>NC_062284.1:27791934-32791934 GCF_902655055.1 Lutra lutra | reverse complement strand
AAGACCGTGCAAACCATTTTCGTGGCAAAAGAACTGGAACATAAAAAGTGTGAAACATTTAGAAATCATATTACACAATCTTCACTTTCTGATGCTCAGGAAAGGCTTAAATCATTTCATTACATCATTTAGAACATAAAACCCTAACTCTTAGTCTAGAAACAGTCTTGAAAACAGTCTCATCAAGACCACATAATATTACATTTTATCATCCAAATCTGGACACTTTCTAAAATAGCAACTTGCCAAAGATTTTTTTTCCAAGTTTTATTATACTAATAATTTAAAATCCAGAGTACCAATAAAAAATTATTTTATCCTCTACTATCTCAAATGTTTCTAAAGTACCTGAGATTGGAGTCAAGTTCTTTCTTTATATTTGAAGGAACCTCAACAAAGCTGAATTAAAATGGACAGAAAAATCAGGCAAATATAATCACCCGGCACCCAAAGTTCTTGCGGATAAAGCAAAAACAAGAAAGAATGCCACCAATGAAGCCAAATTTTTGTGAAATTAAAACAGTAAGAAGATGAAATTAACAACACAGGAAACAACAGGTGTTGGCAAGGATGCAGAGAAAGAGGAACCCTATTACACTATTGGTGGGAATGAAAACTGGAGTAGCCACTCTGGAAAAAACAGTATGGAAGTTTCTCAAAAAGTTAAATGGGGAGCCTGCTTCCCCCTCTCTCTCTGCCTACCTTTCTGCCTATTTGTGATCTCTCTCTGTCAAATAAATAAATAAAACCTTTTAAAATTTAAAAAAAAAATAGAACTACCCTATGATCCAGCACTACTAGATATTTACCCAAGGATACAAAAATACTAATCAAGGGGATATGTGCACCCCAATATTTACAGCAGCATTATCAACAAAAGCCAAATTATGTAAAGAGCCCAAATATCCACCAACTGATGAATGGATAAAAAAGGTGGACATTAATATTCCATTATATATATATATTTATATATATATATATATTATATATATATATATAACCGAATATTACTCGGCCATAAAAAAGAATGAAATCTTGGGGCACCTGAGTGGCTCAATAGGTTAAGTGTCCAACTCCTGATTCTGGCTCTGGTCATGATCCCAGGATCCTGAGATCCAGCCCCAAATCTGGCTCCCTGCTCAGCAGGAAGTCTACTTAAGATTCTCTCTATGTCTCTCTGCTCCTCCCCCCACTCATGCATGCTCTCTAAAATAAATAAATCTTTAAGGAAAAAAAAAAGAAATGAAATCTTGCCATTTACAACAACATGAACAGAGCTAGAAAGTAATTTTTTTAAAAGATTTTTTAATTTGTTTGACACAGAGAGAGACAGCAAGAGAAGGAACACAAGCAGGGGGAGTGGGAGAAGGAGAAGCAGGCTTCCCACCAAGCAGGGAACCCAATGCAGAGCTTGATCCCCAGACCCTGGGATCATGACCTGAGCCAAAGGCAGAAGCTTAACAACTGAGCCACGGAGGCACCCCAGAGCCAGGAGTATTATGCTAAGTGAAAGAAGCTAGTCAGAGAAAAACAAATACCATGATTTCACTCATGTGGAATTTAAGAAACTGAAAACAAATGAACATGGAGGCGGGAAAGAGAGGCAAACCAAGAAATACACTCTTTTTTTTTTTTTTTTAAAGATTTTATTTATTTATTTGACAGAGAGAGATCACAAGCAGGCAGAGAGGCAGGCAGAGAGAGAGGAGGAAGCAGGCTCCCTGCCGAGCAGAGAGCCCGATGCGGGGCTCGATCCCAGGACCCTGAGATCATGACCTGAGCCGAAGGCAGCGGCTTAACCCACTGAGCCACCCAGGCGCCCAAGAAATACACTCTTAACTGTAGAGAACAAAATGATGGTTACCAGGGGTGGGGGTGGGGGGGATGGGTTATGCAGTTGATAGGAATTAAGGAGCACACTTGTGATGAACACTGGGTGTGGTATATAAGTGCTGAATCACTAAAATCTACACCTGAAACAAATGTTGCACTGTATGTTAACTATAGTTTTAAATAAAAACTTAAAAAAAAATAAGAAGATCAAATAAACAGAAAAACTAAACTAGATAAAATTATAACACCCTGATATGAGGAAGTTGAGAGGCAACATAGGGGATTTGGAGGGTAGGAAAAGAATAAATGAAACAAGATGGGATCGGGAGGGAGACAAACCATAAGAGACTCTTAATCTCACAAAACAAACTGAGGGTTGCCGGGAGGAGGGGGGTAGGGAGAGGGTGGTTATGTGATGGACATTGGGGAGGGTATGTGCTATGGTGAGTGCTGTGCAGTGTGTAAACCTGGCGATTCACAGACCTGCACTCCTGGGGCTAATAATATATTATATATTAATTAAAAAATTTAAAAATTTAAAAATATATATAAATGGCCAATAAACATATGAAAAAACTGTTAAAAAATTATAACTAAGAGAATAGTAAGAGAAACCTATTTTATGGATAATATTTTCAAGGACTTTTGGGCTCTGACTCTCCACCACCCCTAAGTGGTGAAGTAAGGCAGTCAACAATAAGATCCTGCCACTAGCTTGCCAAACAAAGCTGATAAAATTATACAACAAAATACTACTATAAATTTTATTCAACCTTCCCTTTCCTTCAAGGCTAATTTTTTATCTGACCTTATTTCATTCCTTACAAATATTCTGCATATTCTTCCAATCTTCTCAAACCCCACATACGTAACAACCCGAGAATGATTTCAACTCTGATAACTCGCTGAGAAAATAGTGTCTTTTCCAATTCAAAACTTATTTCTATTTGCATCTCATCTCTGCTTTCCTATTCCAGTTTACATAAAAAATATATTCCACATCTTTTCAGGGCTAATAAAACCTATTTCTTATCATCTCCATCAGTAACTTGCCCCAACAAAAAATCATCCTCATGTGTTATCACTCTTTTCCTTTTTAATTTATTTCACCTTTTGACATATTAAAGATGCCATGTTATTTTCTAAAAGTAACTGCAGTTACTTCTCTCTCATATTACTGCATATTACTGTACCCTCAAATGAAGAAACTTTGTTTACCTTTTTCCTAGATGATCTTTCAAACACAGAATATTACAGAATATATAAAAAGCAGTCACACACATGAAAAAATGCTCAACATCACTTGACATCAAGGAAATACAAATCAAAACCACAATGAGATACCATCTCACACCAATCACAATCAGAATGACTAAAATTAACACTCAGGAAAAATTGTTGGCGAGCATGCGGAAAAAGGAGAGCCCTCATACACTACAGGTGGGAATGCAAACTGGTATAGCCACTCTGGAAAACAGTATGGAGGTTCCTCAAGAAGTTAAAAATAGAGCTATTCTACAATCCAGCAATTGCACTACTAGGTATTTATCCAAAGTATACAAATATAGTGATTTGAAGGGACACATGCACCCCAATGTTTATAGCAGCAATGTCCACTATAGCTAAAATATGGAAGGGCCCCGATATCCATCAACAGATGAATGAATAAAGGAGATGCGTTATCTTCCAATGTGGTGTGTACACACACACACACACACACACACACACACACACACACGGTCCTGGGATGGGGCTGAGTCAGGCTCCCTGCTCAGTGGGGAGTCTACTTGACCTTCTCCCCCAACCCCTCCTCCTGCTTATACCCTCTCTCTCAAATAAATAAAATCTTCTTTTTAAGATTTTATTTACTTATTTGACAGAAAGAGAGTGAGCACAAGCAGGAGGAGTGGCCTGCAGGAGGCAAGCTTACCACTGAACAAGGAGCCCAATGTGGGACTTGAGATCCCAGGACTCGGAGATCATGATCTGAGCTAAAGGCAGCCACTTAACCAAGTGAACCACCCAGGCATCCCTCAAATAAATAAAATCTTAAAAAAAAAAAAAAAAAAAAAAAAAACACTGAAACCTTACCATGGAACTAGAGGGCATTATGCTATGTGAAATAAGACGGAGAAAGACAAATACCATATGATTTCACTCATATGTAGAATTTTAAGAAACAAAAGAGATAAAAAAAGGGGAAGGGAAAGAAAAATAAGATGAAAACTGAGAAAGAGGCAAACCATAGGAGATGCTGAACTCTGGGAAACAAACTGAGGTTTGCTGGAGGGGAGGTGGGTAGAAGGGATGGAGTAATTGGGTGATGAGCATTAAGGAGGGCACTTGAGGGGCGCCTGGGTGGCTCAGTGGTTAAAGCCTCTGCCTTCGGCTTGGGTCATGATCCCAGGGTCCTGGGATAGAGCCTCGCATCGGCAGGGAGCCTGCCTCCTCCTCCTCTCTCTCTCTGCCTGCCTCTCTGCCTACTTGTGATCTGTCTGTCAAATAAATAAAAATCTTTAAAAAAAAAAAAAAAGGGAGGGCACTTGATGTAATAAGCACTGGGTGTTCTAGGCAACTAATGAAACACTAAATTCTACCTCTGAAACTAATTTTTTTAAAAAAGCAGTCAACTATCCACCACCCAATTCAACAAGTTTGAAAACTGCTGTTATTACTCCAGATCAGTTTATAAACAAAGTACCAGAGATATAGTTAAGAGATTACCACTATCCTGAGCTTGATATTATTCCCAAACACATTTCTCTATTTTTACTACATATGTGGATCTCCACAAATTATAGACAATACTGTTTCACTTTTTTAAGTTTAAAAAAAAGGTGTCATATCATACTTATTAGTCTGCATCTCAAGTTGTCTTTTGTTTATAAATGCTGATGCACATAAAAGTTCACTAAATGCCAAATAATATGCCATTGTATGTAGGTTCCTTAATTGTAACAAAGGTAACACAGAGTGGGGGTGATGGGATGTTGATAATGGAGGAGGCTATGCCTATGTGGGGGCAGGCAGAAGGTCTGGATCTTCTGCTCAAATTTGCTGTGACCCTAACCTAAAACTGCTTTAAAAAATTTAAGTTTTTTTTTTTTTAATACCACTGTATGACCATACCACAATTTATCAATCTACTGTCCCTCCAGCAAACTCTTAGAATGTTCCCAGTATTACACATTAAAACAATCCTGCAGTTTTCACATGTCTCTTCCCAAGCCTTCGTTGGGCTATATACCTAAGAGTGAAATTATCAATATTAACAAAATACTCTCCAAAATAGTTGTACTGACTATGTGACAGCCAGCGTAGAAAGTGCTCATGTTTCTCTGCCTCCTTACCAATAAAAGTTGGTATCGTCAAACTTTAGTTTCTGCCAGCATAAGTGCCAAAAGGTATCTCATTACTTTAATTTGCATTTCCCTGATTACTAGTGTGACAAGTGCAACAATTATCCTATCATTTGTCATTTGCACTATGTCGCTTATTCATTTCTGGGCTTTTTTATTTTTTTAAGATTTTATTTATTAATTTGACACAGAGAGATCACAAGTAGGCAGAGAGAGAGGGGGAAGCAGGCTCCCCGCTGAGAAGAGAGCCCTATGCAGGGCTCAATCCCAGGACCCTGAGATCATGACCCAAGCCAAAGGCAGAGGCTTAACCCACTAAGCCACCCAGACGCCCCTTCATTTCTGGTTTTTGAGTTACCTTTTCTTTATCAGTTTGAATGAGTTTTTCATATACCCTGGATATTAATCAGTTTTCAGTTAAATGCATGACAAATATCTCCTACTGATCAGTGCCTTAGCTTTCTATTTTGTTTACAATACCTTTTGTTGCAGGGAACTTTTTATTTTTAACAAATTTATCAATCCTTTACACGTTAAGATTTTTTAGTAAATTATAGTAATAATAACTACAGTTAGCTCTATGTATCTATTTGTACTAGTCATTTTTCTAAGCATTTCACATGTTTAATTTCTTGTAATTCCTCTCTGAGGGCTGTTTTGTTGTTCTGAGAGAGCACGTGCACACAAGAGAGAGAACACAAGTGAGTGGGGTGGGAGGCAGAGAGAGAGAGAGAATTCCAAGAAAGTTCCAAGCCCAGTGCAGAGCCCAACCGGGGGACTTGATTCCACAACCCAAGATCATGACCTGAGTCAAAATCAAGAGTTGGACACCTAACCAACTAAGCCACCCAGGCATTCCTCTGAGGGCTCTTTTTTTTTTTTTAAATCATCATCATCATCCTCAATTACAAATGAGAAAACATAGAAAGATTACATAATTTGCCCGAAGTCATAGCCAAAATCTAAAGCAGGCAGTCTGGATCCAATGCCCACATAGCACTATCTCTTGGTATAGTTTTTAAAAATCCCTCTTCATTCTGAGGACATAAAGTTATCTGCCTGTTATTTTCTTCTAAAAGGCCTAAATTGTTCTTTTCTCATGTACATATTTAATCCATATAGAATTTATTTTCATAGGGTTCTTAATTGTTTTCATGCCAATTCAGATTAACAATTTTATCAGCACCATAATCAAGAGTCCAATCTTTCCCCTCTGATTTATAATGCCACCTTCGTCACGTGGCAAATTCCATATAAATATCTATGTGTTCTGGGTTCCCTATTCTCTTTTACTACTCTATTCGCCCATCCCTGAACCTATCTTAATTACTATAGCTCCATAAGTTTTGGTTTTTTGTTTTTGTTTTTTAATATTTTATTTATTTACTGGACAGAGAGACATCACGAGTAGACAGAGAGGCAGGCAGAGAGAGAGGGAAGCAGGCTCCCCACTGAGCAGAGAGCCCGATGCGGGACTCGATCCCAGGACCCCGAGACCATGACTCAAGCCAAAGGCAGCGGCTTAACCCACTGAGCCACCCAGGCGCCCCCATAAGTTTTTTTTTTTTAAGGTTTTATTTATTTATTTGAGAGAGGGAGAGTGAGAGAGAACATGAGCAAAGCAGAGGAAGAGGGAGAAGCAGACTCCTCACTGAGCAGGGAGCCCCGAGCAGGGCTCAATTCCAGGACCCCAGGACCATGACCCAAGCCAAAGGCAGCTGCTTAACGGACTGAGCTACACAGGCACCCCATAATAAATTCTGATATCTGGAGGGCATATCACTTCAACTTGTTCTTCTTTAATGTTACTTTGACTTTTTACCATAAGAATTTTAAGATCAGCACGTCCACTACCATGAAAAAACCTTCTTACATTTTGATAGACACTACACTAATTTCATAGATTGATACTGGAAAACAGACATCCTGGGGTGCCTAGGTGGCTCAGTGGGTTAAAGCCTCTGCCTTCGGCTCAGGTCATGATCTCGGGGTCCCGGGATCGAGCCCTGCATCGGGCTCTCTGCTCTGCGGGGAGCCTGCTTCCCTCTCTCTCTGCCTGCCTCTCTGCCTACTTGTGATCTCTGTCAAATAAATAAATAAAATCTTTCAAAAAAAAAAAAAAAAAAACAGACATCCTATTGATCTCCCATTTATCAACATCATGCTGTTGTTTTAAATTACACTAGCTTTCACTTATAAAGTTTCTGTCATTTTCATATCTACCTGATCTTTTTTCTACTTTAAATGCCATAACTGTTTTAATTTAAGGGATATTATTCATCTCCTTAAAACTACTAAATATAAAATTTGGTATTTTCAGATTAGTATTTTAATGTCATCCAGAGCAAGCTGCTCTTCAGATTTTATTTCATATCTTCAGCATTAGATGGCTTAATTTGTTTTAAAATATGGATTTACAGGTGTACTTTCTGGAAAATGGAAATTTTATTTTTCATACAAACATTTACTGAGAACCTACTATTTACTTTTTTTTAACATAACCACAATACCATTAATCACACCTTTAAAAATTAACAATTTTTAGTATTACTGGTCAGGAGTCAATATCCCCAGTTATCTCACAGAATTTTTCATACAGTTGGTCTGCTCAAATCACGAGATCTGTCCTGCACTAACATTAAGAATATGCTCTGAAATGGCAGGTTCCTAGCTGAAAAGCTATTTGTGTTCCTCTGAATCCCTAGGTATAAGAGGATAGCAGGGGTCACCAGCAAAGCTACTACTTACACCCAAGCAGGATAGGCCCTGCATTATTCCAGTAGATACACTGCATAATTATAGTCTGATTTCTAAAGATGTACAATAGGGCAGGCCCTAGAACTAAACTCAGAAATATCTTTTTTAACAGAAGAGCCCTATCCATCCTAGCCCATGGTTTCCAACAATGAGCCCAATTCCAACAACACCTCCCCATTACATCAAAGAAACCCAAACCTCAGCTGCTTTACCTTCAGGGTCCCAGCCACAACTGTACTAACTACTTTGTGTTCTACTGCTTTTCTGAAACATAGAAAAGCTTATCGTTTTTGTGCCCCATTTATGTCAATTTGGTTTTCTCTTTTTACATTATCAGTCATTGCTTTGTGTTTGGGAAAGGGGTTGCCTCAAGATATCACAAATAATCTTGACGGCAAACCATTAGTGTTTATTAAAATCATCTGTGCAATGTTTTAAAACTACACATATTCTAAGTCCAATAATGGTTCTGAGGTTGGGAAATCTATGCAGTTCTGTTGCTGCTTGTCCAAAAAATAGTATTTGAGAATCAACGGTTTATCTTTCCACTTTTCACTCCTTTACCACTCTTCCCACACAGCAAGCTCTGCCAATAGTCTCTGAAAATGTCACCCATTACCATAAAGTTGCCAAATCCAAGGCCTCTTCTGAATCCTGATCTTACACGCCACACTATAGCATTTGACCTAGAAAGCCATTTTATCATTCTTGAAACTGCCCTCACATGACAATTATTTTTATTGTAATCTTCCTGATAGGCTCACTGCTTTTCTGACTCACTCTCAGAGCTCCTTTTCCACACCTCATTTTCAAACCAAAAAAAAAAAAAAAAAAAATTTCCCAGTTTCTGGTCTCAACCCAGTGCTCTTCTACATGGATGACTTTACCTAATCCTCTATCTGTAATTTATATCATTACCTATTATCTGTGGAAGCTTCTGCACTACAATTACAGAAACCACATGGCGCACAAGCCAAAATATTTACTAGGTTGCCCTTAAAAGAAAAGGTTGGGGCGCTTGGGTGGCTCAGTGGGTTTAAGCCTCTGCCTTCAGCTCGGGTTATGATCTCAGGGTCCTGGATCAAGTCCGCATCGGGTTCTCTGCTGAGCAGGGAGCCTGCTTCCTCCTCTCTCTCTGCCTGCCTCTCTGCCTACTTGTGATCTATCTGTCAAATAAATAATAAATCCTTATTTTAAAAAAAGGTTGCTGACCCCTATTCTAGGGTAACCACTAAAAAAAAATAGAAGAAAGGGACGCCTGGGTGGCTCAGTTGGTTAAGCAACTGCCCTGGGATCAAGTCCCACATCGGGCTCCTTGCTCAGCGGGGAGCCTGCTTCTCCCTCAGCCTCTGCCTGCCATTCTGTCTGCCTTGCTCATTCTCTCTCTCTCTGACAAATAAATAAAATCTTAAAAAAAAAAAAAATAGAAGAAAGTATAACTCTGCAATTAACAGTGTGAAAAAGATGGAATGATTAAAAAATAATCAATTCAAAAGAAGGCAAGAAAGGAGGGGGAGTCCTAGAGAGAGAACAGATGGAACAAATGGACAGCATACATCAGTAACTATATTAAATGTAAATGCTCCAGTTGAAAGACAAAGATTGCCTACAGATTTTTAAAATCCCACTATATGCTGTATTCAACAGACATATATCTATAATATGAGGATACAAGATCTGAAAGTATAAAAAAAATTATGTATACCATGTAAATGCTGACAAAAAAAAAAAGTTGGTATAAACAAAATCACACCAAGCAAAACTAAAAAAGAAAGTTGAATTAAATATCTTAAATATCTCTTAGGTGCCTTTTAACCCTTTAATACTGTAATTCTAGGTTTCCACCTGAGACAAAAGTCTCTAGATATTATTGGTGACTCTCAAAGTAGGAAGTAAGTAAGAGGTTAAGGAAAGAGTGGCATAAGATAGAATGGCAAGAGAACTAGTGGACAATGGTCAAATCTGCTATGAAGAAAAAAAAAAAAGGAGAAGTATGAGTGAGAGGCACCTGGGTGGTTCAGTCAGTTAAGTGTCTGACTCTTGATTTTGGCTCAGGTCATGATCTCAGGGTCATGAGATCAAGGCCTGCATCAGGCTCCAACCAAGTTCATCAGAGTCTGCAAGTCCCTCCCTGGAGCTCTGTTCTTACCCCTACTTGCTCTCCCTCTCTTTTTCCCTCCTCCCTCTCTCTTTCTCAAATAAATAAAATCTTCAAAAAAAAAAAAAAGTATGAGTGAATCATTTATTAGTTAGAGGGCTTGGGAGCACATCTTTATAGCTATTAATAGAATATAAATACAAATATTTACAAATAGCTATAAATTTTCAAGTAGAAAAGCAGACGTTGAAACTAAAGAAAATGGAAAGTCTATCTGATGAGCAAATGTTCTTTGGTAAGCAAGACTAAATGAGATTTAGGTCAAAGGTGGATAGGTGCCTCTCTCAGAAAGTAAAAAACACTATTTCTATCTCTTCAAGAATTAAAAAAAAAAAAAAAAAAGGTTGAGAAACAGATTTCAGGTAAGATGTGACAAAAGTGTACCTTAGCTGATCTCCATCACTAGATAGTATACAGAAGCCCAATTTTACCTATAGTAGGTCAATGCCAAGTAAAAGTAAAATTGGGTGCTCAGAGAAAATACATTTTGTAGTATTTCAACTAAAGAAAAGGTGTGGAAGAAATTATAACACACGATAACACAGGTACATGGACAGCTAACCAGTTTAGCCTGGCCCTTTTTTCTAGTGAAAGTACAATACTGAGTTTGCCTTTGAAGAACTACCTCCCTTGTCCTCTGACACAGTTAGGGGGGAAGGGTAGTATTAGTTGTGACCCAGGCCCAGCTCATCAGTTTATTCCATTTCCCCTGGCAACAGCAGTTGCTCACTGAAATTCCATCCTGGCCTTTTTCTTCAACTATTAGGAACGAAGCATTTTCTTTTCTACTGGGCTGGTTACCTGGAAAGATGTAAATCTAGAACCTTTCACAACCATCTTTCCTGAATGCAAAGAAGCCTCTGTGCAGTAAAAGAAAATGAACGAATACATAGAGCAGAGCCTCATTAACACTGCTTGGGCTCCTGAATCTAGCTGTGCCTCAAATAAACTCCACCACTAAACTTCCTTGTTAAGTGTAACAATCAATTCTTTATATCCTGAGCAACTCTGAGTTGGGTTTCTGTTCTCTCCAATCAAAGGAACCCACTACAATAGGTAGCATTTCAGTGCAATACCCTTTGACAATACAGTTATCCCCAGTTATTCAAATTCCTGATATCTAAAAATTTCACAGTCTAAACTCAGGAATCAAACATACTTAAATAAACTTTCAGATACTTTCTAATCGATCATGCTATTTGCTTTCCAAACTTGGGGAACCAAAGAGATTCAAACAGAGCAGAACCCTCAACAACCAATTTCACTATCCAAACTGAAGACTGGATAAAACAGATTTGGAATGTGAAGGATACCTGTATTGCCAGGCATGCAGTAATATGGTAAGGGATGTACAATATATTGTCAAATGAAAAAAACTTAAAATAGGGCGACTGGGAGGCTCCGTCGGCGGAGCATCTGGAGCATCGGGCTCCCTGCTCATTGGGGAGTCTGCTTCTCCCTTTTCCTCTGTTTCTCCCCCCTGCTTGTGCTGTCAAATAAATAAAACCTTTAAAAAAAAAAACAAAGAAGAAAAAAACTTAAAATACAAAATTGTATACAAAGGCATACATACGTAAAAAGGACAAAAATATTAGACTTTTGTCTAATCTTCAAAATTTCCATTTATAGTTTTCATCAAAATAATTTTGATGAGCATTACCTCCTTTGAGCTGAATAGGAAATCTGAGACAGGGAACAAACTAATACCTTTCAAATTAGCAAATTAAGGCTAACAGCAAAAGAAGTCTATGAAAATTTACCTTATGATAAAGATGGCATCCAGCAGATAAAAAGATTATGGATAAATGGCTGATTGGGAGAATAAAATAATTTAAACAATCCATATAAAGAATTAAGTCCCTAACTGGCACTTATATAGCAATTACACATTGCTGTATCTGTTATAAAGAAAATTAATACTTTTTTTTCCCTATCCCAAAGTAGTTATTTCAAAAGTATATGCTAACAGAGGGAAACAATGCGGTGAGACAGTTGCTATGGTTGGTGGGGTGTGGTTCAGAATAGGCCAGCTTATGCTGTTATTCACTGGCCTGAGTTAGAAGAGACTAATTATAGAGGGAAACTGTGGTGAAGAAAGAAAACAGAGTTAGGGAATACAGAGCTTACTTTAAATTAGAAGTTCAGTTAAAAAGATTTTAAAAAAAAAAACTAAAGATTTTTTAATGCCATATTTTACATCTGTGTGCTAATCAAATTTAATTTTCAAAAAATGTTTATGATTGCTTTTACTTCTTTACCAAGTTCTCAAGACAATTTCCAAGAAGAAAAAAAGAAGTATCCTTTCTCTTTACACTCACTTTATCAAAGGGATCTACTGATGAACATTGGTAATCATATATTATCATTCAGTAACAAGAAAGTAAAAGAACAAAAGGCAAATTCATGTCTAAAACATAAAAATCTAGTTTCACAGTAGAGAAAATAATTCAAAAAAAAAATCTCACCAGAACATATGAAAGGAAAACATTCTACTATCAAGGCAGGGTCCATTTGAGAAAACAATACTGATTTGTATAGAGCTGTAAATGTCATAAGAGCTATTAAACATTTTGAACTTATTATATAAAAATCATTGAGAAAATGGTGTTCAAGAGCTAATATTCATATTTCTTCATTTTTTAGTACTTACAATTAAATTTACAAATAAATATATAACATTTAGATACATAAATATTTTTATTTTTAAACTTGACAAACTATGTATTTTACAATAACTTTTTTTTTTCCAGGAGTCTCCAAATACTCTTTTTACAAACCCATTTCCTCCACTTCCTGGGCACACAGCTAGACTATATTTCTGAACCTTCCTTGCAGTTAATTATACGGGACCATGCAACTGAATCTTTGGGCAGTGGTATATGGGCAGGGGTGACGTACATCCCTTCAGGAGAACCAATAAAATCCCCTTAAAAGGATGGGGGACCTGCCTTTCCTTGTCTGCTAGGAAATGGAGAGGATCTAGGGAAAAGTTCTAAGATTCTATGGGATACAAAGCCACTAGATGGAAGAATCCTGAGTCTCAAATGACCACACTGAGAAGAGTGCCCATATTCACCCCAACCCCCTACTTTGGACTTTGATATAAATAAGAAAATTTTATTGTGTAGAGTCACTGATATTTGCGGGTCGTTTAGTAATAGCAGTTAGCTTACCCTAATGCATTATTAAAAAATTTTTCCAATCTCAGCATAAGGAAATTCTTCAATATCCAATCCAACAATAAGTACTACTGGTCTGCCTTTAAAATATATCCTGAATCAGGGCACCTGGGTGGCTAGATGGTTAAGCGTCTGCCTTTGGCTCAGGTCAGGATCCCAGGATCCTAGGATCAACCACCTGTGTTTGGCAGGGAGAGGGGGGAGGTTTTTGCTCTGCTCAGTGGGGAGCCTGCTTCTCCTTCCTCTGCCTGACTCTAATAAATAAATAAAATCTTAAAAAATAAAAATAAAATAAAATGTATCCTGAATCTAACCACTTTTTTGCTATTCCCATCTCTACCACCTAGTTCAAGCCCAAATTCATTCTCTCATCTAAATCAGTGAGAGAGTACGATATGCCTGTATGGAACACTGCTCCACTACAGTCTATTTTACACCCAACAGGGGGAGTCAACCCTTTTTAAAGATAGATCATGTCACTCTCTTATCAAAACCTTTAATGGTTCTCCATAACACAATTAAATAAAATTGCAACCTCTTACTGTGGTCTAACTTCATCTTACCCTCACTCCACTCCACTGCAGCCTCACTGCTCTCTTTCTGAATTTAAGCTTATTCCTGCTTTCAGACCTTTACATTTCCTTCCTGCATCATCTACTTGGACCTTCTCTGATTCACTGAGGTCTCTGCTCAAATGCCAACTCCTCAGAGAGGATTTTCTTTACTACCCTATCTAAAATAATCCTCTTTCCCCACGCTATTGTCCTTATCCTGATTTATTTTTAATCAGAGAACTTGATATACTACCTAGAATTATATTACTATTTATTTGGGGTTTTTGCCTATTGGAAGACTTCCCCACTAAAAGTAAAAGATTTGTCTTTTCCATCATAGGTATCCACAGCTCAAAAATATATTTGTTGAAGAAATAAACATTTGTATTAATCCATTTATTTTAGGAATCATTTTTGTTGCTTAAGGCAGTCATTTTATTAATAGCTTTTTTCCTCTTTTTCCAACTTTCTCACCTATTTTCATCTGAACACACTTTATCTGACTTCCTGTAAGGGCTGTTTTCAACAGTAATTTGACAACGTCTGGCTTTAAAAATGAGCAAGTAGGGGCACCTGGCTGGCTCAGCTGATAGAGCATGTGACTCTTGACCTTGGGGTGTAAGTTCAAGCACCATGTTGGGTGTACAGATTATTTAAAAATAAAATCTCTTAAAAAATTAATTAATGAATGAAAATGAGCAAGTAATCAAATTTCTTTCCTAAACAATTAATGAATTTTGCTGCTATAGTAAGTGTGCCTAGCAATATATATGGAAAATGGCTCTTAAGAAAAGAGGATATCCAAATGGCCAATAAGGATATGAAAAATAATTCAACATCTGTGGTGGATTAGACTATTGTTCAAAAATATTCACTATTCACTACCTATCCTTAAGTCCAGTGGAGTACACCTCCTCATCCCTTGAACTGGACTAAGCTCATGACTTAATTTGGAAAGTTGGAGGTCAACAGATATGATATAAACAAGGGCTCAAAGTATACTTGCCCAGTTAGCTAGGTTTTCAATCTTACATTTGTGCCACCGCTATGAGAACATGCATTATCTAGCCTACTAGTCCCAGTAGGAAGATGAGATACACAAAGCAGAGCTTTGCCAGCAGACCCACAAAATCATGACCAACTAATAAATACTTACTGTTGTACACCACTGGCAATTTCCAAGTTGTTTGCTTAGCAGTGTTAGTTGACAAATACAATTTCATTATACACCTGAGAAATGAGAATCAAAATCACAATGGGAAACTATCAAACCTCCACCAAAATGGCCTATGTCCACTAAAAGATATGTATGAGAATGTTCACTGCCACTTCATTCACAAAATAATAGCCAAAAAATAAAAACAGTTAAAACTGCATCAACAATAAAACTAGTAAGTGGAATACAATACAGCATTAAAAAAGAACAAATTGCTGATACACACAACAACATAAAACTTACAGACATAATGCTGAGTGAAAAAAGCCAAATATAGAGAGATATAAACTAAGCTATCCAACTTACATGACATTTACAAACAAAATAAATATGGTTATAAACTTCATAAGCATGGTTCCCTTTAGGAGAGGGAAGCAGAGCACAAAAGGAAGCGTTATGGAGTTTTATAAACAGTCTTTTATCTTAATCTGAGTGGTGGATAAGCAGGTATATACATAATTTTTAAACTGTGAAAACTGAAAACTCGGGGTGCGTGGGTGACTCAGTGGGTTAAGCTTCTGCCTTCGGCTCAGGTCATGATTCTCAGAGTCCTGGGATCGAGCCCCACATCAGGATCCTTGCTCAGGGGGAGCCTGCTTCCCCCTGTCCCTCTGCCTGCCTCTCTGCCCACTTGTGATCTCTCTCTCTCTATGTCAAATAACTAAAATCTTTTAAAAAAAACAAAACTGAAAACTCGTTCATTTTACTGTTTCCACAATTTAAAAAAAAAGGAAAAACTTTAGCATGACTAATAAGATTGGTTATTTGAAGCTAAAGTGGTATTCCAAGTAATTAATATTATCAGGGGCGCCTGGGTGGCTCAGTCATTAAGCATCTGCCTTCAACTCAGGTCATGATCGCAGGGTCCTGGGATGGAGCCCCACATCAGGCTCCCTGCTCAGCAGAAAAGACTGCTTCTCCCTCTCTCACTCCCCCTGCTTGCATTCCCTCTCTCGTTGTGTCTCTGTCAAATAGATAAAATCTTTTTTTTAAGATGTTATTAATTTATTTGACAGAGAGGGAGAGATCACAAGCAGGCAGAGAGGGGAAAGCAGGCTCCCCGCTGAGCGGAGAGCCTAATGTGGGCCTCGATCTTAGGACCCTGAGATCATGACCTGAGCGGAAGGCAGAGGCTTAACCTATTGAGCCACCCAGGCGCCCCAATAAATAAAATCTTAAAAAAAAAATTGATGATCAGTCCAATATAGCAATTATTACTGAATAACTTAAGAATGTCTCAAAATTACACTTTACTAAAATCACAAATAACTGGGTAAAGTATAAAAATTAGCATGTAGTTTAAATGTTAATCCAAAGATTTATTCTTTAATTACATTAACAGTTTCAAAATACACTGAACTTATGCCATTCTACTGTAACACCAAGTGGAGACTAGACTATGACCAAAACATGAATCTTAATTTAACATTTCTCCCTCTACAAGACAGATCTCTAGTGTTTGTAAATAAGATTTTTTCTTAATATATCAATACAAAATGGATGGCATAATTATGACATTTCTGTGCTTTTTATCCACTTAAATTAATAAAATTCCAAATGCATCAAAATGTTTACTCATTCTAATAAAAATCTTTCAAGACTACAAAAAAATTTTTTTATATTGTTTTACTCAGCAAATTTTTTACTCTGTAGAAAACCTCATAAGTTTATTCATAATTACTATACAATGCAAAATTTGACAGAATATAAATCCTACAATTCTTTAGAATTCTTAATGAAAACATAAAAATTCTATTTGTAATTAGAAAAAAGTTCTACATGATTTTTTCTCGATCATTTATCCTGAGATTTCATTTTACTAGCTAAATGATATTTGTCTACAAGACTATCAAATTACCTTTCCACAGTCCTTCTAAGAAGAAAACTGTACTTCAAACAGCTTTTTCCCTAGGCTCCCAATCTCTAAATAATTAATGTATTCAGTGAACATGCATTTAATGGCTCCTATAAAGCTCCAGAATGTGCTACATCTCAGCAGCACTTCACTTCTTTGAATGTCTACAACATTTTCATTCACAGCTTTAAGAAAAATCATTCCTTTTTATGGAGAACATATAAGACACTGTGTTGTATATGTGGCATGCATTACCTCGTTTAATAAGAAATGTATTCTATTAGCATCTTTTACAGATGAAGAAGTGAACTCCACAAAAGTTATATGATGTTCCCAATATGATATAACTAGTATGTGGATGATCTGGGGTTAGAAACCAAGTCCCAATTTCTTAACCAATATGCTACACTTAGTACAAATAAGAAACATGATGACAATAACAATAGCAAAACACTCTTTTAACACTATGTATTTATATCATTTAATCCTCATAACAATCCTAATCAAATGTGATTATCCTCATTTTACAAATCAAGAAACTGGACCACATGGAGATTGGAGACTGCCCACTTGTGTCAGGTTACAGGCCAGTGGCAGAGCCAAGATTTGGACCCCAGTGGTCTAGCCTTAGGATTTTGGTTCCTAAACATTATGCTACTTTGCCTTTCACAAACTGCTTCATGGTATAGTTGATACGGTATATGTCCTATTTCCTCTATGAAATCATAAGCTTTTTTTTTTAAGATTTTATTTATTTGACAGAGAGAGAGATCAGAAGTAGAGAGAGAGAGAGAGGAGAAAGCAGGCTCCCTGCCTAGCAGAGAGCCCGATGTGGGACTCGATCCCAGGACCCTGAGATCATGACCTGAGCTGAAGGCTGAGGCTTAACCCACTGAGCCACCCAGGCAGCCCCATAAGCTTTTATATAAAGCATCAAATCCTCTGACCCGGGGTGCCTGGGTGGCTCAGTGGGTTAAGCCGCTGCCTTCGGCTCAGGTCATGATCTCAGGGTCCTGGGATCGAGGCCCGCATCGGGCTCTCTGCTCAGCAGGGAGCCTGCTTCCCTCTCTCTCTCTCTCTGCCTGCCTCTCCATCTACTTGTGATCTCTCTCTGTCAAATAAATAAAAGTCTTTAAAAAAAAAAAAAAATCCTCTGACCCCACTACAGTTCAACATTAGGTTTTCCTTAGCAAAAAGACTGGTAAATAATAGAAACTAGGAGGTACACTGGAGTCCAAAGGAAAGCTTCTTTGCAACAGTGATGTCTGAGCTCAGCCTAACCACTTAATTCCAAAACTATATATTAATTGCTTAGTCCATATTTGTCAGTCTCCCCTACTTGTCTATATGCTTGTTGAAGCAGAGTGTTTTTGTTTTTATTTTTGTTTTTGTTTTACAGGTCAGGGAGGGACAGAGGGAGAGGGAGAGAGAGAATTTAAACCAGGCTCCCCGCCCAGCATGGAGTCTAATGTGGGGCTCTATCTCACAAACCTGAGACATGACCTGAGCCAAAATCAAAAGTCAGACGCTTAACTGACTAAGCCACCCAGATGCCCCTGAAGCACAGTATTTGTCTTTATACCTGCTACACAACGTTTGGTACCTAGCAGAACTCAAAAAATATTGAATAAATATGTGAAACCCCACTACAAAGGGCTTTACCTCACAACAGCCACTACCAACAGAATCAGTAATATAAAAAAGATTCATAAGCAATTATATAATTTGTGATAAACCACTTATCAGGCTTTTGAAGTGGAAAAGAGAGAAGGGAATAATACTGATAAGACAGTAGAAACAGAGAAGACAATAGGAATACGTATTATTTTACACCTAGCAGCAAATATAAGAACAAAGCAGAGAGACCTTAATTTACACATACATAAATTTTTATTCCTTCATTTCTTTCAAGACAACCTTCTTTTGGACACTCTTCCTTTAACTTTCAATAAGAATCTGAGACAGGGAGTTCACCTATGGAATGAATCACTTACAAACTTCATAAATGTCCACATATTTTTCAGGTCTTATTGACAGACAGATATGCTCAGTGACTATAAAATATAAGATATACATCAAAATGCTGAGATTCAGTATCACTTGCCCCATTCTTAAGCCTGAGCAACAAGAACTCAGCACTTACTTAGAAGCATGGCCTAGGAGTATCTTTCAACTCTCCTTGTTTATTTCTGGCACCCATTTCCATAATATGACATCTTTCAGGTGTTTAATGGCTTTTCAGATAGGCATACTCTTAATCACTTGAACAGTTTTACAGGTATACTTTAAACTCAGATTTGAATCCTCCATTTGAATGATTCTGAAGGACTTTCAGAATCACGTAGGCAGGAGATCCTTCTAACAGATCATCTCTTCTTGCCCACTTTGGGAGATGTCCCACAGACTTTAGCCTTTGTCCCTACTACATTTTTTATTTGTCCTGTTTTTCTACTCTTCAGCAATAATCCCAATGTACCCTTTATTACTACTGCTCAATTTCTCCATTCCAGATAATTTAACCAATGTTCCAAAACTCTTACAATTAAGCATTCTGAGGACAAAACAAAACACCAAGGAAACAAATGAACAAAATAATTTTGGATAGCCATAGGTCTTTTTCTAGAAAGAGCCAGATAATAATTATTTTAGGCTTCGCAGTTCCCATAAAGCCTCTGTCACATGTTCAGGGTTTCTATTTGTTTTGTTTTACTCTTTTAAATGTTTAAAAATGTAAAAACCATTTTTAGTACTCAGAACAAAAACAGGCCACCTGCCAGATTTGGCCTGTGGACAGCATTTGTCTATCATTATACTAGAGGACTTACATATGCTATTTTAGTTATCAGTAGCACACAGTGAAACCTCAGGGAGGTGGTCAGAAAGCTGTATGAGCCAACTATATTAACTATGTGAGAAATACTCTAGGCTAAGAGGAACAGAAAATGCAAAATGCTTAAATCAGAAATAAATCTGGCATGGTTGAGGAACAGAAAGGTTAGAGTGGCTCAAACAAAGTATTCCAAGAGGAAAATGATGAGAGAGATGAGATCAGAGGTAGAAAGGGGTTGGATGTTGGATGGTACCCGGGACTTTATTCTAAATGTAACAGACAATCTCTGAATATTGTTTTATTTTGTTGTATATATGGATGGTACCCGGGACTTTATTCTAAATGTAACAGACAATCTCTGAATATTGTTTTATTTTGTTGTATATATACGAGGAATATTACTGATTTGTTTTTAAAAGGTTACTCCAATTGCTTTAAAGAGAATGGATTAGAGGAGGGAGGGAAGAAGGAGAAGCAGGAAGACCAGTCAGAAGACTGTTATGGCAGTCCACGCGAAAGATAACGGTAGTTGAATAGAGTAGTAACAGTGGGGAAAGAAACAAGTGGACAGATTGGGTATGAATTCTGCACTCACTGTTGGATTAGTTGTGGGAACAAAAACAACACATAGGTTTATTTGACTGAAAGCAACTAGTTAAATAGTGGTTCTATTTACTAAAAGGAGGAATTAGAGAAAAACAGGTTTGTTCATGTCCATTTGTTGGTGGTGGTTTTGTTGTTGTTTGGGGGGGAATGTGACTTAGTATGTCTTTGGCCATGTTAAATCTAGAATGTTTACAGGATATGCAAGTGAAAATATTGTGGATATACTAAATATACAAGTCCAGAAAACAAATGAGGAAAGGGCCAGAGATAAGGCACATCTGGTAACCATCAGCATATAAATGGCATTTTAGGCAATCAGACTAGATGAACTCACATACAAAGAGACTGTAGGTAGAGAAAAAGAACTTGACCAAGCTGTATGGGTCACCATTGTTTAGGAGGCCAGCAGATAAAGAATGGGAGTCAAGAGTAGTAGAGCAGCTAATGACTTAAAAAACACACAGTAAAAACAGCAGTAGTACTAGTAATAATAGTAATAATGGTTAATCCTTAGAATACTTCATATGTGCCAAACTATTCATTCAAGTCATTCAATCTTAGAATAATTTTGTGGAGCTAAGCAGCACTATTTTCACTACTTTCTAACAGAAAAACTTAAGAACAGAGGATAAACACCCTGCTTTAGATAGCACATCTTAGCTAAGGAAAACCACCAGTCAAGTGAAAGCTCATGAAAGAAAAGTATTTCAAGAAGCAGCAAATGAAGTCAGACAAGGATAGAGAAATTTCCCAGGATTTGAAACCATGGAAAACATTTGTGACCATTCTGTATTTGATTTTTCTTTATAACTTGTTAAGTCTGGGCATGTACCCCAATCTCTTCACGGGGTTAGTGTGAGAGATAAATAAGTTATTACTGAATATTCCATTACCTACCTATTAACAGACATCTCATCTTTCTTATTATAAATCATTCATGGTTAATAGCCTATTTTTATAGTATCATTCTCTAATAATATGAATATTTAAGACACTGTGGAGATAGAGCAAACCATTTGTTCCCAGAAGTTAAAGCCACTACTAACCACCCAGTAAGAGTGACCTTCCACTAAATTTGTATTTACCTCTAAAGAGGTACCTATGTCAAGATCAACAATTTGCCACATTTGTCTCAGATACTTAAAAATTATTCCAAGTGGCTCTTATAACCAGGATGAATCAGAAAGTGTACCTACCTCAACCAACTACCACTGCAATAAGGGTCCATGGAATGTGAAAAAAAAATCATAGCCAAGTAAAGCATTTTGGCTACAGCCATTAGATTTAAGTGTACCCCCACTCTAGTAAATTTATTCTATAGAGCCAATATATCACTATTTTCATACCTCAAGGGAATCTAAAGTATCAATGACAGTCTCATAAAAATATAAAAAAAAATTAGGAAGAGCCACAGAAACCATGTGTTTGATTGAAACAAATACACGAACTAGGGCTGGGATTAGCTGTTTAGCAATAGTTCACCAAGGCACTGATTTTAGAGCAAAAGTTCCATAGGGAGCTAAAACAAACAAACAAACAACAACAACAAAGCAGCACTGATATACAATATGCTTCCTCAATTTGGAGAACTTTTACTGATGGAATAGAGGTGCTACTAACAGAATGTAACCAACAGGAAATACCAACGATGACAAGTAATACGTAAATTTGGTACCACAGTTTGCTGAAATTAAAAGGCTCTCCAAAAAGTTATGAAAAACGATAGCCAAAAGCAAAGTAGCTGTGTGACCCAGAACAAGTTATTTAACTTGCATTACTATTCACTGGCATTTAATCGTAGTCTGTCCAGGTCTCTGCAATTTTTTTCTATAAAAGGCCAGACAATAAATATGTTAAACTCTGCAAGTTTTATCGTTTCTTTGCCAACTACTCAACTCTGCCCTTGTAGCACAAGAACAACTACAAACAAACTTTCCCTTACATCACTTGGCCTTTACTCATAAAAGCTGAAATCCAAAATTAACAATGAAAATTTACATATGACCTAACATTCCTGCACTATAATACAAAATTGAGAGGTGCCTGGGTGGCTCAGTTGTTGAGCATCTGCCTTCTGCTCAGGTCATGATCCTGGGGTCCTGGGATTGATCCCCATCCCCATATCCAGCTCCCTGCTTGGCAGGAAGCCTGCTTCTCCCTCCCCCACTCCCCCTGCTTGTGTTCCCTCTACCACTGTGTCTCTCTGTCAAATAGATAAATGAAATCTTTAAAAAATGATAATAAAAGAAAAAGATAAAAATTGAGCATGCTCCATATAGTTTATATCATCTTCACTACAAATGAGAAGGAAAGCAAAGTGTAAGGCACATAGACATACCAACAAATCTGTTAATGCTATTAAGTAATTAATAGAATACCACCTTTTCAAATCTGTACAAATGAAGAAAATATAGTTAACAATTTTTTAATTCAAATTTCAAAACTTCTTCTTCTAAACCTTTAAGAACAAACAGCCTTGGCATAAATTAACATTGGACATAGATCTTTATCTGTAAATATTTCCACATCAATAAAAAATTTTAAATTGCTCAACTGTGATTGGGCAAGGAACAAGCACTATTTGATGATTTCTATTTATCAATAACTCTATCCTTACAATGATTTCAGTATTTCCATTGTACCCTACTCTTTCTCTACTTAGCTGACTCCTAGCTACCCCCCCCCAAAAAACACCCATAAAAAACCCTGATAGATACTCTAATAGTGATGTTATAATACAACATTCAACGGCATCCATTATCTCCAAATATGTGAAGAACTGATCTGAGATATGCTATCGTGACATGAATAAACAATGTACCAATCCATCAAAACTATCCTATGCTTGTCTTTTCTCTTATACTCTTCCACCCTGGCTTTCTCTAGACAAGATTTAGCTTCTATTCTGTTCTGCTGTTTGGATTTACACTATTATTATGGACTGAACTGTATTACCCCAAAATTCATGTGTTGAAGCTATAACCCCCAATGTGGCTATATTTGGAGACAGGATGTTTAAAGAGGGTTAAATGAGATCATCAGACCCTAATCCAGTAAAACTGGTGTCCTTATTGGGTCAAAAAAAAAAAAAAAAAGGAAGAGACACCAGAGATGCACATGCACAGAGAAAGGGCCATGTAAGGAAAAGGTGGCCATCTGCAAGCCTAGGAGAGACAGACCTCAGGAGAAACCAAACCTGCAAACACCTTGACCTTGGACTTTCAACTTCAAAAGCTATGAGAAAATAAATTTCTGTTACTTAAGCCACTTAGTCTATGGTATTTTTTAAAAATATTTTATTTATTTATTTGACAGACAGAGATCATAAGTAGGCAGACAGGCAGGCAGAGAGAGAGAGGAAGGCAAGCAGACTTGATCCCACGACCCTGGGATCATGACCTGAGCCAAAGGCAGAGGCTTTAACCCACTGAGCCACCCAGGTGCCCCAGTCTATGGTATTTTGTTATGACAGCCCTATCAAGCTAACACAGCTATTCAGCAGTATCTGGTACACAATTACTAATACACCTTAACTTGATACTATATTATAATGAACTCTACAGGATACAAACTCTAGTTTTCTGCCATTGCCTGAGAAATACAATGCCCTCCCTCTGTGCCTCATATATGTATGGTTTTCTTTTTCTATCAGAGCTTGAAATATTATACTCAAGTTCCTTTCTCTTCTACCCCTCAACTGTGATCGTTTCTGATTTCTACTCTTAGTTATTTAGGAAAGTCAGACATCTGCTTTCCAACACACTATCAAATATGTAATCTGACATATTTGCCACTTGCCACTCTGACACCTTCCCCTCCCCACCTCCAATCCAGCCCTTTACCATCTGCTTCATATATACTTCTCAGCCTTGGAACTACTAACACTAGGCATTCAGAAGCATCACCAACCAATGAGAGCACTTCTGGTCCATGAACAAAACAACAGCATGCTGCTTTCTATTATTTATCTTATTGCTCATACCAGTAGGCTATCTTTTATAGCTACTCCCTGAGTTGGGAAAATTCAATGTTTGACTCCATGTAGCTACCAAAGTGAAAAACTTTGCTCTTCAAATACTACCTAAAAAGATTCCAGCTTTGTGGATTTCCATCAATAAAACGTATGCTAAGAGTTGACTTTTCTACTTACATTAATAGGTCTGTGCTCATTTATCCAGTTATCCAGTCTCCCTTCTCTGACCAACAATGTGCATTTCTACAAAGCAACATCAATCCCAAAATATGAGTATGTTCAGAGAATAGAGTATCCCTTACCAACTTACTGAAGAATAAAGCCTAAAATTTTGTTCTCATTAGAATAGTACACTGAACAACTAAGTTAATGCTTCAAAATACTCATCAAATATGGCCTTACTGCCTCAGTAAGAAGCAACACATTATGGAAAAATGTATCACTTTTATTCCTTCAAGACCTTGATTTTTATCAACACAATACTGCCAGACCACTTACAAAAAAGTTTAATCTTGAAAGTTTTCTTGGATTTTGGTCCTTTTAAAAAGGTGGCTTCATTCACTATGTGTCAAAAACTGTATTGTGCCAATGACTTTAAGTGGAATTCTTAACAATCTTATCTCTACGTTGTCACACTGTGAGATAACAATGCTAAATTAATAATTTATGAAGAATAAGTATTCACGATAAGAAGCTATTAGTTTTATGTCAAAGTGCAAGTTCACCATTATTTTACTGCACAGCAATTTCAATTTATAAATTACTTATTGATATACCAGTAAAATCGCAGCTATTATGAATTTTTGAGAAGTCATTCTAGAAATCCAACTTTTCCAATGCACTGGAAGTTCAGCTCTTTAAGGATTAGAAGTTGTTTTCAAATACTCTGGATGAAATTATTTCCACAAGATATTTCTTTTTTTTTTTTTAAGATTTTATTAATTTACTTGACAAAGATCACAAGTAGGCAGAGAGGCAGGCAGAGAGAGAAGAAGGGAAGCAGGCTCCTTGCTAAGCAGAGAGCCCGATGTGGGGCTCAATCCCAGGACCCTGGGATCATGACCTGAGCTGAGGGCAAAGGCTTTAACCTTACTGAGCCACCCGGGTGCCCCTCCACAAGATATTTCTAACTTTATTTCTTTTTAAGCAGAGTATATACTAAATATAACTTACATATTTCTGAAGAATCTGGAAATCTCGTAGTGAATGTCAATTTTTACATGATAGTCGTATTCATAGAAACTACAGATATACATAAGCATGGTTCTCCGTCCCTATCTCAGTATCCTCAAATTGGCTTACTTTTAGTTCATAGAAAAGCTTTCCATGCTGTCAGCCTAACAACCTACAAATGTCCCTCTGTTCTCATTGCTGCCTAATCCATGTGACCTTAGAAACCAAATACTTATCTGAATTGTCTAAAATAAGTCTAACCTCTAAATGAAAGTCTAAGGGATTCTCATACAAGTACAGAAATGTTAACCATACATTTTCATAAAATCTCCATTAATCATCTAGAGACTTTTTTCCCTTTTTTGCAACATAACTTTATGGAGAAAATATGGGATTTATAGTCACACAGGGGTTCAGATCCTACTTTTAGCATTTATTAACTGTATAGTCCTGGGTAAATAATAAACCACATTCCCTAAAAGTTTGTATACTTGTTAAAAGAAATCACCATCATCATCACCTCACAGTTGCTATGAAGATAAATGTGATACTGAATATTAAAAAACAGTGACTTTTACAAAGTAGGTGCACAATTAAAAGGTCTACTTTCAACTTTGATTCACTTGTTAATGTGGAAAAATTTGCTCAATTTTAGCACCATTTATATAGCCAACAAAAATTCCATTTCTTTTTCAACATTTCTAAGTTCTCTAGTATCCAAATATGGTGTCAGTTTCTCTCACCAAATAGCTTTTGAGTATTTTATGCCTTTCCTGTCCTCTGTAACTGAGACTTCTCCTGCATGGCCCAAGCAGCTGAAATCCTTAAGACTGTACTGGGAACAATGGAGGGGAGGGGGACTGTATTGGGAGCATGGGAAAGAATGTGCAATCCTAAGTGCTCACACTCTAGATGATGAATAAATTTTCCAAAGTCAAAGTCTCTGTCTGCTACTTACTAGTAACTACTATGTTACTAGTAACATAACTTAGGGGCAAGCTAGTCTATCTCTCTGAGACTTAATTTCTTCATAATGAAAAATAATATCCAAAAATATGGTCAATTATTTGAAAGAAAAGAGATTTTAAAAACTAAATAAATTAGAAAAAATACATATTCTTAAAAGTATCAAAAAGCTGACAAGATAGCAGGGAATCATAAGCCAAAACATAAGAAAGGGCAGGGAATTCAGAGAGGAAAACAGAGTGCTGAAGCCAAGTTTGCCCCTAACCAAAGCCAAACTTGGGCTTTGATTATTCCAGTCTCATAAAGATAGAAGCCAAGCCAAGGGCCCACCCTAGGTAGGTAAGTCTGATAGGAGACCCTATACCATACAACTGGAACCCATATAAAATTAACCAAAGAAAAGCTCTTCCATTCTAACCCATGCCCTAAGAACTATAATGAAAGTTGCTTTGGCACTGAACTGTAAAGGAAAAGGAGAAAGGAGAGTTCCTATCAAATTAAAACTTCTTCAGTACAGGGACAGCTATAAGTACTTTAGGATCTGGTAGTCAGAGATCTCTGCTGCAACCATTCAACTCTTTGTTGTAGCTGGAACAGCCACAGTCTATAAACAAATGAGCATGCTGCATTCCAATAAAACTTTATTTATGGACACTGAAAGTTAAGTTTCATATAATTTTTACATGTCACGAAATATTTTTTTCTAATCATCTAAAATCTAAAAACCATTCTTAGCTTGCAACCTTACAAAACCAGGTAGCACAGAGCAGTTTGCCTTAAGTTGTAATAGTAAGACACACCACCACTTAAGCTACCACTATCCTACATACACAGATTTGTGACCCTAATTCACATCACCTGGATGGCAACACAAAACAAAACAGGTCAGGCACCTGGCTCAGTCCATTAAGCGTCTGCCTTCAGAAGGTCATGATTTCAGGGTCCTGGGAATGAGTCCCACATCAGACTCTCTGCTCAGTGGATAAACTGCTTCTCCCTCTCATTCTCTGTGCTCTCCCTCTCTCCGTCTCAAATAAATAAATAAAATCTTTACAAAAAACAGAAACAGGTTACAGGCATTTAGGACATGCCTGTGCAAATGTCACAAATAATGTCTCAAGGAAATTCATTATTTAGACGAAGCACAAAGAAAACAAAACATCATGAATGAGAGCAAGTAAATAAAGGTTAGAAACAGATCTACAAAAATGTCAGATATTGGAAATGTTCATACACAAAACATAAAATAGCTGGCTTACTAATATTTAAAGCAAAAAAGGAAACTGAAAATATTAGAATGGAACAAGAACCATAAAAATGACTTGGAAGATAGGGAAAACAACTTCTAAAATTGTGAAAAACAACAATTAAAACTAAAATAAAATGGAACAGTGAAGAAATTACCCATAATGAAACAGGAAAAACATAAGAAAAACAAGTGAAGAAACACATAAAAAGAGAAAAATTAATAGACATATAAATTGGAGATCCAGAAAAGAAAGAGTACTGAAATCATAACACCGTGTTCTTTGAAAGCAACCAAAAATCAGTAATAAAATGATGACTAGGAGTTAACAAATGGTATCTTTAACACCAACATACATCCCATCCCACATACCCCTACACAAGGTAATGTTCACACTCTTCCCCACCTTCTCTCCCCATTGAACTTGGATGGACCATTTTTAACTGTCTCCACCAACAAAGTGCAGTAAAGTGAGGCTGTATGACTTCTAAAGTTAGGTCATAAACAGTAACATGGCTTCCACCTAGCACTTTCTTCCTCAGGAATTCCAATGGTCATAACAGAACAACACTTTAAAAGCTCCACGGAGGGGCGCCTGGGTGGCTCAGTTGTTAAGCATCTGCCTTCAGCTCAGGTCATGATCCCAGGGTCCTGGAATGGAGCCCCGCATCGGGTTCCCCACTCAGCAGGAAGCCTGCTTCTCCCTCTCCCATCCTCCTGCTTGTGTTCCCTCTCTTGCTGTGTCTCTCTCTCTGTCAAATAAATAAAGTCTTTAAAAAATAAAAATGAGGGACGCCTGGGTGGCTCAGTTGTTTAAGCAGCTGCCTTCAGCTCAGGTCATGATCCCAGCTTCCTGGGATCGAGTCCCGCATCGGGCTCCTTGTTCTGTGGGGAGCCTGCTTCTCCCTCTGCCTCTGCCTGCCACTCTGTCTGCCTGTGCTCGCTCTCTCTCTCTCTCTGACAAATAAATAAATTTAAAAAAAAAATCTAAAAATAAATAAATAAATAAAATAAAAAATAAAAATGAGATATAAATAAATAAATAAATAACGAAAGCTCCATGGAGAGCACCTGAGTGGCTCAGTCGGGGGTTAAACATCTGCTTTCAGCTCAGGTCATGATCCCAGGGTCCTGGGATCAAGGTCCACATCAAGCTCCCTGCTTCTCCCCCTCCCTCTGCTGCTCCTCCTGCTCATACTCACACACATGCTCTCTCTCTCTCTCAATAAATAAATAAAACCGTATTAAAAAAAAAAAGGGTCCAAGGAAAAATCCACATGGAAAGGAACTGAGACAGAATTGACAAGCTGAAATGCTCCTGAATTCCTGACCCACAAAAACTGTAAATGATAATAAGCCACTACATTTTGGGCTTAATTTGTCATGTCACAAAAGATAACTAACTGCTTCTCCCCCTGCTTGTGCTCAAATAAATAAATAAATAAATAAAATCTTTTTTAAAAATAAAAATAAATAAAATACAGTCCTAAATAATCCATGTGACAAATAAGTAAATAGAAAATATTTTCAACTAGACTATACAAAAATACTTGTGAGATGCAGCTAAAGCAATACTTGACAGGGAAACTTATAACTCTAAATAGGTATAACAGAAAAAACAAATATCAGGGAATCATCTATTCAAGAAGATAGGAAAAGAATAGCAAAATAAGCCCAGGACAAGTAAAAGGAAGTAACAGAAATGAGAAATAAAAGAAAATGTATATTAGAAAGGTCCAGGGTGCCTGGGTGGCTCAGTTGGTTAAATGTCTGCTCAGGTCATGATCTCAAGCTCCTGGGATGGAGCCCCACATCAGGCTCCCTGATTAAATGGGTCTACTTCTCTTTCTCCCTCTGCCCCTGTCCCTCCCCCCTCCCCAACCTGCTGATGCTTTCTCCCTCTCAAATAGGTAAAATCTTTAAGAAAAGAGAGAAAGGCCCAACAAAGCCAGAAGTTGGCCCCCTAAAAAATAATAAACTGGCAAACTTATGGCAAGAATGATGAGGAAAAGAAAAAACGAAAGGGATCAGGAATGACAAGGGGGCAAAAACTACTACAAATGCTGCACATGTTATAATACTAAGTAAATTTGGGGGTGCCTGGGTGGCTCAGTGGGTTAAGCCACTGCCTTCGGCTCAGGTCACGATCTCAGGGTCCTGGGATCGAGTCCCGCATCGGGCTCTCTGCTCAGCAGGGAGCCTGCTTCCCTCTCTCTCTGCCTGCCTCTCTGTCTACTTGTGATCTCTCTCTGTCAAATAAATAAATAAAATCTTTAAAAAAAAAAAATACTAAGTAAATTTTTTAATAAAGATGAAACTGAAAAAAAATCCTAAAAATATATGTAACTTAGCAAAACTTTCTCAAGACACAGAAAACTTAAGTGGCCCCATTAAAATAAAATACAATGACTCTAATATAAAAAAATCTTCCCATAAAGAAAAGTCTAGAGCCATATTGCTTTACAAGTTCTCCCAAACACTCAAGGAATAAATTCAATCTTAAATAAATTCTTCCCAATTCTTTTTATGAAGCTGGCATAACTCTCAAATCAAAAATTCTGGCAAGGACCAGATTAGAAAGAGAAATCATAAGCCAATCTTAGCCCTGAACTTGTATGCAAAAATTCCAAACAAATATTAGCAAACAAAAACCAGGATTATAAGTATAATATACTATAACAAAGTGAAGCATATCCCAGGAAAGCAAAGATAAAACCAATATTACTATCAGATGGCCAATTAATATAATCAACCATATTTTAAGAAATCCCTAAAAATTCAGTATTTAGTCATGTCTCAAAAGGAGTCTTCACAAACTAGGAATTGAAAAGAACGTCCTCAATTTGATAAAAAGGTACCTACAAAAACCTACAGCATAGTTAATGGGGAAAGCCTAAACACTTTTTCTTTGGTATCAGGAACAAGATAAAGATGACCCCTATATACTTCTATCAATATTATACCAGTGATCCTAAGCGCATAGGAAGCCAAGAAAAAAATAAATAAACGGCATAAGGATTAGAACAAGAAATAAAACTGTTTTTATTTGCATATGACATAATTGTGTATATGGAAAATTTGAAAGAATCTATAAACTCTTGTTAATTTATAATTTGCTACAAATTGAGGATGTAAACAGACATTTTTCCAAAGAAGACATACAGATGGCCAACAGACACATGAAGAGGTGCTCAAATCACTAATCATCAGGGAAATGCAAATTAAAACTACAATGAGGTACCATGTTGTACTTGTCAGAATGACCAGAATCAAAAAGACAAGAAATAACTGTTGGAGAGGATACAGAGAAAAAGGAATCCTCACACCCTCTGTGGGAATGCAAACTGGTTCAGCCACTGTGGAAAACAGTATGGAGGTTTCTCAAAAAATTAAAAATTGGGGGCGGCTGGGTGGCTCAGTGGGTTAAGCCTCTGCCTTTGGCTCAGGTCATGATCTCAGGGTCCTGGGATCGAGCCCTGCATCAGACTCTCTGCTCAGTGGGGAGCCGCTTCCCCTCTCTCTCTGCCTGTCTCTGCCTATATGTGACCTCTGTCAAATAAATAAATAAATCTTTTAAAAAAATTAAAATTGAAATACCATATAATCCAGTAATTCTACTACTTGGTATTTACCAGAAAGAAAGAAAACAAAACCCTAATTTGAAAAGATATATGCAACCCAATGTTTAGGGCATCACTGTTTACAAGTGGCCAGGATATGGAAAAAACCTAAGTGTCCATCAATAAATGAATGAATAAAGAAGATGTGGTATATATGTGTGTGTATATACCTGTGTGTATACATATATATGTACATACATATAATGGAATATTACTCAGCCATAAAAAAGAATGAGAGCTTGCCATTTGCAATAACATGGATGGGCTTAGAGAGTATTATGCAAGTGTAATAAATCAGACAGAGAAAGACAAATATATCATATCACTTTTATGTGGAATGTAAAAAAAAAAAAATGGACAAACAAAAAAGGCAGAAACAGACCATAAATACAGAGAACTGGTGGTTGCCAGAGGGAGGAGGTTTAGGGGTTGGGCAAAATGAATGAAGGGAGTGGGAGGTACAGTCTTCTAGTTATTGGAATGAATAAGGCACTGGGAGGAAAGGTATGGCAAGGGAATAAAAAGAAAAAAAAGAAACAGATATAAATTGATATTAGTTTCATATATCTATATGCAAGCAACAATTAGAAAATAATCTTTAAAGATATCACTACTTAAAATTGCATCAGAAAATATGAAGTGCTCAAGAATCTAACAAATAATGGACAAAGCATCTACTGAAAAAATGAGACTTAGTTATGAATCATTACCAAAATGGGAAGATATCCATGTTCATAGACTATAAGACTCAATGTTGGAAAAATAACAGTTCTCCCCCAAATTAATCTACAGAATCAATTAAGTCTCACTAAAAATCCCAAATGTTGTTTTTACACTGGATTATTTAGTGAGTATGTCTGTGTGCAGAATATGACACAGTGATTCTAAAATATATATGAAAGTGCAATGGGCCAAAAACAGCCGAGACTCTCTTGATGAACAAGCACAATGTGGGAAAACTTGCCTCACCAGATATCAAAACCTATAAAGCTAGAAGTAGTTAAGAGTGTGTTACACATTCAGGAATAGACCAATACAGCAGAGGGCCAAGTCCAGAAACACACCTACATAAAGATGGATACTTAATATATGTCAGATGTGGCACTGAGATCAGCTTAGAAAAGATAAACTTTTCAAAATCAATGTTAGGATAATCAAGTATCCATTTGGGGTGGGAATAAAATGAAACTAGACCTCCCATTATACACAAAATCTATTCCAGATAAAGAGCAAATTTTTGAAAAGTTAAAACTTAAAAGCTCTTAGATAATAATGAAGGAACATCTACTGTAATGTAGCCTAGGAAAGGGTTTCTTTAAAAGGGTTCAAAAGCACTAGCCAAAGTTGATAAATGCAACTACATTAAAACTGAAAAATTTCTGTTGATCAACAGGCACCACAGAGAGTAAAATAACAAGCCAAAAAACATAAGATACTTGTAAAAGGTATAACTGAAGGACCGCATCCAAAACAACTACAGAATTACTAAAAATCAGTAAGAAAAAGCTGAAACCATCTAAAAGAAAAATATTGGGCAAACAGGCACATCATATGAAGAAACTATGAAAGATGTACAACTTCATTAGCAATCATAGAAATTCAAGTTAAAATCAAGAGATACACCCTTCAGATTGGCAATACCAAGCATTAAGAATGTAGAGCAATGGAGTGGTACTTGGCTGACTCAGTCAGTGGAGCCTGCCACTCTTGATCTTGGGGTTGTGGATTCAAGACCCCTGCTGGGTGGGTACAGAGATTACTTAAAAATAAAATCTTAAAAAAAAAAAAGAATGTAAAGCAATGGGAACTCAAATACTGTGTTATTGAAGTATAAACTAACATAATAATTCTGAAAAACACTTTGCCATTATCAAAGTTGGACATACACATACCTCACAACCTGACAAATCCATTCCTACAAATTCTAGAGAAACATCTGCACACTTGGAAATATGAAACAGAAGACCACTCACCACCAAATTGTATAATAGCAAGGAAATGAAATAAACTTAAATGTCCATTAAAACTAGAATAAAAAAAAAATAGAATGAATAAATAGTAGTGTAATCGTAAAACAAAATACTTGACCACAGTGAAATCTAATGAACTATGGCTAATTACAACAACCTACAACAAATTTCACAAACGCTGAACTAAACATTTCATTTCATTTTATTTTATTTTATTTTATTTACTGAGACAGCAGGGGTAGGGAGCAGAGGGAGAAGGAGAGAGAACCTTAAGCAGGCTCCATGCCCAGCACAGAGCACAACACCATGCTGCATCTCATGACTCACGTCCTCAGCAGAAATCAAGAGTTGGATGCTTAACTTAACCAACTGAGCCACTCAGATCACCCTGAACTCAATTTTTTCGATCACATAATATACTATATGAAGTTCAGAAACAAGAAAAACTTATTGTTTATGAATAGGTAACCTGAGATTCAAAATTATGAACCAAAGCACGAAAATGATAGTCAAAAAATTAGGGTACAGGGGCACCTCATTGGCTCAGTCATTTAAGTGTCTGCCTTCAGCTCTGGTCATGATCCCAGGCTTCCTGCTCAGCAGGGAGTCTGCTTCTCCCTCTCCCTTTGCCCCTCCCCCACTTAATCTCTCTGGTTCTCTCCCTGGTTCTCTCTCCAAAAAATAAACAAAATCTTTTAAAAAATAAGTTAGGGTATTAACTACTTCCACAAAGGGGGATGTATATCAACAAGAGCAAGGGAAGAGAGAGGTATGGGGGAGGCAATCCTGTTTTGTTGGTCTGAATGATAACAACACAAATATTGACTTCACAATTTTCTTTAAACTGCAAGTTTTATTCTATTTTCCTGTATATATGAATAAAGAGGAAAAGTAACTGCATACAACTGCTATGGTAATTTAATACAATAAAGCAACTTATGTAAGTATGGTACCTAGTTTGCATTAAAAAAAAAAACTACTACAATTACGTAATTTTTGTATCCTCCAAAGTTGCTTACGGTAGATACTCAAATATATTGTCCAGTAAATGAAACAAATTCAAATGGTAAATACATTTACCATGGTGAACACTGCCTAATGGGTCATGTACAGAACATACTATGGAGTCCCAACGTTGTACACCTGAAACTAATACAACATTGTAGGTCAACTACACTTCAATTAAAGAAAACCCAATAAGTGAAAAAATTACTTAGAATCACTGGAGTAAAAGGCAATTTAATGAATGGCTAGGCTGCCTAACTTCCAATTTCTACTTCACAAGCCCCAGAGCTTGAATTCCTGCTATCCTAAGAGGTACCCTTCGCTCTACCTTTGATATTCCCAATCTCTTAGTCTCTATACTCATAGTATACACCTTACTACACATCAGACTATCAGCAACTGTCACTGAACGCTTGGAATCTAAAATCTGAGAGGTTTAAGGCAAGAAAGAGGAACAGGAAAAGCTAAAATTAGGGAGAGGGAAATTGTGGGGGAAAAAAACAGTGGGGAGAGAACTTGAGTTATCCTTACATGAAAACACCCAGAACATCAGTTCTTTAGTTCTAATGCTTTAAGAAGCCAAGAAGCAGAGGTAGAAAAAAAAAAGTAAATCATCTATTGTCTGACACAGGTTTCATACAACAATTAAACAAGAATTACACTGATACCAGTTACCTAATATTTAGGGGCAAGAAAGTGTATCTATGTCCCAAGATATATCTACTTCTGAAAGTCTCTTAACAAATAAATAAATAAATAAAGCTCCCTAAAAATATAGGCTCTCCGGAAGAAACCAATTCCTTCTCAATTACTTGAGGGAAGAAACTTTATTTTTTAATGAATTTATTCCATATGTATTACTTATTAATCCAAAAGATTAAACACATATCAGATCTAGACTCATTCATAAAATCACTACATCAGCACAACAGAATATTATGAATCCATGAGAAAGATCTGAATGCGCCACTATGGAGTGCTCTCCAAAATATATTAAGTGGAGGGAAAAAAAAGAGGTACAGAACAGTGTATGTAGCTAGATACACACACACACACACACACACCCCTACCTTTGTCATACGAAGGGTGAATACATACACACATCTTACTTTTGAAAGAAAAAAAAATTCTGGAATGACAATCAAAAACTCACAAAAAATGGTTACCTCTATGGAGAGCAAAAACTAAGAGTTTTAATGTAAGAGATTAAAACAACTTTTAAAAAAAAAGACTGAGGAGCGCCTGGGTGGCTCAGTGGGTTAAAGCCTCTGCCTTCGGCTCAGGTCATGATCCCAGAGTCCTGGGATCGAGCCCCGCATAGGGCTCTCTGCTCCACAGGGAGCCTGCTTCCTCCCCTCTCTTTCTCTGCCAGCCTCGCTGCCTACCTGTGATCTCTGTCAAAAAAAAAAAAAAAAATCTTAAAAAATTATCAATATGGGGGTGCCTGGGTGGCTCAGCTGGTTAAGCAACTGCCTTTGGCTCAGGTCATGGTCCCGGAGTCCTGGGATCGAGTCCCAATTAGGTTCCCAGCTCCATAGGGAGTCTGCTTCTCCCTCTGACCTCCCCTCTCATGCTCTCTCACTCTGTCTCTCTCTCTCTCTCTTAAATAAATAAAATCTTTAAAAAAAATTATCAATATGACCTCATGCTTTTTTTTCTCCTCCAGACAAGACCCAGAAGCAATGATAGTCCCATCATCCTCCGCTATAAGGAGACAGAGCTCCTTAGAGAAATCGCTGATTGCAGTCTAAAACAGGAAAGTCCATGGTGAGCCAAGACATCTTGGAAAAAAGTAAGGACTCACTCAAAGACTAATAATGCATTTATGCAAAAAGAACTGATGGGGGCACCTGGGTGACTCAGCAGGCTAAGCATCTGACTCTTGATTCCAGCTCAGGTCATGATCTGTGTTGTAAGATCACTGGAGTCAGGCTCCACGGCTCAGCATGGAGTCTGCTTGAGATTCTCTCTTTCCCTCTCCTTCTGCCCCTCCCCCTGCTCATGCTCTCTTGCACATGCATGCACACACAATTTCTCTTTAAAATAAATACATAAAATCTTAAAAAAAAAAAAAAAGGAAGAAGAATGGAGGAGTATGCTTGGAGGGGCTCCCAATGTCCTTATTTGAGACGATTTCATCATCGAAAAAACAATGTAACTCACTATAACACAACAAATAAAAACCAGAGAGAATATAAAACCATTCACTGTCACCATTGTAGATAACCATTAGGCCAAGGGCTCACTCTGAAAATTAGATGAGAAAGAATTAAGCATTTATTTACTCCGCCCTTTAGGAGGAACTAGAGTTTACTCCCAGCTGATGGAAGATTCTAAAGTTTTGTTAACTGAAGAATGATAGCTAATAAGTGTAAAAGAATTACAGAATTAGAAAAATCACCAATTCTCAACCTTCAATTCAGTAATTAATTTGCCTAAGGCTCAATAAAGGATGCTAAAATTATTAGATAAAACATACTTTAAGAATGGAATTTTATATGGTACCAAAGTATTACGTCCACAGATTATTGTATTTGATGATCATAGCAGGAAAAATACATTTCTACAATCAATGGAGGGACAGCAAACACCAACCTTAAATTTCATAAAATTTTTATCACTAATGGTGATAGTATGTACCTCCCATAATATGTAACATGAAATATAACATCACCTATGATGCATTCTTGCCAAAACTTTTTTAACAAGCATCTAATCAACCCTTTAAAATATAACTTCCAGTTTATAAGATACACAATGAGCAAAGGAACAAGTAAAACAAGAGCACAAAGAAACAGATAACTGTAGAAAACAAGCCATTCTACAAAGAAATGATCTGATCTTCTCAAAGAAATACCAGTAACATAAGAAAGAAGAGGAGAGAAAGGAGCTTTTCTAGATTAAAAGAGACTTAAAAGATAATCAACTGCAATGCAAAAATCTTGACTGAATTCTGGTTTGAAAAAATCATTTTATGGAACAAATGGATAAATCTAATAGACTGAATCTTAAATGCTATTAGGAAATTACTCAGGGCACCTAGGTGGCTCAGTGGGTCAAGCCTCTGCCTTCGGCTCAGGTCATGATCCCGGGGTCCTGGGATCGAGCCCCACATGGGGCTCTCTCTCTCTCTCTGCTCAGCAGGGAGCCTGCTTCCCTTCCTCTCTCTCTGCCTGCCTCTCCGCCTGCTTGGATCTCTCTCTCTGTCAAATAAATAAATAAAAATCTTAAAAAAAAAAAAAAAGGAAATTACTGTTATTTTTCTTAAATGTTGGTAATGGTGACTGTGGAAAATACCTATTTTCTTCTTTTTTTTTTTTTAAGCTTTATTTACTTAAATAATCTCTATACCCAAGGTTGGGCTCATGACCCTGAGGATCAAGAATCTCTAGCTCTTCTGAATGAACCAGACAGGTACCCCAAAAATATCTATTTTCTTAGAAGATAAATACTGAAGTATTTTGAGGTAAACATCATAATATTTACAGCTTTCAAAGGTTAAGTAAAAGTATACAAGTACACAAACATATGAAAAGCAAATATGGATGGCTATTGGTAACTTGAATCTAGGTGGCAGACCTATCAATGACCTTTGTTCTAATTGTTCAACTTTTCAATATTTTTCTAAGTTTTTTTATAAAAAAAAAAAGAGGGGAGGGGCAGGGAAGAGAACTAAAAGAAGACAAAGTTGCAAAAGCAAGTAAGGAAAAAGTACAATCTAAAAGTCATTTATAGGGGCGCCTGGGTGGCTCAGCGGGTTAAAGCCTCTGCCTTCGGCTCAGGTCATGATCTCAGGGTCCTGGGATGGAGCCCCACGTCGGGCTCTCTGCTCAGCAGGGAGCCTGCTTCCCTTCCTCTCTCTGCCTGCCTGTGATCTCTGTCAAATAAATAAATAAAATCTTTAAAAAATAAAAAAAATAAAAGTCATTTATAAACACATATCTAGGGGCGCCTGGGTGGCTCAGTGGGTTAAAGCCTCTGCCTTCAGCTCAGGTCATGATCCCAGAGTCCTGGGACAGAGCCCCGTATCGCCTGCTTCCCCCACCCCCTCTCTCTCTGCCTGCCTCTCTGCATACTTGTGATCTCTGTCTGTCAAATAAATAAAATAAAAAAAAAAAACCACACATATCTACACAGTCACCTGAAGAACTTTCTCTGTTACATTTTAAAAAGAAAAAAATTCAGAGATTACTCATCCCACTATCATCTAATCAATGTAAGTAAACAGATTTCAAACAAATACTTACACACTACAAACAGCAATAGTACTACAATCTGTCAATGATTTAAGGAATGTTTGTCATTGGCAAACAGAACGCTTTCTTATGATACCTCACAGTGAATCAAAATACATTCTAACACATCTATTAATCAAGAAAAGCATTTCTTTGAAATTTCTTTACTTCAAAAGTATGATCACACTTGAAAGACAGCTAGCCAACTATCTTTCTAAGATTTACTTCTATTAGCACCTAACTTTGATTAGCCATGTATTTATTCTTAACGTCCCACAATGAAATTCTTTAAATTTCTGATCTCCTATTTAAATATAAACATGGGGGGGGGGACTTGTTGAATATCAACTAAGTGCCTACTCTTTTAAATAAAGTGTTTAATGATAACCTTGTCTCAGGTAAATATTTCTAATTTGAGAAATGAACATTCTTGAAGCTCAGAAACGTTAAGTGACTTGCCTATAAATGACAGCTTATTAAGTGAGGAGGCTGGAAACTGAACTGAGGTCACTGGAAACCCAGGTTTGAAAGTCCATATTCTTTCCATTTAACTGGCCTTAATGGATTTAATATTTACAGACAGAAAAGCCCATCTAAGGAAAAAGTATGTTTAAAAAAAAACTTTCATATTCAAAAAAACTACATAATGATAAAGAAAAATCAAAACTGAGAAAAAGAAAAAATACACTCTAAAATTATTGCTGGTTGTAAAAAAGAACCAATTCGTAGCAAGCCAGCTGTCTATGACATAGGACAGCTAGTACTTTCCTAACTGTACATGTAAAATTACACTCCAGTTGCCCGTTGGATGACCCCTCTGCCAAAATATGCTAGCAACATAATTCACATTAAAACTCAGAGGCCAAACACCATTTGGAAAGAGCTTTACGTGTTTACACATCTCCAGCAAGTTCACCATTCAAAATTAATAGGCAATTTTCAACAAATATTCTTTGATCTATGATATCCTTTTTTGACACTCTAAAATATTAAACTTATAAACAAGAAAATAAAAAAAAATAAATAAATAAATAAACAAGAAAATCTACCTAAATACAAACATCCCACAACTGAATATTAGAATATTAATACAATGCAATTTTAAATTTGTCTGTTACATATTGGTATGCAAAACTGAACTACAACATAACTTATGTTTGTTCTTTCTATAGGATCAAAATCCCAGTATCTTTGTCTCCTTTATTTTTAAAGATCCACACAAAATACATAGAAAAATCTGTACATTGAAGAGTTTTTCCTATTTAAAATTAAATCCCTCTTTGAACTGGATAAGTAACTAGAAGAGCGCATGAGGTGGCTTATGGAGTCGAGATATTCTGCATCTTACTATGAGTGTTGATTACACTGATGTGTTTACTTGGTGAAAATTCATTTAGGATCTGTGTACTTTTCTGTATACTTTGTAATTTATAAAAAGCTTATTTAAATTCCCAATCTAAAAACCTTTCTTCCTATATTATAGGGATATCAAAGAAGCTAAAGCCTAGTGAAGAAAATAGACAAGTAATTAGGAATTTCACTAGGGAGCTATGACAGAAGCAAATACTACGTAGGAGCACCCAGGAGTGGCATCTAACTCAACCTAGAGGTTAAAAAAAAAAAAAAGCTTCCTGAAGATATAACTGACCTGCGTTCTCAATGGGAGAAGGGAAAGACAAGAAAGGAACAGAGATGCTAAGACCAGAGAAAAAGTGCCTTATCTGAGCAGAAACCCCAGTTCAATAAGGGTGAATCAAAGAATTTAAGGAAGAAAGCAAGGAAGGAAAGCCCAGAGAAGTAACAGGTCATGAAGAATCTCACATACAGGCCATGCTACAGTTAAGCTTTATCCTGAAAGCAGTGAGAGAGCACTAAAGATCTTTCAATAGGAAAGGACGTGATCAGATTTGCTTGTGTACTACAAACGTCATTTATAGTGTGTGCCATACTTGCAATCCCATCTTGTGAGAGATTAGCCTACACACTGCCCCATGCTTTTCACCATTATGATCCTGCCCCACACCCACAGGCACAAATAAACACAGGCCAACACTAAATGGCCCGGAGTGATCACATGACCCAGGTATACAGACTTGTAGCAGCCCATGAGAAAAAGACCTGAGCCAAAGAGACTGTTTCTTAGAAATTCAAACCAGAAGATTCCAGGGAGAAGGAAGAAGTCAGTAAACAGGAGCTCAAGTTAAAACGAGAGCATCCAGGAGGCAAAATGTTGGCACAAGAGTGACAGAGTAGTTATAAGGAAGCAGAAGTTAGGAATAAATGGAAGTTGGGAGATAGCAAAGGAAAAACTGGAGTAGAGAGAAAAAGTAAACCAAAGAGAAATAGTAAAAGTAGTTAAGACAAGTTAACCAAAGAGCTCTAGAGTGAAATCTGTCTTTTCCTGCTTCTAGCTTTATTTATTAAACTCCTATTCTTCTTGAGACCAAGTTGTTTAGCTTTTCCTAGGTTCCTTTATGCATGTTTCCTTTCAAAAAGCACTCTACTACTTACTGTAACTTGAGTCTCCTCTTTGCAAATGAAACAGCCTAACGAAAAGAGCATTTTAGAACACCTAATCTGGCAGCAGTGCAGAGAATGAATGGGAGGCAAAACAAGAGACAGAAAAGAGAAAGCAACAAGACCACTTAGAAAGCATTACAGGAGCAGCACAACAGACATCTGGGGTTAAGATAAAATAGAAACAGGGCACCTGAGTGGCTCAGTCAGTTAAGCATCTGCCTTTAGCTTAGGTCATGATCCCAGAGTCCTGGGATAGAGTCCCACTTAGCGCTCTCCACTCAGCAGGGTGTCTGCTTCTCTCTCTGACCCTCCCCCATCTTGTGCTCGCTCACGCGCGTGCACTCTCTCTCTGTCTCTCACTTGCTTTCTCTCAAATAAATAATAAAATCTTTTAAAAAATAAAGTAGAAACAACCAAAATAGCAATAAGAAATTATCTGAAATATCATGAGGGAGAATGTGCAGGATTTAATGATACTGGTAGTAAGATACAGAGTGGAGGATGATTCACAGGTTCCTGAAGACTTCTGGAGATGAAGATCATCTGGAGATGAAGATCATCATCAAGATAGGAAATCAAAAACAAAATTTTTTGTCGCAGTTTGTCTCCCTCTTTTTGGAAGAAAGAGAAGCAGAGAAAGAGTTTTATTTTAGGGGCACCTGAAAGGCTCAGTGGGTTAAAGCCTCTGCCTTCCAGTCAGGTCATGATCTCAGGGTCCTGGGATCCAGCCCCGCACTGGGCTCACTGCTCAGCAGGGAACCTGCTTCCCTTCCTCTCTCTCTCTGCCTGCCTCTCTGCCTACTTGTGATCTCTGTCAAATAAATAAAATCTTAAAAAAAAAAAAAAAGTTTTATTTTGTACAAGGCTGAAGTGCTTGTGAAATGTGAATCCAAGTGGAGATGTCCATTAGCAGTAATCACAGAGGTCTAGAATTAAAGAGAGGGATCTATGTACACAGCAACTCTAGATTTATGAATACATAAAGTCGATGTTAGATTTTAAAACATGACCCAAAATTCCCTAATATTTATTTCAAACTAAGTTAATAGAACGTGAAAAATCATGCAAACTAAGAAAATTAGTATTTGGGGCAACCATAGTTTCAAACATCCTGCACTTCTCCACAAATGAACACTGAACCAACTTCTACAAGAGCAAAACCCAAATGATTAGAAAAGATGGGTTTATGGTACTAATTTCTACTGAGGTTTTACTTTTTTTTTTTAAAGAAAATCTAAGTTAAAAAAAAAAATCTAAGTTTATTCCACTTCCCTCACAAACTATCCACCACTGATGTTAACTAAGGGAAAAAACTTAATCACATATTAGACTGTGTACTTCACTATTGATACTTACAGTAAAATTTTTAAAATAATTTAATCACTTAATTTACTAGCTTTAGACATTCAACTCTACCCTCGCTGTAAATGTTGGATCTCTGTCCTATAATCTTTTCTACTCTCATTTATACATTTTGCCCCAAAAATCTACTACAACCCAGAGGTTGATAATAAACTTAAGCCACAAATCCAGCTGCCTCTTGAACATCAAGATGTGACAGAAGTGTAATCACCCAAATGCAACTTGTCACAAATTAAATTCTTCTTTCTTGACAAAAATAAAAATAAAAAATCCCATTCCTCCTTCGTATCAATTCCCACTTCAGTGAAAGGTACAAGCTTGAAACCTAAATCTTGTATGAACCTTCTCCCTAATCTCAAATCCAATGAAATCACCAAGTCCTGTCTACTTCCAATACCCAAATACAGACCCGCTACCATCATTTGCCTGATATTCCTGCCTTTAGTCTTAGACTACTCTTTAATCCACTCTACCCACTGCAGCCACAGTGACCTTTTAAAAATGACAATCTGATCATTTCAGTGCCATAGTTTATATCCTTCAACAACTTATTTGATAAATATTATAATCACCATTAAAGCTAGTCACTCCACGGAAGCTCAGAAATTCAATGAGAACTTCAGTTATATCCTTTTTTGTAAAATCAATAAAAAGAGTCACTAGGGGGGCACCTGGGTGGCTCAGTGGGTTAGCCTCTGCCTTCAGCTCAGGTCATGATCTCAGGGTCCTGGGATGGAGCCCCGAATCGGGCTCTCTGCTCAGCGGGGAGCCTGCTTCTCCCCCTCTCTCTCTGCCTGCCTCTCTGCCTACTTGTGTTCTCTCTCTCTCTGTGAAATAAATAAATAAAATATTTTTAAAAAAAAAGAGTCACTAGGAAATTTGAAATCCTGATAATTACTTAGGACATAAACAGCTAATACATTTCAAAGAAAAGCACGTAGTGTTGGTTGTAAAAGCAAAGACTAAAAATAATCTCAACATCATAAAAGCAATACTATCCAGCCCATAAATGAGGCATTTCCATATGTACTGTTGTTATATGATTTCTAGGATCTACTATGAGGTAGGGGGTGAAGGGGCGAAAGCTGTAAAGTGTACAGGAAGCTACAGAGTGTAAAGTATTTGTGGTGCTTTTTAAGAGTATAATTTAATAATATAAATCTGAGAATGTATAGGCTTGTGTATGCCAAAAACATCACAGGAGGAACCCACATAAAGATGGAATAAAAGTTGCCTCTAAAGAGTGAAAATGGGTGATTGGAGAATACAGGGGGAAGAAAAACTCTTTACTGCATATTCTTTTGAATTTCTTGACTTTTACACTATGTCTAATTATTACCTATAATTTCAGTATGATGTTCTCCCTCCTCAGCTTCACACACAAATAAAAATTTTAAAAGTTCTAACTACAAAAACCTCACTATACTTCATCCCTATACCAACGTTTAAAATTAGATACTGGTCATTTAGTGTAACACTACATTTCCTTCTTGACAACTCAGAAGTTCAACTTCCACAAACAAAATTTTATCCACTATTTCACTATTGCTGAGAAGGCTGCTGGTAATGACATCAGTCAACACTGCATGGTAACTGTACTTGCTTCAAGGAGCAGAAATGTATTATTAAATTGACATCAAAATCTTCAAAGATCAAGAAAAACCACAAAACTTTTTTTCTAGAAAATTCAAAACAACACATTAAAAAAAGAATCCCCCGGTATCATTCAAAAACAAAGGAAAAATGCGTAAAAATCTACAGGAAGGTGAAGCGAATGATATTACATGGAGACACTGTCACATCCCTTAGTGTAATGTGACTTAATCCTTATAGAGGTCCCTTAAAGTCACACGTTCCACAGAAGACACGAGATGAGAAGCAGGCTGTGTGACCTATCAACACACACACCCTCTGCTCTGGGCTTCCACACTCTTCCCAGTCCCTCCCTTCTCAGCCACCAGATTAAACCCTCCAAACATGGGTGTCAGTTGGTCCCCTTAAACCCCACGGGCGAGGGGGGGCGGGGAGACACTAGATTAAGCAAACATCCCTCCAGGATTTAATGGAAAACCCTTTCAACCAAAGAAAAGAGAAAGATAACAAGGTCTGCCGGAGAGAAGGGCTGGGGAAAGGCTACTGTCTGATGATGTCTAAGAGGCGCTGAACAGATCCCCTGGGAGGTGAGAGCATCACCAGACTACCCCAAAGCCGAGGTGGTGGGTAGGGCTGATGGAGAGGGAGCTGGGAGGGAAGGGGTCAGCAGGAACGGGGTGGCTGCGATGGACGGGCCGTGGAGCTGGGGGGTCGCTATCGGTTAGGGGGCGGCCGTGACTGGGTTTCGGAGGATCGGTGACCAGATCAGCTTACGGGAGGCCGTAACAGTGTCTGAAGGCTCCATTAAGAGTCCTAAGAGAGTCCGAGGGGGCTTCTAATGGGCTGTGTTGGGGTGGGGGCCCCAGAACGGCCGGGGCTGGCGGGCCGGGATGGTGTCCGGCCAATGGAAGATACGCTGGGTGGGGTCTACAAGGGACCCGGCGCCGCGATCGCGTGTCTGGGAGGCTCCCGGGCAGACCCGCTCGCGGGCGTCTCCGCTGGGGCGGGGCGGCCCCGCAAGGAGCCAAAGAGCGAGACCGAGACGTGGGCCGGGCCGGGCGGCAGGGCCGCTCGGCGGCTTGGGCGGGTCTTACCTCGGGCTCCGCCGCGGTGGCCACCACAGCCCCCTCCTCTTCGCCAGAAGCCACTTCCCACCCGCGGCCCCAGGGTCAGGCCGCCGGAGACAGCAGAGGCTAAGGCCACCGAGGGTCGGACGGTTCCGGGAGGGTGGGCCCAGCAGCCTCAGGGTCCGAGAGAGCGGCCCCCGCGCATCCCCCGCCCTGTCAGAGAGACTCCGCCCGGCCGGGGCAGGCACATACCCCGCCGCACCCCGCCCAGAGAGCACGCGTCGGACCGCCGCCTCAGCCGCTGCCGCTGTCTCTGCGGGTGCCGCGGGTACCTCCGCAGCCTCCTCTCACAATCCTTGCGGTACTCTGAGCAGCCACCGCCAACCGCCGCCGCGTCCCTCGTCTGCTCAGGCCCGCGCGCCCCCGACCCCGCGCACGCGGCCCCGCCCCGCGCGACTCCCCGGCTGCAGACGAGCAGGAGCGCGCGCACTTACCCACGCCCCCTACCGCCCGCCAGAGCCGGCCAGCTTGCCGGCCTGGCCCCCGCACGTGACGCCCCCAGAGAGTACCTCAGGCGCCTGCGCGGGCACGCCCCATTCGTCCGCCCCAGGCGGCCCCGCCCAGACTTTTCTTCCTCACCTTACGGCAGAGCTCGGAACCGTGCCTCAGATTCTCACTCTAGTAGAGAGGAAATGTCGCAAGGTTGGGCGTAAAAAACTCTGGGTTTGCGACCGTAGCTTTCCGCTTTCCGGCCAACACAGAGGTGCCTGAAGGCTGGTTGGGGTGGTGAGGCCCGAGGCAGGTAAGAAGTCGCCTCCCCCACTTTGGTTGGTCGGGCGGTCTGTTCCCGGCAGGAGCCGCTTTTCAGCCCTCGCAGATTTGGCATATCCTTGCCCCCTCTCCAGTTCTGGTGCTGGATTCTCAGCGCCGCCCCTCTTAGCCCCCGCCCCTTCCACGCACACGCCCTCTCCCCCGCATTTCCCCGCCCCCGACCTCAGTTTCCTAGTCTGACTTTCCATTCATTTTTCAGGCTTTTCACGGAGTGCTTTCTCGTGCTTCAGACTCTAGGAAGTCAGAAGTAAATGAAACAGTCTTAGCTTTCTCAAGTGTGGTGTTATGTGGGAGACGTTGAGAGAATCCGCAGTAATAAAGTAAAACTATGGGGGCGCCTGGATGGCTCAGTCCTTAAGCGTCTGCCTTCCGCTGAGGTCATGATTCCAGGGTTCTGGGATCGAGTCCTGCCTCGGGCTCCTTGCTCCCGGCGGGGAGCCTGCTTCTGTCTCTGCCTCTGCCTGCCACACTGCCTACTTGCGCGCACGCTCTCCCTCTCTCTCTGACAAATAAATAAAATCTTTTTTTTTTTTTAATGTATGACAGAAAAAAAGCAGAGAACCCTCTGAGCATGGAAGAGGAGCCCCTGATTGTGTGGAAGGAGTGGGGGAAACTCTTTCCAAGGTGACTTTTGAGTCACTCCTAAGTTGTGTTAAAAGACTAGTGAGTGCGGGGTGCCTGGGTGGCTCAGTGGGTTAAAGCCTCTGCCTTCGGCTCAGGTCATGATCTCAGGGTCCTGGGATCGAGCCCCACATCGGGCTCTCTGCTCAGCGGGAGCCTGCTTCCTCCTCTCTCTCTGCCTGCTTCTCTGCCTACTTGTGATCCCTGTCAAATGAATAAATAAAATCTTAAAAAAAAAAAAAAAAAAGACTAGTGAGTGTGGCTGGCCAAGAAATAGGAGATAGAAGCAGAGAGAACGATGGGTGCAGAAACAGGACAGTATTGATTGTAAGAGTAAAACGTTGGAGGAGTAGAGTTGGTGGAGGCCATAGGCGTAGATTACCCTTTAAAAAAGCATCGTTGTAAAGGGTGAAGAGAGATGAGGGGCGAGAATATGGGCAGAAAGAATCTTTTTTTTAAAGATGGGAGACTTAGGCGTAAAAGTGTACCATGGAACCCACAAGTGGACAATTCATGGATGAAGGTGGCTGATTTATAGCATCAAGGACACTAGTGGAACTCAACCTTATGTGCACGTTAGAATAACCTGAGAAGCTTTTTTGTGTGTTTTGTTGGGGGGGGGGGCGTTGGTGGTGGTGGTTTTTTGTTGTTTTTTTTTAATAAAACCAATGCTCCTGTTCTAACAAACTCTGGGGTTAGGGGCTCAGGCATCAGTATTTCTTAAAGGCTCCTGAAGTGCATTGAGGGTTGAGAGGAAAAGAAAGGATGGAAAGTTAGGAAGGGAAGGAAGTTGATGTCATTGGCTCTGTAACATTAAGATGGAAGTCATTGGATGAGAGAGTTGGGGATGGAATGCAAAGCTTGAGCACAGTGATGGCAGTTTTGGATAAATACTCTGGGTGATGGGAAAAGCGTCATTTCTGCCTTTCCCTTCAGCACAGTTCCATCCCTCAATCTTATGAAGTCCACCTTAAGGCTCTCTTCCCTTTCCCTACCATCCAGCAGCATCTATCAGCTGGGGATCCAACCTTAGAGCTCAATCAAGGGCATCTTCATTTCTGTCCCCAAAAAGAGCTAAGTCAACTTGAGATTCGAAGATTAACTTTACTCCCCTAGAGATTACTGCAGTGTGTTGCCAATTTAGAATCTGTCTTCTGTTATTCAGCAATCATTTAAGTTAGAGAGATATAAAGACAGTTAAAATATAACCCTATTTAGATCTCATAGTATTAGTGAAAACAAACCTTTTAAAAGAACAATTCACTTGGCAGGCAGAGAGGTCTCTATAAGGCAAAGCCAAAGCAGTGCATGGCTACTGTCTATTAACTAGGGCTAATCCAAAAACTTGTCTATCTGCCTGCAGATAAGACAGCATTACTGTTGTCTGGTATGACTAGGAATTAATATGAAGGGTAGGGGTGGGGCAGAGATAAAGATGATAAAGTGGGTGTGAACAGATGATGAGGAGCCTTGAATTCCAGGCTAAAGTATTTAGATTATCTACTATAAGCAATTAATAGATATAAAAAACAAAGATAAAAATAAACTAACCTTTTTTTTTTAAGATTTTATTTATTTATTTGACAGAGAGAAATCACAAGTAGGCAGAGAGGCAGGCAGAGAGAGAGGAGGAAGCAGGCTCCCCGCTGAGCAGAAAGCCCGATGTGGGGCTTGAACCCAGGACCTGGGATCATGACCTGAGCCGAAGGCAGCGGCTTAACCCACTGAGCCACCCAGGCGCCCCTAAAATAACCTTTTTTTACACCATGGACTTCTTTGGCAGCCTGGCCTGTGGCCCCTATCTCAGAATGTTTTTAAATGTGAAAATAAAATAATAGAAACAAAATCAATTTTATTGAAAATTTTAAAAATATTTAAAAAACAGGTGTTTGATGTGGTCATATGTGTGTTTCTTTATGCTTTAAATAACATCTGGCAGCAAGTAATTTCAAAATAGTGATGAGTATAAATTGTATTTTGAAATACTTCTGAAATTTTGAAATATTTTGGAAAACTTCAGTGTGATATGAAAATATATTTCTGTTGGTGAAAAGATATAGGGACTGCTAATACTACTGTGGATTATCCTATACTTATTGAAGATAATGTTAAATTTCAGTTAGATATTATCAAAAATCAAGATGCAGTTTTTTTCCCAGTCCAAGTTCATGGAACCTTTAATTCTTACTGCATCCTGGCCCATGGAGCATAGATTTATAAAAAGCTGACCATAATAGTTTTAAGCAAGAACATGACAGATCAGATCTGTTTCAGAAGGTACTGGCATAGTGTTCATTTCCCAGCCTCTCTCTGGTAGTAGGGAACTGGCTGTTTTCTTTTCCTCTTGTACCTAAGGGCAGCAACCAGTACTAATTCACTATTGCCTAATAATTTGGGCCTATAGGAATACTGAGCTTGTACTTATATATGCAGGAGCAGTACTAGGAAATAAATTGGGAAAGATACATTGGGGTTCTTTTTGTGGAAATCATTGAATGCCAGGGTATAATTAGTACTAAATTTGGTAGATAATGAAGAGATTTTAAATTTTTTTGAGTAGAATAATTAATTAGAGTTCTGTTTAAAAAACTAATCTAGGGCACCTGGGTGGCTCAGTGGGTTAAGCCACTGCCTCCGGCTCAGGTCATGATCTCAGGGTCCTGGGATCGAGTCCCGCATAGGGCTCTCTGCTCAGCGGGGAGCCTGCTTACCCCTCTCTCTCTGCCTCCTTCTCTGCCTACTTGTGATCTCTCTCTCTCTGTGTCAAATAAATAAATAAATAAATATCTTAAAAAAAAGAAGAAGACAGGAATGAAGAGTCTGGAGCAGTAAATAATTTTTTTTTAAATTTAACTAAATTTTACTATAATGTGATCTCTAAAGGGTCTGCTATGTTATTTTTGTTTCCCCAGTGTGACTTGTCTAGTCTAAAGGCATATAAATTGGACTAAATCACATACCTTTCAATAGAGATGCCCATTTTTTTGTATTATAAGTGATAATGTTAGTACTTCTGATGGGTAATGGCTTTTACAATATATATAGATTCCCAGGTGTTGCTAAGGCCTTCCTTGATTAAATTCCATCTACACCTGTAAGTCCTATATTTCTGACTTTTTAAGGTCAAGATTGCTCTCTCTTTGTCAATCTCTTAAACCTCTTAGATGAGTAGAATGCATTAGCAAACAAAAAGGAAGTCCTCAAAGCCCAGATAACCCATCTCTTTAGAAACTGATCAATAATAAAAAAAAAGAAAGAAAGAAACTGATCAATACCAGACTATGCAAAACTTACAAATTCCAGCTAGTCCCCAACTTGTATGTTTTTTTAAACATATTCAAAAAAAGTAATTATGGGGTCCAAGTATTACTAATCCAAATAAGTAATGTAAAATTAACTTTCTGAATCAGTTTCTCTGAGAGACTACCTTCTTCAGCATGACTAGTCTATATTGATCTTGTACATCTAACTATTGGAGACCATTTGAGTATTGATACGGTTCAATACAGACTGAGAATCAAGTTCATATAGAGGTTGAGGTTCATCTGTTTTCTCCTTTTTAGGGGAATGGGGAACAGGTCTATCTGCAGCAAGAATACGTGAAACTTACAAAGCTTTTTAAGAATCTTCATTACTTACAAAAGATCTCTGAAATTTCTTTTCTCTGGCTTCCAGTTAAATGGCTACCCCTTCCACACCTTCATCTGTTAGAAAAGCACTAAAACACAGTCTTGAAACTGAAAAAAAAATGTTCCAATTACAATTAGTATTTTTGAGCATCTAGATTATAGGTTTAAAAACTTGAGGCCTTCTGGGGTGCCTGGGTGGCTCAGTCAGTTAAGCGTCTGCCTTTGGCTCAGGTCATGATTCCAGGGTCCTGGGATTGAGCCCCACCCACATCGTGCTCCCTGCTCAGGGGGAGAGTCTGTTTCTCCCTCTCCTCCCCACTTGTGCTCTCTCCCACTATCTCTGTTACTATCGCTGTCTCTTTCTCTCTCTCAAATAAATGAATAAAATCTTAAAAAAAAAAAACTTGAGGGGCGCCTGGGTGGCTCAGTGGGTTAAGGCCTCTGCCTTCGGCTCAGGTCATGATCCCAGGGTCTTGGGATCGAGCCCATCGGGCTCTCTGCTTGGCGGGGAGCCTGCTTCCTCCTCTCTCTCTGTCTGCCTCTCTGCCTACTTGTGATCTCTGTCTGTCGAATAAATAAATAAAAATCTAAAAAAAAAAAAAAAAAAAAAAAACCTTGAGGCTCTCCTTCCCTTATGGCCAACGAATAAATACTCAGAGTACTGTAGAGGGTTCAATTCCTTCAAAACAAAAGCTTGGGATTTTTGGCCTTAGTTGGCTTTAATATTCTCACTACTATTTGTTGTAGCAACTTGGAATTTTACATTAGCAGCTAAAATAAATAGTTGCTAGAAATATTTAGCCCTGCTTAATAATATATAAGTCAAGCTTGGTCAGATAACTCACAAATATTTGTGTTAATTAACATTTAAAGACAAATTGCTACAACAGAAAATTCCTTGTGTATAATTGGGACACTTCAGATCTTGTTTTCCTATGAGCACAATACAGTAAAACATATATTCATTATTTCTTTCATTAATTTATTAAATATTCATTGAGCCCCTACTATGTGCCAACCACATTTTTGAAATCCATTAAGTAGGAGTTTGTAATAACAATTTACCTCTTAACTATTTATGAAATAAATATTTACCAGGCTTTGAAATCTATAGGAAAAATAAGATTAAAAGATGATGGGTTTTCATACTCTTTAAAACTATGTTTGGATCTATCTACTGTGTGCTGAACACAGTGGTTATTTAAGAAATCAGTCAGATTACAACTTTAGCTTGATCACACCTTATGAGCTTTAATGTGTTGATGCATATGATAAAATCTGTCCACTCCTTTATAAAATAGTATCTTACTCAGACCTCTCATTGAACCTATTGGCCTTCCTGCACACTGTCTTAACAACCCCAGGTATTTTAAATTTTGCAGTTGTATAAAGTCATTTCTCAGAAAATTCTCAGCAAAGCACAGTTTAAGAAAAGGCTGGTGTTGGGGCGCCTGGGTGGCTCAGTGGGTTGAGCCACTGCCTTCGGCTCAGGTCATGATCTCGGAGTCCTGGGATCGAGTCCCACATCCGGCTCTCTGCTCAGCGGGGAGCCTGCTTCCTCCTGTCTCTCTGCCTGCCTCTCTGCCTGCTTGTGATCTCTCTCTGTCAAATAAATAAATAAAATCTTTAAAAAAAAAAAAAAAAGAAAGAAAAGGCTGGTGTTTACATCAGGTTTAGAGGAAGGAAAAAAATGTGGTACAATTATAAATGGAACCTTTGAGTTAGAAATGAGACTGAGAATAAAATTCTTTTCATAGTCAACGACACCTTAGCCCTTGATAGCCATATGTAGTAACAGAGCAGTAAATAGAGAACCTTAGTTCTAGAAGAAATCCTAAAAAGTCACCTAGTTTATCTCCCTGGCCCAAGGCAGGACCAAATGGGATTTATGGTAGTAGAGTTAATAGGCACAATCATCATACCAAGTAGTTTTTCTACTTTGAGATCTGAATTCCTCTACTTATAAAATACTGACGTCAGAGGAATATTGTTCAAATTTGTAAGCAATTTATGAAATTAAGAGATCTTCCTATGTTTATAACAATTTTGTTTTTAGGAGTTTTTCAAAATGTATTTTACTTCGGTATTTTGTTCAGGAAAAACATTTATTAAAATTTCTCCAGTTTGTCAATCACTAAAGAAAACAAGGATGAGTAAAATCTAATAATCTCTGCCTTCAAGAGGGATATATAAATCTTGATGGTAATTTTGACATTCCACTTTATACAAATCTTTGGATGGTTTAAGCTAGCTTTAAAAGGAAATGTTTAATGGGGAAATTGAAACCAAAAAAAAAAAAAAAAAAATTGAACTTCCTTCCTGAAAATATTTCTGCTTATGCTGCCATGAAAAGCACATTTGGTCTTGGGATTTTATTCTTTTTGTGAAATCGCAAATGGAATCATATATTAGAAGTTGAACATAATCCAATTTTGGTAAACAGATTAATTTTACATCTTTGTGTTTGAAGGTTTGTAGAAGAGAGATTAGACTTCCTCTGTTTTTTTCCCAGAGGACAGAAGTGAGACCAGTGAGCTGAAGAAACAGACATATTTTAGGTCAGTGTAAGAGTGGGAGGTGGTACATCTTTTTTCTTCCTGAATGGAAATAGCTGTATTTACTGGTTATGTGCTCACTATAAAAAGAAAGGGTAAAAAAATAAAGCAGACAGTATCAAAAGGTAGAAGGAAAAAAGCTAAGTACTAATAATTCTCTTTTTAAAATGATATTTAAACTTTGGCTATCATTCTTGATTATTCTTGTGTATATTTTATACAAATTTTTTTTAAATATTTTATTTATTTGACAGAGATCATGAGTAGGCAGAGAGGAGGGGGGAAGCAGGCTCCCTGCCGAGCAGAGAGCCTGACATGGAGCTCGATCCCAGGACCCTGATATTATGACCCAGGCGAAAGGCAGAGGCTTAACCCATTGAGCCACCCAGGTGCCCCTATTTTGTAGAAATTTTGTATAAACTTCCTTTTCATAGCATATCATGAATATCTATGTCAATAAATTTGTATCTACAATTTTGTTTTTCAATGGCTGAAATATTTCCTTGTATAAAGCCTGTTATTTAAATTTACCAGTCTTCTTTTGAACTTTCAGATTCTTTTAGTTTTTCTCTTATAAACATTGCTGTGATGAACATTCTTGTTAAATTTTTGCACACATCCTTAATGTTTCCCTTAAGATAAATTTCTGAAAGTGTAATAGTTGCATGTAGACATTTCTTAAGAATTAAAATATAACGGCAAACTACCCTTCAAAAAGCTTGCATTTGTTTATATTCCGATAAACAAGGAGAATGCCTGTTTTCCCATGGTCTCTCAGCATTGCGACTTACCAGTTTTCCCTCATCGTTGCTGATTTGATAGCTAAAGATGAAATCTTGCTTTAACTTGACTTCTTTTGATTACTAGTGAAGTGTTGAGTTTCTTTACGTGTGTTTATTGGCCAGTCACATAAGTGTATTAAGCTCTATTTTCTTCCAATATTTTTGTTTCCTTTCTTAACATTTAAATTTTACTCCATCTAAAATATAATTTAATAAAAGGTATGAGGTAGAGATCTAACTTCTTTTTTTATCGAATGTTTAACAGTTTGTTCAGTGCCATTTGTTAAATAGCTCAGCAAGCATATCCCAAACTTCACTGCACAGACAATAAGGTATTGATAGATATTCTGTTTTAAAAAAAAAAAAAAGTGTCTCATGGTCAAGTGAGTTTGGGGGAAGAAAAAAAAGACCAAGAAAAGTTACCTTTCTTTATTGCAGAACTTCTTCTAGCCTCTAATATGCTTATGTGCCTTATGAATCTCCAGTAAGGAGTTTTAGGATGCAGCATTTCCCTATCTTATTTAACTATATAATATTATTTCTTTTCTTTCGAAAAATACCTATGAAATCTGTGAAACTGTGCTGCCTAAAACAGTAGCAAGGAGCCACATGTAGATATTTAAATTTAAGTTTAAGTTAATTAAAATTAAATATTCAGTTCATACTAGCCACATTTCAAGTGCTTAGTAGCTACATGTGGCAAGTGACTACTATTTTGGACATTACCAATAAGGAACATTTCCATAATCACCAAAAGTACTATTAGACAGCACTCCTTTGGAACACAGTTCATTGAAACTGACTCCCAACCTAGTGTTTTTTTCTACTGAGCCAGCAGTTTCTTCCCTTAATTATATCAGCAGGTAATCAGGTTGGTAACTGTTGAATTATAAATTTTCCCTTTTAAGGTTGTTCTTATTAGCTTTTATGTAATTACCTTATTTTTCATAATAAATATTCAAGTAATATGCTTGGGTTTAAGGATTTTAAGATTAATATGAAAAAGTAGGCTCCTTTTAAAAAAAATTAAGCCTTTGTTTATAACTGTTCTATGCTCTGGTTTCAATATTAGCTTCATTTAGCTACAGAAGTTGGAAGATACAATAAACTGTAATTGCAGGGGTTGTATATACTGACAACATATTAACGTCATTGCTTCACTCAGGTGGAGAGAACAATTTTCTCTGGAGTTAGCATTCACTCATCTTTTTTTTTTTTTTAAGATTTTATTTATTTGACAGAGATCACAAGTAAGCAGAGAGGCAGGCAGAGAGAGAGGGAGGGAAGCAGGCTCCCTGCTGAGCAGAGAGCCCGATGCGGGACTCGATCCCAGGACCCTGAGATCATGACCTGAGCCGAAGGCAGCGGCTTAACCCACTGAGCCACCCAGGCGCCCCAGCATTCACTCATCTTATGCCAAAGGTAAAGCACAGAGCACGGAGTCATGTCCTAGCTAGGTCTGTCCTTTATGACTTTGTGGTTTTATAAAAAAAGACAAACATGCTTTATTTTCAAGAAGTTTCTGGGGCGCCTGGGTGGTTCAGTCTGTTAAGCATCTGCCTTCAGCTCAGATCATGATCCCAGGGTCCTGGGATGGAGCCCTGTGTCAGGCTCCCTGCTCCCCAGGGAGCATTCTTCGCCCTTTCCCTCTGCCTGTCACTCCCCTTGCTTGTTCTCTCTCTCTCTCTATCCCTCTTTTTCTCTCTTTCTCTCAAATAAATAGATAAAATATTAAAAAAAAAAAAAAAGAAATTCCCAAGTCCCATTATTACCACCTGAAATATAGGGAGCAAGGAAGAAAACTTTCTGAGAGCCTGCTGTATGTCAGATGAGCTGAGTTGGTTTTTTGGTTTTGTTTTGTTTTGGGGTTTTGGTTTTTTTTTAAGATTTTATTCATTTATTTGTCAGAGAAAGAGGGGACAAGCAGGGGGAGCCGCAGGCAGAGGGAGAAGCAGGCTCCCCACTGAACAGGAAGCCCAATGTGAGGCTCAATCCCAGGACCCTGCTATCATGACCTAAGCCAAAGGCAGACATCTCACTGACTGAGCCACCCAGCCATCCCCATGCCGAATATTTTTACTCATATTTTATTTTGTGTAACAACCCTGTGAGGCAGGTGTTTTTATTACCTCATTTTACAGATGAGGAGAATGAGGCCCAGAAAAAGAATAAATAACTTGCCCGGAGTCACATAGATAGGCAAGTGGCAAAGTCAGAGCCTGGACCCAAAGCCTCCTAACTCCAAAACATAGAACTATAATATGATTTATGGGACTTTACAAATAGAATTGGGAGATTACTGCCTCTTTAGTTCACTCCCCAATCTTCCTTACCATCCACCAAGACCAAGTACATAGGTCTTATTTCTGAAGGAATTTACTATTAATTAACAGAGGAGAACAGAAAAAACACAAAACCAAAGCAAAAATGGGGTTGTGAAAGGCAATACAAACATCTTAAGAGGCCTTATTTATCTTGTTTTCCTTAATCCATATGTTCTGACTCCTTTCTTTGAAATACTTCAGTCCTCTGGCAAACATTTATTGTACCTCAGATACACCAACCACAGTGCTCACTATATAGAAAGGAAATATCCCTAGGATGGTTCTAGATGGCTCTTGGTTCTTTTGGTAGGTCCCTTTCTGTCTCCCTTTCCCTACCCCATTAATAACGGGATCATCATCCTTTCAGTCACCCCAACTAAAACCTACAGACCATTTCCCAATTCTTCTCTCTTATCCACTATTCTCTGATCACTTACTGAGTCTCTGTCTACAGTACCTTTTCCTCCTTGCCTCCCCATTTCTACTACCATTTCCCCTGATTTAGGTCATTTCCTCCTATATCTTCACTTTCACTCTCAATAAAATTCTACTTGATCTCTTTTTCCATATTCTTTTTTTTTTTTAAGATTTATTTATTTATTTGACAGAGATCACAAGTAGGCAGGGAGGCAGGCAGAGAGAGGAGGAAGCAGACTCTCTGCGGAGCGGAGAACCGATTCGGGGCTCGATCCCAGGACCCTGAGATCATGACCCGAGCTGAAGGCAGAGGCGTTAACCCACTGAGCCACCCAGGAGCCCGTCTTTTTCCATATTCTCTCCCTACCAATTAATCCTGTATACTACAGCTGAATTAGTAAACTTAATAAAGCACCAGCCTTGCCATAATGGCTTCCCATTTCCTCCAGTATAAATTTCAAACTCTTTCACCTGGACTTCAGTCCATTACCATTTAGCTTTTGATAATCTTCATCTACCCTCACCTGCACCCTGACTCTAACTTCATTCCAGCCAGACTGGACCACTCTTCTTAAGGCACTTCCCTTGTGTCTCTTACCTTCCTAATGCCCTCCTCCATACATCCAACTCTACCTGCCTTTCAAGAGCCCACTTTTACATCACTTTCTCCGTGAAATTGTTCCTGATCTCAGCTCTCCTTCCCTTTCACCCTCTTAGCCAGGGGTCATTGTTCCCTATTCTGAATTCCCATACATTTTATTTCTGCCCCTTGTGGGTTTCTTATCTCATTGACTATAAGCTACCTTGTACATCTTGGTATCTCCCACAATAGCTAATATTGGGTATTCAGGAGTGCCTGGGTGGCTCAGTCAGTTAAACGTCTGCCTTCGATTCAGTCACAATCCCAGAGTCCTGAGATCAAGTCCCACATCAGGTTCCTTGCACAGCAGGGAAGGGGGGGGTCTGCTTCTCCCTCTTCCTCTCCCCCTGCTCATGATCTCTCACATGCTCTCTCTCTCGCAAATAATCTTAAAAAAAAAAATCGGGTTCTCAGTAGGTGTTTATTGACTAAAAGAATTGTATATTTATGATGTCTTCATTATGTATGTAGTATATATATAATATATACATAAATATATGTATATTTATGATGTCTTCATTATAACCACAGTATAACTTCACTGAGCTTAAGCTCAGTGAGGGTAAGAATTATGACTATTTCATTCCCATTCTGTGTTTCCAGCCCCTAGCACAGAGGAAACACTCAATAAACATTTATTGAATGAAATACAGTTACCTGTTGTTGGGATATAAATTTCTCCATGACACAATGGATGTCTGGAAATACTACTTTATGTTACATTTTTTAAAAAATCTTAGTTATCAGTGTTTCTTCATTTTATATTGACAAATACTCTGTGAGAAAGGTCATGTATTATTCTCACTTTACAGAAGAGGATATTGAGGCTTAAAGAAATTAAGTAGTTTATTTATGATCACACGGCCAATGAGTGACAGAACTGAGTCTAAAATTTAAGTCTTCAGATGTGAAGTTTAGAGTTTTTCTTTGCTAATGATGGTTTGGCCAAAGGCTAGTTTGGTTCCATTTGCTTTAGGATTGTTGTGGTTAAACTATTGCAGTCATGCAGTCCTTCCATCCAGTGGGATAGAGCAGATCCTTGATTGACCCATTGTCTGTCTTTTGGGTATTTTCAAAATCAAAACACTAAAACTTTTTTTGAAAGAAATCTTGGCCTTTTTGGTCACTCCCTCCAAGATGAGATGCCTGTCTTTTCAGGTCTCCTTGTAGATTTCTGTCCCTAGTTGGTTTGGCTATTAAGATATGGGTTTGAGTTCAGCTGATAGCATAGAGAGTAGGTCTCCGATATTTGCCAGACAGTACAATATGGCATTTACCACCCCATGAAAGCATGGGGGGGGCAGATTGAGGGAAACTTGATTGATGCACAAGAAGTCATTCCCTTTTCATATTCATTTACTCTTAAGTCAGATCAGCAGCAAGCTGAGTATCTAGCCTCCATAGACTTGCTTTTTACTAGAATGCTGTTTATTCATTTGCCATCAGGCTGGATATGAAGGATTCTTTTAAGAAACAATCCTCTGAAATGACTTCATCTATTATAAAAAATATCGTGGCATATTATTCATTATGATACACTGTGTCTTTTATGAAAATTTCTTGAACAAAAACTGTCTAAGCTTAATACAAGGAATGCTTTTACCTCTTCTGACCAGTTGCTTTGTTTTTACCTTATGGACATTGTGAATGTTTAACTTAATGCTCTCTGGTTAGCTGCCAAAAAGCTTACAGCCAGATTTGTGGCCCACCCATAGCAAATGTGCTCTATGCCTCGTTAACTTTGTTCCTGGCTCTAGTTTGTGTCTCTGCTGAAGTTATTCTCTCTTCCTAAGAAAATTTTAATTCATGCCATCTTATTTTGTATATCTGTATTAAGACATATATTTTTTTCCTCATAAACAGCTTTATATTGTTTCTGAAATAGTTCAATTATGATATACTCTATGCACCTAAAACCATCTTTGGTGCTTCTTAGTTACCTCACGTACTTTAGGCTTTTTCTCTTGAGGGGTATGTTTATTTTTCTGTGTAGGTTTTTGCGGGGTTTTAATTACAGGGAAATGGTTGTGCCACAAAATTTTATTATTTTAGTAGTGTGATCAAGTGGTAGAAACTTGGTCTAACGGCCAGAATTGATTAAATTGATTATTCTAGCCCAGCCTTTCACAGAGATGGTTACATTTTCTTACAGTATGCTTTGTTTTTTACTCTCTTTCTTCATGTGACCGTTGATTGCTTTGTGATTTGTAGTGATGTTGTAATGCTGCCAGGTCATGAATAGCAGTTAGCTCTCTTTTGCTCAGATATTATGTTACCCTCCACTCTGATCAGACTTCCTGTCTTTGTTAGCACCTTACCTTGGGTGATCATGACTATATTAATCTTAAAACTCATATAATTTGTCCTGCTCTACTCTAAATTAGTCATGCTTCTGTTTGGACAAGATAAGAGGAATAGATGTTTGTTTCCAAACCTCATTTGCTTTCATTGGTATGGAGTGCTATCTAGATTTTCTAATCACCTTACTAATAGCAATTAATGATATAAATACTGTTGGTACAACATTTTATATTCTTTCCATACCTTTGAGTAAAACTGTGTGGCCTCTTCTACAATTCACTGAGGGATGTAAAGCAGATCTATATCCTTTTCACAGACAACAAAAGCAAGGACAAAAGCATATAAAGTTTGTGATAGGACTGGGGCTAGATCCGGGTCTCTTGATTCCTGTGCCTAACTACCTTTCAGTTTACAAAAAAATTCTAACTTATATATATTTTTTAAAGATTTATTTATTTATTTATTTGAGAGAGAGAGAGAGCACAAGCAGGAGGAGAGGCAGAGTGAGAAGGAGGAGCAGACTCCCTGCTGAGCTGGGAGCCCAACTTGGGGCTCAGTCCCAGGACCTAGAATCATGACCCAAGCCCAGAGCAGATGCTTAACCACCTGAGCCACGCCGGTGCCCCCTAGCTTATATTATAAAATTACATAGTCTTTATCTTACCACTTGAGGTTAAAGATGGGAAGTGAACTAGGACATATTATATCACTCATGCTCGCAACTCAGGCAGAACCAGGAATGGTTTTCATTTGTGTTACCCTCACAATTTTCTGTTCTTGAAATTTTAGTTCCTTTTAACTACAACTCTAATCACTGTCACTTTCCATTATGGAATGAGGAAGCAATATTTTTATCTTTTCTCTTTAAAATTCATGTTGAAATGAAAACTGTTTCCTTTGTTAATGAGCAACATTTTTCTTTAGACTCTTTGAAAATTCACTTTAATATAAAAATAATTTGCCATTATTATCATGCATAAAGGGACAAATAAGTATATGGTTAATGCTAGGAAGTTTCATAAATATTTGTTATAATTTTAACAAAACTCTGCCTCTAAAGAGGAAATTAAAAATTCATGCTTATTGGGGCACCTGGGTGGCTCAGTCATTGGGCAGCTGGGCGAAGACCCAGACCCTTAGGCTTGGGTCATGATCCCAGGGTCCTGGGATCGAGGCCTGCATCAGCCTCCCTGCTCAGCAGGAAGCCTGCTTCTCCCTCTCCCTGCTTGTGTTCCTCTCTTGCTGTGTCTCTCTCTGTCAAATAAATAAATAAAATCTTTTTTTTTTAATCATGTTTATTGTTCAGCATGAAAAATTTCCAAAGTTTTCATTCTAACTAATTGTTAACATATAGCACGTAAGTTAGGGTCTCTTAAATGTTTACTCTTAGTCAGGCATTGTTGCTGAACACTTTGCAATTATATTTAATCTTTACCAAAACCCTGTAAGAGTAGCTCCTATTTATGACCCTCATTTTACACCCAGGTATCATATTCAACAGTAAATATTATCTTCTGCCTCTCCTTCAGCTTCTGGAATTTCTCATCAACCCTGGTCAGTACAAGATGGACCCTGTAGTCTTGAGTTACATGGACAGTCTACTGCGGCAATCAGATGTCTCACTATTGGATCCTCCAAGCTGGCTCAATGACCATATCATTGGATTTGCCTTTGAGTACTTTGCCAACAGTCAGTTTCATGACTGTTCTGACCGTGTCTGCTTCATCAGCCCCGAAGTTACCCAGTTCATCAAGTGCACTAGCAACCAAGCAGAGATTGCCATGTTCCTTGAACCCCTGGACCTCCCCAACAAAAGAGTTTTATTTTTAGCCATCAATGATAATTCCAACGAGGCAGCTGGGGGAACCCATTGGAGTTTGTTGGTTTTTGTCCAAGATAAAAATAGCTTTTTTCACTATGATTCTCATAGCAGAAGTAACTCAGTCCATGCAAAGCAGGTAGCAGAGAAACTGGAAGCTTTCTTGGGCAGAAAAGGAGACAAACTGGCCTTTGTGGAAGAAAAAGCCCCTGCTCAACAAAACAGCTATGACTGTGGGATGTATGTGATTTGTAACACTGAGGCCTTGTGTCAAAACTTCTTTAGGCAACAGCCAGAATCACTATTGCAGCTACTCACTCCTACATACATCACAAAGAAAAGAGGAGAATGGAAAGATCTCATTGCCAGACTTGCCAAAAATTAGCTATCAAAGTATATCTGTGACTTTTGAAGTCTTTTCTCTCTGCCCATCCCCATTTATTGGATGGCTGCAGTCTCAGTGCCTGAAGGAAGATGCCCAGTGGAGGGAAGTTTAATGTTCTTATTTTTCCCTGGAAGAATGTCCTCCTCTGCATTATCCAGATGGAAAGTTTCACTTTAACCCTAACTTGAGAGCAGTGTGCTCTGTGAAAATGTCTTGAAGTTATGTATCAAAACCTTCAAACCACGCTATCTTAACATTTATTAATTCCCTTTTTGTCTCCCTTATCCACATTGGCTTATTCCTAAGGAAAAGCAGTGATCTTTAAAGAAATCAAGTATATGTGAAATCTAAAGGAATGCAAGAAGAACATTCTAGAAGAATCAAGCTTCGGGTAGAAGCAGGTCAAGATCTAACCTAATTCAAGATCTAAATATTGGATCTGTGGTATCTCTTCTATTCGCCATGTGAGGCTTTTCTGGCTATCTTTGTAACCTTTGCAGATATTTGATAAAGATGATGTTAGCCCATCTTCCCCCATCTGATTCCTGGACTGCTTTAAGAGAGGGGGAATCTTGAGTAACTTCATTAAAATATATGGCTGCTGGACCTTTTAGTTTGCTCATTGGATGGGTTGACGTGCTGCTCTGCATCGATAACAGCTTTTCTACACTTTGTCTGTTAGCCATGCATACACTCCTTCCTTAACATCCAAAGTTCTGTGGCTTTAAAACTCATAGCTGATAACTTCCTAAGGTTACCTGTTATTTCTAATAAGTATTGCTGCTTTCTGATAGTCAATTTTTCCTTTCCTCTCTATCTGTAATCTGGCAGAATTGGTTTGTTATGTCATGGTGATATCAGGGGTATTATTGTATCTAAAACTTGCAGACTTAAAGTTGGTTTGTTTTTGCAATTATAAAGCAGAAAAAGTGACCTTTCTCAACCCTTCCACTTAATTCAAAACGGAAACGATGTTATTTTTAAAATATGGAACCAAGAATAAAAAATGCTATCCCTCCTAAATCATTGATGTGTTTTTTCTGAGTTTCAAGTAATTAACATCCAGATGATACGTACACAGATTAATGTACACACATTAATTCTACTCCTAACAAGAATTAGATTGCGGTGCATATGAGGCTTGAAAACCAAAGATTAGTTTCAGCTGTGAATTTATTTCACCTCCCTCCCCCAGCCTACCTTTGCCCCCAGCCCTCATGGCCCAAAATAACCTCACCACTCAGTAACCGCAAAGGCAATAACTCAGTTCCTTTTAGTCAGGGAAAACACAGTGTAAGTAATACAGATTACATAGCAAGCTGAGTGAACGTGAATTGAAACTGAAAGTCTGAGAAAGCTACAAAAAAAATGTCCATTTCAAGTCAGTGTGTTTTGGATAAAAAAGAGACCTAATAAAAATGGGAGCAGGAAAATAAAAGATCAGAAACTGGCAATCAGCCATAGAGGTGAAATAGGGAGGGAAGGACAGCAAGAGGAGTGACATAGATGGCTGAGGCCGTAGTGTGAATAAAGATAAGGCAATATCATTTCAGTAACTGTTGGCTTAGGTATCTAGACTATGAAAGACTCAGAGTCTCTCTGGGAAAAGTTGTTCTGATAACACAGAGTATGTCTTTAAATGTCAGATTGTCTTCCTCTTACAAGTCAATACATATGAGAGCAATCTTTCCTGACTCCCTAAAAGTCATCCCAGAAATAAATTATTTTTTTGAACTAAACTAGTAGTCTTTAAAAAAAAAAAAAAGATAAAATCTGAGGTCCTCTTTTCTGAATACATAACATGGTTGGACTGTGCCGCAGGTTAGTCTTCTATAAAACTTTTGAGTATGCCATTTGTAAGTGTTAGCATTATAAATAACAGAAGATTTTAAGAGTTTACTTGTAGTATGTCCCTAGGTACTCTAATAGCCATAGGTTATGCCCTTGCTAGACCATATACTTTTGATGCTTTGTGATACAAGATTGGAAAAAGCTCTTTTGTGGTACTGTGTTTCCTTTTCTCTTAGAGTCATAAGAATCCAGTCTGCAAAACTCAGTTTCAGAATATTCAAAAGGCAAGCAGGTTTTTTTTTTTTAGATTTTTTTTTTAAATTTATTTATTTGATAGAGACCACAAGTAGTCAGGCAGAGAGAGAGGAGGAAGCAGGTTCCCCGCTGAGCAGAGAGCCCCATGCAGGGCTCGATTCCAGGACCCTGAGACCATGACCCGAGCCGAAGGCAGAGGCTTTAACCCACTGAGCCACCCAGGCACCCTGGCAAGCAGGTTTTTTAGAATTGGAGTGAGCAATTACTATACTGAACCTCCCTGGTTTCAAATACCCTGAAGTATTGCTCCATACTATATTCAGACTTATCCAACCTGTGTCTCATGGAATCTGGAAAAGTCGCCATTTGTAAACCCAGCTATCAATAGTGGTCAAAAATAAAAATAAGTCCGAGGGGGCTTGCTCTTTTTTTTGTAAATTTGAGTATAACTGACAATGTTACATTAGTTTTAGATACACTGTGAGCTTTCTGTTTAATACTGTTCAAATCATAAATATTTCTCCCCTTTGGCTAGATAGCTATTAAAGTTTATATTCCCTAGTCCTAATTGGATCCAAATAATTTAAAAATCACAAGTGGATTATATTTCTGATACATACCTTATTATTTTTTACTATAATTTTTACTATTTCCTTATTGACCATATGTTTTATTTAATATATATTTCATTGAAACGACAAAGTAGAATTTCTTTTTTTTTTAAAGATTTTATTTATTTATTTGACAGAGATCACAAGTAGGCAGAGAGGCAGGCAGAGAGAGAGGGAAGCAGGCTCCCCGCAGAGCAGAGAGCCTGATGCGGGGCTCGATCCCAGGACCCTGAGATCATGACCTGAGCCGAAGGCAGAGGCTTTAACCCACTGAGCCACCCAGCCGCCCCCAAAGTAGAATTTCTCAGTCGTGTGGTTGTTTAAGTTTTTTCTTCCATCACTTAAAACAGAAAAGGGGAAAATAAAGAAATTTACATGTCGTGCTTGTGAGAAGGAGCATGAATATGTTCATCAAATTCAGGCCCTAGCTGTTGTAAGTGTGCAGCCCTAGGCAGGTCTAAGATTGAGTAGCCTCATCTGCAAAATCAAAGGAGTAGTCTGTTTAAGCAGGTACTATAAGGATTAAATATCATATGTAAAGCATACACTAAAACCTATTCCCATTCTGTCTCACTACCCAGTTCCATTTTAAATCTAGCAACAAGTCTGAAAACTTAGTTCTTTTTTTTTTAAGATTTATTTATTTATTTGACAGAGACCACAAGTAGGCAGAGGCAGACAGAGAGAGAGAGGGGTGAAGGAGGCTTTCCACGGAGCAGAGAGCCCAATGTGGGGCTTGATCCCAGGACTCTGGGATCATGACCTGAGCCGAAGGCAGAGGCTTTAACCCACTGAGCCACCCAGGTGCCCCTGAAAACTTAGTTCTATATTGCAACTAAATAGCTGTGTAAAAAATGTTGTGATATTATGTACAAAAGAGAAAACTATTCAAGGATTGCAAATGGCAACACTAATCTTTGTATCACTTTATAATGTGCAAGTTACTTTATATATGTTACTACATATTATATTTATATAACCTCATGTAATTATGTGTTGCCAGCTATCATTATTCTCTTCATAGATAAGAAACCAACTCAGAAGTTCAGTCACATGATCGAGAGTGACAGAGCCAAGACTCACACTCAGGGCCTCCATCTCCCTCCTCACACTCTCTACTTATTCCTTTCTCCCTCTGCCAGAAATGGTGGCCAGAACTCCTTGCTTGAATAGTTTCAATAATCTCACCTCACTTTATAAATTTCATAAATTCAGCCAGCATACCACAGAAAGCAACAGTGAGAAATTCTCATCTCAATTAACTACTAGGTAGCAGAACCTCTAGAATAACGGGCTTCGTTTTATGTATTAGGTCATTTTTGGATCAGCTCCCGACATTGATCTACTGATCTAATGTATTTTAAAAGCCCTACATTGTACTTCCTTTCGGATTCCTCGTATATGAAAGATGGAAGCTGAACAAGAGCAGTAGCCTGGGGAATCTCATAAAAGAGAGGACTTAAAGGAATTTCATTTCATGTAAATGAAATCAAGCACAGAAGAAGCACTTGGTACAAAAGCAGGGAAAAACGAGACAAAATCCTCTATGGAAGGATCAGGTGCTAAATGCTTGTAAAGGAAGTTTTCTTAGGCAGGGAGAAACGATCGTGTCAGATTGTCAGAAGAAATGGTAGCCAACTTCGATATCAGTAGTAGGGAGGAGTTACCAGTAACCTGGACAAAATTAATCTTAGCTCCTGCAGTTTGTGTTGAAAGACAAAAGAAGAATTACTTCACGGCTCTTTCCCCTCTGTGTCCCCAAATGAAGCATCCTGTATTTGGAAGAAAGCCCTTTCCCCATGAAGCAAGCTGGATCAAGGTTTTCTGCAGTGGGTTGTGCTTTGCTAGCTGGCTCATACACCCGCTCTCCAGTGCGACTACCTCAGTCTTCATTCCTCAAACCTGCTAAGCCCTTACCTCCTCCTGCGCTCTGCGACTTCAGAGAGAAAATAGGAAGTGCTGTGAACTCCTTCGGCTTTCCTGACACCAAATCTACAAACCTACCTGTACCTATGGCTTTTTAAAAAAAAAAAATTTTTTTTAAGATTTTACTTATTTATTTGACAGAGAGAGATCACAAGCAGGCAGAGAGGCAGGCAGAGAGAGAGGAAGGGAAGCAGGCTTCCCGCTGAGCAGAGAGCCCGATGTGGTCTTCGATCCCAGGACCCTGAGATCATGCCCTGAGCTGAAGGCAGGGGCTTTAGCCCACTAAGCCACCTAGGCGCCCCCCCATAGCCTTTTTTTGAGCATTTTTCACTCCTACTGCAATGACCATCACAGCGAAAGGCTAATCCCTTAACCTATGCGAACAGCACACACAAATACATACACACACACCATCATTATCATTATCATCCTCCACTTTCTCTGCTGGCTCCTTTCCATCAGCATCTAAATGTACAAATGTATTAAATCTCTCCATCTTTAAAAATAAATAGAAGCATGATCTCATTCATGTCTTCCTCTAGATACTGACCTTTTGCCTTCCTCCTCTTTAACAGCCAAATCTAAAGTGTCACAATTTCTCACCTCCCTCCCACTTCTCAACCCACTTTAATCTAGATTCTGTTCCCACCACTGTACAAAAAATGCTCAATAAGATTGCTTATGGTTCTTATTTTACTACTCTTCCTAGCAAAGTTAAACCTTCCTTTTCAAATCATTCTTCCTTTAATTGATGTCATACCTAATTTTCCTAGTACTCTGACCACTCTTTCTTATTACCAAGTTTCTTCTCAACTTGATAGAGATTCTCAAGGTCTTGTCCCAAAAGCCCTCTACTCATTCTGTACATACTTCCTAGGCTCTCCCAGCCAAGCCCCAGGTCAGTGATAAATTTAGGCAGGGCATTTCTGACCTGTACTTCTCTCCTGAACTCTTCTAAAATTCTACCTGTATATCCTTTTACTGGACAACTTTCCTTGTCTATTTCATAAGCAACTCAAACCCAACAAATCCTAAAGCTCAACTCATCTTCCCCCATCATCAAACCGTCGTTATCAGCATACCCTACCTCAAGAAATGACACCACTGCCCACCAAGTTCTAGCTAGAAATCTAGGAATCATCCTTGACTTGTCTCTTTCTCACACATTCCATATCTATCAATCTCCTAATCATGTTTATTGCACATCTTAAATATCCTTTAAATTTGTGTATTTCTGTCATCAATGCCACCACCATAGTCCAAACATCCAGACTCATCTGGACTGCCCCAATAGCTTCTAGGGTAGTCTTCCAGTATTCATACATACTCTCCATCCCTTAGTCCATTTTATGTCCTGCCAGTATCTTAAAGCTCAGCATAATCTGGCTCCTTCCTGCTTTTTCTACATCTTTATAAGCTAGACCACCCTTACCCTAGTTTACTGTGCTCCAACTCTGCAGAATTTCTTGTAGTTCCTCCAACATAACCCATTCTTTTCTTCCCTTAAAGCCTTCCCACCTAATGATCTCTCCCCCTCTAATTCCCCCATGCTCTTCATCAGGGAAACTTCTATATCATCTCTTCTTCAGGGAAATCTTCCCTGATGCACCAGACTAATTTGCTTTCAGTGTGCCCAAATCATGTATAATTTTGGTATTAAATCGCTCTTCCACTAAACTGTAAATGATCTGGAGGCTAGGGACCATGTCTGATTTGTTCATCATTGAATCCCTGCTGCTTAATATAGTGCCTGGCACATAGACACTGGTTGTTATTTGTTGAATGAAAAGATGCAAAGACAGAAGCAGTTTATCAGAAAGAGCCCATCATCGTGCCATGACATTGCAGCAAGAATCAAAATGCTATGTTATCAGGGTGCCTGGGTGGCTCAGTGGGTTAAAGCCTCAGCCTTTGGCTCAGGTTATGATCCCGGAATCCTGGGATCCAGCCCCCGCATCGGGCTCTCTGCTCAGTGGGAACCTGCTTCCCCCGCCCCCTCTGCCTGCCTCTCTGCCTACTTGTGATCTCTCTCTGTCAAATAAATAATAAAATATTTTTTAAAAAATGCCTTGTTATCAGCATAACATTTCATGCTTGCATAAGAGCAAGCATGGGGGAAGGGAGGTTGATGAACTTAAGCAACCTGACAGAAAATAAGAAGCTCACAAAACATGTAACTCTAATGTGGCCATCTCTTCAGTTTATCTGCTGACTTGAGATTTTCACATTTTACATAGCTGTAATCCCTGTGTAAGCACTTATTTCCTTTTTTTTTTTTTTTCCCGTTAGTAAACTCTACATCCAACATTGGGCTTAAACTCACGACCCCAAGAACAAAAGTTGCATGCCCTACCAGCTGAGCCAGCCAGGCGCCCTTTGTGTAAGCAGTTTTAATTCTGCTTTTTCGCAAATTTCCACCCTAAATCATTTTCTATTTGTTATATTTAAAGGCAACACAGGATTACCTCAAGTTAATAGGTCATGATTTTCTTAGCCATTTCCCCACTGCTAGGCTTTTTGGTTAGTTCTGATGTTGCTATGAATAGCAGTGCCACAAACACTATTCATAAATAACTTCTTCATTTCAGATTATCTCCTTGAGGAATATAAGAGTGGAATTAGGACATCAAAGCATATGAGCAGTTTCTATCCCTTCATGTAGATAGCCAGAGAGTTCTCAAAAGAATCAACATATAGTACCATGAAAAATATATAATACATTATATGTTAATAAAAAATAATTTAAAAATATATAATATATATAGTTATTATTATTATTATTTATTATATTATGTAATATATTACATATTATAATGTATGTTTTTACATATATTTTATATTTTATATTTTTATTTTTTGTTATTTTTATTATTTATTATATTATGTAATATATTACATATTATATTTTTACATTTATTTTATATTTATAATTTATATAAATTATAATTATAATATAATTTATATATTATATAATTGTTTTATATATATATATGTATATATATATATATGTGTGTGTGTGTGTATATATATATAATATAGAAGCATCTGTGTTGCTCAGTAATGCATCCAACTTGGTTTTGGCCCAGGTCCTGATCTTAGGGTTGTCATGAGATTGAGCCCTGAGTGATTTTCTCTCTCTTGAGATTCCCTCCACTCTTCCCCTGCTTGTGCTCTTTTTCTCTCTAAAATAAGTAAATAAAATCTTTAAGTATATATATATGCTATGTATTGTATGTATTATATACAATATATAATACAAAACCTAAATCTAATTCCACGTAGCCCTACCAACATTGGGTTTTATACTTGTTAAAATTTATTTCATGAAGTTTTAAAGATAAGAACTTTTATTGAGCTCTTTCTATGTGCAAGGGACTTAAAAGGATTTGATACGATTTTTCCATTTAATAATCACCATAAAACTGTACAGTAGATACTATCTCCATTTTAGAAATAAGAAAACTAAAGTTAAGTACTTAGTAAGGTTTAAATGTAGATGTACTGATTCCAGAACTGTACTCTTAACCACCATAATGTTTGTTAGTGATAGTGGTTTTTCCTGTTTTCTTTTCCTTTTTTCTTTTTTAAGATTTTATTTATTCATTTGACAGACAGAGATCACAAGTAGGCAGAGAGGCAGGCAGAGAGAGAGGAAGGGAAGCAGGCTCCCCACTGAGCAGAGAGCCCAACTCGGGGCTCGATCCCAGGACCCTGAGATCATTACCTGAGCCAAAGGCAGAGGCTTAGCCCCCTGAGCCACTGAGGTACCCCTCTGTTTTATTTTCTCAAAAGGAATAACCTCTCTGATTTCAGGAGTATGGCATAATATACTTCTAGAAAGCTTGTTGTTTGTTGAGGTAAATATCTACATGGACCTTTTGGTTGAGAAGTTAACTCCCTGGTTTGGCTTGAGTGGGTCAGGGGGATACAAAGAAAGATCAGTTACTCCAAACAATAAAATGAATCAAATTTTCATTGGATGCCCTAGAAAAAGAGAATGAGGCCAAAGTAAGAAAGAAGTGGAGGGAGAATTGATGAGAAGAATTGAGACAGGATGCACACCAGAAACAGCAGGAGGCAGGGACCTGCTGAAGATGGCCAGTGAGAAGTTTCCCAAGATGGTAGAGAGTGGCTTTCCATTTCTGTGAGCAGTCCTGTATACACTGACTTTGAAGTTGTTTTCTGCTTTGTGCTGTAGCCTTCCATTAACTCTAAACCTTGTGTGCAATTTGGATACACCCAACAATCTTGGTGGTGGGTCATTTGAAGGAATGAAGGAAGAGGACAGGCACATCACGGACAAGAGGGCAATAGCCAAAGGACAAGCAGGCTGCATCATGGTCTGACCCAGGAGACAGAGAATCAACCTGGAAACGCTTGGGAATTGAAGTCTCAGGACTTTCCACAGTAGGTGGAAATGGGGCTGGGGCCATTTTTATATTGAGAGAATGACCCTTAAACATTAGATTATTTGGAGTTGCCAGGTTGGAAACTTTGGAGTTGCAGTCAAGTGAAAAAATACTTTTGCTGAGACAGAGAAAAAAAAAATATATATATATATATATATATGCACACACATATATGTGTGTGTATATATATATATGATTTATTAGCAGCATTTGTCAGTCCTTGATATATGGTAATTAGCTTCCTGATCTTTCATATCTTTCATTAACAGTGTCCCACAGGGCTCAGACCTCCATCCTCTCCTCTGTGGACAGGTTCAGTCCCTTAGTGATATCTCAACCAGTTTCATGCTTCTAGATACCATACCTATGTCAACAGTTCCCAGATTTATAATTCCCAGACTTCCCTTTGGAACTCCAAACCCATATAGCGTATTGCCCATTTAACATTCCCTACCTGGATGTTTAAAGCTCATCTGAAACTTAGCATATTCCTTCCTCAAACTGCACCATTCATGGCTTTCTCCATCTCAGTTGATGGCAACTCTATCCATCCTTTCAACCTAAAACAGAGAGTCATCCTTTATGACTGTCTGTTATACTCCATCTCTAGTTTGACAGGAAAGTCTCTTGTTTTTACCTTCACAATATATCCAGAATCTGCCTGTTCCCACCATCTCTACTTCTACCACTCTGGTAAGAGGCACCATCATCTCTCACCTGGATTGCCACAAAAATCTTAGACTGATGCCCCTGCTTCCACCTTTCCCCACCCCAGAAGCCAAGGGTGATCCTCTTAAAAGCCGTATAGTAAAGCTCATTACTCCTCTGCTTCCCATTTCATTCACAGTAAAATCCTTCGTTCTTCCAGTGGTCTTCTGTGATCTCCCTGTCCCCTGCCACCCTGCCACCCTGCCCTGTCCTACCATTACCTCTTTGACCTCACTTCCTCATCCTGCCCCCTTGTTATCTCTCTTCAGCTCCACCTGTTCAGCTGTTACTGAACAAAGCCAGGCACCTTAGAACTCTTGCATTGGCTGTTCTGCCTGAAATGCCCCACAAAGTGTATTCTCTCACTTCTTTTACATCTTTGCTTAAATATCAACTTTTCAGTCAGATCTTCCCTTAACCATCATCCTCTTTTATTTTTTTAATCCCAGTATAGTTAAGGTACAGTGTTGTATGTTTCAGGTATGCAATATAGTGTTTCAACAATTCTGTACACTACTCAGTGCTCATCAGGATAAGTGTAGTCTTAACCCCAACACCTATTTCACACATTCCCCTATCCACTTCCCCTCTGGTGACCATCTGTTCTCTAGAGTTTAGAGTCTGTTTTTGTTTTTGGTTTGTCTCCTTTTTTCTTTGTTCATTTGTTTCTTAAATTCCACGTATGAATGACACCATATGGTGTTTGTCTTTCTCTGATTTCACTTAGCATCATACCCTCTAGATTCATCTATGTTGTTGCAAATGGTAAGATTTCATTCTTTTTTATGGCTGAGTAATATCCCACAAATATATGGAATCTTATGAATCTTATATATAATGGTGTGTATATATATATATATATATATATATACACACACATATATATAGTGGTATATATATGTATATAATACACACACCATCTCTTCTTTATCCTATTCATCTATGGATGGACACTTGGGCTGCTTCCACAACTTGGCTATTGTAAATAGTGCTGCTATAAACGTAGGGGTACATACATCTTTTCAAAGTAGTGTTTTCATATTCTTTGGGTAAATACCCAGTAGTGGAATTACTGGATCATATGGTAATTCCTTTTAATTGTTTGAGGAAACTCCATACTATTTTCTACAGTGGCTGTACCAGTCTGCATTCCCACCAGCAGTGCATGACCATCATCCTCTTTTAATTGCAGGATCTCAACAGCATTTCCGATCCCAATTCTCTTGCTTTACACTTTTTCCTTTAGCACTTAATCACCTTGTAGCATACTATGTAATTTATTGTTATAATTAACTATTATAGTTTATTATCTTTGTTGCTTATTGTCTTATCTTCCTTCACTCACCACTACAATATACAAACTCCATGAAGCTAAAGATCTCTTTGTACCTTGTTCACTAATATATCCCAGGCATTCAGCATCATGCCTAAGTCATTCAATGCTTAACTCACTCAATAAAAATTATCTGAGTGAAAATACAAATGAAAATCTGTCATCCCCCGCAACAAAATGAGAATCTAAGTTCACAATTTCATACAACACACACTTTTTCCTTTAGACCAGGGACCAGCAAACTTTTTCTTAGACATTAGTAAATATTACCGGCTTATAGTTCATTTGGTCTCTGTTGTAACTACACAACCTCCACCTTGGGAGCTCTAGGGTGGCCAGAGACTGTATATAAACAAATGGGCATGACTGTATTCCAGTAAAACTATTTACAAAAATAAGCAGCCAACCAGTGGGCTGTACTTCACTGATTCCTCCTTTAGACAAAGATATATCTCAGTAAACCATAACTCTTCATTGGCAGGCTACGCTCTACCCATCGACTTTATTAATGGCCAAAAACAAAATTTTGGAAAAGTGAATGCAAACCTAGCGAAAATACAGATGAGTAGCTTCTCTGCCTGCAGACAGATTGGGCATTCCTTACGCAAAATGGCTGTTGAGCAATATAGGATTTGGGGGCGGGAGGTGGGGAGAAAAATCTTGGTATCAGCCACTTTCGGGCTAATGAGTGTAGAACACATTATCTGTAGCTTTGGAGTATCCTCTAGAGGCTTCTAATATGCAAAATGATCTACTTCTGAGACCTCTTTTCTCCAGGCCATTAAGGTCTTTGGCACTGATGATGAATTTCCTGTGGCAAAGAAACCACTTTTATTTTTGTCATCTACTGACACAATGGTTGTGAAACTACCTACCAGTATTCTGAGGCCCAAGCCCTAATCTGCCATCTAAACCAGTGATTCCCAATCAGGGGCAGTTTTGCCTCACAGGGGACATTTGGAAACATCTGAAGATGTCTTTGGTTGTCACACAAAGGGGCAGGGGCTGTTAACTGGCTTGAGGTGGGCAGAGGCCGAGGAGGTGGCTAAGGATCCTACAAGGCACAGAATAACCCTATAACAAAGAACTCAGCGGCCCAAAATATTAGTAGTGCTGAAGTTGAGAAACCATGATCTAGACTATTCTGCCAGACTTATAATTTGCTCTGTACTTCACTGCCAAGCCAGTATTCCTAAACCACCAGATTTATCTAAACCTTACTCCCAAGCTTCAGTAGCTCCAGTAGCTTCTCATTGCCTGAAAGTTCAGATCTTTCCTTCTCGCCCAGACATTTAAATCCCTCTTGCCCACTTATGTGTTCCTTCCCCAGCAGGAGCTCTACTCCTCACAAGCTTTCGTCTTCACCAGCCTCCACACTGTCATCCTTTTACCGATGTTATCCCTCCCTCACACATGTACCTTGCGAGGATCCTCCCCACGTCTCTTCTCTGATCCAAAACTTACTCATTCTTTGAAGCCCACACATGCTGCACGCCCCTCTGCCAATGAGTCGGTCTCTTTTTGTAGCACTCCCTTCTGGACTTCTCATGGGTTCACACGTCTTACACTGTCATATAGCTCTTCCCTCCATCTTCTTTCCTCAGTGAACTCGCTGAAGGGCGCCATATTGCATTTCCGGCCTTTCAGTCTCAGTTTGCACAGCATAAGGTGTGAAAACTATATTGTTGTATTGAGAGATTTTTGTATTGAGAGTCAAATGAGACGAGTATAAAGAGCACCTTGTACAGGGCCTGGTACCTAGTTAAGTGCTCAGAAAATTATCGTATCATAGTATCTATAGAAGATTACAATCGGGAGCCCTCAGAATGTGCTTAATAAATCTTTTAATAGTAGTTACGTACTGGAGAGAGCATGCATTCAGACTAGACTGGTCTTTGGAACTAACAGCAGAGAAAAACTTGCATCAGAAATTCTACACCAATTAACATGCCTTCATGCTAGAGCGAATCCAGGAGCAGTGGGTGTCACATTTTCTCAAAGTGGTGCCTAAGCCAACCTTTCTGCCTTTAACAAGTTAATGAATAGCTTATGAGTAACACTTTGCCCACTCTGGCCCAATTTAGAAGGCTGCCGATAGGATGGGATGTCAGTACGGCACCCTCGGCTTTGCTGGGGTCCCAGCTGCATCCTCCCTAAGTGATTCTGCTCTCAGCAGCTGGAGGCTCCAGTATCACTAACGAAGTGGGCACCAGCGTGATGAGGCTGCAGAGAGGTCCTGGCCTTTCCCCAAGTGGAAGAGAGGCTTGTCTCAGATCCTGTGAGAGAAGGGAGTGGGGCCTGGTATTCCGAGCAGCCCAGGTTTGGCTTTGGGCCAGGCACTGAGTGGCAAACAAGAAGGAACACATTCCGGGAAGGCAAGGAGCCCTGCCAACGCAAAGGCGGCCCGGCAAGCTGGGCCTGCTGGGCGCCAGGTGCTCCTTGGCTCTGTGGAGGTCAGGCACGTGGGGAAATGCACTCGGGTTTCTCTGGATTATCATTTCAGAGGCTTATATAGCTCCCTCCCTCTCACTTTCGGTGGACAAAGCAGCATTAAACCTCTAAACCTCTGTCCTCTGGTCTAGCCCCTCATCTCTGAATAAAGGTAGGAGAGGAAGCAATGTTGTGGCCTCCTAAGATCACACTTCGCTGGAGCCGGGTGTCTATAATTCTGTGCCCTGAGTAAGAGAAGGTGCTGTCTACAGCAAGGGCAGGCCAAGGGGAAAACTGGGATTTCTATGCTCTTGTTGGAAGAAAAGCTGATCTCACCACCCTCCTCCTCCTGCACCCACCCCCACACGTAAACAAAACATGCTGGTTCTTCACACCTGCCAGTTCTGCCTCCTTACTGGCCTGACCTTCAGGTCCCAAGAGCCCTCGGGATGGTGTTTTTCCTTCTGCTTGCCACCAACCGCGCCCCCCACCATGAAAGAAGAGGGAAAGGAAAAGGGAAAGAACGGAAGGAAACCATGGAGAAATGGCCACGGGAGCTTGCCAGAACTTCCCTTCTGCTGCTGGATAGGCAATGCACTGGACTTGGACTAGGCCTGGCTTGTTTTCACCCCACAAGTGGGCAGCAGGGGCCCTTCTTTGACCAAGGGGAATGAAGTCTCGTCCTCGCTGCGGCTCCAGCTACTGCTGGACTTTGCTGCCACCTAGTGGCCAAATGGCATCTCTTCCCCCTCAAAGAGACCAGCCTGGAGATCTGGCTTCAGTCCCCACCTAAGGCAAACTTAAGAGCCTTCTCTGCAAAGCTTCTCTACCCTAGGAGGCCCTGCTTCTGCAGCCCAGCGAGAGGAGCAGCCCAGGTTCATGACCTCACCCAGCTCAACAGGCGTCCCAATGCCATGGCCACCAGGTAGGAGGGCCAAGGCTGGCTGGGTGGGGGCCAGGGATGGCAGCAGTCTTTTACTCACAGAGCCCCCTGTGGGGTATGGTTCTGCCACAGCTCCCCTCATTTCTGAATGCCCTTTTCAGCAGAGCTCCTGCTCCTCTCATGATTCTGCCTTGTCTGGCTACACCCATGTTGTTAAACCCAGGCTCCTGCAATGTATATATCTATATATCCGTATATCTGTATCTATATATCTCCCATTTCTTCAAATTTAAGGCAGTTGTTTCTTCCTTATGAAGTTAGCTCATTTCAACTTTAAATTTATAAAGATTATATGCCCTCTCTGTGATGCTGCTGCTATAAGCCAGTCCCTGAGAATAATGGAAAGGAGGTATAGTCTGTAGATCATCCGCCATATTTTCCTGCAGCTTACATTCACCTGTTTACTTCCTCTAGCAAAAGAAAGCATTTGGTTTCAGCAACCACTGAGCCTACAGACCAAACTTTCAGATCTGAGCAGCAGTACCCAGGGATTATATAAAATCCAAACTCCCTTTTCCTGCCTACCTCTCCAGCCTCTTTGTGTGTGTGTGTTAAAATACACATAAAATTTGCCATCTTCATCATTTTTAAGTGTATAGTCCCATAGTGTCAAGTATATTCCCATTATTCCGCAACCATCATCACTGTCTCCAGACTCTGTCTTGTAAAACTGAAACTCCATGCCCATTAAACAATAACTCTCACTTCCCTTCCCCCCAGCCTCTGGCAACCACCATTCTGCTTTCTGTCTCTATGAATGTGACCATTCTAGGGACCTCATGTAAGTGGACTCATACTGTGTTTGTCTTTTTTTTTTCTCCTAAAGATTTATTTAGTTATTTGAGAGAGAGAGCAGGGAGAGGACAGAGAGAGAGGGAGAAGCAGACTCCCCGCTGAGCACAAAGCCCAATGAGGGGCTCGATCCCATGAGAACATGACCTGAGCTGAAATCAAAGAGTCAGTGGCCCAGCTGACTGAGCCACCCAGGCGCCCCCGTGTTTGTTTTTTTGTGGCTGGCTTATTTCACTTGGCAAAATGTCCTTAAAGTTCATCCATGTTACAGCATGTGTCAGAATTTTCCTCCTTTTTAAGGATGAATAACATTCCATGGTATGCATATACCACACTTTGTTTATCCGTTTTTTGGTTACTAGACACCTGACCTGGGTTGCTTCCACCTTTTGGCTATTTGAGTAATGCTGCTCTGACCATGGGTGTGCTGAGAGAGAACTCTTCAAAACCTGGCTTTCAGCTCTTTTGAGGAGACAGCCAGAAGTGGTAGTACTGGACCATATGGCAATTGCCTTTAGTTTTTTGAAAACCTCCCATACCGTTTTGCACAGTGGCGGCGCCATTTTACCTTCCCACCTGCAGTGCATAAGTCCATTTTCCCCACATCCTCACCAACACTTGTGTTCTGCTGGAGAGTAGCCGTCCTAATGCGTGTGAAGTGGTGCCTAACTGTGGTTCTGAATTCCCAGGGCCTAGTGGTGTTGAGCATCTTTTCATGTGCCCGTTGGCCATTTGTGTCTCTTCTTCAGAGAAACGTCCTTTCGGGTTCCTTACACAATTTTTAATTGGTTTTGTGTGTTGTTGGTGTTGACCTCTCCAACGTCTTTCCACATCACTCTCCCACCTGATCAGTTTCCTCAAGTCCTGCTGAGTCTCTCTGTGCAGAAGAGACAAATGCATTCTCTCCTAGGTTTTGCAGTTACTGATCCATTGGCCATGAAATGCCAATGAACGGAACCAAAGAATGGACCCATGGCTGGGTCCTCATACCTTAACACCAATCTCGGTGTCACTTCAAAGAGCCTTTCCTGCCCATCCACCTACAGCCAACTCCCCATTTACTCTCATATCACCATTTCTCCCCTTCATGGAACCGAAGCACAATCTGCATTTCCCTTGCTTGTTTACATGTTTACTCAGAACTTAGTTTACATGGAGCAAAAGTGCCGTGGGGACACAGAGACGGCCTGACATGCTCACTGCTCTATCCCCAGTGCCTGGCATAGTACCTGGCTTGTGGTCTAGGCTCAGTATTTGCTGAATGAATCACTACTAGAAGGGGCATCCTAGGGAAAAAGAAAGGTAATGTGGCCCAAATTGGAACTTAACCTCCCCACTCTAGGCTCGATGTCATACAAAAGGACACAGGGATTTTATACAAAAGGACATAGGGATTTTCTGGCTTGGGGTTCAGGGTTCCAGACTTGAATTCCTGAGTCAGAAACACAGTACCATTTGAATAGGGACATTGCTTTGGAGCTGCCCAAGAGAAATAGGGAAGCCTTCTCGGTGTCCACCCAGCAGAGGCAGAAGGCCACAGAGGTTTACCGTGGCCTCTCTTCCCCTTCCCAATACACCAGAAGCGTGAGGCAGCTTGGCTACAGCCTAATGAGGTTTGCAGAGCACCCGAGATGCTGGGGCTGACTTGGGCTCCATCAGTCTCCTTTGTGCCAAGTTATGTCAGCATGAGTACCTTCCGTGTGTGGTCAAAAGATAAAAATGAACTTTCCATACCACAGGACACTAGAAAAATCAAAGTTTGTATTTGAAAATATTTTCAGTGGCTAATGCCATGCTGGAACAACCCAAGGATAGTTGAACCAATCTCTCGGGGAATCAGAGGAATGTCAGCCTCCACAAGCAGGTCTGTATAGTTTACAAATGCGCACAGGAGAAAGGACACTGGCCCCAGAGGACCAGGCTGAGGAAGAAAAGGGAGAAATGGACAGAGGGCCCTCCAGAGCGATAGGCACACTCCTACCACTGAAACCCCTGGACCCAAGGTGACCTCCAGAGCCGCCTACCCTGCAGCATGGCTCTTGCCCTTTCTGAGCCTGGGGCGTGGCCAGAGACCAGACTCACCAGCATGTGCGCACAGCTGCCCATGACGTGGCACCTCTGGTGGCCTCTCATGAGCCTGGGGCTCAAGCTAGCAGGGCTCAGAGAATGGACTGATTCTCCCTACCCTCCAGCAAGGACCAAGGCAGGGAGACACTGGGGCAAGTAGGGTTATTTCCCTGAAAACATGATATAAAGGTGATAAACGGGGCTCGTTCCAACAAAAGGGTGGGTTTTTCTCCAGAGTGGTGCTGTGGGGAGAAAGGAATATGAGTTTACCTGCCACCTACAGCTGTGCTACAAACCACCCCTCCAGGCAGGCTCTAAGCTTAATCCTAGAACCCGCAGCGGCGGGAGGTTAGAGAGACCACTAGTCTGCACTTAGGGACCTGTCCCCTACAGACACCATCCCTCACATCCTCATTTGGGTTTGTCATAAGCAAGATAGTCACAGTTCCACGATAACTAAATTCCCCTTGGATTTCTCCCTGATTAACCTCTCAGGTGTTTGAAGAAGGAAAAGCAGTGACTGTTTCTGACACACTCACCCCAACACCAGCGACTTTGCCTGATACTTCTGACCTCCTCACTAAGGCCCTTCTGGAACCCCTAAAGGCACTGTTTTAGCATGTTGGAGTCCCAGGGAGAGCTGGCAGAGTTCTGAGGCACAGCAGAGCTGTTTAGAACAGAGGAGGCCTTGGCAGAGATGGAGGACTCTCTAAGGCAAAGCTACCACTGTGTCCACTCTTCCTATCCCCTACCTCTCTTGTCCCCAGAGGTATCAGAGAGAACCCCTTGACCTGGTCCCTGCACTGTACCAGACCCACCTTGGACACCCCCACCTTATTCATGGAGGGCGGGACCTTCCCCCATAGCCTGCAACTCACTGATTACAGGTGACATGAGGGAGCTCTGTGACAGCCCGATACCATCGTGCCCAGGTGCCCAGCCACGCTTCCCCGATGGCTGCTGTTGGTCATGGCCCCTCAGGCAGTCAGGCAGGGAGTACAAAGCTCAAATCAAAGTCCCTGACCTTCTCCTCCCCCCATACCCAGTGGGGGTCACTCCCCATCGTCTACTTCCCACCTGGGACACCTCAGACTGTTGGAACACACAGGGGAAGATGAAGTACCAGGTCTGTGACCACAGTGATCAAGGCCTGTTCCACCTGTCTCACTAGGAAGTGGCAGCGAAGGACCCAGAATGCTGGACCTCTGCCCTCCTTCACAGCCCCTGCCACCATCCTCTGCTGCAAATACTGTCCTCTGGATTCAGCCAATCCTCCTCATAAGGGCCCAGAACAGAGTCTCAGCATAGGGCGTGAATATTTCCCTCTGGCTGGAATCCTAGCTACACACCCTCCTCTTCTCCTTCATAGCTCCCCCCTCACTTTCCCAGGCTGCCCTTGGCCTCAGGGGCCGAAGCGAGAGCATGGTATGTTGGGAGAGAGCGGAGCCCCGCTGGTGGTTTGGGTTTGGGCCTCTGTCCCACTCCTGCAGTGAGCCGCGTGACCGTGCACAGCTGCATTCCAGGTACCAAAACTTGGCCTTTTGTCCCCTGGGTGTCTCCTAGTGCTCTTGCCTCTGTGCCAGACTGTTTCCGAGGAACAAGTTAATTTTCTTTTTCCAAGTGCTTGCTGAAGCTTAGTATACAGAATTTCTTGGCCGGTCCCAAGAATCTGGCTTTGTGTCTGAGTCCCCAAATTGTAGGAGCTTGGTCAACAGGAGGGCTAAGAGCTGGGGGAGGAGGAAGGATCTGGAGTATTCTCCTTCCTACTCAGTCTCAGCACAGCAGCATCAACCACAGGAGTCACTGGTGGAACCTTAGCACCCAGAGCGTTCTTCTTGGAGAAGCCGGGGTGGCCGTTACCTGCACACGAGAGATTCCCAGATCAGAGAAGGGGCTTACAAGGCAGACAGACAGGTCAGTAGAGCCTTTCTCTGCCTCCCCTCGCTACCCCCCCGCCCTGCCACCAAGAGCTGGTCAAGCTGGTCAGGGTGGGATCTATGTACCCTGCATGCTCTGTCCAACCTTGCTTGGCAGATTGAGCTGTCAAGCCAGCTCAAGGGCAAGGCCAAGTCCAGCCAGGATAACACGCAACCTGGCTGTAGGTATTGGCTCCTGTCCTTTACCTTCAGTCCCCGAGGCATTGGGAAGAGACAGGACATCACCTGTGCCCAGGGACCGGGCCATCCCAATTCAGGGAGCATAACTGCTGTTCCAGCCGGGAGATGCGGAATGCCAGATAGGATGAGGACATGACCAAGAAGCAGATCCTGGAGAAAGAGAGATAAGGATATCTTACCTGGAAAAAGGACATTTTTAGAGACTCACCAAAAACAGGAATGGGAACAAAGCTACTTCCCGCAACTGAAAGAATTAAAGAACTCTTTGCCTCTTGGCTATGTTCAGGCCTGGACATCTTTGTGTCTAGGGGCCATGTGGGGGTCTGAGACTCATCCCCATGGAGGTGTCCTCAAAGCCCAGCAGGAATTCTGGGTCCTTAAACTGAGCCCACCTTCCCTCTGACCAGCCACCTTGGTCCTGTGCCTCCTCTTCAAGGCTACCAAGATTATCCCCTAAGGTGGTAGGCCCACTCTCCCAGCAAATGCTGAGGCTGACCATTGGAACTCAGCCAGCAGAAGCAGAGGAAGGTCATGAGGTAAGATGAGGGGACACCAGGAGCTGGCTGTTCACTAAACACCCCACCGTGCTCATCCCTCTGCTGGTCCTTAGGCAGAATTACAGACAAGTCTGGGGTTCCAGAAACTGCTCTAAAGGTGGGTGGCAGGAAGGCCATGGCTCTCCCCTAGTCTATCCGATGGCCCTCTCCAATTTTGTTAGTTGTCCCCCTCCCCAGTCCTGTGCACGTTTTCCTTTTTTCAACAGCTTCTTATCCTGCCCCTCCCTACTGCACAGCCTTACCCCTAAATTACAGGGGTGCATGAATAAAGACGGGAGACACTTAGTCTTGCTGCAGAAGAGCCTGCCAGGTAACCTCCAGACACCACCCAGGAGCTTTCAGTTGACTTAGGACCTTCCCCTCCCTCTGGACGGTGACCTCCCCACACACAGAGGCCCCTACTCCAAACAGCCAGCCACCCAGGTGAGTTTAACCACCCCCATCCCCAATGTAGTCACCTACAGTACAAAGATGACCTTGAGGAGCTGGTAATCCCAGATCCTCAGCTTCCCATCGCTCCTGGGCTCCTCCTCCAGCTTCTCCTCCTCACAGACGTCATTCTCTGTGATAGGAGAGCAATAGGCATCTTTGTGAGGCAGGAGGCAGGAGCCTAGCCCAGCAAGCCCACCTCCCCCCACTCTCTGAAGCTGCTCAGGCTTGTGGCTTGGCCTTCCCTTATGGATTTGGATTAAATAAGAAACAGCTCTCAGAAGCCTTGCTGGCTGTGATTTTTCCTCTTTGGAGTAGTAGGGGCAGGGAAAGCCTGGTCTGTGTAAGCAGTTGTCATAGACAAGCACGCTGAGCTCACCAGACCCAGGAGGCTTCCTGGGAAAGAAGCTGTCCGTGGAGTCCATGGATGCCCGAGGGATACAAGGGATGTTGTCTGGGAGGGACAGGGACCTGGAGGCAGGGCACACTTTTCTCCACTTCATCTCAGGGATGAGGACTTCCTGCGGAGAAGGCAGATGAAACTCTCTATGACCCTTGGGATGTCACGTGTCCTAAGGGGCCCACACTAGGTTTATAAAAAATTTTCCAGATATTGGGGCACCTGGGTGGCTCAGTGGGTTGAAGCCTCTGCCTTCGGCTCAGGTCATGATCCCAGGGTCCTGGAATCGAGCCCCACATCGGGCTCTCTGCTCAGCGGGGAACCTGCTTCCCCACCCCCCCTCCCTGCCTCTCTGCCTACTTGTGATCTCTGTCTGTCAAATAAATAAAAATAAAATCTTAAAAAAAATTTTTCCCCAGATATTACCAATTTGGATACCTAGTAAGCGTGAAGGCAGGTACCCAGAAGGAGGGAAACCATTGCCATAGCAACCTCGTGTCTCTCTTATCAGTTCCCTTGCTGGGACCAGCCATTCTTCCAGGGAACAATGTCTTTGAAGACTGCTGGTACAGCGGGATCTAAGACGTGAGCTAACCCAGGTACGTGCTCAGATCTGTGGAGCCCAAGAAAGCTTGGCACACTGTATCTTAAATGGGATAAGTCCTCCTAATCTGGACTCAAACCCTAAGTACATCACTGACCTTAGCAGGAGTACCTAGGGTCCCCATCAACAAAAATGGGAACAGCACCTTCTATCGCCATCATAGTATTGTGCATACTGTATGCTTGGCTAAATGCTTAATGGTTAGTGAAGAAGACTTCAAACACCCTGGGGTCATTTCCATCTCCATCACTGTTGCAGAAACTCAGCGCTGCCTACCCAGAACTGGGACCTCCGTTGGGATTGCTGGGACCTCGGCAAATCTCAAATGAGTCTGAGTTCTCCAGTGATAGCCTTTGGAGTTCTTCCCTGAGGACCTCTCTATCCCCTGGAAGGCCCTCCTGTCCCTGCTAAACAAAAGAGGATAGGTCACCGGCTCTGCGCTGTCCGGCTGTGGGCTCTGCCCTGCGCAGTGTTCTGGGGGCTAGGCATCTCTTCCGCTCAGGTAGTCAGCAGATCTGCCCAGGACCTAGTGGCTGCTCATGGCGTGGAGTGCGTCAGGTCTAGGGGACCCCCTGGCATAGCACGGCCACTGGCTCTTGAGCCTGGAGCCCCAGTTCTGCATTGTGGGCCGCTACCCAGGAGGCCCTGAAGCCTCAGAGCCATAGACCCCCTCATGCCAGCAGCTTTTGCTTCCAACCTCAGGTCTCACCAGGGACTCGCACTCAGGTTCCTCTGGAAATTCTCTTACACTCAGGCTCTTCTTGCTGGAAGGCTAAGGAAGAAAGGGAGCTGGGATCACTTTTCCATCAGGAACAGCCATGATCAGGAGTGAGGAGGTGTTAGCACTCTCCAAGAGAGCTTTACCTCCAAATAAGCCACCTTGGGTTGGACGAAGCCTAGCTCCCAGAACTTGCAGAAGTCCCAGAGTTAATGCTGGAGCAGAGGGCAAATCCAAGGAAACATACTTCCCCATGCTGCTGCCCCTCCCCACTTCTTCACCGCGGGCCAAAGAGAGCTGCCGGCCTACTAGGAAGCAGCCACGTGCTTCTGTTCACACGCTGCAGGAGCACAATGAGGGAGTACACATGGGGACACACAGCGGCCGCTGGCCTCCAAGAGACATGCTCATAATCATAGAGGCACAGTCCAACAACAAGCTCAGATACACTAGGCCTGAGCCCGTTACTCGCCTCTCCCTGTCCTTGGCGCCTGTGCTGGAGAGACGGGCCAACCACCCCTAACAGCCTTGTCCCAGGACCTCAGCCTAGGCCTGAGCAGCCTCCCTGGCCCAACTCCTGCCCCAGAACTCCATACCTGGAGGTGTGTGCAGACCCTTCTCAGCATGTCATATACACTGTCCCGGGAAAGCAGTGACACAAAGACGTACTGGGACAGAGAAATAAAACAGAAAATGGTGGGGTAAGAACAGACCAGAGAAAGTGCCAGAGTCAGGATCCTGGGGATGGGACAGGAGACTAACCAGGGATGGCTGGCCCAGGGATTCACTGACCTTCTGGCTGGTGTTGGTGGTGATGGCCAGGCCATTAGGAAGAAGCCGCGCCATCTTGTGTTTTTTGATCATTTGGACAGACACCACGGGAATGACCACCTGAGTAAGGAGAGGCATGCTTCTCTCAGGACTCACCCCCAAGGACATGGTCCCTTTGCTTCCTGAACAGAGCCCCAGCCAAGCATGGACACCATGGAAAAGCCTTGCCTTATGTGGGAGAATATGTGAGCCTTCCACTCTCTGACGCAGGCTCCCCTTCCGTTGGTCCCGCCACCCTGCGCCAGCCTTGGCAGCACACACCGCTCAGGGCTCTCACCCTATTATCCAGGATGGATAATCCAAGGATGGTGGCGCTGGTGAATGCCATACTCCGTAATGGAGTTCCCTGACCTACCACCTGGCCACAATTATGGCTCCCCAAAGTGTGACATCCCGCTCTGATCCTGAAGGCATTGCAGGGGCACTCATAGACCAAATGAATTGGCTGTGAACTGTTCTAGGCTCTGTGGAGTCTAGACTGGGGCCCTGCATTGGAAGGAGTCCAGATGGGGGGCCTCACAGTGAGGGGCTTCAGCAGGTGCCCACTGGTTAGGGGACCTGTCTCTTCCCAGTTGGGGCCTCACAGGCCCATTATTACTACCTTTATATCCTTGCCAAAGAGGCTGGCATGGAAGCAGAGCCAGTTGGGGGAGATGTAGAGCCGGCCCTGGAGAAGAAGGTCTCTCTGGAGGGCGCAGGAACACACTGGAAAGTCGCAGGAAAGAAGATTGCCATGAGCAAACCAACCCCGAAGGCCCAGGGCCTGCGTCCTCACACTCGGGAGTCCAGAGCCCAGCGTCAGGGACTGCCTGCCTCAGAATCCCCCTTCCCGACCCCAGGCCCCAAACACCCATTCCACCAGCACCCCGAGTCCTTCTCCAGAGTCCTGACTGCCCCACCTGAGCCCATCAAACTACTAGAGCTTTCCTCCTCCTCCACTCATGCTTCAAAGGGTTCCTTAAGCCTGGATTCTCACTCCCTCAGGCAGAACTCCTTGCCCTGCCCTGGAGAGAGGGCCTTGTTGTGCAAATGCTCCCCCTTGCTTACTGAGAGGTCTGAGCAGGAAAGAACAACCATTGCTAAGAGCAGAACAGAAATAAAATTTGGAAGCCCTGACATGGCCTCAAGAAAACTTTTATAGATTCCATTTCATATCCCCGATCTGCCCACTCTTCTCAGACTTTTGAAGAAAGCGGGCCCAACCACATCCAAAGGGCAGCCAGTTCCCATATCAAAATTGTGCCTTGGAGGCTCTGGAGGAGAGGACCTGGGCCTCAGGCCCTCTAGGCACCTGTCCAGCCACACCTAAGAGATAGCTCACCTTTGAGAACCACCTCCTCCAAGGGGATGTCCTTAAACAGCTTGTGGTATTGTTGGTTGTATTTACTCAGTAGTGTCTGCAAACATACAAGCTGGGGCTGAGAAGTCCTGGGGAGATCAGCCACCAAGGGGGCCCTGCACCAGCTACCAGGAAATAATGCCATTGGGGGGGTGGGTAGGGGCCCCGGGGAGTTAGCACAAAGCAGTCGGTAAAGAGCCAGCAGGGCTGAAAGGCTGAGTTCCAAGTACAGCTTGTCTCTCAGTGACATGGCAACAGAAGGTCCTGCTGGGCAGCCTATGACCTGAGGGTGACGCACCACCCCCACCCGGGAGGGGACACTCACTCAGGTTTCCCTTGGTGACTGGCCGTGGCGGCCAAGGAGCCAACAGCCCCGATTCCGGCAGCCCAGAACCCCTCCCTCGGTGGGCAGTGAAGAGGCGGCCTCCACACACTTACCCCTTCTCGGCCACACTTCTTTATCTCTTCACCCTTCAAGCCCTCTGGCCAGTGCAGACTGCAAAGGAGACATTCCATTCCAGGGACAGGGAACCCTCGAGTCCTGCCCATACATCCGCGGTGCCAGGTCTGCCCTGGCTTTAGGCCAGAAGCGTGGGCGAGAGGCTGAAGACTGAGGCCTTTCTCTGGGAGCCACAGCAAGGTGATAGGCGACAGGGAGTGCGGAGCTCAGCCCTGGGGAAGGGCACTCCTGCCTCCAGCTCCCAGAGATGCTTAGTGGCTGCCCACCCCTGGGTATCAAAAACCCTCTCCCTCTTCTCTGGCCAAAGGATAGGCAGAGGAGTAGACCCGAGGTTAGGTGAGTGGGAGACCAGGGATGGGGACCAGTTTGGGGAGCGGGTGAGGTGGAGATGTCAGACTCACGGCTCCGGGGCCTGGCCGTGGGCCATGATCCCGGCAGGATTGCCCTCCTTGCAGCCTTCTCCCTGCAGCCTGGAGCTCAGCAGACTCACCTGACCCTACCAAGGCTGAGGGAGAGGGGGTAGTGCTGGAACGGCCAGGTTGGCCTGAGGACAGGTGGGCAGGGAGGAGGCTGGTAACCTGAGAAGCCTAGACTCTGCTGGGTCCCCAGTGCTGGGACAGGCCCCGGCCGGGAGGAAGAGGCAAGGGGCAGACTATGCCCAGCCTTACACCTGATGTAAGGGTCCCCTTTCTGCCCCTTCTTTAACCCCTTTGCCCCTTCTTTTATTTAAGTCGTTATTTAAATGCCAGCTAGTTAACATACAGTGCAATATCGTTTCGGGCGTACAATATAGTGATTCAACACTTCCATACGTCACCCTCATCACCAGTGCCCTCCTTCATCCCCACTACCTGCGTCACCCAACCCCCCACCCACCTCCCCGCTGGTGACCATCCGCGTGTTCTCTAGAGTTCAGAGTCTGTTTCTTGGTTCATCCCTTTCTCCTTTTCTCCAGTTTGCTTGTTTGACTTGTTTCTTAAATTTCACCTATGAGTGAAGTCATACGGTATCTATCTTTCTCGGACTTAATTTCACTTAGCTTAATACTCACTAGCTCCAGCCAGGTCATTGCAAATGGCAAGATGTCACTCTTTTTTATTTGCCCCTTTCTTTAAGGTCCTCCTGAGGGCTTCCCACCCCCAATCCATAGGCCTATCTTACTGGGAGGGGCCTCACCTGGAGTCCAAGGGTGCCTGAACCCTGGCTAGTTTCTCTGAGCAGGACACGGGGCTCTTCAGAGAAGCCGTCTTTCCATGCATCTGTTGGTCACTGAGCAGAAACAGGCCCACATCAGGAAGAGCGGCTCTGGGGGAACACCTTTCCCTACCAGCTTCCCCAGGCCCAGGCCAGCTCCTCTCCCCACACCCCAGACCAGCTCTACTATTCAGGCTGAGGCTGAAGACATCACCACCCAGAGGCTGCAAGTCAGGCAGGAGTTCTCTGGTTCCAGACAGAGGGGGCAATCTCATGCCGTCTTTTCTGGAAGCCTGCAGGCCAGTCTATGCCCAGACTGGAAGGGAAATCAGACTACCTTAGTAGGGCACCAAGCAGGTAGGCCCGCCCCACACTTGAGAAAGCACAGTGGGAAGGAGGACTCAAAGACTTGCTCCCGGATGACAGTGTAAGATTCTGAGGTGCCTGGGCAGCATTCCCATAAGCCATCGGGATCTGAGAAAGGATGCTGAGCACAGGAGGCTGAAGCAGAGCTGAGGAGCTGGGGCACAGATGGCAGGGATGGGGGGCAGTGGGGGCTCCAGTCAACCCATAGGTAACCCATAGGTAACCCATGGGCTCGGAGGGGTGGGGCGGCACTGCACCAGGAGATGGCCTGGTGGCCTTCGGACAGTCAGGGTACCTTGGCCTCACAGCCAAACCATCTCAAAAATGTCCTAGGGAGAGGGCCCTGGAGGGAGGAGAGGCCATCCCCCTGGGCAGGTGGGGCTCCCCAGTGGCATTTGAGTTCATGCCTCCCCTAAACAGCTCCAAAGCATAGGGAACCCCCTTCCTGCCCCTGTCAGGGAAGACACAGGCTCAGAATCGATAAAGCCTGAGGAGTCCACCCGAAAAAGTGTGGACCCAGAAGCTGACAGGAAGAGAGGCTGGCCAAGAAGCAGGGCCAGGGCCGGGCACCACAGGGGTCACAAATAGTCTACAAGGTCCTGGGCCAATGAGGAGCTGGAAACTGAGGCCTGCAAACACCTGCCCGTAGTCCCTCTCAGCTCTGTCACCGGGGCAAGTCAAAGATGTCTTCTTTGAGAACAGAGTAGCCCACTCAGCCAAGATCTGCCAAGATCCTCAGAGATGATTTAGTCGGACCCCTACCACGCTGCTACGCAGTAGGAAACTGAGTCCCACCAAGGGAGCAGCTGGACCCAGTATCACACGGTGAAGAGCCAGGTGACCTCATGCCACAAAATCAGCCCATCCGCAGCCCTGTGGCCCCGTGACCTCTGCCCTTGCCTTTATGGAGAATTTCGGTGCACCCATCAACATAGGTTTCCTGAATCTTGCAAAGTGACAAGTTTTGCTAGTGATTTTGACCCTTTTGACCCCCAAAGGTAATTTCTAGATTTGTTTAGTTCCATCATTCGCATTTTAAGCAGATTTTCCCTTCTCCTTGATTTCTACTATGCTCATAATAGAAAATATGAAAGAGATAAAACCTATAAATATGATGATCAAAATCCCCCAGAAGGAAAAAAATTCTTCAAAACTCATCCAAAGGGACGCATGGGTGGCTCAGTTGGTTAAGCCGTTGCCTTCGGCTCAGGTCATGATCCCAGGGTCCTGGGATCGAGTCCCACATCGTGCTCCTTGCTCGGCAGGGAGCCTGCTTCTCTCTCTCTCTCTCTCTCTCTCTCTGCCTGCCTCTCTGTCTGCCTGGGCTCATACGCTCTCTCTCTCTCTCTCTCTGACAAATAAATAAATAAAATCTTAAAAAAAAACCCAACTCATCCAAAGAAAAGGTTTAGGCATAAATATAGAATTTACATGAATGGAATCATGGATTATAATTCACAGGTCTTACTTTGGTTGCTTAACATGATCTCATGAGGAATTCCCGTGTCCCTGTCAATGGCTGAGACAGATTCTCAGAAGTGTGATTTGTGGGTGGAGAATGCATACTTCTCAGGCCCTTTAGACCCTCGCCCAAAGTGCTTCCAGATGCTCTACTTGCAACCACGGCCATCAGCACTATGTGAAGGCCCGTTCCCAACACACCCATGCCCAACCCTGGCTATTCTGTTTTTCTCACTTTTGCAAATTTGGTACATGGAAACATGCTATTTTCATTTCCATTTCTGCTTACAGAGGGGCTAAGTGAGTTTCCCACGTAGACATATGAACTCCTGGAACCCCACCTGTGAATTGTCTATGAGCATCTCCACATTTGTCTTACTGATTTGTATTAAATGTTTTTTCGAGAACATTAGTCCTTAGTTGATCATGTTTGCAAACATCCCCCCAGTGTGTCATTTGCCTTTTAAGTTTTGTCTGAGGTTTTGTTCCTTTTTTGTGTGGTAGATTCCCTCCACGTCTTCCATCTCTCAGTTCCTCACTTGGCTCACGTGCTTTGGTGGGAGAAGCACCTCGGGGTGCCCCGAGGCAGAGCGTGTACAAGTCAAACCACTGAGCCCTTGGAGAGCTCAGACTCTGCAGCCTGTGAGCTTTCCTGGGCCACCAGGAAGGAGAAGGAGGTGGGCCTGCTCGAAGGGACATGCCCTGACCTGGAGGACCAGGGATAGAGCGAAACCCCAAGCAGGACCTTGGCCATGGTCTCAGAGGCTGGGAGACTGTCACTCGGGCACTGGAAAGGGTGACTGGAGGTGTCAGAGCTGCAGGAGCTCGGAGAGCAGACCAAGAGAGTCAAAGACGGGCTCCCAGAGAAAAGGAAGCCGAACCTTACCGTCTGGGTGGAACCATCACCCTGTATAAGTTCCCATAATCTAACTTGGTGTTCATAATCATGCATGCGCAGGGATTCTAAACTGAACTCATCTGTAGGTCCGGTGTGACTTTCTCAGGGAGGGGAGCTGGCCCTCCGCCCTCCCCCAGCCTAGAGAGAAGCTGCCCGCGACAGGCATCCCAATCCAGGCCTCCCTCTTGGTACTTGTCACACTGGGTCGGCACTGGAACGCTCATCCCCTGGGGCTTCGGCCTAGTGGGGACCCTCTGTCTCCCCCACTGAAGGCCCTGAGCTGGGGGCAATGACAACATGTGACAGGCACACATGACACATTGGAGGAATGACTGTGTGGGGACAGGAAGCAAGGCTGGAGGAGGGACAGACCATGAGAAAAACAAAAGGCCGTGTACATTCCCCACAGCATCTCCAGGAAGAGAAAAATGGGGTAAAATGCAGTCACTGGGAGCAAATGACTTTCAAATATCTTTAAACTTAAAAGCAACTCCTTTACGCGTGACGAACAGGATGGTTACGAGCCATTCCGACCTGTCCATCTGTGAAGGCCAGTCCCTCTGGGACGGCCTCATAATGCTCCTGACACAGCCTGCCTGGGGCCCAAATGTACCGCTTTCAAAATGATTGAGTCAAACTTTCTACCAATTAGCTTCTCCCCTACAGTGTTTAGATGAGTAAAAAATAAAGACATGAGAGCAAAGTCAGATGCCCAGGTAGGTCTGGGCGAGAGGGGTCAGCACAGAACCAGTCAGGTGAGGAGCCCCCAAGGATCCACTGAGCCCTGCCGCTGAAGAGACTTCACGAGCAGGAAGTTGGGAGAATGAGGGGACCAGCCTGGGTCCCCCCACTGTGCTGGCAGCCACCTTGACATTCCCACGCAGGCCTCGTCAAGCCAGTTACTCTGTGTGTTGTGAACGACACCCCTGGGCCATCCAGTCCCACCCCACCTCCACACGTGCTCTGTGGGGTAAGATCAGAATTCCTCAAATCCATGTCTGTTTTTTTAATCAAAGCCACTCCCCCAATATCATTATGTACATTAAGTAATTAAGTAATGTCCAACACTTTGGACATTAGAGGGGGTAGAAAAAGATGGGGGAGGCCCCGATGGGGCCCTTTCACCCAGGGCAGGGTGCCTCTCCAGAGGACGGAACAGGTACTTGGCCTGCCCGCAAGCCTTCCTTCGTTCCCTCCACAAATACTCACTGAGCTTATCCCACCAGGAGCCCCAGCGTGGGGCTTGCCATGGGGCTGCTGAAAGGGCAGGGATGGGCAGCTAGCAGATTCGGGGAGATGTCAGAAGAGGAGCCAGGCCAGTCAAGAAAGGGGGGGGGCACAGAGAGAGCAGGAGAGGGAGAGACAATGAGGAGGGACTCCAGAGGAGCCAGAATCGAGCTGCGTCCTGCAGAACTCGTGGACCAGGCTTCACGGGACACCTGCCATGAGCACTCCGGTCTCAAAGTTTCCCCAGGCTCAAGCTACTCCCACCACGTGGGTACTCCCAAACTGAAATCTCTAACCTCGACGCCCTCTCTCCTCCTGAGCTTCAGCCTGCCATTGGGATTCGGCCACCAAGACACGCTTGCTGTCATCCCCCCAGATCTGCTTCCTTCTGAGCACCTGACATCCCTGAGAGGCTCCTCCTGCCACAGTGGCCCAAGCCAGAATCGGAAGCTGTCTTCTCCCCAGCCCCACCACCAATCAATCCCCAAGAACCCAGGACACCATCTCCACTCCAACTGCGCCGGCCAGCCTCATCACCACCATCCCTTCCCCCAACGCTGGTGACAAGCTTGCTCTCCTGCCTGGCCCTGTCCTGCTTCTGCCGGCCAGCAGAGCCACCTGGGGCCCAGATCTGACCCAGCCCCTCTGCTGCTGACATTCCTTCTTGAGGTCCCCCTCGCCTCCTCGGCAGGCCTTCCTAAGCTTCCTGCTTCCCTTCCCAGGCTCCCCCACAAGGCTCCCCTGTGCCCCAGCTTCCTTGCGCCCTCCCCAGCAGTGCATACCCCAAACCCAGAATTCCTCTCCACGCTCATCTGCCTGGGGAATTCCGCTCATCTTTCGAGCCCCAGTTCAAATGGCACCTCTTCTGGCACCTCTTCTGTGAAGCCTTTCCTGGTTTCCCCCAGGACGGAGCTGGTCAGTCCCTCCTCTGTGGTCCCTTGTGACCTCCATCCTGCTGTCGTTCCAGCACCCACCACACCAGACTGTAAGCACACTCTGTTTACACATCTGTCTGCCCCCACTCCACTCTGAGCTCCCCCAGGGGTGTGTTTCATACATCCTTGTATCCCTAGTACACAGTGGGCATGCAGTGTTTGCTACTGTGAGGGAAGGAGACAGAGAAAGAGAGATGGTGACACTCCCAGAGGGAGGAGTGGAGGGAAAAGCACAGAAATAGAGCCCATGGGGGTCCCCTGCAGACGGATGGAACCTCGCCATGGAGCAGGCATCAGGACTGGCCCAGCACCACCAGGTACCCAGTCCATGCTGGCTGACTGATCAGAAGGGGAGCTCGGGGGGAGGCAGAAGACATAAGAAAAAGAAGAAAGTGGCTCAGACAGGATGGGATGCAGTATTTGGGGAAAACACAGGCCGGACCCTCCCGCCTCCATTGCACTGTCCACTCAATGGCATGCCCCTGGGCCACCCTGTGCCCAGGCACAGTCCAGCTTACCCACCCAGCTCGCCCACACTCAAACCTCCGTAGCCCTGGGGCAAACCTCCCCCCCCTCAATCCCAGGCTCCCATAAGCCTCTGGCCGGAGCCGTACCCTGGCCACACTGAAGCAGAAAGCCAGGCCTAGCAGCAGCCTGAACCAGCCGTGCCTTCAGGGTCCCCTGGGGCAACTTGGACGCACCTCCCAAGTTCAATTTTCCTGGACATTCGAGATACTAGAGTCAAGGCCGGGCCCAGTGACACTTTCTCACCTTCAGCTAGGTAATAAAATATTTTCAACTTCTTAGTAAAGAGTAATTTTCACACAGAAGAGTACACATAAAACAAGTGTACAGGGGCACCTGGGTGGCTCAGTGGGGTAAGGCCTCTGCCTTCGGCTCAGGTCTTGGTCCCGGGGTCCTGGGATGGAGCTCCCCATCGGGCTCTCTGCTCAGCAGGGAGCCTGCTTCCTCCTCTCTCTCTGCCTGCTTCTCTGCCTACTTGTGATCTCTGTCTGTCAAATGGATAAATAAAATCTTAAAAAAAAAAAAAAAAACACAAAAAAAACAAGTATAAGATCCAGTGCATTTCACAAATAGAACTACACTTTGGAAACCACCCTCAGAGGCCCCCCTGCTCCTTCCAGTCTCAAGGCATCCCCCCAGACCCCACAAGGATGACCGTCATCCAGGCTTCCGTGGGCTTCCTATGAATGGAATCGTCGCACACGTACTCTTCTCTGTGGCTGTGTAGCTGTAAACTATGCCTTTTCACTAGTGTTTTGTATCACATTACATGGACTTACTGCAACTGATTTATTCATTTGACTCTAGATGGGCATCTGGGCAGTTTTCCAGTTTTTGCCTGTTGCGAAAGTGTGGCCAAGAACATTCCAGTACCTGTCGTGTGGACACAAGTATTCCTTCCTGTAGGGTAAACACTTAGGATTGGAATTGGTGGGTCATAAGATAGGCCCATGTTCAGTTCCAGGCTTTTCAAGGCCCTCAGGTGATCTGAAACATGCAAACCAGTGTATAGAAACCACTGGATGAATCTTGCCCCCACGTCTCTCCTTTCTTTGCAGCTCAGAAGGAGAAGGATGCGTCCTGGAATTCAGAGTGAGTCCCCCTGCCTGGGCTCTGGATCTGGGGCCCTGCCCCTCTGGACTTCCAGGAACGCCCTCAGCAAGACAGGAATCACATGTCCACAGAGATTTCCTTCCTCCGTTAAGGTCACACAACACATTTACTAGGTCAAGCCAAAGAAGCAGGAGCACCTTTCCGTGCGGCACAGCCTGGCTCTGGGTCCTTCCCGAGAGCCTGCCTACGTCTTTCCAGGGTCACAGGCCTGACACACAGCCCAGACACTGGTTAACAAGACCTCTGCCAAAGGGAAACTGGAATAAGGTGGATAGAGTCGGGCTTATCATCAGTACTCTAAAACCTGGAGAGAAAAAGCCATCTTCTTTTGCAAAAACAATCCTAATATTTCCTACACAGAAGCTGCACCTCATTTTATTTTCTAAGCTGATACTCCTTATCTAGGACAGCTGCTTTGCTGTTTCTGCTGACCAGAAAAGGGGAGAGAAGCCCACGGCTGAACCCCATCCTGAGTGTGAAGGGGTGGGGCTTGGGGCACTGAGGCGGGGTGCACATGCTGGGTCCCCATCCAGCTGTCCAGCTCAGCAGCCCTGGCAAAGCACTCAGGAGGGGCAGGCGTTCGACACAGGTATGAACCCTACTTCCCAGGAGCAGGTCTGAGAACACCTCGGCCAGGGATGTACTTAGTTCCCTCTGATGACCTGGGGCAGCTTTGAGATGAATGGGAAGGTGGAAGGCCAGGTGCCCTACTTCCCAAGTCATCACAGTCTGGACCAAATGACCATGGCTGCCACCAGGAGAAGCACAGGTGTTCCAGACCCACACAAAGCCATCTGCGAGCTGACCAGCAGCTTCTTTGGAGGAAGAGATGACCTTGGCCCAACCGACTCCATTTCTAATGAATCCTCACTGGGGCCTAAGAGACGGGAGGTGCACAGCCGCAGCGCTCACAGCCAGACCAGAGTCCCCCACCAGCTTTGGCCAAAGCCCACAAAGCAGAGGAACACCTGTGATGTCATTGCGGCCACTCACGTGGGGCAGGTGCTTCTGCAGACATGTCACAGGTGGGGAACAGAGGCTCGGCGGGCTCCAGTGAAGTCCCCACACACAGTTGTTGGCAGGGCCGGAACCCTCGGAGGCCTGACACCCAGGCCTGAGTTCCACCACACCCCCAGCGAGCCTTCAGGGTCAGGTGGGGGAAGGACTCAGAAGGTTCAAACCAGGTCAAGCCCTGCGAGTGGAGGGAGCCCCTGGGGAGAAGGGTGGGGAACAGGTGTGGCTCATGACCTCCAGCCCGGAGGCCAGCTCCAGCGTCCATCTGTCTGTCTGGTTATACAGATGAGGAGGCAGCCCAAACAGGTAAGGCATGAGCTCCCGACCACTCAACTGGGGAGGAGTGGAGCTGAATTCAAACTCCAGTCCGGCCGAAATCCTGCACTCTGTCTCCTCCAGCATGCTGCGCAGAGGGCTGGGGCCGGGTGTTCTGCCTTCTCCTGTAGCGCTCCCAGTAGACAGGGATTAGGGGACACCAAAGGAGGTCTCTTGGGCTGCGATGGCTATGCAGGGGCCTGTCTGGAATGTGGGGTTCCCTAGATCAGACCCCTTCCCACCCCCTTATCCCTCAGCAAGACTTTATCTTCTTTGCTCAAAGAAGCAAACAAACTGGGAGAGCTAGTTGTTCGGGAGGAGATGTGAGCCGGCTTAGCCCTCTGGGGGTGGCTGCATCCAGCCTGAACAAGGACCCCTTTGAGCTCTGCTGCCAACAAGAACTCCTACCTACAGGGACGTCAGAGACTCCAGGGCCTTTCACCCAGTGGGAGGTGGGCGGGCCAAGGGCAAGGCTGGCTCCATCTCCCACTCTTGGCAGCCAAGAGGCTGCCCACTGCCCAGGTCTCTCTGTGGAGCCCAGAACTGGTCAGCCAAGCCCTTAGCTGGTTGGTTGAATGGCTTCACTCTGGTTAAAGGACCCCAGTTGCCCTCTTCCCTGCTTTTGGACCCACGTACCCTGCCCCTGCCCTCCAGATCTGGGCTCTCGGGACACACTAGAAAGGCCTAGGTCCTCACAGGGATGGAATTCAGGATCAGCGTGCTCAGGCTGACTCCTCTCAGACATTCAGGTGTTCGAGAGGCTTGCTAATGGGCTGCCCTCCCAGCTCTGCCTGGGTCCTGCTTAGCTACCATGCTCCTGCCCACGATGGAGACCCTCCCAGTCTTATCCCCCAACACCTCCGCTCCCCAAAGCCTGGTAAGCCGGAGGCTCCGGGGAGAGCTCACCCCTCTCACCTTGCCTCCACATACGGTCTGCTCAGATATCTTCATTGCTGTACCTCTCATTTAAGTGGCTGTCCCCCACTAAGATCGGCTTCCTTATTCATCTCTTACCCCCGGCCCCCGCACTCAGCTTCAGGCATCCAGTAAGTGCTCAATAACTGCGTACCGAAGAAACAAACACTGCCCACAGAGAAGCTCCTCTGTGTAGTGTGTTCGGCTGCACTGGGACTTTGGGACACAAACAGCAGACCTAGAGCGAGAGCAGTCACTCCGGTTTGCTTCTCGCTGCCCTCATCTCCTCCTCCTCCTCCTCGCCTCCTCCTGGGTGGCCCCCAGTCACCTTCCTCAGGGTCTGCTCCCCTGTAAAATGGGGGGAAATCCCCACTCTGACCTGCAGAGCTTCAGGGCTGCTGTGGGGGTCCGAGAGGTCATGGCCTAGCCCCAGGGAGGGGGCCGGTTCTCACAGCCTTGCCCACTGAGCCTCACCCCTGCTCCCACCCCGCCCCTTGACACTGAGCCCTCCGCATCCCATCATGCCCCTGGAGGGATGCCTAGAAGTGCAGCCGCCCATGGGAAGCGGAGACAGGGGCACCGCCAGGCCCCAAACTGCACCCGCAGAGCTCCACACAGGCCCTGCGTGACTGACTCTTTCTCCTGGGACTGCAGCCAGGGAGCCTCTGCGGGGAGACCCCTCTTTGCACCTGGGCCCCACCCAGTGCCTGCCTCCTGCAGCTCAGGCCCAGCTGCCCCACAGTATCCCTCCACCAGCCAGCAGGGGCTGTCCCCTTGCTGGCCAGAGCTCAAAAGCCTGCGGAGCAAGAACAGTCACCAGGGAGACAGATGGGACAAACAGCCGAAACAGGGAAACTGCTGGGCATGTTCAGGATTTCTCATGAAGCCCAGGCCACCCCGAGGAGCAGGCGGTTGGTCCTGCAGAGAGTGACCTGCCTGTCGCCGACCTCATCCCACATTCCCCCTGCTGTAGCAGCATCTGTCTGAGCTAGCACCCCTGGACCTGGTCACAGACCACTTTTTCTTGGCCAGCCACTTCAGGCCTGGCTGTCTCCAGACAAGAAGCTGGTCATTCAGGTCAAAAAACAGACTTGCATTCATTAAAAAACAGAGCACTCCTGTGCTCCTGGGGGCTGCCCTCTGTTGAGCCTGCTGAGGGAGGGCCCACAGGCCAACCCCAGTGCTCAGATGCCTCCCCATCCCCAGTCAAGGCTGCCAGGAGGTGTGGCTACTCTAGGGACAAGACAGCTCTGTCCATCCGTGGACACCATCCAATGCACCCTGATTCCAACTAGCCCCTGACACCCACCTCAGAATCACACCAGCGTTGTGGACCCTCCAGGATCTTCTCAGGGCACAGGGCAGGTTGGAAGGTGTCTTGGGGTCCTGAAAGAGCCTGGATGTGGTGGCTGGGAGACACAGAGGGAGGCCTGGAAGTACCTCTCACTGCAGAGGACCTTGGAGAAGCCACTTCTCTCTGGGCCTCACTTACTCTCTGCAAAGGGGTGAGAAAGCCTCAGCCCAGGAAGGAAAGCAAGGGCTGTGTGAGGGAAAAACAAAGCAGAGCTAGGAACTGGGTGAACTACAAATGGCCACTGACCCTCCTGTGGTCAGGAGAATCCCTATCCCAGGAGAGGCTGGCAGGGCCACAGACCTCAAAGGGCTGCCAGCCTCTCTGCCTCCCTCCTACAAACACCAATTGAATGTCTGCTGTTTGCTCAGCTCTGTGTAAGTGCTGTGTATACCAAGAAGGATAAGGCGAACTACTATCCCCAAAACGCCTGGTAGGGAGAGGCAGACATGAAACAAATATTTATATAAATCAATACATAATTATAACCGTGTCAGCTATGCTATGAAAGAAGAGCCCAGCGTCCTAGTTGGACCTCTGTCAGGGAGTCCTGACTCAGCTGTGGAAAGCAGGGAGGCTTTCCTTAAGAAGCAGTGGCATTTTGAGTTGATAGCCAGTGGATGTTAATCAGATGGGGGAGGGTATTTGCAGAGAGTTAGAGAGGGGTTCTTGTAGAGGGTTTATGATGGATGTGCAAAGGCCCTGAGGCCGGAGTATGTGGCATGTATGAGGAACATAAACAGAGCCTTTGTCTGGAGGGTGGAAGTAGTGAAGTGGGGAGCAATGAGGCTGGAGGGGTTGGTAGGGCTAGATCATGCAGGGCTTTGTACACTCCAGTAAGGGTTTCTGTCATTTTCTTAGAAGTGATGGGGAATCTATAAAGGGATTTAAACAGGGAAATCCACTACTAAATTTGTATCTTAAGGAGATCACTCTGACACATTGATTTGCTTGAAAGTCATCTAAAGGAGGTGGGGAAGGGGGAGCAGAGATAAGTATCAATGAAATAGGGACAATCTTCTATTGATGGTTATTATAGATGGGTGATGGATGCCTGGATATCCACCCTACAACTCTCTTTTTGTATATGTTTAAAATTTTTCCATGGAGAGAGATCAGTTAGGAGACTATATTCCAATGGAGAGATGATGTCTCACACTTGGTGGCAGTGGTGATGGAGGACCAGTGATGGGTTTAGGATATATATTTCCAAATAAAATCAACATGACTTGTTAATCCGTTGGATGTGGAGTATCAGGGGGAAAATATCAAATATGACTAGATTTCTGGCTTAAGCAAGTAGGATACTGCTCTGTTTCACTGAGATGAAACAGGGAAAAATATATTGGGTAAAGAGCATATTTGAGGGGCGCCTGGGTGGCTCAGTGGGTTAAGCCGCTGCCTTCGGCTCGGGTCATGATCTCGGGGTCCTGGGATCGAGTCCCGCGTCGGGCTCTCTGCTCAGCGGGAGGCCTGCTTCCCTCTCTCTCTCTACCTGCCTCTCTGTCTACTTGTGATCTCTCTCTGTCAGATAAATAAATAAAATCTTTAAAAAAAAAAAAGAGCATATTTGAAGGAAAAATCACGAGTTCAGTCTTGAAGTTGTGTGGGAAATTATTAAGTGGAGATGTCAAGCTATATAGGAATAAGGAGCTCAGAAGAAAGGTCCAGGCCAAAGGGATAAATTTCTGAGTTACTGGCCCATGAATGAGTACAGGAGCTAGGAAAGTGGATACATAAAGAAGAGAAGCTATCAACAAAGGTGCCAAAACCAATTCAATGGGAGAAAGATTAGTCTTTTCAATAAATGGTGCTGGGACTAGATATTCACATGCAAAAGCTTTACGTTGGAGCCCCATCTCACACCATGTATAAAAAAAAGCTCAGGGCGTCTGGGTGGTTCAGACAGTTGGATGTCTGTCTTCGGCTCAGGTCATGATCCCAGGGTCCTGGGATTGAGCCCCGCATCGGGCTCCCCGATCAGCGGGAAGCCTGCTTCTCCCTCTCCTGCTCCCCCTGCTTGTGTTCCCTCCACAAAAATGTCAGAAAACTTTTAGAAGAAAACAGGTGGGAGCGCCTGGGTGGCTCAGTGAGTTAAGCCTCTGTCTTTGGCTCAGATCGTGATCTCAGGGTCCTGGGATCGAGATCCCTGCATCGGGCTCTCTGCTCAGCAGGGAGCCAGCTCCCCCCACTCCCCCCTGCCTGACTCTGCCTACTTGTGATCTCTGTCTGTCAAATAAATAAATAAAATCTTAGGGAAAAAAAAGAAAACAGGTGTAAATCTTTGTGACCTTTGATTAGGCAACAGTCTCTTAAGATATGATACCGAAAGCACAGGAAACAAAAGAAAAGATAAACCGTGCCTTATCAAAATTGGAAAGGTTTGTGCTGATGATATCACCAAGAAAGTGAAGACAAACCACAGAATGGGAGAAAATATTTGCAAATCATATATCTGATATGAGACTAATATCCAAAATACATAAAGAACTCCTACAACCTTGAAAATATTATACCAAGTGAAATAAGCCAGTCCCAAAAGATAAATACTGTATCATTCCACTTATATGAAATATCTAGGGTATCAAATTCAAAGAAACAGAAAGTGGAAAGGTGGTTGCCAGGGGCTGGAGGGAGGAGAAGATGGAGAGGTGTTTAATGGGTACTTCAGTTTTGCAAGATGACAAAGTTCTGGAGATGGTTTGCACAACAACATGCATATGTTTAACACTACCAAAGGATGCAAATGCACTTAGAAATAGTTAAGATGATAAACTTTATGTTATGTGTTTTTCTTGACCACAATTAAAATAAGTTTTTTTTAAAGAACTCTTTTTTTTTTTTTTTTTAAGATTTATTTAGGGACACCTGGATGGCACAATTGGTGGAGCATCTGCCTTTGGCTCAGGTCATAATCCCTGGGTCCTGGATCAAGTCCCCCATTGGGCTCCTTTCTCAGGAGGGAACCTGCTTCTCCTTCTGCCTGCTGCTCCCCCTGCTTGTGCTCTCTTTCTCTCTGACAAATAAATAAATAAAATCTTACAAAAATATTTTTAAAAATAAAAAATAAAAATAAAAAAGATGTATTTATTTATTAAAGAGAGAGAAAGAGAGCATACTTGCAGGAGGTGGGGAGAGGGGCATAGGGAGAGGGAGAGAGAAATCCAAGCAGGCTTCCTGCTGAGAGCAAAATCCCACCCAGGGCTCCAACTCACAACTCAATCTCATGACCCTGAGATCAGCACTGGAGCCAAAACCAAGAGTGTCCACCCAGGCACCCATAAGAAGAAATGGATCTTACAAATGAATGATAAAGACAAGTAATCCTACTAAAAATGGGTACATGTTTGAATAAACATTCTTCCAAAGGCAATGTCAAATGAGCAATTAGTACATGAAAAGATGCTCAACATCATTAGCCATCGAGGAAATGCAAATCAAAACCACAATTAGATATCCTTTCACACCCACTGGGGGACCATGATCAGTATTAGGTGTTGGTGAGGATGCAGAGAAATTGAATGCTTGCACATTGCTGGTGGAATATGAAATGGTACAACTGCTTTGTAAAAGTCTGCTGGTCCGTCAGATGGTTAAACAGAGTCCCTTCAGGACCCAACAGCTGCTCTCCTCAGTATGCACCCCAAGAGAACGGAATACATGTCCACACAAAGTCTTTTTCAAGAATGCTCACAGCATTATGATAATGAGCCCCCAAAATGGAAACATCAACAGCCCCCAACATACCCATCAACTGATGAGCAGAGAAACTGTGGTACATCCACACCGTGGAATATTACTGAGCCCTGAAAAGGAGTGAAGCGTTCATACAAGCTACAATATGAAAGAACATTATGCTAAGTGAAAGAAGCCAGTTACGAGAGACCACAAACCTACCATTCCCTGTACAGGAAATGTCCAGAACTGGCAAATCCTCTGAGACAGAAAGCAGATTAGTGGTTGCCAAGGTGCTGGGGTGAGGGGAAATGGGAAGTGACTAATGTGAGTAGAGTTTCTTTTTGGGGTGATGAAACTGTTCTGGAATTAAACTGTTCTGGAATTGGTGTGCAACTTGGTGAATACATTAAAGCCACCAAATTGTACACTGTAAAGGGTGAATCTTATGGTATGTGGATTATATCTCAAGGAGGCATTGAAGGAGGAGAGAAATCTGGGGCCCGAAGAAGCACAACACTGAAAGACTGTGTGGGGGAGAGAGTCCCACTAGGAGACTAGGAGGGAGAGAGCCAAGAGGTAGAAAGAACACTAGGGGTAGGGGTTGTCATGGAAGCCGAGGGAGCGTGTCAAAAGGAGGAATGGGAATCAGTGGTTTGCTGCGAGGCAGGTAGGAGGAAGACTGAAGGCAGTCGCTTCAGCAGCAAGGACAGAATGGGTGCCTTCAGTGGGGTAGTGGGGTGGTGGGGTAGTGGGGTATGAATCCAGACTCAGATGCTAAAGACCTGCGAGAGCAGGCGGGTGACCGCACCCCAGGGACGGCCGTGAGGACAGGTCTCTGAGTACAAGCGGGGATGTCGTTGAGCACAAGTCATGGGCCGGCTCACACCAACCTAGGATCCTACTGCCTTCCTCTCAGTGAAAGTCGGCGAGATGCTGGAGGACGGGAGAAGGTTCCTTGCGGGGAGGGCGCTGCCATCGCCCGCAGCCTCACTGCCGGGGGCCAAACCCCCACCCCCACAGCGTCCTCACCTGCCGCTCCTCCACCCCTGGCGCGCGAGCTGCAGCCGGAGAGGCACCGTCCATTTTCGGCGCCTGCCGCGGCAGGGGCTGAGAAGCCCGGGGTCACCCGGCGCCAGAGGGCGGCCACACCCAGAATTCCAGCCCCACAAGGAGCGCCAGCTCCCCGAGGCGGCGGCCTGGCGCCAGGGATCCCGCCCACCCGCCCAGCCCAACCTCCCAGTGGGCCGATGGGCCCTGAAGCCTGGACAGAGGGGACGCAGACGGCGCGGGAGATGCTGCCGCGAGTGCAGCGGCCCCGCTGCACCTCCCGGCCTCTCCGAAAAATGATCCAAGCACCCCCTCATCTGAGGTCCCATTTGGGATCGGTGTCCAGCACCCAACCTGGTAGCTGGCCGGTATTTGAGACGGCCCAAAGCAGGGCCTGGCTCTTGCCCTGCGGCAGGCTCTGGACAACGGGGCTCTCCCAGACTGTGCTGCAGTGAAGGGTTCAGATTCCTGAGCCATGACCTAGTCTTATGCGGCTTGCTGGGTTCTGGGACCTCTTCCTCCAGGGAGAATTCCAGATTGTCTGACACCCCTAGGAATGCCTGTTCTCACCCCCATTATTCAATAATGTTCTGGACGTTCTAGCCATTGCACAAAAGCAAGAAAAAGAAAGAAAAGGTTTAGACACTAAAAAGAGAAATTTTCTTATTTATTTATTTTTCAAGTAAGTTCTACATCCAAAGTGGGGCTTGAACTCAGGACCCAGAGGAGAAGAGTGGCATGCTCCAGCGACTCAACAGCCAGGCGCTCCCCCCAGAAGAGAGAATTTTTATTTGAAAGATGATAAACTATCTAGAGGATACATAATCAACTAAAATAAAAAACAACCCAAAAACAAAAACGAAAGTGGCCCAGACATTCTTATATTTAGGCAGTAGACTAGGCAGAGCTTTGGTGGGGTAGACACATACTGAGTTCTTATGGAGTTTATTATTCTAGGGGTTATAAGGTCAGCACAAAAGTCATAAAAGTAGTTTCTCCGTAGACCCACAGTAAAAAAAAAAAAAGTTACATATATATTATATATTTCATATATATGTAATATATAAAATATATATATATTTAACTTTTATATATATATGTATGTATATATATGAACTATTTGGTAAAATGATTCTATTCACATGGAAACAACACATATAAAATACCTAAGAATAAACTTTTAAAATGTTGAAAGTCCATGAGAAGAAAACCACAAACCACAAACCTTTTTTAAAAGACATAAAAGGAGACTTGAATAAATGTTCTTGAGTGGGAAGATTCAAAGTTTTAAAGGAGAGAATTTATCTCAAATTTAATGCAAGGGCTTGCCTTACCAGATATCAGAACAAACTACAAAGCTAGAGCAATCAAAATACCATGGTATTCATGGGAAACAAACTGTTGGAGGGGAGGGGGGTAGGGGGATGGGGTAACTGGGTGATGGGCATTAAGGAGGGCACGTGCTGTAATGAGCACTGGGTGTTATATGTAACTGGTGAATCACTGACCTCTTACCTCTGAAACTAATAATGCACTACATGTTAATTAACTGAATTTAAATAAAATTAAATTTAATTTTAAAAAACCAAAATACTGTGGTATTTACTGGCTTAGGAAAGATGAACAGATACTAACAAGGAGTCCAGAACATGATCTATGGCTATCTGGGAATTTAGTACATGATAAAGAAGGTGGTCCAAATAAGAAAGAGAAGAACGGATTGTCCAATAAATGGTATTGGGGCACCTGTGTAGCTCACACCATTCACAAAAATTAATTCCAAAGAGAGTAAACATCCAAACATTTTCTAAATCAATAAAGAACTAAAACAAAATAGAGGAGAGTATTAAAATATTAGGAAAGATTTTTTTAAAGATTTCATATATTTATTTGACATAGACAGAGGTAGCAAGAGAGGGAACATAAGCAGGGGGAGAAGGAGAGAGGGAGAGGGAGAAGCAGGCTTCCCACTGAGCAGGGAGCCTGACAAGGGGCTCGATCCCAGGACCTTTGGGTCATGATCTGAGCTGAAGGCAGACACTTAACAACTGAGACACACAGGCACCACAGGAAAGATTTTCCTAAGCAAGATATAAAGATTTTTCTAAGCAAGATATAAAACCCAGAACACATAAAACACATAATTGCATAAAAAGTAAAAACTTTGTACATCAAAATTTGAACAAAGAATTGATATTCTTAAACATAAAATGAGCTCATCCAAGTCAGTAAGAGGAAGTAAATGATCTAATAGAAATATGACCAAAGGGGCACCTGGGTATCTCAGATGTTTGAGGGTCTGCCTCCGGCTTGGGTGATGATCCCAGGGTCATGGGATGGAGCCCCATGTCAGACTCCCAGCTCGACAGGGAGCCTGCTTCTCCCTCTCCCTCTGTCTCTCCCTGTGCTCTTGTTCCCTCTGTCTCTCTCTCTCAATAAATAAATAAAATCTTTTTGAAAATAAATATATATAAAATAAAAATAAAATAAAGTGAGCAAAGAATATTGAACAGGCAAGTTATAAGAGAAGAAATAGTTTTCATAACTATATTATTGGCAAACATTTACAAATTTAGAGTGCTCAGTACCACCAAGGGTGTGTTACAAACCTACAGATACTTTGATCCAAGAACTCCATCTCACAGAATTTGTCATAAAGAAATAAATGGACAAGTAGTCAGAAATTTATATTTGTATGTTTAACAATTATGATGAAAAAGTGGAAATATCTAAGTAATATTCTATCAATATCATGATTCCTATGCAGTTGACTAAAATAGTGGGGTATCGCTGCATGGGCTCATAGAGAAAAAGACCCAAAATGTGTTGCTTAGTGAAAAGTAGGTACAGATTAGTAAGTAAGAGATAATGAATCCATTTATAAAATTTAACCTTCTATACCAAAAGGCATATATCAAACAACAGTGATTATATCTTGTCTGAGAATTATAGGGTGATTTTTTGCTCTTTTTAAAAAAGATTTTATTAATTTATCTGACAGAGAGAGCAAGAGCGCCCATGCACACAAGCAGGGGGAGTGGGAGAGGGAGAGGAACAGGGAGAAGCAGGCTCTGGGCTGAGCAGGAGTCCAGTGTGGAGATTTATCTCAGGACCCAGGGACCATGACCTGGGCTGAAGGCAGATGCTTAACCCACTGAACCACCCAGGCGTCCCTGATTTTTTACTCTCTTAATTTCTCTTTTATTTAAACTTATTAGAAGCATGTAATACTTTCAAAATCAGCAAAAAACAAGATTGTTTTTAATATTTAAAATAAAAGGTAGAAATGATATCTTCTTTTATACTTATGAAACATCAAAGGCTTTAAAGTTTAATAATAACTACTGTGGATCAACATGCTGACCAATGGGCAGTCTCACCCACTACTGTGTGGCAGGGGAGTGCGACAATAGGTAGATACATTTCATATGTAGATACCCATCAGACCCATAAATTCCACCCCTAACAATTCATTCTTAGAAAATAACTGGACACAAATTGAAATGTATAAGAATGTTCACAGGACTGTAGTTAGAAGAAAAAAAGAACAATAGGGCAGGAACAAATTGTGGTTTATTCAGGGATGAAAGGCTATGTAACAATTAAAATGATATTTATCGTAGCAAAACTAAATCTATAGGAACGTGGAAGGATAGCATTATATAACATTCATAACACTGGGAAAAGCATTATATAGAAAAGCATGCATAAGAAAATATATGTGGGAAGGATGGTCACCAAAATATCAACAATATTTTTCTCCATGAGTTGGGATTTAGGTGTTATTTATTTTCTTTTCTGTATACTCTGCCTGAATTTTATGATCACAATACACTATTCTCATTTGGTGGAAAGAATAAAAAGGAAGAAAAAGGATACAGCAAGAAAAAGAATTGTTTCAAGAGCACAGCGATATTAATAGATACTTCTGATACTCCAACTTTCTAAAACCTCATTCTTCTTACATGAAGGCGCTTAGAATCCAAGAGAAAAAGAAACCTTGATTTTAAAAATGAACTTTGCCAGTGGAATCTGAGGAAGGTCAACGGGTTATAGCAATATTAACTTTCTGGTTGAGAGACCATGGTGCTCTCCTTATGCAGGATGTTACCACTGGGAGAAACTGAGTGGAAGGTACATGAGATCTTTGTATTATGTCATAATATTGCATGTGAATCTACAATTACCTTCAAAATATAAAGTTTATTTCAGAAAAATAAACTTTGCACCTTCAAAAGGAAAACAGACCAAGATTTCTTAAGGCTGAGTCTGGCTCATCAGAGATCTGGTCTCCGATTCTCAAAGCTGGAAGCATCGCAGGGAAACTAACTTTAGTGAGCACCAACTGTGTCTCAGACCCTTACACGGCCGGCCTGGACAACCTATGAAGCCAGTGGGATGTGACTCTGTTTTACAGATGGAGAGAGGGAGGCTCAGAGCCAGTAGTAACTCGGTAGTAGAGAAAAGACTTGAATCCAGGTCTGTCGCTCAGCCTCTTCCAATTATTCTATCATAGTTCATCCATATCTGAGAATGACTTACAAGAAAAACAAAAACAAAAACTGAAACTCCTGGGTGGCTCAGTCGGTCAAGCACCTGCTTTCAGCTAAAGTCATGATCCCAAGGTCCAGGGATCAAGCCCCCTGTGGGGCTCCTTGCTCAGCAGGGAGCCTACTTCTCCCTCTGCCTCCTGCTCTCCCTGCTTGTGCTCTCTTTCTCTCTTTCTGGCAAATAAATAAAATCTTGGAAGGAAGGGATGGAAGGAAGGAAGGAAGGAAGAAATAAATCTCATTCAGCATTATCCACATCAAGCAACTTGGTATAAGAAAGAAAGAAAGAAAGAAAGAAAGAAAGAAAGAAAGAAAGGCAGGAAGAGAAGAGAAGAGAAGAGAAGAGAAGAGAAGAGAAGAGAAGAGAAGAGAAGAGAAGGGAAGGGAAGGGAAGGGAAGGGAAGGGAAGGGAAGGGAAGGGAAGGGAAGGGAAGGGAAGGGACGGGACAGGAAAAGAAAAGAAAAGAAAAGAAAAGAAAAGAAAAGAAAAGAAAAGAAAAGAAGGAATAAATCTCATTCAGTGTTATCTACATCAAGCAGCTTGGTATAAGGAAATAAATAGTCCAGTAGGTGGTGGGGGGAGGGGGGAAGGTAAAAGTTGCAATCAGGCACATGAAATTTAAAAATGTGTGACTACATGTGAGTATCATCCTTCAGGTGTGTCATGCAGAAAGTTCTGTTAGAACGTTCTTTCCAACACCTAAATGGACCTCGTTGTAACTAGTGATCCTTCACCAAGGAACAAATCTTTGTCATCCTGTTCCTTCCTTGATAAAACTAGATCTCCCCTGATGGTGCTATACCTCAGTGACCAAAGAGCTGAAGAAAGAACATTCTTTATAGAAAGATTCAAGCTAGGGGCGCTTGGGTTGCTTGGTCAGGAGAGCATGCAACTCCTGATCTCAGGGTTAGGGTTAGGGTTAGAGTTAGGGTTAGTTCCAAGGGTCAAGCTCCATGCTGGGTATAGAGATTAGTTAAAAATTGCAAGGAAAAAAAAAAAAAAGAATAAGAGATGGAAGGGGGACCTATAGATTACAAAAGATTATAGAGACATAGATATAGAGATTCAGTATGTTAACCAGTTGCTTAAACCTCATTCAGATCCTTATTAAACTAAACAAATGGTACAAAGACATTTATGAGACAATGGGGGAAATTTAAATGCTAACTTGTTGGTGATTTTAAGGACTTATTGTGTGTGTGTGTGATAACAGGTGTGATAACAGTATTGTAGTTATGCTTTTTATTTATTTTTTTTTAGATTTTATTTATTTATTTGACGGACAGAGATCACAAGTAGGCAGAGAGGCAGGCAGAGAGGGAGGAGGAAGCAGGCTCCCTGCTGAGCAGAGAGCCTGATGCGGGCTCCAGGACCCTGAGATCTGACCCTAGCCGAAGGCAGAGGCTTTAACCCACTGAGCCATCCAGGCGCCCCTGTAGTTATGCTTTTTAAAGGCTTTATCTTTGGGGCACCTGGGTGGCTCAGTTGTTAAGTGTCTGCCTTCGGCTCAGGTCATGATCCCAGGCCCCACATTGGGCTCCCTGAGCAGGGAGCTTTTCCCTCTCCCTCTTCCTCTGTATTCTCTCTCCCTCTATTGGTCTCTTTCAAGTAAATAAATAAAATCTTAAAAAAAATAAAGGCTTTATCTTTTATAGATACACATTGAAATAGTTGTGGATAAAATAATATCTTAGATTTGCTTCAAAATAATCCAGGAGTGGGAGAGGAGGAAGGTACATATGAAACAAGGTTGGCCCATAACTTGGTAATTTTTGAACCTGGGTGATGGGCACATCCTGCTTATTATACTATTCTCTCTCTTTATATATGTTTGACTTTATCTACAATTAAAGGATTTAACGATGAAAAATATATTTTTCAACTTGTTTGGTAGTCAAGGAAGCCCAGTATGAATATCAATTCTGAGGTAATGTCGCTGGGTTGTTTAATTTTGTTTTAAAAAAAAAAAAAAAGATTTGTGGGGCACCTGGGTGGCTCAGTTGTTAAGCATCTACCTTTGGCTCAGGTCATGATCCTGGTGTCCTGGGTTGGAGCCCTGCATTGGGTCCCCTGCTCAGTGGTGGGCCTGCTTCCCCTCTCCCACTCCCCCTGCTTGTGTTCCTTCTCTCACTGTTTCTCTCTCTGTGTCAAATAAATAAATAAAATCTTAAAAAAAAAAAAAAAGATTTCTTTATTGGGCACCTGGGTAGTTCAGTCAGTTAAGTGTCTGCCTTTAGCCCAGGTGGTGATCCCTGGGTCCTGGGATTGAGCCCCACATCGGGCTCTCTGCTCAGTGGAGAGACTGCATCTCCCTCTCCCTGTGCCTGCCACTCCCCCTGCTTGTGCTCTCTCTCTGTGTCAAACAAATAAAGTCTTTTTAAAAAAATTTATTTATTTATTCTAGAGAGAGCAAGTGAGAACTCGTGCATGGGCAGGGGGAGGGGCAGAAGGAGAGAGAGAGAGGAAAAGCAGACTTCCACTGAGCAGGGAGCCCGACATGGGGCTCGATCCCAAGTCCCTGAGATCATGACCTGAGTGGAAACCAGGAGTTGGACGCTTCACCAACAGAGCCACCCAGGCGCCCCTGTTGCTGGGTTGTTTTAAAATAACATTTCTGGACAGTCCTTCAAAATTCAAAAATTATTTTTAAATAGCATTTTGTGTGACCTGGGTTGGTATGGGTAGGTTTTGAGTAATCCAGTAAATGTTGACACCTATTAGAAACATTTAAATTTTTTTCCACAGACAAGAGAGAGAAAATCCTTAGGACTGGTCACGGTTGTTTGCTGAGGCATACCACCCAGGCTGCTCTGACCCTAAGTCAGAGAACAAAAGGGATGCCAAAGAAATGAAATGCCGGTTGGATTTTGGCAATTATTTAATATACCATTGCTGCACCACATCAACCTGCTAGGAGGAAACAGAATTTGTGCTTGATTTAAACTAATTATTATTTTTCTTTTTTAAAGATTTATTTGTTTATTTGAGAGAGAGCGCAAGAGACTGGGGATGGAGTGGGGGAGAGGGAGAGACTTGAGCAGACCCCGCACTGAGTGTGACACGGGGCTCCATCCCAGGACCCTGAGGTCATGTCCTGAGCCCAAACCCAGAGTCAGATGCTTCGCTGACAGGCACCTGGCAGGCTCAGTCAGTAGAGCGTGTGACTCTTGATCTCAGGGTTGTAAGTTCGGGCCCCACTTTGGGTATAGAGATAACTTTTAAGTAAAAAAAGAAAGAAATAGTGGCAGCCAGAAACACGTCAGTTTAAAAAATTCACCTTGTGATTTTCTAAGAGATATTAAACATCAGCTAAGGAAACATGTGGTTATGACTAGGACTCAAAGAGTGGTTCAGTCTCCACAGGTTATTAAAACTCCTATCCAAACTAGGACCAAGCATTTCTTTCTTTTTAAAATATTTTATTTATTCATTGAGAGAGAGAGAGAGAGACAGAGCACAAGCGGGGGAAGAGGCAGAAGGAGAGGGAGAAGCAGGCTCCCCGCTGAGCAAGGAGCTGGATGTGGGGCTGGATCCCAGGACCTGGAGATCGTGACCTGAGCTGGAGGCAGACGTTCAACCATCTGAGCCACCTAGGCGCCCCAGGACCAAGCATTTCTAAGCCAGTAAAAATGTGTAGCTGTGGCAGGGAGAAGGGTAGAAACAGCTTACCCTAGAGAGGTTTACATTCCTAGAGAGGAAAAAAAAACCTTCCTTCTGGAATCTATGCTATAGCACACAGGTACTCCTTAGGGTGGGGTGGGGGGCAGTTACTTCTCATCACACAGAAAGCTCCATTCCCAGGGGTCCCTGCTACCCCCTCCTCCTTCCTTTCCTACATGAGTAAACACCTGGGGGTTTCATCAAAGCTGCAAAGGTTGGTGACGACGGAGAGTGACAGATTGATGCCCTGCAGCCTGGGTGAATAGCAGCACAGTGGCCTAGACCGACTTCATGCCAAACTTAACCTTGACACCAGAGGCAGTGGCAGAAATGTAGGGGCCTATGTTCACTTTTCAGGAAAGGAGAAAAGCAAGTTATTTCCTGGTGTCCAAACTCAGACACTGGACACTGTACCAAGTGGAATGCTGTTTGGTTTTCCATTTCATGGGTGTGTGTGTGTGTGTGTGTGTGTGTGTGTGTGTGTTCATTAAGTGAGTTCTATGCCCACTGTGGGGCTTGAACTCATGACCATGAGATCAAGGGTCATGTTGCTCCACCAACTGAGCCAGCCGGGCACCCCTTGAGTTCATGGACTTTCTATAGGGAGTCATAGCAAAGAAGAAATTATGTGAAGAAATAAAATACCATCAGAAATTGAGGGGAAATTGAGGCAAATAACAGAATCACTGAATGACATCATAGAGAACACCCTTGGGAGCCTACAATCCAATTTCCTTACCTTATGATGATGGCAAAGCAGACCCAGAAAGGGGACCTGACTTTCCCCAAGTCTCAGCAAAATAAGAACAGCGTGAGCCTTAGAACTCACTTCCGATTCCCAGAGCAAGGCTCTTCATGCTGTTTCGATAAATACGGTATGTGGCATTGCTGGGGGGTGGGGGACCGGGCAAAGCCACAGCTTCACCAGGTTAAGGACTGGGCGGAGCCCCCCAAGCAGGCACTTGGAAGAGCTTCAGGGAGGCTGGCTGGCATAAACCCATCCTGAGTCCTGCCAACCCCAACCTCAGGGGGTCATTGTAGGTGGGAGAACTGGCACACAGGTCTTTCTGGTCTGCATTAAGGCTCTTGAGGGAGGACTCACCTAAGTTCAGAAATTTGAAAGCAACCTGGAACATCAAGGCACAGATTGGCCCAAGCTGTCCCCTCTAGGCTAATTCCCAAATTTCTCACTTAGGCAAGTCAGGAAGAACTTCATCTTGGTCCCAGCCCATACTCTGGTGGAGGCTTGGTGGCAGCCTCTATCAGCTTTGCCCTCTAGACCTGTCCGTTTGCCCCAGAGATGCTCACTGCTTACGTGGTCCTGTCAAACTGTAACCTCAAACCATGTCTGTCAGCATGGGCTGGACTCTAGCCAACATAATCAGAGGACTGGGGAGAGGGCATACTGACGCCCTCACTGCAGGACGGGAGGGACACCCTCTCTACGCCAACTCTCCCTGCAACCCTATAGATCTTTTAAAGGAGCTGAACCTTGGAGCCAGCTAGAGGTGTACATGGGGTAAAGACATCACAGATTGTCAGGGCCCTCTCTTATTCCCTAAGATCCTGACACCCGCAAGGATGGGGCACCCTTAAACAACCATGAGGAGTGGGGAGACAAACCAAGTAAGGGCAAATGAGGCTGGGTAGAGACCCACCAGCCTCTGAAAACAGGGCAGAGGGAGCGCCTGAGGATTCAGCCAGTTCCATGAACCTGTATAGAGTGAGCACAGGACTCACACACTCACCCTACCTTCCCCAGTGCTAGCGGGCCAGGGGAGCCAGCCCGACCTCCAGAGCTCACACTGTGGGGCTTGGGACCTGGGCAAGCGTAGGAACTTGTTACAGCTTCATTCACTGTCTCTGTCTTCCCTAAATAATCCAGCCAGCAGCACCCAAGACCTCAAGGTGCAGAGGACACAGTTCTTGCTGTCACGTGAAACGCCACGTCCAGCCTGCCCAACTCCTTGCCCCTTTCCCAGCCGCAGGAACTTTCCTTCCTCCCAAAGAGGCTTTGGATCAGATCTCCAGGCTGAGAGACCGGCCCCAGCCCGCCCGATTAGGACGAGCCTGGAGCACGGGCGCGGCTGCGTCGTGCCGGGACAGCTCCAAGCTGCCTCCTGGGCCGCCGCGGGCCACTCAATTGCAGACCCGGCTGGGAGAAGAAAGTGGCTGACCCCTCCGAGGGCCAGCAGGGAAGCGCCAGACTTTGGGTGAGGGCAGTCAGGACGAGGGAATCGGTTTGGCTGGGGCATGAATGAGTGAGTGAATGAATGAATGAGTACACGAATGAATGAATAGCGATGCTGGCGGAGACGCGGTAAGAGGCGTCCCACGGAGGGTGCCCATCCTGATGCTGCCCGGACTTCTCTCATCCCCCAGCGCCTACAGCGGGGCCATCTGCCCCCTCGCCAACACCTCGCAGCCCCCGGAGGAGCCCGGGCCCGTGCTGCGCAGCTCTGGAGCCGAGCCCAAACTCTGGCGGCCGGGAAGTGTCTGCCCCGCGGTCAGAAGGTACCTAGGCGTAGGGCGCCCCGAGGCCGCCTCGTCCCGCCGGGCAGCGTCCTCCCGCGGCAGCCTCCGATATCCTCCACCCGCCGCCCCGCCGCCGAGCCTAGCCCGCGGGCCTCAGCCCCTTACCTGCCCGCCTCGGTGGCCTCGCCCCGGCTCAGAGCGGTCATCGCCGCGCCTTAAGCAAGCGCCGGGGACCGCGCGGCCAGACCCGGCGCCCGTCGGCCCGCCTCCGCCCAAGCCCGCCCATTGGCTGCTCGCGCGGAACAGGCCCCGCCCACTGGCTGCTCGCGCGGGACGGGCCCCGCCCATTGGCTGCTCGCGCGGGACGGGCCCCGCCCATTGGCCGTTCCTCCGCCGCTTCTCTGTCCGGAGCTCTGCGCAGATTCTACCAGTACCTCCAGACCCGCAAGTCCGGGTGGCCCGGGCCTGGGTCTTCACCTCCTGCCCCTCCCAGCAGATAGCTCGGGTCCCCTCCAGGTTCTTCCTCCTCAGCCCTACCACAGCCAACTGCAGCAAATGGTTCTCCCCCGGCTCCAGGGAGAGCTGCTCCCCCACTATAGCCCCTACCTCCCCCCAGGCTCTCCCACCCCGTATAACCCTCCCCTGTCGGGGCCCCCCCTGCCCCTGACCCACCTCTAACCCCGGTGGACACGGACCTCCCAGGAAGGGCCCCCTCCCCCCCTCCTCTGTCTTCACCCAAAACCTCCCACCCCCACCCCAAGCTGCAAACCCTCCTTTAGAACTCTGTTGGACCCCAGTTCAGAGGAGGCCTGTGCTATGGTCCCCATCTCCGCTGCCACCTCCCCCACGAAACACCTTTTTTGTAGGATTAACACAGTTTTTACAATTAAAAAAATCACTGATCACTGATTCTTGAAATACACTCCCACATCCATGATACACACAAAATGATGGGTTATTAAATCTTGCTAACCCATCAAAAACTAACTTAACATGGTAAAAGTAATCACACACATGTACTTCTCTCTCCATGTAATGTAACTTCCAGTTTGAAGCACACAACGTTGAAGTGCCCTTATGGGTTAAAGGTGCACGCCCAACAGAGAACCATGTAGATGGTCAAGATTTTATTTTTTTAATTTGATGGTAACAAGGAAAGCTGCAGTAAATGGTGACTTTTCTATCCAGGCAGAGTAACTAAAGACAGCTATGAAATCTGCAAAGAAAACTAGAGACCAGGACAAAGCCTCCCGACTCTGAGCTCCAGGGTAGGTTTCAGCTTCTCCCCACAGCACCGATGGGACAGGAGTTAGGGAACACCAGGACATTTTAAACAGGATAGTCGGGAAGTTGGACAGCCCAGGAGGCGGAATGCTTTTGCGCATTTTTCCAAGTTGGGTCCTGAGGAGGGACTGATGGCCAGAAAAAGCTGAGTGACCCAATGAGACAATATGCTGGGCCTTGAGAATGAGGCCAAAGCCCTCTATTCCTGGAGCCCACCCGACCTTCAAGACCAGTGCCTCCTCCCACCAGGTAGGGCTTGATTCTTGAGGGGTCCGGAGAAGTAAGGTGCAAGCCAGATTCCGTTCCCTTCCTACACCTCTCTGAACCCCTTGGCCCTGTTTTGTCATGGAAGGGGGGAGGGTACTGGCAGACAGTGGGGCACAAAGGGAGCCCAGAGTGAAATATTCTGAGCAGAAGCTGGTGTTCTCCTACAGTGCCCTTACTAGGGACATCTGCTGGTGAAGATCTAACCCACCAGAGCAGAAGGGAGGGGACTTGTCGCTTGCCCTCTCCTCTGGTCCAAATAAGCCAGTAAAATGTCCCAGCTGAGGCTCACAGACCCAGCTACTGCCTCCTCAGGGTGCTAAAGGGGTACGTATCTCTAGACAGTCATCTCCTGTTTTCCCAGCACCTCTGCACCCCACAGAGGACAGGAGGGCGGGTGGCCTGGGTCACCACACAGAAGTGACCACCAGGAGGTGCAAGGTTCTTGCCGTTTTCGCTCTACTCGGAGGGTGGGTTTCACCCCTCACCCCACCCCCATCAGAAAAGAGAGGAACCGGGTGCTTCAGCTGTTGTTTATTGACACACAGGTAGGCTCTATAGCAACGGGCCTGGAGGCGGCTGCAGTAGTGGGGAAAATGGAGGGTGGAGTGTGCCTGCAGCGACAGCTCAGCGTAGGAACAGACGCGCACAACAAGGCGGAAGTGGAGGGAGACGGAGGGGCTGGAGAAGCAACTAAGGGCCCGAGCCGGTCTCCTTAAACTGGAACCACTGCCCTATGCTGCTACTCTTGCTGGTGGTCTCTCGACCCCAGGCCAGGATTGGGAGTTCTCTGAGCATCTGTTTTCTACAGGAACAGAATGGAGTATGCAAAGGAGGAGAAGCAGGAGCTGTTGCGCTCCATGTTAAGCTCCAGGGCTTCCAGTCCTGCACCCCTCCTTCGTCCCTTGCTTGGGTGAGATCATACGATGTGCAACCCAGCTCTGGGTCACCTCACCCGAACAGGGTCCTAAAAAACAGTCATGTTTTACAGGGGCATTCAGCTTCCCTGGCATCCCAGCCCACCAGCGCCACGTGACAGACCCCAAGTGAGCACTACAAGCATTGCTGGCCTAATGGATGGGGTGGGGGAAGGGGATGGGACAGGGGCTGGAGGAGGGGCTCTGGGGCCCATCATGGCACAGGCACGACTCGCATGGTGTTGGTGAAACCGGAGCCGGGGCGCCACCCAGTCAGCACAATGACCACATCGCCCTTCTTGAAGAAGCCTCGAGCCTTGCCTGAAGGAAAAGAAGAAAGGTTGGTGAGTGAAAGCCAAGCCAGGCAGGTATGCATGCACCTAGCTGACTGTTCCAACGCAAGCAGGACTGCGGACCATTACTTCTTTCCACCACAAGGTGGCGCGAGCCTCCCAGCCCAGACAAAACAGATGAGGGAGGGCAAGATACTTCCTTATCAATGGAATGGCGGAGTTGCCAGGGACCTTTGGACATCATTCATTTTACACTCTAGAGGGTGGAGTGCTTCCTCTCACATCCACTGACACCTCCTTTTATCAGGGACAAAGGCCATGAGTACATAATCTGTGTATATGACACCCCACAGTGTAGAAGTTGTGGCTTTTTTTTTTTTTTAAACCCTCAGTAATGAGCAAATGCCCAAGAACAGACACCCCTGACTACCCAGGATCCTTTTTGTTTGGGGCCCCCCAGACTGGAAGAGAGAGAGGAGAGGTGGAAGAGAGAGAGGAGAGGAAGTTGGCAGCTCAGCGCAGAACTTCAGGGAATGGGAAGGAGGATTCAGAGAAGACTCCCAGGGGAGAGTGGGGATTCTTGTGCAGCCTAAGGTCTGCCTATTCCCCTTTTTGGAGGACTCTAAGGATATCAGTGCTCAAGCACCCCCCCCACATCCCTCCAGGCTCTAGCCCTTGCTCCCAGCCACGCACCAACATTCATGGCCAAGTTCACCCGAAGGTCCACATCCTCAGCCCAGGCCTCCTGCACCGGGTCCTTACACACCACAGGGAAGATGCCACGGTACAGGTGGGCCTGGCGAGCAGTCTGGTGATTCCGGGTCACAGCAATGATGGGGGCACGGGGGCGGTATCTAGCCACCTGGTGAGCAGACCTGAAATGGGATGATGGATGTGCAGAATAGACCATTAAATGGTGTTCCAGAGCCACCCGGGATGCCCCACAGGGCCTTCAGCACCAGCTCACCCTCTAATCCAACTCACTTTGCCAGCATGAGACCCTGGCCATTTTAGCATATGCTTCCACGGCCAGGGCAGCCCGTCATCCTCTACCTTCCAAGGAATAGAATACGACCCTTCTTCCTATACTATGCTACCCACCTGCCTTCCTCCCCTTCGTACAGCCCAGGGCCCCAGGATCATACCAACCCAGCATGGACAGTCTCACCCATTCACCCGACATGGCCTACAGTTGGCAGAACCCCCTCCTCTGACCTTTTCCACCCTGGCAGATACAGCCCTGCCCAGCCTCACCAGCACCCACTCCTCTTGCTGCCAACAACAGCTACAAGCCAAGCAGCATGTGAATAGCACCTGACTCCTGACATCTGCGAGGAACAGGGTGGAGCCCACCAGTCCCCCTGGGAATGTAGCATAAGCCTTCTCTCCTGCTGTGCCCTCTCCCCGCCCACACGGTCGCCCTGGCCCTGAGGCAGTCCCAGCAACTGGATTTCTGAGCAAGGCTTCGAAATCTGGGTGTTACCCAGGAGGCAAGACCGGGAGATGAGAAGGTTAGTGTGGGAGGCTCTCTGCCTGTGAAGGCTCCTCTGGAGGGTAGGGGGCCCCTTGGAGCCCCAGTGCCAGATGCCTCCTTGCACACAGACACTACCCTCGTGATTGTAGATGTGACTTGGGAGTTGGGGAAACTTGCTTGCAAGATGCCCTGGGCCTCAGAAGGCAAGCTCTAAGGACATTCAACAGGTGTCAGGGAAACTTAAGCCATGGCAGAGCAGAGACTGCCCCTCTAAAGGCCTGGCCCCATACAAGGCTTTCAGAGGGAAGCAACTGCTGAAGTCGGGACTTGTGAGAGTGAAATCCCAGAAGACTGGAGCTAAAAATAGTCGACCAGCAAAGGCTGGACCTTTCCACAAAGGTCAGCCCTGATGGCGGGAGCTGTTTATACCGAGCCCTCTGCTGAGGAATGTGCATAGACCTCATGCCCTAGTTCTACAGGCTGCCCCACCTGCCACTCATTGGTGCACAGCAACCCTGGAGCATGGGGGCAGCCGGCCTGACCCCCTCCACCCTTCCCTTCCAGGAGTCCCTCGTGGCCCTGGGGGCAGGGATGAGGAGCACACTCCCAGACCGGGGCAGTGACAGAGGCTAACTCCATGACCGGACGAGGAAGCGATCCCAGGTCCAAGGCCAAGCACAGGCCTCGGCTTGGCACGGCACCAGAGTGCCAGCGAGACAATGTGGTGACCTTTCCTGGTCCTGAACCCACTTGCCTTTGGGGCCCAAAGACAGACAGGGACAGATGCACCAACCAAACAGCACGTTGGGGAACAGCACGAATTTTCTGAACAGAACTTTTAAAGAACACATGGTAGCTGGAAGGAACAAAACTGGCCACCTTTAACTTTTTTAAAAGATTGGCTTATAAGTGATCAAATAAGCATTGTAGTGGGTCTATCTGTATGTAGTTCTGTAACTAAGTCTCTGGTTTATCTCGAGGCTGTAAACTCGCTTTGGATGCAAATGCTCCAATACCACCGGGGAGTGCTGCCTGGAGTCCTTCGGGCCCAGGTGGCAGGCCAAGGGGTCTTACCTGGGCTCAGGGCCCTCTGAGCCCCATTCAATGCACTGCTTTCAGGACGCCCACGGAAGGTGCCCCGGAGCAGGGCATCCCCTGGGAGCCGCTGCCACCTCCTACCTGCCGGACTTGGTGAGGACGATTATGGCCCCACTGCAGCACTTGAAGGAGGCCTCCACGGCGCCCACGGCGGCGGCTTCTGTGGGGTCGCTGGTAATGGGCGCCAGGCGGCGGAGTTCCTCAAATAATTGCAAGTGGTAGATGGCGGCCTCTGCCTCACGGGCAATCTAGGGGAGCAATATCCGTCCAGAGGGACAAGAGGGGGACAGAGCTTTGTCAGAGCTGCGTCACACGGGAGAGGGAGGGGAAGAGTCGCACAGACAGCTGGTGAGGAACGTGGCCCTGCATGTGAGGCCAAGAGGCCAACCAGTGGAGGGGCTGAGCTGAGCAAGATCAAGGCTCACAGGAACGAGTCCCTCACCAGCGGCCTGTGCCATCCACTGCGCCTACCGAGCTGAGGGCCCTTTTGGTCCTGCCCTGCCCTGACCTCCCTGGCTGGCTTCCTGCAGAGAAGAGGACCGGAGCCCAGGCCCCAGAGGCAGGGCCCTAGCTGTCTTCTAGATCAGCTGGAGCAAGAGGCTGGTATCCTGCGGAGTTACCTGCCCTTGGGGCCCTACCTGCCAGACTCCGTCAGAACTATCAAAGCTGCTGCTAAACACTTATAAGAAGCCTCCACGCTGCCCATGGCCATGGCTTCCATGAGGTCTGTGGAGTGGCTCGAGCCTCGCACAAGTTCTTCAAACAGCTTGCGGTGGAACATGGCTGCCTCAGCCTCACGAGCTATCTGTAAGGTTTAGAGGGGGGAGAGAGGCAAGAAGAGGGAAGGAGGAGGGAGAAAACGAGAGACAACACACGGAAAGACAGAATGGGGAATTAATCAGAGGAAGGTGAACTTGGGTTAATTGGCTAAATCTGTCCTTCATGCAGATGCAAAGAGGCAGCATGATGGAAGCCCCAGGCTCAGGGATGGGTGGAGAATTACCAGCATCGACTGACTGCTGCTGCCCTCCCACAGAGGGAAAACTGGTTCTTCCCTTTGGGAAGCGGTTTTTGGTTGGGGGCAGGGGCACAGGGAGACAACATGGCGGCAAGCTCCAGCACTCGGCACAGAAACATGCCCAGGCTGGGCCCCACACCACTCCCTGGCAGGACCTGACCATGCTGCCTCATGACACAGCTCACAGGAAGGAACAGGCCCTCCCTCCTCACATGGCTGTCTGGTTACCGCAGGGCTGGGCGCCTGGCTTCCAGGCACGGGGCTGCTGCGAGCCCTTCCAGTGGCCGGCCGTGGGAAGGCACTGAGTAGCGCCGGAAAGCTGGGGTCAGACGGAGCCAAAGCCACGCAGCTTCACCGTGGTCCAAGCACAAAGGTGGGGAAAATGGCAGACTGGTGAGGGGCATGCGGAACAGCCATGTGAAGGGACAGATGCCTGTGGAAGCACACAGGTGAGCGCAACAGGACACTGGATTAAAATTTAAGGATTATCACAGTCATAAGAAAGCCATTCAGTTATTCACAGACCACCTGCTCAGAGAGCATCAAGAATCGGAAAGACAATGTAAGTTTCAGAGCACTGTAACGCAATCACCAGCATCTTAGAGAACGAGGGGTATGGGGAGAATCAGAACATCTCATTAACTTGACAGTAGAAGCAAGTACGTGGCAGGATTTACTAGGTTAAAGGTTTTTTTTCTCTAAGAAGGGATGGCATGCAGTCCAAAGGACAAGAGACGTGAACAGGAAACAGAACCATACCTGAGATTACTAGCCCTTAGTTATGGGTGGTTAATGGCCTCAGATACAAGAGAAAGCAGTGGATGGTTAAGAGAAGCTCTCGGCCAGTGTTAACTGGGGGTGTGGAAAGGAGAGGCCTGCACTGCCTAGCCCAGAGCCCATCACTTATCTTCTGAGCAGGGCCATCCAAGCCCTTGGTTCTCTCTAAGGTGTCAAAGACTGGGATATGGAAAAACAACAGGAGCTCAAGAGGCCAGAGCATGATTCTTATTCTCTGAGCCCAGTACAGGTCCCTGCTGGAGACCCGACCTCATCTCCAGCTGGACAAAGCCCTCTGTTACTGGAGAATACTGGCTCTGAAGCCAGCAGATCTGGGTTCAAACTGAGGCTGTATCATCACATAATCCTCCTCTAGAAGTTGGGGTGACATCTATCACACAGGGAATACAAAGATTACATCAATCTACAACCTAGTAACCTGACACACAGAGTGAAGGAGGAAAGGAAAAGGTCTTTTTTGGGAGGAGGGGGGTATTTATATCTGGGGACTGCAGGAGAGGGGCATCACACAAAGGGCATGGGGATCCTTGCTGATGGGAAAGGACTAGGAAGGTCAAAGAAAAACCACTTCAGGATCTGAGGCGAGTTTGCTGAGCTCACATTATAAGCACTGACACTGGACCATTTTAAGAAAGTGAATTTGTAGCACTGTCTCCCAGGCCTCAGGAGCCCTGGTAAGTGAACCCTAGGTTAACACTTCACTACATCTACAGCAGGACCAGACAGGGCTGGGGAGCTGAGAAGGAGCCAGGCAGTGGGATATGGCCAAGCTGAAGCGCCTTGAGAGCCAGCTGCCTGGTGGGGGAAGAAGGGTCGCCTCCAGGACCCTTCTGGGTGCTCTCACACCAGGACCAGCAGGCTCGGTCTCTTTCCACCTGTATCGACTTGTGGACTTGCTGTCAGTCACCAAACCCCACCTTCCAGCCTGAGGCGAGTGCAGTAGCTCAGCAAAGCGGGCCCCGCTGCTGGCGCCATGCATGCAAGGCCAGCTCTGTCACCTGCACGCCAGCTCAGTGCACCCAACAGCCTCCGCTACAGGCCAGGGGCCCCCAGCGGAGGCACCTAATATGGGACAGGTGAGGACCCAAATGGAAGCCGGACAGGTGGGCTGGGAGGAGCCCAGGGCTTTTCCCAGAACAGGACAGAGGCACCTGAGTCCTCTGGGCTGTCCAGAGAAAGGGGCAGATTCACAGCCTTGACACTGGAAGTGAACTGTCTGAGGACAGATGGAGGAGAAGGACGCCTCCAAAACAGGAGGGAACAGGAGAGGGCGTGTGGGCAGGGAAGGCAGAAAAAAAAAAAAAAACCAAGACACCCCTCTCCCCCAGGACACACCTCCTCACTCCTGTTGTGACTCAGAGGATCACAAAAGGTTGTGGGCACAGAAGCCTAAAGCCGCTCTGTACAGGAGCTCTCGACCGCGCCGGCCCAGCTTGGCCCGGAGAACTCACCAGGTGCTGCATGCGCACCGCCTCGAGCGGGTAGTCCCCTTTGGCTGTCTCTCCAGACAGCATGATGCAGTCGGCTCCATCTAAGACCGCATTGGCCACATCACTGCCCTCAGCCCGGGTGGGACGGGGCTTCTTGATCATGCTCTCCAGCATCTGGGAGGACACAGAGCACAGTGAGATGCGGCCGGTGCGGCCTTCAGAGAGGAAGGACTACACACTGACTCCCTGGTGTGTTTGTGTTTGAGGTGGGGGGCGGGATCCTGAGAAGAGATGAGGCAGCACCACCCCGCCCCCCCGGCAAGCGTGTGAGCATGAAGAGAGGTACATGCCTGCGTCGCACAGATGACGGGCTTCCCGGCTCGGTTGCACCGCCCGATCATCATCTTCTGAGCAAGGAAGACCTTCTCTGCAGGAATCTCAATGCCTAGATCACCACGAGCCACCATGATGCCATCGCTGGCTTCCAGGATCTCATCAAACCTGCCAGAGGGGGTAGGAAGGGAGAGAGACTCTATGGAACAAGGCCACAAGTACAGTGAGGCTCAGGAGGTTCTCCTACATTCTTGGGACTCAGCAGCCCTTCACCGGGAAAGCCGTCCATGACCTCACCCTGGGTGTACAGAGGTGACAGAGTGTCCGAGCTACCTTTGTCTCCCAAGGCAGGCTAACTGTTCCTCCGGGGAGAGGACAAGGTTTCTTCCAAAGCCCCATGGGTTTGTTTCCTTTCCACCTGCATCTCCTGAGGCCCCTCTAAGGACATCTCTCTACCACCGGCACTCCAGCCGGCACTTCCCAGGCAGAAAGAAGAACACGAGGCCAGCTGACTACTGACACAAAGGTCCATGGCCTTCCAGCCAAGGATACTTGAGGGCTGCTCCTTGAGGCAGCCCCCTCCCACCTGCTGAAGGCAAGAGGATGTGTGGCTTTGCCTGGCCTGCGGCCAAGGTCAGCTAGCATAACCCACAGTTTATCAGGACAGCAAAGAAGACTCCGTGTTGCCTGGTACAAAGGACATCTACACAGAGCTAAGCACGGCAAGGTCAAACAGTGGGTAGGGCCAGTCCTCTCGCCCTCCCCAAGTACACACCTAATCCACACAAGCAGATCTAGGGTTTTAGCTGTGCTGACTTATATTCCTAGTAGGGAGCCCAAGAGGAACAGATGTCACCAAGCTGGCATACTCACTGGCTCTATCTGGGGATACTGGGGAGGTGGTGACATGGAGCCGAGCCCAGGCACACCGGAGGAGGCTCGCGCTTTCCTCCAGAAAGCAGATGATGTGCCAGAGCCAGCCCACGCATCAGGCCAGCTGCTTCCTATGTGAAGACAAGGACACCAGGAGCTTCCACAGATCTCCCAGGTGAGGGGCCAAAAAAGAGCCCCTTCTTAAGAGCCTGCCATCTTCCTGCCATTGGGAAAAATGGTGGCAGAGGTGGAGGATGAGGGGAAAGGTCCCTTTATTCCAGCAAAGCAGCGCATCTGATCAGAAGGACAGCATGATGGCCTCTAACCTGTGAGCACGGACCCTGTCCCCCTCCAACACTGGTCCCGGAGTCTATGGGAAGATATACAACTTTTTTTCCCCTTAATACCAATGGCTTGGGGCCCCTAGTTGGCTAAGTCAGAAGAACGTGCAACTCTTGATCTCAGGGTTGCGGATTCGAGCCCCACATCGGGTGCAGAGATTATTTAAACAAACTTTAAAACAAAAATAAAACCAAGTAAATAAATAAATACGAATACCAATAACCATCCGCTCCCCTTCTTCAGGTGTTTGGACTGAGTAGGTCTGGCCTCAGCTAGAGAGTCCGTATTCGGATGGGCAGGTTACCAGGTCTAGGACCTGGGTATTCATGGGATATGGTCTGCTTTTTACAAAGCGAGGCTGGGGCTGAGGGAGGCAGGGGACAGAGAGGGGCACTCACCTCCGAACTCCCTCGTGATTCTCAATTTTGCTGATTATCTTGATGTTCTTCCCTTTTTCTCCCAGGACCTTCCTGACTTCGTGGACATCAGATGCCTTGCGGATGAAAGATGCGAACACCATATCTACATCCTGCTCTACCCCAAATTTCAGATCCTGGATGTCCTTTTCCGACACAGCAGGCAGGTCTACAGCGGCCCCAGGGAGGTTCACACCCTTCTTGCTTCCCAAGGAGCCACCGTTCTCCACCTCTGTCACCAGGAAGTCAGCACCTGCACAAAATTGGGGATTGCGCGGGGGGGGGGGGGGGGGGGGTATGTTCAGAATTCAGATCCCAACTCACTACCTGTATAATCTTGGCCAAGTCGACTAACCCGTCTGTGCCTCTTTCCCCATCTGTCTGTCAAATTGGGATAATAACTGCTCAGGAGGGTTGTTTTAAAATTTAAATGAGTTACCATGTAAAATGCTTAGCATAGTACCTGACTCTTAAATATTAGCTGTCATTCCCAGGGAGGAAAGCAGAAAAGCAGAAACAGTGAGGATGGGTAAAAATTTCAGATGCTCCCTGAGCGGGCAGTGAAGTTGGACTGAAGTGTGTTTTAAAGCACAAGGAATTATAAAAGGAATTCCTGAGAACAAACAGAGTGCACCTTGCTGTCAGCCAAACTTCCCACCGTCCTTGGGTCAGGGGACGTTTAAAGATGGTTCCAGAGCATGAGGTGCCGCCTCCTATACCTACCTTTCTGCTTCACCTGCAGAGAGATAAGCCCGTCGTCCACGTAGATCTTGCTGCCCACTTCCACCACCTTGCAGATGTTCTTGTAGTCCAGCCACAGAATGTTCTCGTCGCACTTTTCCATGTAGGCATTGTCCAGGGTGATCTTGAGCGTGGCCCCTTTCTTCAGCTCCACCTCTGCAGTGCCGCTCTACAGACCAGAGAGTAAGCTGCGAGCCCACAGAAAAGCTCTTCCCCCCAGGGAACCATGCTCGCATCTCCGCCAGAAGTGACAAGAAAGCTTCTGGCTCTGGGAATCACTGATGGTGTTCTCAATCTTACCTCAAAGAAGTCACCCAAGGAAAACCTACAATGTTTTAGTCCCACTATGTAAACGATGGGGGGGTGGGGGTGAAGGACAGAGACTTGGAAACAGGTTTTTAGAGTAAAAAGAGCATCTCTCTATGTGTTAAGCCAATACGCCAAATCAGCCTTTCTGACAGTGATGAACAGGACTCTCCCGTCTAGGATCTGAACTCCGAGGAGCGCCTGAGCTGGGCAGACTGCAGAGGCTGGCTCTCTGGAGCCTGCGCCCTCCTGTGCCCTCCCTCTCGCTGCTCCCCACGATACTCACGCCCTTGATGAGCCCCGTTCGGATCTCTGGTCCCTTGGTGTCCAGGGCCACGGCAACCGGCCGGTAGAGAATGGGGTCGGAAGCAAAGCTTTCCGTGGCTGCGCGCACGTTCTTGATGGTCTCTGCGTGGTACTAGGGGGAAAGAAGGAATCTGGAACGGGTGCTCCCACACGAGGACCCAGCGCTAGAGCTGAGGCGGATCACTCAGGAAAGGCCTGTGATGTTCTAGACCACCTTCCGCATCTCGTGTCAGGCTCAGCCATTCCCCCTCTACCTGCTCGTGTCGGTCTCCTAGGCTTCCACCCCCTTCTTCCACAACACTCACTCACTCAAGGGCCAATCTTAGAAACTTCAGAATGCTGCCACCAAAACCCACTACAGGGATGGCATCAACACGGCTCAACATGAAAGAAGCTTGTCCTCCTTATGTTCCCTGGGACCCATTATACTCCCTCGGCAAATACAGTGGACTACTGGAGTAGAGACCTTGCCACTGGGTGTGGGTCACACTGGTCTGACAATCAGGGTCAGACTCATAGATTTGGCAATTCTGAGCTTTTCCTCTATTGATCCCGACGACAATTCAAACTCCAGAGTTATTTACTTAAGCTCACAATGGCCCAAGCTAAACAAGCCACTGCTAAGGTCCCGCAGACCTGGTTTTCACAATCACATTCTGGAGTGGCCCAGGGAGACTAAGGATGGCCTCTCTTCAAACCAACAACCCTGACCTCCATCTTTTTCCTAAGTCGTTGCTCTTTTCTCAGTTGCCACTACGATCTGAATAAAAATGGGACTCAAAGCCAAGATGTTAAGAGTTCTTCGGGGAACCAACAGGACGCTGCTGATCAGAGGCACGGAGGTCAGCACCTGTGAGCCTTGTCCTTCAGCTGGTCCAGGAGACCAGCACCTGTGAGGCAGCTGGAGGGGAGCTGGAACCAGAGTCTGAGCTCCAAGGACGGTGCTGCGTGAAGCTTGGGTCTGAGAATCTTTCTTCTAATTACAGTCTTTAATGAAGACTGCTGGCTTGTTTTCTGGGGGCAGAGGTCCGTACTCTGAGTTACGAATATTTCTTTCTGTTGCTGGCTCACAGAAAGGACAGCATAGAATAAAACATGGAGATAATTTTTTTCTTGAAGGAATGGGTGTTTCATGTTGTCAAATGCCCTTTCCTCAGAGCTGATGGAAGTCCTTAGAAAAGATGTGAGCCTTTAGTGTCACCATCATCTCCTACTGACCACTCAGTTTCATCCCAGTATGGATTTCGTGTTCTTGAATAAAATTTACGTGGGCATAGGGCAGGAAAGTTCTTTCAGTAGATGGCTGGATGTGGGCTGCTGAATTTTACCTTTGCTGTCTGCTTCTCTCTAAGTGAGACAGAGCCTTAATGCTAACCGGCCTGGTTAGGCTACTGTCCTTGTCTCATCTTACTCTCAGGGTGTGTTGGCTTCAAAGAACACACTTGAAAGATTTCTATACACGTGGCTCTGAAACGGCATGACAGAGGATGTAACTGCTCCTTCAAGGGGAGACAGAAGTAAGCCATCCAAGTCCTCAAGGCCGGTGGTCTGAACAGAGCTAGAGCCTACAGTCACCTTTTCAATTTCTTCAAGCTGTTAATCTATTTATACTTTCCACTTCTTAGACATTACCTTTTCTTGGAAGATAGTCAATTTCATCTCAACCTCTAGAAATTAAAGTATAAGTCTTTTTATGACTTTCAAACACTCTTCAAATGTATGGGAAATACTCCCTTTTCCGTCTCTTTATTTTGTGCCTCCTCATTCTTGACCAGGCTTTCCTGGAAGTTTCTGTTTTACAGGGGTTTTTAGTTTGTCAAATTTATTTTCTATTTCATCAAGTTATGCTTTTCCTTCATCCCTTTTAGATTATTTGGTCCCTAGTGTTTGAGTTAAGTATTTCACTTACTTTCATTAAGACTTTTGCTTTCTGCTAAGTACATTTAAGTCTGTAAGTTTTCTTTTTTCCCTTTTCTCTTTTTGGGGCATGAGGCGGGACAGAGGGGAAGGGAGAGAGAGAATCCTAAGCAGACTGCACACTCAGCAGGACCCTGAGATCATGACCAGAGCCAGAATCAAGAGCCAGATGCTTAACCAACTGAGCCGCCCGGATGCCCATGCCCCTCTAAGTCTTCTTGATTACTGTTAAACTTAAAATTTCCATTAAAAAAAAAATTAGAAGAAAAATATATGCCTGAGAATATGAGTGAGTCTTTGTAATTTTCATTTTATGGAACTTGAGGGGTTTTGGTGGCCTAATAAACTGTATAATCATAAGCATGTGTTTTTGTTCTTGGAGGCCATAAAGTCATCTACTGTACACATATTGATGAGAATATTAGGTCTTACACTACTCAAATCCTCTATCCTGGCATCTCTGGGTGCATTTCCAGAAGGTGTGCTGGTGCTACAGTCTCCCACTATGGCGTGGTTCCTCTGGATGCAACCAAGTGGTAAGGAAGCCCATCAATCAATACCGTCCTTGTGGAAAGTTCTCAATCTAGGTTGTCTCAAAGTCAGTATCTCTGGGACCACATGTTCAGGAAGAACACATCGTGCGCATCTGAACTGGCAGATGGGGCTAGGGACACCACGGTGGGCAAAGCCGGCAGGAGAGATCAGATGCAGACAGTACACATCCCTCTGACAGAGTCAGGGAGAGAAAGTAACTTCAATGCTGTTTAGAAGGTATTTAAAAATTGTCAAGACCTGGGAAAACCTGGTGCAGCCACTAGTCCAAGGAGCCTATGAAGAGCCCCAACATGTGGTCAAACTGTTTACGTTACATGATGCAGTATGAGAACTATTTCAGATGTGTTTCCAAAGCCCTGATCCCAGAGACAACTGTATCCTGGTCAAAAACTTCACACCTGCAACAAGGACCTGGGTGTGTGTGTGTGTGTGTGTGTGTGTGTGTGTGTGTGTTTTTAAATCCCAATTCGATTCTGGGAAGAAGAATTGAAGCAGAGATTATTATCTCCAAATGCCTCCTGTAGTCTAAAAACACCCAAATCAATACACTCTATGTTAATAAAAAATATATAGAATAAAGACTAAAAAGGGAAAATAAACAAACACCCAAATCCCTGGGCCAGCCCCCCCCCTCCGGCAAGTGCAGCAGACATCCCATGGCCTGGCCGTTTTGGAGCTGTGGTGGTGTTAATTTACTGGATTGGATGGAAGAGGCCATCAAGCCTAGTTAAAGGTCAACTTCTTAAAATCTATTTCTGCTGCTTCTGCTGCACATAGGAGACCCTGGCACGGTACAGCAGCAGGGATCAATGGTGAACCAATACCCACTGGTATCTTTAGCTCTCTTTGGGCTAAGCTAACACTTGCAAAAATTCCTGGTGACTCCTGACAAGGACCCCGACTTTGGAAAATTACAGAATGTCAGCACAGATGTGTCTTAAGGTGCCTGAAGCACTGGCTGAGCACAGCTCCTTTAAACTTGGTCAGGCCCTCATGACATTTGGAGGCCGGACGCCTGCCAGGACATAGGCTGTTTATGAAACACCAGGTTAGGGAACCCATGAGTCTCACATTTCCAGAAGGAGAAATTCACTTCTTGGACTGTACTTCCTGAGGCTTTATTTTTAGTCTAAACTGAACACCAGTTTCCAAATGCCACAGGGCAACCCCTCACCACTTGTCTTTACAGGGTAGCGTTTTCTTTATTCCAAACAGGAAGTATCAGAAGTCAAGAGAGGGGAAAGTCATGCTCATTCATTTCTTCTGTATCAACGCCAGTATGAAATCCCATCGCTTATGATGCAGCCCAAAGGGTTTTAAAAGGAACTGTCCCTCAGGGAACCTCCATTCCTCCCTCAATATAAGTTTGGAAACAGGAGTGGGGAGAGAGCATGTCCCAGGAGTTGCCACCTGGTCCCTGGACAAGTCCTCCGCCTACAGCGCAAGTCAGGTCCTACACAGCCTCAGCAGACACACTCCTCCCGGGCTGCCGGAGAAGCGTGCGGACTTCACTTCAATGCACCTGGGAACCCCTGGGAAGAGACAGGCCAGCCACACAGCATTGAGCAAACAGGGTATTCTGTGCTGGAGTGTCGGTACGGAGACTCACCACTTAACTCGCAGTGGTAGAAACCCCTCTCCTGGACCTGCTCAGTTATCTTGGGTCTAAACTAGGCCAGAAATCTGTCTGCAGGGTGACCTTTTGGTTCACCTCTGCAACAGGAACTGTTACAGAGACCCAGGGGTAGGTGGTGTTAAGCCCTGTGGCCATGGTACCTAATAGCTTACACGGCGTTCTTGAGAAGACCCTTCCACTCTTTTCTAAGTTTCTTTATTTTCCCAGCAATCTCTACACCCAACGCGGGCCTGAACCCCCACCCGAGATGGAGAGTTGCATGCTCCGCTGCCTGAGCCAGCCAGTGTCGCAACCCTGGCACTTCTGTCACCACAGGTGTGTGGGAAAACCATGGCCAATAACCAAAGAGGTTGTCTCCGTGTAAGGAGACTTGGCCAGGTAGGATGGCAGGAGATGGGGGAAGGACAGCAGGGACAGGCCAGTGAAGATGATCTCTGCACTAGCTCTAAAACCCAGATGCTTTCTTGCCTGATTCCGTGTGGCTAAATGAACAGAGCACTGGCACCCAATTTCCTGCACGCTGCCTCAGGGGCCAAACCGTCTAGCTGAGGCTCACCTCATGGGTTCCATGAGAGAAGTTCAGACGAGCCACATTCATTCCAGACTTAATCATCTCCTTCAGCATCTCAACCGATCGGGAAGCTGGGCCTAGTGAGAAAAAAATTTTAAAGCCAAAGTGTTAATTATTCAAAGGAGAAATAACACCTTTAAGTTTGAAGAGCCCTTGATAGTCTCTTCCCCTGAATTTTCCTCCTACAAACTGCTCAAGGTTCTTTCAAAAGCAGATAAAGGTTGTTACTATATTTTGTTCACTTTCTTGATTTAAGGGGACATTTCTCCTTTTCCAATCAAATCCTACAGGCTCCTATCTAACAAGGAAAGCCTAAATGAGACTCCACCAACCCTCTCTACTCTCCCCCGGAAGCCTAGCCAGTTTTCCCACCACAGAATCTTGGTTGCACAGAGCATGTCGAAAAGCTCTTCCCTAGATTTCTGAGATGCTCCTAGAAGATGTGCTAAGGAAGACACCATCAAAATTCTGCCTTTAGCAGCAAACACAGAGCATGCAAATTCCTTACCACAACTTCCTAGGACCCTAGTCCCCACAAGACCCTGTGCAGCATCTTGCTCAGCACCCAGGTTTACCATCTGTGTCTCTTCCAGAAAGAAAAGATCACGGCCCTATGAAGCCCTTGTTTTGGGGGGGCACAAACCACTCACCGATGGTACAGATGATGCCAGTGTTCCGGGCCGTGATGGGTGGTGAATCGATGTCCAGACGGCACATGTGTTCCAAGAACGTGTCAGCCATGGCCGCGTGCAGCTGCTGGGTCTGGATGAAGGCCGTGCCGACGTCACTGTGAGGCTTCGACATGGCTGCTGAGGTCCTGGATCCAGGGGAGCTGAAGAGGGAGAGTGACCAGTCTGAGAAGCCAGGTGGTTAATACAACCCTTGGCACAGGAGGCGGTTTCCCGTGTACACATTAACTCAGTAAGCACACTTGTGCACAAGCCACACGGAGCCCTGCCACGCTCCAGCCGTGTGGGCACTCCTCAAGTCGGGCTGAGGGTTCACGTGACCACAGCGGACCTCAAAGACAATTTAAAACCTCGTACCCAATGCAGTACTTCCCAAGTATCCACTGTAAGCAGACCTCCCTTACGATGGGCTACTCTCCACCTTGACAGTTTTCCTGTTAATCCTACAAGTAACATTTCACAGCCACTACCTCTAAATCACAGGCACTGCCTCCAAAGAAAGTTGTAACCCATCTTCCAGTGAAATAACCAGTAATATAAAAACAGACTCCTCTTTAGTACCTTGGCAAATACAGATTTTTGTATGATAAGCTATCCCAAAGCTATAAATGTCTGCTATAGGGCGGGGCATCCATATTGGTTTTTAGCAATTCCCACCCAAACTCGGAAGTTACCTTCCTGGTTGCAAAGACAACCACCATCCAGGCAGTCCTTTGAGCTCTGGAAGCTGAGATTTTCACTAACCCGGAACACTACCTACATTCATTCCTCAACTCAGTCTGGTAGGGGAGCAGGTCCCAGGTCCCTGACAGACAGTAAAAACCAGTCCCTGGACAGGAAGCAAAGATGATCCAAAACGCTGTGTGCAGAATCTTTTGCCCCAGGAGTCTGTACCTAAAAACGACAATTACCTTTGGTCCGCAGGACTTCAGGACTTGCAAAGCAATTTGCATAAACCAGAGATAACCCCAATGGCACGGGTCTGGTTCTGAAAACATTACTGCTACTTTCAGAGGATGGTTATAGCATGAGAAAATTAAGACGGCTTGCCAAATCCTCTTCCCAACTGATTTTCTATTTTCTGATACATCATCCCAATTCCCCTTCTGCCCAGTACACTGCAAAGACTATCTGTTTCAGGTAATTAACCAGGCCAGGTCACAATCCTGACAGCTGGTCCTGACCTTTGCCTTCTTCATTACTGACTAACAACTAAACTCACTCAGCCAGCTAGTAAACTGATTACAAAGACCTAAAGCAGCTTCCAGGCAATGTCTGAAGAACCACCAGGTAAGGATGTTACTAACAACTAAACTCACTCAGCCAGTTAGTAAACTGATTACAAAGACCTAAAGCAGCTTCCAGGCAATGTCTGAAGAACCACCAGGTAAGGATGTGAGTGTGAAACCTGACACTCCTTATCACAAGGCCGTCCCTTCCTCCAGCTCTCCTTGACCAAGGGCTACTCCTTAACACCCTTGAGCCTGAAGGCTTCAGCCCAGGCTCCAGAACAAGCCCTCCTCAGCCCTGTCCCAGCTCCTCCTAAATCTCAGGGCTCTAAATCAAGGCACCCCACATATATCACTTTTACTCTTTCTCCTCCTGTCCTTGACTTTGTGGCCTCTTTTTTTTTTTTAAGATTTTATTTATTTATTTGACAGACAGAGATTACAAGTAGGCAGAGTCAGGCAGAGAGAGAGGAGGAAGCAGGCTCCCTGCTGAGCAGAGAGCCCGATGTGCGGCTCGATCCCAGGACTCTGAGACTCTGAGATCATGACCCGAGCCGAAGGCAGAGGCTTTAACCCACTGAGCCACCCAGGCGCCCCAACTTTGTGGCCTCTTGGGGTAGCTCAGGTACAGCAAGCATCTCAACCCGTCTCTGCTACCTTCAAGAATTCTGATTAAAAGCCCAAGAAGCTCTGTGACCAGCTGTGAGCAAACCTTCTGTCAGCTACTGAAAACAGAGGACTACGAGTCCTGAGCTACAAAAGCTAAAATTTAAAAAAAACAGGGACATAAGATCCTGGCCAACTAGTCCACATGCCAAATGCACTGTTCCTTTCAGTGTGCATTTCCTGATTCCCTAATACACACCGGGCACTAAATCGAAAACGTCTGAAGGTCCTCTCCTCTATCACCTATTCGGTTTCATATCTTTTAGCACCTAGTCCTTGGAAGTATTCCAGGGTCTGCTGAATGACCTTTCAGAGTATCTCAATGCCTCGTGGTCAAAATCAAAGCGATACCGCCCTTCTCCCCTTCCACACATCTGAAGCACTCAGCAACTCCTACAGGGACTGCCTCGGTGGCCAGGGTTCGAGCACAGGGTGGGGCTTAGGTGCCTCTGGCTGTTAAGGGAACAGGACAGAAGAGATGGCAGCAGGGGGCACGCCCAGCCAACTGGAACACAAAGGCCTCCTGTGGCCTCCAAGTGGAGTCGTCATCCAGCCTGAGGACTGTTATGAACAAAGTAAGATCTGAATGAGTGGGTTAGAGTAACTAAACCCCAATCTTCTTAAAAATCACCAGCTGCCTAAAACCAAAAACACAAAAACAAAACAAAATCATCCGCTGTCTCTAGACCCGAGCGAGACGTGAGGGTTTCCTTGCAGAGACCTGGCTGGGGCCACAGGTTACTGGGTCATACCTTGTGTTCTCGGGGCTTGGGCTTCCGGTGACATAATGCTCTTGTTTTGGCTCAGGGTGGCTCCTTGGCCCCACTCGCAAAGACCGCTCGGAGCTGAGTAAGGTTTGCTCTGTAGAGCTGTACAAGGATCAAGGTAGAAGCTGAGTGTAACTGAAGTTCTTTGGGGCAATGGAAATATTACTTTATTAACCAGGTAACTGGGTGGTAGCTGCTCCTGGAGATTCAGCTAGGTTAGAGAAAAACACACAGATACTCCCAAGGAAATACCAAGAACCTGGTCACGGATATTTGCAGGTAAGTTCTTACTGTCTTCTCTATGATGCTTATCTCCCCCCCAAATACCCAGATTATCTTCCCTCTAAATTCTCTTTAAGTCTGTGGTTTACTAACATGTCACTATTCTATTTAAGAACCTGGTCATGGGATGCCCGGGTAGCTCAGTCAGTTAAGCGCCTGCCTTAGGATCAGGTCATCATCCCAGGGTCCTGGGATCGAGTCCTGCATTGGGTTCCTTGCTCAGTGGGGAGCCTGCATCCCCCTCTGCCTGCTGCTCCCCCTGCTTGTACACTCTGACAAATAAAATCTTAACAAAACAAAAAAAAAAACCAAAACCTGGTCCCTCCTGGTTTTTGAGAGAAAGGATACTAAATTAAAGATACATAAAAGACTGGAAGTGTATCTATGCAAATAGTAACAGCTTGTCATCCAGAAAGTAGGATTACAGCAAAATTTTTTCTTCCCTTTACTAATAAATTTACTGACATGAAATACTTTCTTATTAAGAAAAATCACAGGGGGCGCCTGAGTGTCTCAGTGGGTTAAGCCTCTGCCTTCGGCTCAGGTCATGATCTCAGGGTCCTGGGATCGAGCCCCACATCGGGCTCTCTGCTCAGTGGGGAGCCTGCTTCCCCTCTCTCTCTGCCTGTCTCTCTGACTACTTGTGATCTCTGTCTGTCTCTCTCTCTCTGCACCAAATAAATAAATAAAATCTTTAAAAAAAAAAAAAAGAAAAAAAGAAAAATCACAGGGCGCCTGGGTGGCTGAGTGGGTTAAAGCCTCTGCCTTCGGCTCAGGTCATGATTCCAGGGTCCTGGAATCAAGTCCCACATCAGGCTTCCTGCTCGGCGGGGAGCCTGCTTCCCCTTCCCCCGCTTTCTCTGCCTACTTGTGATCTCTGTCAAATAAATAAATAAATAATCTTAAAAAAAAAAATCACAAATGCACCTCTTCTGAAAATGAAATATTTGCAAGTTTCCTGGTAAAAGTGTTGGAATTAAAACAAAAGTGAAGCCTCCAGTTTCATTATCAACCATTACTCTACACACTTCAGAAATACTGTTTAAATGTGGCAGAGGTGAGATAACACATCTCAGGCCCTAGATCACAAATGCATTGCCAGACCGTTCCACTGGCTTAAGAAGGCCAACCTTAATGCATTGTGAACCTCAAAGAGAAAAAAAAAGTTAATATAGTCCGCAAGACAATTCTATGCCAAAAGCCTGTTAGTTACACACCCAAATCCAGCAAACTTGTTTTCCTGTTTAGTCTGTCCTCAAGCTTCACAGCAAAATCTTTATGACAAGGATGTTCTGATACAGAAGGGCAGACTCCAAGGACAGGAGATGCCATTAGCAGATATAATTATACTGCACACAAACAATAACCCTATTTTACCACCTCAAATGAAATCTGAAGTTTTGCAAGCTCTGAGTTTTTGCCCACCCAGCCCATGAAATGCAAAAAATAGCACATGAAAAAATTATTTGGCGTGTGAGTGGATTTCCACACCAGCAATTAAAAAGAAAAGAAAAGAAAAAGAAAAAAAAAGCTTGCCTGTCCTGACTCCTACCAGATCTCAATAGGCCCTGAAAGACCTCTACCAACCCGGAGAACTCAGGTCTCATCCCCAGGGACTGACTGGTCTCCTGACTCAGGCTGCACCCTGGAGCCTCCCTTGCTGAAAAGGTTAGCACTCTGCTGCCTGTCTCCCGGGTGTTCCAGAAGCCTCTTCCTCCTGAACACCAGGTGCCCATCCTGCCAACCACCTAACTCTGGTTCTTCCTCAAACACAGTGGGACTCTCCCCTGGCCCCAGGGCAGCAGCCCAAGCCGTGGTTTCTCAGGGCGCGCCTCTGGGAAGAGCTCCCCGCCCTCGTGCTGGTCGTGTGGACAGCAGCCCGCCAGGACATGCAGCCCAGCCTGTGTCCGTCTCGCTACTGCATCCTCCTCGCTACTGCATCCTCCTCCCCGGGAGGCACAGACATGCAGAGCCAACCTCCTGCCAGCAGTGGAGGCCCGGCGTATCCACAGATGCTGGCAAATGCTGGGCCCAGGCACGGGAACCTTATTCTTGAGCCTGAGCCCCTGCAGCAGAATCTTCCTCAGAGCCATTTCTCCTCTGTGAGAAACGAGACACCATGAGAGGCCTTAGCGTAGACCTAGAGAAGGGGGTAGGCACAGTCACGCCTCAGCTCCACGTGTACCTGGTCCCACCTTTCTGTTCTCTAAAACCAGAGCGTCCTCTGTGCCAGACACAATTCTTTGGCCACACTCCAGAAACCAAAGTTTCTGGATCATATAAAAAAGGGATCATATAAAAAAAATACAACATGCTGCTTCTCAGAGCCAGTACTGTTGGCAAGTTGTGCCGGGAAAGATTCACGCTTCACTCCACCGATTATTTCACAAAGGCCCAAATCGTTCTGCCCTAGTAAACCAGCCTGGCCCAGAGCCTGCATGTGCGTTAAGGCAGTTTTTAATCAGACCGCTCTGATGCCGACCTCACCACACACAGCTACCCCATCACGATGGCACCCGATGCCCCCAACTGTGTCCTTGCTCTGTCATCAATATGCTAGCTACACCTCCAAGTCTCCAAGCCAGCACAAGGAAGGCCTTTCAATTCCCTAATCTTTAGAACAGACGAAGTGTTCGGGCCAGCCTGCTCTCTAGAGTTCCGAGATGAGAGAGCAACAGAATTCCCAAGACAGGCCCTCATCTATGACAAGAAGATCAACATGGGTGCTGGGTCACCGACAGAACCTAGTGAGGTCTGCACCGAACAGCTGTCTGTCCTGATCTACAGGAGTAGAGTAATGCTACCGTGCATTTGCAGATGGAGCAGGGTATAGAGGAGAATCCATTTTTAGCTGTGGTCCCTTCTACCCTCAGCAGGCTCGACAACAGACAGCAAAGTCTAGCTTACCTGGTTACATAAAACAAATGAGCCCACGCACAGGTTCAGGTAAAATTCCCTTCCTTTATTTATTCAGGGCTAAACCTAAGGGACTTCAACTTTGTAAGTAGAAACCTCAGGTCCTATTTCAAACTAGAGTATGTCTAGGACACAGAAGTGGATACAAAATGGTCCCACCCCCACAAAGGACCACTCAGCTCCAGGGCAAGAAGTCTCAAGTCAGAGAACCTTCAGATGTCCTTGCTTGACCACAGATGCTCAGAGCAGAGAACTGGTTTCAGTCTGAAGGAGGAAGTTGGGATGAAGCTCTTGTTGTCCTGTGTTATGACGCCTCCTTACAAGGCTTAACATAATGAGGCAGTGTTTTCAGGCAGGATGTTCATACTCTGGAAACAGCAGGGACCAAGGAGTCTGAAGTAGGGCCCTTCAAAGTCAGGTACAACGAGGATCAGTGACAGCCTCTGCAAGGTGAGGCGGTCTCACCCAGCATTTACAGGAGGAGCTGTCCTGCATCCCAACTAGAGGGAGAGGAAGGGGGGATGAGGAAGGAAGGGCCAAGCCAGTTCTCCAAGAACAATGACCTAGTTTGTCTGACTGGTCTTCCCACAGTGACCTTCACAGGTCTGCTTCTATTTTACTTTGAACTAGAGGAAAAAAAAAAAAAGAAATATTAACACCTGCACTTCTACCACCCAGGGGTGACCACTAGCATTCAGCCAGCATTCCTTCAGACTTAAAAAAACCAACCAACCAACCAACCAAGACCATTACAATTTTGTCATTTATCTTCCCTCCATCCCCAGGCCTCTCGAACCCTTTCCACAGCCCATCCCGAACTTTGACACCCAACCACTGTCAGGAATTTTGTATCCTTCTAATCTAAGTTATCTATATCTATACTGGCCCCTAGAATATTGTTTTTCTAAAATGCCCTAAGTAAAAATAAAATAAAATAAAATGCCCTAAGTAGAATACTGTACAAATAAACCTCTTGCTTTCTTCAGCATACTTGAGACCCCTCCGGTGGGTACACAGTCCTAGTTGACTCGTGTGCACTGCTATCCTGGCCTACTGCACAACCACATCATTTTTTTTTTTTAAGAAGATTTTATTTACTTATTTGACAGACAGAGATCACAAGTAGGCAGAGAGGCAGGCAGAGAGAGGAGGAAGCAGGCTCTCCACGGAGCAGAGAGCCCGATGTGGGGCTCGATCCCAGGACCCTGAGATCATGACCTGAGCCGAAGGCAGAGGCTTAACCCACTGAGCCACCCAGGCACCCCACAACCACATCATTTATTTATGTGTTCCCTTACTGGTTGGCCATCCACCCCCCATTAGGTCAATTTTTCCCCTATGAATCCACAGTAACAACTCTCCTAGCACATGGCTCCTTATGCAAGTGTGAGCTTCTATATATATCCAGTAATGGAATTCCTAAGTCACATGTATGTTTATTTTCTATTTTACTAAATGTCGCCAAATTGCTCTCTAAAGTGGTTCTATCCAATTACAACCAACCAGGACCAGTTCTGGCCTTCTCACACCTCTGCCAACATTCAATATTGTCTGAGCTTTAAAATGTTCACCCTCCTGATAGGCGGTATTTAGTCATCTGCTTTCTAGTGTAGTAACAAAAGAGGGATACCAGATTATCAAGTCTCTACTTCCCTACCTCTAACTACATCAAAACTCCCAGGGCTACTGCAAACTGTCCATGGTTTTGTCTACTATACTATGACTGGGTAACCCTTTTGCACTCATCGCTGCAAACATGGAAGACACCCGTTGTCTAAAGTTCAATAAATACTAGCTGTAGGTTGATTTCAAAGGCTTGGAAGGAACAGGTTCCTTTCCAGAGACGTTTCAGACTGGATCAGCTAAGCTGGCACCATCATAGCCAGTCTTGGCATCTGCCCCCATCAGGGCCCCTGCCTAATGTTCCAAACAGCTTGCTAGCGTCAGGAAAGAGAGGCTTAGAGCTCCCCAGGAGCTTTGCCTATGGACAGAAGTCGGGGAGGTCTGTCTCAGAGGCCGCAGGAGGAACTGCAGCCCGGCTCACCCTCCTACGTGCAGACAGGCACAAACCACTGCAGGGGCGGGGCGCCACACTACTTGGCGGCCCCGCCAACCTCCCCTCCGGAGCTCTCCTGGCAGAAGGCTGAAAGGCCCACCAGATGTTGCACACCACCATCCCCTCCACACCCTGGCTCACCTCCCCCGAAACAGCTCCTTTAACAAAAGCCCCAAACAACCACACTATTCATTTATCTAGTCTAAGGCTGGCTCTTGGTGAAAAATCCAAGTCCCCAGAAAGTGTGCTAATATTAACAACAGTCTTCCTTGCGCTCTATTCCTAGCTGTCCCAGAATTGAGGTTTAAAGTGATGACTCACGGTCCTAGAGGACTTTTTAGAAACTTTTTTCTTTTTTAAAGTAATCTCCATGGGGCTCAAACTCACAACCCCAATCAACAGTTGCATGCTTTACTGAATGAGCCAGCCAGGCGCCCCTCCTCGAAGACCTCTTACCAAGGAAATCATTTCTGTATCTCTCAACATCCTCACATGGGCGACTCACCCTTGCAGTGCACCAGCGTTATAACTGAGATTTGACTGTGGACGTTTGGAATGATTCAGAAATAAAATGTCAAATGAGTCATTTTCCCCCTACCTTGAGCTCAGTCTTAGCTCTTGGCCAAAATAACACATCCTGACATGCCTTCATACAAGCTGAAGCAAAGTAAATTAGAACCAGGGTAGTGTGAGTTGATAATGCAAGAGCTGTGTTTTTTGTACTTTCTAGCTTGTAAGGCATTTCCTCATTTCTTCTGCCTCAACATTAAGAAACACGCAGCTTTAAGAAATAAAATGGCTTTTCCTGTGAACCACCCCCCCTTGAAACATTCAAGGCACAGAAGCAACTCCCACGAGGTGCTAGCTGTTTGGAGTCCCAGCTACCAAATCTGCCAAGTCACTGGCAAATTATTAGAGACCCGATAATGCTTTTTGTTAAGCGATGAATTTAACACTAAAATTATTTACTCCTAATGCAGTGCTTAAAATGGGAGCAGCTATACCAAGGCAGGAATAGAGACTCATGTCCACTTATTTCGACTCAAGTCCAATAACTCAAAAAGGAGTTTAAAGACTTTTTTTTCAGTCATTGTTATTCATGACCATGACAGCCCCCCCCAAAGCCCCCTCCCCCCAACACAAACCTCAGGAATGCAGGTGCGTGGACTACACGGCCTGGGCACGGGGTTCTGCCACACTGCATCTAAGCTCAGGACAGTAGAAAGAGCTGGGGCACCTCAACAACGATTTTCACTTAACTGAAACCATTTTTAACTTGGGGAAAATGCATGCTTCACTATTTGACTCACTGAATGGAGAGAAGGGACTTTTTAAACCTGTGAAGACCACAGTGCAGTTTCCCACTCACCCAATGAAGAGAATGCTCTCAAAAGCAGATAAGTCGAAAGGCTGAGTCATCTTCCTCTCAGAGGCGCCCCCCCCCCTTGTCCCCACCTAGTGATGGGTTACATACCCTTCCCCTTAGGATACCTTCCCCACTGCATTTCCCAACAGCATCTTTGGGCAACAGGAGAGTAAATTATTTGCTAACAATGCCACAGAGCAGCAGTCCTCACCTAGGGTATCCTCTATAGCCCAGGGAGTGGCCACACCCTCAGTCCTGCCAACAGGACACTACCGTCCCTGCCTCCAATCCTAACCTCACACTTACAACCTGGCTAAGCAAATCCTTAAACTCCACCTGGAGCAGGTGGGGACAGCGATTACAGATCTGAGTTTGGGAGTTGCAAGTTTGTTTCTACTCTCACAGCCCAACACCCAACTGCTGGCATTCTGCCCCTCTTTGTCTAAGGGCCCTGATGCTCAGGAGACCAAAGTGCCGCTGTAGCAAGCGGAGAGCTGCAAGGCAACATTATCAGTGACTCTGTAAACACTCTACCAGGATCCCTTAAGGGACTGGTTACCAGTAGATGTCTGGTATTTAGAAACCTGACTAAATAGTTAATCCCAAAATTAACTCTTGAGTGTGTCTGGGGATGGCATGGAGAAGATAAGCCCTCATGCTCCATTACAGTTCAAGTAATTGTGCTCAGTGACCAAAGAACACACCTGGAGCCATTTCTTCTGGATATCTCACTAGAGATTCGGCAGTGCAGTGCGGAGAGTTTTCAACATATATACTTGTAGCTAAGTGTATAGTAACCAATCCTTTTAACAATCCGGAAGAAAATGTTACTCCCAGTTCACACGTGGGAAACGGCAGGTCCTGGGGAGGCATTCCCTCCACCATTCCTGTATGTTAATGAGTCAAACCCGATTCTAAAAGCCTGTTCACTTCCCAATGCTTCTGACCATCATGCCTTGACCTTAGCTATCAGACTCACATGTACAGGAGAGGATCAATGTCTGGGTTTGAAGAACACGGATAAAAAGCCAAGGAATGCCTTTCCATGACTGGCCTTTTAAACAACTTTCACATTGGAAGGTACTCTTCTGCTTCAAACCCACTGTGTGATGCCACTTTGTGTGGCCTTTCTCCACCACCTTCCTTCCCTCACCCAACAGGAAGCGGTCCCTGCCTCGAAGCACTTACCACTGGTAACTTTTGTGTTAGTTCTCTAATGACATTGTTGAATGTTGCGGGCTGTGACTTTTCTAGCCAAGCCCTCTCCCCCAAACAGCTTAGCACACAGAGATTTTATGGAGTGAACGCGGTGCGTGGCGCCAAGTTCTGGACATAATTCTGCCTATAACCTGCTCCCACCCACCCGAGACCTCAGTGGTCTGCGATCCCGGAGCCTATGTTCAGGGAGGAGAGGCTGCACTGGTCCTCCGGAGGGCGGGGCAGGGCGGGTCCCGGGCCGGGACACGCAGGCCCGCCGCGCCAGGAAGGAGCCCCGCGACCCCTTCGGGGCCAGCGCAGCGAATCCGGGGAGGCCTCAGGGACAACCCCCCTGTCCTCCGTGCAGCGGGAAGGCCTCGGGTTACGTAATCTTCCAGCTGCGCCCGGGGCCGCCACTACATCCCTCGGCCGCACGGGAACCGGCCCTGCCCATCCGCACACCACTGCGATTCGGGCGATGAACGCGGGATGCGGGCCCGGGGCTCCGGGACCCACATGCTGCAGAGACCCGGGAGGCGGGGGGTGCAGGCGGACGTGACCAGGGCGGAGGGGAGGGGCGAAGACCCGGGCGGAACGAATCAGAGAGCGGAGGAGAGGGATGCGGAGGAGCGGACGTGACCAGAATGGAGGGAGGAGGGGCAGAAGCAGAGCATGAATGGGGGAAGGGGTAGGCATGAGGGGGACAAGGGCGCGTGAAGAGCACACGACGCTGAATACAGGCGGCACGGGGGAAAGGACCTGAGGACCGGATTTCGAGGAGAGTTTACAAGGAAAGCATCAGAATGAGGGGGTCATGGCCAGGGTGAAGACGGGGAGGGGGAATGGTATAGTTGAAGGGGCCAAGGAAGGAGGCGAACAGAGGAATGGCGGGGTGGAGGGAGGAGATGAAGGACCCGATGAGGAGGGAATACTGAAAGGAAGGCGATGATGAAAGGAAGGTGATGATGGAAGCAGATCGAGGAGAAGGAGTCGGGGATGGGGCGGGAATGGGGGTAAGCACTGCGGCAGGAGAGGGCCGGCTTTGGAAGAAACAGGAGCTGGGGGTCTGGGGGCTCTGAAGAGCAGGCCCTAGGCGCGAGCTGCCTTTCTCCTCTCTCCCGACCTCAACCGGGTGCAAGATGCCCGGCAGCCTGCGCCGCACCGGGTGTGGGTGTCCCGAGTGCGCAGGCGGCCGGGATTCCGCACTGGCTGGGCTCACGGAGCCCAGGTGGGGACGGATGGCCCGGCCTCTGCCCCGCTCACCTCCGGCTCGGTCCCGCTCGAGCTGCACTGCCACCGTACACAGAAGTAGAAGCTCGCGACGCCCCTCCGCTGTGCGAGAATCTGCCGCGGAGCCCCAAGGTTATCCCGGCTGCGGCCGCCGCAATCCCTCCGCCGCCCCGCCCCGCACCCAATCCTGGCTCCCGGGCTCGCCGGGCCCCGCCCCTCCGCGTCCCCGCTGGGCGCAGTCACCTTCAGGAGGAAGTGCCGTGGAGCGCAACGCGCTTTCAGGTTGCCCTTTTGGGGAGGACTATATTCCGTGGCGGAAGGACACATTACATAAAAATCGCAGCCTGGACGCTCTGCGCGGGCCAATAGGGAAGTGGCTAGGCGGCAAAGCCCGCCCCGGGAGCCCCGGAGACCTACCTCCCAGTCCCGCAGGCGCCGGGGCCACCACCTGTTGCTGCCAACCTAGGAGTGCTGGATGAGGCCTCTTCTCTTGACCCTCGACCCAGGCAGCCCCAGCTGTCCTGACCTAACCGGGCGGTGCCCAGATTTATGGATCTCCGGCGGCATTCCCCCAACTCCGTCCCGCGACTCCCCATCCCTTCGGGTGCCCGCCCCGGCACACACCTCGGAAATTAGGTCGCACAGGAAGTTAGGGAGCCCGAGTTGGGATCAGAAGGTAGGGAGAGATGGAGACTCGTGCGATGGTTGAAGGTCGCCTTCAAGAAGGGCTCCAGCATTGGAGCGAGGGGAGAATTATGGAGGGCGGAGTGTGCATGGAGTGGGAGCGCGAGGTCTTTTTATTCTTAGGGCTAGAACAAGGAAGGACAAGTTGGGGCCTAGTGTATACTTTAGTTGGGGTTGGAATCCTGCAGAGCATGCCTGAGAGTAGAAAGTGAATAGAAGGTATTAATATAGAAGGTATTAATATTAGCGCAGAACTATCAGGAAATTTATGTCAGAACGTTACAACCGATGATTTGCAGGAATAGGCACTTTTGTTTTCAACCTTATGTATTTAAATCAATATCGATAGAGCTTTTCTTATTTTTCTCCAAAGTATTTTCCGATTCCTAGTGATTGGTAAACAACCAGTGATTACAGCAGTTATCAATGAAGCAGCTGTTAGCTCTTGCCTTCCTTAAGCCAAGTTTTGAGAACAGATACAATGTTGCCTCATTAAAAATCGTTAAGACTGTTCTCTTAGGGTCTTTCCTTTTCCTGGAAGACCAATGGGTGTGACCTGCTACGCAGACAGCAGCCTTGCAGATGAATCACAGGTCTTTCATTCTTTCCTGTTAGTGTAGATAAGATAGCACAGGAAAGTGACAGCCTAAGAGTAAGTTTCTGTTTGCCATAGAATCCTTCCATTTCTTCTGGAAGCCTTTTCTTGTCCCCTTAGTTGTAGATAGGAAATTGGTTGGCCCTGAGCTAAAGATGAACTAAAAAAAAGTGGTGGACAACACTGGGGAGTTGGAGGTGTCAGTGATCTGGCCAGTCCTGGATGATGTTGCATTTAAGTTCTAAGTCTAGATATAGTTGCAAGATTGAAATGCACATGTATTAAACTGGAGTCATAAAAAATGCTGTCCATGAAATTCTAGCAGAGACTAATCCAGTATATCCTTGCTCACATTTAGATGCACAGTGAAAATCTGTTACATGGAGTTTAAGGTGACTGTCATTGTTTTGCTGAAAAGCAGCTTAATACACCAGAAAGTTTGGATTCCATCTTAGTTCCAATTCTACTCACTAGCTCTCTGACCAGTTTCTTAAAAGTAAATTGAAGATTTACTGCTTCACAGAATGGGATTTGATCAGATGATGTACGTGAATGAGTACTGTACGGTGCCAAGCAGGCTTACCCTTTTTTGGGAGATGACTTTGTGGAGGATGGTCCTCTTGACCAGTGCCAGAACATTCTTCTGAATTCAAGTAACTGTTTGCCCTCTCTCAGTCATCCAGAATCTTCACTCCTTTGACCCAGCAACAAGTGACCCCAAGGCTACCTGAACCTGGGCAGAAGCTGAGGCAGAATACAAACCACCCCCCAGGAGGCTCCTCCCCTACAGCCAGTCCTTCAGCTATGCTCTGACCTGCCAGGAGGGGAAGCTGCTAGATTCACCGGACTGGGTAAGAGTTAGGGTATAGATTGCTGTGTTACCTGTTTGGATTCATGGCCACAGAACCACAGAATCTGGCATCAAATGATCTAATTCTTGAAAGTCATTTGGAGTCCCTGATGGGATAAGTGTGTCAGCAAACGGTATTAGAGCAAAATCCCTGGGGTCCAAAGACGAGCTTTGGCCCTGGTGAAGTGGATGAGCTTTACAGGCCTTATCATTACATGACCTCTGGGCCTCTGAAATGGCAGTGTTATTTCTCTTGCAGGCCAATACAGATTTCCAGGGCAGTCCACTGGCTCTGAATGCCAGATTTAAAGCAGAAGTGCTTATCACTTTGGACTTTATATGCCCTTTCCAGAGCCAGACAAGTAGATGTAATTTATTCTGTGCCTTCCTTCAGACTCCCAAGAGCTCTTCAGGCTCACCATGGTGGCACAAAATCTTAATTCCAGAGCTCCTCCACAGAAAAATCCTGGAAGAGAAAGTTGGGCTTTTCAACTTAGGAATAATGAGAGAACAAGCTGTCTGGGAAGGGGAAGGCTTCATGTAGGAAGAGACATGGAAGGTTGGTTAGGATAGAGATGGGTATGGGAAGGCCATTCCAGGGCATAGGAAAGGTAAAGATTGTTTTCTGAATGCAACTGTGTCTAGGTCCCTTCTGAGGAAATGACTCATTAGCACTTAGAAGCAGGAGGGAAGCTTGAGGAGTCCTTGCTCATTCCAGTGGAAGTACTGCCTCAGCCAAAGCAACCCTGTCAGCCTATGTGAGCCACTGCAAGTCTTTCTCTAGCTCTTAACTGTTAGGGCTCACAGGACAAAGTCTCCCTAAAGTACTTTAATCCTATCTACCACGCCAATCCCATGGAGGCCCTGTGCTCTTTTTTCCCTACAAATAGAGCCACAGCTAGACTGACTAAGATGCAAGTGGGATTGTAAGCAGACCCCAAGAAAGGCATCGGTGAAGGATGGATTAAGTGACCCTTCCCCAGGAATTCCTCCTGCTGCAATTCAGTCGAACTTTTTCCTTGGCACCATACCTACAGTCTTCATCTCCATGCTCACCAGCTACTAGATAACCTGACCCACTAAGGAGACTTTGGTCTCTCTCCTAGATAAAATATTTTTGTAGGAAATGCTTTAACTTAAAGGATGGCATCATTGGCTCCACTGCAGTGCGGAGGGTTAGGGAGGATTCTGAAAGCTCTGTGGAAAGTTCTATACTCCAGAGAGAATGATGCCCCTTCAAATGAATTGGAGCTTTTTATTTCAACCCTTCTGGGGAGGGGTGCTCTGGGGGAAACTGTGTGACCCATAAGGCTTCCTCCCCAACACTCTCAAATTGGTGCTCAGAAGCTGAGATGTCTCTCAAACCTCCATGTCAGAATCCATCCTATGAGAAGCTGTTAAGTAACCCAGTTATGACTCAGCACCAGACTCTTTCCTCCCTCTCCCCACTGGCCAGAATGAAAGGCAGAACCAAGCAGAAGGCTCCTCCCCTATGGATGGCCACATCCTCACCACAAACTGAGTCAGGACCACACCCTGCCTGTATGGAAAATTACCACGAGGAGGAAGAGGAAAGTTAAAACTCCAGGGGTTTCCAGAGTTCTCAATCCAGAAATCATAGCCATCTACTCTCCACATGGAACTAACTGAGGAAGATAGTTCTTTCCCTAGCCCTAGCCCTAATTCAGCATCTCCAGATCTAAATTAAATAAGGCTGCTTGAGCCCAGGACCATATGAAAAATAGGAGACCATTGTTAACCTCTGTGTGCCGTATTTGTACCGGCCTTGGCCTCTGTGAAGGATGATCTCTGGTTCAGACCTGGCTTTCACAGGCCCCACCTCCCCGGTAGGCAGGCCTGGGTCAGAGAAAGAGGCAATCCTCCCTCTACTCCTCCAGGCTATGGGAGCATTCCTCCCCAGCAACTCAGGGCCCCACTCTGCAAGTTCCCTGCAGTGAAGGCATCACTGTTAGAGAAGTGCCATAGGCTTTAATTAGGTTTGTTTTATACCAAATAGGTCTTTAAATTTTCAGATATGATTATGTATGGCTTTCAAACTGCTTAGATTCAGAGTCCTGTTGCTTTTATGTGAAACACTATAAAATGGTGTATTTAAGGTCATTACGATTTTATTGGCACAAAAAGACATGTATATCCTGCTTTAAAAAAAAAAAAGTGACACCCATGAGACTAGCTCAGATTTTTTAGTTCTTTCCTGGTCATATAAACTATCTGTGCATTACTTCTCATTCTATCATTTGCTAGTACTTGCTATAGCAGATGCCAGTGAAAAATCGTAAGAAATGCTTAAAACTGAGAAAAATCCGATTTCTGAAAATTAAGCAAAAATGTTGTTAAACCACCGGAGTGGCCAAGAACCTAGGCTGAGTTGCTAGAACACCTGTGGGCACAGTTTGAGAAGCTCTGAGGAATTAAAACAATGGTTAATAGTTCAGGTTCTAGAGTTGGGCAGCTCTGGTTAAAAGTCCAGTACTGCCACTAACCAGCTATGCGACCTTAGACACGTTATTTAAGATCTCTAAAGAAAACCCATCTTCCATTTTTGTTATCAGGACTAAATGAAAAAATGATTTGTGAGGTTTGAGACGCTATCTAGCCTAGAAACAGAACAACAGTTCTGGAGTCAGGTCTCCTATTAATCACTAGCTATGGAATACGAACGAGCACATCACTTATCCTCTGCACCTCTGTTTTCTTACCTACAAAATGGGAATGCTGGCCCCTCCTTCATAGGCTTGTGTGAATTATATTAGTGCATACATGTAAAGTGCTTACAACCATGCCAAGCACACAGTAAGCCAAAGTGTTAGCAAATTATTAAAGTACTCTAGCATAATGCCTGGCACCTACATAGTAAGAACTAAAAAATGTTACCTATCTTTGATACTATACAGATGAGCTCCTCCTAGGAGACAGGAATTTCAGTCAGGGTTGTCTTCCTGATTGGGCCATTTACTTAGTGGAAGGGTATTTCTCTTAGACCTGAAAACAGAATGGACCAGAGAGCCTTGGAGACTTGTAGAGTCAGAGTGTAACAGTCTTAAGAATTGGTGAGGATAAGAAAAAGCTCCTAGGGGGTTGGGCCTTGAGAGTGGTACTTTTAGGGGCACCTGGGTGGCTCAGTCTAAATGTCTGCCTTTGACTCAGGTCATGATCTCTGGGCTCTGGAATCAAGCCCTGTGTCGGGGTCCCTGCTCCACAGGAAGCCTGCTTCTCCCTCTCCCACTCCCCCTGCTTGTGTTCCCTCTCTTGCTGTCTCTCTCTTGGTCAAATAAATAAATAAAATCTTTTAAAAAAAGAAAAAGAAAAAAAAGAAAGGTACTTCTACATAAGGCAGGTCGGTGAGATACTTAGGCAAAGAAGTTTATCTCCAAAGTAGGTTGAAGGTAATGAAAGACAGTAGGTGGTGTGGGGTGGACATTGTAAATCAATAAGCTGTAAGAGACTAAAAAGCCAATACTTGAAAAGCCAGTCTTGTTTAATGTTTTTTGTATCCTCTGTACTTATATTCCTATTTTTTTCACTAATAGTTCATAAAATATTTGGCAATATCCAACCTGTCAGAGAACTTAGGGTTATGTGGGCACATGAAGCACAGCATGAAAAGCCAACAGAAGGTTGGCGTGGGAATTTCAACAGGGAGACGGGCTTCACTGAAACAGTTAGGTCTCCTAGAAATAGCTGTCTTTCCTTGAAGAGTCTGGATTTTGTTTGATTAAGGGAGGCTGCATTTCTCTAGATGGCAAATTAGAAACCAAGCCAACTTCCTGTACCTGTCAGCCATTTCCCCTTCACCTCCCTTTTCCTAAAGAAATAGTTGGGAGGGGTGCTTGGGTGGCCCAATTGGTTAAGCAACTGCCATCAGCTCAGGTCATGATCCTGGAGTCCCAGGATCGAGTTCCATATCAAGTTCCCTGCTCAGCAGGGAGTCTGCTTCTCCCTCTGACCATCTCCCCTCTCATCCTTTTTTTTTTTCTCTCTCTCTCTCAAGTAAATAAATAAAATATTTAAAAGAAAAAAAAAAAAAAAAAGAAATAGTTGGGAGGAAGAGAGTAGGGGCCCAAGCCCTGAGAGAACAAGGGAGAATGGCGAGGTTAAATGCAGAAAGCAGAGAGATCCTAAAGGTAGGAAATCTGAGTTGCTTTGGCCTCAATGGTCCTTTTAAATCTTGAGGAACAGGCATCAATGGTATTCTCTATCCTTCTGAGTTTGTGTCATCTGCACAACTGGAAAGTTCCCCTTCTTTATCCAGCCGACTGAAAAAAATGTTGCCAGATCTGTAGGATGCTACACTAGATGGACTCAGCTTTGACTCCACCCAACATTAGTTCCAACCCTGAGGATATTCCACTCTCCCCACCCAACACCCCACTTGGGGGCTTGGGGCAGGTGCTGGGCCAAGGCTAGTCAGACCACAGTGATCATATCCAGTCCACAGCACCTTCCATTTTATTGTTTTATTTACAAACAGGGTGAAGTCAACTGGGAAAATCAGGAGTAGGGAGTCAGTCTGGGCCATCCAAATGTGGAGTGGTTCCTGGGTCAGTCTCCACCATGAAGGCCGCCTCTTCTATCCTTTTCCTGCCCCTTGGTAATGGCCCCTTGATTCCTCAGGGCAGCCTCGCACGCTGCTCCTGAGCCCTTGTATGAGGGCAGATGGATCCTGGGGGAACAGGGGTGGTACGAGGGCTGGGGCCCCCTCAGTTTGTGTAAACCTGAGTTCCGATCACACGCATGATTTCCTTCTGTATCTTGGGGTCCTGAGTATTAATGTTGGCATCGCCCACCTGACCATCCTCATATCTGCCAAAGATAGGGCAAGTGTGAGCATCAGAGGGAGAACAATACCAGAATAATGTCAACAAGTGGAACTATATCTGGAGGTGTGGTCATCCCATCCCAGAAGTCAAAACCCTTTCTTGCTTCTCTTCTGGGTGGAAAAGATTCAGTGTTATCTGGTTTCCTTTAAACAGACCTTGACCTATACACATCCCCATCTTCCACAGACAAAGTTCTAGTGCCAGCTCCACTCAGGGAGCCAGGGACAAGTCTAGGATGACAGAAACAGACTTTCCCGGTAGTCACACCATCACACCCCCACCCTCATTCCTCAAAGTAAGCCCCAAGACTTACACAAAGTAAACCCTCCTAGACTTACACAAAGAAGAACCGTGTGCAGACATGGTCAGACACAGGGCACACCCAGATGTTCCCATGCTTCTGGAGGTCCTTAGATGTAATCACTGGGAAGAATGGGGCCAGAAGTTATAGATATAATGCTTAAGTCACACAGTCCAGGGAGGGGAGGAAAGACATGATGTGTCAACACCCTTGGCTGGATCATAGGGTTAGGGACACAGAAAAACAGGGACTGGGTGAGCTACCTACCTTCACAAAGTGCTATACAGTTTAGATTCCGACTCTGCAGGAACCTCGACTGAATGGATCGGGTCTGGAAGAGAAGGAGAGCAGAGCCAAGTGGACTGTTACAGCTTTCCCTAGAGAGGACAGTTAGCTGCTGATGGTGAGGGGTATGGATCAGGGATATCTGGGGCTCCCCAGCCATCACCTCCCCCAAATCTGCTTTCCCATAATCAGTTTGGATGAGTCCATAGCTTCCATCTTTACATTTTCATGTAACTCTCTGCTTTCATACTTATGACTGAGGCCACATCTAACTGTGGAAGTGTGTTCATCTTAGAACATACCTGATTCATTCAAATGATCTGCAAACTACCCATCTCCGCTACCATCTGTTTCCCCATCCATCTCTGTAGCCTCAACTTATCCCAGGGAAGGGTTCTGCCTCACTAGAGCAGGGCCAACCAATAATACCTGGGGGATGGTATTCATCCTGTTATATCTCTGGACCAGCTCATCCTTGGAGGGCATCCTGTGCTGTCCTTTTCCCATTCCTGTCACAGAACAACAAATCCAGTTCACTCACCCATTCCTCAATCAAATATTTACTAAAGTGCATACTATGTGCCAGGTACTGAGCTACACATGTAGTGAATAAAACAAACAAGGTATCTGCCCTGACACAATTTAGTCTGATGGAGACTAGAGGCAAAGAACAAGTAATTACAACACAGTATGGTAAGAGGTGTGATGGAGAGAATCTAGAACAATGAGTGAGCTAGAGGAGGAGAACTAGCCTGTTTTAGGGGTTTGAAGGCGGCTTTCCAGCGACAGCTAGGAAGAATTAGTCAAATGGAGAGGAAGAAAGTATTCTGGGAGAGGTAACAGGTCATGGAAGGCCTGGAGGAAGAGAGCAATGTGCCTTAGTTTGTATGGAGCACAGTCAATGGGAGGGGAGTGACAACAGATGATGTGGAAGCTTTAAGCTAGGATCAGATCAGGTAGGCCTTACAGACTATGTTAAGGCAACTGGAGTTTATCCCGAGAACATCAGAAAATCACTAAAAGGCTCTAAGACAGAGGAGGAACATACAAAATGAGCCAGGAACAAGGGGCCCAGGAAAGTGGTATCAACACCTTGGATCAATGCCAGGTTGAGCAAAATGAGTGAGGAGGAAGCAAGCAGAGCAAGCAGATCTGCTCTAGTCTCAGAGTTACACAAAAAACTATTACCAGAGTCACTTAAGAGAAAAGGCAGAAAGCACAGCTGGTAAGTGAAGAATAATTTTCCACAAGTAATCACATGGCAACAACCTTAAGAATCCTGCTTCCTTCCTTAAGTCTTCCCAGACTTGAGGAAGTGGTGTCAATTCCCTCCAATTTCCCCCCTACCTAAATCCATAAAACCTCCACCATCCTTATCTCCCAGTGAATAGCCCTATTTATAACATTTATAGACTCATTCTAGATTTTTCTTATTTAGATACAAAACAGTGCTTGTGTGCCCCTACTCCCAACTGGTTTTGGCCTGTGACTAGGACTTCAATCTTTGTACTAAGCTTTCTCACAGGCCCAGCCTTATCACAGTCATGTGTGTGTGTGTGTGTGTGTGTGTGTGTGTGTGTCTCCCCCGTTCTGTCAGAGAGAGAGATGGATGAATACGGGAAATGATGCTATCATAACAGGCCATAAGCCGGGCCCTATCTCACACCTCCATCCTGGGAACTTTCTATTACTAATCCCACTCTGCTTCAATTCTTGGTTTTGTAACAGCTGTGGTGCAGGAGTGGGGCTGACTGGACTGCCATTCTTCACTGTGCAGGCTGTCAATTCATCATGCACTTACACTGAAGTCCCATGACAGATTTATGGCTTGAACAAGACCTAGGGCAAGACTTAAAACTGTTCATTTCTTCCTCCTATGGGCCACTTACCACCCTTCTATTTCTACTTTCTCCATTAGCCTTAATTAGGTTTAGCTCTGAATCCAAACATCATGACCTTCTTGTCTTGGGTATTTCAATGCAAGATTCTTTTTTTTTTTTTTAAGATCTTAATTATTTATTTGACAGAGAAAGATCACAAGTAGGCAGAGAGGCAGGCAGAGAGAGAGGGGAAAGAAGGCTCCCTGCTGAGCAGAGAGGCCAACACAGGGCTCGATCCCAGGACCCTGAGATCATGACCTGCGCCAAAGGCAGAGGCTTAACCCACTGAGCCACCCAGGCGCCCCTCAATGGAAGATTCTGAGTGAAATTCCCACTCAAGTTCTACCCCAGATAAGAAAGAACAATCTGATTTCTACAACTGGTCTTAGAGATGGCCCTTATGATACAATACAAATCCTGTCCCATCCCAATCCTGTTGTACACTGTCCTGTCCATATTGACCCAATAATCTTCTGTCAGTTTACCAAGATCAGAACCTGAGAACATGGTGGCTAGAATAATCCCCAAATGCTTAGTGTCCAGAGGATACACATGTCAGATGTCTCTAAATAGAACTAAACAGATGTTTACCATCTCCTTTCTTGCTGGCCCTCATTATAACCTGCACACAATGGCCAAGTCATTGGAATGGAGGGTCCACTAGCCAGAGGGATGTTCTCTATTTATACTGGCTCCCAGAGAGCACCAAATGCCACAAAACTAAGGATACCCTGGAGAAAAACAGAGAAAACCAAAACTGAATAGGGTAGATGGAAACATATAAGAAGACAGAGTTGGCTAAATGTTAGAGTAACTACAATAAACTGGACATTTGTACACATCTCACATGATAGAGACCCCCACGTATTGGCAGGGCTTCAAAGACTCAGTCATTCAAGTAAAGCCTGCCTGGTCGATCCAATAAAGTGATAAGAAAACTGGCCTAGAAATTAAGAGGCCTAGATTCCAATCCTAGCTCTGCTACTCACAGTTATGTGACCCCAAGAAGTCATTTAACTTCTCTGTATGAGCTTTCCTAACTGTAAAGTAATAAAGGATTAGGTGTAACTCTAAGAGTAAAATCCTATGCCATTTTGTATCCATAATCAATGGAACTCTGCAAGAGGGAAAAGGATGGTTCATATGATGTTTTTCTGTAATGAAGAGCGTAATGAAGAAAGTTAAGGAGTCAACAGAGATTCCTGGCTCCATATGGTAACTAAAGCAATTCTGGCACTTAGTAGTAAACAAAGCCAGTGAGAGGGGAAAGAGGAAGAGAACAGGCAGGAAGCGAGAATTCTATGGGCATCAAGAACCAGGAGAATCTCACTAACTTAGAAAACAAGAGCTTAATGAGGGAAGCTCAGGCTTTGACAAAGATAAAAATGGAGAAACCTGCACAAAGAAGCCAAAAAGACTATCCCAACACAACCCCTACTCTGCACCCCGGGCATACAGAATAAGATTCATTCACGCATCAATAAATATTTATAGGGCACGTATGCTGTGTGGATTCATCGTCAGGTTTGGTTCATGACACATCATTTATTTATTCATTATCTATTATGCCTATAGACCTAACCTACAAACTAAATTCAAGAACCAAAACAGTACTAGTGACTTACATCTAACTATCTGCCTCTCCTTGGGAGGTAATCACTATCCTGAAGTTCCTTTAGTTTTTTCATACACACACACACACACACACACACACGGAACTAAATGTTTGTTTGCTTTTGAACAATATAAAAAAGACATCACACAGTAGTCTTCTGGGCTTTTTTTTTTTTTTTTTAAGATTTTATTTATCTGAGAAAAAGCACGCACACGGGGATGGAGGGAGGAGCAGAGGGAGAGGGACAAGCAGACTCCATGGTGAGTGCAGAGCCCAACGCGGGGCTCGATCTCACAATCCTGAGCTGAAACCAAGAGTTGGACACTCAACCGACTGAGCCATCTAGATGCCCCTGGGCTTGCCTGCTTTAAAATCAACTAATTACTAAGATTTTTCCACAGTTGAGAGCCACTGTTTATCCATTTTCATTGCTAAATAATAATCTATCCTGAGAATATACTGAAGTGTATTTATCCATCCTCCTGATAATCTGATAAAGAGCATTTGGGTTGTTTCCAAGATCTGCTATTGCAAATGGTACTGCTCTGAACATTCACATACACCTTTGGGTGTATGTATGCAGGAATGAAAATGCTGAGTGGCTAGGATAAAATTTTTCAGCTCTGTGAAATTTAACACCAAATTGTTTTCCAAAGTGATTGTACCAATTTATATTCCCATTAAAAATAAAAGAGATCCTGCTGATCTACAACACCTAGAACCACTAGAGGTATTACCATATTTCTTGATTTTTGCCAATCCAAATAGGTACTACATGTTAAGTCTTTTGGTCTTGACTTTACTTCCTTGATTAATAACAATTGAGCAGCTTTTCATATTTTTTGGTCATTTCTTCAGTGAAATGCCTGTTCATGTCATTTGCCTATTTTTCTATTAGATTGTCTTTTTCTTATTGATTTTTGAGCATTTTATCTTATTATTATTTTTTAAGATTTTATTTATTTGAGAGAGAACACAAGCAGGGGGAGGGGCAGAGAGAGAAGCAGACTCCACATTGAGCAGGAAGCCCGACAGAGGGATCGATTCCAGGACCCTGGGATCATGATCTGAGCTGAAGACAGATGCTTAACTGACTGAGCCATCCAGATGCCCCAATTTTTATAATACATTTTTATTACTAATCTTTTGTAGTTAAATGTGTTGCTAAATGTCTTCTGGTTTGCAGCTTATCACTTTCATAATAAGTATTCTGATGAACACAAGTTTTTAGTTTTAATAAAGTCAAATGTACTGATCCTTTATGATTTATAATTCCATCTTTTTCCATTCTCTGGGTAATTTTGTATAAGACTGTAGTAATTGGTTTGGTTTGGTTAAAGTTTGGTTTAAGACTCACTTATAAAACTGTATGGGCTCGTGAGTTTTGGGGGTTTTTGTTGTTGTTGTTGTTAGAATAGTTTAAAATTTAGAGACTCTTTTAAGTTACACAATTCTGGATCTAAGTTTTCTTATCTTTGTAACAGTTATAATTACTGGAGAATACTAAATAATGACCTATAAAGAATCAAATACTGTCCCCTTTATATGGCACATGTGTAATATATGATGGTTATCCTTTATACAGAGACTATAGAACAAGAACAAAACAAGACTGAAAAGGAACTAAGACATGAGCCTGGAACACTGAGACAGCTTCAAGTCAGATTCATTTTCTGAACAGAACAAAGCTGGACTTATCTCCTGACTAGAGTATGGGCTTTATTCATACCTTATCTTTGGAATAAAAGGCTTTCTCTTCCACTCAATGTGACTATTACAATATTATGCAATTACAGACAGTTTAAAATTTTAAAAGTAGTTGAGAGAGTGAACAATGTCTCCAGACATGTAAGCCAACTGGATACTCAAGCCTTCAAGTGTATTCATATATAAACTCACAGGCACACCATCCATAATAATGACAGGCTATTAACACCAAAAATGTGGTCTACGAAAAGCCTCGTTTCACTCTCCCATTTATTCCCTCTCTTAATCTCAGAGCCAAGCCTCTACAATGAATAAAACCATTCCGATGGAGAAGAGGACTACCTAAGAGAAAGGAAACAACTGGCCTCACTTTGTAAAGAATCTGAATTTCTAATAAGAGGAGGCGGAGAGACAGACTATGTATCTGTGACTGGGGAGAGAGCTGACAGAGACCACGTATCCATGATGAACGAGGAGGAGACAGCATAGATTATGTATTTACAAAATGAATGCAATGTAAATAGAGTCAAGGTGGCCAGAGAGTATTTCTTACCTGAGTATCCAAAGGAAATACTGGAGATGGGGCTCAGGTAGATGCCTTTGCCATAGGCTGCTCCATGCAGCTTGCAGGGAAACACCAGGATGAGCAATATGAGCCTGGGCCCTCCCATGGCTGTATATTAGGCAGCTACAAGGCTTATCCAGCCCTCTGTCCCTCCAATTACTTTCTCACTCATTCAGATAATGCTAGGAACCTACTCTTGAAAAGCTGATTGGCTGAAAAATGGATGCAGGTTAACCCTTTTGCCCTACTAGATACTGATGTCTTGGAAAGTGAGGAGTGGCAGAGCCACTGAGTCAGTCCCTCAGAATCCATGCTTCTGTCCCCACACCTTGGTACATATGCAGATTCCAAAAAAGGAACTACCGAACAGGTAGCCAAGAGGAGGGACAATACGCATTCCTTGGAGGCTCACAAGGCAAAGAAGTAAGACTTTTATAACAATTCTCTGAATGAACAGTCACATAAATTAAAAAGCTTTGTCTAACAGGTTAATTCATCACAGTGGCTGCGGTCAGCAATTCATATTCCTGCCTATTGCTACAATCCCATTCCCGAAACCACCAAAAAACACAGTCTGGAGTCAGTTATACAACAGCCACATTCCTTCTATACAAATAATTCCAACCTCTCTCCTATGGAAGCCCCACAACAGGCTAGATTTGAGGATGCTGAGGCAAAAACAGCTAAGTACTCTAGAGCAGCAGCTTTCCCCAAAACCGAGTGGGGCATGGTGGGGGGTGGAAAGAAAGGGAAAGGGGCAAAGCCTCACCTGCAGTTTGGTGTAGGATGCATTGACCAGCCCATTGCGCAGGATTGAATGCCAGTTCTCAATGTGGGACCCACTGTAAGGCAGGGTAAAATGCATGTTTCCTCACGGTATGAGGTTCCCAGAAGCAGTTCCAAGACTGCCATGCCACTCCCACCCATCCTCACCCACACAGGACATGCTGATAGGCACAGATACACCTAGTGATGGACATGCACATGGATACAGTCACAGGCATGCAAGGTATGTGTGTGGCTAACCTTCCATCTTAATTTCCAGTCCCATCCTTTTTTCTGTGCTTCAGCTAGTCCCATCCTAAACCCCCAAATGCTGGTTCAGTATTTTCATTTGCCTATTCTCCTGATATTTCAAGTTAAGCAGATTCATCTCACACTCAACAAAGACTTATCACTGATCCCAAATATGGCTGCCAGTCCTGACCTGATATCTATTTTAAGAAAAGGGTACCATCATCCCTTCTTAATCTCTCTCTCTCTCTCTTTCTCTTTCCCCTCCACAGTTAGGCATAAAATCACTGATTTCCTTCAAAATAGCTTTCAGATCTATCTCCTCCAATCTGTTCCTTCAAAAACTTTTTATATGTAAATGTCATTTCTCAACTACAACATAAGTAGCTTGAGAGTAAAGACCAAATCATATGTATCTTTTTACTGTCTACAGCACCTACTACAATAATAATAAATATTTGACTGATCAGTTGATGGATATAGGTAACACACATACTCATATACCTCAAATGAAGTTGCCCTCCCATCCCCCTAAACTATTTGTTGTCCTCCCCACCCCCACCCCTAGTCCCCACCCTCCTCACTGGAAGGCAAAGGTGCTGCCATAGAGCTTCTTGGCGGTCCGGAACCGAGCCTCCTTGGCAGGAGGGCTGCTCAGCAGGAGGAACTGGTGTGAGGTGTGCATGAACTTCAGCTGCTGCCCAGGGTGGGGGTCGAGTCAGGAAAACAGAGCAGATATGGAGATCAGGGAGGGAAAGGTTGGGGATAGGGGGCAAATCAGGCTGGCACTGACCCCAAATAAATAGAATATGCTTAGGTCCAAAGGCTGCTGTTGATGGACAGAGCCAATGAGGCAAGTCTAGGACCAATATGGTTAGCTGGTCTGGAGCCCCTCCCTGCCCCTCACCAAATATTTAAAGAGTTTAGAAGAATAGTCACTTACCCTGCTGAGAGGTAGTTTGACAATGTGTGACCTGTTGCTAGAGATGATCCTAGCATAAAACAGAAAAAAAGGGATGGAAAGAATGAGTGTGTGGACAGACCATCCGAAACAAAGCAGCAGCCTTGCTGAACCCTTGGGAGAACAAGCAAGGATTCCAGGGCTATCTGCATTGTGTGAAATGTTGAGATCACTATCTGGGTATTCCTGTGGGTGGTAATGCTAGTGTAGAAAAATGTAAAAGGGAAGCTACTGACCAGAGATCAGCTAGTTACTGGGTAAACAATGGAGGAAAGAAAGAGAGGGATGAAAGGGAGAGTGCTACATCTAAGAGGAGAAAAGGATAACATGAAAGGAAGAGTACATAAGATCAGCTACAAAAAAAAAAAAAAAATCAGAAAGCAGAGATCTGTATTAGCAGGGTGACAACTAGTACTTGGGATTTAGACGCACAACTGGGGCTCAAGAGCCATCCTATCTGAGCTCAGAGAAAGCCTTCAGGGTTCTGGAGGATGGGTAGGAGTGGAAAGAAAGTTACTGTTTGGGCTGGAGAAATAAAAAGAAGACACTACAACAATCTTCCTGAGGATTCAAGGACAGACTGGACTGTGTATAGGCTGAATTCAGAGTGCAGGAGGGAGCAAAGGCATAAAACAGTGAGGGCTCAGCAAGGCAATTTTTTTTTTTAAATACTTTATTTATTTGAGAGAGAGACAGTGAGAGAGAGTATGAGCGAGAAGAAGGTCAGAGAGAGAAGCAGACTCCCCGTGGAGCTGGGAGCCCGATGCAGGTGGGACTCGATCCCGGGACTCCGGGATCATGACCTGAGCTGAAAGCAGTCGCTCAACCAACGGAGCCACCCAGGCGCCCTCAGCAAGGCAATGTTATCTCATGTAGTGGATACAGTTTGGTTCTTTGGGCTTCACCCATTTACTGTGATGACATCCTGATGCCTGGTCACTCCTCGCGCTATGAGGGAGCATGTTGCATAGCTGACTAGGATGTCAACAGCTGACTAGGAAAAGATGGGAAAGCTATGTCAGCGAAACAATAAAAATCAAGATCAGGGAAGAAGGGCAGAAGGTGGAGGCAGTAGAGAATGTTCAGAATCTTTGTTAGAAGAAGAGAATAATAATATTGCCTCAAGGCTGTGGACAGTGTACATCAACAAGGAAGGCCTTGAGAGAGGGAAAGGGAGTAGAAGAGGGAGACAGACCTCTCTGGATGCACAGAGAACTTAGCTGAAACAGTACTAAGGCTTACATACAGAGGATGCTTAAACACCCCCATACTTCCCTTCCATTCTCCAAAGGATGAACCATTCTACCCATACTACTTACCACTGCAAGAGAGGATGGGCCAAGGGATCCAGCTTGTCCATCTGCTTCTTAATTTCTAGGTATGAGCCCTGTAAGACAAAGGCCATAAAATTATCTCCCAGGAGAGGTGGGAGCCCTCCCACTCTGACTATCAGGGCCCGGGGCAAGGTAGGCACTGAAGGCCACACAAAGGCAAGAGGAAATGGGGTTCCCACCCTCAAGGAGCCCAGTTAGATTGGGAAGACTCAGAAATAAATATGAAAATGACTGAAAATGCTTACAAAACAACATGCAGGTGGGTCTCCCTCATTTTATGCAATTCCTACAACCCTAAAAAGTTGACTTTAAATAAAAAATAAATAAAATCAATGTCCCAGAAAGATCAGGCTAAGGAATGCTGCGGTAAAACTTTATATAAAGCAGAGTCCTTCTGACAAATCATCCCTCCTGGGTATATCTAATGTGTTAATCTGAACTGTGATATATAGGATTTGCTGAGAAGAGGCCCACCTGTAAATGTGAGTACAAATGAATGTCTATTCATGCAGAGATTGCAGACGAGGGGTGGGGAAGTCTGGTGAGGGGCAGCCTTGAGTCAAAGGATGGTCACTGCTCCATGTTGTGCCCCACCCCTAGGAAGGACAGAAAATGTAGGCCCCTGGGGCTAGTTCCTTATGTCCAATTCCCCTCCTCACCCTCCCAACCCTGGGCAAAAGTCTTTCCCTCACTTCTCTAATTCCCTAAGAATTATGGGGAAAACATTAAATACAAACAACTTGTGAAGGAAGTGGCAACAAAGGTAAAGGTTGAGAGAGACATCAGGAGTGAGAAAGAGGAGTAACAGAGAACAAGGATTGGGAAGGCTAAAGAGGGAAGACTAAAGTAAATACAGTGAGGAATCTGAGTAGCATTTCTAAATCTTCACTCCACTCCCATGGATTCCAAGCACAACAGGGCACTGAAGAAGGACAGGCAGAGGGCAGAATACCTGGGTCATCTCCCGGATGGACATCACACTATCCAGAGCTTTCTGAAGTCGTTCATAATTCTTCTTCTGTGGGGAATCAATGGGAAGAGAAGACCCAGATGAAGAAAAGTGGCGGAGCATAAGATGTGATGAAAAGGGAGAGCCAGATGTACATAAAAAGTCTAGGCCCCAGGGAAAGAGTATATGTCATGGAAAGAACACAGATTTAATGTCAGACAGTTCTGGAATCACATGCTAGTTCTCTTTTACCAGCTGGAAGTAAAAGGGGAAGAGGGGAAGTTGCTTAACCACTTAGAATCTCAGTATCCCTGTACGTAAATGAAGATAAAAATTCCCACTACACTCACGAAGACGTTCTAAGGACTAAATAACATATGTAAAGAATCTATATAGTGCCTGATACATAGCACAGTAACAAGGGTAACAGTGAGGCACTCTGCTGGGTACTTGTGATGGTTAACTTTGTCAATGGTTAATCGAGTTGATCTGACTGGATCATGGAATGCCTGAACATTTTGTCACACATTACTCCTGGTGTGTCAGTGAGGGTATCTCTAGAGGAGATTAACCACTGAATCAGCAGACTGAATAAAGCAGATTGCCTGCCCTCATTTGGGTGGACCTCACACAATCAGTTGAAGGTCTGAGGAGAACAAAAATGCCAAGGAATTGACATTCCCTGCCTGACAGTCCCTGCCTGACTGCTGAAGCTAGGACACTCACTGGTCTTTTCCTACCTTTGAACTGGAATTGAAAAACCTGCTCTTTCTGGATCTCAAGACTGCCAGCTTTTGAACTGGAATTTACACCATGGGTTCTCCTGGGTCTTCAGCTTGCCAACTGCAGATCCTGGGACTTCTCAACCTTCATAACCACATGAGCCACTTCCGTCTAATAAATCTCTTTCTATATATATCTCCTATTGGTTCTGTTTCTCTGGAGAGCCCTAATACAGTACTTTACATATATTCTCTCTCATTTTTATAACAAGCTGCAAAGTAGATATTAACCCCCTTTTACAGATAACAAAATCGAGGTTCAGAAAGGTTAAGTAACTTTTCTTACACCAGTCAGCTAGGAACAGTAGAACCTCAAATGGAATCCAGGTCTGTCTGGCTCCAAAGTCAATATTCTTCACTAGTAAAACCCAATAATGTTAATTCTTCTCTACTCCTTCTAACAAACTCAGTTATTTATTCACTAAAATAGCTAAAGCTTGGAGTTTAAGAGTTCCCAAGAACCAAGTGTTCCCCTTCTTCTGTCCCACATTCCAAGCTGTTATATACACTAGAATGAGAGCCGTAGACTCCCACCATCTCTTCTCATTTCTATTCCTTAGCCCTTTCTTCCCACGCAACAATACCTTGGGGTTAAAGGCCAGAGTCTTGGGATCAGTGGGGTCCACCACAGAGGGATAAGGCTCAAAGATGATGCTCTTTCTAGGGGATTCCAAAGCTGCCCTACACATGGCCACCAGCAGATCCACCACCTTAGGGGAAAAGAGAGAAAGAGGGCAAAAGCTAAAGGATCTCCCAGAGCTGGGAGTCACAATATCCAGCATAGGTCCACCTTTTGGAGGCTCTCAGCACTTCTCCCTGCTGTTCCTTTTAAAAGCAAACATGCTTATGATTTCTTCATTAGAAAATACAGGCTACTTATAAAAATTCAAATAACAGGGGCACCTGGGTGGCTCGGTCATTAAGCACCCGCCTTCGACGCAGGTCATATCCCAGGAACTCAAATCAACTCCCACGTCAAGCTCCCTGCTCCACAGGAAGCCTGCTTCTCCCTCTCCCACTCCCCCTGCTTATGTTCCCTCTCTCGCTTTCTCTCTGTCAAATAAATAAATAAAATCTTTAAAAAATAAACAATTAAAAAATTCAAATAACGGTGAATTAAAAAGTGACTAAAGAAAAGATAAAAATTATCCTCTGCCCCTAAACAAATCTGATGCATCACAGGTACTACTGTGAAGTCTGATGTCTATCCTTTCAGATTGTCCTTCCTATGGAAATAGCTTATTAAATAGGAAACTGAAAAAGAAAGAACACTACACTTACTGTTGCATTTTCTTTTTTATATATCACGTTCTACCCATAAGTAACAGCCGTGGAGTATTTCCACGGTAAGGACATACCATGGTTTCTTTAACAGAACCCCACAGATGGAACTGTATCCATGTGGGTTTTTTTTTTCACTATTACAAACAAGAGTATCGTGAGCATCTTTACACATGGAAGCATTTCCAGAGGTTAAATTGCAAGGAGTGAAATTGCTAGGTTGCCTGGTCCCCAGTTCCCCAGAAGCTTTTCCCTCTCTCATACCTCTGCTCCAGTGGCGACCTCCTCTGCAGCTCCAGACATGACTCCCAGCGTGTAGAAGGAGAAAACACACAGCTCACGAGTACAGACAGCTGGCTAGATGGACATATTAAACAGACAGTAATGACAGCAGGGTGTGCAGTAAGAAGGTGTTATAGAGAGAAAGACGAATCTGACCTCAGACAACTCTAGAATGAGGTAGGAATTTGGGGCCCTCTACACCAGGAGAAAAACTATAAACTAGTCTTAATTAAAATGCTTTACGCATAAGTTTGAGAGTTAATGCTGTCTCCTCTATGAAGCCTTCCATGACTTCCCTAGGTAGTTAGATGCTCTCTCTTGTGAGTTTCCACAACACTCCTCACGTCTCCTCCCCATAGTTATAGTGTAGAGCCTGTCCACCCACCTAGACTTGGGAGTCCTTGAGAATAGTGTCATATGCAATCATCTTTATCAACACTTAATCCCTCTTTTTAAATGTTGGGTGGGGGTTTACCTTCAAAAACATTCATGTATCCTCACTTTCCAAACAGGATTGCTGAATTTGTTTTCTGAGAAAAATAATTATTTCTAGAGTGTCAGGGAGAATGAACAGAATTCTACCTTTACCACAGACCCGGGAAGAAAGGAAGAAAGGAGAGATGAGGAGCTAAGGGTCCAAGGAAGAGGGTCACAGATTAGGGTATATACCTTGAGCATGGATCCATTCTGGAAGACATGCTGCTCATCACACACCACACAATATTCATTCAACGTTGGAATCCTCTGTTCTGCATACTTCATGATCTGGGGAGAGAAGAGATTGTAGAGATTGTATCAAGTCTCTTGGAAGTACAGGTATAGATAAGGGAAATCATTTGAGTTTCTTTCCAGCTACTCTCCCTACTCTCAGCCCTGTGCCTAAGTCAGAATCTATTTTTGGGCCCTGCGCTTATTTAAATTGATGGCCCAACTCTAGAGCTACAACTATTTATTATAGTAAACACAGGACCAGCCATGGCAGAAGATCTGAGTTAAAATCCTACCCGCCTCTACCACTTAATAACAGATACAACTTTGGGCAAATCAGTTAACCTGAGCCTTAGTTTCCTCATTTATAAACTGGGTATTATTCTCCCCAAAGAAGAATGGATATTAATGAAATAATTTCATATAAACATTAACAAGTACTAACCAAACTATTAACTTCAGTTGTAGTAATTATATATTGTCCCTCAGAGATATGTGAGTATTCAGTCCATGATTACATGGTAGGGGGCCTTAGAAGCCATTTCAACTACCCAGAACAATCAGCCTGTTCACTGGTCAAAAACATAGGCACAATTCCGTTGGGAAGAGAGCACAAATCCAGAGCCATTTTGCAATACCCTAAAAAAAATTTTTTTTAAGTTAACATACAGTGTTTTACTAGTTTCAGGGGTAGAATTTAGTGATTCATCAGTTGCATATAACACCCAGTGCTCATTACTAGAGAATTTTTAAAACACTCTGTCTAGGGGCGCCTGGCTGGCTCAGTCAGTGGACCATACAACTTTTGGTCTCGAGACCATGAGCTCTACCCCACAGTGGCTGTAGAGCTTACTTAAAAACATAAACAAAACCTAAAAACAACAACAATGAAATAAAACCACACTCTGTCTTAACCTGACTCTACCAGGTACCAGGTTTTGTGTGAATCAAGTTGTTCCCATTTCACATACTTTTGGGCTGGTAAAGGGACATGCAAGGGCTTTTATTCACTGAGATGTACTGAATGCCCACTATGTACCTACTATGTACCCAGTTTGGTGAATGGTCTCCTTGACTATGCAATAACATAAAAGATTATTCTTCTCAGACCCTCAACACCGACAAGGGAGATGTGGCCTGTATACAAATTAATTACAACTCAAAGCAGGATAGGGTATGTGACACACAGGTTCGATACAAAACAAAAATCATCTTAAGAGGTCAATGAAAGGGGCGCCTGGGTGGCTCAGTGGGTTAAAGCCGCTGCCTTCGGCTCAGGTCATGATCCCAGGGTCCTGGGATCGAGCCCCACATCGGGCTCTCTGCTCAGCGGGGAGCCTGCTTCCCTTCCTTTCTCTCTGCCTGCCTCTCTGCCTACTTGTGATCTGTCTGTCAAATAAATAAATAAAATCTTTAAAAAAAAAAAAAAAAAAGAAGTCAATGAGAGGAGAGATCACTCCCACTTAATATGGTTGGAGTAACGGAGAAGAATTTTATGGTGCAGGTAGCAACGACCCTTGACTGCAACAGGCAGATTTAGGGAGGAAGGCCAGTGGAGGGAATGATGTGAACAAAGGTAAAAGAGATGCAAAAGTGAAAGAAAGCATGTCCAGGGAATAAAGAGATATGAAAAAGAAATGACCCAGCAGTAGCTGAGCAATGAAAGAGGTATAGGGAAAACTGAAGACCACTTGAGTGAGGATTTGGGGATCACAAGGAAATCAGTGTCAATCCCTCTCATATCTTGACACCTATGCACTTACAATTTGCAGTGCATCATGTGGCACTTGATCAGACATGATCTGTTAGTGTGTTCCCAATAATGCCATCAGCCTCTTGAGGATGGGAACTATGCCTTCTTTTCTCCTATCCACACAATGCGAGTACAGTTCTGGGAGCAGAGCAACTCAGGAAATATTTGTGAACTGAATGAGGAGCTGGGAGATGTTAGGGGATCAGATGGGCCAGACAATAAGGGAAAAGCTTAGGAATGAAGCTTTGTACTCAATTACCTGGACAAGGAATCCATATTCCAGAGTGGGGATGTTCTTGCAGTGACCACTGACCTAACGAGAGTAGACAGACAGACATCATGAACCATGAAGCTGGTGCCGAGCGAGACCTCACACTCATCACCTAGGATTCTCCTGAAGTGCTACACCTAGCTCCGATGAGCCTAAATAATCCCAAAGCTGGAGAGAAGACCTTTAGACATTTTTGCCAAAGGCTCCTAAAAAGGGCTCACCTGTCTTTAACCTTCTTCAAGATAGGTGGATAGGTTAATACAGCAGCTGATGACCAAGTCCTAACCGCAGCCAAATAAAATCATACATGACATCTTGGGATGCCCAAGCTCAGACTCCCTGCTTCACGGTCTACTATCAGAGAAGCCGGCCAAACAGTTAAGAGATGTCTTCAGCCATTAAAACATGTGCTCTATTCTACCCATTCATGGTACATGTCCAAGTTTGACTTAGGATCCCTGAAAAACCATATTCCCACCTCATTTTGGGACGTTATACTCTCACATTTCCATTCCCACCCTTCTGGCACCCAAGTCAAACCCTCCCCAGCCCATGTACCAAAGGAGAGGTCCGTGCTGGGGGAGGGAGGCCCACGTGCTGGGGGCACAGGAGACCTGCCTGGGGGCTGGGAGGGTAGCCAAACACCTCCACTTTGGGGTTCTTCATGGTGCAGGAGATGGAACGGTTCATGAGGCGCCCAACTCGAAGCTCTGGTACACCCAGTTTGCCTTTCAGCATGGAGTCCTGTATGATAGGGAAACTGGGAGACCTGGAGAGAGAGCAAAGAGAAGTGATGAAACTGGGGATTCAGAATGAGCCCTAGAAGAACACTGGAGGTAAGTGAGTACTAGGTCAGGATGGGTGAAGTGACTTAAGCCAAAGAACTCCTACCTGAGGAAAGTTCCATTGGATCTTCAACACATTTAAAACAAGTAGGTCACAAATCTGAACTGATTTTTATGTCATTATTTGTGTTCTTCAGATTGGAACGTGGAGAACAGGCAGAGGCAAAATCTCAGTCAATCTCTATGGCATCTGGGCCAGGTATGGAATGGTCCCTTGGACAGGATGCCTGTTTCACTGTTCCATAGTGAGTGAGTGAGTGAGTGTGTGTGTGTGTGTGTGTGTGTGTGGTGTTTATATACATATGATTAAGTGCTAAATACCATACTAAGCAAGAAGTAGTTGCAGCCCAAAGAGCCTAATGTCTATCTGTCAATAATAGTGCCTGGGAAGCTACAAATCTGGGTTTATATTAGCCTTTGGGAAAGTCAGAGACCCCAGGGGGACAAAATGTAGGCCTGGGGACAGAGAACGAGACAATATTCTAAAACCTAGATAATAAATAGTGCACCCTCTCATAAGAAAAAAGAATTGATGCCTATTCTCAGACTCTACCTTCTTAGGAGAAAGAGTAATGAATGAGGTTCAAAGAAAGAAAAGATAGAAAAAATTAGCATACAATTCTTCAAATACATATCATCAGCTAGGTATTACGTTTTACATAAAGGACAAGGTATGGGGGCGCCTCGGTGGCCCAGTGGGTTAAAGCCTCTGCCTTCGGCTCGGGTCATGATCCCAGGGTCCTGGGATCGAGCCCCACATTGGGCTCTTTGCTCAGCAGGGAGCCTGCTTCCCCCTCTCTCTCTGCCTACTTGTGATCTCTATCAAATAAATAAATAAAATCTTAAAAAAAAAGAATTAAAAAAAAAAGGACAAGGTATGAATACTGGTTATAGAAGTACAAGAATAAAGACACCTAGGGGACAGGACTGGTGGATGGTGTTGTTAAAGGTGCAGAATTTAGAGGACCTCGGGAGAGAGCAAAATAGATAAGTTTAGGTAATCAAGAAAGTGGGGTGTGCGCTCAGACAAGACCACGGGCATCAGAGATGATCTGCTCCTGGAGGAGCACTTACTTGGGGATGGGCGAGAAGATGCTGAGGCCAGCTCGGAACTTCTTGATGGTACCACTTGCCTTGAACCAACTGTGCCTCTTTTCCTGCTGGGTCTTCAAGAAATCATTGCTGAGATGTTTCCATTGTTGGGAAGTGAACATACCCAGGATCCTAAGGAATCAAAGAGAACAGGCTTACAAAAACTCAGGCAGGGGAGTAGGTCAAGGAAAAGAACTATGAAAAGCAATTCATCTAAAATTCAGACCCAGGAGCTGTAAAGCTAGTTGTCATGAGGAAATATGTCTGAAGACCCCCTATAATGACCTTAGCCATGGAAATGTGCTGTCCTAAAGTATCTCTTTACCTTAGAGGGTAAATATCCACTCCCATTACCTGGTCTCATGGACCAGAACAATTCTGAGACGATCTGCCTTTAATGGAAGATCTCAAAGGCGAGCCTTCAATGGCCATGAACCTGGGAATTTATTGCCAAGAATGACTATACTGACAGTAGAACAGAAGTAGTGGGATGACCAGAGTACCAGCAAATAAAAGGAGTAGGGACATGAGGGGTATTGACATTGTTAGGCAAAAAATTATATCCCCAAACTTGCGGCTTCCAACTGGAGCTGGGACCTCAGCTAGTTCCGTCAGTTCTTTCCCTTGTTTTTGATCAGTCCTCTCTGGCATTACTCCAAACTATTGTCATAAATCCTTACCGCCTTCTCTAAGCTTTTAACTTCACTTACAGCTGACAACCTCTTACTTCTTAACGGAGAAACACTGAAGCCATCAGTTACCATCTCCCTTAATTTTCCCTTAAAATCTATTTCCATTTCCATTCTACCTTGATTCCTCCATTCTCTGGAGACAAGGTGACCCTTCTCTTAATTCCTCTATTTGTTCACTAGATCTCAGCTCCTTCTTGGCTCTTAAGGGATCTTGATCCATCAATCATCCCCCTTTCCTGTCAGTTCCTTTCCCAAAGTCCACACAAAGTTTCAAATTTCTGTCCCTCAGTCTAGTTAGATCTCCCCCTGCCCCTTCTATCCTCATCCAAGTATCTCAGTCCACACTTACTGTTTCTACTTCGTTGCTAACCACTCACTTCTCAACTCAACTGCAGTCCAGTTTCTATCTTTGCCACTCCACTACAATTGCTCTTACCTTGATGTTAAATCTAACAAAAACTCTTAAGTTCTCCTCTTATTTATCCTTTATCCTTTCTGGCATCTTGCCCTCCTTGTAGAAACTCTCCCCCTTGCCTTCTGTGACACCATTTGCTTCCTATTCTTCTCCAACTTCTCTGACCTATCTTCAATGTTCTGTCTCTGCCCACTCATTTTCTTGGGTACTTTGTCTGGATGTCAAAGGATTTTTTGTCCTTGATCCTATATTCTTTTCATTTTATCATGTTTTCCCTTAGCAATCTCATACTCTATACCAATTGTAATCTCCACCCATTCACTGAATTTATTTTCAACCTTAACTTCTGTGACATATCTATGTACTAAGTACAACCACTTGAATATCCCAAGGTTACCTTTACTTTTTTTTTTTTTTCCAAGTAGGTTCCATCCCCAGCATGGAGCCCAATGTGGGGCTTAAACTCATGACCCTGAGATCGAGACTTGTGCCAAGACCAAGAACTGGACTTAACTGACTGAGTCACACAGGAAGCCCCCCACCCAAGGTTATCTTTAAACAACATGTTTAAAATGGAACTAACTGGGGTGCCTGGGTGGCTCAGTCGTTAAGAATCTGCCTTCGGCTCAGGTCATGAGCCCAGGGTCCTGGGATCGAGCCCCACATCAGGCTCCCTGCTCTGCAGGAAGCCTCGTTCTCCCTCTCCCACTCCCCCTGCTTGTGTTCCCTCTCTTGCTGTGTCTCTCTCTCTCTGTCAAATAAATAAATAAAATCTTTAAAATGGAACTAATTATCTATAGTCATCCCATAAAACTGTTCCTCTTCTTACATCCCTATTTAATTTGGTGATATTACAATTTACCCAGACATCTAGGCTAGAAACCTAAGAGTAATGTTCCACTATTCTGTGGTTCTTATGACCACATACAACATAGCCAAATCAGTCTTCAAGTCCTATTGATTTTATACTCCACAAATCTCTCTAGTCCACCTTTCATCTCTATTCTCATTATTCTCTCACTTGGCTCAGGCCCCTCATCATCTCATGTCTGGACTTCTTCAAAGGCCTCCTAATAAACTAGTTCTTCTCTTGCCTTACCCCCTCCTACCTATTTTACATAGTGCTACAGGAATCATTTCTCTAAAATGAAGTCTGGCCACGTTCTTTCATTGCTTAAAACCCTTCCAATGCTCCTGCTGCCTATAAGATAAAAGCCCAAGATCCTCTCTGATTTGGACCCCTTCCTACTTCTCTGGCTTCAGTTCCCACCACTCTCCCCCTGTATTTTACTAGCAATATTTAACTACTGGAGCTTCCTACACACAGGCTGTTTCACCTGACTGTGTCCTTGAAAATGTTATTCACTCTCAGAGTCTGTCTGCATGGGAAACTCTTATCCATCCTTGAAAACATGAATCATCTCCCTTTCATTCATTCACTCAAAGTCCTCCACCCACCATCAGACTGAGTCACCCCTTCCTCTATATTCTTTCTAAATCCTACATATTCACTTATATTAGAACATGTATCCACTAGACTCTATTCACAGAGGGTAGAATCTTTAATTCACTTAATTTTCCTTATACACCAAATATTAGCAAGACACTCAACACATTCCACAAACTAAAACTCTCTGAGCTCCTAGAGCCCCACTCTGAGAAAACCACAAGAGAAAACATGAGGAGCATGACCCCATTTCTAGGGTTGTACCTATCCTAAAATGGTAAGTACTGATGAGCACCACCTCACCTCCAGAAAGTCTCAAGGCCAGACACCCCAGAACCAGAGGGTCTCCCACCTAACCATAAATTTGGCCTCCCAAATTTATTTACTCTTTTTCGGGCACATCTCAGAAAAGATATTTTTGGGAGGAAGCATTCCATCCAAAGGTCTGCCTGTCCATCCATATATCCATCTCTGCCCCTCATATGTTCATAACCAGAAAGATCAAAGTTCTTACTTTTTCAACTGAAGACCCAGCCCAAATCCTTCTTTATTCGATGGCTGGAAAACCTCAATTGATGGTTCTGCAAAGAGAAAAAGAAGCTCCTGGTATGTATGTCTCCATTTTCCTGGGAGTCCAAAGCCCTAGTTCAGTGGACGAGCATCCTCAGATTCTAAGATTACTCTAACCAATAGTGATGGAGAAGGCAAGCATCTGAGGCAGAGGGCAGATTCTGGGAGCTTTGTGACTAATTCCAAATCACTTCACTTCCACGAGGAAGGTGAAGGAAACGGAAAGAATAAATAATATCTGGGGACCAGAGAAAACAATTTCATTAACCAAGAAGGCCTTTAGGGGATGGCTATCAGGTGACAGGAAATGAAGGCACCAGTGACAGGAAACTGAAAAGCCCCTACCAATGGCCTGCAAATTATACCCAAGAACCTTATTCCTAGATTTTCTGTGGCTCAGTTAACTTAGGACTTTGGATAGACCACACTCGAAGCACCTTCTTGGCCAAACTCACTGCCTTTACCTGGTCCATCGAGGTACTGGGAGAGAGAAAACCGCAGCCGCAACACAATAGGTTCTGTTCGGAGGACCTTCCAGGCTGTAGAGACTTCCTCCTAGAAGAGTAGGTGAAACAGGTTCCAGTTCAGCAACAGAGAGGAATGGACTTGGTAGTTTTCCCTATATGATACACACATGCACATGACAGTACACACCACTGTCTGCTGATGGTCTAGGAAAGACAGGGATGAAGAATATGTGCTCCAAATGCAGCACTCAGGAACAAGACTCCTGGCCTACATGACAAAATCCACAAGTCCAGCTAGACATGTTGTTGGCAGGTACTAGCACCACTTACATCGAGGAAGCTGATGTTGATGTGGAGGTCAATGTCCACGTCATCGATAGTTCCATATTCTCTACAGAGATACAGGGGAGACTCATTAAGGGGGAAAGAAGGGAACAGAGACTGAGGTGGATGGAGAACTGAGCCTGGGGCCAGGGGAGAGGGAAGAGTGGAAGGTAGCTCCGTATCCAGACTCAGCTACAGCCTCAAGCCACTTAGATGATCAGGGCTTCCTCTAGGCCAGAAGCCCTTCAGACCTCAAAGGTCAAACTATCAGCTTAGAAGGAGTCTAGGATGAGAGGAAACTTCTAAGAAAAATGGCTATACTTCCTTTATCACTGCTGTCAGCTAAGCTTAAGTATTCTGAGCATGACTATATCTGTTTCTCACTATTTATCACTAAGCTCATAATTTATCCATGTCCACAGACCACCCTTCATACCATAAAAAGAAAAAACCTCTAGCCTTTTACAGCTCAGAAAGAAGTGGCTTGCTCCTGAAGTGGAGTCCCACCTGATGGATACAGAGTTCTCACTGTAGATCTCCTTCACGGCTTCAATGTCTGCATCAAGCTGGGGGTGTCGATACAGGTCGGCTGCACAGCTCCCCTGAATCAGCAGCAAAGACAGCGGGGAGGTTTGAGGGGAAGGGAAAGAGAGATGCAAAATAAAAAGAACATGAACAAACACCAGGAACAAGAAATCAAATGGCAACAGTACATGTAAGCAAAAGGCTGCTTCTGTGAAGGGGCTCTTGACGGTGGCCCTAGCCACTCACCACTGGCTCCACTCTATGTCTAGTCTCCCACCGTCTCCACTCTATGAACTTTTAGTGGACCAAATGCAGACCTTGCTCAAGTCTTAAGTCTGCACCTTTTCCTCTGACCCTGACCAGGGATACTTAGCTATCCCTTGTATGAGAACTCAAGACAGGCTGAAGAGCACAGAATTTAACTCAGATGGTGCTGTGTGAAGAGTCCAACATTCCTCCTCAGGACTGTGCCCTGGGTAGAGATAGTATGAAGCAATCACTGGCAGGATAATCTTTTAAAAATTTGACCCTAATGAATGAAATGACACCTACTAGGTAGTAAAGGAAGAGTCAAAAACTAATTATTTCCAACCAAAAACAAACAGGTAGCTTCCACATACAAAGGATGTAGTTTACTCTCGAAAAGGCAGGAGTCCCAGGCAAGAGCAAGGATATGAGATCAGCTCTGACAAGACACTGCTCAGACCACACCAACATTGTACTGCATCCTCCTCTTACCTCTGCTGCAGAATAATCTCTCACTACTTGCTGTATTCAGAGAAGCACACATTTAGACTATTGAGCATGGTTTTTAGGGGCTGTAATCTCACCTGAACTCCATAGAGAAATTCCTCTGATTCATTATCTCCCTCCGAATCATCATCATTCCAGAACTGGCCTTTGATGTCCTAGTGATGAAAAATAAGGATACAACCTTGTTGGATCACTATCATCCCATGGAACAGAGTGGTGACAGGAAACAGATTCCCACAAGGAATGGGAGGTCCCTTGGGACAGAATAACTGAGGCCCTATTTCCTTTACTCCTTTCACCTCACCCTTTAGGAACACATGTCTCTTCCTGGATCTGGTTATATCCATGGCCTACCTCTGATTTGTGAGGGATGAAAGAAAATAGGGAATTTTGGCCTTCTTCTTGAGTGTAAGTATGATGATTGAGGCTCTGGCAGCCAGCGGAGATTGGATGCAGACTTCAACATCAATGGTGATTCCTAGGCGTATCTAGATCCTAGTGTAAGCTGGCCTCTTCTAGGATCATTACTGCAAAACACAGCTACCACACATAGTTAAGCTCACGTCTTATCATTCCCTTTCTATCCCTTATTTAACTCTCTCCTTCCTTCCCAAGAAAATCTACTGTACCCACCCCAAGTAATATGGTCTCCATGCTCCTTCTCCCTTTAACTTCAGATAACCACTCTAGGCTTCAAAAGGGTGGAAGGGAAAATGCCAGGAAAGGGTGAGGTTTGCACTTTGTACCATCTATCCCCTGGATGATCAGCTGGAGAGGTGGGCAGTCAGTTCTCACCATTGGGTCAGTGGGTCACACACACTCCCAGGTCAGTGCTAGGCAGCACCCCTCCATACCACCAGCTGAACCCAGGCCAACGGGATGGGCATTTAGGAGGCCACAGAGGGAGACAAGGGAGGGGGTGATGTCAGGGGCTGACTGGAGATCTGCTGGGGATGTCAGGCTCTGCTGTAGTGGTGGTAACAAGTCACTGTCCTGTGGAAAGTAGACAACAATTGGTTTCATCACCACTTAACAGCTAGATGGTATTTACACAGGCACACAGTTTATGGATACACTTTTATTAGACATATTACAGACACTTGCACATAAAAACATACTTGCATGCATGTACACACACTTGTACACATAGTTCTTTAAAGATAAATGAACCGTGAAAGCACTATACAAACATAAGACACTACTGCTCCATTTGAGCTCAAGAGTTGGGATTAGAGCAAGTCCCTGCTCTAGATCATGATGCTGAATCAACCCCTAAAGCCAAAAGTGATGGTGGCATGACCAGATGATACACTACTCTGTCTAGTCAATTCATTTAGAAACATTCTCCATAGTACCAACCCTCATCAGAATCAGATTATTTTGGGAATTTTCACCCCTAGTTATTTACTCAAATTGAATCGTCATGTCTTATTAAATATCAGTATCACTAGAAGCCTTTATATGACAATCATAGCTAACTTAAAAAGTCCTCAACACCGAACACCCCCAGTAGACAAGGTCCTAGTTGTCGTGAGCAAAATAGTAGCCTGGACTAATCCTAGAACCTACTCCCCAAATGAAAATACAATAATGATGCCGATAAGGTCAGGAACACTAAACCCTAGCCATTTCACAAAATTAAGAACCACTATCTAGGGGGTGCCTGGGTGGCTCAGGAGGTTAAGTCTCTGCCTTCAGCTCAGGTCATGATCTCAGGGTCCTGGGATCAAGCCCCACATCAGGCTCTCTGCTCAGCAGGGAGTCTGCTCCCCACCCCACCCGCCGCCTGTCCCAGCCTACTTGTGACCTCTCTCTCTCTCTCAAATAAACATATAAAATCTTAAAAAAAAGGGGGGGGGCACCTGGGTGGCTCAGTGGGTTAAGCCTCTGCCTTCAGCTCAGATCATGATCTCAGGGTCCTGGGATCAAGTCCCGCATCGGGCTCTCTGCTCAGCGGGGAGCCTGCTTCCCTCTCTCTCTCTGCCTGCCTCTCTGTCTACTTGTGATCTCTGTCTGTCAAATAAATAAATAAAATCTTAAAAAAAAAAAAGAAAAAGAAAAAGAACCACTATCTAGGGGTGTCTGGGTGGTTCAGTGGGTTAAGCCTCTGCCTTTGGCTCAGGTCGTGATCCCAAGGTCCTGGGATCAAGCCCTGCATCAGGCTCTCTGCTGGGCAGGGAGCCTGCTTCCCCCTCTCTCTTTGCCTGCCTCTCTGCTTACTTATGCTCTCTCTCTCTCTCTCTCTCTGTCAAATAAATAAATAAAATCTTTAAAAAAAAAAAAAAGAAAAGAAAAAGAACCACTATCTAGGGGTGTCTGGGTGGCTCAGTGGGTTAAGCCTCTGCCTTTGGCTCAGGTCATGATCCCAAGGTCCTGGGATCAAGTCCTGCATCGGGTTCTCTGCTGGGCAGGGAGCCTGCTTCCCCCTCTCTCTCTGCCTGCCTCTCTGCCTACTTGAGCTCTCTCTCTCTCTCTCTCTGTCAAATAATTAAATAAATAAAATCTTGAAAAAAAAAAGAAAAAAAAGAACCACTATCTAGGCCTTCCTGGCTCTGCCCACCAATTCCAACCTTAAACAGAGGTGTTCTTAGTCTCTAATATGGTCCTACTGAACCTTACATTTATAAATCCAAGTGGTGTCTATGGATCTGTAACATCAGCATCACCTGGGAACTTATTTAAAATTTCAATCATCAGACCCCAGACCTACTGAATTAGAAACTCCAAGATGGGGTCCAGTAATCTGTATTTTAACAAACCTCCACATTAATGCTGATGCATGATAAAATCTGAGAACCCTTGTTCTAAATCCTTGTGTGCTCCAAGGGCCTGTGGTCTGTTCCCCAGTTACCAACTCAAGCCTGGTAACTGACCCAGGATGGGGACATATGGCACAATGCCAGGCCAAACTCCATAGTTGTCCTCAAGCTGATAGCAGTGCCTGACTCATCAAAAACACTATGCAAAGGGAAACTGCAATTCAAGTTCTTAGAGATGAAATGGCCTAATATCTGAGATTTACTTGTAAATACTACTCCAGCCCCAAAAGGGGGTGGGGTGTCGGAGGGGCAATGAAATAAATATGGCAAATATTAAAGATCAGTCTGAGTGATGGGTTCATGAGAGTTTCTTTTATGCTTGTGTACAGCTGGAAAATTCTCTAGCAAGTTAAAAAAAAAAAAAATCATAGGCTACTCTTTTACTTTTTCAGGGGCCCTAAAAAGTCAACTCTAAATGTGAACAGGAAAATCATCCCTGAAATTCCACAAGTGCCTACTTGCTATTCTCCAAACATATCAAGTATATTCCCACCACAAAGCCTTTGTCCCTGCTGTTGTCTCTTCTTGGGATGCCTTTCAGGTATCTATATGGCTTGCTCCTTACCTTCCGATTTCTGCTCAAAGGTCGTCTTTGACCATCCTCTATAAAACAGCAAAACCTCAACACACACATACACACACACACTAGCACTTTCCATCTCCCAACCTGATATATAGTTTCCCACAGCGCCATGCTCTGACATACAAAATGTTTTATTTATCTCCCAGCAGAATATAAGCTCTGTTGTGGCAGAGGCTTTGGCTCGTCACTATGTTGTCGGTCCCTCAACTCATACTTACTGAATGAATAAATGAATGAATGAAAGGTCTGCTAGATACCTAAACCAAAAGGGAGATACATACAAGAACTTCAATGTGTCTGCACATAGACAAAATCATACAAAAATGATTTTAAAAAGCAAGACTCCATTCACCTTCAAGAGCAGCTGAGAACCAAAATTATGAAGATCTGAGGGCTGAGCCGGGTTTGTGAGATTTGAAAATAAACAGTCAGGTGCTGATCTGGATGATCACAGAGGAATAAAGAGGGAGGCACTAATGTCCAGCTTGGGCTGTCTTGGGCTGGGTGGTAGGACGTTGGCAGCGTAGGCCAGAAGTACCAACTTTCTCAAGGTCTTTGTCACCGTAGAAGTCGAGAAAAACTTAGCCTCTCGCCAAGGGCTGTTGCTGCTTGGTTTCTGCTGTTATCACAAAGAGAAAAAGGCAGTTCAGAGGGAATTTTTCTTGTCCAGGGAAGAAACAATTCAGAGACTACCATCTTTTCCAAACCAGGCTGTTTCAGTGAAAGAGACTCTCATCTTCTACTCTCAATGCCCATTCCTCTGGAGGTAGAGGATGGGTTTAAAGAGTGGGAAAAGGGAAGTGGTGGGTCATGAAATTCACGGAAACACAGACATCTGAAAGAGGAGTATCTCAATGCTTTCATGTTATACATAGAATACTCAGGTGTAGGAAGGCCAAGCAAGGTGTAGCATCGGTATAGTGGAATTGGGACTTAAGCACGTTTGACAGGTCCTAATTACATCCTTTTCTTGTAATGTGATTATTACTAATTAAAGGAGTTGTCTAATTAAGCAAGAAAGACCTATCCGATTTATCTAAATGAGGTGAAGGAGGGAACCTTTCGAGAGAAGCTGGGCCAAATATATATACACTGTGTGAAGAGTACCCAAATAAGGGTGTTGCTCAGCTCAGTGTTAGGTCTGGACGACGGCAGCTAACACAGAAGGCTTTAGGGATTGGTATGGGAATAGACCACATGTAAGTAAGTCTGAAGTCTGGATCACAAAGGTCCTTCCCTAGGTCCACAGGCACATCTCAGTGTGACAACTTTTCGTCTAGCCAAAAGAGCCTCCGATCCCAACGTTGAACGCTGGGTTTCACTCCCAGCTTTTTAGTCCCGGGAAAGGGGGTTACTCCGCTCTATACCGAGCGCTCCTTTCTCAGAAAGACTAAGCCACTGAACAAAGAGTGCGGGGGAAAACCCGCGGGGGGTGGGGGGTGGGCAGGGAGATTCTCAAAGGCTGGCGCTATCTGCCGTATACCCGGTGGAGGGAGAAGACGAGATTAACCCCCAAAAGACTGACTGCCACCCGCGCTTCCAGGGCAGGCCCTAAGGCCTCCCTGAGGGGAGCAGTCATAGCTCTTCTCCGGAGACCCCAAAGACACCCAACACCTGCCTCCCGGGGAAGAAGCTCTGTGCCCGATCGGTGTCACCAGCCGCCTGGCCTTGAGCGAAGCCTGTCAAGCCTAGGAGGGCCCCTCAGAGCCACCCGGTCCAAGCCCCTTACTTCATCCACCCCGGCCGAGGCGGGGCGGGCCCCGCACCCTTCCCGCGGCCCGGCCGCCCCGCCCCGTCCCCGTGGCGGCCGCCCCACAGGCCGGCCTCGCGAGTACTCACGGCGACCCCGGGCCGCGTGCGGCCGCCGCTGAGGGGACTAGCGGCCCGGGACGCCCCGCGGGGGCGGAGCGGCAGGCCAAGGGGCGGGGGCCGGGCCGGGCGGGCGAGGTCGCGCACCCCCACGCCTCGTCGTTCCGTCACGGGCGCGCAGAGCTAGTCTGCGCACGCTCGCGCGGCGACACCGTCGTCACGTGACCGGCGTCTGACCAATCGCCAAGCGGCCTGTTTCTGGGCGCGCCACCGCCCCGGACTCCAGGCTTCCGACGCTTGCGCGGTGCTCGCTGGTTGGGAGGGGTGCGGCGCGGAGGGAGGTGGCGCCTGCGCCGCGGGGTGGGGTGGATGAGTGGAAAAATGAGGGACCCTGGGGGTGCGCGGAGAACCTTCTGAAAGAGACTGTCGGCACTTTGCGCCCCGTGTGGTTGGGAGGAATGAGCAGGAAAGACAGTCCCGTCTGCCTCGCAGCGTTGAAGGCTGGGCTGTTGGTAGATTGAGAGAGGCTTCCTGAGACCCTGCGGGTTCCAAAAATCTCTGGTGTGCATGGGGGTCGGCGGGTGTCAGACACCTCGAGGTCTTTTCTTAAGGTTAACTCATTTGCTCCCCTGGTAGCTGTGGCGTGCCGGAAAGCACTCCTTCTATTCAAACAATCTGGGTTCAGAGCTTGGTTTCAGCACTTACTGACTGTTCAGCCTCAAACCACGACTTTCACTTTCTGAGTCTTAGTTTTCTCATCTGTAAAGTGGGGGCAATAATACCTTTTAACGGCGTTGTTGTGGTGAGGATGAAGTAAGATAATAGCTCGAACCTTACGAAATTGCCGTTTTGTAGGCTGTGAAGAGTCAAATACCTGCAATGTCGTGCGGTTCAACGTAATACATATAAGAACCTGCGACTAGAAAGTAGTCCATAAAGGGAAGCCATTATTGTGGCTGTTGCGGTTATTAATCTCAGACATGGGCAGATCTCCCTTCATCCTTAGAATTGGGTGTCAGGGCTTCCATACACCTCTTTTCCATCAGCACTAATGGGGAAAGGCATATGTTAGATCTGCTGTCCTTCCTCGTTCCCTCTTTTTAGCTGGATACAGCACACTCAAGGAAGGCTTTGCCCTGAGTCATATAGGCATGTCATATCTGTCCCTCCTGAGCAGCATTGCAGTCAGGATTTTCCTGGTGACGTTTTTCACATTTGGATATCCTCAGCATCTCCTTTCTATTTCCCTCCTTTTGATGCCTCCCATCCCATCTTTTCACCTTGGTCTCAGCCTGGACCACAACACTGTCTTAGTATCAGTTCGTTACACCCATTGCTCCTAATAACTGAAAAAAGCAAGCAATATAAAATAAGGGGACTTACAGCCTTAGTCTCAATGTAGCTCTTGGGGAAGGAGTTGACTCTGTTCCCTAAAACAATTCCCCAGCAGGGGCCCCATAACAGCTTTTATTTTTTTATTTTTTTAAAGATTTTATTTATTTGACAGAGAGAGATCACAAGTAGGCAGAGAGGCAGGCAGAGAGAGAGGAAGGGAAGCAGGCTTCCTGCTGAGCAGAGAGCCCGATGCGGGTCTCGATCCCAGGACCCTGGGATCATGACCTGAGCCGAAGGCAGAGGCTTAACCCACTGAGCCACCCAGGCGCCCCTCCCATAACAGCTTTTAAAAGCCATGGATGCCAGGCAGTATTTGAACACCAGCACCTTCGTAAGCAGAAGGGGTCTGTCCCCATGAGTAAAATGTCAAAATCCAGTATTTCACAATATTCCAGGATTTCCCCTTTTCATCCCTTCCCATTTCATGCCACCAGATCTTCTACTCATTATGAATTACATTAATCTCAACTGCCTCATGGCTTATCATTATCTTCCTGGCTTCACTTCTTTTCCTATCCAGTCCAGATCCTATTGTCAGTTATATCAAATTTTATTAATATGCTTGCCCTTAAGATTGCAATCTTGGGTCATTCCAGCCATTTACCTCCTCTCCTGTGCCATCCTAAACCAAGATAAGGGAAATCACCCAGTCCTGCAGAACTGCACTTGTGAGTGGACACTGTTTTGAGTTAGTCCAGCCCATGAACCCTATTCTTTGGAAATTAAATTTTCTATATTCGCCCTCCAGATCTGTGGGCCCCAGGGCCATTCCTGTTTTGTGTGACTCCTGGCACTGCGGCTGCAGTTTTTTGAACTGTGAGTGCATTTCTAATCCAAGCTGTACTAAACGAATGTTCTCTCCTGGGAATTTTAGATTAGAGGTGAGAGATTATAATGCTGACTGGTTTGCTGAACAGAAGAGATAAAAACTCAGGAGCTATGGTGCAGCTACCTCCCAGCTACTATGAGGAATGAGAGATGGAGAAAGACTACTGCACGAAGAGAATGAACCATCTAGAGGCAGAGACCAGAAATGGGGGGGATTGGTCTCTGGTTCCTAAAAGTTTCCCAGGCCCTTTGTGAGGCCCTCTGAACTTGTGGTTTCTGAGTGACATTTATCTAGAATAAATCTTTTAATCTAACTTAACTTGTACCCAAGGCAGAGCTGGGTACAAATTCAGTCTCTTCAGTTGGGCCCATAGTGTACTCAGCAATCCTTATACAGGGCAGCTCCCGCCACCATCGCCCATTCTGCTTCACAGAAAAAAATGAAGCCAAGGGGGAAGAAACTGCCTTAGTTTCCAGGCCCCTCCAAGCTTCTGACTCTCCCACCCCTTCTTTCTTGGACAAGAGAGATCTCCCTTCAATCCAAAAATAATCCTTTCACTGTGATGTGTATTTCATTCCCTTTTGTTTCTTCAGGAACTTTGCTCCTTCACTTATGCCTCTCCTTCATGGATATTGAACTTTTTCCTCTCCCCTATTTTTGATTTCAGCACATAAACTTGATCAACTAGCCCAACCTAAAAAAAAATAATCCAATTTTAATCCCACACGCCACTGACTGTTGCACATTTTTTTCTTGCCTTCAACAAGCTTCTAGGGAGTAGTGTGACTCCATTTCCAGTTCCTCACTTCTCATGCACTCTTTTAAATCTAGTGCTTAAATCTAGTGACCTCTTCCCAAAATCTCTACTGAACATACTCTCACTGAAGTTGCAAATGACTTCTGACCTGAAAAATCCACTGGAAATGTTCTGGGTTAGCTTAGTGGACCACTTGATGTCATTTGGCTTCGCTGGTCATCCTGACCCTGTACCCCTTTTCTCTCCTACCTCCTTTGGGCTATAGAATTACAGTTTCTTCCAACACTAACTACATACTGCAGCATCCTTCATGGGCTCCTTTTGTGTCATTCACTATTAAAATCAGAAAACAGGGCACCTGGCTGGTCAGGCAGCAGAGCATGCGACTCTTGATCTCTGGGTTGTAAGTTCAAGCCCCACATTGGCTGTAGAGATTACTTAAAAATAAAAATCTTCCCCCAAAATGAGAAAACAGTTTAACCCACACCAATTTCTCATCTCCTCACTCTTCCCAGTGATCTCCACAGCACCGACCTGAAGCAGACCTTGGTATATGTGCTGCCGAAGCGAGCACTGAAGCAGACCTTGGTAATTTGGAGCTTCTCAGAATCTGATTCTCTTTCTTCTTACAAGTCTTGGAGGTAAGCAGAGCCTATGTTCTATGGCAGACATTGAAAAGGTTGACAGCTAAGACAGAGGCGTGTGACCCAGGCCTGGCCAAGTAGCCCGCAGAAATGGAGATTGTGGAGTTAATAATGCTTCAGAGAAATAGAACTGTGGAGAATTCATCCTGGCAGTGGGCATAGCAGGGTCAGCACTCTCCCATACTTGGAGACTGTGGTGGTATTGGTACTGGTGGTGGTGACATCAAGCACCCACTGATGATGAAATCCACAGTATTCTCACTGTCTGGTTCTGACATCTGACTTTGGCTTTTGTTCTGGTAGCCTGGCCTCCCATTGTTCCCACTCATTTCCCAACCTTGCATGTCCTGCTTGGCAATATTGTGACCCACCCAGTGCCCTTTCAACGAATGGCTTTTCTGTTTAAATCATCCTGTGTGGTACCCTGCCTGAAGGTGACTAGGACTCCCTCCTTCGTGAACTTCAAGTTGCCTTTTAGATAAGTTACCTTTTAGACAACTCCATTTGTACGTCTCACAGGCAAACACATCTTGTTGTCAGTCTACATATCTTCCATATTCCTAACCTCATAAATAGCAACTATGACTTGTTCAGCCTGAACCCTGAGAGAGAAGCATCTTAGACTTCTCCCACCCTCATTTAAACGAAACCAATTTTATCTTGTAAACATCTTACATTTCACCTCTGCTTTTACAGCTTAAATTTTACATTTCACAGACTAAATCAATCTTTCCTTTATACTCCTATCTTCCTCACTGAAACAATTGCACTGTCCTCCTGTCTAGACCCTCTATTCCAGTATCTACTCCTCTGGTCTGTTCTCCACCTGGATGTCCAGTGGAATCTTTTTAAAACACAAATCTGACCATGTCACTCCTCTATTAAAGCCCTTCAATGGCTCCTTCCTGCCCTCATGATAAAACTCTTACCCTTTCTATGGACCTGCTCCCAGCTGACTCTCACTGCTCCTTCATGGGCATCTTAAACTCCAGCCAGGTCAAATCACACATTCTTACAGACCCTGCAGGACATATCTTTATACTCCATAAGTCCTCAATGGGTCTGAGAGTCACAAAGCCACCTCCACCCCCTACCCCTTTCATCCCACAGAGGTGGATACATGACCCATTAGGCCAGGCAGGGGCCTCCATCGCCCTGCCCTAAGTGATTAGTTTAGGCCTGAGTTTGTGATCTTAGTAGAGCCAATCGGTTTTCTCTTCAAAGCTCTCTCGTTTTTAAGGCTATGGTGCTGGGAGCATATGAGATTGAAGCTGCTGGCATCCGACTCTCTCTGTCACATGGAGAAAGTGTGTCTGTGGCAGGAAAGAGAATGGGACAAAGGTACAAAGAGAAACAGAGCCCTGAGAGATGAAGTGAGGGTTAGCTGATAACATTTAATTGAGCCCTTGAATTCAGCTCTGCCTAAAGTCAGTAATACCACTACACCTCTCAGTTCCTTCTTGCGGGTTTGTATTGGTTTCTATCACCTGTCACCCAACCAGTTCTAATACAAAAATGGAATGGGATGTGCAGACTGTAGAATGGTACAACCGACGTGAAATGGGGACAGTGGAGATCTGACAGTCTTTGGCTGAGAAGTTGGAAATCCCTGTTATGTGATATCAGATTAGCTGGTTAAATGGTCTTCTATTTTATCTCAGATTTGGGTCATGTATCCATCCTAGATGGAGATCTCGGGGACACACTGGAAACATGTCTGGATGTTGAAGTGTACTGACCTCTTAACATTTTCATTAAGGTCCTGCAGTTCAGCTCGCTTCCATGCTGGCAGAACCAGAATTATACCCGGCTTTGTTCAGAGTTGCCCTTTCTGCCTGTGGCCAGCAAGCTAGACTGCCAAGGGTCATCACATGTCTTAGATTATAAAAGCCAGATCCTCTTCCTCAAGCGTAAGTAAGTGAAAACAAAGGCATAGATACGGGACATCCAACAGGAGATACTGGAGCTTATGGCCTGAGAAATTCCAGAGAAAAAGTCACACCTGAATGCATCTTTTTATCTCCCAAATTAAAAAAAATATATGTATTTATTTCACTTAGAATTCAGATAGTGCTGGGGATTCTGGTGCCTGGGGATATTGGCTGTGAATGCTGTGGGAAAATGCAGGATATATAGGTCACAAACCTCATGTGCCGTCTTGAACTTAAATCCCCACCTATGCCAGAAAGCCCCTTCACTTCCTCCTCTGTAGTGGAAATGCCACATGGCGGGCCGTAGAATCTAGCTTCCCAAGCAGTCACCTGGAGGCAAATGATGGAACTCTGAAGTACAGTGGAGGTGGCTCTCTGGGGGATGCACCTTGGTCAGTGGGAAGCAGGAAATGAAGGGGAGAACAGATGGCCAAATTCCCTCTCAATTCTCAATTCTCCTCAAGGTGGTTTCTCCTTGCAAGCACCATGTGCTTAGCAAACAACACTGTCACGTGACCTGTTCTCTTCTCATGGCTCACGTGAAGATGTCACCAACACAGTAACGCATTGTCTTGCATCGCTTCACATCTTTCCTGACTCATGTCTCTCCTCCCTGTCACCACCCTGGGCTTCCCTCTCCCCAGGCGGTGCGAGCGCCATAACCCTTGCCTCAGAGGCTGTTTCTGGAGTACTTTGGCTAAGACATGGAACCACAATCAAAGTCTCTGTCCCCACATTGAGTCCCAACAGTGAGAGAGCAAGAAGGTCCTGTGGGCACAGCAGATTGCCTGCTCAAATGCAGAGAATCTAGCCCAGACGGCTGGCTTGCTATCAGGAGCCCAGAGCCAAGGTTGTGGGCAGAGGGGCGGGATGGTGAAGGAAGTCAGGCCATTTCTAACCTACTCCGTACAGGAAGCTGAGACTCATTTCACAGGCTGTCTTCGTGCTTCCCTGCGTTTTCTCCTAGGGACCTAATACTTACTTCCCTTGGGAAAAGTCAGACCCAGGCTTGCAGCCTGCCGTGCCTTCTGGGTCTCTGCTCTTAGGCATCTTGAAGGCAGGGTGCCAGAGCCTGGAAGTTTGAAACCTCCTCTACAGATGGCCAGGCAGTCAAAGGCTCTGATCAGCCCAGGCTGCCGGAGGGTGGTGAACACGGAGAGCAGTGTTTAGAACCAGGGCTAGGGAGAGGAAGGGTGGCTCTCGGCCCTTTCCGAGTTTGTGCTTGGCACAGGTTTGGTCACCCATTTGTGGACCCCACATGGGTCAGCTTGGAAGGGCAGCTACTGTGTTGGCTCTGAACTCCCTGAGCCTATGAAGTTTCTCCCTTCATTGGTTCTCTGAAAAACATAAGGTTGTGTGACATCATTGTATACATGTACGGGCTGTGAGGGGAGGCCCAGAGGCCAAAAACAGCCTGAGTCCCTGCTGGATTTGGCTGTGTCATGATGCGGGCAGTTGTGGTCAGAACAGTAGAGGCCCAAAGATCACAACTGAAGCTGGAAATTATCAAGAGAGATCCTGTGACCTCTGTGTCCTTAGCACTTCACTGGGAAGGCATTCCATGCTCCGCTGAGGCAGAGGCGAGACTGCAGGTCTGGTCAGAGCACACAGCGGATCCAGAACTGCTTCCAGTGTCATAGATCATTCATCCCATCTCAGACTGGGGCTTTTCTTCCTACATCTAAGACACCCAGGCTGCACCCAGGGAGAAAGACATTCCAGAGGCCCTGCCAAAGGCTGAAGTGATACCAGTTCTCAGAGGGCCCACAAATTCAGTGTCCACAGACAGAATCCTCATAAGACTGCTTTAGTGATGTGGCCTCAGGGTAATAATAGACCATGGCCAGGGGGCCGGGAATGGAGCGAGCTGTAGGTTGTCCCAAATAAGTGCTTGTCCGGCTGCCTCACTCCTATCCTAAGCATCTCCTTGGGTCTGAGGCATAGGAGCCAGTACCACTCAGGGATTTTGACTATCTGGTCAGAGCTACTAGAGCATGAGCCAGCCAAGTGCTGAATAATGTTTCTTTGGGGACACACTGAGCAGATTAAGATTGACTTATCACCATAGATAGACCATTGTGGAAGCCATGAAGCTGAAGGGGAGGGGAATAGGCAAAGTGTGTCCTATTGCTAAGAAACAGAAATTACAAGGGCCTGATCCAGGTTCAGAGACAAGGATTCTTGATTCTTGATGATGGTTACTAGCTCACAGAGGGCCCAGGAATAAAATCAATTGGTTTGAAAGGAATTGTATCACCAGAGAATCCTTACCCCGGCATACAGGGCTCTGGGAATGCATAATCTCTAAGGCAATCTTCAGGTCTGAAACCATTCCCAAAGGGAAGAAGAATGTTTCTATTCCAGAAGGAGCATCCTCTGAGGGATTTCCATGAAGGACAATGGATAGTAAGAGATACTTCCCAGGGGAAAGGACTAAAAGCAATCAATTTTGTTAACCAAGAAACTCATTCCACTGCCTAGGACGATATACTATATGCTATAAGTTAGTGACCATTGTTTTTTCTTCTCCCCTATTCCAAATGAAAGATTTCTTTCTTTAAAAAAAAAAAAACAAACAAACTTGGGGCACCTGGGTGGCTCAGTGGGTTAAGCCTCTGCCTTTAGCTCAGGTCATGGTCTCAGGGTCCTGGGCTCGAGCCCCGCATCGGGCTCTCTGCTGAGCAGGGAACCTGCTTCCCCCGCACTCCCCCCCACCTGCCTCTCTGCCTACTTGTGATCTCTCTCTCTCTCTGTCAAATAAATAAAAAATCTTAAAAAAAAAAAAACTTATCCTATTCCCCCTCCCATTTCATATTGGTTATGCAGGTGTAGCTAAATCAATCCTTTAGCAATAGATTATAAAATCATAAATTGCATCCAGACCTGATCAAGAATTGCACATTACAAAGGGACCCTGGACTGAGAGCAGTAATTGAGCAAAAGCAATTGGACATGATTCTGTTTTGTCTCACATTTTTGTTGGGCCTAGGATCATTTCACTGTTGGGCAGGCACATTTTTGAAAATGTATGTTTGTCAAGAAAAATATAGGTAGCTACTGAGCAATAAAGGGGTGGGATACAGTAGATTCATATTGCTTATTTACCCATCATCCCTTTGTTTGGGGACCCATTTCTCCCCTCCACACAGTCCTGGAGAAGTTGTCAATTATGGTGGCCTACTTTTCCACCCTAGGCATAGGCATGTGTCCATTGTGGCCAAAGTCCTCTCTAGGACTTTAGAGCTAGAGCTAGTGAGTCTGACATATAGAAGGATGCAGAGCCAAGAGATGGGAGACATCATCAACTGAACCCCTAGATCCAGCCATGCATGACAGCAGACCCATCCTTTGGTTTATCAGTTGTATAAGCCAATTAATTTCCTACTGGATTAAACATGTTTGAGTTGGGGTTTTGATACTTGCAACTGAAAGAGTTCAGACTAATACATGCATATACAACGGAGACACAAACACTATATTGTTCAAACTCATTGGATATTGTACACGTCCTACATGATCTTATAGGGGTCAGCAAACTTTTTGTCTACAAGACTAGATAAATATTTTAGTTTTGTGGGGGCAGATACGGTCTCTGTGTCATACTCATTGTTTTTTTGTTGTTGTTTTTGGTTTTATTTTCAGATCCCTTTAAGAAAACGTGAAACTGTTCTTAGTTTGTAGGCCATACAAAACAGGTTGCAGGCCAGATTTGCCCACAGGCCACAGTTTGCCAGCCCCTGATCCAGACCCTGCCATGCTCTGCAGCCTTGACACAAAGTCTGTCAGTCCCTAACCATGAAGCAAAATGCGAAGTGCCATTTTGGTTCAAGTGTCTTGATATGACTTGGTAATGAGTTAAGGATCCGGGTGGAGAGGACTTCATCCCCATTTTCTCCCACATAATTGGCATGGAATACATGGTAATCATTATTATTTCTTGGTAATAAAGGTAACTTATCAAAATGGTGCAGCTGTCCAAATAGCTTTGTTCAAAGTCCCAGTGCCTCCTTGAAGACCCTTTTCTCCTTAAACTCCTTTACGAAATCTTTCTCCCACCTCCCTTTCTATTTGAGTCTGAATTAGATACTCTTCTGCTTGTGATCGTAGACCCTGTGAGGCCTTGGGTTATAACTACCTAACTGGTCTGTCTTTCCCACTAACTCTGGGCATGTATAACATGCCTGAGCCCCAGCTCCTAGCAAAGTGCTTAGCACCTAGCAGTGAAAGGCCTCTTTGCCGCCATGTGAGTATCTGTTTGAAGGCGTGGGTATTCCACACGTCCTCCTGTGTCCAGGGTGATCAGTCTAGGTGTCAGCATCGTGCTGGTGGCTGGTGTAATGATGCCCTCAACACTGTTTTCCTCTGGATTGGAAATAATTTGGAAATACATTTCCAAATAATTTGGAAATACATTACACATTACCTGGTGATGTCATTACCATGTCTATTTTCATCCCATTCCCTCCAAAAACGAGTCAAAGACAGAGGAACAGGTGGGAACAAGTTTTCTTAGAAACTGTTATGAAGGAGGAACCCTCCAACCCCACCCCCACATCCTTTCCTTTACTATCTGATGTGATAGCAGATCAGAGGCCACCAGCCTCAGCGACATCTGGGGATCAGAGTGCCCACCACACAGCTGGGGCCCCATACTACTTTGATCCATGTCTGTGAGGTGGAGGAGAAATTAACCTCCTGGGGAAAATATGTGCAAGGCCCTACAGGCCCAGGACAGGCTGACCAAGGCAAGGTGAGTCATGGTGTTCTAAGCTGAATCTTTTGCCCATCTCACAGAAGCAGGCAGGAAGCACCACCATTGATCAGTTTTATATGGCACCCACTGAATACAACAGAGAGACAAAGACAGACAGAGCACACACCACTTCTAAGCTGAACACTGCTCACCATCTAGAAGCACCTTGGATAAGCACATGTGAGACACTCTTGCATAGGAAAGATGTACTTTTTAAAGGAATGAAGAAGTATTTTGGCAAAACATCTACTTCCCTCCCAGGTCCTGGGTAAAGAGGGACCTCTAAATTCTGAAGCTTCTACATATTGAAAATGATCCCCTTCTCAATGGCAGTATATACAGTAGCAAATCTTCCAAGTCTGTTGTCACAGCCCTCTAGGTATATCCTGAATCTACTTTACAGGTGGGCAAACATAGACTTGGAGACAGAAGGTGGCCTGGAGCAAGGGGACACTGGGGCTGGCTCAAGGTGAGGGGAAACAGGAGGTGTCTCGGCTCAGCCAGAGGCAGGGCCTCTGTCTATCCAGATGGGGAAGGGAAATCCTGGGGTGGTTAAAACTCCCTCTTTCTTCCTGTCTGGGGAAGCAGTGGTTCCACAGAAAAGGCTGTCAAGGACACTCCTGCTGGCCGGTGGGCCCCTCAGGATGGCAAAGGCCAGGGCAGGCCAGAGCTCCTCCTGGCTTCAGGGATATTCTCTGAGTTTGGGGATTGTGGGTTCCCTGCTTCCATAACTCTCTTTGTTGCCTGCATGGGAGCCTACCCCTAGACATTAAGTCCTTCATTATTTTAAAAAGGGGGAGGGGCACAATTTAAGAGGGAATGAGACACAGAACACTCTTTCCACAGCCTCCCTCTGCCTAGGCTGGGCTTTTACGAATCTCCTTCACCCTGTCTCCTAGGGATATTTAAAGGCAACTTGTATGAGACTCTATACTGTCTTTTTGTTTCTCTTGTGTTTTTTTTCCTTTTCTTTTGTTTTTATTTTCTGTTTCCTTCTTTTAATTTATATAGATATATTTATATTCTTAAAAAAGCAATAGTCCTTTGGTCCCTAAACTCTAAGGAATGATATGATTTTGAAAGAAGTAAATCTGGGCTTCCCTTGCAGAGAAGCCCTTGGCACCCCCAAGGCCCTCTGCTCATTCCCCTAGACAGTCAGTCCTCAGCCAGCCCCAGCTGCCTTGCCAGCCTGCGCTCTAAGCCACAGGCACGGGACAACCCACTTGATGAAAACGATCCTTAATGTGGCCTGAGCCCCAGGCGCCGGCCTGGGGTCCGATCCACCTCCATCCGTGGCTGCTCCTTCAGGAAGGGCTGCTCAAGCATTTCTGTGCTTTTCCTTTCCTTTCTTCTCACTCTTCAGTTTCTGTTGTTGGGGATTTGTTGATTAGGACAGAGGAAAGAGAAAATTTTAAAAAGGCAAAACTCACTCTGGCAGGCAAGACAAGAAGAGCAGCTTGCCCCAGCAATGACATCGCAGGTGAGTGGCTCAACCTCTCTTCCTGAGGAACAGAGCAGCTTCAGGGTCAAGGCAGCAGCCTGGTCCACTGAAGTGACTTTGGGGCCTCTTGGGAAGATGATCCCAGCCCCTCAGCCTCCCTAAAGGGCTCCCTGGGGTAGCATCAATGAGGCCGGGCCACGTGGACCTCTGGAGATGACAAATCTCTAGAAGGTGCAGGCAGCTGGCCCTGCCAGAAACCTAAGGGAGCTTGTCATCTCTCTCCCCATCACCCCCAGGCCCTGCAGATCCTGCTTCTTTAGCTTGTTTGCTTGTATCCTCATCTCCAGGTTCTCTGCCAATAGCCCAGCCCCTGCATCTTATCCCCTCTTTGCATAAGCTCCCCAAATGGTTCCCTACCATCTTCAGGATAAAGTCTCAACTCATGAGCCTTCACAACTGTTCTGGCCTCATTCCCCACCCCCCTGCCCTTCCCCACACACAGCTTCTCTACTCCCTACTGTGGCCACCTCTGGAGGAGAACTAACTGGTTAGATCTTGCCGTAACTGTCTCTCCCAGATTGTGGGGGCAGGATGGTGTCGAATTTATCTCCATCCTTGGACCAAAGGAGAAACACAAAGTCTCCAACTGAGGATCCCTCCTTAGCTTCTGGCTCTTCTCTCCCAGACTTTTTCAGAGGTGGGTGCTCCTGACATCTCAAAAGGAACATCAAAGCTGACAGGGCCTCCATCACTCGGGCCCCGTCTGCCTAGGGTCCACCCCTGGACTTACCTTTCTGTGGCTGGTCAGTGAGAGAAGATCAGTAAGGCCGATTGGCATCCTTGGGCCTCTTTAGCTGGACCTTGAGCCTCTTCATGCCAATTTGAAAGCCATTCATGGCCTGAATAGCTGTCTGGGCACTGGTTGGATTGTCAAAGCTAACAAACCCTAGGGGGCGTGGGCAGAGAGGTCAGCTGGAAGCTCGGCCTGGCAGGGCCTCCATTCTCTCTGACCAGACCCCTCTGCCCGTGTCCCCTCAGGCCAGTTCCAAACATATACCCCTCCAACCTTCATTGTTTCCACGTGCACCCACACACACACAAACACACAGTCATACATAGGCAAACGGCCTGAGTCTCCTACAGGTGTAATTCTTGCAAGGCAACTCTGAGTGTGTGTGGGAGGGTGAGGAGTGTACTGGTGGAGTGTCTCCCTGTTTTTTCCCTGGTAGCGGTTGTATTCTCTCCCTCTTCAGCACCCATTCTGGTCCTCTAAACTGCAGCTGGGATTGGAGGGGACCTCTCGCCTCAGATTCCTACTCTTCCTGCCCTTCTAGACTCTGAAGCCTGACTTGCTTGAGCGTCTTCCAGACACCTGACTTTTCTGGGTGAACCTGAAATAGACTTGTTCTTGGGCTGGGCTTAGCCTAGTCACTGGTCTGTGAGCCTGCTTTCTGCCATACGCTCAGTCTCTGGGAGCCATTGACTTATGGACAGACAAGCTTAGGGTCTGCAGTGAATCTCAAAGTTAGGAGTGGGAGAGGCCCGTGGATGGGCCTCAGCTCACCGAAGCATTTGCTCTGGTTGGTGGCTCGGTCTACAAAGACTTTGGCAGACACAACAGCTCCAAAGGGTAGGAATGTCTGTATGAGTTCTGCATCACCAAACTCCTGAGGCAGGTGATAGATGAAGAGGTTACAACCTTCTGGGCCTGCAGGAAGGGCAACAGACTGGTTCAGGGGAGAGACCCTGAGCAGAGCCCCACCAGGCCCTGATCTCCAGCCCCCTGCCCCTCACCTTCTCTTTGCTGCTGGGGCAGGGCTGAAGACTGCTGGGGGAAAGCTGTGCTCACTGGGGCATAGGCCGATGGGTAGGCTGCTGGAGACAGAGGTGGGAGTGGGCAGTGAGCAGTGACCCCCAGAAGCCATTCCCCCAACCAAGCATGTCCCCATTTGCCTGGCCACCTTGGACCAATTCAGCCCAGTCCAAGTAAATCCCCTTAGAGAAGTCATCCTGGGCCCAGGGGTGGGGGGATGGGAGGGTCGACTCAAAGAGAGCCTAACCACCCCCCACCCCAAAAATCTCCCTCTTCCTTTCTGGAGCCCTTCAAACCCCCCAGGCCGCGGAGCGCCAAGTGAAACCTGCGTAGTGGTGCATCCCAGCGTAGGCCTGCTGCAGGGGGTCAGCCACGCCAGGGCTCTGGGCTGGGGAGAGAGGGGCGCGGGGCCCACGGTGAAGGCAGGCGGGTGGGGAGGTGGAGCGACCGTTGTGAGAGGCAGCAGGGAAAGAGGAGTCCCTTCCCAAGGCCGTAGCCGCCTCCCCCCGCTCCCCCCGCTCCCCACTCCATTTTGGGGAGATTTGGGCGGAGCGGAGGGCCCACCTGGGTAAGGGGAGAGCCCGTTATTGTAGAGACTGTCAGAGCCCGGCTGCCCGTTGGTCTGGGGAGTCAGGGGGCCAAATCCATTGACCCCGATGGGCGCTGGCAGACCCGGAAGCGAGCCTGGGCCACCGCCAGGCGGGGAGCTGGCTGCTGGAGGCAGAGGAGGTCGGAGAGTCAGGCCACAGCCCTGCTTTGCGGGGTCCCAGCCACCGCCCAGCTCCTGAGCACAGTACCTGCGGCGGGCAACAGCGGCGCAGCCACCAGGCTGAAAGCCGCCACGTGCTGCATCTGGGCCGCCACTGCGGCCACCGGGCCTAGGCCTGGGCCCTGTGCCGCTGCCAGCAGGGCCGCCTGGTGCTGCAGGATCTTTGGGAGGGAAGAAAGACAGGTGTGTAGGACCAGCGGTGGGCAGGTGCCCCGGCTCCCAGCCTCCTCCGGGGCGGGCCCACAGGCGCACACAGGCCCCTGTACCCCGGGAAGCAGGGGGTTGGTGTCAGGCACCTACCGCGGTGGTGTAGGCTCCGCACGCTCCCAGCGGCAGCGGTGCAGGGTGGAAGGCGCCCAGCTGGCCGGCCATCTGCTGCATCCGCCGTAGCGCGCGCTCCCGGTCTGTGTCCGCCAGTTTGACCACGAGGCTGGACGAGGCGCCCTGGGTAGGGCAGGGGAGGCCGCCGTGACCAGTCCAGACCCCAGCCCTGGCCCGAGGCCAAGCGCTTCGCCCATTAGGCTCTTTGCTGGGGCACTGATCGCACGTGGGGAGGAAAAGCCCGTCCCCACCCCACTGGCCTCACCCTGGGCCCCGGGTGCCCGCCCTCACCGCCATGGTCCGGCTGCCATGCAGACTCTGGATAGCTGCCTGAGCTTCCCCCTGACTCCCGAACTTCACAAAGGCACAGCCTGGGGCAGAATAGAAGGATTGGGTGGCTCAGTCCACAGGGGCCAAAGGGTCATGCGGCCCAGAATGAGGCAGGAATTCCCAGGGTCAGCTCAAGTCACCTTTACTGGTGCCATCAGGGCTTCGCAAGACGGTGCACTCCTCGATATGGCCAAAGGGCTGGAACAGGCGTCTGACGTCCTCCTCACCCTGCTGCTTCCCCAGCATCCCCACAAACAGCTTTCGGTCCTCTGGGGACAAATTCAGGAGTGATCTGGAGACCCTAAGTCCTCTTGGACTACCTTCCTAAGATAGCTTACCCCAGCTCTGGGAAGAGGTATAGGGAGTAAGAAGGCCCTGGGGCTATAACGTTGGGTTTCTTTGAGGAGCAGGATGATCTACAGACAGATCTGGAGGAAAAGAACTCAACCCAGATCCACCATGAAAACCTGGGTCTCGGGAAGGAACAAGAAAGACTGATTGCTGCTCTTGTGGAAAGTGATTCAGTGATGTCTTTGGTTGGTACAGCCCTATATGCATCTTTTGTATTTTTGAGCTTTCTGTTCTGAAAGTTTGGGAAAGGCAGTTTTGGACCATTTTAGCCCTATTGGGGGGTGTGTCCTCAGAGAACGTCTTTGTATTCAGATTGGACTAGGAGAAAAAAAGCACAACCTTGCTAGTCAGGCTGATGGCAGCACCATCAATGCCCCTTCCTGCTCAAATCAAGGAGGGCTCTGGGACAAAAAACAGCACAGAAAACAGTTGTCTCATCATACTGCCTCATTCCCAGATGTTGAGCCCTGGGAATGATGAATCTCTAAGCCTAGCACCAAACTCAACTTGGGTGCTCCTCCCAAAGGCCTAAAGAGGGCAGGAAGCTTGGGTTCCTGAGCCTCCAACATTAGAATTCCCCCCCCCCTACAATTGCTAAGCCCTTGACCCCTTTCCTTAACTCCCACTTCCACTGCTTCATTCCCCAACTGAGCTTCCAGGGCCTTCGGTGACCCTTCTGCCCCCTCTCTGCCTTCCCTTGTGCTCTGCCCTGATCCTTCCCCAGGTGTTCACACTGTGGAAGGACAAGTTCTGCCTGTAGACTTGGATGGCCCCTGAGAACAAGTCTGATCCCTCCCTTTGTTCCCTCTTCCTCTGGGAGAGTGTTCCTTGGAGAAAGCTGGAGAGCTGGGGCTGGAAACCAGGGCTTAGCCACACATCTAGCAAGTCAGGCCTCAGGAGACTCTCAGGAACCCAGGATAGAGGGGTCCAGGTCACAGGACCTGGTGTCAAAGTCCTGCTCCTTTCTGCACCAACATAAATCTCTGAAATAGGATGTGGCTTCATGCAGGCAACGGAAGTGGGGAGAGGAGTGGTGAGAATCTGGTTTCAGGCTTCACCTTCAGATCCTGGAGCCCAAGAAAACCCATCCTAAACTCCTTTACTCCTTGACAATTTGGGCTAGGCCAGTGGGGATCCTTGGATCCTGAGTCCAAGGAAGACAAGGCTGGTGAGGGTCATAGACTGAGTGTGGCAAAGAAAAGGAAGAACAGACTGCCTGGAGTTAGCAGTGGACAGACTTTCCAGTAGGGTTATGTATGTGTCCATATTTTATCTGGATGGTGTGGGATTCAGCCTAGGCTGCCCAGGGACCCTAAAGTGTCTGTCAGTGCTGTGTCTGTGAGGAGGGTGGAGGCTGTGGTTAAATGGGATGGGCAGAATATGTTTCAACAGAACCCTGCCTCCTCTCCAGAGGATTACTGCTCAGTGATCTCAAGGGGGAAGGGATATGTAATGTACTTGTGGCTGGAATCTTAGAGGAAGTGCCCGTCTGATGTGGTGAGAGTACAGTCGGTGAGTGTCCTTCACTTCTGGGAATGTTAGCCACAAAATAGTGCTTTTGGAACAGATCACTGGTTTCCGAACCTTTTAAAAAAGCTGTGGAATCTCTTGTTCTAACAAAAATATTAGGATGAAGCTAAAAAATGAGAGACAGAACTGCTCTGACTGAAACCAGAAAGGTGGGGCGTGGGGTTGGGGCTGAAGTTCCTTTTGCTTCATCTTCTCCTAGTACCACCTAGAGGGGGTTGCAAGGAAAGTCCTTTAAAAACCACTGACTGAAAAGATAATGAATAGAGTTCCACATGGTATATGCAGAGGGATCTGAGATCACTCTTTTCAGGAAACCAAAAAGATAAAGAAAAAAATTACTTGATCAGTCTGCTAGTGGCTTTGCCTTGACATTGGAAGACAGGCCCCATTTGGTCAGGGAATCAAATGTCAGAAGACTGTGTCATTGTTCTGAGTGACTCTAAAGCATGTCCATGTGTCTCTCAAAGGCCCAAGAGGGGCTAGAGAAGATTCTATGGCCTCCAGAGTCCCAAGGCTTAAAGAGGGCTTACTAATATCCTGATTTATAGAGCAGCTGTGTCATTGGATAGGGTCTGCAAGATGGTGATGGCTCCTAGGTAAGATATCATGCCACAGGGACCAGCATCCAGGTAGCCCTAGGTAGGAAGTGAAATATCAAGACTGAGATGGAGCCCCCAAGGCAGGAAATAGGTTTGTGTGGATAGCGGTCTGATCCTTTAACTGCCCTTCCTCTTGTTGCTCTTTCCCACTGATGGTGGTTAGTTCAAGCTCATGCCACAGACCATGAAATTCTCTGATCCTTCTTTTCCAGTGCCCAGTCAAGAATTTTAATCTCCATGAAAAGTCACAGACCCTATGGTCCTGGACTACTGAGCTATACAGAATTTTTTTTTAAAAGATTTTATTTATTTATTTATTTGACAGACAGAGATCACAAGCAGGCAGAGAGGCAGGCAGAGAGAGAGAGGAGGAAGCAGGCTCTCTGCTGAGCAGAGAGCCCGATGCAGGGCTCGATCCCAGGACCCTGAGATCATGACCTGAGCCGAAGGCAGCGGCTTAACCCACTGAGCCACCCAGGCGCCCCATGAGCTATACAGAATTTAAAATTGAAATAAGCCTGCGTTATAGGCTGGGCTCTATACTGCCTATTTCACAGGTATCCCTTGAATGCTGGTATTCTCTTTGCCACTTTACAGGGAGCTTGATAATGTTTGGCAACAGGATGATCAAGGTCACAATGACCAGGAGTTTCAGGTGATCCCAAAATGGTGGGATAAGTTTCTTAGGAGACCTAAGAGAAGTACAGTCTTGACCTCCTAGACTAGCCCCCAAATATACAGCCATGAAGGTTCTGAGGGTCAATGCCCCCAGAGAGAGGTAATGATGGGATTTAGCCCAGGTAATTCAATTTCCTCTACTTCAAACTCTACCAGTTAGGTAAAGAGAAGATTCTATAAGAAATGGATCAGAAATCTCTGAATAAAATCATCCCCTGGGTGGGTCCCCGAAAACTGGGAATATCAAATAAGGAGGCTCAGCCTTCCTGGAGTGGAAGGAATTAGAAGATAGCATTAGTGTAGAATTGAGATATAGTTGGATAGAAACACAGACGAATGGTATAACTGCCTTCTTCCTGTTGTCAACTAATGTGTATGCCTTGCTCTTCTACCAAATGCTTTTTAAAACCCAAACCAAGCTGTTTGAGCCCCCGAGGCCCAGCTCCATAAAGCTGCCTTGTGCAGCTGGTCATATAGGTCAGGGATTCTAATGTAGCAAATGATGGGATTGAGAGATCAGAGTCAGAGTCCGTCCATTCCCTCTTCCTCAGGAAAGGCGCCAAGATGCCGTTCAAGAAAAGAGGTTCTACCTCAAGTCGGCTCAAAGGAATTCCTGAGGGTCCCAAGTTTCTAGCTTCTAGGCTTCTCATACTCATTCACCTTCCTGTTGGTGGGATGCCATGATTGTAGGGACTGTGTAGGAATGAAGTTTCAGCATTGGGGTACCAATCACCAAATACATCCTAAAAATACTCATCCACTTTTCAGTCCAAATACCAACCCAGGGGATCCCGCTGGTGGCAGCATATGGAGCAAAGCATCTTTCCCCTGATGTTCTTAGTAATGACTCCAGCATAAGGAGCCAAGAGAGCCTGGGAAAGTCAATGAGGAAATATCCAGGGCAAACGGAGTCTTCTGGCCTGATCTGATAAACATCAAGAAGAGCTTTAATTCCCCCCCCCCCCCAAAAAAAAACCCTGCTGGAAATAATAAACAAATCCAGCAAAATTGTAGAACAGAAAGTCAACAAATAAAATGGGCTGTGTTTCTATACACTAGCAATGAACAATTTGAAAAAGAAATTAAAAAAGCAGTTCCACTTAAAATAGCATAAAAAAATAAAATACTTAGGAATAAACTTTTAAAAGGAGGCAAAAAGATTGGTATCCTGAAAACATTGCTGAGGCATCTGGGTGGCTCAGTGGGTTAAGCCTCTGCCTTCAGCTCAGGTCATGATCTCAGGGTCCTGGGATCAGCCCCACATCGGGCTCTGCTCAGCAGGGAGCCTGCTTCCTCCTCTCCCTCTGCCTGCCTCTCTGCCTACTTGTGACCTCTCTCTGTGTCAAATAAATAAATAAAATCTTTTTAAAAAAACATTGCTGAAGGAAATTAAAGACACAAATAGATGGAAGACATCTTGTGTTCATGGATTGAAAGACTTAATATTGTTAGATATAACTACTGCCCAAAGAAATCTACAGATTTAATGCAATTTCTATTAAAATCCCAATGGCATTTTTTTGCAGAACTAGAGAAATCCATCCTAAAATTCATATCAAATCTCAAGAACCCATTGTCAAGACAATCTTGAAAAAGAAGAAAGTTGGAGATCTCACTTTCAGATTTCAAAACTTACTACAAAGCTACAGTAATCGAGCAGTGTGACAGTGGCAGAAAGACATGCAGAACAATGGAATAGAAGAGAGAGGCCAGAAATAAGCCCTCACATATAGGTCAAATGATTTTTGACAAAAATTTCAGTCTTTTCAGAAAATGGTGTTGAGAAAAGTGGGTGCAAAATGACGATGTTGGACCCTTACTTTGCATCATATACAAAAATGTACAAAATGAGTCAAAGACCTAAGCATGAGTGCTAAAACTATAAAACTCTTAGAAGAAAACAGGGAAAAAGCCTCATGACCTTGCATTTGGCAATGACTTCTTAAATGTGACACCAAACTCACAGTCAACAAAAGTAAACTGAACCTCATCAAAAAAATTTTTAAAGATTTTATTTATTTATTTGACAGAGAAAGAGATCACAAGTAGGCAGAGAGGCAGGCAGAGAGAGAGGGGAAGCAGACTCCCTGCTGAGCAGAGAGCCCAATGTGGGGCTCAATCCCAGGACCCTGAGACCATGGCCGGAGCCAAAGGCCGAGGCTTAGCCCACTGAGCCACCCAGGTGCCCCAGACTACATCAAAATTTCAAACTTCATGCATCAAAAGACACACTCAGTGAAAAGACAACCTACAGAATGGGAGAAAATATTTGCAAATCATCTATCTGATAATATCCAAATAAAATCTGGTAATATCCAAAATGAAGAGTTCCTACAACACAAACAAGAAAACAAATCATCCTGTTAAAAAGTAAGCAAAGGGCTTAAATAAGCATTTCTCCAAAGAAGATATACAAATGGCCAGTAAGCATATGCAAAGATGCTCAATATTACTACTCATTAAGGAAGTACAAATGAAAATCACAATGTAATATCACCTTACACTATAAGGATGACTGTTGAAGAAGGAGAAAAAGAAGGAAGAGGAGAGGAAGGAAGAGGAGGAGGAGGGGAAGATGGAAGAGGAGGAGGGGAAGAAGAAGAAGGAGAAGGAGGAAAAAAAAGAATAAGAAGGAGAAGAAAATGTATAGAAGGAGGAGAAGATGGAAGAGGAGGGGAAGAAGAAAATAGCAAGTATTGGAAAGACTGTGGGGAAACTGAAACCTTTGTGCACTGCTGGTGGGAATGTAAAGCCACTGTGGAAAACAGTATGACAATTCCCTCCAAAATTAAAAATAGGATTATCATGTGATCCAGCAATACCAGTTCTGGGTATTATAACCAAAAGAATTGAAAGCAGAGTCTCAAAGAGATACTTTTTTTTCAAAGAGATATTTGTACACTTATGTTCACAGTAGCATTATCCACAACACTTAAAAGGTGGATGCCACCCAAATGTCTTTCAAACAATGAATGGATAAACAAAATGTGGTAAATACATACCATGGGATATTATTCAGCCTTTAAAAGGAAAATCTGACACAAGCTACAACATGGCTGAACCTTGAGGACATCATGCTAAGTGAAATCAGCCAATGACAAAAAGACAAATACTGTATGATTTCACTTATATGAGGTATCTAGAGAAGTCAAATTCATAGAAACAGAAAGTAGAATGATGGTTACCAGGGGCTGGAGGGGGAAAAGGCAGTTATTTAATGGGTACAGATTTTGAGCCTTGTAAGAGGAAGAAATTCTGGAGATGGTTTGCACAACAGTGTGAATATACTTAACACTACTGGACTGTACACTTAAAAATGGTAAAGGTGATAAGGTTTATGTCATGCCTATTTTACTATAATTTTTGAAAATGAAGGAGATCTTTAAGGAGGGCTGAAAACTAAGTACACAGACCAAGGAAGAACAGAGACTCTATTGTCCCTTCATTCTGATCCAGGAGAACCAGGAAGTTAAGGCAGAAAGGTAGACCAAGCCCGAGATTCCAAGTTCCTCCAAGAGAAAAGAATCTCAGCCTCCAGATTTCATTTTCCTTTTGCAGGCTGTATACCTGGACCCGAAGGGCTTGTGAGGATTAGCCATTGCCATAACCTAAAAGTGTTAACAATAATCTCTGGGTGATTTGCTCTGAGTCAAGCTGACGGGAAGCACCTCCCAGAGGTAGAGTTAATTTCAGGAAGTGAAACCTTAACTTGAGTAGTCTTAAGCAGTACTGTGAAACTTATCCAGTCAGGTCTTCCCTGGAAGAGTACTTCATAGAATTAAGTAAGTATAAGGATCAAAGACAGATAAGCGTGTCCACTGACCGGCAGAACGGTTGTATCCAAGATCCATACTTCATTTAGATCAGAGAATGTGTCCCAGTGTTAATGAAATTCTGAAAATTCTTGCTCAAAATTTAACTTTAACTCAAAGTTTAGTTGTTAAATCCTGAATGAAGTAGAATCCTGGATAAAATTACATAAAAACATGACTCACCTAGTTCAATAATTATATATATTTATTATTCAAAATCTGGGCTAATATTTAAACAAAACCATATAAATTCAGTTAGAAATTACCTAAATCATTCATTATAGGATGGTGATGGGAGGGCTGATGTGGTAACAGATAACTGGTCTCTTCAGTAAAGCCAAACTTCAAGATTGAAAAAGAGATGCTTCACTTCAGAGACTGTTTTTAAAGTTTAAAAAAACTAAAGTGGAAAGAGTGCACGGGTTGATTACTTAGCTGATATCTGTACCTTAGGCATCCTGGGGAAAAAAAATCCTTGGTAAAAAAAAATACTGCCTAGGTTGGAGAATAGAACGAGCAGAGCAGTCACTATTGTGATTTATGAATTTATTGATTTTATGTTATGAAATTTGAAAGAGAGGGAAAAATATACAGGAGTTTCTTTTTTTTCTTTTTTAAAGATTTTATTTATTTGTTTGGCAGAGAGAGAGACAGCGAGAGAGGGAACACAAGCAGGGGGAGTGGGAGAAAGAGAAGCAGACTTTCCGCTGAGTAGGGAGCCTGATGTGGGGCTCAATCCCAGGGCCCTGGGATCATGATCTGAGCCAAAGGCAGACGCTTAACGACTGAGCCACCCAGGCGCCCCCATACAGGAGTTTCAATGATTTTGAATATTTTGCCTTAGGACTAAAAATACTTTTCCTATTAGATTGGTGCCTACCATTAATCTTATTTTTTGTGCTTCCGTAGAAGGGATCATGAAAGTTAGGAAAAATCAACTGCAGCCTCCATGCTGAACAGGAGGTAAAACAGACTTAATGACCAATGCCTGAAGGATTTGGGGGTCCCTGACCTCATAGAATTTGATTTGACATTTTGAAATACATGAATCCAGGCATTTTAATGTTTACATTCAAATAAATCCAGATGCTGAGGAGAAAAGTTTCTGGCACTATGTTCATTTTTGATGTAGAAATGGGTGCCTTTACTCTAATTAGGGTATCAGGTCATTTGGACAGTTAGGTGCATTTTCCTTTTAAGAGTATCGCTCAATGCCACAGGATGTAAAATATAGGCATGGAGTATGAAGTACATAAACAGCATGGAACTTAGCTGCAGAAATTATGGGAACAAGCTGAGATCACGAAAAGGCTGCTATAGGGTGCCTGGGTGGCTCAGATAGTTAAGCGTCTGCCTTTGGCTCAGGTCATGATCCCAGGGTTCTGGGATAGAGCCCCGCATGGAGCCCCACATTAGGCTCCCCGCCCTGTGGGAAGCCTGCTTTCTCTCTCCCACTCCTCCTGCTTGTGTTCCTGCTCTTGCTGTCTCCTTCTCTGTCAAATAAATAAGATCTTTTTAAAAAAAAAAAGCCTGCTATAACATAGTTCATGAAGACCTGGATGGACATCTAACACTCAGAGTATCATTAGGGCTGCAGAGGATGGCCATGGAAGAAGAGGACCCCAGCACCTTCTATCAGGCAGATTCTGTTGTGTTGCTACTATTACTGCATTGTAAGTATCGAATGTACAGGTGTTACCAGTAACTTCTAAAAGTGATACACATACAGTGTGTTTAAAACATAGGTTATTTCAACCACAAACTTCATGTCTATTGATTTAAAATAAGAGGAATACTACTCTGCTGCATTGGCATCAAAATTCAAGAAAGATAATGTAAAGTAGTTGTTTTCATTAAAAGCTCATCTGTGCACAATAGATTCCTCCTATATGCAGATGGGAAGAATGGAAGTCTCTGGGCCAAAGAAGCAAAACTGGTAAGTTTGGTTAAGTTCTGGCAGTGCTGGTCAACTTTTAAAAGTGGAATCATTTGCCAACATTTAATATAATTAAAATGTAAATTGTAATTAAATCAAGACAGTCTCATCTATTTAAAGTTATCTACCTGGCTCCTGTAGCATTTGAGTTGGAAATCCCTGTTTTATTGAGGGAGGGGGATGGAAATCTAATAATCCCTTCCGGAAGGAAATGGTGGAATCTTGGAAGATTATACTGTTTGCCTTGATACCCTTTAGATTACATCTGCATTGATACCAGTATTCTTTTTTTTTTTAAATTTTTTAATTTTTTTATAAACATATAATGTAGATACCAGTATTCTTAAAAGATATAGAAATCATTGTTATTCAATTGTAAACTAAGGGATTTAATTTCAGGAATTAAAAAAACAATGCAAGCTCATAGGGATAAATATATTAGGACAGGTGTGACCATAACTCTGAAGGCTTATTGAATGGGATCACAGAGATAAGACTTGAATAGGGCAAGCTGTCCCACACTGATGTCAAATGTTACATTTCAAAAGCAAAATTCAGTACCATTTTAAAAAGCTGAGTTTCTAAAGCATTAGTTTGTTTTAAAATTCAGCAGGAAGCTGAATTCACTTAAGAAGAAATATATAACATTGAAGAAAAGGAACACATTTTGATTACTAACAAGATTACCTAACACAGATCAGTTGGTAGTTAAATACTTGTAAATTGTAAAGGCCCAACTGTTTTTGCAAGGCTTATTACATATGCCTCCTCTCTCCTGAAGATGTAGCAGGGAACATTTGGTGGCTCTGAGTGGGAGCAGGGAAGAATTGAGAGATCTGGTCATCTAAACCTGCAAGAAGGATTATTCATGGATGCCTTTGGAGTATATACTCATTAAGAGCCATCACTTGTCAAGAAATACCTGTACAAAACGTAACTACTAAAATTATGACTTGTACTACCAGGCAGTCCTCTTTTCAGCTAGATTTGCTTTTCCTGCTCTCTTGAGCTGCTCTGAATCTGAACAGGTGTATATAGGTGGGTACAGAATCTGTCAATTACATGACACCTGAAAACTCTGTGCAAAAAGGGGAGGATAATGATAAAACTCCGGCTGATACCACTGCGTGGGGTCCAGATGATAAGGACATATGGACCAGGCCAAGCAGAAGCCTCATCGGAAGCATGCTTTGTAGAGCTGCCCTCTCCCCAACAAGATGTTTTGGACTCCAGACAGCAAGAGTGCCCCCAGCACTGGGAACTTAGTCCGTGAACCAGAGCCAGGTTGCATCATGTTCTGAACTCTGTGCATGCTATTCCCTTTGCCTAAGCACTTGCTCCCTCTCCCCTCCTTTCTCTATTTGACTACTACTTTTTCATCCTTGAGATCTCAGCTTGAATATTACTACCTCAGGAAGTCCACCTTGACCTTCCAGACTAAGATAGATGCCCCTTGTTATTGTGCCCACAGCCCCTCCAGGACTTGAAAAGCACTGATCACACTGAATAGTAACCTCTTATTTACTATCCCCTCATAGCTCCAGAGCTCAATGAGACCAGATGCCAGGTCACAGATGCTCACAGAGAGATGCTCACATCTCTATTCCTAATGTGGAGTAAGTTAGAAGATGTTGGTTGGATGGTTGAATAAACTACAGGCTCAACTTGCCTGCTTCTTAGCTCACTCGGGTGCTCTAAGCTAGCCTCTGAGCTATGGAGTAGTTAATGTTTGTGGACAAGGCTTAGAAGAGGTCCAACAATGGCCAACAGTGGCCTCGATGCCTAACAGAGCTTCCCAAAAGGCAGAAATTCTCGGGACAAGTGAACCAGAGGTTCCGTAGGGAAGCTGGAACTTTTCAAAATCCTTTCTGGAAAGAATGAAGTGGGAAATGAATGTGTGAAGGGGAGGAGGAAACTTGGCAATATCTCTTCAAGGCAAAGTAGAAGTGGTAACACCTTGGCCTCAAATTGAGAATCAGAGACCAGAGGTCAGATAATCTAAAAGGATAAAGGAGGATTTCATAGAGGATTTAACTCCACAATGGACCCATGAAGCTACCAGAGCCCCTTGTAAGTGCAGACAGTAAGCATGAAGTCTGAGAGGATGTGCACAGTTAGTAGGCGTTAATAAAGGCCTGTCAGTTGGGTTCCGATCTCTCCCTGAGTGTGTGGGCAGCTCGTTCCACCCAACAGTGCCATGACTGATTTTGGGTAAGGCAGGGAGAGAGTCTTATCCAAGGGAGAGAGTCAGCAGACATCAGGGCTATAGGCAGATATCCTGGAATGATATAAGACCCAAGGGTGGGAAAGACACCACAGAACTGACACCAAAAGCTAGCATCACTTTTCCAGTGTGGAAACTGGCTAGAATGTAGCCGGTTGTCAAAAAGCACAGGCTTTCTGCCCCTCCTGTTCTTAAGGAGCACTGGTTCCAGGAAACAGCACTACTAAAAACAAACAAACAAACAAAAAACCTTCAAAGACTTGCCATGGTCCTCATTACAGAGTCAAATTCCTTCATATGACCTATAAAGTCTGTCTTACCAGACCCATCTTTTACCAAAAGTAACCAGGCAATTGCAGTGAGGAAATGAGTGGTCCCAATCCAGAGTGGACTGGGTCCTCTCTGATCAGAAGAACATGAAAAAAAAAAATTCCAGCCTGGTTTTTCAAACAAATCTGGAAGTTACATCTGAAAAAACAGGAATGAAATCTCTCCAGGGCAAGGTGACAAGAGCCCCCCTTCCTTTATCTCCAGCATCTTCTCAGTCTCTTCCTGCTTCTTTGGAGTCTAGGAGCCCTGGGACCCCATCTCTCCTCAGACTGAGCTGGGAAGACTAAGCTGTTTCTGGTGCTGAGCAATTCTGAGACCCACTTTCCCTTCGACCGACCCAAGGGAGCTCTAGTAATAAACCATGGGTAGGACTGACTCGAGGAATAGGCCCACCGTCCCCTACATAGGTGATACCCTGAGGTTTGTCACGTAGGGAAGTTACCTCCTCGGCCCTCACTGGCAGCCGGCTTCACTTGGATCGGACGATTCATCTGAAAGACATTGGACCAACACACCCAGTCAGCATGACTGCCTGGTCCTGGCACCGGGCTTCTCCTCCCCTCGATGCCTCAGGATCCAAGCCCTGGCCCCTTTGAACTCTGTACTCCACCACTCTCATGGTGGTCTATAGATTTTCTCCAAGAGTCTTCCTTAAACTGGGAAATTCAGAAGGTAGGAAACCTGGATGGTGGGGTGATAGGAAGCTTGGTGGCAAGCCAGGATGAACCGTGGCGGCTAAAGAGATTCGGCTCTGGGCTGGGACGACTACGCGAGGCCTGTCCCTCTGACTCCTAGACCTCCTTACAGGCTTTGGGTGAGGAGTTGGGTGGGAGGGTGGAATTGCTACTGAAGATTTGTGTTTTGTACTAAAATAGAATATAATTCTATATGTCATTTAGATTAAACAATCTGGGAATCAGACTTAGTGCTGCTTTCCCCAACTCTGCCTTTTCATGGTTGTATGACTTCAAGTAAGCCACCCTCTCTCAGAGTCAGCGTGTTAAATGGGGGAAAACCTTCCCCAGCTTCTGTGTCGCCACAGTTTCTACACTCACCCCCTCAGTTCCGTCCCTGGGCCCCCCTTCCCTTGAGGATGCTGGCATTCTCCAGCGTACCATCCTTGGCCCTGTTCATCCCGTTGTTCCCATTCTTCCTGGATAGTCTCGCCCACACCCGCAGCTTCAGCTACCATCCCCGCAGGGCTGACTCAGAGCTCTGCATCCCCAGCCCACACCTCCCTCCTGAGCTTCAGACCCATGTACCCAGCTACTTGCTGGACAGTCCCGCTGGCATCTTCCACTCAACACACCCACACCAGAGCTTATCGTTTTGCCCCGACCTGATCCTTCCAGTCATCCAAGCTAGAAACCTGGGAAGCGACTTGACTCTTCCCTTTATCCCCTCCCCCACCAACCAGATTCACCTTCTAATTCAGGGGTTCCCTGATAAGGGTGGATAAGAATCACCTGGGAACCATACAAGACTCTCAAGTTGGGGGATTGTACAATTTTCAAAAGCTCCTAGGTGATTTCAACATACACTCCCACACATTCCCATCCCCCAACCACCCTGAGAGAATTCATGATTGAATCCCCATCTCACCTTCCTCTCATGGGTGTTGTGGGGATCACATGAGATAATGGGGACGCAAAAGGTCTTTGTAAACTGCCAAAAGCTGGGAGCGTAGGAAGTGAGGAATTATTGTTGGGGGCAGACAGCTGAGTGCCGGGAGGAAAGAACAGCGGCCTTCCTGCTCATGGAGGAAGGGGTACTGATGCCCATCTGGCCTGAGAAGGTGATGATCTGACCCCCTCCCTTTCAGGAAATGCACTGTTTCTGCACCAATCAGGGCCATTCCATCCTCTACCAATGTGCTCGTTGCCGAGACAACAGGCAGCTTCCTGTTACCATAGCCACAAGTGCTACCCAGTAACCATGGTAACGCCCTGGCAGTCACAGTTGAGCAATTTCCTTTGCATCAAATCTGGGGGTGGGGGACTGGGGAGGGCTTATTTAAAAAAAAAAAAAAAAAAAAAGGAAAGGAAAGGAAAACAGGCCAGGCCTAAACCAGTGCAATCCCCCTCCCACCCAGGGCTCAGGTTCTTATACGCTCTGACACACCCACCCGCTGGCAGTGGAGCCCCTGCAGTGTACCAGGTTGTGGGTGGGGGCCGAGACACCGACAGGACTCAGGCTGCAGTCTAGAGGGGATGACAGATCAATCCAAGCAGATCAGGGCGAGCTGGACAGGTCTGGATTGGCTGGGACCAGGGACCAGGAGGAACGGGAACCGTCCCTGGGCATGGCCACCTGTGATTGTGGAGGAGAGACCAAGAGACAGAGCCATGGAGAGCAGAGAAACAAGGAGAGATGAAGAGACATAAGAAGACAGAAATTATGAGAGAAAGAGACACACCCAGAAAGGGGCAAGGAAAGAGAGAAATACTGGTGGATATGGGAAGGAAACGAAGGGATAAGGGGTCAGGAAGGAACACAGGAAAGGCAGGGAGGAGTATGGCAGGGAAGAAGGAAAAAGGGCTAGAAGCCTGGGGTGGGGCGCAGTGAGGGTGAGCAAGACCATCATTATTTTATTAGTTCTTAAATAGATCCTGAGAATTTCTCTCTGGAACCTAGAGTGACAAGCACATGTGACAGCAGTGGTTTCCATGGCAGCTGCCTCCCTGGCTGGGTTTCTGGAGAGATGGATCTCATCAGTGCTCTGGGGGACACCCCGTTCCCCCTCCACCCTCCCCAGCTCTTGAATGGACAGTGGGCATTAGGTGATATAATACATGTTCATAGACCTGGCAGAGTCCAAGCCTCAGAGTCTGGCACCTAAGCTTATCACCGTTTGGGCATGCTGCCAGCATTTCCTGAACTCTGTGAAGAGCCCCGCCTGGGCCCTTCATGGAAGACAACGATGACCCTTGAGACCCTGTCCTCGATGACTTATGGAGGGGAAGATAATGCCATCATTTCATAAGAGCCCACTATGTACCAGGCCCTTTCTGGGACACCATAATACATTGTCTCTAAATTCTTTCCAACTGCTCTGCAAGGTAATACCATTGTCCCCATAGTATAGATGGGAAGTCTGAGGCTGAGGGAGGATAAATCACTTGACAGCAAGTCACAGGATGGGTAAGTGGTTGAGCTGGGATTTGTCTCTAAATCTGTCTGATGCTGAAGTCCATGTTTTTGCATTGTGCTGCTCAACTCCATTCTTAAGACATGAACACAAGGAATGAGGCATAGAGTGACCAGGGCCTTAGGAGCAGTGCAAGTTATAATGCTGTAGGAGAGGCTGACTCCAACTGGAGAGGTCGATACAGGGAAAACTTCACAGGGGAGGCAAAGTTTGACCTGGACTTTGCAAACTGGGGTCAATGAGCCATATGGAGATAATGGGAGAGATAAAGCTGGAGGCTTAGCACTCCAGATGGCTGGGGGATAGAAAGGAAGCTGCAAGTCTGAAGGAGCAAGGATTCAGGTAGCCAGGGTAGAGCAAATTGCTTCTGAGTCATATGGATGTGGATTTAAATTGTGGCTCCATCAGTGGCAACTTCTCTAAGGTCTCTGAGCCTCAGTATGCACATTAGTAAAAGGGAGAATTATGATCCTACCGTGCAGTGTTGTGTTTGCTTGTTTGTTTTTAATGGAAGGGTATGAAACTAAAAGGTAGCCAGTGACCACGGTGGGAGGGATTGTGAAAACCACAACAAGGAATTTTGGCTTTGTTGTATTTCCAAGGCAGTAGGGATCCAGGGAAGGATATTAAATGGGGAAAGATCCCATCAGCTGTCACTGTGCAGAAAAAAAGATCGGAAAGGGAAAAATTAGAGGTGGGAAGATCAATGATACAGGAAAGGGGTGAGGGTGACCTGGACTGGGGCAGAAGGAAATGGACAGATTCAAGAGATGTTTAGAATGAATTAACTGGACTAAAGTTCTACTGGAACTGAGGGAGAGAAGGGAGTATTGGCTGACCTTTAGGTTTGTGGCTTAGGTGTTGAGGAATTTGGCAGTTTGGGAGTTTGGAGATGCAGGGGAAGTCCCAGAGGAGGAGCCCAAGAGGATGAGGACAGAGTTGGGGAGAGTGGTTCTTCTTTGGTCCCCACTGGGAAGTGGTTAGAGAGGACATCTGGGATTTAGGTACACTCTGTATGACTGGAGAAAAAAAAGAGCTGTCTGCATGAACTGCCTAAGCAACCCTACCCTGCCTCGTTCTTGCCACAGGCAGCAGAGGGATGTGGAAGTAGGGTGAGGCAATCCCAGTTCCCATTTGAATAAGGGGAATTGCATCCTAGGCCAAGAATTTGTCCTGGGACCTCAGGTGAGCTCCTGCCCTTGGCTGAGTACCTATTCACTTGAAAGTTTCCCAGATAGAGTCCAGGCCCACGTCTGCTTCAGGGCCCAGACCTGGTGGGGAAATCAAGGGAGAGAATGTCAGAAAGCAGAGAGAAGAACCTATTCCAGGCAGTGGAGTGGGAAAGTTTGGAGGCAGTGCAGTCATACATGAGACCCTGGTACTTTGGCCCCCATGAGTAGAAGGGAAGGCAAGGCCCTACCCCTTTTTCCTGTTTGATTTGCCTAAAATTCCTGCTTTGGGGTCAGACTTGAGTCCATCAAGACACTTCTGTGTCTTACACTGAGCACCTGTGCCCTCAACTTCTTAACCACCACATGGGAAGAATATTTATCAGAATTACTGGTGTGTGCAAGAGAGGTGTCATGGATGCAGGGAAGAGAGAGGCAGAGAAAAAACAAACTTCACCATTTTCAGCTCTTTGTTCTACCTACCCCCTCCTCTAATCCAATCCACTGCCAAGTCCCACTAGTTCTAGAATCTATATGGATATCCTAAATAGCTCTCAAGGCTATCCTCTCTTCCCCATTCCTGCCCTATCCCCAGCGCTAGGCCAGCATACTCATTCAGCTGTATTCAAGCAACAGTGTCCTAATGGATCATCTGCTTCCAGTGTTCTTTCCTCTCTAACCCAACCATCATACTATAGCTGAAGTGAGCTTTTAAAACCAGTCCCTCACTCTTCCTTGATTAAAATCCACCTATGGGGGTGCCTGGGTGGTTCAGTGGGTTAAAGCCTCTGCCTTCAGCTCAGGTCATGATCCCAGGGTCCTGGGATCAAGCCCCACGTCGGGCCCTCTGCTCGGCGGGGAGCCTGCTTCCTCCTCTCTCTCTCTCTGCCTGCTTCTCCCTCAACTTGAGATCTCTGTCTGTCAAATAGACAAATAAAATCTTAAAAAAAAAATAAAGTAAAATCCACCTATGGTTCCCTATTGCAAACCTCCCGATAAAGCCCAAGATCCTAAGACTGGCAGTCCAAACTTGTGAGTTTTGCCTCCCTTGCTGCCCCAGAGACACAATACTCTTCATTCACATAGAACCTTGGCTGTCTTCACTGGATACCTTCCCTGCCAGTCCTCACACTGTATCCAGAATTCCCAAAGTCGTCTTATCTTTCAGCTTTCTAGACCCTCAGATGTGATGAAATATGATCATATTTGGGATCAGGTAGCATTCCCTCTGTGAAGCATCTCCTCTTTCTCCACTCCTGATGCTTCTTTTATGTGCCCAAGTATAAACTGCCCTGAGATGCAGTGAGTTATTTCTGGGCTGGAAAAAGCTTCTTGAGGGCAAAGTTCCGATTTGCTCACTAGGCAGCTGCTAGCACATACAGTGCCTTGTGTGAGTTACAAAAAGGCACTCCCCCAACTCTGTGGATGAATTTGAAAAAAAATGTGCCTCTTCCTTTGGGCTGACACAGCCCTGTGATAATGTGCATGGCTTGGTCAGGAGAGCATGGATGAATTTTAGCCCCCACTTGCCCTTTCCGCACAAGCTGTTTTGTGCAGGGCACAACCTGCAAAAGCAAATGCACTCAGTTGTCTGTCTCCTTCACAGCGTTCGAAGGGATGAATACCCAACGGAAAGGAAGTCATGAGCAGGGAGAGAGACAAGGGCCGGGGGCACCTTCTAGGCTAGGGTTGGGCCCACCTTCTTTAGGTGGATTCTGCAGCCTAAAATGAGGCTGCAAAACATAGCTTCAGCTTTATGAAGAAGAAGCTACAGAAGATGGGACAGAGCACTGAGGTTTAAAGGAAGTCCTGAGTGGGGAGTCAAGTTTTGATAGGTAACAGAAATTAGCAGGGGCATGCGAAGGGGAGCAAAAGGGAGATCCCAGTCCAGTAGATACTGTGAAAATTTCCCCAGAGGTTCAGGCTTTCTCTTTGGGGAGCCCCAACCTTTACGGCTCCCAGGGTGACAGTCCTGCCTGTCTCTAGTAGGAGCCCAGATTAAAGTCTTCCCCTGCTTCTCCAGCAGATGGCAGCTGTGCCCAGGACCCAGTGCCTACAGAGAGCTGGACACCCTCCTCCCTTCATGCTGGTGGGCCTGAGGCCAGGTGACTAAAGCTGCTGCTGCCCCTGGCAGGCCCAGAAGAAAGATTGATGGCACGGACATTGCTTGGGCTGGCCAACAGAGCCATCGATTTTCATTTAGGAGAATAATTAAATATTAATTTTCACTTTGTTAAGCTGGAGAGGATGAATAAAGCCAATCCTGGCAGTGCAAAGGCAGGCCATGTTGGAAGCCTGTGGATGAAATGGTGGGAGAGGGCAGATGAACCCAGTCATCATCCCCTTCAGAACCTTAGACCTGTCCGCCACCAGCTTGGCCCAGGTAATAGTGTAGTAGTTAAGTGAATGAGTTCTGGAGCCAGACTACCTGCATCTTCCCAGGTCTTCCTACTAGTAGCTTCATAACCTTGGGTAAGTCACTTGTTTCCTTTAACTGAGTTTCCTCATCTGTAAAATGGGAAGGCCAATAATACCTTCTTGTTAGAGGATTAAATGACTTTGAACGTGCAAAATGCTAGGAAGACTGTCTGGAATCAACAAATGCTAGTTATTATTTTTTCCCTTTTCTCCTTCAGAAATTATTCTGTTAGTCCAGAGCCTCACAGCTCTTATCTCAGGTGCCCTCAGCCTCATTCAGTCCTCCCTTTGTGGAGCCGTGTGGCTGGTTGAAGAGGGTTTTTTGTTTTTGCTTTTGTTTTTCAATTCCAAAGTTCATCTTAATTTTTTCAGTGCTCCCATTTGCTTTCGAGATAAAGTCCCTCTTCCTGGCATCCAAAGTTTCCTCTTCCACCACTGCCCTCTGGTGGATCTTCTCTCTGGCCTGGCCCATGCTCACACAGGCCCTCCTCCACACTCCCAACCCCATTTCACACCCATCTTGTTCCTTCTGTCTCTGCACCTTTACTATGCTGTTTCCCACATGGAATGTTACAGTTTGTCTCAGTGACTTTCAATTTTAGCAGCGGAAGTCATTTGCTCCCATGGCTGGATGAGTAATAACTTCTACTACTACCCCTACAAACACTGCTGTTACTATTACTACTACCATCAACACCACCTAACCCATATTGAGTGCTTGTTGTCTACAAAGAACTATGCTAAGTACTTTATGTGAGTTAGTTCACTTAATTATTATGACTATTCTATGAATTTGTTTTTACATATGAGGATGCTTAGGCTTCGAAGTAAAGACATAAACGTGCCCAAGGTCATACACCGAGTTAGTGAGTGGTAGGGCCTGGATCCATACCCAGGTCTGTCTGACTCCAGAGCCTACACACACAGACTTGGTGAGGATAATACGTTGGTGTTACTTAATGCTGAGTCTTCAAGAGTGAGGCTCAGGGTGCCTGGGTGGCTCAGTGGATTAAGCTGCTGCCTTCGGCTCAGGTCATGATCTCAGGGTCCTGGGATCGAGCTCCACATTGGGCTCTCTGCTCAGCAAGGAGACTGCTTCCTCCTCTCTCTGCCTGCCTCTCTGCCTACTTGTGATCTCTCTCTCTGTCAAATAAATAAATAAAATCTTAAAAAAAAAAAAAGAGTGAGGCTCACGTTGCTTCAGTTACTGGGATTAGTCTTATGAACTGACGGTCCACTAACAGCTTGATCAGCTCTAGGCAAACCTTGTACCATTGCTAGACAGCTCTGATTCAGAAAAGTGATTTCTTTATACTGAGCTGAAATTAGTGTCTGTTCTTTATACCCACTGATCCTGATCCTGATCCTGCCCTTTAGAACCACCCACAGCAAACCAAATCCTCTTAATAATCTGAAGGTGGTTGCCCCCACCTCAACAGTAATATTTATTGAGATCTTACTCTGTGCCAGGTACTTGCTAAGCCTCAGTTAACCCTCATGATAGCCCAGTGAGTTAAGTGTTAGTATAACCCAGTCCTTACAGATGCAGAAATCGAAGCTCATGAGTCTAAATAATGTATCTGGAGACACAGAACTTAAATGACAAATCTGGGATTCAAATCTAGGTCTGCGAGACTCAAAAAGTAGTATTCTTAATCATTATGTTGTGATGCCTCCCTGTTAAAGCCCCCATTAAAGCCTATCTTCTCCAGCTAAATATCTCCAATTTCTTCAAATCATCATTCATGACATAGTTTGTGTCCCCATCCCATCCTGGTCTCTTTCTGATAGGCTAATGGTCCTCTTAAGTCTGAAGCTTAGAACTGGAAATAGTCCCAGCCTTGGCCTGCCCAGGGCATTGGAATGGTGTTTTTGTTGTAGATCCATCACTCCTTTGACAAGAGAAAATGAGGTTCTGTTGTATGATTTGTTTTTGGTGAACCCACACTAGTTCTTAACAATCACCATTCTCTTCCTGCCACATGGTCTGTAGGTCCCACTTTGCTTTTTGTCCAGTGATTAGCCATTAGCTAATGCCATATGAGGTGCCATTGATATATAATGGCTTAACTGTGCACATATAATCGGGTCCTCTTAGCTTTAACCAAGTGTTTGGGGGAAAAGAAGGAAAGCAATCTTGGTGAGACAAGGCACTCAAAAAAACATTACAGGAAGAGGACTTCCCTAGAACTGGGAAAAAGTAGGATACCAGCCCAGCAGAGTCTCTACCCCATGTATCTGCATATGTTCTCACACCAGGGACAAAGGAAACATTAAGCCATGACTTTAGCCAAGACTGGCAAATTCTAGCATAGCGCACAACACTTGTGCCTCTCTGAAAAGGTAAGGTGGAATATTTGGCCCAAGTGTTAAGCTCATTTCTTTGAGCCAGAAGACTAAATATACCAAAGAACCTATAGCTGTTTGGGGCATGGGTAAGCTAACGTCTAGAAAGGTGACTCTGCTTCTAGTTCCTGGTCCCAGCCCAGCCCCTACATGCTACTTTGGCATGCACATAGGGCATGTCCCCAGCCTGAGGTGATCCCCACCCCCCAACCCTGGTGGACTTACCCCTGGCAGGGTCTTCTGCTCGTGCAGTGCACTCTGGGCCTTGAGAGCAGAGTCCCGGGCGCAGTAGGTGAGGAAGGCACAGCCTGGAGAGGAAGAGGCTGGCTCAGGGGGTTTCCTGAAACCCCCAAATACTCTTTGTGGAAAGATCCCATTAAGTGACAAACTTAAGGCCACTCTCCTTTCACAAGGCACTGCTCTGAGAAGCCTTCTCTGCCTCCCGCCTTCTCTGAATGGAGGGCCTTCATGTATCTGAGTCCCAGACTCTGGCTCCCTCTCATTTGCTCCTGGCTTCTTGCCTAGGGAACATGTGTACCCATATCCAGCCACATGCTCATACAATCCCACATCTCCCCTCCCCACTCCAGCCATAACTCCGGTTGGGGTTAAACCTCCCTAAGCGGCTTTTCCTTCAGCTTTAACCCCAGCCTCTCCCTTCCTTTTCGTATTTATACTCACAGAGTCTCCCAGAATCAGCCTCAATTCCTTCCCAACTAAGTTTCAGATGGGAGGAGGCAAAAAGGTGGAGGAGGGTTGGGAGTCAAACCCAAGATGTCCCAACTTCTTCTTAATGCCTCCCTCCTCCAAGTTTGAAGCTGAGGAATGGGTTAATTTGAGCCTTGCAAGATGGGGCTGATTTAAGGACTTTCTGCAGAGAGGAGCTTTCAGGGACCTCCAATCCTATCGAAGAACCTTGATCTGTCAGCTCTCCCAGTACTTCAAGATAGGGCCTGTTAAAGGGTTATTGTGCCCCAAATCTTACTTCTCTGAAAGAACCAGTAGTTATGGGACAGAGACTGGGTTGAGTCTAAGGATCAGTCCTACTCCCCTTTAGGTTCAGCCTCAGAAACTGTAGCCTGCTAGGAAGCACTGAGGCAGGGATCTTTTCCTTTCCAGTAGTCACTGAGCATTCACGCATTCAAAAAATATTTGTTGAGTACGACTTGTTATGGTGGGGCATTATAACAGGCTTGGGGATGAAGTGGTAACGAGGCAGACACATTCCCTATTCTCATGGGGATCATGTAAAGAATCATGAGAGGAATGTAATTTGAGTCCAAATGGTTGAGGAATGCTTCAAAGAACACACTGAATCCTCAATAACAAACAGGGCTTAGCAAGGTGACAAGAAGGGTGGTGATTATTTCAGGCTGAGGAAACAGCACGTATGAAGACTGAGGCAAGAATCTGGTGTCTTGGGGAAATGGATGGAAGACTAGTATGGTTGGAGATTGGTGAAAGGAGGCAGAGTGGATGGTGAGGTGTGTAGGGATCAGGTCATCTATAACCTTGTAGGCCTCAGTCTGGATTTTGAACTTTTCTCTAAGAGCAATGAAGAGCCACTGAAGGATTTGAAGTGGGGATCTGACATGATAAGATCTATGTTTTCAAAAAGAGCCTTCTGAGTGTGGGAAGGAGAAAGACTGAAGGAAGAGAAGGTGGATGTGAGAAGCCATTAGGAGCTTCATGAAGTTTTCCACTTAGACCTCAGCAGACTAGGAAGGCAAATGGGAACATTTTCTCTGTTGTCTTCTATATGGCTGCGCCCTTAAGGTGGGTGACTATCTGCTATTCATTTAATTAAAGAGACCTTAGAGAACACCTGAGACAAACTCTTACTGTATCGATAGGGAAACTGAACCCAGAGAGTGTGTCAGTGGCAGAATAGGGTTTCGAATCTCCTAACTCTTAGGCTGACGTTGTTTTCAAAGCACCGTGGTTGCCTCCCTCAGTACCCAGTCATCAGAAGGAAAATGAGTCACTCTGGCTTTTGGATGTCGCTGTTGCTGGGGAGAAAGAAGGGAAGATGTTGACTTGGAGACCCTCCCTAATCATCCTGCAAGGCAACCCTGCCTTGGAGAACTTCAGGTTGGTTTGGGGATATATCACTAAACACCTGATTTGCTTACATCTCTGCTCCATCTTCTGCCACTCAGCCATATCAGCTGACGTCAGAACTGGGCAGGGCCGGGGCCTGTCTGAAAGGCTCAGGGGCCCAACTGCTGCCCAAAGGAGCCCCATGTGGACTACCTGGGATAGGGGGTGGAAAAAAGAGGGATGAAAAGACAGAGAAGCATGACTTGAGGGAGAGACACACGAAAATAAGAAACAGGAAGAATTAGAGCTAAATGGAGAGGGAGAAAAAGGATGAGGGAACAATTCAGAGACTCTGATGGTATTTGAATGAGAAGAGTGATAATTAAAGGTATCTTATACACTTCCCTTATTGTACAGATGGCCCAGAAAGATTAGCTTGTGCTTACATACTGAAATAAATGTCTAGAAAATAAGAAGATGAATTGCTATGGATGGATGGACAGCCAGGCAGTTGACAGCATTAGAAGGAATCTGGGTGGCATAGTCTTATTCTTTCATGCCCCTTTTAATGTAACCCCACCCCAAAGTGTCAAAGACACATTGTTACCTCGCTGGTCCCAGATCTTCTGCGGGCATTTTTGTGAAGCCCCTGTGTAAGTGTGCCTAGGGACGTTCCAAAACCTCCCAGCTGAAAAGAGGTGGCAGCCTCATTCCAGCTCTCAGCCCTTAGGAAAGTATCTTTAGCTGGTATCCAGGGCCCACCACTTTTCTCCTAGGAAAATCATGGAGGATAGTTGGTGACCCTTCCCCCTCAAATCCTGAAACTGAAGTGTGGTGAACGTGGAGAGAGGTAGAAGTGTTTCTCCTCAAATAATTTCCTTCCCCTACCCCTGTATGACATGTGACTCCAGCTCTTTTACTCCAGCCCAGCCTGGACAGACTTTTCTGCATGTAAACAAGCCTCCTCCCTCTCTCTACAGGAAGAAAGGGGTGTGGCTGGACAGGACTCTGGTGCCTGTCTCTCTAGCAAGGGCAGGGGGGAAAAAAATCCCTTCTGCCTCTTCAACCTGACCCACCCTGAAGCTCTGGTCCACAGGCTTTGCTCCAGGACCAGCCTGTGAAAGAGGGAGAGCAGGAGGCTATAAAGAGGATTGGGGAGGGGTAAAGATGAGGCACCTAGTGGGGAGATTAGAGGATAAAAGAAGGGTGGGTTCAGCTGACAGGAAACATGAGACAAGGGGGCACAAGGTGGTAGATTTTCCCAGCTGAGGTCAGGGTTCTGGAATCAAGTAGGAAGAGGCAGAGTATTGGCATTCTGGCAGGGGGGTGGAGAGATTGGGTTATTGTCCAACATAAGGGTGGAATTTGGAGCTGAGAGCCTCCTTGAGGGGAATTGGATTTTGTGAGTTAACCAGGCCTGGATTCTGAAGAAGGAAGGACCTTGGGTTTGGGGAGGGGGGGGGAGCAATCTGCCTCAAAGGAAGGCTCTGTGGGGGTTGGCTGAGCTTAGAGGCCAGAATGAGGGGTACAACTCCAAGATATATGTGCAGGCGGTTAGGCCTGAGTGGGGTGGTACCAGATTGGGGGAGGAGGCCAGAAATGATTGGGTCCAGGGTTTGGGAGATTGAGGATATCAAAGGTCAAATAACTTTCCGAATTCCAGGATTTGGAATGTCTGATGAGAGGGGTGGAGAAAGGTCCAACTGAAAGGTCGGGACTGTTGGGATGTGAGAGGTGAAAGGTAGGGAGTTAGAGGTTAGAGTGGAGAACATGTCAGGGGATCAGAATGATGATCAGTGGGAGGATATCAGAAAGAAAATTCCAGGTTGGGGGTTCTGTGATCTGGAGAGGAGACTGGGCTGAAGTGGGACTGGTATTGGATTGGTGTTGGACTGACTCTAGGTAGATCTAAGGTTAGGGCTGCGGTTGAGGCTGGGGTTTGGGTCGGGCCCACTCTAATCGGATTGGGGCAGGGCTGGGCTGGGCTGGGCTGGGCTGACCCCGCGCACCTTTGTGGAGGCCGGTGAGCCGGTCCTTCAGCACCGTCAGCTCGTAGATGCGGCCGAATTCCTCGAACAGCGGCTTGAGGTCCTGCTCGTCCAAGCCCCGCGGGATCTGCCCCACGAAGAGCTTGATGGCGTCGTGGTCCTTCATGGGCACGGCAGGACCGGGGTTTAGCCCGCTCATGCCGACGCCGCTGTCCGCGGTGCTGAAACCTAGGCGCGGGCCGGGGCCGGCGGGCGGCGCAGACCCTCCAGGCGCCGCGGCCATATCCCCGCCCGGTCCGCCCTCCCGCCGGTCCCACTAGTCCCGCCTGTCCCGCCGTCCCCTCCCTGGACCGGTGATGAGGGCCCGGGGGGAGGGGGCGGGGTCCGGGCGGCGGGGGCGGGGGGCTGCACAGGGGGCGGGGTCCGGGGGGAGGGGCGTAGAGGGGGTGGGGCGGGCTGGAAAGGGGCGGGGCAGGGGGCGGGGCAGGACGGGGCAGAGGCGGCGGGACGCTGGGGTCTGGGTTGAGGTCCCCGCGCGGCGCTATCCGGGCTCCCGCCCGAGCTCTCCCGGAGCCGAGCCCCGAGCCCCAGCCCCCGTGCTTGGTGACGTCAGGCAGCCGGCTGCCGAGTCTACGCAAATGATTTGCATAATGAGGAAGCAGCGACCAATCAGAGCTGGAGTTGACCAGGCTCGGCTGGGGGCGGGAGGGGCGGCTGGGCTCACGCGCTCCTGTTCGCCATGGCAACTGGACCCTTGGACGCCCTGTGTGTGTCGAGAGTGTGCGGGCGTGGCTGTGGATCGCGCGTGTGCGCCTTGGACCGCGTGAGGGGAAGTAGCTTCGTCATGCGTGGTGATGTCTGCGGGAGTTGGAGTTAGCCCCCTCCTCACACAGAGGCACACACGTAGCCGCACACACTTCCAATCACTGGAGCGTTTCCTGCGGGGGTGGATGGGGATTCCTCTTTTTCATTCCCACTACCAAAGCCAGTTCCTCGGAGCCGATCCCACCCCGCCCCATCACACATCTCTCTTCGGTGCCTTCACTTCCTTAGCCACGCGCCTCAAGCACGTTCGTCTCCCCTGCATCCCCCAAAATAAAAGTTAAAACAAATTCTTAATGAGAGAAAAAAAGAATAAAACAAAACAAAACTCCAAAACATTCCTTGGACACGGATTCCTCTCAGGAGAGTGAGGGAACTTATATTAGCCATATTAGCCATATTTGCTCAGTAGCCTCGTTCATTCCAATTCCGTAAGCTCAGAAATGTTATCCTCCTTTTCTGGAGAAGGGAGCTGTGGCTCTGAGAGTTAAGGAGGACAGGACCGCCTCTAACAACCGCTGAGCACAGGGTAAGAGAAGAAAGGGAAATACACAGGGGCGCCTGGGTGGCTCAGTGGGTTAAAGCCTCTGCCTTTGGCTTGGGTCATGATCCCAGGGGCCTGGGGTTGAACCCCGCGGCCTGGGGTTGAACCCCGCGTCGGGCTCTCTGCTCAGCGGGGAGCCTGCTTCCTCCTCTCTCTCTCTGTCTGCCTCTCTGCCTACTTGTGATCTGTCTGTCAAATAAATAAATGAAATCTTTAAAAAAAAAAAAAAGAAAGGGAAATACACATACAGTGTATCTAAATATTTAAAAGACACAAATCAAGTTACAATTTGTTGAATATATTTGCCTTTTATTTTCACAAAAACACGTCTGTTTTTAAAAATTATGTGTAGAGCTGTTTTTTATATGGCCGAAAGTTAGCAAAATATCAAAACTGGGAATCCTATTACTCTTGTTTATGTCTGAATGTTCTGATAGGCTAATGATGTTTGAACAGAAGAATCCAATAGGGATAAATAATTTATAAATTCTATAATTATTTCATAAAACTTTTTTCTTGCTTTCTTTCAATAAAATTGCTAACCTCTGCTGATTGACCACTCCAAGAAACTGTTAAAGAGCAGCAGTAGCAATCGGAATTAACAAAATATTCTTAGAGAAACATTCAGTTTCAGAAATAGTGATTTTTAATTTTTTTAACTTTTAATAAAAGCTACCCTTTTAATTACCTAATTATGAAGTGTGTTGCCAAAACATTTCACTTTTATTCAGTTTGATGTATTTTTTAACTTCCTTGCAACTTGCTCTTTGACCCATGGATTATTTATAATTGTATTGTTTAGTTTCCAAGTGTTTGGAGACTTTCCCGTTATCTTTCTGTAAATGATTTCTAGTTTGAGTTCATTTTGGTCAGAAATAATCTATGATTTCAATTCTTTTACATTTGTTGAGGTTTTGTGACCCTCAGAACTTGATCAAACTCAGTAAATGATTTGTTGGTGCTTGAAAAGGATGTATATCGGGCTCTCTGCTCGGCGGGGAGCCTGCTTCCCTCCCTCTCTCTCTGCCTACTTATGATCTCTCTCTGTCAAATAAATAAATAAATAATCTTTAAAAAAAAAAGAAAAGGATGTATATTCTGTAGGTGGGTGGAGTGTTCTATAAATGACCATTAGAACCTGTTCCTTTATGATGCTGAGTTCTTCTATATCCTTGCTGACTTTATGGGCAGTTGTTTTATCAACTATTACTTGTGAATTTAACTATTTCTCCTTTCAGTTCTATTAGTTTTTTCCTCACATATTTTGTAGTTCTGTTGATTGGTTCAAAGAAATTTCGAATTTCTATGTCTTCTTGGTGAATTGGCCCTTCGATCATTATGTAATGTCATTCTCTCTTCTAGATCTTGCTCTGAGATCTACTTTATTTCTTGCTCTGAGATCTACTTTATCTGATATTAGTATAACCACTCCTGATTTATTCTGGTTAATGTTTGCATATCTTTTTCCATACTTTTATTTTCAATCTACCTATATTATTATATTTGAAGAGAATTTCCTGTAGACAGCATATAATTGGGTCATTTTAGAAATCCAAGCTGCTGATCTTCATCTTTTAATTGCTGTATTTAGACCATTTACATTTAATGTAATTATCCATATGTTAGGGCTTAAATCTGCCACTTAGTTTTTTGTTTGTTTGTTTTCTTCTTCTTTTTTTTAAATCTTATTTGAGATAGTGAGAGGGGGAGAGAGAGAAAGTGCGCGAGCACAAATTGGGGTGGGGCAGGGCAGAGGAAGAGTAAAAAGCAGGATCTCCACTGAACAGAAAGCCTGACATGAGACTCAATCCCAGGACCCTGGGATCATGACCTGAGCCAAAAGCAGACACTTAAACCAACTGAGCCACCCAGGGACCCTAAGTTGTTTTTTTCCCCCCTTTTTTTGTCTTTTGCCTTCCTAAGGGTTACTTGTTCCTTATTCTAGGTATATCATACATAAATATCACAGTTTACTGGTGTTAAAATTTTATGAGTTTGAGTGAAGTACAGAAAACTTACTACTTTAGCTCCTTTTATATTCCCTCATTTATAAGTGTCTTAAATATGTTCTCTCCATTTTTTAAAAGATTTCATTTATTTATTTGACAGAGAAAGACACAGCAAGAGAGGGAACACAAGCAAGGGGAGTGTGAGAAGGAGAACCAGGCTCCCCCTCCCCAGGAGGGAGCCCAATTTGGGGCTTGATCCCAGAACCCTGGGATCATGACCTGAGCCAAAGGCAGGCAGTTAATGACTGAGCCACTCAGGCGCCCCTGTTCTCTCCATATTCTGAGAACTACATAAGACAATGTTATTCAAGAACCATTTGGAAGTCCAGAAAGGAGCAGTAAAGCTTCTTGTATACACTGATACTTCTGTTCTTTCCATTGTTCTTTCCTCCTTCCAGATAAGCCAAGATTCCTCCTCCTTCTTCTTTTTTTTTAAGATTTTATTTATTTATGTGACAGAGAAAGAGAGAGACAGAGAGGGAATACAAGCAGGGGGAGTAGGAAAGGGAGAAGCAGGCTTCCCGCTGAGCAAGGAGCCCAATGAGGAGCTCAATCCCAGGACCCTGGGATCATGACCTGAGCCAAAGGCAGATGCTTAACATCTGAACCACCCAGGTGCCCCTCCAAGATTCCTTCTTTCTTCATTTCATTTACATATTAAAATTTTTCTTTAGCCATTCTTTTAAGATAGTTGTACTGCTGACAAATTCTCTATGTTTTCCTATGTTTGAAAAGGTTTTGATTTCTTCTTTCCTGAAGGAAATTTTTGCAGATATAAAGTTCTAGTTTGACAGTTCTTTTCTTTCAGCACTTAAAAATGTTGTGCCACTTTTAAAAAGTGACATCCATAGTTTCTGATAAGAAATCTTTTATCATTCGAATTGTTTACCACCACCACCACCATTGGTAAGGTGTCATTTTTTTCTTGCTTTGACAATTGTTATCTTTGTCTTTAGTTATCAGAAGTTTGACTGATGTGTCTTTTTTTAAAGTATTTTACTTAGTTATTTGACACAGAGAGAGAGACAGCAAGAGAGGGAAGACAAGCAGGGGGAGTGGGAGATGGAGAAGTAGGAGTCCTGCAAAGCAGGGAGCCCAATATGGGGCTTGATCCCGGGACTCTGGGATCATGACCTGAACCAAAGGCAGATGCTTAATGGCTGAGCCACCCAGGCACCCCTCTTTTTTTTTTTTAAGAGAGAGAGAAGATAGGAGCAGAGAGAGAAAGAGAATCTCAAGCAGGCTTCATGTCAAGTGCTGAACCCAATACAGGGCTTGATCTCACAATCCTGGGATCATGACCTGAACTGAAACCAAGAGTGGGACACCTAACTGACTGAGCCAACCAGGCACCCCTATCGTAATGTGAATTTATTTGGCTTTATTCTGTTTGGGCTTTGCTCTGCTTCTTTATTTTATTTATTTATTTTTTTAAAGATTTTATTTGTCAGAGAGAGAGAGAGCACAAGCAGGCAGAGGCAGAGAGAAAAGCAGGCTCCCCACTGAGAAAGAGCCCAATGCGAGACTCAGTCCCAGGACCCTGGGATCACAACCCCAGTAGAAGGCAGGGCTTAACCAACTGAGCCACCCAGGTGTTCCTGCTCTGCTTCTTTAGTCTATAGATTTTTTGTCTTTTGCTAAATTTTTATCATTATTAGCCATTATTTCTTTAAGTATTTTTTAAAAGAGTTTATTTACTTATTTGACAGACAGAGATCACAAGTAGGCAGAGAGGCAGGCAGAGAGAGAGGGAAGCAGACTCCCCACCGAGCAGAGAGCCCAATGCAGGCTCAATCCCAGGACCCTGGGATCATGACCTGAGCCGAAGGCAGAGGCTTAACCCACTAAGCCACCCAGGCGCCCCAAGTATTTTTCTAATAGATTTTATTTATTTATTTGACAAAGTGAAACATAGCAAGAGAAGGAACACAAGCAGGGGGAGTGAGAGAGGGAGAAGCAGGCTTCCTGCTGAGCAGGGAGCCCAATATGGGGCTCCATCCCAGGACCCTGAGATCATGACCTGAGCCGAAGGCAGATACTTAACTGATCCCCCCAGGTGTCCTCTTTAAGTATTTTTACAAACCTCTTCCTCTTTCCCCTTTTTCTCAAGGATTGTGATGACAGGAATGTTACATCATTTGTTATAATCCCATAAGTCCTTGAGGCTCTGTTAAATTTTTTAAGTCTATTTTTTTTTTAAAGATTTTTATTTATTTATTTATTTGACAGAGAGAGATCACAAGTAGACAGAGAGGCAGGCAGAGAGAGAGAGGGAAGCAGGCTTCTCGCTGAGCAGAGAGCCCGATGCGGGACTCGATCCCAGGACCCTGAGATCATGACCTGAGCTGAAGGCAGAGACTTTAACCCACTGAGCCACCCAGGAGCCCCTAAAAAGATATTCTTTATCAGGTTGTGGAAATTCCTTCCTAGTAGTATATTGTTGAGGGATTTTATTATAAGTATGTATATTTTGTCCAATGCTTTTTCTGTGACTATTGAGATAAGAATATGGGTCTTTTATTCTATAAATATGCTGTATTATATTAACTAATGTTGGATGTTCCTTTTTTGGGGGGGTGTGTATGGGTGTCTGGTTGTTCCAGGACCATTGTTGAATAGAATATGCTTTCTCCATTAAGTTGCCTTTACTCCTTAACTAAAGATCAATTGATCATATTGTGTTAGTCTTCCTGGGTTCTTTATTTCATTCCATTGATCTATTTGTCTATTCTTTCACCAAATGCCAAACTGTCTTGGTTATGGTGACTAGAGTAAGTCTTGAAATTAAACATTGTCAGACCTCCCAACTTTGTTCTTCTCTTTCAATATTGTGTTGGCTGTTCTGGGTCTTTCCATATAAACTTTGAATCTGTTTGTAAATGTCCATCAAATAACTTGCTGGGATTTTGACTGGGATTATATTTAATCTCTAGTTCACATTGAGAAGAACCGATAATAATATTGAATTTTCCTATTCAAGAACAGGGAATACCTGTTAAATCTTCTTTGATTTCTTCATCAGTTTTGTAATTTTCCTCATATCATTCTTGTACATATTTAATTTTTTAGTGCTAATATAAATTGTGTCATGTTTTAATGTCAAATTCCAATTATTCATTTTCAATATATAGGATAGCCATTGACATTTGTATATTAGTCTTGCATCCTAAAACCTTACTATAATTGCTTATTAGTTCTAGGAGTTTGCTGATTGTTTCAAATTTCCTTCATAGACAATCATGTCATCTGCAGTTTTATTCCTTTCTTCGCAATCTGTGTTTCTGTTTCCTTTTCTTATTGTTACTGCATTAGCAAGGACTTCTAGTACAGTGTTGAACAGGAGTGGTGAAAGGGGACATCCTTGCCTTCTTCCTCTTACGGGGAAAGCATCTAGCTTTTCATAATTAAGTATGATGGCAGCTGTAGGTTTTTTTGTAGACGTCCTTTATCAAGTTGAGGAATTTAATTGAGGAAGTTCCCCTCAATTCCTGGTTTACTGAGAGTTTTTATCATGAATGGGTTTTGAATTTTGTCAAACGCTTTTTCTGTATGTGTTGATGTGATCATGTGATTTTTCTTCTTTAGCATGTTGATACAATGGATTGCATTAATTAATTCTCAAATGTTGAAGAACTAGCTTTGCATCCTGGAGTAAATCTCATTTGGTTATGGTGTAGAATTCTTTGTGTACATTGTTGGATTTGATTTGCTATTATTTTGTTGAGTACTTTGCATCTATGTTTAGGAGAGATATTGGTTTGTAGCTTTCCTCTCTTATAATGTATTTATCTGGTTTTGGTGTTAGGATAATGCTGTCCTCTACTTTCAAAAGAGATTGTAGAGAATTGGTGTCAATTTGTTCTTCAAATATATGGTAAAATTCACTGATGAACCCAACTGGACCTGGTGCTTTCTATTTTGGAACAATATTAATTATTGATTCAATTTCTTTAGTATATATAGGCCTGTTGAGATTTTTCTAGTTCTCCTCATGAGAATTCTGGTAGATTGTTTCTTTCAGGTAACCAGCTCATTTCATCTAGGTTATCAAATAGTTATCTATAATGTTCCTTTATTATCCTTTTAATGTCTATGGGGTCAGTAGTGATGGCTCCTCTTTCATTTCTGTTAAGAGTAATGTATGTCTTCCCCCACCCCTTTGGTTAGATCGGCTGGAGGTTTACTGATTTTATTGATCTTTTCAAAGAAGCAACTTTTGGTTTATTCATTTTCTCTACTTTTGCTTTTTCTATTCATTGATTTCTGTCCTAATTCTTATTTCTTTTCTTTGTTTAATTCAGATTTTTTTCTAGTTTCCTAAGGTGTAAGTTTGATCTAAGATCTTCTTTCCTTATATTCAGTGTTATAAGTTCCTAAGTACTGCTTTTCTTGTATCTCACAAATTTTGATAAGCTGTGTTCTCATATTATATATATATATACATATACATATATACATATATATGTATATATATACATATATATATAAATTATATAATTTATATGTAATTTTAAAAATTTTAAAACACACACACACATATATATATAAAATTTAAAAAATTTAAAAATTTAAAAAATTTAAACACACACACACACACACACACACACACACACACACACACACACACATATTTTTTTAAATGTTTAAAGTAGGCTCCATGCCCAGTGTGGAACCCAGTGCAGGGCTTGAACTCACAACCCTGAGATCAAGAGTCAGTTGCTTTACTGACTGAGCCACCCAGCCACCCCTCATTTAGTTCAAAATATTTTTAAAATTTCTCTTGACCTGTATGTTAACTTAGAACTCTGTTGTTCAATTTTCAAATATTTTGGGATTTTGAGCTGTATTTATTATTGGATTCTAGTTTAATTCCATTGTGGTCTGTGAGCATACATTGTATGATTTCAACTTTTAAATTTGTTAAGGCATGTTTTAAGTCCCAGAATGTGATCTATCTTGGTGATTGTTCCATGTAAACTCAAGGGGAATGTATAGATCCCATTGACTGATGATGCTAAATTATGTTAAATGATGTTATGTCACTACTAATTTTCTATGTGCTGAATTTGTCAGTTACTGAGTCTTCAGCTGAGAAAGTTGAAGATTCCAACTGTCAGTTTCTCCTTGAAATTTCATAAATTCTTTCTTCATATACTTTTATGCTATATTGTTAGGCCACACACATTAAGGATTGTCTTCTTGGGGAATTGACTCCTTTATCATCATCTAATGCCCCCTTTCTTCCCTGATAATCTTCCTTGCTCTCAAGCTGGCTCTGTCTGAAATTAGTATCACTTTCCCAACTTTTCTTTCAATTAATGTTAGCCTGGTATATCTTTTTCCATTCCTTTACTTGTAATCCATCTGTGTCTTTATATTTAAAGTGAGTTTTTAAATAAACATATAGTTCCATCTTATTTTTTTAATCGTCCCTGGCAAAATTTTTAAAAAGATTTTGAGAGAGATGTGAGTGAGAGAGAGTACAAGTTGGGGGAGGGATAGAGGGAGATGGAGCAGGGAGCCTGACGTGGGACTCCATCCCAGGATCCTGGGATCACAACCTGAGCTGAAGACAGATACTTAATTGAGCCACACAGTTGCCCTTAACTGGTGTATTTAGGCCATTCATATTTAAAGTTATTATTGATAAAGCTAGATTATTATCTAACATATTTGTTACTGTTTTTCATTTGTTGCCCTTCTTCATTGTTTCTATTTTTGGTATTCCGCTATTTTCCTGCTTTTTGTGGTTTTAATTGGGCATTTTATGATTCTATTTTATCTCCTTTTTTAGCCCATCTTTCTTAACCTTTTTAGCAGTTGCCCTAGATTTTGTGAAATACATTTACAACTAATCCAAATCCACTTTTTTTTTTAAAGATTTTATTTATTTATTTGACAGAGAGAGATCACAAGTAGACGGAGAGGCAGGCAGAGAGAGAGAGAGAGAGAGAGGGAAGCAGGCTTCTTGCCGAGCAGAGAGCCCGATGTGGGACTCGATCCCAGGACCCTGAGATCATGACCTGAGCTGAAGGCAGCGGCTTAACCCACTGAGCCACCCAGGCGCCCCCAAATCCACTTTTAAATGACATACTTCTTCACAAGTAGTACAAGAGCCTTATAACAGAGTATTTCCAATTCTTCCCTCCCATTATTGATAACATTACTGTCATTTATTTCATTTATAAGATATAATAACCAAATACATTGTTATTCTTTTGAACAAACTGTTACCTGTTAGAACAATGTAGAATAAAAACTAAAATTTGGATTTTAATTTGAACCACATGGCATCTATCGATATTTAAATCCTTATAATTTGAGTCTTCTCACGCATGAACATACTACCTACCTACATCTAGGTCTTCTTGTGTCTTTCAGAAATTTAATAATTTTCTCTATAAAGTTATAGTTTTTATTAGATGTACCCCTAGGATTATATCATTGTTGACTCCTGTTACATGAAGTATGCAATTACATGAGGCAATGTTTGCCTTTTTTTGCTTAAACCAGTTTCCTTGCAACTAAAGGAGTCCTAACTAACACAGATAGAATGTCAGGAAATGATGGGAGAGCTCAAGAGACGCCCCATTTTGAAGGGGAAAACTAGCATACCTTAAGTGAATTGGACAATGGGGGCGATTCTGAAAAATTAAAAGCAGAAAACTAACATATTTATGCCTGTTTGTGCAGAGAAAGAAAGGAACCATTCATAAGGAAAAGGTCTGAAGAGCAAGGCGAGAGGAAATGGACTCGAGCCCGGATATTGCTAAGTACTCAGCTTTATCTGTGTGCCTGAGTGTAGTGTCCAAGAGCAGGAAGAGTGCGGCGTGGGGCAGTGGCCAATGGCCACTACAGTGTAAGGTAGAATTAATCAGGTGAGCTGCGATCTAGATTTGATCCATATGGCCTGGTACAAATCCTGACAGCCTAACTGTAACCATTTAATCTTTCTGTTTCCTTATCTGATGATAATAAAAAAAAAAAAGTGAGGAGAATATTGATACCTAACTCACTGGTTAGGAAGAGGGTTAAATAAGTTAATGAAGTCCTTTTAACAGGGCTTGACACAGAAAGCACATAAAAATGAAGCAGCTCTGTTCGCCTAGACGGATCTTCACAAGTATCTTCATTCAGATTTCCGAATTCCGTGACTCTAAACATCCACATAGTTTTCTCAAAATTCTTTTGTTCAACATCTTCTCCTTTATCATAGATTATCCAGATACCTCCAACATGCTTTCTCTTATAATTCAGCAGCACCCCAGCACAGCAGAGATGCTCCTCTTCCCAGCCTGTGTCTGCCTCTCAGGTGGTACACACACACACACACACACACGCACACACACACACACACACACCCCGTCTCCTCTTTTGGGGGTACCTTTTAAAACATTATAATTTGCTATAAAAAAATTATTAACAATGAAGAAAAATCACAGCTAAGTATCAGATACTCCAAAGGAAATGAGATTTAAAATAAATTCTAGAAAATGGTTATTTTGGGAAGGGACTGGGGCCGGGAAAGGGGACATATATAACATCTCCTCTCTTTTAAAAAAAAAAATCTGAAACAAATGTAACTACTGAGATGTGGTAAATTCGGGTGGTGGTTATACTATGTTTATTATTTTATTCTCTACACTTTTCCATTTGTTTGAAACATTTGAAATAATGAAAAAATATATAAGTAGTTACTGTGGTAGAGAAGACATAACATGGATGTGGTTAGAGTACAGTAATTACTGTGAAAAGCTAGACTTTTTCACTTTAAATTTTTTTGAAAAATGCAGGAAAACATACATACACACACAGGGACTGCTGCAAAAAGGATTTCTAAAAACAACTGTGAGGACTGTGAAGATTTATATTCAGAGTGAATAGTAATGAAAAAAAATTCAACAAGTAAATATTTCACTGAAGTTGGTTAATATGTATTTATGTTATACATTTATTTATTAACACTTAGAATAAAAGGATACTAATTTTCAAATTTTCAGAGTTTATTTATTTATAAGAAAAAATACAGAATGATTTTAATAGACAAAGTACCCAATTCCTACTTATTTTCTTAGTGGGAAAAACCATATGAAACACAACTGTCATGGCCTGTATTGATTAATCTTACAAGTGATGTTGACAAAAACTATAAAAACCTAAACTTTAGAGTACAGCAATGTTGCCACTATGTGTGTATATGTACATTAGTATAAATTAAATCAGTATATGTCCACAGACCCCTTTTCCACCCTTTCCCAGGTTCGGCTTTCCCAACCCCCTTGCTATTTATTCCCCATCATTACTACTGCAGAGTGCCCGGGCTCTCAGGTCCTCTGCTTTCCCACCCCTGTGCTAAGGCACTGATGTGCACCTAGATTCCAAGGGCAGGAGGAGGTGGTATCTGGCACTTGATCTCAATTCCTACCAAAGAGAGGGGACACTGCATGTCCTCCCAGCCTCCATTCACTCCTTTACATTTATCCCCATTGGGCCTGCTTTGCATCCTTACTAAGATTTACAGGAGAGCAGCATGGACACTGCACTAAGATGAAGAATCAGGAATCAGTCTGGGCACTTCCTCGCCCCCTGGTGGTGCACAGGGAACATAAGCAGGCTGGAGCCGTCTGGCCCTACGCAGGGTGGGGCACTAAATCCACAGCCCTAGGGAGAGGTGGAGATGGAGATGGAGAAGCCGTGATTCTGTGCACTAGAACAGACTGGGCAGTGGCTGCACGCACTGCCTGTGACCTCTCAGCAATTCCAGGTCTGATGAGGATCTTTAGGTGAATGTGCTCATGATCAGTGGGCCCACAGGGGCAATGGTGGAGGTTGGGGAACAGGACATCCCACAAGTGAAGTCCTGACTGGGCCACATGGATTTATTTTAATTGTAAAAATAATAACATTATAGAAAATGTTTATAATAGGAATAAGAAATCATAGAAACATACTGCTGCAACAGTGTTTTCACGGCCTCTTGCCACCTGACTGAGACAAACTAAGTGTCTGATCAGTTTATTTAAATTATCTCAAAGAGTAGCAATGTTAGTTATGATCAGGAAGGAGGCCAGGGCGTTTGAAGTGAGCAGCATTTCAGGGTCCCAGGTAAGGGGGCTCCTTTGGTAGTGCAGATGGTAGAGGCTTAGCTTGCATCTCTCTAGGCCAGAGCCGTAGGCTTGGCTAATCCGGGCTCTATGGAGACCCTATCCCTAAAAGGAGTCTACAGATAGAAGATGCTCACCCTGTCCCTGTAAAAACGGCACAAGAAGGCAAGGCCTGTGTACCTCCCACCAGGTCCCCCAGGGAGTGTGATAAAGGGACTGAAAGATGCCATTTAAGGACCAGATTCTACTCAGATGCCTTCTCAGCCTCTCTTCCCCAAGTTTCTGTACCCACCAGACTGGAAACCTTCTGAAAGAAATGTCTGAGACTTCTCCACTGCCCTTTCAGCCCAGGACCAGATAAAATATAATGGTCAAAGAACTTCTAAAACAGCTGCTGTCTACTATTATCCCAGCCTCTGGACTGCATCATTGCTGCTGAACACGAAACCACCAAGGGGCAGTCTGGCCCAACAGGGAGCCATTTCTTCCTAGGCAAAACTGGTCACATGTGTAAAGACTCTCTTCCAGAAACACATGACCACCTCCTGGCCCTCAGGGGTTTTCCTCTTATGGCTTCGGCTGTGCCATCAATTCTTTGAGAAGATGCTACTGGGCTGCAAATGGATGGGAGGAGGTGGGTGGAAGCTGCTGACATACTGGGAAGTGGACCAGGGCCTCTAGGGACCAAATCCTTCAAATGCAACACCTACCACAGGGTCAAGACCACAATATATGTTCAATATTATTAAAATAATGGTTGCACGAAACTGAACTAAGGAGAAACCCAAAGCAGAAAAGCTCTAGGGGAAGGAAGTGTTTGAGTATGCACTGGGGATGGCTGCTCTGTAACTAGGGTGAGTCTGGAGCCCTTGCCACTCCCCGGAACTTCCTGGGGCTACTACAGTGCCTTCTTCCATACACAGAAGCCTCAGAGGTCTACGTGACCTCCACACTTGGAAGGAAGTGAGCAAACTGAGCATGAGGGTATGTGTTTAGACCACATGTTGGGGCGGGGGGAGGCATCACACAGCTCAGAGGCTGTGCAGGGTTTCATTCCCAGCTGTCAACTGACAAGATTCCCCCAGGGGCAGACACTGGCTGCCCAGCTGGTGAGTAGCCTGGCTGGGCTGCCACACCCTATCGCTCTCGGGAGCAGAAGGACAGTGCAGGCAGCTCCCTACCCCAGGGCCAGTCACATTTCTCTTACACAGGTAATCCATGTTCATTATGGAAAATGCCACATCACTCTTTATTAGATGCTAGTGCCAACACTGGCCCCCCTTCTCTCCATGCACAGGGGCACGTGGGCAAGGGGCTCCGTCCCCCGGCCGGGATGCAGTGGAAGCCTGGCCCCACTCCCACTCTCCCAGGGCCAGCACCCTCCTCAGTGCCTCGGGCTGCTTGCTCAGGTCTGTTCAAACTCCTGTTCACAGTAGCCTACATTGAGGGGCTGGGCTTGGACACCTCGCCTGCAAGAGGACATGAAGAAACACGGTGCAATGAGCCACTCAGACGGGGTCAGTCCAAGGCCCCACGACATCTCTACCACAACCAACAGTCTCCCCTTCCCCTATTTCAGCGCACCCCGAACTGCCACTGTACACCAGAATTACTCAGGGATCTCATTTCCAGAGATTCTTACTTGGCCTGGGCTCACATGTTGGCAAGAATCTGCATTCCGAACAGGTGCTCAGGTGATTCTGACACGGACATCCAGGAATTTGCGGGGGGACACTTATTTCTAACTTGCCTGTCTCTGTACTTGAGTCCCAAATAATGCAGTTCCTTTAGAAAAGAGATGATGCCTAAGGGGTGCCTAGTGCTCTTGGCCCCCTGAGCCCCACTTTAATGGCTCAAATGCTCTAAATGCAGTGGTGGTGGTGGACCACTGTGCTGTCCTGTTCATGCACAGGCTGTGGACATGAAATCCTGTTTAGCCTCCCAAGTTCTGGGACGTGACCAATCTCTAGAGCAGACCCCCGGGCATGGCCTATTATTCAAATGAGCAATGTACTTAGAGATGGTAAATAACTAGCTCAAAGTTGCCCAGTGAAGCACACACAGTTGAGGCCTAGACCTTGCCAAGGCTGGCTCTCAGCCCTGCACCAGGCTGAGTCCTTCAGGTCCTCAAGACTTAGTCAATGAATACATCAGGGAGATGACCACCTTAGGCAGGTCCATCCCAAACAGCAGCACAGCTGTCATCAGAGCCCATAAAGGCATGGCCATGGCTAAGAGCAGAGACTCTGAAGTTGGCTTGGATCAAATTCTGGTTCTGAGTGACTTGGGGCTTTACATTAACTTCTTTGTGCCTCAGCTGCCTATCTCTAAAGGGAGGATAAAACTGCCTACCTTCCAGAGTTATGGTTAAGATTCAATAAAATAATGCCTATAAAGGGCTCAGCACAGTACCTGCCACAAAGTAAACCTCTGTAAGCACTAGCTATTGTTTTTCCTGTAGGTCCCCCATCTGCCCACCCACTGTGGGAAGGCCCCAACACGGCCTGCTTGCTTACCTTAGTAGCTCACAGCGGAATCGCGTCAAACGTTTAAAGGCAAAGTCCAGGCTAGTCACCAACTCGTTGCTCCACAGCCTCTCAGCAACAGCCCCTGCTCTGGGCCTAGAGGGAAGGGTCACGCCGCAGGTTGGCTTTCTTCAAGGGAGCGGACACTCACAGGCTGCTGCCTCTTATTCAGGCACCCTGGACTCAGGGCCAAGGTTATTCAGAGTGACAACCTGGCTGGGGGGCTCCTAGCGACTTCTAGGGCCCAGCTCCATCTTCATTAAGATGGGCCTCACGATCCCACACTCCTCTCCCAAAGATATGGAACCAGAGTAAGTTGTGAAGACATCATGAACTGTTACTGACAGCAGCAGCAGGTGTTCTCAAAATTACAGCTCCTTCTCTCTTAGGCTGGGGAGGAAGGTACTTGTCTGCAGGTGACTGGACAGAGTGAGTCTCTAAGGGAGAACCCGTGCCCACAAGCCCAACCACCCATGTCCTCAGGAAACCCTTACCAGAGTCTGGGGGCCAGATTTGTGCTGTCCACATACTCTCCCCACATACAGGCCTCTCCGCCAATCACTAGAGCCTTCTGCTGAGGGCTACCTAAGGGAAAACAAGGAACAACAGGCTGCTGGTGGGGTGGGGGGTAACCCTAGGGTTTCCCCTCAAACACCTTCCTAAAGTAGCCCTCTCTTCAGATAGGTCATAGCTCATCTAACCTGAAAGGTCTAGCCCAGACCCTCCTGTCTCCCACTCTGTGTACCGGCTCAGCCTCCTCTGCTCAGCCAGGAGAGCTCTCTGCTTTCACCTTTAAATTCCAAGGGGTCCACCATGTAGATCTCACTCCAGTCCGGGCCATAAGTTATATGATTCAGGTACCAGGGGGCAGAGAGCAGGGCGCGGAAGCCAGCTCTGGTGATGAGCTCCATCTCCTTCATATAATGTACTGGTGTCTCTTCTCGCCATACCTGAATGACTGTATCTGGCCGAACCTGTCACAAAATTAATGGCACATGGCTGAGAAGATTTCTGGCCCATATGCTATGCAAACAACCCAGGCCAGGGGTTATGTGCCCACTGTGCTCTCAAGCAGCTAAGTATTTCTCTGTGACTCCTAACCCCTAGGTTTCTAACCCAGTGCAGGGGCCAAGGACTCTATAGGCCCTAGGAGTCCTCTCTGCTGGTTCCACCCCCAGTCCTCCTGCAGCCTTCCTGTCTGGACTGAGACAGTAATACTGGCTGTGAGCTAAGGGAGACAAGCAGTAGCACAGAAGACTCAGCAAGCGGTTCCCTGTCCAAGAATCTCCAGATGTTTCTGAGGATGAGACAAAGTTCCTACAGAGTCCCTGCATTTGGCAAGAGGCTGGGACCTAACTGATCAACGATGAAGGAGAAAGTATCCCTGCTCCCAAACCTGGAGGACCCTGAGTCTATGACTCAGAGAGGAAGACCAACCCAGCATGCCAGTCTCAGGAATCCTGAGTAGCAGGCAGCAGAAATAACTCTTGAACAGCTTGTGGTGATGGAAGAGAGATAGATGTTCTGACACTCACGCCCAGGGCTTAGACCTCTGTGACCTTTCTGGAGGGGAAAGGAGAGATGGCCCCCCAGTGCTCTGAATATTAAAGCCTAATCCAAACCCAGGGAGGACCAGACTGTGTAGAGGCAGAGAAGGGCTCAGAGATCAGAGGGAAGCACTGCAGGTGGCTCCTTCTCTCTCTGCCCCTGGCTCACCTTTACATTATTATCAAACACCTCCTGCCACACCACATAGCCCTTGCCATAGGCAGAGACGATGTTCAGCAGCCTGGAGAGTAAAGAAAGGGTCTGCTCAGCTCAAATAGGTTCTAGGCTGTTGGTGCCAATGCTCTAGGGGTGGAGGCTGCCTAGGGGCTCATTCCTGATAAAGCAGTGTCTTTCCCAGTTGGGAACTGACTACTCCAAAGCTGAAAAGATAGGACAAAGTACCCCTTCAAGGGCCCAGTAAAGCAGGGCCTGGGCCTGGTATGGAAAGGGAAGACTGCATAGGAAGTAACCCCAAGAAACCCTGCCCACCCTCTTTCCTTCCTCACGTCTGGATGTAGAAGGACTCCAGCTGCTTGAAGTCATTACCAAAGCCTTGCTTCTTCATAAAGGCCTGAATATCCGGGTTGGACTTCCTGAATCCCAAGAGAAAATGAAGATTAATTCTTTCGACATCCTCAAAGCCCAAAGCTTAGGGATTAGTTACCTGGCGTCCCATGATTTCTTTTTTCACTTGAAAAACCAATCAACTTCAGATCTGAGGCCCCAGATATGGCAGGTGTGGCTGAACAAAGCCGTGTGAATGGGGCCACTGACACAGGCTGAGAAAGCAGGAGTCTGGACCCCAAGAGCTTTCAGTTTAAACTCTCAACAAGAACACATATGAACCTGTCTGGTCTACTGCATTTGGCTCCAAGGCTCTGGCACACTGGATTCTGGCTTCCCTGTTTAACCCCCAACTCAGGCATATTCAGCTCTTCCCCTCTCGTGTATTCTTTATTTCAGCTGGATATAGGTATTGCTGTTACCTGCTGTGGCTACCTCCCTAAGAACATTGACATTTTGCGCACATTTCTTCCTGAAATTTTTCCCCTCTCCACTTCTCAGAAAAGCCTGTTTCCCCAGATCCAGCTCTAGTGTCCACTTCTCAGAGGAGCCCACTAACCTCTTCTGAGCAAAGCAGATATGTGGGTTTGGACCCTCACTGACTGGACACTTTCATATACTAGTCTCAAATTCATCTGTGTCTGGACTTTTCAACCAGACTCTTTCACAAAGGCAGGGATTATTTTTCTCTCTCCCGGACTTTCCCAAGACAATTTTGTTCCCAGACCTGGTTCTTCCATAAGTCTATCAAGGATATGACAGGAGAAAGAACAGTTTCACATTCGCAGCCTTGCCAAAATCCAGGAGGGCCTCTATGTAGGTGGAAAGAGGAAAGGCCTAAGACCTGGGCCATCTGGACTAAGACAGATTGTTCTCAGAGGTTAGCCCCTGAGGAGCACATAAGATAGGTAGCCTCTTGGGAGCTAACCTCTATTCTGAGTGAGCAGTTCATCAGGCAGGGATGGGAAGATCAAAGGGATCATACCAGCAGGTGAAATCAACCTCATCTCCTCCAAGGTGAAGATAAAAATCCGGGAAGACAGAGCTGACCTCCAAGAAAAATGTGCTCATGAATTCATAGGTACTGTTGAGAATGGGATTCACTGGTCCAAAGGTGCCAGAGGGATGAGAACCAGAGTAGCAAGGAGTCAGTAATCCAGGGACACCTAAGCCGACAGAGAATCAATCCCACACAAGTGTCACAAATACAGAGACCCCCACACAGTCATATACTTAAAGACATTAAGTTGCACAAAGTAAGATAATCATGTTCATAAACATTACATGTACATAGATAGGGACCAACAGGTACTCACAAATGCTGGTGATCATGAGCTTTTAGACACAGACAAAGAAAGAAAAATATCTCCACAATCAGGTACAGAGATTGGGTTACCGCCAGACAGCTATCAACACACACACACCCTTGCCTTGCCACCTGCTTCCAGCAGGGGGTCATCTTTGTTCCCAAAGGCTGCTCTCCTCACACTGCCTTTAGGCAGTACAGAGAGACTGCCTGATCCAGCCAAATGGCAAGATCTTTCTTCTACTCCAGGGCACAGGGTGCAAGAACATCACTAGGACAAGACCATCTGAGAAGAACGTGCCTGTAGTTTAATAGTAAGCAGTGGCCTCCTTTGTCCAAAGTAAGTTCTGCCTATCTAAATTCCCAGCGGAAGGAGTTGATGGAAAACATTCTTCCAGGGACCAAGGCCGGGTCATACCTCATCCACGAGTCAAAGCCCTGAAGCCCCAATAAGGGAGATCAGTAGACTCTTTCTATCTAACTATTCTTACCTGGTCCCCAGGACAGAGTGTGGCCAGGGGTGTCAAACTCTGCCAACACACGGATACCCCGAAGGCGCGCATATTCAATCACCTCCTTCACATCCTGTGCTGTGTAGATATGGGTGGCAGGATTGTAGGACCCCTGAAAGGCACAAGACACCCTTAACAATGTCATTTCCTGAAGACTAGCGGAGGAGAAGATACTCAGAATGCCTCCACGACTCCCTGCGTATCAGGAAATCTACCCTCAGCTCTTGGTATCAGGGACTATCTCCAAGGATCTTTATCATAGCTTCCAGTAAGCCAGCACATCTATTCCTTTCATAACGCCAGTGAGACAACAAGGTAGGCAGGTAGCAGAATATAAACAAAGACAAAATGAGACCAGGAGAGATTATCTGTCAGACTAAATTAATGGCAAAGTTTGGACTCAAACTTAGGTCTCCTGTTCCAAATCCCGTGCCCTTCCCCCAAGTCAGTGTGTCCCTCCAACTGGCTGTGAGGATGAGAGTCAGTGTCCTTGCCAGCAGGGCCACAGCCAGGCTCAGACATCGACCCACAAATTTGTTCTTAGAGAAATTGAGACGTACCTTTCTGGTGAGCTCTGGAAAACTGTAGCTGTCATATGGGAAAGAAGAGTCATCGACCAGATGCCAGTGGAACACGTTCAATTTATTGTAGGCCATGACGTCCTGTAGATCACAGCACACACTGTGAACCCATCACAGCTTCTCCAGTTTCAGCCTCAAACTTGGGATGGCAGGCAGACTGGCAGGCTGCTCCACATACCCCAACAGCCTCAATCTGCACCAGCTTCCTGATAAATGTTTACAGGGTCTATCAAATCTTCCCTTCAGAGAATGCCTAGCTATAGAGGGAAGACCTAGCGCATTTCTTCTTCTCCCAGAGCACATCCAAAGACATCGGAGAGAGGCATTACCTCCTCTTTTTGAGATGAGTTTTAGCCACACTGAGAGGACAGCTGCAACTATGTGGTACTGTGGTTTTCCAAAAGCACCACCATGCCCTGAAGACTAGTATGTCTTCCTGCCATTTGTTCTGGGTTGTCTAACTAACATTTATCCAAACTGTGAAGTCGATTAGTGAATTTAGTAGCCCCATAACCAGAAATCTCAGAAGCCAAGACTGATGGATGTGTCCCCTCCTTTGGTTCCACCAGAGGAACAAAGGAAAAGGTAGACACATGAGCAACTGTAGGGTAAGACTGCCCATCAAACTTAAGATAGTTAGGAACACCCTGAGCTATGGCTTTTGAACATCTCTTTCCTATGACCTTGTCCATAACTAAACTAAAATAAGCTTGGCTTGATCAAAGAAGCCAATTCCCCAAACTAGCTTCTGCATTCCTGGAAATAACCTGGACATCGGTCCAGGGTAGCCGCTGGGGTAGATTTAAATCACTCCTTTTTTTCCTCTTTTTTGTCTTAGAGTGGGTCTTTTCCATTTTCCCTAGGAGCTCTTCCCCCCCCCCCCCCCAGGAGCTCTTAAAGTTACATACATTCCATCTGAACTCTTTAGGAATATGGCAACTGGTCTGCCCCTTGCCCCATCACCCCAGAACACTAAGGGCAAAGATGGCCTTAAGGCCTGGGTACCAGTGTGTCCAGGATGCTAGTCAGTGGCAGGTAATGGCGAGACGTATCCAACAACAAGCCCCGGTGAGGGAAGCGAGGAAAGTCTTCAATCTCAGTTTTGTTGATAAAGAACTGTATGGACCAAACATTGAACATATCAGGATTTGAAGGGAACTCACCATGGGGATAGAGGGGAATAAGGAAAAGTCTCCTGATCCTTCAAAAGTCAATCTATGACTGTTCTGCATAGCAACTATCTCCCAAATGCCCCATATATCAACCTCAGCGACCACAAGCAGGCACCTATCAGAGGGTAATGGTCCCATGCTAGCCAGATATAGCCGTCCCACATACCACTCAGCCTACACATTCTGGATTTTCACTGTTAATCTGTTTATTTTCTTTAAAGCAGTGTGGTCTCAAGGTCATTACTAAATAATGACTCAGGAAAACTAAATTACAGTGATTGCAAACAGACCAAATCTACCAAACTGGTTTCCACTCATGTCTCCTCCTAATTCTTGTTGGGGCCATCTTGAGCCACCAGGACTCTAAGACAAAGTAAGTTATTTCCAGGACTCTCAACATTTGGAGCAAATCCCCAGAGATATAAAAAAGAACCCTTTCGGGGGGCTCCCACTCACCGTGCCCTCAGGAGATCGCCAAACAAGCTGGCTAAAAGTCTCCAGACCTATGGGGAAGTAAAGAGGCAAAGTAAAGACTTAAGGATATGGAAAAAGGATGCACCCATCTGGAAGGTTCCCAATGTGACATAGGAGGATGCTTGGGCATATGGTATAAGTGGATATAGTACGAGCTTGATGAGTCTCAACACAGATGCAAAGGGGATACTAGGAAACCAGTATCTGTTTTTACTCTGCATTTGATTTTGGGAGGTGGCAGTGTAAGGGGCTTTAGTGCCTCTCCTAGGAACACACTAACCCTCAAAATCCACATACCTCTTATCTATATTTCCTAAGCCTTGAACTGACAAGAGTCTTAAGAGAGACCAAGATGTGTGCTTATGAGTACAGATGCAGGGACAAGCCAGCTTACATCAGTTCAGGCTTTCCAAATTAATACAGATCAGGAGCTAAAGGAGCTGAGAAAAAGGGGTCCTCAATCTTCTGCCCCTTCTATTATCCCAGACTGAGCTGTGAAAAAGTAATCAAGCTTAAGTTTCTAAGGAGCCTGGGTCCACAGCTGGACCTAGAAGACAAAGAACCATCCACCTTTCCTCTTGAGAAGGGAACTAGCTATAGGGAGCTGAGATAGGATAGGAAGCAACTGCCCCAGAAGCACTGCTCCAGTCCACTGGACACAAACTCCTAGATTCTGGCAAAGGCAGGCATGCTGAGTGCAGAGTGTTATATGTTCTCAACAGCTGGAGCCCCTCTTCTGACAACCCAGCAGAAGGATTTCCAGAGTCCCAAAATTTCAGCATGAAAGAATCTGAGGTCTTAGGGGTCACTTGGCACCTACTTCAAGGCAGACTGCTCTTATATTGTTTTGGCTTCTTTCAACTCTGATTCTGACACCCAGTATTCTGGAGTTCCGGATTTCCCCCTGCCCCAACCTGCCTAATCACAGCACCTGTACAAAAGGTATAAGACAGTAGAGAGGGGAGTCAGCTCCCAGTTTCTCCAAAACACAGGAGAGGAGAAGAGAAGGGGTAAGGGAACAAAGACGAACCAAAACAAGGTTTGAAATTCTGTGAGAATTTCCCTCCTCATTCGCCAGCAGGGGTTTTGCAAAAGCAATAGAGGTATTTGGCTATGTCTATATCTAAGGACCAAATACCTTTTCAGTAAACCAAGAGGAAGGGCAGAGGCCCATCATGTATTAGCTAGTAAAGTCCCAATTTTCTCCTGAAATACTATGGTTCTACATATCTTATATGATTTACTTCTTTTTTTGACATTCATCTATTTCTTGGGATCAAGTTTTCCTTTTTGAAAACACTTTCCAATTACATGTGTTTAGTGAGAGCTGCACAGGCAGTGTTTGTGGCAGAGCCCCAAGCAGCCTGTTCCCTGCTGGCACACTGAGCATCAGTCCGCAGGGTCTCTCATGGCTTCCCCAGAGCACCAGCCCAGGACAGCTGCTGTCACTATTGCATGGGCTGACACCTGTCAGCTTCTAGAGAGCTGTAAGGAGAACACTCCCTTCAGGTAGATGGTGAAACACTCCGAACAGTCTCCATAAAGAAAGCCTCCAGTATGTGCTGGGCCCTCAAACCCCCTGAGGCCAACCTTCCCACTTCAGCCCCCATGTTACCTCGGAGAGCTCCCCAGACAGTCTCAGAGAGGAGGAAACAATGATCATCATTTATGGTCAGGGTGTCTGAAAGGACAGAAATTGGTTAAGGACTTCTACTCTCAGATTACAGATCCCATGTCCTGTGTAAATCCTTGTATTAAAAAACAAGAGTAAGGTCACATTTTTTTTTTCCTTTCAAAGAGGAAATATCCCCAGAGCAGAGCAGCTGCAGGCCAGCTAGGCCTTGGCCACAGTGGGAGGGTGGTCTCCCAGAGGCTCTATAGGCCCTAGAAGATAATACACAAGGAGGGTCAGGCTAGAGAAGAAAAGTACCACCTGCCTCGTGGTTAGTCTACCCCTCCTGAAACATGAGTTCCCGCCAGCCCTTAGCTGAAAGTATGAGGCGTCAGACGGGGATGCTTGGTGTATCCAGGTTACGGTGTTCCCAAAGCCTCGTAATCACCCTCCTTTCCCTTTGTCTCCAGGCTTCATTCAGGTACCTCATTCAAGAATGTGAGGAGGAGGCCAAGACTTGAACGTTCACTTTGGAGACCGAGAAGTTCCTAGATACTGCTGGAGGACAGGAGGCATCATAGGGCTAATGACCTGACTTTATACCAGTCATTATGTCCAAAAACATTATGACCCAAAACTCCTTCTCTCCCCAGAGTGGGGTTTCTTAAAGAAAATCACCAGAGTGTACAAACTCCTAAAATGGCAACAAAATTATATGCATTGCAGAAGGCAAGTGTTCTGTGGGACTCCGTGAAAAGCCACTGTGACATTCCACACCACCTTCAGACACTGGTTAGAATGCATATGAAAAATTCACCTTCTTTGGCTCTCAGCCCTAGATGATCCGGAGTCTCCACGGTACTGGAGGTCAGGAACTTAGGCCAGGCCAAGTAGAGTTAGAGCTCCAGACAAGTGCTTGCTCTCTACAACAGGGGACAGGGTGGTACTTACAGTTCTCCACCGACTCCAAAGAAGGAAGCTGGTTACATCCAGGAACGACCACAAGGATAACCAATGAATTCTTCTCCGGTGCATGCTGTTTTCCTGGAAGGACAGGGTAAACTTCGTGTGGCTGACCGGCCACCAGAAGCAATAGGCAAAACCAAGATCCTACAGGAAGGTCCCTAGCCCTAGTCCCTTCTGCTTGCATGAGCATGGAAAGAGGCAAGGGTGGGGAGGGCATTTACCCTTGGCACAGGCACTGCCTCATCACCTGTTCAACTCTTTCATTTTGGTTGTGCTCCCCTCTCTCCCCAGGAACCTGCCCTGACCCGTGTATCAATGACCTGGCAACAGCTCTTTGTAACCAGGGCTCTGTATTTCTAGTGTGGTACAGTCAGCATGATTCCATTACCTCGACAACTGCTTCTAAACTAGAGGCAGCTTGACAGCATTTCTACTCAAAGCGTAGACAGCATTTCTACTACTAGCTGCTGACTTACAAGCTGCAATACCAAGTGAAAGGAAAGATACTGACAGGAAGCTTATACAACACCAGAATGTCAATTATGTCAGAATAAACATGCTGTTTAGTCTTAAGATGTCTTCACAACTCATTTTTTGATGAAGGGAGTAGTTTTACATTCCCGTGTGTGTACCTCTCCTCTCACTGCAGACTGTCGCCTAAAGCAGCACTGTTCTTGAAGGCTCCCAGTGAAAGGTTTCCAATGTTGTCAAAGCCCAGGAGCTGATACAAGCAGATGAAGCAGATGACCAGAGGAGCTCCTATGCAAAGGAGGCCTGGGATCACCGAGTTGGTGCCCCAGCAAAGCTACATGGTCACCATCCTATCCTGCTTCCTTCCCTCTTCCCAAACAGGTTCTCTGAGGCAGACGTCTGCCCAACAGTGGAAAGCCACCCAGTATGAGCCAACATCTAGCATAGTTCTTCAGATGCACCCCACCATGCCCCCTCAAAACCCAAAGAGCCAAAACCAAAGCCAAAATACTAATGCACCATCCCTTCCCCTCCTCCTAATGGTTCCTCTTTGTGTGGTTCTGATTATACCACCCCAAGCCTGACCTCAATGAACTCCTTCTTTCTATCCTTTTCTGAACTACATGCACCCACACTGGCACCACAACCATGACTTCCTGTGGAACCACAGAGTCAGGGATAGGATGGCCTGGGGAAAGGCAGGGAGAGAAAATTCAGAATCAAACTGGATCCCCAATTGTTACCCATCTCTAGGGCAGAAGTAGTGCAAAAGCCTTGAGCCTTTACCAGAAAACCTGCTCGAACTTCACAAGCACTACTGCAGGGCTGCATCTGCTCTCCGGCTCACCAAGAAGAAAGCCAATAAGAGGCCCTTTTCTATCATCAAGAACAAAACGTATTCTTTCCCCTCCCTGTAAATACTCTGCATCTCACACTAATACCTTCCTAAAGCCTGCAGGGAGAAGAGAATCTGAGTCTACTCTGGGCCAGGCCAACTCACAACTCCATTCTATACCCTGAAAACCCATCTCCAACAACAGAGAACAACCAGACTGTCAGGGCAGGGACTTCTCTCAAAGCAGAATCTGTAGGGCTCTCCCAAACTCCCCAAGCAGACAGGCCACCTCTACAAATCCCCAAGACCAAGGAAGACTTAACTGAGAGGCAGAAGCAAAGAAAACTATAAAAGAATATTCCTCCTTGAACTATGCCCTCATCTCTTGCCCCCACTCCAATCCCACATATCACAGAGCCCCAATAGCAAGTGTGGAGAGCTAATCTGTGTATCTAGCCAGGCAGCTATCCAAAAGACAGCAAAGTCCTGAGCTTCAGTGTTAATTCCTTGGACCTCAGCCTACAAAACTGAGAAGAAATCACAACTATCCCTGTGCAGCAGCCACAGTCACTGTCCTCATAACATTTAGAGGCTGCTAAACGCCAGCCTGGTGACTGCCTGCAACTACTGCCTGGAACATAAAAACCTCTAACTTCTGTTGTTGCTGCTAGTGTATTTTTATTTTCCAAAACACACCTGCACTCCATCCTCTAAATCCAGAGTCTTTTCCGTGGGGAGGGCTGTAGACTCCTTACAAGATCTGATGAAAATAAAAACAGAAGGACTTTTTCCCCTAGAACGATGGCCCTAAGTGAAGGCTCATGTCTCCATCCCCCGCCTCTAATCTTATGGTGAAGAATCCCTGTCGGAAGCGTTCTCAATGACTCATTTTGGGTTGGGGCTGATAAAGGAGGTAGAGAGTCATGGCTGCTATTTAAACGAGCCATGAGGGGGCCGGTCTGGGGGAGGCGGCAATGTGGGAACTAGCAAAACAGAAGGGACACTGGGTCATTTAAAAGGATGTAAATAGTGTATCGTCATCGTGGTTTTCCACGTTCAAGTTGCTACCTGAAGCAAGCAGGAAAGAGGCTGGGGACAGGCCACCTTCCTCCACACGCAACCACATGCTCTGCACTGGGAAGGACTGACGTGTGGGAGGCCTGGGCACACTCACAAGGAGCCCGGCTGGCACAACAGGAAATTCTGAAACCTCAAGTGCTCAGAAAGAACCATGGCAAACAGAGCACTGACTTGGGCAATCAGGAAAGGGTGGTTTTGGTTCTGCTGCTGCTAAGCTGAATCTCGGGGCCCTTATTTTCTCCCTAGCAAACAATGGCAAGGCAGGACCACATTCTGGCTACTCCTCCACAGAGTTTCTACTCCGTGACTCCACACACAGATAGTATGCTCCAAGGTCTCAGTCCATGACCATGACTTCCTGTCTCTACTGCTCCCTCATCCCGTGCTTTCATATACCCCTGTTCTTCTCCTCTGGTTCACTGAAAAGTCTGCACCTTCTAAATTTAAGAAGGGGGAAAAATTCAAACAGTACAGAAGTGTTTACAACAAAAAAATTAGTTACCTTTGGCACCCCTCTCCTTTCTGCATCATTTAGCCTCCAAGACAGTCCAGCTCTGGACATGGAACACCTGAGACCCTTTTTCTACCACAGTCCTGCTGTTGTACTTTCTCCAGATGCCAGTGCTGTGACCTTTCCATTACTCTGCTGGCCTATGTGTGCTGATCCATCCCCTCAAACACAGTCTAGCCAATACTCCCAGCAACCTGTTCTTTTCTTCTGCTGCTGTACCCAGTGGATCAAGTAACATCTGCCTTCTGTGCACTGATTCTGGCTACTGCATCCTACTGGAGGGAAGAGCGAAAATCATGTGACAGCAGGACTGGGCTGCTTTAATATCATGGTCTCTTATCCTGGCCGGGCCCTTGGTGCTACCTGAACATCTCCATCTCCATCTCCACCACTGCTTTCTTTTCTTCTCTGCAACAGTTACTTCAAGTTTGAGCCACTTTCTTCAAGTCTGTAACCCAATCACCACCGCCCTTCCTCTCAGCAGACAATCAGAAGAGCACTCCCATCCATCTCTACCTCCCCTCTCCTCCCATACAGAAACATCTGCAACACATGTCTGGTCTTTATCTGTACCTCCTATCCTGGTGGAAGGGGTTTCCTTTCACCTGTCCTCTGGATCTCGCCTAAGGAGAGATCCAGATTTTCCCCCAAATCTTCAAATTATTTCTTTCTCCTGATTCTTTCCCACCAGCATTCAAATATTTGCAAGTCTTCCTGGTTTCAACTCCATGTCATCTCCAACAGACTTTTCCTTGCCTTCTGGTCCCAAAGAAACTCCAGAGGAAATGCAGCCTAAGCAGTTAGGTGTTGAACTCCAAAGCCAGACAAAACTGGGTTCAAATCTTAGTTCCAACACTTTCTAGTTGTGGAGCCCTGGACAAATGATTTTCCTTCTGTGCTGCAGTTTCCTTCTGAAAAATGGGGATCGTGATTAGCACCTACCTTACTGGGCTGTTGGGAAGATTGAGTCAGTGCATGTAAAGGGCTTAGTCAGTGCCTGGCACACAAGCGCTCATGGAGTTGGCCAACCTTAGTCTTCTCTTGGTAGCCACTTCTGACATCCTATCTACTCCTTAGTCCACTACAACATGGCTTCCTTTTCCTCCACTCATCTGCAGATGCCTTCACCAAGGTCCTGAGGTTCTATAATTAAATTCAAGGGACCCTTTTCAATTCATTCTTCATTCATTCATTCAACAGTTATTTACTGAGTGCTTACTATGTGCCAGGCTGATCTAAGTGCTGGGGACACAGCAGTGATCAAAACAGACAAAAATCCCTGCTGTCCCAGAGGTAATATTCTGGTGGCCACTCACTTCTTAGGGGACCTCTTGGCAGCATCAGACATCCCTGATGTTGATGAAACTAAACTCCCTTAGCTTAGGGGACATGGCTCTCCCTTGGTTTTCCTTCAAGCTCCTTGAATATGCTTCCTCATTCTCCCCTTCCTTCACCAGTTCCTACATGCTAGTGTTCTCCGAAGACTCCAGGCTTCTCTTTTTCTCTTCCTTTATACTCTCCTTGGACAATGTCATCTACCCCACAGTTGATTGATGATTCTCAAATCTACCTTTCCATGCCAACTCTTCCTCTGGGATTCTAGGCTCATAGGACAACACTCAGATAGCTTAAAAGCCCTTCAAATCTTAAATACTAAGTTCAACTAACTCTTCATTCCTCTTCCTGGCCGATCTTCTCTCTGTTTGACCTGTACCATCTATTGATTTATCCAGACCAGAAACCTCTTTCTTCTCTCATCGGAGTAGATTAAAAATTCATGTACCCATAATATTTACCAATGGTCCACTATGTGTCAAGCCCCGTGTTAAGCACTGAGATTACAACACTAAAAAAGAAAGACCCAAATAAGTCCAATTATAACAAAATCCTTGTTATCTCAAAATCTTTACCACCTTCCCACCCCCAATGAGTCAATGCCTTAAATCATCCTCTTGTAATTTCTCACCTGAATGACTAAAAAATCTCCCAGTTCTCTCTGCCTCCATATACATCCCATTTCAATCTACCATTCTCTGTGATCTTTTAATATGAGATCTTTTCTCCGCTCCTAAGCAGGAATTCTCACGGCAACACAATGAACTCTTTACAGAATCCTGAAAATGCCTCGTTTTCTCCATACTTTCCTTTGCACATATTGCTTCCTCCAAGGGAAGCAAACTTTGCGTTGCCTCCAAATCTCACCTAATTATGAAACGGCTCCGATTCTTCCTTTTATAAGACTTTTCTATCATTCCCCCACCCTTTCCTAAGAGACCTTCCTACGAGATCATGAAACAACGTATACATACATTTTTTGTTAACACTTATCTTAATATATGCTGTTTATTTGTCTATCTCCTCACCGAGGCTGTAAGTTCCTCAACAGCAGGGGCCAATCTCAGGGCCTTTGTATTTCCAGTGCCTGACACACGGTAGTCATTCAATAAATGTTTGCTGAAAAAATGAATGATGCTAGAATTAAAAAATGCACATTTAATGCTATGTATGCATAATGATTGTGCTACATAATTAGGCATAAATGGCAAGTAGTTAATGGAGAGATAACTTTTATACGCTCAAACCTAGTATTTATTAAGTCCTGGGACTAGGGTGCGGAATGGTAAGAAGACACCCAGGCAGACAGAAAGTGCCTTTTCAGACACTGCTCTGAAGAACCTTGGCTCCATTAATCCAAAGATTCGGGTGTTTCTACTCCCTGGAAGGGAGCGCTCATTCCTGCATTAGGGTACCCAGAAACTATGTCTTTACCTCAGTGCACAATAGCTTCTCCTTGCACCCAAACTGCTCCTCCCTGAACCAAAATATTTCCATCATATCAATGTGTTTAATTCACAGGATTTTAGTGGCATGGAGAAAACCCTCATTTTGGTTATACAGTGGCATTTGGTTTGGCTTCTGGAGTAGACACAAGAAAAGTGAACCCAACCTAGGCACCTCCCTGCTCTTTCAGGTGTACTGTGCCCCTCTGTGTCCTGGTACTCTCCTAGGCCTTGTCGATTCTCCATGCTCACACTGTTCCCCTCCCCCGCCCATCTTTATCTCTGTCACATCCAGGCTCTCTCTCCCCATATTCAGTCTAATGAAAGCCCTAGATATCATTCATTTACCACTCATTCTTCATTCTAGCCAGGATATACTGAACATTTACTGTACATCTGGAACTGTGCTAGGTGCTGGGGCAGGCAATTCAAAACAAAAACAAGCCCAGTCCCTACCCTTGAGGAGCTCACAGTCCAGTAGGAGAGACAAATACAAACAATAATTACAAAGCAGTGTGATTAGGGCTAGGGTGGATACTATAGCTACCCGGAGAAAGGAAGGGATGCTTCACCTTGGAGAGGGTCTCTGAGCAGAACCTTGCCCCCCGAGATGGGTGTTTGCCTGGCTACCAATAGGGAAAGATACTCCAAGCCTGGGAAGCAGTCAGTGCAAAAGTACACTGTTGTGGCTAGGGGAAAAGGCAAGGCCACTCCTGTCAAAACTTCTTATCCCTGTTAAGTAGGAGTCTGAGAACCCAGCTGCCCCCAAGCCTGGAGGCCCTCCACAGTGCTGCTGAATTCAGTCTGGACCGTAGTGCCTCCTCCCACAAGTTCCAAGACTTTTCACCCTCTAGAAACTACTAATATCCACTCAGAAATACAATCTATCCAGCCCATGAATGAATCCTGAATGTTTTCCCTTCCATCTTCTTTGTAAATGCTAAAGTTAAAAGTTTTCTCATTTCCCCCTACTTTTGAGACTTAATCTGTTCTCTTCCTTTGTTCCCACCAAGAGAGAGCACCTCCCTGTGATTCTGGATCCCAAAAAGATAAGTTAACATTTTGCACAGTCTTTCAATTTTTTTTTCTAAATACACAGATTCATTTTTAAAGCAAAATGAGATTTAAAGCAAAAATGAGATCCTAATATGTAATAGTTTGCAACTTTTTCCCCACTTACCAAATGATTTCCAGATCTTTTAATGTCTGTATATAGATCTACATCTTTATTTATAAATCCTAAATAGAATTCCATTTTTGAAATATACTTTAAAAAGTGGAAAGTCCTAATTTCTCTCCTCTTTGTGGACATTGTAGAAAGCTTCTAAGTTTTTGATATTATAAGCAACGCTCTAGTCAACATTTTATATATATATACGTGTGTGTGTGTGTGTGTGTGTGTGTGTGTGTGTGTGTATGCATTGGTTGAGAGATTTCTGTAGGAAAAATCCTAGAGGTAGAAATGCTAGGACAAAGATAGGAAAATTTTTGGTTTTGACACTGCTAAATTACTCTTCCACATTGTTATATTTGAACAAAAGTACAAAACTGATTTATATCTGAACCAACATACATGAGCCCATTCCTCCACATCCTTCCAAAACTAGACTGTCTCAATTCTTTTTCATCTGTGCTAGCTTGATAAAGAAATATACCATTTTTTTGATCTGTATTTTAAATGTAATAACTGAATTTGAAAATCACTTCACATTTACTGGCCATATATGTGTGTGTATACACACACAGACACACACACACACACACATATATATTTTGTTTTTGAAAGATAGAGGGAGCCAGCAGGGTAAGGAGGAGCACAGAGAAAGAGAATCTTAAGCAGGCTTAACGCCCAGCATAGAGCCCAACTCAGGGCTCAATCTCATGACCATGAGATCATGATCTGAGCCAAAATCAAGAATCGGGCGCTTAACTGACTGAGCCACCCAGGCACCCCTTTACTAGCCATACTCTTTGCACCTTTTAAAAGATTTTTTACTGATTTACAGAGCTCTTTTTAGATTTTGACTGTTTTTTTTTTTTTTTTTTTCTTTAACTTGACAGAGAGAGAGAGCACAAGTAGGCAGAGTGGCAGGCAGAGAGGGAGAAGCAGGCTCTCCATGGAAGCAGGGAGCCTGATGCGGGGCTCGATTCCAGGACCCTGGGATCAGGACCTGAGTCAAAGGCAGATGCTTAACCAAATGAGCCACCCAGGTGCCCCTAACCTGTCTTTTAAGAGCGCAAATAATTCCCCCATTTTGTCCTTATTTTTTTAACCTTACGGTTCTCTTGCTTTGACTTTTAAGTAGTCATATTTGTTCATCTTTTCCTTTATGGATTCTTCTATCTGCTTGCTTAGAAAGGCCTCCTCTGCCTTTGGGACCATATAAACAGTTTCTTATATATACTTCTAATAGTTTTATTGCATGGCCTTTATCTTCAGATCTTTAACCACCTAGAATTTACTCTTGTGTTTGATATGAGACATAGATTTAATTCTATTTTCTCCCAACATATTTATTGGGAGTCATCCCTACATATTTATTGACTAAGCAACTTTGCACTTTTAATTAGAAATGTTTCCTTTACCATATATTAAATTCTCCCATGTATATGAACCTTGCTCATTTTCATGGCAATCTTACAGTCAGGAGGATCTACCATGTCACACTGCTATCATCTTTTGTCATGCTGCCCAGTATACTGACGCCTCTGCTCATTTCTGTTCTGGACCCACACTCCCATTCCTATAAATGTTGTTTCTCCTCCTCCACCAAGCCACCTGGACTACACATCACCCACCCCCACAAGCCTCTGGAATCCTGTTATTGAACTACCAACATCCTCAGTCTCTTCTACTTCCTCCTTAACTGAGAACTGGCTCTCGCCAGGAACATTATTTTCCCTATGACTTGTTCTGAGAGACAGCTCCTTTTCAGCTGCTTCCAGGACATCTAGCCTCTACCATCAAGTGAAAACAAACAAACAAACAAACAAACAAACACCTCTTTTCTGTGGCTAATGACATTCAATTGTATAATCTCAAGCCTCTTCTTATCACTAACACTGCAATATCCTGGTCATGTCTTTATTACCCAAGACTTTGGATCCTGGTCCCCAGTCTTCCTCTCCATTCCAAGGCTGGCTTTGATCCTAGGTGATTTCAACACCCAAGAGGAAGAATGAACCCACATTCTAGCTTAGCAGTTATCCAACAACACCTTAACACCCTCCCATGGTCACCTTTTGGACCTTCTCGTCCCCTGGAAGTGTTCCAGCTCATTCTCGCAAGCTTCCGCACTATATAGCTAACCTGCTGAACCACCCTAGATCTGTGTGCTTCAACCACAGTGACACTGAGTTTCTTTAATACATGACATGAAGGCTTCTTTCCTGAAGGCTTTTCCCACATGCGGTTCTTTCCATATGGATTACTGTCTGCGTCTCCACCAACTCCTACTTTCAAATATGACTGGACAGCTCTTCATGGAAGCCTTCTCAGAACATGCCCTCTGCTCCACACCAACACTTATCAGTAACAATCACTGGACTGATACTTTACTATATGTCTGTATTCCCACCTCCAAAGGACAAGGACAGTTCAATTAATATTCTTGGACAGGTGCTACTGATAAATTATAGTTGCCTAATAGATACTACTTGTACTAAGGATGGACGGAAAGAAGGAAGTTGGCCAGAAACACTACTGGAATCTGATAATGATGGGCCAGGATCAAAACATTCTTGAGTGCTAATGATCAAGCAGTTAGATGCTACAAGTTACTATCTGTGGCAATTAACACTCAAGTGTGATCAGGGCTAACTCCTACCAAATGCCAGCACTTGTCCAAAACACTAATAGGTATAATGCTTGGTGAAAATATTTAAGAGTAGTAGATTGCCCTAAGGTTGCATGTTGAAAAGAGCTAAATCTTTGTAGACAAACAGATTTGACTAGAATTTCTACTCCACAACTACTAGCTGTGAAACCCTGCACATGTTACGTAGCCTTTGTGAGTCTCAGTTCTGAAGGATGGGGATAACACCAACCTCACAGAGCTATTATAAAGATTAAAGAGCACAGGGACGCCTGGGTGGCTCAGTGGGTTAAGCCTCTGCCTTCGATTCAGGTCATGATCTCAGGGTCCTGGGATGGAGCCCCACAGCTGGGCTCTCTGCTCGGCAGGGAGCCTGCTTCCCCACCTCTGCCTGCCTCTCTTCCTGCTTGTAAGCTGTCTGTCAAATAAATGAATAAAATCTTTAAAATAAAGATTAAAGGGGGGGCGCCTGGGTGGCTCAGTGGGTTAAAGCCTCTGCCTTCGGCTCAGGTCATGATCCCAGGGTCCTGGGATCGAGCCCCGCATCGGGCTCTCTGCTTGGCCAGGAGCCGGCTTCCCTTCCTCTCTCTCTGCCTGTCTCTCTGCCTACTTGTGATCTCTGTCTGTCAAATAAATAAATAAAATTAAAAAAAAAAAGTTTAAATTAAAAAAAAAGATTAAAGGGCATAGTATATAGCAAGTGCCAGACACTCAATAAATGCTAGTTTCCTTCCACATTCTACTTTCTTTCTCTTAAGAAGTCAGTTTTGCCACTTGGCTGGAGGAGCCCAGAGTTGGGGTGCCTTGTGGGATAACCATACCATTAGAACAGCTTCTCTGAAGGTTTTTCATGAGCTTCTCATAGGAGCCTGAAGGCTCCACTACTATGTGATGATACTCTGTATGGCAAACAGGCTGAGACTCCAACATATAAAAGGGACATGAGCTTAGAACTCTAAATTTGCCTCAGACTAGGGCTGTGGACCTAGTCTAAAGACCAAAGCCACTAATGTGGGATCTTAGTACTAGTTACTACCAGGATAAGATCAAATAAGACAAAAGTTAAACTTTTACACTAAGACACAGTGTACCTGGGAAGCCATCTTCCTTGCTCCCAAAGCTTTGCAAAAAAAGGGGAGGCTACTTACTGACACCCAAGATGATAAGCAACCAAACTTACTGCATCTGAGCATACACTTCCACAGGAAAGAGCTCTACACCTTACCCAAGCCCAATCACCTTCAAGAAGCGGACATTAACAGCACACCACTACTGGCTAGAGATCAGGGCTGAGTGCAACACTAAGGAAGCTTAAGCAATAACAAAAGCTTAAAACAAGCAAAGGAAATGAAAGAGAGAAGGTGACACAGTAATGGGTCTTATTCATTATAGTCAGGAATTGAGAAGAAAAGCAAATCCATTTCTCTATTACAATGCATTATAGATCCATAAACCTTGAGGAAGATCACAGAAAACCCTTCACACTTAAAACTTTATCACCTCTACAGATCCAACCTCCTCTCTTCAACTGTCCTCCTTGTCAATGGCTCCACAAAGGTGGGCGAGAACTCCTAATCCAACTGGCTGACCCTCTTGCTGATGCACATTGTTTCTCTCCTTATCAATTATTTCCAGGGACAGCAGAGGAAATTTAGGAAGATGCAGAAATATTAAAGTAACCTCTTTAATTTCTGAAAGTAGTATTGGCTGGGCAGTAAATGTAATCCACAGGAAAAGGATTTCGGTTTATGCCTTAAAAAGGCTAAGAAATTGACAATGTGCCCCAGCAAAAAAACCGTGTAGCTGTAAGAAAAAAATAGCTCACACGTGCTACTAAAAAACAAAAACAAAGTACCAATTGGCAAAAAACCTGCAATGCCTTGCTTCACTCTTCTGTTTGGAGATGAGGAAGTGAGGTAGAAGGAGATGGGAGGAAGGGCAGCTCTGGGGCTCAGACTTAATTTTTATTGCTTTAATTTAAAATCACCTACTTCTTCCTTTGACTGTACCTTCCTTCAAAGATTGTAAAGACAGTCATCCCTATCTCCCTGTTATCTTCAGAAATGCTTGAAATGGAGACAGATTAAAAAAAAAAAAAAAAGCAGCAGCTACTTGGAAATTAGCCTGAGGGCACATAGTTAAACAAGTGATTAATAAACATTCTCTGGCTGACTCCTAAATAAATCTTGTTCCAGACCCAGAGTCCTCTACTGTTTAGGTTTTCAAGCAGAATATCTAAGGCAAGGGGGGTGACAACAGCTCAAGAAAGTAAGACTGGAGTTTTTCATAAACCAGGCACGGGATACCTACATACATCCTGACCAAGCTGAGCTGCTTGGGCTCAGTACTATCCCGGGCTACTGAGAAAGTATTATGATTTAACGATAAAGAGAAAATAAGGTTGTGGGGAAAGAGGCTGGTTGAGGATTAGAGGCTAGTTCGGGCCTTGGGATTCAAAATGGAGCCCAATTATTCTGGCCCTCACTAAAAACTATCATGCAACCCATCTCCTTCCAAATTCATATATTTCTCCTCCTTATGTATCCCTCCATTCCTCACATACCCTTCACAAAAAAAGTAATTCTACTACAAAACATTCTTCCTCAGTGGTTTTCTTCCTTTTTGCTTTCAAGCAATAAATTCAGTGCCAATAAAGTCTTCACAGGAATAACCTGTCCTTCTCATGGAAAAGGTTAAAGGGACAGAGCCACTATGCAATTAGAGTGCAGCACCGATCAGGATTGCTCTGTCTCCCCTGCAAGCTGCCCAACCTTGTCTGTTTCCCTCCTACACTCCCTAGATTCACTCCCAAGGCATCTCCAATTTTGTATTGAGATAAGAGTAGTTTGAGCTGGGACCACAGCACAGAGTGATCCTCCTTTCTCTGGAATTCACATAACATTCCAAATTTGAAGCCTGAAAGGCAATCATTTCTAAATGAAACCTGCAAATCATCTTTTTGATGCTCTTAGAAATAGACAAAAATCATGAGATTTTCTACTTTTATACAAAGTAGACCTTTTAAGTTAATATATCCAACAAATAATTAAGTATCTCTTATGTTCCAGGCATTGTAATAGAAGGAATGGCCAAAGGAGGTATTTTAGGAGATTTAGATTGTAATCAACTGTGCCACTTATCAGTCATTTGCTTCATGTCTGAGAATGAGCAAATCAAATATTGATGATGGCTACAGAAGGAGCCAGATACTCATATAATAATCTTCCTTCCATTCTAAAATAAAAGGAGTTATTCTACTCAGGGACAGTGGCAACCTAAGCAACTCATAGGGACATGTGTGTGACTATCACAACTGGACGTGAACTTTAATAAAAACCATTATGGGGGCGCTTGGGTGGCGCAGTGGGCTAAAGCCTCTGCCTTCGGCTCAGGTCATGCTCTCAGGATCCGAGGATCGAGCCCCGCATCTGGCCCTCTACTCGGCGGGGAGCCTGCTTCCCCCTCTCTCTCTGCCTGCTTCTCTGCCTACTTGTGATCTCCCTCTGTCAAATAAACAAAAATAAAATAAAAATCATTATGGCTTTTAAAAACCACTGTGGCTTCAATCAACTAGTTTCAGAAAGGCAAAGAATTCAATCAAATGCAAAATCAGATTTAGGGGGTGCCTGGGTGGCTCAGTGGGTTAAGCCTCTGCCTTCGGCTCAGGTAATGGTCTCAGGGTCCTGGGATCGAGCCCCGCATCGGTGTCTCTCTGCTCAGCAGGGAGCCTGCTTCTCCCTCTCTCTCTGCCTGCCTCTCTGCCTGCTTGTGATCTCTCTCTCCGTCAAATAAATAAATAAAATCTTTAAAAAATTTAAAAAAAAAATCAGATTTAGCCATTTTACCTGAAAAACTAGGGCTTTATCAACTCCATCAGGCACCCAGAAAAGTATCTGGGGCAACATTAGAGAGGTGCTATCCCAAGTGATCAGATCTTTGATTCATAAACAAGATGTGGCTCAGTAATCAAAACAGAGAATTAGGTTCACTCAGGTATCCAGAGCTTAAACTAATTCCATTTAACAGGTTTAACAACATGCAACACACACCCTCCAACTGGCAGAAACACCTCTCAATGACAAAGACAGGTAGCAAATACTAAACACCTCCATAGACCATTCAGCAATTGTGGACTACAGCTAATCCTTGAAGGTGAATTCAGAATCAAATCAAACCTCAGTAACAGGTTTGTTTTTCAGGGAATTATGGATTCCACTGAATCCCAGGTTCGGATCAAAACCAGAAGTTGTGCTATATTAAGAAGAACATTGGCCCAGAACCTACAAAGAAGTTATGTGGAAGGAGGCGATGGAAAGCTGTTTAAAGCTAAGATTTAAATTGCATATGTTGTTTTCTTTACTAAAATCAGTCCCATAGAGAAATACAGTCTGGTTTGGGGTGTGCTAACATTGCTTTTCCCTCCAGGGATTCATCCTTGTTTTTGCAGGAAGAGGATTACAGTTCAAGTCATCTGGAAGCCTTCCAGGAGATGAATGTTCCAAAGGGAAGGCTACATAGGAAGTACGATAGAGAAGGAACTTACTTCTGTGTCTTTGGTAATGTTGATCCAAACCAGTTTTCATTATCTCTCTTAATGGATTAAGAACCTTCAAATATAGGAAACTGATTTGCAGTAAGGTAACAAATTGAAATCAACAGCTTATTTAGTTTTTTATCTGTCTCTAAATCTTTCATTAGGGAATTTACTAGGACACGATTGTCATATATCATCCCCACATCTATTTTCTTCATTACACTCTAGACTTGTAGCAATGGAGGTAATGACTTAATTTAGATTTGTAGGAATTATCCTAATTTATACCATAGTAACAAACATTCTAATTATCTTTTAAGCATCTTATAACACATTGTGTCCTTTTGCTTCATACTTCTTCAACTAGACTTCAAGCTTGAGCCTACTCTTTTTTTAAGATTTATTTATTTAAAAGATTTTATTTATTTATTTGACAGAGAGAGAGAGATAACAAGCAGGCAGAGAGGCAGGCAGAGAGAGAGGAGGAAGCAGGCTCCCCGTCAAGCAGAGAGCCCGATTCGGGGCTCAATCCCAGGACCTGAGATCATGACCTGAGCCAAAGGCAGAGGCCCCAACCCACTGAGCCACCCAGGCACTCCTATTTATTCATTTTAGAGGAGAAAGAGAGATAGAGCATAAGCGGGAGGGGCATGGAGAGGGAAAGAGAATCTCACACAGACTTGCCGCTGAAGGTGGAGACCAATGTGGGGCTCAATCTTAGGATCCTGAGATCATTACCTGAGCCAAAACCAAGAGTCGGACACTTAACCGACTGCACCACCTAGGTGCCCTGTGTCTACTTCTGAGCGTGCTTTTTTTTGTAACCTCCAGAGTACCCAGCACTGGAATACACACATACCAATTAGATGACAGATCTTTTTTTCCTTTTTGCACAAGCCAGGACCTAACTTTTCTGTACCAAAATAAACACATTCTGAGTGCCAATCTTGTCTAAGGCATTATTTTGTCATAAAGGATTCACAGAAATATGTGATCTGTGACACACAATAGCAGGCCTAACTCCCTCCCTGGCCTAATCTATCTTGCCAGTTAAGAACTACCCTGATGCTGAGACTCTGTTTCTTTCCCTAAATTATCTATCATGCTCTAAGTACCATCTGTTTAATGAAATGCCTTTTTTTTTTTAAAGATTTTATTTATTTGACAGACAGAGATCACAAGTAGGTGGGGGGGGCAGCAGGCTCCCCGCTGAGCAGAGAGCCGATTCGGGGCTGAATCCCACCTGAGCTGAAGACAGAGGCTTTAACCCACTGAGCCACTCAGGTGCCCCTGAAATGCCTTTAATTCTATAAATCAAATGAGAACATTTGTGAAAGTAACTTAATCACACTTGAAACACAGTACGAGATGATATTACCATATGACTCAGTCATAAAGATGGCTTCCCCCCCAACCTATACATCATATCGAGGGAACCAGATTCCAAAATAGTGTGGGAAAAACCTCTCAATTTTAAGCCCAGAAAGTAGAACTTTATTCCTTTGTGTTGCTCAATCTTTCCTACCAATTTGCTGTGAAATAATCCTCAAACACAATTTTCAGCAACTGCCTTAAAGAAAACTGCTCACCCCTGCTGTTTTAGATGAAACCAATATTCAAAGCACTCCTGATTTTACTTCAATCCCACACTTCTGCCCAACCTCATTCCTTCCCACTCCCCAGGCCCCATCCTCATCACATACCCCCTCAAAGCACTTTGAGCTCAACCTTGGTGGCTCTGCTCAAGCCTTTCTTCCTCCCTGGAATACTCTTTCAGTCTTGGCCAGTTTTAAGTGGCTGCTCAAAATTCATTTCCCTATGGAAGTCTTCTCCGATTTCTCTCACATTTACTAGACATGCCATGTGTCAGGCACTTTCATGTAATTTTGCACAGGTCAAGTCATCGCTAATGTCTTATCTTGCCAATCTTTGGCCTCATTCTAGGACCCTGAGACACTTCAACACGGTCAGAGGGATCACCTTCGATGTCTCCCGGCACAGTATTTTCAGCAATTTTTGATATCCTTATTGAACTGCAGTCCTGTAGTAGGCATTCTCGGTGAAACAGAGCCCGGGGGGGTGGGGATGGGCAGGACTGCGGAGAAATCCTGCCTCCAGAAGTCAGCTCAGTGAAGCAAAGAATGGAGCTGGGGGCTAGACGGGAGTAATCAGAGATGGCAGCTGGAGAAAAGGCGCAGGAGGAAGTGGAGACGAGAGGGTTGAGACTAGATGACAGGGTAGGGCAGAAGCCAAAAGAAGGGCGTCTCAGGAGGTTTGGGGAGGTGCCCCCGGGCAGGCTCTCTTGGAGCCGGGAACGAGGTGGGGCAGGTCCGACTCACTTGTGGGTTCAGGAGGTTGCCAAGATTGGGAGCTGAAGAGGATGTCGCGGTAGCGTTGGAAGGCCTCGTCGAGGACCGAGCAGCCCGGTTGCGCGGCCGAGCTGACGTGGTACTGGAACTGGAAGTTGTGCGGGAAGATGGCGTAGTGGGACTCGGAGGTCTGGATGTACTGGGGCCAGGGCCACAGGGCCGTGACCCGGCCGGCGAGCACTGCCGCCAGCAGCAGCGAAAACCAGAGCCCCGAGCCCGCCATGGCCCGCCGGTCTCCCCGCTCCCGGCCGGCGGGGCCACGTGAGCCCCCAGTCAGCTGAGCGGCGCCCGCGTGACTACCGGCGTGCCACGTGACCGGCCGGCTCCTCGGCCACGACCCCGGACTACCCCCTCCGTGCTCCTCCGGCCCCCCGGGCCGAGAGGCGCACCCGGCCGTGCGAGCGCGAAGAGGCATTGTCCCAGCCTGAATGGCGAACGAGCTGGGAGGTAGAAGACGTCCCGGGCTCAGAGAACTTGAGGAGCGGGAAAATGGGAGGACGCAAACCGCTGGTGGTTTTAATGGGAAGCGCCGTGGGGCGGAGGGGGCTGGAATCGGGTAGTCTGACTGGTTCTGCTAGAGAGGGATCACAAGACCCCAAGAATCTGATGTATTTATGACTGGAAAAAATCTGTACTTTCAGAGCAAGCTGGAGGCATCCGAGGTCCAGCCTCGGGTGTGGGCTTTTTCCTCAGTAGTTGATAATCTCTTAGTAAATGCCGCCCAAGCCCCCTCCCCCAAAACAAAACTCCTCGAACTGGGGTACATACTTACTACAAGCATGAAGACATTGCTTAGACTTTGGATGCAAGACCGGGAATACCCGGAAATAAGACAGGCCTCTTCAGCACTTCAATCCTGTGGGCTAGTGAAAATCATCCCAAAGGCTTGCATTTTACAAACCTCACGTCGAATAGTTGGATGGATAAACCAGTTAGGGAACCCTTGTTTATTGGGGGTGGAAAGTAATGGGAGCTTGATCTACAGCAGTGGGGAAGGAAGAGGACTTGTAGAGCCAGAAAATAGTGGGTATCCAGAAGGACAGGTGTTAATACAGGAATAGTAGGTCAAAGTATTTCAGGACTGAGCATGTGCAGGGTACCTCTTTATGTGATTTATGTGATACTCCTCTCCTCCAAGGAGAGGAGTCATTTACCTAAGTTACAAAATAAAGGAGCTGGACTCCGAATAAAGGGATTGTAAAAATTAATGAAAATACAGAGATTTTTGTTGAGAGAATATTTCAAAGATATTATTCCAGTTATCCTCTCTCTGACCAGTATATCAATCAGAAAGTAATGAACAACTATTAAAAGTTTAAAAAAAAGAAAGAAAGAAAGAAAGAAAAACAAAAAACCCACTAGGGGCGCCTGGGTGGCTTAGTCGTTTAAGCATCTGCCTTTAGCTCAGGCCATGATCCCAGTGTCCTGGGATCCAGCCCCGCCATGGCTCCATGCTCAGCGGGGAGCCTGATTCTCCCTCTCCTCCCCACTCATTCTCTCTATTGCTATCTCTATCGCTATTTCTCTCTCTCTCTCTCTCAAATAAAATACGATCTTAAAAATAACATAATCCATATGTTTAAAAACTAGCATAGAGATGATAGCAAAAGTCAGTTATTTAACAATATGAATTCGTCAAATTAGTGTAGATTCAATTCAACATGGCCATGAATTTTAATTCGATGAATACCAAGAATAATGACACATAATATATGATATTTGGTTGTTTTCTCAATTTTTCCTTTTATTAAAGAGCTTGATAAATGGGGGTGCCTGGGTGGCTCAGTGGGTTAAAGCCTCTGCCTTCAGCTCAGGTCATGATCCCAGGGTCCTGGGATCAAGCCCCACATCGGGCTCTCTGCTAAGAAGGGAGACTGCTTCACTTCCTCTCCCTCTGCCTGTCTCTCTGTCTACTTGTGATCTCTGTCTTTGAAATAAATAAATAAAATCTTTTTTAAAAAAGAGCTTGAGGGGCGCCTGGGTGGCTCAGTGGGTTGGGCCGCTGCCTTCGGCTCAGGTCATGATCTCAGGGTCCTGGGATCGAGCCCCGCATCGGGCTCTCTGCTCAGCAGGGAGCCTGCTTCCTCCTCTCTCTCTGCCTGCCTCTCTGCCTGCTTGTGATCTCTGTCTGTCAAATAGATAAATAAATAAAATCTTAAAAAAAATACATTTAAAAAAGAGCTTGATAAATGAATAAAACATGATTTAATTTCTTATCTGTGTCTTCTTATAAAATTGGTTTACATATCAGGAAAAGAATTCACTGTCAGACAACGAGTCCAGATTTTTGGTTCATCTAGTCATCACTGTAGAAGCAGAGAGGAGGGAATGACTGATTTTGCCTGAGGAAGTCTGTCACAAAGGAGGTGAGTTTTGAGCTGGCTCCTAAAGCATGAGTGAGCCAAGCACGGAAGGGAGCATGGGCAAGGCCAGAGGAGTGAACAAATATGGCATATAGGTTTTGAAAGTTGCCATTAAGCCACTCCCTTTTACGAAAGACCTACATCAGTACCTGTTTTCACTAACCCAAAGAAATCTGGAGGATTTTTGTTTTTACCGAAAAAAAAAAAGGCAAAAAGTGAAAATAGCGTTGTTCAGTATTTGTCTTGCACCCAGTCATTATAGAGGCAGTGCATGTCCCAAGCAGCAGGAGTGCCCTCGCCGCGATAGCTTTAAACTGTGTCTGGGAACATCTGTGTGTTATCTCAGTTTATTTTGGGCATCCATTAGAAAGATGTGTCCTAAGGTATCAGAAAAGCCCAAGAGATTGTTTCTTAGGTCTGGGAATGCTCAAAAATTTTCCATATAAATGAGTGGTCATTGCTTTGCCTTTGCTTTACACTACTTTGATTTATGAAAGGTGTCCTAGGAATGCTCTACTTTTAGATAGCGAGGAATCTGTATTGAGCATAGCGTTTATGGGGATAGCCAAAGGAGATGTGACATGATTATCTCTCTTTTACCATACTCTTCTCCCTGGAATGACTTTCCTACCTCCCACTCCCACTCCACCTACTTGAAGGTCTTAACTTTTGTTTTACCACCCTATAAATTTCTGACTTCTCAGACCTGGGTAACGTCCTATAACCCTTTGATTTTTACCTCCAGGAGAGAACTTATGTCATAGTATTCTAATTGCTTGCCCATTTGTCTGTCTTCGCCAGTAGAGTAAAAGCTCCTTAAGCACAGTTTCTGTGTTCACTGTTGTATTCCTAGCCCCAGGCACAGTGTCTGGCATATAGCAGTTGCTCAATTAAGACCTGTCAAATGAGTACCTGTAGGACTCTGAATATGTGTTCTGCAATTTAGCATCTACTTTTCCTTCAGGACTTAGCCTAGACTCAACCAACAATTATGCTGTGAATGGGGTACAAGTGTGCTGAGACAGTGGTGATCCCCTCAGTCCTTAGGTTGGCCAGGCAGAGCTTGGGACAGCTACATATCCTAGCTGGTCACCTCCAGCCAAGAGCAATCTCCTTCCTGTATGTGCTATGAGGAACTTTGAGAAGCACTTAGACATAACCTCTTTTTGGGTACTTCTTTTTTTTTTTTTTAAGATTTTATTTATTTATTTGACAGAGAGAGGGAGAGAGATCACAAGTAGGCAGAGAGGCAGGCAGAGAGAGAGGGGGAAGCAGGCTCCCTGCTGAGCAGAGAGCCCGATGCGAGGCTCGATCCCAGGACCCTGAGATCATGACCGGAGCTGGAGGCAGAGGCTTAACCCACTAAGCCACCCAGGCACCCCTTTTTGGGTACTTCTTTATGGCACCCTTACTTTAGCTTCTTGTATCCACCACAGACCACATGCTGAGTGAATGGTGCCGTTTTCACAATTGTATCTTTACTGCCTGAGCCAGGACTCTGCACATAGTTAAGTGTTCAACCAGAATTTATTGAAAGAATGCATAAATGAGGGAGCATTTGTGTTTAAATTTTAAAGACAGTGAGAATTTCAGTGTGCAGACAAAAAGCAGTCTACGAGGAAGGGCTAGAAATTTGAAGGAGAACTTCATCTAATGTGTTTGGTTTAGGATCCAGCAGGTCCTAGAACAGTGTCTGGCACACAGACGTTTAATGAATGATTTTGAATGAATAGAATGACTTGGCACTGAACTTAGGCAGAGATCTCTGAGGAATCTAGAGTGATACCGGGGCGGTGAGAGTTCTGTTGGTCTAGAATCAATAGTGTATGAAGAGGAATACTGATAAAGATGTTAGTTTCCCTTTACTGTAGGTTTTCGCCTACTTTAAGCTTATATCTCTCAACCCTATCCAGGGTGAGGGCAACAGCCTCTGTTGTTGGGAGTTTTAGACCAAAAAACGGTTAGTTTCTATAGTTAAGACCACTGTGTGATGTTTAAGGCCCTTTCAGTGAGGACTCCTTTGGCTTAAACTACATCCTGCTCCCGGCAACCTGATGGCTGCTCTGGATTAGGATTATCTTGGCTCCAGTCTCATCTCTTAAACCTTTTGCCTAGAGCCTTAATGGTTATAAATGCTTATGTTAGCCAAACCCACAGATGTAATCTGCAGCCCCCTTCAGGGAGGTGGGGCACTGATGCAACTTTAAACTGATTATGTAAGTCCCTTACGGAAAGTAATTTACCCCTTTTGCACGCTGGAATTCCCCAATCAGTCCTAAAAGATTTATCACTCATTTCCTTGCCTTCTTACCATCCTCCTCCTGCTTGGGTCCTCCATGTCTTATTTTCCTTCCTTGACTAATAGCTAGGCTATAGTCTCCAAGAAACCTAGAGCACAGATCCCTTCAACACTTCTGTTTTTGGCCATCTATTAACATTTGACTTCAGAAAGCATTTCTGGCATATGACACTGATTCAGGTTTCCTAAATGTCCAATTTCACTGATGTGATGGGTAGACCTCTTTGTCCTAAGAGCACAGTTAAAATGTCTTCTGTTGGGAGTGCCTTTTGGATCTTTCTCTTAGATTTCTTTTTTTCTATATCTCAGTATTGATTATCCTTCTTAGAATTTTTCTGCCATATAGGTGACACAGAAAATGCCCTGGGGCTTCCTGCCACCTGAGAAAGAACTGGGGAGATGAGTCAGGAGGTGTCCAGAAAAAAGGGAGGAGCACAATGCAGATCTAAGCTAGCAGGAGTCCCTGTGGTACCAGAGTAGTAATGCCTAGCTTGCCTGTGTAGAGTATTCATTCAAGATCTGGGTCAAGGCCCCAGCTATAGTGTTCCTGAAGTATCCTCAGCATGTCTCTTCCATAGGGACCTGGCAGGTTACTACCACAAATAGGCAGTTGGTCAAAATTCAGTGGTTTGAATATTCTGCTCTGTGCCTCATGGAATCATCAGTGAAGATCAAGCATTCATGAAATTCCATAGAGATAGGTTCAACTTCTAACAAAGATTTAGGGAGAAACACTATGCTACTGAACTCAATCTATATATGCTATTTGAAAGAAATATGTATGGGTGCCTGGTTGGCTCAGTCGATTAAGCATCTGCCTTTGGCTTGGGTCATGATCTTGGGGTCCTAGAATTGAGCCCTGTTCCAGGCTCCCTGCTCAGGTGGAAGTCTGCTTCTCCATCTCCCTCTGCCTCTGCTTCCCACTGATGCTCTCTCTCTCAAATAAATAAATAAAATCTTTTAAGAAATGAAAAATTTGTGTATATGCTGTTTGTAATGCATATTTGAAAACTATTTAATCCTCCCTTGTAAACTTTTGCTTGAATTAAAACAACAACGAACCAATCTCTTTGCCCTACCCCCACCCCAAAGGGGTATAGAAGTCTAGGAGGAAATTCTGAGAGGCATACAAGTTTAGACCTAGATATGACCTTGGAAATTATCTCATTTACTTCTTATTTGAGCTAGGAGAACTGAGAACCAGAGAGGTGAAGGCTGTTCCTCAAGAGCAAGAATAGGATATTGTTCATATTGAAACTTCCAGCACCTAGTGACATGTACATGGCAGACACTCAGTAAAAGTTTGTCAAATGACTAAATCCATTCCTTGCTACACATAATACAGTGCTTTGCATGCAGTAGGCACACCAATAAATTTTTATACTGCAATTACTCAGCTAGGAGCAAATGTAGCCAGAGAGTGGTGAGACTGGAACCAGACCACAGATGTGTGGCCTTCCTGACTGAGATTCTATCTACCCCACTGGACTGTGCCTCTGGAAATATGTGCAGTCATCTAGTCTCCTTGAGATTGAATGCAGTTGAATCATGGAGTCCACTAACCCTACATCCTGTTCTTATCCCCCTGCCTTATTCTAGAAAGGAATGATCACTGGATTTGAATGTGCATGGCAACTTTCAATTAACTTTAGAGCTAGAAAGAAGCAACGATGCAAGTAATACAGAAGTCACTGTGTTTGGCCAGTGCTTCTCTCCCTTGACAGCAGCTGACTCCCTAAAGTTTAGGGAGGAAAATAATAAAATCCATTAATCTTCCTTGAGTCCACATTAGCCAGATAGTGGGAGGAGGCCGTGGAAGGATAAAGAATTGTTCAGAGTCAACAAGTGAGCACACAGGTAATTATGAGGTCATCAGAGCTCTATCCATGGAGATAAAGGTCAAATAAATAGTGATCCTTCTAATTACTATGAGTGATGATATGTAATATAAGAATGCCTCAGAAATCAAAATGATTCTTCACATTCTATGTGCAAAAGTTTAGACATTTGATGTTCTTGTTAGAGATCTTTTAGTTGCAAGGAAGAGAACCCAGCTAGCTCAACAGTGGGGAATTTATCATCTTCACAAGCATCTAGATGTAAGAAGTTAGTTATAGCTAAGGTCAAATGGCCTGTAATATCTATTAGGAATCAAGGTCACCCCCTTTGGTCTCTCAGGACCCATTCTGCCTGTCATCCCCACCCCTGCATCTATTTCATTCTCCTTCTCTTCCTAATTTATTCCCTTAGTATTCCGGTTTTAAGTTCTCCAGAGAGAGAATATGATTGGTCCAGCTAGGAAGAGATGTCATTCTTGACCAAAATAGCTGTGGCTATAGGTAAGACATGACAGAGTCATCTAATCTGTAGATGATCAAAGCTCTGTCTTTGAGCCGATGCTAGTGAAGGAATAGATTCACTTAGAATTGAGTATGTGGGGAAATAATGACTGTCCTTTCTTTATTATAAAAGTAATGTATACTGATTTTTAAGAATACAAGAAGCACAATGTTGTGGGTAGAAAGTATGATCCTCAGTTCACAAATTCAGCTATACAGGAATTACAGTTTTGTTTTCCAGGATAATTTATTGTCTAACTTCATGACAGCTGGGTCATGAGGGTCTACAAGAAAATATACCCATAGTTCTTCCTGCTGTTCATACCCTTCCCAGGTCTTACTTCGTACTCTCGAGCTCTTACCCATGCCAAGGGGCCACATAAAAGCCAGAAAGAGAAAGACTGCTGGCACTTCAGTACATAGTTCTGTATATGTATATATATGACATAGTATGTATGGTCATTTCTGTAGATGACCATTTTCTATAATCCATAATCTTAAACAGTAGAAAATTAGAGCATGATATCACTACCATCATGCTCTAATTTTTCAGTTAACAATGTATTATGCCAGGTGGAATAAGTCAGTCAGAGAAAGACAAATGCTATAGGATTTCACTCATATGTGGAACTTAAGAAACAATAAATGAGCAAAAAGAAAAGAGAGAGGCAAACCAAGAAACAGACTCTTAACTACAGAGAACAAACCTATGGTTACCAGGGGAGTTATGAGGGATGGGTTAAATGGGTGAGAGAGATTAAGAAGTGCACTTGCAATGAGCACGAGGTGTTGTATGGAAGTGTTGAATCAATATATTGTACACCTGAAACTAGTATTATACTGTATGCTAACTAACTGGAATTTAAAACTTTAAAGAAACATTATGGAAAAGCTAATACTCTGGAGTTTTCCCCAGTTTTATAGAGATATAATTGACATACAGCACTCTATAAATTTAGGTTGTACAGTACAATGACTTAATTTACATATATCATGTAAAGAACACCACAATTAGTTTAGTTAACATCTATCATCTCATATGTATGTAATTTTTTCCTTGTGATTAGAACTCTTAGGATCTACTTCCTTAATAACTTTCATATATATCATATGGCAGTGTTAACTATAATCATCATGTTGTATGTTGCATCCCTAGGATTTTGTGCCTTTTGACCACCTTCATCCAATTTCCCCTCACCTCACTCCCTATAATATTCTATTTTTAAAAAGTAAATAATAATAGTAATGGTAGCTACCATATACTGTGTACTTATCATGTGCCAGACACCGTCTTAAGGGTTCTACATGTTTGTTGAAGCCTCACAACAACTTTATGATTGATATAGATGCTCTTATTATTCCCATTTTATAGATAAAAAAATCAGAGTTGAGGGTTTAAATAACTTTCCCAAGCTGACAGAGGGGAATAGTGTGAAAGTTCCATAAGTTCCTCATTAGTGCACATGTAGGTTTCTTCCAAATTTTCTTACATATAAGCAATACTACAGTGACCATTATAGAGAATATTGGTTGCCATGCCAGCATCTATTTTTATACTTTATACTATTTTATACTTTCCCACCATTAACACCTTGTTTTTCACTTCAGAGTTTCATTTTTCACTTTCGTGCCTTGGATGAGATTGATCACAGCCCTAGGCCCTTCCTGGATTAAGCCATATAGTCAGGGCTACTTTCCCCACCCATTCTCTATAAATACTTGGAAACATAGGATAAAAATTTACATTCTTATCAATGATGGTAATTATTGGTAAGAATCACCAATTTACATTCTTACCAATGATGTATGAAAATGCTCATTTCGTCACTCTCTTTCAACATTAGGATTATCCTTTCATTGCTACTGTTAATGCCTTGAAATTTATTTTAAATATATGTAATAAAATTAATAAGTAAGATCTAGGAAGACAGAAACAGCATACATGACTTCCATGTCATTATAGAAAAAGAGAAGGACCAAAGAAAATTGGATCATTCTGGCAAAATAAAAGGGAGGTTGGAGGAAACAACAATATGTATTTAACAGAAAATAGAAAGAATGAGAGGATAGGACTAAGCCCAATCTGTCTGAATTATCACACTATATTTAAATAGGTTAAATTCCACTAATCAAAGACAAAGACTCTCAGATTGAACAAAGAACAATCTAAATGTTGGTAAGAAATATTTAAAATAATAGTGGCTGACCATTTAAAATAATAGTGGCTGACCAATAGTAACTGACTGAGCCACCTGGGTGGCTCAGTCAGTTAAGCATCTGCCTTTGGCTCAGGTCATGATCTCAGGATCATGGTATCAAGTCCCACTTTAGGCTCCCTGCTCAGCAGGGAGTCTGCTTCTCTCTCCGCACCCCCCACTCATGCTTGCTCACTTTCTGTCTCTCTCTCTCACACACACACATAAAAATAAATAAAATCTTTAAAAAATATTAAAATGATACCAAATTAATCTATGACAATGTAGGCAAAGATATATAATGGGGAAAAAGACAGTCTCTGCAATAAATGGTGCTGGGAAACCTGGACAGTCACATGCAAAAGAATGAAACTGGGCCACTCTCTAACACCCTACACAAAAAATAAGCTCAAAATGGATTAAAGACTTAAATGTGAGACCTGAAACCATAAAACTCCTAGAAGAGAACATAAGCAGTAATTTCTTCGATCTTGGCCATTGCAACATTTGCCTAGATGTGTCTCCTAAGGCAAGGGGAACAAAAGCAAAAAGAAACTATTGGGACTACATCAAAATAAAAAGCTACACAGTGAAGGAAACTATCCACAAAACAAAAAAGCAACCTACTAAATGGGAGAATATATTTGCAAATGATATATCTGATAAAGGATTAATACCAAAATACATAAAGAACTTATACAATTCAACACCAAAAACAAACAATGCAATTTAAAAATTGGCAGAGGACTTGAATAGATGCAGATTTCCAACAGACACATGAAAAGATGTTCAGCATCACTCATCATCATGGAAATGCAAATCAAAACACAAAATACCTGTCAGAATGGCTAAAATAAAAAAGAAAAGAAATAGCAAGTGTTGGCAAGGATGTGAAGAAAAAGGAATTTTCATGCACCATTAGTGGGAATATAAATTGGTATAGCCACTGTGGAAAACAGTATGGAGGTTCTTCAAAAATTTAAAAATAGAAATACCGTATGATCCAATAATTCCACTACTGGATATTTACCCAAAGAAAATTAGAACACTTTTTGAAAATATTTATGTACCTTTATATTTATTGCAGCATAATTTACAATAGCCAGGTCTAAGTGTATATTGATAGATAAATGATTAAAGAAGATGCACATACACACACATACATACATATATACACACACATATATGTACATGTATATCCCATATATATATATATATATATCCCATATATATGTATGTATATAGAATAGGATATTATGCAGCCATAAAAAGGATGAGATATTGCCACTCAAATAACATGGGTGGACCTAGAGGGTATTATGCTAAATGAAATAATACAGGGGAAAGCAAATACTGTATGATTTCACCCACATGTGGAATCTAAAAGACAAACAAATGAATAAACAAAAAGCAGAATCAGATCTCTAAATACAGAGAACAAACTGAAGGTTGCTGGAGGGAAAGGAGTGGACAATGGGCGAAATTGGTGAAAGGGAGTAGACGATACAGGCTTCCAGTTATGGAGTAAGTCGTGGGAATAAAAGGTACAGCATAGGGAATATAGTCAATGATATTGTAATAGTGTTATATGATGACAGATTGTAGCTACAACTGTGGTGAGCCTAACATAACATAGAGAAGTTGAATCTCTATGTTGTACACCTGAAACTAATATAACATTGTGGGTCAACCATACTCAAAAAAGTTAAAAAATAAAATAAAACAATACCCAAACAATGACAGTAAAAAGAAAAAAAGGTATATCACAGATAATGTAAACAAAAAGAACAAGTTAAGATCTGACAGAAACCAAGGCAAAAAATTAAACAGAACAAAAGTGAATATTTTTAATAATACAGGTTTCAAGTCACAAAGAAGGTGGAAATCATGAACCATCACACACCTAACAACAAAAAAAAATATAAATATAAAGCAAAAACTGGAAAAATTTTAAGGGAAAAAACTATAATTAAGATATAGTAACATTTATCAGGGAATATTTTATCAAGTGCAGAAAAAGTAAATAATGGGAACATCTTGAACAATATTAATAATGTGACTGTAATAGATTTAGAATCATTTTCTACACAAGTAAATTCAAAGCTTTGTATCTTACATATTGTTTTTAAATGTTTATAGGACATTGAGAAAAACTGGCCAAAAAAACCCAAATATTGCTAAACTCCAAAAAATGGAATTCTTTTTTTTCATTTTTTGAGGTATAATTGATGTATAACATTATATTAGCTTTAGGTGTACAACTTAATAATTTGATATTTGTATGTATTGGAAAATGATCATCACAACGGTCCAGTTAACATCTATCACCATACATAGTTACATTTTTTTTTCTTGTGATGAGAAGCAAAAAGTAGAATTCTTATAGGACATGTTCTTTGATTATAATACACTAAAACTGGATATGTTTTAATGTGGATACATTTTTAAATTTTTTTTTAAGATTTTATTTACTTATTTGACAGACCAAGATCACAAGTAGGCAGAGAGGCAGGCAGAGTAAGGGGGAAGCAGACTCCTTACTAAGCAGAGAGCCTGACGTGGGGCTCAATCCCAGGACCCTGAGATCATGACCTGAGATGAAGGCAGTGGCTTAACCCACTGAGCCATCCAGGTGACCCATGTGGATATATTTTTAAAATTCTAAAGAAGGGGTGCCTGGTTGACTCAGTTGGTTAGGTGTCCGACTCTTGATTTTGGCTCAGATCATGATCTCGGAGTCCTGAGATCAAACCCTGCATTGAGCCCTGTGCTCATCAGGAAGTCTGCTTGAGATTCTATTCTCTCTCTTCCTCTGCTGCACCATTGTCCCTTTCTGTGCTCTCTCTTTCTGAAATAAACCTTTTAAAAAATAGAAAAATAAAAGGACAACTGAACATACTAGAAAACTTGTGCTTTGATTATAATATTCAAGTTACTAGAATAAGTTCCCCTATGTCCCAAGTTCAGATAGGAAAAAAAAATCAATATTGTATAAATAATGGCTAATATATTAATTCAACAATGCTATATTTTCGTTATTACTGGTGACTACTAACAGTACATGTTGATATTACTGGTGCAGCCAGTCTGAAAAACAGTATGGAGTTTCCTCAAAAAGTTGAAAATAGAGCTACCTTATGACCCACCAACTGCACTACTAGGTATTTACCCAAAAGATACAAAAATACTGATTCGAAGGGGCACCTGATGTTTATAGCAGCATTATCAACAATATACAAATTCGGAAAGAGCCCAAATGTCCATCAACTGATTAATGGATAAAGAAGATATGGAGTATATATACAATGGAATATTACTCAGCCATCAAAAGAATGAAATCTTGCCATTTGCAACAATGTGGATGGAGTTAGAGAGTATTATGCTGAGCAAAATCAGTCAGAGAAAGACAAATACCATATGATTTCACTCATATGTGGAATTTTTAAAAAAGATTATTTATTTGGGAGGGTCCAATCAATTCATAAGGTAAGTTTTGTAAAGGAGGAGACAGAATTACTACTCTTTGATAATGATGTAATGTTTACTTAGAAAACCCTAGATAATTAGCCAAAGGAGCTATTGGAATTAAAATAACTCAGTCAAGTGGCCTGATAAAAGATAAATACATAAACAAAATAGCTGATTTATATGTTAGCAATAATAATTAGAAGATGAAATGGGAAAAATGTGATTCCCAAAAGCAAGCTGGTTAATGTATGTAAAGCACCTAGCACAGTTCCTAGTAGATAAGAGGTTATATTAAAAATAAAGCTATAAAAATAATATTGATCTCATAGATTCCTAAAGGTGTAATTACTGAGACAAAAGATAAATTTTTAAGATTCTTGACTTAATACATGCAAATTATTATTTTAACTTTGAAATTATTAAAATATGGTATACATATAGTCTGGTAATCAATGCCCAGATCAAGAAATAGAACATTTCCAGCACCCCCGAAATTCCCTTGTGTGTTTTTCCTAGTCCCTAGTCATCTTCCTTCCAAGGTTATTTCTGACTTCTGAAAACACAGATTAGTTTTGCCTGTTTTGTACTTCATATAAATGGAACCATACCTATGTAGTCTTCTGTATCTGGCTTCTTTTGCTCAGCATTGTATTTATGAGATTCACCCATATTGCTCGTGTGCTTGTAGATAATTCATATTTCTATATATTTTTTCATTGTACCATGGTTTTCCATTCTTCTGAATGTACCATGGTTCATGAATGTACCATGGTTTTCCATTCTTCTGTTGATGGGCAATTGGGTGTTAGGACAGGTGCTGCTATGGGCATGATAACACATGTCTTTTGGTGGACACGTGGATAATTTTCTGTGGCCTACCTACCTAGAATGAGAAGGGCATGTGTTTATTCAGCTCCAGCAGATACTGCCAAGCAGTTTTTCAGTGATTGTACCAATTTATATTCCCAAAAGAAGTGTATGAGGGTTCTAGTTGCTCTGCATACTTGCCAACAGCTTTTCATTTAAGCCATTTTGGTGGATGTGTAGTGATATTGCATTATGGTTTCTTTCTTTCTTTCTTTCTTTCTTTCTTTTCTTTTCTTTCTTTCTTTTTTTCTTTCTTTCTTTTTTTCTTTCTTTCTTTTTTCCAAGTGGTTAACCCTTTTATTACCCAATAGAAGTAATTGACAGTGATCACGTGGTACATCAGGTTTCCCCTTAGAGAGGCTCTGTGAAGTTCAGATTCTCCTGGACACACTTAAAAATGGACAAGACACATTAATATCTCCTGATAATTAATCATGTTGAAAGAAGAGTGATGCTCTCTACATAACTTACTCCTATACAATATCTGTTTCAGTTTTATATGCAGATTCTTAATCTGGAATAGCAGTTGTCAAATTGTCAGGATCCAGCACAAAAAGTAATTGCACAGCCCCCCTACAATTTATAAATTATAGACACAGATTAGTTGTCATTTAAAGAAGCACATTTAAATACAAAATAGGAAAAAAACAAATACAAAATAGGAGTTTTGAAAGGATAAAATAAAATTTTGTATAAATTAAAGTTTATTCTTTTCTCTACATATACATGATCAGAGGCTACTTTTACTTAATTTTAGGTGTTACATGATTAAGAAACCCAAATATCATACTATGCGTTGAGCACCATTCTAATGCTTTTCAAACATTAATTCATACAATTCTCATAACTGCCCTGGGAGGAAGGTACCATCATTCCCATTTCACATATATGGAAATTGATGTATAGAAGGCTAGATAATGGGCTCAACATCAAAGAGCTAGTAAGTAGGACTGCCAAAACTATAACTGAGGCACAATCATAACTGCTACTCTATTCCTATTAAGAATCATCTATCTCAAAAGTCATTCATTATTAAATCAATCCCAAATTCCCAGGTGCCCTGGTGCATTATGGTTTTAATTTGCATTTTCGTCATGACTAATAAAGTTGAGCACCTTTTTATGTTTATTGGCTGTTGTCATGTCTGGCAAAACGTCAGTTAAGGACTCCGCTCATTTCTTGATTAGGTTGTCTCTCTCTTTGATTTGCAAGAGTTCTTTATATATTCTTGCTATGAGTTTTTTGTTAGATACACATATTGAAAAGATCTTACTCCACTCTATGGATTGCATTTTTACGTTCTCAGTGGTATAGGTATCTTCTTGTGAATAGAAGTCCTCATTATTTTATTTTATTAAGATTCTATTCATTTATTTGAGAGAGAGAGGAAGCACAAGCAGGGGTAATGGCAGAGGGAGAGGGAGAAGCAGGAGACCAATGTGGGGCTCAATCCCAGGACCCCAGGACCACAAATGGAGACGAAAGCAGACACCCAAACTGACTGAGCCACCCAGGCATCCCTAGAAGTCCTGTTTGTTTATTTATTTTTAAAGATTTTATTTATTTGAGAGAGAGAGAGAACACAAGCAGGGGGAACAGCAGACAGAGGGAGAGAGGAGCAGACTCCCCACTGAGCAGGGAGCCTGAAGTGGGGCTTGATCCCAGGACCCTAGAATCATGACCTGAGCCAAAGTCAGCCACTTAATGACTGAACCACACAGGTGCTCCATAGAAGTCCTGTTTAAAAACAATTCTTGGCCCACTGCAAGGTCACAAACATATTACTCTGTTTTCTTCTAACCAAACTGCTTTTTTTTTCTCCAATGCCATGAAATTATTTTAAGTTCTTTTTCTTCATGACTGAATATACAAATAATGGAAGTAATGGAAGCATTCTTTTGTAAAGATGGTTGGAATATATAAAAATTTATTTGTTGGATTTTCTTTAAGTAGTCCTCCAGGAAATGCTTTCACAAGAACACTTTTGCGGAAGGGCTTAGCATGCTTAAAGTGCCAGCATGCTGGGCTAGCAATGACACAAATATTTCATCCCTCACATTTATATCTTGGCTCTTCCATAGAAAATCCTCTTGTGAAACACCATGTATTGTATTTGTCAAACACAAATATCTAAGGGAAGGGACACCCCTCTCCTTCTACCATGATAGGGCGTTGCTCTCAAGCATGTGACAATGCCCTGTGCTTTTCCCACGTGACTTGTGGCATGCACTGTATGAAGTTCCTTTTCACCCAGTAGTTCTAGTGTTAAATGAAGAGGAGAGGTCTGTGCGTTTTCAGCATAGTTTTTCAGTTCCTGGCGTTATGATAGGCTTTGTCATCCAAATGTTGTCTCCTTTACCAATGATTGTCATAAGCCATATTTTAGTCAGAGTATATCTTTTGGTGGCAGCTTCCCAGCTGCTTTTTTTCCTCAATCCCCCATGGTGGGGGCCTGACTTTTCATTCCCTCTGGGGCTCTGCGAGGTCAGTGTGGGGCCCAGGAGTGGGGCTTGCCTCCTCTGGTGCCTCCCCTAGTTCACGGGCCACCGGCTGCTGTGGTGGAATGTTACAGGATATACCATCCACATGTTTTTTTTTTTTTTTTCAAAACTGCATTCACATCAGTCTAATTGTTTTCTCAGAGACTGAGTCCTTAACCAGCCTGAGCCAGTTCCACAGTGAAGGGCCTCAATGCAAGAGCAGAGCTCCAGGATTCTGCAGGGAGGGGCTGGGAGCATAAAGATCCCCTATCATCTGGTTTCTGCAGCTCCACGGGGTGTCAGGTTGGCGGTAGAGGTTTCTCCTGGACCCCATAGGCTGTAGGTCAGTGGCTGCTGCACAGGCTGGGGACCCCAAGTTGCTTTTTAAAGTGGGGAAACGGCAGGATACACAGCCCCCGGTTATGCATGAATGCTTGTTTTGCCATATGCATGTAGGCCCTAGTAAGTTCCCAACTGGCCAGAGCATCCTACCTTTCAGTAGGGCCTAGAGTCCAGCGGTCCCTGACCTGTTCTTTCAATAGCTGGAGAATTGTATCATTTACCAATCAGACACTGGTCACAAAATGACCTGTTATCCCCCATTACATTAATATCCTCTCTTCGGTAATGTTCTGGTTTAGGGTGACATGTTTTATCCATCAACATTAGTATTTCATCTGTCTCAGGGTGGCCTGTTCCAAGGTCATGCTCCAGCAAACTTGGAAAGACAATTTAAAAAAGAATAATGAGGCTGGCTGTCAGTTGGGGCAGCATGTGACTCTTGACCGCAAGATGTAGAGAATACTAAAAAAATTAAAAATAATAGTATTTACTGAGCACATATCAAGGCGCTGTGCTAAGAGCTTTATGCATATTATCTCATTTAATCTACACAAAATTCTATGAGGCAGGAATGATTATTAACCTGGTTTTAGAGAAGAAGAAACTGATGGTCAGTGAGGTTAAGGAAATTGCCCCGAGGGACCTAGCCAGTGAGTGTTGGAACTAAGTAAGTGCTAGAATGGGGACTGAAATGCAGGCCTGCATATTCGATGCCTATGTCTAGCTCCCTAGGCATGCGTGTGCATCTCATATTCATGCCGTGCAAGCCAGTTTGCTGCAGATGGAAAGTCTTTCCTATAATCAAGCCAGTAGTGCTAGCATATTACGTTAATTGAAACATCACAATGTAATTGGACTTTTTATGATCTAGCTCTGGCCTCTATCTGCAACCCTCAACTCTCCCCTTGGAGTTTGTACGTAGTAGAACCACTGCTTCTAGTGCCCCGAGAACCTCATGCTGTCCATGACTTCCTGCCTTGAGACATACTATTCTCCTCGCCTCAAATGTCCCGTCACCTCAATTACCTGAAAAATTCCTTTGAAATCTAGCTAATACCTCTTCCAGTAAACCCTCCCTAATTTTCCTGTGACAATGTTAACCATGCTGTCCTGTGTACCAACCTCTGTCTTTTATATAAAAATATATTGTGGGGTGCTCAGTCAGTCAAGCATCTGCCTTCAGCCCAGGTCATGATCCCAGGGTCCTGGGATCGAGTCCCACATCAGGCTCCCCCTGCTCAAGCAGGGGGAGCCTGCTTCTCCTTCTATCCTTCTCCCCTGCTTGTGATCTCCCTCTCTCCTTCTCTCAAATAAAATATATATATATATATATATATATATATATATATATATGGCTCATTCATTCCTTTAACATTAAATACTATTCTTTTCAGGCATTGGGTTAAGTACCGGGAATCAGAATCAGAGAGTCAAATGACACTTTTGGAGAAAGAGGACTTCATGCTAAAGCATGGACATAAGCAAGCTAAGTGCCAGTTGTACCCCACAGCTGACATAAAGTATAGGTTTCGACAGGTTGGGGCGGGCGAGAAGGCATGCTAGGAGAAAAGTGTGATAGAGTATTCTGATTCAGCCCAAATTTAGGACTCAGAATTTATCTGTTCATGGAAAACAAGAGCTGGCAATGCAGCTGGGCATTTATTTGAATAAATGTCCGGGATGGGGAACAGGATGGCGTCTGTTCAGCATCTTGGACTAATTTTGAGCCCTTGTGGGAGGAGGAGTTAGGACCAATGCTGAGAGAGTTGTTTGAAAAGACGACTTTGAGCTCCTCTGGAAGCAGGGAAAGGCCGTTCTCCTTGCTTTCACACAGAGCCCAACCCTGCAGCCGGATTGTGAATGGTAGCTTTCAGCACGCTGGCGGGTAGCCCCCTGCGCTGGGGAGACTGGCATTTTCACAGTGGGCCCTGTCAGCACTGGCAGTGGCAGGCAGGGGTGTAACGCCCTTCAATGGCTTCATGAGTAGAGGGCATTGAAGAATGGGAACTGGAGCAAGAAAGGAAGAAAAGGCTGGATGATGCATGCCCAACCATGGCTGACCCACTGGCTCCTGAACCTACGGAGACACACCTGTGGCCTTCCACTTAGCAGAGGGGCAAGAGTGTGAACGCCATCGAGGCTACCGGTAATCTTGAATTCTAACCACATGCTATTGAGTCCTGAAGACATCTGAGTTAACATCTTTACTTGCTATTAGGAAGCTGTGCCTCATTCATCTTTCTGGTTCGGGTCCTAACACAAATCCTGACACACAGTAACTGCCAACAGAATATTTATGGATTTATTTAATGAAGGAGCTAAAAGGGGTCAGAAAAGGGAGGGTGGGGACTATCATATACACAGGCACCTGAATAACATGGGATGATTTGTTCCTGATCCAATCAGACCCAGAATATGAAACAGACATGGAATCTGCCGGCACGTGTGGGAGGTGCGGAGACAAATTCCGTGGCAGTTAGAAAGCAAGCTGGCTGCCAAGATGGAGAAGAGGCAAAATTTAGTCTTGACCTTCCATAATCCTAAGGCTCCCAAAATTCAGGGGAACCGGAAATACCAAAGGGTGAGGAGGTACCTAATTGTAGGTCAGATGGGAGGAAGAGGACTTACTTAAAGGAGGGCCTAGACGGAGTATCCTAAAGGTAGAGAAAAGATCACCCTGGGTAGGGAGAGACATCCACAGATCAAACCCACATGGGGATCCTTAAGGGAAAGATGAGTTGGAGACCCTGGGGATCAAGGGTGATCTTTTTGGTAGGCAATATTTCCCTCATCTTTGTAGCCTACCCTCCCCGTCAGCAAACATCTGAATGTCACGATGCCACCCCAGAGGCGGCAGCAGCATGTGGATCAGACACACATCTATATCCGAATGTTCTGTGGCAGCCTGTGTGGTTTTGGTCTCCTAATGTTGATCTGTTCAACCCCACTGAGCTGGGTGCAATTCCTGGTGATCAAGAATGGCCTTGAGCTCTACGCAGGACTCTGGATCTCATGCAGCCATGAACTGTGCTGGAGCGACACACCCAAACCACCCTGTGAGTGCCACCGAACCAGGCCCCACAATTCCCAGAGCTTTCAGCCACGTTGGCTCTTCGTCTCTCTTCCTTCAAGATCTCTTTACCCTCATCTCTTTGAGTCCAAGACCGGTCTCAGGCGAATTGTGAATGTAGCCATGCTTTTCCTAGGTGTTCTCAGTGTACCCTTTCTCCCTCTGACTCCTGGTTGCTTCCTCTCCCAGCTTAGTAGCTGATACTCTCTTTACTCTCTGGGAAGAACTCCCTGGGCCTTTATAAGCTGTCACTGCGAAGCAATGTGGTGAGTATTCTAATGTGGCTGTAGAAATACAAGTAATTGATCAGAATTGGGAAACAAAGTGAAGTGTCTCAGCCTCCATCAGATTTAACTTTTTAAAATTTTTTTCTTTAAGATTTTATTTATGTATTTGAGAGAGAGAGTGTGACAGAGAGAGAGCACAAGTAGGAGGCGAGGGAGAAGCAGACTCACCACTGAGCATGGAGCCCCATGTGGGGCTCGATCCTAGAACCCTGAGATCAATGACCTGAGGCAAAGGCAGATTCTTCACTGACTGAGCCACCCAGGCGCCCCAGATTTAACTTCTAAGGTCAATTTGTTCTTCTGCTAACAGTAGAAGGGAATACAAATGCATGTCAGATATGCGGTATAACAAATGCCAGCTATTTAGAATAAGTTATTAACGTCAAATTTTATGTGAATTTAGGTACATCTAAAAATGCAATACAAAACATTTAAAAGTAAGTTTATAGGGCCAGAAGATACTATATGCATGAGGTTTTTTATTTTATTTTATTTATTTATTTGACAGAGAGAGACGGAACACAGGCAGGGAGAGTGAGAGAGGGAGAAGCAGACTTCCCACTGAGCAGAGAGCCCGATGTGGGGCTCGATCCCAGGACCCTGGGATCATGACCTGAGCTGAAGGCAGACGCTTAACAACTGAGCTACCTAGGCACCCCTATAAGTTTTTAATCAGAACCAAAACTTAGAGGAAAGACATAACTACACTAAACAGTTTCCCCATCATCCTCAAAAAATACATTTACACAGAGAAACAGGTATTGTGAAAGAAAACATGCACGAAAGAAGCATTTATGTCTCCTTGTCAGACAAGCAGGGGCCCCAGATGCTGGAGGTGGGGTTGGGGGTTGCACCTAGGCTCCACCCTGAGCTAGAGCATCTACGCTATGTGGAGCTAAGGAGCAAGATCTTGAGATGAAACTAAAATCAAAGGCAGGCATATAATTCAATTGCATTCTTCAGCTTCAAAGAAAAACTAGGGAAAATATTTGCAACAAATATGAAAGATAAAAGGATAAATGGCATTGATATTTTTAAAAACATATTATTAATAAAAAGGTGAATACCCCCAATAAATAAATTCTTAATAAACAGTTCACAGAACAGAAACTAAAAATGTCTAATAAACATAGGAAAAATCATTTAACCTTAATTGATCATTAAAGAAAGGCAAATCAAATGAACAATGAGATAGGATTTTTCAAACATGACATTAGCAGAGATTTTTTTTTAAAGATTTTATTTATTTATTTGACAGAGAGATCATAAGCAGGCAGAGAGGCGAGGAAGCAGGCTCCCTGCTGAGCAGAGAGCCCGATGCGGGGCTCAATCCCAGGACTCTGAGATCATGACCTGAGCCGAAGGCAGTGGCTTAACCCACTGAGCCACCCAGGCGCCCCTAGCAGAGATTTTTAAATGATGCACAATGTTAGACACTCTCATACACTGGGGACCATAAGTGGGTATAACCAAAGCAATATGATTATGTGTATCCAGAGATTTACACTCGTGAATTCCATTTCTAGAGAAATTCTAGGAATTCATGAGTGTAAGATAAGGCATAAAAGGAGTAGAAGATATAGGCATAAAAATTGAGCTGCAATCATATGTATGTAATTGTGCCCAGGCTAAAATTCAGGACTTGAGATTATTATTTTAATGTCTAATGAGTCAGAATCTTGGAATTGGGGGGAACGTGGGTGGCTCAGCCAGTTAAGCAACTGCCCTTTGGCTCAGGTCATGATGCCAGGGTCCTGGGGTTGAGCCCCACATCAGGCTCCTTGCTCAGCAGGGATCCTGCTGCACCCCTACCTGCCACTCCCCCTGCATGTGTTTGTTCTCTCTCTCTCTCTCTGTCAAATAAATAAAATCTTTTTTAAAAATCTTGGAATTTGCCACAATAGCAAATAGTTTATTTCTTGCAGCCTGGAATTCACCTGAGGCCAACTGTTAATGATTTAGAGAAGGTCAACTGAGTCCTTTCAGTACACAATTATAAGTCAAGTATCTACCCTATTTCCAATGTTCACTAGTCTCAATTCTAAGTAAGTAGTCTGCAATACAGAGCTCATAATGAATTCCCCAAATGTAATGAGTATGTCCAGGTCTCATCAACCTGTGACAATATATTATCATTGCCCCAAACATTATTATCCAAATTCGAGAACTTTGAATTTTTATCTACTGACAGCGAGAATTTAGCCCCCTTTTCTATGGTAAATCTGTCATTTCTAAGAGTTTCATGGGGACTCTCTCAGGTGTTCTCAAGAATATGTGTGCTCAAGGTCTTGTGTCCTGGACTCCCATGAGGCCACTGTGGCTCTGGCTCTGACTTGACCTGGTTCTAGATGACTGATGGCTTCTCTGCTGTAGTTGTTGCTAATAGAATGAGGAAGAGGTGGGGAGTAGTAGACACCATTCTTCACTTTTATTCCTAAGTCTCAAGTGTAGAACAGACCCTTCTCTTAATTCTCCTATAGCACAGGTGAGATCAGACCGTAGCGTAAAGGAATGTTTTGGCGAGGTGGATAACTTGAACCATCTGGAGGACTGTTGGGAAGCAGGGTAGGTCTTTTAGTCAAAGCACTGGGGCCTCCAGAGCCAGGCCCTGGGAACCACTGCACGTGAGACACAGCCAATCTGGGTGGGGATGCTTGATTCAGGCACTCCAGTGGGGTCACCAGGAAACCTGAATCCTCAGCCAGTTTCACAGCCTCCTCTCCAGGGTGCTGGTCCCCATCCACGACTTTTTCCATTCCCAAACCACCTTCTTTTCCTTGAGTCTGGGGAGGTTTTGTCTCGCCTTTGTGTGGTTGGAATGAAGGTGTGATGTCAACAGCGTGGAGGTTATATTTGGCTAAATAAGTGGGTCAATCCCTCAGCAGCACCTTTTTTTTTAATCCATATCCACACCCCACCTCCACTCACTCAGTCTAGCTCCTTCATGTTAAAAGGAGCCTGATCCTTTCGGAGCACTACCTCCCTAACCTGGCTTTGATTTTTGCTGAAGGACTTAGGATGCAGTGAGAGGAATCCCACCCCCAAATCTCTTTGGTACAGCGGAGTACCAGGTGCTTGGCCTTTCCTATGGCTGGCTTCTCTCCTATGCTTCTTCCTTCTCACGTCATCTTGGCTTCCTCCACTGATTCCTTCCAGAGTGTCAACACCTGTAAAGGAAAAGAGCATCTAGTGTTAACTAATCTTATTTGTTAGAGCAAGAGCAAGGTGATGTATAGCCCTGCCCCTCTCACCTTCCAGAACCTCCAGGACAAAGTTTTACTTTCATAACAGTAGGAGATCCTGCCCACCAGTTACAAAACGCCAAATGGTGAGTGTTCTCAGTTCGCTGAGAATCGTTACTTCTTTCTGGTAGAGTCGTATTCCTTGCAGTAGCTTTTATGTCCTACCTGATGGTGCTCTGAAGTACAGAATCACTGACTGCGATGACCCTGAGGACCCTACCGAGGATCTTAGCAAGCTTTTCAAACATTCAGATCTCTCTCTTCCCCTCCAAATTGAAATTGACACCCCCTCTCTTCCCAAGGCGTTAGCTTCTTTGCCTTCAGTAAACTGGGATGTTTGCCTTGCTTTTTCCGCAACCCAAGTCCACATCCAAGAATATGACTAAGGAAATCTTCAGAAATGTTTGGATAAAGATGACGTAGGTGGGTGTTTCTTATATCTAGGACACTTCTCTTTCACTGGACCAAAGCTTCTTACCGAAAAGTAGGGCCTTTTATAACTTAGGTCCTAAGATCTTGGAAACTTTGACAAGTAAGCTGCTGGCTTTTGGTCTTAGAGGAGATGGAGGTTCAAACTCAGCTTTAGGATGTTTCCTTTATTTTGCTCAGTGAATAAGAAAAAAAAAACTATGAAGTTAAACAAATGCACCCATTTTATATAATGGAGCCAAGTGTTTAGTTTGGTCAGATAATTAGTTTTGTATGATTATAACTAGTTGACTTGCTTCCTTGGGAAGTGAGACTATTCTATGATGTAAATCTTCAGTTGTTCCTTTGGGGGTGTGAGTGATCATGTTTATGTAGTTTCAGGAGATGAGGATCTAAGAGAAGATTGTAAGAACATGAAGGCAAGTTTTCCCCTCATTGGTGGAAGAAAGACTAGACTGTAACATGTCTTAGACAGGACTTGGACTGGGTATTTAGTACACTTTTATGTTGTATTTCACTTGAACTAGCATAAGCTAAAAAGTAAACCTATTTATGAAGATTCAGAAGAATCTCATAGATTCCCAAGGGCAGGAAGTTTGTTGTCCCTTAGGAGATTCCAGAAGAGACTGGGATCTCAGACGAAGAAAAATCAAGCCTACCACTCAGTCTCTTTAGAGATGCTTTGACGCTCATCTTTGTTTATACTTTGCTTTATCACTACAGCTCAGTTTTTCCTGTTTACTAGTATGCAAATGCCCAAAAAGTGATATCTCTGTATTATTGGCAATGTATCTATCTTCTTGGTTCAAGAAAACAAAGTACTATATATGAGGAAAGTAGCATCAATCAGTCTCAAATCCAAATTTCCAAGCATAAGAATCAAATTAGTCCAACATAGGTCAGAGTTCCTTCCTTTTTCCAATTAGCTATGGTCGGGGGACTACAGGCAAAGGGCCAGGGCTATAGGCAAGGGCTGCTAGGTCCTGTGGGGGACTGTGGGCTAAATAACAGGAACGCTGCCTATCACACTGGGCTTCATGCAGCTAAAAGCAGGCTGATGGTTCTGACTGGCTACATATCTTGCTAATTCTGTGTGACCCAGGTTTCAGGAAATGCGTTGCTCTTGGGTTATCATTTTTTTTTTAAGATTTTATTTATTTAGGGACGCCTGGGTGGCTCAGTTGGTTAAGCAGCTGCCTTCGGCTCAGGTCATGATCCCAGCGTCCTGGGATCGAGTCCCGCATCGGGCTCCTTGCTCGGCGGGGAGCCTGCTTCTCCCTCTGCCTCTGCCTGCCATTCTGTCTGCCTGTGCTCGCTCTCTCTCCCTCTCTCTCTCTGACAAATAAATAAATAAAATCTTTAAAAAAAATAAAAAAAGATTTTATTTATTTATCTGCCAGAGATAGAGAACACAAGTAGGCAGAGCAGCAGGCAGAAGGTGAGGGAGAAGGAGGCTCTCCGCTAAGCAGGGACCCTGATGCGGGGCTCAATGCCAGGACCCTGAGATCATGACCCGAGCTGAAGGCAGATGCTTAAACGACTGACCCACCCAGGCACCCCGAGTTATCTTGTTTTAATGTGGCTAACTTGTTTTGGCCACAGAACAACTCACCTCTGTGGTTAGGCATGTGGTTTCCCTTCATTGACTTTACTATTATCAATGATGTTAGTAAGGGGTGAGTTCTAGAGAAGAAAATGAGACTTAAGAGGCAGATCTTAATCTGGGATAAGCTTTAATATATTTTCTTCTCTCTTGGTTAGTTGGAAGCTGAACTAGGATTCTCAGGCATAGAGGTGCTTAGAGAATTTTCAGTGGTAGAGACGAGCTGGCCCCTGCTACCCTGAGACAGGAAAGAAGCTAGACAAGGAGGCACGCTCCAAAGGATATTGAAGAGATTGCAGGATCTGTAGCATCTCAGAAGAGCTTTATTTACTTGCAATTGTGTGTTATCCTTTATTTCTTTTTAAAAAGGCTTTTAATTTAAATTACAGATAGTTAACACACAGTGTTATATTAGTTTCAGGTGTCCAATATGGTGATTCAACACTTCCCTACAGCACCCAGCGCTTGTCACAACACGTGTCCTCCTTAGTCCCCATCACCTATTTCACCATCCCCCACCCCCAACCACCTCCCCTCTGGTAACCTATCAGTTTGTGTTCTAGAGTTAAGAGTCTGTTTCTTGGTTTGACCCCCTCTCTCTCTTTTTTCTCTTTGCTCATTTGTTTTGTTTCTTCCATTCTATATATGAGTGAAATCATATGGTATTTGTCTTTTCTCTGACTTATTTCACTTAGCATTATACTTTCTAGATTCATTCATGTCATTGCAGATGGCAAGATTTCATTGTTTTTTTATGGCTGACTGATAGTCCACAATAGATGGATGTAGAAACACAGATATAGATATGTACACGCAATATAGATAGATGTGTGTATATATCTATATATCTAGATCACATCTTCTTTATCCATTCATCAATCAATGGTCATGGGCTGTTTCCATAATTTGGCTATTGGTAGATAATGCTATAAATACTGGGGTGCATGTATCTTAAAAAATTGCTGTGGAAGTCAAGGGAAGGATCTGTTTCATATTAGGGAGGTTGTAGCAAAAAGTAATTTTTGGCATGCCCCTTCTTCTCTCTTACCAACATCCAGTCTGCAGAGAGCAGAGATCTTGAGCCAGGAGGTGAGGGAAGAAGTGTTATGGTGCTTGGGTAAGGGCTTTGGAGCTAAAGACCTTTTAAGCAGACCTCTCCCTGAGCAACCTCGAGGAAGGGTCTTGAGGAACTCTCAGGAAAAAAAAAAAAAAAGCAAATAGAAGATATTTTTAGGATGTTAAATTCCTGCAATCCAGTAAATTCAAGCTTGAAATCATTACAGTATGGGAGTTTAAGTAAATAGGACTTCACTTTGTAGTCATAGGCTAACAAGGCACATGCAAGTAAGATATATTTAAAAGAGAAAAAACAAATAGAAACAAACTACAAGGGGCGCCTGGGTGGCTCAGTGGGTTGAAGCCTCTGCCTTCGGCTCGGGTCGTGATCCCGGGGTTCTGGGATCGAGCCCGGCATCAGGCTCTCTGCTCTGCGGGGAGCCTGCTTCCTCCTCTCTCTCTGCCTGCCTCTCTGCTGTCTGTCAAATAAATAAATAAATAAAAATCTTTAAAAAAAAGAAACAATCTACAAGTCCAATAATGGTTAAATCATTAAGTGAAACATGTTAATATGATAAATTAAATAAAATTAAAAATGATGTTTACAACAGGTGATGGGGGGAAATCTTACCATAGAATCTTAAGGAAAAAAATCACTTGATTTTTAGTATCATATCCACTATGTACAGAGGATAGAAAAATAGTGGAAAGAAATAATATAAAATGCTAATAGTAGCAGCCCTTGGTAGTGGGATTGTAGCTGTTTTTCTTCCTGCTGCTTGGTACTTTTCTAGCCTTTCCAATGCCTATATTAAACATGTATTACTTTTAGAATTAAAATTAGGAATAAGAAAATGTTTTAATCTGTGTCGTGATGTTAGAATCACACCTTTTAGAAACTAGTTTACAGGGGCGCCTGGATGGTTTAGTGGGTTAAGCCTCCACCTTCAGCTCAGGTCATGATCTCGGGGTCCTGGGATTGAGCCCCGCATCAGGCTCTCTGCTCAGTGGGGAGCCTGCTTCCCCCTCTCTCTCTGCCTGACTCTCTGCCTACTTGTGATTACACTCTCTGTTAAACAAGTAAATAAAATCTTTTTTTTTAAAAAAAGCTAGTTTACATCTAAGTAAATGGGTTAATGCAACCAGAACTATTTGTATATCATCTTCAGTTTTACAATAAAGGCTTTACCTTCACAGTAAATAATTACAATTATCAATGAAAAACTGGGAAGTAAAATCATTACTTATACCCTGGTTGCCACATGGCGAACTCTGCTTCATCCTCCTTAGTCCTCACACCCTTCTCTAAGCCTCTGTCTGGTTTTCTTAAGAGAGGTCCCCTGCTGGACTAACCAAGCCTTCCCTTTCTCCTCCTTCTTGGCAGATTACCTTCAAATTTCCAGGGCTTTCTTCCTCATCTCTCTCTTCTCCATAGTCGTTGCCCTTGCCTGGCTCATCAGCTCTTGCCTGCCCAGAAGAGGAGGCTTAACCACCAACTTGGATCTGAAGGTCTCCATGCTCAGCTTCATTGCAGGTACAGACCTAGATTGGCAAGGTAATACCAGAGTGAAACTGTCAAACAAACCAAGTTTCCCGGTGGGGCTTTCCTCCTCTTTTTCTTGTCCCTTTCCTCTTCTTTAGTATCACATCCAGTTGCCAGTTACCTGCCCTGTTTTACTGTATAAAACACACCTCAAGGTGACTTAGCCCAGGGGAGAGGTAGAAGCTCCTTTCTCTTTCCCATCTTGGTCAATCCCTAAATTTAAATTCTGCCATACATATGGCATCTGGAAGCAGAAGGAGAGTTGGGGGTGATGGTCAAGGCAGACTAAAGACACTGATGCATTGTGACATCTTTTCTTCTGGTCCTAGCCTTCTCCCTGCTCCTCTGCCTCGTCCTATTTCTGGCACAGGTTCACTGGCATGCTAAGGATGCCTTGGAGCCTGATTTCCTATGGGCCTATCATATTAATTGGTGGAGTGACTTCTTATACACGTTTTCTGGTGAGTCATTCCCCTGCCTAATGCAAGAAGGATAGAAGAGGAAGTCCCTTCTTTAAAGGGAGGTAGAGTCTGGGAGAAATAGAAGCACTGACTGTTCCTATTTAGAACATTCATACATGGAGAAGCAGCATGATATGGTGAGGAAATCATGGATTTTGGAGTCTGGAAACCTAGATTTAGCAATCTGTTCTACCATTAACTGAGGCATGCACAGGTTGAGCAACTTGCCTGAGACTTTACAGAAAGTTGTGGAACTATCAGCTATCATTGAATCCAGGAGGTTCAAGCTTTGTCTTTACCATGTAAGAAATACTGTATTGCAATGAGAGCACAGGAGGATAAAGAAACTGCTGAGGGAGAGGAGGGTTGGTTCTTAGAACTGAGGAAAGCATGAGTAAGAATTTTAAAAGTCAATAGACTATCTCTGCTTTGAAACTCACCTCAAATTCTTCTCCTTTAGGGATCATCTCCTTCCTCAACTACATAACTTTCAGATTTCCTTCCCTTGATCGAAATGTCAGTGCAGTTCCCAAAGAGCAGTCAAGGCTGGGGGTTGGCCCAGTGACTACAGTAGTACCTGATGAAGATGAAAGTTTAAGGTCTGATAAGGAATCTACAATTGAGGAAGAGAAAACAACCCCAGAATCAGAACTGTCATGGTGATAGGAAAACCCAACTACTACTTGTCTTAAAAACGGAGGAGAGGCTGAACTGGAAATGATGGTGCAGATTCTAGGAAACTCTCCTAATATCATGTCCATGTTACTGAAGGCAAAAGCATTAAACCTGCTGAAATGTGTTTTGTGTGCACTGGATCTAAAATATGTAATATAGTCATAAAGAAAATAATAAAAGTTTACTTAAGAAAAAATTTCTAAGAGAATACACAGTGGTTAGGGTCATGAAGGAAAGAAACTAGCAATGGATACAGTGTGTAGATCAGAGATCTCTTTGGGCATCAGGGATCTTACAGACCAGAATGATTCATGGAGAAAGATGCCACCTAATTATACTTGAAATTTTCTTTTTGTGTGTGGCCTTGAGCACACTCAGGGTGCAAGACATTTAGTTAATATTGTTGAATCTGAATTGCAAACAATGGAATGAATACCAGTGGAGATAATACCTACCATCCAAAGAAGCTGAAGGGTGCTTGGGTAGGGGGTGGGTTCTGGGGAATCCGTGAGATCCATTTCCTATGAGGATTGGTAATTTGAAACACTTACAGTCTTATTACATGAACCCACTGCTTCTCCCTAGGTGGGGAAATGTCTTAACCAGGCCCCCCACAAGCTCTCTGAAATTCTACACAGAATTTATGTATGCACTTTTCTGTGAAGAAAGCCACAGACTCCATCAGATTCTTCGTAGGCCTGTGACTCTTCTGATTCCTTGGGCATCAATTTTATTTTAATGAACCAGATGATGCTGAAGGACTCTCTTCAGCCTACGTATATATGTGAACCAAGTTGAAAGATTTTTTTCCATGTTTTATATACCCAGTAAAACTAAGTGAGGGGGACTGCCGATAATTTCAGGCCACCGCGTAAGTCTTTGGATGGTTAAAGATCCTTTTCAACCCCAAACCAGATTCCATGCAGAAAGTCTCTGACATTCATTTTTTTAAAATTCTTTTAATTTCTTTTCAGCATAACAGTATTCATTGTTTTTGCACCACACCCAGTGCTCCATGCAATCCGTGCCCTCTCCAATACCCACCACCTGGTTCCCCCAACTTCCCACCTCCCGCCCCTTCAAAATCCTCAGATTGTTTTTCAGAGCCCATAGTCTCTCATGGTTCACCTCCCCTTCCAATTTCCCTCAACTCCCTTCTCCTCTCTAACTCCCCTTGTCCTCCATGCTATTTGTTATGCTCCACAAATAAGTGAAACCATATGATAATTGACTCTCTCTGCTTGACTTATTTCACTCAGCATAATCTCTTCCAGTCCCGTCCATGTTGCTACAAAAGTTGGGTATTCATCCTTTCTGATGGAGGGATAATACTCCATAGTGTATATGGACCACATCTTCCTTATCCATTCTCTGACATTCATTTTGTCTTTTATTCCTTTAGAAGCTACTATTATGACTCTACTGGTTCAGGTTCCATACTTCTCCTCCCCAAATCTGGCAATGGAATGGACTAAAACGACCAGTTTCACCCCTTGCCGCTCTTAAAGATAAGCTTTTGGGTCCTTTTGGTTTAATTTAGAGATTTATTGGTAACCTTTGTAGAAAACAAACATAACAGACATGGAGCAATTATGTAGTTCCTTTTTTGTTTGTTTGTTTTTTAAAGAGAATTTTACTTGAGTGGTTCTTACAATTGATGTAGTTTTTATAATCCTGGTCCCTGATCAGGAATACACAAACATTTCCACATGGTAACTGAAAGCCCATTAAATTAAATTTTTTTTAAAGATTTTATTTAGAGGGGCGCCTGGGTGGCTCAGTGGGTTAAAGCCTCTGCCTTCGGCTCAGGTCATGATCCCAGGGTCCTGGGATCAAGCCCCACATCAGGCTCTCTGCTTGGTGGGGAGCCTGCTTCTTCCTCTCTCTCTGCCTGCCTCTCTGCCTACTTGTGATCTCCGTCTGTCAAATAAATAAATAAAATCTTTTTAAAAATATTTTATTTAGATATTTACTTGAGAGAGAGAGAGAGCATGGTGGGGAGGGGCAGGCTCCCCACTGAGTGGGGAGCCCAATGCGGTACTCAATCCTAGGACCCTGGGATCATGACCTGAGCCAAAGGCAGACACTTAACCGACTGAGCCACCCAGGAACCCTAGATTAATATTTTAGCTTTTATTCCTAAGGATAAGAGTTTAGCAGCACATGCATGTGTGCACCCCCCTTAGAGACACACATGCAAACACATATATACTGGCACTGCACTTTGACCCTGTCTTAGAAAACTCTTTCTCCATGTTGGCTCCTGTGCCTACATGCAAAATGTAGTTCTAGCAAAATGACCTGTGCCTCCTTACTTCAAGGGGCCTCATTTCAGAGGCTCCTCAGGCAATTCCAGAGCCTTTGCAAGAACATATATCTATCGAAGCCCAGCTCCCCTTCCTCCCACACCCCTCATTCACTAAGTATACCCCACACATTGACTGATGAAGAGTTTATTAAGGTCACAAGCTTTATTTATAATTCAGTTTGAATACTTTACTTGTAGGACTAAACTGACAAGAGAGCTAAGTGTTCATGACTCTTTAGAAGATGGAAGTCTTAAGTGGGATGAGAAGAAGGAAGTAGGTCTGAGAGTGGAAGATGCTAGATTATAAGAAAATAAGCATAGGGGCACCTGGGTGGCTCAGTTGGTTAAGCGACTGCTTTCAGCTCTGGTCATGATCCTGGGGTCCTGGGAGTAAGCCCTGTGTCAGTCTCCTGCTCCTCGGGGAACCTCCTTCTCTCTCTCCCTCTGCCTGCTGCTCCCCTTGCTTGTGCTCTCTCTCTCTCCCTCTTTCAAATAAATAAATAAATATTCTTTAGGAAGGAAGGAAGGAAGGAAGAAACCTCTCTTTAAAAAATAAAAAGAAGAGGAAGAAGAAGAAGGAGGAGGAGGAGCAGGAGGAAGAGGAGAAAGTAACCATAAAGGCTGTGACTTTTAGCAGAGAATGGGTAGTAATTATAACTAAGCTTTCTACTTTGCAAGATCATTATCTTATAAGAAAGAGACAACCTTTCATTGCTCCTTTAGAAGCTGAATGCTCTATTTTCTTCTTTCTCTCTTTGCTTGTAGAGAATTCCTTTAAAAGCTTAGGTGAGTTTCCAATAAGATAGCTCAGTAAATCACCCTTCTGATATCTTCCCTCTACTAGAAACACATTGCATGATAGATAAAGTGGAGGGAGAGGGAGAAGGCGTGGGAGAGGGAGGCAGGAGGTGGGAGGAGAAAGGAGGGAGAGAGATACAAGATTGAGAAGTATAGCCAGGTTAAAACAAGACAAGCATTTTCACAAACCAGAAAAATAACCCAAACACAAGGCTGTGATTTGACTTAAGCCTTGGATTTAATGGGCTCTAAGTCCTAAAGCTAGCAGAAGTGAACAGGAATATAGCTCCTGTAGAGTGAAAAGAGTTAAAATACATCTCAAGACATGGACTAGAGGTAAGTTTACCATTCTAGCTCAAACTTGGGACTTATGGAAAGCCACCAAGCCCTGACTGGGGCTGTAGCTTACTTGGAACCACATCCTTGAAGAGGTAAAAGGACACAAATACAACCTTGCTTAACCAAGAAACCCATTGTTTCATAACCAGATGTGTGATATTCCCTGACAATATAGAAGATCAGGAAATCTGAAATACCATATTGTGAGAACTAATTCTGGACTGGGGCATTTGGCTAAAGTAAGGAAACCCCAAAACCATTAAATTGAATGAGCATAAAGGGAGAGAAAAAAAAGAAAGAAAAAAGGCAACAAAAAAATTTGTGTGCTTGCAAATAGGAATTCCAAACATGTAAAGAAATGTTAAGAAAAAAATTTAAAGTCAACAATCAAAATATTAATTCACTTCAGATTAATTTGCAGTATAGCATATGATAGAGGCTTTAAGTGTTCTTAGGATATGTAAAGAAATATATGACAGAATCATAGATTACAAAAAAAAAGACTCCAAACTATGAAACAAAAATATATGGAAATAAATCAAGAACAGTTTCAGGGTGCCTGGGTGGCTCAGTGGGTTAAGCCTCTACCTTCAGCTCAGGTCATGATCCTGAGGTCCTGGGATTGAGTCCTGCATTGGGCTCTCTGCTCATCGAGGAGTCTGCTTCCCCCACACACTTCTGCCTGCCTCTCTGCCTACTTGTGATCTCTGTGAAATAAATAAATAAAATCTTAAAAAAAAAAAAAAGAAGAACAGTTTCAAATGAGAAAGAACCCAGTAGAAATCATAGAAATGAAAAATATAGTAGTTGTTAAAATAAAAAATCTAATAAATAAAACCCTTGATAGTATACTCAACAAAGAAACTTTTTATTTTCCGATATATCTAGAATATTTCATCAAATAATATGTCTGAAAATTTCAACAATATTTTTAAGGTAAGTTTCTTTTTCTTTTTCTTTTTTTTTTTTTTTAAAGATTTTATTTATTCGACAGAGAGAGAGCAAGTAGGCAGGGCAACAGGCGGAGGGAAAGGGAGAAACAGGGTCCCTGCTGGGAGCTCTATCCCAGGTCCCTGGGATCACGACCTGAGCCTGAGCTAAAAGCAGGTCCTTACTTGACTGAATCACCCAGGTGCCCCAAGTTTCAACAATTTTAAAAGGCTATTAATCAGTCTGTGTTACCTGACCACAATGACATTAAGTTAGAATTCAATAAAAATAATAATTTAAAAAAATATTCTCTGTGTTTTATCTAAAAATGCTCCCTAAAAAAATCTTGTGTAGGGCGCCTGGATGGCTCAGTGGGTTAAAGCCTCTGCCTTCGGCTCAGGTCACGATCTCAGGGTTCTGGGATCAAGCCTCGAATCGGGCTCCCTGCTCAGCAGGGAGCCTGCTTCCCACTCTCTCTCTGCCTGCCTCTCTGCCTACTTGTGATCTCTGTCAAATAAATAAAATCTTTAAAAAAAAAAAAAAACATGAGTAAAGAGGAAATCACAATGGAAATGACAAAATATCTAGGAGAACAATAAAAGAATTGCTACCATAAAAGCCCACAGGTGCATTTATTTAAAACAAAATAAGCATTAAAAATAGTTTAAGGGGCGCCTGGGTGGTTCAGTGGGTTGAGCCTCTGCCTTAGGCTCAGGTCGTGGTCTCGGGGTCCCGGGATCGAGCCCCATGTTGGTCTCTCTGCTCGGCAGGGAGCCTGCTTTCCCCTCTTTCTTTGTCTGTCTGTCTGCCTACTTGTGATCTCTCTCTCTCTGTGTGTCAAATAAGTAAATAAAATCTTTTTAAAAATCGTTTAAAATATGAGTACAGTCAACTCATGAACTTGAATAACTAGACAAACCAAAAGGAGAAGAAAGAAAAAATTTAAAGTAAACAGTAAAATATGAAAAGGTTTTTAGGCTCTAACAACCTAATACCTAATTCTTTGGAAAACAATAAAATGAAAGAAAAACTACCAGCCAATTTAATTAAGAGAAAAAAGAAAAAGCATAAATAAATAATTTCAGGAATGGTAATATATTTTGTATATATATACAAAACATTAAATATTTTTTTAAGATTTTATTTATTTATCTGACAGACAGAGATCACAAGTAGGCAGAGAGGCAGGCAGAGAGAGAGAGGAGGAAGCAGGCTCCCCACTGAGCAGGGAGCCCGATTCAAGGCTCGATCCCAGGACCCTGGGATCATGACCCAAGTCGAAGGCAGAGGCTTTAGCCCACTTTAACCCACCCAGGCGTCCCTAATATTAAATATATATTACTCAAACATATCTTATTGTTTAAAACTTCTGTTTCTTTTGTGTTGGTTGTTATTTCTCCTTTCTCACTTCCTGATTTTATTTATTTGGGTCCCTTTTCTTTCTGATAAGTCTGACTAGAGGTTTATCAATATTACTAATTTTTTCAAAGACCTAGCTCCTGGTTTTATTGATCTGTTCTATTGTTCTTTTAGTTTCTATATAATTTATTTCTACTCTAATCTTTATTATTATGTCCTTCCTTCTGCTGGCTTTAGTCTTCATTTGTTGTTCTTTTTCTAGCTCCTTTAGTTGTGAGGTTAGTTTGTGTATTTGAGGTTTTTTCTTGCTTCTTGAGATAGGCCAGTATTGCTATATACTTCCGTCCCAGGACTGCTTTGGCTGCATCCCAAAGGTTTTGAGCTGTTGTGATTTCATTTTCATTTGTTTCCATGTGTTTTGTTTGTCTGTTTGTTTTTTGTTTTTTACTTTCTTCTTTGATTTCCTGGTTGATCCATTCAGTTTAGTAGCATGCTGTTTAACCTCCATGTATCTGTGGTCTTTCCAGATCTTTTCTTGTGGTTGATTTCTAGTTATAGCGTTGTAGTCAGAAAAGGTGCATGGTATGATCTCAATCTTTCTGTATTTGTTGAGGCCTGTTTTGTGACATAATAGGTGATCTGTTCTGGAGAATATTCCATGTGCCCTTGAAAAGAATGTGTATTCTGCTGTTTTAGGATGAAATGCTCTGAATATATCTGTGAAGTCCATCTAGTCCAGTGTGTCATTCAAAGCCCTTGTTTTCTTGTTGATTTTAGATGATCTGCCCATTGATCCAAGTGGGGTTTTAAGGGGATTTATTCCTGGATTGCAAGGTGGTTCAGTATTCACAAATCAATCAACAGGACACACCACATAAATAAAAGAATGGATAAGAACCTTATGATCATTTCAATAGATGCAGAAAAAGCATTCAACAAAGTACAACATCCATTCATGATGAAAAGCCCTCAACAAAGTAGATTTAGAGGAAACAAATAACATATATAACATAATATAACATAACATAATAAAGGCCATATATGAGAAACCCACAGTTAATATCATCCTAAATAGGGAAAAACTGAGAGTTTTTCCCTAAGATCAGTAACAAAACAAGGACGTCCACTTCCACCACTGTTACTTAATACAGTACTGTAAGTCCTAGCCTCAGCAGTCAGACGATGAAAAGAAATAAAATGTATCCAAATCAGCAAAGAAGTAAAACTTTCACTATTTGCAGATGATGTGATACTATATACAGAAAACCCAAAAGACGCAACCAAAAAATTGCTACACTGATACACGAATTCAGTAAAGTTGCAGGATGCAAAATGAACATACAGAAATCTGTTGCATTTCTATACACCAATAATGAAGCAGCAGAAGGAGAAATTAAGGAATTGATCCCACTTACAACTGCACCAAAAACAATAGATATCTAGGAATAAACATAACCAAAGAGGTAAAAGACCTGTACTATAAAACACTGATGAAAGAAATTGAAGATGACATGAAGAAATGGAAAGATATTCCATGCTCATGGATTAGAAGAAAAAATATTTTTAAAATGTCTGTGCTATACAAAAAATCTACATATTTAATGAAATCCTTATCAAAATACCAACAGCATTTTTCACAGAACTAGAACAATCCTAAAACTTGTGTGGAACTACCAAAGACCCCAAATAGCAAAAGCAATTGTGAAAAAGCCAAAGATTTGCTTGGGACCTGGGGATGGCTCAGTCGGTTAAGTATCTTCCTTCAGCTCAGGTCACGATCCCATGGCCCTGGGATCAAGTCCCACATTGGGCTCCCTGTTCAGTGGGAAGCCTGCTCCTCCCTCTGCCTGCCTCTACCCCTGCTTGTGCTCTCTCTCTCTCTCTCTGACAAATAAATAAATAAAATCTTTGAAAAAAAGAAAAAAAGAAAAGCTGGAGGCATCACAATTCCAGACTTCAAGTTATATTACAAAGCTATAGTAATCAAAGCAGTATGATATTTGCACAAAAATAGACACATAGACCAATGGAACAGAATAGAAACTTGAAAAATGAATCCATAACTGCATGGTCTTTGACAAAGCAGGAAGAAATAGTCAATGAGAAAAAGACAGTCTCCTCAACAAATGGTGTTGAGAAAATTGGACAGCAGCATGCAAAACAATGAAACTGGACCACTTTCTTACACCACATACAAAAATAAATTCAAAATGTATTAAAAAGGGCATGAATGGCTCATTTAGATAAGCATCTAACTCTTGATTTCGGCTCAGGTCATGACCTCAGGGTTGTGAGATCAAGCCCCATGTCAGGATCTGTGCTCAGTGGGGAGTCTGCTTGAGATTCTCTCTCTCCCTCTTCTCCTGCCCCTCTCCCACTCTCTCTAAAATAAAAGTAAATAAATCTTAAAAAAAAAAAACCTTCAAAGTGGACTAAAGACCTAAATGTGAGACAGAAAACCATAAAAATCCTAGAAAAGGACACAGGTAGTAACTTCTTTGACAATGGCCATGGCAACGTCTTTCTAGATATGTCTCCTAAGCAAGGGAAACAAGAGCAAAAATAAACTACTGGGACTTCATCAAGATAGAAGCCTTCTGCACAGTGCAGGAGACAATCGACAATGCTAAAAGGCAACTTAGAGAGTGTGAGAAGCTATTTGCAAATGCCATATCTGATAAATGGTTAGTATCCAAAATATGCAAGAAACTTGGAAAATTCAACACCCCAAAAATGAATAATCCAATTTAGAAATGGGTCGAAGACATGAACAGACATTTTGCTGAAGAAGATGTACAGATGGCCAATAGACACATGAACATGCTCAACATCACCGATCATCAGTTAAATGCAAATCAAAACTGCAATGAGATATCACCTCACACCTGTCAGAATGGCTAAAATCAACACAAGAAACCACAGGTGTTGGAGAGAATGATGTAGAGCAAGGGGAACACTCTTGCACTGTTGGTGGTAATGCAAATTGGTGTAACCACTGTGGAAAACAGTATGGAGTTTCCTCAAAAAGTTAAAAATGGAACTACCCTATGATCCAGCAATTGTACTGTAGCTATTTACCCAAAGGATACAGAAATACTAATTCAACCCTTTGATGCGCCCCAATGTTTATAGTAGCATTATCTATAATAGCCAAATTATGAAAACAGCCCAAGTGCCCATTGACTGATGAATGGATAAAAAAGATGTGGTATATACATATATACAATGGGATATTATGTGTCAATAAAAAGGAATGAAATCCTGCCATTTGCAATGACATGGATGGAGCTAGACAGTATAATGCTAAGTGAAATGAGTCAGAGAAAGACAAATACCACATGATTTCACTCATATGTGGAATTTAAGAAACAAAACAAATGAGCAAAGGGGGAAAAAGAGAGAGAGGCAAACCAAGAAATAGACCCATAACTACTTCGGAGAACAAACTGATGGTTAGCAGCGGGGGGTGGTGGGTGGGTGAAATGGGTGACGGGGATTAAAGAGTGCACTTGTAATGAGCACCAGGCAATGTGTGGAAGTGTTTAGTCATTATATTGGACACCTGAAACCAGTGTTGTACTATATGTTAATAGCTGGACTTTTAATAAAACTTTAAAAATATGTCTGTTTTGGGATGCCTGGGTGGCTCAGTTGGTTGTGTCTGCCTTCGGCTCAGGTCATAATCCCAGGGTCCTGGGATTGAGCCCCACACCACGCTCCTTGCTCGGTAGGGAGCCTGCTTCTCCTTATCCTGCCGCTCCCCCTGTGTGTGCTCTCTCTCTCTGTCTCTCTGACAAATCAATAAAATATTTAAAAAGATACAAAAATGGTTATGTTTCTTTACTACTCTTTATTTGTGGGTTTCTCTATGTTCAAATCTCCCATGATGACTTTAGACTTTTCCCATTTTTTTCTTTGTAATCCTATCAGTGTCTACTTAACATTTTGAAATATTAAGATATCAAATCTCTAAATTAATCTGTGGATTCAATGCAATTCCAAAGATTGACAGTTTTTTTGTTTGTATTTATTTATTTATTTATTTATTTATTTATTTATTTATGGAGAATGTCAAGCAAGTTCTAAAATATAGTCCCCCATCAGGCTCCCTGCTCAGCAGGGAGTCTGCTTTTCCCTCCACCCTTCCCCACACTTATATTCCTCTCTCTCTCTCTCTCATTTTCTCTCTCTCAAATAAATAAAATTTTTTTATTTAAAAATTAGAGGGGCACCTGGGTGGCTCAGTGGGTTAAAGCCTCTGCTTTCAGCTCAGGTCATGATACCAGAGTCCTGGGATTGAGCCCCACATCAGACTCTCTGCTCAGCGGGGAGCCTGCTCCCCTCTCTCTCTCTGCCTTCCTCTCTACCTACTTGTGATCTCTCTCTGTCAATTGAATAAATTAAAAAAATTAGAGAAAATTCAGAATCAATGAATTTCATCTGTTTTATGTCTGTTGTATGTCTGTAGTCTCCTTCAGCTAGAACAATCCTATCACCTCCCTCTGTTCTTCACGACATTAAACCTTTGAATAGTTTGGGTCAGTTGCCTTGTAGAATGCCCCACATTCCTGTTTTGTGGGACTATCATTAAACTCAAGTCAAACATTTCTAGCAAAAACTCCTCACAGATGATGGTACACACCTCCCCCTGTTCTACATCATGAAGTATGTGATGTTAAGCTAACCTTCTACTGATGATGCCAAGCTTGACTACTTAGATTGCCAAATTGTTCTATTGTGCATTTTCCCCTTTAAAATTATTAAGTACTCAGTGAAGGGATAATTTGACATCCTGTTCCCCAATAGCTTTTCTTTTTTTTTTAAAGATTTTATTTATTTATTTGACAGAGAAAATCAAAAGTAGGGAGAGATGCAGGCAGACGGGGCGGGGGGAAGCAGGCTCCCTGCTGAGCAGAGAGTCCAATGTGGGGCTCTATCCCCTCAGGCATTTTTAATATAAATAAAATTTATAACCCACAATGAAAAATCTTTATAAATTTGACTAATTTAAAATTAAAACTTATGTAATACAAAATATAACAACAGTCAAAGGAATATGCTCACCCAGAGGAAGATATATATCTACATATATCTGACAAAGAGTCAGTATCCAGAATATATAGAGGAAGTCTATGTAAAGAAAAAAGTTAGAGGGGCGCCTGGGTGGCTCAGTGGTTAAAGCCTCTGCCTTTGGCTCAGGTCATGATCTCAGGGTCCTGGGTTCGAGTCCCACATCGGGCTCTCTGCTCAGTAGGGAGCCTGCCTCCTCCTCCTGTCTCTCTCTGCCTGCCTCTCTGCCTACTTGTGATCTGTCAAATAAATTTAAAAAAAAATCTTAAAAAAAAAAGAAAAAGAATTCTTTAAAAAAAAAAGTTAGAGTCAAATAACACAAAATAAAAATTGACAAAGGATCTGTTTAAGCAGTTTCCAAAAGGAAATCCAAATGGCAATATTTTTTTCTTTTTTTTTCAAATGACAATAATGTTAAAAAAAAGTTCAACTTCACCAGCAATTAGGGAAATATAAAATAAAACTGCAATGATAAAATGTTATAATAATATATTATGACAGCCCTATTAATATATTAGAGTAAAATGTGCAAATACCATAATAAGATTATTTTTATATTAAAAAGTTTGACTTTACCAACTGCGAATGGAATTTTATGCACTGCCGGTGGAAGTGTACACTGGTGAAAAAATGCTTTGGAAAGCAATTTTTAATGCTTAGTAAACTCAAAGATATGTGTACGCCCTATGACTTAGTAATTGCGTCTCTAGATATTAACCCTAAAGAAAGATTTCATCATATGCATAAAGAGGCATCATGTAAGGATAGTCAGTCTAGCACTTTTTGTTACAGTGAAAAATTAGAAACAACTTAAATATCTATTGACAAAAGAATGGGTTTCATTTTATACTGCTTTCCCTCTTGCTCATTATACTCTAGTCACGCAGGATTCCTTGAAATTCCTTGATCCCTTCAGGCAAGCTCCCACCTTGGGGCCTTTTCATTTACTCTTCTCTCTTACCACAGTGTATCCCAGAAATCCACAAATCTTGTTCCTTCACTTCTTTCAGGACTCTGCTCAAATGTCACCTTCTCAGAAAAGCTTTCCCTGACCATCCTATCCAAAAGATTACTCCTCTTCATTTTCTATGTCATTAACTTGCTTTATATTTGGTATATATATTTATTTGTTTCCTTTCTCCCACCCCTCATCGTGGTAGTTTGAATCATTTTTTTTCTGCCCAAACTGTTACCATGTGACTCTGCAAAGCCTCCTACCTCAGTGAAATGTATATGTATATGTATATGTATATGTATATGTATATGTATATATTTATGTATAGCGTGTAGTGTGCTTTGGTTCATGGGGTGTAAGCAGAGGTGGCCATGACAATCCCGAGTTGAGGACCTAAAAGATTTCTACTCACATCTCTTGTATTTCTGTCATCCACCATGGGGAGAATGTGCCTCAGGTAGGCAGATTGTCCAAGAATAGTGAAGACATGTGATGGGAACCTGAACTTGCCTTGAAACCTGGTCTTCAGCTTCGCCCAGCCAAACACTGGCAAACCCAGTCAAGATCAGCCAAACCTCATCTGATCTGCAGACCTGTGTGTGAGAAGAATAAGTACCTGCTATTGTAAGCTACTTAGAATACCGGGAGGGTTTATTATGCAGCACTGTTGCAATGACAGCTGACTGATATACCCCTCTAGAATGTAAACTTGAGCACAGCAGGGACTTTGTCAGATTTTTCACCACTATATATGGTCAGTGACAAAAACAGTGCCTAGAATGCATAAGATGCTTAATAAACATTTGTTGAATGGATTGATTCATGTATTTGTACTAAAGCTATAAAACTGTTCGGTGATCCCAAAGAGCAAGGCAAGAGTTCAAGTATGCAAAGAAATAACTATAATTTGTTCTGTTATAAATGTAGTCAGTCAGAAGCTGACACCAACATATGAATACCACCTCCAATCAAATAAACCAGGAGCATCTTAAACTGATTATAGATCCATATAAAATTGAAGGGTAATTGATGAAAGGATCAGAAGTAAAAGGTCCTGGCAAGACTTCAATAACAAATATTTTTTAAAAGATTTTATTTGACACAAAGAGAAAGACAGAGCACAGGCAGGCAGAACAGTAGGCTGAGGGAGAAGCAGGCTCCCCACTGAGCAGGGAGCATGATGTGGGGCTCCATCCCAGGACCCTGGGATCATGACCTGAGCCAAAGGTAGACACTTAACTGACTGAACTACCCAAGTGCCCCAAATAACATAAATATTTAGTGAAATACTACCATCACCTCTGAATTGGAGACTGTTTTCAGGAACAGAAGAGCCCCATGTCCTACAGAAAAGATGAAATGAACTATTGTCATCTATGAGCTGGATGGTGGTAAAAATAGAAGTTGAATAGGCCTTATGAAAAGGTCCTTGTGTGTTTAGATAGGTAAAAGAACAAATATTAAAGTGAAAGGAGCAAAATATTAATACATGAATTTAGATAAAGAGTATGGGATATTCCTTTACTGTCCTTGCAACTTTTCTCTAAATTTACAGTTTATTTTCAAATTTTTCTAAAAAGGAAGAAAGGGTAGTTCTAGTATATCCAGTAAGAAACAGAATATGACTAATCCTGAATAGGGCAACTTTTGTAGTCTTGAGTGACTTAGATAGCAATTGTCTAGTTTTTCTGTGATTCAATGTAAGATACTTATTAGAATGGTCAGATGCATGTTGCCTCCCATTGCAGGGACTTTCTCGTAGGTCTGCTGTTCATAGGTTCCTCATACGTTCTCTTGCCATACCTGGGATTATCTTGAGGATCCATCATACTGTTTCTCTTGGAAGTTAGTCATCTCCTTCATTTGTGTTGAGATTAAGAACCTTTATACTTGTGAACAGGCATTAGATTCTGCCTCTTTAATTGGGTCAGCCCAGTGTGTCACCTGTCTTTAAGTTCCTCCAGAAGATAATCTTAGACAGAGGTTCAAGTATAAGTAAGTTATTTGAAAGGTGAAATGGAATGTTGGGAGGAGCTGATGCTCCAACTGGCATCAATACTTTTTCCCCTACACACTTTGTTCTCCATCTCAGGATGTTAGGCTGTATATAAAGTGGAAAAGAGGAGAAATGAAAAAAGGGAGAGAAGGCAATCAATAAAGGATGTATTTTTAAGCTACCTACCACTATGGTCAAGTGGAGTTTAATCCTGCAGAGATAATGGGAAGCAATATAAAACCCAAGGTTCAGAATTACACTTCCCACACACAGGGGTAGGGGGCTAGTTGAGGGCTACTCACAACTAGGTGTTAATTCCCCAGAACATCTGGGTCAGTCAAGGAGAGAAGCTATTAGGAAAAGAGGTACAGATGTTGGCTACTGGAAGGCTTCCAGAAAACACTGTAGTGTTAAGGCCCAACAGATATGGAAAGGGCACTAACAGCATCTGCTACTAGACCTAAAGATGTCTATAGAACATCCACTCTTGAGCCAAGAAACTGACTAGCACTAGGTCCCGGAAAGGCAATCCAAATTAAAGGTACTATATATCTCTCCTCTTGACAAGTAGATATCAAGATGATATGTAGTTTTCCCTTTGACAAATAGATATTATGTATCTTGGTTTAAATAGAGTACCACTATTTAGGGCATTAACATTCCATCTGCAACCACTCTACACATAAAGATTCACCATATTTTCTACCATATTATACAATATCAGGTCCCAAAACTCCTCTTTCCCATCTTGTGCTCAGCCCTAAACATCCCAGGATGAAAAGATGTGAAATGAAAGTATTCCTGCCATTTGGGGCATTACATTTAGATTCCATCAATTATAATTGGAAGAGGATGAACCAGAAAAATAAGAACCTGCCTCCTACCTAAATAACCATTGAGAAAATTCTACCAGGCAAATCTAGGAAAATTTTGCTATTTCATACGAGGAGGAGGAATCCTATCTCATTCTTGGGCCACTGAGACAGATCTACCCACCTAGATATGATGTCCACATCAGATTCACCACTCAGAACTTGGTCCAGATTGTTTTAATATTATCTCATTTCTCATTCATTCATTAATTTAACAATATTTATCGAGTATCTACAATATTTATCAATGTCTATCGAGTATCTTATAATTGAGTGTATTTTTGTTTGTGTTGTAAGGAAATGGTCCAGTTTCATTTTTCTGCATGTGGCTGTTCAATTTTCCCAGCACCATTTGTTGAAGAGACTGTCTTTTTTCCATTGGACATTCTTTCCTGCTTTGTCAAAGATTAGTTGACCATAGAGTTGAGGATCTATTTCTGGACTCTCTATTCTGTTCCATTGATATATATGTCTGTTTTTTGTGCTAGTGCCATACTGTCTTGATGATGACAGCTTTGTAATAGAGCTTGAAAATTGATTTCTGTGCATTGATTTTATATCCTCACACTTTACTGAATTCCTGTACAAGTTCTAGCAGATTTGGAGTGGGATCTTTTGGGTTTTCCATATAAAGTATCATATCATCTGCAAAGTGTGATAGTTAGACCTCTTCTTTGCCGATTTGGATACCTTTAATTTCTTTTTGTTGTCTGATTGCTGAGGCTAGGACTTCTAGTACTATATTGAATAGCAGTGGTGATAATGGACATCCCTACCATGTTCCTGACCATAGTGTAAAAGCTCTCAGTTTTTCTCCATTGAGAGTGATATTTGCTCTGGGTTTTTCATAGATGGCTTTGATGATATTGAGGTATGTACCACCTATCCCTACACTTTGAAGAGTTTTTTTTTTTTTTTTTAAAGATTTTATTTATTTATTTGACAGAGAGAGATCACAAGCAGGCAGAGAGGCAGGCAGAGAGAGAGGAGGAAGCAGGCTCCCTGCAGAGCAGAGAGCCCGATGCGGGGCTCGATCCCAGGACCCTGAGATCATGACCTGAGCCGAAGGCAGCGGCTTAACCCACTGAGCCACCCAGGCGCCCCCACTTTGAAGAGTTTTGATCAAGAATGGATGCTATACTTTGTCAAATGCTTTCTTTGCATCTATTGAGAGTATCATATGGTTCTTGTTCTTTCTTTTATTAATGTGTTGTATCACATTGATTGATTTGCGGATGTTGAGCCAAACTTGCAACCCTGGAATAAATCCCACTTGGTCGTGGTGAATAATCCTTTTAATGTACTGTTGAATCCTATTGGCTAGTATTTTGGTGGGAATTTTTGCGTCTGTGTTCATCGAGGATATTGGTCTGTAATTCTCTTTTTTGATGGGGTCTTTGGTTTTGGGATCAAGGTAATGCTGGCCTCATAAAATGAATTTGGAAGTTTTCCTTCCATTTCTATTTTTTGGAACAGGTTCAGGAGAATAGGTATTAATTCTTCTTTAAATGTTTGGTAGAATCCCCCTGGGAAGCTCTCTGGCCCTGGGCTCTTGTTTGTTGGGAGATTTTTGATGACTGCTTCTATCTCCTTACTGGTTATCAGTCTGTTCAGGTTTTCTATTTCTTCCTGGTTCAGTTTGGGTAGTTTACATGTCTCTAGGAATGCATCCATTTCTCCAGGTTGTCAAATTTGCTGGCGTATAGTTGCTCATAATATGTTCTTATAATTATTTGTATTTCTTTGGTGTTGGTTATGATCTCTCCTCTTTCAGTCATGATTTTATTTATCTGGGTCCTTTCTCTTTTCTTTTTGATAAGTCTGGCCAGGGATTTATCAATCTTATTAATTCTTTCAAAGAACCAGCTCCTAGTTTTGTGGATCTGTTCTACTGTTCTTTTGGTTTCTATGTCATTGATTTCTGCTCTGATCTTTAGTTTTTCTCTTCTCCTGCTGGGCTTAGGCTTTCTTTGCTGTTCTTTCTCTAGCTCCTTTAGGTGTAGGGTTAGGTTGTGTTCTTGAGAAAGGCTTGTATCGCTATATATTTTCCTCTCAGGACTGCCTTTGCTGTGTCCCACAGATTTTGAACCGTTGTGTTTTCATTATCATTTGTTTCCATGAATTTTTTCAATTCTTCTTTAATTTCCTGGTTGACTTTTTTTTTTTTTTTTTTTTTTTTGTCAGAGAGAGTGAGCACAGGCAGACAGAGTGGCAGGCAGAGGCAGAGGGAGAAGCAGGCTCCCTGCTGAGCAAGGAGCCTGATGTGGGACTCAATCCCAGGACACTGGGATCATGACCTGAGCCGAAGGCAGCCGCTTAACCAACTGAGCCACCCAGGTGTCCCCCATTCATTCTTTAGTAGGATGTTCCTTAGCCTCCATGTATTTGGTTTTTTTGTAACTTTCCTCTTGTGATTGAGTTCTAGCTTCAGAGCATTATGGTCTGAAAATATGCAGGGAATGATCCCGATCTTTTGATACTGGTTGAGACCTGATTTGTGACCCAGGATGTGATCTATTCTGGAGAATGTTCCATGTGCACTAGAAAAGAATGTGTATTCTGTTGTATTGTGATGGAATGTTCTAAATATATCTGTGATGTCATCTGGTCCACTGTGTCATTTAAGGCCTTTATTTCCTTGTTTGTCTTTTCCTTGGGTTATCTGTCCATTTCAGTGAGGGGAGTGTTGTCAACAATTATTGTATTGTTGTCAATGTGTTTCTTTGATTTTGTTATTAATTTGTTTATATAGTTGGCTGCTCCCATGTTGGGGCATAGATATTTAAAATTGTTAGATCTTCTTGTTGGACAGACCCTATCAGTATGATATAGTGTCCTTCCTCATCTCTTATTATAGTCTTTGGCTTAAAATCTAATTTATCTGATATAAGGATTGCCACCCCAGCTTTCATTTAATGGTAAATTGTTTTCCACCCCCTCACTTTAAATCTGGAGGTGTTTTTGGTTCTAAAGTGAGTTTCTCGTAGGCAGCATATTGGTGGGTTTTATTTTTTTATCCATTCTGATACCCAATGTCTTTTGATTGGGGCATTTAGCCCATTTACATTCAGGGTAACTATTGAAAGATATGAAACTTGAAAGATTTTGAAATATACTGTATATTATCTCTGTTCCTTTCTGGCCTACTACTTTTAGGCTCTCTCTTTGCTTAAAGGATGCCTTTCAATATTTCCTGTAGGGCTGGGTTTGGTGTTTCCAAGTTCTTTTAGTTTTTGTTTGTCCTGGAAGTTTTTTTTTTTTATCTCTCCTTCTATTTTTTTTTTAAAGATTTTATTTATTTATTTGTCAGAGAGAGAAAGGGAGAGAGAGCAAGCACAGGCAGACAGAATGGCAGGCAGAGGCAGAGGGAGAAGCAGGCTCCCTGATGAGCAAGGAGCCCGATGTGGGACTCGATCCCAGGATGCTGGGATCATGACCTGAGCTGAAGGCAGCTGCCCAACCAACTGAGCCACCCAGGTGTCCCTCTCCTTCTATTTTCAATGATAGCCTAGCTGGATATAGTATCCTTGGCTGCATGTTTTTCTCATTTAGTGCTCTGAATATATCTTGCCAGTTCTTTCTGGCCTGCCAGGTCTCTGTGGATAAGTCCGATGCCAGTCTAATATTTTTGCCATTGTATGTTACAGAATTCTTGTCCCTGGCTGCTTTCAGGATTTTCTCTTTGTCACTAAGACTTGTAAGTTTTACTATTAGATGACGGGGTGTGGACCTATTTTTATTGATTTTGAGGGAGGTTCTCTGCATCTCCTGGATTTTGATGCTTGTTCCCTTTGCCATATAAGGGAAATTCCCTACAATAATTTGCTCCAGTATACCTTCTGCCCCCACTCTCTTTCTTCTTCTTCTGGAATCCCAATTATTCTAATATTGTTTTGTCTTATGGTATCACTTATCTCTTGAATTCTCCCCTCGTGGTCCAGTAGTCATTTGTCTCTCTTTTGCTCAGCTTCTTTATTCTCCATCATTTGGTCTTCTATATCACTAATTCTCTCTTCTGCTTCATTTATCCTAGCAGTAAGAGCCTCCATTTTTTATTGCACCTCATTAATAGCTTTTTTTTTTTTAATTTCAGCTTGGTTAGATTTTAGTTCTTTTATTTCTCCAGAAAGGGCTTTTATTTCTCCAGGCAGGGTTTCTCTAATATCTTCCATGCCTTTTTCAAGCCCAGCTAGCACCTTGAGAATCGTCATTCTGAACTCTGGATCTGACATATTACCAATGTCTGTATTGATTAGGTCTCTAGCCTTCAGTTATGCCTCTTGTTTTGTGTGTGTGTGTGTGTGTGTGTGTGTGTGTGTGTGTGTGTGGTGAGTTTTTCTTCCTTGTCATTTTATCCAGATAAGAATATATGAACGAGAGATTAAAATACTAAAAGGGTGGCAAAGACCCCAGAAAAATGTACACTACCCAAATCAGAAGAGACCCCAAATCAGGGGAAGAAGAAAGGGGGTTAAAAAGAATTTTTAAAAAATTTTTTAATTAAAAAAAAAAAAAAATATATATATATATATATATATATATATATATATATATATTAGACTGGTGAATAGAATAGAGCTACCCTCTTGATTTGGGGTGTATTTTGGTCTCTTAGAAGAAACTACCTCCCAAAATTTTAAAGAAAGAAAAACTTTTATATATACAAAAATAAGGGTAAATATGATGAAGGGATGGAATATGACTAAAGATGAGAATTTTTTAAAAATCCTAAAAAAGGAATTGATACGATAAGTTGGTTGGAAAAAGAAAGAAAAAGAAAGTGGAGAGATTTACTCAGGCTGGAGACTAGAACAAAGCCCTGTGCTAGATTTAGGGTATATTTTGATCTGTTAGAAGAAATTGTATCCCAGAAATTTTTTTAAAGAAAAAACCCTATATGTATATAAAAAATAAGATTAGATACAATGAAGGATAAAATATGACTATAATAATGAAGTTTTAAAATTTTTTTTAATTTTTATTTTTTTAAAATATTCTATTTATTCATTTGACAGAGAGAAAGAGAGATCACAAGTAGGCAGAGAAGCAGGCTGAGAGGCGGTGGGGAGCAGGCTCCCTGACTGCTGAGAAGAGAGCCCAATGCAGGGCTTGATCCCAGGACCCCAAGACCATGACTCGAGCTGAAGGCAGAGGCTCAACCCACCAAGCCACCCATGCGCCCCTAAAACGATTTTTTTAAAGAAAGGTATTGTTAAGATAAACTAGTTAAAAAGCTTTAAAAGAGGAAAGAAGAAAATTTTAAAAATTAGAATAAGAAAAAAATAAAATTTAAAAAATTTCATTAACTTTGTGAGACGAAAGAATCATGGGGAGAAAGCCATGAATTCCATGCTTTGCTTTCCCCTCCTCTGGAATTCCTCTCTTCCCTTGATCAGTGAGCTTGACCTTGGCTGGATGTTCTTGCTGAACTTCTGGGGGAGGGGCCTGTTGTAGTGATTCTCAAATGTCTTTGCCCAAGGTGGAATTGTATATGGCCCTTGCCTGGGGCTGGGCTAAGTAATCTGCTTGGGTTTGCTCTCAGGAGCTTTTGTTCCCTGAATGCTTTCGGTACTGCTTTGGAGGGCAGGAATGAAAATGGCGGCCTCCCAATCTCTGGCCTGGAGGACCAAGAGCTCAGGGCCCCACTCCTCAGTCTGCCCTCAGAGAAAAGCACTCAATTCCTCCCATCTCCTTGGTCTCCTGTTGTGCTCTGAGCTCACCTGGTCTGTGACCAAGTGTTTCTATCTCTGGCACACAGCCCTGTTTGGAGTCTCCAAACCCAGCAGATTCCTGACTCCAGAGGAGGAAGGTGAGTCTCTCTGGATCTGCCATTTGTGGCGTCCATGCTCAAAGAGCAGTGGCCTCAATGTGCCACGGATCACAGTTTAAGGTAACCCCAAGCTGAGAGCTCACTCCTCGTCTCCATTTCTGTAGCTGGGTTCCCCACTCTGATACCTGCAAGCTCTGGTACACCCAGACACCCCCGATCCTTCTGTGACCCTGCAGGACCTGATAACATTCTGTCTGCATGAGGGCACCATCCCTGTTTAGTCTCTGGAGCAATATCCCTCAGTGGAGCAGACTTTTAAAAGTTTGAATTTTGTGCTCCGCTGCTTGCCAGGAGTTGCCCGCCCCCCCGCCCCGTCTATCTTCCCGTCGCTTCGGATTCACTTCTCCACATGTCCTACCTTTCAGAAAGTAGATTTTCTGTTTCTAGAATTGCTGCTCTTCTTCTCTTCTATCTCCTGTTGTGTTTGAAGGTGTTCAGAATGGTTTGATAACTATCTACATGAATTCCTGCGACCTCAAGTCATCTCAGTCTGCTATTCCTCTGCCATCTTGGCTCCTCCCCAGGCTCCCATTAGCTCATCAGTATAATTCATAAAATTTGGTAAGTTTGCAGCCACTATTTTTCTCCCCCATTCTCACTTATTCCAGGACTCCAATTTCTTTTTTTTTTTTTTAAGATTTTATTTATTTATTTGTCAGAGAGAGAGAGAGAGAGAGAGCGAGCACAGGCAGACAGAATGGCAGGCAGAGGCAGAGGGAGAAGCAGGCTCCGAGATGAGCAAGGAGCCCGATGTGGGACTCGATCCCAGGACGCTGGGATCATGACCTGAGCCGAAGGCAGCTGCTTAACCAGCTGAGCCACCCAGGCATCCCTAGGACTCCAATTTCACCTTTTTTTTTTGAAATTTGGAATTTTTTTTTGGAAAATTGGAATTTGACACTTTATTTTTCTTCAATTTTTTTCTCTGTTCCTCAGATTGTCAATTTCTATTAACCTATATTCAAGTTCACTGACTCTTTTTTCTCCACTGCTTCCAATCTGCTATTAAGTCCAAACAGTGAATTTTTTATTTTAGGTATTGTATTTTCTGTTCCAGAATTTCCATTTAGTTTTTTAAAGTGTTTTCTCTATCTTTGTTGAGATCCTGTATCTGGTCATTGATTATGCATTTATCTGCTTTTCAGTCCTTATAAAAATTTATAATGGTTGTTTTAAAGTCCTTTTCTGATCATTACAACATCTGGATATTTTGATGTCAGTTTCTGTTGACTGCCTTTTTCTTGAATACAGAATATATTTTCCCATTTCTTCACATGTTCAGTTTTTTTTTTTTTTTTGGTTGACTGTTGGACATTATGTTTGATACATTGTAGCAACTGTGGTCTCTGTTACATTCATCTGAAGCATGATTTTCAGGTCTGTAATCCATTTATAAATCAGGTTATTTGTTTTCTTATTTTTTAGTTGTAAGACTTTTTTTTTTAAAGATGTATTTATTTTAGCGAGCAAGAGAGAGTGTGGACAGGCAGAGAGAGGGGCGAAGAGAGAGAGAAAATCCTCAAGAAGACTCCCCAGAGTGAAGTGTTCCATGCAGGGCTCAATCCCAGGGCGCTGCAATCATGACCTGAGCAGAAACCAAGAACTGGCTGCTCAACCAGCTGAGACACCACACACTCCTTGTTGTAAGACTTCTTTGTAAATTTTGGATAACAGTCCTTTATCAGATGTGCCATATGCAGATATTTCCTCTCAGACTGTGGTTGTCTTCACTTTTTTTTTTTTTACCATGTCTTTGCAGAACAGAAGCTTTTCATTGTATTGAAGTCTAGTTTATGAATTATTTCTTTCATGGATTGTGTTTTTGGTGTTGTATTGAAAAGTCATTGTCATACTTCAGTGACACTTATTTTCTCCTGTTTTCTTCTATGAGTTTTATAGTTTTGTGTTCTGCACTTAGGTCTATCTGACCTATTTTGAGTTAATTTTTGGGAATGGTGAAAGGCTTGTGTCTAGATTCACTTTTTTTGGGTGTGAATGTCCAGTTGTTCCAACATCATTTGTTGAAAAAACTATCTTTTTGCCATTGTATTGCCTTTATCCTATATCAAAGACCAGAAGATTCTATTTATGTGGGTCTATTTCTGGGCTCTCCGTTCTGTTCTGTTAATCTAGAGAGGAATACCTTTCACCTTTTGGGTTTTCCACAAAAAGTATCATGTCCTCTGCAAAGACTGAAAGTTTGACTTCTTTGCCAATTTGGCTGCCTTTTGTTTCTTTTTGTTGTCTGATTGCTGAGGCTAGGACTTCTAGTACTATGTTGAACAACAGTGGTAAGAATGGGCATCCCTGTCATGTTCATGACCTTAGGAGAAAAGCTCTCAGTTTCTCTGCATTGAGAATGATATTCACTGTGGGCTTTTAATAGGTGGCTTTTATGATACTGAGGTATGTTCCCTCTATCCCTACACTGTGGAGAGTTTTAATCAAGAAAGGATGATGCAGGGACGCCTGGGTGGCTCAGTTGGTTAAGCAGCTGCCTTCGGCTCAGGTCATGATCCCAGCGTCCTGGGATCGAGTCCCGCATCGGGCTCCTTGCTTGGCAGGGAGCCTGCTTGTCCCTCTGCCTCTGCCTGCCACTCTGTCTGCCTGTGCTCGCTCTCGCTTCTCTCTCTATGACAAATAAATAAATAAAATCTTTAAAAAAAAAAAAAAGAAAGGATGATGCATTTTGTCAAATGCTTTTTCTGCATCAGTTGAGAGGATCATGTGGTTCTTGTCCTTTCTTTTATTAATGTAATGTATCAGATTGATTCATTTGCAGATGTTGAACCACCCTTGCAGCTCAGGAATAAATCCCACTTGGTCATGGTGAATAATCCTTTTAATGTGCTTTTGGATCCTATTGGCTAGTATTTTTCCATCCATGTTCATCAGAGTTATTGGTCTGTAATTCTCCTTTTTGGTGGGGTCTTTGGTTTTGGGATCAAGGTAATGCTAGCCTCATAGAATGAGTTTGGAAGACTAGGTATTAATTTTTCTTTCCATGGTAGGTAGAATTCCCCTGGGAAGCCATCTGGCCCTAGACTTTGTTGGGAGTTTTTTGATTACTGCTTTAATTTCCTCACTAGCTATGGGACTGTTCAGATTTTTTATTCCTTCCTGTTTCAGTTTTAGTGGTTTATAAATTTCAGGAAATGCATCCATTTCTTCCAGGTTGCCTAATTTGTTGGCATATAGTTGCTCATAATATGTTCTTATAGTTCATGTTTCTTCCTTATTGTTTGTGATCTCTCTTCTTTCATTTGTGATTTTATGTATTTGGGTCCTTTCTCTTTTCTTTTTGATAAGTCTGGCTAGGGGTTTATCAATTATCTAAGCAGAAGATCAGTAAAGAAACAAAGACTTTGAATGACACACTAGACTAGATGGACTTTCACAGATATATTCAGAGCATTCTGAATACACATTCTGTATTCTGAATACATATTCTGTGAACAGAATACACATTCTTCTCGAGGGCACATAGAACATTCTCCAGAATAGATCACATCCTGGGTCACAAATCAGGTCTCGACCAATACAGAAGATTGGGATTATTCCCTGCATATTTCAAAACCACAATGCTTGAAACTGGGACTCAATCACAAGAGGAAATTTGGAAGGAACTCAAATACTTGGAGGTTAAAGAGCATCCTATTAAAGAATGAATGGGTCAACCAGGAAATTAAAGAAGAATTAATAAATTCATGGAAGCAAATGAAAATGAAAATACAATAGCTAAGAACCTTTGGGATACAGCAAAGGCAGTTCCTAAGAGAGAAGTATATAGGAATACAGGCCTTTCTCAAGAAACAAGAAAAGTCTTAATTACACAAGCTAACTTTACACCTAAAGGAGCTGGAAAAAGAACAGCAAATAAAGCCTAACCCCAGCAGGAAAAGAGAAATAATAAAGATTAGAGCAGAAATCAATAAAAGAGAAACCCAAAAAACAGCAGAACAGATCAACAAAATTAGGAGCTGCTTCTTTGAAAGAATTAATAAGATTAATAAACTACTTGTCAATCATTTAATTCTTTGTTTTCTTTCATCAGAGTTTTGTATTTTTACTTATATAGATCTTGTACATATTTTGTTAGCTTTAAACCCATGTGTTTCATTGTGGGGAAATGATATTATGTTTTTAGTTTCAAATTTTACTTGCTCATTACTAGTATATGGGAAAATGATTAACTTTTTAAAAAAGTAATCTCTACACCCAATGTGGGGCTCTAACTCACAACCCCAAGATCAAGAGTAACATGCTCTACCAACTGAACCAGCCAGGCACCCCATAGAATGATTGACTTATATTAACTTTATATCCTGCAACTTTGCTATAATCACTTATTGTTTCCAGAATTTTTTTTGTTATCAATTCACTTGGACTTTCTACACAGTCATGTCATTTGTAAACACAGTTTTATTTCCTCCTTCCCAATATTTATACATTTTCTTTTCTTGTCTTATCTTGTTGCATTCCAGTATGATATTGAAAATGAGTGGTGAGAGGGGACACCCTTTCCCTGTTCCTGATCTTTGTGGGAAAGCTTCTGTGAAATTCACAAGTGCTTCTCAAATCCCCCTCCTTAGGAGGGACAGGATGGCAGAGTGGGCTGGGGTTGGGTATTTCTCTTGCCCCACATGAAAGGTTGAACACGTTGGAATTGAGTATTTTCTTTTCCCCAGATTGGTTAAGCTCCGATAAAACTCTAATACTTTTAGGTGTTGGTAAGATAGTTTCTCTTCAGGGAAGGCCTTGTTAAGAACAGAATTCTCTGGTATGTTTCAAAATGGTTCCTTTTCTCCTCCTGCCAGAAGTGTAAGGGGATTTTTCTCTGATATTCACTGTGAAAACCTGGTCGACCTGCTGGAGGTAGAATTGACTAAAGTGTATGAACTTCCTAAGACTAGATACCCCCAGAGTTTGTAATCTCTTAGACTTGTCCACACTGAACCTGCAACAATCCATCAATTACAACTCAGATTTACCTATGCTTGTACTGGTTCCTGCAGGGATTTGTGCTCTAGTAGTTGTGATTCTTTGTATTTATCTTTCCATCTCTCCAATTTGGGTGGCCAATTTGCCTTGTGATCTCATTTCTCTGATGAACCTAAAAAGAATTGTTGATTTTTCAGTTTGTTTAGCTTTCTAGTTATTTTATAATGGAGTGACCACCTCCAAGCTCCTTGCATGCCAGACTAGAAATTAGAAGTCCACTCTTTCTTTTTTTTTAGGATTTTATTTATTTATTTTACAGAGGGAGATCACAAGTAGGCAGAGAGAGAGGAGGAAGCAGGCTTCCTGCTGAGCAGAGAGCCCGACACGGGGCTCGATCCCAGGACCCTGGGATCATGACCTGAGCTGAAGGCAGAGGCTTTAACGCACTGAGCCACCAAAGTGCCCCTACTCTTTCTTTTATTACCTGTCTTATTTTCAATCAATAAGCATTTCCTGAATTATTATTATATTCCAAGCACTGTGCTAGATATCGAGTATTACACAGCTGAATAGGATAAGTCCTCATTGCTGAAGTTCACAGGCAAGTTACAAAAGGAAATATAGACAGACAAATTACAATACTATGGATAAAGGTTATGAAAGAAGTAAGCACAAGGTGCTGCAGGAGCACAAAGTCTGGGACCGAGGGTTGAATTCAGAGAAGACTTCCCCAAAAGTGTTAAATTAAAATGAATCTTGACTAATGTTAACTCAGACAAAGATAAACTGGGAAGTGTGATAGATACCATATGCAAGGTAGATACCATTTGTACCATGTGCAAAGGAAGGACTAAGGTGGGTTTAAGCAACTGCAAGAAAAATAAAGTTGTTTGGAATACAAGAGAACATGGAGGGAGAGAATGAGCCTAAATGTCACTAGGCTTTCTACTTCTTGAAAATAAGGACTATGTTCAGCAGGAAACAGATGGCTTGCTCAAACAAGTTAATCTGGGGGAGTTAAGGGACTATTTATAAAGCCCTCTTTGAACTGAAAAGGATTTGGGGAAACCATCAGTGAAAAGTTATTACTACTCTTAAGCCTGATCATGTAAGTGAAAGGAGCAGAATTGAAAAAGGTGGTTCTATGGAGAAGCCTGCCTGCAAGGAACTCTATTTTAGGTAAGAGAACACAGACAACCCTCAGTAATCTGGTAAGGACAGATCCAGTAAATAAACACACAGATCTCTGGACCTCTGATATTCTGCCCATGACTGCCATTGGTGAAACCTAATCAGAGACTGGATGGCAAGGGAACCCATTGATATAGTCCATCATATCAGTCAGCCTCTGAACAAAGATGGGAGTAGATCCAAAGGGACATATGAAAGATACCCAACACATCAATACACCCTCAGTACCTAACATCATACCTGGTACAGAGGAGGTATTGAATGATTGAATGAAGCTGGATAGCAAACAGAAACCTGACTTGCTGGGTTTAACTAATTCATCCTAACAATTTAGGACCTTACCTCATAACAGTGGGGTCCAATCAGAGCATTTTAAGCACAGGAGAGACACATCAGAGTTGCATTTTAGAGACAACTTTGTCAAGAATAAACTGAAGACTTGTAGCAGAGGTGCCAGGTAAAAAGCTGTTATAGACAAGATGTTCTACGGAAGAGGAAACAAATAAAAGATGGGCTTTAGAACATTAAAGAGTTGAAGTTGTCAGGAGATGCAGGACATATTGTGATTGAGTGACTGGCAGGAAATAAAAGGCACAAAAAGGGGGTGTAGGATGAAGAGTAAAGATGCCTGCATTTCTCAATGACCTCTTGGGTGTGGTGGGTCTGTGAGAAACCTGGGTTTGGCACGCAGTTTGCTATAAGTGTTTGGAGCTCCAGAGACACCTGGATGGGAAAAAGGGATTGAACCAGATCTGGCAAATGAGACAAAGACACTGTACACTTCCTGTTAGTTATGTTTCCTGGGGGTGGGGGAGGGGCAGGAAAGTGTGTAAGGTCAGAGTGGGTTAGGTTCTATGGCAGTTGAGAAGAGCAGTGAGCCAGAGACTAGGATGGAAAGAAGAAAATGACATACCATGGCCTTCCACAGTATTTATAGTTCCAGCATCCTGGGTTACCCAACATACAGGGTGAGGAAGCCTTTTGTAGGCTAGGTAGTGGTGGGGTCCTTTTGCATGAAGCAGTTTGTGTCTGGCATAGGGAAAATGTCAGGGAGAAGAGGCAAAGGTCACGCCATCTTTTTTTTTTTTTTTTTAACTGGGAACAGGTTAAAAAGGAATATATTTTAAAAGTTGTGGGAGGCTCTGGAACCAGAGGAGAAAAAGACCCTGAAGTGTGGGTGGGGAGGAGTTCCTGCCCAGTAGAGGACCTATGGCTTGTCTTTTCTGTTAGTGGAGATGGAGATGCTTGAGATGACATTCCTTTCATGATGTCCTCCTCCCTTTCCCATCACAGCCAATTCTCCCCTACTGCATGCACCGCTTCTCTTCTCTGTCACCATACCAGCGACAGCTTCTGGAGAAGACCCAAAGCTACATTCGCATGTTCTGTGCTGGCCTCTTGGGCTTCATCTTTGTCCTGCTGCTGTCCTTGTCCTCTTTACATTGGGTGAAGTTCATGGTATTGAAAGACAAGAAGATGCTCTTTGCAGGGCTCTGGACAGTGTGTCACCATGATCTCTGCTGGAGCCATGTGCCAAAGGCACCCTGTGAGTGCCTTCCAAATCCTAGAGCCCCCTCCTTTGGTAGATTTGCTCAGATTTTCCATAGCACCCCTCTCTCCCTTTCTCCTTCCCACAACCCTGCTCCTCCTTTTCTCCCCTCATTCACAAGCATGTAAGGACAACTCCTCCAAACAGTGCAAATTCACACAGGTTTGTTTGGACTAGACTTCCCCAATGACCTAAAAACAACTCCTTAATTATTGGAAGCTAATACCTAGCGACCTTGTGCTTTTTATTACCTTTGCACTCACAACTTCCTAGGAAAAAGAAAATTAGTCATTTGCACCTTAATATGAAAGTTACCTCATAATGTGCCTCTCAAGGGTATAGTTATAATTTCAACTTGTCACTCATTGCGGAATACATTTCTTTCCTTGTTAAAGGAATTCCACATGTCAATGAGGAGATGGAAAGAGGGTCCTTATTGGTGCCTATGAAGCCACCCACTTGGGTGGCTCCTTACTCTGACTACATTACATGTAAGACATGCCCTAATTCTGTCCTCTTCTGTCCCTCAGTCCCTTTCCTAGAACCTATCTACCCTTATTTAAGGGCAGGTCTCCTCTGCTCCAGCCAAACCTCTCCTTTTCCACTTTTTCTGGCAGACTACCTCCAATTCTCCAGGGCCTTCTTCCTCATCTCTGCCCTCATCACCCTCACTATTATTATATGGCTCAGCATCTCTCTCATCAAAGGGCCAGGAGACAAAACCTACATAGATCTGGGCATATCCATCTTCTCTTTCATCTCAGGTACACGGTGATGTTGGAAAAGTTTGTCCCTGGAGTCCTTGTATTTCTTCCCGTTCTGTGCCATTTCCCCTTATTTTACAAAGTCATTTCCTCCCTCACATGAACACTGCTATCATAGGACAGTGTCTCTTCTCAAAGGGAAGAAAGCTTTCAATAAGCTTTTACTCCCCATGGGGCTATTACCTCTTAAGGAGGGGACCCTGAGGAGATTATGTTTAACCCAATGGAAACACCTCTAGGAGTTGTGATCTGATGGACTAGTAGAGGGGATATCATAGGCTGGAGGCCCTTCTGGTACCCAGAAAATTACTATGCAGCTAACTAGCTATCTGTTCTATTGGTCTTATCTACAGGCTCCACCTTGACAACCTTATTCTAGTCAAAGCAGAAGCCTTTGCCCTCCCATCTTGGTTAATTGCCAACTGGGTCTTCCCATTGACCACTGCCATGGGTAATAGGCCTCCAACACATAACTGAGATGGTTTGGGTGACAAGGAAGTACAAAGAGAGGGAAGAGGGTGGAATGGGTGGGAGAGCAGAAGGAGAGTTATGATGGGTAGTGATAGCTTTCATTCTGATCCCAGGCACCTGTCTACTCCTCTGCCTCATCTTGTTCCTGATGCAAGTGAAATTGTACAGTAGGAACGTCTTGAAGCCCCATTTCCTATTAGTCTACCGCCTCAATTGGTGGAGCAGTATCTTCTACATGATAGCGGGTGAGTTAATGCTCCTGTAAACAGTGAAGGCACCGAGAAGACATTTCTACATGGTTGGTCCCATCTCTCTCTCTCTTTTGCTTTCTTTTGGTTTGACACATTAGAATCTCATAATTTGGAAGGGCTCTAAAAGTGTTATTTCCATGTCAATGAGCAATTCTTAAGAGCAAGTCCTTCCAATTTATCTAAAGCATTTTTTTCTATGATGATACCTGTCCCTACACAGATAGGAGCAAGATTCAGGAAGTAGAGAAAGAAGGCATAGACATTAAACAGAGTTATTCATAGTTCTTCTGTCCTTCCAGAAGACAGTTCTAAAATCCTCCTCTCCTTTTATCATATCAAATAACCTCTCCATCTTTATGAATCTCCAAAATAAAACCTCAACATATGACATATGTTCCTCTGTCATATTACCAATATAAAGCAGAGTGGTAACATAGGAGTTTTGCCTTTATAACACTTCTCCCTTCATCCTTCTAAGCCATATACTTGTTTTTATTCATTCATTAACAGTGGTCTCCAAAGCATTGCATCACACACCCTATTAGTAAAACACTTCTCAGCGAGCATTCCAAAAGACATATGGTTATTTATAAAATATGTACATGTATTATATCATTAATATATTCATTACAGGGACGCCTGGGTGGCTCAGTTGGTTAAGCAGCTGCCTTCGGCTCAGGTCATGATCCCGGTGTCCTGGGATCAAGTCCCACATCGGGCTCCTTGCTTGGCGGGGAGTCTGCTTCTCCCTCTGCCTCTGTCTGCCTGTGCTCACTCTCGCTTCTCTCTCTATGACAAATAAATAAATATATTCATTACATTATAAAATACAATTTTAAATTTAAAAATAAAATTTAAATTTTTTTGAATTTAAATTATGTAAAAAATAAAATTTTTACAAAAATTTTAGAACTGAAAACAAAATTTGCTAAAAATACAAAAAGACACTACTATTTTTTTCCCATGCCCCGATGAATTGGCTTGTATACCCTTGGGAAATATTGTACTACAGAAAAGCTGGGATCAATGCTTTGAATCCCAGGTCCCTAAAGATAATGAAAAGGATATTCAGAAATGTATTGTAAGTCAAATTCTATTATAATTAAGCCAGTGTATCAGGGATGTTTCATGACTTAAGATTTTATCTATTACTAATCCACAGTGCTGACCCTGATTTTCTTTTTCTCTAGGGTTCCTCTCTGGACTCAATTATATAAGTTCCCGAGTTACCCCTCCAGATCAAAATCTCCTTGTGATCCCTATTTCAAGAACAAGGATAGGACGTGTAGCCACAGTACAGCTGGGGCTAACTGAAACAAATGTAGGTGCTTCTACACAGATGAGTCAGGTACTAGAAAGACAGTCTGGTTCAGTGTTACAATCAAAGGTCCATAGAATGGGGACTCAAACAGAGGTAGGGACTCAGACAGAGCCAGTGACAGAGACAAAGACAGTAGCCCAAAAAGTGCTAGGAACTCAGATCAAATCAGAGGTTCAGGCTGAGTCAAAGACGCAGACAGAGCCAGAGATAGGAAATGAATCAGTAATAAGAGATGCGTTGACAGAGTTCATTACTGAGATAGAATCAATTGACACAGTAGAGCCAAGACCTGAGGTGGAGATAATTGGGAGTGTGACTGGTGATATGCTAAGCAGTAGCCTTGAGGGTAATGGAAACAGAATGACCCAAGTCAAGGATTGTGAGGACAGAGAATCAGCTGAGAAAAATGAGGATAAGACAAAAAATTAATCTTAGATATAAGGTGGTGAGAGCAGAGATATTAAAAACAAAAAGGTTTCCCTTTAGGCTTAATGATATATTTGTTGGATCTGTAAGAAGTGTGGTAGGAGTATCAGAAGTAATTCTGAGGTAACAATAGACCCTCTGTGAACCCCCCCCTGGATTACACCTCCTTCACTGAGCAAGTTGATACTAGGGGTGAACCATACAAATCATTTGGATGATTTAGGTAAAAGCCACCAATAATTTAAGGATCAGAAGGACAGCAATGCAAAGCTTATTAAAGGAAGTTTCCATGTTAGTGTTGTGTGCTGTGACTGGGAGAGGCTGGCAAGAGATGACATGCCCAGGCCAACAAGCCTTTCCCAATTTCCATGACCCCACGATGGAACCTTTCAGCATGTTTGAAAGAGCTTCCAACTTGGAAATTCAAACTCTTTTTTGGCCCTTAGTTCCCTAATTCATTAGGCTGACTTTTGGCAAACATTTAACTTTGTTGGGCCTAACATTCTTCATTAACCAGGTAGGCTCTGAGATTTCCTCTAGTGCTATCTATGGCCACGAATGATAAGCAGTGGAGAAGTTACTCCTGTTGGCTCAGACAACCCTGGATTATTTTAGCAGGTAACTCTGTGTTATCTGTGTAGATAACTAAATTCAGTTATCTACATCCAAGGCTACTTTTGGCAACTCACTTCTTATTTTTTTATTTAGACATCTCATTTAAAAATACAGGTGAATCTCACTGTTTTCAATTGCTTAGAAGTAGAAAGGAAGAGAAAAAATAAAGGCAAAAGAGCCCCGACTCTCTGACAAGAGTGTACCATATAGACTGAAGGAATTTCATTGAGGCCTTAAACAGTTTTGCAGAAGGGACTGTGGCCTTTGAAACCGGAAGCTAGTTTTTTTATTGGAAATATTAATAGTTCACCATGAGCACCCACTCTTAACTCCCTAAACAGTTCACTATTTTACTATTGCTGGCTGTCTGTGCCTCTAGCTTGTTAATCAAATTTTCTGACCCTTAATTTTGTCACCTTTAAAAGTGACTTCAATAAATGATATCATCTCCATTCCACATATTTGACTTTCTGGAATGTTAGATAAGGAACCAGAAGAGAGAAGATGATGGTCGGGGCAGGAAGCATTGAAAGATATTCCTCCCAGCAAATATGAATTAACAGATGTCTGCCTTAAAGTACAAATTCTCTAATGGGATAGTTAAGATTTTGGTCAAACTTCAATTTGTATAACCTGCATCAGTCAGATAATTACATAACCAAATACAACTAAGCAGATGCTTTGATAAGTGAGAGAAGAAAAAGAAGAAACTTTGCAAAGCGAGGGTCTAACGGGAGGGAGAATTTTGAGATCTTTCAGTGAGGACAAAGGGGCTGACTACCTGGGAGGGCAGGTGTACTGAAAAAGTAAGAAGAAATGTGGGAGATGGATAAAGACAAACGTCACCTCCATTACAATTTTGTCTCAAACAATAAAAGTATCCGAAGTTTGGCTGCTCTGGAAAACCATATCCTCCATTTTCTTGTATGTATACTTGTCTTCCTATGCATCATCCATCCATCAAAAAATTGTGGAAGATTTATTGAACATTAACAGGGTGTTCACTGCATAGAGGGGGATAGAGATAATAAGAGTAAAAGGTAAAAAAGAGGTTGCAGGAATTCTAGTAGTACATGAAAGAGACAGCTCAATTCAGTCTAGGGGCTTAATGGAAAGCTATTTGAATTGGTAAAACATGAATGAGCTCAGTCTTGAAAAAGAAAAATGATAATATAGGATTTCATCTAGGAGAAGAATCACTGAACCAAGGCTTTAGTATGAGGCTGACTTTCTCAAAGGTTCTGGAAACAGAATAACATTACAGCAACACAACAACTTTAAATTATATTTCAGTAAACTTGTTCTTTCAAATTTAAGTAAAAAAACCAAAATTTACTCAGCCATTTTTGCTCCTTGGACTGTAGCTTTTTGTCATAAATCCTTGGCTTTCCTTCCTCTCTTTCCTTTTGTCTCCTTTCACTTTTTGCTGCCCTACTCTTTTTTGGAGCAATATCCATTTCTTTTTTTCCCCCATTTTCTTACACAGAAATTTCACCGCTCTTCAAACCTTATACCCAATATCACCTCTGGGTTTCATGATGGAGACCCAAGGGCTCAGCGAATTATTTGAAAGCACTGTGTTTAAAACTCTAGGTTTTAGAAAAGGTCTGTCCCTTGTCCCCTTGTATTAGAGGAAGCGTTTATTTCATTCCTTCAGTTACAATTGCTCTTTGCAGTGTTTTGAAAAGCTGTCCTATAAATTCCCCTTCTAAGAGTAGATGAAAAGATGCAATATATTAAATTGTGATGCTTTTCCTTCTTGTCCTTCTATGGCGGGCAATTGCTAGAACTCTTCCACTCTTAGAGGAGGTATCTGTTCCACCGCTCTTCTTGTCAAGACCCCCAGGCCTTCATGGGAGGCTAAGCTAGCTCCAAAGGCCTGCCTTTGCCGTAAGGTGTTACGTAGAGGATGTACTCAAGCGTTGTTCCAGAGTGTCAGAGGTTCCATCCCCCTCCTCTACCTCACCATGCTAACTTACTATCAGAATGAATAAGATTCTAGTTTTATGGATGAATAAAAAAGCAGTATAATCAACACTCAAAAATTAACAGCTTATTTAAAAATTATCGCTATATCCAGTAGAAAAGGTAACAAAGTTTATAACATTAGAGAAGAAGAAAAGACATAAGAATAAACACAAACGTGGAAGATCTCTGTGAAGAAATCTAGAACTTTCCTGTAAGAACAGAAAACCTATTTAAATAGTAATATACCACCTCAGTCACATTGCAGCCTCCTTCATAGCTAGCGATGATCATGTTACATATTAGTGGCCAACAAGACACCAGAGCAAGTGTGCTGCAGAGTTACAGAGATTATGTATTACTCTACAGACACTCGGGGTGCTGCTCCCAGCTTTTTCATTTCGCCTTAAATGCTCTTGTAATGGCTAGAGCTGCAGCAGTCATCTTAGAAACACAAAGCAACAAGCATGAAGTCAAGAGCCAACTTCTGAAGACGGCATAGCAAAAATGCAGAAAAAAGCTCAAGTCTTTAATGACATTGTTGAGCAGGTGAAACAATGCCGAGAATGACCTCCTCCTGGAATTCTTGTTCTGTGAGAAAAATAAAGCTTTACTTTTAAAGACAGTGTTAATTGAGTTTGCTATTACAGGCAGCTATACACTTTTCTAGCAAGTACAAAGTGTGACTACTACAAAATGTAAATAAAAAATCAGATGGTGGAAGAGAAGGAAAATACTACTACTGATTCAATCGTTCTCCTAATAGATGTTTAGACCCATCTACAGGAAATGAGAATTAAAGGGTTTTTTTTTTAAGATTTTTTATTTATTTGACAGAGATCACAAGCAGGCAGAGAGGCAGGAGAGAGAGAGGAGGAAGCAGGCTCCCCACTAAGCAGAGATCCGGTTGCAGGGCTCAATCCCAGGACCCTGAGATCATGACCTGAGCCAAAGGCAGAGGCTTTAACCCACTGAGCCAACCAGGCACCCCAGAATTAAAGGTTTATGTAAAGTTATCACTATAACTGTATTCAATAGAAAAAGATGCAAACTTTCCAACTTATCAGAAGAAATATAAACACAAAGTGAAGGAAAGACAAACCACATTTTGAAGAAAATTAAAAGTCTATAGCATCTGAAAATGATATACTCAAAAACCTAATGTAACTCATTAATGAATGTGAACACTTAATATTTAACTAATAAAAGAACTATGTGTTTCAGATTGGACCACAAAACAAAATCTGACTGTTAAATACAAAATGCATCCCCCAAACAAAGGGATTCAGAGGATTTTATTTTTTATTTTTATTTTTTTAAAGATTTTATTTATTTATTTGACAGAGAGAAATCACAAGTAAGCAGAGAGGCAGGCACAGAGAGAGGAGGAAGCAGGCTCCCTGCTGAGCAGAAAGCCCGATGCGGGGCTCGAACCCAGGACCTGGGATCATGACCTGAGCCGAAGGCAGCGGCCCAACCCACTGAGCCACCCAGGCGCCCCGAATTCAGAGGATTTTAAAATAGGAGGATTGAACAATGAACATCTTGAAACCAAAATTCAGAAAATAATACTATTTATAGTTGCTCAAAGAAAAATGAAGTACTTAGGCATAAACCTAACAAAACAGATCTGTATGCTGAAAATTACAAGATACTGATAAAAAGAAATCAGTCAGAATCTAAATAAATGGCGAGACATAACACATTCATAGATTAGGAGACAACATAGTAACAATGTTCATTCTCCCCAGATTATTTGTAGATTTAAGGTAATTCCTATCAGAACCCAGGAGGGATTTTTGGTGACATAGATAAGCTTATTCTAAAATTTATATGGAAAGTCACAGGGTTTAGAAAACCTAAAACCAGTAAAAAGAAAAAGTAGGAGGAATCACTGTATTAAGGCTTGTTTATAGACTGTGTAATAAAAACAATGTAGTATTGGTGGAGGAATAGATACAGAGATCAATGAAACAGAATAGAGATCATATAAATATACCCAACTAAAGCACAAAGACAATTCAGTGGACAAAAGATAGCCTTTTCAAGAAATGGTGCTGGAGTAATTAGACATCCCATAGCTAAAAATATGAATGTCAACCTAAACCACAGACGTTATCCAAAAAAGAACTCAAAATAGATCATGGACTTAAATGCAGAGTTCTTAGATATGATGCCAAAAGCATCAATAAAAGGGAAAAGTTGATAAATTGGATCCCAAGAAAATTGAAAACTTTGACTCTGTGAAAGACCCTATTAAGAAGAAAAACATGCAAGAAAAAAGAAAAACATGCTACAGAGGACTGGGAGAACATAGTTGCAAGCCATGTATCTGACAAAGGACCAGTATCTAGAATATAGAACTCTCAAAACTTGGGGTGTCTGGGTGGCTCAGTGGGTTAGGCCTCTGCCTTCGGCTCGGGTCATGATCTCAGGGTCCTGGGATCGAGCCCTGCATGGGGCTCTCTGCTCAGCGGGGAGCCTGCTTCCCCCCTCTCTGTCTCTGCCTGCCTCTTTGCCTACCCGTGATTTCTCTGTCAAATAAACAAAATCTTAAAAAAAAAAACCTTTAAAACTCAGCAACTAAAAAAGAATCCACACGAATGAAACAATGCAATTAACAAATGGATAAGATATATGAACAGGCATTTTACCATACAGGATATGCAGGCAGCAAATAAACACATGAAAAGATATTCAGCATTGGGGCACCTGGGTGGCTCAGACAGTTAAGCGTCTACCTTCAGCTCAGATCATGATCGCAGGGTCCTAGGATCCAGCCCCTCATCAGGCTCTCTGCTCAATGGGGAGCCTGCTTCTCCCTCTCCCACACCCCCTCCTTATGTTCCCTCTCTGACTGTGTCTCTCTCTCTCAAATAAATAAGATCTTTAAAAAAGAAAGATATTCAGCATCATTAGACATTAGAAAAAAGTTAAAAACCACAGTAAAATATCACTGCACACATGTGTAACATGGCTAAAATAAAACATAATAATATTCCCAAATGCTACTGAGAATGAAAGAAACCAGATCCCATATATATTGCTGGTGAATAGATAAAGTGGTACCACCATTCTGGAAAATAGTTTGGTAGTTTCTTATAAAAAATAAACATACAATTACCATATGATCTAGGAATTGCGATCTAGGACTCTTATCCTAAAGAAATGAAATCTTATATTCACACAAAAAACATGCACATGAATGGTTGTAGTAGCTTTTGTTCATAATAGCCCCAAACTGGAAAAAATACAAATGTAAACAGTTAAGCTGTGGTCTATAAATACCATGGACTATTACCCAGCAGTAAAAAGGAAAAAAAAAAAACAAAACACTATTGATTTGGATGGCTTTCAAGGGAATTATGAAAAAAAAAAAAAAACCTCAGAGGTAACATACTGCATGATTCCACTTACATAAAATTCTTGAAATGACAATATTTTAGAGATGGGAAAAAAATTTGTGGTTGCCGCAGGTTAGGGATGAGTGGGGGGAGCAGGGTGAAAAGGTGTTGTGGCTGTTAAAACACACAGAGGGGATCGTATGTTGGTGGCACTGTTTTGTAAATTGACTATGGTAATGAATACATGAACCTAACCCCATGATAAAATTGAATAGAACTAAATACAATAAAGTTTCTAGAAGAAAACATCAAATGACATCAGAATAGGCAAAGATTTCTTAAACAGGAAACACACAAAAATAACACTAATCACAAAAGAAAAGTGGATACACTGGATTTGATTAAAATTAAGAACTCCGGTTCATCAAAAAATATCCCTAAGAAGGTAAAAAGCCAAGACAATTCAGGAATCATTTGGATTTCATTTTCTGTGAGCCATCTGTAATTATATAGATTGTCTTTTCACTTTCTTGATGGTAGTGTTTGCAGCACAAAAGTTGTTAATCTTGATTAACCCAACTTATTTTTCTCTTTTTAAAGATTATTTCTGGGGCGCCTGGGTGGCTCAGTGGGTTAAGCCGCTGCCTTCGGCTCAGGTCATGATCTCAGGGTCCTGGGATCGAGCCCCGCATCGGGCTCTCTGCTCAGCAGGGAGCCTGCTTCCTCCTCTCTCTCTGCCTGCCTCTCTGCCTGCTTGTGATCTCTCTCTGTCAAATAAATAAAATCTTTAAAAAATAAATAAATAAATAAATAAATAAAGATTATTTCTTTGAGAGAAAGAGAGTGCACACGTGAGTGGGGGGAGGGTCAGAGGGAGAGAGAGAATCCCAGGCAGACCCCACACCGAGTGTGGAGCCCAATGTGGGGCTCAATCCCATAACTCATGAGATCATGACCTGAGCCCAAACCAAGAGTCTCATGCCCAATTGACTGAGCCACCCAGGTACCCCCCAATTTATTTTCCCTCATATCACTTGTGGCTTTGTTGTCCTATTAGAGAAACCATTACCTAACTCAAGATCTCAAAGAGTTACTCCTATGTTTTCTTCTCAGCAGTTTATATGTTTACGTCCTACATTTAGGTCTATGATCCATTTTGAGTTAATTTTTTTTGTGTGTGGTATAAAGGTACAAGTTTATTTCTGAAGAAACCCTGATAGATTTTTCTTTTAAGATTTTATTTATTTGACAGACAGAGATCAAAAGTAGGCAGAGAGGCAGATGGGGCAGAGTGGGGGGAAGCAGGCTCCCTGCTGAGCAGAGAGCCTGATGCGGGGCCCCGTCCCAGGACCCTGGAATCATGACTTGAGCCGAAGGCAGAGGCTTTAACCCACTGAGCCACCCAAGCACCCTGAAACCCTGATAGATTGACAGATACGTCTATCTTTCTGCCAATGTCACACTGTCTTGATTACTATAGCTTTGGAGTAAGATTTAAAATTAGAAACTGTGGGGCCTCCAATTTTGTTGTTCTTTTTCAAGGTGGTATTGGATGTTCTAGATACCCTATTTCTATATGAGTTTTAGAATCAATTTGTACATTTCTGCAAAAAAAGAAAACTGGTTTTTTCTTGTTGTTGTTAAAGATTGCATTGAATCTATAGACCAATTTGGCATAATTGCCATCTAAACCCATGAGCCTGGGATGTCCTTCCATTTACTTAGATTTTCTTAATTTCTTTCTTTTTATAGTTTTCAGCTTACAAGCATTGCACTTCTTTTATTAAATTTAGACCTAAGTATTTTATTCTTTTTGATGCTATTGTAAATGGAATTGTGTCCATTAATTTCATTTTGGAGCCCAAGATATATTGCTAAGAAGAACTAATAATTTGTTGCAGCCAATCTAGCACAAGTTTCTGGATGCATATTTAGTTATCTCTGGATCAGATTTTGTTTTTACAGATCAGTTTAAAAATACAAGTTAATATTCTATTACAGTGAAAAGGGCATTGCTCTAGAAGTTAGGCAATTGCAATTCTAGAGCTAACTCCGCTGTTGGTTACTTAGAGAACAAGCAAGTCAGTTTACTCTGTGGAGCTGTAGTTTCTCCTTTTATAAAATGAGGGACTGAGGGGCGCCTGGGTGGCTCAGTCATTAGGCCTCTGCCTTCAGCTCAGTCATGATCCTAGGATCCTAGGATCCAGCCCCGCATCAGGCTCTCTGCTCAGTGGGAAGCCTGCTTCTTCCTCTCCCACTCTCCCCCACCTGTGTTCCCTCTCTTGCTGTGTCTCTCTCTGTCAAAGAAATACACAAAATCTTAAAAAAAAAAAATGAGGGACTGGGGTGCCTGGATGGCTTTGTTGGTTAAGTGTCTGCCTTCAGCTCAGGTCATGGACCCAGGCTCCCTACTCAGCAAGGAGTCTTTTTATCCCTCTCTCTCTACCCCTCCCCAATTTGTGCTCACTCTTGCTCTCTCTCTCTGTCACAGATAAATAAAATCTTTCTAAAAATTTTTAAAATAACTAAAATGAGGGATTTCTTAAGTCCCTGCCAGCTCTAAACCTCGTCAGCTCTACTTGTTTGACCATTCAGGGGAGCCACACACATATTACAAAGATTCTAAGTCCCAATTCTACCTGCTATTTAAGAGAGATTATGCACGTGACGCCTGTCATCTCAGAAGAAAAGTTCTAGAGAGGGTCCATAGAACTGGTGGGAGTGGTATCACTGTAATGGTAACTTTGAACAAATTTCTCTGGAAAAAGTGGTGACAAAAGCCATAAACATATGGACAAAATCCCCTTTGTTTACCAAAGGTAAATGGATGTGCCAACAGCTACCCCCAAAACTGTCTTGGCTCTGACTCTACATTTGGTAGAATATTGCAAACCACATCACACTTAGGCCAGCTTTTTTTTTTTTTCAAGATTTTATTTATTTGACAGACAGAGATCACAAGTAGGCAGAGAGGCAGACGGGGGCAGGGGGGGAACACAGGTCCTCTGCTGAGCAGAGAGTTAGGCCAGCTTTTTAAGAGTATTAGGAATTACATTTTTATAACTAATGGTTATGGACAATTAATCTTAGAGTGTTTCTTAGTTCTGTGGATTTACTGTCCAATATCTTGACCTCATTCCTTCCATGCAACGGTCAATCTCTCCTGTGCCTCAGTTTCCCAAAAGAAGCCCAATACATCTTCCTAAACCCTTGCTATTTCTACCGACTTCCACTCAGCTCCTTCCTTCAGTTATTCTGGGCAGACAAACATCTAACACTGGCTTTTTCTCTCACTTGGCTCGGGCAACATGGTCTTGGAAGCTTACTCCTACCAACACACGAAGGCTCACAATTCCACCACAGTCCAGATTTTCACAGAGATTTTGGTTCATTATTGGCTTAAAATTCCTGTACAATCCAGTTTTCTTCCGGTTATCTTTTTCTAATTAAGTCAATCCTAGTGTATTTCCTAATCTGTAGTTTCTCTCTCCACCCCATACCTTTTTCTCTCTCCCCCGTCTCCACACATACATAACAACTTCTTTGACCTCCTGTTCTACAATGTTTTAGTCACATTTCTGCCTATCATGTTACCATTTAAAAACTTTATTTACACTGAATAATAAATAGCTACTGTTTATCAAATGCTTACTATATGCCATTTTATAATAATAGATATTATTAAGCATCTTGCATATAATATCTCGATCTTAACATACCCTTGTGAAGCAAGTTCTATTAGTTCCTCCACTTTTCTTTTTTTATTTAGATTCAATTAGCCGACATAGTATGGCATTAGTTTTCTATGTAGTGTTCAACTATTCATCAGTTGCGTGTAACAGCCAGTGCTCATTACATCACGTGCTCTCCTCAATGCCCATCAACCAGGTACCCCATCCCCCCACCCACCTCCCTTTCCACAACCCTCAGTTTGTTTCTGGAGTACAGAGTCTCTCATGGTTTGTCTCCCTCTCTGAATTCTTCTCATTCAGTTTTCCCTCCCTTCCCCTGTGATCCTCTGCTATATTTCTTATATTGCACATATGAGTGAAACCATATGATAATTGTCTTTCTCTTCTTGGCTTATTTCACTCAGTATAATCCCTTCCAGTTCCAGCAGTGTTGATGCAAATGCTGGGTATTCACCCTTTCTGATGGCTGAGTAATACTCCATTGTATATATGAACCACATCTTCTTTATCCAGTCATATGTTGAAGGGCATCTAGGCTCCTTCCACAGTTTAGCTATTGTGGACATCGTTGCCATGAGGTGAGAGTCAAAAAGATTAACTGATTTACCAAAGATTACATAGCTAGTTAGGTGGTGACCCAGGATTTGAAACCACTTTTTAAAGAAATTTTAATTCCATATAATTAACATACAGTGTCATATTAGTTTCAGGTGTACAATATAGTGATGCAACACTCCATGCAGTACCCACTGCTCATCATGACAAGTGCCCTCCTTAATCCGCATCACCTATGTCAACCATCCCTCCCCCCACCTCCCTCTGGTAACCATCAGTTTGTTCTCCAAACTGATTTTGTTTGTTTTTGTTTCTTTTTCCCTTTGTGAAACCAAACAACTGATTCCAGAGCCTTTACTATATTGCTTCCCATAAAAACAAAGCTTAAAATAAGAAGCAGTAGATTAAGAAGAGAGAGATGAGAGTTTTAAGTGTTTTTGATACTAAGCTAATAGTAACACTACGGACAGATCATGATCCTTCTGATTTTCTCATTCGTAAAATAAAGAGATTGGAGTAGAGATAACTAGTATCTCATTTCATAATAGTCTGTGATCCTGTTTTGTGAAAAAAGCATTTTGGGATTTTATTTTTTCCTGATGTTGCATAGAAAGGTTTTGGAATTTCACCCTGCTCTTCCGTATTTTCGTATTTATTCCGCAAGTAATTTACATACTAACAGTGAAACACAGGTATGTGTTCTATTTCTGTAAAACAAAATATCTTTGGGTAGGATAAAACTTCAGAAAATTTCAAATCTCATCCCTGTTTATTTGGCATTTTAAGATCTGATCTCTCCATGGTGGCATTAGATGTTTAAAGGTGGAAAATTATTGTGGCTTCACCATGAAATGAGTGTTTCTTTGGTATATATCATATAGTTTCCACAGCTATAAGAATTGGTTATTAAATGTTGATTCTTGAAACATCAATCTATTCTGTTATCATTTTTTTCTGATTCCATATTCTTCCATGTTCCTATATATTTCTTGAATTCATTTTCCCTTATATTTATCACGTTTAAGTCCAATTTACTTTTAAGAATTAAGATTGAGGGTGCCTGGTTGGCTCAGTGGGTTAAGCTGCTGCCTTCGGCTCAGGTCATGATCTCAGGGTCCTGGGATCGAGTCCCGCATCGGGCTCTCTGCTCAGCGGAGAGCCTGCTTCCCTCTCTCTCTCTCTGCCTGCCTCTCTGTCTACTTGTGATCTCTCTCTGTCAAATAAATAAATAAAATCTTAAAAAAAAAAAAAAAAAGAATTAAGATTGAACTAGGGGCTCCTGGGTGGCTCAGTCAGTAAAGCATGTGACTCTTGATATCCAGGTCTTGAGTTCAAGCCCCATGTAGGGGGTGGAGCTTACTTTAAAAACAAAAGAAAAATCAGAAGAATTAAGATTGAATTAGAAATTTTAATGGCTCCAGACCAAAACTCCTTATTCCTTTAAGCTGAAATATGCTGAGAGGATCAGCAAGCTCAAGGAGAGAGGGCAGGTGGGGATAAGAGAGGAAAGCCCTTTTGCAAATAGGCGCGCTTACACAAACTGAAAGCAGGTCTTTCAATCTCCACGTGTCTTCAATCCCTCTCTAAGAATTAAAGTGTGTTTGCTCGCTTCCTTTTTCATTCTTTTGAAAACATTTTAACTACTATTATAGTTATTTTGACATTTCGTATTTTGTCCTCTTTTTCCAGAAAAGTCAGTAGTAAAGGAGGAATTTAACTTTTAAAATGACCAGCTATATACACTAATTGCAGAAGTATTTTTAAAAAAAGGTAAATAAGAAAAATTGCTTTAACTGAAATGTGATGATTGCAAAACTCTGTAAACCTATTTTTTTAAAAGATTTTATTTATTTATTTGACAGAGAGAAATCACAAGTAAGCAGAGAGGCAGGCAGAGAGAGAGGAGGAAGCAGGCTCCCTGCTGAGCAGAAAGCCCGATGTGGGGCTCGAACCCAGGACCTGGGATCATGACCTGAGCCGAAGGCAGCGGCTTAACCCACTGAGCCACCCAGGCGCCCCAAAACTCTGTAAACCTATTAAAAACAATTGAGTCAGGGCACCTGGGTGGCTCAGTGGATTAAAGCCTCTGCCTTCGGCTGAGGTCATGATCCCGGGGTCCTGGGATCCAGCCCCGCATCGGGCTCTCTGCTCAGCGGGGAGTCCGCTTCCTCCTCTCTCTCTGCCTGCTTCTCTGCCTACTTGTGATCTCTGTCTGTCAAATAAGTAAATAAAATCTTTTAAAAAAATTGAGTCATACACTTAAAATGGGTGAATTTTACAATATGTAAATGAAATTTTACAATATGTAAATTAAAAATGCTCTTAACTTGCTTTCTGCCCATCCATGCACCATGTGACCATCCTCTAATACTGTTTTTTTTAAGATTTTTCAATGGTTTTTATTTATTTTTTTTATTTTTTAAAGATTTTATTTATTTATTTGACAGAGATCACAAGTAGGCAGAAAGGCAGGCAGAGAGAGAAGGGAGGAGGCAGGCTCCCCGCTGAGCAGAGAGCCTGATGCAGGGCTCGATCCCAGGACCCTAGGATCATGACCTGAGCCGAAGGCAGAGGTTTTAACCCACTGAGCCACCCAGGTGCTCCAAATGGTTTATATTTATAATATAAATATATATATTGGTTTGTATTTATAATATAAATACAATATTTGACAGAGAGACACAGCGAGAGAGAACACCAGCAAGGGGAGTGGGAGAGGGAGAAGCAGGCTTCCTGCTGAGCAGGGAGTCAGAGGCCAAAGGCAGATGCTTAACAACTGAGCCACCCAGGCAACCCCTCTAATACTGGTTTTAGCTTCCTTTTTTTTTTCCCCCTTCATTTATCCAGTAATCACCATCTTTACAGCTCAAATATTTTCCTACAGTATCATTTTAAATGGTAGCATGGTTTTTTATTTTATATTATAATTTGTTTAACCAATTCATTCTCTGAACATTTTGCAGCTAGATTTTTATACAAATTACCTTAGGTTAAGTTACCAGAAGAAAATGTTACTGGATCAAAAGATATGATCATTTTAAGGTTTTTCTTGTTAATAAACTGCCCTTTGGAAAATCTGTACTAATTTGTATTCTTACAAGTCATCATTCTGTTCCTGTTTCTCTCCTGTCAAAGCTCAGTATTAGAATTTCATAAAACTTTTACCATTTTGACAGATGAAAATTATGTATTGTTATTTCTATTTCATTTGCTAATAAAGTTGACCTTTTTTGGTTATTTATTGGACATTTTTATTTTAGTTTATGTCTCTGTCCATCCCCCCAAATGCACTAAGTATGTATACATATATATATATCTTATTAATTCGTGAGATTTTCATACATTAAAGGTAAATAACTCTCAGTCATACATGTTGTGAAGATTTTCCCCATTTTGTCTGTCTTTTATTTATGATTTTGTTTTTACAGAAGCAAGCATCAAATTATGTAGTAGTATCTATTAACCTTTTGGTTTGTAGATTTGCCATTGGTACTATTGTTGATGAGTGATTTTCCTATTCCCAGATGATTAAATACTCACCAATATTTCTTGTACTGATTTTATATTTCCTTTTCTTGTACTTTCATATTTATCTGGATTTTATTTTGATACATGGCATAGGATTAGGCTCTAACTTGGTAGAAGGAACAAATGGGAAAACAAGTTAGATCGTTACCTTTTTTTTTTTTAAAAGATTTTGTTTTATTTATTTGACAGACAGAGATCACAAGTAGGCAGAGAGGCAGGCAGAGAGAGGAGGAAGCAGGATCCCCACTGAGCAGAGAGACAGATGCAGGGCTCGACCCAGGACCCTGAGATCATGACCTGAGCTGAAGGCAGATGCTTTAACCCACTGAGCCACCCACGCGCCCCAGATAATTACCTTCTTTAGTGTCTTCTAAGTATGGAAAACTGTGCTGTGTATGTAGTCTCTAGTCATCAACATGGCAGGAATAGTCTCTGCCCTTACGTAACTAACGTGGAGAAGACAGACATTATACAAGTTCAGTGAGTGCTACGAAGAAGCTAAATTCTATGGTTGTGTATAGTAGGTGGAATCTAATCAGTTATTCTCACACCTATTGAACAATTAAAAGGAGATCTTTTGGGGCTAAAGGAGAATTCAATGAAAAAACACAGTCACAACAAATACTTATTATCTCAGAGTATCTGTAGGTCAGAATCTGGGTGTGGTTTAGCTGTCCTCTGTCTCAGGATCCTCACGAGGATGAAATGAGGTGTTGGCCAGGCCGCCAGCTTCTCTGGAATGCTTGACTGCAGGAAGAATCACGTCCAAGCGTGCTTACGTGGTTGTTGGCAGAATTTAGCTCCTCGCGGTACTTGTGAACCAAGGCTTTCAGTTCTTTGGTGAGGATTCAGGTCCTCACAGGCTGTTGGCTGGAGACCTCCCTCAGTTCCTTGACTTTTAAGGCCAGGGGAATTCAGTTTTGTCCTGGGGTGGGCACTTGAGCTTTGATGAACTGCTTTGTAAGGAGGTATCTACGTAGGGTAAAAATTATTGGCATAGCATTTGTATTCCTAGTTCGGGACTGAGAACTGAAGTCACGGTGTGCATACTGGCAATTTTCTAGTTGGTACGCATTTGTGGTCTGTATATAAATTAATACGTGAGTGAATTAAGCATTCATCACGAATGAATTACATATTGAAGAGGACAAACACAGAATTCTGTACAGGATAGGAATGTCAGGAAAAGTTTAAGATGATTAGAGCAGGCAGAAGTTGAAATGATTTGTGAACTTGAGTTCCTCTTTCAACCACATCATGCTTATAGCTTCAAATTATTTTTCATTCTCTCCCTCCATTCCCATCACACAGATTGTATGGTGAATCTAGTCCCCTAGAGTTGCAGGGTGGCAGCCCTGAACTCAGCCACACAGGCATGAATATATCCAATTATTTTTTGATCTAATGCTGTGGGTTTTTTTTTTTTTTAAGATTTTGTTTATTTGAGGGGCGCCTGGGTGGCTCAGTGGGTTAAGCCGCTGCCTTCGGCTCAGGTCATGATCTCAGGGTCCTGGGATTGAGTCCGGCATCAGGCTCTCTGCTCAGCAGGGAGCCTGCTTCCCTCTCTCTCTCTCTGCCTGCCTCTCTGTCTACTTGTGATCTCTCTCTGTCAAATAAATAAATAACATCTTTTAAAAAAAAGATTTTGTTTGAGAGAGAGAGAGAGAGAACACGGAGGGAGAGGAAGAGAGAGAAGCAGACGCCCCCCTGAGCGTGGAGCCCGACGTGGAGCTCGATCTAGGACCCCAAGATTATGACCTAAGCTGAAGACAGATGCTTAACCGACTGAGCCACCCAGGCACCCCCATGGGTTTTATTTTTAACTCAGGAAATTTAATTTTTTAATTATATTTAATCTTAGTAGATTCTTTTTTTTTTTTAAGATTTTATTTATTTATTTGTCATAGAGAGAGAAGCGAGAGTGAGCACAGGCAGACAGAGTGGCAGGCAGAGGCAGAGGGAGAAGCAGGCTCGCTGCCAAGCAAGGAGCCCGATGTGGGACTCGATCCCAGGACGCTGGGATCATGACCTGAGCCGAAGGCAGCTGCTTAACCAACTGAGCCACCCAGGCGTCCCTAATCTTAGTAGATTCTTAAAGAAATTCTGAAACTGGAATTTGCCAATCTTAGAGTTTGAAAGTGTTAGTGTTAGCTGAGTGCATACGTCCTCAACACGGCCAATATTGACCCTAAGCGGGCAAAAATTGGTTCTGGGTGTGTTTGTGAAAAAAAGTAATCTTTTTACATATTAAAGCACTGATATACATACAGTACATAGATACACAGTCTATTTGTGGTAGTAAAATTTCATTGGGGGTAAGTGACTAAGATGGAAGGGCTTAAAAAAGTTTCCATAGGGGCTGATAATGGAAAAAAAAAAGAAAAAAAAAAGTTGAGAAATACTGCTCTTGTGCTAAGTTTAAAAGACAGCTGGTAGATGAGCTGTTTTGCAATAGATTATTTCCTGTATCACTTCCTGTACTAGACTGTAAGTTTCTTAAGGATAGGAAGTATAACCTGTTTTGTACCTTCAATAACACCTACAACAATGGTTTATGTTCAATTGCATTCAGTAAATGTATATTTAATTGAATTAATATGGAACCTATCTTACCCTCCTTGTACGCAATCTACTGCCCCATAGAACATAAAAACATAAATGCAATGATCAAAATTAGTTTAGTAAAAGCAAGCAACCTGACATAGTCTCCCTCACAAAAATCCTAGGAAAATAATGACAAACTTTATTAGAAGAGTGAAAAATCTTAGCATAGCAGGAGCAGCACAGACTATGGAAACAGAAACACAGATCAGGGCTTGATTTCTAGCTCTGCCATGAAAGTTGTGATATCTTTAGCCAAGATATCTGAGGAGGAGGAAGAAGGGGAAAGGAGGAAAAAGAAAGAGGATCAAAAAGCATGGGAGAAGGGAAAGAAATAGAGAAAGAATATAGAGAAGAGACAAGGATATTGCTAAAAGTCTTCTATACACCCCAAATTTCAGGTATGTTGACCTACTAGCAATTTCCCAAACAGGTCATGACTCCAATATGTCCTATTTTTTCACACTGATACATTTTCCCTATTTCCAGAACATTATATTTCCACCAATATTCAGATCAAGCCACACCCTCCCTGGAAGGCCCTCCATGACACCCTTATCTGTCTCCCACACTGAGATGCCTATCTTCTTGCTCCCCTAATATTCAGATCATACCTTATTATAGTGCTTATCATATTGTAATCCAATTAATGGTTTACATGTCTGTTTCCCTCACTCGTCTGTGAGTCTGTGAGCATCTTGGTAACTGAAATGGCTTTATCTTCTTATTCTCAACCTCTAGCGGAGCTTAACATACTTGGTGACTGAACAATGGGCTTGTTGAATCAACTAGTAAAAATACAGACATGCAAGAGGAGCACAGCCACATTTTTCAACAATTTGATAAATAAGGGCTTGTACTCTTCAAAGAACCATCACTTTAAAATTGACTGAATAAATTCTACTTCTGAAACCAATATTGTATCCTTTGTTCACTAACTAAAATTTAAATAAAAAATAAAATTGGCTAAATAGTCATCTTTGTATACATCCTCAGGTCTAAAACAAAACATTGGGGTGTCCGGGTGGCTCAGTGGGTTAAGCCTCTACCTTCGGCTCAGGTCATGATCTCAGGGTCCTGGGATCGAGCCCTGCCTCGGGCTCTCTGCTTGATCGGGAGCCTGCTCCCACCCCACCCCCCGCCTGCCTCTCTGCTTACTTGTGATCTCTCTCTGTGTCAAATAAATAAATAAAATCTTTAAAAAAAACTCCCATTGTACATTTTATCTGTCCAATAATGATAAGTGTAATGAGTTTTTCACATTGTCAGTTGTTACAATCCAGTGAAGAAAATCTATTGTTCTTCCTATTTTTTAGATGGGAAGACAGGCTCTTAAGTGGTTATGTAACTTGGCTAAGGTCATCTACTTAATAAGTGAGGCTTCTTGTTCTGGACCCTATGGTGTGGTCACCCTATAGCGTCTCCCAAGGTTAGCTAGGTGAGACTATTAACTTGAGTACAACATTCTTCTGTCTGACCCTCTCCACCTGCAGCTTCCTACACACACTCACCTAGAGGAAAACAAAGGTTCAAGATCATACTTGCAGTTCATTGTTGTTCAGCAAAAAAAATGTGTCTGCATATACCCAGCTTTGTTTTAGGTAAAAAAAAAAAAATACCAATCTAACTATGAAATAACCCTTTGGGACTATTCCATTTTAATAACATTTAGGTAGAATGTAATGATTTTCATTATTTTACTGACCTTCCAAATTCTTTAAAATGGGAATTCCGTTCAGTGCTTCAGCATTCAAGTGTGTTAAACCACACACGCAACATGTGAAATTACCTTTTCATGAAAGCAAAATGTGAAGCAGCTTATAAAGACTTCTGGATGCGCAGTCATGTGCCACAGGCCCTCCACTACTACCGTACTGATGCTGTCTGTGAGGGTATAGTTGGAAAGACAGAATTGAAAAACCGGTTCCTGCCACATTGCAAAATAACCATAAGGAGTGGCGTCTGGTTCCTGGAGCTAGAAGAAATGACTATGCCTTTTAAATCATGGTTATTGTCTCAAACAAAACAGATGAACAAAAAACCCCAAACCAAGAGAGAAACCTCCCAAAAAGGAAATTTCTGAAAGCTGTGGGGCCAGGTGGGTCTGTCAGGTGCCGTTGTTCTGGGGTCGCCTTGTTCACTCCAATCTTCAGGTCCTTGAGGCATTTCCCTTTGGCTCCCTGCTGTAGTCCTTTACCCATTCAGAACCTGGCTGCCTTGTATCAGTTATGTCCAGTCAAGCCTCTCTTGCCGTGAGGTAAGAAGCTGAGAAGCTGAGGTACCTCCGGGGGTGGTATTTGCCCTACAAAAAACCTAGATCGGGAGAGCTGTGGAGGACATGCATATCAGGCCTCTCCTCCTCCTCCACACAATCTTCATGTTTTCATAGAGACCTAGGATTAACAGGTAAGAATACCAATGATGATATAATGTCAACAAGATTCAACACTTTTGACGTAAGAAGGCAATAAATGTCTATTGGCCTATAGCTTTTGGTTTATATTCATTTATTCCGACATTATAAAAAACTTGGAAGTTTGTTAGGAATGGGAGATGCATAGACTACTCGTGTTCTAGGCCTCAAGGTTCAGGTTTGGAATGGCTTGGAAAAACAGCAATCTCTACGCCTGTGGGTTAGGTGCTCCTGGGAAGGAGGTCAGGAAGAGGGAACAGCAGATGCAAAGGCATAAAGGTATGAGAAAGTCTGGCATACAATGTTTTCTTAGAACACCCCAGTCTAGTGACTTCTGCCTTCTTTAAACTCCTTTAGCATTCACCACCTGTAACATTCTTCTTGGTTTGTGATCTCTCTCTGATGCACGGTTACCATTTTTATAGCTAACCTGTTCATTTAAGTCTCTCTCCCTTAAGGAATTTGATTTCTTAGGTGGCAGCCTTCTTTTTTTTAATCTTTCCAGAATGCCATTGAAAGGTACTTTGCACTTGATAAATACTAATAAGTTACTATTGATTCATTGACCAAAAAAATTATGACTTACCTATTTTAAGTTTTCATTAAAAATGCTAAGATTGTATCTATAAGAATAAAGCAGAATTATGTAAATAGAGGATAACACATCTAGTTATCTACTATTCTATTTTTATGACCTATTTCCATTTAGGAACAAACATTGCATACATGTCAATGTTTACACTGCCAATCTGGACAACTGTAGGCCTGATAGCAATTACTCCATTTTAACAAACACAAAAGCACGTTTTAGAACAGAAATAAGATCATACTACAATTACTGATAATTGCATGGTAAAAACAGTGGACATGAACTCTGAAAACGTGGATGTGAATCAAAGCCCTGTAACCGTTATGAACTTTATTTTTAATTTTTTTCCATCTTTGAGTCTTTTTCCTTATCTATTAAATAAAGTTAAGAATTTCAACTTCACAAGATTGTAAGGACCAAATTAAAAACATACACACACCTGCTGTGGCATAGAGACTCAATAATATATTTGTTCACTTCATGCCCATTATTTGTCCATTCATTCAAATATATCCATAAGGCGACATAACAAACTAGAAAACTGTATACCACAGAGAAACATTTCTTCTGAAAACTTTTGTTATAAACCCACTTTTGCGGGGGCATCTGGGTGGCTCAGTTGGTTAAGCAACTGCCTTCGGCTCAGGTCATGATTCCAGGATCCTGGGATGAAGTCTCGTAGGGCTCCATACTCCATAGGGAGTCTGCTTCACCCTTTTGCCCCTCCTCTCACTCTTTCTCTCAATCTCCCTCTCTCTCAAATAATAAATAAATAAAATCTTTAAAATAAAAACCCACCTTTTCCTTCAAGTGGTTAAGTCATTAGGACAAACATGTTTCCTTTTGGGGGGATGATCATTTGCTATTTTTTGCTGGAGTATAAGCACACATTAAGGCCAAATTAACGTGTCTTGCAATTACAGGGAACACAGACACTATGGTACATTTTGTACATTTGCCTAATTGCACGAGGGCATGTACTCTCCTTCTAGTTCCAGCGTTATCTTACCACCTGTTGTAGATGACTACTTTCATAAAATCTTAAGTTCAATAATAGAGTCCTTAGACCCTATATTCCAGAAGAAAGATAAATTAGAGAAAGGACTATAGTCAGGAATCTCAGGTTTCTATTTCAGTTATTAGTAACTCTACCAAACTTCTAATGAAGCATATAACCTCAGTTCCTCTAAGCCTTATTTTTACCACATAGAACTGGTATGATAAAGGGTGCCCGGGTGGCTCAGCCGGTTGAGTGTATGTCTGCCTTTGGCTCGAGTCATGACCTCGGGTCCTGTGATTGAGCCTTGTGTCAGGCTCTCTGCTCAGCAGGGAGTCTGCTTCTCCCTCTCCCTATTCCCCTCTCCCTGCTTGTGCTCTTTCTTATGTAGGTAAATCTTAAAAAAAAAAAAAAAAAGAACTGGTATGATAAAATCTACCTCTCAACAATGATGTAACAATTGTGCTTTGTAAGTACACAGAGTTTTTTAAAGATTTTATTTATTTATTTGACAGAGATCATAAGTAGGCAGAGATGCAGGCAGAGAGAGGAGGAAGCAGGCTCCCCGCTGCGCAGAGAGCCCGATGCGGGTCTCGATCACAGGACTCTGGGATCATGACCTGAGCTGAAGGCAGAGACTTTAACCAACTGAGCCACCCAGGCGCCCTCAGACAGATTTTTTTTTTTTTAAGATTTTATTTATTTATTTGACAGAGAGAGATCACAAGCAGGCAGAGAGAGAGGAGGAAGCAGGCTCCCTGCTGAGCAGAGAGCCTGATGCCCAACTCAATCCCAGGACCCTGAGATCATGACCTGAGCCGAAGGCAGCGACTTAACCCACTGAGCCACCCAGGCGCCCCCCCAGACAGATGTTTTTAAAGAAATTTAAAGTACTCAATTAGTTTATTAGTATCTCTCTGCACTTTTTCTAAAATTTAATCTTAAATTTATATTAAAATTAAAATTTAATTTTTTTACCTCCTGCCCGGTAAAGCACAAGAACTAAAACATTTTTTAAGAAGGCAAAAAATGCTGCATTAAAACAAACTTTATAAACAACGTGATAAAAAGTAATTTCTTGGGGCGCCTGGGTGGCTCAGTGGGTTAAAGCCTTGTCCTGTTGTTTACAGATTACTGTACTTCTAGCTGGTAAACACCACAGCTAGAAAGCAGTATACCAACAATACCTTTAAGATCAAGTCACTTAAAAAAACATTGTATGTGGGTCATCCCTTGGACAATTTGGGGCCAGAGAGAAGTTGTTATACTGGTTTCCTTAAATAGCACTATAACCTAACCTGATTCCAAGATAATTTCCAAAATATCAATGGAATGAGTGTTGCTGAAATTCTGGTTATGAAGGTTTATCCTTGAATAAGAGGTCCCAAGATTCAGAAGCCCTATGATGTTGCCCATGATACTGACCAAAAAAGAAGTTATGAGACTATGGAAAAGATTTCTGAGAAAAAAGCAGATCAATATTCTTCCTCAGAAAATGAGGATGATTGAGGCCATGTGCATACTTGCATAATTCAAAAAAATATCAATTAAGAGATTATAAACCCAACTAGCTATAGTTTTTCCCAAAGGTGCAAGGTGACTTATGACACTTTTTTTAAGTTCTAATTTTGTGAGCCCTTCTGTGTTGGGCACTATGTCAAGTGTTTTAAATATATTATTCATTTGATTCATTTGATGCTCACAAATAATCTTATGAGAATAGGAATTATAATCCTCCAAAGTCAAGCTCAGAGAGGTTCAGTAATTTGGTCAAGGTTATAGACAGCAACTAGAGGAGCACAGGCAAATTCAGGTCTGTTTCCTCCTAAGCCTAAGCTCTTAACCTTTATCCTATGCTTCTCATCAACATTTTTTTTTTTTAGGATTTTATTTATTTATTTGACAGAGATCACAAGCAGGCAGAGAGGCAGGTGGAGAGAGAGGAGGAAGCAGGCTACCTGCCGGGCAGAGAGCCTGATGTGGGGCTTGATCCCAGGACCCTGGGATCATGACCTGAGCAGAAGGCAGAGGCTTTAACCCTCTCAGCCACCCAGGTGCCCCTCATCAACATTTTTGACATAAACTCAGAAAATTCTATCTTCAGCCCTACCTCCCCTGACCTTCTGTCTTGTACACTAGTAGATATAACTGCCTATTCAATATTCTACCTGGATGTCTAACAAGCACTTCAAATTTAACATGTTTCAGTAAATGGTACCTCCGTTCACCCAGTTCCTCAAGCTCCAAATCTAATACCCATCCTTGATTCCTCTAACAATCTCACAGTTAAGCCATCAGGAAAGCTATTGGCTTTACTTTCAAATTATACCTAACGACTTCTCATCATCTCTACTATCACAACTCTGGCCCAAGCCATTATCATTATTCACCCAGACTGCTGAGAGAGCCTCATAATTGGTCTCTGCTTTCATAGCCCATTCTTCACAAAGCAGCCATAGTTCTTATTTTTTTTGTAGCCAAAGTTTTTTAAAATGCATATTATATTATTTCATTTTTCTGCTTAAAACCGGTTAATGACTCCCTTTGCAATAATGTAAACTTCCTAAGATAGCCTTAAAGCTCTGCTGCCCCCCTGCCTTGATAGGCCTTCTCTGACTTTATCCCTTAACACTCTCTTCTTTGCTCAGCAAGCTTGTCACATTGGTCCTTATGATTTCAAATTTCTCTGCGATGTGAAGTTATCTACTATGAGAGGATTTGGAAAGACGGCAGTGGGGGTTTGAGAAAACTGGTGAGGAGGGAGGACAATTCAGAAAATTTTAACAGGATTGCTGGATGGTGTTGATGTTTCAGTTGTGCTTGATAACTGGAATTTAACGATAAAATGCATGTGATTATGCAAATTTCTCCAAATTGCTCTAGTACCAAAGGGGACAATAAGGATGGTAGGATTTATTCAAGGTAGGGGCAGGATGAAAAAAATGGGGCAAAGGAGTTATGGGTACTCCCAAGTGTAACTGAATCCCCCCCAACCCCCAAACGATGTAACGATGGAGTAGAGAGAAAGGTTGCTAGTCTCCTCAGTTTACCCCAGCTGTGGCAACAACCTAGAATTGCTAAGTAGAAATAGAATCAAAGGACCAAGACCTACCAGCATTTCTGTTGAAAGCTTTAAATTACAAATCCAGATTATTTTGGGAAATTCTGATTATTTAAACATTTACAGAATTGACAAATGGGTAGAAGCTTGTTTACATTTTAAAGGCATTTTTCAATTTTAAAAATCCATTTCCAAAGGGAATCTGTAATTTTAACAGTAAGATTTATCAGTAAATTAGGGATTCAGATTTTTAAAATTGTCTAATCTGGTCAATCCTTTAGGTTATCCCAAGAGGGTGCTTTCTTAGATCTCTTCCTCCTTCAGGACACTTCTCTGGTTCTCCTGTCTTACTTAGAAAGATTTAAGTCCATTCTTAGAATGGCATAAAATACTCTTACTGTCCTGACCCTTAACTTGCCCAATATTTTCCCATTTATCCTCTTTGCGCTATAAGCTGCTGAGACGTAAACTACTTTGCACCTACTGTGCTTTTGTTTCTGTTACTCTCAGTCTAGATCATCTTCCCTACCTTCTCTGTTATACTCCCAGCCATCAATCAACACATAGCTCACACAGTACATTTCTAGGTAAGAGACAAGCACTGTCTTTCTGCTATATTTGGTCCTTGTAGATATTCCTATAACTGCTTGTCTTGGGTTATATTACAATGCATTTTATATACTCTATAGTACCTAATCCGTATTATGCATTATAAAGCATTTTTATGATTGATGTTTTAGGTGACCCAGCTGCTGAAACAGGGAGTGCTCTGTGTTCTTGGTCAAGTCCCTTTCCCTTCGAGCCTCAGATAACACAATGGGTACTGTGGTTCCGTGAAGACGAGAGAACGTATATAGAGCCCTTACACGGTGCTCCATTAAGGAAAGCCGCGACTGTTTACATTGTTTAGGGCCCTGAATAGGTAGGTTCCTGAATAGGTAGGTTCCTGCTGAGCTGAGTTCAGGAAACGTTTCTCTATATGACGTCACTATCAGCGACTTAAAAAACCACTGCACGTTTGTCCCGGAGTACAGAAGCGGAACTACTTAAAACGAGGTTCACCTGTCCCTCAGTTCACAGGTTCCGCCTGAAAAGATTTCCATTTAGTAGCTCGGGCAGTAGGAATGTGAGCTCAACAGCCAAGGACTTTCCCGAATTACTCCAGGGTGGGCGGGAAGTGTCTCCACCGCCCGGTGGGAAGGCCACCTTCGCTGGATTCAGAGAAGCGGGTGCATCCCTATGGCCTGCGGCAAAACCCAGCGCCGGGTCCAGGAGCGCTTCTCTCGGTAACGAGGAGGCTGCACCCTCCTCACGAGCAGGATTCACTGGTGTCGGACCACAGCCGGAACCCAGAGGGCGATTCCCGCGGTGCCGCGCTCCCGGGGCCAGGCCGGGCCGTGGGGTCTCCCCGTTCTCCACGCAGGGGCGGCGGGGCGGGGCGCAGTGACGCCAAGAGGAGTGACGCGACGACGCAGCGCGACGCGGTGACGCACGCCCCTTTGTTGGCTCAGTAGCGGTAGCAGCGGCTGTGGAGGTGGCGCTGGGGACTGTTTTCTCTCGGAGGCCGGAGCGGAGCCGCGTCTGACTGAGGCGGGCGGCAAGCGGCCCCCTCGCTCCCTCCCTCCCTCCTCCGCGCCCTCCCCGCCGCCGCCGCCGCCAGCCGCCAACCGCCAACCGCCGCGCCCGGGGAGGAGCCGCGGCCCGCGGGGCTGGAGCCAGGCCTGCGTCCGGACATCAGCCGGAGCCGGAGCGAGAGCCGGGGCCTCGGCGTCCCCGCCCTCTCCCCGCCTCAGGGCCAGCGTCCGCCGGGCCCTCGCGTGTCGCGCCATGGACTCGGACGAGGGCTACAACTACGAGTTCGACGAGGACGAAGAGTGCAGCGAGGAGGACAGCGGCGCCGAGGAGGAGGAAGACGAGGACGACGATGAGCCGGACGATGATAACCTGGATCTGGGCGAGGTGGAGCTGGTGGAGCCCGGGCTGGGCGTCGGCGGGGAGCGGGACGGACTGCTGTGCGGGGAGACGGGCGGCGGCGGCGGCAGCGCTCTGGGGCCCGGCGGTGGCGGTGGCGGCGGCGGCGGCGGCGGGCCAGGGCACGAGCAGGAGGAGGATTACCGCTACGAGGTGCTCACGGCCGAGCAGATTCTGCAACACATGGTGGAATGTATCCGGGAGGTCAACGAGGTCATCCAGGTGAGGGTGGCCGCCGCGCTGGCTTGACCTGGCCGGACTGGGGAGCAGATTCGGCGGCCCGAGGGGCAGGCCTGGGCCTGGTGCGCAACTCCGCCCGGTGCCTCCCGGCCCTGTCTCCTCCGCTGCCTCTGCTGGGGATAGAGGGTGTCGAAAGCAGACATTCGCGGGTTAGCCGGGTGTGGGGAGGTGCGCTGGGGGCGGTGCTTTTCCAGGTCCTGCTATGGCGGAGGCCTTCGGCCGCCCAACACTTCTCTTGCGGGCAATTCCTGCCTGTCCCTGGGCCCGGTGTCCTTCCTCTGGCCGGAGGAGCGCCTACAGGGGCGGGGCGGGGCGGAGGGGGGGTGGAGAAGAGCAGAACGAACGCGGCCCCTGAGAGGGTTATCCCGGCCTTCATTCTCGCTTGAGCACTTTTGGAAGGGGTTGGAGTAGGCCTAAGCAGCTTGGTGTACGGTTGCCCCAAGTGGGCACCGGTTAATAAAGAAATGGATTTGCTTGGCAGTCTTAAGTGCCTTACCTAAAGGTGGGGGAAGGGAACTGTTTCTCGGAAGAGGTGCTGATGGGCCTTCTTTTCCGATGGTGAAGCTTCTGCTCTCTTTATGTCGTTGCTGGCTGTTCGGGACCTAATGCTACTTTTCATTGGCAGCCAATGACTGACTTGAAGCTGTTGGAATGGCTACTGCTTAGTGCATACCCAGCCTTGCAGCTAAAACAGCAAAACGCAGTGTTACTGTCTAATATTAGACAAGACTCTTTTGTGAGTTAGAAAGTAGGGGCTTTCTGCTTCTGGACCCTTTTCTCTGATAATTTTTATTTCTTGGTGAGTTAGGCTTGGTTTAAGTTGATAACACAGCTCATTTGATCTCGCGGGTCAGATTTTGCATTTTTGAGCTTTAGGAAGTCCAAAGTTTACATTTGTTTGGGGAAAAAAATTATGATGAAGGGCCAGGGATACGATTGAAGAATAAAAATGAAGTTTTGATTCAGTGCAACTTTCAGAAAACACTAGTTACATATGAGGAAACTATATACAGGAGCAAGTTACTATTACCTTCTTCTATCTCAGTCATTACTCGCCCCCACCCCCAAATTAATTGGTTAACATTCACTGGGAAATTGGCAGTAGTATGTCACTGCTACTTGTTCAGTTTGCGTGAATAGCAGATTTTTACAGTATTGTCTAGTAAGGAATACTTTCAATTGAACCGTCTATTTTGGCTCATTTGGAGACCCTGTTTTGAATAATAGTAAGTAAAAAAAATCTGATAAACAGTGGACATCTCAAACTTTCATAGGGATACTGCAATCTGAGGAGGAAATTGAAGGTATATAGAAGGAAGATAAGTTTTATTGCTCTTTTTCTGCTTCTAAAAATAGGACAGTTCTTAGGCCACTAAGTTGAGACTTTTTTCTTTTTTTGAGGAAACTTTATTAAAAGAAGTTAGAGTAAAACCTTGAATTCTCTTTTCATTTATTTACCACCACAGTACATAAAATCCAATGTTTTCAAATTTAACTGTTTTATTGACATGTTAGGCCTTTAAAAACGCATGGATAATGGATATTTATTATTTAGCTTCTTTTTTTTCATATAGTAAATCTCATCCAGCTTTTCTCAGCTCTTAGGTGTGTCTTAAGCACTGAGGCCAAACCTTAGAAGTTCTTCATGTCACTTCTGGAACTGGGATGTAGCTAATGCATATGACATCATTCTTTCTTTGTTAGTTTAGCGGAGAGAGAATAAACACAGATGAACTGAGCTAATAAGGACCACAAAATACTAGGGGTTTTTTTGTTTGTTTGTTTTTAAGAGGTGTCCATGCCTGATTTTTGAAAACTATCTTTTTCCTAGTTGACCTCATTTTAAGGTCTCTTAAATGGTATTCCTGAATATATGAATATCAGTTCCTTGTTAAGTTTATATTTCGACCTACCAGTAAAGGAAGGAATAGGGTTTATCCCAGGTCATCTTTTCTCCAAATGGTGTGCTTCTTAGATCTAAACTAGGCTTTGGTTGTGGTAATTGTTTTTTTATGTTAGATTTAAACTTAAAAAGTTACACTGGTCGTACATGCACACTCTAAGAAAACTGACTAGGCAAGGAAAAAAAAAGACGAGATCTACACCAAGAGAGATACATAAAATTTGAAGTTAGTTATCTTTTCAGAGCTCTGGGTGAGCTATACATATATTTTAACAACATCAGAATCATACTATATATTCTCGTTTTCCGTAGAAAAAAGCAGGTTATGGAAACAGAAGGAATCTCAACAGTTTTCTCTTGTTAATAACTGTTTCCATTTTCAGTGTTTATATGATTATAAATCTAGACGTTTATTTAATCAGTCCATTATTATTGGCCTTCCTTTTTATTTTCTAGTTTCTGGCTCTTACTAACTTCATTGGGAATATCGTCATAGATAAATCTTTGAATGTTTTATTTTCTAGGATAGATTGAATTGCTGAGTCAAATGATGTGATTATTTTCAAGGCATTTGATACATACTACCTACCACATTGCTTTAAGAAAGGTTATGTTAGTTCCCCCCCACCAGTCAGTGCTTAATTAGGATAAAATAGTCATCATTTTAAAAATTTGCTTTAAAAAAAAGAAAAAGGTGAAGAGAACTTTTAACATGTATCTTAGGACATTGGTATTTCTTTTGTAATTTGCCCTTTGCTTTTGCTCATTTTGAGCCCTTTTAGGGATTTTTATCTTTTATTGCTTTATAAAACCTCTTTATATTCGTTGAGGTTTTTAAAGATCATTTCTCTAGGTTTTTTAGTTGAAAAAGTGGTCTAATGTGGCAATAAGTTTTAAGTTTATCAAATTAAAACCCCTTGTTTTACTTCACATTAGAGAGCTTACTGTTAATTCTAAAAAATTTTAAATTCCCTGCTCCCCCGTGCTACTTTTCAATATGAAATCAGGTATGTTATTAGTGAATTTGAAAATAAATTTGCAGGAGATAAAGATTGAAATGTGAAAAGATTGCCAGATTAATTTTTCCTTGGGAATTGTATTACTACTTTGGGGAGAATAATTCTGGGCAACATTAGATAATATTGTAATTTGTAGACATCTGCGGGTGAGTTTTAGCTTTCATATGAGTTAACACTTTTTGTTTTAGAAGACTCTTGGTTTTCTAGCTTCCGTAACACTCTTGTTATAATTTGTTTAGTTTGGCTTTGTTATATTTAAATCTTTGTGGCTACCTAGATTACCTTGTGAACTTTCAAGAATAGATCAAGGGTTTTGTTTAACCTATACCAATATTAAAGAAGTACTAAAAGCCCTTAACTTACCCAACTGTATTTACTTAACTAGTATTATTGAACAGTGGATTTCTAATGTAATTGCTTTAACAGCTCGGTAGTTGATTAAACACCACACAGTTCTGCGATTGAGAGGCCTTTCAACTTGCTATTTTGTGTTTCCACAACATTATTCAGCACATGTTGGTTGTGCTTGTGCGTGTATGCCAGTCACCGTATTAACTAGATTAGAGGGCATGGTTCTTGCCTAAGGAGCATATAAAGGTGGGGAACATAGAGGTCCTTGGGCTTCATTCCCAGAGATTGTTGTTCATCAGTTAAGTCTGAGTTGGAGCTTAGCATTTATATATTTTTAGCCACTCCAGTGATAGTTCTTAACCACTGGGATAGTCATAGTTCATCTACTGTCATGATTTTGACTCGGGGAGAATGAGTAGAGTGAGAAGGTGGTAACCCTTAGGCATACTCGTTTTTAAAATTAATTAATTAATTTATTAAAGATTTTATTTATTTATTTGAAAGAGAAGCGAGCACAGCAGGGAGAGCTGGAGAGGGAGAAGCAGGCTTCTCGCTGAGTAGGAAGCTCCATGCGGGGCTCAATCCCAGGACCCAGAGATCATGACCCGAGCTGAAGGCAGAGGCTTAACTTACTGAGCCCCAGGAATACTGCTTTTAAAGGATGTGCTGCAGAGGAGGAGCATGGGCTGATGGGTATGAGTGGTCACAGAGAAGGTATAAAGAAGTGGGTGGGTGTCTTGCTATTTTAAGGTTTATTATGCTAAATAGTCCGTTTTAAAGACAACAGATATCTTTACAGGGGAAATTTTCTAGTGGCTGTTGAAGTTTTTAATTTAATTTCAGCTATTTATTTAATTAAAAGACTTAAAGAAGTTTTAAGGTGAGGTTTCAAGCATAAATTGAGAGGCAGTGTATACCAGCATTTTTGACTCAGAGTCAGTTCTAGCCCTGGACGTTGGAGGAAAAACTCCAAATGCCAAGTTTTGTTTACATCTCAGAACCTTCAGTTTTTGTTTTTGTTTTTGTTTTTTTTTTTAAATATGGGAAGTAGTTAAGAGAGTTGAACTACTAGATTGGCCTTTTTTCTTTTTACATTGAGTTTTTTTTTTTAATCTAACATCCTTTTATAACCTTAGTTAATTGGAGATGCTCACTGTTTCAAAGAAGTGAATTCAAGTGAATTCAAGTGTGCAAATCAGGATGAACTTAAATTGGCTAACTTATTTGGGTAGGGAGTGGAAGAGGGAGAGGAAGGGGAGAGAGTGTGTATCTTGAAGCTGTTAATTAAAAGTATTTGGTATAGTTTATTCCTCTTGATTTTCTGTCTTTTCCCACCTGATCTTGAACTTATTTGAGCCATAAGTTTTAAATTCTATTAATTCTTATTAAATCGCTTATGGCAGTAGTCCTGTGAATCAAACTCTGGGGGTGGGGTCCAGCCGTTGGTTTAAATGAGCATTCCAGGTGATGCTGATGCAAGCTCAAGTTTGGAACCACTAATGCAGTTGAAATTTAACAGCGTTTCTCAGTGTGTTATCAGTATAGTGATAAATTACAACAGAGGTGGGTTAATGGTGGAAGGCAGGTTGTTTAAGAAACTAATAAAAGGAAAATTTCAAAAGTGCTTCACAGCGCTTGCTGGGCTAATAGAGTTGGAGGGGATTTGTCATTATTACTGGTATCCTTCAGATAAAGTGGTCTTTAATTCAGTTATTTCAAACGTGCAAACCAAAGTAGTGGCACCTTACATTCTAGGTTGGACCACTTGGTTTTCTTTCCACTTCTTTTTTTTTTTTTTTTAAACACAAAAATATTTGAGTTTCTTTATTTAATATGTTGGAAAAAAAAAAGGTTTTGGATACTGTAACTGCTCCTCCTCAGTACTTGTAGTAAATAGTGAAGAGAATATGAGAAGACATTCTCAAGGAGTTGATGATCTCTTTTAATTTAGACACTCAAAGCTGTTGGGTCAGAAAGTCTTTTCATCAGGTGCTAAGTGGATAGTAATAGGTATTCATGGAAGAGAAATCTGTGGGTGTTATCTGGCTAGGATTGGATGGCTAGGATTTGGATAGATAGGAAAAAGGGATATAAAGCCATTTTAGGAAATTGAATGAAGTGAGAACAAGGAAAGTGTCTGAATAATGGTGAGGTTCACTAAAGTAGAACAGAGTTTGTAAATTGTGGGTGGTAAGGTTGCAGAAACTGGAAGGTTTGATATTCTGAAGAAAGGCAGAAGCCATCAGATTAGATTCCTTTATTTTGGGTTTGACATATGGTAGCTGTATGTATTTTTTTTTTTTTAAGATTTTATTTATTGATTTGACAGAGAGAGATCACAAGTAGACAGAGAGGCAGGCAGAGAGAGAGAGAGAGGGAAGCAGGCTCCCTGCCGAGCAGAGAGCCCGATGCGGGACTCGATCCCAGGACCCTGAGATCATGACCTGAGCCGAAGGCAGCGGCTTAACCCACTGAGCCACCCAGGCGCCCCAGTAGCTGTATGTATTAATTCAACTCTACATTTCCTCAAAACTCAGTGGCTTAAAAACACTATCTTAGAGTTTCTATGGGTCATGATTCTGGGTGCAGCTGAGTTAGGTTAGGTGCCTCTGGCTCAGGGTCTCATGTTAACTCCATTAAGGTTGCAAGCAAAGTATCAGTTAAATTACAGTTCTCAAGGCTTGAGGAGGGGAGATTCCCCTTCCATTGTCAGGCCTCAGATTTTCACTGGCTGGTTGTTGGCCAGAGACACAAGTACCTTGCCATGTGGGCTTCTCCAGAAAGTGGCTTATAACACAGTTTCTTTTCCTCAGAATGAAGAGTCTGAGAGCCCCCAAGATAGAAGACAGTCTTTTTATAATTTCATTTCAATTGACATCCCATCACTTTGTCCTGTTCTACTTGTTATAAGTGATTAACTGTATCCACACACTCAAGGGGAGGAGGTTACACAAGTGTGAAGATGAAGAGGTGAGGGATCCTTGGGGCCATCTCAGAGGCTCTTCCATCATCTACATACAGTTTGGCTTTGTCAGGAGGTGAAGGACAACCATTGTATAATGCTTATCTATCCATTTAATTTATATACAAATAAGAGGCATAGTAGTTTGGATTTTTTTACTTAGGATTAACTATAAATTATTTGTATTTGGCTTTAAATGATAAGCATTCTTAATTACTTTCCAATGGCTAAGATTAAAAGAAATAGCTTGCAGTCTCTTAGAATTGGAAGAAATTTGAGATTCTTCAGTCCAATAATTTTTTTCTTTTTTAACTTTAGCTACATAGTGGAATCACCTGGGGATTTTTTTTTCACACTTTTAATTGCAGTTGTAAGAAACAGCGATAGCATAGCGATCCCACATACCCTTTGCTGATTTTTCTACGGTGATACCACCTTGCAAAACTATAGCATAATGTCATAACCAGTGAATGTATTGACATTAATGTGGTCTTACTCAGATTTCTTTCCCTGAGATTTTTGTTTTAAAGGCAGGCACTCAGACCCCACAACAGACTAAGCAGTGGGTCTCTGGGAGTTTGGACCATGCATTGTCATTAAACAGAAATTTTCCCTGGATTATTTTAATGCACACCCAGGGCTAAGAGTCCTTGTTCTTATTTGTTGTCTCTAAGAATCCTCTCAGTAACATTCCAATCTCTGCTTAACTACAGATAAATGACAGTGAAGTATTTTGTGATGTAGCTCATTTCAAATTTAACTCTTGATTTTTTTAAATGTAATTAAAATCCGCTATTGTAACTTTCGCGTATTGTTCTTAGGGTCACCCTTTTGATAAAGTTGTTTTTTAAAATAATTGTGTTGGAAGCTTTTCTTCCTGAAGTTAATGAGACCCTCTTTCTTCATACAACAATGAACCTGTATTTTTGATAAAATTAATATTGGCTGCTTTTCTATTTTCTACTAGACTTTCTCTTTTTATTTATTTATTTATTTATTTGACAGACAGAGATCACAGGCAGGCAGAGAGGCAGGCAGATAGAGGAAGGGAAGCAGGCGCCCCTAGACCTTTCTCTTAATAGGCATAATATGACAGGCCATAACTTGGCTAAGACTTCAACAATATACAGGTCATCTCTTCTGTGTTATCATACTATTACTATATAGCTTTGTTAAATAGCTTAATTATTCCTATTAAATGATGGGATAAATGTAAGAATGAGGATTTATTTGGCTGACATTTGATAATCACTTGTGAAAGAATGAACTATAATCAGAGGCTTCTAACCTGGGATGGTTGTATCTTTTGGGGCCTATAGTAGTGGCAGTTTTTACCCTTTCTTCCCCCAGCATTAAAAAAAACTATTTAAAACAGAGCAAAACAGGGGCGCCTGGGTGGCTCAGTGGGTTAAAGCCTCTGCCTTTGGCTCGGGTCATGATCCTCAGGGTCCTGGCATCCAGCCCCGCATTGGGTTCTCTGCTTGGCGGGGAGCCTGCTTCCCCCTCTCTCTTTGCCTGCCTCTCTGCCTACTTGTGATCTCTCTCTCTCTCTCTCAAATAAATAAAATCTTAAAAAAATAAAATAAAATAAAAAATAAAACAGAGCAAAACAAAACTGCCCAAGTGAGTTAAAATGTGGGCCATTGTTGGGTCTTTAGTTCTAAAAGAATAGCACGTTTTATAGAGTCATTTGATTTCCATAATCATGTAAGAATCCAAATTTTTGCTTTTTTCCTAAAATTTCATTTTAACAGTGATTGGAGGTCATCTGGGATTAGTTTGAATAATGTCTCATTTCTCAATGTATCTTGGTGAATAGTTGATGTCCAGTTGGTATTTAGGTTAAACTGACGGGTAGTTAGTATCTCGGAAGGCAGTTTAAGAAGTTCTTACTGAAATAGCAACGTTCTGGCAGATTAACTTTTCAGAGCTCTACTTTTTTCGTTTTTAAAAATGAGAATGCTAGTATTAGGGTCAAAAGAGTGTGAGGATTTGAGTGAGAAATGCCAAATACTGTACTGAAAGTTTTCCCATGTAATTTTTTTCTTAATGTAAACATCATTCAATAGCATTTTTCATTTTTGCTATGTTCCATTTAAAGGAAGTGTCAGAAGTGACCTGACACTTAATACATTTTGGCAAAAAGTACAGCAGATAATGAAGTATTAGGTAACATTTCCTTATTACTAAGACATTTGTTTAGACGAAGCTAAGAATAGCTATAATCCCAGACACTTCTCCCCAGGCTTACTTTGCAGTCTCCTTTGAAACTGTCATACTTCTAATTCAAATATTAACAGACTCCAGTTGCTTGGTAATATATCCTTTCTCTTAGTCACAATTGTACGTTTTTAAGGGATTAAGTAGAAGCCAGAGACTAAGAAGTATTTTCTGATTCTTAGCAAGTATTTACAAGTAAAAACCTGTAAAGTGTGACATTTTGGACAGGTATTTCTCTGAAACCCACTTGAAACCCAGATTTACTGTATTGTCTCCTCAAGGCTCTTCTTTCTTTAAATTACCAGTTAACTGTTCGTGGAATTTGAGAGTCACCCTTAAATTTTTCCCCCTGCATTTCCCATATCCAATTAGCCATGATCAAGTTACCTCTGAAATTTGTTATTCCTGTTCTTTTTACAAACTAATCCTAATCTAAGGCCTCTTTTTATTTTGCCTCATTGTCTACAGGCTTCCAGTCTATGTCATACTACCAAATACAAATGTAGCAGTCATTTTCCTGCTAAAAAAAACTTCATTGTCCGCCCCTTCCCCCGCCCCTTACTATTATAAGTTTTGTCCAGATTCCTTTATATGGCATTCATGGCTTCCTCATCTTAGTGTCAGCGCATTTTTTTCAGTGTCAGCTGCTGCTGTTCCTGATTCTCCCATCTCCCCCAACTGCACCACTTATAATTTCTTTCCTTCTTTTCATTGCTCTATGTTGGGTTTATAATTTCCTAAAACATAAAACACATTTGTGTTTTCTTAAATTTGCTCAAGCTCCTCCCTCTTGTGTTACTCTTAATCCTCTCAATTGCCTGATGTACTTCTATTCAGACCCTGCTCAGATACTACTCTATCTCTTGCCAGGTCCCTCTTCTTTACCTTTCTAGTGCTTCCTTATCTTTGTTTGCATGGTGCTTCATGTAGATATTGGTATAGCCTGCATGAGGTTGAAATATAGCCATCCCAATACCTAAGTCTCCATAGCCAGATGTGAGGGACTTGAGTATGAGAGCTGAATCTTCCACATCCATAGCATATGGCACACTAACAGTCTTTGCTATAGTAGAAACTCAGTAAATACTTGAAATTTGTCCTTGCCTAGTAAATGCTTACTTCCTCAGCTTCCTTATCATATACCAAGGGGAGCTAGGTAAGATTTTCTTCTGGTGCTAATAAGTTATTTTATGATTTGTAGGTAATGCCACAGTCCTAGTGTAAGAAGCAAGAAAAAAAAAAAGTGTTTAAATTCCAAGAGGACAGCTTTTTTTTTTTTTTAATTTTTTTTTTTTTTTTTAAAGATTTTATTTATTTATTTGACAGAGAGAAATCACAAGTAGGCAGAGAGGCAGGCAGAGAGAGAGGAGGAAGCAGGCTCCCTGCTGAGCAGAAAGCCCGATGTGGGGCTTGAACCCAGGACCTGGGATCATGACCTGAGCCGAAGGCAGCGGCTTAACCCACTGAGCCACCCAGGCGCCCCCTTTTTTTTTTTTTTAATATTTATTTCACAGAGATTACAAGTAGGCAAAGAGGCAGGCAGAGAGAGGAGGAAGCAGGCTCCCCGCCGAGCAGACAGCCTGATGCGGGGCTTGATCCCAGGCCGCTGGGATCATGACCTGAGCCAAAGGCAGAAGCCCTAACCCACTGAGCCACCCAGGCGCCCCAAGGACAAGCTTTTTAAGTGCTCGGAATATATAGTGACATTTTTAAAGCTTATCGTTTGCATGTAGTTCCCTGGCACTTACATGAACTGACAGTGATATAAAAACAATTGAGTCACTAATGCTGTAGTTCTCAAAGTATGGTCTATGAAAGCACAACTATTGTATGATAATACTAAGACATTTGCCTTTTTTAACGTGCTGACCTTTGTTCTAATGGTGCAGAATGCCGTGGGTAGGTAAAACAATGGGAATCCTAGCACGAATCACATCAGTGGAACCCAACTATAAAAGTAGTCTTTGTATTCTTCATCTCTACAGACAGTAAAAAAATAACATTTTTCACTTGGTCTGGATGAAGTAGTAAAAGTTACTAGTTTTGTTATATCTTATCCTTTAAGTACACATCTTTTTCATAGCGTGGGTGGTAAAGTAGGCTTAGGTGAAGCACTTGGGCATACTAAAGTTACAGAGGTTGTCTTGAAGAAGACATCTGTGCAGTTTGATTTGTGAGCGGAACAAGCCGCTTGTTTGATGGAACACCCATTTTTTCTTGAATGACTGACTGGTTGTTTTTGTTTTTTAGACAAATGGCAAACATATGGTGAATGTTTCTCCAAATGAATGAAATACACCTGTTATTTCAAGGAAAAGTGCTAACAGTATGTTGCTAATGATAACATTTTTAAAGTTTTTAAGTGAAAATTAGAATTTTGGAAAACTTATGTTTGCTACTGTGAGACTGACTGCTTCCTAATATTTAAAAACTTCTGATGAAATATTGTGTAATAAAATATATCAATATTTGGAAGATCAGTTTAACTTAATGAACCAATATTTTCCAAATGACCAATTTTCCATTGACCAATTTTGATACTTCACAGTCATGCATTGGTAAATGAACCATTCAGAGTACAAGATAGATCACCAAGAATATGAAAAGTTCTTTGACATGGTTTCAAATTCTACCTTGCAAACAGCTTTTAAGATACAACCACTTTTTGCATTTTGGTGTAATTTCAAGAAGAATATCCATAATTAAGTGAAAAGCCTATGAAAGTGTTCCTCTTTGGGACGCCTGGGTGGCTCAGTTGGTTAAGCATCTGCCTTTGGCGCAGGTCATGCTCCCAGGGTCCTGGGATCAAGTCCCACATATGGCTCCTTGTCAGCAGGGTGCCTGCTTCTCCCTCTGCCTGCTCTGCCTCTTCTGCCTGCAGCTCTCCATGCTTCTACTCTCTCTGACAAATAAATAAATAAAATTTTTTTAAAAAAAGTGTTCATCTTCAAAAAACTTACATATATATTTATTTATATATGTAATTTATACTAAATTAAGTTTATTAAATTAAAATGTGTGTGTGTGTGTGTGTGTGTGTGTTTTAATGTAATCTCTATACCCAGTGTGGAGCTTGAACTTAAAACCCTGAAATTAGGAGTTGCGGGTTCTATCCACTAAATCAGCCAGGAGCCCCAAGTGCTCCTCTTTTTTTCAAACTACTTATTTTTATGAAGCCATATTTCCTTTATTCTTCAGATAAAACAACATATCCAAGAGGGGCATCTGGGTGGTGCAGTGAGTTGACTCTTGGTTTTAGCTCAGGTCGTGAACTCTGGGTCTGCCTTGGGCTCAGCGCTTAGGACAGAGTCGGCTTGGGATTCTCCCTCCCTCCCTCTGCTCCTCCCAGTCATGCTCTCCAAAATAAAAAAAAAAAAAAATTAAAAAAACCCCACAACACATCCAAGAGACTGAATCCAGAAGCAGATATGAGAATCCAGCTATTTTCTATTTAGCCAGGTATTAAAGAGACTTTGAAACGTGAAATAGTGACTTCTTCTTACCAGCTTTTTTGTTAGGACATAGTTTTTTTCATTCAAGTGTTTTTTGTATTAATCTATAATGGGATCTATTACTGTTATCTTAATGAGTTAATATTTTAAAAATTCTATTTTAGCAGCTAACATGTTAAATATTGATAGTTATAACTCATGTAAACAAAGCTCTTTGGTGTCCTTAATTTTTTAAGGTGGAAAGGAGGTCTGAGACCAAAAAGGTTGAGAATTGCTGCTCTAATATTCTGAAATATTTCTGAATCATTAAGAAAATGGCATGTAGGCTTGCAAAAAGGAGATAGGACTAACCACACTATTTGGATTTATTATAAATTAGCAATAGTTTATAAATTACAAATGAAGTATTACTGACTAATCAGAAACTTCTTATTTATAAGCTATGTTAGATGCTCTGGGGGTTATTAACAGAAATACTAGCCTCTGTTGTTAAATAAAATCTAGGAAATGTAAATAATAAGGTATGACTAGTAGGGGAAAGATGTTGGAAATGGGATGGGAGGCTTAATTTTTTTCAAGGAGGAGCTAGTAGAGATACCACTCAACATACTCTATTTGTTAATTTGTCTATATTTTGACTTCTTATATTAGAATGAAAGCTGTGTGAGAGCAGGACTTTATTTTATTCATTGCTGCAGTCCCAGTTCCCGGAACAGTACCTGGCACATACTGGGTATTTAGTAAATCTTTCTTTCTTTCTTTCTTTCTTTTTTTTTTTTTAAGATTTTATTTATTTATTTGACAGGAGGAGAGACAGAGAGAGGGAACACAAGCAGGGGGAGCGGGAGAGGGAGAAGCAGGCTTCCCGCCGAGCAGGACCCTCTGATCATGACCTGAGCCGAAGGCAGATGATTAACGAGTGAGCCACCCAGGAGTCCTTAGTAAATATTTCTTAAGTACTTTTATTTCAGTTCCATTTTTGGAGAATATTTTGCTATGTTTATAATTTTAGGTTTCAGTTTCTTTCAGTACCTTAAAGATTCTGCTGTTTTCTGGCTTCTGTTTGTGGTGAGAGGAAGCTTAATGAAGTCTTTAATTTAGGTGTTTGTGAGATTTTTTTTTACTGTGTGTCTAGTGAGGTGTGTTTTTTTTGTTTGTTTGTTTTTTGTTTTATTTTTTAAATCTTTCGGTTTTCGGATCCTTTTGAGTCTGTGAGGGTGATGTCTTTTTATCAGTTCTGGAAATTCTCAGGTCTGCCTTCATCCTCTTTCCTTCTGAGACTCCAGTTACATATATATTAGAGCTTTTTGTTATGTCCCAGACGTGTTCAGTGCTCTGTGTGTCTTACATTCTCTTCTTCTGCTTCAAATGGGATGATTTCTGTTGATTTATCTTCTGGGTCTCTAAATCTTTTTCCTTTGATCTGCTATTAAACACCTAATTAGTTCTTAATTTCCAATATTGTATTTTTTAATTCTAGAGTTTCCATTTGATGCTTTTTTGTAGGTACTAGTTTTCTGGTGATGACTTTTTCATCTGTTTTCTTCAGTGTAATAATCATTTATTCTTACAAGGTTTGTCACCTAATTCCAGTAATAACTGTTACTCGCTTCATATATTTTCTTCCCTTCCGGTTTTCAGTCATGTGTTCCTGTCATTGGACATACTTTTGATTGCATGCTGTATGTTGGTTATAAAGTAATTTAGAGGTTCTGGATGATGATATATTTCTGTAGAGAGGATTTTCATTCTTCCTTCTGTTTGGTGGTTAGAGTGGTGAATGATGATCTTAATCCAGTCAGGCTGAGTTCTAGCTCTGTTTAAAGATTTTATTTATTTTACAGACAGATCACAAGTAGACAGAAAGGCAGGCAGAGAGAGAGAGGGAGGAAGCAGTCTCCCCGCTGAGCAGAGAGCCCCATGCGGGGCTCGATCCCAGGACCCTGGGATCATGACTTGAGCCGAAGGCAGAGGCTTTAACCCACTGAGCCACCCAGTTTAGTTTCAGTCTCTGATCTGCCTATGGACCTTTAGAATCTTCAACTAAGGGGGCGCCTGGGTGGCTCAGTGGGTTAAGCCTCTGCCTTCAGCTCAGGTCATGATCTCAGGGTCCTGGGATTAAGCCCCACATCGGGCTCTCTGCTCAACAGGGAGCCTGCTTCCCTTTCTCTCTCTACCTACTTGTGATCTCCCTCTGTCAAATTAATAAAATCTTAAAAAAAAAAATCTTCAACTAAGAACCTGCTGTATTCTTAGCAGTTCCTTCCCTAGGGATCTCAAACTTTAATCATTGACTCCCAAGACTGCTGGAAGCATCACTTCTTATTTCAGACACTTTTATCTTTAGATTTTTAGTTTTGGCCCTGTTTTTAACCCAGGGATTAAGCAGATATCCTGAGGAAAAGACCAACCATGCCCCCATTCTTGAGACACCCCTCAAATCTCAGTGTTAGTTTCCCTTTTGGGCTGTAATACGTCCCACAAACTTAGTGACTTAACACATAAATTCATTATTTTATAGTTCTGAAAGTCAGAAATCCAAATTGTTGGATCCAAATGAATCTTAGTGGGCTCTCACCCACTTTTTCACTTCTGGAGAGACTACCTGCGTTCCTTAGCTTGTGGCTCCTTATGGCATCTTTAGAGCCAGCAGCATAGCATCTTTAAATCTCTCTCTGACTCTTTTGCTTTTGTCCTCTTCTTCCACTTTAAAAAATCTCACATGTGCTTCTTTCACTTTATCTTTTTATTTTATTTTTAAATTTTTATTTATTTTTAAGTAAGCTCTATTCCCAACATGGGGCTTGAACTCATGACCCTAAGATCAAGAGTTGCATGCTCTACCAACTGAGCCAGTCAGGCACCCTGTACTTCTTTAACTTTGAACGTGATTCTCTGATTATACTGGGTTGACCTGGATAACCTAGGATAATCTCTTTAAGGTCAGCTGATCACCAATTTTAGTTCCCATCTGCAACATTAGTTAATTTCCCCTCACCATGCAATTTTAACATTTATAGGTTGCAGGTATTAGGATGTGAACATCTTAGGGGAAAACACTACTCTCCTTGCTTCAAGAATTGATAAGCACTCTCAGGTAAAATCCCACGACATTTGTAAAATCACTAGTTTTTTTAGCTGTCTACTGCCTTCAGACAAATAGTCTCTCAACATTGTCTGGCTTTTCCAGTCCTGGATAGGAATGCTGGTTTACCTCTTAGCTACTCTATCCTACCTGGAAAGGAAAAATAAATATTCAAAAACTCAATGAATATATTCTTAGTCAATGAGATTTGTCTTGGGGATTTTTGAAGCCTGCATTCCATGGGAGCAAGCAACTACTTTGTGGACTGTAGAATGCACTTTTGAACTTGGATTCCAGCCAGAAAGTATGACATTTTAAAGATTAGAGTAAGGACTCTGCCTAAAATGTGGGAAAATAACGGTATGGAGGAGAAAAAAAGAACTGACTCATTGATTTTTATGTTAGGAGAGACTCACATGACAAAAGTGTTAATAGCTGACATTTGTGAATGTGTTAGGTATTTTCACATGTATTAATTTGTTATAAATTCCAGGGAAATAGCATTATTTCCATTTTACAGATGAGTAATTTGAAGTTAGAGAAGCTGAGAAATGCATTTCTCTGTCAGAGACTGGTGGAGGTCCTTGAAACTGGGTCTTCTTGACTTTTAACCTCTTTCTTTCTTAAAAACTTTTTAAAAGATTTTATTTATTTATTTGAGAGAGAGAGGGCAAGCAAGTATAAGTGGGAGGGGCAGAGAGAGAGAGTGATAGAATCCCAAGCTGACTCTGTGCTGAGCCTGGAGCCCAGTGAAGGGCTCAACATGGAGCTCTGAGATCATGACGTGAGAGGAAACCAAGAGTCAGTCGCTCCCTCTTTTAAGGCGCCCCACCTTTTAAGCTTTTTCTGCTAGAGTAAACTTTTCAGATTTTAGTTGGACTATTTGAGCCAAATTCTTATACTGTTTTCTTTGTATTTGTTTACTGGAACTTTTCAATGCTAAAATGATTTTTCATTGTAGCTAATTGACTGTGATTTTAGATGAGTAACTTAAATTAGTTACCTCTTGCTACACAACAGATTGCCCCAACACTTAGTGGCTTAAAACAACAAACATTTATTATCTCATGGTTTTGAGGGGCTTAGCTTGGTGATTGTGGCTCAGGGTCTCTAATGAGGTTGTAATTATCTTGTCAGCTGAGGTTGCAGACTTGGTTTGTGCTGAAGAAGTGCTTTCAAGATGGCTCACTCACTATCTATTGGTACGTGGGCCTCTCTGTAGGGCTATTTTAATGTCCTCCCTCCTCCAGAACAAGTAATCAAAGAAAGCAAGACATTCTGTAATGTCTTCTGTGACCTAGCATTGGAACCCACTGTGGGATGAGAGGTCTAAAACAAATACCAGGAGGGAGGGATCATATGGGGCATCTTGGAGGCTAGTTACACAGATACCATATGGAAAGGAAGGGTAAAATACAGGGATATGGCTGTAAGGCTAGATTTTAGTTCTGGGATTATGAGATTTAAAAAGTAGATGCTACTCTTTTTTTTTTTTTTTTTTAATGCTACATTTAATGAGTAACAAAAAGGGAACTTGAAAGCCCTCCAAACCTGGGTATAGAGCAGCCGGCCTCCTTTTGTATGATACATATTTTCCAAAATCAGTATCTAAAAACTTCTTCCGCATGTGAGACAAGTATTTCTAAAACTCTTAAGTACATAATAATCATTTTAAAAAATTTATTCATTACAAATTTTTTTTTTAAAGATTTTATTTACTTATTTGAGAGAGAGAGAGAGCATGAGAGGGGAGAAGGTCAGAGGGAGAAGCAGACTCTCCCCATGGAGCCGGGAGCCTGATGCGGTACTCGATCCCAGGACTCCAGGATCATGATCCGAACCGAAGGCAGTCACTCAACCAGCTGAGCCACCCAAGGTGCCCCATTTTATCTATTTAATTCACCTTTTGTAAAACTCTTGGACCTTATAGTCTAGGACTAGAGTTTAGTCCTTCTATCTATATTACTGTGTGGCCTTAGACTAAATCAGGCTGTGGTCTGAATCTGCCCTTACAAAAGAAAAGATTTGGATTTGATGATTTCTGAAGTTCTTACCCAGTTATGAAATTCAAAAAGATAATTAGTGTGGATGCTTTCAAGGAAAAACCCAAACCTCCTTTCTGCTCTAATGCCACTATCTATCTTGAACTTGTTCCTCTTAGATTTTACTATTCCTGAGAGTACTATACATTTCCCAGTCAACATGTTCTGCCAAATCAGTACTTAATTTTTACATCTATATGCCTCTCCGCAGTACATATGCTTGGCCGTAGGTGTATAAAGATGAGCAGAGAACATTCCTTTCCAGGGCTCCTGATCTAGGAAGGGCAGACACGTAAATAAGCACTTGGTTATAGAGGCAATAACCCAGGACCCTTCATTCTCATTTTTATCCATCTGTATTCAGATCTCAGTTATTTTCTGTTTCTGGACTTGCACTGGCCTGGTTTTCAAAGTTGAGGTTCTTCGTGTATTGCCATTACCCAGAAATCCCACAACTTACCAGTTTGTCTTTTGAAGTATTATTTTTATACCTGTGGTCCCTGCTCTGTTTCACTGTGTTGTGAGTTGACCCACCTTTGCTGCTTGGTTAAGGAAAGCCCTGCCTTCCAAAGAGATATGTTGGTTTTTGGGAAAGAAGCAAAGTATTGACTTTTGTGTGGACAAGTAGAGTCTTGTTATAACTTAGAGGTTATTAGAAGCCTCTCTCAATGGCAAAATTAGAAAAAGCCAAAGAACATGAAAAGGGTGGGTTTATTTCCTTTTCACTAAATGTGATGCTTTTATTTATTACTATTTTTTATTATTTTTAATTAACATATGTATTATTTGTTTCAGGGGTACAGGTCTGTGATTCATCAGTCTTAAACAGTTCATAGCATTCACCATAGCATATACTCTCCCCAATGTCCATAACCCAATCACCCCTCCCTCCTACCCCCCCTCCCCTCCAGCAGCCCTCAGTTTGTTTTCTGAGATTAAGAGTCTCTTATGGTTTGTCTCCCTCTCATTTTTCCCTCCCTTCCCCTATGATCCTGTGTTGAAAAGGGGGATACTGATAGAAAGTGGGGCCTTGTGACATTATGGTCACCACAGATTTCTCAGGAAATGCCGCATGCCCCCCCCCCCCTTTTTTTTTTACAGGTTGGTCATCCTTTTCAGTTTATGACCGTGTCAAAAAATTCATACTTGGCCTTAGTTTATAATCTGAGAAAATATACCAAATCTTTTCCGTTTATGATAAGCAGTGGGGTGGAAATGGGTTAGGAAATCATGCTTATGAGAAGCCTTCTTAACCTGAGGGGTTGCGATGACTAGGTTACAAGAGGACGCATAATACAGTGAGAGATTCCTTACCATGACAGATCAGGCTTTTCATAGTTCAACCCCTGTGTGCTTTATCTGACATTTCTTCATACTTACGCTGGCATAACAAAGTAATGATGTGAAGCTTTTCCTTTTCACCTTTGTAAGTCTTTTCCTTTGCTTTTGATGCTTTCCCCTGATAAACTCTTTCATACTTTAAGACTCACCTTAAACATCATTTCTTCTTTGAATCCTTACCTGAGAGTGAGTCTCAAAATTTTGTACATACGTTTATTTAAAAATCTCTTATCTCTATTATTTATTCTTCTACAAAATAGATTCTGCAGTCCTTAAGGGTAGGATCAGTGGATTAATTTTGGCATTCCCATTGACCAGCACAATTCCTGGAATGTAGCTGTTAAACAAACATTGATTGAGTAGTCAAAATTAAATATGAATGAATTTTCTTATTGATTTCATTATTGATAAAAATTTAAAAATTAGTCTTGATACTACTCCTTTTTTTGGGGTGGGGTGGGGGTCAGTTGTTCACTTTCCTCTTGACTTCACCAAATTAACTCTTCACTCATTCTCTGATATGCTGTCCGTGCTTTGTTCTTAACTGGTTATTTAAGAGAATGTTAGTCATCACAACTGTTCTTTGAAGTAGATGGTATTTTTACTATTTTATGGGTAAGGAAATTGAGACTGTAGAGGAATTGAGTAACTTGCCAAGGTTTTCATAGCTGGGGTTGGAACTTAGTATTTTATATGATTAAATATAAAACATATGTAAATGTAAAACTTGTGAATGTTATTGTCTTGTGTGCTGGGTATTTTCTGTTTGTCTCTCTAGATCCACTATGCTTTTCTCCATCCAGCTTTATGCCCCAGGAGACTGACTTGCATAGTCTGAGTCCAATAGGCTCTGACTTGTGACATCATTGCTATGGCCTGTGAGTCCAAATAAATAATAAACAAGAATGGAATAGAGTCAGAAGTCTACCACATGCCCTATTTAACTTTACAACCTGCATGGGTACCTCAGAATTTCAAGCCCGAATTGCTGTTATAACATTTACTATTTTATAGTTAAGTGTAAGCATTTAAAAACAGTTTTAACGTTAAATAATTCAGTACCTTGACCTGTGTTACAGAATGCATTTATACTATGCAAAATGTATCCATGATTTCATATGAAATTACAGACTAAGACCAGTGGTCTGCAAAGCACAATAAGATTCTTCTTGTGATAGAAGCACCAACAGATTTTGAAAGAATAACATTGTGAAATTGTTACAGATGCACGAGGTAACAAGTGCTTGATAGGTTTAAAGGGAGATTAGCTGACTTGACTCTTTTTGCTCACTAATAAGATAGTTCTTTTTTGAAGTTCTCAGAGGCGCTTATTACTGATACTGTTTAAACTCATATAGGGAAATGCCTTCCTTCAACCTGCTGTTCATCACTTCAGTTCTTACCTAGTGAAAACTTGAGTGGGCATCAGATTGTTACTTAGTGTAGAAAGGAAGGTATGTATATAATTCTATTCACCAGTTTAACTGACTTCTTAAAAAAGTTTATTTATTTTAGTAATCTCTATACCCACTGTGGGTCTCAATCCCACCACCCCGAGATTGAGTCGTACGCTTCTCCAGCTGAGCCCCTTAACTGATTTTTTAAAATGTAATAATTTCATTTCACTAGACCTAAATGTTTTACCTGTTTTTTTGTTGTAGTCATCTCAAAGTATATTACATTACTGTAGTTAATAGCTGGGTCCTTGGAATATATGGCAGTATTTGAAGATTGATTTATAATGTTACATTCCACCCTACTATAAAGCCTTAAGGGTGAAAGTAGGACTTTAAAATTCATGGAGATTTTCTAGTCATCCTTAGGAATGAAAGTATAATGAATGAACAATAGCTAAAGAATTAAGGGGGTCTCTGGGTGGCTCAGATGGTTAAGCATCCCAACTCCTTTTTTTTTTTTTTTTTTTTTTAAGACCCAGTTTATGTATTTGACAGAGAGGCATAGTGAGAGAGGGAACATAGGCAGGGAGAGCAGGAGAGGGAGAAGCAGGCTCCCTGTTGAGTAGGGAGCCGATGCCGGGCTGCATCCCAAGACCCTGGGACCATGACCTGAGCCAAAGGCAGATGCTTAACGACTGAGCCACCCAAGCGCCCCAAGCATCCCAACTCTTGTTCTCAGCTCAGGTCTTGATCTCAGGGTCATGAGTTCAAGCCCTGCATTGGGGTCCACGTGTGGAGCTTATTTGAAACAAACAAAAAGAAATAAGATGGCAGTAAACTTATCTCATCTTTGTCTTACAGAGTCAGCCCTATTTTTGATTCACCCAGAGTCAGATTAACAAGGATGAAAAGGGATCTTAAAGGTTATTCTGGCCAACCACTTACTAAGCACTAGCTTCCTGTTAAGTGGTCCCTCAGTCTATTCTTAGAGTGACTTAAACCCTCACAGCCACTTCTAGAAGTGAGTGCATTTCATATTTGAACACCTGTGATTTCAGTTTTCTCCATATGTTAATAGTCTCTCTGTAGCTTTTCTTTTTTTTTTTTAACTTGAACCTACCTATTTCTAACCCTTCCTCCTAATAGCTTTTCTATTATTTTAAAGATTTATTTGACGTATCAGAGACTACCAGTGCATTAAACTATATCCAGACTAACTTTTTTTTTTTTAAGATTTTATTTATTTATTTGACAGAGAAAGAGAGAGACCACAAGTAGGCAGAGAAGCAGGCAGAGGGGGAGGGGGAAGCAGGCTCCCCGCTGAGAAGAGAGCCTGACATGGGGCTAGATCCCAGGACCTTGGGTCATGACCTGAGCCAAAGGCAGAGGCTTAACCCACTGAGCCACCCAGGCACCCCTAACATTTTTTTATGTGTAGGATCTGGAATAAAGCTTCTGCTTTACTTCTTATGGATTTTGATTAGGAAGATTATTATGCACTGGTATTTTGGATTCAGAATTGCACATGTCTGCTCAAGAAGGTTAAGTAAGGTAGAATACTTCAGCAGCACAGAGAAAGCAAAGGCAGATCTGTTTATTCATACCCTCATTGTAGACATTGCAAGGTATTGTAGTAACAAGTGAATATACCTATTCATTTTAATGTTGCCGTATTATTAATCTTGTTCTATACATTTATTCTGATTCTGCATTTATAAAAATAAAGGCAGTTGCAAGACAGTGTTAGCTAGTTAGCTCTGAATAAAAGGTTTAATACTCCCTTTTTTAAGCTTCTGGGTCTGTTTAAGTGAAGAATATCCTGAAATTGCAATGCAAACTTAACTTTATAATTATAATCAGGATTTTCTTTATTCGATGTTACCAACACAAAATACAGAAGTAAGTTGCAAGCTGAGGTCAATAGGACTCAACTCTCCTTCATAACCTTTGATTTGAAAAAAAATTGTAAACAGCCTCAGTATTTTAAGACTGTTGATAAGACTTTCTTTAGGATTTTAAAAAATTGTTTGACTATGCATGTATTTTCTTGGCTCGAAATTCAAAAAGTATGAAAGATAAAGAATCTCCTATCTTAATATTTACACCACCTGGTTTATTCCCACAGAGGCAATCACTATTATTAATATCTTCATTTTTAATACTTTTCTCTTAAAAGTAGAACATCCACCCTTCTAACTTGATTTTAGCCTCCTTTTGAGACTCTAAATAGCATATAGATTATTTTATGAATTTCTGAGGCTGATGAATTTTTTTTTTCTATCCACAAAGTTCTTTTAATTTTAGGAATAGAAAAGCACTGTGTATTTTATGACATCTCTTGTAATAATCACTCTGGAATATTTAGGTCTGCAAAAAACCTGTGAAAACTGAAACAATGGTCAGGGTAAATCTCATCTCCTACCCATCTTTTCTGGAGTAGAAAGAACTGGGAGGATATAATGCTTTCCTCTTGATTATTCACTTTCTCCATTCCCAACTATTAGAACAGATGCACATTCTTTTATTTGTTTTTTTGAAGGGGTGTGTGTGTGTGTGTGTGTGTTTATGTGTTTGTGCATGTGTGTTCTGTGTAACTACCCAGCTATCCAGGCCTCTTGTGTTCCACTTCTTTGCATTCTGATTCAACTGTACTTTTGAGGAAGATGTAGTGTATAAAAAGGAGTACACATATAAAATGTTCGACTTCCTACAATTGTAGAGTATTTTTTATTCTGATTGTATAAGTTAGTCATTTAGTGAATGGATTTTATCAATTTAATATTTATTAAAATGAAACCAGTTTATTAAAAGCCAGTGTTTATTAAAATTAAGTCAAAGATGAGACATCTTTTCCCCTAGTTCACTTGTTTGTGTGTCAAAGCTTGATCGTTCCAACATGTGCTAACAAAATCTTTGAAGTAGGTCTGACTGACTCCTAGGGAGGCTACCAGTGCTCTCGCTACCCCATGCTTTCTGATGGGAGAGGGCTGCCTAAAATTGTTTTAAGAAGGGATTATTACGGGGGCACCTGGGTGGCTCAGTTAGTTGAGTGTCGTACTCTTGATTTTGGCTCAGGTCATGATCTCAGGGCTGTGAGATGGAGCCCAGCGCTGAGTATGGAGCCTGCGTAGGATTCTGTCTCTTCTCCTCCCTCTGTCCTTGCCCTCTCCATCTCTTTAAAAAAAAAAAAAAAAAAAAAAAAAAAGGATTAGCACCACCAGAACTAAATTCTATAATGTGATGTAAACCATATAGATGAAATTGTTTTTCCAAATTACTGTATTATGATAAAAATTGAAGAACCACAGAGTTATGATAAGGATGTGCATGCAGCCATAAGCTAAGGAAAAAGTTCATCCAGTCTGGGACTGGATCTTCAAGTTCTTGGTACTGTGTCTTTTAAGGTCATTTGCTCAGTTAAAATGCCTTCAGAACCCTAGGATATTTGGGAGTGGGAGCAGTTTTTCTAAATTATGGGATTATAGTGGGTGGAAGGAATACTGGGTGCTGAGAACGGATTTTTCAGGAATGCCTAGATGTTTCTCGACTCCTAAAGGCCTCAACATGTACTTTTTTTTTTTTTTAAGATTTTATTTATTTATTTGACAGAGAGAAATCACAAGTAAGCAGAGAGGCAGGCAGAGAGAGAGGAGGAAGCAGGCTCCCTGCTGAGCAGAGAGCCTGATGTGGGACTCAGTCCTAGGATTCTGGGATCATGACCTGAGCTGAAGACAGGTGCTTAAACTACTGAGCCATCCAGGTGCCCTCTTCACATGTACTTTATTTTATTTTATTTTTTTTAAGATTTTATTTATTTATTTGACAGAGAGAGATCACAAGTAGAGAGAGAGGCAGGCAGAGAGAGAGAGAGAGGGAAGCAGGCTCCCTGCTGAGCAGAGAGCCCGATGTGGGCCTCGATCCCAGGACCCTGAGATCATGACCTGAGCCGAAGCCAGCGGCTTAACCCACTGAGCCACCCAGGCGCCCGTCTTCACATGTACTTTAAAAAAATTTTTTTTGGTTAAGTTTCTTTTAATTTCAGTAGAGTTAACATACAGTGTTATATTACCTTTAGGTATACAGTATAGTGATTCAGCAGTTCTATACAGTACTCAGTGCTCATCATGATAAGTGTACTCTTTAACCCCCTCACCTATTTTTTTTAAAGATTTTATTTATTTATTTGACAAAGGGAGAGAGATCACAAGTAGGCAGACAGGCAGGCAGAGAGAGGGGGGAAGCAGGGTCCCCGCTGAGCAGAATGCCGATGTGGGGCTCAATCCCAGGACCCTGAGATCATGACCTGAGCTGAAGGCAGAGGCTTAACCCATTGAGCCACCCAGGTACCCCAGCCTCCTCACCTATTTTACCCAGTACTCTACCCACCTGTTTTCTGGAACCATCAGTTTGCTCTCTGTAGTTAAGAGTCTCTTTCTTTCCTCTTTTTTTTCCTTTGCTTTTCCTTTTTTGTTTTGTTTCTTAAATTCCACACATGAGTGAAATCTTTCTCTGTCTTTCTCTGACCGGCTATTTCACTTAACCTAATATTCTTTAGCTCCATCCTTGTTGCAGATGGCAAGAGTTCGTTCTTTGTTATGGCTGTTCGCGCGTGCGCGTTTGTGTGTGTGTGTGACCTCTTCTTTATCCTTTCAGTGGACACTTGGCCTCTTTCCATAACTTAGCTATTGTAAATAATGCTGCAATAAACATAGGGGTGCATGTATCCCTTTGAGTGAGTGTTTTTGTATTTTGGGGGTATATATTCCAGCAGTGTGACTACTGGATTGCAAGATAGTTCTATTTTTAACTTTTTGAGGAAATTCCGTAGTGTTTTCCAGAGTGGCTGCACTAATTTGTACTCTGCCATTAGTGCCCAAGGGTTTCTGTTTCTCCACATCCTCTCCAGCACCTGTTGTTTCTTGTGTTTTTGATTTTAGCCACTCTGATAGGTGCGAGGTGATAAGTTACTGTATTTTGATTTGTATTTCCCTGATGATGAGTGATGTTGAGCATCTTTTGTGTGTCTTCCTTGGAGAAATGTCTGTTCATGTCTTCTGCCCATTTTTTTTTTTTTTTTTTTTTTTTTTTTTAATTTTTTTTTATTTTTTCAGCATAACAGTATTCATTATTTTTGCACCACACCCAGTGCTCCATGCAATCTGTGCCCTCCACAATACCCACCACCTGGTGCCCCAACCTCCCACCCCCCACCCCTTCAAAATTCCCAGATCGTTTTTCAGAGTCCATAGTCTCTCATGGTTCACCTCCCCTTCCAATTTCCCTCAACTCTCTTCTGCCCATTTTTAATAGGATTATTTAGTTTTGGGGTGTTGACTTATAAAAGTTCTGTGTGTATTTTGGATATTAATCCTTCATAGGATATGTCGTTTGCTGATATCTTCTCCCATTCTGTAGGATATCTTTTAGTTTTGTTGTTTCCTTTGCTGTACACCAGCTTTCTGTTTTGATGTAGTCCCAGTAGTTCAATTTTACTTTTGTTTCTTTTGCCTCAGGAGACATATCTAGAAAAAAGTTGCTATGTGCAGTTTCAGAGAAATTACTGCCTGTGTTTCTTTTCTAGGATTTTTTTTTTAAGATTTTATTTATTGAACAGAGATCACAAGTAGGCAGAGAGAGGAGGAAGCAGGCTCCTTGCCGAGCAGAGAGCCCGATGCAGGGCTTGATCCCAGGACCCTGGGATCATGACCTGAGCCGAAGGCAGAGGCTTTAACCCACTGAGCCACCCAGGTGCCCCTCTTTTCTAGGATTTTTATGGTTTCAGGTCTCACATTTAGGTCTTTAATCCATTTTAAATTTATCTTTGTTGTGTATGGTATAAGCCAGTGGTCATTATTTTGCATGTAGCCATCCAGTCTCCTAACCCCATTTGTTGAAGAGGCTGTCTTTTTCTCATTACATATTCTCTGAGGCTAATGGGATCTTAAACATAATACTTCACTTTAATTGGAAACATTAAATAAGTTGAGTACTTAAATTTTTGCCAACTAATATTTCTTTAGCTGCTATGCTATGCTGGGGGAATACAAATACTGGACAACTGTTTAAAAAGGCATGTATAAATAAGTTACAGTACAGTGATATGTACAACATATTGCTGACATACAAGGTCAGAGAAGGAATATTTAATGGTTTTCTGGGAAGGACTGACAATTCCTGTGGAAATGGATCTCAAGCTAGGTTTTGAAAAATGAATAATCGTAGATCACTAGGCAGGTGGGATAGTAGAAGCCATCCAGCCAGAGGAAGAGAAGGAATAGAATGTACAAAGGCAGAAGCTGTTAATGGTCTGGTATGGGAAGTAGTGTGGCAGGAGCTGAGGCTAGACAGATAGGCAGTTTATGAACGGTTTTAACGTGGTACTAAATGAGATGCATTTATCCCCTAGGACCTAGTAAAACAAATTAATGTGGAATTAGTGTTCAGAAAGACCACTTTGATGGCTATATGGGGAATAAATGAGAATAGGATGAAATTAGGAAACAAAGAGAGTAGCGAGAAGTCTCTTAAAATAATTTGAGCAAGAAATATTTGATGAGGTTAACAAGGCTGGAATAGAGAGAAGGGAGAGGCATTCAGGCAATTAGGAGATAAAATCAGTGAGAATTGGTGAATTTTATTGAGACAAAAGAGCTTAGTGGTTAAGTCTTTGGCATCATATATAGAACTAAATTCAGGTCCAGCTTTGCTTTTTATCAACTTTATGACTTTGTGTCAGTTATTTAATTCTCTTATTAGTAAATTCTCTCCTCATCTGTAAAATGAGTAATTGAAAAATAGTTTAGTTGAAACTTGAAGCAGCCCTCATTTAACTGACTTCCAGATTAATTGTTCCTCTCCATTCCCTCAGTAAAACAGATTTATTTGATGTCTATGGCAAGCCCTCAGCTTGTTGACCTTCCTAGATAATCAGAAGTAGACAACAAAAGTAACCAGTCTCAGTAGGCCTCATACTTTTTGATGCCCTCCCCTTTTTTCTAAAAGAGAGAGAGTGCTTGTGTAAGTAGGGGGAGAGGCAGAGAGAGAGAGAATCTCCAGCAGACTGCCCTGAGGGCAGAGCCCAACATAGGGCTCAACTACATGACCCTGAGATAATGACCTGAGCCCAAATCAAGAGTTGGTTGCTTAACTGACTGGGCCACCCAGCATCCCTGGGTTACTTTTGTGAAATGTCCCAAATAGGTAAGTCCACAGAGACAAAAAAGAGTTTGTCAGAAACTGACTGGGGAAAGGGAGAATGGGGAGTGGCTGCTAATGGGTATAAGGTTCCTTTTGGGGCTGATGAAATGATCTGAAATTAATGGTTGACAGAACTGTGTGTCACAACTCTTAATATAATCAAAACTACTGAATTACATACTTTTTTTTTTTTTAAAGATTTTATTTATTTATTTGACAGACAGAGATTACAAGTAGGCAGAGAGGCAGTCAGAGAGAGAGAGAGGAGAAAGCAGGCTCCCTGCTGAGCAGAGAGCCCGATATGGGGCTCGATCCCAGGACCCTGGGATCACGACCTGAGCCGAAGGCAGAGGCTTTAACCCACTGAGCCACCCAGGTGCCCCTGAATTACATACTTTGAAAGTGAATTTTATGGTATGTGAATTATATTTGACTAAGTTATCATAGAAAATACTAACATATATATTCTACACTCACATTTTTGCAGTTGTCCGATAATGTCATTTTCTTCTTCCAGTTTAGGATTCCATCCAGGATCATGCATTCATTACATTTGATTATCATGTCTAATTACCTGCTCATGTTTTTGAGAAGTACAATAAGAAATGAATAAATGGTTAGATCCCTTGGAAAAGAAAGGGGAAATATTTTTCCTCAGTCTTTTTTTTTTTTTTTTTTAAGATTTTTAAAATTTATTCATTTGACAGAGAGCGAGAGAGGGAACACAGCAGGGGGAGAGGGAGAGGGAGAAGCAGGCCTCCCATTGAGCGGGAGCTCTATGCAGGGCTCCATCCTAGGACCCTGGGATCATAGCCTGAGCCAAAAACAGACGCTTAACTGAGCCACCCAGGCGCCCCTTTCCTCAGTCTTTCTTAAATGTGGAGAAGGAATCTACATTATCTTAGATGCATGCAAAATAAAATGTTTGATGAAATTAAGATGACTTTTACACAGACCTAAGCTTTTAATGAAGCTTAAGCAGGCTAGCATTTTGAGATCTTAAGGGGTGTGTGTGTGTGTGTGTGTGTGTTTTAAGATTTTTTATTTATTTATTTGACACAGAGAGAGAGATCACAAGTAGGCAGAGAGGGAGACGGAGAGAGAGTGGGAAGCAGGCTCCCCGCCAAGCAGAAAGCCTGATGTGGGGCTTAATCCCAGGACCCTGAGACCATGACCTGAGCCGAGGCTTAACCCACTGAGCCATCCAGGCACCCCGATATTAAGGTGTTTTATTTTTATTTTTTTTTTAAGATTTTATTTATTTATTTGACAGAGAGAAATCACAAGTAGGCAGAGAGAGAGGAGGAAGCAGGCTCCCTGCTGAGCAGAAAGCCCGATGTGGGGCTCGAACCCAGGACCTGGGATCATGACCTGAGCCGAAGGCAGCGGCTTAACCCACTGAGCCACCCAGGCGCCCCAAGGTGTTTTAAAAATAATTCAGAAATTTCTTGAAATGTGAATACTTGTTTGAATGGATTTGAAGTAACAGGAGGAACTCTAAGTAGATTTAAAAGATACTGTTGGTAATTTTGTATATGTTTTACTGTATCTTGGTAATTGGCCTAAATGACATTAATACATTCTTTTAAGCCCCCAAAGTTCTCTAGATGTGGTGCTAGCAACCATTTTTACATAGACAGGGAAATGTAGAAAGGTAAAATGCTGAAATACTACTTTTACTTTGTGATTCCAAATATACTTGAATCACATAGATGCTAGTATTATAGAAGTTTTCTGCATATAATAATTGCCTTATTAATTTTGTCATAGAAAGTCTTCGGATGTGAAAAATAATTTTGTATTAAAGAGTAACTACCTCTGAAGAAACTGTGTGGCATGGTTACAGAAATGTCTGTTCTGTAACTGTTGATGGTATTAAAAATACTGATTAGTTTGCCTATTGCAGTGTACTATTTCTACTTGAAAGAAGGGAATGATAGGGAAATCAAAAATAGTTTACTTGGGTATGTGTATGGGAGGATTGTAGGCCTGAAGTTCAGATATTGTGCTTGTAGAATATAGGTAGATATGTTCTCTTCTGGTTTCCCCTTCCCTTTATATACCTTGATTTTAATTTTTATCAAGTCTGTCTATCTGGCCTTTGCCGCTGTGGCCCATTGATCTGTCCATCTGTCTGTTACAGTGCATATTGGGTACTTCCAGAAGTATGAATTCAGTGATGCAAAGGACAGGCGGGCTGCAGCAGCAAAGGTAGGACAGAATCATTCCAAAGACAAGTCATTAAAGGACCATTAAACGCACATATGTGAAAGCACATTTTGGCGGCAAGTGCCTCATCATTTAAGGGCGCACCGTTTATCCTGTAAATCCTGATGACAAGCCTGTTTGGACATGACAAACTTGATCTATCTCCTTATAAAGGGCACAGTTTTATTATTATTTTTTAAACCAGAAGCTTTGGCACTTAGGCAACAAAGTAAATTGGTGTTTGCCACTATCTTTAAAAAAAAAAAAAAAGTGGTAAATAATAGAAGAAATGGTTAAATGGAGGGTGTTAATGTTATTTGCTTGATTCATGGACCTGGTTGGTTTGCAGAAACTATGATGACAGAGGACCCATTTGTAAAACTGTGGGAGAAAAAGGAGGAAAGCTAGATTGATATGGCCATGTATGTATATTTTCTATGTCTGAATCCAGAATATTTTGATGAAAATAATCTAAATTTTCCAGGTTGTTTAACTTCTATGAGGAAGTTTAAGGATTTCCATTTAAATATTTGTACCATTTGCTTAGATAGTTGCTTAGATTTTGTAATTGCAAAATGATAGCAATTATAATACCAATACCTGGCTTCTTTCCTTTTTAAAATGCTGTGTTAGAATGAGAGAGCAACAGCTTTTTTTATACTGAATTCTAAGACTAAATCAGAGGCAAGCTTTAAGAGCTCAGGCAATACAATGCAAATGTTTGAAGAAAAAGAAATGGAAAGCTTACATGTAAGGTGAAGTATGAGTTTGCTTTTTTTTTTTTTTAAGATTTTATTTATTTATTTGACAGATCACAAGTAGGCAGAGAGGCAGGCGGGGGGGGGGGGGGGGGGGAAGCAGGCTCCCTGCTGAGCAGAGAGCCTGATCTGGGGCTTGATCCCAGGACCCTGAGATCATGACCTGAGCCGAAGGCAGAGGCTTTAACCCACTGGGCCACCCAGGCGCTCCGAGGTTCTAGTATTGGCTGACAAAGTGAGATTCTAGGGATAGCTGAATGATACAGATTTTTGCGTCATTGTTGATGTGCTTCTGAAGGGAAGGGGCTGTGTTTTTCTAAATAGGTTAATATGGTGCTTTTCAAGGCTTTCCAAATGAAAAGGCAGATATGGGTTTGTATTTGGTTTTCAGTGAAGATTGCTAGATTTTCAAAATGACCGTAAAACCTAAGATCTCAAGTAGCCACTGCTTAAATTCTGGCCCAGAAGGCTGAGGTTAGTAGTTAATACTATAATAAACTATACTATATTGAGGAGAACTAGTGTGTGTTCTTGTAATGTGGAAATGTATTTTGGAGTTTCATTGTATACCATAATAGAGGTTTTTTGAATCAATTGTGTTGAAACAAGATGCTTTGATGTTTGAGAGAGCCCTTTTTGGGGGGTCTTGGAAACCTTTTTGGTTAACTTTTTTACTTTCCTATTTTCATATTTAGCCCCTTCTTCCAAATGTATTTTATGTATTTCATGGTCTAAATAGATTGTAAATCATTGTTTACCTTGTATAATATGGCAGTATTAAAAGGAGTATTTGTCGCAAGTCTATAATTTCTATAAAATTGTTCAATCTAGATCAACATAAAGCAAACAAATTCTGAATTTTAGGGATCTAAGTTCCTCTAATCCTGACTCTGCCACTGTTGACGTTTCAGAAACAACTTCTGCTTTTCAGTTTTTTTCCCTTTTAAAGTGGTTGTTGGTTGGTACCTTTAAAAAATTTGGTTGATGTCTTTTTGAAAAGGGTTTCTTACTAAGGGTGTGAAGATGGGAACTGTTAACTGGATCTATCATTGCTCAGATTTGATTTTTTAAAAAAATAATGTTCTTATGTCAATAAATGTCAGTCTATAATCGAAATATCTTAGAAGAAAAATAAATGGGTTGTATTGGTGCTCTTCCGCTTCCTGCTCCAGTTCCACTTTATTCTGCAATTCGCTATTTTTTTCCTTCAGTATTACTGTGGACTTAAAAATTGTTTGTACAGTATTTTCTGATACGAACTTACCAGTTTGGCATTTTTTCCTCTCTGTATTGTGTGTCTCCTTCCTATTGTTCCCTTCCTTTTCCTTTCTTGACCTAACCTAACCTTGGAAGTGGGCTTGCTGGACTTTGGATAGACATTTACAGGTTTTTTGTTTTTTGTTTTTTAAGATTTTATTTATTTGACAGAGATCACAAGTAGGCAGACAGGCAGGCAGAGAGAGAGCGGGGGGGGCGGGGAATCAGGCTCCCTGCTGAGGAGAGAGCCAGATGCGGGGCTCCCTCCCAAGACCCTGGGATCATGACCCGAGCCAAAGGCAGAGGCTTTAACCCACTGAGCCACCCAGATGCCCCAACATTTACAGTTTTCGTAAATAAGATGGAATGTTTTCAAGGGTTATTGAGTTTATGAACTGTCATTTTCTTTGCACCTTTGCTGACACTATTAAGACTCTTAAAATTTTCATTAGCCTGATAAAATATTGCTTGGTTTAATCGAACATTTCTCTGAACTGTCTTTTTGTATCCTTACACCTTTTCTTAATGAGTTCTTAATGTATGATTATTACTGTACGTCTTTTCTCCAATTTGTTAATTTGTTTTAAACATGTATGTGGTAACAAATGAACAAGTTGTTATCATCTCCAGATGATTACATTTGTAACTTTAATATACCTCTTTCTTTTCCATTACCTTTTGACATTTTCCTCTTCCTTTCTTCTCTTACCTTTATAGGTGGCACAGAGTGGGTTATTATTTTTATGTTATCAAAAAAAGTCCTTTTGGTTTGTGATCATAGCCAAGTATTAATTTGCTCATAGCTTGATTTTTTTTGAACTGACGCTATTGAACAATGTTTGTTGTTATATGATAGTTCAAGTAGTATATTAGGATTATTACTTTTTTTTTTTTTTTTTTGTAAACAGGCTCAATGCCAAATGCTTTGGACCTTCCTGAGAACAATGGTTCTGGTATCAAGGTCATTTGGATTGTATTTACACTGTCCTGGAGCCCTCCATCCTGCTCTTCTAATCAGGATGCCCTTCCCCCTAAGCCTCTTACTGTACTATTGAGTTGGAGCCTCTGTTTCTTAGATCTGTTTTTTCTTCTTGATTTAATCTCATTTGGTGGGCTGCATCCTTAATTTAACTCCTATGTAACTTTTCTTATGATTATTTGTTGTGGCCCTGATGGTGTCTTTAATTTGCCTTCAAATTTGGTTGCTGGATGGGCTAGCTGAGAAAGTCTAGATTGGAATGTTTATGAAAACTAATAAATCTAGTCCCAGTTTGGTTCTCGTTTCTTGGTGACTTTTTAAAGTTTCAGCCTTTTCTCTTTATCCTTTGTTGTCTGAAGAGATGTGTTAAATGTGAATATTCTCATTGTGACACTTTAAGCTGGAAGACTTGTGTCCTTCTAAAGCTTTGGGAAATGTATTTATAATACAGCTTTGGTAGTTTTCTTCTCTCTCCTGTCTGGAATTCCTGTTATGATTGTTAAAAACAATGGATAGTGGCTTAAAAAATACCAGAAGAAACTGGAAAAAGAATATAAAATGCTTGCCTCAGAGGATTGGAAATCATTAGTGACTGAGATGTGTCAGGATTCTTAAACCTTGAGGTTATAATTAACTTCTAAAACTGTGCACATACACTAAATTTAAAAATATTTAGACACAGTGCCTGGGTGGCTCATTGGTTAAGTGTCTGCCTTCATCTTAGATCGTGATCTTAGGATCCTGGGATCAAGTCCCAGTGTCTGGCTTCCTGCCCATTGCAGGGTCTGCTTATTCCTTCCCCTCTGACCCTCCTTCTGCTCATGCACACATGCACACTCTCTCAAACAAATAAAGTCTTTTAAAAACATTTAAATGTTTAAACTGTCATCTTTTATCAGTCAGGAAAATTCTACCTTAGTTGATGTCCTCTGAACTCTTTGACACAGAAATATGGAACATTTCTGAATTCGCATGTCATCCTTGCACAGTGCTTGGTGTTGTTTCAGTTTTGTACCTGTGCTGCTGAAGTGAGCACAGAGGATTTTTTTTAAATCCTCTCGGCAAATATATCTAGAAGTGTTCTCAGTCCAGGTATTCATTATAAACCTCACGAAGGGAAGAAGGTTCTAGTTGTATCTTCCACGTGTTTCTTTTTTATGATTCTTAGTCACTGAGCCTGTGTATTTTGAGAGTAATTGGCAGGAGAATGTATTGGAGATATACAGCTAGGTTATAAAACTTTATTTATTTGTTTAAGATTTTATTTATTTATTTGACAGATAGATCACAAGTAGGCAGAGAGACAGGCAGAGAGAGGAAGGGAAGCAGTCTCCCCGCTGAGCAGAGAGCCAGATGTGGGGCTCGATCCCAGGACCCTGGGATCATGACCTAAGCCGAAGGCAGAGGCTTTAAACCCAGTGAGCTACCCAGGCGCCCCATAAAACTTTATTTAAATGATACAGCAGTATATTTGTGTCTATTTCAAGATCATTTGGCTTTATGGCAACTTCCTGAGCTTGAAAGAAATTTACAGTGGCTTTTTAATAGGGTCTTTCTAAGATACAGATTAAAACTTCTGTACTCCTTTAAATAAGCACTATGATTTTCAGAGTCTCACTTATGTTTTACATATTTTAATATATAGAGTGTAGGTAAGAAATAGTGAATTGCTAATCAGAATCCTACCACTGGTCAATAGGTATTTTGATTTGCTGTGATGAGAAAGGAGGAAGTACTAATTCAAATATTGTACTGTTAAAATTTGTTATTAAGAAATAGTTGGGAATTTGTATGCATCTATTTTTTTAAAGTGCTTCCAGAAGAAGAGATAACATTATCTCTTATCTATAATACATTAAGTGTATTATACCACACTTAATATTCATTTCACTTTGCAGAAATAATACAATTTGGTATGCCATCTTTAGGTAGTTTGGAGGTGGCTAATGGTTGTGTTAAGTGAAGTGCGGTACCTTGAGGTCATTCAGGTGTTTTGGTTGTGTTTGTGGAACATTTTCAGTGTGTGGCATGATAGCTATGTGTAGAATACTAATACTTTGGGCTTGACAGTTGGAACCCAGAGGTGAGATTATGAATAGAAAGCTAAGAAGATTCTTTTTTTTTTTTTTTTTTTTAAAGATTTTATTTAGTTCAGAGAGAGAGACAAAGTGTGACAGGGGAGAGGTCAGAGGGAGAAGCACTCCCTGCCAAGCAGGGATCCCGATGTGGGACTCGATCCTGGGACTCCAGGATTATGACCTGGGCTGAAGACAGTTGCCCAACCAACTGAGCCACCCAGGCACCCCGATAACTAAGAAGATTCTTAAATAATTCTCTAACAGTTCTGAATTACTGCAAAAATAGTTAAGTAATATAAGGTGGTCTATATAGAACCTTCATTTATATTTAAATTAGCCCCATTACACCAAAATAATTTGGAATTGGTAGTTACTCGGTTCTTGCCTTTTCTTTTGGTTCTTGAGCTTTTATCTGAAGGATTTTTTTTTTTCTCTCAAGATTATGCAGGGCTTTTTCCTCCTCAGGAGACAGAAACCTAAGAAAACATTGTCTTGAATGGGGGCCTCATGTAATGGTAAATGTTTAAAACTAGGTTTATTTTTGTTGGAGGTGACTTGGCTCTTGATCAGTTAGATGCTGAACCATACATTGCTATGTAAAGATGTCAATTTGTTTTCTGATGTAAAATAGAAGTTTTACCTATCCTTCATATAAATGGATCCCTTCCATCCTCCATATAAATGGATCCCTTTCATCACCTGCCTTTGTTTGGTTTGCAGCTGAATTTTTACAGAATAAATCAAATAATTACACATAGTGATAGTATCCTTTCTTCTTTTTACAGAAGCATTTTAATTATTTTATTAAATTCTTTTTTTTAAAGCTTTTATTTATTTATTGACAGAGATCACAAGTAGGCAGAGAGGCAGGCAGAGAGAGACGGAGAAGGAAGCAGGCTCCCTGCTGAGCTGAGAGCCCGATGTGGGACTCGATTCAGGACCCCGGGATTATGACCCGAGCCAAAGGCAGAGGCTTTAACCCGCTGAGCCACCCAGGCGCGCCCCTATTTTATTAAATTCTGATTAAACTCTTGACATTCTTCTAGAGGTGAAATTTTGACTCTCCAAATTTGAGATGACATAGAAGGAAGGAATTGCCTTCATAAAATGCATGTACAAGGGCAAGTCAACAAAGCCAAATTTGAGATGTTATTGATGGTGGTTCACTAAATGGATTCAGTAACAAGTTTTGGTGTGTCAGGATTACATTTGTAGTTCAAATGCATACCTTAGCACAATTTCAAGTATCGTGGATCTACAGAATTCCCTTTGGTCAAAGCTTATCAGTGTTAAATTTTCATTTTAATGAATCTCCAAGGGTAGTGAGTTAAACTGTGAAATTTTTGCTGAAGTAATCTTCCAAGAAGCATCTCCAGTGGGAAAGGCAAGTGGGAAAGCGCTTAACTGACTGAGCCACACAGGTGCCCCTATATTTCAGTTTTTAGTGACTCTTAGTATAAAGTTCTCAACATACTTACATACCTTCTAAGAGAAGAAAAATTCTATCTGAATTAGACATGATAATTTCTTAAAGAAATCATGTATTTAATTAAATCTAAGGAGAATATGGAAATGAAACATTTTATGGTTAGTAAAGCTACTTTCTGTAGCTTTTGTCTTCTTGTTAATTTCACTGTGCATATACATCACCTCAGAAACTTTTGAGAGTCTGGTTGAAATGATTCAGTAGATGTGGACCAGGACTTAGGATTCAGAATTTCTGACAGATTCAGGTGATTGTGATTTTGTGAACTACAGTTTTAAGAAGCAAGCAACCTTGAACTGTTTACAGTTGATTGTTATAGAAGTAGTACTCTAAATTTCTATTCATATCATCATTAAGTAGAGAAAAAACACATTTTTTCACCCCATTCCCAGACCAGTCCCCAGGGATGGTAACTCCAGAACAGCTTTAATATAAATACTTCTAAACATTTTATTACATGTTGAGTATATCATAGAACTTTACCACAGGTGCCAGGGTGGCTCAATCTGTTAAGCATCTGCTTTCTACTCAGGTCATGATCTCAGGGTCCTGGGATGGAGACCCACATCGGGCTCCCTGCTCAGTGGGGAGTCTGCTTCTCCCTCTCCCTCTGCTCCTCCCTTCCACTCATATTTCTCTCTCAAATAACTAAAATATTTTTTTTCTTTAAAGATTTTTAAAATTAATTTGACAGAGAGCGACACGGCGAGAGAGGGAACACACGCAGGGGTTGTGGGAGAGGGAGAAGCAGGCTTCCCCTGAGCAGGGAGCCCAACACAGGACTCATTCCCAAGACCCTGGGACCACAACCGGAGTCAAAGGCAGACGCCCAATAACTGAGCCACCCAGGTGCCCCTCAAATAAATAAAATCTTCAACAACAACAACAACAAAATGAACTTTACTTTCTTTTTGTAACTAGAAAGTGGAACATTGTACGTTGCTCAGTAACTTTTTTTCACTCAGTGATGTCTCATGAATATCCTTCCATGTCAGTGCAAACAGATTTTTTTGTTTTATTGCATAATATTCTAAGTATTTATATTGCATAATTTATAGGCAATTTGCCTTTGGAAAAATGTAGGTTATCTTTGCTTTATTTTTTTCCAAATAATGTGCGTGTGAAATTTCTTATTCTTCCCCTTCTATACTTAACCTGTCTTTAAAAAGTTTTTTATTTATTTGACAGAAAGCACAAGCAGGGGGAGTGGCAGTGGGAGAGGCAGGGAGGGAGAATGCCAGGTAGGACCCTGTGATTGTGACCTGAGCCAAAGGTAGATGCCTAACTGACTGAGCCACCCAGGTGGCCCCCTTCTACACATACATATTTCTGCAGAGTAGGTTTCTGGAAGTGGAATCTTTAGATCCTATCTTAGGTCCATGTGCATTTTTAATTTTGATCCATTCTGCCAAAGTACTCTCAAAAGTTGCACTTCACTAACATGAAATATTTCCCTTCCTTTGTCCCTGGGTATTGTAAACTTGGAAGATCTTAGTCATTGTGGCAGATTAAAAGTACTTGTTGTAATTAAGGAGATTGAATATTTTCTTGTTTTCAGCCAATTGTATTCTTAGAATTCATAAACCACCCATTTGTGTTGGATTGTTTTTTATAGACTTGTATGTTTGCTTATTTACTATTTATTGCAGGTGTTGCAAATACTTCTTTCTATACAGAAGTTTTTATATTTTATGGCTTTTGGGTTTCTGATATTAAGGCATTACCAAGCAAGTGTCTATAAAATTTGGTGGATTATCAGCAGCTCTGGAGGAGCTTGTAGATTAAACTAGATGGAAAACTTACTATAAAAATGAGGCCATTTCTATCAAAAGAAATGAAATCTTGCCATTTGTGATGACGTGGATGGACCTGGAGGGTATTATGCTGAGCGAAATAAGTCAGTCGGAGAAAGACAACTATCATACAGTCTCCCTGATATGAGGAAGGAAAGATGCAACGTGGGGGGTTTGGGGGTAGGAAATGAATAAATGAAACAAGATGGGATCGGGAGGAAGACAAACCGTAAGAGACTTTTAATCTCACAAAACAAACTGAGAGTTGGGGCACCTGGGTGGCTCAGTGGTTAAGCCTCTGCCTTCAGCTCAGGTCATGATCTCAGGGTCCTGGGATCGAGTCTCGCATTGAGCTCTCTGCTCTGCAGGGAGCCTGCCTCTCTCTCTCTCTCTGCTTGCCTCTCTGCCCACTTGTGATCTCTCTCTGTCAAATAAATAAAATCTTTAAAAAAAAAAACAAAAACAAAAAAACAAACTGAGGGTTACCAGGGGGGCGGGGGATAGGGAGAGGGTGGTGGGGTTATGGACATTGGGGAGGGTATGTGCTATGGTAAGTGCTGTGAAGTGTGTAAACCTGGTGATTCACAGACCTGTACCCCTGGGGCTAATAATACATTTTATGTTAATAAAAAAATTTAAAAAAATTTTTTTAAATGAGGCCATTCTTTTTTTTTCTTTTTTTAATTTTTATTTAATTTCCAGTAGAGTTAATGTACAGTGTTACATTAGTTTCAGGTGTATAGTGTACTGATTCAGTACTTACATACATCACCAGTGCTCATCACAATGAGTGCTCTCCTTAATCCCCATCACCTATGTCACCCGTCCTCCCACCCCCTTCCCACTGAAAACCATCAGTTTGTTCTCCATAGTTAAGAGCCTTTTTCTTGGTTTGCCTCTCTCCCTATTTATTTCTTTTGCTTGTTTGTTTTGTTTCTTAAATTCCACATATGAGTGAAGTCATATAGTATTTGTCTTTTTCTGACTTACTTTACTTAGCATAGTACTATCTAGCTTCATTCATGTCATTGCAAATGGCAAGATTTCATTCTTTTTTTATGAGCCCATGTTTTTGTAGGAAATTTGTCAAACAGAGTGTTGAGATGGAATGTATAACCTGTTTAATTCCATTGCAGATCAAATTCTGAGATAAATGAAAAGCTAGGCTCTGAGGCCTTTCTGTGTATGTTCATTGGGTTAAAAAGTGTTTTTTTTTGCTGTTTCATCTTCAACTACTCTTTTATGAAACCTATTCATTTAATATTGAGCTTTCTCCTAAAATAAGATAGTTGTGTATTGAGACCTTTCAAAAAAAATAGTTGCTTTCCCACAATACTAATCATAGGAGTGTCATTCGATAACTTGGTTAATTCTACCAGGAGATCCTGTCATGTTCTTTTATTTTTATTTATTGATTTATTGATTTTTGTCACACTCTTTTAAATGAGGGCATCTGTATGCATGTATACACGTGTATATATGTGCATACATGTGAATACATACATCTAGATATGTAGTTCTTCACTTTGGCTATGTAACGGAATTGCCAGGGAGCTTTCAAAAAGCTGATAATGCCCAGGTTCTTTCCTCACTTTGTCCTCTGATGTATTTAGTGTAGGGTGTGGCCTTCATATTGGGTTTTTTAAAGTTCGTTATATGATTCTAATGTGCTACCAAAGTTGAGAACTGCTTGATCAATGAATGGAGGAGGACAGTGCATTGATATTAAGGCATCAGCTGGGAGATTTGGCATATTCACGCCTTTCTTTTTTCTTTTTTTTTTTTCTTAAGATTTTATTTATTTGACAGAGAGAGAGATCACAAGTAAGCAAAGAGGCAGGCAGAGAGAGAGGGGGGAAGCAGGTTCCCCACTGAGCAGAGAACCCGATGTGGGGCTTGATCCCAGGACTGGGATCACGACCTGAGCTGAAGGCAGAGGCTTAACCCACTGAGCCACCCAGGCGCCCCTTCACACCCACTTTTTACGACAGAACTTTGTAGATACTTTCAAACCATATACTGCTGCTATAACCTTAGAATGTAGTTTTCTTCAAATTACTACAGTATTACACTGCTAGGTCATGACGAGTCTGCTTGAGATTCTCTTCTCCATCTGCGTCTACCCTTCCCTCCCAAACCCTGCACGTGTGTACTCTCTCCAAAATAAATACATCTTTAAAAAAAAAAAACAGCGGGCTCAGTGGATTAAGCCTCTGCCTTCTGCTCAGGTCATGATCTCAGGGCCCTGGGATCAGGCCCTACATTGGGCTCTCTGCTCAGCAAGGAGCCTGCTTCCCTCCACTTCTCTCTGCCTGCCTCTCTGCCTACTTGTGATATCTCTCTCTCTCTCTCTCTCTCTGTCAAATAAATAAATAAATACATAATCTTAAAAAAAAAAAGTTGGCTTTCTAAAAAAACAAAAAGCAAGCAAAACTTTCAATCAGAATTGCTATGGTGAAGTCCAAGTATTGGTATTTTTCAAGTTCCTCAGGAGATTTTAATATGTAGCCCAAATGAGGAACCGTAGTTTTAGAGTTCACTACTGGAGAATATGTGAGATTTCAGATTGTTTTATTGCCCTAAAAGTTAAATGCTGCTGCTAGTACTAATTTTCTAATTATATTGATTTTGTTTGTTAACTTTTTACATCTTTTTGTTTGTATCTTTAAGAAATGAGAACCTCCAGTAAAAGTAGGATGAAAAGTTATTTCAACCAAGAGCTTGAATTGACTTTCTACTTAACTAATTAAGAATTTTGGTAGCATGCATAGGTGATATCTCTCCCTTGACTGGGCCCCAGCCTAAAGCAGTTAAATCAGAATCTTGAAGGGTGGTGTTACAATATAAATTTTTAGAAAATTTTCCTATTATTCAGATTCTATTAATCTTATTTCATCATGGGTCAAATGACTTAATCTTTCTAACTTCATCTGTAAAATGTAAATAATGCCTACCTTGTATAAAGTGTTGCTGTAAAGATTAAATGAAATATGATGTGTTTAGAGTGCCTGGCACTGAATAATTTTGTGTCTGTGTTCCTTCTATTCAGCATCGTTCTTTTGACACTTACTGTACTTTATTTATTTTTTTTTTAAATTTTTAAAGATTTTATTTATTTATTTGACAGAGAGAGAGAGAGACAGCGAGAGACAGCGAGAGGGGGAACACAAGCAGGGGCAGTGGGGAAGGGAGAAGCAGGCTTCCCGCTGCATAGGGAGCCCGATGTGGGGCTCGATCCCAGGACCCCAGGATCATGACCCGAGCCAAGGCAGCCGCTTAACGACTGAGCCACCCAGGCGCCCCCACTTACTGTACTTTAAATAGAACTCCATTATAGATGCTCCAGTGTAGGTTAGATTACTTTTATAACTTAATATTTTAAATTTATATATAATTTCTGTGAAATTCATGCTTTTGGGTGTACAGTTTCATTAATTTTGACCAGGGCCTGGTGTTCTGTATTTGCTACCACAATCAACATACAGAACAGTTCCATAATGGCCGCCTTAAAAATTCCTTCCTGGGCTCCTGGGTGGCTCAGTGGGTTAAAGCCTCTACCTTTGGCTCAGGTCATGATCTCAGGGTCCTGGGATCGAGTTCGCATCGGGCTCTCTGCTTGGCAGGGAGCCTGCTTCCTCTTCTCTCTCTGCCTGCCTCTCTGCCTACTTGTGATCTTTCTCTGTCAAATAAATAAGTAAAATCTTAAAAAAATTAAAAAAAAAATTTCCTTTCTGCTACCCCATTTGTTTAAACCCTCCCTTGGCAACCAGGAATTTATACACCATTCCTGTGGTTTTGTTTGGAATTGTACAATATGTAGCCTGTTGAATCTGGCTTCTTTCACTTAGAATTTGCATTTGAGATTCATTCATATTTTATGTATCAATAGTTCGTTCTTTTGCTGAGTAGTATTCCATTGTGGATGTACCACAGTTACTTTTTTTTTTATTCCTTTTTAAATTTTTTTTTAAATTTTTTTATTAACTTATAATGTATTATTAGCCCCAGGGGTACGGGTCTATGAATCACCAGTTTGGGGGTTATTTTTGTTTTGTTTTGTTTTGGTTTTTGGTCCAAGAATATCTTTGTCTTCATTCCTGAACTATACTTTCACTGAATATAGAATTCTAGGCTGACAGCTTTTGGTATTATCCCACAGGGCCCTGAGAGACTGGTGTGTTTTGTTTTTTTAAGATTTTATTTATTTGACAGAGTGAGAGCACAAGCATGGGGAGCAGTAGAGGGAGAGGGAGAAGCAGGCTTTCCACTGAGCAGGGAGCCTGATGTGGGGCTCCAACCCAGGAACCAAGGATTGTGACCTGAGCTGAAGGCAGACGTTTAACCAACTAAGCCACCCAGGCACCTCGAGAGACTGTTCTTTTTTTTTTTTTTTTTTTTTTTTTTTAAGATTTTATTTATTTATTTGTCAGAGAGTGAGAGAGCACAGGCAGGCAGAGTGACAGGCAGAGGGAGAAAGCAGGCTCCCTGCCGACAAAGGAGCCCAATGTGGGACTCGATCCCAGGACACGAGGATCATGACCTAAGCTGAAGGCAGCCGCTTAACCGACTGAGCCACCCATGCGCCGCAAGAGACTGTTCTTTTAAAAACAAAACAGAAAAAGGTAGTTTTTCTGTTTTAAGTTTGGGTATTTTTTATTGCTGTATCTTCAAGTTCAGTGTCTTCTTTGTCGCCTCCTTTCTGAGCCTGTCCAGTAACCTTTGTGTTTTTTAGTTCTAAAATTTCCATTTGGTTATTTTTTATAACTTCTTTCCATTTTAAGGTGTCCATTCTCACCTAATGGATCATGTTTTTAATAGTTGCTTTAAACTTTTGTACTTCTAATATCTAGGTCATCTTGGGGTTGGCATTCTATTAATTACTTTCTCCCTTGAGGATTGGTCGGATTTCTGTTGTTCTTGCAAATATGTGTTAATTTTTGGATTCTGTCCTGGATGTTTTGAATATTGTGAGATTCTGCATCCTGTTAAATCCTTCAGAGGTGAGGATTTTTTGTTTCAGTAAACAGGTCAATCCAGTTAGGTTATAACTGCATATTCTTTCTCACTTTATATAGGTAGTGGTTCCATTATCTGTTCAGTTTTCAAACCTTTGCTGTGTTGAGTTGCCCTTCCCTTCCTTCCCACTTAGATTGATCTAGGACTTGGGCAGGGATTTATATATATAGTGGTAGTCTAAAAACCTCTCCTGTACTTTAGCTGCGTTCCACATGTGCATAGCTTGCAGGTGAGCCCAGGTTCATAAGCAGAATTAGGGGTCTACTTCTCCATATTTCTCTTCTCAGCAGTTTCCCCTATACTCTTTGACTCCCAGAGACCCTTTTCTTCATTCCTCTAGCCAGAAGCATGGCTTAGTTTGTTACCTGTCATGCCTTGAGGTGAAGTGGCAAGAGAGAAAAGAATATGGACCCCCCCAACTTTTTTTCACAACAGTGGCCCTCTTCCTGATTCTTCTATTCAGAGCAATGGATTTTCTCTTGTCATTCTGCAGCAGTGTAGTTTTATGGCTGTGGCGGGCCTCGGGCAGGACCTAGAGAAACTGTAGAGAAAGAAAAAAAAATAAGTATTTTCCTTACATTGTTAGGAGCCTTTTGCCATAATCTCTAGCAGAAAAGACTCTCTCCTTTCAGTGTTAGCTGCTCTTGCCTGCTGCAGCAGTTTCCCTATATGACCCACTCCAAAGCCAGAAAATAAAAGATAAAAAACAGGATACCCGCCATCACCTTATTTGTTGTTCTTCACTTCTCTCTCCAATCTGCCTGGTGTTGAAGAGGATTTTGTCCAGTTTTTAGTTGTAATCAGTGATAGAGCGAGCCACTGCAATGAGCTTATTACTCTGTCTTGGCCAGGACCAGAAGTCAGTTTATTTTGTTTTTAGATAAATTAACATTATTGGTGTATAACTATATGACTGAATATACCTTTTTTTTTTTTTTAAGATTTTATTTATTTCTTTGACAGACAGAGATCACAAGCAGGCAGAGAGGCAGGCAGAGAGAGAGGAAGGGAAGCAGGCTCCCTGCTGAGCAGAGAGCCCGATGCGGGACTCGATCCCAGGACCCTGAGATCATGACCTGAGCCGAAGGCAGCGGCTTAACCCACTGAGCCACCCAGGCGCCCCTGAATATACCTATTTTTAAGCGTATAGTTTGTTTTGAGAAGTGTTTTCCCTCATCTAACCAACCGTCACATTCAAGAAATAGAACATTCCCAGAAAGCTCCCTTGTGTTTCTTAGCTCTCTGCTATCCCTTCATCCTGTCTTGATTCACCCTTTACTACTAGTCATTAAACATATGACTAGTAGTAAAATGAGATCTTTAATATTCCTTTAGGTTCTACTATGTGGAACAAATGAAAGAATACTAGATTCAGATTGTCGTAGGCTAAAATTCACAACTTTTCCACTTAATTAACTGGATAATATTGGGTAATTTTTATAACCTCCAAAGAGTCTCATCATGGTTTTCTCATATTAAAAATGGCAGATAAGTGCTGTCTTACAGAGAGCTTTGAGAATTAAGTGGGGGTATATAAAGTACCTTATATAGGGCTTGGCATACAGTAGATTCACAGTATGTATTATTCTCCCATTACCTTTCCTTATATGGAGTGCACATAAAGCCAGCTACATTGAAATAGTGCCCCCAATATAATTATTTAGTTTGTATTGTGAAATATCTCCTGCCCCATAGCATAGACCCAGGCAGAATATAAGTATTTTGGCATTATCATGCCACTGTGGTTGAGAATTTTTTCAGTCTATCCTATTAGGAAAAACTTTGGAGCATCTACCTTTGATATAGTATGTACCTCAGGCACCACACCTACACAGCAATTTTTCAAGGATGAGATAAAAAATAGAAAAATTGTCCTGTTTCTTCATCTGGGAGACTGCTGGTCTAATTTTCTGATCCCTTGGATCACGATCACATTTGGGGATGTCCTACCCCAAACCTATTAAGTAGAACCATATGGACCCTAGTAATCTGTGTTTTAACTGAACTTTCCATAATAATTTTTGATACTGGAACTCAAGCACAGAAAAGACACTACAGCAGCATCAAAGGGCATCAGAGAGCATTTGTCCTCTTCTCCCTTTTTTCTGTGTGCAAGCTGAGACTTCAGCAACTCCTGAAACATTTTCCCCAAGCACTCTACTCTGTCTGGTGGTAGAGAACACAGTGTATTTGGGTGCCACAGAGTTACAGGTCACACAGTTCTCATAGGCACTACTAATTGATAGGATTATTGCCTTTATTTTACATGTGACTAAACCTAAATGAATAATTATTTCAATTGCAGGCAGATCCTGTTGTGAAAACCTGTTTCCACACAGGGTTGGGTTGGGGCGGTTAGGGTGTTAATAAATTGTTGAATCATATTTCTGAGAAAGAGCTGGGCAAAACACTGTGTATATTCTGCACAAATAAACATAAAATAGGATCAGTTAATAGGGTTTTTTGTTTTGTTTTGTTTTGTTTTAGATATTAACTCTTGTAAAGTGATGATGTCTGTCGAATGCTATGTTAAAGGAGAATTCCTAAGGGGGTCTGGGCCCAAGAAGCAAGGATAGCTAAATGGATTAGCAAAATGTGTCTAGAGTGGGTGAATGAAAGTTAACGTTATCTACAGCTTTGGATTTGGGGGAAGGGTATTGAATGTAGGCGAATTTTTCTATGACACATTGTATTGTTTCATGACATTTTTATGCAAGATAACTTTTTAATTAAATCAGTTGTTAACTAATACTGTGTTCTCACTATGGTGATACAGAAGTAGTTTTATGCAGAGATCTTTTTGAAATGTTATTTGATGTAATAAAATTATACGTGACCTACAAATAAGCAGATTTCAGGTTTGAGTTCCACCTCTGACATTGTAACTAGCATTTTAGGTTAAAATTCTGTACCCAGATAGTAACCTGACTAGTTTGATGGGAAATGGAAATAAATATTAATAAAAATAAATGACAGCATTAAACAATAGGACAGTCGGTTTTGGGTTTATTTCATGCTGTTAGCCTTTCCTTCTAGAACTGAAACAGTAGCCTCTGATTATACTCTCTAAATTATTACCCAATACAAATATTTTGTCTTTTTCATTAAATATCTCTGAAGGACCTTATGACTTATAAATGGTTTAGATTCATTTGAACTACTGAATACAATAAAGGATTAGAAATTTTATTGATTAGAAATTTTGTTAACAGAGTGACAGTATGCTAAATCTTAATTGTAAAAGTTCATTTAAATTAGTGCTTGATTTAATACAGCAGGTTTTCATTAATTTCTTTTTGGCTTATTTAAAAAAATTTTTTTATTATATTCAATTGGCCGGCATATGGTACTACATCATTAGTTTTGATGTAGTGTTCAGTGATTCATTAGTTATGTATAACACCCAGTGCTCATCACTGCACGTGCCCACCCAGTTACCCCATCCTCCCACCCCCGTTCCTTCTGTAACCCTCAGTTCGGTTCCCGGATTCCAGAGTCTCTCATGGTTTGTCTCCCTCTCTGATTTTTTCCCATTCAGTTTTCTCTCCCATCCCTTGTGGTCCTCTGCGCTATTCTGATGTTCCACATATGAGTGAAACTATATGATAATTGTCTTTCTCTGCTTGACTTACTTACTTAGCATAATCCCCTCCAGTTCCATCCATGTCGATGCAAATGGGTGGGTATTATCCTTTCTGATGGCTGAGTAATATTCCATTGTATATATGAACCACATCTTCCTTATCCATTCTTTTTGGCTTATTTTGAATTCCGCTTTAGAATCCTATAGAAATCTGACAAATTAGTGTGGCAAACTATTTTTAAATAGTCTTATCTTATAATTAAATTTTGTTTTTTTTTTTTTCTTTGTAGAATAAAGAAATATCTTAGGAAAGGAAATTTGGGTGGGATGAAATTAAATTCAACCTAAAATTCACTAAATGTTAATGAAGTACTATTACCTTAAAATAACTTTTTTTCCCCCCTTCTTTAGAATCCAGCAACTATCACAAGAATACTCCTTAGCCACTTCAATTGGGATAAAGAGAAGCTAATGGAAAGGTAAGGAACTATATTGTTAGCTTTGTACTTACAAGTAACACAGAAAGCCTGTTGAACTGAATTTACAAGAAGCAAATAAGGAATTGATTTATAGACCAGTATGTGAAAAAAAAAAGCAAGTAGTATGCGCTTTAATTTCTTGTATTCCTCATCTGTAAATTTTGGAATAAACTTAATGTTATGGGAATTCAGGCTTAGTGTTCCTTTTATTTTGGAGCTAAGGTGGGGGCTCTTCTTCAGTATCTTCAAAATTACATCATCTTGAGTACTGAGAACTAAAAATGTGTCTTGAAAAACTGGTTGAGGGGCATCAGGCTGGCTCAGTTGATGGAAAATGTAGCTCTTGATCTCAGGGTCCTGAGTTCAAGCCCCACGTTGGGTGTCGAGCCTACTTCAAAGAAGAAGATAAAATACATTTTAAAAAGCAATTGATATAATCTTCAAACGTATGAATAATATCTTCCATTAATTACTTAAAATTTTCTTGTCCGTAAAACTTTATTTTAAGCATATTAATGGTATTTATTCAGTAAAAATAGGTTACTCGGGGTATCCTGACCATCAAAATAGCTGTTTGGACTTGTTCTCTGATTTCAAGCAAGATTATATTCCATTGAGTATTTTCTATTATATATTCCATTGAGTATTTTCTCTCTGAAAATGTAAGAAATTACAGGAGTAGTGAAGGACAATATTAGTGCAGTTCTTTTTTCTTCCTTAGATTGTGGTAGGGTGACAGCCTATATTTATTCTACCAGCCATATTCTTCAGTCTAAAATTAGCAGTCCTAATTTTAATAAAGAATTAACACTAGTTATTGGGAATTGAGAACCCAAATATTACGAGAAATAAATGGAAAATACTTCCCATTTGATTTTAAAGTTGAAAGAAGTTTGGAAAACATATATTAAATAATACCAAGAACATTGCTCAATTTATTTTTTAAAGATTTTATGTATTCGTCAGAGAGAGATCACAAGCAAGGGGAGCAGCAGGCAGAGGGAGAAGCAGGCTCCCAGGGCCGTGGGATCATGACCTGAGCCAAAGGCAAACAGTTAACCAGCTGAGCCACCCACGTGTCCCCATTGCTCAGTTTCTCACACATTGCACCCCAACTACAATTTAGTAGTAACAAATAGTAGTTATCAGTTATGGGGCCCTTTGTTCCAGGCATTATTTCATTTTTATCCTCCTTACAGCTTTATGAAGTTAGAAACTGTTATCTCCACTTAATTGATATGGAAAGTAAAGCTCTTAGGGCTTAATATATTTATCTCAGTTTTGTAACACAAGGAGTTAGCATTCAAACTCAGGTCTCTTGGACCCCAAAGCTTATGTTCTTAAACATACAGAGTTTTCCCAGGGTTCATGGAGAATAAAATATTCCTGAGTGTGATTGCCCCTGCTGCCCCTTGTGGATCTGACCACCTCTTTTGAAGTCAGTAGTATTTCTTATTTTTGGTAACATTTATTTTGTGGCTTATTTTACGACACTTCGGTTAGGAAAAGGAGTTTTCATTATTTATATCTGATTTTTTTTTCTAGTGAACTTGACTTAACAGTTTGTTTCTTATTAATGTATTTCTCCAAGGAAAATTTTCTCCTATAAACACTGTTGACACTGCTGAAAGCATTTTTCAGTTAAATACTGTACTTAGTGGTAAGTATGAATTAAAAAGTAGGCAGCTCCTTGGAAACTTATATGTTTGTGTGAACTTTTCAGTTTCTTTTTGTAATTTTCAGTTTTTTATATATTCTGAGGGTATGTTATTGGGTACCTTTTAATCTTTAATGTGTTTAAAACCAATATGCAATATCTTTTTGTCTCTTAATGAGTTTCACGTTATACTCCATGTTTAATATTAACATTGCCACACTCAGTGATTACTAATATGTTTAGATTAAATTATTGCCATTTTAAGTTGTTCTTTATATTTACTATGTTTTCTATTTGTTTTTTTTTTGTTGTTGTTGTTGTTGTTGGCTTGGTATCAATCCCCCCCGTTTCAGAGTTAACGTCTTTTATTTCAGTTTTTCTAGTGGTCACCTTTATAAGCATTTTTACTAGCTTATATTTAACTCTTTTTTTTTTTCTTTTGGCTGGCTCTTGGCATCCCACTGTTTTCTCCAAATTTACCTTTTTCCCTCCAGAATATATCTTTAGTCATTTAAGTCATTTCGTATGTATTAAAATTTTTAAGGGCTCTAAGGAAAGCCCTTAATATTCTGAAATTTGGGGTAGTTTTGAAAGCACATCTAGTTGGGCCCTTTAAGTCTGAGAACTAATATTTTTGGTTTGGGGAAATTCTTAGCTATTATTTCTTCTCCTTTTCTTGATTCTCTTAATGCTTTCTGTAATCCGTGTTAGTCACATGTTGAAATTTCTGGATCTCTTTTGGAAGTTAATTTTAACTTTCTAAAAATGTTTTTTGCTGTACTTTTCATCTTTGTCTTTCTACTCTGCTCTGTGAAGTTCCTCAAGTTTATCTTTAATTCACTAACTTGTGTTTCTTTTTGCACCCATTCTGCTATTTAGGCATCTTGATTTGTTTAGTTCAACAGTATCCATTTTATTTATTTTAATAACTTAATTCTTGTTTTGTGGATGTTCTTTTTCTCTTATCTCCCTTGACACATAATTCTTCTTATACTAATGTGTTTTCTTCTAGACTGTTTTTCAGTAAACAGAGAGGATTTAAAATATGTATCGGTATTTGGTACCTTTCAGAGTGTGTTATTTTCAAATTGGTCAAATTTACACTCTAATGAATTCCAGTAAAAATCAATATGCATTCTATTTTCACACTTTAAAGTAACTTATTATCCCAAAATGATTATAACTAAACAGGGACAATACAAATGTAGGATATGGATGATGAGAACTGGGAATTTGCAGGCTTAGTATCTATAAGAAAAAGAAAAAGAGATAGAAAACAAAGCCTTTGAAATAGGAACTTAGAAAAACACAAAATAAACCCAAAGACAGTAGGATAGATATTTAAGATAAAAGCAACGTAAATGAAATAGAGAACAAAAATACATAAAACAAAAACTTCTTTGAAAAGGATTTTTTAAAAGGGAAATATCAAAAGAATGAGGAACAAGCCGCGCACTTGGAGAAAATATTTGCAAAAGCTATCTAATAAAGACTGTTATCCAAAATAGATAAAGAACTCCTAAAACTCACTAATAAAAGAAACCCAGTGGGCAAAAATCTGAATAGACACTGCATTAAAGAAGATACGCAGATGTTAAATAAATGTATGAAGAGATACTCAACAGCATATATTATCAAGGCATTGCTAATTAAAACAAGATATCACTGCATACTTATTAGAATGGCTAAAATCCAAAACACTGCCACTACCAAATACTGATGAGGATGTGGAGCAACAAGAACTCTCCTTGCTGGTGGGGATGCAAAATGGCGTAGCTGATTTGCTTCCAGTTTGGCAGTTTTCTTACAAAACTAAACATACTCTTACCATGGGATCTAGCACTCATACTTTTTGGTATTTACCCAAATGAGTTGAAAGCTTGTGTCCACACAAAAACCTGCACATGAATATTCATAGCATTTTTATTCATAATTCTAAAATTTAGAAGCAATCAAGATGTCCTCCAGTTGGTGGGTGGATGAATAAACTGTGATATGTCCAGACGCTTGAATATTATTTAGTGCTAAAAAGAAATGAGGTATGAAGTCATGAAAAGACATGGAGGAACTTTAAATGCATGTTACTAAGTGAAAGAAGCAATCTGCAAAAGCTATATACTGTAGGATTCCAACGATATGACATTTTGGAAAAGAAAAAACTACAGGGATAGTAAGATCAGTGGTTGCCAGGGGTTAGGTGGAGGGAAGGATGAATACGTGGAGCAAAAAGGATTTTTAGGGCCGTGAAACTGATGTTGCATATGTATCACAGTACATTTGTCTAAACCTATAAAATGTATAACACAAAAGTGAACCTTTTTTTTTTTTTTTCATAAAAGTGAACCTTAATGTAATCTGTGGACTTTGGGTGATAATGATGTGTTGATGATTCTATCAGGTGTACCGCTCTGGTGTGGGTTTTGATAGTGGGTCAGATTGGGGGTGGGGGCAAGGGGTAAATAGGAGTGCTCTCTACTTTCTGCTCAGTTTTGCTGTAAAGGCTTGTCAGAATGGGTGAGGAAATAAACCATTGGCAGATAACGGTTTGGGGAGAAAGGCACAAATAAACAACATTGGGAATAATGCATAATTATAGATAGGAAAAATATTTCAGAATTATAAATGAATACTGAGTACTACTTTTACCAGTATATTTGAAAGCTTAGCATTGGAAATTCTAAATAGAAAAATAACCATGGAAAAATGTAGTAATATACTAAAAGATTCCTCTCCTCCAAAAACCACTTAACTAGATGATTTTATGGTCAAGTTCTATCTAATAAACCATCAAAGAACTGCAAGTTTCTATTGAAAATTATTTCAGAACATGGAAAAAGAGAAGACATCATTAATTCCTATTAGCCAAATCAGAATAACCCTTGTTGTTCTCGTTACAAAATTGGAGAACGGCTGCATAAAATAAAAACCACCATTATTATGAACATAGCTGTTGAATTAATAAGTAATATTTGATTAAGTTGGAAGAATTAATGGTCTAGTAAGACTTCTCCTAGCATTTCTCCTAGGAATGGTCACGATTAGGAAAAAAATAATTTATCTATAGTATTTTACAACTTTTTAACAGGTTAGTGATACCCATGATTTAGGGGGAAAAAACACAATTTTTAGCAAACTAAGAAGGTAATTTCTCAGTTTCATAAGGGTATTAACTAATAATGTACAGCAGAATTACCCTTAATTTTGAAACATTGGAAGGATGTCCAATAAAATCAAACAGGGTACTGGCTGTCACCAGCATTTAAATGTACTAGAAGTTCTGATAAGTAAAATAATACATGGAAAATTAAATAAGTGGTAAAAAATTGGCGATGGGAGGTTATGGATTATATTTAGATTTTTCTTCATACTTTTATGTGTTCTGTGGACTTTCTTCAGTAATCCTAGAAGTGTTAGCAATAATACATTATGTAATTCAGAAAACAAGCACTCACATGTAATGAAAGCTTTTATTTAAAAAAGGAAGAGAAAATTTTGTAGACCATATAATCATCTACCTAGGAAACTTCAAAGAATCAACTGATAAACTATTAAGAACTTTAAAAAACAGCAATGTTTAGGCCCCTTTCCATTCATTCTCCTTCTACCTCCCTTAATATCCTTGGAAAAAAGAATGTAAGGAGGCTTCGCTCAGTGACACTGTGCATCTTCCTGTACTTGACTATAAAAATGAAGGTGACTTGTGTGAAAATCTTGTAACAATTTAGAATCCCAGGAATCGTTAGAAAAGTTAGCATGGCCAATAATTTTGCTACATAGCTTTATGTATGTATGTATTTATTTATTTACTTATTTATAGATTTATTTATTTGAGAGAGAGCACAAGCAGGGGGGTGGAGGCAGAGGGAGAAACAGGTTTCCCACTGAGCAAAGAGCCAGTTGAGGGACTCATTCCCAAGATCCCAGGACCACGACCCGAGCTGAAGGGTAGACATTTAATCCACCAAGCCACCCAAGTCCCCCTACATAGCGTTTTTCAAAGAAATTGTACTTCCCAGTTGGTAACACAATATATTCAATTATGATTTCTATTCATTTTGACATAATTAAAGAGAAATCTTACTCTAGGAAAAATTGTGAAGTACTTCACATTCTGTCCTTTCTTTCTACTGTCTTTCTTCATTCCATATACCAGGCATATTAATTTCCTATTTATTCATTAGGGAGCCTCCCTGCCAGGGAGGAGGATCTTAGAGTCTAGTAAGAGCCATCGAGGTTTAAGTAGATTTCTTGCTAACGGTTCTTATTTGTCCCCAGACTTCTAGTCCATAGTTTAAACAAATTTATCCTGACCCCCAAAACAAGTAATTTATTCTTTTAAAGATACATTTTGGTGAAGGTGGTGAGGGGCTCATGGAGAAGGAACCATTTAAATTTTTTGGTGTCATCTTTTCTCTCTGATAGCAACTTTCCAAACCTTTGCCATTTTCTTTCTTACCCAGCCTTTTGCATTTTTACTCTGTAGATTAACTTCTTTTCTGTTGTATAAATTAAATAGAATTTTCTCTCTTCACTGGATTTCTTCCCATGCTCCTCCACATGAGGCAAAACAGAACAAATCAGGGAATTAGAAGTGTGCCAACAACTTTATCTGCCTTTCTACTTCTAAACTTTAAAGGCTAACCTTTCCATCTGGGCTTTGATCTTATAATATTTTTGTGGGGTGTTGCTTCTATTATTTCATCTATCTTATCTTGAGCGCTCTCCCTTTCCTGATCTATCAGTCAGGGTTTTTAGTTGTAAATATACTTGAAGAGAACAGGTGAGAAATGACATTAAAGATGGAGAATTGGGCACCTGGGAGGCTCAATGGGTTAAGCCTCTGGTCATGATCTCTCAGGGTCCTGGGATCGAACCCCACATTGGGCTCTCTGCTCAGTGGGAAGTATGCTTCCCCCTCTCTCTCTGTATGCCTCTCTGACTACTTGTGATCTCTCTCTCTGTCCAAAAAAAAAAAAAAAGATGGCGATTCAGTGACTAAATAAAGGTATGCATCCAGCAAAAGTGCCCAAATCATAGTGTCAAACTGTTTCAGTAAATGCTGTTGCTATTGCCATCGGGCACTGGCATCACAGCTCATCATCAGTATTGGGCATGTGTCATCACAACTGGTATTTCTGATGTTTTGGCCTCTGAAAGCTGGATGTATCCTACCCCTATGGCAGAATGAATTCCTCACAAATCTTCAAGTACCATGCTTTTCACAAACTATAGGTCACGCTTACTCCTGCTAGGCTTGAATCCTTTCAGCAGGAGAGATTGGAAAAGTGAGTTGTCCTTTTTTTCCCTTTCTTTTTATGACAAAACTTTTTTATTTTAGATTTTTTTTATTATTACTGTTGAAATATAGTTGACATATAATGTTTGGTTTCAGGTGTACAACATAATGATCAGCAGTTGTTTGCATTACTCAGTGGTTAATGATAAATGTGGTTATCCTCTGTCACCATATACTGTTATTACAATATTACTGTCTATATTCCCTGTGCTGTACTTTATTTCTATGACTTAACTAGTTTCATAACTAGAAGTTTGTACCTATTTTGCCCGTTCTTTCCACCTACCTCCCTTGACAAGACATTTACAAATCCAGCTTCTGGGGCGCCTGGGTGGCTCAATCGGTTAAGCTTCTGACTCTTAATTTCAGCTCAGGTCATGATCTCAGGGTCATGTGATTGAGCCCCACTTTGGGCTCCTCGATCAGTGGGGAATCTGCTTCTCTCTTTGTCCCTTTCCCTCTGCCCTTCCCGCTGCTCGTGCACACTTTTTCTCGGTCTCTAAAATAAATCTCTAAAAATTAAGCTTCTGTCTGCCATTCTATTATCTTTATTTCTGTTCTTATATTATACTTTAGTAGTATACAACTTTTAAAATGTCACCAAATTCATTTTTGTGTTGACTCAACTTTGCAACTGTTTCCTTTGTCTGACATGGGGCTTCTGTTGATATCTGTGTAGGCTGTTAGCTACAAAGCCCAGGGGAGCACTTTTGGACTGGTGCTGTCATTGGCCCATGCCTGGCATACCTTCCATATTATGCCTTTTCCTAATTTCTTTTTTTTTTTTTTTAAGATTTTATTTATTTATTTGAAAGAGATCACAAGTAGGCAGAGAGGCAGGCAGAGAGTGGGGGGTGGGTGGGGGGGGGAAGCAGGCTCCCTGCTGAGCAGAGAGCCCAATGTGGGGCTCAATCCCAGGACCCCAGGATCATGACCTGAGCCGAAGGTAGAGGCTTTAACCCACTGAACCACCCAGGCGCCCCTCCTAATTGTTCTTTAAAACCCAACTTAAGGGGTGCCCAGGTGGCTCAGTCGTTAAGTGTCTGCCTTCAGCTCAGGTCCTGATACCTGTGTCCTGGGATCTAGCCCCACATCCGGCTCCCTGCTCGGTGGGGAGCCTGCTTCTCCCTCTCCCACTCCCCCTGCTTGTGTTCCCTCTCTTGCTGTATCTCTCTCTGTCAAATAAATAAAATCTTTTAAAAAATTGTAGGAAAAAAGAAAATAAAACCCAACTTAAGCTTTACTTCTAAGATGGCTATGCCTATTTCTCAAGACAGCTAATCACTTCGTCATTGGTCCTTTTATATGTGTTTAATATATCAGCACTTCTGTTAGAGTTGTTTGTGTGTAAGAACTATCTTATTCATCTTTCATTGCTAGTACATAACACAATTCCTAATATATAGTGTTTAGTAAATATTTTAGTTCAGCCATTTCTAGGTTTTATTTTTTGTAATATACACGTAATTTCTGTAAATTATGACAAGCATGTAAATCAGATTTCAATATGTCAGGAACTAGAGACAAAACCCCCCAAATCAAGCTTCTTTAGAATTGATAACAAGAAAAAAACAAAACAAAACAAAACCTGTATTTTCTCTATAAGGTGGGCGTTATTGAGTTAACTGGTGTATACACACACACCCACCCACACCCCCCCCCAGGGGAAATATAGAGGTGGTTGATGACTTATTGCTTTTCTTGGAGAGGTATAATCAAAGAATCTTGATCGATTGAAGATTGATTTCAATGCAGACTGTGTTGCAAATAGCTTTCCACTTTCCATTCTGAAGCTATAACACCATTTAGTGAATAGTTACTAGAACCAGTACTTGTATGTTATTATGATGGTATGGAAATTTTCTTAGCCACACCATTAATAATACATTGTTTCACAGTTAACTTCTAGGATGTGAGAGTAAATTTGGTTTGTCACAAACCAGGCTTTTATGATGGCATTCATCACTGTTCTATAGTGTAGTGGGTTTTTACTGTTTAAACAGTTGAGGTGTTATCAGGGAGCATGTATAGAAAGCGGCAAATGTGGGGCGCCTGGGTGGTTCAGTGGGTTAAGCCTCTGCCTTCGGCTCAGGTCATGATCTCAGGGTCCTAGGATCGAGCCCTGCATCGGGCTCTCTGCTCAGCAGGGAGCCTGCTTCTCCCTCTCTCTCTCTGCCTCTGCCTACTTGTGATCTATCTCTGTGAAATAAATAAAATCTTTAAAAAAAAAAAAAGCGGCAAATGTATCGTCTTACACTGTAGTGGTTAAGAACATAGGATCTCTGCTCCACCACCTCCTAGTGTATGAACTCGGAGCAATTTTCTCCTTTAGTACTTCACCTGAAGTTATTCTGTTGTTCCTAGTCTCCCTGCTATCTTCTACTTCATAAATTCCAAGAATGTTTTTTAATATCAGCTGTGTAAAAGACATTGACCAGAGGTTTGATGATGAAGAGGTACAGAAAACCATGTATCATACACCATTTTACCCTTAAGGTACTTAAAGATAAAGCTTTAAGGGAATACATAAATGGTTATTTCTGGCTCAGGTGGGAAAGGATTTGTTGATGAGATGACATTTGATTGGGCTTGGGAGAGCAGGCAGAGTGGGAACCTGGGCACTTCAGGAAACAAGTTGGGGAAAGGGGGTAGCTTAAGGAACCTATGTTGAATGGTAATGAGATTTAGAGCAACTGGAGTACATGAAAGATAGAAGGAAAATGATGGGGCATGTTTAATAGAAAGCACACTGTGGAGGACCTTGAATTCTAAGCAACTGAATTTGGCTTTTTTTTCTATTAAGTGGGAAGGTTTTAAGGTTGTTTTGTGGAGAAATGTGATTTAAGGGCATTATTGCAGGAAAAAACTTTAATGACAATATGAGCTGATTCTCCATCGGCAGGATAACCCATTCTAATAACCCAGGTAAAAGAAAAATGTTGGTTTGACTTAGGATAGTGATGGCTGGTTGAAAGCAGAGTGTGGGGGGAAGAGATGTTAAGCTGGAGTTTGAACTGTGACAGAATTTATGAGACTCTTGGAAATTTCTGGTAATTTGGGCCATTCTATCCACTAAATATAGTAGAGAAATCTTTTTGATACTGGAACATCTTTTTTCTTTTTTTTCTGAAGATTTTATTTATTTACTTGAGAGGGGGATGGGGAAAGCACAGGCAGGGGAGCAGAAGAGGAAGAGGGAAGAACAGGCTCTCCCCATAGAGAGCCTGATGCGGGGCTCAATCCCAGGACCCTGGGATCATGACCTGAGCTGAAGGCAGATGCTTTACCCACTGAGCCACCCACATGCTCCAATATTGAAACATCCTTTAAAAATAAAGAATATCTGGGGTGTCTGGGTGGCTCAGTTGGTGGAGAGTCTGCCTTTGGCTCAGGTCATGATTTCGGGGTCCTGGGATTGATCCCTGCTTCGGGCTCCCTGCTCATTGGGGAGCCTCCTTTTCCTCTCCCTCTGCTCCCCCCCCCACTGTGCTCTCTCTTTCTCACTCTATCTCAAATAAATAAAATATATATATATTTTTAAATCAAGAATATCAAAGTATTAGTAAAATAGGAATTTAAGGCCTAAGAGAATATGGAAAACTAGGGAGATGAGCCAAGCGTTCCAGTCTGCTTTGCACTGGAAGTATATTCTGATCTAGGAGAGGTAGCTGAGAGTAGCTAAGGTGGCTGTGATTTTTTGTTTTAATTTTTTTATTAACATATAATGTATTATTAGTCCCAGGGGTACAGGTCTGTGAATTGCCAGGTTTACACACAGGTGGCTGTGATTTTTATTGGCCGTTTGGTTAGTTGGGGGGCGGGTTGGAATCCTAGACCCACCAAGAATGAGGGTCAGGTAAACCAGCTCTTCTAAAGATTAAAGATAGTATTCATGTCATGTATGCCCCAGAAAATCTTAAGCCTTGAATGTGGATTAAGATGGTCCCAGACTGTTAATGTACCCAGGCACTTGACACAAACAAATAAAAATGTCTTCCAGGGGAAGAACATTAAGGCCTCAAACTACTTCCCCAAATTATTTTTTTAAATTAAAACATAACAACTTGAGACTCCAGATATTAGAATTGTCAGAACTGGATCAATAGGATATACCATCAACAAGAAACTAGAAAGCATGAGCTGTCTTTTTTTTTTTTTTTTTAAGATTTTATTTATTTATTTGACAGAGAAAGAGAGATAGCAAGTAGGCAGAGAGTGGGGGGGAAGTAGGCTCCCCACTGAGCAGAGAGCCCAGTGCGGGGCTTGATGGTAGAACCCTGAGATCATGACCTGAGCTGAAGGCAGAGGCCCAACCCACTGAGCCACCCAGGCGCCCCAGTGTGAGCTATCTTAACCATATGAAAAAGATTTTCTTATTTTTCTTTTATTATTGTTAATTTATTTTTACTTTATTGTATTTTATGTATTCAATTTATAGTTCCATTTCTTTATGTGCAGCTCATATAAGTATGGTACCAGTATTAAATTAAACATTGAAAGCACCTGTTGAAATAAGTCAAGTGTAAGTGTGAGACTGTTAGGCATGATCTGGTTCCAGCAAAGTTAGGAAAACGACTTGAAAAAGATTTCTATAACTAAAGAAAGTAAGCAAAATTAACTCAGTGACTTAATTTAACAGCAGACTGGACAAAGCTAAGGAGTGGCTTAAGGTCCTAAAAGATCAAACTAAACCACTATCTAAATTACACATACACTAAAAGATGGAAAGTGCAGAAGAGAAGATAAGAAATGTAGAGGATATAGTGAGAAGATCTTACTGAGTTTTAGGAGAGAATGAGCCAAAGGTAGTATTTGAAGTATTTGAAGTATAATGGCTGATAATTTTCCAGATTGGTGAAAGAAAAAAAATGCCCAGAATTTAAGAAGCCTGACAGTTCCCATGCATAATAAATACTATTTCACTGATTCTAAGATATTTTAATATGGTTAAAAGTTGAATGCATCTTTCAATTGATGGCACCTTGCAGTCCAGCAAGATTGAAATACTGACTTAAGTGAAAATTTTCCCATTTCACTTTCTGATAAGATCATGAAATTTCAGTACCAAAGCATTTTAGATTTCATGAAATATATGGTAAAAAGAAATCCACTTTTTTTTTTCATTTCAATCCACATTTTAAAACATAGTAAAACTACAGAAACAACAGGGAAAATAGTCATAAAAGCAAGATGCAAGGAAGATTCCTTTCAAAGAGTGAAAATTTGTGTATATATTTTATGTAAATAGACAAAAAATATATAGAAAGTACATATATTCTTTTTAGAGAACAGCTGACTTAACAGCAGTAGCAGAAGTAATAGTAAGATGATACCTCAGTAGGTTGAAGAACAAATGCCAGTTTAGAATATGGTGTTCAGGGGTGCCTGGGTGCCTCAATGGCTTAAGCCTCTGCCTTCAGCTCATGTCATGGTCTTGGGGTCCTGGGATCAAGCCCCGCATTGGGCTTTCTTCTCAGCAGGGACCCTGCTTTCCCCTCTCTCTCTGCCTGCTTGTGCTCTCTCTGTCCCAATAAATAAGATCTTTAAAAAAAAAAAAAAATACTGTGTTCATGGAAAATGTTTTCATAAACAGTACCATCTCTTAATTACCACAAATGCCTTTATGTTGTAACTATGTATTCTTTTAAGGTCAATATTTTAAGTTATATCGATGTTTCGAAATTTCAAATATTCATAATGTTATTTAAGCAGCAATTTGAATATTAAGGGGGAAATTGTTGAATATAGTCTAAGTTGTGCTTAGGAAGTAGAGTTTATAACCTTAAATGCATAATTTTTTAAGGATTTTATTTATTTATTTGAGAGAGAATGAGAGAGAGTGAACATGAGAGGGAGAAGCAGAGCCCCTGCTGAGCAGGGAGCCCAGCTCCGGAGACTTGATTCAGGAACTCCAGGATATTTAAGGAAAATAATGAACTAAGATTTCATCTTAAGTCTCAAATAATGAGCTAGACGCATCACAATAGGAAACGAGCAACAGAATAAATTCAGAGAAATTACAAGAGGAAATAACAGCAGAATTTAATAAAACAGCAAAGAAATGTATAGTGGAGTGGCTCAAAGAGCCAGAAGATTTTTTTTTTAAGACTGATTAACACTGATACCCAGGTGAGATTAATCAAGAAAAAATGCACAAATAACTAATATCAGGAATGAAAAAGAATTTCACTTTGAATCCTGCCCATACTTTAAAAAAAAATTCTAAGGTATTGTGGATAATGGTGTCAAAATTCGAAATTTTGCGCGAAATGGATAAATTCTTAGAAACTTGTGATTTACCGAAATTGACTTGAGAAATAAATAGAAAAACCTATATGAGCTATCACTGTAAAGTGAAATTTTCTGTAAAGAAAAGTCTGAGTCCGGATGGATATACTGGAGAGTTCTACCAACACTTAATGAGACACTAACTCCAACCTTATATTCTCTAACCTTGGATTCTTTTAGAAAACAAAAAGAGGACCCCCCATCTTTATAAGGCTGTCACAACTTTGATTCCAAAACCCAACTGAAACAATACTTGTCAATTTCTCTCACTTACATAGGTGCAAAAAATAAAACCCACAATACTTGCAAATGAGTTCAACAATACATAAAAAGGAAATTAACCCAGACAATTCTGATATATCCCAGAAATCCTAGGTTGGTTTAACATGAAACAATTCACTATGGTCTCTTGAACAGATTTTTTTTTTCAATTATTATTTATTTATTTGACAGACAGAGATGGCAAGTAGGCAGAGAGGCAGGCAGAGAGAGAGGAGGAACCAGGCCCCCCACCAAGCAGAGAGCCTGACGCGGGCTTGATCCCAGGACCCTGGGACCATGAGACGAAGACAGAGGCTTTAACCCACTGAGCCACCCAGGTGCCCCACTTGAACAGATTTTATTGAGAAAAACATTTCAGTAGATTTAAGTGAGTAGTTCCTAAACGTCAGTCATCATTCATGATTTTAAAAAGGAGCCATTAGGGGGCGCCTGGGTGGCTCAGCGGGTTAAGCCGCTGCCTTCGGCTCGGGTCATGATCTCGGGGTCCTGGGATCGAGCCCCGCATTGGGCTCTCTGCTCGGCGGAGAGCCTGCTTCCTCCTCTCTCTGCCTGCCTCTCTGCCTGCTTGTGATCTCTCTCTGTCAAATTAAAAAAAAAAAAAAAAAAAGGAGCCATTAGGAAAATAGGCATAAAAGGGAAGTTTATTAATCTAGTAAATCTATAAAAATACCTTTGGGAGATATTATAGTTCATGCTGAAATGTTGAAAAAATTTCCCTGTTAGAGTTCAAAACATGGATATCTATTTTCATTTCTGTTCAACATAATACTGAGGATGATTCTAGCCAGTAGTAAAAAGTATCATAGTTGTAAAGCAGATGATAAACAGTATTCACTGATGATATGTATTGTGTACATAGGAAACCCAAAGGAGTCTACAGATACAGTTAATTTAGGAAGACCTGTAAAAATGTTTTACTGCCAGTATTTAGACACATATCTTTGACCCAGTAATTCCACTCCCAGATATATACCTAGTAGAAAGAAATATGCACTTCTAAATTGAAAGTCCTAAGTGTGCTCATAGCAGCATTATTCATAATAGCTCCAACCTACAAACAACCCAAAGGTCTATAAATAGGTGGATAATTACGGTGTATTTCTGTAATAACTTCAGCAAAAAAAAATAACTTAGAGCTGCAATTGACTGCATAGATGAATCTTAAAAAGCATCATATTGACTGAAAGGAAGACCTCTAAATACGTATGTCCTGTATGATTTTGTTTATATTCAATTCAAGAACAGGCAGAACTAAGCCATATTTTTTAGCATGCATATTTAGGTGGTAAAACTATAAAGAAATAGGATAGTGATTATGTCTCTGGGGAAGAGGAGTTTGTTACTGAGAAGGGATGTTTGGAGTGTTTCTGAAGCACTAGCTGAATTCTACTTCTTGTTCTGGGTTGGTTATACACAGGTGTTGGCTTTATAACAATTTGTAAGCTGCCCATTGATATTTATGCGCTTTTGTAGAATTGCCATTATATCACAACAAAAATAACTTTATAAAAAACACACGTGTACACATAAGAAAAGGAATGACCTTAAAAGGGAGGGGCCAGTTTGTTTTCTGGATTGTTTTAGGATTCATAGTACCTTTGGTTACCTACAAGTAAAGCAACATTTTGCCAAGACAGTTTCCTCACTGCCTTCCTGGGTATCATATCATATCCATCCTAAATTTTGACCATGTCAGCTCATTTTATCAGTCTGCAATATACCTTTCTGATTCCTACCATGTCAAAGCTATACCGTCTGGCTTTTGAAAACCTTCCATAGTTTCACTCTATTCTGTATGTCTGTACTTCTCTATATTCTGTCAGGATGCCCTTGACTGTTCAGGCCTCAGTCTTCTCAGGAGCTATATTTTATACAAATTCAGAGCACATATTTCATTCTGGGGTTATACTCACAGATGTAAACATCATGTACAGTTCCATATCTTATGCAACCCACCTGATGCCCCTACGATCTCCTTAATCTCCGAATTCTTAACACATTTACTACTAAGTCATTTTAACTTCTTGAAGTTACTTGCTATTTTCTATACTTAACTAGCATTCTTTTCCCACCTCTGGTACCCTTAGCATGTCATATTGAAGTAGCTATCCATCTCTTTCCTTCATGGCCATTAACACAGTGACTGACCAACACAGTTCCCACATATAGTTACTTAATATGTGAGGGAACTATGTAAAAATGGATATTAAATATATAGTATTTTGTTTTTTGATTCCTTATTCTTAGTTTTAGCATAGCTAGATTTTACCTGAGGACTTCCATTAAATATATTGAGACATTATTATCAAAATAATAAAATATCATTTTAAAATATTTTGTATGCATTTTTCATATTTCTCTCCCGTTGGAATCAGATCCACTATTGCATGAAGCAAGTAGTTTGTTTCCTTTTATTTATTAAGTTGTGCTGCTCCTGTGTAGTAAGTGGAAAAGACCATTGAGCAGAGTAGAGGGTGTAGACATTTCCCTTGCATGCACATATTTGGACAGAGGGCACAGCACAGAAGCCACTTGTCTGTGTTTTCTTTGAAGTAAAAAAATCGTTTTAGAAAATAATACTGGTCCTTGTCATTTTGGGGGCCATAGTCTCTTTTGAGAGAATAATAAAAGCTTTGAAGCTTTTCCTCAGGTGCGGGGAAGTGTGTGTGGAGAACGCACGTGTATACATAACTTACGAAGTTCTGGATACTGTAATGTTCTTGAATATTCAGAGGCTTTAGAAGAATTTGGTAAATTGAAATAATCCTGATCAAGCCAGGGAACGTGGATAACTGCCTGTGAGGGGAATAGTCATTAGTTTCTTCTTAAAATGTCTGGCAGAATTTCAGATCTACCTTAAAAGTTCGTATGGGAATAAAATTGTATTTCTCAAAAAAGCCTTTTGATTAGCAAAATGTTGGTAATGTTTAAAGCTGGATGAAGGGTATGTGGGAGTTCAATTTACTATTCTTTTGACTTTAGTATATTGAAATTTTTTATAATGGGGTGGGAACGTTTTGGGAAGATGACATAGATTATTGTGTTTCTGTTACAATTGTGCTAATTCAGGCCTAGAAGGAGTTATCTTCCATCTGTATTGCTGAGATTCTTTTCTTAATATACTTGCTTTCATCATGGCTCAGAACCAAAAAGGATAAAGTATGAAGGAACAAATGGCAGAAAGTTTCTCAAAAGTAATACAATATGATAAAAAAGAGTAAAACCTTGCCATTTGCAACAACATGGATAGAGCTAGAGAGGATAAGTCAGTCACAGAAAGATAACTACATAGGATTTCACTCGTGTGTAACTTAAGAAACAAAAGGAGCAAAGGAAAAAAAGGAGCAAACCAAGAAACAGATTTTTAACTATAGAGAACAAACTGGTGGTTACCAAAGGGGAGGTGGAGGGATGGGTGACATAGGCAATGGGGATTAAAGAGTGTCTGTTATGATGAGCACCTGGTTTGTATGGAAGTGTTAAATCACTATATTGTACACCTTAAACTATATTACACTGTATGTTAACTGGAACTTAAATAAAAACTTTTTTAAAAATTACATAATAATGGGGAGCCTGGCAGGCTCAGTCAGTAGAACATGTGACTCTGGATCTTGGGGTTGTGAGTTCAAGCTCCATGTTGGGTATAGAGACTATGTAAAAATGGAATCTTTTTTTTTTTTTTTTTTTTTTTTTTTTTTTTTTTAATATGCAGGGCGCCTGGGTGGCTCAGTCGTTGGGCGTCTGCCTTCGGCTCAGGTTATGATCCTGGGGTGCTGGGGTCCTGAGATCGAGCCCCACGTCAGGCTCCCCGCTCAGGGGAGCCCTGCTTCTCCCTCTCCCAATCCCCCTGCTTGTGTTCCCTCTCTCACTGTCTCTCTCTCTGTCAAATAAATAAATAAAATCTTTAAAAAATAAAAATTTTTTTAAAATGCAATAAAATTTTTGTACTGCAACTTGTTTAGTAGCTTCTTTGTCAAGTGGTCTTTGCTCAGCAGTAAGCAAGCTCGGGATCATGTGGGGGTTTTTTTGTTTTGTTTTGTTTGTTTTAATTAAATTGGTTGATTTTTCTCATAGGAGAAAAGTCTTAAAATCTCAAAAAGCATTTTTAAAAAATACATGACCAATAATATTTATTTAGCTATAAACCACATATAATATACTAATATTAAAATGAGAACTAAACTTATTTTTTAGATTAGCACAGAAAAACAACAAAACTTTTAAAACAAGTTCTTTTTCTTTCTTTCTTTCTTTTTTTTTTTTTAAACATATAATGTATTATTAGCCCCAGGGGTACAGGTCTGTGTTAAAACAAGTTCTTATAGACATGTGTAAGTCCTCATTAGATCTTTTTTCTTATGAGGCCCAAACGTCTTCTTAGAAAAAAGATTTTCTAACCCTAAGTCCTTTTCTATCCATAAGTTTTAGTTCTCTGGAATTCTGAACTTTACCTGGTAGAGGTTCGTATGTGTACCAGTCATTTTACATTCTAACTTTAGTCCTTCTTTTGAAAGAATTACCCTTAAAAACCACATTCTACTTGAAGAGCCCTTTTTAGATGTAAATTTTTACCAAAGTAACAGTTTTCTAAAAGTCTAGTAGTTTTAAGGGTTTTAAATGAAAACTGTTGCTCCAGAGTTTTAGTCGCATTCTCTGGAAGAAAAAGAACTGTTGGCTTTACTATTTAAGAGCATGCTTATACTGCTATACCATAGCGCATCTGCTGGCTTCTTTCTATGAAATATGAGGATTAAGCTTTGAAACTAATATTTACCTGCGGGAAAGCCTTCTGTCCTAGTGTATTTTTTACTCTGTGGTTCAGTTGTACTGAACCTTTTCAGTAAGACTCCTTTTCATACCCTATTATTTTTGTTTTTCATAAATATAATTGCAGTTTTTATTCATCCATATGATTTAAACAAACTTAAACTGTTCCTTTGCTCCTTTGACATTTTTGTCCAAGTATACCTTTTCTAAAAGTAGAAAAATTACACCATTAGAAGGAGGTTAATAGGACCCAAAGAATAGTTGAAATCACAATTCCTGGTAGAGATGTTGGTGTCACAGACCTTTTTTTTAGTGCTGTATCAAAACTATAGTTAAGGTATACACAGTTAAGGATAATTGTGACTATTCTGTTGCCTTTTGAAATTGAAGTCTGGTATCCATAAAATGCCACACAAGAATATTGAAACAGGGGCGCCTGGGTGGCTCAGTGGGTTAAGCCTCTGTCTTCGGCTCAGGTCATGATCTCCGAGTTGTGGGATCAAGCCCCGCATGGGGCTCTCTGCTCAGCAGGGAGCTTGCTTCCTCCTCTCTCTCTCTACCTGCCTCTCTGCCTACTTGTGATCTGTCAAATAAATAAATAAAATCTTAAAAAAAAAAGAATATTGAAACAAAAATGATTTGGCTATTTAGAAATAGAAATGTGTGTACATGCATGTTATAAATGGACAGACATAATGTATTTGTATACATTTTCATGTATTTGTGTTTTTGTTCCCTCTCAGACTATATAGCATTAGATAATTGACTTGTTATAAATATGTAATGGGAACATTAAAAATCTGTAAGGAGGGGCGCCTGGGTGGCTCAGTGGGTTAAAGCCTCTGCCTTCTGCTCAGGTGGTGATCCTGGGATCGAGCCCAACATCGGGCTCTCTGCTCAGCGGGGAGCCTGCTTCCTCCTCTCTCTGCCTGCCTCTTTGCCTACTTGTGATCTCTGTCTTTCAAATAAATAAAATCTTAAAAAAAAAAAAAAAACCTGTAAGGAGGCTTGAACTCTGAGCAGCTTCGGAATATACAGTAGAAAAGCACACTATATAACTTTAAGTTAGCTTAATCTTTTTGCTTTTCTGATTCTGTTGTGAAAATAAGTACTTATTCAGCAGTGGTGTTTTTATGAAGTGTGAAGATGTAGAGGCTTTTAAGATAATAAACTCCAGATGACAAAATTAAGTATTGAAGTGGCAAACAGTGATGCCACCGTCATTCAGAATTCAAAAAGAAACAATAGCCTTGTATGTACCCTACCGACCATGTCTCCTTTCCCCACAATCACACACCGTTCTTAGGCAGTAACTGTTAGTGCCTTAAAATTTCATTAAGATTGTTTGGTATATTTCTGTCTAGAAGTCAAGTAAAATGAAAAATTAAAATCTAGATCTTTTGGAAAGTTGGCTAATTAAGTGCCTACTTGTTTAACTGTGTTTTGGCAAACATGTTGAATGAACAGAAAACCCTAGAGAGAGAAGAGGATTTTAAAATCTCTACTTAGAAACCTCTCCAGTTGCCCATCTAACAGTCTTAATCTAGAGAAGTCTAGGCCGTGTGATAGATGAGGTGGGGTTACTTTAATTCTACCCTCCCCTGATTGAGGAAAGACTGCACTGAAGGAAAAACCACACTGCTATTCTTATTTTTCTTTTCACTTCATTTTCATTTTCATCAAGGAATGGTTTTCTCAAAAGAGTGGGTGGCAAGAGTTGCAGGAAGGGAGGGAAGCAATGTCACACGATAAGCTTTGTAGCTGTTTGGTTAAGTTACTGAAGCAGAGAGAAATAGGTCTTAACTGGTTGAACTAGATACCTGGACAGCAGTGCTTCACACTGAATTAGTTTCTTCATTTTGGCCTGTTTCACATGAGGGAGGATGAGTGAGCAGGTAAAGTATGGAAGTTAAGAATCCACACATATTCTTGAGCATAGTATTCCTTAATAAAATTATCATAATTAGAAAGAAAAAACTTCTTTGTTCTCTTAAGGAAATTAAAATAAATGTAGACTGTGAGATGAGGCATCGAAGATGAATTGATAAAACAACAGAACAAAATAAAAAGGAAGCTGATGAAACCAAGAAAAAAGGGACAACTAATAATCTCACACAATTTAAAACCACATTGGCAACAGCAAGAAACAGAGCAGATACTATGGAAAAGAGAGACACGTAGGACAGGATAAGGACAAAGAATTAGACAGGGAGGACAAATTAACAAAGACTGAGTACGATTCCAGCAGGGCACAGTCTGAACGGCATTTCAAAAGCGAAAGTTGAATACTAAGATAAAGCCTACAGAACTACTAAATTTCAAGAATGAAGAAAGAAAACAATTATATGCCAATTGAAAAAGGATTTTGATTATAAAATGAGAAAAATTATTTTGAGGGGCACCTGGGTGGCTCAGTGGGTTAAGTCTCTGCCTTCTGCTCAGGTCTTGATCTCAGGGTCCTGGGATCGAGCCCTGCATAAGGCTCTCTGCCTACTTGTGATCTCTCTCTCTCTCTGTCAAATAAATAAATTAAAATCTTTAAAAAAAAATATTTTGACCACAGACTTCAATAACAACAGGTACCAGAAGGAAATGGATGCTATCAATATAAAGAATATTGGGGGGAGGGGAGTGCCAGCAGCACATTTTGGCAAAAGTAAGCATTTGAGTTATGTCTGAGTAATTAGGTAATCAGGTTAAGAAACAAAACAGTTTTCACCATTCTTGAAAGGAAGGCTATATAATGTAGAAACAATATATGTAATTAGTGAAACAATTACATAAAATGATAATCAACGAGGAAAAGCTGCAGGGATTTCCCACCAAAACTGGAGGGTTAAGTGTAGGGTTATGTAACATAAGGACACTCAATATATAAGTTGACAACTTAAAAAACAGACTTAAGTACTGACTCTATGTTTAGTGAAAATAAATTAGGTTTCAGTATTTCCAAATAACTATTACCGAGTCATGGTAGACCATGTAGGTAATAAAAACAAACAAAATTTTAAAATGTTAAATTTCTTGTAAAATGGAACTTAAAAGGAAAAGATTTCTAGGCCAACTGTGCCCGACAGTATGAGTAGATTCTTAAATTCCCTGTTCTCTTTACCTCTGCAGTATTTGAAAGTTCTCTGAAGGCTTCTAGAGTGGCTCAAGGAGCTGATAACCCCATTATAGTCTGAAATATGCCTAAAGCAAATTGGTTTGTTTACAGATTTGTTACTGTGGATTATTTTAAGAAGTTACTCTAAGTCAGTTACTCTTTAAAAAAAAAAATTGAATGATTATAATAAGATTCCTCTAGACACTGGGGCTATAGCAATAATTAGGTCATCCTTTTGGAGTTTACACTCCAACAGAGAAAACATAGGTGATTACAGAGTTGATTATGTGATTAAGTGTTGTCAGGAGTACAAAGTACCACTAGAAGGTTATACAGGAAACCTTACCTAATTTCAGGGCTGCAGTGGGGAGGAACTGCAAGTTAAGCTGAGACCTAAAGGTAGGTGGAAGTGTTTGGGGTAATTGAAACACCCTTCAGCAAATGGTTATCCATTTAAATTAAAATGAAATGGAATTCCAGGATGCCTGCGTGGAGCCGCTGACCTTGGCTTGGGTCTATTTTCTGGGGTCCTAGGGTTGGGTCCCTCATCAGGCTCCTTTTCTTGATCAGTGGGGAGTCTGCTTCTCCTTCTGCCTGCTGCTTGCTCTGCTTGTGCTCTCTCTCTAATAAATAAATAAAATCTTTTAAAAAAAAATGAAAGGAATCCCAGCTTTATTCCTTACTTACACAAAAATAATTTCTTTGTGAATTCAACAGTTTTAATGGAAACCGTTTAAGCCTAAATAAATCATGGATGAATTTTTATAATCTTTAGATATTGAGATCTTGTAAAGCTTAATATGAAATCCAGAACTCACAACAGGGTTGCATGATCAGTATGCCTACATGAAAATTAAAAGTGGCAGTTAAACATCATTAAACAAGGTTGAGGGCAAATTAGAAACTGGGGCGGGGAGGGGCAGGCGGAGAAAGAAGTCCGTGAGACAGTTACCCTTTCTGTTGACATACTGAACTCATAAATTAATAGTAAGAGCTTCACAGAAAAAGGTATTCAGCCTCACTAACAAAGAAATGCAAAAAAAAAAAAAAAAGAAATGCAAGTCTAGATACTTTCCCCCAGTCAGATGGGCCCGGATTTTCATCTAGAATTATTTGTGTGTGGCACATCTAAATGTCCTTTAGTGTAAGGCTGATTAGGTAAATTGTAGTACATACCTACAGTGGAATATTATGCAATGATGAAAACTAATGTTCATTGACAAAAATATCTTAACATATTGCTTACTGGAGGTTATAAATCTGGAGTAAATACTATTTAGATGAAATTATAGACACATGTCTCTTTGGCTGTGTATGCATAGAATGGTGTCTAGAATGATCACCAAAGTATTAGGAGTTACTAATTTCATGTAGTTAAATTTGGATGGCAGAAGTTTTGTCTCTTTTGAGCAAGAATATCTTTTCTAAAAACAAGGTGTTTAATGGCTCTGCCTGTTCATATTTAATGTTAGCTTAATATGCTTTCTACTTTTCAAATAAAAGTTGACATCTTAGCTTTTCTGAGAGATAATTAGGAGGAAAGCATTTGATTTTCTTTATATATTTTGATGAGCTGATCATTAGTGACAACTTTATTTGCGTTCCCCTTTTATAATGTACTGACATTTTGATTAATGATTTGATCATTGAAACATTCTGTCGTTATTTATAAAGAGATATTTATTAGTTTTGGGAGAGTGATGTGATTTTTTTCTCATCTGAGTGATTTTCCTGGAGAATACAGTAAGTGCTTTGACACAAAACCTGAACAAGACCTGCATTAAAAATAATTGGAAATCTCCTTTGAGTATCACTTATTTTTTAACTTGAGAACCTCTTGTTTGTATGCAAAGAACATTGCAGTTATTGAAACCTAGGCTTTCTAGGCTAAAAAGTAATTGACCAGATTTTTCATGAATATTTTTGTTAGTTTACTGATTCAAAGTTTTTCTCTCTGTTGCTTTTCCCTTTATTCTAAATATTCTCTACATTCCCTCTATTTTTAATATTCTGTACGATATTTTGGGAAGCCAGCAGCCATGTCTCATCTGGATTAATGGGAAATACTGTGCTTAGTATTTGCCACTGTCTGTCAAGAAATTTGAAGTTCAGTTGAAACTCTGTGGATATACGTGGCATACCATGCTCTTGATGTTTTAGTGAACTACTTCTGTACATTTAGAAACATTTTATATAAAGCTAAGTATATAGATTATTTGATATAAGAACATTTTAAGATACACTTTGTTTCCTCTTTCCTCCTCTTTGCTAGTAAATTAAAAATTATTTTTAAAAATGTTTAGAAATGAAATTTGTTTTGTAGAATGAGACACATGTAAATGATTTGTAGGGTAAGCAATGCTTGTAGGTAGTTTACTTGCTAATACATTTAATCTGGTATAACTAAAATTATTAATAAAATGATTTGTATAAAATATTAGCCTAGCCTTTTAAAATACAATTACTCTTCCTTAAGGTACCTGTAGAGATAGTACAACTTTCGTTCTTAAGTCTTAGTTGTAGTACTGTTCAAATACTAATAGCTTAGTTTCTCAGGATAAAAACAAAGTAAAAAATACCAAAATAGCAACAAAAAACTTAATCTGCTTTCATACACACACACACACACCCTCTGTTTTGCTACAGTTTGTAGCCATACACCTCCTTTCCTCTGAGCCAAAAAGGTTATGATCTGGGTTTATTTTAATTCAGTTCATTGCTGTTCCCTATAGAAATCAGGTTTTTGGAGAGCTCTAACAGTGTGCTATTGCTGGGCTCTCATCCTTTCTGTTTAAATAATGCAGGTACTTTGATGGAAACCTGGAGAAGCTCTTTGCTGAGTGTCATGTAATTAATCCAAGTAAAAAGTCTCGAACACGCCAGATGAATACAAGGTCATCAGCACAGGATATGCCTTGTCAGATCTGCTACTTGAACTACCCTAACTCGGTGAGTATCTGGTAGTTTAAGGCTAGCACTGACTCTCTGTTTCAGAGGGTAAATCAATTTAAATTATTTAAACAAAGGAAGATCTGGGAGTCTGGGATTGTATTGTAGTAAAACAGTAGCCTATCAGAATATTAAGGATAAAGAAAAGGAGGAGAAAGCATAGAGCTTATTCTTTCCCCCTCCTCTCCTAATTGCTTTTTAAAGCAGCAGCTTGTCATTACACACCTAAATCTATTCTGAGTTTATTTTATTATCATGGGAGAATTGTTTAATAGGTAGGCAATGAATAGAATTATTTTCCATCCAGAATAAGATAGATTTAAACTAACATTTTAAAATAAATATCCAAAACACTAATAAAATATCTTCGGCATTTTTCAAAACAGAAGAGTTTCACTTATAAAGATCCATTCTAATGGAGATTCTTAAATATAGCAAATGGTGACAGCGTTGCAGGAGACACGGGGACCAGTTAATTGAGTGAAAGTATCCCCCTTAAGCCCTATTGAATTTAGGCAATCTCGTAAAGAATTTTAGACTTAAACATAATCTTCCTATGAAGGCCTTACTTTATTAGTAACTGTAAGAAAATACTATTTGTGATATAATGTATTTAGTCACTTGGAATTCACCTCTTTAAGATGTTTTAAGATATCTAAGAAATAGCTTAATTCTATAATAGTAGCTATCTTTTTTATATTCTCTGCTTTAATAGTTAAGCACCACTTTCTGATAATTACTATAAACAAAGTCTTTGTCACCAGTATTGTATATTTTAACACATTGAAGGTTTTTCATTGTTTTTCTTAGAAGTTTATATATATAGTGTCTCTGTAGAGGCCCATTTGAAGAGAACTAATTTGTTCACGTCCAAGTGCTTAGAAAAGAGGTTTTAAAAGAAAGTTAATTAAGTACTCCTAGAGAAATAAAACAATGAGTTAAAATAACTTTGTAGGTAGTGTTGAGTTGAATTTCCAAACTCTCAAGTTTTGCTTATAGCCCTGATCCTATTTGTTTTTGTGTAATTATTAAATGTCACTGGGTCTGAATTATTCGTATCTTTCAAATGAGTAAGATATTCTTTCATATGCCACCTATTCTGAGAATTGTATAATTTCCCTCCTTTAAATCAGTCTTAGGTTGTGTATTTTTTTTAAAAAATCAACATTTCTATTAAAAATAATTAAATTCATGTTTTGACCATTTTATTGTCTGCCTTTAACAAATTCTCTTTGCCAGGTGACATTTCTGTAGTTCATTAAAGTTTCTGTGAGATAATACTGAGACCTAAAGAATTTTGTCCCAGATTATACCAGGTTTCCTTATTCCCTGGCATTTCTCTTCCTGCTCTTATTAACCAGCTCCTCCCTCGTTTAAATCTTAAATGTAATTTGAGTACTGAAGCTAGCTGCTTACAAATATCCCCTATAACTTTCTCAGTGCCCTTGGTTTTGTCTAACAGTTTTAACAAATTAAAATGAAAAATCATGACTGGAGATTTGCATTGTAAATTTTGCTTGCAAAATTTTTAACTAATGATAGAGTACTTACTATTCATTTATTCGTTTATTCAATGCACCAGGCACTATTTTAAGTGTTAGAAACACAATGGAGAATAAAGACATAATGCCTGCTTCCGATAATTTACAGGTTAGTTGGGTAGATAAGAGATAAATAAAATGACGTGTTCAGAAAGAAAGGTAAACACTTTGACAGGTCATGATACTGTGGAAACATGTTGGAGAGAGACATCTAACCCAGTTTTCGGTTGGGGAGAATCTCCCACAGAAACTGACTTGTGAAATAACCTCTGAAAGTGTGGTAGTTAGGTGAACCAGGAAAATAGAGGAAGAGAATGTACCTCCTTCTCTTCAGAGGAAGAGAATGTACCTCCAAGAATGATAAAAACATTGCAAAAAAACTTCAAAGACTTGAAAAGTGAATTTGGAATTAACAACATGAAGATTACTGATGATATTGGAAAGTTAATTTAAGTAGTATGGTAAGATGAGAAGCCACACTGCATGGGCTGAAGAATCATTGGCTTGAAGATGGGAAAGGAAATGGAGGCACTAAAGATGAACAAATTGCTCTTTAAAGAAAGTTTGGCTATGTAAATGATAGGACAAGAAAGCAAACAGCAACATAGGTTGGAAAGTAAGTTAAAAGTTACGGAAACTGTGCCAAGCATTATGAAAAATACAGTGTGATAAAATTAGGACTTCTTTTCTCATGGTGTTTAGACTAATAGAGAAAGGTAATTTTAACTTCTTCAGTTCTGCAAGTAAATGTCATCTGAGACTCCATTAAAGCTTTAATTTGATGAGTGATTTTTTTTTAAAATCTCTGTTGTACAGTTCCATGTTTCAATTTCTACCATTCTCTTCAAACACTGATACTTGCCTTTTATTAATGTATATCTCTGATACCTTTATCCTCCCAGAAAGCAACTTTGGCTTTACACAGTACCATATGCAAAAAAGTTTTTTAAATAAATGCTTTGATAACTAGTTTGTAGCACTTCGAAATTAACTATTGTGGGTGATCTCTTCTTTAAAAAACAATTTCCTGAGACTTTGGGGCACTTTTAAAGTTCATAAATTCCCACACACATACCCCCACACCCCCGTGTTGAGGCCAATTCAAGGGTTTCTTAGCCCTGGCAACAGTCATTCCTTTATAATAATGTTGTTTTGAATTAAAGCATAAGATCTAGCTTTGCTAACAGCCCCACTTCACTAGGGATTATAGTTCGGGCTGTGATATCTCCCTTTTTATGAAGTAAATAATTTGTATATTCTAATAATCAGACATGTTACATAAAGGCAACTTTGAAGGTTGTGAGGATAGTCCACCCTCCCATACCTCACCCTTTAGGCATCTCTGAATCTTTGTGCTGGGAATCTAAGTCCAACCCTTCTTAATTCATTCCATTTTATGGATGAGGGAACGGATGCCCTGATTATTCAGTTTTTATAAACAAAATGGCTTTAACTTTAGGTATTATATGAGCAACTTCTGATGGAGGAGATATTTCTTAATGTTCTTACTGCTGGTTGATATTAGTTGCTGGGTGTGTAAAATGACAGGGATAAATGAACCCTGTAAGAGTGTTTATGCTTTCGTTTCTTTTTTTAAAGGACCATTAATTTCTGTTTTAAGTAATATTTCATGTATTTTTAGTATGTTCTGTGTCAGATTTATTTATGAATAAGTTTGTTGATAATAATCCTATCCCTTGAGTTAGGGACCCAAGTAGGTAAGCACAAACTAGTAAAGGAATAGGTATATGAAAGGTGGAGGATGGAAAGGGAAATGGAACCAGATAGTGATACCTAGATAAGTCCATGATAATAATGCCAATCTTGAGCACAATCAATGTGTTTGTACCAGAGCTTAGTTTTTGATTTATCTTTAGATATGCATGTGATTTATTTTTCTAATTTATCTTGTTTGGTAGTGTTACCTAATTAGAATTATTGGAAAAGAGACCTTTAAAAAGCTTTTTTTTTTTTCCCATATAATGATTGCTGATCTAGAAGTTCCAAAGGTAGAGATGTTTCTTGCAATGATCACTTAGTAACCATTGTGACCTCCAATCTCTCAATATCAAGTATTCATATTTGGAAAAAAACAAGCACATGAGGATGTATATGTGTTTTTAAGTTATGAATAAAACATTTTAGAATGGTTGATCTTTTATGCTGCTATAATTGTCCTACACAGAATGCACCTTCCCATTATATCCTTGAAAATCAGATTCTCTTCACTGGTGATCTGACAACAGGTTTGTGCCAGATCTCCTTTGCCAACTGGGGGTAATGAGAATAGATTCTTTTGTTTCCTAGTTTTGTTGTTGTTTTTTTTCTTTAATAGAATATTGATTTCCAAAATACTTACCTTCACTTGTTCTATGAGTGAGTTAGAATCCTTGTCAATCTGACTAGCACCACATTTTAAACTGGGTAAATGTTTTCCATGTCATTTTGTCCATAAGACTAGTCTTAGAACTTGGATATATTTTTCCCCATGTCTGCTTCTGGGCATTCTTTATATAGTTGATGTGCTATAGTGTAGAATTTTGTATCCTTACTATTTGTATCTGAATGTCATAAGCAACATCAGAAATTTCATGAGCAGTTTTCAAATAACAGCTAGAAAATGGAATGGAATAAAAAGTACCACATAATATGAGCCACAAAAAGAATAAAAGAGCTAGAAATAAACTTGGCAAGAAGTGTGAAAGATCTATTATGAAGAAAACTTTAAATACTAAAGGAAATAAAAAGATGGCTTGAGTATTTGAAGAGGTAGAATAATAGTAAAATATTGAAAAAGAAGACTAGACTGATGAGAGTAAGGAGGAACTAGTCCTACCAAATACAAGAATAATCAGTGCAGTAGAATAAGATGGAGTCAGATACATGTGAGGGGAATTTGGTGTATTGTAGAAGAGGGCATTTCAAATAAAGTGAATTCAGTAAATGGTATTGGAACAACTTGGTTGCCATCTCGGCTAGAGTCTTAAATTCCTTCCTAACTCCTTATATTAAAGTTAGCTAATTTAGATGCTGGAAATTTTAAAACTAATAGACTTTGCTACATAGAAGTAGAGAGCTTCTTCATGGCAACAAAATGTGAGCATTCAGATTTGAAACAGAAAATATTTTCTGTGCTTCTAAATGGCCAGTTTTCTAAATAGGTAAAAATCCCCGCCATTAAATCACTAAGGAAAAAAATAAACCCAGTGAAAAAATGGGCAGAATAGGTGAAAAGAGTGCTCAGAAAAAGAAATATATAGTCTTTAATCTTCTGTTAGATTGGCAAAGATCAAGACGTTTGATAATATACTATGTTGACAGGGTTGTTGGGAAGGCAGGTTCTCTTGAACAGTATAACTTGCTACAACCTTTTTGAATGAAGCTTGGTAATAATCAATTAAAGTGTAAATGTATGCCTGTTATAATATCACTTGTACCAGTTTGTCCCAAGATGCATTTGCATGATCACACTGATGTACATATAGCCAGTACAGTACCATAGAAATGGTGGACTGTTTAGATAAATTATGGTACCTTCACACAGACTGTAAAAAGAGGTGGACCCATGTGTACTAATGTAGAACAATGTGAGAAATCTATTATATAATAATTAACCAAGGTGAGAATGTGTACTGCTCTTACCGTGTGTGTGTAGCTGTGTATGTTAGAATGTCTCTGGCAGAATATGTAAGATACTGAAATAGGGATTACTTCCCTGAAGTAGAAGACAAGGATGGGGATAAGGAGACTTATTTTTCAGGGGTGCCTTGGTGGCTTGGTTGGTTAAGAGTCTACCTTTGGCTCAGGTCATGATTCCAGAGTCCTGGCATCAAGCCCCATATCAGGCTCTGTGCTCAGCAGGGAACCTGCTTCTCCCTCTCCCTCTGCTGCTCCCACTGCTTGTGCACTCTCTCACTCTCTGTCAAATAAATAAAATCTTTTTAAAAAGTTTATTTTTGATGGGGCACCTGAGTGGCTCAGTTGTTAAGTGTTTGCCTTGGGCTCAGGTCATGATGCCTGGGTCCTGGGATCAAGCCCCACCTATGGCTCAGCAGGAAGCCTGCTTCTCCCTCTCCTACTCCCCTACTTCTGTGCCCTCTCTCGCTGTGTGTGTCTCTGTCAAATAAATAAATTTAAAAAAAAATTTTTTTTTTGAAAGGGAGACTTATTTTTTCAGCATAAACTCATGCTATTTTTTAAAATATTTTATTTATTTATTTGACAGGCAGATATCACAAGTAGGCAGAGAGGCAGGCAGAGAGAGAGGAAGGGAACCAGGTTCCCTGCCGAGCAGAAAGCCCAACGGAGGGCTTGATCCCAGGACCCTGGGATCATGACCCGAGCTGAAGGCAGAGGCTTTAACCCACTGAGCCACCTAGGTGCCCTACACTCATGCTATTAAATAGTTGCTTTTAACCATGAGTCTGTATTACCTATTCATTTAAAAATAATTTAGAGTAAATATTGTAAAATATACTTAGTTGAAATTAGTGACTATTATTTGTATGTTATAGAATATAATAGACTCCATTTAACTATCCATCAAATTAGTAATATTTCATATCATGTAGGTAATACAAGATTAGACCAAATGTTACTATTATTCTTAGCTATCTGAATAAATCTTTTGGTTTCCGTGAGATTTTATTGATTATCTAGGTAAGCTACATTTCATGCAACTCAGAAGTCTTTGTGTATCATTTTTAAATACAGCTTTGAGATATAATTCACATACGATACGATTCACTTATTTAAAGTGTTTTTAGTATAGTCACAGAATTGTGCAATCATTACCATAGTAAATTTTAGAACATTTTCATAACCCCAAAAAGAAATCTCATTTCCCTAGAGTCACTACCCCTTACCCATCCCCACCCCCCAAGCCACTCAACCCTAGGCAACCACTAATTTACTTTCTCTATGAATTTGCCTGTTGGACCTTTCATATAAGTGGAAATCAAACAATATGTGATCTTTTTTTTTTTTTTTAAAGATTTTATTTATTTATTTGTCAGAGAGAGAGAGATCACAAGCAGGCAGAGAGGCAGGCAGAGACAGAGGGAGAAGCAGGTTCCCTGCCGAGCAAGGAACCCGATATGGGACTCGATCCCAGGACGCCGGGACCACGACCCGAGCCGAAGGCAGCCGCTCAACCAACTGAGCCACCCAGGCGTCCCAATATGTGATCTTTTGTGGCTGGCTTCTTTCATTTAGCATAATGTTTTCAAGGCTCATCTGCATTATAGTATGTATCAATACTTAAGTCCTTTTTATGCCTGAATAATATTCTTTCATATGGATATTCCACATTTTGTTTATCCATTCGTCAGTCCTTGGACATGTTGTGTCTACTTTGGGGCTACTATGGATAATACTGCTATGAGTATTTGTATACAAGTTTTTGTTTGGAGCTATGTTTTCGTTTCTTTTGGGCATATACGTAGGAGTGGAATTGCTGGATCATGAGTAGCTCTATGTTTAATTATTTGAGAAACTGCCACAGTATTTTCCAAAGCACCTATACTATTTTACATTCCTACCAGCAGTGTATGAGGGTTCTAATTTCTCCACATCCTTACCAACACCTGTTACTATCTTTTTGAAGCAGTCCTGTGAGCAAAGTCCTGTCTCATTGTGGTTTTGATTTACATTTCTCTGATAGCTAATGATTTTGAGCATTTTTTCATATGCTTATTGGTACATGACATATTCTTATATTTAATACGAACTTGTCTGCTTTCCTACAAATTGTAAATATCTACTGTAGATGTATTGCTCATTAATTAGGTTATTTTGTGTTAATTGTATTTGCATGTCTAAGTTTCACCACCAAGAAGTTTATTTTAGGAGCCCAGCTAGTCTTGTCAAAATGAGAAATGTGACCTGATAGAGACTGAGTCACTATGTATAGTGATTTTTCTGATAATGTCTTTTAAAAGTCCATGTATTATTTTTGTTGCAGTATTTCACTGGCCTTGAATGTGGACATAAGTTTTGTATGCAGTGCTGGAGCGAATATTTAACTACCAAAATAATGGAGGAAGGCATGGGACAGGTAAAGATGCCAGTTTGATTTTTAGTTTTTGTTGAATTTCCTGCAGTGTTTAGACCCTTGCAGAAATATAAACAAGTGAAGCATCCTTGATTATGAATTGCATGGGGAACTTTTTTTCTGTATTAAGACTAAAAGATAACGAAGGCTTTTTTTTTTTTTTTCTATTTACAATGTGGCAGTCCACTTAAAGATACAGTTCAGGTAATGTTTTCTCAGCAGCATTAAGATGTTTATGTATCAGGCTAAACTTGTTGAGCAATTCTGTCAGGTGTCTTGCTTCTGCCTTTCAAGTTTTATATTGAGAAACCAATTATTCAGGTCAGCAGTTCTAGTTACCTTGTGATAAACACACATATCCATTTCCTTTAATAGAAAGGAGACGATCAACATCCTATGAATGTTAAGGTATTCTCAACCTACTGAAGTGCCTGGCAGTGGTAAGCATTCAGTAAATATTTGTTGAATGAAGACATAGTTTAAATTTCAATCTTTTTCAGACTATTTCGTGTCCTGCTCATGGTTGTGATATCTTAGTGGATGACAACACAGTTATGTAAGTATTTTTGATAGATTATGCATGTTGAATATTGGTTAGTTGGTTAAACCAAATTAATTTTTGCTCAAACCTCAAAGGAGGTAGAATTTTTAGTCTGAAGAAACTTTCTAATCTACACTCCTTTGTAGTATAAAAGTTCGTTTCTAACTTACTAATTAAATGCCCAGACACTATTCTTGTAAACATATGGCAAAATACTGGGCAGTATATGGTAGGCAGATTTAGTAGACCTTGAAAGTGGAGAGTAGGTTATGTTGGTATGTCAGTTGAGGTCCTTTGAGAAGCAGATGCCAAGATAGAGGTAAAAGGGAAGGAGATTTGTTGTGGGATATCATCTCTGCAGCTTAACGAGAAAGGAGTAGACACACTATGATTCAGCTATGACACCTGTTAAAAGAGACAAAGAAGGAAGAAGGAATCTCTTCAGTAGGAAGAGATTCCCAACTATGGGGCAGCTATGAGAGACTCTGGAAGCTCTGTGGGGAATTCCAGGCAACACAGGGAATTGACTGTAGATGAATGCCTCAGTAAGAAGAAATGGCTGGACCTTAATCCTGGAGCTACCCAGGGGAAATGTGGCCTCATCTGGAACACTGTTTCCAAAGGCACTACATCTGGAAGTTGTTGGCTAACTGCTCTTATGAAAGGTTCTCTTAGGAAGGGAAAAAGAAACTTGAAGAAATAAGCATAGATTTTAGTGCTGAACCTGTGGTGATATCCTGGGTTGTTTAATTCTTGAATCAGTGCTGTTTTATAGCCTGAGGCTACCTAATTGACTTCACTCTAGGAAGATAAACAGATTGAGGGCCTGAACTATCTGCAAACAAATTATGTAGTTAGTACTGGATAATTGCCTATACAGAAAGGTTTGTCTGTGTTTAAGCACTGGGATTTGAAGGTAATAAAAGTAAAAACAGCCATGGACTTCAATGAGCAAATTTCCTACACTACCTAATAAAGCCTTAAATTGACTTAATCAGTACAGTTTATAAAGCTCACAGATTCCCATTTATTAATCTCAACCTACTTTGGTTTACTAAAACATACTTACTATTGCTTGTTGTTAGGTCTATGTTAATACTGTTTCTTTCAGTGAATGTTTTTTCTGTTTTAAGCTAGCAAAAATAAGTTATGTGTCATCTTTATACATCCTTCCAGTTGTCTATCTTATCATCTGATACTTTGATTCCTTGTGTTCTTTCATCAATACATGAGTTTCATCAATACATTTAATCAGTATAGGTCACTGTATCTTTTTATCCATTACACAAACATTTACTTGGGAGCATTAAGATGTTTCCTTCTGCCAAGAGGTACATAATACTAAAATGCAGAGTTTAAGTTTTATATATAGAGGCATGTATAAAGTACAGTAGAAAGAAACAAGTTACTCCACCTGAAGAGGGTTGTTTGTTTGTTTTAAGATTTTATTAGTTGAGAGATAGAGGAACAGGGGAGGGTCAGAGGCAGGAAGCCTAGTGCATCAGGCTCTGTCCCAGGATTCCAGGATCATGACCTGAGCCCAAGGCAGATGATTAACCAGCTGAGCCACCCAGGCACCCCCCACCTGAAGAGTTTAAGGGGTATTATAAATGAGGTAAAAATTTGGATTGAGGGAGTAGAAGGTAACACTGCTTAAAGAACACCAATTTTTTTTTTAATATTTCATGAGCTTTTCTCTGTTAAGTATTCTGTGGTGGCTACCAGAGAGAGTGGCAGTGTATTAGAGATGAGGCTAAAAGGACCTTGACAGTTTATCAGTTTCATCATAGAAGTTGTTTAGATATGATGTATTTGATAGGGGTTGGGGGCGCCAGGCTGGCTCAGTGAGAAGAGCATGTGGCTCTTGATGGGGTCAAGCCCCGTGTTGGGTATAGAGATTACTAAAAATAAATAAACTTTTTAAAAAAATACAACTTTGGTATAGTGGAGGATAGTTTAGAGTGGGGAGGCATTTGGATAGGGAGATGTGGCTATGAGTTTATGAAAATTTATGACATTTTTTGAGGGGAAATGGAGTAAATATTTTCAACACATGAAATGAATATGGCTATTATTGCAAGTTTTACAAATCAAGAAGAAGATAATCCTATGGAAAGCAGTTCACTGTGAAAGAAATTTGAGGGGTACCAGGGTGGCTCAGTTGGTTACGTGTCTGCCTTTGGCTCAAGTTGTGATCCCAGGTTCTGGAATTGAGTCCCCTATCAGGCCCCTTGCTCAGCGGGGAGTCTGCTTCTCCCTCTCCCTCTCCTGCTGCTCCTGCTTGTGCAAATGCTGGCTTGCTCTCTTTCTCTCTCTCTCTCTCTCTGTGCCAAATAAGTACAATCTTTAAAATAAATTTAAAAAAATTTTTGAATGCTAAGAAACATTATGTAAACATTTCCATATGTAAATCAGAATTTGATACTCCAGTTTTAAAAAGTTGTGTTTTTTGTTTTTGCATTTTGGATTGGTAAGAATTGAACAGTTTGGTAATATGTAATGTGAGAATATAGTACAATAGAGAATACAAATTGTCGCAACCTTTTCGTAATGCGGTTTGACAGTTTCTACAAATTTATATGCTAGTATCATTTTAAATATGTCATTCTACTGCGTTCATTGTTTCTGATAAGTTAGCTGTTAATCTTTTTTTTTTTTTTTAAAGATTTTATTTATTTATTTGACAGACAGAGATCACAAGTAGGCAGAGAGGCAGGCAGAGAGAGAGAGGTGGAGGCAGGCTCCCTGCGGAGCAGAGAGCCCGATGTGGGGCTCGATCCCAGGACACTGGGATCATGACCTGAGCTGAAGGCAGAGGCTTAACCCACTGAGCCACCCAGGCGCCCAAGTTAGCTGTTAATCTTAATTGTTCCCTCTTTGCTACTTTTTAAGATTTGTTGTGTCTTTAGTTTAAGACAGTTCAACTGTGATATATCTAGATGTGGTTTTCTTTGTATGTTTCCTCTGGGGTTTCTTGTGCTCTTTAGATACGCAGCCTGGCACATGCACAGAAAACCCAGAGAATACTTTTAAGAGCATTTTAATAGTGATAACAATCAGTCAGCTAGGGCTTGGGGATTACGAAGAGGGATTTTTATTTTTCACCTTATATAGTTGTATACTGTTCGTTTATATCTTCCATTTTCTTCCTTATAAATAAATAATTTTAGAATTAAGAGTTTAGCTAGTTAAATGAGAATTTTTTTAAGTATTTAGTCTTAATAACTGAAATATGCCTAATAGCTTTTTTCTTAGTATGAAAAAAATAGACTCCTTCACAGTCGTGGTATTATCATTTTTAAATTTTAAATTCGATAAGTTAAAAAATAGCTTCTTGTTTTAATTTTAATTCAGCTCACTTGGAACTTGAATTGAGCCTGAAACCAGATTCTTACTTGAACACACATTCTCCTATAACCTTGTCAAATTGAAGCTAGCTTTTTTTCCCCCTGTGTACCTTATGGTCAGGAGGCAAAGTTATTGTCTTAAGCCCTTAGTTTCTCTACTTCAGGTTAAAATCCATATATATCCTTGAGTCTTGTGTTACCCAGCTATGCTGTGGTCGTTTTTGCTTTTATTCGCTTGACTTCTTGGGTTACTCCCACTTAATTATAGTGTTAACACTTCACTCACTGTCTTTCTCCCAGGGTTTGCTGTCAGCCAGTGTGGTTTCAGTGTCCGTATGTATATTCTATTATTCTATACCATAACCCTGTGGTACTTAGAGTGTAATTCCCCCTATCAGCAGCATCAGCATTACCTAGGAACTTGTTAAAAATGCACATTCTAGGCCCAGATCCAGACTTACTGAATCAGAAACTCTGGGGATGGTGTCCAGCAATCTGAACAAGCTATCCTGGTGTCATTCTGATGTATGCTTATGTTTGAGAACCGTTGTCATAGCCTTTCATTTTCCTGATGTATTCATTTCCAGTAAAATTCTCTTTACCCAGATCCCAACTCCCAAGGCCACCTCCCTAGGCCTATTCCAGATCTACTGCAGTTGACTTTGCCAAATCATCTTTTTCTGCATCTTCCTAAAATATTGCTCCTTGGGGTTCTAGGTTTCTTCCCCTTTAGACACTCTACTTAAAATCATACAGTGGACCCAGATTTGTGTGTCCAGGTCAGCTCTCTCTTCTGAGCTTGGAACCCATTGCCTATCAGGCCTCTTCGTACATACATTCCTCAGGCTTTGCCTTATCCATTTCTCCTACCACCACCACGAAATTCATTCTTCTGGCTGCTCAATATTAAGAAATGGTACCACTACGTGTTAAAGACTGTCTAAATTAGAAACCTGATGCTATCCCTGATTGATTTTTCTCCTACATTTCCCAGAGTGATCCATACACCACATTCTGTCATTTCTGCATCTAATTCATCCTAAATCCATCCATTTCCCTTTGTTCCTACTTCATTAACCTGATCCAGCCTTCATCTTCTCTTAGCTGGCAGTCTGTGACTGGTTCTTAAGTGATTCTCTTAAATTGTTTCATCACCTTTCAGTTCTTCATTTCCATTCTGTATTGCTTACCTGTGCAACTTCATCTAAACTTTTCTCACATTCTCTTTTCTAACAGTGTAAAACTTGGCTTCTTGAAAATACTATGTATTTTATTTGCATTTGGTTTGGTTTGACTTTACTTTTTTCCTAAGGTCTCTTGACTTCACATGCAATACTCTCTTCCTGTTTTGCTGTTCAGTTTTGTTATCCTACTCATCCTCTTAGTCATTCTTTAGGTCTTAGTGTAGATTTGCATTTTAGGGGCGCCTGGATGGCTCAGTTGGTTGAGTGACTGCCTTCGGCTCAAGTCATGATCCTGGAGTCCCAGGATTGAGCCGACATAGGGCTCCCAGCTCCATGGGGAGTCTGCTTCTCCCTTTGACCTTTTCATCTCTCATGCTCTCTCTCACTCTCTCAAATAAATAAATAAAATCTTAAAAAAAGAGATGTGCATTTTGGTTTGGGCAGAAATCCTATGCACTCCTTGACTCCCCTGTATTTCCCTTACTATACATTTTTGTAATTGCCTGTATTTGTGTCCATTTTCATTCTTAGACCATAAGCTGTATGACTCCAGGTCTCCTATTTATGTTCACTAAATGCCTATTTCCATTCAGGGTGTTTGATCTTAAAATGCGTAACATTAGTTATTTCGTAGATTCATTTTTTTATTCCTTAGTATTGAGTATGTAATATGTATGTATCCCTGAATAAGTAACTGGAAGTATATTATTCTCTTCTGCTTTTATAAGCGTATGTCATCATTGTATAACTTTAGTGATGGATATGTGCTATACCATCAAGGATGTTTGGCTGAGTGGGTCTCCCCTACATAGTGGTCTCATATAGTTATACTTCCACAGTTAGGAGGTTAACTGGATACTTTGAGAATTTTTCTTTGTCCTAAGATTTGTCTTTGTTGTTTTCATGAGACTAATGAAAATCATTTCTCTATATTTATCACTTGAGACCAAATAAATATTCATCTATTTTTATTCATCTTACCACTTGGTTATTTTTTAAATATAGTTGTTTTAGAGTATAGATTTCTTCTATATATAATTTTTCTATTAATGAGGGGTGATAAAGGTAAACTTTAATCTATTAAGTCTTTAAATACCTTCACGTAATACTATTTAGTCTCACTTTGACAAATCACACACATCTGGAATTATAGTGTTCTCATTTCAGCATCCTCTGAGATATTGCTAAAAAAAACTTACGATTTATTTTCATATATGGAGTTTTTAGAAACAAGCAGAGTTGATGACAGGAACTAATTGTTACTTCTAGCAAAATTACGCCAGATGCTTTTACTTTGAGCTTTAATGATATATAAAATTTTTAAAAAATGAATCTTAGGATCATGGTATAGGTAATACATAGCTCTATTGGCTAATTTCCCACCTGTCTGAAACGGGCAGAAGTTTTTCTTTTGAAAAATAAACTGTTTTATTTTTATTTATTTAATTTTTAAGTTTTTTCATAAACACTCTTTGATCCATCTTTATTACATAGGACTTGAGATACTTCTCTGCATTCAGTACAAAGTAGATGTCACATCCATTCTCTGAAATGACTCTTCTCAAACCATTGTTACTACATTTAGTTTTAAATTCTCTTCTAAATGGCTTACAGAATGAATATTACATACATGCAAAAATTGTTTTAAATTAGATAATATAACTTAAATTGCTCTTTAATAGTTATTTCCTGTTCCGTCAACTATAAGCAGTATATCTGAACTCCCTACTGTGGAAGGTGGTGAAGAAATTGATGCCTCTTTGTTGTCATTCCTCTTTATCTCTTTCACCTCCTAATTCCTATTAAATACGTAATTACTTTATGTTGCCAACTTCATAGTTACTTTTTTTTCTATTCTGGAGCAGATTCTTCCATGTTTTGTCAATAAGTTTATTCACTAAATTGTAAATCAGTAATTTTTAATATTACAACTACGTAAATATTACATCAAGTAGTTGAATGGATCCAGAAAGAATCTTCTGTAGTCTTCTAAATCAGTGCTGCTCCAAGAAGAATATTCCTAACGTATTAACCATATGGTTATTTTCCCCTCTAACGGTATCTTAAAGGTCACTAATACAGTTGTGAAGCTGCCTGGGCCCTTAAGTGAAGTCATTTGAGGCAAGAGACAGACTGAATTTGATATGTGTTAATCTCAGAACTATAAGCATCTCCTCCTTTACAGAGGAAATAATTCTACCTGTGCCTGTCCAGTTTTCCTAACACCATTTCCTGAAGAGACTGTCTTTTTTCTGTTGGATATTCTTTGCTGCTTTGTTAAAAATTAGTTGACCATACATTAGTTGAGGGTCCATTTCTGGGTTCTCTATTCTGTTCCACTGATCTGTGTCTCTGTTTTTGTGCCACTACCATACTGTCTTGATCACTACAGCTTTGTAATACAGCCTAAAGCCTGAAATTGTGATGCCTCCAGCTTTGGTTTTCTTTTTCAACATTTCTTTGGCTATTTGGGGTCTTTTCTGGTTCCATACAGACTTTAGGCTTGTTCCAGCTCTACACAGATAAAATTATGACAGATTTTATGACAGGAAGATGTATAAGATGCCATGAGAATTGAGCAGGACTGATATGAGTTATTGTCAGAAAAGGCTTCCTTTAGTTAGTAACTATGTATTAGCGGAGTTAAAAAATAATATAGCAGCATCTAATATTTATTGAGTGTTTACTGTTTGCCAGGCACTGTTCTAGTTCACAACTCTTATTTCTGCTATCCATTTTACAAAAGACTAAACTGAAAAATGGAGAGGGCAAAGAACTTATCCTCAGTTCATAGCTAGTAAGTGTGAATCCAGTATTCAGTAAGGCTGTCCCATCTGAGCCCACCATGATCTACTTCTCTTTCCTTTTCAAGAGAGGTAGCCCTATGCAAAAGCCTCTGAGGGAGGATGATACCCCATGATTCTGAAAAGAATACAAATGTGACAGGAGTACACCGAAAGTAGCACAGGACAGGATGGGATCTTGTGGAAAGCAAGCAGTGCCATAAGAAGCTCAAGTATGCAATGGGGCCAGATAATACAAAAATCTTTTGTTACATTAGAGAGTTTTTACTGGTTTTGTCAGTGGTTAACTTTTTTTGCTGTAACACCGTTTTCTTTAAACATTCACAGGAGTGTTTACCATTAAAACTAGTAAAACTTAAGCTTCAGGATGCTTTACTTTTATGAGTTCCTATGAGTTCTAGAAATTGTAATGAATATATAGAGTGTTCTAGGTGGACAAGGGAAGCCAGTAGACATTTCTAGTAAATTACCAACGGATCTCAGAACAAGGCCCTCAAATTTATATATAGCAAAACCTGGATCCATTTCTTGATATTCCGTTCAACATCTGTTATTTCACACACTGATTTTTGGGAGAGCGTCTTAGGGAAGTTGGCTGCACATTGCTCTCTCAGGGCAGAGTAAGAAGACACTTTTGAAAGGGGCCTAAATGCCATAATAGTAAGTCATTAGACTATAATAACAAACTGGGTAAAAATGGAATATTTTATGTATAAAAAACTTGGGGATGGGGATTCTACCAAAATAAAACTATAGAAACTTTGTAGTTGTTATCTTGATTTCCATAGTTATATTTGTTGATAGTCCGTATGCATTTTAGCATTTTCAATTTAGGGCAGCTTTTAGAGCCACTACATTGAAATTTTATTTTATAAATGTGGAAAGATACCCTTGGCTGAGAACTTCCTAATAAACTACTTTTGTTCTTGCTCTCAGGCGCCTGATCACAGATTCGAAAGTTAAATTAAAGTATCAGCATTTAATAACAAATAGCTTTGTAGAGGTAAGTGATTTCTCATAAGTTTTCCTTTTTTAAATAAGAGGAATTGTTTATTCATAGATATAATTGGTTTTTCTTACATGAAACGCTCTCAATAGTAAGTAAGACGTAAAGGGCTTGGATTATGACTGTAAACTTGGATTATGGACTTTATTAATGAGGCATACAAAACACCTTTATTCTCAAAGGAATGTGACAAACCAGTGAGTAGGTGTCTCTTCAAAGATCTAGAACTTTGGTGATAAAATTATTTTTACAGTATTCTTCCTTTATTGATAGCAAAAAGTTGTAGCTGATTATTAATGACGTAATGTTTAATCATGCTTGGCAATTCAACCTTGCTATATCTCTGCTTGTTTTAGCTTCCATTACCAGTAAACTTTGTTAATAAAGAGCTATGATTATTTTTTTTAAAGATTTTATTTATTTATTTATTTATTTATTTATTTATTTATTTAAGAGAGTGATAGCACAAGCCAGGGAAGAGGTTAAAACAGGCTCCTCCCACCCCCCAAGCTGGGTGCCTGATGCAGGGCTTGATCCCAGCACCCTGGGATCATGACCTGAGCCAAAGGCAGATGCTTAACTGACTAAGCCACCCAGGTGCCCCTATAGTTACTTGTTTTTAGAAAATGTCTTTTTTTTTTTTTTTTTTTAAATCAAATATAGAGGTCATGAAACTCTGACCTGCCTGTTTTTGTAAATATTTATTGGAACGTGCCCATTTGTTGTATGATTTATTTTGTGCTATAGTGGCAGAGTTGAAGAGGCCGTTGTGCCCGTCAAAAACAAAAATCTTTACTATCTGGCTCTTTATGGAAGATGTTTAGCCTCTATATAAGATTATCAATGTAGGGGCGCCTGGGTGGCTCAGTGGGTTAAGCCGCTGCCTTCGGCTCAGGTCATGATCTCAGGGTCCTGGGATCGAGCCCCGCATCGGGCTCTCTGCTCGGCGGGGAGCCTGCTTCCTCCTCTCTCTCTGCCTGCCTCTCTGCCTGCTTGTGATCTCTCTCTGTCAAATAAATAAATAAAATCTTTAAAAAAAAAAAAAAAGATTATCAATGTAAATTGGTATTTTAATTCTACAAAGCCAATTTTTATTTCTATTAAGAAATTAAACTGAAGGTCAGATCTTCTAGAAAAGAAGGAATTTTATTTTAGGAATCATGTATTCTTAAAATGGTCACTGAACTTGAATTCTGGTGCAGAGTGTTACTTGAGCCATGTTGTGTTTCATAATAAAAAATACTTCAAAGTTTTATTTACTTATTCTTTCATTCATTCATTTATTTTTAAGAACTAAAATGTGATTGTTTCCATGGTTTAGGAACTGACTTTTGTTCTTAGACACATTTTTATGGTCAAAGAGAGAAATTACCTGTATATTCTATAGGATCTAAACACTTTGCCTAAGTAGGCGTGTATATTGTTTTTTACATCTTTGAAAATTGCCCTGAGGTAGAACCATGCACAAGTCAGTGCTTAATGATCACCAATAGGTAATTATTTTAAAGTTTGTCAGTAGGATTTTGAAGGTAGAACCAAGAGACTCAGAAGTGTTCTGTTAGAACACATGTTCACATGTTTATAAAACCAGGGATCAAGGGATCTGTAATCTTAGAAATATAGTGCATTGGAAAGCAATACTTTAGAACTAGAGTACTAAATATTGGGGGCAAGTTTTATATGCTTGTGTCATCGTCTCTGTCTTTGGCCCTTGCACTGGGAAATGTAAGTTAATTGCCTGTTGTACTAGGAAATCTTACCTCATGATTTTAATTTGCTGTCATTTTTTATTTTCTAACTTGGGTTTCAGTGCAATCGACTGTTAAAGTGGTGTCCTGCCCCAGATTGCCACCACGTTGTTAAAGTCCAATATCCTGATGCTAAACCTGTTCGCTGCAAATGTGGGCGCCAGTTTTGGTAAGCAAGTGGTTTCCCAAATTGAAACAGCACACATAGCTTTTCTATTTATTCTTAGTAGTAAAACAGTAGAAAAAAATTTTTTTTTTACCTCTAGTAAGAAGGTGGGTGATGTTGATTTAAAATAGTGTGTATTTCTTTTAAATAAGAATTAGATTAAAAGGTCACATCTTAAATAATTTTTTCTCTGTCCTTGTTGCTATTTTTTCTTATGGGGAGAAAATGTAGCTATAATCACATTTTCTTGTGTGCTCCACTGGAACTAATATGGGAGCAAACTTAGAGATACGGGACAAGAACTTAGTTCTCATTTCTGATGGACTGCTGATTTTGTCAGAGTATGTTTGGTTCCTTTCTGGTTCTTGCTCTGTTTTCAGTTTATCTCTTAGGAAATAAAATACACAGGATTATTTTTCCTTTGCTTTGACAAGTTTAATATTACTCCTAGAAAGAAAATTTGCAGATAAATTTGGAAAGATAAAACATGGTTTATTAGATATGCCTTTTTTCTTTTCTTTTTTTTAAGATATGCTTTTTAACCAGCACTTTCCCTGTGGCACCTCTAGCCATAGCTTTCCTGCTTACCTCCGTTCTTGGAGTTTTATAACATACTCTAGCGTTTGAATTCTAAATTTGACTTAATAGAGAATTTTCAGTACTGCATATTCTTATTAGAGAGTTAAGATGATTTTCCATTTTCCTTGTGGATCTTTTAGGAATAAGAAAACATTCAAAACAAGTAACTCGAAGAGCTAGCAAATAGACATTATATTGGTATTCTGTACCATTCTTTTTTCTCCTCAAACAGCTGTAGAGTTAGACTTACACATCATTAATACTAAATATTTCCCAAAGGAGCAGATAAACTCACAAAGATTAAGTATGTATGAAATACATGCTGTTTTGGTAAAGATTAAATACGCATTACTGTTTTAGAGTTTACCCTATAGACAGGAGGTGCAGTCTGATTATATACCTCCTTAAAACATAGTTTTAGGGGGCGCCTGGGTGGCTCAGTGGGTTAAGCCGCTGCTTTCGGCTCAGGTCATGATCTCAGGGTCCTGGGATCGAGTCCCGGGTCGGGCTCTCTGCTCAGCAGGGAACCTGCTTCCTCCTCTCTCTCTGTCTGCCTCTCTGCCTGCTTGTGATCTCTGTCTGTCAAATAAATAAATAAAATTAAAAAACAAAACAAAACATAGTTTTAGTTGATACCAAAATATAGAGAATAATAGCAGTGAATACGTATGTAGCTCTTAACCCAGCTTACACAGTATTTTGTTTTTGTTAAGAAATAAAATATGACAGATTCATTTGAAGCTTCTGTTGTTCCCTTCTCCATCCAACTCCCCATCATCTTTTTCCAGAAGTAACCATTATCTTTCACTTGACTTAAATTGATAGCACTTTGTTCCTCTCGTTTGCAAAGGATTTTTGGCATTCCTGAATTACTTGACTGTCTGATCAACCTTCGTATTTATTCTTTTTTTTTTTTTTGTATTTATTCTTAATTCATGCTTTCTTAAATGTATATACCATGTGTCTCGAATATAGCAAGGTATTAACAATTAGTATATTCTTAGAAAATATTTAGTCACACTCTTTTGTTTTATGCCTTGGTCGGTACAGTTTATCTCTACAGGGTTGAAGTTCATTTGTTTGGATCATGCAAAGATGTGACCTGTTTGCCTCCCAATTATTGCTCACTGCATTTGCATTAAATTATGTAATTACTCTACAAATTCAGACTTTGTTATTCTTCATTGGGGTGTTAAGAGATTTAATATATGCTAATAAAGCACTGGTCAAAATTTAAGTTCAAATTAGTGAAAATTGGTTTGAAGTAAAGAATGTTTACGGCACAGAACTATACATGTATAAAACGATCAGAAAAATACAGATGGGATCACACTGAATTTCTTGTCTTAAAAGATTGGTGGTTATTTAGAGTCCTTTCTTATATAATCGTCATCAGAGCATGTCTTCATGCCTATAATCATTTCTTCGTTTCACAAACACCACAATACATGCTCTTCTAACACTAAATTCTGAATAATCTATAGAATAATACAAACTTGACTCATGTCCTTGTATTTGCCAGTCACTAAAAACTGATGAAACCACTGAGAAACTATAAAACGTGAAATTGTTTGTTTACTTACTTACAGTAGGTAGAACTTAATTCTTTTAACTCTTGTGTTACTTAACAGCTTTAACTGTGGAGAAAATTGGCACGATCCTGTTAAATGTAAGGTGAGTTTGTCTGGCATTTTCATTTTTAAATAATCTAATAGAACACTTCTGAGACTTAATGACTGAAAACCAGGGCCCACGATTTTGGATTGGATTGAATTTGTAGATAGAAGATTGTGTTTTTCCTTTCTATTTCAGATGATCATCACAAATATTCATGAAGCATTCCTTAGGAATAAGTCCACTCCTGATGATTATCAGGATAACAGTGGTTAAGGCACCTCCCTGGGCAGGCCTCGTAATTAGCTAAGGAGAATGACACATCTTGGAGCTGGGCTTCTCATCAGGCTCTAGGTTCCCCACTTGGCTTCAGCCAGAGAAAGTCTTCTTTGGTTGATATATGTACTGGATATGAGAACTAGAGGATTGCCTTGATATAAAAAGAAGTAAATCCAGTGATAATCTTGTCCTTTGCCTTTTACATTTATGCTTGACTACATTTTAATGTTGAAGTAATTTGCTATCCTTTTTTTAAGTCTTTTGTTGTACCCTAACAGTTGTTGTTTCCAAACAGTGGTTAAAGAAGTGGATTAAAAAGTGTGATGATGATAGTGAAACTTCTAATTGGATTGCAGCCAACACAAAGGTTGGTATTTTTCTTCAGTAAACTCTTGGTAGTGAAACGGTTACAAGATTAGGTGCATTAGCAAAATAAGTAGGTTTACCTAGTTAAGGACTTTGTTTTACCTTTCCTTCAGTTAAGATTTGGGGTTTTGCGGTTGTTGGGGGGCTTGGGGTTTTGGTTGGGTTTGTTTTTTGTTTTGTTTTTTCCCCAGAATACCAATTTTTAAGTGTTCAAGTTTATTTTATTGAGCACTACTGCAATATGTACAGTACATTTCTTTAGAAGTTTTTGTTAGAGGGGCACCTGGGTGGCTCAGTGGGTTAAGGCCTCTGCCTTCGGCTCAGGTCATGGTCTCAGAGTCCTGGGATCGAGCCCCACATCAGGCTCTCTGCTCAGCAGGGAGCCTGCTTCCCCCCTTCTCTCTGCCTGCCTCTCTGCGTACTTGTGATCTCTCTGTCAAATAAATAAATAAAATCTTTTTAAAAAAAAGAAATTTTTGTTAGGAAAACATTGGTTTCCTATAGAAGAAAAAGCTGACAATTTTACTACCCAGGGGTTTGATAATGCTTTTTCATATTGTTTTACTTGCCTTTTAATATACAGGTACAGAGTTTATTCCACCTAGCTTGGTTTTATTAGGCAAATTTACATTTCTGCCTTTAAAAAATCTTCAGGCTTTGGGGCGCCTGGCTGGCTCAGTGGGAGAGCATGCGACTCTTGATCTCAGTGTTGTGAGTTTGAGCCCCACATTAGTGTAACTGTTTCCTCCTTTCTTTTTTCTTTCCTTGTCTTCACTTTACTTTCCTTTTCCTATTTTCTTTTCCTTTCTTTCATCTCTATACCCAGGGTATGGAGCCTGAACTCACAACCCTGAGATCAAGAGCTATACACTCTACCCGCTGAGCCAGCTAGAGGCCCCTCCTTAAGGAGTCAGTCTTTAGAGCAGTATCGAGAGTAACTGAGTAACTTTTTATTATGTAACTACACTGGGATTAACATGTTTGACTTCTTTAACATATTAAATTTCTAAAATACTATTTAAGAGACTTGATTCCTAAGAACTTGGAGTTTTGGCAATAACATAGATATCCCTTGTTCTTTTATTTTTACTTTTGAAGTACGTTATTGCTCGTGATACTAGTTTTAAGATTCAGTTGGGAACATTTATTTAACCCTAGACGGATGTTTTGTTCTGCAAATGGATGTAGTCTTGAGTGCCCTTCTTTTCTGTTACCAAGTAATAAGCATATGTTTGAATCCCAACTGTGTACCCAGCAATTTCGTAGTAGAAAATTGTTTAATTAACCAATCTTTATTTAATTCAACCTTATATACTGTCTATATTGGAAGTGACTAAGGTGGTGAATGGTAGTTTTATTCATGAACTATTCATTTTTGATATTGCCTTTCACATATGAAGATGATGTTTAAAGAATAGTGAGTTGTCTGACTAGCATTAGAGCTTTCCATCACCCAGTCACAGGACAGTGACAATAAGGAGTGTTTAAACGATGGAGGCCAAAACACACAATTTTATACCATTATTACCCTGTTGTACCCAAAAAGATTAAAACCTGAATATATTTGTATCTCCCAGAAAGACTTGGTAATGAAATAGTCTTGTCACTTAAAACAAATGCCTAAGCCTTTGAGGAATGTATGGTTGAAATTAGTTTTTTTGTCCTCTCTAAAATTATGGTGAAGATAACTCATGTCATTTTAAAACTTTTCTGCGTTGTTAGGAAGTGCTAGCTTTTGTTGTTGAAAAAATTTCCTAGTCAGGCATACTTTCTTGAAATTTGATTTCCCATCAGACATGTTCCTTGAAGTCCTAGAATCTTCTAATATGATCTGTAAAACTAGTATTTAGAATAGGGCAGTGGTGTTTTCACTAGGTAGCTTGATGAAACTATAGCCCTCTTTCTGCATCTAGAGAAATCCCCCAACACTCTAAACCACCAAGATATTTAAAACTGGGAGTACAGGGTGCCTGGGTGGCTTAGTTCATTAAGCATCAGAATAATTGGACTCTCATTTTCGGCTCAGGCCATGACCCTCAGGGCCCTGGGTCAGAGCCCTGCCTTGCCTTGGGCTCCCAGCTAAGTGGGCAGTCTGCTGCTTCTCCCCCGCCCCCAACTACTCCTGTATACACTCTCTAAAATAAATAAATAAATCTTTAAAATAAGCAAATAAAATAGGGAGTACAGGCTTGCATATGTTTGACTTTGTTTAGAAAGTAGATTATTAAGGAAGAATGGCAATTAGTAACAAGGTCATCTGCTTGGTAGTTTTGAGAAAAACTGAAGAGTGTTTCTCTTGAGAGGTTTCAGAAGCTTTTATTATTGTTACTTGCCTCTTAAACAGATTTGCAGATTATCAGTGGTATCCTAACATATTGAGAGCTTAATACTATGTGGTTAATTATAACCCAGAAATACAGAATGACACAGATTATTTTAGACCTGGAACTTGCTTCTTTGGGAAAATGTAAAATATGTTAATTGATTTCAAAGATTTGATTAGAGATGTCCAAATTTACCTATTTTAAATGACTATAGTTGGGGTGCCTAGGTGGCTCAGTGAGTTAAGCCTCTGCCTTCGGCTCAGGTCATGATCTCAGGGTCCTAGGATCAAGCCCCGCATTGCTCTCTGCTCAGCGGCGAACCTGCTTCCCCCTCCTCTCTTTGCTAGCCTCTCTGCCTACTTCTGATCTCTGCCAAATAAATAAATAAAATCTTTAAAAAAATAAAATAAAATGACTATAGTTTATGGGCCAGGGTAGTCTGTCTCACAAAGGCAGAATTGTATAAGTAATATAATGGGTGGTACTCCCTCCTTGTGGGAGTTACAGGCATCAGACAAATGCAGCAAAAATATTAGCTTTACATGTTATTTATAGTTTTATTAAAACAAATAAGTTTGATTTTTTAGATTTTTCCAAAAGAAAAAGACAATAAACCTACTGTAGGGTAATAACTTTGACTCATCAGTAACCAAGAATACGACATAGACTTGGAAAAAGCCATGATCTCTGTAGCACAGTTGTAAATGGACCATAGTGAGAAAGATTTGAAACAAGGGTATTTGAGGTTACCTGGCTGGCCCAATTAATAGAGCATGTGACTCTTGATCGCGGAGTTGTGAGTTCAAGCCCTATGGTGAGGGTAGAGGTTACTTAAAAATTAGAGCAATCAACAACAAAAATAAATAAAACAAGCATATTTGACAGAAGAAAGTTGGGAGATTCAGTAGCCACAAAAAGAATTTACCAGTCTTACAGTCCTACTTACCTGATTCTTAAGGCCAGGTTGCTTGGTCTTGAATCCTGACTCTACCATTTGCTATACCTGTGTGATCTCAGACTGGTGTTATTATTATTTGTCTCTCCCCTGGTTTATTCATCTGACAAATGAAAATAGGATCACTATAAGGATTATGAGTTAAGGTTATATAAAATGCCGAGAATAGTGTGTGGTATATAGGAAGTGCTCAATAATTATTTCTAGATGACACTGGATAAATAATAATATTTACATGAATAACATATTTTATCTCCTGTAAAACTATCATTACTGCATGTATGGTTAAAAGTACTTTTATGTTTTTGTCCCCAACCCTGCTAAAACATATCTTTTAATTATTGTAAATCTTAATGGCCAGTAATAATGATAATAGCTCATTTCTAGTAGTACTAACTGTATTCCACACTGCTTTACGTGTATTAATAACAAATGTGACATTTAAAAATAAAAATAAATGTTATTTTAAAAGTTAATAACAATTAATGTGGTATTAAATTTTTTTAAGTTAAAAATAAAAAAATAAACGCGGTATTTAAAAATTTGGTATTAAAACCAAACTTAGAACTGGCTTCTCTTCTGTGGTAGTAATACAACCTAGTGTAGCATTGACACCAACTTTATAGTTTCTCTTCATAGGAATGTCCCAAATGCCACGTCACAATTGAGAAGGATGGCGGTTGTAATCACATGGTCTGTCGTAACCAGAACTGTAAAGCAGAGTTTTGCTGGGTGTGTCTTGGCCCTTGGGAACCACATGGATCTGCCTGGTAGGTTGGGGAAATGAAAGGGAGAAAGTGTTCACATAAGTATGTAATATATGCTGTGTATTAAAAGGTTTCTACTTCATGGAAGTCACCATCTAACTTGGGAGCTAGATAAACGAATATAGTGTGTGATCATTGTTAAAAGTATATGCACGATGTCCAGAGAGAGGGATAAATTAGGCATATTTCACAGAGCAAGTAACATTTAAGAAGAATTTTAAGAGGGATTAAGAGTTCGTTAGTTGAAGGTGGCAGGAAAAATGTTTAGGGCAAAAAGGAGCCTCATGAACAAAGGTAGAATGATGTGAAAGTGCATGGCTTACTTAGAGAAGAATTGCATTATCTAATATGTCTGTCTAGGCAGTAGTTGAAATCTAAGAGATTATTGGCAAGACCCAACCTGCAGTTGTGTTTTATTTACCCTTGTGTGCCATTAGACAGAAATGTGTCCCAAACTTGAAAAATTGGAAAATTGCCCAGTGCAATCCAGACTTTTGGCCTTTCTTTGAAACAGGAAAAAACCTGCATTCCTGCTTGACAACATTCGCCTGAAATTGATTAGTATCCCCTTACATGAGGTCTTTACTTTCTAGTTTGATTTATTTCCCAAGACTGAATCTTCAAGGCACTTGCATGTATCATGATGGCACTATATTTAGAAGATGGCATCATTTTTAGTAGAGATAATATATCTCCGTTCTGTACATATTTCCTAGCAGTTTGGGAAAATGCAAGTTAGGTTCGTGATGTCTTGAGTTTTGAAAAAAGGGAGCCAGCACATCTCCTGGTAAAAACGAGAGTATTTCTGAGTGTTATAATACACAAATGACCCATCTCACTAATTTGTGTTATCTGCCTATTGGCACTTTAGTTTGTGGCCCCTCCTAAGTTGTGGGGCATAGGAAAAGAGTTAGAACGTAGACCGGCACTTAAAGTAGTTTGGACATTATCAGAAGGATTTTAAGTGGGAGTTACCTGATTAGATCTGTAATTTAGGTGAGACAGCTCTATATTATGTGCTTTACATACATTACCTCAGAATTGTGGCTGCTTTGTAGAGAGTGAAATGCGAGGGGGAAATTGCAGGGGCAGGTCAGAAGGAGGCTCTCACCTTAAGACAATGGCAAGTCTTTTCTTTTAGTTTCGTTGGAACTTTTATTAGTTTCATTAGAGGAATAGTGGGAGGGATTACTTGCCTGAATTTAATTCTGAATTAGGTAAAACTGATTGGTTGTGTGGAGTAAAGAAAGTGATTTTGCCACTGTCAAAGCCAAGGAGAAGAGTATTGGGGGTTGTTAGCCTGGCAGACAGGTACTCTAGATTTTTAAGAAGCAAGCTGGGGAATTAGACTATTCCCAGAAACTAAATTCACTCTAGTATATTTAAACCAATAAGCATAATGAATGGAGAAGAAGAGTTACTAAAAAATACAAATTCTTGTTAAAGATACATTTTTAATTTATTTGTAAGAGAGAGAGAGCACAAGCAGGGGAAGGGGCACACAGAGGCAGAAGCAAGCTCCTCGTTGAGCAAGGAACCAAATGGTGGTACTCGATCCCAGGACACTGAGATCATGACTTGAGCCAAAGGTAGATGGTCGACCAACTGAGCCACCCACGTGTCCCAAAGATATATTTGTTTGTATGTAAGGAAATCTCTGAACATAACTCAAATTTTAAAGAAGTTGTATTAAAAACTGAGCAAAGGGGCACCTGGGTGGCTCAGTCAGTTAAGTGTCTGCCTTCTGCTCAGGTCATGATCCAGGGTCCTGGGATTGAGCCCCACGTTGGGCTTGCTGCTCAGTGGGAAGCCTGCTCCTCCCTTACCTGCTCCCTCTGCTTGTGCTCTCTCTGTCGAATGACTAAATAAAATCTTTAAAAAGAAAAGGAAAGAAAACTGAACAAAAACAAAACAAATGATGGATACAGGAGAATGAAGAACGACCCAGACTAGGGTTGTCAGTTATGTTTCCTGTGTCTTGCCTTTACTCATAGCTAACACTGCAAAATGAATCATGCTATGGTTCCTTATTTAAATCTGAAAATGCCTCAGAATCCTCAAAATAGCATTCTGAGTAGCACTATCCATCATCTGAATTAGAAGTATAGATGAATTCTCCATGCTTTCCTGGCCTTCAGTTCCTTAATAATTTTGGCTGTGTTAAAGTCCAGAGTGAGTTGAAGCTTATAAATATCTTAGAAATACCAAAGGAGAGTTTTTAAGGATATATTAGGTAGGAAGTACAGGTATTTAATAGTTGACCAGTAGAAGGCAAAGAGAGCCAATCTTTGGACTGAATTGAGTAAAGTAATTTTTGGTAAGAGAAGATTATAACCCAAGCTGGGGGGAAATTAATAAATCTCCTGACTCTAGTGAATTGTGGTCTGGGTTACTTTAAAAACTGAAAGATGAGATCAGTAAGCCGTTGTTGGTTATTTTGCTGAGTGGTTAAGCAGAAAGCTACCAAAAACTGAAAGCAGACAAAATGGAATCCCAAATTTCCAAAATTTGTGATTGGTTCCACAAACTACATATGAACCACATAACTTTACTCTTACGTCAAATCCCTGAATCAAATGGTACTCTTAGGATGATGGATTAGGGAATGTTTTGTAGACCTCAGCAGGTGTTTCAGTCTGAGCTGAGAAGTTTGTGGCCTAGGCTATGAATACACACAGGGATATTTGGGATTAATTGAATGTCTATTTCTTGGAGTTACAGGCAGTGGATTTGAGTCTTCCTAATGAAATACTGCCAAGGTTTGCTGAAAGGTTTTGTCCTTATCTTTTTTATTCATGTAACTGTGTACTGCTTTTCTGATTAGTTTTACTGATGACTTTCTTGCACTAATTAGAGAATCTTCCATACATTTTGGAGTAACATCATAGAAGGATATTAAATATAATATAGACCGTTAAAATCCTGGAAAACTTGATAAGCTGAAACAGTGAGTCCTATTTAACAAGATTTAAATTAAATTCAAAATTCTTCTTTTAGATCTAAAACGATTACTGGTAAAAACATTCTGAAGACATGAGTACAGCATGTGAACATTATATATAGTCCATAATAAGGGGTGACCCTCAGTTGGGAGACAGGCATGTTTAATGCTTAGCTCTGAATCCCTAGTTATATGACCTTAAGTATGTTACTTATTTTCTCAAAACTTAATTCTTTGCTTAATGAGGATAAGGAGGATAATAATGCACATTTCATAAGGTGGTTCAGGGAATTGAATGTGATAGCACATTTAGAGGCTTTAGTAGTAAATGGGTGATACGTAGTAAGCACTCAAGTATCAGCTGCTTCCATAATGTAGACTCCCAGAAAAGCAGAGGTAGAGTTAATCAGAACAAGGGAATTGCCAGTCTTGTTCATCTCCACTCTGAGCTGACTTCTGGGCACGTTTCCCCTGCTTCTCATTTTGTGTGTCATTCAGTTCTCAGTGACTCTTGTAAACTGTAATAGCATGTAAAGCATATAGCATAGGAACTATTACAGGGTAGTCCATCAACTGTAGGTTCTCTTTGGTTTATAAAGATAAGAAGGTAACTGGAAAAATTGGAAATATTTGACATAAATAACAGAAAGCTAGGAAATAAGACCTCTTTCTTCAAAAACTGAGTTAGAAGTTCAAACTGCAGGGGCACCTGAGTGGCTCTGTCATTTAAGCGTCTGCCTTCAGCTCAGGTCATGATCTCAGGGTCTTGGGATTGAGCCCTGTGGCAGGCTTCCTGCTCAGCAGGGAATCTGCTTCTCTCTCTCTCCCTCTACCGCTCCCCATCACTCGTTCTCTCTCTCTCTCTCCCCCCCCCTCAAATTAATAAATAAAATCTTTAAAAAACAAAAAAGGCTCAAACTGCAGTCAGGAATGGAAGTTCTAGAATGACAGTGTTTTCTAATGATTACAAGTGAGCTGATTTGGAATGAACTACTTCAGGAGGTGGGGAATCTAACACTTTGAATTCCTTTCAGTCTTGTAATTCTGTTATAATGGTAGAACCCTGGGCATTTTAAATACCTCAGTTTACCTGTATAAAGAATATTGCTTCTAGATATTTCTGAATCCAGGCTAAAATTCTGTGGTTTGTTCCTTTTTCATTGATTTTTGGCCTTACAGAATCCTCTTAATTTACTTTAAGGTACAACTGTAACCGCTATAATGAGGATGACGCAAAGGCAGCAAGAGATGCACAGGAGGTAAGTACCTTTATTTTCAGGCAATAGTTGAACAAGAATGCGCTTCAGTGTTTATTAGGGGACAATTCAGCCTAAGTTTTCAATTCTGAAAGAGTTATGGAAAGGCACTCCAGTAAATACTGGGTACCTGTGTGTGTTTAGAAAAGGAATCTTACCCAAGATGTCTATCAGTAGCACTCCTGTTGATAGGTTTTTTTGCTTTCTTTTAATTAATCTAGTCATGTAGCACAGTTCTGGATTTTAGTAGTTTTGATGACAAGATTTTCTCACCCCAGCAAGGAGTCTAGAGAACAGTACTTCTTAAATAGTTTTGCTGCTGTTTATATGCATTCTTACTTTTTTTCTTTTTAAACCTCATTATTCATCATCAAGTGGTAAGGATTATAGATGAGCTGATTTAGAATGGACTACCTCAGGAAGGGAGAGTTCCCTATTACTGGTTAGGGATATAACTCACTGTTGTAGAAGGATTTAAACACTAGGTGTGAATTACCCTCCTCAGCACTTTGAGTTCCTTTCAGCCTGGTAATTCTGTCCTAATTGCAGAATCTTGGAATTTAGTTATTCCTTACATTCATCTATTCCATATTGAAATTCCCTAGTTGTCCCAAAAATATTCTTTTCAAATGGTTTTCCTTACTAGGATGTCATTCAAAACATCTGTTGCTTATTTTTTGACTTTTTAAATGTTCCTTGGGGTGCCTGGGTAGGTCACTTGTTAAACATCTGCCTTTGGCTCAGGTTATGATCCCAGAGTCCTGGGATCAAATCGCACATTGAGCTCCTTGCTCAGAAGGAAGCCTGCTTCTCCCTCTCCCACTACCCCTGCTTGTGTTCCCTCTCTCGCTGTCTCTCTCTCTCAAATAAATAAATAAAATCTTCAAAAAAAAAATTAAATGTTCTTTTAAAATTTCTTTCTAATTAAAACTACCATAAGTACAAAAGAATATATATAGTCTCATCTATCATATTGTTAGAAGTGAGAGTTCTGTGTCTCACTTTTTTAAAAAGCTAGACAAAATGATGAGTGGTGTTTCACAGATTCTCAAAAATATCTGTGATCCTTTTTTTTTTTTTTTTTTAAGATTTTATTTATTTATTCGACAGAGAGAGATCACAAGTAGGCAGAGAGGCAGGCAGAGAGAGAGAGAGGAGGAAGCAGGCTCCCCGAGGAGCAGAAAGCCCGATGCGGGGCTCGATCCCAGGACCCTGGGATCATGACCTGAGCCACCAAGTTGCCCCATCTGTGGGGAAAAAATGCCCACAAATTCCAATGTTAATTTAAGTTATATTCATTATGATATTACTTTAATGTTTCAACATAAAACCAGCTGTAAACTCTTAATGCTCTTATACAACTATAGAACCAAACAAGAAAACTGCAAAACCTATGAGACTCAAGTTAAAATTAATTTGACAAGTAAATTGTTGAAATTAAGTTACTATTGATAAACTGTTGGATGGCCCAAGTTTTTTGTTTTATTTTTCTTTTAAGATTTTACTTATTTTATTTGTCTCAGAGAGAGAGAGAGCACAAACAGGGGGAGCAGCAGGTAGAAGGAGAAGCAGCCTCCCCACCAGGCAGGGAGCTTCATGTGGGATTCGATCCCAGGACCCTGGGATCATGACCTGAGTGGAAGGCAGATGCTTAACGGACTGAGCCACCCAGGCATCCTGGCCCAAGTTTTTTTAAATTGAATGTTACTATGCTACTAAGTGCCATGTGGCAACTTGTTTTCCCACCAACTTTCTAGATCTCAGTTACTACAAATCTTTATTGCTCTAGTGCATCTGATTTGGTTTGATCAGAATTTATCATTGATGTATTCTCTGTCACTCGTTTTCCTTATTAGGTTAGTGCAGTTAAAGTTAATATTTCTGGGGCACCTGGGTGGCTCAGTGGGTTAAGCCTCTGCCTTCAGCTTGGGTCATGATCTCAGGGTCCTGGGATCGAGCCCCACATCAGGCTCTCTGCTCAGCAGGGAGCCTGCTTCCCCTCGCCCCCCCACCCCACCTGCTACTCTGCCTACTTGTGATCTCTCTCTCTCTCTGTTAAATAAATAAATCTTTAAAAAAAAAAAAAAAAGTTAATGTTGCTTAATGCCAGTTTTAGCCATTTCACAAATGTAAGACCTGAAATAAAACTTGGGTTCTTAATTATAAATTTATTGAAATGATCCCAGAGTGTTTGTGTTTTCTTTAGATTGTCATCAGATTTTAAAATACTTCTAAATCCCATGGTTTGTTTAGACCAGATCATTTGTCTCCCCTACTCCACTCCTATTGAGTATGCTTAAACTCCCAATTTGAGATGCATCATGCTATGTAGTTTTAATATAAAAGTTCTATATGAGGGGCGCCTGGGTGGCTCAGTGGGTTAAAGCCTCTGCCTTCGGCCTAGGTCATGATCCCAGGGTCCTGGGATCGAGCCCCACATCAGGCTCTCTGCTCAGCAGGGAGCCTGCTTCCCCTTCTCTCTCTGCCTGCCTCTCTGCCTACTTGTGATCTCTGTCTGTCAAATAAATAAATAAAATAAATAAATAAAATAAATAAATAAAATCTTTTTAAAGAAAAATAAAAGTTCTATACGAGAGTCATGCTTTTCCAGCCTCCCATTTGGACTTGATTCTACTTTTGTATTTTTTTTATTTAGCTCAGTTTGTCATTGCATTTCTTTCTATTGTTGTTTGTTTGATTTAATCTTAGCCTTTCTCCCTTATGGCTTGCTCCTGTTTTAAGCAGTCACGATTGTGTTAAATCCTGTTGAAGAAACCATAAATTTCTCTAAAGTTTATTCTAATTCTGATAATAGTTATCCTATAGAGAATAGTCTACAGAAAAATGTTCTTTTTTTCTTAAGCTGCATTATATTTTTCTTAATTACTGTGGTATAGGCTTTTAGTTTTTCCTTCTGAATGAAGTGTAATCTTGCTAGATCTAGCCAGATACGGTATTCACCAGTAGAGAAAGTATATGAGTTATCCTTGGTCTGATTTGGGTGCTGGTAGACTCTCTTTCTGAGATCTACAGGGAGGGCGGATTATATTGTGTATAGCTTCTAAACCAGTTTCTAACATGTAGATTCTATAGGCACATTATTTTTCTATTTTGCATCTTTTGGACTAAACTAGAATCTTCTGATCCTGTGGGTGTACAGAGAAAGATTTTATGAGTGGCTTTATTTACTTGTTTAGTGGAAGCTGTTCCTCCCAGAATGGAGCACACCATTTCATGCTCATCAGGCCTCTTTCCTCACTTTCCCTACTCTGGTAATCTGGAATAGTATTCACTGGGAGTTGTAGCCTTAAAAAGTGCAAGAAGGTTGATACACAGTCCAGAAAGAACGGAGATGGACAGTTGAGTACTTTGGAAAGGTGTATACCTGTTTTGTAGAAAGTTGTTGACTTAACATATGTGCCATGGTGCTGTTCATGGTGGACATTTGGATTTTATTTTCTAGACCAGGAGAGTCAGTATATTTTTCTGTAAAGGGCCAGTGGTAAATATTTTTAGCTTTACAGACTATATGGTCTCTTTACAACAATTCAACTCTGCCTCTGATCTTGAAATGCTAAATCAGCCATAGACTCAGATGAGTAGGCATGACAAGAGTTATGGACAGAAGTTGAACAAAGTTTCAAGTTAACTTTATTTACAAAACCAGGCAGCAGCTGGATTTTGGCTCACAGGCCAAAGTTTGCTCATCTCTGTTCTAAGCTCTAAGCGGTCAGGTTTGTTCTTTTGGGTTTTCTTCCAAAGTATTTTCAGGTCATCACTCAGTGCATTTCTCAATCCAGGTTCTGGCATTTGATTTAAAAGTTGGTCTTATTTGCAGTGGTGGAATTGGTTCATGTTGAATTTTAGAGGTATTTTAGTTAGAAGCTTGTAGGATTACTGAATCATTAAATCAATTACTAAATCAAGTCCACTAACATCATATATTTTAATTTGGTAGTTTGTTTTTTTCTATTTAATCTTGGAAATTTGACAGGCTTGAGAATATTAATGCTTTGGGGGGAGATAAAATGCCAAGCTGATTATTTTCTACATATTAGATTTTAGACATAATTGGCATTAATTTTTCAATTAACACATATTTAATAACATTAATATTGCAATTTTCCAGTGTATAAGCATTGATTTGATACCTCTCTGATTCGTGAGTAGTAATAATAGGTTTTTTTAGATGTTTCAGTGTTGCATGATACTGGATCATGTGATTGGCTAATTATGTGGTTCATAGTATTTCTAAATAGGAACCCAGTCATAGGGCCTGGTAGCTCTGTGCTATTTGTAGTCTCTGAGGATTAAGGAGAGGAAAAGGAAATGACAGTAAAAAGAAATACATAGGGGCACCTGGGTGGCTCAGTTGCTTAAGCGTCTGCCTTCTCAGGTCATGACCCCATAGTCCTGGGATCGAGTCCCACATCAAGCTTCTGGTTCAGCAGGAAGTCTACTTCTCCCTCTTTCCCCTACTCTGCTCATACTCTCTCTTCCCCCCCCCCCTCAAATAAATAAAATCTTTAAAAAAAAAAAAGGGAAATACATATGTGTGGTAAGAAACCCTTTCATAGTGGTTGCATTTAACAAATATTTATTAATTTCTGCATATTAGGCAGTAGAGATAACAATATTACTTTGCTTGTTTTGTTTTTTTTTTTAATAATACTACTTTTTTAAAAAGTCTATCTCTAGAGACTTACAGTATACTCTGAGAGACCACGGGGAATTCTTTTTGCAGTCTGATAAATAATATGAAACAAATCTAGACCAGATATCATATTGTTTCTTTGGTAATACTTCATGTATCATTAAATATACTTTTTTTTATTTTAAAGATTTTATTTATTTATTTGTCAGAGAGAGAGAGGGAGGGAGAGCAAGCACAGGCAGACGGAATGGCAGGCAGAGGCAGAGGGAGAAGCAGGCTCCCTGATGAGCAAGGAGCCCGATGTGAGACTCGATCCCAGGACGCTGGGATCATGACCTGAGCCGAAGGCAGCTGCTTAACCAACTGAGCCACCCAGGCGTCCCTAAATATACTTTTAAAGTATATTTTCCTTACTCTTTTACTATGACTTTTACTATAACTGCAATACCATTTTTATCTTTATATATATATGTTCTTGAAGCAATTACTTTGTTAATATCATTAACTATCCAATGTTCAAGTGTCTCCATTTATCTCATAAATTTTCTTTTATAGTTGGGTTCAAATCAGGATCTACGCAGGCCCACAAATTGGATTTGATTGATATCTTTTGAGTATTCTCTAATCTATAGGTCTACTGTTCCCCTTTTTACCCCCTCCATGTTGCTATTAATTTGTTGAGGAGATTAAGTCATTCCTTTAAATTTTTCACATTCTGGATTTTGCTGATTATAACTCCCTGGTGTCATTTAGTAGGTTCTTTTATCCCTGTATTTCCTGAAACCGGTGGCTAATTCTAGATATTCAAATTCAAACTCAGTTGGGGAGTGAGAGGGACACCTATCTGTTGATACTGTAGACTTAACTTTGATATTATATGAGGAGTTAGATGATGTCTGGCTGCCTCTCTGTTGTTTTCTACTTTAAAATATTGCTGCCTCTTAACTTGTTTGCTTATTGAACAGTGCTATCCTGTAGAACTTTCTATGATGGAGATGTTCTTTATGGCCCTGACCACAAGTGGCTTTTGAGCACTGGGAAACTGAATTTTTTATTTTAGTTTAAATAGCCACAGGTGGCCAGTGGCTGCCATATTGGGAAATAACAGGTGTAGGATATTCATAGAAGTATTAAATAACAAAAGGTCGCAAGAGATATCTGTTTATTCCCGATTTTACCCTAAATTCCTGTATTGTTTCACCTGTAAATATATCAGCTTTTGTGTGTATTTGATATACTTGTTATAATTACATGTCCGTAATTTTTCTTAATGGGACAGCGATCTAGGGCAGCCCTGCAGAGGTACCTGTTCTACTGTAATCGCTATATGAACCACATGCAGAGTCTACGCTTTGAGCACAAACTCTATGCTCAGGTGAAGCAGAAAATGGAGGAGATGCAACAGCACAACATGTCCTGGATTGAGGTGCAATTCCTGAAGAAAGCAGTTGATGTCCTCTGCCAGTGTCGTGCCACACTCATGTACACTTATGTCTTCGCTTTCTACCTCAAAAAGAATAACCAGTCCATTATCTTTGAGGTAGGAATAGTTACTGAGTGGGGGGAACAAAATTCCTGTGTCATAGGACTACTTGGTCTTTCATAGATAAGATATATATGAGTTTTAAAGATTGCTGTTTGCTCAGAATTTAGATTTCTTGTCCTAAACTGCATTCAAATTGACGTGGTTTAACCAGCTAGTGATTAAATGTGCAGGCTCTGGAGTCAGCCCTGAATTTAAAACTGGACTTCAGCACTTTCTCTCTCTGTTGACTTGGAGCAAATTACTTAATGTTATCTAAATCTCATTTCAAAATGGAAGTAAATACTTCTCAAGGATGTTAACAAGGTTTAAGTGAGACAATACACATATATTGCTTATACAGCACCTGGCAAATTGTAAGTTCTCAGTAAAAGTCTTTATTCAGGCAAAACTAGTATCTGGTATTAGAAGTTAATATGGTGGTCACCTTTGGTGGAAAAGTAGTGACTACTAACGGGCTTTTAGGAGTAAAGGTTTTTCAACTAGAGACGCTCATTTAAAAATTGATGCAAAGGGGCACCTGGGTGGCTCAGTTGGTTTAGCATATGACTTTGGCTCAGATCATGATCCCAGGGTTCTGGGATCGATCCCTGCATTGGGCTCGCTGCTCAGTGGGGAGCCTGATTCTCACTCCCTCTGTTGCTACCCCTGTTGGCCTGCTCTCTCTCACATAGATAAATCTTTTTTAAAAAAATAATATTGATGTATAGTAAAAAAGAATGTGATCTTGCTATTTGCAGCAACATGGATGGACCTAGGGAGTATAATTCTCAGTAAATTGATTTCACTCATATGGAATTTAAGAAATAAAACAAATGATCAAACAAACAAAAAAACCCACTCTTAAATACAGAGACCAAACCTGTGGTTACCTGAGGAGAGGTGGTTGGATGGATGGGTGAAATAGGTGATGGTGATTAAGAGGTATAGACTCCACTCACAAAATAATTAATCAAGAGATGAAAAAGTATAGGATGGGGGGCACCTGGGTGGCTCAGTGGGTTAAGCCTCTGCCTTCAGCTTAGGTCATGATCTCAGCGTCCTGGGATTGAGCCCCACATCGGGCTCTCTGCTCAGCGGGGAGCCTGCTTCTCCCCTCCTCTCTCTGCCTGCCTCTCTGCCTACTTGTGATCTCTCTCTGTCAAATAAATAAATAAAATCTTTAAAAAAAAGAAAAAGAAAAAGTATAGTCAGTAAGATGGTATTGACATTTTTTGGTGACAGATGGTGACTATACTTCTCGTGATGAGCATTATGTAAAGAATTGTTGAATCACTATATTGTACACCTGAAACTAACATAAACTGCATGTTAAAAATTGATGCATAAAACATTGATATTCATAGGTGACTAGACAATAACCCTGACCAGCAGATGGGATTTAAATGGGTAAATGCACAGAACTAGCCATAGTAGTAAAGGGTAACAATTTTAATCTTCCATGGATTGTTCCAGGAATGGGTTTATATTTTTCCCTCAAGTTTCCCCTCTTTTGAGTTTCAGCAGATAGCAGTTTGCAGAGCTGGAATATTCCAAAAGACTTTTCTTAATCCTTTTCAGGACTTTTTCTTGATATTCTTCCAGTGGTAATGGGTATATCTTTCTAAAAATATAAAAAATTATCCTGGAAAAAAAGAGAACAGGTTGTTAGAGGTGAAAATTACAAAGAGTTTACAGGTGCAGAAACCACCTGTGAAAAGTCAGTGTTGAGAATAGTCTGTAGGCAAAGCAGCAGCCAGGATGGTATATCTTTTAGCTTTCATCTAAGCCCTACTTTACTATGTATTCTTCCTCCTCTCTTGCAGAATAACCAAGCAGATCTAGAAAACGCCACAGAGGTGCTTTCGGGCTACCTCGAACGAGATATTTCCCAAGATTCTCTGCAGGATATAAAGCAAAAAGTACAAGATAAGTACAGGTGGGATTTCTTTACCAGTTGTTGAGTGGAAGTTCCTGGCCCTGTGCGTTAGTGACCAAGTTAGATGATAGTGGAACTTGGATTTAGCATATTCAGTAACTGTGTTGCTGCCATGTTTCCCACAGATTGCTTCTGTCTTTCAGGCAACAAATTGCAGATAGTAGTGCTAGTCAAGCATTTATTCCACTGGCTAGTTCTGCTTCTTCCATTCAGCTTTCTCTACTTAGTTGCCACATTATGAGGAAGAAAGAACCTAAGAAGGGGCAAATGGTTATTAGGAGGAAGGGTGAGACTAGGATGTTGGCTCTGTCTAGTCTGGGGATTCTGGGAATCATGGCTATCGACAGGTATGCTAACCAAGCTCTTTTAGAGTTTTTCTTAGATTTGTTTTTCCTAAGGAGAGGATTACTTTGTCTTAGGGTTAGAAGATACTTCCAAATTTGCTGCCTCTTAAGCTAATAAAGTTGCAAAATATTTGCTTTCTCAAATGGAGCTATTTCCGCCGAAGTTGTTTCCTGACAGATACTAATATCTTTTTCATAGTAGTAGAAACTTTGGGCATTTGAAAGACTTGGAGATTCAGTCCCAAGTAATATTTTCACTTCCCTTAGTCAACTTATAGCTATTACATTGTGTTTATAGTCACTTTCACAGCACAGATTTTATAGCAGTTAATCGGTAACCCTGTACTTCTTTCTGAAACTATTACTTATCTGTAGAATGACAGAATTGAATCAAATGCTTTCTAAGGGTCTTAGGAATTTCTAACATTTTATTACTCTTAAATTAATTCTCAAAACCGGGAATCAGAGCTTTTGAAGAATACCTTTTTAAAATTAGAAAACAGTTTGTTGTGTACATCTAGAGATGAAAATGCCCCTATTAAAAAAAAAACAAGTGCTTGTTCCAAGTCTGTTTAAACTGTAAAACTAAGTTAATGCCTCTTTTTTTATTATTGGAGGCTGACAAGTGTTTTTTTTTTTCTCCTTCTTTGATTGCAGATACTGTGAGAGTCGACGAAGGGTTTTGTTACAGCATGTGCATGAAGGCTATGAAAAAGATCTGTGGGAGTACATTGAGGACTGAGAATGGCCCTGCATAAAATGAACTCTGAAAACTTTACCATCTAGAGTGCTCATGCAATTAAAACAAAACAAAACAAACACAAACAAGGAGGCACTAAGCCTGTTCTGACACCTCTGGTCTGTAGTACCAGAATTCTGTTTTGTTAACGGAAAGTTTAAGTAAATTATATTGTAATAAAAAAAAAAAGGTAGATAAACCATTGTACAACAGTATTCTAGGCCGCCAAAAAAAGTGTGACAGACACACTAAAAGCCCTCCAACTTTAACTTGTAACGTAGCTTCATTCTCAAAGCTGACTCCTTTTTTTCTTTTTTCTTTTTCCTGAGTATAGTACAGTTAAAATTTAAAACAGCTCCTTGACACTGCTTTTCATGTCCAAACCAGCCATTTTGTTGTACTTTGGTAAAGGCCCTCCTCCCCTTCCTCCCTACACATACAGATATACCTACACACACAGACTGACTCTCTTTCTCTCATACCCCAAGGTCACGAGTGAATTAGTGAATTAGTTCCTTGTAAAGAAAATTCTTGGGGCTGGGACGGGGGTAGGCAGCAAGCGGAATTAAAAAAACAAAAAAACTTTGTATATGACTTTTAAAACAAGAAGACAACACAGTATTTTTCAAAATTGTATATAGCGCATATGCATGGACAAAGCAAGCGTGGCACGTGTTTGCATAATGTTTAATTACAAAAAAATATTTATTCTTTAAAAATCTTCAAGATTATGTCTATTTGCTGTGCATTTTCTTTCAGTTTGCTTTATCTTTCCAGGGTTGAGGGTTGGGATAAAGGTGTGTTGGTTTAGCACCTCTGGAAGACCTAACTAGAGCTCTTTGATTTTCCTTTCCTGAGATTACTTTGCCCTTTCTTGTTCTAATATGTCCGTTGCTGGCCATGGGCCTCATGCCTTGAATTCCAGCTCTTGATCAGGGACAGGGAGGTCAAGCTCTGACTTAATGCCATGGCCTGAATAAAGGCTACAACAGGGAGCTTTTTGCTGTCGTTAAGAATGACCCAGTCCCCAACCTCCTCCCCGCTCCATGGCCTCATTCATCTACCTAATAAGCCTTTGTGTGCCTGTGTCATGCACACAGCTGAAGGCTTCCTATCACATCCAGAGGAAACATTTCACTTTTTTCCTTTTTTTTTTTTCTTCCTTAATTGCTGCTTTTGAGCCTTTTAAGATTTTAGTTATGGCTCTTCTCTCACCCCTTCTTTACATTAGGGTGTCAAATAGAATGTTTTTGCTTTAAATATAAATATAAATAAATAGCCATTCACTTAGTTTCAGATTGTGAATTTAAAATGGCAGATACTGAAATTGCTTGTGTGTGTTGCTGTGGGTTCAGTTTGAAGGCAAACACCCCTAGAACATAATATACCCATCTAGTGCATTTAAATAGAAATCACTGAGTTTGCTTCTTTTCTATTGTCAGCAGATAGGAGAATTAATAATGCATTTTAGCTGTGATGTCCATTTTTATGAAATTTCTACTAAGAGCTATGTTAAAAGTAAAGGATGGTGGTGGTTTTATTAACTGTATACCTGTTTAGGCCATTCTGGCTGTGGTATTTTTCAACAGGTCAGCATCCCTAAATCTGTCAGTTTTATACAGGAGTGCAGAGTGAACTAGGCAACTAGATCAAGAGGTCTTAATATTAAATACCAGTTTTCATGACCTCTTTGTCTTCCTCTAAATGACTTGCGCCTAGGGAGTGTTTACCATTTGTGAGGCAGCTTTGTCTGCTCTTGCACTGTACATCTTATTACTCCATTGGGAAGTAGGTTCACTTTCCTCTGGCCTTTTGCCTAAGTTAGGCTTTGCTGAATCAACCCTACTTTTCCTTTTAGAAAAAGGTTGTTACATGAGATGTACTTGCAGTTGTTCTTTTCCCATCAAAAATCAGTGAATGTTTGCTGAGTATATTATGCTGCTTCCTTAAACCACTTGTCGCTTTAGGATCAACTTCACCCATACCTTTTATCCTCTCCTCCCTTGCCACCTCAGGTGCAAATCTGAACTCAGTGTCTGCTTCTTCCATAGTCTTTTCTCTCCTCTCCCCCATCATTCATTTGACTTTATTTTAAATGACTGCATCAATCTTAAAAGACATTTATCAAAACTAAGGAGACTTTTTTTTTTTTTTTTTTTTTTTTTAACAGAAAGCTTGAACGAGTTCCTTTCCCTGGTAACTTTGAAAAGCAGCCAGAGTTGCTATCTAGATATATGTGGCTCCCTTAAAATGTTTTGTGTATGTGTGGTGTTTTTTAAAAATCTTATTAACTGCAGTATCTAGGTTTCAGTGTCATAAATCCTCTCTACATGCTCGCCTTGCAACAAGTATCCAAAAACAGTGTGTATACTTCATAATATCAGCTCCACCCATGGAGGAAGAGTGCTTTTTAGAAATGCTTTTTAGTTTCAGTGTTGGCATATTACCTAAGGGTATTGCAGTTGTGGGTGCATTCCCTAATTTGTATGGATCAAGGTGAACTGGCCTTTTCTGAACTTTCAAGCTTTTAACAGCTATCTCCATATTTGACAGAATTCCCTGAGTTTATTGCTTTCATTGTTAGTAGCTTCAGTGACGCCAGCTGGGATAGGCAAGCCATATTGTATGACAGTTTCCCTATTTCACCTACCTAAGTCTTTCTGTCAGAGGGCTCTATTCACGGTAAGCACCAGGGTCTCCTTGTCTTCTTGAGGGCAGTTACCTTGTCTTGAAAGTGCATGCTTCATTTGAACAATTCATTGAGCAGTAGATGGACTTTAAATGATTTTCAATAAAATTTTGATCCAAAGCTCAGGATACACACAGTGGTAAAATTGAGTAGCATATAATATCATCAAACTCTAAATTGTGTAATTTGCTGCGACCCAGATTGTATGTGTTTTATGTGTGTTTAAATAAATATATTAAATACACATGTGTATACATACACACATATATAACAGATCCAAGACTGACTGACTTGATTTGAAATGGTTGAATCTGCAGTGTAAAATGTGGTTCAGCCATGATTAGGAACTGAAATTTAGTACAAGAGAGAAAAGGACTTGATGTAACAAAATCTTTTAGCTACAAATCCCGGTATAGAGCACTTGGGGGATGGGAGGGGGCGGGTTGGTGAGACAATCAGATCGGTAAATTGATTAAATGCTCCTAACCCTGTAATTTTGTGCATAGAGCACCCTGTGCTGTGGAAATAACTGTTCTTAGATTTTCATTGTAACTGGACTGTTCAGGTTGCCCAGAGGGAAAGAACATTCCTAATTCTAATAAAATAAACTTTTATTTTGTTATTCCATTAGTTACTTATGTTTATTTTTATAGTTAAAAAAAAAAAAAGATATATTGGTGGCCCAAGTCACCTGTATTATTACGTGCCTTATTCACTGTTCCTACTTAATATAAAATGACAAGATTTGTTTCTGTTTCTTTGCAGGGAACTGTGAATGAGACCATCCCCCACAATTAACTTGGTTAATGAAGCTTTCAGAGCATTTTCTGAAAGCTTTCCAATTCCTGTCTTGAACATTGAATTTAAATTGCTCTTTGTGTTGTAACAGTGATATTAGATGCTCAGATTTTTTGTCAATTTTTTAAACATAAAATATTTTAAGTCATTTAAACTCCCTTACATTGCTTCCATTTAGCTCACCCTTAAAAGCTACTGGAATGTCTCCTGTAGGGGTGGAGGGAGAGTTTTTTCTTAGAGAAGGTCCCCATAAGTTGGAGATCTCCATCATTGATATTCTAGCCAAATCCAGATTTTAAGACAATTTAATTTGGTTTTATTTGAATCTGTACTTACGAGAGTTCATGTATCACTTTTATCTTCAAAGCACTTTACCTTCTGTTACTGTCTACGTTGGTGTAGAAATTGCTCTGTTTTACAAAAGAAGAAAATAAGGCTCAATGAGGTTAAGTAACTTGCCCAAGATTTCAGTTTCTTCTATCTGAGACTCAATCAAGGTTGTACTACCTCTTTGTATATTAATTTGGTCTCAGAATGACCTAGCATTCAGTACCAGGAAAGGTAGCTCTTAACGACAGCATTGTGCTTTTAAATCACATAAGAGACTATATAAATGCCTGCCTGTCACTGCTACTATTTGAGGAATGTTACGTACTGTCTCTGATCTTTGATTTGTTGATGCAGTTTCAACTAATGTGGCTCTGTGTTTTGCCCAATCAAATGAAACCAGCCATGAAAGAATAGCCATTGCCACCTTGCTGATTAGGACTGTCCTCGTGGGAAGACCATCACTTGTGATAGTTGAGAGTAAAGGGTTCAGCATTCTTTGATTTGATACAGTGGCCAAGCAATTTGTAGTTAATTGGTCTAGTTATTTGTTCAAGTGAGTTTTTAATATAAAGAATTTTGGATAGCCTGCTGAACTTGTTATAGAATTTGTTTTATAAGTGATAACTGAAAATATACAAAACAGCCGAAATTTGATTGTTTTCAGCATTTCTTGGAACTGGATGGCATATGGGGCTTTAAGAAGAAAAGTAGTGAATATTATGGGGAAATCTTGGCTCCTTCAGGAACAGGAAAAAGTGTTCCCTCAGATTTTGGCCCCTCAGATTTTGTCAGGTTTCTTTGGGGATAAAGTTGATGTATTTCTGGTTCATTTTAAGGATTTTGCTTCTTAATCTCCCAAGATGAAATCACTAGTTTGGAAATGCTCAACTGGGAATAAATAGTGCCTATTGTAGGAGTAAACAGACAACTTCTGAGTTTTAATTTGCTTATTGTGGAATTACATCATTTTTTAAGGCGACTGTTGGCCTTTCTCTAGGCAGTAGCAGGTTGGGAAAAATGAGAATTTTTTTGAAAAGCAGTTTTCCGACTAAATCTGAAACTACAGATATGCTTGGTTAGGGCCATTTTCAGAGTAGGAGCCAATTATATATAGACCAATCACACACATTGATATGTAGCAGCTCTGGCAGTACCAAAAGCACAACTTTATTACAGTAATCCAGGGGTGCCAAGTAAGACAGGCATCTCAAAATCATATCTCCAATAGCCAGGTAAATATTTTAATAGACCACTGTGGGCTAAATGGGCACTGAGAGGAGCATCTGAAATACACATTACGTGAATTCTCAATTTTGAGATATTGGTAATTCACAATATTCTTAAATGTAGGTCAAAGAAAAAACTTGGGCCATACTGTTTTCCAATTTGTGTTAATCTTGTGCTTGCTACTGCACGCCACTGTCCATCTGACACACTGGAATCACTTAAAAGGCAGAACAAAAACTAATGCCTAGGTTGCACCCCATAGCAATTACATTTAATCACTTTGGTTGTGTCCTGGGCATCAGTAATTTTAAAAGTCCTATCCTTACCCCATTCCTGATGATTATGCAACACAGTTTGACACATGCAGACAAGGTTGGGACAGTCGATCTAGATGTATATAGTTTCAAGGAAAGAGTATAGGTGAGCACTCTAGGTCATAAAGGACAATGATCCTGTGGCAAATTCACAAGCTCAGGAAAGGGCTATACTGTAGGCTCTCCCTGGGTTTTGTGGTTTGCTGTCTTCCAAGGGTCTAGTGCAAAGTGCCCAATTTGTTCTTTGTCAGATTTCTGGTATGTAGTCCACCTTGGAAAACGTAATTCATTTCACAAAACCAAAAGAATAGAACCGACAAGTAGAGTAGAAAGTTTACATAAGCTGGAAATATATTATCTTCCCAAGGGAGAGAAATCTATCTGGGGAGTAAATTAGAGTCTGAGCAAAGGTAGTTGAATGGTTATAAGCAAAGCTCTCATTAAGCTATTTGTGCCAAGCCATTTAATCACTGAGAGTTAAATTCAGAGCACTTGAGTCTCAAGTTTCTCATTGTTGCTTTCATTCTCGTGCGTTAAAACAGTGGATTTTCCTGTTTTTATTCCCCATCTGGTGTGGTGGAAAAAATATTAAATTTCTCAGCCATAGTTTTTTATGGGCTTTTCTTTTGTAAAATGGGGATACTAATAGGAGCTATAACTTGCTGAGTGCTTCTTGCCAGATGCCTTATTTTATCTATATCCTATAAGCAGCCCTAAAACAAAGTAGACATTGCTATTCTATTTTATAAATGAGAAAATGGGTTCATAGACAATTAATTCACTCAAAAATTAGTTTATGGCAGGGTCGTGCTTGTCTAATTCCATGTGTTCATTCCATCATGCTCTATTGTCTCTTTTATGGGGTTATTTTGAGAATCAAAGAAAATTAGTTGGAAAAGAAAGCCTAGTTACAAATAATAAGCATGCTAGTACTAATTTAGGCCAAAAAAAAAACAAAAACAAACAAACCCAGAGCTGTCTTATAGACTCCTAAAGGCAGGATGGGATTGGATCCAGGAACTAAATTGGCATTGTGTATCATCTGTACATCCACACCATTCTAACAGCTTCTGCTTTTCCTGTCAGCTACCCTGTAGCTCTAGGTGTCACATATTAACTGTGCCAGATAAATGAGAGAACCCAACAGCCAGCATCATCTATACAAACGTGGTTCCTGAGAGCTTACCTCTCTGGGTTGGGAGGCAGATTTGGGAGGTCATGGTTTGCTAGCTGCATGTCACAAAAGTTGTCTTCGACAAAACCAAAATGCTCTGAAATTTTTCTTTTTAAAATAAATATAAAGTATTAATATATCATAGACAATTGTGGCTAACACACTCAGGTCCTGTGTTTTTTAAATTGACAATCCCAGCTGACTCAGTTGGAAGAGCATGTGACCCTCGATCTCAGGGTTGTGAGTGTGAGCCCCACATTGGGTGTAGTGTAGATTAAAAATAAAAAAGTAATAAAAAATAAAAATCTTACAGATGTTACCATATCCATTTTATAAGTAAGAAAACAGAAGCTCAGAAAAGGTAATTTTCCTGAGGTATTCCTTTTGTATATGGCTGAACGTAAATTCAAACCTAAAATCCTTCAGTGAATACCCACGGTATCAGGCACTGTTTGCTGGAGGTACGGCAGTGAACAAAGAAATCTCCTGGTTTGTGGGAAGCTATTAACCCTGATTCAACATAAAGACTCAATGGATTGCCCAAGGTTCCCCAGACAGTGGCAACCTGGAAGCACATTTTGACCGCTACAGTATTTTATCACAATAGCTGCTTCAGACAGCCTGGCCAAAAGTATCTGCTAAAATTATATACACTGGCTAAGGGATTTCCAGCCTTAGATTGCCCTGGAGACTCAATGACCAGTTGTTCTTTTTGGCTCTTCATCCAAAGTGTTTTTTTTTTTTTTTTTTAAGATTTTATTTATTTATTTGACAGAGAGAGATCACAAGTAGGCAGAGAGGCAGGCAGAGAGAGAGAGGAAGGGAAGCAGGCTTCCCGCTGAGCAGCGAGCCTGATGCGGGACTCGATCTCAGGACTCCGGGATCATGACCCGAGCCGAAGGCAGCGGCTTAACCCACTGAGCCACCCAGGCGCCCCATCCAAAGTGTTTCTTTTGTTGTTAGCCTCAGATACTCTACTAAGAAGGACCCAAAGTATGCCTTTTTCTGCCTCACATTTGAGAACCACCCTAGTGTTTTAATGAGAGTTAAGAAGCAAGCTTCATATTCTCAAACCCTTTTCAGAAGGTCAATCTTACCTATTGTGAGCTGATGACTTGGTTTCCTATGCACAGAGTAACATTTTTCGGCTTGGTGTCTTCTTTGGCACCTGTATAAAAATTTGGTATTTGCTTTTCAAGCTGTCTGCTATTGCCATAGGGTATTCAAGTTACTTTCAGGTTAGGAGTTTTGAAAGTAATCGTAGGAATGTAAAATTAACTCTGTATAGTAGACAGTTAATTCTTCAGAGAGCTCTCTAGGCTGAACCCTTGCTTTGTAGATTTTAGCTTGCCTTCTGATGGCTGAAGTTGGTTTCTGTATGTAGAACAAAGCTATGCCCTAGAAGCCACTGAAGTGTGCGTTAAATGGCTGTTTCTTAGAACTGTGACTCTAGGGGTTGTACGGTGAGGATTTGGTTCTCTGGAATCAGTGCGCCATGGTGGGATTCCTGAGGACTGAGCAAACATGCAAAGTAGGATTTCATCCTAAATTTTCTGAGGGACACAATCTTGTTTTTAGATTATAAAAACACTCAATGAATTTCCCAGCTTTCTCTCACAGGGAGGCTCCCTGTGTGTACCCTCCCTCTGCAGGTCACATCATTTGCTCAGAGGGAGTACGGCGTAAACGATAGCCAGCATTTATGGAGCACCTCTTGTGGGCCTACTTGGGCAGTAGACATTCTGATGGAATGCTCTAAAATTGTAAGTTCTTGCATATGCTCATTTATAACCTAATTGCTGGTCTTCCTGGTATGAACAAAGTTGTTTGCTCATTAATAAATTCCTACCATATAACCCTGCCTTGTGGTTCATTTCTACATTACTAGAGCAAATACTAAAGCATTTTCTAGTAAAGAAGGAAACATAACTGAGTGTCTGACAGCTTGGGGAAAAGATGCCTTCTTTGGATAGGAAACGAGTTTGTATCCAAAAATCCTGCAATTGTTCTGAAACATTGTGAAGGTCATGGCTGCAAATATCAAATGAGAGTGATAGTGTTCTACATGCCTTTGAAGAATTAATTTTTACTTTTTTTAATAGCTTGCAATAGAGTAGGTTTATTATTATACCATCTGTTTACGTTGAAGTCATATTAGTACAAGTCAGTGCCTTAACGATGGTCAAATGGTTGCCCACTAACCAATGGAAATAAACTATTGTTTCAACAAAATTGCTTCATAGATTCTAAATGTTATTTCTTTGGGACACTCAGTTGTGTGTTCTTTAAGATAAAATTCTATAATTAGAGGCCTAGCCCTGAACAGACACTGAGGAGAAGAAATCAGATAGGTCAGTAATGGTTTGGAGACATGTTCCTGGAATAGGAATCCTCCACTCACTCATATTTTAAATTGATACATAGAAATCAATATATCATAGAATGCACACATCTTACATGCTGAGTTTGATGTTTTGACAATGTATACACCTGTGTGATAACAACCCAAAAGAAGATACAGAACATTACCATTAACCCATGCAGTTCTCTTGTACATCTTCCAAATAATCTTCCTCCCATTCCTACTCTAATTTTTAGCATTAAGGAATTTTTTTGCCTGCTTTTGGACTTCCTGTAAGTAGAATCATACAATATATCCTCTTTTGCATCTCACTCTTCTTTCACTTAAAATGCTTTTAAGATTCAACAATATTGTATGTTCTGGTAAATTATTCTTAATTGCTAAGTAGTATTTCATTCTATAAATATACCACCATTTGTTTGTCCATTCTCCTATTGATGAACTTTTAGGTTGTTTCCAGCTTGGGGCAATTATGAATAAGGCTGCTATGTATATTATTATATAAATTTAAAATTTTGTTTTGTGGACACGTTTTAATTTCTCGGATAAATGCCTAAGAGCAGGAGATTATTGAGTCACATGGTAAGTGTATGTTTAACTTTTTAAGAAACTGCCTTCCTGTTTTTCAAAGTGGCTTACCACTTTGTATTCCCATCAGTGGTATATGAGAGTTCTAGTTGCTCCATATCTTTGTCAGCATTTACTGTTGCTAGTGGTTTTTTTTTTAATATTTTAATTTGAGAGAGACAGTGAGAGAGAGCATGAGCGAGGAGAAGGTCAGAGGGAGAAGCAAACTCCCTGTGGAGCTGGGAGCCCGATGTGGGACTCGATCCTAGGACTCCAGGATCATGCCTGAGCTGAAGGCAGTTGCTTAACCAACTGAGCCACCCAGGTGCCCCGCTAGTGTTTTTTTATTAGCCATTTTGGTCGGTATGAAATAACCTGTGATTTTAATTTACATTACATTTCCCTGATAATTAATGATGTTGAGCACTTTTCATATGCTTACCTTACATTTGTTTATCTTTCATGAAGTATCTTTCATGTCTTTTCCCATTGAATTGTCGTCTTATGATGATTAGTCTGCGAATTTGGGATATGAGTCCTATAATGGATATATGTGCTGTGATTTTTGGTGGTGTTTGGTTGTAGACAATGGGTTATCTGTTCACTTTCTTATTGGGATATTTTGATGAGCAGGAATTTTTATTTTGATAGTCTATCTTACTGATTTTTTCTTTTACAGTTTTATGACCTCCAGGTCACAATATATTTTCTTCTAAAAGTTTTGGGGTTTGGGGTTTTATGTTGAGGTGGATCATGGATAGCGTATGATCCATCTCAGTGGTTTTAGGCTTTACATCTTTGGTTTGGAGTTTTACATTTAGATATATGATCTATCTCAAATTAATTTTTGTATTCAAAATGAGGTTTATTTCAACATGGATATCCAGTTTCAGCAACATTTGTTTTAAAATATTTTTTTCACCCACTAGATTGACTTGGCATCTTGGTTGAAAATCAATTGACTGTGTGTGGTTATTTCTAGACTCTCTATTCTTTAATCTGAAAGACTTTTTTTGGGCATTTCTTTTCTTGTAGTTTCTCTGGAGATGAATTATCTCAGCTTTTGTATGTCATAGGATTTTTTTTAAAGATTTTATTTGTTTGACAGAAATCACAAGTAGGTAGAGAAGCAGGCAGAGAGGGAGAAGCAGGCTCCCTGCTGAGCAGAGAGCCCAATGCGGGGCTCTATCCCAGGACCCTGAGATCATGGAGCTGAAGGCAGAGGTTTAACCCTCTGAGCCACCCAGGTGCCTCCATAGGATATTTTTATTTTGCTTTTGTCTTTGAGTGGCATTTTAGTTGGATATAGAATTCTATGGCTTTTTTTTAATTTAAAGATTTTATTTATTTGACTGACAGATCACAAGTAGGCAGTGAGGCAGGCAGAGAGAGAGGGGGGGAAGCAGGCTCCCTGTTGAGCAGAGAGCCTGATGCGGGGCTCCATCCCAGGACCCTCTGAGATCATGACCTAAGCCAAAGGCAGAGGCTTAACCCACTGAGCCACCCAGGTGCCCCTAGAATTCCGTCTTGGCCTTTCCCTCTTTTTTCAGTACTTTAAAGAACTCATTCATTTATCTTCAGGTCTCATTTGTTTTTGGTCAGAAATCATCCTTTATTTTTATTATTTATCTGTGCGTAATGTATGTTCACCCTCCCACCCCTCCCATGATTACATTGGCTCTTTATCTTTGATCATCAGCAGATTGACTAGAAATGTTTCTAGTTTCTAGTTTACCTAATCTCTTGGATCTGTGTTGATGTTTTTTACTAATATTGACTATTTCTTGTCCATTATCTCTTCAAATATTTCTCTTGCTCCATACTGTCTCACCTCTCTTCTCCTTCTGGGACTCCCAAGTACACATACATTAGATGATTTGATATTATCCTACAGATCTCAACATTCTTTTTTCTTGTTGTTCTCAATTTGGATACTCTCTATTTAGCTGTCCTCAAGTTTCCTGAATGCTTTCCTGTTAACTCCATCTAAAGAATTATTTCTGATATTGTATTTTCCTTTTTCTTTTTTAAATAAACTTTTTTTTTAAGTAAACTCTACATCCAGTGTGAGGCTTGAACTCACAATCCTGAAATCAAGAGTCACAGGCTTCATTGACTGAGCCAGCCAGGCACTCCGATATTGTATTTTTAATTTCTAGCAATTCATTATATTTGTGTAGTCAACATGTGTCTGCTAAAATTTCCCCTTTCTTCATGAACATTGTCCACATTTCCACTAGATTTTTTTTGTTTTTTTCCACTAGATTTTTTAAAGCATTTTCATCATCATCGCTATTTTTAAAAACCCTATCTTATCTTATCTATTGATTCCAGTATTTGGCCTCCACCAGATTTTTTTAACATTCTAACCAGAGTTATTTTAAAGATCCTGATCTTTAGGTTGTCTCTAATTCTGCTTCTATTGAACCTTTCCTCCATTACCATAGATCTTATTTTCTTGCTTTTGCACATGCCTTTGATTTGATTGTATGCTGGACATTTTGCATAAAAAATAGAAATTGGAAGGAAATATTACTTATCTTCAAAATGGGGCATGCCCATTTTTCTTTCAACCAACTTGAGTAGTGGCTCAGTTAACCTAGTGGCTTTAGTTTAATTCAATCCACCATTAGTTTTAAATGTTTTGAAGGCAGAATCAGCACTTTCCCTTCAGTAAGTCCTAGGTTTGGGACGTTGGCAAGATTCCAGAGATCTGACTTAGCTTCTCAGCAAAGTCATCAGTCTTTGGAAAGGTGAGGAGTCTCAGTGTGAACAAACTGACCTAGCCACCAGATTTTTTTGGTCACTGGAACGGGGTATGGAAGGTATTTTTTCTCAGTTCCTGTATGTGCCCTACACTAGCCTTTAAGAAATAATGCCCACAATGCTTTGGGGATGGGTCTCTCAGCTCCCCTGCCCCACTCTTAACCTTCAAGAGTGCCTCTGATGGATTTCTTAGTGTTCCTCCTTTGTGCCCTCATTTTTAATGGGTCTCTTGCACTTGCGAGAGGCTCCACTTACCCTCTTAGGCAGGACTCAACTCTTCTATTATCTACCCCACTCCCACTTTTCATCTGTTATCTCCCTGTACCTGGTTAAGATCCAAGAGATAAGATTGGTGAATGGGTGCAGGCTTTCTCTGTGGATTTGGGTCCTCCTGTTGCAAATGTCATGCCAGTCTATATGGACCTGTTAAAATTTTGTTAAATTTCAACTGGTTTCTCATTATTGCCCTATGGTGGATTCCTCTTCCCAGCATAGTTCAGCCAGGAGTATGAACAGCCATGGGTCTTTCTCTCCTGTGAAGGACTTAGCACTTTCTGGAGGTCTGTTCATTTATGTTTCTTTCTTTTTTTTTTTTTTTTTTTTTTTTTTAGATTTTATTTATTTATTTGACAGAGATCACAAGTAGACGGAGAGGCAGGCAGAGAGAGAGAGAGAGGGAAGCAGGCTTCTCGCCGAGCAGAGAGCCCGACGCGGGACTCGATCCCAGGACCCTGAGATCATGACCCGAGCCGAAGGCAGCGGCTCAACCCACTGAGCCACCCAGGCGCCCCTCATTTATGTTTCTTTATGTCCTTATCTTTCTGATGGGTTTTAAAAGATTTTTGATTTTCTAGCTAATCTGTCCTTTTCTTTGTTTGCTAGGATAGGAGCTATATATCCTTTTGTGATTTTCAAGATCCAAATGAGAAGCGAATTCTAGGAATGAGAATTTTCAAAGTGGTTTCATTTACATATTTTATTAACTAGTTTATAAAATTAAAAATAAATGAATAATAAAAAGTCAAATTTTATTCAATGGTAAGCAATGGGAAGTAAGTCATCTTCCCATTCTATTTCCCATAGCCCTCTTTGCTCCCTGTATGGAGACAAACATCATTATCAGTTTCTTGCAATTTCTTCTCAATTCTATTTACAAAATGTGAATATCCCCCCACCTTATTTTTTTTTAAGAAACAGAAGCATACCATATTTTTTACTTTACTTTTTTTCATATAATCATTTCACCATCTTAAAGTATTTTACTGGCTATAATGTGTGTTAGTATGAATGTACTTTGGTTTATGTAAATAATCCCCGGTGATTTGAGTTGTTGCCAGTATTTTTTCTCACAATGCAATGTATAGTCCTTTGCCCACATTCACTGTTGAGTATATCTGTAGTATCAGGAATGGGTATATTTAAAATGTTCCATGAAGGTCTTTGGAGCTTCTCGTTATTTTATAGTGTTTCTAGGTGTTGGCTGACCCTTAAGGAGTTGGTGGTATGAATTTTGGGAGGCCCAGTACCACATAAGAGGCATAAGGTGCTATGCTAGAGTTGCCTAGCAGGTGGCATCAGAACAAAGCTGGCTCTTAGACCCTATTAGCACAGACCTTTCCCCCTCCCCCCTTCCTCCCTCCTTTCCTCTTTTTTCTTTTCTTTTTCGGGGGTGTAGCTCTTTCTTTCCCCTGCTTAAGCCCTACCATGGGAGAGAAAAAGACGAATGTCATTTTGTTTGGAATGCCTTAACCAGCTGTATGACTGATATGATCCTGATAAGCAAAATTACATCCAGGGAAGATTTCTAAGGAAAATGAAGACCCATTTATTATATAAGAATCATGTCTATGTAATTCTGGGATCTTCCTGTGAAGATGCTATTTTTTTTTTTGAGGAATTTGTTCCTAATTACCTATCTAATTAAAGCACATTAAACTTAGTTATTAATTTGAGAAATCAACATACTTTCTTACAAAAAAGGCCCTTGCACAAAAAGTGCTCCATCTCTTTCCTAAGATCTGGGATCCAAGGAGAGATATATAAACATACAATAGTAACAATATATATTTATTTAATAACACAGGCATTAAGAATGTCATGTAGTCCTCACAGGACCCCTTTCAGGGAGATTTTATACATTGGGAAGTGTGCCTATGAGCTTTCCACCAACATCTTCCCTAAGACTTCCCATCTCAGTAATTGACTGTACTATTTTTCATACAGTTGCTTTTAAAGTTAGAAACCTAGTCATTTCCTGTGATATCTATCCCTCCTCTCATTATCCCATATCCAATTCTACAGCACAGGAAATTTGTTTTACCTTCTAACATCCTTGAGAATCCATTCACTCTAGTCAAATGAACTATCTCATTGTCTTTTCTTTTTTAATCTTTTTTTAAAATTTATTTTCAGCATAACAGTATTCATTGTTTTTATACCACACCCAGTGCTCCATGCAATCCGTGCCCTCTCTAATACCCACCACCTGGTTCCCCCAACCTCCCTATCTCATTGTCTTTTGTTTGCACTATCATGTAGTCTCTCCTAGATTATCAATCCTTATCCCCCTCTTGATTCATTAGCTAACATGAACTCTTTATTTTTACTAAATTTATTTTTTTTTAGTGTTTCTATGCTCAATGTGGGGCTCAATGACCCCAAGAACAAGAGTCACATGCTCTTCTGAGCCAGCCGGATGCACCTAACACGAACTCTTTAAGTCTGACCATGTCACTCTTTGCTCAGAACTCTCTAGTGCCTTTCCAGTGCCCTTAGAATAAAATCCCTCACATGAGCTCTGTGGATCTGCACCACTAGTCTTTCCTACCTCTCCACCTCTTGCAACCAACTCCCTTCCCCTTTCTTCTTTCCAGTCACACTGGTCTTTTTGTGCTGCAAACTGGCCAAACTTCTTCCATCCTCAGGGCCTTTGCACAAACTCTTCCTTTGCCTTAGGATTCTCCCCAGGGCTGCCCACTTCCTCATCCCTTGTTCTCCAAGCTAATGCCTTATCCCCTATATTTCATTTAAAAAAAATCTCTTATCCAGGGAAACTACTCTGTCTAAACAAGTCTATATTGGATCTCCCTGTTATTTGCTCTTTCTACTCTGTATTTCTTATTAGCATTTACCAACCTTCTAATTATATAGTTATGTAGTTCTTTTCATTTAATTTTATTTTCTCTGATTGGAATAGGTAATACATTCAACTTGGTAAAAAAATTCAAATTGTACACAGGTATAGATTAAGAAGTCTCTTCCTTGTTTCTCTACTATCCAGTTGTTCTCCTTACTAGTAATCACTTTTAGCATTTTGGATATCTAACAAATTTTCTGAGTAGACAAGCAATTATGTGCATAATATTCCTCACTTTTTGCCTTCTCTTTATTAACACAGATACTATATACATTTTTCTGCACCTTGTTTTTATCAGTTAATGTATCTTGACAGTTCTTCTCTGTCAACATGTAAATAGTTGCCTCTTTTCACATACTAGATAGTATGGATTTACCATAAATTTTTAACCTCAATTATTAGGCATTGGGTTGTTTTCAGTCTTTGGTTATTACAAACAATGCTTCATTGAATAACTTTGTATGTAAAGTCATTTCCTGCAAAAATACCTACAGAATAAATTCCTAGAATTGAAATAAGGGCATTAAAGGTTATATGCATCTTAAATTTTGGTAGTTATTGCCAAACTGCTCTTAATGGACATTGTATCAATCATATTCTCCCTAGCCACAAATGAAAAATGCATGTTTCCCTCACAACTATGTTAGTGAAAATTTTTTTCTTTGCCATGTAAGAGGTGGAAAGTATCTCTTGGAAACTTTAATTTGCATGTTTTTTCTTCCTTGCAAAGTTACGCTTTCATGTTTAACAGCCATTTGTATCTCTTATTTAGTGTACTGGTTCTTCATAAATTTTGCTTATGTTATTAATGTCTGATTTCCTCTCTCTGCTTTAAGGTCGGTGCTGTGGGTGCAGGGATCTTGTTAGTTTTGTTCACTACCTGGTTAGTTCCAGGGACGAGAATGAATGAAGCTCAAGAAATGACTGTCTCATGTCATGCCGTAGTCAAGTTCAGAACTCATGTTTGACTCCAAAGCCCACCTGTATCTCCACGATCACACCCGGGAAAATCCAAGCTTTTAACTCACCACACCAGGGGCCAGATGGGTAACGTAAAACGGCTTAAGTGTGTCAGGAAGTGGATTGTGGCAAAATGGCGAACCTATGGACAGTCCAAGTGGTTTTTCACATCAGTTTTACTGACGTTTGGGAATGGAAGTCCATTGTATCTTTACATGCCCCGAGGCCGGGTTTCTGGCTTTCTTGTGAAATCTCCTGGTTTTTAAGTATTTCCAATAAAAACATCACATGCAGCCCACCCGCCGCAGATTTGCAAATTCTGGCGTAGAGACTGGGAGCCTGATGAGGCGAAGACCTCAGGGAAAGCTAAGAAATGAGGTTTTTGTGAAAATCGAGAATGGGGTTCTCTGCCCTAGGGTCTGGGGACCAGGACTCCCGGAAGGATTGAAATAAAGGATTGCGCGGCCTTCCCAGCTTTGGCCATTCCAGCCAGCGCGGTCCCGAGCTTCTCTAGCAGTGCCCAGGGCGGTCAAGGGTTGCCCTAGAGGAAGAGAACTGCCTCTGTATTCCCTCACCCGGCCCAATAGCGTCAAGCAGTGGGTGAAGCAGCACCCCACCCTGTCCAGGTTTCCCGAGAACCCTCCCAGGTGAAGCGTCCTGCCCAAGGACCGCTTTAGTTCCCCCGCCCAGCTTCCCCAGCTCCATGACTTCCGTTTGCCTGGTCATCTGGGAAACCGCCAACTTCCGGCCGCGAAGCAGGGGGTGGGGCGGAGCCAAGATGGCTGAGGAGAGGCGTGCGATGGTGAGCGCGGAGATTCTCCTTAGTGTCCCGGCCGTCAGGCGGGGTAGGGCCGCCCGGGGCGGAGCGGAGAGGCGAGGCAGGCTGGCGGTTTGTTTTCCCGTGGGGAATGCGGAGCGGGCTCTGGAGCCGCTCGGGGTGCGCGGGGCGACACGGCCCCACTCCTGGGAGCTGGTCCGCCTGCGTAAGGCGGACTTCTTTGCGGCGCTGGGCCTGTGCTGGGCTTGTGGTCCCTCTTGGGGTGCGCTGGACGAAAAAGGGAGATTTTCATCAGAAATGGCTCTTTTCCTAGTCCTGTCTTTCCCTTCTCACGAGTTTTGGAAAGGAACCCTACCGTTTGTGCAGAGACAGTTTGTGTTAATCCCCTGGATTAGGAGTTGACTATGACGAAGCCTGGCAACTTTGAGCGTCACTGCCTTCTGCCGGTGGGTCGGGACCATGTTTTCTCTGTTGTAATTTAGTTTGGGAAAGGGCTGTTTGGGGATTCAGCTGAAGCTTGAGTTAGGCATTAGACTCCACAGAACTGCTAATACAAAGTAGTCCAGATAAGTTCGGGATAACCCAGTGGTAGTTATTTTTGAAGTGTATATTTATAATTGGATCTAATGTTATAATTGGATCTAAAGTTGTAAGTGTGAAAACGTGTCTGCTTTGCTTTAGTGTTCGGTTTCAAAGCATGTTCTACTCATTTGTTAGAATGACTTTATTAGGAGCACCTGGGTGGCTCAGTGGGTTGGGCCTCTACCTTCGGCTCCAGTCACGATCCCAGGCTCTTGGGATGGAGCCCTCGCATCGAGCTCTCTGCTCAGTGGGGAGCCTGCTTCCCCGCCTGCCCGCCAACCCCCCGCCCCGCCCCGCCTGCCTCTGCCTACTTGTGATCTCTGTTAAAAAAAAAAAAAAAAAGACTTTATTAGTTATTTATTTGGAACTTTGAAAAACACCCTGGAAAATACAGGAGACAAAATAGCAGTTTTGGGCTGAGGGTTTTACAACTTAGTTTTGGCCGTTAAGGAGCAAGGCCAATACTGTCTATCAGTGGGTTTTGTTTTCTATTCTCTTTCATGTCCAGAGAAGTCAGATTAGTTTTGGTGTAATCATACAATTCTGAATACAGGGAAGGAGGCCCAAAGCAAAGACTTTTAAGCTGTAAATTAAAAAAAAAATTAAATAGCATGATTAGTGTTACTGGGTTTTAGATATTAGAAACATGAAAGAAAATACTTCACCTACAGAAATGTAAGTTATACTGCTAACACTGTTGTAAATAGAGCTTATTCTCTAGTGCTCATTGCAGGTATGATCATAAATAGAATATGAACTTGATTTCTGTGATGGCAGAATTGTCCAGTACTTTTGAATCTAATGGTGTTCTAAAGAGAATGGCTGTCCAGTATGACTGTAGCACTTAAACCTGAAGTTAGCTGTTCATTTTCATTATTGTCAAGTTTATTGCTGGCAGTGTTTTATTTGTAGTAATTTCAGCTTTTCACATTACTGCTGCAGGGAGATTTGAATTTCTGCCCTTTTTTGGAAGCGATCTGGTATCTTGTAATAAAATTAAAAGGGCCTAACAATCTCATTCAATCAACTGACCAGTATCCCACTGAAATAAAAGCAGAATATAAGCATATAGTGCAAGGGTATTCATTGCAATATGGTTTATAATGACAAAATACCAGAGACAAGGTGAATACCCGTTAATAGGGTAATAGATGACTTCTGATACTTCTATTCTGAGAATTATTATGCAGCTATAAAAAAGTGTTATTAGAACTGGGGATGCCTGTGTGGCTTAGTCGTTGTCTGCCTTCAGCTCAGGTCATGATCCCAGGGTCTTGGGATGGAGCCCCACATTGGGCTCCCTGCTCAGTGGGGAGCCTGCTTCTCCCTCCTCCACTCCCCCTACTTGTGTTCCCTCTCTCACTCTCTCTTTCTGCTAAATAAATAAATTTTAAAAATCTTTAAAAAAAAGTGTTAGCACTATATATGTTGATGGGGATGGTACACATTTTTAAAAAGCTAGATATGGAGTGGAGTGTTAAACAGAATTTAACTGAATAGACTTTAAAGATCTTATTGGCTTTATTCAGTGATTAATGAATTAATCAGTGACTTAATGAATTAATGATTACGGCATTCATTCTGTACAAAATGGAAGGCTTTCATAGGCAGAAAGGAGTGGGACAGGGAAGTTATACTAGACAAAAAGTTTGGTTATTGCAAGATCACTTTCCTTTAGATGATGGTAGGGGTCTGTCAGGCATGTTACCTCGCTAATACTTATTGGGTGATTTTTTTTTTTTTTTTATTAAAGATTTTATTTATTTGACAGAGACACAGTGAGAGAAAGAATGGAAGCAGGGACAGAGGGAGAGGGAGAAGAAGGCTCCTGCTGAGCAGGGAGCCCCATACGGGGCTCGGTCCCAGGGCTCTGGGATCATGACCCAAGCCGAAGGCAGATGCCCAACAACTGAGCCACCCAGGTGCCCCTGATTTTTTTTAATTGAGACTTAAAAAAAAAAGTTTTTATTTCTTTATTTGACAGAGATAGTGCAAGCAGAGGGGGAGTGGCAGGCAGAGGGAGAGGGTGAAGCAGGTTCCCAGCTGAGCACAGCTTGATCCCAGGATACGGATCCTGACCTGAGCTGAAGGCAGTCACTTAACCGACTGAGCCACCCAGGCATCCCAAATCTTAATGTTATTTTAACTGACATTTACCTGATTATTAATGAGGTGGAGGCAGTAGTGGTTGCCCCTTTTCCTTTTTTGTTCAATGCCTGGTTCATATATTTTGCTGCTTTTTCTTTCTTCTTTTTTTAAGAATTTTTACTTATTTGAGAGAGCAGAGCTAGTGAGGGAGAACAGGAGGGGTGGGGGAAGGACAGAAGAGGAGGGAAGGGTAGAGGGAGAGGGAGGAGCAGACTCCTGGTTGAGCAGGAAGCCTGATGTGGGGCTCCATCCCAGGACCCTGGGATCATGACCTGAGCCTAAGGAAGACACTTTACTGACTGAGCCACCCAGGAGCCCCATGTTTTGCTTATTTTTCTACTTCGATGTTTTTCTTATTTTCTTTTTATTGTTTGTTTTGTAGTTAGAATTTCTGGCTGTTAATTCTTATCTTTTTTTTTTTTTTCTTTTTTTTGGTTTTGTATTGCATATATCTGCTCTTAGTTTTCGGTCTTCCTTTTTGGAACAGAAGTTCTTAATTTTAATGTAGTTGAGTATTTAGATCTTTTCTCAATTGGTTTGTGCTTTTATATCTTCCTGAAGTAATCTTTCCCTAGCCTATATTTTCTCTAGAGGTTTTTTAAATTTGCCTTGTTCATTTTAGTCTTCTATTTATCTTAATTCATTTTAATTTCCCTTATAAAGCTTTATCTCTTGAAGTCTGTTTTGTTTAATGTTAATATTGCTACTTTAGTTTTCTTTTTGTTTCTGTTTTCCTGGTGTAAATTTTTCTATCATTTACTTTGCTTTTCTATTTTTTTTTTTAAAAGATTTTATTTATTTATTTGACAGAGAAAGATCACAAGTAGACAGAGAGGCAGGCAGAGAGAGAGAGAGAGAGAGGGAAGCAGGCTCCCCGCTGAGCAGAGAGCCCGATGCGGGCCTCGATCCCAGGACCCTGAGATCATGACCTGAGCCGAAGGCAGCGGCTTAACCCACTGAGCCACCCAGGCGCCCTGCTTTTCTATTTTAGATGTGTCTTTATATAAATAGCATACATCTAGATTTTTAAAAACATCTATCCTGATAATTTAACTGGAGAATTTGATTTTTTTCTCCTTCTTTTCTTGCCTTCTTTTTTTCTTTTTTGCTGAGTTTCTTTTTTCTCTCTCCTCTTCTCATTTAATTACTTGTAAGTTATATACAATTTTTTAATATTACATATTGAACTGGAAGTTCAAATTTAAAATTCAGTAATGTAGGGATTATCAAATGCTTTATTACCTTCTGCCAGTTCGTGCAACTGTTGTTCAGTTTTGTAGTTTTTGTGTTTCTCAACACCACAGATTACACTTTTGTTTTATTTAGTCAGAGAATATTTAGAATACTTCCATATTTTACCAATTCCTTTGCTCATTCCACTCCTTCATTCTGGGGTTCTTCTTCTTCTTCTTTTTTTAAGATTTTATTTATTTTTCTGACAGACATAGTGAGAGAGGGAACACAAAAAGGGAGAGTGGGAGAGGGAGAACAGGCTTCCTGTGGAGCAGGGAGCCTGATGCAGGGGTTGATCCCAGGACCCTGGGGTCATGACCTGAAGCGAAGGCAGACACCTAACGACTGAGCCAACCAGGCGCCTCTGGGGTTCTTTTCCTTTTTCCTAATGTGTATCCTTTAAAAAGTTTATTTAAACAACATTTTTTTTTTTCAGGTTTTTTTTTTTTTTTTTCCTTAAGTAATCTCTACACCCAGCATGGGGCTCAGACTTAAAACACTGAGATATCAAGAGTCACATTCTCTTCCAACTGAGCCAGCCAGGTGCCATGAAAGTTAGTTTTGATAGATGTAAGAGTTTAGATCTGAGGTTGGCAAACCATTTTTTAAAAGGGCCAGTAATAAATATTTTGGGCTTTGTGAGCCAGTCTCTGTTGCAAGTAACTCAGCTATGCAGTTGTAGTGTGGAAACAACCATAGACAATAAATAAACGTGTGTGTGATGGTGTTCTGATAAAATTTTATTTTAGACACTTAAATTTGAATTTTATACAATTTTCAGGAGTTAAAAAATAATAAAAAATGTAAAAACCATTAAAAATGTGGATGTGAGGGCGATCTGGCTGCGACATCTGTCACCCCATTGATCGCCAGGGTTGATTCGGCTGATCTGGCTGGCTAGGCGGGTGTCCCCTTCCTCCCTCACCGCTCCATGTGCGTCCCTCCCGAAGCTGCGCGCTCGGTGGAAGAGGACGACCTTCCCCGATAGAGGAGAGGACCGTTCTTCCGTCAAGGGTATACGAGTAGATGCGCTCCCCTGCTAGAACCTCCAAACAAGCTCTCAAGGTCCATTTGTAGGAGAACGTAGGGTAGTCAAGCTTCCAAGACTCCAGACACATCCAAATGAGGCGCTGCACGTGGCAGTCTGCCTTTCTAAAAAAAGAAAAAAAAAAGTAAAAACACGGGTGCCTCGGTAGCCCTATTGTTTGAGTGTCTGACTCTTGGTTTTGACTCAGGTCATGATCTCATGCTCGTGGGATTGAGCCCTGCATCAGGCTCCCTGGTCTACTTCAGATTCTTTCCCCCATGCCCTTGCCTGCTCACACAAGCATGCGTGCTCACTTGCTCTCTCTCTCTCTAAATAAATAAGTAAATAAGTAAGTAAATAAAATCTTTTAAAAAAATGTAAAAGACATTATTAGTTTGTTGGTCATATAAAAATGGGCTGAACTTGTTTGACCTGCAGGCCATAGTTTGCTGACCTTGTGTTTAGATTAACATTCATTTTACTTAGCACCTTAGACATGGGAGTGATTTTTCTTATCATATCTTTATGTGATATTACTTACCATTTTCAGTTGTTGAGACGCCAGCTGTCAGTCTAATTGTCCTTTCTGTATAGCTCATCTGGTGATACTTTTTTTTTTGGATGCTTTTAAGAACTTTTGTCTCTGGTTGCAGGTCCTTGTGATATATACAAATGTGGGTTTATTTTCATTTAACCTGGTCAGGATTGGTTGAGCATTCTGAATCTAAAGATTAGTGTCTCTCATTACTTCTGGAAATTTTCAACCATTATTTTTGCTTATATCTTACCATATCATATGTAACATAGGAAGTAGTTACCAAAAAAATCCATTTGAAGATTTCCTGCAAAGTTAGAGCATAAGATAGTATTTACTATATTCAACAATGCCCCTTTAAAAAAAAATGCCCTCGTGGGGGCGCTGAGTGACTCATTTGGTTACGCAGCCAACTCTGATTTCAGCTCAGGTCATGATCTCAGGGTCCTGGGATCAATCCCTGCATCAGGCTACATGCTCAGCAGGGAGTCTGCTTGAGGATTCTCTCTCCCTCTCCCTTTGCCCCTCCCCCTTGCTCATACTTGCTCTCTCCCTCTCTGAATTAAGTAAATCTTAAAAAACAAACAAAAACCCAACCCCTTGAGTTGAGTGCTAGGTAATTTCTGTATAGATGACCTCATAAACTTCTTTTTATCAAAGTTACTACTTTTTTGGTTTGGTTGTTAAGATGTATAGCATTAAGTATAATGCTAATATTCAGTGTCTAAGAACTTAGTACATTTATTTGTGCACATTTTATGCATTATAATTATTTATTACACAGGGTGTCTAGGTGGCTCAGTTGGTTAAATGTCTGACTCTTGGTTTCTGCTTGAGTCATGAGCTTGGGGTCATAGGATCAAGCCCCACATCAGTTTCCTCACTTGTCTAGAGTTTGCTTGAGATTCCCTCACCTTCTCCCTCCTCCCGCTCATCCTCTCTCTCAAATAAATAAATAAAACCTTAAAAATATGTATAATTATATATTACACGTAAGTATATATTATAGGTATGCATTACACGTTATTAATAGTTTGGATAGCAAATGTATGACTTGACATTTGCTTTTTAAACCACATTAAAAATGATATTTAATTTTTCTTTGTGCCTGTATGTAGTTGATGGATTAATTGCATGATTGGAGAGCTACTGATTATGGTTGTTTGAATGCTTTTTTAAGTTAGCAAAATTTATGGTGATGGCTTAACATAGACTTCTCTGTTTTCAGAGAACTCCCTTTCCTGCATCTGCTGAATCTCAGAAACCCCGGCTGAAGAAAGGTTGGTATGCAGTTTCATTGTATGTGTCTATTTGCACAGAATTTCTATTGATTCTTTGTTGTGTATGCGTTAGAGCTTTTAAAAATGTGACTTTTGGAGAAAAGCAGTAATCGTCTAAATATTCCTCCACACCACGCTCTTATTTTATGGAGTTGTTAGATATTTTGGGATTGATTTTGCCTGTAAATATGTTTAAATGGGCCTTTATTATTATGTAAGTATGTATTTTCTTCTTGTGGAAAAAAACACTGTGAAGTTCCCATGGTACATATCAGACCTCATATAATCTCATGTCTATGTTAAGTAAGTATGAGGTTTTATGAAAATTGAGTCTGTGAAGACTAGGTAAGGGCATATACTGTGAAGAACTGCATTTAAAAATCTGATAGAGATATGTTCTATTTTATTTAGAGGAATAGGATTCCTTAATTTGTTAACTTATAGTAAAGTCTTAGTAAGGCTTGTATCAAATTGCAGTGCACTATATTGGATATTCTGTTAATGTCTAATAAGCATGTCTAATGCCTAACAAACTTAGAAAATACCCAAACTTTTTACTTAGCAGAAAAGACCATCTATTTTATTATTTACCCATGTATTTATTATTTTCTAGATGAGGAAACCAAGGTTGAGGGAAGGGGCATGACTTATCCAGGGTCATGGGTGTAGTTCTTGTCTGCATTATGAGTTATGTTTAACAGGCAATACGTCCTTTTGCAGCATGTGTTTTCCTGTTGTCTGCTAAGATTTTTATTATTTTTTTTTTAAAGATTTTATTTATTTATTTGACAGACAGAGATCACAAGTAGGCAGAGAGGCAGGCAGAGAGAGAGGGGCAAGCAGGCTCCCCGCGGAGCAGAGAGCCCGACGTGGGGCTCGATCCCAGGACCCCAGGATCACGACCCGAGCTGAAGGCAGAGGCTTTAACCCACTGAGCCACCCAGGCGCCCCTGCTAAGATTTTTAAATTTCATTTGCCAGTAAATTGTTTAGCTTACTTGGGGAATTTCTGTTCCTCTGAAATTATAATACAAGTTGTTGGAACGTATGATTGCCTTCAGAATTTGTTTTCAGAGTTTTTCAGGAATACCTCTTTCATTGAAAGAGCATTACATCTATAATTTAGATTATTTGTGAAGCGTAGGTGTTTCTTCTAATATCTAACATAGTTGCTAATATTTTTTACATCATTTCTGGACATGAGAACCATCTTGCTGTGATGTTTCTCACTCCGTTTAAATGCTGATGTATTTGGCTAGTTAGGTAGGTAGGGGCTAGTGGGTATTATGATTATTTCTCCAGTGTTCTTTCCATCTTCCTCCAGAGTCAGACTCCATGGTTTGACTGACTCCCAGTCCAGGAGAGCTCTAATTAGTATATACCAGTAAAAAATTGGCCTGTCCCCAATTCAGGCTAATGAGATACAAAGCTGATAGCTGTGGGGTAAAGGGTCACATTTGACACGTTATGCTATAAGAAGTAACAGTGCTAGTGCTAGTTGAGAGGCAATGTGGGGAGCTTGGGGGGGTAGGAAAAGAATAAATGAAACAAGATGGGATTGGGAGGGAAACAAACCATAAGAGACTCTTTTTTTTTTTTTTTTTTTAAAGATTTTATTTATTTATTTGACAGACAGAGATCACAAGTAGGCAGAGAGGCAGGCAGAGAGAGAGGAGGAAGCAGGCTCCCCGCCGAGCAGAGAGCCCGACGCGGGGCTCGACCCCAGGACCCTGAGACCATGACCCGAGCCGAAGGCAGAGGCCCAACCCACTGAGCCACCCAGGCGCCCCCCATAAGAGAATCTTAATCTCACAAAACAAACTGAGGGTTGCTGGCGGGGGAGGGGAGGGAGAGAGGGTGGTTGGGTTATGGACATTGGGGAAGGTATGTGTTATGGTGAGTGCTGTGAGGTGTGTAACCCTGGCAATTCACAGACCTGTATCCCTGGGGCTAATAGTACATTATATGTTAATTTAAAAAAATTTTTAAAAATAAGAAGGAAGTAACAGTGCTGTAGTGCCCCATCTAATCCTTTCTTCCCACTTCCTGATTTCTGTGTGTTTTTTTTTTTGGTTTTTCCTGTTCTTGAAAAAAATTTGGTTTTTCCTGTTCTTGAATCCTTCATACATGAGTACTTAACAGTTCCAGGACCAGTGATAGGTATCAGGAATACAAAGATTAATAGGGCATGGATTCTGCCCTCAGGGATTGGCAGTCTTCAGGACATAGAAGATATAAGCAAATTATTGAAGTGTAGTGTATGCCTTCCAGTTTTTTCAACTCTTTTTGTATGAAATGTCTAGAACTCTTTGCCATTATTGCTTTGGTTCTCTGGTGAAATTCATTGTTCCCCCTGTAAGTATAAAGGTCAGGACTAAACAGAATATTTCAGGTGTGAACAAGACCAAGTGGAATGTCTGGAAGGTAAAAATCTCTTCATCTGGATCTTTTATTTCTTTTAGTCCAGCACAAAGTCTAATTGCCTTTTGGTCACCCGTTTTACACATTTGCAATACCACTACATTTTACAGTTCGAGGGGTATCATTCATGTAGAATACGATGACTACAGTGTAAATGATACCTTTGGAGTTGTGCAGAGAAGTGTCACAGGCACCTAAAATATCGAGGGTATACCTCTTAACCTTCCTTAATTTCTGGGTTCCACAGCCCAAGATTTTATCTGTCAGTATGGTGAATTACATTGACTCTTTGGAATGTTGTGCTAGCTTTTGAATTCCTGGGGTAAACCCCACATGGTCATGATGTATTAACCTTTTTATATGTTACTAGATTCAATTTGCTAATTTTTGTTAAGGACTTTTGCTCTGTTCATGAGGGCTTTGTTATTATTGTTCTTTTTTTTTTTTTTGCAATGCTTTTGTCTTTTTTTGGTATCAGGGTTATGCTGGCCTCAAAACAAGTTGGGAGCTATTCCCTCTTCTCTTTCCTGGAAGATTTCGTATAGAATTGGTGTTGTGTCTTAAATGTTTGCTAGAGTGTGACAGTGAAGCAGTCTATGTCTGGATTTCTCTTTGTTGGAAGGCATTTAAGTACAAACTCAGTTTCTTTAATAGATATGGGGCTATTCAGATTGTATGTATTTTTTTTTAAGATTTTATTTATTTGATAGAGATCACAAATAGGTAGAGAGGTAGGCAGACAGAGAGGAAGGGAAGCTGGCTCCCCTCTAAGCAGAGAGCCCAATGCAGGGCTGGATCCCAGGACCCAGAGACCATGACCTAAGCCGAAGGCAGAGGCTTAACCCACTGAACCACCCAGGTGCCCCAGATTATATGTATTTCTTCAGGGAGAGCTTTGGTAATGTTTTTCTTTCAAAGAAATTTTGTCCATTTCATCTCAGTTATCAAATTTATTGGCATAAAGGTCATGATACTCCTGTATTTTTCTTTTAATGTCTTTTTAGACCTTCCTTTTAGGATGCGTTGTGGTAGTCCCTCTGTTCCTGATTTTGATGTTTATGTCTACTGTCTTTTTTTTCTTGGTCAGCTTGGCTAGAGGTTTATCCACTTTACTGATCTTTTCAAACAAGCAACTTTTGATTTTATTTTTTCTTCTCTCTTTTCTGTTTCAATTTCATTGATGTCTGCTCTTATCTAATATTGTGTTTAATTTGCAGTTTCTTTTTTCTTTCTGCAGTTTCTTAAGGTAGAAACTTAGATTATTGGTTTGAGGTCTTCTTTTCTGTTGTAAGCATTTAGTGCTTTACATTTCCTGCTAAACACTGTTTAACTGGTTCATATACATTTCAAATGTTATGTTTTGACTTTTATAAACTTCTAAATATTTTAAAATTTCCTTTGTGCTCCCCTTTAACCCATGTACAATGAAGAAAAGTATTGATTAATTTCCCTAAATATGGGATTTTTCCAGATATTTTTTTTTGTTGTTGTTACTGGTTTCTAGTTTAATTCTAGTTATTGTTAAAAAACATACTTGTTTTATATATGATTTGTTTTATGGCCCAGAATGTGGTCTATGTTGCTGAATATTCCATGTGCTTTGAAAAAAAGGTGTATTGTTCTGTTGGATGGAGTAATCTATAAATGTCAGGTCAAGTTGTTCAATAATGTTCATCTTTGTACTTATTGATACAGATATTAATATCCTTATCGAGAAGATACTGATAACCCTTTATGAGAGAAAAGTGTTGAAGTAGGCACATATAATTATGGGTTTGTTTGTTTCTACTTAAAGATCTATCAATTTCTGGGATGCCTGGGTGACTCAGTTGGTTAAGCGGCTGCCTTTGGCTCAGATCATGATCCCAGCGTCCTGGGATCGAGTCTCACATCAGGCTCCTTGCTCAGCAGGGAGCCTGCTTCTCCCTCTGCCTCTGCCTGCCACTCTGTCTGCCTGTGCTCACTCTCTCTGACAAATAAATAAAAATTTAAAAAAAACCTATCAATTTTTACTTTGTGCATTTTGAAGATCTGTTGTTGGATGCAAAAACATTTAGGGTTGTTTGAGTCCTTGGTGAATTGGCTCTTTTATCATTATGGAATGTCTCTCTTCTATTCCTGATAATATTCCTTATTTGAAGTCAGCTTTGTCTGATGATAATAGAGCTGTTCCAGTTTTGCTTTGATTAGTGTTTGTATGGTAATGCGTAGTTTACATACAGTCAAATTCACCTTTTTTTTTTTTTAAACATAAAGTTCTGGGAGTTTTGACAAGTGAAAATAGTCATGTGACTACCACTATCACCTCTATTAAGGTGTGGAACAGCTTGATCACTCTCAAAAATTGACCTTGACTTTGTAGTAAACCACTTCTTCCACTTCCAGTTGTTGGCAATCACTGATTTTTTTCTACCTATAGTTTTGTCTCTTGGAGAATATCATTTATTTATATATTTTTAAGATTCTATTTATTTGAGAAAGAGTAGGAGCAAGCTCACAAGCAGGGGAAATGGCAGGCAGAGGGAGAGGGAGAACCAGGCTCCTTGAGGAGCCAGGAACTGGATACAGGGTTCTATCCCAGAACCCTGAGATCATGACCTTACTCTAAGGCAGATGCTTAACCAACTCAGCCACTCAAAGTGCCCCGAGAATATCATTTAAATGAAGCATACATTATGTAACCTCTTCAGTGGCTTTTTTCACCTAGTGTAATATTTTTGAGATTTATCCATGTTTTGTGTTTGAGTTTCTTTTTTTTTTTTTTTTAAAGATTTTATTTATTTATTTGACAGACAGAGATCACAAGTAGGCAGAGAGGCAGGCAGAGAGAGAGGAAGGGAAGCAGGCTCCCTGCTGAGCAGAGAGCCCGATGCGGGACTCGATCCCAGGACCCTGAGATCATGACCTGAGCCAAAGGCAGCGGCTTAACCCACTGAGCCACCCAGGCGCCCATGAGTTTCTTTTTATTGATGAGTAGTATTCAGTTGTGTGTGTATACTGCAGTTCGTTCATCCATCCATTCACCAAAGGACATTTGGGTTTTTGACTATTACAAATACAGCTGCTATAGAAATATTTGCCTAGAGGGTTTTGTGTGAACATATTTTTATTTCATTTGTGAAGTGTCTTGGAACAGGATTGCTGGATTACTATTTATTAAAGATAAATAAAATCTTTAAAAAAAAGATTAATATGATTTGATATAGAGTGATTTCCAAGATAAATTTTCTTTATTTTTTTTTTATTTTTTATTTTTTTAAAGATTTTATTTTTATTTATTTGACAGAGATCACAAGTAGGCAGAGAGGCAGGCAGAGAGAGAGGGGGAAGCAGGCTCCCTACGGAGCAGAGAGCCCGATGCGGGGCTCGATCCCAGGACCCTGAGATCACTGGACACTGAGATCCCAGGACCACTGAGCCACCCAGGCGCCCCAAGATAAATTGTCTTAAAAAAAAACAAAACAGTATAAAGGAGAAGTTGCTGTATACTACATTTTTATAAGAAAGAAGGGGAGGGGCATCGAAGGCAGAGGCTTAACCCACTGAGCCACCCAGGCGCCCAAAAAACAAAAATCTTAAAAATAAAATGCGAGCAAAAGCAAATATGCTATGGTTTATTAGAGTCAAGTTTTCTTATTGTTGGAGTAGGGGGTTACATAATACAGAAAAGGGAGGGGTGAGATTAAACCCTAATGGATTAGATTGGAATCGAAGATATCAGTATTGCAACATGGCTTTTAATATAGATACATAGTTAATAGAATATATTTTTTTCCTACTTCTGTCCACTGAGAAGGGTTAGCAGCAATGACATCCTAGTAGCTATGAGCACGTTTAGCACCCAGATCTTAGTTTCTATGTAGTGTTTTCCAGTAAAAAGAACCAGGGTTCCTTAGAGAAATTCTACCTAATTCCGTAAGTAAGGCTAGGAGAGTACAAGATGAACCTGGGATATCTTGTGTCAGAAAGTTTGTCAGAAGGACGCAGAAGTGGGTTTGAAGGGCTTTCTCTGTCCACTGGCTAGTTCTGGAGTGATTTAAGCCTTCAGCAATATAGCAGTGGTTTATAACACATGGAATAAAATAAGAATGCACCAGTGCATACTGATAGAAGTATACTAATACGGAAAAGGAAACACTCTTTTAAAATAGAATGATAACTAGTAAGGTAGAATGAATGATAGAAAATTATCGTTTGGCAGCCATCATAGCAATAATCGATTCATGCAAAACTCAGTGGATCTAAACTAGTGGGTAAAAGTTTGATGGGAAACAGGATCTTTACTTAAGTCTTTAAATATCTCTCCATAAGATACATTTTAATTATAAAGTAGTAATAACTTCATAGTGGAAAAATTTGCCAGACACTACCTTGACCAAATAATGTAAGTTAAACGTCACAGTGGTGGAGCACATCAGTATCCTATGCTTTCTAAATCACTTCTGTGGTATTCTTGCCAAAAATCTTGAAGAAATATTAGATGAACCCAAATTGAGAGAGAGTCTACAAAATAACTAGCCTGCATTAAAAAGAAAAATGTCAAGGTAATGGAAGACAAAAATTAAAGAAGACTAAAGAGACATGACAGCTAACTGTAACATATGGTCTTAGATGATTCTGGAGCAGAAAAAAATCTTTTTTTTTTTTTTTTAAGATTTTATTTATTTATTTGACAGAGATCACAAGTAGGCAGAGAGGCAGGCAGAGAGAGGAAGAAGCAGGCTCCCTGTGGCGCAGAGAGCCCGATTCGGGGCTTGATCCGAGGACTCTGGGATCATGACCTGAGCCGAAGGCAGAGGCTTTAGCCCACTGAGCCACCTAGACGCCCTGAAAAACATCTTTTTTTAAAAGTTTATTTAGTTTTAGTAATCTCTACGCCCAGTATGGGCCTTGAATTTAACAACTCTGAGATCAGGAGTCGCATGCTCTTCCAACTGAGCCAGCCAGGTGCCCCCAGGAAAAAAAAAAAAAGTTTTTTTTAAAAGATTTTGTTTATTTATTTGACAGACCGAGATCACACGTAGGCAGAGAGGCAGGCAGAGAGAGAGGAGGAAGCAGGCTCCCTGCCGAGCAGAGAGCCCGATGTGGGGCTCGATCCCAGGACCCCAGGATCATGACCTGTGCCAAAGGCAGAGGCTTTAACCCACTGAACCACCCAGGTGCCCCTGACCTTTTTTAAGCATACAGTCCAGTGGCATTAGTTACATTTACGGTGTTGTGCAACCATCACCACTATTTCCAAAACTTTCATCCCAAATTCGAAACTTTGTGCCCATTAAGCAATAATTTTCTGTTGTACCTTCCCCCTAGTTCCTAGTAACCTCTACTTTCTGTCTCTATGAAATTTACCTCTTCTAGATATTTGGTATACTCAGAATCGTACAATATTTGTCCTTTTGTGTCTAGCTTATTACATTTAGCATAATGTTTTAAAGGTTCATCTGTGCTGCAACAGGTTATACAGAATTCATTCTTTTTTAAGGCTGAATGATAATCCACATTTTTTTAATCCATTCATTTTTTAACGGACATGGGTGGTTTTCAACTTTAGGTTGTTGTGAATAATGCTGCAGTGAACATTGTGAGATTCTGCTTTCATTACTTTTGGGTGTGTATCTAGGAATGGAATTGCTGGATCCTACAGTAATTCTATGTTTAGTTTTTTGAGGAAATGCCAGATTGTCTAATACAACAGCTGCATTTGCAAAGGCTCTAATTTCTCCACATCCTTGCCAACACTGTTTTTTCTGCTGCCTTTTTTTTTTTTTTTTAAACATAGCTATCCTAGTAGGTGTGAAGTAGTATTTCATTGTGGTTACCATTTACATTTCCATAATGATGAAAGATATTGGGCATTTCTTCTCATGTTCTTATTGGCCATTTGGATTTGTTCTTTGTAGAGCTGTCCATCAAATGCTTTACCCATTTCTACAGTGAGTTGTCTTTTTGTTGTTGAGGTAATTTTTGAGGTTATTGACTTATTTTATTAGTGATTGATTCATGTCTTCTTTTTTTATTTTAAGTTATTTGCTTCAGTTATCTCAGGATTTTATTTAAAAATTTGATTCTGAGAACCTTATACAGTACGGTTTTTTATTATGTGATGTTAGTCGCCATACAGTACATCATTAGTTTTTGATGTAGTGTTCCATGATTCATTGTTTGCATATTAACACCCAGTGCTCCATGCAGTACGTGCCCTCCTTAATACCTATCACTGGACTAACCCATCCCCCCATCCTCCTCCCTTCTAAAACCCTCAGTTTCTCGGAGTCTGTGGTCTCTCATGTTTCATCTCCCCCTCTGAATCTCCACCACTTCATTTTTCCCTTCCTTCTCCTAATGTCCTCCATGCTATTCCTTATGTTCCTCAAATAACTGAAACCATACAATGATTGACTTTCTCTGCTTGACTTATTTCACTTAGCATAATCTCCAGTCCCATCCATGTTGATGCAAAAGTTGGGCATTCATCCTTCCTGATGGCTGAGTAGTATTCCATTGTATATATGGACCACATCTTTACCCATTTGTCTGTTGAAGGGCATCTCTGCTCTTTCCACAGTTTGGCTATTGTGGCCATTGCTGCTATGAACATTGGGGTGCACATGGCCCTTCTTTTCACTGCATCTGTATCTTTGGGGTAGATACCCAGTAGTGCAATTGCTGGGTCATAGGGTAGCTCTATTTTTAATTTTTTTTGAGGAACTGCCACATTGTTTTCCAGAGTGGCTGCACCACCTTGCATTTCCACCAACAGTGTAAGAGGGATCCCCTTTCTTTACAGCCTCTTCAACATTTGTTTTTTCTTGCTTTGTCAATTTTTGCCATCCTAACTGGTGTGAGGTGGTATCTCAGTATGTGTGTTTTTTTTTTTTTTTTTAGATTTTATTTGTTTATTTGAGAGAGAGAATGAGAGAGAGAGCATGAGAAGAGGGAGGGTCAGAGGGAGAAGTAGATTCCCTGCCAAGCAGGAAGCCCAACGTGGGACTCGATCCCGGGACTCCAGGATCATGACCTGAGCTGAAGGCAGTCACTTAACCAACTGAGCCACCCAGGTGCCCTGAGTGTGGTTTTGATTTGAATTTCCCTGATGGCTAATGATGATGAATATTTTTTTCATGTGTCGTTAGCCATTTATACAGTACCATTTAGTTTAAAAAAGCCAACATTTTTTTCTCTCTCTTCAGTCTGAAAAGAAAGACAGATTTAAAGGAATTAAAAGTCTAGTCTTGATTTAATTTTGGAGGTAAAGTTTTAGCTAAGCATTGTCCTCTTTTTCCTCTTTAGTGTCATGTAGAACTGGAGTGATGAGCAAGTTTTTTATATTTAAAAATTATCAAGGCACCTCTTGTGTGCAGAGAAATATGTGTGAATTGACATAATACTTCTGAGCAAAAGTTTGTCAGTATCAGGAACTGTAAAAAAGTTCGTATTATTTAACTTAGTACTTCCTGTTCTAAGAATCTATCCTAACAAAGTATCCTCATCACATATGTAATTTTTTTCTTTTTTTTTCTTTCTTTCTTTTTTTTTTTTTTTTTATTTGACAGAGAGAGATCACAAGTAGACGGAGAAGTAGGCAGAGAGAGAGAGGGGGAAGCAGGCTCCCCGCTGAGCAGAAAGCCTGATACGGGACTCGATCCCAGGACCCTGAGATCACGACCCGAGCCGAAGGCAGTGGCTTAACCCACTGAGCCACCCAGGCGCCCTGTAATTTTTTTCTTAAGCAAAATATTCATTACAGAATTATTGATAGTAGTGATTTATTGGAAACAATCTACATATTCACCAATAAAACAAGCTAAGTGATTATTCATTCATGCAAATAAATACTAAGTAGCTATTTAAAATAATGTTTATTTTTTATTTTTATTTATTTATTTATTTTTGACAGAGATCACAAGTAGGCAGAGAAGCAGGCAGAGAGAGAGGAGGAAGCAGGCTCCCCACTGAGCAGAGAGCCTGATGCGGGGCTCGATCCCAGGACCCTGGGATCATGACCTGAGCCGAAGGCAGAGGCTTTAACCCACTGAGCCACCCAGGCGCCCCATATAATGTTTATTTTTTTAAAAGGATTTAGAATTGTCTACAGACAAATATTTTTCTTAAAATGCACATACAAAAGGATTAGGAAGAAATACAATAAATTGATAACCATAATTATGAATATCATGATTATCTGTGAGTAGTGTGAACATGTGAGGTTTTAATTTTTTTTGTTGTTCCTTTCTATATTTTCAGTAGTAAATAACAGAAAATCCAACTCAAAGTGGCTTAAATAATAAGAAATTTTTTCAGCTAATATAAGAGAAGTCCAGAATTAGAATGGGCTCTAGCATTGGTCACACAATTCAATGATATATAAAGCCCTGAGTTATTTCTGCTTTTCCACTCTGCTCTGCGATGCCTGCTTTTTCCTGAATTAAAGCTGCCATTAGCATTAGGCATCTGTCGTTTCAATGCCAGAGATATGATCTGGCTTCCTATGGTTCTCTTTTAAAAATAAGAAAGGCCTTTTTTTCCCCAGAACCTCTTAGGAATACTCTTTTCATTGGGTCAGATTGATAGGCCTGCGAGTCATGGGCAAGGGAGATAGGATGACCATGATTAGTTTAATGTAATCAATTGATAAGGAGTGAATTTTGAGGAGTCAGGGTAATCATTGCTGGCTGCAGAGCACAAACATGTAAGTGGTATATGGATATATAAATGAGGCTGCAGGCGAGGCTGTCAGACTGTCCTCCCTCTGGCATAGTGTTTTAGGAATCATTAGTGCTGAGCTTGCTTCTCTTTCCATTATCTGCATCATCTCTGTTTTTCTCTTTCTGTTTATTCTGTCTCTTTGCTTGTAGTGCTGCTGCTACTGATTACTTCTCTTTTCCTTTCTTTTGCCTTTTATGACAAAAACATTTTATTTAATTAATTAATTTACTTTTTATTATTTTTTTAAAGATTTTATTCATTTGACAGAGATCACAAGTAGGCAGAGAGGCAGGCAGAGAGAGAGAGGAAAGCCGGCTCCCCACTGAGCAGAGAGCCCGACGCAGGGCTCGATCCCAGGACCCTGAGATCATGACCTGAGCTGAAGGCAGAGGCTTAACCCACTGAGCCACCCAGGCGCCCCAACAAAAACATTTTAAATAGTGTAAATATCTGAATCACACATTTTAATATTGTACGGGTTTGTAAAATGATTGACTCTGAAAAATAGAATATCAGAAAATAGTTTGTTTTGTATAAAACTTGCTTTAATATTACTCAGTAATTTCTCTTGAATTCTGATATGAAATTGGGCTTCCAGTTAAGAAGGTACAGTAAACTTGGGGGAGGAGTCAAGATGGCAGAGAAGTAGCAGGCTGAGACTACTTCAGGTAGCGGGAGATCATCTAGATAGCTTATCTAAAGATTGCAAACACCTACAAATCCAACGGGAGATCGAAGAGAAGAAGAACAGCAACTCTAGAAACAGAAAATCAACCACTTTCTGAAAGGTAGGACTGGCGGAGAAGTGAATCCAAAGCGACGGGAAGATAGACTGCGGGGGGAGGGGCTGGCTCCTGGCAAGCGGCGGAGCAACGGAGCACAAAATCAGAACTTTTAAAAGTCTGTTCCGGGGCGCCTGGGTGGCTCAGTGGGTTAAAGCCTCTGCCTTCGGCTCAGGTCATAATCCCAGGGTCCTGGGATCGAGCCCCGCATCGGGCTCTCTGCTCAGCAGGGAGCCTGCTTCCTCCTCTCTCTCTCTGCCTGCCTCTCGCCTACTTGTGATCTCTGTCTGTCAAATAAATAAATAAAATCTTTTAAAAAATAAAATAAAAGTCTGTTCCGCTGAGGGACACCGCTCCAGAGGCTTAACCGGGGTGAAGCCCACGCAGGGTCAGCGTGGCCTCAGGTCCCGCAGGGTCACAGAAGGATCGGGGGTGTTTGAGTGTCGCAGAGCTTACAGGTATTAGAACGGGGAAGCCGGCTACAGAGACAGAGCCTAGGAGTGAGCTCTAAGCTTGGGGTTACCTCGAACCGGTCGCAGGCTCGGTCAGCTCGGAGCGGCCGGAGTCCAGGGTGACGGGAGTAATTGGGCGCTGTTCTCTGTGGCGCACTGAGGAGTGGGGCCCCGGGCTCTCGGCTCCTCCGGGCCGGAGACCGGGAGGCCGCCATCTTCATTCCTGCCCTCCGGAACTCTACGGAAAGCATTCAGGGAACAAAAGCTCCCGAAAGCAAACTCGAGCGGATTACTCAGACTGGCCCCGGGTAAGGGCGGTGCAACTCCGCCTGGGGCAAAGACACTTGAGATCACTACAACAGGCCCCTCCCCCAGAAGATCAACAAGAAACCCAGCCAGGACCAAGTTCACCTACCAAGGAGTGCAGTTTCAATACCAAGGAGAGCAGCGGAATTCCAGAGGAGGAGAAAGCAAAGCACGGAACTCACAGCTTTTTCCCCATGATTCTTCAGCCTTGCAGTTAATTTAATTTTTTTTTCTTTTTCAATTTTTTTTTCTTCTTCTGCTAAATTTTTTTAACTTTTACCCTTTTCTTTTTTAACGTTTTTTTAACTAGTTTATCTAATATAGATAAATATATATATATTTTTTCCTTTTTATATTTTTTCTTTATTGGTTTTCTTTTTTTTTTTAAAGATTTTTTTAAATTTTATTTTATTTATTTGTCAGAGAGATAGAGTACAGGCAGGCAGAGTGGCAGGCAGAGTCAGAGGGAGAAGCAGGCTCCCCGCGGAGCAAGGAGCCCAATGTGGGACTCAATCCCAGGATGCTGGGATTGTGACCTGAGCCAAAGGCAGCCGCTTAACGGACTGAGCCACCCAGGTGTCCCTGGTTTTCTTTTTTTAATTGTTTCTTTTTCTTTTCTTTCTGAACCTCTTTTTATCCCTTTTCTCCCCCCTCACGATTTGGGATCTCTTCTGATTTGGCTAAAGCATATTTTCCTGGGGTTGTTGCCACCCTTTTAGTATTTTACTTGCTCCTTCATATACTCTTATCTGGACAAAATGACAAGGCGGAAAAATTCACCACAAAAAAAAGAACAAAGAGGCAGTACCAAAGGCTATGGACCTAATCAATACAGACATTGGTAATATGTCAGATCTAGAGTTCAGAATGATGATTCTCAAGGTTCTAGCCGGGATCGAAAAAGGCATGGAAGATATTAGAGAAACCCTCTCGGGAGATATAAAAGCCCTTTCTGGAGAAATAAAAGAACTAAAATCTAACCAAGTTGAAATCAAAAAAGCTATTAATGAGGTGCAATCAAAAATGGAGGCTCTCACTGCTAGGATAAATGAGGCAGAAGAAAGAATTAGCGATATAGAAGACCAAATGACAGAGAATAAAGAAGCTGAGCAAAAGAGGGACAAACAGCTACTGGACCACGAGAGATAAGTGACACCATAAGACGAAACAACATTAGAATAATTGGGATTCCAGAAGAAGAGGAAACAGAGAGGGGAGCAGAAGGTATATTGGAGAGAATTATTGGAGAGAATTTCCCCAATATGGCAAAGGGAACAAGCATCAAAATCCAGGAGGTTCAGTGAACCCCCCCCCCCCCAAAATCAAAAAGAATAGGTCCACACCCCGTCACCTAATAGTAAAATTTACAAGTCTTAGTGACAAAGAGAAGATCCTGAAAGCAGCCCGGGAAAAGAAGTCTGTAACGTACAATGGTAAAAATATTAGATTGGCAGCAGACTTATCCACAGAGACCTGGCAGGCCAGAAAGAGCTGGCATGATATATTCAGAGTACTAAACGAGAAAAACATGCAGCCAAGAATACTATATCCAGCTAGGCTATCATTGAAAATAGAAGGAGAGATTAAAAGCTTCCAGGACAAACAAAAACTGAAAGAATTTGCAAATACCAAACCAGCTCTACAGGAAATATTGAAAGGGGTCCTCTAAGCAAAAAGAGACCCTAAAAGTAGTAGATCAGAAAGAAACAGAGACAATATACAATAACAGTCACCTTAAATGCAATACAATGGCACTAAATTCATATCTCTCAGTACTTACCCTGAATGTTAATAGGCTAAATGCCCCAATCAAAAGACACAGGGTATCAGAATGGATTAAAAAAACCCATCTATATGTTGCCTACAAGAAACTTGTCTTAAACCCGAAGACACCTCCAGATTTAAAGTGAGGGGGTGGAAAGAATTTACCATGCTAATGGACATCAGAAGAAAGCAGGGGTGGCAATCTTTATATCAGATCAATTAGATTTTAAGCCAAAGACTATATATAATAAGAGATGAGGAAGGACACTATATCATACTCAAAGGAACTGTCCAACAAGAAGATCTAACAATTTTAAATATCTATGCCCCTAACGTGGGAGCAGCCAGCTATATAAACCAATTAATAACAAAGAAACACATCGACAATAATACAACAATAGTAGGGGACTTTAACACTCCCCTCACTGAAATGGACAGATCATCCAAGCAAAAGATCAACAAGGAAATAAAGGCCTTAAATGACACACTGGACCAGATGGACATCACAGATATATTCAGAACATTTCATCCCAAAGCAACAGAATACACATTCTTCTCTAGTGCACATGGAACATTCTCCAGAATAGATCACATTCTTGGTCCTAAATCAGGTCTCAACCGTTATGAAAAGATTGGCATCATTCCTTGCATATTTTCAGACCACAATGCTCTGAAGCTAGAACTCAATCACAAGAGGAAATTTGGAAAGAACCCAAATACATGGAGACTAAACAGCATCCTTCTAAAGAATGAATGGGTCGGGGCGCCTGGGTGGCTCAGTGGGTTAAGCCGCTGCCTTCGGCTCAGGTCGTGATCTCCGGCTCCTGGGATCGAGTCCCGCATCGGGCTCTCTGCTGGGCGGGAAGCCTGCTTCCCTCTCTCTCTGCCTGCCTCTCCGTCTACTTGTGATTTCTCTCTGTCAAATAAATAAATAACATCTTTAAAAAAAAAAAAAGAATGAATGGGTGAACCAGGAAATTAAAGAAGAATTGAAAAAATTCATGGAAACAAATGATAATGAAAACACAACGGTTCAAAATCTGTGGGACACAACAAAGGCTGTCCTGAGAGGAAAATATATAGCGGTACAAGCCTTTCTCAAGAAACAAGAAGGTCTCAGGTACACAACCTAACCCTAAACCAAAAAGAGCTGGAGAAAGAACAAGAAAGAAAGCCTAAACCCAGCAGGAGAAGAGAAATCATAAAGATCAGAGCAGAAATTAATGAAATAGAAACTAAAAAAACAATAGAACAAATCAACGAAACTAGGAGCTGGTTCTTTGAAAGAATTAATAAGATTGATAAACCCCTGGCCAGACTTATCAAAAAGAAAAGAGAAAGGACCCACATAAATAAAATCATGAATGAAAGAGGAGAGATCACAACTAACACCAAAGAAATACAATTATAAGAACATACTATGAGCAACTCTACGCCAACAAATTTGACAATCTGGAAGAAATGGATGCATTCCTAGAGACATATAAACTACCACAACTGAACCAGGGAGAAATAGAAAGCCTGAACAGACCCATAACCAGTAAGGAGATTGAAACAGTCATCAAAAATCTCCAAACAAACAAAAGCCCAGGGCCAGATGGCTTCCCAGGGGAATTCTACCAAACATTTAAAGAAGAACTAATTCCTATTCTCCTGAAACTGTTCCAAAAAATAGAAATGGAAGGAAAACTTCCAAACTCATTTTATGAGGCCAGCATCACCTTGATGCCAAAACCAGACAAGGATCCCATCAAAAAAGAGAACTACAGACCAATATCCTTGATGAACACAGATGCAAAAATTCTCGCCAAAATACTAGCCAATAGGATTCAACAGTACATTAAAAGGATTATTCACCACGACCAAGTGGATTTATTCCAGGGCTGCAAGGTTGGTTCAACGTCCGCAAATCAATGTGATACAACACATTAATAAAAGAAAGAACAAGAACCATATGATCCTCTCCATAGATGCTGAAAAAGCATTTGACAAAGTACAGCATCCCTTCCTGATCAAAACTCTTCAAAGTGTGGGGATAGAGGGCACATACCTCAGTATTATCAAAGCCATCTATGAAAAACCCACCGCAAATATCATTCTCAATGGAGAAAAACTGAAAGCTTTTCCGCTAAGGTCAGGAACACGGCAGGGATGTCCGTTATCACCACTGCTATTCAACATAGTACTAGAAGTCCTAGCCTCAGCAATCAGACAACAAAAGGAAATTAAAGGCATCCAAATCGGCAAAGAAGAAGTCAAACTATCACTCTTTGCAGATGATATGATACTATATGTGGAAAACCCAAAAGACTCCACTCCAAAACTGCTAGAACTTGTACAGGAATTCAGTAAAGTGTCAGGATATAAAATCAATGCACAGAAATCAGTTGCATTTCTCTACACCAACAATAAGACGGAAGAAAGAGAAATTAAGGAGTCAATCCCATTTACAATTGCACCCAAATCTATAAGATACCTAGGAATAAACCTAACCAAAGAGACTAAGAATCTATACACAGAAAACTATAAAGTACTCATGAAAGAAATTGAGGAAGACACAAAGAAATGGAAAAATGTTCCATGCTCCTGGATTGGAAGAATAAATAGTGTGAAAATGTCTATGCTACCTAAAGCAGTCTACACATTTAATGCAATTCCTACCAAAGTACCATCCATTTTTTTCAAAGAAATGGAACAAATAGTCCTAAAATTTATATGGAACCAGAAAAGACCTCGAATAGCCAAAGGAATATTGAAAAAGAAAGCCAAAGTTGGTGGCATCACAATTCCGGACTTCAAGCTCTATTACAAAGCTGTCATCATCAAGACAGCATGGTACTGGCACAAAAACAGACACATAGATCAATGGAACAGAATAGAGAGCCCAGAAATGGACCCTCAACTCTATGGTCAACTCATCTTCGACAAAGCAGGAAAGAATGTCCAATGGAAAAAAGACAGCCTCTTCAATAAATGGTGTTGGGAAAATTGGACAGCCACATGCAGAAAAATGAAATTGGATCATTTCCTTACACCACACACGAAAATAAACTCAAAATGGAGGAAGGACCTCAATGTGAGAAAGGAATCCATCAAAATCCTTGAGGAGAACACAGGGAGCAACCTCTTCGACCTCAGCTGCAGCCACATCTTCCTAGGAACCTCACCAAAGGCAAGGGAAGCAAGGGCAAAAATGAACTATTGGCACTTTATCAAGATCAAAAGCTTTTGCACAGCAAAGGAAACAGTTAACAAAACCAAAAGACAACTGACAGAATGGGAGAAGATATTTGCAAATGACATATCAGATAAAGGGCTAGTGTCCAAAATCTATAAAGAACTTAGCAAACTCAACACCCAAAGAACAAATAATCCAATCAAGAAATGGGCAGAGGACATGAACAGACATTTCTGCAAAGAAGACATCCAGATGGCCAACAGACACATGAAAAAGTGCTCCACATCACTCGGCATCAGGGAAATACAAATCAAAACCACAATGAGATATCACCTCACACCAGTCAGAATGGCTAAAATTAACAAGTCAGGAAATGACAGATGCTGGCGAGGACGCGGAGAAAGGGGAACCCTCCTACACTGTTGGTGGGAATGCAAGCTGGTGCAACCACTCTGGAAAACAGCATGGAGGTTCCTCAAAATGTTGAAAATAGAACTACCCTATGACCCAGCAATTGCACTGCTGGGTATTTACCCTAAAGATACAAACGTAGTGATCCGAAGGGGCACGTGCACCCGAATGTTTATAGCAGCAATGTCTACAATAGCCAAACTATGGAAAGAACCTAGATGTCCATCATCAGACGAATGGATAAAGAAGATGTGGTATATATACACAATGGAATACTATGCAGCCATCAAAAGAAATGAAATCTTGCCATTTGCGACGATGTGGATGGAACTAGAGTATATCATGCTTAGCGAAATAAGTCAATCGGAGAAAGACAACTATCATATGATCTCCCTGATATGAGGGAGAGGAGATGCAACATGGGGGGTTAAGGGGGTAGGAGAAGAGTAAATGAAACAAGATGGGATTGGGAGGGAGACAAACCATAAGTGACTCTTAATCTCACAAAACAAACTGAGGGTTGGTGGGGGGAGGGGGGTTGGGAGAGGGGGGGTGGGATTACGGACATTGGGGAGGGTATGTGCTATGGTGAGTGCTGTGAAGTGTGTAAACCTTGCGATTCACAGACCTGTACCCCTGGGGATAAAAATATATGTTTATTAAAAAAAAAAATTAAAAAAAAATGGTACGGTAAACTCAAGTTTTGGTCACTACTGCTCCACATACAGAGCAATAAAGAATAAAATGTGAGTAGAAAAAATGTACAATGCCAACCTGCAGGAATTGTCTTTAGGCAAATAGACTATTACAGAAAAAGGAAAGGATAATGGTTCTTATTTTATTTATTTTATTTTAAAATAAAATCAGAAAAATCAACAAAAGTTCATCATAGAAATTTGGAAAATATAAAGAATATAAAGAAAACAGGATAAATATCAGCCTTAAGAACTAATGAACTTTAGTTGAAAAATTAAAGATTAGGGGCACCTGGGTGGCTCAGTGGTTAAGCCGCTGCCTTCGGCTCAGGTCATGATCTCAGAGTCCTGGGATCGAGCCCCGCATCGGACTGTCTGCTCAGCAGGGAGCCTGCTTCCTCCTCTCTCTCTGCCTGCCTCTCTGCCTGCTTGTGATCTCTCTGTCAAATAAATAAATAAAATCTTAAAAAAAAAAAAAAGAAAAATTAAAGATTAAAGTAGTATTTTGCACAAAATGCTTTCACTTTTCACTGTGAAATCCTTGCGTGTCTTATTAACCTGTAGTTCAGATTTTCTCAACCTTGACACTATTGACATTTTGGGCACAATAATTCTTTATGGTGGGAGATTAACCTCTGTGTTGTAGGATGTTAACAGCATCACTAGCCTCTACCTAGTACAAGTTAGTAGTTCCCAGTTGTGATAATCAAACGTCTCCAGACATTGCCGTATATCTCTCAGTTCCAAAATTATTCCTAGTTGAGAACCACTGCTCTGTTTAAACAGTACGACACTTGAAGGTGGAAGGCAGGAAACTGATAAATTTAACATGAAGAGTTCACACAGATGTTGAATTAGCAAGCAGAATGACTTCATCTAACAAGGAATAGTTGAGGGCATTTTGACTGAGCATCTCTGAGTCTGGACTTGGATGTTGTCTCCCAAAGACATCCACCCCTCAGTCTGAGAGGCTTGTAATCCTCATTTGACTCTGGTCTTGAGGATGGTGACTGCCAGCTGTAGAAGGGGTAAATGACTTTCCATTTGGGATTTTTGTCCAAATATATCTGGACTTATTCACGAACAAGGAACTTCTTGTTTGGAATTGTTTACCAGAATTACTTGATGGTTCTGAGAAAATAATATCCTACATAGGGCTACTTAAGTCCTCTTATTTTTTCCTGTGGTATGACCTCAGGTGACTTTCTTCTGGCTTTCAGTTGAGGACACTATCCATCATTGAGGTGAGTGAATTGATTTACTTCATGGGTATATTTCCTTTGTTTAAGGAGTTTCCACTGGATGCCTTTTCCATTTGGGGGTAGCTATAGCCCAGCATGAATTTTGTGTACAACCTGAGACAATATATTTACTTGTGAGAAACTTGGTCTCAGCTTGAGGTTTGCTTTCAGGGTATTTTTTTAATAGAAGACATTTTTTTTATTGAGGCAAAATATATGTAACATAAAATTTACCTCTTTAAACATTTGTAGATGTACAATTTAGTGGCATTAATTGCATTCACTGTGTTGTACAACCATAACCACTATTTCAAAACCTGTTTCATCACCATATACAAACATGATGTACCCATTAAATAATAACTCTCCATTTCTTCCTCACCTCTAAGCCCTGATAACCTCTGTTCTACTTTGTTTCTCTGAATTTGCCTCTTCTAGTTGTTTCATATAAGCAAAATCATATAATATTTGCCTTTTTGTATCTTGCTTTTATTCCACTTAGCATAATGTTTTCAAGGTTCATCTGTGTTGTAGCATGTTGTATGGAATTCCATTCCCTTTTAAGGCTGAATAATATTCCATTGTATGTATATACCACATTTTGTTTATCAGTTTATTGATGGATATTTGGGTTGCTTCCATAGAGATTTTTTCTTTTTTTTTTTTTTTTTAAAGATTTTATTTATTTATTTGACAGAGAGAGATCACAAGCAGGCAGAGAGGCAGGCAGAGAGACAGGAGGAAGCAGGCTCCCCGCTGAGCAGAGAGCCTGATGCGGGACTCGATCCCAGGACTCCGAGATCATGACCTGAGCTGAAGGCAGCGGCTTAACCCACTGAGCCACCCAGGCGCCCCGAGATTTTTTTTCTTTTTTTTTTTTTAAAGATTTTATTTATTTATTTGACAGAGAGAAATCACAAGTAGGCAGAGAGACAGGCAGAGAGAGAGGAGGAAGCAGGCTCCCTGCTGAGCAGAAAGCCCGATGTGGGGCCCAAACCCAGGACCCGGGATCATGACCTGAGCCGAAGGCAGCGGCTTAACCCACTGAGCCACCCAGGTGCCCAGATTTTTTCTTTTGAATTAAAAAAAAATTTTTTTAAATTTTAGGTAGGCTCCCCACCCAATGTGGGGCTTAAAATCACGGCCCTGAGCTTAAGAGTGTTACGCTCTACTGTCTAGCCAGCTGCCCCTCCATAGACTATTTTTTTTTTTAAAGATTTTATTTTTATTTATTTGACAGAGTGATCACAAGCAGGCAGAGAGGCAGGCAGAGAGAGAGGAGGAAGCAGGCTCCCCGCTGAGCAGAGAGCCCGATGCGGGGCTCAATCCCAGGACTCTGAGATCATGACCTGAGCCGAAGGCAGCGGCTTAACCCACTGAGCCACCCAGGCGCCCCTCCATAGACTATTTTTAATGTGTCAGGTTTGTTTTAAGGTTTATTTATTTATTTTAGAGTGGGGAGAGGGGCAGAGGAAGAGAGAATCCCAGGCAGACTCCCCACTGAGACCAGAGCCTGGTATGGAGCTCGAACCCATGACCCCGAGGTCAGACCCCCAGTCAAAACCAATGCCCAACCCACTGTGCCACCCAGGCGCCCCATAATGTGTCAGTATTAAAGAATATAAAGGTTGTGGAGGTTAGGAATGTTACAGATATTCTGGAAATATGTCATTTTCTATGCTGTGTATAACAATTTGTTCTACAAAGTAATTACTCTCTGTTTTTTGGTTTCCAGTACTGATTTTATAGATAGGTGCTTTTGACTTCATTAATACTGTTCCCTTTTCCTATGTTTCCATTCTTGCGTACACAGAATTGTAGAGTCAGAAGGTAGTTTAGTTGTTATCTAATTCATTTTACAGTTCACATGAGATTGCTCTCACAACATCTTTGATAAACAGTTATCTCACTTCAGTGTTTCGCCTGTAATAGTGAATGACTTTTATTGATTTGCTTTTTGAAGAGATAGTTAATCTTAATTGTCTCCATATCTTCAGCTCTGTTTTCTTAGTCTATTGTAATCTGGCTTTTGCCCTACCACTTCACTGATTAAATTGAGCTGAGCATTGGCATTTTTTTTATTGTGGTAAAATATACAGAACATGAAATTTATCATCTTAGCCATTTTCAAGTGTATAGTTTTGTGGCATTAAGTACATTCACATTGTTTAGGTGCTGTCACCACCGTCCATGTCCAAACCTTTCCATTTTCTCAAACTGAATCTTTTTTTTTTTGTTTCCTAAATTTTATTTTAAATTATACAAAATATTCCAGATAAATGAGTTGTAATCCTCATCTTCCTCCTCTTCCTTATCTTGGTTAATCCGGAAGTAATATAATGCATAACTCTCCTTGCTGTTAGCGACTGCGTGCAGCCAGTCACGGAGGTTGTTCTTCTTCAGGTGTGTTTTGGTGAGATATTTCAAACACCTTTTGGAAAAAGGCGCCTCAGAAGTTACGGTAATCTTGCTTTTGCTCCTTTCAGTTGTTACCACCCTTCCACTGAGATTTCCAGCTTTTCCATTCACTTTGATTCTCTCTAAGAAAACTGCTCAAAATTGGCAGCATCCATGATACCATCTTCTACAGGGTGGGTGCAATCAAGGGTAAACTTTAGAACTTGCTTTCTTTTTTTGCCCCCCTTCGCCACAAACTCTTTCACGGGCGCCGTGGCGGCAGGAGAGGCAGAAAGGGCTCAGACTGAATCTTTGTACCCATTAAACAATAACTCCGCATTACTCCCTTCCTCGGCAAGTCCACCTGGGACTCACCATTATACTTTCTTTTTCCTTTTTCTCTTTTTCTTTTTTTCCCCAGTTTTATTGAGATAAAGTTGACATGATATTATATTATATAATGATGATTTGATAGTGTGTATATTGCAAAATGATTACTGCAGTAAGTTTAGTTAACATCCTCATATAATTTCAAAATTTCTGTGTGTGTGTGAGATGAGAACTTTTAAGATCTCTTAGTACTTTCAGATATATGGTTACTGTATTGTTTACATTAGTCACTGTGCTGTACTTTACATCCCAGAACTTATTTATCTTATAACTGGAAGTTTATACCTTTTGACTTCCCTCATGCTTTTGCCCACCCTTCACCCCCACTACTGGCAACCACCAATCTGTTCTCTATGAGTTTGATTTTTTTCCTTTTAGCTTCTGCATATCAGTGAGATCATACAGTTTATCTTTCTGTATGACTTTACTTGACTTATCATAATGTCCTCTAGGCCCATCCATGTCATGAATGGAAAAAAAAGAATCTTTTTTTGTGGCTGAATAGTATTCCTGTGTGTGTGTGTGTGTGTGTGTGTGTGTGTGTGTGTGTGTATCACATTTTCTTTATCAATAATATTCTACTTTCTGTCTCTTGATTAGTCCAGGTTTACATCATATAAGTGGAATCATGGTATTTGTCCTTTGTTTCTGGCTTATTGTAGTTAGCAGTAATATCTTCAGGGTTCATCCATGTTGTACATGTGTTAGAATTTAATTCCTCTTTAAGGCTGAGTAATACTCCATTCCGTATTCCATAATATACCACATTTTATTTATCCATTCAGTCATTGATTGACATTTGAGTTGATTCACCTTCTATTGTCAGTAACACTGCTATGAACATTGGTGTACAAGTGTCTGAGTCCCTGTTTTTCTTTTCTCTTTCTTTCATTCATTCTTTTTTTTTTTTTAAGAGTTCAGCTTTTTATTGAACATGTTATAAAAGAGGTTTAGTCAAATAGACCAAAGTGCATGCTGTCAACCTCCTCAGGTTCTTCTTTCTATGGTTCACTTTCTTTCCTCAGCTGAGGCCACAGTGGTGAAGGGGGCAGGTCCGCCACCCTTTGCAGATGAGACTCCCATGTAGACGATGGCCAGAGTCTTTGCACACAAGCCTGGTCAGAGAGGTTCAGCATTTACTTTGGCTGTGTTGATGAGAGCATTGATTGTAACTTCCGTAACCGTCACCTCCTCATTGTGCAGGAGGAGGGCCCAGGAGATGCCGGTGAAAGTGTTGGGCTGGCAGCTGCCAGGCTGTTCACGGGATGAAGTGGGGGCTTTGCCCCAACATGGCCTTAGCTTCTTTGGAAGGACTCTTTTAGCAGCAAATGCAGAAACGGCTCCCTGCTTTCATTTCTTTTGGGTGTATACTTAATAGTGGAATTGCTGGATCATGTGGTAATTCTGTTTTATTGTTGTTGTTGTTGTTTTTTAAGGAACAATGCTGACTTTTCATTTAAATGGAAGTGCTAATAAGATCTATAGATCCTAAGTGTCCAAGTCTTTTTTTTTTTTGAAGATTTTATTTATTTATTTGTCAGAGAGGTAGAGAGACGTGGGGGGGAGAGAGAGAACACAAGCAGGGAGAGCAGCAAGCAGAGGGAGAAGCAGACTCCCTGCTAAGCAGGGAGCCTGATGTGAGACTTAATCCCAGGACCCTGGGATCATGACCTGAGCGAAAGGCAGACGTTTAACCCACTGAGTCACCCAGGTGTCCTTTTTTTTTTGGATAGAGAATGAGAGAGAGAATGCATGCATGAGGGTGGGGCAGAGGGAGAGGAAGAGAGAGAATCTCAAGCAAACTCCCCACTGAGTGTAGAGCCTGAGATGGGGTTGATCTCACAACCCTGAGATCATGACCTGAGCCAAAATCAGGAGTTGGATGCCTAACTGACTGAGCCACCCTGGTGTCCCTTAAGTGCCCAACTCTTGAATTTTGACAAACATATGTACTCATGTAATCATTACTCAGAACAAATTAAATGTCTTTGTCATCCAGAAAGTTTCCTCATGCCCCTTTCCAAGCAGTCCTCCCTTTGGTTCTCTAGGAGGACCCATTTTGATTTCTGTCCCTATAAATTAATTTTGTCTGTGCTTGAAGTTCTTACAGGGGGAATGAATAATACGTACTATTTAGCTTCAGTTCTGTTTTCCTCCGTTTTTGAGATTCATCCATGTTGCTGTAATGTATCAGTAGTTTTTTAGTTTTTATTTTTTTAAATTTTTTTTTAAAGATTTTATTTATTTATTTGACAGAAATCACAAGTAGGCAGAGAGGCAGGCAGAGAGAGAGGAGGAAGCAGGCTCCCTGCTGAGCAGAAAGCCCGATGTGGGGCCCAAACCCAGGACCTGGGATCATGACCTGAGCCGAAGGCAGCGGCTTAACCCACTGAGCCACCCAGGCGCCCCAGTTTTTTAGTTTTTAATTTAAAAGTGCTAATATTCCATTGTATGTCTTAATATACCAGAGTTTATCCATTCTTTTTTTTTTTTAAAGATTTTATTTATTTATTTGACAGAGAGAGATCACAAGTAGGCAGAGAGGCAGGCAGAGAGAGAGAGGAAGGGAAGCAGGCTTCCTGCTGAGCAGCGAGCCCGATGCGGGACTTGATCCCAGGACCCTGGGATCATGACCTGAGCCAAAGGCAGCGGCTTAACCCACTGAGCCACCCAGGCGCCCATATCCATTCTCTTATTGATGAACATTTGTGTTGTTTCCAGTTTTTCACTGTTATGTAAAAGCTTCTGTGAACATTCATTTATGTATCTTTTTGTGTGTGGGTGACATGTGTTTTAATCTCTCAACAGTAAGTACCTAGGGAATGAAATTGCTGGGTCATATATAAACTGTATGTTTTAACTTTAAATGAGCCTGCCAGACTGGTTGCTATAAAATCTTTGATACTGTCAGTCTTTTTCATATTAGACATGCTGGTAAATATGTTATAGTATCTTATTGTGACTTTAATTTGCTTTAAATTTATGACTGGTGATGTTGAACACTTTTTCAACAATGCTTACTGAACACTTTTGTGAAAGAAATATTCAAGGCTTTTGCCTATTTTTAAATTGGGTTATTTGTTTTCTTCTTATTGATTTGTAAGAATTCTGTACTGGGAATCAAATTCTTTCGTCTGTTCTACATATTATGATTCCCCCCCGACTGATTCTTTCCTGTTCACTTTCTTAATGCATATTTTGATGATTTTAATTTTTAGAAGTTTTAATTTTGATGAGGCTGATTTATGTTTTTTTTCTTTATGATTAATGCTTTTTGTGTCTTGAGGATTTTACCCTTAGTCACAGACTGAGTTTTGTGCCCCCTCCTCTTCTGTACTGGTATTGTAGAAATTAATTCTTTTTGTGAAGGAGGTATTTGCTTTGATTCATGAGACTTTTAAAAATCAGTATATAGCATACATTAAAAAGTGCATAAATCATAATTGTATAGCTCAATAAATTTTCACAAGGTGGATGTGGATATATCAAAGTGGTCCACTTTGATTAAGATACGGAACATCATCAGCATCCCAGAGGCCCTCCCTCATGCTCCCTACTAGTCATTAACTACTCCCAAATGTGGTTACTTATATCTGACTTACAGTATGTAGATCAGTTTTGCTGTGCTTTTGAACTTAATATAAACAGAATCATTTAGTATGTACTTAAAAAATATCTTTTTGTATCTTTTTCATTTGTTATATAGTATTCCACTGTGAGGCTATACCCTAGTTTATTCAGTTTACTCTTTGTTTATTTTTACGTTTTTATTTATTTATGAGAGGGAGTGAGCAGCAGGGGAGGGGCAGTGGGAGAAGGGAGAAGCAGACTCCCTGCTGAGCAGAGAGCCTAATGTGGGGCTTGATCCCAGGAACCTGAGCTGAAGGCAGATGCTTAACAGACTGAGCTACCCAGATGCCCCTGTTCGTTTACTCTTGATGAACATTTGGGATACTTTGATTTTAAGGTGTTATGCATAATACCACCATGAAGTTATTTGGGTATACATATGTACTTAGGAGTAGGATTGCTTGGTCAGTGGAAGGATAGATTTAGGTTCAGTAGATATAAGCAGTTTCCAGATATGTTTAATCTCTTTTGTATGCATGTACACATGTGCATTTGTCCCCATGCATTTCTATAGGCATAGAAATTCCTTAAAAATAAAAAGTTCTCTTCTGCTTTTCCTATCACAGAAAAACCTTTAAATCTAATTTAATTTTGTGTTGCTAAGTTACTTCTAGTTGACAGCACAAAAACATTTTAAAATTGGAAAATCTTTAATAGTTGGGCAGAAACTTGATGTAGTTTAATGAGTAACCATGAAGATTTGGGTTATAGCCCTGCCTCATTCATTAATTAGCTGGTGAAAGTGAGCAAATCACTTAGCCTCTGGAGTCTTAATTTCCTCATCTGCTGTGTTGGAATAGTCCATGAGTTATAGAACTTGCTAGCCTCAAAGGACCAGTCAGTGGAATAGTAGAGGAGGAAAACACTTTGATGTGGATATATATGAAATATATGTAAATAAATTATATATTCTAATATATTCTGTATACTTAGAGAATATAAGTAATTCATATGAATCAATATATAATAATAAGAATTTATTGATATAAATGGGAGGATACATACATACCCATGCATCCCTAAAAAGGATAAATGTAATTGTTAAATTTTGATTTGAGTAAGTAAAATAGGATATGTAGTAAAACCATAATTGACTTTTTTTTGGGTCATAATTGATCTTTTTATATGACTTTTTCTTTCTTCCACATCTATTTTAAGCTTACAAGAAGCACACAAATTAGATAGGAAATAATTTAAGAATAATAACTTTAAAAAAAAGAATAATAACTTTTTAAAAGCTAGCTTCTGGCATTTATATGGGGTGAGTACTGACTTGGTCTTGTGTCCTCTTCCTTCTCCATCATCATTTATGAACAGAGTCGATGTTTCTGCTGATCCTGGACCTATTTGCCCTCAGATCCATTCCTCACCCTTCCCTTCTTTGCTGTGTCTTGTGAAGAGCTGACCCTTGCAGACTTCTTTCCTTAACAGGCCTCTGTGTCAGCAGTTTCTGTCTGGGTTAGCAAGTGAGAGGAACTGGAAGGAGATTAGAGGGCAGGAGGAAGAAGAACCCAGGGTTTTCCTCCCTTTGTTTTTGCTTGGCGAAGTTGGAGGAGTGGGTGGTCTCTGGAAGCATCTCTTCTGTTGCTTCTACCAGTCAGGCCATCTTGTTTTTAGTTTCTCCCTGGTAACTTCAGCCTTGGATACTGGTAACAACACATTTCCTCCCCTTTTTTCTTCCAGTGGTAGATTTTTTTGCTCCCATGCTAACCTCTGATTTGCCCCACCATTCCCTGGTGGGCCTCTCATTTCTTTCATCACCTGTTCACTGCATTGAAGTCGCTCTGTTTTAAATTCTCAAGTGGTTCTCATGTTCCCTTGTTAGACCCTGACTGATACAAAGCTCAGATTGATAGTATTAAAAATGTCTTACATTTACATTTGTTTCAAGATTTGTCCTCTTTCTAAAAATTCTGGTATAGTTAACATACAGTGTTATATTAGTTTCGAGTGTACAGTATAGTGATTCAGCAGTTCCATATATTACTCAGTGCTCATCAAGGTAAGTGTACTCTTAATCCCTTTACTTTTTCCCACCCCGGCATGGTCGGTTTGCTCTCTATAGTTGAGAGTCTGTTTTTGGTTTGTCTGTTTTTCCCCCCTTTGTTCGTTTTGATTCTTAAATTCCTCATATGAGTGAAATCATGTGGTATTTGTCTTTTTCTGACTGACTTATTTCACTTAACATTATACTTCTTAGATCCATCCATGCTGCCGCAAATGGCAAGATTTCATTCTTTTTTATGGCAGTAATATTCCATGCACACATGTATACACACACACACACACACACCCCACATCTTCTTTATCCATCCATCTGTCGATGGACACTTGGGCTGCTTCCATAATCTGGCTATTTTAAATACTGCAATAAACATAGGAGTGCATGTATTTTTTTGAATTAGTGTTTCCGTGTTTTGGGGGTCAATACCTAGTAGTGGAATTATTAGATCATATGGTAATTCTGTTTTTAACTTTTTGATGAATCTCCATACTGTCTTCCACAGTGGCTGCACCAGTTTGCATTCCCACCAACAGCTCGCAAGGGTTCCTTTTTCTCCACATCCTCACCAACACTTGTTGCTTCTTGTGTTGTTGATTCTGACAGTTGTCAAGTGATAGCTCATTGTGGTTTTGATTTGCATTTATCTGATGATGAGTAGGGTTAAGCATCTTTTCATGTATCTGTTAGCCATCTATATGTCTTTGGAAAAATGTTCATGTCTTCTGCCCATTTTTTTTTTTCTTCTGCCCATTTTTAAAGATTTTATTTATTTATTTGTCAGAGAGAGAGAGGGAGAGAGCAAGCACAGGCAGACAGAATGGCAGGCAGAGGCAGAGGGAGAAGCAGGCTCCCCGATGAGCAAGGAGCCCGACGTGGGACTCGATCCCAGGACGCTGGGATCATGACCTGAGCCGAAGGCAGCTGCTTAACCAACTGAGCCACCCAGGCGTCCCTCTTCTGCCCATTTTTAAATTGGATTACTTTTGGGGTGTTAAGTTGTGTAAGGTCTTTATGTATTTGGATACTAACCCCTTACCAGATATGTCATTTACAAATATCTTCTCCCATTCAGTAGGTTGTCTTGTCTTCCAGTTTTGTTGGTTTCCTTTGCTGTCCAGGAGCTTTTTATTTTGATGTAGTCCCAATAGTTTATTTTTACTTTTATTTCCCTTGCCTCAGGAGAAGATTTGTCGTATCTTCCAATGTCCCAAATAATATATGGAGGTAGAAAAGTATTATTAGTCCTGTTATAACATGAGGAAATTAGCATTTGTTGAATGGCCACTTTCAGATTTTTCATAATTTTCCACTGAAAATTATTATTATTTTTAAAGATTTTATTTATTTATTTGACAGAGATCACAAGTAGGCAGAGAGGCAGGCGGGGCGGGGGGTGGGGGAAGCAGGCTCCAGAGCAGAGAGCCCGATGTGGGGCTCAATCCCAGAACCCTGGGATCATGACCTGAGCCGAAGGCAGACGCTTAACAGACTGAGCAAGCCAGGCGCCCTCCACTGAAAGTTATTGAGGGAAAAATGGAGTCCCAGAGAAGTTAAATAATTTGCTGTAGGTCCCGAGAAGGCTGGTACTGAATCGGGATGGGAATTCTACATAAAAAAACCATGTGCTATGTCTGCTCATCCTGGAAGAGATCCTTTATCAAAGAAGGCTTCATTTATGATGTACTTAAAAAAGTGTTAGTCGTTTTAGAAAAATTTTCAACTGAAAGTTCAAAGCACAATAACTTTCTGCTCAGCCTTCATATATCCAGGATGTTATTTCCTAGCATTAATCAAAGTGTAATAGAACATATGAGTTAGGGCCATTACTGAGAGAATTTGGCATCTAGGGCAAATTACAAGGGAGAAGGATTCTTACAGTTGTCACGTTTATTTGGTTATGTAGTTGTTACCCATAGAAGTCTAGTGCAGCCTTAGAGGGGGAGGGAAAGAGGAGGGATGTCACAAAAGAGTAGAATGGGATCAGGAGAAGAGAAGGGCCAAGGCAGTATGGTTGCCAGGTTGCCAGCCTTCCACCCACACTGCCTTGGTGATGGCGAAAAGGCAGTGTGGGAACTGGAGATATGGATGAAGTTTTTGTACAAGAGCTGAAAGACATCACCTTGTCTTCGTCTCAGCAGCTGGCCCCCTGATCTCTGTGGTAATAGAGGCTCCTGAAGTGTAGCATCAGAAATGACCGCCATTCTCCACTGTAAAATAGAGGAGGCTTGACTTTGCCTTTATTGTGCCTATCTTTTTTTAGAGAATCATTCGTGTAGGTAATTCTCATAATACTTGTGAAAACATGTAGAAACCAGTACTCCTGTTTGTATTGGAGTGGGCAATGGAATTGGGAATTGGAGTGGGCAATGGTTTGGAATACAAGAAATTCAATTCACACATTTACAGGTAAATTCTAACTATAGACTCAAGATTTATAGACTCTTTCTAAGGCATCCAGAATTCCCTCATCTTTGAAAAATAACTAATAATACAGATAATAAAAATAGCAACAACAGTTCACACTTGTAGGACTTACTGTGTGCCAGAAATTGAACCTCTATATTGTCTTTCAATCTTCGCAACTCTGTGAGGGTGTTTTATTCCTTGACCCTCCTACTTAAAAGTGTAACCCCTTACTCTATACTCCTTGTCCCTCTTCTCTGCTTTTTTTCCATAGAAAAATATCACTCATATATAACTTATTTTATTATCATCTATCCCTTCCGCTAGCACTCTCTGAATTCCCCCCAAATCTGTCCCCACCGATTTAAGGCAGGAGGTCAGCTTTGTTCACCTTTGTATCCCCAGTGCCTAGAACAGTACCTGGCACATGGTAGATACTCAGTGAATATTTGTTGAATGAATGAATGACTCTCTGTTTTATAGATGGGTTAACTGTATATTTCCCCAAATCATACAATAATAGGACAGTTATGGGGCACTGAAATGATTTCTAAAATCTCTGATGAAGGTAAAATTCTCTTAGCATTTAGACAAACTATGTCTCCAGGAGTGTGAAATGACCGTTAAGCCTTTGGATTTGATGATGCCTTCCCTTCTTCTAATCTCTAGGTCTTCCTTGCATAAGACTTTGGGCTCAAGCTGCCCTGCAAATTGAATATTTTTTTCTCCATTTTCATCCAGGAAACGGAGAAAATTACTCATCTTTCATTGTGAGATTTTAATAGTAGCAAAACTCAGATTTGCTTTTTATGAATTTTTTCTACAGCTGAAAGCTGTGGAAGCAGTGATACTTCATGATATTTTGAACTCAGAGATTTCAGTGTCTCCTTCTACTCTTGCCCTTCAGAGGGTAGGTGACAGAGTGGTAGGCTGTACAAATGAGACTTAGCCCTAGATGACTCATTGAGCCACTTATCCCAGAACTACACTTACAATGTAGCTCTCTACCCACTTTACATGCATGTGTGTGTGCGCACACACCGCTTCACCCACACCCACCTCTAAGCTTAGTGATTTGTATGGCCTTTATTTTTTTATTTTTATTTTTTTAAAGATTTTATTTATTTATTTGACAGACAAGAGATCACAAGTAGGCAAAGAGGCAGGCAGAGAGAGAGAGGAAGGGAAGCAGGCTCCCTGCTGAAAAGAGACCCCGATGCGGGACCCTGGGATCATGACCTGAGCCAAAGGCAGAGGCTTTAACCCACTGAGCCACCCAGGCACCCCTGTATGGCCTTTAATAGGAAATTTAATTCTAGAAGTGGTCAGGTGGAATGTAAATGGCTTAAGATGTGTTGACTGATGGGGCTTGAGGAAAGGGAAGGAAGGAAACAAAAGTAATCGAAGAACCTCAGATAGGCCCTTGCTGACTAGAAGGGTGGTCCCACCCTGAGTATGGCTTACTGGAAGATGAGTCCACTGCTTGACATTTTACCTTTTTTTCCTTCCTTCTGGCATAGAAAACCATATCCGTACTTTCTTGTCATAATTTTATCTTATAAATTCCATTGATATTGCCTACTGTGTTCTGGCTCCACTGACTCTGGGTCACAGTAAGGCTTTTTTTCCTTCCTGTCATTTTATGGACCTATAAGTCTTAGGTTTTCCATTAATGTATCTCCTAAGGTTATGAAACAAATGATTGCAAATAATTAGAAATAATTTCCATCATGTTTCCTGCTATATTCTTTCTTTTACATTTTTAAGAGAGAATATTTCAAATATGTATTAAAGTGCATAGAAAAATACGAACCTCCATGTACTCACTGGCCAGATTTAATAAATATAAACATTTAGTCACGTATCCTTTAGTGATTTTTATTTTTTTTGAGAAATTAAAGCATTAAAGAACTAAGGTCTCCCCCCACCCCTTTTTTAAGAGTGGGTTGTGGGAAAACAGCATGGAGGTTCCTCAAAATGTTGAAAATAGAACTACCCTATGACCCAGCAATTGCACTGCTGGGTATTTACCCTAAAGATACAAACGTAGTGATCCGAAGGGGCACGTGCACCCGAATGTTTATAGCAGCAATGTCTACAATAGCCAAACTATGGAAAGAACCTAGATGTCCATCATCAGACGAATGGATAAAGAAGATGTGGTATATATACACAATGGAATACTATGCAGCCATCAAAGGAAATGAAATCTTGCCATTTGCGACGACGTGGATGGAACTAGAGGGTATCATGCTTAGCGAAATAAGTCAATCGGAGAAAGACAACTATCATATGATCTCCCTGATATGAGGGAGAGGAGATGCAACATGGGGGGTTAAGGGGGTAGGAGAAGAGTAAATGAAACAAGATGGGATTGGGAGGGAGACAAACCATAAGTGACTCTTAATCTCACAAAACAAACTGAGGGTTGATGGGGGGAGGGGGGTTGGGAGAGGGGGGGTGGGGTTATGGACATTGGGGAGGGTATGTGCTATGGTGAGTGCTGTGAAGTGTGTAAACCTGGCGATTCACAGACCTGTACCCCTGGGGATAAAAATATATGTTTATAAAAAATAAAATTAAAAAAAAAAAGAGTAGGTTGTGGAGGAGCAGAGGGAGAGAGAGACTTTTTTTTTTGAAGATTTTATTTATTCACTTGGCAGAGAGAGTGAGAGCGGGAACACAAGCTGGGAGATCGGCAGAGGTAGACTACCTGTGGAGCACAGAGCCCAATGCGGGGCTTGATCCCAGGACCCTGGGACCATGACCTGAGCTGAAGGCAGATGCTAAACGACTGAGCCACCCAGGTGTCCTGAGAGAGACTCAGGTTCCACTCCTAGTGTGGAGCCGGATATGGGGCTGGATCCCATGACCCTGAGATCATGACCTGAGCCAAAATCAAGAGTCAGATGCTTAACCAGCTGAGCCATGCAGGTGCCCCGAAGTCTCCTTTTTTTTTTTTTTTTTTTTAATATTTATTAGAGAGAGAGAGATCACAAGTAGGCAGAGAGGCAGGCAGAGAGAGAGGGGGAAGCGGGCCTCCTGCTGAGCAGAGAGCCCGATGTGGGGCTCGATCCCAGGACCCTGAGATCATAACCCTGGCCGAAGGCAGAGGCTTAACCTACTGAGCCACCCAGGTGCCCCCCGAAGTCTCCTTTTTAAAACTTTCCTCCCTCCCCCTTCCTCACCACTGTTCTGAGTTTGGTGTGAAACCTTCTCTTTCTCTTTTTTCTCCACAGAAAAGTAATTTCTTTTTTTTTTTTTTTAAAGATTTTATTTATTTATTTGACAGAGAGAGATCACAAGTAGACAGAGAGGCAGGCAGAGAGAGAGAGGGAAGCAGGCTTCTTGCTGAGCAGAGAGCCGGATGCGGGACTCGATCCCAGGACCTTGAGATCATGACCTGAGCCGAAGGCAGCGGCTTAACCCACTGAGCCACCCAGGCGCCCAGAAAAGTAATTTCTTAATAAATTTTTTAAAAAGATTTTATTTATTTTATATATAGAGAGAAAGCACAAGTAGAGTGGCAGGCAGAGGGGGAGGGAGAAGCAGGCTCCCCGCTGAGCAGGGAGCCTGATGTGGGTCTCAATCCCAGGACACTGAGATCATGTATGACCCAAGCCGAAAAACAGCCGCTTAAACGACTGAGCCACCCAGGCGCCTCTCTTAATGAATTTTTACCCATATTTTTAAACTTTTGAATTCAAAGGGATAGTAACATTTTAGGGTTTATCATAAATCGTTTTCAGTGACTCCGGTAGATTTTTTTGTCATTGTTGCCTTCTCATTCCTGGGCAGCAGTGTATAATATTTTACCTTCCTATTGCTAGGACTGTGTTTAACTATTTTTAGTCCTCTGATCTATCAGACGGGACATTAGATGTTGGTAATATTCCTGAAATACCCTTTAGAGAGTCATCTTACTCACCTTCAATAACCAGGGAGAGAGAAAGAGAGAAGAGACAAAGGATGATTTTATTTTTTTAGGCCAAGTTGTGATCTGAGAAACTGACATCAAGCCACAAAAACTGAGGAGAAGCATATATTCAATGTGTAATAGTAGGACAAGTATCTTGTAGTTTAAAAATCTACACATTTAGATGTGTATATTTAGATGATATTCTTGTGGGCAGCAGCATGAAGGATTTAATGTGATACTGCAGTATGTCTGTAGTTACATGTGAGCACAATGCTTAAGGGGAAAATCTAATAACGAGTGTGTTGTTTGTTTTGCTAAAATATGCTGCCCAGGTCAAGAGTTTCCGATTTTGGAGAAGCAGAACTGGTTAATACATCTCCACTATATCCGGAAGGATTATGAAGCATGCAAGGTGAGTGAGTGTAACGATAGAGACCGTGAGAGGCAGGCAGATCTAGCAATGTTTAGTACCAGCATGAATCTTAAAAGGTTTCTTTCTTTCGTTCTGTGATATTGTCCCTTTATTGTTTCCCTTCTCCTTTTTCCATTTCCTAATTTTGGCTTCTCTCCCCTTTATTTCTTAAGAGCTGGGGATGTTCCTAGGTCCCATCCTTGACCCCTTTTTCTGAGCATTTCATACATTTGCTCTTGGTCTTCAGACCAAGCTGATACCTACTGGTGCTTCACAGGTGTTTCAGGTTTAGCTTTTCTGTAGCTGAATTAATCTGCTTTCCTCCAGACCTGTTCTTTCTCTTGTACGCTGTTGCAGGGACAGGTACCATCATTCATCCATCTGTCTGTGTCAGAATCCCCTGACCCATTTTCCCTAATGTATTATAAATAATCATTACATTCTGGAAATCCTTGTCTATTATCTCTTGAAATTGTCCACTTTCTTCTCTTTCTAGGCCTTAGTTAATTTCCATCATTTTCTGTTTAAATTACTGTAAGAATCCTTTTACTAATCTTGCCTCCTTTCCATCTGTTTTCAACAGTGCTCCAAAAATGACTTTTCTATAAAGCAAGTAGAATCAGGTTACTTCCTGCTTAAAACTTACCAAGATTCTCCCATTGCTTTCAACTTTTTTAGCATGGCATTTGAAGCCTTTTTCTCCCTGACACTCTTAGCCACCCAGCTTCTCCTCCAATCCCTGCCAACACAGGATTTTAAAACTGTTGACTCCAGAAGGCTTTCCTTGATTCTCTTAAGTTAGACTCAGGAGTTCTCTGAACTCCTAGCTCATCCTGAGCTTAGCCTGTCACAGGAGGAAGAGCGAGCCTATATTTCGGTATCAGACAGTCCCTGGCATCTACAGTGATGCCTGGAACTCTTTTCATATTTTCTTTAGCTTGCCTAGATTCTAGATGAGGGTTGGCAAGCTTTTCTGTAAGGAGCCAGATGGTAAATATTTTGGGCTTTGTAGGCCACAGTCTCTGTTTCATGTTCTTCATCTTCTCTTATTTCTTTTTTTTTTTATAACCCTTTAAAAATATGCAAACTACTCTTAGTTTGAGAGCTTTACAAAAACAGACTGTGTGGCCTAGAGTTGGCCTGTGGGCCATAGTTTGCTGACCCCTGTTCTATAATAAGTAACCACAAGAGAGTTGAGATTTAAAAAAAATTCCAGACGAACATTATTAGTAGTTATTTGTATTCTATAGATTTCTTCCGTATCTCCTTGCCATGTCTACCTTTTTTTTTTTTTTTTAATTTTTAATTTAAATTCAGTTTAGTTAACATATACTGTATTATTAGTTTCAGGGGTAGAATTTAGTGGTTCATCAGTTGCATATAACACTCAGTGCTCATTATATCAAGTGCCCTCCTTAATATCCATCACCCAGTTATCCCACACCCCACCCAGCTCTCCTCAGCTTTCCTACAGTTAAGAGTCTTTTGGTTTGCCTCCCTCTCTGTTTTCATCTTTTTTTTTCCTTTCCCCTGTGTTCATCTGTTTTATTTCTTTTCTTTTTCTTTTTTTTTTTTTTTTTTAAGATTTTATTTATTTATTTGAGAGAGAGAGCACAAGAGGTGGGGAGGGGCAGAGGGAGAGGAAGAAGCAGACTCCCCACTGAGCAGGAAGCCCAGTGCGGGGCTTGATCCCAGGACCCTGGATGATGATCTGAGCTAAAGGCAAACATCCAACTGACTGAGCCACCCAGGTGCCTCATCTGTTTTGTTTCTTAAATTCTACATATAAGTGAAATCGTATGGTATTTGTCTTTCTTTGACTTTTTTTGCTTAGCATAATACCCTGTAGTTCATCCACATCGTTGCAAATGGCAAGATTTCATTCTTTTTGATGACGGAGTAATATTCCATTGTGTATATACCCCACATCTTTTTTAATCATTCATCTGTCAGGGGACATCAGAGCTTTTTCCATAGTTTGGCTGTTGTGGACATTGCTGCTATAAACGGTGGGGTGCAGGTGCCCCTTGGAATCATGTTCTGTATCCTTTGGATAAATACCTAGTAATGCAATTGCTGGGTGGTAGGGTAGCTCTATTTTTAACTCTTTGAGGAACCTCCATATTGTCTTCCACAGTGGCTGCATCAGTTTGCATTCCCAACAGTGTAAGAGGGCTCCCCTTTCTCCGCATGCTCACCAACCCCTATTGTTTACTGACTTGTTAATTTTAGCTATTCTGTCTGGTGTGAGCTGGTATCTCATTGTGGTTTTGATTTGTATTTCTCTGATGCCCAGTGAGGTAGAGCATCTTTTCATGTGTCTGTTGACCATTTAGATGTCTTCTTTGGAGAAGTGTTCGTGTCTTCTGCCCATTTCTTGACTGGACTTTTTGTGTTTTGGGTATTGAGTTTGATAAGTTCTTAATAGATGTTGGATACCAGCCCTTTATCTGATATTTGCAAATATCTTCTCCCATTCTATGGGTTGCCTTTTAGTTTTGTCGACTGTTTCATTTGCTGTGCAAAAGCTTTTTATCCTAATGAAGTCCCAGTAGTTCATTTTTGCTTTTGTTTCCCTTGCCTATGGAGGCGTGTCTACCAAGAAGTTGCTGTGGCTGAGGTCAAAGAGGTTGCTGCCTCTGTTCTCCTTTAGGATTTTGATAGATTCCTGTCTCACAGCCTGTACCTTCCTTTTCTTAAAAACACCTCAAGACACTGAACTACTACTCAGAAGTATTTTTCTTCCTCCTTCAGGCTGTTATCAAAGAGCAGCTTCAGGAGACTCAGGGCTTATGTGAATATGCTATCTATGTCCAAGGTAAGACATATATTTCTTCTCTTCTTGATAGAGAAATGCATACTTTGCCTAGGTTCTGAAAGAAGAGCAAACTACCTATAAACACTTCAAAGTCAAATATTCTACAAAGGTCTTATTCAGTATTATGTTGTTTGAAATCAGAACATAATTCTTATATGGGATTTGACCTCAGAAATGACTGTTTTTTTGCTGCTGTCGTTCCCCCTATTCTCTAATGTCCAGCTAGTGTTTTCAGAGTGGGTGTTAGGGTCTCTGCCTCAGGCAGCAGCTTCAAGTCCAGAAGGGGCTTCTGGAAGTTCTCCTTATGGTCAGGCTAAAAATGAGGTAGAAATGCTGAGTAAAAAATGATGAGGAAAGGCTTGAGGATTTTTTATAAGGGTCTTAGGATGAAGGGAAAAAGCCTAGAGGTGTAGAGGGTAAGGCAGAGAATAGATGAAATTTATCAGAAACCGAATATAGCAACCACCGACTGAAATTTTACTCTCTAGCATCTTCAGTTTTCCTGGGAACTCCCCTTTTCATTCTTTGGTGTGATGAATGATTTTGTTTACCACTCACTGGATTGGCAGCCTTCAGATTAACATACGGTTTTCTGACGTAATTGGTAAGATATTGACACATCTAGGACATCATGGCAAAAAAAACCACAAAACTCTTTTATTTTCAATAGTACAAGTTTCAGACTCTCAGCACCTCATAATACTTAAACATATAAATTCTTCCAAAAATTTAAGCCTGGGAAAAATTACTGGTTCAGAGTGGTTGCTATACTGAAACCAAGTCTAGCATACTTGGTTAGTATGCATTGCAGCCAGAGTGCATTCGCAGCCAGAATCTCCCTGATTGCACTTGCCCTGTTTGGGTATACTCTGGAAATTGATAGACCGAAGTCTGAATTATCATGATAAGTGGAGTGTTTGATGGGGAAGCCCAGGAATGTCCTTACTATGAAGAATTTGTAGGATAATTTGCAAGGCACCTCATTATCTGCATGGTGGATACTGGGAATGGAGGAGTAGGTAGGTTTGAGATAATCTTATTTAAAAAAAGTTTTCGATTGTCAACCCCTTTGCTATTTTGTTTCGGCCTACCTGAGGGTTTAGGTCTATCTGACTGTATTAAAGATATAATTATCCAAAGGATTTCTTTGGTATGATTTTTTAATTCCCTCTTCTCCAGTTTTTCTGATACCAGACTCTTTTCTCCCCAGAATATGATGGTTTGTGCGTGTGTTTTCTGTCTCTTGGCAGCTTTAATATTTCGCTTGGAAGGAAACATCCAGGAATCCCTAGAACTCTTTCAGACGTGTGCGGTTCTCAGCCCTCAGTGTGCCGGTAACCTCAAGCAGGTGGCCAGATCTTTGTGAGTATTTGCTGCCAGCAAGCCCCGGCACACTCACAGAGAACACTGTGGAGCGTGTTCTCAGGCAGGGGCTGCTTCTGGCCGCCTGAGCACCTTGATGCAGAGAGGGAGAATTGCTCAATAGGGAGACTGGGACCCACTTTGAAGAGTGGATGGATTTTGAAATTTGAGAAGATGAGTTAACAATGAGTATTTCAAACATTGTATGGTGTAGTGTGATGGGGGAAGACTGATACTGTTTATCGTATAAGTGGTGACATCTTGTTCCCTCAGTCCCCTTATGCTGCTGGCATCTGTAGCATTTTTTGCATCTGCTGTTCCAACACAGTAGTGTTGTATATAGTGTACAGCGTTATTATATACAGTATTTATTATGTATATTATTATACAGTAGTATAATACTTGACATAGTGTTTGTGAGTGGATGCCCTGACAGCTCTCGGATGCAAGCAACCTCCAGTCTTCATAAGCTGTTAGGTATACTGGTGGTTTTTCAATTCTGGAGCCTTAAGGTGTCCCATGGGGTTCCCACCCCCACTTTCTTACCTACTGTCATTCATACTTGCACTGTCTTTGCATAGAGGCCCAGATTGCCTTTTCCTCTCTTTAGAATTGTGGTCAATATCAAGGCAAAAGATTTAATCTTGGAAGGGAAGGGGATGTCCCTTAAGTAGATGGTGGTGATGAATGCTGACTGGCAGTCCTTGCTTAACTGGTATATTTACTTTAGCTTGTTTCTTTTTTGTTCTATGTTGGTGGTACATTACAGAAAATAAATTACATAAGACTTTCACTAAAATTGGTGTAGAGACCAAGAGCCTGGGACAGCAGTCAGTGCAGCTTCTACCAAAAGAGCTTCTATTATTGACATAGGCCAGCTTCATTGGCCAGAATAGCACAGCCAGCTAAAAGGAAAGAGGCTTGCAGAATTCTCTCCTGGTTGGAACATAATGAGGGACTAGTGGAGTTAGTCCTGTATTATTAGTCCTAGCTAATAGGGAAGAGGCTTGCAGAATTCTCTGCAAGGCTGGAATATAAGCCAAATGAGGGACTAGTGGAGTTAGTCCTGTAAAAGCTTCGAGTTAATTCCAGAAAATGTATCTCTTCCACAGATTTCTTTTGGGAAAACATAAAGCTGCCACTGAAGTCTATAATGAAGCAGCTAAACTTAACCAGAAAGATTGGGTAAGTGGAGAACTTGAAGTTCTTTGTCATTAGTGGTGTGCTAATGGTTCCATTTGTCATAAGACTTTTGTTACAGCTACTAAATACCTACATGCCCAAATTATCTTTATTTTATCCTCACACTTGACTGATGGTTTAACTAAATGTAAGATCAAAAATCATGTTGCCTCATAACTTAGCAGACATTACTACTTGATTTTATGGCAGTCTCTTACCAGTCTGATTCTTGTTGATAACTCTGCTTTCCTCTCTAGAAGCTTCAAGTATTTTCTCTTTATCATTGGAGTTCTGAAATACCAGTCAGAGTTGTCTAAAAGTGTTTCTTTTCTTTTTTCCCCCCTTATCTGTGGACCCAGTTGGCTTTTCTCTAAGGATCCTTGACCCCTTTGGGGTCAGGGAAATTTTGAGTAGTTCTTTGATTTTTTTTTTCCTTCTCCTCCATTATCTATCTCTTTGTATCAGCAATAAAATTTTTGACTAATCATTGGCTTTACCAATTAGGGGTTTATTTTTTCTCATGAAACAGATCCAGGTGAGTAGTTGCTTCGTGGTCCAAGGATGTCAGGGCTGAAGCTTTTTCTTCATAGTCACAAGGTGTCTGCTGCAGTTCTAAGATCACATCATCATTCCAGGCAGGGAGAAAAAGGAAGCAACAAGGAGACAAAGACATGGCCTGTATTAGGAAAGTATAGCTTTCCCAGAATTTCCCAACAGACTGCCACTTGTGTGATGTCAACCACCCTGACCCCTTTAAGGGGGGATGGGAAGTGTAGTTTTTACATTGGACACATTGACACTGTAAACAAAGTTCAGGTCTTAAAGGAAGGACAGCAAGGAGAGTGCATATTAAGCAGCGGCAGGTGCCACACTGTTTTCCCCTGTATTCAGCGTGTTCTGTACTTGTTCCCTGTGGCTCTTCACTTGCATCGCACGTGTTCTCCCTCATTGTCTTTTTGCTGTACATTCAGGGACATAGCCTCTCCATGTCTCTGACTCTTGAAGTTTTGTTCTGTCTTCCAGAGTTATCTTTTCCTTCCTCTCTTTGTTTTGGTTCTTCTTTCTCAGGCTGTTGGTTGCTTTTTTTTTTTTTTTTCCCCAAGTAGCTGAGGACTCTTGGAAAGACCTGTGTGTGAAGGATTTGATTGGTTAGTACGAAGAGTGAGCATGGAGTTCCCTGCAATTCTTACGGCATGATTACTTTTGAGAAGTTTCAATTTGTTGGTCACTTCTGTAAGAGGTCTGAAGACAGGGAAGCCACCAATACTTTATGGCTGAAGTCCAAAGTGAAGCCACAGATAAGGGAAGATTCATTTACTCTTTCATTCATTTAGTCATTCTTCCAACAAATGAGTGTCTGCTACATGATAGGCACTGGGCTATGCCTTAGAGATGCAAAGATGGATTGGGGGATTATGGGACAATCACCTAGAACAGGAAATACAGGAAGGAAGAGAAGGCAGTTTTGGGAGAGGAGGATGATAGCCAGTCAGAGCTAAATCCTGTCTTTAAGATTATGGACATGAGGAGTTTTAGCGTCTGGTAGGATATCTAAATTGAGATGTGGCCAGTGCATGCCTGGATACAGAATCTGAAACTCAAGTGTTCCGGGCTAGAGATGTACATTTTGGAGTCAACAATATAAAGGTGATGACTGGGGCACCTGGGAGGCTCAGTTGTTACGCTTCTACCTTTGGCTCAGCTCATGATCCCTGGGTCGTGGGACCGAGCCCTGAATCGGGCTCTGTCCCTACAACAATCTAATCCATACTCCCATCTGCCCCACTTCACAAAATACCAGCAGAACATCCACAAACGTTTCAGTATGTATTTCTAAGGGATAAGGTCTTTCTTTCTTTCTTTTTTTTTTTTTAAAGGAACAGAGTGATGAATCCATGGTGATTCTGTCTACCTTTATGTATAGTTGAAATTCTCCTGAAGATTTAGACCTAAAAAAGGACAAAGTATCCTAGTACTAACACTTTGTCTTAAGTTAGGCAAACTACTTAACCTCTCTGACCTTCAATTTTCTTACCTCTCATATCAAAGTCGTTATACCTGTGTTTCAGGTTTGCTGGGGAAATTAAAGTAATAATATATGAAAACCATCTGGCACAGAGCCTGATGTGAAGTAGGTACTCCATCAATGATCCCTATTTTGTTGTTATTTTAGGGGACTTAGAACACATTGTAAACCATTTGTCTCTGAGCCCTGGGGTCCGTGTTTCTTCCATCAGGGACACTTCTGGGTCTAAATGTGCTTCCACACCTCTCCACTACTACTAAGAAGTCCTCACTGCTTCCTACTTTCCTCACCTTGCTTCCCCCTTTCTCTGAAGCTACTGCAGATAAAGGGAGATTCAATACAAGGGAACTTAAGAGACTCTGTATAACTCAAGGTCAGGACATGCAGGCTCGTCTTACAGGGAACTGGACCTGGACAGCTGTCAGTCACCAGCTACTCTGCATTTCTGCTTCAGTTTTTCTTTCTGTAGGTCAGTGCCTGGCAAACTTTCTGTAAAGGGCCTAGTGAATATTTTAAGCGTTGTGGCTTCATACAGTCTCTACTGCAGCTACTTAACTCTAAAGTTAAGCATGAAAGTTCTGTAGGCGATGTGTAACAAGTGGTTGTGTCTGTGCTCCAGTAAAACTTCATTTACAAGAAAAGCAGAGGATGGATTTGGCCCGTGGGCCAGCGTTTATAGACTTCAGCAGACTGGCTCCAATGACATGTATTCCGCCTCAGCGGCCTCCAGAGGTGATGTTGGTTCCCGAGCCCACATCACCTCGTCAAGTCCCAGATTCCTAGGAGAAGGAATCTGGTTGGCACACCAATGTGCGCATGTGCGCACATACTCGCGCGCGCTCTCTCTCTCTCTCTCTCCCCCACATCAGGGGTGGGAGCAGGAGCTATGGGCGGTCTCTTTGGAGAAGAGGGCAGGGGGCAGCTCTTAGAGAAGAAAGGCCTAGGGCTGCATATGTATCTCTAGGATCCAGGAAGATCACTTGTTTATTCTGCTTTTATCTCTTATAAACTGAGTTTTTAATATTAACCCATTTTGTAGAATTAAATATATTTAAGTATGAAATCTAGTAAAAACTACCTATAGTGTCATTTAAAATGTCAGCTTTGCTGGACAGTAACAGTCCCTAGATGCCTGTTGTATCATTCTGTTAGTAACTGTGGAGTTTACACCTGTGCTGTTTTACTTTCTTCTGTGTGTAGGAGATCTGTCACAATCTGGGAGTCTGCTACATTTATCTGAAACAGTTCAGTAAGGTAATGTGTGGGAATGGTGGTGGCGGTTGAGTGCCGGGCTGGGGCGCCCACCAAGGGGCCGCCTGTTGCAGGGGACGCCATCACTTGTGGTGTAGTATTCCTGAGAAGTGCTTGTAGAGGTTTTGGCAGCCAAAATTGAAAGTGCCATACGTTTATCCCCATATTTATTCTCATTTTTCATCCATCTGTTTTTCCAGTTTTTTTTTTTCATTTCTGATTTTAGCAAGAAAATGACAAACTTTAGAAATATTATGAGGGAATGGCAATCGAATCACTTCTCTCCCCTCTTCTCTTCCATCCCTAGTGTGATTTTCCAGTATAGAAACAAATGTTCAGTAAAACTTAGATATCAAAAGTGAACCCTTAGGTCTTAAAAATGTAATCATGATTGTGTGAGCTATCTTACTGTCTGTCAGCAAATGATTTCAGTTTTTAAGATTACTGGAAATGAATGTAAGTTTTAAGTGGATTTGATTTCTGACAGTTAACGTTTTTAATGTTACTTTCCATCTGAGAACTTATATTTTTAGTGGGTCTCCTTGTTTCCTGGGCAGATCCACAGTGTTACATGCTTGCTTAGGAGTGTTTTTTCTCCTCAGAGAATATTCCAAGCAAGTACATTTCTATTCATAGGATTATTCTGAGCCAGGGGAGAGGTGGGATTGGTCTTTGGTCAGACCTGTACTGATTAGGAGAATTATATTTAGATTTTACTGTAAGGCTGACAGAGCAAATATAATACTTGACAATTATGTAAATACTTGTTAAATCAGTTAATGACTTAAATTCTTTTGGTCATCGATTAGGATAAAGCTCTTCCAGAGCAAGGGGTTTGTTTTATTAGCTCTGGTATCCCTAGTACCTAGAATAGGTACTCAGTGGATACATGTTGAGCGAATAAATGAGAACAGTCCGTTCATTCATTTATCAAAATACTGGTGAGGAAAATGAGGTCCACCCGGGGGAAGGCTGTGGAGTTGGTCAGCGGTGCAGCTGGGATGGAGTTCGGGGCAGTGTTCTATTCTGTACTCTGACACTCCTTTGAATTAGGAAGTATGAGTCATGGGTGTGGGTATCAAGAAGCAGAAGACACTCAGAAAGGTTATCTTGTATAAAAAACTCTCCCTCATGGCTCCAGAGGCAGACACCTTATGTTGCCAGCTGTCCTATCAGCAAGCGGTTTTGGTATGTTTTAGGGGTTTTGGGTAGTGGGAGCTGTTTGCTGAGATGTCATGCTCCTGCCTGAGTACAGGGGGAGCTCTTTCTGATAGCCACACCAAACCATTAATTGTCCTTTTGTGGTAGTGATTTGGTTCTCTTTACTCCCGTCAATCTTGTCAGGCACAAGAGCAGCTGCACAACGCCCTCCATCTTAACAGGCACGACCTGACTTACATAATGCTGGGGAAGATCCACTTGCTAGAGGGGGACTTGGACAAGGCCATCGAAATCTACAAGAAGGCAGTAGAGTAAGTGTGTCTGTTTTAAGGCAATGAGAAAATCAGTGGGAGCAGACATAGGAACCCCTAAGCTTAAGACTGAGTACGGATTACTATGATGGATTCCTAGTTATGTAAGTTAGAGTAAAACTCAAGCTAAGGTTCGAAGCTCCCAGAGGCTTGCTTACATAAGGAAGATGTGTGTTTCTCACCTGTCAGTCTGGCTAGTCTGCCTGGAGCTTTGCTCCACAAGATCAATCCGGGATTCACCATTCCTCCAGTTGTTGCCTTCACCTGTGTGGTTGAAGCTACTTAAGGTAGATCCATGGTCCAGGCTGTGGTGAAGGGTGGTGGTAGAGGAAACCACTGAGTTAGCAGCTCAGAGTATCTTAATGGTTCAAAAGTTGCACACCTCATTCCTGCTCATATCCCATGGTTCATGAGGCGAGGCGGCCACTAGCTGCAAGGGAGGTGGGTACACGTGTGCTTAGGAGGAAGGAGCGGATAGATTTTGCAGTCAGCTGGTAGTCTGCCATTGTGGTTTTAAACTTTATAGCAGATCTTGTTTCCAGAGACACTGGAGTCAGAAATCTCTTGATTCACTAATAAACGTGTGGCCTTTATTAGCATGAGACCAATATCTTGTTTTTTGTTTAAACATCATGAGGGTAGGCCAAACCCCTGTTGATAATGGAATGGACTCCTTTTCCAGGATGGTGTTCAATGTTTCTTCTCTAGGGACACATACTGTCTTTTCTTTTTTGTATAGGGTCTTGTTTGTTTTGTCACTTAACAGGATGTGTGGCCACAGTGTGTAATTCCTGATAATTAGTCTCTGAACTAAACTTAGAATTCTGTTAATTACCTTTGTTTTCTACCATAGCAGTCACTTTTCTGATCATACCAGTTGCAACACTCTTCTGAATTTTTTTCAACCACATTTTGTGTCTAAAAAGATATAAAAATCCCTTGGTTTGGGACATGTGTGTGGCTCAGTTGGTTAACTCATGATTTTGGCTCAGGTCATGATCTCAGGGTTGTGAGATGAAGCCTCTCGTTGGGCTTCCCACTCAGGCAGCCTGCTTGAGAGTCTCTCTCTTCCTCTGTCCCTCCCTACTTCGTGCTCTTTCTCTCCTTCTCTTTAACAAATGACTTGATTTGTTAAGCTACAAAAGATTTGTCAGCAAGAGGCTAAGTTTACAGGGACATGTAGGAAGGAGCTCCTGTAGCATATTTTAAGCTTCTGTGGTGCTGGATGGAAGCCTTGATCCCCAACTTCTGCCTTTTAAAGTTGTCTCTTTGCGATTAGCTCACAGAAATCTGGAGGGTGACATTCTTCCAGGGGCTCATCAAGGACTTAAGTCAGTAAAATTCCCAAGGGAAAAAGGGGACAGCTGAACATCTGGAACATCACTGAAAATGGAGACCATTGTTTATGACCCATTGCTATGGAGATGGTAACCACATTTTGGTTACCACCAAAATCAAAGAAGTTACATAATTGGTTTGTGGGAGGGAGGTGATCAGAGTGGTTATTTGCTATGGCAGAAAGTGAAGGGCAGATACTCTGTTGAACTGAGTAAGCTCTGGCCAGCTCAGGTGCCTGCTGGCTGGGGCTTTGGCCCCTCTGGTCTGATATCCCCCTAGGTAACCAGTGCCCCACTCATTCCTTAGAAGCAGGAGGCGCTGCTCCTTGCCTTTTGGCATTTTCACTGTTGAAACTGCTGATGGTCCTACAGACAGAACAGCTCAGCTCAGTGTGGCTTAGGTTTTATGACAAAGGCAAGGATCAGTGAGGGACTGGGGAAGCAAATCATTTTTTACTTAAGTCAGTGTTTACTCCCCAAAGCCAAAGGCTAATTTTTTCCTTGAGCTGGTTTGTATCTTCCCTCTTTTTTTAGTTTGGTTGTTTAGTATGATTTTTTGTTTAATGTGGAGAGCAGAGCATTAGGGCCACTGGGATGTTAAACACACAGAAAACTGCTGGCATTGTCAGTACAGTGAGGCCAGAAAAACAAAACAGCAACCACCGCCCCCAAACCTCCGAGAGGGAACTGGCTACAACTGTGTGTTTCAGACGGACTTGATTCATGGAGCATCAGTCTTGAATTGTGTCAGTATAATCAGGACAGTCACAGCGAATATTCCATAGGTGGTTCTTAGGACTTTGGCCCTAAGGAAGGGCCCTGACAAAGGAGTCTGGATTCTAAGTCCCGTTTCTTTCTTGCTGAGCAGTCGGTCTTGTAGCTGGAGTTGAGAGGACCAACTTTTGAAGGAAATTCCCAAATCAGCTTCAGGAATTTTCGGGGGGAGCAGAAGGCGCCAGGGTGTCTCCAGGTGCGGCGCGAGGGCGCGTCAGCAGGCGGGGTTCTCGGTGTGTCATACGCATCTTGTTTCCCTCTGAGTGCTCCATGTGGGTCCATGTGTTGCAGGTTCTCGCCAGAAAATACGGAACTTCTCACAACTTTAGGACTACTCTATTTACAGGTAATGAGAACTCTATTTATGCACTGATGTTAGAAATGCTTTTGGATTTGTATGGATTGTGGCATCCCTGTGCTTTGCTTTTACTTTAACACATTCTGCTGAAGGTCGTAGGAAGCACATGAGCCTCCGTCTCCGCATTTGATATTCTTTGTTTGCTAAAGGAATCACTTTTCTGCATTCGAATCAGGCAAATAAGTTTGTTCGAGGCTACTGCCGTTGGAATTCTTACCTATGTAAGGAAAGGGCAGAGCAGAGAACTGGTGGGGGGCGGGGAGCTGGCATCGTGTTGCAGCAGGAGAAGCTGGGAGCAGGTGAGCACCCACAGGGCTGGAGGCCACTTACCTTGCTGCCTCTGCCCAGCCAGGTCCTCTGGGAAAGAGGTGGCAGAGCATTGTCTAGAGTAAGAAATCTCCTCTACCCTCTGCGTTTCTCCACATGTGAATGGCTTTTTTTTAGCGCCTCCACTTCTCTGTACCACCTGCAGGCCTGGTGGGGACCCTTGAGGCTCTCGCCCTGTCCTGCCCCCTCCAAGCTCCTCCAGTTCTCTGCTCAGCCTCAGGGGTGGCCTTTCCATCTTTTGTTCTTCTTGAAACGGAATCAGGAGCTTAACCCTGGACATTCTTGGCTTTGGCTTAGAGGCTACACACCCCCCCACTCCCTGGATTGAGGCTCACCGGCCCATTTCCTGCCAGCGAAGTGTTGTGGAACACCGGAGTGTGCACCAGATGTGGCTCTGGCGCATAGATACTTTGACCTTCAGGGGACAAATCAACAAATATGGGGGTTTTTAGTTTTTTTTTCAAGCTTGTATCTGTAGCTTTTTTTTTTGCCATGACAACCCAAAAGCCTGGGTGTCGCTGTTTGAGGTGTGGTTGGCCAGACTGCTATCTCCCCCCAATGTAATTCTCTGGTTTGCTTTTTCTCCAAGCTCGGCATTTACCAGAAGGCATTTGAACACCTTGGAAATGCACTGACTTATGACCCTACCAACTACAAGGTATTGTAGGCTGTCCAACGCCGGAGCCTTCACATAGCTGCTCCCACTGCTGCCAGAGGTGATCTGGCCCTAGAAAGCATTTTGGATACCTGAGAAATACCTGTTTCTTGGAAAAATTACAAACAGATATGGCCCTTCTTGATGAACATATGGTAACACATGGTAAAGTTCGCGCTCTTATTTTCTAGGAGTGCACATTTGCTGTCACAGGCCTGTCATGCAGACAGTGAAACTGTCACACTGGTGAAGGTCCTTGTGTTACTCAGGAAATGAGCAGAGTCTCCACACTGCTGTCCGAGGAGACTCTGGGGAAGTGACTTCTGGGTTCTTCATGAATTTGTGAGGACAACTCTTGCCCAGATAGGACTTTGGGGCTGAGATCGTGCAGTGGATGTACGTCGTGGAGGGAGATGCAGCAAAACAGGCTTTGAAGAAGGGCGCAGACCTGGCCCTATCTCTTCCATCGTGGAAGACATAGGCATCACCCCTGGGTGGTGCCAGAGGAGCTGGACCTTAAGTGGCCAGACAGCAGTTTCTGGGTTGTCTGGAGCATTTGGTGTACGAAGCAGGGGCCATGGGGAACAGATGAAAGGCTGTTTTCACTGAAAGGGCCTTGACTTTCTGAAATACTGACTTCCTGGACTAGAAGTAGGAACAGATGAGCCAGTGCAAGTCACTGACATTTTTTTTTCTTCCTCTTTACTGTGCCAAAGAAAGCCAGGGGGCACAGGGACATGCCTCCCAAGCATCTGTCCCGAGAGCCTGAATATATTTTCTGTGTTCTGGAAGAAGTGTGGAGTTCTGTCCTTGCTGACGGGCCCGCTGAGTACACCCAGAACCACCGCTTCACTGCGAAAGGCTTTGGGGAATGGCTCAATTACCAGCTTTTCATGTCCTTTGTTTTCAGGCCATCTTGGCGGCAGGCAGCATGATGCAGACCCATGGGGACTTTGATGTTGCCCTCACGAAATACAGAGTTGTAGCTTGTGCTGTTCCAGAAAGTCCTCCACTCTGGAATAACATTGGAATGTGTTTCTTTGGCAAGAAGAAATATGTGGCAGTGAGTGTCTCCCCATCGTCCTTGTTTGTGTTCATAGAGGCAGTTCCTGGGGCTGCCAGGCTTGTCCCAGCTGCTCATCGAGTACGCCCTCTCCCTGCAGGCTATCAGCTGCCTGAAGCGAGCCAACTACTTGGCTCCCTTCGATTGGAAGATTCTATATAATTTGGGCCTCGTCCACCTGACCATGCAGCAGTATGCGTCGGCTTTCCATTTCCTCAGCGCAGCCATCAACCTCCAGCCAAAGATGGGGGAGCTCTACATGCTCTTGGCTGGTAAGAGACATTTGTGGGGAGAGCCCCCCTATAGTCTGTGATGATGGAAAATGATCTAGAATCATACGAGCCCAGTGGTTAAATGTCCCGTAGAAGCCATTGCCTCACAGATCCCATTGGAGCCTAGTTGAGTGCCCTGGAGCTTGAAAAAGACAGAATATCTGGTTTCTTCTAGCTTGGAGGTGTTTCACTCAGAGACCAACAGGTTAAATCAAGATCATTCCTAGTTCATCTTTTACCGGCGCCTGGGTGGCTCAGTGGGTTAAGCCTAGTTCATCTTTTACCAGTTGTTTTCTGTGACTTGACCGTTTATTTACAAAAAGAGAGAGAAAGGGAGAAACAAGGAGTCCAACTAAGTTCCAGATACCACTGAGTGTTAACAGCTTGGGCTTTAGGAAGGGTCCTCCTTCTACTACGTACTGGTTAGAACTCACAGTAGAGAGGGAGGATTACGTAATTAAACAACCAATGAATATTAAGTATTGGTTTTATTATCATTACATAATTGGTTTGTTGTTATTAAAGTAATATTCTTTCTGGGGTATTTCTCCACATATAAGACTTACTAAATGTAAGCCCAAAAGCACTTTCCATATTCTGACAGTGTGGTCTTCTGGTGATTTTTTTTTTAAGATTTTTAATTTATTTATTTGACAGAGATCACAAGTAGGCAGAGAGGCAGGTAGGGGGTGGGGGGAGCAGGCTCCCTGCTGAGTACAGAGCCCAGTGCGCGGCTCGTTCCCAGGACCCTGAGATCATGACCTGAGCCAAAGGCAGAGGCTTTAACCCACTGAGCCACCCAGGCGCCCCCTGGTGGGTTTTTAAAAATCATTATTGTGGGGTTTCCTCTTTTCTGTAAGAAGGTTGCCAAAGCAGATTGAATGGTTCACTGTGGGTTGCCTGAATATGAAGTGAGCTCCATTCTGATGGGGATGCAGGAATGGGAACAGACAGCCCTACTGTAAGGCATGAGCAGCATTTCTGACTTCACAAAGTAGAATTCACTGGCACAGTGTGGCTGAGGAGCCGGGAGCAAGTCGTGCAGCCCGGAATGGCAGCGTGGGTGCGGCAGGTGTGTGTGGAGCGCAGTGAGGGGGTGGTCAGGAGAGATGGTCTGGGGCCACATCACAGATGGCATGAGTGGAATGCCTTTGGAAGGGCTTTGGCCTTTATTTAGAGGCTGAGGTTTTCCAGTTGTATTCCTAGGCCTCTTTTGTGTTCGGTGGAAGTGAATGTAGGGCTGGTGGGGAGGTGGAGTGGGCCTGCCTTCCAGACAGCTCTGTTTCCTTTGTTTTATTGAACAGGCTTCCAGATAATACTGATTAAAAAGGAGATTATGTTCTGTTGCTAAATGAAAGTTAAAGATCATGGTTATGGGTGATGGCAAACCAGTGAGGATTCTTAAGTCAGATGGTGACATGGGGATCTTTGGGGCTGGTGGGGACACTGCTGTGGGGATAAAATGGCAAGCCTGAAACAACTTGCACCTTAACAAGGACGGTATCAGAAAAGAAAGCGCAACTAAGAGGATTCGGAGGCCTCAGCCACTGCTGACTGTGGGCAGGGGTCGTTGAAGCCGATGACACAGGGGCTAGTGGTGGCCCCAGGAGCTGATATGGCAAAGGGGGGGGGGTGATGAATGAACAGTAGTCTTGAAACATTCCTTGTGTTTTCTATGCTGGGCTCTCCAGCCACGGTGCCCACTTTCTCTGTTGCAGTGGCTCTGACCAACCTGGAAGATCCGGAGAATGCCAAGAGAGCCTACGCAGAAGCCGTCCGCCTGGACAAGTAAGCTGCTCTGTCGGGAGTGGTCGTGGGGGCGGACTGGACTCTCCGAAACCACCAGGTGGCGCCACAGCCCAGGTGTTGCTCTTGCTGCCTTGCTGTGGAAGGACGTGGGCCCTGAGCACGCTATGGCGGCTCTGCTGGAACGGACAAGGCCTCCAGCCCCGAGTCAGCAGTTAGGAGCCAGAGAAGGCGCTGGCAGTGGGCTTGGGCTGCTGACAGCCATGGGCTGGCTGGAATAGCAGATGAGGCGCTGAGCTTAGTTTGAGATAAACAACTCTCCCGGGATTCATTCCATGGGCATCTGCCCAGCAGTGGGCCCGGGAATCCCCTGCCCTGGTTTCCCTGTTAAGGGCTGGGACGTCAGACTTGCTGCTCCCACTACCTTCTGCTTGGCTGGCTGGGCAGTTACTTCCTTGATGCTTCTCCAGAGGCCCACACACACGTGTTCTCACCTTGCAGTAGAAGGGGAAGTCTCTACTTAACCACTTTTTGTGGGTTTTTTTGTACAATGGGAAGGATCTCTGAATGAGCATGGGTTGCAGATCCCAAGCCTCACAGAATCCCTGTTTGGCACAGGTGTAACCCCTTAGTAAACCTGAACTATGCCGTGCTGCTGTACAACCAGGGCGAGAAGAAGGGGGCCCTGGCCCAGTACCAGGAGATGGAGAAGAAAGTCAACCTGCTCAAGGACAGCAGCTCTCTGGAGTTTGACTCTGAGGTATGTCTTTTATTAGCTCCGAGGCTGTCTGGGGACTTTTGAGTCAAGCCCAAATAATCCAGATACAAGGTATTCTAAAGGTTCATACCTGTTTTGGCTTTGATGTTCCTGGCAGCATGAAATCTTCAGTTAGTCACAGCCTGAGGAGAAACCTTCCTAGCAAGAAAATAGGGGAAATTCAGGCTGAGTTATGTTATTGATAGAATAGAACTGAGTTGAGGTCTGTGTCTCTTTGCGGCTTCCTCCCACTTCCCCTCATTGGGAAAGGCATGAATTAGACCCTATAATGTGCTGACCTTGAATCGTTGGGTTCTGAGATCCTGTGTGCGTTACCGTGCCGCCCACTAAAGGGGATCTGTATTCTCCGCTGTTGGAGAATGATTTCCGTGCAATAAATACTGCCTCTCTCAAACCCTAGTATTGGCAGACACAATTTCAGCTGAATACTCCCAGGTGGAAGGCTTCTGGGAAGCAGTAGGCAGGCTTGACTCTGCCAGTGATATCTGTGGCTCTTTTTTTTCTTCCCACATGGCCACAAGATGGTAGAAATGGCCCAGAAACTGGGAGCTGCTCTCCAGGTCGGGGAGGCACTAGTCTGGACGAAACCAGTTAAAGATACCAAGTCAAAGCACCGAACCACTTCAGCCAGCAAAGCTGGTGGTTTCCAGCAGCCTCTGGGCTCTAATCAAGCTCTGGGCCAGGCGATGTCTTCAGCAGCTGCACACAGGAAGCTTCCCTCAGGTAGGAGGCGCCACACAGCTCATGGAGTCCTTGGGGGTACAAGCTGCATGTGCCAGCAGAGAGAGGACAGCTTTAAGTGAGGCTTACACTTTTCAGACTGAGAACACGTATAAGTTGCGTTTCCTGGAAGGGGAAAAAAGCCATATGCTGGCCAAACTGGCACGTGCTTTCTTAAGGCAAGTTGTGCAGTGGGGAACAGTGACTGGCAGGCTCAGGTGAGTGGTTAAAACACTGGGGCTTTACACGATTCAGGGTTAGCAATGCATGACAGTACTTTCTGTTATGGTAAAGCAGGGAAAATTCCAGCAAGACTGTATCAGTCGGCATGGGTCAGGTAACTGAGGATGTATCTTAGTGAGTCACTAAAGGCAAACTGGACTGTTGCTGTAATTCTTGGCTATGGCCTAACTTCCCAGCTGCAAAGATATGCCACAGTCCCACTGGTCCTAGAAGATATGGGGTTTCTTCTTGAAATTTGACAATAAAAATCATTTCCTCCCAAATTGTGGAAGTGGGAACTCAAGCTGCCTGTTCTGTTACCAGGTGTGGGAGGAGTCTCCCAGCTCCCAAAGCCACCATCTCTGCCTCTGGAGCCAGAGCCCACTACGGAAGCACATCCAACGGAAGCGTCAGCACAAATAAGAGAAAAATAGGAGCAGGATGACCCCAGAGTAGGGGTTTCTTTGGTGAGGATGTAGCAGATTAGGAAAGCTCACGTGACACAGGCAGCAAAGAGGCCAGCGTGTTCCCTGGGTACCAGGTGTGTGTGACAATGATCCCAAGGGACCTGCAGCCGATATGGCCTCCTGTTCGCCCAGTCAGCCTGGAAAGAGAATGGAGCCCGGACAGGTCCTTTAAGAATTAAGTGCAAGGCTCATGGCTCTGTGTGTGTAGCTCCAAATGCCAACAGGGCACATGATGCTGTTTCCTTTTGAAATGACTTGGGCCTCCTGGATGACTGACCCCATCCTCTGTGGAGGGAAAGTCTGAGGCAGACCCATGCTCAGGAATCCGGTTATGGCGAAGCTCGGCTTAGCCAACGTGATCCTCAGGCTGTGGGGCTTGGCAGCCCTGAAGGCAAACACAAATCCTGGATTAGTAATCCAGCTCTAACAGTCTGAGGGAACAAAATGATGAACAAACTTCTGTTAAGTTGAGGCCCAGCCTGTTGGCTCTCCGAGCTGCACCTGTCCAAGGGAATCCCGAACAAGTCCCCCGTGTCTTGTTCTTGAGAGAAGTCAGAGTGTGCAGAGAGCCAGATCATGTCGGTACAAGCAGCAGGAGTGAAGGGCTGGGCTGGTATCAGCACCAAGGATGAAAAGGGAAAAAAAGAGTTTCTTAATTTTGATTTAAAACAATCAATGATACCCCTGTCCAGATGCTATCAATACATCATCTACACGTCCTTTTTAGAATAAAGATTATGTATTATCATTCCTTTAGGGAAAGTTGTTACTTAGGTGTAAAAAGAAGAAATCACAATAAAACCTTTTTAAAAGAACTTGTGATTAGTCTCCTCTTCCCTACTTCCAAAAGTAGTTTGAAACTAGAGAAGGCACCTCACGGCCAAGTTCATGCTTAGGGCCAGCATAGCTTCTGCTGCTGCCCTGAGGGATGGTGAGCCAGCAGTCTGTGTGAGGCCCAGTCCCCATTTTGCACTTAAGATGGCCTAAAATCACCAAAATTTGAAGGTGACGACAGACCTACTGCCAAACTGAACTAAGGAGTTTTTTGTATTACGACTGGGTCTGTTTCGACATTGAGGCAGCAGCTACAAGAGCAGAAAACCCCGTGGTTCTTGGGTCTCAGAGATCCAGGGCAGCATAGCGGCAGCAAGTGCCCCTCGGCAAGTGTGTGGCAGACCCGTGGTCTATGTCTGTGCCACTGAGAAAGCTCACCTCTGGCTCGATGTGGAGTCCGGTGTCCCTGTGACTGGAAGGTGTTGGTGGGAGGTAATAGGGTATAAGCTAAGAGGAGAGGGGACTCTGGGAGAGATTCAGGAGGTCAAATCAACAGGAGGGGGCTGGATATAGCAGGTGAGAACAGACATCGCGGGGGCACGCGCTGCTGGGGAGAGTTACACAAACCAGAGAAGAGGAACATTGAGGGGACTCAGGTGCAGGGTTGTGGAGTCTAGTTGTAGACATGTTTGCCTTCAAGACATCCAGAAGGTGATATCAGATACTGGGACAGCTAGTTTTCAGGTGTGAAATCTGGCTTGAAGGAAAAGATGCAGGAGTAACTTGATTTGGGTGATCGCTGAAACCATAGATTTGAAAGGAGTCCCCAGAAGAAAGCTAGGAACAAGATGATGGGGCGGGGTGGGGGGGTACCAAAAACGGGAAACCAGTATTTAAAGGGAGAAGCAGAAGAGCTGACAAAGGAGACAGAAGCAAGTGACAGTGACCAAAGAGACAAACCCAGGACAGTGGTGTTCGGGGAGGCCAGGGAAGGATGGGCTCAGGAAGGGATTGGTCTCCCTGACCGCTCCCAAAAGAGCAACACTATTATCCTCTATCTGTAAAGGAGGTGGTGGAGGTTGAGAGGTAAAAATGAGTTTTCCAAGGAAAATGGTGGATCAGGATTTGAACCCAGGTCTGGATGCAGAGCTCCTGCTCTTACCTGTTATCCATGCATTCATGATAAACCTTTTTCTTAAAAAAATTTTTTTTATATTTCTTAAGCTACGTGGTTCATCTGAGTTTTTTCAAATTGTCACAGATGTCCAAAAAAATCTTCCAATGCATTTACTGAAGAAAGCCCACGTTGTCTGGGGCTCAGCCGTACTAGGTCGCACTGCCTGGTCTTTTGGGCATGTGGATTCACAGCTTCTTGTTTAACTCTGGTGAGAAAGGAGCTATTCTAATTTCTAATATGGGTGTTGCTTGTGTCACAATTTTTCACAGAATTAGGAAAATGAGGCAAACTACATCATCACAGCACACGTGGTTTTAGATGACTTGAACTGAGGCAGGAAAGTGCAAGGATGAACTAGCGTATGGGAAAAGTGCCCTTTTAACAGAGTAATGTTAAATTAGTACAAAACTGCATCCCAAAGATAGTAAAGCTTCGGGATGTAGGATTATAATCATTTTGTTTTCAAGAGTGGGGGAGGGGCAGAGGGAGAGACAGAATCTTAAGCAGCAACACACCTAACACGGAGCCGATGAGGCTGGATCTCAAGGCTTGATCTCAACGCTGAGATCATGACCTGAGCCAAAATCAAGATTGGATGCTTAACCCGCCTGAGCCATCCAGGCATCCCTAAGATTTTATTTTTTTAAAGCAATCTCTATACCCAACATGGGGCTCAAACTCATGACCCTGAGATTAAGAGTTGCACACTCTTCCGATTGAGCCAGTCAGGTGCCTCTGAAAATTAAAATTCTAAAAAATATTCAATTAGTACCCACCTCCCCTAAAGGGCAGGAAGGGAAAAACCAAGGAACAACAACAAAAAAAGATGGGAGAAAGACAAAATAAGAAATAAAATGTTAATGTGAATCCAATCAAGTCCGTAATTACATTAAAACATTATCAGACTAAAAAGTAACAGGGCCTGGGTGGCTCAGTGGGTTAAGCCTCTGCCTTCGGCTCTGGTCATGATCTCAGGGTCCTGGAATTGAGCCCCACATCGGGTGCTCTGCTCAGCGGGGAGCCTGCTCCCCGCCCCCCCCCCCCCCGCCTGCCTCTCTGCCTGCTTCTGATCTCTGTCAAATAAATAAAATCTTAAAAAAAAAAAGTAATTGGATTGTACATTCCAATTAAAAAGTAGAGAAAGGGTAAATCTGTCACTGAAAGCAGAAGGATGGAAAAAGTGATACCATTCAAGCTACAGGTCTAAGTCTGGAGAGCTGTATTAATGTCCGCTAAAGAAGACTTCAAAACAAGGAGCATTACCAGAAATAAAGAGGGACATTTTATAATAATAAAAAGTTCAATTCAGTAGAAGAAACATAACAAATATTTATGCACCTAACAGCATTACTTCAAAATACACGAAGCAAAAATTGATAGTTAAATCCACAATCTTGGTTGGCTATGTTAGCACTCCTTCTTTCAGCAGTTGTTAGACAATAAGTATAAAAAGGACATACAAGCCACCTTGACTGAATTGACATTTACAGAACAGTATAGCCAACAGCTGCAGACTACACATTCTCCACAAGTGCTCCTAGTACATGCAGCAGGACAGACCATGGACTGGGCCAGCCATAGGTCTCAAAGTGAAAAGACTGAAATTTACACAATCTGTTCCCTGACCACAATTAAATTCTATTAGAAATTGATAACAATTGTATGTCTTCTTTGGAGAAGTGTCCATTGTCTTCTGCCCATTTGTTAACTGGCTTATTTGTTTTTTTGGGTGTTGAGTTTGAGAAGTTCTTTACAGATCTTGGATACCAGCCCTTTATCTATAATGTCATTTGCATGTATCTTCTCCCTAAACAAATAATCCAGTCAGTAAATGTACAGAAGACATGAGCACTCACTTCTCCAGAGAAGACATACAAATGGCTGACAGACACATGAAAAAATGTTCAACATCACTCGGCATCAGGGAAATTCAAATCAAAACCACAATGAGATACTACCTCACACCAGTCAGAGTGACCAAAATTAACAAGACAGGAAACGACAGATCTCGGTGAGGATGTGGAGAGAGGGGATTCCCCCTTACACTGTTGGTGGGAAAGCAAGCTGGTACAGCCACTCTGGAAAACTGTGGAGATTCCTCAAGATGTTAAAATTAGAGCTACCCTACGACCCAGCAATTGCACTAGTAGGTATTCACTACAAAGATACAGACATAGTGAAAAGAAAGGCACCTGCACCCCAATGTTCATAGCAGCAATAGCCACAATAGTCAAACTGTGGAAAGAGCCGAGATGCCCTTCAACAGATGAATGGATAAAGAAGATATGGTCCATATATACAATGCACTATTACTCAGCCAGCAGAAAGGATGAATACCCAACTTCTGTATCGACATGGATGGAACTGGAGGTGACTCTGCTGAGTGAAATAAGCCAAGCCAAGAAAGACAATTCCCATATGGTTTCACTCATATGTGGAACATAAGGAACAGCACGGAGGACCACAAGGGAAGGGAGGGAAAATTGCTAAGAAATCAGAGAGGGAGACAAACCATGAGAGACTCTCGACTCTGGGAACCAAACTGAAGGTTACAGAAGGGAGGGGATGGAGGGAGGGGGTAACTGGGTGATGGGTATTACGGTGGGCATGTGTGGTGATGAGCACTGGGTGTTAACACGCAACTAATGAATCGTTGAACACTTACGTCAAAAGCTAATGATGTACTGTATGTTGGCTAATCGAATATAGTAAGAAAAATTATTAAAAAGACATGTAGAAAACCCCTAAGTATTTAGACACTAAACACATACTTGTAATAACTCTTAAGTCAAGAAAGAAACCAAAAGAGAAAATATTTTGAATAATGAAAACAAATCATGATTTGTAGGACTCAGCTAAAAGCAGTGCTTATAGGAAACTTATGGCTGTAAATGCTTCTATTAGAACATAAGAAAGGCAGAAAACCAGTGATAGAGGTTCCTACCTTAAAAGAGCAAAATAAACCCTAAATAACTACAGAGCAGACCAATATTAAAGATCTAAAAAGCTAGAAGTTCTATGGAAAAAAAAAAAAATCCCCAGCTAAACTGATGAAGGAAAAAGGAGGAGACAAATCAGGATATAAAGATAACAGGAATGAAGGGAACACCATTATAGATCCTACAGAAATCAGAAAGATCAAGGAACATTATGAACCATTTATAATCTGAAGCAAACTCTTGGCCCAGATGATTTAGCTGGCAAATTTTACTAAATTCAACTTTACAAAAATTTTTAGAGAATAGGAACAAAAGCTTCCCAACTTGTTTGTATGAGGCCAGCATAATCCTGATACCAAAACCGGACAAAGACATTACAATAAGGAAACGATACCCATTATTCTGCATGACCATGGGTACAAAAATTCTTAATGTATTAGCAAATTAATATTAGCACATAAAATCTAGCAGAATATAAAAAGGTTACTACATACATCATGACTGAGTAGGGGTTATCCCAGAATAATTTTAAATTTAATTAACTCTTGGTTTACTGTTTGAAAATCAAAGTACTTTCATATGTTAACAAAATAAATGAGAAAGTCCTATGATTTCAGTAGGATACAGAAAAAGCAATTTTTAAAAAGCCGTCATAAGAACACAGCTAATCAGGCATAGGAAGGAACATCAACTTAAGAAAAGGCATCTATGGAAAAGGGTGCAGTGAGTATCACATTTAGTAGTAAAACACTCACCACCCTGCCACTAAGATCAGGACCAAGGCAAGGTTGTCCACTTGTAAGTTTTGTTCAACGTTATTCTAGAAGTTCTAGTCAGTGCTACAAAGGCAAGAAATAAAAAGGTATAGACAGAAAACTTCACAAAGGACATGGTCGCTTATGTAGGAAAACCCAAGGAATCCTAAAAATAAGTAAATAACAAGGGATAACTGGAACTGACAAAAATCCATGATACTGTTACATACCACCAAGGGAGAGTTTGAAAATGAAATTCAAAAAAATCCATTTACAAAACTGTCAAGAACTATTGATGTGAAATACTTAGGAATGAACTTAAAACATGCAGCCCCTGTACCCTGAAAACTACAAAGCATTGGAAAAAGACCAAGAGGGAAAGCTAGGCCATGTTGACGTGCTAGAAAACTAACTCTTGTTGAGGTAAAAATTCTTTCCAAATAGATCTATGGATTCCTATCACAAGCTCAACAAGATTTGGGGTAGAAAGTGCCAAGCTGGTTCTAAAATGTGAGGAAGGGGGATGCCTGGGTGGCTCAGTTGTTAAGTGTCTGCCTTTGGCTCAGATCATGATTCAGGGATCCTGGGATCTAGCCCCGCATTGGGCTCCCTGCTGAGCAGAGAGCCTGCTTCTCCCTCTCCCACTCCTGCTTGTGTTCCCTCTCTTGCTGTGTCTCTGTCAAATAAATAAATAAAATCTTAAAAGAAGGGGTGCCTGGGTGGCTCAGTGGGTTAGGCCTCTGCCTTCGGCTCGGGCCATAATCCCGGGGTCCTGGGATCGAGCCCCACGTCGGGCTCTCCGCTCATCCGTGAGCCTGCATCCTCCTCTCTCTCTGCCTACCTCTCTGCCTAGTTGTGATCTCTGTCAAATAAATAAATAAAATATTTAAAAAAAATCTTAAAAGTGTGAGGAAGATACAAAGGACTTAGTGCATCCAAGGTGATCTTGAACAAAGCTGAAGGACTTACACTCACTATCTCACTTCAGGGCTTGACCAAAATAGCAATTATGTGACACTGGCATCAGGACAGACAAATAGATCCGTAAATAGACCCACACTTATCCAGTCATTGTTGATAAAGGCCTGAAAGCAATGCAGTGGGGGAAGGAAAGTCAGAGCCAGACCAACCAGATAGCTGTGTAGAAAACAGTGAATCTGATCCCAACCTACCACCACCCACAAAAAGTCACTCAAAATGGATTACAGACTGAAGTGTAAAACCTAAAACTGCAAAGCTCTTAGAAGAAAAGAATGAGACTACAGGCATGACAGGAAGAGTTCCAATGCTTCGGACCAGTGAGCCAGGAAGAAAATGAGTATCTGTCTACAGACTGGGAACATAGAAAGAACTCTTTCAACTCAGTAATAAAACTAACCACCCAAACAACAATGTTTACAAAACCACCCAGCTGGGGGGGGAATAAAGGAGTAGGCAGATTTGGACACTTCACAAAGATACATGAATGGCCAATAATCATGTAAAAAACACTATTCACCATCAGGAAGATGCAAAATTAGACTACAGTGAAATACCACTACTTACCTTCAAGATGGCTACAATTAAGCATGGACACCCCCGAATCCTGGTGCCAGCGAGAAGCCTCCGGAACTGTCACACATCATTGGTGGGAGTAAAACGGTTCAGTCACTTTGGAGGGACGGGAACATTCTGTACCTGAATAGGCATTTGGGTTAGACAGGTGTACACGTTTGTCAAAACCACCAAATGATACACTTGTCATCTGTGTAGCTCCACTGTATGAAAATTTTTACCTACGACAAGACTCCAGAGTCACTGTGGTAGCTTTTCAACGTTTTAAAATAGTACTAAAGAGACCCAGAAAATTGCCAGTTCAGTTTGGGAATTGTAAGTCATAATTACTAAGCTCTGAAACACATGCCGTGTACTGTACTGTCTTGCACAGCACTCTCCTTTACACGTACACTAAGAACCCCGAGGGGCCACCATGCACCCACTTCATCGATGAGCGAAGTGAGGCTCAGGAGGATCATATGCGTCACATGATACCGCCTCTCGACACCCTGCACAGAATGCGAGTTTCCCCCAATGAGCTCCCCTTCCCACTAGCCAGAATAAAAATGCAAACTCAGTCTGCATGATGGGGGTGATTGATCTGGGGCCAAACTGTCCTCTCAACAGTTTGGCGTGGCTGGCGCTTTCCCCCGGGCATTAAACCATTTCAAGCAAGTATGAGTGAGTGTTAATAGCATCTGTAGGGAGGCTCCTTTCTCACCAGGCCCCCTTTTCTAGTCCAGTCAATTTTCCAACCTCCAACCAAGGCCCACGCGGAAAGCGCTGTACCATCCAGCTCCGGGCGCAGGGTGGAGGCCCGAGGCTGCACCTGCAGCTTATCCTGGCAGCTCACTTCTGCAAAGCCTCTCCCAAGTGCTGGAGTCCAAGCTTCCTGCTGAAGTTTAGCTGCCTTCTCGAAAAGGTGGGACGTTCGGGGGGGCCCCTGTGCGCATTCCTGACTCCGTGCAGCTCATTCAGGCACAAGGAAAGCTTCTCAAGACGGGAAGGAATACTTGCCCGCGCGCACGATGCACTGGGACGCTCTGTGTTAACCACCACACTGACTAGAAAACCACTGCTCTACGGTACGTGCTGATTACACATTCCGGACATCCCCCATACAAACCGGGGACCATATATACTAAGGGGAGGGGGAGCAGACAGCTCGGAGCCAGACTAAGAAAAAGCCCCGTGGGAAACACCTCAGTATTCTCACAGTTGTCTTGGGTTTATGTAACATTAGTGAGGAGTTATTCCAGCTCTTCTTGGAAAAACAGAAAGCTCTTCCCACTTCAGCCTTTCTAATACAAATAGGCTAGGAGCTTGGTGTTTAATTATTTCTAATGGAGCCTGGAGGCAGAGACTGATGGGGTAGCAGCCAGAAATTCCCTTAATAAGCGACTTGCTTTGAATTTCAAGCTCTAGGTTTAAATTCTCTTTGAAGTGATCAAGCCTTTCCTTCTTACCCACAGCGGGCAGGGGAGGCCATACACGAAGAACCCGAGGTAGTTTTGAGGTTCCAGAAGCTGCTAAGAGCCAGGTATGAACTGATTACCCCTGACCCAAGTCAGCCTGCCAGCAGCTGCCATGTTCACACCGCTCTTCGAACAGCTGAGAAGGCTCACCGCACTCTTCCAAATGGCTGTTCCACAGTGGCTTGGCTACTCTGTCTTGGTACCACTGTCTTCTGTCACCTTAAACCAACAGACGACAGACCTATAGCTCGGGCTCAGCGGTGGGGAAAAGATAAACACCTCAGGAGCAGAGTAACATACAACTTATGTCCTAGTCAAGATCAGAAATGATCATACTTTTTCAGCTCCAGAGTGGGGCTGGGAGAGAGAGACTCAATCACAAGCAGACTTAGGATTCCCGAAATGTAAATTGTTTTTAATATTTTTAAAAGCACACAGAAGTCTCCTTGACTTATAAAAAAATAAATACATAACATGGCAGATTTATTCATGATTCTGGGGCTCTGATGAGGTAAAACTTTTTAATGCATGTGGTGTGTCAATGTAACACAGACATGATCTGTTACACACGCAGAGCATATTCCAGTTGTAAAAGCAAATTCCTTCAACGATCAGAACGAACAAAGATCAGTCTTCCACTGTGGAAAGTGTATCCAGAGCCGGGGGCTGAGACTGGGCCCAGGCATGGTGGGCTCTGGACCAGCCTACAACCGTGGGGGGCAGAAGGCAGGCCTGGCAGTCCCCAAGGCCACTCCACAGGCGAGCCAGGCCTCTGAGCAAAGGCAGAAAATGAAGGCCTTCCTCAAAGGCGGCACAGAGCCTCAGCTGTGACTATGAAGCCACGAGGACAACTGTTCTGTCCTGACTTGGGGCTCTGTCTGCACTTTGAGAGCAGAAGACTAAGAAGGTGTGCTCATTAAACATTTTCGTTGTAACACTGAATGGAAATTGTGATCCTGCCCATGAGCACTGAGTGGAGAGAGAACACGAGACCCTCGTGCTGGGCTCCACAGGGGCCGAGAGCCCAGGAGAGCAAGTGCACGCTTCCGCCCTGGGCCCCAGGGGAAATGCTTTCTTCAGCAGACACGCTCTCCAGAGCGGGGTCTGGCCGAAATACTTGACAACGCTGCACAAAATGGGGACACGGCAATCAAGTTTTACCCCTGTAACACACAACATAAAAAACCCCCCAAATCCAGTCTCGTTAGTAGATAGCTAAATTCTGATTAAAACCTGAAATGTTTCTGTGTAATCGTCAACAGGCTGGAATGTATCTGATACAGTTGAATCTGTTGTTTCTTTGGCTATCTATCCTTCAAATAGATCTAGAAACTGTTTGGACATCCCTCCATCCTATGTTTCCTGTAATTTAAACCGGGTAGCTCTCCTTCGGAAAAATCACCCACAGCCACCTTCCTAGGAGTGAGGGTGGACTTCTGAGTAGAAGAGGCCTTCGGCGGAAATGGCATCTCCAAGGCCCACTGTTCGAATGGGATCTTTACACACCAGTACTGGTGTGAAGTGGAAGGATATGCCCTCCCTGTGCCACTCGGCTACTGGCTCGTTGGGGTTTATTACGATCCTCGAGCCTGCCTCCGAATGGGAGGTCATGAACTCACGGGGTGCCCGCAGGGACACTCGACTGGCATCGATGGTGTCTGTCGCACAGGCCTGTGTCCCAGCCACACGAGCGCCCGCAGCCACAGCCGCTAGCTGATTGGCCCAGTGTCCGTCAACTGTCGCCAGGATGTGGTAGACTAGCGTGTGGAAATGGATCCTGGTGAGGTCCGAGGCTCTGCTTTTACTCCTCCCGTGTTCCTTCAAGATCCAAAAGAGGATGTCACTGACCATGCCCACGTCGGGGATGCCATTCCACGAAGAGAGAGAGGAGTGAGGGCCAGATGCCGCCTGGCTGAGGAACAGCAGCTCCTGTTCGTTCAGGCCAAGAGAAGTCACCGCAGGAAAGACCTGCTAACAGAAACACAACGGAGGTCTCTTTCTGATGGACACCTCGCTCCCAAGAGACCCGAGGACACAGCCAGTGACTACAGTCAGGGAAGGCAGGCAGAACGGTGTTCTTCTTCCTTCCCATGAGACTCCCTGTCCCAGAAGTGATGGTCACAGGTACTGCTTTGGCCATGACACCTCAAACTGTACCTTCATTATCCCTTGGGATAAATCCAGAAAGTGACAGTGACACTGCTGTGGACTTGGTCTTCTGTTATATTCACTCAAAGGACAGAGAGGCACCTACTTCCTATTTCTGTCCATGGCGCCTCGCTTGAGACTTTGCAGGCACAGCAGACCCTTGCCTACCCGTGGGACATATTCCCGAACGCCGGCAGGCACCGGGCCAGTGGAAAAGAGAAGGCCCTGGCAGCACACAGGCTCACGTGGTTCCGGGTACATGCCAAGAAGCAGCGAGAAAGGTCTCCTGTTAGAGCTAAGATTTTAAGCAGGCGGGGGTAGGGAAGGCTGTATTTAGAGCTGATGGTGTGCATGGGGTACTGCATAGGAGCTGCTGAGCCGGTTTTAGTCTTAAGGGGAGCTGCTCTGTCCACGACCTCCTGCTCTCTGACCTGGTGCTCCTCTCCTCGGAGCCAGAGCACCGCATACACGGGGAAGGGAAGGGGTATGTGTGGGTGCATGTGGCTTTGCTAACGTAAGAGCTCTTCCACTTGGGGCATATGCTGTGCCAGGCTTTTGCTCATTCAATTCTTCCCATAACCCTCCCAGAGCAGGAGGAATCGCCTCCATTTACCAGCTATGGGGACCGAGGCTCAGAGAGGTTAAATAGATACACAGAAAATGAAGTAAACACGGCTTTTTTAAAAAGTGGAAAGGTAACCATAAAGGGGAAATGCAAATTAAAACCTCTACTGAGAGAGACCAAGTGTGAACCCTGACATAAATGGCGGAGTGTGGGCGGTGACCACGTGTGTGAGTGAGGGGCAGGCGCGCACGGCAGCGACACTGCAGGTGACACTGTCTGCAGCGGGGGAGGCGGTGGCTGTGCGTGGTGTCTATTTGGGAACTCACCACATGCTACTCACTTTTGCTACGAACTTGAAACTACCCTAAAAGGTAAAGTCTATTAAAACAACCAAAAACTATTCTCAAATATTTTTCACCTGTCAGACTGGTCAAAGAATGCGTGTTTCTAATCACGTCCTGGTGCCAAAGATACGAGGAAATGAGCACTTGTAAAGGGTTCTAGTGGAGGTGAACGGGGACAGCTCTCGCGGAGGGCATCCTGGCAGCATTAAACTTACAAAGGCCTTCTCGGCTGCCCCTGGCAGTTGTACTCCTGCGAATTCATCGGACACAGGTACCTGCTCAGGGGAAATGAAAGTCATGTACGAAGTTCTCTGCTGTACCACCGCCTGGGATAGCAAAGGTCAGAAACCAAGACGCCCACCAAGATGGTGCAGGGTGAATAACCCAGGGACCCCCATACTCCCTTTCATCACCTGGTTGTGAAATGGCAGGATGCTCCCCGGTGATGACGGAGAAAAGCCCTCCAAATCCAATCAGTGAAAAAAAGCCAAGTGCAGAACAGTCTATATTCTGAACACTGTGCTACCTTTTGGGGTAAAAAGGAACCAAACATTAAAGCTACATTCCCATGTTTGCTTCTATCTGTACAGAGACTCTGGAGGCGTAAGGATGAAACCAAGAAGATTCCTAACAGTGCGTACAGGTGGTGGGAGACTTCACTGTGTATCTTAGTATTACTGGGGTTTGAACCATATGAATAAGCTTTTAATCGCTTAAAAAGGTTAAATAATAAAAAAATAAAAGGTTACATAACTGGCTGAAGTCCAGAAAGCTAGAGAATGGCAAAGCTGTCACTCTAACCCCAGCTTCTGAAGCCTGTGTCCAGATGCACTGTACTCCGGGGTCTGATCGCGCCTGCCTTCCAGAAGCAGGAGGCGAACACCTTAGTGCCTGGTGGTGAGGAAGTGAAGCTCCCCTGAATTTGCTCTCCTCTGAGCGTCTGGAACTTCAACTGAAAGCAGCTGAGCTGGGCTTTCTGTTTTCTCCTTTGGGTTCTACTACAAAAACCATTCACTCCAACTTCTCCATTCCAGGAGAAACAGGACCCACAGATCCACTGGTGATGCTGCAACATTTCTAACCTAGTAGGAGGTCCTGGTCCACAACGGCTCTGGCTCCTCCTCTGGATCTCTGTGGAACAGGTCTGAGCGACAGAACATCCCTACCTCAGGGAGCCGGCCCCTGAGCCCCAAGAGCTGGCCCCACTGGACAAGGGCACTTCTCTGCGAGGCCCCTTGAGGGTGAGGGCCATAGAAGGCCGCACACACTGCCCCTGTGCTTACCTGATGCACGATGCTCCTCATGAGCTCCTTGTTGGTCATACTGGCCAGCTCGAGGTGGACGGGAATACCAGCAGGGATGTCAGAAATGGAGCTCACGACCTGCCAAGAGAAGAGCACAGTGGTGCCATCAGAAGCAGAACTCACCAAGAGGGAAGAAAGGGTCATGGCCTTTTTTGCATCATGATGAAAGCCTAAGCCCCGGGGGTCACCACAGCCTCCGGACGAGGGATGCTCTTGCTGACAGGGAGGAGCCAGGGTCACAAACTCCGGACACCAAGAACCGCCCCTGTGTACTAAGGGAGCAGCCTATTCCCGGGGCCTACCCCGAGGAACCGCAACACAGCTGATGTGAGGAGATGACACACAGGACACAGAAGACACAGACCACACACACCATGGCTGGAGCCACACTCAGCGTAGCGCAGGGCACAGAGGCTCAGGCAAGAGGAGGTTCTGCCCTGTCCTACTCGAGCTGCCACCGTGGCCAAAGGGGCACTGGGAGGTGCCTCCCCGTGGCGGCAGCCGTGAATCATCCTGGGGGGCCAGAGAGAGGCCCAGGCAGCTCGAGCTGCAGAGGCCTAGAGCAGCGGGAACCTGAGGAAAAACGCTAGCCGAGATCTGGGAAATTCTGTGACAGTGCTATTACCTCCAAGAGCCTCTTCCTTTGGAGCTCCTTGCTTTGTCCCTCCATCATGTGCAATCCAGAGAGGACCACCAGGTCTGGCTGAAACTCCTCCAGGCTAGACACAAACACCTCCAGCATATTCATGGCCCCGTTGGAGAGGTCGTGGGAGAAGATGAATCGGTTGGCATGGGGAGCTTTTAACCGGCCCCACTCCTCCCCTAGAGAAGCCCAGTCAACACAATGGGAAGAAAAGGAAGAGGCTTTAAGTCTCCTAGCTGAGGGGGCTGGAGGGGGCCTTCCTGGAGCCCCGGCCCTGGGCAGGCTGGCTTCCGGCTGACTGAAGCCTGGCTATGATGGCCTAGCCATGCACGGCGCTGCAGCCAAGAGGACCGTGCTCGGTTAAGAAACAAATGAACAGGACTGGATCCCAACCCAACCCAACAAAACAACAAACACAGCGTGGGTGCGCTACGCATTTTTCAGGGGGCTGCCAGTTAGTCCCAGAAAAGTTCTACTGCCCACTGAGCTCTCACACAGGATGCCTGGGTCCCTTCCCCGCTACAGAGCGGCAGCACAACCTCCAGATACCAGCACCCAGTGTGCACCGTGCACATGGGACACATGACCTTTCTTGAAGCACTTCCCACCTCACAGCTGGGCCCCACGGAGCCTGGAATTCCACAAGTCAAGCTGACAGCGGCCCCTCCTCCCCGCTGCCCACTGATGGTTTCCCGGCACTCGATCCAGAAGGTAGCGTGTGGCTGCTCTAGCCTCCTCTGATCGAGCTGCTGCTTTGGAATAATGCCTGCTCAAGACCAAGTTCAAGTGCTACCTCCTCCCTAAGTGACTGCTGACTGCTCCAACTCGAGGTGCACTTTCACTGCTTTGAACATCCACAGAGGCTTCCCTTCATATGGTTTGGGGAATATCATTTTGCTTTGAACTACCTCTTCTACAGTTCTGAATGAGTACTCAGACCATTACTTAACTTCCCTCACATCTGTGCCCCATCTCCCCACACAGAATGCCAGCTCCTTGAAGGGAACACTGTATGTCTCGGATTCTCCAAGCACTTGGCCCAGGCCCTGCAGAGAGGGCCCACTCAGCATCTGCTCAATGGATCCAAGCCGAGGGAGGCTAGAGCCACTTGTGGGTGGGTCTTCTGGTGGGGGGAGCAGTTTGGGATCTGTGCCCACCACAGGAATGGCTCTCCCCACAGGCTCCGCATCAGAGTCAGAATCTCCTGGGGAGCTGAGTTTTAAATGTGCAGGTGGCGAGGCCCACCTCCAGAGATCCTGATGTGCACATATGTGGAGAACTACTCCACAGACCCCACAGTGGCCAAGCATTTGAGAGGTGTGCGCTATGGCAGGTGTCCTTAAAGCAGGGCAAGTGACAGAGGCCTTCCCCGGGTTCACTTGGAGAAGCCTTACCACTCATGCTTCTGCCAAGCAAATCTTGAAACTCAGTCAGTGCAAGGGCCACCTAGATTCTGCATCTACTTCAGGCAATTCCCAAATGACTACCCTGACCCCCAGCCAGCATGGGGGCTTTGCCAGAGACTGAGGGGCAAGACTTAGGAGCTGGGTTTCTAGAGCTTTCCCTCCAAGTAAAGAATTCATCTCATTTACAAAATTAGAGTTCATACACTGAAAGCTCGTTTTTCACTGGTTTCTATCATAGTTACTGGACACTCCTTCAGAAAGTTTTTTCTTAAGGCAGACAAACTGCAGCAGAGGGTTTCCTCACACTGCTGGCTGATGTGCTGTCATCAGCAAACCGCTTCCTCCTTCCTACAACGGGCCTCTCTGCGCAGAAGCCTTGCCTCTCCAAGGGGAGTGTGCATGCATGTGCAGGGCTTACTCTGGAAAGAGGGTCAAGGCTGGCAGGGCCCAGCTTCCCTTTACTGTGAGTTCAGCTTTACTGATTCCATTCCTCTGAAAAACATTTTATATGTGGGTCATTCATATAAAAATCTCTGAAAGCAGAAAAAGACATTTCCTACTTACAATCCCCAACACAATGGTTATGTCGGTTAAAATGCCACAGTCCTTTAATTCCTGGTCCACGCCTTATCATTTGTCCACAGCAATCATCCAATAATGGTCCACACAGCTGAGTGCAACACTCTGAACCCGTTTTATCTCCAAACACCCAAAGCAAGGGCAGCCTCCCCTGCGAAGCCTCTCCTAATTTCATGGCCTCACCCCTGTGAAATTAGGTCACAGGACCTAATTTCACATTCCTAAATGTGAAATTAGAAATTTCAAATCTCCTAACTCTGCCAACCCCACCAGATGCAGCTGCTTCCTCCCCTGGGCCACTGCTAGTACTTCTTAAGGACGGGGCACATGCTTTTGTCATCCTCTGCTCAAGAGCCCATGCCCCGCAGTGAGCTGAGCACCGGGCCCACGCCTTCCGTCACCAGTTCATCCTGCCTCACACCATCCCTGCAAGCAGCGTGTGAACGAATGAATGGGCAAAGGAACAAGCGAACGAGAGGAAAAGACTGAGGACTTCGATGGCCTGTGACAACAAAGAATATGGGTAGGACTCCAAATTCAACATCTCCCCCACTGATGAGACTCTGCACAAGGGGAGAAAGCCACATCAGAGTCCTCCCGAGGGCAGGACCTGGGACTGTCCCCTCTGGAGTGAGCTGCTGGGAAGCACTGCCTAATTCACCCAGGAGAGCTTCACGGCACTTGGAGTAAATGAATTTCCTCAGGGAAAAAGTGAGAGAAGCAAAATAAATAGGCCTCTGCAAGGCAAAGAAGAGAAGGGAAGTGGAGAGCTGCTCCCTGACTGTTCCCACAGGACACAGGACTGACAGAGAGGCCTGAGAGGCGAACCGACTAGAATGCAGACAGGACGAGTCTGGAACCTCAAAGCCCCCTTGTTCTCGCAGAGCTCGGAATGTGTTTCTCTGAGTGATCCCTTCTCTCAATTTACCGTCCTGCCCTTTGGCCACTATGTGTGACTCAGTAGATCCCCAGCCCAAAGCCTGAAAACAAGCTTCCCTGGGCAAGTCTGGTAGGGGAAAAGGACGAAATGATTGGTGACAAATCCTCTTTTTATTCAGAAGCTGGGGATGGATTTCTGTGAAGACAAGTGATCCGAGGGCTTCTGCCACCAGACTAGGTTCCCTCCAGGGGTCAGTGAAAATGTAATTTCAAATAAAGTTTAATGGGGGGCCCTGCTTTGTACTAACAAAATAAGGCACAGAAAAGAAAAACTAAAGTGTGGGGTTTATAAATCCAAGGATGGAGACGGTCTCCTTTCAAGATTAGCTGTGCTGTCTGCTTACCTCCACACGAGGCACAGCTGTCAAATCCAACAGCAAAATCTGGCTGAAGAGAGCAGTCTCTCCACCCTGCAGTCACCAGGGAAGATGACAGAAACTAGGAACCAGGAAGGTCCCCGGGTCAGGAGGGGAGCACCAGCAGGGTACAAGGGAGAGGAATCTGGAACTGGCAGCAGCAGCACTTCCAAGGCACATCTTTAGCTCTTCCAGACCCTTCCTGTCAACAGTCGGGTTCATGCCTTTCACTGAAGGAGTGCACAGTACCTCTGGACCCTTGCCACAGTCTTAGCAGTAAGAGCTATCATTCTGAGTTTCCGAGAAACTCCAAACTTGCACACAAGGAAATGTGAACTGCCTACTGCAACGGTCTGTCCATAATGTTCAGACCTAGCCCTTCCCAACTCCCTGATCCAATAAACACCCCGAAGAGAACCAGAGACAAACAATTCTTTTTATGCACATAGAAAACGTAATTTTCAAGGAGCACTCTACTTCCTGTCTCACATGAATTACTCTAGCAGGTGAGCTTCTCTTAATCAGCGTGGAAGCAGCTCACTGAAGCCTATTAAAGCAGTGCTTTAAGGGACCAATTAGTCTGTTTAGATGTGTGAGTCTTTGAGTTAATCATGTGTTGAGTCAGACATTCAAGAGTCTGAGTTCTAAGCAGAGGAAAGAGACAACAGCAAATACACAGAATTAAAGAGTTAAAATGTGTTTAGGTATTTAGGATTCTCTAAGAATCAGAACTGTAGTCTTTGTGACAAAAAATCTACTGGGAGTGACGCTGGGTGGGCTGGATTTGGACTCATGAGTGCCGGAACATTATATAATGGAAAATAATGTAAGTGTTGCTAAATACAAACACTTCACTACCACACCCCAGGGAAAATAAAACCCTTCAAAGGAAATTTGCCAGAGGCCTGGAATCAATCCCAAACGGCTTGGAACAGTTGGCCAGAAAAGCCTAGGGCAGAATCCAGCATAGTGCCCTTCTCTTTCCTTAGTAATAAAGAAAAACTTCCTATATGTGTGTTTAACACATTCTCACTTTTATTCAAGATGCCAGTTTTCCTAGAGCTGAACTTCTCTTGGATTCAGATCAGTTTTGTCTGTAGATCTGGGAATTTTCTTCAATTTACACTACTCTCTATTCTGAGACAATGGCCAGTTTCAGCTCAGCAGAACCAAGAGGTCAGGGAACTCGTAAGGAAAGAAACGGTCCTGTCAACTTACAAAGATCAATTTCTAGCACAGTCACACCCCAATCTGACAACACACAGTTCCCTGTCCAGTCTCTCACCATTACGTACTCATTTCTCTTACCTGCTTGATATTCTAAAATAAGGTGGAACTCATCCACTTCCTGCAATGACTCTGGTGGAACAAATACATTATCATCAAGAAGTTCATGCAGCTTTGGACCAACTGGACCGCAAAGAAGAACCTGGAGACAAGACACAGGAAATCTATCAGGAGACCTGTCCCTGTTCCCACTGAATCTATACCGTGACCAAAAAGGTACATTCAGGATGCTTCTATTCATTTCAACCAAAAACTGGAATCCAAATCTTATTTTAAATGCTTTAGTTTGGAGGTATGTAGTAGAGGGGCTATTACTATTGCTATCACATATATCCCTATGGAGGGAATGGCCACCAGAAATGAGGGGCTGACAAGAGACCTGAGTCATACCTGTTAGATACCTCCGTAGCTGTGGAATCTCATACACTCTGCAAGGGACTGAATATTTTTGTCCTCCCCAAAGTCCTATATTGAAGCCTAACTGCTGATGTGACAGTATTTGGAGACAGGGCTTTCAGGAGGCAACTAAGGTCCAATGAGGTCATACAGGTGGGGTCCTAATCCAAGAAGATCGGTGGCCTCATAAGAAAAGGAAAAGTGAGAGCTAGATCTCTCTCTTTCCAACTTACCCACTGAAGAAAGGCCATGTCAGGACACACCAGAAGGTGGCTGCATGCCAGGAAAGAAGCCCTCACCAGAAACTGGACCCTGCTGGAATCTTGATCTTGGACTTTCCAGCCTCAGAATTGTGACAAAATAAATTTCCGTTGTTGAAGCCACCCAGCCAATGGCATTTTGTTATTACGGCTAAGACACACCCCACTCCCCCTTTCTTTTCTTTACTCACTCATCCTATGTAGGCAAACAGAGATGGCAAATTGCTCAGAGCTTGCCTGATGAGGACAATTCTGTCTGAATCTTACAGAGTTTAGAAAAGAGCCTCGGGATCACAATATGGCCCCCAATCACAGGACCTAATTTGTGGGATCAGGCCCCTATTATATTTGGCTGTTATGTGAACAGGATAGCCTTCCAGAGATGGGAATTAAAGAGCACCTCAATTCAGCAAGTTGGAGGGGAGGTGCTCTGAAACTTCCTAAACCTTTTCAACTCCAACCTGGGCCTCTCCCTGCCTATTCCTTCTAGAAGTCATTTCACATCTACTGATGTTCCTCACAAGCTGCTGCTCCTGCCACACCAGCTCTGGACCCCACTCACAGCCAGGCCAACCTGCTCATAACCACCAAACAATGAGGCTTGGGCAGGGATGTAAAGGAAAGTTCCCAGAGATGATCAACATGATTTCGGATTTAATGTGCCCCACCCAGAGAGAGGCTTCCAAAGGCATTTTACTTGATAATTAACTGCTTGCTTGTACAGCTGCCACTTTACTTCTTTTGTCTAATTCCTGGTCAGAACTTCAGCCTTCAAGATGAGAGAACACAGGCCAAATTTTCCCTCCTTTCCCCAAAACAACAAAAACAGACAAAATATAAGAAACAATGGTTTTTACAACATTTGGATACAACAACAAAGAACAGTGATTCCTAACAGGAAAAAAATGAACTGAGTAAGACCTACAAATGCCACATGAAATTACCTTAAAGGAGTTTCCAGATAGACAAAATCTGAAAGAGTTCATCATCAGTGGACTTGCACTATAAGAAATGTTAAAGGAAATCCTTCAGGCAGAAGTCAAATGATACCAGATGGAAATAAAGATCTAAACAATGGAATGAGGAGCACCAGAAATAGTAACTCTGGATAAGTACCTAAGATCTTTTTCTTACTATTGAAATCTCTTTAAAAGATAATCAACTGTTCAAAGAGCAGTATTAACAACACAGGATGAGGTTTACAACATACACAGAAGTAAACCATATGACAACAACACTATAAAGACCAGAGAAGAGAAATGGATGCACTTGTTTATTATAAAGTCCTCAGATTATACATGAGGTATGACATCACTGACCACAGACTGTGATGGCTAAAAATGTACCCTATAAATCTTAAAGCAACCACTAAAAAAGAAGAAAAAGGGAAGATAAAGAGGTGGGACAAACAGAAAACAAAGAGCAAGATGTCAGACTTAAACCCAATCTAATTTATTAACAAACACATTAAGTGTAAATGGCCTAAACAGTCCAATTAAAGGAGATTGTCAAAGTGGATTAAAAAGCAAGCCCTAAATATATGCTGCCTACAAGAAATATTTATTTATTAATTATGAAATCTAAGTCACCTTTTTATTTACTTTGCAACAGACTAGTATGTTGTTTTTATCTGGAAACATTACTACTGTCTTCTCATTTTGTTTTTAATTGATGTATAGTTGACACAAAATGTTACATTAGTTTCAAGTGTATAATATAGTGATGCAACCAATCTATACGTTATGCTATGCTCACCACAGGTGTAGCTACCACCTGTCACCAACACGATAACAATACCACTGTTACATAACACCAATCAATTGTTATATAACAATACCAACACTATAACAATACCATTGACTAGAATTCCCTATGCTGTACCTTTCATCTCCATAGCTTTTTCATTCCATTAACTGGAGGCCTATACCTCCCACTACCCTTCATCCATTTTGCTCATCCTCCCACTGCCCAAGAAATACACTTAAATGTAAAGACACCAATAGGTTAAAACACAAAAATGGAAAAAGTTAAGTCACACTAACGCTAATCAAAAGTGAGCTACAAAGGCCATTTTAATCAAAACAGATTTCAGAGCAAATACTTTGAAATGATTTTCCTTATCCCTGGCAACGACAGAGAGGTCAATTCATAAAGAAGATACAGCAATCAGAAATAGTTAGATATACACTTAATGACAGGGCCTAAAAATACACGAAGCAGGGGCGCCTGGGTGGCTCAGTGGGTTAAAGCCTCTGCCTTCGGCTCAGGTCATGATCCCAGGGTCCTGGGATCGAGCCCCGCATCGGCTCTCTGCTCAGCAGGGAGCCTGCTTTCTCCTCTCTCTCTGCCTGCCTCTCTGCCTACTTGTGATCTCTGTCAAATAAATAAATAAAATCTTTAAAAAAAAATACACGAAGCACAAAGTTATAGAACTGTAAAGGAAATAGATGAGAATGTTAACTATAGATGATAATGTTAATACTTGCTTCTCAATAGACACAAAATCAGTAAGAATATAGACCTAACAATACTACCAACCCACTTGGCCTGACATTTCTATCCATCCAACAACAGAATATACTTTTCCTCTTCCTCTACCCCCCACCCCCATTCTCCCTGGCACACATGCTATCAAATAAACAAAATCTAAAAAAAAAAAAAAAAAACTTTACTAAGATATACCACATTCTAGGTCATAGAAAAAGTCTCAGTAAATTGAACAGATCAAGAGAAGTATATTCTCTGACCACAATGTAATTAAAATAGAAATCATTAGCAAAGGGTGCCTGGGTGGCTCAGCCGATTAAGCATCTGTCTTTGGCTCAGGTCATGATCATGGGGTTCTGGGATTGAGTCCCTCATAGGGCTCTCTGCTTGCAGGCAGTCTGCTTTCCTCTGCCCCTCCTCCCACTCATTCTTTCAATCTCTCTTTCAAATAAATAAATACAAATCTTTTTTAAAATAAAAAGAAAGAAATCATTAGTAGAAAGGTATCTGGAAGTATTTAGCTATCCCCAAGTACTTTAGAAATGAGATCACACAAGAAATAGTTCAAGAAATCACAGGGTTATTAGAAACTACTTTGAATTCAATGAAAACTACAATTATCAAAATCTGTGGGATGCAGCTAAAGAAGTACTTAAGGGGAAATTTATAGCACTAAAGATCTATATCAGAAAGTAGTCTCAAATCAGACCTCAGCTTCTACCTTAAACTTGAAAAAGAAGAGCAAGTTAAACATGAACAAGACTAATGAAACACAAGAGAAAAATCAATGAAACCTAATATTCATTATTTATTGCAAAGATCAGTAAAACTGATAAAACTCTAAGCAAACTGATAGAGGAAAAAAAAAAAAAGATCACAAGGGGAAACTGCAGAAAGATCCTGAGCTCGTCTCCTCCCACAGACACAATGAACCTGCAACAATACACAGAGCAACTCTCTCTGAGAACAACTGAAGATTAGCAAAACAACTCTTCCATATTAAAGACATAAAGAAAAAGACATACTGAGAAGGGCAGAAGGGACAGAGACACAGTTTGGCTGGGATCCAAACCCCTGGAGTCCTGACCCATAAGTGGGAGGCAGAGCACAGGTGTGAAGGTCCTGAGGAGTGAGGGGTTCACTCCCTACACTGGGCACCCCCTGCCCTAGGATCTGCACTGGAAGGAGGAGCCTCTATAATGCCAGGCTCTGAAAATCAGGGGGGCTTAACTCTACAGAACAACAGGGTTACAGTAGACTGATACTTTGCTACTGACCGGGTGTACACAGAATCTCACTCACGCCAAGACCCAGGGCAGGGCAGCAGTTTGAAAAGCACCTGGGCCATGGAAGAGATCTGACTAATTTTAGGATGTGTCCTGGAGGGGAAGGGATCTAGAGGAACTTCCTCTGTGAATAGAAGCATTAGCACGTACCATTTTTTGTCCTCCTTCAGCCTAGCTGGCCTGACACTAGGAACAAAAGTTGTAGCACTTTCTATCTACTTCACTACCACTGATCACCCTGTTCCTGCCATCCCCCTGCAGACCTGCCCACCCCGGCAGGTACCCCCTCCAAAGTGGCTCTTGCCCCACCACACCTGGTGGGCAGCCTCATCTGGGATCTGCACCTCTCCAAAGCCACTCCTGCCCCGGGAAGGGGAGGCCAGCCCCAACCACCAGGGCCCCTGCACCAGCCATAGCCTCTGAGCTAGCCAGGCAAACCCCGACCACCAGCGTGCCTACAGCACTTGCAGCCCAGCACAAGAGATGGTATGTGCAGCCCAAGAGGCAACACTCCAGAGTGACTCTGCTGGACTAGCGGTGACTGCACTTCTGGGCCCCAAAGGATACCTTCTACACAAGGCCACCACCTTCAAGACCAGAAGATGTGAATGAACTACAAAATACATAGGAACAAAGAGAGAGACAGACAAAATGAGACAGAAAAATATGTTCAGAAGAAAGACCTCAGAAAAAAGAACTAAATAAAACAGAAAAAAGCAATCGAACTGATAGAGTTCAATGTAATTAATGGTTACAGAGACGTTCACTGAACTTGGGAGTGGACGAACTCAGTGTAACTTCAACAAAGAGACAGAAAATATAAAAAGAACTAATCAGAGCTGAGCAGTAACTGCAATGAAAAATACACCAGAGGAAATCAACAGCAGACTGGAGACTGCAGAGAATGGATCAGTGCTCTGGTAGGCAGGTAGTAGAAACCACCCAAACTGAACAGCAAAAAGAAAGAAAAAAAAAATGAGGACAGATTAAGGGACCTCTGGGACAGTATCAAGGGACATAACATCAGCATTATAGGAGTCTCAGAAGAAGAGACCAAGGGATAGAAAACTTACTTGAAGACCTAACAGCTGAAAACTTCTCTTTTCCAACCCGGGGGAGGAAACAGCCAGCCCAGGTCCAGAAAGCACAGACAGCCCCAAGCAAGATGAAGCCAAGGAGTCCTCCAAGACACATAATAATTAAAATGTCAAAAATTAAAGAGAAAATCTTAAAAGCAACAGGAGAAAGGTAACTGGTTGCTTATAGGAAGACCTATAAGACTACTGGCTGATTTTTGAGCAGAAACTATGCAGGCCAGAAAGGAGTCCTATGACATATTCAAAGAGCTGAAAGGAAACCACCTATGACCAAAGATACTAAGGATATGGTACCCTGGAGAACTATTACTAGGATACCCTGCAGAACTGTCATTCAGAATTGAAGGAGCGATATTTCCCAGACAAACAAAAGTTAAAAGGTGTTCACTACCACTAATCTAATCTTCTAAGAAATGTTGACTTTTTAAAGCAGAAATGAAGAGGTCAAAACTAGAAGAAAATTATGAAAGGAAAAAAATCTCACTGGTAAAGGAGGGAGACAAACCATAAGAGACTCTTAATCTCAGGAAACAAACTAAGGGTTGCTCAGGGGTTGGGGGGGTAGGGAGAGGGTGGTTGGGTTATGGACATTGGGGAGGGTATGTGCTATGGTGAGTACTGTGAATTGTGTAAGCCTGATGATTCACAGACCTGTACCCCTGGGGCAAATAATACATTATATGTTAATAAAAAATATTTTTAAAAAAGTAAAAAAAAAAAGCAAACATATAGTGAAGGTAGTAGTCACTTATAAAGTTAGTGTGAAAGTTAAAAGACGGTAAGAGTAAAATCAGGGGTGCCTGGGTGGCTCCGTGGGTTAAAGCCTCTGCCTTCAGCTCAGGTAATGATCTCGGGGCCCTGGGATTGAGCTCCACATCGGGCTCTCTGCTCAGCAGGGAGCCTGCTTCCCCACCCCACCCCCGCCTGCCTCTCTGCCTACTTGTGATCTCTCTGTCAAAGAAATAAATAAAATCTTAAAAAAAAAAAAGAGTAAAATCAACTAAATCTATAATAAGTAGTTAAGAGACACACAGAATTTTTAAAAAATGTAAAATATGATTCCAAATACATAAAACATGGGATGTGGGGGGAGTAAAATATAGTGCTTTTAAAATGTGTCCAACCATCAACTTAAAATAGAATGCTATATATATGGGATGTTATATATGAACCTCACGGTAGCCACAAAACAAAAACCTACAAGAGATACACACACACAAAAATAATCCAAGTGCAACACTAAAGAAAGCCATCAAGTCACAAGGGAAGAGAGCAAAAGAACAGAGAGTAACTACAAAAACAACCAGAAAACAAGAACAAAATGATAATAAGTACATACCTATCAATAATTACTTCAAATGTAAATGCACTAAATGCTCCAATCAAAAGACACAGGGTGCCTGGATGAAAACACCAGAACCATCAATACACTGCCTACAAGAGACCCACTTCAGACCTAAAGATAAATACAAACTGAAAGTGAAGGGAAGAAAAAAGATTTCCATGCAAAGGGAAACAAAAAAGCTGGAGTAGCAATACTAAATGAGACAAAACAGATTTTTATTTATTTATTTATTTATTTTAAAGATTTTATTTATTTATTTGACAGAGAGAGATCACAAGTAGATGGAGAGGCAGGCAGAGAGAGAGAGAGGGAAGCAGGATCTCTGACGAGCAGAGAACCCAATGCGGGACTCGATCCCAGGACCCTGAGATCATGACCTGAGCCGAAGGCAGCGGCTTAACCCACTGAGCCACCCAGGCGCCCCCAAAACAGATTTTTAAACAAAGACTATCACAAGACAAAGGGCATTACATAATGATAAAGGGGCCAATCTCACAAGAGGATGTAACAGTTGTAAATATCTATGCATCCAACATAGGAAACCTATATATGTAGATATATAAAGCAAATATTAACAGACATAAAGGGAGAAATTGATAGTAATACAATAACAGTAGGGGATTTTAACACCCCATTTACATCAACAGATAGACCATCTAGACCAAAAGTCAGTAAGGAAAGTGGGTTTGAATGACAAATTAGCCCAGGTGGACTTAACAGATATACATAGAACATTCCACCTAAATATAGCAGAATACACATTCTTTTCATGTGCATCTGGAACATTCTTCAGGCTAATTAATGTTCGGCCACAAAACAAGTCTCAATATATTTAAGACCAAAATCATATCAAGCATCTTTTTAGACTATAATGGTATGGTAACTGGAAATCCATTCCAAGAAAAAAAGTGGAAAAAACTATGTAGAAGCCAAACAACATACTACTAAACAACCAATGGGTCAACAAATAAATCAGGGGAAATTAAAAAAATACCTTGAGACGAATGAAAATGGAAACACAGTATTTTTAAAATCTTTGGGGCACAGCAAAAGCGGTTCTAGGAAGGAAGTTTATAGCAATACAGCCTACATCAAAAAATAAGAAAAACTCAAAAAATTTTTTGTTAAAGATTTTATTTATTTGACAGAGAGAGAGGGAACACAAGCAGGGGGAGTGGGAGAGGGAGAAACAGACTCCCCAGTGAGCTGTGAGCCTGATGCAGGGCTCGATCCCAGGACTCTGGGATCATGACCTGAGGTGAAGGCAGATGTTTAATGACTGAGCCATCCACTCGGCCCTCAAATAAACAATTTAACCTTGACCAAAAGAAACTAGAAAAAGGGTAACAATAAAAACCCAAAGCAGAAGGAAGGAAATGATACCAAAGAGTAGGGTAGAAATAAATGAAATAGAGACTGAAAGAACAGAGAACATCAATGAAACTAAGGGTTAGTTCTCTGAAAACATAAAAGTGATAAACTTTTAGCCAGTCATCAAGAAAAAAAAGAGGGGACTGCTGACAAACTAGAAGAAATGGACAAATTTCTAGAAACCATCTTCTAAGAGTGCAACAGGAAGAAACAGCCTGAACAGACCAATTATTAGTAATGAAATTAAATCAGTAATCAAAAAACTTCCAACCAACAAAAGTCCAGGATCAGATGAAATCACAGGTGAATTCTACCAAACATTTAAAAAATAGTTACAACCTCTTTCTCAAACTATTAAAAAGAGAGAAAGGAACATGTCCAATTAATTCTATTAGGCCAACACTACCCGGAAACCAAAAACACTACAAAAACAGAAAATTACAGGCCAGTATCACTGACGAACACAGATGTAAAAATCCTCAACAAAATATTAACAAACTGCATTTCAAGTACATTAAAAAGATCATTCAGACCTAGCCTCAGCAATCAGACAACAAAAAGAAATAAAAGGCATCCAAATGGGCAAGGAAGAAGTCAAACTGTGGTTTGCCTGGGGAAGGTGGCAGGGGGATGGGCTAAATGCATGACAAGTATTGGGAGGGCATTTGTGAGGAGACTGGGTGCTGTATGGAAATGGTGACTCACAGAATTCGACTAGGGAGACTAGTATTACCCTATATGTTAACTACCTGGAATTTAAATAAAAACTTAAAAAGAAACTAACAACTAAGAATGATGGATAAAACAAAATGAAAAAAAGAAAACAACAACAATGAAAGTTCAAATGTGCATGTTCTGGCAAGATAGTTAGAAATCCTGACTCAAGAAAATAAAGCAAGAATCTAGGGGGAAAAAAAAAGTTTCACCACAACCAAGTGGGATTTATTCCAGGAATGCAAGAATGATTTAATTTCTGCAAACCACTCAATGTAATATACCACATTAACAAAATGAAAGCTAAAAATCATATGATCATCAACAGATGCAAAAAAAGCATTTGACAAAATATAAAAACTTTTAACAAAATGGGTAGAGAGGAAACAACTCATCATAATTAAGGCCATCATATATGACAAACCCACAGTTAACATCATACTCAACGGATCAGGAATAAGACAGGATCAGGAACAAGACAAGGATGCATCTCTCCCAACTTTTATTCAATACAGTACTGGAAGTTCTAGCTACAGCAATCAGAGAAGAAAATGAAATAGAAGGCATCTAGACTGTCAAGGAAGAACTAAAACAGTCACTATTTGCAGATGACATAATGCTATATTTAGAAAACACCAAAGACTCCACCAAAAAAACTGGGATCTAATTCAGTAAAGTCACAGTACACAAAATATACAGAAATCTGTTGCATTCTATATGGAAACAAACTAGCAGAAAAAAAAATTAAGAAAAAAATACCATTTACAATTGCATTAAAAAGAATAAAATGGGGAGGAGTCAAGATGGCAGAGAAGTAGCAGGCTGAGACTACATCAAGTAGCAGGAGATCAGCTAGATAGCTTATCAAACCATTGCAAACACCTATAAATCCAACAGGAGATCGAAGAGAAGAAGAGCAACAATTCTAGAAACAGAAAATGGACCACTTTCTGAAAGGTAGGGCTGGCGGAGAAGTGAATCCAAAGCGATGGGAAGAGAGACTGCGGGGGGAGGGGCCGGTTCCCGGCAAGCGGCAGAACAACGGAGCATAAAATCAGGACTTTTAAAAGTCTGCTCCACTGAGGGACATCGCTCAAAAGGCTAAACCGGGGTGAAGCCCACGTGGGGTCAGCGAGGCCCCAGGTCCCGCGGAGTGACAGAAGGATCCGGGGTATCTAAGTGTTGCAGAGCTCGCAGGTATTAGAGGGGGCAAACCGGCTACACAGACAAAGCCGAGGAGTAAGCTTGCAACTCAGGGTTACCGTGAACTGGTCACAGGCTGGATGAGCTCCGAGCGCAGCCTGAGGCCAGAGAGAGGGGAGCAATTGGGTGCTTTTCTCTGAGAGTGCACTGAGGAGCGGAGCCCTGAGCTCTCGGCTCCTCCCAATCCGAGATTGGGAAGCCGCCATTTTCATTCCCATCCTCTGGAACTCTATGGAAAGCGTTCAGGGAACAAAAGCTCCCGAAAGCCAACCAGAGCGGATTACTCAGCCTGGCCCCAGGTTAGGGTGGGGTAATTCCACCTCAGGCAAAGACTCTTGAGAATCACTACAACAGGCCCCTCCCCCAGAAGATCAACAAGAAATCCAGCCAAGACCAAGCTCACTTAGCAAAGAGAACAGTGGAATTCCAGAAGAGAAAGCAAGAATTCATGGCTTTCTCCCCGTGATTCTTTAGTCTTGCAGTTAATTTTTTTTTCTTCTGCTAAATTTTTTAACTTTTACCCTTCCTCTTTTGTTTTTTAAACTAGTTTATCTTAACAATACCTTTCAAAAAAAATAATAATCTTTTTTGAACCTTCATTATTACAGTAATATTTTATGCTTCATGGAATCTAACTATATTTTTTGTATACACATAGAGTTTTTTCTTCTAAAAAATTTGGGGTACAACTTCTCCTAATAGAACAAAATATACCCTAAATCTAGCTCCAGGCTTGTTCTAGTCTCCAGCCCAAGCAAATTCTCTCCACTTTCTTTTTCTTTATTCTCCCAACCAACTTACTTTATCAATTCCTTTTTTAGAAATTAAAAAATTTTTTTTTCTTATCTTTATAGGCATATTCCATCCCTTCATTGTGTCTACCCTTATATATGTTTTCCATTCTTTAAAATTTTGGGAGGTAGTTTCTTCTAAGAGACCAAAATACTCCCAAAATTAAGTGCGTGACCCTGTTCTAGTCACCAGTCTAATATATATATATATATCTATATCTATATCTATATATATCTTAGACCAAAATAATATTTTTTTCTTTTTAAATATTTTTTCTGTATTTGTTTTCTTTTTTTAACTTTTTTTCCTGAACTTCTTTTTATCCCCTTTCTCCCTCCCACGATTTGGGGTCTCTACTGATTTGGTTAAAGCACATTTTACTGGGGTCTTTGCCACCCTTTTAGTATTTTATTTGTTCCTTCATATAATCTTATCTGGACAAAATGACAAGGCAGAAAAACTCACTACATAAAAAAAAGAAAAAGAGGCAGTACTGAAGGCTAGGGACCTAATCAATACGGACATTGGTAATATGTCAGATCTAGAGTTCAGAATGACGATTCTCAAGGTTCTAGCCGGGCTCGAAAAAGGCATGGAAGATATCAGAGAAACCCCCTCCGGAGAGATAAAAGCCCTTTCTGGAGAAATAAAAGAACTAAAATCTAACCAAGTTGAAATAAAAAGAGCTATTAATGAGATCCAATAAAAAATGGAGGCTCTTACTGCTAGGATAAATGAGACAGAAGAAAGAATTAGTGATATAGAAGACCAAGTGACAGAGAATAAAGAAGCTGAACAAAAGAGAGACAAACACTGGACCACGAGGGGAGAATTCGAGAGATAAGTGACACCATAAGACAAAACAACATTAGAATAATTAGGATTCCAGAAGAAGAAAGAGAGAGGGGAGCAGAAGATATATTGGACAGAATTATTGTAGAGAATTTCCCTAATATGGCAAAGGGAACAAACATCAAAATCCAGGAGATGCAGAGAACCCCCCTCAAAATCAATAAAAATAGGTCCACACCCCATCACCTAATAGTAAAATTTACAAGTCTTAGGAACAAAGAGAAAATCCTAAAAGCAGCCCAGGAAAAGAAGTCTGTAACATACAATGGTAAAAACATTAGATTGGCAATGGACTTATCCACAGAGACCTGGCAGGCCAGAAAGAACTGGCATGATATATTCAGAGCACTAAACGAGAAAAACATGCAGCCAAGAATACTATATCCAGCTAGGCTATCATTGAAAATAGAAGAAGAGATAAAAAGCTTCCAGGACAAACAAAAACTGGAAGAATTTGCAAACACCAAACTAGCTCTACAAATATTGAAAGGTGGCCTCTAAGCAGAGAGACCCTAAAAGTAGTAGATCAGAAAGGAACAGAGACAATATACAATAACAGTCACCTTACAGGCCATACAATGGCACTAAATTCATACCTCTCAATAGTTACCCTGAATGTAAATGGGCTAAATACCCCAATCAAAAGACACAGGGGGGCGCACCTGGGTGGCTCAGTGGGTTAAGCCGCTGCCTTTGGCTCAGGTCATGATCTCAGGGTCCTGGGATCGAGTCCCACATCGGGCTCTCTGCTCAGCGGGGAGCCTGCTTTCCTCTCTCTCTCTCTCTCTCTCTGCCTGCCTCTCTGCCTACTTGTGATCTGTGTCAAATAAATAAAATCTTAAAAAAAAAAAAAGACACAGGGTATCAGAATGGATAAAAAAACAAAACCCATCAATATGCTGCTTACAAGAAACTCATTTTAGACCCAAAGACACCTCCAGATTTAAAGTGAGGGGGTGGGGGCGCCTGGGTGGCTCAGTGGGTTAAAGTCTCTGCCTTCGGCTCAGGTCATGATCTCAGGGTCCTGGGATCAAGCCCTGCATCGGGCTCTCTGCTCAGCAGGGAGCCTGCTTCCCTCTCTCTCTGCCTGCTGCTCTGCCTACTTGTGATCTCTCTCTGTCAAATAAATAAATAAAATCTTAAAAAAAAAAATAAAGTGAGGGGGTGGAAAACAATTTACCATGCTAATGGACATCAGAAGAAAGCTGGGGTGGCAATCCTTATATCAGACAAATTAGATTTTAAAACAAAGACTGTAATAAGAGATGAGGAAGGACACTATATCATAGTCAAAGGGTCTGTCCAACAAGAAGATCTAACAATTTTAAAGATCTATGCCCCTAACATGGGAGCAGCCAATTATATAAACCAATTAATAACAAAACCAAAGAAACACTTCGACAATAATACAATAGTAGGGGACTTTAACACTCCCCTCACTGAAATGGACAGATCATCCAAGCAAAAGATCAACAAGGAAATCAAGGCCTTAAATGACACACTGGACCAGATGGACATCACAGATATATTCAGAACATTCTATCCCAAAGCAACAGAATACACATTCTTCTCTAGTGCACACGGAACATTCTCCAGAATAGATCACATCCTGGGTCATAAATTAGGTCTCAACTGGTATCAAAAGATTGGGATCATTCCCTGCATATTTTCAGATCACAATGCTCTGAATCTAGAACTCAATCACAAGAGGAAATTTGAAAAGAACCCAAATACATGGAGACTAAACAGCAACCTTCTAAAGAATGAATGGGTCAACCATGAAATTAAAGAAGAATTGAAAAAATTCATGGAAACAAATGATAATAAAAACACAATGGTTCAAAATCTGTGGGACACAGCAAAGGCAGTCCTGAGAGGAAAATATATAGCAATACAAGCCTTTCTCAAGAAACAAAAAAGGTTTCAAATACACAACCTAACCCTATAGCTAAAGGAGGTGGAGAAAGAACAAGAAAAAAACCCTAAATCCAGCAGGAGAAGAGAAATCATAAAGATCAGAGCAGAAATCAATGAAATAGAAACTAAAAAAACAATAGAACAAATCAACGAAACTAGGAGCTGGTTCTTTGAAAGAATTAATAAGATTGATAAATCCCTGGCCAGACTTCTCAAAAAGAAAAGAGAAAGGACCCAAATCAATAAAATCATGAATGAAAGAGGAGAGATCACAACCAACACCAAAGAAATACAAACAATTATAAGAACATACTATGAGCAACTCTACGCCAACAAATTCGACAACCTGGAAGAAATGGATACATTCCTAGAGACATATAAACTACCACAATTGAACCAGGAAGAAATAGATAACCTGAACAGACCCATAACCAGTAAGGAGATTGAAACAATCATCAAAAATCTCCAAACAAAAGCCCAGGGCCAGATGGCTTCCCAGGGAAATTCTACCAAACATTTAAAGAAGAATTAATTCTATTCTCCTGAAACTGTTCCAAAAATAGAAATGGAAGGAAAACTTCCAAACTCATTTTATGAGGCCAGCATTACCTTGGTCCCAAAACCAGACAAGGATCCCATCAAAAAAGAGAATTACAGACCAATATCCTTGATGAACACAGATGCAAAAATTCTCACCAAAATACTAGCCAATAGGATCCAACAGCATAAAAGGATTAGTCACCACAACCAAGTGGGATTTTTTTTTTAAGATTATTTATTTATTTGACAGACAGAGGCCACAAGTAGGCAGAGAGGCAGAGAGAGAGGGGGAAGCAGGCTCCCCGCCGAGCAGAGAGCCCGATGCGGGGCTCGATCCCAGGACCCTGAGATTCATGACCCGAGCCGAAGGCAGAGGCTTTAACCCACTGAGCCACCCAGGCGCCCCAACCAAGTGGGATTTATTCCAGGTCTGCAAGGTTGGTTCAACATCCGCAAATCAATCAATGTGATACAATACATTAATAAAAGAACAAAAACCATATGATACTCTCAACAGATGCTGAAAAAGCATTAGACAAACTATGACATCCCTTCCTGATTAAAACTCTTCAAAGTGTAGGGATAGAGGGCACACACCTCAATATTATCAAAGCCATCTATGAAAAAACCACTGCAAATATCATTCTCAATGGAGAAAAACTGAAAGCTTTTCTGCTAAGGTCAGGAACACAGCAGGGATGTCCGTTATCACCACTGCTATTCAACATAGTACTAGAAGTCTTAGCATCAGCAATCAGACAACAAAAAGGAATTAAAGGCATCCAAATCAGGAAAGAAGAAGTCAAACTACCACTCTTTACAGATGATATGATACTACATGTGGAAACCCAAAAGGCTCCACTCCAAAACTGCTAGAACTTGTACAGGAATTGAGTAAAGTGTCAGGATATAAAATCAATGTACAGAAATCAGTTGCATTTCTTTACACCAACAACAAAACAGAAGAAAGAGAAATTAAGGAGTCAATCCCATTTACAATTGCACCCAAAACCATAAGATACCTAGGAATAAACCTAACCAAAGAGGCAAACAACCTATACTCAGAAAACTATAAAGAACTCAAGAAAGAAATTGAGGAAGACACAAAGAAATGGAAAAATGTTCCATGCTCCTGGATTGGAAGAACAAATATTGTGAAAATGGCTAAGCTACCTAAAGCAATCTACACATTTAATGCAATCCCTATCAAAATCCCACCCATTTTTTTCAAAGAAAGGGAACAAATGATCCTAAAATTAAGATGGAACCAGAAAAGACCTCGAATAGCCAAAGGAATATTGAAAAAGAAAGCCAAGGTTGGTGGCATCACAATTCCAGACTTCAAGCTCTATTACAAAGCTGTCATCATCAAGACAGTATGGTACTGGCACAAAAACAGACACATAGATCAATGGAACAGAATAGAGAGCCCAGAAAAAGACCCTCAACTCTATGGTCATCTTCGACAAAGCAGGAAGGAATGTCCAATGGAAAAAAGACAGCCTCTTCAACAAATGGTGTTGGGAAAATTGGACAGCCACATGCAGAAAAATGAAATTGGACCATTTCCTTACACCACACACGAAAATAGATTCAAAATGGATGAAAGACCTCAATGTGAGAAAGGAATCCATCAAAATCCTTGAGGAGAATACATGCAGCAACCTCTTCGACCTCAGCCGCAGCAACTTCTTCCTAGGAACATCACCAAAGGCAAGGGAAGCAAGGGCAAAAATGAACTATTGGGACTTCATCAAGATCAAAAGTTTCTGTACAGTAAAGGAAACAGTCAACAAAACCAAAAGACAACTGACAGAATGGGAGAAAATATTTGCAAACGACATATCGGACAAAGGGCTAGTATCCACAATCTATAAAGGGCTCAGCAAACTCAACATCCCAAGAACAAATAATCCAATCGAGAAATGGGCAGAGGACATGAACAGACATTTCTGCAAAGAAGACATCCAGATGGCCAACAGACACATGAAAAAACGCTCCACATCACTTGGCATCAGGGAAATACAAATCAAAACCACAATGAGATACCACCTCACACCAGTCAGAATGACTAAAATTAACAAGTGAGGAAATGACAGATGCTGGCGAGGATGCGGAGAAAGGGGAACCCTCCTACACTGTTGGTGGGAATGCAAGCTGGTGCAACCACTCTGGAAAACAACGTGGAAGTTCCTCAAAATGTTGAAAATAGAACTACCCTATGACCCAGCAATTGCACTACTGGGTATATACCCTAAAGATACAAATGTAGTGATCCGAAGGGGTACATGCACCAGAATATTTATAGCAGCAATGTCCACAATAGCCAAACCATGGAAAGAACCTAGATGTCCATCAACAGATGAATGGATAAAGAAGATGTGGTATATATATACAATGGAATACTATGCAGCCATCAAAGGAAATGAAATCTTGCCATTTGTGACGAAGTGGATGGAACTAGAGGGTATCATGCTTAGCGAAATAAGTCAATCGGAGAAAGACAACTATCATATGATCTCCCTGATATGAGGAAGTGGAGATGCAACATGGGGGGTTTGGGGGGTAGCAAAAGAATAAATGAAACAAGACGGGATCCGGAGGGAGACAAACCATAAGAGACTGTTAATCTCACAAAACAAACTGAGGGTTGCTGGGGGGAGGGGGGCCAGGAGAAGGTGGTGGGGTTATGGACATTGGGTAGGGTTATGTGCTATGGTGAGTGCTGTGAAATGTGTAAACCTGGGGATAAAAATACATTATATGTTTATAAAAAAAAATTTAAAAATTAAAAAAAAAAAAAAAAAGAATAAAATGTTAGGATACCTGGGTGGCTCAGCTGGTTAAGCCTCTGGCTTTGGCTCAGGTCCTGGGATTGAGCTGAGTCCTACATCAGGCTTCCTGCTCAGGGGGGAGCCTACTTCTCCCTCTGCCTGCTGCTCCCCCTGCTTGTGCTCTTTCTCTCCCTCTCACAATAAATAAATAAAATGTTAAAAAATGTTAAAAAAAAGTTAAAAAAGAAAAAAGTGAATCATTAAAAAGAATAAAATGTCTAGGAATCAATTTAGCCAAGGAGGTGAAGAACCTGTACTCTGAAAACCGTAAGACAGTGATGAAAGAAATCAAAGACAACATAAATAAATGCAAAGATATACCATGCTCTTGGACTGGAAAAATTAATATCGTTAAAATGTCCATACTAGGGGCGCCTGGGTGGCTCAGTGGTTTAAGCCTCTGCCTTCGGCTCAGGTCATGATCCCAGGGTCCTGGGATCGAGCCCCGCATCGGGCTCTCTGCTCAGCAGGGAGCCTGCTTCCTCCTCTCTCTCTGCCTGCCTCTCTGCCTACTTCTGATTTCTCTCTGTCAAATAAATAAATAAAATCTTTAAAAAAAAAAAAAAAAAAAAAAAAAAAAAAAAAAAAAAAAAATGTCCATACTACCCAAAGCAATCTACAGATTCAGTGCAATCCCTACTGAAGTACCAATAACATGTTTTCACAGAACTAAGAACAAATAATACTAAAATTTATATGGTATCAGAAAAGACCATGAATAGCTAAAGCAATCTCAAGAAAGAATAACAAAGCTGGAGGCTCACACTCCCAGACTTCAGGCTACATTACACAATACTATAGTAATTGAAACAGTATGGTACTGGCATAAAAGATCAATGGAACAAAACAGAAAGCTCAGAAATAAACCCATGCTTATATGGCCAATCAATGACAAAGGAGGCAAGAATATACAATGGAGAAAAGAGTTCCTTCAATAAATTAGTTGAGAGAACTGGACATCTACCTGCAAAAGAATGGAACTGGGCCACTTTCTTCCATCATATCCAAAAGGAAACTCAAAATGGGTTACATTTAGGTCTTCTAAATCTAAGTTCTGAAACCATAAAACTCCTAAAACAGACAATAAGTTCTTGGACATCAGTCTTAGCAGTATTTTTTTGATTTGTCTCCTCAGTCAAGGGCAACAAAAGCAAAAATAAACAAGTGGGACTACATGAATCTAAAAAAGTTTTGCATCAGGGCTCCTGGGTGGCTCAGTAGGTTAAAGCCTCTGTCTTCGGCTCAGGTCATGATCTCAGGGTCCTGGGATGGAGCCTCGCATAGGGCTCTCTGCTCAGCGGGAAGCCTGCCCCCCCACCCCCACCTACTTGTGATCTCTGTCAAATAAATAAATAAAATCTTAAAAAAAAAAAAAGTTAAAAAAAAAAAATGAAAACACTAATTCTAAAAGAATAATGGGATGCCTGGGTGGCTCGGTTGGTTAAGTATCCAACTCTTGATTTCAATTCAGGTCTTGATCTCAGGGTCATGAGTTCAAGCCCTGTGTTGGGCTCTGTGCTAGGAATGGAGCCTACTTAAAAAAACAAACAAACCTACCCTTATGGTCACTGCAGCATTATTTACTTTAGCCAAGATATGGAAGCAGTCTAAATATCCCTGACAGATGAATGGTTAAAGAAGATGTGGTATATATATACAATGCGATATTACTCAACCATAAAAAAGAATGAAACCTTGCCATCTAAAACAACATGGATGGGCCTACAGGATATTCTGCTAAGTGAATTTGATTTTACTTCAATGTGGAATCTGAAAAACAAAACATAAGAACAAACAAAATGAAATTCCTAAATACAAAGAACGAACTCATGGCTGCCAGAGGGAAAGGTAGTAGAGGGATGGGCAAACATAGGTAAAGGGAATAGGGTACAAACTTCCATGTAAAAATAAGTCCTAGAGAGGCACCTAGGTGGTTCAGTCGGTTAAGCAGCTGCCTTCAGCTCAGGTCATGATCCCAGGGTCCTGGGATCAAGTCCCACATCAGGCTCCCTGCTCAGCAGAGAGCCTGCTTCTCCCTCTCCCTCTGCCTGCTGCTCTACTTATGCTCTTTGTCAAATAAATAAATAAAATCTTTAAAAAAAAAATAAGGCATAGGGATGGGGAGCATAGGAAATATAGTAGAAAATATAGTATCTTTGTATGGTGACAGATGACAATTATACTTATCATGGCATTTTGTAACGTATATAAATATCAAATTACTATGTTGTACACCTAAAAGTAATATTCTGTGTCAACTGTACTTCAAGAAAAGGATGAACTTCCCAGAAAAAAAGGACAATATAAATTACCAATATCAAGAACAAGAGATATCACTATAGATTCTATAGATCTTAAGAGGATAAGAGAATACAATTTTATGCCAATAAATTCACCAAATTAGAGGATATAGACAAATTCCTTGAAATTCCTTGAAACAAAATCTGAATTTCTCCATATCTACTAAAGAAATCACATTTGTTGTTAAAAACCTTTCCACATCAAAAACTCCAGGCTTAAAGGGTTTCACTGGTGAATTCTACAAACAATTAAGGAAATATTTCTCAACTTTTTTTTTTTTTTTGGTTAAAGATTTTTGTTTATCTATGACTGAGAGAGATAGCTAGAGAGGGAACACAAGCACGGGGAAGCTAGAGAGGAAGAAGCAGGCTCCCCACCGAGTAGGGTGCCTGATTTGGCGCTCGATCCCAGGATTCTGGAATCGTGACCTGAGCTGAAGGCAGACATTTAACAACTGAGCTACCCAGGCTCAGTTCCCAACTCATTCTATTAGGTCAGTATTACCCCAATACCAAAACCAGGCAGACATACAAGGAAAGTACAGACTTCATAGAAATTGATGCCAATTTTAATTTTTTTTAGATTTTATTTCTTTGAGAGAGGGAGAGCTCCACAAGGAGAGCTGTGAGCCCAATGCAGGCCTCGATCCCGGGACTCCAGGATCATGACCTGAGCCAAAGGCAGTCGCCTAACCAACTGAGCCACCCAGGTGCCTGATGCAAATTTTTAAAGCAAAATTTTGTAAACTGAATCCATCAATATGAAAAATGAAAATACATCTGAACCAGGTGAGGTTTATCTTAAGGATGCAGGTTGGTTTAATACCTGGAAACCAATGTAATTACCATATATCAAACTGAAAAGCGAAAACCATTCAATCATCTCCAAAGATGCAAAAACAGTATTTGACGAAATACAATATCTATTCCTAATTCTTGGCTAAACAACACAAATACATTTTCTAAAGGCCCTCTCTACCCCTGCACAGTTTCCATTCTACCATTCCACTAAATTTGCCTTTGCTATACTGCTTCTGAGACACAATACAGCATGGCCATTAAGAGTGTGAACTCTGGGGATGCCTGGTTGGTTAAACACTGCCTTTGGCTAGAGGCATGATCCCAGGGTTCTGGGATAGAGTCCCGCATCGGGCTACTTGCTCAGCAGGGAGCCTGCTTCTCTCGCTGCCTCTGCCTGCCTCTCTGCCTGCTTGTGTGTACTCTCTCTCTCTCTCTGGCAAATAAATAAAATCTTAAAAAAAAAAAAAATGTGAACTCTGGATCTGTAATACCTGGGTTCAAATCCCAGCTCCACCCCTTACTGGGTGTGCCACCTTGAACAGTTACAACTTCTTCATGCCTCATTTTTCCTATCTACAAAGTGAGGATAATAATAAGACTTCTCTTATAGGGCATCATAAAGTTAAATGAATTCATATATATACAAAGCACTAAAAACAGTGCCTGACATATAATAAGAACTATGTAAGTGTTAACTATTATTTTTATTATTACCTTTGGAAAATACCTAGCTAGCCCTTAACCTCTGGTTGATCTCAGACGATCACTTTGTTGAGAAGCATTTCAGCAGGTTAAACTAAATCCAAGAGATTAGTAGAGTCCTTAAGGTCATGGAGAGCCAGAACTTGAATCCTGGCTCAGTTAATTCCAGGCTAGGTATCCTGAGGCTCATTGCTTAACCTCCTTTCTCATGCTCAAAAGGGTCTTAATACCCTACTTCTTCAGACTGTTATGAGGGCTGTGTCGAAAATCCCTTTTCTTTTCTCAATCTCCCACCGAAGCCAGACTTACTTTACCAGGATGTCTTCCAATTGGACTGGTCCTAGGCCTGGCCTTTCCAGAAACCAAGAGCAAATGCTGGCCTCTGAAGAGGTCGATATTGAAAGGTCAATCCTGTATTCACCCAGAACTTTTGGGGTCCTCTCAGAGGCCAGAATTACTTCTCGGGGTCATGAGAATGCCTTTTGGGGACCAGGATTCTGATGGGAAGAGCCTGGCTCTAATGAGCTTATAACTGGTCTTCTATCAACTGGTGGTATTTCTGAAAGTCAGTCCTAGAACTTCCAATCTCTATTTGGGAGTTAATTAGTACCTTAAAGACAGTGGCTACAAAAAAATCTGTATTTCCAATCCCAATGTTTTTTTTTTTAAAGAATTTATTTATTCATTTGACAGAGAGAGATCACAAGTAGGCAGAGAGGCAGGCAGAGAGAGAGAGAGAGAGGAGGAAGCAGGTTCCCTGCCTAGCAGAGAGCCTGATGTGGGACTCGATCTCAGGACCCTGAGATCATGACCTGAGCCGAAGGCAGAGGCTTAACCCACTGAGCCACCCAGGCGCCCTCCGATTCCAATGTTTTATAAGAACTTTAATTCTTATTAAAATGCCACTGCTCACACTTTAACATGCTCTCCACAACTATCTCTTGGTGTACAATGTGGCTCCATATGCATTTTTCCTCCTCAAATAGCTGATTATCTGTACCTCTGGGTATCTCTGGGGTTTTGATTCTGTGCCCCTGAACTATATTTCTATTTTCAGACCAGGTCCCACAAACTTGAGGACTACTCATGATTCCCCACTGTCATCAGTAGCCACATCTATTCTGCACTTCTCAAGTTTGTTTACTCTGGAATCATCTTTGTCAAGTCTATCTTCTTTGTCCTCATGTATGGTCTAGCATCAAGTGATTCTATCTTAATTCATTTTTTTCTTTTTTTTGAGAGCATGCACACAAACACAAGTACACGGTGGGAGCAGGGCAGAGGGAGAGGGAAAGTATCTCAAACATGCTCCACACCCAGCATGGAGCCCAACATGGGGCTCCATCCCATGACCCTGATATCATGACCTGAGCAGAAGTCTAGAGTCAGACACTCAGCCGACTGAGCCACCCAGGCACCCCTCAAGTGAGTCCATTTTTTTTTTTTTTATTTGACAGACAGATCACAAGTAGGCAGAGAGGGAGGCAGAGAGAGAGGGGAGGAGGAGGCAGGCTTCCTGCTGAGCAGAGAGCCCGATGCGGGACTTGATCCCAGGACCCTGAGATCACGACCTGAGCCGAAGGCAGAGGCTTTAACCACTGAGCCACCCAGGCGCCCCAAGTGAGTCCATTTTTATTAGGCTTCAGACACATCTGTTTCTCCCCTTCTGGCTGCTCAAATTCAAATGTTAATCATTTTACAATACTGCAAGAGCAAAAACCTCCTTGCTGGCCTCCCCCTATTCAACTCATAGCAGAGAACCTTCCTACTCACGTGTTATTTTGAATATAGCAGTGAGTTTTAATTTGGTTTAAACCAAATGGTTTAAGACCTGAAGACACCCTCCCCTATCAACCTCCATCTAAAGGCCTTCATTTCCCAACACTCTGGATCCAGGATCATCAATACAGCCAACTATGTTTTTCTCTCCTCAGTGTGTTCCCTAGTCCTAGGTACTGATTCCACAGCCCAAATCCTCTCAACTGTCATGTGATATAATATTTAAGAATATGGGGGCTAGGGTTCTAGGTTAGAAAAGCTCCATTTCTGATTAGCTATGACTCTCTTTATGCCTCAAGCTTCATGTGGAAAGCAAGAAATTACAATACCAACCACAGCACCAACTGGCCTCAGTGTGGGTCGGACTAACAGAGCTTGTCTATGCAAAGTACTGTCCTCACACAGTAAGCACTGAGGAAACACTAGCTATTACTACTGTCCCACTAGTACCGTACTGCCTCCTAACAAGAGACCTAGGGCCTGGCACATACTAGGTGGTCCATAAGATGAATATTTATTCTTGCTCCCAAAATTATTCAAATACTAGTGAAAGATACAGATTTTAATCTGGGAATTTGACCTACCTTTAAATCTGAGTAGGCTGCAAATTTCTGTCCAATTAAAGCTGCATTTCCTCCTACATAGTGCTGTAAGACAGTTTCAAAGTTATTAGACAGTATTTTAGCAACCCATGTTACCCAAGCTTAGTAATTTTTTTAATTTGTTAAATTTATAGTCCTTTTTCCTCCCAAAATTTTGAGGCTACTTTTTAACAATAACACACAGATGAGGTTTTAATAAAAATATTAACCTCCTAGGTTCACAGACAATGAATTATAAACAAAGGCTAAAAAAACCCAAATATATTAACCATGAAAATTAGTGTAACTGCCTTAACTGTAGATCAGATCTGGCCTTGAGCTTTCAGGAAGCTAGAAGAGAAAAAGGAAACATGAAAAATGTGGACAGATCTTATCTTTTGAGTCACAGTCCTACTGAAATGAGTGTATGACTGTGTTACTCTCCTCCTAAAAATCATTCAATAGATACTACAATGAACTAAACTCAACTTGTAAGTGAGGCATACAGGCCTTTCTTTATCTGTCCCCCACCCCGTGCTTTCTCTCTCCCGGATGCCCAGCCCTTCTCATGCACTGGGAAATCCCCACTTCCTTCTCAAGAATCACCTGCATGCACCTCTTCTGCCATGCCTGCTGTCCCTCTTTCTCCACTGCCACCTCAGCCTCCACAGCTGCCCTCCCAGACAGGATTAGAGATCTCTTGCTATCCCTATACTCGAATTCCACTAAAGCCCTTGTCCACTTGGGCTACTGTCATCTGGGTACATGACTAGTTCCCTCAACGCAGGACTGGCTCTCCTCTTACAACAGTAAGTGCTCAGTGAATGTTTGTTGCTAAATTTCAAGAAAGATGTGTTGGAAAACATAAAGGCTTTCCTAGGAGCAAGTCTAAGGGTAATGGAAAATATAAAGGCTTTCCTAGGAGCAAGTCTAAGGGTCCTAACGTAGGCCTATGTCTCCTAAAACACCACTCCTTTCAGCTGCAGACCTGGTGCTGGAGAGGCAGATGACTCAAGGCTGGTATTCCATGTTGCTGACTAAGGATGGATCCACATGCTTTGGACACCTGACAAATAGGATAAGGCTGATGCTCCATTATGAAAACTAAGAAGCCTGATCAATACTCTTGCTCAGATGGAGCGCCACTATCTCACCTTCTAGCCCTCGACCACATGCAGAGGCACAGACTAAACAATTCTAGATTCTAGACACCACTTTCATCCTAAGCTTTCTGTTGACCAATCTCCAGATTCAAGTAAACAATAACCGCTTCCTGTAGGTAAATTTAAAGCTTTTCTGTGAGATACAGGCTAAAATTTGGTCTTTTACATTTCAGCATGAATTTTTATTTGACTATTATGGCCAGATGAATTTACTAAAAATCTTGGGGGAAATATTAAGATTTTATGAAGTGGATTTTAGATTTTTCATGTAGTATTATTAACTACTGTTTTATCAATCTGCTTATAGTTTAAGGGAGTTTGAAAAGACATCAAATGAAGTGTTGCCCTCACGGAAGGTAAGGAGAGCATTTTAGACCTCATACTTTTAAGAAATAACTTGGACAATCAAAAAGCTATCTTTATAGAAAAAACTTTTTTTTTTGCATCATGAAACAAAAGGCAGGATCAAGGCAGAAGAGAATAGAAATTGAATTAGTGGTTCAAATACAATGATAACAAAGACTTTTAGCAGCAGACTTGTCATCATGTTAGAACTACTGAGGTACTTTCATAAAAGATCAGAATCTCACTAGTGAGCTCAGCTATAAAAATGATTGCAGCTGACATTTTAACAGCTTGCTGTCTGCTTTACAAACCTGGCTGGGTAACGCCCATGCCCACTTTAATGTTCAAATGGGAAGCTTCAAAAGCAAAAAGAACTTTAAAACCTTGAAAGTTCTCAAAATAAAAGTGGTCATAAAGAATGGCCCATGAAAAGTACCAATTAAAAATGGCATTAAGGAGCTCCCCTAGCAAGAACCACATCTAGACTGATGTGACTAGCCAAGGCAAGATTTTAGGTGAGTAGGAAGAACTGGGGGCGTGGGGGGGGGGGGGGGCGTGGGGGACAGACACTGAAATAAACAATCAAAATTCAGTCTCAAGAGGTGTGAGAGCATGTGTAGCTGCAGGTATGCTGGAGTTAAGGGCCTGGGATCTCCAGGCCCAGCACTGCCTCTTACTCCATGTGAACCTTAAGAAAGTATCAGAACCATGTGGGCCCTAAGTCTTTATTTATGATCACCGTGTGGGCTTGGGGACCCCTAGGTCTGACAGGTCCTATCCTGTAGACCAGGGGTTCTCAAAACAAGGTCCTCAGAACAAGAGCATCAATGTACCCAGGAAACTTCCCAGTAGGGAAGTAAGTTCTTGAGTCCCATCCTACATCTACTAAATCAGAACTATGGGAGTAAGGCCCAGGAATCTGTTTCATTAACTACCCCCCACAAGTGATTCTGTGTTTTAGGTCTGAGAATGACTGATCTAGACCAGTGCTTCTCAACCAATGTGATTTTGCTTCCTTTCTCTCCCCAGCCTGGGAACAACTGAGCATGACCTTTGTAACTGCCACAGCTAGGGAAGGAAAAGAGTGCTATTGTCTGTCATCCAGTCGGTAGATGTGAGAGATGCTGCTGAACATCTCACCTGTGCAGACAGCCCCTACCACAAAGAATTATCCAACTCAAAGCATCAGTATTGCTGAGGTAAGGAACCTGGCTCTGGGCCACCAGAGCTACACCAAGCTACAACTAGCACTCTGTGTGTTTGGCTTTATTCTCCTGCTCAGGAAGGACTCAGCCATATTATGTTTATTATGATTATTCCACATCATCAGCCACAAACAAGAGTGGGCATCTTTACTACCTTCAACTTGGGTAATATGAAAAAAGAGCAATTTGATAGATGAACTAGGACCAAAATTTTGGTAACTATGCTTCCTAAATGTTGGATGAATTGAACTGACTAGAAACAGTGGAGTTAATGAAAAGTTCAGATACACAGTTTGACAGAAAGGGAAAATACTACGGAACTGGATTCCTAACAATCACCCTCCAGAGAGGCTGAGGAAAAGTTGCTTGGTTGCTTCTAGGAACCTTATACAAAAAGCTATCTTTCCCCACCTTATCTTAATTTACTGTTGGTGAACCAAACAGACCTGGGCTCCTGGGAGCTCTGATGCAGTCTGGGCAATGTCATGGAAAGCTTCCTTATCGCTGAAGAAGCGCTCAGCTGCGGCTCCCTTCCCCATGAAGTGAACAAAAGCTTCTTCCAAATCATTCCTTGAATGCAGAATGGTGTGATCTTTTCCATTCCCAGGACTCCGGCCAAGCGCCTCTAAGAGTTTCACCCCTGAGAGCACTACATCCACACAGGCATTGACTCTGGAAGGAAGGAGGAAAGAGGCAGTGTGAAAGAAAAGAGAAGCAGCACCATGGAAGTTACTTTGCATTTAACAACAGAGAAATGTTTCTAGGAACTGTATCCAAACAGAAAAACCAAGGAAGTGGGATAGAAATCTGGACAGGGAAATAAATAGCCTATGGCAGATGGAAGATTCCTTTATCTGGACAAACGTCTTCAGATCACAACACAGGAATCTTTCCAACAGGATGGCAAACTTTTTTTTTTTTTCCTTAAAGATTTTATTTATTTGTGAGAAAGAGAGAGACACTAAGCAAGGAGGCCGACGTGAGACTCGATTCCAGGACTCTGGGATGATGACCTGAGCTAAAGGCAGACGCTTAACCGAGACACCAAGGCATCCCCAGTGTGGCAAACTTTTACGCTAGCTACAAAGAGCAAACAGGTGCTCAGCATTTGAGAACAAAGTTATCATAATACAAATACAGCATTTCTGAGAAAATGTTGGCAGAGACAAACTGTCTGGATTCCTACTGGCTTTGTGACTTGGGCAAGTCACTTTAATTTCTCAACTTCCTCATTTATGGTGTAATGTGGGTGTTAGACTCATACAGCTGTATTGAAGATTAAGTTAGTATATGCTTAGGAACAATGCTTGGTGCAAAGTAAGCAAAATATAAGTTTTGGTCAAAGGGCAAATATTAGATATCTTCCTTTCAAAGACACATTAGGATGGTGGTAAGACTCACTAAATACCTAAATACCTAACGTCTAAATACTCCTACCTGAAACTTTTCAACAGTTAAGTGGTGCCTTAAAGACTGAGGCACATCTGTAGCCTGGTAACAATTCATCACTTGGCAGGTGTTCACTGGACCAATCCAAGACCTTTAAAGGGCCTGTGAGAAGCCAGTGCTGCACTACCTAGTTGTCTCTATGGAAACAAATTATAAGGCACTATGGTTGTGTGGCGCGGCCTGTCTATAAAAATATAAGCCAGAAAAGTTCTGGTTTATGTTTTTAGTGTTACTTTGCTAAAAGCCATCCCTTAGAAGAGAAGGGTCAAATAATTTGGTACCTAGAGAGGGACTTCCTGTCCCCCACCCCACAGTCACCTTGATTCCTGCCTCGGCCTACTGGGGATGTCATTTTTGCCAGTGGGACTAGATGACCACACAGGCAGCTGGAAGCTTCTGAGAAGGCCAAAGCTCACAGCAGGCCAACAAACAGCTTCTGGCGATAAGGATGGATGGGCTTCCAAGGGTAATTCTGAGAGCTTCAAAAGCAGAAAGTATATTCATCCATAAGAAAGGCCCAAACGGGGGCGCCTGGGTGGCTCAGTGGATTAAGCCTCTGCCTTCGGCTCGGGTCATGATCCCAGAGTCCTGGGATGGAGCCCCGCATCGGGCTCTCTGCTCGGCAGGGAGCCTGCTTCTCCCTCTTTCTCTGCCTGCCTCTCTGCCTACTTGTGAGCTCTGTCTGTCAAATAAATAAAGAAAGAAAGAAAGGCCCAAACGATTGGATTCTGGTGTAGACTATGGCTATATTTCCCTTCTAGTCACTTAAAAAAAAAAAAAATCTTGATCTGGAAATTAACACATGAATTCATTAATGGTGGTCAACTCTAAGAGGAATGAGATGGGCAAGGGCGAGGAATTTTATATTTTGCTAGATGTATTTCTGATTTTTATAAGCATGCATTACCTTTATAATTAAAAAACAATTATCATATGATCTCACTGATACAAGGAATTTGAGAAACAAGACAGAGGATCATAGGGGAAGGGAGGGAAAAATCAAACAAGATGAAACCAGAGAGGGAGACAAACCATAAGAGACCCTTAATCTCAGGAAACAAACTGAGAGTTGCTGGGGGTTGGGGGTGGGAGGGATTCGGTGGCTGGGTGAGGGACACTGGGGAGGGTATGTGCTATGGTGAGTGCTGTGAATTGTGTAAGACTGATAAATTACAGACCTGTACCTCTGAAACAAATAGTACATGTTAATTAAAAAATAAATAATTTTTAAAAGGTTCATATGGAGGGTAGACATCAGTAACATCACTCAAGCAAGGTTTACAAGGGCAAGAAAGAGACACATCTCTCCTAATGACACAAACTCACTGCACCCACATCATAAGGATTCTTTAATTTTTCCCCTATGGATCCCATGCTTGTAAAAAGATTTCTGCCCACCAAACATAATTTAAATACTCAAATTTTCTTATTCTTTTAAAACAAAGATACATACTCTGATCAATTGGAAAGGCATAATCAAGAGTTACTATGCTTTTTTGTGCATAAAACACATTGACATTCATATGGCAGGTGCTTAATGATAAGTTTAAAATACGTTCCTTTCACAGCCCTACTGATTATAAACCAAGCATACCTTATAAACTGGTCTCAATTCCACCCCATATAGGAACACCCATATAGGGTGTTCTTCAGTTCTTTATTTCTACTGGATGTAATATTAGATGTTTAAAGGGTAGACTTAAAAAAATATTTTATTTATTTGGCAGAGAAAGAGAGCATACACAGCACAAGCAGGGAAGGCAGCAGGCAGAGGGAAAAGCAGGATCCCTGCTGAGTAAGAAGCCCGATGTGGGGCTCGATCCCAGGACTCCTGGGATCATGACCTGAGCCGAAGGCAGATGCCTAAAGGACTAAGTCACCCAGGAGCCCCAAGGGTGGACTCTTAAATAGGAGAGCTTTCCCTGGCTCTCAGATGCAAGTAGGTTCCCGAGTTTCAGATAATACAAATTTTGATAGCGAGAGACACCATTTCCATCCAACAGCCCATATAGAAAATGTTTTCCAATGGATTTGGGTCCGGAGTCTGGAAAGCAAAAGTTCAGACACTGAGGGATGCCCACATCTGAAAACAGCAGCTTGCACAAACACATCACCTTCATCCCCAGTGATACGCTAAGACCTTGAACAGGGTCTGGGTCTTTAAAGATGAGAATGGAGGAAGTCTACAAAAGTTACAAAACAAGGGGGGCCTGGGTGGCTCAGTCATAAGCGTCTGCCTTCAGGTCAGGTCATGATCCCAGAGTCCTGGGATCCAGCCCTGCATCAGGCTCCCTGCTCATCAGGAAACCTGCTTCTCCCTCACCCTCTCCCGCTGCTTGTGTTCCCTCTCTCGCTATGTCTCTCTGTGTCAAATAAATAAAATCTTAAAAAAAAAAAAAAATTACAAAACAAAACCAACCCCCCTCCCATAATGGAAAGGAACAATGTTCAACATATTTTGCAACACAAGGCAAAACCCAGCAGAACCAATTTTGAGTTAAAAATATGTACCTACCATAGGAATATTTTCTACCCTCCCCCCACTTCATCATGTCATGAATACTAAGGGGAAAAAAAAAAACTTAAAAAGGAAAAAATTTTATTCAGTAGCTTTTCATAATAAAAAGAGCACTGAACATCTACATACCAGATACCAAACTAATGTGCTTTCTACTTATACTTTAATCAGAGCAAGAATCTCCCTCTGCTCTTCCCTCAATTCAAAAGCATCCAAGAATGTAACAAGCACCTCACCTATGGTACTTTATTCTCAGGGGAATTAAAGGGAGGAAGGGAGCAAAAGAGCCAGAAGAGAAAATTATGCTCATGTGACTTTAGGCAGAATTTCACAGTTGAGTAAGAAATGTCTAAGATTATAGTGTGAGTTTGGAGAAAACAGATGAAATAACTGGAAAACAAAGCAAGACAACAGATGCTGAATGCCCAAACAAGGGGAAGGGCTAGAAGGCTAGGGGAGCCTGGGCTTCCAAGCCTACTGCCAGAGACTCTTGGGGGGGTGGAAGAAGGGGGCTCAGTGCTCCCTCTAGACTGTAAGTTCTTTAGAGGCAAGAATGGTTATTTTCATTGCCTCCCTGCTGCTTCATTATCTGCAAAATGTTTCTTTAGGTTCTTTCTAGCTTTTTAACATTATACCTGAGATACTGCAGTAGGTAATCATAATCATTAGAAGATGCAGAACTGCAGAGAAGAAAAATCCAAAGGGGAAGGGCAGTGGTCCCTGGGGTGAAGTCTGGATGGCCCTCTGGACAAAGAAAGCAGCCTGGTATTTAGGAAGCACTGAATGTAAGACAGGCATTTTCAAAGAGACCACACCAATTGCAAAATGCGGTAAGACAGGGAAGTAGTCACACTGCTTTCAGCTGAGAAGAATTGAAGCTGGGGGTTGACTACCATTCCAAAGGCCACAAATGGAAGAGCCTAAGTTCAAACCCAGATTTCTCTGATACTGAAGCCCTCACAGGAAGCATGCACAAGCAAAGATGCAGATGAAGGGATTAACTCTGTGTCTGGATACAGTAAGAATGTTGATCTAGTTAGCGTTCATTCCCCGTACCTGGCTTCACTCTGACTTTGGAAACCTATCTTACTCCACTCCTCTGTTGATCTATTAGTTAGATCCATTAGTAGATCTAACTAGATGGAGAATTAATAATCCTTTGGGACACAAAGGCTGACTTTTTTTTTTTTAAACCATGAGTCCTGAAAGCACTTTTCAAATTGTCATTGACAGCACTGTGTACCCCTGTCCCCCATCAATTCATATGTTGAAGCCCTAACCACAAATGTGAATGTTTTTGGAGATAGAGACTATTTAAAGAGATAATTAAGGTTAAATGAGGCCATAATCCAAGAGGAATAATCTCCATATAACAAGAAGAGACACCAGGAGTGTGCATGCACAGAGGAAAGTCCATACAGGTAACTGGTGGGAAGAAGGCCATCTGCTAGTCAGGATCTCATTCTGAGACTATCAGCCTCTAGAACCACGAGAAAATTCCTGTTGTTTAAGTCACCCAGTCTGTGGTATTGTGTCATGTCAGGTTGAACACTAATAATGAATATATCTGTCTTCAACAAATGAGGTGGATACCTTGTCTTCACCCATTTTTGCATCCTCAGAGCCTAGCACAGACCTGACACATACCATATAGTTGCTGGTACTTGCTGAATGTCCATAAAGCCAGGGAGGACACTTAAGAAACTGATAAGGAGGAACACCTGGAAGACTCAGTTCATTAAGCATCTGACTCTTGATTTCAGCTCAGGTCATGACCTCAGGGTCATGAGATGGAGCCCCATGCTGGGCTCTGCACTCAGCACGGAGTCTGCTTGAGATTCTCTCTCTACCTCTACCCGGCCCCCCGGCTTGCACCTGTGCACTTTCTCGCAAAATAAATAAAATCTTTAAAAACAAAAAACCAACCAAACAAAACCCAAAAGAAACTCATAAGGAAGTAGGTGAAAGGGCCTGAACTTGAGAGAAGAGATAAAAGGAAATATTATCTGAAGAAACTATATGCTGGTTTAAAAAAAAAAAAAAGAGTACATGGGGTACCTGGTTAGCTCAGTACATGAAGCATGCAACTCTTTTTTTTTTTTAAATTTTATTTATTTATTTGACAGAGAGAGAGAGAGCACAAGCTGGGGGAACGACATGCAGAGGGAGAGGGAGAAACAAACTCCTTGCTGAGCAGAGAGCCTGACGTGGGGCTCTATCCCAGGACCCTGGAATCATGACCTGAGCTGAAGGCAGACGCTTAACCGACTGAGCCACCCAGTCGCCCGGAAGCATGCAACTCTTGATCGCAGGATTAAGTATGAGCCCCACAATGAGTGTAGAGGTGACTCAAAATAAATATTAAAAAAATACTAACATTTGTGTGCTCTTTACAGAAGACACCATGCAAGATTACACAATTATTTCGTTTAATCTTCAGGATAACTTTGCTCTACCCTTGCCTCAAGCACTCACAAAAACTAGCAGAGTACTTCATAGAAGGTCTGCTTTTGTATCATGCTTCTGAGGTGATGGCAAGATATTTAAATCGAATTGAGACAGGGTTTAAAGTTAGTGTGAAGGGAACAATGAGGAACACAAAGAAAGGAGGCCCTGTGAGTTGGGAGAACAGTAAATATGCAATGTCACTGAAGTCAAGGGAAGGAAAGAGTTTCAAGGAGAAAGGCACGTTCAGCGCGTGGAAGACTGCACAGGGTTGACAACGAAGACTAAAAAAGGGCAGCAGAATTGGAAAATCAACAAATCACCAGTGAGCTTTGAGAGAGCAGTTTCAATAGCGGCGGTCTCCCAAACTACGGTATTAAGGAGAAACAAGGGAGATAAAGTCGGTAGCTAAAGGCAGTGAACCACACCACTCACTCAAGACGTTCAGAAGAGGGCGAGTGTCTTCAAAGTGCTAAGACCCAAGTGTCTTTGACCGCAAAAAAGCAGTCGTCAAAAGAGCTGTAACAGGATTGAAGGAGACTGGCACAGGAGGGTGTCAGGCTGCGCGGGATTGGCAGAGGCTATTAGGTCCTACCGAGATGACAGAGGGGCGCAGAGACCAGGCAAGAGGAAAAAGCAGTCTGTTGAGTCCCTGCATCAGTGATGAACAGGGCAGGTCCCTGACATCCGACGCTTCTCGCCAAGGAGGCAGCGTGGACACCAGCGCCGAGAAGCCTTCCCGGCAACGTCTGGGAAGCCCTATTTCCGCGCGGTTCTACCTCCCAGTTCCCCAGCCGTCCGAACTCCGCCAAGGCGGCCCTCGGAGGCCCGAAGCACCCGCACTTCCTGGAAGGACCCAGAGACGCAGCCCCCGCAGGCACTCACCCCACGGCCACGCGGCGCCAGCGGCGGGCCGGCCGTACGATGAGCGCGTCCCAGGCGGCCGCCAAGCGGCCCTCAGGGGAGCCGGGTCCCGGGGGCGCGGGCGACAGCTGTAGCGAGCTCCATAGCGAGCGAAGCGCCGAGCCCGGCAGCTGCGGCTCCAGCAGGAGGACACAGCCCACCGCCAGCGCCAGGAAGCCGGCATACGCAGAGCCGCGCCACAGCGCCATGGGGACCGAGGCGCCCCAGCCACCAGCCCGCTCCTTTCCCGGCCCGCGCCTCTTCCGTCTCGGCGTGCGCCGCCGTAGACACGCGCCACGTCACGCAGGCGCGCCACGGTCCCCGAGGGGCGGGCTGGGGGCGGGGGCTGGCGCTGGGGGGCGCGGTTGTACGGCCCAGAGGCAGGAACGCGGAGTCGGGACTCCAGCCGGACCCCACTAGAGGGGCGAGGGTGCGTTTGTTAGGAGGGACACCAATCACTGTCCCCCTCTTTTAATTCGTCCCTCCGTGAGTGTGTCCATCCTCCATCGCTGGCTTAACTCTTCCTCTTTCTCCCTGGGGGAATTAGCTCAGATGGCACCCGCGCTGCTGGGAGCCCCAAGGGCAGGCGAGGAGGGAGGGATTCCGCCCCTTTCGAGGGCAACCCGAAAGTTTCAGCCCCTCGAGGCCTGTGCCAAGACGGGAGATCCCGCAGTGATCCCTCTCGCGGGACGACCGGAATCAGGCCTTCAAATAACCCTCTTGGGGGCGCTGTTCCCTTTAGCAATATCAGAAAAACGCACAAATGCACACAATCTTGTGTTAGTTACAGAGATTATGGACTTGGGTTAAGAAACACTGGTTTTGGGACGCCTGGGTGGCTCAGTTGGTTAAGCAGCTGCCTTCGGCTCAGGTCATGATCCCAGCGTCCTGGGATCGAGTCCCACATTGGGCTCCTTGCTTGGCGGGGAGCCTGCTTCTCCCTCTGCCTCTGCCTGCCATTCTGTCCGCCTGTGCTCGCTCTCTCTCCCTCTCTCTCTGACAAATAAAAAAAAAAAAAAAAAAAATCTTAAAAAAAAAAAAAAGAAACAGTGGTTTCTCCTTTTTCCACGGCGATAGGGCTTCAGCCCAGGCAGGCTCCGTCTTCCTCATTGTGACACTTCTGTGTATGAGTGTAACATTATGAGAAGTGAAGCTGGGCTTGTTGCCAGCTCCTCAGCAGCCACCATGTATTGCCTAGGCTTCTTCCCTGCCCTGTTCAATTTTTTTTTTTTTTTTCTAGTTCTGCTGGCTCCTGACCTTGGCTTTGTGTCCGATTTTCCACTGCCCCTGACCTTTGGACTTGGCAATGAAACTTGATTTCCCTAGCTTTGATCTTGGGCAATTGGGTTCGCCCCTCCACCCCCACCCCGTCCCACATCACACACTTCCCCATCCTGGTCCTCTACCTTCCCCTAGCTCACCCCACCCAGCCTACCTGATGATAGCCGTCTTTTCATTTTTTTTTTTTTTAAAGAGTTTATTTATTCGACAGAGAGAGAGAGAGATCACAAGTAGGCAGAGAGGCAGGCAGAGAGAGGAGGAAGCAGGCTCAGTGCTGAGCAGAGAGCCCGATGCGGGGCTCGATCCCAGGACCCTGAGATCATGACCCGAGCCGAAGGCAGAGGCTTAACCCAATGAGCCACCCAGGCGCCCCGATAGCCGTCTTTTCAAAGATGTTCACACAGGAAGAGCTCTGGGCTGCCACGTAAAGGAAGGAAGCCAAGGGGCCAATGAGATTTATGTGGAGCCTTGAAACTGTCTTGCCTTTCCCTTCTCTCTCCTCAGGTAGACATGTCAAATCAGTTCCTAGAGAAACTGATTTCTCTCTCATGGCCCTGAGTGGACATGTTTCCCTACCATCCCAGAGAGGACTATACCAGCACCTAACTCAAAAGCAGGGAATCAATCCACTGATGCCAGAGAACATTTCTTAATAAGCAATAATTGTGCCTTGGATAAACCTCATTGGCTACCATACTGCCAATGCACAAAACTCAAGAGACTACTTCTCTCCACTGAGAATTTGGACCAAGAGTCAGGAGTCTGTAGCTAGTTTTTTTAATTGTTTTTTGTTTGTTTGTTCGTTTTCTGTTTTTTGTTTTTCCTGGACCCACAAGGTCACATAGGCTTGATGGTCAGATAGAGTTAGTTAAATATATTTCCAAGGTGAAGTTTTGGAGGAGCTCAGGAAGCTGGACTCTGGGAGGTCTATGCGGGCAGACAAGACTAGAGAAACAGGGGAATGCTCCACATCAGAGCGATGTGGAGAGAGGGCTGCCTGGACCCTTCCCTTCTGGCTCCAGAGATAACTGCTGAACTGGCAGCACTTTCTTTGAACCTAATTCTTCTGCTTCTTACGCAGTTGGCCAGAACTCCCCCCTGCCACTCCCTCAGTTTTATTAAGATATCATTGACTATCAATTAGCACATTAGTTATAACACTGTAAAGTTGAAGGTGTCCAACATGATGATGTGATACATGTATATATTGAACCACGATTACCACAGTAAGTTTAGTTAGCATCACTACCTCACAGAGTGACGAATTATTTTCTTTTGATGAGAATATTTAAGATCTACTCTCTCAGCACCTTTAAAATATACGATATTAGAACTTTTGATGTAGCCACAGAGACAAGACAACAGCAGCTGGAACAAAATGAAAGTTTATTTCTCATGTAAAAGTCTGAAGTGGGTGCTGGCACTTCAGCAGCAAGCATGGACCCATCTGCTCATTATCGAGGCTGCTCTGGGACGCGTGCTGGTTGGTGGCTCAGTGTAGCTTTGTGCTGTGGGTGGTGGCAGGGGTGGACATAGGGCCCAGAGTCTGGATCTCAATTCCAACTGAGAACAACAGGGGGGCTGTAGGAAGAATATCAGCCACACTTGCCAGTTGTGGCAGAATCTGATGTGACTTCTGGTCACATACATAATCCCAGGGGTCTTAATTTCTTCTAACTCCTCATCAGGGGCTCAGGGGCAAGCAAGCAGTCAGCTCTTTGGGTACTACAAACACTCTTGAAATACTTCCTTTGAAAAATAGTCATTTCTGATCATTATCTGTTCAGGGAGTCTGGAATGTGTTGCAAGCTAACTTTTTCTAGAAGTCAGGTTTCTGGGGGCACTTAATACAAAAGAGACCTGAGTGGGCAGTCATGGCTCCATTCCCTAGGCTGAACAAAGTGAAAAGATCTGGGCAGGCCCTAAGACACACCTTCCCCCACTCAAATTGCTTCCAGACATGGCCTTTGCTGTTGGTTCTCTTTCCTAGGACCTTGAAATGAGAGAAAAAAGCAATCTGGTTCCAGAAAATTCAGAGGCAAATGGAGGCTCCAGATGTCTATCCAAGACCCTGACCTGGAAGGCCAAGATGCAGATCCTGTATTTATGTAAGGAATCAGCAGAGTCCTATCAGTTCCCAAATTAGCCTGAGGCTTTGGCTTTGATATAAGCACAAGTCAACACCACTGCTGTGATCTGAAGGGTTTTAAGGAGCAAGTTTGTTCCCACATTGGAACAGAAACTAAAGGGGTACCAAATAGTCCTTATGTAAGCTGGGCTAACCCATTTTTCCACAGTTTCAGGCCTCTGGGGTTTCATCTAAGCTGCTCTCCAAAGTCCACACTGTGTCAAGGCCTTTGCTAATGCCTGGGACACAGCACAGCAAGCCCACACCCAAAGGCCAGAATTGGTGCACAGTTTTGAAGGTCATGGGAAACTCTGAAGAGGGGCGCTTGGGTGGCTCAGTCAGTTAAGCCTCCAACTCTCTAACTCTTGGATTTTGATCTCAGGATCCTGGGATGGAAACAGCCTCCTCCCCCCGCCCCTGCCGCTGCCAGGAGACAAAAGAAAAGGAATAAAGGATCCTAGCATCCGAAAAGAGAAAGTTTTATGTCTGCAGCCCTAGCTCTGGGCAATCAGACATCCTCCTCCCTCACCTGCCATCGGGAGGGCACTAGAAGAGCTAGGAGGATGGCTTGCTGAGCACACATTGGGGCAGAGAACTTTGGAGGATATAACAGTGTGGTAGCTGTGGATTTCCACTTTGGGATTAACTGCTTTGGACTAGGAGGAAGTGCTGAGTGTGGGAAAGTGGGAGGGGCAGAGCTGTCTGGGCTTCTGTGTGGCAGGGGCCTATGAACTTCATGGGGAAAATGAGTAAAGAGGCAGGGTGAAGCATGGGCCTATCCCACAGTGCTGTCTTGGTTGTCTCCCGCTCTTGGAGCAAAGCTCTCCTACTGTCTGCTGGAGGTCTTCCCTGCTCAGGGGCCCTCCAGCTTGGTGCTCTTCTGCACTGTGTCAGCCATCTCTACTGTGGGTCCTGCAGCGCGTTCCAGCCGTCTGATTTGGGTTCTGTCATGGTTCCAGTGTACATTTGGAAGGCAATGAAAAGTTGACCTTCTAAGTGTATTTCCTTCTTGCAACAAGAATCCTAACAATTCTAGAACCACTTAGCCCCAGAGTTGTTTTCCAAAGACAAAGTTAAAAATAAAAGGAAACAATAGATGTTTACCTGGTGTGGCATGGCTGGTCTGTTGTAGAGTGGCCAGGGGCCCAGGCTTGTTCTGTCTTTTGCTCTCTCATCTGTAGGGTAACAGCATAGAGGAGCAGGCATGCCATGATAAAATTGTGGTTCTGGAAGAAAGGAGAGCTGGTGGACAGTCATTGCAAGGCAATCAATGCCTTCTACTCCAACGGAAAGAATGTGGGGTTTGATGGCTGGTTTTTAAATCTCCACTTCTGCCATCCTGGTATCTGTGTATCTCAGGCAAGTCATCTAACCTTTCTGTCCCTCAGTTTCCTTACCCGCAAAACAATTCCTACTATAACAAATGGTTGTGAGAAGTAGACATGTCCTAAAAGAGCCTAGCACAGTGTCTAGTGCACGTTGATACATGACAAAAATACTCCCTGCCATGGCCACTGTTGGTTTCTAAGAATTCTCTTTAATTTTCATCTCGGCCCTGCTGCTCTGGCATTTTCTCACTGTAAAGAGGGCAAGCATCTTTACATAGATGACTGTGCAGTGACCTTTTCTATTTTCAGCTGCTCGCATCTATATAATATTCCATTGGAAAAAAAAATACTAGAATTTATTTGCTCAGTGTATAGTAAGTAGAACATTTGAATTTTCCCAGGTTTTTACTGTTCTGTATAATATTGCTGTTTACAATGCTAATGCACATGTATATAAGCCTTTTCAGGGTGTAAACCAAGAGTGAAATTCCTGGGTCATATGAAACCCCTGTCCTCAACTTTACTAGATAATATCAGACATCTTTCCAGAGTGGTATTCCAAATAATACACACCAAAAGTTTCTTTTTTTTAAATTGTTTTTTTAAGATTTTATTTATTTATTTGACAGAAATCACAAGCAGGCAGAGAGGCAGGCAGAGAGAGAGGAGGAAGCAGGCTCCCCGCTGAGCAGAAAGCCTGATGTGGGGCTCGAACCCAGGACCTGGGATCATGACCTGTCTTTTTTTTTTTTTTAAAGATTTTATTTATTTATTTGACAGACAGAAATCACAAGTAGGCAGAGAGGCAGGCAGAGAGAGGAGGAAGCAGGCTCCCTGCTGAGCAGAGAGCCCGATGTGGGGCTCGATCCCAGGACCCTGGGATCATGACCTGAGCTGAAGGCAGAGGCTTTAACCCACTGAGCCACCCAGGCACCCCCACACCAAAAGTTTCTTAAAGCCTTGCCATTATGGGGGCACCTGGGTGGCTCAGTCAGTTAAGCATCTGACTCTTGATTTTGACTTAGGTCCTGATGTCAGGGTCTTGTAGCCTGCTTAAGATTCTCTCTCTCCCTCTGCCCCTCCCCCCCTTAAAAAAAGCTTTGCCATTCTGTAGGATGTGTAGTAGTGTCTTATTATAATCATGATGAAGTTTTTCTTAGTTGCAAATACCTTCTACCCCTCCCGTTGTCTTTTAATTCTCCTTATAATATCTTTAGTGAATAAAGTTCATAATTTTATTTTATTTTTATTTTTAAAAAGATTTTATTTATTTATTTGACAGAGATCACAAGTAGGCAGAGAGGCAGGCAGAAAGAGAGGCAGGGAAGCAGGCTCCTTGCTGAGCAGAGAGCCCGATGCGGGGCTCGATCCCAGGACCCTGGGATCAGGACCTGAGCTGAAGGCAGAGGCTTTAACCCACTGAGCCACCCAGGCACCCCTATAATTTTATTTTTTTTAAGATTTTACTTATCTATTTGAGAGGGAGAGAGACAGAGAACAAGCATGAGCAGGGAGAGGGGCAGAGGGAGAAGCAGGCTCTTTGTTGAGCAGGGAGCCTGATGAGGGTTAGATCCCAGGACCCTGGGATCATGACCTGAGCTGAAGGCAGACACTGAACCAACTGGGCCTTGCAGGGGCCCCTAATGTTCATAATTTTAATGCTATTAATAGTATGTTCCTTTTTATCGCTTTCTTTTCCTTTATCATCTGTGCTTTTTGTTGTTGTTGTTGTTGTTTTTTAAAGGTCATGATGATATTCTATATTCCCTTCTCAGAGCTGTATGATTTTGCATTTCATGGTTAGGGGTTTAATATACCTTGGAACTGATTTTTATGTATTATGGGAAGAATCCTTATAGGTACCTACTTAACCTGGTGTATTTCATTGGCTATATCTCAATGATCTGCATTTCCACCACTGTCCTATACCTAGCGTCTATATATGTGTGGATCTATGTTTTAGGGCTCTTTATTATTTCATTGGCTCTAAATTATTTCATTTATTATTTCATACTAACACTCACTATCTTGATTTCTGATGATGTAGGTTCTTATACCCTATTTTCAAGAGCATCTTGGCTATCCTTGGCCCTTTTTCATTCCCATATACATTTTAAAATTGACATACCAAAGCAAACCAGTTAGGATTCTGGTCAGTTTCAGTTGGGGAGGATTGCCATCTTTACAATAGTGAGTTGTCCAATCTAAGACTATGGTAGATCTCTTCATTTATTTAGATCTACCCAAATGTCTTGCAATAAAATATTCAATGTCAGTGTAGAGGCTTTGCATATCTTTAGCATTATTTATTTCTAGGCACAGAAATTTCTTAATCCCATTATTGAGGTAAAATTGACATATAGTAACTGCACAATATTTAGAGTGTATGATTAGATAAGTTTACCCTATGTATACATCTTGAAACCATCACTACAATCAAGATAATAAACATACCCATCACCCCCAAAAGACTCCTCGTGTCTCTTTGTAATCCTTCCTTCCCAAACATCCCCCCTTCCTACTCTGTAGCCAGGCAGTCAGTAATCGGATCTCTGTCACTATAGATCAGTTTACACTTCCCAGAATTTTATATAAATGAAATCATACAGTATGTCCTCTTTTTGGTCTGGTTTCATTCACTCAGCATAGCTGTTTCGATATTCATTTAGGCTGTAGTGTGTAACAGTAGTTGCTTTAAACTTTTTTTTTAAATTTTGAAATAGTTATATATTCACAGGAAGTTGCAAAAATAGTGCAGTTTCCCTGTACCCTTTACCCAGTTTCTTCCCCATGATCTTTGCATGCCTGGCTGCTTTCTGTCATTAATATCTCTGCTCAAATACAGTCTGCTCAGAGAGCTTCCCTGACCAAACAATATGATCTCATCAGCTTTTGGGGCTCTACCACCTCTCCCTCCATTATTTTTCTGTCTAGAATTTATTAACAGTGGATTTTCTCATTTGTTTATTAATTTATTTGTTTATTGTGATCTCATCCTATGAGAATATGAATGACGTGGAAACAGAGACCTTGTCTGTCCTAGTCAGTGACTAGAATGGTGCCTGGTATCAGTAAATAGCTGCTGAATAATAAAATAATATATCTTCCAGCTAGTGCATAATATGGTTATGGTTCTTGCTATTTTACAGATGAGAAATGGAGTTGGGAAAGATAAAGTGAGTTGCCCCAAACCACACAGTTTGTGGTAGTGGTGGTGGGGATATTGGGCACTGAGATTTGAATCTCTGATTGATGAACACGCTACACCCTCTTTAAAAAATTCTGAGACAGGGGGCGCCTGGGTGGCTCAGTGGGTTAAGCCGCTGCCTTCGGCTCAGGTCATGATCTCGGAGTCCTGGGATCGAGCCCCACATCGGGCTCTCTGCTCTCTCGGGGAGCCTGCTTCCTCCTCTCTCTCTGCCTGCCTCTCTGCCTGCTTGTGATCTCTCTGTCAAATAAAATTAAAAAAAAAAAAATTCTGAGACAGGAAGCAGGCAGAAGGAAGCTGGTTGCATCTATGTCTTTCTATGGCAGGAGCCCTTCTTTATACCACAGGCTCAGACCCTTCTTTATACCATAGACGCAGATCATAGTGCCCAGGCCAGGAACAACTGATATCCCAAGTGGTCAGCCCTTGGGGTCACTGGCCTCAGCAGCAGTGGTAGGGACTGCAAACCCCACTGTGGGCTCCCCTACATCCCAGAAAGAGCAGACAATTAATTTCCTCCAACCCCCTTTCACGCTTATGGGTTTTTTTCTTTAAATGAATTAATCTGGCATTTATTTCCAAATCTTTTTTAAAAAGAGGCATTACAGTTCATTACCATTTATTGCAAACAGATTTCTTGAAACAAGTCAGTCCCAATGTTGACACTATAATGCATTTTTTAAAAAGTTTTTGGCACTATTTACTGTTTAGAACAATAGAGAGCAAGTTTTTAAATAAAAAGTGGATAGTACTTCACTGGAAAAATATGAGAAGAAATAGATTTTACTTTTATACCCCCAATCTACATATTTTTAGTGAAGGTTACATTCAAAAGTTAATTTCCAAAAAGATAACAAGCTTACAAAATCATGACGAGAGTCAGCTGGATTTTCTTGAGAAATGAAATTAAAGCCAGATAGCACTGCTTACTTTTCAGCAAATTCTGATTTGCCAAGTTTTGAAAGGAAAAAGCCTAACGTAGTTTTCAGTGTTGTCTCCTTGCCTGGGAGAATCTGGAGGACTTGTTGCTTTCTGACAGCCTACTTTGTCATCACTGCTTCCAGTCACAGCTGAGTCAAGCTTGCCATGCACAGCCCAGAGCTCAGACCCCGGTTGGAGTAGATAAACCTCCTACCTCTTTGACGGGGCTGTGGATTTCAGACCTTGCTCCATGTGCTCCAGTCAGTATGCATGGAGCTAGTACAAGAAAGGAACCACATCATTTACTTATGTCTGAGAACTTTCTGGAACAAAGATCTGGCACATCCGTCAGTTACTTTATCCGTCGGTTACTTTATCCATTATAATTTGAGTCAGTACCCAGTAGCAATTTTTCTTCTAGGACTTCTGATCTGTGGCCAAATGTATGATCCGTCAGTTGGGTCATGTTGCAAACTGTGTTATAATCAACACTTTGAAAAATGTATCATTACTGTCATATTCTTCAGAAGCAGCTCTTGGTGACCATATTTCCTGTGGGGTCTGGGAAAAGAAATGTCCCAATAAATCCCCTTTCTTACTTTCTGGATCCAACTTTTTAGGCTGCTTTCTTCTTCCTGGGGTGGATAAGTAAACCCTGGGCATTTTCTGCTTAAAAAACACACATAAAAACAAGACATGTTCAGTGTGTGTGTATCTTTTAGAAAATACAGAAAGCTACAAGTACTTTAAAAAGCACCCTTGATCCCACTGATCAATGTTAATTTTTTGATGTACATCTTTGCAGACTTTAAGAATTTATTTATTTATTTATTTGAGAAAGAGAGAGTACAAGCAGGGGGAACAGAAGAGAGAGGGGGAGAGGCAGGCTCCCCACTGAGCAGGGAGCCTGAGGGTGGAAAGGAGGGGGCTCGATCCCAAGACCCTGAGATCATGACCTGAGCAGAAGGCAGAGGCTTAACGGACTGAGCCACCCAGGTGCCCCTGCAGACTTTTGAAAAAATGTGCACACATAGGCAGGTCTTCACAGAAACATTATTTTATTATTATATATGTTGTATGGTAACTTCCAAAAAACAATATAATAAACATTTGGATATATCACCAAAAATTTTTGTCCAACATGATTTTTCATGGCCGCTTAGACTACTATCTAACCCGCAGGTAGAGAAACTGCTGACAAATTTTGGCTATTACCAACAATGAGGGATGAACACCATTCTCACCGAAAAATCTTTGACCTTTCTTTACCGTCTCCTTAGGAGAGAGTCACACAAGTGGAGTGGCTACAGCCAAGGGCACGCCGGATGCAGTCGTCAGGTGTCTCGCCAGTAACCCCATGCCACACGAACTTCGGTCCGCACCGCAGCCCAGCCAGCCTGCTTAGGAAGGATGCTCCAGATGACTGCTCTGGCTCGGAGCCTAGGCTCTGTGCCTAGGGTGCACAGCGAGCCACTGACTCTGTGGCCCCACCTAGGCCCTCTAGGGCAAAGAAAGGGGTCCCCGGGCGAAAAGAGAGGAGCACGGGTGAGTGTGGGCCCGTGGAGACAGCCACCACCTCTTTCCCTGCGCGGCACAGCATCTGTCCTTGAACCTTGGTTTCCTCATCTGCGGAATGGTGATGGATTCCCTTGGTGATGGAGATGTGTGGATGCGGGGACTTCGGGGGGTGCACAAAACAGAGCCCCGCCTGCGGGAGCGCGGCGGTGCCTGCTGGGGACCGAGGACCGGAGAGCCAGGCCGGCGCGGGCCCGCAGGGGGCGCCGCGAGCCCGCCGGCCTAGCCGCACAGCGGGGGGCGGGGCCGCCGAGCCACAATCGGGGAGTGGGAAAAAGGGGAGGGGCTGGAGCCGCGCAGCCGGGGGCTCGCTGGCCTGGACAGGGTCTTCATCTCGGGAGATTTCTAGGTTTGTTTTCCCGCGCAGTAAAAACGCTAGCAGCTTTACAGGTCCGCGTTAGCAGGCCTTGGCTTTTTCCCTCCCCTCTCAGTCCAGCGGCCGCCGGGCAGTTCCTAGGCTCCAAAGTGTTTGCTCCAGGGTTTTCAAATCTCCGCGGGGAGGTCGCCGCCTCCGGGAAGACTTACCGGACTCCCCCAGGGCTCAGGGTGGTTTCTGGTTCCGAGAGTGTACGGCCCACTTCCTGCGTTGGGCTGTCTCGGAGGGTGGGGGCTTGGCCTCCTTACTGGGACTCGAGCCCAGTATCGCCGCCTCTGAACACCTCTCCCTTCCGCCGGTCGTCAGAAGTTGGGGGGGCACCGCTTCTCCCCGCAGGGCGCAGTCAAGGGTCCGCAGGAAGAGATCATACTGCACCCCTAACCCTTTAGCCTGTGTCCCATTCAGGGTTTGTGTGTTTGTGTTGGGGCGGTCGGGTGGTGTTTCTGCATTTGTGTGGGAGTTTGTGCAGCCTGTCGGCGGGGTGTTTGTGCCTGTGCAGCTGTGCATGTATTTGTGAGAAAGCATTGTCTAAATTAACTAGATATCTATACGGAGTAAGTGTTCAAGTCGAAATGGAAAGGATTCTAGTCCTTGTTGCTTGGTGATGTAGGTAAAATAGCCCAGAAATCTCAGGGCTGGGGATTAGTACTACATTGGCAACCACAGCCACCTAACCTTGGGCAAGTCTCTTCCTCAACTAGTCTCCACTGCCACTTTGTTAAAAGATAATTGTTTAAAGGGAAAATCTCTCATAAAAATATAAAATGAATATGTGTCAGATTTTTAACTCCTTAATGAAGGAATAATAAGCTAAAAATCAGTTCAAAGGACAATATAAAGGCCAGATACACATACCCGTCAATCGGGAATAATGAAATGAATTTGTTAATTGATGCAAAATTGACTTCTTCCATGGTGGGGAGGGGCATCAGTTGCACCTCCACCAGACAAAACTTATTTGCGTTGCTATGAACCCAAATCATTTGTCTATTTTCAGTTTTCTACAACTCACAGAATCAAAGACAATGAGAGGTGGAGACTACCATGAATTGATACCCCAGAATACACTAGTCCAATGTCCAAGGGCACTTTTCTCCCTATTTCAAAAGCCTCTCACACTTTTTCCTGGCAGTTTGTACAATAGGATTGGGTTACATAAAGCTTTTTGAAAGTTTTTCGTAGTGGAACTCTTTTTCTAAGTGAAGTCTTGCAGGAAATCCTAATATATAAATATACATATGTACACATATTTTAAATTTCTGTTAAAATAATTTATTATACAATTAATACATCCTCATTGTACAAATGTCAAGTAGTACAGAAAGTTACTAAATAAAAAATGAGGGGCACCTGGTTGGCTCAGTCAGGTGAGGCTACTATTCTGGATGTTAGCTCAGGTCATGATTCAGGGTAGTGGGATTGAGCTCCCTCTGGCTCCAGGATGTGCGTGGAGCCTGCTTGCTTGGGATTCTCTCTCGCTCCCTCTCCCTCTGACCCTTCCCCTTCTCTCTTAAAAAAAAAAAATTAGTCTTCCTTCTCTTCTTCCTTCTCCCTCTCCCCTTTCAGTTCCAGAGGTACCTACTGTAATAGATTTTTGTATACTCCAGGAGATACCCTCTATGCATGTACAAATACAGGTTTTAAAATGCAAACAGGATAAAAACAATTTGTTCTTCTGTACTTCTTTTTTTTTTTTTCAATTGAAAGTATAGAGGGGCGCCTGGGTGGCTCGGTGGGTTGAATAAAATAAAAAATAAAATATATATAATAAATATAAATATAATAAAATAAAATAAAAATAAATATATATAATAAAAAATATATATATATTTATATAAAAATAAAATAAAAATCTTTTTAAAAATAAGTTTATTTTATTTATTATTTAATATTTATTATAAATTTAATAAATAAAATTTATTTATTTGACAGAGGGAGAGAGATCACAAGTAGGCAGAGCAACAGGCAGAGAGAGGAGGGGAAGCAGGCTCCCCGCCGAGCAGAGAGCCCGATGCGGGGCTCGATCCCAGGACCCTGAGATCATGACCTGAGCCGAAGGCAGAGGCTCAACCCACTGAGCCACCCAGGTGCCCCAAATAAATAAAATCTTAAAAAAAAAGTATAGAGGTCCACCTTATCATTTTAAATGATAAATAGTATTCCAGGATATGGATCCTTTCAACTTACTTGGCTAGTTCTCTATTAATGGATATTTTTTAGTTTCCAGTTTTATGGTATTATAAACAAAAGCTGCAGTGAACTCCCTTAACCAGTATTTTTGAGTGGTGATGTATCTGTATTTATCTATCAGTAAAATTTTAGGAGTGGAATCACTGAGGTTAAGGGCAGGTGAATTTAAACATTTTGACATCTATTGCCAAGTTACCTTCCCCAGTAGTTGTCATTTATTTTGTCATTTATTTTTTTCACCTGCCAAATGGCATATCTTCACATCCCCACCAACAGTGGGTATCATCAAACTTTTAAATTAAAAAAATTTTGACTCTTGGGGCGCCTGGGTGGCTCAGTGGGTTAAAGCCTCTGCTTTCGGCTCGGGTCATGATCCCAGGGTCCTGGGATTGAGCCCCGCATCAGGCTCTCTGCTCGGCAGGGAGCCTGCTTCCTCCTCTCTCTCTCTGCCTGCCTCTCTGCCTACTTGTGATCTCTGTCTGTCAAATGAAATGAATAAAATCTTTAAAAAAATTTTTTTTGACTCTAAAAAAAATTTTTTTTTTTATTCTGATAGAGGGAAATGGCATCTCCTAGATTAGTAGTGTACTTTTCTACAGTTATCTCTAGCAGTTAAAAATCCTCCCTTTGGTGAGGGGCACTTGGTTGGCATAGTAGGTTAGGCTTTTGACTCTTGATTTCTGCTCAAGTCATGATCTTGGGGGGGGGGGGTGGGGGTCGTGAGATCCAGCCCTGACATCCTGCTCCGTGGTCAGCAGGCAGGCAGGGAGTCTGGTCAAGGATTCTCCCTTTCCCTCTGTCCTGCCCTGTCTCCCCTTGTGCTTGAGTGCTCTCTCTCTCTCTGTTTCAAGGAAAATAAAATAAATAAATCTTTACAAATAATCTTCCCCTTGATGAGAAATTACTTCATCATTTCGGCAGAATAACTCATCTGGTGTAATTTGACATAATTTGAAAAACCCTTGAGCTAGACTTCTTTCCTAGGACCTCACTCCAGGAGGCAGAGTCTCTGGAAGTGGGCATTTGGCCCTGCTCGTGGCGGTGTGGAGCTTGTTTGCTCATGTGTGTGCCACAGTGTTTGATATGTGATGTGTTTTTGATATGTGTTTGAGTGCCAGTGTGTTCGTGCCAGTGAGTGTCCACCTCTCCTTGGCTGTGGGGTGCAAAGACCTCCCAAGAGCACAGGTTACCAGGGCATCAGTGTAGGACCCAGAGATCTCTCCTCATTGGGAAAAAAGAGTGGCTGGACCTTCTGTGACATGGTACCATGAATAAGAAAGGGATTGAGGACAACGGCAGCCTCGTGTTCTCAGTCTCTCCTGCCCTACTCTGCTTCTGCTGGGGCACTACTCCTGTCTCTCCTCAGAACCATAAACTTGCCTGTGGGCCCAAAGCAGCCACCCCAGTCTGACTCAACAAGCCTTTCAGTGGCTTGGAACAGTGACTCAGTTTCTCAAGAAATCAACCACTCATTGTGATGGGTGGGGGGCGGAGAGAAAATAGCCACCAGCTGGGTCTGTAGGCAGGGGCTGGAGTCATGGTTCTAAATCTGCTCGGTAACACGCTCTGTTGTTTGGGAAGTGGATGGAAACTTAATTCGCTGTCCACTAGCAATGCCAGCAAGTGTGTCTGGAAGAAAGAGCAGGAACTCAGGAGGGAGACAGGAATGGGCTCCAAACTGAGCTCTGTAACTCACTAGCTGTGGGGTCGAGGGCCAGTCACTTGATTTCTCTGAGCCTCTTGCCTTCACCTATAAACCGAGGTTAACAGTGCCCACCTTGTGAACTCACTGTGTGGATGAAATGAAATAATACATGTAATAATGGATCTTAGTAAGTACGTCAGTCAACACTCCCCTAAGAGTGACGTTTTAATAATCACACCTCCAGAATGAGGATCTCAAACATCAGAATCAGAGAGGGTCCTTCTTCCTTGGCTATGCCCATTCAGTAGCTGCCTGGTGTCTCTGTACCCTTGTGAGAATGGCTATCCTCATGTGCCACTCACTGCTGTACACTTTTTCTTTTTGTTAAAGATTGCATTTTTAAGTAATCTCTACACCCCATATGGGGCTTGAACTGGTAGATGACGACTCATACCTCACGACACATCAGGGCAAAAGATATATTATTATATCTGGTGTATCTGGCTATTTGTCTGGAATAGAGAGAGAGTGGACTCCTATCTTATCCTTACGAAAATAAAATTCCAGGTGGATTAAGGGCTTAAAATATAAGAAGTAAAATATTAAAAATCTGGCACAGCAAATCGGGATGCAGTACTAGCACACACCTCCCAGAATGGCTAGCGAAAAAGTCAGATACGACCACGTACTGGGTGGATATACAGCAGTGTCTCTTGTGTTACTGACCAGGATGTAATTGGTACAACCACTTTGGAAAACTGTCAGTCTCTATAAAAGCTGAGCATACACATACCCCGTGACCCCAAAATTAAGCTCTTGGGTAAATATACAACAGAAATGCAGACACAAATTCATCAAAAATATGTACCAGAGGGGCACCTGGGTGGTTCCATCAATTAAGCATCTGCTTCATGTTATAGGAACTGATCCTATCCCATGAAAAGAGCATCACGCAGGGTCCTGGGATTTAGCCCTGCGCCTGGCTCCCTGCTTGGCGGGAAGTCTGCTTCTCCCTCTCCCACTCCCTCTGTTTGTGCTCCCTCTCTTGCTGTATCCCTCTCTCTGTCAAATAAATAAATAAAATATTTTTAAAAATATGTATAAGAATGTTTGTAGCAGCACTGTTTGTAGTAGCTCCAAATTGGAAGCAAAACCCAAATGCCCATCAATAATAAAACAAATTAAAAAAATAGTCAAAGACGTAGAAAAGTATTTATGTTTGGTACACTTACATAAAGGAATACTGCACAGCCACGAGAAATAATGAATCATGTGAATGAATCTCGCAACCATCATGTGCGTTAAAGAAGTTAGACACACAAGAGTACATAGGGATGCTTCATTGGAATAAAGTTTAAACACGAGCCTATGATGTTAGAAGTCAGGGTAGGGGCTAATTTTTAGGGGGTGTCATAAATGGAAGGAGCATGAAGGAACTTCTAGGGTGCTGGAGATGTTATGTTTCTTGATCTGGGTCCCGGCGACATGAGTGCGATCACCTTGTGAAAAGTCACGGATCCGTAAAGATATGTGCACTATTTCATAAATACGTTATACTTTGACAAAAATTTTGGCAAGGAGGTTTCATGTAAAGTATGGGTTAGAAGACCTTCTCAACCAAGATTGGAAATCCAGGTGATCAAAAAGTAAGATGTTTTTGCATATATATGTGTGTGTGTGTGTGTGTGTGTGTTTAAAACATCTTTATGGCAAAAGATACTGCAAGCAATGTCAAAAGACAAGCAGTAGACTTGGAAAAATTTTTTATAATGAAAATGATAAACAAACGTTAGAAGCTGTAATATGCAAAGAGCTATCAGTTGATCAGATAAACAACCCAATAGAGAAATAGACAAAATGATACAAACAGGCAATTCAGAAAAGAAAAATATCCAACTATATAGAAAGATGTTCAAATTTCTTAGAATTCAGTGGCATATAAACTAAAGTAGTAATAAGATACTAGTTTGCACCCTCCAGGCTGGCAAAATTAAAACGAGCTTCTACATCTATTTTATGTTGGGGGGGAGAAGTGTGGTCTAAATCATTGCCAGTGGAGATGTAAATTATTACAGCCATTTTGGAAATCAATCTGGAAAAATCCATTAAAATTAAAAATACATATGCCCTTTGACCTAGCAATCCCACTCCTGGGAATCTATTCCAGAGAAATAAAGGCATCTACCCAAAGGCCCGTGTGCAAGGGTGTTTATTGCAACATTGATCATAGAGCGGTACGCATGATGTGTGGGTGTGCAGACAGACACACACACACATACAGCCCAGAAACAAGCAAATGTCTCTCAGCCCGGAAGTGGTGTAGATGCTGGTGCTCTCCCTTAGGGCTCACAGTCCAGAGGCCTGGGGTAAACTGCAATCTTTCCAGTCCACAGGAGGTCTCCACCTGGAGCACAGGACAGGCAGGCAGTTGTGGATGATTAGAAGCCCCGTGACTTGTGCGGGTAGCTAACAGCATGGATTCTAAAGCAGGATTTGGAGGAGTGATCATCTGGGACAGAGGCATTCCTACAGCTCCTCTTGGCAGGGCCGCCAGAATCGAAGAAGGGACCCCAACAAGGGAGGACCATGGGAATGACTGTTGTAGACATTTAAGGCCAGTCACACCTACAGGGGCTTTTTAAAGCCAAAGCCAGGCAAAAATTCCTACTAAATGAAGGGATCAATGGCAAACAATTATTTCTCAAAACGATGTGTTCCTTCTGAGGTTTGTGGTCAAGTCATATCTCCATCCACCTGTAGCTCTCTGTCTTTTTTCTTTTTAAAAAAGATTTTATTTATTTATTTGACGGAGAGAGGGACACAGTGAGAGAGGAAACACAGCAGAGGGAGTGGGAGAGGGAGAAGCAGACTTCCTGCTGAGCAGGGAGCCCAATGCGGGGCTCCATCCCAGGACCCAGGGATCATGACCTGAGCCTAATGTAGATGCTTAACAACTGAGCCACCCAGGCACCCCTTAACTCTCTGTCTTACGTGAATTAAAATGTGTAGTGGGGACACCTGGGTGGCTCAGTCAGTAGAGCATCTGACTCTTGATCTCAGCTCAGGTTTCGGACTCAGGGTTGTGAGTTCAAGCCCTGCGTTGGGCTCCATAGTGGGCGTGGAGCCTACTGTGAAAAATTCTCTAAGCTCCAGTGGGCTGTTGGGCAGCCTTGGCCTTGCTTAGGAAGACAGCTCTAAACAGGCCTCTACCCTAAATTAAAGCCCACATAGTATGTATGTAAGTATTTAAAATTATAAACCAAATCAATGAGCTCTTAGCTAAAAATATTTTATCCTCCTGCCTTAAAAAAAGATTAAAAACAAATTAAAGATTAAAAATTTTTATGTGAATAAAAGTAGGCAAGGCAGTAAAGAAGATGGAATTTAATTGTTTTTGCACATAGTTGGCTATTCTGTTGATTGGCTGCTGATGTGTAGATAAGTAATAAAAATATACGTAATTCAAAAAAATATACGTAATTCATAAATTATTATGTATCTTTTTTTTAAGATTTTATTTATTTATTTGATAGAGAGAGATCACAAGTAGACAGAGAGGCAGGCAGAGAGAGAGAGAGAGAGGGAAGCAGGCTCCCTGCTGAGCAGAGAGCGCGATGCGGGACTCGATCCCAGGACCCTGAGATCATGACCTGAGCCGAAGGCAGCGGCTTAACCCACTGAGCCACCCAGGCGCCCTATTATGTATCTTTTTTTTTTTTTTAAGATTTTATTTATTTGTTTGACAGAAATCACAAGCAGACAGAGAGGCAGGCAGAGAGAGAGAGAGGAGGAAGCAGGCTCCCCGCTAAGCAGAGAGCCCGATGTGGGGCTCGATCCCAGGATCCTGGGATCATGACCTGAGCCGAAGGCAGAGGCTTTAACCCACTGAGCCACCCAGATGCCCCATGTATCTTTTTAGTAACTTAATTTTTCTTGCCTTCTTTATTGCAAAGTTAATTGTTATAATCAAGAGTTTTGTACCATTTATGTTCTATGGCAAATTGGTGCCAAGCTAGACTATCTTTTTTGAGTCATAACTTTTAGACGCTTTAAAAAATTAATTTCAATTTAGGAAAGTTTCAGAAAGGAGTGGAATTGTCACAAAAAATCTTAAATGCAATATTTAGATTTGGAAATGAATCATGAATTGTACATATTCTGTTCAAATACTTTAGTGGAGTTACAGAAGATGAATTTATCATGACTTCCCTGAACCTTACAAAATATTTTAATTTCACAATATGAGTTTCTCCCCCTTCTACTGTAATTTTCACCAACCCTTAAAGTGATATTGCGAGCCATGCTAGGATGTGAAGCATTAGCCACACGTAGGACATCTGTGGTTACGTATGTTCAGGTTACAAAGGTAAAGTGTTGGTAGGGCAAAATGTTCCACGCGCACCTGTCAATACCGCACTAATTTGTGGGTACCCCCTGGACCATGAACTGGAGCACAGAGAAGCGTGAAAATGGACATGTACTCTCCTGGGAAATGCTACTTTACTCTGTAAGAAACCATTGCATTCATGCTATCTGGGAAAAAGGATTTGACAAGTTAATTAATTTGTCTTTTTTCTTTCTTAAGTGCTTCTGCCACTCAAATCTTCCTCTTACTCTGAAGCAGTGTCTGTCTCCAATGTTGGCAGATGCACAACCCAGAAAACTTTGTGACATGCAGACACAGTCGCTTTATGTGTTGACCGCGTGGGGAGCAGAAGACACGGAGTGGCTTTGCTCTGGGGCCCAGATGGTGTGGTCACTGAGCTGTTGTCTAGGCTGCAGGATGCCCTCTGCCCAGGGCTCAGCAACAGCTCCCACGGGCTCCTTAGTTTTGGAATATTCATGGTATTGTGTGAGCTTCGAAGGTAGGGCTTCGCAAACTTTCTGTGGTGCAGGATCGGTGTTCAATTTTCCCATCTAATACGGATCAGATTGTACAAATCCAATAAAAATAAATCACTAGAAAAATGAAATTGAAAAAAATCCATATAAAATCCAAGGCTCACGTTTTAAAGACAGAAAGAGAAAAATTTCCTCTCTGTTTCTGTGTGTAACTCATCAAGACCCAGTAACAGACCATTTGTGGACTGGCGCTGGTCCACAGACCCCACTTCTTGTAGTGCTGCTCAAAGTCCCAGAAGCCGGGGTAGGGACTCTCTTGCCTCTCGGGGTGGTACCAGGAACCATGAGTCTGAATCCTATCCCATTGTCTTCTTCCAGTTTGAGTATTCTGCCCGCCCCATCATGTGGCTCTCATGTTAGGTCCTCTGTTCTCTCGCTGTCCTCACACAGGTGCAGATCCCCAAGCTTTCTCCATCTCCACAAGCCTCTGCAGCCCCTGCTTCTCCCCGAGTCACTGTTATGATGACGGACCTTGAAAGACATGCTTGGAGTGGGGGCTTCTGAGTCAAGTGTTGCACTGAGAGTGTGACGTTGTCTTTGACACAGCCAGGACCTCTCCTGCATCTGGTGCTCCACTCCAGAGACTGTAGGGAGAGGAAGTCAGGCTCATCTGCCCCTTGAACGGAGAGGATGAGGCCACTTCTGCAGATGCTGCCATCTTAAACCCATTCCGGGTTTAAGACAAACTTCCTCTTAGGGGTTGATGCTGGAACCTGGGGCTGAGTTGTTTCAGTTGTCTCTGCTGGAGTCTTCAAGACTCTGCATCCAGGGCAAATGGTCATGCATGTTGTAGGAAGCAGGAGATGTCTGAATTTGAGGTGTTTATTAAGATCAGACCAGAAAGCCGATAGGTCCCAGACAGGCAGCTGGTGAAGGAAGGCCTCATGGAGATGGTCAGAGGTGAGGTCCCCCTACACTGGGCAGGGCAAATGGAAGGGGAAATGCTCTGGGCTTTCTTAGTGGAGGTAGGAACTCCCACCTACCTGGGGTCAGCATGCTTCCAGAAATCCTACATAGTATAGGTACATGCTTCTAAAATCATTCACATATTTTTTTTATCATTTACATATTTTTTATGACTCATTTCAAATTTTCTATCCTTATGTCATCGCTTCCTCTTATAGATATTTTTGCAACAGATGTAGATTTATTCATTGCAAGCTACTGGTGATTCATTTTTTTTTAAAGATTGTATTGATTTATTTGAGAAGAGAGCATGAGCAGGGAGAGGAGCAGAGGAAGAGGGAGAAGCAGACTCCCTGCTGAGCAGAGAGCCCGATGTGGGGCTCAATCCCAGGACCCTGGGATCATGACCCAAGCAGAAGGCAGACGCTTAACCAACTGAGCCACCCAGGTGCCCCAGTACTGGTGATTTATTTAAGCTTTCTCCTTTAATGTTTTAAAATTACAAAAGGAATTCAGAAGTATATAAAATGGAAATCTGTCTTTGTCACCCATACAGTCCTGTGCTCCTCAATCCTCCCAAGAGTTAAGGATTTTTACCAGCTGTTAACAGTGTGCCCTTGCCAACTCATGCTATGCATTTACAAATACCTGTCTTTCCCGTCACTCACCCTGGGGGAAGCAAAGCCATGAGCCACTCATTGGAGAGGCCTGAGTGGAGAGGAATGGAAGCCTCTGGCCGGCAGCCACATGAGTGAGTTTGGGAGCAGGTCCTCCAGCCCTAACCAAGCCTTCGGATAAGACTGTGGCCCTGGTTGGCATCATGACTGCAACCACATGACAGACTCCGAGCAGGACCACCTTGAGGAATTCCTGACTCTCTGAAACTGTGTGAGATAATAAATGTCGTTTTAAGCTGCTAAGTTTTGGAGTAATGGGTTACAGAGTAATATAATTAACACAGCTTTCATTCTCTCCAATTACAACATCATGTTTTAGTTCCACTCTATAAAAAAGCTCTTCAAAAGAGTTGTCTATACTCATCACCTGCTTTCCCTCCCCCTCCTCCAATCCTGTCCTAGTATGTTAGCCAATGTCTACTATCTGGGTGACTAGGATGTCACAGGGCAATGCTATCTTAAGTACCTGTTGCAGACTCTGAGATGAGGGTTCACATGCAGAAGATTTATTAAGGAAGAGCCCTTAATAGAAATTGGGAAGGGAGTGGGGGAAGCAGGACAGGGAAGAGGAGAAAGTGCATCAAGGATGACTTTTTAGGCAAAGTCCCACTCTCTTACTGATCCCGGATAGCTCCGGAGAAAATTGCACCTGGGGCACTTCGGTGGTGCAGTCAGTTAAGCATCTGACTCTTGGTTTTGGCTCAGGTCATGAGGTCAGCATTGTGAGATCGAGGCCCATGTGGGGGCTCTGTGATCAGCACAGAGTCTGCTCGAGATTCTCTCTCCCTCTCTCTCTGCCCCCAACTCTCTCTCTCTCTAAAACAAACAAATAAATCTTAAAAAATGATTAAAAAGAAAAAGTTCATTCCATCTTGTGGGGTGCCTCGGGTAGCTTAGTTGGTTAAGCGTTTGACGCTTGATTTTGGCTCAGTTCATGATCTCACGGTTGTAAGATCGAGCCCCATGTCAGACTCTGCAGCCTGCTTGGAATTCTCTCTCTCCCTCTCCCTCTGTCCCTCCTTCCCACCCCCAACCAATAAATAAAATAAAATAAAATAAAATTTGTTCTGCCTTGAGGCAAAGAGCTGGGCTTTCATAATGCCATATAGTCAGTCACTGTGTGGGTTATCCCAGGGGCATAAGCTCCCAGATATTTCTGACTCTCTGCATGTACAGACAAAGCAACTGCGGTAACCCAAGGGCAATAGTCTAACGATCACACGAGTAAGATCTTGGAATAAAACACCTAGACAGAAGGTGGGAGAGGGGCACAGAGAACCATTTAGAGGATTTAAGGAGAGCTGGGCAAAGTATAGTCAATAATGGCCACAACAGTGCTTCTTAAACTTTAATGTGTATTCGATTCATCAGGGGCTCTTGTTAAAATGCAGACTCTGGCTTCATAAATTTGACATGGGGTTAAATTCTGCATTTGTAATGAGCTTCCAGGTGATACTGAAGCTTTGAGTAACACTGAGCTCCCATCATTCATGGGAGCTTCATGTTGTAGGGACTGATCCTATCCCATGAAAAGAGCATCACGCATGTCCTGGTTATCTGCAGCTTTGTTTCAAACCACCCTCAAAGCGGAGTGATCTAAAATACAATTCACTGTTCTGTGGGTTGCTTGGGCTCAGCTCAGCATTTCTCACTGGGGATCTGTCACAGAGCTGCCATCAGAAGTTGGTTGGTCTTCTGTGCTGAATGTCCCAGAGGTGAGCCTATAGGACTGGGAGCTGATACAGGTTTTTTCCAGGGAGCTCAGGAGGGATTACTGACTATCATGCCTTCGTGTGGCTTCTCCATGTTGCTTGGGCTTCTCATAGCAATGGAGGCCATTCTAAAATGAATCCAGGAGTTGTGTTAATCAGATATGGTAAGATGTGCAGACATGGAAATGACTGTCTTGGAGGAAGATGTTTATACCTATTCTAGATCCCAGAAACAGGAGGCATAGCTCCACGCGAGGCCACATGAAGAAGGCCACCAGGGTCAGTGGGGAGGCAGAGAGGAGGGAGAGGAGAGCATTCCCAGAGCCTTTACTGGGGCTTTTGTGAAAAGGAATGGGTGTGAGGCATGGTAGATATATGAGTAAGTTTAGGATGGATAGTTTGAATAATTTCAGTCTCTGGAAGGGGTTGCAGGGGTGGTCCTTGGTTGCCTGATTACTTGGTCCTGTGGTGACTTAGAACAGGCTTGTTGTGTGAGAATTTCATAAAGGGGATGGTTGGAAGTGTGGTCTCTGGATAGGTTGGTTTGTACATCAAAGCCACACTCATGAGGGAGGCTCTAGAAATACGCTAATCCAGGGAGGGACAGTCTCTCCAGGATTAGGAATAGAGAAAATAAGTAAATAGAGTCAATATAGTAACAGCATTCTGAAAGGGATCTTCCCAAGAGTGACCATTCCAAGAGGGAGGAAGTAGAAGCTACCAAGACAGTGAAATCACTTCTGCTATACTCTGTTGGTTGAAGCAGACATTGGAAACTCAGATACAAGTGGGAAATAAACTTCAGCTACTGATAGGGGTGTGGCAGGGTAACTTCATAGAAGGACACGTGGGATGGGTGACATTGCTGTGGCCATCTTTGGAAAGTACAATCTGTCAGATGCGCATCTTACTCAGTGTAAAATATCTATGTAAATATCTGACAACATCCAAGTTGGCGCATTCTGCAGACAAAATGCTTCTGAGCAAAAATATCTCCACGTATGAAGGCTCGTCAATTCCCACCAATCTTGAGTAGGAGGAAGTCCAATCCTCCGGAGGGTTTCCCTTCTGGTAATCCAGTTTCCAAAAATGCAAGTCAGCCTACAAACAACTCCAGGTTCTTGCTCACTGCTGCCCCCTGCTGGCACATCAGACATTCAGACACTCCCCATCAGCCAGGACTCCAAATCGTTGCTCCCTACCCTCATCCCAGCCCCGGGGAAGATATTGTTTGTTATTTACAACTGTCTGCTGCCTTCTAAAGAAGGTGGAGCAGAAAGACTGTCGAAGGGGTCATGGGAAAGAGTCTGCAAAATTGGAAGCAAGGCAGGAAAGGGTTTAATTGCTCTGCAGAAAGAGAGGGAAATCTATAGGGGGTGGTGGGAACAGAGATTGAAACTTCCTGGGAAGGGTCCGGAGAGGGGGTGGGGGTAGGGGTTGGGGGAGAGGGCTATGGTGAGGAGCATGGGGGAGTAGGGGGAGGGTGGGTTGTCTATGGCTGAGTGGGAACTTGCAGGGAGAGTGGAGATGTTAAGTTTGCTCTGTGCTCTTCCTGTGACCCTGTACTCCTTGAAACTTCAGAACAAAACGTCTTCCTCTCATGCATTGTGCAGTGGATTTTCTTTGGAGAGATAGAGAGGAATGCTGCGGAGTTGCCTTAAGGTTGGGGAGGGGTGGATCAGGGGCTCCCACTGGGAGAGCACCAGGGGCTCCGTGGAGTCCAGGGTACCTCTGCACTGTGGTCTCCAGACTGACCATTCCCTTCTTTAAGGAAAGCAGCATTTAATGTGAGGGCACAAAAAGGGCACAAGGTGAGTTTGGAAGAGGAGGAAGAGACCTGTGTGGTTGGTGAATATGTCTGAGTGTATTGCGAGGGGCAAGGAACAGAGAGGCCGGAGATGATGCTCGTAAGTGGGTTAGGGCTCTTAATTTCATGAATTTCATTTCAAAGGTTCTCCCAGATATCCTAGTCAAAATCTTAGAGAAATCCAATAACCCTCCATGCTGCATGTGGCCCAGGCTTGATTCAGTATTACATTCAAAGCAACATAGCCCATTTCCTTGCTGTAATTCCTGTAAGCTCCAATCACTCCTTAGCTTCCTCCCGTGGAACCCTCGGTTCCATAGCTAAGATGTCTCCCACCCTTATTCCATCCCTCCTGTAGGGTCAGCCACGACTTTGGGGCTTGGCAAGGGCATTGGACAATCCCTGGCCTAACCTTTGTAAGGCATACCACAATGTGGGATGAGCCAGCAGTGGGGAGAGCCATGTCCTGTAGGTTGGAGGGAGGCCTTTTTGAACACCTCACTCCTCTCTGCCTAGCAAAGTCCCCAAAGAGCTTCCTGGCAAAGACTTTTTCACACTTTTTAACTACTTGGCAAGTGGTTTATAAATCCTTCTAAATACCAGCAGATTAGTCTGTGGAAATCCAAAACTTTAGAAAAAATTAATTGAAAGAGCTATTGAATTGAGGAGGTTTTGCCCGAGTAAATATTTTCTCTATGGAATTCCAATCTATTCATTTAGTAATCCTAATTATGGTTTTGCTAATTTGGGGGTCCTTTCAGAGAAAGTGCTTTATTCCACCAGGAACCCTGTCAGTAGGTTAAGAGGATTTTGTTTTTCATTTGTGCTGTTTCAAAAGGAAATTCATTCTTGCAACAGCTTTAGCTGTTTTCTGCTTATGTCTGCTGCCTTGCTGCTCAAGGTTGACAAGAAAAAACCTCAGGCTTTTGTTGGTTCCTGTGCCTGGCCCCTTGTATGTTCACCAGTTCTCTCTCTTCCCACTCTTCTGGGGACTCACCAGAGATATGCAGAGGTGGATGTGCTGAATTTTCCAGGAGTTTCCATTTTCAAAATAATGCCAGACCGTCGGAGCAGAGGGGAAGAGCCGTGGGCCTTGGGGTCTTTGTGTGGGCTGTGTCTTCTAGCGGAAGCCCGCTCTCCCCCTTCCCTGCACGTGTCCCTGTGGCCCCCTATGAGGATGCATGGGGATATACAGCCGAGCAAGGTCTGCTGGGTCAGAGGCTGGTGTATCCTGGTCTCACTTGAGCCGAGTTGATTTGCAGGGGTTCTCAGGATTTTTAAAGCTATCACTTCCTGTCTCTACCTTGTTTTGGACATGGCAAATACTTCTCTTCTGTCATGCCTACTCTGATCTGACTGCGTCTGGAGAATCATGTTTGATTCTGGGGGTCATATTTCAAGAGATCATGACATGGCAGGCCCAGAGAAGAGAGGCTTGTTTCGTGAAACCTGTCCCATGGGAGCTGTATCAGTGATTGGAATGCGCAGGGATACGGACTTCAGGTGATTCAAGGGATGGTATTTCCGGTGGCCTGCCATTGAGACTGTCCTCCCTGGAGTGGCAGTGAGCAAAGGACTGCATCAGGAGTGTTTAAACAGAAGAGAGTTACTTGCTGGGGATACCACACAAGGGCTTCAAGTATCAGATGGCTCTTTCCAACTCTGAGATTTTTCCAACTTTTCTGAGTTCCCATGTGCTGAACGTCAGAGAAGGGAGAGACACGATAAAATTCTTTTAGTTCTTGTCCTTGCTCCGGCTGCCATGACAAAAATACCATGGACTGAGTGGCTTAATGGACATTTTGTTTCTTACGGTTCTGGAGGCTGGGAGTCTCAGATCCACACACCAGCAGACTTGGTGAGGGTCTGCTTCCTGGTTCCGAGACAACCATCTTTTCCTTATGTCCGCATAGGGTGGGAGGTGGGGAGGGAGTTCTCCGGAGTCTCTTTTAGAAGGCGCTAATCCCATTCATGAAGGTGGAACCCCCAAAAGTCCCTTATCTTAATATCCTAATAACATCTCTTTGGGGGATAGGATTTCAAAATAATGAATTTTGGGGGCACAAACTTCTAGTCCATAACAATCCCCTTTTCTTTTTTTCTTAAGAACTCTCTATATTCTTCATTTTTCACAGTATGGCATGCTCCATGACCTTGTCCTTTATAAGAGTCATGCACACATAGGCACACCAAGACTTGTGCTCAGTCGTATTCACACAGACACCTGCACATCAGCAGACCCCCATATACACACACTCACCCACACACAAGTAGACGGGCAGATGCACACAGACTGTAATTAATATTAAATGCCCCACAAAACCTAGGTATGCTCTACAGGCCTGTCTCGGCGATATTGTGGGTTCTGTTCTAGACCATCGCAATAAGGCAAAAATAGCAATGCGGTGAGTCAAATGAAGTTTTCGGTTTCTCAGTGCATGTAACACTTATGTTTACACTCTTCTGTGGTCTATTAAGCATGCAATAGTCTTACGTCTAAAAAGAGAATGTACATGCCTTAATTAAAAAATACTTCATTGTTAAAAACACTAACCACTCTCTGAGCTTTCAGCACGTTGTAGTCACTGATCCCAGATCACCACAACAAATATAATCATAATGAAGAGTTTGGAATCTTGTGAGAATTACCAAAATGTGACACAGACAGACAAAGCGAGCAAACGCTGTTGGAAAAACGGTGGCAACAAGGGTGCCACGAACCTTCAATTTGTGAAAACTGCCATATCTGTGCGTCTGCCTCCCCAGATTGTCTGTGCTCAGGGAGTGTGGAGGGACGGTTAAGCATTCAGTGTGAATGGCTGCGAAGGTGAGGATCCTCCTTGGTGCGGAAGCGCCATCTTGGCCGGTTCAATCCCCACAGTGCGCATCTGAGGGAAGTGTAGCCTGCGTTCTGCAGGGAGGTAGAAGTCCTCCTGTAGTCCAGCTTATGCCGCAGCGAGGGGCCTGTGCAGACACACGGGGCCCCTGGTAATCAAGGCCTTTCTGCAACCCTTCCCACTCCCAACTTGGTGTCTCCCAGAATAATCCTTAGGCCTTTCCTGACAGGGGCTAAATAAAACTCTGGAATTTGGCCTCTTTACTCCCACCCACCGGTGGAACTGTTCCCTAATGTAGTATCTTGGTCATGGAGCTTCTGGGTCTTACACCTCCTTTATCCTGGCTTAGAGCTACTTACTTTTCTAAGCATGGGGGTGGGGGTGGGGGTAGGGGTGGGGGTTGGTGGGGAGGGTGAGAAAGTTCAGGAAGCAGTGTCCAGAGAGGGCTTCAGCTCCTGCCAATGGAGGTGTTTTTGTAGGAGGAGGTCAAGTTAGGAGCTAGACTGATTTTTCCCTTCCAGTGGCCTCTGGGCCAAGTCAAGCAGCTGAGATGAACCCCATTGAACAACGGGCAAAGGATAATGACTGGACAACATATTAAGCAAGAAAAAAAAAGGAGTATTTGAAAAGATGCTCGAACAATATTAGTAATCAAAGATATGCAAATTAAAGCAACAATGAAAAATTACTCTATCCATGTTCTACTGGCAAAAAGAGAAGGTGAGTAATACCAAGTTGTTAGCAGGAATGAGAGAATGGTAAAACCGGCATCGCTCGGGAGAATGTCAACCACCTGACCCCGTGCTCACTCTCTGCCTGCAGACACAGAGAGGAGGTGTGGCTGCATGTTCCTTCTGCTGATGTTGGGGCAACTGTGCCTAAAAACCTATGAGCTATGAAGGTCTAGGCCTATGTGCAGAGAGATGACCTTGCTGACTGTGGAGGAGGGAGAGGGTGGGGCTCATCGTGGCTGGGAGGAGGCTTCCCAAAAGACTGTGACAGGAAACCGAGGCTAGATGGTCTGCTGGAAGCCCTGTCTCAAGTGGTCACCTGCTAAGTGTTGGTCTGACATGGGGCGGGGGGGGGCAGGGAGAGTGGTCACCAGGTGGCTTTGTGTCATTTAAGGTCCACTCGAGCTCCAGCTCTGGCTTATTCTCAGCCCCCTGAGACCTACAGGAGGTGGTTTGAATGCAGGTCCAGATGACACTTTGAGGACCTCTGGTGAGGGGAGAGAACAGTGTCAAGGGCAGACCATTCAAGAAACGCTTCATCTGGGGATGGTCAGAGAGGAAGAAGAAGATCTTGGGAGCAGGAGGAGCCTGGGGACCCTGACACATAGGTAGAATGAGGGGTGATAAGGGCCACCAAACTTCATGACAGGAATAGAGAAAAACTACAAGAGACCATGAAAAGGTCCTCCCCGCCTGCCATGATGTATTATAATAAAGACTAACCAGTATTTAAACATGAGTGAGGGTTGGGGTGCCTGGGTGGCTCAGTGGATTAAGCCTCTGCCTTCGGCTCAGGTCATGATCCCAGGGATCCAGCCCCGCATCGGACTCTGCTCAGCAGGGAGCCTGCGTCCCCCACTCTCTCTGCCTGCCTCTCTACCTACTTGTGATCTCTCTCTCTCTCTCTGTCAAATAAATAAATAAAATCTTTAAAAAACATGAGTTGAGGAGATGAAAAATTCTGATATTGTGAACTGAACATTAATCTAAAATACGTGTGCCTCTAAGTCTGATGCTTATTCAGGAAAAGCCACGAAGTTTGCCCAAGAACAAAAGTGTTCCTCCAACCTTCATTTGACTAAAAGATTGAGCTGGCCTTCTTGTGTACCTGCTGATGCAGAAGCAGCCATAAGCTTTAGAAAAGGGAGAGCCCCCTCCCCTGAAGGGGCATTTCTGACCTCAGTAAGATTTGTGCAGGACATAGGACCTTCAGAGCGTGGCTTCACGTCAGGTGTTAGGATTTCAAGGACCAGTGGAAAAGTTTTCTTAAAAAGAGGTGATACTAGGTTAAAATGTATATTTTTTTCAAGTAGGAACATGAAACAACGTCCTATTACCTCATGAAAGACAGGAAGGCGGGGCGCCTGGGTGGCTCAGTGGGTTAAAGCCTCTGCCTTCGGCTCAGGTCGTGATCCCAGGGTCCTGGGATCAAGCCCCGCATTGGGCTCTCTGCTCGGCAGGGAGCCTGCTTCCCTTCCTCTCTCTGCCTGCCTCTCTGCCTACTTGTGACCTCTGTCAAATAAATAAATGTTAAAAAAAAAAAAAAAGAAAGACAGGAAGGACATCATCTAAGTATAGAGGGCAGCCCTTTGAACAGAACACGTTATATTTTAGGTTAGAATCCAGACTGAGTCTCTGCTATTGTTCATGTCTGCCTGCAGCAAGACTTGGCATTTGATTACCTCCCCCAGAGGTCAGATAGGACTCCACAGATCATTAGCAAGTGATGTGACTTTTACTGGTGAGTTGGTAAAACCATGGGATGGAGGGTAATCCTGTAAACTGCAAGACAGACTAAAGTCAAACACCCCTTGATCATCTCTGTCTTACCCCTGAATCTCTTTTTGGTGACCAGATGCCTCACCTCTATCTCCTCAGTCCCCACGTTACCTCTACCCTTCTCTGACTCCCGAAAAGTTTGAGATAGACACTCAAATGCCATTATTGCTTTATAATGTTAAATAAAAGGGCACAGCAGGCCCCAAATGGAGTTGCTTGTGCTAAATACCATGTCAGCGAATCAAGACTTAATACCTAGTCCAATTGTAGGTTCAACCTCCGAGAAATGTGACCTTCAACCAGTTAACATGGAATTACCCAGTCAGCACTAGTGCGGTAATCCACCCGTTAGAGCCTTCTGGTCCCTTTGAGAGGGTGACATTACCTGAAATTCTTGCCAATAATTCTTGCTAATAATTTCCTTTTTCTGCCCCCTTTCTGCCTTTAAAAACATTTCCTTTTCTACAGCTGGGCAGAGCTCCCTTCTGTTTGTTAGGTGGGATGCTGCCCAATTCATGAATCTGAATAAAACCAATTTGATCTTTAAATTTATTCAGTTGAATTTTTGTCATTTAACAGATTTGGTGGCTCTGATGGGATCTGAAGTGAACATTTTTTTAAGTTTTAAATTCCAGTTAGTTAACGCACAGTGTAATATTAGTTTCAGGTGTACAATATAGTGATTCAACACTTCCATACAACACCCGGTGCTCATCACAAGTGCACTCCTTAATGCTCATCACCTATTTTACCCATCCCCCTACTGTTAACCATCAGTTTGTTCTCTATGGTTAAGAGTGTTTCTTGGGCACCTGGTGGCTCAGTTGGTTAAGCAACTGCCTTCAGCTCAGGTCATGATCCCAGAGTCCCAGGATTGAGTCCAGCTCCATGGGGAGTCTGCTTCTCTCTCTGACTTTCTCCCCTCTCATGCTCTCTATCTCTCTCTCATATAAATAAATAAAATCTTTAAAAAAAAAAGGAGTCTGTTTCTTGGGTTATCTCTCTTTCTCTCTCTTTTCCTTCGTTCATTTATTTTTGTTTCTTAAATTCCACACATGAGTAAAATCATATGGTATTTGTCTTTCTCTGACTGACTGATTTCACTTAGCATAATACTCTACCTCCATTCATGTCATTGCAAATAACAAGATTTCATTCTTTTGATGGCTGAATAATATTTCATTGTGTCTATATACCACATCTTCTTTATCCATTCATCAATTGATGGACACTTGGACTGTTCATAATTTGGCTATTGGAGATAATGCTGCTATAAACATCAGGGTGCATGTATCCCTTGATTTAGTATTTTTGTATCCTTTGGGTAAATACCTAGTAGTGCAATTTCTGGATCATAAGGTAGTCCTACTTTTAATTTTTTGAGGAACCTCCATACTGTTTTTCAGAGGGCTGCACCAATTTACATTCCCACCAACAGTGCAAGAAGATTCCCCTTTCTCTGCATCCTCATGAACACCTCTTGTTTCTTGTGTTGTTGACTTTAGCCATTCTGACAGGTGGGAGGTGATAGCTCATTGCAGTTTTGGTTTGTATTTCCCTGATGATCAATTGATGTTGAGCATCTTTTCATGTGTCTATTGGCCATCTGTATGTCTTCTTTGGGAAAATGTCAATTTATATCTTCTGCCCATTTTTTAATTGGATTTTTTGGGGGATGTTCAGTTTTATAAGTTCTTTATAGATCTTGGATACTAACCCTTTATCAGCTATGTCATTTGCAAGTATCTTCTCCCATTTCATAGGTTGCCTTTTAGTTCTGTTGATTATTTCCTTCACTGTGCAGTAGTTTTTTATTTTGATGTAGGCCCAATAGTTTACTTTTGCTTTTGTTTCCCTTGCTTCAGCAGACACATCTAGAAAGAAGTTGCTATGGCTGATGTCAAAGAGACTCTGTTCTCCTCTAGGATTCTGATGCTTTCAGTTCTCACATTTAGGTCTTTCATCCATTTTGAATTTATTTTTGTGTCCAGTGTAAGAAAGTGGTCCAATTTCACACTTTTGCATGTGGCTGTCTAGTTTTCCCAACACCATTTGCTGAAGAGACTGTCTTTTTCTCATTGGATATTCTTCCCTGCTTTGTTGAAGATTAATTGACCGTAGAGTTGTGAGTTCATTTCTAGGTTTTCTGTTCTGTTCTATTAATCTACATGTTGATCTACTGATCTCTATGTCTATTTTTGTGCCAGTACCATATTGTTTTGATCACTACAACTTTGTAATATAATGTTTTTAAAAAGATTTTATTTTTAAGTTATCTCTACACCCACTGTGGGGCTCAAACTCACAACCCTGAGATCAATAGTTGCATGTCCAGCCAGGTGTCTCTATAATAGAACTTGAAGTCTGGAATTGTGATGTGTCCAGCTTTGCTTTTCTTTTTCAAGGGTGCTTTGGCTACTTGGGATCTTTTGTGGTTCCTAAAAATTTTAGGATTTTTTGTTCCAGCTCTATGAAAAATGCTGTTGGTATTTTGATAGGGATTGCATTAAATGTGTAGACTGCTTTGGATAATATAGACATTTCAACAATATTTGTTCTTCCAATCCATGAGCATGGAAATTCTTCCCATTTCTTTGTGTCATCTTGAATATCTTTCGTCAGTGTTTATAGTTTTCAGAGTACAGGTCTTTCACCTCTTTTTTTTTTTTAGATTTAAAAAATAATTTGTTTATTTGACAGAGATTACAAGTAGGCAGAGAGGCAAACAGAGAGAAGGGGAAGCAGGCTCCCAGCTGAGCAGAGAGCCTGATGCAGGGCTCCATCCCAGGACCCTGGGATCACAACCTGAGCCGAAGGCAGAGGCTTTAACCCACTGAGCCACCTAGGTGCCCTCTTTCACCTCTTTGATTAGGTTTATTCCTAGGTATCTTACTGTTTTTGGTGTAATTTAAGTGAGATGGATTCCTTAATCTCTCTTTCTGCTGCTTCACTATTGGTGTATAGAAATGCAACAGATTTCTGTATGTTTTTGTATTTCTGTATGATTTTGTATCCAGTGACTTTACTGAATTCGTTTATCAGTTCTAGCAATTTTTTGGTTGTGTCTTTTGGGTTGTCCACATATAGTATCTGGTCATCTGCATATAATGGAAGTTTGACTTCTTCATTGCTGATTTGGGTGCCTTTTATTTCTTGTTGTCTGATTGCGGTGACTAGGACTTGTAGTATTAGGTTAAATAACAGTGGTAAGAGTGGACATTCCTGTCTTATTCCTGACAGGAATGATGATATTAGGATGATATTATTGGGTTTTTCATATATGGCCTTTATTGTATTGAACTATGTTCCCTCTAAACCTATTTTATTGTTTTTTTTTAATCATGAATGGATGTTGTACTTTGTCAAATGCTTTTCCTGCATCTATTGAGATGATTATATGGTACTTATCCTTTCTTTTATTAACATGGTATATCATGTTGATTGATTTGTGAATATTGAACCACTCTTGCAACCCAGGAATAAATCTCACGTGGTGTGGTAAATGATTTTTTTTAAAAGATTTTATTTATTTATTTGACAGAGACAGAGACAGCTAGAGAGGGAACACAAGTAGGGGGAGTTGGAGAGGGAGAAGCAGGCTCCCCATGGAGCAGGGAGCCCAATATGGGGCTCGATCCCAGGACCCTGGGATCATGACCTGAGCCCAAGACAGATACTTAACAACTGAGCCACCCAGGCACCCTGTGAATGATTTTTTAAATGTATTCTTGGATTTTGTTTGCTAGTACTTTATTGAGAATTTTTGCATCCATGTTCATCAGAGACAACTGTAGTTGTCTCTTTTAATGGAGTCTCTGTCTGCTTTGGTATCAGAGTAATGCCAGCCTCATAGGATGACTTTGGATGTTTTCCTTCCTTTTCTATTTTTTGGAATAGTTTGAGAAGAACAGATATTAACTCTTCTTTAAATGATTGCCAGAATTTGCCTGTGAAGCCATCTGGCCCTGGAATTTTGTTTTCTGGGAGTTTTTTGATTACTGATTCAATTTCTTTGCTGGTTATTGATCTGTTCAAATTTTCTTTTTCTTCCTGTTTCAGTTTTGGTAATTTATGTTTCTAGGAATTTATCCATTTCTTCTAGGTTGTCCACTTTGTTGGCATATTGTTTTTCATAACTTTCTCCCATAATTGCTTGTATGGGATCTGAGGTAAACTTTTGATGATGTTTGGGGACAATGAGAAACACAAGTATACTGGTGAAGCCCTTTTTCAGTTCATTGTCTTTCTCACTATTTCTCACTGTTCCTCTTGGTTCTGAGCTCCACCGTCTTTGCGTTGAGCTCTCAACCTAATTGGCTTTTCAGTCCAGGGCTTAGTGAGTGAGCTTGAGTTGATAGTTCCATCTGAAACCCAAGTCCCTCGCCCTTGGTTGGGTCTGCAATTCCTTGGCTATTTGAAGTCACTTTCCTCATTTCCAGGCTAAAGTCCCCACTTACTGGGGTTTGCTGGCTTAGTCCACACTGGAAATTGCTGGTGGTATGTACCTTTTCTTTTGACCAGTCTGGAGTAATATCTCTTGGTTACTGTCGGTATGTTAAAGTGTACATATTTGTTTGTTTTATGTTGTGTTGATAAAGACTATTGCTAGTGGGGATCTTGGAAGCCCCCCCAAAAAAGGCTGCCAAAATTGTCGGGGATAAGTTGAACACCTAAAGGCTGTTAGAGGGTGCCTGGATGGCTCCCTCTAACCATGGTTGGGTGACTGCCTTCAGCTCAAGTCATGATTCCGGGGTCCTGGGATCAAGTCCCACATTAGGCTCCCTGCTCAACAGGGAGTCTGCTTCTCCCTCTGCCCTTCCCTCTGGTCATGCTCTTTCTCTCTCCCTCTCTTGCAAAGATGGATAAATAAAATAAGTAAAAAGAAAGGCTGTTAGAGCACTTACCAGCCAAACCTAATGCAAAGACTCCCATGTTAAGGTACTGGTCACAGAATGGATTAGATTGACAACAGGTTACCTGTCAATCTCAAGAAAAATTTCCTGGCAATGAGGTACACCATAGAGCCCCACACAATCCCCAACCCCTCAGCACTTCCTTTTTAGGTATCAGTTTGGCTCTGAGAGACCCAATTTTAGGTCAGAGTTGGCTGTCCAGAAATGTGGGCTAAATTCCATTCCCACCTCAGGGTCCTCAGAAACTGCTGCTAGCCCTCAGGGAACTATGAACATGGAAAACATTTCAATAAGAAAAGATCATTTAAGAAGTGCACTTGAAAGTCACGGTTCTCAAATTATATATATATTTTAAAGATTTTATTTAAGGAAGGGAAAAATGAAGGAGGGGGATTGGAGGGGGAGATGAGCCATAAGAGACTATGGACTTGAGAAACAAACTGGGGGTTTTAGAAGTGAGCGGGGTGAGGGGATGAGTAACCCAGTGATGGATATTAAGGAGGGCACGTATTGCATGAAACAGTGGGTATTATATGCAAACAGTGAATCATGGAGCACTACATCAAAAACAAATGATGTACTGTATGGTGACTAACATAACATAATAAAAAAATAATAAAACAATGACACTCTTTAAAAAATAAGTATTTTATTTATTTATTTGAGAGAGGGAACATGAACAGAGGGTGGGGGTAAAAGGAGAAGCAGGCTCCCCACTGAGCAGGGAGCCTAACTCAGGGCTCCATCCCGGGACCCTGGGATCATGACCTGAGCTGAAGGCAGATCCTTGATCCACTGAGCCACCCAGGTGCCGGTAGTCACATTTCTCAAATTAAACAAAGAGGATGAGATGCCTATTTTAATTGGCATTGGAAGCCTCCAAAAGGCTTCAAAATTCAAAAACAGTTTTTTTAAGGATTCACTGTAAAAGACTAGTGAAAAATTAAAGACACAAAAAGGGGATGCCTGGGTGGCCCAGTCAGTTAAGCATCTGCCTCTGGCTCAGGTCATGATCCCAGAGTCCTGGGATTGAGTCCCGCATGGGGCTCCCTGCTCAGTGTGGAGTCTGCTTCTCCCTTTGCCTGCCATTTCCCCTGCTTGTGCTCTCTCTCTCTGTCTCTCTCTCTCCCCTCTCTCTCACAAATAAATAAATAAATAAAATCTTAAAAAAAAAAGAAACAAAATGTACCTAAAATGAAAGACTGTAAGATGGGCTCAACTGCTTCTCCTCCCTTTCCTCCTTTATTTGAGCACTCTTTCTAGCAATCCCCCAATTTCTAGCAAACCCCCAATTTGAGTCACCTTCATACCATAAATAAAAGTTCACCAAGGTCTCACAGATACCTCCATATCTACCTTCAAGGGAGGGTCTCCATAGGGACTCCACCCAGAGATGACAAGACCCTGAAGAATTTTCTGCTAAATGGCTAAATTATTCCCTTAAATAGCCAAAGGGAAACAAAAATTAAAATTAATTTAAAAACCTTACAAATTTGGGTACATATTGAAGCTACACTCTATTTTAAACCCCATTCAGAACCTGCATGTGAGAACATGGAAAAACTGTCAGAAGTCAGCTGAAGGGTGAGGGTCCTTGCCAGAGTCAGCTCTACCAGCTCTCTGTCTACAATACCCAGGGGAGAGAGAAAAATAAATTATCTCTTGCACCCTTTTGGGGGACCGCTCTTACATCTGAGTCCGGGGGGCAGGGGCAGTATTCAATACTACCAGAAATGTTCGCTGTTTGTCCTGACTGAAAACTGACAAGGTATTTAAAGGACATTTTTAAGTAGCTCTGCAGTCAAAAGTTGGGCCAAATTGGGAGGTGGTATTCAGAGACTAATAGGAATTTTGTTAGGCCTCCTCCCCTAAGCTAAAATGAAATGATGTGCCCAGGGAGAAAGGAAAACTGGAGGCCTTTGTAAAAGTATTTACTAAAAAAGATGATGTCATTAAATGGACAGCACAATCTACACCATCATTTCAGTCACAGCTGTTTGAAAGATCAGGAGCAACTGTTCTCACCTCACAAACCTCTGCAAAACTAGACATGGGGCCTTAGAGGCAATTCAAACTTCACCCATTCCTTGTCACCACTCCCAAACCTCCCCTTTTCATCTTGAAAGCCTTATAAGTACTGGCCTTGGGAAACCAAACTCCTTCTTGGAGGAATTTGCATTCTTTCTGACTGATCCCTGTGAGAACCCTTATCTAGACCAACCCCAATTCCTAAGACTGAAAAAAAGTGGGGTGCAAGGGGGGTGGGAAAAGACTATTTTTTATTTATTAAAAAATAACACAACAATACAAACTACTTCACAGCCTCCATGAGATTACTTGTCAAGGACAAGTACAGATCTTAAGGGTCTTCTGCACAAATGTTAGTAGTAAAAAGTTTTAGTCACGAAAACTGTAAGGTCTCTACATCTGTATGTTTTCTGTGTGTCTATATATATATATGGGTTGTGGATACGTGATAGTATTTTCTACCTCCAGATGGTATTGCAAAAATTAATTTATGAAAGCGCCCTATTTAATTGGCTTAAAGAAAATTAAGTGCTTATATAAATTAAATTCTCAAAAATGTAATAGAAACTAATCCAAATGAATTTTAGGGAAAATATTTGGTGTTGAAATTTGTTAGTTTAATTAAAATAGACATACCTTCAGAGTTATCAACATTAAAAATAATGCAGGCATTGGGGTACCTGGGTGGCTCAGTGGGTTAAGCCTCTGCCTTCAGCTCAGGTCATGATCCCAGCGTCCTGGGATTGAGCTCTGCATCGGGCTCTCTGCTCAGCAGGGAGCCTGCTTCCCCCTCTCTCTGCCTGCTTGTGATCTCTCTCTGTCAAGTAGATAAATAAAATCTTTAAAAAAAAATGCAGACATGCAACTTTTATTCCACCTAAGCTTACAAAAGACCAAATAAGTTCATGTTATCTCTTACAAAATTTATTACTTAAAAAAAAAATGCTTGGGGCAATGGCTGACTTGGTCTAATGTTTCATGGAGATTTTATGGGTAATATAAACATATGAAGAACAAGAAAATTAAATAGACGTAAGTAGGATGAAAAAGTTTTAGGTAAACTTTGAAAATAGTTTCCTCAAATATTTTTGGTAACCCCAAACCTTAAAGTTTTGCTAAGTTAAATGATGAGTGAAGTTCAGTTATTGACTATGCAGATCATTTCCAAATAACATAATGAAACATTAGTTACTGAACACGGGCTTAGATACTTTTGACTTCTTACTAAAGAAGAACTGTTGTGGTGCCTAAAAGGCACAGTCAGTTGGGTGTCTGACTTTCTGTTTCAGCTCAGGTCATGAACTCAGGGTCGTGGGATCGAGCCCCATGTCGGGCTCTGTGCTCAGCACCGAGTCTGCTTGAGATTCTCTCTCTCTCTCCCTCTGCCCCTCCTGCTTGTGCTCTCTCTCTCTCTCTGAGATAAATAAATAAATACTTTAAAAAAAGAACTGTTGGTAAACATGTTCTGTTTTGGTAAATAAATAAATAAATACATACATACTTAAAAATAAGAACTGTTGGTAAACATGTTCCGTTTCAAACATGCAGTGTTGAAAGATTGTACTTTAAAGTGTATGTTTCTAAAAATTATGAAATGCATTCATAGATTTGTCAATCTACAGAATACTAATGTAACAGTTTACAATTGTTTGTTAGTTTTCACTAGAAATTAAGGTTTTTTTTTTAAAAGATTTTATTTATTTATTTTATAGACAGAGATCACAAGTAGTCAGAGAGGCAGGCAGAGAGAGAGAGGAGGAAGCAGACTCCCTGCTGAGCAGAAAGCCCGATGCGGGGCTCGATCCGAGGACCCCGGGATTATGACCTGAGCGGACGACAGAGGCTTTAGCCCACTGAGCCACACAGGTGCCCCTAGAAATTAAGGTTTTTAAGGGTCACAAATTCTAGCTAAGATATGCAGTTACAGCTATTGGAAATCATAAGAGAAACCACCGTATACAAGCAAAGTAGAATGTGTTTTGATCAAAGAAGGTACAAAGAATGGAGACACATTTTTGTTGAGAAAAAAAGTAATATTGTGCTAAAATGACACTGGTTATTTCAAAATGAGAAAAAGAAAAATATAGGACAAAATTTGAAAGTCATAGAAGGTTTATGGAAGAGAAATCTTTAGAAAGGAATTTTATGTGTAGTCAGGTCTGGCTAAGATTAAAATAAATTTAATTAAGTAAATGAGTTTTAATATGAAAAGAAAGCTGGGGCAAAATAAGAATTTGTTTTCTTTCTGTTAAATGGATAAAGTTTTCTTGGACTATTGGTCTGCTCTTGATAAGAGATTATAAAAGATTTTTCTTTATCTGTTAAAGTTGTCTGCCTACAAAAAAAAATCAAGTAGTCTGCCTACAAAACAAGGATACTGTGTTTTGTCAAAATAATATCTTGTGTTGGTTTTTATTTTTTTAAAGATTTTATTTATTTATTTGACAGACAGAGATCACAAGTAGGCAGAGAGGCAGGCTGATGGGCTGGTGGGTGGGTGGGGAAGCAGGCTCCCTGCTGAACAGAGAGCCCGTTGTGGGGCTCCATCCCAGGACCCTGGGATCATGACCTGAGCTGAAGGCAGAGGCTTAACCCACTGAGCCACCCAGGTGCCCCTCTTGCGCTGGTTTTATCAAGTCTTTGATTACTTAAAAAACCCCTGAATCTTCTCTATTAAATGATCTAAGGATTTTAAAAATTTATTCCTATTTTAATTTTTAAAAATTTTGATTTAAATTTCAGTTAGTTAACATAAAATATAATATTAGTTTCAGGTGTACGATATAGTGATTCAGTACTTCCATACATCACCCAGTGCTCATCACAGCAAGTACACTCCTTAATCTCCATTCCCTATTACACAGATTCCCCTGCCCCACCCCCGCCATAACCATCACCTTAGTTCAGAGTCTATTTCTTGGTTTGCCCCCCTCTCTCTTTTTTTCCTTTTGCTCATTTGTTTTGTTTCTTAAGTTCCACATGTGAGTGAAATCATATGGTATTTGTCTTATGCTAAGTGACTTATTTCACTTAGCATAATACTCTCTAGCTCCATCCACATTGTTGCATATAGCAAGATTTCATTCTTTTTTAATGGATGAGTAATATTCCGTTGTGTATATACACTGCATTTTCTTTATCCATTCATCAGCTGATGGACACTTGGGCTGTTTCCATAATTTGGCTATTGGAGATAATGCTCCTATAAACATCAGGATGCATGTATCCCTTTGAATTAGTATTTTTGAATCCTTTTGGTAAATACCTAGTAGTGCAATTGCTGGAACACAGGTTAGCTCTATTTTTAACTTTTTGAGGAACATCCATACTGTTTTCCAGAGTGGCTGCACCAGTTTGCATTCTCACCAACAGTGCAGGAGGGTTGTTCTTCCAAGCATTTTTTTTTTTTAACAGCTATTTAACTTTCTGTATTTGACTGTGTAGTCTTTAACTGTCACCATGGTTAAATGGATAGCTAAGTTTTGTTTCACAATCTGATCCTATTTGACCAAGTATTTTAAAATTTCTTTGATATTTTTGACAGGCTTCCCACAAACCAAATTCTAAATGAAGTCTTTTTGACCTCAGATTATCTTTAGGACTTTTCAGAGGGTCCTTGGAAGGTCTCAAAAGGTTTGTTCTTTCTCCTTATGAAAAAGGAGAAACTAATTAGATGTATTTGGTATGTTAAATTACATGGGTAGCATTGTCAAATAAAAAGTAATACTACTAAGCCTTCTTTATGTTGTATTTATATAGGTAGATGTTAAAACTATTCCAGAAATTGTTAAAATTCTAGAAATCTGATATTGGTATTATAATGTTATAAGACATAATTCCAGTTATTATCTTAAATTGTTGTGTGTCACAAAACTAACCAAGTTTCCTTCTCAATTCCATTATAATGAACTCTCATAAGATCTTTAATAATGGACATTTAAAGAAGTTTCCTGTAATTTACAGTTATTGTTTACTCTGATACTTTTGCAGAAGAGTTCCTGCATAATTGCTTCATTCTTAAGGAGATTCAGGGAGCTTTCTGACAACTTTAAGTTACCAATACAAGTTTCTGATAAAAAGCACAAGTTTCTGATAACTTTAAGATCATAAAACTGAACTGGGTAAGAATTACAATGAATGGAAAAACTGGATTCAGGTAGAACAAGTATTAATTACATGGGACTGAATAAGGAGAGTAATCACAACTTTTATGTTTGAAACATTGCTGGTTCTTTAGTGTTTTGTTTTTCCAGATTTTAGGCAACCTTTTTCTCTTTTTCCTCTTAAGTTATCAACAATTTCCTAAGATACACCTTTGTGAATAAAGATAAAACATTTGCTTTTTCTCCCTACATGTTCCTTCCAGAATTTGGAAACTCTTGAGTGTTCCTTTCATGGCAATAGTTATTTACATAAGTTCAGTGAGAATATGTTCCTCTTGTAACAGGATACAATTATTGTGTTATGTTGGTGAAATATTAGCTATGTTATAGCTAATTAGTTATGTTATAGCTAATATTTCACTAACATATTGGTGAAATATTGGCTAGTTTTGACTAGAATGTCGTTTTTGAGATAGATATACATAGACTCAGATATGACCAGACAGTTTAGAGGGACCAAGGTTGACTTTACAGAACCAATAAAGTCCCTTGGAAAAATCAACCTCATACTTTGATTACAAGGTTCCACCAAAACAATCTTAAAAAGAGTTTATATAGTCAGTCACTACCTATGCTACACTCATGTAAATAATCAGGCCAAGTTTAACACAAACTAGTTTTACCACAATTATCTTTGATAAAAAATGAGATTAATCATGAAGAGAAAAAAATTCTGTTTGCTTCTTTGTCTATATTAGATTCTGATCTTGTTACTTGCCCTAGGAGGTTTTGTTATATACTGGTAAATTGGACTAGATCCTAAAGTCATCTAGTTTCCTAAAAAAATCTGGCTACAAATCTCCAAATAATGTTTCCGATTTTCTTCTATCTTTCTGATTTGGAATCACTAAGAACAAAGTCTTCCCTTCAATCTACTTAAAAGGTACTATGCCAGGTTCTCCTTATTACCCAGGTGATAGTCAAATTTCAGGAACATGATCCTTGGATACATATCTCACTGCTAAAGAAGGCTCTATTTGACATCTGGTTTTGACACAAACAATGGTGATCTCCAAGTCAAACTGATGAAGAAGAGAAGGAGAAAAGTAGCTGACATCGAGGTAGACTGCTTTCACCCAAGATGTTGGATCAAGACTTCATATTTTAACTAAACATCAAAGTCTTTCTTTTTCCCTTTCTTTTCTTTACTCTGGCCTGGAAAGATAATGCCATCATCTGTATCTCCTGGGCCATTACTAAGGGGAGGGGATAGCCCTTGCCTCTCAGCATGCTGAATTTGTGATAAAAAATGGCCACCTGAATTGGTATTTACTGGGTATTTACCCCAAAGATACAGATGTAGTGAAAAGAAGGGTCATCTGTACCCCCATGTTCATAGCAGCAATGGCCACAGTTGCCAAACTCTGGAAACAACCAAAATAGCCTTCAATGGGCAAATGGATAAAGAAGATATGGTCTGTATATACTATGGAGTATTATGCCTCCATCAGAAAGGATGAATACCCAACTTTTGTATTAACATGGACGGGACCGGAAGAGATTATGCTGAGTGAATTAAGTCAAGCAGAGAGAGTCAATTATCATATGGTTTCACTTACTTGTGGAGCATAAGGAATAACATGGAGGACACTGGGAGATGGAGAGGAGAAGTGAGTTGGGGGAAATCAGAGGGGAGACGAACCATGAGAGATTGTGGACCCTGAGAAACAAACTGAGGGTTTTGGAGGGGAGGGGAGTTGGGGGTTGTATAAGCCTGGTGGTGGGTATTATGGAGGGCACGTATTGCATGGAGCACTGGGTATGGTGCACAAACAATGAATTTTGGAACACTGAAAAAAAATTAAAATTTAAAAAAATGGCCATCTGTCTATTAACAGTGTCATCTTAGCAAGAATGGTTTGTGCCCAACAAGGTTGTCTTTGTCTGTGGTGATTCTTATTCTCCTTGGGTCTATGAATGCCTAGATGGCTGGCATATAACCAGGCAATGCATCTTTGGTTATCTAGTTGTGCCCTTAACTTTCCACAAACAAACTAACCCACCAAGGTCGACTCCCTTGGATTTACATCGTCAAGTTAGAAAGGAGTTATCAGGAGACATTCACAACCACACTTTCCTGGTTAGGAATAAATGTAAACAAGAATCCTATCAGAAATCTCTCCTTAACTCTTGAGAATATTGCATATCAACCTCTACTACAATGAAAGCTGCCCTTCCAACGTCCTTAGACACTCTGGCCAAGATCATTCTTGAGAATAGGAGAGCCCTTGATTATCTTTTAGCTGAACAAGAAGGTGTCAGTGCTGTGGCCCAGACCACCTGCTGCACCTGGATTAACACTTCTGGGAAAATGGAAACACAGTTACATAAGATCACTGAGCAAGCCACTTGGTTTAAGAAGGTGATTCCTTCCACGAGGTCTTTCTTTGACTGATTTGATTGGTTTGGGTCTTGGGGACCTTACCTCTGAAGTGCACTCCGAATACTGGTTACTCAGTTTATAGGAATCATAGTTAATCTCCCTGCATGTTTTATTCTCTCTAAAGCTTTAGGTGTATGTTTGCAGCTGCAAACCTTCTCCCTTGGGCTGGAATGATCTAAGGAATGAAGAGAATGACTAACTTAAAGATCGTGAACCTGAAGTCATGACAGGGGATTAGGCAAAATGACCTGTGACTACCACACAAAAGATTGACATAACCTCCTGGAACCACAGAGCAGTAGCGGAGAGTGATGCCAATGCCTTAAATTTGGATCACATCTCTCAGACTGAGAGTCTGATCAAAAGGGAGGACTTGTTAAAAGGGTGACAGCAGGCCCCAAATGGATTCACTTGTGCTAAATCCCATGTCAGCAAACCAAGACTTAATAACGAACCTAATGGCAGTTCCAGCCACTCAGAAATGTGACCATTCAACAGTCAACACGGGTCAGCGCTAGCAAGGTGATGTGCCCGATAGACTCCCTCTGTCCTCTCGGGAGGGGGGCCTGGCCAGAACAATGCATTCTTCGCTAAAATTTCCTTTTTATGTGTCTTTTTTCCATCTTTAAGAACCTTGCCTTTTCTATAGCTTGGCAGAGCTCCTTTCTATTTGCCAGATGGGACGCTGCCTGATTCATGAATCGTTGAATAAACCAATTTGATCTTTAAATTTACTCTGTTGAATTTTTGTTGTTTAACAATAATAAAAATTTGCAGACCTAGGGAGTGGAACAGTCGAAATCTGTAATCTAGATGTCTCAGCATTCTAGGCTTCAAGGCTGCTCTTTCCATTAAAACAAGGTTTCCATCCCAACAAGCTGTGGGAAAAACTGTACTGTGCCCCTGGGGTGTTGGTGCATGGATGGGGTTGTGGGGAAGGCTGTGTTCCTCACTCTTTGCTTCCTGCCTTTTTCCTTAGGCTCCTGATTTTCCCCCTCTTTCCTAAGGCTACCTCCTGCGATAGGTCCAAAATTCCTGTGAGTTTATTATGCAGTGCAATTTAGCTTCCTCTTTGTCTCATTCTTCCTTTCCAAAGCAGCCCTGGGGCCTCTCTCTGCATAATTAAAAGATCCATTAAGGTGTTTTCCTAAACAAAAGAGCAGCTTTCTCCCTCAGAGGAATTCAGTCATACTCTTAGGACTAGTAGTGGGGACTGCAGTCAAATTTAAAAATAATAACACAGACACACACAGACACACACTTGAAAGAGAGAGAGAGAGGGAAAGGTATCAGGGCATATTTACCCTATGTTCCACGGACAGGCGAAACAAATCCTAACGGGGAGCTGCTGGGGTGAATTTACCAGGACTAACAGGGCACAGGGCGGCCAGCACCGTGTCTCTGCCTGCAGGCAGAGGGAGCCCGGAGTAGATGAGAGGAGTGTCTGGTGCTTCTATCTCATGAATTGTGGGGTGTCCCCTTCAGGACTGGAAATGCTGCTAGCCTGCTGCTCCCAAGCCCTGTGTTCATCTTCATGCACAAATGTCCTCAAGACCATGAGCAAGATGATCTTCTCCCCACACAACCCTCTTGGGCCCTGTGTCCCTTTTTGGAAACTTTTTCTAGTCTCCTTTTGGCACTGACCCAAAGGCAAGTGAGTGCCCGGGCCCGAGTGTGGCCCCCTCACGTTTGGGGGATTTTCCACATATCTTGCAAGGCTGGTCTTAGAGCGTAACTAAGTTATTGTCAGTGCCTCATCATAGCACCCGAGTGTTGACAACTTGACACCTGTGTTACAGCAAGAGGCATCACATTTGGCTCTAAAAGTTAAAGGAATCAGAGAAATTTTGGAGTTTTAGAAATCTGAGGCATTGACAAGGTTTGGAGTCAATTAAGTAACCAGCAGGCCTTGCCTGTCTCCTCAGACTGGCAGGTTCTAAGATGCTCCTGTAGGGGAAGAAAAATTTTCTTATACCCTCTTAGGTTCTGTGGCTGGCCTAAAAATTCAACTGACATAAGACAGAATAACGGGAGAAAAAGCATATAAATTGATGTAATATTTTTATGTGCACATGGGCATCTTCAGAAGGAAAACAAAGACTCGAAGAAGCCATTAAGCCCCAAAGCTTACAAGCCTTTTTACACAAAGAACGATAAATTGTGGGATTTGACAAGACAAAGGGGCTTGGGCTAGGGGCTGTAAATTGTGGGAGTGTGAGTAGAAATTATATGGGGAAAACGAATGGAAGATAAGGGTTATATGTGTAGGTTTGTTTGCACAGTTCCATTTCAAAGTCAACTCCCAGGCTCTGCTGATAAGAATGTTCCTTTCCTGGTGCAGGAGGGCACCTTTCTCAGTGGAAATTTTATGTCTTGTTTTTAGGTAGAAAGGGGAGGGCAGAGAGGACTTCCTGTATCTGCTGTTTCTCAAGTGCCTTCAGCTCAAAATACTCAAGTTGGCATATTTTTGGATGGCGTGTTCTGAACCCCTTCCCTTCTTTTGCTGCCTTAAGGGGGAATCATGGCCCCAAGTAGGTACTTACCATCCTCAGGGCTGGGGGACTTCCTGACTACGAGAACTTCCTCTTTCTTTGTGCTGGCTACAACACATATCTGCTCTTCTAGGAGAGTCTTCTCTTCCAAGAGGCCTCTTCAGGCGCTTAAGCTTGAGAAGGGCATCGTTTGGGATGTTGTTAGTATTGAGAAGAGTGTGAATATTTGGGTGATGTCCAGCCAGGGGCAGCTTCTGCCCTGTAACTATGGGAAGCCAATGGTAATGGTTAAAGCCTTTCAGGACACAATTGTGGAGGGCCAGACTGAAGGGGAAATGAGGTTGGGGTGTGAGCAGTGTCCCTGGGGAGCCTGGTTACCAAGGCTGCAGGGTCATCAGTCCTCGGGGCCTGTCTCAGAGCAAGAGGGTGGATGTTCTGGGTGTTCTAGGTATGCTGAACAAGTGTCCTGAAGGCTGGAGCTGGAGGCGTGGGGAGGGGGTTCTTGGAGAAACACTGGTTTCTTGCATGGGTCAGTCACCCCTTCCTTCTCCTATACCAACAGTCTTCATTTATCTAGAAAAGAAGCAGGTGTGGTGAGGGGTGCGGGAGTGGGGAGCACTAAGTCTAGAACCTCTGCCCTTGCTTAACTATTTTAGGAGAGGGAAGGTGTTCAGGTCTCAGCCCTCTGCAGAGCACAAGGATCTGCCCACAGGAGACAATGTTCTTGTCCCTTGGGCTGTCTTAGCTGGAGTTGGTGAGCAGTACCAACCGGGCCCTTGCTTTTGACAGTGTTAATGTCATCACTACATTTGCAGGCTGAGCAGGTATTTTGTGTAATGGGGCTCCTTCCTTGAGCCAAAACAATGTCCATTTCCAGAATTCAGGTGAGGCTAGATATTTCTGATAGCCAAAGGGACGGTGTCCTCTTTCGTCTGGACTTGTGGTCTTTCGGGAAGAGTCCTTACCAAAGGGAAGAGGTGTCCAAGGCAAAGAGTTTGCCCCGTGGAGCCATTAAGGGCCCAAGCAGCTCTGGGTCCAGCCTTAACTCTGTCTCCATCCCCCACTCCATGGGAGTCTGGATGTTAAGGCATGGGAGATGGGATCATGGGGATGGTCAGAACTGCAAAAGTCATTTCTCTAAAGTTCTGTAAGGCAGTGGGGCCCAAGCACCCTGCTCTAGACGCCTCTGATAGGGCACAGGGCACAGCACGGAAAGAGAGAGATTTGCTCTGCTTTGCCTGGCCATGCGGCAGCTTTGCTTCTAGGGGCAGGCTCTGGTTTCACAATGATGGCTGGGGGACCCAGCAGTCCCTGGCAGAAGTGTGTCAGGCAGGCAGTCCCTAAGAGAAGAGGACTAAATCTGCAGCTGTCATACAGCAACTGACCAGCGTCATCCATGAGCACATGTGGGTCATCTCCTGGGACTCCCAGAAACTCTTGAGGGGATTTAGCAGGCGGCGAGGTCCTGCGTGTGAGCTAGGGAATTAGCGTGCCTACTGGTTTCTTCCTTTTTAGAGCGTGTCAGGAGCCTTGGAGTTATGTGAGAAGGAGAAGAAACCAGGTTTTCTGTTTAAGAAAACAAAACCCCATTTTTGTCCACAGATAGATTCTTCCAGGCAGCTGCTCTCTGGAAAGCTGGGCTTCCAGGTTCCTGCTACATGTGTGCCCAGGGCTGGGAGGCGGCCTGGCAGGATCGGTGGTGACTGCCATGTGGGTGGCTGGGGTCCCGGGGCCTGGATGCTATGGGATCTGACCCCGTACTTCTCAGACAGCCTGGCTCAGGCTCACAGGCTGCTGCCAGCTCCGGCAATTCCTCAAGGTGAAAGCACTCTCTAGCGGGTCATTCTGGCTGTGTCTGAGTGGTTTTCTGTTCACAGAATCATTTATTTCTGGTGTCAGGGAGGCCCAGGGCAGCTTTTCTCACTGGCTATAAATGCTCTGAGCACCATCGATTCCTCTGCTCCTATCCGTGGAAATCTGCTGGAGCAGCAAGTCTGTGTCTGGGATTCCTTGGTGGGGGTCAGGGAGGGCAGGGGTCACAATGGCTTTGGTTCCCTTCCTCTTGGCAGAGGCTGGTGGGGTGGGGGATGCTGAAGCCCCTGCAGACCCCCTGGGGAGCAGCCTCCTGGTTTGGACGCTGTGCTGGAGTTTCCTAGCCTGCAGCTGGTGGGGGAGGGTGTGGCTAGCTGTATACTCCTGTACACTCCTGGGCTCACAATGCCACCTGACACTTCTCCTGAAGGCTACCCCATCCCAGGGCCCCTGGGTGTGCCCCTGAGCCTGACTGGGGACTCTTCCAGAGCTCATCTTCCTTCAAAGAAGACCCAGATCTCCTTTTCCCCTCCTCCTGGCTTGGGCTGTGTGTGTGATGGTGTGTCTCTGTGGGCACGCTTGTTCATGGCACGTAGTGTGCAAGCGCCTGTGTCTGAATGGGAGGTGTTGGCCAGATGTCTATGTGTGAAGGTGTCTGAGTGTGTACTTCTCTCAGCTCTCCCTTGCTCTTCTTAGTCCACTTCTCCCTGTCATCTGAGGATTTATGAAAAATCTCAGGGAGGAGGTGCTGGGCGTGGAGGGGACCTCAGATACGGGTCTCTTTGCCCTCAGAGCTGCCCTAGAGACGGAGGGGGGAGGCAATGTTTCCTAGGCTCTGAGAGCCTCTCCTGAGAGAAAAACATCAATCTGCTTGTCAGAGGGAAAATGGCTATTTGTCCATGTCTGGAAGGACCCCTGGGGCAGGGCTGGCTCTGAGTCATCACTGTCTCCTGGGCCCAGCACAGAGTAGGGGCAGGGGATGGGACAGAGTATTGAGCCCAGGGACTGGGCAGGCTGTGTACCCTCAGGGCTGACACTAGTGGTCAGTCTAGTGGGGGGTGGGCTACAGCCTGAGGAGGTGGAGGGTCAGGAGAGGCACTGGAGGTGGGGGTTGGGGGTGATGAGGAAATGGGGCCTGGTCAAGTTGTGTCAGCACTGCCTCAACTGGCAGCTGGGGGAAGAGGCTGGGGAGACGGAGTGAGGGTTGAAGGTCAAGGTGAGGGCAGCATTCCCTTCCATGGACCAAGAAGAGCATGGCAAACTCAGGATCTAGAGACACTGAGGCCTGACCTTACTTCATGGTGTCCCAGAGGACAAGTGGCCTCCGGTGGGAAGAAGTTTCCGTTAGAGCTTCTATGGAGGAAGAGACAGTTTCCTCTCTTTCCTGGCTCTATTTCCGTTACATCCTTCTTTCAGTGCCTGGGGAAAGTCCTGGCAAGTCTTCCCATCTGGGTTAGTGTCTGTGGTGTGAATGCCTGAGAGATTAATGAATTTCTAGAGATCAGACCCCTGGGCCTAAAGCATAGATCTGCAGCTGACTGGAGGTTTCTCCATGGGCCTCCATTTCCACCTGGGTAGTAGCTGGGGCCCTTCATGGTCTGGTTATCTATGGTCCTGTGGCTGGAAAGGCTTTCCCAGGAGCCAGAAGACATATCGTGGTAGGGACATGCCTGTGCATCCTCTTGCCCACCATTCCCTTTCTGTTTGTCAAGAGTCTGTCTCTGGTCCCAAGGGTGAGGCTCTGGTGCTGCTGGGCTTCAGGGGACAAACCATTTCTATCATGACAACCCCCACATGATGACTGCCAATGGTGAATGGACAGGAACCTGTGGCCACTTGGATTATCCTTCTGGGCTTGGCTCTACATCTGGGAGTAAATGGGTAGAAGATGGAGCCAAAGCCAGAGCTTACAGAGCTCACTTGTTAGATGTTGACTGAGTACTTACTCTGGGCCAGAGGCCCTCCTTTAGCCTAGAGGGACTCAGACCACTTCAGTCTTCTAGACTCCTAGTATATCAAGTAACAAATGTGCTGAATTTGTGTCCTTCTGTGTTCCATGTTGAATCTGGGCTGGACTTGTGACTTGCTTAGCCAAAGAGAATGCAGCAAAGGGATGTTGTTCTGAGTCTGTTCCTTAAGGGACCTTTCATGCCACCCTGAGACACCTGTAAAGGAGCTCAGGAGAACTTCCTTGAAGATAAGAAACCTTGTGGAGAGAGAGCGAGGCCCAGGCCACCCTCAGCCATGTCAAGCTTCCCAGCTGAGTGCCAGGCATGTGACTGAGCTCATCTTGGTTCCTCCATCCCCAGATGAAATACCAGCTGGCTGCAAGGCCTGAGTGAGTCAGTCGAAACCATCCACTGAAGAGACAAATTGTCCAGCTGAGCACAGCCCAGATTGCTGATTTTAGGCCATTACACTTTGGGGTAGTTTCAGAACTACCTAATGTATCAGAACCTAACTGAAACAAAAATCTGTACATAGGAGTAGAGGTGATACCGTAACAAAAATTTAAAACGTGTGGGTAGACTTTAGGGCTAAGTGGCAGCTGGAGGCTAGAAGGTACCAAGGACATGGATGCTGGAAGGGCGGTGAGGAAACTGATATTGCAGGCTAGAGAAAGGGCAGTCTGTATTATACTGAGGTGGAATAATTAGTGTGATCTTGGAGAATAGACATGTAGCCAATGAACCTATCGTTCTGGCTAAGAAGATTTCCAGGAAGAATATTGAAAGTATCCACTGAAAAAGATAGTCTCAGGCGCCTGGGTGGCTCAGTCATTAAGCGTCTGCCTTTGGCTCAGGTCATGATCCCAGGGTCCAGGGATGGAGCCCGGCACCCGTCTCCCCACTTAGCAGGAGGCCGGCTTCTTCCTCTCCCACTCCCCCTGCTTGTGTTCCCTCTCTTGCTGTCTCTCTCTCTCTGTCAAAAAATAAAGAATATCTTACGGATAAAAAAAAGATAGTCTCTTTAACAAATGGTGTTGGGAGAACTTGTCAGCTACATGCAAAAGAATGAAACTGGACCTCTTTCTTACACCATACACACAAATAAGTTCAAAACAGGTTAAGGACCTAAATGTTAGACCTGGAACTATAAAAATCCTAGAAGAGAGCACAGGCTGAAATTTCCCTGACATCAGCCATAGAAACTTCTTACTGGATATGTCTCCCTAAGGCAAGGGAAACAAAAGCAAAAAAACAAAAAACAACAACAAAAAATCCCAAACCAAACCAAACCAAAACTATTGGGACTACATCAAAATAAAAAGCTTCCACACAGCAAAGGAAACAATCAACAAAATGAAGAAACAACTTACTAAATGGGAGAAGATATTGAAAATGACATGGCTGATAAAAGGTTAGTATCTAAAATATATGAAGAACTGATACAACTCAATACCTAAAAAAAATCCAACTTAAAAATGGGCAGAAGACATGAAGAGATATTTCTCTAAAGAATAAATATAGATGGCCAACAGATATGAAAAGATGCTCAACATCACTCATCATCAGGGAAATGTAAATCAAAACCTCAATGAGATTTCACCTCACACCTGTCAGAATGGCTAAAATCAACAAAATAAGAAACAGCAAGTGTCAGAGAGAATGTGGAGAAATAGGAACCCTCATGCATTGTTGTTGGGAATACAAACCAGTGAAGCCACTGTGGTAAACAGCATGGAGATTTCTCAAAAAGCTAAAAAAAGAATTACCCTACAATCTACTAATTGCACTACTGGGTATTTACTCCCCAAATACAAAACATTAATTCAAAGGTATACATGCATCCCTATGTTTATTGCAGCATTATCTACAATAGCTAAATTATGGAAACAGCTCAAGTGTTCATTAAGTGATGAATGGTTAAAGAAGATATCTACAGTGGAATATTACTCAGCCATCAAAAAGAATGAAATCTTGCCATTTGCAACAACATGGATGGAGCTAGAGAGTATCACGCTAAGTAAAAAAGTCAATCAGAAAAAGACAATTAACATATGATTTTACTCACATGTTCAACTTGAGAAACAAAACAAATGAGCAAAGGGAAAGAGAGCGAGACAAATGAAGAAACACTCTTAAAAAAAAAAAAGATGTGTGTATTTATTTGAGAGGGAGTGAGAGAGCACAATCAGGCAGAGGGGCAGTGTGAGAGAAGGAAAGAGACTCACTTCTTAGCAAGGAGCCTGATTTGGAGCTCGATCCCAGGACCCTGGGATCATGGTCCGATCTGAAGGCAGACACTTAACCAACTGAGCCACCTAGTTGCTCCCCCCAAACAGCCCCTTAATTATAGAGCAAACTGATGGTTAGCAGTGGGGAGGGGGTGGAGGGTTGGGTGAAATAGGAGATGGGGATTAAGGAGTGCACTTGTTTTGATAAGGACCACTGTCATATGGAAGTGTTGAATTGCTATATTGTACACCTGAGACTAACATAACACTGTATATTAACTATGCTGACATTTAAAAAAATTAATAATAATAATAATAATATAGAAAGTGCCTATTGGATTCTTTTAGCAGCACATATTAAGATACTATGAGACAAAGAGGAGCTCAAGAAGGAACTATTCTGTCTCTAAGACAGTAGAGGCAATAAAGAGGTTGCAGGACCGTATCTTCAGTAAAAGATTCTCGAAGTAAGAAATGGTCTCAGGGCAAAGAATGAATCAGGATTATGGCTGTAAGACTCTTTGTTTATATCTCAGGAAGATTTAAGGTGGTACTTAGTAGATCCCCTCAACTAGGCAAGAGAGTTTTTAACACAACCATGACACCCACTCAGAATAGAAGGAGGCATAGCTTGGGAAGCATCAATGTGGCTTTTGAAGCATGTAGTGACTCCCAGCCTGATCAAACCCACGCAACTTAAAAGAGCTGTCCTGGCAAAAACAGCACTAGCTTGAATTAAAAGGAACAGAAACAGTGGAATGAAAACTGGTCTGTGGGCTTCGAACTCTTTGCAGGCAGGAAGTGGTAGAGAGAGCTATACGGCTGTAAAAATGATCCATGAATGACTGAAAAGGAAAGACATCCCAGATGGTGAAGCCTAGAATGTGAAACCAGGACCTGGGAAGAGCAATGATTAGGGCACCATTCCTGGGAAGCAGAGAATAGGCCCTAATTGAGGAACTCCCTTAGCTTCTATAATTGGGGGAACTGCTGACATGTGCCCAGTTAGATTGCAAAATTACAATGGAACAGTGACTACCATGGGCCTCTCATTTATCTCTCCTTTTAAAATGAAGATGTCTCTGGGGGGATACCTATCCCCTTCTCACCATTTTTCTGTTAGGTACATTGAGGTCAAATAACTTGTCTTTTTAATTCATAGATCTCTGGATCAACATTCACTATAGATAGATCAACATGCACTATTCAAAGAACTGCATCCAGGGCCCTGTCTATAGCTGGATCATTATTATAATGATTTGCCACAATCTGCCCTCTGGCACCCGTGATTCACATCCCCCCCACCTGCAAAATACACTTAACTCTCTCACAAGACCCCCAAATTTCTAACCAATTACAGCATCAGGTTCCAAGTCCAAGGTCTCACCATCACTTCAAAAGTCTTCCAACTTCTACTCATTACCTAATTCTAAAGCCATTTGTCACAAGTACCAAAAGATGGGATCTTCTGGGTATTTGTTCCAGCAGCACCACTTCCCAGTCGTTGGATTTAGGGCCCACGTAATCTGGTATGACCTCGTTTGAATGAATTACATCTACAAAGACCCTATTTCCAATAAGGTCACATTCTGAGTTTCTAGGTAGACATAAATTCTGGACACTGTACAGATAGTACTTAATTTCTTAACTCTTACAACCTTCTGAAGGACAGGCATTTGCCACATTCACAAATGCCAAAGCAGAGACAGAGAGGAATGAATTTATAGGTATACTTCAGAGATCAGTTCAGTTCCAGACCACCACAATAAAGCAGATATTGCAATAAAGTGGGTCAAATGAATTTTTTGGGTTTCCCTGTGCATATAAAAGTTATGCTTTTACTATACTGTAGTCTACTAAGTGTGCGATGGCATTGTGTCTGAAAAACATTGTATATATCTTTTTTAAAAAAGATTTTATTTATTTATTTGACAGAGAGAGAGAGAGAGAGAGAGAGAGCACAGGCAGGCAGAGGCAGAGGGAGAAGCAGGTTCCCTGCCAAGCAAGGAGCCGAGGTGGGACTTGATCCCAGGACATTGGAATCATGACCTGAGCTGAAGGCAGTTGCTTAACCGACTGAGCCACCCAGGCATCCCAAAACATTGTATATATCTTAATTAAAAATACTTTATTACTAAAAATGTTGGAGGGTCTTGCTTGATGTCTTCCTTTCACCAACCATTTCTCAGGAGCATGCCATGTTGTTTGATAGCATTTCTTCTGCAGTTCCCCCTAGCTGGAGTGGATCTTCTCAGACCCTGCTGCTGCTCTATCAAATAAGCTTATGTCATATTCTAAATCCTTTGTGATCATTTCAGCCATCTGCATAGCATCTTCATCAGGAGCAGTTTCCAGCTCAAGTAACCACCTTCTTTGCTCAACCATAAGAAGCAACTCCTCATCTCTTCTATCATGAGATTGCTGCAATTCAGTCCCATCTTTAGGATCCTCTTCTAATTCTAGTCCTCTTGCTATTTCCACCACTTCTGCAGTCAATTCCTCTACTCAAGTCTGGAACCCCTCAAAGGCCTCTATGAGGGTTGGGCCACTCCTTCCAAACTCCTATTAATGTTGATATTTTGACCTCTTCACGTGAATCAGAAAAGTTCTGAGTGGCATCTAGAATCGTGAATCCTTTCCAGAAGGTTTTCAGTTTACTTTGCCCAGATCCATCAGAAGAATCTCTAGCTAAGGGAGCTCTGGCCTTATTCAATGTATTTCTTAAACAAGACTTGAAACTCAAAATGACTCCTTGATCCATGGGCTGCAGAATGGCTGTTGTGTTTGCAGGCATGAAAACAATGTTCATCTCATTATATGTCTCCATCAGAGCCCTTGAGTGACCAGGTGCATTGTCAGTGAGCAGTAATATTCTAGAAGAAGTATTTTTTTCTGAGCAGTAGGTCTCAACAGTGGGTTTAAAATATTTAGCAAACTGTGTTATAAAAAGATGTGCTGTCATCCAGGCTTTGTTGTTCCATTTATAGAACCAGGCAAAGTAGATTTACCAGAATTCTGAAGGGCCCTAGGATATTTGGAATGGTAAATGAGCATTGACTTCAGCTTCAACTCATCAGGTGCATTAGCCCCTAACAGGAGAGCCAGCCTGTCCTTTGAAGTTTTTAGTCCAGGCATGGACTTCTCCTCTCTACCTGTGGAAGTCTGACATGGCATCTTCTCCTGATATAAGGCTGTTTCATCGGGGGCATCTGGGTGGCTCAATGGGTTAAAACCTCTGCCTTCAGCTCAGGTCATGATCCCAGGATCCTGGGTCGAGCCCCACATCGGCGCTCTGCGCAGCGGGGAAACTTCTTCCTCCTCTCTCTCTCTCTCTCTCTGCCTGCCTCTCTGCCTACTTGTGATCTCTGTCTGTCAAATAAATAAATAAATAAATCTTAAAAAAAAATAAGGCTGTTTCATCTACACTGAAAATCTGTTGTTTAATGTAGCCACCTTCATTATGATCTGCTTCGTTATTGTCTATTATAACCTGCTGCTTCACCTTGCACTTTCATGTTATGGAGACGGTTTCTTCCTTTACCCCTCTAAGCCAACCTGTGCTGGCTTCAGACTTTTCTTTGGGGCTTCCTCACCTTTCTCAGCCTTCACAGAATTGGAGAGAGTTAGGGCCTTGTTCTAGATTAGGCTTTGGCTTAAGGGAATGTCATAGCTGGTTTGATCTTCTATCCAGACAGCTAAAACTCTCTATATCAGCAGGAAGTCTGTTTTGTTTCTTTATCATTCATGATTTCATTGGAGTAGCACTATTAATTTCCTTCAAGAACATTTTTTGTTTGCTTTCACAGCTTGGCTAACTTGTTTGGTGCAAGAGGCCTAGCTTTCAGCCTACCTTGGCTTTCAACACACCTTACTAAACTTAATCATTTCTAGCTTTCGACCTTGAGTGAGAGACATGTGACCCTTTCACATGAACACTTAGAGGCCACTGTAGGGTTAATACTTGGCCTCATTTCAATATTGTGGTGCGTCAGGGAATAGGGAGGCCTGTGGAGAGGGAGAGAGTCAGGGGAATTGTGAGCAGGTGGAGCCGTCAGAACACCCACACATTCACTGATTACGTTTGCCCTCACCTATGGGCACAGTTCGTGGTGCCCTAAGACAATTACAATAGAAACATCATAGATTACCGATCACGGATCACCATAACAAATGCAATAATGATGAAAAAGTTTGAAATATTGCAAGAATTACAAAAACATGACACAGAGACATGACAGGAGTAAATGCTATTGGAAAAATGACACCAGTGGTCTTGGCACAAACCTTCAATTTGTAAAAAACTGTGTCTGAGAAGTGCAATAACGTGAGGCACCATAAAATGAGGGATGCCTGTATTTCAAAAGACTACAGAGAACATCTCGTACCATTCTCCACTCAAGGCTGTGTTACCCTTCATAACGTTCGTTGTGGTCTTCCATCTCTTACTAGGCTCTTTCAGTGGGATGGTCCCCAGTCACTCCAACTAAAAATTCAACCTCTCGTGCACCCTTTGGCATTTTTCATCCTGTGTCTCTGGTTTATTTCCTCTCTAGCATTCTTTGCCATTTACCAAGGCTTATATTTTGCTTATTTATCTTCTTTATTGTCCTCCCCACTAGGATGATTTCTGTGAAAAGAAGGATTTTTTGTTCACCTTGTTTATTTCCATAACCCCAGTGCCTAGAATAGTATCTGGCACATATGTGCACGGTAAAAATGTGTTCAATGGCTAAATGTATGCATGAGTGAAGGGATTCCAGACAGGTGGGCATCTAGCTGCTGTGGACAGGGAGCTCATTCTTTCATCAGGCCAATTTACCCTTCTAAGCCACTTAGGGGATCATTAGATCAGGCAGTGTCAGGGACCCAAAGTCCTCACTTAGAGCCCCATGGGTCTATTTGGTAATTTTAGACTCTTGGGAGATAATTGAGATGGTTGGTTAGCTGGGAATCAGGATGCTCCGGGGCTGCCACTGACCTGTGGGGTCATCTTGAGAACTTTGTTCCATGTCTCTCTGGGCCCCCTGGCTCCCTGACCTTGGCCTCCTTCACTTGTCAGGAAAGCAGTTGCTTTCTTTTCTGGCCTCTATCTCCTCTGTCTGGGCTGTGGGAATTAAAGACAGAAAGTCTCAACATCACTTTGAACTCTACTGAGGAGGGTGCCAGCTAAGCCGAGGACGTTATTAGTAAAAAAAACAATTCCTTTGAAAATGGAAATTGCCGCATCACACAATCTCCCAACCAGGGGGTGGAATTAATGAGGAATTTGCTCAAGATTCACAGCGTCAAAATGATCTTCCAGGTGGCCAAAGGACATTTACACTTCAATCAGAAATTCCTTTGTAGAGTGTTAAGAGGGGAGGGCTTAATTTTCTGAGATCACAAATGGCCATCCCCTCCCAGAGAAGAAGAGAGCCGGTGATAAAGACCGCCCCATATCTGCGAACTCTCCAGCTAATTAGAAAAGTGAATCTAATTTCATGGATTTCAGCTCCTATTAATGTATTCTGAGCTTGTTGGTAGTGAAGCTGTGTGTTTGCTTCTTAAGAAGAGAACATCAGAGAGGGAAAGAACGGGTGTGAGACTACGCTGTTTATTCCCTTACCGTCATTCTGTTAATGGAGGAAATAACATATGATTTAATGTGTATTACAGCGTCACAAAGGCATCTTTAACTACTAAAAGAGCCCTGTGTGGTTAGCCCATAACGGGGAGCCTATTTTAACAGACTAAAACACAAACTTACTGGGGTTACTGCACCGCAGGTCAGAAGAGCACCTTTGGTGTCAATCAATAGTGGTGTAATTGTTTCCAGACGTGCGGTCTGATATTGGTCACCCATCCCCTTGTCATCACCCACCTCTTCCTGGAATGAATGACAGGTTTCCTCGGGAGCTAAAGTTCTAGCCATGGCTGATGTTGAGGAACTCTAACAACTACCTCTCCTGAAACAATGGTTAACAGGGGCCAGGGCTCTGGAATTTCACACTCTGTCTCTAGCAAGACCACATGGCCTACTCTTGTCTGTACCTGGACTCTTTCTGGAACTTTCTTCATCTCCAGGTCAACGTTTCCATTTTGCTTCAGTTAGTGCCAAGTTTATCCAGATATTGTTGATACTAGTCTGCTTCAGAATTCTGCATTTATTTGAACATGTACGTACCTTTACTAATCGCTACTATGTAACTCTGAGCAATTACTACTCTGAGAAATACCCGAGCACCTAAAAGAGCTTGGTCCTGTGTTGACTGGGAGGTTTATGAAGGAAGACTCAGGCTCAGGCTAGTCTCCAGTGCCTAAAGTTTCCTATCAGCCTGGCTAACAAGATACACCTGTGGGAATAGGATGTACAGAATATGCCGCTTCTTTTTCATGCCCGCCTTGCAATCGCCAATACACAATTATCTATAATAATTCCTTGTTCAAGGGGGCCTGGGTGGCTCAGTCAGTTAAACGACTGGCTCTTGATTTTGGTTCAGGTATAATCTTGGGGTCATGAGATCAAACCCCACATTGGGCTCCACGATCAGCAGGGAGGCTGCTTGAAATCCCAATCTCCCTCTGCCCCTCCCCCCACTCATATGCATGCGCGCTCCCTCTCTCTCTCTCCAAAATAAATAAAATTTTTAAAAAAATTATTTAAGATTGTCTTCCATAGATTCTAAAATTTCTATCTGTCTTGTTTAAAGTACGGTTGCCTGGAACATGGGAGATGCCCAATAAATATTTGTTGAATGTTATAAGAAAAGTTACCAAGTAGAAATTAGAAAAGGTACCGATCTGTAGCTGACCCTGTTGGCCACTTCCTAGTCATTTATTTACTCCCTCTTTTTTTTTTTTCTCAGCCTTGGGGGATACTGTAAGCTACCTCACCCACCTCCCATTCCAACTGCTACAAACAACATTTCCCAGAATGCCTTGCAGTGGGGTTCTACAGGTGGTTCATATCCTGCTAGGTAAGACCTGGATATGGAGAGGATCAGGGGGCAGTTGTGGTGGTGGTGAAGGGGGTACTGCTCAAAGACTGACTGGATGTTCTGAGGCAGAACTTTGTATTTTCTGAGAGGGGTCACAGTAAATCAGTTCTCATGTGCTTTTCCAGAACTTGCCACTGCCCCAGATTCCACTCCCCGCTCCATGAAGCTGGGTGGGACTTTGTGACTGCTTTGTGGGATAGAATATGATAGAAGAAACATTGCATGGCTGAGGCTGGGTCATGAAAGGAGATATGAGTTCCACCTGGTCTCTCTCTACCTCTTTCTCTGTTTCTACCTCTTTCTCTCCATCTCTCTCTCCATTCTTCTCTCAGTGCTCGCTGTTGGAATGCAAACTCTATGGTATGAGGAAGCCCTGGCCATGTGGAGAGGCCACAAGGGGACAAGAGAGAATGTCTGCAGGGGGACTTTTGGGAAAACTTTCCTCACTTCTAGCCCTAGGAAGAGATGATTTCTCTTCATCCATCTGTGAGGCTTGGAAGCTTCTGTGGCCATCTTGCTACTGGCGAACATATAGAGAGGGACAGTTTGCAGAAAACCACAGAGAGAAAAGTTGGAGTGTGGAAGGACCTGCTTGGAGTCTTGTCTTCTCATCTCTGAACTCCTTTACACGCCAGAGATACTTTGAGTTGAGGCTGTTATGTGTAGCTGAAAACAATCCAACTGATTTAGGATTAGTTCCTTGATGACTGTAGTCAATTCCTGCCCTGTGCATTCCAGGGCCCAGAACCACAGAAAGTTCAGTGGGTCAGTGGGGGTAGAGCTCTCCCCTGGAAGTCAAATCTAACTTCTGGGGTTTGCATCTATTTTCTAGAAGTCTTCATAATTTCAGCAGGACCTATTTTATCCTTTCCCCTGAGACAACCTCTGTGAGATGAGCTTCCTCTGTACTTTAGAGATCATTCCCTGGGACTGAGAAGTGGAGAATAAGGCAAGGAAGAGGATGACAGAACAAAGAAAATTTGCAAAGAATAAAATGAGAAACTTCCATTTCCCAGCCTAGCTCTGGCCAATAAGACATAAATGAAAGGTTTCTAAGAAGTACTTGCTTTCCTCTCTTCCTGACTGGTTCATGATGACTAGAGCTGCAGCAGCCATTTTCATGAGGGAAAGGCCAAGAGACTGCAGATCTGATATCTTTGAACCATTAATACAACATCACTACCTATCTCCATGGTTATGTGGGGAAAAATAATAACAAACTCTTACATATTTAAGTTCTATCTCTGTTATTGTTGAGTTAATGCAAGTTCTAACTGATAAAGCCCTTTGCCCTGCAGCCTAGGGCTGGGGCAGGTAGCTGAGGACATGAGTGTTTGATATCTTCTTTCTGTTTCTTTCTCTCTCCTTTTCCCCCTTTCATATCTCTTCTCTTCCATTTCTTCCTTTCCTATTGGCCTATATTGTGCACCAAACTCTGGGCCATGCACTAGGAGAGGGAAGTGAAACTTTGGGCAGCCCTGGGGAGAGCCTGCCACCTGCTCTGTGGGGTGATCTTATTTCCAGAGATTAGCCTGGGTTTCAGAGGTACTTTCTAAAGCTCCCATCTCTGTATGTGGATTCTTTCCTCTTGGGGAGACAAGAGGTAGAGAGGAAGAAGATAAATCTCTAAATCAGACAGACCTGGGTTTGAATCCCAGCTCTGCCACCTGTTGGGTGTGAGATCTCAGGTAAATCACTGAGCACAAACATGAGCTCTTCTGTGCAATGAGTTCTTGCAGGGATTAAATGACACAGCGGTAGCTCACTTGTAATGGGTGCTTACTCTGAGCCAGATGAGGCTCAAACGAGGGTTACATTAATAAGAAAGAAGGAGGAGGAGACAGATATTGAGTAGACTTCTGGCAGTCTCTGCCAAGAATGAGATAATAGGACTTAATTCCTGATTTCCTGTTGAACCAGAGCCGTCCTCCCAGATCTGGGGATAGCTTGCCCGTTCTCTTGGGCTCAGCTTTGCTCTGGGAGTGAGAAGCTTCCCCTGCCTTTGCCCCTCCCCCAGCCACGACCCAGGGGAGGCTATCCTCACTTCGGGAGTGTGCTCAGGGCCCCACGATTCCAGCAAGATGGTTGGAGCGTATCCATGTGTCTGAAGACAGCTGGACCACAGCCTCCTCACCCTGGCTGCACACCTGTTAGAAACTATAGTTAGAACAGTAAATCTTGGGGGCCAGGAAGAGAGAGTAGCCAAAGAAGAAAAGAAAAAAAGGAAAGACACAGTCCAGAAAAATGGGATGTTACTTCTATGCAGCTTAACCACAGTGTTCTCTGGGCTGGTCCTTAAGAAGAAGGAATAGCCTGTGGGTGCTCACGGAGGCCAGTCTGGAACTGTAGCTGGCATGGTTGGGGGAGCTGTACACTCTCCCTCTACCGGCACAAAGGCCTGTTCTCAGAAGCCCCATAAAAGGCCTCTATAACTGGGGTTCCTGCTTTCAACTCTGACATCCACAGGCAGGATACATAGCTTTGTGCTCATCCCTCCAGTTGCCATTAGGGAAAAAAGTCAAGAAAAGGAAGAAATAAAACAAAGTTGAATTTATGTGGCTAGCCATATAGATGATTCATTTTTTAGTTACTTCAGAAGAATGTGAACATGCCTAATAGATTTTTCTACCATAAACAATTTCCTAAAAACTGAAAAAATAACTCAATTTTATTTTACTTAGCAACACAGCCCATATTCACATGCAAACCATCACACATGACATGTTCCTCCATTAGCAATAGGGATGGGAGTGATTCGTGTCTGAACACCAAACTTTCACAGTCTTGGAGCCTATTGTAGGAAAATTATAAGGTAAAATTATTGATGCAAATCAGAATCACTATAGACTGTGAAATTAACCTAACAACCCGCAAAAAGCTAAGTGGATAAGGTTAAAGGTATACTAAAAGAAACTTTTGTAATAAAAACAGCAAGGCCATCAGTAATGGAAAAACAGCCAGTTCAGAGTAACACTGATGTACTGACCACACATCATTTGGAAAATTGTGAAATTCCAACCATCTGCAAGATTGCATGCAGGGTAAGAGTTTGACAACATTGCTAAGTGTTACATGGAAGCCAGACATCTTAGCAAAGCACACAGTCAGAGTCCTGGGCCATTTCAGTTTATGAATAGCACACTTTACCAACCTTTCCTGACTCGCTCATTAGGTTACTAACAAGTAACTCTTAGTTATTCCAAAATACGAGAGTCTGTAGAAAGAAGCATTAGTCAGCTGACTGTAAGAATTGAAGAAGGACCTTGCATTCTTGGGTCACCCTGACCCATTGGGGGAGCCCCTGTGGCCTGGCAGGGAGCCCCAGGCCACTTGTGGAAACTCTGCTTCGATGAGCAAGTATCACGTGCTGGAAGGCATTTTGCTGTCAAGTGTCTGTTTCCTGTGCAGTGCAGTATCACCACAGTTTTCCTCCCCACTAGATTATGGAATTCCATCAACACGCAAACAGGCTGCCAATGACTCCCACCTTAGAACTTATCTCCTTGACTTACAGCTTCTGCAGTTGTTACACAATTCCCTCCTTGCTGCTGCAACAAAACTCCTCAAGAGTTGTCTACATCAGTTTCCTGGATCTTCCGCCATCAGTCTTGAACTATTCCAAGAGGCTTCTGTCCCCAACATTCCACTGAGACAGCTTTTGGCAAGGTTGGCAGTGACTTCCATAATGGGTGCCCCTATCATTCTTGTTAGCGTTATCAGTAGGGGAATGAACTGCCTATATGTCTGGGACTTTCTCAGATTTTAAAATGGAAAGTCCCATATCCCAGGGACCACCTCAGCCCTGGGCAAATCCAGGTGAAAAGTCATCCTAAATTGATGACTTCCATGTTACCAAATCCACTGATGAATTCTTAGTCCTCTTCTTGGTGACCTCACAGCAACCTTTAAAAAAAACCAGCTTTGTTGAGATATAATTTGCATATAGTAAATGGCACATTTTGGAAGTATATAAATTAACAAGCTTTTTTCTTAAATTTTATTAACATATAATGTATTATTTGCCCCAGGGGTACAGGTCTTTGAATCATCAGGCTTACACATTTCACAGCACTCACATTGCACATACCCTCCCCAATGTCCGTAACTCAACCATCCTCTCCCTACCCTACCACTCCCCAGCAACCCTCAGTTTGTTTTGTGACATTAAGAGTCTCCTATTGTCTCCCCACCAATCCCATCTTGTTTCATTTTTTCCTTCCCTACCACCCACAACCTCCTGCCCTGCCTCCCAAATTCCTCATATCAAAGAGATCATATGATAATTGTCTTTCTCTGATTGACTTATTGTGCTCAGCAAAATCCCCTCTAGTTCCATCCACATCGTTGCAAATGGCAAGATTTCATTTCTTTTGATGGCTGCATAGTATTCCTATATATATATATATATATATATGTATATATATATATATCACATTTTCTTTATTCATTCATCTGTTGATGGACATCTAGGTTCTTTGCATAGTTTGGCTATCGTGGACATTGTTGCCATAAACATTGGGGTGCACGTACCCCTTTTGATCACTACATTTGTATCTTTAGGGCAAATATCCAGTTGTGCAGTTGCTGGGTTGTAGGGTAGCTCTATTTTCAACTTTTTGAGGAACCTCCATATTGTTTTCCAGAATGGCTGCACCAGCTTGCATTCCCACCACAGTGTAGGAGGGTTACCCCTTTCTGCATCCTCACCAACACCTGTCTTTTCCTGACTTGTTAATTTTAGCCATTCTGACTAATGTGAGGTGGTATCTCACTGTGGTTTTGATTTGTATTTCCCTGATGCCAGGGAACACATGATGTTGAACAAGTGATGTTGAACACTTTTTCATGTGTCTGTTGGCCATTTGGATGTCTTCTTTGCAGAAAAGTCTGTTCATTTCTTCTGCCCATTTCTGCATTGGATTGTTTGGGTGTTGAGTTTGATATGTTCTTTATAGATTTTGGATATTAACCCTTTATCTGATATGTCATTTGCAAATACCTTCTCCCATTATGTCAGTTGTCTTTTAGTTTTGTTGACTCTTCCTTTCTTGTGCAAAAGCTTTTTAACTTGATGAAGTCCTAATAGTTCATTTTTGCCCTTGCTTCCCTTGCCTTTGATGATGTTTCTAGGGAGAAGTTGCTGAGGCTGAGGTCAAAAGAGGTCGCTGCCTGTGTTCTTAAGGGTTTTGATGGATTCCTGTCTCACATTGAGGTCTTTTATCCATTTTGAGTCTATTTTTTTGTGTGGTGTAAGGAAATGGTCCAGTTTCATTCTTCTGCATGTGGCTGCCCCAATTTTCGCAACACTGTTTATTGAAGAGACTGTCTTTTTTCCATTGGACATTCTTTCCTGCTTTGTTGAAGATTAGTTGACCATAGAGTTGAGGGTCCATTTCTGGGCTCTCTGTTCTGTCCAATGATCTATGTGTCTGTTTCTGTGCCAATACTATATTGTCTTGATGATTACAGCTTTGTAAGAGAGCTTGAAGTCCAGAATTGTGATGCCACCAGCTTTGGTTTTCTTTTTCAACATTCATCTGGCTATTCGGGATCTTTTCTGGTTCCATATTAATTTTAGGATTATTTGTTCCATTTCTTTGAAAAAAGTTGATGGTATTTTGATAGGAATTGGATTAAATGTGTAGATTGTTCTAGGTAGCATAGACATTTTCACAATATTTGTTCTTCCAATCCATGAGCATGGAATGTTTTTCCATTTCTTGGTGTCTTCCTCGGTTTCTTTCATGAGTATTCTATAGTTTTCTGAGTACAGATTCTTTGCCCCTTGGTTAGATTTATTCCTAGGTATCTTATGGTTTTGGGTACAATTGTAAATGGGATTGACTCCTTAATTTCTCTTTCCTCTGTCTTATTGTTGGTGTATAGAAGTTCAACTGATTTCTGTGCATTGATTTTATATCCTGACACTTTACTTAATTCCTATATGAGTTTCTTTGATTTGTAAGTTTTACTATAGGATGATGGAGTGTTGACCTATTTTTATTGATTTTGAGGGGAGTTCTCTGTGCTTCCTGGATTTTGATGCCTGTTTCCTTCCTCAAATTTGGGAAGTTCTCCACTATAATTTAATACAATATACCCTCTGCTACTCTCTCTCTTTCTTCTTTTTCTGGGATCCCTATTATTCTAATACTGTTTCATCTTATGGCATCACTTATCTCTTGAATTCTCCCTTCCTGCTCCAGTAGTTGTTTATCTCTCTTTTTCTCAGCTTCTTTATTCTCCATTATTTGTTCTTCTGTATCACTCATTCTCTTCTGTATCTGCCTCATTTCTCTTAGCAGTAAGAGCTTCCATTTTTTATTGCACCTCATTAATAGTTTTTTTAATTTCCACTTGGTTAGATTTTAGTTCTTCTATTTCTCCAGAAAGGGATCTCTAGTATCTTCTATGCTTTTTTGAAGCCCAGCTTGTATCTTTCTAATCATTATTCTGAACTCTAGTTCTGACATCTTACCAATGTCTGTATTGATTAAGTCCCTGGCAGTTGGTAATACCTCTTATTCTTTTTTTTTTGAGGTGAGTTTTTCTGTTTTGTCATTTTGTCCAGTGAAGAATAGATGAATGAGAGAACAAAAGGCTAAAAAGATAACAACGATCCCAGAAAAATATACACTAAACAAATCAGAAGAGACCCAAAACCGGGGGTGGGGGGAAGAAAGGAAAAAGAAAAAAAAAAAAAAAGACCAGGCTCATGAATAGAACAGAGCCACACATCTGATTTTGGTTGTATTTTGGTCTGTTAGAAGAAACTGTCTCCCCAAATTTTAAAGAAAGTACAACTTATAGATACACAAAAATCAGGGTAAATACAATGAAGGGATGGAATATGACTGTAAAGGTGAAAATTAAAAAGATTAAAAAAAAAGAATTGTTAAGATAAGAAGTGGGTTGAAAAAAGAAAGAAAAAAAATTAAAAAAAAAAAGGGAGTTTGTGATCGGGCGGGAGACTAGAACAAAACTGTACATTAGGAAAAAACCTATACATTAGATTTAGGTTATACTTTGGTCTGTTAGAAGAAACTGTATCCCAAAATTTTAAAGAAAAAAACTTCTATATATATACCAAAAATAAGGTTAAGTTCAATGAAGAGATAGAACATGGCTGTAAAAATGAAAATCAAAAAAGATTTTAAAAAAGGTACTGGTAAGATGATGGTTAAAATAGGAAAGAGGAAAAATTTTAAAAATAATAGAAAAAGATAAAAATAAAGAAAATTTTAAAAATTACTTTCGAAAGACTAAAGAATCATGGGGAAAAAGCCATGAATTCTATGTGCTGTTTTCCCCCTAGCACTTGGAGTTTTGCAGTTCTCATTGATCAGTTAACTTGGTCTTGGCGGGATGTTCTTGTGGGGGAGGACCTGTTGCAGGGATTCTCAAATGTCTTTGCCCCAGGCAGAATTGCACCGCCCTTGCCAGGGGCCAGACTAAGCAATCTGCTTGGGTTCACGCTTGGTAGCTTTTGTTCCCTGAACGCTTTCTGCTTTCCATAGAGCTTTGGAGGACAGGAATGAAAATGGCGGCCACCCAATCTCGGGTTGGAGGAGCCGAGAGCTCAGGGTCCTGCTCCTCATTGCACCCTCAGAGAAAAGCCATGAATCCCTCCCGTCTCCCTGGTCTCCGGCTGCACTCAGGCTCCCCCGGCCTGTGTCTGAGCATTTCTATGTCTGGCGCATGGCCCCGTTTGGCCTCTTCAGACCCAGCAGATTCCTGCAGAGCACTCCTGTGCCACTGCCCTCGTTGGAGGAAGGAGATTCTCTCTGGATCTGCCGCTTGCTGGGTCCCTGCTGGAAGAGTCGTGGCCCAACTGTGCCTCCAACCATGGTTTATGGGAACCCAGAGATGAGAGCTCACTCCTCGGCTCCGTCTCTGCAGCCTGCCTCCCTGCTCTGATATCTGGGAGCTCTGCTGCACTTAGGCACCCCCAGTCTTTCTGTGACCGTGGGACCTGAGACCACACTGTCCCAGCAAGGGGTCCACCCTCTGCTTAGCCTCTGGAGAGACATCCCTCCCGGGAGGAGACTTTTAAAAGTTCTGGCGCTGTGCTCCGCTGCTCCATCACTTGCCGGTAGGTAGCCAGCTGAGGGAGGCTCCCTCCCGGCGCCTCCACCGGTGTCTCTTCCCTTGTATCACCTCAGATTCACTTCTCCACACGTCCTACCTTCCAGAGAGTTGTCACTTCTCTGTTCATAGAATTGCTGCTTTTCTTTTCTTCGATCTCCTGTTGAGTTTGTAGGTGTTCAGAATGGCTTGATAACTATCTAGCTGAACTCCTAGGACAAGAAGAAATTTAGGTCTCCTCCTCCACCGCCATCTTGCTCCACCTCTGGGCAGGTTCGTTTTTTAATCGTAAAGTGATACTGGATTTTGTCAAATGCTTTTTAGGCATCTGTTGAGATATTGAGATATGCTTTTTCTTTTTTGTTAATATGACTTATATAACATCTAAAAAAATACAGTATGAGAAAGGAAAATTACAGGTCAATATCACATGGATAATAAAGCAGAAATCCCAAAGAAGATAGTAGCAAACAGAATTTTATAATAGGTAAAAAAGATAATGCGTCATGATCAAATTGGATTCATCCCAGGAATGCAAGATTGACTTAATATTAGAAATCCTATTAATGGGGGCAGAAAGAGATTCATTTTTGTATTCCCATTTCATTTTTATCTTGATTTTTGGAGATTAATTTTAAAAAATAATTCTTATAATTATAAAAAATATTTACATGATTCCAAAGTCAAATCTATAAAACAGGGTACATTTAGAGAAGTCCAGATTCTGTCCTTGTCCCTTCCACTACCTTCCCTCCCTTACATTTTAGGTAATCTTTAAAAAATTATGATTTATCTTTTCATTAAAACATAATCGTCTCCCACTCCTTTTTAGATGAATGGTAGCATACTAAACACACTTTCACCATCTTACTTTATTTACTTAAAATATATCTTCAAAACTTCTGTGTAGTTATATACATAAATGTTCTTTATTTCTTTTTACAGGTGCATATAATTCCATTATATAGGTATACCATAGTTTATTCAACAGTCTCCTATTGTTGGATGAGTGGGGGGCTTTTGCACTTAAAAACAGTCCCATAATGAATAACCTTACACTTTTGTCTTTTTTTGTATTTTTACCATTTTATCTTTGGGATATATTCCTAGAAATAGGATTGGTGGGTCAAAGAGTAAATGCATAGATAGTTATGTCAAATTTCATTCCTTAGGAATTGTACAGTTTTGCATTCTCAACACCAAACAATGAAAATGTCTATTTCTCAGAGTTTCACTAACAGAGTATGCTGTTTAGATTTTAGATATTTGCCAGTCTAGTAGGTGAGAATGAAATCTCGGTTTGCATTTCTCTTATGAGCAAGATCAAGCGTCTTTTCATATGGCTAACAGCCATTTTGCGTTTCTTTTCTATTAATGGTGTTTTCATATCCCTTGCTTATTTTTCTATATTACTTTCTGTATTTTTCTATATAGCCATGACCTTCTGTGTTTTATTTAATTAACTTATTTATTTAAAAGATTTTTTTTAAGATTTTATTAATTTACTTGACACAGAGAGATCACAAGTAGGCAGAGAGGCAGGCAGAGAGAGAGGGTGAAGCAGGCTCCCTGCTGAGCAGAGAGCCGGATGCAGGGCTCGATCCCAGGACCCTGAGATCATGACCTGAGCCGAAGGCAGAGGCTTTAACCCACTGTGCCACCCAGGTGCCCTGACCTTCTCTATTTTAGAAAAATTTTTAAATATTAGGGATCTTAACTCTTTAGAATATAAGTTGAAAAGACTTCCCCCAGGGTGTTTGTTCAGACTTTTTTCCTAACACAAGAAGTCCAGAGATAGGGGGTTGTCATCATCGGCTTAGTGGCCTGACAATGTCAGTGCCAGCCTTTCTGAGATTCTCTAGACATTTCCTATAGAGTCACATTATGACTGTATTAAAGGCAGGTAGGACCAGGAAGAGATGCCTCCAGAGACAGATGTCCCTTTTATTAGGAAGGTGAAAGCTTTCTCAGAAGTCCCCAACAGATTTGCATTCATTTAATTAGCCAGAACTGGGTTCTATAACTCTCACCCCCAGCTTCAGAGAAAGCTGGGAAAGAAAATATCATTTTTCTAGCCTCTGGAGTGAAGTCGGGCAAGGAGACAGACTGGAATGCATGTTCAGTTATCCAACCAACTACCATGGACAGGAATGAGCAAGTTTAGGTCAAATGGAAGATTCATCTTTTCTCCCATTCTGTGACATGTCTGTGAGCTAGTAGTTGGGCTCAGAACTCCAAAAGGAAATTCAGTCTTGTGTCCAGGAAAAGGTTGGTATGGAAACCAGGTTATAGTGGACCAAGGAGCTGAGGAAACAGGGCAAGGGAGAATAGATTGGTGTTCAGAGAAGTTTGCTATGGAGGATGGAGAAAGTATCAGCTTAGCTCCAGAAGATCTGGATCCAAGGATGACCAGAGGTGATGTGCTTTATTTTAAAGATTTTATTTATTTATGAGAGAGAGAGAGAGAGAGAGCAGGCTGGAGAGGGAGAGAGACTCTGAAGCAGACTCCACGCTGATCGCAGAGCCCCATGTGGGGCTCGATCTCAGAACCACAAGATCATGACTTGAGCAAAAATCAAGAATTGGACGCTTAACCAACTGAGCCACCCAGGTGCCCCAGAGATAATGTGCTTTAAAATATGGGAAGAGTCTTCTTTTTTTTTCCCCTCTTAACAGAAATGTTTGTTTATTTATTTATTTAACATATAATGTACTATTTGCTTCAGGGGTACAGGTCTGTGAATCTGGTCTTACACAATTCATAGCACTCACCATAGCACATACCCTCCCCAATGTCTATCTTCCAACCACCTTATCCTTCCCTCCCCACCCCTCAGCAGCCCTCAGTTTGTTTCCTGAGATTAAGAGTCTCATGGTTTGTCTCCCTTCCCGGTCCCATCTTGTTTCATTTTCCCCCTCCCTTCTCCCCTCGACACCCTGCTCTGCAAAATATGGAAGAGTCTTTTTTTTTTTTTTTTTTAATTTGACAGAGAGATCACAAGCAGGCAGAGAGAGAGGAGGAAGCAGGCTCCCCGAGAGAGCAGAGAGCCCGATGCGGGGCTCGATCCCAGGACTCCAAGATCATGACCTGAGCCGAAGGCAGCGGCTTAACCCACTGAGCCACCCAGGCACCCCAATATGGAAGAGTCTTGAAGGAAGACTTTGATGAAACATGGAAAGGGAGTAATTGATAAAGGGAGGTTCTGAAAGGGATAGTATGGTGTGAGGGCATGACAGGTGTACGGTGTGTTTGTGGTAGGGGGAAAGGTAGCTCTTCCTCTGTGATTGGGAGCAAGAGAGTGCAAAGCGTCTGGAGCAATTAATATGAATTATATGCAGATCCTGTCCTTAAGAAAGTCACAGTCTGAAAGGGAGATGAGACGTGATGTCTTCAAGAATATTTGGCTTCAAGATAAAGAAACTCACTCAAAAGTTTAAGTTAAAGGCCACTGTGAAATAATAGAAAAAATATATATATATGTCTGTCCCTGCTTCCTGGCAGAGAATTCCTAAAACCCTAGCAATTTCCTAAGTGATAAGGCACCGGGAGCAACTTTTGCTCTGATATGTGATCTTCGATCCCAGCTCCTGACACAGAGCTCCTGAATCCCTTGGAATTTCCCAGGTGATAGGCACATTTTTGTTCTAATGAGGTAATGTTTGATTGGTTCCTGAATGGGGGCTGGTCACCAGAAAGACCATTATTAGAAGGTTGGAGCTTTAGCCCCTCTCCCATCCTCTGAGAAGAAGGGAGGGGCTAGAGATTGAGTTAATGATGGATCACACCTACTCCACACCAGCTCCATGGGGACAGAAGCTCCTGAGCTTGGGGTCCTTGTGGACTTTGCCCTATTTATCTCTTCATCTGGATCTGTTTTCATATCTTTTATTACTTGATAAATTGGTAAATGTTTCCCTGAGTTCTGTGACCTGTTCTAGCAAATGACTGAACCCAAGAAAGAGGTCATAGGAAACTCAACACAGGTGACAACCTGCCATCATGAGTGGCTTCTGAGTGGGGGCAGCGTCTTGAGCCCTTAACCTATGGAGCCTGAGATAACTCAGCTTAGAGTCGAACTGAATTGACTCAGATACTGAGCTAGTGTCACAGAGACTTGCTTGGTGTGGACCCCCCGAATCTGGTGTTACAAGTGTTGTGAGTGTGGTAATTGTGTGGAATTGTAGAGGTGAAACAGAGGAGTGTTTTCCCTATACAACCTGTTGATTAGAAAGATACAAAGGAATATCGAGGAAACCCAACTGTGAGGTTTTTTTTAAAATTGAGAAATAGATTTCCCATACTATAAAATTCACCTATTTAAAATTCACTGTGTTGTGCAACTATCACCATGATCTAATTTTAGAACATTTTCAACACCTCAAAAAGAAATTCTAGATGAGTTAGCGTCATGCCCCATTCCTACTACCTCTTGACACCCTACTGACCTTAGGCAACTGCTGATCTACCCTCTATCTCTGTTTATTCTGAATATTTCATACAAATGAAGACATATGGTGTGTGGTGTTTCACATCTTGCTTCTGAGCATAATGAAAGATTTCAAAGCTTACCCATGTGATAGCATGTATCAGTACTTCATTCTTTTTTATTCCTGAATACTGTTCCATTAGTATAGACGTGTCACATTTAATTTATCCATGCATCAACTGATGGTTGTTTTTGACCTTTTGGCTATTGCAAATAGTGCTGTTATGAAGATTTGCACACATGTTTTTGTGTGGATAATTTTTCATTTCTTTTGGATATATACCTAGGAGTAGAATTGTTGAATCCTATGGTGTAAGTGGTATCTTGTTGGGGTTTTGATTTGCATGCTTATTGAGACCTAACAGTGAGAGAATGGGGGAATTGTGTACATACACCGCCACCCCCCCCAATTAATGTGTTGAAGCCCTAACCCCCATTGTGATGGTATTGTGGAGATGGGGTATTTGGGAGATAAGGTCATAAGGGTGGATTCCTCATAGTGGGATTAGTGCCCTTTTAAGAAGAGACCCCCAAGGATGTGAGGGCGATCTGGCTGTGACATCTGTCACCCCATTGATCGCCAGGGTTGATTCGGCTGATCTGGCTGGCTAGGCGGGTGTCCCCTTCCTCCCTCACCGCTCCATGTGCGTCCCTCCCGAAGCTGCACGCTCGGTCGAAGAGGACGACCTTCCCCGATAGAGGAGAGGACCGTTCTTCCGTCAAGGGTATACGAGTAGATGCACTCCCCTGCTAGGACCTCCAAACAAGCTCTCAAGAAGAGACCCCCAAGAATTTGTTCTCTTGCTTTCTCTCTCCTATGTGAGGACACAGAAAAAAAAAAAAAACAAGAAAAAGAAAGAAAAAACAAAAACAAAACAGCTGTCTGCAAGCCAGGGAGAAGGCTCTAACCGGGAGCCAAGTCAGCTAGCTCCTTGATCTTAGACTTCCCAGACTCCAGAATGGGGAGGAATAAATGTGCGTCATTAGAGCTAACCAGTCTATGATAACTGTGTTATAGCGGCCCGAGCTGACTATTACACTACGTAAGAAACCATTGTCTAGCCCAAGGTCAAGGAATTTACTCCTATGTTTTCTTCTAAGAGTATTATAGTTTTATTTCTCTCTTTTTAAAAGAGATTTAATTATTTTGGGGGGTCAGAGGGACAAGGAGAGAGAATCTCAAGCAGACTCCACCCTGAGGGCAGAGCCCATCTCAGGGCTCGATCTCAGGACCCTGAAATGAGGGATCTGAGAACCTGAGCCAAGCTGAAACCACAAGTCAGAGGCTTAACCGACTGTGCCACCCAGGAGCCCCAGTGTTAGCTCTCACATGTACCATGACAATCCATTTTGAGAGTTCCGTTGGCTCTGCCTGCATTAGGGGTCCACTTGCAGTAATTAGCTGTGGCCAGGGAGGTGGTCTCATGGTCCACAGAATTGTCTTTTCTGGGGCTGTGGGCAGAGCTGGAACACTAAGAAGAGGATTCTCCCAGTAGCAGCCTCTGAGGCAAGGATTTGAGTGCAAGTGATTTATTACATGCTCCGAGGAGAAATCAGTGAGGGAGTGAGGGAAGCAGTATCAGAAGGGGAAGAAGCCAATGGGGGAGGGGGAGAGGTTTCAGTTGAAGTCAAACCTCTGCTTGACCCCTTGGGGAGCCTTGGAATATAAATTGCATCTGAGAGTTTGCAGCTCTTTGCAGACAAGAGAGGGGGTGCTTTGTAACTTTGTACCAGCCAGTCCTTGCGCAAGGATGGGAAGGGAATGGGAAGTAATCTCCCCCACCTGGAACTCAGGATATGTGGATTGGTGGGTAGCGGCTCCGGGAGCGCAAGGGCAAGGATCGAAGAAGGTTGCAGCTGCAAACAGTTAGTACCAGAGTATACAGAAGCTGAGGGTGGGCGCACTGCTTGGGGAGAGGGTATCAGAGCTGGTGGGGGGCTGAGGGGATCCTCCACCTGACATGGCATGTGATAGAATGTAATACGTGACATCAGAGGCGTGCAGATACAAGTGCTTGGGGGCTAATTGGGAGAAGGGATTTTCTTCTCTTTTTTGCTGTGTTATATGATGAGAATTTTCTTGTGACTTCCAGAGAGGTAGAAGTGCCCTTAAGAAGCTGCGAGAGTTCCCTGAAGGTAGATAGAAGTCATCCCTTTGAGACCATACTGGAACTCTTCTGATTACTGAGTACATGCTCAACTCTGGTGTCTTCTCACAGGCCCATCGTGTCCTGGTTACCTGCTGGCTCTGGGGCTGTATTCCCACCGGGTGGAGACCGGACCTGCTTGCTGGTGAGTCTGGGGTAGACCTTACCGATCCCTGGTATCTGTCTCCGCCTAGCCCCCGGGTATGAAGTGCCATCCTTGCCACCGTGTACCTTTCCAAATGCTATCCCTTCCTTGCCACGCCCCAGATAAGGCTGTCTGTTCCACCTCTTTAAGAAGCTCATTCTAAATCTAATCCTGGTGGACAATGGGTAGATGGAGCGATACGGTTAATGAGTCTCTAATGTGGACAATTATAACCTCGAATACAGCTTGGCTTAGTTCTCTCCCACTCACGTGCACAGTAACACACACCCACTCACAATTATACTCCTGTGTCTGAGAAAATACCATACCCAGGCCTCCCAGGAAACAGACCCGAGATGTGCGCGTGCACGCACACACAGGCCAGCAAACGCCCACGGGCCCTCACACGCTCTCAGAAATGTTTACTATAGTAGATGTATTGGGCACGTCTTCCCACTCAGCACCCCTTTTTAGAAAGGACCTGCCCACCTAACCATTGAAGTGGGTCAAGGTGGCTGTGTTCGCAGCAGGTAAGCCTGCCCCTTCTCCCGCCAGGTATGGCTAATTGCACCAGATGGTCACTTGCCCTTGGCTTCCGTAAGTACAAATGCTTTTTAGGGATTCTTTGGTGGTGAGAAGCAAAACCAGTTTAGGAGTCAGAGGTATCTGCAGAACACGATGGCAGGACAGACAGATGGGCTTTGTGACAGACTAGGGCTGAGACTGGAAGGCACCTTCAACCCTGGCAGCTTGCCTTCCTTTCTCCCTTTCTCTCTTCGGGACAGGGAAGGTTTTTCATCTTTCATCTGCTTCTCTTTTCTCTCTGGCTGAAATACCTGTACTCAAATCACTTGGAACATTTATTAAAATTCAGAGCCCTGAATCTCTGGGAATACAGCCAAGGAAACTACATTATTAACAAACGCCCCAGGTGATCCTTTGGCATGCAAAAGTTTGAGAACCACCGTGCTAAGGTGCTGCGTAATTCAAGCATCAGTAAGACAAGTCCTTCTGTTTACACCACCACCAACTAACTCAAAGGCACATGCTTGTCCCAATCCCAAATTTCTCAGACTGAGAAGCCCCCTGATGCTGCATGAGTCACATGTCCCAGTCCCACAGGCTGTGGCTGTCCGTGAGGGGGCCTGTCGGTCCAATCAGAGGTACATACTGACCGGCTGGGGAAACTGACCAACTTGTCTGTTACAGCAGTTCCCAAGTCCTTACAATTAATTCCCTTTCACTTAAGTGGGGTTGGGTGGGCTATTTGTACTCAAATAACTCCTAAGGCACAAGTCCTCAGAAACACTCTGGCACACATTCTCATTGCACACACACACACACACGCACACACACATCAGCTGACAAGTACACACTCATCATCAAGGTCACTGTGGGAGAGGTTTGTTCTGGTAATGATCTCTTTGCAGCTCAGTAAGACTATAAAAAAGGTGGGGGACCTTTATTAATTATATATCTTACATTCAATGAAACATAATACTTAATTTAAGTAATTGCAGGAGGCGGCTTTGATTCTTTGATTCACTTCCCAGAATGCATGGTTCCTCTCCCTCCCTGGCCTGCTGAGCTGATGTCTCATGATGAAAGACCAACCTGGTTCTGTCCCTTTTCCAGGATTTCTGTCCTAGAAAATGATGAGCTGCTTCCCTGAGGTAGTATAAAGCCAACATCGCAGCCATTTCACCAGCTTTGAAAAGGAAATGCCAGGGGAAAATATTCATTCTATCTTTTCTAAGCAGCAGACTGGAGAGATGATGCTTACTTAGGACGGACTGCCTGGAGGAGGCACGTGTTCCATGCAGATGGCCCCACAAGTGTGAATGCTAAACACTGCTTCTTAATCTCCCTCTCCTCAGACTGGCCATGTTTCCTGATCATGGCCACACCTTCTTTTGCTCTGGGCACTGTCCCTCTCTGTGGGCTCTCAGTAATCCAAAGCCAAACCATTTTCTGCTGGCCCTGCCCTCAGCAAGTTCTCCAGAGGTGAAAGGTTGGTGACCTGGTGATAACTCCCAAACACTGTAACACTGCAAAACCAGCTATGAAACTCAAACCCTGACAAATCAGGCTAGGAACTCCTCTTTTGACAAAAGCTTCCAAAATTCAGGTGGCCAGAGGGCTCCTGCCAACACCTGATGGGAAGAAGGGATTTCAGGATTCTTACTTAGCTGGGAGCTTCCAAGGCAACACATCTGGCCAGTCTAGGCCAGCTGGCCAAGCACATATCTGGGGTTGCCTCTCTCTCCTTCCTGAAAGACAAGAGACTTGACATCAAATGTAGGTCAAGTTTGTGTCCAAGATTCTTTTCTTTTTCGTAAGACAGTGTCTGGGAAGTAGCGTGGCTGGGAGTGGTTTGGAACAGGGAGGAGGGAACCTAACATTGTCAGAGGCAATGGTTGGTGTACAGGCATGGCTGCATTTGACCCACACCAGTCATGTGAACTAGGGAGGTTTAGCCTCACTTTACAGGTAAGGAAAGGGGGACTCTGAGGAGTCACTGGCTAAGGTCATCTAGTTGGTAAGAGACAGAGCCAGGATTTTAACCTACACTGTCTGGTTCCAGAGTGCCTCCCTTTTCCATTGTAGCTGCTATTGGAAACAGGTAAGGTCAGGTTTCTGTTCACCTGAGCTGGGTCCCTCAACTTCTCAGGGCTCACGGCAGTAGAGGAGGGGGCCCAGGTAGGCCCCACTGGGTCCTCAGCTTTGCCAGTGAGCTGCCATGTGGCCAGGCCACTTTATCCCATCTCTCTCCTGTTTTTTCATCTTCTCCCTTTGCCAGGGAAACGCTCTCCAATCCATCGGATGCTAAAGTATCAATGACAAAGAAATGAAATCTCCTTGACCTTCATGGCTGACAGTGATCATTTTATCTCTATGGTTGATGTACCTCCCTTCTCAGCTGAGCTTTTCCAAAAAGTTGTCTTTGTATCGTGTCCCCACTTCCTTGCTGCCCTCTTTTTGTCCCATTCCAATCTGTCCTACTCTCCCTGCTCCACTGAAAGGGCCCCACTATGGCCACTAATTAACTTCTTGCCATTAAATTCATTAGACACTTTCCATTCTCATATTATCTGGCTTCTTAGCAGCATTGACCTTTTGGCCTCTCAGTCTCTCTTAATACCTTCTTTTTCTTTTTTGTCCATGACAACACATTCTCTGAATTTTCCTTCAGCCTGTTGGCTACCCCTTCTCAGCCTCTTTTTCGGGCTCTTTCTCCTCCATCTTGCCTTTAAGTGTTCAGGTTTTTTAGGACCCAGCATTAGCATCTTCCCGTCTTGTTCCACATCTGCTCTCTGATCGTACCATATCCATGGCTTGAATACCTCCAACTGCTAACGATGCCCAGAGCTGTCTCTTCAGCCTCAATGATTTTCCTGAGCTCCAGATCCATGGATCCAATTATCTATGTAAAGATCCTGGCACATGTTTGTGAAACAGGCCAGATAGTAAATATTTTTGGCTTTGTGGGCTAAATGGTGTCTCTTCCGACTCCTCAACTCTGCCATTAGAGCGCAGACTCAACCATAGACCATATGATAACAAATGGGCATGGCCATGTTCCGATAAACCTTGGTTTATGGACACTGAAATTAGAATTTTATATAATTCTCATGTTATAAAATATTCTCCTTTTGATTTTTGTCAATCATTTAAAAAATGTAAAAACCAGATGTGGTCGGTGGACTATAGTCGGTGCCGCCCCCCACCCCAGTCTATCTGTTGGTTCCGTTGGATGTCTGGTAGACATCTCACACCAGCATGTCCACAGTATAACTCTGAACTTCCACTTCTAGATCTCAGTGTTCCCAGCTTGGTGAAGGACAACTTCAAATTCAAATTCAAAATTGCTTGTGCAAGAAATTGAAGAGTCGTCCTTGATGGGTCTTTTTTCTCATCCTTTCTGCTGTCAGTGCCCAAATACCAGGTCTGGTAGATTCTCTTTCTTAAATACATGCAGAGAATAATATTTTGAAATGTCTGCTCACTCTTTTCTGCACCACCAATCTTCTCTCAAATGTCATCTTCCCTATAAGGTCTAGCTTGATGCCCTCTCTCCATCCTTGAGCCCTTTACCCTGTTTTTCTTCCTTCCCCTTTTGCATTTGTCACTTGCAAATGTACTGTGGAATTTACTACATATTATTGCTATTGTTGCTGGCCTGCTTCTCCTGGTTAGAATGTCAGCTTTCCAAGTGTGGGGATTTTTGTTTACTTTGTTCACTGCTAGGTCCCAAGCACCTAGAGCAGTGGCCAGAGAAAGAAACTCAACTAACATGTGTTGCTGAGGTATAGATTTCTTCATGGGGAAGGGCGGGCTGAGACACAAGAAGTCAATGCTATTTATAAACGGGACTCTTCAAAGAAGTGTTTCCTGACCCCAGCTGCACATAGAAGCATCTGGGAGTTTTAAGGATATTGCTGCCCAGGCTAAGCCCCAGCAGGCCAATTAAATCAGAAGTTACTGGAATGGGAACTTTTCAGGTCCCTACAAAGTGCAGCCAAGGTTAAGAACCACTCCTTTAAAGCAACCGGAATTATAATGGCCATAAAAGCAAATTTTTCACTTACGAAAGTCAGGCTCTATTGTGGAGAAAAAAGAGTGTGTGGGCTCTGAAGATCCTGAGCTCAGAGAACTAGTTGTTTGAGCAAGGAAGAAAGGAGATTACAGCACAGAAGGAGAGGAAACTTCAGCAGTGTTGGGGGCTGGTAGCTCAGTCCCTGTGTCATGGCTCATATTGTGGATAGGCTTGGGAATGTGAAGTTGGGAAAAGCCTTTTTCTTAACCCCTTAACTTTTTACTCGGAAATTATTTCAGATTTATAGGGAACTTGAAGAGCAAATACGCATGGTCATTTCCCACATATCCTCCGAGCTTCCCCTGAAGTTGTCATGCTACGGGACCGTGATACAATGAGAGAAACCAAGAAATAACACCCTGATAAAATATTGTTAGGTAATCTACCAGCTTTAGATGAATTTCTATGTCCCAATGTCTATGAACCTCTATGTCTACAATGTCCCAATCCAGGAGGCCACCCTGCGTTCAGTGGTCAGGAAGTCTCCAGTCTGGTATAATTTCTCAGTCTGTCTTTGTCTTTCATGGTGTTGACACTTTTGGAAAATACTCATCAGTTGAATCTGTAGAAGGTCCCTCAGTTTGAGTTTTTCTCTTGTTTTCTTGTGATTGGACTAAGATTATGCATTTTGGGTAAGAATACAACAGAAGCGATGTGCTCTTCTCCCTGCATCTTCTCAGGGGTAGGTGCTGCCAATCTGTCTTATTAGTGGTGGATGTTACTTTTAATCACTTGAATGAGAGGGTGGCAACAGGTTTTGGTGGAGGAGTCTATTGTCTCATTTCTTCTAAAACTTTGTGAACATAACCCGTGGAACATTTAGTTAGGGAGAACCTGGATTAGGCTCTCATTCCACCTCCCCTAGAGATTCCTTCACTTCCAGTGGTTTGTGAAGGGGATAAGCAAATGTTCCTGCCCCCCAGAGAGAGGCCCAGCAGGTGTCTGATGATGGAGAGTTCACATCGCTGCTAGGGGACCCTGGAGCAAAAGCACTGGGAAGGACAGTTCCAGGCCAGTGCACACCGGAGTTGGCATCAGTCTCAGAGGATTGATGGGGCCGGCTGTAGCAAAAATGGGTAGATGGTCAAGAGGGATTAGACCACTCTACAAATCTTCCTCTACTTATGATGGGGTTACTTCCCAGTAAATCCAACGTAAGTTAAAAATATTATGTTGAAAACACATTTTATACACTTAACCTGCCAGGCACCATAGCTTAGCCTAGCCTACCTTAAACATGCCCAGAACACTTCCAGTAGCTTACAGTTGGGCAAAACCATCTAACACAAAGCCCATTTTATAATACAGAGTTGAATATCTCATGAAATTTGTTGAAAGTGAAAAACAGAAAGACAATGATGGCATGGTTATAGAATGGATCTAAGTGTATCAGTTGTTGATTCCTATGATGGCGAGCCTGACCAGGAGCTGCGGGCTCAATGCCCAGCACCTTGAGACAGTATGGTGCCACTTACTGCTAGCCTGGGAATGATCCAAAGTCAAAATTCCAAGTATGGTTTCTACTGAATGCCTATTGTTTTTGCACCATGATAAGGTCAAAAATCACTAAGCTGGTAAGTCCAAGACTTTTTGTACACTTAATCTGCTGGGAAAACAGACCATGTGTCACACCGTGGACAGTGTTAAAGGATTGGATTGGGGGCCAACACTGGTGCCCAGGCAGGCCTGGTTGCTTGCAGTGCTCAGCAAGAACCAGAGAAAAACATAGACGAGGAGTCGCTTCCTTGGCTCCATAATGTTTTCTAAACCATGTTAGCTGTCATGGGTGTTTTTCCTTCATGTCTCTTTCTCTATTGTCATTACATGGTGATGTGAATCATTAGTTGATGATCATTTGCTATTTAAGCTGTAAGGTCTGTGAGGGTAGGAAACACGTCTGTGTCCCTAGAGCCTAAAGCAGTGCCTGCTGCACAGGAGTGGGCATTTACTGAGTGAATGAAAACATGAGTAAATGGGAGTCATACCTTTGGTCCTGGTCTGAGGGGTTGGAGCAGGATTCTAGACATGGAATCTGCTGGATGTGCCCACCAAGATGCTGTAGGAAGAAGGGAAGTTCTCCTCCTCAGGTACCCTTAGGACAAGGGACCACACATTCTTTTGCTCAGTTTTGCTGATTTGTGTGTGCCTGGGCTTGTCTCCAGATGACCAGGCAATGCATGGGATTCGTCAGCCTGTGACGCAGGTGTGTGGGGCTGGCTCCTTGTCACACTGCAACCTGCTGGCACCTCAGCATCTTCCATTCCATGCTCTCTTGACACCTGAAGGGACCTCGTCCTGGCCAAGGGCTCTCCCAGCCCTCTTCCTATTCCCACACTGTCCTTCCCATTGGCGGTAGGACTTCCCCCACCTCCCTCCAACAGGGGCCCTTGCCTTCCTTTCTCTGGACCCATAAAAAAGTTACTTTGGTCTCAATCAATAGGCTGTCTCTTTGACAAGGGAGATACTGGTTGGCAAAATGGAGGCTCCAGGCTGGGGCAGGGACAGAGCCAGCCCACACAGACAGCTTTGCTTTTCCAGATGATGCTGCATCAGCAGATTTCTGCTTTTTATGAGGACATATATGACTCCCTAAAGAAGCCTTAGAGAGAGGGTAGGGGGAGGGAGGGGAGCAGGGGGAAGAGTGAAGGAGTGTAATTCTCAAAGTTCAGAGAGCACTGCTCAGATTCTGTCCTCTCTGCCGTCTTCCCGTCCCTTCACTGGAGTCTTCAAGTGCACCAGTGATACTGGGTGCCTCCACTCACATGGTGTGAACACACAGGCTCCCCCAGGTGCAGAACACACACAGACTTACACTCACTGCCATCATCCTTGGGTCTGCTGTTGTGTTCTGCCTTTCCTACCTCTGCTCAGTTCTGCCCCCGCCAACATTAGCCCTTATTTCAATCATCATTTCCTTGGGGAGCCCCTGGCCCAGACCCGTGGTGCAATGATCTCAGAGCACTCCTCGCCATGTCCCAGCCCCCTTTTGGTGTCTTCTGTAGTGGAATTCGACATTCATTTTTGTGTTTCTTTAATTAATGTGTGTCTCACCTACCAGACTGTAATTTTCAAGTGACAGTCACAGTTTTGTTCCAGCCTCTGTACTTAGCACGTTGCCTGGTACGAAGCAGGTCGTCATTAAATAATCACTGAATGAATTACAGGTTTTCCCCCTGCTCTCTGAAAGTAGAGTTCCTATGAACACTTGTGTAAGTCGAAACGGCGTAACACAAAAGAAACAATGACCATTAACTTATAGGGAAACATTTTTAAGCTTTCCCAGATCCAAAAAAGAATCTCTCTTTGGCTTTTCTGATACCTGAGGCTGCAGCTTGCTCATGGATGCACAAAATAATTGAGCTAAAGCACTGATGCTCCCAGATACAGTTCAGAGCTCTGGCGGCCCGACGCTGAGATGCTGAGGTCGTTCCTGGGGAAGGGGCGTGGTGGTGGTCGGGGGGCACTGGTACTACTTGGGGCCTACACTAACTCCCTGCAAAACAAACACCTCACACTATTTTTTATTTTTGCCTTTTTTTCATAACAGTGGAAATCCTCTTTGGGCTTTCTTCTGTTTGTGAAAGCAGGTGCGGGTATAGGTTTTTTTGTAAAAGCGAAGTAGTGTAAACTGAACTTTCAAGATGTGCAGGACATCTGTAAGGGTTGTGACAAGCAGCTTCTGAGACTGCCCCCCAGGAACCCTAGACCTCTCCCCAACCGCCCCGCAGCTGTGCCTTTGTGTAGCGCCCTCCCTTGAGGGCGGGCTGGGCCTAGTGACTCACTTCCAATGAATAGAGTATGGTGGAAGTGATGGATGTCACTTCGGACATTAGCTCATAAACATAGACTACAAATCTCATCTCTCTGGATCTCTCTCATCTTGACTTGCTTGTTCTGATGAAGCCAGTTGCCATGTTGTGAGCTGTTCTGTGGGGAGGCCTGTGTGGCAAGGACCTGAGGGTGGCCTCCAGGGGACAACGGGCGAGGAGCTGAGGCAGAGAACAGATTCCTGCCAAAAGCCAGGGGAATCAGGCCTGAGATGACTGTAGGCTGGCCGACACCTTGATTGTCACTTTGTGGGGGACTTGGAGCCAGAGAACCTAACTAGCCATGCCCAGATTCCTGACCCATAGCAACTGGGAAATGATGAGCGTTGTTCATTTAAGTCACCAAGTTTTGGGGTCCTGGTTATGTAAGGGTGACTAATATAACTAATGGATGACAGAGAAGCCCACAGCAATCACTAGTCCATTGTGCTCCGAAGCATGCCCTCCTCAGAGTCTCCCCTCCACACAACTCAGCCTTCCTCTCACCACATGAGTAACATTTCTATGTGCATGTACATGGCTCTGCTCCCTCAGCCCCCTCACCCCTGCTATCCACACATACCTGAGCTCTGGGAGACACTCTCCTTTTCTCTCCTTTTGTTATCTTACTATCCCATTCAGGTGATATCTGTTCAGTAACTCTCCTGTGTCAAGCCACAGCTCCAGGCCCACTTAGAAACCACCCCCGGCCCTACGACAGAGCCTCTCGTCCTTACCGACCCCCTGCCCAGCTCTGTGTCACGGCTAAGGCCAGAATTACCCATCGTCCAGCAATCTTGTGGGAGTGGCTCGGTGTGAGGGTGGAGGCTGGCTCCAGCCTGAGGAGAGCAGGGGGAGATAGGCAATTGCAGGGGAAGTTGTCCCTCGCACACCCCCCCCAGTGCCTGCCTCTGCCCCACATAAGGCCTGCCTGTGCTCCTGTGGCAGCTCAGCTCCTCTCCTGCCAGCAGGGAGGGAATAAAAGGGAGATGTTCTCAGCCTGGAGCCCTCCACCAAGGAGCCGTGGGCAATGGCGGCATACACTCCTTCCCAAGCAGGCAGCTGGCTGGGCAGCAAGAACATGGTGGTCCCTAGCAAACAGGAAATTCCCTTTCTCCTCACTCGCTCTGTCCCAGCATCCTGGAGGCTCTGGAGGGAAGGCTCTCCTAGCCCAGGACTCACAAGATCCTTCCCTGGGAGTCACATCTAGGAGTAGGATCACTGTTTGGCATGTGTCAATGGAAAATGCTAATGTTTCTGGTACCAGACAGGGGCTGATATTCTAGAGGCCTCTAATCCAGGCAGATTTGCTGGCAATAGTATGACTATCCTTCACTGACTGGCAAGAAGAGATCTAGAAAGCCCTCATTTCCTGCTCCTCTCTCCTGACCATCCTACCATTCGCTCAGAGGCTCCTGCCTTGCCCTGGGTCTAATGAAGTTACTCGGAGCCCCGTGCTGATTTCCTTGGGAAGAATTGTTGAGGAACATCTGTAGGCATTTACGTCTTGTTTTCTCTGACCTTATTCTCTCCTTGGCCTTGCTTTCTTTGGGTGAAATATGGAGAGGGGAGAATTGGAGCTCTTCTGTTAGGGAGAATGAGCAGCAGCAGAGGGAGGCTGAGGAACTGAGTCATCAGGAGGGGCTGGTGTTGGGATCCTCAGCGCCCTCTGAGGCTATTTGCTTAACTTAGACCTCGGGCTTTGGGCAAGGCCAGCGGCCCTCAAGTTACACTTCCCACAAACAGAGCCGGGGAAGCACTCCCAGCTGTTGATCTTGCCTATCACCTCTGAGGCGCTTACTGCTTCTGTCCCCAGAGTGGCGGTGGGTTCGCGATCTGAGAGGCTCTCACTGGCACCAATGCAGTCATAGGCACTGACCAGAGAGGGTTACAGGGGGTGCTGGGGTCTTGGGGGGTTGGGGTCAAAAGTAAAGTTGAGGGGCACCTGGGTGGCTCAGTCGGTTAAGCATCCAACTCTTGATCTCAGCTCAGGTCTTGATCTCAGGGTTGTGAGGTCAAGCCCCATATTTAAAAGGAAAAGAAAAGAAAAGTTGAGATGGCTTTAGAATTATTATTGGTGAATCTTGCTATGTCTCCCCAGAGGCTGCACCCTGCCCCTGTGTATCCCTCAGTCTCTGTGAACTTGTGTGTAATGGCAGTAAAAATGGGTACTCCTACCTGGCAAGTCTTCATGTGTAAAGGAATTGAAAATTTCCATCCATCCATCCATCCATCCATCCATCCATCCATCCTCTGTCTACTTATTTACTGTCTCTCACCAATGGCCAAGTGGCCCTGTGGATCAAGGAACTCATGATTTAGTTTAGGAGCCCCAAATCACAAATGGCGGCTGTGGGGCAGGTGGTGGTCTCTGGTTGGTATCAGATAGGGGCTGCATGAATGATCTGTGCTCAAACCTATGCCCTTTATACCTATTTTCCAACCTCCCAAGGACTTGTAGGTCCTAGACCTTCCACTTTGAGCCTCTCTCTCAGCCTTTCCTGTCTTCCCTTCCCATTTCCCCAACTTTCTAGGAGCCTCTACTCTTGTCCTACAGTCCTGAAAAACTCCAGTTCCGTTTGGACTCAACCATTTGCCTTCCTCATGCTTGCACTGACATTCTGAAAACTGCTCCTTCATGTGCTGGGGCCATCATTCACACATGGTCTCTAGCCAATTGGTCCTTCCACATGTCTAGTAATTCCTTCATGTTTCTGTAGAGCCTTATGTTTCCTATTCTCCACACAGGCCATCCCATCCTTGTCCTCAAACCTGGAACCTCACCGTTCCCCATCTGTTGTCTCTGAGCCTCCATCAGCAATCCCCCTGCTACCAATTCACAGATAAAATCCGCTGTCTTCCTGTCATCCCACCTTAGACCTGTCTGAGCCTGTACCTTTATGTCCCTCCTACCCTCCGGTTACCATGGGGGTCTGTGCCCTAGACTCCAGTCCCTCTCACCTTCCCTTTCCTCATTTATAGCTGCAATATTTCTCTCCCCATCAGCCTCTTACCATCAACATTTAAATGTGCTCAAGTCTTTGTTGTCTCTAAAAAAACCTTTGTTGACACCACTGTGTCCTCTCCATCTGTCATCCCATCTCTTGTCTTATTCACAATCAAATTTCTTGAGAGTTTCCTATGCTCATATACCACATTCCTTGCTTATGCTGCAACACTTGGTCATCAAGCTTCTTCCCCTTCTTGTCCCCTGAGATTGCTTTCCTCAAAATCACCAAGGATGTTCTGGTGCCAAGCCCAGCAGACACTTCCCATTTCTTTTTCATTTCGTCTCTCAACACAACCTGACACCATTGACCATTCCCTTCTTATAAGTCTCGCTCTCTTGGCTTCCATGACCTTGATCCCCCATTTTCTCTCCATCTCTCTGGCCACTCCTCTTTAGTCTTCTTCATCTTCTTCTTTCTTTTCTTCTTCTTCTTCTTTTTAAGATTTTATTTATTTGTTTGAGAGAGAGAGCATGCACATGAGTCGGGGAAAGGGCAGAGGCAGAGGGAGAAGCAGACTCCCTGCTGAGCAGGTGGCTTGATGTAGGACTTGATCTCATGACCCTGAGAGTCATGAACTAGGCTAAAATCAAGAATCATCCTTAACTGACTGAGCCACCGAGACACCCTGGCCCCTTCAGTTTTCTTTAATGCTTTCTCTGACTGTTGCTCAAATGTTCCTGCTTTCTGGGACTCTGTCCTACTCCCTCTTGTTAGGCTACATACTTTAGCATCTAATCTGTTCTATTAGCAATGAATATTGATGACATATACATAGTGAGGACTTTCAGTTGCTAATGAGAGAAGCTCAATTCACACTAGCTCAAGCAAAAATAAAGAGAAATTTTTGGCTAGCATAACAGGCAACTTTAGAAGTGGCATTGACTTTGGACATTTCTTAATCTAGGGACTCAGATGATGTTGTTGGACCCCTCTTCCTCCATGTTCTCCTCTCGTTCTGTTTCTGTCTGTTGGCCTCGTTCTCTTCTATTTCAGACAGGCTTTCTTATGCACAGGGGATAGGGCAGAGGAGTGGATATCCTAGATGACCATTCGGGAGGAAAGAAAGAACTTCCATCTCCCAATATTTTTATTTCATTCCCAGGAAAGGGGTCTGGTTAATCTACTTGGAGTCACATGCCTACCTAGTATACCACTTAGTGAGTTTGGGGTGGTAGTAATGATCTATAATTTCTAGTCCGCTAGGACCACAATGAATTGGAGAAGTATAGTTTTCTGAAGGAAAAGTAAGACATCATAACCAGAAGAAGAGAGAGGAGTACAGAATGGACAAGATCGATATTCCCTGTAACTTACTCTTCCAGTCTAGGTCTTTCCCCTGTGCTTCAGTTTTAGCCATGTGATAAGTATCTCTGCCTGGATGTCTCAAACTCAACAAGTTGTTGCATTAATATACTAGGAAATATATCCTGAGTCAAAATGCTTATGATAAGACTTTATTAGGGTATACTTTCAGGGTAGCAAAGAGAGAGAAAAAAGGTAAACGAGGAAGGCTTCCTCTCTTGCAGGCTACAGGGCAGCCACTCCGAATTTCTTTTAGCCTTTCTACCATGCTATGCTCTCCCTTCATCTCTCTATTCATTCACCCAGGAAGTGTCTGGAGAGTGCCTACTATGTCCCAGCACTGTCAGAGGCACCCGGAAGCCAGCAGCAATGCTCTTCCTCTTAAGCCTTTGCATATGCTGTGCCTCCTGTGGCAGGTTCTCTGTGGCAGATAATGGCACTGGCTCCTCAAGATCTTCTCTCTCACCTTGCTGTGAGAGAGCTTGGAAAATGAAAAGACTGTTTCCCAGTTTTCCCTTGTAAGTAGAGGACACACACAGTTCTGGCCAATGGGATCAAGGCAGAAGTCAATGCAAAGGACATCCTTTCCTGAATAATAATTCTCATTTAGGGGCCTTCTGCCTTTCCCTCTTTTTTCCACCTAGGATATGGATATAAAACCTAGGGGTACAGGAGCTGTGCTGAAACTATGAGGAGGCAAGAATGAGGAGAGTGGCCTCGATGCTAAGGAAAATGCGTAGAAATAGGGAAGGAACCCAGTGCTGAGGCCGCTCTGCACAGCCATGTAGGTTGTACATTGCACAACTCTAGGGGGCACCATGATCATAGACTGTGATATCCTTTAGCTGCTGCAGTGGTCCTGGCTCTGGTATAATCTCCAAAGGGAGGGGAGTGGAGGGAAGGACAGGACACTCTGAATTCTGTAAATTATGAATTTTCCCAAATCTCTCCTGCAACCAAACTGTTTTAATAACCCTTTGTGACCAGGCTTTTGAAACTCAGAGGCTGAGAACTGACTCCATCTTTTGCTTTGTCATCATCTCCCTAAGGCAATAAATGATGGCTTGCTTAGTTCAGAAAGAAATGTGGGCTGAAGGAAAGAATGAGGAAGGGGTAGAATTCGTTGGTTAATATTTCAAACCATTACCCTGTAGCAAGTGTACCCAAGAGAGGTCTGTGCCACCTCTGATCTCTTCTCCCTTGGCCTGCCCCAGACCTTAGCCTTGATCTAAAGGCTTTTCCACTTACCAGCAACATGAAACAAACATTCATATTCCATTGACTTCTCTGCTCAGCCTGTAGCTTCAAGCAGATTATAAACAGACTCCCCTCTTGCCAGAGAGCCCAGGCCAGATGACCAGGCTCTAAGAAAGCATCTGCATTTGTTTATTAAAGTTTTTCATATGTTAAAAAATATAATTCTGGGGGCGCCTGGTGGCTCAGTCAGTTAAGCATCTGGCTTTGACTCAGGTCCTGATTGATCTCAGAGTCCTGGGCTGAGCAGGGAGTCTGCTTCTCCCTCTGCCCCTCCCTCTTGCTCATGTTCTCTCTCTCTCTCTCTCTCTCTCATTCAAATAAATAAATAAATAAAATCTTAAAAATATGTATAATTTGGGTTGATGTTTGGAAATAAGAAATCTTTCCACAAGGGGCTGGCTGAGAGCCAGGGGATCCTGTAGGAACTGCTCCACAGGCTGTTTCTGTGTACCCTCCCCCTTATGCCTGCTGGGCATCCAGGTCCCACTGACCTCCTGCTCTCTGGAAGGGTTTATCAGTCTCCCTGGCTGGATGCCAAACCTACAGGATGCAGGGCCATCTGTGGATACTAATAAGGACCAAATCCTTCATCAGAGACAGCATCTGCCCCCAGAAGAACTGTGCTTGTCCCCCAGTGTTGACTCTGCTTCTCCTCCAGCCATGTGGAGGGCTGGGAGAGCTCTGATGACTGGCTTCCTCCCTGACTCTTGGGCTCTTAGCCCTTGAACTGTGCCATCACCTCTCAGATTCTTAGTGATAACACTTTGTGATCGAGAAAGGAATAAGGTCAGGGGGCACCTTTCTGGGTATTTTTGACTAGGCAAATAAGAACCTCAAGTTATACTAGCTACCTAAATCTCTTCCTCATCACCTGAGGGAGACCTAATGACTAGAAAGTACTCATCAGAACTTTCAGGGTTGTTTATTTCAAGAGGCTGAACTTACCTCCCTCTCCAGTCCCTTTTGGACTTTCCACCCTCCCAGGATCCACGGCTACTCTCATTTCACAACCTAGTTCTTGTCCTTTTTCCGGCTTCACTAAAAAGAATACCACTAATGTTTTACTATTAAAAAAATCACTAGATAGATTTTGCCCTAATAAAAACATCACTATATTAGTGACCCTCAAACTTTGGTGTGCTTGGGAGGTGCTTAATGGCAACCTGGTGGCAGCCTAAGCTGTGCCCTCGGACGTTCTGGTCTGGGACGTTCCCCTCCCAGGGCATGGACAACTAAGGATTCAAAGATCCTAGCTTACATGCTCAGATGTTCTGATCTGGGCCTAGGGTAGGTCTGGACATCTCTATCTTTAACACGCTGTATTTTTATTGACCCCCCCACCCTGGGCAACTGAGACAGCTCACTGCCTGTGCCCCAGATTATCCATCAAAGCGGCAGCCTGCCCTCCCTCCTTGGGGTGAGTACTTTAACTTTCTCTCCCTGTGCTCTCTTTCCGTCCCAAGTTAGAAGTATCTTTGATTTGGACCAGTTCCATATTTGGTACAGATCTTACTCTACCAGTAATTTTCAATAAATACTTATGACCCGAGCCACTCTTGTTTGAAATTAGACTTCCAACTCTGAACCAAATTGCTGCTGGGTACAACTTCAGTTCAAAAGGATAAATATGTATTTTGTTTTTGCACACATGGAGAAAGCACAAATATGCTGGTGTGATCTCCATGGGTGATGGTCAGTTTTGTTTTTTTGTTGTTGTTAATTTTTAAAAAATCATTTATTTATTTATTTATTTGAGATAGAGAGATGGCACAAGGGAGGGTCCGAGAGAGAAGCAGACTTCCCACTGAGCAGGGAGTCCGAAACAGGACTTGATCCCAGGACCCCTGGGATCCTGACTTGAGCAGAAGGCAGAAGCTTAACTTACTGAACCACCCAGGCGCCCTGGTGGTCAGTTTTTGTCCATTCATTCAATATTGATTAATTAGGAACATAAAGATGTATAATGACCAAACACCTTAGCAAGTCCTGTGTGCTGTGCGCTTCAGATCCTGTGTGCTCACTCATACCCCTAGCCTCATTTTAGTAGGACAGGCGCTCCCAGTCCTGCACCAGCCACACTTGACTTCTTCTGGCCCTTGAACTTGCTGAGTTACTTTCACCACTGGATTTTTGCTGATGTTATTCCCTCTGCCTGGGATACTCTTTCCTCTTCTTTCCAGTTAATTCCTACCATCATCTTCAGCACTCAGCTGAAGGGATACCACATCCTTGGGAAAATTTCTCTGGTCTCTCAGACCTGGGTTAGGTTGGGTACCCACATTTTCTTTTAAAGATTTTATTTATTTGACAGAGAGAGAGATCACAAGTAGAGAGAGAGAGAGGAGGAAGCAGGCTCCCTGCCTAGCAGAGAGCCTGATGTGGGACTCGATCCCAGGACCCTGAGATCATGACCTGAGTTGAAGGCAGAGGCTTAACCCACTGAGCCACCCAGGCAGCCCCGGGTACCCACATTTTAAGATGTCTTAGTTGTGTGTACTTCTCCTTGGCTGCTCTTATGTGCCCAGTGCATACAAGCCTCTTGGTAAATATCCGTTGAATGAACGGATGCACGTAAGCTGAGGATCTTCAAATCCTTGGGTTGTTCATGGCCAAGTAGGGAAGCAGATGTGTGATGTGGTCATTATAATAGGTGCTGTAGTAGAGGAATATCCAAGATTCACTGGAGGAAGAAAAGGGCAAAGACAATTTGAGAAGTATCACCTGTGCAGTTGGGCCAGGGAAGATCTTATAAAGAAGGTGTTTCTTGAGATGAATTTGGGGGAACCAGGAATTTTCCAGGCATATGAAAGGGCATCCCTGGCTAGAAAACATTGTGAAGATCGGCAAAGGGGGTGAAATATGGTGGTGTTGTGGGGTAGCCTCCAATAGTTTACTGCACCTGGAGGAATGGGTTTGGGCTCAGAAGGGTGGCAGAACTCCACCCAATGCCATTTGGGGGCCAGATTCTACTTTGTAATGGATTGAATTGTGGCACCCCAAAAGATGTCCAAGTCCTAATGCATTATTTGGAAAAAGAACCTTTGCAGATGTCATAGAGTTAAGGAAGTTGAGATAAGATCATCTTGGAGTAACTTAACTACTCCAGTAACTGGAGTAACTGGAGTAACCCTAAATCCAATGAAGTGTCTGTATAAGAAGAGAAGACCACACAGGAGAGAAGGCCATGTGAGGATAGGCTTTGAGCCAAGGAATGCCAAGGATTACTGATGGCCTCAAACGCCCGAAGAGAGGCTTGGAACAAATTCTCCCTTAGAGCCTCTAGAAGGCACCAGCCCTGCTGACGTCTTGATCTTGGATTTCTGGCCTCCATAACCATGAGAAAAGAAATTTCTGTTGTTTTCGGCCCCTCAACTGGTGATAAATTGTTATGGTAGCCACAGGATACTAACACACACCTGTAGGTGCCCAGCCTGAATCCAGCACACCTCTGTGGCTGGCATTATGGGTCCCTGGAATCTAGAGAGAGGCTCTAGTGAGTGTTCGCTTCAAGGTCCAGCTTTTAGTTGCTTAACACAGAGGAAAACACAACCATAATAGATATATGCTTATACACTACCAATTGGCTGCCTGAAAGGGGCAACCTTTTCAGGATTCAGAAAGGGTGGTGTTTCTGGCTGGGAGAATTTTCCTGAATCCCTTTGTCAGTAACACCTTATTATGACTGGGTGAGGTCCTGAGGGGTTGACATCATTCTCTTCATGAATTTGGAGGTCTTTTGCCTTCCATGATCTTTTCAGCAGAGCGAGAGAGAGAGAGAGAGAGAGATGGGGTGTCATGGGTAAAGTTTTATGCCAAGAATTGTGGCAATATTTTTGCTGTTCACCATCCGTCTTGCCCAAAGCAAATTTTGGGAAGCTCCCATGATGCACCTTTTTGTTCTTTTCTTTTTACTTCTTAGAAACATAAGATTTGTTTGATCTTTAACCAGACATTTGGGGTTTACATGTGTTGGCGCGTGGGGGTGGTAAGCGGAATAAAGGCTCTCCGAAGACGTCTATGTCCTAATCCCGGGAACCTGTGAGTATCTTAGGTGATGTGGAGGAAGAGAATTGAGGTTGCAGATGGAATTAGAGCTGCTAATCAGTCGACCTTAAAATAGGGAGATGATACAGGGTTATCCAGGTGAGTCCACTGTAATCACAAGTGTCCTTGTACGAGAAAGAAGGAGGCAGAAGAGTCAGAATCAGGGTGATGTGTGAGAAAGATGTTTCAACCAGCATAATGCTGGCTTTGAAGACAGAAGGGGCATGGACATGATATGGAACCAAGAAATGTAGGTGGCCTCTAAAAGCTGCAAAAGGAAAAATAAAAATAAAAAAAAACAATACTCGGGGTGCCTGGGTGGCTCAGTGGGTTAAAGCCTCTGCCTTCGGCTCAGGTCATGATCTCAGGGTCCTGGGATCGAGCCCCACATCGGGCTCTCTGCTCAGCGGGAAGCTTGCTTCCTCCTCTCTCTGCCTGCCTCTCTGCCTACTTGTGATCTCTCTCTGTCAAATAAATTAAAAACAAAAACAAAAACAACAATACTCGCCCTAGAGCCTCTAGAAGGGAAGGCAGCTCTGCCAACACACTGACTTTAGACGAGCCAGAGCCATCTGACTTCTGACCTCAGACTCTAAGATAATGGATTTGTGTTGTAAGTCACTAAGCTCCTGGCAATTTGTTACAGCCGCCATAGCATACTAACATTGTCGGGTAGGGGAGACTGGGAAGGGGAAGGTTGGGAGGAATTCCCTTTCATTTTTCCAACACGGCTATCCCAAGGGGAATTGATGAGACACAGGGCTGAGCTACCAACAGTGGCAGTGGCAGAAGAAAGTGACACAGTGGTAACAGTCTCCTGACCCATGACTCTACTGTCAAAAAAACTGACAGGGCCCCTGCCCTGGCTTCCCTGGAGTGTGACCGTCTTAGACTTTTTGATTGCAGGAGAATCCCTTGGGGTTCCAGGCTGGAGATGGCCATGTTCCAGCTTGCGTAACTGCAAAGTGTGGGGATACGTAGGATTCCTGTCACAACCCAGAGAGCCAGCTCTGGAGGAGGGCATGGCTCTCCCCGCCACATTGACCTAATGGAACCTTTGGCCTGCTGTGGTGTCTGGTTCCCCTGGCTATGGGCCCTAAGGCTTCACTGTGTCTGCTTCTTTCTCTCATCTCTCTCTCTTTTTCCCCCCACAAAAACTTCCTTTATTTCTAAAGATTATGCAGACTTAAAGTGAATTCCTTCTACCTTCATCAAATCACATTTGTCATATTTGAGCTGTGTGGAACCAGAATTTATTATTTCTAAAACAATATTTGGTCCTATTGCCCCTGAACTATTACAACAAAAATTCCAGTAGCCAGAACATTTGCTGTGTTCTAGGGGCATATGAAGTGTTTTATTTAGACCATTTTTAAGGATTCTGTTTCAAAGGTTTTGCATGTGGCATTCAAGCTTATTTTATTGAATACAGACTAGTCTTCTTCCAAGGCTCTCCAGGCCTAATGAGACATCCTGGAGCACCTGCCTTGACTGGCCCACATGCCCTCCCCCATCCCCCTTCCCCAGGGAGATTTGGAGAAGTGGCTGAACCTGTAGATATTTCAGGCATGTCCTTGTGCATCACTTTTCCCAGCAGCTTTCATCTTCATCTTCTCAAAGGTCCCTTGGAGCACTGGCCCCCAACCTTCCTGGCTTGGAATTTGTGAGACCAGTGCTTCCTGAATCAAAACTTGTCGGGGATGACTTTGCCTGCCTGGCCTCAGAGCATCAGGAGCAAAAGCAAGAGAGGAAGGGCTTGTGGGGCTGGGCAGAGTCAAGAGGGCTGGGAACCACTATGACTAGGTTTGTGCTAGCACCTCCCCAGTGCTGAAGGAAATGGAGGCTGCCCTGTGGTCTGTCCTGAGAATTTCCCTGTGATCTGGTTAAGTGTGTGGGCTCTGGATCCAAATTATTATTCTACCACTCGTTAGCTCTGTGACCTTGAACAAATGGCTTCGCTTTTTCTGAGGTCCCATTTTCTCATATGTATATATATAAAATAGCAAGCAGGCAATAAGCATTAAATATAATAGAAATAATTTTTTTTCTCTTTTTAATGAAAAATTTAAATTTAAATTCAATTTAATTAACGTATGCTGTATTATTAGAGGTAGAATTTAGTGATTCATCAGTTGCATACAACGCCCAGTATTTACATCAAGTGCCCTCCTTAATGCCCATGACCTAGTTACCCATCCCCCTCAGCAGCCCTCAGTTTGTTTCCTACAGTTGAGAGTCTCTTATGGGTTGCCTCCCTCTTTGTTTTCATCTTATTTTATTTTTCCTTCCCTTCCCCTATGTTCATCTTTTTTGTTTCTTAAATTCCACATATAAGTGAGATCATATGGTATTTGTCTTTCTCTGACTGACTTATTTTGCTTAGCATAGTACCCTCTAGTTCCATCCACATAGTTGCAAATGACAAGATTTCTATCCAAAATCTATAAAGAACTTATCAAATTCAATGTCCAAAAAACCAAAAAATTCGGTCAAGAAATGGGCAGAAGGCATGAGCAGACATTTCTCCAAAGAAGATATAGAAATGGCCAACAGACACATGGAAAAAATGGTATTATTATTATTAATTACTATTATGTTATTTCTATTATTTTCAGTTGGATCCTTCACCTTCAAAAGTCATGAATCCCAAAGTACTCTCCAGTGATATTCCCCAACCATCTCAGGCCCTCCTTTTCTAGTTCTCCTTATCTGTTGGTCTTTCTAATAGCTTTATTAAAGTATAATTGACTTCATATTAAAGTGTACAATTTGATCTATTTTGACATATATGTACAGTGAGGAAATAATTACTACAATCAAGATGATAAAAATATCCATTGTACCCAAAAGTTCCCTATGGCAATCCCTCCTGCCTGCTCCTCCCTGTCTTGTATCTCCTGTTCCCAGTCCTCAGGCAACCTCTGTCAATATAGTTGGTATTCTGTAGAATTTTATGTAAATGGAATCATGCAATATGTATTCTTTTTCGGTCTGGCTTATTTCACTTGGCATAATTATTTTGAGATTCATGCATGTTGTTGTTGCATGTATCAACGGTTCATTCATTTTTACTGCTGAGAACTAACTTATTGCATGAATCTATCATAATTTGTTTATCCACTTACTCATTGATGGACATTTGAGTCATTTCCACTTTTTGGCTTGTTTGAATAAAGTTGTTATGAACACCATTCATGTCCAAGTCTTTGTATGAACATATGCTTTCATTTATTTTGGTTAAACACCAAAGAGTAGAACAGATAAGTCATATGGTAGATATAAGTTTAACATTTTATGGAATTGCCAGACTGTTTTTCTGAGTGGTTGCATGATTAACATCCCCACTAGCAGTATATGAGACTTCTGATTGCTTTACTTTGTCACCAATGCTTGGGATGATCAGTCTGTTTCAATTATAGATATTCCAATGGGGTTAGTGGTTTTCATTTGAATTTCCCTGACAATTAGTGATTAATGATGCTGAACACATTTTTCTTGTACCCACTTATATTTTCTTTGGTGAGTTGTCTCTTCAAGTCTCTTTTCTATCTTAAAAATTGGGATGTATGTTTTCTCATTACTGGGTTTTGACAGTTCTTTATATATTATAAATACAAATCTTTATCTGATATTTTTCTCTGAAAATATTGTTTCTAAGTCTGTGGCTTGTTTTTCATTTCTCTTCACAATGTCTATCAAAGAATAAAAGTTCTTAGTTTTGATGATGTCCAATTTTTCAATTTTATCTTTTTATGGATTATGCTTATTTGATTGTTTCAAAGATGTCTTTGCCTAAACCAAGTTCACAAAGATTTTCCCCTGGGTTTTATTCTGGAAGTTTTATAGTTTTAAGTTTTGTGTAGGTTTATGATCAATTTTGAGTTCATTCTGTAGATAGTATGAGGTAAGGACTAAAGTATTTGTTTTGTTTTGTCTTTGTTTTTGTTTGCATATGGGTATTAGTTGTTTGAGACCTTGTTTAAAAAAAAATCATTTCCACACTGAATTGTCTTGTACCTTTCTTGAATATCAATTAGCTAAATATGTTAAGGGACTATTTATGGACTCTATGCTGCTCCGTTGATTGTCATCTTTACACCAACACCTTGATCATTTACTGTAACTTTAGAAATCTTGATATCTGGCAGTATAAGTTCTCCAACTTTTTCTTTTTCAAAGTTGTTTTAGCTATTCTAAGTCCTTTGACTTACATGAATTTTAATAAGTCTATCTGTTTCTACAAAAAGTCCTTTTGGGAGTCTGACTGAGACTGTGTTGAGTCTGTAGATCATTTGGGGGAGAGTTGATATCATAACAAGATTAAGTTATCCAGCTATAAGCACAGTTATTCATTTATTTGGGTTATCTTTAATTTCTTTAATCAGAGTTTTGTAATTTTCAACATACAGAGCTTATATATCTTTTATCAGAATTATTCCTAAGTAATTTATATTTTTTGATGCTATTGGGAATGGTATAGGTCTTTACATCTCAATTTCTGTTTCGTCATTGGTATTATAATGAAATAGATTTAAGACATCCAGTTTGAAAGGAAGAAGTGAAACTGTCACTATTTGCAGAAATTATATACAGAAAATCCTAAAGACTACACCAACAAACTATTAAAACTAACAAACAAATTCAGTAAGGATGAAGAATGAAAAGTTGCTATACAAAAATCTGTTGCATTTCTATACACTAAAAATGAACTATCAGAAAGAGAAAAACAAGAAAAAAAATCCCATTTACAACTGCATCATCTTAAAAGAATAAAATGTCTACAAATAAATTTAACCAAGGATTTGAAAGACCTGTCCAGGGAAAAATGCCGAGACATTAATGAAAGAAATTAAAGAAGACACAAATAAATGGAAAGATATTCTATGTTCATGGATTGGAAGAATTAATATTGCTAAAATTTCCATACTACCCAAAGCAGTATACAGATTCAGTGCAATCCCTATTAAAATACAGCAGCATTTTTCACATAAATAGAATAAAAAATCCTAAAATTTGTATAGAGCCACTAAACACCCTGAATAGCTAAAACAATCTCGAGAAAGAAGAACAAAGCTGGAAACACCATATTCCCTGATTTCAAACTATATTACAAAGCTATAGTAATCAAAAAGTGTAGTATTGGCACCAACTTGCATTCCCACCAACAGTGTAAGAGGGTTCCCCTTTCTCCACATCCCCTCCAACACATGTTGTTTCCTGTCTTGCTAATTTTGGCCATTCTAACTGGTGTAAGGTGATATCTCAATGTGGTTTTAATTTGAATCTCCCTGATGGCTAGTGATGATGAACATGTTATCATGTGTCTGATAGCCATTTGTATGTCTTCATTGGAGAAGTGTCTGTTCATATCTTCTGCCCATTTTTTTACATGATTATCTGTTTTGTGTGTGTTGAGTTTGAGGAGTTCTTTATAGATCTTGGATATCAATCTTTTGTCTGTACTGTCATTTGCAAATATCTTCTCCCATTCCATGGGTTGCCTCTTTGTTTTCTTGACTGTTTCCTTTGCTGTGCAGAAGCTTTTGATTTTGATGAAGTCCCAAAAGTTTATTTTGGCTTTTGTTTCCTTTGCCTTTGGAGACATATCTTGAAAGAAGTTGCTGTGGCTGATATCGAAGAGATTACTGCCTATGTTCTCCTCTAGGATTCTGATGGATTCCAGCCTCTTTGGAGAACAGTGTGGAGATTCCTCAAGAAATTAAAAATAGAACTTCCCTATGACCCTGCAATTGCACTACTGGGTATTTACCCCAAAGATACAGATGTAGTGAAAAGAAGGGCCATTTGTACCCCAATGTTTGTAGCAGCAATGGCCACGGTTGCCAAACTGTGGAAAGAACCAAGATGTCCTTCAACGGACGAATGGATAAGGAAGATGTGGTCCATATATACTATGGAGTATTATGCCTCCATCAGAAAGGATGAATACTCAACTTTTGTAGCAACATGGACGGGACTGGAAGAGATTATGCTGAGTGAAATAAGTCAAGCAGAGAGAGTCAATTATCATATGGTTTCACTTATTTGTCCAGCATAACAAGTAGCATGGAGGACATGGGGAGTTAGGAGAAGGGAGTTGGGGGAAATTGGAAGGGGAGGTGAACAATGAGAGACTATGGACTCTGAAAAACAATCTGAAGGGTTTGAAGAGGTCGGGGGGGTGGGAGGTTGGGGGAACCAGGTGGTGGGTATTAGAGAGGGCATGGACTGCATGGAGCACTGGGTGTGGTACAAAAACAATGAATACTGTTATGCTGAAAATAAATTTAAAAAATGATTAAAAAATACAAAAAAAGTGTAGTATTGGCATAAAAACTGACATGTTAATGGAACAGAATAGAAAACCATATATATATGGTCAATCAGTTTACAACAAAGAAGGCAAGAATATCTGATTGGGAAAGGACAGTCTCTTCAACAGATGGTCCTGGGAAGACTGTACAGTCAGTCATATGCAAAAGAATGAAACTGGGGGCACATGGGTGGCTCAGTCATTAAGGGTCTGCCTTCAGCTCATGTCATGATCCTGGGATCAAGCACCATACTGGGCTCCCTGCTCAGCAGGGAGCCTGCTTCTCCCTCTCCAGCTCCCCTGTGCTTGTCTTCCCTCTCTCACTATCTCTCTCTGTCATAAATAAATAAAAATCTTTAAAAAAAAAAAAGAAAAAGAATAAACTGGACCACTATCTTGCACTACATACCAAAACTAACTCAAAATGGATTAAAGAGTTGAACATAAAACCTGAAACTATAAAACTACTAGAAGAAAACATAGGCAGTATGCTCCTTGACACTGGTCTTGGTGAGGATTTTTTCGATTTGACACCAAAAGCAAAAGCAACAAAATCAATAATAAATAAGTGGGACTACATCAAGGTAAAAATTTCCACACAGTAAAAGAAACCATCAACAAAATGAAATAATGGGAACCTAGGGAATGGGAGAAAATATTTGCAAATCACGTTAACTGTTAAGGGGTTAATATAAAAAATATATAAAGAACTCATACAACTCAATAGCCAAAAACAAAACAAAACAAAACAAACCTCACCAACCCACAACAATCTCATTAAAAAATGGGCAGAGAATCTGAATGGACATTTTCCAAAGACGACATACAGATGGCCAAGAGACACATGAAAAGATGCTCAACATCACTAATCATCAGGGAAATGCAAATCAAAACCATAAGGAGATATCATCTCATACCTGTTATAACGGTTATTAACAAAAAGACAAGAAATAGCAAGTATTGGTTAGGATGTAGAGAAAAGGGAACACTTGTGCACTGTTGGTGGGAATGTAAGTTGGTACAGCTAGTATGGAAAACAACATGAAACTTCCTCAAAAAATAAAAAATAGAACTACCATGTGATGTAGCAATTCTAGTTCCGGGTATTTATCAAAAGAAAGCAAACCACTCATTTGAACAGATATATGCATCCCCATGTTCTTTGCAGCATTATTTTCAATAGCCAGAAGACAGAAACAACCTAAGTTGCTTATTGATGGATGAAAATGTGGTATATGTGTATACAAGGGAGTATTATTCAGCCATAAAAAGAAGAAATTCCTGCCATTGTGACAACATGGATGGACCTCGAGGGTATTATGCTAAGTGAAATAAGTCAGAGAAAGACAAAGACTGTATGATCTCACTTAGATATAGAATCTGAAAAAAAAGAAAGAAAGAAAGAAGGAAAGAAAGAAAGAAAGAAAGAAAGAAAGGAAGAAAGAAAGAAAGAAAGAAAAAAATAGGTACAGAGAACAGATTGGTAGTTGCCTGAGGTGAAGGGTAGGGACTGGGCAAAATCGGTGAAGGTCAAAAGGTTTAAACATCCAGTTATAAAATGTCATGGGGATGTAATGTGACTATAGTTAACAACACTGTATCTCATATTTGAAAGTTGCTATGACAATGGATTTTAAAGCTTCTCATCACAAGAAAAAAAGTTTTTATAACTATGGTGATGGATGTTAAATAGATTTATTGTGGTGATCATTTTACAATGCCTGAAAATAAGAAATCCCATTGTACGCCTGAAATTAATACAGTGCTATATGTCAGTTATACCTCATTAAAAAGATTGATTTTCATTTTCTGATTTTTGTCCTGCAACATTGTTAAATTCATTTCTTTGTTCTAGTGACTTTTGCATATTGCATAGGATTTCCTATATAGATGACTATGTTGTCTGCAAATGGTCTTTTTCCTCTTCAATCTGTGTGCTTTTTCTTTATTTTTAATGGCTTATTTCACTGACTAGAATCTCCAATATGATGTTGAATGTAAGTGATGTGAGATGACATCTTAGTTTTTTCTGATTTTAGGGGAAAGTAGTCAGTCAATACTTTCACCATTAAGTATGATGTTGTCTGTAAGGTTTTTATTGGTATTCCCTAATGGGTTGAGAAATTTTTATTCCTAGTTTTCTGAAAGGTTTTGTCAGGAATGGATGTTGGGTTTTGCCAAGTATTTTTTCTGCATCTACAGAATGATATATTTCATTCAACAGTTGTTTATTATTATTATTATTACTATTATTATTATTATTTAGAGAGAGAGAGAGCATGAGTGGGGAAGAGGCAGAGGGAGAAAGAGAGAGAGAATCTCAAGGACGCTCTATGCCTAGCACGGAGCCCAATGCAGTTTCAATTTCATGACTGTGAGATCAAGACATGAGCTTAAATCCAGAGCTGGAATGCCAACAGGCTGAGCCACCCAGACACCCCTCATTCAATGGTTTTTAAATGTTCAACAAATATTACATTATTGGGATAAACCCCACTGCATTGTTTTATATATATATATATATATATATATATATATATATATATATATGAGAGAGAGAGAGAATATTATAGAATATATCTATAGATATATATACCTATCTCATATATTGCTAGATCTCATTTCCTATAATTTTGGGTTTTGTTAGTGTTTATTAGGAGCATGGGTTGGTAGTTCTCTTTTCTTCTAATATCTGTCTGACTATGGTTTCAGTGTAATAATGCCTTCTTCAAAGAATGAGTTGGGAAGTATTCCCTCCTCTTTAATATTCTGAAAGAGTTTGTATAGAACTGGCATTATTTCTTTTTTTAAGTTTTGATAGAATTTACCAATAAATCTATCTAAGCCTGGAATTTGTTTTGTGTGGAGGGAATGTTTTTAACTATAAATGAAATTTCTTTAATACTTATAGGGCTGCTCAGATTTATTGTCTCTTATTCTTGTAATATATTTAGAATCTGTAGTAATGATTTTCTCTTCTTTCTGATATTGGCAATTTGTGTATTTTATTATTTTTTCTTGATTGGACTGGCTTGGGGGTTATCAGTTTTTGTTGGCCTTTTTAATAAAAAACTTTTGGTTTCAATGATTTTTCTCTATTGTTTTTTCTGTTATTGATTTTATTGACTTCTGCTTTCTTTAGGTTCTTCTTGCTCTTTTTCTAGTTTCTTTCTTTTTTTTTTAAGATTTTATTTATTTATTTGACAGACAGAGATCACAAGTAGGCAGAGAGGCAGGCAGAGAGAGAGAGAGGAAGAAGCAGGCTCCCTGCTGAGCAGAGAGCCCGATGTGGGGCTTGATCCCAGGACCCTGGGATCATGACCTGAGCTGAAGGCAGAGGCTTTAACCCACTGAGCCACCCAGGTGCCCCTCTTTTTCTAGTTTCTTAAGGTGGAAGCTCGGTTCATTAACTTGAGATCCTTTTCTAACATAAGCAGTTTAGTGCTATAAATTTCACTCTAAGTATCACTTCAGTTACATCCCACAAATTTTGATATGTTGTGTTTTCATTTTCATTCAATCAAAATACTTCCTAATTCCTCTTGATTTCTTCTTTAGCCTATGGGCTATTTAGAATAGTGTTATTTAGTTGTAAGTATTTGTATCTCTTTCCAGAGACATTGCTGTTGTTGATTTCTAGTTTAATTCCATTGTGATCGGAGAATATATTTTGTATGAATTGGCTCCTTTTAAAGTGATTGAAACTTGTTTTATGACTGAGAATATACTTCTGTGCTTACTTTGGTAAGTACTCTTATGCACTTGAGAAGAATGTCTATGCTACTGCTGTTGTGTGGAATGTTCTATAAATATCCATTAAGTCAAGTTTTTTGATAATGCTTTCCAGGTCTTCTATGTTTTAGAGATCACTTTTCTATTCTTTGGATTAATTACTGAGACTGGAGTGTTGAAATCTCCAACTATAAGTATGAATTTGTCTATCATTGTAGTTCTATCAGTTTTTGCTTCATGCCTTTTGAAATTCTGTTATTAGGTGCATAAATATTTGGAATTACCATGTCTCTTGATTAATTGACCGCTTTATCAATATGAAATGATATTATTATCTCTGGATATATTCATTCATTGTTTGAAATCTACTTTGGTCTTAATATAGCTACCCCAGATTTCTTTTGATTGGTGTTAGTATATGTAATGGGTTCAATAGTGTCTTCCCCAAATTCATGTATTTTACCTTATTGGGTGCTAGATGATTTTTTTTAACCTACAAAATTGAGTTTTATTCTGTGATGCAACTAAGTTACTTGGAAACAGTTTAATGTTTTTCAGGTCTTACTTTTAAGCCTTATTACACAGAGCAAGAACAGAATTTATTCTAGGACTAGTTCTGCCTCACAAATTAGGCAAAACCCTTTCTGGTATTTTCCCCAGGGCCCTGTGAATTCTGAGGTATTCCAACCCGGCTCATGAAGTCAAAAAAACAAAACAAAACATTTTCAGCCTTGTGTGAGCTCCAGGAATTTCCCCCTCTAACCCTTTCTCTTTCCTCGGTCTGAGGTTGCTTCTTCACATGTATGTTCTGATCGGAACTTAGCCAAAGGAAGATTCAAAGAGAACTCTCTGCAGATCTCCAGAGCTCTCTGTTGACGTATAGCCCCCTAGTTTCCAGTAACTGGCCTATGGATTCTAGCCATTGGGGGATCCCCCATCTCCTCAACTCAGGACACTGCTCGGTTCTGCCTGGGATCCACCAGCCTGCAGTGTGGCCTGGGATCTCTTTGGGCGGTTAGGTGAGGCAATCTTAGAACTCACCTCATTTGTTTCTCATCTCACAGAGATCATTGTCCTTCCCTTTTTGATATCCAGTATCTTGAAAACTGCTGTTTCATATATTTCGTTTGGGTTTTTCTTGAATGTTTTAGGTCAGAAGGTAGCTGGGAGCCAAAGTCATTCCCATGCCTCGTTATTTATCCATTCTCCATTCTTTCCTATGCCCCCTCAAACCCTGCTATTGCCAAGACATGCATCTATGCAAAAATTTCCTTTAGATTGACAGAAGACAACATGGTCAGCAATTAGGTACATGCCCTCGGAGTCAGACACACTGTGGTAAAGATCTCGGTTCTGCCGGTTCCTTGTGTCATGTTGGCCAAATTATTTCACCAATTTCAGCCTCAGTTTCATTTGAAGAAAGTACAAATGATACCTAGCTATAGGGTTGTTGTGAGGATTAAACAAAGAAATGCAAAAAGAAAAAAATGACTAGCACCAGGCTCAATAATGGGCTGCATGACCAAACAGATACGAGTGGAATTAGTTTTTTCAAATTGCCTTGAATTTCTTCATGGTCTACACTCGCTCTGTTCCTGGGGACAATCTTACCATTACTCTTGAACGCCGAAAGAAGGGGGTATGACCAGCTCTAAATTTCTTGCACCAACAGAGGGGAGCAGTCATGTGGAGAACTTCCAATAGCACATACCAGAAACATCATGGACATTTGGCTGCATGAAGCATTATAATGATCATTTCTTTGTGGCAGATTGACTTTACTAATTAGGTTGGGCTTGAGCCAATGTTAAATACAGTTTGCATGTACAGAATGCACACCAATTGGCAGAAGTTGGGGACTCAGAAACATTTTAGGTATCAGGACAAGCCAGCTATGATTAAAGCTTTGCTTCAGATAATCCTTTCTCTCTCCCCCTGGCCTCCATTTTTATGAGTTCTTTAAATATTAAGGAAATTAACCCTTTATTACAGTTGCAGCAAATATACCCTTTCCATTTGTTATTCAATTCTGTTTTTAATTTCTAATCTCTTTTAAATGGAATTTAAGAATTTCCATGCAGTTAAGCTATGGGTTTTTCCTTTTACGATTTCTTCTACTGCTTTTACACCTAGAAAAACCCCATCTAGGGACTGAATAAACGTTCATCTTTATATTCATCCAGTTTTTTCAACACTTTATTTCTTATTCTAACTAGAATTTATTTTGATTTTGATGTGTGGTATAAGGTGTGAAGGTGTTATATTTGAGATAATTAATGCTTGCTGCTACAACTGTCAAACCTTGAAATCTCAATGCCTTAACAGAACAAAGCCTTAATTCTCACTGATGTCAAGCCCAGTGATGGTCAGGTGATGCTGTGGAGTGGTGGTCCTCCAGGCAGCCTCTCAGGGTCCCAGCCTGCTTCTGCCTGCAATTCTACCATCTCAAAGTCTTTTGTTTCCAGTTGGAGAGTCTAGAATATTTGGTGAGCCCTAACTGCTTCTGCCTCAAGATCAAATCAGATTTTCAAATAACTAATTATATGGCGTCATTTGCTGATCACATATGAAATTGTTCTGTGTGTATTCTCCATGGTCTGGACTGCTTCTTTTGTTCTAGGAGGCACTGTATAGATTTTTATTGCAAACTAGCTTTTTTTTTTAATTTCTTTTCAGTGTAACAGAATTAATTGTTTATGCACCACACCCAGTGCTCCATGCAATATGTGCCCTCCTTAATACCCTCCACCTGGCTCCCCCAACCTCCCATTCCCCACCTCTTCAAAACCCTCAGATTGTTTTTCAGAGTCCATAGTCTCTTATGGTTCATCTCCCCTTCCAATTTCCCTCAACTCCCTTCTCCTCTCCATCTCCCTATGTCCTCCATGTTATTTGTTATGCTCCACAAATAGATGAAACCATATGATAATTGACTCTCTCTGCTTGACTTATTTCACTCAGCATAATCTCTTCCAGTCCCATCCATGTTGCTACAAAAGTTGGGTATTCATCCTTTCTGATGGAGGCATAATACTCCATAGTGTATATGGACCACATCTTCCTTATCCATTCGTCCGTTGAAGGGCATCTTGGTTTTTTCCACAGTTTGGCAACTGTGGCCATTGCTGCTGTAAACATTGGGGTACAGATGGCCCTTCTTTTCACTACATCTGTATCTTTGGGGTAAATACCCAGTAGTGTAATTGCAGGGTCATAGGGAAGCTCTATTTTTAATTTTTTAATGAATCTCCACACTGTTCTCCAAAGTGGCTGCACCAACTTGCATTCCCACCAACAGTGTAAGAAGGTTCCCCTTTCTCCACATCCTCTCCAACACATGTTGTTTCCTGTCTTGCTAATTTTGGCCATTCTACCTGGTGTAAGGTGGTATCTCAATGTGGTTTAAATTTGAATCTCCCTGATGGCTAGTGATGATGAACATTTTATCATGTGTCTGATAGCCATTTGTATGTCTTCATTGGAGATGTGTCTGTTCATGTCTTCTGCCCATTTTTTGACATGATTATCTGTTTTGTGTGTGTTGAGTTTGAGAAGTTCTTTATAGATCCTGGATATCAACCTTTTGTCTGTACTGTCATTTGCAAATATCTTCTCCCATTCTGTGGGTTGCCTCTTTGTTTTGTTGACTGTTTCCTTTGCTGTGCAGAAGCTTTACATCTTGATTAAGTCCCAAAAGTTTATTTTGGCTTTTGTTTCCTTTGCCTTCGGAGACATATCTTAAAAGAAATTGCTGTGGCTGATATTGAAGAGGTTACTGCCTATGATCTCCTCTAGTCAGAGATACAGAAGGACACTACATAATTCTTAAAGGGACTATCCACCAAGATGATCTAACAATTGTAAATATCTATGCCCCCTATATGGGAGCAGCCAATTACATAAGAAAACTATTAATCAAGATAAAGAGTCATATTGATATGAATACATTAATAGTAGGAGATCTTAACACGCCTCTCTCAGTAGTAGACAGATCATCCAAGCAGAAAATCAATAAAGAAACAAGAGCATTGAATGACACATTGGACCAGATGGACCTCATAGATATATACAGAAATTTCCACCCTAAAACAACAGAATACTCATTCTTCTCAAGTGCACATGGAACCTTCTCCAGAATAGACCACATACTGGGTCACAAATCAGGGCTCAACTGATACCAAAAGACTGAGATTATTCCCTGCATATTCTCAGATCACAATGCTTTGAAACTGGAGCTCAATCACAAGGAAAAGTTTGGAAGGAACTCAAACACCTGGAAGCTAAAGACCACCTTGCTTAAGAATGCTTGGATCAACCAGGAGATCAAAGAAGAACTTAAGCAATTCATGGAAACCAGTGAGAATGAAGACACTTCGGCCCAAAACCTATGGGATACAGCAAAGGCGGTCCTAAGGGGGAAATACATAGCCATCCAAGCCTCCCTCAAAAAAATTGAAAAATCCAGAATACACCAGCTGTCTCTACACCTTCAAGAACTGGAGAATCAACAACAAATTAAGCCAACTCCACACATAAGAAGGGAAATAATCAAGATTAGAGCATAGATCAATGAGATAGAAACTGGAGATACAGTAGAATGTATCAATGAAACTAGAAGCTGGTTTTTTGAAAGAATCAATAAGATCGATAGACCATTGGCCACACTAATCCAAAAGAAAAGAGAGAAAGCTCAAATTAATAAAATTATGAATGAAAAGGGAGAGATCACAACTAACACCAAGGAAATAGAAACAATCATCAGAAGTTAGTATCAACAGTTATATGCCAATAAGTTAAGCAACCTAGATGAAATGGATGCATTCCTGGAAAACTATAAACTCTCAAAATCGAACCAGGAAGAAATTGACAACCTGAATAGACCGATATCTAGTAATGAGATTGAAGCAGTGATCAAAAACCTCCCAAAAAACAAGAGCCCAGGACCTGACGGATTCCCTGGGGAATTCTACCAAACTTTCAAAGAAGAAATAACACCTATTCTCCTGAAGCTGTTTCAAAAAATTGAAGCAGAAGGAAAACTTCCAGACTCTTTTTATGAAGCCAGCATTACACTGATCCCCAAACCAGGCAAAGACCCCACCAAAAAGGAGAATTTCAGATCAATATCCCTGATGAATATGGATGCTAAGATTCTCAGCAAGATCCTAGCAAATAGGATCCAACAGCACATTAAAAAGATTATCCACCATGACCAGGTAGGATTCATCCCTGGGTTACAAGGATGGTTCAACATTCGCAAATCAATCAATGTGATAGAACAAATCAATAAGAGAAAAGAGAAGAGCCACATGGTCCTCTCAATTGATGCAGAAAAAGCATTTGACAAAATCCAGCATCCGTTCCTGATTAAAACCCTTCAAAGTATAGGGATAGAGGGAATATTCCTGAACTTCATAAAATCTATCTATGAAAAACCCACAGCAAATATCATCCTCAATGGGAAAAAGCTTGCAGCCTTCCTGTTGAGATCAGGAACACGGCAAGGATGCCCTCTCTCACCACTCTTGTTCAACATAGTATTAGAAGTCCTAGCAACAGCAAACTAGCTTTATAATGGGATTTAACATCCCCTAAGGTGAACTCCTCCCTCACTGCTTCCCTTTTTCAAAGTTTTCTTGGCTATGACATAATAGATCATAATATATATTACATATGATATACTGGTTCTAGGAGTATATGAGCTCCATTGATGCCTCAGAAAATGCGCCCATCCCTGGGGGTTCAATTAACCATGCAGGTGAAGGATATCTACTGTGGATTGGATGTTGGGGTTTCCCCCAAATTCATATGTTGAAGCTTTAACGTGATTTGGAGGTTGGGCTTTGGGGAAGCAATTGGGTCATGAAGCAATAGAACCCCATTAGGGTTCTATAGGATCAGTGTCCTTATAAGAAGAGGAAGAGAGCTATTTCCTGCTCTCTCCACCATGTGAGGATACAGGGAGAAGGTGGTTACCTACAAGCCAGGAAATGGGCCCTCATCTGACACCCATTCTGCCAGTTCACTGAGCATGGCCCTCTCAGGCTCCAGAACTGTGATAAATAGATGTTTTTTGTTTTAGCCCTTCAGTCTATGGCATTTTTGTTATAGCAGCCCCAACTGACTATGATGATATCTAAATCCATATCCCCATATTTTACACCTTTGCCAAACTCCAGGCCCACATTTTTAGGTGCCGGATACATAACCAGAAATGCCTAGAGATCTGGCTAGCCTCTCTGGAGGGAGTGAGATCATACAGTAGCTAATGGCTGATTTAGGGTTTTGTTTTGTTTTGTTTTGTTTTGTTTTTTTGAGTTGGAGTTAGAGGGAAGTTGGGAGAAAGAGAAGAGCTAATGCTTCCACATACTCCCATCTCCACACAGAACTTGGAGAAGTAACAGGCAAGGAATGATCATATTCCAGGACTCCCTTACTCAAGAGGGCTTCCCCATTTGGGGATACCTTTAGCAAGTCACTTCAGCTCCTCACAACTCTATGCTTTCCTCCTCATGGCCGAGGTTGAGGGGGCAGGAGGAGACAGAATGCAGCAAGAGTCTTGTGTAACACCTCAAAGGAACAGCTGAGAGGTCACTAACAGCGGCCAGCAAGAGAGCTTTCAGAAAGGTTGGTGCTCTTGCATGGTCTCAACGTTAATAAAAGTGATTGCTCCCAGTTTTTGAGCACCTACTATGGACTGGGCATGTTTGTGCATTAACTCATTCAACATTTACAACTATCTGACGAGCTAACCAGTGTTCCTCTCGTATACAGATGAGGAGACTCAGATTCCAAAATGTCAAGTAACTTATCCAAGGCCACCAAGCTCATACAGAGCAGAACGAAGATTTAAACCCAGGTCACTTGACTCCAAAGTCTGACTCTATCTACTCCGCTATGCTGTATCTGCCATCTTGCAATATAGCAGGGAGATCCAGGCTGCTCAAAAGCTTGTGAATGGTATTGAGAATTGTCTTGAAAATAGTTGTAGCTGTGTGGGAGGGGTGATGGCCCATCTTAATGGTGAGCTGAAGGAATAATTTTATGTAATGTAATTCTTCATGCTGAAGAATAATGATGTGTGTGATGAATTAAGAATCAGGTGGTTAGAACAATCAAAACCAAGTTTCCAGGCATTAGACAACTGTTTGTAATTGCTCTTCTCTTCGATGGATAGACCAGCTATTAAGGAAGAGAGTTTATATTCTTTTCTAACATACAACACAGAGGAGCTGGCTAAGAAATCTTAATGTGCCTTGAGCTGAACTTGGGCTGAGACCTAAAGTGTAAACTAGAGTAAAGACCTTCTAGATGACTGAAAGGCCAAGTGAAAAGAGAAATAGTTTATCTGTGTCAAAAGAAACCATTTTTGTTCTGAGGAGACTCCCTCTTCTATGACATTCAACCTTCAGAGCAGTAGGCCTTTAAATACAGAAAAGCAGTCCGTCCTAATTGGTATTCAATGGCCATGACCACATTCTTTTAGCCTAAAGACTGTCTTGTTCCGTGATGGGTTATTCTGACCAGTTTGGATTAGGAAGAAGAAAGAACCCTTATTCACAGAACGTACTGTAAAAGAAATGCTTGAGACACAGAGTGGAATGGGTTTAGTTAGCCTTGGCCATACTCCCTCTGGTACCCTTTGTAACAAACCCAAGTCCCCCACATGCTTAAGGAGAGTCTCAGACAAAGGAAAAACTTAGCGTGTTTGGGATTTGCTGAGCACAAGACTACTCCTCAGTGTTTAGGGCATAAAAAACAATTATGAATTTTGCCTAGTGCGCCTGTTCCCTTAATGATTGCATCCATGTGTATTTTAGGAGAACTTCAGTCTTCTGTTTCTTATTCATTTACACTTTACACTTCAAAAGATTGTTTTGTAAGAGCTACTCAATGCACAAGAAGTCTCATGAGTTTTTCTTCTAAATGAGCCAGCAACTTTCCAAGAACCAGGAAGCTGCAAGTTGCCAAGAATAAATAAATGAACTCCAGAAGGTTCAAGTTTGGTTTAAAACTCTGTAAGGTTTTAAGTAGGTTCTATATCTGGCTTAACTCCATGTCTCCATTTAAGACATAAACCACAGGAGGGAATACTATTCCTGGCATGCAACTTTTTTCCCAAGCATTGAATTTAATGATAATTTCCAATAATGATTAATTAGAAAGTCTTAGCGGAATAGTTACATAATGCACTGATGTAAAGAGAACTAGGGTATGGTGGAATGCTCTTGCCCGAAAATTAGGCAGACCCAGACTTGGTTCTGCTACAAAATTTGCTGGACAAAGTAAATCTTGTCCCTCCGTGCCTCAGTTTCCTTATCTATGAAATGAAGAAACAACAGCAGATGATCTCTAAGCTTCCATGACGAATGTTGAAAATGACCTCCTGTCCAATCTGTGGGAGCAAGTAGTCTGGGGTTTCAGTATTGTTGATCAAGATTGGAATTAGTTGAATGTGTTCATGTCCAATTCTGAAGTTTAAAAAAAAGAAAGTGAAAGTAAGCTCGTGACAGACCTATTCAAAGAAAAGTTGTATGAATAGAGAAAAAGGAAGGGGGGTATCTTAGTCAGTTAGGGCTGCTCTAACAAGATACCATGGACTGAGGGCTTAAGCCACAAATGTTAATTTCTCACTGTTCTAGAGGCTGGAAGTCTGAGATCCAGGGGTGCTCAAGTGATGGTGGGGGCCTGCTTCCTGGCTTTTAGATGACTGCCTTTTCACTACATCCTGGCACGGTTGAGAGAGAGCTCTGTTCTCTTCAGTCCCTTATAAGGGCACCGAGGCCCTCATGGGGGCTCTATCCTCACGATCTTATCCAAACCTATTGACCTTTCAAAGGTTCTATCTCCAAACACACTGGAGCTTAGGGCCTTCACATAGGAATTTGAGGTTGGGGGGCACAAACATTCAGCCCATAGCTGGGGGTGTGACAGCTGTGATGGGTGTCAGATCCTCTGGACCGGGCCAGGGCACCCATGTTCTAGCTGCTGTGGGTGTTGGCTGCTTCTAGCGCACACCTGTGCTCTCCCTGGAGGCTTGCCCTTGGCTGATTGAAGCTGAAGGTGTGGGAGGTTCCAAGTCCTGCCCTCAGGATGCATGGAGACCATTGACTGACTGATGGAGGAGTCCAACCGTCCAGCTCCTTTGTCTCTAGGCCCTTGATGCTACGGGGCTCTGCATGGATCAGGCTGTGGCTAGATGGCCCCTGACATTTTTGTTGAGCTTCTTCTCCTGCCCTCTCCTGCTTCTCTTGTTCCTCTCTAGGTTTCTCCTGGGACCACTTCCTCACTGTATCACTTGCCAGAGTATCTCCATCTCAGGCTCTGCTTCCAGGGACCTGCCCTAAAATGAGGGGAAGAGGACAAATGAGCTGTGTAAGTAACTTGTGAGTGTTACAGCAACCATACCAGACTCACGTGTCCTGGGCCTGGCACGGATGAGGTCATGATGGAGAGAGCAGAGGGGCAGGGCACGAGGCAGCCCTGAGAAACAGAGCTCTGTGGCCTTGGTAGGAGTTTTGTCCAGCCAGCCAGCCAGCCTGCCAGCTGTCATTCAAAGAGTTATGACTGTGATGGCTTTGGGCCTGTGAGCAGCTCTACTCGGGTCAATTCAGTTCATGCTGTAACTTGACCAAGCTGGGCCTTATGTCTGCTGAGGCCTCAGCAGCAGGCCAAGAAGGGGAGGGGATGGCATCATAGCAGGGGACACGGGCAGCATCTGTTCTGCCCAGGAGATGTATGACCACAGGACTTGGCGATTTGAGAAGAAGGAAAAATAACATTCATCTTGAAGATCAGAGAAGACTTTCTGAAGGAGATGGCATTTATTCCAGACCCTGATGGATGGATCTCATTTGAAAATGTGAAGACATGTGGGGGAGAGAGGTCTAGGTGGGAAAAAGAGCTGGGGGAGAGATTTCTAGGTGGGAAAAAGCGTCTTAGCTCAATAAGCATGTTCTTTTTATGTTGTTGTTTTCCCCCATGAAACTACACCAAAGTAAAATTTCAACCTTGGGTGTGATTCACAGGTTTGAGACTCCATATGGGGAATTGAAACTAAGATCCCCAGGGACTTAAAGCCCCAGGATCTGTTTTCCTCTGGCGGACGCTATCTGTCCCTTGTGAGTGCTCTCAAATACCTTCTAGCATGTACTCCCTTTTCTATAGTCCCACGTAATGGTGTACATGACAGTAGAGGACTCATTCGGGGAGGGTGACAGACCTCAGTCCCCAGGGGGAAGCCAGGGTGATGCTAAGTGAAGGGGAGGGATTGTGAAAACTCCCAAAAGATACAGACCCAGGCTGAACAAGGGCAAGAGAGAATACCATGTGCCTGAAAGTCAGGGAACTCTCTGGGGAGACAAGAAAGCGAAGACGAGACGACAGCTGGTGGCAGGCATCAGCAGATGGTCTCCCTTGCTGCAGGAGATGGAACAGCAATCGTAGACAAAGACGCCATCCTGGAGAGAGGACAGCCACACTGGCCCTTCTGCAGGAGTCCTGGGCCAAGCTGGGAAGAGAAGCCTTGTGCTGTCTGCCAGGAAGTGGGATAAAGGAGGGGTAGTAGCGTTCTGCAGCTTTCCTCTCCAGGAGAGTCGGGAAGCAAGGACGGGTGGATGGAGGGTGTTGAGAATCCTAATTGCTTTCTGTCAAGGTCAGGAAGGGCGACTGTTGCACTAGAAGCCCTCAGGTGATCCGGGAATGCAAATGAGTAACCAGGAGCCCTTCGGAGCGGGAAGGAGAGGGGGCTGGAGGGAGGAGCATAAGTCTATGGGGCTGAAAGGTTAAGGAGCCTTATGTTAGCATTTCTTTCAACGTGTGTAGTTCCAGCCTCAGGATGGGAGATACTCTTCTGACTTCATGTTATTACAGAATTTTTATACAGCGAATTATTTGCTTTGTGGCTTCTCTTAGCGTTCCTAGATTGAGAAAAACATCCCCTTCAAGAGGTTTGATTTCATGTTCTCCCAAGTTTTCTACAATTTGAAAACTTAACTCTTAAAAATCCCTGCAATTAATTTTGGTGCACAGAGTGTGGTGCAGATCTCATTTAAAAAATAATCTTTTGGGGTGGCTGGGTGGCTCAGTGGGTTAAGCCTCTGCCTTCGGCTCAGGTCATGATCTCAGGGTCCTGGGATCAAGCCCTGCATCGGGCTCTCTGCTCAGCAGGGAGCCTGCCTTCCCCGCTCTCTCTGCCTGCCTCTCTGCCTACTCATGATCTCTCTCTCTCTGTCAAATAAATAAATAAAATCTTTTAAAAAAAATCTGTAACTCTCTCTTCAAGACGAAAAGAAAATTGATGTTTCATCATTATAGTAGTAATTAGGAAAATATAAAACTTTTGACAGAAGGAAAAAACATCATCTTCTCACCACCCAGAAAAATCATTTTTGGTACATTCTCTTTGATCTTCTGTCGTCTGTATTTTTACTGAGTGTAATCCTATGATACATGCAAAATTGTGTATGGTGATTTTTTTAAATTGCAACTATTTTGATAATAAATATAATAAATAGCTCATTAGAGGAAGTTTAGAGAATACATAAATTTATGAAGCAGAAAATGATATTCAGTTTTGTATATTTTCTAACAGTAATAAGAACATAATTTTTGAACATAAGAACATAATAAAAACGTAACTTGTGAAACTGTACTTTAATTTTTTTTAAAGATTTACTTATTTGAGAGAGAGAGAGAAAAAAAAAGAGAGTGCAGGGGGTAGGAAGGGTAGAGAGAGAGAATCTCAAGCAGACACCCAGCTGATCAAGGAGCCCAATGTAGGGCTCAATCTTATGACCCTGAGGTCATGAACTGAACTGAAACCAAGAGTCAGACACTTAACAGACTGAACTACAGACGCCCCCTACTTTAATGTTTTTTAAATATTTTCTTTATTTGTCAGAGAGAGAGGAGCGAGAGTGAGCGCAGGCAGAGGCAGAGGGAGAAGTAGGCTCCCTGCCAAGCAAGGAGCCCGATGTGGGACTCGATCCCAGGACGCTAGGATCATGACCTGAGCTGAAGGCAGCTGCTTAACCAACTGAGCCACCCAGGCATCCCTAATGTTTTTTAAATCACTGAGGCTGTATAGTGTATACTGAACTCCAAGCACTGTGAACAGGCCCCAGGTGGGAGATCATACAAAGAGGAACATGGAGATATATCCACATATATCCCTAATCTATGTCTCCTGAATGTCTGTATCTGTGGAACCTGTGGTTTATTAGCCTTTCCCAAATAATATACCCCCAATACTCAGGTTTCTCAATATGATTTTTAAAAATTACATTAGTAATATTTTATTTCTTAAGGTGGATACATAGTACTTGTATTACTGTTTCATTAATTTAAACTTGGAGGACATCAAAATGCATTTCGTTTCTTTTTAACTTTTTATCTGGCAATAATTTCAAATTTATAAAAATAGAATGAGGAGTGCCCATTTACTCAAATTTATTTACTGTTAGCCTTTTAAACCTGTTTACTTTATCATGTGCTGTCTTTTTCGCTCTGCCTAATTTTTTTCCTGACCCATTTGATGGAAAACTATGTATTCATCATGGTCCTTTACCCCTGAATACTTTGGTATTTCCTAAGAATAGAGATATTCTCTTATATAAATATAATCCAGTTATCAACTTCATCCATGTATAACTATGCCGATAGAATCATCTTATCTCATATACTGTTTGTATTCCAATTATGTCAGTTGGTCTAATAACATCCTTGATGGCATGTTTCCTCACCAGCACAGAAACCAGTCTAGGTTCAAGTATTGCCTTTAGTTGTCACATCTCTCTAGCCTCTTTTTTTTTAAAAGATATTTATTTATTTATTTATTTGACAGACAGAGATCACAAGTAGGCAGAGAGGCAGGCAGAGAGATAGAGGAGGAAGCAGGCTCCCAGCCAAGCAGAGAGCCCAGTGAGGGGCTCGATCCCACAACCCTGGGATCATGACCTGAGCTGAAGGCAGAGACTTTAACCCACAGAGCCACCCAGGTGCCCCTAGTCTCTTTTAATCTAGAACTTTCCCACTGCCTTTCTTTGCTTTTCATGATACTGACATTTTTAAGGCTACAGTCCCTTTACCTGTCTTTTTAACCAAAATGTTTCCCATTTATACAGTGTTCATTTTGATTAAATTGTGGCTGTGCTTTCATGACCAGAATACTTGGAGAACTGGAGATGTGTCCTTTTTAGGGATCTCATTTGGAAGTATGGAATGTTCACCTGTCCATCATAGCTATTGTTAATTTTATTTTTTTAATTTTTAAAAAGTTTTTATTTAAAGTCCAGTTAGTGAACAGGCAGTGTAATATTAGTTTCAGGTATACAATATAGTGATTATATTCTATTTCAGGTGTACAATATAGTGATAATACTTCCGTACAACATCCGGTGCTCATCACAACAGCTACACTCCTTAACCCCCATCACCTATGTCACTCATCTCCCTACCTACCTCCCCTCTGCTAACCATCAGTTTGTTCTCCCTAGTTAAGAGTTTGTTTCTTGGTTTTCCTCTCTCTCTCTTTTTTCCCTTTGCTCATCTGTTTTGTTTCTTAAATTCCACGTATGAGTGAAGTCATATGGTATTTGTCTTTCTCTGACATTTCACTTAGCATAATAATAAACTTTCTAGCTCCATCCATGTCGTTGCAAATGGCAAGAGTTTGCTCTTTGGATGGCTGAGTAATATTCCATTGTGTATATATTCCACATTTTTTTTTTTTAAAGCCATAAACATGTAACATAGTTATGTGGTTTTGTTGTTGTTTTTTTTTTAAAGATTTATTTATTTATTTATTTGACAGATCACAAGTAGGCAGAGAGGCAGGCAAAGAGAGAGGAAGGGAAGCAGGCTCCCTGCTGAGCAGAGAGCCCAATGCGGGGCTCGATCCCAGGACTCTGGGATCATGACCTGAGTGGAAGGCAGAGGCTTTAACCCACTGAGCCACCCAGGCATCCCTATATACCACATCTTTACCCATTCATCAGTCAATGGACACTTGGGCTGTTTCCATAACTTGGCTATTGTAGATAATGCTGCAGTAAACATAATGGTGCATGTACCCCCTTTGAATTAGTATTTACGTATTCTTTGGGTAAATACCCAGTAGTGCAACAACTGTTGTTTCTTGGGTTATTGATTTTAGCCATTCTGACAGTTGTGAGGTATTATCTCATTGTGCTTTTGATTTGTGTTTCCCTGGTGGTCAGGGATGTTGAGCATATTTTCATGTATCTTTTAGCCATCTGTATGTCTTTGGAAAAATGTCTGTTCATGTCTTCTGCCCATTTTTAATTGGATTATTTGGTTTTTGGGTGTTGAGTTTGATAAGTTCTTTATATATTTTGGATACTAACCCTTTATAAGTTATGTATTTGCAAATATCTTCTCCCATTCTGTCAGTTGCCTTTTAGTTTTGTTCATTGTTTTCTTTGCTGTGCAAAAGCTTTTTATTTTGATCTAGGCTCAATAGTTTATTTTTGCTTTTGTTTCCCTTGCCTCAGGAGACATATCTAGTAAGAAGTTGCCAGGCCAATATCAAAGAAGTTATTACCTGTGTTCCCTTCTAGGGTTTTGATGGTTTCAGGTCTCACATTTAGGTCTTTCATCCATTTTGAATTTGTTTTTGTGTGGTGAAAGAAAGTGGTCCAGTTTCATTCTTGTGCATGTTGCTGTCCTGTTTTCCCAACGCCATTTGTTGAAGAGACTGTCTTTCCCACTGGATGTTTTTTCTGTTTTGTTGAAGGTTAATTGGCCACATAGTTGTAGGTTCATTTCTGGGTTTTCTACACTGTTCCTTTGATCCATGTGCCTGTTTTTGTGCCGGTACCATATTGTTTTGATCACTACAGCTTTGTAATAAAACTTAAAATCGAGAATTGTGATGTCTCCAGCCTTGCTTTTGTTCTTCAAGGTTGCTTTGGCTATTCGGGGTCTTTTGTGGTTCCATACAGATTTTAGGATTGTTTGCTCCAGCTCTCTGAAAAATGCTGTTGGCATTTGGGTAGGGATTGCATTAAACATGTAGATTGCCTTGGGTAGCATAGGCATTTTCACAATATTTGTTCTTTCAATCCTTGAGCATGGAATATCTTTCCATTTCTTTGTATCATCATCAATTTCTTTCATCAATATTTTTTTTAAAGATTTTATTTATTTATTTGACAGAGAGAGATCACAAGTAGATGGAGAGGCAGGCAGAGAGAGAGAGGGAAGCAGGCTTCTTGCTGAGCAGAGAGCCCGATGTGGGACTCGATCCCAGGACCCTGAGATCATGACCTGAGCCGAAGGCAGCGGCTTAACCCACTGAGCCACCCAGGCGCCCTCATCAATATTTTTTTAAAGATTTTATTTATTTATTTATTTGACACAGAGAGAGAGATCACAAGTAGGCAGAGAGGCAGGCAGAGAGAGGAAGGGAAGCAGACTCCCCGCTGAGCAGAGAGCCTGATGCAGGGCTCCATCCCAGGAACCTGGGATCTTGACCTGAGCTGAAGGCAGAGGCTTAACCCACTGAGCCACCCAGGTGCCCCTCTTTCGTCAATGTTTTATAGTTTATAGATTATAGGTCTTTCACCTCTTTAGTTAGGTTTATTCCTAGGTATTTTATTGTTTTGGGGTTGCTGTTAATTTTAATCACTCTCAAAGGTTTTTCCCAATCTCTCTCATTATAGAATTCATTCCTTTTTGCCCCTCTTCCTTGCAGTTACTAATTAGCCTATAGACAGACACTTTAAGATCATATGATATCTTGCTTCTCATCAAAACTTCCCCTGGAATTAGTATCCATTGGTGATTCTGATCAGACCCAATCTCTGTAATGATGAATACAAAGTGATGATTTTCCAATTCCAGCACTCCCCGCACATGTACCAGTCGGGCATTCTTCCTGAACCTCTCTTTCCCTTCCCCCATTTACGTATTTATTATTACTCATTATTTATCAATTTTCAGTGTAGGCTGACAGACTTATTTTTTCCCATGGCTTATAACACATTGCCGTATTTTGGTATTTAGATTGTCCCAGACAGGGGCAGTGGGAGCCCCTATGCTTGTTTTTTTTGCGTGTATTTTTAAAAAAGATTTTATTTATTCATTTGAAATGAGTGAGAGAGAGAGCAGGTCATGAGTGAGTGAGTGAGAGGGGAGAAGGTCAGAGGGAGAAGCAGACTCCACATGAAGCTGGGAGCCTGATGCAGGACTCAATCCTGGGACTCTGGGATCATGACCTGAACTGAAGGCAGTCACTTAACCAACTGAGCCACCCAGGCACCCTGCGTGTATTTTTTTTCACTAATTCAACCCCAAACCCTCTGTCACATGTCTAAATCTGCTCATGATATCTCCAGATGCATCAGAAGTGCATTCAGTTTCATTTTCTTGAGGTATCTGTCCCTGTAGCCTTCTGACTTGCTTCAATTTGGGCTGGTTACAATATGGATGTGGACGGTGGCTTCTCTTCCCCCATCACTTTGCTGGGGGGTGGGGGGCGTTTCCTTCATCTCTCTCTCTTAAATCTCCTGGTCCCTGATTCCCATTTCTTTCTATATTTAGTCCTATGTTGGTTTGTTTTTTTAAAGATACTGTTTATTTATTTGACAGAGAGAGAGAGAGAGAGAGAGAGGTGTCACAGTAGTCAGAGAGGCAGGCAGAGAGAGAGAGGAGGAAGCAGGCTCTCTGCTGAGCGGAGAGCCCGATGCAGGGCTCGATCCCAGGACCCTGAGATCATGACCTGAGCTGAAGGCAGAGGCCTTCACCCACTGAGCCACCCAGGTGCCCCTTTTAGTCCTATGTTTTGATGAATTATAACCTCAGGTAGTTTCTTTAAAAAAAAAAAAAAGCAAAAACATGTGCAGTACATTTATTTTGAGACCTGGCACATCTGAAAATGTCTTTATTATACCCTCACTATAATTGACAATTTGCTCTGATTTAGAATTCTAGGTCAGGTACAGTTCTCCCTCAGATTTTGAAAGATTAATTCTTTATCTTCTAGCTGCTCTTGTGGTCAAAGAGTCCCAAGTAATTTTGATTTTTGATAAATTGTGTAAAAACTTACCCATCTCTCTGGAAACCTCTCCTTTTCATTTTTAATTTCTAAAATTTCGTCGTCTTTTTTTGATCTTTCCTATAATATTGCACCATTTCTACTCACTTTTAAAAATTTTTGCTATTGGGGCGCCTGGGTGGCTCAGTGGATTAAGCCGCTGCCTTCGGCTCAGGTCATGATCCCAGGTCCTGGGTTCGAGCCCCACATCGGGCTTTCTGCTCAGCAGGGAGCCTGCTTCCTCCTCTCTCTCTGCCTGCCTCTCTGCCTACTTGTGATTTCTCTCTGTCAAATAAATAAATAAATAAAATCTTTAAAAAAAAAATTTTTGCTATTGTATTTTTAATTTACAAGAGTGCTTTTATTCTCTGAATATTTCTTTTACTATAGCAACCTTTCTCATTTTTATAGAGGTAATGTCATTTTTTGGAAGAAAAATATCTCAGGAAATTAATGCTAAGTTTTGTTTTCTAATTTTTTTCCAATTTGCATCTTCTATTTCCCTTGGTCTCTGTCTCCTATATGAAATGATTTTCTCAGACGTTCAGTGATCCTTGGTCATATACTGAATTTAAAAAAAAACTTTGTTGAGATATAATTTATATTTTAACCTACTTGTTATAGTTTACATACAATAAATATATCAGTTTTAATGTCAAGTTCAATACGTTTTGGTATCTACACATAATTGACATGTATACACTAGTGTAACCATCACCATAACAAGATGTAGCACATTTCTATCACCCCAGCACCCCTCTGCAGTCACTCTTTCCCTGACTCCAACCCCAGACAATGACTGATCCCCTTTGTGCCAGTATAGATTAGTTTTGCTTGTTCTAGATACCATACAAATAGTGTCATTTGTAATATTTTTGAGATTCATCGATGATATGTAGCTCTGTAGTTCAGTTCCCTTTTTATTGCTGGTTGGTATTCCATTAACTACAATTAATTAATTTATCTCCATTGCATTAATATGCCACAATTTGTTCATTTAGTGATGGACATTTGATTTGTTTCTAGTTTGGGGATATTAAACATAAAGCTGTTATGAACATTCGTGTACAACCAATCGTATGAACAAAGGTTTTCATTTCTGTTGGGCAAATGCCAAGTTGTAGAATTGCTGCGTTTTATGGTAAATGTGTTCTTAACTTTCTAAAAAAGCCATCAAACTACTTTCCAAGGTGACCGTCCAGTTTTAACATTCCTATCAGGAATGAGAGTTGTAATTGCTCTGTGTCTTTGCCAGCAGTTGGTATTAACAGTCTTTTTAATTTTAGTCATTCTAGTGTTTGTGCAGTATTACCTCATTTGGTTTTGATATGCATTTCCTTGGTAATTAATGATGTCGGGCTATTTGCTTAAGGAGCAGGGCACTAGAAGGGTGATTGGACATTCAGGAAAAGTCTTGTCCAATGAGGCTTCACTGAATAGTGATCCTCATGGGTTGTTTTGAAGAGAATCCTGTTATCAGTTTCTCAGGTATTTTTCTCTTAGACTGGCTAGATTCCTCATAAGGACTTTCTCCCAATCACCTGCCAGAAGCATGTATGGTTTCCAGGATTCTGAAATCCAGGTGTGAGAAGAGAGCCGGATGCTTCAACTTCCAGTGCGTAATTCCTGCCTTCAACTCTTTCAGGTGTCTTAGCCCAGAGAACCCGTTCTGCGCTCTCCGGAGAATGAACCTACAGTTTCCTGCAGAGTGAAGAAGGGGCTATTCCTAGCTGAGCCGAGTGGATCAGGGCATTGGGGGTCTAATTGCTCCTTTAACTGCCTTTCCCCACTGTCCTCTATTCCGATAACTTTTCTTCTACTTCCAGAGGTATCCTGTGTTGCCAATTTCTGAGCTACTGGGGCATTGTGTAGTGTGATTGATTAGCTCCTCAGCTACTCAGTTTCCTTAGTTATGGAAATGATTGCTATGCTGCTTTATGCAGCTCTGCCTTGGAAAGGGAAAAGATAAAGAATGTGGTTAGTAACTCTCCTAGCATAAGATACCAGCAGCATAAGGATACCAGCCCTGTTCGTAAGTGCCGGGCCAGGGGAGAGCTGGGATCGTTCAAGTCAACAAATGGGGCAAGTTGCAGAGAAATGGCGAAATGTGAGTTCAGAAACAGCTGCAGCATGAAGGAAAAGGCAGAAAACCCACCAAGGAGACACTTTGGGGTCTGTTTTTGCCTACGTTAAGAGATGTCCCTGAATACACACCATTCAACTGAGTTCAGGTTGCAAACTAAGTAAAAAAACACTTGCCAATCACTTAATGCCACTATTCCCATATGGCTGTGTTTTTGTTTTTGTTTTTTTTTTTCAAATTATACCTGCTTATTTATTTATTTAAAAAAAATTTTTTTTAAACAAATTATTTTTATTAACATATAATGTGTTATTTGCCCTGGGGTATAGGTCTGTGAATCATCAGGCTTACACATTGTTGTTTTTTAAACATTAATGGATTTATTTATTTATTTATTTATTTTTGAGAGAAAGAGAATGGGGGGCGCAGCTGGGGAGATGCAGGGAGAGAGAGAAAGAGAAAATCTTAAGCAGGCTTCATGCCCAGCACAGAGCTTGATGCAGGACAAATCTCAGGACCCTGAGATCATGACCTCAGCCGAAATCAAGAGTTGGCTGCTAAACTGACTGAGCCCCCCCCCCCAAATCTTGGGGAGTTTACAGGAAAATTAAGCAGTCAGTACAGAGTTTCCCTTACCTCCCGGCTCCAATGTCTCCAATTATTAGCATCATGCATTGGTGTGGTACATTTGCCACAATTAATGAACTAGTATTGATACATTATTAGCTGAAGTCCATAGTTTACATTAGGGCTCATTTTGGTGCTATACATTCTACTGGTTTTGACAAATGTGTAAAACCCTGTATCCACCATAGCAGTATCAGAGAATAGTTTCACTGCCCTAAAAATCCTCTGTGGGCTCTCTCTTCATCCCTCCCCACCTCTCTCCCCAAACTCTTGTGACCACTGATCTTTTCACTGTCTCCATAGTCTTCTCTTTTCCAGAATGTCAAGGCTTTACTAGGTAGCCTTTGCAGACTGGCTTCTTTCACTTCACAATGTTCTTTTAAGGTTCCTCTTGTCTTTGCGGGACTTGATCGCTCATTTCTTGCATGCTGCCTACTTTATCCATTAGAGCCCTTCACGTATTAATCACAGCTGTTCTAAATTCCCAGTCTGACAATTCCAACACCCCTGCATGTCTTGTTCTGACCCTTGCTCTGTCTCTTCACATTGTGTCTTTTGTCTTCGAGTATGTGCTTCATATATTTTTTTCTCGATAGCCAGAGGAGAACATATACCAAAAGCCTGGGATGGGGGGGAGCATGGTGGGCTTGAGGACACTACAGGAAGTCGATGTGGCTGGAGTCTGGAGGGGAAAAACAAGAGGAGGTAAAGTCGTTCGTAGTTGCCTGAGCAGTCGGGACTCTAGAAATGTTTTTGTTTAATGGGTGAAAGAAAGCCATTGTAGCTGGTCTGTGAGGAAGTCCCCGATAGCGGGTGTGGGGACTGCCCTCAGCTCTCTCTTGTCCTCACATTTTACCTAGACTTTAACATCCTCTGGACTGAGGATGAAGGAACCACGCTCAGTCAGCCAGGAGATGAGGAAATTGGTCAAAGGCCGAGAGGGGCTAAAGGAAGGACCAGCAACATGTGGCTGAGGCCGAAAGGAAAGAGAGGCCACATGGATGCAAAGAGGCCAGGAGAGGTTTCATGGGAAGACAGCTTTAGAGGCAGGTCAGGGGGAGAGAGGTCAGAAAGTACCCCAGCCGGCAGCGAGGCAGGAAGCAAGGCTTCTGAATGGCACCGTGTGGATGAAAGTTCCGTGAAGGAAGGCTCAGGTGTGGCAGTCTCTCTGGGCTGTGGGGCCGGGTGTGTGCAGGTGACTTGGATGAGGCAGCATCTCAACAGCCCTGGGTCTGGGAGGATGCGCCCCCAGACTGGACAAGCCCCCTTCTCAGAGCCCATCATAAGGAAGCCTGCATCAGCTTTCCTGTCCGGAGCCCTGAGGTCCACTGCTTTTCGTATTCAAGCTTTGGGTAAAAGGCCGCTGCTTACGGCCTTGGTTTCCGGAAGATGAAGAAAAATGGCCAAAGCTGGGAAAACTCCAAGTCTCGCAATGCAGATTTTACCTCCCATTGCTTCCCAGTGAACTTGAGAAAGAATTTGCCCCACTTCATGGCTCAGGATCTCACCGGACCGAGACCAAATACAAAGCCCTCCCCTGAAGCCCTACAGCCCCAGAACAAGGGAAAAGGGAAACCGTGGGTTTTGATAAAACATCTGCGTCTTTCGTTTTGATAAAAGCATCTGTGTCTGCAGAGCCAGGGTCATTCATTCAACAAACAATCCTGTGTGCCTTCTCTGTGCCATGCACGTGGGCTGGTACAAGCCAGTTCAGCTCTCGATTCTCGATGCTGAGAAAAGCCCAAAATAGCCCCATCTGGGACAAGAGACATTCCAGTGAGCAGTCTCTGAGGAAGTGGTTTGGCTTCTCTGAGCACCCAGGAGTCTTTGGCTTTCAATCTCAGGAGGAGAGGACATCTGGGAGTGGGAGTGAGGCTTCCTCGGAGACCAGGAAGCCACGAGGCGGCAGCTCCCCAGGAACAGGCAGAATTGCACAAACTCAAATGAATTCCGAGTGGAAATTGAGCAGTTCAAGTTGGCTTGCACACTACAATGAAGATCTGCAAACACTCAGCTCCGTATTGAACCCGAGGCAGGGTGATTAATTCATTATTCACTTCCCAGCCTGGAAGGGAACGCGTGTCTACCCAGGGGCCAGCGGTGGATGAGCACAGTCATAAATCACGCCATTTCCAAGCCTCACAATGAGAAAATCAGCTGGCTGGAGGGAGACACTCTGCCGGTGGCGGTGGTGGCCAGAGGACTGGCCTGTCCAGGCGGGTCAGTCTGCTCTCTGGAGACACACCAGTTGGCCGGTCACTCAGCCTTTCAGCTAAGGCGGCCAGCCTCTCGGCCACCCGGCTTGGCGTTTCCTGGCCAGACCACAAAGAAACAAACTCCACTCCACCCAGGAGGGGTGCTCCTGTGACCTGAGGTGGCCTCTCCCAAAAGTGGACAAAGTACTAGGAAGAGCACTGGGATCTGTCCAAAAGGCCTCTGCGGTCCAGTTAGGGTAAACCACTGCCCGCTCTCTTCCTGGGGCTGCTCTGAGTTCCAGATCTTTCTGGCCCAGCCAGAAGGCCTGGCTTACTGATGTCTGCTCAGCATCCTCCAACCAGGGTCCCTGGATGTCATCAACTGCCAACCCTGAGCCATGGCCTTTACCTTCTAATCTCGCCTGCCTTTGGGGCAGGGCTCTTTGGAGAGACCAGAATTTCACACAAAGTTGAAAGTCACCATCCAGGGCAGGGCCGAGCTTGTCAGGTGGCTTTGGGGCCCCTCTAGGAGTACAAGGCAGCTCTGCAAAGATTCGACAGTTTGTTCTCTTCCAGCTGAAGTACCTTCGGTTTCCTCAACTGTACCTCATGTTTCAAGACGCCCAGACCCCTCCATGTCCTGGCAGGAGGACTGCTGACTTTTTCTCACTTTAGATGTCCTCTTAAATCTCCAAACTCCCCAAACAGGATGCAGTTTCTCCTGTGTGTTATCACGAGTGGCAATAAATAACACTAAGGCTTCTGAGCCAAGTGCTTTGCCCGGCTTCTCTCACTTCACTCTCTTAATGATGTGGGGAGGTAGTTCCTAACTCTGGAGTACAGATGAGGAAACTGGGTCCTCAGGAGGCAAAATGGCTGCCAGGATCCACCCTCAGTTGGTCTGACTCTGGAGATTTTACTTCAAACCTTTCTATTAAGCGCCTACTGGGTTTATTAGCTAGAATGCTAGGGACATCTGCTTCAGGGACTGCCAGGCTTGGGGGCTTTCTTCCCTGGAACCAAGCTGAGCTTTGAGAGACTGGGCAAAGCACTTTAATCTCAACCAAATGCAGCATCAAAAATTAAATTAAAATAAATTAATAAAATAAAACACATAATAAAACCAAAAAATTAAAAAAAAAAAAAGCTTTATCTGCACCACTTTCTACCCTCTGTCTGAGCAGAACAACTTTTCCAGAAAAAGGAGAAGAATCCTTATTTCTCTCATTCTTTTTCTAGGATGGATAGTATGGCCCAGGACACAATCTGTTTTCAACTTCTTTTTGCCTTATTTGGGACACAAAAGAGACCCGATTCTCCCTAATCTTTATAGAGCAAAAGAGCAAGCAAACTGGATTCCTCAACAAAAGGGTCTCTAACCAGCAGATTAGTGTAAAATACTCATTCTCCTCAGGGGTCCCAAAGAGATATCTTACAAAGAAGAGTGTGGTGACTCAGCCTTCCTTGCCCAAGAACAATGAGCATAATCTATTGATACCTCCCTTTCTCCTAAGAAAGGAAAAACTGTTACATGGCCAGAGCTGGGGGTTGAGGCCTTAGTTTGGGGAGTTTACCAAGCATTGCCCATAGCAACACTATACGTGTATTAACAAAGCTCCAAGTGAGTATATACAGAGGCATCTTCTGATTATACTCACCTGTGGATGTATTTGACACAAGGGTTAAGGAGGGATGACTGGACATCGTGCAGCTGCTTACGCAGGGTGCACTCATCCTGGGACTCTTTGGGTGACCTGAATTGGCAGGTTCGAGGGCCGCAGAGAGCCTGCTTCCTGATCACACCACGCCAGGCAGCCATCAGGCCAACCTGAGACATGGTGCAAGGGGTTCAGCCCCTAGACTGTTCTAGAAACCCCAAGGAAGTTATTATAGTTACGTCAGGCCTGCCCAGCGGGCTGCTCCAGATGAGCAGGAATACGGAAGCAGGACACGGGCTGAGCCTGCCAACTATCCACTAGGATCAGCATGGGATTGGGTGGGTGAGAGCTGTTTTGGGCAAGGGCACCGAGACTGAGGAAAGTCTGGAAAAAATTGTCTGTGGCTCAGTCCCAGGTGCAAATATCTACAAGTGCCTGAACTCAAGACACTGTCCAGGTGTTTCAGATTCGTCGCCCAGCATGAATTTACCAACTAGTTGTTATGAGAATTAGCTGTCGAATATGCTGGGAGGTTGAGCACGGTTCTATGATGCAGACTCAGTGAGTGAGCTCGCCGAATAGGTACCGACCTGAGTACGTGCTCATGGTCCTTCAAAATTCACACGGTGCCCAAAAAAGTATGTAAAACTCAATTAAACTGCAAACCAGAGGTAAAGATATTCAAACTTGGTGTGTTTTTGAGTGGAGATTTATATGAAATATAGAAAAATTTCAACAATAATTTAGTGAGGTGTTTATTTATAGCAAAACACGCAAATCTTAACAGTGGAGCTTGGCGACATTTTGTGTACGTGTGACTGTGAGCATATGGCCACGTCCCAGAACAAGAGATGGAACATTTCTTTGCCCCAGAAAAATCCTTTATGTACCTTCCCAGTCAGTCCCAGATCAGAACTGTTCATATTCTTTCACCATATTTTAATTTTGCCTGTTCTTGAACTTCATATAGATGGAATCATACCTGTGTGTTCCCTGTTTTCTTCTTCCCTGTTTTCTTTTCAACCCTCAGAGTCATTCATGTTGTGGTATGTACCACTATTTAATGCTTTTCTATGCCTGAGGAGTAATCCATTGCCTGCATATAATCAAATATTTTTATTCACTTGTTGATAGACCTTTGTGCTTTTTCCAGTGTTTGGCTATTAAGAATAAAACTGGTATGAACTCTTTTGTTCATATTTTTATACAAGACTTTCTGTGTAAAAATATACTGGTTTCTCTAGGGTGTACACCTAGGATGAGGACTCTATTAGAATCTGCCAAGTGACACACTGTTAAGTTTAAAAATAACCAATAGTAAAGTGAAATGAAAGTAGAAGTCTCTTGAGTTTGCTTATTAGTTCACAAAATATTAAAAAAAAATAGGTAAAGTAGGAGGAATCACCCAACATTCAAAATGCTTTATCAAGATAGAGTAGTGATTTTATCCTTAAAAGCCACAAATGGGCTCTTAAGATATAAATTTTCAACAGTTGAGACTTCAAGCCAAATTGACTTCAGGCAAATCGGTCTTCAGCACATTGGCCCAAAGGCTCAATGTAGACTCTTGTCAAGACGAGTCTCCCCCATTCCATCTTGGTGTAACTGAATTTTAAACAACACAGATTTGACATTTATCCCTGGGAGATTTCATACTGGCAGGAAGTACACATCTATTTATACACGTGGATGTATGGGATTAGGGTGTTGGAACAAGTAGACGCTTGGTGGAAGGAGGGGAAGGAATTCCCGGCCTTGTTCATAGAGCTCTGGGGGGACTGATAATGGGCCATGAGCTGGCAGGACGCCCAGGGAATTAAAAGCTGGATGAGCCAGGGCAGGGGCCTAAGCTGGGGAAGGTCTTTGCGGAGCTCAAGTGTGGCAGTGGGTTTTGCCTGGCAATGTTGGGGCCCGTCTGTGGGGAGGAGCTGGGGTGTCATTACAATGAAGGAGGAGAATAATGAGGAGGCTGCCCCTGGGAGTGGTGGCGCAGAGGACTACGGTGTCAGGGGGTTGTGCAAGTTAGCATTTGTCTGAGAGAGTGAAAACACTGTGCTTGAATCAGCCCTCAGCCGTCTTCATTCTGGTTGAGATATTCCAACCATCGTTGCCAAATGCGTCAGCAGATAGGACCACAAATTAATTTACCATCATTCGCATATGTTCACTGTCGCTCTTGCCTTAGTGTCTTCCACACTTTTGATATAATTGGCTTCTAGGTCATCTTCCAAGTTATTAGTAAGAAGTATTAACCTGGACAGAACCAGAACAACCCCCACGGGATTGCCTCTTGTCACTTGCCTCCAACGGGACAGGGATTTATTAATCAATGCTCCTTGAGAACAACTGTCCGACCAACTATAAATCTACCTCCTCATCCCCACTGGCACATTTCCACCTTTGCACAGAAGATTCATGAGGGACTTAGTAAAGGGCCTCACAGAGATAAGACACCAAGTCTATGACACCCTGCCTCCCCCCGCCACTAACCTAATAATTCACATGAAAAAGAAATGAAATTAGACTCATTGAGTCCGCACTAGTTCCTGGCAAACATCACTTTCTTTTTAAAATACTCAGAAAAGCATTTATTTAATAATCCTTTCTAGATTTTTGGTTGGCACTGGGGTGCTCGTTAATCAAATAGTAAATTTCATCCCTCACTCTATTTTAAAATCAGGACATTTCCCAGTATCATCCTTTTGGCTGCTCTCTCTGGTTTTCTAGGACGTCTCAAAGATTGTATAAGTGACCCATGTGGTCACGTGGGAGGTCATCTGTCTGGACCAGTTGACTTAAACTCAGTAACAATGCAAGCATGGTGGTATATTCGGTGTAAGTGAATTTCTGGCGAGTAACCGGAAAAATTTATTTTACCTCCATTCGTTCCTTTAAAGTTAACTCAGTGAGCCATGTCTTATGTCCTTTTGATGTTTGTGGATGGAAATTCATCAGTCTTGTGACTTTTTTCATCACTCAGGATAAATAAAATACTATAATCACCTTAAGTCAAATAATACAGTCTTCGTTTAGGTGTTAGAAATTGACACCCAGATAAGGATCAGAACTGAAGCTTTGTTTAAAGTTAAATCTTACGAATCAGCCTGAGCCTACCGTAGGCAGAAAGCTTACAGCTGGTGAAAGTGTGTTGGGGTTCTTCTTTTTTTCACTTTTTCCACCGGACCTCAGCTGCAGACTGGGCCTTGTGACTCCTCTGGAGTGGGACAGTAGGGAAGTATGTTCTTAGCTGCCATTTTTAAAAATGGCTCTTCACTCTCTGGGTCTGGCAAGTGTTTCTCATTCTTCTCATTCTGTAGATTTTTTTTTTTTTTTGAGGCAGGAATCAAATTCTAATTTCCTGTGTCCCCTCCTCAGCCTCACGTCCCCATCTGCTCTCCTTTGAAGCCTCTCCCTCTCTCCGAGTCTCTTAGTGAAGTTGAAGTAGCCCACAGCATGCAATCATTCCCTCCAAAGATCCCTTTCTCCCCAGGGGTGCTTGGATGGCTCAGTGGGTTTGGCTAGCGACTCTTGATTCTGGATCAGGTCATAATCTCAGAGGCCTGACATTGAGCCCTGAGTTCAGCCCTGTGCTCAGTGGGGAGTCTGCTTAAGATTCTCTCCCTCTCCCTCCGCTCCTCTCTGTGCATGCACACACATACACTCTCTCTCAAATAATAAATAAAATATATTTTTTAAAGCCTCTTCCTTCTTAATCCTCTCCCTTCTCAACCCTCAGTGCTCTCAACCCTCAGTGCTCTCACCGTGGTTGGTTTTCGAAAGTTCCAGAGAAATCCCACCAGTTCAGAGACACTGTGCAATGTTTGAACAATGGTCCCTTTGGATTGTAACTTTCATCTTCAAGTCTCAGGCAAAAGGAAACAGAGTCCAATTCGCATATTTGGTTAAAGTAGCTTTCCACTATGTGCTCTCCAATCTTGACCTTCAACTTCCTCCATTCTGGTTAGATGGCATTTCCTCCTGATACGGAGACAGATGAAAATAGTAGTTAAGAATGTCTGCATTCTCTCTGAAGCCTCTGCTGGTTACATATTATCTTCCCCAAGCACAGGGATTTTCCTCCTTTTTGAAGCATATGCTTTTAAAAACCACAACCAGCAGGCCATTCAATTAATTTATAATGAATAATATAATGGTGCATAGATCTAAATACTCATGTTCTTTTTATTACTTCCTAATGATAAAATTAAAGTAGGAGTGGGCAGGGGAAAGAACCTAACATTTATTGAACATTTACTACATGCTCATCATTTTATAGTCATGATCTTGTTAAGTAATCACAATAGCCATGGGAGGTAAATATTTTTATTCCCATTATATAGATGAGGGAACTCAGGGACAGAGTCAGGTAACTTGCCTGAAGTCCACAGCTAGCCAGGTATGTGCTTTTCCTATGACATCTTTGAGTTCCAAATTGCTGTCGTAAGATAAATTGGTGAACTCAGTAAAATAACAAATAAATTCAAATTTTTTTTTTTTTAGATTTTTTTGTTTATTTGACAGAGATCACAAGTAGGCAGAGAGGCAGGCAGAGAGAGAGGAAGGAACGCAGGCTCCCTGCCGAGCAGAGAGCCTGTTGCGGGGCTCAATCCCAGGACCCTGGGATCATGACCCGAGCCAAAGGCAGAGGCTTCAACACACTGAGCCACCCAGGCGCCCCTCAAATATTTTTATAAACAAACAAACAAATAGAAAAGTTGTCTCTGGTGGAGGATACAAAGAAGAAACTGGAAATCACCAGCTATGAATGCCTAAAAACTTGATATATATTTTTATCATATTTTACTTAGGAATATGCATGGAATAGTTTTATAAAATTAAAATAATTCTGTATCCTCAGCTCTGAATCCTATTTCTTAAACTTGCTCTACATGAACATTTCCCATTCCCCATAAAATTCTTTGAAAATCATTTTTAATGGCTTCCTATTAGGCCAAGGTATGGGTACACATGACTTACTTGACCTCCTTCCCTTATTGTGGAACATTAAGATTGTTTCCATTTGTTATCACTTTGGGTAACACCATAATGTGCACCATCGTGCATAAATCTATGCTTGAGTTTCTGACAGTTATGGGAAGAGGAGTTGTTAGATCAAAGGGTACGGACCTTTTAAAGGCTCTTGATACAAATTACCATCTGCTTTCTAGAAAGGTCTGTAGCAGATGGGCTTATCTTAATGGACAGTGTTATCACACTCCATCAGTTAAAGACCCATTTCCACCTCAGGGCCAACCAACGGAACCAGAACATTTATGCCAGCTGGTCAGGTTGTACTCTCTTCTGGACAATGTCAGAGACATAAAGCGAAAGTGTTTTACCAAATCTGCATTTGGAGGGAGTGGAAGGAGAGATATATATTTGCATATTGGTAGTCAGGGTTCTCCTGGAAGGGGCCACGCTCTTGTGATCCAGCCTGGATTTGGTTCATTGCCCTAGAATACAGCCCTGCTTCTGCCAGGGGGCTATAAAGCCACAGGGTGGGGCAGTTGTGTGCTCCCAGTCACCTTCTGGTCACACCTTCCTGCAAATAAGTCCAGGGCTCCCCCATGAAGCCAGACTGTCGCCCAAGAGTCCCCAGCAACAAGCTGATAAACAGATCTTCAGGCGGCCTTGCTTTGCATAGATTAAAGGTTGAATTATCCCAGTTTTGTTTTCAATTGGTGACCTTTACCCAGAGCTGGTTCTAAACCCTGTTTATTTCCCATCCCAGAATCACACTCTGAAGACAGAAAAGCAACATAGAGCAATATACTGTAGCAATATACTGTAGCGATACAGTAAAGATACATTTAAATGACCACAGTTAATAATCTGTCCCCTCCTAATTTCAAAAGCAGTCCATATTTAAAGCAGAAACCTTAGAGAACCCAGGAAAGCAGGCGGAGAAGAATACGGAGTGACCAGCGTGGACGTGGCTGGCCGGGCAGATGGGGAATGTACGAGTCTTGGCGGACATCTGTGTGGGGTCAGCGGGGGTGATGCTCAGCTCCACAGATGTTGGCTGGACGTACAACAAAACCTGCAAACTGGGAAGAACTCTCCCGCTAGACACTACATAAGCCCAAGCACTTAGTTCCAACATCAGGGAGAAGGGGAGGGGAAGCCTCCTGAAATGATTGAGACAAAAATCATAAGTGCAATAGAGTGGCACCTGATACACAAGTTCAGTCCATTTGTATGAAGACAACAAGCACCAGAGTCCGCTTTGTGTCCTCTTTCTAGCTCCCTTTGGCTTCTCATCTCCTGACTTCAGAGGTACCCCACTGCCAGTCTCTTTGCTGGTGCCTTGGCCAGGTCCTGGCCTCATGCCTGAGAGGTTTGAGGGGCAGAACTCCCATCTTTGGGGCTGCTCATGGGAGCTAGCCTTGCAAATCACCATGGAAACCAAAGATCGCTGTGATGTTTCACGCTGGGCGTAGATAGAGGGTGTTCCCAGGTGAAGGCTGGGGTAAGCCACTCTTACAAGAATGTAACTCTGCCATCTCTTAGGATTTTTTCCCCTTAATTCTCCTCACTAGAATGGGGGGACTAAGTGTCTGAAAGCAGCAGGTGGATGGAAAACAAGACAACGGAACAAAATAAACAGCCTGATAGGGCCATGATCCCTGGCAGGGAAGCACCAGAAGGAAAGGAATCTGGTTTCTTGGAGCCATGCTGCTGGACCCAGCTCTTGGTCCCACTGGGGCCCAAAGAGCCACCTGGCACAGTTGCCTTTCTCTTGGAGTCCTTCTGTTTGCACTCTTGCTTCCTTGGCAACATTTCAGGGGGACTCCAGTGTGAGACTACATCCTAACTGTCAAGACGATGCAGCATCTGAGAGAGTCAGCGAGGCAGGCTGGAGTCCCTGGAGGCCTCCAAGAACAGAACACGTGTACCAGCATTGTCACTGCTGTGCTGTCTATGTGACAAAGAACTTGAAACATCCCGAGCACCGATCCACAGGAAGTGGCTCAAACAAGATTACGGCACATCCATACAAAGGCGTCGTATCTGTCGTTAGAAAATATATAGACTTGTGTAAGTCAAAAGAGAAAATGAATATGTTCATAAGGTAATTTTAGTGGAAAAAGGTTTAAAGCAGTTTGTAGAGTATGATCTTATTTTTAATATGTATTCATATGAATTATATATTTACTATAGATTTTAAATAATATATTTTTCTACATTACATCTAGGAAATCAACAAAGTAGGACAACAGCAATTTCCTTTTCTATCTATATTTTTCTGGGTGTCTAAAGAGACTATGAATATGTGCATTGCTTTAATTAAAAAATTATAATCCTCGCTGATGGATATGGGGCTAAAACCTGTCGTGGAAGCCAGGGAGGTGTGCCACTTAGATCTCCCTTCAAGAAAGAACTTGATATCCCCATGAGGAGTGCAGGAAGCCAGCTGCCTGTGACTGCAGGGCCGAGAGGATTCACAGCTGTACGTTCCCCAAGCTGGTGCTCTTCCCCAGGGAAGCCCCCTGCAATGACTGAGCATAGAGGGGGTATGGATTCCTGCCCTTTCTGTCCCATGTAGAAGTCCTCTTGGGCATTCCTGTTGCTGGAACTCCCCACTGGGCTGACAGCTTTCTCAAAGCTGGCCCGCAGGCTAGGGCTCTTCCCACCTGCTCCTTCCTCCGCCCCTCTTCATTCCACAGGTGACATACCTGCTTGGCAATCTGAAGTCTTTCCTGCCTCCTCCTGCTCCCCCTCTCCCTTCGTTCTTCATAGGCATCCTTCCAAGAATCTCTTATAATTCTAACTTTATTGCTGCTTGCTTCCTGGAGGACCCAGCACAATGCTTCTGTGTTCCTGAACACAATATAAGGAACTTGGACATTTTCGTTAATATTCTTTTCATGGAAATACTCTCCTTTTCACCCTCTGCAAAGAATGATCCTAGATGACTCCTTAGGTGAGCCCCAAAATGTGAGATGCCTTTTTCTACCAGGATTTTCTCCTTCTGATTGTTGTTGCCTGAAATCTGTTCCCTTTCGGCCCACCTCTCAGCCCCTCTGATTCAGAAAGGCCAAAAGTGTGCAGGTCAATGTCCATGACTTATATTATTGCTAGAATAAGGAAGGCCAGCTAGCAGAATGGAGATCTAAAACCCATGGATCCTTGAATGCCTCAAAGCAGTAATTTCAGAGGACGGTGGCCAGTGCCATGGCTGTTAAGACTTTGGAGCCAAGGTGCGCTCTGGTCCATTCTTCAAGCCTGATTCATTCTTCCCAGACCAGGTAGTTCCTGATAAGCCGAACTGCTCTTCCCAGCACACAAGGCTCTGGTACCCTCTAGCACCCTATAAAGCATGCCAGTCTCTTGTTAGAGCCATGGTAGGTACATGCCACACGGAGTTGGTAAATATTGGCCCCCCAGTCATTCTCAGAACTCAGACCTTAAATAGCCCAGGATCCCAGCTTCAGCACAACATGAGGAATTGAGAGACAGAAGTAAAAATGGGAGCAGACAATCATAGCACATTCAAGGGAGACTGGCAAGGGTTAAATCAAGACTCAGAACACAATCAGATCTAAAACCAGCTGTGAATGTGACATGAAGAAAACCTAACTAATATCCACTTACCCTCCCAAGAAGGTTGATGTCCCACGTGACACTTTCCGCTGTGGGCAGAGAAGGGTTTGCCTCCCCCGGGTCCATGCCCTGCATGTGATTTGGAGACCGTGACCTTGAGTGGACAAACTTCAGGCTGCTTTTCCAACCCACACAGAGGATCTGTGAACGACGCAGTGTCTCTGTCAGAGACTTCCTTTCTGCTTCTACCAGCCAGAGCTGGTTTCTTCTGCTTGCTAACTAGGAACCCTGGCTGATAGGCATATATAAGGCAGAGTATTTTGTATATGTTACATTTGCATGGAGAGAACCAGGTGAACAATGACGTTTAACAACTAGGTCATGAACACAGGTTGCTTGGGAAGGGGGTGAGGTGAAACTGGAGGGAGGGCACAAGGAAGGAGGCGAGCACAGACAGAGCAGGGGACAAAATAGTAAGACCGTGCGAAGGACAATCTCAGCTCATGTTATAATATGATCCCGTGTTTGCGTCCACGTAGTCAGTACCGCGACACACCGGCTGGAACTCAGATCCACAGAAAAGGACATTTCCCAGGATTACACCCAGGCCTGAGTATTTTTCAGAGCTTCTCAGGAAATGCTGGTAAGCAGACAGAGCTGATAAATGTTTATTTACCAGTGTGATTTTTGACCACCTACAGCAACATCAGGCCAGAAGTTTACTTAAAAATTCGTGTTTCTGGGGGCCTGGGTGGCTCAGTGGGTTAAAGCCTCTGCCTTCGGCTCAGGTCATGATCCCAGGGTCCTGGGATTCAGCCCTGCATCGGGCTCTCTGCTCGGCGGGGAGCCTGCTTCCTCCTCTCTCTCTGCCTGCCTCTCTGCCTGCTTGTGATCTCTCTGTTAAATAAATAAATAAATAAACTTAAAAAAAAATTCACGTTCCTGGACTCCATTGTAGACCTCCTGAGTCAGAATCTGGAGCGGGGAATATTTTCTGCCCAGAGTGAGGGAGCTCAGCATCCTGTGGCCACAGAACCAGATTCCTGGGGCCTAGAGCAAACCACAGGACTCCTTGGCGCCAGGCCAGGTCTGGTGCAGTGGGCCCCATCTTTTCAAAGATCTTGCTTTTCAAATCTCTAATGACTGTTTAACCCAGCAGTTCCACTTCTTGGAACTTATCCTAAGGAAATAACCACACGATGTGAAAGGATGTATGAGGAAGAATGTTCATCACAACCGTTGTTTAATTAATGAACATTTGGAAACAACCCAAACATCAATCAATAGGGGAGTAATTAAAATAATTATGACACATTCATACAGTGGAAGGCTATGTAGCCATTAAAATTGTGAGATAGATCTCTATGCGTGGAAATGGAAAGACGTCTGCAACATAGTGCATGTGGGGAAAAAAATCAGATGGCAAAGGAACAGAGATCTCTCACACACAACAGATGGTAGTCACATGTATGGCATAGCTGTGTGTCATACATAATCTTGGGGACACTTCCTTTTATGCCCAAGAAAACAGATCTGAATGCCATTATGGAGAATCTTCTATTTTATTTTCTTATACACATATGTACATATTTACTTTTTTTTATGAAAGATTTCAAACATAAATAAAAGTAGAGTGAATGAGCCTGTATCAAATTAAAAGGCTTCCACACAGCAAAGGAAACCAGCAACAAAATGAAAGGGTGACCTATAGAATGGGAGAAGATATTTGCAAATCATATATCCAGTAAATGGTTAATATTCCCCCAAATGAAGTAGTCATATAACCCGATAGCAACAAAAAAAATCTGATTTAAAAATGGGCAGAAGGGTGCCTGGGTGGCTCAGTCTGTTGAGTGTGTGACTTGTGACTTCGGCCCAGATGATGATCTCATGGGTTGAGGGTCGAGGCCTGAGTCCCAGCTCCTCACTTGGTGGGCGGTCTGCCTGAGATTCTCCCTCTCCCTCTGTCCCTCCCTCTGCCCCTTCCCCTTGCATGCATGCATGCTCTCTCTCAAATAAACAAATCTTTTTTTAAAAATGGGCAGGGGGCGCCTGGGTCGCTCAGTGGGCTAAAGCCTCTGCCTTCTGCTCAGGTCATGATCCCAGGGTCCTGGGATTGAGCCCCACATTGGGCTCTCAGCTCAGCAGAGAGCCTGTTTTCCCCCTCTCTCTGTCAGCCTCTCTGCCTACTTTGTGATCTCTGTCTGTCAAAGAAATAAATAAAATCTTTAAAAAAAAACGGGCAGGAGAACTGAATATACATTTTTCCAAAGGAAGCATACAGAGGGCCAACAGGTACATGAAAAGTTAGGTGTTCAATATCACTTTGATATGATTTGCAAATCAAAACCACAAAATTGCCTCACACCTGTTTACATTATTGATCTGTTAGCCTCAAGTCTTCTCATATTTTATATTTTAAGTATGTCTTTTAGAAATATAATATTTGTCTTTATGGCTTATTCTTGGTATCTTCTGTATTGAAGTATATGTCTTCTGAATTTAGGCAAGTTTGTATTTTTTTTTAAAGGTCTTATTTATTGATTGATTTTACAGACAGAGATTACAAGTAGGCAGAGAGGCAGGCAGAGAGAAGAGGAAGCAGGCTCCCTGCTGAGCAGACAGCCCGATGCGGAGCTCAATCCCAGGACCCTCGGATCACTACCTGAGCAGAAGGCAGAGGCTATAACGCACTGAACCACCCAGGCGCTCTGCAAGTTTGTATTTTTGTTCTACAACTGTTCCCTTTAAACCAGTTCTGAAACTTACCCTCTGAGTCTCTTCTTTTCCAGGCTATTGTCTATTGGTTCCCCCTACCCCATGAGCAATATTGAAATTATCTAGCAACTTCCCTCCTTAGCATCTAATTTGAGGTGCTATCACTTTATTCTCAGTTAAAATCCATAAGACAATTTGCAAGCTTATTGAACTTCTCATATGCTTTCCCCATCTCCCCCCACCCCATCCTGGGCAGAGTTACTCTGTTTCCATTGTTAGAATGTAAAGCCATTCATACTATTCTTTCTTCCTGAGAACCATAATTTCATCTTAATTCTGCAGGGAACTATATCCTCAGTGCTCACCACCAGTCTTCATGCTGGTATCTCTCTAGTCACTTTGGTTTTTTGAAACCCATTCTCTAGCAGATTCCTCAGGAAGTACTCATGGGACCAATATCGCCTGAGTTTTTTGTGTGTTCATAACAGACAGTCTGTGCCTTTATAGTTGACGGTCAGACTGCTAGAAAATTCTCTCCTCACAGTTTCTTTCCTTGAGTAAATATGTGGTTTCAGTGTCCTCTGGCATAAAGTGTTGTGTTCAAAGTCTGGAGGCAATCTGATTTTCTTCCCTTATAAGTGACTTGGTCTTTCTGGCATTTCTTTTCCTTTTTCTTTGAAGTCCACTAGTTTTACTAGAATATTGGCTGCTGTAGGTTGCTTTTCCCAGATACAAATGTACCTTTCACTGTGAAGTTTCAAGTCGGTTCTATTCAGAAAAGAACATTTAGTTTAAATGGTTTTGTATTTGTTTTATTCCGTTGCTTTGGTTTTCATTTTCAGGGTTTCTATTCTGCATGCTTTGGGTCATCTTTTCCGTGTGTGTGTGCATGAGTGCACATGTGTGCATGTGTGTGGCACATGTGTATGTACCATTTTCTCTTGCATCACTTTTTACTTTCTTTTCTCCTTTATTTAAAAATTTTTGGAGCGTCTGCCTTCAGCTCAGGTCATGATCCCAGTGTCCTGGGATTGAGCCCCACATCGGGCTCCTGCTCAGTGGAGAGCCTGCTTCTCTCCCTTTCCCTTTTTCTGCCGCTCTGCCTACTTGTGATCTCTCTCTAGCTCTCTGTCAGATAAATAAATAAAATCTTTAAAAATTTTTTTTAATTTAAAAATAAAAATTTTTTATCCTTTGCAACTAGTGTTCCTTCATATTTAGGTCCTAGGGTGGTTTAAAAATGTGACCATAAAGAGACACAAGAAACACTTTCAGGAGAGGGGATTGTTCTAGATCCTGACTGTGCTGCTGGTTACAAGACTGTATATAATTACTTAAGTTGTGAAACTGCACGATTTTAATGAATGAATTTTATGCAAATTATACTTTAACAAAGCTGAGAAAAATAGACCCCAAGTCTTTGACGCTCCTCCCAACAAGAGATAGAATCTATGTGCCTTCCCTTTACATCTGGGTGGGCCCAGGACAGCTCTGACTTCTGCCGCAGGAGTGATACTCTGTGGCATCCAAGGCTACGTCAGAAAAAGCCAAGTTGGTCTGCCTTGGTCTTTGGAACTCTCAGCCTTAGTAACTTGAGCTGCTATATGTGAAGCCCGACTACCCTAGGAATGCTATGCCCATAGGCCATCTGTCTGTATTCCAGTCCCCAGGCCTAGCTGAAGCTACCCTGAGGCCATCCAAGCCCCAGCACCAGACATGTAACTGAAGGAAACACCTTGGAAGTAGACCTCCTACTTCCAGCTGCCTCTGCAGACAGCACTTCAAGTCATCCCAGCTAAGGCTGGGCCCTACAACCCTGGTACAACTGTTGCTTTGTTCCATGAAATTTGGAGGGAAATCATTATGTAGCAGTAGATAGTTGGAATGCACCTCTTCCACTTTAATCTTCATTTACCGAACTATACTTTCTTCTTTCTTATTCTTTTCTGAGTTGTCACTTCTTTTTCCAATCCTTCTTTTCTCAATTACCTCAATTCTAAGTTTTTCTAAGCTTATTAGAATCTAATCTTATTAGTGCTTCTCTTTTATAACATAATTTTTCTTAATGTATTTCAGTTCATTTAATGTATTAGGTTACAAGTTTTATCTGTTTTGTGGGCTGTCTTCCCAGCAGGGCTTCATTATCTCCAGAGACAGTATTCTACCCTTTATTTTCCTTTCTCGTGTAGTGACTTGGCATGGGATTTACTCATGATAATTTGCTGTTGCTCACTATAATCAGGAGAATTGTTTGTACTTTTAGGAGGGAAAGGTAGGCTAGGATAACTGTCCTAGATTCACTACCCTGGAAGTTCTCCTCCCACAACTTTCAAAGAATGATTAAATATGTGTGCGTGTCTCCAAGTGTCATCACTGCTCTTCTCTCTCACCTTTATCTGAATCTTCTCTCTCTCTCTTTCTCTTTTTTTGCTCCATGTGATGCTCAATTTAAATTTTGCTCCCAGAAGGTATGTTTCAGCACAGAACTCTACCCTACAACAAAGTTTGGTTAGTTTAAAACTATTCTGAAAGCCCAGAGCATCCCAGCTCTTTCTGCCTCCTGGAATCCCGTTGCCCTCCCATGCAAATGGAAGCCTATGAAACTCCCTCCAACCTTTGGTGTTCTTGGGTTGGGCTCCCAAGATTCCCAAAGCCAATTTGTGGGTTTTTTGGCTCTCAGAGCTACTGGAGTCCATTCACTCTTCTCCCCTTCCTCTCATGATTTGCCAAAATCATTTGGCCTTATAGCTTGTACCCACCTGCTCATACTTTGGAGTCTGTTGTGGTCGCTCGTCATCTAGCTTTGCTGTAGATCAGTGGTTCTCAAACTTCAGAACTGGAATCACAAGAGTCACCTGGAGGGCTTCTTAAGGCACAGGTGCAGAAGTCTAGTGTGGGCCCTGAGATCTGTATGTCCAGCACGTTCTCAGGTGGTATGGACACTTCTGGTTTGGAGATCCCATTTCCAGAACCACTGTTACTGATGTCTGTGAGCTTTCTGCTTGCTATCTCTCTGCTTTGATGGAGGGAATGAGAAGTCCAAAAATTATGCGTCCGCCACTTTGGAAGACCAAGCCAAACATAGAGTTACTGTATGACCCAGCAGTTCTGCTTCCCGGTTATATACCCAAGAGAGATGAAAACACAGCTGCACAAAAACCTATACATGAATCCTTATAGCATTATTATTCTTAATAGCTAAAAGGTGCAAACTACCCAATCGCCCATTGGCAGATGAATGGATAAACAAAACGTGGTATATACATACATGGGAGTAATATTTAACCTTAAAAAGGAAGGAAATGCTAACTCATTCTACAACGTGGAGGAACGTTGAAGACCTCATGCTGAGTGAAATGAGCCAGACAAAAGGAAAATAGAATATGATTCAGTTTCTATGAAATATCCAGAATAGGCAAGTCTATAGAGACAGAAAAGAGATTCGTGGCTGCCTCCGGCTAGGGAGTATGGGGGAAATGGAGGCAGACCGCTAGCGGGCACGGGGTTTCATTTTGGGGCGTTGGAGGTCTTCAAAATCGATCGTGGTAATATTTGCTCAACTCGGGGAATATAGTAAAAACCCTTGGATTCTATCTCAATGAAGGGTAAGAAAGCAACCATGTTATCACGACGGCCAGAAGCCTCTTCCATTCTAAAACATGAATTATTCACAAATGCTGGCGCTTCCATTCATCGCAACAAGTTTCTTGTGACACCCCCTGCAAACGGTCACAGCGTCGCAGTCCGTGGGGGGCGCGGTGATTGAAAGCTGAGTGCACCCTGAGGAAGGCTTTGTGGCTCCAGAGCATTGCTCCCAGTGTGAGCTGTGGGGATGTAAAGTGGGGTTTGCTCTGATAAAACCATGCATCTGGCCTCAGAACAAAGCCTCTGCACTCCGGGAATCCAGGCCCCTCCGGGCCCTCGCGCACGCTCAGCCCACAGCCGGTTGCCTCTGCCATGAATGGAAGCAGACACCCTTATCCCCGCTTCTTCTTCCCCTCTGCAGACTCCTTCCCAGACCTTCCCTGGACTCCAAGGGCCGTCAGGGTCACCATCCCTTTCCCCAAATCCCCCACCCCCTGCCCCCCCAGACTCATTCTGCTTTCCATCTTGTCAGACAACAAAGACACTGGAGGAATTTATTTATACCTCCAGCCAGCTAATGAGACAATTCAATGAAAAGCAGCCCCAGCTTGCTGGAGCCTCCTCAGGCCTTTGATGGCCTCTTCTGTGTTCCAATTCCCAGCATTTACTCTACATATAAATTTTCCACGGTGAATAGGCACCATTCTTCTGGGAAACGCATTTGTTCCCTTGGCTATTTTGTTTCAACCTCTTGTTTTGCTTTTTATTATTATTGTTAAACTGTAATTAATTCTTCTATCAGCTTCTCTTTAGTGTACAATGCCTAATGCAGCGTGAAGTGTCTTCACTCACAACCCCCCCCCCCCCCCCCGGCCCGCTACCCACCTCTTCTGGAGAAAAAGGAAGGCTCTGACATTTTAAAAACATACAAGCTTCTGGATCCTTGACTCTACAGCACAGGAGTGGGGGTGGTGAGGGGAGAGGAGGATGGTTTGCTCAGGCAGAGTTGAAAGGGTTTTCATGGTCAAGTGACTGTGTATTTCAATTTAGCTGAGATAGTTCTGATTTTTAGCAGATAGACACTGGAAGGGTTAGAAGAGTCACGGGGGAAGCCTGAGCAAAAAGCCAAATTGCACTTTAAAGTGTGGCCCCTATCTTGCTGTTCCAATTTGGAACCAGCGTTCTCCTTCCATCTCACAAGGACCTTTGCTGCATCATGTTCCCTCCACGTTCTTGCAGAATCCCCTCAAAGTCAACCTCTTTTAAAGGTTTGCCAGAACCAGGGACATGCATGTAGGTGGGCATACCACGTAGATGGTGTACGTAGTGGCCTGAGTGGTGGCCTCCAGGTGTGTCTGTGTCCTTCCTAATTCCCAGAACCTGCAAATGTGACCTGATTTGGAGGAGAAAAAAAAAAGTCTTTGCAGATGTTATTAAAAATCTTGAGATGAGGCGATCACCCTGGATTGTCTGAATGAACCCTAAATCCAGTAACAACGGTCCTTCTAAGGGACCCCCTGAAGAGAGAGACAGAGAAGAAGGTGATGGGTAGTCAGAGGGCTTGGAGTGACGTGGCTACAAGCCCAAGAGCGCCAAAGATGGCTTCGGATGGCCGGGCAGCTGCCAGAAGCTGTAAGAGACAAGGGATGGATTCTCTCCTAGAGCTTCTGCAGGGACTGTGGTCCTGGGACACCTCAACTTTAGACTTCCCACCTCCAGAACTGCGAGTGAATACATTTCTGTTGTTTTAAGTCACCACGTTGGTGGTAATTTGTTACAGCAGCCGAAGGAAACGGATACTGCATCCATGGTTGGCCAACTCCCGATGAGCATAAGACACAGAAGAAAAAGATCTGGAGAATACCCAGTCACAAAACCCTCCAACATCAGGCTGTCTCCTTCAGATGGGGACAAGCTAAGTCATCAGATCACATAAGGCTGTCCACATAACTCAAGCCTAAAGCACGTATTGGATGCAAGAAATGAATTCCTCTGACTAGACCTTGCCAGAGCCGACTGACCACACTTCCGCTTTTCAGGAACATTGTTTCTCTCGTGTACACATGACATGACTTGTAGCTGCTCAGCTGTGACTTTCTGCTTACTCACGGGATTCCTCCAGCCAAAACACTCCAAAGCTTGAGGTTTCGATATTTCATCCCGCCTACCCCAATGTTCTGTCTTTCTCTTAATGGAGGAACATAAGTAGTTAGAGAAATGTCCTAGAATCACAGATCTGCATGGAATCTTTCTGAGACGTCATGTTTGTGAGCTGGTGGTCCTGCCTTGTCTCAGAAAGTGGCCTGGCCACTAGCTGGATGTCCCATCCTCTCACCTTAGCATTTGGCTCTTTATTCGTTCATTCATTCATTCATTCAAAAAATGATTGTTTTTGAATGTTGTAATTTTTTCTCACCAGTGGGTGCTACCTCGTTGGCATCCATTTTTTCTCCCTCTCTCTAGTGGTTCAAGCAACTTCTGGCCATTCTCCCTATAAGCTTCTCCTCAGTTCACTTGCCTCCAACTGTAAACCTCTCCTGTAATTTCCAGTACATTCCCTTGTCTTGCCCCCAGGATGTAAGCTGAGCTAATCTGAGTCCATATTCTTCACTCTCAGTAGAAACAGGGCCTAAACAGGACCTGGCCTCTAGCAGATCCTCATAAACAACCTTTGGAGCTAAAGGCGAAATTTCTAGACGTTCTGGACACATATAGTACCACTTTGTTATGCTTTGATTTTATCTGGTGGGAAAATGTTTGAAGATTTATATTTAAATTGTTCCCATTATTTTAAATAACTTCCTCTAGCAGCTTACAGAGTAGGTTTTCATCCTGAATGACTAGCTATGTATGCCTGTTTGACCTGTTATGTGTGTGTGTGTGTGTATGTGTGTGTGTGCATCACACACGTGTTCATCTGTGTGTGTTTGCACATAAAATCCCTCTGGTAACAGAAAGTTTATTTTTCTTCGTCCCAAAGTCCACTGACTGAATGAATTTAACTTAAATCACCTCTCCTGACCCAAATAAATAAATAAATAAATAAAATAGCAACAGGATAAATTATGGCTTAAATGTTATTTCTTGTCTCCCAGAAGCGAAAAGGTGAGTATAATTGAGTTTGCTGCTCAAATCGCAGCCCTGGTTCTTAGCAACACCCTCAAATAACACTTTCCACCTCAGTTCTGTAGCCCAAACAGGGCAGCGGCCAGGCCCCACTCCTCCGCTGATGAAAGGTTTTCATTTCTGGCAGGGCACGCTGTAAATCGAGGCCCACGGCAGTGAGCAAGAGGTGGTGTGGAATTTACAAAGCTCAGAGGGGCAGTCTACATCCATTTGTGGTGATTAATATCTCCTGCTTTTGGGTTGCATGCCAGCCTTCAATTAGAAACAGAAACAGAGCTTCCTTCTTTGTAGAACAGCCCCCCCAAGGACCCGTGGAGGGGCCTGTCCCTGGAAAGGAAGGCCTGGTAAAATCAGAAAAGAAGAAGAAACCCACCTCTGTTAGCCCAGGGTGTTTGCATTCCTGGGCCCGTCCTGTGTCTTCCAGGCTGCCCCTGCTGGGCACCTTGCAACCTGAAAGGAATGACCTCAAGAAGGTGGGAGTGAAAAAAAAAATTTGCTATGAAAAAAAAAAAACAAAACTCCCCGGGTTCTGCAGGAAATTACACCGGTTCCCCCGCCCAGCTGCCTCCATCAGAGAATTCAGGAACTCACTAGCTAGGCCAGGCCAATGTGGGGTTTCTTCAGCTTCCAGTTGGGGCTGAGGCTGATGTCGCTGAAGCTAAGGCTGGTTAAAGGGAGAACAGGACCATCATGAAGGAAGTGTCCGAATTTTTGTGTTTGTTGTGGGCATATGAAAAATAGCACAGGTTCCAAATCTCCCCGACAGCCCATCCTCCTTTCCCCAACTTTTCCTCTCCCCTTGGGTTAGTATGGGTAATTGTAATTGGGGCAGATGAGGGGATGGCACTTTTTTTTTTTTTAAAGATTTTATTCATTTATTTGACAGACAGATCACAAGTAGGCAGAGAGGCAAGCAGAGAGAGAGAGGTAGAAGCAGGCTCCCCGCTGAGCAGAGAGTCCGATGCGGGGCTCGATCCCAGGGCCCTGGGATCACGACCCACTTTTTTTTTTTTTTAAGATTTTATTTATTTGACACACACAGAGAGAGAGATCACAAGTAGGCAGAGAGGCAGGCAGAGAGAGTGGGCGAAGCAGGCGCCCTGCTGAGCAGAGAGCCTGATGTGGGGCTCGATCCCAGGACCCTGAGATCATGACTTGAGCCGAAGGCAGAGGCTTAACCCACAGAGCCACCCAGGCACCCCCAGAGTGGATAGTATTCTTAAACAAGGCCTTGGTGGGAGGTCCTGGTCCAGATCCGACCAGAACTCACTGGTGAGGGTTGATTCCTGCTCCTGGATATTGGGGCGGACGTTAATCTGTTGTCCCTACTCCTCCATGTCCATTCCCCACTTTCTCACCCACATAGTATGTACCAGGTTCTGGGGTTACCAGACGGGATAAGACAGGCAAACTCCTTACCCGTGGGGTTTGTCTCCTAGTGAGGGAGGAACACACTGAACGTATCAATCAATCATTTCAGGTGGTTCTAAGTAATATAGAAAGAAGGAAAGAAGAAAGAAAGAAAGAAAGAAAGAAAGAAAGAAAGAAAGAAAGAAAGAAAGAAAGAAGAAGAAAGAAAGAAAGAAAGAAAGAAAGAAAGAAAGAAAGAAGAAAGAAGAAAGAAAGAAAGGAGGAAAGAAAATGAGAAAGAAAGAAAGGGAGAGAGAGGAAGGAAGGAAAGAAAGAAAAATAGGTAGGTAGATAGATACAGGTTAATGTAATACAGAGTAGCTAGGAGGTGAGCTAAGTGTTTTTTACATTGATGAAGAAAGGTCTTTCTGAGAAAGCAATGTTTATAGGCTTGGGACCTCCATGATAACATGTATATAGCGCCAAGATAACACAGAGCTAGTCTTGAGGGGTCAGGTGCTAGGCATAAAGCAAGAACAGTCAGATGTCTGAGTCTGTTGCCAGGCAGTGGAGTAGAAGAGGAAGGCAAAGGGGGATGGTTTTGATCCTACGTGGCTGCCGACCCCAGCTCCCTCAGCTGCAGACATCGATTCCACTGATAACCTGCAGGTGAGTTTACTCCCCTTTCTGGAGCCAGGCCTGCACTGGGCATTAGGGTTAGCACCTGTGTTTCTGTCAGCTGTCCTTGCCCCATGGGCCCCCTGGCATGTGGTTCTTGCAGAGAGCAGCGTGGCCTTGGCCCAGAGCCACAGGCCTCTACCCTCTTGTCACGGCAGCCAAGTGAGGAAGGAAGTCACTACCTGGCAAACTGTCTTCACCCAGTCATAATTCAGTGTGCTAAGTGCAGGGGTAGAGTGAGTGTCCAGGAGGGCTGGGGCTGCAAGGGGAAGGGTATGAAGGAGGCTTCCCAGAGAAGCTAGAGCACTACCGCTCATCTTCAGTCCTGACCTTTGGTCCTCCTTTCCAGCACTCTTGTGGGCTCTACTTCACAATCACTTGGGTCTAGCTCCAGGTTGGGAGTATGTATACCACCGAAGGTGACCCGTTCTGGGAGGTCCGTTCCCCACCCATCCCCCGAGTGCTGCTCTTAATAGATGTTCTCACAGTTGGTCCCCAAACCCAAGGGAGAACGTTGAAGAGTCCTCCCTGGGGCAGGCACAAGCTCTGGGATTTCCACACTCCACAAACACAGGCCCCCTAGCCTGGCCCAGTCACACATTGGGCTGCTGCTCCTGCTTCCTCCTGCCCAGCATCGTGCCGGGATTCACATTCAGCACAAAGCCCAGCCCACAGACAGCAGCTCAGCAGGCCCTGAGAAAACATCCCTGAGCTAGTCATTCCAGGCTGGGTATGGCCGGGCTGGGGCACCCAGGATGGCTCAGTCCTGTGGGCCTCAGGGATGCAAAGTGCCCACTTGATCCTTTGTGTTGACCGAAGGGCCTGATCACAACTGAAACTCTGTAGTTAGCCTTGGGGCAACCCTCTCCCAGGAGTTAGCATCCCAGAGGGAGTCAGGAACTGCTGACCAGGGACCATGAGCCTTTGTCCACACTGGGAGTTTCAGTCTCAGGTCTGGGTCTCCACAGTGAGCAGCGGGAAACTCTTAAATCCATAGGGCACCTGGGCTTGTGTCAAGGTCTGTGAAGAAGAAAGAGTTGGTTCTGTACTTCCCTCCAGAACCAAGCCAGAGGGGCCATGTCTGTGTCTGAGGAAGGACTCTGGGGCTCAGCACTGAAATCTAGCATGGGGCAGAGGGTTGTGACACCCTCTCTTCTGCCTCCCTTCAGTCCTATCTGCTGGCAGTAGGGTGACTCCCTTCTGCAGAGAGGTTCTAGATGCCTACAAAGCATCTACCTCCCTACCGATGGACATGTAGGTGGTTTCCTAAAGGAACGTTCCTGTTTCTGAGCGATGCTGACATTAACACATCTAAAAGATGGGTTGTTATCAATAAAAACAGTAACTTGTAGAACAACACATACATAATGAACTTCTAAATTTTGCACAAGAGTGAAAACCACATATATTTCCATATGCACATAAACACACTGAGAATGTCCTGGAAGGCAACAGCTGGAACAGCAGGGGCCCTCTCCCCGGGAGGAGGCTTGCTGGAGGGAGTGGAAAGCGTGGTCTGTGTAGTTTGAATTTTTTACAGCAAGGATGTTTTCAGGTACTTCTTGGGTAAATTTTTCAAAAAACCAAACATCTCAAAACAACTCCTTGTTCTTTGTGTTGCTAGGTGTGTAAACCTAGGAAGGCTGGCCAGGTTGGATGGCTCTATTGATTAGGGCATTCCACAAAGGGTTCTTTGGTTCTAAACAGGATTGTCTAAATAGAAGAACGTCGAAACCAAAGAAGGCTAGATTACTCTGAGAAGATCGCCCATTTTGTCCTGGCAACCAGGTAGAGAGAGTCTCCAAGGCCCTGGAATGGGAGAAAGACCTAGAAAGGGGATAGTAAGAGAGAGCAGCTCCAAGGAATGGCGGGTGTTGGGGTCCAGTGAAGGGACTGGCCAGGAGGACAGCCCTATGGTGGGTATGGTCCAGGTTTTTAAGATCCCAGGGGCCTGGGGCACCTGGGTGGCTCAGTGGGTTAAGCCTCTGCCTTCGGCTCAGGTCATGGTCTCAGGGTCCTGGGGTCGAGCCCCGCATCGGGCTCTCTGCTCAGCAGGAAGCCTGCTTCCCCCTCCCCACCGCCTGCCTCTCTGCCTACTTGTGATCTCTCTCTCTGTCAAATAAATAAATAAATAAGATCTTTAAAAAAAAGATCCCAGGGGCTTAAAATTCTGCTTGATTCCTGCTCAGTAATATCCAACAGACCCTTTAGCTACCCCCAAAACTTTAGGGAAAAAGTCTGCTATGGATAGGACCTTATGACAGTGGAGCTTAGAAAAGTAATAAAGAACGTAAAATCATTACTCGAAGGACAGGTGACAAGGGAAGATCAGGATTCCAGAGGGTCAGAAATTTGAGGTGAGGTAACCAGGAGAATGCAAAGCATCTTGGGATCCCTCATAAATCCTGGGAAGGTACATGGGATGGAGGCTTGAGCAAGTTTAATTGGCCATTAGAGTAGTGGTGATTCCAAAAACCGAAGATCCTGAGACTGAGTTAATATAAGTAAAAACACGCTAATTGATTTTTTTAAAAATCAGAAACCTATAAAGAAGCAAAAATTGCCAATATGCATTTCCATCCATTTAGGGTAATACAGGCACACATTAAATAGTAAACTCACGCACCGCTCCCCACCCCTGACACTCCCCTTGCAACTGTATCTGACGGCCCAGCTTTTAGAGTGATGCGGTCCGTGGAGTTAGAAGCTCAGAGATCCATAAACCATCCAGACATCTAATAGTGCTTTAAAAGGGGCCCTGAACACTGGAGGCTAAGTGGCCGGTAATGGCTGAGCTGGGTACGGAGGGGGAGGAGAGGGGGCTCTGGGCTGCAGGGGAAAGTGAAGTAGCAAGTGTAAGGAGAATTTTTACAGAGGCTATAAAAACAAGCCCCGTGTGCACACAGCTAGATTCCGAGTTGGCCAAATAAACTCAGGCCGCTTGTGGTTCATGTTGCCAGCCTTGGCTTCAGCTCTGGCAGCTACTGTCTTAGAGACCCAGTAAAAACGCTTTGAGAGAGAGAAAGGCCCCACCGTCTCATTGTGGAGCCAGCACAGAGACGGCTCTCGAAGGGCTCCCTGTTACCAGGAGTTACAGGCGGCAGGCAGTCCCCCTGGTCAATAGGGCTCCTGGCAGGTGATTATTACTATTCCGCACCAGCCTTTGGTTCCTGGGAAGCAAACAATGGTTTAGGCTTCTGAGTGAGGGTCATGCTTTGCAGACAGGGAAGGGAACGTCTGTATTTGCAAAATGCTATGATTTAGGGTTGCTGACCCTGCAGCCCATTCCCATAGGAACTCCAAATGGAAATGCTCACCCACCAGTACTCCCTAAACTCCCTGCTCTCAACCAGTCACTGGTGACAAATGGAAATTTCCTGCCCCAGCACTGCTCCAGAAAGGTCAGAGCTCACTTACTGGCTTCACTGAAACTCCCAGTTTAGATGTACTGGGAAAGAAAGGGGGGACCCAGGGTGATGAATGTTCAACCACCAGCTTTTTAGCAGACAAAAGCCCTGATTTGTAGCATTTGCTGATTGCCAGGGACCAAAGACTCCCACCAGCTGCCAAATCACGTCTCTGGACGGCGCTGGGAAGAAATGTTCGGTAACATGCCATGCTCTGTGATAGATGGAGGTAGCCCCAAGAACACAGATGATAGTAAAACGTACAGAATTAGGAAGTGATGTTATTATGAGTATATATAACCTTTGTCTTTGATATAGTTTATTTAATTGTAAGGTTATATACTTTCTTTAAAGATTGTCGTTCATCCATTTGAGAGAGAGAGTGTATTGGGGGGAGGAGCAGAGGGAGAGGGACAGGCAGACTCCATGTTGAGTGCGGAGCCTGACATGGAGCTCAGTTTCAGGACCCTGAGATCATAACCTGAGCCAAAACCAAGAATTGGACACTCAACTGACTGAGACAGCCAGGTGCCTCTTATATAATTTTAATAATCTGTGTAACAGATTGTTAATAATCTGTGTAACAACTGCTGTGCAAAATTCCTGAATATTTAGCAATTGACGCTGATGAACTAGTATGAGAGCTGTCTTTAGCGTCCCATGGGCTGTGCTCTGGGGCTTGGTTGCTTTGGGTTCTGGATCTGATTTCTTTCTGTACATTTCTTCCAGGCTTCTCTCTTCTCTTCCTCACTTATTCTGGGCCTTTTCTCCCCCATTTCCCCCTATTTGTTAAGCACTGAACCCCTGTGCTAAGCATGGTGTTTATGTGTCTGCAGAGGCTCTCCGTGGTGGGTGCTTCTAGTGCACACCCACACCCAGCTACACTCTTCTTTTGGCACCAGGAGGATGTCGCTTTTCAGCTTCCCAGCAGTGAGGCAGAACTGTATGACCAGCTGCAGTCATTGGTTATGAATGGAAGTGACATGTGTCACTTCTAGACTGAAGCACTTAACGGATGGTGTGAGACCTTCTCATGATCTGTTTCCCTGCTTCAGTGATCTTGGAGAATGCACTGTGTTAGGCTGGCAAGGTCAAAAGATGGAGGAATGCAGGTCACTGAGTTACCACATGGAAAGCAGTTGCCCCGAAGACCCACCGGGACCCATGACGCATTCGTCCGAGTAAGAAATAAGCATTTGTAAGTTGAGACACATTGCCTTTGGTGTTGCTTGTTAATGTAGCTTAACCTAGTCTATCCTAAGAATCCTTCCTACAGTAATGGCCAACCATAGGCTTGTATTATCAGGAAAAATGTTGCACTACCTTCAAGGCCCCCTCCCCTACCAAAATTCTTGTCTAGGAATTTCCTTTGGCTGTAAGTGTTTTGGGGTTTGTTTTTCTGAAAGGGTTGGATATTCCAATCAATTTGAGCTTTGTATTAGGAAGTAGACAACAACAACAACAAAGCAAACAACAACTACAACAAAACCCAAACAAAAACAAAACAAAAGATCTAGTTACTTAATTAAGATTGAACTTTCAGATGCTTATTTTTCTTACACATAAAGTCAGCAGTACAGGGTTGGTGAGGTACATTCTGAATATATGGATTCCACCTCTGGGTCCTAGTATATGACACATTTGTTACTCTTTTCTCCTCAGGATGGGGAAGAAAAGGGGTTGGGAAAAGGAAACCCAATCCTTTTAAGACCCCCAAAGTAACATACATCACTTCTGCTCACATCTCATTGGCTAAACTCAAAGTCACATGGCTATATCAAGCTACAAGGGAGGTTGGGAAATGTAGTCTCTAGCTATCAGCCACATGCCCTTCTGATACCTGGTAGGGGATTTCTGTTACTAAAAGGAAGAAAGGAAGAAGGGATACAGGGCGGGAAAGACACAGTCTTAGCTATCATCTGTTATGTTGTCCTGGAAGGGGAGGGGGTCTAGCTGGTGTGGAAAAGCTAGCTGGGACAGAGAAGCAATGGGTCCTTTCTGGCTTCCACCATTAAATAGACCATTTTGGGTGTGCCCCACTTGGAAGTGGAAGTTGATTCCACTTCTCCAGTATCACGGCTCTGTCCCAAACCGGCTAAGGTCTTCAGAGTCATAGTGCCCATTTCTTCCCCCAGCCTTGGCCAGGGTGAGACTCTGTTCCAATGAGGCTGATTGCCATGGAGGGTACAAGCAGACTACATAGGGTGATAACAAAGGAGTGGTGAGGCATGTGGGCTCTGGATTCAGACTCCCTTGGGCAGTCTTAATCTCTTAAACTTAATCTCTCCTCCCCCAGCTTTGCCATCTGTAAGTTGGAATGATAAGGGTACCAAGCTCATAAGACTGGTGGGAGTATTAACAGGAATAATGATGTCAGTGTGCTTAGCATAGTGCTTTCATAACCATCAACCTTCAGTGATCTGGCTGCCCCCAGGTGGGGATGGCTCTTTCCCACACAGCTGCTAGGAGGAGGTCTTCACTAGAAGGATGGATACAGCAGGCTCCAGCCTGCCTTGTATCCTAAACCCAGAGCGGTTGCCCATTTCTCCTTCATGACTTGTACAGAGCAGCCTACTGTCTAGGTCTGCTCTCATGGTACCTTCTTCTTCCTTGGCACTAGGCCTTGGTCAGGGATGAGGCCCTGATCTCAGAGAGCAGAGGGGCTATCTGTTCATCCCTTCCAGTAGGGTCTCTGGGTGCTTTCTGCCAACTGATTCTCCTACTCCAAAGTTCCACATACTCATCTGGCTTGTATCAAATAAAAGTCTTGTTATATATTTTCCCAAGGACTGGCCTGACAGTTTGCATAACTAAGAGAGGATAGGTGAGGTGCTCATTTAGACTGCAGCGGGCAGCTTTCCTAAAATCAACCAACCAGTCAATCACAATAATAACACATAAAAATTTTGGTAAGATGCTTTGTTGTGTCAGTCATGACATAAGCTCCACCTCATGTGCATAAGCTCCATCCCCATAGCCAAACTGTGACATAGGCCTCACAGAGCCAGATTTATTTAAGTCCAAAATATTGCCTTGCTCTCATCATTAATCTATTTAGGCAGAACTAACACAAGGGAAAGGAGAAAATTTTACATCCACCAGAGCTTGTTTTTAAGGTTTTGAGAAACATCCTTAGATGGGATTCTTGTAGATGCAACTGACAAAATCAAATCAAATTGGATTAAGCAAAACCTGCAATTAATTGACTCACTGAGGGTGAAATCCAGGAGTATATGCCTTCAGGCAGAGCTGGATCCAGGTGCTCATATGATGTCATTAGTGTTGTGCCTTTTTTGCTTTATCTATGTTCACCCTGTGTTAGATTCCTTTCTAGGCCTACCTTTTCTTCATAGTGGCCCCTAGAAACTCTACACTCTCAGGCTACCAGCTTCCAGTCCCAGAGAAGGAGAGTTTCTCTTTCCTGATAGCTTCAGAGAAAGTCCAAGGTTTGTGGCTCATTGAGTCCCACTAAAGCCATCTGGGCTATTCTTCCTCCAGAAGCTGGGCATGGGAATTGGGAGAGACTACACAGAAATGGAAAGGATAGGGCACCTGGGTGGCTCAGTGGGTTGAGCCTCTGCCTTCGGCTCGGGTCATGATCCCAGGGTCCTGGGGATCGAGCCCCACATCGGGCTCTCTGCTCCGCAGGGAGCCTGCTTCCTCCTCTCTCTCTCTCTGCCTGCCTCTCTGCCTACTTGTGATCTCTGTCTGTCAAATAAATAAAAAATAAATAAAATCTTAAAAAAAAAAAAAAAAGAAATGGAAAGGATAGTTTCCCAAAGGAAAGTTGCTGTGGTATTATCCGAAGGTAAAGCAAAACCAACAGAAAAACCTGTGTGCACCTATAAAACACAGAATGATGAGAGGACATACTTTCGCTCCCTGCCATATAAAATGCTTTTCTCTCAACCTCTCTAATTCAGAGGTTCTCATTTGTGGCTCCACAGTCGTCTTAAAAATCCCGGTGCTCAGGCATGTTCTAGACCAGGGAAATCAGAATCTCTGTAGAAGGCTTCTAGGCATCAGAATTTTAAAAAACAATATACCACATGAATACAATGTACAACGGGGGTTGAAAGCTAGTGCTCCGGTTTCCTGGTCTTATTAGTAAAACCTTGGCTTATGAATACATTGATTATGCTAAGTTCTAGCCCAGTAGTTCTGAGTGCTGTTGTGAGCTGTGTACCCCTGGGGTGTATCTGAGCCCCCCCCCCCAATGCTGACCCAAGGGCAGGCCATGTGGAGCCCAAGGGAAGTCTCTGGACATTTACAGTGACAAGAACCAGACTTGGCTCTTCAAGGGAAAGGATAGCACCTTAAAGAGATCACAGGTCAGGGAGCTGGTCGCGACCTCTCAATTCAGCTGTGGCTCTCTTAGTGTGACCCATTCCCTCTGTGGGACCCAGGAGGACTGATGCTGGCTGCCCCAGGGTAGAGGCAGATGCCAAGGGAGAGGAGGTGGTGGTGTTCCCTAGGAGAGAGGGGAGAATCCTATCCAGAGCAACATGGGGTTTACTTAAAGAGAAGGCAGTTACTCACCCTACTAGGACCAGTGAGTCTCTTGGCAAAGTGGGTTCTGAGCTGGCAAACACAGGCTCGGCCTTCCAGCAGCCACACTAGGGGCCAAGCGCTAGAAAGGCAACAGGGAGACTTACTTTCAAGCCCCTCTGTTCTCTGGGCCACTTTTCCTCTCATTATAACCAAGGACCTTTCCTGGAGGGTATAGGGGTTTCACTGTGATGTCTGGTGGACTGTTTCCTTTCCAGAGGCCACGAGCATATGCTCTGCCTGAAGATCTGTCCAGAGAGGAGGGTCTCAAGCCACCCCCAGCCCTGCCCCAGCCTCTCATATTCCAAGGCCACTGCCTTGGTGTGATTGTCAGCCAGTCCCAATTCACTCCTTTGGCTGAGCCCCCTGGGTGCTCCAGGGAGGTGTCCTAGTGAGTCTATCTTGAGAACCCCGGGTTTGAAGCAGGGCAGGGGTCTCTTCTGCTGCCAGCTTGAAGCTGTCCCCAAAGTCCAGGCTCTCATGGCAGCTCTCCTAAGCAACACACTTTTCTGGCCCCACTGGACTATTGTAAGGTCAAGGATACATCTTTTTTTTTTTTTTTAATTTCTTTTCAGCATAACAGAATTCATTGTTTTTGCACCACACCCAGTGCTCCATGCAATACGTGCCCTCCTTAATACCCTCCACCTGGCTCCCCCAACCTCTCACCCCCCGCCCCTTCAAAACCCTCAGATTTTTTTTCAGATTGTTGTTTCATAGTCTCTCATGGTTCATCTCCCTTCCAATTTCCCTCAACTCCCTTCTCCTCTCCATCTCCCTATGTCCTCCATGTTATTCCCTATGCTCCACAAATAAGTGAAACCATATGATACTTGACTTTCTCTGCTTGACTTATTTCGCTCAGCATAATCTCTTCCAGTCCCATCCATGTTGCTACAAAAGTTGGGTATTCATCCTTTCTGATGGAGGCATAATACTCCATAATGTATATGGACCACATCTTCCTTATCCATTCGTCCGTTGAAGGGCATCTTGGTTCTTTCCACAGTTTGGTGACTGTGGTCAAGGATACATCTTAAGATTTCCATTGGCTCTCCCCAAAGACTGTCCTTCCCAGGCTCGGGCATCCTGAATAACCAACTAGCTCATCTGTCCCTTGACCCTAACCAGAAACCTTATTTTCTCATACAGAACCTGGGTCTGGCAGTCCCAGGACATGACACACAGGGTGGGGTCCTTGCCCCTCCCTTGGACCTGGGTCTCTGCAACAGACTTTTAACCTATCTCTCTCTCTTTCTTTTTTTTTTTTTTAAAGATTTTATTTATTTATTTGACACACAGAGATCACAGTAGGCAGAGAGATAGACAGAGAGAGAGAGGAGGAAGCAGGCTCCCCACTGAGCAGAGAGCCCGATGCGGGGCTCTATCCCAGGACTCTGGGATCATGACCTGAGCCAAAGGCAGAGGCTTTAACCCACTGAGCCACCCAGGCACCCCTTAACCTATCTTAAAGGCTCTCTCTCTCTCCTCTAGCCCGACACTATACATTGAGATGTGTCTTCCCAAAACAGCCCTGCCATTGGTCAACAGTGGCCTTTTTTCTCAAAATACCTCTGCACCCAGTACAAATTCTCTCCCCACTGTTCAGGGCCTGAGGGCTAGAGCTGGTCCGTGGGGACAGTCCGCCCAGGGAGTCCCTCCCACCCAGTCAGCTGTCTCCACCCTCTGGAGCCCTGTGTATGCAGAGTCTGTCCTCTTCCACCATTGTCTCAGCCTATATGTGCCTTCCCAGTTTGGAGTGTCTTCCATTTTTAAGATCCCTCCATCCATTCAAGGCTCCTGCTATATTCCCACTACTTCCCAAACTCTATCCAGACTATTCCAACACATATTGGCCTCCATTATTTGCTTCTTTTCTAACTCAGAGTCAGTACTATTATTTTGGTTGCCCTTAACAGACACTGAACTCCGTGAGGGTGGAAACCAATTTGTGGTTTCCATGAAGCCTGGCACCAGGCTTTGTGCATAGTAGGGTGGAAGATACTCATGGGTGACCACCTAACAGCAACACTTCCTTGCTGGCCAATCTGGCCTTCCACTGTAGGAGGGTGTCAAGGAGGGAACCTGAGAGCTGCATTTTTCAGTGTCCCATGTAGCAAGGGTGCAGATACATGAGCCAGTCCTTGCTGCTGGATTTTCCTGATGGGGCAAGGCAAGAGTCCTTCCTGTGTGAGGCAAAAAGTTCCCTTACTTGTCCATTTGTGGAAATCAGAATAGAACCACCAGCTCCCAGCCTTGAGCTGGGAACACAGAACCAGAGCTTTCCCCAAAGGTTTCTGTTAAGTTGGTAAGACCTTGGGAACAAGCCCAAGAGAAGTATATGAATACACAGGGCTTTGTTTGTTTCATTTCTGTTCATTTCATCGAGTCAGTGACCAACAATTAATGCTTCAGAAGAAGGTAAAAGTCTTTGACAATGGACCTACCCACTAGTGTAATTCTAGAAAATAGCCTTTCCTGACCCTTCCAGGAAATCAGCTCATACCATGAAATATGAAATCCATACATGCATAACTGTGAACGCTCTTAACGATCGTAAAACCATCCAATTCCTTTGAAAATCTCAGCCTTATTTCCGACACAATTGCCGTCTGCAGCAGACTGGTTATTCATGGTGGAAAGATGAAATGGGAAGATCGTCTGCTCATCATCTAGTATTTCCTTTCCTTTGTTAAACTTTACCAGTTATTAACTCGACTGAATGAGAGGCTTCTCGTATTAAGGACAAGTTGAAGCTCTTCTGGGAAGGGAGAGCTGCACGTGGACATCCTCCTGCCTGGGTCTGCAGGTATCTGGCAGCAGCCTTCGCTAACTTAGGAGTTCTCTCTGAACCCTCACCCCCAGTGCAGTATCTACTGGCAGGTGCTGATTAATACAGTAGTGGAAATGGTTTGGTAAGCTCTGGAACCAACAGGGTAACCTATGTGCACACAGGGTGTCCGTCCGACTCTGCCGTTTCGGCATTCTGGAATCCCCTTCTCCTTGCATACATCCTTTCCCTTCGATTCCCCCTTCCCATCGTTGATTGGATCAAAGTCACCACCTGGTCAAAAGTGGGCCGATCAGGGTATCTCCACAAATAATTGAAACTAAAGCTGAGGGAGATGAGCTTCTCTCTGGAGTTCCTGGATATGTAAACTCAGGAGTGGTTAATGGCCCAGTTTCTGCAAAAGCCAATCTACAAAAACAGAGGACAGCAGAGAAGAAGTACAGAGGGCAACAGAAGCAAGTTGATGGCAGGAGCTTCCTGGCTTCCCTATGCTTTAGTCCAGTATCTGCTCATGATCTAGTCCTGAGGTCTGGCTGCCTCTCTGCCTTTAGCTTCCAGGAAACATCCCTAGATCCTTGTTACAAATGTCTTTCATTTAAAAAAAAAATTTATACTTGCTTGAGTAGGTTTGTGTGACTTTCAATCAAAAGAATCCTGATTATCACATATATCACTGGATATTATGTAACCATTAAAGATTATTTATAAATAATATTTAATGTCAATGGAGACTACTTATGATAAATGGTGATTCATTTAAAAAACAGCTTGTGAAATTATATAAACAGCATTATCTTAGTAGTGTGAAACAATGGAGGAGTATAAACCATCAAGACATTGTGATTATTTCTAAGTAGTGGGATTATAGGTGAGTTTCATTTCCTCACTGCATCTTTCTATGTGTTTTACGTTTTTCATAGAGTATGCATTAATTTTATAATGATAAGACTTATTCATTGAAAAGTAAAAATACCTAAAAATCTTTACCTGCTTCCTTTCCTCCCCCAACACCTGCAGTGGAAGGCACCCTTTGGGTCTAAGTGTACTCGCCAATAAATTCTAAACACATCTAGAAAACTTGTGAGGGGGCATGAGGGGTTGAAGAGCATGCAAGGAAGGGATTCATTCAGTGGGAGTCAAATACATTAAGCTGGCCCATTCATAGAGCTATGGATTTCAGGGAGGAAGGGAAATTCCAAATATAGCTGGATGCCCATCACTAAGACCTGCCCCAGACAGTCTCCTGTGGCTCAGGTCACAGCAAAAGAGTGGAAATTTGTTAAATACTCAGGGACGCTGAAGGGCAAAAGCAGCCCTCCCTTGGAGATCCTTTCATAGAGTGTGACAAGCCAAGGGGTAGAAACACTCTCTCCTCATTTTACTATAGACCTCTATATAGCTGTGACGCTTTGAGGTCCGGGATATTGGCAGTGGTGTTGACGGTGGCAGCAGCACTAAGGCAGAGGTGGCCGTGTTCAGGAGCAACTACAATCATGCATGTGCAGGACAGCAGTGCCCAACAGATGCAATGCCAGTTTCCAATTAACGCAGTAGGGTGAAGGAGTCCTACAGAATCTACAGTGATGTCTGGCAAAGCCAGCCCTGCCCAGGGGTTGGCAGGTCCAGTGGTATAAGAAGTAAAGAAACTAGAATAGGAACCAAGGAATAAACTGCGGGTAACTGACTGGACAGCTAAAATGGAAACTGAAAGCTCAAACAATCTCAGAAGCCCCTGGGAGACTGCCAATGCCTCATTGACCATGACATGGTCACCCTTGCAAAAGAGAAGGTTGAGAGAGCAAATTTTCAACTTTTCTGTTCTTAATCTAGAGGCAAGCAAGGAAGAGGAGGAATGGAAGGAATCTTGACTTGATAAAGGTAAGTTAAAAATCAGTATCAAATTAAGTATAGACAAATACTCTGGAGAACAAAATCTAGAAGAATTCTGTACTCAGATTGTAGTTTTATGATACATTGAAATAAAATGTCTTATCCTTCAGTCAAAAAACAGTGAATGGGTGTTCATTTATATGTTTTAAATGGAAATAAATTGTTTAACATATGCTTATGTCATTCTTTATGATTTCCCCCCAGGAACCCCCATTTTCCACTGGTCAGCTATGGATCTCATCACATCCGATAGATTGATTAGAAGTCATTTGTTCTTTGTTTCAAAAAGAGCTCTAGTCTGTTAAAATTCATGCTCATTATAAATATTGAAATATACAAAGAATAAAGAAAAATATGACCATTAGGGTGAACATCCTTTCAGACTTCTCCCTTTGGGTACCTATTAGAGTGTGACACCAATGGGATCATGCTGTTTGGTTAGCTCCCTTTTTGCACTCCGTTATATGTGTCGTAGGCAAATTTCTGTATCATCAAATAGAGATTTATCATCATTTCTATATTATCTATACGGATGTGCCATAATTCTTTAACCAATGATTTAATCCCATTGATGAATATTTAGGAAAACACCCATTTTTCACTATTATAAACACAGCTGAGATGAAATCCTCATCTTTAGATCATTGTATGCTTTAGCAATTATTGTCTTGAGGAAATTACAAGAAGTGGGATTGCTAGGTCAAAGGTACACTTGCTTAAAATGTTCATTCCTTCCATCCTTGCACACTCTAAAAAGGCTGGGCCAATTTATGTCACCACCAGCAGAGCATGAAAGGGGCTGAGCCTCAGCCCCTCACCAGTCCAAGGTTTTGTCATTCTTCTGTTTCCAAGAGTAAAATTTCAGAAGAATTCTCTTCATTCATCTTTTGTCTACTGTGGGCTTTTTGTAGGTGATTTTTGCATAGGTTCCATGCTGCGTTTTTTCCTGCTTGCTTATCTTTAATTGAGGGTGGTTCCATTAGGGGTTAGCACTTGCTTAAAAATGGTAGAAGTGAAATCCCCTTGACTCTTTTCCCTGTTGGATCTTCTTATAGGATTTGAGTTGAAAGGCTAGACTCTAATCATGATTTTTCATCCACTAATTTATTCATTTGCCAGGAAGTTTCCATGAAGGGATAGAGCCCTGATTTCCGTCTGAAATTGTCAGCCTTCTTCCCACATGGGGGAGTTTCAGTTTCTGAAGAGTCTAGCCATTGGTGAGAAGATGGGTGAGTGATGCCCCATGTTCATCAGATGAATCTGTTTCTCTTTCATAAGGAGAATGGGTGATTGAGACAAACACAAATCTGGATCCAGGTATAAGTAAAATCCAGCTACCCTGTCCTTCTGGCTCACTTGGTCCTACCTGAGAAGGGCCACCTTCTAGATCAATACAGTCCAAGCCCTGTCCCCAGGGGGCTCCTCAGGAAGGGGTAGGCCTGTCCTTGGCTAACCCCACAGCTCAGAAGTCATATAATTCTATCTGACCCGGTCTCCAGGAAGAAGAGCTGATATCTCTGACCTCAGGGTCTCGAACACTACACCCTTCAAGACAAGATGCTACCCTTGAGAGCCACAACTCTGTCCTTTTGGGGCACAGTGTGCTGTCTTTGGCTGCACAGGACACACATAATATTCCCTGCTCATGGACCATTCTTTCTGTTTGGAAGGCCTCAGGTCAAATTTGGGGTCACTTCACTCAGAAAGGTTAACAGGTAAATGGGACCAGGCCTGCCACAGGAGAGGCCAGATATCATCCATGACAATAATTGCATGTGAACAGCAGGCAAAGTTCTCTGTTTAGAACCAGAGCCCCGAGAGGCTGGCAGAGCATCCCCATGAGAACCACAGTATGTGTTTAAGGAATCCCATCTACCAGCCCTTTAAGAACGTATAGATGGCCAAGGGCACTCCAAGACCAAGGCTGTGGACCAATTCAGTAATCTTTCTCAACCTTCCTTCTCTGTATTAGTTTTCTACTGAGGTTACCACAAATACAGGGGCTTACCACAACACCCATTTATTATATCCTAGTTTGTAGGTCTGGAGGTGGGCATAGGTCTCAGAAGGCTAAATTCAAGATGTCAGTGGGGCTGTGCTCCTTGCTGGAGTCTCTGGGCTGGGATCACTTCCAGGCTCAGGCAGGTTATTGGCAGAATCCGGTTGCATGTGGCTGTGGGACTAAGGTCCCTGTTTTCTTAATGGCTGTTGGCCAGGTGTTCTTAGCTATTAGAAACCACCCACGTCCCTTGGCTCATGTCCCCCTTCATCTTCAAAGACAGCCTCAGAGGTTCAAGTCCTTCCTCTGTCTCATTTTTCCCGCCTTCTCTTCTGCCACATGTCTTTCTTCAGCTGGGGAAGTTTCTTCTCTTTTGAAGGCTTATGTGATTACATTAAACCCACCCATATAATCCATGATAATCTTTCCATTTTAAGATCCATGGACTTAATTATATCTGCAAAGTTCCTTTCCTCCTATAACTTAACATAGTCACAGTTTCCTGGGAGGAGACATGGACATCAGGTGTGGGGGGCACAAGTTGGATATTTGGATTACCATGACATTTTTGGACCAGGATTAATCCAGGGGTAAGAAATCTCTTCAAAAATCAGTCTGAGGAAGACCTGAATGGTTCCCACCTCTTCATCCTCCTTTCTACACCCACCCACCTCCCTGGGACAAGTTGACTCAGGCCTGAAATCTCACCAGACTCATGGGACAATGTGTAATCCTCCAGGAGAGGCTGAGCACCTGGCATAGCCCGCTGCCTCTGGAGAACGGGGGGCAAGGCTGGAACTTTCGCTCCAGGCCCCGAGCCTCCCAATCTGTCAGCTCACTGTTGTTTTCTGAAGCTGAGCCAATATGCCTGGGAGGATCCCAAGGACTTTGGGCTTTAGTCCAATGTGCCCATAAGTAGAAGGCTCTGCTTTCCCTTTATAGGGGGCCATTAAAAGCTGGAGTTAAAAGTTTCAATATAAATATTATAATGGTATTACAGCCATGAAGGCTAAAATACTATCCTGCCAATCAGCCTGCTCCTTGGTATCCCATATAAGGAAGAATAACAGTATGAAAATTTTAAAAATCTTTTTTTTTTTTTTTTTTTTTGGTGTTAGCCTTGTTAGTAGCTGATAGTCACATGAAGAAGCTGGCGAAAGGATGATTGCGTGAGATGGCTGAGGTCTCAGCAAGATCCCCCACTGACCCTCCTCTTGAAATTAATCCAGGGGCAGCGAGTGCAGGTCTGTGCACCAGAGAGTGAGGAAGCTCCAGTCTAACTTACTCATTTAACTACATTTCAGAGAGAGAGAGAGAAACATGGCCAGGCCCAAGCCAAAGAGGCAGCATGGCCTTGGGCTACTTACCATGTACCTGAAGGAAGCAGAAGCACCCTAAGCTCCAAAGACCATGACCCTCCTAGGCACAGGTAGGAAGTTGAAGAGAGAAAGTGGAACCCAACCCGGGGTGGGTGCCATTAAAATACAATATACCCACTCACCAATAAAACCCCACCCACCAATTGGGCCACCAATGTGGCCCAGTGAACATTCTGGACTCTGACCTGTCAGGTGAGCAACTATTCTTCCTTGGGGCAGTGTGGGGAGCTGGGAAGAAGCTAGAAAGAGGCTGTGCTGGGTGTGAAGAGTAGGCAACGGGATGTTTCTCTAGGGCCCACCTTCATCTGTTTCCGGTCTCAACCCACTGGCTACCCTTTGATTTCTGGGGATAGACGATAAGGGTGCTTAGTGACCCACATGTCCGTGAGTCCAGACTCTTGAAAACCATGTGCCCTGACACCATGACTTCTAGCTGACCACACCTGCCAATGGGGGGGATACCTCACCAAGAGAGAGTCCCTCAGCCAGAGACCTGCAATGGTTTAGCCACTTTGAGACCTCCTGGCCTGTAATGCTGGGGATTCACTGCTCCCTGAAATGTCAAGGACATCCTAAACTTCTGAGATTCCAAGGGTCATACAGAATTTTTGTGCCAAATTTCTGCACTGAGATCTTCCTGGTTTGGGTTTGGGGGACACAGATGGTTTCCTGTGTTCAACAAATTATCAAGATTCTCTCCAGGAAGTTTTCATTGATGTCCAGGTGAGATTTAGGTGTCCAGCCTGGTTTTCCCTGCCTGCCCCCATACTCTACTGAAATCACTTTTATTGTTCTGGGTCTCCTAATAAACTGAATTCCTTGAGGCCAGGGACTGTGCTTTTTCTCTATTTCTCCAGCCTAGTATATGAGGTCACATAGTGGGACTCAATTAATAGCTGTTGATGAATACTAATGGTTGAAATGCCCCCCCCCGCCAGAGGCAACCCCCATCACCATCCGTAGTACCCTGTCCAACCTCAAGCTCCCCAGGCTTGGAGCTTTCTAGAAGGACACCTTTTGCCATGGTCATACCGTTCTTGCACAAGCTCTCCCTGATTCACATAATCTGAGCCAGTCATAATCTATATTAGGCATTCTATACTGGAATTCCCTAGGACCTACTCAGCTACAGGAGGCAGATTTCTTGCTATTTCTTCAAATTGTTGAAAACACCAGAACTGTGGGAACGATGATTGCTCTTAGAAGTTGCAGTGCTTGGCCAGCCTGCTAGTCAGCTCTCCTCCTGGCATTTTGCTGCCATTCCACTTGCTTGACCCTCTTTACTGTGCTCTGTGGATGCCAAACACTCAGTTTTTTAATCCATGAAGGAATAAGGCTGGGATCTGATACTTTGTTGCTTCTACTTTTTTTTTTAAAGATTTTATTTATTTATTTGTCAGAGAGAGCGAGGGAGAGAGAGCGAGCACAGGCAGACAGAATGGCAGGCAGAGGCAGAGGGAGAAGCAGGTTCCCTGACGAGCAAGGAGCCCGATGCGGGACTCGATCCCAGGATGCTGGGATCATGACCTGAGCCGAAGGCAGCTGCTTAACCAACTGAGCCACCCAGGCGTCCCTGTTGCTTCTACTTTTAAAACAAAAGGGGAGGAAGATCATGGTAAGATTCCCTGGAGAAAGCCAAGCCTGACGCCCTAGACAGTGAGCTGTACCCAACCTCATTGTTTCATGGAATATCATTAACTTCACACCTACCCCCAAGATACCCCCTTCCCCACCCCAGGCAACTACCCAGTGTCTATAATTTTGCCCTCAGCCACACTCTCCTTGGCCTTGAATCCGGCTGTAATTTCTATGGATCTTACTCCTCATTCTCGCTTTGACTCCCTGGCGCTGATCTTCCAATGAGTAGGCTAGACCCTTGGGTGCCCATTGTTGACCATTTGCTAGTCCCTAGCTTTCAGAAACCATTCAAGACTGGTTCTGTGTTCTTCCAGAACCCCTTTCCTGTCCCACCCTGCAACAGCCATGCAGACGGAAGAGGGAGTTCCTGGGTGACTAGGAGGAATACAGTGGTCCAGGCAGGTGACAGATCCCAGGAATGTAGGACACTTGCTGACGTCATGCTGGGGTGAGTGGAGACTAACATAAAATACCGAAGGACTTCTACTTTTAATCTGACTTCTCTACCCCCCAAGTATCATTTCATCATCTGCTTAAATCAGAAGTCTTGTACCCTTATTGTTTGTTTTTTCTTACTTTACCCATATATTGTTAAGAAAGTACAGAGGGTAAGGAGAAACCAGCTCCTAGACGCTTTCAAGTAAAAAATGACATGATCAGAGTTGCTCTGTGGTAAAACTATTGTGACAGTAGAAAGTGGAAGAAACTGGAGACCAGGTTGGGGGTAGTGGTCTAGGCCATGTGAGAGATCTAAACTTGAATTAAAGGAGAGCAGGGAGACATGGTGCTGGTGGTGTAGGACAGGCCCAAAATATGGAAATGAAATTGCAAGATGTAGGAAGGACGCAGGATGTCAAATTTGGGGAGAGGGAAAAATCAATGAAAACACCCAGACGATCAGCCTAGGGAGTGGGACTATGGTGGTGCCATTGATGAAAATACTGACCACAAGAAATAGATGTTTCTAGATCATTTTGAGTTCCTTTTGTGATATATTGGTTTTGTGGGTAAGATACCTAGATAGAGCTATCTAGCAAGCAGGTGGGACTATCTCCAGCAGCTGTGGAGAGGGAAGGATTGCCGTGCCAGCTTCAGGAGTTGTCTGCACAGAAAGGACAGTTGGAAACAAACAAACAAACAAAAAAGCAGGCTTGAAGGGGACAATGGTCAGACCGTCCCTCTGACTGGAACACTCTTTCTCCTACACCTGGTCCTCCAGGTATACAGTGTTGAGTAACAAACAACTCTCAAAATTTAGTGGCCTAAACAATAGTCATTTTATTGTCAACTGTTGTACTTCCGAAGGTTGACTGGTCTTCACTAGGTTGTTATTGCTCAAGACGTTTCAAGTAGTGGTCATCATCCTGGGATTCTGGCTTAAGGCATCTCCCGTGTCTAGAGCTCAGGCTGGGGAGAATCCAGCAGGTGGGGACTGGAACAGCCGGATCTCCTCAGGCATCTCCCACTCTTCCTCTCTCCCTTCCTTCTTCTCTCTTCCTGGTCTGTCCAGTATGGTGGCTCAGGTATGCGGGTAACCAGACTTCTCACATGGTGGCTGCAAAGATGCCTGTGTCAAGTGAGAAAGAGAGGCAGGAGGAAGCCTTGTCACTTTTTACCACCTAGCTGTAGATGTCATGTGGCATTACCTTCCATTCCTCAAAGGCATCATAAAATCCCACTAGGGCTCAAGGCGAGGGTGTATAGACACCACCTCTTGATACACAAGTGGAAGGGTTCCCCAAGAACATGGGAGACCAGAAATATTTTTCAGTTATTCCAGGAAAAAAAAAAAGCCTGCCTCTTTTGCCAAAACACAGTGTAAAGGTGTAACTCTCGTTCGTCAGTATCCTAGCATTTTATAGCCCTATAGAAACATTTGGCACTGTAGGCATTTCGATCTCATTATATATGCAGGCATCTGTCTAAATTGTAAGACTTTATAAGCTAAGGCCCTTGTCTTGTTCTGTTTTGGGGAAGTACCAGGTAGCAGGTAGATACAGCTTACTGATTTAAATTTAATTTCAAGACAAGAGGAGAGGACTGAGTGCAGAACCCTGGGGAAAATCTGTATTTGGGACACTGGAAGTAAAACAGATGATGAAGGAGTCTTTGGAGAGTGTTTTCAAAACCAAACTGTAATAGTCTTTGCAAAAATATCATGGGCATTTTCCCTACTTATGTCTACAGTAATTAGCAACATCTGAAAACCCTCCACAATTAATACTTTGGAAGTAGTAGTTGCCAAGCAAGTTCCTTCTTTTCCTAACTGGAAACTTCTGAACAGTTAAAACTTGGAATGAATCCTAACCATAAAATATAACCAAAGCTTGCAAGGATATATTTTTTTCCTGACCAGAAACTTATGGTACAACAGGGCATAGTTTCAGCAATAATAAAATAGTCTTAAAACAATACAGAGATAGTATTTTATGCCAATTTAATTGGGGAAGCTTTTTTTTTTTTTAAGATTTTATTTATTTATTTGACAGACAGAGATCACAAGTAGGCAGAGAGGCAGGCAGAGGGAGAGGGGGAGGCAGGCTCCCCACTGAGCAGAGAGCCCAATGCGGGACGCGATCCCAGGACCCTGAGATCATGACCTGAGCTGAAGGCAGAGGCTTACGCACTGAGCCACCCAGGAGCCCCTTGGGAAAGCTTTTTAAAAATTGTGTAAAGTAGCCTAGTGCTACCAAAGGGACTCATACTTTTCTGACAGAAAAGTGAGTTGGCTGAGCTTTCTGGAGGATAAAAGACTTTAAAGAGTTCATTCCTTATAATGTAGTGATTTGACCCTACAAATTTTTTCTAAGGAAATAATCTTGGTAGGGCAAAAATTCACATTGTGGTTGTTTAACAAAGTATATCTTATGAGAGTAAAATACTGGAAAGAAGCAAAATGTCCAGAGGTTGGTTAAATAGATTACTAATTCATTTGCTGAAATTGTGTGGACATTTAAAAATAATGTTTTTGACGATATTTGCCAAGAGTATGCTCACAATATGATGTTTTCTGTAAGAGAGAATTCAAACTGTTTAAGTTATAGGAAGTGGTATGATCCCAATTTTTGTTTAAAAATTATATATGTATAGAGAAAAGAGTAAAAGCAAATTCCACAAAATGTCAACAGCAGTTATGTCTGAGGGATGGGGTTACAGGCAGTTTAAATTGTTTTTTTCTATGCTTTTATGCCTTTATTATCATTTCTATTTTTACAAGAGAGCTGTAATAGTTCTATAATCTGGGGGGGAAATACTTTTCAAAAAAGACCCAGTAATTGCTTCTGTGACTGGCTAGGTGATTAACAAAATGGAGAAATGTTTTTCTGGAAAAGAAATTAAATAATTTATGATAAAGGTCTTGGTGTAGAATAACTTGCACTTTAAAAAAAAAAAAAAAAAAACCTGACATGCAAGCAAGCAGCCTGGACACACAGAAGTGCCATCTCTGAGGTGTGAAATTTCACACATGCCAAAGCTTGCGCAGTCCCACTGAGTATTTCCTTTAATGACACATGGGAACTTGGAGTTCTCAGGCTGTAACTAAGACAGACTCTAACGGGCAGCAGGAGTGCTGAGCTGTGCCTTTCTGGTTGTGCCTCGGACTTCCTGGGTAACAAGGGACAAGTCCATTAACCTCCAGAGCTCTGTAAGTCCCTCTCGGATATAGAAATCCACTAACATCAATAGGGCACCTGAAGGCAAAAGTGGAAGAGAATAAAAGCCACAAATGAGATGGCTTTAGACAGACACCGGGGCCAGCAGGATGGGGACACTGCACATCCTCCTCTGACCAAACTGCTAAGATCCTTCACTGGGGATCGTCCCAGGCTCCCTTGTCATAGTCCTCTCATAGCAACACTGCTGCGGTGGGCCCCCAAGGAATGGCTGAGCTTTCTGCCCACACAGATGGAGCTGCCTGGGACCCACCACTGCTCCTCTGATAGGAGGAGCCTCGACTACATGAACTAGTTACCGTAATGCCATAAAACTGCCTGCTCCCGGCAATGCATCACGCCATGGTGACAGGCTCATAAAACCTGACTTCCCTGCGGACACTGAATGCTAGCCCGGAAGGCATGTACGGTCAGCATTCAGGCCCTCACAACTTGCAAATGAGCCAGGATCCTAAACCTTGTTATTATTATTATTTGTTTAAGATTTATTTATTTGAGAGAGAGAGAGAGAGATTGAGAGAAAATGAGAGAGAGAATGTGGCAGGGAGGGACAGAGAGAGAATCTCCAGCAGACTCCATGCTGAGCTCAGAGCCCCATGCTGGGCTCGATCTTACCACCCTGAGATCACAACCTGAGCACAAACCAAGAGTTGGACGCTTAACCAACTCCACCAGCCAAGCCCCCCTAAACCTTGTTTGTAAAGCAATCCTTTGGAATCTGGAGTGCCAAGGAAACCATGTTATAAATATAGCACAATACATGGCACATAGTATATACTCAGTAAATGTTTGATGACCAGTGATAGCCAGATGGGGACCAAGGTCCAGGTCTAGCCCTTGGATACATATGAACCCAATGTAGTCAATAGCTGTATATTTTTTCAGATAGGAAACAATTTTGCTTAATGTTAGCAATGAAAATAACAGACCACCCACTGCATTAAATAATTCAGTAATTAGTCTTACTTGTATTAATCTTAATGTGTTCATTGGAAAGAAAGCAGGTTTAACTAGAGGGAGTTGAAAATGAAGTTTCTATCGAGACTAGGGGAAAACCTAGGTAGTCTAGAGATGGAGTTCAGAGATGAGGAGCACTAGGCTTTTATTATTTTGCTTTATACCTTTTATGTAAATGAAGCAGCCCTTGCCTTTTGGTTGACAGTCAAGATCAGGGTCACTCTACAATGATTATGAGAAAAAAGAGGAGGAAAGAGACAGAGAGAAAAGGCAGTGCTTATCCACACTAAGACTTTACAGAGTCACACAGACCTCCTGCCACTTGGGGAGGAGCCGGGACCAGCACACAAATCTAAGATTTAAGACGTGGTTCTGTGACTTGGGATTAGAAACATTCCTCCCTGAGTCTCAGGTGCTGAAGGAGAAGAGGACACTTTTCATAGGGCTATAGGGAGATTGAAGGAGATTGTGCGTTTAAGCACTCTTACACAGGCAAAAAGTAAATGCTCAATAATACTTATTATTTTATTACTATTATCACTATTATTTATAGTAGGTTTTCCTGACTAAATTTCACAAGGAGGACTCATGTGTCCATCTTGTTCACTACTATATATCCAGCATTTAGCAAACCAGGCACGTGACAGGGGTTCAACAAGTATTTGTAGGAGAGGATTTGCTTGTTCTCGTTCTTTATGGTTACTGGCAAAAAGTTTTTGATTTTGCTTCTTCTATCTCCTTTTTGGCTCAAGAGTTTTATAATAAATTATTTATAAGCATCACAATACTTCACCCCTAAATATTGTATTCCCGTCTCTAAAAAACTAAAGACTTTTTCTCTATAACCATGATATCATTATCATAACCAATAAAATTAACTGTAATTCCTAAGTATCATATAATACCTAGCCCACCTTCAGATTTCTTCCTTTGCTTCCCCAGATAGGTTTTATGGCTGATCTCTTCACTTCAGGACCAAATAATGAATCAAAACGATGTTTGGTAATTAGCTCTTTTCCCTCCTTTTTTTTTTTTTTAAGATTTTATTTATTTGACAGACAGAGATCACAAATAGGCAGAGAGGCAGGCAGAGAGAGAAGAGGAAGCAGGCTCCTTGCCAAGCAGAGAGCCCGATGTGGGACTCGATCCCAGGACCCTGAGATCATGACCTGAGCTGAAGGCAGCGGCTTAACCCACTGAGCCACCCAGGTGCCCCTCCTCCCTCTCTTTTGATCTCATCCTGCACTCCTTTTTTCTCTGACACTGATTTACTCAAGATAGTGTAGAATAGCCTGCCTTCTGGATTTTCCTGATTGCTTCATTGTATGACCCCTAACATGCTGGTGTCATGGAAGCTAAAGGTAAAATCCTGATGTGATTGGGGTTAAATATGTTTGTCCCGAGAACTCATAGATGAGGCTGTGTACTTAGCAACGCATCACACCAGAAGGCACTAGACTCAGGCTAGCCTACTAGTAATGATGCTCAGATTGGTCATCAGGTTATGGTGGTGATGGCTTAATCCCTTCATTGCAAAATAAGCCCCCCTACCTCCTTGGAACTAGCAACTAAATTGTGGTGTGATAATTGGTACTTTGTAAATATGTAATCCACTATCAACTTTTGCCAGACGGTTTTAGCTTCCACTGATGATCCTTGCCTGAATCAATTATCCCTATAGGGGTTACAAAATGGTAATTTTCCAGTTTTATCATTCCTTCTTCGTTTATTAGCCTGCTTTCTTCTGTGAAACAGACTTTTCCCTTGTCAGCAGGGGCGATTTTGTTACTCCGAAGTATAGCTCCTAATGGAAAGACAGGATTTATATGTGTGAGTTTTTACTAATTTTTAAAGATTTTATTCACTTATTTGAGAGAAAGAGAAAGAGCACCCACGTGGGGGGCAGAGGCAGAGGGAAAGGGAGAAACAGGTTCTCTGCTGAGCAGGGAGCCGGACATGGGGCTCAATCCCACCTCCTGAACCACCCAGGCACCCGGTGTGTGAGTTTTTAATAATCAATTTTCAAAAGAAACGTTATTGGTAAATAATAATTTATTTTAAATAATGGAGTCAAAGCAGAGTTTGTAAAAGGGTTATCCTCTACCTTCTGGCCCCATAAGTGCCTTAGCATTAGCCTGATGAGGGACTGGGAGGCTGAGGACTATGACAGCTGCCCAGACTGGTTACTTAGTGGAAATCACACCTCTGGTCTTGCCACCTCCATTCCTTACGTTCCTTCTCCAGTTGGCTGATCCTAAATCGAAGATAAAAACTTGGCTCCTGTGTCTCCGAAGGTCTTGATTATGAAATTTATGAATTTGGTGCTAATCTCCCCTCGAAAATGAGAAAGTATCCCATGATGTGATTTTCCAGTGCTTCCCTTGGAAGAATGTTCCACGAGCTGTGGAGATTCAGTGTTCCTTATTTTCTCTGGCTGAAAATTTTATTTTAAGCATTCCAATGAGGACTCTTCATTCTGAAACCTCAAATCAGAGTAAAGAACTCCCGTCCTTCCCCTCTGACTACATTGTGTCCATGTGGCTGGGCTGTCCTAGCATAAAATCTCGCCTCCCCTGCAGGCTGAGCAACACAGACTGCTCAGAGTTCTGGAACAGCCCGCGCCTGCCTCCCCCCCACCCCACGCAGCACCCCCTCCCCCCGACCATCTTCAGGCCCTCTTTCCCCCTGAAATCAGATGCACGGTGTCCTACCCTCTCGCTGAACCCTCTGCCGCCACGCTGCAACATAAGCCCCCATCTAATTGCTGCTCTGCCTCTCTCAGCAGAACTTGACCTCTTTCTGGGCTCCTCTCTTAAAGCAACTGTCTGTGTTTTTCGTTATGTTTGCCAAGAGGTATTAGCTTGAACTTTTCCTGGATGGGGCTTGTTTTGCTACTTTGTCTTCAAACCTCTGAGGCTGCCGGTCAAGAACGCAGACTTTGGTGGGGGGCAGGAGAAGTTCTTAGTCCAGGAGCCTGCAGCCAACACAGGTGAGCTCCACCCTGGTACCACGTGAGAACTGGCCCTTTAAGAAAGGGACGCTTTCTGGCCCCAGCTGCAAACCTCAGTTGGAAGTTCAAGCCGCAATTTGAACACACTGGTCCTGACCAGAAAGCTGCCCGGCCTTGGGCTGACTTTCTCCTACAAGGCTGTCATCCTCAAACGCATCCCACGCAAACATAAACATCTCCTTCTAAACCCTGAAGTCTGAGAGCCTCCGCCCTGAAAGGAAGTTGCCCGGAAAGTTCCGGACACCCTCTGCTTCTCTAGACACTCAGCTGTTTGCCCAGCTCGGTGCCCGCCAGAATTCCTTTATGACCACTGGGAAGATGTCATCTCTGCGTCTCAGCTAATCCTTCCCTTAAAAATAAAATGCTGACGAGACAGAGTTGAGAGGGGAAATGCCCAGTGATAAGAATGCTAATCAGAACGGAGGGAGTTTTCCAGCATTTGCCTTGCTAGCCAAAAAAAAAAAAAAAAAAAAAAAAGTCATCTATAAAAAGCGCTGGAAGGCTTTTTCCTGCAGCCTGGGGCCTTTGCCAGGGAACAGATTTCTCTCCCTCATCTCTGTTTCTTCCAAGCTCTGTTCGTGTGTGTTCTCCTTTTTTCTTTCTCCCTTTCTTCTTTCTTGCTTCTCTTAACAGAGTCCTGTCTGTCTGGGAAAGCAATCCAGGGGAGACAGATGGGCTGGCTGTGCAGGACCTGAAAATAGAGGACCCCACTCCCTGCTGAGGGAGTTGCTGGACCATGGAGGGTCACAGTAGGGAGACTCTGCTCCTCTGCCTGGTGGGGTCCCACGGAGGTCATACCCAGAGCTCCCAGCTGCTTTTTCTATCCCCTTCCCCGCTATTTGGTTTCCATTTCCTTCTTCTTAACTTTCCTTCAGGGCACAAGCCCTTACCTTTGGGGACAAGATGACCAAGGGAGTCAGAGGCTGCCTCCTTGCTTTTTGACACTTGTTTCTTGCCAAGGGTGATCTGTGCGGCTCAGCACATTCAAGGAGGGCCTTCTTCACTCCATTGTCCAGATGCACGACCCCAATGTCTTTGTAAATAATATAATCTCTAGAGGCTTGCTGCTGTAGAGAGAGGAATAAATAAATCAATATGTAAATAAATCCCCAAGAGTAGGGGAATGTACTAGGATTTTGCACAACTGTGATAAAGCATTTTAGAAGATTGATGTTGCTGTATTTCCGGGGAGGGCTGATTGAAGGGCTAGGATTCCAGCCGCGGGCTGTGGGAGACGGAAAGGGAGCCGTGACTAAAAGTCCCTCGTGCATTGATTTGACTTAAATATATTCCAGGAGCCAGTCTAATTGCTGGTTGCGTCTCAGGCTTTGATTTTCCTTCTCTCAATTCCCTGCATTTCAAATAGTTTCTTTCTTTCTTTCTTTCTTTCTTTCTTTCTTTCTTTCTTTCTTTCTTTAATCAAGAAGCCCTAAGCTGCCCTTGGTCCTATTGAGAATCTGTCTGGATTTGTGACTGACTCTTCTAAGAACACGGTGCTGGGAATTCTGCCCTTGGCCAAAGGAAGAACCAGACATGCCCTACCTCAGAGTAGCATGCTGGTAATTTCCAGGGGAAAAGGCAGTTAACTGTCATTTTGAAGTGGAAATACAAGCGGCAGGCTCTGAGTCTGTGTGAGCAGTCAGACTGCTGTGTGTGGAGGCCAGGAGAAGGAGGAAGGAGAGCTTCCAATCTGGTGAGGCCCCTTGCCCCACCCAGCCAGCATAGAGACCACAGGCACGGACCTCCCAAGTCTGACCCCATGCTCCTCCGGTCAAGTCACCCTGACTGCCATAATGAAGTCTGCTGCTTGGGGACCCAGTTGCGGGGCGGGGGGAGCTGTGTCCATCTATAAGAAGGGAGGGGAGAGGAATCAATCAGCTTTCTTTAAACTTTTCACCTACCACCTCAAGCTCCTCTCTGAGTGGAGTTTTCTGGCTCCTCACCAAAGTGCAAGGAGATTTCGATTAAAATCCATCTCTTCCAAATTTGTGAGCAGAACTCTGGCTCAACAGGCCCTATCCACACCACCTGGTGCAAGCTGATCCCAGTCCGGGTGGTTGTACCTGCTGAGCCCCCAAGACAGGGACAGAACAGCGGGAGTGGGAGTGGAAGCTCTGCCCTAGAAGATGCTTGGAGTCTTACCTGTGGACTTGGAGGGGGGTGGCCAGAGTTGCCTCTTGGACACACAGCACCGTTGTCTTTCCTGATCTCATTGTGTTTCGGTGTGAACACTTGACTGGGTTTGACCAATGAATTGTAGTAAGTGATATATGTCACTTCAAAGCCCAAGTAATTCACTGCTTGGCAAGGCTCCTCTCCACCATGACTTCTGTCTGCCCCTCTGCCATAATGACTGGTGAGGTTTGTGACAATGGTCGCTCTGCCAGCCTGGGTCTCAGAGTAAGGAGCACAGAGGAGGGCTCTGCTGACCAACAGTGATGTGTAGCATTACCCAATAAACGTTGGTTGTTACAAGCTACCAAGATTTGGGGATTGCTTATTACCACAACATAGCTTGGATTATCCTAATTGAACCAGGGATTGGACACCCTTAGGGCAAAGTGACTGATTACCTTGAAACTGTATAGCCTGCTTGAAGATCCAGGGTCTGATGTAAGCTCCTACCGATCTCTTGGATCCAGTGTGATCATCCGTTCTAGTGATACATCCACAGACCTCCTGGCCCAGCTCCCTCCAGGTACTCGGAATAGTGCCCTGGACTTCTGAGGCCTTGCATCTCTTGTGATGCCCTGAGCTATGTGTAGGGGATGATCCAAATGATAGGCAAGAACCCAAAGTTTCATAGGCAGAATGCCCTCTCCAACAAGAAGTCCATATCCGAATCCCCGAGACCTGGGAATAGGTTACCTTACACGACAAAGAGGACTTTACGGATGTGATTGAGTTAAGGAGATGGAGATACAGAGATTAGTCTGGATTATCTGGGCAGACCCACTGGAATGACACGTGTCCTTACAAGCGAAAGAGGGAGGTAGGAGTGTCAAAGTCAGAGAGATTTGGAGATGTTAGGCTGCTGGCTTTGAAGATGGAGCAAGGGGTCAGTTTGCCAAGGAATGCAAGTGGCTTCTAGAAACTCGGAAAGGCGATGAACCAGAGCCTCTCCCAATGTCTCCAGAAAGAGCACAGCCCTGCCAAAACTTTGATTTTAGTCTAGTAAGACCCATTTTAGACTCCAGATCTCCACAGCTGTAAGATAATATATTAGTGTTGTTTTAAGCAACTATGTTTGTGGTGATTTATTACAACAGCAGTAGGAAAGTAATCCACAATGGACTACCCATCCCTGCTCCTGAGCACGCTCAGGGGACTGTCACCCAAACTTGACATGGCGTGTGTTGGATGGGACACCATGACAATGTGGCCTGTCAGCAGACCCATCCCCTTGTGATGAGGGAAGACATTCTTCAGGATCCTCCAAGGTTGAATCTTCTGCCCAGGACCCACCACTCTTAAATCGCTAAGTGCCTTTGAACCAATGCCCTGGGTCTTCCTTATTCAGTGCTATATGTTGAGCACATGGTAGACAGCAGTGAATATTAGGTACACGGGGGAATGAATGAGTGAGTAAAATGTCATGAGCAATTACCTGATTATGTATGTAGTTCTTGATGACTTACAGAAAATCTCCAGCAAGAAACACATCAAGTGGAGTTACTCACAGTACAAATTGCAAACAAAACAACAAATGAATACAAAAAAGAATTTAATGCTTTGAGCACTCACAGTTTTGTCAGGTGCAAACACAATCTGTATGATTCTCCTTAGTTGGCTGTTTCTTTTCATTCCTTCTGCCGTGCATGTTGTATTTGTGTATGTGCTAGTAGAGGGGTTTTCTGACACTGCAACAGATCCAGCCTCCCCTGGGCACCTGCTTTCTCCAGCTTATTAAAATTTCTCTCATTTTTTAGAGCTGTAACATGATTTTGAGAGCGAGGATGTTTGGTGGGGCTCAGATGAAGCAAAAACCAAAAACAGAACGAAAAAAAAAAAACTACCCCTTATTGTTCAGTGACCTGAATATAGTTTCAGCCATTCACACGTAATCTGACCATGACATGGAATAATGGTTATGAAAAGGGCCAGAGTCTGAGACCTCGAGAGGTAAAATCCCATTTTAACAAAAACAAGCATATTTCACTTAACATCAATAGTCTGTTCCTGAAAAACAGATGTTCTGCCCCAAAAGTGAATCATTATTTTAAATGGGGATAAAGTACCCCATTACAACCTTCAATTCTAATTTCCTAAAACCTAATTGAAACATGGCAAAATGCCTATATGTGTGTGTGACAATGATCGTCTTTGCTTGTAAAGTGCTTGAACATCTCTCTCTGATCAAAAATTACAAAATTACAAAGTTTAAATCAACACGGATCTAACACTTAAATGAAAAATCTAAGTCTATAAAACTTCTAGAGGAAAATATCTGTGACTCTGAATTAGGTAAAAATCTCTCAGATAGGACACCAAAAAACAAGAGTCTATATCCAGAAACAAAAGGTTGCAAAAAGAAAGTTCTGCTCTCCCAAAAACCCTGTTAAGAGAATGAAAAGACTAGCCACAGAGCGGGAAAAAATATTTTCAAGTTACACATCTGATAAAAGACTTGGTTCAGGAATAACTAAAGAACTTTCTTTTTTTTTGTAGGCGGGAAAAAATATTTTCAAGTTACACATCTGATAAAAGACTTGGTTCAGGAATAACTAAAGAACTTTCTTTTTTTTTTTGTAGAAGTTTTTATTTTTTTATTTGACAATGAGAGAGAGGGAAAGAGAGAGCACAAGCAGGAGGAGTGGCAGAGGGAGAAGCAGACTCCCCACCGAGCAGGGTGCCCAAGGTGGGGCTCCATCCCAGGACCCTGGGATCATACCTGAGCTCAAGGCAGCCACTTAACTGACTGAGCCACCCAGGTGCCCCTATTAAAATAAATTTTAGAACTTAATATTAGAAAATAGAAATAACCTAAATAAAAATGAGCAAAAGATATAATGGAGACTTCATCAAAGAAGATACATGGATGACAAATAAACACATAAAAAGATGCTCATCCTCATTAGCTTAGGGAAATGTACTATAAACGCTGATTAGAATAGCTAACGCTAAAAAGAGAAAAGCTGATAATACCAAGTGTTGATGAGGACATGGAGCAACTGGAATTCTCATTCATCATGGGTAGAAATGTAAAATGACAGTCACTTCGAAAGACAGTTTGACGGTCTCTTACAAGGTTAAACGTATAATAATCATATGATCCAGAGATGAAAATTTATGTTCACAGAAAGACCTGTATGTGACTATTCACAGCATCTTTATTCATAACAGTCAAAATCTGGAAACAGCTCAAATATTCCTCAGTTGGGGAATGGATACATGCACTAAGCTCCCCGCTTGACGGAATGTTAACAGCAATAACAAGGAACAGAGTAGGATACACACTCAACACAAGCGAATCTTGCACGTATTATGAAAGAAGCCAGACTCAAAAAGTCTACCTGCTTTATAGTTCCATTTCTCTGTCATTCTGTAAAGGCAAACCGTGGGGACAGAAAATAGATCAGAGTTTGCCAGGGACTGGAGGTCGGGGGAGGAGTGGACCACAAAGGGGCACAGGGGAATTTTCAGACAGAAATATTTGATATCTTGAATATGGTGGCGGTTATGTTTGTCAAAACTCACAGGACAGGGCACCTGGGTGGCTCAGTGTGTTAAGCCGCTGCCTTCGGCTCAGGTCATGATCCCAGGTCCTGGGTTCAAGCCCCACATCGGGCTTTCTGCTCAGCAGGGAGCCTGCTTCCTCCCCTCTCTCTGCCTGCCTCCCTGCCTACTTGTGATTTCTTTCTGTCAAATAAATAAATAAAATCTTTTAAATAAAAAAAAAAACTCACAGGACCATATACTTTCTCAGAGGGTGAATTTCACTGTATGCAAATCATGCCTTAATAAACAACAGCAAGGAAATGAACGAAGGCCGTTGCTTGGTATGTTGCAGGACATAATAGTTCCTGTGACCTGTGAGGACACCTGGCATGCTTGGCAAAACATTTACACATGATTCTGATACTCTACTATTCGTATTCAGAAAGTAAGTTAAGATTTGATCGAATGTTCCTTGGTTAAAATGTTGAATTGAGGTTCTGGCATGTAAATAGAATTCTCTCTTATGTAAACATCAGCCAAAAGTATATTGACGAATATGTGTGTTCAATAAAGTTTTCATATTGAAACCCTAGACGGGTTCTACTGGGAAAACAAACTGTAGACATTCTGCAGGGCGTGCCAGTCTCATGATACCGCTGTACTCTATTTTTATATACTGGCTGACAGCCTGTACCATCAGTGTTCAACTGACATGTAGACAACAAATCCTGTGGAATAAAAAATCATCTCTCATTAGCATATCCTTTTCAGTCACTGACAGTTAAACCAGCAAAAAATAGAGAAATCCAAAGGATCTGAATAATTCAAAGAATAAGGATGATCGAATATTGATTTATACTAATATTGATTTTCAGACCCAGTGACTAGAGAATACAGAGTCTTCTCATGTCCACAGAATATTTACAAAACTGGATAGCTTCGCCTATAAGACATTCAAAAATGTATACATAGAATGAACTATATTCTCTGATTATAATTCAGTGTGACTATAAATAGATAATGGGAGAATAACCAAAAATTTCTAACTGCTTGGAACAAAAACTGCAATTACAGAATGTTTGGTAAATATCAATATTGCAAATACTACGTGTTGAAACTTTTAGATGTAGCCAAAGCTGTACTTGGAAGGAAATGTATAGACTTGAACATTTTGGTTACCAAATTAGAAGAGATGAAAATGAGCAATGAACTAAGTAATCCATTGACTATGTCTGGCACATGTTAAACAATCGATATAAACATTTAGTGAGTGAAGTAATTAGAAAAAAATGATAATACTAATTTAGGGGAAATAGGATAAAAGCCATTTAAAAACCTTAGTTACTAGTTTGGAAACAGATATTAAGTCACATAGCTGGATGGGGAAGAAGAGGAAGGTAAAATAGATTATCCACTCAGTCAATTCACAGAGAAAGAGAAAGCATAACCATACAAAACATAATGATACAAAATTTAGAATAAAGAGATGTGGACACAAACACAGATGAAATTTAAAGAATTATAACAGAATATTTTTTAGGATATGCTAGACACTTGATAACCTAGGTGAAATGAGAGATTTTCTAAGAAAGCCCAAGTTACTAAACGTATGCAAGGAGTGTACAACCAGGAGTCATTATTAAAGCAGAGACATTCCTCATTTCAGGTCTTAGCTCTGCCTTTTGGTAGCTGTGGACACTTAACCAAATTCCTTAAGGTCTTTACCCCCACTTTCCCTATTTGTGAAATGGCGTGAACCACAGAATTTACCCCAAGTTTAGGAATATTGTGTGGGGGATTAAAAGATACCTGTAAACAGCTTATCTGATGCACTGTGATCACTGACATTTTAAAAGACCATGGAAGAAATCAAGAATGTGGTCCAAGAGCTGTCCATTATCAGAACACTGGAAATACAGAGTGAGATGGCTTCCATTGCTATTTGAGCTGTTCTGGAACTTAGGAAAAGAAGGAAGGCATCTCATTTCTTTTTCAGAGACTTGTGCATCCCGACACCAAAACCTGACAAAGATAGCACGTGGAAGAAAAGTACAGACCAGCCCCTTGAGTGGCTACAGATACAAACTTTCCAAATAAAATATCAGAGCTCAAGCTCAGTTGCATTTATATACAGCACACATATCCCATTAATATGGCTTCACTTTGTTTCAGATCATAGAGCCATTCGGTTTCCTATTGCTGCTGTGACAAATTTGCACAAACTTGGTGCCTTAAAAACATACAAATTTTTTCTTTTACAGTTTTAGAGGCCAGAAGTCTGACAGATACCCAGGGCCTGTCTGCCAGGACTCTGCTGCTTCCAGAGATCCTAGGAGAGAATCCATTTCTTGCCTTTTCCAACCAAGAGCTGCATTCCTTGCCTTTTTCAGCATCTAGTGTCTGGCTATATTCCTTGGCTCATGACCTCTTTTTCCATCTTCAAAATCCAAAGTATCTTCAAATCTTTCTCTCTCTGCCTAAATCACCACATCGCCTTTTCTCTTCCGTGCGTGTGAAAACTGCCCCCTCCTGCCTCCTTCTTGTAAGGATACATGCAATTGCCTTAGGGCTTACCTGAATAATACAGGAGAGTCTTCCTATCTCAAGAACCTCATCTCAAGACCCTTACTTTGATCATATCTGTAAAGACCTTTTTTTCATAGAAAGTAAATTGGGATATGGGTATCTTCAGTGGAGCATTTTTTTTCAGCCTACCGATATGTCCTTTTATGTCCAAGGTTCGTGTCTGTCCCACATGCAAAATACAGTAGTTCATCCCAACATCCCCGAAGTTTCAACCCATTACAGCATCCCTTCAAGTCCCAAATTCTTATCAGCAAAATCAGGAATGGGGATTCTCTGGGTATGACACATCCTAGGGCAAAATTCATCACTGTGCCTTGTGAAACTGGAAAAACAGTTCTCTGTTTCCAAAATACAGTGGTGGTACAGGCTTAGCATAATAGTTATAGATCTTCCTATTCCAAAGGGACAAATGGGAGGAATAAAGGGGTCACTGCTCCCAAGCAATTTCAAAATCCAGCAGGGCAAATTCCATTAGGTTTCAAGGCCTGGGAGTAAGTTTCTGTGGTCAAGATTGTGCCCTTGGGGCCAGGGCTCTGGCGTCTGCCTCTGGACCCTGACCCGTGTTTCTTCTAGCTTTGAGGACCGAGGCTCTGCCCTCTGAGTTATCCCTGTTTCCCCTGGTTTGTTGCTCAGTAATTCACCTACCTGTAGGATCTGGGGGTCCAAAAGCTCCCTTTATTTCAACTTCCTTCTGTCCCTTTCGGCACAAGTTAGCAGTATCCTGCTGGCATGCCATTCTCAGAAACGTTATGGATCTCCCCTATACTTCATGGGAACTCATGCCGTTAGACAAGAGGGTCCTGCACAAATCATTCCTAGGTAATCCCACATCTATTCCTGGCTTCTGTTGAGATGATTGAGAGGATTCATGAGTTACATCTTTGATTGCTTTAACACTAGCAAAAGGTTATCCACTATACCATTGACTTTCTCTCCAGAGCACATTTTCTAATGGTGAGTCTCTTAGTACAGGTTTTGTTTTGTTTGTTTATTTGTTTGTTTTTTTTTTTCAATCTGGATAGGCTGAGAATTTCCCAAACCATCACGTTAATTCATTTTCTTTAATAATTCTTCTAAATTGTGTCTTTCCCTTTACATTTTACAGATGCAATAAGAAGAAACTAGGCTGTATCTTTGACACTTTGGAAATATTCTTCAACTAAATATCCAAGTTCATTATTTACAAGCTCTGCTTTCCACATGATCTTAGGACACAATTCAGCTGGCTTTTGGTCACTGTGTAAGAAGGATCTCCTTTCCTTCATGTTTCAATAGTATGTTCCCCATTCCCTTCTGAGTTCTCACCAGCAATGCCTCTAACATCCATATTTCTACCCACCTTCCATTTATGATAAGTCTTTACTCTTAGATGATACAGGCTTTCTCCACTATGTACCTTACTTCCCCCTGAGCCCTCCCTGGCAGAGTCTTCAACATCCTTATTTCTCCACCAGTCTATTCAAGGCAATCTAGCTTTTTCCTATCATGTGGCCCCAAATTCTACCAGCCTCTACCCATTATCTAATTCCAAAGCCACATCCATATTTTTTTGGTATTTGTTACAACAATTCTACTTCCAAGTACCCAAATCTGTATCAGTTAGGGATCTACCAGAGAAACAGAACCAGTTCAAAAATACACACACACACAGACCGATTGTAAGGGATTGGTTTATGCAATTGTGGGGCTCGTTGGGCAAGTCTAAAAACCATAGGGTAGGAAGGGCAGAATGGAAGCTCAGGCACAAGCAGAATTTGCATCCCAGACGTGGAATTTCTTCTCCTTCAGGGAAATCTCAGCTCTGCTTTTTAAAGGCCTTTCAACTGATTGAATCAGGCCCACTCAGATGATCAAGGATAATCTTCAAGATAACCGATTGAAGACATTAATCACATCAATTTGACACCTTCATAGCAATACTTATGCTAGTGATTGAATAACTGGAGACTATAGCCTAGCCAAATTGACAGATAAAACGGACCATCACACAGTGCAAAATATTTAGGCAGCCCAGAAATATAATGTAATGAAAACTACCAGGAGACCCACAATCCAGAAATACCACTGCTAACCTCTCACCGAGTGTCCTCCCAGACTTAATTCTATGCATATACAAATACACATATTTAAAAATGAGATCATGATATAAATTCTGTTCATTTTTACAAAAGAAAGTAGCTACATTTTAAAAAAAATTTTAGAAGTAATATGTGTTCATTATGCAGCATTTGGAAATATACAAAGGAAGAAGTAAATATCATTGGAAGTCCCATCACTCAGATAAAACATCATGAACATTTTGGTATATTTTAAAACATTTTTTTCAGAGATACATAGAGATAAATAGATCTATATTGTTATACACATTTAATTTTTATAGATGTATGCACTTTATTCTAAGAATGCACTGTAATTTATTTAATCAGCCCTTTTCTCATGATCCTTGTGTTGCTCAGAACTCTTTCCATTGACAAAAACCCAGGTCAAACTATCTTGTAAGAAATAAAGGAATGTATTGACATAAGTATCTGGGAAGTGAAGGCCTAGCTGGAACAAGGAGTCAACTGATGTCGGACCTCTGTCTCTTCAGTTCTTGGTAGGATCTCTTCATCTGCTATGCACAATGCTACCAGGTCTTCTGGACTCACTTTTTTATAGATGTAATCTGTGGCAGAGACTGCTATTAGTCCTAAGTACTCCTAGTACCCTATCAAAACCCCAGTATAATTCTGGGAATCAATGTGCCCAGATAAAAACTAAATTTCTGAGACACCCTTGCAGGTAGGATGCAGTGCTGACCAAATATATAAGTCATAAATGGGGCTAGAGCCAAAGTTTTAAAGAGTGTTGACTTAGCATGCATCCTTCTGCCTTTTCACTTTTTCTCCTTTTCCCCACCTAGCACATGAATATGACTGCTGGAATGGCAGCAGCCATATTGTGACCATGAGGTATGTTTGAGGAGGGAACCTACATGCTAAGAAAGAGCAGAAACAAGGATCATGGGTAATTAAACAATAATGTGGGACTGCTATCCTATTCTGACCTGCTTATGTCAAACTTCTTTTACATGAGGAAATACATTTATTCCACTGTTATTTGAATCCTCTGTTATATGTAGCTGACCCCCTAACTAATGTACACCTCCAGTAGAAAGAGTAAGCCTGTATGAGTAATTCCGGCATAGAAGCCCCAAGGAAGAATCTGACTGGCTTCACTTAGATCTAGGCCTGTCTCTGCCCAAATCCATGGAAATGGTGCATCAATTAGGATGCATATTGTCCCAAGAAACAGAAAAGCCCAACTTGAAACACCAGCTGACTCAGATGGAAACTTCTGCAGCGCTCGTGGGAATGTAAAATGTACAGCCTCTACAGAAAACAGTATGGTGGTTCCTCAAAAAATTAGAAATAGAATTACTACAGGATCCAGCTGTTCCACTTCCAAAAGCATTGAAAGCCAGGACCCAAAATGGGTACTTGTATACCCACATTCTTTGCAGCATCATTCACAAAATATAAATGGTGAAAGCAACCAGATGTCCACTAATGGGTCAATGGAAAGCAAAATATCATGTATCCATACAATGGAATATTACTGAACCTTATAAAGGAGGGAAGTTCTGACACATGCTAGGACATGGATGAACCTTGGCCATTATGATAAAGGACATGAGCCCATTGCAAGAGGACAATACTGTATGATTCCACTTACAGGAGATACTCTGAGTAATCAAACACAAAAAATAGCACGGTGGTTGCCAGGGCCTGAGGGGACGAGCTGTCGGGGTGTTCCTGCTTACTGGGTACAGAGTCTCAGTTTTATAAGACAAAAAGAGTTCTAGAGATGGGTGTTAAGGATGCATTGCACCACAATGTGAATGTACTTAATATCAGTGAACTGTACACTTAAAAATGGTTAAAAATGGTAAATTTGATGTCATGTAAATTTTGCCACAATAATAAATAAATAAGACAGAAATACCAGCTTCACAGATGCCGTTACTGTCTCATTGGCCAGAGCTGGTCACACACAGAATTATCAAAGAAAATACAGAATTCCCAGTTACATTTGAATTTCAGGTAAACAAACATGTTTTTTCACCTAAGTATGTCCCAAATATTCCCAAGACACACTTATCTTATTTGTTGTTGATCTGAAATAGAAATTTAACTGAGCACCCTGTGTTTTTATTCGCTAAGTCTGGCAACCCTGTTCGTGTGGCCATTTGGAGTTCTCAGGGACGTTAGGAAGGTGAATTGAACATTTAGCTCTTCTAGCCTCTGTGCTAGAGGAAGAGCGGGACGAAGAGGTGGGCAGTCAGTGTTAGAGCGTCTAACCGATAGCGTCTGCTCGCAGGTTGCCTTGTTGTTCATTTAGCTTCAAACTTTCCTTTGTCTGAAATTAGTTTTGGGACCCAGATTTTTTTGTTCATTTGGACCTGGAATATATTAGTCCTTCTTTCTATTTTCTTTTTTTTAAGGTTTTATTTATGTATTTGACAGAGAGAGCACAAGCAGGGGGAGTTGGGGAGGGAGAAGCAGGCTCTCAACAGAACAGAGAGCCCGATGTGGGGGTCCATCCAAGGACCCTGGGATCATGACCTGAGCCGAAGGCAGATGCTTAAACTGAGCCACCAGGTTCCCCAATCTTTCTCTTTTCAAACTGGCTATGTCATTTTGGTTTTGGTAGAGCTATAGAATATAGTTATAGCTTGTTTTAAAAATATAATCCCAATTTTTAAAAATAATTTAAAAAAATCCCAAACTCAATCTTTATCTTTTAACAGAGGGATTCAGCCCTCTTATGTATTTTATGGTATTTGCCTCTTGGTGTACTATTTTTTTTTTCTTTCCTCCTTTTTTGTCACTCCGACCCCCATAATGGCTTTGTTTCCTTTTTTTTTTTTTTTTCCTTTCAGAATTTGAGAGGTGGCTTGTAAGTTAAACCCAACACTTGATTTCGGCTCAGGTCATGGTCTCAGGGTCATGTGATTGAGCCCCAAAGCAGGTTCTGCACTTAAGCAAACGTGGAACCTGCTTAAAATTCTCTTTCCCTTGGGGCCTGGGTGGCTCAGTGGGTTAAAACCTCTGCCTTCAGCTCAGGTCATGATCATAGGGTGCTGGGATCAAGCCCCGCATGGGGCTCTCTGCTCAGCGGGGAGCCTGCTTCCTCCCCTCTCTCTCTGCCTGCTTCTCTGCCTACTTGTGATCTCCGTTTGTCAAATAAATAAATAAAATCTTAAAAAAAAAATCTGAGTGCTGTGAAGTGTGTAAACCTGGTGATTCACAGACCTGTACCCCTGGGGATAAAAATATATTATATGTTTATAAAAAATAAAATTAATAAAAAAAAAAGATTATATGAATCAAAAAAAAAAAATTCTCTCCCTTTCCCTCTGTCCCTCCCTCCCATCCCTCCGCCCCATCATGCATGTGCACTCTCTCCCTCTCTCTCTCTCTCTTAAAAAAAAAAAAAAAGAGTTGACTCCTGATATGAGAAAGTGGAGATGCAATGTGGGGGGTTTGGGGGGTAGGGAGGGAGGGAGACAAACATAAGAGACTCTTAATCTCACAAAACAAACTGAGGGTTGTGGGGGGGTAGGGAGAGGGTGGTGGGGCTATGGACATTGGGGAGGGTATGTGCTATGGTGAGTGCTGTGAAGTGTGTAAACCTGGTGATTCACAGACCCGTACCTCCGGGGCTAATGATACATTATATGTTTATTAAAAAAAAAAAAAGATTTGAAAGGTACATATTCTATATCTGATTTACCCATGGTTACCTTTACCTTACAATTTGTAACAAAAGTATCTGAGCACATATTTCTCTAGAACTCCCTGCTCCAAAGAAAAGTCTGTTGGCAGCTGTCAATTCCTCCCTCATCTGCTACCTTACAATCTTTCTGAAGATTTCCAAAGTACTACTGATTTTGTTTGACATCGTAGATCCTTCTCTTTCAAGAAACTTTAAAAATATTTGCATTGTAACTTATAACCCCAGTCACAGCATTTAGATTTAACTCTGTTTTGTAAGACTCCTTCACCCTTTCTTGATTCCTTTATTCTTACTCATTTTGCATTTGGATGAAATTCTTCTTTGAGAAAATTTTCTGAAAGGAAAATTTCAGGGTGGCATCCTTCCCAAGTCTTTGCGCATCTGAGCATACTTTTCTCCTGTCCTTACACAAGAAGCAACATTGGTTTGGCATAGAATCTGTAGGCAAAACCCTCCACCCTCAGATGTCTGTTAACATTGCCTGGTCACCCCTCAGCATTTGATAGTGCAGAGGAAAGGGCTTGCACCGATCTGCTTCATTTGTCATGGTAGGAAATGCACTGTTTTCTGACAGGATGATTTTAGAATGTTCTCGTTGTTCTTTGGAATCCATAAGGTATGAGGCTTAAAACAATATCAGCCGTTGTTTGTTAAAAATATTCAATAAAATATTCAAAGTGGGAATAGAAAGTATATTTTTAAAAAGATTTTATTTATTTATTTGAGAGTGAGAGTGAGAGCAAGAGAGAGAGAAAACACAAACGGGGAGGGATAGAGGGAGAGGAAGAAGCAGACTCCCTGCTGAGCAGGAAGCAGGACATGGGGCTCCATCCGGGGACTCCAGGATCCTGACCTGAACGAAGGCAGACACTCTGATTGAGCCCCCCAGGGGTCCCATAGGTGTATTCATTTTCTATCACTGCTGTAACAAATTACCAAACACTTAGGGGCTTCAACAACACAAATTCATTATTTTACAGTTCTGAGGTCAGAATCTTGATACCTGTGAGATACTTGCAGGATAAAAATCAAGGTGTAAGCAGGGTTGTATTCCATCTGGAGGCTCTAGAGGAGAATTCATTTCTGTGCATTTTTCAGCTTCGAGAAGGTGCCTACATTCCTTGGCTAGGGGCCCCCTTCCTCCACCTTCAAAGCCAGCAACGTAGCTTGTCTCTCTGGCTCAGCCTCCTGTTAAATCTCCTTCTCTTACTCCTCTGACCTCTTCTTGATTATATTGGCTCACCTGGATAATCCAGGATAATGGCCCTACCTTAAAGCCAGTTGATTTACAAACCGTAATTGCACCTGCTAATTTAATTTCCCCTTGCCATGTAACCCAACACACTCACAAGTTCCAGGGATGTGGGCAACTTTGGGGAGTCACTATTCTGCCTATCACAAAAGGGAACTTCTTCAACCTGGACAAAGGACATCTCTTAAAAAACCCTATAGCTAGCATCATAGTTAATAGTGAAAGACTGAATGGTTTTCCCCTAAAATCAGTAATAAGACAAAAATGCCTGCTCTTGTAGACACGGTGCTAGAGGTTCTAGCTAGGGCAATTAGGCAATAAAAACAAAAGATATCCAGATTGTAAGGGAAGAAATACAACTATGTTCTGAGGACATGTTCATATAGGCAGAAAATCCTAAGGAATACACTAAAAACTACTAGAACTAATAAACAGCAAATTTGCAGGATACAGAGTCAGTATACAAGAAGCAATTGTATTTCTATACACTCACAATTTAAAAAAATTGAAAATAAAATTAATAGTTCTCGGGGCACCTGGGTGGCTCAGGTGGATAAGCATCTGACTCTTGGTTTCAGCTCAGGTCATGGTCACAGGGTTGTGAGATCAAGTCCCACATCTGGCTCTGCACTGGACACAGGATTCTCTCACTCCCTCTCCCTCTGCCCACCCCCCTTAAAAAAAAATTAACAAGTCTGTTTACAATAGCATCAAAGAGTAAAATAGGGCGCCTGGGTGGCTCAGTGGGTTAAGCCGCTGCCTTCGGCTCAGGTCATGATCTCGGGGTCCTGGGATCGAGTCCCACATCGGGCTCTCTGCTCAGCAAGAAGCCTGCTTCCCTCTCTCTCTCTCTGCCTTCCTCTCCATCTACTTGTGATCTCTCTCTGTCAAATAAATAAATAAAATCTTAAAAAAAGAGAGAAAAATAAATAGGAATAAATTTAATAAAAGCACAACACTTTTATTCTGAAAACTACGAAACAGTTCTGAAAGAAATTGAGAACAACCTAAGTAAATGTTCATAGATCCCAAGGCTTAATATTGTTAAGATGGTAATATTCCTCAAATTGATCCATAGAGTCAACACAATACCTAAGAAAATCTGAGTTGCCTTTTATTCTTTCCCCCAAAATTGGCAAGGTGATCCTACATATGTATAAAAATAGAAAAGACCTGGAATGCCAAAATAATCCCAAAAAAAGAAGAGCAAAGAAACTTCCCAATTTAAAAACTTACTACAAAGCTACAGTAATCAAGACAATGTGGTACTCTCCTAAAGGTAGATATATAGGTCAATGAAACAGAATTGAGGATCCAAAATAAATTCTTACATCTATGATCAATTGATTATCAAAAAGGGTGCCAATACAGTCAAATAGGGGAAACAGTAGTGTTTCCAGCAAATGGTGCTGGGACTACTAGATGCCATATGTAAAACAATGAAGTTGGGCTCCTACCTCATATCGCAGAAGCATGTTTTAAGTCAAAATGGATACTAGACCTGCATGAAAGAGCTAAAACTATAAAACTCTAAGAAAACAAAGGAATACATCTTCATGACCATATGTTAGACAAATCCTTCTTAGGTAGGATAACAAAAGCACACACACAAAAGTAGAAACCCTGGACTTCAGCAAGCTAAAACTTTTGTGCCCCCAAGAACACCATTAAGTTCAAAAGACAACCTACAGAATGAGAGAAAATATTGGTAAATCATAAATCTGAGAAGGGTCTATCTATCTTAGATAAGATATAAAAAGAAGTCTTACAATGCAATAAAAAGACAAACCAATTAAGAAATAGGCAAATGATTTGAATACTCAGTTCTCCCAAGATATACTAGTGAACAATGAGTACATGAAAAGATGCTGAACATCATTAGTGTCAAGGAAATGCAAATTGAAACCATGAGATACAATTTCGCACTCCCTACGGTGGTTAAAATCAAAAGATAGGCAAGAACAACTATTGACAAGGATGTAGAGAAATCAAAATGCTCATACATTGCTGGTGGGATTGTAAAATGGTACAGCCACGCTGGAAAACAGTCTGGCAGTTCTCAAAACTGTAAACATAGAGTTACCAGATGACCCTGCAATTCTTCTCCGAGGTATATGCCCAAGAGAAATGAGAACGTATCCACACAGCGATTTGTACACAAATGTTCTTAGAAGCATTATTCATAATAGCCGAAAAGTGGGGAAAAAAAACAAATTTTCATCAGGTGATGAAAGGATTAATAAGATGTGGTCTATCTACACAATGGAATGTTATTCAGTCATGAAAAGAAATGAAGCACTGATTCATGCTGTAGCATGAACGGACCTTGAAAACACGCTAAGTCAAAGAAGCCAGTTTCAAAAGACCAATATCATATGATTCCATTTATAGGAAAGATCCAGACCAGCGGCTAAAAAAACAAAGTTAGACTCGCATCTGCTGTCCCTTTTGATCTGAAGATGATCTTCTATTTTTTATTTGATAATTTCATCTGCATTTGCTCGGTTATCTACTTCTGGAATTCCCGGAAGTCACCACTCACGTGTGAAAGGCACACCAGCAAACCCTCCCGTCCCAGCTCTTGTCCCAGGGTTTTGCAACATTGTGGCCCTTTCTGTGCCTCTTATTGTCTTTTCTTTTTCTAAATTTTCCCTGTCTTTTTCTTTTTTCTTAAAGATTTTATTTATTTTTTCGACAGAGGGAGATCACAAGTAGGCAGAGAGGCAGGCAGAGAGAGAGAGGAGGAAGCAGGCTCCCACCAAGGAGAGAGCCCGATGCGGGGCTTGATCCCAGGACCCTGGGATCATGACCTGAGCCGAAGGCAGACACCTTAAGCCCCTGAGCCACCCAGGGGCCCCAACCTCTGTGTTTTTCTTAAGGGTTTTGGGAGATTTCCTTAGCCCAGCCTTCTGAGTGGTCCTGATTCTTTATTCAGCTAGTTGCGCGCTTGGAGACGATTTTTATAATCTACTAATTCCTGGTTCTGCAATATCCATTTTGCATTTACTGCCCTATTCAGCATTTTATTTTAACAATGTTTTTTCATCTCTAAGAACTCTTTGTTGTTTTCAGATTGCTCCTTTTTCATGACAGTTTCTTTTCTATTTTAGCACAGCAGTGTCCTCTCAAATCTCACTAAGAATACTAATAGAGTTGTTGCTGTTTTTTAAAGTTCTTTTCTTTATTCTGTATTAGTTTCTATGCATGCCTAGAGTGCTCATATTTTAAGAGACTTTTCTTCTGCCTTGGCCAGTGGTGTCAGGGCTGTGAATGTTCTGTGGGGCTGGACAACTCAGGGGCAGCTCAGCAGGAAGAAGACTCAAACTGAAGTGAAGATTATCTCCCTAGTATTGCTGGAAATTTCCATCAACAGTCGCCCAACAAATCCTTGTACTGTATCTTCATCAGCGATGGTTATTAGGATAACTTGGGGGCTTAAAAAAATCCCAGTGCCAGGGCTGCACCCAGAGCAATGAAACCAGAAATTTCTGCAGCTGGGCCCCAGCTGCAGAATCGGTCCATTCTAAAAGCTTCCCAGTGATTCCCAAGTATACCTAAGTTTGCAAACGGCTGTTATAGTCTAAATCAACACTTCCCAAACTTGCATGTGATGCAAATCACTTGGGGGTCTTAGCAAAAAGCAGATTCTGATTCATAAAATGTGGCATGGAGCTTGACCTTCTGCTTTGTGTTTGTTAATTAAGTAGGCTCCATGCTCATTTTGGAGTCCAGGGCAGGGCTTGAACTCACAACTCTGAGATCAACACGTGAGCGGAGATCAAAGCCAATGCTTAACTGACTGAGCTACCCAGGTGTCTCAAGATTCTGCGTTTCTAACAAGCTTTCATGTGATTTTAATGCTGCTGGTTTCTAGGAACCATATTTTCAATAAATATTAAGGGTCTAAAGCAGTGCATCACACAGTCTGATGTGCGGACCAGCAGCAGTGGTATCATGTGGGAACATGTTAGAAATTCAGGTTCTCCTCGAATTTCTCTAAATCAGAACCTCGTGGGTGAGACCCAGAATCTGAGTTTCCAACGCCTCTCCTGATGATTGTGATGCTTGCCCACATTTGAAAACCTACAGCGTACTTCTCTGAGCAGGAGCTGCTGACCGCCTTCATTGGAAGCACCTGGCTTCACAGCACAAAGGTTCAGTGGCCCCTGCCTTAGCTCCCACCCACTCAGATGCTCAGAGGGCAAAGGCAGTATTTTGCATTTTTCACAAGCTTTCCCAGGTGAGGCTAATGCATGCTACATAAAGAGCTGTCTCCAGGGCCTCACCCCTGCTAGGCCTCTGAAGATGTTTCAATGTCCCAACACTGAAGCAGTTTGGGTTATTTCGATGCCCCAAGCTATTTCTACCTGGTTAATTACCTGTGTAGAAGCCGTAACATGATTAATTCAGGTGGATACCATCTTGGAAGTCCCATAGAACCCTATAATTATGTGTGAAATACACATTTAATTTAAGCAGAGGGGCAAAGATTACCCTGATGGTGCTCAGGGGCCTTAGGGTGCACAGAGCAGATTTGAGCAGGTCATAGAGCTGATCTTTCCTCGGCTTCCTAAGCCATGGCCATCTGGTGTGGGTAGATTGTTCCTGATTTTCAAGTCAGTCTTTATAGCATCCAATTAAGTCTTAATGCCGCTAGTTTGCCTAAGCTCAGGAAAAAAGATAGCCGAGTCCCGGCAGATAACGCCCAGCAGAGATCTAGGTGTAATTATTTAGATAACTTGACCACAAAATGTGCCAAATGAAATGCAGTTTTCTTCTCCCACATAAATTTTGGGGCTCGGAGTGATCAAAATCTCACGGGTCTCTTGTTTTAGCTTTTGCAGAAACCGGGACTTGAAGTGTTCGTTTTGCAAGTTATACATTTTAATGTGTTCTGCTATGCTGCGTTAAACAAATGGAGAGATTTTGGTGCAGAGAGTCTTTTTTTCCCCTCTGCACTGGCCAAGTATTTCAAATGATTTGTCTTTGGCTTCAATGTGTTCCTTTGGACAGTTGATTTTTTTTTTTTTTTTTCGGTAATGCCTTAGGCAAAGAAAAAAAAATCCGAAGTACCAAAAGAACAGTCAGAGCAACTTAACGACTGCCGCCCCACCCCTGGGCAGAGAGAGTGAGATCTAAACAACTCGAGAAAGCTCAACAGACCATCCCTTAACTAACCAAAAACAGTTTTTCAGGGCAATGTTTCCTACCTAGTGCTTTCTCTCCGCCCCTGGGTCCTGGCTGAAACTGGAAAGGGGCCAAACTTCAGCACCTCCTTGCTTTTGATTGCTGTTTATCCCCTGAAACATGATTGTCTATAATTATGTATAATCTCTCCCTTGTTTACTCTTTTCCACCGAAGCTAGAACACGGTTCAATTGTGTCTCTGTCTTTGCTCTGCCCAGGCACAGCGAAGAAACCGTTCTTGTATTTTCAACATTTTTTTTTAATTTTTTTTTAAATTTTTTTTATTTTTTTTCAGCATAACAGTATTCATTATTTTTGCACCACACCCAGTGCTCCATGCTTTTTTTTTTTTTTTTTAAGAAATGAAAGGCTTTAGGTCTCCATTTGTCTGTTCATTCTCTGAGAACTGACATTCTGGCCATTGAATGAATTGATTCATTCAACATCAGGTGAGTGCCATGTCCTGTGCCCAGTGCCTTGGAGGAAATAACGCTACTCATCCTTTCTCGATCGACAACATACCACTTGTCCACATTTTCCCCCTCAATCACTGCCGATTTAATTCCTGACTCTGAATCAATCATTAGCAGCTGAGTTTATTAGAGGCAGGTGTCCATGAGTAGCCTAATTGGCTTTTTCCACTATAGGCCACCCCTACTACCCTGTTTTAATGAAAGTGAAGCAGAATGCTATATGCAAAGAAGATCCCTAAAACCAGAACGGGCACAAGGATACAGCTTATGAGAATATGAATCATACATGCAGACGCCATGGGTGTGCAGTCTGGGCTGTCACAGAAGACCCCAGGCGCAGGGGCGCCTGGGTGGCTCAGTCGGTTAAGCGTCTGCTTTCAGCTCAGGTCATGATCCCAGGGTCCTGGCATGGAGCCCCGCATCGGACTTCCTGATTAGAGGGGAGTCTGCTTCTCCCTCTCCCTCTGCCTGCTCTGCTCCTCCTGCTTGTGCTCTCTCTGTCAAATAAATGAGATCTTAAAAAAAAAAAAAAAGAAAGAAAAGAAAAGTAAAAAGACCCCATGCTCAGACCCTGTGCTTGGTTTAATGCCCTGCTGTCACCACCGCAACATTCTTAATACTTTAACACAGGGCAGGCATTTTCATTTTGCACTTTGTCCCGCAAATTATGTATCTGTTCCTACAGATTTACTCCAGAACCCATCTTCCTATGCACTCTCATCCAGCTTTAAACAAAAATAAATAGAAATTCTTCTAGAATCTGATGGCACTGAGGACCGGAGGAACCGGGAAAGAGAGAAAAGATTATGTGTGGTCATGTGCTAATGACTTTTGTGGTACGCCTCCAGCCTGTGTTTGGATTTCTTTAACATGCTTATTAATCTTGTCACATTTCAGCTGAGCTCCTCTGAAATAGAACTGACCCCAGAAATATCCTGGCAGGGAGTTGTTCAGACCCTGCCCCCTTTCTTGGGGCTTCCTGCTGACGGACGGTGCTGTTAGGGGATATCTGTCTGTCTCTCTCGGAGGGAAGCTGCTAATTCCCAGAACTGAGTGTGGAGAGCAGATTTGGGGTGCGGTGGGGTGGAGAGCAGAGTTTATAAACTGTGTTCCAAAGGAGGAGAGGCGGGACCTGTTGGCCAAATCACGAGAGAATTACATAAAGAGAAAATCAAGGTCCACTCCCCAAAACCTTCATTTATAGATTCCAAAAGGGGAGAAGGGAAGGTTACTTTCCAAGCTGTAGAGGGCTGGGGAGAAAAAGAGGCCCCCAGAGCTGCCTACATGGCCCGGTGGTGAATGGGAAAAGTGCATTTTCCTTTGACACACCCTTTAGAGTTTCTTATAAGGTTTGCTTTGTATTTGGTGAGGCACATATTGGCAAGGGAATCAATTTCTTCAGAAAAAAAAAGAGAGAGAGAGAGAGAGAAATTTTGAAAGCCAAAGCTTTAAAAAAAAGTCTGGAAAAAAAAAACCACAACAAAGTGTTACAACTCTTGATTTGGATGGTAGGATGACGATTGGAATCTCCCTCACCTTTTTAACTTTTTTTTTCCTAAAAATTTTACAGCAAGACCTTATAATTTTCATCATATGAAAAATAGGTCTAACAACTATTTGAAAACGGAGAGCTCAGAATTTTAAAAGGTATAGGCACGGCTACACCTTTCAGCACATTAGGGGCATCAACTTACTCTGATGACTGTCTCCCGTCAGTTTCCAGCCCTGAGCCTTAATGAAGAAGGTAGGAAATATTTGACTTACACTTCTCACTTCCACATTTTTAAATCTTAGGGGATATTTGTATGCAAACAGGATCAGGAGCTTATAGCGGGCAGAATTCATTTGGACCTGCTGAACCTTCCCACCTGAAACTCCAGTCATTCCTCCCCAGTTTCCAGAGCAGAGGGAAATCAGAGCCGTAAAAAGCCAGCTGTGGCCTCAGGCTTCGGAAAGGCACAGATGTCCTCCAGAGAAACTGGGTACCCGCTTCCACACAGGCAAGAGAGGCATGAGGACTACTGTTGCAAATTACCTGGCATGTGTGAGTACTGATGTTTGCAAGAAAGTCTTTCAACCTTTTTTTTTTTTTTTTCCAAGAAGTTTTGGTGGCTCTTTCAAGTACCAATTATAAATTTCCAAACCCCAGACATTTGGGTGCCAGTCTGAAACAGGGACTGTTCGTGCTAAGACTTGTAGTAAATTGCAACAGCGTGGAAAGTGGGCGGTTTGTTTCCCAGAGTTCAAGCAGGGACTACAACTGCCAGTGGCACCTTCGAGATGCTTCTGCACAGCCTCCTCGTTATTCCAAAATGGGGAATGGTTTTCATAGGCTCCCGAGAGGGGCTGGCCTGAGGAGTGACCAGTAGGAGAGAACTCTCAGGCCTGCAGGCTCTAGGCTCATCAATAAAAAAGGAACGGCTTAATGCCGCTTCCAGCTAGGAGAGGAATATAAATGAACACTGTGTTCCTCCAAAGGCCTCTCATCTGAGGCGCCTGGAGAGAATACATATGCATGTGTTAAATTTATCTATAAAGAGTCAGGACTTGTGGCTGTCCCTTTATGGCTTACAAGTCAAAATGTGTGCCGCATTGGAAGTTAACTTCACAGATACAGCCTTGTGTCAGACACAAGGTCACTGGGCTGTCACCGAAGAGACTCAGTGAGGGGGAAAAAAAAAGGAGTGCGAAACGCCTCAGGATGGCAGCGTATTAACTTGGGTAAACATCAGCATGTGGTGTGTTTTACACATGTATATACATGTATGTTTATACTTTAGTGAGATGAATAGCACCACAAAACTGGTATTTAAGTGATTAAGTGTATTTGATATTTTATTGCTTCTAGAAGAGATGGCATTTAAAGGGAGGGTTGGGCAGGCAGAAGGGAGTGTGTAGGTTGGAAATAAGAGAAAAATGTGCTGTCTCTATGGGTGCTGGGAAGTGTGCTGGGCCCCGAGGGAGATGCCGGAATTGGTTGTCACCATCCGGGACCAGATCAAATATGGCTGTGAGCTTATCAAAGGTCTAGAGGGAAACCTCGCCGTATGATCTGGCATCTTCAAGGGCCGGCATTGAGACGCATGATCTAGAAAGACTTCTACCTCAAGATAAGGCCTCTAGGTCAAGGAGAAGGCACAGGCTTCATTCCAAACCACCAGAGAGTCCCTGGAGGAATAAGCAAGAGACCAGTCAGTCGGAGGGCGGGGCGGGGTGGGGGGGCCTGGACTCCCTCGGCAATGGCAGGCATGAAAGGATGACGTGAATTCTGACGTAAGGTAGTACCACTCACACTGGGGACCAAGAGTCCCAGAGCAAATTCCTCAAGAGAAAAAGCTCTAAAAACAACCCCAGACCCTGAAAAACTATAGTCTCTTTTCGGTGGGCATCTGCAAGAGTGGCGACACTGTCCACACGAGAGGCCTGGGCCGGGGCAGGGAGAGATGGAGGACCAGCAGGAAAGAGGCAGGAGGAAGTGTGAGGCTGAGAGCTCTGGCCAGCCAAGGTCAGGCTTAAAAGTCTTCACAGCTTCCTTTGTCGGTGAGGGCTAAGGCTAGAGACACCAGGAGAGAAAAGGGCTATTTGGAAAAAAAGGGGATAATGACCGGAAGAACCTGTTGCTAGATATGACCTTGGGAGTTACAGTACAAAAAGCACAGACTTGGCAGCCAAGAGATCTGACTTCATCGCTTATAACCTTCTTGAGCTTGGCTCGGTTAATCTCTTTGAACCTCAGTTTCCTTATTTTAACATGTGTATAACAAAATCTACCTCAAGGGGCTGTTGGGAGAATTTAACAACAAAATGAAAAGTACCAGCAAATAGTAGGCACTCAAAAAACATGAGGTCCCTTCTCCTTCCTTCTCCCCCCTATTTTGTCTTCTTGACTCAGGCCACTTCCCTCTTTTCCTCAGCCAGACCTTTTCCTCAATCTCCGCTCCTTCCCTTAGCTTCCAATGGGATGGATGAGGCCCTTGTCCGTCACTGTGCCTGCAGTCTGAGACCGACTTCCCCCTTGTCATGTGATGGGTTGGACACGCGGAGAGCTCTCGAACGCCGCAGAGCTGACAGCAGACCTCATGCTGACTTGGACCTGCAGCTCAATTCTGGGATAATCTGGAAAACTGCATTACTCTTGGAGTAGGCCATGTGTAACTTTGAATTGGATCTTTGTCACTCGTTGGCCTAATTACACTCAGTTGTAAAGCTTTTCCCAAATCTTTAAGTACTTGTCCTGCTCACCTTCCACTGTCTGCACTCTTGGACCAAATACAACTGACCTTGCTCTAATTTGGACAGCTAACTTGGAGGTCAGTTCACTATTTTGAAGATAGATCAGAACTCTGTCACCCAAGGCTAAAATCAGCACACAGGGATGAGGAAACAGCCGACAAACACCAATGTATAAACAATTAAGTTCTTTGAATTCTTTTACTTTTTTATCGGATAATACATTCTCATGGTTAAAAGTAAAAGCAACATTAAATGTCACAGGGTGGGGCGCCTGGGTGGCTCAGTGGGTTGAATCCTCTGCCTTTGGCTCAGGTCATGATCCCGGCGGGTCCTGGGATCAAGCCTCCGGTCAGACTCTCTGTTCAGCAGGGAGCCTGCTTCCTCCTCTCTCTCTGCCTGCCTCTCTGCCTACTTGTGATCTCTGTCTGTCAAATAAATAAGCAAAGTCCTTTAAAAAAAATGTCATAGGGTGAACGTTTTCTTTCCCATCTTCCATTCACTGTTTTCCATTCCTCTGCCACAAGAGATACTTCACTGTTTTATATTTCCCTCCAGGTTTCTTTAGGTCAATGTGAATATATATTTTTATTTTCTCCCTTTCTTACACAAAAGGCAATGAACCTTGCTTCTGTGTCTTGCTTTTTTCATTCATCAATACGCTCTGTATATTTTAACATATCAATATGGAGACAGGTCCCTATGTGTTTTTCCTCTTGATTTACAAATGCACAATATTTCATTGTGTGTAGTTACCCGAGTTTGATCAGATTTCAAACGATGGGCTCTTGGATTGTTCCCAATCTGCCAAGACAAACATCGCTGCAATGACTTACCTTAGGCATCTTTTTTTGTTGTTGTTGTTTGTTTGTTTGTTTTTGTATGTGCGCAGGTAGAGCTGTAAGGTGAATTCCCAGGAGTGGACTTGTGGGTTAGAAAGTCGGTGCATCTGTATTTTAGTAAATACTGTCAAATTGCCCTCCACAGGGTTGTGACCTCCTTCCGGTGGCATATGGGGAGAATGCCTGTTTTCCCAGAGCCTCACCAACAGACTGTGTTGTCAAATGTTTGGATTTTTGCCTATCCGTTATGTGGTAAATGGCATCTCCATCATTTCAAATGGCATCTCATTGCATTTCTCTTATTGTGAGTTAGGATGAGAATCTTTTCACATATTTAAGAATCATTTGTGGGACACCTGGGTGGTTCAGTCCATTAAGCATCCAACTCTTGATTTTGGCTCAGGTCACGATCTCAGGGTTCTGAGATCAAGCCCCGCATCAGGCTCCATGCTGGGTGAGAAGCCTGCTTAGGATTCTCTCTCTCTTCCTATCCCTCTGCCTCTCCCCCACCTTAAAAAAAAGGTATCATATGTATTTTTTCTCTGTCAACAGTCCATGTCCTTTGCCTAACTTTTTAGTGAATCATTGGTCTTTATCTTATCAATTTTTAGGCCCATTTATATAATCAGAGATTAGTCCTTTTCTGATAGGCGTTCATTTTTTCCATTTTTGTATTTTGTCTTTTGTCTTTTTAAAATAATTGAACTTATAATAGTTTTCATTTATGACTTTTGAGTCACTGAGTAGGCTTTTCCTACTGCAATGTTATAAGGGAATTTGCCCACGTTTTCATCTAGTATAAGTATGGTTTTATGTTTATATTGAAACATATAATTGATTCATATAAAGTTTGTCCTAGTGTGCAGTGTGAGGTAGGGCTCCAACTCTACCATTCTCTGGATGGCTGCACACTTCTCCCAATACCATTTGTTTATAAACACATTTTTACCTGCCCTTTTAAAAGATATACACTTTATCATATATTAAATAGTCATATGTATTTGGATCAATTTCTGGACTTCCTATTCTGTTTCATAAAACCCTGGAGATACATCAAGGAGTGAGGAAGAGCGAGAGGTTTGGAATCAAACTGCCTAGATTAAATTCAAATACATCACACGCTATGTGTGTGACCTAGGCAATTTCCTATCTCAACCTATAAGATAGGATTAAATGTGCCTTGCACTGTGCCTGGCATACGGGCATACTCAATGCCAACAGTGAGGATAATTATGCTGGTGTGGTTCCCACCCATTACAGTGGGCGATGTGTATTATCTCTGTGTATGGGGGTGGGGGGGCCAAGGGCCTCATCCTTCCCTTGCTTTGCCCCCTTTGCTGGGTCCTCTGTGAGAACGCTGCTGCCTTTACCTCAAGGCCTCTCCCCTCGTGCTCCTGAAGTTGCCAAAGTAGGCCCCTACCATCAGAGTTCTTTGTGTCAGAGCCACCCAGTGATCTCTGGGTGTTCCAAACCATGTGGATATGAGTCCTTCTTCCAGTTCCTCTCTTCACACACCTCAGGCCTGAGTCCTCCTCAGGAGGAGGCTGTGAAGCAAGTTTCCAGGCTGACACCAGGCTCTCCCTTTGTAAGCTCAAACAAATGCCTTATTTTTCAAACTAAACCTGCATCTAAATCAATTCCTTCTTGAAGATCTGTCCTTTGGTTCATCAGACATTTCTGGATAGGTTGGGATCCTAGCTCAGGCGAAGACAGGTTGCTCCCTCTTCACGTGCGTGCGCGCGCACACACACACACACAGACACACACACGCACGCATATTAACCAGAGACCTGTGGATCTAAGAATGTGAACAAATGAGTCCCCAGGGATTAAAGAGAAAGTCCATTTGCAATTCCAAAAAGCACTGAGATAGCAGAATATGAATATTAGTCAGGAACTCACTCTTCAGGCATTCAACCTGTATTCCTGTATGGACCACAAGTAGATTCTGTGGAGGGGAGCAAACGAAGGTGAAACCTCATTTTGTTTTGTTTATCTCTGAGTGTTTCCAGTTTGACGGGTGTGCAAAAACCACAATGACTTACATCAAGCAAGGGAAACAAGCGTCCCATAGCAGCGAGGCCGTGATGTGCACAAACATGGGTCTGGTCCCGGTTCCTTCGGCGGGGACCACCCGACTGGAAATCCATACTGACCAGGGCACATTACTTTTCAGTTGATAATAATGGTCAAGAATGCTCTTAAAGTCCAAAAACACCAAAGCAGTTAAAAGACAAATAGCTAAACCAACTTTATATATAGAAGTACATGGTTAAGGTCTCCTGTGAATCACTGATCAATTTGGGCCAAGTCAATGAAAACAGTGCTATTTCACAGACCAAGCACATGAAATGCAAGTAAACATTTACTTTGTTTCTTAATCCCTCGAGATCTCTCTCAGAGACTCTCCCCAGTTCTAGCCCCTCAGCAACTTCAAGGACAGCACGTAGTCCCTGAAAATTCAGAGTCCAAACGGTCCATAGAAAGCATTGGGGGCAGGATGAAAGTTAAGTGATTTTCCTCTAATGGGGACTCTCTCATGATATGTGAACTTTATTATATAATTATGTGGAGATACCGACCAGTGTAATCGCAGGGACCACTCCTAGCTGAGTCCTTGCTGTGGACCAAGCACTGTGCTGAGGTGCTAAATGTTTGACTAGAGTTTTCATTTAACACTATCAGCAGTTCTCTGAAGCAAATGTTAATATCATTAATTAATTATTAATATCAATTATATCATATATAATAACCTATATTATATTAATATATGTTAATAATATCATACTGTATTAATAATAATATTAATATGATATAATTATATATTCTCAATTATATAATTATATAATACCATTATATATAATTTTATAATATACTAATATTATATTATTATATATTTTACAGATATAATGATATATAATATAGTATAATGTATATCATTAATATTGATAATAAATTAACATTATTTTATTAATATTATCATATTAATATTATTTCCATTTCATGCATGAGGAAATTGGGGACTTTCCCAAGGTCTCTGAGCTACTAAATGGCAGGGCTTGAACTCAGGTCTGTCAAAGTGCAAATGCTTAACCTCTGCATGCATTGACCAATTGCTTTAGGCCTTGAATTAGGAGGAGTGATTGAGTCCGGCCTGCTAACAGCGCGTGGAGGCATCAGTTATACAACAGGAGCCCGGGCAGGTGGTTTGACCCTATTCTGTTCCAGTTCATAGGGGTGAGCTCATTGCTAAACACTCTCTTTGCCTAAAAATATCAGACAGTCCACACCCTGGAGCCCCACAGCTGCTCACAGCAGATGCTTAGAGCTAGAAAGTGCTTCCTAAAGCCTTTGGAAGGGCTTCTTGAGCATGGTGCCGGTGCCGGTAGTGAAAGCAAAGGGAGGGAAGTGGAAGCAAGAAGACCTGAGCCACAGTGAGATCATGGAAACAAGGCACGGACCCGCAAAAACTGCTTCCCTAATGAGATGGGTTGCTAAGTGCCAAAGTCCCTCCTAGAGGGGTCAGTCTAGGCCAGCGAGGCCAACCACCTTCCCTCCCTGCTTTCATGGATTCTTTCTGAGTCCCAAGGGAGAGCTAAGGGTGGCCCAACCATCCAACAAATATCTATTAAACTTCTACCATATGCCAGGTGTTATGGATTCTGGAACTACAGCAACAAACAACCAACACCTCCCCTCGCCCCCCAAAAAAGAAACCAAATCCCTGTGTGGGCCTCAGGCAAATTGCATTCTGGAGGGGAATGAGGAAATCCAACAGACAATAATAATTTGTAAAAAGTACGTATCATAGGTCAGATGTGATAAGGTCTATGTAGAAAAATAGAGCGGGTAGGGAGGATGGGAAGTGAGGCGGGGGGCAGGGAGGAGAAGGAGCAAATTGCTATTTCAGTGAGGGTGGGCAGGGAGGGCCTCCTGTGACAGGTAGCCCTTGTGCAGAAACCCAAGGTGGTGAGGAAGTGGATCGTACTGCTTCCTAAGAGTGTTTGGTGAGAGGGAGCAGATGGGGTGGAGGCCCAAAGGCAGGGACACACCTAGCTTATATTAGGAGTAGCAATAGGTCAGTGGGTCTAAAGCGAAGTGAGGAAGGGAAAATGAGAGGACATAAAGTAAGTGAAGTAAGGGAAAGCCCAGTTAGGTAGCACCTTGCAGGCTGAGGTAAGGACTTTGGCTTTTGTTCTGAGCAGGTGGAAGGCCATTGAAGGCTCTGGGCAGAGAGGTGACACAGTCTTGGGCTTTAAAGCGACCACTCTGGCTGTTCTACCAAGGGCAAGAGAGACCAGCCGTAAAGGCATTATAATTGTTCAGATGGAAGATGATGGCTTGCGACCAGGGTGACAATGGCAGACGTCACACAGAGTGATGAGATTTGGGCTGTAGCTGGGAGGCAGGGCAGAATTTGCTGAAAGAAAAGCTGTGGGTGTGGAAGAATGAAAGGAGTTAGGAAAAACTCCAAGGTTTTTGGCTTGAGCAATCAGAAGAACAGAGTTGTCATTTGTAGCAGCTGGAGATTGCCAGAACATATTTGAGAATGAAAGAGGAATTTGGTTTTGAAAATCCAAGTTTAAGATGTCTAATTATTAGATATCCAGTGAAGACCTTCAGTAGGTAGCTTGGCATTCAGTGAAGCCTGGGTCCAAGAGAGTTACCTGCACCCTGTGTGTGAGTTTGCACAGAAAGATACCTATTTTCATTCATTCTCACTAGCACAGCCATTGATTAATTTTGTTGCTAGGTGTGTTGGTACAAAAAGATTCATTATTGTTGTATTTCATCACAGATGAAATATTTCCCGTTTAGCCTTTACTTTTTGCTTGAGTTCAACTTTATCTGATAATAGCATCTCAATATCTTTTTCTTTTTGTTGGTCCACATTCTGAGCACATCTTTTCCCATCTTTGCATTTTCCATTTTTCAGAGTCATTATGCTGTAAAAGTGTCTCAAATAGATAGCCTGTATGATATTGTTTAAAAAATAAAAACCCTGGGGCACTGGCTGTCTCAGTTGGTAGAGCATGTGACTCTTGATCTCAGGGTTGGGAGCTTGAGACCCACTTTTAGTGTAGAGATCACTTAAAACAAATAAATCTAAGGGGCACCTGCGTGGCTCAGTCAGTTAAGTATCTGCCTTCAGCTCAGGTCATGATCTCAAGGTCCTGGGATGGAGCCCCACATCAGGCTCCCTGCTCAGCAGGAAGTCTACTTCTCTCCATCTCTCTCTACACCCCTACCACCACTCATGCTCTCTCTCTCTCTCAAATAAATAAATAAAATATTTTTAAAAAGCATAAATAATGAATCTTGGAACAATGAAAAATTAAATTAAATTTAAAAAAAGAAACACTTTTAGAATCTTTTAAAAAATGAAAATATCAATAAAATAAAAATTAAAACCCAGTCTGTGAGTCCTTTACTTTTACTAGGCAATTTTATCTCATTTACATTAATTGCAGTTAAATCAGAACAGATTCTGGCTAAGATTTCCACTAGTTCATTTGTGATAAGGAACAAGAATTTAACTTCAAACCCTACCAAATATATTTAGGCCTAAAAGAAATAAGATTATATAGTCTCATTTCAGAATACATTAATAATTCTCAATTCCTTTGTTTCTTTTATAAAGGCCTTCCAGATATTACAATACATACATCTGTGGGTAGGAGGTTACCATGCTGGTCATTGCAGTAAAGGTCCTGGGTCCCAGCATTGGCAAAACCTGGTAAGTAGTAGAATGCTCAGCTGAGCTCATTTTCATCTGGGGCACAATACATTCCAGGAGTCATCAGTTAAACCCAACTGGCTGGGAGGGATTTAAGAAGGTTTCCCAAAGGAAAGGGCATTTGAACCAGGGCATGGAAGGTGTTGAGAATATGCATATGGAAAAGTGAAGGGGACACCATGAATGAAGGCATACTGCTGGGATCTATTTGGAGGGTTCAGGGTGGCTGGAAAGTGGGGTGATCAGCAAAGTGTTATGGGGCTACAGCAGGACAAAAGGTTAGAAAGGGAAAGCCAGAGTGTGATGGCTCTGAACATCATGCTAAGGTCAGACTTCTTAAGTAAGAACCAAGGAGCCATTAGATGTGTATGAGGGGGGAAAGCAAATATTCCTAACTATTTTAGGAAGACAATATTATGCAGGCAAGAGACTAAAGGTAAGGAGATAGTGGAGAGGTTGTTAAAATACCTCGGCCACGGATGGTACATGCATTGTTGACATACTGGTCCTCCTCCCATCTCCACAGGAGACCTCACCAAACAATCTTAACCTTCTTTCCCTGGGTACCAGCTCGATAACCTCAGAATTCTTTCCAATGCAGTTCATTTGAACTGGCACAGGAATTAAATTTGTGTTCTATTCCTGACTTAGACAAGAGGTGTAGAGAGTCTAAGCTGGGCAAATAAAAAAGAATGGCAAGAAGTGGATGAGGAAGCAAATGGTGTCCAGGATGAGTGGAATGATGTTTGCCTTGCAGAAATTCTACTATAAAGCGTACCGTAAAGACATTCTCTCCAGGGCTCTCATTCTGTGTTGTGAACGTATTGGGCTGTGCTGGGGCAAAGAGAATTGTGTTCAAGAGGAAACCAGCAACTCATTTTGAAATTAATTGGTATGAAAATGCAATGTGAAAAAAAAATTTAAATTATTTTTATGTCTCTTCCAGTCTGTAATTGATTCTTTCATTGAGTGTTTTAAGTGCTTTATGACAGGGGGTATTAAGGATATTGCATAAAAATAAAATGGACTACACTGGGTAGCCTCATATACATAACCCAAACCCAACTCCATTTGTCATTGACTTAAATTAGCTTCAGTTAGTACAAATTTTCTTTCTTTCTTCTGTAGCTCTTCATTGATTTTTTTTTCTTCCATCTCCTCTCAGTGACCTTTATTACACAGTCCTTTCTGATGCTAGTCCCTCCTACTCCATTTCATCTTTTCAATTTCTCCCTGATGAGATAACTTATCTTGCTGGTCCTGTTTCAGACAGAGACTGAATTATATAGATTCCCCAGAGAGCCTACATCGAACCAAGGAAGTGACTGATATTTCTACAGTAATATATCTGTGTTTGTAAAAATATTCCTCCACTTCCGCCCTATTACTGAAAATTGGCTATCAATAATTTATTAACTTAGCAAATAATTATTTGGCACATTCTATGTGCCAGTCACTACCCTTGGCAATGGAAATACATGTGTCTGTCCACAAGCTCCATGTCACAATTTTTGTGCTATTGACATTTGTAATGGACTCAAAAATCTATTCGTATTCCAGTTCAGATGTGCAAAGGGAATGTTGCTTCTTGGTGTTCTCCGTAACAGATCTTCTTCATGGGATCCAACCCGCTGGGAAGCCAGAAAAACTCCTACATTTTCCAGTCTTTGGACTAAATCTAGTGTGTCAGTACAATCATTTAAACAGTATCTTTAAGAAAATGCTTAATCCCTTTAAAACATGTTCTGCCTCTCAGATTTCCAGCTGTCCTCCTCACTTCTCTATAAGATGGCACCCAGGCTTATGAGGAAGGAATATGGCTCAGTCACCTTGGCAGCAGGAAAGAAGATCCTTGGTCCAGATCTATGTGTATATATGGCTCTCTGAGTCATAGCTGGCCTCTGTGGTAACAAGGTCTCTTTCTGGCTCATCTCCATGTGATCCGTGAGCCTCCTCTGCCATTGTCTGTGATCGGGTCTTCAGCCTGACCAAGCCATAGTGGTCCTCCTGGCTGACTGGCTCCTCACCTCTTATAGGCATCGCAGATCCTGCCTGAGATTCTGCCTCATTTTCCACCCAAGGCCCAGACAATCTCTTTATCCCTTACCATCACAGGCCCCCCTGCAGACCCACCAGCTCACAGCTCAGTGATGTTCCAAACATGCTCCCACTGAGTTGTGTGGGATCTTCTAGGTCTTACCCGTGGCTCACCAAAAGCAGCAGTTATTCGGGAGAACCAAACTCCAGTTCTCACGTTGTTCATCACGCTGCCCAACCACGTGTCCTCTGATGGGACCCCCAGAGGCTAGGGCAGAGCAACCTTGGAGGCGAGCTTCTTCCAGAACTTGCCTCCTTCCAGACAGGAAGCAAACCAAGATCTCATCTGCCTCCCCCTCTTATTCCCTGTAACCCATCTAACACTCCGCATCACTCCTGAGCTAAGCCCTCCATAACGATTGCTGGGTACACTCTCCATTCTCTTGCCGTTCTCTCCCTTCTTCTTTCTAGACTCCTATGCCAGTGGAGGAAGTGTTTCTTTTACTCCCTCTTCTTGTTTGCACAGGACCCCATCTCAGGAACTTGGGCCACCTGGATACCCCCTTCCACTTCCTCCATATAATTCTTCCTCCTTAACCCAGCCTCATGGCTAAGCCTTAACAGTGAGTGGGGAAGGTGGGGAAAGAGGAAGACGCAATAATAAACTAACCTAAATTGAGAGTCGTTTTGAGAATACTGTTATACATTGAAAATAACTAGAATGTGTTTCGAACTGCCAAGAGATTGGGTCACAAAAATTTTGCTCTGAAATTCTGGAACAAAGACTATGCCTCTGAGATTTCCGTGTGATTCAGATCCTCCATGATACATATTTCTACTGCAGCATGGTCTGATTACATATAAAAGCATTATCTGAATTTGAATACTAGAATGTTCCAGTTATAAAATTCCATCCTATAAAAAGGAAAGTGGAACAGAAATCATGAAGTTAGAAGGAACATTAGAGATCATGTCATTACTTGTTCCCTCCAAATAGGAATCCTGACCTTTATCTCTGGAGTCTCTGATAGCACAGAAACTGTAAGAACTAAGACTCAGCGGGCATTCTCCCTCACAGCTAAACAACCCCTATGGTGAGAAAATCCTGCCTCAGGTTGAGTCAGATTTGTTCCCCTGAAACTTCCAGGCATTATTGCTGATCCTGCCCCCGGAAGCTACAGAGGCGAATTGTAACATCTTTTCTCCATCGTGCCACTTAAAATATTCTAAATCTAAAATATTCTGCCTCTTTCTCAATCTGGCCTCCAATTCATGGTGTGGGTGTGTTTTCGTTCTTTTTAATTTCTGCCACCTGGATACTCTTCCCCCAGATGCAATTCATTCTCTCGCTGCAGTATCGCTCTTAAAATGAAGTACCCGGATGGGATCGCAATGCCTCCGTTGTGGTCCCCTGGCACTGAGTCCAGCAGCATCTGGATCACATATTTCTGATGTCAGAGTCTATTAACAGAGATTAATAAAGTTTCTTTCCCCCTCTCGACCCTCAAGACCCGGTGGTTCACCGAAACTCCCAGCTCGGGCCCTCAGATGCACCTGCTGTCTCCAACTCTTTTCTCCCACCCGCCGCCCGCCCTGGTGTTCCTGCCTCACTCAACAGTTTATGAAACTCAGGTGCAGAGCCCATCCAGGCTCGTCTGGTTAGTAGAGGCAGAGTTATAAAAACAAATACTGAAACAACAAAGCTTAGGGCTGCTGCACTTTGTGGCAAAGAAATAATAATGTGGGGTGCGGTGGGGAAAGGTTAAGAAAAGAATTACAATTTTATTTTTTCCTTTTTTTTTTTTTGTCTTTGTTGTCTCAGTATCTCAGCATCAAAATCTCTTTTTCACGTTTGTAGGCACTATGCCAAGACTCCTTAAAAAAACTAAGTTCCTGATGTCCCACTAGAAGAAGTGTACCGATACGGTACTACATTTCCTTGAAATGAGACATCATTATGGCTAGTACGAACCATTTTGAAATGGATGGGTTTGTCAGCTCCCCATACCAGGACAATATTAAGGTGGCTGCCATTAGTAGGCACATCTGTAAACACTTAATTCAAGCCTAATGAAATATTAACCTACGACTGTTGCATTAATACATGTAAAGTAGAAAGAAGGTATCTTGGATTACTACTCTGCCTTTCATGTGACCTACCTTAAGTGAATGCAGAGATGGTGATGCGGTATTTCCCCAAGAGCTGCAAAGTTTGCATTTCCTGAATGGGATAGGTTTCTAGTTACATCATTTACTTTGAAAAAAATATAGAGATGGTTTCTGGGTTAGCATGGCAGCAGAATGCTGTTAAAATGCCATGAGCAAAATGCAAAACTAGCAACCATTAGAAACTATAAATAAGACAATGTCGCCGGCCTGCAGTGGGGCAGACAAAAAGGAGGATTAGGAAGAATATGATTTGATTTGCTTCCTGCACGCTCCATCCTCTGAAGGCAAACAGGGCAGATGGCCCTAGAGAAGGAAGGAATTATTTAGAATCTTCCTTTATTATCTATACATAATTCAGGCAAAGATCAGACAATCTAGACAAATGAATTGCCATTTCCTAACTGTGCTGGAGTCAGGGACTGGATGAGCTGGGCTCAGCCCCCTACAGCTTTGTCAGCATCGCTCCCCAGTTCCCTGGGGACCATCACCCCCCAGTATCAATAAGACAGGAAGTGGTAGAAAGAAGCTGAGAAGCACCACATTCTAGACGGAGCCACCCCTACCTTGTGAGCGGGAGTGGAAACTGGGAAGACTGTAGGAGGAGTGTGGCCTTCAAGTTAGACATTATTTAAAGAAAAGCCACCCAGGCATCTGCTCTCTTGTTGGCATGGGTTGCAGCTTGATTGGCGTGTATCTTTGGGCCCAGCAGAAATACACCAACAGATGTCTGGTACAGGATCTTCTATCAGCCCAGTCTTTGGGTTTTGAGCTGAACGAGCAAAGTAAACTTGTAAACAAGTGAAGATATTCTGTCTGTTGACAACCCCTGAGTCTGAATCCATTTACTTCACTCACTTTACCACAAGGTTTATGTTCTTGCCATTGATAAAGAAAAAAGGATTTAAGGATTACTTTTCTAAGCCTAAAGACATTAGTAAAATAATTAAAAATAGAATTTCTGAATTCTAAATTACCATAGAGAATTCAAGCACATAAAACACTTCTACTATTTTAATATGACATAGAATATAGAATAAAATGTAGAAAACAAAGGAAATACCTAGATAACACAAAAAGCAGAAAACATAAAATAAGTTGATAGAAACTATCTCTTTGACAAAAGAGTAAATAAATTTATGTATTTAATTTCTGGGAAGAAAACAACAAACTTAGAGGTCATGGGAAAACACTTGCCTAATGAAGAGTCTTGCTATCTTGCTGATGAGAGAAATTGACTTTAGGAGATACTAAACATTTTTCAAAGCCATAGAAATTAAAATTGCCTGGTTGTGGTATAAAGACAGATAAATAGGAATAGAATTGCAACAAATGATGTTGAGACATCTTGCTGGCCATTTTGGGGAGAGAGAAAAAAAAGACTGGATCCACACTGAACTTCTTTACATCAAAGTAAATGTGTGAGAGATTACAAATTAAGAATGTAAAAGCTTGAACTGTAAAGATACCTAAAGAGCAAATGGAAATGTTCTTTCTGATGCTTGTTACTAAAGATAGGAACCATAAAGAAAGGTAGGTATCCTAAAATTAAAAATTTCTAGGATGGGAAAAACACTCCATAATCAAAGTTAAAACACAAATCTGTGTTTCATGTAATATATGTAACAAGGAACTAATACCTTTAATATACGGAGTTCTTATCAATTGATGAGAAAAAATGAGCACCCAAACATAAATACAGGCAAGGGACATTAACAAACAATTCACAAAAGAATACAAGGGACCATTAACCATACAAAATGATGTTTCAGCCTTTCTAGTAATCAGATATACCAATCGAATAAGCAGTGAGGAAATATTTTTCTAGCATGTTGGCAAAGACGAAAAAGACTAATATTCCTCAGTAGTGTCAAGGATGTGGGAAAATCAAATATAGTTCCGTTGCCATTGCTGCCAACATGACATGCCACATGCCCCCTCTGGTACCAGATGCCACTTTTGACTTTAATGTCCCTGGAAACAGAACGCTATTTCTGCTGAAGGAGCTGACAGATAAGTAGAAAACAGAAAGTTCAAAAGGGTAGCGCCAATGAGACCCCAATATTGTTGAAGGGCAGATACAGTGGGAGTCATCAGAGGAGCAAGATGGAAGGGTAAGAGGTTGTAGCTGGATAGCAGGATATTGAAATTAGTGGCAGGTCATTGGTACAGTTTCTTAAAAATGACAGGATCCAAATTGAGACTGTGAGAGGAGATGGTGGGGTGGTATGGGAGGGAAGGCCTTTGGTGATGAGGGAGTCAGTGACAGAGAAAGCAAGATTCTGGATGGTTGTTCATGTGGACTTTCAAGTCCCCCAGGATGCTGGCATGAGTTGGGATGCAGAGTCAGGGGTAAATGTCACCTGCGAATGAGGGGGGGATACTAGGAAGGCAGAATCAAGATGAGGAGAGGGGAGTAGGGCCCCAAAGTGGGGGTTTTAGTTTCACAACAGAGCAAGGAGATAATGATCTAGAAGCAGCATTTTGGAACAAGGAGAACTAGATGTCAATTTCTGACCCTGAATTACATGAAACATATGTATCCGAACAGCCACCATGTAAGATAGAAGCAGAAGAAGTGATGTTCCTGGGACAAAGTTTGGTTCCAGTCAAGACTGCAGATGGAGAAAATGCTCAATGAAAACACTGAAGACACAGAGAAATTTGGTAATTATGGAATGGGAGCTTCAGAGGAAATGTAGAGCTTGAGTATGAGTGAGCTGTGTAGGGGTGAGGGGCAGGCAGAGAACTTATCCTGGGAAAGAACCACAAACTTACCCCCAGCCCATGTCTTTGGCCAGTGGCGATGGTGAGTGATGGCTCAGTGTGGTGGCATTCACCTGGGTTTATCTCCTAGCACAGCCCACCACGAACTCAGGTATGAAGAGAGGTGGGAGTAAACACTGAAAGAGAGGTGTCACAGTGTGGTAGGTATACTTGGCTTACAAGTAATGGGAACCCAAATTAAATTAGCTTAAGCAAGTTTGACTCACATAACCAAATCATTGAAAGGACAGGGGTGTAGCTGGGTTGAAAACAGGTCTCGGCTTCTCTCTGCGTGTTGGTTTTCTTGTCTCAAACCAGTACTAGAAATTTCGCTGCCAGCAGCTCTCAAGTTCACATTAGATTTACCACTCTAGACGCCAGAGCTCTCCAAGTTCAAGAATCTCAGGGAAGAGCTTTGATTGGTTCAGTTTGGACCAACTGCCCCGTTTCTGAAAACACAACAACAGGGTAGGCCAGCAAGGGAGAGTTATTCCCCTAGTTTGGAGTAGAACACGGGGTAACCATGCACCAGCCAGCGGAAACAGCCTCAGTGCCCAGCTAAACGCCAGTGCTGGGGAGACTGGAGCGCCTCAGTGGAAGGATATCAGACCAAAGGGAGGAATAAACAACATAACCCCATACAGTGGACCTAACCTATTCAGAAGGCATGAGAGACACCCCAGGTAAACCCAGAAACACTTGCCAATTGAGAGGCAACTTTGTACTTGGGTCCTGATGTTACCATTGGAGCCAGTTAGCAAAGCACAGGTTATGGTCAAAGCAATCTCCTATGTAACCACAAGTGGGGACGACATCAGGGAACCTATGCTACAAAGAGATGAATTAATGTATGAATGATTGTTAACACACTCTTCTTATAATGAAAAAGACAACTTATAGGTAAATAAGGAACACTTTCACTTAAACTAAACACGTCCCTCTTGTCCTTTCCCAGAAATGTTTTTCAGATCCAAGCCTTTTTGTAGGTGTAAAAGGGTGCCTGAAAATCAGCCCATTTATTTAAGAGCAGGGTCTATCAGAGAGATGAGCTGTGTATTCTGAATCCTTCAGCTGGTTGTCCTTTTTCTATCATCTATGTATCTATCTATCTGTTTATTTGGCAGAGAGAGATCACAAGTAGACAGAGAGGCAGTCAGAGAGAGAGAGAGAGAGAGAGAGAGAGAGAAGGAAGCAGGCTCCCCGCCGAGCAGAGAGCCCGATGCGGGACTCGATCCCAGAACCCTGAGATCATGATCCGAGCCGAAGGCAGCGACTTAACCCACTGAGCCACCCAGGCGCCCTAGTTGTCCTTTTTCTTAAATGAGAAACACACCCCACATCTCACTGAATTTAAAATACCATTGTTTGTATGACACACTACTGTTTCGTGTTCTGCTAAGAAATAATGAAGGCTGCCAATTAAATTCTGATCTCCTGCTGTTTTCACTTGAATTCTTTATACTTATTGAAAGAACTCTTTAAACTTATTTAGACACAGATTCTTACCCTGCATTACTCTTCTGTGTATATTTTTTAAAAGGGGGGGGGGAGGAACAACCTGAGCAAAACAAACTGGTTACAATATATTTTTTAAAGATATTATTTGTTTATTTGACAGAGAGAGAGATCACAAGCAGGCAGAGAGGCAGGCACAGGGAGAGGGGGAAGCAGGCTCCCCGCTGAGCAGAGAGCCCGATGCGGGGCTCGATCCCAGGACCCTGAGATCATGACCTGAGCCGAAGGTAGAGGTTTAACCCACTGAACCACCCAGGCACCCCAAGGTTACAATATTCTTAAAACTTGTTCACATTTAGGGGCTTCTGGGTGGCTCAGTCGGTTAAGCCTCTGACTCTTGGTTTCCACTCAGGGCATGATCTCAGGGTCCTGGGATCAAGCCTCATATCCGGCTCAGTAAGGAGTCTGCTGGAGATTCTCTCTTTCCCTCTCCCTCTCCCTCTGTCTCTCACCCCACCCCCACGAGCTCTCTCTCTCTCAAATAAATAAGTAAATCTTTAAAAAAACTTTTCACATTTAAAATTTACCTCTCCTAAATCATTTTTGGAATTAGAGTTGAAGGCTGCTTCCTTCCCCTCCTTAAACACACACACACAATCATCTTTGGTGTTGCAACATTTTTTGTTGTTGTTGCAACATTTTTTTTTTTCTTAAAGAGCTCTTTAGTAGTATCTCCTGGATTTTCTTCCAAGTCCCAAATTTTGTCGTGCATGTGCAGGCAATGACATCCCCCTCACCAGCTGCTACCTGACCCACACATCCTGATTTCCGAGCTGTTAAAATGTGACCGCCAACAAGAAAAAGTGTTTCAGAAGCACTGAGGCACAGCGTTTCTAACAGGGTATCCCAGGATGCCACAAGTTATAGTGGGAAGTGTCATGTTAATGTCAAGGGCAAAATTTCTAGTGACATTGAAGATTCCAGACAATGCAGTAGTAACATCACTTGAGTAGGGACAATGTTCTCCAGCACACTGTTGCCGAGTCTGTGACTTCTCCATAGGCATTTTCTGCTAAGACTAACCCTTCCCGTGATATTGGGGCAATAATTCTTGAAAGAAGCTCTTGTGCCCTGAATCAGGAAGACAAGTCATGCTCTGCATACCTTGCTTTTTCTCACTTAATAATATATTCTGCAGACCTTCCCATTTAAGCCCTTATAAAATGAATTCATTTTTGTAATGTCTATATAGCTTCCCATTGTAGGAATGTGATTTCTTTTACTACTGCACTATCAAAGGGCACTTCAGTAACTTCCAGCTTTTTGTTATTACTAATACTCCAGTAGGCATCTCTGGAAACATTAGAAACCATTAACGGAGGGTGTCTTTCAAAAAATGGGCCCAGAGATTTGGAACAAGAAGGAGAGTTCTTTCTCAATGTGTACCCTTTTGACTATATTTATTTTTTGCAATATATTGTTTTGATATATTTTTTTAAAGATTTTTGTTTATTTATTTGACAGAGAGCGAGATCACAAGTAGACAGAGAGACAGGCAGGGGGCGGGGAGCACGCTCCCTGCTGAGCCGAGGGCCCAATGCAGGGCTCGATCCCAGGACCCCGAGACCACGACCTGAGCAGAAGGCAGGGGCCCAACCCACTGAGCCACCCAGGCACCCCTATTGTTTTTCTTTTTAAATTAAAAGTAAACACTGAAAAAATGTGTTTTTTGCGGGGGGCGTGTTTTTTTTTTTTTTTTTTTTTTTTGGTTGTTGTTCTTTTTGCTTTGGTTTTAGAACGAATGTTGGTCTTAGCCTCCCCACTGATTCTGCTCTGATCTGGGAAGCCACTGGTTCCCTGCTGCTTGGTTCTTTGCCTTGTCGGACTTTTCCAAAGAACAACTGGTTTCTGCGAATCCAGCTGAGTGCTCTCTTCCAACCTGAAGTGGCAAGAGGCACTTTTCTTTAAGAGAACCTCCAGGATGCTTATGGTACCAAATGCTGCATTGTTTTTTTCCCTATATTTCCAGATAGGAGAGGGGTTATCTCTGGCCTGCAGTAGCTTCTTGATTCTGCAGTCAGTTTTGTGTAAGACCTTATTTATACCTTTCTTTTTCTTTTCTGTTTAACCCTGAGAATTAGTGTTCATACTACATAAGAAACAGTATCGTTTTTGCCCTGAAAGTGACCCTCTGCAACCTTAATTCAGAAGTAATCCCCAGTCCTTAGCAAGGTCCACTGTGATAGACATCTTGGGTTCAATATCCTTTCTAATAATGAGGACATATTACAAAGCAGTTCAAGAATCTGTTTTTCTGTTGGTACAGTGCATTTTGATACATTTTTTAAAGAGTCTCCATTATAAATTTCAAAATGCTATGATTTTCTAAATTTTTTCTTTAGATGAGTACTCAGCATCTTTCCCTCTCTTTTGGTACTCTTGTCTGAGAATACTTGACTTTGTTTCAGACCAGAAACATTGAATTTACAGACTGTGTAATCATCATTTTTTTAAGTGCATGTCTCATAAATAAATAGGGGAGAAGAGACAAGTCTTTCCAAATAATATATGTAGATACTCTCGCCTCTCATCCCCCACCACCCAGGATAAGCTGGGCTTAGTGACCCATTTCCAAAGAAAGAAGTATGAGAAAGGAAACATAGTAACCTTCCAGTGAAGAAACCTGGCAGGCATCACCTTAACCACATGACCAAGGTTCCCATCACCGGTGATGTCATGTGGCTATGGGATGATGAGAAGGGCACATGACCTCAGCAGTATTCTCTCCAAAAAAACAAAAAACAAAAAACAAAAAAAAAAACACAAAACAAAACAGAAAACCTCCATAACCCCAGTTTTATCATAAGAAAATACATCAGACAAACTCAGATGGAGAGACATTCTACAGGATATCTAACCACTATTTTTCAAAAAACATCAAGGGTATGAAAGACAGGGAAAAGCTAAGGAATTGCAACAGATTAGAAGACCCTAAGGAGATGACAATTAAGTGTTTTGGATCCTGGGATGGAGAAAGGATATTAACAGAAAACCTGGCAAAATCTGAATAAAGTGAGAGTTTGGCTAATAGTAAAGTACCAGTTTGTTAATTTGACAAGCATACCTTAGTAACATGGGGTAACACTAGGGAACGTTGTAACCAGCTGAGGGGTATGCAGAATTCCCTGCACTATCTTTGCAATTTTTCTGTACATCTAAAATTATTCCAAGATTAAAAGTTTATTTAAAAATCTTTATGTTTGATTTCTCCCTCTCCTTCTGCCTGCTGCTCTCCCTGCTTGTGCTCTCTCTGTGTCAGATAAATAAATAAAATCTTTAAAATAAAAATGTTTGTATTTTCCCTTTTTTTCTTTAAAAATTTTTTGATTCTAGTATAGTTAACATATGGTGTTATATTAGTGTATTATAGGTGTACGATATAGCAATTCAACAGTTCCATATGTCGCTCCGTGCTCACACCCTCCTTCACCCCCATCACCTGTGTCACCCATCCCCCACCCCTCTCCTCTGGTGACCCTCAGTTTGTTCTCTAGAGTTAGGAGTCTGTTTCTTGGTTTGCCTCACTCCCTCCCCTTCCTGTCTTTTTTCCCTTTGCTCATTTGTTTTGTTTCTCCACATATGAGTGAAATCATATGGTATTTGTCTTTCTGTGACTGACTTATTTTGCATAGCCTGATACCCTCTAGCTCCATCCACATCACCACAGAAGTACCATACTGTTTTGATCACCACAGCTTTATAAAATAACCTGAAGTCTGGAAATGTGACGCCTCCAGCTTTGCTCTTCTTTTTCAATATCCCTTTGGCTATTCGGGGTCTTTCGTGGTTCCATACAAACGTCAGGATTGTTTGTTCTAGTTCTGTGAAGAATGCCCTTGGTATTTTAATAGGGGTTGCATGAAATTGGTATATTGCTTTTTAATTACGGACTTTTAAAAGAGATTTTACTTGCTTATTTGAGAGAGAAAGGGAGGGTGTACTTGGGTGCATATGCACGAATGGGGGAGGGGGAGCAGCGGAGGGAGGGGAAGCAGCAGAGGGAGGGGGAGCCCAACAAGAGGCCTCTATCCCAGGACACCAGGATGAGGACCTGAGCTGACTGCAGACACTTAACCAACTGAGCCACCCAGGCACCCCCAGAAGTACAGACTTTTTAACAGTATTTGTTCTCCCAATCTATGAGCATGGAATGTCTTTCCATTTGTTTGTGTCATCTTCCATTTCTTTTATTGGTGTTTTTTAGTTTTCAGGGTACAGGTCTTTCACCTCCTCAGTTAGGTTTATTGCTGGGTATCTTGTGTTTTCTCTTTTCAAGATCACGAGCCTGTTAAGCTCGGACTTTGTGTAGCTGCCTATGTTTATCCCGAGCCTCGCACTGTAGCATGGAAAGCTATTAACAGCTACAAAACCGAAACCTCATCTCTCCCCTCAGCCTGACGACAAGGACATAGCCAGAATATGACATCAAAGCCAGGGCAAGAGTGAGGGAATGTGTGTGTTCTGGAAGACCCCGTGTCTGGGCGTCCTGGACGCTGGGGTGCTTGGGGACCACCTCAGCAGCAGCTCTACCCTCTGTGGTGCTGGAGTGTCCACTGGTAAAGGGGGGTCACTCCCAAGTCTCCAGCTACCGCCTTGCTCCCCAGGAGCACAGGCTGCCGGTAACTGTGTTGCCGCACGAAGGCAGAAGCAACTTCCTCAAGGGCATTTTTAGACTCATCTTTACTGTCTTTCAGAACAATCACGCTCCTTGTTTGAAGACCATTAAAATGACAAAGATGCTATAAACCACAGAGTATCAGTGACTTCTTTCAAAGGATTCCAATCCACAAATGAGAGAGGGAAACACAAACAGATTTTTATCACTGGGCCACATTTCCGGACCCACAGCTTGAAGACTGACCTCCTTCTGCAGCTAAGGGGAACCGTGCAGGGTTTCTAAGGGAGAAGATTTTGCTTCTCTTCCCTCCATCCTGCAGGAGAATGAAGGAGGCTGTGATGGACCCAATTTTGCCCCCTATTCATATGTTGAATTGAACATCTGAATGCTCATATGTTCATATGTTCATATGGCCTCCCAATTCATATGTGGAAGCCCTAACCCTCCGTGGAATGGGATTGTTTGTTAAGTGAGGCCGAGAGAATGGAGCTCTGACTGGGTAGAGCTCATGCCCTTGTAAGAAGATGAAGAGACACCAGAACTTTTTCTCCCCGATGTGAGGACACAGTCAGAAGGTGGCTGCAAGGCAGAAGAAAGCTCTCACCAGAATCTGCGCCAGCCAGACCTGGATCTGAGACATCCTGGCCTTCAGAACTGGGAGCAATAAATTCCATTGGTTAAATTACCAAGTCTGCGACATTTTGTCATGGAAGCCTGAGCAGACTGATATAGCATACTATGAATAATTTCTCTTTTGACCAGAAGGGAAAAATATTATAGGTAAAACTCAGAATGAAGTTGTTAGAAACAAAGAGAATTACATCAATTTTAATCCCAATAGGGGCCATTAGGGAAGGGACAAGAATGATAAGAGAGCAGGAAGGAGAAAGAGAACCCATCACCTTTTCTGGGCTCCACTCAAACTCTCGGGCACAAAGATAGAGGTCAGCTGGCCAGAACCCTCACTCCTGACTTATTGATAGTAATAATAATAATATGAAAGACTGGTGTTTGGAATTTTCCCCACTTTTAAAAAATTTTTAGTTTTTTAATCATACTAAGTCAACGACTTGGAGTTTCTTCGTGGGATCTTTAAAAGCATCTCAAAGAGAACTCATAGAATTTCCCTATCTTTTTCCCACTACAGAGGTCTCCCAAGGCTCTGCTGGGGAATCGCATGAGGTAATTGGATGCAAAAGTGTTTTGTAAAATACAAAGAATTCCACCCATGCAAGCTATTATTGGAAGGAAGCAGAAGGATGAATTTAAATCCCAAGATTCCCCTGAAAAATGTGTGAAAGGTGGCCCCATTTAGATTGTCGTCCTCACTGTGAATTTACAGACCATTTAGCAATTTCTCCAAGTGCTCACACCCGTTCCCCGGGTGACATCCTTGCCCTGTGCTCGCAAGAGCAGGGAGAGGCCGGGCTCTCCCCAGCCCGGCCTGGTGGGCAGCAGCCCAGCAGCAGAGCCTGCGGAGGAAGGGGCTCGGTTGCTAGGAGACCAGCCAAAGTGGGCAGCCAGCTCCCAAGCAGGTTAGAATCCAGCAAGGAAGGATTTTAAAAGCATATTTCTGTCTGCTTCTGGGAGAATTGAAATTCTCTTCAGGGTCCAGCCACCAGTGATACAATCTGCTTTTATTACTGGTACTGAGAAGCCCTTGAAAGAGATCTCTCTGGCCATTTCTCAGGTCTCCTCCCTCCCACAGTGCCTAGAAAGACAGGCACTTAAAAACGGGGGCGGGGGTTAGGTTGGGGGTGATGGGGTGGGAGGTGGTGGAGTCCACAGCAGAAGCTGAGAAGTGACAGCAAGAATTAACCCAAGCACATCTGATCACGACCCTTACACCCTAAAGAGGAAAAGATTGTGTTCAAGCCATGCGCCATTGCGGCGCACCTTTCGCAGCTTCCACGACGAGCATCAAGGTAGGCAGTCTCCTGGCACTGGAAATGGTTTTTGAGTCCACGAGAGGTGGGTCAAGCAGGTCTTTTCTTCTGGAGTTTATCTTCCCAGAAAGGGCCTGACAATGCGCTTCTGGACTAATTAGATGAGGTGGACACTGCCGCTAAGTCTTCCCTTTGAGGATTCTGAACAGACGATGGTTTTCAAATAAGAATTGTTTGGTGTGCACGCAGCACACCCAAGAAATCAAATGCTTTTTCAAAGCCCGGGAGCCTTCAGCAAGATATACTGATGCGCACAGCCTCCGAGAACAGAGTATTGAGCTCAGGAGAATCAGCTGGAAAAACAGTGGAATAATAGGTGCATTTAGAGTCATTTATGGGCTGAAGCTTGACAGTCTTTGTGCCTTGTTACTGCCGGAGCATTGAGAGCAAAGAGGCAGTGCTGATTCATCAGGAAGAAAGAAGCTCGCCGGCGTATGAAAATAAACCATCTCTGAAGAGGTTCCAGTGCCCTCAGCAGACACGCTTTATTTGGTTAAAGCATAATGTCTAATGACACAATGCAACAGCGATTTCAGTATTTCCTGAGACGCTCTGGCTTCCAGCCTGCTTTTATAGGCAGTTGGGGGTGGGGTGGGGGTGGGAGACTTCCAGGGGCCACAGTAATTGGCTGAGGAAAGAGAGACTCAGGAAAATCGAGGACATGGACCAGGCAGTGCCTGTTTAATGGGGGTGAAGATGAGGGCAGCCCTGAAATCTGAGAATAGTGTGCATCTAGAAAGACCGAAGACCCTTCGTTGGCTAATTGTAGGATGTGTGAGAAGCACGATGAGGAGCTACTGCGGGGAATTCCAGCAAGGTGGGGAGATGCATGTCACGAGTCTATGCATATAAATGAGAAAGCACTGAATCTCGTCTGTGCGTCTGCGTCTAACGCCCCGAATAAAGTGGGCAGGCGCTGGAGCCATTTCCCCTTAATTTCTCCATTGTATAAAGTGGAGAGACGTGCTTTGTAAATGGAGACTCTTGATGAGCGGAACAGTCATGGGCTTTGGGGCCACACAGACCCAGGTTCAGATCCCGTCTCTGCCATTTATTAGTGTGGGACCTCAGAAAAGATGTTTCATTTTCTGAGTCTGTTTTCTCATCTGGAACACAAGGGAGCTGCTGCCCCCCTCCTATGTGATGGTATTTTGGGAAAGCTCAGTTCCATCCCTCTCCTGACTCCGTGTTCTGGCTTTAGACTCAAACACCGGCGAGAAAGGGTCTGAGTGGGGACTGTGGTGCAAGGGGCAGGGCCCCGTGGTTTGTAGCTTTCTACAGAATCACATAGTGTGAGAAAGGGGCATTTCTCCCAAAGGAAGACGCCTGGCCGACAAAAGTGTAATTCAAACAAAACAAGTTAAAAGGAATTTTTGGACACCTTAGACTGAAGACCAGGCATGACTGTACTTCTTCAGAAGGACGTAATATGGTGGGGCAGCTTTGCGATTTCAAAGAAACCGCTCCAGGATTTGGGTCACCCCAACAGTATTGGCTACATCTCCTGGGAGGAGAGCCAGGAACCTGCCATCAGGTTCCCTGGGTTGTTTCACACCAGCCCAAACACCAAGGTGCCCTCCCTACCTCTGGGCTCCGAAGGGCAAACTTAATGCCTTCTGCTGAGCAGTGGAACCCATTGATCCAAGTTTTTCTGAGGGTGCCTTCTCCTCCTTCTTCCATGAACGGACATGGCCCTACAGCGCCTGGCTGCTCCCCTTACAGATTCAGCTTTGGGAGCCATGGGCACCTTGGCCAGATGGGTGAGTAGGAGCAGATACGGCTCTCAGCAAATGTTGCACTCGGGCCTGGTTAGCAGGTGGGACCTCGGCTCACTTGTTTTTTCCTTTTCAAACAGCCCAGGACCCTCAGGGGAGCAGCTGAGTCCAGGCCAGAAGGCCCCCCAGTGCTGAGCCTGGGGCAAGTCTCTAACTGAAAAAGGAGGAAGGGGGCAGCTCCCCAGCTTTCTGCTCCCAGGGAGACAGTCTGCGTGCTGTTGGATCCTCCGAGCACCAGGAAGGGTGCAGGCTCAGTGTCCCCCAAGGGAGAAGGCAGCTGCCCCAGGTGCAGGCTACAATAGCCACAGGTCAGATCTTTCTGGCTCCAGCTTCTCGACCTCGGCACTCCAGCTTCTCGATCTTGCCACCTGACCAGTGGCTGGGGTTGCTTCTGGAAAGAGTCTCACTTGTCTCCATCTCCCCCTGCCCAGCATGAACCTGGTGACCTCTTGCCATGCCTAAGGGAGCAGGTTGCCAAATAAATGATCTGTACCTACATGTCTAGGTGCTCGTGAGGATGAGGAAACCCAGGAAGGCCACTGGGATGGTTAATAAGTGACAACCTGGCTGGCCATGCGGTGCCCAGCTTAAACATTTCTGAGTGTGTCTGAGAGGGTATTTCCGGATGAGGTTAGCATTTGGATCAATGGACTCAGTTAGTTGCCCTCCCTAATGTGAATGGCATCATTCAACCCACTGAGGGCCTGCATAGAACAAAAGGCAGAGGAAGGAAGAATTTGTCCCTTTTATCTGCCCTCACTCTTTGAGCCGGAACATCTCCTCTCTTCTCCTGCCCTTGGACTAGAATTTATACCACGATCCCCCAGATTCTCAGGCCTTTGGACTTGGACTAAGTTACTATTCTAGGTCTCCAGCTTGCAAAGAGCAGTTCAAGGGACTTCTCAGCCTCCGTAGTCATGTGAGCCAATTTCTCATTTTATAGATACAGGATTGTGTATCCACATGTATCGCTATCTGGTCTGTTTCTCTGGAGAACCCTGGCTAATACAACCATTCTCTTGGTCACTCTGAGGACTGTCAGGTGTGTAGGCTTCTGTGTCCTCCCACTGCATCCACAGTTTCCCTACTGCGTTCACCAACAGCTAAAATCTCCTTCCTGTGCTAACCACGTTCATCACCTTCATGCTCAAGGCATTGCGTGTGGATTTGTGTCAGGGTGTAGATTGATCGGGAAGGTGCTGCCTCCGGGGGAGCAGATGGATGGAGAGCTCTTGGGGGCCAAGTCACGTGTGACCTGGAAAGCAGGTCATGGGACTTGTGAGCTAAGGGGCGGAGGTCTGAAAGCAGTAGTGAGAGAGTTGAGCTGAAGTCAGAAGCCAAGAGAACTAGATGGTTTACAAGGAAGCATTAATGGGAGATGAATCTAGGAGTGGGTGAGCAAAGAAACCAGAGAGAGCTGCCTGGGTTCCAGGGCAGGTGTGTGTGTGGGGCGTGTGTGTGTGTGGTGTGTGTGTGTGTGTGTATGTGTGTGTGTCTGTGTGTGTTTGGTGGAGTCAGACCAGGTGAGACGAGATGTAGGAACTGGTTCAAGGCTGGAGAGGGCCGAGGTGAGGCTGGGTGAGGAGGACGGAGCATGGGTTTCAGCTCCCAGAGGCTGAGCCCTGGGCGGGTGTGTGGGTGGGGGAGGGGCACCTGACAGACTGCCAGCAGCTGGCGGCTGCAGGGCTTCTCAGCCTGGGCTACCAGAGTCAAAGAACACCTGCCACGCCTGAAGTTACCTTTTAAGGAAAGCGGCCCAAACCGGTTCTTTCCTGTGTCCATGGCTATTGCTTATGACATGTTTTGAGTGAAACCGACTCAGTGCCCTCACCATAACTGGCTTTACCAGACACCGATGCCAAGCTAAAGGCAGCCCGTCCCCCGTGAGCTGGCCACAGCAACTGCCTCGGAGGCAGCGTGGCATGAAATCTGGCCAGGGAGAGCACTTCAAGTGGCGGGCTGAACCGTGTCTTCCCCAGATTCCTGGGTGGAAGCCTTAACCCCTGCTACCTCAGAATGTGATTGTATTTGGAGAGAGAGCCTATAACAAGGTGATTACGCTAAAATGAGTTCGTCTGAGGGGGCCCTAAGCCGACTGACTGGTATTCTTTCAAGAAGAGGTATTTGGACACGCACAGAGAGACACACCAGGGGTGTGTGTGCAAAGAGGAGGGACCGTGTGAGGACACAGCAGGAAGTGGCTGTCCACAAGCCAAGGAGACTGGCTTCAGGAGGAATGGCACCTGATGACACCTTGATCTTGGACTTCCAGCCTTCAGAATTGTGAGGAAATACATTTCTCACACACTAATATTCAGTTATCCCTTTGGTGGAAACTTAAGTGCAGGGTTAGGATCCTCATGGTCCATTTGGAAGTACTGGAGTCTAGACAGGGTCCTGCTGAGAAGACATGTCCCTTATGATCTTGCATTCTTAACTCTGTGGCCCACCAGTCCTCATCACCAAAGATCAGCTGTGCTGGTCTTCTGCTTGAAACATGATGGAGATGGGTTAATACACAGGAAGCTCTTGAGGGGGAAGACAAAGAATGCAGGTAATGGGCTCCATGTGGTCGACAAGACTAGGCCAGGCTGGGGCAGGCAGAAGCTGACCAAATCCCAGGCCCTGGCCAGGAAGAGGAGGCACTCTCAGAAAGAGAAACAAGAGAAGATAAAAGACTGAAAATGTATCCTCCTATTTATAGGAAACACTAGGATGTTAATGGGGCTCTTGCTAGACTTCCAGACTTAGGAGCAAGCGAGTGTGTCCCGAATCAGCCCTGAGCCAGGGGCCAAGGTCCACAGAGAGTGGACATTTGAGTCTTGGGGCTGCTGAGGCTCTGGGATGGTCCCTGGAGGTAGAATTTCTGCATCAGATGGGGGTGAATAGGTCCTGGCGAGGACGGGCTTGCCCAGGGGCAGTGTGGATTTCCAACCCTTCAGGCTGAATATCGCCTATTTGCTTCCCCACTCTTCTGCAGAAAGAATGAAATTAGACAGCTTTTTTCTATAATCCATTCACACAACAGTGAAGCAGTCCTTCGAGCAGACTTGTTTTTCTCTCTTTCTTACAATGTTGTTTATATGTTAAAACTCTCTGTGGGGAATATTGATATTTTGTTACTCCACAACAGGTTTTCTTCTGGACAGGGGAGGATCCAGGGAAAGGGAGACAAACTCCAGTTACCCTTCCCAGTGAATTCTGGCTACTGCGTAAAGGAATTTAAGAGCATGCGGAGTGTGTGAGCGGACGGTCAGGCAGGGTGTGGAAGAGCGTCCTTGCGTTCTCCAGGCTCCCACGTTTGGTCTGCAGTTTTGCTTTGTCTGCTTTGCTTTGGCTTTTCTCAGTTTGCTCAGCACGAGGAGGGACCAGCAGGAGGACTGGAAGAGGGCACGGGGAGGGGCATGCTGGGCTGACGATGCAGGGTCAAGAGGACCGTCTCCATCACTCCCTGTGCAGTTTGTCCTTCCCCTTCTCCTCTCTCATTCCTTGAGGAATGGGCCAGTGCACTGGGCCAGTGCTCTGGGGGCCCTATATCTGGGGTAGGAGGATGGGTGGGGAATGAATAAAGTGTTAAGAGTTCATCTGGTTTGCAATAGACCATGAGAGTCTCAGTTCCAATTGGGGGCCCAGAAGAGCATAGAACTCTTGCCAACAGCTGAATTTATTTTTGTTCTGCCCTCCCAGGAAACTAAGATCTCTGGAAATGGCCAATGGTCCCATGGACAAGAGGCATCAGGTAGATAATCAGCCTTGCACCAGCTAGGCTGTGGTCGGCAAGCACCTGAGGACTCTTGAGGGCAGGGGGAAAGGGGCCTGGAGGAAATAGAGTTGGCCCCATGGACTCGAGGAGCATTTGACAGAGTTTCTGGTCAAGTTTTCTTTTTTCTTTTCTTTTCTTTTCTTTTTTTTTTTTTTTTTTTAAGATTTTTATTTATTTGCCAGAGAGAGAGAGTACACACACAAGCAGGCAGAGAGGCAGGCAGAGGCAGAGAGAGAAGCAGGCTCCCTGCCAAGCAAGGAGCCCGATGCGGGACTCGATCCCAGGAGCCCGGGGTCATGACCTGAGCCAAAGGCAGCGGCTTAACCAACTGAGCCACCCAGGCGTCCCTTTTCTTTTCCTTTTTAAGATTTTATTTATTTGAGAGAGAGAGAGTGAGGAAGCGACAGAGAGAGAGAGAGAGAGGAAGCATGACCAGGGGAAGAGGGAGAAGACTCCCCACTGAGTAGGAGGGCTGATGCAGGTGTGGATGGAAGGCTCAATCCCAGGGCCCTGAGATCATGACCCGAGCTAAATTCAGATGCTTAACCGACTGAGCCACCCAGATGCCCCATCTTGACAAGTCTGCTAAGATCATATGCCTAGCGCCTGCCCTGGGAAGGAAAACAAATATGATCCTCCTTATTTGTGGGAATTCCCAAGGAGCTGTTTGTTTGGTGGTTGAAAAAAACAACTTTAGATATGTAAATAAGCTTCATGGCAGAATAGAGATCTTCAATAAGGGAACATCAACTCTTAATTCTGATTAGTTTAGACATTTCCTCTGCTTACAGATAGATAGGTACATTGACAAGATGGATCTCTTGAGAATTCTCTCAGATCTATGCTATCATATTTTCTCTGGATTGAGTAATAGTCCAGTGATCCTGCTTGAATTTATGATAAAGGAAATGAGTGACAAGTTTCTTTTTTATTACGTGTTCTGTGTAAATACATGTGCTATGTAGGCGTACTGTATTGTAAATCTGCTTGCCTACACATTTACTTTTCACTCCGGAGGGAACACTGTGACCATGCATTTCGAATGACCTAAATAAAGATAGTTTGGAGGACGTGCGTGCATTTCTGTATCAGCATGTGGAAGAATGACCTCTTTAAAAGCACCAATTTCTCTGGAAGCCATTTATTTCAGGGGCTCCCAGTGGGCTGCACCAGTTCCGTGTGTTACAAGGGACGTGAAAGGCTGAGTGTAGGGCTGTTTAAATCAGAGTTTGTTAGAGGAATGGTGGGGAAGCAGCAACGCCAGGGGAGCGGTAATCAAAATCCAGGAGGCAGCCAGTAGCACGTCACACTTGAGCACCAGAAACCAGGGGACTAGGAGCCCATCTGCCCGGATGTCACCACAGCTGCCCTGTCTCCTCCAGGAGAACCAGATTTCACGGTCGACAGACACAGCTGAGTTTAGGACATTTGTCCTGAACTTCCAAAGAGCATATGAAACACAGCGGAAACTAGCCAGAGGCAGTGTGTGCAGAAACCAGCACAGCAAAACAGAAAGCCCAGCGGGAAGAAAAAGGGAGCTGAGGAGTTTGCACTACAAAGAAATCGGTAGGTGTGTACACATGGAAAGGGCAGGGAAGGAGGAAGTTACTTTGAGAGGGATGGGATAGCACAAAGAGCCCTAGAACTGCAGTCAAAGGGCTTGGCCTCAGTTCGCCAACCACTGGTGCTTTGATCTTAGGAGAATTGCTTTACCTCTTGTCACCACTGCTTCATCAGCCGTAAAACAAGAGTGGGAAAGAGGAAAGGCAACCAATCCTGAGCACCTGCCGTGAGCAAACGCTTTACACACACTTTAGTTCAACCTCATGTAGGGGATATTATCATCCCCATTTTACAGATGAGGACTCAGGAGGCTTAAAAGCGGCTTGCTTAGGAAGGTCAAAGGGATTAAGTGATCTCCCCAAGTTCACATGGCTCGTATGTCACCGCATGGAAATTTGCACCCAGATCTACCGGGCCGAGGTCCGGGCTCTTGCCATTGTAAGAGGCCACACTTCCCTACCTTACAGAAATGAGAATTTAAAAGAACATAATGTATGTGAAAGCCTTTTGACAACTGTGAAAAGCTTAGAGATGTAAAGAATTTTTATTACTTAAAGTTAAATCTCTCCAGACAAGCCCATGATGAGATAGTGGAAAACTGTGGTTCAGAGAAATGTTCTCACTTGCCAAGTCAATGACACTCCTTCCCAGATCACCAATGGTAATAAAGTGAGTTAATGACTGAATAAAGCTTTTAATGGTGGCTTGGGCTAGATGTCCTCTAAGGTCCTGCCAAGTCAGTATTTCTGAGAATCAGGAATTTTATCAAAGCAGTAACAATGTAGCCCTGTGCTGAATCTGACCTCAGAGAAAACTGGAAAGTCAGCAAAATGTTTCTTTTTCGTCTCTCATTTCTTTGCTCTGTTTTTATCCCTTCCATTTCAACCCTCTTGCCAAGCAGGCATCACTCTCAAGGCTATCCTTACTTAGGTTTTGTGTGCCACAGAGGAAAGGAATTTGATAATGAATTCAGACTAAGGGAGAGAAAGATCACTTTTGACTACTGGCTCCAGCGTTGAAGGCTATGTGATCTGGGAGTTTGTCATTTAACCTCTCTGGACCCTAGATTCGTCATCAGCAATATGAGAAAGCCTACTCTTAGAGATCAGCGTAGGAAGTAACCAATGTGGCATGTAAAGTGCCTAGCCCATAGTTCAAACCCTTTCAGTGTTAGTTCCCAGCAATCTTCCAGACGCCCTGGCTGTTAGCAGAGTGTGACAATCTTCCAAGAGGTGGCTGCATATTTTAAAAATGATACTTAAAGAAGGCAATTCGGTACGGGGTAATAATCCAATGATGATTTTTTTTTTTTTTCCTGCAACGTGACTTCCGGGTAGAAGAGAAAGACTAGGGGCAGTAGGGAGAGGAGAATATGGGTAGATGGGACTTCCCTGGCCTCTCCCAGTTACTCCATAACTCATGCCATTCTCCAGCATTGTACTTCCAGGAACAACGCAGGTGCGACAACGTAAGAAGATCTCCTTACTTCACTTGATTAAGTTTCAGTTACTGGAACTTCTTTTTTGTATGCCAGAGATGTTTAAAGAAGTGTTGTTGCATGAGGACAATCAGACAAACCTGAAAAATTGTTATTTCTATAAAGAAATCATTCCAAGGATACGGATGTTCTTTGTCCAGGAAGGGACCGTCTGTGGTTACAACAAATTACTGGGAAGAGGAGGAGTTAGGAGATGAATGCCTCTCAGTCCTTCCTCCAGGAGGTACCACCGGAAAGAAATTTACAGTCTGGCTGGGGAAGCCTGGATTTCTTTGGATTCTGGCAATCTTTTATGTTCTGTACTTCCTTTTAATAAATGGGTACTGTTAAAGAACCGAGAGTTTCTTCTCACAGCTGTCAAGTGCAGGGATTTTTCTCTATTCTGTTTAATCCTCTATGTCCAGTGTCTAAAAGAGTGCCAGGCAATAAACATTTGAGGAAACAGGTGAATTGTGAAGGTGATACTTACAAGAAACATTTCTTCAGATTGATGGTCGAGATGCATTTTTCCAGGCACTTAGTTAACAAATTCTTAGAAATATAGTTAATGTGGCATAATTTCTTTGGTTTCCTTTTTCCCCCTAGGCTTAGGGATACTTAAATGCTTTTGCTAAGAACTCATGTGTGTGCAACAGAGCCTTCTATCATAGTCTTTGCCTTTTTTCTTAATAAACAGTAAATAATTCCTTGGAAACATTTATGGGTAATTGGAGAGATGTTTACTTTGGTGAGAGGATGAGAAAGATGCGAACTTTTAACTTTTATTAAATTGGTAAGTGAAGATAAAAAGGAAAAGAATCATAAACTGGAGAAGATGAATATTCTGACAAGCTTTCAAAAAACGAAAAACCAGGATATACAGTCCCCAAACTTTGTAGGTTCCAGCTCTTTTCGGCAAAAAATTTTTTTAGGTCAAAACAGAGGAAATTCCTGGGCGCCTGGGTGGCTCAGTGGGTTGAGCCGCTGCCTTCGGCTCGGGTCATGATCTCAGGGTCCTGGGATCGAGTCCCGCATCGGGCTCTCTGCTCAGCAGGGAGCCTGCTTCCTCCTCTCTCTCTCTGCCTGCCTCTCTGCCTGCTTGTAATCTCTCTGTCAAATAAATAAATAAAAATCTTAAAAAAAAAAAAAACAAAACAGAGGAAATTCCTAAAAGAATTCATGAGGCTCTCTTAGATATCAAATAGCATTTTAAAACTACCTTATTAAGTGAAAAGAGATGATAATCATGATTGAATGTCCTTTGAAGCCCAAGATTAAGAGACAAATTTTAGGAAGACCACAGTTTGCATTCTGTTGAAAACTAAACATTTGAAAATAGTTCTAAATGGTTGAATACATAGCTCCACCATTGATATGGCTCTTTAACATACATATATTGTTTTGCAAAACAACACAGCAGTTACTGTAGATTTTTTAAATTAAAAGGGGAGGAGGGGGTTGCCTGGGTGGCTCAGTTGGTTAATCAACTGCCTTTGCCTCAGGTCGTGATCCTGAAGTCCCCGGGATTGAGTCCCACGTCGGGCTCCCTGCTCCTCAGGGAGTCTGCTCTCCCTCTGACCTCTCCACTCTCACACATACTCTCTCTCAAATAAATAAATAAAATTTAAAAATAAAATAAAATAAAAGGGGAGGAGGCTCCACATTCAACAATAATTTAGGTTTCTAGGTTTTTCCTATAAAAGTACCAAAGCTGCTTTTGGGGTGGGACTCAGGGGGTTGTGGAGGTGATACAAAAATTGACTTAAGTAATTTATCTGCCTATTTCAATAAATATATATTAGATATAGTTCTTTAACTTTATAACTACTCAGAAATATGTGCTTCCTTAAAAAAAATTTTTGTTGTTGTTTTAATGAGACAGGAAGGTAAAATGTCAGATTGTCTGTTTAATACCGGACAGCCGGTAAACCTATTATAAGAACTTTTATACGAACTTTGCCAGTTCTTATAATTCTTTCCCTAGAAACTGTGAATTTGTTCTGTGCTACCTTAGTCGGGGGCAGGGGGAAGGGATGGGAGATCCCCACCACATTGGTCCCAATCAGGGGCCTATGTTTCCACAGTTGAGGAAAAGCAAGGCCACCAAAGCCAAAAGACCCCAGAAATACTGGCAAACTTGACAGCAAGTTGCAGAAGCTAGGCCCTAGTTCTGAGGGTCAGTATTCCAAAGGCAGAACCAGGTCCAAATGGACCACTGTCAAACTGGCACGTGTTAAACTCACCAAGGAGCAGACAGAGCACAGACCAGGAAGAACTCCAGAGCTGAGCTGCGTGTGATTGGCCCTCTCCCTCTTATGGTCAGTCTCCAAGGCCACGATGGCCCATCCCTCGGCGCTAAAAGCATCGGTGATGTATGGACACATTTGAGATTCCTTATGCACTGTGTTAGGATCCCATTTAAGAACAGTGATTTGATGACATGGGACCCACCACGCTCGGAGAGCAGTCCAGGCAGGATGGAAGCTGCAGGGTATCCCCTAAGGAGGATGGGAGCATGGGTCCTGTCCTAGGGAGATGGGCAGGGCCTGGCTTCAAGAAGTGTATCCAAAACAGGTCACCAAATCTAGGAAGGGCTAAGGTGAGTCTGGCTCGTTTGCTGAGGGGCTGAGAAAACAGGAGGTCAATGAAACAGGAGACAAGAGTATGGAGTAGCAGGCTAAATGGGTGAAGTAGGAAGAGGCCTCGGTGAATTCTGGAGATTGGGCCAGACCTGATACAAGGAGGTGAAGAAGATAGTACTGACAAGATTACCTATCAGGGACAAAATTAGATGCTGTTCGGTGACTCTTGGGGTGGGAATAAGAATCCCAGAGAGTGGGCTTCCATACCAACTGGTGGTTACTAACTTGCCTTCAAAAAGGGGTGTGGGGGGGCGCCTGGGTGGCTCAGTGGGTTAAAGCCTCTGCCGCCAGCTCAGGTCATGGTCCCAGGGTCCTGGGATCAAGCCCCGCATGGGGCTCTCTGCTCAGCGGGGAGCCCACTTCCCCCTCCTCTCTCTGCCTGCCTCTCTGCCTACTTGTGATCTCTCTGTCTGACAAATAAATAAATAAATAAAATCTTTTTTAAAAAGAAAGGGTGATACTAACTGCCCACTAACTGCCAAGCTTTTACTGAGGGGGACTGTGCAAGTTGGGGGCAGAGCTGAATTTAGGGGGGCGTGGGATGAAGGGTGGAAGAAAACTGGTAAAGAGAGAAACACAATGCTCAGATAACGTGAGAAACGATGACTGGTTGGGGGCACTTCTGGGGCTTATAGATTCCTTCTCTCTCCCCAGTGAAATCTTCAGCAAAGTGTTTATTACTCACTGCAGTTTTTGTGCCAAGGATGAAAAGGAGGGGGCTGGGAGCACAAAGAAGTTGCTGTAGCTGCACCAAAATCATATGTGGGGGACCAGAGCACCTGCAAGGTGACAGCAGGCAGAGCAGACAGCCCTCTTAGCCCAAGAGCCCTTTTCCTTGGATGAGGTTGGACTAGGGTTCCACCTAGAAACACAGGAGAAGGTCCAAATGTTCCCCAGGACAAGGGTCTCACCACCACTTTTCTGGCCCAGGTTCCCCCAACAGTCCAGATAGAGAGCTGGCGGAGGGTCCCTGGGGAGTTAGCAACTTTTCCATGACAGTCATCAGGCTTCTTATCTCAGTTCACTGGGGGACATCTTTGGTTATTGGTGAGCTGAATGCAGAAATGAATGAAAATGAGATGAACGTGCCTGGAGGGGGCAACTGGTATTTTAAAATGTGGGACTTTCCTTACTTCAAAGGGTCTATAGTAGGCTCCTTCAAGTATTAGGTTAGGCAGACCGAATATGCTGTGCCTTTTTGTTTTGTTTTGTTTTGTTTGAGGTTTTTTTGGGGGGGTCTTTCTGCTGTAATGAGAATATAATCCCTTCTGGATAAAGAGAACAACCTGATGATAATAGCTTCCAGACTGGAGTGCAGTAAGTGAAGAGCCAGTCCTTGTTAAGAAGTAGACGATCCAATGCTAGGGAAGTGGGTTGTTTGTGCCAATGAGTTGTGTTCAGCCATCAAGGACAGAACACATTTATCCCCTCCCCCACAGCCTCCTCCTCAGTCCATGCAAAACAAATTGGAGTGAAACAACACCATCTGCTCATTTCACACTCAGTGAAGAAGCACGTCAACTCCTTCTCAAGGTTAGGAAGTCCAAACTCAAAAAGACACTTCTAGTTATGCAGTAAAAATGCCTCCTGAAAGCAGGAATGCTGCAATCTTGGAAGAGTCCACTGTTTCCCCAAACAAGACATGGAAAGGGCTGAGCTGATCAGGGCTAAGAAGCTGAGGGCTTTCTTACAGGAGTGTCACATGGAGCTTTACTTAATGGCAGAAAGTCCTGTTTCGCTGGTCAGTTGCATTTCCATAATTTGCAGCCTCTGATTTTGATGAGAATAGCAGTAGACAAGACCATCGTAATCACCCTGGTTCTAGCATCCTGTGGTGGGAGGAAGAGGGGGAAGTAGAAAGATAAGTCTTGCTCAATCAGAGATCCTATTTTGTTCTGATATTTCCCTTTGGTGTAGCAACTCCCCCCACCTTTTTTCCCCTTTTTTTCTGCAATCACTTAAAAAAAAATCTAAATCCCTAATTAAACTCTGTTATTCAACCCAGACATGATGCTTTGAATTAGAGAAGAAATTTACTCGTTTGATTCTACCCCTATTTCCTTTACTCAACTAAACTCTGGGTTCAGAAATAAAGATAAGGGAGGGTTCTTGGGTATACGAATGCCTTCAGAGATTAGAAGGTGGGCAGCCCTTCGGCTTTTGCAACAAATATTAAATTCCACACAGTTCTAACTGACCACCAGTAAATAATGTTTCTCCCAAGAGAACCCCTGGGACAGTAATGACTGGACTTGTCTTAGAGATCAGACACTCACAACACAAAGTCTGAAAGACTCAAGTCTCACGTTACTTATAGCACGCCTCACTGGGATGTGTGTCGGCAATTTACGATCTCCTGGGAGAAACAGGAAATTAATATAAAAGGATCAATTGTGACATGCCAAGTACCAAATAAGTGTACATTATGTAAAATTATAGCTCTTTTTATTCATAAGGCTTTTGTACCAGACTTTTGAAATTTGGTGAACAAGACTGCTTCATCTTGATCTTCTCCCTGATCTTCAAGCTGGAGGAGCTGCGTGCGGCCCTGGTCCTGGTGGTCCTCCTCATCGCTGAGGGCCTCTTCATGTTCACGTACAAGTCCACGCAATTCAACGTGGAGGGCTTTGCCTTGGTGCTGGGGGCCTCATTCATCGGTGGCATCCGCTGGACCCTCACCCAGATGCTCCTGCAGAAGGCGGAACTTGGGCTCCAGAACCCCATTGACACCATGTTCCACCTGCAGCCACTCATGTTTCTGGGGCTCTTCCCTCTCTTTGCCATATTTGAAGGTCTCCATTTGTCCACATTGGAGAAGATCTTCCATTTCCAGGACACCGGGCTGCTCCTGCGGGTGCTGGGGAGCCTCTTCCTTGGAGGGATCCTTGCCTTTGGTCTGGGCTTCTCTGAGTTCCTCCTGGTCTCCAGAACCTCCAGCCTCACCCTCTCCATTGCTGGCATTTTTAAGGAAGTCTGAACTCTGCTGCTGGCAGCCCACCTGCTGGGAGATCAGATCAGCCTCCTGAACTGGCTGGGCTTCACACTCTGCCTCTCAGGTATCTCCCTGCATGTGGCTCTCAAAGCCCTCCACGCCAGAGGTGACGGTGGCCCTAAACCTCTGAAGGGGCTGGGCTCCCACTCCGACCTGGAGCTGCTGCTCCGGAGCAGCCAGCCGGAGGAGGACGATAACGAGGAGTGGGGGAGTACTTTGTGGCCCAGGGGCAGCAGTTATGAGCCAGGGGACTGGCAGGGAACCAGGCTGCTCCCAGGCCTCGCACCTCACTGCAGCCCGGGAGCAGGGGCCTGGGACTCTCCCAGGCTGGGCCTCGGGAAGCACGTGACCACGCGGCGGGGCTCCTGCAGGTCGCTGGTACAACAGAGGGGGGAGCGTCAGGCCAGAGCAGGGCCCAGATGTGCCCAGCTGGCCAAGGGAGCGGGCTGGTCTCCACGGCTTGCTGGGCACTGACAGCCCAGGTGTTGATTTCCAGGGGCAGAGTGGGTTTCTAAGGGGCCGGGTTTAGACTGCAGAGCAGTTGGGAAGGGGAGATGCCAAGGCTGCAGCCTGGCATCTCCCCTTGGGTCTGGGGCGTGTCTTTTCTCAGTACAGGTCTATTTATAGTTTGGAAATAAAGGATTTACAGTCCACTGAAAAAAATATATAAATAATATAATATAAATAACCTGAATACAAATAATATAAATAACCTGAATTCATTCATCCATTCAACCATCTGTTGGTGTGTCCATCTGTCCAACAAACGTTACCCTGGTGCCTACAGTGCCAGCCCTCCAAGTTACCAAGACAAATAAGGCATGGTCCCTGCCCTTGTTGGGGCGCAGACCTGCAAATCATAATACAGCAATAAGTGCAATCACACAAGTGTGTTCAAAGTGGAAGGTAACCAAAAAGGAGGAAACAGTTGGCTACATGAGGGCAGGATTGTGGGGGCATGGGGTTCCAGGCAAGAAAAACTTCTCAGAAGAGTTGAAACATAAAAGAGGAATTGGAATTTACCAGGCATATTCTAATCAGAGAACATAGCTTGAGCAAAGGCATGGAGGCACATGAAAGCCTGGAGTATCCAAGGAGCTAGAAGCCATGTAATATGGCCGCAGGGTTTTGTGTGGCTGTGACAGATGAGCCTGGAGAAGTAGACACAGGCTAGAAATAAGACAAACCCTACAGGTCATGTTCAGACATTTCCCTGTTGACAATGGGCTTCGCTGGTGGGCTTTCAGAAGGACATGTATTTAGAATAAACTTTATGATGGCTAGATGGAAAATAGAAAGTGAGAACAGGACAAGAAACCCAAGAAAGGCAAGTTGTCACTGTGTTCACACCATGCTTTTTTAAGAGCTTTGTTCCTTTAAAAAAAAAATAGATTTTCTTTTTTAGAGCAGTTTTAGAGCAGTTTGCAGTGAAATTGAGGGGAGGGTCCATGGGTTCCCCACATATGCCCTGCCCCAGACATGCACAGCCTACCCCCTTACTGACACCTGCAGTAAGAGTGATACAGTTATTACACTCAACAAAGCTACACTGACTCAACAAAGCCCAGAGACCTTTTCTATCTAGACTGAGAAATGCCACTGTTAGTGAACCCAGTATTTTTTAATATCATGGATCTTGAGAAGCTGGTCTTATTTTTACCATGTCTGGTGTTTTTGCCACAAGCGTTTTCTCTGCAAACATTTTCACTGCATAACTAATTGGCCATAAGGCAATTCTGCCATAAAAGATTAAAAAAAATAACTGGTTAACAGTTTGGTTTGACAGTTTGTTGGTTTCATCAACTGGTTGACAGTTGGGTTTCATGTCTTCATTGACATAGGACTCCCGTTTTTATAGTACATACATCTGAGTCCTCATAACGGTCTGTAGGACAGTGCAGAGTTTTGAACCCGCATTTCCCATAGAACTCGGGAACGTCTGTCAGCAGACTTGTGACAATATGCCAAGAACAAACAACAACGTAGAAGGCTTTCACAACACAATGCAAGGCTCAGTTACAAATATGCATTCTAGAAGGATGAAATTTTAGTGAAAAAGGAAAAAGTGTAATGTTGAACGAGGAGACAAATCAACAAGCAAAAAAAAAAAGTGTGTAGTACTAAGAATGAAAGACTTTAAAGATATGTGCTTCGGTACCACTCATAAAATAAAATCGGCTATCTGTGCACTATTGCCATGACTCTAAACTACACATTTTAAATATATTCAAGTATTTTGTATTTCAACAATCAAGTCTTTTTAATTTTGCTCATTTTTATGATTCATTATGTCCCTTTGAATGAATGTCCTCTTTTTTTTTTTAAAGATTTTATTTATTTATTTGACAGACAGAGATCACAAGGAGGCAGAGAGGCAGGCAGAGAGAGAGGAGGAAGCAGGCTCCCTGCTGAGCAGAAAGCCCGACACGGGGCTCGATCCCAGGACCCCAGGATCATGACCTGTGCCAAAGGCAGAGGCTTTAACCCACTGAGCCACCCAGGTGCCCCTCTTTTATTTTTTTATGATTTTATCTCTTATGGTAAAATTGCCTTGTAGCCAATTATTTATGTAGCAAAAATGTGACAAAAATGCTTGTGGCAAAGATGCTTATGGCAAACTTATGTAGAACCATGTTCACAGCATCCTGGGGTTGAGCATGCTAACTGAGCTGGCTTGTGGCCACTCGGCCAGTCCAAAGGCTGAGGGAATCAGCAGCAGGACCCTGGTATCATGACCTGAGCCGGAGGCAGACACTTAACCAACTGAGCCACCCAGGCACCCTGATGACTTTCTATATTGATTAGACTCACAATATTGTTCCTAGTTGAAGTATCTCTGGAAACTGGCACATGTAGACAGAGGGATTTTGGATACTCTATGAGAAACTTAAACTACTGAGTAGTAAAGCTAGGAACAAAAAAATGTCCAATTCTTTCAAGTTACAGCTGAAGTACCCTATTTGCCATGGTTACCCTTTCTTTCTATTTAGAATTTTTGTGTTGGCAAAAAAAAGGATCATGCGATAATGTTATTTTTAAGTTGCTACTGGGTCTATGAATAATTCATTTAAAGTAAAATCTCAATATCTTGTGAGCTTATTTTTGGGGCCCTAAACATTGATTAAAATATCAGCCTGTTTAACATAACAGCATGGCATGGTGCATGGCAATCTTTAGGAACACGTCTTCCCTCTCAGTGCTGTTAAACACTTCTGGTGGATTCCTTTTGCGTTATATCCCATTGCATTTTATTACAAAAGTTTCTTCTTGCCATTAACTTTACAATCCAATTATCAAAGGAATTTTCTAACTTCTTGCCTTAATGTTTGTTTCATTGGGATTAAAAGAGTTAAATGAACTTTTTTTTTTTAAAGATTTTATTTATTTGACACAGAGAGAGAGAGATCACAAGTAGGCAGAGAGGCAGGCAGAGAGAGAAGGGGGAAGCAGACTCCCTGCTGAGCTGAAAGTCCAATGCAGGGTGATCTCAGGACCCTGAGACCATGACCTGAGCCGAAGGCAGAGGCTTAATCCACTGAGCCACCCAGGCGCCCAAATGTAATGTCTTTGAGGTAACTGTCAAGTTGACAGAAATCATAAATTTATTCGTCCTCACCTCATTTTTTGTCTTCAAAGCAACAGATCAAGCTAGGAGTAAGGAAGGAGTATACGCTGTTGGCAACATTATACTTAGTTGTCCTGCTGAGACTGCCAATACAGTAGCCAAACAACCGTAATAATTTCTGGAAGGCATTTGTGACACTGACACTCGGCCCCATTATGAATTGCACCAAACCCCTGGAATCGTTGCATATGGGTCTGAAAGCTGCTGTCAGGCTATAAGAGCTCTTAATTGTTACTGACTTGTGCTAGATTTGCGTTCTACTTACAAACTTCTTTTTGGTGTGTCTGTGTTTGAATCAGGGCAGAGTACATTTGGACCCTTAAAATTCATTCTGTATTTCTTTTAATCAATACAAATCAAAAGCAGTCTCAGAAATGCCTCGTTGTCAATTACATCCAGCCACGTCAGAAGTAAATGTCATGTCTTCTGAGGGTTGCATTTTCTCAAGGAAGCAGTGTTCAGGCATATTTGTTACCTCAATTAGTCTGATTTAGTGGTTCAGTCAGTGAGCTAGTTACTCTGGCAGTCAGCAGAGTAATTCGATTTCTAAGCGGCTGGTAAGGGACTAAAAACCATACAAAATGCTAACTCCACGTCCTGAAAGCAGATGTACAGATCCTGATGTTCTTAGTGGCACAGCTGTCAGGGAAATGTGTTGGTCCCTGATACGATCTCCATCCAGGGCTAGAGCCCCTTGATGTCACATGCCTGGAGATTCTGCCAGGAGGTGACAGGAAGGGTGTTTCTTTTGGAAACCTAGTGCCCTGAAGTGATTCTTTTTCTTCTCCACTGTCTTTAGCTGGCAAAAGGTGGAGGCTGACAGCCCTGAAGATAGTACTGGAGGGTCTATTTTAGAAAGGGAGCATGTTATGCTCTAAGTCTATCAATCTTGTCTCCTTTCCGCTCACTCCAGAGGCCATGAAACTAATCTTCTATTGCTTAGATAGGTGCTTTGGAGAAGTGGTCACATTGTGACTGAGACTCCTTAGGACCTCAACCCAGCGGCAGAAACGGTGGCCTGCATTATCTAGATAAGAGATGAGGAGTGTGGTTACCAAGATAACCTAACCCGATGTATTGTATTCTCCCCTCTCTTAATTCCCTGCCGAAGTGATCATGCCAATGTAACATCAAAAATAATTATTTATCACCGCTAGAACTTAGAATGCTATCTGGCCTGCATTCCTGCCTCAAGAGTAAATCTCAGCTGTTTACAGAAACATATATTATATTCTAGGAATCTTTTGGTTGCAGGTGACAGAAAACCAATGCAAATTTCCCTGAGCTAAAGAGAAGGATTTATGGAATCAAGGCTGAAGCATTTCACCAAACCCAAGGTATAACTGAACAGCTATGGGTGCAGAGAGGCGGCTGGGTCTCAGGAACACTAGAAACTGAGGACTTGGGTGACGTTCAAATACTGTCTCATTCACTGTGGCTGGGATTCTGGGAGTGGCTTCATTCTCCTGTTGGTTGCTAGTTTTTTCTACGGGTGGGAAAACAAGACCTTGTACACTTCTTGGTTTGAACAGTTTAGACTTTAAACCACCAGAAAGAAGGGGCTCTCTCTCTCTCTCTCTCTCTCTGCGCATTCTCCAAGTTGAAAAGTCTTCCAGGCTCAGCTTGCAGCAGGCCCGCCTGACCCAAAGGAGGGTGGCCGGAGTGATTAGGGTAGCGTGATTGGCCAATCTCAGGTCCGGTGTCCACACCAAGCCCAGTCAACTGTGGCCAGGAGGTGAGAGGGCCCACAGGAATACGCGAGCTGCAGCGGGGACCAAGGGGTGGCTGACAGCCATTCCCACAGGTGTCCACCACCTAAACAGCTAAAACAAAAAGGATGAAGTTGAAAAATAAAAGCAACACGAAGATAGATTAAACACAAACCAAATAAACATAAAGAAAGTAAAATTTAAGACCAAAGTCTTTTAGCAAAGAGCATAATTTTATTTTGATAAGAGGTGTATTTCAGAATAAAAACACAACAGTAATAAATCCTAAACCATCATGTAACACATAGTAAAACCTGTTAGAAATCGTGTATGAGGGAAAAGAAATGATACATCTCTTAAAATACATGATACGTCTCTAAAACCAAAGAGATGCCATTAAAAAGCTATTTGAATTGATAAAAAGTTCAATAAAATGGTAGGATGAGATAAATACACAAAAATCAATAGCTAGCCTGTATAATGGCAATAACATATTAAAAATGTGATGAAAAGGGAAATCTCATTCCTAACAGCATCAAAAATACAAAAACGGTAGGCAGCAGACTGGAATGAAAATTTGATGAAATTAGCATAAAATTTATTTAGAAGAATAAATCATTAAGGATAACAAAAAGAATATATGTTAAAGGTAAGCATAATGAGGGAGAATTAGCCCCAACAGGTATTAGAATGTCTTATATTTAAGTAATTACACAGTGTGGTATTGATGCAAAGTAGACAAATGAATGAACCAGATAAGTAACTTTGACACAGATTCTGATATACTTTAAAATGCTAATACATAATAAATGTAGCTGCACAAACTAGTGTGTGAGGAAAAATTCATTCAGCAAAGAGTATTGGGACAACCGGTAGTTATGCAAAGAGAGGGGCATACCACCAAAGATAGGAGTCAATCAAGAATCTGGAAAAGTGATTTGTAGCAAATAGGATAAAAGTTAAATTTTTCCTCTTTTATTTTTTATTTTTTTTAAAGATTTTATTTATCTATTTATCTTCGAGGGGAGAGGGGCAGAGGGACAAGCAGACTCCCCACTGAGCATGGAACCCCGCCTGGGGTTCCTTGGAGAGGTTAGATAAGAGGCTCATGGGAGGTTGGAAATCCTTGTGGGGCTCCATTTCACAACCCCGAGATCATGATGTGAGCTGAAAAACCAAGAGTCAGAATCTCAACTCACTGAGCCACCCAGGTATCTCTAACTTTTCCTTTACTAAAAGCTCATTCAAGTCAGTAAGAAATTCAAATCAGTAAAGATTACAAAATAATGTAAATATCCCTGAAACTAATAACAAAACCCTGAAACTGATAACACATTATATGTTTAAATTTAAGTAATAAATCTTAAAAATAGTATAAATACCCAGTGATCCTATCTCAAAGGTGGGAATGCAAATTGGTCCAACTCTTTGGAATGTCATTAACAATATGTATCAGTGAATATATTCATACTCCTTGATTTCGTAGTTCTTTCTCCAGTGAAGTATCTTGGCAAGACAATTTGAAAAACATAAAAGTTTTATGAATCGGGGCACCTGGGTGGCTCAGTGGGTTAAGCCTCTGCCTTCGGCTCAGGTCACGATCTCAGGGTCCTGGCATTGAGCCCCGCATTGGGCTCTCTGCTCAGCGGGGAGCCTGCTTCCTCCTTTCTCTCTCTGCCTGCCTCTCTGCCTACTTGTGATCTCTGTCTGTCAAATAAATAAATAAAATCTTTTAAAAAAGTATTATGAATCAATGTACTCATTGCAGTATTATTTGTGTTGACCACGCTATATAAAATAGCAGCCCCGTCATCCTTTATCCCTTCCTTGCCTTTTTTGGGGGGGGGCATTTATTTCTAGACCTGAGAGCCCTGTCCAGCACATAGTAGAAAACTGATAAATATTTGCAGATGGGGGCACTTGGGTGGCTCAGTGGGTTCAAGCCTCTGCCTTTGGCTCAGGTCATGATCCCAGGGTCTTGGGGTTGAGCCCCACATGGGGCTTTCTACTGAGTAGAGAGTCCACTTCACTCTCTCTGCCTGCCTCTCTGCCTACTTGTGATCTCTCTCTGTCAAATAAATTTAAAAAAAATTGCAGAATGAATGAACAACATCAAACATCCAAAAATAAGAAAATGGTTTAGGCAATTATGATTTATCTACTCAACCTAATATTATAAGTAGTGCATATATTTTTAAGAATAATAATTTATAACATAAGGAAGTATTTATGATAAGTTCAAGAAAGCAGAATATGTAATAAGTTTAAGAAAGTAGAATATATATTTACACATACACTATGATTGCAAATTTTCTTACAAGCAGTTTCTTACAAAGTTACAAAGTTAAAAACTAGTATAAGAAACTATATATAGAAAAAATGACTTTTTTTTCTTTTATAAAACTGCAAATACAGAAAAAGCTTCGTGGAGAGGAATAAAAATGGAAGGAGATACAGCCAAACATTAAGAATGGTGTGGGAAGAGGGGCGCCTGGGTGGCTCAGTAGGTTAAGTCTCTGCCTTTGGCTCAGGTCATGATCTCAGGTCCTGGGATTGAGCCCCGCATCGGGCTCTCTGCTCAGCAGGGAGCCTGCTTCCCTCTCTCTCTGCCTGCCTTTCTGCCTACTTGTGATCTTTCTCCCTCTCTGTGTGTGTGTCAAGTAAATAAAAAAAAGTCTTAAAAAAAAAAAAAAAGAATGGTTGTGGGAAGAGAGAATACAGGTAATTTTACTCTTCTATTTACTTTTGAGCATTTTCCACAGGTTCCATAACATGCATTCCTTTAATATTGGGAAATTTGATAAATGCAACATCAAAAGAGATGGTTTTTAAAATCACCAACGTCAAGAGGGTATGATTTCAAACACAAATAATGACAAGAAGGAAAAAGAGAGGAGGAAAAGCCAAAGTATTAAATATAGTGAGTTACAAGTTAATGTTTTGGTTTATTTTAATGTAATTAGAGAAGTTTGGGTTTAAGAATATGAAAATCTGTAAAGCTGATTATCCTTTGAGTCACTGCTTACTTCTGTTAACCAACTACATTACCACCCTTAAGTACCTGTTAGAAACTCCGAAGCCATCTAGCAATTTCTCAAAAACATGTATCCCTGGAGCCACCCCTGGGAGTTTATAGTTCAGGAGGATTGGGGTGGAGTCTAGGAATCTTTCATGTGTTCAGCATATTCGCTGGGTGATTCTATATTTGGGAATCCCTGCACTAAGCATCAGGGAGGCTTTCTGTCTTGAGAGCCCTTGAACTTCTTCAGGAAACTCTCTCTTACCTGCCCTTGGGTCATTACTGCTCCTGCAGTGTTGCTCTAGCTGCTGTGGTTGTGGCGGTCCCCTGGAGGGTTTGTGTGCAGAATCTAGAAACTTCAGAATCTAGAACCCAATAGACTGGCCCTTCTCCTCCCTTAGGCTTCCATGGACTTACTAGAACTCCATAAGCTGTGTCGCGCTGAGCTGGGCTCCTCACAGGCCACAGTCTTCACCGTGATACATTGGCTTAGTGTCACCACTGATTCAGAGCCTCTCATCCAGTGGTCATTGTCATTCAGCCTCTTTTTTATAATGTTCTGCACTTGCTCCCCAATGATGCAAGCTCTCAGAGCTTAACCTCTGTTCCAAACATTTCCTCTGTTCCCCTGGAAGTCCCACCACGTTGTAAACAAATGCCTCTATTTACCCATTCTCTGCACAGGCATCCCTTCTCTCTCCTCTTTTGTTTTTTAAATCTGACTCTCTCCTGAGGCCACTTCTGTGGACCTCATTTGTTCAGATCTCAAGTGACCAGTAGGTGGTGTTAATATTCATCTGGAATCCCACTATCATTTCCCACCAGATCACTTATATTTTGGAGCAGAAACAAAAAACCTAAGGAGAACAAGAACTCTGATTTGGGGACTCATGGCATCTAGCTCAGTGTCTTTTTCATTGTTGTTGCCATATAATGATTGACTTATAAGACATTTCTCAGCTATCTTAAGTGTCAAGTGGCTTATATTCTTTCTCTCCGTTCCTACCTCTCCATGCCTGCCATCCTGGGTGACTTCATTGGCTTTGTGGATGACCCATCTCTTAGCTACACTGATCCTGCCCTCCTCTTCTTCTTCTCCTCCTTCTTCTCCATCATCCTATTCCTATTTGGTTCCTGTTCCAAGCTACAACCCTTCTACCCACCTACCACCATCACATACAGCCAGTCTGCTCTCCAACACGAGGGAGCTGAATTTGATAACATAAAAACTTCAAGAAGCTCATTTATTCCTTTAGCTTAAGTTCAATATAAGAGCTACCCATATTTTGGTCCCTTTCTATTAGCACTGAGAAACTCCCAAGCAGGAGGCACCCTCAACCTTATAAGCAATGCATCAAAAAGTAATGCACCAAACATGTTCCAGTATGTTGACACTCTCATTTTACCCTAGTCATTCTAACCATTCTGGATTTATTTCCTTCCCTATCTAGACTAGAGCACATGGTTTACCAGTTTAATAATTCACTTCTTGGCATCCTTGAATGCCTCCATCCCTTGTCTTTTACTTCTTCACCCACTCTTAGAAATCCCCACCTCTGGGTCAGTCCAACCATCCACATTCTCTCCTCTTACTATGTATTGCCTTAGAAATACTAGATCAACAAAAATCACAAATGCATCATTAAGAATTTCAGCTGGACCCATGTCCACTTCCCTCTCTTAATCCCCTCTGGCTCTTCCACATATATGCTGCTCTCCTTACCAGACCCCTTCTCTTTGTGCAGCAGAAGGCCTTGCTCCTACTTCGTGGAGAAGATCAAGACCCTCAAGAATGAATTTGGTATCCTCTTGTCTATGAACATATCTGCACAGTTGTATCTTTGCTTTCTTCTTTTCCGGCTCTTCCCCCCCAAGCAAATATGTAAACTTCCTTCTGTAATTTGAAAAATCTTCACATCAACATCAAATACATCAGATATTTATTAAATACCAGGTACCAGGTGGGGCAATCGGGATATAGTGATAAATGGAATCCAGCTGCGATTGATGCCTCTTTTCCCATGAATTACACATTCCTCTTTTACTTACTTAATTACAGTGGGAGCTGCCACATTACTGCCTGAATGGGTTAGAGTGGGCTAACCCCAGACTGACTCTCGGTCCTTCCACTGGGAAGTTCATAACTAAGACTGACAGTCGGAAGCAGACTGTAACAGGGTAACTGGGAAGTTTCTGGCAGTGGCCACTTTCTGCCATGTGGACTATGACACAGAGCCATTGTGCAACAGATGTGAAACGGAGGCAGATTCAGAAAGAAGGGCGGAGACACGAGACTCTCCAAAAGATGATTTTCTGGGTTCTATAAAGCACTCAAGTTTCTAGTTCCATTCCCGAGGTCTGGTTGCATCCTCGTCCTGAGATTCCAGGGTCCTTTCCATAAAATTTCTTTCTGCTTCAGACAGTATTTCGTGTTGGGTTTCTGTTGCTGGCAACCAAAAAGAAAGATCCTGTCTTTCTTGCTTGAAAGCTGGACTGCCTTGTTTGGTGACTGCTTCTGGTGGGACCCAGCCATGTGTCCTTTGAGGAGAGAGGACTGGGTAGCCATTGTCAGGATGTGGCTTCTTATTTCCAGTCTTCATTAAGGTGTTACAAGAACGACACATGCTCAAATATAGCGGAAAGCTGCCTGAAAACCACAGGGCCAGGGTGTAACTCTATTCTGTGAAGTCCTTTTTGCATATTGCCAGTTGCTTGAGACTACTGAGGTCAGATAATCATGGGCCTTGCTGAATGACAGCTGCCAAATTATCTACTACAGTGTTTCAAAGCTATCAATTATCCCCTTGCTCTCTTGAATCTTCAACACTTCCCTCTCTATTGGCTCCTTGGATCAGCAGTTAACTTCACTCCTCTCTTAACAAAATCCATTCTAGACTTCCCAACTCTTTCTTCCTATTATAAGTAAACACCTTGGGAAAGTTGTTCATACTCAGCGACAAGCCATAGCAATCAGGTGGTCTTACTCTCTGCTGCAACTGCTCTTGTTAAGGTTGTCCATGACCACCTTAGCAGGAAATGTAACAGATGTTTTTCAGGTCTTACCTTACTTGACCTCTCCATCACTATGGACCACTCCTGCATTCCTGAAGCACTTTGTTCCCTTGGGTTCTGTGACACTACACGCTTCTGCTTTTCTTTTTATACGTCTGTTTGTTTCTTTGCAAGTTCTTTTTCTTTTCTGTACCTTAAATGTGTTGGTGTTCCCGGGTTTAGTCCTAGTCCTAAATCTTCCTCTCTGGTCTGAAACTTTCCTGGGGCAATCTCAACCACTTCTTGGCGTTACTGTATATATTGGGGTATAATCCCAGTCCTTTCCCCACTATAATTAGAAGAGACAGAGTCATCTTATATTCTGACCATTAAAAAAAAGTCCTTCATATTACTGGATGTTCTCTCAATTATTTTGGACATCAGAATGTTCTTTGGGGGAACATGCAGCAGCATGAAATAAATCCATTCTGTGTTCATATAGAAGCCACCTGACAGAATTGGTAAGAAACAAAGAAATTTTACACAAATTTAGAAATTAGTTCCAGGGAGATACCTTCAAATTTTCAAGTGTTGGATGTGCTTGAAAACAAGCCCTTAAGAGTCATTATGGAAAAAATATAGATGAATATGGGTATAGGATAGATGATGTAGTGTCATTAGATACTGTAACCTGGAATAAAATTATCAGTGACAATGCCACATATCAAGTCAAAAATTGAGGTGGAAGTAAAGATAATCTGTCTTGGGAAACCGTGTCAGAGACTCAAAATGTGACTCTGGTGATGATAAAAAGCCTGTGAAGAGTTTCTAGAAAATCATTTTTTAAATTATATTTCATTAATAGATTAAAGTATATAAGTATAATTAAGTTAATGCATTAAATAGTATCAGTAGATCTCTGATTATTTCATCTACATCTTCAAAAGTTCATAAATTTAAGCTGGCTACAAAGTTTTATTGCGGTTGGATTTTAATTGGGAAAATGGGGCACGCTCTGTACTCAAAGGCGTCTTCTATTTAGGCATAGATAGTACATGCTGATGACTCACCTCCTGTCCAGTTCTCCCTGCTAAACCCCAGACCCAAATAACAGTTTACTGACACTTCTACTTAGATGTCCCTTAGGCACTTTAAATTAAACTTGTCCAAAGTTAAACTCACATTTCCTCCCATCTGCTCCTCTTCCTAATTCCCCTCTCAGTGAATGTCACCACCTTCATTCCAATGCCTAAACTGAAATCTGAGTCACCCTCGCCTCCGGTCTCCCACACACACCTCTGTCGCTTCTATCTCTCTCCTAAATCTCTCTCTTATCTGCTCACTTCTCTTAACTCCCTCTGCTTTACTCCAGGCCCCCACCATCTCCTCCCCAGACTACTGTGAACAGAATCGGAACTGGTTTCGTAGGTCTTGTCTCCTTCCAATCTACACTTCATGAAGCAGCCTGCGTGATTCTTCTAAAATGCAAATCCGATGTCAGTTCTCACTGCAGGATAGCTAACTCATCTTTGGCTCAGTTTAGAGACTGATGCTTCTTCCCTAATTCCCCAACCCCACCCTCCCTCTGCCCCCACAAACAATTTAGTCAGGTTAGATGCTCTTACTGTTTCCCACACTCCTTATCTTTCCTTACCATAACATTCTTCACACTTCTTTGTTACAACTCTTTCCTGCTAGACTGGGAACCTTGTCTATCTGGCTCACCATTGCGTTCCTTGAACACAGGGCAAGAGCATGAGACACGGTGTTTTATAAATATTAAATGAACGAATGAATAATTTTATCTCAGCACCCAGCACAATTTCTGGCAAAAAAAGAGATCTTCAATAATATTTGGTGCATTAATAAGTTGTTGTGGAACTACAGATATATGATTAAGCAACGTGTAATGAGCAAAATTAATATTGTGTAGGCTTTGTCCTTAAGGAGCACATAGCCTTCTTAATTAGGCTTAATTCAGAGACGGCTCTCTAGAACAGGTGGCTTTGGGAGAAGAAAGGGAGAAATAAAAATTCTTACCTAGTGAAATGTAAAGGGTGAGTGTAAAAATGTCAACACTTGGGTAGGAGAAAATCTTGTGCCTACATGAGTTACATGGGTAACTCCTAGTTAAAATTTTCTGTGTCTAGGAATTGTTCTATATTCGGACCTACTAGTCAGGGGGCTAGCTTTCTTCTTCGCTACCTTGGATACTGGTATTCGGCCAGGGAATCAGCTACAGAATCTAATTACTGCCAGCAATTAAACACTGAAATATATTTCCTCTCTAAAGTTGGAAAATAATCCTTTTACTACAGAGAATAAGATTTTTACCAAGTTTTATATTCATTGACTTTATTAATTTTTCATTTAATTTTTATATCAAAGTACACTTAGAATAAATTTCACAAGAATATTTGGTCTAGTTATTTTTGGCCTGCACTTTGATAACTTATACAAACATACAAAGGCCAGTCTGTTTTCTTTGCTCTAAAACTTTCTTTGTGCTCTATTCCTTGAACATGGGCCTCATGCTCTTAGATGAAAAAAGTGTTAATTTCACAAATGGCTTAATATATCTCTGTAGATTAATAGTTTAGACTACATAAAATATGTTGATTAGCAGTATAAATGTGAATTGAAGTATTAGTTGAAAATCTTGTTGGGAGGATGAAAATGATAAATAAGATTCTTAAGGAAAACTCTCAGAGATGCCTTAGTAGAGAGAAGAGAGGTTAATGAATTCAAATGCTGATTTTTTAGAGGGACTATCTACAATGTCAGTTACATTGCAATAAGAGGAGGAATCTGAATTCAAGTGTGTGCCTGGGGTTACTTTTCTTGAACTGATATAGGATCTATAACTTTTCATTTGGGGTTCCATCTATTAGTGGTTTATTAAAGTGAGCTTTATTAAAATTGTGATTTAATCACAAGTCAGAAATACATGATTTAGTCACCCTATTTTACAGAAAGTGCTTTAAACTTTTTGACTTAACTCCAATGTACATGATGGGCTGAGAAGTTAGTGGCACAGTTCACAAAAATGAAACATGAAAATCAGTCTGATATTTTATTAGCCACAACCCTTAAACTTCATTTTAAAAGTCACATTATACATTTTACAGTTTTACCAATGAAAAACTTTCAGACTTAAAAAAGATATCTGAAAATTAACATTTGCGAGGCAATTTATAGTTTCCAAAGGGTTTTTCTCATTAATTATCTCAGAAAACTGAATAATCACATTATTCATGATGTGATTATTAAAGGTTAATTAAGCAAATACTTGTGAAGTAATTGGGAGGTAATCTATTTCTAATTTAACAGGTCAATCAGGGGTATTTAGGAAATATTTTTGCTGGTTAACAACTCTAACCAAAACAAAAAGATATTTAAACGGTTTCCCTGGTGGAAAACAATAAGCATGTTTGTTCTTTTAGGAGTCGATTGTTTCAAAGAACTGGGATGAGGGTTCCTAATCCCACCGTTGGGATGATCTAAGAGGTTTCATGAGGAGTCTGAGCTCTTCCCTCCTAATGTTAACGCAAACCTTATATTGCTTATTTTGGCACTTCCCAATAAAAGAAAACATTTGAAGAAAATAATTACGAGAAGGCACGCAGGGATGTGGAAATCAGAGAAATAGCCATCTTCTCGTGGGAAGCAACACATTTTGGTTATTGACTATACAGAGCAGTGAACAAAAATCCAACTCATGTGAACAAGGAAGGCATGACTCTTCCAGCATTAACCACACAAAGACATTTTCTTAAGTCTTCCATGGGTGCAGTTTATAAAATTAGCAGTATTCCCATCAGCAGTGTAACTACAAACTGCTTTCCCCTAACTCTGGGAAGCCTGGGTGCTGCCTCACGATGACCAAGGGTTCAAAATCCCATTCCTCTCGCTCCCGGTTTACCGGCGAACCGCGTCATCTCCAGATTCGAGAAAGCGAAGTGCCCCGCAGAGGCATAGGTAAAAGGTCTGTTACAGCTAGAGGATCAGCACCGGGACGCCCTCGGGCTCAGGCTCGGTCCCGGCTCGGGCTGGAGGGGTGGACGCCGGGCACCTTTGTCTGCGCCCTGCTTCCCTGGACCGGGGCCGAGCGACGCCGGTGGGGGCGCGAGCCCAGCGGTCCGGGCGGGTCCCGGCCCTTCCCGGGGAAGCGCGCGGCGAGGGCGGCCCGGCCTGGAAGCCGGAGGTCAGCGGCGGCGCGGTGGGCCCCCTCCCACGGGAGCCGCGCCAGGTCCCAGCAAGAGCCGGGCGGGATCGCTATTGTTTTTGGCGAGCACATAAATCCCCGCGCCGACCCTCTGCGCGCCCAGGTTTCCTCCCGGAGGCCATTCGGTTTCCTCTGAGGCCCTATATAGAGGCCCTGGGCCCAGGCTGAGGAGAGGTGCGATCCCGCTCCGGCCTCCTGGACAAGCCCGAACTTCGAGCGCCTCGCGCCCCCAGTCTCCGCAGCCCGAAGTGTCAGGGGAGGTGAGAAAGGGGGCGATTTCTCCCTGGGGCGAGGAGCCCGCGGCTGGGGCGCGCATGGACTAGGGGCTGCGACTAGCGGGCGGCTGCGGGGAGGAGGAGGAGGATCCGCTTCTCCGGGGTTTCCCTGACGCCAGCAGCAGCGCCCGGCGCGCGCGCCCCGCTCCCGTCCGCGGCTCCGGGGGGAGGGGGAGGGGAGCGCCGCCGCGGCAGGCTAGGCGGCAGCCGGGATTGGAGCGGGGGCGGGCCGCGCACGGAGCCGAGGGGGAGCGGGCGAGGGAGGCGCGCGCTTGCGCGTGCGCGGGTGTGCGCGCCCCGGGCCCCCGCCCCCCACCCCCGCTGCCTGCGGTCTCCGCCCCCCTCGAGCTGGTGTGTGGAGCCGGAGTCGGCGGCGGGTGGCGGCGCCTGGAACCTGGAGACCGACCCCCCCCCGCCCCGACTCAACCCGGGCCCGGAATGTACTGACTCTCCCCCCTCTCTGCTCTCCTCCCCTCTCCGCCCCCCTGCAGGAGGGAGGCGCCCCCGAGTCTCCCCTCCCGCGAGAGGGGCCGCGCGGGCCGGGCCGGGCGGAACAGTGGCGGCGGCGGCCGCGGGAGCCGAGGCTGCAGCGAGGGACCGGCTGAGGCGCGCGGGAGGGAAGGAGTCGAGGGCTCCGCGGCGCTGCCGCTGCCGCCGCCGCTGCCGCCGCTCGCGGGGCAGAGATGGCGGCGGAGCGGGGAGCCCGGCGACTCCTCAGCACCTCCTCCTTCTGGCTTTGCTGCCTGCTGCTGCTCGGGCGTCCGGCGCCCACCGCGGCCGCCAGGAGCGGCTCCCCGCCGCAGTCCCCAGGTAAGCGGGGGCGCGGGCCCCGGAGGCGCGGGGTGGGGGCGGGGGCGCGGCATCCGCACCGCACCGGTGGCTGCGGTGTTTTTGTTTAGGATCCTGGAGGAAACGTGCAGGAACTTCTCTGCCTCGGTTCGGGTTGCCCAAGAGAAAGGGGGTAGCGCGGGGTGGAGAGTGAAGTAGGCGGGCGAGGGTGCCGCCGGGGGAGGGGCGGCCGCGGGGGCGCGTCGGGGGCTCCCGGGTCTAGTTCTGCGCTTTGTACCCGGAGGCAGGTTCACCCCTCGCCTCCCTCCCCTCCCCCAGGCTCATCCCACTTGTAAGAGTGGGACATTCTTGTGCTCACACAAGCACCAGTAGAGGCCACTACACACCTCATTAAATAAACAATCGCACGGCCAATTCATTAATTTTCAGGAAAGGAAGGGGGAGGGGGTGCTGGAACTCCGCATTCCCTGGCTAGGGATTTCCCTGCTGAGGTCCCAGGGAAGCGCTGGCAGATCTCGAGGGACACCTCGTGCGGGGATGGTAGCCCCGAGGCTGCGGAAGAGAGAGGGTGTCTGAGGGGCACAATTGCCCCCTCACAACCGCTAGTGTTGACTTAATGATGAGGGCGCCTTGGAGAACCGCTCCAACTGATTGTATCTGTTAGTGTTTCCGTTATGAAATGTTGCTTCTTTCCTGGGGATTACAACTCTATTTACAGCCTGGTAACTGCTCTTAACCTAGGGAATTGTCTGAGCATCGGATTTTAAGTACTTTATGTTTCCGAGTGGCAATGTATATATTTAGCCCGAAAAGCCCTTTTCAGGTGTTATTTTTAAATATCATAGATTATTGAAATTACCTGTGTCCCTGTTTAAGGAGGCCAATGAACAGACGCCAAGCCTGCCTGTTAGAAGACCTTACAGGGTAGTTGAGGAGCGGGACACATTCAGCAGTTGAAGGGCAAATTAGCATGTAATCTGGCTAAATTGTTTGACCAAGGTGGTGTATTGTAAAACTTGACAAAACTTTCACCTACTAGTATGAGATCTGAAATTTTTGCACTTGAACGTCATCTGATCAGGCACAGTGGCAGCTTTTAACCCCCAAGGCTTTACTTGTTTTTCGGATTCATACTGAATAATACTTAAAATCACACTGCAAATGTAACTTGACTGATAAACTTTATTTTGATTTTCTTGCAGAGTGTTATTAGCTCAAAAGAAAAGCTTTAAACATGAATACCAGTGGGCTTTATCTAAACAGCGATAAATAAATAATAGTGTTTTAGTATCAAACCTGCACTCGGCACATTCAGCCTGTACCTGGGTTAGAATACACATTTTGGGCCTGAAATGTAGGTTTACTGATCCACCTTTCTATTTTTGTGGATGGGCAAGAGAAATGTAACTATTTTGGAAGACGGATTCCTCCTCACTCTTAATTTTATATGTAGTTCCTATTATGTTTGTTTTAGGTAATTGGTGGAGGTTCTTTAGAATTTTGTCAGTAATTCTGTAAGTAAATAAAATGCCATTAATTTTATTAGGTTAATAAAAATCATGTAAGCAGTGTCTTAGGAGTGGTTGAAACATGTATTTCAACACTGATTCAATGGAAGGCTTTTATTTTGTGACGGTGAGGTGCAGACATTGCTTAAATGTGTGTCCGGCCCTCATGGAACTTCCAGTCTGGTGAGTCGGTAGAAAAGATAGCCGTTAAACTACCAATTATGTAATTAAGCACTAGAAAGAAGAAGAATGGGTTTTGAGAAAGGGTATACTGCCAGGACCCAATCTAGTCTGGGTGTCGGAAAAGTGAGATCTGAAGGGGAGGAGGGCTGGAGGTGGGGAGGCTCACAGCTAGTTAGTGGTATAAGTAGGGACTAGAGCACATATCTGATTCCTGGTTCAGAGTACTTTGCATATGCCATCCTGCTTTATTTCTCATTTCTGCAATAAGAAGGGGCTGGTCAGTTCTGTCATAAGCTGCAGGGAGATGGAGGGAACTGAGAACTGAGTAAGTGGCAACTGAAACAAGGGGTCGGTAGATCCCGTGTCATTTGTCAGTGGTTTTAATTTTTTATTTTTGTGGACGGGTAGACTCAAACCTTTCTGTGGGGGATTACAGTGAGTAGGTGGTAGGGTGATGGAGGTATTTGGTAGAAAAGGGAGAAAAATAAGGTGTGGGACAGTGGGATAAATGTAGTGGTTTTCCAGTTTAGGGTAGACTTTGAGGAGGACAAAGGAGGGAGATGAACTAGTGATGGAAAATGGTTGGCTGTAAAGGGTTGGAAATGATTAGGCACACTGGCTGGTTTTAGGAAGGAAGGAGGGGAAGATTTCTGAGAAAATGAGTAGGGACCTCGGGAAAGAAGTCAGGACAGAGCAGCCTGCCTGTGCTGTGCAAGGCTTCTCTAATCAGAGTGAGGGCTAAGGAATGGTGATGCGGTAGAATTGAGATGCAAGAATGGGAAAAGTAGGGAAGTCAGTGTTGAGGGGTCAGCTGAAATCAGTTTGAATTTAAAGTAGACCAGATGGCACCTGGGTGGCTCAGTTGGTTAAGCTACTGCCTTCTATTCAGGTCATGATTGTGGAGTCCCAGGGTCAAGTCTTGCATCAGGCTCCCTAACGTTACCCCTCTCATGCTCTCTCTCCCTCATTCTCTCTCTCAAATAAATATATAAATAAAATCTTTAAAAAAAAAAAAAAAAAAGCAGACCAGATGAGCTATTTCCAGTTTCTTCAGCAACTTTCTATATGCCAAGAGCAGAATTAGTGAAGTTTTAATCTTGTGTTGGTTTTTTTTATGAGTTACATGAAATATGTAGAAACCTTTTAAAAAACTTTACTAGAGTAATTGAATATTCTGTTCCTTGGTCAGAATGCAAAAAAGTGTTGGGGAAATGTCGTAATGATGGTGAGGCTAACCTTATTCTAGTCTTCAGGCGTGTACCGTAGCTAGGTGTACTGTAGCTACATTTCTCCTTTATGGGAACAATCCCCTTGTCAAAATCCCACATGGATGACACTATCTGTCTGAATCATTGACTTGATGTGATTTGTTACCTCCCAGGGTGGTCTGTTCCCGTTTTGAATAACTTTTGCCAGTAAACACCGCTTTATGCTGCACTTTTAACTTTAATTTTCAACCTTCCCACTCTTCTTGATTTTTTTTCCCCCTTTCTCACCTTTTTGGGCATCACTCTGTTAATTCATCTTTTGTGATCAGTTCATTGTTTGTTATTCAGGCTTTTCTTTCACTCCCTTATTAAATGTTGGCATCAAAGATGATCTCCTGTCTGGTCTTTATTGCTACCTGTAAGCTAATGACTCTCCTAGTCCACTCTTCTTTATGTGCCATTCAGTAGCTTCTCTGAATAGGCACCTTAAGTTACACAAGAACAAAGGTAAACTCATTTTTGCTCCCCTTCCCTCCTCCTTCACTCATCCCCTTTCTGTAGACAATAACAAACCAATTTCTGGCCCTGGGCTCTCACATTTTTGAATGATTGCATAGACTTGTCTTCCTGCATTACCTGTTTTGGGCATCTCTGTGCGCCATTCACCCAAGTTGAGATCTAGAAGTCATCCTGGATTCTCCCCTTTCTCTCATTCTTATAGCCCATACTTCTGTTTGATTTTTACTGCCTAGATATTTCTTGAATCTGAAACTTTTCATCATCATCCCCACCTAGACTAACAATAGTAGCTTTGTAATTCATCTCTTTATCTTTGCTCTTACCCTCCAGACATCTTCCTTCCCGCCGGAATGAGTTTTCCGATGTCCTTTTCTGAGTATGCCATACTTCTACTTAAAATATCTTATTAGTGTTCCACAGCTTGAGTGTCAGAGTCCTTGGCATGAAGATCGTGAGGCCTTTTGTGTTCTTTACCACTGGCCTCTCCCACCCTGAATTTGAAGCCTCATCTCTTGGCACCTCTAATGTGTATACCTGGTGTTCCACCGCTTTGGGTTCGTTGCAGAGCTTCCTGTCCCCATGCCTCTGACATGCTGTCCTTCCTCCTTTTCCTCCTCCTCCTGCTGGTGCTGCTTCTCCACCCCTTTCCCTCCCCCTCTCATTTTTTTTCTTCTTCTTTGTCCTTTCTTCCTGTTAATTCCACTTCTCACCTTGTCTACTGAGATTCCTGTTCATTGTTCAGTGAGTTTTTCTCTGCTATTCCCCTGCCCAAAGAGAGTTAGAGTTGTTATTAGCTGTGTTCTCATCGCTTTCCAAGTACTTGTAACTTTCCAAGTCTCGCGTCACTTACTTTCTGAACTCCTCAACTTGTCTGGACCTCTTGAGGATTGGGACTTTTCTTATTTACCTTTTGTGTACCTAGTGTATCAGAAGCATCTGGAACAGAGTGGATAACTGGTAAAATGCTGATTGAATGTTGAATTGCCTTTGTTTTTACCCTTTAGGGCCACATATATGCACAAGTCTGATTTCTTTGTGTGATGGCCTTTCACACGTTTAATGACAACATTTGTGTATGTGCAAGTATGCCACTTTCCCTTCCTTATCTAAGTGAATTACCCTTTGTTCCGTCAGCCACTCTTCACATTACTTACTTTTCTGACCCTTTGTGAACTTGGCCATCCTCGCCTGGATATGCTGTAGTTTTAATGTTTATTAGTTTTGTCACCTTTGGAAAGATGAGTGATTTTACTGAGTCTTCTGTAGACAGAGACTGATACCTTGCTCTGCTTGCCTAACAGGATGAGGTATAAAAGAATTTGTAGATTTCCAGGCACAATGTTCAAAGGATATAAGAAATGTGGCTATTCTTAATTAGCACACTGTATGAAAATTAGTATGTGATGTAGGATAGTGAAAAAAGACCTAGGATATGTGGCAGAGGATTTGGGATATCACTCATGGTCCATACCTCCTCTTGTATCTGTTGAGGGCTGTAGGTAACCTTGCTTACCTAAATGGATTATCAGCAAAATGAAATATAAAACTGCTTATAAGCTGTAAAGTGCTATATCTTTGTGGGATGGTTTTATCATTTCTTTTTGAACCTTTAAAAATACTATAATTCTATTAAATTTTTTGGAAGTGTAGATTTTTTTCCTGTTGGCTTAATTTGATCATTGTTGGTTTATGAGTTTTCTCTACACTAATAAATGTTGGGGTAACATTAATCTCATTATATATGGTGCTCTAGGCCCTATTTAATAGTCATTTCCCTGGGGTGCTTGGGTGGCTCAGCCATTAAGCATCTGCCTTCACCTCAGGTCAAGATCCCAGGGTCCTGGGATCGAGCCCCACATCAGCCCCACATCAGGCTCCCTGCTCAGCGGGAAGCCTGCTTCTCTTTCTCCCACTCCCCCTGCTTGTGTTCCCTCACTCACTGTCTCTCTCTCTCTCTCTCTGTCAAGTAAATAAATAAAATCTTAAAATAATAGTCATTTCCCAAACACTTTATTCATGACTTCTGCATGATTGGGAGGTATTTACCATGTCGTTGGTAGGGTTTTTGGCTTCTAGGTAAAATTGTATGACTAATAGGAGAACAGAAGATATGACCATAGATAAGATCATGTTGACCAGATAGCTACCTGAGGTAACGAAAAGTCTAATGTTGATGATTTTACAAAATTGACTTTGTCATGGAACATAAGCCAGTGAAAGATATTAAAATATAACCCAAATTTGGATTCATTAAAATGAAAAGAGTTTTTTGATTAAGAAATTTGGAAATAGAGACTAAAGTCATTTAGACCCACTGGTGTAATTTTGTTATATTTCTTTCTAATCTCTGTTAATATGACACATCAGTGTTACATTGTAATCATAATGTATGTACGACTTTAAATGTAGATGTTCTGTCTTAACATTATGCCAGCTTTTGGTTGCTATATTATCTTTAAATTATTTTTAAAATTTATTTTAAAATATGTAAATATATGTGTGAAGTAAAACGACATGGAAGTAAAGTATCACTTCTACCAACAAATACCTTTTTTACCCATAAATAACCACTTTCAGTATTTTTTCTCCTGCATTTACGGATGTATGTATAATTGTATTTTTTACATATAAACAGGAACATACTATTTCTTGCTTTTCAACTTGATCTTTTTTTTTAAACAGTGTGTTGGAGATCTTTCCAGGATGTATAGACTTTTCTATAACCATTATTGAAAATGTCTGTATAATACTGCAGTGAATGAACATGGGATTAATAGCGACAAATTAGAGTGGTATTTATTGAACATTCACTGAACTCCAGGCAATGTGCCAACCTCTTCTGTATGCATTAATTCTTTCACCTTGTGAGGGAGATGGTAACATCTCCCCATTCTACAGATGAGGTAACTGAGTCTCACTTATTAAGTGACCAAAGGTCCCACAGCTCTCCTGTGGAGAAATTGTCATTTGAATCCAGGTCTTTTCAGCTCCAAAGCTTATGCTCTTTATTTTACTGTATGCTGCTTCTAATTATTTATTTTCCTGTTATGGATGGATGCTGAAGTTGTTTTTGGTATTTTGCTATCATAAAAAATGCTATCATGAACATCTTTCTGCATATGGTGTTTCCCTTCTATTTTTTGGATCCCCACATAGGGAATTACTGGTGAAAGATCATTTTTGTGTGCATATGAGGGTCAAGTATCCATTTATTATAGACGAGTAATGATACCATTAAGAGTAATACCATTTGCTAGTACTTCTACAACTTTTTCAAGGTATATTCACCTTTAATTGTGAACTTTGAATACTTCAGTCCATTATTTTAAAATGCAGGTCCTTAGCTTCTCTGCTTCGTCTGTTAACTGCAGGGGTTAATTACCTAATTAATAGGTAATCTCAAAGGTCCCTTCTCCCTCCAAGTTTCTATAACTCTGAAGTCTATAAACTTGAGCCGTGGCTATCTAAATGGCCTCGTTTCAGTTCTTGTGTTTGAACACTGCTCTTTTCTGTTCTTGGATGCAAGAATTAACCTTTTGTCATTCTCTGGAGCTCCAGTTATGGCACATCTTCTTTTTCTGACATGAAGCTGGACGTGATTAGGGAAATCATTTAAGTTGCTTGTAAACAGGATTGTGTATGATTTTGTATAAAAATAACTTTATGGCCGATTTCAAGAAATAAAGATTTAAGTGTTGCGAAATCGTGAGATTTTAAGTTGCAGGATTCCTGGAAATAGTAGATGCTTACTCTCAGGCTTTGTGAGTGATATACGTAAATTGCCCAGGTTATAGATGCTGGAATGAGCAGGTTGTGATTCCTTCTTTTGATACCCTCATGTAAAGGAGAGAGAGAGAGAGAGGTAGTAGTTATATATGTTTAACTTTATGGAAATCAGTGCTTGAATTCTCCTTGAAAGGAGTTAGCATTTGAGCAGTCTGAAAGTCAAATGTGTGTGTGTGTGTTTTTTTTTTTTTGCTTTTCCTCTTAAAAAGAACCATGAAAATACCTTTTTTTTTTTAAAAGATTTTTTATTTATTTATTTGACAGAGAGAAATCACAAGTAGGCAGAGAAGCAGTCAGAGAGAGAGAGAGGAGGAAGCAGGCTCCCTGCTAAGCAGAAAGCCCGATGTGGGGCTCGAACCCAGGACCTGGGATCATGACCTGAGCCGAAGGCAGCGGCTTAACCCACTGAGCCACCCAGGTGCCCCGAAAATACCTTCTTTAAAATGGTTTCATAGCAAGAATTTTTTTTAATAGCAAGAATTTTTAAATTTAATTTTCCAGTCAGTTTATCTATAGCCAAAACTAAAAATTTAGGTAATTTTGGCTAGTTGCAAATATTTTATCGATGGTTAATTGTGCACAAAGCTATAAACTTGGAGATACTAAGATGAATTGGACATAGTTTCTATCCTTAGGATGCCTTGGTCTAATAGCGGAGATAAGACATCCCCACAGGTAATAGATAACTTGATTTGGAGGGAGAAACAGTCATTACTGCCATAGGTGGAAAAACAGATTCTGGAATCACTGCGTTCCTGTTAATCGAGTAATAGTTCTGCTTTCTTTCATAATTTTGGTTCGTAGCTTTTGAGTATTACTACCTTAGTTTTACCGAGTCAGTAGACTAGAAGTCTCAGAGGAGGTTATTTTTCATTTCTTCTAAGTGAAATGGTTACTGGAATGTTTGAATATATGAGAATTCTAATAATGGTGTCATCTGAGGGTGCAGCTACTTCCATGTCTGTGGGAAATGTGGAGATTGATTATACTGGTTTTCAGAATTTATTATTGGTCAGTAATAGCCAGTAAAACTTGGTGATGAGTCCTGAGCAGAGTGAATTTTTAACATGATACTACATGGAAACTGGATACAGAATATTGTTTTTCAGCTGTAGAGGAAGTTAAAAAAAAAAAATCACCTGGGGGCGTCTTCGTGGCTCAGTCAGGTAAGCATCTGCCTTTGCTCAGGTTGTGATTCCAGGGTCTGGAGATCAAGCCTTGCATTGGGCTTCCTGCTTATCCAGGAGCCTGCTTCTCCCTCTCCCTCTGCCCCTCTTCCTGCTCATTTACGCTCTTTCAACACTCTCTCTTTCTCTCAAATAAATAATTAAAATATTAAAAAAAAAACCAACTAGACTTATTTTGTTATATAAGGTCTAGTTAAGATGATAACATTATAATTTATAAATTTAGGGACAGAATCACAAATGATGTTCTATTGATAACGTTTTATTCATAGCATAACTTTTAATGCAGCAACTAAAATTTAAGGTTTTTTTGTTAATTCTTCAAAACATTTGAAATTTGAGGTGGCTTTTTCTAAACTATGTGTAGTATTAATATCTAAGGTACTGTTATACTTCTTATGGCAATAACCCCCTTATTAATAGCCACCTCACCTACATAGAATTCACCCATATGCACCCTTACCTCTAGAATACAACTGAAGACTAGGGAATGAGAGAAATTAGTTTTCAAAGTCGGTGCACCAAAGTAAGTTTCTCGGAATCCCAAAGGTTCTGTTTAGAGCCTATTTTTCTTTAATTCATGTAGATTTCTAACAGATTGTACTATCTGATTTCTAAGCCCGTTGCTGATCAAAAGTGGGTAGAGGCTATCTTGGGAATGCCCCCTAACAACAGCAAGTTGTGACCTTTGTAAGGAAGGAGATTTAAAATAAACATAAGAATGCAAAGATCTTCCCTTAAACAGAAAGAATTGTCTCAGCCATGTTGAAGAAAGTTTCTTTCCCTCTCCATCACTGCTAATGGATTTTGCCTGCCCTTTGCCCTTTCTTTGCCCGTTATACTATGGATACAGTTGCTGTTTGGGAGATCTGTCCAACCTTCCAAATATCTGGAGTCTCATCTCACCTCAAAATAGTATGGGACAGGTTGACACCTGAGGTGGAGAACAGGAAATGTGAATAGGAAGAGAGGTGAGGTGGCAGGACATGAAAATGAAAACAGTATAAAACTTTGCAAACAATATGTAAAATAAAAAGTGAAATCATACATTTCAACCTTCTCCCCAGGGATAATTACTTTTAATACCTATGGACTTCTTTCTTTTTTTCTTTCTTTCTTTTAAAGATTTTATTTAATTATTTGAGAGTTGTGGACGGGCAGTGGGAGAGGGACAAGCAGACTCCCAGGTGAGCAGGGAGCCTGACAACACAGGGCTCTATCCGAGCACTCTGGGATCATGACCTGAGCTGAAGGCAGACACTTAACCAACTGAGTCACCCAGGTGCCTTGGAATTTCTGTTTTATATGTACAGTTAAATATTTTAAACGTTATAATACATATATAACAACTAATGCATATATAAACTGACAGTTGTGTTATACTGTGCGTACTGTCTTCCAGCTTGTTTTAAAGACATCTTTCCATGTGAGTACATACAAATTTATCACAGCTATTTTGATAGCCGAATGGTATTTTATAGACATATAATAATTTAACCAGTTCCAATTTGATGCTCCTAATTTTTTTTATTGCAGACATATGCAGTCAACCCATTTTTACAAATATCTTTGTGTACATGTTCAAATATACTATAGAATGAGTTTGTAGATGTAGAATTGTAGGGTAAAAGAGCATGTGTATTAAAATATTTGATAGTTATTTCCAGATTGTTCTCCAAAAGGCTGATTTACTCCTTTCAACAGCGAGTGAGAGAGTGCCTGTTTCCCCACACATTTGCCAAATAGTAGTTACTTTCAGACTTCTTAGTCTTGACAGTTTGATAGACAAAAAAAGCGTATCTCTTTGAATTTTATATTTTAAAATTGTTAATGGAGTTGAGCATCTTTTCAGATTTTTATTGATGGTTTGTTTCTGAGAATTGTCTGCTCAGGTCTTTTGTTCATATTCTTATACTCATTCTTGAGTCTTAGGTTCATTTATAAATATAAATTAAACAATACATAATTAAGAATAGGAACAATTTTAAATTTTATAATTTTCAAAACTCTCATTGTTTGCAGTTTTTAACTTAATGAGAAGTGAACTGAGTAGTCAAGTCAGTCTGCTTATCTGACTTCTGCTAACCACTGCTCGTGTTCACTTGATATGGATTCATAAGCTTTCAAGCTGTTCTATTTTATTCACTGATTTGATTGAAAAATAGGAATTGAAACAGGTCCAATACCTCTTTTAAGACAGGATGAGAAACTTCGGTTTAGAGTAAGTTCAGTTAATCAAATACTTGAATGCCAGTTTGGCTCAAGGTACTGAAGTGGTTTCAAGTGGAAAATGGATTAAGAATGTAGCAGAAGAAACAAGTTCAAGGGACAGGATATTATTTCCATTCTGGACACCTTGAGTCTGAGATGCTAGCAGAACATCTCTGTAAAGGCATCGCAGAATTAGGCTCAGGTGAGAAGTCTGACTAGCTGTCTTGGCTAGAAATATAGGTTCAGGAATTATCTGGATAGATATTCGTCATGAGGATAGATCATATCACTAAGGAAAAAGGAAACAGAGGGCAAAGACTGGAGCATACACCGATAGTAGGGTGTCCAAAGGAAGGGAAATATTACCTTGTCTACAGAAGAAAAGTACCTAGAGTCAACATAATAAAGCTCACTCCACTTATGGATATCTTATTCATAAATCTCTATATGAATAAATGGGATAGTGCCAAAGTAATACTGATTCTTTTCCCTTACCCCCACGTGCATGGTGTGGCCCTAGGTTAGAGTGCTAGAGAAGGAAAGGGGAAGCTTACAAGGACAATTCTGAACAACTTTAAGTTAAAGAAAAACACACACACGCATATTCATTTACCATCCTTTTGGACTGAGGTGCGAGATGAATGAGTAGATACGTGTCCATGCTTAGAGCCTGGTTTATCTGAATCACTCATTAAATGTAAACCATTGTTACTGTTTTTTGTATTTTATAAATGATGAAGAGCCTCGCTAAAAATATATGAAAGTTAACTTGTGCTTATATAATTTGTTTTATATTTTTACTTGATGGGTGTGTATAATTAGATTGTTAAATGAGGGCGCATATGTTGAGGACGATGAAGATTTTAGTTTTGAGCAGTTGGTTAAATTTCTTAGAGGAGGTAGGACTTGATCTGGTTTTGAAGGCACACAGAGGCTTTTTAGATGGGTCGGGGTTTTTTTGACAAGAAGGTTGAAGTGAAGAGCAATAAGAGTTGAGGCACAGTAAAGGCAAAATCAATTGAAATGTTCTTGATCAGTGACCCATTTCTTGAAAGGTTCATTTTTTTATTCTGAAATTTATCACTTGTTATGAAGTGGAGGGTGATTATTAGATGATGAAGTCATAGGCCAGATCATCTTTTAAAGATTGCAGTGCTGAAAAAGAAGCTGAAGATGGTGCTTGTTGCAATTTTTAATGCCTGAAAATTAACCTTATCATTCCATGTCTGCTTCTTAAGACTTTGTTTATTTTCTGCAAGATGTTGTGGGCATCTTTTATGAAACATTGATTTCTCTTGAGTTCATTCAAAGTCACAGAAAGAAGCTTTGGAATAATGGGTCTTATGAAGTTCTGAGGAGTTAATTTTTGCCGCTTTTTGAAGAAATCTTTGCTTTTTAAAAAAATTTTGTGGCAGTTTTGCGGAAGAGTGAATGTCTTTCTTCAGAGTAGCTGTAGTCGAGTAGAGGTTTTTGCAGCTTAAGAATTAGTCGTTAAAATTTGTGGGAGGATATATCAGATAACTTGTGCTACTAACACAATTGTGCTGCTAACTTGGTAGTTCCATTTTGTTCACACTTAAGTTTTAAAATTTGCCTCTGCATATGTATAATAACTTGACCTTGACATAAAATTCCTGTGTCACAGTCTTTTTCTTTCAGAACTCAGCAGATAGTTTTCCCTGTATCCCCCACATTCAATATTGTACATAGTAATAATATCTACTACATCTTTTTAATTTTTAGATCTGTATAATTGTAGAATTTTTTTATTATTATTATTTTTTAGTGTTGTGGACTTTGAGATACATAATTTTCACCAGGGTGTGACAAGGTGGGAGTTTATTAATTGATGCTTTTTTCCAACCTGGTACAGTGGAGCTGCATTTTAGTTAAGCATTAGATTAAAGTCAGCAAATAATATGAAAACCGCATACCATCATATTTCCCTTCAGCATACGTTAGGAAAGTCCCACATTGGACTTTTGATAAGCACTGAATGAAGGGGAGCACTTGCATTTATATTGTTCAGAAACATTTTTTTAAAACTCTGGAATTGTGGTATGATGAGATGGTCATACTAAGGCACACCAGAGCTGAGCTCAACTGGGAGAACAAGTTCATGTCTCAGATTGCGTGCTCATTCTGAATGGCAGGGAGAAGAGCTTGTTCTACCTAAATTGTTTCACATTTTCTCCTCATATATGGTTGAATTCTTCTAACTTAAAATGTCTGTATGATGTGACTTCTCTGTTTAGTGAGTCTTTTTGTTTTGAATGTACACGTCTCTGTTAGGGTAGGACAATTTTCTTTTATTTCTTTATTACCTATACTCTGTTTTCTTTTCTTGGATTTCCAGAGATACTTGCTCTCTTGTCTCTTTCCTCTGTGACACTCTGTTTCTCCTTTTTTTGTGCATACAGATTGAGAATTTTATTTTTCTGGTGAATGGACTCATCATTATCTCTAGTCATGCTATTTACCTTAAATCTACTTTTTCTGATACTAATATAGCTCTGTCTGCTGACCTTTGGTTTGTGTTTGTTTCCATCCTTTTATTTTCAGCCTTTTATAATTTATATTTATGTTGCTTATGTAGCTTATTGTTGGGTTCTCTTTTTTATTTATTCTGACAGCTTTTGTCCTTTTATTAGAATGTTCAGTCTATTTATATTTAATGATATATTAATGATATATTCAGCTGTTATATATTGGCTTTAAATCTTCCGTTTTATTATTTACTATTTGTTTTGCCTACTCTGTTCTCCTTTCTCGCCTTCTTTTGATTATTTTCAATTGTGCAGTTTTTCCTGTCTTTTAGCTTACCAAGTGTATATTCTTTTGTTATTCATTTAATGGTTCCTGAATTCATCTTTGACTTCTTTTACTTTTTATTGGACAATGCAGAACTTTTAGAATACCTTAATTCTATTTGTCCTTCTCCTCTGGTTTTTGTTATTCTCGTTAATGTATTTTAGTTCTCTTTATACTTAAGATTTATAAGATATTATTATTTTATAAGTCATTCATTTAGATTTACACATATATTTAATTTCTTAGTGCTTTTCATTTTCTTCTGCATCTCTGAGCTTCTCTCTGGGATCATTTCTTAGGCCTGGAGAATATCCTTTAGTATTTAGTTAGGAGTTAGGTCTGTTGGAGGTGAATTCACTCATATTTTATCGGTTTGAAAACCTCTTTATTTCACCTTCAATTTTTTTGGCAGGGGATGGGAGGCACTGGGTGTAGAATTCTAGTGTATAGAATTCCGCCCTTTAAATATGCTATTCCATTGTGTGCTGTGCTCCCATCATTTCTAATGAGAAGTCAGCTGTGGTCTTAATTTCCTCTTTTTTTAGATAATGTGCTTCTCTCCCTCCTTCCCTCTTTGATCACTTTTTTTTTTTTTTTTTAATTTTTTTTCTTTGATCACTTTTAAGATTTGCTCTTTCTCTGTGGTTTTCAGAAATGTGACTGTGATGTGCTTAGTTGTGTTTCTTTGTATTTATCCTGCTTGTTGAGCTTCTTGTATCTGTGGGATGATCACTGTTGTCCGTTCTGAAAAGTTCTTGGGCATTATCTCTTCAAATATTTCTTCTTTCCCATTGGAGAAGTTCACTTAGGTCTTTGAATCCTCATCACACTGATGGGATTAGAGGGACTATGGGTTTTTGTAGCTTCTCTGCCCTGTTTGGGTTGTTAGGTTAAGAGTAACAGTCTCTTGTGACTTTGTACATTTTAAACAGTCAGGACTCGGGGCGCCTGGGTGGCTCAGTGGGTTAAGCCGCTGCCTTCAGCTCAGGTCATGATCTCAGGGTCCTGGGATCGAGTCCCGCATCGGGCTCTCTGCTCAGCAGGGAGCCTGCTTCCCTCCCTCTCTCTTTCTGCCTGCCTCTCTGTCTACTTGTGATCTCTCTCTGTCAAATAAACAAATAAAATCTTTAAAAAAAAACAGTCAGGACTCTTTTTATTGATTTTATTATATTATTAGTTATAGAATTTCCATTCCATTTTCTTCCATAGTATCTAAGTTCCTGCTGAAATTCTCCATCTTGTGTCTTTATTCTTTTGATCCATTCTGTCATAAATGTTTCCATGAAGGTTTGCTTTTATGTCCTATTTCTCCTGATTGGGGAGTTGCTTTGTCTTTTTATGTACCTGTTTGTGATTGAGGGCCAGGAATTATGTATGAAAAGTTATAGAAGTAGTCTGAATGATGCTCTTTTCTTCCAGAAAAGATTTACCATTGCTTCTTTTCTGGTAATGGGGTTATACTAGAGGCATAACAGTCTCTAGTCACTTTTACCCATTCAGGGATGGATTTGAGATGATTTAAAATTGGGCTTCACTCGGTGGGCGGGGCCATGGGAGGAACGGAGGCGTTGCCCGGCAGAGGGTCCGCGCGGGCTCAGCCTTCAAGGGCCACCGGTGGGGACGACTGCTCAGCGTGCTAAGAGGCCGTCGTTTTCCGTGGGGGCTTTCTCCCAGGCTCGGTCAGGTGTCGGCATGGCCCGAGGAAATCAGCGAGAACTTGCCCGCCAGAAAAACATGAAGAAATCCCAGGAAATTAGCAAGGGAAAAAGAAAAGAGGATAGCTTGACCACCTCTCAGAGAAAGCAGAGGGACTCTGAGATAATGCAACAAAAGCAGAAGGCAGCTAATGAGAAGAAGTCTATGCAGACAAGAGAAAAATGATGACTATTTGGAAAAACCTGGGTGCTACTGCTGGCTAGGTGTATCATAAGCTCGAAGGGTCAAAATTTTGTGGAGCTAACAGTCATATGTTATATCCTTATAAAACTATTTTAAACTTTACCTTTCAGCCTGACTTAGTGTAATGTTTCAGAACCATTCTTCAAAGAATAAAACACTAACCATTCATGTGATATATTGGTGGATGTTATTTTTTTTATCAGCAGTGAGCATTTATATAATTTGCTAGAGACGTAATATGAGATAATAAAATCTATAAATCTAGAATATTTGTCATAAACTTTGTTAAAGTAGATCTTATTTACAGTCAACTTGATTGTATAATAGAATTTAAGATACATTTATCTTAAACAATCTATGTTGTTTTGTGATTAACTGGTTTGCTTGAAGAATTTACCATAGCACAGACCCACCTGGAATGGCAACTAAATGAATATAAATTAAATGAAGAGTAACTTAAAAAAAAAAAAAATTGGGCTTCAGACCCTATGAGTTGAAACGTTTTAGGTTTACCTTTACTTCGTGGATGTAGCCCTTTGAGGTCCTGATCCACAGCTTAAGGGGTTCACCCACCCTCCTCCTTGGCAGGCCCTCATTTCATTTTTGTCCCCTCAGGGCCTGAGTTTATCAGAAGCTAAGCTCATCTTCTCAGGCTCTCCAGCAGTAGTGGCTTTGAGTCTGCAGATAGCTATAGACAAGAAGCCCCTTCAAATACCAGATCTTCTCTTTGGATTTTCTTATGTTCCTGGTATTGGTCCCTTAATTCCTCATCACTTTGGTTGCCTTCACACAGATATTTTGTATTTGGTCTAGTTCTTTTTTTTCAGTTGTTCCAGTGGAAGATTTGGTCCAAACCACCTAATCTGTCCTGGGAACTGAACTCTCACAATGCCCCTTTCATCTTTTCTCTTATTTGTGTTTGGTGAGAAATAGTCAAGATTGTCTGTTTCTTTTTTATCATGTTCAGTCTCCAGTTTATTGCTCCATTGTATTTTTTTAAAATGATTTAGTTGTTTTGTTAAGTATTCTCTTAAATTTGTGGGGGGGCAGATTTCTACAGTTGAGATTTCTTAGTTGGGAATTCTAATGATATCTCTCTCAGTGAGTGTTCCAGGGAAAAAATTTGCTCCAGTTAATAGAACAATCACTCCTTTAGCTTTTGGGTCTTTTCAAGTATCCATTGGAGCGTTACTGTGATGATGGGATGGTGTCTATATGTGCTCAGTATTGCTGGTAGAGATGGATTCTTTTGAACTCATATGGGTTTCTGTTCTAACGTTTCAGATCCAGATGAAAAAATGGAAAATTTTAGGTTTGCAATAATTTTACATTGCTAGATCTTGGTTTGCTGTTTTTCAGAGATTAGAGGCAAAGAATAGTCAGACAGCTATGAAACAGGGAGATTTACTGAGAAAGCATTTGTTTTCAGTGCAGAAATAAAAAATTTTACAATTCAACGTTGGTGGTTCGTTGTGGAGTTAGCAGTAGTGCCTCTCCTCTTTTTGCCTCATCCCTAAACTTTACCCAGCACATTATCTGCAATGTGAATGCTTTGTTAGCCTTTTTTCTTGGAGGCTTTCTACTCCATTTATGGTTGGTACACCTCTGTGATTTTCTGTGGGCCACAGATTTTTTCCCAGATGTTTTGTTCTTTAAAAAAAAATTATTCCTTTGGTTATTTTAGTGGACATTGGAGTGGAATGTCAGGTGGGGATTGGTTACATTTAAGAGCTTAGTTTTGCCATCTTGAATTGACAATCTATGCTGTGTATTATTTTGTCTTTTTCACTTGGGTTAGTTTGGTGTCTGACCCAATTAAAAAAAAAGAATAGTTTTATTATTTTCTTTTTACTTTTATGTACATATAGGTTATTATTATGCAATTCCTGAAGGACTCTAATAGACTAACTCTTATCTGATAGGAATTTTTTTGATAGACTTTTATATTGCCCATTTTTGCAGGTGCTGACTTTGTTCCCAGGACTGTGCCAGGTTTTGGGATTACAGACATGGGCAGGTGTCTTAATCTTACATACCTATTCTTGAGGCAGAGATACCTTTTTCTGAGGGAGAGAGACTTTTTTTGGGCGGGGGGGGAGAATGAATGCACCAATGTTCATTTAAAATTTTGATTTTTTTAACCCCTTAGTTACATTGTTGAATATAAATGAATATTTATAAAGATGTTGATAATAATTTTTATGTATATAAGAAGTGTTCTGGTAAAATCTTATTTACAATTCCAGCTTTGTTACCTGTTTCATATATATATATATATATAGAGAGAGAGAGAGATAGATAGATAGATATAGTAAATTTCAGTTTATTCTGTGGCCAGGTGATCAAAGAGCAAGGTCTTATGTTATATATGTGATTGAGTTTACTCATTTGTTACACATATATGGGAAATAGGATGGCATGGCTTTTTTTTTTTTTTTTTTCTTTAAATAAGGAGCCTAATTCAGAATTCAGTAAGGTAGGACATGAAACAGAGAAAAGTAGAAGCATGATATATTCATTATGCAACTTTTTAGGGAAAAAATTAGGAATTCGCTTTAAGCCTTTAGAAATCTAGAGTTTGCTAGTCTGGAAACCATGCTTTGGAAGTAGTTTGATAGATTGGATATAGAAGGAATTAGGAAAAGCAGGCAGTTGGGGCCAAAAGGTGGACTGGAAAAGAAAATGGCTAGCTTTGTTGTGCTGTTCCAAGAAGAATAATGTTCATTCCGTTGTAGATATAAAATACATTGTAAGGCGAGTTGGCTGTCTTCTTTTTACATCCAACAAGAATAGTACAATTTGGTCTTCCTGACTAATGCTTTGTCATGATATGAGTTAATTTTCTTTATATGTTGTTCATATTAGGTTAAATACATTTATTTACATTTTATTTATGTAATCTTAGAAACTTGATATGACAAAGTACGCTTGCTGGTCAGATTTTCAGTTTTTAATGCAGTAGCTTTCACGCTTGTACAAATGTTGGAACATCTGGAAGTAGGGGAATGCTTTGTGAGATATTGTAAACTATTAATACCTTTAATTACATTAAGCAAATGAAATATAATTTTATAAGTTGTAAATATGACTTATACGAATGCAGTCCATCTCATTAGCTTAGTTCAGGGAACATTTAGTGAACATTTGTTGTGTACCATAACAGAGGATAATTTCATGATGAAAATGAATCATGGAAGAGGTAGAAGAAAAGAGAAATGAGGATCCCCCTCTCCCCAAACATCATTGAGTTACAGTGTCTTTTCAGATTAGTTTGAGATCGTCACAGGGGCTGGTTGTTGCTTCAGCTAATGGTGGCTGACAGAGTGATTCTTTTTTTTTTCTTATTTTTATTTTTTTATTTTTTTAAAGATTTTATTTATTTATTTGACAGACAGAGATCACAAGGAGGCAGAGAGGCAGGCAGAGAGAGAGGAGGAAGCAGGCTCCCCGCTGAGCAGAGAGCCCGATGCGGGGCTCAATCCCAGGACCCTGGGATCATGACCTGAGCTGAAGGCAGAGGCTTTAACCCACTGAGCCATCCAGGCGCCCCTGACAGAGTGATTCTTAAAGTGTAGTCCTACTTTCAGGGCATCATTATCTACTGAGATAAAATTTGTGGTTTAAGACCAGGGAAATCTGCATTTTAAGAAGCATCTGAGTGGTTTCTTATTCACAAACCTTGAGAAATATTTTCTAAATTTGACTGAGGAAAAGCTCAGAATATTGCTTCTGAATTTGAAAGTGATAGAACCTTAAGATGAACTTTCTCTCTAAGCAAAAACACAATGCATATGATGGGGTAGTTGCTATTTATTTTCATTTGTATTTAAGAAATGCCTTTTTATAGATAGGAGTGTTTGGAATATTGAAAAAGAATTCCATTTCTCAGGAAGTCTTTTAGTTGTTTTTCCATGGAAATAATCACATTATATTTAATGACTTTTAATGGTTTTTCAACTACAAAATGTCATTAGAATTTGGTTCCATTAACATAATATCTGGAAGCTTGAGAATTATAATCATTTTTTTTTGAGAGGGGTGGGGGTAAAAGAGTGAGAATCTTGAACAGACTCCTAGCTAAGCACAGAGCCTGATGCGGGCTTGATCTGAAGACCCTGAAATCATGACATGAGTCAAAATCAAGAGTTAGATGCTTAACTGACTGAGCCACCCAGGCGGCTCCAAATTGTAGTACATTTCTTTAAAGTTTTAGTTTTGCTTTATTGACTGCTTCAACTTTTGGTAGCAGGAACACAAATGAAAAGTTAAACTGGAAGTCTTAGGTATATAAACTTTAAAACATTCTTTTTCCAAAACAGTGAAATTCAGACTAATTAACTCAGTAAAGTTTTATCAGTACATGCTGCATGCCAAGCTCTATACTGGGGCCATGAGGATGATTAAAACTTAAACCCTGTCCTGGTTGAGTTCACACTATGTGGGAATACGATAGGAAAGGACTATATATGAACAGGTGATTTGTGCTTTGCTTAACTGTAAGGAATTTGAAACTCCAGTAAAAGGTAATTAAATAGCCTAATCATTATAATACATGCAAGGAAAAAAAAGTATGTTTCTGTGTGTAGAGATGGTGATGGTCATGGTGGTGTTTCACACTTAGGCTGTTAGAGTAATCTAGGTAGTGTACAAAGATAACTTGGGTTAGGATGATGGAGGTGGAGAAAAGTTTATGGAGTGGGAAGATATTTAGGTGATAAAATAGAATTTGGTGATGGGTTGTATATTGTGGTAAGAGATGTACCCAGGATAGTTCCTAAGGTTCTAAAGAACCTTAGGGTTTTTGTAGTGGTATGGATGGTGGTATTTTGGGAAAAAAAATTGGGGGGGGGGCAAAAAGAGCATGAGTTTAATTTTGGACTTAATGAATTTAATATGTGTTTGAGTTATCCAGGGGACTCTTGGTTCTAATCTGGAACCAAGCCGGAGATGTGGGTTATAGATTTGTGTCATCTGCTTAGAGTGTGGTTGAGTTGAGGGGATGGGCTGTTAGGCAGTGAAAGGAATGGAGAAATAGGAAAACCAGGGGAGTGTTGTATCTTAGAAGTCAAAAAAGGAGTCTCAGTTTTGCTGGAAGAGGAGAAAACCTTTGCATTTAGCTATGCACAAGTCATTACTAAGAGCTTTAAGTAGAATTTGGAAGCAGTTTGAGGGATAAGCGGGAAGGAAGGAAATGAAAATTATGGAAAGTTCCAGAAATTTAGCTGTGAAGGACAACTACATGTAGTGGTTGAGGTCTAATGAGAATCGGGTGTGTGTTTAGTGCTCAGGATTCTTGAACATATTTAAAGGGCAATGGAAGACTGTGGAGAGTAGTTTGAATATACAAGGAAAATGATGAAAAAACTCAATAGTGTAAGTTTCCTGGGGAATATGGGGTTTGTTCTGAGCACATGTAGAAAGATTTGGGATTGGATCCAGAGAGGAGGAGTGATAAGGCCACTCTTTAACTGGAGGAAAGGAGCATGAGAATAGGTGAATATTCTTCCTAAGAGAGCAAGGCTTTCTGCTGTGCGTGAAAGAGGATTGGTAAGTAAGAAATAGTTTCCAGGAGAGTTGGAGACTTAGTTGATCAGAGAGGTAGGCTTATCAATACTTTTAAAAGTATATAAGAATATACGAGACAGGAAGATTTAACAAGATTTTAAGTTTTGTGGGGATAGCATTGTTTTTTCTTTTCTTCTCTTTTTTTAAGATTTTTTGTTTATTTGACAGAGAGAGACTTTGGGAGAGAAACACAAGGAGGGGGAGTGGGAGAGAGAGAAGCAGGCTTCCCACCCAGCAGGGAGCCAGATGCTGGGCTTAATCTCAGCACAGCACCCCCCCCCCCCCCCCCCAAGCTCACAAGCCAAAGGCAGATGCTTAATGACTGAGCCACTCAGGTGTCCCTAGGTAGCATTGTTTTCTATGCCTTTCCCCCACCTCATCTGCTGGGGGACCATCTTGGCATATAGTAGGTTCTCAGTAAATATTTATCCTAAACTAGAATCTTAAATGAAAAATGCATAAACAGTAACTACTCTTGACTGACAATGATAGAATTAATAAGTGAAAAAAGCCTCTTCCTATAACAGTGTTTAATACACCATTTCAACAAACTTCTCCCTGTAGCCTACTAAGCTTTTCTCTTTAATTAAGTACCTGATTTACACAACAGATTTTGCTCATTTGAGGACTCAATCCTTGTCTAAACAGATAAAGGTAACAGCTCAGGCATAGTTAAGATACATTGTAAATGCAATCCGAATTTCACCTCAGGGCAATTCACTTCAGACATCCATCTCTAAAAACCTGTTGTGTCTAAAAGTGGGGACTTTTATAACCAATTCCCAGTTATTCAGGGGCTAATTAACTGTTTTATTTGTCTCAAGATTAGGCAATCCCTTTGCTTTTAGCTCTCTTTTAACCTAGCCTTCTGTTTGGCCATTTTGTTACTCTAAACTCATGAGTAAGATAGGGAGAGGTAAAACAGAAAATGCAGATAAATTAATGGCTAAATGAAGTGCTCTTTGGCTCGTTAGTTTTCCTTGTGCCTTATTTCTGTGGTTCATTGGAAGCTGTCAGAAATGACTGTAATATTCAGTGTAATAAAATGGGTTTTCAATGTGTCAGGAAACCCTTATGTTATTTAGATTATAAAGACAGCTAACGGTTCCAGGCAGATATAATTATTTTCTTATGTTTGAAGCAGTACAGGCATATGGCCCTTTCTTGGGGGGAGTAGCCCTTTTCTCTATGTCACTTTCATACCACTCCCATTGTGACTGTCCCCTTTCTGTTAGTCTTTTCCATGGCCCCAGGCATCCTCAGCCTCCTTTTTCTTGTCACTGTTTATACTTATTGCTTTGCAAGCATGTGAAATGCTGGCATCTCATGACCTGGGCAAGCTACAGCCAAGGTCAGGCAAGTTGGCCAGGCCAGATGGAGGGATGCAAATTAGGATCACTAGACTATAGCCCTCTAGGTAATGACCATAAGTTTGACCTCTGTATCCGCAGGACCTAATACAACAATACTTGGCATGTAATTTCTCCAGAAATATTTATTGTTGAAGGAAGAACTTTAGAAATTATAGAGTCACAGGAGGAGTCATTTATCTTTCTGCTTTTATAGGTGAGAAAAGTGAGGCTTAGATTCAATAGCAGTTATTTACATTCCTGTGACATGGCTAATTATACTTTAGGCCATACAGAGGGATAAGTGAATGTGATGCACAGCCCCAGCCTTCTAGGAATCCCAAGTTAAGTAGAAAGTCAAGCAGCCATTTATCTTAGAGTTTTTTCGTTTTGGCGTCTTTCTTTCTTTCTTTCTTTTTTTTTTTTTTTGCTCATGAGAATGGTTTGTGATGGTGGTGGTGTTTTGTTTTGTTTTGTTTTTGGTGCCTGTATTTGCTGGCTACTGTTATGCCCAGTGCAGAGTTGCTTAAGATACAGCTTTGCCGTAATGGAACTTGTCTAATGTAAGATGAGATAACATAAGAATCCATATTTCTCAAAGCAGTGTATGATTAAATATCAAATGAGTCGTCCACTTTTATATATGCCAACTTCATAAGATGAAAAAAAAAAGCTAATGATCCATCATCAGGTTAATGGGCATCTTTAGTTACTCTTCTAGAAGTGGGAACAGATTTGAGTTGGGAGAACTCTGTATCTGGAAGTACCTATTGGTGAATATTGCCCACTTGATAGAGATGAGGGGAAGGTGTTTCTTAGTGTAACTGTCAGTCAGGAGAGAGCCAGCCGTCTGATGCCTTGTCAGCAGCTAAGGAATTCATTCAGCCCATTCAGGTAAGTTGAATAGTGCTGACCGTTGTAAAATTCTTTCATCCCCATGTATGTGCATTTGTGAGAACTCATAGATCCTAGAATTTTTTTTTAACTGGAAGGGGACCTTTAAGATCCTCTTCCCTCTTCTCTGGTCCAGAGAGGTTGCATCACTTGATTAGGTCACACATTAACTTGAGTTGTAAGTGGTCCAGTGGCATGTCCTCTTGTTAAGTTGTAGCTTATTTTTCTGTTGAATTTCCTTTCTTGCTGTATTTAGCAAGATGTTCTCCAGGTATAAAATGAATATCTCGTATTTGAACAAATTTGGGGAAGAGTTGAGTGTGGGGAGGGAAATGGTGAAATGTTGCTTCCAGTAAATTTTGCAGAAGTATAGAGAACCAAGAGTACTGGTACAGTTCCTGCCTCCCTTTTGGCTGCTTTTGGTTTGTGATGGTTTGTTTGCCTGCAGATAGCCTTGGTGAATATTTTCCTTTTTATCAGTGGCAACATGGAGGTATGAATAGATCTTGTGACAGATCTAGATAAAAGAAGCTGTGAAGATAATGACACTTAGTTTATATTATTTACCTTCTTTAAAGGTATTTGTAACCTAGTTGAGAGCTACTGCTTCCAGAAGGTTTACAGTCATATGAGGGGCTAAAACACCTAAAGAAGTTATGTAACAATTCTGTGTATCTTTGTGCCAAATGAATGCTCATTATAGTTTTCCAGTGCCTAGAACAGCGCCCAGACACATAACTTACTATCAGTATGTATTGGTTGGATGGATAGACAGAGGCACTGACAGTAAACATAGGGGAGCTTCTGAGGGCTATGGCAGTTGGAAAAGGCCTGGGATATTGTGCAGCTTTGCAGCAAGGATAAGTAGTACTTCATTCAGTCTGATCTTGTGTTTCTAACTTCTCCTGACCTTAGCACTTCCCTCTTTCCTCTTCAGAACCTGAAGCAGTCCCTTCTTTTTGATAGCTGATTTTTTTCTTCAGAGACAAGGCTGACTTCTCTCACTTTTATTTTGCCACTGCATTGGCCACCTCCTTAAGTCTTTCTTTTCTTCTCAGGTCTGCTTATCTCCTAGGGTTTAGAAGGATCACATCTTGGTTTCTAAGTCTGATTGTGTTTTCTTTGGTTCTAGTTCCTTGTTCCCCTGAAGAAGTGCCGTACTGTCTGGGAAAGATCTGAGTTATCAGAAAAAGTTCAGGAGCATCTTCTATGATTATTAAGAGGAAAATTTTGTAGGATAGGTGATATCTTATAATAACATAGTATTTTCTTTGAGCCACGTTTTCAGGCTGTCATAAAGAGATTTTAATTGGCTGCATTTTAAAAAATAAACTAGTTATGTTCCCCACCCTCCCCAGTTTTGGCAGTATAAAGGCCTGTTTCACCAAGAACACATAAACAAGTAAGTACAAGGAAGCTTGTGTGCATGAAGTTCTGCTGTATAGTGTAGCCACTTTCTCTGATTTAAGATGTAGCTCTTGGCAACTTCAAATAATTTGTGTTCTCTGAGGGAGAAGTCCAGTCTATTTAGCTGTATTTAAGGAAAGCTGATTATGATTCTCCAATGGGAAATAGACTCTCAGACCCATTTATCCTCTCAACATGCATTTATGGAGTAGCTACCGTGGGCAAGGCACTGTGCTAGGCAGCTTGGGAGATGGGAGAAAAGAGAGTTATCAGTCTGAGGAAGGGCTTATCATGTATAAAAATGATAATGCTATGTAGAAAGTCATGTATTCTGTGAAAGGGGTACAGAGAGCTCTGGGAGTTCTGAAGATGGAGAAGGTGCTTCCAGACGCAGTCACTCAGGGAGAACTTGGTGGGGGTAGTGGAATTTGAGATGGACCTTGAAGGCTGAGTACATGGTCCTGCATTGGCAGTTGGGGCAGGATGCTGCCCTGGCTGGGTAGAGAATGTGGACCTGCGGAGATGGGAAGGAAGAGAGGAAATGAAATGAGCAAACACATGTGAACAGGAAAGCATTGGTGATACAGACAACAGAAAGTAATGTGCTTTGAGGTGTAGCATATTAATGTGAAGTGGCATAAGATAGGGACGGAAAGTTGGGTACTTGATCTGTCAATTGAGTATATTAGAAATGGGAGGAGTGGGTTGAATCTGGGCTGTTGACCAAAAATTAGTGTTTTGTGGACCATTCATTGCTCTGTGGATTTTATGAGTTGAAATCTGTTGTAAGGATGATTGAAGAACAGCAGTGTAAGTGATTGGGCTAATCTCATTCTTCTCTTCTCTTCTCTTCTCACCTCACCGAGGGCTGTGGTAGATTGTGGCAGTGCTTCCTACCTTTCCGCTAAATAAGAAGTTCGGTACATAGTGAAAGGGTCTTACATGGTTTTAGGGACACTATGATGTAGGGTGTGCCCTAGGCAGCTGTTGGTTACACAGGTACAGTAGATGTCCTGTTTTCCTGCTGTGTTAAGATCTAGGTGGCTATATTTTTCTTGTGTCTTTCTGCAGATCTCTACCTCATGCCCAACTCATTAGCATTGTTCGGTGTTTCCAAGGTTCTGGGGACCTGAGGCAAGTTGGTTAACTTGTCTATGTCTCAGTTTTCTCATGTGGAAAGCACAACATACAGTAAGTCATTTAAACTGGGGTTCTATACCTACTAAGTGACAAGCAGGAATTTGAACCCAAACCAGGCTATTAACCAGTTGGCTCTACTACAGGATCCTAAACAGTGTGGTTTTCTCTCCTAGATTGCTGGCTCTTTCCCTCTCTAATGTGTACTTATTCCCCTCCCCTTTGTTTAGTCAAACCTACTTCCCCTGTTCCAATGAGAAAGGAATGCAGATGTTTTTACTTATTTTTTATTGTAGTGCCCACACAATGTTACTTCAGTTTCAGTGTATGACATAGTGTGCTTAGACAACTCTGTGTTATTATGCTGCGCTTACCACAAGTGTAGCTACCATCTGTCAGCAGATAACTATTACAGTACTACTGACCGCATTCTTTGTTCTGTGTCTTTTATCTCCGTGACTTAATTCATTCAGTAACTGGAAGTCTGTGTCTCCCCCTTCACCCACTTTGCCCATCCCTCTACCCCCATGCCTATGTTCTATTTATGGGTCTGTTTCTGCTTTTTGTTTGTTTTGCTTCTTAAATTCCACAGAAGAGTGAAATCATATGGTAATTTGTCCTTCTCTGCCTGACCTATCTCACTTAGCTTTATGCTGTCTAGTACCTTCCATGTTGTTGCAGATGGCAAGATCTCATTTTTTTATGGTTGAGTAATACACTATGGTGTATTCTTCCATGTCTTCTTCCATATCTTGGCCATTGTAAATGATGCTGCAATAAACATAGGGGCGTATATCTTTTTGAATTAGTGTTTTTTTTTTCCTTTGGGTAAATACCCAGTCGTGGAATTACTGATTTGTATGGTATTTCCATTTTTAAGGAACCTCCATACTATTTTCATTCAGTGCATCAATTTACACTCCCACCATCAGTGCGTGAACATTCTTTTAACTCCACATCCTCACCAGTTCTTTTTTTTTCTTGTCTTTTTGAGGCTAGCCTAGACAGTCTGACAGGTGTAAGTGGTATCTCTACGTGGTTTTGATTGGCATAAGAAACTCTTTTAAAATTATTCAGAAGCACTTATAACAAAGAGAATGACGAAATAGATTTTGCTCTGTAGTCTTGTTATGAGTTATTTAATGCCCCAAAGCCTTTGCTCCAAAGAGCGGAAGTTATACTTGAAAATTTGGCGTGTATTATATGTTGTTCAGCCATACAGTAGGCCCATAATTGTAACTCTAGGAATACAAATGATGTATTAAAAATATCCTGAAGTTAAAACATACAAGGTAATTTCTATAAATACCTTTCCCAGAAGCCAGAGGTAGAAAAGAATACCAATGATTTTTCTTGTTAGTGGGGCAAATTACCTAATCTTATTCTTGGACTTTCTTTTTAATTTTATTTTTTTAATTCAGGTATAATCGAAATGTAAATATAGTTGAAATGAAGATGTAGATCTCAGGTGTACTATTCAGTCAATTTTGATGATTATGCCTTTTATTAATTTTTTGCATATTTTAATTGGTATGTGAAAATAGAAATAAGTTTAAATAATTATTTAAATTATTTGTTTAAATAGTTGTCTTCCCTTGCTTTGTTTCTGTGCATTAATAAAATCCACATGTATTTTCAACCCATATCTTTTTTACTCAGATATGTTCTCAAACAATAACCTAGTAGTGGAGGTAATCTTTTATATGAGCTTCTGGTGTCCTTGAATAATTTCCCTTCAGAAATGGACTGTTAGTGTTGGAGCTACATGGAGTGAATAAATTTCCTGGGAGGAAACGATAATAAAATATTCAGGAAGTTATTAGGAAATGAGAACTTGTGTTCTTGTTCATTCAGATAAGCTACTGAGACCTTTTGTGTATATCAAACAGTTTATATTAGAGCAAGGACTGAGAGGTTTGGCAACTTTTTTCTAATAGTGTTAGGGACTTTGGACTATAGAATGATGGAATGTATAATGCATAATTGAAAGAAAAATTTCCCCAAAGCTAAGGTGTTTGAGAATTGTTTTTTCTGTGTTTGAGTGTTTCTGTCAGGGAAGAAAAGTGAGAGCTTTCTGGAGCTGGGTTATGTGAGTAAGAACCCAATGGGGAACAGTGTTCCTGGGGGAGCCTGATGGCAGCGTGCTTTTTAAGAGTGTATACAGGAAGTGGATGAGTATACATTCCCCCCACTAACAGTTTTCTTCCCTATGTTCTCCTCTCATGTCCTCATTAGACAGTTTGGCTCTGTCCTTAATTTTAGCCACTTTGTTCTAAAGTAACTGGGATCACTATAACTCTCTAGGCAGTATTTTTCCTTTTACTAGACTGGAATTGGTGAACCATTTGTTTTTTGTTTTATTTAACAAACCATGTTTAGAGGCTTGTTTTTTTCCTCCACATGTGTTCATGGCAGGAAGGATTTACCCTTAAGTTGATGAGTCTGGATCCCCTCACTTGCAGAGGCCCCTTCTAGGGCCTGGGAGATGCTCTAGCAATGTGTGCCATATTTATGTATTTCTGCGAAGTCTGCAAAATTGAATTTTTTCTTGTATTCTTTTTCCTTAAAAAGAGTCCCCGAGTGATATATTCTTCAAACATCACAGAACTCACTTCAGCCCTGGTTCATGAAACAGGTTGAGTGTTGATTTCTAGTTGTGGCTGAGGTAGATTTGAAGGATACCAGGAAGGAAATATGACTGAGGAAGTGGAGCTATTGCCTGGTGTTTGTAGTAGTCAGGGGTCTTTCTGGAGGCAGAAGTCGGAACAGGAATGGTGGAGCGGGGGAGTGAGAAGATCAGGTGGTCTCCTTAGATTGAAAGGATTTCTTTGCAACTAAATTCCGATGGCATTTTAAAATAATGAAGAGTCATCCCAAGATAGTATATTTCATCTTAAATTTAATAACATGTTTTTAGAATTTTAGAATAATTCTATTGAAAAATCTGAAAAGTCAATTTCTTAATTAACTAGTTGACTTGAGATTAAGGTCTTTATTGATTAGAAAACTATTTTGGGGGCCTGGGTGGCTCAGTGGGTTAAGCCACTGCCTTCGGCTCAGGTCATGATCTCATAGTCCTGGGATCAAGCCCCACATCGGGCTCTCTGCTCCATGGGGAGCCTGCTTCCTCCTCTCTCTCTGCCTTTCTCTGCCTACTTGTGATCTCTGTCTGTCAAATAGATAAATAAAATCTTTAAAAAGAAAAAAAACTATTTTGCTGGAAACACAAAAAAGTCACTGGTTCTTTTGGGTTGCTCTTAACTCGGTTTACAGCTTCTAGGTTTGAGAAGTGCTTCTTCTTTCCTTTGTCCTTTTTTCTTTTCCCACCCTGTCTTTTTCCATACTTCCTTTTTATTTCTTGTTTTTTACTTTTGTATTCGAAACTCACTTTTATACTTCTGAGGATTTTGAATAACTGGACTGTGGATAACCACATTTTAAAATTGCATTTTAGTGTTCTTTATTTAAAGATAATTGTGTGCTCTACGTGGCCTGGAGATAGATTAAATAAATGTGTCATGTCGTGAGAAGTAATATGTAATATGTTTACAATTACCTCACTTTTTCTAAATTTCTTTCTAATTGCATTTCTCAGGACTGAGGAGAGCCTCTCTCGAAAGTTGTATGGATCTGCCACCTGGTGGTGAAGTTACAGCGAGTGCTGGATGTGTGAGGAGTTCAGTAACGGACTCTCCCCTTTGTGGGCGTCATACTTAGATGAGAGTCTGCTTAGACGCTTTAGACACAGAATGTTTTCCTCCCCTAAGTTTTTAAAATTAAGAACATGTTACTTAACTGTGATAGAATAGGGAAATTTTGGCTAATGTGTTTCTGTCTACTGTATTGTATAGGACTCTTCCTGGCTCATGAAATGTGTTTATTACTGAGTTGAAATAAACTGAGCATTTTGAGAATGTACTTTCTTAAATTCAAAAGCTTTTAAGAAGATTGTTGTTAATTCTAAATCTTTTATATGGATGGTCATTGATTTATAAAAAAAAAGAACATAGGACAAAGGCAGTTTTTTGGAGAGAGAAATAAAGCATTTGTTTATTCCTTTTAAAGACGGGCAGCAGGCATTTTAAAGCTTTATTTTTTAGTGAATAGAAAGATTAACGGTGTTTTATGGCCCTCAATTGGAGTATTAATACAAGTAAGTAGTATATACTGAGCACTCTGTTAGGTATAGAGGAGAAAGTCGCAACACTGAACGTATTTTGTCCTTATGGAGTTTATGATCCTAGCCAGAGGCAGATTTTAAGCAAGTACTTACAGAAGTAATTGATTACAGTGTTGGTAAGTGCTGTCACGGACAGGTCCATCACAGAGAGAGACCTGTCTCTAGCTAGCACGTCAGGGGGAGCTTCTATAAGAAGGTGGCATTTCAGCTGAGACCTGACAGATGCTGATCCAGTCAAATGTGGGTACATATCCCCCTGAAGTGGGAAGGAGGTTGGCAAGTATGAGGAGTTGAAAGAAGATCAAGACGGCTGGCGTAGTGAGAGAGAGGGATTGTGGTGTGAAACAAAACAGGAAGTGTAGGATGGAGTAGATCAGGGCCTTGCGGGTGTGCCTGGGGCTTTGGATTTCATCATCAGAGTAATGAGAAGCTGTTGAAGTGTGTAGGCAAGGAGTGTTAGAATCACATTAATGATGAATGAATTGGATAGGCAAGACTGAGGGGAGGGCCATTGGTTAGAAAGCCATTATGGTAGTTCTGGCTTGGACCAGAGAGTATTACTGATGTGGTGAGAGGCATTTAGGATGCAATTGAAGTAGAATAGATAAGACTTGGTGAATGAGTGGATGTGGTGGTCAATTTTTGTGTCTTAGTTTCCTCATCTGTAAAATGAGGATAATGGTATTACTTGGATTATAGGGTTGTTGGGAGGATTAAAGGAGTGAACTTGTGTAATATGTTCTATTTTGTACTTTTTTCCCTTTTATTCAACATGGTGTTTTCAGGATGTATCTGTGCTGTTACATGTGTGCCTAGTTAGTTGCCTCTGATTGCCATGTAGTTTTCATAGTATGTATCTATTACATTTTATTTACCTATTTCGCAAATTGTGATTCCTAGCTTTGCCCCAGCTTCCACTGCCACAAATAAGCCATGCTCAGGTTTTATTTGTGAATCCTTGCTGACCTTTGCATATGTTTCTCTGAGAAATCCAGGAGTGGGATTGTTACATCAAATGATGTATGTTATAATTTAATTTCACTAAATGCAGCCTGTTTTCTAGAATGTTTGCAGTAATTTATACCATCAACAATACATGTGAGTTCCTGTCTTCTCCATCCTAGCCAGTATCAAATAGGACTTACCTTCTAAACTTTCCCATTTTGACTTGGGTATAAAGAGTTATTTCAGTATCAGTTGAATTTGCATTTTTCTGATTACTAATGAGGCTTGCAATGATTGTAGCCATTTAGCTGTTTGCTTCTCGTGGCTTTCCTATTTATATCGTGTATTCATTTTTGTGTCATGTTTCTAGTCTTCCTTGTTGATTTCCAGGTCTTTGTATGTTCCTGATACCATTCCTGTTGGTTCTAGTCATTGCAAATCATTTTCACTGTCATTTGTCTACTTTGCCTGTTGTGTTCTTTGAACAGAGATCCTTACTTTTAATGTGGCTAAATCCATTGATTTTTTTTTTTAATTTCACCTTACTTTTTTATGCTTCTTTGTGCTAGTGACACTAGGTCTCCTTTGCTTTCTTCCTTCTTAATGTAGTTTTAGATTTCACATTTAGATAACAAAAGCAAGAGCAAAAGCTTTAAGTTTGTTGAGGCTCCATTTATTAGTTTTGTCTCTTTATGAATTATGCTTTTAGTGTCATGTCTAAGAACTCGGTCTGATCCAGATTTACAGAAACTTTTCTCCCTGATTTTTTTGTAAGGAACTTTATAGTTTACATTTGATATTAGATTTATGATCCATTTTGAGTTAACTTCTCTATCAAGTCAAGGTGCTTTTTCTCTTTGTCTCTGTCTTTCTCTTTTTAAAAATTTTTTTGGCATATGAATGTCCCAGTTATTCCAAATCTTATTTGTTGAAAAGACTCTCCTTTCTTCATTGAATTGTATTTGCACTATGTCAAAAATCAGTTACCATAATTGTGTGGGTCTGTCTCTGAATTCTCGGTTTGGTTACAGCGATCTCTGTGTCTGTCCTTTTGCCAATCCAACATTATCTTAACTCCTGTAGCTTTTGTAAGTCTTAAAATAGGGTAGTTTGAATCCTCCAACATTGTTTTTCTTTTTTGAAATTCTTTATTCTGCTTCATTTGCTTTTTCATAAAACTTTTAGTTTTTTGTCTTTATCTACAAAACTTCTGGTCAGGATTATGATTGGAATTGTATTAAATACATAAAACAATTTGGGAAGAATTGGCAGTTCACCTATATGAGTCTTTAAATCCAGGTACATAATGTCTTTTCATTTATTTAGATAGCCTTTATCAGAATTTTGTAGTTCTCAGATACCTAAGTATTTCATGTTTTTGGAGCTATTGTAAATTTTCCCCCCTAATTTTGATTGCCAGTTGTTGATTGCCAGCATAGGAAAATATGACTGATTTTTTTGTGTGTTAACTTTTTGCCCTATGACCTTGCCTAACTCACTTAAAAGTTCTAAAAGCTCTTTTGTAGATTTGTGACTTTAAGTAGGCAATCATGTTGTCTGCATTTTTGATGGTTTTCTTTCTTTCTTTTTGATCTGTATGCCTTTAATGAATTTCCTTACCTTATTACTTTGGCTAGAATTTCCAGTACAGGTCTGAATAGTGGTGGTGAGTATAGATATCCTTGCTTTGTTTCTGATGTTAGGGGGAAAGCAATTAGTTTTTTCATTATGAAATATGATGTAAACTTAAGGTTGTGGTTTTTGTTTTTTTTTTTAAGAAGGTCTTTATCAAGTTAAGAAGTTTCTTTCTGGGGTGCTTGGGTGGGTCAGTCGTTAAGCATCTGCCTTCGGCTCAGGTCATGATCCCAGTGTCCTGGGATGGAGCCCCACATTGGGTTCCCTGCTCTGCAGGAAGCCTGTTTCTCCCTCTCCCACTTCCCCTGCTTGTATTCCCTCTCTCACTGTCTCTCTCTGTCAAATAAATAAATTAAATCTTTAAAAAAAAAAAAAGTCTCTTATGGTTTGTCTCCCTCCCTGGTATCATTCAAGCAGACTTCTTGCTGAGCACAGAGCCCAATGCTGGGCTCCATCTCCGGACCCTGAGATCATGATCTGAGCCAAAATCAAGAGTTGGACATTTAACTCACTGAGCCACCCAGGAGCCCCAAATGGGTCTTTTTTTTTTTTTTTAATTAACATATAATGTATTATTAGCCCCAGGGGTACAGGTCTGGGAATCATCAGGCTTATACAATTCACAGCACTCACCATAGCACATACCCTCCCCAATGTCCATAACCCAGCCATCCTCTCCCTAGCTCCCTCTCCCTGGCAACCTTCTGTTTTGTGAGATTAAGAGTCTCTTATGGTTTGTCTCCTTCCTAATCCCATCTTGTTTTCATTTTTTCCTTCCCTACCCTCCAACCCCCAGTTGTTGCCTCTCAAATTCCTCCTATCAGGGAGATCATATGATAATTGTCTTTCTCTGATTGACTTATTTCACTCAGCATAATACCAAATGGGTTTTTAAAATGTAAAAACATTCATTATCAGAATAGTAACATTTCTATTGTAGAAAACTTAGAAAATATTGTTAAAAAGTTAGTAACTATAGAAACAAAGAGAATAAAAATCACATATCTCACAATTCAGATGATTTTGTTAAAATTTTTTTTTCTAGTTTTCCTCCTCTTCATATATACTTATACATCTTTAAACTGCATGTGTGTGTGTGTGTGTGTATGTGTGTTTAAAGCACAATTAGGGATCATATTACAAATACTGTTTTATACCTGGATCCAGTATGGCTACCTAATTTCACTGTGTGCCATAATTTCACATAAACATTACTCTAATGTTAAAAGTTTAAGTGTCTATGTTCTTTTTAAGATTTTTTCCTGAAAATTTACTTAAGATATATTTCTGGAACTAGAAAGGATTTGACATAGTGAAGTCTCTTATACATATTGTCAAATTGCTTTCTAGAAAGGATATATAAATTTTTACTCACTAGTTGATACTTTAAAAACTGTGCATGTATTTATATTTTATGCATTTATATATAAATGCATGTAAAATATATTAGTATATATCTATCTCTGTTATATATATATACATGGTTTATTTTTTATTTTTTTTTTTTTAAAGTTTTTGGTTTTGTTTTTTTTTTAAAGATTTTTATTTATTTGACAGATCACAAGTAGGCACAGAGGCAAGCAGAGAGAGAGAGGAGGAGGAGGCAGGCTCCCTGCTGAGCAGAGAGCCCGATGTGAGGCTCGATCCCAGGACCCTGGGATCATGACCTGAGCCGAAGGCAGAGGCTTTAACCACTGAGCCACCCAGGCGCCCCTATACATGGTTTATTTTAAGAAATGTTAAGGAGTGGAGTGTATTATTCTTAAAAATTTAGTTTTCCAAATGAGTATACTATATTTTATGACTATATACACTTGCAGAGTCACTTTTGGTATAGAGTTGAAAGCTTTTGAATTATGCGTGTGCAAAAATACTGGTATTCTTATCAAAATAACAATGTGACCTTTGTGATTCAGTCTGTAAATTTATTCTCTGTTGATTTTTTTTATCATCAAATATAGTTTGCACAAAATAATTTTAATGAAATCTTGCTTGAAATTATGTGCTTTAAGTTTTTCATAGGAAATATTTATATAATTTGTGTCAGAGAGACATTTTGATTTACAAGGTTAGCGAAATAGATTTTTTTGGTGAAGAAGTATGCAAGATTCCCAAAATAGAAGTAGCCAGGAATTTTTAGGTGTATTTCATTAAGGTCACATATATGTCGAGTTACCATGGGTCCTGGTTTGCTTGTTGTTCCTGGTATAATTATTTTTAGCACTCCCTCTTGCCCTCAGAAATGTCCTGATTTGGAAAATAAAGTGTATGTTAACCCTGCGTTTATGATCGATTGGGCCTTTCCAGAGTATAAACTTGTCAGAATCCTTGAACGAAGTTTAACTAACCAAGGACTTTAAAATTAGTGCTTAGAAAATTATGTGTGCTCAAGAAAAATAGTATTTTTGGACTTCTGGTAATACTTTATCAACTTTTAGTGGGAGTTCTGAAAAAATCTGGTTTTGTATTTGTATACATTTTAAAATTTGCTGTCTCAAAGTATGTTCAGTTCTATTTTTTTCCCTTTAACAAAGTAACAGGACAGCAATTACCACTTCGTCCCACTCACTGTAGACTGTGTTTTCAGGTCTTTGAGGTAGTTCAAAGAACAGAGATCTTATTTCCATGACAATCTTGGTATATGTACAGATAGACTTCTGGACTCAATAAACGAACTTAAACCATGCTGAATTTGTGACAAGCATTTTGCCAATATTTGCAAAATGAAAGAAGAGTCCAAATACAAAAAATGCTCTATTTCAGGACAGTAAGAAAAGAAAGTCTGTATAACAAAATTATGGGACATTTAACAAATTTACTTTATGCATACTATGTTCTAGGTCTAGGCTCTGGGATAAGCACTGAATAAGACAGATACAGTCTTTGCCCTCATGGGGCATGAAATCTAGTGGGTAAGTCTGAACATTTGAACACAAATTTTTTTTTATTAACATATAATGTTTTATTTGTTTCAAGGGTACAGGTCTGTGATTTATCAGTCTTACACAATTCACAGCACTTACCACAACACATACCCTCCCCAGTGTCCATTCCCTTCCAACCCTTCTCCACTCCAGCAACCCTTAGTTTGTTTCCTGAGATTAAGAGTCTCTTATGGTCTGTCTCCTTCTCTGGTTTCATCTTGTTTCATTTTTCTGATCCTTCCCCTATGATCCTCTGTCTTGTTTCTCAAATTCCTCATATCCATGAGATCAAATGATAATTATCTTTATCTGATTGACTTATTTTGCTTAGCATGATACCCTCTAGTTCCATCCACGTTGTTGCAAATGGAAGATTTCGTTTTTTGATGGCTGCATATTATCCATACACACACACACACACACACACACACACACACATACATACCACATCTTCTTTATCCATTCATCTGTTGATGGACATCTAGATTCTTTCCATAGTTTGGCTATTGTGGACATTGCTGCTATAAACATTGGGGTGCCTGTATCCCTTTGGATCACTACATTTGTATCTTTGGGGTAAATACCCAGTAGTATGATTGCTGGGTCATAGGGTGGCTCTATTTTCAACTTTTTGGGAGAACCTCCATACTGCTTTCCAGAATGGCTGCACCAGCTTGCATTCCCAACAGTGTAGGAGGGTTCCCCTTTCTCTGCATCCTTGCCAACATCTGTCGTTACCTGAATTGTTAATTTTAGCCATTCTGACTGGTGTGAGGTAGTATCTCATTGAGGTTTTGATTTGTATTTTCCTGATGCCCAGTGATGTTCAACGTTCAGCATCTTTTCATGTGTCTGTTGGCCATCTGGATGTCTTCTTTGCAGAAATGTCCATTCATGTCCTCTGCCCATTTCTTGATTGGATTATTTGTTCTTTGGGCGTTGAGTTTGATAAGTTCTTTATAGATCTTGGATACTAGCCCTTTATCTGATATGTCCTTTGCAAATGCCTTCTCTCATTCTGTTAGGTGTCTTTTGGTTTTGTTGACTATTTCCTTTGCTGTGCAAAAGCTTTTGATCTTGATGAAGTCCCAATAGTTCATTTTTGCCCTTGCTTCCCTTGCCTTTAGTGATGTTTCTAGGAAGAAGTTTCTGTGGCTGAGGTCAAAGAGGTTGCTGCCTGTGTTCTCAGGGATTTTGATGGATTCCTATCTCACACTGAGATCTTCCATTCATTTTGAGTCTATTTTTTTGGTGTGTGGTGTAAGGAAATGGTCCAGTTTCATTCTTCTGCATGTATCTGTCCAATTTTCCCAACATCATTTTTTGAAGAGACTGTCTTTTTTTCATTGGACATTCTTTCCTGCTTTGTCGAAGATTAGTTGACCATGGGTTGAGGGTCCTTTTCTGGGCTCTCTGTTCTGTTCCACTGATCTATGTGTCTGTTTTTGTGCCAATACCGTACTGTCTTGATGATTACAGCTTTGTAATAGAGCTTAAAGTCTGGAATTATGATGCTACCAGCTTTGGTTTTCTTTTTCAACATTCCTATGGCTATTTGGGGTTGTTTATGGTTCCATTCAAATTTCAGGATTATTTGTTCCATTCCTTTGAAAAAAGTTGATGATATTTTGATAGGGATTGCATTAAATGTGTAGATTGCTCTCAGTAGCATAGACATTTTCACAATATTCATTTTCCAATCCATGAGTGTGGAATGTTTTTTCCATTTCTTTGTGTATTCCTCAGTTTCTTTCATGAGTATTCTATAGTTTTCTGAGTACAGATTCTTTGCCTCTTTGGTTAGGTTTATTTTGAGGTATCTTCTGGTTTTGAGTGCAATTGTAAATGGGATGAACTCTGGTGGTGTATAGAAATACAACTGATTTCTGTGTATTAATTTTATATCCTGACACTTTACTGAATTCCTATATGAGTTTTTAGCAGTTTTGGAGTAGAGTCTTTTGGGTTTTCCACATAAAGTATCATATTATCTGCAGAGGGTGAGAGTTTGACTTCTTCTTTGCTGATTCAGATGCCTTTTCTTTCTTTTTGTTGTCTAATTACTGAGGCTAGGACTTGTAGTACTCTGTTGAATAGCAGTGGTGTTAGTAGACATCCCTGTTGTATTCCTAACCTTGGGAGGAAAGCTCTCAGTTTTTCCCCATTGAGAATGATATTTGCTGTGGGTTTTTCATAGATGGCTTTGATGATATTGAGGTATATACCTTCTATCCTTACAGTGTGAATAGTTTTGACCAAGAAAGGATGTTGTACTTTGTCACATGCTTTTTCTGCATCTATTGAGAGTATCAGACAGTTCTTGTTCTTTCTTTTATTAATGTATTATATCACATTGATTGATCTGTGGATGTTGAACCAACCTTGAAGCCCAGGAATAAATCCCACTTGGTCGTGGCGAATAATCCTTTTAATGTACTGTTGGATCTTATTGGCTAGTATTTTGGTGAGAATTTTTGCATCCAGGTTCATCAGGGATATTGTTCTGTAATTCTCCTTTTTGATGGGGTCTTTATCTGGTTTGGGGATCAAGGTAATGCTGGCCTCATAAAATGAGTTTGGAAGTTTTCCTTCCATTTCTATTTTTTGGAACAGCTTAGGAGAACAGGTATTAATTCTTCTTTAAATGTTTGGTAGAATTCCCCTGGGAAGCTGTGCGGCCCTGGGCTCATGTTTGTTGGGAGATTTTTGATGAATGCTTCAATTTCCTTACTGGTTATGGGTCTGTTCAGGTTTTTTGTTTCTTCCTGGTGCAGTTTTGGTAGTTTATACATCTCTAGGAATGCATCCATTTCTTCCAGATTGTCTAATTTGCTGGCATATAGTTGGTCATAATATGTTCTTAAAATTGTTTGTATTTCTTTGGTGTTGGTTGTGATCTCTCCTCTTTCCTTTTTGATAAGTCTGGCCAGGGGTTTATCAATCTTATTAATTCTTTCAGAGAACCAGCTCCTAGTTTTGTGGATCTGTTCTGCTGTTTTTTGTTTGTTTGTTTGTTTGTTTGTTTGTTTCTATTTCATTGATTGCTGCTCTGATCTTTATTCTTTCTCTTCTCCTGCTGGGTTTAGACTTTATTTGCTGTTCTTTCTCCAGCTCTTTTAGGTGTAGGGTTAGGTTGTACATTTGAGACCTTTCTAGTTTCTTGAGAAAGGCTGTATTGCTATATACTTTCCTCTTAGGACTGCCTTTGCTATATCCCAAAGATTTTGAACAGTTGTGTTTTCATTTTCATTTGTTTCCATGAATTTTTAAAATTCTTCTTTAATTTCCTGGTTGACCCATTCATTCTTTAGTGGGATGCTCTTTAACCTCCATGTATTTGAGTTCTTTCCAACTTTCCTCTTGGGACTGAATTCTAGTTTCAAAGCATTGTGGTCTGAAAATATGCAGGGAATGATCCCAACTTTTTGGTACCGGTTGAGACCTGATTTGTAACCCAGGATGTGATCTATTCTGGAGAATGTTCCATGTGCACTCGAGAAGAATGTGTATTTTGTTGCTTTGTGATGGAGTGTTCAGAATATATCTACGATGTCCGTCTGGTCCAGTGTGTCATTTAAAGCCTTTATTTCCTTGTTGATCTTTTGTTTAGACGATCTGTCCATTTCAGTAAGGGGGTGTTAAAGTCCCTTACTGTCATTGTATTATTGTTGATGTATTTCTTTCTTTGATTTTATTAATTGATTTATATAATTTGCTGCTCCCATGTTAAGGGCATAGATATTTTAAATTGTTAGATCTTCTTGTTGAGGAGACCCTTTAAGTATGATATAGTGTCCTTCCTCATCTCCTATTATAGTCTTTGGTTTAAAATCTAATTTGTCTGATATAAGGATTGCCATCCCAGCTTTCTTTTGCTGTCTGTTAGCATAGTAGATGGTTTTCTAACCCCTCACTTTAAATCTGGAGGTGTATTTGGATGTAAAATGAGTTTCTTGCAGACAGCATATTGATAGATCTTGTATTTTTATCCATTGTGATTCCCTCTGTCTTTTGATTGGGGCATTTAGCCCATTTACATTCAGGGTAACTTGAAAGATATGAATTTAGTGCCATTGTATTTCTTGTAAGGTGCCTGTTACTGTATATTGTCTCTGTTCCTTTCTGGTCTTTGTTACTTTTAGGCTCTCTCTTTGCTTAGAGGACCCCCTTCAATACTTCTTGTAGGGTTTTTGGTCTTTGCATATTATTTTAGTTTTTGTTGTCCTGGAAGCCTTTTATTTCTCCTTCTGTTTTCTTTTTTTAACATTTTATTTATTTATTTGACAGAGATCACAAGTAGGCAGAGAGACAGGCAGAGAGAGAAAGGGGGAAGCAGGCTCCCTGCTGAGCAGATAGCCTGATGCGGGGCTCGATCCCAGGACCCTGGGATCATGACCTGAGCCGAAGGTGGAGGCTTTAACCCACTGAGCCACCCAGGATCCCCTGTCTCCTTCTATTTTCAGTGACAGCCTAGTTGGCCATAGTATTCTTGGCTGCATATTTTTCTTGTTTAGTGCTCTGAATATATCCTGTCAGTCTTTTCTGGCCTGCCAGGTCTCTGTGGATAGGTTTGTGGCCAATCTAATATTTCTACCATTTTAGGTTACAGACCTCTTGTCCCAAGCTGCTTTCACGATTTTCTCTAGTAAAATTTGTAAATTTTACTATTAGATGATGGGGTGTTGACCTATTTTTACTGATTTTTGAGGAAGGTTCTCTGTACCTCCTGGAGTTTGATGGTTGTTTCCTTCCCCAAATTAGGGAAGTTCTCCTGCTATAATTTGCTCTGAGATGCCTTCTGCCTGTCTCTCTTTTTCTTCTTCTGGGGTCCCAAATATTCTAATGTTGTTTCCCGTTATGATATCATTTATCTCTCTAATTCTCTTCTTGTGATCCAGTAGTTGTTTATGTCTCTTTTACTCAGTTTCTTTATTCTTCATCATTTGGTCTTCTGTATCACTAATATTCTCTTCTGCCTCATTTATCCTAGCAGTTAGAGCCTCCATTTTTGATTCCACTCATTAATAGCCTTTTTGATTTCAACTTGTTTATATTCCTCCGGAAACGGATTCTCTAGTATTTTCTGTGCTTTTTTCAAGCCCAGCTAATATCTTCATAATCATCATTCTGAACTCTAGTTCTGACATCTTACCAATGTCCGTATTGATTAGGTCCCTGGCAGTCTGTACTGCCTCTTATTCTTTTTTTTTTTTTTTTTTTTTTGAGGTGAGTTTTTCTGTTTTATCATTTTGTCCAGAGAAGAATAGATGAATGAGAGAACAAAATACTGAAAGGGCAACAATGACCCTAGAAAAATGTACACTAAACAATTCAGAAGAGACTTGAAACTGGGTGGGGGAAAGAAAGGAAAAAAGAGAAAAAGGAATATGATCAGGCTGGTGAACAGAACAGAGCCACACAATAGATTCTGGGTATATTGTGGTCTGTTAGAAGAAATTGCTTCCCATAATTTTAAAGAAGGAAAAACATTTGTATATAAAAATCAGGGTAAATATGATGAAGGGATGGACTATGACTGTAAAAATGAAAATTAAAAAAAATTTTAGAAATGGAATTGATATGTTGATTGAAAAAAGAAAGAAAAAATTTATTTTAAATGGGAGAGAATGTGATCAGGCAGGAGACTAGAACAAAGCCACACACTGGATTTAGGGTATATTTTGGCCTCTTAGAAGAAACTGTATCCCAAAATTTTAAAGAAAGAAAAACTTAAATGTATACGAAAAATAAGATTAAATACAATGAAGGGATGGAATATGACTGTAAAAATGAAAATTAAAAAAGATCTAAAAAAGGAATTGATAAGATGTTGGTTGAAAAGGAAAGAAAAAAATTTTTAAAAATATAAAGAAAATTTTAAAAATTACCTTTAAAGCTATGAATTTTATGTGCTGCATTCCCCTAGTGCTTGGAGTTTTGCAGTTCTTGTTGATTGGTAAATTTGGTCTTGGCTGGATGTTCTTGCTGATCTTCTGGGGGAGGGGCCTGTTGCAGTGATTCTCAGGTGTCTTTGCCCAAGGTGGAATTGCACCATCCTTGCCAGGGGCCAGGCTAAGTAATCTGCTCGGGTTTGCTCTCAGTGGCTTTTGTTCCCTGAATGCTTTCTGTACCACTTTGGAGGGTGGGAATGAAAATGGCTGCCTCCCAATCTCTGGCCCCATAGTAGCCAAGAGCTCGGGGCCCCACTCCTAAGTGTGCCCTCAGAGAAAAGCAGTCAGTCCCTTCAGTCTCCCTGGTATCCACCCATGCTCCGTGCTTAGCTGGTCTGTGACCAGCATTTCTATCTCTAGCACACGGCCCCAGTTGGAGTCTCCAAACCCAGCAGATTCCTGTGGTGCGCTATTGCACCATCCTCCCGGGGCAGGAAGGGTAGTCTCCCCAGATCTGCCGCTTTTTGGGGTCCCTGCTTGAAGACTGGTGGCCTGACTGTGCGGCAGATCACAGTTTCTGGCAGCCCCCAGCTGAGAGCCCAGTCCTTGCCTCCGTCTTTGCAGCCAGCTTCCCCACTCTGATACTTGGGAGCGCTGCCACATTCAGGCACCACTGGTCTTTCTGTGACTCTGAGGGTCCTGATACCACACTGTCCCAGTGAGGGTTCTACCCCCAGCTTAGCCACTGGAGCGATGTCCCACTACAGAGCAGACTTCTAATAGTTCTGATTTTTGTGCTCTGCTGCTCTACAACCTGCCGGGAGCTGGCTGACAGAGGCTCCCTCCCTTCTGATATATCTTCCCAGAGATCTCCTCGGATTCACTTTTCTGCAGGTCCTACCTTCCAGAAAGTGGTTGCTTTTCGTAGAATTGTTGTTACTCTTTATTGTGATCTCCTGTTGAGTTTGTAGGTGTTCAGAATGGTTTGATAATTATCTAGCTGAATTCCTGGAACCAGATGAAATTTAGGTCTCCTTCTCCTTCTCTGCCATCTTGCCAAAAAGTCAACACGTAATCTTTTTAAAGGAATTTATTTATTTGTTTATTTATTTATCTGAGAGAATGAGGAGAAAAACAGAGCTGAGTGTGGGGCCTGATGTTGGGCTTGATCCCATGACCCTGAGATCATGACCTGAGGTAAAATCAAGAATCGACCCTTAACCAACTGAGCCACTCAGGTGCTGGCCCTAAACACATAATTGTCATGAAATTGTAGATATTTACGATGATGGTAAAGAGATACTCAAAATGCCCAAACACTAATCATAAATTTTACAGAAATTAGTCATTAAGTACCCAGAACTTAAGTCCTAAAACCCTAATATCATGGTGTGATGTGTTACACATGCACTCATTCTTATATAATTTACACGAACCTATACAGAACAGAAGTGCCTAAGTCCTGGAATTTTATCAAGCTAGATGCATTTTTATGGTTGTTCTTTCTTACTCATTTTATGTAAATTGTTATATAGGTTTAAATGTAATCAAAATCCTGGTATTAACAACTTTTCTTATCAATGACAAATTTAGAGTGTTCAGTTTTAAGTCCAGTTACAGAGAAGTTTTATTCTGGATCTACTTAAAAGCAAGTTAATCTGCATGCACAAAGCAGTGCATTTGTCATTTAAAGATTTTTTTTTTTACTGTGACATTTGAATGTGCTTATAGTTTGTTGCAGTATACATTTTATATTTAAAGACTACTGAATATTTTAAGAATTCTTGAGGCTGTGCTTAGTTAGTAGTCACTCTCTGCTTATAGCTTTTGAACACTTGAAATGAGTCTAGTTCAATTTGTGATTTACTGTGAGTGTGAAGTATACACCAGATTTCAAAGACTTAATGTAACAAATGTAAAATACCCCACTAATACTCTTTATTGATCACATGTTTAAGTGATTTTTGGATACAGTTGAGTAAATATAATACTAACTAATTTCATCTGTTTTTTTAATGTGACAACTAGAACATTTAAAGGTATATATGTGGCTTTCATTTTATTTCTGTTGGACAGCACTGTCCTGAAGTATCTCCTCAGGGTCTCACATTCTTTAGAATATAATGCTTTGGGCCATACCCTCTCAGTTTACATTTCATCTCATGAACTGTCATGTAGGAAGTGCAGTTGGGTTTTACATCAGATTGGAACAGAAATATGGTACTGTGAGACTACCTCTGTAACTTTATTTAAAAGTTTTTGTCTTAAAACAGAGGATCATAGGAAACGAGGGAAAAAATGAAACAAGATGAAACCAGAGAGAGAGAGAGAGAGATAAACCGTAAGAGACACTTATTCATAGGAAACAAACTGAGGGTTGCTGGAGTGTCGGGTGTGGGAGGGATGGGTTAACTGGGTGGTGGACATTAAGGGGGGGCACATGATGTAATGAGCACTGGGTATTATATAAGACTGATGAGTCATAGGCCTGCACCTCTGAAACCAATAATATGTTTTATGTTAATTAATTGAATTTAAATATTTAAAATTTTTTTTTCTTAAGTGAATATGCATGGAATCCTGTTGTTTGTAATCAAAAGTGCCTTTTACTCCATCACATAAGTGTAAGACTTACTTGTCAAACAGGGTTGTAAACTTGAGGACAAAGATGGTCTTGTATTTTTTGCAACAGCCAATTGCCTTATAAAAGTGGTAAGTTACTGTTGAGCTGAAGAAGTGCCGACACACCACCACCGTCTATAGCAGTGATTTTCAGAGTTATAGGAGATAGAGAACATTTGTGGCTATATGATGATCCGTGAAAGTGACATGGAAAAGGTAGAGTTTGAGCTTTTACCCGTAACAGTCATAAAATTACCTAGCATTGCAACAGCTGACACTTTCAGAAGGCTTGAATGGGGCCATGATACATTTGCCATCACAGTGAAGATGGACGAAGCTGCCCAAAAGTCTTTTTCAAATAAAGCGACGCAAAGAGGATCGACTGCCCCTGAACTAAAGACAAAAACTGAAAAGCCAGCACATGAAGTTTACCAGACTTATGATTCACCAGCATCTATGAAGAGAATTTCATCTTAGAACATAGTTTTATGTTTATGTAAGGCCAGAGTTGTCTCAATATCATTTAAAATCTTTGCTCATGAAGTTAAAATAACAGTTCAGGAGAAGGAAGGGCAAGAAGCAATAAGGAGGGCATAAGCCCTGTATCAGTTAGGATCCAAGCAGATACAGAAGCCATACCAGTAATTTGAGCAGGGAAATTTTAATAAGAATTGTTATTCAGGTTAAAGGCAATTAACTACTAACAGGAGTAAAAGAGAACTCTAAGGCGCATAGAGAGGTATGTACATCCCTTTAACACCTTTGTCTTGGCTAAGCCTGACAACAAGTCAACTGCGAGGAAGCACAGAATCTAAAGAATTCAGTTCCAGTAGAAAAAAGCAGGCCAAATAAGGATAGATTTAAAACTTAGAGGGGCACCTGGGTGGTAAGTCCATTAAGCTTCTACCTTTGGCTTTGGGTCATGATCCCAGGGTCCTGGGATCCAGTGCCACATGGGACTCCTTTTTCACCAGGGAGCCTGCTTCTCCCTCTGCCTGCAGCTCCCCCTGCTTGTGCTCTCGCTTTGTCACTCTCTGACAGGTAAATAAATAAAGATCTTTGAAAAAAATGAAACTTAGAAGTAATAAATTAATAACTGGTACAAGCCTTGAAGGAGAAGGAGTGTTTATACAAATTTGGAATAATGTTTTGGAAGTATCAGAAAGTTAGGAAAGTGCTGAGCTCACTTTCTGTTCTTTGGTTTCAGGATGTAGAGAAATGACCAGATTGCCCTTGGGTTTCGGGACAGGTTTCAGGAGAGGAGAGCTATGAACATTTCAGGGTGGATAGGAGATTTGTTTACAGAGAGGTGAGTTTAGTAGGATACTACAGCATCTTCTCAGAAATTATTTTGGTAGTTGAGGCCAGAAAATGTGCACAAATTACCATGGGAAAAGAGTATAGAAAAAGAAAAGAGGAAAGTAAGGGCTGATCTTTGTGAAATAGTTTCGTTTAGAGAATGATAGAAGTGTCGGGAAGTAGAGATAAAGGAGAGCTTTGAAAGTGCACTGTGACAGGACAGGAGGGTGAGGGGAAGGTCAACATGAAACACTTGAAGACTTCAGAAGTTAAAGGCTTTGATTTTTGGTAAAATGTTGATTGTTGGTAGCTCCAGAAAAACGTTTCAGTAGAGCAGATGAGTGGATAAGCCAGGTTATTGTTAAGGAATGGGAAATAAGGAAGATGGAGGCCAGAGTGCAGACAATTTCAGAAAGTTTGACAGAGAAGGGAAGGCGTGAGAGAAGTGTAGCAAGGATAGGGGAAAGATTTAAAAAGTTTTTTTTTCATTTGATAAGTGGAGATCAAAATCAAGGCAGAGAGACAGTAGGAAGGAAGAGATTGAACAGGAGCAATGGTGCAGGAGTTGTTTCAAATGATAAAGTAGGGTCTAGGTGAAAATGTAAGGGGGAAAGTGATACCAAGGAGAGAAATGGAGAGATCAAAGGAATTGGACGTCTTTTAGGGTTGAACCATGTGAAGTTGCTGATACTAACCAGTTTTTACCTAACTTTTTTATTTGAAATGGTTTAACCTGATGTTTGTGACACTAAATAGGAAGGATGGAAATAAAGAAAATTTGAAGTGTGAAGACAAGTCCAACTTATATAAAAGGGATTGCATTTTATCTTCATAGAATGGGCTAGGGCAAAAAGAGTGAAAAGTTTTGGTGTATATACTTTAGAGAATGTGAAACTAGAGAGAGACAAAGATGAGTTAAGAGGCAGTGGTCTAGGTCTAATGAAGACTAGGGTTAGTGGAGAGACTCTAGGATGGGCTCATTCACAAGAGGTCACTTCAGTTAATTTGGTAAATTCAGTGGGTCTGAGAGTGAGTGATGTAGAAAATAATGAAGTTTTGAGACTAGAGGAGTAGAAAAACAATGATGCTTTCAAAGAAGATCTAGACAATAAGGAGAGAGAGACGTTAGGTTTTAATTGGTTGAGCTTGAGTTGATATGAAGGAAGAAATTCAGATTTGTGCATCATTGTTGCAGCTAATAATTGGGAGTCTGGACGAGGAGTAAATGGCTTGAGGAAATAAGTACAGATAAAAGGTAATTGTATTTTTATTGGCTAATAAATCAACAGTGCCTGATATTTTCAGACTACTTATCTTGCTATGCTTTTCTTTTTTTATTGAGATTTAATTGACATATAACATTTCTTACATGTTCAGCATAATGGTTTGAGATATATACCCATATATTTTTTATTTTGTAGAATGATTACCAGAATAATGTCCATCAACATATAGTTAGGTTTTTTTCTCTTGTGATGAGAACTTTTAAGATCTCTTTTAGCAACTTTCAAGTATATAATATAGTATATACTGTAGTCCTCATGTTGTACATTACATCCCAAGGACTTACTTGTAACTGGAAGTTTGTACCTTTGACCACCTCTATCAACTTAACCTACCCATGTTCACCCTCCTGCATCAGTCTCTTTTCTGTATCTCTGAGTTCAGTATTTAATTTTAGAGTCCATATATAAGTGAAGTTGTATAGTACTTGTTTTTCTCTGGCTTATTTCACTTAGCATAATGCCCTCAAGTTTTACCTATCTTGTCTCAAATGCCAGGATTTCCTTCTTTTTATGGCTGGGTAATATTGCATTGTATATGGATTCCACATTTTCTTTATTCATTCATCCGTTGATGGACACCTAGTAGGATACTACAGCATCTTCTCAGAAATTATTTTGGTAGTTGAGGCCAGAAAATGTGCACAAATTACCATGGGAAAAGAGTATAGAAAAAGAAAAGAGGAAAGTAAGGGCTGATCTTTGTAAAATAGTTTCGTATAGAATAGAATGCTCCTTGCTAAATAATATCATTTTTAAATTTTATTTATTTATTTTTTTTAAAGTTTTTATTTATTTGACAGACAGAGATCACAAGTAGGCAGAGAGGCAGGCAGAGAGAGAGGAGGAAACAGACTCCCTGCTGAGCAGAGAGCCTGATGCAGGGCTCGATCCCACCTGGGATCATGACCTGAGCCGAAGGCAGAGGCTTTAACCCACTGAGCCACCCAGGCGCCCCATATCATTTATTTTTTGAGGTATTTTTTCCATGTGTTGGTATTGTAAATATGCTGCACTGAACATGGGGATTGAGATATCTTTTTGAAATCGTGCTTTTATTTCCTCAGGATAACTGTCTAGAAGTAGAATTGCTGCATCAAATAGTAGTCTGTTTTTAAATTTTTGAGGTAACTTTATACCATTTTCCATAGTGGCTGTACCAGTTTGCATTCCCACCAACAGTACACAAGGGTTCCCTTTTCTCTACATCCTCTCTCCCACACTTACTTTTGTCTTTTTGATAATAGCCATTCTGACAGGTGTGAGATGATAATCTCATAGTGGTTTGATTTGCATTTGCCTGATAATTAGTGATGTTGAACACCTTTTCATGTACCTGTTGACAGTTTGTGTTCTCTTTGAAAAATGTCTTTTTGGTCCTCTGCTTTTATTCGATTGTTATTCATTTTTTTTTGCTATTGAGTTGTGTGAGTTCTTTATATATTTTGGATATTAACCCCTTACTATGCATATGCTTTGCATATATTTTCTCCTGGTTGGTAGGTTGCCTTTTCATTTTGCTGATTGTTTCCTTTGCTGTGCAGGAACTTTTTAGTTTGATATAGTCCTAGTTGTTTTGCTTTTGTTGTCTCTGTTTCTTGGTTATGAGTGGACACTAGATTTTATATATGATTAAAAATAATTTCTTTTGTCCCCTCACACCCTTTTCAGAAGTGGGGAATTTTGCATTTTTAAAAGACTGAGCATAATTGTAGGAGTTGGAATACAGATTTTTTTTTTTTTAAGATTTTATTTATTTATTTGACAGAGAGAGATCACAAGCAGGCAAAGAGGCAGGCAGAGAGACAGGAGGAAGCAGGCTCCCTGCTGAGCAGAGAGCCCGATGCGGGACTCGATCCCAGGACTCCGAGATCATGACCTGAGCCGAAGGCAGCGGCTTAACCCACTGAGCCACCCAGGCGCCCCTGGAATACAGATTAAAATTAATTTTCAGGGTGCCTGGTTGGCTCAGTGGGTTAAGCCTCTGCCTTTGGCTCAGGTCATGAACTCAGGGTCTTGGGATCGGGTCCCGCATTGGGCTCTCTGCTCTGCAGGGAGCCTGCTTCCTCATATCTCTCTCTGCTTGCCTCTCTGCCTACTTGTGATATCTGTCTGTCAAATAAATAAATAAAATCTTTAAAAAAATAAAATTAAATTAATTTTCAGTGATTTGTAAATAACCTGATAAAATATTATCATTGTTTTTGATATCTTAGACAAAAAAGTCTGTTAGGCAAGACAGGTTTTTTTTGGATATAAATGAAAGTGTTTTGAAATATGATAGAAGTCAAACTAGTGGACTAGTCACTTCATTTTTTTTCCCATAGATTTTATTTATTTATTTGACACAGAGAGATCACAAGTAGACAGAGACAGGCAGAGAGAGAGGGGAAGCAGCCTCTCTGCTGAGCAGAGAGCCCGATGCGGAACTCGATCCCAGGACTCTGAGATCATGATCCAAGCCGAAGGCAGAGGCTTAACCCACTGAGCCACCCAGGCGCCCCAGTCACTTCATTTTTTAGATATCTGCCTCATCATAAGGGTGTAGCTAAGGTTCTTTCCTGTCCTTAATTAATTTTTAATTCTATAATTTTTAACTTTTGAAGTACTTTTAGGAAATAGATTAAAGACTATGATAAGCAAATAAAAATACACAATGCATGGAAAATGACAAACATGGTAAAAAGATAATTGACTTTACCCATGTTGAAGGAGCTGCAAAGTAAAACAATTTGATATCATTTTTTGCCCATTATCTTGGTAAACATTTAAAAGCTACCCAGTTTTGACAAAGAAAAGGGGGAAAGTCTATCTTATATTCTACTAAAGGGAATATAAATTGACACAGCCTTTTTGTAGGTGGTGGTATTTATCAAATAACATTTGCATTATTAGAAAGTCTTTCACAAAAATCAGCAGTGAATTCAGCACTGTATTTGGTGCCTTCAAAAATTCTGCTTCTGTTGATATGAGCTATGTTCTTTCATATGACCTCTGCAAGAAAAGCAATTTAAGTGAACACTTAACATGATTTGTGATTACTCAATCAAATTGCATGAAGTTGAACTTTATGTTCAAATGGAGAAATGTGTGTGGATAATCTCCAAGTTCCTTGTTTGCCTTTGGCATATGCATTTATGTTTGTATTGAAATAGAGTAAAATTACAGGTTCATAGAGAGAAGTCACATTAGTAATTTAGGAAGTGTTGGATTGCTTTCTTTTTGGACCAGTATTAGTTACTGCTCTTTTGTTTTTGGGAGATGGAGTTTCAATTTAATAGATGAACCTAAGTACTAGACTAGAGTCAGCTGTTACAGTTGTGTTGAGGGAGGCAATTCAGAGCTTTATTTTAGAGCTCACTTGCTGGATTTGATGTCTGTTAAAATAAGAGCAAAACATATGGTTATTTAACAACTTAGAATGCTCCTTGCTAAATAATATCATTTATTTTTTGAGGTACTTTTGATCTTTCTACAAAATTTTGCATTAGATATAGCATTTATTTGGTGAGTTTCATTGTAAATGTTCATTATTCCATTGATCTTGAACATAGTTGGTGTTTGTTTACTCAGTGTAACTTCTGTATCTGTTCTTTTTCATTGTTTATATTTTTTAATTTTTTGTTTCAAGTTTTTTTTTAAATTCTAGTTAACATATATGGTACAGATGGTTTCAGGTATAGAATTTAATGACTCATCACTTACATAGACACCCAGTGCTCATCACAAGTGCTCTTCTTTACATTTTATGTCAGTCACAAAGATTTTTACACATTAAAAAATGACAAATGAAAATAATTACTGTATCACAGAACACCCAGTTAGTGTTTATATTTCCAATTGTTTTATAGGTGTCATAACTGCTTTTTAACAAACTTTAATTTTTATTTTTTATTTTTTAATTTTTATTTATTTTTAAAGATTTTATTTATTTATCTGACAGACAGAGATCACAAGTAGGCAGAGAGGCAGGCAGAGAGAGAGGAGGAAGCAGGCTCTCTGCTGAGCAGAGAGCCCGATGCAGGGTTGGATCCCAGGACCCTGGGACCATGACCTGAGCAGAAGGCAGAGGCTTTAACCCACTGACCCACCCAGACACCCCCAGACTTTTGTTTTATAGAGTGTCCTTCTGTTGTGATTTGTCTGATGTTTTTCTCAGATGGGGTTTATGGCTTTAGGTGAAAGACCACAGAGGAAAGATGCCAGTTATAATTATCAAATCATTCATTTCCAGGGTGTCTAATATTAACATAACTTATCACTATCAATGTTGATCTTGATCAACTTGGCTGAGTTAATGTTTGCTGAGTTTCTCCACTGTAAAGTTAGCATGCCCTTTTCCCTCTTGAAAGGAAGTCACTGTGCACCACCTACACTTTAAGACACCCACCTTGAGGGTGGGTGTCTATGCAAATTCTTCTACATGGGAGAGATTTGTTTTTAAATTTATTCAACCATTTCTTTCTGTATGAACTCATGGGTATTTATTTTATACTCTGGACTATCATATAATACTTTATTTTGTTGCTCAAATTGTTTCCAGCTTTGGCCGTTGGAAGTTTTTGGCTTATTTGTCCCTGTGGCATAGCTCCATCCTTTTTTTTTTGTTTTGTTTTGTTTCTGTTTTTGTTTTTAAGCTCTTCCTTACTTTCTGGCACCACAATATACTCTAGACTTACCTGTTATATTTCATGCCCCAATCCTAGAATTAGGCATTATTCCATGGAGCCATGTTCTTTTCATAACTATTATTTTTAAATAGCATCTTTATCGAGATATAATTTATGTACTGTATAATTCACCTATTTAAAATGTGCAACTTAATTTTAGTATATTCACAGAATTGAGTAGGTATACCACAGTTAACTTTAGAACATTTTCATCACCCTGAAAGAAACTCTTTGCCCATTAGCAGTCACTTCCCATTCCCTGTGTTCTCTCCCCTGCCACTGCCCATCTGTCCTATAGAACACTTTTTGTCTCTGGATTTACCTGGTCCAGACATTTCATATAAATGAAATCATACAGTATGTAGTCTTTGGCACCAAGTTTCTTTTACTTAAGAATGCTTTTAAGGGGTGCCTGGGTGGCTCAGTGGGTTAAACTTCTGCCTTAGGCTCAGGTCATGATCCCAGGGTCCTGGGATCGAGCCCCAAATTGGGCTCTGCTCAGCGGGGAGACTACTCCCCCACCCCTCTCTCTGCCTGCCTCTCTGCCTACTTGTGATCTCTGTCAAACAAACAAACAAACAAACAAATCAATCAATCAATCAATCTTTTAAAAAATGCTTTTAAGGTTCACCCATGTTATAGCTTGTATCAGTACTTTATTCATTTTTAAGGCTGAGTAATACTCCATTACAGAAGAAGGCATGTAATATGCATTTGGGTCTGTTTTGCTGTTCCTCTTAGTCATCAGTGTTCAGCAAACTATAGCCTATGGGTTGTATCTGGTCTGTGGCCTGTTTTTGTACATTTACATTTTTAAAGTATTGTTAAAAAAAAAAAAAAGTTAAAACAAAGGAGAATATGGGACAGAAACTGTATGTAGCCTGCAAAGTCCAACATATTCACTATCTGACCCTTTTAAGAGAAAGTTTGCTGATTCCTGGCCATTGATGTTTATTACCCAGAGCTGTCAGTTCATTAGGGGCTGCAAAATGGTGATATTGTATTGCTCCCTTATTATTAGGTGGAATACTTCTATAAATAGAAACTAACTTTTATCAACCATTTAACTGCCATAGAAACAATTTGATTAGGAAAAATGCTTATTTTACTCTTATATGCCATTTTTCAAAATAATCTGGTTTTGTAACAGTCTCCAGAGGTGATCAGTTTGTTTTGTTTTTTGTTTATTTGTTTATTTGTTTTGTTTTTGAGGTTATTGTAAAGTAATGGAATTCAACATATTAGAATGTTTCAATTTATTACTGTCATTGTTGATGCTTAACTGTTCTATATTGGTCAGTAAAAACCTCTTGAGTCGTCTGTGATGACCCTAGTATTCATTTTGATAGCTTTTTTTGCAGTTTCATCTTCTATTCCAGTTGCAGGCCTGGAATTAGCCAGTTTTTTTATCCTTTTTTTTTTTTAAAGATTTTATTTATTTATTTGACAGAGGTCACAAGTAGGCAGAGAGGCAGGCAGAGAGAGCGAAGGGGAAGCAGGCTCCCTGCTGAGCAGAGAGCCTGATGTGGGGCTCGATCCCAGGACCCCGGGATCATGACTGGACCGGAAGGCGAGGCTTTAACTCACCCAGGTGCCCCTAGCCAGTTTTAAAGGTTCTTTTGTGTGGAAAATGAAATTTAGAGCCAAAGTCTTGTTGTGGGGAGTACTTAATTGCACTGGCTTGGTCATTGTTACTAGGCCTTTTTAGTCAAGTGAGCTAGGAAATACATATTTTTTAGACAAGTAAAATACAAATTCATATTGGTACTTAAGATTAAAACTGAGGGATAGATGGTTTTTACTTTAGCTCATTGATTTTTTTTTTTTTTAATAGTGATTCAGAACTTCCATATAACACCTGGTGCTTGTCACAAGTGCAATCCTTTATCCCCATCACCTATGTCACCCATCCCTCCACCTACCTCCCCTCTGGTAACCACCAGTTTGTTCTCTGTAGTTAAGAGTGCTTCTTGGTATGTCTCCCTCTCTTTTTTCTTCTTTGCTCATTTTTTTTTTTTAATTTTGACTGACTGACTTTACTTAGCATTATATTCTGTAGCTCCATCCATGTTGTTGCAAATGGCTAGATCTCATTGTTTTAATAGAGCTGAATATATACGACTTCTTTATCCATTCATCTATTGATGGATGCTTCGGTTGCTTCCTTATGTTGGCTGTTGTAAATAATGCTGCTGTAAACAGAGAGGTGCACGTATCCCTTTGAATTTGTGTTTTTGTATCCTTTGGGTAAATACCCAATAGTGGAATTGCTGAACCAAAGGGTATTTCTATTTTTAACTTTTTGAGGAACCTCCATACTGTTTTCCTGAGTGACTGCACCAGTTCTTATTCTCTGCAACACTGCACAAGGTTTCCTTTTTCTCCACATCCTTGCCAACACCTGTTGTTTCTTGTGTTGTTGATTTTAATCATTCCAACAGATCACCTCATTGATTTTACATCTATATTGCTTTTCTTCCACACTGAGAATCCTGGTTTGTTTGTTTGCTTGTTTTTTGAGAATCCTGTCCTTCATGACGTTAATGAAATTACTCATTTGCTTTATCCTACAACACGCACGTACACACACCATTACCAGTAGTAACTACAACAAAATGGCTATTAAAATAGTTAAATTTTTTTGTAGTTCCTTTGGTCCTTAGGGCATATTCCACTAAGTATAGTTTGGTTATTGTGTTCTTAAATAGTCTTATGACCCTCCTGCCTGGGTGGCCATAGTGGCAACTAGAGATTTAGGCTTGCTTCACCACCACTTTAATATTTAGGGATTTCTAAGATTTAGTTTTGTACTTTACGTTTATACAACATCCGATCCCACACTTCTAGGTGCAAGTTCTATTCAGAGACATCTAGCTTCAATCCTGTCTCCTCTAACTGTATTTCATCCCCCTCCATGGGTTAAAAATTACGTGTGTATCATCTATTACTATCCCATCTCTCTTAGATAAATATACCCACTTCTCTCCAGTGTTGCTTTTCCACTTAATTTATTCTAGGGCTCACTCCCTGGTAGAAGATAAAGTTACTCTGTTGCCTGGTTTGTAGCTGCACAGTACCTCACTGTATCCGTGAACCACCGTGTGTTCAGGGCTCTCTCCCTGCTGCTGCTTCGCATAGTGCTGCAGTGGTTTCTCTTGCTTGTACCTATTTTGTATTTTGGTCAGTGTATTTTCGGGATAGATTCATAGACATAGGATTACTAAGTCAAAGGGAAAATGCAGTTATAATTGTGCTAGATATTGCAAACTTTCCTCTCTAGTGGATATGCCATTTTACATTCCCCTTAGCCTGTTCCCCTGTACTTTGCCTACAGAGTATGTTGTGAAACATTTGTATTTTGGCCAACATGTTAGGTGAGAAGTTGTATCTCAGTGTAGTTTTAATTGGCATTTCTCTTATTATGAGTGAGGTTGAGTATCTTTTAAAATGATTAAGGACCATTTGCATTTCATTTTAGTAATGAATTCTACATCTGTGTGAAAATGGTATCCAGTGATAGCATGGAAAAGTCTTATTTTACTCTCACAGATGTATTTACAACTGCCTGGCTAATACATACACGGTTTCATTGTGAGTATTCTGGGGTTTGTGTCTTCTCCTTCTGATACTGTTAACAACTTTCATGGATTTTTAGGTCTCCTTTTCTCCTCCCCCAAGGATTATTTCCTATCAGGAATATGTTATCAAGAGAGTAAGAACTCAGTGAATGAAATGTCAATTTGTGACTTAATATGACAGCTTACTAATGTAGGCTTGAATTAGCTTTAGGCTAATCAGGCTTTACCAAGTTTTTGAATTCAGTTTATTTCCATCATTAAATACACAGTTGAACAGAAGAATTCCAGAATCTGGTCTACAGACCTTGTGAAACAATGACATGATCTTTCTGAAACATCTGTTTACTTTGCATTGAGGGCTTATGCACACACAGCTTTCTTTGCAGAAAATAGCTCTGGTATTGAAAGATTGATTATTACGGGTTCTTAGTCTTGTGTTCTTCTCTTTTGCATATATTTAAGTTGTTAGATTGTCCTGTGGGATTTCATAAATATTACTCCTGTTAGTAAAGCTGCTGATAGCAAAAGCTTTCAATAAATTATTCATGTGCCATTTGTTTTCTGTGTTCAAGAATTAGCATCTTTACTCAGAATTTTTTTTAGCTGAACTCGGTAGCAATTCATATACATATGGTGGTATAGTCACATAAAATCTGTAATGCTTGTTTTCCATATGAGAAAAGTACTCTATTAGCAGTATTTAGAGCAATATCAGCTCTCTAAAACATAGCTGATTACTGAAGAATAATGGAAAAATCACTTTAAAAAATGTGAAATAATTACTCAAAAAATTGCTGCACTTTTAAGATATAGACCACTAAATTTTATGTTTTGCTTGTTCTTTGTGTACTTGATGTTCACTTTCATTCATTGAAAACTTTAGGTCTTGTTTTACAGTCTTCTCTATTGCAAGTCTGTCATTGTTCTGGAAACTGAAAATCTGCTTGACTTACTTTCTAGTACCGTCTTCAGTTCTTCACTTTCTTTATCTCCAGTGGCTTCTCTTTCATGCCAAATACCAGCTTCCAGAATTGCACCCCAGCCCTTGTCATCACTCGACAGTGCTGAAATATCATTAAAATAGTATCATGGTCTCACCACAGTCTCCTGTCCTTCCACGTTTCTCACATTGTGCCGGCACCACTCTTACCTGTGTTCTGTTCACTCTTGGGTATTTCCTTCCCTGTCTGTCTTAGATTCTATTGACAACCAGGTGCTGGTGTCTTCATCTTCAACCCTCTTCATTTTTACTTGCCACTCACTACTTACGAAGTTTCAGTTTTAAATGTCTATGTTCTCCCACCAATAGTGTAAGAGGGTTCCCCTTTCTCCACATCCCCTCCAACACATGTTGTTTCCTGTCTTGCTAATTTTGGCCATTCTAATTTGTGTAAGGTGATATCTCAGTGTGGTTTTAATTTGAATCTCCCTGATGGCTAGTGATGATGAACATTTTTTCATGTGTCTGATCATATCTTCTGCCCATTTTTTGATATGATTATCTGTTTTGTGTGTGTTGAGTTTGAGGAGTTCTTTATAGATCCTGGATATCAATCTTTTGTCTGTACTGTCATTTGCAAATATCTTCTCCCATTCCATGGGTTGCCTCTTTGTTTTCTTGACTGTTTCCTTTGCTGTGCAGAAGCTTTTGATTTTGATGAAGTCCCAAAAGTTTATTTTGGCTTTTGTTTCCTTTGCCTTTGGAGACATATCTTGAAAGAAGTTGCTGTGGCTGATATCGAAGAGATTACTGCCTATGTTCTCCTCTAGGATTCTGATGGATTTCAGCCTCTTTGGAGAACAGTGTGGAGATTCTTCAAGAAATTAAAAATAGAACTTCCCTATGACCCTGCAATTGCACTACTGGGTATTTACCCCAAAGATACAGATGTAGTGAAAAGAAGGGCCATCTATACCCCCAATGTTTATAGCAGCAGTGGCCACGGTTGCCAAACTGTGGAAAGAACCAAGATGCCTTTCAACGGACGAATGGATAAGGAAGATGTGGTCCATATACACTATGGAGTATTATGCCTCCATCAGAAAGGATGAATACCCAACTTTTGTAGCAATGTGGACAGGACTGGAAGAGATTATGCTGAGTGAAATAAGTCAAGCAGAGAGAGTCAATTATCATATGGTTTCACTTATTTGTGGAGCATAACAAATAGCATGGAGGACATGGGGAGTTAGGAGAAGGGAGTTGGGGGAAATTGGAAGGAGAGGTAAACAATGAGAGACTATGGACTCTGAAAAACAATCTGAAGGGTTTGAAGAGGTGAGGGGGTTGGAGGTTGGGGGAACCAGGTGGTGGGTATTAGAGAGGGCACGGATTGCATGGAGCACTGGGTGTGGTACAAAAACAATACTGTTATGCTGAAAATAAATTAAAAAAATGATTAAAAAATGTCCATGTTCTCTTCACTTTATAGTCTGCAGATCTGTGTTCTCATATTTGCACTTCTTTTTAAATACAGTTAGCAACCTCACTGTGCTGTCAGTGTGGGCAGAACAGTAATCCTGTTCTCCTTTTTGGTGCTCCTGTCCATTCTCACGACAGCTCCTTCAGATGTTTACCACCACGTGCAAAACTCTGACCCTTCCTGACAGCCCAGCCTGCCCACACCAGCAACAATTGTGCTCACCTCCTACTTTAGTGACTGTACAAGCAATTAACTATGACTCCCGTAGCTAACACCAGGCTTACTCATATCCTCATCTTTCCTTCTTGTTACAACAAAAGAAGTGTCCTTTCTCTGATCCAGAATTAATTGTCTGACATTTTTGTTTGTTTGTTTGTTTTTATTTAATTATTTTTATTAACATATAATGTATTATTTGCCCCAGGGGTACAGGTCTGTGAATCATCATGATAATCTTTTTTTAATATGGACACTTAACGCTTGAAATTTCCCTCAAAGCATTGCTTTAGTCACATTGCACAAATTTGACATGGTGTATTTTAATTTTCATTAAGTTGAAAATAATTTGTAATTTCTCATTCTTCTTTGATCTGTGAGTTATTTAGTAGTATGTTGCCTAATGTCCAAATATTTTAGAATTTTCCAGCTGTTACTGATTTCTAGTTTAGTTCCATTGTGGTTAGGAGATATACTTTGTACAACTTCAGCCTCTCATATGTACATTAGTGGTCATCCACAGATTCAAGGGGACCCTTATTGCCAAACTCCAGAGGTCGTGTGCATCTCTCTCAGCAGCTCCTCCTCTTTTGTACTCTGTAGATTATAGTGACGTTGGCCTCCTCAGCTCTGATCTGTTTCTTTAACCGTGAGATTTCAGAGGTCTCTGTGCTTTCCCCTTCTCATGCTGAGGACTGGAAGGGACATCTGCAGGGTAAATGGGGTGATTTTATGGCTCATCTTATTTGTTTCCTATCTCTCAGGGGTCACAGTCCTGCATTTTATGTTGTCCAGTATCTGAAAAAACATTGTTACATAGATTTTTGTCCAGTTTTCTAGTTGTCTAAGGCAGGATGGTAAGTCTAGTTTCTGTTACTCCTTAATGGCCAAAATCCTCGATCACAGTCTTAACCATCTTTTGGCCTGAATATTTGATTTCACCCTCTGTACTGGTTCTTTCCATCTTTCAACATGATCCAGTCTCTCTTCCATTACAAAGAATATAAAAGAAGACCAAGCTCCGGTTTTCTTTATTTACCAGTCTCTCTCTTCTCTGCCTTTTCTATTGAGTCTCTTTCCCTAATCTTGGTTTTATTTTATCCAGTTTTCTAGCCTTCTACCAGGGAAAGCAGGCCTTAAAAACAGAGAGACAGTGAATTGCTGGGAAGAGCATATAAAAGGTAGGATTAGGAGACTAGGACCTTCACAGAGCTAGTTGTCAGGGAAGGCCTCTGTACAAGTGACAGTTGGTAGAAACATGGAAAGTGAGAGGAAGCTAGCTAGCTGTGTGATGGAAGGGTGGGTGCAGAGCCAATGTTCAGGCAGAGGGGACAGCAGAGGCAAAAGCTGTAAGATGGGAAAGAACATGGCTTGTTCAAGAACTTGAAGAATGTGACCAGAGTTTGTTGAGTTGGAGGGACCATGATGTGAGATTAGGTTGTAGAGAGGCAGGGACCAGATCCTTCAGCCCCTTTTGAATGTCATGGTAATGGATTGGATTTTACATTTGCAGTAATGGGGGAGCTGTTGCAAAATTAGGCAGAGGAGAAAGATGTTTAGACTTGGGTTTTAAGATCACTTAATGTTATATGTAATTGTCAAAATGTGATTAGAAGTAAAAAAAAAATATGGTCCATATTTTGCATAGCAGTTTCTAAAATGGGATTGGTGAAAACTAAGGTGCTAGGTATTAGCAGTTTGGGAGAAAACATTGTAGGCTTTTGAAGTTTTTCTTATGGACTTGTTATCTGCCAAGCAGTAGGATAGGGGCTTTATACCTGTCTTCACAGAGATTTCCTTGAAAGGAGGGCATTATTTTTCCTGTTTCACAAGGGAGAAAATTTTAGACACAGAGAAATTAGCTAGAATAGTAGAGCTAAAATTCAAAATTATGTTTGCTTGACTTCATTTTACAAAAGAGTTTTCCACTGTGGCTGTTTTTTTTGTGGGAGAGGGGAGAGGAGGGAGGCTGAAAATTGAAGAAAAGGAAAACATTATAACAAACGTTTCTTGAATAAACAATTTCAGATATTTTTCACTTGGGGGAAATGGCTGGGAAAGTAGATGCTATAAATTAGAATAATCAAATTGAATTTCCCTAATAGGATATTAGTAGCCTGAAAAATAATTTCAGCTCCAGCTTTGGTTAGAAGTTGACATCTACTGTTTTACAGTATACCTGCACCATGACAGTTTTTCATGGCATATGTGTATCATGCAAATAAAACCATCCATGTAATATTAACAGCTAACCACATGCCTTACTTGCAATTCCAGGAAAGGAGTTCTGCGTCTCTTTAGATTCAGTCTTTGGAGAAACTGGCTGTGCAGGGCAGAGAGGGGCTGAGCTCTGGAGCTGGGGGCCCTAACTGTTATGTAGCAAAAGAAAGTGGAAAACATTTAACTTTAAAGTAATGCTTGTTCTTAATCAGGAATGTGAATATATTATCTTTTTGAGTACTTTGAATCGAGTTTTATTTTAACTTTATAATTTTTAGACTTTTTGATTTTAAATTGAGAACTTGAAACCAGAGACAGTGAGCTATATGGCAAGAGTGGACACCAAAGGCTCAGGAATGATAAAATGTAGAATTTACAGACTGAGTGGATAGGATAGGGTAGTCAAAAGTAAAGTTATTAAGGAGTAAAAGAGGTATGAAGTCCTCTGTCATTAGTTTCTTAGCTTACAATGAAGACACGATTGTTAAAGGATGAGTAACATTATATATAGAATGCTTACATTCATAAGTATGTAGAAAGGTTGGCTTATCTTTCCGTCCTGCATTTCTGATGCTGTCAAACTTTGAACCTCTGTGGGCAGTAAGACAGATTTCATTTTATTTCTGCCAGTATCCAAATACTGTATGTTATTTTTTTAACTCTGAGCATGATAAAATTTAGAATTATTGGCCATGTTGGTGTGCAGTGAGTGATACGATTTGTTGATATTCAGGGGTGGGGGAATTACAACTGAGATAAGTTCCCTGTGGATATTTTCCTTTCATAAGATGGAATTCTATCAAGAAGTGTGAAGTATTTTATCAAAAAGTGAGGAATAAAAAAAAAAAAAGTGAGGAATAGTCTATCAAGAAGTGAGAGCTATTCCATTAAAAAGTGAGAAATTTGTGGAGACCGGGGAATGTAGAAGAGATAAGACAGGATTGTTAAGCCTGTTTTCAGGGTAGTGGGTATCAGGACTGTGGTCATAGTAAACTAAAATTAAGCAAATTTAAGTGGATAGGGAATTAGGAACCTGGTGGGAAGTATAGGCCAGTTTTTATACAAAGTCAGCCAAGGAGTGAGTGTCTTATAACTCTTCTACTGTGACAAAGGAAAAACGGTTAAAGCGGAGATAGATCTGAGTACTGGGCGTTGTAAGTGATAAATCACTGAATTCTACTCCTGAAACCAATATTGCACTGTAAGTTAACCAACTAAAATTTAAATAAAAATTAACAAAGAAATGGTGATAGATCTTTTTTTAAAAAAATCTTCTGTCCCAAGAAAGGATTATTTACTACCAATAACAAAAAGTTACTTTGTTATTAAACAGAAATAGATGACCAGAAGAATGCATAGCAATTGTTCATATTTTAAGAAGTAAGCAGTGCAGAAATCCATGGATCAAAAAGCCTCCACCCCGCCCCTGTATGCTGTCCATCAGTAGCTGAATCCCACTAGTACCCCAGGAGAAAACATTGTTAAACTGTTCAGTGTTTATTCTTTTAGCCCTTTCCCTACATTATTATTTTTTTAAAGATTTTATTTATTGGGGTGCCTGGGTGGCTCAGTGGGTTAAACCTCTGCCTCCAGCTCAGGTCATGATCTCAGGGTCCTGCATCGAGCCCCGCATCGGGCTCTCTGCTCGGCGGGGAGCCTGCTTCTCCCTCTCTCTCTGCCTGCCTCTCTGCCTACTTGTGATCTCTCTCTCTCTCTGTGTCAAATAAATAAAATCTTTTAAAAAAAAGATTTTATTTAATTTTTAAAAATTTTAAGACTTTCATCATGACCCTTTTAATTAATTTATTTTTTTATGTTCCGTTAGCCAACATATAGTACATCATTAGTTTTTGATATGCGTTCAGTGATTATTTTAAGAGAGCATGTGTATGAGCAGGGAGGGGAGCAGAGGGAGAGAGAGAAAATCTTAAACATACTCCTTGCTGAGCTCAGAGCCTGATACAGGGCTCGATCCCACCATCCCAAGATCATAACCTAAGCTGAAATCAAGGGTCAGTCTTAACATACTGAGCCACCCAGGTACCCCTTCCCTACATTGTTTACATTTAAATATATGCATACACACATATATGTACATGTATATATGTTTTTATGTAAGTGGGGTCATACTATATGCTTTTTGAACTTGAGTATTTTTTATTTAACAGGACATCTATTTTAACAATTTTTGAATATTGGCATGTGAATATGCCCCAGACTTTTCATATTGTCCCTCTCCTATGCAGACTGTATATGAAAATAGCTTTATTTCTGCTTGAACAATACTGTGTTTCATGTAAAATATTCACACAATAGCAAGGTGAAAGAAAAAATTAAACGTCAACTGAAATCTCACCACCCTGAGATAATCTACATTTTAATGACCAGTATTTTAAAAATTTACCCCATTAGGTATCTGCACAAATGTGAACATACACCCACACCTACCACAAACACGTGTAATATTTATAAAAGGGATTATACACACAAATTGATTTTTGTTATGAAATTATTTTCTATGTGCTTGAAGATTTTTATCTACCTACCTCCTCCATCTCCTCCCACTAAATCAGTGGTAACAACCTGGTATACTTCTACTTTTTCAGTGCTCAATCATATGCACATGACATTATTTATACTTGTCTGCATTGTTCATTTTTCTTGGAGTTCATTCCAGATCAGCTGATATGTGGCTCGTTTATTTTTTCCTGGCTAAATATTCTAAGGCAGGAGGAGTCAGTAAACCATAGTCAATGGATCAAATTCTTCCTGCTGCTTGTTTTTATAAATAAGGTTTATTGGAACATGGCCGTATCCATTTTTCGTGATGTGACTTTTAAAATTCTTTGTTGTGTGTGATATATGTCCTCTCAGTCTTGTCATATTTTGCTTTGTTATGATATTTTTGCCTTAAAGTTTTTAAATTTAAATAGAATGAAGTGAAAAATATCTTTTCTAACTTTGAAGTTCCCTATTTTGATTTGAAAGGTTACCTGACTCCAGGGTTATCCTTGTATTTTCCTAAAATCTTTTTTTAAAGATAGATTTATTTATTTATTTATTATTTATTATTTATCTGAGAGACACAGAGAGAGAGAGAGAGTACAAGCTGGGGGATGGGGGGGCTGGAGGGGCAGAGGGGGAGGGAGAAGCCGACTTCTTGCCGATCAGGGAGCCTGACTTGGGGCTCCCTTCCAGGACCCTGAGATCATGACCTGAGCTGAATGCAGATGCTTAACCAGCTGAGCCACCTGGAGCCCCCTATGTAAAAGTCTTTTACATAGTTTTTTTTTCTGTAGGTCTCAAATGTATTTTTCTATATGTATATGAATGGCTTTATAGTGTAGTGTGGTTAAGATCACACACAGACTGGTTCTGTTACTTACTACTTGTGTGACCTGGGACAAGGTATTTAACATTTCGGTGCTTTAGTTTTCTCTTCTAATAATAGTACCTATCATTAGATTGTAGTGGAGATTAAATGAGTAGTTAGTATGTAGAGAATGTTTAGAGCAGTCTCTGATACATAGAAACATGTTAAGTGTTCACTGTTATTACCTGTTGTAAGTAGGCTTCTGTTTTTTCCCTCATGTGGATAATCAGTTGTCCTAGAAACATTGAGTAGTTCATCCTTTCCCCCAGTTGATATAAAATGCATTCTTTGTTGCATATTAAGTTTCCAAATATATGTATATCTATATCGTATATAATATATATTTTTGGATATGTATTTATAAATTATATATATTTATAATACATATAAATTTATATTTGGATTTATGTTTATACATTGAAATATATATATTTGAATATATATTCTATATCTATCTATCTATCTATGGCTCTATTTTGTGGCGCTCTTGCTTATGGAGCTCTGTTTATCCCTGCTCTAGAGCCATAGTGACTTAATAAATACTGGAAACTGATGAGTGCAGTCCCTTTACTTTGTTCTTCTAAATTATTTTAGCTCTTCTTGGCTTTCTTTGGTCTTCTATATAATTTTTTAAGGACTCATCAAAACTTACAAACATCTGTTTGTTAGTTTTATCATAGAAGAAAGTGATACCAACTGGCTAGTATTGGAATGGAACCTGTGGTCTCATTGATGCTTCAAGCAGTGGAAGTTCTTAGAGGTTGTCTGGTTGTATCATCTAAAGAGTAATACCATCCTTTCCTAAACTCTATCTCAAGATACCCCAAGGCACCTCCACACTACTCCCAGGGATATGTTAAGCTTTCTAAGGAAATGAAGTGACACCTGTTGGACACTGTGCAAACTTTGAGGTGAAGGTAGTTTACAGTTTCAACATTTGATTCTACTACCTTCATTTGAGTGCTGTGATGTTTATGAAATTGGGTTTTGGTGGTTGCTTGGATAAAAACCAAATACCATGCAAAAATCAGTATGGAACAGGAAATGAGGATGGCAGTATCCGATTTGATTTCAAGGTTTGAGAACTGATGCAGTGTCCAGTTAGTGCACACATCCCATAATAACTAATTGTTTAAAAGTTAAAATATTTTTCGGGGCGCCTGGGTGGCTCAGTGGGTTAAGCCGCTGCCTTCGGCTCAGGTCATGATCTCAGGGTCCGGGGATAGAGTCCCGCATCGGGCTCTCTGCTCAGCAGGGAGCCTGCTTCCCTCTCTCTCTCTCTCTGCCTGACTCTCTGCCTACTTGTGATCTCTGTCTGTCAAAGAAATAAATAAAATCTTTAAAAAAAAAAAAAAGATTATGTATTTCCAAGAAGCTCCCAGGTGACATCGATGTTGCTGGTCTGTGGACCACACTTTAAGTACAAAGTCTTATAGGTCTCATTATGGTCCAAAACTGAAGGAAATTCTTTCACATTATCATCACTAGGTGCTTACATTAAAAAAAAAAAAAAAGTTAAAATATTTTTCAACTTGTCTGCATTATTTTTTTCAATAAGATACTAACTTGTTAGGTTCAAACAAATGAATCAATATTTATGTCCTAACTATAACCTAAAACTGTTAGGTATTTCTTTTAGCTTAGGGAATCCGTGAAAAATTTTTAAAAATAAGGGCTCCTGGAGCCAAGAAATCTTGAGAATTTCTGCGCCCTAACAAACAAGTTAATACAAATATTTAAAGATTAAGAACATTTGAAGTGCTGTGTAGGTACATGCTGGCTTGTAACAAGGTGGAACTAATCTTGTCTGAGCACAGAGACAGACAGCATTTCTGAGAAAGTAGTATTTAAGCTGAGCTGGAAGGAAGACTCAGGAGTTAATGGGGGAGGGATGGTGGGAATAGCTTGTGCAAAGAGGGCAGGAGCTGTGGAGGATGGTGAAGGATGCAGCAAGCCTTAGAGGGTGAGGGGAGAGTGATGCTCAGGGAAGGCTGGAGAGTAGGCAGAGGCCAGATCACACAGTGACCTGGAAGTCCACTTAGGGAGTTTATTTTAGTTAGTAAATGATGGTGGCAAGCCTTTGAGGGATTTTAAGCGAAGGAACAGTACCTTAGGTCACTGTGTATTTACTGAGGGAATAAAATACAAAGATGCTATACATAAATATTTAAGTAATGCTGTATTCTAAGTAATACAGAGTGTATATGTGTGGTAAAAAATTTTTTAAAGATTTTTATTTATTTATTTGACAGAGAGATCACAAGCAGGCAGAGAGGCAGGCAGAGAGAGAGGAGGAAGCAGGCTCCCCGCCAAGCAGAGAGCCCGATGCGGGGCTCGATCCCAGGACTCCGAGATCGTGACCTGAGCCGAAAGCAGCGGCTTGACCCACTGAGCCACCCAGGTGCCCCTGTGTGGTAAAATTTTGAAGGGCCTTGATTTTCAGAGGCATTTGTAAACTTCCCTGTAATTAAAAAAAATTTTTTTGAAGGCATATACTCTTGTTCAACTTGCTTGATACGGACTTTTAAAATGCAAGAAAGGGTGGCTTGGTTGGTTGGTTAAGCATCTGCATTAGGCTTGGGTCATGATCCCAGGATCCTGGAATGGGGCCCCACATGGGGCTCCCTGCTCTGGAGTCTGCTTCTCCCTTTCCCTCTGCTCTTCCCCTGGCTTGTTTTCTCTCTCGCTCTCAAATAAATATAAAATCTTAAAAAAAAAAATCAAAAGCAGGATAGAATAATATTAAGTTGTGAAACATTTACATTTATGTACTTAATATTTTTTAAATGACAAAAGCTGTCAAATTTTAAAGTGAAAATTTTTATTAATAATTATTTTAAATTGATAATTTGCATTTTTGACTGCCAGTCTAATACATTTATCTCTTAAGTTCCTGAATTGTTTAATTTGGGTGGTATAATAAAGATTTAACATTACACAGGAATGGTATAAGAGTAATTTCTCTTAGTTTAGCTATTATTTTCTGTTGCCCTGGAGTTGATATTTTTATTTATTTTACTATAGTATCAATGTAACATTTTTTACAGTAATAAGCAAATCACTTCAGGTTACTTCTGAAAAATTCCTAAGCTCATTTGAGTTTTAAGACTCAAAGAATCAATTTCATAATCATCAAATAGGGATGGAACCCACTTCTTGGTGATTGGAAAATGAAGATTAGTCTGTTTGGAATTTGATTCTCATTGTTAGAAACATTTAAAACAACTGAATATTACTCTCCTCCCTCTGCCAATGTGTTCCATATTTATTTAGAACCACTCTTTCATTATGTAGTAAAGAACTAGTGTCATTCTTAAATTCATAGTGTAAATAAATTATAGGTAGGGGGTGTGTAGATATATTTTAAAAACAGTCTTGGTTTCATCTACTGGACTAAGCCTCCCTAATTGTTCACATGAAGAAATCTGATTAGAACTGATTACAGTGTGATTACAAGGGAGTTGGTCGGTACTCTTCTTAAAAGAGGTAAAGCTTTCAGTTGGAAAGTTTTATCTGGCTGAGAATATAAGATTTATAGAAATTTTTTTATGTTCAGTTAGACAACAAATAATACATCATTAGTTTTTGATGTAGTGTTCAGTGATTCATTCATTGCATATAACACCCAGTGCCCATCACAACACCTCCTTAATACCCATCACCTGGCTACCCCATCCCACAACCCCCTCCCTTCTGTAACTCTCAGTTTGGTTCCCAGAGTCCAGAGTCTCTCATGGTTTGTCTCCTTCTCTGATTTCTTCCCATGCAGTTTTCCCACCCTTCCCCTATGGTCCTCTGTGCTATTCCTTATGTTCCGCATATGAGTGAAACCATATGATAATTGTCTTTCTCTGGTTGACTTATTTCACTTAGCATAATCCCCTCCAGTTTCATCCATGTCATTGCAAATGGCCGATAATTCATCCTTTCTGATGGCTGAGTAATACCCCATTCTGTATATGAACCACATCTTTATCCATTCTTCTGTTGAAGGGCATCTCGTCTCCTTCCACAGTTTGGCTATTGTGGGCTACTATGAACATTGGGGTGCATGTGCCCCTTCTTTTCACTACGTCTGTATCTTTGTGGTGAATACCTAGTAGTGCAATTGCTGGGTCATAGGGTAGTTCTATTTTTAGCCATTGGAAATACAAATCAAAACAACAATGAGATTCCACCTTATGCCAGTTAGAATGGCAAAAATGAACAATAAATGTTGGTGAGGATGTGGAGAACCTATTTACACTGTTGGTGGGAATGCAAGCTGGTACAGCCACTCTGGAAAATAGTATGAAAGTTCCTATAGCAAATTATGTTCTTTTCATGTTCAAGGAACTGGCCAAGGACTTAGAAAAATTAAACTGATCCCTCCTGTGCTCTTTACAGCAAAATGAATTCTAGGGGCACCTGGGTGGCTCAGTTGGTTAAGCGTCTGACTCTTGATCTCAGCTCAGGTCTTGATCTCAGGGTTGTGAGCTCTTTACTTAAAAAATGAGTTGCAGATGAAGATTAAATGTAGAAAATGAAATCACAGAAGTACTAGCACAAAACAAAGCTGAAATTTTTTTATAATCTTGGGATAAAAATCTTTTTGAGTATAACAGATTTAATTTTATGAGTTAAAATTTGCTTTCTTATAATAAAAATGAAGTCAAAGTGGAAAAAGGAATATTTGTAAAACATGGTAGCTAGGCCCAAAGATTGCTAGGTCAATAGGATTAGTAATCCACTAGAAAAATGGACATAGTGTATTTATGGTGAATTTATGAAACAAATACATACCTTATTAATAACAAAGAATCATTTCAATTTTGTGCTTCTTTTATGTTTCATAGAAAATTTCACTTTGAATAAAATAATTTTAAATATTTACAAATCCCATTGTAGGGTTTGAAATAAAACTTTCTTTTTTTTTTTTTTTAAAGATTTTATTTATTTATTTGACAGAGAGATCACAAGCAGGCAGAGAGGCAGGCAGAGAGAGAGGAGGAAGCAGGCTCCCCGCCAAGCAGAGAGCCCGATGCGGGGCTCGATCCCAGGACTCCGAGATCATGACCCGAGCCGAAGGCAGCGGCCTAACCCACTGAGCCATCCAGGCGCCCCTGAAATAAAACTTTCATTAGATATTCATGTAATCTAACAAATTTGGGTTATTTCATCTGGCAGGGTCTTTTTTTCATCTTTTAAAGGGGTCGTATTTTGATTTCCTAGTAAAAGAAATTTTATTTATTGGATACTTATAGTGAAATGACTTTCATGTATCATATCCAAACAGCATAATTATTTAACAATAACTTTTATACAAATTATATTTTCTTACAGAAATAGAAGAAGAAAGCTTTGCTTAACTTTGTTCTTTTTATTATTTTTGTAGGATCCAGCATTCGAACATTCACTCCATTTTATTTTCTGGTGGAACCAGTGGATACACTCTCAGTTAGAGGCTCTTCTGTTATATTGAACTGTTCAGCATATTCTGAACCTTCTCCAAAAATTGAATGGAAGAAAGATGGAACTTTTTTAAACTTAGTATCAGATGACCGACGCCAGCTTCTCTCAGATGGGTCTTTATTTATCAGCAATGTGGTGCATTCCAAACACAATAAACCTGATGAAGGTTATTATCAGTGTGTGGCCACTGTTGAGAGTCTTGGAACTATTGTCAGCAGAACAGCTAAGCTCACAGTAGCAGGTACGTTTTTTTAAAAGTAATTTATTTGTATTTTTAAATTTTTATAAAAGGTATATCTTCATAAAAAGCAGTATTATCCTAGAGTTTTCATTTAACTGGTGACAAGAAATGTACTCATTTAACAAGTACCAGTTGAGCATCTGCTAGGTGCACGGCATTATGCTAAGACTTGCTTAGTGCCATAGGGAATGAACTCTGTCATTTAGATGGCTTATAGATGCAGTCAGAAGTATTAAGTCCATTCTTTTCTTCTTTTTAACTTGGAAATGACAGAGGAAGTCGTATAGGAGAATTGATCCCCTTTGATTGCTAACTTTTATCCTCCCCAGCATAACCACTCAGTACCGCTTTGTAAAACCTGCAGTGTCACCAGAATCTTGGTTCCCTTATGTCCCAGCCAAGGAAATGACGTTTAATTGGATTAATTATTTAAAAACCTGTGGGATGTGGGTATTAAGGTGAAGAGCAGGAAGTTGTAAAGAGACAAACATTCACTCCCTTTTAGAGCATTTCTTATTTGAAGAATAATGGAAGTGTAAGCTGAATAAGTCATACCTGCCGTGTAGTAGACACTGGTTTTCTTTGGGTCAGTGTTTCTTCACTTGAGTACTAGAGGAAGTAGTTATTGTTAAGGGTCACACTGTACAAAAATTGTCTTATGTTTAAGTCTTATATTTATATTCATCTTGGTAAAATGCTGACATGTAAAAAAAGAACATGAGGGGGGCGCCTGGGTGGCTCAGTGGGTTAAGCCGCTGCCTTCGGCTCAGGTCATGATCTCAGAGTCCTGGGATCGAGCCCCACATCGGGCTCTTTGCTCAGCAGGGAGCCTGCTTCCCTCTCTCTCTCTCTCTGTCTGCCTCTCTGTCTTGTGATCTCTCTTGAGATCTTGTGATCTCTTTACTTGTGATCTCTCTCTGTCAAATAAATAAATAAAATCTTAAAAAAAATAATAAAAAATTAAAAAAGAACATGAGGAACAGAGTAGTTTCCCATCTCATTGCCACTGTAGGGTGATGGTTCCCCATTTCCCACTCACTCCAGGCTGTATCTGCTCATTCATTCAGAATATGATTCATTCAGAGTATGATCACCAGATACTCGAAGCTGAATTTGAGTGTGATATAAAGCTACTGTAATTATTCCCTAATCACAGACTGAGGATGGAAAAAGAAAAGGGGAAAAAAGTCACTTTTGATTATTAGTCTTTCCTCCCCCCCCCACCCCCTTTCTTCTTTTCCTTCTTTCCTTCCTTTTTTCCTTTCTCTCCCTCCCTCCCTTTCTTCCTCTAATCTGCTTGTCAGGCTTTCTCCAACATGCTGACAAATAAGTTAGCATTGTGGCTGCCCCTACAGTGTCACTTAGGTAAGCTGTTTATCATTTATGTTCTTAAGCTTGGCTTTGATCGTGGCTCCTTCCTTTCAGCAGTCTTCCACAGCCATTCACCAAATCCAGTGAATTCTGCTTCCTGGTTCCCGTGTATGTAGTCCTGAGGCTTGTCCTCACCATCCCTCACCACACATAGCCTGTCACTGTCCGCTGCCTCATTCTTTCCCTCTTCCAGTCCAGTGGTTAGGCTCTCTCCTCACTCTTCAGTAGCTCCTCAGTGACAACATCAAGTAGATGACTAAACTCTTGAACAGGCCTCTAGGTCTTTTCATGAGCTGGCCTTCACTTTTACAGCTTCCTGACTAACTGATTTCTTCTCTCCCTCCCTTCCTCCTTCCCTCCTTCCCTCCCTCCCTCTTTTTCTCTTCCCCCTCCCATTTAAAATATTTATTTATTTATTTATTTGAGAGGGAGAGAGAGAGAGAGAGAGAGAGAGAGAGAGAGAGAGAGAGAGAGGAGAGTGGGGAAGGGCAGGGGGAGAGGGAGAGAATCTCAAGCAGATTCCCTGCTGAGCACGGAGCTTGATGTGGGCCTATATCCCAGGACCCTGAGATCATCACCTGAGCCGAAATCAGGAGTCGGATGCTTAACCAACTGAGCCACCCAGGCGCCCCTCTCCAGCTTCATTTCTTAGCGCTCCGCCCTGCCTCTGTCCCTGCCCTCTTCCATCAGCAGCAGCAGAACCACTTTCATCACATTTTAAGCTCTGCCAGTACCGAATATTTTCAAATCCCTTTATTCTCTGTCTCTGGCCTTTGCTCATGGCTTCCCCACTGCCTGTTATACCTGTTGTCTGCTTTTGCCTCTCTTTCTACTCTGCTGGGTTTGTCCATCCTTCTTTTTAACTTTAATATCATTCAGGAAGCATTTTTTGGTCTAATGTCCTAGTAAACAGCCAATTTTAATACAATATAGTCAGTTCTTTGGCTGCAGACAAGATTCTGTAGGAGAGTTATTTAACTCACTCATGGCCTGAGTATCAGGAGGAAAGAAGATCTGAGCTAAGAGATGAATAAAATTTCTTTTAATAGTTGCATAATGCCCATTGTATAGATATACTGTGATTTATCCAAAGATTCCCTTTTAGATGAACAGTTACATGAATAAAAATTGTCTTATGTTAAAGGCAGTAATATAGTAAACAGTCTTTTATAAATCTCTGTAGATAAGATGATCAGAATTAGTAATTGTTTTAATTGCTGGATCATAGAATATACATTGTGTGTGTTTATATTTCAAAAAGAGCACTGGACTGTTTGGCTGCTCCTCAGAATTTTAACCATCAAGTTACCTGATGACCGAGCAATTCCATTTCTAGGTATCAACCCCAGAGAAATGAAAAGACAGGTCTGTACAACAATTTGTACATGAATAATTATAGCAGCATTATCCATGATAGCCAAAAAGTGGGAACAGTCTACCAAGTTTGGCTAACCAAACTGTGGACTATTCATACATGGAATGTTATTCAGCAAGAAAGAGGAATGAAATTCTGATATGTACTGCAATGTGGACCAACCTGAAAAACATGATGCTAAGTGAGAGAAGCCACATATCATACGAATTCATATACATGAAATGTCCAGAAGCAGCAAATATAGGGAACCAAGAAGTAGATTGGTGGTTTTCTAGGGCTGAGGTAAGGGCACAAGGGGTTGGGCGGGTGAATCCAGGGAATGGGGGATGCAAGCGAGTACACAGTTTCTTTGGAGGATGATGAACATGTTCTCCACTTAGATTACGGTGATAGTTGCACAACTTTGTGTGTATACTAAAAACTGTTGAATTGTGGACTTTAAGTGATAAAAAAATTATGGTATATAAATTGTATCTCAATAAAACTAATTTTTTTTCAAGAAGATACTGCCACATTGCCATTCTAAAAGAACATTGGTTAGTGTTCTTTGGTTGCAAGTGATAGAAGCTGATTCTGGCCAAGTCAACTAAGAAGGGAAATTTTTGAAAGAACACAAAATAGGTAGTAGCTCATAAAATTAAATAGAAGTGGGGCACCTGGGTGGTTCAGTGGGTTAAAGCCTCTGCCTTCGGCTCGGGTCGTGGTCCCAGGGTCCTGGGATCAAGCCCCGCATTGGGCTCTCTGCTCAGCAGGGAGCCTGCTTCCCTCTCTCTGCCTGCCTCTCTGCCTACTTGTGATCTCTGTCTGTCAAATAAATAAATAAAATCTTTTTAAAAAATTAAATAGAAGTGTCTTCCCTGCACTCATTTCTCCACAGTAGGAATTTTTGTTTTACTGCCTGGGCAGTAGACTGCCTGGAGTGTTTTGTGCCTAAAGGTGGAGGAATTGGATGGTCTGAATACAGACATAGTTAATCTCTTCTTGTGAAGCCGGTGTCTGGCTCCTCCTAATCCCTTTCTTTTTGGTAATTCTCTGGAAGCAGCAGGACAAACTGGCCTCCTACTTGTGAGCAGAGGAAGCTGCAGCATGATATGTCCGTACTGGTTCCTCCATCTGCTTTCCCTGGTCAGAAACTTGGAGAAATCTTTTGTCTGCCGATGCCACATATGTTGTTGTATCCCGTTGATATAAAAAATGAGTAAAATTTATAAGAAAGCTAGATAACTTGCATGTTATTTCTATACGGACTAATTCACCATCATAAAGCTACAAAACCTGAAAAAAAAAAAAAAAAAAAAAAGCTACAAAACCTGGAACTGTCTCTCATAATTTACTATGTTTGTTAGTCTTTAAAGAGACATTTTGTTGTGTTTTCCACATCTCAGAGTCACCTTTTAGATGTTACTGCTAATAATAATAGCAGTTACTATTTGAATAATTTTTTTTCCAGATTTACTTATTTATTTTAGAGAGGGAGAGAGAGAGAGCATGAGCGGGAGGGGCAGAGATGGAGAGAGCATCACAAGCCGGCTCTGCACTGACTATGGACCCAGACACAGGGCTTTATCCCAGCACCCTGAGATCATGACCTGAGCCGAAACCAAGAGTCAGATGCTTACCGATCATGCCACCTAGGCACCCCTACTATTTGAGTTTTTATATGCCAGGCAGTGTGTTATGTATGAAGTATTTATGTTAAATATTAACCTTTTTAACACCATAGGAGGCCTCGTATTGTTCTCATTTTACTGATGGAGAAACTGAGGCTTCGAGGTTAAGTAACTTGCTGATGTCACACAGCCTTGAAGTGGTAGAGTTGGGATTCACATTCAGGTTATGTGACTCCAGAACTTAGGCTCTTAACCACTACATTCTGTAGCATCTACATTTTTCTTAATATTTTATTTTGAAATAATTTCAAACTCATATAATTATTGCAAGAATGAAACCAAGAAATCCCTTATATTCTTCACTCAGATTACTTAGTTGTTAACATTTTACTCTGTCTGCCTTATAACCCCCCACAAACATACCCAAATCTGTTTTTTTTTTCCGAATTATTATGGCTAAGTTGGAGGCATTACCCCCACCTAAATACTTCCATGTATATTTCCTAAAAACAAAAATACTCTGCTAAATAACGATCCATCAATTTTAGGAAATTAGCCTTAATACACTACTACCATAGAGATCATTCTGATTTTACTGGATGTCTCAGTAAAGTTCTTTTTTTTTTTAAGATTTTATTTATTTATTTGACAGACAGAGATCACAGGTAGGCAGAGAGGTAGGTAGAGAGAGGAGGAAGAAGGCTCCCTGCTGAGCAGAGAGCCCAATGCGGGGGCTCGATCCCAGGACCCTGGATCATGGCCTGAGCTGAAGGCAGAGGCTTTAACCCACTGAGCCACCCAGGCACCCCATCAGTAAAGTTCTTAATAGCAAAAAACAAAAGCAGGAATTTGCCGCTCTGCCACTCCTTTCTGGTCCAGGATTACATGTTGTGTTGAGTAGTTTAGGCTGTTTTGGTCTCAAACCATTCTTTAGTTTATCCTTGTCTCATTTTGTGTTTTCTGAGTTTTCCCTATGAATAGACTCAGGTTTTGCATTTTGGGAAGGAATATCACAGAAGTGAGAGATGCTGTGTTGTTCTTAGTGCATAATATCAGGAAGTGTCTGATGTTTTGTTTCCTGGTGATGTTAACCTTTATTAGTTTGTTAATATGGTCTATGCTGTGTTTCTCCACTGTAAAGTTAAATATTTTGTACTTTTATTAATTAGTAATAAGTATTTTGGGAAGAGCTAATTTGAGACTCTCTCTCTATCCTATTCCTCATCCAACTTTGACCAGTGAGTTTAGCATCCATTCCTTCTTTTCTGCATCAATTCTTATTATCCCAGTTTTAGCCAGAGGAAACGCCCTTCAAATGACTTCTTTGTCCTTTTGATGTGTCCATATTGCAAATGGCATTGATTTTGGACTCTCTCTGGACAGATCCAGGAGATTTATACATATATATATATGTAATGGCTGTATATGAAATGTATATATATTTTACATATACATTTATATCTGTATATGTGTTTAGCTATATTTGTGTAATTATATAAAACTAAGTTTATACTGATGCCTCAATTCTACCAGTACCGTGGGCTTTATTCTACCCTTCTGCTTTTCCACATTTGTACCTTGCTTCTCCAGCTGTGAGCAATGTGACTGCAGTTATCCTAGTACATTTACTTATTTGACCTGTATCCCTGTTGTAGCCAGTTTCCTGACCCATGGACCTTCTGTTTGACCATACACATGGGCTGACTTGCTCCTGGTTCCTGTGACTACATTTTAAAGTAACATTTAACTACATTTTATTTCTTCTTTTCCTTTATTGTCCAGGTCTTCCAAGATTTGCCAGCCAACCAGAACCTTCTTCAGTTTATGCTGGGAACAGTGCAGTTCTGAATTGTGAAGTTAATGTAGATTTGGTCCCATTTGTGAGGTGGGAACAGAACAGACGGCCTCTTCTTCTGGATGATAGGGTTATCAAACTTCCAAGTGGAACGCTGGTTATCAGCAACGCTACTGATGGAGATGGGGGACTTTATCGCTGTATAGTTGAAAGTGGTGGGCCTCCAAAGTATAGCGATGAAGCTGAATTGAAAGTTCTTCCAGGTATTTATTATCAGGACTTGTGGTTTTATGTTTATTAATGGATAAAAATTGTACTGTTAGAATTATCTCTTTTAATAAACACTGTTAAATATGTGGTGTGACAAACTAATGTCAGCATAAGAAGTCTCAGTTTCTCACAAGCAGAGAAAAGAAAAAGTGCCAGAAAGTTTCACTCTTAGGTGAATACATTGGTAGAAATTTATCAAGCGGTAAAGTATATTTAATATCTATGGCATTCTTCTTGGCCAAAGACACACTAAGTCCGTGTTTTGTCTAGCCTCTATCTGTTCCTTCCCTGTAATGGGGTACTTCATATAGTTAGATCTCTTGTCAGAATCCGGACTTACTCAGGCTAGCTCATGGTGGGGATGGGCAGAGTTGTAAGTGATACAGCAGCTCTGGAAGACACCGGTAAGCAAGGTTCTCAGATCTTTATAGCGCTCCCCATTTTAATGTAAACTCAGCCCCTTCCTCCCTCTGTTTGTGGGTTCTCACTCTTTCTGCCCCTGCTGACTCTCCTTCTCTGTTTCATGTGTCTTTTCTCAGCTGTGTACCTTCTGCTTACTCACAACTTCTTCTCACATGTTGCTCACATGACAGCCTATAGCTGTCTCCTGGCCTTTCAGCTTCCGTTCCCACTGCTGGGTGCCAGATTCCATATTTCTTCCTTCAAACCAGAGTTTATGAATATAATGGGGCCATCTTTACATTGTTTGGGCAAACTTTTTTTTTTTAAATATTTTATTTATTTATTTGACAGACAGAGATCACAGGTAGGCAGAGAGGCAGGCAGAGAGAGAGGAGGAAGCAGGCTCCCCGCTGAGCAGAGAATCCGATGAGGGGCTTTATCCCAGGACCCTGGGATCATGACCTGAGCCGAAGGCAGAAGCTTTAACCCACTGAGACACCCAGGTGCCCCAAGGGCAAACTTTTTTATAAACATCTACTTCATAGGCTCATTTTTAGTCTATGGCTTGGCTTGCAAGGTGAGCCCAGTGTTGTGAGCAGTGATGCCTGAGGGTGTTCCTGATGGGCTTTGAACTGATTTTTTTTTTTTTTTAATGTAGTTTCTTTCTTTGTCATCATTGTCCATGCCTTTGTCATTCCTGTCCCTGTGTGTTTTCAGCTTGGCAGCCACAATTATTTTTTAAAATGTTTATTAGATTGTAAAATAAAGTGTATATTAGATCATGTTACATCTTTGCTCAAAACTTGATGGTTTCTCATCTTAGAGTAAACATTAAAGTCCTTGGCCTGTCAGGCTTTGTATAATCTTTTTTTTTTTTTTTTAAGATTTTTTATTTATTTATTTGACAGAGAGAGATCACAAGTAGACGGAGAGGCAGGCAGAGAAAGAGAGAGAGGGAAGCAGGCTCCCCGCTGAGCAGAGAGCCCAATGCGGGACTCGATCCCAGGACCCTGAGATCATGACCTGAGCCGAAGGCAGTGGCCCAACCCACTGAGCCACCCAGGCTCCCCAGCTTTGTATAATCTTAATGCCACCTCCCTCCCTATCTTTCTCCTTCCATCTGGTACTCTGCTCTCCCTCACTCTGTGATTGTGGCCACCTTATATTTCTAGAACACTCCAGACATTAGTAGAAGACAGTATCTTCTACTCGCCTTTTGCTCTGCCTGGAATCTTCTTCCTCAGATATCTGCCTGACACAACCGTCTTATTTCTCTGCTCAAATATCACTTCATTGTTAAACCTTCCTTGGCCACTGTTTAAAACAATAGTCTTCCATATCTCTCCTGGTACTTTCTTCTTTCCCTCTTAATTTTATTTCAGAACATATCCATTGTCTGATACACAATGTCTTTTATTTCTTGTCTCTCTCCCCCAGTGGTATATAAGGTCAGCAAGGGTAGGGAATTTTGTCTACTGCCACGAGTGGTAACTGGCACATAGAAGCCAGTAAATATTTGTTCAAATTTATTTGTTTCCATCAAAATATGATTAAATTTAGCTAAATCCCGATGGAAAAAAAGGAAACTATTGCCATATTGCAGTGTCCCCCAGCCCACTTCCTGACTTGCTTATGTATGGCAGAGATCCTATTTCTTCTCTGTACCTGGGGTACCATTCAAAGAAATCCTCAAAACCAGATCCAGGGAAACAAGGTTTTCAGTGTCAGAGGATGAACCACCACTCCATATCTGAAACAAAACCAAATTACTGAATGTTTTATTTACTTCAGTGAGGGAAAACCATAGTTATTAAGCATTGCTTTCTTAATGCAAACTGCTGATCGCATAAAGAATTTGGGGGAAGACGTATATGGTGTGTTGGTTAAGGAGCAAGAGTGGGTTGATTGTGGGGCACCTGGGTGGCTCAGTGAGTTAAGCCGCTGCCTTCGGCTCAGGTCATGATCTCAGGGTCCTGGGATCGAGTCCTGCATCGGGTGCTCTGCTCAGCGGAGAGCCTGCTTCCCTCTCTCTCTCTCTCTGCCTGCCTCTCTGCCTACTTGTGATCTGTCCCTGTCAAATAAATAAATAAAATCTTAAAAAAAAAAAAAAGAGTGGGTTGATTGTCAGCCATAGAAGCATGTTTTATGGTTGGTTACAGATGTAAGAGCAAGTTAATGTCCACTATAGAAGCAAGTGATTCCACTGCTGAATGGCAGACTTTTTAAGCCTGAAGCTGTCACTCATTGGCTGGCTTTCAAAGGCTTGTTCGCTGAAGCGAGCTGTCACTCATCCATTAGACAATGTTTTCTTGTTACCGTGGCTACAGAACTGTCATTCATTAGTTTCACATGTTTAAAGCCAGGCCTGGTGGTTGTTACCATGGCTGTAGAACACCTTTTCCTGAGAGTATGGGGACAAGAGTCCTACCTCTTTAACTGAGAACGGACTTTTTCCCTCAAAACTGAACCCTGGAAATACCAATCCGTCAAGTAGAGAACCCTGTCTTCTAGCCATCGGAGTGTGGCCTTCTCAGATGTTCATTAGGGGAGTAGCTGTATAAAGTGAACACACACAGTGGCAGCCTAATAGTCGTACCATTATAAAAATCAAGGGATTGACAGACTAAGTGAGTGAGTGAAAGATGAAACTCAAGAAAGATTTTCAGAAGTAACACACAGATGTAGGGATGGAAAGGAAGCCTCTTATGAAATCCCTGTGAATGGAGAGGGTGCTGTTAAGGATCCTGAGCTTGCACAGTCTTTTCTGTCTTTGTACCACTCATGAAACATTTACTTCATTCAATGTTTTTAATGTGAAGGGGATTCTTGTTAAATATCCCTCAGTTGATCAGTAAGCACCCTGAAGTTAGGAGCTACAACTTCTACATCCTTGAGGTCCCCAGAGAGCCTAGCACAGTGCTTTAAGTGACTAAGGAGATGTTTGCTAATTTATTTTTTAAGATTTATTTATTTAATTGGGGGGGGGAGGGAGGAGGAGAGAGAGAATCTCGAGGAGATTCACTGCTGAGCTCAGAGCCTAAAGCAGGGCCCAATCTCACGACCCTGAGATCATGACCTGAGCCAAAATCAAGAGTTAGATGCTTACCCAACTGAGCCACCCAGGCACCCTGAAATATTTGCCAATTTAAATGGACTTTTTTTTTTTTAAAAGATTTTATTTATTTATTTGACAGAGATCACAAGTAGGCAGAGAGACAGGCAGAGAGAGGAAGGGAAGCAGGCTCCCTGCTGAGCAGAGAGCCCGATGCGATGCGGGGCTCAATCCCAGGACCCTGGGATCATGACCCGAGCTGAAGGCAGAGGCTTAACCCACTGAGCCACCCAGGCACCCCTTAAATGGACTTTTTTTCTGTCACTTTTGCTTAAAATATTTTGTTATGCAAAACCACATAGGGTGCCTGGGTGGCTTAGCTGGTAAAGTGTGCAACCCTTGATCTTGGGGTCATGAGTTCAAGCCCCACATTGGGGATAGAGTCTACTTAAAAGAAAATAATAAAGCCACACAGACTGAACAGGAATTTGCCATCCTTCATCATTAAAGTAGTAAAGTGCGTTCTTAATTATTGTCTTTCATTTTTTAAATTTTTTAGATCCTGAGTTCACTTCAAACTTGGTATTTTTGAAACAACCTTCTTCCTTAGTCAGAGTCATTGGTCAGAGTGTGGTGTTACCGTGTGTTGCTTCGGGACTTCCTACTCCAACCATTAGATGGATGAAAAATGAGGAGGCACTGGACACAGAAAGGTAATGTCTGCCTAAAAGCCTTTTCAGCCTTGGCTTGAGAGTTGGTCTAATCTAATTGGGGACTACTGATTAATAATGAAAAAAAAAAGATTATCTATTTTTATTTAAGCACATTATAATGCTCATTTATCATTCTTGAAATAGTTTATATGGTATATATGATTAGGATGTTTAAAGAAAAAATTGCTTTCAAAATTTCAAAATAAGGAGTAATTATTCTGTTTGTTCTTTCTAAGCTACAGGATACTTAGCTTACGGCCTCAAGACCTCCTTCCCTAAATTGTTGCAGGAGTTTCTGGTCCTGACTAGCCTGACTTCTCATTCCTTTTCATGTGCTTTTTTGTTCACAATAGTTTTTTCCTTTATTCTAACAATAAAAGAGAATGCATTCCTCATCCTTCTGTTTTTGCCTTTTAAAATCATACCAGCCTTCTTCTATGATCATAAATCCTTCCTCTTCCACAAAAGCCATTTCTCTTAACGTCAGCCATCCTGTCATCCATCCCTCATTACTTCTGTGTGTAATGGATACTTGACATATGTAATGGGTGCTTTTCTCTGTTGTATTCTGATAAAAGAAACTAGGTGGTGGTGGTGGTATTTAGGTATATTTTGTTTCCAAAGCAAAGTCATTTTGTGTGTTGCAGGATGTTCAGTATCTTCCTTGGCCTTTATCCACTATATGCTAGTAGCTCTCCCAAGTTGTGACAACCGAAAATGTTTCTAGATGTTGACAGATGTCCTGTTGGGGGACAGAATGGACCCCAGTTGAGGACCATTGTTGCAAAGCAGTGCTGTCCAATAGAAATCTGATGCAGCCGTGTATGTAATTTAAAATTTTTGGTAGCTAGATTAAAAACGAAAACCAAGATGTAACCCCCCAGTACTAAATACAATAGTAATAATTTATATGATGCACCAGTTAAAGTGAAATGTAGTTCTACCAAAACAATAAAGTTGTGGTTAGTGTTGCTTCAGCTTTTACATTTAAATAAAAATTAAATAAAATTCAGAGTTCAGTCTTCAGTCTTTCTAGCCACATTTCAATTGTCAGAGACCACCTGTGGCTAGTGGCTGTTGATTTGGACTGAGCAGGTCTAAAGATTCCCAACTGGGTAATCCAAAGTAAGCAGACAGTCTTAATTTGTGTACTGAAGTAACCAAGACCTGGGAAAGGGTTAACTCTCTAGTTAGCTTGGTGATCAACCTTCAGTGATAGGTGGGAATGATAGAACTCACTAAGGAAAACTGATGGTATCATCTCTAGTATCACCTTTTCTTTCTCAGCACCCACCCAGTCACCAACTACTTCTGCCTATATTTTACTTTCTTTCTTCCCACTCCTTTCCCCAGCTAAATATTATGCAAAGAATTTATAAGACTTCTAGGGAATATTTAAAACTTGTGCTAACTGAAACATAGGGAACCTTTAAAAAGGGGATAAAAATTTGAAGCTCTCTTACGGTAGAAATTTATTTTTTTATTTTTAAAAAGATTTTATTTTTTTTGACAGAGATCACAAGTAGGCAGAGAGGCAGGCAGAGAGAGGGGGAAACAGGCTCCCTGCTGAGCAGAGAGCCCAATGCAGGGCTCCATCCCAGGACCCTGGGATCATGACCTGAGATGAAGGCAGAGGCTTAACCTACTGAGCCACCCAGGCATCCCTAGGGTAGAAATTTAAATTGGCTACATGTTAGAACAAACTCTTTATCAGGAGTAGGAAAGCTGAGGCTCCTGGGTGTCTCAGTCGGTTAAAGGTCCAACCCTTGACTTCTGTTCAGGGCATGATCTCAGGGTGATGAGATCCAGCCCTGCCCTGAGCTCCACACCCAGTAGGGAGTCTGTTTGGGATTTTCTCTCTCTCCCCCTTTTCCTCCCCTCCTGCCCCGTCCCTTCCCCTGCTTGTACACACGTGTTCTCTCTCTCTCTCTCAAATAAATACATCTTTAAATTACTTTTTAATTAAATTTTATTTATTTGATTGAATGCAAGTGGGGAGAGGAGCAGAAGGGGAGGGAGAGGAACAACTAGATGCTGCACTGAGTGCGGATGCTGACATGGGGCTCGATCTCAGGACTCTGAGATCATGACCTGAGCCTAAACCAAGAGTAGGTTACTTAACCACCTGAGCCACCCAGGTGCCCCAGAAATAAATAAATCTTAAAAAAAAAAAAAAGTAGGAAAGCTGAAATAGGTTCTTTTTAAAGTTTTTGTATTTTATCATCATAGAAGGGAATTGTGAAAATAAGCAGATCACAGGTGCTGCAGAGGGTAGGGAGCCCTGATCATGGAGAGAGGTGAGAGAGAGAGAGAGAGGAGTACACAGGAGATCGCACAAGGAAAATTCTTCCCCCAAGTGGGAAAACTAGAGGGGCTGATTTTTGTGAGTTTTTAACAACGAATGAGGCTCAAAGATTGGAGTTTTAGAGGGCCGTGGCATGGTTGGTATGGAGCCCTGAGGGCATTGCAGTGCTTCTGTGGAGGAGGAGGACAGATAGGCCAGGGGCAGATGGTGAAATCTGAGGGTGCACTGGGAGAGACGATTCCCACTTATTGGAATGCATCTGGAAGAGATGGCATTGACTCTCTGGGAACAAAAGAGCCACTTTCCATGCCCCTCAGCATAGGTGCGGAGCTACCTGCAGAGGGTGGCTAATTTGGATACTGGCTCTTCACTGTGCTTCTCTCCAAACACCACACCCCTGTGCTTTTTGTACAGCTGCCCTTCTGGGACAAACCTGAATCAGTCCCAATGCAGTGAGACCCTCCTCTAGAGCACCAGTGGGGCCCTCTACCATGTCAGGTCCCAGATATTTGGAGTTTTAAAACTCAGCCTGCCTGAGATAGAACATGGGTTCACTGAGCTGCCAGGCAGGCAGATGGCCCAGACACAGATAGGATGAAGGCAGTGAACTGAAAGACACCTGGGACACATGAGGGAAGATTGTTCACTCTTCTGGGAGGGCTTTCCAGGCAGCAGTGGTTGAGAACTCACCTCTCCAGGGACAAGGGAGGGCACTGGTACCATTTCTCTCCCCTACTTCTCAGCATAAACTAACTTCAATAAGTAGCATAGCGCCAGCAGTGGCAGCCTAATCCAAGCAGCCTACACCAAGTCCCACCCCACTGCACTCTGCAGGTGCTGCTTTTCATAGGCAGGTGTGCCTGAGAACCAGAGTAGCAGCACTCTCCCCTAGAATACCAGCATAAAACCCCTGCATGCACCAGGTCTACTGACTATAGAGCTCTGCAAAGCTTCAGCTCAAGTGGAAATAGCATTAGGTCTCTCTTAATAAGCAGACAAATCAGAGCACACCTAGTTAAAAACCACCACACTCTGGCCAAGGTCCAAACACTTCCCACTGCAGGCAAGGAGAAATTCTGCAGAGGACTGACCTGAGGGAAAAAGCAGCCAAAACATAGCAGCAGAGTGCATATAGCATACACCAGAAACATTTCCTGAAACACCAGGCCCTGGACAGTATATGACCTCTTCCTCATAAAGCCATTAATCTCAGCAGCAGGAAACAGAACATTCTGGCTTTCCTAACACACAGAAGACAGACACCTAGACATAATGCCAAGATGGAAGAATTCATGCCAAAAGAAAGAACAAGAAGAGGTCATGGCCAGGGATCTAATCAAAACAGATAGAAATAATACGCCTGATCCAGAATTTAAAGCAACAATCATAAGGCTACTAGTTGGGGTTAACAAAAGCATAGAAGATACCAGGGAGTCCCTTTCACAGAGATAAAAGACATTAAAACTAGTCAAGCTATAATAAAAAAAATGCTATAACCAAGTTGCAAAACCATCTGGATATAATGACAACAAAGAAGGAAGAAGCAAAGGAATGAGTAAGTGGTACAGAAGATAAAATTATGGAAAATAATGAAGCTTAAAAGAAGAGGGAAAAAAATATGGGATCGCAAATGTAGACTTAGGGGACATGGTGACTCCATAAAGCATAATAAAAAAAAAAGCATAATAACATTTATATTATAGGAGTCTTAGAAGAAGAAGAGGAAAAAAGGAGTGGAGGGTTTATTTGGGGGAAATTATAGCTGAAAACTTAGCTAACATGGGAAAGAAAACAGACATCTGAATCCAGGAGGCACAGAGACCTCTCATCAAAATCAACAAAAGCAGGCCAACACCCAGATGTAGTTAAATTTGCAAAATACAGAGATAAAGAAAAAAATCCCAAGAGCAGCAAGATAAGAGAAGTCCCTAACTTATAGTAGAAGACAAATAAGGTTAAGTGCAGATTTCTCCACAGAAACTTAGCAGGCCGGAAGAGAGTGGCATGATATATTCAATGTGCTGAATGGAGAAATATGCAGATAAGAATACTTTATCCAGCAAAGCTGTCATTGAGAATAGGAGAGAGAAAGAGTTTCCCAGACAAACAAAAACTAAGGGAATTCATGACCATTAAACCAGCACTGCAAGAAATATTAAAGGGGCCTTTTTGAATGGGAAAGAAGGACCAAAATCTTCAGAGACTAGAAAGAAACAGAAAATCTCCAGAAATGACAGAACAAGCACTAAATTCATATCTGTCAATAATCGCTCTGAATGGGGGCATGGAGAGGGTGGTTGGATTATGGACATTGGGGAGGGTATGTGCTATGGTGAGTGCTGTGAAGTGTGTAAGCCTGATGATTCACAGACCTGTACCCCTGGGGCGAATAACACATTATATGTTGATAAAAATAATTAATAAAAAAATCACTCTGAATGTAAATGGACAAAAAGCACCAATCAAAAGACATAGGGTGTCAGAAATGGGAAAAATTGCTATATGCTGCTACAAGAGACTTATTTTAGACCTAAAGACAGGAGCAGATTGAAAGTGAGGGGATAGAGAAATATTTATCGTGCTAAGGGACATCAAAAGAAAGCCAGAGTAGCAGTATTTATGTCATACAAACTAGATTTTAAGCTGAAGACTGTAACAGGAGATGAAGAAGGGTACTATATCATAATAAAAAAGCCCTAGTCTTCCAGCAAGAAGACCTAACAATTATATTTATGCTTCCAATTTGGGAGCACCCAAATATAAGTAACAAACATAAAGGAATTCATTGACAATACAATAATAGCAGAGGACTTTAACACCCTACTTACATCAACAGACAGGTGATCTAGGCAAAATCAACAAGGAAACCATGGCTTTGAATGACACACTGGACCAGATGGACTTAAAGATATGTTCAGAACATTTCATCCTAAAGCAGCAGAATGCACATTCTTATCAAGTGCACAGGGGACATTCTCCAGAATAGATCACATACTAAGTCACAAATCAGACCTTAGCAAGTACAAAATGATTGAGATCATACCATGCATATTTTCTGATGTAACGCTATGGAACTTGAAGTCAACCACAAGAAAATATTTCAAAGATCACAAATACATGGAGGTTAAAGAACAAAACAATGAATGAGTCAACCAGGAAATTAAAAAATAAAAAAAAAAATACATGGAAACAAATAATAATGAAAACGTGATGGTCCAGAACTTTTGGGATACAACAAAAGCTGTCATAAGGGGGAAGCGTATAAGAATACAGGCCTATCTTGGGGCGCCTGGGTAGCTCAGTGGGTTAGGCCTCTGCCTTCGGCTCGGGTCATGATCCCAGGGTCCTGGGATCGAGCCCCGCATCGGGCTCTCTGCTCAGCGGGGAGCCTGCTTCCCCCTCTCTCTCTGCCTGCCTTTCTGCCTACTTGTGGTCACTGTCTGTCAAATAAATAAATAAAATCTTTAAAAAAAAAAAAAAAGAATACAGGCCTATCTCAAGAAGCAAGAAAAATCTCAAATATGGAACTTAACCTCACACCTAAGTGATCTAGAGAAAGAACAACACATGAAGCCTAAAGCCAGCAGAAGAAGGGAAATAATAAAGATTAAAGCAAAAATAAATGATACAGAAACATACACATGATAGTAGAACAGATGAATGAACCCAGGAACTGGATCTTTGAAAAGAATAAAAGTGACAGACCCCTAGCCAGATTTAACAAAAGAAAAGAGAAAGGACCCAAATAAATAAAATCACAAATGAGAGGGGAGAGATCACAGTCAACACCACAGAAATACAAACAATTGTAGGAGAATATTATGAAAAATTATATGCCAACAGATTGGGCAATCTGGAAGAAATGGATAAATTCCTACAAACGTATAAACTACCAAAACTGAAACAGGAAGAAATAGAAAACTTGAGCAGACTGATAAACCAGCAAAGAAATCGAATCAGTAATCAAAAATATCTTGGGGCGCCTGGGTGGCTCAGTGGGTTAAAGCCTCTGCTTTCGGCTCAGGTCATGATCCCAGGGTTCTGGGATCGAGCCCCACATTGGGCTCTCTGCTCAGCAGGGAGCCTGCTTTCCTTCCTCTCTCTCTCCCTGCCTCTCTGCCAACTTGTGATCTCTGTCTGTCAAATAAATAAATAAAATCTTTAAAAAAAAAATCTCAAAAACAAAGAGTCCAGGGCCAGATGGCTTCCCAGGGGAATTCTACCAAACATTTAAAGAAGAATTAATACCTATTCTCAAACTGTTCCAAAAATAGAAATGGAAGGAAAACTTCCAAACTCATTCTACAAGGCCAGCATTACCTTGATCCCAAAACAAGATGAAGATCCCATTAAAAGGGAGAACTAGAGGGCCCTATCCCTAATGAACGTGGGTGTAAGAATTCTCAATGAGATTCTAGCAAATCAAATCCAACAGTACGTTAAAAGACTCATTCCACGATCAAATGGGATTTACTCCTGGGTTGTGAAGGTGGTTCAGTATTTGCAAATCAGTCAATATGATACATCACATCAATAAAGAAGAGGTAAGAACCATATGATGCTCTCCGTAGATGCAGAAAAAGCATTTAATGAAGTACACCATTCATTCTTGATAAAAACTCTCAACAAAGTAGGGATAGAGGGGATGTACCTCAACATCATAAAGGCCATGTGTGAAAGATGCACAGGTAATATCATTCTCAGTGAGGAGACACTGAGGAGCTTTTCCCCTAATGTCAGGAACATGACAAGGATATCCACTCTCACCATTGTTTTTTAACCTAGTACTGGAAGCCCTAGTCTTCAGCTGTCAGAAAACAAAAAGAAATAAAAGGCACCCAGAGTGGCAAGGAAGAAATCAAACTGTCACTATTTGTGGATGACATGATAATCCATGTAGAAGACTCAGAAGACTCCTAACAAAAAATTGCTAGAACTGATACATGAATTCAGTAAAGTCACAGGATACAAGAATCAGTTTACAGAAATCTGTTGCATTTCTATACACCAATAATGAAGTAGCAGAAATAGCTATCAGAGAATTGATTGCAATTATAGTTGCACCAAAAACCATAAGATATCTAGGAATAAACCTAACTAAAGGGGTAAAACATCTATACTCTGAAAACTATAGAACACTTAGGAAGAAATTGAAGAGGACACGAAGAAATGGAAAAAATTCTATGCCCAAATATTGTTAAAATGTTTATACTGCTCAAAGCATTTTACACATTTAATGCAATCCCTATCAAACTGCCAACAGCATTTTCCACAAGGCTAGAACAAACTCTTTCACAAACACTTTTCACAGGGCCTAAAATTTGTGTGGCACCACAAAAGACCCTGAAAAGCCAAAGCAGCCCTGAAAAAGAAAAGCAGAGCTGGAGGCATCATAATTCTGAATTTTAAGCTATATTACAAAGCTATAGTCATCAAGATATTATGGTACTGACACAGAAACAGACACATAGATCATTTGAACAGAATAAAAAACCCGAGAAATGAACCCACAACTGTATGGTCAACTAACCTTCAACAAAGCAGGAAAGAATATCCAATGGAAAAAAGACAGTCTCTTCAACAAATGGTGTTGGAAAAACTGGACAGCAATATACAAAAGAATGAAACTGGATCACTTTTTTATACCGTACACAAAAATAAATTCAAAATGGTTGAAAGACCTAAATGTGAGATGGGAAACCATCAAAATCCTAGAGGAGAACACAAGCAGCAACCTCTTTGATCTCGACTTACTAGATGTGTCTCTGAAGTTCTTAACAAACATGTGCTCTCTTTAGCCAGAGGATCCCGAAAGGGAAAGCATAGCAAGACAAGAAGTGTAATACTAAAATCACTCCTACTTTAACCAAACACTACAGAAGAAACTGCAGCCCCACCTTCACCTATGTGAGCATAAGCCAAGTGGGAAGGCTAACCTGCCACCCTTACCAGCTTGTAATGAAATCCCGCAGCCTGTATGGTATCAGAGGCTAAATAAGGAACCCTCTCTTTTGCTGTGTTAGTAGAAACCATATAGGGACCATGGACTTTAATCCCACCTGGCAGTAAAGACATTCCTTCCCTTCCCCCTGGGGATGTATTAAAGAGGCCCTGTGGAGAGTCAGAACTTTCATCATCGTGTAGTATTGAGGGCCCCCCTCCATGGTGTCAGTGGACACCATGTGGGGAATGATAGTGAGGTATTCCTACTGCACCAGCCAGAGGATAGTATCAGTGAAGGCCTAGTGGGGACTCAGAACTCACAACCCTGTTAAGGAATAATAAGAAATCCACACCTCCCCTTGGGTATTAAAATGAAGACTGAATAGGGAACCTGGACTTCCACTTCCCTCTGACAGTAATGAGGTGGTTCCTCCCCCTTCCTCTAGAGCAGTATCAGAAGAAGCCACCTAAAATGAAAGGTTTGTTAAAAATGCTGTCTTTCCTCCATTGACCTGCTTTCACATCTTTGTCAAAAATTAGTTAGGTGAGGTCCAGAGTCTCATAATATACCCCAGATATCCATATTTCAATTTAAAATCACTCATCATACCAAGAACGAGGAACATCTCAAATGAGAAAAGACAATAGATGCCAACATTGAGATGGCAGGTTTTAGAATTATCTGATATATTTTAAAGCAGTCACCGTAAAAAATGCTTCAACAAACAATTACAAACACACTTGAAACAAATGAAAAAAAAAATAGAATATTTCAGTAAAAACGTCAAAAAGTCTTCTCAAATAAATAGCAGGTTTCAAGAACCAAATAGACAATTTTGAACTTAGATAATAAAAAAATAAAGAAAGACAACTACTATATGGTCTCACTCATATGTGGAATTTAAAAAACAAAGTTTAAAAAAAAAAAGAAACCAAGAAACACACTCTTAACTATAGAGAACAAGGTGGTGGTTACCACAGGGGAAGTGGGTGGGGGAATGGATGAAACAGGTGATGGGGATTAAAAAGTACAATTGCCATGATGGGAAAAAAAAAAGAATCTAGGTTATAAAGCAGAAATTAGGCACCAGGAAACAAGATTGGGTTAATTCAGACCAAGGCAGCAGAGGACAAAGCCAAGCCAGGGTAAGCCAAGTGTGTTTTGAGAAGGGCAATTCATAGTCATTGAATAAAAGACATAACCTGTTACTGCTCTTATTTTCTCTTCCTGAAGGCTGCTCTAACCTCAAGTCTCATTGAAGAAGAATTAAGACAGTTTTAATCCTTGAGAATAAGGAGGAGGAATGGAGAACATTCCTGGCCACTGGGAACAAACTAGATGGCCATCCTTCAGAAATGGAGGAAAACTGCCTAAGATGATCTTGGCTGTTTATAATGAACAAATACTCAGAAATAACTTTATGCAAAGGAATTTGCATTTTTGGAATTCTTGTTTATGAAGCAATTCTGAGCTTATAAGTGTGTATCTTCCCATTTTAAAAAATTTTGGAGAAAAAAATACAGGTGAATGGACCATAAAGAGAAAATCATTTGTATTTCTGTATACTAGCAATGAACCTGTGAACACCAAATTACAGATATAATAGTATTTACTATCACTCACAAAAAATTGAAATGCTTAAGTTAAAAATCTAACAAAACTTGTTAGATTTGCATGCTAAAAGGGACAAAATACTAATGAAAGACGTCAAGATGATCTAAATAAATAGACCTTCTGTGTCTTTGGATTAGAAGACTCAGTAGTAAAGATATCAGTTCTTCAAATTGATACACAGGTTAACTCAATTCCTGTCAATATCCCAGCAGGATCTTCTGCAGATATAGACAAGGTTATTCTAAAATTCAGATGGAAAAGCGCAAAGAAACTGGAATAGGTAACAGTTTTTTTGAAAAGTGAGAAGAATCAGTCAACCTGATACCAGGACTTCGTATCTAGTTACAGTGATCAAGACTGTATGGCCTTGATGGGGGGATAGTCACATATATATCACTGGGGCAGAATAGAGAATTCAGATTTAGACCAAACAAAAATCCCTAACTTATTTTTGACAAAGATGTGAAAGCAGGTCAATGGAGGAAAGACAGCACTTTTAACAAATGCTGCTGGAGCAGTTGGTCACCTGTCTCAACCTGTGTCTCACACCTCATTTAAAAAATTAATTCATGGACCTAAATGTAAAACACAGAATGAAATTTGAGAGAAGAAATACAGGAGAATACCAGGATCTAGGGCTGGGCAAAGAGTTAGTAGATCTGACACTGAAAGCACAATTTATGAGAGGAAAAGTTGAAAATTGTATTTCATCAAAATTAAAAACTTTTACTCTGTGAAAGACCCCGCTAAGAGGATGAAAAAATAACTACAGAGTGGAAGAATATATTTGCAAACCACACCTTCAACAAAGGACTAGTATCTAAAATATATAATAATCTTTCAAAACTCAACAGTACAAAAGCACATAATCCAATTAGAAACAGGCAAAAGACATGAATAAATGTTTTACTGGGAAATATGTGGAGATGGCAAAGAAGCACAAGAAAAGTTGTTTAACTTCATTAGCCATGAGGGAAAAACAAAATCACAGTAAGATACTGCTACGCACCTATCAGAATAGCCACACTTTGTAAAGATTGACAGCATCAAATACTGTTAAATGGGATCAGACTGACATTGCTGGCTGGAATGTAGAAATGGCACAGCCACTCTATGACACTGGCCTTTTCTTTAAAAGCTTACCGTGTTGGAACTACCATATGACCCAACATTAACACTTTGGGGCATTTATCCTGTAGAAATGAACTTCATGTTCCACACAAGTCTGCCTATCTGTATTCACAGCAGCTTCATTTGTAATAGCCCCAAACTAGAAACAGCCCAGATGTCCCTGATTGAGCAAATGGTTAAACAAACTAAGGTATAGCTGCACTGTGGAATTCCTGCCAAGCAATAAAAGGAAGGAACCATTGTTATATGCAACAACCTGGATGGATCTTTGGAGAATTATGCTGAGTGAAAAAAGCCAATCCCAAAGGCTATATACTGTATGGTTTTATTTATATAATATTCTCCTTGAAATGACGAAATTACTGAAATGGAGAACAGATTAGTCGTTGCCAGGGGTTGTGAGGAGGTGGGAAGAAAAGGAAAGGGGGTGTGGCTATAAAAGGGCCACAGGAGGGGTCCTCGTGGTGATGGAAATGTGAGTGTTCTGGTTGTGATGTTGTACTCTACAAGGTTACCATTGAGAGAAACTGGGTAAAGACATACGTACAGTAGGTCCCTGTATTAGTGTTTTTTTTTTAAGATTTTTATTTGTCAGAGAGAGAGCACACATGGAGGGTTAGCACAACAGGCAGTGGAAGAAGCAGACCCCAGGACCCTGGGATCATGACCTGAGCCCAAGGCAGATGCTTAACTGACTGATCCACAAAGGTGTTCCCCCTCTGTATTCTTAAAACTGCAGTTACCTCATAATAAGTTTAATGAAAAACAACAAAAGAGAATACGTATTGTTCCCTTTCTTTCCTGCTGTTTTAAAAGAAGAGATGGCCTTTTGTGCTCTGGATTTTACTACTTTCCACTTCCTCCAGCACTTTTATGAATCTTCTTTTCAAATTTTTTTTCTCTCCATTGGCTCCTTCTCTTTTTCCTATAAAAAGGCTTACCTTTCTCTCACTCAAATAACAACACATAAGAAACTAAATTAAGCAAATTTCCTTTTGTTTTTCCCTTTCACACATACTACCCTAACCTTAAGAATCTTCCTGGAGAGGGGCACCTGGGTGGCTCAGTGGGTTAAAGTCTCTGCCTTCAGCTCAGGTCATGATCCCGGGGTCCTGGGGTCAAGCCCCGCATCGGGATCTCTGCTCAGCAGGGAGCCTGCTTCCCCTTCTCTCTCTGCCTGATCTCTGTCAAATAAATAAAATAATTTTTTAAAAAATCTTCCTGGACATGAATTTCTTCCTCAGCTTCTCTAATCCATCTATAAGATCTGTCATAGAACCTCCTAACCATCTCTGAAAACCACCAGTTACCACAGAACTCTCCAGTTCTTCCCATACTTACTCTGGCTTCATTCCAGATACATCTTCACATTCCTGCCAGAGTGATCTTTCCAAAGCTCAGATCTCATGACATCGTTGTCAACCCTCTCCCCACTTTAAAAAATATTTAATGGAGGGGCGCCTGGGTGGCTCAGTGGGTTAAGCCGCTGCCTTTGGCTCGGGTCATGATCTCGGAGTCCTGGGATCGAGCCCCGAATCGGGTTCTCTGCTCTCTCGGGGAGCCTGCTTCCTCCTCTCTCTCTGCCTGCCTCTCTGCCTGCTTGTGATCTCTCTGTCAAATTAAAAAAAAAAAAAAATTAAAAAAAATATTTAATGGATTTTCATTGTTTTTAAGTTAAGGACTCAAAATTTTAAAACGACTTTCAAAACCTTGTATGGTCTGGCTCCATCTCATCTTTCTCTTTCTTTTTTCTCTCTTAAACTTGGCCACACTGATTATTTTCAGATCCTGAAACACTGTGGTACTTTCTGCCGCCATTCTCTTGAATATGCTATTCTTTCTTTCTGAAATCTTTTTCTCCTTCTCATTCTTTAGATCTCAGTTCAAGGGTTACTTTGGTCAGAAAAATTTCATTCCTAATTTCCTGGTAGGTTCTTCTGGTATAGTATTTTTTGAAATTATCATCTTTCATGTGTGTCTTTCCCCCTGAGTTGCACAGAAGCACTGGTTGTGGTTTTGCTCACTGTTGCATCCCCAGCTGCTGTCTGACACACAGAGGCACAGCAGTAAGTATTTGCTGAGTGGATGAATCCCTCTCCTTACCTTCATTGTCCATTGTTTTTAAGAGTTGTCAATACTTTTCGCCATCTTTTTACCTCTGTTGTTACTGCCAGAGTTCATCTTTTTCTCTTTAATTCTGGACCATTACAATAATTTCACAATCAAAGTTTCTGCTTCTAGTCTTTTTCCCATTCCTCTTGTCCTTCACTAAATCGTGTGATTTATCTCCTTCAAGTCCTTTCCTTTGGCAAAACAAGCCAGAAAGTCTCCTCAGCACACCAAGGTCTCCTAGACTGACCCCTTACTGCGCAGGGACACACATACTTCCTTTGTCCGGCAGCACTCAACCTAACTTGGGTCCAGTGACCATGTTTACTTTTCACATACTGTTCCTTTTGCTATATCTTTGAATTTTGGAGTTCTAAAGACTTGGTTGCCATCTTACTGGAAGCTATCACATCATCATATGAACAGGTTTAATGAGTTCTGTCAAACTAACAGTCATTCCTCCTCCCAGGCTTCTTTCAAGGGAGTAAAATCAATTCCATTAAGAAAGATTGACTTCTGTACTGGCATTCAGTTATGGCAAATTTGAAACAAAGCAAGTATCAGGAGTATTTTTTAGTATAATTATTAAATAGAAATTACTGTATCTCAGTTCAAAAGTACCCTACCAAACAGTATTTTAAATTATGTTCCCCTCAGCTGGGTATCATGTGTGTATATTGCTGATTTTCCACTCATGGGCATTGTTTTCCATTTCTGAAGACTAGTACTAATTTTTTCTCGTGAAATAGAGGATTTTAAATTTTGTAAATTTTTCTTATTTTGTGAGGCGTGGAAATTGTGTCTTATCTCTCCATTTTATCCTAGTAGTTCTTGCTCTGTTCCGTGATATGTTCATTGCTTCTCTATCTCATCATGTTCAGTTGGGATTTGAGGTCTAATAGAAGGCCACTTGATAAAGTTGAGTCAGGATCTCTTGCAGGGTATTTCATAAAGAAGCCACCAAACCTGATTCTGGTTTTCCTCTTTCGTTGTCCAGAAACTTAATCTTGTTTATCAGTTTTGGGAAGCTTAATTACTCAGGTTCAAAGTATACTGAAATTTAAGTCAGAATAGCTCTTTACTTAGGATGAGAATTATAAATGTGGCACAGACCAAATAGTCATTTCCTCTCTTTTTTCCCCATCAGGAATTCTATATGAAAAGCCATGTTTTTTGTTAAGCGTAGATACAGGTACGAAATGTGACAATATTAAGATTTGAGAGAAATATCTGCCTATGAAAACTAGTTTAGACATAGAACCTCCAAATAAAAATAAAATTATAACTCCACAAACTTGTATCCAAATCAACTAAACTTGTTTACTTTATAAAAACTTGATGAGAATATTGATTTCTGATTTTTTCCCCTTGGTATTATAGGATCACTTTTTTTTTTCTTTAAATAGTCTCTTTAAAAGATTTAAATCACTATACAGATTTAGGTTATCATGATCAGTGTCCTTGTTGATAATGGCATGATAGCATGTTCTTACCTGGTAACCACACCCAGGTTGCTGTTCTCTGCCAACTCTGTTCTCTCCCTTCCCTGTCCCTTTTCTTCCATTTCCTAGCCAAGCCACCATAGGAAACTTTCAGTAGGCAGGGTGGCCTCACTACTTTGTGTTTCTGATCTGACATTTTACCTTCTCCGGTAGTCCTCTCAGTGTGGCGTAGCTGTAGTGGAGTGACAGATTGATTCCAGACTTCAAAATTAAATCATTTGCAGGAAAAAATTGGGAGATCTGGGAGGCAGGGATAGATTGTGGGGAGTGGAATTGGCTACAAAATTTGTATACCTTTGAGAATAATTAGATATGTTTAGAGTAGGGGTGCCTAGGTGGCTCAGTCGGTTCAGCATCTGACTTTTTGATTTTGGCTCAGGTCACCATCTCAGAGATGTGAGATCCAGGCCCACTTTGGGCTCCACACTTGGTATGGAACCTGCTTAAGACTCCCTCTCTCTCTCTCTCCCTAACCCTGCTCCACCCCAAGCTTGCATGCTTTTCCTCTCTCTCTCAGAAAAAATACGTGTTAGAGATAATTCACTGTAACATTTTGATTTGTATTTGTGATTATTTATGCATGTTAAATATGAGCAGAGTAAATTGGACTAAATTAAATTCTGCTAATTTTGTTAGTCTCTCTATAGCCATGTAAATAATGCATTTTAAGTGTTTTCTCTGTTTTATGTGAAGAGTTTCTCAGTTACTGTTTTCCTAGTTCTGAAATGTGCCTATGTTTTTTTTTGCAGCTCTGAAAAACTGGTGCTGCTGGCAGGTGGTAGTCTGGAGATCAGTGATGTTACTGAGGATGATGCGGGGACTTATTTTTGTATCGCTGATAATGGAAATGAAACAATTGAAGCTCAAGCAGAGCTTACAGTACAAGGTATGTCATTATTTCCTGTATAAATAAATTCTGTGTACTTTGTGGGTTTTCTAATTGTTTAACATTAAAGTAGAAGAGACAACACAGCGTAAAACCCTGAGCTTTACACCAGATTGCTTAGGTTCAATTCTTGGTCTTATGTTTCCTACCTATATAACTATAGGAAACTTACTTAACCTCTCTGATGCTCATTTACCTCATCTGTAAAATGGAGATAATAAGAGTACTTACCTCATTGGGGTGGTTTAAGGATTAAAAGAGTTAATACTTATAAATTCCTAGAATATGTGACTAGAATATGATAAGAGTCCAGTTAATTATTGCTATTATCTGTAGTAGTAGTATGGGGAAGGCTGTGTTCTGGGGCATCTGGAAGGTTCAGTTCACTTTTCTTATCTCAGAGAGACTTCTTAAACTCTGACCTAGAACCGTTTATCTCCTAAGCATTGGTGTTCCTTCCTTTCAGGAGAATAGATCACCCAGGATGGAATGCACTATGTCTCTCAATGTAACATGGTCATCTCTTTGATGACTTGATGATTTATCTCTTCCTGTTCAACTAATGTTGGTCCTCACAGCATCTTCCCTTACAGGTTCTCTGATTTAGAAGTCAGAGAAAATGAACATGGCATTCTCTCTCCTTTATCTCCGTGTCCCTTATTCTTCCTCCATATTGAAATGTACCGTGAGAGGAAAATTTGCTATCTTGCCTATAATTTATCTACACCCTCATTTTACCTTTGTTTCAACTAAAAAATTTTAAGACCTTTCCTATTACTTTCAGGAAATCCAACTTTGCTTGGATATGTAGAGGTGTATTTTGGCTCATAATATTCATTATTACCTTGTCTCAAATTGTATTATATTTGATAGAATACTTCCTAATCTGTGGTTTAGGGTTATTCCATATTTTTATGAAAGTTTGTTTCTCTTGGCTCACTGGTGGGTTTCAGAGTAGGAAGTATGATAGCCACACTTATACTTCCAGTAGTCACCAGAGGACTCAAATATGTTTTGTTTTATATATAACATATATATTTGTTTATTTTTGCTAATCTCTTACACCCAGCGTGCAGCTTGAACTCACGACCCCGAGATCAAGAATTGCATGCTCCACTGACTGAGCCAATTTGAAGGGTTCAAATTTGTTTCTGATAGGAATTGGGGAATAGACTGCTTGGGATTCTCCTATGCTGGCAAAAGCACAGAATGTTTATGTTCTCTGTTGCTATTTGTGGATGATGGGACTAAGGACTGCAGGAGGAAGCAGTGAGAAAATAGATTGGAGGGCTATTAAGTTCTATTGTTATTCCTCTCTGGTGTTGCCTGAAACTGTCTTTCCCTGTTCTTTCCCCACAGAAGTGAGCAGCAGTAGCTCAGGCCTCCATGATTATTCAAAAGATCTGCTAGGGCTCTGATGGCATTAATATAAGTGGGGATGGCCTGACTAATTGCCCACTAGGGATAACTACCTTTTTTCTCCCCTCCCAAACTCCCATTGGTGTGTTTCAGCCTAGCAAGACTCTGTGCCCAGTGTTGTTTCTCCGAGTTTAAATGAGAGGAAATGTATGTGGAATGCCCAGCAAACTGGAGTAAACAGCAGTAATTCTAAGGTCCCTGGGGCTCTTTGCTCTGGGGATCACTCTCCTCTCTTGTAAATTTCACCAGGTTGGATACAGTGAGGTCCCTAACCATATGTTACTAGACAGAGTGACTGGTTCCCCAGGAAAACATTAGTTTATAACCAGACTAGTCACCTGGACACAGGTACAGTACAGTTACTCTCAAAGACAACTAAGTGAATAACATATACCATCTGATGGAGAATTTTTGAAAAAAATTGATCAAGAATTAAAAATAAACTTAACAAATGTATTTTAGGAGATTAGAAAAATGTAGCAGTACCATGCAAAAAACAAGAAAACATAACAATGAAGAACCAAGTAGAAATATTAGTTATGAAAAATGTAAAAGTAAAGAATAGAGTAGACTGGATGGTGGTCGAAGGTGTACAGTTGATAAACTCATGAGTTAGAAGATGATGCTTTTGAAAAACTCTTGAGAATACAATATTAAATGACAAAGAGAACACATAGAATAAAAGTCAAGAGGCATGAAAGTTAGATGTAGAAGAGTTTCTTTCCTGGTAAATAGGAATCCTAAAAGAGAGAACAGAAAGGAAGGAGAAAATATTTGAAGAAATGATTAAGATCAGTTTCTCAGAATTAAAGAATAATGGAAGTCCTTAGTCTAAAAGGGCTTAAAGACTTCTGTGTGTAAGTGGGAAGGAAACCCCAACCTTGGACTCATATAGTTACAGATAATATCAAAGACAAGGACAGAATTCTTAAAGCTTCCAGTGATAAAGAGCAGATCACCTATAAAGGAACAAGAATGATATTGCACCTAATATCAATTTTGAGAAATCTGATTTTAAGAGGAAAATGGAGTAATGTTTCTTAAAGTGTTAAAAGAACATTGAATCCACATGGAATTTATATCCATTCAAAATGTGAGTTATAATAAAAATCCTCATCACATAAGACCTCAGAGGGTTTGCTGTACAAAGATACACACTGAAAACACTTTTGGAATACATACTTAAATTAGAAGAGACACTTTCAGGAAATGCTGCAGGAGATACAGGAATTTTAAGATGTAGCCCTCAAAATCTTTGGCAGTCCTCCTAATGAGTAGTGAGCTTTATATCCCTTGCCCTTGAATCTGAGTGGACTTGGAACTATTTACATAAAAAGAGTATGGCAGAAGTGGTGTCATATGACTTCTGAGGCTTATAAAAGGCCATGGAGATTCCTCTTGGTTCTTTTGGAATTACCACTCACCAGTCACTTCTTGGGATCTATCTCTCAGAACCCAGCTGCCATGCTGTGCAAAGCCCAAGCCACAAAGAAAGACTGCATTGTAGGCGCTCTGGTAGACAGCTCCACTAAGCCCATCTTGCTGGTCATCTAATCAAGGGGCCAGATATGTGAATGAAGAAGTCTCCAGTTGATATGAGTCCCCAGCTTTCTAAGTCAAACCTACACATTGAAATTTTTATAGACACTGGGGAGCAGAGATAAGCCATTCCTGCTGGGCTATCTTAATTCCTCATCCAAGGATCTATGAGCATAAGAAAATGGTGATGATTTTATGCCACTAAGTTTTGAGCTGGTTTGCTGTGCAGCAGTAGTAACTTGGGAAAGTGCAAAAAGTTTTTTAAAAAGGCTAGAATCAAAGTAAAAATATATCAGTGATAACCCAGAACTAAAAACTTTGGCCATAACAAGTGTGGAGATAGAATAATATATTCCATTTGATGGAGAATTAGTGGAAAAAATAACCAAGAATTAAAAATAAGTATGATAAATATATTTCAAGAGATTAGTAAGATATAAGCAATATAATTGATATTTATAGGATTACTGCACCAAATAAATGAATAAACTGTTTTTTTTTAAAAATAGGGCCTGTGAGACAGTTACTAAAATATGCCACATATACTGACCACAGAACAATTCTTAGCAGATTTTAGAGAATTGAAATTCTACAGATTTGACTACTGTGAAATTAAGTTTGGAACTAATTACGAAAAAGTAACTTTAAAAACTGGTCATTTGAAGATCTCCTGGTTTTGGGCATTAAGTGAATGAATCACTTTGAAATAATCCATGAATCAGAAAAGAAATAATGATGAAAGTTAGGAAATAGTTTGAACTAATAGAGATATGACCTATCAAAACTTATGGGATGCTTAGATAAAATTTATAACCTTAAGTACAGGTATTAGTAGAGAAGAAAGACTGAAAAAAATCAGTGACTTAAAGCATCTATCTCAAAAAAGCTAAAAAAAAAAAGAGAGAGAGAGGGAAAAAAAAAAAGAAAAAAAAAAAAAGAATATTGAACTTACCCTTAAGGAAATAGAAGAAAGGAAGTAAAGATAAGAGCAAAATTAATAAAATAGGAAAAACCATTCAAAATAGAGAGTTTCAGCAAAGCTAAGGGTTGGGTGTCCTTGTAAAGCACAACAGCATTGTTAAACACCTGACAAGACTTAAATGTAAGTCTTGACGAAGGTCCTTATTTAGATAAAGGGTGTGCAAACTACAGCTCATAGACCAGATCTATCTGACTGCTTGTATTATATAGCCTGTGAGCTAAAAATAGCTTATACAGTTTTAAATGGTTGAAACAGGAGAATAATATTTAGTGATATATGAAAATTTAATGAAATTCAGTTTTATTGTCCATAAATGTTTTATTGGCACACAGTCATATTCATTTATATATTGACTGCTTCATTTATATATTGGCTGCTTCTGTGGAGTTGAGTGGTTGTGAGAGACCTCATGAACCACAAATTCTAAAATATTTACTCTCTCGGAGTACCTGGGTGGCTCAGATAAGGTTAAGCGTCTGTCTTCAGCTCAGGTCATGATCTCCAGGTCCTGGGATTGAGCCCCATGTTGGGCTCCCAGCTCAGTTGGGAGACTGCTTCTCCCTCTCCCACTGCCTCTGCCTCTCCCCCTGCTTGTGTTCTCTCTGTCTCTATCTCTCTCTCAAATGAATTAAAAAAATATATCTTTAAAATACTTACTCTCTGGTCCTTTTCAGAAAAACTTTCAACTCTTGATGTATACCCTATAAAGACTCTTACAGATCAACAAGGTAAACAAAGACAGATAAACCAGTAAAATATCATCAAAAGACTTGAGCTGCTACCTCACAGATCTCCAGATAGCTATTGAATAAGTGGTTATCATCATTTGTTTTCTGAGATATGCAAATAAAAGCCACTCCGCCAGAGTGGCTAAAATTAAAGAGGCTAATCACAGAAGTTGCTTAGGAACGCAGTGAGGTACTGCTGTTAGGACTATACATTGATAAAATCACTTCAGAATAGTGTTGGGCAGAACCTACTGAAACTATATACAAACATATCTTATGATATAATGGTTGTATTCGTAGGAGTATGTGCACCAGAAGTGTATAAATATATGCATCAAAAATCACACAGTAATGTTCTCACCAGCTTTATTCACAGTAAATCAAAACTGGAAACAGTCAAAACATCCTTCAGCAGTAGAACTGATAAGTAGTGCTCTAATCCTACAGTGGCGTATTATCAACAGTGAAAACTGACAGACCTTTGCTACATTCAACCACAGAGATCAAACAAACATCATTGAAGGAAGGAAGCCAGTTACAAAAGAATACATACTGTATGATTCCATTTTTATAAAGTTCAGAAATAGGCAAAATTAATCTATGGTTTGAGAAATCAGGATAGTGATTACTTTTGGACCAAGGCAGGGTAGTGACTGAATGTGGAACAACAGGACTTCTGGTGTGTTCTATTTCTTAATCTGGGTGGTAGCTAAAATAATTGAACCTGTACTGTTAATGTGTCACATGAGGTCTTTTCTTTTTTATTGTTTACAGATAAGAAGTTACTATGTACAATGAAAGTTTGGAAAATTTTACTTTGAACTTTGTCCCATAACTGAAAGTATTTTCTTTTTCAAATGGGGAAAGCAGTTTATGAGAAATAGTTGGAGATTATACACACACACACACACACAAAGTGTTTATATAGTTATTTCTGTATATGTGGTCATACCTATCTGACTTCTCTCATTTTTTTAAGAAGTTTTAGCCATAGGAAATGCCATAGTGAGTGTTAATGCCGAAAAAGGTTATAAGTTCATTCTTCATCTGTTAGATATTTCAAATTTATTGTTTTATCATTAACTCCTGGGATTTCTACACATACTGTGACGTGAATTAGCCCACCGTGTATTTCCTGTCATCTCAGATTGCCGATAACACCCACTGGTCATGAGTTGTTGTTTTTTTTGTTTTTGTTTTTTTTTTAAGCGGAATTTTTCCTTTTCTCTTACAACATTTATAACAGTCTGTGATACACATCTCCACTCCCTCCCCACACACAAAAAGGAAGAAAATTTTCCATTTGTATTCTTGTGGGATAAATTGGTAAATTTGAATTGCCCAACTCCTTGACTTTGTCAAAACTCATAACAGATTTGTAACTGATTCTACAATCTTCCTCTGAAGTCAGAGCCTAATGTCATTCCACATTAACCCTTCTACTCTGTCTGATCTCTACTTACCTTAAGACATTGATCTCGCCTTTTCTGCCAGTCTTCTACTTGATTTCACTTCCTTTTAATTCATGATGAATTACAGTAGTCGTCTCTCATTTGTTAGAACTCTCAGTTCTCGATAGACATAGGAAGAGTTCTCTGTATGAGCTTCTGCAGGTCTCAAAGCATCTCATCCCAGGGGCATAGGGACGCTGGCTGGTGGAAACAGGAAGAAACAAGGCCTCCATAGACACCGAATAGTTGCCCTTCCTGCTGGGGAAGAATCAGACTTCTTCTCTGCATGCTGGGAGATCTGCTGTAAACATCTGTAACACTGGGACTTTTACCACCAGTTATAAGGTCTTTGTAAGAAGTTAACTGGAAAAAGTAGCATTCAGTTAATAAAGTTCCTGGGACCATGTAATTCTGTTTTAGTTCTTATTATGGCTATTTGTGGGTGTGTGGGGGGGTAAAATATACATAAGATATACCATCTTAAATAAAAAGAACTCTCTGTTTTCTTGGCTTAGGATAAAAGAAACTCCCATGGCTTATGTATAAAACATAACCAGACCCTTCAGATAAAGGCAACTTTTTCATTGTTTTAAAGATTTTATTTATTTATTTGGCAGAGAGACACAGCAAGAGAGGGAACACAAGCAGGGGGAGTGGGAGAGGGAGAAGCAGGCTTCCTGCTGAGCAGGGAGCCCGATGCAGGACTAGATCCCAGGACCCCAGGATCATGACCTGAGCCAAAGACAGACACTGAACAACTGAACCACCCAGACACCCCACATTCTTCATTGTTAACTGAGAACCAGAGTAGTTCAGAGCAGTCTTTGGACCCAGCATGCTTGGGTCTCTCTTTATATGAACATGAGCTAGTTATATAACTTACCTTTGTCTTAGTTTTTTTTTTTTAAATCAGGTTAGTAAGTTGTTATAGGGATTAATAAAATTAACTGGCACTGTTCCACCTGAATCTGGGATAGAAATGAAGGGGATCTTTACCAAATTATATATAGCTTCCTGAAAATACTGTGCTATTTGATGGCTCTGTTCCACTATATCCTCACACCCTCAGTGGAAATTTTCTGATAGTCCAAGACTAGTTCTAATCTTAATCTTGCTATGAGGCTTTTTGTAACCATCCTCTCACCCTCACATTATTATGATGTCTCTCAAAATAGGTCTTCTTTTTTTACCAGTAGTGTTTCTCATTGATTTGTTTATATGTCTCTTCCCACTACTACTGAACTGAGATTCTTACCAATAGGGACCGGTACCAGGGTACCTGCTTGGTTCAGTCAGTAGAACAGGTAACTCTTGATCTCAGGGTCATGAGTTCAAGCCCCATGTTGGGTGTAGAGATTACTAAAAATAAACTTAAACCAGGGACTGGTATTAACTATGATTTATCATAATAGATTATCAGTAAGTAGTTACTGAATGAGTGAATGAAATTTTGTAGTGAAATTGTGAACTGTGATAATAGGAATGATTTAATGTTTATGATTACTTTATTACTTATGTTTTCCTTTGCACCTTGTTTTTCATAGATTTTTATGTAAAAGAAATTGGGATAAAAAAAACTTACTAAAAGGTTTTTTTGGAGGAAGATGAGTCATTACCCTAACATATAACTGAGGCCATAATTGCTACATTCATATATACGTATGTTTATAAACAGTGCTTTATCATCTTTATTAATTGCCATTCTTGATCTTTTGATGCCTCCCATAACCAACATAAAGCTTAAACAAAAGTACTGAAGCCATGAAAGATGAGCTTTCTTCCAAATGGCTCTTGAAAACCCTTATATTCCTTGTTTGCTATCGTAGTTCAAGACTGTGTGCATTGAATCCCTTCATCTTTACCTCCAACCCCACGAGATGCTCCACTATATTATTCTGTTTCTCCTTTTATTTCTGTCCATTCCTCTGCTTTTCTTTTATGAGGACCTTTTCTTCAACATGCTCATTAAAATATTCTGTCTTCAACTGACAGCTCTTCGTGCTCATGGTTTCTGGTATAACTTACATAATGATAACTCCCAGATTCCTCGAGCAGACCCATTGCTGAGCATTAGGCATTTCCAGCTGGGTGTCCCATAGGTCCCTCAAACGTCACATGCCCAAAGTTGAACTTAACTTTCTTCCTTCAAAATCTTTCTCTGGTTTTCTGTATCTTAGTGGTGCTACTGTCCACTTCTTCCCTTGTGCTAGAAACACAAGAATCATTTTTTATCATTTCAGTCTTTTTAAATTCTTCCCACTTCCAACTCAGGTTCTCTTTCTCCTTGTCTTTACTCCCCTGGTTCAACAGTTTAGTTAATCTCCTTCCTAGGCTACTTCATTAGTGTCCTAATTGGTGTTTCTTGTTCTAACCTGGTTTTCTTCAAACCCATTCTTCAGAATGGCCGAAATGAACAAAATCCTTCTGTTAAAAACTTGAAAAAAGGGGCGCCTGGGTGGCTCAGTGGGTTGAGCCTCTGCCTTTGGCTCAGGTCATGATCCTAGGGTCCGGGGATCGAGCCCCGCATCGGGCTCTCTGCTCAGCAGGGAGCCTGCTTCCTCCTCTCTCTCTGCCTGCCTCTCTGCCAACTTGTGATCTCTGTCAAATAAATAAATAAAATCTTAAAAAAAAAACTTGAAAAAATAATTGGCACAGATTAAAGTTGAGTTTATAAATTAAAAAGACCAAATGAGTGCCTAAGTTGAAAAAAGGGGAAAGAGAGAATAGTCTGTTCACATAAACAAGGTAAAATGGAAAATTGACCTGAGAAAGTTCAACTTCATGAATAGTAGAAGAAATGCAGATTAAAGTAGCCCTTTTTTTGGCTCATAGGTAGAGTTTTAAAATAATAAACTACTCTTGGCAAAATTACAGTAAAATGAGGATTATTACATTGTTTGCTGGTAGTACAAATTAACGTAACCTTTTTGTTAGGGCAGTTTGGTAACATAATCAGAAGTCTTAAAATTTGCACATCCTTTGGGCCACAATTCTGCTTCTAGTAATTTCTTTTAATGAATTATCCAGAATATGTACAAAGATTTATGCATAGAAATTGCAATGATATATATTTGTTGGAATGATACATATTTTTAATGAGAAAAATTATGAACCATCTAAATGGCGAACAATAGGTGATTGGTAAAATAAATTCTGTCCTATCCATATATCAGAATACTATGCATCTAACAAAAGTCACATTCTAGAAGATTATTAAATGGCAAGATTAAGTGCTTTGAGTATATTAAATAACATTATTTGTTTCACAAAGTTATGGTACAAATTGGGACATGTCCTTTGACTTTCTTTTACAAATTACCACAAACTAATTAGCAAGAAGCCTTCTATGTCTTCCTTTTGAAGTCTTATCTAAAATTTTCAGAATACTGGATGTTTACTTGTCTTGATGGGGTCATTTTTCTTCTAAATGTCAAGCAGAGAGAGAATTAGAGTCTGAGTCTGATCAGTCCAATGTAGTCATGGCATCTTTTTTTAAAATACAGATTTATTTATGTATTAGAGAGAGTGGAAGAGAGAGCACGAGTGGGGGTAGAGGAAGAAGGAGAGAGAATCCCAGGTAGACTCCACGCAGAGCCTCATGTGGGGCTCGATCTCACGATCCTGAGCCGAAACCAAGAACTTAACCAACATGCCACCCAGGCGGCCCTTTCCATTGCTTCTTAAGGTATTTTAATTTCAGCAACAGCTGGCTTCTTAGAAACCTCATTTAGTTCTTTTGTTTGTGCTGTCCCTTCTGCCTGGAGTCTCTTTCGACCTACTTGTCTGGCTTTCCTGAGAAATCTCTGAAGCTCTTGCTCCCGTTTACTCCTGTTGCTTATACTGATCTTCTCCATACTTTCTTTGATTTTGCTGATGCACTTCATATATCTTTCTTGCTTGACTTGTCATCCTTAAGGTGTTTTTGTTTTTGTTTTTTCAATTTGTTTATCTTTCTGTCCTACCAGACTGAGTTCCTTTAGGACAGGCCTGCATCATGTCAGCTTTTTGATCCATAGCACCTAATACAGCGCCTGACGCTACATTTTTGACAACAAATGGATAAGATATTTGGACATTTTTATAGTTTGCTGTCTATATCAGGGTATTTCGCAATTTGACTTCATAGATGTTTCATTTTTTAAGCCATTGCTGTAAATTAGAAATTGTTTTACAGTTGTTTTATAATCCTGTATTGGGACCTGAATCATTTTAAATTGGTTTGCAGTTCTTCTTATATTTTTTATCACATCAGTGGTCATGTTAGCTTTCAGGTAGATCCCATATTTTATGAGCTTGAAATAATTTTCTAATAGTTATGTAAATTTATTCTGACATACAATAACCTCATTTCCATGGTAACTAGCCTCCTTCAGGAGATAACCTGCAGGTATTCTAGAAAACATGAGGAGTATCCGCATGAAATAAAATGAAATATGATATAAGGTTAGAACCTAGATTTATGTGGACTACAGATACATAGTTTCTGACCATGAAAATGCTGCAAAATATAAGAGCCATTCATATGCCTGAAGATCCTGCCTGTTTGTTGTTCGTGCTTTAGTCAAAGTGCAGCATGAAAAGAAGTCAGATGACCCTAATCAGGAGGAAGCTTTGTGGGACAAATAAGCAGGAATCATGGAGTAGAAACGGATCCCTGGTTTCTCTAAGACCACTAAGAGATCAACATTGCACCTTGTAGGGATATGGTATGATGAAGAGAGCTCTGTTTTTGGAGGTGTGTCCCGGTTTCCTAGTCTCTGGCAAGTTAATCCATTTACTTGAGATTCATTTTTCTTATTTCTAAAATGGAAATGAGAATGCCTTATTTGTGATGATGACATAAGATGCCTAATACAGTGCCTGTGCTCTGTGGGCATTTAGTAAATGTGCCTCAGCTAATGTCCCTGGGGTTCAAAGAATCTTTTCTTTCTGTCTAAACCCTCTTCACTTGATTCTTTCTTTGATTTCTTTTTTGCCTATTTACCCCGATTCTACTTCCTCCTTGGATCATTCAAATGGACATCTCAGATGACATTCTGTTTTGGTTTTGTCGCATGCCCTAACCAGCAAATATCCTTGGCTCCATGTTTCGTTATCTGTGAGGCAGGCCAGCCATACTCCACTCTTTTTTTTTTTTTAAAAAGATTTTATTTATTTGACAGAGAGAGATCACAAGTGGGCAGAGAGGCAAGCAGAGAGAGGGAGAGAGAGGAGGAAGCAGGCTCCCTGCAGAGCAGAGAGCCCGATGCGGGACTCGATCCCAGGACCCTGAGATCATGACCCGAGCTGAAGGCAGAGGCTTAACCACTGAGCCACCCAGGCGCCCCCCATACTCCACTCTTATGTCCAATCCAGCTTCTTAGGCTCTCACCTAAATCCATGCATGCTGTGCTCCTGCTTGTCTGCTCTGGCAGGTTGGATGAAATATTAGTAAACACTTCTCAGTATTTATTTGAGAAATAAGAGGATAGCAGTATGGGCAAAGTCATGCCTTTTCCAGCTCAGAAACCAGTGAGAAGGTTTGGCTGTCATCCTTGGCAGTAGTCTTCTTCCTAGTAAAGTTACCTGTCTTGACCTTAGAATATCAAGCTTTGCTTACTTGGTGTCTCTTCTTCATTAATTTTAGCTGTCTTTTCTTGACTCTATTATATATTCAGTCATCGAGGAAATGTGTTTCATATAATATTTACTGTTTTACTTCTACTAACTATATTTCTTTTACCTCAAGGGATGTTATGGAATTTTCCAGATTCAGTAAAGAGATTCATGCCAAAAAGTATTTTAGTAATTTCAGTCATATTGGCTATAATTCTCACAATAAATATATTGAATCACTTAAACTTCCCATTCTCTTAATTTTAGTTATCTTCCTCTTTCTTCATTAAAGAGATGATAGCCAGAATTAGGAATGGCAGGAAAAGGGGAGCAATTTTATGAATTAAAAAATGTCACCTTTTCACTAAAAATTGAACTCAGAAGCTCCAGAATGGTCAGTGGAAAGATAATCTCCTAGTGGGAAGAGCAGCCAAGACAAGTTTCTTCTTTAGTATAGATTTCTTCCCACTCCCACCCCTTCCCATGAAGTGTTTATTGATGTAACACTTTCAGGTAAACTCACTATACACACAGGAATGGGATCTTGCCCCAACAAGAATATCTTATCAATACAGCGGTTACCCTCAATGTATCTGAAAGCTAACTGCCCTGCATTGATCTAAAGTCTGAGCAATGTTGACAAAAAGCCTAATGAAACTAAATCTCTTCTGTTTTTTTCCAATCCCCATTGTAATGATAATGAACAATTTATTGGTCTTTTTGTCCAGAGAAATTTCTAAAGGTGAGATCATGTCACCTTTAGACTTTTTTGTGTGTAGATGGTGGGGTTGGGGGAGGCAGGGAACTCAAGAGCTTACTTTGTAAGCAAGAAATGTAAAATAGATGAATGTGGAACTAGTCTGATGGAAGCTGAGTAGGATGGGGACAGTCTCCATTCCCCTTCTCCTCCATTCCTTGGATTAATATTTTTCTTACCTATGATTACAAATACAGTATTTCAATGGCTATCTTAAAAGTGATACCAGAGATAGTTTTCAGTAAATATTTATAAATATTATTCAGTACATAGTGCAAGTTAAGCAGAAGGCAGAATCTAGTATTGCTGGAGACAGAATGGCAAATAGGATGCAGTCTTTATCCCTCAGGGTACAGGAGGTGACACAGTGAAGTAATTAGGCATTTTTAGCCCAGGATGATAAAAGCTCCACTATTATGTGTCCGCTTTGTCTCCAAGACTCATTCTTGTCTAGTTGATTTCAGTGATTCTTGGTCAGAAAGTAGAAGAAGAAAAATGACACTAGTAGTTTTTGACAGATAAATGTATTCCTTGAATTCTTGACATCAGAAATAGATAATCAGCAGACTTTATTCAAACATTGTTTTTTGCCATTTTCAACATAGATGAACCCTGAGGGGATATTGCTAAGTGAAATAAGTCAAAGAAAGACAAATACCATATGATCTTACTGATACATGGAATCTAAAGAAAAAACACATCAAAAACAGAAAACCTGAATTCATAGATACAGAGAATAGATTGGTGGTTGTCAGAGGGGGCGTGTGTGTGAAATGGGTGGAGGTGGTGAAAAGTCACAAACTTCTAATTATAAATAAATCCTAGGGATATAATGGATAGCATGGTGACATCGTCAATAATACTATATTACATATTTGAAAGTTCCTAAGAGCAGATCTTAAAAGTTGTCACCACAAGAAAAAGATTTGTAACTATATGTGGTGTTGGATGTTAACTAGAATTATTGTGGTGATCATTTCTCAATAATACATATATCAAATCACTACCTTGTATACCCAAAAGCAATACAAGGTTATATGTCAGTTTTACCTCAATAAAAATATTATTTAACAATGGCATATATATGTAAAAGATAAAATTCAGTAATGATAACAGGCCTAAATTGTTTTCTTTTATAGTTTTGAAGCAGAATTTTCTTGGACAGAATTTGTCTTATAAACTTTGAAATACTGAGAAATGACTACAGTCAGCTAGGTGTTCTCGGTCATTGTCAAAATCATTTGTCAAGATGCTGATCTTTTTTTTTAAAGATGTATTTATTAGAGAGAAAGAGTAAGCACCTGAGTTGGAAGGGTAGAGAGAGAAATTCTCAAGCTGACTCCTTGCTGGGTGTGGAGCCCAGAGTGTGATTCCATCCCCCTACCATGAGATCATGATCTGAGATGAAATCACAAGTCAGACACTTAACCAACTGAGCCACCCGGCTGCTCCAAGATGCTGGTCTTTACCACCCATTTCTACTTCTGTCTTAAAATGATAGTACTTTTTTTTCTTTCAGTACTCTTAATCATAGTAGTTTCCTTGTTGTATGAGTGATAGGGTGTTGAAGAATATCTTTTTCCTAAGGAAAAAATCTTCTCCAATTTTTGCAACATTTCTGTGTGTTGGAAAATTTTTATTAAAAAAGTTGAAGGAATTTTACAGCAAACACCCACCAGTTGGAGTATTCAATTGACATTTTACTGTAATTGCTACATCACATGTCTGTCACTCTATCCTTCCATCTTAATTTTGATATGTTTTAGAATAAGTGGCAGATGTACCCAGATACTTCAGTGTTCGTATCATTAACTAGAGCATAATATTTGTTTGCAGTTCTTTTTGAGGTAAGATTTATATACTGTGAAATGTACAAGTCTATTAATGTGCTCTGACAGATACGTATTCCTGTATAATCAAAATCCCTATCAAGATACAGAATATTACCATCACTGCAGAAAATTGCCTTATTTCCCTGCCCAGCAGATCCTCTCCTTACCACCCCAAAGGCATCGCCCTTTTTTTTTCCCACAGGGCATATTAGTTTTGCCTGTTCCAAAGCTTCATATAAATGTAATCCTGTCATTGGTTTGTTTGTTTATATAAGGCTTCTTTTATAAAGCATATTGTTGTGTGTATTAGGAGTCTTTGTCTTTTTTTTGGTAAGGAGTATTCCTGTTTTGCCTGATCTTTCCCAAAAATGATTGTACCAGTTATATTCCTGCCAAGAGTATACGTGAATTCTTTTTGCTCTACATCCTGGCCAGCATTGAGGGTTGTCAGTCTTTAATTGTGATCATCCTGTGGGTTTGTAATGGTATTTCTCTGTTGTTTTAATTTGCATTTCCCTGATGATTAATGATGTTGAATATTGTACTATCTGCTTATTGGTCATTTTTGTATCTTGCATTGTGAAGTATTTTCTAAGTTTTCTCACAGTGTTGATTTTATATGTAGATGATGCATCTGCTTGTCAGTCATATTAGATAATTCTTTATTGTGTTAAGGAATTGTCCATTTATTGGTACCAGAAAGACATGGGGAATAGAAAAATTAGAATACCAGAGCGCCTGGGTGGACCAGTTGGTTAAGCATCTGGCTTGGCTCAGGTCATGGTCTCAGCGTCATGAAATTGAGCCTTACATCAGGCTCTGTGCTCAGTGTGGAGTCTGCTTGAGACTCCTCTCCCTCTCCCTCTGCCCCTCCTGCCCAATAAATCTTTAAAATATTTATAATAGGGGCGCCTGGGTGGCTCAGTGGGTTAAGCTTCTGCCTTCGACTCGGGTCGTGGTCTCGGGGTCCTGGGATCAAGCCCCGCATCCTTCTCTCTGCTCAGTGGGGAGCCTGCTTCCTCCTCTTTCTCTGCCTGCCTCTCTGCCTACTTGTGAGCTCTTTCTCTCTGCCAAATAAATAAGTAAAATCTTTAAAATATATATATATAATAAAAATTTTAAAAAGAAAATTTTAAATTTTAATATTTCCAGCCTTTGCTTTTACATGTCTTTAGGAATAGTTAAATTTTAGCTATCATTACGACTTCCATTATTTTTGGATTTGAAATTTTTCTCAATATAGGTATATGAATTTCTCTTGAAGGAGCAAAAGAACAAATGTGCTATGAAATATCACTAATTTACAATTCAGTCCCAAATATGTTTCCTCTATAAACTGCTACTTCATGGTATCTGTTACCTAGTGTAAATAATTAATTTGGCCTAGTATATTAGTCTTCATCAATTATAAGTATTTTTTAAAAACCTAATTATAAAATCTAGTCACTATATTAGCAGAAATAAAATACCACTTCTTCAAAACCCTTGAGAATTTTTTATTTTCATATTTGGGTGGTAAATTGTTTGTGGAGCATTGGCCCTGAGCTCCGACCAAAGAGAACTGTAGGATTTACACCAAATTACACTAGTGTGTTACAGTGAGAAGATAGTATGTAAGCAAGTTGTTACATTGGCTAGAATTTTATTGTCAGCCCTTTTCAGGGGAGCATGACTGATATTTAGTGATTGTATAACAGAATTATACTTAACATATAAATGCACTTTATATTTTGAGACTTTAAAGAGACTTTATAGATAAAGTACATGTTCTAATACCTGACTCATAGCTAATACTCCACAAAGTGTAGTTTCCTTTTCTCTTATAAAACTCTACAGGAGATGGTTACTAATCTACTGATTGATAAAACTTCTGAAAGTCCCCAAATGATATTTTCCTTTTCTGCCTTTTTCTTGGGATACTGAAAATAGCTTGCTGGTGAATTTTTAAGTATTGGCACAGGATGGTGGAATTATGAGACATTTTATTTGCCAAGAAATTTTATTATAGTAGAAACATCATCAAGCACCTTTTATTTTATTCACAAAATATGATCTATACGTTATTACATTTCCATGGTATAGGTATACCGGCAAATTCTTTAACTATCTTTTGTATTAACAGATTTTTCACATGCATATGTCTTATATCCTTTGAAGGAAAAGTAATTTCCCTAAAGTCACAAAACATACTTGAAGGCAAAACTAAAATTAAAAATTCAGAACCTCTCTTCCTAGTTGAGTATTCTTCAAGCAGCGTATGCCACTTCATGAGGGTCATTATTCTCTCCCAGTGGTTTTTAGACATTTTTAACCACTACAGAGTAAGAAATAGATCTTATGCCACAATTCAATATGTGTATATATTGAATATAATTATATATCTATAATTGGATCTTACACCTTTCTATTTATTTGTATCTATAATCTCTGTATAGAGATTATTATCTCCAAAGCAAGTGTTTTACACACTATGTGAGATGCACTATTTTCTTTTCACCCCACCCTATCTCTTCCTGTTCTATATTTTTAAAAATTGATTTCACAAAACATCACTAGGTCAAGTGACAAAGGAGGAATAGTCTGCTCTTTTGGGGAGGAGTCTTTGTCACTGATATTGTTGAGAATTCCTGGCATACGGGGGTAATAAAAAGCAGACCAATTTTAGCTTTAAGTCAGTTTGCTTATTGTTTTTAACCTCTATAGGCAGGGTCCTTTCTATTGCCTGCACCAGAGTTGACTGTGCCCACTGGACCGCCCTTGGTACACCAGTGGGTCAATAGTTTGAAAAACAAATATTCTGCTTTGTATTGAACTGCTGAAGCTTGTGATTTACTGAATGTCTACTAAGAACTAAAATGCTTATTTTCAACTGCTGTGTGGAATTTTCAAATAAACATACTTTAATTTGCATATGGACAGAGTGTACAAAGATTTTTCTAAGCTAGGCCAATTTGGAGCATTTTCATGACTAGTAAGGAGTGAAAAATAAATATGCCAGTAGTAGTTTGATAAATCAAGAACAAGTTTAAGGGGCGCCTGGGTGGCTCAGTGGGTTAAGGCCTCTGCTTTCGGCTCGGGTCATGATCCCAGGGTCCTGGGATCAAGCCCCGCATCGGGCTCTCTGCTCAGCAGGGAGCCTGCTTCTTCCTCTCTCTCTGCCTGCCTCTCTGCCTACTTGTGATCTCTGTCTGTCAAAAAAAAAAAAAAAAAAAAGTTTAAGAACAAGCTTTTCATCTTTGGAGATGAGGAATTCGTTCAGAATAAGCTTAATGATCATTTACTGAGTTTGATTGGGTTATTCTTCGGGGAACTGTATTCATTCATCAAGGTTTCCATAATGAGATTACAAAATTATTTCTTCAGAATGTAAATTGATACTACAAAAATAATTTTGTCACTTTTTTAGGTTATAAGGAATAATTGATATTTATATTCCCTCTGCAAAAGCAAAAGAAATCTGGAAAGTATAAAGAAGAAAAATAAAAAGTTACCTATAATTTCATCCACAATTAGCATTGTGGTTAACATTTTAGTTTATGTATGTATTTCAAACTACTTCATGAAGTGATACCATTCACTCTGACTTTTGCATTTTTTTTAATTGGGTATAATGATCACATATTTCTGTGTCAGAATATACCCATGTATATTATACACAGCAGCCTTTAGCCATCGGCAAACTTTTTCTTAAAGGAGTAGATAATAACTGTTTTAGTCTTGTGGGCCTTTTGGTCTCTGTCACAACTACTTATTTTTGCCATTATAGCAGAAAACAGCTACAGACTGTACTTAAATTAATAAGTGTAACTGTGTTCCAGTAAAACTTTATTTGTAAAAATGGAACACAATTTGCTGACCCCTGCTGTATAGTATTCCAGGGTTTGCATTTGTTTATCCAGGCCCCTACTAAAATATCTAGATGGTGTCTAGTGCTTTACTATCATAAATAACACTGCTGTGATCATCTTTGTACATACTACATTTGTACACTTTATCTTTTTATGATAATTGCTAAAATAAAAGGTATTCATGTTTTAAATATTGATACCTCGCTAGGTTGCCATGCAGAAAGGTGGTATCACTTTATCTACTCACCAGTAGTATGGGAATACTGGTTTCCCCACGCCTTACCTTGTATTGGAGCCATCAAGTTTTATAGTCTGCAAATAACAATGGGAAAAAATGTTTTGCCTTTTTTAATTCATTGGAAGTTTGTCATCTTTCAGATTTTTATTGACTGTTCTTATTTTCTTTAATTGTCCCTTCTGATTGGACATTGTTTGAATTATCTTTTATTGACTTGTAGAATTTTTAAATATATTCTGAATATCAGTTCTTTGACATATGAATTACAAATAAGTTATTCAAATATTTCACGTTTTTTAACAGCTTCGTTGAAGTATAACTGACATAAATGTACTGCATGTATTTAAAATGTACAGGGGATAAAGTTTATGTTTACACAAGCATGAAACTGTCACTGCCCTCTGAATAATTAATTTATTTTTCACTCCTGAAGTTTTCTGATGCCTCTTGGTAATCCCTTCCACCTGGCCCTTCACACTCCCTTATCTCCAAGTAACCACATTTTCTGGAATTTTACGTGTATGGAATTGCATGGTGTACACTTTGTTTTTGTCTTGCTTATTTTATTCGGCATGCTCATTTTGAGATCAGCCATGCTATTGCATGTATCAGTAGTTCATTCCTTCTTTTGCTGAGTAGTATTCTGCTACACAAATACACCATAACTGTTCATTCATTTTGAAGGACATATGAGTTCTTTCCAAATTTAGGCAACTTAAAGCTGCCAAGAACATTCCTGTCTTTTGTCTTTTAATTTTCAAGTGTGTTTTATCATACAGAAAATTTTTATTTCTAGAGAGTCAAGTATGTTGGGATTTTTCCTTTTGGAATTGTATCTTGCTCCCCCTTATTCAAAAAAATCCTTTCCCATTTTCATCTATTATTCTGTAGTTTGTTTTTACTTTTTGGACTTTGACCCATCTGGAGGGTTTTTTTTTTTTTTTTAATGGTACTGTTTCCCCAAATGGATTACCCTTTGGCCCAACATTCTTCTTACCCCCCAGTTATTTGAAATACCACCACTTTATAATGCAAATTTCCAAAATTGTATAGATCTTATTTCTAAACTCTGTTTTACTGATCAATTTGTCTATTACCACATCAGTAATACACTGTTTCACTTACTGTTTTGTTACTTTGTTAAAAGATCCCCTGTTTTTTTCTTTTTTTTTTTTTAAGATTTTATTTATTTATTTGACAGAGAGAGATCACAAGTAGACAGAGAGGCAGGCAGAGAGAGAGAGAGAGAGAGAGGGAAGCAGGCTCCCTGCTGAGCAGAGAGCCCGACGCGGGACTCGATCCCAGGACCTTGAGACCATGACCTGAGCCGAAGGCAGCGGCTTAACCCACTGAGCCACCCAGGCGCCTCCCTGTTTTTTTCTTTACAAAAAATAATTTTCCTCAGCATTTTGTTTCATCTCAATTTACTGTGGAATCAGCTTGTCAAGTATTCTTAAAATTCTCTTAGGATATTAAATGGCATTTGAATGAATTTGTAGATCGACTTTAAAAGACTTAGTACTGAACTTTTTGCACCGTCAGGCCTGCCTAGCCAGGTGTATGTCTGTCTCTCCACTTCTCTTATTTTTAGCTAAAGATTTTTAATAGGTAATATATGTAGACGATAAAAAATGATAAATGATGAAGTATTACCCAGTGGCCTGGTCCCCCTTTACAGAAGCAACAGCTAGTATTAATTTCCTTTATATCCTTACAGCGATATTCTGTGCCTCTTCAAGCAAATATGTGTACAAAAATTGCATTAAGTGTAACAAGCAAATCTAGCTTCTGTGGGACCTGAAGTGAAAACTGAGGCCTTGTATAAGAAAATGAATGTCTAGTTAGATACAGAATGAATAGTTATTTGAAATGAGAAAAGAAACCACAACAAATAAGTTTCTAAGAGAACTGACAAAAGTACAAACAATCCAGAAGTCCAGAAAAATAACACTTCTTTTTGAGTGTCTTATATATACTTACATTTGTTTTAGCTGTATTTTATTGGGTTGTCTCCTCATGTGACAATGATTTTTAAAAGTTATTCTCCGTAAGAATAGAAAGTTAATTTGGTCTTTTTCCTCCATTGTTTAGAATGTGGTCCCGTGATATGACTCTTCCCTTTTGTGTCTCAGCTGTTTGTTTTTGTAGTGTGAATGAGATTTTTTTTAAATTACATTTTTTTTAGTTGTATAAGAATATGAGTGACGGTGAAAAATACATTAATAATTTTTCTGTTTATAAAAATTTATATTTCTAATAGCTTTTCAGTTTATTAGTTTGGTTTTTCTTTTTCTTTTTAAAATTATATAAGTAATAACATTATTAAAGCATCAAACCATATAAAAAAAAAAGCATCAAACCATATCAACAAAGTAAATCTCCTCCCTCATTTCCCCTTTCCCATTCCTACCCCCTGTCTCAGAGGTAACCTTTATCATTAGTTTTATTTACTGTTTATTTAATTTTAATTTTTTATTTAAATTCAGTTTAGTCAACATAGAATATATTATTAGTTTCAAGGGTAGAATTTAGTGATTCATCAGTTGCTTGTAACACCCAGTGCTCATTACATCAAATGTCCTCTTTCATGCCCATCCCCATACCCCCTCCCCTCCAGCAACCCTTAGTTTGTTCCCTATAGTTAAGAGTCTCTTACATTTTGTCTCCCTTTCTGTTTTTATCTTATTTTATTTATATTATACATTATATTTATATTTTATTTATATCAAATATTTCATTTCCTTCCCTTTCCCTATGTTCATCTATTTTATTTCTTAGATTCCACCCATGAGGGAAATCATACGGTATTTGTCTTTCTCAACCTTTGTCACTGGAGTGTATACTTCTAGATGTCCTATAAAAGCATTTACATACATATACACCTAGAAATAATATTGTTTTTGTTAACAAATAGGATCATACCATCTGTGTTGCTCTGCAAATGCTTTTTGACTTTTTAATCTTTAGGTTTTAGCATGTTTGTATGTATAAGACTATATCAGTATTTAAATGCTTGAAAGCATTGCTTATCAAAATTTTTTTTTAAAGACTTTATTTATTTGACAGACAGAGTAGGCAGAGAGGCAGGCAGAAAGAGAGATGAGGAAGCAGGCTTCCTGCTGAGCAGAGAGCCCAAAGCGGGGCTCGATCCCAGGACCCTGAGATCATGACCAGAGCCGAAGGCAGAGGCTTTAACCCACTGAGCCACCCAGGCGCCCCACTTACCAAACTTTTTTTTTTTTTTAAAGATTTTATTTATTTATTTGACAGAGAGAGATCACAAGTGGATGGAGAGGCAGGCAGAGAGAGAGAGAGAGGAGGAAGCAGGCTCCCCGCTGAGCAGAGAGCCCGATGCGGGACTCGATCCCAGGACCCTGAGATCATGACCTGAGCCAAAGGCAGCGGCTTAACCCACTGAGCCACCCAGGCGCCCCCCCACTTATCAAACTTTTAATGTTCATGTAAATCACCCCCCCCGAGAGTATAGCAGTGAACACTGAAATTTCCTCATGAGAAAGATTTTCTTAAATGTTCTAAGTAGACAGTCATTGCCATTGTATACTCGGGGCAGGGAGGAGAGTAGCAGGGGACAATTTCTCCAACCCCACCCCTGTATTTATATTTCTTTTTTTTCTTATTTCATTGCATTATTAGAACTTCTAGTAGCATGTTGAATAGTCTCATTGATAATGCTTCTCTGACAGGAATGTAAAACTGATACATCCATTGGTATTATTTACAAAATTTTTAAATATGAAAATACCTTGAAGTAATTATTCCTTTTAGAAATCTAGTCTTCTGAAACTCTTAGACATGTGTACAAAGATTTATGTACAAACATGTATAAAAATGCATATTAAAACACTGCTTGCTTGTAATGGAAAAATTATAAGTACCCTAAATGGCCATTAGTAGGAGAATGAATAAACTGTGGTATAGTCAGACATGGGCCACTGTGCTACTGTCAAAAAAGAGATGGTCATAATATTGCTATGTCATGTTATTAAGAGAGAAACACAAGTTGTAGAAGAGTATTTATTGGCTGATTCATTCTATATTTTAAAGTTCATGTGTGTGTGTGTGTGAGAGAGAGGTATGTTTGAAGTACACAGAAAAAAGTTTGGGAAGCTTACACACCAAACATATTAATAGTGTTTATCTCTGGTGAAGGTAGTGGTATTGACAGGTATTTTGGGGCTAAGTATAGGGGAGGCTTTTCTGTTTCCTGTTTTCAGTTTCTTTTATGTATTATTTACACCTTCTGTACTAAATACTTAGCTTTTAAAATTTGAAAATAATGAAAGTAGAGAGAAGGAGAAAGAAGCAGAAGACACTCCCAGTCAACAGAAAGAATTAGCTGAAAGAATACCAGGGAGAAGCAGGGAGCAGACAAATCCAAATCATCCAGTGGCCAGTAAAACTTTCTTAAATAGGCAGTCTGTGAACCTGGAAAAAATCAAATGGTACAAAGGTGTATATGGTACAATAAAATATCATCTCACACCATTTAGGATAGCTACTCTCAAAAATAAAACAGAAAATAACAAGTTATAGATGAGGATGTGCAGAAATTGATTGGAACCCTTCTGTACTATTAGTGGGAATGTGTTGCTGCCTTGAAAAACAGAATGCTGATTTCTCAATAAGTTGAAAATAGAATTGCCATATGATCCAGTAGCTCCACTGCTGGATATGCACTCAGAAAGAACTAAAAGCACAGTCTCTAGGAGTTAACTGTACATTCATGTTCACCGCAGCATTATTCACAGTAGTTAAAACACTAGAAGCAACCCAGGTGTTCATCTGTGGATGAATGGACAGGCAAAACATGGTACATACATACAGGGAAATGTTACTCAACCTTGGAAGGAAGGAAGTTCTCACACACATTTCTTAACATAGATGCACCCTGACATTATGCTTAGTGAAATAAGCCAGTCCCCAAAAGACAAAATGCTATATGATTCATTTCATATGATGTGCCTGGAGTCGTCAGAATTGTGGAGACAGAAAACAGAAGGGTGGTTTCCGGGGGCTAGGAGGGGAAGAAGGAAAGGGGTGTTACCGTTTAATGGGTATAGAGTTTCCGTGTTACAAGATGAAAAGAGTTCTGGAGATGGATGGCGGTGATGGTTGCCCAAAAATGTGAATGTACTTAGTATCACTAAACTGTACACTTAAAAATGGTTAAGATTGTACATTTTCTATACTGTTGATTTTACCACAGTTTTAAAATTTGAGGGGAAGAGTCCAACTCTCTTTACTTGCCAGTTTCCCAGTTACACTCTTGTGAGGTAACCACTGGACCAGTTTTCTGTATATTCCTCAATGCATCAGTAGTTAGTTACGGCTCTTTCTTTTGAATTCCCATCTATAACACTTATTAAGCATATCTTTATTATTTGTCTCCCTCACAGCATCCACTAAAGTGTCTTTGTATTAGTAGCTGCTTACTGAATATTTGTTTAGTGATTGAGCCTGTGAATGAATTGAGTGGTCCCAGAAGGCACAAGAATCGGGGAGCTCTCTGTGTATATGAACTGCGATGTATATAGTCCTCTCTTTCAGTGACGCCCAATGCAGTCTTCTCCCACCTCAGCGTGGCTGAGAATACTCTGAGATAGCTTGTTCAAATGCAGAGTTTGTGGTCTCATCTTTTGCAATTCAAGCATGTGGTGAGAGCCCAACTATTCAACATTTTTCTAAGGCCCAGTACTCAACTTTGTGTATCTCTTCAAATAGTCTGTGGATCTCACTCAAAGAAGCCTCATCCCAAGTCATTTGTATGCTCCTACAAGGCTTTATGAATTGAATTCACCTATTTAGGGAGCATTTCTAATGTACTTATGGTATCAAGTAAAAATAGTTGTCCTTGAAGCCTTCGTACCTTCTCTGTTGAGGTGTGGTACAGTGTTCATCATAGTAATATTGTGACACCATGCAAAGACTAAATATGTTCAACCTTGTTAAGGAAGGAGAGCCTGTGTTTAGTAAAGATTTTTGTGAATTCTTCAAAATAAAAAAAAATTACATGTAGAGCACAGTTTCTTAAATTTAAGGTCTTTAAGGATTATAAGACCCCAAGTTTGAGAAACATTGCTTTGGGATTGAATTCTGTGATTACAGAGGCAACTGGTAAACATGAACATGAATATGAATGCTAAAATTACATGCTATTAAAACTTCATGTTGTCATAAACATTTAAAAGCAAATTTTAAAACTGCTTTTATGCAGAAAATTTACATATAATAAAGAATGAATTTATGAACTGTTGGAGAAACAATGGTACAAAACCTTGAATCTGTGAGAAACTTCAGAATCCTTGAAAAAATTCTTACTCTGGGGGCGCCTGGGTGGCTCAGTGGGTTAAGCCGCTGCCTTCGGCTCAGGTCATGATCCCAGGTCCTGGGTTCGAGCCCCACATCGGGCTTTCTGCTCAGCAGGGAGCCTGCTTCCTCCTCTCTCTCTGCCTGCCTCTCTGCCTACTTGTGATTTCTCTCTATCAAATAAATAAATAAAATCTTTAAAAAAAAAATTCTTACTCTGAACATCTTTACTCTTACAGTGCTGATAAATGGAAGTTTTAGAATTCAAGTAATCATCTATTTCAACAAATACACATGTAGCATCTATTATGGTTTAGGCCACTGGGGTTTCAGTGGTAAATAGGGCAGTGATGGCCAAGAATGGGAGGAGAAGTGGGTCAGGAAGTGTTTTTTGGCTAAGATCTGAAGGATGAGTTAAGTTTTAGCCAAATTGAGGGATAGAGTTAAGGAAATGTGATGAACTGGACTTCCCCACATCTCCAGCTTCATTGCAGAAGAACTACAGAACACTCATGAAAGAAATTGAAGAAGACACAAAAAGATGAAAGACCATTCCATGCTCATGGATCGGAAGAATAAACATTGTTAGAATGTCTATACTGCCTAGAGCCATCTGTACTTTCAATGCTGTCCTCATCAAAATTCCACTGGCATTTTTCAAAGAGCTGGAACAAATAATCCTAAAATTTGTATGGAACCAGAAGAGACCCTAAATTGCTAAGGAAATGTTGAAAAGGAAACACAAAACTGGGGGCATCATGTTTCCTGATTTCAAGCTTTACTACAAAGCTGTGATCACCAAGACAGTATGGTACTGGCACAAAATCAGACACAGACCAGTGGAACAGAGTAGAGAGCCCAGATATGGACCCTCAACTCTGGTCAAATAATTTTTGACAAAGCAGGAAAAAATATCCAGTGGAAGAAAGTCTCTTCAATAAACAGTGCTGGGAAAATTGGACAGCCATGTGTAGAAGAATGAAACTCGACCATTCTCTTACACCATACACAAAGATAAACTCGAAATGGATAAAAGGCCTCAACATGAGGCAGGAATCTATCAAAATCCTAGAGGAGAACACAGGCAATAACCTGTTCGACATCGGCCACAGCAACTTCTTTCAAGATATGTCTCCATTTTCAGGAGCGAGACAAACCATAAGAGACTCTTAATCTCACAAAACAAACTGAGGGTTGCTGGGGGGAGGGGGAGTGAGGAGAGGGTGGTTGGGTTATGGACTTTGGGGAGGGTATGTGCTATGGTGAGTGTTGTGAAGTGTGTAAGCCTGACGATTCACAGACCTCTACCCCTGGGCAAATAATACATTATATGTTAATAAAAATAATAATAAAAAAAGATATGTCTCCAAAGGCAAAGGAAACAAAAGTGAAAATGAACTTTTGGGACTCCATCAAATCAAAAGCTTCTGCACAGCAAAGGAAACAGTCAACAAAACAAAGGGGAACCCACGGAATGGGAGAAGATATTTGCAAATGACACTGTAGACAATGGGCTGATATCCAAGGTCTATAAAGAACTCCTCAAACAACACACACAAAACAGTTAATCACGTCAAAAAATGGACAGAAGACATGAACAGACACTTCTCCAAGGAAGACATAGAAATGGCTAACAGACACATGAAAAAGTGTTCATTGTCATTAGCCATTAGGGAGTTCAAATCAAAACTACATTGAGATACCACCTTACACCAGTTAGAATGACCAAAATTAGTAAGACAGTAAATAACAAGTGTTGGAGAGGATGTGGAGAAAGGGGGGAACCCTCTTACAGTGTTGGTGGGAATGCAAGTTGGTGCAGCCACTTTGGAGAATAGTGTGGAGGTTCCTTAAGAAATTAAAAGTAGAGCTACCCTATGACCCTGCAATTGCACTACTGGGCATTTACCCCCAAAGATAGAGATGTAGTGAAAAGAAGGGCCATCTGCCCAATGTTCATTGCAGCAATGGCCACAGTCGCCACACTGTGGAAAGAACCAAGATGCCCTTTAATGGACGAATGGATAAAGAAGATATGGTCCATAAATACAGTGGAGTATTATGCCTCCATCAGAAATGATGAACATCCAGCTTTTGTATCAACATGATGGGACTGGAGGAGATTATGCTGAGTGAAATAAGTCAAGCAGAGAGAGTCAATTATCATATGGTTTTGCTTATTTGTGGAGCATAGAGAATAATATGGAGGACACTGGGAGATGGAGAGGAGAAGTGAGTTGGGGGAAATCAGAGGGGGAGACAAACCATGAGAGACTGTGGACTCTGAGAAACAAACTGAGGGGGTTCTGGAGGGGAGAGGGGTGGGGGATTGGGTGAGCCTGGTGGTGGGTATTATGGAGGGCACATACTGCACGGAGCACTGGGTGTGGTGCATGAACAGTGAATTTTGGAACACTGAAAATAAAATTAAATTAAAAAAAAAGATGAGGAAAATATTCCTGACAGTGAAGGTTAGGAAATTTTAGAAAACAGAAAGGTTATAGAATTTTTTAAAAAAAGATTTTACTTATTTATTTGACAGAGAGAGAGATCACAGGTAGGTAGAGAGGCAGGCAGAGAGAGAAGAGGAAGCAGGCTCCCTGCTGAGCAGAGAGCCCAATGTGGGGCTCTGTCCCAAGGCCCTGAGATTATGATCTGAGCCGAAGGCAGAGGCTTAACCCACTGAGCCACCCAGGTGCCCTGGTTATAGAAATTCTTCTATGAATGTTATTATATCTTTATCATATTTCTTATTCTATTTATAATCTTGTCTGTACATGAATATTACTTAAAATATAATGTTTATTTTCCTATTTTGAATGATTCTGTCACTGGAAATAAAGCATTTAAATCTGAAAAAATATATAATTTCAGTCATTTGGCAAGTGTGTTCAGAATGTTGCTTCATAGTTATAATTTCTCCTATTTCCTTCTGGAGATTAGGAAAATGGATTCACCTTCATTGGAATGAAAAGCTTTCTTAAGAAATGTTGGAGGATGCTAATGTATTTTTGCTTTGTTAGTTGAGCCAGTACTTAAAACAGACTTGTGATTAGATTGTCAAACAATGTGGTGAAGGGATTTAAGGTTGTTAAAATGCTTAGGTTTTATTGTTGGTTTTTTTTTTTTAAGGACTTACATGTAATTTTGTAAATTGTTGAAAAGAAGCTTAAGAACAGCAAGTGTGCAGTTTAACATAAAATGGGTAGAATTGATTTATTTCTCTAGTTAATGAGCTTTTTAAGAATTCCAGTGCTTAAACCTTTAAAATCAAACAATAGAAATTCCAACAATGCAGAGCTAATGTAAATGAAAACTTTTATAATCTTCCAAATAACAGCATTATAAAGTAACCTTGAAACATTGGTGTTGGCCCTACATTGTTTTCTGTTTGAATTGAGTGGCAATTTCCAACGTTGCAAAACAGTGATGGAATTAAGTGATATTTCCAGTAAAAGAATTTTGCAAGTATAATATGTTTTAGTATTAAATTCTTACTTGTACGTTTAGCAATTAAAATTATTCTTGTAATGATGATGGCATTAGAAGGAATAGGGAGCTGTCGAAGAGAATTTGAAGCTTAATTATCTCTTTGGTAACAAAATGCATAATCTTCCATTACAACGCTTATTTTCTTATGGTAATTGACTCATTTACTCTCTGGTTATCAATTTAACTTCCCCAACACAAACATCTGCTCTTACATTGTGTTTAATTGGTGTGAATACTAGCTACAGAGAAGCTAAAATCCCAAGACCATTTTAAAGGCAATATTTTATAATTCATGAAAGGGAAAAGTAAATGATGAACATTGTTAGCATTTATTTCTAATAGTCTTTGAAAATCTGTTTACTAAAAATGCATACTAATGTTATATTAATTGGATTTTTTTGAGAAGGGTTTTGCTGTATTTCCCAGAATCACTTACTCTGCCTAAGGGGGCATCTCAGTCCTTTATACTCAAGGATATAGCAAGCACTTCCTCAGAAACATGGTACCTGAGGGTTAAGGTCGCAGGCTTTGGAGTTGTTTTTTTCAGTATGTTACCATTTAATTTAAAGAAGAGGGACAGGGATGAATTGTGTGTGTGTTTGTTTACAATCTTTAGAATGAAAAGCTAAACCTTAAAATTTTTATATGGCTACCTATGGGACAGAACAGGCTGGGGAAAACAGGGTTAGAAGCAAGATTTGTTTGAATATACCTTGTTTTTGTGGATTTGAAATTTTACAAAGTAATTCTAGAAAGGGGAAAGTAAAATGGAACAAAGGACTATAAATGTGTATCTAGTTTGTAGTATAGCTACACAGAAAGCTACAATTCCAAGTGGAAGTTATTATTACAAATAAATTTAAAATAGTAATTAAACCATATATACCTAATGAGATATACTCTAAAGACAAAACTGCAAAAATCTTCAACTGTTTTCTGTTATTTTTGGTGTGGAGATGTTGGTGTAGTTATTCTGAGACTACTGAATAGAAGGTAAAACCTGGAGTTAATTAAGTTGGCGTCATTGAGAATGGATTTTTAGCATGAGAGAAAAGAGATACAGATGTAAGATTATTAAGATCCAGTTAAAACCTATAGCCCTGAATTTAATTGGATAACAGAATGAAATCATGATGAATTTTTTATTTAAAAAGTACATAATTCCTGGTTTTGTCCATAAGTAAGGCCTAAAAACAGTGACCAGAAGATAGTGAACAGTAAACAGAAGATAGTAAAGACGAGTAAGGTCCTGTTAAAAAGGACTCAAGCTTCCATTAGAGATGGGATAGTTTGAGAATCAAAAGAATAATAACTTGCATGGATTGAAACAACTCAAATACATTTTAATCCATGAATTCATAAGAATACTTTTTAAAAAAACCCTTCAGTGATTTCCTTCAGTCAGAATGGTATTAGAGAACCAGACCATTGTTTTGATAATTGGTAAGTAAAGGGGAAAAAATGAGGCATTTAGCCTGTGCTTTCTATGAGAGGTCTATTTGAAGATAACCAAATAATTGATGAGGGGATATTTCTCTTTATAGAAGGAACGAGGGAGTAAGAATATTACTATTTGGCAATATCTAAGACTGTTAACGTCACAAAAAGATAGTCACACATTATGAAGTCTCCTGAGGGACCATGACACTACTTATGAAGTCGTCTTGAAAAAATAAAAAGAAAGCCTAACTCCAATCAAGCTTCTACATTTAACTGTTAAGTGCAGGACTAATATGTTAAATCCACCATGGCATGCAGTCAGCCCAGGAAACTTTATAGGACAAATGACTTCTACAGCAAACAAATTGCAAACAAAGACAGGAAATAAAGGAAGAACCTGTAGATTAAAAGAAACATAAGAAGTAAATTAATATTAATGAAAGCACTTGGTTTGCCCAATTCAAATAAATCATTCCTTTAAAATGTAGATTGAGATATTGAGAAATTATTGTAGATACCAACCTGATGATGGTATTATAGTTTTGTTTAGAAATGGGGATTTTTCTTTTATAGTGGAACTTCCTTAAAAACTTATGTATAAAATAAAGTAATACTGGGAATTTGCTTGCAGAGTAATTGGGGAAAGACATGGGTTGGGTTACGATGTGGATGGAGCAGCACCAGCCATGAGTTGGTAATTGTCGAAGCTGTATAACAGGTGCTTAGGGTTTATTGTTATTTTCTCTGTAGTAAAAAGTTAGAGAACGTAGGGTTTAAAGTCAAACTGCCTAGGTTCAAAATCCAGATCTGTTGCTAAGTTTTGTGACCCTATGGAGCTACTTAGACTCTCTCTGTGTGTTAGTGTCCTTGTCTATAAAATGGAAATAATATGATAATACCTAGATAATAGGGTTGTCGTGGGAAATAATGATAATAAGTGGAAAATATTTGTGAATGTTACCCATTATGGTACACTAAATGTGTAAACTAAAATCTAAAGTTGCTGTTGGTTAGAGATCTTGGTGTGTTTAGGAATAGTTCAGTTGAGTTTCTTGTTTAGTGTAGGAGCAGACTGAAACCCATGGCCAGCAAATGTCTACTGGTAGAACCAGAACCAGAACTCAGCTAGAAGTCTCTTGACTTCAGTCATTGCAGTGGCTTCACAGTAAATCATTATTGAATAATATTCAAATAAACTTAAGTATCTGATCTTAAATAGGGAACATTTAGGATCAAAAATATATTAGTTTATAGAGGGTATTATGCTTAGCGAAATAAGTCAATCGGAAAAAGACAGCTATCATATGATCTCCCTGATATGAGGAAGTGGAGCTGCAACGTAGGGGGCTTGGGGGGGTAGGAAAAGAATAAATGAAACAAGATGGGCTCAGGAGGGAGACAAACCATAAGAGACTCTTAATGTCACAAAACAAACTGAGGGTGGCCAGGGGGAGGGGGGAGGGAGAGGGTGGTGGTGTTATGGACATTGGGGAGGGTATGTGCTATGGTGAGTGCTGTGAAGTGTGTAAACCTGGCAATTCACAGACCTGTACCCCTGGGGCTAATAATACATTATATGTTTATAAAAAAAATTAAAAATTAAAAATATATATGTATTAGTTTTTTCCTGCTTCTAAAACTTATTGCACTTCAAATGAAAACTCAAGTTTGTTCTTGTTTGTTTTCTTTGAGAAGGAACAGATATATGTGAACAAAGATGAGTCTAAATTCTTCTGGTATTAAAGAAAACTTGATGAACAATGTTTAGGAAAATTTTGAGGAAATAAAGGAATAAAAGGAGAGTACTTGTTCTACCAAATATATAAAAATATATAGTTATAGTCATTAAGTTTGTGGTTCTGGTGCAGGAATAGACAGATCAGTGAAACCACTTAGTATCCAGAAACAACTCATGTTCATGAGTACTAGGATTTTAATACTAAAAGTACCTCAAGGGGAGCCTGTGTGGCTCAGTCAGTTGGGCGGCTGCCTTCAGCTCAGGTCTTAATCCTGGGTCTGGGGATTGAACCCTGCATCAAGCCCCGTGTCGGGCTCTCTGCTCAGTGGGAAGCCTGCTTCTCCCTCTCCCTCTGTCTACTTGTGCTCTCTGTCTCCTTCAGATAAATAAATACAATCTAAAAAAAAAACAAAACCTACTTCAAATCAGGTACTCTTATTGGGACTACTGAGGTTGTTGCCATTTAGAAAAATGTAAAGCTGGATATTTAGTAAAGTCCAGATTATTTCATTGACATGCTACAAGAAAATGGAAGTGAATATTTTTATAGTATGGAAGCAGGGAAAACCTTTGGAGTAAGAATAGTAAAATATAGATGCTAAGAAAAATGGGAGGACTGGTAAATTTTACCACATACAAATTGAAAACCTTGGTAGAATGGGTACCTTAAGTAAAAGACAAAAGAAAAAACAGAAGAAATACTGGCAGCATTATGAGACCTACTCTGTTAGTCCAGGGCCAGGCAGGAGCCAGAAATCACACCAGGAATTTGAACAAGGACAGTTTAATATCAAGAATTATAACTAGTAAAAGTGTTTTAACTACTAAAAAGGACAAAATAGGACTCTAAAGAATACAGAAATAGTAAATATAAGGATCAGATACTACCTCTAGAGCCAAAGGAGAGAATCAAAAAACTGAACAGACTTGAACGAGGGCCTCCCTGTTTGAGGTTGCAGTTCAGACCTTGGAGAGGACATAGTTCCTGCCAGAGGACACAGCCAGGGGCCAGGCTGGTCCACAGATTTCATTCTGGATTCCACAGACCTGAGCGCATGTGTGGAAAGTGACCCACTGGGGTGCCACAGACTGACTGATGACGAGCAGGAAGTTACTTCTTAAGATTAAACATTCTTTCACTCCTTTGGCTCCTACCACTTCCTGGGGTTCTACACACTTGCTATACTCTTGCTCTTCATTAGCCCAAATTATAAAGCTTATCTGGACCTCTTCCCAGGACCTGCCCCACTCTAGCCAGTGTCGTAGGCAAGAAAATGAAAAAAAGAGGAAAGCAGATTGGAAAGGAAGAAATGAAACTGTCTCTATTCACAGACACCATGATTGTTTATGGAGGTAATCCCACAATTGTCTGTAAAAGCTGCTAGAACTGATGAGTCAGTTTAGCATGAGCAGAGGATAAAAAGTTAATATATGTAAATCATTTCACCTCTATCTGTTAGCAGTGGACAACTGGAAACTTAAAAAAAAAAAAATTAAGTACCACTTAACAGTGGCATCCAAAAATGTGAAATACAGAAACACCCAATAAAGTATGAACAAAATTTGTATATTGGAAACTATGAAACAATGATGGGAGAAACTACAGAATGAAATAAATGGAGAGTTAACCCATGTTCAGGATAAGACTGACTCAGTATTGTTAAGATGTCAAGTTGTAACAAGTATAACATAATCCCAATCAAAATCCCAGCAAGCTAAGCACGTTTTAGCTCAACTATTGCTGCCTTGTGATACAGGGAGGCTTATCATTTGAAACTTTGAAAGAGGTCCACTTGTCAAGGAGACCTCTTGTCAAGGAAGTCCTATAGGAAATTACATTTAGTGGGAGTTTAGACTAGATGATCTGCTCTTACTCTTCTAACTCAAAGTCTTACTCTTTGATTTATAAGTCAGTGTTTTACAACTTTGGAGCCAGAAGAAAGAGAAATACTGGAATATTTAGTCTTTTCAAGCATACTTAGCTTTTCCCCAAAGATCCTGTCACTCTTTCACCCTTAAACACTATTACATGCGATGAGGGATGTTACAAATGGAGGGTGTTATATGACTGAATTCTGTAAGGCCTCTAATGTGACATTTGTATGCCTTTTTTAAAAAGTTGTTGTTGTTATTTATCAAGCTGATTGAAAAGAAAAATAATGTCAGCTTACTCATTTTTTAAAAATTTTGCTTATGGTTCTTCCAAAATGATATAAGTCTTAGGGAAGTAGTCTTTTAATACTCATTTTTAGACAGCTTAGAATATTCATTTTGTCAATTTCTTCAACATAGTCAATCTAGCAAATATTTATCAACAAGGAAACTCAGAAATTAGAATTATCCTTCCGGTTAATTGTACCAGAATATCAATTCTTAAGGATACTATGTTCCTATCAGATATTTTAAATTTTTTTTAAAAAGTTTTATTTTAAATAGGCTCCACACCCAGTGTGGGGCTTGAACTCATGACTGAGATCAAGAGTTGCATGCTCTAGCATGGAGGACAAGGGGAGATGGAGAGGAGAAGGGAGTTGAGGGAAATTGGAAGGGGAAGCGAACCATGAGAGACTATGGACTCTGAAAAATAGTCTGAGGGTTTTGAAGGGGCGGGGGATGGGAGGTTGGGGGAACCAGGTGGTGGGTATTGGAGAGGGCACGGATTGCATGGGGCACTGGGTGTGGTGCAAAGACAATGAATACTGTTACGCTGGAAAAAAAAATTAAAAAATAAATAAAATGGAAAGACAAAAAAAAAAATTGCATGCTCTACCAACAGAGCCAGCCAGGCACCCCCTAAAATATATATTTTAAATATATATTTGTTATATGCTTTGGTAAAAATATGTGAAAGCCTTAAATAATAAGTAAAAATCCTTTAAATTCTAGGATTTAAAAAATGCTTGAAATCTGAATAGCTATTTTTATTTTTATTAACATCCTAATCTCCTTTCTGTTTTAAAGCCCAACCCGAATTCCTGAAACAGCCTACTAATATATATGCTCATGAATCAATGGATATTGTATTTGAATGTGAAGTGACTGGGAAACCAACTCCAACTGTGAAGTGGGTGAAGAATGGGGATATGGTTATCCCAAGTGATTACTTTAAGATTGTAGTAAGTATTTTTCAAAGGACACTTATCTCTGAAACCTTTAAATGTCTTTAAATATAATCACTAAGAGATCTGTTGTCTTATATATACTAGATTATGCACTACAGATGAAGACAGGAAAATACACATAGAATGTAATCTCTTCATTAGCTGATGCGAAAGCTGAGCCTAGATGTATTTTGGTAGCTTATATAAGATCACATAGCTAGTCAGTAGTTGAACTAAGCCTGATGTCCAGAGCTCCTGACCAACAGTCTGGTATTCCAACTCAAACATGCTAGTACTCTTATTAAACACCGTTGTCACTATTTTCTTGGTAATGATTATCCTATGTGTGCACCAGTTGTCTTCATAGCTCTCCATTCAAAGAACAGAAATCTGTCCTTCATACACTGATGCTCAGGCCTTTCAAAAGAAGTATGACCTAGGGTTGGACGATTGTTGTGACAATAGATAAAAAGATTCTGAAGAAGTAAATAATATTAAATGTTTAAGAATATTCAGCCATTATTGCTTTTTTATTTGATATGTGGTTAAATCCTTAGTAATCCTTATTATTATCATTATCTAAATGCTAGTAATAAAATTATCTAAGTTTTGGTAATAAGGATTAATGTTTTAAGGTGTATACATGGCATTCATAGAAATAATCAGAAGTAATTATGGTTGTTACTGATGTAATGTCTTATAAATTTTTCATATAAGTAATTCATTCTTAGTAGGAATGTATTTTCAATTATAAAATGCATAATCTCCTGTTACAAAAAGTAATTTGCAAGTATATTTAACTAATTGAAAAGCAGTGTATTACAGCTAAGTGAGCATTTTTACTCTTACCAGTTTCATATTCTTAAAAGTTTTAAAACTGTATTAATAACAATATTTGACATTTATATAGTTCTTTATAATATAAGGGAAGCTTGTCTGTATGCATCCTCGTTTAACTTCTTGTAGACTAGTCTGTTAGAACTAATGATATTAGAGGTAATTTTAAGAAAATGCCTTGAATTCACAAATTCAGACTTTTATTATGGTCATGTGTGGTATTATATGTCAGATACTTTTCCAACTAAAGGTGTAAGTCTACAAACACTGTGGGTATTACTTTCCATAAGGATTAAGTTCTTAATTGGTTAGTTGTGTTTCCTGTTCTAGTCAGTTAAATCAGTACCTTTTCAATAAAATTGAGTTAACAGGTACATAGATAGATAATATTTAGTAGCTGAATCATACAATTTTACTTACTTTTTCTCCCTAGAAAGAGTGTATCCTTGAGATTTTGGACTAATGTTCATCAGTCGAATCATAAAATTTTATTTATGTTTTTCTTTCTCAGAAGGAACATAATCTTCAAGTTTTGGGGCTGGTGAAATCAGATGAAGGGTTCTATCAATGCATTGCTGAGAATGATGTTGGAAATGCACAAGCTGGAGCCCAACTGATAATCCTTGAACATGGTAAGAGAGGCTGAAATAGTAAAATGAAAGAGGCCGACTGTGTTTGAGGAACTCGTATCTATCACAGTACTCTGGGATACCTCATGATCATCAGAGTATCACAGTATCATCAGAGTATCACAGTACTCTGGGATACCTGTTTCTAAAGACCAGGATATGGCATAGCTAAGAGGGAAAAAAAGCCATTTAAGTATTTACTGTTGCTTAAAATGACCTAGAAACACGATTTTGGATGATACTAAAAAGAACTGAACTGTTACAGTCTTACACAAATGAATGTTCTTCATATTTCAGTCATTTTAATCCCACAAATATATTTCTGCTCTATTAAAATAGAAAAACTTAAAGTACTTTTTGTTTTGCATTGAATTTTTCCAAAATAAAACTAACATGCCTTTTCTAATTATCACACATTTAAATATGCTTATTATGAATTCAGACAACATTGAAAAATAAAAAAGGTGGGGAAGGCCATAGCCTTTATCAGTCAGAGTCCATTCTGGGGAAATCACACAATAATTTGAACAGATAATCTTGTATATAAAAAACTATTAACTGTAACAGGATTAGAGTAACAAGGGGTTGGCTGGCAAGAAGTAGAGACAACTTTAGTGAACATAAGAATGGCAGATATAGGGGCGCCTGGGTGGCTAAGTGAGTTGGGCCTCTGCCTTCAGCTTGGGTCATGATCTCAGGTCCTGGATTCAAGCCCCGCATCGGGCTCTCTGCTCAGCAGGGGTCCTGCTTCCCTCTCTCTCTCTGCCTGCCTCTCTACCCTCTTGTGATCTCTCTCTGTGTCTAATAGATAAATAAAATATAAAAAAAAAATAAAAGAATGGCAGATGTAGAGAGAAGTCACAAGCTGTAGGTCTGAGAGAGAGAGCATTAAGCTCCTCAGGACTGAAATCCAGACTGTGTTGGAGAGGGTGTGGCCATGTTTTACTGGACAACAGAGATGTGGCTATGCTGTTGGAAACCTGCTCAAAACCCAGGGTCTGGTATGAACAACCAGTCACAAGGAGGTGTCTCCTTGAAGGCATTTGGCTGCAAAACCACCAGATGGTTGGGTGTTGGGAGAAGCTTCTCTCTAGCTGATAAAATTTAAAACATATGTCCTCTGCAAAGAAAAGATAGATAAAGGGCCCATCTTCATTTCTGCAGAGCAGACAATAAGGGATGGATTTGGAATTGAGGGGCAGTAAGTTGATGATGGCACATGCTCCAAACCCTGGTTCCTAAGAGTACTACATAAGAACATGCACTGATGTGTGTGTGGTTTGATGAGGCATTTTCTTGGAACAACGTGCTGTGAACATCTCATGTCAGTAAATACATAGATCTGTATCAACTTTTCCATCACTGAACAGTATCTTTGCACTTTGTTTTATGTAAGTGATTCCCTATTGCTTAACATTTAAATTGTTTCCTATGTTTTACTGTTATGAGCGGTGTTATGCTGAACTTCTTTTTATGATTATTTTCTCATATTAAATTACTAGAAGTTGAATTGGTGGATAGTCTGTGTCCCATTGATAAGGATGCCTGTTAGATGTATTTTTTATTTGTTTTAACAAGAAGAATACTTTTCATTTTGTGCAGTTCTCAAGAATACATGAAAAAATCATGCTTTAGACATGAAGTCTGGTGTCTGAGTCAAATAAAGTTCAGGTTCCAGTTTGGCCCCGGCTCTGTAGCTTAGCTGCAGAAGCTCATTGGTGCAGATAGTGCCTACTCTGGCTTTCCACTAAAATAACATACAAGATTTTTATAAGCTCTTTCTTGAAAATGTATATAAAAAGGAACAAAATACTAGAACTTTTCTTTTTTCTTCTTAGGTTTATGATTATACCTTTCCCTGTTTATTGAAAAAAATTTATAGAAGCTTGTCACTTTTCCTTCTTGGCAAATGCCTGAATATGATTGCCAAATCAGGCACTACAGTAGATAGGATTGTTCCTTTTTTTTTTTTTTAGGATTTTTAGGATAAGGATTTAGGATTTTCCTTGGTAAAATTTGTAGATCTCTTGGGGTGATTTACATGGAACTAAATAAAGGAATTTCAGTGTATGTGTGTTTGGGATTACCATTATAGATTTAACTCTAATATTATAAATGGTTGACTATGCAAGGAGATCTCTAAACTAATCCTAATTGGATTTTCATCTGAAAATATTTGGATAGCATAATTATAATTGCAGTATGTGTTTTTTTTTCCTTTTTGAGACATTTCAAAAATAGACATTTTGGGGTTGGCAGAAGTTTTTAGTAACTTTGTCAGGGATGAATTAAGAATGTGTAGATTATAACAGTCATTTTACTAATTTTGCTGTTTTAATTTGCAAGATAAATACTTATGTGGGAAAGCTAAAAGGGAATATAACAATTTATAAGCTCTGATCTCTGTCTTTCTGGAGTTTATAATATTGTAAAGGATGTAAGAGATGTGTACAACTTAATACCCAGTCCATAATAAGTTTTATTCTTATAATACAAATAAGGCAGCATACAGTTTGGGAGAGAGGAATTCTCTTTGTGTGATCAGGGCAGTTTTTTCATAGAAAGTGTAATCCCTTTTGTAACAGACCTTGAAGGATAAGATTTCCAGGTGTTAAAAAAAGGGTTTGGGTCAGTATGGAAATAGAACACTATTTAGGAAGTTAGCCTGTGAAGGCTGAATGGGATCAAAGTGATCAGGGCCTTGATTGTAAAGAGTCAAATACAATACTGTAGTAAGGCAGTCTGATGATAAAGGCAGGTTTAATTAGAAGTTGTTCATTTGACCAGGCACGTGGGTGGCTCAGTTAGTTAAGTTTCCAACTCTTAGTTTCAACTCAGGTCATGATCTCAGGGTTGTGAGAGCAACCCCCACATCAGGTTCCTTGGGAGCCTGCTTGAGATTCCCTCTCTCCCTCTGCCCCCCCACCCTGCTTGTGCTAACCCTCACTCTCAAATAAATATAAAATCTTGTAAAAAAAAAAAAAAAAAGTCCATCTGAAACCAGTCTAACACTAACTGGAATTAATAAAAAGCCAAAAAAATAAAAATAAAATTATTGCACACACACACACACACAAACAAAAGAAGGCAGACTGGAGGAGGCAGCTAGTTGAAGGAATATTGTTACAAGAACCATTGTGAGATAAATAATTATACTAGAAAAATAGAAAGGATTCTGATAAGATATTAGTGATTTATCTAATCCAGACTTTATCGACTGATTGAATATTAAAGACTGTTACAGAGAAGTCAGGGAAACTTGACAGGTTTTCTCTGGTTGACTAGAAGAGTGGTAATGCCTTTCCAAAACAGAAAAGGGATGTGAATTGAAGGGGAAGGGGGCTTCTACTCATGTGAAGAGTGAGCACAGAACATCCCACTCTTACCTACAATGACAAGCTGGATGATCTGCAAAACCCTAATTTCTCTGAGCCCATCAGAGAGCTCAGATTGCAAAGCAGCCAAGTAACATAAATTCGAAAGACTTGCACGCCTCATTGCCCCAGAGAATGGGTCATTAATTTGACCTTTGGCAGATCATGAGAGAAAGAAATGGCTGACCTAAAAGTTGGTAAGAAGAAATCAACTAACGTTTTAACTGATTGTTAAAGACTCAGTATGAACTAGTTTGGAGTACCGGCGGGCCCCAGATGAAAGGGAAATTCATACATGCTTGCAAATGCATTTCCCAGGAAGTCCACAGAATACTCACTGTGAAAACTGGTGGCAAGGCAGAAACTTGAGAAGTCATTTTGGTGGTTAAGAGGTGAAAGAGGTAATTTATGGCACCTGGGAGATAGGTGCAAAGCCCATCTCATTTATTCAGACTCCTTTAAGCCTCAAACCAGTGAGGGAGGACAGAAAGCCTTATTTCATAAGTTTCTGGGAGTGGATTAGAAGCAGACCTTTCTGTTTCTGGAGGGAAGAATCCTCTGGTACACAGGGTCTATCTAATATTGAGGCTGGACAGGGACAACTGAAGATCCTACTTGCCCTATCACCAAGTAACAGACAAAAGCTTTTATGGCTGGGGAGAGGTCAAGAATATAGATCCCTGTGTGGTAGAGGTATCCAGAAATGGTTGAAAGCGGAGAGGAAAACAGATAAATTGAGAAAAGCAAAAATAAAAATTATGGCAGATATTTTATCAGAAATGGTGTAAGCCAGAAGACAATGGAGCAGTACTTCTAAAGTCCTAAAAGGAAGAAAAAAAAAGTCAACCCAAATAATATAACCAACAAAAATATCTTTCAGAAATGAACGTGAAATAGAGAACTTTTCAGAACAAGAGCTGAGAAAATTCATTGTCAGCAGACCTGTGCTGCAACAAATGTAAATTTCTTTAGGCAGAAGTAGTGTGATAGCTGACAGAAACTTGCAGGTCTTCACAAAGAAACAAACAGGCCAGAATGGTTTAAAAACAAAAAAGTAAACGTAAAAGTTTTTCTTATTTTCATCACTTTAAGAGATAATTTACTATCTAAACAGGAGAGCACCAGCCTTTTCAGCAAAGGGCTAGACAGTATATATTTTAGCTACTCAACTCTGCCCTTGTACTGTCAGATCAGCCATATAAATCAAAATACCTTGACTTCCTGGAAAACTTTATTTGCAGAAAAGAGGGGGCATGTCCTTATTTGCTGATCTCTGATCTAAGAAAAAATAGCTTACAGCATATGAAAATTAAAATATATGATAAAACAGTGAAGTTTTTAACGAAAACTTTTTAACAAAAAATTACTATAGAATTGAAAATAGTTTATAACATAAATATAATATAAAAATATAAACTATCAGTGTGTTTCTCAGTATAAATATAGAAATATATATATAAAGTAGAAAATTCACTTATAACATATAAAATTAAAATATATGACAAAACTGAAGTTTTTTTTTTTTTTAAGATTTTATTCATTTATTTGTCAGAGAGAGAGAGAGAGAGCGAGCACAGGCAGACAGAGTGGCAGGCAGAGGGAGAAGCAGGCTCCCCACAGAACAAGGAGCCCGATATGGGACTCGATCCCAGGACACTGGGATCATGACCTGAGTGGAAGGCAGCTGCTTAACCAACTGAGCCACTCAGGTGTCCCAAAACTGAAGTTTTTAACAAAAACTTTTTTTATTATGTTCAGTTTGCCAGCATATAGTACAACATTATTTTAACAAAAAATTTTTTTAAAAACAAAAAAATTACAGTTGAGTTGAAAATAAAACTTGTAAGATCATTATATCACAGATCATATTATATGAAGTAGACTGTGATCATTTAAAAATGCATATCATAAAACTTAGGAGACCTACTAAAAAGCACAGAAAGATTTAGCTAATGAGTGAATAGATTTAGCTAATTAGTAATTAAGAATTAATCTAAAAGAAGTAAGGAAAAGAAAAAAGGACAAAGAATAAATGGAACAAATAAAAAACAACTAACAAGATAGTAGATTTGAATCTATATCTTTTATTGCATTAAATGTAAATCATTTAGGCCTTAAGTCTCAGATATTTAATAGCACTTAAATCATCCAAAGTATATTCTTTGACTTCAGTGGCATTAAACTAAAACTCAGTAAAAGATATTGGAAAAGCCTCAAATATTTGGGAATTAAACAACCTTCTGAATAATGCATAAGTCAAAGAAACAAGTCACAGGAAATTAGAAGCTATTTTGAATTGAATAAAAATGGAAATACAACTTACTAAAATTTGTAGAATGCAGTTAAAAGTAGTGTTTTGAAGGAAACTTTTATTTATTTATTTATTTATTTATAGATTTATTTATCCGAGGCAGGGAGAGAGAGTGCACATGAGTGGCAAGAACAGAGTGAGAGGGAGCAAGAATCCCAAGCAGACTCTGTGCTGAGCATGGACCCTGAGATCATGACCTTAACCAAAACGAACAGTTGGGTGCTTAACCAACTGCACCCCCCCAGGTTCCTTTCCTTGAAGGAAGCTTATAAAAGCTAGATAAAAAAGAGCAAATTAAATCCAGAGCATTCAGAAGAAGAAAATGACGAGAAATAAATGAAATGGAAAACATAAATGAAACCAAGAGTAGGTCTTTTGAAAAGATCAATTTAATTGGAATATGTTTAACCACACTGATAAAGAAAAACAAAAAACTACCAAAATCAAGAATGAAAGGGAGGATTTCATTACAGATCCTATAGACTTTAATATAAGTGAATATTAGAACAACTTTATGCCCATAAGTTTTTTTTTTTTTTTTAAGATTTTATTTATTTATTTGACAGAGAGAAATCACAAGTAGGCAGAGAGGCAGGCAGAGAGAGAGGAGGAAGCAGGCTCCCTGCTGAGCAGAAAGCCCGATGCAGGGCTCGAACCCAGGACCTGGGATCATGACCTGAGCCGAAGGCAGCGGCCTAACCTACTGAGCCACCCAGGCGCCACTATGCCCATAAGTTTTAAAAAGAAGATAATAGAGCTGGTTTGCTCAGGACATAAAGCATCAGTTTAAGATGTGCTCGGTTTAGGTTATGATAAAAAGCTAGATAAAAACATCTAGAATCAGAGGGCAGTTCATGTCAGAAGGTCAGGAAAGAGGTTGAAGAAGAAAACAACAGACTTTGATTTTGATAGATTTTAAGAGTTTTAACCAAACTCTTGCTACAAATTAAGGCAGCTAAATATCTTATTTTCTTGTATGTAGAAAATATCCTGTCCTCAATTTTATGTGGTAGTCTTTTACACAATTGTAAATTAAAACTCCTTAACCTCTCTTTTGTAAATGGAGTTAAAAGGGATCATATATTATCTAGTCTTATTTCTCGCCTCATATGATTGTCTTAGCTAGAATTCATCCCTGCATACTGTCTTGAAGATCTGCATGGATACCATTGCTATAATCTTTGGATAAATTTTTTGCCATGTATTATTTTCCTTAATGGTCAAAAAAATTCATTCTTGTTTCTGCCTTCAATCATCATAGTTTTCTATGGACTTACATCTCAACTTCTTATTTTATCTACTTAAAGATAGTGTTTATTCCCTTATTGTTTTTTCCTTCTTACCATTTCCAGGTATTTAAATTATTTCTAATAGAACCTCCTCTGTCCTGCTGATTTAAAAAAATCTTCTGTTTAATCCCATTCTTATGCATATCGAAAAAATATGGTGGCCTGTAAGAATCTGGGAAAAGAAACTTATATAGCAGAAATAGTACTTTATAATATTTGAATGTGTGAAAAAGTAGAATCACAAATCCGTGTGGACTGAAAGATTCCTGCATTACATGATATGTGGAAAATTGATAATTTGTAAAGAATTAAATTATGGGGACACTTGGGTGGCTCAGGTCATGATCCCAGGGTCCTGGGATCAACCCTCGCATTGGGCTCTCTGCTCAGCATGGAGCCTGCTTCCTCTTCTCTCTCTGCCTGCCTCTCTGCCTACTTGTGATCTCTGTCTATCAAATAAATAAAAATAAAATCTTAAAAAAAATTAAATTATGTATTACCAAGGTGTCAAAATAAAGACTTAAATTTTTAATTGAATTCATAAAAATGTTGAAAGATGGTAGAAGAGTATTGCCACTTTTACATATGAAAGAAGTAAGAGAGAATACACATGGAAAATTAGTATTTTAGGGTATAAAAATTTAATTCTTCTGTAAATGGAGTATGATAAATACCTTAGCTAAATTAAAGAGGAGACAAGGTAGGGAAAAATTTAATATTCTGAATATATAAGTGTGCACACAAATGGATATGATAAAATAACATAAGGATACAGGTCACAACAAGCAAAGATAATTTCTAAATGTTCCATTTCACAATCAGAGATACAAGATTAAGGCAGTGAGATGTCATTTTTGCCTTAATGAAGATTTTATCTTTTTATGAACATTACTTTGTAATGGGTCGTTAGGGTGTGGGGTTGTGCCTTTCTGTCACTCAGTGAAAATATAAATTATTACATCATTTACTAAAACCATTTTGACAATTATATGTTAAAAATTACTCAATCTATTAACCTTTTGGGATTTTTTTCTAAGGAAAAAAATCAAAATTTGGACTGACTGTTGATATCAGCATTTGTAATTTAAAAAGAAGAAGGGGTAAATAGAGAAAGAATAGGAAAGGACTTACTTGTCCCCAAATAGAGGAAATAGTTAAATAATTATAGTATAACATTGTGATGGAAAAGTTATTTGGCCATTAAAATTTGGCCATTAAAAAGTTACTTCTTTGAACACTCTTTAATGGTATCAGATTTTCAGGGTGTAATGTCAAGTAGAGAAGTAAAATACAAAGCTATATATACAGATAATCTGAATTTAGTTTAAAAAATTATATACGCACATTAAGACATTCCCATACCAAAATGCTAACAGTGGTTCTCTTTGCATACTAATGTTTTTTCAATTTTCTAAAATAATCATATATTCCTTTTATAATCGGTAAAGGTTTTTTCATAACTTAATACTAAAGCTACCTTTCAGTGCCTTAATTTAGAAAATACACCAAACATAAATTTGAGGACTTCTTCCCAAAAGCATCATAGATGGAAGACTTACAAACACTTCCCTTTGTAAGAGTTGGGTTGTATTACAGGAAGTAAACAGAGCAGTTTCCAGGAGAACTCACTGCTACCCCTGATTTGGTGGGACAAGTTTGAGAGGCGTGAGCAGCCTGAGGGAGGAAGGATGGAAACCTGGCCTACTTTGAGCCCCTTTCCCTTTGCATTCACTACCATTGTGAATCTCCAAGAGTAAAATAGAATGTGTGTGTATAGCTTCCCCAGATCTGTTTGACCATGGAACTTGTCTTTTTTTAAGTAGACCCATTAAAATCTTAAGGAGCACAATTTGGGAAACACTGATGTAGAGATATTCAAAGGAGGATGGATAAAATAGAGGTTGGCAAATAGTGGCCTCTCTCTATATATATATGTATATAGATACACATATATATACACACATACACACATATATATTATATATAATACATATATTAATATGTATATAATAGATACATTAAATACTGTATGTAATATATAATTTATATGTAATGTATTACATGTAATATAACATGTAATACATATAAATAGTATATTTATATTAAATATATACTACAGTACATATTTATATATACTATATAATATATTTATTTATTTACCTTTATTAATGGTAAAGTTTTATTGAGACACAGCCACACTTGTTTACTGATTGTCTATGTCTGATCTGTAGTTGTTTTCACACTACAATGGCAGAGATGAGTATTTAGACAGAGATCATATGACCCACCAAGCCTGAAATATTTGCTCCAGCCCTTTGCAGAAGGAGCTTGCCAGATGCTGGCATAAATGATAGGAATCTTTCAGCCCTGATAATTTGTGATTCTAAGTTATTTCTGGTCATCGGAAGTCTTTTCCAAGTAAAAGTTTTTAAATGGGCAAAAAAGGGGGGTTAGGTGGAAAAAGGCAGAAGAGGGGCCAGGAGAATGACAAATATAAGGATAACAGGAGAAAGTGAGACTTGGTGTGTGAATAACTAGGAAATGTGCTGTGGTGACTGAGTCCAAGGAGGAGTTGTTAACAGAACTACGGACCGCAGAGAGTTTGCTAGCTCATCTTTGTGGCTGACATCTGAGAGACACTTAAGTACTGGAAACACCATGCAGTAAATTATTGAAAGTGGAAAGAGGGACACCTGGGTGGCTCAGTCAGTTAAGCCTCCAACTCTTGGTTTCAGCTCAGATCATGAGCTCAGGGTTGTGAGAGTGAGCCCCGAGTTGAGTCCTTTTTTTTTTTTTTTTTAAGATTTTATTTATTTATTTGACAGAGAGAGAGCACAAATAGGCAGAGGGAGAAGGAGAAGCAGGCTCCCCACTGAACTGAGCAGAGACCTGATATGGGGCTTGATTCCAGGACCCTGAGATGAAGGCAGACACTTTACTGACTGAGCCACCCAGGTGTGCCTCCCCACCGTTGGGTTCTGTGCTCAGTGTGGAGACTGATTGTACTTCTCCCTCCCCCCTTTATTCCTGCCCCTGCTCATGTGTGTGTCTCTCTCTTTCTCAAATAAATAAAATCTTAAAAAGTGGAAAGCAATCTCTTGTGATGGTGTTTACCTTCATGCATCTGGTTTAACAATAATATTGAAAGTATTTTAGCATCTTTGAGGCCAAGTCTTATTTTTAGAGGGAATTTTCTGATTTCTAGTGGGTATTGGCTATAAAACTGGCCATCAGCCTGCTGACTAGTACTTGGTTGTAAAAAAGTACTTTGGAGCACCCACAGTTGGCCCATGATATAATTTGGATGGCATAGTTTTTAAGTTAATTATTACCTTTGAATATAAAATGAAATTTTGTAATTATAGTTAAATAAAACACTGTTTTTAGTGTCTTATATAAGCAACAACACTAGGAAGCAAAATTTCTAATTGGGAAGTAGAATTTGAGTATGAGTATGTTTCAAATGTACTTTCTCTTTATTCCTCCAGCTTTATTGAGATACAAAGAACACTTAACATTGGTAAATTTAAGGTGTACATATTATAAAATGTTTAGCACAGTAAGGTTAGTTAACACATTCTTTACCTCACATAATCAGCAACTTGTTATTGTTATGTTAACATGGCGAGTTGAACTCTCCTACAACTTTTACTTACACGGTACAGTATTGTTTGCTAGAGTCACATTCCATCCTCAGACCTTAGTTCTTTGAAGTGTAAGTTTATACCCTTTGACCAGCATCTCCCGATTTCCCTCACCCTTCAATCCCTCCCGTAATTGTTATTGTACTGTTTCTAGGATTTCAGTGTCAAACACAACTTCCTTAAAATATTAAAAATGCTATTTCTAATATTTACTTTTATGCATTTCTAGAAATAGCAGCTCTTGATTTTAAAGATCTTGTAGTTTTAAAAATACTTAACAAAAACAGTATTTTTATTTGCTGCCAGTTTAAGTAATAGTATCTGTCACTTTGTGGTAAAATACTTTCTCTTATAATTGTCTACGGAATGATTTTTTTAAGTATTGGCATTCTAAATTACTGCAGTTGAGAGTAGTAAGAATTAAGTAAAATGTGTTTTGTCCATTAACCTTTTTTTAGCCTTTCCTCCTATCACTCTGAATTTAAAAATAGATTCCAGAATTATCTTGTAAGATTTAAATTTAAAAACACTAGAGTTTTTTTCTATTCACATCAAGTCTGATATTTGGCAGTTTTTTATTTCCAGTAAGGGAAGATGGGCTGGTGAAAAGGGAGTAACATGAACTTGTTTTTAGTAAAGGAAATTCATATTTTACCAACTCATTAAATGACTTCTAGGATATTATGGCAGTGGTAGATAAGGGTACATATTGAGGTTTACTTTTTTTTTTTTTTTGACAGAAATATGTCCCAAAAATTCCATATAATAGCTAAGGTAAATATTGAATAATAGAAGTTCTGGAATAAGTGACTAATGGCCTGGCATGATTAAAAGTTGGCTAGGTAGCGGGAAATCGTTAGACCTTAGTGGAATATTTTAAATCTGAAATACTAGAATGTGTGATAGTTGGTGTTGATTTTATTTTAGTTTTTGTGTTGATTTTAATCAAAGGATAAATTCTGATCAGTTATTTTGCTTTTTTGTAGCAGTAATTATAATTTTAAGAAAAGTTTTAACTCAAGACAGCTATGATGAAATTTGACTTCTTAATCATGAATTCCATGGCTAGGAACTTTCTGTGATTGAAAATGCATCTAATGTCAATGCCTGGGTTCTAATTCTCATCTGCCCTTAACTTGCTGAGCGATTGGTTCTGGTATTGAAATGCTCTGATTTTTATTTTCTGTAAAATTAAGGATTTAGATTATATAATTTCTTTATCACTCAAATATTCTATTAAATGCAGCTGTTTCAGAAATATATGCTTTAGGGGAACCTGGGGGCACACTTGGTTAAGCATCTGCCTTCGGCTTGGGTCATGATCCCATCCAGGGATCAAGCCCCACATGAAGAGTTTCCCTGCTCAGTGGGGAGCCTGCTTCTCTCTTACCCTCTGCCCCCCACTCATGATTACTCTCTCTAGTGCTTTCTCTCTGTCAAATAAACAAAATCTTTTTAAAAAATTAAAAAAGAAATATATGCATTAAATATAAGATGAATTTCAGAATGTTTTTCCTGTCTAGGTATTGAAATAGATACATTGTTTGCAGAAAGATAAAGACATTGCCTTATCTGCCACAATGTGTGTAATGAAACAAACCTTAAACTAAAGATCTGAATTATTGGCTTCATGTCCCAACCCCACTATGGATGAGGTAGTTAATCTCTCTGAGTATCATTTCCCTTATCTCTAAGTATAAACAGTAATCTCTGCACAGCACACCTCTGAGAAGCAAATAGAATAATAATGTTGACCTTTGAATGACCTGGGGGGGTTAAGAGCACTGACCTTCCTGCACAATCAAAAATCTGTATATAATTTGATTCCCCCAAAACTTAACTAGTAATAACCTACTGTTGGCTGGAAGCCTTTACCAGTAAGGTAAATAATCAACTAACACATATTTTATACATATATGTATTTTAGACTATAGTCTCAAAATAAAGTAAGCTAGAGCACAGAAACTGTTAAGAAAATAATGAGAGAAAATACACTCGTAGTACTATACTGTATTTATCAAAAAACAATTTGTGTGGAAGTGGACCTGCACAGTTCAAATCCGTGTTGTTTAAGAGCCAACTATATATGTAAAACATTTTGTAAATTGTAGGTACTCTATAACTCTAAGGTAATAGTAATTTGAAACAATGTACAACGGCAAAGGTAATGACTGGAATTTTAGTGGTCAACATTAAATTAAAATGAAGATAAAAAGTTTACTTCACAAAGTAAGGTTTGAGAACTTTTTCAAGTAGACAACCGTAATCCATTTAATATTCAGTTAGATCATTTGGGATTGCAAAACAAAACAAAAAAATCTTATGTGACCAGATTGCAAGGCATCTGAAATGGTTCGCTTAAAACTAAACTTGCACAAAATAGTTTTAAATAAACATAACACATGTTCATTGTCAAAAATAAGAATGTGTAATTGACTGAAATAAAAGTAAATGTACCTTTTAACCCTTCCCTTAATCTTTCTAGAGATAACCCTTGTTAACAAACATTATCCACGCATTCATTGAATATTTGTTGAATAAAATTCCATATGCTATGAGATTATATATTCATTGTGCTAAGTGGTGGGGATGAAATGGGCCTGAGTCTCAGCCCTCGTAGTGCTTATGCATAGGCAGACATTGAGCAAGTAAATAAATAAAGTAATTGTAGATTTTGTGTCTACTTAAAAGAAATGAAAAGAATGGGCTGATAAAGAATTATTGAGTTAGGGGCAGCTGGGTGGTTCAGTGGGTTAAGACCTCTGCCTTCGGCTCAGGTCATGATCCCAGGTCGTGGGATCGAGCCCTGCATCGGGCTCTCTGCTCAGCAGGGAGCCTGCTTCCTCCTCTCTCTCTCTCTGCCTGCCTCTCTGCCTACTTGTGATCTCTGTCTGTCAAATAAATAAATAAAATCTTAAAAAAAAAAGAATTATTGAGTTAAATAGGATAGGCAAAGAAGACCTTTCCTTTTCTTTTTTCTTTTTTTTTTTTGACTGTACCACCCAGGCACCCTGTGGTCTTGTTTTATTTTTTATAATTCATTATTTTTATTAACATATAATGTATTATTTGTCCCAGGGGTACAGGTCTGTGAATCGCCAGGTTTACACACTTCACAGCACTCACCGTAGCACATACCCTCCCAATGTCCATAACCCAACCCCCCTTCTCCATGCCCCCTGCCAACCCTCAGTTTGTTTCGTGAGATTAAGAGTCTCTTATGGATTGTCTCCCTCCCGATCCCATCTTGTTTCATTTTAGAGAAGGCCTTTCTGATAGAATATGTCAGTTGAGACCTGAACCTTAGAAGAAGCCTGTGTGTGTGTGTTTTATATACTCGCACATGCGTAGACACACATCATGTATAACCTTTTCATTTGCAGAAATGAAATCGTATTTTTCTGTGACTTTACTGAACAGTGTTTTATGAACATGCTGGTACTCACTGGTTTACCTTTTTTTCTTTTTTTACCTGCTCTGTTACCATCAGACTGGAGTATGAGGAGACTTATGTTTTTGTGTTCTTGATGGTGTAAATTTTTTGAAATGCAGCTTAATAATTTAGAATTCATATACCCTTTCATCAAAGAACCCCATTTATAATAATTTGCCTTGCATGTATAGCTACCAAATATTTGAAGATATTTATGTTAGACTAGAATAAATCTGGAGACAGTGTGGTCCATGCAGTTAATAAGGGGGCTGATTAAATAACATGAATACAGTGGAACACTAGGTAGCTGTTAAGAAATAAAGTAGGTCGATGTAAGGTAAATACAGTAGATGTGGAAAAATATTTACATTACTTAATTTACATTACTAAAGCAAGTTGCAGAAAAGTATATATAGTCTGATTTCATTTGTGGAATAGATAAGACAGAAGGATAAACAGTTGATCCTTGAACAATACCTGTGAACAGGAGCTGGGGCATCAACCTCGATGCAGTCAAAAATCTGCCTATAGGGATACCTGGGTGGCTGTCATTAACCATGTGCCTTCGGCCCAGGTCATGATCCTGGGATCCTGGGATGGAGCCCCACCTCGGGCTCCCTGCTCAGCAGGAAGCCTGCTTCTCCCTCTCCCACTCCCCTGCTTGTATTCCCTCTTTCGCTGTGTCTCTTTCTGTCAAATAAATAAATAAGTAAATAAAATCTTTAAAAAAAATCTGCCTATAACTTTTGACTCCCTGAAAATTTTACTAATCATGCGAACCATGAGATTACTGCAGTAAACAATTTGCTGGAGAGGTGAACTGCTTATGTGGTTGGTGTCACACAGGGATGATTAGCTTCACACGAGGTTTTAAGTGGATACTTGCAACACCTTAGCTCACCACAGTGGCAAACAGAGGTGGCTACAAAATCATTATAATAGTACTGTATGCACTATAGTTAATTTTATACAGTTAAGATTTAATACTCTCTTTACATTTGCTTACATTTCTCTCAACTGTAAATGGCACCATGAATAGTCTGTATGTGCATAAGTTTTGATAAATTTTAACTTTGTGTATTTTAAATTTGTGTATATTTTATGGTAGTTAATGACAAAATAGGCTAGTATTTACACATATGTTATGTATTCATGACCTATACCTAGCTTTTTCTTAATTTTTTTGGTATTTCTAGGCTGGGAAGTTCATCTGTGAATTTTTTCAAATCGTTGCCAATCTCCAAAAAATCTCTAATATATTTATTGAAAAAAAAATCCACATATTAAGAGAACCATGCATTTCCAAACTGTGTTTGTTGCTCAAGGATCTACTGTTGGTGTATATATGCTTGTGTGTTTAACAAAGTTTTATAAATCTACACAACAATCTGTTAATCGTGCTTATATCTGAGAAGTGAGATTGGAAATTCCTGAGGATGGAGAGGGAAGGACAATGTATTGTAAATATTTGAAAAGCCAAATAAAATTAAATTTTTATTTAAAATTAAGAAATTAAATTTGAAATATTGCAGTCAGGTCTGTACACACAGTGATTTTTCCTTTGTTCAGGATAGTTTAAAACTTCTTGAGTTTTTATTTCTTGAAAACAAAATGGTATGGGAGAAAAAATAGTTGTTTAGAGTATTGGGCAACTATCTCCAAATATTTTCTTGTCTTCAAATGTAGTATCTTCTATTATAGCACTTCTTTCCTGGAAGTTGAATCATGTCATATAAGTGCTAGGGCATATTAGGTATAGTTTATTAATATATTAAAGCAAATTTGTTTTGTTAAACCAACAAGTATTTTATTGAGTGTGTGTACCATGTAAATAAAGATTCCCAGTTACCTAGCAGAGACCCCCTAGTACATAAACGCTAGATGGAGAGAGGATGTAAAATCTTAGCGTCTGGTTAGAATGGATCTTAGAGATCCAAGTGTCCAGCTAAACTGAACACTCAGTTAAGTGACTTGCCTTATATCACATCGCTAGTTAGCATCAAAAGACTACTATCTGTGTTTTCAATTTCAGAATTCACTGTACCACTTTATCAAGTTTAATGTTTTCAAGACAAAGATCATTTACAGTCTCTTAATTTCAAGTGCAGTCCTTTGAGTCTACTATGGCTACCCTCATTTGACAAGTTTGGTCACGTGTACCATTTTGCAAGGGTGACCGTGCATTTCGTGTGCCTGAGACGGTCCTAGTTCATGTCTGTTGTCCCAGCATAATTACCAAAAGTGCTTTCTTGTCATTCTCATAGTTATCTGGCAGTGGACAGTATACTCTACAGTTGTTCGAATTATTGCCAATTTATTAGACGTGAAAAGGACCAGCGTAGAGATTTGGATTATGAATCTAAAGAGCTGCTGTGTAAACTGTGTTAAATGGTCGAGTGCTGCTGTAATTCTGAGTGGGAGGAAGTGATTGCTTTTAGGTGGGACAGACAAGGGTATGGTATTTGAGCTGAGCATAGAAGAATGAGTAGGATTGTAGATTGGTCAGGTTACACAGAGATGAAAAAGGATGACATTTCGGATGAATAAGAAGACTCAAAGTGCATTTGAAGAATAGCAAGGAGCTGAGTTTATCAGTGTTCAGAAAGTAGCAATACAAGAATACATGTCCTGGAAGGTGTATATAGACCAGATTATTTAATACCAGGGCAAAAGGCTGGGTGGGATTTGCTAGCTAGACTACCCCAGCAAATTTTAGGTACATGAAGAAACAAGTAGCACTTTGTGTACAAGTAGTACACAAGGATTAGTCTATTGGAGGTGTATTGAGTGACTTGAGAGAGGAAAATATAAAATCTGTGATACTGATTAGAAGAATCGTGTGCCACATCAGATAGGATGTTTAAGTCCCTCAACCGAGTATTGACAGTGGAAAGAGAAACTATTTATCCTTCAGTAGCTCATACATGGTTAGATGTTCTAAAAGGAAGAGAGGACAAGATTCACTATTTTTTTGGATACTTAAGGGAGAAAAGGAGATTTAAGTCCCACACTAAATATAAGCAGAGAGATTCTCTGTATAAGCCGAAGGTTATGATCTTAGTCTACTTAGGTTAAGAAAGTTTGTCCCCATTACTGTTGAGTTATTCCGTAATGACTGATCTGTTTTTAGAGAGCTTTGGAGAGGTAGAAGTATAAAATATGGTTTGTTTAATGGTTAACATTTCATCTTTGACAAAAATCATAAATTTTGAGGCCAGAACTTGTGAGGCCCAGGTAATAACTTAGTGCCCCAATTATGAATTTTGGTTTTAAGCAATTAAATAAAAATTCAGTCAATGACCTTTCTGGACACAAAGATGGATTTAGACATTATCAGAGAGCAAGCTTGAATTTTAATTAGGGACTGTTATTTTGCTATAAAGAAAGACTCTATTATGCAGTGCTAAAACACCAGAAGGAAGATAGTATGTCTGAATATCTTTTAATTGGTAGCTATATTTAAGAGATGATTAAATTATACAATAATGTCATAGTTGGCAGAATATCATTCGGGTCTAGAAGACATCACTGACAATCTGGCTGCTTGTAGGCTTTATTTCATGTAGTTTCAATGCTGGATCAGTATGTTTTTCATTTTGGGTTATGGTGTTATTGATGTTGAGAATTATCTCCCATTTGATGCATGCTTAAGAGACCACCAGAAATTAAAAAGTATAGTATAATTTAATACGCATTTTGAGTTATGTTTTCCTATAGTGTTCACATTTTAAATACTATTACTGCATCATAACTACTATAATTTTGTCCTCATATGTATGCATATTTTTAAAAAACCACCTTTGTTTACCACCAGAATCACTCTCTGAGTTTCCTTGTCTACAGTGCGTACCTGAGCATTGTAGACTTCAAATGATGAAAACAATGTGAAAGATTTTTTAGCTGGATTCTAGTATGATGACAAATTTCTTCTAATTTTTATGATTCCTCTGCAGTTTAGATTCCTTTACAAATTCAAGTAGTTGATGTTTCTTGTCAAACTTAAAAAAGATCTGGATTAAGTACTACTTGAATTCTATCACTTTTTATATAATCTGAGGAAATAAAAACTGCTAGAGTTTGGGCTTCTGAATCTTAAAAAATGCTAATGCTCTTTATCTCTCAACTATGTCTTGGGAAACTAGTTATGATTAGAGTTAATGTAAATAATTAAATACATTGGAACAAAGTCAGTTTTCTCTTTTTATTAGTCTAACTGGGTAATGAGCAAAAATATCTTTACACATTTTGTCTTTTTTCTGGGGTGTTATGATCTTGTATTGAGGAGACGCCTTTTTGATTTAGGATGAAAGGAGAGAGAGCTGTCCTTTTTCTGGGCTCACTGCTGTGGTAGGTGCGTCACTAGCATCTGGCACACCTATTTTAATGAGTGCTTTTGATGTCAGGAAAATGTCAGATGACTTCCTTAAAATTGAAACATCTCTCCTGCACACAAGAATGGGAGGAGTATTTTGTGTTCATTTTATTTTATAACTTCCTTCAATTGTTTATATAAGTCATTTATTTAAACCAGCAGTTGACTGCAAGGGCTCCTTATCAGAGCACACACCCACCCAAACTCTCCACTAGAGTGTGGTCCTCTGAGAGCAGATGAGTTCTTCTCTCCCTTGGGATTTAGTTCCTCAGAGGAAGAGCTCTAACGTCTGTGGCATGACCACATGCAACTTTTATTCCATTGTTTTGAAACTATTTGGATACTCAAAATAGGTATTGGTAAATCGGTGTAAAAAAAAAAAAAGCCTTGGTAAAGTATTTTTATGAGTTTATGTTCACATTGTATTGTGCCCCTAACCAGTCTCCTAGCTGTGTAGCAGCTGTGCTGGTGGACATTTCAGTTTGGAGTGTTCTGCTCTCTCATGACCCTGAAAGACTTACTAAATTCATAAGCACCAGCTTCAGTTGGGCCTCAGACACCTGCAGATCCCGTTAGGTTTTCTAGTCTACTTCTTGCCCCTTTCTTGCATATCAGTTATTGTAAATCTCTACGTTCTTCAGACCCATTATTTTACTGCCAGCACTTGACCACCTTTCTCAGTCCCTTGGAATTTGAGATTCTTTTTGTGCTATAATGCATGGTCCGTTTTTTGGTGTTATGTTTGCTAGATAGTATAGTTTGTGAATGTCTATTAGATCAAACTTGTTAGTTGTGTTTATAAACTCCTTTAGAGCCTTACCTAATTTTTGTCTGCTTAATCTGCCAATTTTTAAGAAAATAGATTTCTGGGGGCGCTGGGTGGTTCAGTAGGTTAAAGCCTCTGCCTTCGGCTCAGGTCATGATCCTAGGGTTCTGGGATTGAGCCCCACATAGGGCTTCCTGCTCGGTGGGGAGCCTGCCTCCCCCTCTTTCTCTGCCTGCCTCTCTGCCTACTTGTGATCTTTGTCTGTCAAATAAATAAATAAAATCTTAAAAAAAAAAAGAAAATCGATTTCTGTGAAAGGTATGATTGCAAATTTATTCAATTCTTGTATTTGTAACTACTTTTGCACTGTATACTCAGAAGCTGTTAGTGATTATGACTCACTTTCCTTGTGGATTACCATGTGTCATCAAATCTAAGAAGTTAAGATGCATCCTGATTTCAGAGATTTTAAAATGTGAAAAAGTGTATCATAGAATCTAGAAAACATGGTATTTATTTTATCAGCAGGAAACATTCACTTTTCCCGATTAATTCTTGTTATCTTCAGTTATGTTTTGTTTGATATTGACATTACTATACCTACTTTCTTTTTAATGGCATTGCCTGATAAATATTTCTTTTATTTTCAAACTTTTGGTATCCTTTTGTTTTATTGACTGTGGACACTTGACACTTACTGTTTTTATGTCCTGATGAGTCCTGCCAACCCATCTTAATTGGTTTCTATTTATCAAATGTTTACTTTAAAATTTTTATGTACCAAATTATTTAGCCACATTTTTATTAGCAGCACTTAGGGTTAACCATGATCTCTACACCCTCACCAGATAATTAAATACTTCATCATGCTTTCACTGCCTTCTTCTTCAAACACTGTGCCTTTCCCCAAATACATTCTTTGGACTACAATTTCCACTTTCTTGGGTTTATTTTAATTTACTTTGCTGGAGTATACATGGAAGTAAATTTCTCATAAAGGATGTGTAAAAAGTAAATTTAAGACCCCATATCTGAAAATATATTATTAGCTCTCATATAAAGCTTCATTATCTTTTTAGTATACTCTTTGGAATCTTTTTTTTTTTTTTTAAGATTTTTATTTATTTGACAGATCACAAATAGGCAGAGAGGCAGGCAGAGAGAGAGAGGAGGAGGAGGCAGGCTCCCTGCTGAGCAGAGAGCCCGATGTGAGGCCTGATCCCAGGACCCTGGGATCATGACCTGAACCGAAGGCAGAGGCTTTAACCACTGAGCCACCCAGGCGCCCCTCTTTGGAATCTTCTTAATAATCATCTGTTTTATTCTCTATAAGCTTTGGGATTTCTATCTTTCATCCTTTGAATTCTGCATTTTCATGATACAGATTATTTTCTTCCTACACCTCCAGTTCATACTGTCCAGCAGTGAATGGTCCTTTTGAAACAGACTTCCATCTTGGGGTGCCTGGGTGGCTCAGTCAATTAAGCATCCTACTCTTCAGCTCAGCTCAGTTCTTGATCTCAGGGTCGTGTGTTCCAGCCCCATGTTACACTCAGTGTGGAGCCTACTTAAGAAAAATAAAAATAAATACACACAATAAAACACTTATGTGTTTAGTTCCAGAAAAAATTTATGATGTTAAATATTTGACCATTTATTGCTCTTGCTGCTTATTCTTTTATCTCCTCTTAAACTTGTCCTTTATGTGTCACCTATACTTGAGGGCTCTGGCAAAATCCCTGAAACTACTTCCCAGTCTACTAATTTGATCTTTATTTGGGTCCAATTTTCTCTTTTGTCCATATTTTTAACAAACTTTTAATTTTAGAATAGCTTTTAAAAAAATTTATTTATTTGACAGACAGAAATCACAAGTAGGCAGAGAGGCAGGCAGAGAGAGAGGGGGAGGCAGGCTCCCTGCCAAGCGGAGAGCCCAATGCGGGGCTCAATCCCAGGACCCTGAGATCACGACCTGGGCCAAAGGCAGAGGCCTCTAGCCACCCAGGCGCCCCTAATTTTAGAATAGCTTTAGATTTATAGAAAAGTTACAAAGATAGTGCAAAGGGGTCTTACACATTCCACGCCATTTCCCCTATTATTGACATCTTACATTAGTATGATATTTTTTTGCAGTTAATTAAACAATATAATGTAAGCATACTTTTTTTGTTAACTGAAGTTCATACTTTATTCATATTTCCTTAGTTTTATCTAATGTCCTTTTTGTATCCCACAGTCCTATCCAAGAATACCACATTATATTTAGTCATCATATCTCGTTACCTCCTATTGGCTATGATAGTTTCTCATACTTACCTTGTTTTCGATGACCTTAACAGTTTGAAGCAGCATTGGTCAGATAATCTGTAGAATGTCCTTTTATTAAGAATTATCTGATATTTTTCTCATGATTATACTGGGAATGTTGTTTTGAGGGAGGAGGCCCAAAGAGGTAAATTTCCATTGTCATCACATGTGATGAGATCACACATTCTTGCTAACACTTCAACATGACTGACCAGTGTGGATGTTGACTCCAATCACTTGGCTGAGAGTGATACTTCACAGGTGTCTCCACTGCGAAGTGACTTCTTTTTTACTTTTCTGTACCATACACTTTGGAAGAAGTCACTGTACACAGCCCACATTTAACAGAGTGGGGAGTCACATACCACTTCCTTTAGGACAGAGTATCTACATGAAGTATTTTAAATTCTTCTGTACAGGAGATTTGTCTGTTCTCCCACATATATTTATTTGGTCATTTGCTAATATTTTCTTAAGGATTTTTCCATCTGTGTTCATCAGATATATTGGTTTATAGCTTTCTGGTAATGTCTATCTGCTTTTGATATTAGGATAATGCTTTATAGAATGTGACTTAGTGTTCTTTCTGTTTCTATTTTCCCAAAGAAATTATGGGGAATTAGTATTATTTGTCCTTTGTGAAATTCACCAGTGAATTCACCAATGAAATCATCTGGGCCTGGTGCTTTCTTTATAGAAAGTTTTAAATTGGGATGCCTGGGTGGCACATTCGGTTAAGCAAAGGACTCTTGGTTTCAGCTCAGGTCATGATCTCAGGGTTGTGAGATCAAGCCCTGCATCGAGCTTAGCTTGGAGTCTGCTTGAGACATTCTCTGTCTATCCCACTGCCTCTCCCCACCACTCTCTCTCTCAAAAATAAATCTTTTTTTTTTTTTAAGTTTTAAATTATTGACTTCATTTTTTTAGTAGTCATAGGGCTGTTGAAGTTACCTGTTTCTTCTTGTATGCATTCTCATTGTTTTTTTAAGGACTTGGTCTGTTTTATCTAAGTCATTGAAATGTGGCATAGAGTTGTTTGTAGTATCCCCTTATTATCCTTTTAATACCTGTGAGAACAAGACTGATGGCTCTGCTTTCATACCTGATATTAGTAATTTGTGGCTCTTTATTTTTTTCTTGGTGCCTGGCTAGAGTTTATCAGTTTATTGATATTTTAAAATAAATAGCTTTTAGTCTTATTTTTTTATTTTTTTCCTGTTTTCATTTTCATTGATTGATGTTCTAAGTTTTATTATTTCATTTTTTCTTCTTGACTTGGGCTTAACTTGCTCTTCTTTCTGTAGTCTCCTAAGGTAGAAACTTAGGTTACAGATTTAGATTTTCTTTTTTAATGTATGCACTAATGCTGTAAATTTTTCTCTAAACACTGCCTTTGTTGTATCCCACAAAGTTTAATAAGCTTGTGTTTTCTTTTTCATCCAGTTCAAAATATTTTCTAGTTTTCTGTGTGGCTCCCCCTTTGACCGATGGATTATTTAGATGTGTATTTATTTTTAAATATTTGGGGTTTTCCATCTATATTTATATTTCTGTTACCTATTTCTAGATTAACTCCATTGTGGTCAAAGAGCATACTTTTTAAATGATTTTTATCCTACTAAATTTGTTAAAATGTGTTTCATGCCCCAGATGTTGTCTTAGGGAATTCCCATGTAAGTTTATGAACAACATGCATGCTGCTTTTGTTGGCTGGAATATTTGTTAAATGTCAGTTAGATCAAGGTGATTGATAATACTGTTCAGGTCATCCATAGTCTTACTAATTTTCTTCTTGCTTGGTCTACAGTTTACTGACAGAAAGCTGTTGAAACTCTCCAGTTATAGTAGCGAGTTTACCTTTTTCTGTTTGCAATTCTATCAATTTTTTGCTTTATGTACTTTGGTACATTTTGGGGGTTACATATGTGTGTAGGATTGTTATATTGTCTTAGAGAATTCAACTTTTGTTATGTAATGCATTCTTTATCCCTGATAATCTTCCTTATTCTGAAGTTTGCTTTGTCTAAAATTAATATAGCTAACTATTCCATTTTTCTTTTGATTAGTGTTAGCATTGTATATCCTTTATCATCCCTCTACTTTTTCTTTTTACTGAATTCATTATAATTTTTAGTCATGTAGTTTTCTAATCAAGGGGTATTTAAACTACAGCCACTAACACATGAAGATCTTGGGATCCTCCTTCTCAAATTTCGGAGTTATTGTTCTAATCTGTAACAAAAAGATGTTTCTTATTCATCTGAACCTCCTTGAACAGGGCCCAAGAAGAGAATTTGTAATTCCTGTTCACATCCCCTTCATTCCTTGAATAATATCATGTACCAGAATTGCCCTAGCCCATGGTTTTTGTTCCAGCTATCATTGTCTTTTACTACTACTTCTCTATCTTATCTTCTCCTGCCAATATTCCTTTCCCAGTTTTTTTGATTGCAGTAAAGTACATATAACATTTACTTTCCTGACCATTTTTAAGTGTACAGTTCATTGGCATTAAGTACATTCATCTTGTGGAACCGTAACTCTCATAGAGTGTCTTTTTGTGACTAGCTTATTTTACTTGGCATAAAGTCCTCAACGTTCTTCCATGTTACAGCATATGTCAGAATTCTCTACTTTTCTAAAGCTAAACGATCTTCCAGTGTATGTGTATATCACATTTTGCTTATCCTTTCATCCATCAGTGGATACTTGGGTCACTTTCACATTTTAGTGATTGTGAATAATGCTGCTATGAACATGGGTGTATAATTCTTTTGGATCTAGTGGGATTGCTGGATTGTATGAATTCTACTTTTAATTATTTTGAGGAACTGTCATGCTGTTTTTCATTGTGACTGTACCATTTTACATTCCCACCAGCAATGCACAAGGGTCCCATTTCCTCTACATTCTTGCTAACACTTGTCATTTTCTGTTGTTTCTGTTGTTGTTGTTTGATAGTAACCATACTAATGGATGTAAGGTGGTTATCTCTTTACTTTTAAATGGGTTGGCTCTGGTCATGATCCCAGGGTCCTGGGATTGTGTCCCACAATCAGGCTCCCTGCTCAGTGTGGAGCCTGCTTCTCCCCTTATCTGCTGCTCCCCCTTCTTATCCTCTCTCTCTCTCTCTCTCTGACAAATAAAAATAAATATATTTTTTTGGTTACGTTAGTCACCATACAGTTCATCATTAGTTTTAAAAATAAAAAAAAATAATAAAATGGGTTACTTATAGACAACATATAGTTCTATCTTTTTTAAATCCATTCTGACCATCTGCCATTTATAGACGTATTTAGACTATTTACATTTAAACTGATTATTGATGTAGTCAGATTTAATAGCGACTGTGTTTGTAACTTTTCTATTCATTGAATTTTTTCTTTCTGCTCTCTTTTTCTGCTTTTTATGGTTTTGAGTATTTTACATGATTCTATTTTATTTTCTCTCTTAATGTCAATTATACTTCTTTTAAAAAGTTTTTGATGATTTCCCTAGATTTTACAAATACATTTTTAACTAAGTTCATCTTCAGATAACACTGTGCTTCCTTCCTTTAGTATAAGTACTTTATAGCAGAATATTTCTGATTCCTCTGGTTGCAGTCATCTGGTTCATTTATCCGTATTACTGCTTTAAGCAGTTACCTTGTAGATTTATTAAGAATATGAAAATCAGAAGACGTTTTCTTACAAAAAATTTATTTTTCATTTATTCCTTCTGTGACACTCTTTTTAAATGTAGATCCAAGTTTTTGACCTATTTAATTTTTCTTCGCTTGAAGAACTTGTAACCTCTTTTTCAGGACAGATCAATTAGTGGCAAATTTAGTCAGTTTTTGTTTGTCTGAGAAAGTTAATTTCTCCTTCACTCTTTTTTTTTTTTAAGAATATTTATTTATTTGTCAGAGAGAGCAGGGGGAGGAGCAGAGGGAAAGGGAGAAGCAGGCTCCTCTCTGAGCAAGGAGCTCGACAAGGGGGGTCAACAGGAGGCTTGCTCCCAGGACACTGGGATCATGACCTGAGCCAAAGTCAGACACTTAACAACCAACTGAGCCACTGAGGCACCTCCTCTTCACTCTTGAGGGATAGTTTTAGGATAGAGAATTAGAGAATTAGATAGATATAGAATATAGATACAGAATTCAAGGTTGGTGGTTATTTTTTTCTTTGAACACTAAAGATTTCTTTTCAGTCTCTCCTTATGTATCTTTTTGACAAGAAGTTTATTATATAATCTTAACTGTTCCTCTACAAACAAAGTGATTTTCTTTTCCCTGCTGAATTCTTTTAAGAATTTCTCTTTGTCTTTGGTTTTTAGCAGTTTGAATATGATATGTTTAGGTATAATTTTTTTTTTTTAACATTTATCTTATTTGGTGTTCTCTGAGTCTCCCAGATAGGTGGTTTGGTATCTGTCATTAATTTGGGGAAGTTCTCAGCCATTATCACTTCAGATATTTTTTTTCTGCTCCATTGTCTCTTTGTTCTCCCTCTGGTATTTCAGTTAGACATATGTTCTACTTTTTGAGTGTCCCAAAGGTTTTGGATGTTCTGTATTTTGGTGGTGGTGTTTTTGTTTGTTCGTTTTTTTTCCCATTCTTCTTCTTTTCATTTCAGTTTGGGACCTATCTTCAGACTCACTGATTCTTTCTCAGCCATGTCAAGTCTACTACTGATGAGCCCATTGAAGGCATTCTTCTTTTCTGTTAACTGTGTTTTTTATTTGAAGCATTTTGATTTGATTCTTTGGAGTTCTGTCTCTTTGCTTATTCATCTGTTCATATATGTCATCTACCTTTTTCATTAGAACCCTAAGCCTATTAATCATAGTTAATTTACATTTCCTATCTCATAATTCCAACATTTGTGTCATAAGATATTGTTCTTATGGTTGTTCATTTCTTCAGATTGTTTGTGGTGTGTTTTTCCCTTGCCTTTTGGCATACCTTGTAATTTGTTGTTGAAAGTTAGGCATCTTGTTTCAGGTAATGAAAACTGAGGTAAATAGAGCTCTAATGTGAGGATTTATGTTAATCCAGGGAGGAACTGGTTTGTGTTTAATGTTTATTATAGCTGTAGATACCAGAGGTTTCATATTTCCCTGTTGTATTTGATTTTTTGACCTTTCCTCTTGACTTCGGAACTTTCCTATATTCTGTTCCTCAGAGAGTGTTTCTCATAGTTCTTTCACCTGTAACCCATCGTTACTTTCCTTGAGCTCCATTGTGTGGTGTTAAGATATGGACAAGGAAGGGGTGCCTGGGTGGCTCAGTGGGTTAAGCTGCTGCCTTCGGCTCAGGTCATGATCTCAGGGTCCCGGGATCAAGTCCTGCATCAGGCTCTCTGCTCAGCAGGGAGCCTGCTTCCCTCTCTCTCTCTCTCTCTCTCTGCCTGCCTCTCCGTCTACTTGTGATCTCTCTCTGTCAAATAAATAATTAAAATCTTTTTTTTTTTAAACATTTTAATATTTTTTTTAAAGATTTTAATGAAAGTTTGCCCTAAGTACTCTTTTTGGGAAAAGGGTTTTAGGTGCAGGGTAACACCAGGGCATGTATGACTCAGTATGAGCAGAAGGTGAAACATTTGACCCAGGTATCTCAAAGATTGTTCTTTACTTAATTGCCCATGTGTTTTCTCATGTCTTTAGTCTGTGAAACATGTCTGGGCTTGCTCTTATCTGCTCTTTTGAAAAATGTTTTCTTCTTTTGTCAGATGGGGCTGTAGATTAACTGTATTTTTTTGTTTTCACCAAACCACTTCCTATTTTTTAAGAAGTCCTCAATATTTTAATTTTAATGATGGCATCTTTTATTATCCAAGTGTTTTTTCCTACAATTTCAAGATTTTTTGATTGGAGGAGAAGGCAACTTAACTAGATTTAACTGTTACCATTGTTAATAATAAATTAATATTAATTGAACAGTTACTCTTACAGGATTCCTGAACTGAATTCCAACATGAGGAGAGGTGTCCCTCCCCACAAACACCAAAGTCATTCTTGGACACCAGCAAGGATGTTCAAGAGTTCAGCTCAACTCTGACACTGTCTGCTCAGAGACAGTATCAGATTCCACAGGTTAAGGGCTCAGTCCTACAGTACTCCTCCCCCACCTCTCCTGATACCACCACCACCTTCAGACATCAGTCCCAAGCCCCAGGCTGTCACTTGTGCTTCTGACCATCTGGCTACAGATTACAGTTACAGTGATCTCCTTCTTAGGTTCAATTAATTTGCTAGAGTGGCTCACAGAACCAAGGGAAACACATTTACCAGTTTACTAAAGGATATGATATAGTATATGAATCAACAACCAATGAAGACATACATAGGTCAGGGTGCCAAAGGAGCTTCTATACTCACGGAGCTTGGGGCCTGGCTTGTTGATGTATGAGAGTTTTTTGGTTCCCAAGTGTAAAAGGTCCCCGAAAAAGGTAAAAAAGCTGTCTTCTTCTTCTTCTTTTTTTTTTTTTTAAAGATTTATTTATTCTGGGGGCCCCTGGGTGGCTCAGTGGTTTAAGCCTCTGCCTTCAGCTCAGGTCATGATATCAGCCTCCTGGAATTGAGCTCCGCATTGGGCTCTCTGCTCAGTGGGGAGCCTGCTTTCCCCCACCTCTCTCTGCCTCTCTCTCTGCCTACTTGTGATCTCTCTCTCTGTCAAATAAATAAAATCTTTAAAAAAAAAAGATTTATTTATTCTGAGAGAGAGAGAGCATGCAAGTGGGGGGAGGGGCAGAGGGAGAGGGAGAGAAAGAATCCCAGGCAGACTCGCCATTGAGTGTAGAGCCCGATGCAGGGCTTGATCCCATGACTGTAAGATCATGACGTGAGCTGAAACCAAGAGTCGCATGCTCAACCCACTGAGCCACCCAGGTGCCCCTGTCCTCTTGGGTTTTTGTGGAGGCTTCATAATATAGTCATGATTGGCTAAGTCATTGGCCATTGGCTAATTCAACCTTCACCCCTCTTCCCTCCCTAGAGTGGTGGGAGTTGAGAGGTGGACTGAAAGTTCCAGCCCTTTTATCATATGGTTGGTCCTCCTGGCAACCAGCCCCCACCTTTCGGTCGGGTCCAGAAGTCACCTTCATTACTAACAAGATACCCATTTACCTTTATGGCTCTGAAGCATTTTCAGAAACTTTGAAGACCAGACAGAGTTCTTAAAATATATCCCAGTGGGGCACCTGGGTGGCTCAGTGGGTTAAGCCTCTGCCTTCGGCTCAGGTCATGATCCCAGGGTCCTGGCATCAAGCCCCACATCGGGCTCTCTGCTCCGCGGGGAGCCTGCTTCCTCCTCTCTCTCTGCCTGCCTCTCTGCCTACTTGTGATCTCTGTCAAATAAATAAAATCTTTAAAAAAAATTATATATATATATATATATATTATATATATATCCCAGTATGTGCCAGGGAACTTGCTAAATGCCTCTAGTATATTATCTCTTTTCATCTTTACATCAACGCAGTAAAATGGATGCTGTTATTTCTATGTCTACTTAGGAAAAATGAAGTTTAAAAACATTAACCTGCCCAGGATCCCGCAACTAAATATGTGTCTGAGCCAGGATATGAACCTAGCCTGTCCAGCTGACGGACAAACAGATCCGTTTATAGCGTAATCCTGTGGCTATGTCACTGCTACCCCACCAAACCCATTAACTTCAGTTCCTCACCCACCTTACGTTTTTATCACTTAAGTTGTTGCACTCTTTTTTTTTTTTTTTTTAATTTGACAGACAGAGATCACAAGTAGGCAGAGAGGCAGGCAGAGAGGCAGGCAGAGAGAGAGGAGAAAGCAGGCTCCCCGCAGAGCAGAGAGCCCGATGTGGGGCTCGATCCCAGGACCCTGGGATCATGACCTGAACCAAAGGCAGAGGCTTCAACCCACTGAGCCACCCAGGCGCCCCAGTTGTTGCACTCTTAAAATCAGTTCCCTCCTACTAGGACCAAATCTTGAACCTCTTTCAAGGCCCAGTTTTAAATGCTACCACAGCTGTAGCACTGTTGGCAGTCTTCCAGCTGGAATAAATTGCTTACTTTTTACCTCATTTTACCTTTATTTGATCTCCTTTCTAGGACTGCCTACTTTTCCTTTAATATAGCCATTGGATGCATACAGTTCTTCCATGCTAAACTGTAAGGTCACTGGGAAGAGGATTTGTGCCTTTTATTATTTGTGTCCTGTATCTGTATGATTCCTAGCATTGCCTGACATGTAGCATTTCAGTAAGTATTATTAATAAATAATGTATATTCAGTCAGTTTAATTTTTGTCTTTATAACTGCATCCTTTTAAATCAGTTTCTGCATCAAGGTTGTTGACTTATAAATATTTGTGTGGATTTTATTTAAATATGAATAGGGATCTGGAGCATATCTGTTTTAATCCTGCTGATGGGATTAATATTTATGAATATCTAAGAAATGGAAAGTAGTTTTAGAGCTAATTAGATGGAGACTGGCATCAATTAAAATATCTAAATTTGCATGAAAATTTCAAGGAAATTCAAGATATTTGGGAGTCATTTGCATGCTAAATAAACATTTTGATTTCTTCTTTTAGAAGTTAAATAAAGTGATTTGTAATATGGAAGATGATTCCTAAATCAAAAGTAGGCAACAGATCATTGTTTCTGTCACATAAACCTAGAAGGAAAATAGCATGTGTCTGCCAAGGTTTTAAAATTCATGTCACAATTTCACAAACCAATTTGGTTGTAAACTATCTTTCTTTTCAATAGTACATAGCAATGAGAGTTGTGCCACCTCATTTTTTTAAAAGGTTTTATTTATTTGAGAGAGATAGTGAAAGAGTATGGGATTGGAGGGAGAGAAGCAGGCTCCCCACTGAGTAGGGAGCCTAATGCGGGGCTCGTTCCCAGGACCCTGAGATCATGACCTGAGCCAAAGGCAGAGGCTTAACCCACTGAGCCACCCAGGCGCCCCAGACTTGTGCCACTTCAAACAAGTGATATATTAAGCATAGAATAGCTAAGATTTATTAGCAAGGTCATTTTCTTCTGTTTCAGAAAATAATAGAATTTGAGAATTCTAAGTTTTACCTATACAACAATTGTCTTAAGAATAACCCTTATCATTTTCCAGTGGTAGGACATTCTTTCTCATAAGACATCCCATTTTGCTGTTGGATAGAGTTTCATGTTTTAAAAGTTATTCCCTACTTTATAATGTTTTTAAAATCTCTGCTTTTTAGAGCTTCTTTCTTACCTGTACTTTGAATCTTTAGAATCTATAAAAACCTTAAGATTTTTAACACTGTAATTCTCATGTGGAGCATCCGGCAGAATGAGATAGAGCGTAGGCTGTGGGGCTATAGCTATTTTTTTATAGGAGTCTCCTGAAAGCAGATGTTTATAAAGCAGATTGTGACAGTCTAAGAGGATGCTTAAGCCTAAATCATTATTGTGTAGCATTATTCCTCTGCTTTGGTTTTCTTAATTCAATATCATTATATTTTAAATTTCAAAATAGTCATGAAATTGTATTAGTTTGAGAAAGGGGGAGGAAATTTGTCTTTTTCTTATGCTTCTCACTTAAAAGCTTCTATGAAATATGCCTAATCTGTTGAGAGACACCATTGGGAGCAACCAGTGCGCAGCTTTGAGCTCATTGTAACTGCCACATATTTTTCAGTGGCTCCTTTATGTGATACATTACTCTCAGGAGCAAACAGTTTGCAGCTCTTCTCACATTCTGTTAGAGTTTTTATTTTTAATAAAGTGCTATGATTAATAGCCTAATGTAATTGTTGTTTCCCCATTGAGTGTAAATACTTCATTTGAATGTCTTTAATCTGAAGGAACAGTTGTTTTATTGGACTCTTGTTGTTTTTCTGTGCTTCTCAAGGTTTTTTGATTGCTTTCTTTGGGCTATTTATAGTGGGAGGAGAAAATGGACTTCTCTATCAGAATTGTGGAGTAAGGCCCAGTAGAGAAATGTTAAGGATGAATACTGACATGCTTGAACATTCATAAATATATTTTTATGATAATTTTGGAATGGGACAAGCATCTATTGCAATTCTGATTGATTTTCCAGTGGCAATTATGAAAATACCTTGTCTCTTTGGACTACTGGTATTCTGATGATACTATATTATAGATGCTTTCCAAAATGCCATCGTGCTTTCACCAAGTTCTTTGTTTTGTCGTTGTTGTTTGGGAGGTTGATTTTTAAAAAGTTTTTTTTTTATTTTTGCAAATTAAAGTATAAGGTAAAACAAGGTAGAAAGGAACTACTGAAAAGTTGAGAAATTATGCATCTAGTTCTTTCAAGAATCTGGTGCTCCACTAATCAATAGACAGTGGTTCATTGTTCTTTCTCTTGAGGTGGTGATACCCTTCAGCCTGGTCATTCCTACATCCACTCTCAGGAGCCTGGCTGGGAGCAGAAGTGTAGGAAACACTTCTGTGTAACCACAGAGCAGTTTTCCTTTTGTTCAGAAATCCAGAGTTTCAGGTCAGGCTTCTTTGGCACTAACCACTGAGTACTTCATTAGCCCTAACCAGAAGCCGGCTACATTTGTTAATAGTGTAGTAGGGTAAGAATTCAATATTGATAAGAAAATTTGAAAGCTTATCTTGTGACATTGAGTATTGAATCTGACTTTTATTAGGAAAGTAAGTTGGGTGAAACTTTTACAAAATAGAGAAAAATAGTTTAATAGCGTATGTGTTAAGTAGCATATGTGTACTTACATATAAACAGACATCATTCTGGCCTTTTTTTGGCCAATAAGGGTATTACTTTTACTTTGTCTTAGAATTTAGGGAGAGCTGCTTATTTTTGTATTTTTGAAAGTCTTTCTTTTCGGGGCCCCTGGGTGACTCAGTTGTTAAGTGTCTGCCTTTGGCTCAGGTCATGATCTCAGGTCCTGAGAGTGAGTTCCTCATCCGGCTCCCTGCTATGCGGGGGGCCCGTTTCTCCCTCCCTCCTCCACTCCCCTTGCTTGTGTTCCTTCTCTAGCTGTGTCTCTCCCTGTCAAACAAATAAATAAAATCTTTAAAAACAATATTGAAAGCTCTGTTTATATGGAGACTTTTAAAAAACTTCTCAAAATAATTTTAGAATTGTCACAGTGTCACAACGAGCAGAGAAAGCCTTGTAGTATATCCTTCACCCAACTTCATCTAATGTTACCATCTTAAATAATCATGATATAATAAACAAAATTAAGAAAACCACAAACTTCATTTTGATTTCACCAGTGTTTCCATTAATGTCTTTTTTCGGTTCCAGGATCCATTTTGGATCCCACATTGCATTTAGTTGTCACGTGTCCTTAGTCTCTTCAGTCTGTGGCTGTTCTTTTGTCTTTAATACCTTTGACACTTTGACACTTAGGAAGAGTATTGGTCAGGTATTTTGTATAATGTTCTCAATTTTCATTTTATCTGGGATTTTCTCATGATTACTTTAGGTTAATGGATTACATTAAGGTTAAGGATTTTTTTGGACAAATATTACAGAATTGATGTGCCCTTTTCAACACTTCCATATCAGGGTTATATATATTATATATATCTTGTTATTTGGTAATGTCAGCTTGATCATGTGGTTAAGGTGGTGTCGGTTGGATTTCTCCCTTGTGAAGTTGTTTTTCTTTTTGTAATTAATAGATACTTTCGGAGATACACTGTGAGGCTGTACAAATATCCTATTTTCCCTTAAACTTTTAGGGGTGAAGCTTTTTAGTTGCTGGGCTTTATTATGGAATAATTGGGTAGTCATTCTTTTCTGTTATTGTTGCTAGGACCATACCAGACAGCAGTATTTGTCAGTCTTCTCAGCTGCTCAGCTTATCCTAAGAGGAATGCTTCACTCTCCTGCTTGGTGATAGGAAGCTTGGTTGCCAGCCTTCTGGAACTTGCTGGGGAGGGTGATAGGGAGTTTCACATTTCAGTACGTGGTCTTAATCTCCTCTGAGATTGGTCACCTCTGAGCCCAGAGCCTCTCTGATTTAGTTTCTCCTGAGTATAAATCTCTTGTCTCCAGGGGTGAGGCGGAGGTTTAAGAGCTCCTAATTCCTGTCCCCCCATCATCCCTGTCTCCTGAAGTGCTCACAGTTCCTCACGGTCAGTTGGTTTGAGTCTCCTCAGTCTGTCCCTCTTGGTGTACCTGGAACAACTCTGCTCCATTGATTGTCCACTTTTTTTTTTTTTTTTTTTGGCATGTATTTTGGGTTGGGATTACAGATACCTCTTAGTTTTGTCCAAATGAAGTTTGTGTTCGTATTTCTTGTTGTTTGGGGGTATTTTAAAGTGGTGTACCCAGAAATGTATTTACCCGTCTGTCCTAAAACCAAAGCCAAGATAGGTTTTCAGAAGACTATTTGGCAACATCTCTGAAGCATTCAAATACACAAAACTTTGGGTCAGCATTTCACTTCTAGGAATTCATCTTACAGAATTATTTACACGTGTGCACGAAGATAAAATGTACAGGAAAATTTTCAGAAACATTGTCTATAGAGCCAAAATAAATAAATAATGGAATCAGCCTAAATGTAAGTCCTAATAAGGGGATGATTAAATAAAGTGTGACATGTTTGTATTATAGACTAGTATGCAGCAGTCGGGGCTAGTGAGTTTTGTTTATATATACTGATGTGGGAAACTCTTAAAGACATATTACACCATAGAGCAATTCTCAGAGCAGCATTTTTGGTATCATTTTATTCTTATATTTATAAGTACATAATTGAAAAATGAAAATATTTGGAAGAATATAAGCCAGACCTTTTAACAGTGGTATTTTGGGAATGATGAAAAGTAGAACTTTAATCCTCTTGCTTTGTCTACTTCTTTATTGTATAAATTACTTCTGAACATAATAAAAAGGTGAGGTCTTAAAAAAAATTAATTACTTCTGTAACAGGCTTATTACATTTTGGTTTTTAAACAAAAATATGAAATAGACTGCCTACAAAAGTAGCTGAACAATGACTGGTTTTCAGACAGTCTCTCTCTCTTTTCTTTAATTAAAGATTTTATTTATTTATTTGACAGAGAGAGACACAGCGAGAGAGGGAACATAATTGGGGCAGAGGGAGGAGCAGGCTTCCCGATGAGCAGGGAGCCCAGTGCAGGGCTCAGTCCTAGGACCCTGAGATCATGACCTGAGCTGAAATGAAGGTAGATGCTTAATGGCTGAGGCACCCAGGTGCCCCCAGAGTCTCTTTAAAGAACTCTTCGAGACACTATCTCAGGTATCATTGAGGATCGCCAAACTGGGCTACTGTTTGGGAAAAGAAATTTCACGATCATATAGGAATGGGAAATTCTGGGTTAACAAACTGAACAAGTTTTTCTCCTGTAGAATTGCTGGGAGTCTTTAACATGCTAAAATGTATGGCAGATCTGCACAATCTCACAAATATAATTGTTTTCTCTCTCTCTTTTTATGGCATGCTTGTTAACTTCTCCCAAAAGAAATGCTCTGTGGAACTATATTTTTGTTGACATTGCTATTATGTTTAGAGCAATAAAGCTCCATGTTAATTTGACCAGTTTTGAACAATGAATTTTGAATCATGCTGCTATGAACATTCCTGGGAAATAATCACTTTAGTATATTCTTTTATGCAAGGAAATGAAAGGATAGAAAGATAGAAATTTTTCCCAAGATACCTTCAGAATCTTCTGAACTCCTTCAAAAGGTGAGAAAGAAGTTTTAAAATTAATATGTTTTCAAAGGAAGATTATGAAAAAGGAACAAAATTTGGATTTCAAAAGAAAACTTTAATGTGCCTACTCACAGCTCACTTGGCTGGTGTGAGTGGGTGTCAAATTAGGATAATTGGATCCACTTAAGTGAGGGCAACATGCCCAGCACAGAACTTAATGATCTCTACCTAGAAACTGTTTTACATGCATAGATGGATTGGTTAAATTCATAATTATAAACTACTAAAAGCGACACTTCATCAGTCACGAATCTAATGTATGATTAAAACCAGATCTATCAACCACAATGTAGCTGGAGTTGGAAAGTGATTTATTAGAAAAATGAAAATAGTTCTGATGATTTCCTCAAGGAGCACCAGGAAGAATACAATCCTTCTTTGGGGTCTCACACAGATCCTTTCAGTTGGTTCCACTTCAGAGCCTATCAAGGTCATCAGGTTTCAGTGAAAGTGCTGGTATGAAGCTGCTGCCAGCGGTTTGGGCAGCAGGTCAGAGCTCATAGCATTTTTGATGTTTGGATTTTGAAAGTTTAATAACTTTTCTCAGACATATTTCCCAGTTATGTTTGGCTTGATTCAGATTTATGTGGTCCTGATTGCTCCAAATACAGTAGCAGTGTGCCCGTAGGTACCGAAGTTGAACCGTCCATTCCTGTTCAGTAACCAAGGAGACATCGAGCACAGCATGCAGGACCCTGACCTCTGCACGGGGGTGTTTGGACTTCATTCTGTAGGTAGTTTTGGGGAGTGATGTGTTCAGATCTTTTATTTTCAGGAGGCAAAAGGGAAAGGGAGCAGCATAACTCTTTTTTATTATTATTATTTCAGTTAGCCAACATATAGGACATCATTACAGTACATCATTAGTTTTTGATGGAGTGTTCAACAGTTCATTAGTTGGTATAACACCCAGTGCTCATCAACAACACGTTGTAACTCTTAATATAATCAGACTTAAGAAAAAACACCAAGGTTTCACTTATGCTTTGGGACCCTTGATGACTAATTGGTATTTGTAAAATCATTGAGTAATTTCTGGATACTTCATTTTTGTGAAGAGTTCAGATAGATTAGTTGTAAATTCAGGTGTTTTGAGCCACAGGAATGTCCTAGTTTTCTGTAACTTGCTATTGTAACTCTGTAACTGTCTTAACTATACACTGGAGAAAGTATGTTGAGTAGTTCCAACTAGCCAAGTTAAGCCATTTCAGTCTTCTTAATTATTTTATTTAAGTATGATTTACATACCATAAAATTCATGCATTGTAAGTGTACATGTCAGTAATTTTTAGTGGATATTTAGAGCTGTGTAGTCATCATCACAAAATAGGTACAAAACATTTCCATCCCCCCCAAAATCATGTATATCTGCTTGCAGTCAATACCTCCTTTTGCCTCCAGCCACAGAGAATCAATGATTTGCTTTCTGTTGCTTATAAACGTGCCTTTTGTAGTTCTTTTACATAAAAATGAAATCATGTAATATGTAGTCTTTTGCAACTGGTTCTTTCATTTAGGGTAATATTTTTGAAATCATCCACATTGTGGCATCTATCAGTATCTTCTATATTTTTATTGCTGAATAATATCTTTTATAGAGATATACCTCAATGAATTGTTGAACACTACATCAAAAACGAATGGTGTACTATATGTTGGCTAACTGAACATAATAAAAAAGAAAAAGATGTATACCTGTTAGTGTTTACCTGTTTACTGGTGGGTGGACACTTGGATTGTTTCTAGTTTTTAAGTATTCTGAATACTGATACTGTGAACATTTGTGTAAAAATCTTTGTATGGACATTTGTTTTCATTTCTCTTGGTTAGATTCCTAGGAGTAAAATTCCTGGGTTGTATGCAAAGTCTATGTTTAACTTTTTAAGAAACGACCAGTAAAACTCTCTGTTCACAGATGACATCACCTTATATGTATAGAAAATCATAAGGAATTCACAAATAAACTATTAGAACTAATAAATGAGTGCAGCAAGAGTCCGCATCCATATACAAAAATCATTTGTATTTCTGTACACTTAACAGGGAGTGATCTGAGATTAAAATTAAAGTAATTTCGTTTATGATACCATCAATAAGAATAAAACACTTTGGAGTAAAATAACCAAAGAAGTGCAAACTTAACATTTTTGAAAGAAATTAAAGACGTAAATAATAAAAGACAATTTGTGTTCATCAGTTAGAAGACTTAATACGTTCCCACCAAAAACGTATGAGGATTCCAGTTCCTCACTGCCCTCACTTAACACTTATCAGTACTGTGCTGGTACAAAACTCGGAACCCTTTTTGATTATATCCATTCTAATGAGTGTGTGGTAGTATGTCATTGTGGTTTTAATTTACATCTCCTTAATGCCTAATGATGTTGCACTCATTTTCATGAGTTTATTAGCTGTTCTTATGTTTTCTTTGATAAAATGTCTGAGCTTTTTGCTCACTTTTAAATTGTGTTGTTGTGGGGCGCCTGGGTGGCTCAGTGGGTTAAGCCGCTGCCTTCGGCTCAGGTCATGATCCCAGGTCCTGGGTTCAAGCCCCACATCGGGCTTTCTGCTCAGCAGGGAGCCTGCTTCCTCCTCTCTCTCTGCCTGCCTCTCTGCCTACTTGTGATTTCTCTCTGTCAAATAAATAAATAAAATCCTTAAAAAATAAATAAATAAATAAATAAATAAATTGTGTTGTTGTTCTGATTGATTTATGAGAGTTCATTTTATCTTCTGGTCCTGAATTACATGTTCAAGTCCTTTATCAGATGTATGATTCAGAAATATTTTCTGCCAGTCTGTGGCTTGTCTTGTCATTTACTTAGTTGTGTTTTTCTTAAAGTGCAGAAGTGTTTATTTTTAATAGAATGCAGTTTATCAGTTCTTTTCTTTTATGTCTTATGCTTCTGTTGTCATCTCTAAGAATGTTTTTCTAACCCAAGACTTGAAGACTTCCTCCTATATTTTCTTCTAGAAGTTTTAATTCTTCCATTAAGTCTGTGAGGCATTTTGAGTTAATTTTTGCTTTTGGTGCTAAGTAAAGATCTAAGTTCATTACTTTGCATATGGATATAGTTGTACTCACACCAGTTGTTGAAAAGACTGTTCTTCCCACATTAAAATTTCTTGACGCTTTGGCCAAAAACCAGTGACCACAAACTTAGGGGTTTATTTATGGACTCTTGGTTTTCTTCCATTGATCTTTATGCCTATTCATATGCCAATACCAGGCTGTCTTGATTCCTGGAGCTCTGTTGTAAGTTTTGAAATTTGGGTAATGCAAGTCTTCCAGCCTTTTTTTTTTTCTTTTTCAGAATTGATTTGGCTATTCTAGGTCTTTGGCATTTCTGTTACATTTTAGGAGCAGCTTGTCATCTTTATAACATTGTCGTCTAATCCATGAACATTTATTTATTTAGATCTTCTTTTCATTTAGGAATTTTTAATTTAGATGTTGTTTAATTTCTCTCCAGCAATGTGTTGTAGTTTTCAGGGTACAAATCTTACACTTTTGTTAAATTTATTCCTAAATATTTTGTTCTTTTTGATGCTATCATGAATGGAATTGTTTTCTTTTTTTTTTTTTAAGATTTTATTTATTTATTTGACAGAGTGATCACAGATAGGTAGAGAGGAAAGCAGAGAGAGAGAAGGGGAAGCAAGCTCCCTGCTGAGCAGAGAGCCCGATGCGGGGCTCGATCTCAGGACCCTGAGATCATGACCTGAGCTGAAGGCAGAGGCTTTAACCCACTGAGCCACCCAGGTGCCCCTGGAATTGTTTTCTTAATTCCATTTTTGGGTTGTTCACTCCTAGTATATAGACATTGAGTTGGTTTTCATATATTGACTGCATTGTGTGACCTCACTAAACTTATCAATTCTAGTAGCTTTTTTTTTTTTTTTTTAGATTAGAGTTTTCTACACAGATATAATTAGGTCATCCACAAATAAAGACAATATTCCTTCTTCCTTTCTAATCTTTATTTACTTTGTCTCTTTTTCTTGCTTTCCTGCACTGGCTAGAACTTTTAAGTACAATGCTTATTAATACGAGAAATGAGAACTGACACCCTTGTCTTATATCCAACCTTAGGGGAAAAGCATTTACTTTTTAGCCATTTAGTGTAATTTTCACTGTATGTTTTTCAGGATGGGGAACTTTGCTTCTATTCCTGGTATGTTGAGAGTCTTTATCATGAATATGTAGGTGTTTGATTTTGTCAGATGCTTTTTCTGCATCTATTAAAGTGATCAGTTATTCTTTTTTTCTCTACTGTGGTATATTACATTGATTTTTGGATATCAAACTAGTCTTGGATTCCTGTGATAAATCCTGCTTGGTCATGTTGTATAACCCTTCTAATGTGTTACCAAATATGGTTTGCTGGTATTTCATTAAGAGTTATTATATCTGTGATCATGAGGGATATTTATCTATAGTTTCTTTTCCTTTGACTTTGATATTAGAGTAGTATTGGCCTCACAGAGTGAGCTGGAAGTGTTTCTTCTCTGTTTTCTGAAAGACTTGTAAAGGATTAGTATTATTTCTTATTTTAAATATTTGATAGCATTTACCAGTGAAGCTGTCTGGACTCAGACTTGTCGGTGTGGGAATTTTTTTTTTAAGATTTTATTTATTTATTTGTCAGAGAGAATGAGCACAGGCAGACAGAGTGGCAGGCAGAGGCAGAGGGAGAAGCAGGCTCCCTGCTGAGCAAGGAGTCCAATGTAGGACTAGATCCAAGGACGCCGGGATCATGACCTGAGCCGAAGGCAGATGCATAACCAACTGAGCCACCCAGGCGTCTCTGTGCAGGAATATTTTTAATTACTAGTCAAATGTCTCTATTTTTTACAGTTCTACCCAGATTTCGTGTTTCTTTGTAAGTAGGTTTGGTAATTTTTGTCTTTCTGGGAATTTTTCTATTTCCTCTGAGTGACCTGATTTATTGGCTTAAATTTGTTTATAATTTTACTTTGTAACTTACCAATCTATATGGTTGGTCATACTGTTCGTTCTTTGATTCTTGATTTAGGTAACTTATGTGTTCTATTAATTTCTTAGTCTTGTGTCTTTTTTTTTTTAAACTGGCTAAAATATTATTCAATTTAATTTTTCCCAGCTTTATTGAGGTATGATTGATAAATGGTAATATATTTAAAGTGTACAACATGATGATTTGATATATGTATACATTGTGAAAGGATTCCCACAATCAGGTTAACAGGTTAATTAAAACACCCATCACCTTACAGGGTTACTTTTTGTGTGTTTATGAAAATGCTTAAGATCGGGGCACCTGGGTGCCTCAGTGGGTTAAGCCTCTGCCTTCAGCTCAGATCATGATTGTGATCTCTCTCTCTCTCTATGTCAAATAAATAAATCTTAAAAAAAAAAAAAGAATGCTTAAGATCTACACTCTTCACTAAGTAAAAGATTGCATAATTCATGTGAGGCTTCTTTTTTTATAAAGGTATTAAATTTCCCTTTAGGCATGGCTTTAGCTGCATCCCATAATTTTGAATTTGTTGTGTTTTTATTTTCATTCAGTTAAATATTTTTTTAAAGATTTTATTTATTTATTTGACAGAGAGAGATCACAAGTAGGCAGAGAGGCAGGCAGAGAGAGAGAGGGGGAAGCAGGCTCCCTGCTGAACAGAGAGCCCAATGTGGGGCTCGATCCCAGGACCCTGAGATCATGACCTGAGCCGAAGGCAGAGGCTAAACCCACTGAGCCATCCAGGTGCCCCTAAAGATATTTTTTTAAATTTTTCTTGTGATTTCTTCTTTGATCCTTGGGTTACTAAAGAAGTGGGTTGTTTGATTTCCAAAAACTGGGGGTCTCCCCATATTTCTTTGAATTCATGTATTTTGGGGCCCTGTTTTTAGATGTATATGTATTTATAATTGATATGTTCAAAGAAAAGATACACAATTTAGTGATAATAATTGGCGATTTTAATATTCTCTCAAAAATGAATTAAAACAATTAGAAAAAGTTAAGAGTATAGAAGACTTAACTCTAGCAACCACTTTGCCCTGACTGATACTCTAGAATCCCCACCCATCAACTACAGATACAGGTTTTTTTCAAGCACATACAAAACAATCTCCAGCATAGACCATATGCTGTATGTATGTAAAACAAGTCTCAGGAAATTTTAAAAGACTGCAGCCATACAATGTGTGTGCCTGATCACAACAGAACAAAATCAGATATCCACCGCAGGCCTGTTCTTTGGGGCTTGCTGTGGAAGTGGTGGATTCTTCAAGCTCAGGGGTCTTCTTCTGTAGCAACCTGCTGCATGTGTACACATCCGTCCAGGGCCTTCGCTTTGCCTTTGTGCAGCTTGGGGGGTTTGGGAGCTGATGAAAACAAACAAGAAACTCTAGCTATTGCTGTTGCCTTGAGTAATAAAGTTTTGTCTCTGATGCAAGACTTATGTTTCTGCCAGCGCCCATGACACATAATAGCCTGTCTTATTAGCTCATCAGTAAGGTAATTGCAAACTTGTGTGGTTCCTGACAGTTTTCTTTAGTTCCTGGAACATATTTTTAACAGTTGCTTTGAAGTCTTTGTTAAATCTAATATCCAGAGACCCCCTGAGACCTTTTGTATTGACTGTAGTTTCTACATTAGCCTCTGAGTATAGGCCACACTTCGTTTCTTTGTATGTGTCTTCATTTTTTGTTGACTATTAGATATTTGGGATAGCGTATTGTAGCAGCTGTGGATTCTGGCTCCTCCTCCCCTCCCCCAGAGCTGTTCTTGTCTTGTTGTGGACTAAGCCTGCTTGGACTAAATCCTTGACATCCATCTTCCCCACACTGCAACACTGATGTTTCTCCTTAGCTTTTTTGTTTTGTTTTGTTTTGTTTTTATCCTTAAGCCTGGCTTTTAGGGGTAACCCTTGTGTCTATATGGATTAGTGTTTAGCCAAAGATCAGGAGTTGTGCTCAGACCCCTCAAGCCAGTAGCCTTCCACTCTGAGCTGATGGATCTGGTGTGGTTCGGGGCATGCATCCAAACTGGAGGTCGTTTTTTAGTCTGCCTCAGCTTTTGTTTTCTGCGGGGCTCCCTCACTGGTCCTCTGAATACACACATAGATTCTGCTGGCCAGAGATATGTGGGTCCCCAGGACCCACTGCTGGCTCTGCTGCACGTCCTTATGGCCTTTGAGCCCTCTTAGTGTTCTTCACTTTCCCAGACTCCCTCTTAAATCCTGCCAACTGTCGCCCACTGTTTGCTCCAGAAGATCACAGCCTCCAGCTGGCGGAGACCCTGGCCCTTTCTATTCCCTTGCCACTGAGATTACACTCCGACTGACCATACTCACATCAGTGAGCCCTCTGACAGCCACGGCAGGACCACCAGCTTCCAAGGCCTGCCCTGCTCTGTTGACAACTGCTCCCGCAGAGCTGGGGACCTTGGAGCAGCTGCAGGCGGGAATGGCGCCCGCTTGCTGTTTTCATCTGAACTGCAGTAATTTTCACGAATAAATACTTCTTGGTTTGTTGTATGCCTTTGGCCAGTTTCCAGTCTTTGACAGTTTTGTCCAGCCTTGTAGTTGTTTTTGGGAAGAACATCTGTTGACATCCTCAAATGGTCATGCTAGAAGTCTGAAGTCCCAATCTGTATCATTTGCTGTTGATCCTGGTGACTGTGTGATTCTCTGGGGTCACGCGAGACTTCCCTTAACCGCCCACCTAGAACCTGGAACAGCAGAAAAAGAACCAACTTGGGGAAAGTGGGTGTAAAACACTAGGACCAGAATGGACATGGATTTTTCCCATAGTTAATTAGGAATCATTTACGATGACCTGGCATTATTAATACTTTTATTCTAGGTATAACTGATAAAATATACTTGCAAAGCAAATGTTTATATAACATAATTATATAGTTATTTATATGTGCTTTGAATCAACTAGAAAGATTAAAATATCGTGTATGATGATATTCTAGCAACACTGGTCTCCATTGCACCAACATTCTCTCTGAATTTTCTTCCACTTATTAATTCAATAAATACACATTTGTTGATTATGTAGGGTATACGTAGGCACAATAAGTGATGCCAAGAGGAGGCAGGTACAGATTTTGTCCTCAAGGAGCTTATAGGTTAGCATGATTCATCATGAACATGAAAAATACGCATGGGAGTGCTGTTGCCTCTGAAGACTTACAGGTGTGTGCTCTAGGTCTGTAGGCTGACTGAAGTTTCCCTTTCTGACGATTGTCACCCATTACTTCTGTCCCTGGTCATTCCTGCTTACATTCCCCTCTGGGTGCCTTTATACTTACCTTCTTCTCTTTTTCATCCATTCAAGCGAATTGTGGTGATAATGTGTACCTAGTGCTTCCCACATGCCTTTTCTTACTGATGTTCATGTGGTTCCCATTAGCCTGGGATGTGGTTAGGGAGTGTTTCCAGTTTATACACAAGGTAACTAAGATCAGAGAGACTAAGTGACTTGCCCAGCTTCACATTATTAGGAAGTAGCAGAGTCAAGTTTTGAACACAGGGTCTTTGTGCTTGAAATCCTGGGCTTTTCCCAGTATGCTATACTGCCTCTCACGTTATGAAGTTCCTCTCTGCTCCAGCCAGCAGATAGGTGGGAAATACCTAGCTTAGTAAGTCGGGTCAGACTTGGAAGTGGCTTTTCCTTAGTGTGTTTTTGGATAGGCACACAAATGAGGCAAGAAAGCAGGACTGTGTTAAGGCTACTCTTTGAACCGTTTCCCTCTAAGGGTTTTTAGTGACTTAATTTTATAATCAGAGATTCATATTTCCAGTGGCTTCTTACACATTTCTCTGGCAGATATTGGACCATTACTCTGGATCCAGCATGTTCAGAACCAAATTTGCCATCTCTCCCTCAGTCTCTAGTCTCTTTTAATGTTGCCGTTCTCCATGAGTGACCCCACCAACCAACCACACATTCTCCCAAGCCAAAAACCTGGGAGTCTTTGACTCCTTTCTAACCTTCACCCCCACCTCCAATCCTGTCATTCCCACCCTACCTCATGGAGCTGCTGTATGCATAACTGACATCATTGATGAAAAAGAACTCTGAAAGCTGTGAAGGAGGTATTTTCTCTGAAGCAACACATCTGTCAAAGCATCAGGAATAAGCATGAGACCTTACTGGCCATTCACATGTAACTTTCTTACAACATGGACACTTGGGTCAGTGGAGTGTGGACTTGTGTCTTCCGGGACTTCATAGTCTTATACTCTGATGGCACTCTGTACTCTTCAGTGTACTTTCTCATAAGGAGAGGAAAAGAGAGAGTGAGTGAGTTGCCCACTGTGGCACCGCCCGAGTAGAACTCCTGTTGGCTAAACACGGAGGCCTCTGGAACTAAAACCAGTGTTGATTTTAACAGTCCATCATTTACTGTCTGTGACCTAGGATGAGCGATTTAGCTCTTTTAAATGTCAGTCTCTACATAGAGGACAGAAATAAAATGACTGCTTTTTTCATAGAATTGTTGTTAGGATTCGGGGCGTCCACATGAAGAGCCAGAGTGCCATGTAGAAACTGAAGCTGTTGGATGACTCTTGCCCCTCCTCCACTGAAGTAACGACTTCAGCTTGGTCCTCTCCGTACTCCCTTAGAGAACTTACTCGGTATGGCAGAGTTAGTGGACTGCCTCACTTTAGATGCCCTCAGTTCACAGGCCTTTCCCGGAGGTTATTGACCTACAGTTTCACTGAGAATTAGGTCCAGAATTTTCATGTTTTCCTCTCTGCCTCTCTTCTACTAATTTTCCCATTAAGGTTATCACACAACTCATTCGAACTCCTTTAGTTAAAAATTGTGAAATTATACTTCTACTCTCTGGCCCCAAGATGCAGGAGATTCTGGGTTCAGTACTGGGAAAATCAGAAGTGTCCAGCAGCAGAGTGGACTTCCTTAAGGAGTAATAAAGTTACCCATGACTGCAAGTGTACAAACGGAGACTTCTGATGAGCGGGGCTTTGACCTCCCTCCGCTTCATCTCCAGTTCCTGAGTCTGCAGGCCGTGCTGGTATATACTGCAGGGAGCACCGTAACGAACAGATCAGCTTCCTAGAAGTACTGTGGTTTTGGAATTCTTGATTCATGTTTTTATATATTTGTGGTTAAATGAATTGAAAAAGGTAGCAAATGAAATATTAGTGACATGAGGAAGGTTGTCAGACTTGCCTGGGTCTTGCCGAATTACCAAGAGCAGGGTTTAATATGAGATAAAGTTAAAGATGTGGCTCCTGAGTCTCCCGCAGAGCTGAAGACACTGGCTCTGCAGGGAGGTCATGACAGCCTGGGCCTGTGTCCAAAGCAACGAGGCTCATCCAGACTGCACATGTTATTCCGTATTTGATAAAGTAGCTGAAAGTACTGAGGTGTTCTCATAGGGGAGACTTCTATGTGCAAAGCTTAATAGATGTTGCATGCTGCTTTCAGAATTAAAGAAAATTACTTGGTCACTGCTGTGTCCTTCTGTGAGATGTTTTATTCTCAGCCGTCACCCTCTCTGTCCCTTGCTCACAACCATTATAGTGACCAGAAAATCTGCTTGCTCTACAGTGATGTGTCTGAATAGTGCCCATTAGTTTTCAGTAGTTAACCCCGGCCTGCATGTTAGCCTTCAGTTTAATGGCCTTTTTTATGTTCATTCATTTTATTTTATTTCCCATCGTGGTTTTGTTTATTTCTTTTTTGTTTTTTGTTTTTTCTGTTCTCTTTTTAAAAACCGTCGTGGTTTGCCCTTCATATTCCCCAATGTTTGCACATGACAAGATGTTGCCATCCCAACATTACCTCCCACTTCACTGACCAGTGCCACTACTGACCATCTAGCACCAGCCACAACAGGACCACTGCCTTCAGCTCCTCGGGATGTCGTGGCCTCCCTGGTCTCTACCCGCTTCATCAAATTGACGTGGCGCACACCTGCATCAGAGCCTCATGGAGACAACCTTACCTACTCTGTCTTCTACACCAAGGAGGGGATTGCTAGGTAAGTGTCCATGTTCCGGAGCCAGTTGGTTGCATCTTGGTCAATCCCAGGCCAGTTGTGCTCACCCTGGCTCCTTTTTGTGCAGAATCTATACCAGTTTTTGGTCCAGAAAAAATGATCACAAAGATGCATATTTCCCAATTTTAGGTCATTAAAATTTATCCCAATCAGACCGAAGTCCTGGTATTCATTCTTTCCTGCGTCTCTGGAACAACTTGGGACACGGGTGTGGTATAGATAGAGATGTTTAGGTGGAAGTATTGGTATATAACTAGGCTCCTCTCTTTTCATATGGTTCGGTCAGCACAGCCGCTAGGACGTGGTTTCCTTAGAACATTCAGATTCTGGAAATTAAGGTGGACTTAACTTCGAGCAGTAATCGTAAATGCGTACTTGCCTGCACCCGTATGTGGATGTGGGCCGCTGAGCTCGCCGGGGGTCTCCTGGATGGCACAAGAGTGATAGTAGCTCGTTTCCCTAACTGCGTTTTCGTTAAGTCCCTCCCCATCTCCACCTCTTTCAGGAGCTCACATTGCTTCTTCATCGCTTACGGGACATTGTCCAGAATCCCCAGGTCGCTTTACTCATCACCAGCTTTATGGCGTCTGTCCAGCCTTCCGCCTCTCTCCTCCCACTCTACCTCCCTTTCTGATGAAGCCTGTCTGATTCCTGTCCTGTGTGCTGTCTTTCTTCCAGTGTGTTCTCAGTCGCTAACCCCTTCCCAGCTGAAGCTGAAGTCAGTTTGTGGCCCAGATTAAGCCCCAGGACGCCCGCATGCATTTTTCTCTACCTTTCTCAGCAGATACAGCCTTTCTCTTTACGTGTTCATGCCACTAATATTGGCACTTAATTATGATAACATGTGATCTCTTACTGCCATAAGTTGTTACTCTTCTGCTATTTTATGTGTATTTGTGTTGTTTTCCCAACCCAACTATAAAATCTTTGGGAGGAACTTGCCACACGCTATGTATTCTTAGCATTGCCAAGTAGATTTCTTCAGACCAAAATAAGAAAGCTAAAGTATCTGTTTTGGTTAGGGCCCTTGAGCATGAAATAAAGCTTGTGTCTCTCCCAGGGTGCTTACATCTGATAAGCTTTGTATTTAATAACTAGACTGTCGAGTTCCACAAGGATCGAAACCTCCATCAAAACCACTTGATTTAACCCTCTTGAGAAGTCCGTGTGACCTCATTTGAGCCAGATAGATGGAGCTACTCACAGAATAATGTTTTTTCTGAACATTGTACCAGATGTCTTGGGAATTAGAAAGATAAAGAAACATACTTCTAGACACAGAAAGGCAAGACATTACTCCCAAATGGCATCTGTGTTAAAATGTCTCCAGTAATCTTTCACATCTCACTGCTAATTCCGTAGTATTTCACAGAAGGAAAGAACACTTAGTAATTCCTCAGATTAACAAACTTCTTTCCACTCCGGTTCCTTTGTCTTTGCTGTTCCTTCTTTTTTTTTTTTTTTTTTTAAGATTTTATTTATTTATTTATCAGAGAGAGACATCACAAGTAGGCAGAGAGGCAGGCAGAGACAGAGGGAGAAGCAGGTTCCCTGCCGAGCAAGGAACCCGATATGGGACTCGATCCCAGGACGCTGGGACCATGACCTGAGCCGAAGGCAGCCGCTTAACTAACTGAGCCACCCAGGCGTCCCTTTGCTGTTCCTTCTATCAGAAATGTATTTCCCTCACAAACAACTGTTTCTGGCTTTGTATCTGTCATCTTCAGATCACACCTCCATAGGCCTTCCTTGAAGACCCCCCCAACTTCGCCCCCTTCAGTCCTATCACACAGTGGTGTTCTGGAGCCAGTTTGTTCCCAAGCCAGTTTTTAAAGTTTCAGGAAATTTTAGACCCGATGACAACGTGGTAGCTCAAAACAGGGCATGGCATGAGTATTGACTGGGACAAGTGCTACAAACCAGGGCTGGTTATTAAACATTTACCAGAAGACCACTGCTATCACATCACCCTGTTTTGGGTGGCTTTCTGTTTTGTTTTGTTTTATTTTGTTTTCACAATGCTTTAACACTCTGCAGTCTTCTCTTTTAATTAACCTATTTCTTATGTCTGTCTTATTCAATAGAGTATCACCGGCACCTGGAACAGGGCCTAGCATATAGTAGGACTAAATAATTACTTGTTAAATGAATAAATTCATTTCAATCAATGGAGAAATAATAGCTTATTCAAGAAATCATGTTGAGATAATTAACTCCATTTTGTGGAAAGAATGGAAGTTATATCTCTGTCTTATGTATAACAATAAATTATAGACAGATTAAGAGATTGTAAGGCTCATAAATGTATTAGAAGAAAATGCAGAAACTGTTTTATCACTTGAGTGTGAAAGGCCTTTTAATAGACGACAGGAAATCCAGAAGCCACAACAGGAGAGATCGACAAAGTTTATTACATAACAGTGTAAAATTTCACATGATAAAATATCATAAACAAAAGCTATCAAGTGATGAGCTGGGAAAAAGTTTGTAACATTTATAAAACATTGTGCTGCTATCTAGTCTATATAAAGAGCACCCTACAAATCTTAAGTAAAAGACAATGTCCCAAGAGGTGAGTGGTACAAATAGATTGATTAGCAGAGGTTAATGGAAAGCCCATTAAAGTTAAAAAATGTTTTTGCTGTTGCTCATGGTCTGGGAGATACAAAATAATACAAAAAGTGAAACTTTTTTACTTTTAAGGCTGGCAAAAATTTTAAGTTGATAATATATAGTGTTAAACAAGTTAAAATAGTGGGAAGAAATCTGCTCTAGGCTTTTGATGGCAGTATAAGAGTAGCCCTTGGAGAAAGTGATTTGGCAGATTTTTTTTTTAACGTTCTTAGTGCACACATCCATCAATAACAATAACAATAACCCAACAATAACACTTCTAGATGTTCTATAGAAAACAGATCTACAGGGCACCTGGGTGGCTCAGTTTGTTAAGCAACTGCCTTCAGCTCAGGTCATGATCCTGGAGTCCTGGGATGGAGTCCCACATCAGGCTCCCTGCTCAGCAGGGAGTCTGCTTCTCCTGCTGACCTCTCTCCTCACATGTACTCTCTCTCATTCTCTCTCTCTCTCAAATAAATAAATAAAATATTAAAAAAAAAAGAAAACAGATCTACATATACATAGAGCACTCATAAAAATGTTTATTCTAACATTATTTGTAACAATGAAAAAAGGAAGAAAAGTCAGTGCCCACTGACGGAGGAATGGGCACATAATTAATATATGTATATCCATATGAAGTGTGATACAATAATTTTTTAATGACATATCTGTGTATTTTGGTGTGCGTGTAAAAATGCCTAAAACAGTGATTCTCAGCCAGGGACAGTTTGCCCCCATCCCTCAGTGGACACTTCACCATGTCTGCTGACATTTTGGGGTATTAAAGCTCAGATGAGAGAGGACGCCTCCTGGCATCCAGTGAGTAGAAGCCACAGATGCTGATACACATCCTGCAGCCCCTTAAAACAAAGAATTATCCCACCGAAAGCGCAGTTGTGCTGAGGTTGAGAAAAACCTGACATGAAGAGATCTGGTAAGATACTGGTCAGTTAGGTGTCAGGGAAGGACAGGTTTTGAGGAGAAACAAAAACTGGGGCATTTGGACTTTTAAAAACTATATATAATTTTGTTTTTAATGAGAATCTGTCACTTTGATTTAAAATTAAATTGTCAGGCAGGAAGACAAGGCATGTATGTATAAGGGAAGAAGAGGTGCAAGGAGGATCCAATTTAATTTGTGTGTCTGGTGTTTGATGGGTGGGAAAAGTAGGAAAGTTTAACTGGCCCAGAGAGCTGGTAGGAATTAGTAAGAGATTATAATAAAGTGGAAGTTTGGAGCCAAATGTCATAATGCCAGTAAGGATTTGGACATAATCAGTTAAGAAAGGAGCATTCTAGACTACTGAGCAAGTGTGCACTGTGATTTTATTAAATGGCTTTTTTTAGTAGTTTATGAGCACTACATAAAGACAAGAAAAATGAAGTCAGGGAGACAAATCTAGTTAATCTAGGCACGTGGTAAGTATGGCCTAGACGAAGGTGAGAGCAGTGACTTGGAGTGGACAGAATAAATCTAGGGAACAGTCAAAGGAAGATTCTTGGAGACCATCATGTTTTTGTCCTTTCATTTGTGAATGAAGTTTATGATTTCTGAATACAAGCCTTGAAGGAGTAGAAAGAACACTAAGTCAGAAGACTAGACCCTGCTTGTTTTGTAAACAGAATTTATTTAACCTTTATAAGCTTAAGTTTTCTCATCTAAAAAAAATGAGAGTAGTAAATTTTCGTCACAGATTTAAAATGAGAAATCAGAGTGGGCCTGGAGCCACTACCTGGATTTACAAATCCTACTTCTTCCTGCACTTGAAAAATCAGCCACAAGGTGGCACTGTGTGTCTTGGTCATGAGGTGTAATTCTTCCGGGTGCCTGAGTTCCTTGAGATTTCAAAGGGTCCTTTGCCTTTTCAACCAGGAAATGTTCACCCTTTTTTAGTATAAATTGAGTACTTTTCTGATATTAGCCACTAAATGGAAAATTCAGAGTAAGTTCTTCCAGAAGTTAATAACATTTTAGAGAAGGATGAAGCCCCTTAGCTATCTTAGTTAAGCCCAGGAATTGGCAAGCTACGGACTGTGGGCCAAATCAGACTTGTTATTTTTATGACCCAGGAGCTAAGAATATTTTTTTGTGTTTTCAAATCATTACATTTTAATAGATTTTGTAAGTAACTACATAATATTTTCCATTTTGTCTCTTAACCTGTAAATATTTACTATCTGGCTCAGAAGGAATTAGTGAGCTTGTCAAAACTAGAATGGAGCTCTTAGCACCTCGCCCAGCACTGTCTTAATAGAAAACGTAGCTTTTCCTTTCTGCTTTGACTCTCAGTTTACACATCCTAACCCAAGTTCCATCATAACCTCACACAACTGTGAGAATTGTACTTTTATAACTCACCCTGGGTCTTGTCCTGAAGTCAAAGTTTTTTCTAGACAGGCTCTTGGTTCTGGAACCTCAGACCAATCTAGAGTTAAAGTGTTTGCAGGTACTGGATATTTGTTCTTCCATCTTAAGGAATCATACGTATTACTGATTCTTTTTAATTGTAGGATTTCTGTAGAAATCTGTTCTAAGTTTTTCATTCCCTTCACTCATTTCTCCTGTGTTTTTTTTCTTTCACATAGGAATGAACAAAAGATGTACATATTATTACTATACAGGGTTTATGTAGAGAAGCCCAATTTCCATTCATGCATTCTTCACATATCTGTGACACTGCTTTCCGTGTCTGAACTTTCTGCTTAGTTCTGCTGTAATATGGGAACGTGATTGAGACACTTCAGTTTAACGTAAAATAGCACCCCCCAACTATCTTTCTCAAGATGGTCTCAACTTTTTGTTTAAACTGTTATGTACAGTGAGCAAAACAGACCTATTCTGTGCTACTACACAGACCTTCTAGTTTGGTGAAGTGTCAAATACCATACTTCCTTTTAGGCAGCAATCAGTTGCCATCAGAGCAACTGTCAGAAATTTCAGAGTATAAGAAATCCGCTGATACCCCCTTTTAAATCTTGTGACTTAGAGGGCTAGCTGAAGAGAAAATATCTGTCAATACCTCAAGGATCTTTGAGTAATAACTTCTGTTCCCATAGTACTCTTCTTTGCTGGAACAAGCACTCTCTGTGAAGATGGTGTGGGTACTGTTGGTTTGGTTTGTTTTAAATAAAAATAAGGTAGTTTAAAAAACTGGAAACTACTGAAAAACACTTAAATCTCTGAAATGTAAATATTCACATATAATCAGGCAAATTGGCATAAGTTCATGTAGAACTAAACAAATTTTATCAGTGATTTCAGGGAAAATAACCAATATCTTTAAAAATGTTAATTCGGCAGATTATGTAGTTCCAAGTAATTTTGTCCACAGAGTAGTTTTGGGCCTTTTTATTACTCTGTCGGATTAGATACAAATCTCTCTTTACATGATCGACAATTCTTAAAGGCCAGCGATTTGTCTAAAACAAATGAATTCTTCCACAATATTTGTTGAAACTCTTGTGTAATATTAACTGGTTTTTATCTAGTACATACAATAGACTGACTGTAATTATGGGTCCGATTGTGGGACTCTCAGATCCCAGGTTAGTCTGGAAGCTTTTAAAGAAGCCAGATAACTGCTTTTATCTTCTCAGTTCGTAACACTAGACTGCTAGATTCTTTTGTCCTGTTGTCATAAAATTTGTTAAACATTTCAAATCAATTTAGATATCATTCTAAGAGTATTTGCCTTAACAAATATAAAAATCAGGGGCAGGTTTCACTTTTTTTATAGATTGGGTTATTTTAGGATCATTTAAATTTCTAATGTTCCCAACTTTTAAAGTAATAATCTCTAGCTTTGTTTTTATTGAGTCTTTTATCCAAAATATACACAGAATTCTTTGATATTTTCCTTGAAAACTGGGTCATGCTTGTAATTACCTCTGTCTCCCTGAAAAATCACTCCTTAAAACTCAGTGATTCCTAAAGCCTACAGAATTGATGGCCAGCTTCCCCATTTGAAATGGCAATGAGAAGACCCTTGTTTGTTCCTTCTCTGAAAGGAAGGTGTGGTTATGACCAAAAAGTCAGTGATGTTTAAGCAAGGACATCAGCAAGGTATCAGACATGTGTGATATTGCTCTTTGCTACTCTCCATATTATGTGCACTGTTCCCCCCCCAAAGCCTTGCTTTCTGAAGAGTTAATTTGACTTAAATTAAGATTTTTTAATTTAAATTCAATTAGCCAACGTACAGTACATCAGTAGTTTTTGATACAATGTTCAGTGATTCATTAGTTGCATATAACACCCAGTGCCCATCACATCACATGCCCTCCTTAATGCCCATCACCCAGTTACCTCGTCCCCCCACTCACCTCCCTCATCCCCCCGACCCACCTCCTTTAACTCAACTGTGTCCATTTCCCGAAGTCAAGAGTTAAGATTTTTATATGGCATTGTATTTATAGGAATTGCAGTGAAAATGAAACTGCACATTCTAGAAGTATTCCTAATCAATGCTGTTTCTTTCCACATCCCTCTTTGTCCAAAGGGAACGTGTTGAGAACACCAGTCGCCCAGGAGAAATGCAGGTGACCATTCAAAACCTGATGCCGGCGACTGTGTACATCTTTAGAGTTACGGCTCAAAATAAGCATGGCTCCGGAGAGAGTTCAGCTCCGCTCCGAGTAGAAACACAGCCCGAGGGTAAGTCTTTCACCTGTCCATCAGCCCTACATGTAGGCAGATGATAAAAAGGTCTACCTTCTTTGTAGGCTTGTGTACCATGGCAGTGCAGAAGGTACAGCTCCTTGCCGTCAAGGACCTTATGAATTGGTTAAGGGAGAGCAAATTAATTCACATCAAACTGTGGCAAATCATGGAAGGTAATAGGACTTTGCTGATACACACTCACATTTTATTGATTCTTTAAGACCTGGCTCAGATGCCTTCTAGACTTTTTCCTCTGATCCTATCTACCTAATATTATATCTCTGTAATTCTAAGGAAAGTAGGCAACACAGTCATTTTTTCAAGGAGTTTGATGAGAAGAAAGAGACTAAATAAGAATGTAGATGGAAGGGGGACCTGATTCTCTTGAGAGTATTTTAGGGATGGAAAGTGGCTATAACATGTCTTGGCAAAAGACGAGGTAAAGGAAAGAGATGTGTACTCCATCTGGAGGTATTCAGCCTGGGCCGGGAGGTATAAATGTTGGAGGCAGCCCTCTGAAAATATTTTACACACTTAGCTGAACAAACCAACTTAAAATTTTTTCCATTTATTATGCCACTGTGCAGGTGAAATGAAAGAATTTCTTAGTGCCTTTTTAGGATCATGTTTGCTTATGTGTATCCAATGAATATATTGAAAGTATTTTCAAGGGAATTGGAGGATTGTTTTGTTTTCCTTCCCCTTTAATAACTTAGAGGAAAGTTTTCTGTGGCAGCAGAAGTGTGACAAATCCCACCTGTCGGGCTGCACAAAATAATGCTCTCAACATTGAGTGAATAACATGATTCATGACTAAATAAAGCAAACAACTGTCAGAATAACCACATTCGGGTTTCTCTGCTTCGGTAGCAAAACCATCAAGCTGTGGTGCTGTTCCTTAAGAAAGCTAGTTTGTTCTACATTTTGCCAGGTTTTTTTTCCTGCTCCTCAAATCTAATGGATTCTGTTACAGAAACACCGACACCACAAAAACGGTTTTCAAATATAGAATGTCTACCAAAGTGTAGACACGGGTAACCTCTGGAATTTGTGTATAAATTGGGGCTGGAACTTGTCAGTCCATCAGTCAGATAAAAAGAATACAGTAAAAAGGTCCGGGAGCTGTTGTAGGAGTTAGAGCAAGACAGACAGTCCGTGAACAAACCATCAAGCCTTCCCGTCACAAACACCCCACGGACAGTGTCGTGTCTCCAGCCTGGTCGGCGACACGTGAGTCCACGTGTTAGAGTCAGAAGGTGTGCAGCTCTGGGCTCCACCACTAACTTGCCCATCACACAGAACAGTCCTTAGCCAACCTCATCTGCAGACTGCGATGATCATAGTATCGCTCTTGTGTGGGTTAGTGCAAAAACTACGTAAGACATAATTTAAATACGTGTAAAGCACTTTCAGCTGCATTTTGTATTTATTTATATTTACATTAAATGCTGTAAAGCACTTTCAGTAAGCATTCAATAAACGGTAGCTATTTTAAAAATCATTATTCTATAGTCTTACTCCCTTACTGTTTTTCTTCCATGCATACGTTGACGTGTCCTTTCTAAACACAATCTGACCATGGCATGCTCCTGCTCGTGACTGTTCAGTGATTACCTAACACCTACAAGAGATGAGGCAGGCTCCACAGCAGCACGTTGGAAGCTCTTTGTTACCCGGCTGTGTCCTGCTTCTCCACATTCTCCCTCCCTTATTCATTCAGTATTTGCCCTGAACCACATTACACTGTCTTCTCACATATCCCACCCATTGACTAGAATAATTTTTCCCTTGGTATCTGAGGACGCTCTTCCTTCTGGCTCCCCAGAAGTCTTCCCCAGTCCTTCCCTTGCCTACACACTCCTCTCTCAAAGCTGAGTCGTGTTTTCTCTTTCTGTTTTCGTTAAAATCATTACTAAATCTGTTGGCATTTGTGACTTTCGCAACTATTTATATGTCTGACTTCCCTCTAGACTGGGAATTCTTTGTGGGCAGGGGCTCTGTCTGTCACTGTATCCACACTGTCTGGCAAAAGAAGGCTCTCTCTCTCTTTTTTTTTTTTTTAGGTTTTTTCCTTTAATTGCAGAATAAGTAGCATACAGTGTTATATTAGGTTTAGGTGTATAGAGCAATTCAACAGTTCTACACATTACTCAGTGCTCATCATGGTTAGTGTACTCTTTAATCCCCTGAAGACTCTGTTTTTGAGATGGCTACTTTTATGTGCTGCAGTCCTGCTCTAAAACTAGGCTTTTATAAACCACAGGAAAAATTTTGCAATGTTTATTTATTCCTTTGAATACATTTAAGATACTTCACAGATAGTTTTTGGTTATAATTTGAGTCATAGAAAGGGAAATGCATTTATATATTATCCTAAAACCACTTCAGTCAAATCAGTTGTTTTCTCAGTTTTTAATGTTTTTAAAAACATGGCCAATATGATGTTATTGCTGAGACTGGTGATTGAAGAGTTCAGTAAATTTCATTCATATCTTGCTGTCTCAAAATTTTCTTTCTAGTTCAGCTCCCTGGCCCAGCACCTAACATCCGGGCATACGCAGCTTCACCGACTTCTATCACTGTCAGCTGGGAAACACCATTGTCTGGCAATGGGGAAATTCAGAATTACAAATTGTACTACATGGAAAAAGGGACTGATAAAGAACAGGTAAAAGATGAAGCCTTTTTTGGTAAGATATATTTATTTATTTTAGAGAGAGAGAGAGAGCACAGTGGGAGGAGCAGAGGAGGAGGGAGAGAGAGAATCTTAAGCAGGCTCCACACCCAGCGTGGAGCCTGATGCAGAGCATTCCATCCCAGCACCCTGAGATCACGACCTGAGCTGAAATGAAGAGTGGGATGCTTAACCGAATGTGCCACCTGTGCACCCCAAAGCCATTTTTCAGTCCATTGATTGGAATAGTGGAGTTGAAATTTATTTCCCAAAATCAATACTTGCTTGTCTAGAAATCTCAGAATAAAAAAAGTTGTATACAGGAAATGGAAAGTCAGCAGACTCTATTTCTTTGTACCAGGTTATATTCTCTAGTTTTTATCGGGAAAGGTCACTAAACATCAAGCAATATTTCTCAGTAAATTGCGAGTGTTTCTCATTAATCTGCTTTGATTGTTAAGTAGAATTTCTGAAAAGGGATAAAAATCTGCGTCATATCAAATGAAGAATTTGTGTAGTTAATTCTTTATTTTGCAGCATTTCTTTTGGCTTGAGTTGCATGCACGTAAATTGTTTTATTTTATCCAAGGATGTTGACGTTTCAAGTCACTCCCATACCATTAATGGGTTGAAAAAATACACGGAGTATAGTTTCCGAGTGGTGGCTTACAACAGACATGGTCCGGGAGTGTCCACAGAGGATGTGGCTGTTCGGACGCTGTCAGATGGTGAGTCTTTCTTCTTTGGATCACATACCATGCTTGGGGGCCCTGGTCAGGTCATGGGCTTTGATAGCAAGAAGATTCCATTCAAATCCCAGTTCTACCCCTTTTCTGGACTTTAGTCACTTACCATGTCTGAACATGCTTCTTTATGCGTAAAATGTAGATAATACCAACTTCATTGGGTTTAAAAGATTTCCTGAGAGAGGGTGGGACATGCAGTGCCTGGTACTGAATAGTTTCTCATGTTTTCATTTTTAGTAGGAGCTTTTGTACAAGTAAATCTTATTGCTTGTTCATAACACGAACCCTTATCAATCATATTTTTATACCGAATAGCTCTTTTTAATTCCTCGCTATTTTGTGACAGTTTCATTTCTTATCTGTGGCTGAATTTCTAAGCTAAGTTGTATTCATGTAACTATGACCTAGAGCAGTATTTTTCAAACTACAGCTTTCCAAGGGGATTGAGTAGGTCAAGACTGGGATTTTCTGTTTTTATTTTTTTACTATTTTTTAATTTAAATTCAGTTAATTAACATATAGTGTATTATTCATTTTAGAAATAGAGGTCAGTGATTCATCAATCTTCTATAGCACCCAGTGCTCATTACATCATGTGCCCTCCTTAATATCCTCATCACCCAGTTACCTCCACCCCCTCTCCCCTCCAGTAACCACCCACCTTCTCCCCTCCAGTAACCCTCAGTTTGTTTCCTCTGATTAAAGAGTCTCTTATGTTTCGTCTCCCTCTCTGATTACATCTTGTTTTACTTTTCTCTCCCTTCCCCTATGCTCCTCTGTTTTGTTTCTTAAATTCCACATACAAGTGAGATCATATGATACTTGTCTTTCTCTGATTGACTTATTTCACTTAGTATAATACACTCTAGTTCCATCCACTTGTTACAAATGGCAAAATTTCATTTTTTTGATAACTGAGTAGTATTCTATTGTATATATACCACATCTTCTTCATGGTTTTTTTTTTCTTTTTTTAAATTTTATTTTTTATAAACATATATTTTTATCCCCAGGGGTACAGGTCTGCGAATCGCCAGGTTTACACACTTCACAGCACTCACCATAGCACATACCCTCCCCAATATCCATAACCCCACCCCCCCAACCCCCCTCCCCCCATCAACCCTCAGTTTGTTTTGTGAGATTAAGAGTCACTTATGGTTTGTCTCCCTCCCAATCCCATCTTGTTTCATTTACTCTTCTCCTACCCCCTTAACCCTCCATGTTGCATCTCCTCTCCCTCATATCAGGGAGATCATATGATAGTTGTCTTTCTCCGATTGACTTATTTCGCTAAGCATGATACCCTCTAGTTCCATCCACATCGTCGCAAATGGCAAGATTTCATTTCTTTTGATGGCTGCATAGTATTCCATTGTGTATATATACCACATCTTCTTTATCCATTCGTCTGTTGATGGACATCTAGGTTCTTTCCATAGTTTGGCTATTGTAGACATTGCTGCTATAAACATTCGGGTGCACGTGCCCTTCGGATCACTACGTTTGTATCTTTAGGATAAATACCCAGCAGTGCAATTGCTGGGTCATAGGGTAGTTCTATTTTCAACATTTTGAGGAACCTCCATGCTGTTTTCCAGAGTGGTTGCACCAGCTTGCATTCCCACCAACAGTGTAGGAGGGTTCCCCTTTCTCCGCATCCTCGCCAGCATCTGTCATTTCCTGACTTGTTCATTTTAGCCATTCTGACTGGTGTGAGGTGCTATCTCATGGTGGTTTTGATTTGTATTTCCCTGATGCCGAGTGATATGGAGCACTTTTTCATGTGTCTGTTGGCCATCTGGATGTCTTCTTTGCAGAAATGTCTGTTCATGTCCTCTGCCCATTTCTTGATTGGATTATTTGTTCTTTGGGTGTTGAGTTTGCTAAGTTCTTTATAGATTTTGGACACTAGCCCTTTATCTGATATGTCATTTGCAAATATCCTCTCCCATTCTGTCAGTTGTCTTTTGGTTTTGTTCACTGTTTCCTTTGCTGTGCAAAAGCTTTTGATCTTGATAAAATCCCAATAGTTCATTTTTGCCCTTGCTTCCCTTGCCTTTGGTGATGTTCCTAGGAAGATGTTGCTGCGGCTGAGGTCGAAGAGGTTGCTGCCTGTGTTCTCCTCAAGGATTTTGATGGATTCCTTTCTCACATTGAGATCCTTCATCCATTTTGAGTTTATTTTCGTGTGTGGTGTAAGGAAATGATCCAATTTCATTTTTCTGCATGTGGCTGTCCAATTTTCCCAACACCATTTATTGAAGAGGCTGTCTTTTTTCCATTGGACATTCTTTCCTGCTTTGTCAAAGATGAGTTGACCATAGAGTTGAGGGTCCATTTCTGGGCTCTCTATTCTGTTCCATTGATCTATGTGTCTGTTTTTGTGCCAGTACCATGCTGTCTTGATGATGACAGCTTTGTAATAGAGCTTGAAGTCCGGAATTGTGATGCCACCAACTTTGGCTTTCTTTTTCAATATTCCTTTGGCTATTTGAGGTCTTTTCTGGTTCCATATAAATTTTAGGATTATTTGTTCCATTTCTTTGAAAAAAATGGATGGTACTTTGATAGGAATTGCATTAAATGTGTAGATTGCTTTAGGTAGCATAGACATTTTCACAATATTTATTCTTCCAATCCAGGAGCATGGAACATTTTTCCATTTCTTTGTGTCTTCCTCAGTTTCTTTCATGAGTACTTAATAGTTTTCTGTGAATAGATTCTTAGTCTCTTTGGTTAGGTTTATTCCTAGGTATCTTATAGTTTTGGGTGCAATTGTAAATGGGATGGACTCCTTAATTTCTCTTTCTTCTGTCTTGTTGTTGGTGTAGAGAAATGCAACTGATTTCTGTGCATTGATTTTATATGATTTCACTGAATTCCTGTACAAGTTCTAGCAGTTTTGGAGTGGAGTCTTTTGGGTTTTCCACATATAGTATCATATCATCTGCGAAGAGTGATAGTTTGACTTCTTCTTTGCCGATTTGGATGCCTTTAATTTCCTTTTGTTGTCTGATTGCTGAGGCTAGGACTTCTAGTACTATGTTGAATAGCAGTGGTGATAACGGACATCCCTGCCGTGTTCCTGACCTTAGCGGAAAAGCTTTCAGTTTTTCTCCATTGAGAATGATATTTGCGGTGGGTTTTTCATAGATGGCTTTGATAATATTGAGGTATGTGCCGTCTATCCCTACACTTTGAAGAGTTTTGATCAGGAAGGGATGCTGTACTTTGTCAAATGCTTTTTCAGCATCTATGGAGAGTATCATATGGTTCTTGTTCTTTCTTTTATTAATGTGTTGTATCACATTGATTGATTTGCGGATGTTGAACCAACCTTGCAGCCCTGGAATAAATCCCACTTGGTCGTGGTGAATAATCCTTTTAATGTACTGTTGAATCCTATTGGCTAGTATTTTGGCGAGAATTTTTGCATCTGTGTTCATCAAGGATATTGGTCTGTAGTTCTCTTTTTTGATGGGATCCTTGTCTGGTTTTGGGATCAAGGTGATGCTGGCCTCATAGAATGAGTTTGGAAGTTTTCCTTCTATTTCTATTTTTTGGAACAGTTTCAGGAGAATAGGAATTAGTTCTTCTTTAAATGTTTGGTAGAATTCCCCCGGGAAGCCATCTGGCCCTGGGCTTTTGTTTGTTTGGAGATTTTTTTTTTTTTAAAGATTTTATTTATTTATTTGACAGAGAGAGATCACAAGTAGACAGAGAGGCAGGCAGAGAGAGAGAGAGAGAGAGAGAGAGAGAGGGAAGCAGGCTCCCCACCGAGCAGAGAGCCCGATGCGGGACTCGATCCCAGGACCCTGAGATCATGACCCGAGCCGAAGGCAGCAGCTTAACCCACTGAGCCACCCAGGCGCCCTGTTTGGAGATTTTTGATGACTGTTTCAATCTCCTTACTGGTTATGGGTCTGTTCAGGCTTTCTATTTCTTCCTGGTTCAGTTGTGGTAGTTTATATGTCTCTAGGAATGCATCCATTTCTTCCAGATTGTCAAATTTGTTGGTGTAGAGTTGCTCATAGTATGTTCTTATAATTGTCTGTATTTCTTTGGTGTTAGTTGTGATCTCTCCTCTTTCATTCATGATTTTATTTATTTGGGTCCTTTCTCTTTTCTTTTTGATAAGTCTGGCCAGAGGTTTATCGATCTTATTAATTCTTTCAAAGAACCAGCTCCTAGTTTCGTTGATTTGTTCTATTGTTTTTTTAGTTTCTATTTCATTGATTTTTGCTCTGATCTTTATGATTTCTCTTCTCCTGCTGGGTTTAGGCTTTCTTTCTTGTTCTTTCTCCAGCTCTTTTAGGTTTAGGGTTAGGTTGTGTACCTGAGACCTTTCTTGTTTCTTGAGAAAGGCTTGTACTGCTATATATTTTCCTCTCAGGACAGCCTTTGTTGTGTCCCACAGATTTTGAACCGTTGTGTTTTCATTATCATTTGTTTCCATGAATTTTTTCAATTCTTCTTTAATTTCCTGGTTGACCCATTCTTTTTTTTTTTTTAAAGATGTTATTTATTTATTTGACAGAGAGAAATCACAAGTAGACGGAGAGGCAGGCAGAGAGAGAGGGAAGCAGGCTTCCCGCCCAGCAGAGAGCCCGATGCGGGACTCGATCCCAGGAGCCTGAGCTCACGACCTGAGCCGAAGGCAGCGGCTTAACCCACTGAGCCACCCAGGCGCCCCGACCCATTCATTCTTTAGAAGGATGCTGTTTAGTCTCCATGTATTTGGGTTCTTTCCAAATTTCCTCTTGTGATTGAGTTCTAGCTTCAGAGCATTGTGGTCTGAAAATATGCAAGGAATGATGCCAATCTTTTCATAACGGTTGAGACCTGATTTAGGACCAAGAATGTGATCTATTCTGGAGAATGTTCCATGTGCACTAGAGAAGAATGTGTATTCTGTTGCTTTGGGATGAAATGTTCTGAATATATCTGTGATGTCCATCTGGTCCAGTGTGTCCTTTAAGGCCTTTATTTCCTTGTTGATCTTTTGCTTGGATGATGTGTCCATTTCAGTGAGGGGAGTGTTAAAGTCCCCTACTATTGTTGTATTATTGTCGATGTGTTTCTTTGTTATTAATTGGTTTATATAGTTGGCTGCTCCCACGTTAGGGGCATAGATATTTAAAATTGTTAGATCTTCTTGTTGGACAGTTCCTTTGAGTATGATATAGTGTCCTTCCTCATCTCTTATTATAGTCTTTGGCCTAAAGTCTAATTGATCTAATATAAGGATTGCCACCCCTGCTTTCTTCTGATGTCCATTAGCATGGTAAATTCTTTTCCACCCCCTCACTTTAAATCTGGAGGTGTCTTCGGGTTTAAGACGAGTTTCTTATAGGCAACATATAGATGGGTTTTTTTTATCCATTCTGATACCCTGTGTCTTTTGATTGGGGCATTTAGCCTATTAACATTCAGGGTAAGTATTGAGAGATATGAATTTAGTGCCCTTGTATTGCATGTAAGGTGACTGTTATTGTATATTGTCTCTGTTTCTTTCTGATCTACTACTTTTAGGGTCTCTCTTTGCTTAGAGGACCCCTTTCAATATTTCCTGTAGAGCTGGTTTGGTATTTGCAAATTCTTTCAGTTTTTGTTTGTCCTGGAAGCTTTTAATCTCTCCTTCTATTTTCAATGATAGCCTAGCTGGATATAGTATTCTTGGCTGCATGTTTTTCTCGTTTAGTACTCTGAATATATCATGCCAGCTCTTTCTAGCCTGCCAGGTCTCTGTGGATAAGTCTGCTGCCAATCTAATATTTTTACCATTGTACGTTACAGACTTCTTTTCCCGGGCTGCTTTCAGGATCTTCTCTTTGTCACTAAGACTTGTAAATTTTACTATTAGGTGACGGGGTGTGGACCTATTCTTTTTGATTTTGAGGGGGGTTCTCTGAACCTCCTGGATTTTGATGCTTGTTCCCTTTGCCATATTGGGGAAATTCTCTCCAATAATTCTCTCCAATATACCTTCTGCTCCCCTCTCTGTTTCCTCTTCTTCTGGAATCCCAATTATTCTAATGTTGTTTCGTCTTATGGTGTCACTTATCTCTCGTGGTCCAGTAGCTGTTTGTCCCTCTTTTGCTCGGCTTCTTTATTCTCTGTCATTTGGTCTTCTATATCGCTAATTCTTTCTTCTGCCTCATTTATCCTAGCAGTGAGAGCCTCCATTTTTTATTGCACCTCATTAATAGCTTTTTTGATTTCAACTTGGTTAGATTTTAGTTCTTTTATTTCTCCAGAAAGGGCTTTTATATCTCTCGAGAGGGTTGCTTTAATATCTTCCATGCCTTTTTCAAGCCCGGCTAGAACCTTGAGAATCGTCATTCTGAACTCTATATCTGACATATTACCAATGTCTGTATTGATTAGGTCCCTAGCCTTTGGTACTGCTTCTTGTTCTATTTTTTGTTGTGAATTTTTCCGCCTTGTCATTTTGTCCAGATAAGAGTATATGAAGGAGCAAGTAAAATACTAAAAGGGTGGCAACAACCCCAGGAAAATATGCTTTAGCCAAATCAGAAGAGATCCCAAATCGTGAGGGGGGAGAAAGGGGATAAAAGGGGGTTCAGAAAGAAAAAAAAAAACTAGTAAAAAAAGAAAGCCGATAAAGAAAAAAGATAAAAAGGAAAAAAAATATATATATATATTAGATAAACTATTTAAAAAATGTTAAAAAAGAAAGCGGTAAAAGTTAAAAAAAATTTAGCAGAAGAAGAGAAAAAAAAATTGAAAAAGAAAAAAAATTAAATTAACTGCAAGGCTAAAGAATCATGGGGATAAAGCCATGAGTTCCGTGCTTTGCTTTCTTCTCCTCTGGAATTCCGCCGCTCTCCTTGGTATTGAAACTGCACTCCTTGGTAGGTGAACTTGGTCCTGGCTGCGTTTCTCGTTGATCTTCTGGGGGAGGGGCCTGTTGTAGTGATTCTCAAGCGTCTTTGCCCCAGGCGGAGTTGCACCGCCCTTACCCGGGGCCGGGCTGAGTAATCCGCTCGGGTTTGCTGGGTTTGCTTTCGGGAGCTTTTGTTCCCTGAGCGCTTTCTGCTTTCCGTAGAGTTCTTTCAGATGGTGGTTGATTTTCTGTTTCTAGAATTGCTGTTCTTCTTCTCTTCAATCTCCCGTTGGATTTGTAGGTGTTTGCAATCTTTAGATAAGCTATTTAGCTGATCTTCCGCTATCTGAAGTAGTCTCAGCTGCTACTTCTCCGCCATCTTGACTCCTCCCTCTATACCACATCTTCTTTATCCATTCACCTGTCAGTGGACTTGCTTCCACAGTTTGGCTATTGTGGACATTGCTGCTATAAATATTAGGGTATAGGTGGCCCTTTGGATCACTACATGTGTATCTTTTTTTTTTTTTTTGTCATAAAATAATGGATATTTTATTCCAGCTCTGGGGAATGAAAGAATGGGTAGTGGAAACACATCCGTCTACACACCATTCTAATTTAGCTGACATTAATTTGAAAAAGCTAAAGCAAATATGTGTATATATCTGTATAAGTATTTACATATACACATACATATTTCACCAGTGTTTATATATTTACTCTATTTTTTCATAAACACCCTTAAAAATCATTAAATGCATCCCAGTACTTCGGCTTCTTCAATCATTTAATATTGTTTGGATTAAATTCACAGTTTGTGTTTTAACCCCTTATGTGTGATTGGTCAAACTGTACATTATATTAGAAGATATGAGAGAAAAACTTTGTTTAAAAGTTATACCCCAGAAAAAAAAGTTATACTCTGTCAATTACCCTTTACATGATTTTTCCATCATTGTTTTCAACTTCATACATGTTGTAGTTCTCTTCGCAGAGCATTTCATCTTCTAGTGCCGCACGTATCTACATCTTCTGGATGGGACTGCCCGGATCCATGAGCTGGGGTCAGGCAGAAACTGTGTAGCCCCCAGAGGTCGATTCTGATTGTGACTTTGTTTCGGAGCTGAGTTCCGTGGGCAAGGGCACTGAGTATTTCAGCTGTCTGTTGTTTTGGCAGGTAGTTCTGTTGCAGCACAATTTCCTAACTTAGATTTTTCTTTAGGTTTAGGAAATGACTCTTTGTTGATTTTTGTCCACAGTGAATTAAGTGCTTCATAAATTTGCTGGCTTGTAGTATATGCCTTTTTCCCAGTTACCTTTGCAATTATTACTGACTGAACTGGGTAGCAAACAGTTGCTCCTAAAGAGGCCAGTCCCAGTGGATAAGCAATTTTCTTAGACCTAGAACCTTTTCTTGCTGAAACCACACCTGCCAATCCTGAAACTGTAATCTCTCCAAGTTTTGGGAGAAAATCTTGAGGTGGATCCTTCAGATAGATATATGCATCTTTTCCAAATTGAACTGTACCCATTATTCCATTTTTCACAAACACATAAACACTATTGCACCAGCCAATATAGTGACCAGTTGTAGTGCAGATGGATGCTAAGCCCATTTGTAAATGACCAGGCTGCTCTTTGACGTGTTTAAACTGCAGAGGTGGTGCAGTCCGTGTGGGGAGCTGCTCTGGCTGTACTAGCTGCTTTTTGTGTTTTTCTTCTGTAGCTGCAAGCGCAGTTACAGATGCACATATCAGACCTGCAGGTACGATCGTCAGCTTTCCCATCCTAACAGCCGCCATGTCTGTGACCTTCTCCACCTGAGTCCTCACATGGTGGGCAGAGAGCCCTACATTGGTATCTTTAAGACCAGCATAAAAAAAAAATTACCCGTAGTAGAACAGAAAATAACAGTGTTTACTGCAGTTAATAAATATATATACTGTTTCCTGAAAGTGGTAATATTTTTCAAGAATTCAGGCCTGTTTGTGTTATTTGTAGAATTATCCTCGGTTTGGATATGTCTAACAGGGAAATTCTTTAAAAAAAAATCTAAATAAACTGGCTTGGTTTCTTAAAAAATACTAGTCTCATGAAAGAAAACCAGTGGGGGGGGCAATAAAAAAGTAAAAGAACAATTCAGAGAAAAAAATGGGAGATTATCATTCTAGAATCTAGGTTAAAGAAAAATAAAGACACATGAAATAAAATAAAACATGTAGTATCTTTGACTGGCTTCTAGATCTGAGGGTAAAATTAGCTATCAAGGACAGTATTAATGTTAGGTAGATGTACTGTTAGGCAATTTTAAATATTAGGTATGTTATTAGTTATGTTACCTAATTTTTTAAAATTTTGACATTTAAAAAAATTGTAATTCCAGTATAGTTACCACAGTGTTATATTAGTTTCAGGTGTACACAATATAGTGATTCAGCACTTCCATACATTGCTCACTGCTCACCGTGATAAGTGTACTCTTATCCCCTTCTCCTGCTTCACCCATCTCCCGCCTGTCTCCCTTCTGGTAACCACCAGTTTGTTCTTCATATTTAAGACTCGGGGGGTTTTTTGTTTGTCTCTTTCTTTGTTCCTTTTTTTAAATTTAACATGAGTGAAATCATGTGGTATTTGTCTTTTTCTCTGATTTATTTCACTTATTAGCATTGTATGCTCTAGATCAGTCCATGTTGTTGCAATAGCAAGATTTCATTCTTTTTTTACGGCTGAGTAGTAGTCTATTGTGTATGTAGGAGGTGTGTGTACACATACCACATCTTTATCCATTAATCTATCTGTGGACACTTGGACTGCTTCCATGGTTTGGCTGTTATAAATAATGCTTCAGTAAACATAGGGGTGCATGTATCTATTTGAATTAATGTTTTTTTTATTCTTCGGGTGAATATCCATAGTAGAATTACTAGATCGTATGGTAATTCTATTTTTAATTTTTTGAGGAACCTCCATGCTGTTTTTCCCAGTGGCTACACCAGTTTGCATTCCCATCAAGTGTACACGGGTGTTGCTTTTCTCCACATCCTTGTCAACAGTTGTTTCTTCTGGTTTTCATTTTAGCCATTCTGACTGGTATGAGGTGGTACCTCATTATGGTTTTGATTTGTATTTCCCTCCTGATTAGTGATGTTGAGCATCTTTTCATGTGTTTCCTGGCCATCTCTGTGTCTTCTTTAGAGAAATGTCTGTTCATGTTTTCTGACATTTTTCATTGGGTTATTTGGGGTTTTGGTGTTGAGTTGTATAAATTCTTTATATATTTTGGATACTAACCCTTCAACAGATATGTCATTTGCAAATATCTTTTCCCATTCAGTAGGTTGCCTTTTAGTATTGTTGATTGTTTGCTTTGCTGTGCAGGAGTTTTTATTTTGATGTAGTCCCAGTAGTTTATTTTCACTTTTGTTTCCCTTGCCTCGGGAGACATATCTAGAAAAATGTTGCTATGGCCAATGTCAGAAATTACTGCCTATGCTCTCCTCTAAGATTTTTATGGCTCCAGGTCTCACATTTAGGTCTTTAATCCAGTTTGGTTTTATTTTTGTGCATGGTGTAAGAAAGTGCTCCGGTTTCATTCTTTTGCATGTAGCTGTCCAGTTCTCCCAAAACCATTTGGGGAGTTGAAAACGTTGGTTTTTTTCCCCATTGCATAGTCTTAACCTTCTTTGTTGAAGATTAATGGACCATATAATTATGGGTTTAGTTTTAGGCTCTCTATTCTGTTCTATTGATCTATGTGTCTGTTTCTGTGCCAGTACCATAGTGTCTTGATTACTATAGCTTTCTAGCATATTTTAAAATCTAGGATTGTGATACCTGCAGTTTTGTTCTTCTTTTTCAGGATTGCTTTGGCTCTTCGGGGTCAAATTTTAGGATGATTTGTTCTAGTTCTGTGAAAAATGATGTATTTTGTTAGGGATTGTAGTAAATCTTTAACTTGCTTAGGGTCGTATGGACATTTTAACAATATTTGTTCTTCCAATCCATGAGCATGGAATGTATTTCCAGTTGTTTGTGTCATCTTCAGTTTCTCTCATCAGTGTTATAGTTTGTAGAGTACAGGTGTTTCACCTCCTTGGCTAAGTTTATTCCTAGGTATTTTATTGTTTTTGCAACAACTGTAAATGAGATTGTTTTCTTAATTAATCTTCCTGCTAGTATATAGAAATGCAGCTGATTTCTAAATAATATTTTGTACTAAGATTAAATTTTCTGAATGTGATTGTTTTGTTATAGTTTTGTTGGAGAACATCCTTGTTCTTAGGAATATATACTATAGTATTAAAGAGTGAAGAATGATGATGACTGTAGCTATCTCTCAGATGATTCAGAAATAGTATGTAGACACATAAATATGTGTGTCTAAATAATGTGAAGGAAATAAAGCAGATGTGCCAGGACATGAACAATTCGTGAATCCAGAGAAAGAATTTGTAGAAGCCATTGTCTTATTCTTGCCGCTCTTTTCTATGTGCTTCACATTTTGCAGGATTAAGCGTTGGGAAAAATAAATACAAACTATAGTTTGGGTAGCCAGCTGCATAAGCCATTTGGCCAAGACTTTTGAGAAAAGTTGAGGGAAAAAAATGTTTAATGTAAGTTTTAAAATCTGTACCTGAACCAGTTCTAGCTGTACGAAGTGGGTTGGCATGCTGACTGCAGTGCCTGTCATGGGTTCTGAGTCCATCTTAGCATGGGGGTTACGGCAGTTCTGTAGAGTACAATAAATCTTGGTTCCTCCATTAGCTGAAACAAATAGCTCAGTCAGCTTCACTGCCTCCTTTATAGTTTTCTCATCTATAAAATGGGAATAATTATAGAAACTCCTTCATGGAATTGTTGTAAGGATTAAGTACCTGCCATTTAGGAGCATGCAGTGTATCTTAGCTATAATGATGATGATGATGATGAAGACGCCAGCAACAGCCTATGTTGGCTGCCTCTGCAGCTAAGTCAGGGGTTCTGAACTGGAACCATTCATAGACTTTTTTCAAAATACAGCTGCATAAGCCCTACTCCAGATCCTCTGTTCCTGAATCTCTGGGTTGAGGCCTGATGCTCTTTGATAGCACAAGTTACAACAATGAGCAAGACACAGTCTCTGTCCGCCAGAAGCAGATGGTGCAGTGGGCACTTAGTCAATATCTGTTCGCCAGATGTCCGAGAAAAGGAGAGAGAAGTTTCCATGGATGGACTAGGAAAAAAGAGTTAAAGTCAACATTTTGTGAGTGGAGGGGAAATTAATCAGGTTTACTTACATTCTTTTTGTTTGCTATAGTTACTACAAAGAGGGATGCTGGAAGGTGTGTGGATCATAAAATTTGAGATAGCCCTGGCTTGTGTTCTCATATGTGAGAAACTAAAGTAATGCAGCTATTTGTTTAACCAGTACTCCCAAACTTCTCATGCTGAAATGAGTGTTCCCTGCTATAAAAGTGGCCTTGGGAAGTCAAATCGTCCCTTTGCTGAAACTGTCATTGTAAATACCTCTTTATTCTAATGGGAGTTGCCTTCAAAAACCAGGTTAGGAACCCCACAAGAATGCAGTGCTCACTGATTTATGTACCTCATATTGTGGACTCATAACAGCATTACCCAGTATGTTGACTTGCCGTTTTCATTAGAGCTGTTTTTAGAAAATTTGTAGCTCTTCCCCAAGATAAAGATATGCCATCAACAAGAATATTCAAAAGAATATGTTGAAGGTTCAGAATGTATTTGGGTTCTAGAAAAGCCTAGAGTTACTGTCATATCTTTGAAATAAGTATCTGACTTCCGAAAGTTTCTGACTTTGAAATAAGTACCTGACCTGGATATGGGTGCCTTTATAAGAATGTCTCTCTTTTCTTAAGTGAATCAAATGTGGCCACACCTTATCCACAAACTGTAATCAACATTAGAGGCATTGGCAGCTAGCTTTCGACCTTCGGGTTGCATAATTAGTGTTTGAGATGCACATTTGTGTAAAGTCTAGCCAGGAATATCACATGTTGGGGTGATACGTGGGTGACTGAAAAAAAATTTTTTTCTTTTTTTTTTTCCTGTCCAGTTCCCAGTGCTGCTCCTCAGAATCTGTCCTTAGAAGTAAGAAATTCAAAGGTAAAATTTGCATTGCTATTCATTTTTACTGGCATACTGTTAAGTCTCAGAAAGGCTTATGGAGGGGGAAGTTTGACATCAGCAGAATCATGATCAAGCAGAGAAATAAGGTGTCATAGATATTACCCCTGCCGGTAAAGCTGGACTTAGAAACCGACTCTCTGTTTTCTATTTAACTTTACTGCCTTTCTCTGATGCCAAGATTACTTTAGTCTTTCTGCAGATACATTGTTGTTTTGCAGATTCTGACATTATAGATCTTAGCAGTTCAGAACACTGGTGATAAGATGGGAAGAAGTAAGTTGTTTATGATACCATAGCCCCTTAGCACTGTGAGATGAGCCCACTGTGAAGTGAAGTAGACATCCGTCGGAATGGTGCATAGGCTCAGACTCCCTCCTAGCCAAGTCCATTGTACACTGAGGACCAGGCTCAGACTCCCTTCTAGCCAAGTCCCTTGTACACTGAAGACCACGTGTACCTCTCAAAGGCCCAGAGCCACTTCTGGACTACATTGACAACTGAGACACTCGGTCCTTTCAAAAAGTACCATGGGAATCCTTGTCCTTTAATTAAAAACCAGCTATTAATTAATAATTCCTTTCTTGAAGAGTTTTAGGCAGAAATTATCTAATTTAAGCCATTTCACAATAGAGATGGAAGAAAACCTTACACCTAATCATAGTTTACTTCTAATCTATGTGCCTCTGACCTCATACTCTCCTTCTGAAAGCTTTTCTGAGTCTTTTGCCTATTGTCTAAATACCCAGGATAATAAGGGCCCAGAGCATACTGCCTGCAAATGTAATCTTCCCATTTGATCATTGAGGATTTTAAAATTAAAAAGAATTTTGAGGGATCCCTAATTAAAACTCTGTCTGAGTACCCTGCTACCTTTATGTCAGTGAATTCAGGATAATGATATATAAAACAGGACCAAGCTTTTGATACATTCAGTCTTTTCCCTGTGATCTTGTCTTTCCCAGAGTATTGTGATTCACTGGCAACCCCCTCCTCCAGCCACACAGAATGGCCAGATTACTGGCTACAAGATTCGCTACCGGAAGGCCTCCCGAAAGAGTGATGTCACCGAGACCTTGGTACCTGGGACACAGTCATCTCAACTGATTGAAGGTAAGCTGCCTTGCGTATGGCTGAAGATAGGAGATGGCATCTTTCTTAGGCACTGAGTTATGCTAGTCTAATGACTACTCTGAGCAGCTGATTTGAAAAGTGAGAACAGTTCAAAATAATTTGTAATGGTTTAGTCTACTTCTGACTTGATAAAAATTAACGGAACACAATCTTATAGGTTCTGTCATCTCTATTGAGATTGTGTTTGAGTTTTATTTCTTGTGGTTTTCTGTATTTCCCATATTTTCTTTTATATATATATATATATATATATATATATATATATATACATACATACACACACACATATATGCAATGTATGTATATATGTGTGTGTGTGTGTGTGTATACACACACACACATATACACACAGATGTTCCTCAACTTACACTGGGGTTATGTCCCAATAAACCCATCAAAATTTGAAAATATCCTAACCCAAAAATACATTTAACACACCTAACCTACCAAAATCATAGCTTAGTCTAGCATACCTTAAACATACTCAAAATACTTACATCAGCCTGCAGTTGGGCAAAACCATCTAACACAAAGCCCATTTTATAACAACTTATTGGATATCTCATGTTTATTTTATTGAATACTGTACTGAGAATGAAACACAGTGTTTTAAGTGTATAAGGAGTTTACCCTTGTGATCTCAAGGCTGACTGGGAGCTGTCACTGCCCCTGCCAGGCATCACAAGAGAGGATTATGCCTCCTATTGCTAGCCTGGGTAGGAGAAAGTCACAACTCAGAATATGAAGTACAGTTTCTCCTACATGCATATTGCTTTTGTACCATTGTAAAGTCAAGAAATAGTAAGTTGAACCACCCGAAGTCTGTACTGGTTTTTTGCCATCTCAAAACAAGGTAAAACAAAAGCCAAAAATCTCCTCAATGTAGCTGGTAGCAGAGGTCTACAAAATGATTTTTATAACACTGATACCACTCTTGTATGTGTATGTGGCCTGAAACATTTGTGAATAGCAATCCAGTAATCTTTCTTACACTTGCTACTACTTGCTACATGATAAAGGTTTAGAGAATTCTGTCCGGGATAGCTACTTCTATGTCATTTTCCCTTTGTGTGCAGCAGAGCAAGTGGCGTACTTGGTAACAATGGGCCCTACTGCATCTCCATCACAGGCTTCCTCTATAGATGACAGAAGAGCTGCGTCTTCTTCCCTCAGTAGGGGGAGTAGACTTGGCTCTGCAAGGCCAGTTGGCTTTGCAGGAGGAGCATGGGAAGAAAGAAGAAATGCTTTTTGCTCTTTGGATATTGGGACTGTGCTTGTAAAGAATAAAGATAAATGCCCCTAAGAAATTATTTTGGGGGTTTCTAAACCATAAGTGACTCTTAATCTCACAAAACAAACTGAGGGTTGCTGGGGGGGAGGGGGGTTGGGAGGAGGGGGGTGGGGTTATGGACATTGGGGAGGGTATGTGTTATGGTGAGTGCTGTAAAGTGTGTAAACCTGGCGATTCACAGACCTGTACCCCGGGGGATAAAAATATATGTCTATATAAAAATAATTAAAAAAAAAGAAATTATTTTGGGGGTTTCTAACAGAACTAGTAGAAGAAAACTGCAAGAATTAGAGATATTGACATCATTATCTAAGCCCTGAGAATGAATTTCATCACCCTTGGGGAGCTCTCAGCTTCCCTTACGTTGCCCCCTTCTTGGTAGAGAAGCTTGACATCAACCACTTTCTTATGCTTCCAGCGGCCAAGTTCTTGAGAGGACCATCACTAGGGTCAAAAGTGTAATGGGATGAGTTTCTAAGACTTGAGTGAGTCTCTTGACAGTGAAAACATGTACTCCAGTAATCCCACAAGCTTTTCTCCTTACTCCTCACCTCGAAGATGGGATTGGCTTCTTTCAAAATAGGTGAATGTTTGTCTCCAGGGGTAGCTTTCAGTCCTTGAGTTTCTTCACATGATCCCCACAGCTCTAAGCTGTGACAAGCAGGCATGGTTGCGGTGGTGCTGCTGAGATATCTCACTAAAGGAGTGTTACAGTACAGTCAGGTGTTCTTAAAAATCAGCTACCATGAGAGACTCAACTCCAGGGAACAAACTGAGGGTTACAGAAGGGAGGGACATAGGGGGAGGGGGTAGCCAGGTGATGGGTATCAAGGGGGGGCACATGTCGTGATGAGCACTGGGTGCTATACACAACTAATGAATCATTGAACACTACATCCAAAACTAATGAAGTGTACTGTATGTTGGCTAATTGAAAATTTTAAAAAGCAGTTGCTGATTTGACTCCAAATATGGATAACATTTCCGATCCGCAAGACTTTTATTTTGAATATTTAGTAGTAGATATTTACTGTATACCAGGCACTGTCTTTGTTGCTAATAATGTGAAAACAATATAGTTCTGGGCCATAAGGAGGCTGTTTCATATACATGTTATAGATATGTTACATAATGTTTCATATATGTGTTACATATACTATTTCATATACATCTTATAACAGTTATAAAGTCTGTTTTGAGCTGATAACTTCACTGTAATTGCATAGAAATATTTTACACGTTACTTGCCCCCCACAGAGGACTGTTCATTTTCTCAATGAAATGTTTGATGTGTAAGCAAAATAATCACCTTTAATGTAAAAATAGCTTTTTCTTTATGGAGAAAATCATTGCATTTTAAAATCATATTTAGATTCATTTGCTTAACAGACTATTGAACTCGTATTAGCTTGTGCTTGCACGAGGTATACAATGGTGAACAAAAATGGACATCTTTGCTCTCTTGAAGCATTAACCTGAAGCTTGATCAGTATCAGAGAGGAATGTGGATTACGAGGATCCTTTCCTGAACCACAAACTACATGACTCTATGCTAGCCATAAGTAATTGTTTCTTCATTTTGCACCACTTACAGCACTTAACACATTCTGCCGTATCTTTATAATATGAATTGTGGGCCTTCGTTTGAGTCTGAACTCTGTAGGTTACCTGGGGGGAAAGGAACTCTTAGCCTCTCTACACATGCATCTCTTGCTCACATGTGTGTGCACGCACGCTCACTCTCTCTCACTTGCTCTCTTACACTGTAACTCCCCAGAGGGGAGGGAATGATAATTTGGTTGAATTCTTTTAGGACCTCAGTGGAACCGTGTTTGCCAGCGGCCTCTATTATTTGTCTGTTAACAGTGACAAACACATGCATAACCCTCTCTGACACTTTCTGGTCAGTGTATGCAGGAAGGTGACAGGTAAACTGACTTGGGTCCGGCCATTTTGCTTCTCCTTCTGCCTCACTTGTGGCTTTCTCATGGGCAGACAGCTTCGGGATGGGCCTGCTAAGAGCAGAACCATCCATCTCTTCTCTCACCACGTGGCAGGATTCAGTAACTGAGCCGTCCTGCATCCTGGCCACGTTCTCTCTGCCCCTGTGGTTCTCTCTTTAGAGCTTCTGTGCATTGCTCCTGGCCAAAGATCCCAATATTTCAGTATGGACAGGTAGGATCATTTCTCATAACCTCGTAAGATGTAACGCGATGTCTAGTGTTTAAATGCTCTAAGATGTATAATGTGAACTGTACACTGAAAAATAGTTAAGATGGTAGATTTTGTTATGTGTTTTAACATAAAAAAAGAAAAACTGGATGCATGAACATCTGAATCGCTGACTGTATCATTGGCTGTTGCCCTACTTTGTAGGTAGACTTTTATATGTGGATTTTGTTGCCTTCAATACACTGGTAAATTTATTACTGATAATACTATGAAAAACTGCATAGAAGAAAGGTTTTATTCCTCCTTTACTTATTATATATAGTTATGGGCAGGTAGGCTGTTTTGAAATAGATTTGTAGACCATATTTGGTGTTTAAAATTGTTCTATTCTTGTTACGGGGTGGCTCAGAGAACAGAGGTAAGGTAACCCAGCAGGATGTACAGCTTTTAATTCTTTTCTGGTCTTGGGTGTCTTCTGAGACCAACTGACTTTGTTCCTTTGTTATGACTCTTTCATTATCCTCGACCTCTTTTTGACATTAGCTTCCGTAGTAACAAAATGAAGAGATTACATTAAATGATCTCTGAGGGGACTTCAAGCTCTTAAAAAAAAAGGCGGGGGGTTGGGGGGTGGCTGGCGAGGATCTGTAATCTCCTGGGAACTCTGCTCATTGGTTTTCCTGTTGATGTGGGCTTTAGCCTCTACTGGGGACCTGAGAGCTCCTCTGTGCTGTGCTGATGGGTTGTTTGTGCTCTATGAACTAACTGAAATTTTATCAAGATAGTAGCTGTGTGCTGACTTGGCGGATGAGATACTTAATGAGGTGTTAATCTTTTGTTTTCCGAACTCTTATTTCAGCTTGTCTTTTTTTTTTTTCTCTTTTTTGTTTTTTCTTTGTTTGTTTGTTTTTGTCATTTGGGTCTCAGGTCTTGATCGGGGGACTGAGTATAATTTCCGAGTGGCTGCTTTAACAGTCAACGGTACCGGCCCAGCTACTGACTGGCTGTCTGCTGAAACTTTTGAAAGTGACTTAGATGGTAAGAAAAACAATCCACAAGACTGGGAGAAGCTAGGTACTAACTGTAGTCAGATTAGTTAAACTGGAAGACCACAGATGTGGGGGTGTGTCTGGCTTAAATCTGTGAGCTTTAACTTCAGTGCGTTAACACTGCTGTCATCACTGTAAGGCAGGAGGTCTCCGGGAGTGCTTCCCCACCACCCAGCCCAGTGGCTTGTGAGACCTGTCCCTTTCCCTTTCAGCAGAACCAGAACAAATAAAAATGTATCGGTATTTGTCTAGTTTTTTTAGCAAGGCCCTTGAACAGATGAACAATCTGAAGTTTAACACTGAGCCACATCATCCCTCCTTTTTCAGCTGCAGTTTGCCTTTTGCCTTAGTCCTGGACACTTTGCCCTTTTTCTGCCTTCTTACTCAGTGGGTACTTTTATATAGGCTTGTATATGCCTTTATGAGACACAGGTGCTGCCCTTGGGAGACCAAACACCTGGGTCCTTATTCTCACTTTTGTTTTACTAATTTATAAATTAAGACAGCAAGTTATGTCTTGAAGTAACAGAATTGAAAGATACTATAAATTGCTACCTTTTTTAAGCCTCTTGGTCTCCCACTATTTAAATCAGTATGTGGTTCTTAAGTTTCCTATTTTCTGACTTATATTACTTTGGGGAGTGAATAATTGATACAGTTGCTGCAATGTGATACTCGATCATCCGTTGACAATAGGCTTCTAATTAGTTGGTGTTAGGCCTTTCTCATTCCACTGAGGTGAGTCTGGGACTCAGATGTGGGACCACGCAGAACAAATAACTACTGAAAGGCCGTTTATTTGTTTCTCTCCATTGGGCAGAGGTTCTTCAATCTCTCTGTCTTCCCTTCCAAATTAATACTGCATTGTTTTGTATTTCATTTGTTTAGGTTTTGCTTTCTTCTTAGAATGTAGTAAAACCATGAGCCATACTTACTATACATACAGATTCTCTGTGACTTCTTGGGCATAATGAAAAAATCTTAGCCCCAGATAATATGGCAGGAGGCTAAACACCATGGCCCAAGGATGGTAAATATTCTAAAGTCTTGCTTTTCTACTCTCCGTCCCAGAAACTCGTGTTCCTGAAGTGCCTAGTTCTCTTCACGTCCGGCCGCTGGTCACTAGTATTGTAGTAAGCTGGACTCCTCCAGAGAATCAGAACATTGTGGTCAGAGGTTACGCCATCGGCTATGGCATTGGCAGCCCTCATGCCCAGACCATCAAAGTGGACTATAAACAGCGCTACTACACCATCGAAAATCTGGGTACGTATGCTGAGTAGAAGAAGGAATTGCATGGGGGATTTCTTTCTTTTGACTTTTTATTGTATGATAATTTTATTTTTACAGAAAACTTTAAAAAATAGTACAAACAGGGGTGCCTGCATGGCTCAGTCGGTTAAGTATCTGACTTTTGATTTTGGCTCAGGTCATGCTTTCAGGTCCGGCTCTGCACTGGGCATGGAGCTTGCTTAAGATTCTTTCTCTGCTTCTCTCTCTGCCCCTTCCCCACCCTGCTTACACTCTCTCCCTCTCAAAAAAAAAAAAAAAAAAGTACAAAGAATTTCTATATATTCTTCACTAAAAGTCCTCATGAGTTAACATTTCACCACATGTGCTTTCTCATTCTGTCTTCCTGTACATACATATTTTTTTCTCTGAACCATTTGAGAGTAAGTTACAGATGTGATGCCCCTCCACCCTCTGATACTTTAATGTGCATTTCCTAAAAAATGAGGGCGTTTTGTAATATAACTACAGTACGGTTACAGAGTCATCAAATTAACATTCAGACAGTATCTGTAGACTTTATTTATATTTTAATAGTTGCTTCATTAACATCCTTTATAACAAAAACATTGTTTTCTGGTCCAGGACCACTTGTTGTATTTAGTTATCATGTCTCATTAGTTTTCTCTGATACAGAACATTTTCCTTGTTTTTTTTTTCTTGAATTTTATGACTGTGACATTTTTGGCAAGAACAGACCGTTTATATTTTATAGAATGTCTCTCAGTTCAGACATGTCTAGTATTTCCTCACTACTCTCAGCTTATGCCTTTTTGGAAGGAATAGCAGATATACATTGTGTTATTGCCAGTGCATCTTATCAGGAGGCACATGAAAGTCTGATGCTAGCGATGTTAACTTTAATCGCTTGGTTCAGAGGGAATCTGCCACACTCCCTAAAGTTATTGTTTTCTCCTTCAAAATTAATAAATACCTTGTGAGGGGGGATACTTTGAGTCTTTGTAAACATCTCATTTCTCATCAAACTTTCATTCACTAGTTTTAGCGTCTTTAGTAATAGTTATTACTGTGGTGTTTCCCCAGTGAGTTTCTAATTCTCTAATTTCTTTTACATTTACCAGCATTTTTTTGATAAAGAAGAGCTTTCCTTCTCTTCCTTACTGAAAGAATGGTGAATGGGAGTCTCTTTATGACTGATTCCTCTATTTGACATCTTCCATCTTTCTTTGAGCACTTTCTTCCTTTTGATGCAGCAAGATATAGTGGGCTCATCTGATATTTTCCTACCCTTAGCCCTTGAATCAGTCATTTCTCCAAGGAATGCTGGTTTCTCTTATGGAAAATGGCATTCAGAAACCCATATCTGAGCACTATACGCACTCCTTGTAACCGGGGTAGAAAATCCTGAGGCATCTACAAAAAAGGCTATTAAGACTTAAAAGTGTGTTCAGCAAAGTCACAGAATACAAAGTTGATATACAAAAATGGTTATAGTCCCATGTACTAACAATAAGCAGTTGGAAGTCAAAATTAAAATAATAGTACTACTTATATAGCATCAAAAAATATGAAATACTTAGGGATAAACTTTAAAAATATGTACAAGGTCTGTACACTGGAAATTAGAAAATTATTGCTGAGGGTAATAAATTAATGACTTAAATAAGTAGAGGTACCACGTTTATGGATCGGATAATATTATTAAAATGACATTTCCCCCAGTGTAATTCCAAGTAAAATCCTGGCAGGCTTTTTTATGGAAGTTGATAAACTTAATTTTAAAAATCAAAGGAAGTAGAATAGCCAAACAGTTTTGAAAAAGAGGACTCAGGTAGTGTGGTCTTTCAACATTTCTTCAGATATCTTCTAAAGAGCCACATTATCTGATTTCAGGACTTACATAAAGCTGTAGTAATCGAGACACTGAGGAGGTGGTATTGGTGCAAAGGTAGGTATTATAGATCAATAGAATAGAATGGAGTCCAGAAAAAGACCCATATATATATATATATATATATATATATATATATATATATATGATCAATTGATTTTTGACAAACACACTAAGATAATTTAGTGGGGAGAGAGTAGTCTTTTCAACAAACAGTGTGGGAAGAACTGGATATCTGTATGAGAAAGAAAGGGAACTTTCCCTGACCTTTATTTCACATTATACATAAAAACAGACCTAAAGGCAAGAGCTAAAACCATAAAGCCTCTAGAAAAAGACAGGAAAAAACCTTCATGGCTTTGAGGTAGACAGGGTTCTCTCAGGATGCATAAAGCATAAGTTATAAAACTAAAAAATCTGTATCACTTCATTGAAATTTAAAACTTCCAACTTTTGGAAAGACACCAATAAAGTGAAAAGATGAGCCACAGACTAGGACAAAATACTCATCATTCAAATATCTGACAAAGAATTTTGAGTCCAGAAAATACAAAACTCTTCCACCTTAATAGGAAGATGGTAATCCAGTAAAAGAGTAGGCAGAAGATTGGGATGGGCAGTATACCAGAGAAGATATACAAGTGGACCATCAGCACATGAAAAGATTCTCTACATCATTAATCATCAGAGAAATGCCAGTAAAACCACAGTGAATCACCAAGTTCCACCCGTGGGCTTACACCACATGAAAATCCTATTTACTTCTTCTTGTCCAAGCCCTCCACTGTACGGTAACATCACTAAACCACTGGTTAGTTGAGGCCAAGAGAGGATTTGGGCACAGCCAGCCTCACTCCTGGGACCAACTCCGAGACATTGATCTCAGAAGTTTCTCTGTGCCGTGTCTGCTGACATCGCTGCATTTCCCCACAGCCTGGAGGAATCCCACATACACATTTTAAAATCCTCCTTGACTTCCTCCGCACTCAAGTTCATGCACTGTCACCCTTGAATTTTACAAGTTCTGGAGAATTTTTTCCTAAGTGTTTTCACTTGTTTCCTTCCTTCAGATCCCAGCTCTCACTACGTGATAACCCTGAAAGCCTTTAACAATGTGGGTGAGGGCATCCCCCTGTACGAGAGTGCTGTGACCAGACCTCACACAGGTAAGCCATCCTGTCCATCTCTGGTCCTCAGCACTTTTTACAGAAGCTCATGTGGAATGTTGGCCTGAGGTCTGTCCCACAGGTATCAGTGGAAGGAAAAGCATATGCCAGCATAAGCTGCAGGCTTCATATAGGAAAACAGGCTTTCAAAACAGAAATTTCCATTAATTTCTGTTTTGCTTTTTAGAAAATATTAACAATCCAGTCATTCATATAAATAATTCCATGTAGATATGTAGCACATGTTTTTAATATGTTGGGATCTAGACCTATAGTTGTGAGAGAATTATTAGTGATTTGGGAGGCACCTGGGTAGCTTAGTCGGTTAAGCATCTGATTCATGATTTTGTCTCAGGTCATGATCTTAAGGTTGTGAGAGCGAGCCCTGCATTGGGCTCCATGCTGGGCATGGAGCCTACTTAAGATTTTCTCTATTACTCTCCCTCCGGCCCTCCCCATCCCTAAAAAAGTGATTTTTGTCTTTTGGTCATGTGAGTTATAACTAAAATGAGTGGGGAAAAAAAACAAAACAGGTCTCCGTATCTCTAGCGGAATTATATAGGTTACTGATGGTCTCAATAAATGTGTATGATCAGTGAATCCAGCATTTTCTTCACTAGTCACCTGAGGTGATTGGGAGTTTTATTTATATAGAGAGTTTACAAAGTCAGCAATGGAATACTGTGCAGCTGTCAAAAAATGAAATCTTGCCATTTGCAATGACATGGATGGAATTAGAGGGTATTATGCTAAGTGAAATAAGTCAGTTAGAGAAAGACAATTATCATACTATTTCACTGATACTAGGAATTTGAGAAACAAGACAATGGATCATGGGGGAAAGGGAGGGAAAATGAAACAAGATGAAACCAGAGAGGGAGTAGAACCATAAGAGACTCTTAATCTCAGGAAACAAGCCGAGGGTTGCTGGAGGGGAGGGTGTGGGAGGGATAGGGTGGCTGGGTGAGGGACATTGGGGAGGGTATGTGCTATAGTGAGTGCTGTGAATTGTGTAAGACTGATGATACAGACCTGTACCCCTGAAACAAATAATACATTATATGTTAATTTTTTAAAAAGTATAAAGTCAGTTGTACTATCCATTTGATCAGCTGTACATTTATTATTATTATTATTATGAGACCAAAATATTATTTTTAGTAATAAAGGAATATTCATATGATGTAAAATTTCTGTAGATAAAACATCGAATATAGAACTGAGTGATAAGGTTTATTGAAATAAATATGTTAGACTTGTAAATTTTTCTAAAGGGTCCCCCAAACCCAAGAAATTATTTTCAGAAATGCTTTTTCCATCTGTTTTCCAGAGCTGTGTATCTCTATTGCTTACTGTATTTTTTGGATACTTTGTATAATGATGCAAATTTCACATTATTCTTTTTAAAAAGATAATCTCTGCCCCCTTTTTTTTCTTTAATGCTTTTACTTAACAAGACCAGCATCATCACTCATGTTTGGTAGTTCTGTCTTCTCTTCTCCTGTGTGCTTACAATTTACAAGTTCTTTTGCAAAGAGCTTTGATATTCCAGAAAGGGGGGGAAAAAAAGTAAGGTGAAAAAGAGAGTATTTAAATAAGTGTTTTGCTACTTTCTTAAATTACCTATAATAGAAAAAAATTTTTTGAAATTATTTTCTTATGTGACTTAAAATATAGAAATATACTAGGCTAGAAATATACAAGGAACTGTTCCTAAGTCATGTCACCTTGTTATCTTTTTCAGGAGTTATTACCAATAAAAAAAGATTCTCAAAGAAGTCTAATGACTTTTGCACCCAAAGGTGCATTTTCTATAACTAATTGGTTTGTTTCTTGATCTTTGAACAAAGCCCTTGACTATAATGTAGGCTGTTCCTCAGTTACTTTTAGTGCTCATTGTGTAGGAAATACACAAATGGAGACTATTATGTTATTTTGGCACTTACTCATAAACAAGGTCCATGCCATTTCAGGTTTTGAGTTACAGGAAGGGCTACTCTGCATAACCATGTGGGAAACCCATTTTTAAACCTTAACTTCAAATAAATCAGTATATGTGTACTTAGAAAACCTAACCAAGAGCTGGTAAAGCCCAGCAGATCCTGCTGTGCTGCCCTGGGCTCATGGTCCTTGTGTGCACATTCTAGCTTCTGCTTTGACAGTGAGCTTAGAGAAGGTGTCACCTGCATATGGCACAGGACATACATGAGTGTAGACTTCCTTTCTATCAAATAAGTACTCTGATATTTAGCATTCATAAAGGCTGTCACTTGGACCCATCTTATGTCATTTCCTATAACTGATTGGGATTCATTAGGTGGGTTATTCTCTGATTCTACTGGAGAAAGCATAACAGATATTCCTTCATGGCGTCAGCCTACCTTTCCCTCAGGAAGTGCAATGCCCTTGAGTTCCTTTTGCTTTATTTGGATGTGAGCCATTTTGTTGTACTGCTTTTAGACCCAGGACATCAGCAAATCTGAGCTGGACCCTGTGTGGGTATCAGATAACCCTAAAACCAAGGCCAGGCTAAGTTGCCATTGGCTGACATTCAGGACTCAGGCTTGAGAGTAGAACCCTTACATGTCCATTGACCTGCATTGGTAAGCCATGTCCCCAGAATTCAGTCACATTCACTGAAATATCAAAATAGATCATGAGCTTTGTGTTGCTTGTTCTGAAATTACACCCTTGATTTTTAAAATAGTTTATATCTTCTCACCATCCTTTTTGGAAAAGAGAGAGAATTTTCAAATAGTGTAAGGAAAATTCAAGTATGAATATGTTAATAAAATCACTGGATTATCGAATGTTAATATACCTACAGAATACAGTAGAGAATATCGTTAATTATTTCCCTAGACATTTTCTTGAAAATTTTTCCTGAAAGAACACAGGTGGGAACACTCTTTTTATTGAATGGTGGTTATCTATTAACTCCAGATTCTCTTTCTCTTTCTCCATTTCTCACCTTTCATTCCATTATATTACCCTGCATTTTCCTTTTCTTTTATTTTTGTTTATGTTAAAAATGCCACTTCCCTTTTTTAATTACTTTTTACCCAGACACTTCTGAAGTTGATTTATTTGTTATTAATGCTCCATACACTCCAGTGCCAGATCCCACTCCCATGATGCCCCCTGTGGGAGTTCAGGCTTCCATTCTGAGTCATGACACCATAAGGATCACATGGGCGGACAATTCACTGCCCAAACACCAGAAGATCACAGATTCCCGGTACTACACAGTCCGATGGAAAACCAACATCCCAGCGAACACCAAGTACAAGGTACCGGTACATTTGCTCTGGGTGGGAAAAGCTAACTCTTGATATTTCCTAATTCTAAAGTTCTTGATTCCTATACTTCCAGAATGCAAATGCAACCACTTTAAGTTACTTGGTGACTGGTTTAAAAGCAAATACACTGTATGAATTCTCTGTGATGGTGACCAAAGGTCGAAGATCAAGCACATGGAGTATGACAGCCCATGGGACCACCTTTGAGTATGGTATGTGTTATCTGAATCTTAATACATGGCATTTCTTTTCTTTGTAAGTCGTGAAAGCCAGTGGAAGAAAGGCTAGTGTTGGGCCACATTCCTAGTCATGAGACTTCTCATCACCTGCTTCTACTACCTGAGGAAAGAATTAAGGGTGTGAATTAAACCACTTACAGAACATAGTGAGCAGCACAGCTGGAGTTCCATGTTTGCTTTTCCAGCTGATGAATTATGTTTTCTTCATGACTGAACAAGAACATTACCAAATAATGGGATGATCGAATGCAAAGGATGCTAGATTTTAGAAATCAAGGGACTTGAGTTCAGTCCTAGGTCAACCAAATACTGACTGCGTAAGTCACAAGTAAATCATACAGCCTGTTGTTTCTTCCACCTGTAAAAGAGGGGCGACAATAACATCTGCTTTTCCTACCCTATAGGCTTCCAAGGTAAAATGAGCAGATGAGAAAGCAGCTGGCAGTAAGAAAGCACTGTGCAGATGTAAAGGATTAATGTCATTAATCCCGATTTATTGTTAAATTGAGGTAGAAGAAATGTGAAGTGACATGCTCTTGACCACCTGCCAACGCCAGGCTGGCTAGAGGCTCAGAACCTTACCAGGGAACCCCAAAGCTGCCCTAGCAGCTTTCTTATAAGTAGTATCTGCTAAAATCCCATTGGGGCAACCTAAGGGATTTTGTCTGTAAGTAAACATGAAAGATAAAAGACACTGAAGCAAATTAAGGGGAAAGCAGGCCATCCAAGTTTGCAGTTCTCTTTGCCTTTTGCTCATTCATAGGCCTGCCCTTCTCCTTCTTGTACTTTTTCTAGCATGGGCTTATGTGTAACCATCAGGAGTCTCTGTCCCTTCCAGCCTCGTATGGCTTTTTTTTTTTTTTTTTTTTTTTGCCTATATATAAATAATGAAAAAATGGAGCTGCCAAGACTCCTGGACTGGGCCTGGCCCTAATGTCTTTGTGTCTCCTGCACAGTTGATGGACTACCTACAGAGAAAAGGGTTGCATCTGGAGAGCTTAGAAATAACAAAAAAAAGTTTAAATAGACCTTGAGTTTTGAGTTTGCCTTCTTTGCTAGTTTTTTTTTGTTTTTTTGGTTTTTTTTTAATTTTATTTTTTATAAACATATATTTTTATCCCCAGGGGTACAGGTCTGCGAATCGCCAGGTTTACACACTTCACAGCACTCACCATAGCACATACCCTCCCCAATATCCATAACCCCCCTCCCCCCATCAACCCTCAGTTTGTTTTGTGAGATTAAGAGTCACTTATGGTTTGTCTCCCTCCCAATCCCATCTTGTTTCATTTACTCTTCTCCTACCCCCTTAACCCCCCATGTTGCATCTCCTCTCCCTCATATCAGGGAGATCATATGATAGTTGTCTTTCTCCGATTGACTTATTTCGCTAAGCATGATACCCTCTAGTTCCATCCACGTCGTCGCAAATGGCAAGATTTCATTTCTTTTGATGGCTGCATAGTATTCCATTGTGTATATATACCACATCTTCTTTATCCATTCGTCTGTTGATGGACATCTAGGTTCTTTCCATAGTTTGGCTATTGTAGACATTGCTGCTATAAACATTCGGGTGCACGTGCCCCTTCGGATCACTACGTTTGTATCTTTAGGATAAATACCCAGCAGTGCAATTGCTGGGTCATAGGGTAGTTCTATTTTCAACATTTTGAGGAACCTCCATGCTGTTTTCCAGAGTGGTTGCACCAGCTTGCATTCCCACCAAGAGTGTAAGAGGGTTCCCCTTTCTCCGCATCCTCGCCAGCATCTGTCATTTCCTGACTTGTTAATTTTAGCCATTCTGACTGGTGTGAGGTGATATCTCATTGTGGTTTTGATTTGTATTTCCCTGATGCCGAGTGATATGGAGCACTTTTTCATGTGTCTGTTGGCCATCTGGATGTCCTCTTTGCAGAAATGTCTGTTCATGTCTTCTGCCCATTTCTTGATTGGATTATTTGTTCTTTGGGTGTTGAGTTTGCTAAGTTCTTTATAGATTTTGGACACTGTTCTTTGCTAGTTCTAAGAATATCTTTTTGCTTCATTCCAATCCATTAGTTAATAAATAATGGTATGTATTCCAATCCGTTAGTTAATAAATAATGGTATGTATTCTCTCAGGATGTCTGAGGCTTCCTTCCATTTTATGCTAGGAAAATTCCAGTATTTTAGGAAGAGTAAATTTAATGATGTACTTAATTTACTCATTTCTCTACTAGTACATTAAAAGTTATCCTATATGGATATCCATAACATGGAAGTACAAGAAATGCAGTGTTGTTTTTATTCTATTGGTGGTGTTTCTTAAGTAGCTTTACATTTCAGAGCAGTAATCTCAACAGTTGAGAGTGAAAACTTAAAAACAGCATTTTTTCACTCATTTAGTCTTTGAGGGAATAGGGGGTTTCACACATTATATTTTGTTTGGAGAGACAACATAAGTGGAAAGAGAAAATTATTTTACACTTGAAAATATTCTAATGAAATAATCCAAATACGGGGAAGTGGGACAGAATGTCATCTTGAGCAAATTATGTAACTTTTTTCATTATCAATGCCCTGATCTGTCAAGCAGGGATAGTAGTAAACTGCCTTTCAAGTTGCCACAAATATTAAGTGAAATACTATTTATAAAATGCCTGGTATAATGTGGATACTTGGTAATTAACTACAAAGGTCTTTTGATATCCCTACATAAGAATCCTATAAATTCTTGACCTCTAGGTCAAGGTGACAGTTCTATAGCCTCATAGTATGCTGTTTTTTTCTTTGGTACTTTGCATATTCTTCTTTTTATTGGATCTGTTTATAGGCAGACTATGAGTTCTTTGAGTCAGGAGGCTTTAGCTTTTTTGCCTTACACCTCTTATTGCACCTTTTAAAAGGAAAGTGTTGCAGAAATGGTGAATGAAACTGGAATGGACAAGAATTATTGACCATCTTGTTATTTTGTAGTTCCTACTTCTCCACCCAAGGATGTGACAGTTGTGAGTAAAGAGGGAAAACCCAGGACCATAATTGTAAATTGGCAACCTCCCTCAGAAGCCAATGGCAAAATTACAGGTAAGATGCCTTTGAGGGTGTATCTGTTCTCTGCTGGGCAGAAGCACTCCAGCCCAGGACTGTGTGGTTGGAAGAAGTGGGAGTCCAAACGTTGGCTTGACCATTTTATGAGACTCGGGAAGTCAGGGTGGTCCTTGAAAGTGGACCAAGGGGGTGCTATTTGCTCATAGTAATGTAAAAATGAATTGCCAGTTGATTGTTCCGACTCACTGTGTGAAAATGTGATGGGTGGTATTACATTAGACAATCTTTGGCTACAGTGGAGCCTTACAGACATATTTATTTTCATCAGAAAAGCTGTTCTTCTCTGCCTCTGACTAGATGATTTTTAGAGTTAAAGACCCTGCCTGATTCTACAGGGTAATACCCAGTAAATATAGATTCAGCTCTTTTAACTTGAAGCCTCACAAAGCCCATTAGACTTTTAATTCCATTTTTCCCCCAGGCCTGCTACTTCAGCTTCCTGTGCTCTAACACTAGAGTTAGAAGTTTGAATCGGCCTAAGTCTTTGAAGGGACCTGGGATTTTTCCTTGGTCTTCCAGAGAACTTTCCACAGTAGAGGACACTATGCTTTCCTCAGCTTCATCAGGGAGGAAAGCATGACTGGACTTAGCTGTCAATTATTCCCCTTGGAACCTCTGCTCTATGTCGCTACAGCTTCTTGGGATACATCCTAAGGAACAGGCATTTGCTTTCTGAAGTTCCTTTGTATGAATAGGGGGCTGAAAGCATGAATAAGGAATGAATAAGGATGAATAAGGAAACTGAAAGCATTTCTTAATATTGTTCTGCTTAGACTTTCAGTTAGAATTCCTTCCCATAAGGTATCTGTACCATTTATTAGGTTTTTGATCTTACCTCTTCTATAAAAGAATGAAGCATGACTTGACCTGGATTACATTTTATTTTGTCTTTAAAAACCAGTGCATTTTTGCACTGTGCAGGTCAGGTAGGCATGTGGTGGGTTCTTCTTGCCTCGACCATAGAGAGTGACTGCCCCCTGGTGGGAGTCTCGGGTCATGTTTCCCTGTGGCTTCACTCACTTCCAAGTGTGGGAGAGCTTTAGTAAAGGTACCGCCCACACCTCCCAGGTCTGCCAGTTTTTCTCCTGGAAAATCATACTGGTGAGAGCTAAAGCAGCACACTGGGCCAGTGTCGGTTTTCAAAAGTGCATTATTTTTTTTTTTAACATTTTATTTATTTATTTATTTGAGAGAAGAGAGAGACAGTGAGAGAGAGCATGAGCAAGGAGAAGGTCAGAGGGAGAAGCAGACTCCCCATGGAGCTGGGAGCCTGATGTGGGACTCGATCCCGGGACTCCAGGATCATGACCTGAGCTGAAGGCAGTCGCTTAACCAACTGAGCCACCCAGGCGCCCAAAAGTGCATTATTTTAATCGTAGACCTTTGGTGGGTACATTTTTCAAACATTAAGACGTTGAAGTGATTGGGTTGTTTTCTTAGTTTCTGAGAGTTCTTAACCCTCTTTTATTATTGTAACTACTTTTATTGCTTTAACTGCCAATACAGATGTTAACTTACAGCCTGGCAGTGTTGAAATTGTGGTTTTTCTCTATATGATGTTTAGAGTAGCATTTCGAATGCATTTTACTATTGGACTTTAATCAGTAACTGGTTCTGTATTTGTATATGCTATAACATATGTCTTTATTGACTTACTGATTCCAAAATAAAAGGCAGGAATAAGATATATTTTCTCATTTCCTCCTTTGGACAGGTTACATCATATATTATAGTACGGATGTGAATGCAGAGTTACATGACTGGGTTATTGAGCCTGTTGTGGGAAACAGGCTGACTCACCAGATACAAGAGTTAACACTTGACACACCATATTACTTCAAAATCCAAGCTCGAAACTCAAAGGGCATGGGGCCCATGTCTGAAGCTGTCCAGTTCAGAACACCTAAAGGTAAAGCTCCTCTAAATAGTGTTTTATTCCGTGTCTCGTTAGTGGGGCCATGCTTGCACCTATCACTTTAGCATATGGAGACTATGGAGAATATGAGAAGCCCTGATGGTGAGCTTATGAACCGAAGTGTGAACATTTCTCTCAAAATGATCCCTCACCCACCCATTGACCACCAAGTCAGTGCTCCCTAGGTTACTGGGCTAACCGTGTCACATACAAGACTGTTCAAGGCAGGTGAATGGCAGCGATCTCAGAGTTTTTAACCAGTCAGATCAGATGTGATGCTCTTGGTTCTCAGGTAGCGTAATAGCATATTATTGTGATGGACATTTCCCTTTCAACACATGCAGGCTCTTAACCTGGAAGTCTTACTTGTGGAGAGAAAGACACTAACGAGAGCTCTGAAGAAAACTCTAGATGAGACAGTGAAGATAAAGTACTGAACCAAGTGAGCCTAGGAATAAAGTTAGTTGGGGACTGAGTCTGTGGAAATGTGGAAACCATGTATGGATTTCTTTTCTGTTAATACTGAAACTAAGACTCGATTTGTTTGGAAGTTTGTGGGGTTTTATTTTTTTTCCTTTAAAAATTCTGCTTGTCCCACCTTCAAAGCTTGTGATCCTTGCTCTTGTTTTTTTCTCCCCCTGTGCTTGGCCTGTTAGCGGACTCCTCTGATAAAATGCCTAATGATCAAGGTAAATCAGTAGATGGCCTCTCTCTCCTTTCCTCTCTTTTGTGACCTACTCTTACTAGCATTTTGTGTTTTTGTTTCTTTTTTTTTCCCCCTGAAAATCAGTACTGTGTGTTAAAATCCACATTATTCATTGGCCAAAGTGGAGTTGAGTCCATGTTTGTGGCACTTGGGGTATCTGAAAAGCTGGGAATTGACTTAGGAGCTAAATAGGGGGAAACTGAGGAGAGTAAATGGAGTTCTGCAGCTGTAGGAGATTGGCCTTAAGTGTGGGTCTCTTTGTCCTCTGTGCTATGATACTGAAATTCTGTAACTATGATAGGCATTTGGACCAGTATGACAGCAAGCATACCAGTTTGTCATACTAGTAGCATCTAGGATTGCATTAGTATCTCTAGATGAAAAGTGGTAATCAAATTCCGCAAATACCCTATTTTCCTCCCCCACCCCGACCAAGAATCTACACATTTACCCTACTGAATTGTGTGATAATCTGTGACAGAATTAGTACTATTTATTCTGTTAAATAAGCTTAACTCAGAGCTCTTTTTCTGTTTCTTCCCTTAAATACACCTGCTCATTTTAAAAGAGATAGGAACAATTTAAAATGGAAAGTTAGAAAGTGTAGGCCTGAGTGTCACCATTCTCGAAATTGTCTGTCAGCATAGTTTTTCCACTGTAATTGAGATGGTGAAGAGGTAACTGGACTGTGGTTTTCATCTCTGAGGAGTCAGCTAAAGTTGGTATCTGTTCTCTATACTGAGAGCAGTGGAAGTAAAGTTGATGGTTGCTTTCAAGGTTTAAGAGTAGTTTTTAGAAATAAAAAGTCTTGGGGTGCCTGGCTGGCTCAGTTGGTGGACCATGCGATTCGTGATCTTGGGGTTGTGAATTTGAGTCCTACATTAAATGTAGAGATTACTTAATAAAATCTTTTATTAAAAGATTTTTTAAAAAAAAAGATTTTTTAAAAAGAAGAAGAAGAAAGAAGTCGTCTTTGGATCTTGTTAATGGCAAGGAAGAGTCAGACTTGAGGCTGCATGTTTCAGGGCTTTGGAAATGTATTTGCACTCAATGAGTCTTTTGTTGTATGTTGGATGTGTGTATGCGTAAGGCACCCTAGTGATGGTGGACATTTTGACTTAAGTGTGAGAACAGGAAAGTAACTATACTGTGTGCACACGGAATACAAATGTGCTCATTGTCCTTCCCCACTCTTATCCCCACTGGATAAGCCAGAGTCTTGCTTGTGCCACTCCTCTGGCCTTTAAAATTCTTTACCTGTAGTTCTTTTTGGCGTTTGGTTAATCCTTGGAATTTCTATTCATAGGTTATATTTAAAAGAAAAAATACTGGGAAATAGGGGAATTAAACCAACCATTTTATTGGCAAAATACACTCTTTGGCAATTATTTACATAACATGATACTCTGGATAGTTGGGCTCATGTGTGGGGTCCCTGAAAAGTAAGCACACTTAAGTCTGAAGAGCCTCACGGGGGCTAAGTCATGGAGATGGCTTAGCCCCTAGACTTCATCCCAGTGAAAAGAGCAGCTGGACCCCTAACATACGGTGTATACCATTTGGGAGCAGTCACTGCCACAGAAGTCAGGGGATGAAGGAACAAGTATGGACAACAGAAAAAGGATCAGGGACTGAGTTTAATATGCCCTTTTGGGTACACAACAACTTCTGTTCCTTTGGGAGTTTTGAACTTCTGGAAACAAAACATTGTTTTCATCTCTGTATTTATTCTGTTAAGTGAACTATATACAGAAATGTTCAGATTTTAATTTTTCATTTAGTCCAACTCTGATATGACATTAGCTGTAATGTTTTATAGAAACGCATCTAGTTTGTATATTTCTAGTAAAGCTTTATTTGTAGAAATAATTATTTATAAGTGTTTTCTGAAGCTTCATGCTCTGTGCCTCTGCAAAGGGAAAGGTGATGTTCTTCCCTAAAACTTTATTATATATGTGATAATAGTAGCTAACGTTTGTTGAACATTTGCTGTGTGTCAGGCAGTATTCAGAATATTTTATAGGAGTAAATTTCCATTTAATCTTCAACACAGTTTTGTGAGGTAGATGCCATTATCATTGCTGTTCTGCGATGAAGAAACTGAGACGCAAGAATAATGAATAACTTGCCGAAAGTCAAGTACGTGGTAGACCAGTATTCAAGTGCAGGCAGTGTGCTCTGTGAACCGTGAGCAGCTTTGACTTCACAGTTCTTTCACACCTTCTTCAGGAGGAATCCAAACGTTGGATTGACGAATGCCTTTGCTGTATTGGGAAAGGATTCCTTCTATTTGCTTTACCCAAGCAACTTTTCCTATAAATGTGAAGAATAAAGTTCAGGACCAAGAATACAAATTACTAAAAAAACCTGATCTTTGTGTTTTATGAAGTCTGTTTGTGAGGTGGTCCCAAGCCCAAGATCAACAGCCTCACTCATTGTATTTTAGGACAGTGAATTAGGAGATGGTGTCTTGGTGAGCAACAAGAGAGAAGACTTTGTTTTTCCATCCTTGGGTATTTGGGTAACTGAGCAGGAACCAAGAACCTGATTTGAACTTCCACATACCTTCCTGCTCCTGCTTAGGGTATCCTTATATTGGAAAAGGCAGCTTTATAATTTGGGGGAAAAATCCAAACACTACTGACACCTACTAGGAGATCAACATAGCCAGGTCCTTTGGAAAAGTCCACTTCCATAATGCAGAAGTCAGCCTAACTGGTCCCTTGATTCCTTTTCTGAGAGAAGCTACTTTTGCCATAAGTGCTCTGAGTGGTCTTCCAGGAACTTTCCTGGGTGAGAGAAATGGGTGTGTTCCCACCATGTGAACAGCAAGTGGCAGTCTGTTTCCACACTAGATACAGCCATGGCCCAAGGGGGGTCAGCCTTTCAGATGCCTCATTGCATAGAAAGCTATACCTTAGTTTGCTTTGCACAGCCCATTTTGTGCCCTGTTGTTTATGTGCTACTTCAATTTCCTCATGGACAGAGTAGACTGAAAATATTTTTTTTGTAGAAAACACTCTCTAGCTGTGAAGTGGACTCATCCCACCAATGGCTTGGGTCATTATTGACATGATTTCTTCTCCTTCAGCCTCAGGGTCTGCAGGAAAAGGAAGCCGGCTGCCAGACCTAGGATCCGACTACAAACCTCCAATGAGCGGTAAAGCTTTTTTGCCCCACTGTGGGCATGACATGGTTTTGCTTGAATTTCGAAATGTCTTTTGTAGTTTTCTCTGTGGTGGGTTATACCATGTTAACCTATTTTCTTTTATTTAGTAGAATTAACTTTAGGCATTTTTTGGCAAAAGTCTGCTAAACTACTGTAAACCCATTCATTATCCATAAATAAGGATCCATAAATAAGATCCATAAATAAGATCGTTTTCCCCACATACCCAACTTAAAGTAAGATTAGTTCTAAACAAATGAGTCTTCCTTTGTGCCCACTACCTGCCTCTAGAAAAGAATTAGAATCTTGTTCTCAAAAATAAACCCTCTAATGGGATTATCTATCACCTAGAATAAGCCAAAGAAATGCTTCATGACTTTCTCTCCACACTGCTCACCACAGTGTTTTAATTTGGGAATTCTAAAAAATTCTTCCCACTCTCCTAGCCAGCTTAAGAGCTGGTGCCTTCTAACTCCTTAAATGATGGCACCTACTTCTCTACAGAACTTCACTATTTATAAGTTACTTTCACACCTGAAATTATATTTGATCCTCATAACACTGTAAAGCACAGAGAACAGATATTCCCATTTTACACATTAAGAGATTCAGTGGAGGGGCGCCTGAGTGGCTCAGTGGGTTAAGCCTCTGCCTTTGGCTCCGGTCATGATCCCAGGGTCCTGGGATGGAGCCCCACATCGGGCTCTCTGCTCAGTGGGGAGCCTGCTTCTCCCTCTCTCTCTGCCTGCCTCTCTGCCTACTTATGGTCTCTCTCTCTCTGTCTAATAAATAAATAAAAATAAAAATCTTTAATAAAAAAAAAAAGAGAGACTCAGTGGAGAAGTAATATGCCTGAACTCACCCACTAATTAAGGAAGTCCTAGAACCAAAATCCAGGGCTTCCGACTCCTGATTGTGACGTTTCCACTGTCACACACAGCCTAGAAGGCCTGGGGTTCTGTACCAGATGTGGGAATCTGAGTCCTAGGCTGAGTTCTAGGACTCTGCGCTTTTCCTCCTAGGATGAGTGTGTTGTATTTATGTGCAGTCCATGGTATAATATTCAAGGCTGTGAGGAAAGCAGCTGTTTCCTTGTTTTTCATTTATACATTCATTCATTCACCCATGTTTATGAAGGTTCAGGTTCTATGTAACAGGCTATGTCTGGGAGCAAAAAGCAGTGAGTAACAAAGCAACTGGAAAGGGAAGGCTTCATAGAAGAGGGGAAGTCTGACCCAGATATGAAAGGATGCGTGGAAGATGGCTAAATGTCACGGGGTGGGGGGTGTTGAGCATTTCAGGAAGCACCAACAGCATGTGCAAATTCATGGCAGCCAAAACCAGCCGGCTCTCTCCAGGGATCACACCACCTGAAGGCAGGCTGGAGATTGTCGCATTAGACCAGGTGGGAGGTTAGAACCAGCCTTCCAGAAGCTCAGGTACCACTGCTGCGACATGTGGGCTTCACCCTGCTCGTAGCATGTGTAAGACACCTTGTACCACGGGTGAGCTGTGATCTCCGTTTCTTGAGTACCGACTGTTATGACTCTGGTGAATGAAGAAAGAGTTGGGGCTGAGATAATGAAGTCAGAGAGAGTGGTTAAGCAGCTATTGCAGTAGCCCATATGAGGCTTGAGAAATGGCCTGTCATAATGTCCCTGGCAGGACCTGCTCCCTCGGCAGCTCGCTCTCACCCTCTCTTCAGTGGGAGCTTTCAGTCCTCTCAGAAGCTAGAGAGCAGATACAGTTAAGTGGGAATTCATCTCTGGCTAGGGAGAGCTGCCACCACCACCTCAGCTGGCCCCCCATGCCCCAGCTCTGAGTGCAGGGCCTGCCCCACCACACACCCTGCCCAGTAACTCGGCACTGTTCTTAATAAAGCTTTTCGGTTAAAGGCCCAGTATGGTCTAACTTTATTGGCCCCTAGTTCTGTAGTCTTTCCCAAATGTAAAAATGTTTTATTAAAGGTCAGTATGTACAATTTAAGTTGTCTATCTGTTTACTTTTTTTCTCAAAAATGAGGAATAAAAACGATTAAACCAAATGGAGAAGAAGAAGCTCTCAAGCCCTCCTAAATCAGCCCAGATTTTAGCACTGTGTGTGGATGTAGCCTATAAAAGCCATACGATCAGAAGTTGGGAGGTCAGCTAATGCAGTTATGGAAGGGGTTCCCACTATAAGTACACCTTGAATTAGATAAAAAGTTTGTAAACCAGGGTTGTATTTGGGAATCACTTGAAGGGCTTTCCTAAAACACAGATTCCCAAGCCAGAGCTTCATGTTAGGAATTTCTTCCACAGTCTCCCAGACTTGTAGAAAGATTCTTCTTAAACACTTCTAGAAACTAAGTACTCATTACTTGGTAAGGCAGCTCATCCATTATTGTGCAGCTCTGACTGTTAAACAGGAGAGAGAGAATAGCTGGAAAGAAAGACATCAGCTGTCAATGGCAGTCAGAACCGTGTGGTGGGATTTCCCATGTTTTATAAATGAGCATGTGTGACTTTTATAATGAGGTGGGAAGGGAAGAAATGTGTTTCAGAAAATAGAAGAACAAGAGTTAGAATACAGCTAGATTACAAGAGGCCTTGATGCAAAACGGCCCTCATCCTGTAAGCAACGAGGAAATAATAACAGGAAGAAAAAGAAGAAAAGCTAAATTTCCTTAGGGTCTTCAATGGTCTGGCCTCTGTACACTCATCTCTGTCTTTTCCTGCTTACTCTCTTCCCTCTAACTTTGCTTCTCTCCCCTTACTTGAGCAACATTGCTGCCTTTCTCTTCCCTGAACATGCCAAGCTCACTCCTGCCTTAGGATCCTTCCCCTAGCTGTTCCATCTCTTGTGAACATTCTTCCTCCAGATCTTCGCATGGTGGGATCTTTCTTGTCACTCAAATCTCAGCTCAAATGCCATTTCCTCAGAGAAATTTTTTCCAACCACTCAGTCTAAAATAGCCACCCACTCTGTATCATATCCCCTCATTTTATTTTTTTTCTTAGCAGTTATTACTAATAATTTCTTGTTTATTTTCTGCCTGTACACCAGCAGTCATATCTTTGTTGTACACTGTTGCATCCTTAGTACCTAGAACAATGCCTGGCACATAGTAACTACTCAGTAAATATTTGTCAAACTAATGCATATGTACAGATCTACTCTTTCCTGAAACTGATTAAGAGAATTAACTTTGCAAAGACTATATTTATAAAAGCAGACTGTATTTTTCTTTTTTTTTTCCCCCAGACTGTATTTTTCAAGTAGTTTTTGTGATCTCAGACATCTGAATGTGGAGAATAACTTAGCTTTCTCTGAGTGTACATTTTTTTAAATGCTTTTGAAAGTCATGATCTAAATGATTTACAAATGGTGCTTTATAAGACAAATTTATGCGTAAGATAACATAAGATACCAGGCGGGGGGCAGGCCCTTTATTTATCCAAGTATAATGTTTACTTTAATTCAGGAAGCCATCACTAAACACCAGCTTTGTGCAAGGCACTGTGTTAAGAACTGTGCAAGTACATAGCCTTGGCTCTGTAGATTGCATGAGACACTTGTATCCAAGGCGATGAGTGTGTTACAGAGACTCTCACATGAAGTTTCCATACTCTGAGTGTATGCATTTTTTGAATTCTCGAACTCTAACAGACATACCGGTTTTCCCTCTACAGGTAGTAACAGCCCGCATGGAAGCCCCACCTCTCCCTTGGACAGCAGCATGCTGCTGGTCATCATTGTTTCTGTCGGCGTTGTCACCATTGTGGTGGTGGTGGTCATTGCTGTCTTTTGCACCAGGCGCACCACCTCTCACCAGAAAAAGTAAGGAGCCCGAAATGTGGCCCATGATTTTTGTTATCTATTCTTTTGTTCCTCTGTGACTTGTGTATTTGGAGTTGTACAAAGAGATTAAACATTCAGTATAGTTGACCCTTGAACAATGTAGGGATTAGGGGTGCTGACACCCCCCCCATGCAGTCAAAAATCCACATATAAATTTTAAATTTTGACTTCTGCAGAATTTAACTACGAGCAGCCTACTATTGACTGAAAGCCTTACTGATAAACTATCAACACCTATTTTGTATGTTATATATAATACATATTATATATCACATATATATATCACATATATAATATGTATTATAGACAAAATATATATTTTTTTAGTCTTACAAAAAAGAAAGCTAGAAAAAAGAGTGATTAAGAAAATCATAAGAAGAGAAAATACATTTACAGTGCTATACTGTATTTATCAAAAATAGTCCACACATGGATACCAAGCATTAACCCTAATCCTAGATCTGGAAAGTGGGTTCCTGAACACATGATAAGAAAAGCTGAGAAGCAGCCCAGTTATTCTGGAGAAGACCCCCAAATATTTAAGAATTGGTGGTATTTCTGAAAATGGATGTAAAGGCAAAGATAAAAACAGAAAGAAAAATTGAGTACCTATTAAAGCATATTTAGAGCCCCAAATCCCTTCCTTGCCTCAGCCCAGTAGATGGCTGCATGTCTCTTCCTGCCCAAGCAGAAGTCGGGTTTTATTCTCTGGCGAGATCTCTGAACTATAGAGTATCAGGTACATACACTAGCCCAAACCCTAACCCCTAACCGTAACCCTCTAGAGAGGTCTCTGAATTGTAGGATATTAGGCACATACCCTCATGTTGGCCCCAACTCTAACCCCGGATATGAGGAGGAAAAATGGAAGATGTAGTGAGTGTGAGTGTGTGTGTGTGTGTGTGTGTGTGTGTGTGTATACACACACTGAAATACGCAGCCATAAAAAAGAGGGAGATCTTGCCATTTACAACTACATGGATGGAGCTAGAGAGTATTATGCTAAGTGAAGTAAGTCATTCAGAGAAAGACAAATACCATGTGATTATTCACTCATGTAGAAATTAAGCAAAACAAATGGGCAAAGGGGGAAAAAAAGAGGCAAACCAAAAAAGCGACTGTTAACTACAGAGAACACACTGAGGCTACCAGAAGGGAGGTGGGCGGGGGATGGGTGAAAGAGGTGAAGGGGATTAAGGAGGGCACTTGTGAGGAGCCGGTGATGTATGGATGTGTTGAATTACTATATGGTATGCCCAAAACTAATATTACACTCTATATTAACTGGAATTTAAGTAAAAACTTTTTTAAAAGTCTGTGTGTAAGCGGACTCCCCACTGTTCAGTCCCATGTAGTTCAAGGGTTAACTGTGCACGAAAAGTGATGTTCTAAATATTTGTAAGTGAAATGCAGAATGGTTCTTCTTATAAATGTGTATTGGTGTTCTGGCAGGAAAAAGGTGCACACTCAAAATGGGGGAAGGAAGTTTAATGAGGGGACTGTTTACAGAGTCACAGGTGGGGCTAGGAGACAAGGCAGAGATGTTTAAGGACCAGCAGCCATGATAGGCCACTGTCACCCTTAGGCCTGAGAGGGCAAGAGGTCTTCCTGAAGAACAGAGAGCCATGTTCAGAAGTCTGAAGCAGTAGGAAAGGGCTTCTTGACAGGAGCTGGGTATGGTGGGAGGAAGGTGTCCTCTGTCAGCTTCTAGTGCTACAGGGAGGGGACAGGATAAAAACACCTACTACTCTCCAGTCTCTTGCCTGTGTCTTCACTCAGCCAGACCCATCAGAAACCAGGAGCAGGTTGCCAAGTAAGGCATATAGAGGTCATTTAACTCAACCTCTTGAGTCACAGAACCAAGGAGAGGAGAGGTCTGGAGAGGGAAGTGGGCCGTGTCCAGCCTTGCCGGTAGCTGCTGTTTGTGTAAGCACACGGTGAGCCAGACACCCAGGAGTTTAGGGGCATTCTTACAGGCTTTTTCACGGCACAGATGCCACCTGAAATGGAAAAGGACCATAGACCTCTTATTCTACATCTAAGTTTAAGAATATTTTTCAAGGGGTGAGTGGGTGTCTCAGATGGTTGAGCCTCTGACTCTTAATTTCAATTCAGGTCATGATCTCAGGGTCGTGAGACTGAGCCCCACGTCAGGCTCCATGATCAGTGCAGAGTCTGCTTGAGTTTCTTTCTAAAATAAATTTTAAAATCCTTAAAAATTTTTTTTTCAAGAAGGGCTACCAAGTGTGGAAGCTTAGGACTGGCAGGGACAGTGGGGGGAGAATACTAATTTAGTGAATAAGATAGTCTCATTTATAATTGGCATATCAAATTAGCAGAGGGGTCAAATGATCGTGAGCCCTGAACTCCTCTGGGATGTTGAGAGTTGTAATTGTCTAGAGCAGATAACAAGGTGACTCAGTTATAGACTGTCTGATAACAGCCTATGCTCCTAAACTTAAGAGGATCCCTGACCCTAGACAACTTTCACCTCACATACAGCATCTGGCCAGCGAGACAGAATACCAAAAATAAAAAGATTCCTGAGTTACCCCTAATAGCAAAAAACACATGTGGGCAATAAAATGACTTTAATTGGTGGATCCTAAAAGATGATAAGATGGAGATATTGCTCCATAAAAGAGAAAGGCAAGTTCACGTCATTGTTTATGATTATCCCTCAGCTTGGTTTGCCCAAGGCAAGACAATGCATGTGTTTAATGACAATAAATATGTTTGTTTTCAGTATAGAGGACAAGTACAGACTGCCCTGTCATTGCCACTGGAGATGGCTTTATGTCACTTTGTGTATGTTTTTGTGAGGTTTTCAATTTTTCTTTTGCCCAAACAAAATAGCTTACCATAGCTTGCATTGCATCTTTTCCAAGGGAGCAGGGGGCTCCTTTTATAAACTTTCTGGTCACTGCCTCTTAAACCTCTCCCTGTCTCCTTTTGATATGGAAAACCGTTTCCCTTAACCACGTCAGCAATGATGTTATTTCTACTCTAGAACTTGTCTGCAGGCTTCTTTGTTCCGCATTTCAAATGTATCTACTTTCATGAACTTGGTTTTATATCTAGTTTCAGAAATCTTGATATCTTTATTTAAAACGATCTAAAAAACAAAGTGATGGAATTCCTTAGTGCTTTGGGGATTTAAAAGGAAATTTAGAGAAGCGCTTAGTCTTCAGATTGAGAGGTAGAAAAGGGAGGAAGTAAGAGGTTCTATACTTTGAATCTGCAGATCCTACAGATTTGAGTCCTTTTGCTTAGAAGAATTGTGTCGAGTCTTCATGGGGCTTTTCCTCTCCCTCTCCCAATGACCATCTTTCCAGCCATTCCATGAACCACTGAAAAATATGTATGAGCTTTTCTTCATACTTGTTTTCCCCTCTGAGGAAGTATCTCCCATTTCAATTGTAGCTGCTTATGGACACTTAAAACTCAAAGCTGACCGAGCATTTACAGCCTAGCCCCTCATTGCTTCTCGACACATTCCTCATTAGCTACCTCACCCTTAGCTGATGAGAACTACCTCCAGGTACCACCATGTGATCCAAAACCTCCTTCAGTGTACTTCCTCCTACCGGAAGCCAGTTCTCCATTAACCCTCTGGATCTCAGTGGCTCTCATCTTTCTAAGAACTTATACTTGCTGTTCTCCCCTCCACACTGCTAACCTTTCACTCTCTTGGCTTTGTCTCTTCAACGGGTAAGTGTGCTTATACCTCTTTTATCTTAAATCATTATAATTACAACCCATATTTTACTCCCCACTAGCTGTTTACAAAGCCATCCTTCCCATCACCACAGAATCTCTTGGTTACTGTATATACTCGTGCATTCTTTCATTGCCTGCTGATGCTTCATTTCTTGTCGATCTGGATTCTGCTCCTACCACTTCACTGAATTACTTTTGCTGAGGACCGATGACCTCCGCATTGTTAAAGCCAGGAGACATTTTTTTCGTCCTTGTCTTAATCTCTCAGCAGTATTTAACTCAGCTACTCCTTCCTTCATGAAATACTCTCTTCTACTGTTCTTTTTCACATCTCCTCCTATCTAACCAGCCATCAGACCTTCCTCGGGACCTGATCCTAGACTTACTTCTCCTATGGTCTCCCCCAGTGCTATCTACTCCCTTGGCTTCATTTACTGTCTGCATTCCAGTAACTTCTGTGTTTCTATCTCTGGCCAAAGCCTCTCTCTGAGTCTCAGACTTGCACACTCTGTTGCCTCTTCTACGTTTTCTCTTGAATGTCTCAGGGGCACTCACCATGTTCAAGACAGAATTTATAATCTTTTCTGTCAAGCCTGCTTCTACCTCCATTAATTCCAATATTAGTAAATGACTTACCCTCAAACTCTTGCTTCTTTACTCCCACCCCACCCCATCCCACATCATTTACTCACCAAATCTTGTCATTTCTGCCTCCTAAATAGATGGCAAATCTGCCTCTTCTCTCTATTCCACTGTAGACCACTGTCAGTCATGGCTAAGACTGGTGCAGTAGTATCCTAACTAGTCCCCCATTCTTTCCCCCACCCCATAAATCCATTTTTCCTACCACAGTTGGAGTAATTGTTTAACTCAGAATTGGTCTCCTTACTCTTCTGCTTAAAACCACATAGTGGTTTCTCATCTCATAGATGGAAGTCAAACTCTTGGCAGGTCTCCAAAAGCTCTTTATGATCTAGGCTACCTTTGCAGCATCATTTCATCATTCTCCACATTGTTCACTGTGCTTCTGCCACTCAGGACTTCTTACGAGCCCTCTGATATACCAGGCTGTTGTGTTCTGCTTCAAGGCTTTGACATAAGCTGATTTAATCACCTGCAAAGCATCTTCTTCCCTTCCTCCTTTAAGTCTTAACTTCAGTGTCACTTCTTTCTCCAGCTTTGTCCTAGCCACCTTATGCCAACTATTAAAAAATAACTGTAACACTTGGCATTTCATTAAGCTCAGAATATTTAAAAATAATGAGATCAACATCTGTCTTCCTCACTTGACCAGAAATGCTGAGGGCACAGCAGTCCAGTACAGGGATTGACTGACATACAGTGGGTACCTAATAAATGCTTATTGAGTGAGTAAGTGAGTGTGGGTGGGTGAATAGAGAAACTAAGGCACAGAAAAGTAGGCGCTGTCATCCATTCTTCATCTTTATCCATTTGGTAGTCCTAGATTTGGGTTCCCTGAAATGTTCCCTTCCTCTTTTATGAGGCACAGACTCCACCTCTATTCCAATGTTATATTTCTAATTAGTGTTCTCTCTATATTAATTGGAAGTTGAGAAACCTTCTGCTTTAGAGACAACTTAATTTTAAAATGCTGTCTAGTCTGTTGATAATTTAAAAAAAAAAGTCACAATGCAGTAGTCAAATATGCCCTTGTATGTATCTTGAAATATGTGTGGACAAAGCAGAGATACCTTTACTGTTCACAAAAGTAAACTTCTTTCCCGTCTTCTGTTGTTTTGTATGTGTGTTTTTAGTTTCTGCCTTTGCTTAAGGCATCTCTCAGAAGGGCGGTTTTAATCCTTCAAGCCTTTTCACAAATAAGTTCAAAAGAGTTACTTAAAAAAAAAGAAATCCTCGGGCACCTGGGTGACTCAGTGGGTTAAAGCCTCTGCCTTCGGCTCAGGTCATGATCTCAGGGTCCTGGGATTGAGCCCCGCATTGGGCTCTCTGCTCAGTGGAGAATCTGCTTCCTCCTCTCTCTCTGCCTGCCTCTCTGCCTGCTTGTGATCTCTCTCTCTCTGTGTCAAATAAATAAAATCTTAAAAAAAAAAAAAAAACACTCTTAATTTTTGCCTAGGAAACGAGCTGCTTGCAAATCAGTGAACGGCTCCCACAAGTACAAAGGGAACTCCAAAGATGTCAAACCCCCGGACCTCTGGATCCATCATGAGAGACTGGAGCTGAAACCCATCGATAAGTCTCCAGACCCAAACCCCATCATGACTGATACTCCAATTCCTCGTAACTCTCAAGATATCACACCAGTTGACAATTCCATGGACAGCAACATCCATCAAAGGCGGAATTCTTACAGAGGTGCAGGTTGTCCCCAAATGTGGGAGAACTATTTCCATTTAAATCATTTTCCATTTCCTACAGTTGCCTGAATTCGGCGATTCCTATGTGAGGTTAGGTTTAAAGAAATGTGTATTGTGGGATTTGGTCAACATCTGATAAAGAATAGATAGTTTGGAAAAACATACCTTGTTACTGGGGAGAGGTTCCATGCCCAGATGAGACAGCCTTCTAGATCCGTTAGGTCTCTTCTCAGGTGTCAGCAACTTGATACCGAAGCATTTGAGACAACCTCACCTATGTCTGTACATCTCATCCTCTCCCTTCCTTTAGAGTCTGCCTCTCTCTGTGGTGGTCAGAACGTTCTTGGTCTGGACACTCAAACTCCAGACTGAAGCGTGGTAGGCGACATTGTGTCAACTGCACTGACTCTCAGCAGAGACTCCTCTAATGGGCTCCTGATCATTTTTCTCGTTTTTCACTTCCTGCAGAAGCATCTTGTCCCCATTATATTGTTTGCGAGTTCTGACCCCTCCACCGGGAGTGTTTTACTGCTGAGGCTGCTTAGTGGCCCAGGGCACACGCTTATAACTAACCTCCATATTTGCTGTCTAGGGCATGAATCAGAGGACAGCATGTCTACACTGGCTGGAAGGCGGGGAATGAGACCAAAAATGATGATGCCCTTTGACTCCCAGCCACCCCAGCGTAAGTGAAAACCTCTCATTTCCCCTGTGCTGCCAGTCTACCCAGTTGTCCTAGGGAGCCACTACAAATGATGTCTTTGATTTCATGTGATCCTGACACAAAAGATGACCCACTGAGGCTTTGGCACCTTGGCAAGAAATACCAGACACTTTTCGTATTTTGCAATTTATATCTTTCTTGAGATAAATAAGCTAAAAAGCCAACTACCCCAGTCTCCCAGGAGCAGAGAAGTAACCAGTCTCCCTAACAGTAAGCACAGCATCTGTATAGGAGGATGGAGAAGTGTCATTCCAGGCTGGAGCTAAGGATAGCTGGATGTCACAGTATTCCTTAGACTTCCTGATACACATTCAGTGTTGATGGACACCTGTCATTTTTTTAATTAATTGACTTTATATTTTAGAGGATTTTTAAGTTTACAGAACAGAGTTTTTGAAACAAAATTTGTCAACCTTAATTGACCATGCCTCACTTTGATAAGCATAAAAGTTACTCGGCCTCCTTTCATAATATTTGAAATTCAAAGTCAGTTTGAAAACCAAAAAACAATGGAACAAACCAATGCTTTTGTTCACACTCCTGTGTCTTCTCCCTTGTCACTGTTTTCAAGGTAGGGCGGCCGTTCAGACCGGCTAGCACGGTGGGGCTTTCAGGTGAGGGTCCCCTGTGCCATCCTACAGTGAAAAAGCCACCTACCTACTGATAACAAGTTTTTCCAGTTCTGTACCAGAAGTATTTGTTGTAAGCTGAACAGATACCCAGTAAGCAGACACCTAGATTCAAATCCTGAAAGCATCCACTCGATCACTTTTCAGTTTAACCTAAATGAGCTTTTGAGTTTTTTATTAATTTCTTAAGATGTCCCATTTCAGAACTCTGAGCCACCTCTCTGTCAACAAGTGACAGGGATTTAAATGGTCACGGATACTACACACCAAAGAAGTAAACCATGGCTCCCTATACTCGGAGACTGGTGAAACGTCCACGTGTGTAAATGCACACACACGGTCACACTCACTGTGCACAGACCTGTAGATGCTAGATTCTAAAAGTCAGCTTTGGAAGAGAAAGGACTGATTGATTAGCAGGTCATTTCTGCACAAAGTAGGGACCATGATGAAGAAAGAAGGGCCTGAACTTGGAAGCGTGCAGGGAAAATAAATCATGGTTTCCCTCTTATGAGAGGTGCCGTGGCTGGGGTCCCAGGTCTAAAAATGTAAGTGTCGGAAAAGGATAAACCCATTGCAGTTGTGTTTGATGTATAGCAGGATGATAGCGGGACTGCTTATTTGTTTCGTACAAGATTTCGGTTTTACCTGAACTGGCTTCTTTTTAAATGTTAAGGAGAAAAGATATGTTGTACCAGTTGGTATCAGTTTTTTTTTTTTCTTTTTCTTTTTTGGGGGATGGGCAAGGAGTACCCATAAATAATACAGTATTATTTAATTTGTGCCTCAGTAGGTGGGAGAGTGAGTGGATTCTTTAATTCAAGATTCTGAAAACAGGTATTCCAATATGCTTGTGAGATCTCCTTTTCCCCACCTGGCTCCAGTCCTTTTTCTCAGGCTGGGTTCCACTGGAGTCTGTCTCACTAGCCACCCACCTGGCCTTCAGCAGCAGAGCACTGCTGGGAAGCACTTGGCTACACTGGACGGAGGTTCAGTCAGCCTTGTACAAGGCCTTGCTCAGAAGTGCCAGAACCCAAGGCAACTGACAGCTAGTGATTGCTGGCTGTGTTCTAGGGAGGTGCTTTCACATTGTCTTCTTTTTTATATACCCAATTTGGAAAGACTAGAAATGCCTTTAAAAAGAGAAAGTCACTTCTGTGACTTTCTGAGTCATACTCAGAATGCTTCTCAGGTTGTACTTCCTAGGTAAAAGTCAGGTTTCTTCCGTTCCCCCTGGCCTTAATTCTACAAAATACTGATGCTGAAGCTTCCTGCTTCAGAAGACCACCTCTCTTCCCCTAAAGGAGGTGCTGCCTCCCAGATTACCCTGAATCTCCTCTGCTGGCTTTTCCAAGTTGGGTTTGGTTCCTAAGGACCACCTGAGCCTTCTGGCCTCTGAGTGCCGGGAACGCCCCTGTTTTTTTCCCCAAACCTTAAGGAGGGAAGGAGCAGTGACACTCCAGGGCCCGTGGTTGCTTGTGCCATCTGCCTGTCTGGCAAGTGGCCAGGGCAAGAAATAGCTGGAGAATAAAAGTGTCTAGAATTTTTCTTCACTAGAGTAATGTTGAGTGGCCCCACAAAGATCTACGGAGATCCTTGGTGACAGAGACATTTAATAGACTCCAAAGGCTAATTAAGTTTTATCACAGTTCTTGAAGCCCTTGCTTAGAGGAAAAAAAAGGTCCCCTGTGTTCCTAGTCAGCCCCACCTCTTTGCCTCTTTGAGGGATTTAGAGCGGCCCTGCTGGTCTTAAACGTTCTGTTTCTAAAACTACTCCAAGGGCGTACCTAAGAGAAGCCCCAACTGGGCTTCTGATTTTGTTTGCATCTCTAGGATCGATAATGAAGCCTCATTAAAGGAGTGTTTTGTCTTCATAGAAAGTTATATATGGAATATCTGTGTGGAAATTTGGATTCGTTAGCAAAATGCAGCAAATTTAATTCCTTAGCCAATGTGGGAAGGAAGGATGCAATTAGGAAAGAACCGTTTATATTTTAAAATGTGAATGGATGTGGCCGAGCTCCCGGACTAGAAGCAGTTAAGAGACAGTGCCATAGACCTGTGTTTCATGCTTTTCATGCTAGACGAGTTCAGTTCTATTTATGTTCCTTTTAAGATAGGAAGAACTGATTAACTGATTAAACTGCTTAAACTCATCCATTCAACCTAAATACCTATTGCATGCCTCATTCAACAATAAGAAAAAAACAGAACGCATTAGGAATATACTCAAAGGAAAAGAAACTTTTATTTTTTTAGCAGGAGAAAAAAATGATAGAAACCTAAACCATCATTTGTTTGCTTATGGATTTATATTTTGTAACATATTCAAATAGATATTTTTAATAACTCATGTAATCCATGTTTATTGTAGAGGAATTGGAAATACAAATAAACCAAGAGAAGTTTTTTTTTTTTTTTAACTCCTGACCATGCTATCCCCCAAGATAATCCCATTAACATTTTAGTGTGTATTCCTCAGAGGTTTTTTGTGTGTGTGTGTGTGTATAGATAGATAGATAGATACGTGCTTAGGAGCATGTTGATTAAAAAAAAAAAAAAAGTAAAATCCATGGCTAATTGTTCACACCAGCCAGCTGCCCCCCAGAAGCCAAGGGAATGGTTGTACTCTGTGGGAGGGGCAGGGGTGGCTTTGCTCTGGAACTGTGACTTGTGTGTGTCTGTGCAAGCATGTTAAGCACTTCTCTGTCTTGTGTTCATCCACAGCTGTGATTAGTGCCCATCCCATCCATCCCCTCGATAACCCTCACCATCATTTCCACTCCAGCAGCCTCGCTTCTCCAGCTCGCAGTCATCTCTACCACCCGGGCAGCCCGTGGCCCGTTGGCACATCCCTGTCCCTTTCAGACAGGGCCAATTCCACAGGTGAGAGATGAGGCTCGAGCCCCAGGTGGAAAGCATTCCCAGAGTTGGCAAGCTGAAATGGGAAGGACTTGCCCTGCCTAGAAGGATTTGGAATTTTTCTGTGTTGTTTATGTATCATAACATTTCTCTTATTGACTCAAATTGATTTCTGTAAAATTCACCACTCCCCATTTTTTTCTCCCTAAGTTGATAAGTGCTCGGTGTAAGGTGTCCTCTTAGTAAAAACACAATAACTCAAATCACATAACCATGTCTTGTTTCATCAAGTTGCATCTTGATTCAGTCATATTTTGTTTATTTTTTAATCTTCTAATCTGAACGGAAAACTCATTCGGGATGATGTTCAGACACGAGATGTGGCCTTTCCCTTGCAGTTACTCTGTGGTTAGGAGGGTCTGTAGGGCAGCCATAAGATAATTCTCATATTAGATCTTATACATACTCCTGTTGTGGCCCAAAGTAAGAAATGCATCCAGGGCCAGTGGGGCCAGCTGGGGCCATTCACAGCCCTGTGAATTTTGTGTACATTGTAAACCTCAAGTTGCCCAGAGGATTACACTGACATTAGAAGAGGCTGCATAGGCATGCATCATCTCTAAAAAACAGGAAATGAGCCTAAAAACTGCAGTGCATTTAAAGAAATACATTGCCAGATAAACACATCCCCAGTTTGGAAATCTTAGGAAATAGCATTATTAAACAGTTTCAAGGAGGAGTGGAACAAATACTGTTTGTCCTTATTAAATGAAAATTAACTTCCATCCTGTCAGTGTTAGGTGCAAATCTAGTAACTTCTCATATGTACAGTATGTTCTTTCTCCATCATTTGAAATGTGTCTGTTAATAGTTAACGATGTTATGAGTAGAATTAAATTTTGCTCGTTCTGGAAAATAAAGGAATTTCAAGTGAATTCCACTTCAAAAAGCACCTCAAAACCTCATGCCTTTAGAAGTTTGGGTTACCAATAACATTCCCCCTCTCTAGGTTTTGATCAATTTGAAACACACCCAAAACATCAGATGAAGATCACAGCTTTATTAAGGGGACACCTGCCAACTCCCAGAGTTGCCTCTCCCAAACCTTTACTTGGTTGGCATTCTCCAAACCAAGTGGAGAATGCCATTTAAACTCATGTCTAAAATGGGCCTTCCTGCTCTCTCCTTCCAGATCCAGGTTTGGGGCCCTTGCCTTAGGGAAGGACAGTCCACTGGCTGTTGTCTGGAGAACCAAATTCTGCCTCATAGACCTAGTCTCAGACAGAACAGAGACAGGAAAGCAACCTTCCAGATCTGCTCTTGGAAAGCAGTTTTTGTGTCCTGACTCTCTTTCTCTATTTTTAAGGCAGAAGAATCCCACCCACTCAGATGTGGGCCTGCCTGAGGGCATGTCAGGCTCTTCTCAATCAGATCAGCACCTTCTTCCTTCCTCTCCAACTAGGAGGGGCTTGAAGGTTGGCAAGGAGCAGAGCAGCCCTCACCGCCCTGATCCAGGTGGTCTAGTGCTGCTAAAATTTCCTAACTTGGGCAGACAGTGAAGAGAGGAAAAAGTAGTGATTTGTATCACTACAGGGTTCATCACTTTAATGACCAGAGGGAGATAAAGAAGGTAAACTAATGACAGGGAAAGTCACTGAAGACAGTTCAGAAACACAGAGCAAGTGTCTAGAAATGATCCACATTCTCTCACCATTGAATTTTCCTGGGTCGCTGGAGCTCAGTGCTGCCACCAGCCCTATGCATGTGGGCTAAGCTTGGCTAGGGCTTGGCCAGAGTAGGGCTGTCCCTGCCCTAGAGAGCCACCAATTGACACAGGAAGAGCACTTTCCACTTGTCCAAGCCCTCGGCCAGTGTAAACTTTGTATCTTAAACCCTGAGAGGTAAGTCATTCAGGAAGCAGGCCCTTAGGCAAGGGAGAAATCTTAATGACAGGATAGTTTTCCTTGTGGGACAGCCGTGTCACACCCTTCACTGGGAATATAACATGCCCGGTGCCCTCTCTAGTTACACAGCAGGGTGGCCCTGGTATGTGGCAGCAGGCCAGGGTTCTGACTCTGGTAGGCAACACTATTCTCCTTTTTAACATTTCCCACCACCTCTTGGACCCTGAGAAGCTTATACATCAAAGTCAGGCATTTGAGGTGGCCAAGGTAGGCATGTGTGCCCAGAGCTGACCTGACCTGTCTCCCAACACAGGCTGACATGGTCCAGGCTGGAGTCTGCTGCTTCTCTCCTACCCCCTACTCCCCTCTCTAACCGGCTTCTCCCCAGCCCAGGATTGCACAGAGTAAGACCAGCAGCTCCTAGCTGTGGTTATCGCTGGCTCCAGGAAGCAAAGAAATGAGGTCCTCGGTGCACCTCTTAAGAGGATGAGAAGTGACATAGGCCTAGTGGGGTTATCACATCCAGGCTTTCCACACTGGGGAAAGGTATGTGAGTCCCTTACCCCTGGGACCCAAGATCTTTAATCTGAGGGTACGTTAGCACTCATGACTGTGGCGTCCTGTCTCCTGGGAGCCCAAGGGAATAGATTCAATGTTACCTCAGTAACAAGGGCAGGGAGAGGTTGGATTTCTATAGGCTGCTCATGCATTACTACTTTAAAAAGTTTATTTTCCTTTTTGAAGTGGAGGACTCTAGGAGTCAAGGGAGGCCCTCCTCCTGACTGCCCAGTGCCGCCCGTTAGCCCTGAGCTGGTGTCTCCAGACCCATCCTCAGGTTAGGTATGTGGGTCCACACCAGCTCACACTGTTTAAAAGGGCTTCCTTTTAAAGGGGATCAGTAGTATTGGAAATGGAAGGGCAGTGTGATGTGGGAGTTCCGAGCGTGGGCTTGGGAGTCGGGGCACAGGGATTCGGATTCCTGCCCTCGCCATTCTGAGTCCATGAGCAGCACCTAACATCCCGGTGCCTTCTGAGTTTCTGTGAGCATAGAATGAGCTAGTGAATGTAGAGCACACAGCATAGTGGCTGGCTCAGAGTAAGCTCTCAGTAATTTACAAAGAAAAGAACCTTATCAATTATTCAGGTCCCGTGTTCAGCACATTTCATACATCTTCTCAGTCCTCACTGAATTATGTTGTCCTCCCTGTTTTGTAGGTGAAGAAAGAGACCCAGATTCAGTGACTCCAAGTTAACCCAGCTCGTATGCCAGCTTTATAGCCCAGGTTTATCTGACTCCAAAGCCAGTGGTTTTTCTATCCCACCACGCTGCCTTCTGGAACAACTCTGACCCCTCTTCACATGTTTGGAGACTGTCACGTTCTTCCGTAGTCGTCCCCCTCTCCAGGCTGATCTTCCCCTGTTTTTTTCCCTCTCGACCCAAACACCTTTATGTGGCATGTTCTTAAAGCTATTTTCAGACCTCTGGACTATTTGGTTGTCCAGGTCTCCCTTGAGCTGTGGGGCTGTTGCTCTGGTGAGGCCGTGCACAGTCCCCCTGTGGCATTGCCTCTTCTGTAGTAACCGGCAGGCCTTTTGGGCACATCTGGTGCTTGTCAGGCAGACATGTTATCTATGACAGGCCAGTTTCTAAGACCATCGGTCAGTCAATGAGTGATGTTTTTAATCTCCTTTTATATTCACATCTTAATAGACAGTAGCCCCGGGAATCTTTATGTCTACTCCCTAGTAAGTACTCAGGAGAATGCTGTAAAATTGTGACCACTTAGCTGTGTGGGTGAGAACATTTCAGCAGAGCAGCTGGTTGGCACAGTTGTTTGGGACTCTTTTGAATTAGTCCATTCTTACCTGGCCTTGGCAGTGGTGCTGATCCATGTTCCCTTGGACTAACACTGGTCCTGAGTGCTTATTGAGCTGATTTCAGGGGCCCTTAGAAGTAGCCAGAACCCTGCTATGTGCGTGTGTTTAATGGGAGAAGAAATGCTAACATTTAGACTTTCCTGCTGTAGAGTCCGTTCGAAATACCCCCAGCACTGACACCATGCCAGCCTCCTCGTCTCAAACATGCTGTACTGATCACCAGGACCCTGAAGGTGCTACCAGTTCCTCTTACTTGGCAAGCTCCCAAGAGGAAGATTCAGGCCAGAGTCTTCCTACAGCCCACGTGCGCCCTTCCCACCCATTGAAGAGCTTTGCTGTGCCGGCAATCCCACCCCCAGGCCCTCCCACCTATGATCCCGCGCTGCCAAGCACACCGTTACTATCCCAGCAAGGTGAGTGAGGACAGCAGCACCACTGGCGGGACCCTTTGGCTCTGGCTTGTGGCACAGGTCACCTCTTTGACAATAGCAAATACCTTCCAGGCTTATCCTAGTAGTTCAGAGTAGCTAGAAGTCATTGCCCCTTTCAAGAAGTATATGGGCTCCCCTCCCTGGGCAATGCATATGAACTAGAGAATAATATTGTGGGGAGTGAGGGCTGACTTTCTGAATCGTGTTTTGGGTGCAGAATTCTTGGTGGTAAAATCCAGTGGCTGTAGGTGTGGACAACAGATCTAGTCCACTTAGCCTCCCCAAAATGCCTCCCTCTGTAGGGTTCCTACAAGGTAGGGAAGGATTGGGGAGGACAAGACATGGAAGTAAGGGGCCCTTCAGATGGGCCGGAAATCAATTCCTCAAGTTCACCTGGTCCCCACGAAGCACCTATCCTGAAAAGCATGCTACTTCTCCACGTCTGTTATGATGGTCTGTTTTAGAGTAAGTCTGTGGTTTTCAAGCTTTTTGGTCTCAGGACCCCTTTATAGTCTTAAAACCTATTGAGACCATGAAGGAGCTTTTCTTTACATGGGCTAGATCTACCAATATTTAGTGTATTAGAAATTAAAACAGAAAAGTTTAAGCTCTTTTATTAACTCATTTAAAAATAGCAAATCTAACATGTAAAATAAATAACATATTTTTATGAAAAATAACTTTCCAAAACAAAAATACAGAAAGAAAAGTGACATTGTCTTGTATTTTCACAAATCCCTATAACGTCTGGCTTCATAGGAGGGAGCTGGATTCTCAAACCTGCTTCTGCACTTGGTATGTTGCAACATGTTATTTTGGTTGAAGTGTAAGAAGAAAACCTGGTCTCGCAGATAGGAAGTTGGAAAAGGGAAGAGTATTTTTGTAACCTCTTCAGACTGGATATTCTTTTTTTAATACTATAGCAAAACACAAGAAATTGTATTTTCTTACAGGTTTGTTTGTAATGTAATATAGCCATACCCGTGAACTGTTTGTACTCTGTTTCATGAAAATCCAGCCATCTTGTACTTTGAATGCATGATATCGGACATCATTTGGAAAATATTGGTTTAGTAAGTTATACAGATCCTCCAAAACTTAACACAGTTCATTATACAAAATGTAAAACTACATTTATTAGTATCACCAAAGTCTGTAAGTATTGGGAGGCTCTCAAGCTCTTGGTGGCACATACAAGTTTTTCAAGATTCTAATTTTCACTTGAAACTTGTATTTTATCATTGGGAATAAAAACTGTCCATTGTTTTTCTTGAAGTGACTGGCTTACTTTATTTACCATCTAGAAAATGTCTGCCCAGTGCTCAAGTCTGAATAACTGGTATGTCTGTTAGTCTTTCTTCGGACTGACATTGGTGTTTCATGACGGAAGCCACAGTTCCTCTTGTAACTCAAACTGTCACAAAGGTCCTGAGCTCCAGTCAGCCACCGTCGTGTAGTAGACAGAAGTACTTTATACATACTTTCCATTTTGTCACATAGGATAAAGGATGTATAATCAAGGTGGAAATTTAGTAAAGTAATTTTTATTACTTCATTAAGGATGATCTTAAGTTAAACCAGCCTTTTTTTTTTTTTTTTTTTTTTTAAAATGTTAGTCTTGTCCGTGAATGACTTTGCAGTTTGGCACCACTGCCCTAATTTATGCTAAGGCTGCAGCGGTTTTACCCACTGTTGCTTTCATACCATCAGTGCAGAGGCAAAAACTTATTATCATGAAAGGAATTTTGACCTTACTTCTAATTTTCTAAAGCCAAATGGAACTGTTTCTCTAGGCACTTTCTCCCTCCTTCCCTTGAGTGCAGTGTCTTTTCAGAGCAAGAGCTTTGCACTAGGTCTGGGTGCATCCCTCACCCTGAAGCAGCATCTGGACCTTAGTTGCCTTCATGAGATCTGGGGGAGCAGCTCAGCAACACCCCTAATGGTACCCTTTCCCCTCAGCTCTGAACCATCACATTCACTCGGTGAAGACGGCCTCCATTGGGACTTTAGGAAGGAGCCGGCCTCCGATGCCAGTGGTGGTGCCCAGTGCCCCTGACGTGCAGGAGACCACAAGGATGCTGGAGGACTCCGAGAGTGTAAGTTCCTGGGCCGCCAGCCCAGCCAGGATGTCGGGTGTGTGTCCCGTGGCCTGCGAGTGTGCCGGTCACACCACGTTGTGTGCGGGCCCAGAGGTGTGAAGCGGATGCACTCACCCTTTGAGCAGACATCCCCGAGCATCTCCCTGTGCCAGGAGCGGTGCTTGACGGCTTGCGCGCCTTCTCTCCACAGAGCCATGAGCCAGATGAGCTGACCAAAGAGATGGCGCACCTGGAAGGGCTCATGAAGGACCTGCACGCCATCACGACAGCCTGAGACCCCGCCCACCTGCACACCTGGGCCGAGAAGTCGTGGTTCAGAGCCTGGAAAGCAAGGATTGTACAGAGCACGTGAGGCCAGCACTTAAGAACACAGAGCGAGCGGGCAGACCAGCCAGCACCCCTGCGTGGGGCCGGCTCCAGGCACGGCCACCTGCCTTCTCCTGGTCGGCCTGGAAGAAGCCCGAGTCAAGGCGGCTTCCCTTTGCCTGCTGATACCCTGCAGGACTGGGCACCATGGGCCAAAATTTTGTGTCCGGGGAAGAGGCAAGAAGCGCACGTACGCTTCATTGTGTGGCCAGGCCAGGCCGTGTCTCCGCGCTGCGGCCGCGTCGCCTTCATGCAGTGTAGACATTGGCATTCACGTACAGTTTTATTTGTGTCCTATTTTATTTTACCTTCGAAAGAAAAACACTATCAAGAACCAAGGGAGTCCATGGTGTTCTCCACAAGTGGTTGACATTTGACTGCTTGTGAATTACTATGGAAAGTCATTGACAATGTGGGTTGTTCCAGGGGTTGGCTTGTTTTTTGTTCTTCTTTTTGAATTCCGAGTCATTGCATCCTCTACCAGCTGTTAATCCATCACTTTGAGGGAGGGAGGAAATGTTGCATTGCTGTTTGTAAGCTTTTTTATTTTTTATTATAATTATTAAAGGCCTGACTTTTCTCCTCTCATCACTGTGAGATCACAGATCTATTTGAATGAAATGTAACATTGAAAAGACTTGTTTGTTGCTTTCTGTGCAGTTTCAAAGTATTGGGGTGGGGGTGGGCCGGGGGGTTGGGAATAGGAAGTGGAGGGACTGCTGAGGTCTGTGAATGTTTCAGTCGTCGTGCTTTCTTCCAGAAGCCTGCAGAGAACGGAAGCATCTTCTTTTTCGTCCTGTCCTGGCATGTCCATCTCTATTGTCACTAAGTTGCAACTGGACTTTTGTTTGGATCTTGTTAAAAAATTCTTCTGTGCAATAGGTGAGTTCGAGGACTTAGCTGCCCTGATGAGTGAGTCACATCCTGGTGAGAATGTCCATGCTGAGGAGCCAGTGCCACACTTCCGATCTCTAGAGTGACACAGAGCAGGCCGAGAGGCCCAGCCGTTCCCGGAAAGTCAGGGGACAAGACGGAGTCCTTTCCTGCTGTCACCATGTGTTTCCTGGGGGTCGCGGGAGGTAAAGAAAGGCACTTGGATTCCTCACAGGACTCCTTGCTTCTCTCTAGTTCCTGTCCTTGGCCGGTCCGGATCTCGCTGCCATGTTTCAGAGCCCCTTAGGGAAAGCACTCACAAGGACGAGGCCGGCAGGGGCTGCAGCACCCCCAAGGCTCTCCACTCCTTTCTGAACATTGTTCTGGAGGTAGCAGGGGACAGGGACAGCAGAGGTGACCACCGCCTCTTCCATCCCAGCAGCTCAGCGAAGCCCCTGATCAGCACAGGGTAGCAGGAAGCTCTTGGGACATGCTGGGAGGCCCTTTGCCTTTGCAAACAGCCCTTATGTTCTTTGTCTTAAAAAGGTAAGGAGCTGGGTGGGTTGTTTTTTTTAATACTGAGAATATTAACAAAATCCAGGACTGACCGTCAGGCATCTTCCCCTACTCCCCCCAACTCCCCAGAAGGCAGTGTGGAAGGCGCATCAGGTTTTGTTTCTGTAGCCAGGAAGAGGTCAGCTGCTGAGACCACGGGCGGGTACCCAGCCCACCAGCCCCAGGGGCCCCGGGCTCTGCCCTGGCCCCACAGACGCTCCACTTGCCTTTGTACAGTCGCTATTTCTCCTTTTGAGGTCTTCACACATATTGGTTTTGTAGATGAACTCTGTATTTATTATTTTGGGGGGCAATGAGAAGTGCAATGCCGGGAGTCCCGCCGCCGTGCCAGCCGGTCACACAGGACTGTGCCAGGTGGGATTCTGGAAAACCAGTGCACTTAAACTGGTCCTGAGGAGAGCACTCTGGACACCAGGAGGGCTAGATTCCCCAGAAGCTGTCTTACCTTTTGCCCAAAGAAACGTGCTCGGTATTCGGGGCGTTCCCTCCCGCGAACCCTGACACTCGTGTTACCTCAGGGCCTCGGCACCTGGATACTGCCGCAGAACGGGGGCGGGGGGAGGGGCCTATTTTTAAATAAAATAACTGTTCAAAGTTGGGGGATTTTTTTAAAATTAAGAAAAAGGAAAGCTATTCTGTATTGCACCTTTTCACAGTTTAATACATTTTCTTACATATTCCTGTGATTTTTGAAATTAAACCATTGTGTGTCTTGTAATGTCCTAGTTGCGCTGCTGCTCAGCAGCTTCCTTCAGGAGGATTTGGAACAAACGTGTCTGTTGCCTTGTTGCCTGCTGGAGGGGGGCCTGGAGGGCTGCTGGGGCCTGGTTTCTGTACACACTTGTTTGGCCTTTTCTGTAGTTGATGCTGTAAACTCTATGGCTTTTTAAAAAACAATTTCATGTTTTTATTTAGTATTGGAAATCCAATACACTTTTTTAATCCAATCAAACTCCGGTGTGGTCAAAGAGTTTGTTTACTTCTTCCTTAAGAAAACAAGAGCTTTGGCGTCCCTGGTTCCCGGCCTCGACATGACTTCACTGTTGCCCTCACAATCTTAAAGGCAGGAGTTCTGAGGGGCCCCGAGGGAGGTGTGGCGGGTGAGCGGGGAGACAGCAGGCGGCGGTCAGGTAGGCCGCGGTCAGGTCCTCTGCCAGCCCTGAAGATGAGTCCTGTCCCCGCCCCCCATGCCACCATCGCTGCCCTGCGTGGACGGAGCCACCCCAAGGAACGGAAGGTGGAAAGAACCAAGGGACCCTCGCAGAGAAGTGCAGGTGCTCCTGGAAGGTGTAGAGGCCAAGTCCCTGGTGTGGCAGCATCCTGGCCGCAGCTCAATCTTTCGGCAGCCGCGCAGATCCAGGCCTTCCGCTCCCAGCCCACCTCTCTGGGGTGACATATGGAGCAGGTCTGCTCTGGGCCCCGCCTTTGCCAGGCTGCCTCACTTCCTGTCCACCTGCACTGTCTTAGCTTGGGCTGCTCGAACAAAAATACGATAGCCTGGGGGCCTCAGACAGCAAACCGTGATTTCTCAAAATTCTGGAAGCTGGGAAGTCCAAGCTCAAAGTAGCAGCAGATCTGGAGTCTGGTGAGGACCTGCTTCCTGGTTCCGAGATGCTGTCTTCTTGCTGTGGCCTCACGTGGCAAGAGAGATCTCTGGGGGCTTTTTCGAAGAGCACCGATCCCATTCATGGGGGCTCCACCCTTGTGACCTAATCACTTCCCAGAGGTCCCACCTTCCAATACCATCCCATTGGGAATTAGGATTTCAGTATGTGAATTTGGGGATACAGATATTCAGTCCATAACGCTGTGAGATTTCTTACAGTATCTGAGGGTCTAGACTTGGAATAATGGTGAGCACAGCAGCCGTAGGCCCCCTCCCTTCCATGACTGGCAATCGAGTAGGGGACAGGGAGCCCCACGTCCTTACCAGCGGCTCCCTCAGCCCCAGCACTTCATCTGCTCTGCTGCTGAATGTACCTCCTTAAACCCAAATCTTGTCATTCCCATTAGTGACCTCAGGATGGCATCAGAGCTCTCAGTGCTAACGTCTGTGCTGGTCTGCCGAGTTCTCCAGGCTGAGCTCCCCAGCGCTGGGTGTACCCAGCATTCTAGCCACAGAAAGCGATGGTGAAACAGGCATCATAGTATTGCACATGGACCCCCCCCCCCTTTTTTTAAATTTCTTTTCAGCGTAACAGTATTCATTGTTTTTGCACTACACCCAGTGCTCCATGCAATCCGTGCCCTCCCCAATACCCACCACCTGGCTCCCCCAACCTCCCACCCCCCGCCCCTTCAAAGCCCTCAGATTGTTTTTCAGAGTCCATAGTCTCTCATGGTTCACCTCCCCTTCCAATTTCCCTCAACTCCCTTCTCCTCTCTAACTCCCCTTGTCCTTCATGCTATTTGTTATGCTCCACAAATAAGTGAAACCATATGATAATTGACTCTCTCTGCTTGACTTATTTCACTCAGCATAATCTCTTCCAGTCCCGTCCATGTTGCTACAAAAGTTGGGTATTCATCCTTTCTGATGGAGGCAAAATACTCCGTAGTGTATATGGACCACATCCTCCTTATCCATTCGTCCGTTGAAGGGCATCTTGGTTCTTTCCACAGTTTGGCGACCGTGGCCATTGCTGCTAGAAACATTGGGGTAACGCCGTGCCTGCTCTAACAGCCAGACAACCTGCCAGTGCTCATCCTCCTCTGTATCCCTAGATGGAGCTCTTGGCACGTTTTACAGTGATTTGTTGATCTGAGTCTTTTTCCACTGGACTGCGGACTGTGGGGACGTGTTAATTCCTCCTCTCCAAACACCTGATGCTGGGGCAGTTTCTGACAACAGCAGATGCATGTCTCCTGGATGGATGACGGTCATGAGGACTCAGGACCAGGAGCACGTTGGAAGGTTTCCCACACAAATACCACCCGACCCCTCATTTGGAGGGATCCTAATAGGTCTTTCTTCTTCTTGTGCCAGGACCCTCCCATTCCAGCAGCCATGGCCGTTTGGTGTCCTGGGGTAGACTTGAAAGATAACAAAGACCTGTGTGCCTGGCAGTCCTAAGAAATGATGCTGATGCCACAGTGACCGACTTGGTGCTAGGAACTAGGGCAAGGATGTCCTCCAGATTAGTTCTAAGATGAACATTATGAACGAGGCTCTTTCCCCAGTCCATCCGTCCCTCCTAATCTCAGCCATTTTCCCATACCAGGGGTGTGGTATCACCAGGAGAGACTGGAGAACATCGCTGAACACGCCATCAAGTTGATGGGGAAGGGGGCATGGGCAGGGAGAAGCAGGGAGCTACGAGGGCCCCCAGAGAGCAGGTACAACTCTTCACCTTGGGTTTCCAGCTACCAAAGGAGGAGGTTCACCAGAAGAGCTATGAAGAGAGGTGGGAGAGACTAATTGAAGGAAAAGAATACTTTACATTTTTCATAATCTTTGAAAAGTACGTAATGTTGAAAAAGTGCTATTTAAAACTGCAAATATTTTCTAAGCAGAATGAATGGTGTTCATCCCAAAACACTCTTTTTTTTTTAAGTTTTTTTTTATTTATTTGACTGAGATCACAAGCAGGCAGAGAGGCAGGCAGAAAGAGAGGAAGGGAAGCAGGCTCCCTGCTGAGCAGAGAGCCCAATGTGGGGCTCGATCCCAGGACCCTGGGATCACAACCGGAGCCAAAGGCAGAGGCTTTAACCCACTGAGCCACCCAAGTGCCCCCCAAAACACTCTTTTACTCAACAAGGAGGAACTTGATGGGTTTTGGAAGTGAAAAGATGGGCCTGGACCTGAGCTGAGAAGGGTTAGAAGGAGCTCTTGCTGCACTATGGAGTAAGAGGAATTCAGAATTTCCTGAAATGATGTCAGGGGTGAGGGTATGCTGGCAGCAGGTATAAGCAAGACGGTGAGAGAGTGAGGGGCAAGGTGGGAAGGTAGCCCCAGCAGGAAATGGCTGCCCTTAAGGTGCCCAAAGTGCTTTTTCAAATGGGATGGTCGGAGAGTAACTTAAGGCTGTCTGCTCCTTGCACAACTAGAAACAACCCCCCTCTGACTCCCCAGATCTTGCACGAAGTCTGCCATATCCACAAGGTCTGGCATGAGTTACTGGCTTCCCCCCAACAAGAAAAGGGGCAGGTGGACCAATGTGGGGATGGGCAGACCACAGATCTGGCATGTGAGGGCGACCATAAATGGGATTGGATCACCAGAAACAGGAGCCCAGAGTCGGAAATGACCAAAACAAACAAACCTAAACCAGAGAATTCACAGAAATCCAGGGGGCAGGGGGAAGGGTGTGAGACCTTTCACAGGTCAAGGAATGTGAAAGCCAGTTAGCTTTATTCTGATTTTAAGAGGCAGGCTGACTTCAGCTAGTGTCTCGGTTGCAGTCGTAGATTTCCACCCTCTCCATCCCAGTGCCCTGGAGCAGTGGCCTACCACCTGACAGGTACGTATGCTACATGCCTGTCTCTCATAATGGGTCTGCCTTCTTCTCTGGACCTGGTCTTCCAAAGGAGAGATCTGAGAGCTGTTTTAAACTCTCCCCTCAACACCACAGCACACCGCTCAGCAAATCCTACAGCTCTCTCTCATGTCCCCCGAAATGGCTCCTCTTTATTGCGTGTGGGGCAGACTCCTTGCTGACCCCCTACTTCTGTCTCTCCAGCCTCCACACAAATACAAGGGTGACTTTTCTAACTCAGATCTGGCCTCTGTCCCGTGCTCAGCACCCTGCAATCACTTCTCCATCACCTGCCCTGCAGAAGAGAGATCAACGCGGCCCCGTTTGCCTCTTGACATTTATTTGCAATTTGCACTTACAACCTAAGCCGTGATGTCTGACCTCTAGACCCTTCCCTTTGCCTCACATTGTCACCCTACCCACGACCCTCACGACTGGCTTTCTATGCCCAAGTACATTCCTATCCATCTTTAAGGACCCAACATAACCATCCGGTCCTCTGATTGTTCTTATTCATATTTCTGTCTTTTCCAAGACGCCAAAATGAACTCCTCAAGGAAAACACTAATTCTAGTTTTTGGATTCTCCATCCCAGTGCCTAGTACACTATAGGTGTTCACTGAATGAACTTAGCTGAGGAAGATGGACTTGAAGATACCATGGCCCAGTGCTGGGGGAATTGGACAACATCCTAACTCATCCCAGGAGCACACAACCCGACAGGCTTCTCAGAGGAGGTAAGGCTGAGCTGAGTGTAGGAATTACTATGAGACCATCTATCTGGAGTGGGGAGGAGCCTCTGCAGAGCTGGGAGGCTGCTCACTTCATGTGGCCATCAGCATCGCTTGAAGAACAAGTCAGCCACCCCTGTTCCTGCTAAGGCCGGGGCCTCTAGGACTGTGCTTAGCCTGCTGTCATTGGATTAAGCCCTGGCATCCCAGTGGGCCAGAGCAGAGGGTACAGAGGGTGTACAGAGCTGGTGCTATCCTCCCCAGAATCCCTAGAACAGTGCAGCGGTGGTTCTAGGCCCCATCATGCTGGGTTTGGTTGGCCAGGTACCACCAGGGGAGGGTCCATCCTAGTGAGGTAAGAATAAGCTAGGTTCCTTTAATAAACCCAAAACCCAGGTCTTCCTGAGAATTCTGGGCAGCTTTTTGGAAGAGGCCAGGAAGGCAGACCTACACTTGAAGACAATGATGGATCAAACTCCCATGGACAAATTTGCCTAGGACATGGCAGGAGAACCAGCTGATGAACATTCTAGACTAACACAGAGAAGGGAAACTGGCTGGAATTGGAGCCAAAGAGATCTTGCCCATGGGCAGCTGATGTGAGAAGAGGGATATTTGGGACCAGTCAGAAAAGGGTCTTCTTTACCCAAGAAGCTGGGAATCATTCATGGCTTCACAAATACCCCCAAGGCTCCACCTTGCGCCAGGCACCAAGGATACAAAATGATTAAGTCTATCTCTGTTAATGTGTTCACAGTCTAGAGGGGAACACAGACATTTCACAGACAGAAATGACCACCCAGCACAAGTGCTGAGACCCAGCAGAGTGATGATCTGGTAAAGGAAGGAATGTCCAACCCTGACTGCAGCATGCGGGGGTCACGGAGTAAGTCAACACTGAGGATGGTGGGGAATTCACGAGAATTCCACTAAGAAGAATTCCTGCTTCCACTAGATCCATAGAGCAGGGGACGTTCAGACACCGGCTAAATTACAACCAGGTTACTTAGAAATGATTGGTTCAAAAAGAAAGTAAAGGATTTCCCTCACAAAGGACCAAAAAACTGACCCCAAGTGGCAAATGAAAATGGAAGCTGGTGCTTCCTCCCCTAAGCAGGATCCTAAAACCAGGAACCTGGAAGGCAGGAGATGCCGGAAGGAGCCGGCTAACACTGCCCACAGCCAGAGCGCTGACAGGGAAGCTTCAAGGCTGTCAGGAAAACTGACTGGCACTGACATATTTAAAAAGTAAGTAAAAATTGTCATCTCCCTTGAGAATTCGTTGAAGATTTTTGTGTCCATATTCATAAGGGATTTGGGTATGTAGGGTTTCTTATGTATTTTTTTTTATCTGATTTTGCTTATCAGTGTAATACTGGCCTCGTAGAGTAAGGGAAGTGTTCCCTCCTCTTCTGTTTTGAAGGATTGGAGTTAATTGTTCTGTAAACATTTGGTAGAATTCTCCAGTGAGGCCATCTGGTCCTGGACTATTTTTTTTTAAGGGAAGTTTTATTACTAACTTAATCTCTCTACTTGTTATAGATCTATTCAGATTCTCTATTTCTTCTTGATTCAGTTTTGGTAATTTGTATGTTTCTAAGAATTTGCCCCATTTCTTGGGGTTATCTAATTTGTTGGCATATAGCTGTCAACGGTTTACCCCTCTGTTCCTTTTTCTTTTAGGTAAGTAGTAATATCCCCTCTCTTCTTCCTGTTAGTATTTTGAGTTTTCTTGCTCATTCTCTTCTCTGGTTTTTTGTTGTTGTGGTTGGTTGGTTGGCAGCCTAGATTTTTTTAAATTATTTTTTAAAAGATTTTATTTATTTATTTGAGAGAGAGAGAAGGAGCATGGGCAAAAACAGAGAAGCAGGCTCCCTGCTGAGTGAGAACCTTGATGTGGGGCTCAATTCCAGGACCCCTAAATTATGACCTAAGCCGAAGTGGCCGCTCAACCAACTGAGCCACCCAGACGCCACTAGATTTTTTTTTTTAATGCCCAGTTATGAGTCCATTTTCTTTATATAGCATTAACAGGGTTAATTTGATGTCACAAATGAGGTAAAATTGTAACATTTGCATATGAAAACTTCCCTTGAAAAACTCAGATCTTTGTTAAAGTTATTGATTGTCAGATCAAAGAAACTACAATTCAAGTTTGTTCACAAAAATTTTTTTTAAAAAATTGCTACTTAGGAGGTTCCAAAATGGCAATTTTGTCAAAATTACCAGGGGGAAAAATACCCTCTCTACTGAGAGTGTCAATAGCACGTTAATACTCTCTCTAAATCTACTTTATACAAAATGATGTGCATTTTGTGAAGAGTACGTAGGTACCTATTACCTCATTTTTGGAACTGGACTTGATTGCCTTACAGTCTCCAATGGGGTCAGTTGTCAAACTGTCAAAATTTGTCAATTTTTTTGATCTTTTCAAAGGAGCAACTCTTGGTGTTGCTGATTCCTGTATCATTTTTTTGTATTTCTGCTCTAATCTTTATTATTTCTTCCTTCTACCTGATTTGTTTAGTTTGTTTTTCTTTTCCAAGTTTCCTAAGGTGAATGTTGAAGTTATTGATTTAAGGTCTTTTTTAAACTATGGCAGCTTATTTGCTATAAATTTCTCTCTGAACACTGCTTTTGCTGCACCCCATAAGTTTTGGTATGCTGCATTTTGTTTCCATTCATCTCAGTTTACTTTCTAATATTCATTGTGATTTCTTCTTTGAGCCTATTGTTATTTAGAAGTCTGTTGTTTAATTTTCATACAGTTGCAAATTTTGCCGATTTCCTTCTTTTTTGTTTTTTTAAGAAATTTATTTATTTATTTGACAGACAGAGATCACAGGTAGGCAGCGAGGCAGGCAGAGAGAGCAAGGAAGGGAAGCAGGCTCCCTGCTGAGCAGAGAGCCCCATGTGGGGCTCAATCCCAGGACCCTGAGATCATGACCTGAGCCAAAGGCAGAGGCTTTAACCCACTGAGCCACCCAGGCGTCCCTGCAGATTTCCTTCTGTTATGAACTTCTAATTTCACTATATGGTCATCAGAGAATATTCTTTGTATGGTTTTTAACTCTTTTGAGATTTGTTTTGAGGCTAACACCTGTCTATCCTGGAGAATGTTCCATGAGTACTTGAGAAAAATAACGTATTTTGCTGTTGTCAGGTGGGGTGTACTAGATGCCTGTTAAATCTAGTTGGTTTGTGTTGTTCAAATTTTCTGTCTCCTTCCTGATTGTTTATCCAGTCATTTTACCCATTATTGAAAGTGGGGGGGACGCCTGGGTGGCTCAGTTGGTTGAGCAGCTGCCTTCGGCTCAGGTCATGATCCCAGCGTCCTGGGATCGAGTCCCACATCGGGCTCCTTGCTCATCAGGGAGCCTGCTTCTCCCTCTGCCTCTGCCTGCCATTCTGTCTGCCTGTGCTTGCTCTCTCTCCCTCTCTCTCTCTGACAAATAAATAAATAAAAATCTTTAAAAAAAAAAAAAAGAAAGAAAGTGGGGTATTAGAGTCTACAACTGTCGCTGTTGAGTTATCTATTTCTCCCTTCCATTATGTCAGATCTGCTTCATGGATTTGGGGGCTCTGTTGTTAGGTGTATATGTGTTTTTAATTGTTAAATCTTTTTCATAGATTGACCCTTTTATCATTTTAAAATATTCTTTGTCTTTAGTACCTATTTTGTTTTAAAATACACTTTGTTATTAATATAGCCATGCCAGTTCCCTGTTGGCTAAAATTTGTATGATGTATCTTTTCACATCCTTTCAACTTGTGTCTTTGAATATGAGGTATGTGTCTCTCATAGACAGCATAGAGTTGAAATTTTATATGTATAGTATATGTTTAATATATTAAATAATACATCAATAAGGAGTATTATTAACATATAAATATATTAATACATATTAATGTATTTATAATTTATTTTTATTATATTATATATTAATACATATCTATCAAAATTATAGAGTTGTATTATTCATTCTGCCAATTTCTGCTTTTTAATTTGAATGTTTACTATTTGCATTTTATATAATTGCTGATAAGGTAGGATTTACACATGGCATTTTGCTATTTGTTTTCTATGTCTTTATTTTTGGTCCTTCTATTACTCTGTTACTGCCTTCCTTTGTGTTAAGTAAATATTTTCTAGTGTACCCTTTTAATTCCCTTGTTCAAAGTCATGAATCATAAAATAAAAATTCAGTAAGTTGAACATGATCAAAATTGAACATGTTTACCTCTTGGGGCACTTGGGTGACTTAGTCTGTTAAATATCTGATTCTTCCTTTCGGTTCAGGTCATAATTTCAGGGTGGTGAGATTGAGCCCCACTTCAGGCTCATGCTGGCCATGGAGTCTACTTGAGATTCTCTCTCTCCCTCCCTCTCTGCCCCCCTGCTCATGCTCTCTCTCTTTCCCTCTCTAAAATAAATAAATAAAGCTTTAAAAAAATGTTGAAAGGGGGGCGCCTGGGTGGCTCAGTGGATTAAAGCCTCTGCCTTCAGCTCAGGTCATGATCCCAGGGTCCTGGGATCAAGCCCCACATCGGGCTCTCTGCTCAGCAGGGAGCCTGCTTCCTCCTCTCTCTCTGCCTGCCTCTCTGCCTGCTTGTGATCTCTGTCAAATAAATAAATAAAATCTTTTTTTTAAAAGTGTTGAAAGGCATGGTTAAGAAAATGAAAAGGCAGGCCATAAGCTAGGAGAAAATATTTACAAAACATACATGCTATAAAGGGCTTATATTCTGAATATATTATTTGTAACTTAATAATGTATTCTGAATACAAGCAAAAACCAATGGGTAAAGATTGGAATGGTCACATTACCAAAGTACAAATATTGATAGCAAGTAAACTCCTGAAAAGATACTCAGCACTTTAGTTATTACGGAAATGCAGGTTAAGACCAGGAGTTAATATAACACAATCTCTTGATGGTAAAAATAAAAGACCGACCATATCGATTGGTGCAAGAATGTGCAATAACCAGCTGCTGGTGGATGGGAATGCAAGACAGTATTCCAGCTCAAAAAATAATCTAGCACTTTCTTATAAAGTTAAACATATACGTACCGTATGACCCAGCGATGCCACTCTGATACTTATTTTTTGAAAGATTTTACTTATGTATTTGAGGGGGCAGTGAGCAGGGGGAAGGGCAGAGGGAGAGGGAGAGGGACAAAGCGGATTCCACCTCGGGGCTCAGGGCTTGATGTCACAACCCTGAGATCATGACCCCTGCTGAAACCGAGTCAGTTGTTTAACTGAGATATCCAGGTGCCCTAGTTCTTTATTCAAGGTAAATGAAAATCCATGTCCACATGAAGACTTGAACATGGATCTTCATAGGAGGTTTATTCTGAATAATTGAAGACTGGAAACAACCCAAGTGTTCTGCAGTTAGGGAATGAGTAAGCAAATTGCGGCTTATCCATAAAGGGAGTGTGGCTGTGCAGTACACATAACACAGACAGATCGTAAAAGCTTAAGACTAAATGAAAGAAATCAGACACAAGAGACACATATTTTATGATTCCATTTATATGAAATTCTAGAAAAAAACAAAACTTTAGTGACAGAGGCAGACTGTCAGGGGCCAGGAGTGGGAGGACAGGGATTAACTGCAAAGGAACATAAGGGTTTGGACGAGCGATGGAAATGTTCTCGATCTTAACAGTTAGGGGTAGCTACAGGACTGTGTACATTTGTCAAAACTCAACCTCTGTGAAGCAAATAGATACAATCAGCAATCGCAATCGCAACATAATGATCAAGGTACAAGGAATAAATCTAACAACATGTACAAATTGTCATGAAGAAAACTATAAAGCCGTGTGAAAGATTTGGCAGAGACAGTTAATGCCCAGCAAATATCCCATATGCTCCCTCACGTTTCACAGCCTCCTTGGCAGTTACATGGTGGCCGAGTGACAACAGACTATGAGAGGAAGTGAAGTGTGTCACTGCTGGAGAGAAGGGTTCATAATCACTCATCTCTTCCAGTTGTCTCCGTTCCTCCCACAGTGATCAGAGGACTGGGGGGTTCCAGCTGACATCTGTGAAGACAGGGGCTGCCTGGCCTGCACAGGAATTTACCTGAGCTGGAATAAACCCTTATTGTATGAAACCATTGAAATTTGGAGCTTTTTCTGTTGGGGCAGCGAGGGCTAATTAGCCTGAATAGTAAAAAAAAAAAAAAAAAAAAATTAAAGAAGACCCAAGTGGGGGGGAGAGTTGTGTTCTGTTCATCCATAGGAATATAAGTATTAATATTTATGTAATTCCAAATGAGTCCATTAGAATTCTTCATGCATCTTAACAAAGTGATTTTACAATGTATATATGATAATACAGAACCTAGAGTAGCCAAGACATTCCTTAAGAGAAAGAAGGTGGGGACTCGCTCAACTAGGTATCAACATACTTTATAAAGCTATAGTGACTAAGCAGGGTACCATTTGGACAAGGATAGGCAAGCTAATAGTACTGAACACAGAGCCTCCATATGGACCCAGAGATGAAGTGTAAGTGACAGGGCAAATTACTAGGAACAACTGGTTGTCCGTATGGGGCAAAAATGAAGTTGAATTCTAGCCTGACAACAGACCAAAGTTAGGTCAGGTAGGTTAAGCAACACTTCACATTTTTACAAATTAATATAGAAGAATATCTTTAAAACAGCAGAGGCAGATGGGTTTCTTAAGCCAGCAAAAAAGACACTAAAGAAATACTAGACATTTTAGAAAATACATTGCTAAACTGGGCCTCACTAAAATGTAAAACCTCTGCTTATCAAAACCAAAAAAGTGAAAATAAAAGCCATAAATAGGAAGAAGACATTTGTAACATCTCATTAACAAAGAATGTGTTTCCCAAATAGACATGTGTGCGTGTGCACATGTGTGTGTGCGTGAGTGTGGTGGGGGGGAGTAAAACTGCTACAAATCAATAACCAGATCATGGGAAATCAGGTAAAATACATGAAAAAATATTTCTCAGAAGAGGAAACAGGAATGGCAAATGAATATGTGAGAAAACATTCAACCTTACTAGTAATTAGGGATTTGCACATTAAAACATACTCGGATATCACTAGAGTGGGAAAAATAAGAGAGTCTGATGATTCCACTTACTGGCAAGAATGTGGAGCAAGAGTAGCTCATACACTTCAGCTGGGAGTATAAATTGTTGGAACTGCTTAAAACAGTTTGGCCTGATCTTGTAAAGCCAAGATTAATTCACCCTATGACTCCATTATTCCGCAACTGGATACAGACCCTAGAGATCTTTTTACGCATCTTTCTCCGGAGCCACAGGACGTTTCTTTTTTTTTCTTTCTTTCTTTTTTTTAAGAATTTATTTATTTATTTGACAGAGAGAGAGAGAACACAAGCAGGGGGAGCAGGAGATGGAGAAGCAGGCTTCCCGCTCAACTGGGAGCCTGATGTGGGGCTCCATCCCAGGACCCTGGGATCATGACCTGAGCCGAAAGCAGACACTTAACCACCTGAACCACCCAGGCGCCCCAAGAACATTTCTAGTAGCAGTGTTTATAATAACGGGAGCTGGAACTGACCAAGATAGCTAGCTCCAGAAGAATGCCTATGAAAATGGGGGGCGTATCATACATTGGAATGTGATGCAGCAGTGAAAATGAGTTAACTATGCTCCGTGCATCAACAGGGTCTTAAAATTACCATATTGAACAAAACCAGCAAATTACTGGAGACCATATATGGCAGATACCACTTACGCAAAGCTCAGATTTTTACAAATGTACTTAGTGGTATAGGAAAGTGGAGCGGGCAGGCAATGAAAAGGTAGATCATTTGTAAAGAAATGGAAAACAAGAAAATGAACTAAAACTCGGTCTGCTTTGAATTATCCCCATACATCAACAATTCTGAGTGTTATTGGTGAAATTCTCCTCCTTGCAAAGACAGCTACTTTCAATCCCCACCCCTCCCCCAACCTTGGTAAGCAACTGAGTATATGGTTGAGAGACATTTTATTTCGGCAATAAAAGTATTAGGAAAAATAAGGGAAGGAGAGAAAGTTCAGATGAGTGGTTTTCCTTGGAGAGAGGGAGAGAGATACAGTTGGGGACCAGCACCAAGGCCTTCAAAGGAATTCCTTATGCTCTGTTTTTTAAACTGAGTGACTGGTACATGGCTGCTTATATTTTTAATGTCTTATTTATGTACTTATTTTATGTATGTATTATGTGTTTATTTATATCTTCTTCTGTGTGTATGAAATTTCTACCCTCAGGAGAAAGAAAATTGGAGAAGCGGAATCTGCAGGGCCTGGGGCAGGGCTAGAGCCGGTGGCTCTGTGGGGCCCTGGAAACTCCAAACTCAAGAAAGAGTAAGAGGTGGTTCAGAGAAGGGTCAGAGAAGGATGAGGAGCCAGGGGACCCCAGCAACAGGGGTCCAGGCTGAAGCTCAGAGGCCTGGGGGCCCGAACAGAGGGGAAACCAGGGGGGCCAAGGGCATGGGTGAGGTCTCCAGGAAGCATGTGCACAATGAGAAGAGGAGGGCCCAGGGGTGGTCTGGAAGTATGCGCCCTTGAGGACAGAGAAGTAGCCCGCTCATGCTGAGGCTGACCACAGAGGTAGAACAAAAAGGCAGGAGTGGGGCCTCAGCAGCCCCGGCAAGCCGGGTCAGCGGGGTCCCGCCATGCAGGCAGCAAAGCTGCCCCTTGGGGTGCAGGGAGGGCCGCCCATGACCCGGTCTGGGGCCGCCAGGGGCAAGGAGGCGGGAGCCAGATTGCAGTGGAGGAAGAAGTGACTGGAAGGAAGGGACAGGAGGGTGGGAAGCTGAGATGGCTGAGAGAGCTCTCCAAGTCTGGCTGAGAAGCCGGACACCAGCAGCTGGGAAGAAACAGAGTTGAGGGAGGGATTTTGCCAAACTTTTTCAGTGTTTTTTCACAAAGGTCATTCTGGCTTATTGCTGTGAAGGTGGAAAGGGGGCTTTCGGGCCTGCACCCCACCCCCCACCCCCAGGCTGACAGCCCTTGGCAAGGCATCCAAGCAAGGGGCACGTCTGGTGGGGGGCTGCCCATCACAGTGGGGAGGGAGTATTGGATCCCCGATGTTGTTCAGAATTGCTGGTAGGTGGTGATGATGACAGATAAGAGAAAGCAAACTGACTTTCGTCATTTTTATTCTTGCTTTTAAATTTTTCCAGACAACCCAAGCTTTCTTGCCTGCACCCGGACAGACTGCTCCTTTTAGCCCTTAGTGTGGCACCGGTGGGAAGGCGCAGGTGTGGAGTCCCCAGGACCCGGTGTGCATCCTGACCCCTTCACATTCTAGCTGCATGGTTGGGGGCAAGTTCCTTGCCCTGCTGAGCGTGCTGCCCTTTGGCTCACTGTAACTGAGGTGAATTCTGACTAGTCAGGGTGGTGTGGGTAGAGGGAGAGAAGGCAGAAGCACCCAGCGACTGGCACAAGGTGGGTATTTACTAAGTGTCCTTTTGGAATCAGGGAACAGAGAAGACAGTGCCTGGTGTCGCCTGCCCACCTGCCCCCCATAGCCCACAGTGGAGGAGAAAGGCCCGGTGCAGGTACCTGGGGGATTTGTCCTGGGTGGGCAGGGGTGGTGGGTGTGGGTGACTATCATTGGGACCACCCAGGTGCTCTTCTGCCCTCAAGGTTTGGCTGGACCCCATCATTGTTGGAAAAGGCTTCCCCTTAGCCTCAAAGGCCAGCCCCGTGGGCCACCTCTGCCCTCCCCACCACCAGTCCCTGAGGAACCACGCTGCCTGGGCCGCAGGGGGCAGTTGTCATGGGGACACTGGGCCTGTGGAGCTACCTTCTTAGCAACGGGACTCCGAGGCCGGTTCCCATGGAAACAACATCCACTTGGCAATCAGTGATGGGGACCGGGTTCCCTGCCCTTTTCTGAGGACTTCCCCTCTTCCTGCAGGCGGCCACATGGCAGGCAGTCCCCGCTCCAAGCCGGGAGCCCTGGGGACTTCACCGTTCCAGCCACAGATGGCTGCCTCTCCCTTATCCAGCAAGGCGCAGGACTGGTGGGCACCCTCCACAGCCCGGGGAGGTGGGGGAGGGGGTAAGGGCAACTGCCTGAAGGCTTCACGGAGGGTCTGGGGGCCAAACCCAGGGACCCTGCCTGTCAGCAGGGAGTAGGTGCCCCACCCCCCAATAGCAAAGCCGCCCATCCCCAGTGTGCCCTCAGATTCCCCAACCTGCACAGGGGCCCAGCAGCTGTGCCCCATTCTAGGCCACTCTGAAACCCTCCATCCTGGCCATGACGCCCTACCCCAGCCATCACCTTTGGTCCCCCAGCCACCCTCTGAAGGGCCCATCTGATCAGGCTAAGGCGGCATTTCCCACTTCAGTATCCCAATGGAGTCCACATGCACAGTGACTGTGCTCCTTCCCCTTCAGGGAGCACCAAGGAGTCCCATTCCGGGCAGCTGGTGGGGGCAGGGTCTGAGTCAGGGTCTCACATGTTCACCAGCTGACAAAGGACACACACACACACTCACACTCCTCCTTAATGACTCACCAGCCCATAAACAAAGCACACCTGCACCCACAGCCAGCCCTCCCACACTCCCTCACATCTTTGCTCCCCTGCTCTTGGGGTCACAGGTTTGTGCCCCCCAAGTGCCCACATGTGCTCTAGGGGCTGTGCCCTCCCCACTCACCACAGCCTGGCTCTTGAGCCCTCCAGCCTACCCTGCTGACCTTACTCTTTTCTCCCAATCCCTGACACCTGAAGAAGACAGCATCTGCTGGCATTTTTTTATTTAAATAAAATATACAACACGGTGCATTTACCGTTTTGTTTTAAAAGTGGTAGATTTGAAAATTGCTTGTGGGGGTTTGGAGATGGGTCGGCCCACTCATAGGACCTGGTTTCCCCAGTCTCTGAGGAGTGGCTGGACTGGGTCAGAGCTTTTCTAAAATGCGTGTGTGTGCACATGCGCACGCATGTGTGTGCACGTGCGCACGCATGTGTGTGCACGTGCGCACGCATGTGTGCAGAGAAGAGGGTGGTGAGACCAGGCCCTGATGGCAAGGGGGATGGTCCTCACGCCTCATGCCCCTGCACCCTCCACCCCTGCTCCTCTCCCTTCTCCCACCCCCTCCAGGACTAGACTGGCTTTGGATCAAGTCCTATGGCCTTCCTTAGTAGGGTGGGAGCCAGGCTCAGGTGGAGGCTGCCACTTAAATCCTTCCAGCTCTGAAAACTCCCTGGGCCCAAGGGGCATTCTTAAGGGGCATTCTCCTGCCCAACAGAGACCACAGCTAGGTGCTTTGTCTCTCTCCAGGTTCCCAGGATCTCTCACTACCTTCTGCCCTGGATGACTGCCTCCCTCTCATGTGGCCCATCCATGGAGATACTGGCCTGCCCCACATCCCAGGACAACTCAGGACCAAATCTGATCTTGACTTCATTCTGGCTGGAGCATGGAGAGGGATTCTGGATGGACATGGCGGGACCAGCCTTCCACACTGTGCAGGTCTTGGCAGCCAAACCTGCTCCAGCCTGATAGGCAGGTGGAGGCAGACCACTAACCTTGGCTCTGGCAGGGTCTGGTTGGAGAAGAGGAGTGTCCCTCAGGAGGCATCTGAGCTGCTTTCACATCGGCCCCCATTCTGAACCTGCTTCTGGCTCCCAGGTGCCTTCAGAATCAAGGCCAGTCCCCTCCGGCTGCCCTCCAACACCTCTGGATCCCCACCCAAAGCCCTCTCCGCACCTGCACATCCACCTCAGGCCCATCCTGTGTCCTCCTTCCCACCCCACTCCCCTTTCTCGCTTCCCCCCTTCTCTTACCTTTCCTTCCTTCCTCCTAACTCTTCCCACCTCTCAAGGCCTGGCTCAAGCCCGTGGCTGGCCACAGGAGGCCCTTCAGGAGGCCCAGTCACCTCCTGTGTCCTGAGATCATAAGGTCCTGGAGCCCTCAGCCAGGGTTCTCTGGGCTCTCACCAAAGCTTGTTGGAGCGGTGGGCTGGGCACATGAGGAGGGAACAGAAGAGATGTGATTTATTGAGCACCTACTATGGTGTGTGCCAGGCACGAGGTTGGGCATTTCACATCTGCTACTTTTCTCATCTGGTCCTCATAGGTTCTTGTGAAGTGGTACTATAATCATTCCCATTTTACAAGCGAGGGAACAGACTCAGGTCTGATAGCTAACCCAAGGTTATACAGCTAAGAAGTGGCAGGACTGGGATTTGAACCCAGGTCTCATTGCTTCCAAAATCTGGTCTCTTCCCACACCACCACACCTGGGGACTCACTCAGTCCCTCTCAACAGTTGCTTCTGGAAGGGAACTAGGATTTGGCCTCAGGCAGTCATGGATTTAAATCTCCTATCACTCCTGGCTCTGCCACTCCTAGTTACACAATTCTCGAAAAAATGGCCTCAAACTCAAGTTTCCTCACCTGTGAAATGGGGAGAATCAAAGTATCCACCTCATGGTCTTTGTGAAATTGAAGGAGTTAATGTGTGTAAAGTGCTAAACCAGTGCTTGGCACAGAGCAGACTCAATAAATAGAAGTTCGCCTCACCTCCCACCATACAGATGGGAAAACGGAGGGCCACGGAGGTGATAGGATGTGCTTGAGCCCCACAGGGAAGGAGGGGGTCTTCTGCTTCCAGGTGGTGAGATGTCGGGCTAGGACTGGACTTGAGACCAGAGATGGTAAGGAAGGGAGCCTGCTGAGAGGTCTTGGGGTCCTCTTCCCTGAGGACTGGAAAGAACACTTCCCCAGACCCTGTGGTGCCCAGCCTGAGGGCCAGGGCGGGTTGCTGGATGTAAGGTGACCTGGGTGTCCTGGCAACATGGGGTTACAATGTGCACTCATGTGAGTGGCTATCTACACGGCTCTGCAGAGCGCTACATAGCTATACATATACACATCTTACATACATATACATGTTCATGTTCATATACATATCTTGCTAAGTTTGCAGTAGAAAAAAAATGCAAGACTCTCAGGGCCCTGGCCCCATTTTGTCTCAAAGACTCAGGTGACTGAGGCTCCCCAGGAACATATCCAGGGGCAACCCCTTCCTGTGGGGGAAAAAGATGACCCCCACAGAATGGGGCTCCAAGTTCACAGCTACGGGGCTGGTGGTGACTGTTGCCCTAAAACCGATACAATAACAGATCTGCTCTAAGAAACCCCAAAGGTGGGTCACCCCTGCTGCCGTCAAGCCCCAGAAACCCCCACCTGCCTTCTTCTGGCTTTTGCCTTTGGGCCCTGCCTGCTTCCCTCCCCCCTCCCTCCCTCCCTCCCTCCCTCTAGTGCTGAGTATTAAAATAGTCTATAAAAGCAAGTGACCAAAAATCTATAGCTCTAAGAATACCTGGTTATTTTCTGCTGTCTTTTGTTTTTCTGGTGTGGGGTTTTTTTAATGATAATTATTATTGTTATTGGTATATCTCCTAATCACAGTTAAACCTGAAGGGAGAAAAAAAGGAGAGAGAAGAAGGAAGGAGGGGCCCCGCTCATAGATTGGACGGCAGTTTGGAGCGCACTGGCTCAGACCTGGCCCCAGGTTCCCTCTGGGGGGCAGCAGTCAGAGGGGGCCCCCCAGAAGAGGCGGCTCTTGCCCCAAACAAAGAGAGAGGGGGTGGCAAAGAACCTGAGGATGTCTTCCGAGGCAGAGTGACATGCTGGCCAGGGACGGCACCATAGGGCCTCCCCGGGGGAACGAGGCCCCCGCTGCCCCCGCTAGCGCCGCCGGCCCTGGGGACAAGCGGGAAGGCCGCCATGGACTCCCCCGAGGAGTGCGGAGAGGCTCTGCGGAGAGTCTGCGCCCCGTCCTGGGGCAGGGCCGGCTGGGAGGCTGAGATGAGCTTGAGGTCCTGGGTGAGGCGGCCCGGGGTGAGGGGTGGCGTGCCGCGGCGCTGGGGTACCTGGGGAGCTGGGGGGCTGGAGGCGGGCGGCAGGAGCAAGGAACCGTGGGAGCCGGAGGCCCGAGGGGGGGCACTTGGGAAAGTTCTTGGGGGGCCGGGGCTGTGGCCTGGGGGGCTGAGACCTCCGCGGGGGGGAAAGGCTACGGGAGAAGCCCCCCCGGAGGCCCCCGCCACGAAGGACGGCCGCTCGGGTTGCCGCGGGGGCGTCTCTGGCGTACTTGGCGGGCCGGCGGCCAGGCCCGGGGACAGCTCCCCAGGTGGCTGGCCCAGCTGCCCGGGGCTGGCCGACGGGGACCGGGAGGAGGGCGGGGGCGGCAGGAAGTGCTCCAGGAGTCCCAGGCCCCCCCGAGCCCCCGGCAGCGGGGGCGGCGGCTGGTTGGCCTGCGGCGAGCGGGCGCCGGACTGCAGCGGCGTGAGCAGCGGAGAGTCGGACGAGGACAGGGAGCCGCCCAGCGCCTTGTGGAAGTGGCCGAAGCCGGCGGCCGCCGTGGCGGCTGCAGAGGCGGAGGGCGTGGGAGCCGGGGAGGAGCCGCCGAGCCCGGGGGGCGGGGAGGAGCCGGACGAGGGCAGGAGCGGGCTCAGGCCCGCGGGCGCGGAGAAGCCGGCCAGCTGCTGGATGTGGAAGGAGGAGGAAGACGGCGTGTCCACCTGCGACGGGCTGCTGGCGGGCGAGGCAGAGCCCAGCGCCGACGGGATCAGGGACTGCAGCCGCTTCAGGTGTCGGGGCGTCTGCCCCGCGCCGAGGCCGCCTAGCCCGGGGCCGGGAGGGGGGCGGAAGATGGCGGCGGGCAGGCGGGGGTGGTGGGTGAGCGCGATGGCCACCGAGGTGGTGGCCGCGGCGGCCTGCAGCGGCGCCTGGATCAGCGGCGTCCAGATGACCGGCGTGGGGGTCGGGGTGGCCGAGGCGGCGGCCTGGACGCGGTGAGCGCAGTGAGCCATCTCGCGGTCATGCTGCACGATCTGCTGGATGATCTCGTTCTCCTGGTAGTTGAAGACGCCTGAGTTGAGGTCGTGCTGGACTTTGTGGAGGAGGATGGAGTTCTTCTTGCCTGGGCCACGGAAGGAGAGCAGGGGCTCAGGCCAGAGCGGGAGGCCAGGGGGTGGGCGAAGGGGTTCCCCTCCCAGCCGCCACCCGGCCTGGTCCCCTCACCGATGCGGTCCAGGCGGTCCAGCGCCACCGTCTCGAAGGCCCGCCGCATCATGGGGTACTCCTCCAGCACCTCATTGAAGTTGTCCACACTCAGCGAGTAGAGGCGGCAGTAGGTGTCGGCCCTCACGCTGGCCGTTCGCCGACCCCGAGTCAGCAAGCAGATCTCTGCCAGAACAGCGGGAGTGGGGAGGGGGTGCTCGAAGGGGCCTCCTGCTCGCCCCTGACCTGGGTTCCCACCGTCTGGTAGGGACTCCTGACGGTCACAAGGCCCCATCCCCAGGGGTGACCACACTTGATGCCCCCAAGTGGGTGCCAGGCTCTTCCCGGGCCCCAGCTCCCCCCCACACACACAGGGCCACAGGCCCTCACCTCCAGGCAGGGGCCAGAAGAGCCCCAAACATTGCCCTCAGTATCTCTCCAGCCCATTCCCCTGTCCCCCTAGGGCTCCGCCAGCCACCTCACCTCCAAAGTAGGAGCCATCTGCCAGCTTGGTCTCCTTGTTGCCCTTGGTGAGCACACTGACCACGCCATGCTGGATGAAGTACATCTTCTTGCCGATGGTGCCCTCACGGATGATGTAGTCCCCGGGCTGGAAGACCTCGAAGCGCAGCTTGGTCAGCATGGAGGTCACGAAGTTGGGGTCCGCGTTGGCGAACAGTGGCATGGAGGCCACCAGCTTCCGGCAGTTGAAGTTGATGATCTCCTAATCCCCAGACAGGGTGGAGAAGATGAGGGAGCCGCCCGGCAGGAGGGAAGCTCCCCTCCTGGCCGCAAGCCCCGGCACCCCCCCCCCCCCCCCGGCCACCACATACCTCCCTCAGCGGCTCGCTCAGCTCGCCCAGGATGCTCTCCTCATCGAACATCTTGCCTTGGTAGCGGTGCTCATAGTAGTCGTGGATGCGCTGCCGCGTGTCGGGTGGGAGCTTATGGAAGGACATGTACTGCTCCACCTGCTTGTACTGAGTCGGGGGAGAGGGAGAGAGGGAGAGGGCGTCACCTCCTGAGGGCCTCGGCCTGCTGCTGACCAGAGCTGGCACGGACCCTGTAGGCCTCCTTGGCCCAGCCTGGCTCCTCGATGCTGAGATCCTCGGTGGGGGTGTGCCCCAAACCATGGTCCTGACTCCCAGCTGCCTGGGGTGGGAGAGGGCCTCCATCAGCGTGCCCAGGGCTCTGGAGCTGGCTGGGGACAACAGGGGCTATCCAAATCCCCATTCCAGGCCAACCAACCAGAGTTGTTTGGTAAATCAAGTTTCCTCTGCCCATGGCTCTTTCCTGTGTCACACTGTGGACGAGAGAAGGCTCACAGGTCCTGGAGGAACTCTTTGCTACCAGTGATCACACTGGCTGGGCAGCAGGGTTGGGCCACAGTGGGTTGATGGGACCCAGAGGCTGAAGTCAGGATGCCTGACCCGTCATACGCTGTGTATCCAAATACGGCCCCTGGCTGGCTCCAAGTCATTTTGTGGAAGAGTGACTCTAGCCTACGGGGACGGCCAGGGTAGAACAAGTTCCCCTAAGCAGAGGTTGGGGATAAGAGATTTGAGACCTGAAAGGCCCAGGGCTCAAGCAAATACGAAATGCTCCCATCTACCCGGGGTGAAGTTGTGGGATCTGCTCCAGCATCCTGGGACTGCGGGCGCAGAGTGGGGGTCCACAGGGGCATGTTAGGCAGAAACAGAGTAGGCAAGAGCAGAGTTTTCCCACACTGAGATGGAAGGGAAATTCCTATACCCCCGGAACAAGCAGAAGAGGGGAGCCTGTTTTCGCACATTGGTGCTCCCAAGAGGCGGGGACACAGTATGGCTGCAGACAGATGCCAGCAGGCAACCGAGGCCTGGGAGATGAAGTTTCCATGCATTCTTCCAGCCAAGCTGGCTCTGTCTGCTCGAGGTTGTGCCCAGCCCCAGGAGACAGGGACTTCCCTTCTGGCTATGGGAACAGGAGCAGAACAGCTAAAGCTGTGTTTTAGAGAATTCCCCATGCCTGGAACATCCATAGTGGTGGGGAGGCAGGGTCTGGAGACGGGGCGGGAGTTGGAAGCTGGCTAAAGTGATTAGGCGAGAGCGAGAAGTGGGGACCAAAGGGAGGTAATACATTTCAGAGAGATTTATGGGTGAATCATATTGGAGAGCCATTAGCTAAAGAACCAAATAAAGACAACTCTCAAATGGAAAGTCACAAGCAGCTTGACTCTGCCCTCGAATGAACCTTGGTGCTTCTTCTAAACTATCCCTGACTGGAGTCCCAACTGAGCCCCCTTCCTGGTCCCACACCGAGCCCTGATCCTGGTTTCACATGGAGTCCTGACCTGGTCACAAGCTGGGCCCTGATGCAGGCCCACATTGATCCCTCCCCTGGCCCTGGACTAAACCCTGGCCTTTATAACCTGACTCCTTCTCTCCTTCCTCTTTCCAGCCCCCTCATTCCTAACCCAGAACCCTTTGTTCTAATCAGGTTGATTTCTTTCCCACCCATCATGCTCATCATGGTGGCTAGCCTAGAATTCTCTTCTACCTTCTTTCTCTGCCTCCCCAAATTGCCCCTCCCACCCTGGGCTGGCTCTGCAGACTCCTGAACTTTCCTTCTGGCAGGATGGGACCTGGGCCTCCATGTCTTGGTCACCCCAGCAAGGGACAGCACATGGGGCAGGCAGGCAGCCAGTTAATCAATACACACTAAGCCCTGCTAAGTGCCGGACATGACCCCGGCAATTCAATAGGGAGGGACAGACCTGGGTCCTGCCCTCACGGAGCCACCACCCGGACAGGCAGGACATGGACACTGAACAACAGACTGCACAGAGGAATCAAATATGGCAGGAGTCCCAAGTGTGGTGAAGGGGAATTAGAGGGCACCAGGGGTTCACATGATGGGTGGGGCTGACGGGGTCACAGAAAGCTCACCAAGGTGAAGTGCAGGCTGAGAGGTGGAGAAGTGGTCTGGTGAAAAGGAGCGAGGAGCGTTCCAGGCTAGTGTCCGTGCCAAGGCCCTGTGGCAGGAGGGCACATGCAAGGAGCAGGCCTGGTGAGGCTGGAATAGAGGGCTGTAGGGCCCATGGCATGATCTGGGCATGAGAAGGGCAGGGGCCAGATTATGCCCCTTAAATGCCAGGCTGAGGAACCCCACTGCGGAGTTCCTCTGCATCTGCAAGTAATAAGAAGACTCTGACGAGTTTTAAGCAGGATGATATGATCAACTTTACATTTTTTAGGTGCCTGATCTATCTGCCATGCAGACAGAGTATGGAATGGAAGGTGCCAGATGGAGCTCATTTAGCCAATAAATGTTGAAGAGCCTACTCCATGCTTACACAGTCTTAGCGGTTGGCACACAGCACTCCCTCCTCATAAACCCCATGATATGACCCCTTCTCCTTGCTGTCTCCATCTTACAGATAAGCAAATGGGCCACAGAGGTGGGAAGTAACATGCCCACACTCCATGGACAGCTGGGTATATCACTTGGACCCCACTGCACAGGGAGAGCTAGAAGGACCAGCCAGAGGGGGAGGATGGAAAGCCGAGAGTGTGCAGTTACAGAAACCAAGTGCCAAGCCAAGAAGGGAGTGATAACTGTCAAATACCACTGAGATGCCCGGCGGGTGGGGGGGACCCAAAGGGAACCATTGGCTTTAGTAATGCAGAGGGCACTGGCGAACTTCAATTCCACGGGCTGAGCCACAGATTCAGCAATCATAAACAACGTGAGGTTTTGTTTGTTTCAGGAACTTGCCCACGAGAAAGAGGCGAGCAGCCGAGGCCAGAGGATGTAGAAGGCAGGACACGTCAGGGGTCTGGTGGGGACCCACCCCGGCTGCCAGCCCGTGCTCCCTGGGGACCGCGGGTCAGGTTCTCCCAAGCCAACCCAAGAGGGACCCCAGCTTTCCGCCCTACCTTTTCCTGGTACTGGCGCCGGGAGGAGTCCAGGGACTGGATGAGGGCCGTGGCGTGGCCGATGAACATGGCATAGCAGGTGGCACCCACAATCATGCTGAGCATGGTGAGCCAGACGTCCGACATGCCCACGGGCGCCTGCCGTCCGTACCCGATGCACAGCATGTGGCTCATGGCCTTGAAGAGTGCGTACGAATACTGCTTTCCCCAGGAGTTGTTCTGCGGACAAGTTGGAGGGGGTGCTGTGAATGGCCGCCAGTCTCACTAGCAGCTAGAAAGGCCCCTGCCACCTCCCACCCCTCAGCCTAACTTTTCCCAGTGGCTGAGCCCAGCAAGCCCAACCTTGCTGCTGGCTGAAGGTCTCGGGTGAGGGGCAGGAGGCCCACGCTGGTGACCTGTGATGACAGTGAATCCCTGACTTGGGCCTTTCTCTTGCTCTGGGGGATCAGGGACCAGTCCCCAGCAAAAGGAGGGGAGCCAGCCTCACCCCCTCTGACTTCTCAGTCCCCATAGGGCTGCCTAGAGCCCCCCTAAGCAGCCAAAGTCTCCAGGCTGAGCCACCCTGCTGTCCTCCACTTGCTGAAATAGCTCTATGCCCCCCTCCCCCCCGCAAACTACTGCCAAGTGAAGCCCATTTCCCCACTGACCTCAATTATAAAACCAGATATGCTTCCCCTGGGGGGACAGGCTCCTGCAGACCGAGCCAAAAACACTGTCCTCATTTTGGGTGAGCAAAGTCTAAGCGCTGCAGAGCTAACTTGCCTCCTGGGTGAGCCCTGCCAGAATGGGTCCAGGGCTGAGGGCCCCCTAGTCCACCCCCACCAGGAACTGGGCTGTCTGGAACAGACACTGCTTGGGGGCTGGAGGGAGGAAGGGAGTGAGTGAGGCTCCTGGCTATTTTTGTCTCCAAAGCCAGTCAGTGTCTCAAGGAAGTCTCTGTGTGGGAACGCTGGGCGCAGAAGGGCCATCTCCTGAATATAGTGCGTGTGTGGGCCTGTCACCCTCACACAGAGGAAACTGTCCCTGAAGAGGAAGCTGCCAGATGAACCCCAGCATCTGCCACCTCCCCACTGTCTCCTGTTCACACAGGGGACATGTTAAGCAACGATGCGCAGGGCCCGCAGAGCGGTGCCCAGAGCCCCAGACCCCCCCCCCCCACGGTCAGCCTGGCACCTGGAGAAAGGCTCAGCACTGCCAGCCACGTTCAAGGTCACTCAGATGGTCCCAGACAAAGCTGAGCGGGTCTGGTGGCTCTCAGTGCAGACCAGGTTGGGAGGTCAGCGGGGCTGATCCTGGGGTGCTGGCCTCGGATCCCGGCCTGGGGACCTGGGGTGGCCCCCAGCTACCTCCAGTCAGGGCTTCGGGCCTTCCCGTTGAGCCTCTGGGGACCAGGAAATTCAATCCCTATGGCCGATTCATTTACACTTAGCTGATCAAAAGGCTGTTTTGTAAAGGCCTATTTGATGCTGAAAGATGCCTCAGGGTCTCTTTCGCCTCTTTCAAAGCTGGTTTCTCCTCCCCTGGGGCTCTGGGGATTTGCTGCCAGACCCAACCGTGCAGACCCAGAGAAATGTTCACGGGTCTAGGGGGTCCTCACCCGGCCCAGTGCCCACTCTATCTTTGGGAGGCGATGGGGGGGTGGGGTCTGCGTTATGGCTTCCCTCACAGGGCTGGTGGTAGGGAGGTGGTCCTCACCCCCGCAGAGCAGTGTGTGTCTGAGAGGTGGGGCAGGGAAAGGAGCAGGTAGAGGACAGCCCAGCTCAGCAGAAGGGCAGCCCAGCCTAGGCGCTGTCCACAGTGCTCCTCACAGGTTTCTCTTTCCTCGGGCTCGGCTTTTAGGGTTGGTCTGCCTCTGGGGAACCAAGGGAGGAGGGCCGGAGCCCCCAGCCCAGCTTGGCCACACTTGATACGGTCTGAGAATGGCCAGGTCTCCGTCTCCTTGGGTGAAGTCAGGGCCAAACACCAGGGCTCCTGACGGCGCGGGAGGCCAGAAGAAGGCCGGGGAGCGAGCAGGGCGCAGTTGAGGGCCCTGGGACGGACCTATATCAGCTGGAGTCCTGCGCCCATGGGCACCAAGGGGGCAGCCCAGGACCCCACGTGCCGGGGCTTGGGACTCCCAGGCTGTGGAGCGACTCTGTCCACCCAGGCAGCACCCGCCCCACTCTTGCCGGGCACTCACCACCATGTTGTTGATGGATACCCAGCAGTCATCGGGGAAGTCCTGCAGCATGGGCACCAGGAACTGCAGGCAGCCGTCCCAATGGCAGAGCAGAAGCATCATGCCAATGAGGTTCACTATGCGCACCACGGCACTCGCCAGGTCGTAGGTCATGTGGAAGATCTGGAGGCAGATGGAAAGAAACGTTAAGATGGGTGGCCGGCCGAGAGGGGGTGGCCCCGCTCTGCCAGCCCCTGTGGCGGCTGCCGGGCACCGCCATATGCGGACTTGGCGGAGCAGCCGGCCTGGTGCGGGTGCAGGTGCGCGTGGGGTCAAGGGTGGCAGGTGGCAGGAAGGTGGCCTGGAATAAGCAGGCTGGGGGACCCAGGGGGACGGCTCCTGGGATTCAGGCAGATGGGGGAGCCTCCCCCAGGATATTCAGCCCTGCAGGCCGGATATCTGAAGGGAGGGCCCCTGGAGTCCCCGGCAGCCCCAGAGTGGGCGGAGAAGCTGTCTCTAGGCCATGAAGACCACAGGGAGAAGAGTCGGCCAGCACGAGGCTCCTCAGGGGACCACAGTCTGTCGTCACACCAGGGCCGTTGTGTTTCCCCAGACCTGCTGCTTTAGGCGGAGGACCTACCAGTGGCTGGGCAGCGGCAGGGCGGGGTGGGGGGGTGGGGAGAGGGGTTCTGCTTGGGGCAGCCACAGAACTGAAGGGGAAGCAGCATGGACACACGGGCTCCCCGATCACACAGACCTTGATCCCAGACCCACTTCTACCCAATTCCCAGCTGTGCAACCTTGAGCAAGTCCCTGAACCTCTCTGATTATGTTTCCTCATCTGGAAAATGGCAATGAAAATTCTTACCCGAGTGGACCGTCAGGGGTATTAAATTATACATATAAAGCTCTCGGTACTATAGAAGTATTCCACAAATTGCAAACCATTACTCATTGATGGGTTGTTGTTAATAATTAATCTTTATGATTCATTCATATGTATTAGTAGTCATGCTCTCCCGTATCGCTTAATAAAGCACAGAGCCTGCAACCACAGCCCAGCGCCAGCGTGCACCTCCACTCCTGTGGCTCCTAGGAGAGGCTGATTGAAGCCTGGTGGGGCAGGGCCAGGGTGGGCACATCCCAGCATCCGTGCCCCGCTCCCCAGAGCTGCTGCTTGGTCTGGTATCAACGGGGATCCCCATACTGACGGGGCAGTGAGGGGACAGAGATCTGGAAGGAAATCAGAGGTCTCTGGACTCTGGTCTTGCCCTGGCCTAGGAGACTCTGGGGGCAGGATGGGGTAGAATTTGGTGGCGGAGGGCAGGTCATTCTGATAGTAGTGACTTCAGTTTCCCCTTCTGAAATGTGGGCATAGTTTGGGGCAAGGTTTGGAAAAGCCAAACATGAATACTGCTTGTTGGTTGCGTCCAGGGTCGTGCCCACCTGCACCCGCCTTAGCACAACTCTGGATGTTCTAGCCAAAAGACGATGGAGACTTTTCAGGATGAAGTGGATCCTGGAAAGGTTCAGGGAGGGTGGTGGTCCATCACCCCTGTGGCCCTGGTGTCAGAGGGACAATAACACCACATCTGAGTGGGGGCATGTGGGCCCACAGCCATCATCTCATTTAACCTCACAACAACCCTTTGCTGAAAATATTATTAATCCATTTTATACCAAGGCTTGGAGAAGGAAAGGGACTGGCCACCGTCATGGTGGCAGTGGGAGAGGCACGTCTGAGCCCAGGGCTGCCAACAGATTATCAGACTGGCCCAGTGTGGGAATGATGGTTTCCAGGAGTTATTTTGCAGATGGAACAACTCAAACCCAATGTGGCTAAGCGATGTGGCTGAATTCACACGGCAAAGGGACCCAGGCGCGGCTGGAACTCCCCAGCATCTCGCCTCAGTAAGCTCCAGGCTGTCAGCACACCACTCCCCACCGAGCTGCTGCGTCAATGTCAACGTCAGGGGTGTGGGGCATGAGACACCGGCCAGGGCAGGATGGGTCTGGGGCCCGCGTCTAGGAGCCAGGGCATGCCTGAGTGTGCAGTGGTGACTCTGGCCATCCGTCCACTGCTGGCCTTGCCGTGGGGCCTGGACCCCGAGCCTGGGAAGCTCCTCAGCCTCTCCCCACCATGCCCAGCAGCTCCTGAGCACCAGCACCCCAGCTGCGGCTCTGAGGGGAGATCTCACTTTGGGCTCTTCACTGCTTAGGTGAACCCAATAGCTCTATGACTTTGGGCAAATCACTAGCCTTTCAGAGTCCAAGATGACCAGGATGCCACCAGCTCCCCAGACTCAAGAGGGTGGGGAAGGCAAGTGACGTGGAACCATCCAGTCTAAGAGATGGCCGGCACCTGTCCTCACATCCCACTGCATCTCAGCCTCCCATCAGCTAAGACAAGCTAGATATCTGCCCCCCATTTCTCGAGGTTGCTAGAGAATTAAACTGGCTAAGAAAGTCCTCTGGGCCCCGAACACAGCATGGGTAGGGTCTTTATTACAAAGCTCCTTGGTTTCCTAGACTGGATGTTTGTGTCCCCCTAAATTCATATGTTGAAGCCCGAACCCCCACTGTGATAGCATTAGGAGTTGGGGCCTTCAGGAGGTGATGAGGTCATGGGGGGTGGAGCCCCATGAATGGGGTCTATGCCCTTAGAAGAAGAGACACGAGAAGGAGGAGCTCTCAGCTGTGAGGCCACAGCAAGCAGGTGGCAATCCACAAATGAGGACGAGGGCCTCAGACAGAAGGTGACCATGCTGGCACCCCGATTTGTCCTTCCAGCCTCCAGAACTGTGAGAAATAAATGTTCGTCGAAGCCCCCAGGTACGTGGTATTCTGTTCCAATGGCCCAAGCGGGGCCGTAATTGCGGGGTCTGTGGGAGAGAGTACTATGCAGCTTCTGTAGTATGCAGTGTATCTTACAGGTAGCCTGGGACCCCTTTGAGAAAGTGCCCCCCCTCCCCCGGGGCAGCTCACAGAATCTGCCCCGGGCATGAATCCCTCTGGGCCTTTGAGACAGAGCTATCTGGATTGGTATATTTTCATGCAATACCTGCTTTTCTTTGGGTATGACCTATGTTTCTGGTTCCTTCGTAGCTCATCTTCCTCCAGGATCGGGTCCTTGCCTAGTTTTGCCTTTATCATGACCTCAGCAATGACTGGGGCAGAGCATGTGGTGTGCTCTCAGGAACTGAGATGTGCTTCATGACAGAGGTAAAGGGCAAGGTGATGGTGACCGGGATGGGGAAGAGGGGGTCAGGGCCGCCACGAGTGTACAGGGCGGCATTTGGAAAAGCCCCCACTCTGGGCAGGTGCAGCCAACAGGAACTCCGCCTCTGCCTGCATGGGAAGGAAAAGGTGCCTTTTCCTGGAGGTGGGCACAGACTCACGTGTCCTGCAGAGCTTTGGGGTGGTGGTGGGGGAGCTGGGCACTGGACTAATGAAGCAGGCGGTTGCTGGAAGGGGGCCCGGTTGAGGTGGGGAGGGGTGGGAAGGTGGGAGTTTTGGGTGCTTGGGAGGGGTACTGTGGCTGGCTCTCAAAGGCCCAACAGCAAAACCTGAACTTCCTGCCAAGAGTTGGTGGCAGGGGCAGAGACACCCATTTAGGTAAGGAGGGTACCCCGGGCAGTGAGCACACTCACCCCAGGCCCAACCCAACGGCACCCAGATGTGGTTGCTGAGAGTGAGGCTGGCCGTTGCCGGGAGAGGCAGCTAAATCCTTGTGTGTCCCCGCTGTGGGCTGGGGCTGCAGGCCATCCGCAAGTCAGCTGCGTTGCACAAATATTTATCTTGCTCTTTATACTTCATTAAAACCCCCTTTTATGATGTTGGTTCTGACTGTGGGGGTTGAGTACCTTCATTTCCAGGCCCTGCAAGGCTCGCTGGGCGGACAGCCTGGACGGCTCACTCTCTGTGCCCCATGTGGCCCTCGGGGGAGGCACTGTAGTGTTCCCACCACAGTGCGGAGACAGAGCGACATGTCTTCCACCTGGGCCAAGCGCCTTCTCTGTGTAATGGGTCAACAACTGCCAGCTCCCAGGGCTGTCTTGGGGATCAGGAGAGATGATGTCCACAGCTGGTATACAGTAGGTACTCAATGTATGTTTGTTCCTTTCCTTCCCTCTCTTCCCCAGCCTTCAAACAAAGAGGTGGTTTCTCAGTCCTGGGGCAAGACCAGCAATTGGAGTTTCTGCCAAGGCCTCATCTTGGGGCCGGGTTGAATTCCCTCCCAGGGTGACTCGTTTTCTCCTCAGGGAAAAGGAACAACTTCCCCCTGCATCTCAGGACCCAGTGACCACACTGGGGTCAGCAATCCCAGGCCTGAGAGGATGGCTGGTGCGTGTGTGTCATGGAGACTGCCTGGAGGTAGCCAAATGGAGGGCCATACTGGGTCCCTTCCTGGGGCCTGTAGAGAGCGCCGACCCCTATCCCTAGGACCACTCCTGGATTCTGAGAGAGACAAAGAAAAATCAAAGAAAAATCAAGGTCCGTGGGGGAGGAGACTCATCAGGAGGCTCGGCCACGGCCCAGCCTCCTGCCTCCAGCCTTCCTCCCACGGCTCCTGTCCGCTGAGAGAAAGAGGATGCTGGGATGGGTCACTGGGGTGCTGGGCCTGCAGGGGAACATCCGGGGTTGGGGGGGGTGGACGGACCATGGTTTCTAACAATAGCCTCCATGCCTGTAACAAGCTCACACCTCAGAGGGAGGGAAGAGGCTTGGCTGGGGAGGAGAACATTGACCTAGATCGCCCGGGTTGGAGGCAGAGGCTGGCGTCCTCTGAGAGGGTGGCCTTTGTCTGCCGAGACCCTCCACCTCCCCTGACTCCCAAGACCTGCTAATAACACTTGAGGACTGTCTGACAGGGCTCTGGGCTGGGCTGGGCTGGGTGAGGCAGCTGAAGCCAGGGGCCTCGGTCAAGCTGTTTCCTCTTCACAGGGGGGCTGAAATTCTAGCCCCCACCCAGGACCACAACAGTGTCCTCAGGGTCAGCTCATGTCATCCTTGCCAGGGGAGGCTGGAGTGGGGACCAATTCCCAACCCCCTAGAACATCAGGGCACACCTGACATTTGGGGAAACTGAGGCCCCTCAAAGGAAAGAGACTCACATAGGGAGTTATCGGAGGAGAGAGAGCAGGGTTTTCTCTACTGAATATCTCCTTTCCCAGGTCTCATGTAGACCTGGGACTTCTGGGTGTCCCTGCTATTGCCTCCAGGCCAAACTGAGGTGAGAAGGTCCAGGGCCAGGGCAGGCTGTAGAGGATGTGGAGACGGGGTTCCTGGGGCCAGCTGGGGGAGCCCAATCCCATCCCAGACGTGCAGCGGAAGCCCTTGGCTGGGCGGTGTGCCCACAGAAGCCAGCTTAAAGCAATTTCCTCCCCAGCTGGTAGTCTGGAGAAGGGTGTGTATAGAGGGGGTGGGGAGTCATCTGTCTGGCCTCCTGGGATCTCCCTCCCTGCCCAGGACACTCAGTACCCATGTCCAGTTCAGAGCCCAGACTGAGGCCTCCTGGGATCTCTGTCTACCCCAGGGAACAGTCGGGGCAAGAGCCTGCCTGGGCAGTTCTGGATAGCCCAGAGGGCAGCCAGGCCAGAGAGGCAGTTGGGACTGAAGCCCTGGACTGGGCTCCCAGATGTCTGGTACAGGGAAATGAGAGAAGCACTTAGTTTCTCTTCCAGGACTCACTCTGCCCAGCCCTGGGCAATTCTGTCAGCTCTGCCCCAAATAGTATGGCCTCCAGGGCCTAGGCGTCAGGAAGCAGCAAGGATGGTTCCCAGGGGGCCGGAGCCTGGAGACTTGAACCAGTGCCAGAGAAGGGAAAGAGCAGCTACTTCTCTGCTTTTAATGATAGTCTAGCTGCAAGTTCAAGACAAACAGAAGGCTGGAGGGGGTCTTGGGGACTGAGGGAGCCATCATGGTCCAGAAGTCCGCCCAGAGGTCTCTAGAGACTGTGGTATTTCTACTTGGGACAGAAACCAAAAGACAAGCCTGTCAGGGAGTTCCAGGAAATCTGCCTCCATCCTTCCTGCCCCTAACCCTCACCCTAACCCTCTCCCCACTCAGGTCTGAGCTCAGATCCCCAGGCCAACAGCTCTCTGTGCCTGGATGTCCTATAGGTAGCTCAAACCCAACCCATCACACAGAACACCCCACCCTACCCCTCCACCTGCTCAGCTGCCTGTCTTCCCAACCTCAGCTGGGAGGTGTCCCTAACAGAGGAACAGACAACAGAATCAAAGTCATCCTGCTTTCAGGCCACCTAAGAATGCAGGAACCCAGAGTCAGGAGGCCCAGTTCCAACATCCTACCCCTGGGCCACCTGGAGCTTCTGACCCTGTTCCTCAGGACAAACAGGAAGAATCAGTCCCGCCTGCTTTACCTTGCTGGCTAGGTGTGAGGAGCCAGCAAAATAAAGGGTAAAAAATATTCGAGGGGCTCCTGGGTGGTGTAGCCAGTTAAGCATCCGACTCTTGGTTTCAGCTCAGGTTGTGATCTCAGGGTCGTTAGATTGATCCTGGCATCAGGCTCTGCGCTCAGGGTGGGGTCTGCTGCTGGAGATTCTCCTTCCCTCTCCTGCTGCCCCTCACACTTGTGCTCGCTCTCTCTCCAAATAAATAAATAAATAAATCTTTAAGGAAAAAAAAAGTATTTGAGAAAAGTAACACCCCTCACCCACCCACAGAGACATAGAGGGTTACGCAAACAAATGGGCGGGGAGGGACATTTCCCAAACCATCCACCAGGCTTCCTGCTAAGCGTCTTATAAACATCGTCTCACAACAATCTAGTGAGGATGAAACCCATTCTGCGGATAAGAGACTAAGACTCAGGGAAGCAAGGTGTCCCCAAGGTCATGGAGCCAGGCAGTGTGGAGCCAGGATTTTAACTCAGGTCTCACATGCATAATCCTAGCTCAAGCCCCTGGACCTTCCACTGCCCCAGGCAGGGACCGGTCATTGCTGTGAGTCCAGAGAGCTAACTGGGCTCTGCTCCAGCCCCTCCAGAGGCCTGGCTGCCCGTGTGACCTTGGGCAAGTCACGGCCCCTCTTCCGTCAGCAGGAATGCCGCCAGTTCTCCTAGACAAAGAGAATTTCTGCCACGGAGTGATGCTCCCAGTCTGGTGTGGGCACTTCTGAAGCACAGGCCTTCTTGATACCCCTGAACTTAATCTGCCAGCACCCCGACCATTGGCCATGTGTGCTACTGGGGGGGGCCCAGGCTGCCCCTGGGGTGGGGTGGGGGATTCATGCCCCGAGCACAGGAACTTCCGTCCAACCAACCAAGTAGAGGGATCCTGGGGACCAGAAGACTGGCAGTGAGCCGTGGCAAGAAACGCACCTCAGCATGAAGCTCCCCCAGGCTCCGGCCCGCTCCGGACCCCAAGGTGGGTGGCCTCACAGAGCACAACTACCCCCACGCGGGCTCCTGCAGGTCAGCCTGCCTGCCGCTGCGGCCCCAAGGCATAGTTGGGTGGTGGCAGACTGAGACAGAAGCGCTCGCACAGTCAGATGGTCACCTGCCTTTTTCCGAACTGCAGCCCACAGTGCTCCCCTCTTCCTCCCACAGATGTTTGCATTCAGCCCGTGGCTCAGCTAGGTTTGTTCAGAATGGTGTTGGCCCACCCAGTTCTTTCACAATTTTTTATTTCATTTCTGGAGCCGGTGCTCTGCCCACAGTCCCTACGATCTCTTTACAGTTAGCGTGCACACAACTCCAGGCTCCTTGGATGCTTCTCACTCCCTGCCGCTAGCCCCTGTGGCTCTTTATCAGAGACCCGCCCCAGGCTGCTGGAAGCTGCTTTGCCTGCTAGCACCAATGGCAGGCGGGGAGTGCCCTGAACCGTGGGCTGCCATGCAAGGGGATAGAAAAATTCCAACTCTTTGCCCGAGGTGTGAGGTACATTGTCCCCAGAGCTCCCTGTGGCACTTTGCTTGGCTTCCTTCCTTCCATTCCCTGTCCCTCTTCCCCAATCCCTCAGCAGATAATTCCTGGAAACACTCCTGCCTCAGGCTCACTGGGAAAAAAGGCCACTTTCATGCAAATCCTCACCTCAGGGTCTGCTCCAGAAGAACCTCCATGACACCTAAGATACATGACAACTAAATTGGCACAAAAACCAGATTTCTGCTTCTCATGATCAATCTGTAGATCTCACAACCCTGGGCCGATTCTTACTTGGCAACAAGTGGCTATGGTGGAGTAGAGGCAGACAGAAGATGTATTCTTCAGTTTTCCACAGTCTGCCACACTCCCTACTGCCTCCCACTGGCCCTTTTCACCCATCACATTCCCTGCCTGGCCCCTCAAGTCTCCTGAGTTTGCATTCCCTACAGTATAGCCCAGTGATTAACTGTGCAAGCTCTCGAGTCCAGGTTCACCAATTACTGATTCTGTGACCTCATATAAATCCCTTTCTGCCTCTTGGTTTCCTTTTGTAAAAAATGAGTACCGCTACAGTTGTTAGAGACTTACAAGGGATACCATCTGCAAAGTGATTTTCATAATATCTAGCCCAGGATAAGAAGTCAAGAAGTCAAGAAATTACTATCATTTGTCCTCTTGGAGAAGATGTGCCTGCTACCATCTGCCAGCCCAAATCCGGCTATCTGAGCCTGCCTGCTGGCCGCTCACCCACCCTGTGGGAAAAATACCCCTTCCCCACCAAGAGGTTTAGGTCTGGCCACTCACCTCTTCCCACTGGTGAATGTATCGAATGAGGCGGGAGAGACGCAAGAGACGCAGGAGGCTGAGGATCTTGGTGAAGCGGACGATACGCAAAGCCCGGGCTGTCTTGTAGACCTCAGAGTCAATGCGTGTCTCTACGATGAGGAAAATGTAGTCCACAGGGATAGAGGAGATGAAATCTACCACGAACCAGCTTTTGAGGTACTTCATCTTAATCCGCTGTGGGTCCAGGATGATCTCAGTATTGTCCTCCACCACGATCCCTGTGCGGAAGTTGAGGACCAAGTCGATGAGGAAGAATGTGTCTGACACCACGTTGAAGACGATCCAGGGTGTGGTGTTCTCGTCCTTGAAGAAGGTGATGCCCACCGGAATGATGATGAGGTTTCCGACCATCAGCAGCAGCATAGTCAGGTCCCAATAAAATCTGCCCAGAGACACAGGGGTCAGTCGCCAGGAGGACAGAAAGAATAAGTTACAGACTATAGGAGAAAACTCCAAGAGAGCACATGTGTGGAAGAGGGAAGTCTTGGGAGGTTCTGAGTCACTGCGTGAGATAGGCACAAGGGTACCATGGGCAAGATATGGAGAGGAGTGGAACAGAAAAGCTCTCTTTTCCCTAAGGATACCTTCTGCCTGTCCCTGTCTGCTCCCCAGTGACAAGCCTCCCTCTCCCATCCCTGCTCCCCAGTGGGAGTCAGGCTGAAAGGTAAACCAAACAATGAGATCCAGAGAGAAGTGTGAAGCTGTTTTAGTTTTAGTAGGACCAGTGCGACCTATAATTCCCCAGGCTCCAGCCAAGCTGCTCCATCCTCCCTGAGGGTCAGCTATGGCCTGAGACAGGCTGGCAGGCAGACAAGCTACAGACCGTGACCAGAGAGCAGGTGAGGACCAGACACATGGCGGGTACCTGGGTGGCAGGAGGCCTGGGATCCAGTCCCAGCTTGGTCACTGACAGCCTGTGTGATGTCAAGCAGGTGCCCTGCCTTCTCTGGCCCTCAGTTTCCTCACTGTGCAATAAGGGGTGGAGTCTAAACACTGCATCCCATAATTCTGATCTGGCCTTTACCCACCCTGGCTCTCTGGGGTCGCCCTTTCGTCTATCCCCTATAGTCAGAAAATGCCTGGCCATCTCTCTCCCCCAGAGGTTTGTGTTCTAACAGAGGGTTGGGGAAGGACAGTGAAATCTTCAAGGGCAGGAAGTGTTAATGAGGGGATTTCAGGCACCTGTGTGTTGCCACTCAATGCAATGGAGTGAGATCAGTGGGGGCTTACAGTACCATTTCTCCTAAGGTGTCAAAGCAACTGCAAGGTCTTCCTGAGGGAGGTGGGAAGGGCCCCTCAGGATGAAACCACCTGGCCTAGCAAGGGCCCCTCTGGAGTGTGCAGACAGCACAGACAGGCACAGACCCCGTGTCTAGGAAGGTATGACCGATCAATCCCAGGGACCCTGCCCGAGTACCAGCTACCCTGGGGCTGGCCCCAAGATCTGAAAGCTGTTCTGCATAGCTATTCCCTCTGCTATTAGTTTAGACAGTTACACAATGACAGATAAAGGTATTAAGTCAGGCAGAAATGAGCATGTCCTCTCCCAAGAGAAATAACCTTTCAACAATCTTTAATTCTCGACTGCGAGAAAGCCAGGAGAGAGGAGACAAAAAGACAAGCCTCCCTCGAGCCTTCAGAGGGTCCCACTCCAAAACTAAAGTGTTCCTGCCAGAAGGGTTCCAGGGATTTTTGTTTGTTTTAATTTTTTTAAGTTTTTATTATTATTATTATTTATTTATTTATTTGACAGACAGAGATCACAAGTAGGCTGAGAGGCAGGCAGAGAGAGAGAGGTGGAAGCAGGCTCCCCACTGAGCAGAGAGCCCGATGCGGGGCTCAATCCCAGGATCCTGGGATCATGACCTGAGCCGAAGGCAGAGGCTTTAACCCACTGAGCCACCCAGGCGCCCCTTAAGTTTTTTTTTTTTTAATTTTATTTACTTATTTGACAGAGAGAAAAAGATCACAAGCAGGCAGAGAGGCAGGCAGAGACGGGGAAGCAGGCTCCCTGCTGAGCAGAGAGCCCGATGTGGGGCTCTGTCCCAGGACCCTGAGATCATGACCTGAGCTGAAGGCAGAGGCTTTAAGCCACTGAGCCACCCAGGTGCCCCAAGAGTTCCAGTTTTGAAAAAAAAATATTACTTCAGAGCAAACTGCTTTCTTTGCCAGATCCAAAATGGTGCTACGAGTCAAAGAGAGAGCAGGCTCTGCCTCACTGGAGGTGGGCAAGAGAGCCATCCCATACCACACAGCTCAGGGAAGGGCAGCTTTGGACAGCTCCTTTGAAGGCCAAACCATTCACGGCCTCAAGACAGGACCCCAAGCCAGGGCCTCTCAGGCTTAAAGCTTCTCATTCTAAAGCTGATGCTAAGGTCAACTTCAGCTGCTTCTCTGCCCTCCAACCCACCACCATTTCTCTAGCCCCAATCCCCCTTTGCCATCTGGGACAACCCAACCTAAGACTCAGGAGCCCACCCCAGCCATCACACCCACCACATGGAAACAGCACGTCCTGCTAATGACACGTGGGCCGCAGGAGGATGGTTTCAGCTTCTATGGGATGTTCCTGAGCTGTGTACACTCTCTACACAGCCTCATGCACGTCATTCAAAGACAGCTGCAGACGCTCATTAGTAGCTACAAACAGGTATCCCCATTCACACACAGAGTCTGCAAACACCCCTATATACACATGGCCACCATTCCCTTTCATTTCATCTCTTGGGAAAAACAAAACAAAACTGGCATCGAGAGGCTACTGAGGGCCCCATGGTCCTCTGTACATAAAGCTAATAATACACACAGGCTAGAGGAGTTTCTAAAATTAACAGAGCGGCAGCAAGGCGGCTGGGAATGCTGACTCGGGCAGGCCTGCCACTCCAGCGGGTTTCTACACTTTCCCCAGCTCTAGTTCTCTCAATTACAGACCAAATTTGAGACAGTAATTAACAGGAAAATGTTTGCATTTAGTGGTCTTCATAAAACCAAATTACATGAGGCAAAAACAACCATTTCCTTGCATTCTGACTAATTATTTCAATCGTGAGTTTCCAGATGCTAAGAGATATTTCTGGTGCCTGATCTGGGCTGGGGTCGGAATGCTGGAGCATTCCTTCCCAGAAACCACTATCCTGTGGCATCAAAGAGTCACCAAAACACAGCAGAATATGGTGGGGAGAAAGGCTTTCAGAGCCGGCCAACCTGGGTTCAATTCCTGGTTCCATCATTTACTAGCAAGTCACTTAACGTCTCCATGCCTCAGTTTCTTTGTCTGCTCACTGAGAATAATAACGGTGTCTAACTTAGAGTTATAAAAATGACTTGACTGATATATGTAAAACCCTCTGGTCAGTAAGGAGCTCAAGTCAACAAATTCACAGTAAAGAGATGAGGGAGGAAGATGAAATCTTCCATAGAAGAGTCAAAGCAAAGTATCTACTGGGGGTGGGGGTGGAAGAGAGCTCGAAGTGCTGGAAGCCAAGGACCACAACATTCTGTGAACAGACAACAGAACCAGTCTACCTTGGCAGACAGACGCCTCAGGGAGCTCGTGGTCTAGTCAGAATACAAGGCTTAGACAGAAGACAAGTTGGGCAATGATGGAAGAAACCATCCTAGGCAGCAGCCCAGGTATGGCTCACAATGGCCCAGAAGGGTGAGACCAGAAAGTGCTCCTGGAGGAGCTGGGCTTTTGGGAGCTGCTGTTGGCCTTGGGGACTACCTCTCCTTACTCTTACAAGATGGTTGCACAGATTTCTGAAAGGAGGGCCAGGTGAGAGGGGGAGAGAGAGAGAACCAGCACCACGGACAGCTCCCAGCACGCCTGCCAACCCCATTCTGCTGCTCTACCCAGGCAGAATTCGCCGCAGGCTCCCCGCTGTATCTTCAGCTCCCAGATCCCTATTCTCGCCAAGACCAGTGATAAGAAACATCTCAAGTGATTCCTTAAGGATCTGGGCTTTTTTTGTTTTGTTTTGTTTTTTCCTGGGCTTTTTTTTAGGGGTTCCTTGGTGACTGAATTCATAAAGACCCCATTTCACATGTATCAAGCACTTAGTTCGTGCTTTCCATGCGTTACTTCATGTAATCCTCACCCCAACACTCAGGTGGCTGCTGACATCTGTGTTCTGCAGATGATGACACTGCGACTCAGAGAGAAGTATCTACCCAAGATCACACAGTGAGTGAGGGACAGAACAAGATCCCGAGAGGTCTGGGGGGACTTGAGAGCCTGACTGCTTAGGATTTCAGGCACCTCAGTGGGATGCAGGGAGGGAGACCAGCCTTATTGGCACCTCTGCGTCACACAGGGAGGTAACCTATCACAGTGGCTGTAGTCCTCTCTTGTAGACGAGAGAGGAGAGAGAGATGGGGCCGGATGGTGACTACACTTATAGTGGTGAGCCCTGAATAATGCATAAAATCGTTGAATCATTATGTTCTCCACCTGAAAGATGTAACATTGTATGTCACCTCTGCTTCAATAATAAAATTTTAAAGAGAGAGAGAAAAAGAGAAGAGAGAGTTGTGAAGAGTTTTGGAGAGGACCCATGCTCCTGATGCCACAGACTTCCGAGGTACTTCCTGGGTGGGGGAAGTAGCACGCCTCTCAAATATTAAAAGCATCCCGGTTAATTGGACACAGCTGTGCCATACTGTAGAAGGAGCAGAAAACCTAAGGTCCGTGGAGGAGGGAACAGTAACATTTCCAAAACCTCAGGCTGTATGTGCCATATTTCCCCCAGCACCTCACTGCCCCTAGAATCAGTCATGATTAGCTCCCACAATCCAGGGTATGTGTCCATGGTGGCGGGTGGCAGGGCCCGGCAGGGAAGTGAGGGACAGCCAGACTCAGAAACGTTGGAATTGGCGCATGCCCAAGTTAGAGGCCTTGCTCTCTCCAAATCCAGATGACCCGCCCCATCCCAGTGTTCTCTAAGCTAAAAGGAAGACACCTCATCCCAGTTGCAGCCCCAGGACCCCAGGCTTGTCCTTCCTTAATCCTGGACCTCACTTCCTACCTGGCATCCAAGTTGGCAGGTGGCCTCTTGGCAGGTGGGTGTGGCCTACAGGCCAGGAGCAGGTCTTGTGCAGAAGAAACGGGAGATGGCAAAAAGCCAAGCAGCCCTGTTACACGGACACCTGGAACATTTCACGGATCCCTCTCCGAGGTAGGTTATCCCTCAAGGGAGCTGAGGCAAGAGAAGACCCTGACCCTGAACTCAGAGACTCAAGGACCAGACCAAGGACCAGACCAAGGACCAGACCAGACCTCTCCTTCCCCAGAGGCTAAAGAGGAGTGAAGATAATAAAACGGGGGCAGGGGAAGTCAGAAGAGGGATGTTCTCCTCCAGCCTTGTCTTGTTCACACACACCCATGCTTGCCTTTGAGTGTATATGCTCTCTCTCTCCCTCTCCCTCTCTCTCTCTCTCTCACACACACACATAATACAGTTTTATACACACTCTCATCTATGCACTCCTGCTAGTTTTCCCCCTGTACACACACGCATACTTTCTTGCACACCTGCTTGCATACATTTTGACCCAAATGACATCCACTAGGAATACTGCCAGCTGGAAGAGAGTGTCAGTTGTTGGCCCATTACATTTTTTCCTATCCGTCAGGATTCATGCTACATCTTCCAGGCTTCTCCTGCCCCTCACTGATGGACCTCGGCCTGGACCAAGTCCTGGCTTTGGACATCCCAAAACACTGTGGCTCCCTGAAGGCAGGGCCCTGGTTCCAGGCATGGCTTGTCATCCTGCCATACTGACTCCAGGCCAGGGTCTCCACACTTTCTCCCAGTGAGTGGCACACCCAGGGCCCCATCATTTACCCCCTCCCTCTCGGTAGACACCTCTCCTAGCACCAGACCTGCATTCCCACCTGCCACCTGGAGGGCCTGCTGGCTCCTACACTCGAGCCCAAGGCTGAACTCAGCATCTTCCTCCTTAGAGCTGAATGGCGGACTCAGCATTTAAATCACCTGGGCTCAAAACCTCAAAGCTAGCCTCAGCTGCTTTCTTTTTCCTGCAGACCCTCCGTGCAGTGACACATCTTGTCGAGCATCTTTTTTTTTTTTTTTTTTTAAAGCAGGTTCCACACCCAGAGTGAAGTCCAAGGCAGGTCCCAAATTTGTGACCCTGAAATCTAGACCTGAGCTGAGATCAAGACTTGGGACACTCAACCGACTGAGCCATCCAGACACCCCTTGTCTAGCATCTTCTACAGCGGCTTCTGAATCTGTCCCTGACTGCTCTGTCACGCTCCTCGCCTGGATCCTTGCCCCTGCCGCCTACCTGTCTCTAGCCTCCATGCTCTTTCCTTCCAACTCACATGATCTCTAGGTTATCTTTCCAAATTTTATGATTACATCACCCCTTGCTTGAGCCCTCTTGGCAAACTCCCCATGACTACAGAAGAAAGTTCAAGCTCCAAGGTCTGTCTCACCTGAGCCCCACTTCCTGTTCTCCCTCCTGCTCCCTTCACAGCAGCCACCGGATACCCACCCCCTGGCTCTATCTCCGTCCACATTCTGGCTCCTCCTCCTGAGAACTGCCCCTGCCTCCTGGACCCCCATCTCATGAATTCCCTTCCCTCATCAAAGACCCAGTTTGACTGCCTCCTCCTCCAGGAAGCTGACCTAACGAATCATGCTGTCTGGGAGTAGCTGTCTCCTCCATCAGGCACCACTAGCTCTCCTCTCAGCCTGCCAACAAATCATGGAAACTAGGAATCCAGGAATCCTCGCATCTGAGACAGCTATGGGAGTGGGGAGCTCCCCCTGGGTTCCCAACCCAGCCCTTAGTTTTCCAGGCCCAGCACAGACGACTGCCCTGGGTGACAATGAGACGAGAGCAGGATGGCGGCCAATGTTTTTTGGACACTTAGTACATGCTGGACACTAATCAGAGTTCCTTATGTGGATTATCTAATTTAACCCTCATAAAATCCCCATGAGGGAGATACTATGATGGTGCCTGTCTTACATATGAGGAGACTAAGGCACAAGAAGTTGAGAAATTTGCTATATATATGGTGGATCACGAACTAAGCCCAAACAGCCTGCCCCCAGAGTCCCACCTCTCCCTTAAGCAAGCTTTAGCTGAATCCTGAGGATGTCACTTTCCTAAAGCCCACGCACCTGCGAGTCAGGAGTGGGGCCAACCTCCTCCCCTTTCCCTCCCCCCACTGGGGCCACTTCCTGCCTGTGCTAGGAAGGTTTTCAGGATCCTTTGAGCACCCTGTCATTTTCTGGCCATCCTGCCAGCATCCATCTGCCGCACCTGGGGACCCTGGGCATGTTGGCCCTTGGTTCACAGCCTTCCATTCCATTACAAACCCTGCCATTGTCCTGCGTGACTTCCACTCCATACATCAAGCCCAAACACCCAGGCCCTCAGTGGCTCCGTGTCCTGACTCTCCTGCCATGCATGTCCGTCACCCACTCCTGCAGCAGGGGACGGACCATGTCACCCCTCCAGTGGTTCCATCTCTCACCCCCACCTCCTTTCTCTCCAGCTCTCTTAGCCAGTCATGCTAAGTCTGTTCCGTAGCGTCTGCCTCAGGAACCGTGAGTCACAGGATCCTCCTGCCTCCTCCCTTCCCCCGGGACACAAGGGTTCTGCCCTTCTACCTCGTTTACCCCATCCTTCTGGCACCCACTTCACAAGATCATGCCTTGGATCAGGGCTACCATTCACCCTTTGCATGTTCCATAGGGACTGTGCAAAAAATCCCACAGCCTCAGACCTGTCCTGCTAAATACATAAGCGCCTTAGCTCCCGTGCCTCAATTTCCTCATCAGGGTTTCCATACTCCACTGGCCCTCTCCCCCACCCACCCCACCTTTCCAGGAGACCCTGGGAAAATTTCCCCACCATTCTCCTCTAGCAGCCACTTCAAAGTATCTTCTCTCTCCTCAAAGTCTAAAACCACTCTTCTACCCCACTCTCAGCAAATACCACCACCCTCCACCTTACAGAGAGAAGAGAAGCCACCAAAACTCCCCCTTCCTCTTTCTGCCACCAGACTCCTGCCCCGATTGCCTCTCCCTCATCTCCCCAATCCTCCTCCAGTCGCAAAAGCATTGGCAACCCCCCCGCCGGTCTCTTGACAGGAGTCCCCTCTGCCTTCCCAGGGACCCTGACCCATAGGCTATCCCCTCTTGTCTGATTCTTCAGCCTCCCTCCCTGAGTGTCCTTTCCCACCAGCTCATTGTTTTAAGCTCCCTACATTTAAGAAATAAAATGAAACCATTCCTGAATCTCCAATCCCTCTGCCTTATCCCTTTGCCCATCGGAAAGAAGCTTCCTGGGAGAGGCCCTCTCACCTCCATTCCCACTCCCCACACTCCTGCCGACCCCTTGGCAACCGCGTGCTGTTCCTGGCTGACCCCCAGCATCACCTGACCCCTTGGGCCACTCTGCCGAGACACTGGTTTCCTCCCTTCTCTCTGTTTCTCCCTTTCCTTCCCCTGGTGGGGTCCTCTTCCCCTGCGTGACCTTCAAGTGTGTTTGCTCCTTTGGGCCCTGGCCTCTTCTCTCTCTGCACCCTCTCCCTGGGTGACCTCGCCAGTTGCCAAGGCCTCCGTGATTCTGCTGGCTTTCACATCAGACCTCTCTCTTAAGCTCCACACCGATGTGTTCACTTGCTGACTATATCTGACCCCTGGATGCCCCCGTCATTCTTGCCACGTCCAGGTAACTACACAGCTTCCTCCCAAACCCTTGTGCTCCCAGCCCGGGCTCCTCCACCATCCAAATGTCCATCGAGAAAGCGGAGAGTTCACCTCTATCTCCCTCGCCTACCAACACCCAGCCAGTGGAATGCGGAGTCTCATCAGCCTACCATCCGGCCCACCCCGTGGCTTCCTAACTGGGCCCCTGGCCTTTCCAGGACCCTGCATACTTCAGGGTTCCGGGTGGGCTCCACGTGCTCCCAGCAATCCACTCTCCACACTTTGCCAAGCCAAGTCCTTCTGCGCTCCCAGCTAAACCAAGTCCCACTGTCGTCCCCCAGGCCCTTCTGGATCTGGGTTCTGCTTCCTTCCCACGTCTTGCCACCCTTCCTCCCCTCGTCGCTCTGCTCCAGACAAACCAGCAGCTTTCCTTGCCCCCAAATGCACCACGCTTCCTGTCCTCCAGGCCTGCCGACATGCCGGTGTCTGCCTCGGACTCGCCTCCCCACCCCAGCCCACCCCAGGCCCCCTGGTTCAGAGGAGGTGTTGTTTCTTTGAATCCTCAGAAATCTGGTTAGGTGCCCCTTGTACGTATCGCTCTAGCATAGTATTTATCACGCTATGACGGAATTGTGTGTTTGATTTGTGTGTTTATATCTGGTGGCCTACACAACTCCCTGAACTTGGCACGGGGCCTTTTATGCGGTGCGTCCTAATACATGCGTGAACGGTGGGCGAATGAATGGAGGCGTGCTTTAGGCCGCAGAGCGGAGTGACAGGTGGCCCAGCAGAAGCCACAGGAAATGGTAGCTCACTGAGACCCACGAGGCTTTCACAGGCTTCCGATGATCTGGGTGGAACGTGTACTGTCCAAGTCCCCAGGATTCCAAGACTCCCAGGAACATCCATTAGAGAATGTTCCCCCCCACCCCCGAACCTGGTGCTGAAAACCGTGGCGGAAAAGTCATAGAGAAGGAAGGGGCAGAGCTGGTGGGGGCAAGGGGGGGAGGGGAGGAGATGAACAAGAGACAGACCAGGAGAAGCATGGGGATTGGGGTTTCCGACAGAGTGGAGTGACAGAAGGGGCTGGTAGGGGGACACTGGCCTCAATCTAGGCTTAGCGGCACAGGCCTGTGGTGGCAGAGCACCTCCTCATTAGGGGCATGCCCTCTCAGTGGGGATTTTAAGGATTCTCCCTCCTCCCAAAATAGGTGAAATAGAGCCCAGAGCTCCAGGAGGTGGGGGCGGGTAGGAAGGAGAGAGTCCCACCTTCTCCTAGAATCCGCCACTTTGCAGACCCAGGATGAGTCATGTCTTCAGCCCTGCCCTGCCCCCTAACCTCGACCCCAGAGAACAGAAACCATTGCTCTTCCTTTTCCTAGGAACACATAACTGGGCCTGGGATTGGGAATGAGAAGCACAGGAGCCTCTCGGCAAAATTGTCTTATTGCTAAATGGCTGGGTGGACTAAAGGCTGTTGCCAGGGGTAAAAAAAACTGCCAGAAACAAAAATTAAGAAACTACCCTAAAAGGTCAACACTGATCACGGCTACGTGGTGGGATTAGGAGTGATTTTGTTTGCTCTGTCACACGTTTCTAGATTCCCTACACTCCTTCTATTTCTAAGTTCTTTATTTTCTTAAAAATGTGCAAATACTTACTTCTTTTATAATCAAAAAACAAAATTTGCCTTTAGCTGGTGCCTGGTGGCCTGTGCTGGGGAGAGTCCCCTCACTGGAGTCAGGAGAGAGACACATGGGGTCCTCCGGCAAACGTCTGGGGAGCCAGCATCAACGTGCAGAAAGCGTGTTAGCATGGCACGGAGGTCAGGATGAGCAGAGTTTTTGGAGGAGGGCGGTGATGAAGGAGGGAGGGAGGCCATCTGAAGGGCAGGCATGACAGGCAAAGGAGACCACGTGCCTGCCCACAACACACACGTGGGCAGCCACACAGAAGAGCCTCCTTCCTTGTCTCCCTCCCTCCCGTGAAACCTGGATCTGCAACCAGTCCCTCTCTGTCCCCTCCCTGTCCCGGCTCCTGCTCAGCACTCTCTGAGGCAGAGCTGCTGCCCAGCCCTTCACCCTCCCAAAGAAGCTGCCGGCTGCCTGGGCGCTGGATGGGGTCTTCAATTCCTGTGCCCCGGGGCTGGCATTTTAAACTCTCCCTTCCCCCCAGGCCGGAACTCCACACCCCACAACCTTCCAGAGCCAGGCTGGGCCCCACAGCTCTTGCCTCTGAGGGCATCACTCCCCTATTCTCACCGGCCCCTCTTCAGGCCCAACCTCCTGACTTGGGGGGGTCCCCCCCATAACAGACAAATTGCTCTCTTCCTCCCACTCGCCTCTGGCCACTAGGCTCTATTTTTAACCCACCTCAAACCCTCTGACTCAGAATCACAGGGCTCCCAGGTAGCTGCTCCCTGGGCTGCCTGGGGCCGCCTCCAGAAGTTTCAGAGCCAAGGGCGTCTAGTGCTTTGTTTGTGGGTAGGTAGCTGGGATCTGGGTGTATTTTTATTTTTCAAATTATCTATGTGACTTAAGGAAGAAAATTTGGTTTTGGTTTTGAAGACCCAAGAAGACCCGTGAAACCCCTGACAATTTGCGCAGCCCTTCCCAGTCCTGGGCTGCAGCCCTAGCCTTTCATCACCCAGTGAGGGCCAGTCTCGGCTGTTCCGAGATGAGCTGAGGGCTGTTGCTGATAGAATCTTCCCCCTTGTGTGATCTTTCTGTCGTACGGCACAGTGCTCTGCACACAGACACCTAGGGATTGTATCTAGACACAGATAGGGCTGCACTAGGCGGGGGGCTGGGGGCTGACATGTGCCTGGCTAATAGGCTCCCAGTGACAGTGAAGCTGCTGGTCCCGGGACCACACCGGAGTAGCCAGACTGTAGCAGATGGGAATTCAGGCCTTCTTTGAGTGTCTACATATCTGGCTGTGTGGCCTCAGACAGATCACTTAACCTCTCTGAGCCTCTTTTCTCATGCACAAAAGGAGAACATGAATCCCACCTCAAAGGATTCTGGGAGAATTCAGCGAGATATTTATAATACGCTACACAGTGTAAATCCTTAGTATATGCAGGCTGTTATCATCATCATTATTCTTGTGACCACTAAGAGGCAGGTCCTGGCCTGAGGGCTCTGGGGATACTGGCGCATGTGGACCGGTCTCACCACAAGGAGCCCTCAGTCTTAGGGACAGACAGACCCACCCCCACAGGGGAGCTGATGATCCAGACCAGTTCCATGGGCAGATGACCCATAAGCTGGAGGGGGCGGGTAGTGAGGAGACCGTCTGCTCTGCAGTGTGGACCAAGAAGAGCGGGAGGGCAAATTCATCCAGGCTTGAGCACCAGGGCAGAGAGGAGCAGGGAGCAGCATGGCCTGCTGTGTACGAAAGCCCCAGAGAGGAGGCAGCCCGAGCCTGTGCCCTGGGCAGGAAGGTCAGTGTCGCAATTACGGGAAGGAGGACCATGCTACACGGTAGGTGTCCAGCCCAGGGGCCCGCGAGTCTTGGGTTCTAGATCCCTCTCCATCTCTAAACTGCCGTGCACCCTGAACAAGTCCCTGCCCTCTCATAATCCTTTCCTCAGTTTCCCCAGAAGGAGGGAGCTGGCCGATCTCTAAAGACACGCCAGTTCCAGGAACCCCTGCAGTGCAGAGGCTAGAGGGGCCAGCCGAGGGCAGCCAGCCAGATGGAAACTCACGGAGAGAAGAGTGCAAGCCTTAGAGAACTCTGGCCCCCTGCTTGCCCCCACCCCCAGCCTCCCGACCCAGTACTGGTCTGAAGAGAGTCGGGGGCATCCTGAATGCCAGACGGAGTTGTCCGGACTCTTCCGGGGCTGTAGGAAGCCATGAGGGCTGCAGAGGAAGAGAGCTCCTCGAGGAAGGGATTGTGATGGCACCTTCTTGAAGGTACAACTGAGCACAGCCGGGCCGTAAGGAACACCAAGATACCAACCCACTACTTCTCTGAAGGGCTGAGACTTTCAGTCTGTGCACGCACAGATACACTAGCGTAAGAGTGCACGCACACACACACATGCACACGCACGCACACACATACCCCAACGCGTACTGCGAGTCATCTGCTCTACAGCGCCCCGAGATGCCAGGATGCTGTGTTCCCTCAGGCTAGTGGCCTAACCTCTCTGAGCTTAGTCTGACAAGACTATCTGGGGGAAAAACGGGGAGGCGGCGAGCAGCTGGAGCACTTGCCCACCCAGCTTCCAGGAAACAAAGGCTCAAGCACAGCTGTCCCCACACAGGAGACTAGAACAAAAATAGCAAACGGCTGAGGAGTAGCACGTGAGCGTAACCTCAGGGGAACTTGGGTAGGAGAGAGCTCACCTGCTCCCGAAGGAGGGGGCGCCAGGGGGACGGGCTCAGGGCAGAAGTGGTTCTCTGGTGAGGATGGACGCCGCGGGAGGGCCGCCCTGGAGCAGGGAGCTAAATACTGGCTCTGGGAAGGTCGACATGGCCCCCTTCTTGCTGGGATGGGGGTTCCCCTGGAGGTGCCTGGGCTCTTGACAACAGGAACCAGATAGGACTCCGCTGCCTTCCGTCTAGGAAAACACAGTCTGACAGGGACATGGAGCAAGGGCCGTGGTCCTTGGGGTCCCACCAGCCCCAGAGGGTTAGGATTCTGGTTGCTGACAGAAGAAAAGGTAACGAGTCCCTGCAGAGGGGCCTGTCACACATGGGCTTGGACGGCAGGCTGGGGAACAACCATGTCACCCCCAGGCTCCGAGGAGCCCTGAGGGACTGAGGCAGATGCCCTTTGGCCGGAGAACTGCGGACTATTAGTGTAGGGAGGGCCTTGGAGGGGCCCAGCCTGCCAGCTCCTCAAGTGACCGAAGCAGAAGCAATCTCCCCAAAATCATACCCGCCCGGTGCCACACCAGGTGTCTGAAGTCACACGAAGCTCCCAGGTGTGGCCCGCCAATTTCAGCTTCGGGGGCCTGGGGTCTTGCTAAAAGCCAGCCCTCTCCAGAAGCACTGTCCACATTTGGAGGGAAGCGAGGCGCCCGGAGGGGAGGCCTCGGCCCAGTCCTCACAGCTGGATGGGGCAGAGCATTCACTGGCCTCTTATTCACTGCAGGGGCCCCCTCGGCTCTGTCCCCAGAAGCTGGGGAGTGACACAGCGGGAGGATGACTCCTCAGAGCCTCTGGGACAGGATGAACAGCTTGCCGCATTTCCTTCCCCTGCCAATTCCAAAGCCCGTGGTGCTGCAGGCCTGTCCCCCAGGACTCCTCAGGGCACAGCTGTCTAGGATGACCCGCACTCCCCATGGAGCCTCACCTCTGAACTCTTCGGGGGCCAGGTCTGAGCTTCCAGGAGGGGACAACTGTCTCCCAGGAGAGATGGCTGGGAGGAGAAGGGGGCTGCTGTCCTTTGCCCAGAGAACCAAAAAGAAAAAAAAAAAAAAAAAAGGAAAGCCTGATGTCCACTCCCACGGAGGCCATGATCTCATGTGAGGGCTGGGGGTTGCTCAGCGGACCAGACAGACACTGCCTGGGAGCCTCCACCTTGTTCCCCTCTGTCCTCCCGCCCCCCAGGCACAAAGGGCTGGGAGAGCCTCCGTGGAGAGAGGCCCGTGAGGCAGGAATTCCCGCTGCCCCAGGAGTACTGGGGCTGCACAACTCCAGGTTCAAGCCTGGATTGGCCTCTGCAGAGTCTCGGGAAAGAGGGAGGGAGGGAGGTTCTCATCAGCTCCACTCATCAGCTGCGCTGTCCCTGCCCTGCTGGCTCAATTTGTACTAATGGGGTCAGGATCGCAGGTTCAATATCTATTTGGGCAATTAACTTTGCTCTCTTCTCAGCCTCAGACTGAGCCCTGACCCTGGACACTGAGACAGGAAAGGACTTTGCTGAGGTCATACAGTGGAACAGGAGGAGGGTCAGGAGGGCCAGCTCAGCGTGGGAGGGGTGGGCCGTTCTAAGCTAGGAAAGCTCAGGAGGAGAGAACACGGGGGTCCAGGGTGGGCCGGCCCCAATGCTGCGCAGACGGGCCCCGGCTGCAGCGTCTCCCCCGCTGGACCATGTTTCTTCTATGAGGCGCTGATGGCCCTGATGGGGCCTGTGGGCTTGAGGGTCTCTCCTGTCCCTGCAGGAGGGAAAACCGCTGTGTATGCTGTGACGGACGATAGGTGGGAGAAGCTGGCTTTGGCGACAACTGGCTGGGGACTTGCGTTAATCATTGACAGGGGCTGCTCCAGCCTACAACAGGGAACTGCAGGGTAATTACTTCTGGGCTCCAGGCCACACGCTCAGTGACACTAATGCGGCGGCAACACCTGCCTTCCAGGCATAGTACAGCAAGAGAAGGGGACTGTCTTGGAGGTTGGGCAGCTGGGCCTAGGGCTGGGGCCAGGAGAGCTCCCTGGGCACAAGGACCCATGAGGAGAGGCCAGACAGACAGACACACACACCCCCGCATACCTGCAAATATATTCACACATACCCAGACAGCAGCAGGGTCAAGCCCCAGGGCAGGGGGCTCATGGTCCTTAAGGCAGAAGCACTGAGCTTAATAAGTACAAGTCCAAAGAGGCAGATTTTGAGTAACCAGCTCTTAGGGGCTACCAACACCATCCCACCACCCCCAGCCCCTTAGCTCCATCTCCCAGAAACCTACTTCCAAGAAAGCATGCAGAATGGTTCTCTTTCCTTCAAATCCAGCTCTGATCTGCTTCCTCCAAGAAGCCTTCCCGGACCATCAATCCCATACTGATCCACCCTAAGAGGAGCTGAAATCCTATTTTCTTTGCCGGGTGGGTAGTGACCCCCGTCCTCCAAAATGGGTGACCACAGTCTTGGAAAGGAGCATCTGATCTCTGAGGGGGCACGACCCATCCCTACCCCTTAAGCTTGCCCCTCCCCAGGCCCAGAAGACGGTACATGAGCCAGCCCCATGTTACATATTAATTTCTGAAAGCCTCGTTCACGCAGACATAACACGTCCACCCACATGGATAAATGCTTAGACAGACACAAAATCATCAGCAGCCAATTATCAGGCCCCCGCAACTGCCGCGAGCAGACCCAGAGGCCCCGCGGCCGGTCTCAGAAGTTTGTGGGGCTTGGAGTGCAGTGGGTGGGGTGTAGGGAGTCCCTCCATTAAGACAGCACACATCCCAGCCAGCTCTGGGCTCCCGCACCACCCAGCCGGAGCCCCGCTGTGTGGGGGCCCCGAGCTAGCCGCCTGGCTAGGCAGACAGACACCAGCCCCAAACAATGAGAGAGCAGTGCGGGGCGGGGAGCCGTCACGTGTCAGGTTCGGTGGCTCTGGTGTCAGCAGCAGTGGCACTGCTGTTTATTTATCATTTGTACTTTCCCTCCCAGAGAGGACCAGAGGCAGCTGGCTCAGACGCTAAGAGGTGTAGGAGCTCAGGGAGCTTAGAGAAAGGGAGGGCTTCTCAAAGGGGAGGGCACCAGGTGGAGGTGGGCCCCATGCGCACCTTGCCCGGAGTCCTGAGGCCTCAGGGAGGCACTGGGTTGGTTCCAAGGCTTTGTTCGAGGACTCCAGTCCCTGAGCCCAGACCAAGGCCTTATCTCGGTCTCAGGTTCAACCTGGATCCTGGTCACAGCGTGGGCCTAAACTGTGGCCTCCGAGAGACACCTGACCTTGATCACACCCTGAGCTCCAACCCTGGACACACAGTCCTGAACCAGGACTCCACTTCCTTGCTTCTCTGAAGGATGCAATGGATAGACCCCATGACCACCAATTTCTCTGGTGGGAAGAACACAGACTCCATGGGCTACCTGTCCCCTTGAAGAACAGGTGTATCCACGGCATCTGGGTATGGTTCCAAAATCCCTAAGTCCCCCACGCCAGTCAGGGTCCTGATCTGGCATCCCCAGAGTGGGGGTTAGGGCAAGCACATCCAAGCCTCCAGACACTGCCTCTTCAGGGACAGAAAGACTCCCTTCTCGCTGGATTGGCTTAAGTTAAGAAGGGACTCAGAAAATACCCATCACCCTAAAATTCAGGCATGGAGCTGGGGCAACCGTGTAAACTCCAGGGTCAGGGCACCTAGGGGGCTCAGTCGGTGACCGAGCCCCACGTCAGGCTCTTGGCTCAGCGAGGAGTCTGCTTCTCCCTCTCCCTGTGCCCCTCCTCATGTTCTCTCTCTCATGCTCTCTCTCAAATAAATAAATTAAAAATCTTTAAAACAGAAAAACGCTCCAGTGACAAAACCATTCAGGACCTCTGGTTCGGATCTAGGGATAGACTGTGCAATTTTAAGATCTTTGCTGCCAGACGTTACATAACCCACTGGGTTCTGATTTCATCTCTGACATGGACTTATTCTGTGACTTTGGGTCAGTGGCTCCCCCTTTCTGGTCCTTTGCTCCCCTTTGATGAAATGAAGGCTTTAAGCCAGCAGCTCGCTAAGGCCTGTCCAGACCTGGTGTGCTGGGGCCTGTTGCCTCTCCCACGGCGGCTCCCACAGCACCTTCCCCCCCTCCGACAATGTGTGCTCAAACATTATCTGCCATGTTTTCATTCTCAGGAGAATGTTTTCTTGAACTGTGTTTGTAATTTAGCTTTCAAAAGCTAACAAAAAAGAAGAGGGAGGAGACAAAGAGGGACAAGAATGTGTTTAGATTCCTGGTGGCATGATTTCGGGCAAATCTTTCTCTTCTGTCAGAGACTCCGTTTCTTTATCTGTAAACTGGGGATAGCAGAATGTAAGGTTCAGGCCACCGTGAGTAAATAAAACAGGAGACAAAGTTTCCAGCAGTTTGGTGCCTATATAGATAGATGGCCCATTAACGGCAGTTACTGACCCAGCAACCCACCTGGCTTCAGTCTCTGTTGGGTTGAATCGAGGGTTGTAAACGCAGAAGCCTACGGGTGGTGGGGGGGAGGTCATCAGCTCAGGGTGCATGAATGACACGGCTGGGCATGGGACATTAGGGACAGTAGGTGACGGGAGGGCACACGCCAAACTAAACGGGATGGCCTCTAGTCTGCTCCAGCAGCCCGCTCTGGTGTGGGAACGTGGGGCCAGAGCCGCCAGAGCTTCCAGTTTTTCAGAGGAAGCCCGAAAGCCAAATTTTTATGTCACATCTTTCCATTTTAAAACACCGTCTTGGATTTGTTATGACACACTCTGCTGCCCAAACAGAACACATCTGGGTGCTGTATTTGGTCCATGGGATGCTGCTTAGCAACTTCTGTCCTAAGCACTGCTGTCTCATGTTGAGCAGCCCTGGTGGTGGGGAGCGCACCCTCGCTTTGTGCGGCTGCCACCCCGATCCTGGGCGGGGGCTGATGATGAAGAGTGTCTTTGAGTGGCCTCCTAGGCTTGGGAATCGCAGATTTCCAGGGCCCTGGCAATGCTTTCTCAGTAAAGCCTGGCTGGCAGGGAACATCCTCTCCCAAGCCAAGGCAATGCCCCTGCCCTACCCACGGCCCGCTCTGGCTGGGAATCGTGGATTCTTCAATATCCCCTGGGCCCCAGCAGGCCGGCCTGGCCGGCCTTAGTAGCCCTTCTATTAATTAGCCACTGGCAGTCGCAGCTTTGTAAGAGTTCTTGAGCCAAGGGGTGTATGCGCGGCAGCTAGTGGCCTCTTTCGATCTGTGACGAGCCCCGCCTCCCTGCTGGGACCGCACCTTCTACTCAGGGCAAACTCCCCCAGGATGGCCAGTGTTGTGACAAGGGGCCACTCGGGCTGCTATGACACGGTCATCTCCGTCATCTGTATGGAGCCTGCTGCCTCCCAGGGTGGGAGGCGGCAGAGAGAAGTGACAGGCAAGTCCAGCCCATGAGGGAGGCTGCTAGGCATGGTGTGGGCCAGTGGAGGGGGCACTGAGGTTCAGACAACCCCCATCCCCCACTCACAACCTCAAGGTGTCAAACCAGCTGCTTTTACTGGATGTCTCTTCCTCTTCCCAGGCAGCCATTGTTAGGGCCACCTCACACCCACTCTCCTGCCCTGACACCTCTGGTCTCTCTGCTGACATCTGCCCCTTCCCAGAAACCTCCGTGCCGCACAGTGGTCACTGCACTCCTGGCCCCTGCTCCTCTGGCTGGGTGCATTGCTCTGGCCCTTTGAATGGGAGAGAATCCACCCAAGTGACAGACAGGACGGGATGCCTTGGTAAGGGCCCTCTGGCTGCGTGGCCTCCCCCTGCCCACCCCCATCGGCCAGCCTCCAGGGCCAGCAGGGTCCACACAGCAGTGCAGGAGGTGAGGGAGGGCTGTGAATCCAACACCCCCAAGCATGTGGCTGACCTCCGAGGCTAACGGTTTCTCCACCCGGTTCACAGAATTCGCCCGGCTGCGCTCAGTGCTCGAGGCCACCAGGAGTAGACGGTCTCTGCCCCCAGGGAGCTCCGTCAGGGAACCCAGGCTAAGCAGAGAACGTACACATGACCTGAACCCCAGTCCTCAGAGCTCAGCTCTGGGCTGCGTAGCACAGCCTCAGTGTCACCTGGGCCCGTGGCAGAAATGTAGATTCTCGGACCCCGCGCCTAATTCTGACCTGGTGAGTCAGAACCTGTAGTTTCACCAGATCCCCAGGCAAGTTGGATGACATGACAATGTGACAAGTGCCGCATTCAAACAAACACAGAGCTCCATCCCAATGCCCTGAGGTAGTTAGGCAGGGGACAGATGGATGACAGTGGCTGCATGGCCCAAGTACACCCCAGAAGACCCAGGGGCCCAAAAGCAGGGGAAAGGAAGGCAGGTGGATAGGCAGACAGACAGGCAGACAGTTCAGCACTGTGTGAGGCTGGCCTCCTGACATAAGCCTCACAGCTCACAGCTGCTAAGGGAACAAAGGGGGGCAGGGCCGGGCAGGAGAATAGCCCCCAGGCTCGTCAGGCCGCAGTCAGACGGTGGACTGAAGCCTCTGGAGGGAGAGAAGCTGGAGCCCTGGCCTCCCCACCCAGGCCACGCAAGGGGGCCGGGCCCCATGGGGCTTCTGCACACCCCGCATCCCGGGAGCCCTTCTGCCCCAAGCTGGGTGCTGGCCTTTGCCACCAGCCCAGGCTTATCAGGGGGAGCACATCCTCATCACTGGAGAATCCTGCTGCCCACTGTGCCCGCTGCCAGCACCGCCCAGGCAGCTCACCTTGGAATTCCCCTCTGCACCAAGGCGCCCTTCCCCCGCCCCCAGCACCGCAAAGCCTGCAGCTCCTCTCTGGGCCTGGCTTTCCACACAACAGACAGCGTAAGCACCCACATTCCTGAGAGCAGAAGCTGTGTTTTTGGGCAATGACCCCCAGGAAAGTCCCCCACCCCCCCACCCCCTAGCCACCAACCCAGAGCTGGGCTGCTTCCTCCTTCCTCCTCACCACCTCCTATGCAAACAGTCCGGCCCGATTTGAAGGGGAGACCGCTGGGTGTGGGACTGAGGAAAAAGAAAAGTGACTAGTCCCCAGACTACCTTCTTCAGCATCTAACTCTGCTCCATTTTCATGCCCATCCTGCCAGCCAGCAGTGAGAGGCCGGGGCCTCAGGTTACAGACAGCCCCAGGGAGCTGGTCAGCACCTGCCCCTGCCAGACCAGGCACTCTTTTCTGGGATGGTCTAGCTAGAGTGGGGTTCATGAGCTACATGGTCTTCAACTTAGGGAGTCCACAGACCCCAGAAACTCAGCATCCTATTGTGTCTGGATATACGTGCATCTTTCTCCATAGACACTCTGGAGTTTCCTGCACGTTCTCACTTATGTCCCTGACACAGGTTCAGAAGAACTGGCCTGAGCCAAGGACGGAGGCCCATGTGGTCCATCCAGGACTATGGGAAGGAGGCAGTGAGAGTGGGAGCGGTGTGGCTCCCAGCAGAGTCACTGGGCTCAGACAGTGCCCTGGAGCTGCTTGCCTCCAGAGGGTGACCACGGGTGTACAGGTCTGACGTGGGCAAAAGGATTCCCATTTTGCTAGGTGGGAAATCTGAGGCTCCGAGAAGGCTCATAACCCAAGCAGAGCCCCATAGCAGAGAGGGCTGGGCAAGTGATGTGAAGTGGGACAGTGGCAGTGCCTGGGGCTGGAGGCCAGCTCCAGAAGTCAGGATTAGGGACTTATCAGGCCACTGGCCCAGGTTCCATGATTTCAGGGTCCAGCGCTTTCTGTTCCAAGGAAAGGACCCTTTAGGACACTTCTTCCCTTCCCTTCTTCACAGCTTCAGAAGGCTCAGGCTAGGAGAGATAGGAGCAGAGGGAAGAGAAGGGCCAAGCTTCTGTCTGCCTCCCCTCTCAAGGCCAAGATAGAGTCTGGCGCACAGGAGTACTCCATCATGAACATCCCACATGGGGACTTCCCTGCCAGCCCCCAGTCCGCCCACACAGCTCCAAGACACCTGCTCAGACAGACACCTAGCCATATACACACCCAGGCATACCCCCTTGAGCCTAACACTTGAAAGCCTGACAGGCTTCTGGGAACAAAACCAGGTACATTTCACTCGGATCCCTTGCTCCTTTCCTCTCTCTTTGGAAAAACACTATGTTTTATTTGTTCGGGGTTCCCAGTGCCAAGCTGGGCTCCCAGGACATGGCTCATGCAGAAGGAAGGAACCATCTGGGACTCAAGAGCTCAACCAGCCTTGGGCAGGAGCCCAGGGAGCACCATCCTGAGGGGCTGTGTGTCCTGGCCTCTTCCCTCACCAAACCTTAAATATAAATTTTAAAAGGCAACTGGGAAGTGAGAGGGGTAGAGAGTGGGGGGTAGGGGGCAGACTAGCCTGTAGAGCCCAGAAAATCCTCTTATTAGCCATGGCCCAGGTTCTGCAGATCCCTTAGAGCACAGTTCACTTGGGCCCTCAGAAAAGGCATCCAACCTTCCTCCCCCAGGAACGGGAGATGCCAGAAGAGCCCATGACAGTGAGCCTTGAACTCCAAACCGCAAACTCAATCTATCATGGTTTGCTGGCGATCCTTTATTAAACCAATTCTGCAGGATCAATGCTTCCTGCCCATCAACATGATGAATAAATCCTCGACTGGCCTGAGCAGGGCTTGCAGAAGCTCTTGGGAGGCTGAGCTGGGCAGTGGGAATGGGCTCCACGCAGAGGCCCATTGGCCGGGGGCTGAAACTCTGCTTGGGGTGTTGGTGGGGGTGAAGCCAGTTTGAGTGGTGGGTTTCCTAAGCTTAGAAGACTCAGCCAGGCCCTTGCCTCTTTAACCTGGTGCAGCTGTTTTGTCCTAGAGGTCTGACCCCTGCCCCTCCAGACACACATAGCTGGTCTTTCTTGGATTTCTTTTCTTACACTCCACCCAGCCCCAGATATGTGGGCTTCCAGCTACCTGTCTCTGCCGCTTGTGGTACAAGCACAGATTCAAAGCCCAGTCTGACCCCTTATCCTGTCGCCCATTTATCAATCCTGCTGCGTGCACCCCTCCCGATCCCCACCACCGCGCAGCCCCCAGCCGCCCCTGCCGTGTCCCGGGCAGCCTGCAGTTAGTGAGAGAGTCTGCAGCAGGGGGACTGCGGACAGACAGCCAAAATGGGCAGAGGAAGATGGGGAAGGTGGGGAGATTCCCACGAGGCAATCAATCCCGTCCTAATCCTTCACCATCCAGGATAAGGGAGAACTGGGAAGACAAGGCCCAGTTCCCAGAAGGTGCTCGATCAAAGCCTGTTGTCTGTGGAGGCTGGGAAGCTTGGGGTTGGCCCCTCACACCCCCGATGGGGTGATGCGATGGGGTTGGCTAGGAGAACCCTGACCAGAGGCTCTCTGACAACCAAAACAGTGGGGAGATGAGCAAGGGGAGGGAGGGCCCCTAAAGGCCCTCAAGTGGTAGAGATGGGCACAGCCTGCCTGCCACCACCTCCAGGGAGTTCTGAGGGGGGAAGGGAAGCTCAGCCTTCATCCCCGAACACTCCACCCCCAACCCCAATGGTGCGGGATATACAACTCCTGTCCACTCCTTCCTAGCTCAGGCTGGGAGCCTTAAGTCCTAGCACTGACCAGAGGGGAGCCCACACTTTGGGAACCTGGTCCTGGGGAACAGCCACAGTTCCTGGTGGGAGGGTCCCACATTGGCTCACGCAACTTGAAGACTATGCTTGTCTGTTTATCCTGTGGCCTCCCACACTCCTGGGAAGGGAACACTCGATATTAGGGTTATGAAGAGCCATCCCTCAAAAAAAAAAAAAAAAAGAAAGGTGGGGTGGGGGCTCTGGTCACCACTATTTTAAGCCATCGGGTGTTGCCTGACTGGTCACTCCCAGCATGAGAAATCTCTCCCATTGGATGGAAAATGGCTTTGCTCTCATTACAAACCTAGCTTCCCTGGAGTTTGCAAAAAGGGCTCTGGGTTGGCAAAATGCTCATTTATATTGGCAGGCAAGCAGGGTAGGCAGGGAAAGGAGCGAAATAGGGGACAGGGCTGGGGGGGTGCAGAGAATGAATTAGACTCAGCTTTAAAGGGTAACGTTTTTTAGACCCTCACTTCAGTCCGATGTATCAGGAAAACTCAGGTGGGTGCTGGGGGACCCCAAGACTTTGACTGGGATAGGGGGGCATCCCTTATTCAACCTCAGAGGCAATCACCAACCTCATGTTTTGCAGATACCCCCACAGGCCTCGAGTGCTGCCTGCTCCTCAGTGGCATCTGACTCAGGGTTTGGGGGAGGGGGCAGGGCCCCTCGCCCTGACTGACAGTCACACCATTTGTCTGGGGACCCATGACTGAGCCAGGGAGTCCTAGTAGCTACTGGAGTTTGGGCCTCTGGGGTGAGGATGGGGCACTGGATGAACTTGGGGTCAGAGACCAGCTGCTCATCAGTCAGGACACCAGGCATCTTCCCTGACCACTATGAGCAAGGTCATCCTGTCCTGCTGGTCCCGATGCCAGGCGCCTGGGATGTCTGCTCCTGGCCTACCACTTGCCATGAGGGTCTGGACCCAGGGTTAAGGTGGGCATGGAGGGCTTTTATCCTGCACCTCAGTCCTCCAGGGGACCCAGCTCTCCCTCCCCAGCTGCAGCTTCCCAGGGCACCAGAAGGAGAAGCTAACACATGCGGTCAGTGCCCAAGGAGCTGGCACCTCTGCCAAGAGGTCTGTCTCCCTTCGTGGCCCTGCTCAGCAGGCAGAATGGCCTGGAACTGCCTCTAGGATAGCCACCCTGACTACAGCCCAGCGCGGGGAAGGTGGGAAGTGTGGCTTAAAGTGGCAGAGCCCACTCGCGGCTGTCTGCAGGGCTAGGCCAGGCTCAGAACCCCTTTTCAGCGGCCTCTAATGTGGCCCAGACCCCAACAGGGCGAGGACTGGAGCCTGAAACACAGAAAAAGTTCCCAGCGCGGTGCAGGCGGAGGTCTGGGGGTGTCTTGGTGCCTAGAGGCGCCCCACATCTCTCGGAGCTCCCCGCGCGCGCCAGGAAGGAAAGTTAACTCCGGCTGAGAGGCAGGGCTGAGAAAGGAAGCATGCCTGCGACCGCTCAGGGAACCCACAGGATCGCATCGGCCTCCTTACCTGAAGTCGCTGTAGGGGTGGATAATCCAAAATCCGGCCGATTTCACCCTCTCCTGCTCGCGCTCTACGGCTTTCTGGCTGCCAAACATCCTCAGGGAGAATTTGTTGACCCCGGGCTGGAGCATGGCCCCAAACTGGCGCTGCATGAAGCCGGCCTGGCCCAGGCGCACCTCGGCCTCTGGGAGGATCTGGTCGCCGGCGGCCGCGCCTCCCTCCACTTTGATAGCGGTGTCCACCGAGGGCTGCTCGCAGGAGGCGGAGGCCGGCTGCGGCGGCTGCTGGGGCGGCGGCGGCGAGGCTGCGGGCTGAGCCGAGGTGCCGGGGCGCTCTGGCTCGGCCGCCAGGCCCGGGGGCGTCCTGTCCTCTCCGGGGGACGCGTCGCCCTCGGCGATGAGCCGCCGCTCCTCCGCGGAGTCATGCAGGTGCCCGTGGCTGCTACCGCCCCCCGCTCCGGCGCCGCCGCCGCCGCCGCCGCCGCCCCGGCTGCCCAGTGAGGCCAGACTCCCGCGGAAGCGCCTGCAGTCGCCGTTGGTGCTGGACTTGCCCGCGCCGCGGGCCGGCCCCTCGCCGTCCGCCGCCCCGAGGGCCGCGCCCCGGGGCTCCGTGCCGCCCGCGGCCGCCGAGGGTGAGGGCGAGGGCAGCGGCCGCAGCCGGATGCTCCTGCGGCTGGGGTCCTGGCGGCCCCCAGTCCCCTCCTCCTCGGCGTCCTCTTCCTCGTCCATGATCCACGCCTTGGCCCCCACCTGCTGCGGGAGGCTGTAGAGCCGCTTGCGCATGGACGGCGGCAGCTTGTCCATGGCGCTGGGGGCCGGGGCCCGGCCGGGGCAGGGGCGCGGGTGCGGCACCGCCGACCTGCTCCAGGTCCGCCCGCCGGTCAGTCCGCCCGCGGGGACGCGTCCTTCGCCGCCAGCTCCGCGCCGCCTCAGGCGCCCATGCTTGGGCAGGCTGGGTGCCGCGGGGAGGCTCCCAGTCCGGCTCCGGGTCCCCGGGCTCGCCGCGCTGCGCCTCCTCCCGGGCCGGGCTGGGCGCGGGGACCCCGCGCTCCCTCCCTCTCTCCCTCCCGCGTTCGGGGGCGCGGCGCGCGGCCGGGCTCCAGGCGCCCCGCCCCCGCGGGGAACAATGGGCGCGGGTAGAAGCGGCGCTGCGGCCCCGGCGCTGGGAGAACCGCTCTGGAGCGCAGAGCGCACGACCCGCGCGCCTCCCGGGCGTGCGTCCCGCGGGCCGGCTGGCTGTCAGTCTGTCCCGCTGCCTCGGCTTTGTAGCCAGCCGCTTGCGAGCTCGCCTCGCCTCCTCTGGCCGAGCCCGGCCGGCCAGTCCCGGGGCTCCAGCCGCAGCCGATCGAAGCCCAGCGGCCCGCCAGGCTTACATCAGCGGCCGCCTCCCCCGGAGCGCCCTCCGGCAGCGCTCGGCTCCCGCGCCCCGGAATATTCATGAAGCCGCCGCAGCTCGCGGGTTGCCATAGGAGCGGCTCCCGCAGCCGGGCCTGCCTACCTGGGCTTCTTAAAGGAGCAGCCGCGCGCGGGCCGGGGGCCCGGAGCGGGAGGGGGCAAGGGGCGGGGGGCGGGCCCCGCAGGAGCGCAGGGTGGACCCTCGCCAGACCTTAGAGGCTGTGGGGAGAGGCGTCCTTAATCCTACACCCTCAAATACCTTTCCTTGGCCGAGGCTGGGAGCGCGCCCCAAGTCTAGGATTCCAGCTTGGGCTGCGAATTTCCACCCAAGACTGGGAGTGGGGGGAAGGGGCGGGGGACGGGGTTTCCCGATCTCTCCTCCGAGCTCTAGGCTCGCCTTTCCTCAGCTTCTCGGCTGAGTCTCCGACCCGCCTCTGGGGAGGCGGGCAGGTTGTCCGGATGCGGAGCCCCAGGCCTCTCAGCCAGGCGCCTGGAGGGGGGGTTCCAGGAAATGCGCTGCCTCTGGGCTGCTCCCGGGGTTTTCCTGTGACACCGGCGGGGGATAAAGCCCCCGCCGGTCTTTCCCTTGCGGAGCCTCGCAGCAGCCGGGCGAGGAGGGCGTGGGGAAAACTCCGGGAGGCACCAGGCGCACGGGTGAGACCCAGCCCTTCGAGGTAAGACTTAGAGGAAATGCGCCCACAGCGGATTCGGGGTCGGATCCCCGAGCGCACCTCTCCGCGGGTGGTTCAAGTGGGGGTTCCTGAGACCAGCGGGGCTGCAGCGGCGAGCCAATAGGTAAGCTGCTCGGGCGGCCTGGCACTCTAGGGCTAGCTATCTGGGTTCCCATCCAAATTGTGACACTCCTATGTGGACAAACGCTAGAGGAGTTCCCGCTGCGCTCCACCCAGGCCCCCTACCCCCTGCCCCAAGCAGCTGTACCATCCCCTCCCCCTTCGAGTCCGCTCCCCACCCCCACCCGAGGGCCGGCAGGCCATCCAGCTGTGTGTGTGCTCTCTCTTTGCGTATGGTCTCCGGGTTTATGGACAAACCCCACCAGTTCAGCCAGAGATACCTTTCTCTTCCCCTCCACACCCCAGGACAGCCTGACACCTCCCACCCGCACAGGTGGGACTGCCAGATCTCCTCTCCTTGGCCTGCGGGTCACCAAGATGGCCCAGGGGTTCCTCAGATCTTGTCAGAGCCAGTATCCCAGATTAGCTCAAAAATGGGGATGAGGCATTAGAGGGAAAGGGTTAACCAGGGAAGGTTGGAAGTAGACCCTCAGCAAAGTGTGACAGGAGGGGGACAAAAAGGTCCCCTAGCCCTGCCATCTCTGAAGAATTGCATGAAGTTTTTCTTCAGAGGATTTTTTACTCTCATTCTGAGCCCACTTGGGACCACCTCCCCCACCCCATTCAGAGCAGAAATTTTGGAAGCAAGATGGGAGAAGGGAGTCTGGCAGGGGCTTTTCTGCTCTACCCACTGGACAACAGGACCTCCCATGGGGAGGAAGGGAATGACTAGGGTGATGACATCACCGCTAGCTGGCATTTCTACTTTTGAGCAGCTCTGAGCTGACAGTTACTGCACAGATGCTTGGAGGCCTAATCCTTGAATGTCCTTGGGTCTCCTTGAGAAGGAGTGTTCTTAACGGGCTGGGAGCCCCGCCTGCCCTGATGTGCCAGCCATTGGAGGAGACCTCTGTTTAACTCACTTCTTTGGGCTTCTAGACACAGCCAGAAGCTAGTCTGCCCTACGCCAGCTTCAGGAAGTCAGCCCCAACAGGCTTCCCAACGACCCGTGGTAAGGGCATCCTCTCTTCTAGGCACCCTTGCCAGCTGCCCAAATCTTGACCATGTCCCACCTTTTAGTCCCCATGGCCCATGAGCTCCCATCAGTCAGGGCACTGATTACACAGAGCAGTCTGTGTCCGCAACAGGACTGAGCTCCCCGAGGGCAGGACAGATTTGACTCATCTCAGGGTCCTCAGCACCAAAACTAGGAGGGACAGAGAGCAGATCAATAAACGTAAACTATGCATGAGCAACTCTGGAAGTTAGCTAATGCCACGGAAAGGGATGCTTGAAGTAGACGGAGGATATGACTGAGGTTCTGCTTACTGGGATACTGCTGCTGTAGGGTGGCCAGGGGCCAGAGTCCTTGGAATCCGCTCCCTCTAGCACGTCACCTACCCTCAATTTCGTTAGAACCACGCATAGGACTGCTCTTGGGTGCAAAATGACAATTAGGTAAAGCAGGCATGTGATGACACTGGCCTCTCCTGTCTCCCCTGTGTGAAAACCCTATTGGAGGATAGCTGTGGCAGGTAGAGGAGGAAGAAACTGAGCCTTTGCCCAGCCCCAATTGTGGGGAATCTTAGACTCATCCTTAGGAAAGAGGACAAAACTCAAGATAGGAAAGAAATGTGTACTAAAGCAGGCTTCAACCCATGAGAGATTTGAGGAGGGAGACCTTGCTGAGCTTGGGGTAGTTAGGGAGCGCTCCCTGGAAGAAGGGGTCAGATTTGACAAGAGACACATATCTAGCACCTTACAGTTTACACCTCATCTGTTAAACCACGTAAAATTTTTGCAGACCATTTTATGGTTTCAGTGGCTCTACCTGACATTCTTCCTCCCACCTGCAAGCAAGAAAACTAAAGCCCAGGGAGGTGATTGCCAAATGTCTCACAGCAAGAAAAGCTGTGGAGCTGGACCTCCGGGCAAGGGCCCCACAGGTCAGGCTTTTCTCGGCTACCCAGCTGACTCACACAGGTGGGGTGGAGGGCAGGCACAGGTGTAGGAGGGAGGATAGGTGGTTCTGAGTCTGGTTTGGTTGAAGCAGAGAAACCATGAAAAAGGAGCTCCCACATTCTGTATTCTCGCCCTTGTTCCAGCCGGGTCTCATGCCTTCTCATTTCCCGTGCTGCCTAGAAAGCCTGGGGTCTATTCGGGCTCATCTGGTAACACGGTAGACAGGACCTGGAGATTCCGGCAAGGGGAAAGCCCTGCCTCTGGACTGACATAGACAGACCAATGGCTCTCAGCTTCTGTGGGGAACTGAGTGTCTCTGGGAAACAGATGTGCTTCCTGCAGGGCCGCAGGGGGCCTGGTGTTCCTGGAATACAAACTGAGAAAAAATCTGAGTCTAAGAGAGAAGGGGCTGGGGAAGATGGGCTTTCCTTCCCTGGAAGGGATACTAAATTCAGAAGACCAGCTGGGAGCGGGGTGGAGATGTAGCTGATTATTATAGGTCAGTCTCAGAACTTATTTGTTGGGAACCTGGATGGGCAGAGGGGGTTGAGAAATTCTGAAAGTTTACTTGCTTGCTGGCTGAGGGCATCGTTCTTGCTTAAAGAGGCAGCTCAGTGGAGGTAGGGGTGTGGCTCCCACACTGTGTAATGCCAAGGTTTTAGCCAATTCTGCTTGAAATTTAACAAAAAGAGAGAGAGAGCGAGGGAGAGAACAATGTAGGATATTTTAGGGTAAGGTTGCCAACTGTCCTTCTTAGAAGTCTGTCTTTATTCTAACATTATATCCTTGCCACATTTTCTGTGTTGAAATGCCCTTTTATGAAATCATAGTGCTAGGAGATGGTATTTTTTATGTCCTTGGCTAAATAAAAAGTTGGCATGGGATCCCGTGTTTGTTCCCAAAAATCAGTTTTGAAATGTTATTGGTCTGCGAATTCCAGAAGTCTGGGGCTCCCCACTGTAAACAATAGAGCATGTGACTGGGAAACACGATTAAGTACTTCTCTGTCCTTTACTGCCCGTGTATGCCTTAGTCTTCCTCATGTGTAAATGGGTTTAATGATGTCTGCCTTCTAAGTTATTGTGAAGACTGAGAGAATGAACGCATGGAGTATGACATCTCATTTGTAGTAGGTGCTCAATAAACACTGAATAATGGAATAGTGAATAACTTGCAATATCCAATGGAGGCCGTTGCCCAAGGAGGAAACACTTGGCCTTTGGAATCCAATTTAGATCATATATTTGTCTTAAAAACTGCTGTTGGGACAAAAGTGATGTCTTGCTCTGCAGGATTTTTTTCTCCAAATTCTTTGCCCCTGCTAAGTCTTGGCTGAGTCTCCAGAGGCATACTTTCTTCTCTCTAGGAGAAGAAAGTCTAAGTGGGATCAGAGGAAACTGACTCTCAGTTTCCCCACCATACACCAGTGCAAATTCATCTTTCTGTTTAGGGTAGATATGGTCCTCCCAGGACACCTTCTGCTCTGCTCTGAGGTAGGTCTGCTCTAGGGGCTGGAATCAGGCCTGACCTGGGGACGAGGCCCCAAGAAGGAATACTGGACTCTGCTACATTCCCTCAGGTTTCCTGTCTCAGGGCTTCCCGATGAAGAAACTGGAAGGGGGAAGGAATGTAGAGAACAAGGCCAATTGCATGTAGATGTGTGGCGAGAACAGATAAGTCACCTGGTCTTGACCAAGCCTTGGTACCCACGCCTGAGCACAGCCACAAATGGATGGAGGCCGAGAAGACAGGGAGATGCCCTATATGGGCAGTGGTGAAAGACCATTCCAGAGGTTTGTAATCGAGGATCAGAGTAAGTGGTTCAGAAGCTCAGAGTAATGGTGCTCCTGAGTGTGGTCAAGGCGGACTTCCTGGAGGAGGTGTAAAGTGAATTGGGTTTTCTATACAGTGGTGTGTGTGTTTCTTATGGGGGAAGCAGTGAATGGAACAGCCTGGCGGGGGTGAGGCCTGCTGCGTTCTCTGTGGGGTAAATGAGGAATTGCCAAAGGATTGGCCTAGGGAAAGGGTCCACCACTAAGGGGTTGTTCTAAGCTGACCTTATGAGAAAGGCTATTGTCCCAAGAGGGAGGGTATTGGGTCCTTCTGACCCCCTCCTCCCAATACCCTCACCCGCAGAGTCTGGCTGCAGAAACTACTGGGAACCCACATGCCTCCCCCAATGACATTAAGGATCTAGTGAAAGAAAGTCCCTACAGGCTTGGTTTCCTATTGGGTTTGCCATCTGCTTTCTTCTCAGCTCTGCCTGGTTTCTTTAGGATCTGGGAGTGTGAGCCATGGCTTTGTCCCTTTCTGCAGTCCCTGCCCCTGTGCAGGACCCCACCTGTGAGTGCCCAGAGCCTGGCAGAGCCCAGAGCCCTTTCATTTCCAGGCCAGCCCTTGATCTCTCCATTCTCCCCATCCTGTACTCCCAGCTGCTACCTTGGGACTTGGCCAGGGCACAGGCCAGGACATCATGCCCCTCTCTCCTCCCAGGGAGGAAGAAGAAAGATGTGCTGACAGCCCAGGCAGGCCTGGACTGTGTCTCTGTGTCCCACTAGGGCTCCAGGACGTCTGGGCCACCTGGACTCAGAGCCAGGCTGGAGAGTGAGGCACTTGGGTGGGGGGAGGCCCCCAAGGTGCTGGCTGAGCCGAGCTGCCAAGCAGCTAAGTGCCAGAGACTCCTCTGTCCCAAGTCTGGAATTCACCATATATCAGAGATGAAGTGAGTTCCGACAGGGGCCATGGGATGGTTTCAACAGCCTGGGCTGGAGGAGTGAGGGAGGGAAAGGAAGACACAGGATCGCCAGGGAGAAGAGGAAGAGGTGACAGAGAATTGGCAAACGGGGCGAGGTGGGGGCTGGGGGTGGATAGTGGGGAGGACTGGGGGCCTTGGAGAGTGGGCTCAGCCTGCAATCCCCACTAATGCTGAGCTCCCCACTTTGGCCAAGCCTTGTTCCTGCGGTCCCCCCTGCCATGCCCACTGTCCTCTCCCTCACTCCTCTACTCATTCTTCTTACCCAATTTCACATCATTCCTGGTTTTGTTCAACCATTCACCCGTTTATTGATCTAGCTGGCTTGTGGAGGACATACTATATCACATGAAAGATCCAACCCCTAATCTTCGGCCACTGCCGTCTGTGACAAGAATGAGACAGAGACAGAGACTCTTGTAAAGAAGCCAGTGACAAGGGTCATGTAATGTGGCCAAGTGGCTGGAGAGCAGAGGGAGGAGGAGGAAGGACATGGAGGAGGGAAACAGGGAGAGATGGTCCCGCTTGAACTGGCTTTTGCAGAAGGCATGTGTGATTTGGGAAAGTGGAAGCAGAGAGGTGGTCCCTGCCAGGTGAAGGGCAGAGTGTGAGCTAAAGAGGGAAAGAGGAGCCCATCCTTGGGATGGCTCAGCAGTCTGGAGAATGGCAGCCCTGGCAGTTGGGGGTGAGCACCAGGACCCAAAGGTAGGTTGGTTCTGGTGGCGATCGGACATGACTAGACCTGATGAGCCAGGACTTTGGGAACAACCAAACAACAAACAAACAACCCTGGGAGCCCAGGCCTGTACTCAGTTCTGCAGTAAGTGGACAAGAAAAGAATGACACAGTCCCTACTCTTGGAAGCTCACAGTGGGGTCGAGGAGATTAAAGCAGTGACACAAAACCATTTAGTCCCCTGCCAGAGGGAAGGGCTTGGACCGGATGCCTGTGGGGCCATAGCGGGAGCCACAGCCCTGGCTGGCAGCTAGTCCGGGAGCTCTGCTCTCCAGCTCCCTGCAAAGCACATCTTTTGTGCAGGCCCCATGGCCCAGCCTCCCTCCCACGAGCCCTGCACATCAGGATAACCTGCTATTACATGAGCCTTTCGCTGGACGCCTTCCAGAGAAAGACAGTTCCGCTGGGTAATGAGAGCTGTGCCCCACAGGCCACACTGCAGGGTCCAGAGCGGAGACAGTGTCAGGGAGAGGGTGATAGAGGCTGTGACAGGGCTGTGACAGACACTGTGACAGAGACTATGAAAGGGGCTATGACAGAGTCTATGATAGGGACTGTGACAAAGACTATAATAGGGTCTGTGATAGAGGCTGTGATAGAGGCTGTGACAGAGTCTGCAACAGAGACTGTGACAGAGATTATGATGGGCTGTGATAGAGGTTGTAACAGGGGCTGCGATAGATGCTGTGACAGGGGCTGTGACAGAGGCTGTGATAGAGTCAGTGACAGAGGCTGTGACAGGGGCTGTGACAGAGGCTGAGACAGGGACTATGAGAGATCCTGGGACAGAAATGTGACTAAGCCTGGAACCACAATCAGAGTTGGGACAACAGCTCCTGGAGCCCAGGCCCACACTCCCACGGTTGACAGAGCAGTTGGCGGTGACAGCAGCAACACAGCAAACACATGGGCCCAGCCAGGCCCAGGCACTTGTGGAAACGCCAACAGGCTGAAGCTGCCACAGGAGGAGAGCGAGAGGGGCTGAGTGAGGCCGGTTCCCAGCAGCCCTGCCAGGAGTTCCTGTGTGTCTGTGGGTAAGCTTCCGGGCCTCACTTTCCTTGGTAATGGCGCCTCGGGGGAGAGGCCGGATCACAGAAGGAGTCTGGAGCGGGTGTGGATGGACTGAGAATCCCTGTGAGACTCGGAGCTATGGCCAGCGGTCTTGGAGCCCCACCGCGCCCCCAAGCACAGCCCGCTGACTGAATAAGGAACACACCTTCCTCACACACGATCAACCGCTCCCCCCGTGTGTGGGTGCTAGCATGATGAATAAAACACCGATTTGTTTTAGAGTAAAACAATCCTTGGCGGTGACCACTGACATTTATGGAGAGCTAGTTCCGTCCCAGGTGCCCCGCCCAGTGCTTAGCACTGATCTGCTCGTGTAACCCTTGCTAGAGTCCTGGTCAGGTAAGTGGTCTTATCTCCATTTTACAGATGATTAAAACGAGGCTAACGAGGCTCACTAACTTACCAAAGCTCCAAACGGCGAAGGAAGAGCCCGTCTGCAGACAGGTACGAGTGTCTTACCCTCGCTCACCATTGACGGCTTTCTCAATCACAACCTGCCATCATGTCAGATGTATTTTGAAGTTTCAAAGCCAGAGACTTCTTCAGTGAAAAGGAGGTCCTCGTACACAAATTGGCTGGGACCTACCATGTACAGCCTACAGCAGCCTTGTGAAGGCGGCCAGAGAAAATCACACGGTTGCCCTGACTGGCGCTTCCTCAAGTTCATGGTCTTTAATGTGCCTCAGTGCTGCCTGGTGATCCGACTGTGTTTCCCTCTCTGCCTTGTCCTCATGCCATTGCAACAGTGACCACTCTCCCAATTCGACCTCTTCCTACAGGATCCTTCCCATCAGCATTTAAGCCTGATCAGATCCCTTCGATCCCAAAAGGTCCTCTTTGAATCCCACTCTCTTCTTCTTTCCTTCCCCCCACATCTAATTTTCTTGAGAGGGAGGGCTTCCTTTGCCCTCGTGCCTTAGCACACAGCGATCAGGCTCTGTTACCCCTGTGTCTTCAGTCCCTTACCCAGATCCACCTTTCCCCCCTTCCCTTTCTTGTCGTCTGAGCATCATGTAAGGCAGCTAACCACTTCCCCCTTCTGGAAACATCCTCTTCCCTTGGCCAGGAACACATACTCTCCTGATTTCCTCTACGTCTCTGGCAGTCCTCAGTTTCCCTTCTTTGCCCACACCTCACCTCTCGGTATCATTCCTGACTCTATTACATGTGCTTTCTCTTCTCATGCGATCTCTCTGCTCAGACACTCTCACCCAGGCCCTTGGGTTTGGTTCCCATCCATGTCCTCAGCCCAGACCTCTCCCCTGGGCTCCAGACCTGTTTGTTCAATGGCCTCTTGGATGTCTAACAAGCACCTCACACTCCACACACTCTTCTCCAAAGACTCCTTTCCCCTCACTCAATGAATGTCACCACTAACCTTCTAGTGGCTGAAGCCAGAAACATGGGCATCATTCCTGACTCCTCCTTCTACCACCAGCCCTGCCACCAGCCCCCATATCCAATTAATCCCTAAGTCCTGCTATTTCTCCTCCATAAATCTCTCTCAAACACATCTACTCCTTACTGTGTCCACTAACATAACTCCAGGTTATTTCTTGCCCAGGTTATGGCAGCAGTCTCCTTGACTGGCCTCCCTACCACCAGCCTTGCCTTATTTTTTATTTTTATTTTTTTAACATATAATGTATTATTTGCTTCAGGGATACAGGTCTGGGAATCTTCAGTCTTACACAATTCACAGCACTCACCATAGCACATACCCTCCCTAAAGTCCATACCCAACCACACTATCCCTCCCCGCCACTCCCCAACAACCCTCAGCTTGCTTCCCAAGATCAAGAGTCTCTTATGGTTTGTCTCCCTCCCAATCCCAGCTTGCTTCATTTTTTCCCCTCCCTTCCCCCCACGACCCCCTGCCCTACCTCTCAAATTCTTCCTATCAGAGAGATCACATGATAACTTTCTCTGATTGACTCATTTCGTTCAGCTTAATACCCTCCAGTTCTACCCATGTCACAGCAAGTTTCAAGATTTCATTTCTTTTGATGGCTGCATACTATTCCATTGTATATATATATACCACCTCTTCTTTATCCATTCATCTGTTGATGGACATCTGGGATCTAGTTCTTTCCATAGTTTGACTATTGTGCACATTGCTGCTATGAACATTCAGGTGCATGTGCCCCTTCGATCACTACATTTGTATCTTTAGGGTAAATACCCCATAGCTGATTGCTGGGTCGTAGGGTAGCTCTATTTTCAACTTTTTGAGGAACCTCCATGTTGTTTTCCAGAGGGACTGCACCAGCTTGCATTCCCACCAACAGTGTAGGAGGGTTCCCCTTTCTCCGCATCCTTGCCAACATCTGTCATTTCCTGACTTGTTAATTTTAGCCATTCTGACTGGTGTGAGGTGGTATAGCTCATTGTGGTTTTGATATGTATTTCCCTGATGCCAAGTGATGTAGAACACTTTTTCATGTGTCTGTTGGCCATTTGGATGTCTTCTTTGCAGAAATGACTGTTCATGTCCTCTGCCCATTTCTTGATTGGATTATTTGTTCTTTGGGTGTGGAGTTTGATAAGTCCTTTATAGATTTTGGATACTAGCCCTTTATCTGATATGTCATTTGCAAATATCTTCTCCCATTCTGTTGGTTGTGTTTTGGTTTTGTTGACTGTTTCCTTTGCTGTACAAAAGCTTTTGATCTTGATGAAGTCCCAATAGTTCATTTTTGCCCTTGCTTCCCTTGCCTTTGGCAATGTTCTAGGAAGAAGTTGCTGTAGCTGAGGTCGAAGGTTGCTGCCTGTGTTCTTCTCAAGAATTTTGGTGGATTTCTGTCTCACATTGAGGTCTTCCATCCATTTTGAGTCTATTTTTGTGTGTGGTGTAAGGAAACGTCAGTTTTATTCTTCTGTGTGCGGCTGTCCAATTTTCCCAACACCATTTGTTGAAGAGACTGACTTTTTTCCATTGTACACTCTTTCCTGCTTTGTCAAAGATTAGTTGACCATAGAGTTGAGGGTCCATTTCTGGGCTCTCTATTCTGTTCCATTGATCTATGTGTCTGTTTTTGTGCCAGTACCGTACTGTCTTGATGATTACAGCTTTGTAATAGAGCTTGAAGTCTAGAATTGTGATGCCACCAACTTTGGTTTTCTTTTCCAATATTCCTCTGTCTATTTGGGGTCTTTTCTGGTTCCATATAAATTTTAGGATTGTTTGTTCCATTTCTTTAAAAAAATTAATGTTATTTTGATAGGAATTGCATTAAATGTGTAGATTACTTTAGATAGCATAGACATTTTCATAATATTTGTTTTCCAATCCATGAGCATGGAACGTTTTTCCATTTCTTTGTGTCTTCCTCAGTTTTTTCATGACTACTTTATAGTTTCCTGAGTACAGATTCTTTGCCTCTTTGGTTAGGTTTATTCCTAGGTATCTTATGGTTTGGGGTGCAATTGTAATTGGGATTGGCTCCTTAATTTCTCTTTCTTCTGTCTTGCTGTTGGTTTATAGAAATGCAACTGATTTCTATGCATTGATTTTATATCCTGACACTTATACTGAGTTCCTGTATGAGTTCTAGCAGTTTTGGAGTGGAGTCTTTGGGTTTTCCACATAAAGTATCATATCATGTGCAAAGAGTGAGACTTTGACTTCTTCTTTGCCAATTCGGATGCATTTATTTCTTTTTGTCATCTGATTGCTGAGGCTAGGACTTCTAGCACTATGTTGAATAGCAGTGGTGATAATGGACAGCCCTGCCATGTTCCTGATCTTAGGGGGAAAGCTCTCAGTTTTCCCCATTGAGAATGATATTCTCTGTGGGTTTTTCATAGGTGGCTTTTATAATATTGAGGTATGTACCCCCTATCCCTACACTGTGAAGAGTTTTGATCAAGAAAGAATGCTGTACTTTGTCACATGCTTTTTCTGCATCTATTGAGAGTATCATATGGTTCTTGTTCTTTCTTTTATTAATGTATTGTATCACATTAATTGATTTGTGGATGTTGAACCAACCTTGTGGCCCAGGAATAAATCCCACTTGCCTGTGGTGAATAATCCTTTTAATATACTGTTGGATCCTATTGGCTAGTAATTTGGTGAGAATTTTTGCATCCGTATTCATCAAGGATATTGGTCTGTAATTCTCCTTTTTGATGGGATCTTTGTTTTTGGGATCAAGATAATGCTGGCCTCATAAAATGAGTTTGGAAGTTTTCCTTCCATTTCTATTTTTTGGAACAATTTCAGGAGAATAGGTATTAATCCTTCTTTAAATGTTTGGTAGAATTCCCCTGGGAAGCTGTCTGGTCCTGGGCTCTTGTTTGTTGGGAGATTTTTGATTACTGCTTCAATCTCCTTACTAGTTATGGGTTTGTTTAGGTTTTCTATCTTTTCCTGGTTCAGTTTTGGTAGTTTATATGTCTCTAGGAATGCATCCATTTCTTCCAGATTGTCAAATTTACTTGTGTATAGTTGCTCATAATATGTTTTTTTAATTGTATTTCTTTGGTGTTAGTTGTGATCTCTCCTCTTTCATTCATGATTTTACTAGTTTGGGTTCTTTCTCTTTTCTTTTTGATAAGTCTGGCCAGAGGTTTATCAATCTTATTAATTCTTTCAAAGACCTAGCTCCTAGTTTCTTTGATTTGTTCTGTTTTTTTTGTGTGTTTTTTTGTTTGTTTGTTTATTTGTTTCTATTTCATTGATTTCTGCTCTGATCTTCATTATTTCTCTTCTCCTACTAGGTTTAGGCTTTCTTTGCTGTTCTTTCTCCAGCTCCTTTAGGTGTAGGGTTAGGTTGTGTACTTGAGACCTTTCTTGTTTCTTCAGAAAGCCTTGTACTGCTATATACTTTCCTCTCAGGACCACCTTTGCTCTGTTCCAAAGATTTTGAACAGTTATGTTTTCATTGTCATTTGTTTCCATGAATTTAAAGCCTTTATTTCCTTGTTGATCTTTTGCTTAGATTATCTGTCCAATTTCAGTGAGGCGGGTATTAAAGTCCCCTACTATTATTGTATTATTGTATTGATGTGTTTCTTTGATTTTGTTATTAATTGGTTTATATAATTGGTTGCTCCCATGTTAGGGGCATAGATATTTAAAATATTTAAAATTGTTCGATCTTCTTGTTGGACCCTTTAAGTATGATATATTGCCCTTCCTCATCTCTTATTACAGTCTTTGTCTTAAAATCTAATTTATCTGATATAAGGATTGCCACCCCAGTTTTCTTTTGATATCCATTAGCATGGTAAATTGTTTTCCACCCCCTCACTTTAAATCTGGAGGTGTCTTTGGGTCTAAAACGAGGTTCTTGCAGACAGCATATTGATGGGTCTTGTTTTATTATCCTTTCTGATACCCTGTGTCTTTTGAATGGGGCAATTTAGCCCATTTACATTCAGAGTAACTATTGAAAGAGATGAATTTAGTGACATTGTATTGCTTGTAAGGTGCCTGTTACTGTATATTGTCTCTGTTCCTTTCTGGTCTGTTACTTTTAGGCTCTCTCTTTGCTTAGAGGACACCTTTCAATATTTCCTGTAGGGCTGATTTGGTGTTTGCAAATTCTTTTAGTTTTTGTTTGTCCTAGAAGCTTTTTATCTCTCCATCTATTTTCAATGACAGCCTAGCTGGATAGTATTCTTGACTGCATATTTTCTCATTTAGTGCTCTGAATATATCATGCCAGTCCTTTCTGGCCTGCCAGCTCTCTGTGGATAGGTTGCTAATATTTCTACCATTGTGTGTTACAGACCTCTTATCCTGTGCTGCTTTCAGGATTTCTCTTTGAGAAAAACTTGTAAGTTTTACTATTAGATGACAGGTTGTTGACCTATTTTTATTGATTTTGAGGGGGGTTCTCTGTGCCTTCTAGATTATTATGCTTGTTCCCTTTGCCAAATCAGGAAAATTCTCTGCTATAATTTGCTCTAATATACCTTCTGCCCCCCTGTCTCTTACTTCTTCTTCTGGGATTCTAATTATTCTAATATTGTTTCATCTTATGGCATCACTTATCTCTTGAATTCTCCCCTTTTGGTCCAGTAGTTGTTTATCTCTCTTTTTCTCAGCTTCTTTATTCTCCATCATTTGGTCTTCTATATCACTAATTTCTCTTCTGCCTCATTTATCCTGGCAGTAAGAAGCTCCATTTTTTATTACACCTCATTAATAACTTTTTTGATTTCAACTTGTTTAGATTTTAGTTCGTTTATTTCTCCAGAAAGGGATTTTATTTCTCCAGAAAGAGATTCTCTAGTATCTTCCATGCTTTTTTTTGACCCAGCTAGCAACTTGATAGTCGTCATCCTGAACTCTAGTTCTGACATCTTACTAATGTCCATATTGATTAGGCCCCTAGACATTCATACTGCCTCTTGTTCTTTTTTTTGAGGTGAGTTTTTCTGCCTTGTCATTTTATCCAGAGAAGAATCGATGAACGAGTGAACAAACACAAAAAGGGTAGCAACAACCCCAGAAAACTATACACTAACCAAATTGGAAGAGACCCAAAACTGGGAGTGGGAAAGAAGAAAGGAGAGGGGAAAACTATATATAAAACCATATATATATATATATATATATATATATATATATATATATATGTTAGACTGGTAAATAGAACAGAGCCACAAACTTGATTGATTCAGGGTGTATTTGGTCTGTTAAAAGAAACTGCCTCCCAAAATTTTAAAGAAAGAAAAACTTAGATATATAGAAAAATAAGGGTAAACACAATGAAGGGGTGGCATATGACTGTAAAGATGAAAATTTAAAAAGGTCCTAAAAAAGAAGTTGATAAGGGCACCTGGGTGGCTCAGTGGGTTAAAGCCTCTGCCTTCGGCTCCGGTCATGATCCCAGGGTTCTGGGATTGAGCCCCACGTCAGGCTCTCTGCTCTGCAGAAAGCCTGTTTCCTCCTCTCTCTCCCTGCCTGCCTCTCTGACTACTTGTGATCTCTGTCAAAATAAATTAAAAAAAAAAAGAAGAAGTTGATAAAATAGGAAGTTGTTGAAAAAAAAAAAGATGAAAGAATTTGATCAGGCTGGAGACTAGAACAAAGCCATGCACTAGATTTAGGGTATATTTTGATCTGTTAGAAGAAACTGTATCCCAAAATTTTAAAGAAAGAAAATCCTATATGTATACAAAAAATAAGGTTAAATACAATGAAGGGACAGAATATGACTATAACAATGAAAATTTTAAAAGATTTTTTTAAAAGGTAGTGATAAGGGGGTGCCTGGGTGGCTCAGTGGGTTAAGCCTCTGCTTTTGGCTCAGGTCATGATCTCAGGGTCCTGGGATTGAGCCCCACATCAGTCTCTCTGCTCCACGGGGAGCCTGCTTCCGCCTCTCTCTCACTGCCTGCCTCTCTCTGCCTACTTGTGATCTCTGTCAAATAAATAAACAAAATCTTTAAAAAAAAAGGTAGTGATAAGATAAAATAGTTTAAGAAGGATAAAATAGGTAAGAGAGAAAATTATAAAAAATAGAATAAGAAAAAAAGAAAATTTTAAAAATTTAACTTTGAAAGACTAAAGAATCATGGGGGTGAAAAGCCATGAATTCTATGTGCTGTATTCCGTAGCTCTGAAGATTTTCAGTTCTCATTGATCAATGAACTTAGTTTTGGCTGGATGTTCTTGCTGACCTTCTGGCATAGGGGCCTGTTGCAGTGATTCGCAAACGTTTTTGCCCAAGGCGGAATTGTGCCACCCTTCCAGGGTCCAGGCTAAGTAATCTCCTTGCGTTCGCACTGGCTTGGTAGCTTTGGTTCCCTGAATGCTTTCTGTAGAGCTCTGGAGAACGGGAATGAAAATGGCGGCCTCCTAATCTCGGCCTGGAGGAACCGAGAGCTCGGGGCCCTGCTCCTCAGTGCACCTTGGAGAAAAGCAGTCAATCCCTCCCATCTCCCTGGTCTCCAGCCACACTCTGTGCTCACCGGCCTGTGACTGAGCATTTCTGTCTCTGGCGCACGGCCCCATTTGGAGTCTCCAAACCCAGCAGATTCCTGCCACGAGCTCCTGCACCTGCACTCACCTGAAGGAAATTGAGTCTCCATGGATCTGCTGCTTGTTGGGTCACTGCTGGAAGAACAGTGGCTGGACTTTGCCTCAGATCACGGTTTAAGGTAACTGAGCTGAGAGCCCCGCCTCTGCTCCATCTCTGTATCCAGCTTCCCTGCTCCTATACCTCGGAGCTCTGCTGCACTCACGCACCCCTGGTCTTTCTGTGACCCTGAGGTTTCTGAGACCACACTGTCCCTGCGAGGGCTCCACCCCTCACTTAGCCTCTGGGGCAACGTCCCTCGGTGGAGCAGACTTGTAAAAGTTCCAATTTTGTGCTCTGTTGCTCCTCCACATGCTGGAGCTGGCCCCTCCCCCATGGTCTAGCTTCCCATCGCTTTGGATTCACTTCTCCACCTGTCCTACCTCCCATAAAGTGGTTGCTTTTCTGTTCATAGAATTGCTGCTCTTCTTCTCTTTGATTTCCTATTGCGTTTGTAGGTGTTTGAAATGGTTTGGTAACTATCTAGCTGAACTCCTGGGATCCGATGATATTTAGGTCTCCTCCTCTGCCGCTGCTGCCGCCGCCTTGCCCCTCCCCCTCTCCAGCCTTGCCTTATTATAATCCACTGTCCATGATGCACCCAGAGTGGTTTTCCAAAATGTAACTGGGGCATGTCTGCTTAAGACTCTTTAATGACTTCCACTGGGCTAGGATAAAGGCAAATAGGCTTTTTACTGGCCTGGTCACCATTATTTCTTCAGCCTTCCCTCTCAACAGTGCCCTCCTTCCCCTGGCACTCTATCCTCAGGCACTTTCCTAGGCTTTCTGCCTGCGGTGACAGTTACACTCTTATTAATAGCTGCCTGGTAATTATGGTGACATTAGTCGTTGGTGATTATGGTGGGGTGGTACATTTAAAACACTGCCTACCACATTTTAAAGGCAGTCCTTGGATGCAGAAACCATCCTCCAATGCTCCCTTGCTCCAGCCTCCTGGAAGGTTGGTCATGTTTGCCCATCTCAGGGTCATGTTTGCCCCTGCTCAGGGGACCCTCCCGTCAGGGTGTAAGCTGTCTTCCTGTGTTGAATGTTGGATGCCAGCCTGAACCTATGTCCAGTACTCAGCTCTTTCCAGCCTTAAGTTGAGACCTCAAGTTGGGGAAGTAGTGGCAATGGTGATGACGACAGAGGGGCAAGGTAGTAAATATGAAGATGCTGCCACTATCAGCACTGAGTGGGGACACAGGCAAAGTTCACCACAGGGCCAGAGAAGAGCAGCTCCAGCCACTTTGGGGCCCAAGCCTTCCCTTTGCTGGTGACTCTTTTGGGGGCCAGTTAACATGGTGCTTTGACCTTCTCAGAAGCTTAGCTCTGTAACCCTGACCTGCCACCCAGTTTCCATGTATGCCTAAGATTGGTGACCTGACCCCCCATCAAGGGCAGTGGGCTGCCAGGCTGGACCTCTGAACACTCTTGGTGTAGACAGCATCCCAGTACTGGTATTATCTGCATCTATAAATATTCATGGGGGCTATAGCCTCCTAAGCTGGGGAAGGAGATTGGGGGCTAAGAAGAAAGGAGGTGAGCAGGCTGGAGGATGATAAGAAGGCATCTCACCAAGTGGCGATCTGAGCGGTTGTACCCAAAGATAATCAAGTTGTAATCCTGGAACCTGTGAATGTTACTGTATAGGACAAAAGAGACTTCACAGATGTGAGTGCTGATCTTGAAAATGGGTAGATTATTTTGGTGTCGCTGGGGAGGCCCTGAAAACAATCATTAGTGTCCTTGTAGGAGGAAAGCAGAGGGAGATTTGACACAGAATGAGAGGGCGATGTGACCACTGAAGCATGATGCTATGCTGCTGGCTTTGAAGATGGATGAAGGGGCCATGAGCCAAGGAACACAAAGAACGTAGCTCTAGAAGCTGGAAGAGGCGAGGGAAAGAGTCTCCCTGAGAACCTCTGGAGTGGGGACAGTCCTGCCAACACTTTGATTCCAGGACTTCTGGCCTCCAGAGCTGTGAGAGAACAAGGTGTATTGCTTTAAGCCAAAGGTTTGTGGCCATTAGGAAACAAAGCAGTCCCTTTTTGTCCTCCTTCTCTGTCCCCTCTGTCTTCCTCTTGAGTTGGGTCAATCCCCTTGATGTTAGCAGGGAGACCAGACACTGAGCAAAGGAGAAAACTGGGCTCCTCACCCCTACCTGGGGCCCAGTGCCCTCTGGTTCCAGGGAAGGGAGGCTTTGGGAACATTTGAAAAGGGGCACCTCCTCAGAGCTGTAGTCCCACGTGGGTCACTGGTAGAGTGGCTTTGCTGGCAGCAGGCACTGAACTGGGAGAGAAGAACTTCCGAGAAGCCATATGGGGATTGTGGCTGACGGGGTGATGCTTCAGCATATGTGGGCTCCCTTTTTGGAACACCCAGAAATACTTGTGGCAGAGGAGGAAGAGGGCAGAGGTCTTGTAGGAGCCAGAAGAGAAACAGCAGGAACTTTGGGTGATGTACGTTAATGGAACTTTATTTATAGTCCCAGACTGGGAGTGTCTGATAACACTGGTGTTACATTGTTCTTCTAGCTCACAACTCCCTCCCTGCCTTTATGCAAGGTGGCTGATTAAGCAACGAATGATTCCCAAACTCTTTTTATCCTCTTTTCGCATTTCAATTCAGTTTTGATCTTTGTCTTATGGAGTTGAAGGAGCACTTCCTATATGGGGAAGAGCATTCCCTTTTCTATCCATTATTGCTACAAATACTCATCCCTGCATTTGTATGGAGTGTTTGCCATGCCAGAAATTTTCTCTTTTTTTTAAAGATGTATTTACTTACTTAAGAGAGAGAGAGAGAGCAAGAGAGTGTATGGGGGGGGGGGGGCTGGAGGGGCAGAGAGAGAGAGGGAGAGAGAGAATCCTCAGACTCCCCACTGAGCTTGGAGCCCTATTGGGGGGGGGTGACATGGGGGGCTCACTCTCACAAACCTGAGATCATGACCTGAGCCAAAATCAAGAGTCAGCTGCTTAACCAACTGCACCACCCAGAAATTTTCATTTCTTATATAGTAAAGCATGTCAACCTTTCCTTTTATGATCTCTGACCTAGATAGCACACTTCAAGAACTTTTCCCCAACTCAAAAAATACTCATTTACATTTTCTTATCAAATACACTTCATATACATATATAATCCATCTCCCCCTATTCATTAACAATGCCCCTTTTCTCATGCAGTACATTTCTTTATATACCGACATAGATATTCTAGAGTTTGTATCTATTCCATGATTTTCCTTCCTATTCCTGTTCCTATACCACAACCCCCCCCAAATTACTGTAACGTACTATTATCTTAAAAAAAAAAGATAAAAGAATCTTTTTCCTCTATTGCTCATCTCTTTTAGAATTCTCCTAGCTCTTTCTTGCACGATTAACTATATAACTATTTGATTGTGTTAGAAATCATGTTGGTATTTTGATTAGGATTGTACTGGATTTACAAGTGAACCCAGAGGGAATAGATATCTTTATATCACCGTGTCTTTCCTTCCAAGAGGAAGGTCTGTCTCTATTTAAATCTTCTTTTGTTTCTGAGGGAAATCATGCCATGCTTTCAGCCCTGGTGCAGCCTTTTCTCTCATTTTTGTTTCTTTTTGTTCGTTTCTGTCAAGTTGGGGGAGGGTAGTTTTGTAAACCTGCATTTAAGCCACCATGATTCCCAGAAGTCTTTAGATTTGCACTGAATCAGGGGCGAAGGCGGAGATGATGCGCTGAGACTATGGATGTGGGTGAAATTCAGAAGATTAGATCCTAAGTGAAAGAAACAGAACCTTACAAAACTCCAGCATCTGGAGGGAAAGTGAATTTGGTGGATATGGATGAGAGAGGGCACACAGAAGGGAGAGGTGAAAACTAGCTGGGGGGTGGGGTGTCGAGTAAGCCAGAGAAAGACATTTCAAGAAGGGCACAGTCAACAGAGGTCGGTGTTGCTTGGAGTTTGGGGGGAAATGACTGTGATGAAGATGTGGGTTGTGTTGGTAGTGGCTGGTGAGCAGTAAGCCGACCACATAATACAAGGTTTAAACCGGCACACTTAAGAAGATGCTGGGACAGCAAGGGCAAACCAGGATTATTTCTGGCGACTTGAGACACAGGGTGACCCTGATGACAGTGACTTCTGAGAAAGTGGCCTCAGCAAATGATGTCCATGGTACCATATTGTATGGGTTGAGGAGTCAAGACAATGAGAGTAGGTTGTTTTTCTCAGAAGTTTGGCCAGCTGGGTCATAGCTGAAGGAAATTAAAGTTGGAGGAGGGTTTACTTGCTTGTTAGTTTTCTACACTTGAGAGATTTGTCTTTCTGGGGAGGAAAAGGACTTAGCAAAGAGGGAGAGGTTGAAGATGCAGGATATAGAAGGAAAAATTAATAAATAAAGACAGGAGATTTAGGAGGGAAGGAAGCAGCCCCAACAACTTACTGAAGACATGAGATTAGTCTGGAGGAGAAGGAAGGATAGTTTCTGATGTGAGAGGTAAGTAAAAGAACGCATGATAGGCCAGGGAGAAGTTGAGGTGCAGAGAAGGAATTTGAGAGAACTCATTAATCTTCTCAAGAATGGTTGCCAAGAAGGAAGTGGGCAAATCCACATGAGGCAAAGAGCCTCCAAAAGGAAAGGTTATCCTAACATGGTTTTCCCCCGCCCCTGATGGATTGAGATGGTTCTGAGTGAGGTCCACTGGGGGTGGGAGGCTTGACAGACCATCTAAGCTCAGTGCCAGGCCCTAAGCTGTCAGGGTTCTGGTTGGTGTGTCTGGGACTGGAAGCTTCTTCCATCCTAGGCACTTTGGAAAATCGGGGTTTTTCTCCACTGGAGAACTACCTTAGAGATCCCTTGTAAGTCTGGACCATTGAGGAAATCACGTCACTGCCGTGGTGGGCAAGGATGTTGAGAATGTCCAGAACCGGGTTCCACAGGGATATATATGATGTGACAACAGACCCGTGCTCTCATTTGTTACCTAGCTTGGATAAACCAGCCCTTTTGAGGAAGTCCTTGTATGCTTTGACAATTCCAGGAGAAGGACAAACCAGAGAGAGAGAAATACTATATTTCTTGTTACTTCAGATGGACTTGAGTAGTTAATATGAATATTTATGAAATATTTCTCTTATTTATGCCCCAACTTGATGAAACAGGTTCATATAATAAAATGTTATGGAACCATTTGAAATGATATTGGAAAATAGAACAAGTAAATTTGAGGACATGAAAAAATATCTAGGACATATTAACTGAAAAACACTAGTATGAACATGGCAGTCTGATTTGTTATTTCTCATTTTATTTATTTACTTATTTTTAAGTAGGTTCCATGCCCAGGGCAGAGCCCAACACTGGGCTTGAACTCACAACTCTGAGATTAAGACCTGAATTGAGATCAAGAGTTGGATGCTTGGGTGCCTGCGTGGCTCAGTCAGTTAAGCATCTGCCTTTGGCTCAGGTCATGATCCCAGTGATCTGGGATGGAGCCCCACATTGCTTCTCCTTCTCCCACTCCCCCTGCTTGTGTTCCCTCTCTCGCTGTGTCTCTGTAAAAACAAACAAACAAACAAACAAAAACAAACAAACAAAAAAAAACAGTTGGATGCTTACCAACTGAACCACCCCGGTAGCTCAGCAATCTGATTTTTTAAAAGAATATATAATATGTATAGACAGATGTAAAACTGTAAGAATATATACTAGTTAGCAGTCGCTGTTTCTGAGTGGTGGAAGTGGAATTAAGGGTGATTTTTCTTTTTCACTTACATTTATTTTTAAAACATTCAACAATGTGTTTGTATTGCTTTTTTTGGTAAGTTAAATAACACAGTTATTTTTTAAAAGGATTGCCGAGCAGCAGTGGGACCCCACCTGATCCTGAAAGAGAAATCTGTTAAGGGGCCCGTGGATGAGGTTGAGTGCAGTCCCTCAGCAGCTTCCCTTTCCGAAGGGAAAGCAACCTGGCCAAATTTAGCAATGTATGTAGCCCAGAGCCACTCACAGGTCACCCGTGGGACACATCCAAGAAGAGCTGCCCTACATTTCCCACCTGGGGCTCCACAAACAGCCCACCCTCCTTGAGCCGGCATCTTCAGTCCACATCCATAAATGAAAACTTCCCCCATCCCTGACACGGGAGACTGGGTCTACCAGACCACTTCTACCCAGACCAAAGGGGAAAGGCACATTGCGGGACCAGAATCCAGTACTCAGAAGGATGGCCCTTTCAATTCCGGCCAGAATCCTTGATGAACCCCATACAACATTCACATTTCAGTTGGAGGGTGAGCACGCTTACCCTGGCCTAGTTTGTTGGTCCATCCTCCGTGCTCAGTGAATCTGACGCAAGGAAAGCCCTTGGGGCAATTCCTGGGCCCAGAGGCTTTGCTCCAGTTCAGCCCCACTGGAGAGGAGCTTAGTGATGCTTCTTATCTATATTTGGCTGGTGTGTATAGGGGCGTAGTTGGTGGATATGAGGGGGTCTCCATTGGGCCATTGGAAAAGTCTGGGCCTCTCCCTGGCCCTCTACTCTTTCCTGACCCCTGAGCTTTTGATCCCTACATCAGATGTCACCAAAGCCCCATGGGAAGCCGGAGAGGCAGCCAGACCTCTCTGCTCTGGGCAGCAGGGCCACCTCCCAGGATGCTTTGCTGGAACAGCAGGAGTGAAGCGGGGCAGGTGAGGAGGGATGGGTCTGCCTCTGTGCCGGCACAAAGAGTCCGTGCCATCTCTGGTATCTACTAGCTTTCTCTGAGCTTCTTACAAAGACAGTGAAGGAAACATATAATTCATCTCTGACTCGTGATAGACATTCCATAAATCCTTGTTAAATGAACAAATGAGTAAGGGAGTGAATTAATCCATTACCTAATTTTGTGGGCACAGAGGCCTTATGTGGCTGGACAAGAAGACCGACTCTTTTTAGACTAGGAACATGTCGATAAAAATACCTACAGTGCTCAGCCATGAGTAAAAAAGAAATGCTAAGATGCCAAGGTTTGTGACTGTGATTCAAAATTTGTACATATTAATCATTTGAATGTATTAATCATGATACTTAAAAAAGTCTCTCCTTGGCACTGGAACCACAGATTATCAAGTCCAACCAAGTCCAAGTTTCAGATAAGAAAAACCAAGAGCCAGGGGCACTTTGGTGGCTCAGTCATTAAGCATCTGCCTTCGGCTCGGGTCATGATCACAGGGCCCTGGGATCGAGCCCCACATCAGGCTCCCAGCTTGGCAGGAAGCCTGCTTCTCCCTCTCCCACTCCCCCTGCCTATGTTCCTTCTCTTGCTGTGTCTCTCTCTGTCAAATAAATAAATAAAATCTTTCAAAAAGGAAGAAAAAGAAAAACCAGGGTCTGGAACAAGAAGGGAATGTCCAAAGCCAGTAGCCTGGTGAAAGGAAAGCACAGTTTAGTCCTCTTGGGCCCTGGCCCTGTAGGGCTCTTCCCACCGTCTATGCCAGTGTTACTGGAGGCCTGCTGCTCTGGGGCAGCGGGGAGCAGTTCCCGTTATAAATAGATACTGGTTGGGCACCATGTAGATGCTGCAAGCCTACTGTGTGCCAGGCAAGTTGCTAGGGGCAGGTGATACAATGATGGACTAGATGGCGCTTTAACAAGAGAGGAGATGAGCAATTATGGTAAGGAAAGTGCACGTGGCTTTGGGAACCTGGAGGAAGGACACCTAGCCCAGACTTGGGGTGAAGGATCTGGTGGGAGGAGCTTGGGACGGGAAGCAGAAACTCCACACATTCCTCTTAGAGCCTCTCCAGGGCCATCCTCCCCGCCCTCCACACACACACACCATTCCTGCGCCACTCTGTCTCCTGCTTGAATGAGAGCACCAGATAAATGTCACACCTCAGAGGCCAAGGGGATGATAAGCAGGACAGACTGCTCAAATGAAAGAGGGGTGTCAGGCTCCAGAGGGAGGCCCTGGGAAGGAAGAGAACTGACATCTTATTTGCAGGGGATATGGGGCAGGGGAAGGCTTGGACCCCATGGCAGAGGCTCGAGCTCCAGGACCCTTTCAGCAGCCCCTTCAACCCCCCAGACAGTCAAACTGGGTTCTGCTGTTCAACCTCAGGTCTGTGTTGTCCAGAGGCCAAAGCTTCTTTAGGAGGTCCTAGAGGACTCTTGAACTCTGTCTTGTTTTCCACCTCCTTCCTCCCATTCTCTGACTATCCACCTGGCCAACAACTCATCCCTCCTGCGTCACCAGCCCACTCAGCCATTTTTTTCATCCTTCCTCATTTGGAGAGCTCCTAGAATTCAGTTTCTTCTGAAGAAGTTTGGAGGCAGAAGCAGAGGTGGTGAGAGAGGAACATCCATGATCTCCTGCTGCCTGGTGGTACTACCCATAGGGGTAGCCTAGATGGGGGTCTGTGTATCAGAACAGAAGAGGTGTATTTTCATGAGGTCGGGGGGAGAGCTTAGTAAAGGAGAAAGCAACAAGGGATAGGACAGCACCCCATCAAGAAACAGCAGGAAGCAGCTTCTACTTTGGGGCCTAAAGGGGCCTACGTAGGGAGGAGTTATAGAAATCTGGAGGGAGGAGCTCTCCAGAGAGGGCCACCTGATAGAGCTGTGCCCTTTCATTGAGGCAGAGCGCCCACGCACAGTGGCCTGGCAGGGAAAAGACCACAAAACAAATGCCCCAACATTTCTCTCTTCCTGCCCTCTGATATTCTGTGGTGTCTTCCAATGGCCAAATCCAACTGGAAGACGGAGGGTAAGAAAATCTTTTGATGCTATCCTTAAAGGGTCAGGTTCTCAGGTATGGAGTTGGGTGGGTAAGACTGGATGGTGGGTCTAGAGGGGCAAACAGAAGGCCTCCTTCTCATCTGTCTATGTGCAGGGCACCGGGCTGAAATGTTGTACAGCTCAACTCATTTAGGGACCATGAGACTCTCATGAGGCAGACATTATTTTTATCCCTATTTTATTTTACATTTTAAAGATGTATTTATTTATTTGAGAGAGAGAGAGAGAGAGAGAGAGTGCTCACAGTGGGGAGGGGGAGAAGGAAAGAGAGTCTTAAGCAGACTCTGCATAGATCATGGAGTCCAATGTGGGCCTCAATCTCAAGACCCTGAGGTCATGACCTGAGCCCAAACCAAGAGTCAGACACTCAACCGACTGCACCACTCAGATTCCCCTATTACCCCCATTTTAGAGAGAAGGAACCTGAAGCCCAGAGAAGCTCGGAAATTTACCCAAAACCTCTCTAGCAAATGGTAGGCTATAGATCTGAAGCAAGAGAGCCTTCCTCAGGGCTATGACTTTGTTCAGAATCTGTTTAATCTAGACCAAAGCTGTCCAATAGAACTTTCTGTAGTGATGGGAATGTTCTATATTTGCCCTGCTCCATGCAGTAGCCACTGGCCACATGTGGCTATCAAGCCCACAAAACGTGGCTAGGGTGACTGACTGAGGAACTCAGTTTTAAATTTTATTTTACTTCAATTCATTTTCACTTGAATGACTACATGTGATTACACTATGAGACGACACAGGTCTCAGACTTTACTCTGCAGGTCTTGGGTGGTTGGACCCCAGAAAGATGAATTGCTGCCAGTCTCACTCTCCAGCTTAATTTCGGGGAGGGTGGACTGATTGACAATGTCATGTGGGTGCAGGCTGGGGCAGCTGTAGCCTGAGAAAAGATTTGGGGGTGGGTGTCCTCCCCCATCTCAGGCTGAAGAAGCTCATCAGATACTCCCCTCCACCTTCACCTGGGCAGGAATAGCCCTGGAGGTAGAATCATGGGTCAACAAGATGCGGGGGGAGGGTGCTCAGGGAAAGGGGACAGAGACACTTGGTCACCTTCCCCAGCTAGACATCTAGACATGCTGGTTAAAATAATTGGCTGTGATAGGTCTGCATTTCTGAATTTTACTGCTCCTGCTACTTGGCCTGGGGCAGGCCCCTGAGCACTTTTCATGCTTCTTGATCAGGAATCTTCACCGGGCCACTGGGGTTCCACGGATTGCTCTGGGGCAGGGGGTGTCTCAGGAGCCCCCAATGCCGTGTGCAAAAGATCACACATGTGTCTTTGTTTCGAGGAGAAGGTCCACAGATGCCGTCAGATTCCCAAAGGCATCTGTGACACACAAAAAAACGGCCGAGCCCCTGATCCAGGTCTTTGGAGGAAGAAGTGCCTCCCTCTTGCCTGCGTCCTCCCCCAAGATCCCCCGCCCCTCCTCTGGGTTTCTTCCACTGCTAGGGCTCTGCGGTTCTGCGGGGGCCGACTGTCCCCAGAGCCAGCTGCAGCTGTGTGCCTCTCTGCTCACCTGGACACCGTGCGGTGTCTCTATCGACTGTCCTAGTTAAGAGCTGTTGAGCTGACTGCAGAGGCCAGGTCTGCATCTGCGGCCTCCCAAGGTGGCGGGGCTTTGAGGTGGGGTATAGGCACTTGCCCTCTGAGTCTCTGGGCTGGCCGGGAGGAGTGGGAGTCCTGGAGCTGTGCCTCCTTGATGAGTTATTGAAGCTCCCTGAGACTCTGTTTCCTCATCTATAAACTGGGGGCAGGACTGCCTCCCTACAGGGATGCTGTGAAGATTAAATGAGGTAATAGTCATAACGCACCAGGAACTCCATAAATATTAGCTGTTATCTGGCACAACTGGATCCAGAAGTTTTCTCAGCAGTGTTCTGGCAGGAGACTGCGCAGCTCTGCTCCCGGCAACTAGGGCTTCCCGTGGTGGCCCAGCCCCCATTTGGACAGCTCTGGCTGTGAGAAAGTTCTTGCCTCAGTCAGGAACACTTTAAGTTGAAGTGACAGAAATTCAACTCAAACAGTTCACCCCCCAAAAAAAAAGAGAGAGAGAGAGAGAGAATTTATTGGCCTAAGAAATTGGAAAGGGCAGGAGTTGAGGTGACCCTGAGGGCTTTTGAGACTCAGATGTTATCAGGACTTTCCTTGTCTCTTTCTGCAACTCTTGATTTTGTTTCTCCATGTGACTGGGGAGAAGACAGCCCACAGCTCTCAACATATATTATCACATCTCAGTGAATCAGAAGAGACAGCTTCCTCTGTCCAGTGACAACATACAAATTTCCAGACAAGGATTGAGCCTGGCCAGCCTTGGGTCACATGCCCATTCTAAGCCAATCACCATGGGCAGGGCCGTGGGCAGTTATGACAGGCCAGGACTTGTCACATGACCCAAGGAAAGAAGATGCTAAATGGTAGCCATATTGGAACCATATGAAGTGTAGGAGGGTAGAATCCCCAACAGGAGGAATGCTGTTTCTAGAAGCCTTTGGAAAACCAGTGGGTGTTCACTACTCTTCCTACTTAGGTTGGATCTAATTCTCTGTCCCTCTGACAGCCTTCCGGCCAGCACCGGTCCTAGCTTTGTCTTGGGCCATACAGAACAGGGCTGTTTACTCAGATGAGCCAGCCCCCTTAGAAATATGAAGAGCCATTTTTTCTGCAAGTGAAGTTGTTCCAGTTCTTCCATCTCTCTGAGTTCAGTAGGTTTCCAACACTCTTCCTCCTCTACTCCTGGGCAGAAGGCAGCAATCTGGTGGAAACTGGAAGGGAGCCAGACTTGAGAAGTATCTACAGAATGCTGATGAAAATCATGGGGGCAATGGGGAGGGGCGGTTAGTATCCCTTGGCACCAGTCACTAACCTGGTGTTTCCTCCAGCCAAGCAAGGGGAGCTGACTGGGGAGGAAACACAAAGGAGGAGAATGGGGGGAAGGGGAGGAGGGTGAAGAGGAGGAGGGAGAGAAGATGCAAGAATGGGAAGAAGAAGAAGGAGGCAGAGGAAGTAGAAGGAAAGGAGACAAGGAGTCAAGGAGGAGAAGGGGGAGGAAGCTTCAGTTCTCGAGGAGCTCCCAGAGCTAGGAAGCACCATCAAATACTTTAAAAGGTACCCAGCTTGGGTGGCACTGACTATACATGCAGAAGCTGGAGGCTGGGAGCCATTCCCTTGGCCGGTCCTGGAAAGCTTCCTGGAAGAGGGGATCTTGAAGGAAGAAGAGGATTGCAAAGCTGGAGCCTGGCTCAGGGTGCTTGGTGCAGGATGTGCAGAACCTTCTCTGAATGCCCAGTGGGAGGGTAGGGGCCAGGCTAGCAGGGGAGGGAGCTTCTGCTCCCATTCCCCCATTCTCCCTTTCCCAATTGGGCTGCTCTGCGGAGGTCACCCCTAGGCTAATGAGGAATCTTCCTGAAGTTTAAAACCAATTAAGCAACAAACGGCTTCTGATTAGTTATTTCTCTTGATATGAATTTTAATGAACAGCCTCCTCTCCCCTCCCAATCTCCCAAGCACTCAGGGGTTAACCAGCTCTTACTCTGCCTTGAAGAGGCTGCAGGGGTGTCTGGGAAGACGAGAGAGGAAAAGGAAAGGAGCTAAGTTGGGGTCCAAGCACAGCAAGCCCTGCCAGTCCGCCTGCATCTCCCCTGATATTTTAGAGTTCCACCGCATCCTAAGACAGGGCTGTTCTTGGAGGGGAAAGGGCGAGACCACAGCGGGACAAAGAGATGGTGAAACACAAGCTCACTGTGGCCAAAGAGGCTGAGCATAACGGTTCCACGTTCACCCATGACAAAAGGTAGATGTGCTCGGTGAAAGACAAGGGGCTGGGAACAGTGCCGAGTTGCAGGGGTCACAGAGGTGGCAACAAGTCTATAGAAAAAGGCAAAATGGTACATGGGCAGAACTCAGTTCTGCAGGGGTATGTTGGGTGCTTTTGTCCTTCTAGGAATGTAGAGATGCTAGCCATTGTGTGGCCTGTCTCTGGGGACTTTTTTGTCCCTCCCATGAGTTATCATGAGGGAAAGTCTATTGTAATCCAGAAAGAGACTGGGGGTTGGGCAGTAAGTATTGAAGAGGAGGCAGAGCACTGTCTTCTTCACTGTCCCGAACCCTCACCAGGAGAACACAGCACAATGACAATGGGACCCTAATCAGTTGCATACCATCCCCATTTCACAGGCAGAAAACTGAGGCCAAAACTCAGCTCTGTCTCCAGTATGGACAGGAAGGCCAGCTGTAGAGCCTCAGGGTCCAGCTCTCTCTGTCCTGACATGGGCATCCTCTAGGACCTCTCCTGGGATATAGAAACCCTGGAGAGTAGCTGAGACTCAGAGGTGCAGCTCAGAAGCTTGGTAAAGCTTTGTTGTCCAGCCCCACATTCCTCACTACTCCTTTGAGCTGAGCAGAAACGCTCTTTCTTGAAAGAATAAATTTCATGGTGTCTGCTAGAAGAAGGAAAGGAGGGGGGATGCTCCTCTTGGGAACTGCTGACAAAGAAATAAAGATGGATTTTTCTTCAGGTTCCTCTTTACCACCTCCCTTCTCTCCTCCCAGAGTACCTCTATCTCCTCTCCCTCTCCACCTCATCCTTCTCTCTCCCATCCTCCCTGTTGGCTCTGAGGGACATCTGGCTGAGGGGTTCCAGAAGGTTCTGACAGGCCCTGGCCTCCCAGAGAAAGCCCAGTGAGTTTCATAGTGATTCCCTGAAAGTCAGCCCTGCTGTCCAGGTCAGAGGAAAGGCATCATTTCTGGCTCAGGCATCTGAGTGATGACAAATTTAGAGCAGCCACCGCTAAGCCCAATCTCTTTGGCTTCCATTTTGGGTACCAGGAGCCAGCCTGGCCCAAAAGATTGGCTTCCAACCAAGTCTCTGCAATCCAGAGTGGGGCCAGCTGTTCCAGGCCTGAGATTCCCCTGTACTTGTCCCCATGTCACCATCAGGCACCTGGGCCCCTCTGATCTGCTTCACTGCCCCAGCTTTCTGGAACATGCTGACCATGATCTCCTAATGCATTGGTGATGGATGAGGAGACAGATTCATAGGTCACTTGGTGGCACAACCGTTCATACTACCAAGGGCACAAAAAGGGACTTTGTTCGTAGATGTGGTGGTACAAGTTGTGCCTTTTGAGGAGGTGCCAAGGTCAAGTATGGGATATTGGCAAACATATCCCAACCAAAAGAAGGGTCGAACAGCCAACCTGGAGAGAGCAGGGATACCACTAAGCTTCAGGAACATTTGAACTCTGCCTTGAATGCTGCCAGGAATCCATCATCCTCTTTACATCTCCATCTGGGTGCCTGCTTCTCTCTGACACTAGATTGGCTTCTTCTATCTCCTGAGCTTTACCCCTCACAACCTCAGCTCCAGGAGAGAAATGAGCCCTTTAGCTTAGTACCAGTTGAAAGATCCCAGCAAAGATGCCTGATTGGCTCAGCTGGGTGGTGGTCCTGCCCCTATAGCATTCAACTCTGGCCAGTGGACGGAATAGCAAAATAACAAAACATAGCTGCTCCCATGGGAACCCTATGGCTGGAAAGGGGGAAGGAGCCATTTACTTTAATTGGGGAGTACTCACCCCAGAAACTCGGAGGAGAGCTGGAGAGACAAATCAGTAGCTATCTACTTCATCTGCTCTCTGACCTTGAGGATGGTGGAATTTTTTTGCGGGTCCCATTACGGAGACTTTGTGAACATTATTTTCACCACCCCTGGTTTGCTAGGACCACAGACAGCTGGATGGATTTCCTTCCCTCATCAACAGCTCCCGACCTATCATCCTGACTCATGGACAGCTCTCACATGTCATCCCAGAGGTGGGGTGACATCTAGCTCTGGCACTGTCTCATCTTGGTCAGCTTTACTTAGCCGTTGAAATAGAGCCCAAAGATAGGAGCTTGGGATTTAGATAGGAGTTCAATCTACCTGAGTTTGGATTAACTGAGTTTGGGTTAAGTGCCACCATTTACCAACAGCTCCTTGTGTCTAGTTCCCTCTGATTCCTCCCATGTAAAATGAAGAAGATAATAGTACCCAGCCAACAGAGTTATGGCACAGGTTAAAAGAGATGGTGAGTGTAAGCTCATGACACACAGTAGGTAACTATAAGTGGTAGCCTCAAAGAAGCCATGCAGAGGTATAGAGCCTTCTCAGCTGTTTATTCTAAGAGCAAGATCGCTGTATCTGAGCAGGAACCGGCTGTGGTAGGTGGGGGAATGGGTGGTGGGGATTTCCTTCAAGTCCGGTCTCCCAGATCCAGGTGAGAACCTCCATCCACTTCCCCAGCTAAGCCACTCACCTCCCTTCAGCTCTGGGGAGCCCTCTCTTTCTTGAGTGAATGTGAAGGTCCTGCTAAAACCTTCAAGCCCACATTGTCCTCAGGGAAAAGGACTGACCCCCTAGAGTCTGTCCTGAAAGCAAGGTGGATCAGGAGAGGAGGACCCTGCATGGGATCCCGGCCACATCTGTCCTGAGGAAGCTCCAGCTTCCAAATGTCCCAGGCCACAGGGAAAACCCTGAATACAGGCTCCCATGTGACCACGATCTGCATTGTGTTCAAATCAGTCTTGTGTATCAGTGCAAGCTACCCCCTCTGAGGAGCTGGCCACAACTGGGGATGAGATACTGGCAAACACATCCCAGCTTCATCCCTCCCGCTTGTTTGGGCCGTCATCCCTGAGCTCCTGGCTGGTAAGCATAGTAGTGTGGGGGGGGGTGTGCAAAGAGGATCAAAGACGTGGGCACACACACGCAAGCACACTCGCAGACACACACGCACCCTCGCACATGCTGGCCCTGTGAGCAGAGGGAAGCAGATGGCTGAGACCAGAAGCCCTACCTGACGGCTAAGCCTCCCAGATGCCTAATAATAGTCATGGAGACTGCAGGGACAGAGCACTCAGCATGTGCCAGGTGCCGGGCTAACGTATTCACCTTCGTTACATCATTGACTCTTTTCCACGATCCCAGAAATGGGTGTTAGTCTCCCTGTTTTACAGATGAGGGAATGGAAGCCCAGGGGTTAAGTAACTCGCCCGAGATCATACTGAATGTGAAAGAGCCAGCATTCAATCCCAGATGTGTCTATCACAGACATGGTTTTCCAAAGGAGAGATTCAGAGGGGACAGATGATTCTGCAGCAGATGCGTTGGTTCTTGGAGGGGGGCCTGGAGAGGAGCAACCTCAAAATCATCTGGGGAGGTTGCTGGAAGTGCAAGTTCTTGGGTCCCATCCCTTCCCCCCTTCCTCCCTTGGGTATTGATTTCATGGGGTGCGGCAGCCCAAGAATAGGCATTTTCACAACCGGTCTAATCCCCCCTGAAAATAGCTTCCTTCTCCATTATAAAATAACAACACTGTTCATTGTAAGATATTTGAATCTACGTGGGGCTCAGGATTCTGCATTTTAAGTACATTCTCCAGGAGAGACCTATGTTTGCTAAAGTTTAATAACATTTTCTCAGGGTTTTGAGCACATGCCCTTCCTAGGGCAGTCCCAGGGATCTGCACAAAGGACTGCAGGGCCTCCACAACCTGGAGTTTGGGAGTCAGGTGCACCCCCTCCAGCTCACACCCAGCTCCTCAGGCTCCCCTAGGCATTGTGGATGCAGCTTCATAAGGAGAGCAGAGGGGGCAGTAAGTTCTGCTCAGAGATGACTCTACCAAGGCTTTCCCATCTGCTGCAGGGAAATGCTTCAACAGCTCCTACGAGAACCCCCCCTCCCTCTGCTGCTCCGCCCAGGACCCTCTCCTTGGGAAGCCTGGACCCACCCCTTGGCTCCCTACTTGCTGAGCCCCTCCCATACCATTCTGCCAGACTTACAAAACTCCTCTTCCAAGAATGTCCTCCCCTGGGTAATTGGACCCTCAGGCCACTGACATTTAAAGAAATGTTCTTGACCTTTTCAGCAGTTCCATAAAATCACAAAATAGAACGCTAAATATTACTGCACACTCCTACTTGCCCAGACCCTGGCAGAGTCTCATTTTCCGGGCTAACTCAAGAATGAGAGAAAATAGCAAAATTGCTAGCAAAAAAGGAGCTCTTCTCAAACATCTCCCTGCTGGAAATCATCCCATTATGGACCATTATGATCTGCATCAACACTCTGCTCCACCACTACCACTACCACTACCAACACATCCCGCCCGCCATCATCATCCCTGAGCACCACGGCCAGGTTCACCATCATCACTTCATAACACGTGGAGGATTTGCACTCTTGAGTCCACAAGTTTTGCTTGTGCTTCAGATATTTTTGACCCAGAACCTCTCCCTGATTCTCTTCTTCCCTCATTGTCACGGAACCAGATGGAATGGCGGATGGAGAAGGACCAGCTAATGGCTCTGGAGGGAGACACAAGACAGAACAGGTCTTGGGGGAGACAATGAATGGGTTAAAGACATTTTGAGAAAATAAAGAATATTTAAAACTAGATTAGATGGTAGAGCAGGACCATCCCTTACATTTACAGAGCTTGGGACAAGGGTAGAAATTAAAATGATTTTCCCCATAGGTTTCAAAAAATGTTTTGTTCATCTAAAACAGGAGTCCACAGTCTCTGGTCTGCAGCCCAAATCCAGCCCTCAGCCCATTTTTATATGGCCCTTGAGCTAAAAAATGATTTTTACATTTTTTAAATAGCAGCTTTGTTGAGATATAATTCACACACCATAAAGGTCACCTTTTTGGAGTGTACAATTCAGTGGTTTTCAGTGTATTCACAGAATTGTATAACCATCCCCGCTATTTAATTCCAGAATATTTCTTCACCCTCAAAAGAAATCTGTATCCATTAGCAATCATTCCCCATTCCCCTACCCCCCCCCCGCCTAGTCCCTGGCAACCAATAATCTACTTTCTGCCTCTATGAATTTATCTGGACATTGTTCTGGACATTTCATATAAATGGAATCATATGTGGCCTGTTCTACCTGAATCCTTTTACTTAGCATAATATGTTCAAGGTTCATCTATGTTGTAGTATGTATCACATATGTAGTATATATGAGCAATATTCCATTGTGTGATATATGTGTGGTGCTTTCTGATAACACCTCTGACACCAAATGTCTGGTTTTTTTCTTTCGCAGCAAATAGAAGTCATTCTTCCACACCACCAGCAACCCATTCTCAGACACCAACTGGGTGTCCAACAGTGTCAGTTCAGTTCTGATACAGTCCAGGGATAGCATCGACCCCACAGGTTAAGGGCTCGGTCCCACAAGACTGCCTCCATTCAGATGTCATCTACAAATGGGGTGCTCAAGCTCCTAACATTTCTGCCTGTCTGACTACAATGTAAGAGCTTCCACGATCCTTTTCATTTCCAGAATTCTCTAGAACAATTCACAGAATTCAGAAATATGCTTTCCCTGCAATTACTGGTTTATTATAAAGGATATAAATAAACAGCCAAATGGAAAAGATGTACAGAGCAGTGTATGGGGGGGAGTGAGGCATGGTGCTCCTCTGCTCTCCAGGTGCACCATCTTTCTGGCTCATCGATGTATTCACCAATACAGAAGCACTGGGAGGTCAGGGACGGGGCGGCAAGTTCCCACCCTCTAACCATGTATTTGGTCTTTTGGGTGACCAGCTCCCATCCTGAAATGCTCTAGGGGCCCCACTTTGAGCCATCCCATTAGCATAAACTCAGCTGTGGTCCAGAGGGGTTCTAATGATCAACAAAAGACACTCCTACTCCTATCACTCAGGACATTCCAAGAGTTTTAGGGAGTTCTGCACCAGGAACTATGGACAAAGACCAAGTGAATGTTTTATTTTGCCACCAATATACCACATTTTGTTTATCCACTCATCAGCTGATGGACATGGGATGGTATTCACTTTGGGTTATCATGGATAATGGAGCTATGAATATTAACTTACAAGTTTTTGTGCGAATACATGTTTTTGATTTCCTTAGGTACGTACCCTGGCATCATGTTTCACTCTTTGAGGAAATGCCAAATTGTTTTCCAAAGAGTTTGTACCTTTTACGTCCCCCCCATCAGTGTGTGGTAGTTGCAATTTCTCCACCTCCTCATTAACACTTATTTTTGTCTGTCTTTCTTATTTTAGCTATCCTATAGTCTGTGACGTGGTATCTCATTGCAGTTGGCTTTTTACTTTTTACTTTTTTTTTTTTTTAGCTTTTTGTAAAAAAAAGAGTTGTAAGAAGAAACAAAAACCAAGAAGAATATGGATCTAAGACTGTCTACTGTATGTAGCCTACAAAACCTTCAATTTTTCATATCTGGATATTTACAGGAAAAGTTTAGAACCCTTGGTCTGAAATTATTCTAAATTATTCTAAATAATCCATTGAATTAAAAGGCAAAATACAAATAATAATTAATGAATATCAAAAGTTGCAACCAAATTATTTTATTTTATTAAAAAAAGATTTTATTTATTTATTTGACAGACAGAGATCACAAGTAGACAGAGAGGCAGGCAGAGAGAGAGGAAAGCAGGCTCCCCACTGAGCAGAGAGCCCGATGTGGGGCTCGATCCCAGGACCCTGAGATCATGACCTGAGCCCAAGGCAGAGGCTTAACCCACTGAGCCACCCAGGTGACCCACAATCAAATTATTTGACTGAAGTTCATATTTTTAAAAAGCAGCTATATTAAGTATTTTTATTAAAAACATTCCCAACCTAGCATTCATTGTCTTTCTAGTTGCCTAAGTTGAGAATCAGAAGTATATCGGGGATATTACTTCTAAATCTAACAGAGACAAATTTAAGAGGACCATGAATTGTTTAACTTTGCAAAACGTTCCTCAGTCTCCATGTACAACTACAGCAAATGCTGCGCTAATTCATGAGCCATGAACTAGAACATGGAGAAAAGCAAGAAGCAGTGCCTTGGCTCTACTGGAGCAGACAATTCATTCTGCAAGAATCTGCCACATCCATGCTCTCTAAGAGGAAGGATGGGACAAGTTCATTAGTCTTTTCTCTACAACATGCTTCTGCTGCTCAGATCCTGCAGGCTTTCTGCAGTAGACCCGTCTCCAACCTCAGGAGCAACACCGGTCAGATGCCTAATGAGTAGGTAGTTGAATGCAGACACCTTTCACCTAGAGGCCCTAGGGCAAGAAGGGTGGAGAAGTGATTCCCTGGGGCCCGAGTTGTGTTAGTCATTAGAGCCAAGGTCAGGGCTGTGGGTCACTTGTGGCAGACTCCAGCGCTGTATCCTCCGTGACTGAGGTGCTCCTGAGTTCTTTAATAAATTTATTTTCTCTGTATTTGGAATATGTGGGAACTTCTTTAGGACACAGGGTCTTGCACAGGTCTGAAAGTAATATTGTATTCCTGTATTAGAAGATATTGAGGGATTATTATTAATTTTGTTAGGTGTGATAATGGTATTATGGTAATTTTTAAAAGTCATCTGCCAACACTGAAGTATTCGTGGATGAAATGAAATGATATCTAGGATTTGCTTTATAACACTGCAGCAAAAAAAAAAAAAAAAAATCAGGGAGATAGATGAAATAAGATTGACAAAGTGTTAATATTAATAGTTGTTGAAACTGGGTGATGATATGACTTCATGGTACCATTCTCTCTACTTTCATATGTTTGAAATTTTTCATAATACAGAGTTAAAAATAGTAAAATGAAATGTAAAAGGACAGGAAGATTGTCAAAGAGAAGGTGTTCCCACCTCTTCGGAGGGCAGCTGGTGAGAGAGCACAGAGGACACCCATCAAGGGAGCTGCAGGCCAGAGGCAAGGACCTTTCCTACCAACCAGCTCCATAAAAATGGTATGAAAGTACTTGGATCTGAAGGAAAAGGACTAATTAAACATTTCCAGGATTCCAGCTGTGCACATAACCAGCTGACGGCCTGGCTACTTTGATATAGGCCATTCTAATCCTATGCCAAAGAAGAGGGGTCTATGTCTTTGGGGTTAGGTTACGCCAGGAAGACTGGGGGTAAGGAAAAGCCTAGACATGCTCGGGATGACAGAGGAGTCCCCGAGAGCCCATAGGCTGAACCCCATGGTATCTCTGTTCCACATGACTTTTAAAATTAAGAGAGAGTTCAAACACCCAAAAAAAGCATATAACATGGTTGAGCAGACATCCAGGCACCTACCACTCAGCTTGTGAAATCTTTAACATTTTGCCATTTTTGCTTCAGACCTTTTTTAATGGCTTGAAATAAAATATTAGAGATACAGTTGAAGCTTTGACGAAACAGTCTGCAATTCTTCCCTTCTCCCTTTCTCCTCAGAGGTAACCACAAGCTTGAATTTGGTGTTCATCATTCCCATGAATGTTTTATACCTAAACTACATTATGTACGCAACTGGAAACAGTATTTAGCATTGTATGATGTATTTCTAAATTTAAATTGCACCTCATCTACATATCCTTTGACAATTTGCTTTTTCACTTACGTTCTGGGAGATCTATGTTGATTCCGGTCACATCACTGTTTATTTCTTTATTCACTTTCCTGTGATGGATGGTTGATGGATGTTTGGATCGATGCCAGTATTTCTCTACTATATTTTCTTATGCACATATATGAGACTTTATTGTAAAATAATTGTTTATTTCTAGGGTATGCACTCTCCCTAATTTTAAGAAGGATTTTATTTATTTATTTGAGAGAGACAGAGAGAGCACGAGCAGGGGGAGGGGCAGAGAGAGACCGGGGTGGAGAAGAAGGCTTCCCACTGAGCAGGAAGTCCATTGTGGGTCTTGATCCTGGGATCATGAGACCATGACCTGAGCTGAAGCAGGTACTACACCGACTGAGCCACCCAAGCACCCTACACCTCTCCCATTTTGTAGCTTCTCTCGAGAGTGGTCTTATGAGAGTTCCTGTTGCATCAGAATTCCTAACTTTTGCCAGTCTATTGAGTAAAAAATGGTATGTCCAATTGTTTTAATTTTGTGTATCTCTGATTATTTGTGAGGCTGTGAATCTTTTTCCCACTCTATTTCTGAAGCTTTGCTTTCTACGAATTCTGTTTGACCAGTTTTTCTGCTTGACACCATGGGTCCTTTTGTCATTGCTTTGTAGAAGTTCTTTGTATATTCTCTATACTGACTCTGTATGGTTTTATGTATTATATAGATCTTCCCAGTCACTAACCTGACTTCTCAATTATGGTATCTCTTTCATACAAAAGTTTAAATTCTTAACCCATTTGAATTTATCCATTATTTCTAATATTGTTGATGGTTTTTTTTTCCCCTTAAGACATCCTTTCCTACTCTAAGTCATATAGATATTTTTTATATTTTCCTATAAAAGTTTTGAAGTTTTGCCTTTCATAACAGGGCCTTTAGTCCATCTGGAATTTATTTTTGTGTGTGTGCTATGAGCTATAGGTCTAATTTTTTACATGTGGATAACCAAGGTTTCAGCACCACTTTTTTTTTTTTTAAGGTTTATTTATTTATTTGAGAGAGAGAGAGAGCATTGCAGAAGAGGGGCAGAAGGAGAGGAAGAGAGAGTCGCAAGCTGACTCCACACTGAGTGTAGAGCCTGACACAGGGCTTGACCTCACAACCCGGAGATCACAACCTGAGCTGAAACCAGGAGTCAGACACCCAACTGACTGTGCTACCAAGGCATCCCTCAGTACCACTTACTTTGGATTCAAAATTATACCTCTGTCATATACCAAATATCCATATAGGTACAGACATGTTGGGCTCTCTCTTACATAGGGTTTTCAGTTTGTCAAAGCTTATTTCAAGAACACACTCTCTTAGCTACCAGAGCTTTCTACTAACTCTTGATACCTGGTTGGGAGAGTATCCTCTTCAAAATTCCCTTGGCTATTTTTCATCTTTCACGATTCCATATATATATGTTAGGATCGGGTTGTTCAGTTCCCCAGGAAACCCTATTGGTATTTTGTCTGAGACTATATTGATGGTAGATATTAATTTAGGGATAACTCCATATTTATAACTTCAGGTTTTCCCAAATATAAATATAAAATATATCTCTATTTATTTACATACAGGTCTTTTTTGAAATCCTTCAATAATTTTTTTTAAATTTTCTCCATTAAAGGCCCTAAATGTCATGGTTAGGTTTATTCTCAGTTAATTAATATTTTTGTTTTATTGTTTTGCTTTTATTTTTAAATTATATTTTATAAGTTTTTAATGCTATTATTATATATAATTATACATAATATAATATATAATTATATTATATATGCAAATATATAATATAAAGTTATAATATCATATAATAATAGCATTATTAATGCTATTATATATGAATAAAATTGATATTTGAATATTTTTACCTTCTCCTACTCTCAATCCTAATAATTTTACTGTAGATGGTCTTAGATTTTTTTGTTCAAATAATATTCTGCAAATAATGATGGTTTTTCTTCTTTATTCTCAATACATTTTTTGACAGCTCAGTGCTAATTGCTTTATGTTTCATTAGAGAGATTTTTTTTTTTTTCCAACATCTTTTCTTTCCTTCGGTGCTGGCTACAAACTCCATTACCTCATAGAAAAGAAGTGGCATGAGTGGGCATCCTTATCTGATTTCTGACTTTAAAAGGAATGCTTCTACCACACTTGCTGTTGGTTTCTGATCAGTATCCTGTATTAGATTGAGGATGCTCCTTCCCCCTATTTTTATTGTGCTCAGTTACTTTTTTTTCCCTTAAATATGAGAGGGTGTTGGATCAACTGCTTTCTCTGCCTCTCTTAAGATCACATGGATTTTCTCTTTTAATGTGTTGGTGTTTCAGAGTCTCAGCATGGGCTGGCATGCAGGCTAGATTGATCCAGAAAGGATGCAGGAGGGTGGCTACCACCACTATTAGAGCAGGAGATATTTCCTCCCTGTCCAGCCACAGCTGATCTATAGATACATAATTGATGATAGGGATCAGGTCTCAATGAGGCAGTGTCCTCAGGCTTTCTGGCTGCTTCTCTAATGAGCCATTTTCCCTGTCACTGAGAGAACAGGAAAATTTCTCTGAGAAACACTCACACAGGGGTGCCTGGGTGGCTCAGTGGGTTAAAGCCTCTGCCTTTGGCTCAGGTCATGATCCCAGGGATCAAGCCCCGCGTTGGGTGCTCTGCTCAGCGGGGAGCCTGCTTCCCTTCCTCTCTCTGCCTGCCTCTCTGCCTACTTGTGATCTCTGTCAAATAAATAAATAAAATCTTTAGGAAAAAAAAAAAAAAGAAAGAAACACTCACACAAACAGAAGACCCTCAACCGGGAGCTTTCCCCACAAGTGGAAGGCCTAACTGTGTCATGGGAAGCATGAACCTTTGAGACATTAGGGTGAGCTAAGTTGGAAGAATGCTAAGAGTGGTGGTCAGCAGATAAACCCTATGACGGGTGAGTCTATGGGGACAGGAGAAGGTGCCAGAAGGACCATGTTAACCACTTGAGGCTAAGGACCAGGCCCCAGGTAACCCCTGGGGGCCAAGTATGACCTTGTGGTAGTAACAAAGGAGCCAAACCACTGGGGTAGTTGTAGTGAGCACTTCTTTATACGTTAAAGGGTTGGGTGCTCAGAGACTGATTTACTTTGGCCCACAAGAATAAGTAAATCTGAAAATCCCTGCATCTGAGGGTCATGGCTCTCATTTATATTTATTACACAAGCAAATATTTTTGTTTTCTTTGTTCACCTACACCAGAGCCTACTGCACAAAAGAGAGTCTATGCTTCCAGTATTAGTTTGTTTTGAGAGAGAAAGTGCGTGAGTGCATGCGAGGTGGGTGGTGGTGGTGGGGAGTAGAGAGGGGCAGAGGGAGAGAGAGAATCTTAAGCAGGCTTGGAGCCCAGCTTGATCACAGACCCTGAGATCATAACCTGAGCCAAAATCAAGAGTCAGACGCTTAACTGACTGAGCCACGCAGGCAGCCCTCTAGTATTTGTTAAATGAGTGTTTGTTGACTGTTGGATGAAACCCACACACAAAGCAATTAGCCCAAGGTCTGGCACACAGAAATGCAGGAGCCTTAACCGCAGCTCTGGGGGCTGGCTGATGACATGCTGGGTGAGCAGAGGTCCTCACAGACGTTCCAGCCAAGGGTCAGACAGATAGCATCTCCCTGATCAAGTCCAGGATGAGGGAGCAGAGTGAAAATGTAGCTCCTGCCTGCCTCCCCTCCCCTGGCTTCTCTATACACCCTGTCTCATGTACACGGAGACAAAGGAAAAGTGACAGGGGCCACTCCCATGGTATGGCTTCCCCTAGCTCAGCCTTATTTGCTTCTGTTTCACTAAGAGAGTAAGACCTATTTGAGCATGTGGTCTGCTTTACTCCTTCTCTAGGAGCTGTCAGCTTGCCTGTCAGAATTTATTCTTGCAAAACCATCAGTGATCAGACAATACTGTTGTTGGTCCCCGGTTCCTTGCTGCTCCAACAGAACTACAGGAAAAGCCCAGATCACATCTTTCCTCCCTCCCTTCCTATTACCCATCTCCTCTTCTCCCGTGTCCCTGCAGGGGAGATTGGCCTCTCAACCTCCATGCTACCTTTTTCCAGTGAGAGAGGTTGAAAAGGTAAAAACTGCATTTCTCAGATTCCTTTGCAGCTAGGCTCCTGGATTCCAAGCTCTTTTCATCAGTAAATGCACTCAAATTGTATTTGGATGAAAGAAGTAGGGGGAGGCCATCAAATGCTGCTGGTGGTAAGCAAGGCTGGGCGTGTTTCTGGGCCATGGTGGCAGCTGGACTCAGTTCCAGGGTCTAGCATCCAGTCTGGGGCATGAGTCCTGCTGCAGAGGTGGCAGCAGCCGTGGGTTCTAGCAGCTTCGACAGTGGGTTTGCTTGTTCAATAAACTGAAGCCAGATCCCTGAATTCCACACCATAAATCTCTTCTAAAAACATTCCTAATTCCTCCTACCATACCTCTTTCTACATTAAATACTTAGAGCAACCTCTGTTTATTGCATGGAATGGATGAATGTATCCAACCTCTGCTAGATCCCCTAAGTATATAACATTTTGTCCAGTTCGGCTCAGTCTGAACTCCACCGTGTGCCCAGTTCATTTTCTTGTCCTCGTCTTCAAGAAAGTTCCTAATCTGTCTGGAAGAGGTGCAGACTCACACACAGTGGTCTGTAATAAGGGCTGCCATTTATTGAGCAACCTCCAAGCTTTGCATACATTGTCTTTATTTCCCATCACATCCCTGTGATGTAAGTGTAAGGAGCATTAGAAAACCTTACCACATACTCAGACAGCAATGAGTTTATTTTTTCCCCATATAAATAGGTGTTCAGGTTAGAAAACTCAGGACTGTATTGATGGTCAAGGTCATCATGAATTACTAGGTTTCTTCTCCTTACCAGTTCTACCACCATTAATGTGTTTTCCTTCCTCAAATAGAACAGATGCTGTACCTGCTGACATCCTGTCTGAGTTCCAGGCAGAAAGAGGGAGGCAAACCCTAAATGGTAAAAAGCGACAACCTCCTCCTTGTCAGGCATGGCCTGGAAGGCATTCTGGAAGGGAAGGCCTCCCTGGGGTCTTCTGCCTGCATCTCATTAGCTAGGGCTGTGTCACATCATGGCCGCCTCTACCTGAAAAAGAGTCCAGGATATAAGCATTTCATTTGCCAGCCTCTGCAGTAGAGTAAGACAGGAGATAATATGGTTGACTGGGATGCTGAGTCAGCCATTCTACAAGAACTCCCAGGACAGGTGCTATCCTAATTTTGCAGGTGAAGAATCTACAGCTGAAAAAAGTGACATGATATGCCCGAGTTAACCAAGGGAATGCAGACCACAGAAGAGATGTCAGTCTGTCCTTGTGGAGAATCTATGCATTGCATTGAGAGAGGTGAAGGTGTACATTTCTTCAGTCTTCATCTCAGCCTCCTTGGCCTCAACACCTTCTGTAGGTATCCCTAGACCTTGGGCAAGAAGTGTAGACTTAGAGAATTCTGGAGGCCACTGAATGTAGAGATTGTGAAACTAACTTTCTGGTGGTGGAGCATTACCATGGGGATGCACAGACCACTGAGAGAAGGAATTCAGGGAAGTAACCATATCAAGTACTACCAACACACCAAGGCCACTTGCCTGCAACCTTGGGTGGTACCAGCAAGAAGCATGAGGTCTAACAGAGAGTTGCAGTTATTGTTGGTTGGTGTAGAGGTGGGACAGCTTAAAAGAGAAACGGTGAACACATAATTGGCTTGAGAAGATGGAGGCGGAGGAAGAGTCTTTGCCCCTGTTGGATTGGGTTAGGCTTGAGGGGAGAGTGCAAGGAGACCTGGGGTGAATGGCGACCTCAGAGAGGAACTCAGAAACAGAAAAACACTTGATGTGTGACAAAAATAACTTTGCAAAGCACTAAGGAAAAGATAGCCTTTCCAATAAGAGGTAGTCCTACAATCAGGTATTTATGTGGGAAAAAAAAAACAGACCCTAATCCTCACACCATTTGCAAAAAATGAATTTCAGAGGGATTGGAAAATTCTACAAAGACTGGAGTTCTAAAAATTAAAGTTAGAATAATAAAGATCTTTAAAAGATAATAGAGGAGAATATCTTCATGACCTTGGCATAGTAAAAAAGTTTCATAAGACACACAAAAGTACCAACCATAAAAGAGAAGATTGTTCTACATTGTTCTACATAAAAGAGAAGATTGTTGAAAGTACCACTCTTTTACAAGAGTGAAAAAGCAAGCCACAGAATGGGGAAGGGGGAGCCATTTTTCACATAAAGAACACCTAAAAATCGATAAGAAAAACACAACAGAATTTTTAAAATGGCAAAGTACTTGAACAGGTACAACACAGAAAAGGAAGTCTAAATGGTGAATATACATAAGGAAAGTGACTCAATCTTATTACTAATCAAAGCCACATTTAATTAATTACAAATTAAAGCCACAAGGAGATTCTATTACACACCCACCAGATGGGAAAATGTTTATAGAAGTCTGGAAGCACTAGGCATTGACTAGGGTTTAGTGCAAGGGGAACTCTCTTAAGTTGTTGACAGGAAGATAAATTGGCCCAATCACTTTGGAAAACTAGCATTTTCTAATATAGTTGAAGATAGGCATACCCTATGACTCAGAAATTCCTGTACAAGAATGTACCTGGGCAAGAATGTTCATAGCAACACTGCCTGCAAAAGCCTCAAATGGGAAAAAGTCCATATATCCATCAACAGTAGAATGGATAAATGAACTGGGGTTCCATTCATATTAGAAAATATTATATGGCAATAAAAATGAGCCCAACTACCCTCAGCCACATAGATGAATCTCACAAACACAATTTTGGTCTGAAAAATCCAGATATAGAGTGCCTGGGTGGCTCAGTCAGTAGAGCATGTGACTCTTGAACTTGGGGTTGTGAGATCAAGCCCCACATTGGGCACAGAACTTACTTTTTTTTTTTTTTTTTAAGATTTATTTATTTATTTATTTATTTGACAGACAGAGATCACAAGTAGGCAGACAGGCAGGCAGAGAGAGAGAGAGAGGAGGAAGCAGGCTCTCTGCCAAGCAGAGAGCCTGATGTGGGGTTCAATTCCAGGACCCTGGGATTATGACCCGAGCCAAAGGCAAAAGCTTTAACCCACTGAGCCACCCAGGCGCCCCAAGAACTTACTTTTTAAAAAGCCAGATACAAAGGAATAAACATTACATGATTTCACCCATATGGCATTTAAAAACTAACAAAACTAAAATACCTCATTTAGGCTTGCATACGTAGGTAGGATGTGATTACTGCAAGTGTCAGGATAGTGTGGGAGGAGGGGGTTGGTGTTAGGAACGGGCACATAGAGGGGCTTCAGTGGTGGCTAGAAATATTCTTTCCTGACCTGTGTTGATTACCTGGGTGGTCAGTGTGTAACATTAAATTCTACATTTCATGTTTTATGTGCTTTCTTGGTTATTATACCTCAGAATAAAAAGGTGAAAAATACATATTAGCTTCAAGAGACCCTCTGGTCTAGACCCACTCCATCAAGCAGATCAGGTGTCTTTCATGCTCACGTTCAGATGAGACAACTGAATCTGAGAGCTTTAAATGACTCATCCAAGGCCATTCGTTGATAGTTACACAGACCCACCCCCCAGATAAAGGCCCTATTCTCTCAGCCCAAACATCAGTAGTTTAGTTCAGAAAGGTTGAAGCAACATAGCTGCGAGAAGAGCATTTGTGGGTGGCGTGGGTCATCACTAGGGCAGATGAAAAAGCCTCATCCTTTCCCTTGGGTCCTAGCTTCATGCTGATGGTCCAGACAGTGTACGAGCTGGGGCTGGAGAGTTGACCCTGATGCTCTTGAGGACTGAGTTCCCATTACTACCCTGTTCTGCTCCACATTCTCTGGATGGTCTCTCTGTGCTTAAATGCCCTGGCTGGTGTGACCAGCTCTTGTGATTTGGGTTTTATTACCTCTCCATCAAGAAGAAAACTGCTTAAAAGCTATAGCGTATATAAGCTCTGAGAAGGCAGGAGCCATATCAGTCTTGCTCACCAGGCACTATATTCCCAGGGTCTAGCACAGAGCCTGGTGCAAAGAAAGAGCTCAAGCAATACTGATTGGTGATTTGTTGAATGAGTAGCCTAGGAGGCCTGTTAGGGGACTAAGATGGGAAAGGATGGAGCCGAATAAAGGTCCCATTCCTTAACCAAGACAGTCCATGACCAGTCTCTGGGCTTTGTAAGCCAACAATGCTTGAGGAAGGAAAAGATGAGGGTAGGCTATCTGGTCCAAGAAATCACATTTGAGGGACGCCTGGGTGGCTCAGTTGGTTGGACGACTGCTTTCGGCTCAGGTCATGATCCCGGAGTTCCCGGATCGAGTCCCGCATCGGGCTCCCAACTCCACGGGGAGTCTGCTTCTCCCTCTGACCTTCTCCTCGCTCATGCTCTCTCTCATTGTCTCTTTCTCAAAGAAATAAATCTTTAAAAAAAAGAAATCATATTTTAACTGAGTCTTGAATAAGAAACGGGAATTCGTAAGTGGAAAAAGAATGGAAGGGATTACAACATGGACAACAGCAGTGATGTGGGGGAACTCCAACCAGTTTGGGGACAGTGATCAGTGTGACCTCAGCAAATTGTTGATGCTGGAGTGAATCAGTTGGAGTTCAGTGTGTCTCTCTGCCCTCTCTGATATGGTATTCTGCAGGGCTTTGCCCCAGTGTTGCCCCTGATCACAGCAGAGGTTCTTACAGGGCAAGATCATGCCTCCTGTATGGGGCACAGCCCAGAGCGCCGCCATCAGTAGCTTGGCTGCCTCCATCTTTGATCCTCAAGGTCTTGGTCAACAGTGTTCTTCCTCCTGATCGTCTCTGGGTGTCAGACGACAGTGCTCCCAGACGCCCTGATTTACATATTTTACAAGTTGAAGTATACTGCTCCATCCTGGCTGTCCCATAGGCTCTAATCCTTCTGCATCTGGTCCCTCTGGCCCCCATATTTTCAGCAATCAATGTAATTAATGTACTGTTTAATTTGTTTTCCTGGAACTGTGATTATGCTCAAGTTATCTCAAAACTTTTTTCAGTAATTACTGGGAAAGTCTTGGGGGGTATGAACTGTGTATGTGTATGTGGAGTAAGCTGTAACCTGGCCCTTGGACACTTAGATATTAAAAATCTGTCTGACTGTGCCTGCCTTCATTTGCATTTCCAAATTTTCAGGTGAGAGAGCCTTTCAGTTGATTGGATAATGGGTTAATGGCATTCTCTCTATAATTAAATCCAGATTGTTTCTTTGTGAAAGTGCACACTTGGTAGTCTCTATCTAGATCATTCTAATTGCATTCTGAGGGTGCCATGGGGGCTGCTTTGAAAAAGTGACTGTCTCATATGAGGGTAAAAGTTCTGTGCAAGAGGGAGAGGACCCAGTCCAAGAACATTTGGAGGCTATCTAGTTCTGTGTCTTGCTGTAACATAAGACTTAGGAGAGCAGGGACCAGCCCTATCTTGTTGGCCATCACATATCCTATGCCTAGAACGATGTTCTCAGTGCTGGCCCTTGATGCTTGATAACTAGTTCTGAGCAAGTGAACAAGTGAATAAATGAGTTGCAGCTGTGTTGTCATATTGACAACCTTCTGGGGTAGTCTGGATGGTCATGTGAGTACAGTTTCAATCCCATATTTCAAAATATGGGATTATGACAGATTGAAACTAGAGCAAGAGAAGGTTCCAGACATAGAGAAGCCAGGTTTAAGAGCCCCTATCTCTCCAAATGTACACTCTCACAATGAGCATTCTGTTGTGACCAGCTGGGCTATCTCCTTCACAAACACTTACCTTGCTAACAGTCATCTCATTTCTATGTTAGTCATTCCATAAACTGAAAACTTTGATATGAAGTCCTCTCCTAGTACCAGTTCTAGGAGATCGAAAACAGGCTGCTCCCTCTTGATGTCCATCTCTGTGTTTAAGTCTAGCCTTTTTTTCTTACCACTAATAATAGTCCTTGACTGCAGAGAAAGGCTCTGCATTGTGGTGGGAAAAGTATTCTGTCCACTGAGAACACTTACACATAAAGTACAACAAATACCATTTTTTAAAAAAATGTATGATTAAGCTTAAAAGACAGAGAAGTGAATCTTTCATTAGCCATCAGGGGAACTCAAATCAAAACCACCATGAGATACTATTCCACACACACTAGGATGACTATAATAATAATTAAAAAAAACAGAAATAAGATCTGGTGAGGATGCAGAAAAACTGGGGCCATTATACATAACTGGTGAGAATGTAAAATGGTGTAGCCATTGTGGAAAATCTTGCCAGTTCCCCCAAAATTAAATATAGGATTATTATATGACCCAGCAGTTCCACTCAAGAGAACTGGAAAAACACACTCAAGTGAAAACTTGTATACAAATGTTCATAAGAGGGTTATTCATTAGAGTCAAAAAGTGGAAGCAACCTAAATGTTCATCAGCTCATGAATGCATCAACAAAAGGGGGAGAGTCTTAAACAATGAAACATTGGTACACTTATCTCAGACCACTTTTCCCAGCACAAAAGCCCATGGCCAGGTCTACCGCGTAGAGCTCTGACTACTAGAAGCTTTCTGGTGTTGAGTGGAGTGGTAGTGGGTCAGCTGTCCATTTACAGCTCACAGAAACAAATCAAGGCATTCCATTTATGAACCAGACCCAGTTTTTTCCTGCCTGCTGGTCATACAGAACTTCCCTTGAGGTCTCAGGTCTGAGCTGAAGGAGGTATTAGTGCAACAGAGGGACTTGGCATGGAGATCTGGAACACCGGATAGTATAATTTATTTGAACTCTCAGTTTGTTGGAGCACAATTCCACCATATGATTGTTGCTGTGCCTCTCAAGCTTATGACTTGGTGGATGTGACAAGATCCAACTTATGACGGTAACATCCAGTTACATAGTCACCTGCTGCCCCGTGATTGTATGCTCAGTCCCTGCCCAAGGTCAGTGGCATGCTGGGAGCTGCTGCTTGAACGATGGATATCTCTCCTCTGCAGACAGCACAGCCTTACTCCAGAACCTCAGTTGTTTGTGCTGTTACTCTCCTAACAAAACTTGCTGGAGATTCTGCATAGCAGCCTCTAGCAACAGAGGCCACAGAGACATCTAGCCCCATTGTTCCCGCTGGGTTATATGACTCTAGGTTAGATGACTCTTGCTGAAGCCTGGATCTGCTAAAGAGCCCTGTCTTACTCTGGGCCCCACCCAAACCCAGCAGCTTTCTGATTCAGCTGGTAAATGGAATTGGACAGTAAGTCCCATGGTGTGTGTTATCTCTAAAAATCCAGAGAAACCTCTCAAGCACTGTGACCCCCTTTTTATGCTGGGGGGTACAAGGCACCATAGTTTCTGCTTTACTTTGGAGGGGATATCCCAACATGCCCCAGACTGTTGGACCCCTGAATGCTTCACAAGTGTGTTAGGCCCTCTAAATTTTTGTAGAATTGATCTCCCACCCTCTGGCACTCAGGTGTCTCACCAGGGCTCCCAGCATTCTTATCATTCCCACTTATCAGCTTTGATTAATGTGATTTCATCGATATACTAGACCAGCATGAAGTTCTTTGGAACATCAAGATGGTCAAGTTCCCTTTGAACTACACTGTGACATAGAGTAAGAGAGTTAATCTAGTTCTGGGACAAGACCACGGATGTGTACTGCTCTCTGTCCTAGGAAAATGCAAACTGATGTCGATCCATTTTCCTGATGGAGATTTAAAATAACACATTCACCAGCTCTATAGATGCATACCAAGTACCACAGGCTGTGTTGATATCAGTAAAGATGCTGTATCTGGGTTTGGGATTACCACTTGTCAGAATGGCTAAAATTAACAACACAGGAAACAACAGATGTTGGCGAGGATGCAGAGAAAGGGGAACCCTCTTGTACTGTTGGTGGGAATGCAAACTGGTGTAGTCACTCTGGAAAACAGAACGGATGTTCCTCAAAAAGTTAAAAAATAGAGCTACCCTCTGACCCGGCAGTTGCACTCCTAGGTATTTACCCAGAGCATACAAAAATAAATTCAAAAGGGTACATGATCCTCAATGTTTACAGCAGCATTATCAACAATAGTCAAACTTGGAAAGAGCCCAAATGTCCACTGACTTATGAATGGATAAAGAAGATGTGGTGTATATATATAGTGGAATACTAGTCACCAACAAGAATGAAATTTTGCTCTTTGCAATGGTGTGGATGGAGCTAGAGAGTATTATGCTAAGTGAAATTAGTCAGTCAGCGAAAGACAAATACCATATGATTTCACTCATATGTGGAATTTAAGAAACAAAACAGATGAACACATGGGAAGGACAAAAAAGAGAAAGGGAAGCAAACTATGAGACTCTTAACAATAGAGGACAAACTGAGGGTTGGTGGAGAGAGGGGAGTGGGGAATGAGCTGAATGGGTGATGGGTATTAAGGAGGGCATTTGTTACGATGAGCGTTGTGTGTTATATGTAAGTGATGAACCACTATATTCTTGTCCTGAAACCAATATTACACTATATGTTAGCTGACTGGAATTTAAATAAAAAATTGAAGAAAAAAATTTATGGTAATTACCATCATTTGCCTTGGCTCATTTGATTCTTAGGTCCTTTGGCGTGGCATTAATCTCTGCTCTCCCACAGGATGCAGTATTACTTCTAATTTACTATCTTGGTTGGAAGGTAATAGTATAAGGAGCTTCCATTTTGCCATTCGTACCATAGTGACTCTTACCCGATAGGCGAGGGAACCAGCTGCTAAGTATATTCATCTCAATGACGCAATTAGGGATAGATAAAATGGATTTGGACCAAGACTCCATATATGTCATCCCTGAGCATGGGGACTACGATGGCATTTTTTGGGTCCCCATAGCGTCAGTGTCAGCTCAGATCCTATATAAAACAGCCTTCAAACATCTGGATATTCCTTGCACTTACTGGACAATTACTCAGATACGTGACTGTAGGTCCCTTTGAAGGAAGAACTGGAAGAGCCTCTGCTGCATAAACTTGACATGACATTGCAGGGCTCTTCTTCAAGGGGTCCAGCCCCCTTCAATCCAGAGCTCTAAAAACTGGCTCAGTTTTGGAAAACAGGTGAGGAATCATATTTTTTCATTGCAACCAACCTCTTGTTCACTCTTTCTTGATTTTTTGATTATAGGATTTAAGCAACATCCGCACTGGCTGTCCATTTACCTCACTCCTAGAAACATTGTCGGCCGATTAGCCATTGTCCTATCCCCAAAGGTCAGGGCCCTTGATTTCCATCTGGTCTTGGTGTTCATGACGGTCATTACACTCACATTGTCTCTGATAGTTAAGTGCTACTTCTTGGCCTCCCTATATTCTAGAATTCTATCATCTCATTGACATAGGGACCCCAACTCCATGGCAGCATCTCTCACTAGCAACCCTGGCCTAGCAAATTCCTTATTTCCTTAATGAACAAAGTGTCTTCAGGACCCCGGAATACAGTCAGGGAATATAGTCAGCTAGAGAGCTCTCTGGTATCACATAATGAAGCCATTCAAACATGCTTATCCCTCTGAGATTTTTTTTTTAATTGAAGTAGTTGACATACAATATTAGTTTTAAGTATACAACACAGCAATTTGACATGTATATACAGTACAAAATGATGATCATTTGTCTAGTGACACCAAATGTCACCAAATGTTTCATTACCCTCTGTCACCATACAAAGTTATTACAATATTATGGATTTTATTCCCTATGCAGTACCTTTCATTCCCATGACTTATGTATTTCATAACTGGAAATTTGTACCTCTTAACCCCCACATTTATTTTGCCCACCCTTCACCCCATCCCCTCTGGCAATTGGTATTTGTAAGGCATTTCTGTTTTGTTGTGGTTTTGTAAAGCATCTCTATTTTGTTGTGTTTGTTGTTTGTTTGCTTTGTCTTTTTAGATTCCACATATAACTGAAATCATACAGTATTTTTCTGTGTCTGCCTCATTTCACTTAGTATAATACCCTCTAGGTCTATCCATGTTGCTTCCAATGGCAAGATCTCATGTTCTTTTATAGCTGAGTGGTATCCCATTGTGTGTGTATGTATATCACATCTTTCTCATCAATAGATGAAGTTTGCTTCCCTATCTTGGTTATTGCAAATAATGCTGCAATGAACATAGAGGCACATACATCTTTTCAAAGTGGTGTTTCCATAGATAAATACCCAGAAGTGGAATTGCTGGATCATATGGTAGGTCCATTTTTACTTTGGATGGAACCTCCATACTGTTTTTCATGGTGGCTGCACCAGTTTATATTCCCACCAACAGAACATGAGGGTTCCCTTTTCTCCACATCCTCCCCAACACTTATTATTTTTTGTCTTTCTTATAATAGCCATTCTGACATGCATAAGGTAATGTTTCATTGTGGCCTTGATTTGCATTTCCCTGATGATGAACGATGCTGAGCATCTTTTCATATGACTGCGGACCAACTGTATATCTTCTTTGGAGATGTGTCTATTCTTATCCTCTGCCCATTTTTTAATCAGTCTGTTTTTTTGGTCTTGAGTTGTTGTGACCTCCTCTTTAATACTCTGCTAAGGCATCTCCACCTTATTTTCCATAGGCCATCATTGGTTCCAAGCTTCAAAGAATCATTATGGCAACATATGAGAACTAGCTCCAGGCTGTTGCTGACCAGTTCCTTGACAGGAATGTTAACCATGGAAGTGTCTCCATATCATTAAATCCTGCATACAAGATTTAGATCCCGAGCTTTTTTGTCCAGCAATCTTGAGATGCATTCCTATAGTTTTTTCCCCATATTTGCCATGTCCTGCAGCTCTTTGGGGAAACAATTCCTTTTGTTCCATAGCAAGGACAATACATCCCAATGGAAGACAAGCTCAGACCTAACCACACTTATCAATCTAGGAATGGCAATAGGAGGCTAGCTGTTCTTCTAGCAAATGGGTGGCACCTCTGCTGGTCCAGAGGATTCCAGTTTCTCAAAGGCATCTACTCAAGTATTCTTATCCCATGTATCAGAGTCCTGATCCTCACCAGGGCCCTGATTTCAGCATAGACTTGGTAGGGCTGTGAGCTCATCTTCCTTTGCAATCAAATCTTGGCCTGAGTTTTTAGCACAATCTGTCTCCTCTATCTGGAGGAGATGAGGGTCACTTGAAACATTGCCATGCAGCCCTATGGCCTTCATAATGTATCTTGATTTGATAGTAGGCAGACACGAACGTGCTATTTTTTTTTTCCTTCTAGGTTTCTATGGCAGTTAGCAAATAGTCAACCAAATCTGCCTTCAGTTGCAAGAAATGAAAAATGCAATTCAAACTGGTGTGAAAAATAGGGAGGACTTATGGGCTCACATAACTGAAAAGACCAGTGCTGGGGTGAGACAAAACAGGGCTGATTTGGTTCAGAGGTTGATCAATGCCACTCCCCTTCAGGGACCCATTTCCCTCTCTCTTTCTGCTCTTTTCCAGGGTGGCTGTGCCAATTTATATTCCCATATATGGAATGGGAATTCCATTCCCATTCCATAGGCTCCAGCTTTACACCAAGTTTAGCTCCCTTCACGGTGCCAAAATGGCTACAGAGGTTCCAGGCTTTGCATTTACTTACCATGCTATTCCAGGGAGATGATCCCTCTCCTGGTAGCTCTTTCAGAAGAAGAGGAAATCTCGTTCTCATATGACTCAGACAACTAACACCTGAGTCCCCTAGAACAGATTGTGTCACATTTCCATCTCTGAATCATTATCCTGATTATCGTAGAAGAGACGGGGCCAACCCAAAGCAGATGGGCTCCAATGGGGAGGGGTAGATACCTGGAAAAAAAAAGTTTCTGTATTGCTAGAATGCTGGCTAGGTATCTAAGAAATGAATGTATTCAAGTGTATTCCAAATTTTTGCAATGAGCCTGTATTTCTTTGGGAACTTCAGAAACTATAAATGGAAAAACGCTCTTTTATACTCATAATAATGGCATTCTCTATGGTGCAAAAAGTAGCAAACCCCTTTCACTAGCCTTTTCCATAATAATATATAGAATAAGCCCAGCAGGGCGCCTGGGTGGCTCAGTGGGTTAAGCCTCTGCCTTCAGCTCAGGTCATGATCTCAGAGTCCTGGGATCGAGTCCCGCATCGGGCTCTCTGCTCGGCAGGGAGCCTGCTTCCTCCTGTCTCTCTGCCTGCCTCTCTGTCTACTTGTGATCTCTCTCTGTCAAATAAATAAATAAAATCTTAAAAAAAAAAAAAAAGAATAAGCCCAGCATTCTGAAATCAGCCTTCATAATTACCTTGATAATTCAATTAGGGGTGATAATCAAAATATTTAATGAGTGATGTGGCACAATTATCGATGAACCTGAGTGGCCACCCAACCAAGGAGGGGCCACTGGCTATCACACTGCATCAGTGACCTCAGCCACTATTAGAGTTGTTACTGCAGAATGGTCACCATCAACTCACAGCATCTCCTGTGACTGTCCAGTCTACCTTTAGTTACCAGTATTGAGCAGCCCATAGCCAGGGGATTTTCACTGACACCCAACCCAACACTGTGCCTGGACAGAGGGATCACAGTTTCAAGGGAGGGCAGGACCATCATTTGTGAAGCAGTAAAGGAAGCATGCACTCCAGTGAACAAAATTAAGGGCCAAAACCTCCCTGGCCCTCTGCATTTAGTGAGGAGAGGCAGCCGGGGAGTCAAGACCAACCAATGGCACAATGAGCTCCAACATTTCATTGTAACTGTGTCATTTTGGGCAAGCTACTCCCCCTTGCCAAGGGTCAGTGTTCACATCTATAAAGAAATACAAAAATTGTCTTGAAAATTGCCTATGAACATTTACAAGTACTGTGAATAAGGTGTCTGGCTCAGTGCTAGACACTTGAGTTAGTCATTTAGCTAATCAATGATAAGCATCACTTATTAGCGTCTCAAAGAGAGAGGTTGGAAAACCTCAGACAACCCAGGGGCTTAGAGGCGTTCTTGGAGGAAGATTAGCTCTCTGATTTCTGACGTAAGGAAGCTCAGCCACCGGCCTCTGCATCATTTCACCCCCATTTTGGGCTTGAACCATCCATTCATCCATGCTGCCCCTGTCTCTATAAATATATTGGGCTGTCAGCCACTAGGGCTGGAAACTGCTCTTCCTGAGCTAGAATCTCTAACAGCTCAACCTCCACAAGCTGTTCATGAGTTATTTCAAGGGACATTTTGCTGTCAATCACTCACCCTTGAAGTGGACTGCACAGGCCTGCTCTGCACCCAGAATCATGAGGGAGTGGGAGCAACATTTGCTTCTTGGGAATTAGCACACTAGTTCATGACCCCTGAGGGGAAGTCGAGAAGAGGACTGTGATGCCAAACAAGGAAAGGGAACTGTTCCTACCAAGAACTCCATATATATCAGGCAGCATCCTCTTAACAATCCTAGGAGGCAGGGAGGAGATTCCCCATCCTACAGGGGAAAGAAACTGAGGCTCAAAAATTCTACCTTGTCCATCTGGTAAGCGGGGAAGCTGAGTTTCAAACCTAGGGCTCTTTGACTACAAAGTTCCTTACAGGATTTCTCAGAGGTGGTGTTGCTGTGGTATTTGGGGTAAGATCGTCTTTTATTACATGATGTTTAGCAACTGTGGTCCCTTGGCATTAGAAGCTGATAGCATACCTGGGTCATTGCAGCACCTAAAATGGGAATGGCCTGTGCACATTTTCAAACCTTCCCTTGTGGAGGGTGGGATGCCCCAGGCTGAGGAGAATTTAGATAGATAGATAATCTAGAACAGAACTATCTGTAATAGAACAACATTCTGTTTGGGAACAGGATTCTGACAGAGGGTATGAGGAGAAAGGGAGCTTTGCAGATATGGCTGTGAGGCTCTCGTCTAGTCTGGAAATACATTTGTGACTCTGAGTATGTGCGTTTCCACCTGAAGTAAGTAACGCTTGTTTATGCATGGTGTTTGCATGCAAATGATGACACAGGTATATGAGGTGTGCCCTCGAGCACATGCCTGAACGCTCAGGTCCCAGTCCCCCCCTTCTCCTCACTTCCTCCACGTTCAGTCTGCTTCTTCTGTCCTGGTTAAGTCCCACTCCTAAATATATCTCACAGCCATTCCCACTACACTGGTCTACATCAAACCTCCTCACCTCTCATCTGGATCATTGCAACGACCCTGCCCCTAGCAGCAACTACCACCAACTCGTTCTCCACACCACTGCCAGCATGATCTTTCTAAATGACAAATCAGACCACATCACTCTCCAGCTCAAAACTCCCGTCATTGCCATTGCCTAGAGCAGTTTTAGAAGCAGACCCTGTATCTAAATGAAATCTCCACACAGAAGGGCAGTATGTAAAGCAAATAAATGCAGGACTGCTCTGTTGAATTATGTAGACTCCTAAGTGAGGCATACAAGGTCTTTCCTGATCTGTCCCCCGCCTACCTCTCCAGCAACATCTCTTAACTCTATAGAATCACTGTGGCTCGGTGGCTAAGTTGGAAGACTCTGGAGACAAGCTTCCTGCATTCAAATCCTTTGCTATTTCCTAGCTGTACAAACTTGGGCACATTGTTTTTGCCTCTCTGTGCCGGGTTTCCTTATTCATAAAGTGGGGCTAATAGTACATCACAAGGTCCTTTTAAGGATTAGATTAGTTTATATTTCTGAAGTACATAAAACAGTTCCTGGCACATAGTAAGCACACAGTAAATTTCAGCTCTTATGACCTTTTTTAAAAATTTTTTAAGATTTTTATTTATTTATTTGATAGGGAGAAAGAGAGATCACAAGTAGGCAGAGAGGCAGGCAGAGAGAGAGGGGGAAGCAGGCTGCCCTCTGAGCAGAGAGCCCGATGTGGGGCTCAATCCCAGGACCTCAAGATCATGACCTGAGCTGAAGGCAGAGGCTTAACCCACTGAGCCACCCAGGTGCCCTTCTTTTGACCTTTCTTGTATCTCACCCTAAGTTGCTCTAAACCTCTACAAGCTCCCTGAAATGTTATGCTACCCCACCCTCCAATATTTTGCACACTGTATACATGTGTGGGCAGGAGTGCAGGGCTCAGCTGCAAGACCTGGAGTCATGAGGCTGCTTAAGAAAGGAAGGAACTTTATTATAAGAACACATGTGGACTGGATCTGGCATCAAAAAAGCTAGGGACTTAAGGGGACTCTAGGCACCAGGTGCTCTAACCAGGTTTCCTGTCTTTCCTGAGCACCTGCTTCATCATCCTTCATCATCCTTCTACACCGACTAGATGATCCAGTCTCTAGTCTCTAATTTCTTGAGGGATCCAATCAGATTGGCTAAGTTCAGTTTCCAGTGCTTCCTAATTGGGTAAAAGCCTTTTGTGCCCACCTGCTTCTTTTTCTTTTTTTCTTCTTAAGATTTTTTTAAACATTTTATTTATTTGACAGAGAGATAGCAAGAGCCAGAGAGCATAGGCAGAGGGAATGGCAGTGGAAGACGAAGAAGCAGGCTCCCCACCGAGCAGGGAACCTGATGCGGGGCTCGATCCCAGGGCCCTGGGATCATGACCTGAGCCGAAGACAGAACCTTAACCATCTGAGCCACCCAGGCACCCCAGGACATCACCTTCTTGTCATGAGGTCATCTCTGGTCCAACCAGTGACTACTATACTTCAGAGGATGAATTTACTTCTCTTCTCTGAGCTAGGGGCTGGGGATGAGGCTGTGCCTCTGGAAGGGGCATTATGAGCAGGCCTTTAACATAACATCCTGCACCTTCCACTGGAATGGCTTCCTTCCTACTTCCCTGTCTGGCAAACTATTTACCGAGGACTACTTCCTTGGTCTCTCTTCCCTGATTCTCCCAGGCTTTACCCAGGTAGGACCTGAGAATCAGCATCTGTACACTGTCTTTGGAGAGCCTATCCTTTTTTTTTTTTTTAAGATTTTATTTATTTATTTGACAGACAGAGATCACAGGTAGGCAGAGAAGCAGGCAGAGAGAAAGGAGGAAGCAGGCTCCCCGCTGAGCAGAGAGCCCAACTCGGGGCTCGATCCCAGGACCCTGAGATCATGACCTGAGCCGAAGGCAGAGGCTTTAACCCACTGAGTCACCCAGGCACCCTGGAGGGCCTATCTTATCAGCATCTGTATTTCTGTCTGCCCATCTTTTAAAAAAATTTTCAGTAATATTCCATTGTGTATATAGATAGCACTGGGTGTTACACGCAAACAATGAATCATGGAATGCTACATCAAAAACTAATGATGTAATGTATGGTGACTAAAATAACATAATAAAAAATAAAAAATTAAAAAAATTAAAAAAATTTTCTTAGGGCGCCTGGGTGGCTCAGAGGGTTGGGCCACTGCCTTCGGCTCAGGTCATGATCTCAGGGTCCTCGGATCGAGTCCCGCATCGGGTTCTCTGCTCAGCAGGGAGCCTGCTTCCCTCTCTCTCTCTCTCTCTCTCTGCCTGCCTCTCTGTCTACTTGTGATCTCTCTCTGTCAAATAAATAAATAAAATCTTTAAAAAAATTTTTTTTAAAAACTTTGAAGTATAGTTAACATATAACATTGTGTTAGTTTTAGGTGCACAACATATATGCCTATCTTTTCACAAGAATTCCTCACGTATCTCTAGCACCTGGCACACAAATGTGCATTATGCAAAATGCCAAGACATCTGGGGAGGAATTTTATCAAATGGATGAAAAGAATCTGGATATACATGCAAAAGAAGGTAAATTTCAGCCCATGTGTGCTTTCTTTGTTGAAATTATATCTTTCCTTCAGGACTAAGACAAGTTCATCTTGAAAAGGAGAAACAGATGTTGTTTCTGTGACATTTTCAAACCTTTCCCTGCTACCAAGAGGCACAATTGCCTCTCATGCCTGATTTCTCTACTCCCTCCAATTGGAATGTCCTTCAAAGGCTCTTCCTTTTCACCCCTTGCCTACCTGGTGGATACTATTCACGTTTGAATAATCCCACACATGTTAGATTCTCTAAGAGCATCCCCTTGACCTCCTCCTCTTCCCCAACATTGACACTTCATTCCTCCTTGCTCAGTACCAAGTTTGTATGGTAACCTATAGCTGTTTTTATGTTGATCCCATAGAATGGAGCTTTATTTCCTTATATATTTTTTGGTTTTTGCTTATAAAGGAACTCATTGAAGTCAAGAAGAAGAACCTATTCCTCTTTATAGCTCCCATATACCTAAGACAGTCATTAGAATGCAGGAGGTGCCAAATACATGTTTGTTGCATGAATGAATGAATAAATGAACAAAATGAATATAGGGCACATAGTTATTCCAAAATCGCACAAAATCCCCAAACCCTTAGCTTAGTCTTTGAAATGTGATTTTCTTGCTGCAGACCTCCCTTTTTTCATCATGGTTCATTCAGACTAAAGCCACTTCTTTTCCCATAGTTCTCACAATTTCCCTGAGTATATTTCACTCATACTCACCTGAGTATACTCCCATGAGTATAATGGGGACAAAAATACTCTCTAGAGTGCCACTATAAACAACTGAGGCCTACAAACGTTTTCAAAATGGTTTTGTATGATTGCTTTACCCAAAGAAGGTCTTGGTACACATATTTGAAGGAAATGTGAAACTTCTCTGCTATCCCTGCTTTTTTCATATTCCCCCCACCTTTGCTACCTTTCTGCCATTTCTAGGTCTGACAAATGTGCATTATGCAAAATGCCAAGACATCTGGGCAAGAAGCATTTTTTTAAAGCAAAGAAAATCTTCTTTTCAATGCGTGTTAGCTCAAAAACACTGATTCCTCACACCATGCATGAATATAAATTGAAGACGTATTAAAGATCTAAATGTGAAACCAAATTTTAAAACTACAAAAAGGGATAATAAATAAGTATCATGAACCTCCATGAAAAGAAGGATCTCTTAAGAAATAAAAGAATTATAAAATATAAAGGCAAAAAAATTTTTTTGCAAGTAACTTGGCAATTTCTAATGAAGTTGAAAATGGACACATTATATGACTGAGCAATTCCACTTTTAGGGTTACACCCTAGAGAAAAACTTACACATAGTCACATGGAAACGTATACAAGAATAAAGAAGGATTCTTTCATAATCAGAAGAAATTTGGGAACCTTTTATGTCATAGCCTTCCAAAGACAGAAGAAACACAAGATTTTGCATGAAAGTCACTTATTTTGGGAAGTGATCCCAGGGAAACATATGTAGGGAGATAGGGAAGAGGGAAAGAGGGAAGAAGGTAAAACCAATCCAAAAATGTGTATCTAACCAGTCACCACTGTAGACAACTCTAGTGGGGCTTTATCCTACTAGAGATTTCTTTTGGAACCCTATAGAAAATAGATTTCTTTTACAACACCACAGAATTGTTTGCCCCAGAGATAAAAGATGAGCACATTTATTAATGGGCTTCCAACTATCATTGGTCAAGGATTGCCCTATGAGATGTTAATTCTCTCATATTTCTAGGTTGTACACATCTTAGAATGACTGAGTAGGATCCCATTGGAATTCCCAGATTGTCCTTATCTTTTCCTTCATATGCTCTATCTCTTTGCCTTTTGGTACCACTTTCTGAGAGTTCTTCAAATTTATTTTCCAACTCTTCTACATTCTTTTATATTTATCCATGTTGTGTTTTATTCTCTGAGAGCACTCTCTTTTCTCTAATTGCTTCTTTTTTCATAGCAACCTGTTTTTGTTTTATAGACGCACTAGCTTTTCTTGTCTTATCAACGGATTAGCTTTAAAATCTCTCTGCAGATTTTAATTATTATTTTTCTTCTCCTCTCCACATTCTCTTTTTTCTCTGGGGTCACATTCTTTCTTATAGTCTCTTTTTTATGGTGGAAATTTTCCTCAACTGTCTGATAATATCGTTGATTTTTATTTAAGACCGAGGCATTAAAAAGCTGTTTGGAGTTGTATAATGGGTTAGACTTTAGAATTGGAGAACTTTGTCTTATGTTATCAGATAGGAAGTTTGCCTTTACTATGAGTGTCCCCCAAAAGCCAGATAAATAGAAATTATTCAGTTCTCCAGGGAAGAACCCTCTGCCTATGGAGAGATGTCCTGTGGTTAGATACTTTACATTCAAGTTGTGAGGAGGTGTTCCATTCATAGATACCCCATTAATCCATCTGTTGCCTGCTCTACATTTTACTCCTGCCACTGGAGAAACATGCTATCTCTGTGGGCATGTTGGGTTTCTTTTAGGCTATTTTGTGACTCCTGGTATGCTCCAGACTGCAAATTCCCTTGTCCTACTCTATCAATTACCCTTCCTTATGTCATTTTCTCTCTTCAGAAATTTGTTGAAATCTCTCCTCCACTTTGCTTTTGAGATAAGAATCTTTTTTTCTTTCCAGGTGAGTTAATAATCTACATCGATTAGTATGACAATACATTTTGTCTTTTAAGTTATTCCTTTTTTAAAAATTATTTTTATTAACATATAATGTATTATTTGCCCCAGGGGTACAGGTCTGTGAATCGTCAGGCTTACACACTTCACAGCACTCACCATAGCACATACCCTCCCCAGTGTCCCTAACCCAACTATCCTATCCCTACCTCCCCACTCCCCAGCAACCCTCAGTTTGTTTCGTGAGATTAAGAGTCTCTTATTGTTTGTCTCCCTCCCAATCCCATCTTGTTTCATTTTTTTCTTTCCCTACCGCCCAAGCCCCCAACTCTGCCTCTCAAATTCTTCATATCAGGGAGATCGTACAATAATTGTCTTTCTCTGATTGACTTATTTTGCTCAGGATAATACCCTCTAGTTCCATCCACATCATTGCAAATGGCAAGATTTCATTTCTTTTGATGGCTGCATAGTGTTCCATTGTGTGTGTGTGTATATATATATATATATATATATATATATATATATACCACATCTTCTTTATCCATTCACCTGTTGATGGACATCTAGGTTCTTTCCATAGTTTGGCTATTGTGGACATTGCTGCTATAAACATTCGGGTGCACGTGCCCCTTCGGATCTCTACATATATATCTTTAGGGTAAATACCCAGTAGTGCGATTGCTGGGTCGTAGGGTAGCTCTATTTTCAACTTTCTGAGGAATATCCATGCTGTTTTCCAGAGTGACTGCACCAGCTTACATTTCCACAAACAGTGTAGGAGGGTTCCCCTTTCTCTGCATCCTCGCCAACATCTGTCATGTCCTGACTTATTAATTTTAGCCATTCTGACTGGTGTGAGGTGATATCTCACTGTGGTTTTGATTTGTATTTCCCTGATGCCGAGTGATGTGGAGCACTTTTTCATGTGTCTGTTGGCCATATGGATGTGTTCTTTGTAGAAATGTCTGTTCATGTCCTCTGCCCATTTTTGATTGGATTATTTGTTCTTTGGGTGTTGAGTTTGATAAGTCCTTTATAGATTTTGGATACTAGCCCTTTATCTGATATGTCATTTGCAAATATCTTCTCCCATTCTGTTGGTTGTCTTTTGGTTTTGTTGACTGTTCCCTTTGCTGTACAAAAGCTTTTGATCTTGATGAAGTCCCAATAGTTCATTTTTGCCCTTGCTTCCCTTGCCTTTGGTGATGTTTCTAGGAAGAAGTTGCTGTAGCTGAGGTTGAGGGGTTGCTGCCTGTATTCTCCTCAAGGGTTTTGATGGATTCCTGTCCCACATTGAGGTCCTTCTTCCATTCTGAGTCTATTTTCATGTGTGGTGTAAGGAAATGGTCCAGTTTCATTCTTCTGCATGTGGCTGTGTAATTTTCCCAACACCATTTGTTTTTAATGCTTCTTTTGATTATTTTACTGTATTGATGTTTCACTTCATAATCTGTGGTTACTTTTCTGGGATACACGTGTATACCTGCTGGTGTGGCGTTTTCATCTGATAATTTGAATGTTTTACAGTCTACTGTTCTTCTAATTGATAATTTTATAATCTAACTTTATATAATTAATTCTAGCATATAGCTAGATTTTTTAAAAATCCAATCTGATAATGCATTTTTTAAAGATTTATTTATTTATTTTGGATAGCGAGAGGGTGGGGGAGGGGCAGAGGGAAAGGGAGAGAGAGAATCTCAAGCAGACTCCCCACTAAGTGTAGAGCCCAATGTGGGCCTTGATCTCATGATCCTGAGATCATGACCTGAGCAGAAATCAGGAGCTGCATATTTAACTGACTGAGCTACCCAGGTGCCCCAGATAATGCATGTTTTTAATAAGTGTGTATAATTTATTTACATTTTCATGAATATGTGCCTATGTGAATTTTTAGTACCAGCTTATGAGGATTTCTGTTTACCATTTTTTCTTTACTCTTTCTCTCTGTTGATAAATTTTTCTGCATCCCTATTTTCATGTTTTAGTCTGCTTCTTGAAAGCTGTAGATTGTACTTCTATTTTTTAGTAGTTTCTCTAATTTTTTAACATATACACAATTTCTCACTTTTCTAACAAAACTAATGCTATTAAATATTTCAGTCCCACCTAACTCTTTGGATAATTATCATCCTTCATTTTATTATAGTTCTTTAGAATTTCCATTTTACATTTTTACATAGAAAGTATTGTTTTCTCAGTCAATACTTAAATTTCTCTACATTTTAAACAAGTTTCCTTGCTGTCATTAAATGCATCCTCTAATAATTATTTTACTGAGTGTCTGGAAGTATAAACTCTCGTAGTTGTTATTATATTAAAAATGCATTTGTTGCAGGGTTCCTGGGAGGCTCAGTTGGTTAAGTGTCTGCCTTTGGCTAGGGTCATGATTTCCAGGTGCTGGGATAGAGCCCCCAGGCAGGCTCTTTGCTCAGCTCTTTGCTCTGCTTCTCCCTCTGCCTCTCCCCCTCCCCCAGTTCTCTCTCTTTCAAATAAATAGATGAATAAATACTTTTTTAAAAATGTATTTATTGCTTAAATGGAACATAAAATTAGTGAATACCAAACTATTCCTCCTAGGGAAAATACAGGGTTGGGCTCCTGAGAGTCTACGGAGATATTTCAAAAACCAATCAACACGTAACTTTGTTTAATATGTGTTTCTGCTTGATGAGACATTGCTTAATATATATAGTTGATCCATTAACACAAAATTCTTGGCCAACAGCGCTATAACTCGTGTCTAACACACCTATTTTCTCCATAAGGCACATCACAACTTCCTGAGCTTAGGAAACTAGCTATCACTTTGGAATTATGCTCGGGGTCCATTTCAGATGGCTAACCTACTAACAAAAAAGCACAAAAGGTGCAACCAAAAAAACAAACAAAAAACCAAAAAACAAAACAAAAGTAGCACTAGGTAGACTACAAAAAGGATACTTGTTTACAATAGGAGAACTGAAACAAGAAGGTGGAGTGTTGCCTTGTTTGACCTCAGATGAGACTAAGTGTCTGATGACTCAAAATTTCCCCCTTTACTGCCCATGTCGACAAATGACCCACAAAGGGCACAGGTACTGATTTTGGGGTTACAAATACATTTTTGTGAATAGGCAAATCCACAAGTACAAAATCTGCAAAGGAAGATTAAGTGTATCTATAGCATAATGACTTTACAAAGTGAAGGCATTCATGCTGCAAGTAAAGTCAAGAAATATTAACATTTCCAGCATCTCCCTGGGGCCCTCTTCCAACAGGAACCACTGTCCTGACTTCTAACATCATAAATGAGTTTACCTATTTTTTCATATCAGTGTAAGCATGTGTTTTGTACTCTTGTTCTGGCTTTTTTTGGGTAAATGTTACATTATTTATCCATGTTGTTGTGGGTTATAACAGTATCATTCATTTTAAAGCATTTTTACTAGTCCATTCTGTACAATTAGTTTTGTCAGAAGTGAATTTGTGTTCTTATTGTTGCTTTCGTTGGCTTTCCTAGGATTATATTTCCTCATGAATTTTGGCTTTTTGACTTTCAAGTTCACTTTAAGTAAGTTTAAGGAAGCTTTCTGCTTCTTCATCTTTCTCTTACTTTCTCGTAGTATAGTGGGTGTGCTGGTGCTTTCCCCTGACCTCTGAAGGCCCCGGTGTCTTACGGGCGGTGTTTCAGCATACTTCCCCTGCAGCAACATTGAGGATATCCAGTCGCAGAGCCTGCAGGAGACTTGGCTCAGGTCCTCCTTGTGAGGCTGTGTCCATCCATCTGCCTCGGAAGATCCCCATTTTCCTGGAAACATTTACACCAAGCAGCAGAGTGGCAGCTTCCTGAACCCCCTTCAAAGGAGGTGCACCCCACTCCAGTTCCTGGTGGCATGCAGGGAGCCCGACTCTATTCCATGCCTTGAATGGAGCTGTTTTGTTTCTGTTTCTCTGCTGGAGTCAGTCTCCTATTGCTGTTGTCTGGGTCCAGACCTGGAGCCTGGCCTGCCCTTGGTTGGCTTCATCCTTGCTTACTTTTGTGTATTTCTGGTTCCAGGGATGCTTCATCCCAGTATCTCTTTTTGGTTATCTCTTCTATTTGACCTGTCATTGCTGTGTCTGGAGATGGGAGAAGTCGTTGAGGACTGAACTTTACTATGCTGTCTGGAAGTCTGTAAGGCTTTATCAGCAAAGCATTTTTATTCTGAAATAAAGAAAGCACCATTCAAGAGTCCCCATCCAGGTGGAAACAACCCAAATATCCATCAACCGGTGAATGGTAAACAAAATGTGGTGTATCTATATAATGTAATATTAGCCAGCCATGAAAAAGAATGAATTACTGCTGCATGCTTTTACACGGATGAACCTTGAGAACATTATGCTAAGTAAAAGAAGCCAAAGAAGAGAGACCGTACATTGCATTATTCCATTTATATGAAATATCCATGATAGGCAAATCCATTGAGACGGAAAGCAGATTGATGTTTCTAGGAGCTGGGGGAGGGGGAAGTGGGGAGTGACTACTAATGGATACGGGATTTCCATCTGGGGTAATGAAGATGGTCCAGAACTAGATAGTAGTGATTGTTGCATAACATTGTAAATGTACTAAATGCCACTGAATTGTATACTTTAAAAAGGTTAAAATTGTGAATTTTATGTTATGTGAATTTTACCGCAAGACACCTCTCTGCAAACCATCCTAACTGTCCCTGTTTGAATGTATCAACACAATACTGGGTCAGTATGTTCAGTGAGCATCTTTCATACTGTGAATTATTTGTCTTTGTGTCTGTCCCGCTGATGTGGGAAACAAAGGGAGAAGAAAAATTATTAAATCTCCTTACTACCTACAGTCCGTTGACAAGTCCTTGAAACACACAGAGTGACTCTAGGGACTCAACTGCCTCAATGATAATACTTTGCCAAGGGCAAAAGCCTATTCTAGCCCGACCCCCCCCCCCCACCAGGATCCTGTAAGTCTACTTTAATGTATTAAAATTCCTTTGGATACTTCCTTTATCTCTAAACCCCTCAAGATACATGTTGGCAATCATCCCCCAAGCATGTGGCTTCCCCCAATGGCAAGCATCCCCCAATACACATCTGAAGGGTCTCATGACTAAGGTTTTATTAGATGGTAATAGGTTACCTTTTCCCCACAATAGCTAGCCCCCTCAAGGTCCTGGAAACCTTCCTTTCAAAACTCCTTAGAGACTTACACTATCCCTAACCCCCTCCCAACATGAAAGTGTATAATGAGCTACTCCTCATGACCCTGATGCAGCTCTTTCTGCCCATGGATCCTATCCCCGTGCTTTAATAAAATCACCTTTTTGCACCGAAGACGTCTCAAGAATTCTTTCTTGATCATCGGCTTCAAACACTAACGTTGTCTTACCTCCATCACCACTATCAGACCAAAAGGTGCTTTCAAGAAGAGGAGTGTGAGGGGCACCTGGGTGGCTCAGCGGGTTAAACCTCTGCCTTCAGCTCAGGATCCAGGCCTGCATGCTCAGCAGGCCTGCTTCCTCCTCTCTCTCTGCCTGCCTCTCTGCCTACTTGTGATCTCTGTCTGTCAAATAAATAAATAAAATCTTTTAAAAAAATCTAAAAAAAAAAAAAAAAGGTGGGGAGTGTGTCCTATTCACCTTTGTTTCTCTGTCATCCGGCTTAGTGTCCAGAACTAGAGTATGCCCAACAAATATTTGCTGAATAAATGAATGAACAAATTAGTTAAACTCACATGACCACCAAGAAAAAAAAACAAAAAACAAGTCACTCTTCCTCTAAGTCTCACAATTTATTTTTAGAATTACCCCCTGGGGAAAGGGTTTTCATTCTGGAGCATACTGTGATGCACACAGAGCTGAAGCCTTTTGTGTGAGGAAACAGGGCCAGCAGCCACGACCCGACCCGGCCCTGACCCCTGACCATCCCTGGGGGCCCCTACAGCTTTGCCTTCCAGCCTCTGCCAATCCTCACCTAGCATCTGCTGGAGGGCAGTCACAATGGCTGCAGGCTCAATTAATCAACATATTCCTAATAACTAAGCTCAGAGATGCTTCTGCTGAGTCACCCTCCAGCACAAAGCATTTTTATTTATTTATTTATTTTTTTTACGATGCTCCCATCTGTCCTCTGGGGTGTGAATTGCAAATATGGCAGCCTCACTCTGTAGAGTGGGTTTAAATGACAACCCCTGGGTTAGGCAACAAACAGTGGAATAAACAACGTATCAAATTGGGAGAGAGTCCAAGGGTTCCTATATTTGACTATGTATTTGCAGACTTTAGGGATATACATTTCCCCAATATACCAGCTATGAGATTAGGAGTTTGAGATGTAAAAATGTCTTTCTTGGCTTATGCTACAATTCTTTAGGACATGGCCAAAGATGTTTCTTCTTGTTCCAACTCACGTGGAGATAAGGGCAGGAAAGGAGTCCTTAACCATTTCCCTTATGTTAGCTGTTTATACTCTCAAAATTACTTTTAAATGATCACTTTCACTCTCTCATATTAAATTTGTAATCTTTTCATTAACAGATATTGAGAACCTACGATGTGCCAGGAATTCTGGACTCCAACATAAGTAAAACGTAATCCCTCTCTCCAAGGTATGAGTTCGTAGGCTATCTTTAGGATTTGCTCCAAGTTCCTATTTCTGATTCTAACCCAGCTTTGTAAAAAGTGCCCCCTAATTTACCAGCTGGTAAACATTTTTGACCACCTTATGATTCTCTGTGCTTATAATAAATGGAACAAGTCACTGTTAATCTCTCCTCGTGTTGTCCTAACGATCAGCAGCCTGTGGACAGGTTGGGATTGTCTGTGCCCAATCACACTGAAATCCCTTGAATTATCTGGAATGGAACAGTTTGTTTTTGCCGTGAAAGATACAGAGTAGGCACTCGAAAATAATTGCTTTCTAGCAGGGAGCCTAGAGTTCCGTGGAAACATGCCCTTCTCACACAGCATCCCCAGGTTCTGACATCATGAAGACTGATCCGGTCTGACTGACGTGAATGGCTTTTCTGGGAAACCCCACAGCAGTCCACAGTGCCCTGCAGTTCCAAGTCACTCCGGGTAGTCCCCAGAATGTTGCTGAGGGACATGGCAGGCAGAGTAATGATGCATAAGTCTCTGTCATCTAGGAGCCAGACCCAAGGAGACTGAAGGCTTCATTTCCTCTGCTGACTGAATGTATGGGGTCCCTGGTCTGCTTTGAAAGGGATGTGCTAGGATTTCAAAGCCAGCCCTGCAGCCTGCCAGCAACGATGCTGACTACTCATGCAGCCAATATCTCTCTGTCATTCGTGCCACCTGCAACACAGAGTAGCACAGTAAAATAATTTGTGATCAAAAATGTTCAATGAAAGAAAGAAACTTTTTTTCACTTCCAGGCGAGGTTTTTGGTGTTGTTATTGTTGTTGCATTTTTTGTTTTGTTTTCTTTTAGTTTTGTATAAAACAGGTAGGTAATAGTTGGGGCGCTTGGGTGGCTCAGTCGGTTAAGTGACTGCCTTCAGCTCAGGTCATGATCTTGGGGTCCTGGGATCGAGCCCCACATTGGGCTTCCTGCTGGACGGGAAACCTGCTTCTCCCTCTCCCACTCCCTCTGCTTGAGTTCCCTCTCTCGCTGTGTTTCTCTCTGTCAAATAAATAAATAAAATCTTAAAAAAAAATAAAAATAAAACAGGTAATAGCCTCCGAAGAGGGAGGGAGATGTGCTAGCTCATAGTCACCTGTCATTCATTAATCCCAATCACAAATGCTATTGTTCTGCTCCTGCCAATCAGCATGGCATTGGAGGGACCGCTTCAAATATGAGAGTGACTTCTTCTTCCTCATCTTACTGCCTTTTCACTCTCTTTTTGTATGCAACTACATTGTAGCCAAATACAAGAAGGCAGAGGAACTGTCTGCCTTGTTTGCCACTGTCTTTTTTCCAGTTCCTTCCCTCAGAAGCAGACCCTGGGCCAAAGATTCATGCAAGTAATTTATCTGAGAGGTGATTCCAGGAAACAGTGGTTGGGAAGGGAGACAGAGAAGGGAAGTTAGCCAAAAATAGAAGCATTACGAAGCAAGTTACATCATGGGTAAGTGGAGCCTAATCCCATGGGTGAACTCTGGGAAATAGGGTATTACACAAATCTCAGAGTTATCCCACCTGAGGAGTGAGGAAATTGGGGTATTTATATGTCAATTTTCAGCAGTCATTGGTAGACAGCCGTTCCTATGTAACATTAATTGTACAGGGGAGAAAATGAACCTTAAGTCCGACTTCATTTACTATAAACAATTTAATGAAAGAAGGGTCATGTACCCAGATGTAAAAATTGGAACCATAATTTATCTAGAAGAAAACATAGGAAAATATGTGTACAACCTTAGGGTAGGCCAACATTTCTTAGGACACAAAAAACACTGGAAAAAAAAAATCTGAACGATTAATAAATTGGACTCCAGTCAGAATTAAATAATTCTGCTCTTTGCAAAACATTATTAAGGAAATGAAAAGGCAAGTCACAGAATGTTTTTAATGCATGCATCTGACAAAAGACTTATATCCAGAATAGGTAAAAAACTCTTGCAAATGAATAATGGCAAAAGATTTGAACAGACACTTCATAAAATAGGATATACAAATGGCCAGAAAGCCATTGGAAATGGGGCTCAATATTATTCATCATCAGAGAAATGCAAATTAAAACCACAATGAGACATCACAATAAGTCCACAACAGTTGCTAAACTGAAAGGATTTGACAAAGCAAATGTCAGCAAGCACAAGTGGACCTCTCAGGTGTTGCTGGTAGGAGTGCCAAATGATACAAGGATTACTGCCACACATTCCTTTGCAGGTTCTTATAGGATAAAACCTATCTCTCTAGAATATAGCAATTTCACTCCTAGGTATAGATTGAAGATAATCGATAGCACGTATCAACAAAAAAGACTGGTACAAAAATGTTCATAACAGCTTTTAACAAAATACAGAAAAAAACCCGAATGGCCATTGACAGGTAGAGAACAAATTACAATACAATCATACAATAGAATGCTATTGAGCACTAAAAAAGGTTGAACTACTGATACACATCACAACATGGGATGAACATAAAGACAAAATTATACCAACCAAAGGAAGCACATATAAAAGGGTACATTCTGTATGGTTTCATATATATTAAGTTCAGAAGCAGGAAAAGCCAAGCTATAGTGATAAAAATCTGACCAATGCTTGCCCTTGGGAGTTGGAGAGTGTCAGGAACAAGACATTCCTAAGAGAATCTGGGGCTTTCGGAAATGTTTTATATCTTGTCTTGGATGGTGATTATATGAGTATTTAGAAGTGTCAAAACTTGCTTGTAATATCTGTGCTTCTATTGTGTAAAATTGTACCTTGATACATATTATAGATTTATCTTTAAAAAAGAAAATACAGGGCGCCTGGGTGGTTCAGTCCTTAAGCGTCTGCCTTTGGCTCAGGTCATGATCCCAGCGTCCTAAGATCGAGCCCCATATCGGGCTTCCTGCTCAGCGGGGAGCCTGCTTCTCCCTCTCTCCAGCTCCCCTGTGCTTGTGTTTCTTGTCTCGCTATCTTTATCATTAATAAATAAAATCTTAAAAAGATAAAAGAAAATACAATGACCATTAAAAATATGGAGTAATTTGCTCAGTGTTCTGCATCCTCTTCCCCACTCCCTCCACCTTCTTGCTAGACAGTAAGCTTCAGGAGGGTAGAAGCTGTACCTGGTTTGATCTCTACTGTATTCCCAGCACCAAGTATAGCATCCAGGATCTTTTGAATGCACAAGTCACATTTGTTAATATCGTAAGTTTTTAAGAGTCTCTGTGCATTGTACTGTGGCTTTCTCATATCTCCCTTTGCAGACATGATTTGTTCTTGGCAGACGCTGGTGGCCCCAGAAGCTCAAGCACAGGTGCATTGTCTAGGAAGGGAGCTTGCAGGTGGGAACCCAGCAGGGCCCTGGGTGTCCTTGGGCACTGACAGGGTCCCAACTGTGAGCACCATCTGTTCCTGTGAAGGGTGTCTGACAGCATCTTCAGTCCTGGACCTGGAAGGTGAGTGCCTCTGAGACCGAATGTCAGGCTCCTGTTCCCATCCTCCTGCCTACAGGGAGCCCATAGAAAGTCTCTTTAACCCTGTGATTAGAAAGCACCAACATGTGTACCACTTTGTAACTGACCAACTATTTTCCCTCATATGGTCTTATTTTATCTTTCCTCTGGCCCTTTAAGATGGGTATTTGCTGGGGCGCCTGGGTGGCTCAGTGGGTTAAGCCGCTGCCTTCGGCTCAGGTCATGATCTCAGAGTCCTGGGATCGAGCCCCGCATTGGGCTCTCTGCTCAGCAGGGAGCCTGCTTCCTCCTCTCTCTCTGCCTGCCTCTCTGCCTGCTTGTGACCTCTCTGTCAAATAAATAAATAAGATCTTTAAAAAAAAAAAAAAGATGGGTATTTGCTAACCCTATTTTACAGAGAGGTTAAGTGACTTCCCCAAGGTCACAGGGCTGGCAAGTGGTGGAACTGGGACTCACATCAAGTTTCTAACTATTTACTACTATATTAAATGTCCTAGTGCTGTGTCATTTAAGGACCTTCAGAAGCAGTTTCTGAAATCTGAAATGGAATGATGAGTAACATTAATCCTCTGCCTTGAGTGCAGTTTGTTCTGTATGCCCCTGAAAGATTAACCTGCCTAGACCACCATTATAACAGTATCACTCCCCTACACACATTTTCCATGCTCCTTATCACCTACCAAGTAAAATTCACTCTCTTTAGCTGCTGTTCTTTGCTCTTTTGCCCCTGAGGCCTTGTCTTCCTTGAAACACCTTCCACTCTGCCTGGTTGTGTCACTATCTCCATCTCTGAAACTTTGTTCCTCAACATGTCCTCCATATGGAATATCAGTTTCTTCTATATTCCCTTGGGGAACTTTTTCTCACCCTTAAAGTTCGCACTGAAATGCCACCACCACTCTTCATCTGAATTCTCAGAGCACATGGTTTGTGCCCTTTCCGTGGCAGTAACTATCAGGTATCATGGGTACCTCTCATTGTCTTCCTTATAAGATCCTAGGAGGCTAGACGCATGAGCTCCTAGAAGGCTAGAAATATGCCTTACCCATTTCTGTAACCCCTGTACTGACCAGTGTAATTACACACTATGGATATTTAATCAGTGCTTTGTAGAATGGATAAACTACCACCTCTCTAAACATTGTCTATGCATTTACTACCCTTTGACATTTAGTTTTAAAAATTATTTGCATTATAACTCTATTTTATGTGTTTGGTTAACATAGTCTCCATCCTCTGTATACTCTGCATCTGGTTTGACACAGACCCAATGAATACCTAAATTCTTCCTGAGTGGGGCAGACGCTTGGAGAGACTGTGGAGACCACACTTTTGCCCTGGCTGTGTAACCTTGGACAAACCACTTTAACCCTCAGGACCTTATTTTGCCTCCCATTTATTCAATGGGGGCAGTAATATCTGTTTTGCTTCTTTAATTCACAAGGTTGTTGGGAGGACAAATGAAATAACAGAAGTGCTTTGTCGACTATAAATCACCCAGACCTGTCATTTAGTTGCACCTGCTGCTTGACTGGGGCACACCTTTTATAGCCGTCAGCATCCCACCCAATTGCTCTTCTCTTTGGGAAAGAACTTGACAGTCTGGAGTATGTCCAGAGGGCCACAGGATGAGGAGAAAATAGCCTTACTTCCTGAGTGGCGGGCGGAATTGATGCAGTGTTGTGATGGGTTTGGGTGGGCCATTTGAAAGGCTGCTGTTAAGGGAAACACATTAGTCCACGCAGCCTCGGAGAGCGGGCCTAGTCCCAGCGCGCAGAAGTTAGTTTTCAGAAATGTCCCAATCTGAGCGTTTGGACCGGCTGGACCGTGACTTGAGCTGCCTGAGGGCCCCAGGGTAGCAGAAGCGAGGCCCATCATCATTTACAAGCGTTACAGCCCCACTTCCAGGTGGAAGTTACTATCTCCACTTTGCCCACCAACAGGAGAAGGCGCACGAGGTCCTGAGTGACGCCCACAATCCCAGCAGCCCCCTGCACGTGTCTCCGGGGCCTGCCCATTGGCTTCCACTTGCGGGGAAGGTGGGCCTTGGGCCATCTCGCTTCCTGATTGGTTGGCTGCGCGGATTGGCAGGGGCCCGCTCGCTGCGCACGTCCCGAAGCCCGATATGGCAGAGGCGGGAAAAGACCCCGCAGGCCTCGCGTTCCCGGGAGGAGGTGCGGCTCAGTGGCCTCTGCAGCGCTATGGCCGCTTCATGCCGTCGGGTACCGGAGAGCCGCCTGGGCTTGGTCAGGACGTTGGGGCAGCGTCTTCCCCCACATGGAAGGTGAGGCCTGTGGGCAGGAAAGGCCGCGCATGCTCAACTCCTGGAAAGAGAGGGAAGACCGGGGCTAGCAGCCACACTGGGCCTAGTCTGCCGCCCAGGCGGGAGGAGGGGACACCGCGGGACTGACACTACTGGCTAGCCAGGAGCTAACGGGAAACATCTGTATGTAATCTCATAATTGGAGCCAGTACATTCTCAAGATAATTACGCAAGGCAGTAGTCTTATGTTCAACAGATTAACGAGCGGTAGTTGTGTGTGAGACTTGATTCAGGGGCTGGGGATATGTCAGTGAACACGGTATGTCCCTACCCTCATTTATGTTTTCAGCCTAGTGGGGGACACAGTATTATCCAAATAACTTACTAATTATTTAAACCAGTTCCATACCCTTATGTGGAAGGAAGGGTTGAGTAGTCCATGACCAAGTTATGCCAGGGGCGGTCAAGCACTCCCACAGAAGAAGAACTAAATTTAAATCCTTGCTTTGCTGCTGAGTTTCTCTGACCTTGGTTGAGTTGTCGATCCTCTTTGTACCTTATTTAACTTACCTCAAAATGGAGATAATAATAGTGTCCCCTTCATAGCATCGTTGTGAGCCATGAATAAGTTAATATATGTAAATTACTTCGAACAGTCCTGGTAAAATTATAGAAGCGTTTGCTGTTACTATTTTTTGTTGTTGTAGTGGTGGTATGTTTTAATGCCAGGAGTTGCTAGTCATTCATTTCCTTTTGGTAAGCTTTCACTGTTGGTTGTGGACCCTGAAGTTTTGGATTATGCCTGTGCATGCATATGTTAGTGTGATTTGGGTAGAAGACTAAAAGAACAAATACTTCAGGTAGCATTTGCAGCATATGCAAAGGCCTTACACCTGGAAAACCTCAGCACGTGTAATGTAGAGAGGAAAAGAATAAGGCTGGTACTTAGAGAACAGATAGAGTGAGAGCATAAGGTGGAGAGACAGGTGCCTTGTGAACATTATCCTAAAGCTAGTTGGAAGCCACTGAAGGTTTTAAGTAGAAGAATTTTCATATTGGAAAGATCACTCTGGTTGAAGTCTGAAGACAGAGTTGAAGGGGAATATGAGAAGATTCAGGAAGATCCCTTAGAATGCTGTTGTTGCAGGCAAGTGATGATAATGACTTTGACTAGAGTGGGGCTGCTTTGGAGAGGATGGCAGTAGGGATAGGGAAATGGGACATATTAAAACTATATTTTGGAATCCAAAATGACAGCACGTGAAGGTTGGTAGGATATAGGTGGTGGGAGTAAAGGACTTCTGAGCTTCTAGCAGGAGCAACTGGGTAGATGGTTGAGGAATGGAAAGCACTGGAGGAGGAACAGTGAAAGAAAGATCCAAGGCTTCAGTTTTGGATGTATTGAGTTTAAATGTGTTTGAAGCATTCAAGTAGAGCTGTTGAGGTAGTTGGGTATGCTGGTGTAGAAGAAAGATGTGGGCTGGAGATGAATGTGTCATCAGCATGAAGGTGGAATTTATAGTTATGAGATTTCAGGACCGAGTCCCAAGATGGCCCAACATTTATAGGTTAGGTAGAGGGGACAGAGTCCCTAAAGAAGATTGACAGGGGACAGGGAGTTGGGGGGGTATCCAGGAGAAAGTATCAAAGCTACAGAAAGTTATTTTAAGAGGGAGAGAACAGTGAACTTTGTTGAACGATGCTGCAGAGTGGAGAAAAAATGATGGCTAGGGGGTGTCCATTGGATTTGGCAACATGAAGATCCTTACAGTATTTACCAAGGGAAGTTTCAGTGGAGTGAAATGGTGGAAGCCAGATGAGATGGGCTGGCTGTTGGGTGACTGGTAGGTGAGTGAGCAGAGCCACCATGCCTAGACAATTCTTCTGAGAGGCTTGGCTGTGGATGAGAGTAGATATGGGGCATAATGAACTGTTCACCAAATCCTCAAATATTAGATGTAGGGCACCACTTAAAGCTTGAAATCAGTACATCTAGAACCATAAAAAAGGCATTCAGTGCCTCCTTGTATTCTTATAGAATGTATATCCGGAGAAATTATATAGGCTGCAAACACAAAAAAGGATGAATAAAGTTAAATTGAAGGATGACTGATCTATTATTGTGTTTTATAAAAAACAAAAACAAAAACAAAAACCAGGGACGTTTGAAGAATATGTAAATTCTGAGACTGCCCAACACTTTCCTTCACACCTTCTCTTAACACCCCTTCAAACCCTTTCTCCTAAGGCTCCTGTATTGGGTGCATTGGCTCATATGCCCTATGGGTAACTCTCGGATTCTTATCCTGCAACCAGAGGCCATGGACATTTGGCTATTGTAAGGAGTTCATTGTTATTACAGTTATTTTTCCCCTTCTTTTTGCAAAGCTTTTCATAATTGCTTATGAGGAATGGCACTTTTCAACAGTTTTCAAATGTTTGGCATAAAGCCACAGCTACAGTGACAAGAGATGAAGTTGGCTTTTGCAGTGCTTTTGAAAACAGAACATTTGTACCTTCCTTTGAATCTGTGCTGAAGCATCCTACCTGCTGTGATCAGTTTCAGCCTAGGTCTGTCATTTTTCTTTTTGGAAAAACGAAAGAGAAAACAAGATTTGTTCTATTTTATGTGCACTGTGACTATTGTGCAATAGTAATAATGAAAGATGAGCCATCTAAAGAACTGTACTAAGTCCCATGTGAATTTCTGATTTTAAAAATATGTGGTACCTGCAGTAAAAAAATGTGTTAGGTAAAGCATAAAAATATATTATTGTGGAGGATTGAGTCATTCTGGTCGTTTTTTCCTAGAGAACTTTCAAGTTGAACTTGGTTTAAACTACTTTGAGTTTTTTTTATTTTTATTTTTTTCTGAAGGTATAGCAAGAACTGATCTGGTATTTTTCTGTATAGTTATTTAATTACAGAGACTTTGTCACAATGGCCACATGCTAGGGGCCACAAAAATGTTGACTCAAGAGAAAATATGGATAGTACAACAAGTCTTCTAAGACTTGAAATCCTGGTTGAGAGGGGAGGTCAAATCTGAGACAAATATTATATACAGAACATCTAATATATGTATATCTGTTTGATTTATTTGTCTAAATTGAATTATTATGAAAAGTAACTCTCTGGAGACAAGTTAATCAACAGTTTGGAAGCAAATAAGCTTTTTATAATACTATAAAAAAAGTGTGAAAAAAATAAACATTTAGAACTATGCTACTCAGACTTCATTGTGCACAGAAATCACATGGGGATTCTTTTTTAATGCAAATTCTGACTCAGTAGGTCTAGTATGAGGAATAAAATTCTGTAGTTCCAGCAAGTTCCCAGGTGATGCTGATGCTGCTGGTTCTAGGACCACACTTGGGAGAGGCAAGGGTTTAGAAGACCGGCATGAAATGGGCAGCCATATAGTAAAATTAATAAAATGAATTCATGGAGTTATGAAGTAAGGCAATCAGATTCATAATGAATATGCAAATGTCTTGTTAATAGGGTTAATATTTAAGCCATCTGTCATTTAAGTGGAATGAGCAAATGAAATACAAACTTGAACTTGGTTTTAATTTCTTACATCTGTTCGCCCAAGCCTTTCTGAAGAGATTATCATAACAACAGATTGGTCCATTTTGTGTATTTTATATCTGAATATAATTTAGCTTACTAATTTGAGAATAATTTTGAAAGGTGATGTTAAATTGTAGGTTGCTCTTAAGTTAAAGTTTTACTATGTTTTTCAGATTCCAGGATTTCTTAGACATGCCCTAATTGGTTGAACCTGACAATTTCTTATTTTTTCCTTTCAAAGGGAAAAAAATGAACCTTTAATTTTTATAGGAGGAACTTAAAATAATTGCCCTACTTAGAAATTAAGAAATAGAATATGAAGGAGGTGAACTTCTAAATGCAGATTCAACATAAGATATACTTCAGGTCCTCTCAACAGTGTCCTTTTCTTCATTGTATTCTTAGTGCCTGCATATTAATACTTAATATGTAGCAGATGATTGCTTGTTCCTCAGTGAATGTTTGAGTGTGTACTAACTTTTCTAAACTTTCCTTATGATAATGTGATAATTATGGCATGATAGTTACTATTTATTAAGGTGTTTACTTTGATTTATTTCTGACAGAAGTCCTATGGAGCAAATATCATACCATTTTATAGATAGGTAAACTAACACTCAGGTGTGGTGGCTTGCCCAGGAACACTGGGGTAAGTTAAGAATAAAGAATTTATTCAGAGCCTGGTTTAACTGCCTCTAAATGTTGTGCTTTTAACCACTATGCTGTTTGCCTCTGAAGTGTTAACATTTCATATACAGAATAGCATTTCAGTTATGTAGATCAGGGATTTTGAGATTAACACAGAGTGCAAATGATAAAAATGACAGGTTGTTTGTTTGTTTTTAAGGAAAATTTAAGATTCAGTAAAACCCCAAGAAAATGATTTTTAAAATAGTAGTTCTTCTTTACATGTCTGGTAATTTTTAATTGGTGACTGATGTGAATTTTGCCCTGTTGGATGCAGGATATTTTTGTATTCCTATAAATATTCTTGAATTTTCTGGGATAAGTTATCTGGAAACAGTTTGATCCTTTCAAGTATTGCTTTTAAGCTTTGTAAGGTGGGACCAGAGCAGCATTTGACCTAGGGCTAATTTTTTTCTCACTCCTGAGGCAAAACTCTTCAGGGTGTTCTACCCAATGCTCTGCAAATTATGAGGGTTTTCACCCTAGCTGATGAGAACAGGCACTTTTCCCTGCCCTATGTGAGGTCTTGGGATTGTTCCCTTAAATCTTTCCAAGTGGTTCTTTGCCCTGCCTCACATATGTATATGTGGAAGAGTTGAGGAATCTCTGCAGGCTCGGAAGTTTCTCTCTGGTATTCTTTCCTGTGAACTGTAGCCACACTGTCCTCCCTGGACTCACGTCTCTAGCCCCTCAGCTCAGGGAAGCCTCACCCTCTTCTGCCTGGGCTCCTCCTCTCAGTGCTTTGGCCTGGAGACTTTCTCCAAGAAGTAATCTAGGGCAGTCGTAAGACTCACCTCCTTTGTTTTCCATTATAGCTCAGGAATCATGGTTTTCATTACCTGGTATCCAGTGTCTTGAAAACTGTTTTTTCCTCTAATTTTTTCTGTTTTTTAGTTGTTTGAGGCAGGAGGGTATATTTGGTTCCTATTACTTTGTTGGCCAGAAATGGAAGTCTATAGTGGGTCATTTGATTGAGTTCCACTTTGTCATTTTCCATGTCAGTTCATCAGTTCAACAAAATGTTATTAAATTGTCTACTGGCTATTTCGCATATAGTTAGGCACTTGAGAGGCTATGGAACTGTTCTTGTGCTTTCATCACAAGGACCCTGTAAGAACATGTAGAGGGCCTGATCATAGAGCAGTGTTTCTCAAGGTGTAATGGGCTGACTGCTTTCAACAGTCTCTTGGGGTGCTTGTTGAAAATGCAGTTTCATGGTTCCTGCACTGGACCTAATGAATTAGAATCTCTGGGGGTGATACTCTAGTTATATTTACGTACTGTGGGCCATCCTCATGCCCCAATTCTGAAGGAAAGGTGGGGAAGAGGGAATAATTGACAAAGTAATACTGATACTCTTACAATTTGTATTTTCGTCAGCCTCTTCCAATTTAATTTTTTAATTAAATTAAAAATTTCCAATTATTTTTTAATTTTCTTTAGATCTGTCTTACTACCATTTTATAGAAGCTGAGGCCTGCCTAGGCTAACTGGCTTGCCAAAGGTTTACATAGGAAGTAGAACTAATTCTAAAACTCGGTTTTCCTCAAGCCAGTCCTCACTGTGCTGTACACTTCCTACAGTGGTATTTTCTCTTTTGTAGATGTAGGAGTCTCCTTGAGAGTTATTTTTCATGCAGCTTATCTTTTCTGAAGAGTTAGCAGGTTATATTTTGTATTAATTACAATTGATATTGACTCTGAGTAACAGAAAATATAAAATAACAGCGGATTATATAAGGTGAAAGTTTATTATTCTCCATATAAAAGTGCAGGGCTGGTATGACACTCCACAGTGTCAGGAACTGAGGAGCTTTCCGTTTTTTTCTCTGCCACGCCTGGCCATGGTCTAATAGTCCAAGATAGAAGTGATATCTAGATAGCTTGGTGGAGGAAGGGATCAAGAAGTAACAAAAGGATATATACCTGCTGTCTCTTACGGAAGATTTCCCATAAGCTGCCACACAGTGGCCAGAACTTAGAGCTGTGGCCCCATCCTAACTTCATAAACAGCTGGCATATGTAGTCTGTATTCCTCAAGATCATGTGTCCAGCTAAAACCCAGCAGTTGGAGAACAGCTAGAAGTCTGCCACATACTTTTCTCTTCTGACTCTGGAGACTGCCAAGAAATGAAGGCTTATTCCTGGGGTCCCTGGCTAGAGCTCAAGGGCATTTTCTTTCTTTCTTTCTTTCTTTCTTTCTTTCTTTCTTTCTTTCTTTCTTTCTTTCTTTCTTTCTTTTTTTTTTTTTAAGATTTCATTTATTTATTTGAGAGAGATTGAGTGAGAGGGAGAACATAAGCAGGGGGAGGGGAATGGGGAGAGGGAGAAGCAGACTGCCTTCTGAGCAGGGAGCCTGATGCAGGGGTCAATCCTAGGGCCATGGGATCATGACCTGAGCTGAAAACAGACGCTTAACCAACTGAGCCACCCAGGCACCCTCAAGGGCATTTTCTAATAATAATACCAATAACCAAAATATCCTGTTATTTAGTGCATAATTACAATATGGCCATAGATGTATACATTACTTGTGGGATTTTTATTTTTGCTTTTTTTTTTATGCACTTGTAATTGTGTTTATTATTGTTACTGTTAACATTTAGCCTTTCTATGAAAAAACAGAAACAAAATACTGAATTTTACAGTTTGGTAATGGGTATATAGCAGAATCACTTTCATTAGCATATATCTTCTACTAGTTTGTTGAAATAATTTATGAGTCACTTTAGTTACCAAGAGGGAAGCAGCTGATAGCCTACTTAACAGTCTTCCATGTTTTTCATATTTTGTGATGCATAAATCCCTTAGGGCCAATATATATAGAGCTGTGATACTTTCTGAGGGGTCTTAAAAGCGGGGGGGGGGGGACCCTTAATTGAGTACATAATCTGTCACATCTGAAGAGTAACACTATTTTAACCTTTCATCTAAGATAGAAATACATTTGAAATACTTTTCTGTATTTTCATATATTTAACTTTTTTCTGTTTAACTTTATTTTTTATTTTAGTTTTTTAGAGAGGGAGATGGGAGGGTGGGACAAAGGGAGATAGATGGGAGGATGGGACAGAGGGAGATGGGGAGAGAGAGAATCTTAAGCAGTCTCCATCCCCAGCAAAGAGCCCAATATGGGGCTCTGTATAGCAGCCCATGAGATCATAACCTGAGCAGAAATTAAGAATCAGTCACTTAACTGACTGAGCCACACAGTCACCCCCTTTTCTTTCTTTTTTTTTTTTTTAACTTTAGATTAGTGTTATAGTACAGTCTTGCCCAAATGTATGCAGGTAAAATATTAGGAGACTCTGATTTAATCATGTATAAGCTGTGCCTGAAAAGCCAACTTGTAATATAGGCAAGTTCTGGATTTCAGTGTGTCCTATCATATTGATGTTGAAATACCACAATAGACAGAGGTCAGGTTGATTTAAATCTTTTTCACCCCATTTTATTGTGATATAATTGACCTACAACATTAAGTTTTAGTTGTATGACATAATGGTTTCAAATATGTGTATTTGTGAAATGATTACCACAGTAAGTTTAGTTAACATCCATAACCTTACATAGTCACAAATTTTTTTCCTTCTGGTGAGAACTTTTTTTAAAAAACATTTTATGTATTTATTTGAGAGAGAGAGAGAGAATGAACAGGGGGAGGGGCAGAGGGAGAGGGACAAGCAGACCACCCTCTGAAAATGGAGCTCTTCATAGAAGCTAGGCGAGGTTGGATCCCAGGACCCTGAGATCAAGACCTGAGTCGACTGAACCACCCAGGTGCTCTAGTGATAAGAACTTTAAAGATCTATCCCCAGCAACTTCTAAATATACAGTACAATATCGTTAGCTATGGTCATTATATTGTATATTAACATCCCCAGAACTTATAAGTGGAAGCTTGTACCTTTTGATCAAGTTCAGGTATTTTGCCCGCCCACCTCTGTTCTCCACCAATCCGTTCTCTGTTTCTGTGACTTTGGGTTTTTTTTAGGTTTCACATGTAGGTAAGATCATCCAGTATTTGTCTTTCTGTGTCTGGCTTATTTCACTTAGTATAATGCCCTCAAGATCCATCTACGTTGTCAAAAATGGCAGGATTTCCTTCTTTTTATGGATGAATAATACTCTATCATGTGTATATATGTCTCAAATTATCTTTAGTCTTTCATTTCCAAATCTTGGCTATTACAAACAGTGTGGCAGTGAACAAGGAGGTTCATGTATCTCTTCAAGATAGCAATTTCATTTCCTTCAGATCTATCCCTAGAAGTGGATTTGCTGGATCATGTGGTAATTCTTTAATTTTTGTTTTTCGAGGAACGCCTATGATGTTTTTCTTTGTGGTTGTACCAATTTATATTCTCACCAACAGCATACAAGTGTTCCCTTTTCTTCATATCCTTGCCAGACCATGTTATCTCTTGTCTTTTTGATAACAGCCATCCTAACACATGTGAGGTAATAGCTCGTGATTTTTCATTTATATTTCCTTGAGGATTAGTGATATTGAGTACCATAGTATGTACCTTTTGAACATCTTTGGCAAAATGTCTTTTCAGATCCTTTGCCCATTAAAAAATTGGATTATTTGCTTTTTTTGCTATTGAGTCATATAAGTTGCTTATATATTTTGGATGTTAATCCCTTGTTAGATATGTGGTTTGCAAATATTTTCTCCCATTCTGTGGTTGTCCTGTCATTTTATTAATCCTTTCTTTTTTGTTAGTTTGATAGAGTCCACTTATTTATTTTTGCTTTTGTTGCTTGTACCTGAAGTGTCATATCCAAAAAAATCATTACCTAGACTAGTATCAAAGAGCTTTTCCCCTGTGTTTTCCTCTAGAAGTTTTATAGTTTCAGGTCCTGCATTTTTCTTCAATCCCCTTTGAGTTAATTCTTGTGAGTAATGTAAGAGGAGGGACTAGTTTCATTTTTTTTTTGCATGTGAATATCCAGTTTTCCCAACACTGTTTATTGAAGAGACTGTCTTTTTTTCATTGAGTATTCTTGGCTCCCTTGTCAATTAGTTGACTGGATATGCATGGGTTTATTTCTGGGTTCTCTATATTCTGTTCCATTGGTCTGTGTGTCTGTTTTTATGCCAATACCATACATACTTTTTTTAATGACCTAAATCTTAAGCCACATTTAGGTTAGGAACTAGAAAGAAGAGAAGATACAAATATGATAAATGTTTTCTCTGACACCTTAAAATTAATATCTTTTTCTGTGATGACTTGGTCATTAGAGATAACATTTTTCTTTGAGCTTTCCATATTGTGCCAATGTGAACATTCCAGTAAAATGCTAAACCATCACTCATTAAAAATATTTCCCAAGAACCAGAAGTCAGTGATTTTTTCTCAAATGCCTAGATTATATTAGGCATTATGACATTTGGAATTTGTAGAGTTAGAGCACTGTGTGTAGTAGTATCCTTGTCCTTTGCAGTAAGCTGAATACCTTCACTTAATCAAGCTTAGACCTAGTCAACAAAGAAAATGGAAGCCTCCTGTAAAACTTTTTGTTTTAAAGAAATTAAAACATAATCAAAGATACATAAAATAATGTAGTAAGTCCACATGTATATGTCACCAGCTTCAACAGTCATCAGCTCAGGACTAGTCTGGTTTCATCTGTATCCTATCCACGTTGTGTTATTTTGAAGGAAATCTCTGAATTCATATCATTTTATCAATTATTTCAGTTAACTCTAAAAGGTAGGGACTTTAAAAGAAATCATAATACCACTTTTGCCCTAAAAAGTTCCTTAATATTATCAAATATTCAGTGTTCACTTCTTAAGTGTCATAATTCTCTTTTAATCATTCTCTTTCATCCATTATGATTGGTATATCTCTTAATCTTTATGTTTTCTTTGATCTGATTCCCTGACCCACCTTTCTCCCTTCCTTGCAATGTTGAAACAAACAAACAAACAAACAAACAAACAGGTTCTACAGAGTTTCTGACAGTGTGGATTTTGCTGACTGCTTCTTTGTGGTGCAGTTGATCTGATCCTTGGGCCTCCCTAATTCTTGTGAATTGCTAGTTGAAGCTAGAAGTGGGATCATGTTCAGGTTGGGTTTTTAAAATTTTGTTTTTATGGCATGGGTACTTAAAGGGGGTTGGTTTTCTTCCTGTTGGAAGTATGTAGTACCTGTTTATTTTTCTTCGTGATGTTGCAGCTAGAGCCTAGAGCTCTAGAGCCATTAATTAGGAGTTGCAAAAGGTGATATCCTAATTTTATCATTTTTTTCTTCATTTATTATTTGGAACATAAAAATATTTCATATTCTTTATAGAAGAAAAAGTTCTTCATGTCGGCTAGTGTTTACATGGTGATTGGTTTGTATAGGAGAGGTATGATATATGTTTAATTATTTTCCTTCATTTACCACTGAAAAAGTTTTTTTTTTTTTTAGAATCCTCTGGTGCTGGAGAGTGACTTTTTTATTTTTAAGACTGGTAGTTTTTAAGGTCTTCTTCTATCCTTTCAATTCAGAATTGTTATCGGGTTGTATCTAGTGTGTTATTTCCCTACCCCCACCATCAGTGCCTGGAACTTGAATCCCTTGTATCTCATGCCTTTCTGCAATCATGGGATAGTTCCTGTTTGTTGAATCATTGTGTTTCCTCAGTCTCTTTCTACCCCTCCACTTTAGCTGTTATTATTAACACTTGTTCTGCATTTGATTCTTTGTTCCACATTACCTTATCTTACACACGAGTTCTTCCTCTTTGTAGTTTTGCTCTGTGTTTCTAAATATTTCTTCTACTTGCTTTTTCAGACCATTAATTTGGTTTCAACAATGTCCATCCAGTTCTTCAGTTAAGCTATTGAGTTTTTTCCTTAGTTTTTATAAGGCATAATTTAGCTCTAAGACTCTGCTTAAATGTTCTTAATTATATATATTATTGTAATTATGTATGTATGTATGTATATATGTATGTATGTATGTATGTGTGATATTTATATGTGTATGTGTTGTAGTTGAGGCTGTTGTCCATCTCCTTTGCAGTTTTGTTCCACTAGGAGCCACCTATTCTGGGTTTTCTGTTTGTTCTTCATTACTTTAGCCTACTAGGTATATTGTTATTTTCCTTTGTCTGACTTACACTTCTTTTTACCCTTGTGGCTCAAGTTCAACAGTGAATATATATCTTTTTTTTTTTAAGATTTTATTTATTTATTTGACAGACAGATTACAAGTAGGCAGAGAGGCAGGCAGAGAGAGAGGGAGGAAGCAGGCTCCCTGCCGAGCAGAGAGCCCGATGCGGGGCTCGATCCCAGGACCCTGAGACCATGACCTGAGCCGAAGGCAGAGGCTTTCACCCACTGAGCCACCCAGGTGCCTCTAACAGTGAATATATATATTAACTGGTAAATGTTGGGAGGTATATGAGTCTTACCTTCTGGGCCTTCCTAAAGGGTAGGAAGGACTCAGCTCAGTAAGTTGTCCATCTGCATTGTAACTTCTTAGAGGCTGGGAGACCAGTAAGAATTTCAGAATACACAGGCTGGTATTGCTCTTTTTCTTGGTTGGCTGGGGTGGGGGGGGTTGTCTACAGTTCTACTGGTAAGGTTCTTTCCCAAGAACTGGGACATTCCTATCTTTGTCCTAGGGTTCTTTGCTCAGAGGAGGGCCTCCTTTCTCTTGGGGGTGGAGAAAGTATGCCACCTCTTTTTATCTGAATTCTAAGACCTCAACCCCTCCTTCTGGCCAATTTGGATGCTGATTTTTAGTAACTGCTCAAGGAGAAGTTGTTGGTATTTGGTTTGGATTTGGGAAGCGAAGACTGCAAGGATGCAAACTACCATTTTTCCTAACCTCCTTGGAAATCTCTAATTAGACATTTTCAGAGTGTATGAATATACTACAAAAATCTTTTAGGTGAAGAATTGCAACAAATACCTGAAAAATAGAAAGTATTGAATTCCCAGCTATCTGGTTAACCCTCTAATGCCTTCAAGTCTTCGCTCAAGCCTCACCTTCTCAGTATGTCTACCCTGACCACCCTATTTATATTGTAATTTTCATGCCTTGTCTTTATACTCCTGTTCCCCTTACCCTGCTTTATTGTTTCCCTACCTTCTGTACTTTCCTATATACTAGATAATTTACTAATTGTGTTTACTTATTACTTATTTACTTATTATTTTGTTAAATGATGTGCCTAGAGCATTTGACACCCAAAATGGATAACTTTTTAGCACTCTGCTGCCTAAATGATGACATTATTTTCATAAAATTTCCACAAATGAAATCGTTCATTTATTATATAAATAGTAAACTCTTTTATTGAGCTTCATTATTATAATCATGGCAGTAAAATAAATAAGAAAAGGGAAATACACACTACAGTACAAGACAGGAAAAAAGCACAACCCTTTAGCTAATTGTTTTTACATCTTGTTAACTTCTGAACCTTGATTCTTTGCTTAGAGGCTGATATTTTATGTAATTAATCACCCACAAACTAACAAGTGATTAAAAAACCTGAATCTCTCAACGGTACAGTTTAGGCAACTAATGATAAAATTACTGTTTTATTCCCTTTTTTGTTCTTTAGTTTGAAACATTAAATAATTTTAAAATAATGTTAAGGATACTGTTCAAGTTTAGCAAAATATTTTGAGTGTGAACTAAAATTTGCACTTAAAAATGTTCCATCTTGTGCTTGCACTCTTGTCTCATTTAAGTTTAAATTTTAAAATTAAAATTAAAATTTTAAATTTTAAACACAGGCCACCTGGGTGTCTCAGTTGGTTAAGCAACTGCCTTCGGCTTAAGGTCATGATCCCAGAGTCCCAGAATCAAGTCTCAAATTGGGATCCCAGCTCCAAGGGGAGTCTGCTTCGCCCTCTGACCTCCCCTCTTATGCTTTCTCTGTCTCTCTCTCAAATAAATAAATAAAATCTTTTAATAAATAAATAAATAAAACTTTAAATGCAAATATAAATAGAGGTCCCAGCTTTGGACAAATGACCGCATTGGAGTAACTCCAATCTGTTTGCTTTTATAATCCCTATGCTATCATTGTTTGTTTTGAATCTAGTTGAAATGCAGAAGAATGTAGTACTGCAGGGTTGAAGTGAACTTCGTCCTAAGAAAGGGTTGGAGACAAGAATTTTGCATTGAGCAGACTTGAAGTATGTCAAATCTTTGTGAGCTATTCTTGAAAAAGATGTATGTGGTTAAGTATGCATATATGTGGGCCAACATTATAATTGGGAATTTCCCAAATGAATGTGTGAAAAGCAAAGTTTATTAAAGAATAAATACTAAAAGTCCAATAATTTGAAGCTTACATATGTTTTATTCAAACTTAGCAGTAACTATAGTGGTTGTTTAGAACTAAGACCCAACAAAAGACTTTTTCAGGGAGAGGTAGTTCATCAGTGACATTGGTTAGAATTGTGGGCACATGGTGATAGTAAAAATCAGATTGCTTGTTAGTCTGTTTGACTATTGTATATAAATTCTTGACACAGCATTCCCTTATTGCCTGAACCAGTGTTCACTGCTCTCAACATCCCACCCTTAGAATGCCACTAATTATATTTGTTTACTGTAGTCTTTAGTGTACCCTTGCCCTGCATCCCATCCCCCATTAGCTCCATGAGGGCAGCTAATAATTTTGTTCAGTTATGTTTCCCGTCTAAAAAATGCTTGGAGTCTAGTACGTGCTTAATAAATATTTGTTGAATGAATGAAGCTCAAGGTCAGGGACATTCCTTTCTATTTTTTTTTCTCCTTTACCAAATATTTATAAAATAAATCACTATATAGTGGGTACTTTATTAATGTTAGCTGACTGAAATGCTTGATATGTGGTTTCTTTAATCTCTACAGAAGAATTTAAAATTTTGATTGTTGCTGCTGTTAACAAATTGCTACAAACTTAGTGGCTTAAAACAACTCAGACTTACTAGCTTATAGTTCTGCAGTCAGAAGCCTGAAATACATCTTAATAAGGCTAAAATCAAGGTGTTTCTTGATTTTAGAATCTAGGGATTTTTTCCTTCTGGAGGCTCTAGGGGAGTATGTTTCTGCCTGTTCCAGCCTCTAGAGGCTGCTTGAATTCCTAGCCTTGTACTAATACCATCCATCTTCAAAGCACTTAGATTTCCTACTCTGATTCTTCTGCTTCCCTCTTTCCCTTGTAAGAACTTTGTGATTATACTGGGCTTACCTGGATAATCCAGGCTACTCTCCCATCTCAAGATCCTTAACCTGAATTACCTCTGCAAAGTTCCCTTTGCCATGTAAGATATATCCACGTGTTCCGGGGATTAGGACATGGAAATCTTTGAGAGACCATTATTCTGCCTGCCTCAGTATCTTGCCAATACTAAATATTCCTATCCATGAACAAAATATCTTTCTCCATATATTTATGTGTTTGTAAATTTCTGTCAATTTTCAGTGTGCAGATCTTTTTCACTTTTTTGTCATATCCCTAAATATTTCATATTTTTGATGCTGTTATAAATGTTGATATTTTTAAAATTTCAAACTCTAATTGTTTTTTTCTAGTTTGTATAAATTTAGTTTTATTCTAAGAAAATCAATTAGATTTTCTACATAAATGATCATGTTGTCTGAATTAAGACTGTTTTAATTCATTCTTTTTTTTCTTTTTCTTGCCTGATTACAATAGTTAGAACCTCCAGGATAATGTTGATAGGAGTGGTAAGAGCTAACATTATTGTCTTATTCTTTATCTTAGAGAGAAAGCTTTCCATCTTTCCTGCTAACTGTAGGTTTTTCAGGGGCGCCTGGGTGGCTCAGTGGGTTGGGCCGCTGCCTTCGGCTCGGGTCATGATCTCAGGGTCTTGGGATCAAGCCCCGCATCGGGCTCTCTGCTCAGCAGGGAGCCTGCTTCCTCCTCTCTCTCTGCCTGCCTCTCTGCCTGCTTGTGATCTCTCTTTGTCAAATAAATAAATAAAATCTTTAAAAAAAAAAAAAACTGTAGGTTTTTCATAGATGCCCTTCATCAGCTCAAGGAACTTCCTTCTCTTCCTGGTTTGCTGAGTTTGTAAATGAGGAATGGATGTTGGTTTGTGTCAAATGCTTTTTCTATATATTTCTCACTATTGAGGTGATTATATGATTATTCTTTTTAGTTTATTAAGATGGTGAATTATATTCAGTTCAAAATCCTTCTAATTTCTTTTTTATCTTATTTACCCATAGGTTATTTAGAAGTGTGTTACTTAGTTTCAAAATATTTGGGGAGTTTTTTTTTTTTTTCAGAGATCTGTCTGTTACTGATTTCTAATTTAATGTTAGTTTCGAGAGAACATACTTAACATTTACTGAGACCTGTTTTATGGCCCAGAATTTTGTCTGTCTTGGTAAATGCTCTGCATATACTAGAGGAGAATGTGTATTTTGCTGGTACTGGGTGAAGTGTTTTATAAACGTCCATGAGATTATGTTGGTTGATACTGTTCTTCAAATCTACGATTATTTACTGATTTTCCATGTACTTGTTCTATCAATTATTGAGAGAGGGGTATTGACAGCTCTGACTATAATTGTGGATTTGTATATTTCCTCCTGCTGTTCTATCAGTTATTGCTTCATGTATTTTTAAGCTCTGTCGTTGGGGACATAAATGTTTAGAATAATTATGTCTCTTGATTAACCTACCCCTTTGTCACTATGAAATGACCATCTTTATATCTTTTGATATTTTTGCCTAATGTTAATATACATACTCCAACATTCTTTGACTAGTATTCTCATGGTATATGTTTTTCCCACTCTTTTGTTTTTAACTTGTTTATATTTTTATATTTAAAATGCATTTCTTGGGGCGCCTGGGTGGCTCAGTGGGTTAAAGCCTCTGCCTTCGGCTCAGGTCATGATCCCAGGGTTCTGGTATCGAGCCCCGAGTCGGGCTCTCTGCTCCGCAGGGAGCCTGCTTCCTCCCCTCTATCTCTCTGCCTGCCTCTCTGCCTACTTGTGATCTCTCTCTCTCTCTCTGTCAATAAATAAAATCTTTAAAAAAAAAATTAAAAAAAATAAAATGCATTTCTTGGGGTGCCTGGGTGGCTCAGTGGGTTAAAGCCTCTGCCTTCGGCTCAGGTCATGATCCCAGGGTCCTGGGATCGAGCCCAGCATTGGGCTCTCTGCTCAGCAGGGAGCCTGCTTCCTCCTTCTCTCTCTGCCTGCCTTTCTGCCTACTTGTCTGTCAAATAAATAAATAAAATCTTTAAAAAAATGCATTTCTTATAGGTAGCTTATAGTCGCACTTTATCTTTTTGTCCTATTGTCAGATTGCCTTTTATTGGGAGTATTTAAGCCATTTATACTTACTGCAGTCATTGATAGGGCTGGGCAAAATGTCTATAATCTTACTATTTGTTTTGTATTTGTCCCATCTGTTCTTTGTTCCTTATTTATTTTTATTCTGCCTTTTAGATTGAGTATTGTTTGTAATCCCATTTATCAAATACCTTTTAAAGAAGGTAGGTAAACAGATAGCAAGTAAATACAAAGTAACAAAAGTGGAAAGAACTGTGGAGGAAAGCAAAGTTGGAAAAATGAATAGGGGGACGCCTGGGTGGCTCAGTTGGTTAAGCAGCTGCCTTCGGCTCAGGTCATGATCCCAGTGTCCTGGGATCGAGTCCCTCATCGGGCTTCTTGCTCGTCAGGGAACCTGCTTCTCCCTCTGCCTGCCATTCTGTCTGCCTGTGCTCGCTCTCTCTGACAAATAAATAAATAAAATCTTTTAAAAAAAAGAAAAAAAAAGAAAAGAAAAATGAATAGGAGCAATCTGGTTTGGTAATTAGAGGAACTTGGTGGCAGGTTTGGTAAGATGGTCAGGGAAGGTGTGTTACCTGAAAAGATGACATTTAAGAAAATGGAGTGAATCATGTAAATGTAAGAGAAGAGAATTTCAGTTAAAACAGGATTGTAAAAACCCTGAGGTTTTTCATCATGAATTTATTTGCCTCTTGGGTTCAAGGAGCAGCAAGGAGGCCGTGTGGATAGAGCAGAGTACATAAGTGGATCATGAGAGCAGAGGGGCAATGGAAGCTGAGTTGTGAAATACTTTGCATGAGTTTCTGAATGAGATGCTGGGCTTTGAGCTGCAGGGCTTTGAGCTGGAAATGATGTGATCTAACTTAGGTTTAAAAGGATGACTCTAGCTACTATATTGAGCATAAACTGTGGGGAGGGGCAGCAAGAACACTAAGGGAAAGCCAGTGAGGAGGTTTTCATGATAATACAACTAGAGATGATAGCTTAGACCATACCTGTGAGAAATGGTTAGATTCTGAGTATTTTGAAGATAGACATGAAGGATATGCCGATGGATTAGATATTGGTATGAGGAAAGGAGAGGGTTCAAGAATGGTTCCACAGCTGGCCTAAGGAATTGAAAGGATGGAAGTATATTCTCTGATGTAGAAACTGTGGGAGTCAAATGTCTGTAACAACCTGGCACATGGTAGGTGCTTTGTATTGGGAAAGGCAGTCTTGTGCATGTAGGCTTTCAGTCCCTCTTGGCCATGACCTTAAGAATAGGCCTGAAGCCCAGAACACTTCCTTTACCAAGAGATAGAGTCCTCACATCCTGTGCTCCTTTGTTCTGCTCATGTATCATATGGTACCTGGACAGCCCCAGTGCTATATCTGTCCTGTTGGGGGGCGGAATGGAGTCCTTCTGCTACAGCACAAGAGGAGAGAACACAGGCCAACTGCTCTGTGTGGGTGCTAAGAGGGACCTGCTCTCTGCCGTGCAGGGGCAACTGACCCCCACTACTGATACCAATCTTGCTCTGTTTCTTCCCTATGTGAGTAGAGTGCTGTTCCATTCAGTGCTTGACTATTGTGTTTCCCACAGTGACTCCAGTACCAAAATGTACCAGGAATGCTTGGATTTCTACTCCTGGTGATAGGCAACAGATGTCACTTGCTCAAGACTTTGTAAATATTGAATGAATAAATGTATGAATGGGAAGGTTTGGGCTTCAAGTTAGGGGCTGTTAATTTTGAAATGACTGTTGGGCCTTTAAGTGAAGATCACAAGTAGGCAATTAGAAGTAGCAGTTTGGAGAGCAGGGGAGAAGTCTGCTGGGATTCTCATGGAAGTCATTAGTTACCACTTGAAAAAATTACAAAATAATTTGGAAAGAATTGGGTGTCTCCATAATGAGTGTTTCTAGCCAACAAAAGACATAGACAAAAATGTTCATAACAGCATTATTTGTGCTCAACCTAAACTGGAAAACTATATTCATCAACAAAAGAATGAAATAATAAATTGTGGTATCATTGTAGAATGGTATTCTGTACTACTGAAAACAAATGAACTTAGGTATGTGCAACAACACTGATGAAGACTGACAGAAAAGAGTTCTTTCTGTATGATTCCATTTATACAAATAGGGCTAAACTATGGTGTTAGAAATCAGGCTACCTTAGGGGGAGGAGGGAGCAGGTAGTGGTTGGGAGACAGCACTAGGGTACCTTCTGGAAGGCTGGCAGTGTTTTCTGTTTCTTCACCTGTGTGGTGATTATTATACGTTTGTTTTATCATCATTAATTTATACATTTAACTGTTGGATACTTTGGGGGATATTTTTGGGATATATAGTACATTTGTAAAAAATAAACTGTCATGTTGAAAAATTGCCTCTCAAAGAATTTGTTGACCAGACTCTAGTTTTGAAAGCTGTACTTGACTCCTAGCTATCTTTGTGATTTTAAGTGGTCATGAGGCATTCAAGATAAACCATTTCAACTGTGGCAGGAAGAATATCATACAAATAACTGAGTTCCTAATCCTGGAAAAGAGACGGAGCAATAACCACCAAAGTGCAGAGTTTCGCATACCTTCCTTGACATCTAAAATACCATTTGGGGGGCGCCTGGGTGGCTCAGTGAGTTAAAGCCTCTGCCTTCGGCTCAGGTCATGATCCCAGGGTCCTGGGATCGAGCCTCACGTCAGGCTCTCTGCTCAGCGGGGAGCCTGCTTCCTCCTCTCTCTCTGCCTGCCTCTCTGCCTACTTGTGATCTCTGTCTGTCAAATAGGTTAATAGAATCTTTAAAAAAAATTTTTTTTAAATACCATTTGGTTTTTTTTTTTAAAGGTTGGAATTTAAAGTGAATTAGAGAAATCTCAGTAGGAACTCCTTAAGTTTAAATATTGCATTAAAGCTGTATTCCCCATAGATGAAACTATGAAAACATTATTTCTCAAAAGAATGTAGTAACCTTATAAAGATAGACTTCAGTTAGGTATGTATTCATTGTTTTGAGCTTTGAGCATTGAGGTAAATCCATAATTTCATTTTAATATTTATACAAGGATGTTTACCTTTCAGTATATTAAAGCTACCTATATATACAGGGTAGTCACTTAAGATTCAAATCCCAGTCTTCTATATCTATGAATCATGTCCTCTTTGATATTTTGATTTCATTGCCTCAACTCCCCTCTGAAACTACAGGCCAAATCTAGCGAGAAAAATACAATGAAAATAAATGCAAGATCTTACATTTAGGTTTGAATTAAGAGTGTGAAGGAATGATTTACCAACATAAGTGATAAAGTTTCAAGAGGTTTTACTGATACCAGATCATTCTTCAAATGGGACTACCCCCTCAAAAGGTTAATGTCGTTGTAGGCTGTACTGCGTAATGATAGATAGACCACACGCAGCACATTACGGTCAGTTTGGGGCACCATATTTTAAGAGTGACATTGAGGGGCGCCTGGGTGGCTCAGTGGGTTAAAGCTTCTGCCTTCAGCTCAGGTCATGATCTCAGGGTCCTGGGATCGAGCCCCACATCGGGCTCTCTGCTCAGCGACGAGCCTGCTTCCTCCTCTCTCCCTCTCTGCCTGCCTCTCTGCCTGGTTGTGATCTCTGTCTGTCAAATAAATAAATAAAATCTTAAAAAAAAAAAAAGAGTGACATTGACAAATTAAAGCTCATCCAAAGGAAAGCACCGGGTTTTGAGATGTTGTAAAAATGGATTTATATGACTGAAGAAACTAGTACTCTGAAGTCTCACAGCAACCCTGTAAGGCATTATCCCCATTTTAAGAAAGGAAACAGGCTCAAAGATAACTAATGACTTATTAAAATGTTACTGAAAAGTGGTTAGCTCAGGGCTCACATCTCTTTGTTTTTAAATTAGTATCCTTTTCATTTCAAAATACTTTAGTAATATTTTTTAAAAGCTGGCTGTTAGCCCCTATAGAGGAGAAACTTGAAAGTGTAAGTGAATGGTTACAGATTAAATGGAAGGGAAGGGAACATTCTGAGTAGGAAGATCAGTGTGAAAAGATATACATTTACTAGTATTACAGAAATGTATTGTTTTACCCACATTTCTCTCACTCTCGTCTTTTCCAAGGTTTTTGACTCCAGTGAAGAATCTGGGTATCTTGTTCTCACCATCGTTATATCAGGTCATTTCTTCATTTCCCAAGGACAGACACTGCTGGTAGGTTTTATGCATACAGTTTTATATGCCAATATATTTCTTTATCTTTGTAGCTTTACATTAATTTTTGTACCCTCAAGCTTCTTCAGGGCTGCAGAAATTCATCATGTTCAACAAATTAAGCATTTATCAACGTTCTGTAGCAGAGGGAAATACAAAAATATACTGAATATTGCCTGGCCGAAAGGGGTTTATGGTTCTGTTTTGGGAGCCAAAGTGGATCAAAGGATTGAGATTAACCAGTATTAGAAAGGATTCTTAACTGGGGAAATTGGGTTGAGACAGGCTGAATTTATGGAGAAATGTGTGGAGGGTTTTTCAGAGAGGGTATAGATCTGAGGAAGTAGCTAGAAGTAGCTAGAAGAAAACTTGAAGCGTGCTATTATTAACTTCCATAGCCCTCTATAAAACTAATTTTATAAAGGTCCATTTGTCCTTTAATCTGAGCATATACACACACACACATTGTAGGAAATTTTTGAAATGAAGAAGTAAATAAAGGAGAAAATAACAGTCATTTTGCTTGAAAGTTTAGGTTTGAATTGGTATTTAGAAACAAAATGAAAAAACAATGCAACTTATAGTCAAAGAATTGTAAAAGAAAGAAATGGAAGGGAAGAGTATTATATCCTTTGCCTGTGAGTGATATCTGTATAGACATAATAAATTCATACAAATATTTACTGAATATCAACAGAGGCATAATTTATTCACATAACAGATATTTATTGAACAGTTATTATGTGCTAGGCATCCTAGATGCTAGGGATATAGCAGTAAAAAGCAGAGACATAAATCTATCATTGTGGAATGTCATTCTTGTGGGGAAAGACATCATGAACAAATAGGTCAAATATATCTAAAAGATATGAATTTTTGGTGAATCCCTTATGCATTCTGTTAGGATGGCAGCATCCCATAGTTGTACATTGCGATGATTCATCTCTCCATGGAGTGACTTGCAAGGTCCTCTCTGTGTTCCTTGTGATTTTTAAAACTGCAGCAATGGTTGTATCATTTTTGCTTTATTTGCCCAGTTAGGGCTTGTATTAGTTGCAGAGGATAAGATGTCTTCTTCAGCTTCAAATGAAGAATATTCCAGACGGTGGACTGGGGATGCCTAGCCCACAGCTAGTTCTCCTCTGTCAGTATTGTGAGTCTTTGCTGAATGATGACATTAAGGCAATTTGGCTTCCTTACACAGGGGGCCACCTTGTGCTTTGTCTGCTTCATCTGTTTGTACCAGTGGTAAATGTTGTTACAAACTGATAAGAAGTTTCTTTGTATCATACATGAAAGGATTTTTGCAATGCAGTTACAAAACTAAGTTTATCAAATTCCACAGACCCACTACTGAGAAATACAATGGTAACTCTACAATTTGTTGCCTGTTGCATATACATATATACCGTATATATTGGATAATACATTAAAAAAAATTCTAAGTAGGGTCCATACCCAGTATGGGGCTTAAACTCATGGCCCTGAGATCAGGAGTCCTGTGTTGTACTGACTGAACCAGCAAGGCGCCCCTACTGGATAATACTTTTAAAAAAATCTTTATTAAATGCTTTTTAAAACTCCGTTTTATTGAGGTGTAATTTACATAAACTCAGTAATTTTTAGTGTTCAATTTGATGTGTTTTTTTTTAAGATTTTATTTCTTTATTTGACAAAGAGAGAGAGAGATCACAAGCAGGCAGAGAGGCAGGCAGAGAGAGAGGGGGAAGCAGGCTCCCCGCTGAGCAGAGACTCACTGGGCCTCGATCCCAGGACCCTGAGATCATGACCTGAGCTGAAGGCAGAAGCTTTAACCCACTGAGCCACCCAGACACCCTGATGTATTTTGTTTTTTGAGAGAAAGAGTGCCCACATGCACTCAAGCGGGGAGGAGAGGGGCAAAGGGAGAGAGAGAGAATCTTAAGCAGGCTCCACGACCAGCACAGAGTCTGATGCAGGGCTCAGTCTCACAATCCTGAGGTCATGACCTGAGCTAGAATCAAGAGTTTGATGCTTAACCAACTGAGCTAGCTACCCAGGCACCCCTGATGTGTTTTGATAAATGAATATAGTTGTATAACCATTGCTAAAATCATGATGTAGAACATTCCAATTAACCCTGATAGTTTCCTTGTACCACTCTGTAGGCAGTCTCCTCTGTCTACTCTTGGAGATCTGCTTTTTCTTGCCATTGTTTTCCTTATCTAAAACTTCATGTAAATGAAAACCTAGGATATGTAGTCTTTTGTATCTGGCTTTTCCACTTAGCAAAATGCTTTTGAATTCATCCATATTTGTTCCTTTTCATTACTGAATAGTATTCACTTATCTATGTAAACCACATTAGCTTATCCATTCACCTTTTGTTAGACATTTGGGTTTTTCCTTTTTTTTTTTTTTTTTGTTACTATGAGTGATGCTGGAATAACCATTTGTATAAAGCCTTTGTATGAATGTATATTTTTATTTTTCCCTTGATAAATTCCCAAGAGAGGAACTGTCACTGAGTCACATGGTACATCTGTGTTATAAGAAACTACACAGCTGGTTTTCAGAGTGCATTCCCACACTGGGTGTGAGGGATCCAGTTGTTCCATGCCCTTACCAACTCTTGGTATTGTCCTTCTTCTTAAGTTTAACTGTCCTAATGGGTGTCTAGTGACATCTCATGGTAGTTTTAACTTGCATTCCCATAGTGATTAGTGACATTGGACAACTTTCTGTGTGTTGACAGGTATACCTTAGAGGTATTGCAGGTTAAAACCTGCAATATGTTATTAGGCCATATAATAAAATGAATATTACAGTATGGTGAATCAAATGCATGTTTTGGTTCCCAGTGTATGTATAAGTTAAGTTTACCCTACATTGTAGTCTATCAAGTGTGCCATAGCGTTATGTTTTTAAAAAAAAGTGTACATACCTTAATTAAGCAGTACTCTATGGCTAAAAAATGTTTACCACCATCTGAGTCTTCAGTGAGTCATCATCTTTTTGCTGGTTGGGGGTGGGGGGGTGGGGGGGTTGGTCCTTGCCTTGACGATGCTGCCTTCTGACACATCCGGGTGGTAATTGCTGAAGCTTGGGGTGGCTGTGGCAATTTCTTAAAATAAGACAGCAGTGAGGGGCACCTGGGTGGTTCAGTCGGTTAAGTGGCTGCCTTCAGCTCAGGTCATGATCCCAGGATCCTGGGTTCGAGTCCCACATCAGGCTCCCTGCTCAGTGGAGAGCTTCTCCCTCTCCCCCTGCCTGCCCCTCTGCCTACCTGTGCTCTTTCTCTCTCTGTCAAATAAAAAAATAAAATCTTAAAAAAAAAAAAAGACAGCAGTGAACTTAGCTGCATTGATGGACTCTTCCTTTTACCAACAACTTCTCTGCAGCATGTGATGCTGTCAAGATTGCCGCAATTCAGTCCCATCTTCAGGCTCCACTTCTAATTCTAGTTTTCTTGCTGTTTCCACCACAGCTACAGTTACTTCCTCCACTCAAGTCTGGAACTTCCTCCACTCAAAGTCCTCCATGTTGACTGGAATCCACTTCTTCCAAACTCCTGTTAATACTGATGTTTTGATCTCTTCCCCTGAATCAGAAACATCTGAATGGTACCTAGGATGGTTAATTCTTTCCAGAAGGTTTTTAATTTACTTTGCCCAGATCCATCAGAAGAATCTCTAGCTAAGGGAGCTATGGCCTTATGCAGTGTATTTCTTAAACAAAACTTGAAACTCAGAATGACTTTCTGATCCATGGGCTACAGAATGGCTGTTGTGTTTGCAGGCATGAAAACAATGTTCATCTCGTTATACATCTCCATCAGAGCTCTTGAGTGACAAGGTGCGTTGTCAATGAGCAGTAATATTTTGAAAGGAATCTCTCAGAGCAGTAGGTCTCAATAATGAGCTTAAAATATTTAGCAAACCATGTTGTAAAAAGATGTGCTGTCATCCAGACTTTGTTGTTCCATTTATAGAACCAGGCAAAGTAGCTTTACCAGAATTCTGAAGGGCCCTGGGATTTTTGGAATGGTAAATGAGCATTGACTTCAGCTTCAACTCATCAGGTGCATTAGCCTCTAACAGGAGAGCCAGCCTGTCCTTTGAAGCTTTGAGGCCAGGTGTGGACTTCTCCTCTCTACCTGTGAAAGTCTGACATGGCATCTTCTAATATAAGGCTGTTTCATCTACCCTGAAAAATCTGTTCTTTAATGTAGCCACCTTCATTATGATCTGCTTCATTATTGTCTGTTATAACCTGCTGCTTCACCTTGCACTTTCATGTTATGGAGACAGCTTCTTCCCTTACCCCTCCTGAGCTACGCTGTACTGGCTTCAGACTTTTCATCAGCAGCTTCCTCACCTCTCACAGCCTTCACAGAATTGGAGAGAGTTAGGGCCTTGCTCTGGATTAGACTTTGGCTTAAGGGAATGCCATGGTTGGTTTGATCTTTTATCCAGAGTGCTAAAACTTTCTCCATATCAGCAAGAAGACTGGTTTGCTTTTGAATCATTCATGTGTTCACTGGAGTAGGAATAACACTGTTAATTTCTTTCAAGAACTTTTCCTTTGCATTCATGACCTGGCTGACTTGTTTGGTGCAAGAGGCCTAGCTTTCAGCCTATCCCAGCTTTCAAGGTGCCTTCCTCACTAAGCTTAATCAGTTCTAGCTTTTGATTCAGAGTGAGAGACCTGTGACTCTTTCACGTTGAACACTTGCAGGCCATTTCTTTCTTTCTTTCTTTCTTTCTTTCTTTCTTTCTTTCTTTCTTTCTTTTTAAGATTTTATTTATTTGTCAGAGAGAGAGAAACAGAGCAAGCACCTGCAACACACACAAGCAGGGGGAGCAGCAGGCAGAGGGAGAAGCAGGCTCCCTGCTGAGCAAGGAGCCCGATGTGGAACTCAATCCTAGGACCCTAGGTTCATGACCTGAGCCGAAGGCAGATGCTTAACTGACTGAGCCACCCAGGTGTCCTTAGAGGCCATTTCACTGTGGGGTTATTACTTGGCCTAATTTTGATATTGTTATGTGTCAGGGAATAGGGAGACGCAAGGAGAGGGAGAGAGCTGGGGGAACTGCTGGTCAGCGGAGTAGTCAGACCACACAACATTTATTAGTTTGCTGTCTTAGATGGGTGTGGCTCATGACTCCCCAGAACAATTAGAGTAGTAGTATCAAAGATGACTGATCACAGATCACCCTAACAAATACAGTAATAATGAAATAAATTGAAATATTGTGAGAATTACCAAAACATGACACAAAGACATGAAGTGAGCAAATGCTGTTGGAAAAGTGGCACCAATAGATTTGCTTTGTACAGGATTGTCACAAAACTTCTATTTGTAAAAAACAACAGTATATGAGAAGTACAAAAGCTAAGTATTGCACAAAACAAAGTGCGATAAAATGACATATTCTTGTGTTTTCCTGTATTTGCTCTTCATATGTCTTATTAGTGTAGTGCCTGTTTATATCTTTTAATCGTTTTTAATTGGAGTTGTCTTTATATTTGAATTTTAAGAGTTCTTCTGATTACAACTCTTATCAGTAGTATGTTCTGCAAATTTATCTCTCAGTCTGTGGCTTACCTTTTGGTTTCTTATCAGTCTTTTGAAGAGCAGAAGCCTAAAATTTTGATGAAGTACCTTTTTTTATGATTCATGCTTTTTTATGCTGTTTTAGAAATTATTGTCAGCTCCCAGATTGCAAAAATATTTTTTCTGTTTTCTTCTGGAAATTTTGAAGTTTTAGCTCTTATATGTAGGCCTATGGTCCATTATGAATTTTTAGTATTATTTAATAACACTAATATTTATTATTTTGCATAGAGCCCCTTCTTCCCTTTGATTAAGGCAGTGTGGTATTGAGAAAAATGACTATATTATGAAATATCATGGATCTTAAGGAATCTACTTCTGGAACCACTGAGTTAGTTTTTAATGTATGGTGAGAGTTAAGGGTCAGGGTTAATTTTTTTCAGATAGAATGATCCAGCACCATTTGTTGAAAACTCTAGCCTTTTTTCATTGATTTACCTTGGTACCTTTGGGGAAATCAATTTGGTATGTATGTGTGGCTGTTTTTTCTGGACTCTCTCTTCTGTTCTATTGACCTGTACGTCTATCCTTACTCCAGGAGGAGACCATCATGATTACTTCAGCTGTGTTGTAATTTTTGAAGCAGGTAATATAATTCCTCCAAATTTGTTTTCTCAACGATGTTCTGGCTGTTTTAGGTTATTTGCATTTCCCTATAGATGTTAGAATCAGCTTTCCTACCCAAAAAAAACCCTGCTGGGGTTTTGACAATGATTTCTTCGAATCTGTAAGTCATTTGAGTAAAAATTGATGTCTTAATGTTGAGTCTTCTGACCCATGACCATGTTATAATTATTCATATTCATCCTTCCATTTGCTTATATACTTTTCCTCAGCAATGTTTTGCAGTTTCCACAATAGATCTTGCACATATTTAACTAAATTTATTCACAAATACTTCATAATTCTTACGTTATTGTAAAAAGAATTTTATAAATCTCAATGTCTAATAGTTTGTTGCTAGTGTGTAGAAACACAACTGACTTTTTTTCACATTGACTTTATATCCTGTGATGTTGCTGACCTCATTAGTTCTATAATTTTTGTAGATGTTTTTATAGAATTTTCCATATAGATGATCTGTTGTCTGTGAATACAGTTTTACATTCTTTTCAATCTATCTACTCTCCCCTGCCTCCCTTCCTTCTTTTCCCCCAGATGACACTGGCTAGGACATCCTTTACAATGTTGAATAGAAATGGTGAAAGTTGATATTGTTGCCTGATCCTGATCTTAGGGAAAAGCAGTCTCTTCACCAAAAAGTATAATGTTAGCACTGATGTTTTTGTAGATACCCTTTACAAGACTGAGGGAGTTCCTTTCTATTCTAGTTTGCTGAGAATTTTAATCATGAATAGGAGTTGAATTTTGTTGAATGCTTTTTCTGCATCTACTGAGATGAATTTCCTTTTTTATTTCCAGTTATGTTGATGTAATACATTTTTAAAGATATTCAGTTCTTATTGAATCTACCTTTATTGGAGGAGTATTTGATTTTTAAAATGATGTACATGTGATTAAAAATGATTAAAAATGCATATTAAAAATGTACCCCCTAAATTAAAGAATAATTTTTTTCAGTTCATACAGTTTATTCACAGTATTTTCTAGGTTCCACAAGAACCAACATACAGAAGAGCAAATGCATTTGGAATCATAATGCATTTTAATTACAATTTTATGTTGGTATTTCATTTACACACCCTCCCCTCTCATGTTAATCTGGGTTGTGATATATTTTTAGAATTTTTCCCATAAAAGGTAGGGAAAGGACAGCTATGGAAAGTTTTAGCCACTTCCGTTTTTGTAAGAGAATCCAATTGTTGGCATGGATTAAAATGTGCTATATTTGTACTATCTTTGTGGAAGCTACACAAACCCCTAAAAAAGTCATTTATTTTAGAGAAGCTGATGGCTAGGGCCTAGTAACAGTTTCCTCTGTGATATGTTTTTGTAGAAATCCAAACAGGTCAACAAGGCTTTGGGCTTTTTGCTTGAACCTCGAAGCTATTTCAACATAATTCCTCTTCAACTTCATATTTCTCTGATTGTCTTCTCCTGTTGAGGCCCATGGGAACTTAATGTTTCAGATTAAATTTAGCTTGGTGTCCAGTAATACCATGGGTTTCCATTTTGCTTGTTCAGTTAGCACGTGCACTCGTGATGACGTCACTGCCAGAGGGTTCCACATGTACCCACCACTGGGCCATTCTCTTGCTATTTCCTGTGGAGGGTTAGTATGGCAAGAAGGCGGGGAGACCTTTGCTCCATCCTCAATCTACCTTGGACTTGAGTGCAGCTGGTTTCCCCTTTCTGGACTTGGCATTTTAAGCAGAGTCTCCCTTGTCTATTTTGGGCTTTTATTTTATTTTTTTATTTTTATTTTTAATTTTTACTTTTTTTTGTTTTGGGCTTTTAAAATTTGTTTTTAATTGTGGTAAAATACACATACCATAGGACTTACCGTTTTAACTCTTTTTAAGTGTATAGTCTACTGATATTAAGTACATTCATCTTATTGTGCAGCCAACACTACTATCCATCTCCAAAGTCTTTTCACTTGCAAAATTGAAACTCTGTACCCATTATACCCATTAAACAGTATATCCCCACTTCCAGCCCAGCACCTGGCAACAATTCTACTTTCTGTCTCTGTGCATGTAACTACTGTAGGCACTGCATTCAAGCGGAATCATACAGTATTTGTCCTAAGGTTTATCCATTGAAACAGGTATCAAAATTTCCTTCCTTTTTAAACTGAATAATACTCCATTGTTTGTATTTACCACATTTTGTTTATTCATTTATCTGTCACTAGACAAGGGTTGTTTCCAATTTTTGCTCACTGTGAGTAATAGTGCTTATGAACATGACCCTGCTTTCAATTTTGGGGGGTATATACCCAGAAGTGGGATTATTGGATCCTATAATTCTATCTCAATTTTTTGAGGAACTGCTGTACTTTTCTCCACAGTGGATGCACTATTTTATACTCCCACTACTAACACTGCACAAGGGTTCCAATTTCTCCACTAACGCTTGTTAGTTTGTTGTTGTTTCTTTAGTTAAGGTATCACTGACATAACATTATATTAGTTTTAGGTGTAGAACTTAATCATTTGATATTTGTATACATTGCTAAATGATCATCACAACCATCTACTTAATATGTCACCTTATATATTTGTTGCAAAAAAACCTTTTTCTTGTGATGAGAAACAAGATTTACTCTCTTAGCAACTATCAGATATGCAGTACAGTATTATCAACTGTAGTTACCATGGTATACATCTCTGACTTATTTGTGTATTTATTTTTAAAATATTTTATTTTATTTATTTATTTGACAGAGAGGGAGAGAGAGAGAGAGAGCATGAGTGGGCTATCACAAGTAGGCCGAGAGGTAGGCAGAGAGAGGGGGAAGCAGGCTCCCTGCTGAGCAGAGAGCCTGATGCTGGCCTTGATCCCAGGACCCTGAGATCATGACCTGAGCCAAAGGTAGAGTCTTAACCCACTGAGCTACCCAGGTGCCCCTCCAGGACTTATTTATTTTGCAACTAGAATTTTGTACCTTTTACTATCTTCACATCTCCTCCTCCCTCACCCTGGCCACTCCCAACAGTATCTACTTCTGGCAACCACCAGTCTGTTCTCTGTGTCAAATGAACTTGGTTTTTTGGTTTTGGTTTTTAGATTCCACATGTAAGTGAGGTCACATGGTATTTGTCTTTGTCTGTCAGATTTATTTCACTTAGCTTAATGTCCTCTAGGTACATGCATGTTATTGCAAATGATGAGATTCTTTTTTATGGTTGAATAATAGCCCATTGTGTGTGTGTGTGTGTGTGTGAGAGAGAGAGAGAGAGAGAGAGAGAGAGAGAAAGAAAGGAGAGAGAGAGACATCTTCTTCATCCATTCATCCACTGAATAGACACTTAGGGTGTTTCCATATGTTGGCTATTGTAAATAATGATGCAGTAAATATGAGTGCATGTATCTTTTCATTTTCCTCAGATCAAATAGCCAGAAGTAGAATTGCTGGACCACATGGTAGGTCTAGTTTTAATTTTTTGAGGATCCTCCACAGTGTTTTCCATAGAGACTATGTCAGTTTACATTCCCACCAGTAGTGCACAAAGGTTCCCTTTTCTTCATATGATTGCCAACACTGATAATTTCTTGTCTTTTTGTTAATTGCCATTTTAACAGGTATAAGGTGATATTTCACTGTGGTTTTCATTTGCATGGTATATGATCCTTTTAATGTGTTGTTGAATTTGGTTTGCTAATATTTTGTTGAAGATTTTTGCATGTGTTTTTATCATAGATGTGTTTTGGCTGATAATTTTCTTTTCTTGCGGCATCCTTGTCTGATTTTGGTATCAGGGTAATGCTGGCCTCATAAAATGAGTTTAGAAGCACTCCCTCTTCTTCTGTTCTTTGGTTTTGTTTTTTGTTTTTTTGGAAGAACTTGAGAAGGATTGGTAGTAATTATTCTTTGAATGTTTGGAAGAATTCACCAGGGAAGGTGACTGCTCCTGGACTTTCCTCTTTGGGGAGGTTTTGTTTATTGATTCAGTCTCTTGACTAGTAGTCGATCTGTTCAGATTTTGTCTTTCTTCATGATTCAGTCTTAGTAGGTTGCATGTTTCTAAAAATTTAATCCATTTCCTCTAGGTTGTCAAATTTGGTGGCATATAATTGTTCATAACAGGCTTGTGATTTTGTAAGTCTCCTCTTTTGTTTCTGATTTTATTTATTTGAGTCCTCTCTTTTTTCTTGGTGAATCTAGCTAAATGTTTGTCAATTTTGTACAACTTTTCAAAGAACCAGCTCTTAGTTTCATTGATCTTTTCTGTTATTTTACCCTCTGTTTCTTTTTTTCTTTTCATAGTAGCCATCACAATGGTTTTGAGGTTGTATCTCAGTGTGGGTTGATTTGCATTCACTAATTATTAGGGATGTTGAACATCTTTTCATGTGCTTTTTGACAATTTATCTTAGAGAAATATCTATTCAAGTCTTTGCATATTTTCTGATTAGGTTTTCTTGTTGTTGAGTTGTAGGATTGAGAGCTTGTTGTTGTTACTGAAGTATAACATCTCTCCAAACATGTAAAACACACACACACACACACACACACACACACACACACACACACACACACAGTAGCTGATGAATTCAGCTTCTTTTTTATTAGGTCTCATGTGATTTCCTTTTTCTCTCTTGTTTCTTTCAGCATGAGTAGGTATAGGCTGATATAGACTGAGCACTGTCAGCCCTTTTTAGAGTGGGAACATGGAAGAATGGCTTCTGTGGGGGACAGCATTCTTCACCTTGCTGTACCCTCACCCAGTCACCATTAAGTGTAAGATTGCTCCTGCCTCTGCTCAGCCCTACTTGCCTCCTCCCTCCTGGTGCTGGAGCTCCTGATCAGAGTGCATTTCTCCTTTCCTGAGACATTGTCTGCTTTCTCTTTCTCAAACCCATTTTAAAATGTAGAGTTCATAACTCCTTTTGAGATATTGTCTCTGAAGTTAAAAAAAATTCTGTATGTAATTGTAAATGTATAAAAATCCTCCTTTTATCAGCATCTCCCTTCTCAAGCTAGAAGTTGCAGAAACCAAAATGCTAAAGATATCCAAATGGGGGAAATTATTTCCTAAGACTTTAGCCTCTCCTTTTTATCTCACTTAGTTCTGATCCAGCATGAGGGTCTTCACCTAAATAAAACTATATCTGAAACATAGGAGCTAAATGGTCTTGAGACCATTTTAATTCTGTCTTCTTGGGAAACATCCTGGAAATGATGGAGTTCGTTTTGTTTTGTTTTCCTTTTAACTTTTCATGCCCAGCCCAAATATTCTTCAAAAAGAAATTGTCTTACTATTTACCAGTGGAAATATATTCCTATTTAAGTGAACTCTGGAAACTGCAAACACTAACTTTAACCCTGTTAGTTTAAAAAATATTTGTTCAAATCACAGTCTCAGCTTAAGAATCTTCTGAAAGGAAAGCTTAGCACAGAGTTTTATTATTTTTTTTTAAAGATTTTATTTATTTATTTGACAGACAGAGATCACAAGTAGGTAGAGAGGCAGGCAGAGAGAGAGGAAGGGAAGCAGGCTCCCTGCTGAGCAGAGAGCCCGACGCGGGGCTCGATCCCAGGACCCTGAGATCATGACCCGAGCCGAAGGCAGCGGCCTAACCCACTGAGCCACCCAGACGCCCCTTAGCACAGAGTTTTAAAATCAAGTTATTCACCCAGTTAAATTCTTTAAATTAGAACCAGTCTTTTTCTTTGGCCACCTTTTCAAGAAGAGGCAAGGAAGACAGAATTCTTCATAAGTATATTATCACCCCCTTCCCACATTAAAAACCTGGTCAATTCTATCACTGTTTTGGTCTTGTATCTCCCCTCCAGAGAGATTTGGGTTAGCAAGAGTTAAAGCATTTCCCTGCTCTATTTTTATACTTTCCCATATCTTAGTAAACTTCAGTGCCTATGCAGTACTGGCTTGAAAAGTTGCTGACTACCCATCTAAGAGGCATGTGAAGGCCATCCTCCATCATACCTCCCCTACCTCCCTGTGCTGCCTTTAGGAACCTATGACCATCCCCACCTTCATTAGTGAGACATCCATGACTTACGCATTGGACTCGCTTGCCTTTCTTCTCTTAAATTATCCATTGGACTCAACTTGTCAGGAGGTAAGAGAACAGTCTGTGAACTCCATTCTTATGACTACTCCAGAAAAAACAACTCACACAGCAGCTGCAGTGTCCTCTCCTCCCAGACTTCCTCAGGCAGCATTCCCTTACTTGCCTTCCCAAACACTCCTTCCAGTTCCAAACTCGTTTAGCAAGGGTAGTGGTGAGTCTGTGCCAATCTCACTTCTTATGCCAACGGATGCATTTCAGGTGGGTGGAAGGAGAACGCGTACTCATACACAGTGGAGTTACAGTTCTTGCTTAATTAGCAACGGGAATAGAATCTTATTAGAAGTGAGGTGACCACACATGACTGCAGTGGATACAGTGAGTCTCAGTAGCGCCTCCCTCTCTCCCTTGTCTGATGATACTGGTTTTTTCCAGGCTCTAAAAAAAGGTCACTTTTTGCTAAGCCACAGCCTTTTATATGTGAGACTTAACCTTACCATTCCAGAAAAATGTATCCGTTTCTAATTAAGGGAATGTTAACAAGCATTGGATTCACCTCCATCTTTTCTATGATTGAAAGCTGTCAGTGCTCAGGTGTTTCTGCAGGCTTTTCAGCATTCTAGAACAGTGTCTTTCACATTTTCTGCTGGGAGACTGGGGTTTTGTTGTTGGTAGTAATGGCATTATCTTTCTAGAGTAAGAATATTGAATCTTTGAATGCATGTTGAAATCTTTTTTTTCTTGATTTGTCATTGGCTTTTTGAAAGTAATTTTAATTGGTGTATAACTTACAATAAAATGTACTCATTGAATTCATGGAGTTTTGATAAATATATACAACTGTATAAAGCACCATCACAATCATGATATGGAACTTTTACCCCTCCAAATTCCCCCATGCCCACCCATCTCCAGGCAACCACTCTTCCTCTCTGCTTTCTGTCACTGCAGATTAGTTTTGCCTTTGCTAACCACTGATATAAATGGAATTCTGTAGTTTGTACTCTTTCTTGTCTGGTTTCTTTTACACAGCTTAATGTTTTCGAGACTTGTCCCTGTTGTGTGTGTCATGTTCTCTTTTATTGATGATTAGAATTTCATTTTATGAATGTGCCTCAATTTGCTTATCCATTCATCTGTAGATGGATATTTGGATTATTTCCACTCTGGGTCCATTATAATTGAAGCTGCTAAGAACATTTGTATACATGTCTTTATGTGAATGTAATGTAAACACTTGTTTATGTTTTAGTATCTCTTGGGTAATACCTAGGAGTAGAATTGCTGGGTTGCATGATAAATGAATATTTAGGTTTATAAGAAACTGTTAATTACACTGTTTTTCAAAGTAGTCATATGATTTTGCTTTCCTACCAACTCTGTTTGATAGTCCATGTTGCTCTACATTCTTGCTAACATTGGTATTGTGCCTTTTTTATAATTTTAGGTATTTTAGTGTCTGTGTAATGGTATGTCATTGTAGTTCACTTCTCATTCCTAAATTACTAATAAAGCACATATGTTTGTTGTCCAGGTTAAGAAACAGAACATTTTGGGGCACCTGGATGGCTCAGTCAGAAGAGCACATGACTCTTGATCTTGGGGTTGTGAGTTTGAGTCCCATGTTGGGTGTAGAGATTAAATAAATAAATAAGTAGATAGATAGATAGATAGATAGATAGATAAATAGGGGCACCTGGGTGGCTCAGTCATTAAGTGTCTGCCTTCAGCTCAGGTTGTAATCCTGGGGTCCTGGGATTGGGTCTCACATCAGGCTCCCTGCTCGGCAAGGAGTCTGCTTCTCCCTCTGCCTCTCCCTCCTGCCTGCTCATTCTCTCTCTCTCTCTGTCAAATAAATAAATAAAATCTTTAAAAATAAAAATAAAATATATTTAAATTTATATATGAAGTTATATATTTAAATTTATGTAAAATCTACTTAAATTTATATATAAATTTATATATAAAATATATAAATATATAAATATATACAATATAATATAAAATATATATAAATAAAAAATAAATCTTTTTTTAAAAAGGAAAACATTTTTGAAGTATAATTGACATATATACTATATTAGTTTCAAGTGTAGAATAAAATGATTCAATATTTGTATGTATTGTACAATATATAATCCCCAAATTAGTGTGGTTGACATTCATTACTATGCAGAATTACAAAGATTTTTTTCTCTTGTGATAGGGACTTAAGATCTTTTTAAGCAACTTTCAAATATGCAATACTGTATTATTAACTATAGTTCCCATGCTGTACCTTTCATCCCTGAGATTAACTTATTTTATAACTGAAAATTTATGCCTAAGAAATAGAACATTTTGAAGCCCCCAAAACCTCTCATGTTCCCCTCCAGTCCCTATTATGTATCACCACCCTCCTGAAAGTTAGCCACCATTCTGACTCCTAACAGTAGATTAATTTTGCTTGTTTTTATACTTTATATAAAATGAATAAATACAAGACTCTTCTGTGCCTGGCTTCTTTCACTCATAATTATATTTATGAGGCTTGACCATGTTGTGTGCAATTACAGATTATCCATTCTTGTTTTGTGAATATATGACAATTTACTTAATTTACTGTGTTGTTTGATATTTGGGTAATTTCCAAATTTTAGCTATTACAAATAGTGCTGCTGTGAATATTCTGGTACATATTTTTGGGTGAACACTTGTATATATTTTGTTGGGCATATAGGTAGGAGTGGAATATGTGAGTTATAAGATAGCACTTCTCAAACATTAGTGTACCTATGCTACATTATATGTACCATATATGTACCAATGTACCTATAACCTTGGCTCTTAGTAAATTGCTGATTGTGAATCAGCAGATTTTGGATGTGGTCTGAGATTTTATGTTTCTAACAAACTCCTAGGTTTGCTGTTGCAACTAATGATGCTGTTGTTACTGATCCCTGGACATACTCTGAGAGACATGCCTGTATTCAGCTTTGGTAGATACTGCCAAAGAGTTTTCCAGAGTGATTATGCCCAGTTTATACTCTTGTTAATAATGTATGAGAGTGCTCCACATTCTTGACAATGCTTGGCATCTTCTCTTTATTTTGGCAATTTTGGTAGGTACATAGTAATGTCTTATTGTGGTTTTAATTTCTATTTTTCTACTTAGTAATGAAATTATGTACTTTTCCTTATATTTATTGGTGGTCTGGATATCCTCTTTTGTGAATTGTATGTTGAAATCTCATTTTTTTACTGGGTTTTCCTTGATGTTGTTTTTCCTTATGCTATTATAGTTCTTACTCTGTTACATCTATTTGTCTCCTTATTCTTAATTTTTTTTTCTTTGAACTCCCTACTTATTTCTACCTTACTCTTAGCCAAACTTCAGTCTGCTACACAATATCTGATCTGTCATCTCGGTTTCAAAGAACGTGGGTTTTTTTTTTTTTTATTTTATTAAATTTCATACAAAGCAATTTTAATTAAAATTTACTTCTGTTTCTAGGGTTTTTTCAAAACTGTATGCCCTTTTCTATATCTTGAGTGTTGTTTTTTTCCTTTTCCTTTTTTGCTGCAGAACGGTTTCATAGGCCCCGTACATGTTTTTTTCTCCTCTTCCCTCTATCTCTTCCCCTCTTCCTATTCTTTTTCTCTTCTTCTTCCTCTTCCTCCTTCTCTTCCTCTTTCTCCTCCTTTTTTCTGTTTTATTCATCCTTATGCTGGGAGAAGTCTCATCTAGGGCCTGTGTGTGGATTCATTTGCAATAACCTTACTGTCCTTGGATACTAATAGATTTTCCTTTCAAATATTACAGAAGTGACCTGGTTGATAGAAATTTACATTTCTGTTCATATACCTGGAAGCCTGAGAGGAGTGGTTTGGGAGCCTGTCCTAGCAGGGAGTGATGTCTCTGTCTAATTTCTTCTATGAGGAATGAGACTCATTCACAGCTCTGAGGCTAGCTTTTGGTAGCCACAAGGCCACTTACATACTATAGTTATTCATCCACCTTCTTTGTACCTCTGTCCACTATTTCTGGGTGAAATTGCTAGATTTCCTAGACCATCATTTAGTACATTTCAGTGCATATCCTGCGGTACAGCTGTTTCCAGTGCTCTTGATTGGTAGTGGTAAAAAGTATTTCACATGAAAGATTTCTTATTTTTTTTCCTATGGTGCTCCCTTCCCCTAGCTCTTGCCGTCTTTTTTTTTTTTTTAATTAACATATAATGTATTATTTGTTTCAGGAGTACAGTTCTGTGAATCATCAGTCTTATAACAGCACTCACCATCACACATACCCTCCCCAATGTCCATCACCCAGCCATCCTATCCCTCCCACCCCAATCCCCTCCTGCAGCCCTCAGTTTGTTTCTTGAGATTAAAAGTCTCTTATGGTTTGCCTCTCTCCCCAGTCCCATCTTGTTTCATTTTTCCCTCCCTCCCCTCCCCATGACCCCCCCTTCAGATTCCTCATATCAGAGAGATCATATGCTAATGATTGACTTATTTTGCTTAGCATAACACCTTCTAGTTCCATCCCCGTAGTTGCAGATTTGCCCTTCTTATTAATGGCTATTTTTGCCAGTATCTCCTCTGTGTTCTCTCCAGCTCACAGCACTCCTTTCTCAGGAAGATAAGTCACTAGTTGGCTCTTGACATCTTTCTTCCATCCCAGATTTATCTTTCCATGTCTTTCAGAAAGTCTTCAACAGTTTTGTCATAGGAATGGCATCCATTCCTAGTTTATAGGATTGGTGTAGTTGTGTCTTATTTTAGATTTGTTTTGGAATTTTAATTGTGATGGCATGAAGGTGTTGAGTTTAATGTCTCTATTCAAGATGTTGTCATCTGTAAGTATAAAAACCTTTTAGATAATTTTTAGGTTTTTTTCCACTAAAATACCTTGTTCCACCAAAATGTACATTTTTTCACCTTCGAGTAACAGAGTTAAAGTCTTGCTACTTTCTGTCGGGTTTAGTTGTTCATGGTATCTCAGATGAGGTTATGTTAGCAATTAATTGGGTGATAGTCTATCAGTGGACTGGAATATCCAAGTATAAATCAAGAACATTTCTGTACCCTAAAATACTTCACAGACTATAGTGGATCAGACAAATGAGGCCCTCTAAATGGGTGATTGTTGACCTAGGGCTGTGCTACTTTGTTATGCTAAGTGTTTTGTGATGAGTGAGTGTATACATCTAGCTTTACGATAAGGTAATGGCTCTGATATGGAATGTAAGGGCTTATCTAGCCTGCCTTGCTTTTAAAACTATAATTACACTTTTGTTCTGTTGGACTTCAGTGGGGTCTTTGTATGTATTTCTTGTCCTTTCTTTAGGGACCAGTTCTTGACAATAATTTGTAAGAAAGCTTCTATTTTGTGTTTAGTCTGAAAAAATCTTAGGCATATGAGGCCAATAATACTGATCATTTCCTTTTTTCTTTTATCTTTTTTTTCCCTTTAAAGTGAGTCATAACTTTGGAATGATGATTTTGAAAAGAGATAGTAGCTACTCACAAAGAGTAACTTGACATTGGAAACCCAAATGCCTCCCCCCAACTTCATTTCTAAACATCTCGGAGTCAAATATATTTACCAGATTTTATAGATTGTATCTTTATTCTTAAAGCTCCCATTTAATTTATCAGACTTGTAGTTTGGAAGAGGAAATGCCTCTTTGGGGCTGAATTCTGATTCTTATTTCGTATAGTGAAAGTTATCTCACCAGTTATCTGTGATATGTTTTATCACAATGTCATGATGATATGTTTTATCATCAGTGTCATGACTCAAAAAAAACATTGTGAATACCCTAGTCTTAAAATGTTTTTAAAGAGCAATTAGGGGCACCTGGGTGGCTGAGTGGGTTGAAGCCTCTGCCTTCAGCTCGGGTCATGGTCTCAGGGTCCTGGGACCGAGCCCTGCATCGGCCTCTGCCCGGCGGGGAGCCTGCTTCCCCCACTCTCTCTGCCTGCCTCTCTGCCTACTTGTGCTCTCTCTCTCTCTCTCTGTCAAATAGATAAAGTCTTTAAAAAAAAAAAAAAGCAAATATAAAAAAAAAGTTTTCATCTCTTCCTATTTTTGACTGCAACAAATTAATTCTTGGTTTAATTTACATTCCTCTTTACTGTCTTATCAAATGATGTGGCATGAGTTCAGTCACATGGCATTCAACCAGGTTTCTAGATTCCTTCTCTGGTTACAAGGTTACAGAATTTAGAGTCTTTCTGAAAACACATTGTTGGTGTAAGATTTTTTTCTCCTGCAGTATTCAATGCTGCATGAATTTTGATTGGATCAGCTTTACTTGGGTTATTTTAAAATAGTAAATCTTTTATTATTATTAGAGAAAAGCAATTTTTTTGTATCACTAATCATTAGCAAAGAGGAAATGAGCAATTTTGCTTTGATTGTTACTACTTAAACTCTTCTTTTTAAACCTTTAAAGTAATTTAATTCTTGTGAATATTTAGTTCTTCAATGGAGCTTACTGAGGAGACAAAATTTATATACTTGTAACAAAGAAAGTGCAATTCCAAGTGATGTGGTTTAGATTATAAACACTAACACCATTATTTCTTTTAAACTTGTTATTTGGAAATAATTTCAGACTTAACCAAAAAGTTTGCAAAAATAACACAAGGAATACCTTTTACCACATACCTTTCACTCACCTTCTGCAATGATCAAAACCGGGGATTCTGGTCTGACACAATACCATCGACTTATCTGCACACTTTAGTCTTATTTTACCAGTTGTTCACTGTCCTTTTGCTGGCCAAGAATCTAATCTAGGATCCCACACTGCGTTTAGTTGTCGTGTCTCCTTGAGCTTCTTCAATCTGGGACACCTCCTCGGTCTTTGTTTTTCATGCGCGTCTTTGATGCATTAAGAGTATTGGCCAGGGGGCGCCTGGGTGGCTCAGTGGTTGAGGCCTCTGCCTTCGGCTCGGGTCGTGATCCCCGGGTCCTGGGATGGAGCCTCCGGCGTCGGCGTCGGGCTCTCTGCTCAGCGGGGAGCCTGCCTCCTCCTTTCTGTCTCTGCCTGCCTCTCTGCCTACTTGTGATCTGTCTGTCAAATAAATAAAAATCTTAAAAAAAAAAAGAGTATTGGCCAGTTATTTCGTAGAATGTCCTAGAAGAGAAAGATGTTCGGCTTTTCTCAGTTCATCGTCTCAGGAGGTATGCTGTGCTGCTATGTCTCATTACTGGTGATGATTATCTTGATCACTTGCCTAAGGTGGTATCTGCCAGCTTTCTCCATTGTAAAGTTAGTTTTTCTTTTTATAATTGGGGAGATATTCTGACGTATACAAGTTTCTGTTTCTCATTATACTCTTGTACACTAATTTTAGCATCCATCGATGACTCTTGCCAGCAACAGTTATTGCTCTAGTGATTGCCAAATGGTGATTTTCTATTTCAATGATTCTTTGCACATTTATTAATTGGAAGGGTGTCTCTTTCCCCATGTTTATTTATTTATTCAATTATTTGATTACATAGGTATAGACTCACGGATATTTACTTTATTCCATAGATCACTATCCGCAAATATTATTATTTATTTTGGTACTAACACCATCTTTATGTTAGAATATCATGGTTCTTTTTTTTTTTTTTTTAAGATTTTATTTATTTGACAGAGATCACAAGTAGGCAGAGAGGCAGGCAGAGAGAGGAGGAAGCAGGCTCCATGCTGAGCAGAGAGCCCAATGAGGGGCTTGATCCCAGGACCCTGGGATCATGACCTGAGCTGAAGGCAGAGGTTTTAACCCATTGAGCCTCCCGGGCACCCCTGAATATCATGATTCTTAAACTTTCTGGTGTGCCATGAAATTTGATGTTGGGCAAAATATTCAGCTATTTTCACCTTCAGTGTGCTCAGTGTAAAATGGAAATAATATCTGCTCTGCTATATATAAAATAGATTTGCAATCTAAAATGTGATACAAATGGTAACATTGTCGTTATTTTGTTTTAAATGCCTGTGGCTGTTCAGAGAACAAAAGCTGTTTTCAGGGGTAGACTTGAGAGTTAATTCTTTTAGACTGTTCACTTATTTCAGTAGGGAGGACCAAGAATGAATGTGGAGAGAAATGGCTGAGATTAGAGACAGAAGAAACACAAAAGTAAATCATATAAATACAGAGCAGTACACGTTCTCACATTCTGCTGTGTACAATAAATACTTTCTGAATTCCCTAGAATATTATGCAATAGTAAATGTATTTGACTATTAGTTCTGAAAACTACCTTGTTTCATGTAGCAAAAATATGTTGCCAAATTAAATGTGGCTTATAAAAACAACATTAACTTAATTTTTTCTGTTGTTTGGTTTGGAAACATTATCTCTGGTGTACTTTATTAAGGGTGTGTGAAATACACAAAACCATGAGGTGTTGTGGATGTTACTGCTCTTGGCATTCTTTCCAGTTTGCTTTGTGAGTCTTTTTTGGTACCTATGATAATACTGTGCACGGAAGTCCTTGATATGACTCTTATTACGTTTCTGAATCAATAGGTGTATATCCTGCCCAGGATCTGTACCTACATCCTGTTTGCTCTGGATGTTTGGAAGATACATTGAATGTTCAATTTATGACTTAAGATTTGTCTTTTTCCTTTTTTTTTTTTTTTTTTGTCTTTGGGGATAAAGGTTTTATTTCTTCATGTCATCACAATCAGGCAAAAAATAGTAGACTAAACTGCTAAGTAGGTCGACCTGCCTGAGCACGGTGAGGTGGCGAATTCTAATGAGATTTCCTGACTTCAGCAGTTACTAGTGCTGGGAACAGCGAGTGGAAATAGCAATACTTGAACTGCAAGTAGTCAAAGAAGAATAAATGAGTTTCCACTTTGTTCAACATTTGTAACTGAGGAAACAGAAGACTTCACACCACAGCACATTTTTTCCTATTTCATGTTAAAGAATATGGCCAAATAAAGGCATGAAATCAGAATGAAATACAGAAGAGATCAGAGTAAGTGATTGTATTAATGGATGTGGGCTATTTCAGTTGGCATCTTCTGTGTTCTCTTATACAGTAAAAGATTAGAAATAGACTTGCCTTATCATTGTATATGTTTATAAAAGCTCACATGAGGCATTGAAGCTATCAAAGGTTGATGTTTTGTGCCAGTTATTTTGGAGATGGATGTTTTATAAATTCAGAGACCTCAAAATCAACAGTAAATGCAATGAACCTCAAACTTTGGGTTTAGCTTAGCTTTTGATTTCAGCTTGGAATTTCACTCTTCTTTGTTGGTTTTTGGCTGTTGACTTGTGTGCACAATGACACTCAGCTGAACTTTCCCCCTTGTCACTGCTGCTCTGGCTTGGTCTACCAAGTTATTAAAATTTTCCAACTGACAAAGGGAGGACATTGGGCACTCCCAAGGAACACCTGCCAGGTATTAGTACTTATAACTCAGTATGATTCCTTTTATTTAGTTGAAGTGAAACCCATTTTGAAGGGGGAAAGTATTATGGAAGAATGTTTAATTGCTGTAAGGCTGTGTGGAGAATTTTTAAAGAAAAATTAAGTATTCACCATAACTCATTTTGACCATTTGCTATCTAATGCAGCCTTTTGTGCTTAAATCTTTCAGGTTGGTACAGAAAGAAAAAAAGGCTAATGAAAAAAAATTTTTATGGAAGTATAATTAACATACAATGTTATGTTAGTTGTAGGTATAGATTCTATAATTCTTTATTATTATTATTATTATTTATTTATTTAATCTCCACATCCAATGTGGAACCAAAACCCATGACCCCGAGATCAAGAGTTGCACACTCCTCCAACTGAGCCAGCCAGACACCCATATATTATGGTATGCTCACCACAATAAATGTAGCTACCGCCTGTCATCATACAACGTCATTACAATACCTTTGATTATTCCTTGTGCTGTAGTTTTCATCTTTATGACTTATTTATTTATAACTGGAAGTTGATAACCTCTTAATCCCCTTTATCTATTTCTCCCATCCTCCCACCACTGACATATTTTTTATAGCTGAGTAATATTCCATCATATATTACCACATCTTTCACCATTCATCTGTCAATGGCCTAACATGTGATCTATCCTGGAGAACCTACCATAAGTACTTGTAAAGAATGTGTCTTCTGCTGTTTTGGGGTGGACAATTCTGTATATATTTGTTAGGTACATCTGGTCTCATGTGTTGTTCAAAGCCACCGTTTGCTTATCGATTTTCTCTCTGGATGACCTATCCATTGATGTAAGTGAGGTGTTAAAATCCCTTACTATTATTGTATTACTGTCCAGTTTCTCCCTTTTGTCTGCTAATGTTTGCTTTAGATATATAGGTGCTTTTGTGTTGGGTGCATAGATATTTACAATTGCTATGTCCTCTTGTTGGATTGATTATTATCATTATGTAGTGCTCTTCTTTGTCTCTTGCTATAGTCTTTGTGTTAAAGTCTACTTTGTCCTTCTATTTGCATGGTATGTTTTTCCATCTCTTTACCTTTTTTTTTTTTTAAGATTTTATTTATTTATTTTACAGACAAAGATCACAAGTAGGCAGAGAGGCAGGCAGAGAGAGGAGGAAGCAGGCTCCCTGCTGAGCAGAGAGCCCGATTCGGGGCTCGATCCCAGGACCTTGGGATCATGACCTGAGCCGAAGGCAGAGGCTTTAACCCACTGAGCCACCCAGCCGCCCCTCCATCTCTTTACTTTCAGTCTATAAGCGTCTTTAGGTCTGAAGTGAACCTCTTACAAGCAGCATATAGATGAGTCCTGTTTCTTTATTCATTCAGTCACCCTGTGTATTTTGAGTGTTTGAGTGTTTAGGCCATTTAAAGTTATTATTAATATGTATGTACTTGTTGCCATTTTGGTAATTGTTTTCTGGTTGTTTTTTTAGTTTTTCTTTGTTCTTTTATTTCTCTCTTCCTCTCTTCCCTTGTGCTTTGTTGGCTTTCTTTAGTGTCATGCTTGGATTCCTTTCTTTTTATTTTTTGTGCATCTCTTATAGGTTTTTGTTTTGTGGTTACCATTGGATTCATATATAACATCTTAAATGTATAGCAGTTTATATTCAGTTGATTGTCAGTTAAGTTCAAACACATTCTAAAAGCACCAAATTTTTACACTCCCCTCCACATTTGATATATATGATGTCATATATATATATATATGATGTCTTTTTATTTTGCGTATCCTTGACTAATTTTTGTAGATTTAATGGATTTTACTGTGTCTATGTTTAACCACCATACCACTGGGTTTTTAATTAATTAATTTAATTTTTAATTAAATTAATTTAAAATTTTTTAAAATTTAAATTAAAAATTTTAATTCTAAAATTAAATTTAATTTTTAATTAATAATTAATAATTAATCTACTTCCTTTGCTCTTTGCTTTTATCTGTGAAATTCTGTCTTTTTATAATTTTCTTCTAGTTATGGCATTTTCTTTCCCACTTAAAAAGTCTCTTTGGGGTGCCTACTGTGTGGCTCAGTCAGTTAAGCAGCTGCATTTAGCTCAGGTCGTGATCCTGAGGACCTGGGACTGAACCCCACGTTAGGCCCCTTGCTCAGCAGAGAGCCTGCTTCTCCCTCTCCCTCTGCCTGCTGCTTTGCCTACTCATGCTCTCTCTCTATTGTTCTCTCAAATAAATAAAATCTTTAAAAAAAAAAAGTCTCTTTAACATTTCTTATAGAGTATTGGCTTAATGGTGATGAATTCCTATAACTTTTTTGGGGGAAACTGTCTCTCCTTCAGTTCTGAATGATTGCCAGGTAGAATATTCTTGGCTATAGGTGTTTTCCTTTCAACATTTTGAATATATCGTGTCGCTCTGCAAAGTTTCTGCTGAAAAATCAGCTGATAGCCTTTTGGGGTTTCCCTTATTTGTAACTGTTTTCTGCTTTTAAAATTCTCTCTTTATTCATGCCATTTTAATTACGTGTCTTGGTATGGACCTCCTTGAGTTAATTTTGCTGGAAGCTGTCTGTGCTTCCTGGACATTAATATCTATTTCCTTCCCCAGATTACATCAATCTAACTTGTGCATTTTGTTGAATGTAAATCCTACACCAATTTAAAAAAAAAAAATTCTTCCATTATTTTTTCCTTGCTACTACCACCATATTCTTGTTTACTCTGATTGGAAAACTGGGAGTTTCTCTAGACTCCCTCCTTCTCCTTCTGAATAATAACTCTTGACTCCTTCCCTCCTGTTCAGCCTCAGCACCTCTGTTCATAGAATGCAGACCAGGCTGTAGATGGGCCCAGTCTGTGTCAGGTTCCCCCTCCAAGCCTTTGGGTCGAGGGATGGAGTCATTGGACTTAACTACCCATTTAACCAGAGTTGTAGTTTGGGGAGGCAGTGATTCACTCACCAACACAGATTACATGAGAATTTAAGGCATGTTCATGAAGTCATTTGCAGTACCTAGGTATGATATTTGGGTATGATATTTGGAGTAAAAAAGAGATGCCAAAACACTGCTTTTACTAAGAATATTTCTTATTGCACATCCATGAGAGTATAACATTCAGTCTAGTTGAATAAATGTTAAGTAATGATTGAAAGAAGCAACTTTTTATTACATGTAGTTTATAGGAGATTTTAAGGAAAGATGCATTTTATGCAAGTATTGGTTATCATTTTTCTTTCTTAATGGAAGGGTAGTAAAAGTAAAAATCTGGAGGCTCCTGGGTGGCTCAGTCATTAAGCATCTGCCTTCGGGCTCAGGTCATGATCCCTAGGTCCTGGGATTGAGCCCTGCATTGGGCTCCCTGCTCAGCGGGAAGCCTGCTTCTCCCTCTCCCACTGCCCCTGCTTGTATTCCTTCTCTCTCTCTCTCTCTCTCTCTCTGTCAAATAAATAAATAAATAAAATCTTTAAAAAAAAATCTGTAAGAGGGTTCAGAATAAATGATGAGAGTTTTTATTCTGTGGGGTTTTTGCCAGTTTTATTCTTGAGGAACGACAGAATTGATTCACTTTTTAAAAAATTATATTTATTTATTTGACAGACAGAGATCACAAGTAGGCAGAGAGGCAGGTAGAGAGAGAGGAGGAAGCAGGCTCCCCACTGAGCAGAGAGCCCAATGCAGGGCTAGATCCCAGGACCCTGGGATTATGACCTGAGCTGAAGGCAGAGGCTTTAACCCACTGAGCCACCCAGGTGCCCCCAGAATTGATTCACTTTTAAAACATGATGATTTTATGTTTTATTTTTCAGAATAAATGTTTTATCAGATAATCAGCAGGTGCAAGGGATGCAGTGCAATGATCATTGCAGTAAATACTTAAATATATACAGCAGGAATAGAAGTCATTTTCTTGTGAAATGAATTTTATTAAGATCATATTCTTTATGTTCAGGATTTAAGAGCGTTCTGTTGTGAAAGGTACAATTCCAAAAATGGTCTTAGTAAGGAGAGAAAGTAATTTTGGTTTATACAGAATGTGACACTTGTATAATTTATGTTCTCCATATCTGTTAAATAATAAATCTTAGAAAAAATAATGAAAATAAAATATCAAGCTGAAGACTAAAATTTCCATGGTAACATTATCTATCACACTAAGTGAGAAAGATTAGATTGCATTTAAGGATATTTTGGTACTAAACATTTGTCAGGGTATAAAAGATTAAGTTTTGTGTTTTTATTTTGAAGATTTTATTTATTTGAGTTAGTGAATGAGAGAGTGAGAGGGCATAAGTGTGGGTGGGGGGAGGGCAGAGAGAGAGGGAGAGGGAGTAGCAGGCTCTCCACTGAGCAGGAAGCCTGATACAGGCTCCATCCAGGGACCCTGGGATCATGACCTGAGCCGAAGGCAGATGCTTAACCAATTGAGTCACCCAGGCACCCCTTGTGTTGATTTTTAAGATGAAATTCTAGCCCATTCTTTAGATTACCTCCCCCTGAAAGCTACTTGTAGGCTATTATTTGCAAAAAGGATGATCTCTTCAAGGTATGTAGTGATACTAAAGTTAAATAATTTTGTTTGGGCCATTTATAAGAAATCATAAAGGAAGATGTGTAGGATATTTAAAAATACTTTCTTATAAAATATTTCAAACAGAATTAAAAAATCACCATTGCTTCTACCACTCAGCTTTAACCAGTCTTTTATATCTTTGTATCAATTCTTACTGAGTTGATTGCATTGATTAAAGAAATGCAAATTAAAACCCCAAGGAGATACCACTACATATTATTAGAATGGCCAAGACTTAACAACAAGAACTACAATGCTTTTTGCAAGGATGCAGAGTAAATGGAGCTCTCACACTTTGCTGTTGGAAATGCAAAATGATATAATCACATAGAGAAAGAGTTTGGCAGTTTCTTGTATAAACACAAGCTTATCATATGATCCAGTAATAAAGATGAAATGAAAACCTATTTTCACATAAAAATTGGTTCACAAATGCTTATAGCAACTTTATTCATTATCACTCCAAACTGGAAACAGCCCTGTGTCTTTTAGTTGGTGAATGTAGAAACAGAACTATGGTATATCAATGTAATATGCCTCAGCAGTACAAATTCCTGACTGCTGCCACACAGCAACATGGATGAATCTTAAATGCATTTTCCAAGTGAAAGAAGTTTACTCAGAAGAGTATATGTCTTATCATTCCATTTACCTGATATTCTGGAAAAGACAGAAAAAAAATCAGTGATTGTCAAGGGCTGGGTATAGGAATTGGGGTTGACTACAGACAGGAGACTGTTTTTTGGGTTGATGAAAATATTATTTATCTGGATGATGGTGAATACACAGCTGTGGTTATTAAATCCATAGAACTGTATATCCAAAAGGGTGGCTTTTACTGTGTGTAAATTATACCTCAATAAACCTGACTAAAAATTTTCCCCATTTTTTTAAGGCTACAGCTAAAATGTTTACAGAAAAAAAAATGCTATGACACCTGGAATTTGCTTCAAAATTATCTTGCAGTTGAGGTATAGATGAACTAAGATTGACTATGAATGAATTGTTGTTGGATTGGGAGGTGGGTACATGGATGTCATTTTACTGTTATCTATTTTCATATATGCTTGAAATGCCCTATTATAATAAAAATTTTCTAATGTTGCTAATCTGGTGGATATGAAATAGGATTTCATGTTTTTAAATTTTGTTTTTCCTGATTTTAATGTACTTTTGCATCATTTCCTATTGGTAACTCAGGTTTCCTTATGCATGAATTGGGTTTTTTTCCCCCATGCCTGTTTTCCTATTAGTTTGTCTATCTCTTACTTAGCAACTTTAGATCTTTATATATTCTGGATGCTAGTCCTTTGCCATGGACTAGTATCTAAGTTGCAGATATTTTTTCCCAGTCTGTCATTGGCTTTTTCTGGTGAGTTTGTTGTGACTTTTACAGTACATAGGTTTCTAATTTTTACATAGATGGATTTATCAATCTATTTTTTTGTGTTTTGTACCTTATTTACATCTTGTTTAATAAGTTCTTCTATAGAGGGGCCTGAGTGGCTCAGTCAGAGTGTCTGACTCTTGGGTTCAGTCCAGGTCGTGATCGTAGGGTCATGAGGTCAAGCCCACATCAGGCTCTGTGCCCAGTGAAGAGCCTGCTTAGGATTCTCTCTTTCCCTCTCTACCTCTACCCCCATTCACATGCCCACACATGCTCTCACTCTTTCTCAAAGAAATAAATCTTTTAAAAAATTCCTCCATAGAAATATTTTCATATTTCTTTGTTTTTTTTGCATTTATGTCTGCAATCCTCCTACAATTTATCTTTGTGTTTAGTGTGATCAATATTATTTTTTTCCATGTGGATACCCAATTATTCTAACACTGTCCTTTCTCTACTGATTTGGAACGGAACCTGCAGTTAGTTTGTCGCTGGGCTGCCTGCCCATCCTGGGCCCTGGTCCTCTTTGGCAAAAAGAATCCTAGCCCTTCCTTCCTGCCCACAACCAGCATATGTTTCCCCTCCTCTTGAGTTTCTTCAGATACTTGAGATTTATGCTCTTGGACTTTGCCTCCCCTTCAGGTTTAGATATGAATCATCTTTAATTTTTTCCTCAGGAATATACTTGGGGGAGGAGAACAGGGAGGAACAATCAACTGATTTTATAAGTTTGGCTGAGCTTTCTAATTTTGTTTATTTATTAAAGCATTTTTTGGTTATTTATTAAATTTGGTTATTTATTAAAACATTGGTTATATACAACATTATATGCTGCATGGGAAATCTTGAGTTTTGTTTTAATGGATTAGAGAATATAGACTCTAATGGATTCCATTTTAATTTGGATTACAAAACCCTGGACTTGGGTTGCCTACATTTCTATAACAATAAAATTGCACCCTGTTCTCTAACCAAACCACATTACATTCTGTTCCTTGCTCATATCATTTTCCTCTATTCCTTTGTTTGTATTTGCTCTCCTCACTTCCTAGAATTACTTTTTTTTTCTTTTTGTGCCTGGAACACTTCTACGTGTTTATCTTCCTCACTAACCTGTGACTCTCACTATGTTCTATTTATCTTTTAAACCCTTGTACCTTGCATAGCTTCTACAGTGTAGTAGGAGCCCTATAAATGTTCATGAGCTTACATTCATCATGTTTGTGGTATTCTTCATGTGTCAAAGTGTGTAAACTTCTCTATAATTTGGTTGGATATTTGGTCAGGGTAAGTTGTAAGTTTATCAATTAAATATATGTGTTGTTATTGGTCATGTGTACTCAACCTGTTTGTCTCAAATTTGCTAGATCCGCAAAGATGCTTATGAAAATAGTTTTTTGTTCCATTGCTGTGTATTAAATTTTCTGACCATCTGTTTGGTGCAAGCAAATTAGATGCCTTTTATTAGTAGTACTTTTCTAAAAACAACATCCTTTGCACTAAATAGGACCTGTTCTTATCCAACATTCAGCTCCAGTCCTTCTTAACCTGGTTATTGTTCATAGAAAATCTGCTTGTTGTTGTTTGGTAACAGTGTACTTTTTGTTTGTTGTTTCAAGTCTTTATTTCAATTCTAGTTAGTTACCATACAGGGTAATACTGATTTCAGGAGTAGAATTTAGTGATTCATCACTTACATCTAGTGCTCATCACAAGTGCCCTCCTAATACCCATTATCCATTTTAATTTGAAACGGCTTTCTTTCTTTCTTTCTTTCTTTTTTTTTTTAATTTCTATGGATGGAGCATTTGAGGAGAGAGAGTATGGCTGAGAAAAGTGATTTGGAGCACATCCTTTCTGAATTGACAGAGAATTAACATTCCATTACTTTCTTTTTTCTTTTTGTAATCGCATGTTTTCATATTGATTTGGTCATCTTATGCAGAAAACTTATATAGGCTCCATAAATTAAAGGTAAGGAAAGCTTTGGTATTTCTTAGAAGCTAAAAGCTTTGCTTTTTGCATTTGGTCTTTTGTCACACATATTTTCTAATAATGGAAGATAGTGGGAGCTGAGAAATAGGACTCTGAATTGTGACCCTTCTCTTTTTAAAAAAGCTTTGCCAGGTTGTCTTGGTTGTACTTTTAACGTCACTTAGTATTGTTTGAGTTGTACTGAAATAGCAAGAGGTGGCATTATACCTAGGCTCAGCTGGTTCACTGCACTGTTATAATTACTACTACTTGTGAAATCTAAAAATTAAAAGTTTAAAAAGATGCCTGTGGTGCTGATACAACATGGCTGAAGTGCCACTAGAAATGAATGCAAGCAGAAGTGCTGTATTTAGTATCTCAGGAATTAGATCAGAAATTGATAACTGTGAACAATGTATATATGCTTGGTTTGATAAAGATTACAGTTTAATTCAGCTATACATATTTCTTTATCAAAACTAAATTCAACCAATGTAGAATCATTGTTACAATTATAAATTTGGGAGGGATAAATGTAAATGAATGAAAGGTTTTATAAATCCTATCTTACATGCCTGAGAAGCCAATGACCACATCAAACTTAGAGTGCCCCTGAAAGATCAAAAGAAATATAGGTCTGAAAGAAGGTGGTTACAACAATTTGTGTACTAATTCCATTACTCTGTGACCTTAGAAAGGATTTTCTAAATCACCAAGGAAAAGATCAAAAGAAACTAACTACATAAAACTGGAAAACTTTGCTATGTCCAATAAAATCCATAACCAAACTAGAAAAATGATGAAGTGGAGTTAGGAAGGCCATCTTAAAGATGTGAAAACCCAGAATCTAAAAAAGTTGATAAAGTGGGGTACCTGGGTGGCTCAGTGGGTTAAAGCCTCTGCCTTTGGCTCAGGTCATGATCCCAGGGTCCTGGGATCGAGCCCCACATCGGGCTCTCTGCTCAGCAGGGAGCCTGCTTCCTCCTCTCTCTCTCTCTGCCTGCCTTTCTGCCTACTTGTTATCTTTGTTGTCAAGTAAATAAATAAAATCTTAAAAAAAAACAAAGTTGATAAAGTTTGCTAATAAAAAAGAAATCAATACTTCTACATGGAGAAAATACCGCAAAGTTAAAAAAAATGATGAAATTTCATTTCAAGACAAAGTGTTCATTTCTTGGGTATATGAAGAATATCTATAATTAATAAAGCTGTAACTCAATTAAAAATAGGCAAAGAACATAAAGAGAAATATCCACAGAGTATCTTTATCTGCAGAAATAGAAATGGTTTATGTATATAACTTGGACAAAAATGATCATATATATATCTGCTTGTATGTGCATCGAGTATATCAAGAGGCTTTATAAGAACCTGGTTTCAGTGTTTGCGACAGGGAGGGAAACTGGATGGCTGAAGGACAGAGATGGGAAGAGGAATTACTCCTTACTTTCAAATCTTTATCTTTTGATATCTTTCTATTACGTATTAAATAGATACCATATATGGATAAACACACATGTGTAATTTTTTTGTTAAAAGCCTAAAAAGAATATTTAAAGCACAAAATGACAGTATTTTTATTGTAACAAAGAGCTCACACATGTTAACAAAAATAAGACTGTTATCGGGGCACCTAGGTGGCTCAGTGGGTTAAGCCGCTGCCTTTGGCTCGGGTCATGATCTCAGGGTCCTGGGATTGAGTCCCGCGTCGGGCTCTCTGGTCAGCAGGGTGCCTGCTTCCCTCTCTCTCTCTGCCTGCCTCTCCGTCTACTTGTGATCTCTCTCTGTCAAATAAATAAATAAAATCTTTAAAAAAAAATAAGACTGTTATCAAATTAAGTAAGCAGACACACATTAGCAAACAGTTCACAAAAAAGGAAAACAGAATGAATAAATAAACATGTAGAAATACGTTCAATCTCAGTAGTAATCAGAATGGAACTTAGTTATAACCTCTCAGTAAGTCATTCCCAAGCACCTAAAATTAAGGTAAGCACCATTTCTGTGTGTTTCTGGCACTTGGCCTCATGATTCTTATCCATGAAATTACTAGGTGATGGGTGTGTTGATGTTTTCTGTCTCTACTTCTGCAAGCTCTTTGAGGTTAGAGATTGTGTTTTTTGTCACTTTCCCTTGAGTATGCCAGTGTCTAGCACAGAGGACTGTTTCTTGAATGAATTAATGAACAGAGTAAATAGCTAGTAATCAGAGATAAAGATACTAAAACAATGTTTAGGTTTCTTTAATAAGGAGAAATTAAATTTTAATATACAGTGTGTTATTAAAAAGATGAAACTATTATGCTCCTCATACTCCTAGTGACATGGCACATTGTTTTTCTAAAATATTTTCTTCATTTGCCAATATTATCAAGACACCCCCCTCCCACAAACACACCCCTTATAGGGCACAATTTTTAACCTTCAATCCAATTCCATTTTCAGAATCTGTACTAGGCTAATAATCTGTTTTAAAAATATGCATCCAAAGATGTTCATCATGGTCTTATTCATAATAGGGATACAATGGAAGTATCCATAATAGCCAACACTGAATAGCGATTTTAAAAATTGTTGAATCCATATGGTAGGCAGTAAAAGTTATCCTTACAAAAATATAACAGCATGAAAAATACTTGTGATATAATAATGTTAACTGAAGAAGGCAGAATTCAGAGTATATCTTAATAATGCCAAATATGAAGATTAGAAGGAGATACTTTAAAATGAGAAAACCTTTGTTATAATTAGAGTAATTTTAAGTACTGTGGCTAAAACTCCCTTTCTTGAAAATGTTGGATGGGAACTACAAGTATTTGCCTCCGACACTCTATATCCTTTAGATACATTAATATATTCAAACAACTTATTGTATTATATTCTATTATTTTTGGTACAGTAAGTCTGGGAGTTATGAGATTTGGTATAATAAGTGAGTCTGGGAGATTTCTTTTGCAACAGATCTATAGTATGATTATGTGATTTTTAAAGGTTAATTTTTTTTTAAGATTTTATTTATTTATTTGACAGACAAAGATCACAAGTAGGCAGAGAGGCAGGCAGAGAGAGATAGAGGAGGAAGCAGGCTCCCTGCTGAGCAGGGAGTCTGATGAGGGGCTCGATCCCAGAACCCTGGGATCATGACCTGAGCTGAAGGCAGAGGCTTTAACCCACTGAGCCACGCAGGTGCCCCTGATTATGTGATTTTTTAATTTAAAAATGTTTATATATCTTAGCAAATACAATAAGATCTGTATTCCTTTTTCTTTAAAGATTTTACTCATTTTAGAGAGAGAGTGCAGGCGCATGGGTCGGGGAGGGGCAAAGAGAGAGGGAGATAGAGAATCTCAAGGAGAATCTCAAATAGAGTCTGCTCAGCGCTGAGCCGGTCTTAAGGCTCCATCCGGATATGAAGACTGGAACCGAAATCAAGAGTCAGATGGCCTAACTGAGCCACCCAGGTGCCCCTAAGATCTGTATTTTTACCCAGTTGCTATAGTTATTAATATTGTCATAGTGATGTTTACGAATTCTGAGGGTATTTTGCCATGACTTACATGGGCTGTTACTGACTCAATTCTTTCCCTTCTAAATTCATGTGTTAAAGTCATTATAACCCAGTATAATGGTATTTGGAGTGGGGCCTTGGGGATGTAATTAGATTTAGGCTAGCTCCTGAGGATGGGCTGCTTATAATGGGAGTAGTACCCTTATAAGAAAAAGAGAGCATATACTCTTATCTTCTCTCCCGATGAGAAAAGGCAGTGTGAGCACACAGCAAGAAGGTGGCTATCTACAGTCTAGGAAGCAGTTTCTCACCAGACGCTGAACCTGCCAGTATCTTGATCTCAAGCTTCCTAGTCTCCAGAGCTAGGAGAAATAAATGTCTTGTTTAAGCCACTCAGTCTGTGGTATTTTGTTGTAGCAAACTGAACTAATACATGGGCTAACCCTTTGTGAATATGGTAACTGTTGAAGGCATATAATAGCTACCTTTTAATTTTGCTTACAATCTATTTTATTCACAAGGAACTGAATATAAAGACCAATTTCTGTAGTTTTTAGATAGACTTCTATTTACAATGTAGATATGCAGATGTTTACATACAACACCCTTCCCATTTACTCCTTTGCAGGCCATATAAAAGATTCGGTTTTTTATCCTTAGAGAAATAGGATGCTATTGAAGGATTCTAAATAGGGGAGTGACAGGACCAGTGGTGTTTTTAGATAAAAATGACATCTCTCACAGTGGTGCAGAGAAGCGTGTGGGCAGGAGGTTACGGGAAGCCTACTTTAGGAAACTATTTAGTAAATCAAGAAAGAAGAGGGCAGCTTAAACTAGGACGGACAGCAATGGATTGATAGAAGAGATACTTGAAAGTGAATAAAATCAGTGACTAGTGGTGATTTGGAAATGGCAGTAGGGGAGAGAGACATGTGAAAGAAAACTTCCCTGTTTCTAGCTTATGCAGCTCAACTGAAGGTATCCTCACTCATTGTGGTTAGGGAACTCAGAGAAGAGGGGTGTGTGTATGGTGTGTGTGTGTGTGTTTGTGAGAGAGTGAGTGAGTGAGATGGCTGTGGCCTTGGTTTTGGACAGTTTGAATTTGAGGTGTCTTTGAGATATTCCAGCAGAGACGACGGTTCCACATATCCTTGTTTACTGTTTAACAATTAACCTCCTTGTTCTTTGAAGGTGGGATAGAGGCCTGCACTAATGATATGATTCAGGAGTCATAGGTATTTAAACAGTAATTGAGACTGTGAATGTTGTGAAGATTGCCTGGGGAGAGGGTAGCAAAATGAACAAGAGAAGAGAACGTTGAGGAGAATAAACTAGCAAAGGAAGCAGAGAAGGAGCTGTCGGGTAGGAAGAAAACGGTAGGAGTGTTGGGGTCATAGCAGCCAGGGCAGACATGTTTCATGAAGGAAAAAGTAGTCAGCTGTGGTGGATACTGATAAGACATTGAGCAAGAGGAAGATAAAATTAATGTGTTAATTAGTATATTGTTAAATGAGAAGATGTGGGGTTTTGAAAATGGTATGGCAGTTGGACAGGGAAATTTGGATATATAATTGAAGTGCTGAAAAGTGAGTTATATTTGCATTAAGTTGTATGTTAATTAAATTCTTTGGATTGGAAATAACAGCAAAACAACTCAATTTCCTTTAAACAAAATAAATAACTTACTGCCACAGAGAATGAAAATGTCCAGAAAAGGTGCCTCGGTAGCACAGTAGGTGGCGCGTCAGTCTCATAAAATGTCCAGATAGGAGTGGCCTCTGGCACAAGTGAATCAGGCACTCAAACAGTATCATTAGCTATGTCTTTATCATCTCTCTCAGCTCTGGTTTTCTCTGAGGAAGGATTGTAAGGGCCTATTCTGCCAGAGCGGCCCCACCCCGGTTGAACTGCCATTTTGTTGTAAACCTTGAATTGACTCTGCCCCCCACCCCCCAGGGGAACTTACTTAAAAGCAAGTCCTGGAAACCAGTCCCAGGTAAAAAAGCCCAAATACAAGGGTGGGTCAGGTCAGGTGGAGACGTTCAATCAGGGGCGCACACTGTCTCCTAGCTACCAAGGAGTATGGGCCCCGCCCTTTGGGCACCTTTTGGGCACCAATTCTGACCAAGGTGATAGGCTGGTTCAGATGTCTACTAGGGTAAATTGTAATTCGGTTGGTCACCTAGCATGACTGTGCAGCTTTCTGTGTGTTACAATTTCATTGGCCACCTGTGCGTGGCCAGGCCCAACCACATGGCCTTTGCTCTGTACAAGTTAGTCTGTGAAACAGAGAGGGGTCGTCCTCTCTGTAAGGAGCGCCCCGACTGGTCTGTTTGACGGTCGGTTTGATTCTTGATGCTTGGCGCGAAATAAAGCTTTGCTTGACTTTTGCTTTGTATCAGTCTCGCTCCTTTAATCACTGACCCATTATTGGGGGACCCAATATTGGGGACCCAACAGGATCTCTCCTGGTCCCTAGGCTTTTCTTATCCTTACAATCCTGATGGAAAGAGTGTTCTTCCTTCCCAGTTTTAGCAAAAATCTCAGGACTTAATTGGATTTTACCAGTTTGTATCAGATGCTTGTGCATAAACGAATCACTTTGGTCAAAGCAATTAGAAATGCTGCCAAGCCAGGCCTGAGTCACCTGCTCAGCCCTGGATCTGGGCCAGGTAAAGAAGTAGTCTAATCTGAATCATAAGGGAGGAGTGATTTCCCAAAGGAAAATCAAGATGTGTTCCCAGAATAAGGACAAATGTATGCTAGGCAGGCAGAAACAGCAGACATCTATTTCAACTGTGAAAGAAGCCTTTGGCCCAATATATTTGAACACCTGCTTTTGTCATATGCTTTGTAGGTAATCTTTTGGCTTAAAGGATGATTGAGTCTATATGTTACTGTAACTTCTAGAAGGAGCCCCTGGGCCTGATTTTTATGGCTAGAGGAAGGTTGGAATTATTCTTGCTGCATGTGCTACTGTTGGTTTGGGGAGCTTGAATAACTAATCTTGAAGACACACTAGGACCAACAAACACATGAAAAGATGCTCAACATCACTAATTACTAGAGAAATGCAGATCAAACCACAATGAGCTATCACCTCATCAGGATGGCTACTATAAAACACCACCACCACAAACAGAAAACAGATTTTAATGAGGATGTGGAGATATTAGAACCCATGTGCCTTATTGGTGCATTGATTTATAAAATGGTGTTAACTGCTATGGAAAACAATATGATTCCTCAAAAAATTAAATGTAGAACTATCATATGATCCAGCAATCCCACTTCTGGGTATATATCCAAAGGAATTGAAAGCAGGATCTCAAAGAGATATTTATACATCATGTTCACAGCACCATTATTCCCAATGGGCAGAAGGTGGAAGAACTCATGTATCACTGATGGATGGATAAATAAAATATGATATACACATACAATAGAATATTATCCATCCCTATAAAGGAAGAAATTCTCAGGTAAATGACAGCATGGATGAACCTTGAGGATATTGTGCTAAACAAGATAAGCCAGTCAGAAAAAGATAAATACTGCATGATTCCAGTTACAAGGTACGTAGAATAGTCAAAATGATAAAAGACAGAAAGGAGAATGGTGGTTGCCAGGGGCTGGGTGGTGATGTGGGGAATGAGGAATTGTTGTTTAATGCCTGCAGAATTTCAGTTTTGCAAGATGTTAAAGTTCTGGGAGATCTGTTGCACAACAATTTGAATGTATTCAAACCACTGAACTGTACGTTTAAAAATGGTTAAGATGGTAAATTTATGTTAGTATTTTTATTATAATTTCAGAAATTCTTAAAAGACACACTTGACTAATGAACAAATTATAAATGTTCCTTAAGGAGTATCTTGTATTACATTTTGTAATAAAGACTGATGCACCTGGCCAAAGGCAAAGGGATTTTAGGGGTTGAATTTACCAAAACTGTCCCTAGCACCACCATTACCACCACTCCTGCTTCATTCTGCCTGGATATGCCTCTGAAATCTGTGTTACTAGCAGTGGCTTTAATAGATTTGTATGATCCATTAATGTTCTTTTCCCCAGTCTTCTTTCAAATAATCCACCTGTGTTTTGTGTTACCAGTACCTAACTCTTAAAAGAGTACTTTTAGGGGCACCTGGGTGGCTCAGTCGGTTAAGCATCTGCCTCTGGCTCAGGTCATGATCCCAGGGTCCTGGAATCAAGTCCCCCATCAGGCTCCCTGCTCATCAGGGAGCCTGCTTCTCCCTCTGCCTCCTCTCTGCTTGTGCATGCATGCTCACTCATGCACTCTCTCTCTCTCTCATGAATAAATGAAATCGTTAAAAAAAAAAGAGTACTTTTAATCTAGTTTCTAGAAATTTGTAGTTCATCATTATATTTGTTTATGAGAAACAAACCCACACTTTTTTATGCCAGTGGACATTTTTTCATTCATTCACTCAACAAACATGTACTCCATTGAATATCATTTTTTTAAAACTAAAGTTGGCACACAATATATGTTAATATCAGATATACAACATAGTGATTCAACAGTTATATACATTATGAAATGCTCACCACAGTAAGTGCAGTTACCATCTGTCACCATACAATTGATTACAATGTTATTGACTATGTTTCCTGTGTTGTACTTATCATCCCTATGACTTATCTATTTTATAACTGGAAGTTTGTACCTCTTAATCCTCTTCACCTATTTTGTTTATACCCCCAAAGACTCCTCTCCTGTGGCAGCCAATTTGTTCTCTGTACCTATAGGGTTGTTTCTGTGTTTTGTTGGTTTAGAGTCCCCCTGTAAGCAAAATCATATAGTATGCATCTTTCTGTATTGACTAATTTCACTTGACATAATACCCTCTAGGTCTATCCATGTTGTCACAAATGGCAAGATCTCATTCTTTTTTTATGGCTGAGTAATATTCCATCATGTGTATGTACCACTTCTTTCTCTATTCATCTGTTGATGGATACTTAGGTTACTTCCCCATCTTGGCTATTGTAAATAATACTGCACTAAACATTGAAGTGAATATATCTTTTTAAATTAGTATTTTTGTATTCTTTAGGTAAATAACCAGTAGAAAAATTACTGGATCATATGGCAAGTCTATGTTTAATTTTTTAAGAAACCTCCATACTGTTGTCCACAGTTGCTACATCAATTTACAATCCCACCAACCATGTACAAGGGTTCCTTTTTCTCCATATCCTTACCAACACTTGTTATTTCTTGCATTTTTTGTTCTAGCCATTCTAACAGATGTGAGGTGATATCTCATTGTGGTTTTGATTTGCATTCCTAATAGTGAATGATGATGAACATCTTTTCATGTGTCCATTGGCCATCTTCTTTAGAAAAATGTCTACTCAGTTCCTCTGCCCATTTTTTAATTGGATTATTTGTTTTTTTGGTGTTGAGTTATGTAAGTTCTTTATATATTTTGGATAGTAATGCCTTATTGGATATACCATTTGCAAGTATCTTCCTTCATTCAGTATGTTGCCGTTTCATTTTTTTTTTATGACAAAAGCATTTCAGTTTGATATAGTCCCAATTATTTATTTTTGCTTGTGTTTCCCTTGCTTGCAGAGATACATTCAGAAAAATATTTCTAAGACTATTGTCCAGAAGATTACTATCTATGTTTTCTTTTAGGAGTTTTGTGGATTCTGGTCTCACTTTTAGGTCTTTAATCCATTTTGAATTTATTTTTGTATATGGCATAAGAAGGTAGTCCAGCTTCATTCTTGTTCATGTTGCTGTCCAGTTTTTCCAGCACCATTTATTGAAGAGACTGTCCTTTCCCACTGCATATTCTTGCCTCCTTTGATCATAGATTAATTAACTATAAAAATGTGAGTTTATTTTTGGGCTCTCCCATTCCATTGATCTGTGTGTCTGTTTTTGTTTCCATTATACTGTTTAGATTACCACAGCTCTGTAGTATATCTTGAAATCTGGGATTGTATTACCTCCAGCTTTTGTTCTTCTTTTTATTTATTTATTTATTTATTTGAGAGAGAGACAGTGAGAGAGAGCATGAGTGAGGAGAAGGTCAGAGAGAGAAGCAGACTCCCCGCAGAGCCAGCAGCCCGATGAGGGACTCGATCCTGGAACTCCAGGATCATGACCTGAGCTGAAGGCAGTCGCCCAACCAACTGAGCCACCCAGGCGTCCCGCTTTTGTTCTTCTTTCTGAAGATTGCTTTGCCTCTTGAAGGTCTTTTGTCACTACATACAAATTTTATGGTAATTTGCTCTAGTTCTGTGAAAAATGCTGTGATATTTTGATACGGATTGCATTGAATGTGTAGATTGCTCTAGGTAGCATAGACATTTTAATAATATTTTTTTTCCAGTCCATGAACATGGAATATCATTCTATTTGTTTGTATCATCTTTAATTTTTTTCATTGGTGTTCTGTAGTTTTCAGCATATAGGTCTTTCATTTCCTTGGTTAAGTTTATTCCTAGGTATTTTATTGGCTTTGGTACAATTATAGAGGGGATTGTTTTCTTAATTTCTCTTTCTGCTACTTCATTTTTAGTGTATAGAAGTGCAACTGATTTCTTTGTACTAATTTTATATACTGCAATTTTACTGAATTCATTTATTACTTCCAGTAGTTTTTTGGTAGAGTCTTTAGGGTATCATACTATCTGTAAATAGTAGCAGTTTACTTCTTTCTTACCAATTTGGATGACTTTCTTGTCTGATTGATATGGCTAGGACTTCCAGTACTATGTTGAGTAAAAGTGGCAAGAGTGGGCCTCCTTGTCTTATTTCTGATCTTAGAGGGAAAACTTTCAGCTTTTGACCATTGAATTTTATATTAGCCATGGGTTTGTCATATACGGCCTTTGTCATGTTGAGGTGTGTTCCCATTAAACCACGTTACTGAGAGTTTTTGTCATGAATGGTTGTTGAATTTTGTGAAATGCTTTTTCTGCATTGAGATGATCGTAATATATTTTATTTTGATGTGGTGTGTCATCTTGACTGATATGCAAATGTTGAACCATCCTTGCATCCCCAGAATAATTCCCACTTGATTGTGGTGAATAATTCTTTTAGTGTAGTTTGCTAATATTTTGTTAAGGATTTTTGCATCTCTGTTCATTAAGGATGTTGGCCAGTAGTGTTTTGGGTTTTTTGGGTTTTGTTTTGCTTCTGTTGTTTGGATGGTGTATCTTTTTTCCATCCTTTTACTTGGAGTTTATGTCTTTATTTATTTATTTTAAAATTTTTTGGCTCCATGCCCAACATGAGACTTGAACTCACAACCCTGAGATCAAGATTTGCATTCTCGGGACATGTAGGTGGCTCATTCAGTTAAATGCCTTCAGCTGAAGTCATGATCTTGGGGTCCTTGGATCGAGCCCCACATTGGGCTCCTTGCTCAGTAGGGAGCCTGCTTCTCCCTCTTCTTGCCTCCCTCTCCCCTTGCTTGTGTGTGTATTCTCTCTCTCTCTCTGTCAAATAAATAAATAAAAATCTTTAAAAAAAATTTTTTTTTAAAGTTGCATTCTCTACAAACTGAGCCAGCCTAGAGCCCCTCATATATGTCTTTAGGTCTGAAGTGAGTCTCTTTTGTGCAGCATATAGATGTCTTGCTTTGTTTTGTTTTGTTTTGCTTTGTTTTAAGCCATTTAGTTACCCTTTTGATTAGAGTATTTAGGCCATTTAAAGTAATTACTACTAGCGGGGTGCCTGGGTGGCTCAGTCAGGTAAGGGGCTGCCTTCAGCTCAGGTCATGATCTCAGGGTCCTGGGATCTAGCCCTGGGCTCTCCGTTCAGTCAACAGGGAGTCTGCTTCTTCCTTTTCCTCTGATCTTTCTTGCTTCCTCTCTCTCAAATAAATAAAATCTTAGAAGAAAAAAGTACTTACTGCTAAGTATGTACTTATTGCTGTTTTATTATTTTCTCTGTTCCTTTCTTCTGTTGCTCTCTTGCCTTGTAATTGATGGCTTTCTGTAGTGTTCTGCTTAGCTTTTTATTCTTTTGTGTATCTATTAGGTTTTGGGTTTGTGGTTACCATGAGTTTCAGGTATAGGATCCTAAGTATATAGCAGTTTATATTAAGTTGACAGTCATTTTTTTTTAAAGATTTTATTTATTTATTTGTCAGAGAGAGAGAGGGAGAGAGAGCGAGCACAGGCAGACAGAGTGGCAGGCAGAGGCAGAGGGAGAAGCAGGCTCCCTGCTGAGCAAGGAGTCCGATGTGGGACTCGATCCCAGGACGCTGGGATCATGACCTGAGCCGAAGGCAGCTGCTTAACCAACTGAGCCACCCAGGCGTCCCAGTTGACAGTCATTTAAGTTTGAACATATTCTGAAAGAACTTCTTTACTCTCTCCTTCACATTTTATATCTGTGTTGTCATATTTTCATCTTTTAATTCATAATTTTCTTCTAATTATGGCCTTTTCTTTTCCATTTAAATGAAGTCCCTTTAGCATTTCTGGTAAGGCCAGTTTAATAGTAATGAATTCCTCTTACTCTTGTCGGGGAAACTCTTTATCTCTCCTTTCATTCTGAATGATAACCTCACCAAGTAGACTATTCTTGGTTGTAGGGTTTTTTCCTTTCAGCTCTTTAAATACTATGCTAAGCAATAGAAGTCAGTCAGAGAAAGACAGTTATCATATCAGCTCACTGAAATGTAGAATTTAAGAAACAAGGTGAAGGATCATAGGAGAAGAGAGGAAAAAATGAAACAAGATAAAACCAGGGAGGGAGATAAACCATAAGATACTCTTAATCTTAGGAAACAAACTGAGGGTTGCTGGAGGGGAGAGGGCTGGGTGGATAGGGTAACTTGGTGGTGGACATTGGGGAGGGTATGAACATTGGGAGGATGGGGAGGGTAGTACTGGGTGTTATATAAGACTGATGAATCACAGATCTGTACTCCTGAAACAATACATTATATGGTAATTTTCAAAAATTAAAAAAAATAAATATGCTAGCTACCTTCTGGCCTGGTGTATTTCTGTTGAAAAATCAACTGATAACCTTATAGTATTTCCCTTTTACTTAATTTTTTGTTTCTTGCTTAAAATTCTCTATCTTTAAACTTTAAATAAGTTTTTTGCCCCCATTTCTCTCTTTCTTCTCCTTCTGGGACCCCTATAATGCAAATGTTTATTCACTTGATGTTATGCAAGAGATCCCTTAGCCTATCCTCATTTTTAAAAATTATCTTTTTTTTTTTTTTTTTTTTTTTCTGTTTAGCTTAGATTCTTTCTATTGCCCTTCTGGATTACTGATCCATTCTTCGGTATCCTTTAATCTGTTGATTCCCTCTAGTATATTTTTCATTTCTGCTTTTGTGTTCTACAACTGATTGGTTCTTTTAAATATTTTCTCTTTGTTGAAGTTCTCACCAAGTTCTTCCACTCTTCTCTCCAGTGTTATGAGCATCTTTATGATCATTAAACTCTTAAATCAGGCATATTATCTCTCTTTCATTTAGTTATTTTTCTGTGGTTTTGTCTCATTCTTTCACATGGGGCATAAACAGCTATTTCTTCTAAACTTGAAGGAACAGTCTTGTGTGTGGTCAACCCCCATGTAGACTGTGTGCCTGGTGACTTTGGCTGGTTGGCTAGGACTGTGTCTGGTGTGGTCTGGGGTTCTAAGGCTCTCCATGTTGGGCCACCCTGGTGAGATGGCCAGAAGTGAAGTGGATGTGGGCTGGGGTGGTCTTAGGGTTCTTTGAGCAGAGGTCACCCTGGCAGCACAGCTGAAGCTGAAGTAGATAAGCTAGAGTGTCCTGGGGTTCTCCACATAAGAGGGTTTCCTGAAAAGACAGCTAGAGACAGGGCAGGATGGTTCAGGGGATCCCAGGGTGTTCCACACAAGGAGTATCCTCAGAGGACAGCTGTAGGTGAAGTGGGTACATGTTGAGGTGTCCTGGGGTTCTCAATGCAGGGGGTGCCCTGGTGGGGAAGCTGGCCAGGGGTCCCAGAGCCCTCCATCCAGGGGCTGCCCTGGTGGAGTAGCCAAAACCAATGCAGGCACAGGCTGAATGTTCTTAGGGCACCCTTCCAGGGTGGATAGAGCAAAACTAGGTGTGAGCCAGGAGGTCACAGAGTGCTCTGCTCCAAGGATGCCCTAGCAAGCTGTCTGGAGCTGGCATGGTGTGGACTGGTGTGTTTTGGAATTTGTGCCTGTGTCACCTTGGCACATCAGCTGGAAATGTAGTGAGTGCTGACCAGGAGTGTGTCCTGGTGTGTGCTACGCTGGGGCCACCTTTGTGGAACAGCTGGGGCTGGTGTGGGCTAGGAGCCTGGGTCTCACTGAGGTATTAGGCCTGGGCCTTGCTCTTGTCCATGCTCTCAGGGTGGACAAGGGAGCATAAACCATGGTGCTCACGAGCCCCTCTGACTCAGAGAGTGTTCCAGCATCTCTTCTGCTGTTTGGCAGAGTTCTAGGGCTGGATCTTTTATATCTATTTGTTCTTTTAAACTGTGGCTCTTTTTCTATGCCCCAGGGCAAACATATCCGGTTATGGCTTCTCAGTACTGTCCCTTCCCACTGTAGTTTTTGCACTGGAGGAGGCGGGGGGTGGAGATGTAGGTTCCCCTTTGTTACCACATTTCCATCTCTCTTGCTCTTTTCCTTGTGATCTATTTCAGAAGCTGTTCAGTCAGCTCTCAGTTCCTTAGGAGGAATTGCTCTATAAATAAGTATAGATTTGGTGTGTCTGTGGAGGAGGTGAGTTCAGGGTTTTCCTATGTTCCAATCCTTGACCAAAACCTCTAGTTGAATTCTTTTGTATGTGGCTGTCCAGTTTTCCCAACAGCATTTATTGAAGAGACTGTCTTTTCCCCATTTTTATTCTTCCCTACTTTTTATTGGATTCATTGACCATATAAGCATGAGTTTATTTTGGGGCTCTCTGTTCTGTTCCATTGATCTATATATCTATTTTTGTGCCAGTACCACACTGTTTTGATTTATTACAGCTTTGTAGTATATCTTGAAATCTGAGATTGTGATACCACCAGGTGTGTTCTTCATTCTTAAGATTTCTTTGGCCATTCAGCCTTCTGTGGTTTCATACAAATATAAGTATTTTTTTATAGTTTTGTGAAAAATACTATTAGTTTTTTATAGGGATTGCATTGAATCTATAGATTGCTTTGGATATTATGGACATTTTAACATTATTCTTCCAATCCATGAGCATGGGATATCTTTCCATTTGTTTGTCACCTTTTATTACTCAGCCATAAAAAAGGATGAAGTGCTGCCTTTGCAACAACACATATTGACCTAGAGCTTATTATGCTAAGTGAAATAAGTCTGAGAGAGAAAGACAAATACCATTATTTCACTTATATGTGGAATTTAAAAACGTAGAATAAATGAATAAACAAACAAAAAGTAGAATTAGACCTATAAATAGTGCAAACTGATTGTTGCCAGAGGGGAGGTGGTGGGGGTTTGGGTAAAATGGATGGAGGGGAGTTCGAGATACAGGCTACTAGTTATGGAATAAATAAGACACAGGACTAAAAGGCACAGCATAAGGAATGTAGTGAATGATATTGTAATAGTGTTGTATGGTGACAGATAGTAGCTATACTTGTAGTGAGGAAAGCATAACATAGAGATGTTGAATCACTATGTTGAACACCTAAAATTAATGTAACATTTTATGTCGACTATGTTCAGATTTTTTAAAATAGAGAAAACAACATTATGAATGAAAAGAGGGATATTACTGTAGAGCCTACAGACATTAAAGAGATAAAAGAGATATTTTTAGATTTTATTTATTTGACAGAGATCACAAGTAGACAGGCAGGCAGAGAGAGAGAGGGGGAAGCAGGCTCCCCACTGAGCAGAGAGCCTGATGCGGGGCTCGATCCCAGGACCCTGAGATCATGACCTGGGCCGAAGGCAGAGGCTTAACCCACTGAGCCACCCAGGCGCCCCGAGGATATTTTTAAATATCTTTATTTCATGCCATTTGATTGTTCGGATAAAATGCACAAATATAACTTACCAAAGCTAACAGAAGAAGGAATAGAAAATCTACATAATACATTATCTATTAAGGAAATGGATTCCATTATTTAAAACCTTCCCACAAAGAAAACCTCAGGTTACAGAACTTATCTGGTGAATTCTTGCAGATGTTTAAGGAAGAAAAACACCAATCTTGAATAAACTTCTCCAGACAACAGAGAAAGAGGGTTATAGTCCCTACCTCTTCTTACAAGAAAGGAGTATAGAATAATTTGCAAGAAAAGAAATTGCAGGCTAGTCTCTCTTAATGATCATATTTATGGATACAAAAGTCCTTAACACAATATTAGCAAATTATATGCATAAAAAAGGCAGTATGTTACAATAAATTAGATTTATTTCAAGTATGCAAAGGTAGCTTAATATTTAAAAATCAGCATATTTCACCACGTTGACAGAATATTGAAAAATTATATGACTGTTTTGATAGATACATACTTTTTAGCTTAGCAGAAGAGGACCTTTTCAAAGAATCTATCTCTCTATCCAGCCTCTTCTTTTGCACTGCCATATATGCACAAATTTCTTCCACCATATATGGAATAGTTTGCACTTCCTGGATCATGTCCTGTTATTTCTTGCTTCTCTGCCTTGACATGTGTTGTACCACCTGGTTCCTTCCCCAGTAACTTAAAATTGTTCCTTAGAAGTCTGTCTAGGATTCTGGGAAGGTTTTGGCAGCAGTCTCCCTACCCCTCATACACCGTAAAAGGCATTTGGGTAACTTCCCCTACTACAGTCAATATGTAAACTCTATTTATTACTCTCAAAATGATGCCCCTTCCCTGTAAATATCCCCCCATGTCTAACCCTAGACAGCTCCAGCTATCTGCTTTCTGTTAGTATGGATTACATTTGTATTTTCCAGATTTTCATATAATCGGAATCATACAGTATGAAGTCTTACATGCTTAGTTTTTTCACTCAGTTTGCTTTTGAGATTCACCCATGTTATTGCTTGCACCTGTAGCTCATTCTCTCTTGTTTCTGAGTTGTATTCCAGTGCACAAAAATTCCACAAATTGCTCATCCAATTACATGTTCATGGACGTGGGAGTTGTTTGTAGTTTGAGGTTATTGTGATTAAAGCTGTTATGAACATTAGTGTGCGGGTTTTTGTCGAGGTGTATTTTCATTTCCCTTGGGTAAATTCCTGAGAGTGAAATTGCCAGGTAGTATGCTAAGTGGTATACGAAAACTTGGTAAGACACTGCCAAACTGTTCCCGCAGAGTGGTACTATTTACATTGACCAGCAGCGCAGGAGTATTCCAGTTGCTCCATATCAACACTCGGTATTTGCCAGCCTTTTTAACTTTAGCCAACCTAATGCATATGTACTGGTATCTTGTGATTTTAATTTACATTTCTCTGATAATGATGTCGATTATCTTTTAATGTACTTGTTGGTCATTACTATATCTTCCTTTGCGAAGTATCTGTTCAAATCTATGTGTTCAAATCTTTTGCTTATTGAATTGTCTGTAAGAGGTTGATATCTATATATATATATATATATAGATATATATATACACACACACACACACATATACACTGATAAGTATGTGTATATATATATATATATATCGATTTGTATGTGAAAGCTGCCATATATGTTTGTATATAAATATGTATATAATGTATATATATTCTGGATTTAAGTCTTTTGTCAGATGCGTGTGTTGTGAATATTTTCTCCCAGTATGGGTCTTCCTTTTTCACCTTCTTAACATTGTCTTTCAAAGAGTTAAAGATTTAAAATTTTCAAAAGTCTGATTTATGAACTGTTGATTCTTCTATGATTTATACTTTTTGTGTCCTTTCTAAGAAATCTTTGCTTACTCCAAGCTTGCAAAAGATTCTCTACTGTGTTTTATTTTGGAAGTTTTATAGTTTCAGCTAGTATATTTAGGCTTCTGTTTTATTTTCTTTTTTTTTTAAGATTTTATTTATTTATTTGACATATCATAAGTAGGCAGAGAGAGGGAAGCAGGCTCCCTGCTGAGCAGAGAGCCCGATGCGGGGCTTGATCCCATGACCCCGAGATCATGACCTGAGCTGAGAGCAGAGGCTTAACCCACTGAACCACCCAGGTGCCCCTTCTGATTTATTTTCAATTAATTTTTGTGTGTAGAATGAGGGTAAGGGTCTAGGTTTATTTTTTTTTTTCCCAAATAGATAATTTTGTTGTCCCAGTATGTTCTTCATTGAGTTATTTTGGCACTTTTATTGAAACTGGTGATATAAATCTTCAAACTTTATCTGTTTTCAAGCTTATTTTAGCTAAGCTAGGTCCTTTGCATTTCTATATGAATTGTAGAATCAGCTTGCTAGTTTCTAAAAATTTCTGCAAAATTTTAATTGGGATTTCATTATATCTATAGATCAACTTGATGATGATTGAATCTTAACAATATCATAATGCAATCTATGACCTTGTATGTCCTGCCATTTATTCAGGGTTCAGTTCATTGTTACCCTTTTACTTAGGTATCACAGTACTTCTACTATCTGCTTCCCATTGTCTAAAAATAGCTATTGCTAATAGTTTGTCCAGTTTTCTAGTTGTTTATGACAGGAGTATAATTCCTCTTAAACCTTCTTGGTCAGAAATGGCATCCTAGCTTTTGAATATCCTCAAATCACCCCATAAAAATAGATCAAATAGGACTAAGCCAGAGACTCATGGTTAACAGCTACAACAAATCTAGGTGACTAGATGTTTCTGTGACCCTCCACGTATGAATTGGGGAGGCTAAATCACTTAGAGCTGAAGGTCTGTGTGATATCATCATCTAGGCAGGAGGAAACAGGGAAGCAGCCTAGCTTATGATACCTTGAGAGCTAGGAGTATGTCACGATTCAGGAGTCAACTTGAAAAGGTTCTCACTAGCCAAAGAGAGATAGTTTGGGAATCAAGAACTACAATTAATTTCAATAGAAAATATATTTAAATTTGTAAGTTTCAAATAATACTTTAAAAAACCCTCTCATTGTTATTATTGGATTAAATGAAGGAACCATGTCATTATTTTGAAAGCTGGCAAATAAAAGAAACAAGCATTTATCCTTCCTTTTCTGTTTTTAATCTAAAGTAACAAAGTAGTTGATGAGGCAAAGTTTCTCTATGGGTTCCAGCTCATAAGTGAATAAAGAATGAATGAAAAACTAACATATCACTTTGCAACTACTGATGAAATTAATGGGTCTGGGCAATGATGGTCAATGGCTGCTAACTTCACTTTGGAAAAGATATTCATATAAAATCACATACTCCCATTTAGGAAGTAGTCTCACAAAATGTGACAACATGAATCTGATCAAGCATATTAATCTATCATTCTACCAATTATGCGAGTACATAATAAAAGACACCATGGGGGTATAATAACAAAATTTAGTGAGGATTACTCTAGAATAGGGATTGGCAAACTGGCCCATGGGACAGATTTGGCCCATTGCCTGTTTTTCCATGGCTTACGAAATATGAGCAGATTTTACATTTTTAAATGGTTGAAAAAATTATGAAATGTGAAAATTACATAAAATTCAAATTTCAGGGACATCTGTGTGCCTCAATCAGTTAATAAACTTTTGCTTTCAGCTCCGGTCATGATCCCAGGAGTCCCCCAATAGGCTCCTTGTTTTGCAGGGAGGCTGCTCCTTCTTCTGCCTGCTGCTCCCTGTTTGTGCTCTTTTTCTCTGTCTCTAACAAATAAATAAATTAAAATCTTTTTTAAAAATAAAAAATAAGTAAACAAATTTAAGTGTCCACAATTGAAGTTTTGTTGGAACACAGCTATGTTCTTTATGTGTTGTCTGCGGCCGCTTTCATGCTACAGTGGCAGACTAGAATAGTTGTAACAGAGACTATAAAATCTGCAAAGCCTAAAATATTTACTCAGTGGCCCTTCACAGAAAAAAATCTGCTGATCCCTGACCTAGAAGACTAATGACCTAGTTTCCTCAACAAAAAAAATGTAAGGGCAAAGAAGAGATGAAAGAAGAACCAATAGTTTGAAAGTGACTTAAACATACCAGTTATCACAGTAAACATGAATCTTATTGGAATCACTGTTCAGAAAAATGGGGAGCACCTGGCTGGCTCAGTTGGCAGAGCATGCAACTCTTGATCTCGGAATTGTGAGTTTCAGCCCCATGTTGGGTATAGAGATTACTTAAAAATAAAATCTTAAAAAAAAATGAAAAATGCAAAAAATAGAGAAATGTGAACATTGACAAAGATATTTGATATTAAAGAATTTTCATTTTAAAAGGCATGATAATGGTTTTGTGGTTATGTTTTCAGAAGAGTCCTTAGCTTTTAGAGATACATTCTGAAATATTTACAATGTCCAGAGTTGTCTCAGTAATCTGAGGAGTGGGGGTTATTGGGTGTGGGTATAAAAAATAATAAGATTGGCCATGTTATGAAAATTGTAACTGGAAGATGGGTACATATGATTCATCATACTATTCTACTGTTTCTTCCTCTTTTGTGAATGTCTGAAAATCTACATTATAGACTTATCAGTTATTTAAAAATAAAAGTATTTTTAAAATTATTTTTATTATGTTTAGTTAGCCAACATATAGTATATCATAACTTTTGATGCAGTGTTCAGTTTTTTAAAAATTGATTCAAGGGCCATGTCCTCTGAGCCTTGTAATCTAATGCCTCTTTTCTGTGCTTGTGCAGAAACATGGGATTTACTACATTGGTCGTTACTGCTACATGATTGTTTGATTTCCCCTCAACTATGAGTCCCTGAGGGCTAAGACCATGTATTATTTGACTTTGGTCCCTAATACTGATAATCATAGGACCTGGCACATAACCTGGTACATAATAGCTCTTTCATAAATTTGCTTGGAACAAATTGTGACTCTCATAGCATATCTGATTTGTAGACATTAAGGATTTCAAACTATAGTAATCCCTATTTTATTGACATTATTCATTAATTTTTACCACATGCCTTCCAAACAGCCTGTGTTTCAGCATGAAAGGAAACTGTTTATAGCTCTTATAAATCAGGAAAAATATAACTCTAAAGTAAATTATAGAATGGACATGTTCATTTGAGTTGTTTATCTTCAAGTGGTTTGTTTATCTTCATGCTAAATGTGGAGTAGTTCCTTCCAAATAAGACAGTTATTTCTTCTGCAGGCACAATATTGTGTATTTCTGAATGTAGGGGAAATATCCACAAAATCTAAGATAAAAATACCAATCATAATGGAATATGAATCGGTGCAGCCACTATGAAAAACAGTATGAGGTTCCTCAAACAATTGAAGATAGAGGGATTTCCAGGAGTAGGATGTGTAGGGCAGAGTAGGAGGATCCTAAGCTTACCTCATCCCATGGCTGTACTTACATAACACCCATATCATGTAAATAACCCAGAAAGCAACCCAAAGATTGGTAGAATAGACTCTCCACAACTAAATGTTGAGAAAGAGGCCACATTGAAAAGGGTAAGAAGGGTGGAGATGCAGTTGGGAACAAAACTGACCTGTAAGACTGTCTGTAGAAGGAAGGAAAGCCGCTGACAGGAGAAGAGGACCCCAGATCAGGCACCCTAGGCACAAGGACCTTAACTGGGAAGATGAATTCCCATAATATTTGGCTTTGAAATCCAGGGGGGCTTAACTTTATGAGTTCTGACTATAGGTGGGGCTTAACACCTGGAACTTTAAAAATCATCGGGATTGGCTCTTGGAGAGCCCGAGGGCAAAAAGAAACTGAATCCCCACCATTAAAGAGAAAGCACAACAAACAGCTCTGCTGAGATACAGCATAGAAGCAGCAGTTTGAAAAAAACCTGGGGTGTAGGGAAGAGAGATTTATTTACTTATCTCAGAACTGTGCTGGAGGGACAGGATCTTTAGGAGACTTCTCTAAGAACAAAAGAACTGGTGGTGCTATTTCTCTCCTGTGTCCCTCAGTCTAGATACATGGATGTATGTGGGAACCAGTGCAGATGAACACTGTCCATGTAGTTTGCTAAAAGCATGCTCTGCCCCCTTGCTCTTTTGCAGGCCTGCCTCCTCCAACCCGTCCTTGGCAGAAGTCCATCCAGAGTGGTACCACAAACAGGGCAGTGTGCAAGCAGCCCTGACAGGGGCTAACACCACTCCCAAGTGACTCCTGCCTTGGGGAGAGAGGGAGATAACCACACACACCAGTTTAACTCTGGCTCAAGCAATGTGCTGGGGGCAGACATGCAGTCTGACTACAGGCTCTGCCCACAATGAAAGCTTCTCAGGGGACAACATAGGGAGAGCACCCTGCAGTCTGGAGTAACCATAGCTCTGAAAAATGTCTGACCTAACTCAAGCCCAAGGCATCTTCAGACTGGCCCACTAACAACACAGAGACCAAACCCTGCCCACACAGGCAAAGAGGGCCATTGCAGATTACTGGACTGAAGTCAAAAGCGGCAGCTCAGCCATTACAGTAGGGCACATGCAGCACACATAGGAGAAACCCCTCAAGTGCCAGGTTCTGGTAAACAGGGAACATGGCACTGCAGGGCACTATAGGATCTCTTCTTCCTAAGGCCACTACTTTTTTCTTTAATTTTTTTTTTTATTTTTAAGTAATATCCACACCCAGCATGGGGCTCAAACTCATAGCCCCAAGATTAAGGGATGCACACTACACTGACTGAGACAGCCAGGTCCCCAGGGCCACTACTTGCAAGAGCAGAAAACATAGTTGACTTTCCTAACACGTAAAAACAGAATTATGTAAAATGAGGAGACAGAGGGATATGTCCCAAATGCAAGAATAGGACAAAATCACAGCAAGAGAGCTAAACAAAATGGAAATAAGTAATATGCCTGACAGAGACTTTAATGGCCATACTCACTGGACTTGAGAAAAGAGTGGAGGACCTCAGTGGGATCCACAACAAAGAGATAGAAAACATAAAAAAGAACCAATCAGAGATGACGAACTCAATAACTGAAATTGAAACACACAAGTGGAAATAAATAGGGGAAACAGAATGGGTCAGGAACATGGAGGATAGAGTAATGGAAAGCAGTGAAGTTGAACAAGAGAAAGAAAAAATAATATAATTGTTATTTTTATATAATATACATTTATATATATTAAAAATATAATAAAATAATTTAAAAATAAGAGATTGGGTGCCTGGGTGGCTCAGTGGGTTAAGCTGCTGCCTTCGGCTCAGGTCATGATCTCAGGGTCCTAGGATCGAGCCCCACATCGGGCTCTCTGTTCAGCAGGGAGCCTGCTTCCCCTCTCTCTCTGCCTGCCTCTCTGCCTACTTGTGATCTCTGCCTGTCAAGTAAATAAATAAAATCTTTATTAAAAAAACTAAAAAGAAGAGATTAAGAGAACTCAGTGACACCATCAAGCATAAGAACATTTACATTATAGGGATCCCATAAGGAGAAGAGAGAGAAAATGGGGCAGAAAATTTATTTGAAGAAATAGTAGCTGAAAACATCTCAAATCTGGGGAAGGAAACAGAACTCCAGATCCAGGAGACATAGAAAGCCCCCAACAAAATCAATGGAGGGAGGTCTGCACTAAGACATAAACGATAATTAAAATGGCAACAAGTAGTGATAGAGAATTTTATTTTTTTAAAGGTATTATTTTTTAAGATATTTATTTATTTGACAGAGATCACAGGTAGGCAGAGAGGCAGGCAGAGAGAGAGGGGGAAGCAGGCTCCCCGCTGAGCAGAGAGCTTGACGTGGGACTTGATCCTAGGACCCTGGGATCATGACCTGAGCCAAAGGCAGAAGCTTTAACCCACTGAGCCACCCAGGCGCCCAGTGATAGAGAATTTTAAAAGCAGCAAGAGAAAAGAAGATAGTTACATACAGGGGCTAACACCATAAAGCTACCAGCTGATTTTTCAGCAGCAAATTTGCAGGCCAGAAGGGAGTGGCATGATTGATTCAAAGTGCTGAAAGAAAACAAAAACAAAAACAAAAACAAGCATGCAACCAAGAATCTCTATCCAGCAATGCTATCATTTAGAATAGGAGATATCGGGAGTTTCCCAGATAAATAAAAGTTAGAGGACTTCATCACCACTAAACCAGCCTTACAACATATGGTAAAGGGATTCTTTGAGTGGAAAGGAAAGACCATAAGCAGGAGTAAGAAAAGTAGGATGCACAAAGCAGTAAAATTAAGTATGTCAATAAAAATTAGGGAATTCACAAAATAAAAAGACATAAAGTGTGACACCATATACTTATAATGTTGGGGTTGGAGGGAGAGGAATGAAAATTTAGTGCTTGTAGAATCGGTTCAGACTTAACTATCAATTTAATATAGACTGCTATATGCATAAGATGTTATGTCTAAATCTAATGGTAACCAAAAATCAAAAACCGGTAATAGGCAAAAAATACAGAGAAAGGAATATAAATATATCGCTAAAGAAAAACAGTGTCCTGTAGAGAAGAGAGCAAAAGAAGAAAGGAACAGAGAAAAATTACAAAATCAACTATAAAACAAGTAACAGAATGGCAATAAATATATACCTATCAATAATTACTTTGAATGTAAATGAATTCAATGCTCTAATCAAAAGATGTAGGGTAACAGAACAAATGAAAAAGCATGACCCATCTATATGCTATCTGTAAAAGACTTATTTCAGGGCGCCTGGGTGGCTCAGTGGGTTAAAGCCTCTGCCTTCAGCTCAGGTCATGATCTCAGGGTCCTGGGATCGAGTCCCACATCGGGCTCTCTGCTTAGCAGAGAGCCTGCTTCCTCCTCTCTCTCTGCCTGCCTCTCTGCCTACTTGTGATCTCTCTCTCTGTCAAATTAATAAATAAAATCTTAAAAAAAAGACTTATTTCAGCCTTAAAGATAACTCCAGATCAAAAGTGAAAGTGGGATTTATTCCTAGAATGCAAGGGAAATATCAGCAAGAGAGAGGAGAAAAACCATATGATCATTTCTAAAGACAAGGAAAAGGCATTTGACAAAGTACAACAACCATTATGACAAAAGTTCTCAACAAAGTAGTTTTGGAGGGAACATACCTCAACATAATAAAGGCCATCTATGAAAAACCCACAGCTAACATCATACTCAGTGGTGAAAAACAGCTGTTCCCCCAAGGTCAGGAACAAGACAGGGATGTCCACTCTCACCATTTTTATTCAGTATAGTACTAGAAGTCCTGGCCACAACAGTCAGACAAGAAGGAATAAAAAGCATCCACAGTGGTAAGGATGAAGTAAAACTCTCACTATTTATAGATGACATGACACTATAGATAACCCTAAGGACTCCACCAAAAAACTAATAGAACTGATGAGTGAACTCAGTAAGGTTGCAGAATACAAAAATCAATATACAGAAATTCATTGCATTTCTATACACTAATAATGAATCAGCAGAAAGAAAAAAAAAAACTAAGAAAACAACTCCATTTACAATCGCACCAAAAATAAAAAACTCCCTAGGAATAAAATTAACCAACGAGGGGAGAGACCGGTACTCTGAAAACTATAGAGCATCGATGAAAGGCATTGGAAATGAGACAGACAAATGGGAAGATATTTCATGCTCATGGATTGGGAGAAAAAAAAAATATTGTTAAAATGTCTATACTACCACAAACAATATACACAGTTAATGTAATCCCTATCAAAATACCAACAGCATTTTTCACAGAGCTAGAACAAATGATCCTAATTTGTATGGAACTACAAAATGCCCCAGAGGGCCAAAGCAGTCTTGAAAAAGAACAAAGCTGGAGGTATCACAATTTCAGATTTCAAGATAAACTACAAAAGCTATAGTAATCAAAACAGTGTGATACTGGCACAGAAATAGACATATAGATCAATGGAATAGAATAGAGAGCCCAGAAGTAAACTCATGCTTTTATGGTCAGTTAATCTAGGACAAAGGCAAGAATATGCGTTGGGAAAAAGACCGTCTGTCTAACAGATGGTGTTAGGAAAACTGGAGAGCTATGTGCAAAAGAATGAAACTAAACCAATACATGCAATAAACTCGAAATGGATTAAAGGCCTAAATGTGAGACCTGAAACCGTAAAAATCCTAAAAGGTAACAAAGGCAGTAATTTCTCGGACTTTGGCCATAACAATGTTTTTCTGCATATGTCTCCTTTGGCCATAGAAACAAGAACAAAATTAAACTATTGGGACTACATCAAAATAAAAAGCTTCTGCATAATGAAGGAAACAATCAACAAAACTAAAAGACAGCCCACAGAATGGGAGAAGATATTTGCGATGATAACACGATAAGGGGTTAGTATGCAAAATATTTAGGGCACTTACATAACTCAACACCAAAAACCCCAAATAATCCAATTAAAAATGGGTAGAAGACATGAACAAACATTTCTCCAAAGAAGAAATACAGATGGCCGAAGGGCACATGAAAGATGCCCACCATCATTCATCATGAGGGAAAGGCAAATGAAAACCACGATGAGATATCACCTTACACTTAACAGAATGGCTAAAATAAAAAACACAAGAAACAAGTGTTGGTGAGGATGTGGAGAAAAAGGAGCCCTTGTGCACTGTTGATGGGAATGCAAACTAGTGCAGCCATTGTGGAAAACAGTATGGACATTTATCAAAAATTAAAAATAGAATTAATATAAAACCCACTAAGTCCTCTACTGGGTATTTACTCAAAGAAACGAAAACAGTAATTTGAAAAGATAAATGCATGTTATGCTTATTGCAACATGATTTACAATAGTCAAATTATGAAAGCCCAAATGCCCGTTGAATAATGAGTGGATAAAGAAGATGGGTGTGTATATACAATGGAGTATTATTCAGTCATAAAAAAGAATGAGTGAGATCTTGCCATTTGCAACATGGATGGACCTGCAGGGTATAATGCTAAGTGAAATAAGTCAGAGAAAGACAAATACCGTATGCTTTCACTCATATTTGGAAACTAAGAAACAAAACAAAGAAAAGATGAAAATACTCCTAAGTATGGAGCAGAAACTGAAGGTCACCAGAGCAGAGGTGGGTGGAAGATAGGTGAAACAGGTTAAGGGGATTAAGAGTACACTTTATCTTGATGAGCACGGAGTAATGTCTAGAAATGTTGAATCCTATTGCATACCTGAAACTAATGTAACACTGTTGTGTTAATTATATTTGAATTTAAAAATAATTTTTAAAATGTAATCCTTGGGGCACCTGGGTGGCTCAGTCAGTTAAGCCTCTGCCTCCAGCTCAGGTTATGATCTCAGGGTCTTATGATCAAGCCCCACAGTGGGCTCCTTGCTCAGCTGGGAGCCTGCCTCTCCCTCTCCCTCTGTCTGCCCCTTTGCCTGCTTGAGCTCTCGCTCTGTGTCAAATTAATAAACTCTTTTAAAAAAAAGTCTTTAAAAAAAATGTAATCCTCAAACCAGCTCTTTAAAAAAAAAAGATTGTTAATTATTTATATGAAAGAGAGAGAGCAAGAGCACAAGCAGGGGGAATGGCTGAGGGAGAGAGAGAAGCAGACAACCCACTGAACGGGGAGCCCAAATGAGGGGGTGGTTTGCCCCGGGGCTTGACTCGAGGTTCAATCCCAGGACCCTGAGATCATGACTTGAGCTGAAGTCATATGCTTAACCAACTGAGTCACCTAGGCACCTCAAACCAGCTATGTTTTTTATCTTTTTGTTCCCTTTTTTTAGCTTAATAAATAACAATTGATTATGATTATTAGAAAGTTAATTTTTAAAAATCCCAGTTCTTTTGCTTACTTTCTTTTCTGTGCACACTGTTATCTTCATACTCTGTAGCAACCCTTTTATCATGGATATTTTTTTCTTGTTTTCAGTGTAATTTGAACCTCTTGAACCCTGAGCTCCAGGGAAAGTGAGTCAAAAACACAACGCTGGGGCGCCTGGGTGGCTCAGTGGGTTAAGCCTCTGCCTTCAGCTCAGGTCATGATCTCAGGGTCCTGGGATCAAGCCCCGCATCGGGCTCTCTGCTCATCAGGGAGCCTGCTTCTCCCTCTCTGCCTGACTCTCTGCCTACTTGTGATCTCTCTCCCTGTCAAATAAATAAGATCTTTAAAAACACACACACACAACGCTGAAACTTAAGACAGGATCTAGTTTTTAAATAAATTAGTGGCACCTGAATACCTCACGTTCATCAAGAAGCCCTTTGAATGGTCTGGGCTTAGGGGACTGGGTAGGTTGTCTAATGGTAAGTCAGTGAGTTATTTTTGTAACCATATTCTCCTCTGCTATTTTCCTCTGAATCAGGGTGTTTGTAGCAGGTGTGAGCATTTTTTAATTGTTATTTCCATAAAAGCAAAATGCTGTGTTTTCTTCACTTATGATCATATCTGGCATGGTTTGAAAGCTAATTTGCCTAGCTAAATGCCAGCAACCCCTGTGATGGCCTCCTAGCTTGCCTGCTCACACCTGAGAGGTGTCTGAAGCACTAAAGAAACTAGTTCAGTGATCAAATCAACAGCAAGGGAAATGGCTTGGTTTGGAGAAGGGCACAAGACATTTTTTCCCCACCACTCTTAGATACCAAATTGTCTACCTCTAATCTCTGCATCCATTTATTTAGGTTCTTTTCCCCCTTCTTTTGATGGCTTTCTTTCTGGTAATTGTTAATTATTTATAATAACAAAGGACATGGAGAATGTGGATAACTAAAATCTAGAAATGAACTTTGTAATTTATAATACTTGAAAACCAAAGCTTGTGGCTGTCTGTTTGTGTGTATGGCATTTGTGCCACTGCACCTCAGGGAGACTGGAGCTGGACAGCAGGAGGGGATGGGCCACAGGGTGATCAGAGGACATGGCGGGGGGTGGGGGTGGTCAGAAATTGGCACTCTATTTCTATTTCTAACTATTTCAGTTAACCAGCATATAGTACATCATTAGTTTTGATGTAGTGTTCAGCGGTTCATTAGTTGCTTATAACATCCAGCACTTAGCACAACATGTGCCCTCCTAAATACCCATCACCCGGTTACCCCCTTCCCTTATCCCCCTCCCTTCTGTAACCCTCAGTTTGTTTCCCAGAGTCCAGAGTGTCTCGTGATTTTTCTCCCTCTCTGATTTCTTCCCATGCAGTTTTCCCTCCCTTCCCCTGTGGTCCTCTGCACTACTCCTTATGTTCCACATATGAGTGAAACCATATGATATCTTTCTCTGCTTGACTTATTTCACTTAGCATAATCACCTCCAGTTCTATCCATGTCAATGCAAATGGTGGATATTCATCCTTTCTGATGGCTGAGTAATATTCCGTGTATATATGAACCACATCTTTATCCATTCATCTGTTGAAGGGCATCCTGGCTCCTTCCACAGTTTGGCTGTTATGGACATTGCCTTTGCCCCTTCTTTTCACGTCTATATCTTTGCGGTGAATACTTAATAGTGCTGGGTCTAGGGTAGCTCTCTTTTTAATGTCTTGAGGAACCTCCATACTGTTTTCCAGAGTGGCTGTACCAGCTTGCATTCTCACCAACAGTGTAAGAGGGGTCCCCTTTCTCCCCATCATTGCAAATACTTATTGTTTCCTGTCTTGTTAATTTTGGCCATTCTTACCAGTGTAAAGTGGTATATCAGTGTGGTCTTGATTTGATTTTCCCTAATGGCTAGTGATGTTGAACATTTTTTCATGTGTCTTTTAGCCATTCATATGTCTTCTTTAGAGAAGTGTCTGTTCATGTCATCTGCCCATTTCTTGACTGGATTATTTGTTTTTTGAGTGTTGAGTTGGATAAGTTCTTTATAGAACTTGGATATATATCTTGTCCCATTCTGTAGATTGCCTCTTGGTTTTGTTGACTATTTCCTTTGCTGTGCAAAAGCGTTTTATCTTGATGAAGTCCCAGAAGTTCCTTTTTGCTGTTGTTGCGCTTGTCTTTAGAGACGTGTCATGAAAGAAGTTGCCGTGGCACTCCTTTTCTTATTCAACAGACCTGCAAAATACAAAGATGGATACACCACAGTTCTTGCTCTCATGGAGTTTGCAGTGAAGTGGGATCTAGGAGGAGAGTGAGCTAGAATGACAGACGTGTACACAGACGTGGTAGCGTGTAGCACCTCCCACCTGCTGAATTCTAGGCATCTTATAGGTCTTATTTTCACTCCATCCCTGTCCATCACCTAAGACCCTCAACTGTTCATTACTTGAAAGTCTCACTCCCCTTAGCTTCCACATGCCTCTCTCTCAGACATAACTTTTTGGCTCCTATCCTTTTAGTTGATGGTAAATTTGGTATTTTCCAGAGTATTCCACTCTCTTTCTCTTCCTACCTTGTACTGTTAATTCCCAGCCATTTTCCCTCCCATCACTTTGAAGAGATAATGGCAGACTCTCAGCAGTAGCAGTGACTTTGAACACGTGAGGGAAGTGTCCTGAGCACAAGGGGGAGAGCCCTTGGGTGACTCTGATGAATTCTTCCTGCCCTTGTGTGGCTTCTGTGTCTTTTTTTTAACCCGTAGCACAGTGCTCATCCGTAGTAGGAGCCCAGGGATGGTGAGTGGGTCTTCAGTAACGGCTGGTACAGTTGATGTAGGTACACAGAACAGGGCTGCTTGTCTCTCTGAGAAAGTCAGGAGAGGCTGATGAGAGGAGCCATCAGCTGAGCTAAACTGAATTTGCCAGATGGATAAGCCTTAGAGGAGATTCAAAGAGGTGGATTTTCAGAGACCGGGCGATGAATTATTAAAATCTTGGAATATATTAATGGCAAGTGGTTAGGTACAGAGACTTCTTTACTAAATCCCAAAGTATTAGGATGAAAAAGCTCTTTTTGAATCTTCAACAAGATTGGAATAAGTCAAATAAAAGTAAGATGTTCTGTATCATTGGACAGGTAATAAATGCATGGGCCTCATTGTTCCCAAGAAGTACTGCCTTGAAATACTCTGTTAATTTTAATAAAGAGCTTCATTCTTGCATTCACGGACAACTTACTGAAGCAGCTGCTAGGGTCAAATGCTGTAATAGGTGGTATATGTTCAGTAGTGAGCAAAACGATCAGAGCCCCTGCCTGCATGGGGCTTCCAGTCAAGGGGAAAACAGACGTAAAGCAAACAAGCCCTGCAGATGCACGACTGTGAAGGATGCCGGTGGGGAGATCTAAGAGGCTGACCTAAGTGAGATTAGGGATGAAATGAACAGTGATTAGAGGTTAATTAGGCAGACAGAAAAGATATAGAGTTCGAAGGCAAAATGGTTTGGACAAATTGAAGAAGAGAGCCCTAACATGTCTCAAATAAGATGCTGTCAGGTGTGCCTGGGGGGTTCAGTTGGTGAAGCATCTGCCGGGGTTGTGATCACAGGGGCCTGGGGTGGAGGTGCCTTGAGCTCCTTCACTGGGCTCCCTGCTCAGCAGGGAGCCTACTTCTCCCTCTGCTGCTCCCACTGCTTGTGCTCTCTTGCTTTCTGTCAAATAAATAAATAAAATCTTAAAAAAAAAAAAAAAGTATTGCCAAGAAGGAGACCACACCTTTCTCCAGGTGGCCACTGCACAGAGTCCTATATGGAATGGCTGCTGGGGCAGAGCCAGTATCATTTGCTAAACATTGTGCTAGTTGCTGGGGGAGTAATAAGACACATTCGAGAACCTGCCTTGACTGCCCAGGGGTCTTCCTCACTCTGTGAAATGTAGTCAGTTAGGAGGTAAGTACAAGGTCCTGTGAGAGCATAGATTCTGAGAGGTCAGCCAACTTTGTCTTGTGGGGGATGTTTGGGATAAACCTGGGTTTTCAAAAATCAGTGAAAAAGGAAGCCATTTCAGGAATGGGCTGCACAACAAAATGCAAGTGTGAGGAGCATGGCACATTTGCAGAACTGCGGGGAGTTTCACATGGCTCTAATACAGCGTTTATATGAGCGTCGAAGGAAATAATCAGGCATAAAAGGCAGAGAAGCCAAATGTTAGATATTTATATGCATCAAGGAATTTGAACTCTATCCTGCAGGTGTTTCTTGCAAGGGGTGAGGGAGAGATGAGATGGTGGCATCAAAAGGGAGTGATTTCATCAGATTTTTGTTTTATAAAGGCTGCTCTGGTGGTAGCACAGATGGATGGAGAAAGTAGACCTGGAGGAAGGGGCACTAGTTCTAAGGATAGTGCGGGGATTCTGGGGACAACTGGCAGGGGTCTGATGGAGCAATGGCTGTGAACATGGGGAGAATGGTCAGGTGGAGAAGCTCTTTGGGGATGGTATCTCTAAGACTTGAATATTTCATGGTGTTGAGGGAGGAGTGAGGAAAGGAGGAGGTGAGCATGATGCCTGGTGATAGTCTGGGTGTCAGGGGGGTATGTGTGACACCATTCACCAAGGCAGCACCACGTAGGAGTGACAGTGTTTGTGGAGGACAGCTGTCTGGATGCAGCCTGGCATGCTTACATGGAGAGATCTGTGGAGCTGTCCAGTGGAGATGTCCTAGAGAGCTCTAACTGGACCAGAGACAGGAAGACGTGAGATCCGACCAGGGCCAAGAGCCATTCATTTCTTTTCTTTTTTAATCAGCTGTTTATTCTGGAATAGTTTTTGATTTGCGGAAAGGTTGTAAAGATAGTACAGAGTTCCGATGGACTTACCATCTCTTTAGGTCCCACTTCCACCTCTTCCTTGAGTTTTTGCCATGGTGGAATGGGTATCTCGTTTTCACAGAGATTCCCATATATATGCGGGACAGGCTTATGTGGTTCAGAACTCAAAGCAACATAAAGACAAAATAAAAAATCTTCCTCTGACCTCTGCCCCCATTTGCAGTGTTCCTCCCACTCCCTACAGATAGCTATTTTTATTAGTCTCATGTGTACTAATTCTTCCAGTTTCTTTTTAATGTAAATGCAAGCAAATAATAAGAATATACATTGCATGTGTCCTCCCTTTCTTATACAGAAGGTGGCATATTACGGGCATTGCTGTGTCTCTTGCTTTTTCCCGAACAGTACACTATGGCGATCAGTACAGAACTGCCCTGAGAAGGTTGCAGGCTGGCCATGCAGGGCTACTGGGCGCTCGAAATGTGGCGGGGGGATGAAAGCCAGAAGTTCAAATTCGGTTTAAAGTTAGATTTTAAAATGGCAGCAGTGTAACTTACGTTCCCATTAAATGTTATTTTGGTGGAATGACATTCCATTTTAACCAACAAAAATAGTTTCCAAATTGAGATGCAGTATATGCGTACAATACCATGGGGGTCACAGACTTAGTTTATATTCTCTGTTTTGATACTACCTTAATGTTTTACAGTGTTAAATTTGGAATAACAGTTACATGTAGAAATAATGTTTCTGACATAGAAGTTAAACAAAATATTTAAATTTTACCAACTTTTATTTTTAAAATGTGGCTATTAGTTAAAAATTACATGTGGCTCAAATTACATTTCTACTAAACAGAAATTTATTTCTTACAGTTGGATACTGCTGTAAAGAGTACCATATTTTATTTAACCAGTCCACTGTTGTTGTATACTTGACTTGTTTCTAGTCTTTTACTGTTAAAAATGCAGAAATCCATAGCCTTGTCCTTGCATCACTTCACACACGCATTTCACAGGTGGATCTGTGAAATGAATTCCCAGGATGAGAGTTGCCAGGTTAAAGAGTATTAATTTGTAATGTTGATCCTGACAAATTACCCTCTATAGGAATTGCACCAGTTTGGGGACACCTGGGTGGCTCAATTGGTTAAGCATCTGACTCTACTCAGGTCTTGATCTCAGGATTGTGGGTTCAAGCCCTGCATTGGGTGTGAGTTCATGCCCAGCAGGGAGCCTACTTAAAAAAAAAGAGTTGTACCCTTTTAAATAGCTTTGTTGTGAAGACAGGTTTACCACCAAAATGGCTTAAATATCAACATCAGGACTTTGTATCTTTGGATGTATGTGAAAATCAGTTGCTCTTATCTGGTCATCTTCTTGGGGACTTCCATGTCTTGGTGGCCGTGCTTTCCATGCTATAATCCTTATTTTCTTCTTTCCAGCACATTCCGTCATTTTGAAAATTATTTCTAAATAACTTAAATGTATTTTGAAATTAAAAAAATGGGAAAAACCTTACCTGGCATTATATGAAAACTGAAATATCCCATCAGTCTTTGCCTTAAGGTTAAAGGTAAAAATAAAACAATAAATATATAGTTTGAAAAGTAAAAAAATAAAAAAAGAGTTGTACCACTTGTGCTTCTGCCAGTAATGTGTGTGAAGTGCCAGGGTCCTTGCATACTGACATTTTATGCTACACACATGTTTGGGAGATCTAATAGTGAATGCATTTCTTTTTTGCCAATTCTGAGAGTTTTAAGAAGAAATCACAGATGGTTTGCCTAACTTCTTTTTTCATTTAAAAAAAAAACCAGTATTAATGACAAAACTCTTACAATCAACATTTTAGAAGTGACTTTTTCTTTTTTAAATGAAAATGCGGAGGAATTAACATCCAGTTTTCCCAGGCTCTAAATTTCTCTGGAAGTTGTGGTTTCTCTGTATACAGACTTAGGAAGAGAGAGGGCAGGAGGGTTTGTATTTGCAAGGGACGACATTTTCTTCTGTTTTCTAATTATTGGAGTTTTTTCCCAATTTCTCCTCAGATCCCTTCGGCAGCCTCCCCTGGCTGCGGTGCACGAACAGTATAAGGGAGACAAGGGAGGTGGGCAGGGGGCAGGCCGGATTCACGTACATACAGCCTTACCATCTCTTTAGTTTGGTTTGGTTCCCAGGATCAGTTTTACTGAGTGCTGAACACATTCTCACTTCACGGGCTTCCTAAACCGGGAAATCCACTGACAACATAATTGGAGCTTATGAGTGCATACAGTGGTTAAACAACCACTTCTGTTTACTTGATTATTAATAAGCTGCAGACAGTTCATCTTTCTACCATTAGGCTCTAACTGCTGTCTCTCTTTTGAGGCTAGTGTGCCCTCTACTGCCCTCTCTCCCCCCTTTTTTTTTTCTTCAGACTGAAGAACGAGACATTCAGCATCCAAAAACAAGTTGCTTCAATTTTTCCATTCATAGGAATCTGAAAATAAGATTCTCACGAAGAGAACTCACTCTCGCTGTGTAGTTTGAGATCTGTCAGACAAGCTAATAGTATATTGGAAACCCTTAGCTTTCAGGAACATAAGCTTGTATTTTGGCAAGTCCAGAGATGTATTTTACAACAGCTATGACTGTGGACATTTGCTTTAGTATTTCATTGATTTTCAATATGAAAAGGTGAAGCAGTGAAAGCTGAGACTCTCACTGTGGGTCAGGCAGGCAGAGCACTGGGCTCAGGGACTTACTGGAAGGGTCATCCTTGGGAGCAGGTGAAATTGAGCCGTTTCCATATTGTGCTTACTTTCGGAATGAATGTACAATTTTCTAATAGGAGGCAGCTGCTCCAGAGCTGTTCTTCCTGTCCCTTTTTGCTTCTGTAGCTAATTGTGCTTAATTGTTTTGTTTCAGGAAGGGTTTTCACTCATTGGTAGCAAGAACTGGTTGAAGATTGTGAGACGCATGGATTGTCTGTTATTTGGAACAACAATAAAGGCAAGAGGCCCCATGGCCAACTGTTTTAAGTGAACGATCATACCCTTCTCATCTAAGTGTGCACAGGGGGGTGAGTGTGGGAGCTTCTCTTTGCAGGTGAAATGGAACCGGGAAGATCACGTATGTTGAAAGACTTGCCCTCTGAGCAGAGTGTGAACCCCGGGCTGCAGAAAGGCAGCAGCCCGTCAGTGAGAGAATGTTGCTGAGGACCCAGGGCTTTGACTGATCTGTCAGCGCCCATCTGACACAGTGGCGGCCCAGCCGTGCCCCATTCCCCAGGCACATGCTGGGGGGGACGCGGGACATGTCATTGTTTGTCTATTTTCGAATGCTTTACTGAGAATGTCTTTTCATTTTCCCTCTTTAATAGTAAAAAGTATCCCTTTTATTTGCTTTCTGACTGCATTAAACATCAAGAATGATTCTCATCAAAGACACATAAGACTAATCACCTGGATTATTTTCTTTCAGAAATAACTATAAAAAACCAATCTGTTAACATTCACCAAGTAGGCAATATTGGAATTTAGGTGAAAGATCCTAATTTTTCATGGGCTCATAGACTGAGAGTTGGAAGAGCACCTAACAGAGCATCTAAGGGAAAGGGCTTAGCCTGGGATCCACAGACCCTCCAAAGGGTCCCTCAAGAATTCAGGAGACCATGGATTTTCACTGACCTCTAATTGGAATTTATCATTTCCTTCAATTATGAATGTAGGCGTCAGACACAGTCGTATTAGATCTTTGCATCAATAGAAATCAGCTAATTTCACCGCATCATGGTTGTTTCTGAGAGCTTCAGTGTCAGCCGTGCTCAGCACTGCCGCAGAATTATGGTGGTAATTAGGCCCGCTGTTAGATCTTTTTATTGCCTATGTTAATGAGCATATATACTGTTAGTTCACAAATTAGTGTTTTAATATTATAGTAGCCTACTTCAGGATAATTGGTTTCCTTTATAATCTAATGTATTTTATGTGATTGCAAATGTTTTGAGAAGTGGTCCACTGGTTTCACCAGACTGCCAAAGGGGCCCGCGCACACACTCGGGAACCCTATCGCACATTTTCAGGAGTTCCTGTTTTCATTTTATGTGCGAGGGAATGGAATTCAACTTCCACTACTAAGTCCAGGTTATAAGTAGCTGTCAGAGAGCCGGGCCACCCACTGGCCTTCTGACTCCCGACCCTGGCCCGTGTCACACCAGAACAACACGAGTTTGAACTCGCAGGTCTGCAGATACACAGAATTTTTTTTTTTATAAATACTGTACAACACTGTAAATGTATTTGCTCTTCCTAATCTTAAAAAAATCTTAAAAAAAATACAGTATATAATAGATGCAACATACAAAGTGGGTTGATCGACTGTTCATGTTACCGATAAGGCTTCCTGTTAACAGTAGGCTACTAGTAGCTAAGTTTTGGGGAAGTCATAAGTCATACTTGGGCTTTCAACTGCGCAGGGGTCAGCACCCCTCACCTCTTACTCTACAGTCAACTATATATGTCTTTTATTTGTATTTTTTTTTTAAGATTTTATTTATTTATTTGGCAGAGAGCGATCACAAATAGGCAGAGAGGCAGGCAGAGAGAGAGGAGGAAGCAGGCTCCCTGCCGAGCAGAGAGCCCGATGCGGGGCTCGATCCCAGGACCCTGAGATCATGACCTGAGCCGAAGGCAGCGGCTTAACCCACTGAGCCACCCAGGCGCCCCTATATATATGTCTTTTAAAAGTTACACCAAGTTTTTAAGTTTTTTCCTGATATATATTACTTTTAAAAATTTGAACTATGAAGAACATAAAAACCAAGCAACTTGAGCATTCCAAAATAATTATTACTAACATTTTGAAGTTCTTACATGATATATTCTTTCAGTTAGGGTAGCATTCAAATGCATGTGACAGAAAATTCAGGCACAATGGTCCCCAAAATTAAGGGTTTATTTTATTTTTTTTTACTAGATGACAAATCCAGAAACAGGCAGTTGCTGGCATTGGCTCAGCAATTTCACAGTACCAAGGTCAACATCTTTGCAATTCCCCTGGCCTCTCCCTCACGTTTACAAAATGGTTGCTGTAGCTTGACCGAATTTCTATTCAAGGAAAACCAGCTTCTTCTGTCCCTTTCATAAGGAAAGCAAAAACTTTCCTGTAGGGCTTCTTTCCACTTTCCACAAAAGAATAGGTCTTCTTACGTCTCGTGGACCAGAACAGTGTAATGTGGCCAGTCTCAATTTGCTGACATTAGCAAAATGAGCATTTAGCTTTCTTAGCCTCTTATATATATCTGCTCATGGCAGTGAACAGTGTCTACCACACGGATAATTTATACCTTTGGGTTTGTATTACATGGAGTGTTTTGTTCCTGCTGTCTTGTCATGGAACATGACATCAGGAACACGATCCTGAGTCACGACTTTCTTAGTCTTTGAAAATGTGAATCTTCAGGGCTACATAGCATTTTATTGTTTACATTCAACATGATTCAGCTAATTCCCAAGTTTTCACTATTATAAAAATGTTTTGATTTTCATAAGGATTTATTTACAGGGTTCTTGAGATAGGAGTCCTGGAAGTATGTGTATTTATTTTGTCAATGTGCCCTCTCTATAAGTCACCCCATTTCTACAGCACTAGTGAATTTAAGAATGCTCATTTATCCAAATTCTTTCCAATAGGGGGATATAATTTAAATTTTAAAGCTAGTTTCCAGTCTGATTGGCAGAAAGGAACATCTTCCTTTAATTTGCATTTCTTTTTTTTTTTTTTCAAAGATTTTATTTATTTATTTGACAGAGAGAGATCACAAGCAGGCAGAGAGGCAGGCAGAGAGACAGGAGGAAGCAGGCTCCCTGCTGAGCAGAGAGCCCGATGCAGGACTTGATCCCAGGACCCTGAGATCATGACCTGAGCTGAAGGCAGCGGCTTAACCCACTGAGCCACCCAGGCGCCCCTAATTTGCATTTCTTAAGAACTAATGAGAATGAACCTTTTTTGTGTATTTGTTAGCCATCTGTATTTCTTCTGTGAATCACCTCCCTACATATATATATATACATATATATATGTAATTTATATATATGTATATAAGTCATATAGATGTAGATTTTAGAAATATTTAAGGTTAAGATCCTTTTGCCCACTGTTACTGTGAATGGTATTCTTTATCCCAAAGATATTTCTAGCTGCTTATTATTAGACTTTTTCTGAATTAGTTGAAATTTGGCTTCCTGACCAAACTTTTATTAACTCTGATTTGTTAATTTTTAAATTTCTAGGAAAGTGATTTTATAATCTACAGTGACAATTTTATTTTTCCCAATAGTTTATACTTATTACTTTTCTCACCTTACTGAATTACCTAGACCTTTCAGAACACAAATTCTATGGTTGTACCATCATCCTTGACCTCTTGTTGACTTGGACAGTTGTGATTAGACGTTAAGAACATTTCTAGCTGTTGATCAGATATTCTTTACCATGTAAGGGAGATAGTCTTTCAGTTAAATTTTATTTACTAATACTTTTATCAGGATTACATATTAAATTGATTTATCAAAATATTTTTGATACCTTTTCAAGATCATGTCTTTTTTTTTTCCCCCTTTTTGTGATCTGTTGGCTTGGTATAATAATATTGAACCAACAGATTCTTTTTTTGGCCTTACCTAGAAAAGGGTATCTTTGGTGTTTCTTGCCTTGGATAACTTTTAGTTAACCAAGTGTTGTGTAACAAACACCATTAAGTTGGCAAAATGGAAGAAGTGTTTTGAAAATAAAGTTTTCATTCTGTTAACAGCAATTAAATATAGCTTAAATCCTGTGGGTAAATAAAAGATTATATTTCTTTTCTCTCTGGATGAAATAACTAGATTGTTTAAGTTCTGCTTATTTGCAAATTGGGCTTCTTTTTTTTTTTTTTTTCAGTAATTCTGATAAAAATGCTCCAGGTTAATCGGCTAACAGTCAACATTTAGTTACTATCTGCAGGGAGTTTGGTTTAAAGGAGTAAACAAACCACTCTCCTCTTTACCCCCAGGAACTCACTGAATCCTGTTTTCATGATTTTGGAGTATTGCCTCTTGGTTGCAAAGTAAAGAATCAAAGAACGCGTCAAAGCCCCTTCACTCATTCAGTCCCTTTTTTTGTACTCCCCTCTCCTTCCTTTTCTGTGGCAGAGGAATTCTCTACCAGTGGTGGGGAAAACTGCTTTGGTTGGGGGTCCCAGTGGTGATGGGAAACTATACAAACAGGTCTGGGCAAGGAATCTAAAACCAGCAGGAAAACCCAGCAGGTTGATGAGGCCTTGTGTCTCCTTGGCTCTCCTCCCACGTGGCGCTAACCAGACCCACGTCTTACATGTGTGCTGGTACCGTGTGACATCAGCCAGAGAGCCTGTATGACAATCGCCAAACGCAGATGTTCTTCATACCTGTGAGTCAGAATTTACTGAGCACGATGCCTCCCAGAAGGTAGAGCCTGATTTTCTTGTGATTACATGATCAGTGTCCAGAGACAAGCCCTCAGCCTTTACTTTTGTTTCCTCAAGGCGTCTGTGTGAAGGGAGTTTTCTGCTTATTGTAATAACTTGAAGTGTTCTGAAGTAGGGGAGAACAACCCAACATGTAAACCATCACTTAAAACATAGTCATTTTGAGCTAATCTTCTTAGATGATAGACTGTATATTTAGGCCAGCTCATGGCTGTTGACATATACTTGAAAACTTTTCATTTCACCACAAGGAGCCCTTTCTCACTTTTAACTATGGCATAAGAATAAATCTTACCAAGATTTTCAACCCAGGAGTCCTTTTTGTTAACCCGGTGGCAACTTTTCCTTTGTGGCACCCCATGGCATTAAGGACATGGGATGGTGATGTAGCTCATTGTCACATTTTTTCCTGATGCACCTCAGTTTTATCTTGGGTCTGCATGCACTGAGGTGATATTTCTGGCTTCAGATGATAAGCTCAGATTCCCTCTGAGAATTTTACAGAAGTAAACTTGGAGCAAGGCTTCAGTTAGGCTGTCACCCGTACAGCTTACCCCATCATTCTTGGAACTGCATTCTAAAGAAATGCTAACTGTCCAGACTCCTCCTTATGCACACTCACACACTCTAACCCTACATGATTGGTATGAGATCGTCATCCTGCTGATGTGCTCAATAATTGTCTGTTTCTGTACACAGCCTTTTGTCCAGCCCCGAGGTACAATTTTTAATGTGTTTGCTTGTCAAAGATTCGATAATTACAGAGTCGGCATGGCAATAGCTAATACAGAGGTCTTCGTATAGATCTTAAACTAGAGTAAGCTGGAAATGGCTTATTAATTGTAAACAGGAAAGCAGCTCAATTTCACAAAAAAGACTCCTAGAATTACCAAAAATGGAATGTATAGGTCTCTTACCAGTTCTTTGTCCTTCCTCAGGGAAAATCAGCTTTTAGTTTCTCATGACAATTTGGGGATTATTCATCCAAGAGAAAAATAGCTAAGGAAATGAATACGCAATCCAGGAAAGAAAAATACAGGGAACCAATAAGTAGAAATATTCGACCTTATTTGTAATCAAAGAAATGAAATTCTACAATAAAAAGTCTGTGTTAACCTAGTAGAGTAAAAAAAGTTTAAAAGAGTAAGAATCTCCAGTGTGGAGGGCACAGTGGGCATAAACTGATAGTATCTTGTCCGGAGCAGTTAGGCATGGTACCAAAATACCAAGACCTTTTGACCAGGCGAATTTGTAGGAGAATGCCTACCACAGCTCTGTGCTTTATAATAGGACAAAAGGCTGTAAGTAACTTAAATGTTTGTCATTAGGGGGACAGTTAAATAAAGGACTACTCTTCAGTCATTAAGAACAATGAATTTCTATTTTTTTTTTTTTTAGATTTTATTTATTTATTAGAGATCACAAGCAGGCAGAGAGGCAGGCGGGGGTGGGGGGGGGTGCAGGCTCCCTGCTGAGCAGAGAGCCCAATGTGGGGCTCGATCCCAGGACCCTGGGATCATGACCTGAGCTGAAGGCAGAGGCTTAACCCACTGAGCCACCCAGGTGCCCCTAAACTTCTAGATTTATATTCTTAGATTACTATACAGTAGTATAGTCCAACATATCCATGTAATACATAACCCACGATGGATAAGTGCGTGTATATGTTCTAAGATAAGTATATATTAAAGTATTCCTTTTCGTATTTTTTCATTGTTGTAAGGGTAGTGATAATGGGTTATTTTACACTTAGGAAAAAGATTAAATGAATTACAAAATGAAGAGAACCCAACAGTGGCAGTCAAGTGGAAGCAGTGTCCATTCTTCTAAACACGATGCCTCCTCATCACTTAGACATGCCCAGACTTTTCTGTAATGTAAACATGTGGCTTTGCCTAATGGCTTTATCTAAAAAATTTAAATAGTACCAATTGGGAGCAGACAAACCAAGGGACTTCTGCCTGTGGGAACTCAAAGGATATTGTTAGCTGTGATTGGAAACATTCTCCCACTAGCAGAGTCATTCATGTATTTAATAAATAGAAAGTACTGTCACTGTGCTAAGTTAGCATCTGGATAACTTTAAAGAAGGACCTGAACAAAGGCACACCATACATACCCCTGTCTGGTACGTATCAGCCCCTCTAAACTAGGCAGAATACTAGACTAGCAAAACAGGAAGCTACTTCTACTAAAATAATGGGTTTATTTTTGTTGTTACGATTATAATACAGTTCTATTTTTTTTTAAGATTTTTTATTTATTTATTTGACAGAGATCACAAGTAGACGGAGAGGCAGGCAGAGAAAGAGAGAGAGGGAAGCAGGCTTCCCGCTGAGCAGAGAGCCCGATGTGGGACTCGATCCCAGGACCCTGAGATCATGACCCGAGCCGAAGGCAGCGGCTTAACCCACTGAGCCACCCAGGCGCCCCAATACAGTTCTATTTTTAAACTTACAATCAAATAAGTTTGATGTAGTTGTCAAACTTTTACAACATTAACTGCATCTCTCCCACATTAGCTGATCTGCCAAGGAATGGAACTCATACAGCCAATGAGAGGCAACACGGGATTTGAGTGTAGTCTGGCTTCGTTCTGGATCTGGAGCCCTGCAGATTACGACTGTGTGATTCACTCCCTCTTTGCATCTGCCTATCTCCTGTCCCCCGTCTTGTTGGTCAGCTTCACTGGCTGAATGTGCCATCTCCCTGGTTTGCTCTTTTATATACTTAGGTTTAGAAAAATTTTGTTGAGCCGGCACTGATTTTCCACCTGAGAAATTAGAAGCTATGAAATCTTTATTCCAAAGTAAGACAAAACACTGATCTTTTACTGCAGTCAGTTGTGACTTTCCTGGTCTTTATGATATGGGCGTTTCCATTCCTGCTGATGTCAGTTTCCTGAAGATGAATTTAGTAGGAGTGGTTCCCCAGAGGGGGAAGAAAGGAAATTACTGGCTTTTCTCTCCTCACAAGAACAATCTAGAGTAATTAATCCTTTGTCCACACCTGTCCCCTGCAAGCAACGGGCAGCACTCCCTAGAAGACGGCACAGTAAGGAAGTGTATGACGAGGGTGACTAAGGCTGACTTTGGATTTGTCCCACAGAACAAGAGCCGCATGTTCCGGGTGCAGTTTAGTGGAGGGTCCAAGGAGCAGGCGCTGGAGCACTGCTGCAGCTGTGTGCGGAAGCTGGCCCAGTACGTGCCGGTGCAGGTGCCCGACCCAGTGGTCCAGGAGCTCCCGCCGAGTCCCCGCCCACTGACGGCGGGTGAAAGCCGAGGGAGGGACTGTGTGCGGCATGTCCCCTTGCAGCAGGGGGTAAGTAAGCAAGTGTGTTGGCTCTGGGAGAAACCTGACAAGGTATTCCTTTGAGGGGTGGGGGCAAAATCACAGTGGAATTTGTTGAGTCTGTCTGGTTTGTAAGTTAAAAGGTACCTAATGTTAAGTGACTTACTTAAATTGAAGGGTGATCGTCACTGTAGCTACCTAGCATCCTAGAAATTAGAGCAGCCAGGGGTCCCGGCTGTGTTCTGGGTGTCACTGTAGACCGTGGTCCTCAACGTATGGTCCCTGGACTCTTCCCTGAGACCCTTTGCAGGGGTCCATAAAGTCATCCTTGCTTTTAGAATAATATGACATCATTTGCCCTTTTCATTGTTGTATTTGTGTTACCTGACCAAAGAATTGAGCAGAGCTACTGTCACCCTAGCACAGATCAAGGCAGTGACATCAGACCGTGCAGGGAGTCAGCACAGTCTTCCGCAGTCACTGGCAGCGAGAACTCACGCACCCACCTTGCACCCGGAAGCGAGGTGCGGAGGCGCCTGAGCCGCCCCACTGCGCCCTGAACCAGCCCCGCTTCCGGAGCGCCCCTGGAGCACTGTTAGCGCCGGAAACGGCGGACAGACTGCCGCAGCCCGGGTTCACCACCCAGGTGAGCGTGGTATTCGGCGGGCATTTTCTCAAAGGAAGTGAGCCTGTCATTATCGGACAACGACTAATAGTATTTACCGACTGATGAAATAAGCTTCTCAAGCGAAGACTGGGATCTTGGAAAACTCGTGTCTGCCGCTGGACTGTCACAGTTCCCGGCCCAGCCGACTTCTCTGATAGCGCTACTTGTGAACGTGGGTGTGTTTCTTTTTTTAGCTATAATTATATGACAGAAAGTTTCAACACTTTGGAAGATCTGTATAGTCCGGTGAACCAGTATTTTCCAAGTGACCAATCCACGATGCTACAAAATGACGCATGGATAGAGATCTGGTCAAAGCGTACAAAATAGTCCCGTGGTTTTGATAACAGAAAGTGTAACAAGTTCATTGCCAGGATTCCAGACTCTGTTACAACTTTTAAGAACCTATCTTTTGTTGAGTTTTAATGTTCTATCAAAGAATATCCACCATTATCTGAAAAGGGTGTTTTAAGATACTTCTGCCTTTTCCACCGAAATAGCTGTGTGAAGCCAGAGTTTCCTCATGTACCTCATCCAAAGCAACAGATTGAATGTAGAAGGAGATAGGAGAGTCCAGCTGTCTTCCATTAAGCAAGACATTCCAAAGATTTGCAAACTCATGACATTTTTGTTTTAGGAAATAGGTTTTTTTTTTTTTTTTTCATAAAAACATTTCTAAGAACATACAATGGGTTCATTTTTAAAAATGACTCAGTATTTTAAATTGTTTCCATTTTTAAGAAATCAGAAATATATAACCCAAACAGAGGCTGTCTGAGGGCCTCAATAATTTATCTGTGTGTAAAGGGGTCTTGGGATCATAAGTTGGAGGATCACTGTTTCAGAATTTCTCCTGGAAGGACATTTTCTAGCATTTCGTTGGCCCCATCCCAAATGTTGTTAGCATAAGCATCTACCTGTGCTCTTGAGATGAAATTCCAGTTTCAAGCTGAGTTTTTATTAATTTTCTACTTTGAGAAATTATTTTCCAAACCCGACTTTCTTCCCTTCGTCCTGTAAGAGCCCTTAAACCACTGGACTGAGACGGTTCATTGTTGCTGTTTTGCCACCAAGTTTCTGGTTCAGAATTTATGTAAGCTGAACATAAATTTACATTATTTTTCATAAGGTCTTTTTCTTTGAACAAGTGCTGACTTCCTCCTGAATGTGCTTAGTTTGCCAAGTAAGATTCTGTATTAGAATTCTTTCCCTTTGTCTGTTTCTGTCTGACCTTCTTTGAGAAGATGTCTTCATGCTAAAGCTCCATTTCTTAAAAACCCTGGATCTCGTTTCAGGCGTTTTGCCACATCAGCTCCTGCTGTATTAAGAATCCCTTCCCTACAAATGGGATGGAGTGGTTTATTACTTAGTACTTTATTGCTCATGATCCTTTGCCCCCCAAAGAGAATATCTTCTTTTGTTGGTTTCATTGATCCATTATGCGATTCAGATTATGGTACCCAGTGCATGGGATGGGACAGGAAGCAAATAGGCTCCTAGAATCTGGGTCGTTTGGAATGCCTTATAAAGGGCAACGAAGATGCGTCGGGCTAGAACCTAACCAGGCTACACAATTATCTGAATAGAAGATAAACTGAGGCTATAGCATGGAGTAGCAAACACAGGCTGAGGGTTGTGAACTACAGAAGCAGATGGAGGCTCTACCTCTCCGATTTTGAAGGCTGGTCCCAAATATCTAGGTAGAAGTATCCGCAAAGTGGCTAGAAATTTTTCATCTCTTTTCTTGATTCTGTCTTCAGGGACTTTTCCAAACTGTAGTTTGGTGTTATATGTGATGTGCTAGGACCACAGGCTGTGGCATCAAAATGGATCTGGGTTTGAATCCTGACCCTATTAGTGGCTGTGTGATCTCGTGGGAGTCCCTGAACCCTATCTGTAACACGGCAAGATGGAAATGTTCTATGTTTATGTATGTATATGTATATATATATACACACACACACAGATGTAGTACAACACCTGGCAAACATCTAGACAATGTCACTCATGACCATCACTGTCAGTACTGTTACCCACCCAGATCGTTCCCTTGCAGATGGACAAGCTCAGGTGCTAGTTAGTTAGCCAGGATCACAACTCCAAAGGAGCCATAATAAAATGGAGTGTCTGAAGCTGCAGAGCAGAAGACAAGATAAAACCACTGGGTTAATTTGCCACAATGTAGACATCATGAAGCACTGCCTAGAACATTCTAGTCTTCCTAATGGCAAAACATTCCCAGGTTTGCCCATAGCTGCTGTTGTGCAAATGTGGTACCATGTTCCCTTTCTCAGAATCCATCTTAAAGAGTTGCAAGCTGTGGCCAAGTTCTAGTCATCATGCTGCTCTCTTGTATTCAGGTGTGTCATCTTCCTAAGAACTACATACACACATGTATATGGATGTATATGTGTATGTGTATATATGTATATATATGCACATACATATACATATATATGTTGGGGAGGTCTGAAATAGTTACCTTCTTTGCAGATAGAGATAATTCCATGTCTTTCTACTTCAAGCTCTTGAGTCCATTTCCCAGAGAATTTTGTTTTTACTTTACCTCAGCCTTGTAATTTTGCTAACTGTGGCTTAACTGTTTCTCACCCTGAGAGTTTCTAAGCCAACCTAGTCCACCCTGAAGAGAAGGGCACAGGAAAGAGCATGTAGTTGCTCAGTGAACTCTCCTTTGTCAATACAAGTCTGGAAGAAGCAAACAACAAGTTACTGTGTGCACAGAACCTTCTAAGTCTACACACTTGAGTGGAGGACAGTCTAAACCTGAGCCGCCCTACTAGCCTCGGGTGCTACCCTCCCACTTGGCTACTGTTCAGTGTTTATGCGACACCACATTTGGTTGATGTCTGTCCCAGTTGTCTGAGGAACATGATGTGAGCTGAGCTGGTACATATCCTAGGAAAGCATCACCTACTGGAGCCAGGCATGCCATGCCAGGCATGAGAGTCTGACTTTTATTTTCACACATGAGGAAACTGAACAGAGAAAGGGGCTTTACCTATGTACTTCTGATTCATTTGAGTCCCTTAATCTTTTTGTCATTTGTAGTATTCTTGACTAGTTTTCTCTTTGTTCCTTACTTCCTGTCACCCTACCTTCGTCTTCGATGCTTTCAGATGTACTTTTTTCTGAATACCTACTGACCAGTGATGGTCAGCTACCACATAGGAGGAGACAATATCTGGCACCCCTGACTTCTGGCAGCCAGAACATACTGCTGACAGAGGCACCACCAGCTCACATCTCAGATGGGCACGCCTGTGTGCAATAGCCACAGGTGGTCTGAGCCTTGGTGGACCTGCAGGTGTGTGACTAGGAAGGAGGGAGCAGGGCGTTGGAAACCGTGCTTTTAGGTAGAAGCAGCCTTCCAAGCCTTTCGGGCCTCGGGCCGCCTCCTACCCTGTGTGGATTTTATTTGCCTGGAACACATCCCTTGTGTTCTACCCAAACAGTCCCCTCACATTGTAGATTCTTGTGAAATGCACGGATTCTGGAGCATCTCCTACTTCCTACCTAGCATAGAGCCTCCCTTTAGCTCACCCCCCACCAAGAGCCTGAATTCATTTACCTGCTTCCATTCCAGCACTGCTTGGGTTGCATTATAGTCACTGTTTCACTTGTTAGGTTCTCACTGGGCTGTAGGTTCTTGAGGGCTGGACCTCTGCCCTGTTCTCTGTGGCCCTTTCCCTTTCTCACCCCAGTGTCTAGTAGGCACAGACATTGTTGAATGAAGATACCTTGTTATTTTACTCAGAAGAACGCATTCTCTTAGAATACCTAAAAAGATTTTAAGTCTTATTAAAAGCATATGGTTATCTTGAAATTAAATGGTGTCCCCTCCCCGCACGCACTGCCCCCCTTCCCCCTGCCCGGTTTGCTCTTCTGCTATGATGATGTATTACTTGAGTCATAACTCTCAGAAAGGAACAAATCATTACCAGAAGCTGGGCAGGTCTCCTGCCCTGTGGGACGAGCTTGTGGGCTCGAGCTAGGCCTCCAAAGCCTGGAGCGCACAGTGGTGCTGGACAGTGGGAAGTCCTAACAGCCTAGTAGTAGACATGGAGGAACACATACCAGGCACGGCGCGGGGAGCCTCAGACTGAAACTGTCTGTACTCTACTCCCTCGCCTAGCTTAAACCAGGCAGACTCCACGGGTGATGACTTTACGCCCTTTACTGACACTTTCTTTTTACACAAGCAGACGTGCTGCCACTCCTGTGATGGCCGGTGGCATTTGTGATTACATTCAGCTCGTCCCCTAACTGCAGCCGTGTCCTTGCAGCCACCCCAGAAGCCGGAGAAGCCGCAGCCATGTGGACCGGCCAGCACGAGTGCTTCCGGAGGAAGGACCTCAGTGAGTCACTTAGCTCAGGTAGAGCCTATTTTCCTGTTGTTTTCCTTGGTCATGAAAACAGTGATCCTGAGGAATCTGCTTCCCCATGGTCACCCCTTGTAGAAGAGTAAGCTAAGATGCTAGTGTGGAAGCTGGTGATGACTGAGGCGCTTGGGCCAATGGAAGCGCTGCCTCCAGGGAAAGGCAGGCAGGGCAGGCCGTGCCTTTGGCCTTAGCGGTTCAGTGTGGAAGATAACGGATTTAATTACCACTTCCCTAAAAGAAAGAGTAGAAGGAAGTACTTCCACTTAATTTTGGACATGAAATTTGAGAACTAGTCTAAGACAAATATCAATATGAATTTGGAATCAGATCAATGATGGTTTCTGTAGGGACAAACTTCCGGTGCTGCGATCTCAGCTAAGGATGTGTGGAAACCCAGGAGGATTCAACCTGGTTCGCACAGACTAGCTTTCAGACATTCCTCCCTCCCCTTGCAGTTAGCGATTACCAAAGAATCCCACAAAATCTGTTCATTCAAATTCGGGGTCACTTGATGCCTCCTCTGCTGGAAGCTCCTGGAGACCTGTCTCCTCACTGTGTTTCCCTGCTGTGCTGGACAGCACGCGGTCAGGCTAACAGCTTCTGCCTTTCATACAATTCTGCATGGAAATCATCAGTATGCAAGGATAATTTTTTTTTAATTTACTTTAGAGCACGTATGAGGTGAGGGATGGGGAGAGGGAGAGAATGAATCTCAAGCAGACTCCACGCTAAGCACAGAGCCCAGTGTTAGGGTGGATCCCGGGACCCTGACATCATGACCTGAGCCAAAACCAAGGCGCCCCTGCCTTTCTTTTTAAATGCATTTATTGAACTGTGCTAACAATGGTAGAAACGGAAAACACTGGTGTTTTCTCCATCTGGCTTATCACTACTAACTCAGTCATAGAACTAACCTGGACAGTCGTAGAACTAAAAAACTTAAAAGGAAAGAAGACTAAGAATTCATGTCTATTCCTTTTAATAACTCAAGCAGCCATGACAAAACCAAAACCAAAATCAAAACCAAACACAAACCTAAACGCCTCTGTCTAGCGGCAAATCAGGCTACACAGTGCCCCAGTATATAGCCTCCTATTTGCATTGTGGCTAGAGGGTAACTGAATGAATGGCTGACGACAGGAGAGCCACACACAAAAAAAAGCCATGGAAACAGGAGACGGTGTGATATCCTTCTTCAGGAAATGTCAGTTGATATAAAAGGTATATCTTAGCCCAATTTATTTACATAGTAACTATACATATGTAAGTATTTGCATATTTACATAGTATGGAAGCAGGTACAAACAAGAGAGAGCACCAGGCCGGCCGCTCAGACAGGTTACTCGTTTGCTCTAAACTTCTAGACAAGTCATTCCATGAAGATAAGTGGGTAAAACTTTTAGAAATCGATGTAGCCACATAGATCAAATTTCATGTTCTGTCTTGTTACCTGTAATTCCATTTCAACTACACAATCATGCATATAAGGATGCCCTTCACAGTGTTGATCAAGATACAAGATCAGAAACAACATAAGTGTTGACTAATAGGACACTAAGTGGTTTTAAGTGTGGCATAACCGTAAGTGGGATAAAAATGCAGCCGATAAAAGTGACACATATCCCTGTCTGTTGCCATGGAACAATATCAGCAGTACAGAAGTCTTCAGAAGGCTACAAAGCACCATGGTTGATTTTCTTGTCGTGAATACAAACAAAAGTTGGAAGGAGATACACTAACCTGTTAACAGTGGCTCTCACTGGAGAGCAGGGCTCCATGTTACTTTCACATTCTCTCTTGAAGCAGAGTCTGAGAAGCTGGTTTGAATTTAGAAAAGTAAATGTCTATTACAGATCGTGTCTAGGGAAACCTCAGTTGTATACACATACACCAAACCATGCCATCCACAGAAAGGGCATAAAACCACTCACCTAGGAGGAGTGTTAGGAGTCAAAGCAGCAAGCGCAGAGGGAACACTGCAGAGCTGGAGCCCACAGTCTCACGTGATGCTGTGGGCTCCAGTGTCACCGCACCGTCCAGACTGCCAGGTCCAGTAGACTTTAATTTGTACTCTCGTATCTAAGTAGTGGCAACTTACTCACCTGGTTTTAAAACACTGCAAATTACCAAAGACATACAGATGGCAATCCATCAAGTGAAAAACTTGCTCGACACTGTATGACTTCATCTGTGACATTTTGGAAACGGCAAAGCTACAAGGTATGGAGAAGAGATGAGTGGTTTGCCAGGGGTTAAATGTTTGACAACTAGAGTGGAGGTGGTATGAAGACATTTTCTGGGCTGGGGAGTGGTATGGAAAAGTCTTGTCTCTTGATTGTGGTGACAGTTACATGCTCCTCTCCCTGTCCAACTTCATGAGTAAGACTGGAAAGAGACATCAGAGTTAATTATGTCCCTTGGATGGTCAGTTTGCGACTTTAATTACATTCAAAACCCACTTCCCACACGGTGAACTGCTCATACCCATTCATCTATGAGGTTTGGGAAAGATGAACAAAGCTCATGCATTTCATTCATTGACAACTTTATCAGTCCACAAAATGTCAGCACGGTACTCTTCATTAAAACAGGATCTTAACTTTGTAAATCATTTCATTAATACATTTGAAATACTCAGGGATACAAGTTGATATCACTTCCTATGTATATTTAGAAACGTCATATAAAGGAACCCTATAAAGCTGGTAAACGCTAATTTTTTGGTGTATGTTTCCCTAATACTTCCTTAAAGCAAAGTTTTTCTATGTTCTATTCAGGCTGTTGCTTTTGGGTATACTCTCTAATAAACTACTCTTCTGAAATCCCCACAGTCTCTCCTGGTGTCAGGGGAGCGGCTCCCGGTCTGTGAACAATCTGCGTGGGACGCGGAGGAGTTAGGCCCTTTTCTACGCTTGTGCCTCATGGATCAGAATTTTCCCGCGTTTGTGGAAGAGGTAGAAAAGGAACTCAAAAAGCTGACAGGGTTGAGAAATTAACACTCCAACAAAGGAAGCTGAAAGCACTTAAAGTGCTTCCTCCTAAGATTAGATACAAGAATAAAGAGTATTATTCCAAACACCTTTTGTCAATGTTTTATTTTTAAAAACAGGTGAATCCACTTTTTTATACATCATTGCACTTCAACACAAAACACAAGTACATGCATCTATGGTTACACACCGCATGAGAACCCTGCCGGGCGAGAAAATCTACACTCAACCGTTAAAGCAATGTGAAAAATACAGTGTCAACCCCGGAGGAGAACGAGTTGCATAGAATACCATGCGAGAACATTTCAAGGTCATTGAAAACAAAAGGTAAATTATAAAAGTTTGCCTTAATTGAATGTACAATAAGATTCAACACATCAGTGCAAAAGGATTTAAGAATTTACATGGTTTAACAAAAAAGAATCACTTAAAAAGCAATCATACATATATACTGCAATTCAATATATCCATTCAGTGGAGCGTTCCAGCTTCTTACCAAAGTCGCAGGTTAAGCCCTTAGAACTACAGATTTCAGTTTATATTACTCATCTTTATGTACCAGAACTGCACAATTTCCTCATCTGACAACATACAATAAGGAATGAATATCAGCAGCTAAAAAATGAAACAAGCATTTATTTTATTTTGGATTTCTCCCACCCCGAAAAATATAAATATATATATGTATATATTTATATACTGTATATATCTGTAGGTTTTGCTGTACTTTACAAAAATGTTTTCACTCGATGGCAGCAGTGCGATTGAGAGCTTTGCCAATTTAACAGCTGCGTGAAGTAAAAAATGGCGCATGCACGATCCGATCCTGAGGACCTTTTCACTTCTACTTAAATATTTTAACAAAGGGGGGAAAAAGCAACATTCACAGCACATCAAGCCCAAAATAGTTTACACCTTCTACACTGAAGCATTGTTTAAAATGAACCTGACTAGGTCACCCTTACAGGAAAGGCTAAATAAGGCATGCTTTAGACAGTCGTCGTGGTGTTGCTCACTTGAAAGGGGAGAGAACCAAAGAGGTCCAAGCAGAAAATTTAGCAGGTCATGTTGCCACCAGTTTCAGGAACCTAAAGATCTGTAAAGAGACAGTCTGTGGAAATTAAAAGGGAATATGCACCACCACTGAAGACTACACCAAGTGCCACATCAAACAAAGCTTTGGTTCAGACACATGCTCAGGGATGTGGTGTGAAATTCTGATCTCCATGTGCCTACGTGGAAGGCCCTCCGGCCCAGCTGTGCCGGCCACCGTTCCTGCCTGGCCCTCACGAGCAAAGTGGAATTAACTGGCCTCTGGGAATAATCCACACAAGGTGACAATTTTTACCTCTTTTTAAAGATATGGTTAAATAGTGGTGCAGTCTTTCTAAAACACCACACATACTCTGATATGGCACTTACAGAGATCTGTGGAACAACACAGCTGAAAATGTTCCTTTCCAGTGGCTGCACTGGACGGAGGACAGAGAAAGAACTTGTTCCATCAGTACTGGCTGCTCGGAAATGAACTACCAAGATCCCACAACGTGATGCCAACTACTGAAGCATCTGCAGCAAGGTCAACAGAGGCACATTCATTGGAATATAATTTTTAAAATTTCTAAAGAAGGACATACTTACATTATAAGCAGTATTTAATTTGTGTTTCTCTGGCGCAAGTTTTTATCTTTGTGATTGTTGGTAGAGTTGGTTTTCCTTTGGAGGAAAAATTGCATTATAAAAGTTAAACTCAAAGCAGCAACTCTTGAAATTATAACACATGGAAATACAGGGATTCGTTCACTTACTACCATCCCTGGTGTAAGAAGAAATTTTACTGCATACTAATGCGTAAGAACACTCTCTCCATAAAGTGCCTACAGATCTCCGAGTAATCCTTTTGACTCCCAAGATACAATTTTCAGGTACCTTTCCCCCTGATTTATGGACTATAATTACTATAAAGGTAAAAACTGTAGTTTCTTCTCTACTGAACACCACAGTCTCTTCTCAAACGATAACACATGATCACATATGGGCAGTGCTGTGCCCTCTGGCACTTAACCAACTTGGGCAGTTTGCCTGTCACTCCTTAGTCCGCAACTCTAGGAGGTTCTGCTTATCTCGGACGGATTCAGAGTCCGCAGTACCGTCTCCCTCGGACACATGCAACCGTTGAGGGAGCCAGGCAGCTTATCGGTGCTACAGTTCCGCTGGAGGTGAACAAGACTGGAAGTCTCTGATACATACTGGTGACTGCCCCCTGCGTTACCGGTTTGAGCATATAGGATGCGCAAAACTTTATTCCTGCATGGCATTCCACTTTATGTTGTTAGAAAAAAACAAAATTACACTGCCTGTCCTGGGAATCAAATGGTTGGTCAGCCCCAACCGTGCGGCTAGCGAGGTCTACACTACGACACTCACTTCCACTCACTGGTTGCCCACAACCTTGGCTACTCCATTGGATTACACTGCAAATACAAAATAAACTACTGAATCGACGTCCAATAAAATACTTACATTGGTCCAGCTGGTTCATCATCTGTAAGGTGTTCAGATTTTTAATAATCCATTGAGAGACAGGAGAAGAAAGGAGAAAATCGTGAGACTCTACATAAGAATTAACAGAACAGCAAATGGCAAGTGGCAAACATGGCTATTCATAGCATTTATTCAAGGCCATTCCATCTGGAGGTGCAAAACACTCATGGAGTTATTACTTCTAGATTCAAGTTTTTAATGGCAGGTATGTTGTTTCAATGGTTTTAGTTAACACTTTGAATGCTTGTCATGAAAAACTGCAACTGTAGCGGACAGATAGGCTGCAATATTATTATACTCATCTTGTCCCCAAGTTCCAGTGGTTCACTCTTAAATAGATGAGAAGACAAACCAACATTTCAGTTGTAAAATCCTGCTGTTTGTTTTCTTGGGGTGAATGCGTGCAGTTTTGGCTCAATCCTGCAAGGTAGATGGATGTGTATGTTCCATACATTAGCCACACATCCTCACTTCCCCAAAGGACACTGCTCTTGCTCTTCTGTAATCTTTAGGAGAGTCTTTCATCTGGAGAAAACATTGAGGAAGAGGAAGCCACAATAGTTCAACCTAATACTGGGTCAGCCCGGCCGGGCTATGCCCGCAACAAGTGTATGGGTACCAGATGTTCCGTGACACACCAGGGAGAGCTGAATAGTGGTGACATCCCTCTAGAAAAGACTTCAGACAGAAAGACAGGCTCAACTCTTGAGCCCTGGCCAAAACCAGAACCGAAATCCAGATGAGCCATGAGATTTTTCTTTTTTTTTTTTTTTTTTAACCAAAAAGCTTAGATTCTCTGAGTTTAGAAGCCTTCTTAAATTGGTATTTCACGATTGTGATTTGTAAGTTTTTCTTTCCTGTTTGTGGACTGAGGGCAACTTGGTCCCTTTAGGCAGGGAAGTACATACATGGAATGTTTGTTTTAAAGAGGCCCACAAACGGGAGGGAACAGTAAGTGCTCTTAGTTTCTTTCTGTTTTACATAAGTCAGGTAGACTAAATGATTCAGAACAGTTTGGTTTCACTGAAGGCTTCCAGAAAAACTCTCAGCAGGATTCCACAAGGGGGCTTGGTGCACATGAAGCAGTTATGGAGGTCACAGTCTCCGTGTAGGCATCTGCAGGAGCACACGTCAGGAGTAATGTCTGTCACAGGGAGACATTGCTCCACCTGTTCCTTTGAGGCAACGGAGAGGCAAAGCCACTGCCAGCACACACAGTGACTGGAGCAAAAAAAGATTGAAAAACAAAAACAAAAACGAAAACAAACTAACCACAAACCAATGACTTGTCAGCCAGAACAACAGGCTAGCGACACACCAGTGTCCACAGGGCTCTACTACAAACAACAGTACACTCTTGACCAGGTACAGAGAACAAACTAAGACTCAAGGACACCCAAGACAGCTGTGTGCTGTGTACACAGTGGAGATATACGGGACAAACCAAGACTGAGACACAAGCCCAGCCTACGTCCACTGGCACCACAACGCCCTACGCTCTCAGCACCCAGGCCAAGCCAGCTCAGCTACATGCCAGGAACTAAGCACTTCAGGGACTTAAAGGAAAAGACCCAGGAGCAAACTTAGAATAGTTTCAGTGCTCTGGCTGTGCACCGGAAAACAAAACATTCTAGAGCAAGATAACTGACTAGAATATCACCAGTCTACACCCAGCATGAAAAGAAAAAGCAGGGGAGGGAGAATCGCGATAGCCAAGCTAATCTCCTCAAAGCATGACACTGTCCGCACTGACCCAGGCACTTTACACGCAAGCTTTTCTTTCCTTTGGTGGCAGAGGGGTAGGCCCTGCTGTCTGCCCAGTGACGTCATCTTCCAGCCCAACAAGCTGGTACCGTGCAAAGGGCTGCATGTAGGGGTTTTAGCAACAGCGGCTCTGGTGCAGCTGCCATGCCTGCAGGTGGGAGCAGGTGCTGCTCACACTAGTGTCTGGATCTCGCATCGTCTCTCCCCCCAGTGCACATTTACAAGGAACCCAGAAAACAGTCTCATGTCTCCTACTGTCCTGGGCTGAGTCACTATCTGCAAGCACCACTCTCCCTTCACGAGTCAGACAAAACAAAACAAAACAAAACAAAAAACAAAACAAAAAAACAACCTGACCCTAACAGGGAAATCAGGAGAGAGGAAAGAACAGAACTACAGAAGAAAAGGTACGAAAATCAAAAAGTAAATGAGGATTAAACAGCAAACTGAAATCCAAATTAGTTGTGAAAGTGAATGAAGTAAACTTGAAGAAAAGTGTTAACATTATGAACTGTGCATCGTATAGACTGAAGCGGAGATTAAACAAACTCCAAAAGCATGCATATCGCTCACTTACCACCATGTTTTAAGGGTTTGATGCAATTGAGGGGGGAAAAAAAAGAAGTCATAGTAACCGACAAATATCAACATACCCCCAAACCCTCAGGCCAAAAGATAGCGGCTTAAACTGGCTCTCCTCTTCGCCTGGGATTACTCACAGCCACTGGCTAGATGGGAGAAAGAGGACTGGGGAGAAAGGGAACAAGATGCTTCTGGAATCCGTCTGAGGAGAGTGAAGTTCCTGGTGGAACTGCCATCTTCCCAACTAGTTGTGCTATGGCGCTCACTCCGCCAGATCCCATCACCTCACCGTCTGGAAGGTGCTCTGCGATGCCCAGTACACAACGCGTTACCTGATAGGGCACCACCTCGAAAAAGATGGCTTTTCAGTCAAAGTGACCAAGAGTTGACTATCTAGTCAAAGCTTTTTCACTGCCTTCCTCTCACTGAGGATGGGGTTTTCTAGTTTCTAAACCTGCTTAAATCTTGCCTCATCTCCATAAAGCAGCATTAAACCAGAGAGATTAACGGTCACATCTAGCCTTTCATATTTAGTCCTACTGTATTCTCTCCACAAGGTAACTTGTTACTGACTCAGATGACCCCTAGTTAGGAGACGATTTTAAAAAGTCACATTTCTTTTCCAGCATTCCCGGCCAGCTGAAAAGCTTCACATGTTTCCAACAGATTTTTTAAACATAAGAAAAGCTCTTGTTTGTAAAGTGTCTAAAAGAGTTTGAATGTATCAGAGCCACTAAAAATGGTCCCCCTAAACCCCCAACTATCTTCTCCACCAGTAACCTAAGGAGGAGTCCCTTTGAACTGCTAATAAAAATTGTCCCCTAAATGTGAAAACAGAAAACTCACTGATGCCGCCACTTCTTTTCTTAAATCAGCTCTTCTTGTTTTCATTTGAGGTCACTAAATGTAGAACTGAAGGCCCCAACAATGAGGCAGGCTCACACCACATCTCCCCCGGTGACTGGGGAAGACAGACTTGAAGCATACTCGCGCGCACACTAATCCCTCCCCGGGTTTTGTCAGCAGAGAACCAACATGGAAGGTGTGCTCCAAGCACATGAGCTGTAGGACGGATAGAAGGCTAAGAGGATGCCGGCTCGACCTAGTCTTCTCAGATAATTACCATTTAACATTTTCAGAGAATGTAGTCAAGAAGTGAGTAAAGTGAAAAAACAAAGACTCTGATTTGACCCCATGATTCATCTGTTACTGAAAACACTGAAGGTAAAAGGCGATGTGCAGATAATCTACCTGTAAGACAACCTATTGGGCATCGATCCTCAAACACACCACAGCAGGGGCTTAAAGGGACTTAGCATGCATTTCGCTTGTAAAATGCCCTGAGTAGAGGCGCCTGGGTGGCTCAGTCAGGTAAGCATCTGCCTTTGGCTCAGGTCATGAACCCAGGGTCCTGGGATCAAGTCCCTGCATTGGGCTCCCTGCCAGTGGGGAGTTTTGCCTCTCTCTCTGCCTGCCGCTCCCCCTGCTTGTACACACTCCCTGCCAAATAGATAAAATCTTTAAAAATAATGTGTCCTGGGTAGACTCTAGTAGACTAAGAGACAGAGATCTTTTGTTTTTTTTTCTGCTGAAAGCCACTAAACCTTAACTCTAAGCATTTCCTATGTGAGAAATCTGAAACAGTATTTACTTTTCTGGGGAAATGTACTCAGACTAAACTCTTTAAGTTCGAATTAGTGCATGTGTACAGATTTAAATTGTTTAAATTGTTCACTTAGTGCTTTTCTGGTAAGGGGCTGAGTGTCCAAGAGCTCAGACTGCCCAAATAGGAATATTGTGAGTTTTACATGAAATTCTCTCATACAAAAAAAAGTTCAGTGACTCAGAAATCATACATCTACTCTGATAGTAAAGTACCTATTTTGGCAGAGAAAGCATGTCAGGCGTATTAAAAAAAAAAAATCCATTTTCACTATGGCATAAATAAGTCAACAGCTCCACAGACGGTTATCTGACACAAACTCATCACCTCTACGACTCCAGTTTGTATCAGATAGGCAGTCCCTCTTCCTTCATTCCACACAGGAGTGCATGCATCTGTCTACATGTAGGCTTGTGGAGGGCTGTGCGGGGAGAAAGCATATGAGGGGGTGGCCCATACATGGGACTGCGCAGGAGTTGAGGGGAAACTAGCTGGAAAAAAGCCACAGCATAAGGAAAACTCACTGAAGAACAATTGACTTTTTTTTTCTTTAATGATTAATTCCAGGGGGACAAGAAATGAAGGGGCATAGGAGCAGGGAGGAGTTGGAGAAGAGGCAGCAGACAAGGGAGAAAACTCTGGTGCAGAAATGCTGGAGCAAGGCAGGGATGTGGAGAATGGAGCCTGGACCGCGCTGGCTGTCGGGAAGGGAGTGGAGAGGAGGCAAACACTGCGATAACCCCAGCACCCCAGGTGTGTCACCCCAATTCAACAAGAGAAAAGTAAATGCTGCTTTCATTATAGTTCCTCTAAGAGACCAGAGCAAGATTTTACTTTGCACTTACCCATGTCTTTCATGTAGGATTCATCCACTATCTATAATAATTTCGCTTAAAAGGGGGACCTTCCCTTCGGAAGCCACTCAGATCTGCTGACCACACATGGCTCCTCCACCCAACTGGCCACCACTTGCGTTCAAGAGCCGTGCAGCTCTAGGTGGTGGTGGCGGTGGTGGTGGTGGTGGTGGTTTTTACAATAGCTGTTCCCCATTTAGGTGTCTGTGCTTGTCAAAACCAATACTAACCATTTCTCAAATCTAACCCAAATGTCTTCCACACATGCGGGGCTGGGGCAGGGGGGTGGAGGAGGCAACCTGGTAATAAACCAAGTGGATTCCTAAGAGGAAGACTCAGATGGGGACCTGCTGAGCCAATGTGTCACTCTGCCAAGAGAGTGGCAGCCAGCCTTGTCTTAAAATAAAAAATCAGGATCTGAAGCCCATCTTTGCCTTGTCCTACCTCTTTGCTTCTCTACCTTTCTGAACAGAAGGCTGAGCAAGGTGCTATTCTGCAAAGCAAAGAGCATTCTGAGGGGATGAAAAGCCTTTGCAGAACCGAGGCATAAGTGCTCCTAGGGAGCCAACGCTGGAAATACAGTGTCCCTTGACTCTCAGGCCTAAATCTAAGTACTCTGCCTTGGGAATCCTAATTTGTAGCAGGAAAGAGAAGAAACTATAGGAAAGAGAGTACGCATGTGTGAAAATCCCAAGAAGGCAGCTCACATCATAGAACAGCAGTTCTGTGGACTTAGGAGAAGGAATGTAAAAATCCTGGGGGCGTGCTCCCCCTGCAGGGAACTGGCTCATTTATTCCCACAGGCACAGCAGCTTCCCGCCTCCCACAGGCGTAGTTAGGTTCAACAATGAGCCTTTCCGGCAGCCTCACTGTAATACTTTCCTCTGCTTAGGGCAGGCAGAGAGATTTTGGAGGTGCTGAGAAGAAAGGAAAAGAAGGGGAAGGCGCCTCAAACGTGGCCTTCCAGAGAATCCAAAGCCCCCGGGCCTACCTTCAGGGCTGCACACCTTCTGAGGGAGCAGCAGCCACAGGGACACAGACGACTCTGCGGGGTGGGCACAGAACTGCGGTGCACGAGCACAGGCCCAGGACTGTCGCAGCAGAGCTGGCATCCTCACCGTCACCTGAGGCAGGCCTCCACTGAACTTAGGCCCACACCCTTCTTGTCTAGTCAGTGACAGGCAAGTGGTGGTAATCGCTGGCTGGCCAATGACTTTGATGGTGATGTTACAGGGCAGAAGGGTGGGAGCTAGTCAGGAAGCCGAAAGTACTACCGATACACATCTCCAGCAGCAGCTGCCCCCCTGACTGTAATCGTGGGGTTAGAAATGGAATATCCACGACAGAAACAAAACAAAACAAAAGGAAAAAACCCCAAAGATCCCCTAGGACTTTCCTCACTGTAAGCATGTCCAAAAATCTAAGTTCCTTGTTCTTTCAAATGCTTACTAATTCACTGTTGTCCTGATGCCACTATCCAGTCCCACCTCTGGCCTAAACCAGCCTAAGGGTGTCACCTCAGGGCCTAGGCTCCAGGTGTGACAGCTCAGTGGCTCGGTCTTAAAACCAGGGGCGATGGATACATCAGACTACACCATTCTTGTCTGTGAGACAGCAGAAAACCCAAATGCTTGGTGGCTGCCTCACCAAGAACCTTGAAACCTGCCAAAGGAACCAAGCAAGGGAGCCAAAGGCTGATCTTGTTCTCAAGATCAGTCTGACTGGGCTGGGGCGGCACCTGCAGGGCTACACCAGGCAACCACATGACAACCAATGAGATACCTTCAATCTGCCTGAAAGGCCAGGTGGCCTGCAATCTTGGGTGGCTTCTAGGCTTGACCTGGATTCCCCTCAAGCTCAATCTGCCTGAATGATCTGTATCAGAGGAGGACAGAGCTGAACAAAGACACGGACAGCTGCCTGTTCCCCACATGGGGCCTGAAGGGCAGATGGGACTGGGGCTTGGAGAACAGCCAAATGCAGGAATGGAGCTAATTATAGCTCGAAGGTGGCTAATCTTAAGAGGAGGGTGTGAGGAACCAGTATGAGTATTCTCCTTCTCTCCTTTTGGGACTGAACCCCAACATTCTTATAGTCCTTTTTGGGTGCTTGGAAACCATCCCAAGGATCCAACCCCAACATTACAGCTATTTTGTAGGGATGCTCTTACCGTCAGGAACTTCATCTGGCCTCTTCCTCTTCTCATACACAACAATGATCACCACAAGGATGATGATTTCAGCCAGAATTCCCAAAAAAGGCCAGAGTGGGGCCAGGTGGCTCCGTACCCTGAGGATGGTGACAACGGAGGCGGAACCGATGGAGTTGGTAGCATTACATTCATACTCGCCAGGGTCTTCTGTGATCTGGAGACCCACGATGCTCAGCTCAGTGTAATTCTCCTTGTTGATAATGAAGAAGCGGCCGGAGGTATTGACAATGTCCTGCTCAGGGGCAGAGAAAGTAAGAACACACAGAGGTCAGTGTAGGTGAATTCGTGTCCAAGACAAGGCGGCAAAGTTCTCCCTTCTTAGTAGGACTACTGGCTAGGATGAGGGAGCAGTGTCTAGGACCTTCTTTGTCCAGGTAACTCATGAGCAGCTCATTACTTGCTTCCTTTCACTATCAGTAACAGATCAGCAAGCTTCTGGCAGAGCCAGGTTAAGGCCTCCCCTGCCCAATGGTCCTCTAGACTTCTCCAACTTCTGTGAAGTGAATGGAAGAAGTCCTACCCTGTAAACTCAGAAAAGACCAACTCAATCTAGAAAATGCTACTTTAAATACAGATAAGAAACCGTAAAACAGGAAGAAGATGAAGAAAAAGGGGTGTGCCCTCCATGGTCAGGCAAATATGCTAACTTACGCCTGTCTGAGGACTTTAGAATCTGCACATCTACTTCACACTTGGTGAGTTCTGAAGTCTCCTTAAACTTCCTCTAGAAACCATGCTAAGAACTTGCTCCTAGTCAGAATGGAGAAATTCGTTAACTTCCCTTTCCTTTAAGAATTAGACGGTTAAAGGAAAGTTTATTCAGTCAATCAACAACTATTTACTAATGTATGTTTTATGTCTCACAACCTACCAAGGGGAAGGCGAGACACAAGCAAACAAGGAGGCTGGCCTTTAGAGGGAACCAGACCTCCAAAAGGATGGTTACAGGAACGCGGCAAGAAGCCCCAACACATGGCACGTGCTGAGTACAGGGGCGGGGGGGACACAGCGTGAGTGGCCAGTGCCAGAAAGAGTCGGGTAAAGCTTCGGAAAAGAGCCAGCTTTTGCACTAGATGGTGGGGAGGAGAGGTGATGGAGCAGACAGGAGCGCTCTGGGTCCGTGTGGGAAGGCAGAGGCGAGAGTCCACATGCAGGGGTCTAGGTGGAGCTGGGACAGGCTTACGGCACTGGGGCGACGGCAGGGCAAAAATGGACTTGTGTCAGCAGGCGGCAGCAACTAAAGCACAATCAGAAATAGCAGAGAAGAAAGGTGAAGATAGCCCTGGACTGAGGTCTATCTACAGCACAGAGTGGCGCAGGCAACTGAGTATGGGTAAGGTTAAAATGGCAAACACAGCCTTCAGAGTAAGTTATCCATGAAGCTTCATCTTGAGGACTTGGAACGCTGCCAACTTCTCTAACCCCTACTCTCCTGGTTCACTCAGTCCATGTTTTCCACTTATGATCAGAAGTGATGTCTTCTTTGATCCACAAACCTTCAACATGGGTTTTTTTTTAATACCATGATATGCAAGAAACTTTAACCTTTTCAATCAATGCATAAGAAGATAGTGGGACCTGTCCCACTGCTACAGAATTGATGACTAGGGAGAAGCATCAAAAGTACCCCATACCCATGGATGGAAGTACAGCACAGGGAACAGGGTTGATAATATTGTAATAATGCTGTACAGTAACAGACGGGACTACGCTTGATCACGGTTAAGCACCACACTATGTGCAGAACTGTCCAATCACTGCACTATCCACCGGAAACGAAAACGACGTTAAATGTCAACTATACTTCAGTAAAATTTTTAAATATATACATACATTTTTTTGAAGGACAGCTTTTCAAACACCATTAATCTAACTTGTACTGAGGAAGTGTTCACAGACATTTATAACTAACAGTGACTGATATTTAGGTTTCAGTATTAAGACTGTGTTATATGTTCAAATCTTCCACAGTGTTGTTGATTTTCCCTCCATCTCATCTGTCAAAGACGAAAAATAATATATGTAAGTCTGCCACCATATAACTGTGCGTCTGGCTATATTTCCTTATTTTTCCAGTTTTTGCTTCATTCATTTTGAAACTACTATGTAGCATAATAGACCATGACAGTTTTGTCTTTATTGTGGACTATACCTCTTACCACGATAAAAAGGAACTCTTTTGGTTTCATGTTTTCTATTTGAATCTTTCTATAATGTTAATATTTCCATTGTTCTATTTATATACCTTCACCATATATACTTTATTCATTTTTGTTTCAACACTTCTGAACTATTTTGTTGTATGCAGATCATCTTTAAGCAACATACTGTTACATTGTTTCTTAGATCTCTGCCTTTCAGTGAGGATATTTAAAACTTTGTATTTGCTACTGCTATAATTTTTATGTTTATTGTCATAGATTATGGCTTACTTGGAAGGGGAGGTGAACCATTAGAGACTATGGACTCTGAAAAACAATCTGAGGGGTTTGAAGCGGCGGGGGGTGGGAGGTTGGGGGAACCAGGTGGTGGGTATTAGAGAGGGCACGGATTGCATGGAGCACGGGGTGTGGTGCAGAAACAAGGAATACTGTTACGCTGAAAATTAAAAAAAAAAAAAAGTTTTAAATTCTTAAATTCTTAAAAAATTCTTAAAAAAAATTCTTAAAATTTTTTCTTAAAAAAATTCTTAAAAAATTTTTCTTAATTCTTAAATTCTTAAAAAATTCTTTAAAAATTCTTTTAAAAATTCTTTAAAAATTCTTAAAAAAATTCTTTAAAAAATTCTTAAAAATTTTTTAATTCTTAAAAAATTCTTAAAATTTTTAATTTTTAAATTAAATTCTTAAATTCTTAAAAAAAATTCTTAAATTCTTAAAAAAAAAAAATACAGTTCATACAAATCAGGGGCAGACAGTCCTTCCAGGGCTTATTAAAAGGGAGCCCCATCAAGCTCTCTTATGCCCAAGTCATTACCAGATTATCTCTTGCCAGTCTACAAAAGAGAAAACAGGTTGAGACTTGGCATTGCACACAGCCTTCCACCCTGCAGCTGAGTGGAACAGGCACCAAGAAAATCACTCAATGATTGGGGGTGGCAAGAAGAAAATATCTTTTTCCAGTGGTTATCCATTTAGGCAGGAGACTGGCTGGTAAGCTATATACCTCTCAACCTTGGATAAAGGCTATTTGGAGATAAGAAGGCAGAAGAGCCTATACTCCCACCATTTGAAGAGCCATGAAGTTCGAGTTTCCTCTACCTAAGAGGTTTGCCTTCTGGGTGAGCAGACCCCAGCATCTGTGGCTGGAGCTAAATAGGAAACAGAAAGGTTCAGTAAGAGGAGATCTCTCATATCTGAGAACTGGTCCTGTAAAGAACGTACACAAATTCTTACAAGATCCAGGATCTGTATACCTGCCGCGCAGAGGTCCCAGAAGCAGCAAAAACCAACAGTAGACTCTTGACTATAGCAAAAGTCAGACGAGTGGTATTAGTCCCCCTTCCTGCCTCACACAGAAGAAAGAAAAACCCAGAAGATAGAGTGAGGACAATCCCCTACTCCCCTCAGGCTAGGGAGAGGGGACAGGAGGTAAAACTGGGAATTTTGGATCGGACTGGACTCAACTCTTTAACAAAAAAAAGAGGTCTAAGAAAGCTTGGGATCTGCCTAGAAAAGGGATCTGTGAAATTAATGTCTAGAAAAAAACTGAAAGCATTTTATCTTCACCCTTAACCAAGTGTAGGCTGTTCAGCAAACTGGTTTTCAAAGGCATCAACCTAGAAATTTCTTTTCTTTTCCCTATCCTTCTTTCATTAAACTTTTGTTTCCCAATTGATTTACAGCTTGAAAGCAAGAGGAAATACTACTTGATTTTAAAGGTTTTTCACAATATAACAGATAAATAAGAGTTCATGAGCGTGAGAATAGGAGATCAAAATATCCACTGATGGGGAGCCTCGGTGGCTCAGTAGGTTAAACTACTGTCTTCACGGCTCAGGTCATGATCTAGGGTCCTGGGCTCAAGCCCTGCATGGGGCTCCCTGCCCAGTGGGGAGCCTACTGCTTCTCCCTCTGCTGCTCCCCCTGCTTGTGCTCTCTGGCTCTGTCAAATAAAATCTTTTTTTTTTTTTTTTTTAAGACTTTATTTATTTGACAAAAAGAGAGACAGTGAGAGAGAAAACACAAGGGCCCCAAGAACATAACCTGAGCCAAAGGCAGATGCTTAACAACTAAGCCACCCAGGTACCAGGAAAGGAAGGGAAAGGGAAAAGGAAAGGGCCATTGAAGAATCAAGGGCTCTTTTACCCAGAGACCAGGAGAGAGAAATGGGCATTTGTTTGCCATCACAACTAAGTATTTTATTGACTTTTCAGGGCCTGCTCCAAAAATACTCAACCTCTCCCTTCCTCATCATCCCCCTTATTAATGGGTTTCTGAAATCTAGCCATTGTTGTTAATGTTAGAGTCCTTTTCACCACTTGACATATCATTATTGAGAGGTCATGGAGTGGGAAGAACCATGGACTTGAAATAAAAAACTGGACTTGAGCCTTCCTTGGTTCTGTCACTAATTCACTTTGGTTAATATGTAATCTTTCTGAAGAAGCAGACTAGATTATCTCCTTGGTCCCTTCTGATTCTGACTGTTGACAATCAGAGAGGATGCCTGAGAAGTACAGTGCTGGGCATGCAAGGCCTGGGGACAGGAGGAATGGGTGACACCCTCCCTGACATAAAGAGAGACTGGCCAAACATCATGAATCAAAGAGTGAGTAAGAGTATAAAACTTGGACTCCCTCCGCACTACCAAGAATCATCCCACCGACTGGAAAAGATGTTTTCTTTGACCTTTTAGGGAGCAGATACGGTCAGATTTCCAATGTCCAATGCTGCCCTTATACCTCACCATGTTGCTTCAATCCCTTATCAATACTCCCTGTGTTCTGGAATATTACTAGTAATTGCCCTGGCCGCCATGTCTTCCCCCAAAACCAGAAAGGTGTACTGAGACTACTTCAAGAGCAGTGTTTTCTTTTGGACAAATGGACTAGAAAAATAATAAAAGTTTAAGATTGGGGTTATCTTGAGTGCCTGGGTGGCTCAGTTGTTAAGTGTTTGCCTTTGGCCCAGGTCACGATCCCAGGGTCCTGGAATTGAGCCCCATGTTGGAGTCCCTGCTCTCTGCTCAGTGGGAAGCCTGCTTCTCCCTCTTCCACTCACCCTTCTTGTGTTCTCTCTCTTGCTGTCTCCTTGTCAAATAAACAAAATTAACAAAATCTTAAAAAAAAAAAAAGATTGGGGTTAGCTATTTCAATTTCCCATCTTGAAGGCAAACCAGTCAAATCCCTTCATAGACAGCCAGCTTTAACGAATCATGTAGGGATTCCATGCTGGACAGAGACTGTCAGTGACCTCCAAATTCAAAATGTAACTGTCTGTGACTAGAACGGGTGACCTAAGCCATGCAAGTATGGCAGCTTACAGCAACTAGTCCAGATGTCTGGACCTCCCAGGAGAAACTCTAGCACAGAAACCCAGGCAGAGAGAATCAGGGCTGCCTCCTACTCACCATGGGCATACCATTCTTCTTCTTGCGCCATATCCAGTCGGGATGCGGGTAGCCAACTGACTTGCAATACATCATGGCATCTTGCCCTTCATTCTTATTCTCACTCCGTTTATGGCCAGTGATGTCAGGAGCAGCTGTGAGAGAGTGTTCAACAGTTACCACAGGAGCCTACAGGATACAAACACCTTACCTATGGACTCGGAGCTCTGCTTCTAATACAGCCAGTCTCTAGGCCTGTCCTCATAGTCATCTTTGATAACACGCATTTCAGGTCAGAACAAAGCAATGGAACCAATCCATCCCCTACCTCTCACCAACTGAAGCAATCACGCAGATACCAGGATTACTATATATGAAGTTCTGCTATACATGAGGTTCTTGTACCTCCTAGAAGAGGGGACACAGGCTCAACTACCCTAAATGAAATATCCTTTAAAAAAAAAAATGCACACAGGAACTATTATCATCTCTTCTGGTTATGGTTTTTTTTTTGTTTGTTTTTTGTTTTTCTTAAAATGTCTGCACTAATAACAATTACAGATTATATCAAATGTCATATACTCCTTTAAGGAAATGAGAGATCCCTAAGATCAAACACCTAAAATCAAGTCCTACTGCAAGATACGTAAAAACAATGAATGCCCAGAGAAGCGATCTGATGAACATCAATGGGCAAGGTTCTCCCAGGAAAGAAGGAATCCAGCAAACTGGTCTTCACAAAGGGTAAGAAAGGAATAAACAAGAAATTCAACCAATGTCCCAAGAGACTTTATTAACAGTTTAAGAATCTGACCTGTACACCTGATTTGCAGTAATCTCAATAAACCTAAACTTGGAATTTCTAGATATATTAGACATTGCTAGTATTCTCTGCTTTAAGGGATCACTTACAAAGAAATTTGTAAGTTTAAAATTTAAAAATCAGGTAAGTTTCAGGGCGCCTGGGTGGCTCAGTGGATTAAAGCCTCTGCCTTCAGCTCAGGTCATGATCCCAGGGTCCTGGGACTCTCTGCTCTGCGGGGAGCCTGCTTTCTCCTCTCTCTCTGACTGCCTCTCTGCCTACTTGTGATCTCTGTCAAATAAATAAATAATATCTTTTTAAAAAATTAGATAAGTTTCAAGGATCCAAGAAGTCAGAGATGGGGCTAATTCTTTGAATTTAGTCTCCTTTGATCTTAACTAAATTTTCCACCATACCTCCTCCTCATCAGTTACAGTAATGTGAAAGCAATAAAACTCAAAGTAGGCCAGATGTCACTTTGTTGGCCAAGATAGGAAAGAGAATCAATAAGCCTGGTCCAAATTCCAGTTTTGCTTGTTCTTTAATTATTCTGTGCTTCAGTTCTACACCCACTATCAAATGGAGGTAATTCTAGCCACCATCTACATCCAGTGTCCTTGGATAAGTAAGATTTAAAACATTCACCTTGAGACTATAAAAGCCTATACCATTATATTATGTCATGGGCTCGTCCCATGTTCCCCTTCTAAATAGCTTGGTTTTTCTTGGCTTAAAAAATGATCCAAAGTCCTGCTACTTCTCAGACTGTGCTTCCCAGCCCAATTCTAGAGGTACCTGGACAGAATGGAATGAACAAGGTCCCAAGGTATCTCTATAGCCACTGCCTGCCCAACTGAGGCCGGCTCAGTACTAGTCAGTGTGAGGTCTTTTCTAAAAAGGATGTTATAAAAGGACACATTGTTTCTCCCCCCAGGCAAACTTCCTCACTGCAGAAGGGAGTGGGCTAGCGGGGTCAATCTTGTTCCCACCATACCAGATTTCCCCCAAAGCCACGGTCACTGCTCAGACCTACTGTTCCACCTGCTCACCCCTCCTCAGAGCTTTCTTCAGTCAATAAATAGTAAAGACCATCTTAAGTACTACAAGAAGCAAGCTCCACGGCAATACACTAACGAAAACACCATCGGGGAAGACACAACAAACAGAGGAGCTACCACATTTTGCTTCTAGCTGTGTTTCATGTGTTTGATTAACATTTGCTGAGCACCTACCGTATGACAAATCCATCAGAGTGGTGGGGGGAAGGCCTTTCTGTTGAGGTGTTAGCTGTTGACTGTTAGCACAGTCATGAAGACAATAAGGGAGTAGAGCACTTCTATATCCACGGGAAGAACACTCCAAATAAAAGACAAAAAAGCCTTAAGGCAGAGGTGCACTTGTTATGGACAAGGAACAGCATGGAGGAGTTTGGTTGGAGCTCAGTAAGCAAGGCAAATGGTAGAAGAGGACATCAGAGTGAAGGGAGCCCAGATCAAAGAGGACTTTGCAGGCCACTGCAGTGACTTTGGCATTTACTCTGAGTCACCTAGGAAGCCACTGGTAATACCAAGCAGGGGTATGGAATGATCTGCCTGTTTAACAGGCTCCCTCTGGCTCCTAAGTAGACAACAGTGTTGAGCGACATCAGTGGAAGCAAGACCATTTAGGAAGCTGTTAAGAGTATTCCAGGCAAGGGAGAAGGTGATTTGGATGAGGGTAGTAGCAGGAAAAGTTGAGGAGAATCTGATATATTTATAGGCTGAGTTAATGTGTTTTATCAATGGACTGGATGAATGTAGGATGCGAGAGAAAAGAGCCAGGGATGACTCCAAAGTTTCTGGCTTGAATAATTTTAAAAGGGAGTTGCCAGTTACTAAGATAAGGAAAACTATAGAAGAATCAGACTGTGTTTTGTTGTTGTTGTTGTTGTTGGGTTGTTTTTATTTTGTTTTGTTTAGGGATAGAGCAATGGTGGTAGTAAAAACCAGGAGTTCAAAGTTTAGGACATGTTAAGCTTAAGATACTTCTTTAATATCCAAGTGAAGTTGTCAAGTAGACAGCTGAGATGTCCAGTCTGAAGCTCAGGACAGTAGTCTAGGATGGAGATGGGAATTTTAGAAATCAGCGTATGTGTGGCATATTTTTCCATTTTCATCCTCTTTTGCCCCACAGAGAATACCCACTCTGGCCCAGTTATCTAACTAATACCATCGGCTTTTACCTTGGGGACTCATCCCAATATTGCACATTAGAACCACCTAGAAGGCTAAAAGTTGAGTTGGCTTATGATGCCATGGCCTCTAAGAAGTTGCTATTCTGAAAGGAGGCAGACCAGAAGGCCAAGACCTGAGGAGAAGGATGGGGATGGTCTTCACTCCTACCGTGGTGTTTAGAGAAACACCACTTCCCCTTTCCACTGATCTATTTTGGTATTCTACAGAGGCGTCTACCTACCCATGTGAACATGGCCTTAAAACCTACTATACACAAAGACCATCTAGGAACTTAGCCACCCTCATCACAGTTTGATGGCCATATTTACATAGTGTAAACCTATAGGAAAGAGTCTTCAATGGTTAGATCTGTTACTGCTTTCTCCTTAGCTTAGCAAAGAATACCAAGTGACGCTCTGATTAGTCACCCTTGGGATGGTGGAAGTGTCACTAGTGTTGTGGGCAGAGAGAAAATTAACCCAAGCCACATCACTCTATCCCTAAAGGAAGGATTATAACAACTATTACCTTAGCCTTTGAGTCAAAGAAAAATCTTTTCACTTCTCTCTATCCTTTATGGTAGCTGCTCAATCAGAAAGCCTGCACCTCAGATGGCAGCCACATCTGTGGTGAACATCGCGTGATACATAAACTTACCAAATGGCAGAGCTGTATACCTGAAACTAATGTAAACTCTGAGTCAACCATACACAAATAGCGGGGAAAAAAGAAAGAATAGTGGGGCAGGTGGAGAAAGAAAATCTGAGCAGGACAGTGGACCCACAGCAAGAAAGATCACCAGACTCTCAGAGCACATGTAAGCACTGGGAAGAGAGCAAGGGGGGTTCCTTAGGGCTCAGAGTCCTCTCATGGTGGTTTTTAAATAGTCACCGAAGTCTTTGATATTCTTCCCTTCAAGAAGTGAAGCATAACTGCTCCCGCCCCAAGTGTGGCCTCGTGACAGTATTCCAATGAATGAATGAATAAGTGAGTGAAATAAAGCAGAAGTAAAGGTATGTGACTTGGGATAGTTCACAAATGACCATGTGGCTTTCTCCTTGCTCTCTTTCGGATCACACGTTCTGGGGAAGCTTAACTGTCATACCTGGAGGACACTGAAACAGCCTATGGAAAAGGCCCACGTAGTGCAGAACTAAGGCCTTCTGTCAACAGTAGCCATGTGAGGCAGCCACCTAGGAAACAGATCCTCCAGCCCCCATGAAGCTTTCAGAAGACTGCATGCAGCCTGAGAGACCCTGAGCCACCCCACTAGCCAGCTCCCTAATTCCTGACCCATAGAACCTATGAGGTAATAAGGGGGGTTTATTTTGTTTTGCTTTTAAGTCTCTAAGTTGGTAATTTAGCCACCCGGTGAAGAAGATATTACCCCATTTACACGGACTGGAAAACTCAAGTTTGGAAGTTATTGAACTTCTAAAAGTACATTGCCAATAAACGGTAAAGCTAGAGACCAAATTCAGGACTGAATCCAGAGGTCATGCTTTTTGTACTTTATCACAGAGAAGAGAAAATAAACCAAACTAGAATGGAGTCCATAAAAAATAAAAATATGCAATATGCATTACAACTGCATAGAAAACTGCCTAAAGGTTATCTCTGCTTATAGAGGTACCAGAACACTCTAGACCTGAGGTGGACTGATTTAGCTGTCGGGAGTTTACTCTGTATATACCATAACATAATAAAAGGAGCTTTGGACTTTAAGTCAAAGAAATTTAGGCTCCACTGAGACTATGACTCACCAACTGAGTAACCTAAGGTGGGTCATTTAAAATCCTTTGAGTTTCACTACTCACTTTTGTAAAACGGGAGTAATACTCACATAATTCACAGCGGTCTTATGAGTATTAACTTACATCTCTATACCAATCTAGCACATGATTGGAGCTCAGGGTCAAAAACATTTAAATTTAGTTATTAATCAGGGAAAGGAAAGGCTAGACTCAGACTCTGGCATTACAAGTTCTAAGAAATCAAAGAGATGCTGATTAACGTGTTCTCTCCCTACTGATATAAACAGGACTTTTGTTTGTAACTCTAATAAGGTTTAATCAGGTCAGATACTCACAAATTTTGATTAACGGCCTATTTATATTGATTAAGGTGTCTCACCTTCTATGGGCTTGCCATTTAATAAGGAACTACTTAACCAGGGTCAGCTGGTCTGAAGGTAGGTCTGAGGCATCTGACAGAGCCAAATACTCCTTACTTCCCCCTACCCTCTCAGGGAGGCAGAGAGTAACAGAGAGACCTTTAAAGGAGATCACAGATCTACTCAGGAATTAACTTGCTCTCTGGCCTTGTTAGCCACATACTCTAATATTAGACATCAGTTAATGGATATCCTTCCAGTATCCTGATGAATGGCAACACAGTGGTTCCAAAAGAGTCTTAGTTACCCAAAAACATCTGACCCAATTTCATTATCTGGGCCCACAGCGGAGGACGAACACATGTTTCTCAGCACCCTCTGTTGCCTGTCCAGCCTACACTTAAGAGCAAAGCATCCAGCTTCTCTGTCACACTGGCGGCTACAGAAAGTGTCCACTTGGGCAATGGAGGCATGTTCAGCTGAAGCTGACATTAAAGTTAAACACAACAGAGCTAAGAATGGGGTCATGGTGTGGGGTTTCATACTTTTCAAGGCAAATTCATAACCTCACAACTCATTTTTCATCTTTGCTGCAAGCAAACTTATAGGCTTGGCTGACGGCGGAGAGAGAGAGAGTTAAGATTTACTTAATTATTAAGCCAAGGGCTAGCCCAAGAAACAATATGAGACCGGTCACAATGGAAACAAAAGGGATGTTGCCTGTGGCTCAGTAAGCTGCCTCCACACACGACAGATGCATCATTCATCTGAAGACTAGAGCAGTCTGGGACTTATGCTCCCTTCTGCAGATGAGGCTCTTCCCTTTCTGTGTGTGAGAGCACTGAATGGGTGGCATCTGAAGTCTCCTCGAAGACAGTGATTCTAGCCTGGGCCACTCTAATCACCCAGTGTGCTCTTCGTAAGCCTGATGTCCAGCCACAGTGCCCACACATTCAGTCAAGTTTGAGAACCATTGCTCTCATATCTTTCCTGGCACCAGTGTTTGAGATGAGGGCAGTAGAAGGAGGAACTGTCCCTTAAGACAGGGAGATGAGTGAGTGGAGGTATGTGGAACACTGAGGGGACACTCCCAAAGCTGAGAAGCTGACACAGCCAACTACCATGAAGAAAAGAAGCTTAGAGATCCTTTTCTTCAATAACCCAACCTCACCTTTGGGTTCTCCCCCTTCCATTTAAGGGAACCACAGCCTACTGGAGCCTTACAGGAACTCTTAAGACCATCTATCTCATCCTGCTTCATCACACACTTGTGGAAGCTGAGGCCCGAGGAAAGAGAGCGAACAACAGTGAATGGTTAGGGCCACTGAAAGTTTAATGGCAAGGCAGGATTAGAATCCATTTCTTCTGACTCTCAGTCCAAGATCTTCTAGCTGTTATATGCTGAACACACAGCAACATGGCTTAGGGCCTAGGAGCACAGGTTCTGGCATGGGAGTGCCTGGATGAGAACCCTTGTTCCATGGGTTACTTGTCACACTGGGCCAGTCATCTAATTCCCTGGATCCTCCATGTTCTCCCCTGGAAAGTGGAAATAATAATGGCACTTCCACCCAAGAGCTGTGAAGACTATAAGGGAGGACAGAATAGTAATGCACCTAGCACAGAGCCTGGCACAGAGTTAGTGTGCAATGTTAGCCATTCTTATTAAGGAAGGTCAGGGTAGCACCCTGAAGAGAGGAAAAGAAAGAACAGGTATGGTTATTTGGGCTGAGGTTGATGCTCACAATGTTCTAGCAACTTCAAGGTATTATTTTGCTTTCAAAGACTTCTCAAGTATGGGCAATTCTGAGTCAGAACCAGCTCTGACAGAAGTTCTGACCTAAAGGATGTCAGAAGCTCTAAGCATCCTTGCCTATCAAAGTAGCTATCTATCAAATAAATAACCACAAAAATGCTCTGTATGCTGAAAGTGCCAGACAAATGAAGAGATGTGTATTATTACTCTTAAGGATACTGTCATCAGTGTACAGTCCATCTCAGCCAGTCTGAACTTTAATGTATCGATTGTAAGGCCATATTATAGAGTAGGAAACAAGGATGCAGGATAAGGTTATAACATTTAGAAATCCTAACATTTAGCCATAACATTAAAATACAAAGAAAGCTGAGAAATATGGAGGGAAAAACAAGATCGGTCTCATCTCTGGTAGCCCCCACAAGACTGAAAGTCACTTGAAATGCCCAGTGAGCAGGGAGAGATAATGGTGAGCTTAATAAAATGAGTTAGACCCTCAATGCAGACCTTCCTGGGTCTGGGATGTACCTTTCACAAGAGGCAATAGCATGTTTGTTGCAAAGGATTTGGTGACCACCAGAATCCTTTTCTAAAAACAGAATAAAATTCAAATTCCTTATTTCTTGGACTAATCAAAATAACTGAGTGATGAGGATAGGGTGTGGAAGTCAGGAGAGGGGTTTTCTTTTTTTTTGTAAATTACAGACATTTTTAATGTGCTTTGTTATGAGCACATTTTGTTTTCTAATTTCAGAAAAGGAAAAAAGGGAAAGAGGAAGACAGTAAGAGTTAGAAAGGTTCAAGAATTACAGAAATAGAAAATTCAGTACCTATCCATTCACGAATGCTCTATAGCAAGCTATGGAGTCTCTAGAAGACATAACCTCTGAAGAGTCAAAATGCTGGGGAAAGAGATGCCTCCCCACAGTTACCTAAGTGGATCCCAAGACAGGCTGGGCTTTGGGGCCAAGATCCCACTAAGCTCTAGTCCTGGCTATTTCCTCTCCCCTGGCCAGCCCTGCTCCATCTTTCACCCCCAGCATCTGCTCAGGTCACCTGGCAGATACCTAAGAAATGTAATCCTTACACAGTAATAGTATCTTCCTGTTTACACTGTGCCACATTCTTGGCCTTTAAAAAAGTACAAGAAAAAACCCCTACTTCAGATGCAAGGCCTTCCCTACTACATGTGGACATTGCCATCCTCAAAATTCCTTTCTTGACAGGGGCTCTACAGGCTAGAGTGGAAAACACTGCCACCTCAGGCCTGCTCCTGGCCACGTGCCCCTCCGACTCCTTCAGTCTTCTTTTCCTTGCACACCATAAGCAGTGCAAGACGTGATGACCTGCTCTTCCAGTGCCCAGTTGTGGTCTAGTCTAAGCCCTTCGCTCCCCGCAGTGCTAAGTCCCAGCAACACCTCAGTGAGGAAGAGCCGAATGCATGCAGTACAAGCCAAATAGGGGAGAAAAGGGCTGCGGACTGCGGAATTGGTGCTAAGGCGATCTATCTGTGTGGTGTAAGTGAGACAGCCCTGAAATGCCAATTTATACTTAAACCACAAAGGAAGATTCTCAGAGACTCCTTTCAGCAGAGGTCACTTAATGTTTCTTGAATCTCTCTCAAGTACTCAGCATATTTTTCAAAACTTTATAGCTATACAAAGATAACTGTCTTTTACCTTACCATATGGACTCTGAGAAAACAAAACCAGAATTTATATGAAAATGTTTTGGGAATCAGCCCCCCTCTCTCTCTCTCTCAGTGCAAGGCAGTTTGCAACCCCAACCACCTAGCTTAGAATATGATCCTGGGCTTATGGCAAATCTTTTTACAGTTAAACAAAAAAAAAAGTCAAATGTTCAGTCTTTACCGGACTAAACTAATTATCCCCTAAAAGACATTAAGTGTTCAGCTGTTTTCTATCCAGGTGTTAGGGAAGAGAGAGACTGGAATTCCCTGTGAATTTTCTTGAGAGACTAACCTATCAGTTCAAGCTAATCACAGAATATGCTTTAGAATTGTATGAAAGAGAATTCTCTTAAGGTCTACTCCTTTAAAAGCAGAATTCACCACCTGCCCAATCTTCCTCACAGAGCTCCTGGGCAGCAAAATGCAGCAGTGCGCAACACACACAGTCACAGCCACAAGCTATCATGGAAGTTTTAACCTCCTCTGAAAATGCTCCTGCCTGCAGCCTCCTATTCTCTGCCCCTCCAGACCACTACCTCCTATCTGCTAAAGGGAATGTGAGGAAAAGACGTCTTGGGGGGGTCACAAAAGCACAGCTCATGAGCGGCCAACCCACTGGGAAACCTCCATCTCCACTCCTGAAAGCGCTGCTAGAAATCAGGAGAGCCAAGTCAGCAGGATCACAGTGAAGCCAGGACTTCCAGTTGCTTGGAATTATGTTTCAGGCTTGGGGAGGACAGCTAACTACACACACCACTCTCCCTCCCTCACCCTTCCTGTTACATCCTGCGCCAAACGCTCAGCCTGGAAGACTACAGGGCCTCCAGTCTCTCCTGGGAGAGTAAAACATCTCTCCAGGTAGTCCTGCTCACCCAGGCAAGGAAAGACACTCGGCTGGTTTAGAGAAAAGGCCTTCTCATGCCTCCCTCCCCATGCTGAACAAATGTGTCATCCTTCAAAACCAGAGATAAACCCAGACCTCTCCAAGAAAAGCCCTGAAGGAATCAAATCCCAGATTCTCTGCCCTGTGTGGACTGTAACCATGCCACTGTGACTCAACCCCTTCAGGCATTTTGAATTCAATCTGGCAGCTAGAAGAGACACTGGCTGTCCTTATGTCCACTTATAAGTCAGGGCTGTGTCAGCAAGATACTACTTTCATTTAATAACAACATATAACTGAAACTTAGAATCTGTCTCAGCCTTTCTTTAATCTGAAGTTCTTTAATTGTTTTAAGAAAGATCTGAATAGGGCGCCTGGGTGGCTCAGTGGGTTAAGCCGCTGCCTTCGGCTCAGGTCATGATCTCAGGGTCCTGGGATCGAGTCCCACATCAGGCTCTCTGCTCAGCAGGAAGCCTGCTTCCCTCTCTCTCTCTCTGCCTGCCTCTCCGTCTACTTGTGATCTCTCTCTGTCAAATAAATAAATTAAAAATCTTTAAAAAAAAAAAAAAAAAAGAAAGATCTGAATATCTGCCATTATGGGATCTTCCATTTCCTAAATTTTTCCTTTCAGCCACTAAAGATCAGCTATATGGATTTAAAGAACAAGTCTGTCTCTTTCCTAAGCAAAATGAAGAAGACTGGGAAAACAACCAACCAACCCACCCCTCACCTCTTTAGTCTAACCTCAAACAGTAGCCCCACCTTCCCCCTGGACATTTCATAAAATGGAAAAAGAGGGGACTGAGAGTCAAGACCTGGGTTCTAACCCTAGCTCTGCCACAAAACACTCTGGGACCCAGAGCTCATGGCTGCACTTTTCTGGGTCTCAGCTGCTTCTTTGAAATAACACAGGAAAGCTTGATTCACGATGTTAGGGTAGCTCCAATCTTATAAAATTCACTTGTTCCTTCTCTTAGAGTTCCTTTCCTTTCTCAAACTTTCAGCTACATGTTCAAGACACAGCTGCATGTTGAAGATGCCATGCACCCAGTTCCTATTAAAATTCCAATGAATTACCCACAATTAGTTTATGTTCACCATGCACATCTTATTTTTCCAAATCCTGCTGGCCTGTTGGAGAAACCTATGTAATAATAGTTGTAAGGCACTTTGTTCTAAGGGATTTACATAGGTTGAACCATAACAAAGCTGCCAACATTCATTTTTACCACACAGAAACAGCAATCTCCTATGCCTCAAACTACCGTATTAGCTTGTTTATTCCTCCTTACAATCCCCATGAGGTAGGTTTTACAAACGAGGACACAGGAGCACAAAGAAGTTAATAACTTGCCACAGTCATATACATAGCTAAGAGATGATAGGGCTTGGAGTTAAACCTGGGCACCAGAGCTCTGAGTGTGTGGTCCTACCATAGTGTTATACTGCCTCCCATAATGGGAACAAGAACAGCTTGCAGACTGGAAGTCCAGACCAAGGTAGTGTCTCAGAAAGAGAGTGAGAGGCTCACACTGCAGCCTCTGTTGGGTTGTACCTTTCACTTCAATGGTGGCATTTGCTTTAGGAGCACTGACAAAGTGATATACACAGTGGTATTCGCCTGAATCCTCAGCTCTCGGCTTATTGATCCTGCAGAGATGAGAAAAAAAAAAAAAATCAAGTGAGGAAGCTGGGAACAAATATACAACAAAATATACAACAAAAGAGTCAAAAGGGCAACCAGGGACCCTGCTCTCCAAACTGTGTCTCTGAATACAACTCGCCTCCTCCTAACTAAAAGCAAACCCTCCCTCCATGTATTACAAAACATTAACGCTTCACTCCTTACTGGGTGCCTGGAATACAAATATAGAACGATACATGCTCTGTAACCTTAAACAAGCAATCAAAATAAGAGGGCTGTACAAAACAAACTCTATTTAGATACAGAGGATGGAGCCATCAATAAAAACTTCTTGCTCACCTGGTGGTGCTAGTCAAATAAGTAAGAGCAGGAAAAAAAGCAAATCATCTTCTGTGCTTCCCTAAAGACCCTTTTGTGGGCTTCATCTTCCCACACTGTATTTCAGTAGCATGCCTTTCAATAAGTCTACTCACTAACAGGACCCAGGTGACATTAGGGAGAAAAAAAATCTCTGACATCAGAGCACCAGCCACAATAATGCAACTAAACTTTTAAGACTTTTAAGTACAGGGATGCCTTAATGGCTCAGTCGGTTGGTTGTCTGCCTTTGGCTCAGGTCATGATCCCAGAATCCTGGGATACAGCCAGGCATCGGGCTCCTTGCTCAGTGGGGAGCCTGCTTCCCCCTCTGCCTGCAGCTCCCCGCACTTGTGTGCATGCTCACCCTCTCTGACAAATAATAAAATCTTAAAAAAAAAAAAAAAAGAAAGAAAGAAAGAAAGAAAAGAAAAGACAAGACTTTTAAGCACAGCTAGAACTCTAAGGACCTGCACAAATCTGCTTCCTACCCTCATCTCAGCCACTTTCTAGCCATACTGGGCTCTTTCGTTTTTCAACGTGCTCCACTTGTTCCTTCCTCAAAACCTTGACGCGAGATATTCCTTTAGAGAATGCGCTTCCCATTACCCTTACCCTAACCTAAGTCTTTCTGCATCAGTCTTGGCTCACATCACTTCCTCCTACCCTCAATCTAAGTGACATCCCTCTCCCTGACATGTTCATTATACACTCAAATTCTTCATAAGCATTCATCATATGTGATTATACATTTATTATATATGTATCATAAATATATAATATATATTACATATTTATATACTATAAATATATAATATATATTACATATTTATATACTATAAATATATATATTTTTTATAAATATATATTATATAAATATGTAATATATATATTTATGTGATTGCTTGATGAATGTCCAGTTTCCCAAAAGACCAAGTTCTATGTGGACAGGCACTGTTTATGTGGTGTACAATTCTATACGCTGCATATGATCTGACCTAGAATACAGCAGAGGGAAGGAATAAAGGAGTAAATGACTGAATGAATATAAACGAAGAGTAAACAGCTATGCAGAGATCCTGATCAAGTACATCAGAGTGACAAGGAGGACTGTAGGAACAGCACTCCTCTGAATTCCACAGGGTGATCCTAAACAAGCTTTCTTGCCCCTGACAACCAGCTTCACACCAGCTCAGTACACTATAGCCTAGACACACACCCCAAAACATATGCAGACAGGCTAGTGCGTAATTACCAAAGAGAGAGAAATCCATATCAGAGGATAGCCATTATATAGCTTCTCCTCTTTTGACTCAGTGCTTAAAACATGACACTTGTGATGGTCAAATCTCCACCGCACTAGTTAACGTCTGAGAAAAACCCCTAACCTTGACCACTGACTAGCCTAATATATGTGTCCATCTTACTGTTCATCCCAAAAAAGAAACGGGGTTAAGAGAATATGGATGGGGCTCCTGGGTGGCTCAGTGGTTAAAGCCTCTGCCTTCGGCTCAGGTCATGATCTCAGGGTCCTGGGATCGAGTCCCGCATTGGGCTCTCTGCTCAGCAGGGAGCCTGCCTCCTCCTCCTGTCTCTCTCTGCCTGCCTCTCTGCCTACTTGTAATCTGTCTGTCAAATAAATTAAAAAAAAAAAAACTTTAAAAAGAAAAAAAAAAAGAGAATATGGATGAGGAGAGACACAGCCTCTCCCTAGGACTGTCTCAGCATACCCAGGGCAGCATAATATTCTAAGAGGAACAGCCAAGAGTCTTCTAAATTTGATACAAGTGGCTCTTCTTAAATCAATATGCTCCCAATAGGGAAAACAGACAAGTCAGCTGCTTTTAACAAATGTTCCAGAGGTTCAAGGAGGAAAGGCAGCTGTATCCTTAGGGCTCAGACTAACTCTAAAAGTTCCTTGAAAAGACTTAGAAAGATGACTCCCAAGCTTAAGCCCATGCCTAGGGCTCAAAATCGCCCACATAACATTCCCTTCAAGTAGCTATTGGGAAGCAACTGAAGCAAATGGAAAACATCCCCTTGAGTGAGCAGGTGCAGGGTCTGAGACCGGCTCCATAGCTGACTTAATAGGTGGTCCAAGGGACTCATAGCTATTACTTCACAAAATGTGGGAGCACACAGATTCCCTGAAAAACTCTGACAACGCAGAACACCCTGGAGAGCTGCAAATAAGCTGACCAGAAAAAAGGAAGAAAGAAGGAAGAAGAGGAGGCCGTATTTTATAAAGTCAAGCTCAAATTTATAAAGTGACAGTTCAAAGCCCTATAGGTGACATAGTACAAGACCTAGAAGAAACATAACTGGATGTCTGGTACCTTCAAAGAGTTATTGTAAAAATACAAACTTGTAAAACTAACAAACTGATCAAGAATATATGCCTTTCATTCCACCCAATAGTTCTATGTGATTAACCTTTTCTAAACTATGAGAATATAGCTGAGGCTGTATTTCCAACTTAATATCAGAAGAAACTACAGTAGAGACAGATTAAATTGCCACTAAAAATGGTATGTTAAAACAGGGGGGGGAAAAAGACCTAGGTTCTATAAAGTCAGAAGAGCCGAAACCTAGCCTTGCTTCTGAAATTTACTAGCTGTAATATTTGGCCTTGAAAACAGTGAAGAGTCATTACTCTTCGAGTTTCAGTTTCTTTACTTGAAAAAAGGAGGAGGATCCTTAATGTGAGTCAATTGAATAAGGGATATGAAAAGATCTCAATCTTGCAAAATACTGCAGAATGTCCCTGCTACTCCTGGGCATGCAGGTTTTCCTGGTCTCACTCCCCTGCACTCTTTCTTTGCCCTGCATCAAGCTGACAAACAGGATTAGCTGATCCTTTTCCAGATTAGTTTTCAACCACAAACTATTCTGAAAGGTGAGGTGCCATGTGCTCTAGCTATTCCAAAAAAGCACCAAATCTTTGGGTGCCAGGGTAGCTTCAGCCAGCAAATATATCCCTTTCATCAAATGATGTTTCCTGGTTACTGGAATTACCTTATTCCAGATCATTAAAAAGCCCTGTATCCACTGGTCTTAATCAGGTTCTGGTCCTATTTAACTACTCCTAAAAGGTAACTCACTAGGAAATCCACTCAGTGGAAAAATCACTTAGGGTACTCTTGCTTTAAGAGTCCTAAAGTAGATTTCAATCTGATTCCTCAAACCACAGGATTAAGTCAAGAGATCTGCATTCTAATTGTGACTTTCCTACTGACTAGCACCATTCCCCTGAGCAAAGCGCTCCCTATGCTCTCTGTTTCTCTATTATTACACAGTGAGGGGAACATCTATCACTCTCAAACCTAGCTATTCATCAGAATCCTCTGGAAATCTTTAATAGATCCCTGGGTCTCACCCCAGATATACTGGGTTAGACTCTCAGAGAAGGGCCATATATATCTTACATGTCTCCCACATAACATAACTGTGGATTATGCATGTCCATAGTAAGTTCAGCAGTGCTCCCTCCCATCTTCCGAGGAGCTGCTAGTCCCTCTCACCTGTATTCCATGTTGCTGGCATTCTTGCGAGTGGCAGTCAGTTCAACCCCATTCTTTGTCCAGTAGCTGTATGTAAGGGTGTGAGAGTTGGAGGTGAGGTTACACTGCAGGGTGACGGGGAGAACAGGGCTGTCTCGAAGAATGACCTCTTCACTGGTGACAATCCTTGGCTCTGTAATAAGAGTGCACAGTGATAGGGCGCCATAGCCTTCCATTCTCTGTAGCCCTGGCCTGAGAATCAGATGGGGTAGGATGGGGAGACTAGAAGAAGAGGGAGGGCAGACAGGACCACATGAGGAGTTTCACTTTACCACTTTGGAGGAAGTCAAGAAAGGAAAAACAATGATTATAAGCAAATGACCACTAGCGCAGACAACAGCCTGAAGACCAGTTGGCCTAGACGTGAAAAGAATGGGAGTATTATGGGTACTTGTACTGGGAACAATCCACTTACACTTTTGAACACCACCATTTTATGATTTAAGAACCGCCAACCAATTCAGCTTCAATTAGAAAACCAGGCTCCACCTTGCAGTTCTGAAGACAAAGGCAGTATCATTTATGTAACTAATAAACTCCCTATGGAGTTACTAGGCCTTGGAACAGTAACAGCTATAATTAGATAATACATGTATGGCTTTTCCCACATTAAATTCTTATAAACCTATGGCAAACCAGCCATGGTCATTAATTATGCAGAAAAAGACAGTGTCAATCCTAACAGCAAATTTCCTGCCAGAAGTCTGTTTCATTTTTCCAAATTTTTGCCAAGGGAAAATTCTTAAGGAACCATCATATTTCTTCTCTCGAGCCCATATTTATTCCCAAAATAAAACTTTTTCAAAATTGCTAAGTAAAACACATTCCACTGTGCAGATAATATAACTAGAATGCGATATGTGTTGGTATCATGGCTTCCTAGCATTTTAGAGCTAAAAGGCCCTTAGAGTTCACTGAATCCCCACTCTTTAAGAGCCAGAAATGGAAAATGACTTGTGCAAGGCCATAATTATTATTAGTAGCAACGCTGGGCCTAGAACACACATCTGACTGAATTCTCTAGCTCTGTTTCCTCCCCCACTTCCAAACCCCACCCCACCCCAAACACACTTTCCGCCCTATGGCAAGTTATATACTTCATCACCTGGTTCTCTCCTGGGCTGATAACCTGGGGTCATTATTCTAAAACCTACTTGACTCAAATATTAGAACACATTGAGCAGAAACACACTATCATTCCTGGAAGGTTCATCCTTAAAGCCCTTTGAATTCCACCATTATATTAAAGTTAAGATGTTTGTCGTCTTTTTGTTACTGTTACTTCTCTCTAACCTTTTCCCAAGCTTAACTGTTATTCTACTTTTGGTCAGACATTTTCGGGTCAAGTCTAAACTTTTCCCAACCACAATTCAAGGTATTTCCTCTCTTAGTCTTTTTCTCATTGTTTTTCAGAAATTCTTAACTAACTTCCCATTTCCCTGTACCTGGCAACTCTGTAGCAGCAATCCAACACCATACAATATAGTTCTGACTCTTAACTCTTGAGGACAGAGGTCTCTCCCTCCACTGGAGCTAAGCTTTGTTCCCTGTGCAGGGAGGTGGACAGAATGGACAAGTCATGGGACACTTGAAAAATAGAATGCCCAAGGACCTCCTAATCAATGCAACATTTCTGACTATAGAGCTCATATCAAAGGAAACTGACAAATAAAGCAAATCCTCAAGTCTGTTAAATTAAATGGGTTCTCACTATTTTCCAACTCTGGCAAAGGGATAGTGGTTATCTTCCATTCAGCACTGGTCCTTACTGGTAACATCAAACAGGGTCTCTATGTACAGATAATGGAGGCATAGCAGCCACTAAGACAGAAGCAGATGCATGTAAACACGTTAGCGCAGTGGTGTCCCAAGGTTTCCAAAACACACTGGACAGAAGCCAAATCCCTGGGCCTTAAGTCGAGTGGAACGGCTGCGAACCCTGCAATGGAAGGCGCACACACACCATCAGCAGAAAGCACCACAATTCCAAGAAAAATCAAAACCAAGCAAAAACAAAAGAGAGAACCAGTACTCCACAGAAATTAAAAATATAAAGGCAACATTAAAACCCAAACATACTTATAGGTTTTTACTAAATTTTTATTACCCAATTTTCTTTTCTGACCCATACGGGATTCTCCTTCTGGTTCTTCTCAGACTGCACTGAGAAAGGGTAAACTCGGAGGATGAGGCCAAGAGCTTCCAGATGTTTCAACACAAGGAGGCCAAAGTAAGTGCTACTCTTACCTGTGATGATGCAAATGCCCACTGCAGCTCAGGGAGATCAAGAAGGTGATGAGAGCAACCTGCAGACTTTCTGCCAAGAATTCTTGGAAGGCAAAGGAAAGCACTTTTCCCATTATGTGTTAAAGATCCAGGAGAGAGTCAGCTGGGAGCAAGTGGATAATTTAAATAGGTTTACACAGGATTCTGCATCATAGGAGGGCTGTGGAGTAGGGTAGCCTCCCTCTGATAACTGTTGCATATGGAAACCAGTACTAAACCAAGCTCCTTGGCCAGGGTGCCACATCTGCATTCAGCACCAGGATGAAGGTGGAGCTTTTTTTCCTGTGGCTTAGCATTGCACATGAAAGTCCAGGAGAGAAGTACATTTAGGAGAAGCCCAAAAATATTTACCTGCCACTGACTCCTATTTAGAAGCAGTGGGTGGGAGACCCTTACTCTCACCATCACTCATGTATAAAAGAACATGCTATGGCCAGGGAGATTCCCTAAAAACTGGGCCTGCCTTACCTTACTCAAGGAGCTTTGGGGGAAGTACTGTCAAGAAGTCATCGTTAGGGGCACCTGAATGGCTCAGTCAATTAGTGTCTGCCTTCAGCTCAGGTCGTGATCTCAGGGTCCTGGGATCGAGCCCCACCTTGGGCTCCCTGCTCAGCAGGGAGTCTGCTTCTCCCTCTCTCTCCAACCCGCCTCCCCATTTGTGGTTCCCCCCCACCCCCCCACCCCCCCACCCCCATCTGTCTCAAATTTTTTTAAATGTCATCCTTAGAAGACTTCAACCTCCTCCTGGAGGCAGATGTCCTTGGGATGTTAAAACCACAAAACAATCCAATTAGAGTGAATTCAGGGTGTTTTTTAGAGGTAGCAGCAGCAGCTTGGCTCTCTAAAAGTTAACGAGGGTTAACTAATTGATGGGGGAGTCTGGGATGAGACTGAACTGGCCAGGGTTGTGTTAACCACATGAGACACTTCTAAGTTAGGAAGTTTATTTCCAAGTAAACTGGGGAAATGTTATGTATTCTCAGGATTGGTAGATAAATACCCCCAAAGACTCATCTTCTTCTGGCCCCAAGGCATGACCGTTGAACTCTGAGTCTATCTGAGTCAAGCTCCTGGAAGTACAAGTACCATATGCCCAGCCCAGTCCATGCCTACAAATTTCTGTAGATCTTTGTGGCCATTTGGGTAATTCTGCTTTTATAAGGAAAGGAGCAGGGGGGCAGGAGAAGGAAGCGTGCAAGGGAAAAACTGTTAAATAAAAGGAAAATTGCTGGGTTAATATTCCCCATTTTCACATAGACAGGTTTTCTTTTCCCCTTTCCAGAAGCAGGTTCTCTGATTGAACAGTGCCAGCTGCAGCAGCCTCTCCTCTCTCCTCTTCATAAGCTTCTTCTAAGATACGATAAAGAACAAACAACTAATCTGCTATCTTCCATAAAGTATATAGATTCAGGGCCCATGTCCTATTATTTCCGGTGTTATTACTAAATTCCTCATAAATGTGTTTTTACTATTTTTACTTATTCCTTCTAAACCAATCAGTTCCTTAAGCCAGTACTGGCTGTAAGTCTGAGTTCTTGAAGAGAAGGCGAAAACCCAAAGGATCTTTCCATTAAGTAAAGTATGCTCCCTCAATTATATAATCAGGTCAGATGTGGGGCTAGAACTAACTCTTCCCAGCCAGGAGCACTAGCTCACTGGAGACTTCTCCCTCCCTCTTCTTCCCAATGTACAAGTAGCAAGACACGTTTCAGAAAGAGAGGTGGCCACAAGAGCTCCTGTATCTAATGTCTTACTTGTACACCTGCTACAACAGAGGAAGAGAAGAACTCTGAGCCAGCCACTTAGCTCCCCCTCAGCACTTAGTTGCAATTTAGTTTCTTCTTTTTTCAAAACACAAGAAAAGGCCAGTGTGAATGGCTTCCAAACTAGTTCTGGGGTTGCCAATCTCTGGATCTAAGGAGCACCATGCCAACAGTCAGTCATCAGGGTCAAACTATCTGTGAACAGGAAGCAGATGCAAATCTGACTTTGAAACAGCAAGATGGGGTTTAAAAAAATTACTTTGCAGTTTAGTGTCACCTGGTGCCTACCAGCAAGACATATGGAAAAAATATCAGGCTGCCGCTTTTAAGAGAGCAGGAGACTGGATGGGCAGGACCAGTAAGGAGTGTACTGCTGTAGTGGAGGGCTGTTATCAGAGAAGCACGTGCCACTGTTTTAGAAAAGGAAAAGAGCTGGAACTATGGAAATATCCAAGCTTACATGCCACCCAACAACCAAAACACACCACCACACCGCACCCATGGCAACATTCCCATCACAGAACAGGATGACACCAAGTCACAGTGAGGGAAGAAGCTGGGCAGACACAAACTTAAAACCATAGAGGTGAAGGCAGCTACTCAGAGAGCTTCAAACAGATGAACAGAAAAAATAAAAAGTAGTTAGATTGGGGAGAGAAACAAAAATAAAAAGGCACCAGAGAACAAATCAGCAAAAGGATAGCAGGAAACCTACTACAAAATCAAAGGGGAGGGAAAGAAACAGTTCAACACTGCCCTGGTTTAACTGCCTGGTCTTTGAGTTTAAGTGGTTTTTGAGCCCCCCCAGTTCTCCCTCCCCACCTCTTCCCATTGCAGATGATTTTGGACAGGCACGGATTTCCCCAAGTTCTTTGTTCCTGAGGAGAAAGACACAGAGAAGGGATGGGGGATGAGGAAGGTAGAGAGGATGGCAAAGGGGGAAAAAAAAAAAATGCCACAGATGTTTTCATACACTACAACCAGAAGGGTCATGGGTTTGAAAAAAATGAAGACAAGGGGTGGGGTGAGCGATCATACTGGGGAAGAGGGAAAGGAAGCAGAAGGGAAGGGTCATCGGGCCACCTCTAATGACTACAGTACTACTACTGTAGGGTGCTGGACTCACTCTGAAGGACGCTTATGGTGGCCTGGGCTCGAATCCATGTTATGGAGGGGTTTTGCCTCAAGTCATTCCTCTTGGGGTCGTTGCTGGCCCTGCACTCGTAAGTCCCAGAGTCCTCCAAGGTGAGCCGGGTTATTCTCAGCACACTCACGCCGTTTGACCCGTAGGCGGTGTTTACGGTGACACGGCGCTTCCGAGCACCGTCCCACAGCTGTCTGAAAGACTCTGCCCGGTTGACTTCTGCGTACCACCACTGGATCTCTGGCGTGGGGCTCCCGACCACGTCACAGTACAGCTCAAAGGCGTCCCCAGTGAGCTTAGTTTCTGACATGGGCGACTTGACAAACCCAGCTAGAGGGAGGGGGAGCAGGAATGCAGTGACAGGCCAATCAGAAAAAAGAAGAATCAACAGGTGTTAATAGTAATTTAAAGAAAAGAAAAGAAAAAAGCAAATGAGTTGCAAAGAACAAAAAGGATTCATTTTTAAACTATAAAGAGACAGTAAATAGCATTTCATACAAGCTTTTAGAAGAAGAACCACCCTGGGAAGCTTATGAAGCAAAGGCAGGCTAATTACAAGCTGGGGCGGCCCAGGTGCTAGCCAGGCAGAAGCAAGCCCACTGGAAAGCATTTTAGCAATGGGCCCAGTTGGTAGGAATGAGAAAGCCTCAGGTCTCAGGGAAGAGTCTTTTTCCTTAGAGCACAAACCATTACCTTTCCAAATTCAGGCAAGTGATGAAAGATAACCGCAAGCAGCAGTAGTTCAATATGCCAAGTCAGGATCTCTCTTTTGGATGGGGGAACACTTGTTAGAGATGGAATGTCTTTAGTGGGCCTCAACAAGAAATACCAACTGACCTAATGACACCTTCTCTTGGGAATCAAAGTCCAAATTTCAACTGAAAAGGTAGCATATTTCTCTCTTGTGCAGGACTCCATGCTGAGTTCAGGATGGCCTTGCCCCCACATCCTATTCTTCCCTGGGTCTCTGGCAAACAAAGGGCCCAGCTAGCTGTGACTAGGTAACCTCTATCTGAATGCAGACCTTCAGGCCCAGGAAAACAAGACAGTCTGTACTTCAGAGTGCGAATTACTAAGGGTGTCAGCTCAGCAGTGGAACCAACAGTAACAGCGATCCAACTAATTGCCAATAGAGGGACTACGTCTTCCACAATTCCGTAAGTTCATACAACTGGAGAACTCTCCTGAAAAGTCAGTCTTAAAAATAACCATGGTACTTGACAGGCTCTGTCTACATAGTTTACTTGCCTAGCTCCCAGAGGCCAGCTCATAAAGAATAAGAAATATGTAATGATCAATTACATCCTATGGTGAAGGCTCGGCCTCAACAACACTGCCAGGCATTATTCAGGAATTAACGTTTATGTAAACTTTAGCATACAGTCCCATAAGACAAAGTGGCAATGGCAGAAAGAGAGTAGAAAATCCAGACTTAATTGAAGAACTTGGGAGTAGGGTCCATAATAAACTAAATCACAGTGCAAGCATACTCTCTCTCACCCATTTATTCCACCTAGGGTTCATCAGCATCTCTACCAATGCAGGCAGTATCCCAAAGTACAAGGCAAGAGGGGCTGGTCAGTTTCCCTGGGGACCTAGCTGGCCCCTCTGTAGTGAGCAGAGTGGGGCTAGGATCTATCAACATCAGATTAAAATTTAAAAAAAAAATGTATAAATTAAATGGAACAGTTTTCCTACAGTCCAGAAGCCAAGGATGTAAAGGAGCTGGCTGAAAATGGAGGTTACTAAGTGGAAAATTTTCTGTTTATATCCACAGAAGTACTTGCCTTTGGAAATAAACTCCATCCCATGGACCTATGAACTCTAAGAGAGGTACTATACTTACTTAAGTAGAGGCCAAGACCTCCAAATTCATACTAATCTTTCAATTCATAAAACACTGAGTATCTGAGGAGGATAGGAATACTATAATTAACAGCCTTAAAGTTTTGCCTTGAAAATGCTATTCTAAACAACTACTTCAGATCGGGTCAGTTCCTTGTAAGGAACCATCTATCAGAGACCCCAAGAAGCCAACAAGATGTCACTCTCAGATGCAGGGGAAGTTCCAGAATTTCAGAAAGGAGACACCAATCCCCAGCAATGAAAAGGCGATCTAAACACCAAGTAAAGTGGTACTCAAGGAACCATGTCTTAATTTTACAAACTGCCACCTGCCCACTCATTAAAGTCAAAGCCAACTAACACAGAAGGACAGGTAAAGGAAGCTGGTCATTCATTTTACCACTAGTTTAATCATCATGGAAAACTGGTTATCAATAAATCCCTAGGAAGCAATAAGAGTAGTACTCTGTTTTAATCACACCCTCAAACATTAAGTGTAAATTACAAGTGCTTTTATTCTCACATTTTCTGTGAGCTGGGGGAGTTTATGTCTTCTCAAACACTGTGATTATGCACAAACTGTCCTTTACTTATGATGGGGTTACATCCTGATAAAGCCATTGTTAAGATGAAATTTTCTAAAGTCGAAAATGCATTTAATACACCTAACCTACAGAACATCACAGCTTAGTCTAGCCTACCTTAACTGTGCTCAGAACACTTACACAACACAGGCCCACAGTTGGGCAAATCATGTAACAAAACATCTACACTTTGTAAGTGTTGAATATCTCATAATTTATTGAGTGCTGCACGGAGAATGAAAAACAGAATGGCTGTATGAGTCCAGAATGGTTTTAAGTGTATCAACTGTTTACCCTTGTGACAGCATGGCTGACTGGGAGCTGCAGCTCGCTGCTGCTGTCCGCCACCATGAGGGAGGCAGGGACTGCAGACTGCTAGCCTGGGAAAATATCAAAATTCAAAATATGGTGTCTATTGAACAGGTATCACTTTTGCACCATCAAAAAGTTGAAAAGTTTTAAGTTGAACCACAGTAAGTCAGAGACCACCTACTTGATCATGCTCTAGAAATCTGTTAGTGGGTTTGTACTTTTCCCCCTTCTGAAACACAGGGTGACATTTAAGCCTCTTTATCAATCTATTGATTATGCTAATATAAAAGGAGTGCCTGCAAGTATGTCCAGAACCCCCAAAACCCATCCAATTCCAGTATAATCTCTAATCCCAACACTACACAATTCAAAGGTAGCTGAGAAAGCCTGAACACAATTCCCACTGCACAGAACCAAGCAAGTCACTCAACCTGACACTGCCACCCCTGGGCAAGACTCACTACTAAGGAGGAAGGAATGCTGATCTGATTTAGTTTAATTTTCTACCTGCATATAGGAAAATGGGACTAAGTAAAAAAAAAATTTTCTGAATTAGTAAACTATATGATGTATATTTAAACAAACTTATATGAAAACAAGATTTAAAATCCCTTAAAACACTAACAACAGACATCTATCCACGTGCTCTTTGAAAGCTGTTATTATTTATTATTAGCCATGTGCACCAACAGGTAACATTTTCTAAGTACAAGTTATGTGTTAGACAATGTGATAAGCACTTTATGTTACCTCATTTAATCCTCACAACAGTCCTATAAGATAGGTGCCAACATAACACCCTTAAAGATGGAAACTAAGGCCCTAAAAAGTCAAGTAATTTGCCCACAGTCACAAGCTAACAGTGAAAGACTCTGGCCTGAAATCCAGGTGTGTCCAAAGCCAAAGCATGGTCTCCTAATACTTCCCACAAGTGTGGTCAATATCCCTTACTAAAATAGAAAAAGGTTTCTATAGTTATTTAAAAGTTAAAGATATTTTTTTGTCACCACTTAAATGTAATTAATAATTTTACATAATTTACATAATTACAATAATAATTGCAGACTACAAAAAGCAAGGACCTGTCCATCGGAATGTGCAGCACAGTGTGATCACTAACTGCTTAAAATTATAATTCTAGTAAAGAATGGAGACAGAGAAGCACAGAATCAGAGTTCCCCAAGCAAGTGTGGAGCGGGGGGAGCGGGGTGCAGAGGGGGAAAGTGAGAAAGCAAAAGAAAAGATGGTTCAGAAGCAAGACTGCCCCCTAGTTCTGATGATTTCATCACCTGCTCTTGAGAAGGCTGGCTTCATAGGAGGGAAGAGTTTAAAGACATTAGATGCATTTCTCTGATACTGTGGTCAGTGGGAAAATTAATAAAGGGCAGTACCTAGAGTTTTTATAAGACCTAAAAGTTTACAAAGTGCTTCCACATGCATCATATCGCCATTTCATTCACATAGTTTCACAAGGTCTACAGGGCAGGCGCAGGGAGAAGTTCATGACTGCTTAGGTAGCTAATCCTGAGCAGAGATGGGACCAGAACGCAGGTCTTCAGCACTTAGTCTGCTGTTCTTTCCATTAAGCTGTACTGCCTCTAACGAAACCAAGCACAGGATTCCTTGATAGCTGAACATGCATCAAAAATCCATGAAAACAGATCTATTTCCCCTCCTAGCAGCAGGGAAAAGAAAAAAGCAAAAACCTCTCTCTACACAGTATCGTGAAATCACAATTAGCAAAGGAAAGTTATTAGCAACCATCTACCTCATTATCCATCCCAAATCAGCTCCAATTCAGAAGAAGAGAAGAACCAGCTTGCAGCAGCAGCAGCAGGAGGAAGCAGACAGCTCAGAGCCTGACTCACTCTGCCCTGCCTTTCACCACCAAGGGCTTTCAATCTAGTATGTGCGCTCAACATTAAAGGACACAACTGCCTGAAGTTAGGAGGGCAGCAGAAGCATCTGTTTGATCTCCAGGTCAAAGCCCAACCAGTATTTTGGAAAAAGCCAAAATTTCTGAAAAAACCCTTCCCCACCATCATCTCTTCCCACTGTAACATATAATGGGGCTCAGATCCCAAACAAGTTTGAGGAAGGACTAACAAAGTGCATTCAGTTCAACACTGATAAAGGAAGCTGAGAGGTGGTCACAGGTTTGGGGGAAGGGAGAGACTAGAAGCTGGGGTTGGGGGAGGACAGCAAGCACAGTATAAAAAAATGAAGACAGTAGAACCAGGAAAGCAGTAATGTAAAATTGCATAACTGGGGATGGGGGATGGGAAGCGAAGATGACAGCTGGGGCTAGCAGCCGGAGAAAAGGAGGAGCTCTCTGGCAGAAAAACTGGATGTGTAGATATGTAGCAGCGGGTGAGAAGAAAAAGGGAACACAGAAGAGCAAGTTGAGCCCAATCCCAAGAAGACTGCTTTCACGTATGCCCTAAGGAAGCAAAAAAGCTAACCTAGTCCCACATAGGACCTGAGACCACCACTGATTTTTACAGCTAAAATTCTCACTTACCTCCAGGGCAATCTCTGAACAGGTAATAAGACTAACTTCTCTCCCTCTCTCTCAGCTGACTACTGCCAAGGCCAGGCTTTTAAATCTAACCTGCTTTTGTCACCTTTTATTTATTTTTTTAAACAGCTGTTCCCTTCAAGCCCCTGTTTACTACTAATTCCCTGTGGGTGGGCTCATGCTGCTGACTCCTTCATGCCACATAATAAAGAGAAAATGACAGCTGAGGAGAAAAGAGCATTTCTCTCCCCCATCTTACCCTCAAACACACTCTCATATCATATACATCAAAAAGAAGAAAGACTGAGCAAGACAAGCTGATCTCTAACTGTGGTTACAGGCATAGTATTTCAAATCTGTTTAAACAACTATGAACTGCTATAAGGCTGTATATACAGGCTGTATGTACACATCTTGCCTACCCTTTTTTCTTTCCTTTTTTTAAAAAGATTTTTATTTATTTATTTGACAGAGAGTGAGCACGAGCTGGGGAGAGGCAGAGGGAAAGAGAAAAGGAGAAGCAGATTCTCTACTGAGCAGGGAGCCCAACTCAGGATTCAATCCCAGACCCCTGGGATCATGACCTGAGCTGAAGGCAGATGCTTAACTGATGGAGCCACCCAGTCGCCCCACATCTTGCCTATCCTTAATGTTAACTTAAGAATTATTATTGCTATTCCTTAACAACAAAGCTAGGTCATAAACCATATGCACTTATTCTGTGTGTAACCATCAAGGGTAAGGCAGGCCTGAGGCCCTGGGAGTGGATGAAAATGGGATAACCTCATTTTCTGCAGCAGAAAGTATCTGGGTCTGATCTCACTCACGGATTAGTCTGATCTGTAGGTAGAAATGGCAGCAATTACAAATCCAAATTAAACCCATTCCTTTCACAGCTACCTCAATCAGGCAGACATGACAAAGGTTTAGGACTGTCCCCATCACTAGTTTCTATGCCAGGGCCCACCCTTTATTTAGAAAGTGTACCATCCAAATGGCTAAAGATACCTGTTCAGCATTTTAGCCCGCCTTCTGTTTTGGAGAAATAGAGGACAATCCAGCTTGAAGGAGACTGTGTAGTTTAGTGATTAAAAGCAGCAAACTCTAAAATCAGATTGTCTGGAGGTGTAATGACTAACTATATGACCTCAGGCAAGTGACCTAACCTCTCTGAGCTTCTCCGAAGCTGCAGAAAGAGGCTAATAGTAGAAGCAACCTCATAGTGTTTTTGCAAGGATTAAATGAAATAACAAAGCTTAAAAAAGTGCCTGGCACATAGTAAGCACTCAATAATGTTACCTATTATTACATGTCTCCATAGAAATAATGCTGAACAGGCCACATTGCAGTAGCCTTCAGCACTGCCCCACAACAGGCTGGGAAGCAGAAATGTTACATCCAAAATGAGTTCTAAATTAGAATCCAACTTCAAGAAACAACAAAAAATTAACCTTTAAAATAAATTTAGAACCAGAATGGAAGTAGACTGCAGAACACAATGAAAAAGAAGGGAAACTAGAATGGGGAGAATGATAGTAGCAGTGTGGACTCAAGGAATTTGAAATGTTACTAGAGTTATAAACCATCGAATCAGATAATTATGAACACTGTGGAAAGCCCAAGAGTAATGAGAATACGAAGAGGCAGTATAAGATTCTCCTTTAAAAAAACAAACAAACAAACAAAAAAAACCCCACAGATTACAAATCAAGCTATTTACCAATGAAATATGGGAAGATACTGAACACTGGCCAGGTCAAACTATAAATTCACAAAATGTTAGATAAAATGGTAGTTGCAGGATTTGGGACCATGTCAGATTAAGCTTAATTTCATCTAACAGTGTCAGATTTTGAGTCAGTACCTCCACACCTTAAATTCTCTTAACACTGAGCAGTTTCTTCAAACAGGAAAGATGCTATCTTCTTTATGGGATAGTTGTAGGTCACGTGGTTTATGTGGAAAAGCTCTGTAAACTGTAAAGCTCTATGCAAATGTTATTTTAGGACAGAGAAGGGATGCATCAGATGTGACTAATCTTCAACAAGGATTTTCATTCAGTCCTGTTGTCAATTACCATTAACAGGCTAAACAATCATGATCTATCTAGATCCATGGGTCTAAAAGTCAGTGACAAAAAAAAAAAAAATTAAGAAAGAAAGTAGGTTAGAAGTATGATAAAAAGAAACCATGGGCTTCTCTCATCCCAGAAAATACAAACAAAATTTTGCCTATAATACAGGGGTGTCCCAGGCCTCCAAGTTAGACATTTGTGTCTCGTATTGCTACTGAATGAGTGGACAAATAAGGATCTTTCTAGTAAGCTGAGAGCTGACCAGCTTACAGGGAAATGAGGCACGGTTTACATCTAGGTTGAATACTTCAACTTCTTCAACCTCAATCTCCTCATCTGAAAACTGGGGATAATAATCCCTAACTCCTTCATAAGGTCATGGTGAAATTCACATAAACAATGGTATAGAAAATTACTTTGCAACTTATACGGCTATAAATGTAATAATATAGGTGGTCATTTTGTGCACGCATTCTAGTCTGTTACAAAGGATGACTTAAACCAGCTCTGGGTGTTCTAGGACTCACCCATGGGGGGGAGGGACTGTCTACTATTTTTCTTCATTTTTCAATTTTCCAAAGGAATAAAAGCACTGAAAACCACTGCCTCAAAGAATTTAAGTATGTTTCAAATAGAAAGTGACCTTCAATAAGGTAGAGTTGCCAGCAATTAATAAAATTTAGAATTCTGGTCCCCTCTTTTTTTTTTTTTAAAGATTTTATTTATTTATTTGACAGAGAGAGATCACAAGTAGGCAGAGAGGCAGGCAGAGAGAGAGGAGGAAGCAGGCTCCCCGCTGAGCAGAGAGCCCGATGCGGGGCTCGATCCCAGGACCCTGAGATCATGACCTGAGCCGAAGGCAGTGGCTTCTGGTCCCCTCTTACATTTCATGTATATGTAACATGCTCCAGGGGGCTCACTAACTCCAGCCTAGGACCCTGAATGTCCTCAAAAGGGTTCTAACAGATTGAAGGCTCTGTTTACATGTTATTTATTAGAAAATCCTGGCCACTTAAGTCTTTTACAGACATCAAATAAATAGCTTCATTATTAAAGACACTCCTTGAGACTAACAACATTTCCTCCTCACTCCAAGAAGGAAAGAGGCATTTTAATTTAATCTTGAACAAAGAAAGTGAGGCTGAATATAACTGATCAGGTGTCATTTTGACTATGATATCAAAATGACTATAACCTTAGTGTTTAAAAACTAAGGATGTGTCCAAGGGGAAAAAACGAAATAGCCACAAACAGCTATCAAGCTAGTTTTCCAGGAAGCTTTAGGAAATCTACATAACTCCACAAATAGTACTCAAGCCGCTAGTACACAAAGGAAAAGCGCTAGTTTTGCTAGCCATTAAAAACCAAGGACGTCTCATCCAAAGGAAATAGACAAACGCATAAAAATCAGCTATATCTCAAATGGTGTTCATAATAAAAGGTCTGGTTTCAAACAGTAAAACCCTTATACATTTAATGCTCATAAAAACTCTGCTATTCCGGGGCGCCTGAGTGGCTCAGTGGGTTAAAGCCTCTGCCTTCAGCTCAGGTCATGATCCCAGGATCCTGGGATGGAGCCCCAAATTGAGCTCTCTGCTCAGCAGGGAGCCTGCTTCCTCCTCTCTGCCTACTTGTGATCTCTGTCAAATAAATAAATAAAACTTTAAAAAAATTCTGCTATTCCAATAGATGGTCAAAAATAGCTGTGGGCCAGTCTAGAACTACACCCAAACGGAACTGTGAGGCCAAAACCAACTTTTTTGTATGTGTTGGGGGGGAAACAGTTACAGAGCATGCCTCAGTTGACCCTCCAGTTAGGATTTATTAAAAGCAAAATAGGGGCACCTGCTCAGTTGTTAAGCGTCTGCCTTTGGCTCAGGTCATGATCCCAGAGTCCTGGGATGACGCCCTGCATGCTGCTTCCTGCTGGGCAGGAAGCCTGCTTCTCCCTTCTCCACTCCCCCTGCTTGTGTTCCCTCTCTCACTGTGTCTCTTTCTGTCAAATAAATAAATAAAATCTTTAAAAACAACGACAACAACAAAAGGCAAAATGAAATCAATATGCTAGAAAGGTTGAATACTCCAATTAAAGAAACCAATCTCACAGCCATGGGTAATTACTAATGAAAAGCTGACCTTCACTAATTACTTTTTCTGTGAAATTCACTTGCCTATAGATTCAATATAACTTTTTAAAAAAATTTATTTATTCTAGAGAGAGAGAGAGAACAAGCACACAAGCAGGAGGAAGGTGAGACAGAATCTCAAATCAAAAATCATCAAGTACATAGCCCAACATAGGGCTGGATCTCAGGGCCCTAAGATCATGACCTGAGCTGAAACCAAGAGTCAGACACTCAATGACTGAGCCACGTGAATCTAGGCACCCCTAGATTCAGTATAACTGTTGATAACAAACTCACTTTCTGTCCCTGACAATAATCCAATCAGGATTTAAACATTAAACATAACATATTTCAGCTCATTCTTTAGAAGATGATACAATTCATCTCTCTCTCTCTTTTGGTGGTGGGCAGCAAAGCAAAGTTTATTGAGCTACAGTACAAAGCTCCCAAAGAGGGAGGGGACCCAAGAGGGTTGACCTCATCTCATTCCTTCATCATCATATATCCCCCATAAGAATGACCATTAACATAAGCAGTGCAAGCTGACAGTCTGAATATAATCTAGAAGAGATTTTAACTGAAAGAGGTAGGAAACCCGCCTCCTTTTAAACAGCCATTCCCAGAAACCAGAGTCAAATAGTCTGCACATAGGGATATTCAATCTTTGAATCACATCCCAGAATGTTAGGTAATATAGTCCCAGTCTTCTCTTCTGAGGAATTATTTCCAAAGCATAAATAGCTTATAGTGGAAACCACACTAGAAACTTTGTTATTATATGTCAAAAGCAAAACTTTTCTTAGATGGCAGAATCCTAGAGCAGCTATTTAAATCTTATTATGCATCAGAATCATCTGTTAAAACACAGACTGCTAGGCCCCATCCCAAGATTCTGATTCAATAGATCTGAAGCAGGGCCTGGGAATGTGCATTTCTAACAAGTTCTCAGGTGATACTGGTATTGTTGGATCACAGACAACACTTTGACAATGTCAGTGTGAAACTGATCAATTTTTTAGCTTTTTCAAATAGAAGGGAAATATGGGCATAAGAGCCACACAGATGTTTCTAAAACCAAGTAATACTCTCCTACAAGTTGAGTCTGATTCATAATCAAAAGAGCAAATGTGGCAAAAATGGTTGCTTAAAAAAACTGTATCACTCACTAGGATTTATGCTCCCTTCAGCAGCACATTAACTATGACTTTGTAATAATGGCTTTTATCTTGTCTTTGTTCTAGTTCTCAATCTGTAAGTTGTAAGCATGCTTTTAATTCATTTACCATTTTTTGAGGGCCTATTTACTAAAAACTGTACACAGGGATAATTAAAATAAACTTTGTTCCTAAAGAGAGCTCAACCTTGAAGACGACACAGAAAAATAATCAAAATACAATACAAGTGACAATGGCTACTTCCACAACAGATGTATACAAAAGACAACAGGAACATATAAGAAATAGCTAATTTTGCTGTGGCTGATAGATGCATAAAAAACTTATGGATGAAATCTAAGTTTAGCCTTGTCAATTGTGGGGAGAGAGGAGACGGTCTTGCTCTAGGCAAGAGTAAACAGTTATGAGCACAGGGTTGAGAAGTGGCAGAATGATTCTAGATACAGCTGAAAAAAAATCCACATTTTTTAGTGCTTTTATATACCAAACACCTGCTAAGTACTCATGTTACTCAGAAAAAGGAGACACTCTATAAACTCAAGACCTCACAATTTAAGGAGAATGACAAGCATCCTGCAGGCTAAGCAGCCTGGGCTTCTTTCTATAGAACAAGCAGTGTGACCGATCTGACTGGTGGAAGTACGAAGGACAGATCAGAAGAAAGGAGCTAAAAAACTTCTCTGATAGTCCAAATTAAAATGAGTCTGAACTAAGTAACTGTAGATGCAGAAATGATGAAAAGGTGATGGATTTGAGAAATGTTTAGGGGGGAATTAACCAACTTAAATTGTTGACCACAGGTGAAGAGGGATACTGTAAATGAAATAAAGGAAGATGAACTGAAAGTTGGCTTTGAAGGCACATACAGGATAAGCTATGCTGGTAATATGTTCAGAGGTAGTTAAAAATATGGATCTGTTATTCAGGAGAGAGGTGGAGGCTGGAATATGCACTTGGGAATTATCAGCTTAGATGGAAGTTGAAGCCAAGGGAGGAGATGAGATCACTCAGGGAGGATGAAAAAAGGAACTGAGAATGGAACTTTCTACATAATTACACTTCTTTCCAAATGATTCACCACCGAATGCAATGCACTTTTGGTAGGATAAAATACACCAAAACAGGAATTAATTCCCTTCCTTTATCTGGACAACACTTACAGTAAAGTCAGGTAAATAATTTATTATTCTGCTTTAGAAGATTTAAAAGGGTCTTCTCATGTTCTTGCTGTTAATGACTGAGATACAAGGCCCAGAATCCATACTAGAAACTCCCAAAGCAGCATCAGACTTTGAGTACAGTCCCTAATACTATTCATCTTTACAAAAAATCCTTAACCTTTCATAAAAACAGCACCCATTTGGTTCCAAAGATTATTTTGGGAAACATTTTTTTCTTGGGAAGAAGCTTATACTTAATCCCAACCAAATTTTCTCAATTTTTGAAAAGGAAAAAGGTATGGAATCTCAGCCTAATGCCCAAGACTAAACCAACTCTCACCCTGCAATTCTGCAGCAAAGTACTGGAAACAAATAAAACCAATACACCACAGAACAAGTAAATGTGGGGGTGGGGGTTAGAAAATCAACAGGAATGTAGCTCCTGTTTCCATGACGTACTGCAAACTTTATGTTCTTTTTCTCACCTTACGGATCTCTTCAATTTTTCTATGAAGATTAACCAGATATGAATTTGGAAAATAAGGACAGTAACGCATAAGCAAATGACTAAGAGAGTCTCCACTTTGACAACTGCATGGAATGGGGAATTTCCTTCCTCCATCTAGGCTTCAACATCTCTCAATTTAAAAACTGAGGATGTTCAATAAAACTATGAGCCTTATTCTGAATTTTTAAAATGAGTTATGAAAGGAGATAAATTTGACTCCACCTATTAACCATATTGACAATGTACTGGAATTGCAAGCTTCCCCACTACTTAAGTCATAATGATGGCAAAATTGTTTATATGGTGGGATTAAACAACAGGATCTAAGGAATATTTGGTATTACATACTTCATGGAGATCTGTATTTCTCTCCAAATTCTCAACAATTTACACAGTTACCGTTCATTCCTGGAATTTCAGTTGCATCTCCAAAAGAGGCAATATGATATTATGTTTAAATGGTGAAGGGGGAGCCACAGGGCAAATGATTCTTAAAGCAACACAAAATTTCACCTCCATTGAATGGGAATTTAACATACATTCAGTCTGCTCTTAGAAGAATGAAGATCCTACCTGTGGAACTTACTAAGCCTATTCAAAAAGAGACTATCAAGAATACTTTCTTAAAATTAAATACACTCCTGACAATGAAATATTATTCAGTGTTAAAAAGAAATAAGCAATCAAGCCATAAAAAGACACAGGAAGCTTAAATGCATATTACTAAATAAAAAAGCCAATCTGAAAAGCTTACATATTATGTGATTCCAACTACATGACACTCTAGCAAAGGCTAAGCTATGGAGATAGTAAAAAGTAGCTGCCAGGGGCTAAGGGGAAGGGAAAGAAAGAAAGAATAGGTGGAACACAGGATTTTTAGGGCTGTGAAACTATTCTCTATGACACTATAATGGTGGATACAGATCATTACATGTGCCCAGACTCTTAGAATGTACAACACTGAGAAGGAACTCTAATGTAAATTATAGACTTTGGGTGATAATGTGGTATCACTGTGAGTTCACTAATTGTTAACAAATGTACCACTCCAGTAGGAATGGTGTTCTAGAGAAGACTGTATGTGTGGGTGGGGACAGGGGATATACAGTTAATTCTCAGTACTTTTTCTTGGCTTTGCTATGAACCCAAACTGCCCTAAAAAAAAAAAAAAGTCCATTAAAAATAATTAAATATACCAACTGAAAAATACTTAACAATCATGTACTAAGATTTACTTGCCCTTTGCATTTAGTACCTGACTGCAGATATATTTTTTTTAAAGATTTGAGAGAGAGAGAGCGAGCGCACCCGTGAACGAACACACACACACACACACACACACACAAATGCTCAAATAGGGGGAGGGGCAGAGAGACTCTTCAAGCAGACTACCCACTGAGTGTGGAGCCTGATTTGGGGATCAATCCCACAACCCATGATGAGATCATGACCTGAGTTGAAACCAAGAGTCAGATGTTCAACTTGCTGAGCCACCCACATGCCTGACTGCAGATATTTTTTTAAATGACACATTAATGCAAAACTCCTTCAGCAATGAGAATTTAGATTAACCCAGACAAGCAAAGTGATATCCACCCATCTTGTGTTTATGATGCAGGAACAGAAAACACAGAGCTCTTTTCTAGCCTACAAATCATCTTAAACCTTGAGATCACCCACACTTCCCACAAGACTCTTTTTACCAATGCCCTCATAACTCCACTAAACATAAATCTCTCAGCTGAAGGAAAAACACATTATCCAACATAGGAAGACATTTCATATACCTTCATCATATTAAGTACCCAAAGGCAGATACTACACTTATGGGTAACACAACCACATAATTTATTATGTAAATCAGGACACTTTGGGGGTGCCCAGTGGCTCAGTCAGTAGAGCATCTGACTCTTGATCTCAGCTCAGGTCTTGATCTCAGGGTCATTGAGTTCAAGCCCTGCGTTGGACTCAATGCTGGGTGTGGAGTCTACTCAAAAGAAAAAGAAAAAGAGAAGGAGAAGGAGAAAGAGAAAGAGAAAAAGAAAGAAGGAAAGAAAAAAGAAAAGAAAAGAAAAAAATCATCAAGTAAACCAGAACACTTTTAAGAGTGAAAGGGATGCTGTGAATAATTATGAGAAGACAATAGGCACCACTAATGGGGAACCTTGAAGTTGACAGTGTAAAATCAAGCACTGAGAATGGAGCTATCCCAGAACAAAACTCTAGGTCAATTCACTTTCAATCCTATATACAGTATATTTGTGATTTACAAACTTTTCCCAAGAACCTTGAGCAATAATTTTCCAAACACTGTTAAAACACCGTCTCAGATTCAAATATGTCCAGTCCTACAAAGCACCTCCAAATTTCTAGGTGGTTTTTTCTTTTTCTCCTCTATCGAAACTGGTAAGTCCTCAAACCTATTCTCCTATATTCAATATTATTTGGTATCTATACCACCCTTGGCTAAGATAAATTTCCCACTAACCAGAATCTCTTGCCTTACTATAAAGTATGCATCCATATTCAAGCCCTACCGCCTTGGTTTCAAATGACAATATACAAAGATCAGTGAAGCCTAATATTTGCAAAAGGTAATTCCCTACTTGGTAGTCTGAAAGTATTATCATATCTAGTAAAATTATCAACTCTGGTACAAAACAGGCCAAGATTATATAGGCTAGCATTAACTCTCTAAAATGTATTATCAGGGGCGCCTGGGTGGCTCAGTGGGTTAAAGCCTCTGCCTTCAACTCAGGTCATGATCCCAGGGTCCTGGGATCGAGCCCCACATTGGGCTCTCTGGGCAGCGGGGAGCCTGCTTCCTCTTCTCTCTCTCTCTGCCTGCCTCTCTGCCTACTTGTGATCTCTGTCTGTCAAATAAATAAATAAAATCTTAAAAAAATAAATAAATAAAATAAAACGTATTATCAGGTACTTTCTGATGGTGTTTCAGAAATGAATACCAAACTTCATGGTAATAAACTGCTAGACATACCAATTTAAATTGTAATTTTTAAGGAAAGTATAATAATGTACAGAAACTTTTCCATTTAATAATATATATGTTTAATCTGAAACCTCAGTTTCCTTGTGTGTACAATCATAACTGGAAATAGAGGATTTCTATGGCCTTTTGTGATATAACAGCTAATATTCCATAAATTTACATATTATAAACTGAAATGCAGTATTCTATGAATCTATGAAGATGCATAAGGCAGTACTGTGCTTGTGATATACAGTATATTTTAATAGATTGTGATTTTTTTTAAAGATTTTATTTGACAAGGAGAGAGGCAGCAAAAAAGGGAACTCAAGCAGGGGGAGGGGCAGACTCTCTGCTGAGCAGGGAGCCTGATGAGGGGTGCTCAATCCCAGGGCCCTGGGATCATGACCTGAGCCGAAGGCAGATGCTTAACCAACTGAGCCACCCAGGCACCCCTAGATTGTGACCTGTTTGGAAACCAGAACAGGCCTCTAATTTTGTATTCCCATAATGCCTTGCTGCACATGTAACAGTCAATAATATTTGTTAAAAGAATGTTGAGAAATACAATTCTCATTAACTGAGGATTTAGGATCAAATCATGTCATTAATTTCAACCTATTAACAACTTAAAATGTGCTAGTAATTAGTCTGATAATGAACAGCATAATAAAAGAAACCATATCTCTTAGATGAGTGGTTTTTCAGAATATCAGTGTTATCTTTCTGAATATCGACAGAATCATAAATTCTAGAAAACTAGACTATAGTATATTTGAATTTACCATAGATGCCCTAGAAGCTATTTTATTTAAATAAAATCAAATCCCTAATGTCAGTCTGTTTTCTTGCCAGTGTATTCATTAATACTAACAAGCAAGGGAATAAAAATTGAATTTAAATAGATTTTTGATTTGAAAAAATAAAAAACAGATTTTGATTTGAGATTTTACTTTACAATGGGAATGCAACTTTCCCATTCTTTTCCAAATTAGGTAATGAGGCCGCCCTTCATCCATTCCAAAAGAGAAGGAAATTCAGATTTCCCTTTAAACCTCCCTGAATCAAAATCAAACAGACTAGAAATTTCTTCTTTGAAAAGATAACCTTTAAGAAAATCCTTTATGGGGGAAGGGGCAGAAAGTAGGACATTTTCTAACTATTCTTTAAAAAAATAAAAATAAAAAAAATCCGAGAAGATTACTAACAGATAACTGAATGGCTCTGAAAACAAATTCATTATAACAGCACCTAACCTTTACTGATCATTTATATGTGTCAAGCACGGTGCAAAGTATATTATATAATCTAACTCACTTCATTAAAATACAGTCTACCGCTTAAGGTCCTTGTTGCCATTCTACAGATAGGCAGAAGCAGGATGCATACCTTGGCAGTTAAGATTCCAGAGTTCAAAACACTACACTATTTTGCTTTATTTTCTACATATATTTTTCTATATACATTACATAATCCAAAAACATTTTATCTTGGAATGACTACCACACAGTGTATTCTACTTCTCCCTCGTCAATGTTCCCAGTTCAGGCCTTTATCAATTTACAACCATCTCCAATTATCTAAGTTAACTATATGGAAATTCTATATGGGTCTATAAATTTAAAAAGTATTTGGCATTACTAACTGTAGCCTATTGTTTTAAGTTGGTGTTCCTAACTAGTAAACTGGAACTTAGTAGATTTCTAGTTCTTACTGGCAGATCCCCAAGGTGGTTGCTAAAACCACACATCCTGAAGCTCTTCCTCCCACAGAAGGATGAAAGCTAACAGCACTTTCAATCCTTTACCAGGCAGGGACTTAACAGCATACCTCTGCACTCCTATTCCTGTGCATATTCTCAGATTTCAAAACTCAAGACAAGTGACAAGCAGGTCTTTCTCATGAAGAGTCTGACAAATCTTGCAATAAAAATCATTTTACCAAGTGATAGGATGATTATCTTTGCCCTATTTTATAGATTCTACCTTAAAGAGATCATGTCTTCTTCTGGTCTTATGTCAACTATGGACAAATCTACTAGTAATCACTGACTTTGCAAAGTATCCACAGGACCACTCCCAGGCAAGAAGATCGTGAACCAAAGGTAAGATACCTGGTGCAAAAAAAAAATTTTTTTTGCTTCAGTAGTGGGTCCACAAAACAGGTCACCCATATCAATCAATTTTTAAATTGTGCTCCTCCAACCCTAAGGAGTTTTTGAAATAATTAGGAGATTCCCTCCCCTCCTAAACAGCTCTACTTTTATCTCATTAACAAATTTAGATTCTACTTAATTTTTAAATAAAAAGAAAAAATTGGGGCGCACGGGTGGCTCAGTGGGTTAAAGCCTCTGCCTTCAGCTCAGGTCATGATCCCAGGGTCCTGGGATCGAGTCCCGCATCGGGCTCTCTGCTCAGCGTGGAGCCTGCTTCCTCCTCTCTCTCTGCCTGCCTCTCTGCCTACTTGCGATCTCTGTCAAATAAATAAATAAAATCTTTAAAAAAAAAAAAAGAAGAAAAAAAATTTTTCAGCAGCTAAGAGTTGAAAACTTAAATCTAATTCTTGCCCCAGACTGACACTTAACATATACCATGGTCCAAAGAGGTTCTACTTCAGTTGCAGTGCCCTTATTAACAATCCAAATATTCTGAAGCCTGTTCACTAACATTCTATCCACTAAAATCTGCTCTCTATTTGATTGCTCAGGAAATCCCAAAATCCAGTCGACAATCCAAATCTGTTTTTTTTCTCCTTTCACAATTACTTATTTGTACTCTGATCGTCTTGTTTCAGGTCTTCAGTACCTCCTAAGTCCATGATTACATAGTACCCCCACCTCCATAATGAGATGGAATATCAGGTTATTTACTTACCTAGTCTCCCAAACACCAGCAAAATATTGCTGCTTCTCTTGAAAAGGGACAGCAAAATTGAATCCAGAATGCTTCCACTAAAAATTAGCAGAGTTGTCCCAGGAATTATCCACATGGCTACAATATTAAATGTGTGAACATTCAAGATTTCTGACAAAAAATATGTCTCAGGATAAAAATAGAGTAATATATCATTCCTTTTCATTTAACAAAGCTTTTTTCCCTGTTTGGAATGAGAAAGGCTCTCTCAGCAGACCAGGTTCAATATAAAGAATTTAGTCATCAACAAAATAATTCCCTTCAGTGACACTGAGAAACAACAGATGTATTCCAGAGACTCCATATATACTTAAATAAATGAGAATATCTGTCTCTCCAATTGCCATATTCATAAAAGGAAAGCTATAAATACCAAGATAAATTATATCATAATTAATACTACTAGAGCTTTACAGTCTATAAATTATGTCTACATAAAACATGCTTTGAAAGGGTACACAACAGACAACTAACAGTGCTTGTTTCTGGGGAGTGGGAATCATGGCATAAAAGGAGGAACTTTAACATTTTACCTTTTACACCCAGGTATTATTTGAAACTACCATGTAAGCAAGTCCTTTCATAATTTTTTTAATCCAGTAACTTCCCCTTTTTTCAAAAACTTAAATAATTCCATGTCAAAATGGTTAACAAACTATCCCAGGCAGGAAGATTTATCCTCCCTGTCTGCTAATACTCCCTCCTATAGTAAGTTATATCTATCCTTTGAAAATTCAACCTGATGAAAACTTCATTTTATGTAGATATGGCTGACAAGTTTATGTATCCGGTTACTTCAGGCTCACCTGGTACTACTGGGCCTGTCAAAGTTTTTCCAATGGTGTATTTTGAGAATTTAAGACTTGATACAATTCTTGAGCTGTTTCAGTGACAAAAGTGATGTGGGAAGCAAAGGCAGAAGAAAAATTATCAATTTCCTTACTACCTATAGCCCATTGAAACAGGCAGAGTGATATCCCTCTAGAGACTCAACTGCCTCAATGTTAATACTTCGCTAAAGGCAAAAGGCAATCCTAGCCCGACCCCCCCGCCACCACCACCAGGATCCTGTAAGTCTACTTCAATGTATAAAAATTCCTTTGGAAACGTCCTTTATCTCTAAACCCCCCAAGATAGGTTTTGGCAATCATCCCCCAAGCATGTGGCCCACCGATACACATCTGAAGGGACTCATGACTAAGGTTTTACTGGACAGTAATAAATTACCTTTTCCCAAAAATAGCTAGCCGTCTCAAGGTCCTGGAAACCTTGCTTCCAAAATTCCTTAGAGACCTATGCTATCTCTAACCACCACCACCCCCAACTTGAAAGAGTATAATGGACTATTCCTCATGACCTCGGTGAAGCTCTTTCTGCCCATGGGTCCTGTCCCCATGCTTTAATAAAATCACCTTTTTGCACCAAAGACGTCTCAAGAATTCTTTCTTGCCTGTCAGCTTCGAACCCTAACATTGTCTTTCCTACATCAGAAATGATAGTGTTTCATAACGGTAAGGTGACACTCTAAGACACTACTAAAAACACATTCCACTCAAATTCTTTCCCACTCTGACTTTAAAGCTGCTAAAACACACATACCTGTTACTGAGATACAAGTGCTAGCCATCTCATACTTCTAATGGTAATTTCTCGGCAATTTTTAATTTCTCAGCAATTTTCACTATAGTTTAATGTTGTTCCTAAAGTAAAAACTATTACTCCGTATACTTTAGTGTTATTTTTTTTTCTTTAATACACATCAAAATTTACCCTTTCATCCTACAGCTATAAAATCTGATTACCCCTAGCACCACCCCCACCCCATAATTGAATTTTAATGTCTACCTGCCACTGGGTAGCAAATTATATGCTCCATAAGCAGACATTTCAGAATGTTTCGTGTGCACTCCACAGTAAGTGGTAGCTTTGCAGGGAAGCACTAAATTTTACCAGTCCACAGCAAGTACCTTATAGTTCATAATCAATATTCATTACTAGCCACCTGCCTAGAATTCTTTCTGCCTTCTATAAGGAATTAATTTTCTTTGTAACTAGACCTCAAAGACTATCTGCGCTGTTTCTGAAAAATATGGACATTATGATCTTAAAACATTTTAAGAACATGTTAGAAAAACCTCCATCATACAACGAAAATCATTAAACAGCTATTAGGAAAAGCAAAAATACCCAGAACTCACAATATGCAAACACTCCAGCTCAAGAACATGAGTCAACTAAACTTTGCATATGACAGGCAAAATAGAATTTGCTACCCCTCTGCCTAAAAAAGATCCAAGTAAAACAGGACAAAGAATTTAGAAGTATCAAATGTTTATCTAGAAACAATGGAAGATACCAGATACCAGAAAGGACAGAACAAGTAGGTACAGATAAGACCAAAATTAAGACAGAAAAAATAGGGGGGGGGGGGGGGGGGAAGGACTTAAAAAAATTAAATATATACCATATATACATGGTACTTAATTATATATACACAATTAAACCATAAAGCTCTTAAAAAGGACTCAAAATCATACTGTGGAGGAAAACAAATGAACAACAGAATTCTGAGGACAGGAATAAAGGAATAAAGCACATGCTTTCTTGTATTGCCTTAATCATTTAGGTCCCTTTCTTAATGCCTAAAGTTAAAAAGAAAACAATTTTCTGCTGCTAACGTATAAAGACAAGATGTACAGCAAGACATATATATGCCTTTAAAGCACTTTACAAGAACCAAGAAAACGTGGAACTTTTAAAACCTTCACTGAACTGGAAGAAAAGCACACACGTGAGTTTCCTGGTAACAATCATGTTGCTAAATTTCTAGCTCAAGCAACAACTCTAAAAATATGTCACTGCTATGGCATAACCTAATTTTGAAGGTGCAATAAAGTACTGTAGTACTAGCAATATTACCCACTCTACCGTTAACTTCAAAAATAAATAGCACTGCAGGGCACCTGGGTGGCAAAGTCAGTTAAGCATCCAACTCTTGGTTTTCACATAGTCATGATTTCAGAGTTGTGGAATCAGGACCGAAGTCGGGGTCTGTGCTCAGTGAGGTGTCTGCTTGGGTTTCTTTCTCCCTCTCCTTCTGCTCCTCCCCACCCCATGCACTCTTGCAAATAAATAAAATAAATAAATAAACAAACAAACAGACAGACAGACAGCATTGCTAAAAAAACATCCTCGCTATGCTAAAGTTGAAAAACAACCTGAAAGACTAAGGAGGTTGATCATTTGGAATTAGCATGTTTAGTGTTAGCATCACATTCCAAGACCTTAAATGGTTTATGGATTGTGCGTTAACCAAAAAAATTCATTTTAATTACCTCCTTGCTTCTATTAAAAATAGAAAGGGACCAATATCTCCCATATTGGATTTCAAATTTCATAATCATTTCATGATAGAAACACACAGCTTCCTTTCAGATTAAAAAGTAAACCAAGATAACTGAAAGGATAATAGTGAAAGAAACTGTTATCAAACACACACGTGTGTCTGGTACAACGCTAGGTGATTTACATTTGCAATCCCATTTTTTTTTTTTTTAATTTTGGTGTGTGTCCAGGTTTTTTTTTTTTTTAAGATTTTATTTATTCATTTGACAGAGAGAGAGAGAGATACTACAAGTAGGCAGAGAGGCAGGCAGAGAGAGGAAGGGAAGCAGGCTCACTGCTGAGCAGAGAGCCCGATGCGGGCCTCGATCCCAGGACCCTGAGATCATGACCTGAGCCGAAGGCACAGGCTTAACCCACTGAGCCACCCAGGTGCCCCTGCAATCCCATTCTAACACTACTCTATGAGGTGTGTATTCACCTAATTCACAGATAAGGAAACAGGGATTAAGAGAATTGCCAAGGGGCACATGGGAAGTCATGATCCCAGGGGCCTAGAATCAAGTCCCACATTGGGCTCCCTGCTCAGTGGAGAGTCTGCTTCTCCCTTTTTCTCTCCCTCCGCCTCTCTCCCTGCTCCTACCCACGCACGCTCTCTCTCTCAAATAAATACATCTTTAAAAAGAGAGAAAGAATTGCCAAAAATCAGGACTCCAAATGTCTTAGGTTTCAAAATTCATAATATAATCTCTTTTGGTAAAGAGCATACAAAACAGGTCCAGGGATTCTCAACATCCCACAAAACAGGAAACATCTTAAACAACAAAGAATTGTCCCTCTCCCTACACAACTTTCAAATGGCATTCAATATGAAAAACTTGTTCTGGGCCTAGAACCTAACTCTTTTTTAAATATAACACATAAAGCATTCTTACATGGTTTTAATCATACTCAATTTTCCAGGAATGTAATTACCATGTCGAGTGAGAACAGACTGGACTTTGTTTCATTTGGAACTTTACCAAAAGTTGCTCACCTTCTCAGAAAATGACATTGTCAACAGCAGTGCCACCTGTGGTATTTGAGTCACCTTTACAGCAAGACTACGTCAGTCTGCCTTTGTAACTGTCACATTCTTGGTTTTTCTACATATGGATATAAACAGTAGGCTACCTCATTGCCTTCCTGTGCAGCCATGCCTGAACATTTGGACCAAACTATTTTATTATTAGTTATGTTCTCCTTTATATTACATATAGGGCATTACATTTTTTTTTTCTTAATGTGTAGGGAGGGTAAAACATCTAGGAACCTCATCCAGGAGAGTTACAAAAATGTGTTAAGAAAGAGGACACAAAATACACTTGACTTTACTTTTTGTCATCTATCTAGAGCAAGGAGGGAATGGGGATAGGGAGGTAACAGGATGTCCCTACAACCAGATTTAACTTGAAATGACAGCAGGACTGGGAAGCACATTTCAAAGATTATAGAAATTCAGTATCAGCCTCCCCCAGGAGAGGGAGGATAATTCAATGAAACACATCATCATCTTCATCATAATGGCACCTGGGTGGCTCAGTCAGTTAAGCGTCCAACTCTTAATTTCAGCTCAGATCATGATCTCAGGGTTGTGAGATAAATCCCGCATCAGGCTCCATTCTGGGTGTGGAGCCCTGCTTCAGATTCTCTCTCTCCCTCTCCCTCTGCCCCGCCCTCACCTCTAAAAAGAATAAAATAAATAAAATAAAATGCACATTCTAAGATACACTCATCATTTGTCAGAAAAAACAACCTTGAAATAATCTTGCCCTTCTCATTAGCATTTCCTTTTCCTCTTCAATTTCCTATGAATCACCAGAGCTGCAGTTAACCTATAAGCGTAAATATTTTATAAAGTACAAAACCCTATAACTCAAAGCTATGCATACATGCCACTTTATAATATAGTTTATAAAGCACTTTCTCACACATTATCATTTAATTTAATGAGAACCCTATGGATTAAGTACTAACCTAATTTTAAAAATGGAAAGTATAGCAACTAAAATGGAAATAGGAATTCAAGACTACTCCCAAATCCAGTGCTTTTTCTATTCAACTACACTGCCCCACAAAATAACATCTTTAACACAGTTTTTATTTACATTTTACATTCACAGTGGGAAAAGAGTATCAGTTTATCCTGTAATATGGTCTCCAACTGAGTTTAGACATCAAATTTAAACTACACTAATTTTCTAGTTTCATAAAAACCATGAATTATTTTGAACACCTCTTAAAACTGCCTTAAATAGGGCGCCTGGGTGGCTCAGTGGGTTAAGCCGCTGCCTTCAGCTCAGGTCATGATCTCAGGGTCCTGGGATCGAGTCCCGCATCGGGCTCTCTGCTCAGCAGGGAGCCTGCTTCCTCCTCTCTCTGCCTGCCTCTCTACTTGTGATCTCTCTGTCAAATAAATAAATAAAATCTTAAAAAAAAAAAAACTGCCTTAAATATATTTCAAATAAATATGTGTAAGTATAAGTATGATCACGCTTTATGCTACTTAATATCATTCACCCTGGAACCTACTTTTTTAAAAATTTCTTTATTTGAGAGAGAGAGAGAGATCACAAGCAGGAGGGGCAGAGGAAGAAGGAGAATAGAATCTCAAGCGACTCTCTGCTGAGCACGGAGCCCAGTGGGGGCTAGATCCCAGGATCCCAAGATCATGACCTGAGCTGAAAACCAAGAGTCAGATGCTTAACTCACTGTAACACCCAGGTGTCCCCACCCTGAAACCTGTACATTGTTCAATTCTTGTTATTCTTATAGCTGTCTCACCCTGGCCCACACCACAAGGACAGAAGGTAAAATCTCTTACAATGAATTACTAATACATAGTGACACAACTGGTCAAAGACCTTGTAACTAAAGCTCATGGAACCATGATTTTTCTTAGTATTAAAACTTACCTGTAAAGAAATCACATCCCTCAACTACAGAGCTAACATCTACTTTCTGACTCTCTAAATCATGTGGTTATAATTCAGCAAGTGAGGGTGTGTGGCCAGTCACATCTTCATTCATACATTTCTCTTCTTCCATGCTAAGAATGCAAATATATTCCAAGCCCCAGAGTAAAAATCTGAAAAATAATGATCCTTGAATGAAGGGCCACAGAATCATCTTTATCATATATGCTCAAGCAATAGTGACCTAAATTTTAAAATATTTCAGGAAAGTAGAAAAGAAGGGAGTTGATAAAATAACCACCTAAGAGCTTGTGCACACATCCTTCCTGAAAATAGCTTCAATTTTTAAAGAATAAATAAAAAACCTAGTCTGTCAAATATAACAGAATTGAAGAAAAGATACATAGAAACATGATGTAAAAATAAAAAAACTACCCTAAACTATACTTTCTCACACAAAATTTGCAATATGACAATATGCAAATTTTAGTATGACAATTTTGGTCATAGTAAATCTACTTTAAAAAGATTTCTTGGGGCGCCTGGGTGGCTCAGTGGATTAAAGCCTCTACCTTCGGCTCAGGTCATGATTCCAGGGTCTTGGGATCGAGCCCCACATCGGGCTCTCTGCTCCGCAGGGAGCCTGCTTCTTCCTCTCTCTCTCTGCCTGCCTCTCTGCCTACTTGTGATCTCTGTCTGTCAAATAAATAAATAAAATCTTAAAAAAAAAAAAAAAAGATTTCTTTTAACACACAAAACTCACCAAATTACAAGATGTTTTGTCACTTAAGTTCTAAATGGAAAACCAAAATAGAAAAATAGAAAAAAAAAAAGACATTAATGTTGCCAGATTTAGCAAAAAAAAAAATTCTTTGTTGTTTGTCTGAAATGCAAATATAACTGAGCATCCTACATTTTATCTGGCAACCCTATACTCTGAACTGAATAAAGTGAGCTCTTACCTCTCCCAAAGTATTACAGCATCAGCTCCCACTCAAAGAACAAGAAGAATTTTGTCACAGAAGAATTTTGACCAATGAAGTCTTAAAAGAGTTAGTCTGGCAAGTGATAAGGCTTTAAGAGCTGACATTTACCATATAAAAAACAACTCCTGTTTCCTAAGAGCCAAAGGTTAAACTTTTACTAGGTTCCATGCAATATGAACTCTTAAGGAGTTTAATATTTCTATGTGTAAAACCCAAATTTGAAAACATTCGTAATGTAGGTTTCTTGTAACTAAAAAAAGTTGTTCATAAAGACTGTAATAAGCAGAATCCTATTTTCAGCATTACAAGCAGATACTAAAAGCTACTTTAATGGATTCCAAAATTCATCTGCCATTTTTTTTGAATTCATAATCATAGAACTTTGGTGTTGGAAACTAATTTCTGACCCTTTAGAAACTTCTGGAAGTCCCATTTCACTTCATATTCATTTCCATAAAAGTTTTTTTTTTCTATTACTGAGCTGTTAAGTACTAGATGTAACAGAGAGCCTCCCTTTTGTTTTATGAGGCCCTTCTCTCCTCTCAACCTCTTGCCCTACTTATAAACAGCTCTGACAATGAGAGTGCAAATTCCTCTGCTAGTTTCATTAATATCATCTTCTTAATAATAAATCTATACTTTTCCTCCTCGTGCTCTAGGTCACTGCTCTATGATACAGCCCATCCATCTTTGGAGACTGCCTAATTCCCTTACTTCATTTACACTGCTAGCTTGAAGGTATTAATAGATAATCATATCCCCCTAGTGCTCCCTTTTCCTAAATTTAGCTCCTTCAGGCTTTTCTCCTAAGGCTTACACTACCATCAATGTAGAATTATCTGCATGTTATCTTAAACGTGGTTGAAAAGTGTTCAAAATTATTTGGAGTTTTATCCTAGTAAGAAAACAGTAACACTGTTAGCAGTACCAGATTACTAGGTTATTTGTCTAGGGGTAATTCAGTGACAGTTCCCTGGAAGTTATTTGAAACCTCATTATAGTTGCCCTTTTCTAGGTAGCAGTTTCCTGGTTTGCATTAAGGCCATTTATTTCATCTTCCTTGGTGAATGATTTGATATTCAGCATTAACTAATATAATTTCAATGCTGGAGCTGCTATGTTATTTTTCCAGTTGTTCCACAATGTCCAAAACTCCACTCAGTGTCTAAAAATGAGTAAACCTGCTACTCTAGGATCTTAAACATGAAAACCTAATGATGCTTCAGTGATGCTTCTGTTTTCCTTTTCCCTCCTTCCCTGTGGCCAGTACGCAAGTCATTCTGTACTCATCAGCAAAGTGCCTCAGACAATGGCATCAGAGCAAGCATTCAGTTCTGAATAAACAGGCAGTGCTCCCAGTCCTGTACTCAAACCATAACTCAAAGGCAGAGGCTATAATAAGCAACAGAAGTTCTCATTTAAAAGGACAACTAAAGGGGCACCTGAGTGGCTCAGGTCATGATCTCAGAGTCCTGAGACCCAAGCCCTGCATTGGGCCCTGGCTTCAGCAGGGAGCCTGCTTGAGATTCTATTCTCTCTCCCCATCTGTCTCTCCACCCTGCCCCACCATGCACTCTCTCGCTCTCAAATAAATCTCAAAAAAAAAAAAAAAAAAAAAAAAGTAAATAAAAGGACAATTAAACATACTAGAAAATTTATGCTTTGATTATAATATTCAAAGTACTATAGCTTCCCCTATTTCCCAAGTTCAGATAGGAAAACAAAGTCAATATTATAGGCAAATGCCTCATGAAAATCCTTATTGTGTTTATAATATTATTCAATCAACCATAGCACATAAAAAAATAAAACAAAACAACCCAAAACTACTCCATATGAGAAAATGCTGTTGAGTCTCACTATCCACTAATGAATTATGAAATCGAGGTAGGTCATAATAGTTTTCTTCATATGCATTAGAATGCAGATATTGTACAATATGTTACATACTTATGCATATACTTTGTCACAAAATCTGTACTTCTGGATCACAAACAAAAGTGTGAAAGCCTTTTTCTAAACAGCTTTTATATTTTTAGAATCATTTCAACATAATTGTGAACAAAATTATTACCATTTTATTAATATGAGCTAATCCGTACTAAATGCATTTCAGTATCTAGAAAATTTTAGTTTGTAATGTTTATTTTTCAGGTTATTTTTAAATTAATAAGCAGCAAGGATGTATTTATAACTCTTGAAACTAGATGATAGTATATGGGAGTTTATTACATTATTGAGTCTACTTTTTATATGTTTGAAATTCTAACAAAAATGTAAAAAAAGGAAACAAGGAAATGGATCTACTTAACAAATAAATACAAAGACGTATAAGGAATAAACTTATAAACTGAGACTTGAACACACCATTTCTAAGGACAATAAACCCAGGAACTTCCTCAGATTTAATTCTGGTAATACTTAAATTGCCTTGTTCAACTATAATGGAAAGGTTTAGAGATCTAAAAAAATACAGAAGAGACAGGAGAAACAAAGCCATAAACAGAAAACCTCCTCAATGGATAATACAATTATTTAAGTGTGCCTCATTGTCTCTTCGTTGCCTCTACAATAGTCAACTATTTTTCAACCAATAGAAAGAACACAAAAGGGGCGCCTGGGTGGCTCAGTGGGTTAAAGCCTCTGCCTTCAGCTCAGGTCATGATCCTAGGGTCCTGGGATCGAGCCCTACATCGGGCTCTCTGCTCCGCGGGGAGCCTGCTTCCTCCTCTCTCTTTGCCTGCCTCTCTGCCTACTTGTGATCTCTGTCTGTCAAATAAAAAAAAAAAAAAAAAAGGAAGAAAGAAAGAAAGAACACAAAATATCTACCTACCTGGCAGTGCTTTTCATTTCTTAAAATGTTTAGTTCACACTGGCAATTTTCCCAGTGAGTTTAATATAAGAGCTCTGTAACACACCATTCTGCCATCCTTGAAACAAAAACTACAAATGTCTGAAGTAGGCTTACAGGCAGTTGGATTACAAAACAGTGCATGCCTCAAAAATCAGTTTTTCTTATTCCAAAAAGTAAGTTTCTAAACACTTATTAAAACATAAAGCATTCTCTCCCTAGGCCCTTTATGCATTAGAACTACCTTAAACTATAAGGTCAATTGTGTAATTTTAGAACTGGAAGGGAATTTAGACATCAGTCAAAGTGGTTTTTCAAATACTGTATCAGGAAGAAAAGAAGAATCAGTGGCATAACAATTCATATACCCAAGCACACTTACTTTTTTACTGTATCATACTGTATATGGAACATTTTATTTTGCCTTGTTAGTATTCTATCAGAAAAGGACTTGACATTTTGTCTTGTACAGTATTTTACATTTAATCACTTTTAGAATGTGAGTATACCCTGGATAGAATTAAAACTATTGGTACAATCTGTAACTTAATGTTTTCTGATAATATAAGCTTACATAATATATAGAACCCTGACACTTTCAGAATGATTTCACATCATCTCATTTATATTTCACTGTCTAGTCAATTTGAAGCAATTCTTGGGTGTAATGATAAAAACTAAGATAAAACAAAGGGAAACAAAACCTATCAAAACTGATATATTTCTGGAAAATACCATAAAATACACCACAAACTTATAGTAACTAGGATTATTTGGAAAGCAAGCCAGTCTTAAAACATTCCATAACTGTTTTCAGAAATGCAAAAGAATACCATTCACTACTTTTAGTACAAGGAACGTAACACAAGATGTTTCCATCAAAGCTGACCACAATCTGTTTTAATGAAGAGATAGGACTGGGTTTTTTAAACCTGAAACAACAAAAACAAGAAACAGAAAACCAGCAGGTGGGTGAGGAACCCTGAACACATTTCCCACTAACTTACTATATGCAAATAAATGTTGATACTTATGAAATTCTTTAAACCCCATTTCTACACAGACCAATTAAAAGTCCTGAGCAATAAGGTCAAAATAACCTCATCAATTAGGTTTGATTAATAAATGTGTATCTTTGTTTTTACATAAAAACAAACAGGCCTACTCTCAGTTTTAGATAACATAGTAAACTGGAATTAGGTGCAAATCTTCACTCCCTCTCCTAAATTGAATAAATTTTTGAAAAACAGATAACATTCTATATAGAAATAATGTTTTTACATAAGATCACTTCAATATTTCACTTTAAACTCAGTGAGAAGTCTATATTTTATATATGTACACAAACACACCCCTATAAAATCTAATAGTTCATAAATCAGCTAATTTTTACTGGAGAGGTTTCATACTTCCCCAAAGCTAATCCTTACTAACTAAAATTAGGAATTCTGGAAAAAAAATCCACAAAAACCTCACAAACAAGTTTAAAAATGGATTATCTAAGGTGCTTAAAATTAAACTCCATGTCATCAATGGCATTTTTAAAAAATTCATATAAAATGATAATGTTTTGTTTAAAGAGACACACTGAAAGGCAAGTCAATTGTTCACAGGTGATTTAATACTATTTTTTTTTTTAACATTGATGTGTGAATTTACTTTAGAGGTCCCAGCTCTATTTTCTGACAGATTCTATTTTTCCAGATGCTCCTCAAACGAAGATTTATTCCTCAGTCTTACATCCCACTTTTCTCCTTGTACTCCTGAAGCCTTTCTAGTCTTTCCCTTTCTCTTATAACTTCATTCTCTACCTCTGATCCTGTCCAGATTGTGTTCACTGTAAACAAAAAAGGAACAGATGCAGAAAATTCTTCACAGAATTCACTTCTTCCAAAACTTACGTGCATAATTTTTACAGAAACTTTTATTGAACATCTCCTGCAAAATAGCCAACATTGTTTTCCTACACTTCATTTGTGTAGATGCTAGCTACTTGTTACCTTCCCAAACTGTCTTGTAAACAAAAACTTTTACATAGATCCAGCAAAGTATGGATTTTACAAAAATGTAAAGATTTTACATTCATCTTATTTTGAAAAAGTACCTCAAACTAAGTAAATGAAAACATGTCCAAATCGTTGGAACACTTATCTGGTCATATCTGCTCATTTCTGCAAACCCAATTAAAAAAATCACTTTTATTTTAAAAAATAATAAAGACAATACAGTAACATTTTGCCTTTTACTTATGTCTAAAGATATCCTCTAGAGAAAATATTTCACATCAAAACTGTATTGAGAAAAAGAAAGGGATTCTTTCAAGACAAAATAGTCTAATTTCTCATGAGGATTTATATAACTCAAAGTCAGACCTGCATTGATCTTCACTCTTAATTTCTGGCAAATGTTTGGACTGTGGAGCACATTTATATCTAAGGGCTTTTATTTCCTTTCATTGTTTTAAACCTCGGTGTATTAATAGGTCAGCTTTATTAAGTCTAACAACCCAAAAACCCCATCTGCATCTCTAATTTGAAACCAGTAGCCTTGAAAAACAGAGACTAAGAGCCCAGGAAGGATCCTGACTTAGTACCATGACTTTCCAATTTTTCATGCCTAGGTGCTCCATCCTATCAGTAGTGACACTTGTCAGTTCCCTGAGAGACTAGAGGCTTATAATCTCCTTAGGAAATGCTTTATTCCAAGGCAAACTATTTCTTCTGGTCATTTAAAATCTTATTGGGATTAATTACGTTAAGATCTCTTGCTTGACATCTAGCATGTCATTTGCCCCACAGATGCTGTAGGTAACATCTGTCTTCTGTCACTCATTTCAGTTCACCCAAAGAGATGAACAATCAACAGCAAGTACATGCCTAAAAACATACTCAGGGAGAGAAAATTGCCAAACCACTAAAGCAAACAGCACTCGACAGAAAAGAAAAAGATTTATGAATCATCTATTGCTAATACTGGCATTGTTACAAATGACAATGTTCACAACTATCTAGTATCACCTAGCAAAATGGTCTCTTAAAATTTCACTCATTAATAATAAAATTCATTAGACTCATTTTCTCCCACTGAGCCCTGTTAATTACCCAATTTTATATTTTCAGTATGAATGTACTGCATTTTTACTCTCCACTCCACATTCATTCATTAGTTAACATCTCCAACACTCCCACTGTGTGCCAGGCACTACACTCTGCTTCTCTTTTTCACAACAATGGGATTCTATGAAAAGAATCATAAGCCAATGAAAGATACTTAGTTCACTGAAAGAAAAAGAAAGCCCATGAAATCTCCCGGACAATGAAAATATGAACTTCCTCATCTGAATTTGCAACTGCAGACACAGTGCAGCTGGTCATTTAAAGTTACATGAGCAAAAAGCACAAATCTCTGTTCAGGGCCTTCAAAATGGCCTACTTAATTTTATTCAAGATAGTGAGCAGCATTAACAATTAAGTGCTCAACATATACATGATAAAAACAAGTAATTAATAATGTTACTTTTTAAGGGATAACAACAGTAACAGCAAACACTATAGTGAGCAAACATTTAGTCCATATAGTTACTGTTAGGCTACATGATGTAGCATATGGCACATATAGTAACATATCTTACATATAGTAACAAGTGTTACATATAGTAAAAAGTCACTCCCTGCTGAAACTCACTATATATGCCAGGCAGAAATCTCAGTGCTTTATACCATTATCTCATTTAATCTTCCCATCATCCCTAGGAGACTGGCATTATTATAAACTTCCTTTTACAGATGATTAAACCAAGGCTTGGCAGTATTACGCACTTCATATAAGATAACTTAGCTAGAAGAGCTGCGACTCAAACCCAGGTCTATCGGGATCCAGAGGCTGCTCTTGATCACCATATAATATCACTTAGTTTACACTCATTCAATTTTAAAGTCTAAAGTTTTTGAATGTGTATCAGAAAGGTTACTTTTTAAAACAAGTTTATTCCTCTAAAATGAGTTACATCTTTCTTGATCTATACAAAAACCAACACCTTGACTAAGGATTTTACTTTGAACTGTCATCCTACAAGTCTAAAATTTGCATGAGAATGTCTATCTGAATGAAAGCCTTGAGTCTCTTGTGTCACAGCTGAGAAGCAAGAGGCCTTGAGGGTCATCAGTCCAAACTCCTCATTTTAGGAAAATGAAAGAGACTTTTTGAAAAACATGTATAATCAGTCTAAACTACCACATACCTAATCCAGAAACACATAGGTTTGGGTTTGTTTTTTTTTTTCTAAGTCACCATTTTAAGTAAATAAATCTAACATTTTGACATCATACAAATAATGGTATCCATTTCTGATGCACTGTAAGAAAATACAAACTCCATGAGGTAAGACTCTTGTAAGGCTATTATCAAGTGAAAGCATGAATCATATCATAAAACATGTTATAGAAAGCTATAAAATGGCAGTCTTACCTATATGGACTGAAACACACACAAAAAGAGCCATTTCTTCCTTAAATAAAATTTACATTCATTTGGGTCAACTACAGGGCTCAGCTACACTTTACCAGTCAGGTCAGATGACTGAATTCAAGCTCATTTCAAGGAAAAGCTGCACTATGCTGTATTTAGAACACATATCACTGAGAATAGCCAGTCGAGTCTTTGGTAGGCCTATCCAAAAACATTGCTTTAGTTGCTAAGAAACTACAATTTCCCCGTATTATAAATCATTGAAAGAAGCTAAGCCACAGCACAGAGATTAAACATGTTAAGATCAAAAATCTCTCACCTATCATGCCAAAGGAAACCATGCTATTTCCACAAATCAAACAGCTGAAATTAGTATTAGGCTCTTTTAAATCATATTTTTAATACAGCCTAAAAACTGATGAGACAAATCAGACTAACTCTACCCAGCCTTCCACAGTGGCCTCGTGCTTTGGAAGAAACTGAAAAATACCCAACCGACTTCACATATTCAACGCTAGAGACAGAAATATATTTCCTTCCTGACCCCTGCAGTGATAATTCAAGGCCATGAAGCATACATAAGATTTGATTAGTGCAATCTGGTATAGCAAACACCCATATTTAACTGATGGTGATTTTCAATCCTTTACTGATATATTTTCACTGTAATCCTCAGCATTTTAAGCCCAGACTCTCCATAGAATGCTTAACTTCAATGACTCTATCACTGATTTTTTTTAAATGAAAGCATTAAATTCCAACTATTCCAACAAGAGTAATTTTAAATTGTTCTAGTATAACGAGACACTGAAGAATCAGCAATAATAATTTCGAGTTCACTCTCTAGCAGGGACTTCTGTTAAATTCTTTCCTACAAAAATATGTTTAAACCTCTTAAAGGCTGTTTCCACAAAAGAAGAAACTAGTTCTCAGTATTTTTCACCTCTGAAAGATCAGTTCAGCAGCTGAGTTGTAACACGGCATCACCAGTCAGAATCTTTTTTGTCTTGATCCCCCATCACCATGATTTTCTCTATTTCTCCATCTTCTCTTAAAGAGCTTCCGTTCAAAACCTAATTGTTTCCACTACAGACTGTACACATCTCAGGAACTACTTTCATGGTCCTCCGAAGTAATGTCTGTTCTGATTTGAAACTTTTAGATCTTTAAACCCCACTCCCTCCATCTCCCTGTCTTCAGATTCAGTCCCACCCCTGCAGTTCCAGTTATGTGTCTCTGCCTTCCCAAAGCCCTAAACAATATCATACAACACTCGCCACAACTCAGCTCCTCCCGACCCTAACATATTCTCCACACTGCAAACCAACATTACACCCCCGGCTTCCTGTATTTTACTCCCTTTCCTTATTTTGTCTTTCCCCCACCACCATCTCTGTACCCAGGCACCCTTACTGCTCTAATAAATATTCCCCCTACCTCAGTTTCAACCCTTTCTCCCCATCCTCTGCTCGTTTTTCCTCTCCTTATTTAGAAACTCCTTTTTGCTCTCCCAACCACTACCCAAGAATGCCCAACACTCCACCCTCCTTAGCAAACCCAGCCTTCTTCCCCCATCTCGTTGAGAGCCACAGCTGTTTCTCTTTCCAGATCCCCTACTGCAGTCAACCCACTACCTTAGCTTTCCACCTACCTTCCCTCCACCTCCATATCCAAGGTTCCGTGAGTCTTTACCCCTCCTTGGGGCTCTAGTACTCTGCTCAGTATTCTTCAGGACTCCCCTCCCCCCAGTGTCTCCTTTTTTTTTTTTTTTTTTTTTTTTTTTGGGATGTCAGCGGTCTCACGGGGCCCCCGTAGAATCCTAGATGACCCCAGTGCCCGGGACCCCCGTCCTCTTGGGGAGCCTTACTGACACCACTCCCGTCGCCTTAAACATAAATACCTGGATTCTACCGCCTTCTTTAAATGCTGCGCCCCCTCCTCATCCGCCCCCGCTACTCCAGCTCCTCACGTTGGCTTCCCGGTGTCCCCTCCCCGGCTCGCAGCGACGAGCCCCACGATGTGGAGCCTCTAAGTCCGCAACACCACAGGCTCCTAACGGACGCCCCCACCTCTCGGACCGGCGCCTCGGTTCTCACACCCGCGCCTCTTCGAACTCCCGACCCGAATCTCCCCTCGGGTGCGCAGCCCTTCATACTCTCGACCGGCCCTCTTCCCCTTGCTCCGGCACCTCCTCGGGCCCGGGACGGCCTCCTCCGGTCGCCGGCGTCCCTCGGCCCCCGCCCGGCCCGCCCCCGGCACCCCGCTTACCGTTCTGAGCGGCGCCTGGCCCTGGGAGGAGGGAGCCAGAGACCAGCAACAGCGAGAGGGCCAAGGCGCTGGGAAGCGACGAGCCCGACATCCTCCCTGCGGAAGACCGAACAGCGAATGGGCCGGGGCCGGGGCCGGGGCCGGGGCCGGGGAAGGGAGGGGAGGGAGGGAGGGGGCGGGCGAGTGCGCGAGGGAGTGAGCGAGGGAGGCAGCAACAGCTAGGCTCCGTCCTTCTCCGTCCTCCTCCTACCGCCGCAGCGCCCAAGCCTCGCGAGATCTTCGCTCCGGGGCCGTGGGCGGTTAAGGAGAGACGGCGGCAAGGCTCGCGAGAAGAGGCGGTCTCGACTGATGCTCCCGCCCCTCAGACCGGTGTCCCGCCCCTGCGGAGGCTGATTGGTCTAGAGCTAGATGGGTCACGTGCCAAGGGCGCTTCTGGCCACGTGACGGGGCCGGGCGGGGTTTCTCCACTCCTTTGGCCCCGGTGGAACCGGAGGCTGTGCTTTTTGCTTACCTTCTGTGAAACGGGAGCGCCCATAAATAAGAGGAAGCTTTGGGGGCACAATATGTTTCCTTCTCTCATCTTGCTTTTCATTTGTTGGAGCTCTAGGCCGCTCTAATTGTCTCCAAAGTCCTGTTCGGTCTTCCTTCTGGACTTTGATCTCAGACCCCTACAGGCATCTGGCTCCAACCTTCTACTTTCACCTGTTTTAATCCTCCAGGCATAGTGACGTCCTCCACGTGTTGGATATTACCCTGTACTTCCTGCATTTGCTCCCGCCCCTTGAGATGTCCTCCTTTTCCGTGCGCTTCTCCTCCTCCTCCCCCATTTTGACCTTATTTTAATTTCACAGAATCTCACGGCCTGAAGTTCAGCTAGCCTAAATGCGCATCCATAGACACTAAATGCTACAAGAAAGTCATCATGTACTAACTTACATGAAGAATCTTCAGAAGCATTTTTATGCAGTGAACATTTATTGAGTACCTGCTGGGTACCAAGTTTTCACATCTGCTGTGAAACCCAGATGTAAAGATTGTCCCCATTTTCATGAAGTTCACAACCTAATCTGTCAGAGGAACAAGGAAGAGGACGAATGACGGCATAGCAAAACGACCCATATGAAAGGAGTCAGAGAAGAGTTCTGCCATGTGGTCGCTACTGTTTGTATGGAATTGAGAAATGCACTTTTTAAGGGTATTTTTTTGAACTGCTATCAGCACCGTCGATCCTTGGCCAACAAAGGAGTTTCCGTAGCTGAGCTCATCTCTGAGTCAGACCAGACATCCTGGGGAGTGTCTGTGGAGTGAAATTGTGAGAAGACAAGTAAACAGTCCTGGTGATCTGACTCAATTCAAAGATAGAGCTTGGGGAACCAGAAGGAAGGAACACTCACCAAGACCTTCACAGGCTCAAGTCAAAGTAGTCTCAAGCTTTCAGCATGAACTGGACAGCTGGTGGTTCCAGACTGAGCTTTCAAGCAAACACTGGGACTACAGCTGTGGCATGTTGCAGATGGAACGGAAACCAATATCCTCCGAGACCTTAGGTGTGTGTGTGACCAAGGGGTTGGCAGGTGTCCTAGGATAAATAGGCCATTCTGCAGACAGCTGTGTATGCAGGGCTGCAGGGCTGCCTGTGGTGAGACGGATTTTCAGCTAGTGGAAATTTGGTGAGATGCAACTATAACCCTAATCAACATCCCCATTTAATTAGGGAGCCTCATAACAAGGGATCCTTGCAAAATGATTGTGCTCATTTTGTGGGTAGAGAAACTGAGGCCAAGAAAAGCGTGACCTGCCCAGGGCCCGCGTGTTACTGGTAATCATTAGTACCAAACAGTCTGGTTTGACACCTTGTGGGCTCATGGCAAGAGTGCATTTCCTTGCCCTCCCTCGAAGTTGGGAGTGGCATATGACTTGCTTTGACTGGTGAAATAGAAGCTGACACACACCATTTTCAAGCAAAAGCATTTCATTACTGTTGCAGACATTAGAGGATGCTCTTCTCCTTGGGAGAAGATCCGCAATGGTGATGTGAAAGCATGTATCGAAATGAAACATGTCAGCCTGGGTCCCTCAGCCCAAAAAGCCCAAGCCTCCTGCCAACCAGTGTAAAGCAGATAATGTCTGTTGAGTTAAACTACTGAGATTCAGAGGCATTTTCTCCTAACTATTCTGCTTAGGGGGAAAATGAAATTTAAGTCCCATCCCACTACCACTATTAGCTGTGTGACATTAGCCAAGTGACCAGATCCCTCCCTATGTATCTGTCAAATGGGGCTAATGATAGTATCTACCTCGTAAGATTATAGGAGGAATAAATGATCCATTTATGTACAATGTTCACATCAGTTTCTGGTGCATGTGAATACTCAAATGTTGATTATAATGATAATAAATCTTATTGCTGCCGCCGCTGCTGCTACAATTCTAACTCCAGCCCTATGTTCTTCCCACTATGTCACGCTACTTACAACAAATCATTTGGGGACAAAAGTTTTCTTAAGATTTTATTTATTTAGGGGCGCCTGGGTGGCTCGACGGGTTAAGCCGCTGCCTTCGGCTCAGGTCATGATCTCGGGGTCCTGGGATCGAGCCCCGCATCGGGCTCTCTGCTCAGCGGAGAGCCTGCTTCCTCCTCTCTCTCTGCCTGCCTCTCTGCCTGCTTGTGATCTCTCTCTGTCAAATAAATAATAATAAAAAAAGATTTTATTTATTTATATGAGAGGTGGAGAGAGAGAGAGTGCACACACAAGAGAGCAAGCACAAGCAGGGGGAGGGGCAGAGGGAGAGGGAGAAGCAGACTCCCTTGCTAAGCAGGGGAATGACAGGAGGCTCGACTCTAGGACCCTGGGATCATGACGAATTGAAGGCAGACAGCTAACCAACTGAGCCACACAGGTGCCCCTGGGAAAAATAAAATTTAAGTATGGTGTTACCATCAACTCTCAAAACCTGCAGTTATGAGGACTCCTTTTACCCTGGAGAAAATATAAAACTCTACGTAATAGTAGCTGTACTTTTAGACCTCTTTTGTTGAAAAAAATACATGATAACTAAAACCTTTCAACAGCTGAGTGACCTCTTTAAAGGAATTTAGGAGTTTGTGTTTTGTTGTTATTGTTATTGTTGTTGTTGTTCTTCTTCTTCTTCTTCCTCTTTTTAGATTTACAGACGCTTAGAATCTCTCTACAAGTGTTAGGTGTGTGGAAGGATGGCCGAGCTCCTTGCAATATCTCACAAGAGCCCTAGAGGTCCTCAGTGCTCAGGCTGAAACACACTTCTTGGCCTCCAGGGACTGCTTGGAGGTCCGCTCTCCACTATTGATAGCGCCTCCTGGTGGCAAGATCTATAATAAACCATTCCAGTTGAAAGGTTTTTGGTGGTTTTATTTGATATGGTTCATTGGCCATAGGAAGGATGTCAATAAAATGTAATAGTGATATTACAGTTGACTTTGACCTTCCTAATGGTTCCCCCCACTCACCTCCTGCAAAGATCTCTGCTCATTTGAAGTTCTTTCTATTCAGATTTATTACCCTGATCACCCTGATGGCTGTCATCTTCTGACCTCCCACATAATCTTTCCACGTCCACTAGCACCATGCTTGAACACCATGGGTGAGTTCAACATCCACCTTGATGATCTGTTCAATACCCGGGCTTCTCAGTCCTTTGATCTTTTCACCTCCAACAACCCTCTTCACTTAGCTACCCTTCCACATTCACACCCTCCACACTTTAATCACCCCAAAAAGGGCCCCATATTTGAAATATGAAAGTATAATACCTCACTCTCTCCATTTACCATCTCCCATCCTTTCAATTCTGTGTGCTAGGACCCTATTTACTAAGTCTTCAACCTCACTGAGACCTCTAATGCATTAATCCCACCAATTCCTTGTCCATTCTTCGTTTCCCTCCTTGTCTAGCTTGGAGTCCATGATTCACCATTATAATCATTTCCTTACCCACCTCAACCTCTAACACACTTTGCTGGAAAAAACAACAAACTGGCTAAGCACTACAGTCTGAGATGAGGTTTCATGCCTGCACCCGAGCAGCTGAATGTTGCCAGAGAAAAATCACACCAACAGGATGAATGACTTCATTTTAAATTCTTGGTCTCAAACCTCAAACGGGTCCTTGCTACCACCGAGCAGTCCTACTCTTCCTTATGTGGTACAGATGAATTTACAATCAACTAGTCACATTCAGGAAATGCACATTTATTTCATTTCTCTAAATCAAATTTAATCCATTGTGAGCACCTTTCTCTTTTTAAAAATATTTTTTTATTTATGTATTTAACAGAGCTAGAGAAAGAGAGTGGGGGAGAAGCAGAAGAAGGAGGACAAGAGACCTCATGCTTGTCCTCCCATCTCCCCTAACATGAGGATATAATCCAGAACTTGAGATCATGACCTGAGCTGAAATCAAGAGTCAGCCACTTAACCTACAGAATCATCCAGGTGTTCCGATTCTGAGCACCTTTCTGCTGAGATGACAAGAAACTCCATTTTGCTCATTATGAGCTTCCATCCCTACTTCCCTGGGGTAAATATGAACTCCCTGGGGTTTAATGCAGTCCAGGACATTGCTGGGTCTTGTTTTGTTTTTTTCCTTCGTTGGGTTCAGTCTGGTCATTGCTGGTAGGTGCACTGCCCAGACCCTCATGGCCCCTTGAAGATGAATGGCTCAGCACTTCCCACCCCTTACCTCGCTAGCCTCACCCCAACCCAAGCTCCCTTTTCAGTTCTTTGTGATTGCTCTGCTTCTTCCCACGTTGGGGCCATTTTGCACATTCCATGACCTTTGCCCAGCATGCGTATCACCCATCCTCTTCACCTCATCTGCTTCTCATCCTTCAGACGTCAACTTTACATCATCCCTCCTTAATGTGAAAATTAAAACATATGAGATACTACTTTACATGCACACATTTAATCATTTAAAAAAACAGGGGCGCCTGGGTGGCTCAGTGGGTTGAGCCACTGCCTTCGGCTCAGGTCATGATCCCAGGTCCTGGGTTCGAGCCCCGAATCGGGCTTTCTGCTCGGCAGGGAGCCTGCTTCCTCCTCTCTCTCTGCCTGCCTCTCTGCCTACTTGTGATTTCTCTCTGTCAAATAAATAAATAAAATCTTTAAAAAAAATCATTTAAAAAAACAACAATAGGGATACCTGGGTGGCTCAGTAGGTTGAGCATCTGTCCAACTCTTAGTTTGGCTCAGGTCATGATCTTGGGGTTCTAGGATTGAGTTCAGCCCAGAGTCTGCTTGAGATTTCCTCCCTCTCCCCTTTCCCCCACCCCCCCATTTGCATACTCTCCTTCTCTCTCTCTCTCAAATAAGTAAATTTTTTAAAAATCTTAAAACAAAAACACTTGACAATACTAAATGTTGGTGGGTATGTGGAGCAAGGAGAACTCCCATTCACTGCTGGTATGCATACAAAAATGGCAGAACCATACTTCAATTTTTTTAAATGGCAGAACTACTTTGGGAAACTATTTGGCATTTTCTTATAAAGTTACATGTACATCTAATCTGTGACCAATAATTCTACTCTTGTATTACCAGTGCCCAAGAGAAATGAAATTCTATGTCCATGAAACAATTTGCATAAGAATGTTCCTAGCAGCTTTATCCATAATACACATAATGGGAAACAACCCAAATATTCATCAAGAGGAGAACGGATGAGCAAAACTATGGTATCGTCATATAGTACATTCTATTCAGCAATTAAAAAAAAAAGGAATGAGCTACTAATACATGCGATAATATGAAATAATCTCTGAAGCATAATACTGAGCAAAAGAAGTGAGACCATGGGACTCCTGGGTGGCTCAGTGGGTTAGGCCTCTGCCTTTGGCTCGGATCATGATCCCAGGGTGCTGGGATCTAGCCCCACATCGGGCTCTCTGCTCAGCGGGAAGCCTGCTTCCCTCCCCCCACCCCCCGCCTGACTCTCTGCCTACTTGTGATCTCTGTCTGTCAAAAAAATAAAGTCTTAAAAAGAGAGAGAGAGAGTTAGCCAGGCAAAGATGGGGCAGATATAGGCATAAGAGGTCTGTTCCAAGGGTAGAACTTCAAAGTGTGAAGTGTCTGAAGTGGGAGAAAGCTTGTCAAGGGCTACAGAGAAGACCAGTGTGCCTGGAACTCAGGGAACAAGAGGGAAGATATGTAAAAGGAGGCTGAAGTTGAAAGAGGGGGATTGGGGTCGGATCAGCAATGCCTCAAGGACCATGTGAAGGATTTGAGATTTTGGTCACCTATGAGTAAAGCTGTAGGTTGGTTCCTTTAACATAAGCCTAGTCCAGAACCTCTTTATTTAGAAGTAAAGCGAATCTCTCAATAGGGACCATATATTGAAGCAGAGTGAATAGTGAAGCTGTGCTCTCTCTCTCTTTCTAAAAGATTGTATTTATTTATTTATTTATTTTATTCATTAGAGAGAAAGAGCACACACAGAGGGGAGAGGCAGGGGGAGAAGGGAGAAGCAGACTCCCCACTGAGCTGGGAGCCTGATGGGAGGCTCAATCCCAGGACCTGGAGATCATGACCTGAGTCTAGGGTAGACACTCAACCATCTGAGCCACCCAGGTGCCCCAAAGCTGTGCTCTGTATATGCCTAACCAGGTGCTACTCTCTATCACAATTTCCTTCTATTAACAACATTTTGCTTAGCTGTGCCCTCCAGGCTCAACTGTGCTACAGGGAATTAAGGGAAGGGCGATTCTTCCTTGGGTTAGAACGTAAACAGGGAAGAGCCCTCCCCTAAGCCCTCATATCCTTTCCCTAAGGGGAAAGTGAATGAAGCAGAGAGGCCAGAGATCAGTGTGGTGGGTCCAGTCCTCTCTTGGCATAAGCAGAGTCTAGTGATTCTAGAGGCTGGATGACCAGCCCTCAATTTTTCTTCCTCCAGACACCTACAATGTATCTGTACCATGGAAAACTAGTCTAGTCTTGCATGATGGGTTAATGTCATATATCTCCACATCCAATCTCCCCATCTAGAATATGAACTCATTATAACTACCTCTATCTAGGGGTGTCTGGGTGGCTCCATTGGTTATGGGGCTGTCTTCAGCTCAGGTCATGATCCCGGAGTCCTGGGATTGAGCCCCATGTCAGGCTCCCTGCTCAGCGGGGCTGCTTCTCCCTCTCCCTCGGCCAGCCGCTCCCCTCCCCTCTCTCACTATCAAATAAATAAAATCTTAGGAAAAAAAAACTACCTCTATCTCATATTTCACAGCTTTTCACAGATTATAAAACATTTTCACGTTCATTATCCCATTAGTTCACTTGGTTATCAAAACTCTATTGCATAGGGGGCGCCTGGGTGGCTTAGATGGTTAAGCATCTGCCTTCAGCTCAGGTCATGATCTCTGGTCCTGGGATCGAGCCCCACATCAGGCTCTCAGCTCAGTGGGGAGCCTGCTTCTCCCTCTGCCTCTCCCTCTGCTTGTGCTCTGTCTCTGTCTTTCTCTCTCAAATGAATAAATAAAATCTTTAAAGAAAAAAAATACTCTATTGCATAAATAAGATAACTGGGGCTCAGAAAGGAGAGTAACTTGCTCAAGGCCCCCAGCTGGTGAGTAATAAAGCCAAATAGAATTTGAACCCAAGTCCTTTGGACTCCAAAGGGGTGTTGAGGGTCACTGAGTCACTAGCTGGAGGAAGACAATTTCAATCTCCTAAAATGATCCTTTCCCAACAGCATGGGTCTTTTCTGATGATGAAGCAAAGTCTTTGGGCAAGATCTGCTGGGGTCACTATAAGATCAGCTCATCTCCTGGTCAGGAGTTTGGGGCACTCAACATTTCTTCCGGAAGTACTTTGGGTACCATGTCTACCCTGATGACCAATGGAGGGATGGGGAAGGGCAACTCAACAGCCAAGTTGGCTTCTCCCTGGAGTTAGAGATGGTTTTTTTTTTTTTAAAGATTTTATTTATTTATTTGACAGAGAGAGATCACAAGTAGACGGAGAGGCAGGCAGAGAGAGAGAGAGAGGGAAGCAGGCACCCCACTGAGCAGGGAGCCCGATGCGGGACTCGATCCCAGGACCCTGAGATCATGACCTGAGCCGAAGGCAGCGGCTTAACCCACTGAGCCACCCAGGCGCCCCTAGAGATGGGGTTTTAGGGACTGATCCACAGCCCTCTTTGAATCCCTGCTCAAATTTGGAAACAACTGAAAGACAGACATAGGCATCAACTATGCGACTGGATAAGTCTGCCAAATTTAGGGGCACAATGTTAGCAACCATATTTGGCTAGCAGACTTATCCGTGTTCTCCAACATCCACCTTTATAACGGGGATATTTTGATCTCCAAAGTGATGCTGGAGAACATGGATTTATCTGCTAGCCAAATACAGCTGCTAGCACTTTACCCCTAAATTTGGCAGACTGTCTAGTCAGAGATGCCCGAAGTGCAAGAAGATCATTAATTCTCTCACTGTCGCTGGAAAACTTGAGCATCATGGAGATACAGACAAACGCCTGCTCTCTGTAAGTGGCCGGTCCCAAGCTTGCTGATATCTTTCTCGCCTACCAGAAAACTCACTTCTGAGCCCATGGGGAAAAGCCAGTAATAGGAGGTAAGGAGTGTTAAAATAATGAAGTAGTTCTCTATCCTGACCACATATTAGAAGCATCTGGGGAGCCTGTAACAACACCAATGCCAATATATACGCACTCATCTTCAGGTCCCAGCCCCAGAGATTTGAACTTGACTGGCGCGGGGTGGGGTCCAGCATATGTGGCCAAGTAATGCCCTCTAATGTATTGTAATGCATTGCTTCTCAAACTTGGATGAACATTAGGTCACCTGGGAACTTTAAAAAAATCCCAGTGCCTAGACCACAACAATTAAACCAGACTCTCTGGAGGAGGGACCTAAACATCTGCATATTTTTTTTAAAAGATTTTATTTATTTATTTGACAGACGAGATCACAGTAGGCGGAGAGGCAGGCAGAGAGAGAGAGAGGAGGAAGCAGGCTCCCCGCTGAGCAGAGAGCCCGATGCGGGGCTCGATCCCAGGACCCTGGGATCATGACCTGAGCCGAAGGCAGAGGCTTTAACCCACTGAGCCGCCCAGGCGCCCCACATCTGCATATTTTTAAGACTTCCAAGGGGGTTACAATGTGCAGCAAAATTGAGAACAGGTGCTCAAACGCAATCTTTTTTTTTTTTTTTAAGATTTTTATTTATTTATTTGTCATAGAGAGAGAAGCGAGAGTGAGCACAGGCAGACAGAGTGGCAGGCAGAGGCAGAGGGAGAAGCAGGCTCCCTGCCAAGCAAGGAGCCCGATGTGGGACTCGATCCCAGGACGCCGGGATCATGACCTGAGCCGAAGGCAGCTGCTTAACCAACTGAGCCACTCAGGCGTCCCTCAAACGCAATCTTTAAAAAAAAAAAAAAAAAACTGGGTATGTAGCAGAATGACAAAGAAGGCTGTTAAAAAAAAATAGATTTCAGGGGCGCCTGGGTGGCTCAGTGGGTTAAGCCGCTGCCTTCGGCTCAGGTCATGATCCCAGGGTCCTGGGATCAAGCCTCGCATCGGGCTTTCTGCTCAGCAGGGAGCCTGCTTCCTCCTCTCTCTCTGCCTGCCTCTCTGCCTGCCTCTCTGCCTACTTGTGATTTCTCTCTGTCAAATAAATAAATAAAATATTAAAAAAAAAAAAAAGATTTCAGGCCCCCAATGTATTCCTGTGGACCTGTAACTGGTGTGTTAAATTAAGAATCTGCAGATTATGACCTGCTGAGTGAAGGGGGACAGGCCACCTGCATAGGACTGGGAAGTAGTTCCCTGAGCATCCGGGATCCCACTTTGGGCAAGTGAAAACTCCAGGGGTCATTTCGATCAAAGGCACTATTTCAATACACTCACACAAAGAAAATAAAATTACAAGATGTATTACTTACAGATCCCATCAATGGGAGTGAGGAGGTATGCAATGAGCGTGGGCAAAGGCGGTTCTCTCTCCCAGGTCAGGAGCATGCAGGAGAAAAGAGAGCAGGGTTGCAAATACCTTTATTTACCAGGTGGCTGGGGTGGAGGTCACTAACTTTCCGCAGGCTCAACTCTGAGGGGTTATTGTAAAAGGTACCCTGGAATAGCAAAGCAGGAACTTGTGGTGGAAATCTAAATGTACAGACTTGGTGTGAGCAGGGTGTCATACTGTAAGATGAGACTCAAAAGAGCTATTTTCTCATGACATTTACCCCTAGAAATTCTGATTCAGTAGGTCTGGGTGGAGCCTGAGACTTTGCATTTCTAACAAGCTCCCAAGTAATCCTGATACTCTTGGTTTGCAAACCACACTTTGAGACCTGTCCCTGCATAGAACATAGAAGTGTATTTCCTCCAGCAGTGGACAGAGCCGTGAAGGAAGCCTGGTGTGATAACTTCTGTCCCTAAAGGTCCATGGAAAAATAATTATCAGTTCAAGGGACACCTGGGTGGCTCAGTTGGTTAAGTGTCTGCCTTCAGTTCAACTCATGATCCCAGAGTCCTGGGATCGAGCCCCATGTTGGGCTCCCTGCTCAATGGAGAGTCTGCTTCTCCCTCTGCCTCTCTCCCCACTTCTGGCTTGTGCTCTCACACACTCTCTCTCTCTCTCCTATAAATAAAAAAAAATCTTAAAAAAATTATCGGTCCCTCCCCCCCACAAAAAAATCTGTCCAATTAGCCCGTATGGTGTTTTAAAGAGGGATAATTCTGTGGCTAGTTCCAGAATGCTCAAGATGTTCTCCAGGTCACTGATCTTCCCACAGCTGGGAAACTTACTTGTGTTGTTTCCATGTAAATGACTACTTATAGCTGTAAGAGTAGTGTCTTCTTGGTATGGTCCCTTTTTCCTGAGAAATGCTCTGATTCATGTGAGCCTAATGGGACCATTCCATTCTTGCAAGACCCTTGACCCCTGTTTGATTCAAGGGAAGTGGCAAGGCTCCAGCCAGGCTATTCAGAAGCCCTAGGAAATTTTTGGATTACAGTTTAAGAGAGCTGATCTCTCTCTGCTCAGTGGTATAAGTTTTGAGACATGAAAACCAAGGTGTCAATGGCCAGGAGTTCTGCCATTTGCAAGAAGCCAGTCTGCAGAGAGAGGATGAAGATGACTTTAAAAAAAAAAAAAAGGCAGCCAAGTTCCCTCTGTTATGTGCTCCTCTAGGAGGGGCATTACATAGTGTTCTATTCTCTGGTGTCTGGCATTGTTAATAACACAAAGGAAGAAGGTCAATAAGTATCATAAACAGCCTCACTGAGGTATAATTAATAGACAATGAACTACATATATTTAAAGGGTACGGTTTGATACGTTTTGACCTATTTATACACCTGTGAAATCATCACCATTCATCACCCCCAGAAGTTTCATGAGCTCCTTTATAGTCCCTCCTCCCACCTCTCCCCACCTAACCCCCCGGGGCAGCCACTGCTCTGCTCCCTCTCACTATGAGTTTGTATCTTCTAGAGTTTTATATAAATGGAATCCTACAATATGTATTATTTTTGACAGCTTCTTTCTGATTCATTCATGCGGTGTGTGTCAATAGTTCATTCCATTTTATTGTGAGTAGTATTTCATCAGATGGATATATCACAACTGTTTATCCATTCACCTGTTGATGGATTTTTGGGTTGTTTCCAGGTAATGCCTGTCACAAATAAAACTGCATGAACATTCTCGTATATGACTTGGTACAGACATATGCTTTCATTTCTCCTGGGTAAATAGCTAGGTGTGGAATGAGTGGATCATATGGAAGATGTATGATTAACTTTTAAGAAACTGCCAAACTCTTTTCCAAAGTTGGTTATGCCACTACATTCCTGACAGTGTTTGAGACCTCTGGTTCTTCCACACTAACCCTTGGCAAGGTCAGTTCTTAAAATTTCAGTCATCCTAATAGGTATGTGGCACATCATTGTGATTCTAATTTGCATTTCCCTAATGATTAATGATGTTGTACACCATTTTATGAAGTATTGACAACCCATATGTCTTCTTCGGTGCAATGTCTCTTAACATCTTTTGCCCATTTTTGATTGGGTTTTTTGTCCTCCAAAGAGTTGTAGGGTTGTAAGGGTTGTAAGTTGTAAGGGTTTTTTTCTATATTCTGAATATAAATATCAGACATGTTTTGCAAGTATTTTCTTTCATTCTATGCCCTGCTTTTTCCTTTTCATAGTAGTATCTTTTGAAGATCAAAAGTTTTAATTTTGATCAAATGTATTTATCAACTTTTTCTTTTTAATATTTGTATTTGTGGGCCCTCGCTAAGAAATCATTATCTACCCACAAAGATTTTTCTCCCATATTTTACTCCAAAAGCCTTAAGTTTGAGCTCTCATATTTATGTCTATGATTCACTCAGGGTTAATTTTTCCATATAGTATAAGGTAAAGATAAAAAAATTTTAGTGTCATTTGTTGAAAATTTAGTGTCATTTGTTGTAACATTTGTTACAAATCAGTTGTCCATACACATGTGGACTGTCTCTGGATTTTATTCTGTTTCATTGAGATGTACGTCCAGGCTTCCAACACCACAACACCTCAACTACTTCAATTTTATTCTAAGCCTTAAAATAAGAAAAAAAAAATAGATAAGGTCCTTTGGAAATAATAAACATGTAGGTAAATATAAGAGACTTTTCTTCATTTTTGAAGATTTAGAAGATTTTATGTATTTATTTGAGAGAGAGAGAGTGCATGCACAAGTGTGGGGAGGGAAAGGCGGGAGGGATGGGAAAAGGGAAAGAATCCCAGTTAGACTCTACACAGAGCCCAGAGCCCGGAATGGTGAGGTGAGGAGCCTTGGTATCAGGACTCTGAGATCAAGAGTTGGAGTGGAAATCAAGAGTTGGACACTTCAACCAACAGCCCAGGCACCCCACATTTTTAAGTATTTTAAAAGATAATTGACTTTTTAAATCAAAAGTGATAACAATTATTATGGGGTTTATTACATAGAAGTAAAATGTATGACAACATATTACATAGAAGTAAAATGTATGACAACAATATATGAATGGAGAAAGGAGAGTATACCATTTCAAGGTTCTTACCCTTTGTTCATAAAGTGATATAATGTTGTTTGGAGGAAAACTACTATCAGTTAAAGATTTAGTAGGGCAACTACTGAAAACTTAAAGAGATAGGGTTGGACAGACTCTGTCTTTGGCTCAGGTCATGTCCCAGTGTCCTGGGATCGAGTTCCACAACAGGCTCCCTGTTCAGCAGGGAGTCTGCTTCTCCCTCTGTCTCTCTCAACTGACTTGTGCTCTTGCTCTCTCTCACTTTCTCTTTCTCTCAAATAAATAAATAAAATCTTTTAAAAAATTAATAAGCAATGGTGAAAATAAAATGGAATATTAAAACATATTCGATTAATCCAAAAGGAGGCAGGAAAGAAAGAAAATTAGCAAAGAAAAAAATTGGGTCAAATAGAAAACTAGCAATAATATGATAGAATAAAATGCACCCAAACAAATCATTGTATTAAATGCAAATTGTTTAAGCATTCCAACAAAAAGGCAGAGATTATCAGATTGGATAAAATAAAAAACAAGACCTAACTGTGTGCTGTCCATAGCAGGCCACTTCAAATATAAAGACCACAAAGATTTAAAGTAAAAGAACCAAAAAGAGTATCCCATGCAAACATGAATTAGAGGAAAACTGGGATAGTTATGTTAATATCAGACAAAGTAGACTTCAAAAGGAGACATGTTATCTGGGAATAATGGATTCATTGCATAATGATAATTCACCAAGACACATACACCAAGAGTCAATACACCAAGAGCACATAACAATCTGAAATGGTATGGATATGAAAACAGAGCTTCCTAACAGATAAAACAAAATCTGATAAAACTGAAAGTTAAAGTATTTTATGTATGTATGTGTGTGTGTGTGTGTGTGTGTATATATATATATATATATACCATTCCACAAGTATAGTTAGAAATTTTAACACTTTTCTTTCAGTGATTAATAGAACAAATAGACAGAAAAATCTATAAGGATGTAGAAGACTCATACAACACTATCTGTCAACTGAACCAAATGGCATTCATAGAACACTACACCTAGTGATGGCAAAATGTGCATTCTCTCCAAGGGCACATGGAACATTCACTAAGATAACCTATGTTCTGGTGTATAAAACAAGTCTCAACAAACAGAAGTACTGAAATCATCCAAGGTATATCCTCTGACCACCAAGAAATAGACTAGAAATAAGTGAGAGAAAGATAACTGGAAAATCCTCTGAATAATTTCAAGTTGAACATTATACTCCTAAATAACACAAGAAGAAATCATAATAGAAATTTTAAAACAGTAATCTATAACAATTTAAAGAGATTTAAAAATAAAAAGTATTTGTTATATTTATACTCCCATATTTACCATTCCTAGAACTTCTTTATTTTTATTTATAAATCCAAATTTCCATCTGGTTTCATTTTCTTTCTGCCTGAAAAGCTTCTTTAACATAGGTTATAGTGCTGGTTTGCTAGTGATGAATTTTCTAAGCTTTTGTCTGACAACGTTTTTATTTCACCTTCTCTTTTGCAGGTATTTTTGTCAAACATAGGATTCTAAGTTGACAGATTTTTTTTTCCCAATTCTTCAAAGATGCCTCTGCATATGTTCAGGTTTGCAGATTGTCTGATAAGAGGTCTACTGTAGTGCTTGCCTTTTTTCCTTTGAACACATGTGTCTTTTTTTTTTTTTCCTGGCTGCTATTACATTTTTCTCTTTATCACTGGGTTTCCAGCAATTTGATTATAATATGTCTTGATGGTGGTGCCTGGGTGGTTCAGATGGCTGAGTGTCTGCCCTCGGCTCAGGTCATGATCTCCAGGTCCTGGGATTGAGCCCCATGTCTGGCTCCCAACTCAGCAGGGAGTCTGTTTCTCCCTCTGCTTCTCCCTCTGCCTCTCCCCCTGCTGGTGCCCTCTGGGTTTCTCTCTCTCTCTCTCTCTCTCTCTCTTTCAAATGAATAAATAAAATCTTTTTAAAAAAAATAGTGTGTTTTGATGTATGTTGCTTTCTGTTTCATTTACTTGGAGTTCACTGAGCTTCTTGGATCTGTAGATTCATAGCTTTCATCAAATTGGAAAACTTTTAACCATTATTTCTTCTAATATGTTTCTGTTCTCTTCCTCTCTGCAACTCAAATTACACCTATTTTATTTTTCAAAATACACCTATTTTAGATCACTTAGAAGTGTCTCATAGGATCGCAAGGCTCTGTTAATTCTTTTTAGTCTTTTTCTCCCCCTCTGTATGCTTCATTTTGGATAGCTTTTGGTTTGCCATGTCTTTGCTATTCACTGGTCTCTTTTTTACTGCAGAGTTTACTCTTAATCCAATCCTGTACAAATTTCACATCAGATCATTGTGTTTTTTATCTCTTAGAGTGCCATTTAGGACTTTTTATATCTTTCATCTCTCTCCTCATTATTTTTATATGTTCCTTTCCATTTTGAATTCCAATATCTTTGTTGCTTCTGTGTTTGTTTTCTATTGATCAATTTTTCTCTTAGTTATGTGTCATAGTTTCCTTGCTTATTTGCATGTCTGGTGGTTTTTTATGCATGCTTTGTATGGTAAGATTTACCTTATTTTAGTGGCATCTTTTTAATTTATTTTATTTTTTTTGTTGCATCTTTTTAAAAGATAGATTTATTTATTTATTTACTTATTTATTTATTTACTTATTTGACACACAGAGGGAGAGCCAGAGAGGAAACACAAGCAGAGAGAGTGGGAGAAGGAGCCTGACACAGTGCTTGATCCCAGGACAATGGGATCTTTTAGACATTAGATCTCAAACGTTTAACAACTGAGTCATCCAAATGCCCCTTATGTTGCATATTGTTGTATTTGTTTAAAGAGTGTTGGGCTCTGTTCTGGCATCCAGTTAAGTTATTATGGATCAGTTTGATCATTTTGAAGCTTGCTTTTTCATGTTTTTATGGCATCAAAGAAGCAATTTCTCTGGGTTTTGTTAGGCCCTGTGTTGAGGGGCTCCCTTCTGAGGATGCCTCATATATTACAAAGTCTCTTCACCCTGGCTGTTGGGGGAAAACAAGCCTGTCCTGGCTGTGTGTGAGCTCCAGGAATTTTTGATTTCCAATGGTTCCTTCTCCAGCCTCCTAGAGTTTCACCCCAAATGTGCAGATCAGCATTCAGCCAAAGATTAATCTCAAGGATCCTTCTGCAGATCTCCAGAGCTTTCTGTGTGTGTAAATACTTCCCTTCCAGGATGGGGTCCCACAAATTCTAGCCACCTCTGTCTCTCCAAATTCCAATCTCTGCCTCCTCAGCTTAGCTAGATTGATTCTGTTTGAGTTCCTCCTCCTTGCACAGGAGCCAGAGAACTGCCCCAGGAGAGCAAGTTGGGTCACTTTTAGGACTCACATGTTTGTTTCACTTCTTTCAGTGATTGCAGTTCTGTGCTGTGTGATCAACTTATATTTCCTTCTTTACAAGATTCCTGATATGAATCTGTGATACTTGAAGGAGACCAGGTCCAATGGCTTCTCTTTTGCTTCCTGTTTGGACCATGATTTTCTTGTACATATTCTTCCCTAGAATTTCTTTTTTTTTTTTTATATATTTTATTTATTTGACAGAGAGATAGCAAGAGACGGAACACAAGCAGGAGGAGTGGGAGAGGGAGAAGCAGGCTCCCCGCTGAGCAGGGAGCCCGATGTGGGGCTCGATCTCAGATCCCTGGATCATGACCCGAGCTGAAGGCAGACGCCCAACGACTGAGCCACCCAGGCGCCCCCCTAGAATTTCTAATTACCTTTCTCGTTTGTTGAGAAAACTAATATGACCATATCACCAAGCCCTTCCAGCTTCTTTCCTACCATTTTTCATTTGGAATCTATTCTACCCTTCATCTGAAATATATTCTTGTTGGATCATTCTGGTATGTTATTCTAATACAAAATGACTGGCTTGTAGATCTGTCACAATAGGGTCTTAGTGAGACCTCTTTCCCTTTGCAAGCACAACAGAAAGTATTGTAGTGAATACTGGTTGATTCCTCAATTCACATTGACTCATGATTAGCCTGGGTCAATAATGATGACCCCATTCACTTTGCTAGTTATTGACTCAGAAATTTAACTCTATTTGGCTAATGAGACATGAGGATAAATTAGCAAAGGGGTTTCTGGGAAAGGTTTCTTGTTCCTTTTTTGTGGGAAAAAGACAGGAAACACATCCTTTTTCTTCCTCTGGACATGTCATATGTAGATTTTATATCTAAAATTGTGGCAACCATCTTGTTGTCAGCTTGAGGCTGAAGCCAACATTAGGAAATGGCAGAGCAGACATACGAAAAGAACCTAGCCTCCAGTTGATATCATAGAGTTAATGAATCAACTATTTTCTGGAATCACTACATCTGGAATTTCTGTTTCCTTACAGCCTAAGTCACTTGTTGTTTTGTAGAGCCAAAATGGTGTTTTATGTGGTAAACACTGTTGGCTACCTGCCTAATATTTTTTCTTTTCTTTTTCTTTTTTTTTTTAAATTTTATTTATTTATTTATTTATATGACAGACAGAGATCAAAAGTAGGCAGAGAGGCAGAGAGAGGGGGAGAAGCAGGCTCCCTGCTGAGCAGAGAGCCCAATGTGGGGCTCGATCCCAGGACCCTGGGATCATGACCTGAGCCGAAGGACAAGGCTTAACCCACTGAGCCACCCAGGCACCCCTCTTCTTCTTTTTTTTATTACTAAGAGAACCTTCCCTTTTTTCCCCCCCTTCAGGATAGGAATAGCAATATGCCCTAAAAATGGTTTTCTAAGCTAGCCTAAAACATGCTTTTCTCTTCAGGTTCTTTTTCAGCAAGGTGTGGGGGCCATATGATCCATTTAATACTAGCTAATGAAATATAGATGAAGATTTCTGAGTGGGTCCTCAGGAAAATCTTTTTAATGGGAATAGATTTAGTTTTCCAACTTGCTCCTTCCTTCTTCTCCCTGGAAATAGAGATGAAATGTTTGGAGTTATTGCAGCCATCTTGTGACAGGGAGGATGAAAATCAAATGCTAGAGTGGGTAGAACAGAAAAAGAAGGTGCCTAGAACCTTCATGACACCCCTGAGCTGTTAAACCAGCCATTAAATCCCTCCACAAAACTTTTTGTTACATGAAAAAAAAATTATTTAAGCTGCCATTAAGTGTATTTTTAGAGAATACATTGAGAATATAACATTTTCCTCTTCCATGGTTTTCCCCTACATTTTGCTTCATTGTATCCTCAAGATTCTACCTTCTAAAAAGTATATAGGAGGTTAATGTTCTTAGTCTTTGCATATCTAAAAAGACCTTATTTAGTTTTCATACCTGACTGATAGTTTCATAGTATGGATGATTATACAATTCTAGCTCGAAAATAATTTTTCCTTGGGGCACCTTGTGTGGCTCTGTCAGTTAAGTGTCCAACTCTTGGTTTCAGCTCAGGTCATGATCTCAGGGTCATGAGATCAAGCCCCATGTTAGGTGTAGAGATTACTTATAAGTAAAATCTTTTAAAAAAAAAAAAAGAGAGAGAGGAGGTGAGTTAAGTTGGCAGGAGAGTAGGGGACCCTAAGTCCATCTGGTCCCTGGAATTCAGCTAGAGAGTTATCAAATCATTCTGAACATCTGCAAAATCAATCAGAGATCTGAGGAAAGAAATGTTGCAATTCTACAAATAGGAAAGCAACCACTTTTTGGAAGGTAGGAGATGTGGATATGTGAATCAGGGCAATATATCAGAGGATACAGTAGAGGGGAGGGAGTTTACTTAAGGATGCGACTGTGAAACATTATAAGCAGTGGAGTGCAAAATCCTAGAAGAGAACACAGGCAGCAACCTCACTGACCTCAGCTGCAGCAACTTCTTGCTAGACATGTCTTCAAAGGCAAGGGCAACAAAAGCAAAAATGAACTATTGAGACATCATCAGGACAAAAAACTTTTGCACAGCAAAAGGAACAGTCAACAAAACGAAAAGGCAACTGACAGAATGGGAGAAGATACTTGCAAAAGTCTTATCAGATAAAGGGCTAGTATTGAAGTCTATAAAGAATTTATCAAACTCAACATCCAAAAAACAAAAAAATCTAGTCAAGAAATGGGCAGAAGACACGAACAGACATTTCTCCAAAAAAGACATGCAAATGGCCAACAGACACATGAAAAAATGCTCAACAACTCTCCACATCAGGGAAATACAAATCAAAACCACAATGAGATACCATCTCACACTGGTCAGAACGGCTAAAACTAACAACTTGGGAAACAACAGATGTTGGCAAGGAAGTGGAGAAAGGGGCATCCTCTTACACTGTTGGTGGGAATGCAAACTGGTGCAACCACTCTGGAAAACAGTATGGAGTTTCCTCAAAACGTTAAAAATAGAGCTATCTTATGACCCAGCAATTGCACAACTAGGCATTTGCCCAAAAGATACAAACATAGAGATTCGAAGGGGCACATGCACCCCAATGTTTATAGCAGCAATGTCCACTTTAGCCAAACTATGGAAAGAGCCTAGATATCCATCAGCAGATGAATGGGTAAAGAAGATGTGATACACACACACACACACACACACACACACACACACACACACACATACACACACACACAGGAATAGTACCCAGCCATCAAAAAGGACAAAGTCTTACCATCTGCAACAATGTGGATGGAACTAGAGGGTATTATGGTAAGTGATATAAGTCAGAGAAAGACAAACACCATATGATTTCAGTCATATGTGGAATTTAAGAAACAAAACAGATGAATACTGGGGAAGGGAAGGAAAAATAAAATAAGGTGAAAACAGAGAGGAAGACAAATAGTAAGAGACTTTTAACTATAGGAAACAAATGAGGGTTGCTGGAGAGGAGGTGGATAGGAGGGTGGAGTAACTAGGTGATGGGAAAACAGGAGGGCATGTGATGTAACCAGCACTGGGTGTTATATATGCCACCGATGAATCACTGAACTCTACCTCTGAAACGAACAATACAAGTTAATTAAACTGAATTTAAATAAAAATTTTTTTAAAAGGAAAGAAGTCAGAGAAAGACAAATACCATATGGTTTCATTCATATGTGGAATTAAGAAACAGAAAAAATGAACAAAGAAAAGAAGAGACAAATAAAAAAAAACAAAAAACCAGATTCCTAAATATAGAGAATAAATGGTTGGTGCCAGAGAAGAGGTGAGTGAGGGGATGGGTTGAGTAGAAAAGGGGTATTAAGAGGCATAAACTTCCAGCTACAAAATAAATAACTTACAGAGATGAAAAGCACAGCATAGGGAATATAGTCAATAAGATGGTAATAATATTGTTTGGTGACAGATGGTGACTACACTTATCGTAGTGAGCACTGAGTAATATGGAGAATTATTGAATCATTATAATGTGCACTTGAAACGGATATAACATGTATGCTAATTATACTTCCATAAAAGTTTTTTTTTTGAAAGTTTTAGAAACTGCACTTATTTTTAGTGTTCTGAAATCTATAAAGGTATATTCAGGAGCAAGTCTTTTCCATTTATTATTTTTAACACTTGCTGGGATCTGTTAACCAGAAAACTACTGTCTTTTCACTCCTTGGGATAAATTCTGATCCTTCATGGTTTTTCCTCTATTTCTGAATGTTTGACTTTCTGGATCACTTCTCTTTTTCTTACCTTTTCCTCTCATATTTCCCATACCTTTTGCTTTTTCTCAGTGCTCTAACATATTTTCTTTATCTGCCAATTCTTCTATTACATTCCTGACTTCAGCCATTATATTTAAAATTCTAAGAGCAATTTCTTATTCTGTGATTGTTCCTTTATCATAACAATCTGCATTTCATGGATATATTATCTTTTAAAAATCTCTCTGAATAGGTAGCTTTTAAAGATTTTCTGTTCTCTGAATTCCTTATTTCTCTTAAGACAGATTTTTTTTTTTATCCTGATCTTTTTCTTCTATTTGTATGTGTGGTAATCTATATTCGCTTTTCTATATTTAAGAGAGAAAAACCATGTTGGTATTTCTGTGTAGCTGGTATGAGTTTCCTGTGTGGTGTGTGAGTCTAGATCTGTTTCCCCATTCAGTGTCTTTCTGAAGGGAAAGGCTGATCAGAGGTTCCAAGATGAGCCTTGGAGCCAACTTTAAAACTGGAGAGAGGGAACGGAAGAGACACCTCAAAAGGAGAAGACCTTATTCTGAGATTGTTACCCATGTAGCAACCTTTGTTCTCTGTGGTTAACCCTATCTGGTGAGTTCTGCAGGAGGGTTGATAGCAGGGGGAGTGGTCCAAGTATGGCCTCTTGGGAAGCTGTTTATAGAAAGACTTCTACTTAACTTCTAACTTTCCTTGTATCCCTCTGTCCTCCCTTGCCAACTCTTGGGCTCTGCTGAGCATACCAGCTCCCTCCTCAGCTCCAGGCCTTTCTTAACTTACTCCGAACAGTGGACTCATTCTCTGTCCCATCTATCAATAGCTTCCCTCTACTTACTGTTTTCCAGAAATCTTAGAAAGGCTCCTGCTTGGTGATGGCCCACTCTCGTTCTCTTTGCTGTATTAGGTTATTTTACTTTTACTATCATTTTAATGGCGTTTTAGGAGGGAGAGAAGACAAATATGTGTGTTTAATCCACTGTCTTTGCTAGAATTTTATTTTGATTTTCCATTTGTCTTCCTAAATGAAATTGTTCTGATAGTTGTTCTTCTTTTCTCTATGGGACCTTTCTTTGGTTTTGGGTTCAGGCCTGCAGTAACTTTAAAAAGTGGTTGGCTCACATTCCAGGTGTTTCCACACTTTGGGATAGTTTAAATTCATCCAAACATTGGTCCAAGGATTTTTACCTCACTGTGACCTGGGACTATGTTTTTAAGTACAGATTCCATTTATTTTTATACCAATACAAGAAAAATATGAAATAATATACATAAGTTGATAACATTTGTTAACTCAGAAGGAGAGGGGGAGAAATAGGGAGACTTAATTTTTATTTTATGCGTGTCTTTATTGTTAGATTTTTTTTTACAACCATTATACATAACTTTTTGTTTAATATTTTATTTATTTATTTGACAGACAGAGATCACAAGTAGGCAGAGAGGCAGGCAGAGAGAGAGAGGGAAGCAGGCTCCCAGCTCAGTAAGGGAGTCTGCTTCTCCCTCTCCCCATGTCCCTCCCCCTGCTTGTGTTTTCTCTCTCTCTCTCCTCTCATTTAAATAAATAAAATCTTTAAAAAAATAATTTTTAAAAAAGATTTTATTTATTTTTTTGACAGACAGAGATCACAGGTAGGCAGAGAGGCAGACAGAGAGAGGGGAAGGGAAACAGGCTCCCCGCCGAGCAGAGAGCCCGATTTAGGGCTTGATCCCAGGACCCTGGGATCATGACCTGAACCGAAGGCAGAGGCTTTTTTAACCCACTGAGCCACCCAGGTGCTCCCCCCCCAAAATAATTTTATTCATGAGAAATTATATCTACTAATTTTTATTACCCTTACAATAATCACCTTTTCTTTCTTTTTTTTTTTTTTTAGAGAGAGAGAACACAAGGAAACTTGAGCTGGGGAGGGGCAGAGGAAGAGGGAGAGAGAGAATCCTAAGCAGGCTCCAAGCTCAGCGCAGAGCCCTACATGGGGCTTGATTTCACAACCCAAGATCACAGCCTGAGATGAAACCAAGAGTCCTCCGCTTAAGGGACTGAGCCACCCAGGCACCTCCATAGGCTTCCTTTATAATCATCCAGAAGAAAGTTTTCTCATCCATCTTTTCCAGATGTCCCATGAGGGAGAGAGGGTGGAGCTTCCTCAAGCAGAGCTTGGACCAAGGCTGCACGTGGTAGGGAAGCTTTGGGGCCTCAGTCAGGCCAGGCCAATCTGATGGTGTTCAGAGGCCCCATGGGGTGCAGCAAGAGGAGGCCTTGGCATCCCCAGCCATGATCCCTTTTCTTTATTGTGACTGACTCAAAACCTTTGGCTCTCTTTTCCAACTAGTCTTCTACATGGCTCTCAGGGAGCTTGGGGACTTCTGGTGGCCACTCCCCAGCCTGCCTCTCCTTCTTCACCTGGATTCTCAACTCCTGCAGGTCTGTCTCTGACCTATGGGAAAATCTGCAGTTGGAGCCAAAGGCACACTGGCCTGTCACTAGAAACTTCCTACAGCACCCACTTGTCCTGCTCATCTAGCAAGATGGCCGCTGCCTCTTGGAACATGTCCTACCAGACCCTGTTGGCCTGGAGGTGCCACAGACCCTTCAGGAGCTTCTTGAGGTTGTGGGGGTTGTCCTGGAAGGAGAGGCTGCAGTTGTCACGGGGAGTGATGCTTCCCGAGGGCCGCCTGCACCTTCCTCTGCAGGGCCCAAGGGCTCTGAGCTCCTCCTCCTCCTGTGCCCTCCAACCTTTGTCTTTCATTTTAACCCCTTTCTTACTCTTCTGTGTGGTTTTTCCATTAAAACATTTCTATTGTGGTAAAATATACATAATGTAAAATTTGCCATCTTAACCATTTTTAAGTTTGCAATTCAGTGGCATTTAAGAACATTCGCAATGTTGTGCAACCATCACCACCATCTATTTCTGGAATTCTTCATCATCCTGAACATAAACTATGTACTGTTAACCTTAAAAATAAAACTGCCAGTTCGTTTTTACCAGCAAAAATGGGTTTATTCAGGAATAGCAGAGAATTGCAATCTGGGACAAGCAAGCGACAGCAAAAACCATAGGCAAGTCCGGAGAACAGAGGAGAGGAACACTCTTTTATAGAGGAAAGTGGGAAGTTGGGAAAGGTGTCATAAACAAAAAGCCCACTAAAATAAACTAGGGTTGGGAACCATCGTGGCTTCTCATTGGCTGGGCTGTTGCTGAGGGGAGGAGGGTAGTCTTTTTCCCTCCTGATAGTAAAGTAGTATGGAGACACAAGGTCCATCTCTTCCTTAGATTTGCAATTGATGATGAATAGTAGAGCCTAAGAGTTTCCACTGCCAGCCTCCCAATTCCATTTTAGTGAAGTTTCCCGTTATTAATTTTCACAGTGCCCATTGAACATTAACTTTTCATTCTTTCCTACCCCCAAGCCCTTGGTAACCTCTAAAATACTTTCTGCCTCTATGAATGTGCCTATTCTGGGAACCACAAATTCAGTGGGAGCATACAGTATTTGTCCTTTTGTGTCTGGCTTATTTTATTTAGCATAATGTTTTCAAGGTTCATACACATTGTATCAGAACTTCATTCTTTTCTAAAGCTGACTAATACTCCATTGTATGTATATACCACATTTTGTTTATCTGTTCCTCTGTTGATGGGCATTTGGGTTATCTCTATCTTTTGGCTCTTATCAATACTGTTACTATGAGGATTAGTGTACCAGTATTGATTTTAGTCCTGTTTTCAATTTTTGGGGGTATGTGCCCAGACATAGAATTCCTGAACCCTTTGGTAATTTTATGTTTGTTTTTTTGAGAAACTGACAGACTGTTTCTACACCAGGCATACCATTTTGCATTCCTATCAGGAATGCACAGTTCCAATTTCTCCACACCCTCATCAACACTAGTTATTTTCTGGATGTCTTTGTTTGTTTGTTTTTAACTGTAGCCATCCTAATGGGTGTGAGGTAGTATCTCATTGTGTTTTGATTTGCATTTCCCTAATGGCTAGTGATTTTGAATATCTTTTCCTGGGTTTATTGGTCATTTATTTATCTTCTTTGCAGAGTTCTATTCAAGTCTTTTGCCCATTTTTTTTTAAGATTTTATTTATTTATTTGACAGACAGAGATCACAGGCAGACAGAGAGGAGGAGGAAGCAGGCCCCCCGCTGAGCAGAGAGCCCGACGCGGGGCTCGATCCCAGGACCCCGAGATCATGACCCGAGCCAAAGGCAGAGGGTTTAACCCACTGAGCCACCCAGGTGCCCCCTCTTTTGCCCATTTTTGAAGTGGGTTTTGGTTTTTGGTTCAGTTATAAGAGTTTTACCATTGTTTATTGATCTGATTTATTATTCTGTCTCTCCTGAATTCCTAAGAAGCATACAATGGATCTTCTCTATTTGTGCTATTCCATGTGGTAGCCATTAGCCACAGGTGCTATTGAAATTTAAACTTTAGCTGATTAAAATTAAATACAATTTAAAATTCGATTCTTCGGGGGCATTTTGACTTGTCAATAGTCACCTGTGGCTAGTGGCTACCATATTGGACAGCAGAGAATGAACATTTTTATGATCATGAAAAGTTTTATTAGACAATATTGTGCTAGATCTACTTTCCACATCTCTTATTTTTTCTCTAATAATCTGCATCTCTATTTTTATGGTCTTTTATGGTCTTTGAGAGATGTCCTTGACTTCATCATTCATACGTTGAATTGGTCTTCACTCATGCCCAAATACATTAATGACCACCTAATACTTAATTTTAAATCTTATTTGACAATTAGCTTTATAGATGTCAATATTTCTTTTGTTCTTCTACTGCTACCTTTTCATGGGAGCATATTCTTAGAGATGCAGTTTGCTTTTGATTAACTACAAGGACACTAATTCGCTTAAAAATTTTGTTTTAGATTCTCTGTCTCCTGAATTAGCTTTGTTTCCTCCGGGGTCAAATGTCCTATTTGTTCATCTTGGTTCCTCTCTTCTGTGCTATTGACTTTCCTAATGTCTAATGATTCTTAATTGTCTATTTATATTTTCTGAACGCAAGGCGAGGTTGACATATAGCTCATATTTATTATCTTAACAACTGAAGGTCATTTCCACAGCTGGGATCACTCCTTAACTGCAGGATTAATGGAAGGCTCTGGGTTGGGAACAGTCAGATAAGCTACCACAGTTGTTAAAATAAAGGGAAGGCTTTATTCTAGAGGCGAGCATTTCATTTGAACCATGGGTGGGCTGCATTCCCTTATTCTTTTCTTCTTTTCCTCCATTTATATTGTGAACGTACAGAATTATCTTGGGCCTAATTTGATTCTCTGGTCTCAAGAACTGACTAGGAGTTCCCCTCAGGCAGGTTCTCCAATATGATTAGAGAGTGGAAATCATGGCTCTATCCTGGGGCCAAACACTGCAGCCAGCTGCTCTCTATAGAGAGGGGGGCTCCGTCGTTTCAGGGCAGACCTTTAATTAGTTACTCCACGGTCCACTTGTGCTCCTTGCCCTTGCTGACTATTTGAAGCTCTTTGAGAAAATTTATCTCTAGCCTATGTTTCAGATTTCTGCTTTCATTCATTTAGGATGTGAGTTTCTCTGCTGTGCTGTCTCCGTCAATTGCATGCCATCACCCACGTTCACTAATTGATCTTTGCCTTTGTGGATCTCTGGTGTACTAGATCATGTTAGTTCTCAGTGTATAGTAATCAGCACTAATCCGTCATCATTAACATCATTGTTGTTATTACTATTACTTATTTCTATTACATATTAATAAGTAATAGTTATTACTATTACTTATTACATCATGCACCAGCTCGACTCCTTCGTTATAGGATGAACGTATTTTTGCATCACGTATGTTTGCATTTTTAACGGATATGAATGGTACTAAAAGATTTGTCTTCTTTTTTTCGGTGTTGTGTTTCAAATATGTATCTCTAATAGTCTATAAATATCCAGCTAATGCTTTAGGATGCAGCTGCTGTTCCTTTCTAGTCCTGCACTACATTTATTTATTTATTCTCTTGTATCGGAAACCTCGGTTACCTCCAACTCTCCGCCCTCACAAACACTTGACAGGGATTTCTATCTGCTCGTGCATTTCAACACTTGCTATTTCTCTGCTTGCTTGTGTTTGCCCACGACGTAGTATTTCATTGCTGCTTGAATGTGTATTTCTCGAGAATCTCTTCCTATTTGCACATGAACACCTTGGATCTCCCCTTCTGCAAATAGTGGGTTTTGCAGAAACCCAACTTTGGGGTTTTCTATTGGCCTTTCAATTGGCCTATTCTATTAGCCAGGGTATACGAGATGCAGCTGCTCTACCAACCAACCAAAAACTCTTACTGCCTTAAAAGAAGACGTGTTTATTTCTTGGGACACATGGTGAATCGTGTATTGGCTCCAGAGCTTCCATCCTGAAATGACACACATTATTTCCACTCAAATTTCATTGCCATAGCTAGTTCCATGGCCACAGTTAACGTTCAGAGGGTATGGTAAAGTACAATCCTACTATGTGTCCAGAAGGAGGAGAATGGAAAATATTTAATGAACATCACTAATGACAACCATTATCTGTCCTTCTGGTGAAAAACCATCCAATTTGTTTTTTTTCCACTCATAAAAACTACACTCCCTCCCTACATAAGGTAGTTGTCTAAACATTTGAAGGGAAGGAAAATTTTTTTCTTTCTACCCTTTGAGGGACCCCATAACAAAAGACAGATTCACAAGAGAAAAATAAACAAAAGGTTATTAATATGTATATTTCCTATATACATGGGAGAAACTTAGAGAAGAGTGATGCAAAGAGATGGGTTAGAATGCAGGTTTAAACAGCACAATGCATTTTTAGAGAAATAACAGGACAAAGAAAAAAAAAACCCACACATTTTTAGGCTTCCAAGGGTGGCAAATATGGGAAGGTAAATATATGGGAAACTAATGGTTAGTTTAATAGTTAGTAAATATAGGCAACTTGGGGTGCCTGGGTGGCTGGGTGGGTTGAAGCCTCTGCCTTCAGCTTGGGTCATGATCCCAGGGTCCTCGGATCGAGCCCTGCATTGGGCTCTCTGCCTGCTGCTCTGCCTACTTGTGATCTCTGTCAAATAAATAAATTAAATCTTTAAAAAATATATACATGGGCAACTAGTGGTTAGTTTAATAGTAAACTTTGCATGTAGATTCTTATAGTGACTCCAAGCTGATAGGGTCTAATCACCTTTGGTGATTAACTTTCACTTTCCCTGGCTGAGAGGGAGGGAGGGACACCTTTGAGAATTTATGTCCTGCTTTTAGGCAAATAGGAGAAGGATAGGTAGATTTTCTTGTATTTGCTTTTTCTCAATTGCCTTCAGCTCAAAATAATCCTTATGCTAAAGTGGCATATTTTGGGGTGACATATTCTAATTCCTTTCACATTCCATCCTGTCACCCACACTCTCTGTCCCAGGAATGTATAGTTCCTTGCTTCTGCCCTGATTGCCTGCTCAGGAAGTAGCTGCCTTGTCCTTTGCTCTCCATAACCCTTGGCTGTACCTTCTGGAAGATTCTTTGCTTTCCATCATCCTCTTTGGCCATAGACAACAGCACATTTCCTGCGCATTGATGGCTGGGTCTCTAGAGTCATTTTAAGGCTCACAGAGTCATAAACTTTATGCTCACAATTTCTTCAGCCATGCGGATACTTTCTAAAACCTTAGTAGCCTTCTTATTTATTTCATTCTCCTAAGTTCTCAATGATAAAAATACAAACAACACAGTGTTTGATAGGACTCATCTGCTATTTTCCAGGTGTACTTCTTGGATTTCCTAGATTTCTTGCTAACCCTCTTCCCCACCCTTTTTTTTTTTTTTTTTTTTTTTTTGCATAATTGCAGGTAAGGTGTCGAGTTTTTCCGGCTGTTGTGGAAGAGCGGCACACTTAGTCTCTTAGGGCCATTTTGTCGAATTAAAAGGGATTACTGATACTTCACCTTTAGTTGAACCCTCACTCTCAGCCATCTTTAGCCATGCAAAGGTTTTCATCAATGGATGAAACAGACATAAATTTGATGTGATCCTTGTCAAAAGTCTGAGATTTTAAGGAGCATTGTCCTTCCAAGCCCTCCTCATTTTTCCTTTTACTTGTGAGGGTTGAGAAACAGCTGTCACTTCCAACTGTGCAAGACCTCCGTTTTCTGGTCCCTCTCAATCCCCTTCCATTCCTGCTTGGAAATATGCCAGTTACTTAATGCTACCTTCAAATAAGAAATTTATTTCAAATAAGAAATTCATGCTCACTATTATCTTCCTTTCCTCTAGCGTTAAAAGTTTATTAGGTATAAGACATGCCTTCCAGGTTATTGCAGATGACAGTTTTATTCAATATTTTCCACTACATAACAGAAAATGCTATCCCTCCAACATCTGCTGAGAGTTTCCTTGCTCCCTGGTGACCAGCTCCTAAGCCATTGCCATATATTTTAGATTATACTGTTATGTTGGGACCCCTTTCTTCTATCAGTTAGGATAGATTAAATTAGGCTAGGTGACAGCCATCCAGGTGCCCCTATACAAGGATTTTTGTGGACATATGTTTTTAATTCATCTAGGAATGGAATTGTTTGGTCATAAAATAGATGTATGTTTAACTTTTTAAGAAACTACCAGGTTCCCACAGTGGCAGTTTAATCGCATGCTTCTACCAGCAATATATGAGAGTTCTAGTTCCTCTATATCTTCTATAACACTTCGTATTATAAAGTGTTGTAGGGGCGCCTGTGTGGCTCAGTGGGTTAAGCCTCTGTCTTCAGCTCAGGTCATGATCTCAGGGTCCTGGGATCAAGCCCCACACGGGGCTCACTTCTCCGTAGGGAGCCTGCTTCCTCCTCTCTCTCTGCCTGCCTCTCTGCCTACTTGTGATCTCTCTCTCTGTTAAATAAAGAAATAAAAAATCTTAAAAAAAAATACAGTGTTGTAAATATTTTTCACTTTAGCCATTATAACAGGGATGTATTTCCTTACTGTCCTTTTATTGGATTGCCATTTAATTGTTGCTTTAATTAGCATTTCTCCAATGACTAATGATTTCAAACACTTTTGTCATACAGCTAGTGGTGATTGGTATACCTTCCTTTGTGAAATGTCTGTTTTTTGCCCATTGAAAAAAACTGTGTTGTTTGTATTTTTATCATTGAGTCGCAAGAGCTATTTATATGTTGTGGATACACGCCCTTCATCAGATATGTGTGTTGTGAATATTTACTCTCAATCTGTAGCTTGCCTATTTGTTTTCTCGATGGTGCTTTCTGATGAATAGAAGTTCTACATTTTGATAAGGTCCCATTTATCAGTCTTTTCTTTTATGGCTTATACTTTCTGGAGCCTCATAGGAAATCTTTGCTTTTTCAGTAGTCACAAAGATATTCTCCTACAGCCTTCAGTAGCTTTATTATTTTAGCCCTTATGTTCCAGTTTATGATCCATCTCAAATCTAGGTTTTTGCATACAGAATAATGTAGGGGTTGAGGTCTTTTAGTTCCCACATGGATACCCAGTTGTTCCAGCACCATTCTGGGGGACATTTTTCTTTCCCTGCTGAGTTACTTTGACCTTTTTATCAAAAGTCATTTGACTGTATATTTGTGGGTCTATTTCTGGAGTCTGTGTCTGATTCCATCGATTTGACCATCTTTCCACCAACAGCACATCATATTGGCTACAGTTTGGGGGTTTTCTTTTTCTTTTTCCTTTTTTTTTTTTTTTTTGGTCTGAAAATGTCATTGTTTTGCTTTCATATTTTGAAGGATTTTTTGTTGGAGATAGAATTGTATGTTTGCAGGTTTTCATCAGCACCTTAAAGTTGTTCCATTTCCTTTTGGTTTTATAGTTTGGGTACAAAATCATCAAATATTACCATTGCTGCTTTGAAAGTAATGTGTTTTCATTCTCTGGTTGCTTTTAAAGTTTGCTACTTAGCTTTGGTTTTCAGCTATTTGACTATTAAGTACTTAGACGGAGCTTCCTTTGTATTTATTTTGCTTGGGCTTCAACAAACATCTTGAATCGTTACATTGATATCTTTGATCACTTTTGGAAAGTTTTTGGTCTTTCTCTTCCAATTTTACTTCTGTTTTATTCTCCCTCTCCTCTCCTCTGGGACTCCAGTTGCACATACATTTAAGCTTTTGATTGTGTCCTAACATGTCTTTTGTGCTCTGTCCATTCTTTTTTCTCTGTGGGCTTCAGTTTGGATCATTTATATTGATATTTGAGTTCACTAATGCTGTTTATTGCTCTTAAATCCATCCAGTGAATTTGTAATTACAGATACTGCATTTTGTAGTTCCAGAAGGTCTGTTTGATAGTTTTATAGGTTACAATTCTCTATTGAAGTTTTCGCTTTAACAATTTTGTCATACTTCACATTTTTCTCTTTGACATATTTGTAATAGTTATTGACGTGTCTTGTCTGCAAAATAAGATACAATGTCTTGTCTGCTAACCACAAAATCTGGGACATCTGTGGGTCTTCTTCTATTACTGATTTTTTTTTCTCCTGAGAATGTGTGATCACATTTTCCTGCCCTTTCACATGCCTTATAATTATTTATTGTAAGCCAGAGATTGTATATACATGAACTGAGACTGAAGATGATGATATTTTCCCCAGAGAGGTTTTACCCTTTCTTTATTGGGCAGATAAGATAAGGGGTCAATCATAACAATATGATTAGAAAATGAACTGCATTGGGGTGGGGTTGTAGTTTTGCTAGTCCCTACTTCCTTGGCCATGAGACACCCTGGGAAATTCATTTATGCCTTTCAGAGGCTTGAAATTAGCTCCTTAGCCTCTCAATCAACACAGCATCAAAATTTTGCAAATAACTAAGAGAGCTATATGTATGACAAAACCCCCCTTCCTCTAGCAGGACTTTTGTCTCCTAAGCACTGTGAGTCTGTGGGGAAATTTCACTGTTATTCTACACCCTCCTCATCTGCCCCCAGCTTCCTGTGCCACTCAAGCACTCAGCAAATGTTCTGTGGGAGAAAACTGAGGGCCATCACCGATTTCCCATCTCTCATCCTTATTATTCCAGTGTCCTTCCTTTCAGCCCAAGGAAGGAGTGGCTGCCCAGGCTTTGAATCCCATCCCTTTCTGCTTTCTTAAAGATCTTTATGTAGAATATATCATACCCCTTCTCTCCCATGCAATTTGTCTTCTTCCTCTCTTGGTACCTTTCCATAAGCACATAAGTTCAGGTATCTCGTATCTTTTTTTTTTTTAAAGATTTTATTTATTTATTTATTTGACAGAGAGAGAGAGAGAGAGCACAAGTAGGCAGAGAGGCAGGCAGAGAGAGGGAGAAACGGGTTCCCCACTGAGCAGAGAGCCTGATGTGGGGCTCGATCCCAGGATCCTGAGATCATGACCTGAGCTGAGGGCAGAGGTTTAACCCACTGAGCCACCCAGACACCCCAAGGTCTCTCATATCTTGAAGAAAGCATTGCAACCTTTTTTCATCCTTGTGTTCTTGAACTACTGGTCCTTCCATTCAGACGGATGGAACAACTTATTCAACGAACTATAGTTGAACACCTACAATGTGCCAGGCAGAATTCTAGGTGGAATACATCCTGAACAAAAACAAAGCCTTGACTCTTATGGAAATTATATTCTATGGAGGGATACAGAAAATAAACACATAAGCAAGTAATATAGTCAGAAGGTTAATAAATTCTAAGGGGGGTGGGAAATGAAGCAGAATGAAGGATTTGGAGATGATTGGGGATGGACACTAGGTGAGTATCACTTTATATAGGGTGGTCAGGGAAGCCTTCCATGGTAAGGTAACATCTGAACAGAGACCTGAAAAAAGTAAGGGAATAAGCTGTATGGACACCTCGAGGAAGAGTGTTCTAGTCAAGGGGAATAGCACATGCAGAGGTCCTGAAGCAAATGTGCCTGGTGTACTCAAAGAACAAGGAAGGGAGCAGGAAGAGGAAGCAAGGAGAAGAGTGGCAGATGAGATCATAGAAATAGCAGGGGGCCAGGTCATACAGGGCTTTGTAAACCAATTTAAGGACTCGTTTTTACCTTGGAGAAATCTGGAAAGTTTGAAAGTTTGGAAAGAAATCTGAAAGTTTGCTTATATGTAAAAGGATCACTCTAGCTGTTGTGTAGACAATAAACTATAACTGAAAAGGAAGCAAAGAGACAGATTAGGATGCTATTGAAATACAAGAATGTGACGAAGATGGCTTGGATCCGGGGAGGTGGGATGAGGTCATCTGGTTCTGAATATATTTTGAAAGTAGTTATAGTAGGATTGCCAATGTAGGGTTTGCAAGAAAGAGGAAAATCAAGGATGGCTGCCAGGTTTTTGGCCCTAGCTATTGAAGAATAGAGTTGTCATTACCTGAGATGAAAAGGCTGTAGGAGAAAAGGGTTTTGTTTTTTTTTTTCTTGGTTTTACTTCCATAATGGGGGGTGGGAGTTATAAGTTTGATTGGAGACAAGTGGAGATGCTGAGTAGGCAGTCAGATATACAGAATTCAGGGACACATTCCAAGCTGGAGATTTAAATTTGAGAGTTGTCAGCACACAGATAATATTTAAAGCCATTGGAGGATGAGATGACCAAGGGAGTGGGCACTGAGCCAGAAGAAAAGAGTTCTGAGTACTCAGTCCTGTTGGTCCCCAATATGAAGGGGTTGGCCAGAAGAGAAGGACCAGCCCAGGAGATTAGAAGGAGCAACCAGTGAAGGGAGAAGAAAAGAAAAAGAGGGGAACATTCTAGAAGTTGAAAGTGTTTCAAGAAAGAAACAGAATGTATCAGGGGAGAGTGAAAGGATTGATGATGCAAGAGAAAGAAAGTGACTGGTGATGTCCTCAAGGAGAGGAGAGTATGCAAGAGTGGGGTGGCCTCCATAGGAGCACCCCATCTCACCCACAGCATCAGGGGCAGGCAGAGCACGTGGGCCACTTGTTCTTTCTCCCCTTACAGCTCTGCTCTTCTCGAGGGTGGCTTTCCCCTTCTGCCACCACCACCTGACCCCTTTCTGGTCTCAGACCCACGAGGCACTCCACCGGGATAATCAGATCAGAGTCTTCCCAACCCCTGGAATGTCTTAGACAAGTGCCAGACCCGGGCAGGACTCTGATGCTATTCACTTATCAAATTTTTCCCATTCTTCGAGGTCATCTAGAAGCCCATCTCCTCTGGGCACCCTTCCTAAACTTCCACAGCCCCAGCCCACAGTGCTTCCTCCTCCCCTGCCCTCCCACTTCCTCCTCCAACCCTGAGACTGGCATTGAAGGGCATCACCCTTGGAGAGCCGGGTTGGAGTGAGGACCGAGGCCCTCTCCAGCTGCATTTTGACACATCACCAGGAGGGGGCTCAGGGTAGCAAGTACATCTGTCAACCACAGTAGGGACAACTTGCAAAAGGGTCGGGAGGTTGGAGGCAATCTGTTAGTCCCTTCCCAACTTTGCAGACTGCCTGTGAGTGTGCTAGCCTGCTTCATTAGTCCTGCCTGCTTCACGGCCCCGGGGGGAAATCCTTCAGGTGCTCTCTGGGAGAAACAGTCGCTGACTCAGTAGGTCCTTGGGGACATTGGGCAGGACTCTTTCAGAAGAAAAGGAGGCAGCTCCTTTTCCAGAACAGCTAACCCATTCTCTTCCTCCCATGCGCCATCCTTGTCAGGGCTGGGAGGAAAGCCCTGATGTCCTGGTTTCCAGCCCACTGTCCCGTTTACACCTCACTCCCTCTGGTCTGGGTTGAGGCATTCACTCCAGAGTTCAAAGTTTCTGCCAGCTACAACATTAGGAGGTATGGGGGGTGGGGGGAACCTGGCTGAGGAACCTGAGGAGATCAAGCTGGGGGCCTGCCCTGAGGAACCCTTGAAATTACATGGGACAAGCAGAGAACACTGGGCAGCACATGTCAAAACCAACCAGAGTTGAAGTTGGCGCGTGTTTCTTGAAGGAGACGGGAAGTAAGCGTATTTGTCCAGTTTGAGAGGCCAACGTCTGGTCGACTCCCTGTCCCTGAGGGGAGGGAACTGAGCTGTGTGAATATTTACAGACGTGTGGAGGGTGTGAAGATTGATGAAGTGGGAGGACATTTTGACAGCAATGCTGACTCCAACAGAATGGAACAGGGGATTTCTAGGGTGAGTGGAAACACCCCAGGGGTGGCTGGGATCATTCCTCAGAGGTGGCCATGCCTCCCTGAGTGGATAAAGTCTGACGCTGCTCAAGGCCCTGGTTGGAAACCCAAGGCCCATCACGGGTTTGTCTGTGGGGGTGTCGGGTTTCCTCGGAAAGCCTGGTTGTAGAGATTTCTTTAGAAGTTGTATTTGCGATGATCTCATCATGGGAAATGAGGAAAGAAGAAGAGATGCCAAATATGTTATTGTGCTGAAAATCCTGTTTTAAGAAAACAATCGCAAGATTGTATTCATTAGCAACTGCTAACCACAAAAGTGGAAAAAACAGTTATGCCAATAAGAAATAATCCCCACGTCGGATAGAGTGCGTGTCCTTGGGGATGGAGCCAGTGGGGAGAGAGCCCACTGCTGGTGACAGAAGCAGGGTGGGAGGGAAACTGTCAGAGGGCTGGCCGGACGCTGGAGCTCATATAGCCTGCCCACCTCAGACTGGGATTCTCTCCAGGGTCAGTGACCTGAGGGGCCACCGATCCACACACAAGGCATGGTCCGGGAAGGACAAGTTCCATCACCCACCGCACATCTCCACATGAGAGGCAGAGTGGGCTGAGGGAAGCCAGCAAGAGAAAGGGGCTGGGATTGGCAGTCAGTCATCCCGCCTCGGAAATGAGGATTTGGCCGGGGTGCTTGAGTTGGTTAAGTGTCTGACTTTTGGTTTCGGCTCAGGTCATGATCTCAGTGTCATGAGATCGAGGTGTGTTTTAGGCTCTACACAGGGCCTGGAGCCTGCTTAAGATCCTCTCTCCCTTGGGGTGCCTGGGTGGGTCAGTCAGTTGGTTAAGCGTCTGCCTTCTGCTCAGGTTGTGATCTCAGGTCCTGGGATGCAGCCTGGCATCAGGGTTCCCGCTGAGCCAGGAATCTGCTTGTTCCTCTGCCCCTCCCTCCACTCATATGCTCATTTGCTCTCAAATAAATAAATAGAATCTTAAAAAAAAAAAAAAGAAGACTCTCTCTCTCTCCCTTTCCCTCTGCCCCCCACCTCCTGCTTGCATGCTTTCTCTCTCGCTCTCTCAAGAAACAAAACAAAACAAAACAAAACAAAAAACAAAAAACTGGCAGGTGAATAATAAACCATTCTCACTATTGGGACAGCTTAGCTTTCCCTTGTGCCGGCACCAGGGCTGGGACCGTGGTCGGATGTCCTGAAGATGTCCTAGCACGTACCTCAAGCCCAGCTAAAACCACATGACCCTCACGAGTCCCCGTAACTCAAAAAGCAATACTAGGATTTGAGATTTAGCACCTGGATTGAGACTAGGATTTCTGGATTTCAAATGGTTTATCCCCTGTCTTCCCTAGGAAGGTCTCCCCTGCTGGCTTCTCCTGAGGGGACCCTTGTTCTCCAAGCCTGGGGCTCTTGGTCTTATCCCTCTCACTGGAACCCTTAACTTGTTCTGTTCTGTGCTCTTTTCTCTGAGCCTGTCATAGGCCAAACCTAGGAGCAGGACCAGGGCCAGGGGACATAAATGAGGCCCTTGTGATGCAACACTGAAGGAGGCCCTCATTCTTAGGGTTGTGCAAGTGCTGATAACTGGGTTATTAGCACGTGACTAGAAGTCATCAGAAAAAAAAAAAAAAATCAGAAAAACCAAAACAACTCCCGGTATGAGGGAAAAACGTCTCCTGGCACCACAGTGCTCTTTTACTTTTGTTGTTTTCTTTCTTAACTCCATCCCGGCCCTCCGGTTTGGAGAACCACCCTGACCCTCCAGCACAAGGACAGACTCCAAGATGGATTCCTGGTATCCCGAGCGCAGGAAGCGTGGGCTGAAGAAGGAAGAGGAGAGCAGCGGGAGGAGGGTGAAAGCTACCACCCGGGACAGGGGAGGACAGATACTGGAGAGGGTGGCCAGGGAAGAAGAGGGGACAGTGGGCCAGATGGGGACAGCTGGTCATACAAGCCTTGTTAGAAGACGTTTTGTTATTTTTCAGTGTATGTGTTGGATGGGGTGGGGGTGTTAAGGTGTTCTTGATGGATCAGTTCTGCTCTTTTTTCCAGGCTGCTCCTGCTCTTTTGCCCCCCAGATGCTTCCAGCTGGAAGTATTTGGATCTAGACACCTAAAGGCTAACACTCAAGTGTCAGGAATAAGAAAGCAGAAAGCAGGAACGTGCCCCGGTCACTATGCTCTATATTCAACCCTACACTGGATCCGGTTATTTAGGGGAAACTTGGTTGCCTTAGACAGTCTGGGCTGGCTGGCCGGCCCCAAATGGCAGCCTTCTGCACTCTAATTGAGTGGGTGGGGCTGGGTGGGGTGGTGGCCTTTGCCAAAACATCAAGGACTGAAACTGTAGTTTCAGACCTGAAAATGCAAACAAGTTTGGAGGTAAAGTGCAGCCTGTGTAAGGGGAGGCCAAGGTCAAGATACTGGTGTCACGGGGAACTTGGAAAAAATGCCTTAAGGGGGCCTTTGGCCCCCAGCACAGCCAATACTTGATTTTTCTTTCTTAGGGAAATGAAGAGTTCTGGGTATTGTTCTTAGGTGAAGCCTGCCAACGTCTTGGAGCTGCTTTCTGAAAGTTGGGCTGCTTAGCTGCTCTAAGGAGCCCAACCTCACACCGCCCCCCTCACTTAAAGCTAGGTTAAGGAATTCAGTTTGCTTGATTTAAGGGTATTCAAATAGATGAGGAAAATACTTGTCCTTTTGTATGTTAAGGAGGCTAAAGAAAGATGTCTTTGAATTTTATTGGCATCTCAGAAATTCTGTTCCAGGAAAAGTAATAGGAGGGTCAGCACACGGCCTCCCTTTGCTAGAATGATGGTCTGATGCTCCTTACAGCGAGCCTGGGGAGGATGAGACTCTCAAGGGTCACTGTTCAATCTCTCATCAATCCTGAATGAGCAATGGCAACTCTGGGGGTGAGGCCAAGGGCTGGAAGCAATCCTGGGTCCGGGAGGCAGCTGCACGATGCCTTTGGAACCAGACTGCATCTGACTTTCTCCTCAGCGACCCTTAGCTTTTGTCCCCAGAGCTTCAGGATGACTGCTGTACAACCGGTTGTGTGTCTGCACTTCTGGCACAAAGAAAAAGAAAAGCAAAAGGCGAAGGCACATGCCAGCTAGGCCCGCTCCTTATTGTTACTCTGAAAAATGTTTAATTGTGGTAAAATACAGACACGATAGAATTTACCATCTTAACCATTTCTAAGGGCACAGTTCAGTAGCATTCCATACATTCAGACTGTTGTGTAACCCATCTCCAGAACTTTTCCCATCTCATGAAACAAACTCCATATCCACTTAACAGCAACCCCCCACCCCCGCCCCATCCCCTCCTCCTCCAGGCCCTGGCAACCACACTTCTCCTCTCTGTCGCTAGGAATTTGATTGCTCTGGGGACCTTATGTAAGTGGAATCATACAGTACTTGTCTTTTTCAGACTGGCTTAGTTCACTTAGCATCTTGTCCTTGAGATTCATCCATTGCATAGCATGTGTCTGAGCTGAATTTTTAAGGCTGAATAATGTTCCATTATATGTATTACCACATTTTATTTATCCATTCATCTACTGATGGCCACTTGGGATTTTTCTACTTTTTGGTCATTGTGAACAAAGCTGCTATGGACGAGGGCATACAAACATCTCTTTGAGACTGTGCTTTCAATCTCTTGGGTTTATTCTCAGAAGTGGGATTGTTGGATCCCATAGTGATTCTATTTTTAATTTTTTGAGGAACCACCATGCTGTCTTCCGTTGCATAAGCCCATTGCTTTAACATGTTTTTCTCAAAGCCCCAACCTGCAAGTTTCACTTCCATCTCATTGGCCACAGTGGATCACGTGATCACTTCTAGCTGCAAGGGAGCCTGGGAAATGATGTATTTTTGACTAGGCATAGAAAAACACCCTCTGCGATGTGGAGATTCCTGTATATTAGGGACGGTCACTCCAGCTGCTTGTGTTCAAGGCAGGTGTCTGAGTCTCAGCTGAGCCCATCCCAGACACTCTATCTATTCCCTGCCCTAGCTGTTTATCCTTTCAGGGGGATCAGCACCCTCTCAAGCCACTGCTTCCAGAAATGTGAGGCAATACTCACTTCCTTTCCTCCTGACCTGTTCTCTTAAGCAAATATGAAAAAATATCTCTCCCCCCACACACCAATATAAACTGTCCTGTGCTATTCCTTCCTTGTCCATCATGGCTGAGTCAAGCCTCTGCTTCCACACTATAAGTCCTCTGGGATATGACCTGTGTCACCACTGCAGGGCACAAGGCACAGGATTGACTCTTGGTGGAGGGAAGGAGAGTCCATTCTTCTAGATTAGTTCTATGCCACCTCCAGGGTCCTGCTGGAGGGATCCTGGCTCTCTCAGCCTAAGGACACCTCTTCCTCAAATATTTCTCCCCAGGTTGTGGGGCCTAGTGGGGGCTGCTCATCCTGCGATCTATGAAGTCAGGCCCAGCCTGGAACAGGACCTGATAGGACGGGGGAGCAGTACGCATTGGTGGAGAAGCTCATGACCTCCAAGCCAGATGGTCGTGCCTTGAACCCCTGTTCTCTGCTCCCATCCCTAGAAGCAGTTACATAGACATAGCCGCTATCAAACTTAAATTCAGAAACACATGTGCACGTAGATTCAAATACAGAGTTGCTCACACAAACGTCCATACCCATGCACCACTGACACACACACACACAGAGGCACAGAATTAAATTTGCATTCGGCACTTAAATTCAAGGGGGCAAATCTTGTTCCTCCAATTACTACTTTTATCCTTTAGTAATTTATTAATCTATGTCTCAATTTCTTTTATTTGTCAAATGAGGATAATCATGGCATTCCACTCACTGAGTTGTGAATATTAAATGAGATAAAATAGTAGAGAACTTACAAGTTCTTACACCTTACAGAGATGCGCATGCACTCATTCTATTTCCTGAGCCCCCTCCTCCTTCTCTGTTGCCACTTGGTGGTGAGCCTGGCAAAAGCACGAGGTTCGAATCCTTCCATCCAGCCTCAGGTTTCTCACTTGTAAAACGGGGCTAATATTATCTATCTGGTGGGACTGTAGTGAGGCTCTAAAGGGGTCCCAGCAGGGAAAGCTCCGAGTCTAGATCCTGGCCCCCAGAAGTCTTGGAACGCTTGAGCTGTTCCTGTCTGTAACTGATGAAGAACAGGTCGGAGAGCAGATGCACGGACTGGATGTGCAAAGAAAGGTAAGCGCCTAACGCCCCCCCCCCGCCCCGCCCCGCCCCGCCCCGCCCCGCCCCCAATCTCCTCCCAGGCTGGAGCTGGGGCCTCTAAGGACAGAGCCCAGACACGGGGATCAGAGCTGCTCCCCCTGTTGGAACCTGGCCTGGGGCTGGGGGCAGGGCTGGTCGGGTGGCCGTGGGTGGGAGGAAAAGAGGAAAACCAGCTCAGTGGAAATTACCCTGCGGTTGGCTTAGGCGCCCACGACACTGTATTTATAGAGAGCTCCCTGCAGCTCTTAATTCCTCGCAGTCCACTTAACCCTTTCCAGGCCGCGGTACCAGCCCCGGGCGGAGGGAGAACACAGGACTGGGGTCGGCTCGCGGGATCCAGAATTCGAGATCCGGCTCTGCGGCCAGCCGCCTGGAGGGTGGGGTGGCCAGCGGGCAGTCACCTGTCCCCTCTCGCAGAATATAAACGTCGGATCTTGAGAGTGTGGGAACGGGGAAGGGGAGGGGCACGGGCAGACCAGCGCCCCCTGGCCCGAGTCCAGAATCTGGTCTGGGGTCAGGGGCGGGGTCCGGGCCGATGCCCTGCCCAGCGGGCGGGCTCAGGCCTCTGCCCCGGACAGCCGCCGCGGGGCCAATCCCGCCTCTGGGGCGCACCCGGGCTGCCTTTCCGGGCCCGCGGCTTCCTCCAGCCCGCCCCGCCCCTCCCCTCGGCCTCTCCGGGCCGCCCCCGACCCCCACTCGAGCCCGGCCTCGCGGCGGCGGCGGCTAGACAACGCTCCGCCGCGTCCCCGCGTCCCAAGAGCCGGCCGCGGCGCGGTGAGTGCTTGCGTGGCGCGGGCCCGCGAGGGTGGGGGCGGCCTTTGTCTGCGGCGGAGCGGTGCCGGGCAGCCGGACCGCGTGCTGTGCCCTCCCTCGCAGGGCGCCCGCGCCCGGCCCACTCCCCGGGTCCGCGGCGTAGCCGGGCTCTGGGCCCCGAGGCAGCGGGGGCCGCCACAATCCAACCCCACCCTAAGCTTGTCGCCGAGGGGGCTGGGGGACAGTGGGACCTGCCCTCGCCTGGGAGGTCCTGGAGGAGGCTGGTGGGTGCTTATGCTTCCCCGGGCCCTGGGCGTGCAGGGGCGTGGGGGCAGATCTGTCACTGTGTTGATGATTCTGGAAAGCTCAACGAAGCCAGCCGGGGTTAGCGGGGAAGCAGGGTCTTCCGGGCCCTCCAGAGGGCCCTGCAGAGGAAAACACCCTGAGTCCCAGCTCCGAGGAGGGAGAGGTGCGGGGGAGGGTTGGGAAAGGGGGCCCACTCTTCTTGGCCCTGAAGGGAGGATTTACGCCGGCAGCAGTGGGCGGGAGGGGGACAGATTCTGAAAAGAACAGGTAGGGACAGCTGACCTGGGGGAAGGGGTGAATAGGTGTTGGGGGTGGGGGGCGAACACGCGGGAGCAGGATGGAGCGATTTGGGCTCTGAAATTCTCCAAGAGATGGTGGCGGAGGTAGGACAGAGAGGAGGTAGGAAACTTGGTGTCCCGAAGGAAGGTGGGGACCCAGGATGGGGGACACACTAGAGGGGAGGGAGTTGAACCTCAGTGTCCCAAGGCCCTCAGAATGCTGTTTAACCAAGGAGTTGGCAGGTTTGGTGGCCTAAGGCAGCAAACTGCCAGAAAAGGGGATTTATTTCTAAGCCAGACCTGCCCTAATGAGAAATGCGTGACAGATGACTCAGAAATGGATGGATCTATCACTGGGGGAAAACCTTAGGCAAATGGTAGTGCAGAAATGATTGGGGGAAGAGGGGAAGGGTTCGCTTGATCTAATTGAGAAAAACAATTTGCCTTCAAACTGGATGTGGATAGTTGTAAATGAGTCCATTTCATCATTCAGTTAAGGCCCAGGTCCTTTTCTTACATGCATGTCTTTAGCTGTTGGCTTCTGTATTAGAAAGTAATGAAGCTATTCTGTCTTTAAGAGAGGTCTGCATTTAGTCCAGCCTCCTCTCATTCCCTCTGGCCTCTCAGAAATGCCTAGGAAATCTGATGCTGTGCAGCCTTCCTTGCAGTTTGAGGGCCTGTACATAGGTGGGACGCTTTTGGAAGCTGGGGGAAATTGAAGTCTAAACTTGAAATTGAAGCTGAAACTTGTCTGATGGGTTGGGCCCATCTGAGTGGTGGGGCGGGGTGGAGGGCTCTGGGGCTGCAGGGTGTGAGCCATGGCTCATAGTTCCAGCTCATTTGGGAATGGGAATATTTGGGGTGAGTACATTCCCTGATATCTAGAGTTCCTGAGCCTTAGCACTAACACTTATTTAAACTTTCGAGCATGGAAATCTTTCTCTCCCGTATTACGTACATCACAGTCTGACATCAGGACACTCCTGACGACAGTGAAATTTTTCTTCATGATTTTGGGTCAGTGGTGTGAATGTCAGATTTTGCACCAATGGACTGTAGGGTGAGAGGGCTCTTGTGGGAGTGAGCTTTGCACTAAGTGGCTTCAGCCACACTTTTACTGATCACTTGACTGTTGTTTGGAGGTTTTTTTCCTCTCTTCAATGACATCACTGGTGGTTTCTCCTGCTTGCCTTCAGTGAGCTTTCCCATTTACTCCAGACTCGTGGGCTGCAAGAAATCAGACCATCCAGCTTGTAAGAGGTGAGAAGCGTGTGTTAATCCAAGGCTGAGATGGGAAGGGGTGCTAGGATTTGTGGACCTGTCGTTCCTTCCTGTCCCTGGCCCTCTGCAGCTCTGACCAGTCACCTGATGGAAGCAGACCAGCTGCATGTCTGAGATGCTCACATGCCTGACAGGGGGGCTGGGTGCTTGAACATTTGTGGAAAGGACATTTATAGAAGCATCGTCTCTTCTGAGGAGGTGGTGTCCTTCCTCTTGTGAGGATGACTTCTGAGCCTTCCTGGGAGAACTCCTCAGTCCTTAATCTGTAGCCCTGTCTTGTCTGGAGCCATAAATCTTGATTCTTTGGAGCAGGATTTGGCCTTGACCATGAGCTAAGCAGTACCGTTTGGGGTCAGATTGGCAGGATGGCTGTAGAGCTGTGAGTTGGGATTCCACCGCACCTAAGGACACTGCTGGAAAGTGTTGTAGAACACGTCTCTGGCCTGCTGCTGGCTGGTTCTTGGTTGGACATGTGGGGTTTGAGTGTGAAGAAAAATGGTCCAAATACAAACAGCCTCTAAGATTATGACCACATCGGGCCTGAGGCTATGGACTTGAGTCATGGGGTCAGAGGAGGAGGAAGGGCAGGTGGAATGATGTCACTGCCCAAGAGCTTATCCTCTGAGTGGGTGGCCACTTCTCATTGCTGTCCTCTTTCCAGACCCCAGGGCAGGAGTGCCGGGTAGCGGCATTGGGGGGGTGGGGGGGATGGGCAGTAGCTGCAGGAGAAGAAGGCATAGCCTGGGCCTGTGGGAAGTAGGAGGGTGGGAACTGATTGATGTGATCCGTGAGAAATTTCCTTTGGTCTCAGATGCATTAAACGTCTGGGCCAAGGCCCCATGTGTTTTTCTGCAACCCCGGCTGCCACAGCCCAGTTTTGTCACCCCTGCAGTATGAGGTTCCAGCTAGGAACATGGAGGTTCCAGGTTTGGAGGTGGGGTTGTGCTGGATGCTTCACAGGCATCACCTCGTTTAATCATGTCAGTTCTCCAAAGTTGAGCGTCATTAGCTCCATGGTAGAGATGGGGAAGCCAGAGCCCAGAAAGGGGAAGTCACGTGCCCAAAGACACACAGATGGCACATGCTGGACCTGGGTTGCTGTCTGTCCCCAGAACAGGGAGAGATCTCATTTGGAGAGCTGGGGAGAGGGCAGGCCTGACCTAGGGATCCCAGTCCGAGCATCGGTGGGAGCGCTTGCTTTTCCAGAGGCCTGGTCTTCTGTACCCTTGTGCCTCCGGAGGCCCTCCTCAACCCTCCAGGTCTGAGCTGTGCTTCCAGCCAGCTGCCCCCACTCTGTCATTCTCTTTGTGGTCCAGAGAATGGATGCCTCCTCTACACCCCTAATTCCTTTGGGCATTTGGCCTTCCTGAGGCATTTGGAGAGTATCAGAGGGAAACCTGCTAGGAGTGGGGAATGAGAAGCATTTTTTATTGGGAGCCCTGAAGTAGGAAAAGATGGTACCTCTGAAAAGCAGGTCTCCCAGGTCACCCTAAAGTCAACATGGGCTCCCAGGAACGGGGGAGATACTGGAATGTGCACTGGGGTGGGGGGAACCTAGATGTATATAGCCCGACAGAAGACCTCTTGGCTGGGGGGTGGGGATGCCCAGGAGGCCTTGTCTGCATGACTATGGCAATAATAACAGCAGGAACAATTTGTTACCGCTGTTTGTGGGTGCTAGGTGCTTTCCTAAGTCCTTTCTTTTTTTTTTTTTTTTTTTTAAAGATTTTATTTATTTATTTGAGAGAGACAGTGAGAGAGAGCATGAGCGAGGAGAAGGTCAGAGAGAGAAGCAGACTCCCCGTGGAGCTGGGAGCCCGATGCGGGACTCGATCCCGGGACTCCAGGATCATGACCTGAGCCGAAGGCAGTCGTCCAACCAACTGAGCCACCCAGGCGTCCCCCTAAGTCCTTTCTGTATATGGTCTTATTCTTATATCAGCCCTTGTAGGGTAGGGGTTGTTACTCCTGCTTTAGAGATGAGGAATCAAGTCTCGAAGAGGTTAAATCATTTCTATTTGGTCATGTGTCTAGAAAAACTTTTGAGGCAGAATTTGAACCCAGGGCTGCCTGCTCCAGAGCCCAAGCTGTACCCTGGGGCTGGCAAGGTGGCTTAATGATTCCATTTAACAACACAAAAGGCCGAAAAAGCAAGGTCCACAGGGGGCTATTCCCAACTGTCCTGTAATGTCCTAGGAGGGTAATTTGAAGTCCTTATTTTATAAATGAGCAAACTGAGGGTCAGAGAGGATGTTTGTCCAAAGTAGCAGAGTCTAGATTTGAAACTGTATCTCCTACACCAAAGTCATCTCCTTAAACAGCAGGGCTCACTTTTCCCACGAAGCCTCTTGTGATGACAACAGCCCAGCATGTGTTTATGGTTAGAGCACAGGATGGTGGTGGGACCTTAGAGAGTTGAGGAGACAAAGACCCAGAGAGGCAATGGGAGCCAAGGGAGCCTCGAAAGTGAGTGATGGAGCCTGGTCTGAAATCTATAAAAATCTCCCAAGTTGCTGTTTTCCTTTTTGTATTAACAAAAGAATTAGACACTCATGGTCAAAGTCACAGAAATATATCAACTAAGAAGTAGGAGTAGATGCTTGCCCTTGTTCCCCCGTTCCAGGGTTGGGTTCACTGTCACACTTCCAGACCCCTTTCCCATATATAAACATCCATTTCTCTCTAAACACATGGTCACTTTCATTCATTCACACCGCACTGAGCACTTGCCATGTGCAGGGTCTTCGCTGGAATCAAGGGTACAATAGTCAATAGAGCAGACACTGTTCCTTGTTAGGGAGGGTCCAGTATGACACGAGGAAAAGGAAACTGCAGTGAGTAACAGGGACTCCCCTGGGGTGGCCGATCTCTTCCTGACTTTTCTGCCAAGGTGGCTCTCGGGATAAAGTGGTGTTACGCATGTCATCCGGGAAGAAGGAACTGTGTTTGCAAAAACCCAAGAGAAGAGGATCCCCTGTTGTAGGACCCAGAAGAGGCGACTGTGGGGGAAGGGCAAATGGGAGGAGGTGAGGCTGGGGAGGTGAGCAAGGCCAGAGCAGGTAGGGCTCTGTGGGCCCTGGAGGAGCTGATGACATCTTGGAAGTGATGGCCTGATGCAGTTTATGTTTTTATAGCAGTTATTCTGGTTGCTGTGTGGAGTCAAGACTGGGGTATAGAACCGGGTGAGGAGACAGAGGGAAAGTCGAGAGACCAGTGAAGAAGCTTTTGTGGTCAGCCAGGCAAGAGACGACAAGGACTTGGCAAAGCAGAGAGAGCAGCACAGGCAGAGACAAACAGAGGGTGAAGCCGTTATCAGGCATCGGCAAACTTTTTCTGCAAAGGGCCAGAAAGTAAATATTTCAGGCTTCGCGCAGATTACAAGTGCTCGGTTCCCCTGTCGTCTGCAGAAGCAGCCGCAGACAATACGTAAATGAAATGTGGCTACATTCCAACCAAACTTTATTTACGGACACAGAGATTTGACTTTCGTGCGATTCCTGTGTCTCATGAAATACTCTTTTGATTTCCAACCGTTTAGAAAAGTAAACCCTTTCTTAACAGGTGTGCTGACCCAAAGCAGGCAACAGGCTGGTTTTGGGGCTCGGGCTGTCTGTAGTTTGCCGACCCTGGAGATGTAGTTTGGGGTCAGGAATGGTTGTTCTTGGTGATGGACTGTAGAGGCAAGAGAAACTCGGGTTTCTGGCTTGAGCGGAGGGTGGAGAGTAGTGCCTTTCCCGAGCGGGAAGAGCTGAGGAGGAACAGGTTGGAGGGGAGATCCAGAGTTTGAAGAGGGACATGTGAAGAGGGAGATGCTTGTGAGTCACCGGCGAAGAGATGTTTAGGGGACAGTTGGAGCTCAGATGAGAGGTGTGGGCTTGGGGAAGAAAATCTAGGAGTTGCTAGCATATAGATGATATTTAAAGCCATGGGAGTGGGTGAAATCATCTAGGGAAAAATAGTAGAGAGACTTGAGGAGAAGGTCTAGGAGCCAACCCTGAGGGGTTCAGTGGTGGAGGAGGAAGCTGGGCGCTGAAATACAGATGATACTGAGATGGAGAGAGAGGTAGGGGACCAGACCTGCAGACATGGGGCCATCTGTTAATACAGGAATGAGGTCATACAGTTGACAGTATGCTTGCTTGACTGACGTGACACATGTCATGGACTTATTTCCGTATCAGTATACATTCTTTTAAAAAGCTGTGTGCTGCTCCATTACACAGAGGCACCGTCATTAACGTACCAGTTCCCAACTGGTTCCCATTTTTGCTGCTAGCAAAAATGAGAGTGACAAGCAAATTTGAGAGTGGAGCTGGTGTGTCCCTAAACCAGTTCCTACGAACTACAGCCCATGGGCCAAACCTTCTACCGCTTGTTTTTTGTATAGCCCACAGCTAAGAATGGTTTTTACATTTGTCATGGTTGAAAAAAAAAAAAATCATGTGATTCATGAAAATTACATGCAATTCAAATCCGAGTGTCCATAAATAAAGTCGTGTTGGAACACGGCTCTGCTCATTCATTTATGCATTGTCTATGACTGCTTCCCTGCTACAATGGCAGGGTTGAGTAGCTGTGACAGATATCAGATGGCCTGGAAAGTCTAAAATATTTACTATCCGGACCTTTACAGGAAGAGTCTTTTCCACTCATGCCAACAGAACAGCCCTGGGAAGCCCGGCTGGGTGTGGTTTGGCTCATGGGCCCATTCTGGAGCCAGTCACTGAGGGTTCTCCAGTGAGTCAGGTCCAGTCACCTGCTGAGGCCCAAGGCTAGGGGTCAGTCACACCAGCATCACAGGGACTGGGTTCCCTGCAGAACCAGGGAGCCCTGTTATAGAAGGAATCGGTGTAGAAGAGAGGCACTCTAGAACAAAGGACGTGGAAGAAAGTTGCTAATAGCTCAAGACTGACTGCTGAAGACAGAGAGGGTCCGCTTAGCATCTGTTGTGCTTCCTTCTCAAAGAAAGAAGTTGCAGAGGCTGTTGAGAAGGAACTGAAGTTCAGGCCAGGTAGGGAGGTAATAATCTGGTGGATTCCATGGCTTTGTCTTCTGGCCCCTGTGATTGTCCTGGTGCAGAGTGAACTTGGAGATAAGATGTCTGGGAGCTGTTTGGGGTATTTCAGGAAAACCGGGGTAGATGGTGGGGGTGGGGGCTGTAGCCCTCCACGGTTTCCCACTGTATACAGAATCCATCCTTAGGCAACCCCTGACCACCTCCCGGCCCCATCTCCCGACAGCCACTCCCCAGAGTCCCTCTCTTCTTAGAGGATGCTGTGGGGGCTCACTCCTCCAAGGGAACTGCTTGACCCTCCATGCCCATAATACTTCATCATGTTTGGTGTGTGAGTGGATAGATGAATGCTGGAAGACTTGAGATGGGCAAATAACCGGTTTTACAGGGAAAACGGCAAATTTTGGGAGCGACAGATTGGGGATTGTGTCCTTAACCCCTGACAAAATCCTGGAACCAGTTATTAATGGAGCACTTGAAGAAGAGTCTATTTTCTTCAGAGGAGCCTTTTTTTTTTCCTGGTTCTTCCCCATTTGACCGGCCCTCCGCCAGAAGTGAGGATAAGACCTATGATGCGCAGTTGGGTGGCAGCACGAAGAGGGAGATTCCTAATCCCAAAGCCCTGAACAGTGGGTGGGCATTGATCCAGGGGCAGAACCTAGTGCTGTGGGGTCTCCTTATTCCTGTCCTCTTCCTGAGAACCTCGATGACACAAGAAACAAAGCAGGGAAAAGAGGGCAACCTTTTTGGGTGACATTCATTTTTCTTTCTTTTCCTTCCATCAAAAAATTATCAAGCACCTTCCAGGGGCCAGGAACTGTCACAACAGTATTGCAAAAGATCATGGCATGGTCACACAACACTGTGACTGTACTTTCCCCCACTGAATTGTACACTGAAAATGGTTGAAAGGATCAACCTCACACTCCATGGATTTTGCCACAATTTAAAAGAAAAGGTCGTGGCAGTTGGGGTGATGGAACAGGTTTAACTGGATGAAATGTAATAAATAGTGGTACAAATGAAGTATCCCAGAAAGTCCCACCCCCTCCCCAGCTCCATCAGAAGGGGACAGCAGAGACGAGGATCTGTGGCAATGAGAGTAAATAGTTCCCAGTCACTGACCACAGATTTGATCGTCTGTGATTTGGGTTATTTTGATGAACAATGTGGCACGGCTGCCCAGGGTGGCCTCGTCAAGGGAGAAGATCTAAAACGTGCAGGGAGGGGGTGGACTTGTAATATAAGGTTGAAGGAGGACTGGTGGGCGGTACGCGAGACAGGTTTGGTTTCAGGATAAAGCAGAGCTTTCTGCCAGTGACGCTGCCCCAAAGCCAGTGGATTTCTTCAGGAGGCCATGGGTACCCAGCACTGGTGGGGTCAAACGGGTTGTGAGGGTGGTCCGAAAGAGGCGCCCAGTTCTGATATGTGACCATTAACCTCTGCAGATTCTCCAGAATTTGTTGGAGGATCTCTCCTCTTTCCATAATCTTCCTCAATGATTCCAGCTTGGGCTCCCACTACTCCCAATGCATGGGTAGCTCCCCGTCCTGTTCTGATCTCTGGCTCCATGTGTCCAGCAGTCCATGTGGCATTTGGCGTGGACGCTCTGTGTAGCTCAAGCCCAGTAGGAATTGTTCTTCCTTCTACACGTGCTTCATTTCCAGGTGTCCCCATCGTATGACGTGTGCCCCCACGTGCCCAATTGTTCAAGCCTTCAAGACCTCCTTTACTGTCTCAGCCCCTCCCTCCCTTACAGACAAAACAATCCCCAAGCCAGGTCGCGCCTACCCTTGAAATATCTCCTGAGCCGGGCCCAGGGATCACCATGTGACTCAGAGGAGATAGTGTCCAGGTCGTATTTTGAAACACCTGTTTTAGATGTTGTTTCCTTTCACCGCTCTGAGCAGTGGGAATTTTCATGGGGTGGGAAGAGCAGGAGAGAGGAGGAGGGAAGGGAGGGGAGGGATGGCTCCCTAAATTAGTCACTTCAGATGCTGTCAGAAAGACCCAGAATAACAGTGACGCTGGAGTAGATGCTTATTCTCACCCATGTGACGGTGTGGGTCCGTCCTGGGCTGATCCTGCAGCCTCTCCGAGGGCCTCGTGTCTTGCCATTCTGAAGTCCCCAGCGTGTTGCCTTTGGCAGCATGGTCTCAGATGGTCACCATGGCTGTGTTCCAGCTGGTGGGAAAAGGGAGGAGACAAGACAGGGTATGCTGCTCTCTTTAAGGGTCTGACCCAGACGTTGTACACATCAGTTCCTCTCACATTCTATTAGCCGAAGATGGTCACAGGACACACCTCTTCCCTGCAAGGCAGGCTGGGATCTGTAGTCTTCAGCTGAGCGGCCATGTGCCTGACTAAAAACTCTATAGAAGAGGAGAATAGATAGGAAGGGGGAATGAGTGGTTTCTGCCTCAGTCATTTTGTACATTTCAGTGTGACCTGCCTGGCAGCTAATTGGCTCGACCTCAAGGATATAGTACATGAAGATTTAACGTACTAATGTAGTTCTGCTAGGATCCAGCCAAGCATTTCTTTTATACACGGGAACACAGAGTTTAGAGAGGGGAAGTTACCTGTTACAAATTGCACAGCAGTGACAGAGCTGGGACTAGAATCCTGAACTTTGGGCTCATTTTCTACTATTTCAAAGGGATCTGGTTGAGAGGCACCCGGCAGTGCCAGGAGAACAGGTGTCTTGGGGCCAGGGAGAAGCCACTATGCCCAGCCTGTTTACCTGGGGAGCTGCTCACCATTTTTTCTGGACTCACCTTTAGGGTTATATTATGTCTCAGGTAGCAGTAAGTAGCCCTCACTGTATCTTAATAATGTCCTGAACTGAAGTGCAGTGATTCACATGCACTTCTCTCTTCGATTGCAGGCTCCTTGAGGACAGACACACAGCTTCGTCATCTCTCAGGCCCCAGGGCCTGCCTACCAGGTACTCAGTGAACAGTTAAATGCACTTCTTAGTACACGAACGAATGTATATTCAAGTAGTCTTTTGATCGCAGATAATAGACACTTAGCCCAAACTAGGAGGAGGAAAAAAAGATCGGCTCAAGTATCTGGGCTGTCTCAGAGTGTACTCGCTTCAGGGATAGCTTGATCCAGGTGCTTATCTGCTGTTTGCAACAGCTCTGCCTCTGTGCTACACTGGTTAGCGGAGATCAACACTGGCATGTGCTTTGCTCCTTCTTGCCCTCTTGGTGGGAAGCATTGTACAAATGGACCATGCAGGGATTGGGAGGAGGCAGGGGGTTAAGAGATATGGGGTGGTCATGGTGGGAGCAAGGAATTCCTCTTGAGCCGAGAGTTCTATACAAAGAGCCCAGTCTCAGCCTTTGTTTCTTGGTTTGGGCTTAATTGGGGTGCATCCTGGGTCCTGTCTTGGGGGCTTCTCTATGGCTGCACGTCTGCGGGGGTTGAATGAACTTGCTGCACCTTCAGGCCAAGGGTGGCCTGGGCTCCTCAGTCCTGCTTCCCAGGGAAAGCCAAGGCGCTGTGTGTTCTTTCCTGGCAGGACTCCTTGGAGTTCCCACATTTGGCTGAGATGGGGATGAAGGAAGAGGAAGAGGGAGGGCTGGCTGGTGACTCACTGGGAGGGGTGGTACATACTGACTCCAGGGCAGGTCCCGCCAGGGGATTAAAATTCCCCTTCATAGAGGAGGTGGGCAGGGTGGTGACAATGCAGCCTGAGATCAGTGTGTCTCCAGGGGGGCAGCCTGTCTGTCCCAAAGAGCAGTGATGGGCTTTCTGTTCCTAGGTCATGCTCCCATTCCCTGAGCAGCACCTTGTCTCCAAGAGGTATTTCTCCATCCCTCTCTCAGTCCCTGGGGATCCAGCTGTTGGGGTAGGAACCTCTTGGAATGCTCAGGTCGTCTTGGCTCTAGGCTGTCAGGTTTTTCCCTAGAGTGAGCCATGACAGTGGGAACTTTGCTGGGTTCAGAGTCTAGGAAGGTAACCAAAGTGGGGAAGCCTAACGCCCACCCCTGGAAATCCTCTCATTCTCCCTCTGGAGTGAGGGACAGCTTGGCCCTTGGGGAGCCCTGCTAGGTCTGGTCAGGAGGGAGGTGCTCCCTGACCTCCCCCACATTCATGGAGGTGGCAGGCATTCCCCAAAGACCCTGGTGAGTAGAAGCTTGACATACGGAGATCTCATAAGAGAAGTCTTGAGTGCCAGGCAGAGGAAAGTGGCTTTACTTCTGTAGTGAATGGGGAGCCATGAAAGGTTCTTGAGCACAGGTAAGGTTGTGAGCAGATTCCTATCTTAGGTCCTGAGAGGGGACGTTGTTGAGAATGGGGTTTGTAGGGGCAGAGTTCAGATAGCAGGACCAGTGAGGAAGGTCACAAGAGGGTCAGGGTGGGAGTGACAAGCAGGAGCAGCAGGGACAGGGTGAAGGAGGGAGGTGGCTTGGGAAGAACAGAAAGGCCTTGGTTTTCTTCTGGGGCTGAAAGAGAGAAAAGGAGTCTTAGAACCTGGAAGCTTCTTAATCCTTAGGTCCTGGTGCCTCCTTGGGGGTGGGGATGGGGGTAGAGATGGGGGTGCAGCGCAGAGGCTGCAGCCTGCTAGCTTTTCCTGTGGCCAGTGGTTGCCCTTGTAGGCAGGATGTGGTGCCCGCCAAGGGTGCCTTTATGAATGGAGCAGCAAGTCTGCTGATTCAGCAGGCGGCAAGGCTTTGAGGCCGCTGGGTTTGGACCGGAAGTGTCTGGGAAGGAAGTGGCTGTTCAGGGCTTCCCCACGGTGGACAGCTGCGGGGGGGGGGTGGTGTGTGTGTACAGGATGCACCCGGTTTGGCTGAGGGACTCCCTCAGCCCAGCTGCTGGGGTGGGGCAGGGTGGGGTGGGGTGGGGTGGGGCGGGGCCCGGAGGGTACTTGCTTGGGACTGGAAGGCTTGAGGCCTGGTGCCCAAGACCAAAATGATGGTGCCGGCTGGCTGTGGATGAGGTCTGCTCCTGGGAGGGCAGAAATCCGCGGCAGGAGGTTGGAACCCGAAGCCTTGGCAGCTTGCTAACTGGCAGATTATATCCCATTACCAAAGGCACCTTGCTTACAGGGGCTTTATTTTTTTCTCTTGCAAAATGGGACCTAGTAGATCTGGCTGTCTCCCTGGGTGGTTGTGAAAACGTGAACTCGACTGTGTTCTTTTTTTTTTTTTTAAGATTTTATTTATTTACTTATTTATTTGACAGAAATCACAAGTAGGCAGAGAGGAAGGCAGAGAGAGAGGAGGAAGCAGGCTCCCTGCTGAGCGGAGAGCCTGATGTGGGGTTCGATCCCAGGATCCTGGGATCATGACCTGAGCCAAAGGCAGAGGCTTTAACCCACTGAGCATCCAAGCACCCTCGACCTTGTTCTTGTTGAACAGTGCTGGATAGCCTAAGTCCACACTGCTTACGTGGCTTCCCTGGCACATGGGAACAGTCAGACAGCAGCTGTGGTATGGGGTGAAGGTGGGTTCAGTCCCCCAGGTCAGACACTCTCGGGGGGCAGCCAGGATCGGGAGCAAGGCTGAGCCCAGGGAGGTCTCGCCTGCGGCCACAGACATACCTCTCACTCAGCCCTCACTCCAGCCTCTGGGGTTTGCCCCAGACCTGGCTTCTGAGTGTCCAGTTAGCAAGTGTGCTCTTTCTCGGGCCCCATCCTCTGATACCAGCTGCCTCCTAGTACTCTCTCCGGGAGGTTTCTGCACAAACACTGCTAACTTCACACATGTGACACTGACCACCTCCATGTTCTGTCTCAGTGACTGCTCCTCCCACTCATGGGGCTCAAAACCACAGCTGCCCTGACTGCCCCCTTCCTCTCTCCCCACACCCTCCAGTGCTGTTGTTCTCACCCAGACCTGCTTTATCTCTTCTCATGTATCCTACAGATGCTAACAGTCATCTTTATGGAGCATAGCTCCGACCATATCCTTTCTCCTGTTCCAGAACTGTCAGAGGCTCCCAGTTACCTTCAGGATAAACTTCAGACCTTTCAGCTTGTCTCTCCGTCTGGCTCCCGCCTCAGCCTTTACTCTCCCCACCAGCTGTCGTCTGGGCTCAAACTGAGCCAAACTGATCTGTGCACATTCTTGCCCTGGGCCGGCCAGCCTTGCCTCTACTTGCCACCTTGCTTCATCTTCCTTGTATTTTGTACCAACATCTTAGTTCTGAAGGGGTGGGTCTCAGCTGCCCCCTGCCCCGTGTGCCCTGGTCTAGCCTCCAGTGACTCAGTTCCCTCCTGCCAGCATGTCTCAAAAAAAAAAAAAAAAAAAAAAAAAAAAAAAAGCCCTTGGTGGGAAGCCTTGTAGAGTGTGGAAGGGAGGACCTGCCACTGGACAGTTGCAGACTTCCCTGAGCTGGTTAGGGGGTGGGGATGAAGTGAGGGCCAGCCTGGGGAAGACCCTTGGAGACAAAGGCCTCACTTCCTCTTCCTCACAGGCAGGGGCAGCCTTCCACCACGGAGAGCCCAGCTGTCAGCTGCCTCTTGGGAAGATGCTGTGTCGCTGGGCCAGCGCGGGTGTGGGCGTGCGTGTGCCCTTGGCCACGGCCCTGGCAGCGCTGTGGGTCTGTGTCACAGGTGAGGGGAGCGGTGTGGGGGCTGGAGGGAGGAAGGGGGGGCGCCCATTCCCAGCAGGGCTCCTGCCAAGCCCTTTTGTCTAGCAGGGATGGGGAGGATTTTGGCTAACGTCCTCCCACTGTCCCCTGTTGCCTGTCCACTCATTTCCACTGGGATTCCACAGGCAACTTACTCTGCATTTCTTAACCCATTTCCTCTACTGTAAATTGGTCTGTGAGCACTTACTGTGATAATGTGTATCTTGAACACAGTGTGCGTGCTCCCTCCTGAGGGCCTTTGCATGTACTTCCCTCTGCCTGGAACTTTCTGTGCCCACACATAGGCATGACTTGATCCTTTATTTCATTCAGGACTTTGCTCTGATGTCACCTCCTCAGCAAAGTTTTTTTGGCTACCTTGTATAACAGCACACCACCTCTCCCTACCCTCGACCTTACTTTGTCATGCTGCTTCCCGGCCTTTACCTCTGCCTGACATGTTGTGCATTCATCTGCTTCTTGTCTGCTCTGCTCAAAGAGCAGGGTCTGTCCTCAGGGCCGGGACTGGTTCCAGCCACATAGTAGCTGCTCAGTAACCATGTTGGATAAATGATGTAACTCTTCCCACACAGCTCTTGGCACAGAGTCAGCATTCAATAATGGCATTATTTTTAATAACAACGTCCTCATCCTATTTTAAATCCTTACCAGCCCCTGGCAGAGGGCGGGACTGCCTTCTGCCCTAGGGGAAGACAAAGCTGAGTGTCTGGTGCCACCTGCTGGTCATAAGGAGGAGCAACTCTGGTTGTGGCTGCTCTGATTTCTCTGAAGGGCTTTGGGCGATTCCTTAGGTTACATTCCTAAATGCCCCCTATAAGGGGCACCAGTTGGAGAGTGGCCTGGGACATGTGGTTGCAGCGAGAGATCCAGGACCAGCATAAGACCTTTAGAGACCTCTACGCACGGGAAAGATCATGATAGCCTTTCCCTGTAATTCACAATAAAAATACTATTTTTCTAAATGCAAGAAGCCTTTAATAGTGCTATATCCAGTCAGCGTTGTATCAAGACTGTTTGGTTTTTACGTTTTTTGAGTGTTTCTGCTTGGCTAGTGCCCAGAGCACCCACTTACCCAAGAATGGCAGTGCCAGAGTAGGGAGCATGTCTCCCCAAAGGAAAGACTCAGGGAACCCGCCCCCTCTCACTAACTTCCCAGGGCTCTAAAAGAAGAGCTGGAAGGGAGGCAGAGGTGGCTGGGTGAGGAGGCTTGCCAATCCACAGGATCAAGGGCAGAGGACAAACAGGGGAATCTGGCTCTAGGGATGAGTTGACAGTAGACTTCCAGGATTCCTGCTCCTGTGTTCCCCTCACCTTCCATTCATCAGCAGGCCCTTGCCAACAAACTTGACTCTGTCCTAAGTGCTCCAACACCACTGCCACCCTCTGGAGCTAAGCCAACTTTGTCACTTCTTACAAACCAAACTGAAATAGTTCTTAAACCATTCTCCGCAGAGGAGCCAGAGTGAGCTGTAAGCACTGTTAGGCAGATTATGCCTGATTACCACCCCCTCAACCTGCAGTGACTTCCCATTGCATGTAGCAAACTACATTCTTTACTGGTCTTGCAAAGCCCTCCCATCCAGACTCTCGGGCCACAGTGGACAGCTACCTGATAGTCTCACTAAGGGAGCTGAATCTTGCCTCAGGGCCTTCCCACCTGCTATTCCCTCTGCCTGGAATATTCTTACACTGGCTTTTTTGTATGTCAGGCTCTTTCTCATTCCCTTAAATTTCAACTTAATATCCTCTTAGTCAGAATGTGCTTCACTGCCCCGTTGAAAGGTGTGGGGCTTCCTTCCTTTGGATATAAAAGCAAATCATGTTTATTTAGGAAAAGAAAAAAGAGAAAGCCCTTGTAATCCTTTCTCATTCAGATTTGATATATACCTTTTTAGACTCCCCTTTCTAATTAATAAAGACAACATACTTACGTGAAAATGCCACTGTCAAATATTTGAAAAGCGACCACCTCTAATCCTTTGGTTTATTTATGTCTCTCATACCCCTAATCCCATGCTAATGAGAATGTGTGTCTTAGTTTGTCCCTATCCTTTAAAAGGTAAGCTCTGTAGGGTGTGACCTTGGTCGTCTTCTCTGTTGCATTCCTAACTCTTATGCTCGACAATAGTAGGTCCTTGCTGTAGCCTTGTTGACTGAATGAGGACCACAGGTAATAAACTTTGCTTTGCGTCTCAGGCCTTAAAGGATGGGTGGACTGGCTTGGACTTAACCCAGAGCCGGGGGAGGACCAGGGAGGCTCCCAGGCCCCATCCCTCCTCACTACCGTACCCCACCGCCCCCAGGTGCTTTGGAGGTCCAGGTCCCCGAGGAACCCGTGGTGGCCCTGGTGGGCGCCGATGCCACCCTGCGCTGCTCCTTCTCACCTGAACCCGGCTTCAGCCTGGCGCAGCTCAACCTCATCTGGCAGCTGACGGACACCAAACAGCTGGTACACAGCTTCGCCGAGGGCCGCGACCAGGGCAGCGCCTACGCCAACCGCACCGCGCTCTTCCCAGACCTGCTGGCCCAGGGCAACGCGTCGCTGAGGCTGCAGCGCGTGCGCGTGGCGGATGAGGGCAGCTTCACCTGCTTTGTGAGCATTCGGGACTTCGGCAGCGCAGCAGTCAGCCTGCAGGTGGCGGGTGAGCGCCGGCAGGGGGCGCCCTCGCGGGCTGCGTCACTCACCTCCCGCGGCCCCCCACCCACCGCGTCACCACTGACCCCGCAACTCAAGCCCCACTGCTGACCCCTAGCCCTGCAGGTGTCCTTTCCTCCACTGCGACGCCCCCCTGCCCCCGCCCCGTCCTTGCCTTACTGACCTCGACCTCTGTGCTCTACCGCCTGCCCCACTCCAGCTCCTTACTCGAAGCCCAGCATGACCCTGGAGCCCAGCAAGGACCTGCGGCCCGGGGACACGGTGGCCATCACGTGCTCCAGCTACCGGGGCTATCCAGAGGCCGAGGTGCTGTGGCAGGACGGGCAGGGCGCACCCTTGACGGGCAACGTGACCACGTCGCAGATGGCCAACGAGCAGGGCTTGTTCGACGTGCGCAGCGTCCTGAGGGTGGTGCTGGGCGCGAACGGCACGTACAGCTGCCTGGTGCGCAACCCCGTGCTGCGGCAGGACGCGCACGGCTCGGTCACCATCATACCCCACAGAAGCCCCATAGGTTTGTTTTGTGCTTGCATGTCCCCATGAGACGCTTGTCCTATCAGCAGGAGCTGCAGGATTTGAATCTAGCTCCCCACCTTCCGTTTCCCAGATGGGTGAAATTCCCAGCAATGGCGACGGGAAAGGCAAACAGGGCGAGGAGGCTAGGAGCCTGACCTTGCTGGTAGGGGCCGAGGACAGCCATCACGGACCTTCCTCGCTCTCCAGGGCTACTGACTCCAGGGCTCCGGAAACCTCTGGAAAGAGAGTTAGGATAGGAGGAGGATCCATCATGGAGGAGGGGGGTTTTGCTAGGGCTGGATGCTGTCCCCAGCCTCTCCCTCCCAACCCCAGCCTCCCCCCCAACCCCGCCAGGAACAGGCATTGTCAGGCCAAGGTCAACGGTCAACCTCCCGTGATTCTTGTCCTAAGATTAGGGGGACTCCACATCTGGGAATCCGGAGACCCTGTCTGCTTTTGGGTCTGGAGAGAAAGTGGGACGATGGGACAGGAACTGGCGGTTAATGAAGGAGGAAATCTGAGAGGCTGTGGGCTGGTAGCCCGGAGCGTCCCAGCCCCCTTCACCGTCTTATCTAACCTCACCCCCAGGTGCCGTGGAGGTCCAGGTCCCCGAGGAACCCGTGGTGGCCCTGGTGGGCGCCGATGCCACCCTGCGCTGCTCCTTCTCACCTGAACCCGGCTTCAGCCTGGCGCAGCTCAACCTCATCTGGCAGCTGACGGACACCAAACAGCTGGTACACAGCTTCGCCGAGGGCCGCGACCAGGGCAGCGCCTACGCCAACCGCACCGCGCTCTTCCCAGACCTGCTGGCCCAGGGCAACGCGTCGCTGAGGCTGCAGCGCGTGCGCGTGGCGGATGAGGGCAGCTTCACCTGCTTTGTGAGCATTCGGGACTTCGGCAGCGCAGCAGTCAGCCTGCAGGTGGCGGGTGAGCGCCGGCAGGGGGCGCCCTCGCGGGCTGCGTCACTCACCTCCCGCGGCCCCCCACCCACCGCGTCACCACTGACCCCGCAACTCAAGCCCCACTGCTGACCCCTAGCCCTGCAGGTGTCCTTTCCTCCACTGCGACGCCCCCCTGCCCCCGCCCCGTCCTTGCCTTACTGACCTCGACCTCTGTGCTCTACCGCCTGCCCCACTCCAGCTCCTTACTCGAAGCCCAGCATGACCCTGGAGCCCAGCAAGGACCTGCGGCCCGGGGACACGGTGACCATCACGTGCTCCAGCTACCGGGGCTATCCGGAGGCCGAGGTGCTGTGGCAGGACGGGCAGGGCGCACCCTTGACGGGCAACGTGACCACGTCGCAGATGGCCAACGAGCAGGGCTTGTTCGACGTGCGCAGCGTCCTGAGGGTGGTGCTGGGCGCGAACGGCACGTACAGCTGCCTGGTGCGCAACCCCGTGCTGCGGCAGGACGCGCACGGCTCGGTCACCATCACAGGTAGGCAGGGGCCAGGTGAGCAGCAGGGGAGACGGAGGGAGCTGCTGCCTTTTATCTAGACCCTGAGTTAGAATTTAGGTGGGTCGGAGTGGTCAGAAGCCTCCACCGAGAAGTCCTTGAGGGACTTGGTTTAAGGAGCTGGTGAAAGTCATGTATAATATTGGCCCGCCTACGAGCGCCTTAGAAGGTCCTTGTGCTCCGCACACAGAAACCGGAGTGGCTGCGGGAATTTGGAGGTGTGGGTGGGAGTCCTAGAGCAGACGCGGCATGATGAGGGAGGGCTTTCCTACTGAAACTGCTCCGGGGGACGGGAATGTGTTGCTGGGGCCATGGCACCGTCTGATCTGAGGCCGTGAGAGACAGCTAGGGATTTCCAGGTGGTCCGGACTGGACCCCACTGTGTCCGCACTTCTAGAGGGGAGCTCTCAACCCAGGCAATCTCTGCTGCCCCCGTGTGGCCAAACACCAGATTGAGATGTCGCCTATTTGGCCATTCCCTCGATCTGCTTGGGGTCTGATTTGGGGTCCCAGCTCAAACACCTTCCCTTCCTGCATTGCTCACCTCAGTGATGCTCCTTGTGCCTGGGGTCGTGAAGAGGGCTCAGGCCCACACTCAGGCCAAGGGAGGCAGTCTCCATCCGTGTTGGGACATGAGGTTGGCTCCTCAGTCCCTCAGGCAACTCGGCTTTCCCACCGGCCTCCCCACAGCCTCTGGAATCAGGACAGCAGGTTCTGTCTGTCTGGTTGTCCTGTCTTCCCTTCCTGTGACTTCCACCCCCTGGTGGGTTTCCTGAGAGAATAAGAAATACCAGGTAGAGTGACATTGACAGAGAAAGGGAAGATTTCTGCGAAAGGAGGCAGGGGCCAGAGTGGGCTGGAGCAGTCGGGAGAAGTCTCCAGGGACAGGTGGGAGTTGAGAAAGCCTTGAAGGGCAGGTGGACTTTGTGATCATTTGCCCCTGGAGTTGATCTGGGTATTTGCCACGCTGGGCAGAAAGGGCTTATGGGTGTCAATGGAATGGTAAGGAGAACGCTTACCTCATCTAAGAGAAAAACACTTTTATTTTAAACTTCAGTAGCTAACATTTAAAGTGCCTTCAGAGATGAGGAAACCAAATCCCAGAGAGAAGAGAGAACTTTCCCAAGTCTGCAGACTAGAACAGTGGCTCTATTTCGGGGGCCAGGCACCTCTTTGAAAATTGGATAAACAGTAAATGCAATAGTTTGCATGTTTAGAAGGTGCACGGGGGTGTGTGGCCCTTGGCTCCAGCACCCAGTGGTGAGCCAATGACCCAGGACCAGAATCCAACCTTTAGCCTCCCAGCCTAATTTTCTCTCCTCCCCACCACCCAGGCTCCTGTTTTCATAATAGCAGGTCTGGCCTACTTTGGAGCCCTTGGCCTGTATTTCGCTTCAGGCAGCTTTATGCCTGGTAAAACATTCTAGGATTCAGAATGTCAGTCCTCCAGCCTGGGCTCTCCCACACCTGCTGGAGAGGTTTGTGACATCACGCGTGCTGTGCGTGGAGGGGGCTTTATGGAGCATGCCCTGGGAGTGGAGCCTCAACACCCTGGCCCAAGCCCTGCTCTTTACTCCAGGGCCAGTTTGGCCGGTGTTCCAGGTGCTAACACCAGTCAGGGGGTGAACACAGAAAGAGATCCTCCCTCCTCCCGAGTATTTTGGTGGCTCAGCTCCCTCCTTTGCTGCAAGGGCCGTGCCCAGGATCCCCAGGTGTTTCTTTCCTGGGCTTCATGGACGGGCCTTCCTGGCCCCTCGTCTCAGCTGCTGTCCTCTCCCGCTCCCCTGGGTGATGGGTCCCTTTGTTTGCAACATCCTGAGCAGCAGCTCTGCCAACCATACTGGCTGGAGGGAACATCTGCTGCAAATGCCCGTGTCCCTGGCAGGGCCTCTGCTGCTGAAGGTTCTCCTGGCAGTGCTGTCGGCCCTGACCGTGCCTTCTGCAGACCCAGCTGGCTGCTGCTGCTGGCCTGGGCACTCGTGTGTGCAGACAGCAGAGGAGAGCAGTGCTGTCTTTTGTTAGCTCTGAGGTCCCCAAGCTTTCTGCCCAGGACTCGGCGTGGGCCCAGGGACTGGGCTGCTGGCTGGCAAGCTCAGAACAGTGGCTGGCCCAGACCCAGGTGCGGGTGCCTCGAGCCCCTCCCTCTGCCATTGAGAGAGCTAACAGAAGGGCCCTTAGCGTTTCACGGAAACATTCCCCTGGCAAGTCTCCCCCTGTGGGGTAAACCCAGAACCCTCACCACTGCGCCCTCAGTTCCCACCCCCATCTACATGCAGGGCTCCCCAAGCATTTTCTGTAAAGGGCTGGATAGTAAATATTTTAGGCTTTGTGGGCCACATACGATCTCTGTTGCTGCTGCTGCTTTTCCTTCCCCTTCTGCTCCTCCTGTTTCTTTTTTGGTAACCCTTTACAAATATGAAAACTATTATTAGCCAACAAGCTGTACAAAAACAGACCACAGGACAGACCTGGCTTGCAGACCATAATTTGCTGACTCCCAGTCTCTGAGATGGGGGATATCACCAGGCAGGGCTGGAAGAGTCAGGGAGGGCCTTCTGAAGGGTGAACCTTAAAGTAGGTGAGTGCTTGGGGACGATTTTTAAAGTAGGGGAACCTGACAGCACTGGCATGGGGGCTGGAAGGCACCAGCTGTCCCTGCAGAGTGGTTAGTTCACCAGCTTGGCTGGAGCAGAGGTTCCTAAGGTGGACGCAGAAGGAAAGACTGGGGGAGGGGAAGGAGCAGCCACATAATAGAGGTCCTTCAGAGGATGGAAGCATTATTCAAATGTCAGTGGGGAACCGTAGAAGGTTCTAGAGCATCATCAACTGCAGACTTTTCACCCCTGCCAAGTTGAGGCATGTCCACACCAGCCACAGCTGGGTCAGGGCTTGGATGTGTCTTGGTGGGGGGAGGGGAGGGGCATGGGAACATCAGTGAGCTCTCTTCCTAACGCTGGAGCCTAGTGAGGGTGGGAGCCACCTAATCACACCTCTTGGCCAGGGGTGTGCAGTCCTCAGGGCCACAGGGGCCAGGCATGACCATCTCTTCCTATTCTCCCCACTTTCCCTCCCAGGGCAGCCCATGACCTTCCCCCCTGAGGCCCTGTGGGTGACCGTGGGGCTCTCTGTCTGTCTCGTTGCACTGCTGGTGGCCCTGGCCTTCGTGTGCTGGAGAAAGATCAAGCAGAGCTGTGAGGAGGAGAATGCAGGTGAGGGAGAGAGGGTGTGCGCACACACACATGGCTTTGCGTGTGGTGGTGTGTCTGTGCATCAGCATGTGGGTCGCTTTCTGGTGACCGAATGAGCGTGAGTGTGCAAATGGGGCCTCATTGTGTGTGTGTGGCCCCGAGGCTGGATGTGTCTTGTACATGTAAACATGCCTATCGGGGTGGGAATATGGCAGGCTGAGTGCGGGTAACAGCAGGACCGGAGGTGAGAGGTGGATGTGTGGGCCTGCGGTGTGATGGTAAGGGTGGAAGTCACACGAGCGTGTCTGTGCGTGGATGCGTGGGTGTAGCGCGTAGACATTTAGTGGCACACGTGTGAATGCCGTATGGTGTGTGTAGCCCTGTGTGAGGGTGTGTCTGCCTCGCAGTGGGCAGAGTTGAAAGTGGCTGCCATTAGCTGGGCTGGGATCAGAGTTGACTTTGGTGATTGGCAGGTGGTGAGTTGACATTGGTAGACAGGTGGTTTGAGCTTGGTCGGAAAGCGTGTCAGCTCTGGGGAGTGGTGGGTGGTGAACACACATTGGTGAGTCGGGAGTGTGGTAGGTGGGTACACAAAGGCTTCCCTGGTGAACATGGAAGTAGATGGTCGAAGGTGGGAGCTGGCTGGGTGTCAGGAAGGAGTGGTACGTATGTGGAGGAGAAGGGACAGACAGGTGGGTGGTGGCTCGTGCAGTGGGTGGCGGGGGTGCTGGTAGAAGGACAGGAGCACAGGTAGGTCGGTGCTGCTGGTGTTGGAGGCTGGTGTAGGGAGGCTTGGTAAGTGGATGGTTGGGGGAGCAATGGGTGTGGCTGGGAGGAGGGGTGAGGAGATGGTACTTGGATGGGGGAGTGGTGGGTTCTGCTCTGTGCTGGTCTCAGGCTCCTACCCTGTGTCCAACATCTGGACCACAAGCCAGGCCAACTCCGCCCACTTTCCTGCCTCCCATACTCCCAGGTGGAGATGTGCAGGGATGACTGGGGGCTGAGAAAGTCTCCTTATGGAGTCCTTGTCTTCCAGGTGCTGAGGACCAGGATGGCGATGGAGAAGGATCCAAGACTGGTAAGCCTGAGCTTCGATGGGCCTTATTGGCTGAGGGAAGGACGCAGGGATGGGGAGAGAACTCTAGGATCCTGAGGAACCACGTTTGCTTGGGGTTTGAATGCAGTGTGTTCTGTGGTCTGTGGCCTCCTGCCCTGGTGAGTCTGGTCTTTACTCAGTGTGAGGCCTGGACGTGGGTCTCCTCTGGCTCTCTCCCTGGTGTTGCTTTGTCTCTCCTGCCCACCTGACCTTTCTAACTAGGCCAGCTCCACTCTGAATGACCCTGCACTGTGGGGTCTGGTGGCTTTCTAGGGGAAGGAGGGCTCAGGGGACAGGGTGGCCTGGGTTTAAGTTCCAGCTGCTGCTTGTGGGCAGAGCGGCCTGGAGCAAGTCGCTTTGCTTCTCTGGACCTCAGTTTCTTCATCTTTGAGTCTTGGTTTCCTCCTAATAACTGCCTATTTCATAGACTGTGTGGGCTTATTTAAATGAGATCATGTATATAAAGGGCCTCGCACCAGGCCTGGTTCCTGGTCCATGCTTGATAGCTTGGAGCCTTGTTAGTAGGCACACAATTTAATACAGTCCCATTCTGGTTAGAGGTTATGTGACTTTGGTCACAGTGCTTTGCTGCTCTGGGGTTCAGTGTCCCTCTGTAAAATGTTCTCTTGAACCTGCCTCGATGACACCAGAGACTCTTTTGAGTGACTGGACACAAGGGTGGTTTGCACAGGGCATGGTGCTTTGGAGACACCAACTTAGAGCCCAGCTTGGGGTAAGTGCCGTGGTGCTGGTGTTTCGTGGCTACTGGAGGCTTCACTACCCTCCCTCCTGGGGCTCCTGGGCCAGCTTCCCGAGGAGCTATTTGGGAAGTGTCAGTTGACATCGGTCCCCTCCCCACCCCCGTGAAGGTAGAGCGGGAGACTGACACCTGGGGACTGCTGTAAATGATGCCAATTAACTCTGCCTTTGGTGTGGCGACAGCCCTGGGATCAGGCCTCATTTTCCTTGCTCAGAGGCAGATGTAGTTGCCAGAGGGAGGGGGTAGGGAGTGGAGCATGGCCTAGAGATTTGCTCAGTCTCGGTTCCTCATGACCCCTCATGACCTCATGACCTGGGAACGGCTGCAGCCTTCTGTAGCTTCTTACGTCACCCTTATTTGCAGAACAGACTCCGTGTACTTCCACATCTCACTGGAGGGCAGGGTAGCTGTTCCCATTGTACGGATGTGGAAAACTGAGGCCTAGAGAAAGGAGTGGCAGGATACAGAGTGGAGCTGGGCCTTGGGACAGCAGCGTAGGGCCCCTTCCCTGGGGCTGGGAGGTTGCCCTCATCCTCTCAACTTCTCCAAGTCTGTGTAGCCTCACTTCTTTCTCAGCTCCCATCCCTCTGCCTGACTCCTGACCCCGCCATTGGCCACGGTCCCCCCTCACTGTGTGCTCCTTCCTTTTTTGCAGCCCTGCGGCCTCTGAAACACTCTGAAAGCAAAGAAGGTAAAGACATGTGGTGCCTGAGATTGTGTCTGTGGGTTGGCCCATCTGTGTGCAGGAGGTGGGGGAAGATCGTTGGTGGCGGGGGTCACCATCGCAGGCTCACTGGTGACCTGAGGCTCCCTCCCCAGGAGAGCAGCTGGGACTCTCCCCTGGCGGGATGGCAGAGGGCGGAGTAACCACGGTCCCAGCTGCTCTAAGCGGGTGCAGATGTGACAGAGGCTTCACAAGGACGGGGATTTTTTTTTCTCTCTCCTGGAACAGTCTAAGCATAGGTGACCTTAAGGCCACTGACGTCCTGGCACTAGTTCCATTTATTGGTTTCTGCCCTCTTCCACTCAGAACTTCCATCCCTGGGTCCAGGCTGGCTGCTCCAGCTCCCATGCCCTCTCCGGAAGCAAGGGGGAGGGAGGAGAAGGAGGGACTATTTTTTTCTAGGGCTTGACTAGAAATAGCTCCTGTTACTCCAGTTTCGGTCCATTGGTCTGGATCTAGTCACATGACCCGAGCTCCGGGGAGGCCAGGGACTGTGGCTTTCGGCTGGGGAGCCACGTTCCTGACATGTAGTAGGCAGTTTGTGAATGTTAACAACCATCATTATTCGTATTCTGTAACATCGGTCGTTACAGTAGGAAGTGGTTGCTTGGAGGTAAGTGTGAGATTCTTCCTTACTGAAAGTAACCAACAGTGACATCTATGTATGAGTGTTTGTGTGGAAATGTGTGTGTGTGTGTGTGTGTGTGTGTGTGTGTGTGTGTGTGTTTTGAACAAAACATTCCTTGCAGCAGACTTGCCCCTCGATGTGAGTGGCTTCCACCTAGAAAATCAAACTTGGTTGCTAAAGGTTATGGAAACGTTTTCAGGTGGCCTGGGTGTCCCTTTCAGGAAAGAAAACTTTCACTAAATTCCTGGATGCTCATCCCTGCATTTAGAGGAGAAGGGAAGGACGCAGCCCCTGTCTTCAGGAAACTTCCAGAGGCCGGGGCAGGGCGGGGGCGGGGTGCAATGGGGCCCACAGAAACCTGCACAAAATTCGTGATAAGGGAGAATCGTAGACTCAAACTTTCACAACAGTCAGTAAAGGGGGCTTTGGGAAGGCAGTATTGTGCAGAAGAAAGAGGCCCCGGGGTCAGGAGGGGAGACCTTGGATCTAGTCTCTGCCTCTGACCTTCCGGGAGGTTTCTTCGTGAGTGGAATGCACAGCACACTTAAAAGATGGTGGTGAGGGGCGCCTGGGTGGCTCAGTGGGTTAAGCTGCTGCCTTCGGCTCAGGTCATGATCCCAGGTCCTGGGTTCGAGCCCCGCGTCGGGCTTTCTGCTCAGCAGGGAGCCTGCTTCCTCTCTCTCTGCCTGCCTCTCTGCCTACTTGTGATTTCTCTCTGTCAAATAAATAAATAAAATCTTTAAAAAAAAAAAAAAAGATGGTGGTGAGGTCTAGGCAGGGTGACAAATCCAGAAGGGCTCGGTAAAGCAAGTCCTTTTAAATGCTGTAGAGTGTTCCATGACAGTAAGAGGTCGATGTTGGGGTTTGGAGGGATGGAGATAAGTTATCTGCCTCCTTGTTGTTCTGAACCGAATGAGGCATAGAAGGATTGAGCAGATGGAGATGAAAATATCAGCTTGGTTCTAGAAGAGAGCTGCAGGAGAATGGCCTGGGTGCGGGGTGCAGTAGGCTTCCCCATCTTGCTCCCAGCGGGTCAGGCTGACCCCCCAGTCTCTGGTCACACTGTGTGCACAGAGGCAGCACCCGGAGGCCGGGGCGCGGGGGTGGTGGTGGTGGTGGTGGTACTACTTCTCCTGAAACAGACAGAGCCCAAAGAATGGGAGCGGGAGCGGCAGGATCACACAAACTCCGCGCCCCTGCCAGGTCAGGGAGTGGCGCGGGGCCAGTCCACTGGTGCCCCCGTGTGGAGACAAGACCCAGAGGCACTCAGCAGCGTGGAAAGGGCACCTGGACAGGATTTCTTGCTAGTGCAGGGGAGGGAGCCAAGCCAGGGAAGACGGAGGGGGAGAGTGGAGGGGACAAGTGTGCCAGTGAAAGTGGTTGGAAAAGGTGTGTGGAGGGGGGCAGCCGTGGGGCTGGAGAGAGAGAGGCTGGCGGGGACTAGGCAGCCTCCCTTGGGGGCCCCATGGTCTGTATGATGCCCAGCTCCTGTGTTGTGTCTGTCTGGGCCTCCAGGGCCGGGATGAGCACCGGAGGGTGGGGGGCGGCTGCTAGTCAGACTGCGGCGGCCCCTCCCACACGCCCTCCCCAACCGGAAGTGTGTGAGCATGCGCCTGGGGTTCTGGAGCGCGCCCAAGAGTAGAACTCTTGCCTTTAATGCTTTTTCCCTCGTTTTCTTTCCATCACGAAATGCAGATGATGGACAAGAAATAGCCTGACCACGCGGGCCAGGGAGCTGCTGCTGTGGCGTGGGGTCTTCGTGTGAGCCCTGCCCTCAACAGACAGCTCCCACTCCAGCAGGTCTGCTCATTCTCCGAAGGACAGAGAGACCTCCCCGCAGCCTTCTTTCTCCGATGGATGTGATTCCCAAGTCATCCTGCTGCCTTACTTCTCCGGTGACACGATGCATAAACCATCCTGCTGTCTAGTTTCTTACGGACACCACCCCACCGCCTTATTTCTCCACGGATATGCTGCACGGACCATCTGGCTGCCTCTTTTTCTCCAAAGGACTCAATATTCAGACTGATCCTCTGCCTTATTTCTCCAATGACAGGATACACAGTCACCCCTGGCCTTCTTTCTCCAGTGGCCCTGATACACTAGTTTTCATTTCTCAGCCTTTTCTTCCACCCTCCCCCACCTCGGGCTCCCTGTAAGCCCATCTCAGACAGGGACACTGCAGCTTCAGCATCTCCTCGAGTCCACAGGCATCTCCCCTCCCACCTCCCCTTCCTCTGGCCCCAGCGTGAGCCTTTTCCCTCCCTCACTAAGTGAAGACAGGGCCCTTCCCCCAGGCCCGCAGAGGCACACAGGTGCATGTGCTGGAACACGTGCCAGGACAAGTAGGGACCTCCCTTGGCCCAGTCTCTCCCGTGGTGCCCTGGGCTGTGCCCTGGGAACTGCCTCCCCACGGAAAGCACGTGCTGGTCACACTGGGTGTCCGGGTGTCTATGTGGGCCCCCTGGGGGCCAGCCCCTAGCCCCCTGCTTTGCCCTCCTGTCCTTTTGTTCACCCATTCTAGTCATGTTCATTAAGCATCCATAGGGTGTCAGCACTGCCTTAGGCACCTGGGACGCGGTGTGAGAAGATAGGCCCCTCCTTTAAGGAGCTCGTCCTTCAACTAGGGACCTATGAGGAGACAGATACCTGCCCGCTACAGTCTGTGGCTCTCGAGCAGGCTCCTGCCCTGCTCCCTACAGTACCCTTCTTCTGTGCCCACAGCCTGCTGGATACCTCATGCCCACTGCATCCTCACTTCCTCCCCAGAGCAGGGGGTAGGGACAGCAACCTGGAGACGGGGCAGAGCCTCTTGCTACAGTCGGAGAATCTAATGGTTTCCGAAGTCTTTCCAGGTGGGAGCAGGTGGGTAGGCGGCCACGGTACCCTGTGAGAGCAGAAGTGTAGGGGAGGCCTGGGGACGGGGCAGGGCCAGGAGGCCACAAGGACGCAGCCCCTCACCCCCCCCCACCATGGTGCTATTCTGGAGCCGGGAGGATACCTCCTGGCTTGTCTCTCACCGGCCCCCAGCCTCCAGAATGCTTCTGATGTCCTCCCGCTGACATTTCTTCCTTCCCCCGGGAATGGAAGAGGTGGCATGTCTAATTTAAATGTGGGACTCTGAGGAATTTTGTTAACTGGGGGTGTATTTTGGGAAAAATAAATGGCTTTGTAGAAAGCTTTTTCTCCGAGAAGTGTGTGGAAGAAGGTTGGGCAGCAGGACTTGGCAGGAAGGATCCCCTCCTGGACATTTGAGGCCAGAGCGGGCCAGGCCTGTGTCTCCACCCTCTATTCATCCTTCAGTGGCTGGGCCTCTGTGGCCATGCAGCCCCTCCCGGGCCACAGTCTTCCTCCTGGGACAGTGAAGTTGGCAGTCCAGAAAGGCTTGGCTCCTCCGTTTCCCAGAAGCACCACCTAATTTCTTTATCTTGGGAGGCTTAGATCCTGGGCTTGTTTAGGGCCACTTCTAGCACCCCGTTTTGCAAATGGGGAAGCTGAACCCTAGTAGGAAGCTGATGCCAAGGAAGGAGTTCTGCGTGCTGTTGGTGGCTGGCCCGTTGGAATGGGCACCGGACTTGAATCAGAGGTCCAGGGCCAGAACCTCATTCTACCCTGTGACCCTGAGCCAGACATCTAATTGCACTGGACCTTACTTTTCTTTTTTCTTTTTTTTTTTTTAAAGATTTTATTTATTTATTAGACAGAGAGAAATCACAAGTAGGCAGAGAGGCAGGCAGAGAGAGAGGAGGAAGCAGGCTCCCCGCTGAGCAGAAAGCCTGATGTGGGGCTTGAACCCAGGACCTGGGATCATGACCTGAGCCGAAGGCAGCGGCTTAACCCACTGAGCCACCCAGGCGCCCCTGGACCTTACTTTTCTTATATAAGAAACAGACCTGAGGTTTTCACCATCCTCCACCTCCAAAGACTGAAAAGAAGTGGGGAATGTGGCATAAACAGGTTTCCAGGGGGCTGGGTTCAGGGGTGCGGAAGCCTGCAGAACACACTGTGCCTGTTTGCCCCTGGGTGACAAGGCGCTGGGGCAGCAGGAGGGGCCTGTGCTGGAGGTCAGGACACTTGGCTTTGGTTCCTAGCTGCACTACTAACTTGTGACAGAGTCCTTCATACCTCTGACCCCTGATTTCCTTATCCATTAAGTAGGGCGCCGAATCCTCCCCTGAAATGTACACAGCAATCTTTACAAACCAGAGCGCCTATTATAAAAGCCCGTGGCCCTCGCAGTGAGACTGGTCACCCTGCTTGAAGTCCCACCACGGGTGCTCTGGGTAGATTTTAGAATCAAAAGCCTTGTACCAGGGCTCTGCCTTTGCCCCGTACTCCCCCTTGTACCCTCGAGCTTGTTGCTCACGCCACTGGGCTAAACTCTACCTGCCAGGTGGGGATGACAGTGGTTCATGTTTCATAGATCTCTCTGAAGGTTGGACAAGACAGTGGGTAGAGAGACAGGCAAACCGTAAAGGCCTGGGTGCATGTGGGGCTTATTTTTTTTCTCTGCTGCTGGGGCTGCACTCTCTTACTCCCTAGGTGACTTTGTAGATGGAGTGCAGTGACCTCAGTTTGCCTATCTGTAGAAGAGGCACAGGAACCAGTGCTTTTTCTTCCTGATGGGGCCAGGATAAGCCTGGATCAAATGTTCGCAGGAGGAACCTGGCTGGTGGGGGGGCTTTCCTGGGGACTGAGGGGTGAGGAAGGTAGCCACTAAGTCCCCTGTCATAAAAGCCCCAGAGAGCAGTATTTTTAGCTGCCTTTCCTGGGCAAAGCTCCAACTTCTGCATTTTAATGGAGAAATAATTCTCACAGTGCGACAAGCTGTAGCCTGCAGGTGTCATATCCATATTAAAGAGGGGACAGAGCAAGGGTTCATTTGCCTGGCTTGAGGTGTGACCAGAATTCACCTCCAGGAGCACTTGTAAGCAGGGCTGTGAAGACCAATTAGTGAATCTGATCGCTCAGAGGGAGGGGCCTGGGTGGGGGATGAAGACAGCAGGGCTGGGGGTCCTGAGCCATCCTGATTGTCCTTTAACAGAGCACCGTGCCTCTGCTTGTGCAAGAGCAGGGACTGTGCTTTCCCCAGGTCCATTCAGCGGGGAGGCACCTGAACTTGCCCGTCCCAGGGGGCAGTTGCTGACTGTGTGGGCCAATGAGCAGAGTGACTCTCACGGCTTCTGAGCTGACCAATTCCAAAGGTCCTTCTGCAAAGCCCAAGTCTTAAACTGAAATGTGAAGCCAAGATTTGCCCCAAGTAGCAAAATCCTGGACCTTCAAGTGCAGGGCGCTCGCAGAGAAGCGGGAGCTGAGGAAGGCGTGCAGTAACATGTGCGAACATTGCAAATGCAAACAATATTATGTTAAACTAACAAACACAAACAAAGCACCACAGGCCCAAAACAGCATCGCTTAGGCTGAGTCCCTATACTGGGGCTTAATGTGTCATCTAATTGCACTTTTGACCTCCCCCAGAAATATCGTCTTAGGGATTTTCTGTGGGGTCGCCAATGAATCTTCCATGTGAGCCTTCTCTGTTCACCGAAGGAAGATGAGGTCATCTGCATGATAAGATCCCTGGCTTTTCCTGTTGCTTTTCCCGGCCAGGGAAATTGGCCTTGCCTGGAACAAGTCTTTTGCCAAAAACTTTCTTGCCCCACCCTCCTATAAGAGCCTTCCCTTTTGTACAACTCCTGGGAGCTTCCCTTTCCTAGCTTGGTGGCCTGAATTGTTTAATAAAGCCAATTAGATCTTCAGATTTACTCGGTTGAATTTTGGTCTTTAACACAGAAACGCACAAGGCGGTTGTCTTCACCTGCAGTCCCTGCACGCAGAGGGAAGCACTGTTAAGGGTTTGCTATCCTTCTACACTTTTCCCTAGGCTAACACTTTTATAAAACTGAAACCATATGTATTGTTTTTTCTTTCTTTTTTTAAAGAGATTTTCTTTCTTTGTTTGAGAGAGAGTGAGAGCACGAGATTGGGGAAGATCAGAGGGAGAAGCAGACTCTCCACTGAGTGGGGAGCCCGATGTGGGAACTGATCCAGGGACTCTGGGATCATGACCTGAGCTTAACCGACTGAGCCACTCAATTGTTCTTCAACTTCATATAAACGGAACCCTACAGTACATACTACTTTGTGTCTAGCTTCTTTCAGAGACATCCCTCATTCCTTTTTTTTTCTTTTTTAAGATTTTATTTATTTCACAGAGAGAGCACAAGCAGGGGAAGTGCCAGGCAGAGGGAGAGGGAGAAGCAGGCTTCCCCCACAGAGCAGGGAGCCTGATGTGGGACTCGATCCCAGGACCCTGGGATCATGACCTGAGCTGAAGGCAGCTGCTTAACCGACTGAGCCACCCAGGCGCCCCATCCGGTCATTCTTTTAAAATGTCTACATAATATCTCACAGTACTGTTGTCCTAGAATATACTTTGCCAGTTCCTATAATTTGGATACAGATAATGCAGGTTTGTGCTCGAGTTTGTATGGTATGGAGCCCCAGAAGTGGGATCTCAGGGTCACATGTATACATTAAAAGTTGGTGGAGAGATGGGGCGCCTGGGTGGCTCAGTGGGTCAAAGCCTCTGCCTTCGGCTCAGGTCATGATCCCAGGGTCCTGGGATCGAGCCCCGCATCGGGCTCTCTGCTCAGCAGGGAGCCTGCTTCCTCCTCTCTCTCTGCCTGCTTCTCTGCCTACTTGTGATCTCCGTCTGTCAAATAAATAAATAAAATCTTTAAAAAAAAAAAAAGTTGGTGGAGTTGCCAGCTGTTTTGGACAGCCTTTTTAGCCAGTCTCCGTGGCAGCAAGAATGAGCAAGCAGAGAACACTTAGGGCCTCTAGCAGCGGGGATCCTAGATAGGGCAGGAAGGGTGCTGGGAATTCCAGCACACAGCGGGGCTTGAAGGGACTCGTGGGTGGGGCCCTACTCAGGAGCAGGTGGGGCCTGCAGTCATCTCCTCTCCCAGCTGCTCTGGGCCGCCAGCCCTTCAGTCTCTGCCTTCTGGTAGTCCCGTGCCTCTGTCCATAATGGTGACTAAGGAGGAGGTGCTTGTTAGAACACAGCACACCCAGGATCTCATGGGGCAGAACCATCCAAGCCTTCAGAGACAGAGGGGTTCTGACCTTTGCTCCCAGCCTTTCCCCAGCGTCTGAACAGCAGACACATCCTCTTCTCTTCAACCTCCCTCGGTGAATGTGATTTCTCCACCCCCGTTGGCCTCCTCTGGACATGTTTCATCACCATCCTTTCAGACTGAGCCCCTGGCCTGATAATGTTTCAGCTCATAATAGATCGTTCTCTTATCTCCTTGATCCTGAGCACTGTGCTCCTAGTGATACAACTCCAGATTCCATTAGTCCAATAGCTCTTAACCCTGGCTGCACATTAGAATCACTTAGGAGACTTTTTAAAACGCGGGTGCTTAGGGCTCTGTCCCTAGAAGTTCTGATGCAAAATATTTGATGTATGTGACCCAGAGGCTCTAGCCTGGCTTATAAGTTAATGCAAAATAAGGCTCAGAGGGACAATCCTGAGCAGAGACCTTTGAGACCAGGCACCAGAGACAAGCCAGCTGTTCTCAGTGATCACCAAATCAGACCGAGGGTGTTTATTTTCTCACTAAAGGGAGTGCTGAAAATACAGGTGCAAAAAAGGTTGAGGGAATCTGTGATCCTATGTGCATGAAGAAGGGAGAGCCCTGTGTTGTGGGGCCCAGGGGAGAGCAGGAACCCCGAATTCTTGCCCTCAGTCAGACCAGGCACCCGGCTCTGGGGGATTGAGGAAGGTTGGGGTGTCATGGATGATGGCTCAGACCCTTCAGCTCAGTGTAGGAAATGGGGCTCCTTCCCCCCTCCTCCCACTGCCTCCCTTTCTTCCTCTGTCTCTCTCCGGGTCGGTCACCCCCAGGCATCCAGATGTGCACAGCCACGTTGCTGGTTCTGGCTCCCTCCCTCCCCCACTCCAGCACTGTGTTCTGCACAGAGACAAAGACCATCTGTCCTGCTCCCTGCAGCCGTCAGTGTGCATGCATGAGCCAGGCACAAAGAAGCAGCCTTGTGCTCCTCCTGCTTCCTTCCCTTCATGTCTCAGACTTCCTTCTGCCCCAGGGTATCCCGACCCTCTACTGTACTGCAGAGGAGCCAGTGACTGGAGGGAATGTAGCCTTCTTCCTATCCACTGCCCCTCGCCGCCATCTTTCAGGGTCTCTGGACTTGAGTCCTTCCTGAGTCTCTCTATCTGGTCCCACAATTCCCTGGGCCATCAGGCTTTTGGTCCGGGGGCGAGGGGGGCGTTGCTGTTGTTGGCACCCTGTTCTGCTCCCTTCCTGCTCTCATGTCTCAGTATCTTCTCTGAAATGTTTCCTGAAGAATGTGACCCCCAGTCTTGGGGTGTTGGAGGAAGGCAACCAGAGAAGCATCTCTGCCAGTCGCTGACCTGACATTTTGCCTTCTTTGCTAAGGTAATGTAGTGTTATTTGTTGCTAATGAATGAACGTACTATTTTTTTCTTCCTAGAGCTTTCATAATTGCTTTGAAGTCCATGTGCTCACTGATGGCACCTTCAGAGAACCTTCCAGGAACCCGAAGGAGACCAGGCTGTGGATGCAGCTCAGTCTCCGCGGGTGACCATGCTAAGGGCCTGGGTGACATGGCTGGGGTGCTGATTTCCTCGGCGTCTCTATCCACCCTGCCCTTCTGGGTGTCCGCCTGCCCACTGCAGCTGGGAGGATCTGGGTCAGCGCAACCAGAGAATGCTGGCAGCCAGGGATTCCAGACCTAGGGCATTTGTAGAATGGGCCCTGCAGTGCTGAGAGAGGAGGGCATTTTGCCCTGTCTAGAGAATGCGTGACGAGGGAGAAGGGGACAGAGATGACTGGCAGGGTGGCAGAAGTTGCACGCACCACATTCTGTCCTATTTACAAGCTTCGCTCAAGCTCCCCCTGACTCCCACCAGATCTGCCCTCTGTCCCTTCCGTAGTGCCTCCCCCCACACCTCTGCCTGCTCCTTGGTGCTTCACTGCCAGGGGAAGGCACGAGCTCCTCCACTGTTCTCTGGGAGTTCACTTCCTTCTCAGCCCCACAGGTCTGGGTCCCACGCCCAGCCCTGGGCACAGAGTAGACCCTGTGGGTGGCAGGGAGGCACCCATACCACATGAACCCTGTCTCTGAAGGGCAGGGACTGAGCCTGAAGTTTGCTTCTGCACTATCCCTGAAAAAAGAATTTCCTAGCGAATGAGTAATGTAAATGAGGCTGCCAAAGGGTGCTTAACCTATTTAAAGGAATAATCTATTTTAAAAATCTCTTAGAAGTACCTATTTACCCAGAAACAATTGATATGGTAATTGCAAGTCATTCTCTCTCTCTCTCTCTCTCTCTCTCTCTCTCTCTCTCTCTCTGTTATTTAGCAGAGAAGGTTCCCTAAGCTCCCTTTGCCCACCCCCCCCCCAGGTCTGGGGTAGAAAACACTACCGGCTAGCCCTTGGGGAGCTGGGGAGGAAGTGGTCTGTGTCCTTGCAGGCTGTGTCTGTAAAATGGGGCCAAGAGTAGCACCCTCCTTCACAGGTTGGCTGAGACAGAGACGTCACCCACAGGACCGAGGCTTCATGGGGCCACCTCACCTGCACTCATGCAGCATGGGAAGATAAGTCTGAGCAGAGGGCGCTGGGCTCAGTAGAGACAAAGGAGAGGGGACAGACCAACAGGGCGGGGGATGGGATCGGGGAGGACTGCTCACTGCTCAGCTGAAGATGGCAGTTGAAGGAGCTCCAGGTACAAGAGAGAAGCGACCACAGCCCCCTGGGTACCAGCATTGTAGATCAATGTAATCCCTTGGCCTGCAGATCGATCCTGCTTTCTCGGGGTGTAATTGACTTGTTGGTGTTGGCTTGGGGGAGAGAAAGAAGCTCTTTTCCAGGGAGAGGAGCTGCATCAGAGGCAGCCATGGCGCCCCCATTCCTGCCCACCACTGCCAGCAGGATGATGGGGCAGTAGGCATATACCATTCTTACCCCCTCCCCAGGCCCCATCCAGGGCTCTCCCTGCCTACTGGAGTGGAGCTAGGCGAGGCAAGCCGCTCCTGGGGGTAGTCTGACCCTGTGCACCTGCTCAGGCTCTGCTTCTCTTGGTCTGACTTGGCCCCTGCTGGTGGGGGTGGGGTGGAGGGGTGGAGGGAGAAGGCGATGAGGTAGGAGAGCAAAGGACAGCATCCACAATCTGGGTACATCAGCCTGCCCAGGACGGGAGCCTCAGCCTCTTCTCCACTGTACTGTTGAGCTCAGAGGAGGGGAGCAACTGGGAGTTGGCCAGCAACTGGGAGCAGATCTCAGAGGAAAACCCAAGAGGCTCCTGCCCCCAGCTCAGGGCTGTGTCCACAGGACTCGGTTATATAGCCCTATGGGGTTTGATCTGAGGCTAGGGACATGGTTATCTGAGCAGCCACCTCCTGCAATGGGTAGGGCTGCCCAACAGAAAGCAATTTTCTTTGCAGCCCCCACAGCCCAGCCCCTCCAAAGGAGTATGTGTTTCATTGGTGGTGATGGCGGCAGAAGCCTAGACTTTTGGGGGCATTTCTCTTCCCGGCCTCAGCAGCCTCCCTTCCACTCCTGTAGTTTTCTTAATAAACACCTTTAAAATATTTATGAAGGCAACTTCAGTGAAGAAACACAATGTTGTTTTAAAATTACTTTCTTCTAAAAAAATAAAATAAAATAAAATAAAATAACTTTCTTCTAATAGGTAGCTTTGGCAATTCCCAAGTTCTGGAGGGGAGGCCCATCAGGGTAAAAGGCTTTCCTTTAATGAGCTAAGCAGTGGGGATCCCTTCCCTCTCTTGGGGGACCTGACCTTGTGGCAGGTGTGGAGCTGTGACAGTTTGACAGGGCTCAGGGACCGGAACGTGGAGTATGGAGGAATGGGTTAAGGGAGGGAGCAGACTGGCAGAGGCTCTTGGGAGAACTGACAAGGGAGAAACCTGAAACCTCAGTTTCTTTGGGACCATGGACAGCACCGCTGGGCTGTGCTCCTGGGGTGTCTGAAAAGCCCCGAAGCTGACAGCTAGCACTCCTGGATCTGTGCCCCACTTTGTTGATAGGAATGGGGAAGGGCTGTGCTCTAGAAGGAAGTGACGGATGCCATGGGTTGGCGGGGTGGGGTCAGGGGCGCCTTGGGCCCCAAACATTTGGTGGCTGAACTCAGGGACTCTCCAGCAGCCCCAGGGTGGGGGGAAGATAGGATATCAGCACCTTGTTTGGACATGCTGGAGATGGGATTCAGCAGCTGGCCTCCAGATATTTCTGTCTGGCCTTCGAAACTCCAAGGGGCCCCTACCTACCCTCCTTTCTTGCACAAAGCCCTATGCTGCCTTCTCATGTCAGCTAGGATGTCACCCTGTCCAACCTCCCCCAGTACAGATAGGACATAGATGCCCCTCCCTACGCCCCTGCCCTTCCCCAAACTAAAAGGAAAACCTCTATCCTTATCTATCTGGAATGGAGGGGAGGCCCTGGCAGAGAAATGTGGAGAGAAGGGTTCTATCGTCGCCCTGTTCACGCCCAGAAAAGTCTCTTTCTAACAAGAACTGTTTTCATCACCATTGCCTAAAGCCTGGAGCTGCTCTAATTACGTGTCGGGCTGGAATCTGACAGGAAGCATTTTAATTATTAATTTGAAGTGTGCTGAGTATGGGGATGGAGGAGGCCCGATTCCTTCAGCTCACTCATGCCTGGCTCCGTCTGTTGGGACCTCATTAGGGACACCTCAGGCCTTCCAGGCATCTCTGCCTGGCCGGAGCCTCTTTCCTGCCATGGCCCAGGGCCTGCATCTCCCATGCCTCTGCCCTTTCTGACCCCCTTCTTGGCGCAGCTCTTTCCGGTTTTCCTTGTTGACAGAGTCCCTCCTCATGGAGTCTACAGTTCCCGCCATACAGATGGAGGACACCGAGGAGGGGGGTGGTGGGGGGAGAGGCACTGCCCCAGGTCACAGCTCCCAGCAGCCCCAGGCAGGGCAGAGACTTTGGCTTTTCCAACTGGAGCTCTTGAGTTCTTGCCTGCCAGCGGAGGTGGCCTTCCGCCAGGCTGTTCATCCTTTGGTGGCTTATCTTCCTACTTACCATATCTGTGCCGATGCACTGACTTCCCTTTGATTTGTTGTCTGCACCTGCCACCTTCAAGGACCATTTTCTGGCTCCATTTACACCCAGGCATGGGCATAACCTTCTGGGATCTGGGGCTGGACTGCTGGTCCTGTTCCGGGGAAGGTAGAGTCAGGGCCTGCGGGGGACCTGGGACGTCATCTGGCCTATTGTCTCCTCTGCCCCCAGGGAAGGAAGCCTGAGCCTCTGCTCACCAGTGATCTTCTAGATCTGACCTCCCCACCCTCAAGGCCTGATACTCCTATCACACATCATCGTTTCTGCATTTCTGGATTCAGAGCCCCAAAGTCCCAGCCCGGGCAGCAGGCCTAGAGTTGACAAATGTACCATTTCACGTGTGTCTACCTGCTGACTTGCTTCTGTAGCTGAAAACACCGTCTGTTGCTCCTCTGAGCCCAGGGGGCTTGTGAGGTCGAGACTGTGTTCCCATCCCTGGCTCTTCTCCTTGAGTTGCTGGCTGCCCCGGGGAAGCCCGGCCCCACCCTGGCTGATCCCCGTCCTCCCACGCCATGCCTGCCTCTGCCTGCATCTCCAAGTCTGCCATTCAGGAAGCTGCTCTCAGCCAGTGGCCTCTGGTTGGTTTCTTTACACAGCCTTCCTTTCTGTTAGATCCCAGGATGGGATGGAGAGGTCATGATCCACTAGGAGAGATAACATTTATACAAGCTTGAAGTAGGAGGAGCTGTGGGCCCCAGAGGAATAACAGAAGGCTTCCCAGAGAGGGTGATGTGTGAACTGAGTCTTGGAGTTTACGTGGTATTTGAGTCATGGTTGGGTGCAGGAAACAGAAGTGACTGTATTTTAGGCAGAAAGAGGTTGAATACAGGGTACCGGGTATTTACAAAATCATTGGAAGGGGTGGAGGAGCAGGCTTGAGGCTGGGTCTCCAGGAATGACTGCAAAAACACCGCAGAACTGGGGGGCCCGAGTGGCTCAGATGGTTAGCCGTCTGCCTTCAGCACAGGTCATGATCCCAGGGTCCTGGGATCAAGCCCTGCATCGGGCTCCCGGCTTGGCGGGGAGTCTGCTTCTACCTCTCTTTCTCCCCACTGTTCCCCTGCTTGTGCTCTCTCACTCTCTCTGTTAAATAAATAAATAAAATATCAAAAAGAAAAAAAAAAAAAAAAGAATACCGCAGAACTGACCAGCCGGCACATGGTGACAATCGGAAAGGCACTGTGGTAGGCTGACTATCCCATCAGATTCCTGGAACCTGTGAGTGTTATTTTGTATGGCAAAGGGACACATTGTAGTTGTTATTAAGTGAAGAATCTTGAGATGGAAAGGTTATCCTGGATAATCCAGGTGGGCCCAGTATAATCACAAGGGTCCTTATGTAAGAGGGAGGCAGGAAGCAAAGTCAGAAGAGGAACGGAAGGTCAGAAACAGAAGCTGGCTTGAAGATGGAGGAAGGGGCCAGCGGCCAAGGAATGCAAACAGCCTAGAAATGGGTTCTTGTCCATGGCTCCAGAAGGAACGCAGGCCTGCCGACCTTGATTCTGACCCAGTGAGATTGATTTTGGATCCTGACCTCCACAGCTGTAAGAGAATTGTCATGTTAAGCCTCTGAACCGCGGTAATCAGTTATAGCAACAGAAGAATGTGGGGTGTGGGGAAGGAATCCTTGGAACCGGTGGGTTCAATGCTGCCGTAGCCGGGTCCAGGGATCAAGGACCGTGCTCCTGCCTCCCCACACTCCTGAGTCCAAAGACTTGATGCTCAAATGCTACTGCATTTGCACAACTGGGCTGCTGGCCGAAAACAGCCCAGAGCAGCCATATACAGTCTCCTAATCTGCCTTCCGAGTCTTGCCAAAGTGCCTCTAATTGCTGGAACCTAGCTCACACACAGAGCCTCAGCTGCAAGGGGGCCCGAAAGTGTCATTTTTAGCTTTCCAGCCACAGACGTCCAGCAAGGCCACTAGGAGGGGGTAGGAACGGGATGCCGGGTGTTGCGCAAACATGCCAGCCAGTGGGGAATAATGAATGATGACAATGAGTAATATGCCTCAACACCTGTTTGTGGGTGCACTCTGAAAGCCTCCCCCTGGCCCATGCATGGGTGTCATTGAATTGTCCCCCATAATCTGACAAAGATAAGCTCTTTGCCCAAAGCCCCACAGCAAGCATGTGCTAAGGGCAGGCTCTGAACCCAGCTGTGCTCTACTTTAGAGCCTGAATTTTAACAACTGCACAGGACAGAGGAGAAGCAGGGTCAGTCCTCGAGGGGGAATGGCCCCAAAGAACACAGAGGCACGATGGAATTGGGTATTGGAGGAACAGTACACCGCTTGTCTGCCCTCGCATGAAGGATGGTAGGTGGGAGAGGGAAGGAGAGCCGGCAGGGACCAGCCCATGGAGGGACTCAATGTCCTGCTGTGTAATCTTAAAGGCCACCAGGAGCCACTGAAGTTTCTTCTTCCTCTTCCTTCTCCTTCCTTTCACAGGAGCTTATAAAGCAGGAAGGTGATAAGTTGTTTCGCATTTTATATGTAAAGAATGGCTTATACTAGAGATTAGGGAGCTGACTCAGAGAATACACTGAGCCCCGATTCTGGTCACACATGGAGTCTCGATCCCGGTCACACACTGAGCCCCGATCTTGGTCATACATGGAGCTCCAACCCTGGTCCCACACAGAGCCCCAACCCTTGTCACACACGGAGTTCTGACCCTGGTCACACACTGAACCCTGATCCTGGTCACACACTGAACCCCGACCCTGTCACACTCTGAACCCTACCTTTAGACTAGACTGAGTCCTATCCCTGACCTCTTCCTGAGCCCTAATTCTGAATGTAGACTGAGCCTGTCCAGCAGCTGAGTCCTTATCTCATCCAATTATACCAGGAATGCCCCTGATCACTGGGGCGCTCTCATCAAAGAACGGTTCACTCAGTACAGCCATTCTCTACTGCTGTGTCCATGGCCCAGAGCTCACATCTTTAAAAAGCAGAGAAGTGTCATCTTCTTGGTGAAGGATGACTAGACAAAGCTTGCTTTGTACCTGATGAATTGAGGAGAAACAGGGACAGGAAGAGGCAGGGGAAGAGGAAAGTGAGTTTCTAGAACATTAAGCTGCTTTTTCTATAATGAAGGGAGCTCTCATTACAAACCCGGAGCTCCCTGATAACCAGAGGGGGTGGGGGGGTGGGGAGAGCAGAGTGACAACTGGGAGCTCGCTGTGCTCTGTGGGGCCTCTCAGAGAAGGCTCAGCCCCTTGGCCCTCCCCCAGCCACAGCCAGGCGGGCTCTTAATGAGAAGAGGTCTGAGGATACCAGGTGAGCAGGGCCAGCCCAGCCCAGGTTTCACCGGTACCCGCAGGCAGGGCACAGGCAACACTGCGGCTGGGGGAGGCAGGAGGCTGGAAGTTGGAGGAGGCTCCTTCCAGAACTAGTGGATTGGTGGAATAAACACAAGCCCTATTTGATTTGAAGATTCCTTTATTAAGAAGTAGGAAATCATCCTTCAGCCCTGTAATGATGCTCTGAATTAGAAAACAAACAAATCAAAACAAAACTGGGAGAGTGCCTTGGCACTGCCAGCAGAGGTCGGACACCTCAAAGAGCAGGAACGTCAGGCAAAGCGCCTTTCTTTTCCCTTTGCCCGCCCCCCCCCCCAAGACCAGGCATGACACCCCCTCCTCTTGGAAAGATTTTAGGTGTCTTGGCCCCCACTCTGGATCTGGAAAGAGGTTTGAACCATGAGGGCAAAGGAGGGCTATTGAGGGCCTGAGCAAGGGTGAGAGACCTATCCATTCAGTGCGTATTCACTGAGAACCTGTGCCAGCTCCCCGGAGTGGGCGAATTATTCCTGCCTTCAAGGGGCTTGCAGTACGCAGGAGCAGACGGCTGCATGGGGAAAACACAGGCCAGTGCAGTAGTGAGGGTGGATCTAAGGTATGTTCTGGAAGGGGCCTGATAAAAGATGAGCTGAGGGCAGGTGGGAGCCACAGAGGAATCAGACTTGCATACCCAAAGGAGTCACTGTAGATGACTGAGAGCCTCCAGGGGAGTTTGTGGGAGGGGCGGAGTGTGAGGACTGGGGAGTGCCTGCCCCACTTCGGGGGGGGGGGGGGACACTCGCCCAGTAATGTCAGATCTTTTTTTTTTAAGACAATTTTTTTAGAGCAAAAGTGAGGGGGATTTTTTTTTTCCTCAAGAAACCTGAAATCTGTATTTTTATGTAAAATCCTCTTCGAATTCTGTGTGGGGAGCAAAGCAGGTGTTCAGTCCACCAATTTCCAACCTCTGCAGGAGAGGCAGAGAAATGCCCAGGGAAATTGGAGAGTGAGTAGGGTCGGTGGGGCTCGAGGCGGGTGCCTCTGGGCTAGAGAAGTTCTCAGAGCGCCCCCTTCAGGGCAGGAGGTCCTCCTGCAGCCTCCCTGACCGCCCAGCCCCCAGCCAGAGCCGAAGGAACACTTCTTGTATGAAGAAGCCAGAAGGCGGGCCTGAACTGGGTTTTCCTTTGAGGAGGCAGGAACCCAAGGAAGACCCATCCACTGAATGTGCAAGACGGTATTCCCTGTCTGGTGATTACCCTGAAAGATCCCTCCTCTTGTCTACGCAGGATCTGGGGTGAAGCCAATCCTGAGAGGTGCAGCCCCTCATTCAGGTACCAGGGACAGTGCAGTGTGCCACCCATGAAAGGAGTGTTAGGCTGAGCACCCCTGGGCCCTGTCCTAGAGCCGTCTCCTCACCAGGCTGATCTCTGGCTTCACGGTCCTGGCTCCTTTCCCAGAAACCGCCTGTCGCCCGCCGCCCCCCTCCATGCCTCTGGGATCACAGGCTACACTGAACCCTCTTCACCCCACACAGGCCAAACGCTGGGCTCATCACTCCTGGGAATCATCCTTTCTTGTTTGTTTGATGGATTTAACTCTCCACTCTCACCCTGGGTGAGATTTACCTCCTCCCATTGTCTCTGGAGGGAGTGGTCAGTGGTGGGGCCAAAGGGGAGAGATGGTGCCAGTATTCTCTCCTGCCCCCTGCACTCCTGGCTTACCAGTGAACTTCTCTTCCCCATCTCTCCAAAGCGGACTTAGCATCCCAACCTCCTTTGGAATCTTTCCCATAATCAGTATATGGCTTGGCTGCCTCCCTACAAGGTCTCCTAGGAAGGCCCTACCACTGATCCTAGAGAACCCCACAGAAGCCAGGGTCCCCCGGCCTTTTTCCACTGTTCCTCTGCAGGCTATGACCTATAGTGACCCCCACCCTGTGTTGCCTTCTTGAGGGCGGAGGATGGGTGGGGTAGAGCAAATGGCAGGTGAGTTGGTCCTGGAGACTGGGATTTGTAATGTGGCAGGTGGCAGGGAGGATGCCCTGCAGGGTCTGCAGCCCTGTGTGGTTGCCTGCAGAGAGAAGCTCCTGCCCTCTGCAAGTTCCAGCAGGGATAGGAGAGAGAGGGAGCAGCCTGCACAGGGAACTGAGAGCCTCAGGCGGGTGTGTGAGCTTGAATGTTCCTGGCAGGGAGTCAGATCTGATCAGCCATGGTGCCTGGGTGTGGACAGGGTTGGCCTGAGGTCACCCACCTCGGTCTCCTCGGCTGGCACGGCTGGGGCCAGGTGAAGTGGGAGAGGTGGGTGTTGACAGTGGTGTGCTCCTCCATGCAGCTGGCTTTCAGGCCCGGCACGTGGGCAGAGTCAGGTCTCATCAGGGTCTCTGGCTAGTCTGCCTGGAGGGGGGCAATGTGGCCCCCGCATCCCAACCCCCACCCTGATGAGAAAGGAAGGTTCTGTGAGAATGCATTGCTGGAGCACTGCTTAACCTGTTAAGATATAATGACTTTGGAGGGCTTTAGCAATGTGCTATTTTACTTAGCAATGTGCTAATCATGTGCTGTTCTTATCCATTCATTAAAGTTGGTCCCTGTCATGAGCACTTCTCCTGGCTAATGCTTTACTGATCTCTCTTAATCTATTTTCCCAGTCCCGGACTAGACAGGAAAGCTAGATTCCTTCCCCCGCAGTCAGGGGCATGCAGCGGCTCTGAGGAGGGCGGTGAGACTCTTAAGTCCCTTGCTGCTGGTGCTCCCATCTTTCCCAAATGGTGCCAACCCTTTGCTGTAGCGAGTTCTCTCTACTCTCCGCCGGACGGCCGTCCCAGCCATCTGTATAAGGTTCCGCCGGCCCCAGATACCCTTGGCACCCTCTTCCAGGTGCCCAAATTCTACTCCATGGCAAATGCATTCCATTCCAAGTCCCTCATCTTCTCAGAAGTCTTTCCCACACCCTGTAACTCCTAACAAATGCCAGTTCAGCCCGGGCCAGAAAAGGGTGGGCATAGATGTGGCTGAAGCCCTTGTCTTCCAGGCTCTGCTGGAGATTCGAGAAGGGGAACGCTTACTTTGGATTGGGAACGTGTGAGAGTCTCGATCCAGATCCTGTTTCTGTACTTAAGAGCTGGTTATTTGGGGCAGGATACTCTACCTGTGTCTCAGTTTTCTCGTCTGTAAAATGGTAACGGTCTCAGTTACTTGGACGGGTGTTGTAGAGTAGGTGAGATCATTGACACAAGGTGTCTAACACAATACCAAAGAGGAGGTACTCCATAAACATATAGAGTAAATAATACTAGCAATGTCAAGTTCCCGGCCCCCTCAATTTCTGACTGTGCAACTTTGAACAAATTCCTTGTGTCTTCATTTGTACTGTCATCTATGAAGTGAAGATTGTATTTCATCCAAGGATTCAATAAATAATTATGGAGCAACTTACGATGTGCTGGGCATTACTAAACCTGTCATTTACTGGTAGTTCATCCTAGGTAGTCAATAACTGTCAGTTTTCTTATATAAGTCACAGCTTGGCAGTGGGAGATAGAAGGGTTGGCGCAGAGGAAGGGGACTCAGGAGGGGAAGGGTGGAAGGCTAGGCCTGCCTCACTTTCCCAGCTTCCTTCCTATCCTTTCTCTCTTCTGTCAGTACAGCCTCACTTTGCCTCTGTGGGGGTGGGGTGGTGGATGGTGCTGGGATCTCTAAATCGTTTTCTGTCCTTTCTGCCTCTTGGTCCCATCAGAGTGCATGTATAAACTGGATCACCTGTCCGTTGCCTATAAAATGGAGATAGTGATACCTCTTTATTCTCAGACACTGGGGGCACTGCCACAATGTCCACCTCATTCAGAGTGGTCTCCTCACCAAGCTTTTCTGCAGCTTCATGCTCCTGGCTCCTCTCCCAGGGACCAGAGTCTGGACACAACATCACCCCTGGCTCCTTCATCCTGAGGCCTCACACCCTTCCCTTTTGCCTTTGCCCAGCCCCCAGCCACACCATACCAGATCCCCACGGGGGCTTCTGTGTATGCGTGTGCATAAGCAGCGTGAGACTGGACACATGTGAGATCTACAATAAAATTGGATTGAACGAACCTGCGATGAATGCCCCCTTTGCAAGTGGGGCTCATTCATGATCCATTTGGTGCCAAGCTCTGTGTCAAGGGCCACAGCATCGGTGTCACTAATTGCCAAGCTCTCTAAAGACTGAACATCATTCACACTCTCAGCACCTCCCTGTCCTCACCAGGCCACCTGTCTCTCAGACCTCCAGCCCCCTCCCTCACCTCCAGAGGTCCCCCACCATGGATTTTGGTTGCTGCACATGTTGGAATGACAAGTCACTGACTTTGGGGTCAAAGCCTGGTGCCATCACTCACCCCGTGCCTTCAGGCAAGTCATTTAACTTCTCAGAGTTTCATGGCTCTCATCTGGAAAATAGGCATGCATCAAATTGCTTATCTCATGTTTGCTGTGGGGAATAAATGAGATAAGGCATATGCTTAGAACACTGGCCGGGCACATAGTACATGCTCAGTGAACGTGAGCTATTTATGACAGTTAGGACTCCTCCTGCTCACAAGCCCGCTTCCCTCCCCCTCTGCCACAAGCCTGAGCACACAGTCGGTGGTCGGTAAAACAAGATTTCCCAGAAATAGGGAGATCTGATGGACATACTGGGTGAGGAGAGCCAGAAACTGCCAGAGGTTTGTAGAGGGAGAGGGATTTGCCCATGGAGGAGCAGACAGGTCTGGTGAAGGATCTCGGGGACAGCTGTTTCTGTCTGAAGGACAGGGAGCTTGTGGCTCATGTCTTCCACAGCTCCACAGCTCTGACGGCCACAGTTCTCTCCTTGGGTGACCACATTCTGTGTTTCAAGTCACAAGCAAGCCATGAGGAGACCATGCCACTCTAAGGGAGGCCCACGCGGGTATAGCATAATTACAAGAGGAGTCAATGACTTCTTTGGCCTTCCAGAACCTCTACCCATTTTCCTCTTCCAGGGCCCCCTTGTACTTTTGGCCCATTTGAGGCAAGTAGCCGGGCAGCGGGGCAGGGAACAGCTGACAGATGTCAGCCATGCCCACATGGACTCCCAGAGCCAGAGTGGATGGCTGCGTATGTAGCGGTGGGGAGGGGGGCGGGCTTCTGGGAGAGGCCAATTTCTTGTCCAGGGCTCTCTCGGAGATCTCTGGCTCTGGGCCTCCATTTCTTCCTCAGTGAAATGGGGACCATTCTGTAGGTTTCTTTACCCTGACTGTTGTTAAGACCAGAAACAATCTGGCCATCAGAGAGGAAAAACAAGTCTGGAGGTAGAAGTGGATGTCTTCCCTCAGAGCTAGGTGAGTCCAGACCTGGGAAGGGACTGCCTGGCCTGCCCCGTCCCCATGGTCAGACAGGGCAGGCCCCAGCTGGCTCCTTCCTCAGGGGAGCCCCTAGCATCCATCCTCTGAGCCACGTCCCATCACTGAACCCCCCAAGAGTGGCCTTGGACTGACAGAGGGGCTCAGACCCCTAACTCTCAGGCTGGTCCCGGCAGTTAGCACGCACCCTCCCCAGCCCACCCATGGATTTCCACCCCAGAAGCTGCACCGTGGCTAGCTCTTCAGGGCTCTGACTCCTGACCTCAGCCCAGGCCTGAAGGGAGATCCCCACCCTGCAGTCCAACACATCCTTGGCCCAGCCCGTGTCATGGTAATAGCACCCTCGGCCTCTGTTCCAGACTGGTCTGCACCATCTTTCTGTCTCCCCTCTGCTAGGCTCAGGCAGGGGCAGTCTCCCCAGAGACCCCTCCCAATGGGTCCTGGTGGGCTGTAACTCTGTCTTAACTGAAATGGGCAGCAGGGAGGCCCTCCGAGGAATGACATCCTTGCTGTGCCTCGACCAACACTTCCCTGCTCCGAGGGAGGGTCGGTGGATGGAGCTGCAGCCATCCCGGCCTCAAGCTGCCTTGAGGGGGAGGCGGGGGGCAAGGCAAAGGAGTGGCCCAGGGACAGCTCCCAGTTGGGGGTGTGTGTGGCTCCTTTCCTCACACCCCTCAATGTTCCTCTCCCTGGAAAACACTGGAAACCAGGTTGGGAGTCACATTGATCACAGTGCATGTCCAGTCCTATTTCTTATCTTGTCAAAGGCCCACGGCAGCCAGTGAGGTAGGTAAAGACTAGCAGCCCCATTTTCTAGACCAGGTAGATAGGCTCAGAGTGGCAAATGGACTTGCTCAAGGTCACAAAGCTGCAAGAGAGCAAAGCCAGGGTCAGCCTGGAAACCACACACTCACGGGAGGCGGGGTGGCACAGGCTCTGTGACTTCGGGCCAGTTACTTAACATCTCTGAACCTCAGTCTTTTCATCTGAAAACTGGGGACAGTAAGAGTTCCTCTCTTATCAGGTTATTGGGAAGATCAAATGAGATAATGTTCAGATAACTCAGTATAGCAGCAGCAAAGACCTGCCCAATAACGGTGAGCAGGGATTGTGATTATTGGCTCAAGGATAGGCAGGTGCTGTCTCTGTGGAGACCGCGCCTTAGATGAAGCCCCAGATGTAGGTTCCCATCTTGTCTCTGCTGGTGGCCCTCGAGACCCGTTAAAGTGGGTTCAGGTCCTTGTGTGAAGAAGCAGGGGCCTCGTAAGGCCTTTGGATTCCTCTCTGGGTCTGCCTCCTTGGAGAAGTTCAGGTGCCTGCCATGAGCCCTCGTTCACAGCCCCCCAGTGGCTGCTGCCTGCTTTCTCACATGGGCCTCAGGTCTACACTGGGCCTACTCAGGCCACACTAGGCACTGGCTGGGGCTCTGCCCTGAGTCTTCTGTCCCTAGAGGACAAAGCTAAGGATGGGGGCTAGAAGGATTGGGGGTGGTCGAGTCTCCCCAAACAAGCCTCCACCTAACCTAGCCTGGTCCTCCAGGGTCTGGGGAAGCTCAAGCTCCCCAGCATGGAGGCCAGCCCATGTGAGCAGCTTGCTCCTGCTCTGTGTCCTCGGTAACCCTGAGATGGAAGGGGGTGGGGTAGGGTTATGGATCTCCAGGTAAGTTTGCCTTCGGAAAGGAGAGGCAAAAGTCTGCCCTGGAGCAGAAAACATGGGGGGAGGTGGATGTAAATGATCTTGAGCCTGGCTGGGGTGACCCCGCTGCTAGGCCCTCAGTCCTGCCATCAGACCAATGGTTAACCCTGACCTTGGACTCTGCTCCTTGCAAGCTTGCCACCTGCTGATAAATCCCCTCCAGGACAGGGCCAGCGCCAGGGCCAGAGCCAGCAGCCAGAGCCAGTATGCTCAGGAACCTGTGAGAGGAATTCCACCGAATTTACGTACTTTAGAACACCCCTTCCAGGAGCCCTGTGATGAGAAGGAAGGGAAGGTGCTTCTGGCCACACCTTCTGGGACCTAGATGGTGAGGAGGCACCTCTGTGTCTAAGATGAGCTCCGAGAAAGCTCTGGGGCCTTTGGGGCTAGATACTTAGCATTTTAAAATTTTATTATGACTGCGTTTGTTTAAATATATATATATGTATATATATATATATATTTATAGCTCTATGTACCCACCGCCCCCGGGCCCCTCCCCAGACCCTAGTTTTTCCCCTTGGCTTTCTGTTTGGCAGCCGTGTAGGGCAGCAATGTCTGAGTGCTCTTGTCTGACACCGTCTGGGTGCTGCTGTTCCTTGTGACCCTTCGGGTCTGCTCGGGGGCCAAGGTGGGGCCTGGGCGGCGGCCAGTCAATGGAGAGCGCCTTGGCTTATAGGGAGCGGGAGAGGGCTTGAGGGGGCCCACATGGGACTCTGGACGGGGCGGCTCTGGGGACAGGCCCACCTCCTCCTCCGCCACCGCCTCCTCGCCGTCCCCTTCCTCGTCATCACAGCACAGAGCGTGGTAGAGCACTTTGTCACTGAACCGCACCCTCTCGCGCGTGCCCGGGGTCCGCTGGGGCAGCTGGCCCTTTGCAGGGCCAGCACCGAAGGCCTCCTCGCTGGAGGAGTCCGGGGTCTCCACCCGAGGCCCATTGGGGATGGGCGTGCCGCCATTCATGAGCCGGTAGTCAGGGCCAGCCCCAGGCCGGGTCAACTCAGGGCCGTCCACGGAGTCCGAGGGCGTGGATGCGTCCAGGAAGGAGCAGAACTCCCAGCTGTCTGAAAGGATGTCCGCCGTCATGAAGTCCAGGTGCCCCAGGTCGAAGGGGCCGCCCACGCCCGCCTTGTCGCTGCTGGAGGTGCTGCTCACAGTGGCCGTGGTCCAGTCATCTGGCTCCAGTTCAAAGTCGAAGTCTGAGGTTAGCTTATCAATCTGGCTCACCACCTGGCCGGGGAAGGAGAGAGGGGTGAGGGGGCCTAGCATCACATGGGTGCAAGCATGTCCCCATCCCACCCTGCTAGATGCCTGGCTGATGACCCCAGAGGATGGTCACGGGTTTGTCCACCTGTTGAGGGCCCATGTTGGACCAGGGTGAGCAGGTTTGGGCCATTTCCTACTCCTCAGTCCCTCCTTCCGGCCCTGCACCCTCACACCCTTCTCCCCTAAAACCAGCTGCTGCTCTAGGCACAGCCCTGGTGCTCAGAGCTCATTTTCCTTAGATCGAGAGGTAGCTGTTCACACAGGGCTGACCCTCCAGCAAGGCCACTCAGTGGAGAGATGAGCAGACCACGCACCTTTGGAAAAGAAATGATATGGGGTAACTATGAGGAAGACTCTGCCCCCGTTTTCCAAACTCTCCTGGACCAGCCTGTGCTGCTGGTCAGTGACTGTCCCCGTGGGTCTCCTCCATCGCACCCCCACAAACCCCGGAGCCTCCTCCCTCCTTCCCCCGCCCTGCGCCCTGATGAGTGGAGATCAACCCTGCCTGCTGGGGAAGGAATAACACAAGCACCATTTGGTAAGCAGTAAGGAAACCCCCCTCTCAGGACCAGAAATGCTTGTTACAAGCACTCAGGGGGCAGCTTGGCTGCCAAGCTCATGGCATCCAACTCACCCCATGTGAAGGGACACCCTGCCTCTATCTGGGTGGCCTGCCTCAGGACGTCCCCTCGCCTAGGCCCTGCAGCACAGAAACTGGGATGAAGACAGTGAGAGGAAAAAGGAGACCCCATCAGAGATGTCGGAAGAGGACCGAGTAAGAGAAGGAGAAATGATTCTGACCAAAACTGAAAACAGCCAAACAATAATAGCCAAGTAGAGACCAAGAGACCCAAATGACCCAAGGACAGGACATACACAGTGAGTCACTGAGCCCAGGGTCCAGTCCCAGGCACCTCCCTGGGGCCTTTTCCCAGGGTCAGAGCAGTCTGTTACTGAACGAACTAAGGAAATCCCTAGTCTAACGGATGTTTATGAGGATGACTGCTGCCCAGGGATGTGCTAAGTGGTTGGTGAGGGGTGGGGTAGGGAGTCCCCCAATGTGCAAGATGAAAACAAAGCCAAAAATCATGGGCTGAGGTGTTTGGGGCAGCGGGAAGTTGACTTGGTCAGGAGTTGGGGCGGGGGAGTGGTTTCTGATGGTGACCTGGTCCATCATTTTCCCTCTGAGGCTCAGTTTCTCAATCTGCAAATGGGGAGGTTGGGTGAATGGTTTATTTCCAAGGTCCCTTCCATCCCTGACATTCTAGAACTCTGTGTTTATAGGGATGACTTGAGAAGCTGTTTTGGGGTGTCCATGCCTAGGGATATCCACTCCTCATGGCCCCAGGCCCCAGGGGTGGCAGGGACACTTGGCTGAAACCTTCAGACTAGGGGAGTTAGGACACTTGGATTTCAGATTTAACTTGGACATTGTTCTGTGTGTCTTTGGGTAAGTCACATAACCTCTCTGGACCTCAACCATTCAAGTGTGATGACCCCAGCCCTGCCATCCTCACCAGGGCTTCATGTTTAGCAATGAGGAGGGCTGTGAAAAGTCTCCCTGGGGCACTGATTAGAACAGTGTCATCATCTCCCATCTCTGAGCACCTACTAAGTGTAAGACTTCCACCCATGAGATCATCCTCTCCTGAGCTTCTAGAAGATACACCACAGGCACAAGTAACTGGGGGGAGGGGGGGCTGCAATTCCCAGCCCCTCCTGCTGCTCCCCTGCAAGGTTGCACACCACTGTGAGGTGCTGCTGTGATTTCTGGGCTTGGGCAATGGGGACAGGGCCCCATTCTCCAATCTGGCCACCCCGTCTTACGCCCCCCACCCCCAAGTGACTCCCTCTCCCTCAGAGAAGCTCACATCCCCTAGAAGCCATTGCTCAGCCCGAGCCCCACTTGAGGGCTGGGAGCCCCGGCCCAGAGCAAGGGGCTCGAACACTGGAGTGTGCTCCAGCCCACCCCCTAGAGTTTCTAATTCAGTAGGTCCTGGGGTTGGGGAGGGGGACTTGAGAAGGCACATACCCAACCTTCCAGGGGCTAATCCAGGGGCATACTTTGAGAACCACTGGCCTGGCGCCTGGGATGGCAAAGACACAGAACCTCAGAGTGCTACCAGCCTGAGGGGAGGCCCTGTGTCTCTGGGACAGCCACACCCTCAAATGAGACCCTGACCAAGTTGAGCCTGAGTCCGCTGTTGCACAGGGTGGGGACACAGCTAATAGGAATCTGGTTGAGTGACAGGCTGTGACCACACAGGGTCGGCTGAGGCCAGGCTGGGCCCAGAAGCAGAGCTCCTAATGCCCTGTGAGGAAGACCACACAGGTCAGGGATCTCTAAAGGGGCAGGATCTCTAAAGCTGTCAGGCCTGGACACTCTCCTTCCCACCCAAGAAGTCCCTGCTGGCCACCTGCTCAGGCAGCCTTCCCATTCAGCCCCTTCCCCTTCTCCATCAGAATACCCTTCTCTGGTTTCATCCCCATGGTGTGGAGGGATGGGACAGAGGGGGACTAGCAGTCATGACAAGGAGGCCACGTCTCAGCTAAGGAACTTGAAGCACGTGATTTTCCCTCTCCAGTCTCCGTATCCTCACTGGAAAATGGGATGAAATTCCTCTCCTCACCAGGGTGACGGGGCCTTACTAGATATGGGTGTGGTTTAAAACACAGAATTGGCACCACCAAGCACTTAAGAACCTGGGCTCTGGAGTCAGACTTAGGGTTTGACCCTGGCCTCACTGCTGACAGGCTGTGTGACCTTAGCCAAGTTACCCAGAGTCCCTGTGCCTAAGTGTCTTCATGAAGGGGAATTTGAGTTGTACCTATTTGATAGGGCTATCGGGAGGATTTAATGACATGATGCACGGGAAGCAGGTAGAACAACACAGACTAGATCAGTACCCACCGTGCGCCCATCGGTGCTCCTATGGGACCAGGCGCCTGCACCAGGCCCAAGAGCAGGTGGGAGTTTCCAGTGCCTGTGGCAGAATAATGGGATGTGTTGGGCATTTCAAATCCTAGCACATGGGGGGGTACCTATGTTCCCTCAAGTAGGTCTGTCTCCAGACAGAGCAGAAAGAAGCAGAAGAGAGTCTTATGGCCAAAAGGTAATGAAGCTCAAAGGCAAATCTGGCCCCGAGCCTGAGGGACAGGCAGAGCTACTTGCTGAATGACATAAGTGAGGATCAGAAAGGGGAGTCATGTGCCCAGTGTACCCAAACGGTAGGCAGGGCCCCTCTACCTCACTTCATGGGGTCCCTGGGGATGGCAGAGGGCAGGCAATCCCCACCTTACCTGCCTGTCTGCTTCAGATGCCTTGAAATCTGTGATTTCTCTCTGAGATTTAATGATCATTTTGCCTGCATGTAATTTGGGATTGTCTTGGAGTGCAGGGAAATAATTATATATACAGAAGGATGGAGAGGGGGAGAAGAAAGAATGGAGAGAGAAATGACAACATAAAAATCAGAGCATCATGGAACCTCAAAGCCAGAGGGACTGGAAACTCTGCTGACTTCAGCCCCTCACTGTGCTTGCTGATGGGGACACTAAGGTAAGGCCCAGACACTGGAAGGAGCGGAGCGGAGACCACAAATCAGGAGTCCTGGTACCTTAAGAACAAGACTTACCTGATCTGGAGGGGAAGGGCAGGGCTGAGAGCCATGACAAACCTGCTGGGGTTTCTAGGTCCCACCCCGAGGGCAGGGTGTCCCCAACTGCTGTCCTGCTCACAGCCTCAGCTCGCTCACCTGAACGACTGTCCCTGTCTGGTGGCAGCTTCCTGCCCCACTCCTGCTACATTTAAGGCACTTAGTAATCAGCCAATGGGACCATGTCACCCCTCTGCTTCCAGCACTTCCCTGCTCCCCAGACTCCTGAGTCTCTCAAACGCAAACCCCCACCAACTCTGGCCTGGAGGGTCTTTGTCCTCCAGCAGGTGCTACCAGTCTGCCAGGCTTGCCTCCTCACCGGCTCTACACACTCCCCCGAGCCCGCTTCTGCCTCTGGGCCTCACCTGGAATGCTCCCTCCTTTGCTACTCATCCATCTCACTTCCAGAAGGAAGTCTTCTCTGATGCTCCATTGAGGACAGTTTCCCTATGACAGGCTCTCAAGGCACCCTGTGCTTTTCCTAAAAATATTTTCTGATATTTATCACTGCTATACTTTTATGTGCATGTATGTTATATGATTGATGTCCCCCTGCCCCCGAGACAGTAAGCCCCCCAAGGGGTGGGACTGGGAACGTCCTGCCCACCATGGAAATCCCAGTTTGGCTCAGAGATTGGCACACTGTTGGCAAATACAGCCATTGATGAGTGGACGAGGTGAGACAGAGGGCTTAAAGAAATTGCTGGGGGAAAAAAACAAAAACAAAACCAAAAACAAATAAACAAAAAATTTGCTGGGGGCTGCTCTTCTGAGAAGGAGTTCTACAGTTTTATCTCGCCTGCCCAGCCCTCCCTCCAGTCCTGGCTGAGCCTCCATGCCAAGGAAAGCACATCTGTGTTCCCTAAGGCCCCAGAGTCAGGGCTGAGGACTCAGGACTCCCAGCGCCTCCAGTATCTCCCTCACCTCTGGCCCCTTCACCTCCCTCAGCAAACTGCTACCTCCTCCCCTCCCTCCCAGCTCCTCAGGCAGCTGGTTACATAACTGGAGATCTGCATTATTTATGACCACTGATTATTTTTTAATTCTGTGATTATGTTATTTATTGTCTTGCGGGGGGGGGGTGTCCTGTAGAGCTGGGGAGGGGGGAGTGAGTTGACTATGATTCATGACTCTCATCCGGCAATTTGGCCTAATTGGCCAGAGAGCTTCATGAATCTGTCTGAAGGAAGAGAATGCAAAGGGAAAAGAGAGGAAAGGAAGGTGAGGAAAAAATAAATAAATAAATAAATAAATAAGAAGAAAAACTCCGCACAATTCTTGCTGAGCTGCGGGTGATGGAGCTGACCCACTTTGGCACAGCTCCGTGGTCCTCAGCCTTTCCTGCCCCAGCTGCTTCCTGGCCAGGCCACAACCATCTCGTGCCTGCAGAGCCCCTGGCTCTCCATGCCACCCCAGAGGCAGCCCCTTGCCCAGGGGACTGCACAACTGCTAGCAGGCCTGTTCCTGTGAAAATCAGGTGTGTGTGGGATCCTCCATGGCCACCCCAGGTGGGCAGGCATGCCAAGTTATGTCCCCCCATGGTGAACCTGAGGTTCATTTATGAGCCCCTATGCTGAGTGACATCTTGAGCAGGAGGAAGGGGAGGAACTCAGCATCTGGAGAGCAAGGATGAGGGCATTTGACCCTGACCTTCGGGGCCCCGCAGCTGGTGGGGAACCAGGAGAGCAGTGGGGAGGCAGATTCCCATCCAGAACCACAAGTAGGAGGTTGCTGGAGAGCATGTGGTGTTCTCATGGAGGGTATATCTGAATTTCATACCATGGTCTACAAGGTTCTGTGTAATTGGACTCCCTGCTCTCTCTTTGACCTTTCTTTCTTCCTGCTTTTCTCCTCCTGGTTCACCCCACTCCAGCTGTCCTGGCTTCCTTCTTGCTGATCTCGAACATGCCAAGTACACTTCCACACTTCCTCCTCAGGACCTTTGTATGAGCTGCACCCACTGCCAGGAAGGCTCTTCTGGATATCTATCCGTCTTGTACCCTTTGGGTCTCTCTTCCAAAGGCATCTCATTGGAGACCCCGTTCCCCCATCACTGTCACTCTGTACCCCTTTCCATACTGGAAGAGGGTGGCACTGTCTATCGCAGGAGAGGCTGAAGGGTACCAGCCAGGAGGCCAGGTGCCTGGCTCGGACCACTCCGATCATGGCTAAGAAGCTCATAGGACTCCAAAAGAACAAGGCCACACATGGAGTAAGGAGCCGGCGAGTGCCAGAATGTCTCATTAATAATATCGAAAGGATGTGGAGCTAGTTTTGTGTCCATCTCTGTGCTAAGTACTTTATACACGGTAGCAGAATTAATTCTTACAACAGCCTGGGGCTGGTCGCGGAGGCATAACATTCAGTATCCTCGTTTGCCAGAAAACAGAAGCCCAGAAAGGTGAAGTAACTTGACCAAGTCCACACAGCTAGGAAGGGAGCGGAGCTTGGATTTGAACCAGAGACCTCTGGCTCCAAGAGCCCGTGCTCTTAGCCTCTGGACCGCGCTGCATCTCTGAGTTAAGATGCATGGAATTTTGTGTAGCTTCGAGAGCCTGCTGGGATTGGCCTGGCATCCTGGAGTATTGGGGAACCTAGGAGAATGAGGGCTAATTAATGATCGACTGTCACATCCCTCTGCGGCAGTTTCAGCTTTCAAAGCACTTTTGCATTCCTCACCTCTCTTAGTCCATTAAGGAACTTTACCCACCCATGGGACGGACCTCGCTTCCTATACATGGGGGAGCCCAGGGAGAGCTGGAGCAAGGGTCTGGGAGGGTGGGGGAGCTTTGGGAGAGGGAACTCCAAAACCTTTAGGAACTCCAAAACCCCCTTACCACATACCAAGCCCCAGAGAAATCCTTGTAAGAGCATCCTGAGATGGGGAAGATTGGCATCCCCATTTCAGAGATGAGGAGACAGAGGCTCAGGGTCTGGGGGAGGAAGTGCTTTAGTGTCTGTCGTCTTTCTGTGAATTTCAGGCTGTATGGTCCAGGGGACAAGGAGAGTTTGCCCTGATCAGTGGTGTCTGAAGTAGAGCAGCAGGACGAAGAGGATGGACCTGCTCCTTCAATCAAGCATCCTGTGGTCTCCCCCAGCAGTCTTGCATGCGAATCTTGCCTTTATATCTAAGTGTGTTGCTGTCCTGAGATGGGAACTCAGCTCAGTGAGCCCTGAGCTGGTCGTGTCTGGGGAAGGGGGTATAATGAACAAACAAGCACCTGCCTCCACCCTCTGGACCTTGGGTCTACCCATGCCCCGGATGGGTATGGGTAGACCCAAAGGGACTGAGAAGAGCCAGGTAGATCCCGCTTTAGAAGCCCCCTTGGAGGATCAAGAACCAAGATCACAGGTTCCAGGGAACAAAGGGCTGTAACCCCATACGCCAAACCAAGGCATGGCATCCCCATTGAGTAGCCCCATTCCTGACAAATCCCATCCCACGGGAAGTCAGCTAGGGTGTCTCCTCTTCTGCCTGGGCCTCCCGGAGCCTCATCTGCCTTCCTCAACACTCCCTTTGGCCCATCACCCCGTGTCCAGACCCTGCCTGGGGGGTGGGGGAGTCTGAGGCCTGCCCCCCTCCCAGATGGGTGCCATTGGCAGCAGGCAGGCAGTGGCATACGGGGTAGATGCTGGTTGCCGTAGCAACCTGCCAAAGTCTTGGGTGGAGGCACATGGCCTCCGGGGTATATAGGGGGAGGGAATGCATCTCTCTCTGTCCTGGCTGAGGCCTTTGGGCTGCACAGCCTGTGGACCTGAGGCTCTGCTGTTCGAGACGTGGGGGTGGGTGAGTGTATGTGCTGAGAAGAGAGAGAGGAAACATCTAAAAATCTGCAAATAAATCCTAGTACTTCTGGTGTCCCTGCCTCGTCCCCAGAAGGGCGCCCCCCTCAGGGCATCATGGCATGAGCATAAGATAGCATCTCTAGAAGATCCGGTCAAAATGCAAAAAGGTCGCTGGCTGGCCCACCTGCTCTAGCCTCAGAAGAGGCAACAGGAACCTGAGTTCTAGTTAGTTCTGTCCCTGGTAGGCTGTGTGAGCTTGGATAAGGCCCTAGCCCTCTCTGGGCCTCAGTTTCTTCAAACAGAAAATGGACAGGGCTGGTATGGATGACCTGGAGGACTATGCCTGGGGGGACAGAGGAGGTGGATCTGGGAATATGCTCCATTGAGAGTAGGTTCTGTGCTGTCTGATTTCCAGGCTTAGAGTCAGTCCTGGCTCTTTTCTGGGTGGGCTCTTTCCTGGCATAGGTCCCATACCCTTGCCCAAGACCGAGACTCTGGATGGTTCCCATGGCCCTGATGGACCCACAGAAGGTCTAGAAAAAGATGGGCTAGGGAGGGACAAAGAGGTGTTTTGTTCTTTGGACCAGTGAGGTAGGGAGAGGAGGGGTCGCTTGGGGGCATCTGACTTTCACCACAAGGCTGATTCTGGGCTGAGTGGCTGCCCTGCTCCACCTCAGGTCATATCCCAGCCTCTCCACAAGCCCTCTGCTCTGGATACAGCTCCCTGCAAACATCTCCTGCTCCTTGGCCCTCAGGCCAGGCTGCAGCTGGCACCTGCCATCACCCCTTCTTCTCAACCCTCCTAGAGCCCCCATCCTCCCACACAGCTGGCTGGGGAAAGCAGGAACCCATAACTCCCGTTAAATCACTCTTTCTGCCATCTCTGCAGGGGCCCTGGTTATAGGGAGGTGAAATTTGCCTAAAGCCCACCTGGCTGGCATAATGGCACCCAGTGGGCAAATTCAGGCCAGTGGCTCAGAATGCTGGTCATGCATTTTGGGCTTGAACACAGCCCAGGGGGCAGGGCTGAGGACATGTGTACCTCATTACCCCAGCGATGTGGGAAGCAGTAATTAAACCGGGCTCCACTTAGAGAGACAGAGAGGGACACACATCTCAGGATCTCTCAGTGACTTTTCAGCCTTGGCAGAAACATTCAGAACTCTGGACAGGGATGCACGCATGTAGATAAGATTCCTGCCCCCAACCCCCAGCCAAAGTACACAGGAACCCTGGTACCCACTAGTAGCCCCTTGGATGCATTCCCATCTCAGGGCAGGGAGCACATAGCTGCTTCAATTTTTCCAGGATCAAGGGTTCTGAGTAGCCTGAGTGTGACTTCTGGAGAATGCTCTGAGCTAGGCCTTCTCAGTAGGGCCATCAACACTCTCCCAGAACCGTTTCTGAGCAGGTCAGAGTCTGGGAGGCAGATGGCGGGGTCAGAAGCCAGCTTGGGCCCCAGGAGAGTGTCTCCCACTAAGAGGCTACGGTGGGATTTAGTCTATATTTATCACCCCGGCAGCCCCGAGTGCTAACCACAGAACCCTGGGCCCATGACATGTTGCCCAAACTGGCTCTGCCACCTCAGGGCCCTGCTAGTCCTGGAGTATGCTGAGGTCCCTAGCAAAGCAGATTTGGGGGAAAGGAGAACAAGGAAAAGGAAGTACCCAGCAAAGTGACACGTGTGCATGCAGCTTTGAGTACACACACACACAAACGGAAACACATATGTGTGTTTTTGTGCCAGGCCCAGGAAAACTGGTCTGGGGGGCTGTCTGGCCCCTCACTCACCTCCCTTAGCTCCTTGGCCACCTCCTTGAGTTCCTGCAGGATGCCCTCAAGCTGCCCAATGACCATCTTCATGCGCTGTCGGATCCGCTCCCGCTGGCCACCACTGCTGGGGTCGTCACTGGGCTGCCCGAGGTCCGGGGCGCCCCGAATGTTCATCCTTTACCACGTTGCTGCAGGCCTGCCCATATTCCCCCCAGCCGGGCACACGCTGCGTCTGCCACCACGGAGCCCCCCTCGGCCAGGCAGAGCTCCACATCTTAACGGCCCCCCAACCCACCCTGGCCCTGGGTGGCCCCCACCCAGTCCCTGCCCCCTGCCACCCCCCCCTCCTCTGCCTCTGGGTGGGGAATGGGACACCCAGAGGAAGACAGAGTCGGACGGAGGGGGTCAAGGTGAGGACACAGGAGGACAGGGGGAGGGGCCTTGGGTCTCAGGAGTGGCAGCCAGGACTTGGAGTGCCTGTGCCTGGGCTGGGCTGATCTCTGGCTGAGCCTGGACACCGAGGCAGGGGGATGACTCTGCAGGGACTAAGGGTAAGAGATGCCCTTGGGATGGGGGAAGGCAGCAGGAATCCCTCACAACTCCTAGGAGGTTGCAAAGGCAGAGGTCTCCGGGTGCAACTGACACCTGCAGAGGGACGGTGGCTGGGGTCTTCCAGATGTGGTTGTGGTGGGGGCTCCAGATGTGGGCAGCTCTGAAAAGGGAGCTGGTTGGAGAAGGGCAGCCCCCTGCAGAAAGAGCAAGCCTGGCGTCAGCCCTCCCAGGCTGCACCACCAGCGGGCAAGCAATGCCGCTGCCTCCCTCCTCTCGCCAGCCTGCACCCTTCGTCGCTGGGGATTTTTTTTCCTTTGTGGGGAGGGGTAATGGAGGCAGATTATCTACAGCATAGCCCTTCCTCTGGAAGGAAATGAAGGAGTCCCTGCTTTAAAGGCAGAAGTCCTCAGCCTGCTACGGGGCACCCTGCCCCAGCTCCCCCAGTCCCCCGTGCCTCCACCCCTCAACCAGGCCCGGTCCCGCTCGTTCACGAGAGGGCCTCTCCAGTCCTCCGTCCTCCGTCCTCCCTCCCAGTGCCCCCAGGGTGCCCTCACTCCCAGCGGACCCTCCCTTCCCCAGCCCCGCCTTCCCTCTGAACCCCCGCTCTGCTCCCGGACTCACCAATGGTGGGGGCACCGGCCTTCCTTCCCAGCAGCGTCGGGGGCCAAGCCCCAAGAGGAGGTTGGGGGGCCCCCAAGGCTCCCTAGGGCGGGCTTCTCTCTCTGGACCCTTCGGCCCCCGGCCACAGGGAGTTCCTCAGAGCCGCCTTGGGAGACATCTGGACGGTGGGAGGGGGCGGGGCCTCCGCGCTCCAAGGAAGGGGGCAGGAAAAATCTCCCCCAACCCCCGCCGGGCTCCGGGTCGGGAACCAGAGAGGGTCCGGCGGGCTCGGGGCTCCGAGGCCACAGGTGACCCGGGCGCCGGGCGACCGAGGCGACGCCGGGCCGGTCCCAGCGTGTGAGCCAAAGTCGGAGGGATCGGAGGGCGCCGGGATCCCCTCAGCCCACGCCCGGGATCCCTCGGGCTCCGCACAGTCCGGGATTTGCTCTGTCCAGTCCAGATCGGCCGGCTCCGGGCTCCGCCGGGGTCTGCCTGCCCTGCTGGGAGTGAGCGGGCACCACTGGGCGCCCGGGGCGCGCTCAACCCGGACCCAGAAGGTCCGCACTCCGGCACCCGCGGCTCCGGAGCGGCCCCGAGAGTCCGCTCAGCCCGGCACCGCTGTCCGCCGGGGGCGAGAAGGCTCCCACCGCTCAGTCTGCGGTCGGAAAGGTCCGGAAGCCGCCGGGCCCGGGGGAGGGGCGGCGGCGGCCGCGGGGACCGGGTCCCCGCGGGGCCGGGCAGAGAGCGCGAGAGGCAGGGGGCCCAGCGGGGCTGGGTTCGGCGGCCCGGGCGCGGGCGGGAGCGGCGCCGGGCGGAGCAGAGGAGGCGAGGAGAGCGAGAGGAGGAGGAGGCGAGGCGCAGGGAAGGGAGGGGAGGGGGCGCGCGCGGCGGGCCCGGGCCGGGCCCGGGCGCACGGGGCTCGCAGCCTCGGCTCCGCTCCCGCCGCCCCCCCGGCCCGCTCCCGCTCCGCTCGCCGCCTCGCCAGCCACCCGGCGCCGGGTCGCTGCCGGTGGGGCAGACCGGCGCGGGGTCGAGGCTGGGCCTCCCTCCGCTGCCTCGCCCTGCCCTGCCCCGCCGGGGCTCCGCGGGCCTGGGCCCGCTCCCGGAGCGCCGCGCCGCCAAGCCCCCCGCGCCCCGGCCGCCCCCCGGCCCGCCCCGCCGCCCCCCGCCGGACTGGCCGCCCGGCCGGGCGCTGGCTCCCTCAAAGGCCGCCCGGCTCGCTCGGCTCGGCTCGCTCGGCGCTGTCAGAGAAGGGGCCGGCCCTGCGCGCCGGGAGGGAGCTTTTAAAGCGACACACACGCCGCCGAGCGCTGAGCGCGCGAGCCGGGGGTTTGGCTGCGGGGGGGGGGACCTCGAGGGTCCTACGCCTGCGGGACTGGAGGCACACTAGCCGGGCGGGGACTCCGTCCGACCTCCGGCGCGGAGGGACAGCGGTCTGGGGACTTAGTTCTTCCCGCCTTTCCAGGCACCCCTATTGCCCCTTCACCCACTGCGGTGCACCCCAAACCTCTCTTCTGGCGAAGTTTTCCTCGCCCAGATCTTCCCCATTTCCCCTCATCATATCTCAACCTCCCCCAGACCTTGCTTTGAAGCAGATTAATTCAGAAAATAGAATACAATCTTTACTGAGCACCTACTGTGTGCCAAGCTCTAAGGTAGGTGGAGCTGGGAGTTGGAGGCCCTGGTGACAGGTGTGCGTTAGACATAGATTTTTTCTTCAGTTACTCGTCCATTTACTCAACATTTATTCAGCACCTTCTGTGTACCAGACACCATGCTAGACTCTGGGGTCCTAGATAGGAAGACAGCATTTCAGGAAGCTCACAGCTCCTGGAGAAGTTGGGGCGGTAAATTGCAGGACAAAGGCAAGTTCTTTAAGAAACGCTAAGGGATTGGGGAGGGCGGGGAGCAACCCAGGTCAGGGGCTGGCAGGCTCTCCCAGGAGGCAACCCCTGAGCTGCTTCTGGAAGGAGAAGTAGGAGTTACCCAGGTGACTGTCAGTGTGGGGGAGGTGAGGATGAGCACTCCTGGGGAGGGGGGGAAGGGTTAGAGCAGCGGCTCAGAGGCAGAAGTGAGGGGAGAGGGAGTCTGAACCAACTGTGCGCTTTAAAGGGATACCTATTTGACAGCTCTGTGGAAAGTGGATTAGAGGGAGACCAGATCTCTGAGGGGCTTGGAGGCCACAGTTAGGTGCTAGGATTTTCTCCTGGGGCAGAGGGGTGGGATGATGTCAGAGGGGAACTTGGACTTGCTTGCCTTCTCAAGAGATTCCTCTGTGGCCTTGCAGATGGGGGAGCTGAGGGCTAGGCCACAGGGAGACCAGTTAGGAGGCTGTTGTAAGAATCCAGCTGAGGGGGCGGGGCGGAGTGGGAGCAGAGACGGAGAGGAGGGGAAGCTTTAAGAAAAAATTTAGGAAAATAGGACAGGATTTAGGGCTGAACTTTGAGAGAGAGGGAGAGTCCAAGATGCCCCTTTGAGCTTATGGCTTATAGCTTGGGAGGCTGCGCGCATGGTTATGTGCACAGTTTTGCTGGAGAACCATGGGGAAGAATGGGTCTGGGGTGAAGATGAAGGGTCCAGTTTGGGACAGGGGGAGGTACTCTGAGGACAACTGATTATATGGTTCTATGGCTGGCCTTGGGAGGTGTGTTGTGTTGTATTTTAAATTGAATTGTCATTCGGGAGGATGAGATTAAGCAGGATGATTATGTAGACTAGCACCCAAAGCCGGAAGTCGAGGCTGGAATTTTGGAAAAGAGTCCATGAGTGAGATGGAGCAGGAACGGTCAGGGAGGTAGGAGAAGAACCAAGAGAACGGGGCGTCTTGCGGGCCCAGGAGGACAGGGTTTGAAGGAAGGCATGCTCAGCCATGTCAAAGGCTGTGCAGAGCTGCTGGGAGAAATGGAATGCAAGGAGCCCACTGGCCTTGGGACTTAGGAGGCCACAGGTGATGGGCTTTTTGGGGGAGGGAGGAGAAGGAAGGTGGCAGGAGCCATATCATGGGGCATTGGGTGCTGAATGTTAGTGAGGAATAGAAGTGAGTCTAACTGACACTATGAAAAATTCAGTTGGCAGGGAGGTAGAGATCTGGAACTAGAGGCGGAGGAAGGATCAAGAGAGATGGAGCTAGATGGCGGTTTTGAGCCTGGCCCGCGTGGGGGGACTGAATTCTGGGGCCAGCGGTGTGCTGCGGCCAGTAATGGCTTCATCAATTCTCCAGTCTCTCTCAGAAGGGTGTGTACAGGGGTCTTCCAGAGGCCCCGGGTCCTCCAGAAGCCGTAAGGGTGGGGGTCCAGTTTGCCTTGGGTGGGGGGGGGGAGATATTCTCCTGGGGATGTGGTGAAACCAGAGGCCCCACCTATCGTCATTTTTAAAAAAAATTGTGGTAAGATGCACATAAAATTTACCTTCTTCACCATTTTTAAGTGTGCAGTTCTGTGGTATTAAGTACATTCATAGTGTCAGGTAATCACCAACACCATCCATCTCCAGAACTCTCTCCATCTTGAGGAACTGAAACTCTGAATCCAGCCAGTGATAGCTGTCCATTCTTTGTCTCCCCCAGCCCTTGGCAAGCATCATTCTGTTTTCTGTGTCCGTGAATGTCACTACTCTAGGCACTTCAGATAAGTGGATTCCTATAGTCCCACCAACCATTTCACAGAAGGTCTGATGCTAAGGCTAGCCAACATCAAAAACGGGCTAAACCTGAGGAAATTGAACTTAGGGACTTAGGACCCTATCCTTGGGTCCACGGGACCATCTGTGCACATGCAGGATGGGGGAGATGTGTTTGAACGTGGGAGTTGTTAAGCGACAGTGAACTTGGTTTCAGAGGCTAAGATGGGACTGCTTAATACTTACTTGATTTGGGGTCTCATTCATAGAAGTGAGTTATGTAGGAAAAGGGAGGTGATATTTCTTCTGCTACCTGTGTGGATCAAAAGTCCGGGACCCCCACCCACTGGGTGGACACCCAAGAGGGCATCCAGAATGGAAAAGCAGAGGGACTGGTGTATATTATATGTCTTCTGAAGAAGGGGTAGGCTGATCAGAACAGACTAGAGAAGAGGCTTGTCAGAAGATATCTCTGATTATACATCTCCAAAGGGCTACCACAGGTGAGAGGGAATAACTAGGTTCTGGGTGGTCCTCAGGCCTGCCTTCCTTAGTGCTTAGAGACTGACCCATTCTCTCTTCCCTTCAACCTACTTGCCCAGATGTCCTGCTTAGATCCATATTCCCACCCTCTCCACCTCTAGACAGACTTCCCTAGTCCTTGGTTGGCAGAGAGAAACAGAAGAACTCTTTTGGCCCTTAACCAAATGTTTCCCAGGATGTTCATTTAATATGTTAGCTGTGTGACCCTGGGCAAGTCACTTAACCTCTCTGAGCCGGGATATCCTTATCCTTAGCCCATAAACATTTTTATTTTCCCCTATATTGGCTGCCTTGCCAAAAGGGGGGAGGGGAGTTATTTTCTAATGTCTCTTTGACTCAGAAAAATAGGGATGATAACAGTACCTACTTTCCAGGTAGGTCATTGTGAGCTTGGAATAAAATAATGCATCTGGAAGCACTTGGCCCAATGCCTGGTACCTGGTAGATGATCCATGGATGATAGTTGCTATCAGCTCTTATTAATGGCTTTGAGAGGCTCTGACCTCCCCAAGATGGTGTCTGTGTCGTATCTGCCCCTGTCTCTTGCATGGACCAATGTAATGGACTGTGACAGTTAGTGACTTTTATCTCTTTAGTCTGTTTTCCATCATCCCACTTCTGGCATCCCTTTCCTTTGGGAAACTCCCCCTTTTGTCACAGAGACCTAGTGGGTTGTCCGTTGCTGTGCTGACTTATCCTACCGTGTTGCCAGCAAGTGACCTGAAATGCACATATCATCGAATCTCATCCTCTGTCTAGCACCAGTGACTGGCCCAAGGCGTGGGCACACTACCCAAGCAAAACCTGGATCTTTCCCTTAAATTGATATGTGGACACTGCGGGGAGGGAAGCCTCCTTACTGGGCTGTAGATGTTACTGACAGTCAGCTCTCCCACTAATTGGAGAAGCCAATCAGGGCAACAGAGGGGAGGGGAGTTTAGAAGGCATGCTAGTGGCACTGAGACCCAGTCTTGGCTCTTATGGCCTGGAAGTCTTTCTTTCAGTCCTGGGAGCAGCAACCACATCCTACCCATCTCGAAGAGCCAATAAACGCCTTTCTTGCTCCAACTTCTTTGGCTGGGTTTCTATCTCATACAACCAATGGGAACCTGACAAATACGCTCAGGGAATATTAACAAACAGATGACTGACTAAATGGTTGAATTCTGGATAGGGTGGGGTGTCAAAGATCCTGAAACCTGAGGGTTGGGAGCTGCTGCCCTATGGCCATGGGAGGGAGAGTGGATATTTGGGAAGTTATTACATCAGGCAGACTTGGGTTTCAGTCCCAAGTCTGCCATTTACTAGCTGTGTGATCTCGTGCAAATTACGTACCCTCTTTGAACTTGAGGTTCCTTATCTGCAAAATGGTCAAAGTAATGGAGACTGCATAGGGTCGCCTTGAGAATGGAATGAAATAAGAACACATAGCACCAAGCCCTGTACCCTAGGAAGGGACATGGGAGACAAGAGCTCGAAAAATGGTAGCAATCAATCCATTGTGGCTGATAGTGTAGGACTGAGATTGGCAAGCTGGTCGGGAGGGAACCAGGATTCAATCTGCAAGCTGAATTCCCAGAAGGAGTGGGTCCTGGTACCAGGGAAGTGGCACCAGGGTCAGAGAGAGCATGTTTGGAGAAAGGAGAGAGACAGCAGAGAAGCTAGCCCTGAGGCAGTGGAGTTGGAAGGCTCATATGCTGTTTTTTCTGCTAACCACATGACTCTCTAAATCTTCCCAAACCTCAGTTTCCCTTCTTCATCGATACTTTCTTGATAGATATCTTGAGGACTCAATCCATGTAAGATTGAGGGCACAGGGCTTAGTAGGTGTTCCATACATATTACCTATTGTTATTGATGTTTGCTGCTTAGGGAAATATCTGAACACAAAGGTAGGATCAGTGGATAATGTTACCAGCAAACTTTCCATGAGAAAATCCCCAAGTAAAGGACCGTCTGTCTCTGAATCTCCCAGGACAGACCATTCCAGAATGAGGAGGAGATGACATGTGTTTTTCTGCAGCTGGACAGTGATGGGGCTCCTACTGGAGAAGCCATGTCTTGGAACATTTCTGTCATCTTCCTGCTCCCTGTCATCTTCCCAGCTCAGGCAAGGTTTTCAAAAGAATTTTGTGCAGTGGCTGCCTCTTCTTCCTCACTTCGGATCACTCTGCAAACCTTATAACCTGGTTTCTGCTGTCATTACATTTTTGAAATCACCCTCACCGAGCAAGACAGTGTCCTTGCTATGACCTGCAGACACTTTTTCTCCCCTGTCCAGGAGATCGCTTTATGGTCCTGACCCTGAGATGTTGGGGTGCCCCCTGCTCTATGACAATATAGCTAATTTTCTCCTGGTTCTCTTCCTACCTGAGTACTGCTTCTCAAGGATTCTTCTTCTGGCCCCCAGGATGTTGGTGATCCATGGGGATTCTCACTTGGACTCTCTTCTCACTCCATATACCTCCCCCAAGAGAAGTCTTCCACATCCCCTAAAGGTTCTTGATTTCCAATTTGCTATTTCCAGAAGTGACTGTTCCAAAACTTCAGACTATATTGCTACCTACCTGCTGGACGTTTCCATGAGGATGTCATGTAGTCACCTCGAACTCAGTGTGCCCACGTCAGGACCCATTGTCTGCTCCCCTCCCAATGTAGCCCCTTTTATTATCCCCATCCCAGAGGATGGCCCCACCCTCCAGCCCTCCACGCAAGCTGAAAACTTGTGATCCCCTAGACTCGGGGTTTCCCACATCCTTTTGGGCACTAAGTCCTGTTCGTTCTACCCTTTTAACACTGTGTACACTAGTGTCTTCTCTCTCCTGATGACCAGGCCCTGTCTCGGACCCACTGGCCCCTGCCTTAGCTGATGGCCAACTAATGGACCTGCTAACCTTCAGACTTATTCTGCAGAGCCCACTGTTGCTGGTATTAGTTTTCTGGTCTACCTGTTATGACCCTCCATGGCTCCCCATCCCTACAAGGCAAACCCCAGCTCCCTAGTTTGGCATTCACCTCTTTTTGGGAGCTTGCCCTTGTCTGTCTCTGCCAACCTCCTCTCTGCAGCCTCTTGCTTCCTTCCCTTCTGCCGGGGGAAGCTCGATGCAGGTCCTCATACACGACTCCCTTTATACCCTTTATACCTGCTCTCTTCTTTGCCTGGAAAGCTCCACTGCTCTCCCTTTTCCTTGAGACCAACCGCCAGGACTTCCTGAAATAGTCTCTCCGTGTGTAAGGTCCCTCCTCTGCACCACCACAGCTCCCACGTCCTCTGCAAGTATGGCAATAGTCACATTACACGGTCATTACGAGTTTGACCCTCACAATGAGCTGCTGGCCAGCAGATACCTCCATGTTCTTGATGTCCCCCGGAGTCTCCTGTAGTCAATTCCCAAGCTGTATTTTTGGAATACTGAATCTCTAACATGCCTATTTGTCTCACATCTTGATTAAACAAAATATCTTTAAGGTGGAAAAAGCTGGAGGGAAGTAGCAGGGCACATAACTCAGGGGTTCCCCCAGCATCTCATCCCTCCCGTGAACCTCTGATCCTCAGACCCCGCCAACAGCATTAGTCTGCCAACAGCGTGGGCAAACTGTGTTGCTCCCAGGTACCAGGGAGCAACCTCCTGCTTTCTGGAGAATCTTAGGCTGTCCATTACCCTTCACTTTCTGCCCTCCTATCGGTTAAAGCTTACCCCACCCCCACCGCCCCACCACATCTTTTGCCGGGTCCCTTTCCATCAGCGTTTAAACTTGCTTTCTAAACTCTCTGGTCTTAAAAGTGGGATCCCACCTCCCTCTCCACGAATTGGCTCATCTTTCCTCTCTCCACAGCCAGACTTACCCCAAGAGTTGTCCCCACGCCCGGCCTCTTCTTCCCCAGCTCCCACTCATTCCTCTTCCCTTGGCAATCTGGCACCCGCCCTGACCAATCCTCTAGCAAACTGTTAAATGCTAAAGTCACCAGTGACCTCCAAGGCGCTCCACCCCCCAGTTCCTGACCTGACTTGTCGTCCCTCTGCATTTTGGGACTTAACTCTGCATTTGAGTCTCTTGTCAGCTACCTCTCTTCCCTCAGTTTCAGGGGGCACTGAACCTTCCTGGATTCCTGCGGGCTGAGAATTCACCACTGGCTCCCAGCTTCCTCTTCCTGCTTTCCACTGTCGGAACACGGGAGTTACTCAGGGCTCTGCTCCAGGTCCTGTTCATGCTCACCCCTCTCTCTTCCCTCTCCGTCCCCTCCCCCACCCTCACCCCCACCTGTCTCATGGTTACTGATGCTTCCTACATGGCTCCCCGTCCCCATAGCACATCTCCGGCCCAGATTCTCTCCAGGTTCCAGACTCGTGGGATCCCCTGCCTCCTGGGGAGCTTAGATTCAAAACTGAACTCTGGATATTTCTGAAACAAGCCCTCCCCACCCCCATCTTCTATCTCGGCAATTCTCACAGAAACTCTGGGAATCTTCTTTATACCTTCTTCTCCCCACCCCCCCACCCCACCCCACATCAAATCCACCTCTTCTTGTTCTGCCTCCTGAGTATTTCCCCTGTCTCCATTCTCTGCTGCCACCCCCTGTGTCTGAGACACCATCATCTCTCCACCAGACAATGAAATCCACCCCCTACCATGTGCTCACCAGTCCTTTCATGGCATTAGCCCCACAGCAGCCACAGGGATCTCAAAAAACTCTGAGGTGGACATATCATTCCCCTGCTTACAATGGTCATGTGTTTCACATTTTCCTGAAGTCCCAAATTCACAGGAGACCCCAGGAGATCTGTCCGTTGCAGCTCTCTCTGCTGTCCCCTGTCCTCACTTCCCATTGGTGACCCCTGCCCCTCAGCCACACTGACCTTCTTTCAGTGCCTGGGATGCACGTGTGTCTTGCATCTAGACTGTGGTACTTGCTGGCCCCTCTGCCCCATGGGCATTCTTCCCCCATCTTCTTCCAGCTAACTTCCATTCACCCTCGAGATCCAGGCTTGGCAAGCCTTCCCAGAACCCTTCGCAGAGTGGCCTCCGCCCCTAGTTGTTTGTGATATTAGGACATCTGCATTCCCTGCTAGACTGGCCATCCCTTTGGGTGACTACAATGCAAGGGCTCAGCAAATCCTGATAACTGAGGAAGTTCAGGGTGGTTCAGCAACTTGCTTAAGGTCACACAGCTGATGAGTAGCAGGTCTCCTCTTAGTCCCCTTTAGACTGGTTAGGGTGCCTCTGCCATGGAACCCCACAGCACACGATTTCTTTGTATCCAAACAGTGGCCAACCTTGTCGGAGCTGCCTGTCCAGTGGCGGAGCCAGGAGCACCAGGCAGAGGCTGTGCTGTCCTGCGTGTGCGTCCCTGTGTCCTGGTCCTCTCCCTGGGCGTCTGGCCATGCCGTTGATGGCTGACTCCCTGTTGATGAGCCTTCAGAGAGCTTTCCTGATGCTGCCTTCCTACCCCAGCACCAGTTTCATTCTCCTGCGGGACTATGGGTCGAGCCTTCTTTTCCTTTCCATCCTAAGTTAACTCTTCAACAGAAACTTTTACCAAAACAAAACAAAACAAAACAAAAAACAACAAAAAAATCATGAATCGGCAAGTAACCATTGAGAGAAGGGCAAAAGGAAATAAGACAAATATAAAACACAAGATATAAAATATAAAACACAAGAGCCTAGAGGCAGCTGAGGCGAAGACGTTCGGCTCTGTGTAGTCTGCATGGGCTGAGCTCCTATGGGTCATTGCCCTCTTGGTCCTTAGGCCAGTCCTCCCACACTTATCCTATAGTCTGGACTCAGTCCCCGGGCACGCTCACTTCCTCTCCACACACTGGCTGATGAATCTGCGGGCAACACTTCTAAGGGGATTGGAGTCTCCAGGGATGGGGAAACAAAAGCCCAGACCGAATCAGGGGGAGAGAAGAGTGGGCTTTGGGGTTCGTGCCTTAGACCCAGATGACACCTGCACTGGTTGAGCGGTTCTCTACACCCTGGGCCCAAAGCAGGGGCTGGTGCTGGACTGCCAGAGGGTAGGAGCACTGGGGGCCCAAGTGATGAGTGATGAGGCAAGCTGGTAGGGCTGAGCTGGAACCCCTGGGGTGGGAGGGGAGGGGAAGGGCGGGTTTTCGGAGCCCAGGCAGGACAGAGCACCAGGTTCTTGTCAAACACACAATTTAATTCCGAGACCGTATCCCTCGTGCCTGAGAGATTTTCAGTTTGCAATAGTGTCATTTACAGATGGATTTGCAGCGGTGAATTACAAGTTTGTAAGCAACAGCTTCTCTGACGCCTCGAAGGAAAAAAAAACTTATCCCTCTGCAAATTATAAATTCATAACTAACAGTGTTATCCAACTGAATGCAAAACAAATTCATTACCAGCTACATTATTCCATTGAGTACCAAGTGAATGAACCGCACGGGGTTTGTACGGATTAGGGACCTATCAGGAGATGGGAGCCAGACAGCCCTTCCCCCAGGTCCTCTTCTTTGTGGCCCTGCAGGCCCACCTCAAGCTAACCCCAGATGTTGGCAGAACTGGATGGAGGCACACTGCTTGTATAAAAAACAGGCTGGAAGCGATGGTGGGGAGGGTGGTGAAGGTAGGATGCTGGTGGTGACATATGGAAACACAACCACCCTGGGCCGCGGGTCTGCATCTTTGCGTGATTACTAAAACTGGTGTGCTGTTATCTTAAGATGCTATCCTGTGGGGGCGCCTGGGTGGCTCAGTCGGTGAAGCGTCTGTCTTTGGCTCAGGTCATGATCCTGGAGTCCTGGGATTGAGTCCTGCCTTGGGCTCCCTAATCGGTGGGAAGCCTGCTTCTCCCTTTCCCACTGCTGCTCCCCCTGCTTGTGCTCTCTCTCTGTGTGTGTCAAATAAATAAATTTTAAAAATCTTTTTTAAGAAAAGATACTATCCTGTAAATGCCGAAGTTGTAGTGAGTTGCAGGACCTCCCCTGTCAAAGGGAATCATTCCGATGGTCAGCTACGCAGGAAGATGTGGGTCCTCTGAGCAGACACCAGGCTGAGAAAATGGGCCTCAGCTTCGGCACGGAACAGGAGTTCCTCCTGCCTCTTGTGTGAATGTTCTCTCAAGACCCAGTTCCAAGCTGCTGAGCATCTGGATGGATGATCCCGGGTTGGGGCAGGTGGAGACCATGCCCACAACGTGCTGGTTCTGTAGAGGGAGGGGGCAGGCCATATTTTTTAACTCAAATGATCTAGTTCCTGGCTCTATGGTATATTCCCCAGGTGTGGTGCCTGAAACTAACCTTTCCCCTTTAAGCTTTATTTTAGAAAGTCAGAAAAGACAAATAAACAAAACTGAGATACATATACTGCCCATAATATACCCCAGCAGAAACAACCACTTCGGGCTGTTTCATTCTGAATGAATGGAAAACTGTTCTTTCTGGATTCATTCAGAAACGTCTCATCACTTGGAAGACTGGACTCTATATTGGATGTGGGAGATGAGGGGAAACGGCCCATACCGTAGGTGTGCAAGCACAGACGGTGGTTCCCAGCATCTGAACATCTTTCTCTACCCCCACACGGTTGCAGAGTTTTCCTGGCCTCCACGTCCCATCTCGGCCTCTCCTCCAGACCAACTGTCTCCCTCTCTTCTCTGATCATGGTGCCTCTCTCTGCCTCCTGCTCAGGAGCCAAAAGGCTTCTTCTCCTTGTCTCATCCTGAGTGGTTTGCAAACATCATATGACCAAACAGTTGACCAAGGTATTTTTTTTTTTCCCTAAACAAAGACCATTTCCTAAGAAGAATTTCTGGTACCAAATGGGAAGATAAAAGATCTTCACCTTGTTTCATGAACACATTTATATATTTTTTTTTAGATTTTATTTATTTATTTATTTGACAGACAGAGATCACAAGTAGGCAGAGAGGCAGGCAGAGAGAGAGGGGGAAGCAGGCTCCCCGCTGAGCAGAGAGCCCGATGTGGGGCTCGATCCCAGGACCCTGGGATCATGACCTGAGCCGAAGGCAGAGGCTTAACCCCCTGAGACACCCAGGCGCCCCAAACACATTTATATTTTTTAGAAAGAGGAGGTTATTCTACAAATGCTGATATCAACCTGCTTTTTTGTTCATTAACAATGCAGGCTCTGCATTTTTATGTGCCCATCAATAAATCTATATTTGCTGGTTTAATGGCTACATATTAGTCATGTGATTTTTTAAAAATGCCCCCCCCTTTTTTTACCTATACATTCAGGCTGTTTCCAGTTTTTGCTATTGTAACACATCATGCTTGCACATTTATCTAATTATTTCCATAGGTTAGGTTCTTCAGAGAAAAATTTCTGAGAATGCACTTTCCAAAGGCTTTTGTCGTAGCATCAAACTACTCTTCAGAAAGTTTGTGCTGATCTACAGTCCCAACAGCAGTTTGTCTTACTGCCTCCTCTAGCTTTGTCTCAGTTATGCCCTGACGTGCTGCAGAAAGAACCCCTGGGGATGCTTTGGTGACAACGTGACAACGAATGAGTGATTCCCTGAAGGATAAAGAGAACCAGAGAGCAAGAATGGGGAGAAATCTCATGGTGCTGGGTGCTGGGGAGGGTCTTGAAAGGGACAAGAGAAATTTGGACCCCAGGAGGGCAGCAGAGAAACTTTTTGGATCCTGGGAGGAAGATGGGCCAGAGCTGAGTTGCCTGCAAGACCCAGAGGAGAATCCAAAGAGCTGAGCCGTCAGCCCCACTGCTGACCTCGAAGGGGAACAGCAGTGGACTGAGTCCCCCGGAGTGCCAGTGAGCATCCCGGGTTTGCTGGCAGCATGCAGGAGAAAGGGGTGAAGGGTCTGTGGCGCCAGATCCAACTCATAAGCGGGAAGGGCCCCCAACCCCTGCTGCTCCTATGCCGGCCCCGGCCAGCAATTCCCACTCTCACCTGTGGTCAAGGGAGGGAAATATCTAGAACAGTGGTTCTGGCTCCTCCTCTCTTCTCCCGCAGCAGCTCCCCACACTCACCCTGAGTCCAACAGGGGAGTGTTTGCTCAGTAGCATTGCCTGGAAAGAGACCTTTCCCACTTCTCCGGGCGTAGCATGAAGCCTGCTTTGACCTGTGTGCCCAGCTGCAGGATTCTTTCTTTCTGGGCAAGGACACCTGAAAAATCTCAGGGAGGCAGAAGCCTTGTGTCTGAGCAGCCAGCATTCTGGGGATCAAGTGGTTAATCCACCCCGAGGATGGGGTCCATTCTCTCCCCTCACACTGCCTGTTCTCCTCCTCAATCCTATACAGAAACCCCTGGAGCCACCGGGGTGCTCTCTTTGGGAGAGAGAGAAACATTTTTTGCTTCCCCTTTTAATGATACTGGTGACCTCATAAGGTTTCCATGGTGACAAGACCAAGGAGCCAGGGGGACATGGTGAATTAGGCCAAACAAACCCCCCCGCCCCCCAGAATCTTATTCCTGATGCTGGGCTTCAGGAGTGGACTCTAGATAATCAATGAGATTGCAGAAGATGTGGTGGTGGAGTGGGGTGCAAAGACAGAGCTTGCGGAAGAAATCTGGGTCCTCCTTCCCTTTCTGTGCCCCTCCCCTCGTCCCCTGCCTGAATAGCTCCCTTCCTGGAGAGCCTGGTGCTGAGTGTGGCCCCTCACAGCGAGCCCTGGGTGGTCACAGAGCACCCATAGGAAGGCAGTTCTGATCCCAAGTGTAGGAAGCATTCATGAGGTAATCCTGGGCACCAAGGCAGGGAGGTGACTTGAGAGAGGTAGGAAAGAGAGCAGAACAGGGTGTTTGCAAGGAGAAGGAGGGGAGCACCTGATGAGGAACTGGGGGCTTGCCATCTAAAGCTTGGTTTTCTTTTTTTTTTTTAAGATTTATTTATTTATTTATTTGAGAGAGAGAGACAGTGTGAGAGAGCATGAGCGAGGAGAAGGTCAGAGGGAGAAACAGACTCCCCATGGAGCTGGAAGCCCGATGTGGGACTCGATCCCGGGACTCCGGGATCATGACCCGAGTCGAAGGCAGTCGTCCAACCAACTGAGCCACCCAGGTGTCCCTAAAGCTTGGTTTTCTAAGGAGCAGTTCAGGGCTCAGTGCCTAAGAACACTGGCTGCGGATGTGGAGCCCAAGTGATCCAGCTGTAAATAACAGCCATGCTCTACAGTTGTAGACTTCATGGGCTATCGCAGTTAAAGCCCCTAGCAGGTGCTTGATATACACTTATTTTCTCTATCCTGTCCTTTCCTTCCTCCCAACCACGGGGCCACTGCAGCTTCCTGAAGGGTTCAAAGCACCACATTGCCCCTCATTAATTTCCTGCTTTCAGGCACTGAATAATTCAATCTCTACATAGTGCAGTGACTAAAAAGCCCCTATCTGTTGTTCTGGTGCCGAAAATTCCACCACAGAAGCTCCACCGCTTTGCACCAAACCTCCCTGTAAATGGCAACATCTCACCTGGGAGGTGATTGTCTTATTCTTGGTCCCTGAACACGGGCAGTGGTGCAGGGGATGGAGACAATGGGCTTTTTTCTTTTCTTTTCTTTTTTTTTTTTTAAGTGCAGATGGAGCCTGTGAATGAGGGCAAAAGAGAAAGAGACAGCAAACAAGAGAGTTTGCTATCCTGAAATGTTGGCCAGCAGTCATGCCTTTGGCTGTGGGATTTCTCTGAGGGCAAGTGATAGAAAACCCCGAGATCACCCCACATCTGAGAGGAGCTATACATGGATATCATGCCATACTCACACCGTGAGAAATGGAAGAGAAATGTATATGCTTTGCTTTCTAAGAGTAGGTCCTAGAGGCAAGAGGCCCGAGCTGCAGCTCTGCTGGGTGCCTCCAGTGGAATCATGCCACCTCAAGCAAGACAGAGCCCGGTTGCTAGGAGTCTGGAGGCAGAGAGCTGGGGAGTGAGCCCCTGGCCTCAGAGTGGACCTGGGAGGTTGGCTGGGTATGTCTCTTTGCCTTGACAGGTCCTCTTGGGAAGTCAGCTTTAATGAATCCTGAAGAACAATTTGTAATCAGCCCATCAAATGTTCAGAAACACTCTTTCAGCTAGAATCTCACTTGCTGGGAGTCTGGGGCCCGTGGGAGCTGTAGATTTTCCATTGGTATCCGGGGCAGCCTGGATCTCCCAGTGGGCAAGTCCTGCCCCGCCGTGAGTCCAGGCTTGCTGCAGCATTGGGAAGTAGCTGGGTCTCATCGTCCCGAGTTGCTGTCTGCCCAGGGCTGTCAGGAATAGGGCGCAAAGGCCTGGGTCATCCGAAACAGGCCAGCTTCGAGCCCAGACCCAACAGTTACCAGCGCTGGGTGCTCTATGACACCTCTTCCTCCTTCCTTTCTCTGCTCTCTCCAGCTCCAACATGTGCCCCATCTTCCCTTCCTCTCCCACTGGGGCCCTGGTGCTCGGAGCTTGTTCTTGAACTTGGAGTGGCCTTGGGCTACTTTCTCATTCCATTTGCTCAGGGCATGGGGAATCACTAAAGAAGTCATACTGGGTGGGGGAGGCGGGGGTGAGACAGGTGAAGGGGATTAAGAGTACACTTGACTTGATGAGCACTGAGTAACATGGAACTGTTGACTCCATATCATCAATCGCTATATTGAAACGAGTATAACACTGTATGTTACTTACACTCGAATGAAAAAAAGAACACCTTATGTTGGGAATTTTTTTTTTCTTTTCTCTTTTACGTTTTCTTAGTGGATTTCGCTAGAGTGTTTATTGATCCTGACCATCTCACTGATCTCCTTCATAGTGTCTCCGTAGTTTTTCAGTTTGTTCTCCGGAGTGTTCCGGATAAACAATCATATCATGAACAAATAATGATAGCAATTTCTCCTCCTTCCTGAAAATTATGCTTCTTTTTATTTGCATTTTTAAAAAATTTTTAAATTAACATATAATGTATTATTAGCCCCAGGGGTACAGGTCTGTGAATCACCAGGTTTACACACTTCACAGCACTCACCATAGCACATACCCTCCCCAATGTCCATAACCCCACCACCCTCTCCATGCCCCCCTCCCCCCAGCAACCCTCAGTTTGTTTTGTGAGATTAAGAGTCTCTTTATTTGCATTTTTAATGTGCTATTGCATTAGCTACAACTTCCAGAACAAGGCAAACTAATTGTGGTAATAGCAGGCATTCTGTTCCCACTCTGACAAAAATATGAGCACCTCTCCTTGGTGTTTTATTGCTAAGAATGTTGTTGGCTGTTGGTCACGGATAGGTATTTTTTATTATGTTGAGGCAATGTTCTTTGATTTTTATTTCACTCAGAGTTTTCATCCAAATGGATGTTCAGTTCCATCGAATGCATTTTTGGTTTTTGTTAAGACTGTCACGTAACTTTTCCCTTTCTGGTAATTGACATGATTAATTACACAGCCTGATTTTCTGATATGTAATCATCCTCACCCCGCTGCATTGCTAACATAGCCATCTGTGAAATGGGGAGGAGATCTGTTGCCCAAGAGGAGTCTGGTTGAATAGCAGCTCTGCATCATGCTCTGAGTCCCACAGCTGTGAGTGTGCTTTGCCCCCATCCCCAATCCCTAATCCAGGATGTAATCTCAGGCAGGCTCCTGTGTTATCTAAGGGGTCTCCTGGGGGACTCTCGAGATCTGGAGGGAGTGTCAGTTGGTCCCAGAGTGATCTTTTAAAGACCAGTGGGTTTAGAGGACTCCCTTCACTGGCTCCCCATTGCCTTCAGCAGAAATCCCCAGCTTCTAGGCACACTGTCCAGGCCTCATATAATTGGCCTTTGTCCAACACAACCCCAGCTGCCTGCCATTTCCCCACCCTCTCCCCTCTAACCATGTGGAAATCCTGGCAGGGGGCAAACCTGGGTCAACTTCTGGGCCCCTGGGCCCTTTACACATGCTGTTCCCTTGAGGGAGGGCTCAAGGGACTCCTGCTGGATCAGGAGTCCCTCCCCAGGTGCCACAGTCAAGGTGTTCACTACCTGTTCCGTGCTTTCCAGGCAGAAGGGAGTTCTCATTTGTCCCCAGGAGCTCCAGGGGGCCAAGCAAGGGTCCCTGTCCCAGCCCAGGGCTCACCCTATGACAAGGGTTCCTCTGCCAGGCACACTCTGGATACACCCATGAATAACGTCAGGTGTTCATATGCATGAAGGCGCCCTGCGGGAGCGCCTCACCCCACCCGAGCCCCCCAGGGCTCATGGTTCCCACTCCAACAGTTGTGTGTGGGGAGAGGCTCAGGGGCCGCTGCAGCTCCCTGGAGCCTTTTTAAAAAATGCAGCCAGGCTTGTTTCCTCCTCATAGTAAACAACGACTTAGTAAACAACGTCCCTGGAGGGCCCCACGGGACCTCGTTCCCCCCCAAAGCTGCTGCTGTTGGAGGCGAAGGAGGGGGAGGCCAAGTGGGCCCATGGGGGACTGGATGACTGGGCATAGATGGGAGGGAGCAGGCAAGAGGGGCTCAGTTGGGCTGCACACCCCCTGGGTTCCCTGCACGGCCAGAGGCTGGCCACTGATCTGCGTCTTGGTAACAGCCCTGCCTCTTCCTCTCCACGGGGGTCCCCAGGCTCATCCCTGCTTCCCCCTGGGGTGTCCTCAGCCCCTCTGGAGAGGCTCCATTTTCAACTCCCTGGGCCATCAGGTGGCCAGTTAGAGTTCTCACCTCTGGTAACAACAAGGTGATGTCAAAGGGAGGGCTGCTAAGCCTGGGGCAGGGTAGGGATAGCTCACACCTGCCCCCCTCTTTTGCCCCCCGGCCCCCCGCCCCAGCAATCCTGAGCTACACAGCACATTGTTGGACGAGCATCTAAATGAGAGATTAGGTGACGTGGCCTAAAGGGCGTTGGAGTCAGGCCGTGGAGTCAGGCCGACCTGGGTTCAAATGCCGGCTTTGCACCTGGCTCGCTCTGTGATCTTGGGCACACCGCTTAACCTCTCTGGGCCTCCATCTCTTTATCTGTGGAATGGTCCCTGCCTACAGAGCTGTACTGAGGACGAAGTGAAGTGACTGACTGACAGCAAAGCGCTCAGCACCGCATCTGACACACAGGAGGAGATCAGTTCATGTCAGCCAATGTTAGACCTTGCAGGTCAGAGGGGGCCGGGCACAATTGTCCCCTCACACAGCCTTGTCTCCCGTGGTGGGAGGTGGGGGAGGAAACTGAGGTCCAGAGAGGAGCAGGACAGCAAGCTGCTCAAACCCCTCAGCCTGGGCTTGTGTCTGTGGAGGAGATCTTTGCAAGAATCCACAGTTTCCGTCGCAAAGGTCTTGGCACCTGCGGTCTCGGATCCTCGGTGCTATGAACATCTTGGTGGTCTCTCTAATTTAACAAACCTTTGCACTGTGCTAAGTGCCCTGTAGAGTTCAAGCCCTTTATGTATATTCACTTTTTGCTATTATTATCCCCATTTTATGGAGGAGGAAACTGACCAGTCCAGCTAGCAGGTGGGAGGAACATACCCTCAAGCCGGTTCCCACCCTCAGGTGAGCACAGACCGGGCTGGGGGCGGGAGGTACCCAGGGCATCCGAAGCCTGTTCTGCCCCACCCTCACAGCTGGGGGAGGCACCCTTGCAGCCCTTGGGGCTGGGCTGAGCGTAATGGGAACATCAGCTTCGCCCTACAAATGCCCATCACTGGATGCCACATCTCAGGCCACAGCAGGTATTTCCCTGGAGAGAGGAGAGTGAAAACTTGGAACAAGAGAGCTCTTTATTATTCAGAATAACCACACTATTTAATTTACTATTAATAATAGCTCTTGAGTCAACCTTCCCTTGAACAGAAACAGGAACTGAAAGGATGTCCCTCTCTTCTCTCCCCCTGCCCCCACCCCTCCTCTCCTACCTCCTCTCCTTAGAATACTAGGAACTCAGTGGCAAATGATTGTGTTGTTTGGGGGATTGGAGTGGGAGGAATTGAGGCCCAGCAGTGAACCCATTACCCTTTCTCCCTGTACAGCCTTGCTCAGCTATTCCTCTGTGGGTCCATGGAGAGAGAGTATGGGTTCTGTGCTCTTAGGCTGAGCCTAGGACAGAGGCAGGGGGCTGTGTTCCAGCAGAAGCAAAGGGAAATGTGGACCCAGCAATCTTTGTGGATTGAGTCTAAGCACTGATGGGGGCCATAGTAGGAATGAGGGATCAGTGATGCCCAAGGTCCCTTCTGAGGCCGCATCCTCCACCTTCTGCGCCACTGGGGGTGCAGTGTCAGAAGGGGCACGTCCAGAGAGGAGCAGAGCCAGGGAAAAGCCTGGAACCTGTGCCGGGGGAGTTCAGAAGACCCAGGGGGACCTGAGAACTGTCTTCAAGGAATTAGAGGGATTTGTTTTCTCGACCACCCGTCTTCACCGAGGACTCCTCTGCCAGGTGCTGGGAGTGTGTGGCCCCAGTCTCTGTGGGACTCCCAGACTGGCAGAGACGGTGGGCAGTAAGGTAACTAAGGCTGGGCAGAGAGCACTCGGGGGTAGAGCCGTGGAGTTCTGATGGGACTTGTGGGAGACGATTGATTTGCCTGATTGGGAGCGAGATGGGTTTCCTGGCTCCCAGAAGCAAGAGTGCAAAGACTCTTCGGGAGTGGAGTTTGGCCCTTCTGTGTTTGTTTGCTTGTTTGTTTAATTTTTTTTGAAAGAGAGAGAGAGTGCGAGCGAGTGCGAGAGCTGGGAGAAGGGTAGGGGGAGGAAAAGAACCTCAAACAGGCTCCAGGCTCAGCACAGAGCCTGATGCGGGGCTCTATCTCAGGACCCTGAGATCATGACCTGAGCCAAAATCAAGACGGAGCCACCAGGCGCCCTGGTCCTTTGATGCTTATTCAAGATGGCACCCAGGTTCCTGAGCAGCCGTTGTCCTTGACTGCTTCCTGTCTTAGGGCCTCTGTGTGATCTTGTGTGAGTTAAGTGGCCCGCTGGGCTCACCTCCCAGAAGGCAGGGGTGATGTACTCCAGCCTCCTCTCCTGTCCACCTCTCCATGTGGGCTGAGTCCTAGACAACTTTAGGTGATTGAAGACTGCTTTGCAATACTGCCATGGGGTGGGTTGAGACTGGTTGATGTGATATGAGCTTTCTTAGTCTGCCAGAGCTGAGTTCCACATACCTGCACACACACACACACACACACACACACACACACACACAGTCCTAAACACGCGCACATGCTGGCTTTCACTGTGAGGGCCCCACTCTTTATTCAAGGAGCAGTCTCGGGTGTCTGAATGGATGCTTGAAGACTCCCTCTTTGCAATTAACACGCCGCTGCAGTATTATTAGCCTCTGATAGGCAGGCCTGCCTTTGCCAGAGACTATAAATATGTGGGGCCAATGACTCAGCAAATCTGTTGCTATTTTTCTTACAGATCTGTGTGGATCTGTGTCTGTGTACACCATGGCCCCATCTCCCAGCAGCTCCCATGGCTGGTATCCATGGAAACGCAATCCTCCCCGACTACAGTGCTCAGGCTCACAATCTCTGGGAGTCTCCCCAGCCCCCTACCCACTTTGGAGAGGGAGAGAGGGTCAGGAGGACTCCCAGCCATCAAGAGGATGGCTTGATGGAAGACATGCCACTTTCTCAGTTGCTTTGAAGGTCTAGGCAAGGCCAGCCTCCAACCCCTTCCCTTTTCCCTTTCTCCCTCCCCACCCCCCATCTGTGGATCTGTGGTCAAGGCTTTGTCACCTGTTCAAGGCAAGTGGCCCAGTGAGGGAGCCCTTTGTGAGGGCCCTCATGGGAATGAGGTTGGCAGGGCAGTTGCTGAGAGCTATAGGCCATATGGCAGGGGAGGTGGGGAGGGCCTGCAGCCCTTGGCAGTGGGGGATACTAGCCACTGGGAGAGGGAGACTGGGGAGTAGGGGAAGGGGCAGTTGCTATGGGGGCGGGGATCATATTTGGTATAAAACCCTGTATCCTGACCTTGACTCTACCAAAAGAACCTGTGGGATGGGTGAAAGCATGAGCTCTGAAGTCCTCCCTCCATCCCTTCCTTCCACAGACATTCACATCTGCTGACTCGGGGCAAGACCTGTGCGGGGCATGGGAGTGCAGAGATGAATGGGAATCAGACCCTTCTCCTTGAGGACTGCACTCTGGGAGGAGCAGACAGACTCAACATCAGGTCAGGCTGGGGTGGAGAGCCACAGCAGGGAGGGCAGAGCTAGCTGCGGGCCAGGAGTGCTTCCTCCAGGAGCTGCCGGCCATGGAATGTGCCAAGAGGATGAAGCAGGCTGCAGGAGGTGGGCTAGGAGGCAGAGTGGGCATTCCACTCAGAATGGCCCCGGGAGCCGGCGTGGAGACACACACAGAGCTCTAACTCTGGCTCCTATTCTTGGTGTTCCCTTGAGAAGGTGTCCTGAGCTTTCTGTCCCAAGAAATGGGAAACCACAGTATCTACCTCACGGGGCTCGGTGAGAATTAATGCACGTATCTGGTGCCAGGCCTATAGACGTTTATTGTGCTAACCATATTCCAGAACCGTCCACGTGGCAGTTATTTTCTTCCTTTTGGGGCCTGTTTCCCTGTGTCCAATGAGGAGGCTGGGCCAGATGATATCTAGAGACCCAGATGCCCTGAATTCCCCTGTCCTCAGTTTCCTCATTTTTCAAATAGGAAGAAGAAGGTTCTGATAGATTTCAGAGGTGAAGGAACGGATCATGAAATTATTCAAAGAACATGACCAGGTATTTATTAAGCTCAGCCTGCTTCTCTTCCTGCTTAGGGAAAACAGGGCCAAGCTGGTGTCACAGCTCTGTGCCCACCCGAGCGCAAGATACAGAAAAACAAGCTGCTTTCTCCCCTCCCCCACCTCTAGAACATCCGAAACATCTGGAGGGGCAGGGAGGACTCATGGCCCTGGAATCCAGGTTCTAAGATCCATCTGGCCCACCTCTGGCCTCCAGATCCTTGTTCTCAAAGCGCCGGGGAGGCTGGGGAGCAGAAATAATTGAACACCTTCTTTGTTGGGCTCATAGCAGAGTCGCACTCATCTTGTGGGTTAACTACCGTAATTAGAGACTTTAAGGACTGGCCCCGGGTCACCCAGACGCAGTGGCAGAGCCAGGGCATCAATCCAGGTCAGCATCACCCTTCTGCCCACATTCCCTCCACCACTCTGCACCCCACCCTCTGGAACTCTGATAAACCTCCTCAAATCCTTTGGGAAGCAGAAGAGATATAAATAGCATGTGGGATTGTGAAGTGAGGGAAGCAAGTTGCTGAACAATATAGACAGGATGATTGCAGTCATGCAGAAACCAACCCGGAATCGATACGTGTACATATGGAAATGCATCCGAGCCTAAATGCACTCTGGGAGTACATCTGGAAGGGGGTCTGCCCTGTTGCTGGGACAGTGCTCATCCCTGAATAGAAGAATAGAGTGGAGATGGGGTGGAGGGGTCGTGTTCTCTTATGATGCGATGAATCTCTGAACTGGTTAACTTTATCATGAGAAGAAAGTATTCACGTTTTACTTGCACAATGAAAACATTGTATCCCAGACAGTGACCTATCTCCCCCGTCATGAGTGGTGCCATGTGAGGGCTGGGACAGGCAGGGACTTGGGGCAGAGGAAGGACCTAGTTTGGCGAGGGTAAGTCTGACGGCTCTGGTGCACTGGTCCATGGGAAATTTTTAGTTGGACATGGAAGGAGTTTGCCAGGAGAATTCATGTGCTTTGTCTGTCTTTCAAACAAACAAGAAAGCAGCTCATTCACCCATTTTTTTGGATGAGTACCCTTAAGTCCATAGACAGCTTAGCCCAAGGTCAGAGCGCCCCAGTGCTGTGGTTTGGTTGGTTAGTACACCTGCCTAACTTGCAAGGCTCAAAGAATCTTGAGCTTTATCTTCAGACAGGCCTGGCTTTGACTTCACACAGTGCTGTAGATTCTCTGAGCCTCAGCTGTCCTGCCTATAAAATGTGATTGATACACCTATCTTGAAGCATTTTTGTGAGGGTTGAATGAGGTCAAGTTTAATGGTGGCCCTGTTCATGGTCGTTGTGAAGTGATCTCCTTTCTTTGTATAAGGGATGTTGTTCTGGACTCATCATGGGACAAGTAAGATATAGGCCGTGGCTTCAGTCTTGGCTTGGCCTTATAGAAATAATTATCATACATTGAGCACGTGCTAGGTACCAGTGGTTGTGCCAAAGGCTATATGTGTAAGTCCCTTAATCCTAATTCTGCTCCCTATGTCTGAGATAGGTGCTACCTGTCCCCACTTGACAGTTGTGGAAATTGACATGGTAAAATGACCTGGTAAAAATGACTTAGAAAGAAATTCAACTTTTCCTGTTTTGGGGAAGACTTCATGTAATAAGGTATATTTATTTTTATTAAATATTAGGTAGAATTCACCAGGAAAATCATCTGGGCCTGGAGTTTTATGAAAAGAGTTTTGATTATACATTCAAGTCCTTTGAGAGTTTTAGCATTCAAATCTTTTGAGAGTTTCTATTTCTTCCTGTGTCAGTTTTGGCAACTTTGCAGCTGTAACTGTATGAGGGTAGTAGGAATTCCTGCCAGGCAGAGTTATTTGGCAGATTGACAGAGCTTACTTATGTGTGTGTTGTAAGAGAGTGGCAGACCTACTCCAGACCTGGAGCACACTAGGTCTCCCGACATTGCATTTGGGCATCCTGATGTCCCCCCTACCCTCTGTCAGAGCAGGAGGGCCAAGATGGGACCCAAGCCTCCATCTCTGGGTATGGGGCCTGAGCTTTTTCTCAAATGCTGGTAAGACTTGGGCCAGGGAAGAAAGTCCCTGAAAGGTTGGCACATGAGACCAGAGGGGCTGTCCAAGGCTAAGACAACTTGGAGGGTCAGTGAAAGCAGGGCACACGGGACCTGCACATCGATGGGCCCAGCAGCTCTGGTTTTGAAATGCTGAGTGCCCAGCTGGTACTCAGGTCTTGCTTATGGAGAGAGAGAGAGAAAGGGAACCAGGGAACAGGAGCAGGGGCAGTGCAGAGGAAATGTTTCTTGGTTGAGAGGAGGAAGTGGAGAAAATGCCTACTGATGGCGGGGGGGGGGAACCCATCAATGGGTCTTTAAGGTCTTCCCTCTCCAGTAAGGCTTCGGGACTAGATGGGTGCAGTCAGAGGAGATGTCCTTTGCCCATGCCTTTGCCCATACCTTCCAAATCTGAGTCCTGGAGGGGGTGATTATAATCACAAGCCCTCCAAGATAACCCCATGGCCAGTCCTCTAGCTCTAGCGCCTAGGCAATGTGAGGTCTGCATCTGACTCACCTCAACACTTGGCCTTGACTCTCCTTTCTCCCTGAATAGCAGGGCTGAATGGCCAGAAGGAGATTCTACTTTGTTATGTTGGCTCCATGCTTATATCCCCTCCCTATCCTGTGAGGCTAGAAGGAGCTAGGCCTGGGCTGGGAGTACACGTCCCTGAGTCCAGCCTTTGGGGACTATTCCCAGGGACCCTTTATGCAAGGATGTTCTAGGCCCCATGACACCTAGACATGGCAGAGCTGCTCCGCGTAGCGCTGGGATCTTTCAGAGAGCTCAATATCCTTGCAACGAATGAATGAGCAAGTGATCAATCGATTCAATGCACGTGTACCACACATATGAGCACATTAAGGTAAAATGCCTAGTCTGGTGAGGGAGGCTGACACGCACACACAGCATTATACCTTTGGGTTATAAACACTGTGCTCGAAGTGGGGACACAGAGGAGGAAGGTCTAATCACACTGGAGGATTGCAGGGAAGGGGGAAGCAATGATTTCTTGGAAGAGGTGGCATAGACTGAGTCTTGAAGGATAACTAGGAGTCTGCTGGGAGGCTGGTAGAGCAGGGAAAGATGACGGAATAAGAAACACACCTGCCTCCAAAGGGGAGTGAGCATTCTGATCTCAGTCTGTTAGTGAAGTTATCGATGTTCAATACTCGGCCTTATTTCCAGGGCATATGCTGCTCCAAGAGGACCCCAACTCACAGCGCATTGGAAGTTTGGTGTCTGGACACCTGCAAATACCAAGGTCAGGGGAAGGAAATCCTTTTCTACCTAGGCTCAGCATTTCTAACTGGGAGTGTGTGGTATAACAATTAAGGATGCATATGGCTATAAGAGACAATCTACAAAACAGTGTCCTAACACAAAAAGGGGGCAGGTGGGTATCTGTTTCATACAGCAAACAGTTCAGGAGTAGGCAGTCCATGGCTAGTGTGCAAGCTCCAGGCCCCAGTTCTCCTCTGCCATCTTAGTGTGAAATCCTATGTCTTCATGTTTCTTGCCTCATGATAGCAAGATGGCTGCAGCAACTCCAGACGTCTGTCTACATTCCAGGCAGAAAGAAGATGGAAAGGAATGCCAGTTCTGTGCCTTTTAAAAAGAGCACCCTGAGGCCCCACCCAGTACTTCACTTGTGTCTCCTTGACCAGAGATGGGTCACAAGGCTATCCCCACCACAGTCACTGAAGGTGTGTGGGGAGAAAGCAGTGATGAAGGGGCTTGGGTCAACCAGCCAGCAATGTCTGCTACAGGTGGGCATTCACACCCGAACACATAGCCCTCAGCCCCCAGACATGGGCACAGCCAAGCTAGAAATGGCCTCCTTCGAGCAGTCATTCAACTGACATTAATGATTCCCCAGCTGTGCCCAGCTGAGCCCTGGAGCCCAGTGGGGAATAAGCGTCAATCCAAGGCCAGGCAGAAAGGAGGGCAAGAGATGGAAGAGAGCCCTTCCTGGAGGGAAGGAAGTGCTGGAGGAGAAGCGGGGAGGTCCTGCTCCCTGGACATCAGTAGGTTGTATGCCTGTAAAAACCCTGTCTTGCCTTTGACTAAAAGGCGTTTATTTATTTATTTTTTTTTTAAAGATTTTATTTATTTATTTGACAGACAGAGATCACAAGCAGGCAGAGAGGCAGGCAGAGAGAGAGGAGGAAGCAGGCTCCCTGCCGAGCAGAGAGCCCGATGCGGGGCTCGATCCCAGGACCCTGAGATCATGACCTGAGCCGAAGGCAGCAGCTTAACTCACTGAGCCACCCAGGCGCCCCCTAAAAGGCATTTATACGAGACTACCCTCAAAATCCCAGTAGAGGGGATCTGGCCTCTTCATCTGACCACTTACGAAGTGGTTTCTGTTGGAGGTGGGAGAAGGCTGGCAGACAAGTGAGGGTAGCGGAGTTACCCATGAATGGAATGTGACATGAGGGAGGTCACTGATCTCCCAGTCATGTCAGCCTCTCACAGCACCAGAGAGCCCAGGCCTGTCCCTACCACCCCCACTAGGGTTTCCTCTTCCCCTTGATGACAACCCCTAACCCTTCGTAGCCCTGAGCCCAAGAAGCTACCTTCTGACATTATAGCAGCTAAAGCCTGCAGATCCTCTTGGCCTCCCCTCCTGACCTCCAGATGGAGAGCAGATCCATTTTGGGGATGCTGAGAAGTGCCCAGGACTGGGCATCAGAAGGCCTGTGTGACCTTGGACAAGTCAGTCAACCTCTCTGGGCCTTTAGTGACACCTTGTGGCAGCATCTGCTTGAAACCACGGTGCTTGGATGAAAAAATAAAAACACCAAAAAACCCTGTATTTCCTGCCCCTGTGTCCCTTCTGGCACCTCTAGGCCTGTCTCACCTCAGAACAGAAGGGCAGACTTCTGTTTGCCTCTGACGCAGCCCTTCCCGGTCTCCCATCCTGCCAGTCATGTGACTTAGCCCCACTGAAGTGAGCTGACTTCCCCAGGGTAGCAGTCCCAGCTCGGTCCTCTAAGTCTGGAGTTGCAGGTCTCAGTGCTCTCCCGTGTGGTACTTGCATCAGACCTGGGAGGAGGATGTGAGGGCCATGGGCTGATCACATGAAGTCAGCACATCTCCCCATTTTCCAGAAAGAGCAAGTGAGTCCATAGCCGAGTGAGGTTACCGCTTGGGTGACCAGCCTCAGCTCCCACTCTCTGTCTCTTTTCTGATGCGCACAGGATCTTGCCCAGAAGTAGCCAGGCAGGGTTCCCTGCTTGGTGTGTATGTGTGTGCACATGCGTGCATGCACATGTGTGTTGCCACACACCTAAGGAATTTCCTCCTGGAGCACTTGCAATGGCACAGATTCAACCCAGATCCCTGTGAGGCAGGACCCTGGTGTCTGGCTTTTGAGATGAGGCCTGTCCCAGGTGGGGCAGCGCTCCAGGTTCTCAGCTTCCCTTCCCGCTCCATGAAACCGACCCCCTCGGCTGCGATCCCCGCCTTCCAAACCTGTTCCAATCCAGAGATGTGCCGGTTAGAAGGGATTGAACAAAACCGCTCCTAGAGGCAGCTGCTCTTGGCTAATAAGGGAGCCCAGAGGGGACTGACAGGTTGAGAAGGGCCTTCCAGGCCCAGAGCCAAGTGCTAATGGCGGAATTTCAAACCAGGTTTCTGCGACCCAAAAGATTTTCTCTTGCAGCCCGCCAGGCTGACCCACTGGCTCAAGGAGGCAGTTTGGGGCAAGAGGGAAAAGCTGTCCTGCGCTAGCCACGCCCCCGCCCAATCCTGGGGAGTGTAGGAAGGGGGCCTGGGGTTGGACAGCCAGGAGATGGGGCTCAGGGGCTTGGTCTGGAGCTCTGCGATGTCTGGCCCAACTCCATATCATCGAGAAGACTGAAGGTAATTGAATGACTGCTCTGGGCAAGGCATTTACTACTTGGAAGCTGAAGGTTGTCCCGATGCTTTCCCATTCAGTATGCTCATCCCCAGGATTGGAGAGCCCCTCAAAAGGCAGGGAGCCCCTCTGGACTTTCTATTGCTGGCAGAAGCCTATGGCATCCTTGAACAGGTCTGTCCTGACACCCACATGATGTCCCTTACCCCTCTGCAGCCTGTGAGGTGGGCACGATCTTTACTCCATTTCACAGATGGGGAGCCCAAGCTCAGAGAGGTGCGGCTGATTCCTATGGTACCATGCTGAGCGTCAGGCAGCTTACTGCCGGAGGTCAGGTAGTGTAGACAGTGGCATGGCCAAAAGTGTGGCACACAGGCCTCATCTCTGGTGAAGTGCCCACAGGCTGGGCTCCAGGAAACCACCAGGAATGTGGACTTTGGAGGTCCCGACATTGTCAGACACTGCCCCCCGCCACCCCATGACAGGATTCCCATCACTTTCTGCTCCTTAATGTTCAGTGGCTCCCCATCACTCCTAGGACCTGCTGTTACCTCCCCTTTGCCCAAGACAAGGCAGCTCCCACTTTCGGCCATCAGAAGAGCTGGGCTTTCCCTGGCAGTTCCCTGAGCACTAATGGGGGACCTTCAAACTGGCCTCCTGAATGTGTGTAATGGTGGGGAGGACACAGACTATGCCGGGAGCCTACCCCCTCCCTGGGCTTCTGAGAGCACTCATTATCACCCTTCCATGTGAGATTCACCTTGGGATGAACCCAGCCCTTAGCCTTGGAAGGGAGGAAGACTTAATTACCTTTTCTGGCAGAGGAAAAGCCTGGCAAGTCTGCTCCTGCCCCAGACCGCCTCCCTGCCAGTACCCAGCCTGCCCCCACCCCCCAGCTCAGCCTTTCTGGGCTCAGGTGAAGACTTTGTACCCTGTGGGACTCTGGCAGCCATGACCCTCGTAGGGAGCATAGACCCCGTGAGCACTTCCTGTTGGGATCACCCGGGTGCTCCTCTCTGATATGGAAGGAGTGGTCAGGATCTCCTAGACCACACTGGGATCCTGGGACACCTCGGATGAGGAAGTGACGAAGCCAGACATGCAGACTTCCAGTTTGCACGATCGAACCCCAATGGGAGGGAAGCAAAGCACAGCTTTCGCAGAGAAGCTGGGGGTCCTGGCCCTGCCTCCCAGGGTGCCTGGCAGGGGCCTGCCACTTTCCACTGTCCCACTGTCTGTCTGTTGGCCCCACTGTCTGTTGGCCCCAGCCGGCACTCATGTGTTCTTGGTTCTCATCCAGCAGGGAGGAGGGCAGGGGAGGAGGAAGAGGAGGAGGCACCGAGAGTGTCTGAGCAGGAACACAGGGGAGAGGGAGAAGAAGCCGGGCAGATGGATAGAGAACATCCTCCCAGGGCAGACCTGGCACCCAAGATTCTTCCTTGTTGTACCTTGAGTTGGGGGCACTCCTCTGCCCTCTGCCAGGAAGTGTCATCAAGCTCAGCCCAGCGTGGAGACCCGAACCACAGGCTCTGAGCCCCAGCGCCAGCCACCAGGCTCCGAGAGTGCTATTAGCCTGATGCCAGACAGTCCTCTCTGGCAGCAGGCACGTCTGCGCTGGGATCAGCAGAGAGGAGCCTGATGGGTCCCCTGACCTAGTGCTCACCCGCCTTCTGGTGCCCGACCACCCAGTGTCCTCTTAGTGCTACTCCTTTCCAGAGAGTTGGGGCTGCTTGGGTTCTGTGGTCCCTTCTGCCACTGACTAGTTTTATGATCCTTGGCAAGTCACCTTCCTGTTCTCTGCCTTTAGTTGTCTCATCTGTGAAATGGGGGTTGTAACAGTAAAGTGTTGTTATGAGGTTTAAAAAAATAATGTACAGTAAGCAGCTTAGCATAACACTCCCAACTGTCAGCCATTATTATGGAGATTATTATTAATCCCCTTGGGCGGTGTTTCTCAGCTTTAAAGAATTCCAGGCTCCCTTGTGATAAAAATATAGACCTCAATATAAAAATATAGACCTATAAAAATATAGACCTCAAACAAAATATAAAAATATAGACCTCAAACAAAGCCCTTTAATGGTACAGGATTAAAATGTAAAAGAAATCAAAGTCAAGGCCAAAAACAAATCCAAATGCTTATTATATGGAATATGCTTTTTCCAAACCAAAGAGCACCCCCCACCCCACCCCGTGTACACACAACTGAGGCTCACTGTGGGGGGCTGGAGAGAAGAATGGTTTGGGCTGCATTTTGTGGGGCCCTCTGGCCAAGCAGAGAGAGAGGCCAGCCTGGCAGGGGCCTGGGGACAGAGGACTGTCACCTCTTTACCCTTCCCCTCAGTGGCCTCTGGATCCCAGGCCAGCCTCCCAGTTCCTATAGCAATGACTTTAAGTGTATAGAGAGGGGTCTTTAGAATACAAATACCTTTGGACCCTCCTGATCCTAGGTCTGTTCTTGTGCTCACACAGGGAGTTTGGGAGAAGAATTTGCCATGGTAAGAAATCTACCCCCAGACTGGGCCCTGGTGACAGGGACAGGGTATCTGGGGTCCTTACCAGGCTGACCTCCTAGGACCCAGTGCTGGGTTCCAGTCCCACACCCAGCAGTCCTGGTAAGTCTCCTGGCAGGCTGAGTAGGCCCACAGCCCCAAGGGTCCGTTGAGCTGGATAGCTGCCCCTTCCCAGTCTCCCCCCGAAAGTAACATCTGCTTGATGGTAACACCTGCCTCACTCCTCCTGGGCCAAAGGTACTCCTGTAAGCCTCAGCACGCTACCCGTGGAAATGAGGCTCACAGAGGGTGACATTTTGCCCCAGACCCTGCAGTCTTGCCATGAGGATCCAAGTCCAGGTGTGTGCACCCCAGGTCTCCAGCTCCTAGGCCTTTTGGCTCCGTCCTAAGTTCATGGAGCTGGTGGCATTACAGACCCGGTGAGACGCAGGGTGGCACCAGGGAGGCCTGGTAGGTGAGGGGGGTGGGGTTTGACATAGGCCGAGATGGAGGTCCTGGGAGGTCCAGGCATAGGCGGGACCCAGGTGTCTGAGAGGGACCCAGGGATGTGGCTTGGGTCCAAGTGGCCTCCTCCAGGGCTGAATCTGAGTTCCCAGCCCAGGCCACACTGGGGTAGAGGAGCAGACAGGATCAGGCAGGAGCTCTTAAAGGAGCTGACATGGATTTTTGTCAGGTCATCAGCTGACTGCTTAAGAGGAGCTGTGGGCAGGCCCCAGACTTAGACAACCTTTGCCTACCTCTCAGCTTGCTAAACTCCTACTCATCCTTCAAGGCCCAATTCAAATACCACCTCCCCTGGGAAGCCCTCCCTGACTCCTCCAAGCTAATTCCCTCACTTGCGCTCCCACTTCCCAAGCCTCTGTGGCATTGCTTAGATGTAGTTCCACCTCCTCCCCTAGCCTGGGAAGCCTCTGCAGGAAGGATCAGTGCCTGATTCGCATCCATGACTCCAGCAGCCCTCACAGGGCCTGGCACTCAGTATGTCTTCAGAAATGTTTATAGAATGAATGAGTGATTGTGTGGGATGGTTCCGATTGAGAAAACCTGTGATCTCTATTCTTGGAGCATCTCTAACAAAATGAAGTCACTTAAACCTAAACAAACAGGCAATACCCGGTATCGGGGAGTCTGTCCACAACCAGCCCAACCTCTTCTCTGCTTGTTTCTGGTTTCCACCAGAGCTACGATGCATGGTTCTGGGTACGCTTGTCCTGGCAGTGTCCTTCTTCAAGCCCATCCCTGAGACAGTGTACTTCCTGGCTCAGGGCCTTGTCCAAGGCCAGGGAAGCCTGCTCTGCCCATGAACAATTGTACGCTAAAAGCACAAGGGGATAACACCTCATAATACCCCTCAGCCAATGGGGAACAGGAGCCTGCAAGTAACTGGATCCTGTGTGCTTCTCAGAGGTCAAGGCACAGGGACCTTGAGGCTACCCCGTAGGTAGCTGGCCCCCTTTCCCAGCTTGCTCTTCTGCTCTCAAGTCCTGGTCTTAGGTTCGGTTTGGAGAAAACCTTTATGAAGACAGTGAGCTACACAGAAGAAATTTCTTGACGGAAGACTCCTTCTTTCACTGGCTCTGACCCTGATTCCTGAGGCTTCCTGTCCAACAAAACCCCGTCTTAGCTTCTGAAGGATCTCTGGGGTGTGTGAGAAGCTCCGTAGAGGAGAGTTATTCAGGGAATTATTTCCTGAAATTAAACTCCACGGTCCCTGAGGGAAGGAGGGAATGGGGCCCAGGGATGCTGGGGTGGGGGGGGGGTTGTTGGGGATTTGATGGGAAAGCCATTTTGCCTTAATTGTATTGTGCACATTAAACTAACAACTATGGGAGCCAAGGCGGGGGGTGGGGAGGTGGGAGGAGGCAGAGTGGAAACATGGTTGGAATGAGCTGGCGGGGTGGGCGGGGGTTCCTGAGGATTCAGGGGGCATAAGGGATTGGGGTTTAGAGATCCCTTGGCCAGGCAAGGACACCCCACCCCACCTCTTACCAACTGGAGTGTAGAGAAGGCAGTAGGCGGAGGGTAGGGGCTGGAAGTGTGCTGAATTGACCTTCTAGTAAGGCCAGGCACTGTACCAGGATCCTTGCCGGCTGCCACTCCCATATAAGCTGCTTTCTATGCACTGCCAGATGTACCTTTCGTGGCAAGCCTGTGAGGTGAGCATTAATGCTGTTCTAATTTCCCATGAGACAACTGCACAGACAGGCAAGCCACTTGCTCAAGGTCACACAACCCCATCCCCTCCAGCTGGGGATGGAGCCTGATCTCTATCTACAATGAAGGGGAGGGGAATGGAGGCCAGACCCGTGGTGAGGGATAGGGAAGGCATTTTGAAGAAGCTCTGGGTCCTTGATGCCAACGAGCAGAGGCCAGAGAGCTCTAAGGGGATCTGAGGCATCGGGGGACCTGCCACTGCCCTCACTGAAACCTCAGACTCTGGGCAGCTCTGACCCAACCCAGCCATGCTACTGGCTGGATGTCTACATGCTGTGCCCACTGGGGCCTGTCTTCCAAGGTCCACTTGACCATTGGAAGAGCCTCTTCTGGATCCCAAGCCTCCAACCAAACCCCCAACATCCCCTCATCAGCATCCCCCATGACCTACGGGTCCCAGATCCTTACTGAGGAGGCCGTGATCCGAGCACAGCTCCCAGGAGTCCAGCGTCGACGATCTGCTTGACAAATGGCAGTGAATGAAACCTCCATCTGGGCCCTCATGCACAACTCGGTCTGCGGTGAGTCTGTGACCAGGGTCAGGGCTCATTGCATGACCGTGTTCAGAGTTCAGCCTGGGGCTGCTGTCAAAAGTGCATGTGTCCAGGAACTTTCCTTGAAGCAAGGTTCCAGGGACTCGGGGACAGCCTGCTGGGAGCAGTGGAAGGTCATCCTTAAGAAGGGCCTGCAGAACAACCTCTTCGACCTCAGCCGCAGCAACATCTTCCTAGGAACATCGCCAAAAGCAAGGGAAGTAAGGGCAAAAATGAACTATTGGGATTTTATCAAGATCAAAAGCTTTTGCACAGCAAAGGAAACAGTTAACAAAACCAAAAGACAACTGACAGAATGGGAGAAGATATTTGCAAATGACATATCAGATAAAGGGCTAGTGTCCAAAATCTATAAAGAACTTAGCAAACTCAACACCCAAAGAACAAATAATCCAATCAAGAAATGGGCAGAGGACATGAACAGACATTTCTACAAAGAAGACATCCAGATGGCCAACAGACACATGAAAAAGTGCTCCACATCACTCGGCATCAGGGAAATACAAATCAAAACCACAATGAGATATCACCTCACACCAGTCAGAATGGCTAAAATTAACAAGTCAGGAAATGACAGATGCTGGCGAGGACGCGGAGAAAGGGGAACCCTCCTACACTGTTGGTGGGAATGCAAGCTGGTGCAACCACTCTGGAAAACAGCATGGAGGTTCCTCAAAATGTTGAAAATAGAACTACCCTATGACCCAGCAATTGCACTGCTGGGTATTTACCCTAAAGATACAAACGTAGTGATCCGAAGGGGCACGTGCACCCGAATGTTTATAGCAGCAATGTCTACAATAGCCAAACTATGGAAAGAACCTAGATGTCCATCAACAGACGAATGGATAAAGAAGATGTGGTATATATACACAATGGAATACTATGCAGCCATCAAAAGAAATGAAATCTTGCCATTTGCGACGATGTGGATGGAACTAGAGGGTATCATGCTTATCGAAATAAGTCAATTGGAGAAAGACAACTATCATAGGATCTCCCTGATATGAGGGAGAGGAGATGCAACATGGGGGGTTAAGGGGGTAGGAGAAGAGTAAATGAAACAAGATGGAATTGGGAGGGAGACAAACCATAAGTGACTCTTAATCTCACAAAACAAACTGAGGGTTGATGGGGGGAGGGGGGTTGGGAGGGGGGTGGGATTATGGACACTGGGGAGGGTATGTGCTATGGTGAGTGCTGTGAAGTGTGTAAACCTGGTGATTCACAGACCTGTACCCCTGGGGATAAAAATATATTATATGTTTATAAAAAATAAAATTTAAAAAAAATATATTCAAAAAAAAAAAAAAAAAAAAAAAAAAAGAAGGGCCTGCAGAGTCCAGATCCTGAGAACAGCCCAGTCCCGTGCTGGAAGCAGATCCCACTCCCCACCTGCCAACTCTCACCCTGGGGAATGTCCTGAACCCCTAAATCTGCACTGACTGTTTCAGCGAGTTTGACGTCTGTGCCTCGTGGGCTGGGAAGGCTGAATGAGATGACAAGCGGCGGGCTCTGAGGCTGACACACTATGAGTGTCAGGAGACATTAGCCTCCATTACACACACGCCTGCACCTGCGCATCCTCAGGTTTCTGCAGGCTCTGGGGCTCGCCGCTTTATAGCTGGCCCCAGCAATGCCCTCCTGATTCAGAGGAGGCTCAGAGGGACAAAGGGACCAGCTTCCCTGCTCCTTCATGGCCAAGAGAGCCCCTGGGTCCCGGGGATTTAGCAGGAGGTAGGAGGGCATGGGGTAGAAAAGGTTTGGGGACAGGAGTCTAAACCCTTTGACAACCCGCGACTTTTCTCAGAGGTCTCTGACACTCTACGTGGCCGCTGCCTGTGCTCTCTACAGGACAAATCAACCCTGCCGTCCTGGCCCTTCAGTCCCAGCGTTGAGGTGAGGACCCCAGTCCTCCAGATGGCGGTTTGCTGAGCTTGCTCCCACCTGTCCTATTCTGCCTCCTTCCTTCTCTCTCACTGAAGCTCCGTGCCCCACTTCCCAGCCCCTCCGTACAATGCTCCAGGAGTCTTTCATTCCCTTTGGCTTCCTCTTTCCTCCCCTCTCCTCCATTTGGATGTCTTCGAAGAGGACAAAATTCCAATCACCAGCCAGCCTTCCCTGCCCCGTCCAACAAACCTGATTATCTGTTCTCCATTTTCCAAGAGGGGAAAAGGAGACAAGTGCGCCGAATGGCAATGGGGGTGGTAAGGATGAGACAGATGGCAACGGAGGGCTGTGAGAGGCAGGAATGGGCTGGGGCTGGGGCATTCCTTTGGGACCGTGGTCAGAAAGGAGCCATCCTGCCAGAAACAAAGGATAAACTCAGGAACATTGGATCCCCCCACTTTCAGCCCCAGGACCCCTCTCTTATCAGGGAGGCATCATGGATTCCAATCCAGACTCCTGGGGAGCAATTTTAGCTGGTGCTCTACCTTCCAGGCTGAGTGGCCTTCAGCAAGTTACTTAACTTCCCTGTGCTCTAGTTGCCTGATCTATAAAGTGGGCTGTTGCCAGGAATAAATGAGCGCTGGGTGCAGGACGTAGAAGATGGCAGATTCTGCATTATTGTAAGCTATTACTATCCACACTAGTAGACCCTAGACAATTTTTTAAGAAGATTTTTATTTCTTTATTTGAGAGAGAGAGAGAGCCCACACATGAGATGGAGTGGGGGGGGGGCAGAGGGAGAGGAAGAAGCAGGCTCCCCGCTGAGCCCAGCCCAGAGCCTGAGACTTGGGGGCTCGATCCTAGGACCCCAAGATCATGACCTGAGACAAAGGCAGATGCTTCACCAACTGAACCACCCAGGCGCCCCAGCCCTAAACATTTTTGACAGCTCACTCTTATCAGTAAAAAAAATGTAAGGACCCCTCTAATATATAGCTATATTAATTCACTTGTAAATTACATGCATATGTTTCTGTGCTAATATACTCTGTATATTATAAAACATACAAAACCGTAATTTTAAGAGGATCTGTTAGAAAGCCAAATGTAAGTTGAAGGTCTAATACTTTCTTCTCACATGCCAATGACTTCTTTTGCGCCCCACAGGGGACAGGCACTGTACTTTGGAGACCACTTCATGTACTAGGAGCCTGCGTAAATTGTACCGATCTGGGCAGCAGCCCCTTCGGAGAAGCTGGTGCCAGGCCGACATGAGAGGAGAAGCTCCGGGGCGCCACTTGGGAGCCAGAGAGTGCTAATGTGGGTGATTAAATCATTTACAATAATCCATTTGGAACAGCAGCCGTGTCTAACATGGGGCCTGATGACTGCTTCACAAAGATAAAGGTGGCCAGGGAGGCAGTTGGTGGGATGTAGTCCAAGGGCACTGGGTAGGCACGTGCAGACTCACCCTTGCTACTTACTCAGTGTCTTCCTGCTGCAGCAAACCCACCAGGCTCTGTGCCTGTCCGGGACAATGGCTCAGCGTGCCCCTTCCCTGCCCAAGGTCACCTGTCCTTTTCTGCCCCTGAACAGGCCCGCTCTTCCAGGAAGCCCTCCCTCCTGGTCTTTTTCCTCTTAAATCTCCCCTCAGAACAAGTCCTCTTAGGTTTGACTCTGTCTCCCTCCTTTCCTCTTTTCCTCTGTTTCTGCCATCAGATAATGGCCGTGCACCCAGCCTGACTCTGTTCCGTGTATGCCAGGCAAAGCCCACTTGTTTTTGCTGCCCCTTCCTCTGGAAACCACACAATCCTTTCCTCTTCTGAAACTTCCCTTCTTTCAGTGTATGAGTCTGGGTGGGGTTGACCTCGCTCCCATGGTTCTAAGAATGGACACATCACCCGAGCCTAGCCAATCAGAGTCCCAGTGGTGGTCATGTGATCCATCTCAGGCCAATGAGATCCTGCCCTGGGACGTTTGCTGGAACATTCATTGAAATAGAGGGGTTGTCCACTGCAATTGCTAAGCTAATGGAATGTAAACCGGGGACGGTGGAGGACGACTTGCCACTACAAGGGAGATGGCACAGAGAAAAGCAGATGGACTCCCGATGACCTCAGGTGAGCCCCTGATTCAACTATCCCTGAAACGTATTCCTTTATGTGAGCTGGTAAATTCTTTTTTCCATGCTTAGAACTTTGTAAGTTTTTCATTTTCTTTTTATTTTATTTATTTTTATATGATTTTACTTATTTATTCATTTATTAATTTGAGAGAAAGAGAGAGAGCACACAAGTGGGGATGGAGGGGCAAAGGGAGAGAGAGAAGCAGGCCCCATGCTAAGCAGGGAGCCCGATGCAGGGCTCGATCCCAGGACCTTGGGATCATGACCTGAGCTGAAGGAGGATGCTTCACCGACTGAGCCACCCAGGCACCCCTGTTTTTGTTTTTTAAATCAAATGTACCCGACAGTTTTGACCAAAATATTCACTGCCACCTGTGATCATTGTAACATTCTCCCAGCTTCTCTCCCTGATTCCACCCCTGCCTGCCCTAGCCTGCTCGCTACTGTCCTCACTGTGGCCTCTACGGCCCTCGGAGACCTCCCTCTCCTCACCAAGCTACCACCCTTCCTGGCTCTCTCCTTTCCCCTCATTCCATCCCAGCCACACCGGCCTCCTTGCCACTTCTTGACAAATGCTGGGCACACCCCCACCTCTGTGCCTTTGAACTTGCTGTTCCTCCTGTTAGTTACAGCCCTTGGGCCTGGACGATGCTGCAGGCTCAATCCACGACTGTTTTCGGGTCTCATCTTGAATGTTACCTTTCCTCACCGGCCAGGAGAAAGCGGCCACCTCCCTATCCCCCACGACTCCCTATTTGCTTAGGTTGCCTTATGTTTCCATAGCACTGGTACTTAATTGCTCCATCATTAACTGTCCATCTCTGCCAGCGAGATCATAAGCTCTGGAAGAGTAGGACTTTGCTTTGTTCACTGAGGCACCTGCAGATTTAGAACTGAGCCTAACACATGGTGGGGGCCCAGTAAACATTAGCTGAATGAATGTGTCTCTTATGACTGTTCTGTGAGGCTGAGCCCTGTCTCTCCCCAGCCTAGACCCTCAGGAAAGGGGCTAAGGGCTCCTCCTCCATCTCCCCCACTGGTCAACTCATCAAGTTAATGGCTGGCTCCCTTCCATCCTGAGTTCTCTTTCGCAACCCCTATCACACTGATAATTACTTGTGTGTGCCCAGTGGAGGGGGTGCCTCTCCTCCCCATCACCTAGCCCCCGCCTGATACATCCCAAGTGCTCCAAACAAGTTTGTTAATGAGGCTCCAAACAGCACTGGCCAAGACAACCTCTTCCAAGGTATCCAAATCCGTTTTGAAAGAGCAGGCAGTTAGTTTGCTTCTAATTATCAGCCTCACTGTGGACAACCTCAGAAGATGCCTCTTTCCTAATTAAAACAGCAGGGTAGATTGTAGGCTCTGGGCAGTATCCTGTTCTTCTCCTGGCAGGAGCTAGAGGCAGGCAAAGGTGTTTCATTAGAAAAGAGCTGGGGAAGGGGGATGGTCATGGTGCCCATCATCTCCTGGAGGATTTATTTGGAGGCCAGCAATTTAGACACATGATGAAACAGTGATAGAAGAATGAAATAACAGGGTCCCTGATCTGTCTCCTCAGCTCGGGCCCCGTCTCACCTGGCCACTCCTTCCCCTGCCAGCTCCCTCCAGCATAGCCATAAACTCCGGCTAAGAGACAGCTCAGCCAGTGCCTGCTCCAGTGACTTCTGGCCTCCGACCCTCTGTGGGCAGGGAGGTGGTGGCTCAGGGGTGGGCCTGGGACCGTGGGGAGCCTCTGTCCTTCCTGGAAGAGATAACCTCTTGGCCCAGACCAGCCAAACTCAAGGTCTGGGGCTCATTCGTCTTGTTAGAGTTGTCAGCTGTGACATGGCTCACTTCTTGCATTCCTGTAGCCATTCTCCCCCATTTCCCCCTCAGTAACCTCGGTTTTATTCCAGGTAGCAAGATACCCAGTTAAAAGACTTTCCAGCCTCTCTTGCAGCTAGAGGTCACCAGTGATATATGAACAGAAATTGTAGGGTAGACTTTCAAGAATATTCCTTAAGAGGAAGATAGACAGAGGACACATAGCCCTTTTACCCTGTTTCCCTGATTTCTGCTTCTTGCTTGGAATACGGATGTGATGGTTGGAGGGCAAGCAGCCATTTTGGCCCCTTGAGGAGGGGTATGCTATGCTATGCCATGCTGTATGCTATGGATGGTGGGTCAAAATATAGAAGGAACCCAGATCCCTGGTAATTGTGAAGCTGCCACACTCACTTGATCTGCTTAAATCCAACTTTTTTTGAGAGAGACTAATGTCTAAATTGGTGAAGCCATTGTTTCTGTTACCAGCGGCTGGATGCAAATCCTAACTAATGCACTGACCCCTTTGAGAATGTGACAAAAGTGGTACTCCCTTCTACAGGCATATATATCTGCAAGTAGGCATGGATATTCTGTGTGGTTGTGCACTATTTTGCACACACCACCACCTCAGACTTTATTGTGGTTCACTGTTTCTGGGGCCTTTGGGTGCAAACTCATGGTCTGGCATCTAGAATTTGCATTATTGACAGCCTTTTTGCTTCTAGTGCTGTTAGATCAAATTTCTGCATCACTGAGAAGAGAACCTAGGACCCACCCTCACCAAGTCCTAGAAGAAATTAGACTTATACAGGATGGTTTATTACCAATACAGACAGGAGAAAATCTGGGTCCCCGGAAGGCCATCGCCCAGAGATGCTCTGGATCTCAGAGAAGGTGGTGGCCTCTATGAATTAGAGGTTGTTTCTTGGAGGAAGAGGAAACCCTGGAGCTAGAGAGGCCAAATGGACAGCAAGCCTTGAGAAGAAGAAATACAAAGGGGGAGAGAGGCCCCTCAAAGGCAGATGCTAAGTAACACTTAGTGCCAAGGGGACTTTGACCTCTAGGACTGCAGGGAACTGAGCTGAAGGAAGGTCCTCACCTGAAAGTACAGAGGTCAAGGTCAGACCAGGTGCTGGAAGGAGACTGAGGAGTGTGAGTTCACAATCTCTCTGCCTCTGAGCATCGGGGAGAATCTCTGCCCTTGGGCCTGGCTGGTGGGACCTGGGGCTGGAGAGCATGTGGGCCATTCCAGAGGGTGGATACTGAAAGTCTCCCTACTTCCCACCCTGTACCCAGGGCCTCTCTACGGGCTCTAAGAAAATGGACTGACCCCGTCCCAATTCTTCGCCCACGCCACTAGCTGTCAGTGCCTCTGGGAAGGGGTAGCCGGGGACCTGAGGAAGCAACCATGATCCGGGCCCCCTGACCTTCACCTCCAGGCCTGGCTCTGCCACCGGGGCCTTTACACACATGTCTTCCACCCCCAGAGCCCCCTGCCCCGGGGCTCTCCAAGAATCCAGAATCCAGGGACTCTGGCATTCAAGGCCAACTGTTGCTTCATTCTTTTTGGCCTCCGGGAGAAACCTGCTTCCGTACAACTTAGACCAGCTCAGAGGGCCCCTCCTCCTGGGGCTAACTGCTCTGCAAAGCCCTTCTCCCCTCCTCCGCCTTCCCTCCTCAGTGCCCCCACCCCTCCAACCCCTGGGTGACAGGGGTCAGAGAGACATAAACAACCCACAGTTTCCAATTAATTTTTAATTGCAACTTGAAATTCTTAATTGCAGCTGGAATGCTCTTGCGGGCAGAAGGGTGACAGTAAAGGTGGGGGTGACCCAGTTAGAGACACCAGCCCCTGCTGGGCAGGGCACAGAGCCAGCACAGGAGGGGGCCATGGGGCAGCCTGAAATGGGTGGGACGCTCTGGCTAGTCACCCCCGAAGGCTAGGGCAAGGTGGTTACACCTCAGGCCTTGGGGCTGCCCGCTGAGGCCTGCACTTTAGCCCTCTAGGGAGGGCTACCTGACATTTGTCAGTGTCTCGTTATGGCCACAGAGGGTCCTGACAGGATAGTGTGGCAGGCTCTGCTTGGACTGTGAGAGGCTTCTACTGGAGCGGAGCCCAGAAACAGAAGCAGCTTCCTGTGGTAGCAGACTTCGGGGGGTTCCCAGGGAACCCCCAGTACCACCAAGCCCTTGAGATCAGAGCCCAGGCCGTCCTCACTTGGGGGGTTGAAGGCAGGGCAAGTTGGAAGTGGGATGACCCACTCTCCTGGTTTGTCTGAGACCCACGGGTTTCCTGGTACATGGGACTTTTGGTGCTAAAACAGGGACAGTCTCCTGTCAGTGGGGTCGGTTGGGGGGAGTTAGTCACACTGCGTGGAAGCAATTAGCCCCTTTGACACAAGTAGTTTTGGAGAGTGAATAGCTAACTCCAGGCTCCCGCTGGGTGGTGGGACCACCTAACTACAGGAGGGAGGGGCTCCCTCTCCTCCCACCTCCAGCTCCTTGACCTTTAGGGGCCCACCCTGTGACCTACAGGGTCTGTTGGTGCCACTCACATCCTTAGCTAGACACTCGTGCCTTCTGCCTGGCCAAACACACACCACCCATATATCAGGCAGTTGGATATTCGGCCTGGTAGAAGGCATGTGCCTATTTTGAGTCTCAGTTTCCCCATCTGCCCTGCTCTGCCCAGGAGTGGTGACTAGGAGGGGCCAGGCCTGGACGGAGGCTCTGGCAGCCCGTCCTGCAGGAGACCTCAGAACATGGGGGAGATCCGCACGCCTGTTGTGGGGTCCACAGAGCAAGGAGGTATCCCCCTGTCCCTCCTGGGCTGCATTTGCAAGCTCTTCAGGGAAGGCAGCTGGCTCTCCATGGGAGCCACTACCTGACACCTGACAGCTAATGACAGCAGAGAACTGGCCAGTCAGCCAGTCGGCTTCCCTTCCTGGGCTGACAGGCAAGCCTGCCAGAGGAGGCTGGGCGGGGTTGTCAGGGCAGACGCTGGCTGCAGTGGGGCAGGGGTTTGGCGGGTGGGAGGATTCTGAGAATATGGGTGTTTCTGGGAATTTGGGGAGGGCAAATTTGGGCACGTTCTGCCTGGTAACCCAACTCTGGCTCCCATTCACTCCCTCATTCATTCAACAGAGGCCTCCTGAGCAGCCAGGGCCTACAGGTCCTGTTCTTGTCCGTGGGAGAGTGGGCATCTGAGGAAGGAAACAGATCAAAGCCAGAACACCTGTCCTCAGAGCTTCTCCAAGTAAAATTCTCCCCTGTAGCATGGTTCCCAGATCCCCGCCCCCCGGCCAGGCCCCCTCCCTAGAGTGCCCCCAACTTCTCCTTCTCTAGTTTAGGTCCACAGCAAGGCTGAGGCAGTGGCCTGAGGGCCTGACCCAGCCAAGGGACCCAGGAACTTTGGAGCCTGAGGAGAAAGACAGGGTCTGCCTGCCCTTAATGTCATTCCTTCAGATCTCCTTGGCACTGAACAAGTCCCAGTATGGCCAAAGCTGCTCAGGTCTAGCCCCACCCCCCAGGTTCCCCCCAGGAAACTCTCCGGGATGCCTTGGGCTCCACACACCATACCATTACCTGTCCTTGTCCCTTCCCTGCATGCTGTCCCTGGGAGGCCATGGGCTCAAGAGATTCTTGACACAAGTGAATGTACATTCATGATGTGACCTCAATACACTTTCTGTACCTTCAGTTGCCTCCAAAGGCCTCGTCGTTGAGGAGCCTGGGGAGAAGGGGAGAGAGGGGCCTGGTTTCTCACAACAGGACCATCTGAACATTAAACCCAAGTTACATGGAACCCCTACGATATGTGGAGTGCCATGGTGAGCATTTTATACAGATAACTCATTGACTGTTCATAAGAACGCTAGGGAGTAGATACTATCATATTTTCATTTTATAGATGGGAACACTGAAGTGTGGGGAGCTTCCTTAACTTGCCCACGATCATCCAACTATGGGTGGGAAGCTTGCACATAAACCCGGGGTCTCACTGCTGAACCCATGCTCCCAAGGCCCCCGGTGAGCCCTTCTGAGCGGCAAGCAGGGCAGAGCAGGGCCAGGTCATGAGCACGGCCTCCGCTTCTGCAGAAGGCCAAGTGAAGGCAGAGTGCGAGGAGGACCTTGTGCTTTGCTCAGAAATGAAGGGCAAGGGCGTGGTCAGGAAACGGAGCAGTGTGATTGAAGGCCTGGAAGTGAGGACTAAGGGCGGGGCCTTCGCTGAGAGGGAACAGAGTTCCTGACCTGGAGGGGGAGGGGTGCTGAGGACCTACAGCCGGTGGACTGTCTCCTCGAGCTGGTCCAATTGAGGCAAAGGGGAGATGCTGGCTCTTAAGCCACTAAATTGGCCAAAAGGTGACCTCTGCTTTGGACTGATGGTGGCCCATGAGCCTGAGAGTCTGGGAATAGTTGGGCTAGAATGGCCTTCACAGAGCGGGTGGCCCAGTCTGCCCTGTGCAGGTGGGAGATGGCAGGTCCAGGGATGGGAGGGCAGCTCCTGGCCTCTTCACCTTCCTCTGCTGGTATCTGGCCCGCCCAGGGGAGTGGCAGGCAAGAAAACCTGTCTGAGGTTTCCAAGCATCTGGGAGGGACTAGGTCCGGGCTCTACTTCCTCCAAGAATTCTCTAGAGGTCCGCTGCACCTGCTGACCTCTTGCTTTCTCAAGAAGCTCTTGGCCTGTCCATTCTGATGAAATTAATGGCATTGTGTGAAAGCGGGGTTTCTCCCTCCATCCTTCCAAGGGCCCGCTGCGCCTCCCCCTGCCATGCTCTGATCTCCTCAAGGGAGTGGGTCCAATTCCAGAGCAATCAGCCTACAAAAGAGAAGGCCACCAAGGCCTGGTCTATAGGGAAAGCCTCAGGAGGACCCCTCCGCCCCCAACCTGCCTGCCCTTGTCACCTGTATGGACAGAGAGACAGCTTCTGCCCCTGGAGTCAGATGACCAGGCTTTAGGTATGAAATTATGTGCCTCTTTGTCCCCATGACTTCATTCCCCCATCCCCAACCCACCTCAAGGCCAGTCCTCTCCCAAGCCCTTAGGGGATCATCTCGGGGTCATATGAGCCTCTGACACACTCCTCCCGGGGCTCATCCAGCATCTCTTGCATGCCTTCAGTGACAGGCAGCTTACTCCCTGTAGCATCACTTTATATCCTGCCTGCCCTGATCAGAATTTGTCTTTTTTTTTTTTTTTGTGGTCAGCAGTGCCTGGTGCCAGAAGTCCTCACACCGCACCCGAAGCTGGTGAGCAGCACAAAGGCTGGGCAACACGTCGTCAGCCACCTGGGCCTGGGACCGGTCTCTTTTCTCCACTCTGACTGATGGCTCTTTTGTCTGGGGTGGCTTCGTCTGCCTGCCCGCCCGTCCGCCCTCCCTCCCTTGCACGGATTTTCTTCTCCTCCTCCTCCCTCTCCTCCCCCCACTTCCTTGTATCTAAGGATTGCATGAGTCACTTCACTTTGAGCTGCCAGATGTCTGATGCAGTTGGGCTCAGAGTGGAAGCCAATTTTTTCCCTTTACTCAAAGAGAGTTCAGGGCTGATGAAAGCCCCCAACAGTGTCATCCCGAATTTTGGGGAGGGTGGGGTAGGCTGCCCTCTGTTAGCACCCCTTCTTCGGGGTTCCTGCCCACCCACCCTCCACTCCTGGCTGGGGAAGGCCACTTGTCCTTGTGCTGGCACCGGGCAGGGGGTCAGGCTGGCCCCGGGCAGTCCAGAGCATGATCAGGGTCAGCACCCCCTCATCCAGCCCCTCAGCACTGCTGGCCTGAGAGGAGCCCAGGGCCCCGCACCCAGCCCCATGTGGCCCAGGGAATTTCCAATGGGAGCTCCACGCTGGTGCTGTGGGGAGATGGGGAAAAAGAAAGAAGGCCCTCGCCTTCAAGGAATCGGCAGTCTGTTTAGGGAGACGAAATTCATACAAACAGTGGTTCACGTTTTCAGCCTGGATCGTGCTTCTGCTTCCACACGAGCCCTCATTTAGCTTTCCCCTGCTTCAGCGAGGCGGTGTTCTCCTCACTTTGCAGCCGGGCGAGCACGGCTCTCAGAGGGGATGTGCTTGTCCAAGGTCCCGTGGTGGTGCTGGTGAAGCTGAGCCCGACCCCAAGTCCTTCGGGCCCCAACCCCTGCTCTCTGTGGCCAACCAGGAACTGGAGAGACTTTCTTAGTTTGGGTTCCCTTGAAAACGAAACAGGAGACCAGGACTTGGGTGATGGCAGTGGATTTGGGATGCGTCTAGAAGCAAGAAGGAGGGAGTGGGGTGGGTGAGGGAGTGGTATGAAGGAGCAGCAGCAGAGAAGTCGAGTTGGGGGGTGGGTGGGCGCTATTTTCCCAGGTCCTCTGGAACCATTGGCCTGTAGGATGGAAGGCTGGAACAGTTACCCAATGGCTCCAATCCCAACTTGGTCGGGGCCGTCCTGGCAGGGTGTTCACCCCTCTGCTCTCCTGGATCAAAAGCCATATGGGCACTGGTGGCATCAGAAAAAAAGCGAGAAGACTGGCAGCAGGTGCTCAAGGTGGATGTTAAGTTTGTCTAGAACCTTCCCCGTGAAGAGCGGCTGAGCCAGAAGAGGCTTCTGCCAGAGGGGCTTACCTGCGTTCTGTTCTGGGCACCGCACAAGGCCCTGCTCAGTGGCCTGAGGGCAAGCTTTATCGCACAGCTCCTGGCAGATGCCTAGGAGGCTGCCCGGAGTGCACGGAGAGAGAAGAAAAGACAGCAGGAGGGAAGAGAAGACATCTACGTAGGCCTGATTCACTTGGCTGTGGTCAGCCGGAGTTCCCTAAAGGTTCTCCGGTCCTCCGGGTTGGCTGGCTTCTCGAGGCCGAGGACCACATCTGATCTGCCTGTCCTCGGTTTCCACACAGGGTCTGGCCCCGAGACTCTGCCCAGAGTGCCGGTGTCGCAGCATCTGCTCTGGGCTGCAGTGCCCCGAGCTCATCTCAGAGGGCGCTGGGCCTTTAGGGGAGCAAGAAATGAAGGCAGGGCCTCCCCTTCCTAACTGACTAGGGCCTCTGACTCATAAAACCCGGGGTTTGCCCTCCTGCTTCCACTTGACCACTTATCTCTGGAATGGAGTGGTTTCACCTGTCAAGTGTTTGGGGGAAAATATCCCATGTAAGAAAGACACATTCCCTCCATAAACTTGTACTGGATTTGTGATTGTCTCCCACGAAAGAAGATATGTATCTTCTAGTTTGTGTTTATGACTCTGTAGCTGGAAAAAAAAAAAAAAATCAATTCTCTTGCTCTACATTTTTTTCGGCCAAACTTCCGCCTGGCAGGCTTTCGGCTGGGCCAGCAAGCTGATGCCCAGAGCTCAGGACTGGAGGTCCCCCGGCTGCGTACAGCAACCAGGAGGAGCCACAGCCTGAAGCTGGCTGTGGGCCGGGCGGAAGACTGGCACAGGAAGGAACCTCTCCTCTCTGCTCGCCTCCCAAGCCAAGTCGGCTCCAGAAGGCAGGGGTTGGCTGACAGAATGTGGCAGTCCTCCAGGCAGAGGGAAGGTTGGCCAGCAGGGAAACAGAGGCAGCCTCCACCAGTCCCAGTGCAGCCTCTGATGGGGGCCACAGGGACCTCTCCCCTGTCAGCCAGACACAGAAACTGCTGCCACCTCCTACATGAAGCCTTCCCGATTGCGCAGAATAAACAGAAACCTTTGATCACTTAGTTTCCTTGCTGGAACCTCTGTCCGTATGGCTTTCTGTGTGCTGTGGGGTCATTTGGCGTCATGGTTGCCTGGTAGTTTGGAACAGAGCTCCCCCATCAAAACATTCTGGTTGAGATCCTAACTCCTCCCTTCTTCACTGTCTGACCTTGGGCAAGTGCCTTAACCCTTCAGAGTCTCAGTTTCTTCAGTTGCCAAATGAGGAGTATTTTAAGGATTAAATGAGATCACCTGATTTAAAACCACCCCCCTCGCCCCCCACCGACTGTTCTGCTGTATTTTTCTCCATCGCACTTACCACCATGGATCATCCTATCATGAGGGTTGCCCATGAGTCTGGGACCCCTTTGGGGACAGAGACCACGTCTTGCCATCCCAGGGTCCTCAGTGCCCTTGTTCATAAGGGACCTTCTTGGGATCTGAAATGGCCAGAATCTTCCTGCAAGCCACCAGAGAATGGTTGCTTTAGGCTCTGCATGGGGCAGACATAGCGTGATTTCTGGAAGGTGACCATGGCCCAGACCTAACCCCACTGGGCCTCACTTTCGACATCTGTAGAATGGATGTGGGTTGGAGATCGTGACTAGGAAGAGAGGTCTTACGCCAGACATACCCTCCCGGCAGCCCTTTGGAGGTACCTCTACCTTTCCTTAGACCCTTTCTCACCTTGTAGCTTATCTGGTCCTCGTGACAGATTCATAAGAAAGCCATCAGGAGCTATGATGCTCATTTTAAAGGTGAAGTCAAGAGAGGCCAAGAGACAAAAACCACACCACGAGGTCCTGCACAGCCTGGGGCGAGACAGACCAGTACTCGGGCCCACGGGGTCAGCCAGATACCAGCTCCGGGGGTTCTCAAGGGTTGTAGCAGGACTGTGGAGGGGGGCTGGCCGGCTGCCTGCCTCCCTGCTGCCCCCCTGCTGTCTCTTCCCCTCTGCTTTTTAATTGCTTGGAAACAGAGCTGACGGCAGTGGGAACAGCTCAGCCGCTGCTGGTCTCATGACTGGATGCTTTTGTTTGTTCACAGAATCATATTTTTACACTCCAGCTTCTGCTAATTTATGCCATAGCCTGAGCTCTCCCTTGCTGCAAATCAAGTTTTGGGGGAGCGGGGAGTCAATTCCTGGGTTGATTTCGTCATCTTGGAGCCTATCAGAAGCCAAGCAGGGGACAAATTAACAACAACAAAAAGTAATAATAGCTAGGCTCAGTGTTTATTTTCTGGCGGCTCCCTCCTCTGTGGGCCCACCATGCTCCCTTTGCACGTCCACTGAGGGAAGCTTTGCTGGGAAAATTAAACGGCTCCTTATTTAAGATGGAGCAATTAGTCTGTGCTGGTTGCTGCTCAGCACCTATGGGGGCTCATCCCAGCTCCGCTCCAAGGGAGAGGAGCTGGGGAAGCCTGAGAGCTTGCCTCCCAACGCACACACCCACAGGCACACGGAAACCATAGCCAGCTCCATCTCTTGGTGTGGAATGAAGTTGAGGTGCAGAGCTGAAACACCCTGGAGGAGATTGGCCTCACTTGGGAGCAATCTGGGAGGACTTCCTGGAGGAAAGGCTCTTTGGATATCAGAATGGAGAGGGTGGGGGAGAGTCTGAATCTGACCCATAATAGGCCAAATGTAGAAATGGTTGCAGGGCTGCTGTGAACAGTAAGAAGGCCAGTGAGTGCACTGGGGACCCATTTGGAAGCCTAAATTGTTCCATAATCTCTCTTGAGACAGACTCCACCCTGGCAAGTAAAATTTGAAGAAACAAACAAACAAAAACCAACAACATTTGTATCCATGGCAAAGAAACCAGGGCTGGAGCTGAGGAGAGGGTGTGGGAAAATACCCTAACTCCAGAAAGCAGCTGCAACAGAAAGGAATTGATCGTGTCTTAATCAGCAAGGGAAACAGGAAGGGCAAGGGCAAGGTCAGGCATAACAGGTCCTGAAAGTGCAGAGAAGAGGCAGAGGGGGAAGGGGAAAGGGAACCAGCCCTGTGCTCAGTGCTGCGGGGGGTAGGTGCCCCACGCAGCTTAGTACTTGGCTCTCCCTTTACCTGATATGATATATATGGCTGTCTTGTCCCGCCCTGTGTCCACCAGGGCTGCTCGTTCTGGTGGGTGCAAATCTGGATTGCATCTACCCAGCCACCCATCCTCCCACCCCCGAGTGTCCCAACCACCGTTCGCCTCTTCACTCCACCAATTACCATCTACCCCGACACTTCACCACCATCCATCCACCCCTCCTCCCGCACCCAGCCACCCACGCAGCCAGCTACCCTGTAACAGAAAGGCGGATGGTGGAGCACAGCCCTGAGGGTCCTCGCTGGCATCCTGTCTGGCCGGCTGGTGGCATTACCTTGGGAAGGTATGAAGAACCCAGCCGCCAGCCTGGGGGCCAAAGCAGGAATGTGCTTTGGTAACCTGGGTACAAGGGGATTCATCAATCCGTGACAGACTCACATTTACCAAGCTCACAGGGACTGTGACACATTCATAGACACATCCTGATGCCAATGAATTAATTTATAATAAGAAATAGTACTCAGTGGAGCGGATGTTTGCCTTGGCAGAATGGAGTCTCTCCCAGTAGGCAAGCTACACGGGAAGTCAAATTATCATCAGAAATGCTGGGTTAGTAATTCGCCATGAGATACAGAACTTCTGCGGGGTCTGGGTACTTGCATACCCCCAGTCTGTCTTCTCCCCTTAAAAGCAGGTGAAAAGAGAAGGTCATCATCAGAAGACCCCTCGGTGAATCTGAATTAGAGAGGTGGGGCGGGGCGGGGGAGCTTGCACCTCCCCCACACGGGAATCTGATCTGTCAAGCCCCCTCTACCCCAGAGAGGGCAAACTATGGCCCGCGGGCCTAAAACCAGCCCCCTGAGGGGTTGGGTACAGCCTATGAGCTGAGAATGGTTTTTACATTTCTAAAAGATTGAGACAGAAACAAAAGAAGAATATTTTGTGACATGTGAAAATGACATGAAATTCAAATTTCAGCACCCCGACTAAAGTTGTAATGGCACATAGCCCATCAGTCTCTTCCTGTTATCTGGGCCCCTGTCTGTGTCAGAAGCACAGAGCTGAGAGGTTACAACAGAGATGTTGCACCTGCAAGGCCTATCTCTGATCTGACCCCACACGCTGCTGTCCTCGGCCCATCCTCGCTCTCCTATGCCCTTTCTCTCTTTCCTTGCCCCCTCCAGCCCTATTGATGAAGATTTCAGAGATCATCTGGATCACGGAAGCTGCCCAAGGGGACCAGTGACAAACTTTCAGGCGATCTCTTGGTTCCTACACGCACCTTGGCACGCCATCACACCACGTGGGGACGTTCTCCGCCTGGCCCCCAGCCCTAGCTTTTTTCTTTCTCTTCGCCAACGGTTCACCCTTCCCCCTGCCTCCCCAGCCTGCCATCCATTGTCCCTTCCTTTGCACAAGCCAGCCTCCTTCGTCCACCCATGGTGGCACCCACCTTTTGATCTCGGGAACATCCAACCAGCCCTCCACTTGGTCTCTGGGCTAATCAGGCAGGGTGGGGCGTGCACGTGTGTGAGAGCTTGCACATGCATGTGCGTGTGTGTGTGTGTGTGTGTGTGTGTGTGTGTACTGAGTGACTTAACAACTCAAAACACTCCCAGCTATGTTTGAGACTTTTTTTTTTAAAGATTTTATTTATTTATTTGACAGAGAGAGATCACAGGTAGGCAGAGAGGCAGGCAGAGAGAGGGGGAAGCAGGCTCCCCCCCTAGCTGAGAGCAGAGAGCCCAATGTGGGGCTCGATCCCAGGACCCCGAGACCACGACCTAGGCCGAAGGCAGAGGCCCAATCCACTGAGCTACCCAGGCGCCCCTGTTTGAGACTTTAATCAGAGGTTAGAGGCCAGTGAGCAGGTCAAGGTCCCTGCAGATCTGGGCTCAGGTACCCTGAAAAGGGCTGATTGTCTCCAGTGAGGATTTTCTCTAACTGAGAACAAACGGCACCCTGTGACCATGGGGCCTTCCTCTGCTTCAAGGCTGTGAAGTCTCATCTGGAGTTCTTAGAGGCAGCTGTGTGGGAGAGAGAGGAAAGGAAAAGAGAAGGTGAGTTGGGAGGGCGGAGGAGAGGGAGGGCAGGGGAGCAGAGAGATTTGCACCCTGTGGGAAGCATTCACAATGGGGTCCATTGATTTCCTTCTCCTAGGGCCCCAGGGGGCATGTCTGGCAGCGCCCAGGGGCGATGTGGGCACAGCTGGGTGTTCCAGCAGCCAGTGCCCTGGGCACTACCTCCCACAGTCCTGCTGACCAGCCGGGAACTTGGGATTCTGGCTCTCCTGGAGGGGTTGGGGAAGATCTGTGCAGGATTCAGCCTGAGCTTTAGGGACCCTCAGAATGACAGGTTCCTCCGAGAGGGGAGAAGGGGGCCTCTCTGCAGTCCATGCCTCCTGGCCCATAGTCCTGGAGGCCAGCTCCGATCCAGCTCAGCTGGCTCCTGTTGGCCTCCGACACCAGACCAGGGGCTGAGAGTGCAGACCACACAGGACTGCCTGAGCAGAGTGGCAACTGAACCCCAGGGTCTGAGACCCCAGCTTCGGGCACTGTCTCCTCTCCAGACTGCCAGGAGAAAACGTGCCTGCCTTGCTTCGCCAGGCTTCCAGAGGCCATGGGCAGAAGGCCATAATTAAACCAACAAAGCAGAGAGAATAATCTTGAAAACAAGATGTCGACTCAAAGGCACATTTATTGCCTTTCCTGCTACTGTCATTGACCTTTAAAGCTAGAAGCACCTGCCTTTGCATTTTATGGATGGAGAAGCTGAGACCTCAAAGAGCTAGGTGACACAGCCAGCAGGGACCTCAAGCCCCGGGAACCTGAGCTTCTGCCTCTGTGGGAGGCGGCATAACATTGCAGTGAAGACCTTGGGCTCTGATGTCAGAAAGACATGCTTCGATGCCTGCCACCTTTCCTGGACAGGATGAGTTTCAAATGCCTTTATAAAAGGAGGATGCTAAATGGGGAACCGATCTCCTAGGTCATTTGCAGAATAAGAAGACACTTCTTATAAGGTGCCTGGCACATAGTAGGTGGCCAATATGCATTAACTTTTTTTAAAAAGTCGCTCCTGTGCCTTAGACCTTGGGTTTAGAGAACGAACAAAACCCTTGTTGCAAAGAGACCCCAGGTTGGTGAGGGAGAGGTACAGACGCACATTTCAGAGGAATCAGGACAACTCAGCGCAAGACGTGGGTGTGGGGGCAAGACAAGGGGCTTCAGTGGGCTTCTGGCAACTGCACTAACCCCTGAAGGCAGAACAGCTGGGCATCAGGTGCATGGAGTGAAGGAAGAACTCTCCAGGCTCAGGCCGAGGCAGAGAGAGCTGTGAGACCCTTCTGGACGTGAGGCTGCTCACTGGGCAGCCACCAGAGGGTTCTCCCGGCCAATTAAGGGTCCCCACTCGGCTTCCCACGGCCCCGGGCTCCTCACCGCCCTCCTGCCAGTGTGAGCTCTGGGAAAGCAAACTGCTTAATGTTTGCTGAAGCCAAACACCATTTTGCTTCAGCAAATTTTCTGATGGAAAAAAATAATTCCATAATGAGGCCCCAAGTTAAATAGACTGGGTGTTTGAAATTCTCTGGTCCCACTCTTTGCCAGGAATGATAGGAGGATGAAGGGGATTAGCCCAGGTAAGCGTACGGGGAGTCTTCTTCTCAGTGTCTGCCTCCAGGAAGCCCCCCCAGCTTTCATCCTCCTCAGCACACACATAGACACCCTCCCACCATGTACTATCACTGGTGATTCTACGTTTGCCTCTGAGCACCCCTCTGGGCTCAATCACACACATACCTCTGAGCAAAGGTAGGTTCCCAAACCGTGGTCACGTGCACAGCTTTGGCGTACACACGCACATGTGGGCCCGCTCGGGGTATTCCTCCAGGCCGCTGCTGCCTCTGCTAAACTCCTAGATGCTGGGGGATGGGAAGCCGGGGGGGACCGCAGGCTGCTGGTCATCACTCTGTATCACCCCACGGCGGGAAGGGCACGCGGAAGCCCCCAAGCATCCTGGGCAATTCTCTGAGCCCAGAGGGACTGGCGGACACCACCGTGATCCTGGGATCACTCAGAGAGCTGGGTGGGACAACCACATACCTTCTGTGACCAGAGCCCTGGGGACATCCAATGGTACACAGTGGAGTCTACTGTGTCTGGTCTGAAGAGGCCCAGAGACTTGAACAATGTTGCTGCCAGGCCCTGTGGAGAGGTAATCGGGTCTGACAGTCCTTGACTAATGTAGGTTTATCTTCCTTAAACCGCCGTCACACCACCCCCAGCCCTGGGCACCCCCTCAGCCCAGAAAGACTCAGGAAAAGAAGGAATGAAGGCAGGAGCAGGGGTGGAGACCCAATGCCAGAGCCAGAGCAAGACGCCACATTGGACCCACGGACCCTGAAAGGCTCTAGTTTCCAGAATTAAATCTGGAAAATCTGGACTCTGCCTATGGCTATCTCCCTGTCTTTCCTAGTCTCAGACATCTCTGCGAGCGGGTGTGCCTCTCCCCTGCTCCCAGGTCAAAGAGGAGGGGCGTCACCCTTCCAGCAGTTGCGACTTGCACGCATCATCTGTCACAAAGCAGGCCGCTCCCAGCTGCTAAGATGTGCCGGTTATTTTTGTGGGTGAGGGTGTGATGTCACAGGTACGGGGCCTTCCTGGCTCCTGGCGGGGTGGCAGCTGGCAGAAGGGGCCATGTGTACGTTGTTCTAATGGCTTCATCAGTGCTGGGCTCTGGGGTGACTCTTAGCACCTCTTTCCAGTGCCCACCAGTCCTATGAGGGCTGTGGGATATGCTTACGCAGTTCCTGACACCCCTGTGTGCCTAGACCTGCCACGGTGCCCCAGGGACAGAAGACACCAAAAGAAGGGAGCCTGGACCAGTCCAGAAGATGAGTCATTCCCAAAGGTGCCCAACCCTGAATGCCACACCGATTCCGAAATGAGGCTTGTCTGTGGCGGCACAATGGTCAGAGGACCTTTAAGATGACAAGGATTTGGGGCATCCGTGGTGGGGGTCGGTGTAAACCAAGCCTTAGAAACCAGGATAAGAGCTAGCATCTTCCTGAGGGCATTGTTCGAGGTGATTTTGCATGGCTTAACTTATTTCAGCCTTATAATAACTGAGCCACAGAGAAGTCAAGTAACTTGCCCAAGGTCACAGCTAGTATGTAGCAAGGCTGGGATTTGAACTCAGACAGTCCAGCTCCAGAGACCATACCTGTAGCCACTTTGCTTGTCTTTGCATGAGGGCAGAAGGAGGGTTTGGGGCCGGAGGAACTGGAGTGGTAAGGATGTGGGGGAAGAGCTGTAAAAGGACTTAAATGTCAAAGAGAGGCCCTGACAGCCGATCTGTGGCAGGGCAGCAGGAAGAGGGACAGCCCCTGTATGTTGCTACACCCCTCCCCCACCCTCTGCTCCTGCCTGCTCAGAGGAGGAGGGAATGCTCTCATTGACCTAAGATCCCCATCCCTTTGCTGCCCAACCCTCTCCCTGCTCCCCCGGGGACCTGCCAATTGCAGAAGGCCTTTACCCTGTCTTTCTAGTCCCTACCCACAACGACAGATCCATGACTCAAGCCTGGCCAACCAGCATCTTTCCCTGGGATTTGAACACTTAGAACCCCAGAAAGAGGGCCCTTTCTTCCCTGCAGAGAGCTCTTGGCAGAGGGAATGCTGGAGCCCACGTGCAAGGTTCCAGTCTATCAAGAAGGCGGGCGTGAAAATAGGAGGTTGACAGCGTTGGCCAGCAGGAGGAGAGACTGTGAGGGAGGCCTTGTGGCATAGGGGGTCTCACATCTAGTCTTCCTGAGGCTTGCTGCTCCACTGGCCTTCCCCAATGTTTGATTTCGCGATTCGGTAATACCCCTTTATGCCTAATTGGCTCAAATTGGGTTTCCATCATTTGTCACCAAGAAGGTCTCAAAGGGTAGTACTTCCCAGACTGTGGAGGGGAAGGGACCTTTGGGAGTTTCTAGTGAAGTCTCCATGTAGAACTCGGGGACCCCTGATGGGCATCCCCTTACTTCTCCCAAGATGGGGGCTCACTGGTATGCTCTGTGTCCAGGTCTGGCCTGGGCAATGTAGGGGTCAGAGTCAACACAGCAGAATAGAGACTGGACTGTGTGGAGGTGTCACCCCCCAAAACAGGAGCCAGAGCCAAGCCCTACGCTCTGACCCCAAGCTGTCTCTATACACACTTTAAAGGAGGAGAGAAAGACTAGTCCCAGAGGCCCAGCATCCCCCTGGCCTGGCTGGCTTTCACCAAGTCTGTACCTGGGAGAGAGCCTGGTCTGTCTCTGAGTGGATGTGCTAACAGACACTGCTTCCCCATCTTCCCCTGGGCACCAGCCCACCAGCAGGGCCTGCCTCCAGACTACTTAGGTTCTTGGGAGGTAGCAACAGCACAACAAATCCTCAACACAAAATCATTGTAACCATCACTCCTTTCCCTGGAGCTAGTCCTTCCTCCCAGGGTTCTAGAAGTTTCCTGGGGTTCCTTATGTGTCTGACAAGCTGCCCTCCAGTCCCCGTATCCCAGATGGCTAGGTTGCCTTGTTAACCAGTTGTCTGGGTATGTCCTCCCCTTCTGCTGTGTACCGTTCTGGACCAGGTTGTCCGGCTGGTGTCCCTGGGTATACACCTCTTGCTCCCTGGACAGTGGTCTTTCTGAGACAGAGACTGAGGCAACATGACAGGAGGCCCAGCCTGAGCAGCTCCGTTTCCCAGGTCCGATGCTACCCCAGGCCCTCTCTCATCCCTCTACACTCAAAATTTCTCCCTCCCCTTAAAAATAGTCAGAAAAATAATCGTTTCCTAAATCCTGGAGCAATTGAGCCTTGGTGGGGATTTGGGCCTGTTGTGTTCAGTCTGGGGTTCAAGCGGAGTGACATAAGGCAGGGGAGAGGGGGTCAGGCCCCGGGAGCGGGGATGTCATCGGTAGGCTCAGCAGCAGACAGAGGAAGCTGTGCGATTCCGCCACACTGCATCTCATGCTGGGGATTGAGGCTCGTTCAAGAGCGGTTATGCCAGCAGAACAAATCGTGGCAACACGCTCCATTTGGCTTTTGGACTTAAAGTATAACCCAAAGGGCGACTGACGAATTATGAAGATCTCTCCCTGGCTGCCCAGGCTTGGCTTCAGCCCTTGCTCGCGTGCACGTGTGTGTGCATGTGTGCATGCGCATGTGTTATGTGTGTGCCTGCCTGAGTCCCGCGTGTACTTCTGAGCACATGTGTGCACATAGCGTGGTTACATGATAAGTTTTGGTTATATTTGCCCACATCTGCTCATGGCAAGGGCTGGTCTTCAGCATGGCTGAGAAGAGGGAGGATTCTGGGGCTGGCCCCCCAACTCGTTTCGCTGGGCCCACCCCACTGCCTTTCCCTTATGCACTATTTCTCCACCAGACACCTCTCTTGACTGACCGGTACCAAACTGTGATTTCCATCACAGGTTATAAAGAATACTATGTACAAGTGCAGCCTTGTCCTTAAGGCCTTATAAACCAGACTTGATGCCTCTCACTGTCTCTGGAAGATACTCTTTAGTAAGAAAAATATTAGAACAGCTGCACCTTACCTCTTGGACAAGCTTCTAACACTGGGGTGTGCTGTTCGAGGCTTTTCTCAGCCTGGCCCCAATCTCACTTTCCTGACTCACCAGACCTTTCTAGACCCGTCTCCCTCCAGATCGAGGAATAAAGGATAGAAGACAGCAGCCTGGGGCCCCAGGAGGACTGAGAGTTGAGTTTCTTCAGCTCTGGTCCTGTCTCTGCCACTAAGTACTTTCATGACATTGAGTCAGCCCTTGCCCTTCTCTGGCCCTCAGTTTTCTTCTCTGTGAATTGGGTGCATTAGATAATATCAAACTCTCAGCCTGAGGGACCATCAAAACCTCAAAGGATGGCTCAGGAAGTTTACAAACAGTTTGTCTAGTTCACTGTGGCTTTCACTTGTTTGAAATCATCATATGAGTTACTTGCCATAACGAGTTCGCATGAACTGGGTGGCTTAAAACCAAAGACGTTTTTTTCTGTCAGAGTTCTGAAAGCCAGGCATCAGGAATAAGAAATACAGGGCTGAAATCAAGGATTTTGGCAGAGCCGCACTCCCTCCAGAGGCTCTAGGAGAGAATCCACTCGTTGCCTCTGCCAAATTCTAGTGGCGGCCATGTTCCGTGGCTTGTGGCCATGTCACCCCCATCTCTTCCTCTATGGTCACACCACCCTCCCACCGGGTGTGTCACATCTCCCTCTTCTAAGGATACATGGGATGGCATTTCGCGTCCACCCAGACAATCCAGGTTATCTCCCTGCTAACTTAACTTAGTCATATCTACAGAGACCCTTTTCCCAAATAAAATAACACTGGCTGGTGTTCTGAGGGGGCTCCTGCTCGGCCTTCCCCAACCACGGCATGGACTCCACTTAGAAACGTCACTATCACGGAAGGTCCTCATGTTTATCAAAGGGAGGCAGGAGTTTAAAAGGGTTGAGAAATAGTGAGCAAAATGACCTTGCAGGGGTTCCTCCCCTGCCCAGGCCAATCCCCGCAATTCTAACTCCTATGTGCTGCAGGAAACATGGGTAATTTCATTTCAACCTGAGCCAAGCACAAGCAAGGAGTGCGATGCATTTCCACTAGCCAAAGCTGATCTTAGGCACGGAGCCCTGAGGAGCCCCTACGGACAGAGTACGGCCTAGATCTGTGAGGGTCTTTGACTTAGCTGAGGAACCCCACTGCAGACCCCACAGGCCACCGGCTCCTTGGAGCCTACAGCTTGGGCTAGGCAGGTGAAGTGACCAGAGAGGTCAGGGTCTCAGGTCCTCTGACCCCCCGGGGCTCTATACCCCAACCTCGATGCTCCCAGGCAGCCCAGGAACGGGGCAGCCCAGCCCTCTGGGTCCTGCCCAGTTCATGCCCACTGCCCCCTGTCCCCATGGGAAGATGACCACCTCCCAAGCATTCCAGATGAGCCTAGAGAACCCCAGGGCCTGTCGGTGCCAGTGAGGAACCTAGCGCATGGATCACATGGATCCCCACCTTGCCCTCACCCCCTGCCTGTGGACTCATAACCTCTAGGAGCAACCAGCAAGGGAAGGAGGGGGAGTTTGAGGTCAGACACATTTGGGCTCACATCCTGGCTCTGTCGTTGGCCGGCTGAGTTTGCTCTGACAAGCAAGCTCACCTCTCTGACCTAGGCCAGGATAATACCCTAAGGGTCGTTGTGAAAAACAGTGAGACTGTGCCCAGTAAAGAGGGGTCCCTGGTGGGATAACATGGTGCCCTCTGCTCAGGGGCTATGGCAGGGGAGTCTTCCTCAGAAGGAGTTGAGAGCAGGCAGGCACTGTGAAGTGGGTCCAGATGTGCACAGAGCAGACAAGGAGAGAAAACCGGGGCCAGTGACTGACCCGAGGCCCCTGGCAACCAGTATGTTCCCATACCCCCTCTGCCAGGAAGGCAGCCTGAGCTCAGGAGGGGAGTGGTTTGCCGACAGCCTCTCCGCAGACTGTGGTTGGGTCGGTCTCCCCACCTCAGCAGACGGTTCCTCCCTGGGCCCTGGGTAACGAGAATAGGAGTCAAAATGGGGAGCCCGGGGCTGTAGGCCTAAGAGGTCAGGGAAGGGAACGCTGGGCCTAGGGCTCTTGGCAGGTCTCCCCGGGGCCAGCTCACACCCCAGCTCAAGACCCAGGGAGGCTCCTCCTTGCTGAGCCAGCCCTCCAGGAACAGCTCTCAGGAGGCCCTGTGAGCCCACCCAGACTCCTTACATTGAAGCATGGCCATCCTTTCTAGCTGAGGACATCTTAAACACTCCCTTCCCACTCTCTTCCTTTTTGTTTTGTTTTGCTTCTCTGTGAAATGGAAAGGAAACATGTCTTTCTTTCTTTCTTTCTTTCTTTCTTTCTTTCTTTCTTTCTTTCTTTCTTTCTTTCTAAAGTAAGCTCTATACCCAACGTGGGCTCAAACTCAGCCCCCAGATCAAGAGTCGCATGCTTTCCACTGACTGAGCCAGCCAGGTGCCCCAAAAAGGAAACATCTTTGACCTGGACCTATTTCTGAGTCACTGCGGGTCCTAGAGGAGGAAGCCAAGTTGTTGATGGAAGCAGGGGTATCTAGAAGAGGAAAGAGGCATGAGGGCTGCCCTGAGAACCGAGGGTCACCTTATCCCCACCTGGGGAAGCTGATGGTGTCATTTGAGGTGTCCCTCTAGGCTACGAGCCTTTCACAGAGCCCCTCACACCTCCCCTGGGGGCTGACCTACTTCACCACGCAAGCCCCTCAGAGGGGTCCCACACTCAGTTCTTCTGTCCTCATGGCCAGAAGAAGGTGTGGCTCTCACGGCAGAAGTGGGGGCTCCACGGGGAAGCAGGGGGCTGTGGGAGGCGGAACCTTCACTGTCTGAGGAGGGGAGAGGTGTGCGACAGGGGCTGGGAGCCAAGGGGTCCGTGGCCAGCTCATTCCTGCGCTCATCCTAGAGGCTATAGGATGTCTCCTTCTGTATCTTGGGTCTGATAATGGGTTGGGGTATGTGTCATTGGCCAGACTGGGCAATTTTAATATGTGTTATGTTTTCCGGCCATTTGGACTGTCCATTCTTGCTCCTGACTGCTAGAGGTCAGGCAGGGATTTCTTCCACTAGCCACGCCTCCTCCCCGCTCCACTGCCGTGAAGGCCTTCCACCGCTCACCCCACTGCTGGGGCAAAGGTCTGGAGTGGGGCACTGAGCTGGCCCCGGTTGTGCCCTTCTTAGTAGAGGGGTAGATACGAAGCAGGTAAACAGAGGCAGGGATGGGCAGGACTTGCTAGCACCCCTGAAATAGGGCAGTGGTGGGCTGGAGCTGGGATGTGGTCCCCCGCTACCCCAACCCACATTCTTTCTTGGGCGTGGGGACACGTGGGGGCCACTGTTAGCTGTGGAAACCTCCCAAGGCCAGCACAGGAGCTGCTCAGGAACAGATGCTCCAAAGGGACCTGAGTCTCAGCAAAGTCGCTGAGAGGCCACAGTACCAGCTCCTCCCCCAGCGCCCCCTCCTAGCAGCAGCAGGGCGCTCTCCAAACCTCAGCCAGTGCCCCCAGGTCCAGGCCTGCTTCTGTAGGCTCCGCCATCAGCCACGGAGGCAGTGATCCAAGCTGTAGAGCACCCAGGGCTGTCCCCACACATTGGGGACAATGTGGGAAGTCCCGCTCTCAACTGCGTGCCAAACAACCCAAAGCTGTCCCATCCCAGCACCATTGCTAGTGGATGGGCGAGGAGGTGGGACTCCCAGGTGTGTGTGGAGGCCTTTATTCTAGGGGAGGAAGCAGAAAGAATCCCCCAGCCCAGGGTAGCAGAAAGGGAGAGGCAGCCTGTCTGTGCAGGAGGGCCCTGAGAGATAGGCTAAGAACAAATGCTTTATCTTCAGGAAAGGAAAGGGATCACCCTGGGGCCTGCTGTAGCTGGTGTTCCCTGCACGCCGGCTCCCCTCTTCTCTCTCCTAGGCTGCCTGCCTGGCTCCCTTCCTGGGCCTGCGGTCTCTCCTCCCTCCAGTGAGGACTGCACTGCCGGGCTCAGGCTCCAGTGCCTTTGGATGGGGTCGGTGAACCCAAGCAAGAGCTTCCCAGAAAGGGGGCTCAGAGGCAGGCTGCACAGGGCAGGGGTGGAGAGACAGGTTCCAGGGCTGGGGGCTGGCCCCAGTCAACCCCTACATTTGCCACGTTGTCCCTGAGTAAACTGGGCCCCCTCCAATGCCTCAGGCCTCTCCCCTCACGCCCAGCAGCATGCACACTCCTCCTGGGGCTCTGGCATCGAGGGATGGGTGCGTACAGCTGGTCTACAGCCGGCGCCGTCCTGGGGCAGGGCCTTGTGGTCGCCATCTTGACTTCTCGGCAATTCTCTGCCGCCGCGTCTCCCTCCATTTTCCTCTACCTCTCTTGATATCTGCTTGCTTCTTTTTTCTCTCCTTCTTGGACCTGTGAAATCCCTGTTAACCTGCTGTCAATCTCACCTTCTTTTTTTCCCCGTCATTCTTTTTTCTCAGGCTCTCCCTCAGCTCCAGCTGTCTGTACCCAGTTAGCTCCATGTGTGCTTTGCTCAGAAACAGCTCTTAGCCATCCCCTTGGGTCCAAACTCAAGGCTGCCACCCAAGTTGATAGGCCCCTGACCTGAGTTAAACTACTAGAGAAATCCCCAAATGATTCTTCTTCTTTCATTGCCAAAATCTCCAACTCCATGCTGTCCTCCTCCCCAGCTGTAGAGGGGGAGGCTTTGCCTAGTCTGTTGGCGGAGGCATTGCTGTGACCAGAGACAGAATGGTAGCTGGAAAGAGCCAGGAAATAACCCAGAGGATGTGCTAAGGCAACACGGCAAGTGGGGGTGGGTGCAAGGACACAACAGGAGAATCAGGCCGAACCAAATAATTTCTGCATCAAAACCTGTTTTTTGGGGGATCAGTAACCAAAACTGGGAAGCCCTCCTGTCCTCCAGGCATTTTGCTGGGTTTGTCTGTGTAGGCGTGGGAGTCGGAGTCCAGAGGACTGCAGAGGGAATTGGAGTAGGGGTAGTTTGATCCTGAGAAGGGAGCCACTGAGGCTAGGGCTGAATGGGGAGGTCCCAAGAGAGGACTCCCCAGATGGGGGCAGCCCAGCAAGAGTGCTACAGACAAATCCGAAGGGTGTTTCTAGGGTTTGCAATGTAGACTTTCCCTTACCTGTCTTTAGCAAACTATACCTTTCTCACTTTTGCCCAGGTGTGAGTACATACTTTTGGGAGCCTAGTGGGATTGGGGTTCTCACCTGGGCCATCCTGATGTGCTCAGAGAAAGGCACTGAGGGTGCAAAGCTAGGAGGAGGAAATCCCAGGAACCTTCCACATTGGTCTCCTTTTGTGACTGGGGGACATGGGTACAAAGCAATGTACGGTCTGCTAGTCTTGGGTAGAAATGGATGGACGTGGCCCTAAAGGAGGGTGCAGGGATGCATAGATGTGTGCAGGGGGGAGTGTGCACGTGAGCTGAGAAAACAGCACTGGGAACTCAGGCCAAGAGAGATGTGACACGACCATACGTCCGCTTATGCTCCTCACCCCCACATACCTGGAGAAAATGCTGCTGGACCGTCAAAGCCAGCACAGCGCTGGCCACTGACAGGGACTCTGCCTGCCCGCAAGGACACTGATGTCTGCCCTGCAAGGACACTGATGTCCAGCTGCAGCTCAGGGTGTAAACCCCGCGGGCCCTCTGCTTTCCTCTCCTTGAAGCAATGGCACCAGGATTGACCCATATATTGTCTGCATATGCACCCCTGGTGTTCCTGGTTTTATTGTCGGCAGGAGGCCCTGGGAAGGGAGAAAAGACAGAGTAGAAAGAGCGTATCACTTAATTTCATTAGTAAAAGGATACAATCTCATTTTGCACCCCTTCCTGGTGAAGAGGACACATAAAGTGTTGGTGAGTTAATGCAAACCTCACTCAAGGATATGCTTCTAGCCTGGGAGCCTCTACATCCCCGATCCAAGATCCCATGTGGCCCTGGGACAGCACAACGTGGTGTGTTCATGAGATGCATCAGAGGATTGAGGCTGATCTTTCTGGTGCTTTCTATAGGTTTCCAGAACTTTAATGGGTCTGTGCAATGTGAGATTTTCATAGTCCATAAAGCCTGGCCTGGCTTTGCACATGTGAACCAGGCATGCTGAGCCCTGTGCCCAAAAAACACTAGAATGTTCACATTAGACAATTATCATCTGTGACCATGGTGATGTCACCAACGCAGGCTTGGGAGGATGACCTCCCCAGCTTTAGGACATGCTCTAGGCCTGCTTGGAATGCAGCTCAGGCTGGGGACAGCTCTAGAGCTCTGTGCTCCCAAGGATATGAGCCTTAACTCTCAGCTGTTCCCAAGCCCATACTCCAGGAGCCACAAAATTCCTTCTCTCATTCTTGGTTAAAAGAGAGTAAACGTTCCCCCCTCAAAATGTTCTATCCTTGAACACTAAGTTCAAGAGGCATGTGAGTGGCAGAGAGCTTCTTTAGGTGTGAGGGCAAGGGAGACGGGGCCCTATTCTCACAGCCAGGACCCCCGCTGCAGCACTTCATCCCCAAGGATTAACGAAAGACAAGTGCAGGCCTGGGGAGCATATGACCTGTCAGGTTTGTCTTCAGGGGAAGCCCTGAGACGAAGGTGAGGGGGAGGTCTGTGTAGAGGAGCAGTGGCTGCCTACACTGCACGCCAGTGCCTGGTCAGCTCCTCATGAACAGTGATCACCTGTGAGGATGCTTTTAGCTCTAAGTAAGAGAAAGTTCTGGCCCAACTAGCTCAATCCACAAGTAACCCTGGTGTCTTGCAAAACAGGAAGCCCAAAGTTGGGGTGGGCTCTAGGGTCTCCAGGAGCAGCTCTGGCTCTGCTTTTCCCCTATGGGCTTCGAGCCTCTATTCAGCTATTCTGAGAGAGATCAGTTTTTCCTGTGTGCTCTTTTAAAAGTTTTAAAATCAATGTGAGCACACGATCCATACCTCTCAGCCATCTTTCTCTCACATCTCACTGACCAGATATCCATTCCTGAAACAACTGGCAAAGGAAGTGGGACCACTAAGACTGACTTCATGAAACCCACACGTCCCAGAGCAGGTCAACCCTGAACACAGCCTAGGTGCTATTAGGGGAGAAATGGCTGGTGGTGAGATGGATATTGGGTACATGACCAACAATGCCTGCTCCAGGAAGTCAGGCAGAAACTAGTTTTGACATGTTCCCTGCATCACTTGGAAAGAAAAGGCTTTCTTTATCTTTTTTTCTTTTTTTAACACTAAAAAAAGAAAAGGATGCGAGAGAGTCATGGCAGGTCAGAGGCTGAACTGGACTGTTGGACAGAGTTCCTCCCATCCATACTTTCTGCTGCTCATAGCACTTTCCTATCCACTGTCTCATTCGATAACCATAATGACACTGTGAGCAAGGCAGGGATATGATTTTTATCTCCCTTTGACAGGTGAGGAAGAAGAGACACCAAGACCTAAAGTGACATCCCAGGATCTCTTTGAGGCACTGCTTTCATTCATGCCACCTAGATATACTTACATGAAATTGTGGCTTATTTTTAGATCTTTTAGGAAAAAGATTCATCCTCACTGGTTACGTGATCCCAGAGGTCAGCCTCTGCAGGCAAGCATCTAGGTTCTCAGGACACTTCTCAGGATATCCAGGGCTTTTTTTTTTTCTCCCTCTTCCACCTCATAAAGACGCAAAGATGTCCTTCCCGGTCCTGTTCACAAGCCTTTTCTATTAATATAGAAACAGGATGCTTCCCAAACTATCCTTGCCCTCCAAGGAATGGCACTGTCCTTGGAACTGTCCTCTGCTTCCCAGCACTTGCTGCCCTTGAAGCCTCTTTTCAGCTTCAAAGGCTGGATTCTTTTTTTTTTTTTAAGGGGGGAAGGGAGAGAGAGAATGCCAAGCAAGCTCCACGCCCAGCGTGAAGCCTGACACGGGGCCCAATCTCACAACCCTGAGATCATGACCTGAGCCTAAATTAAGAGTCAGATGCTTAACCGATGGAGCCAACCAGGCACCCCTTCAAGGCTGGATTCTTAAACCAAGATCTAGAGGGATTATGGGATTATTTCGGAGGGGGTTGGTTATTTCAGTCCACCTGAGCAACCCTTGTTACCCCATCAACAAATTCCTCTATGGCAGGCAAATTAGGTATTAACTGAAGAATGATTTGCAAGTTCCAGACACATGCTCCCATGTGATTCTATCTGTAGCAATAAACACCCTACACTCTAGTTCAAGGGTCAGCAAACTTCAACTCACAGCCAAATCTGGCCTGCCACCTGTTTTAATAGTTTTTTTTTTAAGATTTTATTTACCTATTTGACAGACAGAGATCACAAGTAGGCAGAGAGGCAGGCAGAGAGAGAGAGAGGTGGAGGCAGGCTCCCTGCGGAGCAAAGAGCCCAATGCGGGGCTCGATCCCAGGACCCTGGGATCATGACCTGAGCTGAAGGCAGAGGCCTAACCCACTGAGCCACCCAGGCACCCCTGTTTTAATAGAGTTTTATAGGAATATTACTGTATTACTTATTATCTATGACTGCTTTTACTCTACAACAACAGAGTTAAGTAACTGAGGCAGAGACTGTCTGACCTGCAAAGCTTCAATAATTACTAACTGGCCCTCTCTAGTTTGCTTCCTTTGGGGCACAAGACTTTTGTTTTGAGTACAATCTCTTTGAGTACTTTTTAAGTTTTATTTTATTTAAATTCAATAAATCAACATACAGTATAGTATTAGTTTCTGAGGTAGAGTTCAGTGTCTCATCAGTTGCATATAACATCCAGTACTCATTACATCAAGTGTCCTCCTTAATACCCATTACCCAATTATCCCTTCCCCCCACCCACCTCGCCTCCAGCAACCCTCAGTTTGTTTCCTATGATTAAGAGTCACAGTTCTGTATTATTGATAATCTGCTTTATCCCTACCTTTTTGCTGTAACTCAGGATGGGGCCTTCCCTAGTTTCCTCTGCTTCTGGATAAACAGAGTTCCCTACCTGTGTGTGTCCCAGGTCCATCTCCTCTCTTCAAATTCAAACCACGCTCCTCAAATACTAACTCAGTGGTGTTCTCTCACCCCTTCTTTTTTTTTTTTTTTAAAGATTTATTTATTTATTTATTTGACAGACAGAGATCACAAGTAGGCAGAGAGGCAGGCAGAGAGAGAGAGGAAGGGAAGCAGGCTCCCTGCTGAGCACAGAGCCCGATGCGGGGCTCGATCCCAGGACCCTGGGATCATGACCTGAGCCGAAGGCAGCGGCTTTAACCCACTGAGCCACCCAGGCGCCCCTCTCTCACCCCTTCTTGAAGAAGTGTCCCAAACTCATCCATTTCAGGCACATAGCCTTCTGCTCATCCTCCTTGAGTCAAGCCTCTTGTCTAGACCAGGCCAGCAACTAACTGATTAATCAACCACTAGGAGTCTCAAACTTCTTTATTACCTTTATAGTGTGTTAGGACATTTCAGTTGCAAATAACAGAAATCTGATCCAAATTAGCTTAAAGAAAGATTCTGCTAGAAAACCCAGAAGCTGATCTTACTCCTCCCAACACTCAGGTGACGCCATCAAAACTCAGCAGCATGGCACCTCTTGGCTCTGTGTCCTCCAGACCCGCTTCATTCAGGCAGGTCTCTACCACACGGTGGGCAAAGGGTTGCAAACAGATCCAGGTCTCAAAGCTTCTCAACAGGCCCAGCAGAAGAGACATTGCCTTCCTTCTAACAAAAGAGCCCAGGACCGAGTCTCAGTGGCTTGGTGGGATCACGTGATCACCGCTGAGCCAATCACTGGCCGGGGGAGGGGAATGCTGGGATTGGCCAGGCCTGGGCTAGGCGGTGAGGTGGTGGAAATGGTGGGTGTGCAGGTAACCTTCTAGATAGGCAGGTTCCGAGTGAAAGGGGGCCAGAGGAAAATGCTCCTGCCTGATGGAGGAAGAGATGCTGGCCAAAGCAAGGACTGTGGATAAACCTCTCACCCCACCTGCAGGTTTGTGTTACTGCTCCCACAGGGAGTTTCATTTTCTCCTTCTCGACTGTCTTCTCGATGTAACAGTGCTCGAGTCTCTCCGCTTACATGACTAAGCCTGTGCTTCTCAGGCTTATAATACACCCTCCCTCTTGCCTGCCCCTCCAGCCTTGCCTCCGACCCTCTCCTTTATCTCTTAAACTCTGCCGTGTCAGGCTTCCACCAACAATTTCCCAAATGTCTCAAGTCTTCTCTGAAATCTCTGCACATTCCACTCCCTCTGCCTTTCTCATTTCGTCTGCATGGCACGCTTCTGATTCACTGCCCAGATCAAGAATCCCCTCTTCTGAGAAGCACCCCCAAGTTCCAGGATGTAAAAAAGCATCCCCTCAACTGTGTGCACCATCACTGCCCCACACCCATGTCCTGCTGACCTTCCAGGTGGCACTTACCCACCAGATTTGTCTCTCTCTGTTTATCTTTGTCTACTCTTTTAGACTGTAGGCTCCCTGAGGTCAGGGACATTTTCAGGAAATGTTTGTTTCATGAAAGCATCTTTTCAGTGAGCTGGCCTTTGGGTAGTCTCTCCAACACCAGCCTTGCGGCAATGCCAGTCCCTGTAAAATCCCATAGGATTAATGAGGGACCACAGTCTTAAAGGGGGATGAAGCCAATTAGACACATTACTAATGAATGCAGTCTACACTTAGCGGACACTTTATGTGTCAAGCCCTATGCATTGGAACCATCAAAGTGGTTCAGGCATGTTCTCAACCTCAGGAAAATCACTGTGTATCGTCAGAAATGAAGACATAGAAGCTGCTTGTCTTTTCATTGCTCTCCTTCCAATACCTAGCCTTGTGCCTCACACATAATCAATGTTTAATAACAGTTCCTGAACAAAGCAATGAATAAATGAGTAAGAGAAGGAATAAATGCAATGGAAGGTGGAGGAAAGGCTCTGCCTGGCTCTGGGGTCAAAAAAGAGAGCCAGGGGGGCATCATGTCATCAACTCTAGTTTACTGAGGGTGCCAGGCACTGTGCCAATTGCTGGGGCTTCAGGGAGAAGGGACATTTTTACCCTGTGCTTAGTGATCCCACAGCCCAGGGGCTGAGGCCATATGGGAAAATCAATGCTTACAAGACAGGGTGTGAATTACAGAGCAGAGGCACACTGAGAGCTGTGATAAGACAATGTGGTGGAGGAGCACAAGGGGGGGAAAGCCACTGAATTAATTGATTGAGCAATCAGTGTCTTTCATCATGAGATCTCTGTGTTCTCAGCTCTTTCCTGGGTTTTCTGTGGGAGCTCCAAAAAAATCCTAATCCATTTGCTCAAGGATATTATAATCGATGATAAGGAGAGGGGGGAAAAAAACACTCATAGGTCACTAAATAAAGAATCAAAACATTGGCTCATGCCTGGGTATGTGCTAAATTCACAGACACAGAACACACAGAATAGAGAACTCAGGTTCACAGTGAGCTCAGGTGGTTGGGAAGGGCTTTATGGAGGAGAAAAATTCTAGAAGGGAAGCTCTGGGGACTAGAGATCTCTGAGGGTCTCCAATGCTAGGCTAGGACCTTATAGACTTTTATAGTTTATTTTGTAGGCAGCACAGAATATGGAGCTGGGGAAGGGTATGATTAGATATGAATTTTAGAAAAATTACCAGGGATATAATATAGACAATGGGGGGAGGAGATGGAGATACAAGAAGGAATAAGGAGGAGGGGGGAACCTGTGAAGAGCCCTTGCTGTAGCACCAATGAAAGGTCGTGATGGCTTCAACCATGTCCTTCTGTTGAGATAACGTGGCTCCCAGCAGTTGACTGGCCCTTACCCTCCGCACATGGGCAAGGGAAGGGTTCTTGGGGGGTCTAATTCACTTATTCACTCAACAAATATATATTGTTCTAAACACAGATCTAGGCACAGAGTATAGAACTGTGATCAAAACAAGAGCCCCTGCCTTTCTGGAGCTTGCACCCTGCTAGTTAGTCAACTATTGTGGTAGATTGCTCCCAGGGAGAGAAGAAAGCTGGTCCCAAGTTGCCTTTCAGGACAGTACATCTGGGAGGTTCTCTTGGCAAGCAGTCAGCTTCCCCCTACCACACACACCTCTCTCCCAGAGCCCCCTTGGCTAATAAGCCATGTGCTTCTTCCATTTTATCCCATTTAATCCTGATCCCCAGCAGAGCCTAATGAGGTGGATGGTGGTGCCCATTATGCAATGAGAATGTGTGGGCAAGGACTCCCTGGGACGCCGCAGGCAATGGCTTCCCTTACAGGGCACTGAGGCAGGGGGCGTCTGTGGGAGGATGCTGCTGTACCTCAGGCAGGGAGTTTGTGGGGAGGCCCTATGTCAGGAAAAGAAGGCCTCCTCGATGCCTGAGTTGGTCCATGGATACCTGGGGTGGGCCGCATATCTCACGACAAAAAACTCTGGTAGCCACAAAATTCTAATCAGACTCAGACATCAGGATCTAAGATGATAACTGTGATGCAGAAAACACGCAAAAATAACCAGGCAGCCTTTGTAATTAACTTCCGCTCCCTTCCAGCACTCATTTGGAGTTAATGGTTTCTTAATTCAGTGCTCATTTGGTGACTTCAATTTCCAATTAATTTTGCCGATTTTCCTTCGAGATGTTCATGGTGTGATAGAAATTCCTGCATGGTTAAGTCCCTACCACAGGGACCTGGGGATGAGGTCAAGCTGTCACCAGAAGGGCTGGACCCTGCCTGAATGCCAGGAGTGGGACCCTTCTGAGTTGAGGGGTCCTTAGGAGATCCTTCTGCTAGGAGGGGCCGGTGACAACTGATAATGTGGTGCAGGGGTTGGGGATGTCCTTGACTTTCTCTAGCTCTTGATAAGAGTTTTGATTTATTGCAGGGAATAGGTTAAGAGAGAAAACCCAGCCCTGCTGGAAGTAGAAGGGAAGAGTCATGATCAAGAACAATACTCTCCCTTCTGTCAAGCAAAGGAGGATTTGAGAAGTCTTAGTGCTCTGTGCTGGTACCACTGGTGCCCAACCCAGATCTCCTTTGCTGTGTAACTGTAACTGTGTAACTGATCCCCATTTTGTAACTGTAGCAGGTATCAACTGTAATAGCCCACAGCCCCTGTCTTCACTAGAATTGCCCTTGGCAAATGGAATTCACCTCTTCTGGGATGGTCCACTCTTCTGCTGCTCAAGGCGTCCTGTAGACAAGGACTGAGTGGTACGGGTGAAAGGCTAACTCCTGCCTCTCACCTCAGGATGAGACTGCCTCTGTGGCGCAGTTGGTGTTCCCAAGCAGGACAGCCAGACCCCAGGTGAGACCACAGCCTTAGTTAAGTTGTTCTCATGTTCTCCCTTCCTTCCCTTTCTCTCTTCCTTTCTCTTTTAAGGATCTTTCAATAAATCCCATGCATCTGAATCACTGGTTTGGGCTTGGTTTCTAGGGAACCCAGACTGCAACAGTGCTTTTTATCTTAAACTTTTGTCTAGCTCTTACAGTGTGTCAGACATTGCTCTAAGTCCTTTACAAAAGAAGTTCATTTCATCCTCATAGGAACCTATGAGGTAGGTATTGGTGCCGTCCTTATACTGAGAGAAGAAAACTGAGACAGAGAGGTTGAGAGACTTGCCCACGACCACTATAGGTAGTAAGTGCAGAACAGGAACTTGAACTCAGTCAGTCTGGTTTCAGACTCTGTGACCTTAGCTATTATGCTGCCCAAGATGTAACCATTAACCCCAGTAATTGCTCTGAAGTCGTGGGTAATATAATTCAAGAGCATGACCATTCAGAGGGATGAGGGGTAGATGGCTTTTCCTGAAGTCCTTTGTCAGGGGGTTAAGGAACAGAGAGATCTGAAACCCTGGAGCTTTGACCCCATGATGTCAGGACACTCTTAGGGAAACTCTCTTCCTGCCCCCCCCAGGGATGGTACTGAAGAATGATAGTATGACTCAGTGAAGGAAGTGCTAGTGTGAAATCAGGCAACCCAGATTCTAGTGCTGACTGTGTCCCTGACTCCTTTCATAACTTGTGATGAGTAATTTCTCATCAGTGGGTCCATTTCTCCATCTCTACTATGTGGGTGAGAGTTAGTTAAAAGTCTTGATGAGCCACAGCTCTAACATTTAGACTTTAGGAAATAGAAACATGGCACTCCCTTGGGAATCGTCCATTAGAGGGTGAAACCAGATGTCTATGGAAAGCAAAGGAGATACATTCCATGATCTGCAAATGTTAATGGTTCTGCCCCCAGGGGATTATGGGGAGAGGTCCACAAGGCCACAAAAGGACCTGAGTCACAGTGACCGCTCAATGCCCATTTATGAAACCACTTGCCGATAAGCATTTATTGAGTGCTTCCATTATGCCAGGGACTATGTACATGTAATTCATGTCTGCCCTACATAGGAGCACAACGGAGGTACCTTCCCAGAAATTGCTGTCAATCATTGACCCTTGCTCAACTTACCATCAAAGGACCAGTATTACGTAAAGAACCCTCCCCCTAACACACACGCAGTCATATTTGAAATCTCCGTGGGGGGTCTCCATTGTATTTGGAGGTAAGTATTTTCTCCTATAAAGAGGAACCATGATCTTGCTCTCCTGCCAGAGACCCTCTCAGCAATTCCTACTGCCTATGGAGCCACAGAAGGGGACCCCACTACTGCCTCCATGGCCAATGCCTTTTATGAGAAAGCCACATCCACTATACTCCCAAAGCTGCCAATCCAAAGGGGGACATGGAGCATGATGTTCTTTTCAATGTTCCTCAAAAGAAGAGGAGCGATTCCCTTGGTCACCTGAGGCAGGACTGGAACAAGGTGAGGGTGGTGAGGGAGGGTGAACAGGAGTGGTATAAATATTTATTCTTTCCTTCTCCCCTACCCCCACAAAACCCACCCTCACCCCAGACTCCTTCTCCAGACCTTAGCAAGACTATATCCTAGGGCAGCCTCCTCCCCACAGACCCGGGAGGCAAGGAAGGGGCAGAGCAAGATCCCATCTAACATCATGCCCCCTGTGATTCCCAGTCTCTATACCCCCCAAAAGCTGACCCCCCCAAAATATCCATGGTAATAGCTGCTGCCAGATCAAAGCCGGTGCTGGGACACTCAGACCCAAAGCCTGTTGGAGAGTGCTGGAGCTGTCATAGCTAATGCTGTCACAGATCCCAAAATCCCCAGCTGGCGAGAGCTGCAAAGTCTAACCAGCCAGGGCTGTTTTCTCACTTTTCTAATGCTGTGGGTAAAAAAAGACACCTTTGTGGAGGACACCAACTCTACTCTTGGAGCCAGGGCCCCAAGGTAGCATGCTGCGCAACCTGGAGATTATGCCTATCCTTGTGGCTGTTAACATCAGCCCTGATGGACGCTTTGTTCTGTGCTCCCAATCTCTTTTCTCCCCATCTCCATCCTACAGAAGAACAGCTCTGACCACATGCCTCTCCTGCCAAAAACCTTCAAAGCCCTTCAAAAAACAAATGGATAAGATCTGAATGAGTCCTGTGGCATCCAAGGGCAGCTGTTCTCTGGCTGTAAACCATCTTAACTGATACCACAGATTCCGGTCAAATCTGGAAACCCATTCTCTCAAACTTCCTGCCAAGCCTCAGGGACTTTGCATGTGACATTTCCTCTGCTTTGAGCGCTCTACCCTCCCGCATCCCACCTGTGGGAAGGCTATGAGTACAGGGAGGACCCTGGCCATGGGCACCAGATAGCAAGTCAGCCAATATTATCACCTCCTTTGGTGCCCATGCTCTCTTCCTCACTCCCCTAGCCCCTGTCTTCCTAGATCCTGGTGAATGCAGTAGAATTATAATATGGGGATTAGAATTATAGGACATGGATTAGAATTATGGTAAAATTGTAGTATGATGATTTGAATTATAGTAGAATTATAGTATAGGGATTGGAATTATAGTAGAATTATACTCTATGGAAATTAGAATTATTGTAGAATTACAATATGAGGATTAGAATTATGGTAGAATTATAGTAGAGGCATTAGAATTATTGTAGAATTATAATAATTAGAATTATACTATGGGATTGGAATTATGGTAGAATTACAGTATAGGAATTAGAAATATGATAGAATTACAGTACTAGGATTAGAATTATGATAGAATTATAGTGTAGGGATGCAAAATATGGTAGAACTATAACCAACACCACACAAATACAAAGGAGTATAAGAGAATATTATGAAAAATTACAGGCTAACAAATTGGACAGCCTAGAAGAAATGGATAAATCCCTAGAAACATAAAACCTCCCAAAACTGAATTAGGAAGAAATAGACAATTTGAACAGACTAGTATCTGCAATGAAATGGAATCAGTAATAATAATAATAATAATAAAAAGCTCCCAACAAACAAAAGTCCAGGACCACATAGCTTCACAAGTGAATTCTCTCAAGTGCGTAAAGAAGAGTTAATAGCTATTCTCCTTAAACTATCCAAAATATAGAAGAGGAAGGAAATCTTCCAAACTCATTCTATGAAGTCAGCATTACCCTGATACCAAAACCAGATAAAGACACCACAAAAAAGGGAACTATAGGCCAATAATTCTGATGAACATAGATGCAAAAATCTGCAACAAAGGATCAGCAAACTGGGGCACCTGGATGGCTCAGTGGGTTAAGCCTCTGCCTTCAGCTCAGGTCATGATCTCAGGGTCCTGGGATCAAGCCCCACATTGGGCTTGCTGCTCAGCAGGGACCCTGCTTCCCCCTCTCTCTCTGTCTGCCTCTCTGCCTACTTGTGATCTCTGTCTGTCAAATAAATAAATCTTTTTTTTTTAAAATCAGCAAACTGAATCCAACAATACATTAAAAAAATCATTTGCCACAATCAAGTGGGATTTACTCCTGGGATGCAAGAATGGTTCAACATTCTTAAATTGGCCAACATGATACATCACATCAGTGAGAGGAATGATAAAAATCATATGATCATTTTGATAGATGCAGAAAAAGAATTAGACAAAGTACAACATCCATTCATGATAAAAACCCTCAACAAAGTAGGATTAGAAGGAACATAACTCAACATAATAAAGTCCAGCTATGAAAATCCCATAGCTGACATCATACTGGATGATGAAAAACTAAGAGATTTCACTTAGGATCAAGAACAAGAGGAGAGAGTCCACTCTTACCACTTTTATTTAATATGGTACTGTAAGTCCTAGCCACAGCAATCAGACAAGAAAAAGAAATAAAACACAACCATATCGGTAAGGAAGAAGTAAACTTTCACTATGTGCAGAGGACATGATACTCTACATAGAAAACCTTAAGGACCCCACCAAAAACTACTAGAACTGATAAATGAACTCAATAAGGTTGCGGAACACAATCTGTTGCATTTCTACACACTAATAATTAAGTATTAAGTATAATTAAGTTGCATTTCTACACTAACAAATCTGTTGCATTTCTACACACTAATAATTAAGTAGCAGAAAGAGAAATTAAGAAAGCAATCCTATTTATGATTACACCAAAAATAATAAAATACCTAGGGATAAACTTAACCAAGGAAGTGAAAGAACTATACTTTGACAACTCTAAAACCCTGATGAAAGAAACTAAATATGACACAAACAAATGGAAAGATATTCCATGTTTATGGATTGGAAGAACAAATATTGTTTAAATGTTGATGTTATCCAATGCAAGCTACAGATTAAATGTGATCCCTATCAAAATACCAACAGCATTCTTACAGAACTAGAACAAATATTCCTCATTTGACTAGAACCACACAAGACCCCAATTGGCCAAAACAATCTTGAAAAAGAAGAATAAACCTGGAGGTACCATAATCCCAGATATCAAGGTATACTACAAAGCAGTAATAATCAAAACAGTATGATACCTGGACAAAAATAAACATAGATTAATAGAACAGGATAGAGAGCCAAGAAATAAACCTGCAATTATATGGTCAATTAATCTTCAACTAAGGAGACAAGAATATGCAATGGGAAAAAGACAATTTCTTCAATAAATGGTGCTGGGAAAACTGGACAGCAACATGCAGAAGAATGAGACTGGACCCACTTTCTCACATCATATGCAAAAATGAACTCAAATTGGGTTAAAGACCTAAATGTGAGACATGAAACCATGAAAATCCTAAAGGAGAACACGGGCAATAAAGTCTCTGACATCAGCCATAGTGACATTTTTAAGATATGTCTCCTGCGGCAAGGGAAACAAAAGCAAAAATAAACTTCTGGGACTACATCAAAGTAAAAATCTCCTGCACAGCAAAGGAAACAATCAACAAAAGTAAAAGGCAACCTACTGAATGGGAGAAGATATTTGCAAATGACATATCCCATAAAGAATTAGTATCCAAAATATAAATAACCTACACAACTCAACACCAAATACACAAATAATCTAATTCAAAAATGGGAAGAAGATATGAACAGACATTTCTCCAAAGAAGACATCCAAATGGCCAACAGACACATGAGAAGATACTTCACATCATTCATCATCAGGGAACTGCAAATCAAATCCACAATGAGAGACCACCTCATACCTGTCAGAATGACTAAAATAAAAAAACACGAGAAACAACAAGTGATGACAAGAATGTGGAGAAAATGCAAGCCTCATGAGCTGTTGGTGGGAAGGCAAGCTGGTGCAGCCATTACGGAAAACAGGATGGAACTACTCTTCCATTCAAAAATTAAAAATAGAATTACTGTTTGATCTAGTAATCACATGACTGGGTATTTTACCCAAAGAATATGAAAACACTAATTTGAAAAGATACATGCCCCCTGTGTTTGTGGTAGCATTATTTACAATAGGCGAATTAGGGAAGCACCTCAAGTGTCCACTGATAGATGAACAGATAGAGAAGATGTAGCATGTATATGATGGAATGTTACTCAGCCACGAAAAGGATGAAATCTTGCCATTTGCAACAACACAGTTGGATCTAGAGAGTATCAAGCTAAGTGAAATAAATCATCCAGAGAAAGACAAATACCATATGATTTCACTCGTATGTGGAATTTAAGAAACAAAATAAACAAAGAAAAAAGAGACAAAGCCAAAAACAGACTCTGCACTACAAAGAACAAACAGGATGGCTACCAGCGGCATGAAATAGGTGAGGGGGAGTGAGAGTACATCACAATGAGCACTGAGTAATGTAAAGAGTTGTTGAATCACTATATTGTACACCTGCAACTAATATAACACTGTATGTTAATTATGCTGGAATTAAAATAAATATGACATACAAAATTAAATACCCTGGTGCAGGAAGGAAATTGGAGAAAGAGAGAAGAGAGAGGCCAGGGTATATCCCCCCAGGGAGAAAAAAAAAAAAGAATTATGGTAGAATTGTAGTATGGGAATTAGAATTATGGTACAGTTTCAGTATAAGGATTAAAATTATGGTGGCATTATAGCAGAGATTAGAATCATGGTAACATTACAGTACAGAGATTAGAACGATGATACAATTATAGTATGGGGATTAGAATTATGGTGGAATTATAGTGTGGGGATTAGAATTAGGGTAGAATTATAGTACAGGGATGGAAGGTCCTGAGAGTTCTGAGTCCTCTCACATCCACCTAGATCCATGATTCTCATATTTAGGGTGCATTTAATTGCCCATAAGATCTGGGCCCCAAGTTCAAACTTTCTGATTCAGGAGGGTGGAGTGGGGCTCGAGAATGTGCGTTTCCAGCAATCTACCAGATGATGACAATGCTTCCGCTCCAAGGCTCACACTCTCTGAACCACTGACCTCGATTTTGACTCAGAAGGTAACCTTCTATTTGTTTTCCCCAAAAGGATTCGATGCCAGAGCACTCACTTTGGTATCCATTGATGGCGTGGTTACTGAGGGAGAGGCAGGGATTTCAGGCACCTGCCATTCAGAGCCTTGGGGAAGGTTTTGGGTATCAGTATTTATAATGAAGTCACTGAAAAGAACATGAAATTCTCCACAGGAAAAATAATCATAGTGATCCATAAAGTAGCATTCTATAACAATATCAATAGTGACAATAATAATAGTAATAACATGATTATAATATAATGTCGTTTGCCCTAATGTGTTACATCCAGATTGATCTGAGCAATAGAAAAGAATTACTGACATACACAAATGCTCGCGAAGTCTAGCTTCCACATATTTGGGGCCATTTGGATGACGGCAATGGCAATGAAGACGATAATATCAAAACACATTTGGACACAGCTTTCTCATTTCTAAAGCACTTTTACTGGTTTTATTTTAGCAGCAACACTGAAAAGTGAGTAGGCAAGCTTCTCCAGTTTATGGACGAGGCTCACATTCTCTTGTCCTTTAAGCCTTCACTCGGCAAACATGGATTTGAGTATCGTGGGCGGGTCAGGGGGTGAGAGGGGCGAGGATAGGGTTGCAGATAAAATGCAGGACCCTCGACTGAGTTTGAATTTCAGATAAGCAAAGAATCACTCTGTGTGTAACTGTGGCCCCAATATTGCATGGGACATCCTTGTCCTAAAACAATTATTCATCGTTCATCTGAAATTCAAATTTAACTGGGTGCCCTGTATTTTTACTTGCCAGGTCTCACAACCCCAGTGGAGAAGGAAGAGGCAGAGCCATAGAGAGACCGGCACAACCCAGTGTGGCCAGTAGCGAGTTAGAGGTAAGCGCTGGAATGGTGGGAGCCCAGGGAAGGCGTAGGGCTTGTTAAATGAATGAAATCATTAGTGCAGGGCAGAAAGGCAGGCCCAGCAGGAGACCCAGCTGACACAGTAACCCAGAGCCGTGATCCCAGGCCTTGGTTCATTCACTGCATCTCCACACTTTGGTCCAAACATCAGGGGCAGAGAAACTGATTCTATCAATAAACTGGGGTTGGGTAGGGCTCTGAAGTCTGTAGCAGCTCTATGTGGGTTTGGGATGCTTTTATTTTTTTTTTTAAGATTTTACTTATTTGACAGACAGAGATCACAAATAGGTAGAGAGGCAGGCAGAGAGAGAGAGGAGGAAGCAGGCTCCCTGCCAAGCAGAGAGCCCGATGTGGGACTCGATCCCAGGACCCTGAGATCATGACCTGAGCCGAAGGCAGAGGCTTAACCCACTGAACCACCCAGGTGCTCAAGGTTTGGGATGCTTTAAAGTTAATAGCACGGGGGTAGCAGAACTTATGAGGCCTGTTCCGGCTTCTTTGGGCTTATCGTAGCAGCAAGTCAGAGTGCTAACCTGACTTCCTGTCTGATCTCTCCCTCTTCCTTTGGTAATAGGTCATTATAGCTGGGGACATGGCCTCTTAGGACAAAACCAACACTTCCCAGTTTCCCTGGATGTGGCCTGGCCAGTAGGGTATGGTGGACACCATCTGAAACTCTGTCGGGGCGCAGTATAGGAAACAGAAACTCCCCCAGAGTTCCAAGCCAAATGGGACTTCATAAAGGACAAGGGGCTTCCAAAGTCATCAGGTCCGAGCAACGCAGTGCCAAGGCTTCCAGGCTCTGTGAGAGCACAGCAGGGCTGGGGAAGGCACGCTGAACGTCACCTCACCCTTACTGCCAGTGAGGAGAAGGGTGTCTCGGTGCAGGTGACTTCCCAGCACCACAGATAATCTGCCTCCCACCACCCCAGAGGCCTCACAAAGGCTGTAAGAGATGGGACCTGGGCTTGGGCCAGAAAGAAACTCCTCTTTCAGTCACTGTGCCAGTGGCAGAGTCCATGTCCTGAACCAGCCCCATCAAGGGTCAAATGTGGCCTTACTGGTATCACTCCCAGAATGGGTAGTGTTCATATTCCTGGGGTGTCGAGTCAGCCTGGCTGTCAGGAGTGTGCGGAGACCTACTCCATCCACACGCAAAGCGGAACTTGGGGCTGTGGCCGCTGGTGCCCAATGCAGGCCACTGAGTCTAGGGGAAGCTGGAGAGAGGGAGGAGGTGTTGGGGAAGACTTCTTGGAGGAGGCAGAGCTGGAGATGGAGAGGAAGAGAAGGTCTTTCCAGGGGAAGCCAATTTTCTCTCCCTTCCCCACGGCTGCACCAACCTGGAGACACCCTCCAAGCTCAAGGGCAAGAGGAGAGAAGCGGGATGCCACCCCTGCCAGGAGACCTTTCACCCTGGGAAAGGGTGAACATCAGGAACAAGGTCACAGGCAGGGTGAAGGGAAAGGGGAGAGACCTTCTTCCAAAGGGAGGGACCTGTGTCTCTAAGACTGTGAAGACAAGGACGGGGATGGACACACTCAAGACACAACCTCAAGGTCACAAAGTGGCATCTGGTTCTGGCCTGCCCTGTGCCACTGCAGCTTCTCCCCCAGAAAGCCTGCTGCCTGGGGCACAAAGACAGTTACATGAACATGAACTCGGGCACTGAGCACCGGGGTTGGGCCAAGTGGCCATTCTCTCCTTCCCTTCCTGGGGTGTGGGCACAGGCTGCATTGGCCAGGGTCAAGGCCTATTTAGGGACCAGACCAGGACAATTCAAGGTGAAGGATGGACTGGGATGAGAAATTAGACTGGGACAGGGGCCACCCTGTGACCAGGGTTGGGCTCAGCCTGGGGCCAGGGTCACAAATTAGTCTACGACAAAGACCACACAGCCTTAGACCAGTGGTAGGGCTCAGTCTGGGACTGGAGTCTGGACTCGGTTTCTGATGGGGAAAAGAAAGAGTGCTGAGCTAACTACACCCCTGTGTGTGAGCTCGATTTCATTGGTTCCCTAGATACTAAACCATAATGAAAGGTCATTAAAATATGTGTCATTTCCTCATTATATCATACTTAGCCTTCAAAACCATTTTACTTCTGGGCCCTCTATTTACCCTTCCTCCAAACTTGTGGCATAGACTGTATCCCCTCCAGGGAACGAGGGTGTACGGGCACGGGAGTCAAATGAGCTGCCTTGATTCTCACAGCAAGTTCAGAAAGAGATGGAGGCAGGCAAGAGGCCAGCTGAGCAGGTGCCCAGCCTCGGGCAGCCGGGGGGACTCTGAGTTTCCTGCAGTGTTTTGGAGACAAGCCCCAGGTCACCCTGAAATCCACGGGCAGGCGGCAGGCGGGCGGGCAGGCAGCTGGCTGGAGGAGTTGGCAGCGGGGACGTCCTGGATCAGAGCCTTGGGCCACAGCCAAGGCTGTTTAGTTGGGGTGGAGGGTGAGAGCGGCGATTTTATTCTGCCTGCTCTGCAGCGAGCCCCGGGGCAGGTGCCAGCAATTTGCCAGTCCTGACGGAACCGGGAAACGCTGAGCGACTGGGAAGGCAGGGTCCTCCCCCTAGCCCCCACCCCCCGCTCCCCGCCACCCAGGTCCTTGTGGGCACGCTCAGCCACGGAAGGAAATACGAAGTGACGGTAAGTGACAAAATCGAAAATGTAATTAAGACAGATGGAACCACCGGCGGGGATGATAAAAGCCGTTCCCCAGGCTCTGAGATTTCAAGCGAGGTCACGGGATGATCCCATCCTGGCTGCACACAGCCGGCAAAGAGGAAGTGAGGGAATGAGCTCGAGGAGAGAAGCCAAGCTCTATGGAGGACAGTGAGCGAACTGGGCTTCGGCTGCACTGAATGAGATTTGGGTCAGGTACAAGGATGAACTTCCTGGAGATGAGGGTGCTTAAAGATTGGCCTATGTGTGACATCATCTCCTTGGCCCAAGGACATATGTATGCCTCCTGGAAGTCCTTGGACACACCGACCTCTCCAAGATCTATAGGAAGAAGAATGGCTCCATTATCACATGAGAAGCCTATGCAGGGGAAGGTGGATGGCATTTGGGAAGAGGACAAAGGTTAGGGGGCTCAGGGTTTCCTGCAGGCCAGAGCTGGGAGAGCAGGAGCCAGCTAGCCTCCATGGAGGTTCATGTCACAATGCTTGAACCTGACATGGTCAAACAAGGAGCAGAGTGGGCATGGTGGCCACTCCTTGAGCCTACAGAGGAAGCAGCAGGCCACCTGGTCCTCAGCTCTCTAGATGCCTTGATTGGGAGAAGTCCGGGGACCCTATGGGGAAAGCCTGTCTTGAGCTTTTGTGGAAGGTGGGATCCCTGGGATCTGTGGGGGAGATTCACGCAAGAATGAGGGGCTCAGTGCCAGCATCTGGGGCAGGCTTGCTCTGTTAACCGCTGCTGGTAGAGCCCACCTTCCCCTGGAGGGGCTGAACTGGCCAACATTATTGGTCTCCATTCTCTCTACGTCCTGTGCTGGTACTCTGTGCCGGGCAACGGGGCAGGCAGAGAAGGTGACTTTATGCCTGATGAGCTTCTAGATTGGTGGGAGAGAAGAGACTCATATACTCCAATTCAAGATCGTCATTGAGTTCCCATTTATTGCGCATTTATTCTGTGCTAGGCATGGATGGGTCAAAGACCCACTGCGAAATTAAGAAAGTGTATGATTTTACTGGGACTTGAAACATAGGAAGCAATCAGATATAAGTGAAATATTCAGGCATTAACTCAAGGTGATAGGTGGTTCACATCCAAGTGTACAGGATGTTAGGGGAAGGAAGAATTTGTTACAGGCCAGAGTAATCCGTGCAGGCTTCTTAGATGAGGCAGACCCTGAACCTGACCTTTATAGGCCGAGAAGGAATGGCTTGGAAGATAAGAAGAAGGGGTGCCTCCCGGGTGCGCTCAGTGGGGTGGGAGAGGAGGCCTGCACCCTGACCTCTCTCTGTCCACCGGGAGCCTGGCTCCAAGGCGAACCTTCTGTTGTCAGAGAAGATGTAATGGAGACAGGTTGATCCTGCCATCCCTGGACCATCTTTCATTCCAGGACACATCCTTGTTATTGATACTGAGCATGAAACAGGGCCGGCATCACGGAAGAGATTGGAGAGACACGGGAGCGCTCCATCATTCCAAGCACACCATCTATCCCTCCGTCACAGGCCTGGCATTTACACCGGCAGCGAGAACGCTGACATATCAGGTCAGGATTTACCGGGGTCTTAAGTCATCATTTATGCTATTCTTCTTCCCTTTTAGGGACAGTCTTCCTGAAACATCTCTATCTCCCTGACTTCCCATCCTAATGGCCCCAGACAAGTGTGTCTGTCCACCTGCAGTCTTTTCTGAGACTGTTTTCCCCTTTATCTCCCCTATCCCATGGGTCAGCCTCTCACTCTGGGGCAGCCGCTGCCTACGACCTGGGAATAAAGACAACCCCCGCCCCCAGAGTATAAACTGCTTTGATGAGGAAGAGAAAGGCCCCTTTCCTGAGTTGCTGGCTGGATCCCTTGGGGATGTGAACTTTCTGGGGGAGCCCCAGTCCCTCATCCCTGATGGTAATTTTAGGTCCCAGGTGTGTAGCCTCGAACAAGTCACTTTCCATGCTGGGGACTTTGACCTTCTCTGTAAAAGGAAGGGGCCAGACTGGATGAGCTCTATGCTTCTCCCAACTCCAAAACAAGGTGAGCACAGTCCCAGAGGCCTCAGCTTATTTAAGGCAGAGCCTGGCAAAGGGTGGGCATTCCAGTGTCCCAGAGAGAATTTGGAGCCAAGGACCAAGCCTTGGGACATGAAGAAAATTCTCAGCAATCCTTCACACGGGGGATCCCAAAGGGACCTTTCTTTCGGGGACACGGTGCTGAGGACTCACTGCCAGTCTCCGCCCATCTTGTCCTCTGCTCATTCATTCTCCCTCTCTCTCCTCTTCCCTTCTCATCTGATTTATGTGTGTCTTGAACTTTGCCATCCTACTTCCTACAACCTACTTCTTCCAACCCACATTTTGCCAGATCAGTGAGAGTCCGAAGTGTTGATCCACACCCAAGGCAAGGCTGGAATTCAAAGCCTCAATGTCTGAACTCTGATTGGTCTTATGACACTTAATGGTATCAGAGCCTGTCTCAGTAGGAGATGCCCTTGACAGCCAACCATGATGGCAGAACGTTCCAGAACCTGGGCACTGACCATCAGATGTTCTTAGATATGGAGAAGCATTTTCACTCTCCTCCCCTCAGCCCACTCTTCTAAGGCTGTAGTCAGTCCAAAGCCATGAGCTGCAGCAGCCCTTTCAGGAGAGACTGACCTGGGATGGGGTTGTATGAGGAAAGCATTTGGGCTCCAAATGCCTGTCTTCATGAAACAGGCAGTGACAGGGCAGTGCCTTTCAAGCAGACATACACATATTTTTAATTATTTTGAATCTAAGTATCTTCACATGGTTCAAAAACGAAAAAAATGTTGGAGCTATATAGTGAGAGTTTTCTATATGTGAAAGGTTTCCTTTCATTCCCATCTAAGATCCCAGTTGCCACCACCTGCTCCCTGCGACTGTTACTAATTTCTTACAAAGCCTTCCAGAGCCCCTTACGTCTATATAAGCAACACCAAATATGCATTCACATTTCTTCCTATTGTTCACAAAAGTTAGTACTCTATTCTGTTCCTTTCCTTCTTCACCTGATGAAATAGCTTTTCCTCCTGAGGAAGTTTCCTCATTCATTTCACAGCTGCAGAGGACTCCTCTGCAAACTTTATTAGTCAAAATCCCCCTATATCCAAGCCCATTTTTGAGGTGGTTTCTGAGACAGCATATCTTCAGTAAAGGGTGTTTGAGGTAAAGATCACTAGGATCCAGGGGCATCTGCCTTCAGCTCAGGTCACGATCGCAAGGTCCTGGGATCAGGCCTCGCATTGGGCTCCCTGCTCAGCAAGGAGTCTGCTTCTCCTTCTCCCTCTACCCCTCCCCTGAGCCTGGCAAAGGGTGGGCATTCTACCCTTGCTCATATACTCTCTCTCTCAAATAAATAAATAAAATCTTTTAAAATATATCGGATTCATAGCAGTGGGTCTCCATCTTCAGTTCCTCTAAGAACTGACTTGGGCTGCAGGAGACCTCCCTCCCAGCCCCCACCGCACCTGCCAGGACTCCGGTCCCGTGGGGCTGATATTGGACTGCAAGCCAGCTGATGCTGTAGGCAGCGCAGAGTAGTACAGAAGTCTCTCTGAGAAACTCCAGTGAACACGTAAGGAAGCAAGAACTATGTCTTACACCGAAAATATTGAGATGTTGCAATTAATCATTAAATTTAGCTCTGAGGTTCCTGGCAGCTCAGACCAAAGTGGAACCAAAAGGATATAGTGTTCTCCCTGCCAGAATAAAAGGCCAGTTTTTCAGGAGACATAAACATGTTTCTGGCATTAAATTCTAAGCGGAATTTATCACGGGAGCCATTACTTAAGGTACATTGAGCTGCACACAGGCAGCATCTTCCCCAACAGCCACAGAAAATGCAGAAGGCATGTTCTTCACCATTCCTCTGCCGAAGTCGAGGCCCGGCGCCAAGCCCTGCCCAGGACAGCGTTTCTGCAGGAAGCTCAGCCAACTCAGGCCGTCTGAATCCGAATGGAGGGGCTCAATGTGACTAAGGAGAGAGAATAAAAACACACACCCACTTGGCGTCTGGACCCCAGGGGACGCTATGCCCCGGATGAAGGAGGAGACCTCTCCCCTAACCCTAAGAAGCTCCTAGAACAATATGCAGGGAGGGGGTGGAGAATGGACAGCTGTTTCCCCATTTTTCTCACCTAAAGCTCTGAGTATTTCCTGAATCCAGCAGTTGGTGTCATTAAGCATACAACTCAGGGAGTGGAGTTGTGAATGGTGAATCAGCTAATATTCAACTAATATCACTGATGATATAGCTGGAGGGGGAGGGGCAGCAACAAGTGTGCTCCCCAGCCTGCTGTCCCTAGGATACCTTGAAAACCGCCAGCGATTTATGGGGCAGATCAAAGTGACTATGTCTGATATCCTAAACATAGTCTCTCCACCCCAATCTTTACCTACTCAGACTTAGGTAAGCCACGACTTTTTAAAGCCATTCTCTACGCTCTCCCCTTGGCTCATTCTCATTCCAAATTGGAGAGTGACTTTGGTATTATGGTCGCCATCAGGATGCCCAGGAAACTGTGGTCATTAAGGCGAGAGTTGGGTTGACCTAGATGAGGACACCACTCTGGGGTGCATTCAACTTATCAGATGAGACTTGTGATTCAGGACAGAGGCAAGAAATTATCATTCCTATGAAATAGAAGACAGTTAAACAATTATAATGGGATTCCTAGTTATATATCAATATTCACCCTCTTCCTCTTCCAAAGAGCTAGAATTATAGTTAGTCACATGGTTATTCAGCTAGGGCGACCTTTCCCACCCCCTCCCTTGCAATGAAGTGTGGTCACGGGACCAAATTCTCACCAATAGTGGATGTGGTATGTGTTTCTTTAAGCCCAGCCCACAGAACCATAGGGGATGCTCCCCCATGCTCCCTTCCCATGAGCTCAAACTCAGACATGCCTGGGACCCAGCTGCACCCAAGCAGATGAGTACAATGCCCTGGAACAGTGGTTCTTAATCTTCAGTGTGCATCAGAATCACCTACGGGTGTCATTAGAACATGGATTGCTGCCCAACACCCACCACCCACCAGCAGGAGTTTCTGATTCCCTAACTCTGGGGATGGGAACCAAGAGTTTGCATCTTTTAATCAAATGTTTATTTATTTACTAAGAGAGAGGGCACATGTGTGCAAGCAGTGGGAGAGAAGCAAAGAAAGAATCCTAAGCAGGCTCCACCCTCAGCATGGAGCCGGATGTGGGACTCAATCTCCCTACCCTGAGACCGTGACCTGAGCCAAAATCAAGAGTCGGACACTTAACTGACTAAGCCACCCAGGCGTCCAAGAGTTGGCATATTTGAAGAGCTCCAAAGTGATGCTGATGCCTGTTAGTTTGAGAAACACACTTTGAAGAGCAAAGCACCAAGGCAGGACAGGAAAAGAATCTCAATCCCTAAATGACCACATGGAGCAGAGCCTCCATACACCTGAGATGCACATCTTGGATTGCTTTACCTGCTTTCTTTCTTAGAGCCACTAAAGTATTGGCAGGTGTCTATGTTTCAGAGCCCAGCTTTACAGAATTAGTACAGCCATCATCTAGCTCATCCTCCTTGAATATAGAAGGGGATGCTGAGGCCCAAGAGGGAAAGAACCCACCCAAGGCCACACACGAGTAGGTGGGCAAGCAGAATGAGAACCCAGGTCTCCAGCTCCCACCAGGAGATGCTCTCTTTAAATTGGTGTGTCGGGGCAGAATAAACCCATCAGATATCCCCCCGCCCCCTGCCACCTCCCCAAGATGTCCATGTCTTAACCACTGGAACATGGGAATATATTATGTTAATATTGCAAAGGGGAATTAAATTTGCAGATGGAATTAAGGTTGCTAATCAGCTGATCTTAAAATAGAGAGATTATCCTGTATATCCAGGCTGTCACAATGTAATCACAATGGTCCTTAAAAGTGGAGTGGGAGTCAGCTGAGTCAATATCAGACTAATATATGAGGAACACATGACCAGCATTACTAGCTTTGGAAATGGAAGAGGGGCCATAAGCCAAAGAATGCAGGCCACCCCTAGAAGCTGGAGAAGGCAAGGAAACAGATTCTCCCCTAAAGCCTCCAGAAGGGAATACAGCCCTGCCAACACTTTCATTTTAGCCATATGAGACTTCTGACCTCCAAAGGTATAAGAAAATAAATAAATATGTGTTGTTTTAAGCCACCGAATTTGTGGTAATTTGTTACAGCACCCATAAGAAATGAATGTGCTTGGGAAGTGTTCCCTGTGAGAGGTTGATCTTGTACTCTGAGCCTGGAGCCCCTTAAAGGTGGATCTTTGTCTCCTCTACCCTCCACTGTCTCTGGCTGGGGACTAGGTCCCAAGGGAGAAAGAGAAGTACTCACTGTAAAGTTAAGTGGATAGGTCCATATGTCCTTCCCTGCTTTCCCAAACCAAAGAGACCAGGCTTCTGTCACTGTTTGGGACACCTTCTGACCCCTAACTCCTGTCACTAAGCCCTGATTCTGTCCAGAGATTGGACTTCATTTTAGGACCAGCCTGAGCCTTCATCCCATAAATATTTTAGAAAAAATGTTGACCCTAGGAGGAAGCTTAGAGTGTGGCAGACACAAACTAGCCCCGTTCCTGTAGTCTAGCTTGTCATGTCTTATCAAGGCCCATGGGGACTCTGGGAGTTCTTGGAAGGCTGCTGCTGTAAGAATGTGCTCCAGTGCTCAGGCAGGGTCTGGGCTGTGGTGCTGGGGAGGAGGGCAGAAGTGAGGATGGGATCCAGGCTCTCTCTGGAGACCTGTCTTTAGACATGGATGTGGGGGCAGCTGGTGGACCTGGGGAGAGCATTTGGCCTCTGGTGATAGAAGCACCGAGCTTGACTAGAGGCACTGGGTGTCTGGAGGACTCTGCTGAGTGGGGGGTTGTACAATGGAAAGAGCAAGATGTCTGCCAGAGGGGCAGACTGACATGGAACTTTCACTGGCTCTCACAGGCCCCATCTGCAAGGAGCCAATCAGCTCACTGCTGTGCCGATCCCACAGTGGGCTGCCTGCCTTGCCAAGGGCTCCCTCTGCTCTCCCTCGTCTCCATGCTCCCAGCTCCTCAGCCCTGCCTGAGGTCTTTCCTTGCTTCCTGCATCACACTCATGTCTGCCCACCCTAACCTGAGCTTCCTGAGGACAAAGTTTCTTCCTGAAAACAGACACCCGTGTCCAAGCTGGGAGAACTGGAGGCAGTAGAGAGAACTGAGGAAACCCCTGCAGCTGGTGTTTGCTAGCAGACTGCGGAGGGTAGGCAGGGGCAGGAACAGAAATTAGGAGCCCTGGGAGTTACACTCAGTCCTGCCAACTGTCTCCCTGTGTGAACTTTGACAAGTCCCTTTACCATCACCTGCAGAGGCTTCATTTCCTTATCTTTAAAATGAGACTATTAATTCATACATGTTAAACCACAGAGGAGGACTTATGGGAAGGGCCTTAGAAGTGTCAGGCATTCTTTTCAGCCCCCAAATTAGGCATAAGCAAAGGGGGTGGAGCCTGCATAACTGGTCAAGTTTCCCATCCCTGCTAGGCCAGAATGAGGGGGTAATTTGTCAAACCAGGGAGAGATAGATTAAACCCAAAAGCCTATCCTAAAGTAGATTTCTGAGGCCAGAAATGGGGTGGGAGGTTGGAGCCTAGGGGACAGAGAGCCTTAGGGCTGTACTGCCTATCCACCTGATCAAACAGCTCTGGAGGCAAGAACCACATGGAATGACCTCTCAGAGGTCCGTATTTGGAACCAGCAGACCAGGCATTGTTCAGACAGGGAGGAACTTAGCTTGTCAATCATTTACACCATAGTATGAATTCTGCGGTTGATTTACCCCTCCCCAAGGGTTTTACCTATCAGCCCGAACTCTCCAAAATGTAAGGTTCTATCCCAGACATCACAGTGAAAACAACTGGCCATGAAACCTTCAGTTATGAAGTTACCACCCCTTACTCTTTCAACTTCACTCAGAAACGCAGAAATGGCCTGAACAGCTTGCCCTTCCCACCAGGGCAAGTAGTGAATAATCATGCCAGGGAAGTAGTAAGTCTCCTGTACCCGGGGTCGGGTGGGGGGGATTCAAGACTTGGACCAGTCCCCTTATCTAGAGAGGAATCAGCCTTCTGAAGCTGCATTAATGGCAGTCAGGGTTCTTCATATCCCTGACAAGCTTGGATTCCAGGATTCTGCATTCAGTACGGGCATACAGGGGCTGTAAAGCCCTATGCCTTTTCTCCCAAGGTGGGTGTCCCACAGCCCTCCCTGGATCTCCTGACACCTTCGTTCAAGGTTACTCTGCAGGAGAACACTGGGGCTGTGGGCCCAGCCCTTAGACTCCACTTTCTAGACACCCTGGAAAAGAGTCCCTGAGTGGCCCCCACCCAGGCTGCTGGTTTGCACCAGTCTTTGTCTGGCCTTGCCTGGCCATAGGCCTGAGAATGAATTCAGGGACAGAAGGATTCCCACGCCTCCTTCCATGCCCAAACTCCTCAAATTGCAAGGGGTGCATATCCTTTCTTTGGAACCAGAAGGGACTGGCAGCTTCTCCACTGTCCTGGCATTGTTTGGATGGCAATTCATGCCAGGAAAGCCTGGGTTGGAATGAAGAGGAAAGCAGAGAGGAACTAACATTTATAGAGTTCCACCCTGTGCTTAGAACTGAGAGGGCACTTTGCGAGCATTTGTTTATTCTTTCGATCATCAATTCATTCATCAATTACTTCAACAAACAGCCATTCCTGGCCCTGCCTTTGAGGAAGCCACAGAATAGCAAATGCCATAAGTTATTTCATTACCTCTCACAAAATTCCTGTGAATAAGGTATTATTCTTCCCATTTTATAGATAAGGAAATTGAAGGTCAAAGTGGTGAAGCAACTGGCCCAAGTTTACCTGATTTATATGTGGCAAAGCTGGAAAACAGAACTAGGTTTGCAATTCTGTTACTTACCCCTTAATACTGTGGGTCTGTTCTCATGCACAAAATGGGGTGCAGCTCCCTCTTTGCAGGGTGGTTGTAAAGATTAGATATAAGACATGTTAAGTTCTGTGATGATGTGGATATTCTATATTTGGTTCATGGTGAAGTGGCTCTCATGTTCCAAGTCCAATGTTCTCCCACTTCCTCACATGGCTGTAGAGACAGGCCGCAACAGAGCTGGACCTCATGGGCACTCAGGAAGGTAGGAGCCAATTCAAGGCTTGAAAAAACCTGGGTCCTGAGGGAACCAAATATTTATCAGTCTGGCATCAAGCAATAGTTGAGCACTGGTTGTTTATGCTTAAGATCCGAGAAAGAGACAGAAGAACCAGAAGATACAATCCCCACTGTCAGAGAACTCTCAGTATCATTGGGGAAGCAAAAATGATATACAAAACCACATAGGACAGAGGCCTGGCTATGTGTCCACAATGTAAATGAGGCCCTTAAGCAGGATCTGCCACTAGATAGAATGGTTTTTTTTTAAGTTTAAAATTTTGAAATAACTATGGATTCCAAGAAGTTGAAAAAATAATACAAAAAGGTCCCAAGTACTCATCACCCAGCTTCCCCCAGTGGTATGAGGGAATGTGGGGATAACCATAGCAATTTTTTTAAATTTTTTAAGATTTTATTTATTTATTTGACAGAGAGAGATCACAAGTAGACGGAGAGGCAGGCAGAGAGAGAGAGAGAAGCAGGCTCCCTGCTGAGCAGAGAGCCCGATGTGGGACTCGATCCCAGGACCCTGAGATCATGACCTGAGCCGAAGGCAGCGGCTTAACCCACTGAGCCACCCAGGTGCCCTAACCATAGTAATTTTGAAACCAGAACCCTGGGGTGCCTGGGTGGTTCAGTCATTAAGCATCTGCCTTCAGCTTGGGTCATGATCTCAGAATCCTGGGATTGAGACCTGCATTGACTTCCTGCTCAGTGGGAAGCCTGCTTCTCCCTCTCCCACTCCCCCTGCTTGTGTTCCCTCTCTCCCTGTGTCTCTCTCTGTCAAATAAATAAATAAAATCTTTTAAAAAAAACCCTAGGACCTTAATATCAGCACAGTACAATTAACTGGACTACAGAGCTTCCTCAACTTTTCCCAGTTTTGCATGCACTCACTTTTGTATGTGTATATGTATGGTTCTGTAAGTTTATCACATGTATAATCTGTATTATCACCACTCTGATCAAGACACAGAATGGTCCCATCACCAAAAATGAGCTCCCTTGAGGGCACACCTTTAAGCTGCCCACCTTATGCTCTGCTCGTAAACACTAAGCACGTGGCAGCCCCGGTGCACTGTTCACAATCAGAAAATTTGCTGGGGTGGGGCGCGGAATCTGCTTATCCCGTCCTGCCCTACTCAGTGAAAGTAAGTTGGGGCCTATGTGTTGAGGGACAGACCTCCTGGCAGCCCCCGTACACAAACCCTACATAAAGAGGCTCATCTTGCCACTTTCTTGCAGGAGAAACATTCTGCAGACTTGGTCCTCCCAAGGTGAGGCTTGGACAAGTGCTCTGAAATTCAGAACCATGGACAGATCCAGGGCGCATGAAGTGACAGGGTTTATAAAGGCAAGAGTAAAGACTGGGTGCTACTCTGGGTCACCTCTTAATCTGGAGATAAACTAATCTTGGATGAGTAATGACTCCCTTCCCCCACGGTCGCAGAGCAGGGAAACGAGAGGACATTTCAGGAGTGCAGATCCCTGTTTGACTCCTCTCCATTATTCAAGGCTCATCCTAAGTCTCTTCTGTTCTGAGGATCTCTCTTTGACTTTCCCACCTTGCTGGCTTTCTTCTCTGAATTAATTTACCCTAAGAGCTGGCAGAACCATCCAAGACAGCCTGGGAGCACACCGTGTGCTACTCTCTGCCTGCTCCCACATATGAAGCTGTACCCCCAGCCAGAATGTGTATGCCTTGGGAAAGGACCAACTTGTCCTTTACTTGTCCTTCCGTTCTTTTTTTTCCCTCCCACGCACTGTAGCTCCACACAGGATTAGGTACTCAGGGTCTTTCTGGAGGACATGTTAGCCAGGGAGTGACTCTGTCCTCAACTTTGATTTCCTGGGTACATTTTCTTTCTGTCGTTGTTGGTGCAGGAGACAGAGGCAAACTATAGGTTGTTTTCCAGAATTCCTCAGTGTAGCTTCATTCCCTTTCTCTCATATTCTGTAGGGCCCTGGCCCCTAGGTAATCCTCATCCCTGGTCTATATTATGTCTGATGTTTCTGTCTATCTGATGTTTCTGTCTATCTAAGTTGGCCTTCCCCAGCCACCTCTCTTACTGTTATCACTGGGAAACCCTGTCAGGGAGGCTGTGCTGTACCACCCAAATGGCCCATGGAGCTTATTCGACCAGCTGCTAGGAGGTGGTTGTTTGATAGCTCTCATCTGTCCGCTGTCTTCGGGAATTGCCTCTACTGAAGAAAGTGTCCTTGTCCAAGGTCACGCCCACTCCCCAGGGTGGTGACCACACGGTGACTGGTCAATGACAGAGAGTAATGGTCCAGCTTCCTCACCCCAACTCAAGAAAGCTCTGAAGGATCATCCCAGCTTCCCAGGTCCTGTGGAATCAGCGGAAGTCTTCACTGAGGCTGTCCTGCAGCCCACGTTCTCCCACTACTCTCCCAACAAGCATCGGTCCTGAGACCACTCCCTAAATAAGTTTCCTGTATACTAATCATGTCACAGTCTGCTTCTAGGTGAACCCAACCTACAATAGCACTAAACCTTGGCACATTGGGATTAGGCTTCCTGCTGACATTTCTCCCCACCATCTGACTCCATGGAGGAGGGCCAGTCAAGAATAGAGCTACCCTCATATCAATTTCCCCCAAGTCTCCTAGAATAGTACTCAGTCCACTCTCTATGGCAATTCTCAGCCTTGCTTCTAGAAACAGGCCTTCCTTGATCTCCTTGGCTCACCTGGCATAATAAAATGGGCTTTGAAGGCAAATAGATCAGGGTCGGGGCCCCAGCTCTTCCACTAACCAGATAAGTAACTTGGGCCAATTATCTGATTTCCTCCAGATACTGTTTCCATATCTAGAAGCAGAAATGATAATAAAAACACCACAGGCCTGTTATGAGGATTAAGTGACATGACATAAGGGAAACTGTTCAGCACAATGCTTGGCATGTAAATATTAATCCCATCTTCTTTTGGGCCTGGGGGCCCTTTCCAACTAATTGTCAATTCCTGTTTTTAAATTAACCCAGTATCGAGCATCACAAGCACAGATGTGATAGGTATTAGTCTGTAGAAAAAGTTTTGAATCTCCCATGAGATGAAGCAGGGAGGTAGGGTCCTGAGCTCTCCCTGTATGCTAGTCTTGGTTCTCATGCTATTGGAAAATTCTTGACATCTAACAAAAATTCCTCATGGCATGACGAATAGCAGGTGTTTTTATTTTATCCTAAGGGGAACTGGAGCCCAACCAGACCTCCTTTGATAATGGGCTGGAGCAGAGGCTGTGTTCCCCTAAAGACACAGCCCTCCTTCCAAAAAATAGGGGAATGGATTGAAGAGGAAGTGGTACCTTAAATTATGGCTCCTTGGGCCACACAACTGGGTGCTGGCATCTGGAAGAGAGGACGTGGGCAGACAAATCAGCCCATTAACTGTAACTCGGCCCTAAAATAACACCACTAAATACCCAACTGTCCAAACACGCTCTCTTCCTCAGATGCAATGATCATCCGCTCCCCTCCACTGTCTCCCCACTCCCTGAGCCCCTTTCCCCTCCCCACTCCCCAGGGGAGCAGGAGAGGCCCTGACCTCCCCTGGAGCTGCTGGCTCCCCTCCAAGCAGCATCCATGGGCTGGGCGGGGGATGCAGCGTGGGAGATGGAGGGGGGTATGGGGAGCCCAGGGCAGGAAGCCACACACTCGGCACACATTCCAGCTCCAGCTGGGTCTTTTCTGACAACCTTGGCCCAGCACACACCGTCCTGTGACACCCGCGCTGGGCTCAGAGAATGCTGAATTCAGCCCCAATTAAGGGGCCATCTCAGGGCAGGCTGCCGGCACCAGCAGCTGCTATTTTGGGATTTGGTGAAGACACTATCTTCTCTCTCCCCTTCTCTGTCTCTGCTCTGTTTTATTTTTCTCCCCTCTCTCCCTTCTCTCTGTCCATTATCTCTAGGGTTTTCTCCCTGAGTATGCATGTCCTTTCATCTCTTGGCTTCTCTGTTTCTCTATCACCCTGTCTCTGTGACTGTATCTCATTCTAGATCTCTCCTATCAACCAATGTGACCAACATTCATTGCCACTGGGAAGGAAGTGCTCTGTGCTCTGGGAAGGAGGTGATGTGCAGGGCCCTGCCCCCAGGAGCCCGGGGTCTGGTATGCTTTTCAGTGGTTCTCCCCACACCTCCCTGCATCTTGACCAGCGCTGCTCCCCCTCCCCAGCAACTCCAGGGGTGGCTTCTGCAGCCGAAGGAGAGAATTCACACACTCCTGCCCTCCCCACCCCGGGGTCCATATGCATTTTCTATGTCCTCAGTTTCCCCTCAGGTTTCTACATTCTCAGCCTGCCATTAGAGATTAGGGAATTTTCCCCTCTTCCCCCAGGCTCCCAATTCCAGCAGTAAAAGGACTGGAATTTCCTGCATGGGTCTGTGGCAGCAAGGGCTCCAAGATGCCCAAGGGGCCCAAGAGACCCCTGGCTATGCTGTTCCTCCATCCTGGGCCCAGGGAGATCTGGGCCAGGTCCTGCAGTGTAGGACTGTTTGGTCTATCAAGAGATTCAGTACTCATAGACCAAAGCCTCTTCTACCAGAGAAAGGCTTCCCTGGAGGGCGCACGGCCAGCATCCTGCTGGGGCTATGGTGATGCCTACCCAACCAGCCTCTCAGCCTTCCAAACCTTACACCTACTGGGCCCTGATCACTTTCCTCCTTCCTAATCACCTGCTCACATCACCATCTCCTGCTCCAGCTCCTGCAGCCCTGGCCACCTGTCCTGTGTCCTTGGCACTGAGCCTTCCCACCCTGGCACCTGCTGGTCAAATTTAACTTGGCCTGTGTTCTTTGGTACAGGGTATGGAAGAGCGATATTTAATAGAACCCACGTGTGAACTCTCTGAGGCCCTTCCCCCTGAGCATCTTCCCTTCTGAGGTTTCCCTGTGTACTAGGAATAGGGGTAATGGTAACTTCTTATGTACATTATTCCACTTTTAAATTAAAAATTTTTTTAATTGGCACCTAGTATTGTGCTAGGTACTATTAAACATTTTCAGATGCATTATCTTATTCAATTCATAGACTAGCCTTTTGAGGCTTTGGACCCCATTCTAGAGTTGAAGTTCAACAAGGTTTCCCAATGCCAAGTTATAGGAATCCAAGTTTCCTGATTATATAGCCAGGGCTTGTTCTGAAACCCAGCTCCTGCCTGTAAATCAAAGATGGAAAGAAAAGACCTACAGAGCTTGGTTCTTCTCCCAGGGAATGCTTAAGTCCAGATCCAGGGGCCTCCCTGACTTTAGCAGCTGCATGAGAGGCAGACACAACTCTTCAGGAAAGGGAGTCTTGGCCACTGGCCCACTGAACAGGACTCAAACTTGACAAGGACACGCACCCTTGGCAGAGCAGAGAAGCCCTTGCTCTGGCCCAGGGTGGGCACAGCTGGTAACAAGTTCTGAAAGAGAGCCCAGGGTCAAGAGAAGGTCTAGACACCTTTTGGGGGGAATAAGGGATGTCAGCCAGAGGCTCAGGGGAGAGGGCAGCAAAGGTTCCCAGGTGATAGGTGGGACAGAGACCTCCATCTTGGAAGCTCCCCGGGGTGGGGGTGGGGGACAGGCAACGTGGGGCCTCCCTGATGATCACTCAGTCCCCCAAACCTATGACGTGAGGTGGGAGGTGTCTGAAGCAGCCTTTGGAGCTGGGGAGAGAGCTCAGTTCTAGGAGAGTACTTTGATGCCTCCTTTCCTCGGTGGCTCGTTCAGATCCCTCTGTTCTCTGCAACCAGTCCTGTCATTGTCAGGATGTGCCAGATGACCAGTCCTGTCATTGTCAGGATGTGCCAGATGAAGAAGGAAGCAGGGGTGCACAGGCTGGGCCAGGCTGCCTGCAAGGGAAGAGCTGTGCTGCCCTGGCATGGGGATGGCAGGGGTAGCCTCAGGCAGATGCTGTGCAGAGTCAGGGCCCCAAAGCCTATCCCCAGCCCAAGCCCAGCCCAGGAGTCCAGAACATGGACCTCTGGCGCCCTGAGCTCCCAAGCTGGCCTAACCCCTGTCTTACTGGCTTCGAACCACAAGACAGTCTCCCAGGGCCAGACCTCTCACCCCCTTAGACTTCAGGGGATCCCCATGCCTTCAGCTCTAGCAGCCCCTGAACCCTGGGTCTAGAACATCTTCGCCCTGTGGGCCACATTTCACAGGTCATTAAGTCCTATAGATTCGAAATCCCTTCTCCTAGTTCCACCCCCTCTGCCTGATCCAGGCCTTCCTCATCTCCTCCCTGCACCGTCACACACCATCTTCCAGCTTCTGGTCTGCCCTAGCCACTCCAGATCCTCCTCTCCTACTCGGCTTCCCTGTATCCCTCATCCCCAGCCGTAGGGACACACCCCTGCCCGCCTCTCCAGGCTTCTCCCCACTCTCCCCAACAAGCCCCCGGGACCCAAGCACACATAGCCACCGCCATCCCTCAAACACGTCCCCCTGTTCTCACCACTAGGCCTGGGCCACCCTAGTGACTCTGCAGGGGACAGCCTCCCGTCCCTCCCTAAGTACCCTGCTCTGTTCCCATGCCTCTGCTCAGCTTCTAGATACCACTCAAGCTTCACCTCCTTCAGAAAGCCTTTCCTGGCTGGCAGGCCCAGGTGCTGCCCTGGGCTCTCTTTACGTGCCCTGGGCTCTTGTGTCCTGGTCTTTGCCACACTGGCTTGTCACGCTGGGAAGAGCATCTTCCGCAGAAAACCACGTCTCCTGGAAGCACAGGGACCTGTCTGATTCCCCTCCCTCGCTCCCCAGCCCAGCGCAACGGGGACAAGTGAAAAAGAGGCAGCCCCTCACCACCTCCCACCATCTGGCTGTGGCAGCAACACACACACACACACACACACCCACACATGCGTGCACACATTCAGTTATACGCACCATGCAGGCACACCAACGCGCAGTCCCATATACACACACAGATGTACGCGAACAGATGCTTACGCCATACACCCCGTTCTGCACACATGCACACAGCGACAAACACACACGTAGTCACCTGAGCCCCCATGGTTGAGCTAGTCTGGGGGCCAAGCCAACCAGGAGGGCTCCTCTGAGGAGGCGGGATCTGGACCAGGTCCTGGAGGTTCGTGTGCCTGGTCTCTCCAGGGTGGTGGGTGGGGGTGCTCCGGCCAAGCCCAGGCGAAATGACTGCAGAGGGTCCCATCCATGGGTCTTCGCCCTTTACGGTTGGTATTGCCCTTTCCCACCTGGCGGGTCCCACCTCGCTGGACCCAGTCACATGACATGACTTGGCCAATGGGATGCTAGCAGACAGGTTCCAAGCAGAGGGCTTAAAATGGACTGTCCCAGGCACCTAGTTGGCTCCGTTAGTGGAGTGTTGGACTCTTGATCTGGGGGTTGTAAGTTCCAGCCTGCGCTGGGCGTCGAGGTTACTTAAAAATAAAATCTTTAAAAAAAAATAAAATGGGGTTTCACACTGGAGCCTGCCTTCTTGTGCTCCACCATCCCTGTGAGAACAGGCCCCAGCTGGACTGCAGGAGAATAAAAGACTTTTGGAGCAAAGTCAGTCACCTTAGTGCGCCCAGCCCAGGCCAACCTAGGTCAGTGCATAGCCAGTCCACCTCCAGGGCTGTGAGCAAGCCTCATTGAGATCTGAAGAACCTCCCAGCAGAGCTCAAATTGGTGACCCATAGAATGGTAACTCAATGCTTAATTCAATGCTTAATTATTTCAAGTCACCAAGTTCTGAGAAGCTGGTTCACAGCATCATTGTGACAACACAGTGACTAGGGCCAAAGAGATCAGCCTCTGGAGGGGTAGGCTTATCCACAACGGTGCCCTCGGTGGGCTGGCAAATAAGGAGTCTTAACAGAGTCCACCTTCCCTCTGCGGTCACCCACTGCCCCTCCATTCCAGCCCCCTGGGGCTTTGCCAGGCTTCACACCTGTCCCGGATCTGTGCAAAACCTGCCCCCTCCTTCTGGAATGCTGGTCCCCACCTTGCCCTCTTTGGATCCTGTTCACCCTTCAAAGTCAGGTCCATACCCTGGAAACCACTGGGGGCTCACAGACACATAGCCCCCATAAACCTCTGGGAATGAGGTGAGGTAAAAGTAAGGAAAATCCTCCATTTGTCTGTCCCTCCCTCCCTGTATCCCACAGTGTTCTGCCTGTGGCTTTACTGAGATATCTTCTGAACAGTAAGTAGGCCCTGCCTGGCCACTGAGGGAGCAGAGCCATGCAATCCTAGATCTCTCAGAGCCTCAGAGCATGGCCCACTCCCCCAGAAACATCTGGGGAGTGGGCAAGGCATAGAGATGAATACATTTTCTAGCTATTGATTTTGGAACAACATGACCAGATACTTTGTGTTTAAAAAAACAACAACAACAACCAAAAACCTAAATTGAAATCCAAACACCTATTTTCAGTCCCCTGTCTTGCTTTGCAACATTTGGCAGGACCCTCTCCCTCTCTGAGCCTCAGTTTCCCCATCTGCATAATAAGGGATTGTGCTGACTCAGCACCCTGCTTGCTGCCAATGCTGCGTCCCAGTGATATTTACCTCTGTGTCCAGGCCTCTGGCCACCTGCTCTGGCCTGGTTCCTCCCACTCCTCGCTGGCCTTGAGCTTCCTGCCTGCTGACAACTCTGGTCGAGCCTCTGGATGGTCATGGCTAATGAGCTGGCCTGGCTTCCTTTGACTGAGGCTTCCTCCACTTTCTGAACCTGCCAGTGGAACTGATGAGGCCTTGATGTTGGGAGTCCTGTCTCCTAAAAGATCTGCTGGGCAAGGCTGGTCCCTGCCTGCCTGATGGTGAGGCCTGTCTATAGGAAATTCTCTCTCTTTCAACTCTTCTCCCTCTCTCTGTCTCTCTCTCTCTGCCAAACACACACACACACACACACACACACACACACACACACATCTCATCCAGGCTCCTCTCCCAGAGGTTTCTTCTGGGCCAGTAGGAAGGAATGCTGATTGCCTGTATTTCCCCAGCTAGAGTCAGGTGAGAAGAGACAGGAGGAAAATGGTCCAGTGCAAAATTATCCAGAGAGGGGAAGACCTTTACACTCCAGCTTACCAAAAACAAGGATGACAGGTTTCAGAAGTCAGAGAGCCAGCCCAATCCATGCCTAGAGAGCAAAGCTTTCTGGGATCCAGTGTAGGAAGGGAGGCAGGAGTCTGGGAGCTAGATCGTAGGCTCAGCCAATGTCACTCTTTGCTCCAACCTTACTTCTAGGCTCTTTCTTGGAGCTGGGGAAGCTCCCGAGATGCTCAGATCATGGTCTCCCTGGGACACCAGGAAAGAACATGAGATCGAAATTCACAGAGAGTCTGTGGCTGGGGTTGGGCCTGCGCCTGCAGGGTAGAAAGTCTGCACTCACATCCGCCCAGCCCCCCAGGGTTTCCAGGGACCATCCAGCCCAGGAGATGACAGGCCAACCCGATGGAGTCTCCGGCTTTGCTTGTCTGCTCTGCCTCCTTTCTCGTCTGTCACTCTCTCCCGCAGAGAAGGCTTGAAGTAAGCACGGAGAGGCTGTGGGTGGGCTTCACTCACTGCTCTATTCCTGCACCATCTCACTCCCCACCTTCATGAAAGAGACAGAGATTAAGAAGCTGGAAGCTGAAACTAGAGCTTCGAGTTGGGGTGTTTGTCCTCAGTACCTCCGTGTCTTTGGGAATTCCACCTCCTCTTTCGGAACCTCTGAATGCCTGGATGTCTCTTCTGCAGGCAAGAAGTAATCAAGCCCATTCTGCCCAGTGGCTGCAGGGATGGGAGAACCCTTCTGAATCCAGGAGGTCCTCTACACACATTAGATATTGGCTTCACTGGGACCAAAGACTAGTCCCCACGTGCCTTGGGCCTCATTGTGGGGCATGCCTCTCCCTTGCAGCCTCTCTGCCACCTGTGTTCTGAGGAGCACAGCCAGGACCTGGTCTCTGCCCCTGCCCCTCTGCCCCCTGTCATGTGTCCCCATGCAGCCAGCAGTCTCAGAGGTCCTCCGGGCCAGCCCAGGACAGGGCTGTCAGCAAGCTAGGGAAGGAGGTGTTCTGGGCCTTTCCTTCAGAAGCTCTCCACCTGGGATATTACTAAGTGACAGGGCCACTCAAAGAACAGCAAGAGTCCAGGGCAGGACAGAGTATGAGCAGGAGCTGGCTTAGACCCTCTGGGAAGGAAGAGGATTTGGGAGGGTTTCCTGAAGGAAGGGGAGAGCTTCATGGGAACTTAAAAGATCCAGATGCTGCTGCAAGGAACACTGGCCTGGCCAACTCAGGTCACAATGCCCAGAGACAGGAGAACCAAACTTCAGGGGAGGTTCTCACTGCCCACTCCAGATTTAAGGAGCAGAGACCCCATGCATAGAAATGCAGCAGCAAGGAGGTCAGTGGTGGCTGCGGGGAGTCTGAGCAGAGCCACAGTGGCACTGATACCCCCCAGGAATTCCCCTTCTCATCTGGCCACAGCAACTTCTGCTCCAAAGGAAGGGGCCCAGGGCTCAAGCTTGCAAATGGCTGCCTCCTTCCACCCTCCAGCTTGCCTGGAATGAAGGCCACTTATCAGCCCTTAGAGCACAAGGCATCCAACTTCCAGTCAGGCTAAGAGGAAGTCAAGAATCCTGTTCTGCCCATAGATGATCTGAGTCTGTCAGGACAAATTACCCCTCAGAACTAAGCCCTCTACACCCACAGGCCATCTGAGATGTATAGACCCAGTGGGGGCAGAATGGAGACTGTCATAACCAATCTAGAGATGAGAAAACTGAGTCCGAGGGAGGAGAAGGGTTTGACCTAAGTGTCAAGGCCCAGGACTAGAAGATGGACCTCCTGTTCCTCAGTGGAGTCAATGTAGACAAGTTAACCAGATACCCTGGGACAGTGTAGACAACTGGATTGCCTGCAGCGAAAGAATTCACTTTGGAGTAAAACGTGCACAGTGGAGATATGAGCTAACCCCGGCCACATGCGAGGTGTCATGCTGGACACTGAACAGAAACCCATTTAAGACCTAAATCCACCCTATGAGTTAGTGATCCTCAGCTCCATGACATGGAGGGGTGAAGGAACAGAGGGTTGGGGAGTCTGCATAGCTTTTTCAAACCACCCAGAAGGAAAGGCAGTGTTGGGGTCTGAACACAGGCTTTTCTGAGGCCAAAGCTCTGCACCTTTCAGCGACCCCCCGGCACCACCAGACAACTGTCTGCATCATCAGAAATGGTTGGGCCAGGGAAGGAGCAGCCATGCACGGGGGACAGGGGTGACGGTCCTACACCCAGTCCCCCACTTCAGTTTGGCTTTCTCATGGCCTCCCATTGTGCCAGGCCTGGCACCCCTGGGAAATGGTTTTGAGAATAACACCACCAACAGCAGCAGCATTTGTTACTATTACTGCTACTGCTTCTACTATGATTTCTGGAACTTTCTATGGGAAGTACTTCACACACAGAAGCAGGTACACCTGCACTTTACCTTCATCATCTTGTTTTATCTCCAAAACAAACCCTTGAGGTAGGTCATTTTTTCATTCTCATTTTGCGATAAGGAAACTGAGTCTCAGAGAAATAAAAGTAACTCACCAGTCTGTCTTCAACAGTTTGTATTGTCTCCACTACCCAGGGATTTCAGGTAGAAAGACAGACATCTTTCCAACAGTGGGAATTGCCTGGGATTGACACAGCTGTCTCTGGAGCAGGGGAGCCCCTGTCAATAAAGCGTTTTGGGTGTGCATGTGGGGGGATGGGGAGCACACAAAAACACCATTTTAGTTACTTTTTGAAAATTAATATTCAATTTATTAAAGATACACCTTTAAAAATAGAGCTTTCTTTTAAGGGTTAAGTTCCACTTAACAATCTTATTGTTCTATTTATAAATGTAATAAAATAAGAACAAGGCCTTCATTTTTCTTCAAAGTTTGATTAACTGAAGTTGAAACATTAAACTCCCTTAAACAGCCAATGCCATTTACAATTTAATTAAGTTTGTTTAAACAATTTCAACTACATTTGAACATTTCATATATTTAATTTTCTTAAGTAACTTAAATGTCTAATTGAACAAGCCTAACCTTTGCATCACATCCTTGAAAAACTGTTGTAAATTTAACAAATTAAATTTATAAATATACTGACTTCAAAATTATTTTAAATATTGGGATACTGCTAACAAAATTAGTCAAATTATCCCTTAAAGTTACTTGTCTACAGGCCTCTGGTTACTGCTAAGATGGACTAACCATACTTTACCCTCTCCCTCCCACTGACTGAAAGCAAGAACCCTGGAAAATAAATAAAAGCAGGTGGATTGGAGAAAGCAATAAACAGTAACGATCAACCAATATGGCTATGTGATTCCTGGGTTTCTTCCTTCCCATACCTCCCAGCTTGGACTCTAGAAAGCCTGACAGAAAAAACTTGAAGAGAACCCTTCTCTTTCTGGCCAGAAGACTGGGGACAGGGACCTGCAAGATAGAGAGTGAGGCAGAGAAATAATCTCAATCATTTCTCTTTTCCTTTCTAGGGTGCACCACGAGGAAACCCCAATCATGAAGCCATATTCTTGCACTGTTGGTGGTGCAGGACCTAAAATTCTGAGTGCAAATCATTCTCTCTAGCTGGAGAAACTGAGAAAAGGGGCCCCTATGGAAAATGTGGGGGAGTTCTGTTGATTTTTTTTCCTCTTTTTTATCCCACTGTGGCCAAAGGAAATGTGTGACAATATGGAAAGGCTAAAACCCCAGGTTCTAGCCCACAGACCCGGAGATGGGAGCCAAGAGTGTGAGACAGTCATGGAGAGCTGGAGAACAGATTCCTTTAAATCTGTGTATGAAGTCACCCACCCTTGAGCTGTGAATGTGTAGAACTGACTCAATGCAAAAGGCAGGGAAAGACTTGTGGTCTGAAACAAACAAGGTTGATTACAAAATGCCCCAAATTACAAATGAAAAAACAGTAAAATTTCAACTACTCTCAAAGGAAAACATAGATACTGGCCTCCAGATGACCAGATATTGACACTGTCATGCATAGACTTTAAAACAGCTATTATAACTATAGTCCATGAGGTAAGGAGGGATGGTTGTGAAATGAATACAAAGATTGAAACTGTCAGGAACAAAATGAAAACTATCAAAAAGAACCGAAGGGAAATCTTACAACTTACTTTACATAATTAAATTTTATAATATAAAAATTCAACAACTGAAATTTAAAAAACTCACTTTGTGGACTCAATAGCAAAATGAAGATGACAGAAGAAAGAGTCAGTGAACTTGAAAACAGAGTCATAGAAATTATCTAATCTAAACAGCAGAGGTTAAAAAAGGATTGGAAAAATAATGAATAGAATTTGAGGGATTTGTGGGACATTATTAAAAAGTCTAACATTCGTGTCATTGGGGTCCCAGGCAGAGAGGAGAAAAAGTTTGATGCAGGAAAGAAGAAGGAGGAGGAGGAGGAGGAGGAGGAGGAGGAGGAGGAGGAGGAGGAGGAGGAGGAGGAGAAGAAGAAGAAGAAGAAGAAGAAGAAGAAGAAGAAGAAGAAGAAGAAGAAGAAGAAGAAGAAGGAGAAGAAGAAGAAGAGGAAGAAGAAGAAGGAGGAGGAGGAGAAGAAGAAGAAGAAATCATGCCTGAAAACCTTCCAAATTTGGTGAAAAGACATGAATTTATAGATTCAAGATGCTTAGTAAGCCCCCCCAAAAGGATAAATTCAAAGAAAACCTGACCCAAACATATCTTAATCAAACCAATGAAAGTCAAGGATAAAGAAAAAAATTTTTTATAAAAGCCAGAGGAAAGTAATACATTACCTAGAGGAACAACAATTAAGATGACTACAGATTTCTCAACAGAAACCATGGAGACCAGAAGACAGTGGAACAATATCTCTAAAGTACTGAAAAGCAAGAACTGTCAACCCAGAATTCTATACCCAGTGAAAATACCATTTCTAAGCACCCCTCCCCAACTGCCCCACCAAAAAAGATATTTCCAGAGAAAGGAAAACTAAGGGAATTCATTGATAGCATGCTTGCTCTAAAAGAACATTGGAAGGAATTCTTTAAGAAAAAGGGAAGTGATACCAGAAAAAAAGTTGGGATTTTAGGGATAGAGAAGAGAAATAAAACTGAGAATAGTTGGGTAAATATGATAGACTGTTCCCCCTCTTAAGGACTTTAAAATGGGTATGACTGGGCACCTGGGTGGCTCAGTTGTTAAGCATCTGCCTTCAGCTTGGATGGTGATCCCAGGGTCCTGGGATTGAGTCCCACACCGGGCTCCCTGCTCAGCAGGAACCCTGCTTCTCCCTCTGCCTGGTGTTCTCCCTGCTTGTGTTCCCTCTCTCACTCCCTCTCTTTGTCATAAATAAATAAAATCTTTTAAAAAATAAAAATAAATAAATAAATAAAATGGGTATGACTACTGAAAGCAAATACAGTGACATTGTCTGGTGGAGTTTTCAGTGTATACGGACATCCTGTGTACAGCAGCTGCAATGTATGGGGAGGAGGGCAGCCTGCATGGCTAGAAGGGTCATATACTTCACTCGAAGTGGTAAGATATTAACTCTAAGTAGGTCATGATGACGAATTAGGTATGTGTACCACAATCCCTAAGACCACCACTTAAAAAAAATACACAAAAAGATAATCAAGGAGCCAACGGAAAAATAAAAATGGAACACTAAAACAATATTCAAATAATTCAAAAGGCAGAAAAGGGGGAACCAATGAATGAAAAACAGAGGGGATAAGCCAAAAACCAAGCAATAAAACAGTACATCTAAATCCAACCTTCTCCACAAACATATCACATTAAATTGTTTGAACATACCAATTAAAAGACAGAGATCATCATATTAGATTTATAAAAAGCAAGACCTAACTCTATGCTGTCTATAAGAAACTTACTTTAAGTAAAATGACATAGATAGGCTAAAAGTAAAAGGATGAAAGATATATATCATGGAACATTATTTTTTTTAAAAAAAGCTTGAAATGGGGCACCTGGGTGGCTCAGTGGGTTAAGCCTCTGCCTTTGGCTCAGGTCATGATCTCAGGGTCCTGGGATCCAGCCCCACTTCGGGCTCTCTGCTCAGCAGAGAGAGTCTGCTTCCCCCTCTCTCTCTGCCTGCCTCTCTGTCTACTTGTGATTTCTCTCTTTGTCAAATAAATAAATAAATAAATTTTTAAAAGCTGAAATGGCTATCTTATAATCAGGCAAAGCAAAATCTTGAAGAAGAAAACTTAGGGATAAAGAGGAATACTCCAGAATGATAAAAAGATAAATTTATTTGGAAGATGTAGCTATCCAAAATGTGTATGCATCAAATAGCAGACCTTCAAAATACACAAGGCAAAAAACCACAATAGAACTAAAAGGAGATATAGACAAATCTAATCATACTTTTTTTTTTTTTGGAGACTTTAAGACTCATTGCTCAGTAACTGATAGAAAATAGAAAGAAAATCAGCAAGATTTTGGAAGATGTGAGCAACACTACCAGCCAACTTGAACTCATTGACATTTAAAGAACACTCCGCCAATAATAGCAGAAAGTACCTCCTTTTCACGTTGCTCGTGGATCATCCCCTATAGATCATATCCTGGGTCATACAACAAACCTCAGTAAGTCATTAGAAATTGAAGACATACAAAATGTGCTCTCTGACTATAATGGAATTAAACTAGAAATGAATAGCAGAAAGATATCTGGAAAACTCTCTAATTACTGGAAATTAAGCAACACACTTCTAAACAATCCATGGGCCAAAATCTAGGAGGTGGAAGAGTTGGGGTGCTAGCTTGGGAAGTCTGGTCCAGGAGCCCACACTCTTAACCGCTAGTGCATGTGGCCCCTCAAAGTTTCTTAGAGCCTTGAATGCCACGTTAAGGAATTTAGAATTTGTGCTGTATTTAATAAATCAACATTTAAGGAGTTTCATACATAAGGAAGAACACCTTCGTTACAAATAAATGGAGTTGGGTAGTGTGGTGGGGGGGGCGGGGGGGCAGGAAAAATCTGCATTCTGTCCCACCAAAGAGGCAAAATGAAATGAAAGAATTTGGATTTTTTCCAGATGTCTGAAATGAGACATTTTAGAAGCAAGGCCCAGCCTCCCTATCTCACAGAGAATATTTTCAGTCTTTCTGGGATCTACACGTGCTGGGTGAACGGGCAGTTCCAGAGGGAGAAACCTACTTTATTTAGCCATCAGACGGGGAATTTTCTGAGGACATAATGCCATAAGAATGGGGGTTTCCCAAGACACTGGCTCGTGGCTGTGGACAAGTTACTTAACCTCTCGGTGCCTCGATTTCTCATCTGTGCAATGAGGAGAGTATCAGTTCCCACAGACCTGGCTTTGGGCTGAGCTGCCTGGAGAAAAGGCTGGCCGGGAGTTTGAACATCGGCTCCTGGGAGTTGCTGTGGGACCCTAGCTGGGAGGAAAGGGGGGTCTCTCTGGTTTGCAGCGACGACGCTTTGGAGGAAGGTTTCAGCATGATGCAGAGTGGGATTCCTGCCTCCCTGGCCCAGAGTGGGGGCAGGGCGGGGCACATAAAACATTCTCTGCAGAGCCTTTGATCAACGGCCATGACAGGGAGGGTTGAATTCTCTTTGAAGCAACAGAAAGATCAATCCCCCTTCTTATCTCAGCCTCTCTGCGCAGGGACATCACGTGCTCCTGCCGCTGCTGCTACAGCTGCTGCTGCTACTCCACAAGACCCGAACAGAGGGAGCTGCCCAACCCAGACCTGCGCCCCCACCCTGGACGCCCTGTCCACGGGGGTGTGGGGTGAGGGTGAGGAGCAGAACCCACCCCTTGCACGCCTTCCCCTGGCCCGACCACAGAGGGAGGAGAGGGCAAAAGACGCCCAGAAAGTAAGAGCATCAGCGATTTTTTCATTAAACTTTCGCTAGGGTCCCCTTCACCTGGGCATTTCCCCTCTTTTCTTCAAAGCCTGGCTTTAAAACATCACCTTTTACTGAGATCTAAGGACACTAGGCCAGGAGGCAGGAGAATGGATTCTAACTGTAGGTCCGTCTTTGATTTGCTGTGTGACCTTGAGCAAGTCACTACCCCTCACTGGAGCTTAATTGCTCTGTGAAATGGAATTGCTGTAAATGTTTTTTAGGGTTCGATTTAAAATTCTGGGATCAGTTTATGGCCAGGGTCAGTGTCAAGGTGGGTTCAGGTTATAGAACGGTCTTCCTCAGATCCTGTCTCAGAAAATCGCCCCCCTAATACTGACTGGCTCCATGTTCTTGGCCCAGTGTTTTTCTGCGCAATCCCGTTAGTGGAAAGAAATGCTTTGCCAGCAGAGAAGCATCCTGAGTCTGTGGGAAGGGAATGACTGTGAACCCCGCCAATACTGATGTGGCCCCACAGTGCTGTCCCTGGCACCCTGCTCAGCGTTGCCCCCCCGTGGGCGAGCGTGTGTTTGTGTCCATACACTTGAGATCGCGTAGAAGCCAGGTCCTCCGGATGGGCTTAGGGTTGTGTGTTGGGAAGCATAGAAGTGTGAGTGTGCAATGTTGTATGATTCATGTGTGTTCGTATGTGCATTTTGCAGGGCTGCTTGTGTTTCCATGAATCTGAATCTGTTGAAGAGTGGATTTGGAAGCATGAGGTCTTGCATTTCAGGGGGGCTGGTGTATTCCTGAATTTGAGGGGTGTAGTGTGTAGTTCTGGAGTTTCCTGGATGGGTGCTGAGCACTTTATAGACATTATTTAAACTTCACAATAATAGATAGTGTTACCCCATTTTAAAGGTAAGGAGACTGAGTCTGCAAAATTAAATCACTTGCCCTGGGTCATACCACAAGTACGTTGCAAGACTAGGATCTGAACCCAGATCTGTTGAACTCTGAAACTCATGCTTCTCTCCCCCATTTTCCTTGATAGATATCCCTGGGAGGGGAGAGTGGGCTCATTTCCTGCAAAACACACACTTACCAAACAGATGTGTTTGGAATGTTCGAGACAAGCATTTCATTCCACATAAGGAGCTTTACACCTCTGGATTTAAGATCCATGACTTGCTGGTGGGAAGAGAGGGAGAAGGCAGAGGAATACCACCCCCCACACACCAGGGAAGGCCTCCTGGGGAGCTGCTGGAGAAAAATCCAGAGCTTTGAGCCGGTGAGGATGTTAGCTACAGGTCTTCATCCGCACTGGGGTTCCTGGTTCCCAGGGTACAGGAGGGGCCCCCAGCTGGTTCTGCAGCTTTGGCGGGAGGCTGCTTCATAGGCATCCCAGGGACGAGGATGCTGGAAGAGACCAGTGAAGTGGTGAGAGGCGCTGGCGCGCACAGCTGCTGTGGCCTGTCCTGGGAGGCTCTGCTCGGTCCCTTCCCTCCCTGATGCAAGCAGCAGAGAGAATGCATTATTTTTTCATTAAAAATTCATTTTGGAACAGATAGCCTTCAGAGATGTAATTAGCCACATTATTTCTCTCCATTAGCAGTCCCTGGAGTTTGCTGGAATTACTTGTCCTTTTTCCTCCCCATTTCACTCTTTCCATTGGCCTTTAAAAGCTACATGGTAGCACTTCTGCCTCCTTCCCCCAATCCTCAGCACCCGCTCTGGATCTGGACAGAATACCGGAATGCCAAGTTCAGAATCTGAAGAAGGAGTGATGGCAGACTCCCTCCTCCCCAGTGGGCTGGGGGATCACAGTCCCCTGAGCCAGCAAGGGGTTCACTCCTGCAAGATGCCCCCTCCTGCCAGTGTGACAGAGTTCGGCTGGTAGCAAAGCTGGGTGGGGGTAGGAGATTCCTGACTCCCCACTTACTCTCTGGGTGGTCCCAGGCAAGTAACTTAACCTCTCTGGGCTTCTGCCGTCCTCACAGGTTGGTCCAGAAGAGCACTGATGGTTGTTAAGCACTTCCCCTGAGGTAGATAGCAAAGGCCCTGTGGTCTGGATGTCTGAGGACAACAGGGGACTTCTGGGGGCCAAATGATCAGCAGACATGACAGCCATCGCCGGAGATAGAGCTAAGGGCTAGAAGTCAGGGGTCAGGGAGATCCATGATGAGGACCCCCTATAGGACAAGGCCCCTTCAGAGCAGCAGGGAGTTCACGGGGACTCGGGCCCAGCTGTCCAGGGCAGAGTGGCTCTCTTTTGCTGATTCTGGAGGATTCTCAGCCCCGAGTTGCTCCTGTGGGTTATTTCTGGTGCATATGACAGCTGAATGGGAGGTCATCATCTTCAACTGACTGGAGCGAAGTGGGGTCTCCCCAAGACCTTAATAATGACCCAATATGCAGCGAATGACCCCTTAGCACTCTGACTGGCTCAGCGGACTTCAGCATGGCTGGCTACTTCTCTGGGGGATTCTGGCTACCACGGTGCTCGGAGGACAGCCACCTGCAGCCCAGCTCCCGGCTCCCTGCTTCCCTCACATTAGTGACAGATGACGTGCAGCTGTCTTCAGCTTAGTCAGAAATACTGCACTCCCTGGGGGCGAGGGCAGGAAACCTGCTGTGGGGAAGCTAAACTTATCCCAGTTCCTCACAATGAGGGGCAAAGAGAAAAATGCAGCCTGAGCATAAAAGATCATTGGCACTTTGCGATGAGATAAAATGCGTGTGATTTACACCAAGAACTAGCATGGCCGGGACGTGGATGGTCATGGGGAGATGTCCTTTGAAGGGGCTGGCAGATCGCTGTTACGGGGACACAGTCCCATCACATGGCACAGAGGGGTGGTATGTCGCATTGACATAAGGAGCTCAAGGGAACTTAATTTCTAATAATTGCCGCAGTCTGCTGGGATAGTAATCCTGGTCCTTAGGTTCCTGGAGAAAAGCAGAGCAGCAGAAACTGACCAGCTCACAGGATCTTTGAACTTTCACACAGATGTTTTGAGAAGCCTCACGGAAGCAGGCAGCCCCTTGACTTGAGTCTAGTTCATAGTGACTTTAATGGACACATCGGGGCATCCCTAACAAAAATGGAGATGCTGAGGTTAGTAATAAACAGCATGGACTGCATGGCCCCGTGTGGGCCCCGGCCAGCCTCTTTACACACACAGCTTCACTTACCCTTCAGTTCCGTGAGGTAGTATCACATGTCTCCCTTCCCATGACCCCCCTCAATAAGGGTAAGAGCAAAACCACGTTTAGGGAGGAGGTCCCCTGCATGGAGGAGAGCGAGTTGCGCAGCAATGCCCGCCACCAGGAACAAGCATCGCGAGATGCCAACCCACTCCGTGGCTTGCAGGTGTTGGCACCCCCAGCAAAGACACTACTCACACAGGCCTTGGAGGAAACAAGGAGATGCTCATGCCAAGAGACAGATTGGGATCACTTCAGCAGTGGGCATTAGTTCCTTGTGGCCAGTGGGTCTGGTCCTCCAGCCAACACAGGGCTATGATATGCACGCACGCCTCTCCTGCTGCAGACAAAGGACCTCTCTCCCTCCCCACTGGGAAGAGATTGACCAGGCGCCACTTAACCCACATACTTAAGCAGAACAAAGGAGCGCACATTGAATCTGGAAGAGAGACAGACATTCCCGCAGGAGGTGATCAATCCAGCCCAGGCTGTGAGGACTCCCCGCCTCTTGGTAAGGAAGTGTCCCAGACCCAGTGCCCACTCCGGAGTGGCCAAGCAGAGTGGAAAGCCAAGGTCGGGACCAAGGTCACGTGTTGGTCAGGCGGCATGATCAGGATTTGAACCTGGGTTTTTCTGGTGCCAAAGCCCATGGGCTTCTCACTGCGTGGGCCCTGCACTTCTGAGGAGACAGTCTTCTCCAAACACCTTCCACACCTTCCTGCCACCTTCCGGCCTTACCACCCACCCCCTTCAGCCAAAGGACAACCCAGATTCTCCCAAGATGGGGCTGGGAGCCTTGTTCCCTCCCAGGACTTAATGGCCAATTCTAGATCTCTCCAAGCTTTGCCCATACTCCTCTACCAAGAATAATACTCGATAAGCTGGGAATCTTGCCCCCTGAAGAGCCCCCAGGCACAGAAATTTACAGCAATAAAACTGAGCTGCTGTCAAAGAGGGGGAAATGCATAAAAGAAAAGCGATGAGGGGGTATGTAAAGAATTTGGGGAATTACGTAAATAAATGGATGTGGTAAGGACCATTCAGCCCTGAAGACACGAGATTGACACATGTAAATCCCTTGTAAATTTCAGCAGAAGGAGTTAAGGGGATCAACAAGGATTCTTGCTTCAGTGTCCTGCAATTCCATTTGAATATTAAGCCTCCATGTGCTCTGACGCTTTTGTAACATGACCAAACTATACCGCTAATTTGGGCCCCGGTTATTACCTACAATTTACAGACAAGGAGCCAGAGGTGAAAGGAAGTTCAGTAGACGATCTATAGCTATCGTGTTCATTTTAGAAGCCACGTCAGATTTAGCACACAGTTTTTCCAACTCCCTGCCTGATCCCCGAGCTTCTTAGGGAAAAATTGCAGTTAATTCTCAGTTGTCGACATCTTTAATGTGGAGGAACAGAGGCATAGATAATCCCAAATGGTGAGTAATGCCCCATGCCATGCCTCCTGCTCTGGACATTTGCTCTGGAAGCTTCTCAAAGCTTCTCGTAGACCTCAGAATGGAGGCACCCTGCTGTGGGAGGCTGCCCCATCCTCATTTCACCCCTTCCTGCTCAAAGCCACCCACCTCCCGCTCCAAGAAGACCTAGGGGCGGCAGATTAAGGGGACGATGCTAGAATGCTTTCCTAGGCTGGCAAGGAGTCGGGGAGGGAGGAAGAGGATAAGGTGTTTTGATTTAAAAGGACCCCCACAGTGCCGCAAGCTAGCAGAACAGTAACAGTAAATGAGACAATGAATTGTGTCCACTAAAGAGTTCTGTGTGGATGCTGATTCATTATGTTAATAAGGATGTGAGAGCTGGAGGTGGACTGTATTCTGCTTTCATGGCTGGGGGACCCAAGGCTCCGAAGCAGGGAACATCCAAATTTAAGGTCAGAGTCCAAATTCCACCTCCAAGCTCCTGATTCCTAATTGGTTGATCTAATTACTAGCATCTCTTAATGACTATGGATGCTTTCAAGCCAGATGGCTTTCATGGCCGGGACCTGGGTAGAGACGCAAGCAATGCTTAAGGTAGAGAACCAGTGAGGCCAGAGCCAAGAGTAGCCAACATCTCAGATTCATTCAGCAAATACTGAGAACCTGCCAAGTGCCAGGCTGCAGGGATTGGTACTGGAAGGGAAGCACAAAGGAATCAGGCATTGACCATGGCCTGAGGAACCCAGGGTAGGAAGGGAGACAAGGCCCATATAGAAATCTCTGTAATATCTTCAGAGAGGACAGTGAGATGAGATTTACAAGAATTTCGCTTATTCTTCCATTCAATTAAGTCATTTATTCAGTCATGCGGGCACTGTCTTACGTGCTCTGGATATAAGGAAAAATAAGACGGGTATCTAACCCCAGAAGCTAGCAATCAGATACACATACTGACACTGAATCACCTGGGAAGTTTTTCAAAATACAGGCCCCCCCAGGCCCCCAACCCAGACAACTGATTCTGAATCCCGGGAATCGATACCCGAGAAACCTGAAGCTCAGATTCTAGGTGTTATCTGGGTTTGGGCAGTGATCTGTGGGATAACAAGGGGAGCGAGCCAGAGGAGGGATACCCAGAGACAGGGAGGAAGACTTCCTGGCCCATCTTTCCTAGGAAACCTGCCCCGACCTGCCCAGCACCCTGATCTGCATGTTCTTATCTCCAACCTCCACTGACATCCTGTGTCCTGTGTACAGGACATGTACATAGGATGTCCTGTGATTTTTCTGCTGACCAGTAGATTTAGTTGGTTCCTGCATGTGTGTTACCTCTGAGGCTGAGCACTCCCATGTTCCAAGGTCATTATGATGAGGGTTCCAGGGGCCTTGTGACACACACCGCCTGGCTCTGTTCAGCTATAGGAGGTCAGGGAGAGGCTAAGTTCCTCCTGGGAATGAAATTCATTCCCTAAAAGGAAGATCACTTTCCCCTGCTAATGAAGCATCATTTAGGGCTCTAAGTGAGCTTTGGTCAGAAGCTGCTTTGAAGACGTCCAGCAGGGCCCATGACCACCCTTTCTCCTGAAAACAGTCTCTCTGCAAGGTGGTCGGCCTCCTTCATCCTGGTATGTGTTCAGTCCATCCTTCCCCAACTTCTGGTTTGCATGTGGCTTTCCTCAGTGGGATGGGAAGAGCTAGAACCCTGATCTGGCCTACAAGATTGAGCAGGGTAAATTATACATTGATCTTACATCAGGACTGAAAAACGCAGGTCCCCTTCCTCCCTTTCATCCTTCTTTCTTTTTTTTTTTTTTTTAAGATTTTATTTATTTATTTGACAGAGATCACAAGTCGGCAGAGAGGCAGGCAGAGAGAGAGAGGAGGAAGCAGGCTTCCTGCTGAGCAGAGAGCCCGATGTGGGGCTCGATCCCAGGACCCTGGGATCATGACCAGAGCCGAAGGCAGAGGCTTTAACCCACTGAGCCACCCAGGCACCCCTCACCCTTCTTTCTAAGCCAGTTACCTCTCCCCACACATCACGGTCTAACTTTAATGAATTCTAGATTTGCAAGTTCAATCACGGAGATGTTGATAAATTTTCCTTGGTATTTTTGCCAACAATTTTGGTATGCTGCCACCAGGTGGCAGTAACGCCTTTGTTAGCACGTGGTTTCAAGCCCATTTAACAAGATACATCTTTTCATTAAAAGTCAGCCTTAGTCATAAAAGTTCTCCACACGGTGTATTTTTCAAAATCATAAAAACTAATTATAATGACCACAACAAATCTCAAGTTTCGTTAATCCTAATGATTAATACACAAGAAAGCCGAGAGGCAAAATGGGTACCTCTCTCCCTGAGTTTTAAATGTTATGGCTTTATTGCAAATTGGTCACCAGGTCTTGATTTGGATTTTCTTTATATCTTTACTCATTTCTCTGAACTTACAGAGTGATAATAATAAAATAACGAACAGTCACATAGCCTTTAGTATGTACCACAACTGTTCTAGAGGCTTTATCTATAGTCATTTATTCTCACCGTAACCTAGATGAAGTAGATGATTCTATTATCTTCGTTTATGAGAAAGTTGGGGCACAGAGACAAAACAACTTGTCTAAGGTCACGCAGCTGGTAAGTGGCAGAACTGGTATTTAGACCCAGACTGTGGAGTCCATCTTCCAAATCAGTGACTCTCAAAATGTGGTGCCCCAAACTGCCCCATTAACATCAACGGGAAACTTGTAATGCAGGCTCTTGATCCCCAGGTGTCTCGAACCAGAAATTCCCAGGGTGAGGTCCAGTGATCTGTGTTTTAACAAGGGCTCCAAGTGAGTCTGATGTACAACTAACCTTGAGAACCATTGTCTTAAACCATTCATTTAATCACTATGCTATACTGATGACACACCCCCATACCTGGGCTGGTAATAATCACCCTGGTAAATTTCAAGTGGCACTAATGCCTCCTCCACCCCAATTTTAATACTCCTTCCCTGCTTGGTCACCCTGCCCTCCCCTGGGTGAAATCACTGACATGATGAGCCACTCTTACAGTTGGGGGTGTATCTTGTCCCTCAAGGGAACCAGAGTAGAAGAGGTTGAGAACCATAAGCAGCCTGTGACCCTTCCTACGCTTACTAGGGACTCTGTTGCTATGAGTTTTCAGAGCAACATGGCATCAGAAGCCCTCCTGGAAAGCTTGCCTTATCCTCCAGTCGCTTTCCTATTTTACTAAAAATATTAGAGGGGGCACCTGAGTTGCTCAGTCAGTTAACCATCTGCCTTTGGCTCAGGTCATGATCCTGGGGTCCTGCGATTGAGCCCAGAGTCAGGCTCCCTGCTCAGCGGGAAGCAAGCTTCTCCCTTTCCCTCTGTGTGCTCTCTCTCTCTCTCTCAAATAAATAAATAAATCCGGGTGCCTGGGTGGCTCAGTGGGTTAAAGCTTCTGCCTTCAGCTCAGGTCATGATCTCAGGTCCAGGGATCAAACCCCGCATTGGGGTCTCTGCTCCGCGGGGAGACTGCTTCCCCCACCCACCCACCCACCTGCCTCTCTGCCTACTTGTGATCTCTGTCTGTCAAATAAATAAATAAAATCTTTAAAAATAAATAAATAAATAAATAAATCTTTAAAAATTCTAAAAATTAAAATATTAGAGAAAATCCTTAACACAATGATTCAGAATAGAAGAAGGTAGGGTGATATATGCTTGCAGCCAAGCCTTCCCATAGCAGGAAGATGCTAGAGAAACTGAACCCTTAGGACTCCTACTTCTGGCCCAGACTATTCTGGAGGAAACATGGCCATGGTGTCCGCTTTGCTGGTGGGGAGCTTTAAACCTTTTGAAGCACACCGTAAAGGTGGGAGACTTTCACAATTGGTCTACCTATCAGTAACTAGAAGAAAAGCTACTGCAGAGCTGAAGAAGAGTATCCAGCACCTCGGGGACTACATATCCCCCAGGCTAAACACCCTGATTCTGGTGCCAAAGATCTCTGTATTCAAGATCTCAGCCCTGATATTCACTGTATGACCTCTGATATACTAAATACCCCCTCTCCCGCCTCAGTTCCTGATCAGTAAAATAGTGTGATAACCACACCTACTGGGGCACCTGCATGGCTCAGGTCGGTGCGGCATCTGCTTTCTGCTCAGGTCACAATCTCAGGGCCCTGGGATTGAGCCCCACATCAGGATCCCTGCTTGGTGGGGAGTCCGCTTCTCTCCCTCTCCTGCTCCCCCTGCTTGTGTTCCCTGTCTCTCAAATAAATAAATAAAATCTTAAAAAAAATAAATAACCACACCTACCTCGTAGGTGGCTGCAAAGATTAAATGATAAGTACAAAGTGCCTAGGACAGTGCCTGGTACTCATCAATGCTTTGTAAATCAGAGAATATAATACATTTATTTTCATAATTGATTCATTTGGGTTTCTATCATTTTTATGCTTTATGCTTTTGTGAATTCCTTGTTGCTTCCTGTATTACCTGCTTTTATTTTTAAAAGTGAATTAGAAGGAAAATGCCCTGCTCCTTTAAATCTCTAATTTTTTAAGTAAAAAAAAATTTTTTTTTCTTCTGACTCCATCCCTCAATCTATTAAAAAAAAAATGTTTGTAGTTAAAAATCTTCTCACAAAAAACACTCTAGGCCTCGGAGTCTTCACTGGTGAGCTATATTAAATATTGAAGAAAGAAATGCTACCTATTCAATACAAACTATGCTTGAAAATTTTAAAGTGGGAATCCATCCCTGCTCCTCCTATGAAGCCAGTATGACCTTGGTACCAAATCAAAGACATTACAAGAAGAGAAAATTGTAGACCAATATCTCACGTGAACACTGATGCAAAGACCCGAAATAAAATTAAGCATATAGTCTCCGATAATGTATAAAAAGGATAACATATCACCAGTGGGGTTGTCCAAGCAATGCAAGGCTGATTTAACATTCAGAAGCATGCGACATAATTTACCGTATTAACAAACTAAGAAACAAAAACTGTACGATCATTTCAACAGATGCAGAGTATTGTTTGAAAAAACCCAATAGCCATTCCTGATTAAAAACTCCCAGCAAACCAGCAGGGGAACAGAACTTCCTCAACCTGATAGCGGGCAGCTACAAAAAGCCTGCTGTGAATATTATGCTGAGTCTTGAAAGTCTGAATGCTTTCCTCTAAGACTGGGAACAGAGCAAGATACCTGCTCTCACCATGTTTATTTACCTCTGCAATGGAAGGTCTAGCCAGTTCATAAATAAATAAATAAATACATAACTACATACATAAATTTTTACAATAACATCCCCCTAACCGAAAATATTTAGGGATAAATCTGACAAAATATATGAACAGCCTACATACCTACAAAATAATGCTGAGATAAATTTAAAAAGACCTAAATAGAGAAATACAGAATATGTTAGTCTTTTTGTGCCATATGTCTCTGTTGCAACCACTTAACTCTGCTATTTAAAGATTTTTATTTATTTATTTATTTGAGAGAGAGAGAGAGAGAGAGAGAAAGCACAGCAGAGGGAGGGGCAGAGGAAGGGGAGATGCAGGCTCCTTCCCTGAGCAGGGAGCCCAATGTGGGGCTTGATCCCGGGACTCTGGGCTTATGACTTGACCTGAGGCAGGTGCGCAACAGACTGAGCCACCCAGGGGCCTCTTCACTCTGCTATTTTAGCGTGAAAGCAGCCATAGACGATACATGAATGAATGGGCACAGCTGTATGCCAATAAAACTTTATTTAAAAAAAAAAAAGGTTGCAAGCCAGATTTGGCCCATGGGTTGCCGTTTGCTCATTGTTGGCTTCTATATAAATCCCCATGGAAACCACAAAAGCTACTAAGACTAATAAGTGAGGTTAACAACGTGGCAGGATACGAGATCAATATATAAAAACCCATTGTAAATGAAACAGGATGGGATCGGAGGGAGAACAACCATAAGAGACTCTTAATCTCACAAAACAAACTGAGGGTTGCTGGGGGGAGGGGGGTTAGGGAGAGGGGTGGTGGGTTATGGACATTGGGGAGCGTAATGTGCTATGGTGAGTGCTGTGAAGTGTAAAACTGGTGATTCACAGACCTGTACCCCTAGGTCTAATAATACATTATTGTTAATAAAAAAATTAAAAATTTTAAAAAATGTATTTCTATATACTAGCAACGAACAATTGGAAGTTGAAAGTTTAAAAATAACACCTTTTACAATAACATCCCCCCAACCCAAAATATTTAGCGATAAATCTGAAAAAATACATGAAAAATCTACATACTACAAAACAATGCTGAGAAATTAAAGAATACCTAAACAGATGGAGAAATACACCATGTTCATGAGTCAGAAAGCTCAGTACTATGGTCAATTCTCCCCAAACTGACCTATAAATTCAGCACAGTCCCCATCAAAATCACAGCTGCCTTTACTGTAGAAATTGATAAGTTGACTAAGAATTCTATGGAAATGCACCGCCAAAGTTCCCTTTCATGATTAAGGACCCCAGGACGCAGCCCAGCATTGCCTACTCTCCTCTTGCTTCCTGCCACGGTTCATGCTGAGTGTCGCAGTCTGAATATAGGTTGGGAGAACACGATGGCAGGCTGAGGGTCGGAAGCCGGGCTCTGCTCAGACAACAGTGTCTATGCGACTGGGGCATGACATCAGGACAGAGCCTGCTTCCCAAGGTTAGGCCAACAATGAGGGTGGAATTGGGGGGGTTTCTTTTGTTTGTTTTGTTTTTGTTTTGTTTTTTCGTATCTTCTTGGGCCCCTGTGTCCTATTTTGGTTCAGAAGATAGATCCTGGAGGCATTACTAAGGGGCTCAATCCATGCCTATCAAATGTGGCATTAGTGGAAATGATTGCTAATCTTGGCCCGTGGGTTCTGATTATTTTTTTAATTTCCAGTGCTAAAGCGACTTCTAACAGCTTCCTCTCGCGCGCGGTCCTCGGACCAGTAGCAGCAGCAGCAATCTCCTGGGAGCTTGTTAGAAACCCATCATCCTGAGCCCCACCCCAGACCCTCAGAGTCAAAATCTGCTTTTTAGGAAGATTCTCAGGGGACTCCTATGCAAATTCAATTGAGTCACACATGGGCACGTTCGGGTGTATATCCCTGTATATATCCCTGGGGAGTTGGGAGTGTGCCTATCACACAGAGCGAGTCACCTGCCAAGCTCTGTCCATCAACCCGTCCTCATGCCTGCAATAATGGCATTTCAAGATACGCTTCTCTCCAATAAAGGCTTCCTCCAGGAAGCTTCCCCCATTCTGGCAGGCGCTCTTACCTCCTGGTTACTGTCTTATGAGCACTTTTAATTACTTCCCAAGCAGTGTCCTCACCTCCCCCCATCTCTCTATCTCTCTCTCTCTCTCTCTCTCTCTCACACACACACACACACACACACACCCCTCTCTTATGTAAACCAGAAACCATTTCTCATGATGAACTCTTTGACTCTTCCAGGGAAGGCAAAAGTTAGCTCATGGGAGTGTTTAGTGCTTATTTTATATCTTTCCACTATCAAAGTCGGAAAAATTATTACGGAAAAGTTGAAAACACAGGAAAAAAGAAAAGATGATACAGGACCCTATTTCTCCAAGATAATCACTCTAGCTTTGGGTTGGTTGTTGGTTTTGTTTTTGTTGTTTTTTTTTTTCAATTTTTTCCATAACAGAATTGCCCTAGTGATTAATGCACTATACATTAGATTATATAAGGCATAGTTTTCATAATATGTAACAGGTCTACGGGGAGTATAGCACGTAGAGAGGATAGAGGCTAGATACTGAATGTATAATTTTGTATTCTGCTTTTTTGGTTAATATTTTAATGTTTCCAGGTTTTCATTCCCTGTAAGCCCCATTTTTAAGTGCCTCACAATATTCCATTGAGCATATAAATTATATTTATTTAACTATTTTCCTTATTGCATTGTAGAGCAAGTGCGGTTTTTTCCTTTTGGTAAGTGATGCACCATGAAAATTATGGTGTATTCAGCATTTTTCTATAACTTGCAGTAATTTCTTAGGATAGATTTCCAGAAGTAAGTCAGAGGCAGGGAACTTGATCCATATAGCAAACTCCAGATGACAGGATGGGGAAAAAAAAAAATAAAACTTAAAAAAGAAAAGCCACAGGTTCCTAACAGAGGGCTGAAGTGATTGTCCTTGCCAGGCGAAGAGAAAACCACCCATTGACAAGACAGAATGGGATGGCTTCTTCGATGAGAACGGTCTATTGGCCAAGTCACGAGACCTCATTTGTGTGAAACATCCTGGAGCGGGTACGGTCCCCAAGGCCTTGCCCTGGCACTGGAGGCACAGTTGGGCAAGGGGCAGGCGTGGCATTTGGAGACACCCTCTTGGCAGGCATCTGGAGGTCTCCTAACCTCTCACCCACACCCCAGGGTCTGCATCCCTTCGTGAGGACAGAAGCCTGGAAGTTCCTCACGGGCTACTACTCATGGCAGAGCTCCCAGGATGAGCGGCTCACCGTGGACAGTACAAGGAGGTAGAACATTCCAGACCCTGTCAGGGGAGGATAGGTGACAGTGCCCATTCCAGCCTGACAATTGCAGTCTTCTTCCCCCCAATGGATTTTTCATTCTAAGAGACAAAACCGCCCCTGTGCTCCTGACCCAGGGCGTGAACACGGGAGGGGCCAGCACCTTCCCGCTCAGCTCCAATCAGCCATGCACAGATGGCCCGGAAGGGGCTTAATCCCAACAGCTCCTTGTCCCCGCCACCACCCAGTCCCTTCCTCCCCTAGGCCTAAGCAGTCTAGTTGAGCTGAAGATTCATGCACAAAGGGCCAGTGGAGAACCATTCAGGGCAGTAGGGGAACTGAGGGCTGGACTGGAAAGCTCGAGAGCCATGACAAGAGCCCATGTTAGCTCTCCAAGGCTGCTGTCACAGGCACCACAAATAGGGTTTGCAACAGTGGGAATCTATTCCCTCACTTCTGGAGTCCAGAAGCCCAAAAGCAAGGTGCCAGCAGCGCCCCACTCCCTGAAGGCTCTAGGGGAGAGTCCTCCCCTGCCTCTGAGGTTTTTGGTGGCTTTGGGGACTCCTCCCATCTCTGCCTCCGTGGTCACACGGACTTCTCCTCTCCCCTCTGTCTGTCTCTGTGTCTCTGCGTGTCCTTAGAAGGACACTTGTCACTGGATTTAGGGTCCACTGAGATAATCTAGATTGATCTCATCTCAAGATCCTTAACTACATCTGCAAAGGCCCTTTTTTGAGTAAGTTCACATTCACAGGATTTAGTAGTTAAGGTATAGACATGGCTTTGAAGGGTCACCAGCATCCTACAGCACCTAAGCACGTCCTAATGATGGACACTAAACACTGCCTCATGCCCTTCTGACTCCAAGGTGCCAGGATGACCCCCATTCTACAGAAGAGGAAACTGAGTCTTAGAGAGGGATCATGATGTCCCCAAGGCCTTACTCTCATTGCAAACTCTCAGTTATTAATTGTGGAGCCAGAAATCAGGAACAGCTGTGAGACCCCCAGGGCCACAAGGCTGAACCTGCTTCCATGCTGCCTTCCGGGGGCACATGAGCACAGAACAGCACAGTTAGGGCTGGCGCAGACCAAGATGAGGGAAGCCTCACAGGTAGGGGGAGAGCCTAGTGGAGGAGTGCTGCTCAGACTGCCCTTGACTGGCGAGGAGAAGGCTGTCTCCTCAGCCTCAGTTCTGTCTGCCCAGGAAGAACTATGAGGCCTTATGCGAGATGTATAAAAAGATCAGCCCCTTCTGGAAAACCTGCACCGGGACTTTATGGAGACTCGGAATTCCATCGGTGAGCAGAGTCGGGTGGGCAGGGCTGGGTCGGGCGGGGGAGCCTGAGGCCATGCCTACCTGCTCCTCAGTCATATGCAGGGGCGGATGGTTTCCTGGTTCCTGGGAGAGGCCTTGAATTCTGGAATTCTGCTGGCTAAACCCTGGTTAGTCCACCCATCATGTCTCCTAGGGGCTCCTACATGCCTAGCGTCGTATTCCCTTGAGTGCATGCTGTTCCTGCTGCTTTGTCTTCATCTCTCCCTTTGGCCTTGAATAAGACTGGATTTCAATGGACGGGGCCCATGGAGTGGGGATGGGGGGGTGCGCATTCCTAGGCAGAGGGTATGGCCTAGTCAAAGATTCGGAGGTGGGGACAATGTCAGGCAGCTCAGGGCGTGGTGCTGGGCAGACCCTTGTGGGCAGATGTCATTTTCACAATCCCCTCCCCAGGGTGCTCTGGGTCCTGCCCTTTGGGAGAATAAACTCATTCATGGCCCCTCTGCTGAGGCCATCTGGTGCCACTGACCTGTCTCTTGTCCCCAACCTAGCGTATGACATTCAGAACTCTACGACAAAGACCACCTAGGCAACGTCATTATCGACAAGAAGAGACTGGAGAAATCTTGCTCCTGAGTTATGTCTGCAATAACCCAGGCAGGTGGGCTGAGGGGCTGGGCCGCCCCTGAGCCCCCTTCTCAGTTCCTTCCTGGAACCCCTTCCCTGCCCAAGCCCAGGGCTCACCCGTCCTCACTGTCTCCCCTCCCCCACCCAGAGTACCAGCAGGGGCTTCCATGAGATGGTGATGCTTTTTCCAGCTGATGGCAGAACACGACCATGAGACCTTCTGGCTTTTCCAGTTCTTCCTGCAGAAAATGGTGAGGCTGGGTCTGAGCTCAGGGCCCACCTCCTGCCACTCCCCAGATACCCCCCGGAGGTCAGGCAGGCAAGGGGAGCCCTGGCTCTTTCCTCCAGCCACAAAACAGCCCTCTGGTCCCAGAGGAGCCTGGGGAGGCAACACTCACCCCAGTGAGTTTATTGGGGGGTGGCTGTGTGTGTTGCAGGCATTGGAGTTGAGGAGGGGGCTGGAAGGGTGCTCTGGGTCCAGTTCTCACCAAACCTTGAAAGAGTGTAACTGGCCAGTCCCAGGGATGGCTGCCTCTTCCTGGCATTCCACCCCCCCCCCCCCCACCAAACAGGGCTCTGCTCCCACAGAACTTCCATGGCTCCCCGTCGCCTCTAGAATAAGATCTGGTAACCTTGGCCAGGCATTCAAGGACTATCTGTGGCCTTCTCTCTCACTGCTCCTTTCACATGACCCACAGTTCAGATCCACCAGGGGACTGGCTACTCCCCAGATGCACCCCACAGTGATCAGGTTGAGGGCTTTTGAAGTGGCTTTCTCCAGAACACCCTCCTTTGGAAAGCCTTTCCTCATGGTCTGGGAGCGGCTGTCCAGAATCAACCCTCATCCCTTTCTCCCTCCCTGGAACAATGGACTTGATGCTCTTCCCCTGTCCCACTTAGTTCTGTCCGCATAGCCGGCTGGCTGCATGGAGAGCCACACCTGAGACATCCCGGGATCCCCACCCCCGACACACACGTAGGTGCATACACATATATAAAAGAGCACACCTACACACCCAGATCAAGGAGGGACAGACATGACGTGAGTGTGTGCGTGCGCACACACAGCCAGGCTCATACTGACACGAATCCAGCCCGGACGGAGCCTGCCATGCACAGGGCCTCCAGCACTGAGTCGCTGGTGACCCTGGCCGGCCCTCAAGCCAAGAAAGATTCGGTTGCCCTTGCTCCCGCCCATCTTTCTCAGGAGCACAGCTGTGTTATCAAGATCGGAGTTGGCAAGAACCTGGATATGCTCAATACTCTGATCAACTTCTTGGACCCCGTGTTTGCGGAGCACCTAAGTGAGTAGACCACCCCCAGCCTTCTGCAAACGGACAGCTCTGCCCACAGGGTGGGCCTGAGAAGGGCCCCGCCCCCAGTCCTGTTCCGCCGGTGGGAGCCTTTGGTCCTCTCTCCCAGTCCCTGGAGGAAGGTTCATCTAGACATGGGGTGGGAACGCGGGCAGTTGAAAATTCACCCCAAACATTCTCTGAAGACAGCTGGCAAACGTGAGAGCCAGGCATTTTGGATTTCCCCGGGGTGTTCTCGAGCCCTGCTGTTCGGCCTATCAGTGTGCCACCCCTGGTTTCCCCGACTGGGTCCTCCGGGCTGACACCCCACTTCTCTCTCCACAGGAGGGAAAGGGCGGGGGCCGTGCAGTCCCTCTTCCCTGGTCTGCCTCTGCTTCCAGCGGGCCTTCAAGTCCTTCGACGATGTCTGGAGGCTCTGGAGGTGAGTCCTCCTTGGACAGAGGGGCTAGACCCCCATCCCTTTAACAAACGGGGGAAGCCCGTTTCCTTGCCTCCCCTTATTACTGTTTGGGATGGAGTTGAGCAGGTTGGGGTTTATGGGGCCTTGTTGGAGGAGGCGAAACATCAGCCTGTCCATCTGTCCATCCTGTCCCACCAGGACCTTCTTCAGGCAGCGGGGCAGAAGGAGGGGCTCTCAGCCTGTGCGGTGGAAGCCTGGCTGGCTTTCCTGCCACTCTAACCCCCGCAGGCCTCCCTCTGTTCCACGTCCCCAGCTGCCCCTTCCTCTGCCTTCCCCTTCGTTTGAGTGCTGGCTCCCTGTGAGCTCTCACTCCTGGAGAAGGAGGGGCCCTCCGAGCACAGGTCAAAGGTGTAATTCTTTGATCCCAGGCCTTCGGGCCATAATGCCCATGAACCTCCTTGGGAACAGACCCACTGCCCACTTCTGCTCTGCCCAGCCCAAACACTCCGCCTGGCATTCAGCATCCCACAAGTCAACTCCCACCTGCCTTACCCCTCCCTCCTGCCTGCTGGTTTCCATGCCCAAGTCCAAGGCCACCCCGGACCCCTGGGGACACCTCTGGAATTGTTGACTGATCAACCTTTGCTTTGCAAAGCTCCACTCCTTCTCCTCCTCTCTCCCCTTCCTCCTTCCCCCTCCCTTTCTCTTCCCTCCTTCCCTCTCGCATCCTCTCCTCCTCTAGCTAATGAATTCCCTGAAGCTTTTTCTCTGAGTCCCCCTAGTAGCCAGCACATGCCTGGGATCCCCCGAGGTAGTACCTGCCTGAGTGAGCGAGAGAGTCAGCAGTGAGGCCCAGGGATGGCCAACCCCGGGTAGGTCTGTGGTCAGTGGGCACCTCACCACCCAAAGGGCCAGGAAGCCTGGCTGAGACTCGTGGGCCCTCTGCAGGTTCTGCTGACAGGGAAACCCTGCAGAAAACTTCCAGGTGCTGGTGGCCTACAGCATGCTGCAGATGGTGCGCGAGCAGGTGTTGCAGGAGAGCCTGACCAGTGACGGCATTCTCCTGGTGAGAGGACCCTGGGGCAGGGCCAGCCCCTCCCCCAACCCCACACCTCCCATGCCTCCCATGCCATCCCAGCCCTCCGGCTATGGCAGGAACTGGGTTGCCCTGAGCACCGTGCTGGTCTCATGACAAGCCGGATGCAGCGGGACGGTAACTATCACAGCAGCGCCCTAATTTAACATAGGAGGACACTGAAGCCTTGAAAGCTTTCAGCCTCTAGGTTTACTGCCTCCCAGTTAACCCCCGGGGCCGTAGGGTCCTCCTTGTGGCAAAAGACGGAGAGTTTTCTGACATTGCTAAAAAGGAGTCTAGGTTAAAAAAAAAAATCTAGGGGAGATAGCCCAATTATAAAACAAGTTCTCCTAGAAGCTCCTGAGACCCTCAGGGGAAACCCGGTGCCCCTCAGAGCCCCGTATGAAAACGACACTTACCATCTCCCCACAATACCACATTCCTGAGGTGAAAATTCCGGCATTGTGCCAGGCTGGTTGGGGAGAGATCAGGTGGCCCCAGCTACTGCCGGGAGCAGTGATCTTGTCGCCCTGGAAGTGGGAGGCAGCCGCCTGTAACCCAGGGAGCACCTGCTTCCTCCTGGCTTCCTCTCCTGGCACAGGCCTGCAACAGCCTCATTGACCTTGACGCTGACGTGCTCATCTCTGCTGCCTGCTTGGTGTATGCTGAGCTCATCCAGAAAGATGTAAGTGGCCCTTACACTCCAGAAAGATATTTGCTTCCTCCTCTTCCTCCTCCAAGAAGCTTCTCTGATTTTCCCTTCCGAGCCCAGCCCTGGCATATGGCAGGATAGTCGGCTGCAGAGACCCAATTTGTGTCTGCCTTGTTCTCTGCCACCAGCCCATGGGTGCAGCTTGGCGTGGTCTCCTTGCTGTTTGCATGTGCAACTCCCACCTCCCCAGGGATGGCTGCGCACCCGACCACGCCGCCCTCCTCCCTCATGCCCTGCGTCCATCCCAGCAGGTCAGGCACAGGGCTGGGCCCCCGGGTTCAGTAGGATGTCACTGGCTGGACAGACTGAGGAATGAGAGCAACAGACCAACGTCTGTCTGCCCTCAACCTGCTGGCAACCCTCCTCTTTCCCAGGTTCCTCAGTCACTGAAGGACTTCTTTCTCTGAGGACTCTCGCCATGGACAGATGCCCTCGACAGACAGGATGGAGGTGGTGCTTCAGCCGTGAGATCTGACGGGCGTTAGGGTGAGGAGTAGCTAATACAGCTACACAGGAAACAGCCTCTGGAGTCAGAGTTTGTGGTGCACGCTGTATCTCCCGCGGACACGCAGGGGTGGAGAGGAATGTCCAACAGTGAGAGAGGCCCAGTGGATGAGCAGGGAGATAGCGAGGCCAGTGAGGGGCAGGCACACCAGGGACACTGCACCCATTGGAAACTCTTCCACGAATGAAGGGTTCTACTGTGGTTCCACACTTGGAGGCACATGGGTCAGGATGGAAACAGCTTCGAGAGCCTCCTAGCTTCCTGCGCGAGACAACACTGAACGTGTCTCATCCCTGGGACCAGGTCTTGAGAAGAGGCCCTGACCACAGGGCTTTGCACACACACCGCCATTTTCCCCCTTACGCCCAACACCATGATCCTGAATTCAGTGGTTCATCCACGGATTCCCCTGCGGTCTGTGGAAGGACACAGCCCAGGTCTCTGGCTTGCAGGCCATTCCCCTCCTGGTTTCAAAGCCTCATAAGCACACTTTCATATCTCAGCCTAGAAAGCATCCTCAGACTAAACTCTTTTCTTTGGCCTTCGTCAGTCTCTCCAGAGAACGCCCCCTGTTCCCCAGCCCAGCAGCCTAGTCGCTCCCTGGGGCAGAAGCTTGTGCCGCCCACACTTCCCAGACAGTGCTCCAGCCCGGAACCCCCTGCCCAGCCTGCTCATGCTCTGAGGGTGCCTCAGGGCAGACAAAGGATTGGCCAGAAGGAGCTGAACCCACAGAGAGGCCGGGGTTGACCAGGTGCCCCATATCGCTCTGCGAGTGTGCACATCTGTGTGCATGTGTATGTGCAAACACACACACACACACACTTGCTCAGTGGCTACATCTTTTAAGAGGGACTGAAGGATCCACTGATTTTGCTGTGACCTTGGCCCCTAGGAGGAGGCATAACCATCCTTCCCACTCTTCCCAGCTGCCCCCTTCTGCTCCCATCCTGTCACTCTCAGTGACTGTCACTCAAAAGGTACCACAACCCCAATTAGTATCTGGTCTCCTTCCCCTCAAGTGACAGTCCCCAGCCACGGCTAGGAGTCCCTCGGCCGCTGTATGCGTGCTGGAGGCGTGTGTTGCTGAGGAGTGGGGCCCCGGTCTCTCCGCCAGAGTCTTCCTGCGTGGCTGAAGAGCCAGCGTTTCCCGCAGGAAGTTCACGTACTGTGCTGCTTGGGTTTATGTTCCCAAGACAGCTGATTTCAATAAGGGTTCCTGTGTGGGATACGGCTCTCGAAGAACAAAACTCTGTTTTCATTTTACCAAAAACCAGAGTAAAAGACAACTTGGGGGCACCTGGGTGACTCAGTAGGTTAAGCCTCTGCCTTTGGCTCAGGTCCATGATCTCAGGGTCCTGGGATCGAGTCCCCAAATCGGGCTCTCTGATCAGCGGGGAGCCTGCTTCCCTTCTCCTCTCTCTGCCTGTCTCTCTGCCTACTTGTGATCTGTCTGTCAAATAAATAATTAAATAAATAAATCTTTTAAAAAAAAGAAGAAGAAGAAGAAGAGCATGCAGGGGACCTATCCCACCTCCCTAATCCTGCCCCAGAAGCTTGGAGAAGGCTAAATCAGAGCCATACTTGTGACCACGTCTGGTTTTGGAAACCAAGTCCAGGCTGCTCTGGCCACTCCTTCTGCGGGACAGGGGCTGAGCTGGGGCTCTGGAGGTACAAGGACGTGGGGTGCAGGGGTGAGCATAAGACCAAAGAGGGGGCGTTGTGCCTCTCCACCAGGCACAGAATGGCAGCAGTAAAGCCTGGGTGGCTAGAATGAGGCCGCCCTGTGAGTGTGGAAGAGGAGGGGTGGGGGTGAGTCGTACAGGAGTGGCCTCCTCCACACCCCAGCCCCTGCAGGCCCCTCTCAGGACCAGTCCCTGGCAGGGAGGTGGGGGAAGACGGAGGTGGAGAGCCGATAAGTTCCATGCCAAGGTCTAACCTGCCACATGCAGGCTATTGGCCGCACCCCTGGGAGTGAACAGAAGCACTAAGAGCCACACTGTCTCAAGAGAACCTGGGCCTAGTGAGCCTATAGCGGGGGGGGGGGGGGGGGGGGGGGGGGGGGGGATTAGCAACTGGAAATGAGGGAGTTGGGTCGCAGGAGGCTGGGGGCAGGGTAGAAAGGTAGAGTCACGACTGAGCAGTAGCTTTGAATGTTGGCTGCACATGGGAATCACCAGGGAGCTTTTTTAAAAATAACCCATGCCCAAAGCCCGCTGATGAAATCTGACTCTCTGGGGGGCGGGGGCCAAGGCTGTGGGTATTTTTTTAGAAGCTCCCCAGGAGATTCCAATGTGCAGTGAGGACCTGAGAATCCTGGTGCTCAGAGCAGGTGCCGGCTGGAGGGGCACTGGAGGTTTAATGCCCTCTTTCCGCTCAGGATGGGAAGGGACTTGCCCAAGGTCACACAGCAACTGGATTATGGCCTGGAGAGGCCAGGAGTGGCTGTGCAGGGCACTATCCTGCACGGATACCGTGGCCAAAGTCTGCAGGGTCTCTGCAGCCAAACCCCCCACCCCCCAGCCTCCCCCGAACCTCCAGCTGCCCCCGCCCTGCCTCCCTACCAGAGAGCCCTGCAGCTGGATGGCTCTAGAATTAGGCATTCCAACTTCTTTTCTGCACCAGCTCATAAAAGAATCTCTTTAGGGAATTAATAAGTGCCCAAGTCTCAGAAGGCCTGAACCCTCACCTGCAGGGTTATGTAAATGGCACCTGAACACCCACAGTGCCCCACTCAGAAGCTGGAGCAAATGACATGCAAATATATGCAATCATTATGCAAACAAGGGCAGCCCCGGATTAATGGCCTCGATCCTTCAACCCAACAGCAGCTGTCTCTTTAGGTACAGGCATGGCTGACAGGGAGGACTGAGTCATCTCCTGTCAGAAGCATCCTGAGGAAGGGTCAAGAGGAGCGATTGTTCTGACACCTGGTGTGCTGATGGTCTTCGCTGAGAAATCCAGAGCGGGGGCGGGGCAAGGCTGGGGAGGAATGGGGGGAGGGGTCTGTCAAGCAGTGGGGTGTTCTTCCCAGACCAGCTTCTTGCCCAGGTCCCAGGTCCCAGGTTCAAGGTCAGCCATGAGCTCTGAAGGAGAGGTGGTGACAAGCACGGCAGAGGTGAACAATGCAGTGGGAGAGGTGACGGTGGGAGGGGTGGGATGCAAAGAGTAAATAGCTGAGGAGATGGCAGAGGAGGAGGTGAGGGTGGTGAAGGTTCTGGTAATGGTGGTGATGACAGGGCTGAAAACGGGGTGGGAGAGGACGGTAGTGGCAGTGGTGGGGACAGTCATGGCGTTGGCCATATCGTGTGCAACACGGGTAAAGTGATGACAGAGGTAATGTTAACAGTGGTCAAGAGGGGGAGCATGGCGGTGAGGAGGGGAGGGTGGTGGAAGCCCTGAAGAGGAGGGGCCCTGTGATGCAGCAAATTCAGGGGGAGAGAGAACGGCAGTGGCCCATGATGACGGCCATGGTGCAAGTAACAGGGGCAGGGGTGGCATGGGGGGAGCGGCACCGGTCATGGCAGTGGCCAATATGAGATGAGCACTGAAGTGACAAGGAAGGTGACTATGGGGAAGGGGAGCTGGCGAAGGCGGGCTCTCAGAACCTTTAACCTCAGGAGGGGAGGGTGTGGAAGAACCTGCCGGGCAAAGGCAGGGGGGGCAGAGAAAGGAAGATATGGGGTCTGCTGTGCGGGGGAGACTGGACTCCTGACTGCTCTCTCCTTGACGAAGACTCAGCTACACATCCCCTGCCACTCAGGCAGGGTGACAGGCCTGAGGGCTGAGCCGTGGTTGGGGCAATCACAGCCCCCCTGGGCTTCAGTTTTCTCTTCTATGAAATGGGAGGAAGGGAGACAGACAACCAAGTGATGGGTGAGTATGTTCTCTCATCTTTTAGGGCAGTAGGGACCCTGTTTTCAGAGGCCCCTGTGGCTGATGGCAGGGTGACATGCAGGAATGAGTGGGGAAGGAGGGATGTCGGGGCAGGAGGGGCAGGAGGGGTGAGTGTGGGGGAAGAGAGCACATGCTAACTGGGGCTCTAGAGACACTGACAAATGTCTCCTCAGGAGACCACGGAAATGCCTGGTGTCACTCCTACCTCACAGCCCCAATCTCCGCATTCCTCTGTCACTCTCACCTCAGCTCGGTCTCTTCAGTGAAGGTTTCCAGAACTCTCCATCTGACAGCAACCTCACAGCTCTAGTTCCCTCCTAAAAGGCCACACCTTACACAGGCACAGAAGGAACTGCCTTAGTCCCTGGGCTCTAGAATCAGATTCCAGGCAGTCGTCGGGTGAGCCTGGACAATAAGCCTCTCTGAGCTTCTATTTCCTCACTTACAAATTAGGAATAAAGATACTACCTTACGGATTACAGTACGGATGTCTGTAAGTGTCTTTGGTCCAGCAGATATCAACTCAGAGAACCCACAGCTGTTGGAAAGACACCCCAGGAGTAACGTGCATCTTTAACCCAAAAAGCAGTAGCCACAGGAGAGAGGGGACCTCCAGGATCTGTGACTTCCCATAGCTCTTAGGTAGAGCCTCAGCAATAAGCCACGTCCTCCTCCTTCCCGTGGGACCTGCACTTGCACATTAGTCCTGCAGAGGGCGCGCCGCCTTCACGAACCAGGACCCTTCCCTGACTGGCAAGCTGCTCCACGAAGGGGGCAGCCCACCCAGCGTCCCTCTGCAATCTGAGTGCTCTCTGGCTAAGTGGAAGGGTTGCAGGGGACGAAGCTTGGTCCTCGGGGCCAGAGGCGCTCTGGGGGACTGGAAGGGGAGTACAAGAAGGGATCTGTTGTTCTTGGCTCTCAGAGGTCCTGAAGCCTTCCACTCTGGCTGTGGATTTGCTGAGAACCAGCCATGAGCTTGGGACAGAGGAACCACTGGGATCCCCTTGGAAGTATCTCTTGACAGCTCCAGAGCCCTGGGAACAGGTGCAGTGAGCACCGTGCTCTCTCCTATACCCTCTTTCTTGACTGGGAATTCCCCCCCCCCCCCACCCAAAACACACACATGGTGGTCCAGCATGATTCACTGTGAGCGATGACAGTTATCCTGATGGCCTGGGTTTACGCAGGGTGGTGGGAAAGAGCGGAGTCATGTCGGAGTGGCAACGAGGGCCACCTGGAGAGGACCTTTCAGCTTCCTCCCTGGTCCCCAGGTCTTCACCCACACAGGTCACGCTCTGGTACACCTGGGATGCTGCAGTTCCCGCTAGCAAAGACTCTGACCTGGGGCAGTGCCCCAGCCCTGCCTTCCCACGGCAGGATCAGCACCCGGGGGCCAGGACTTGGCCCCAGCTACCATCAGGGCCCCATGTGGGGCTAGCCTGGGAGGCTGCCTCTGCTTCTCTACCCAGTTTCTAAACACCTACCTGTTTCACAGTGAGAACAATTATCCAAGGACCCCTCCTGTGTTTTTCTACCCCCAAGACCAGCAGTGTCCAGTAGAAACACAATGTGAGCCACAAATGCATCTCTTAATATTTTAATAGCCGCATTTTTTTAAAAGCCACATTTACTTAACCCAACATATCCATAATAGTGTTGTAATCAACACTATTACAACTGGTTGTAATTACAACTATGTAATCAATATAAAGATTATTAATGAGATTCTTACTTTCTTTTTCCTACTAAGTCTTCTTCAAGATCCAGTGTGTAGTTTACATTTTTGACAACCACGTCTTAATTGGGATGAACTGTATTTCAAGTGCCCAGTAGCCACTCAGGGCTAGTGGCTTCCATAGGGGACAGTGCATTCTAGTCCCTCAGCCTTGGTATCTTCCGGTCCCCAATCCCCAGTAATCTGTGTTGACCAGCTGACAGCAGTGGCTGAGGAACCTGATGAGCTTCAATTTCTCTACTTTTGGTTCTCACAGCTTGGGGGGGCCCCGGGAGCCTCCTGGAGGCCTGCTCACAGCTGGAGGGGGCTGTCTGACCCTGCCCGGGGAGTCCCCCCACCCCGCATCTGGTGCGGGTCCCGCATAGGGCACACCAGGAGCGCACTTCAAACCCAGTCCCCAAGGGCACTCGAGGCACCAAGCCGAATTCCCAGAGCCCATGATCCTGGCCCATCACCCAGAGGATGCCAGATGTCCCTCCGGTCTGCCTGAGAGGAGGGCTTTTGTGCAGCAGCACATATGGGAGGTTAATATATAGATGGTGGAAAGGAAAGCATAAGGAGAGAGTTTGGGGAAGGCCACAGTGTGTGCAAAGGTCTGGAAGTGGGTTTCTGGGGCACAGGAGGACACAGGGAGCCAAGGGGAAATGAGGGGAGAGAAGGGAGCAGCTGTTGGCTTGGTATATGGGGTGTGTGAGTGTGTGTGTATGTGTGTGTGTTGGGCACTAATCGCCAGTCTAGATGAGGTGCAACCAAGGAAGTTTCTGAAGTCCGCTTTGAGGCACAGCAATCTGAAGCGGTCGGAGCCTCTCTCATACAGACAGGACCCTGAAGGGAGAACTCAGGAGGGAATTTACCGCCCGGGACTGGTGCCCTTTGGTGCATGGCTCCTAGGGCCCCACCTGGGTGGGGCCTCCTGAGCAGAGGCATGCAGAGAGAGCAGGCAAAGGCCAGAGGTGGGCAACCCTGGAGCCCCAGTGCTCCCTCTGCTTATCTCTGGAGGGTCTGAGCGGCACCCACAGAGGGACGGCGGTGGCTTCCAGTTCTGCCACAGTGAGTTGGGTGGGGCTTTGCTTCTTCCTTCCCTTCTCTACTCTGGATTCCTGAGTAGATCCAGAGCTGCAACACTGGCCCCCTGCAAAGCCAACCCATCCCCGCCCACTGCAAACCAACGCTGGGCTTTTGTGACAACTTGAAAAGGCTGTCCCCTCCAGGCAGATGCAGCCTCTTGGCAGATGGCACCTTTGTGCCAAGCAAAAGGTGCCCATCGCGGCTGGATTTCAACCCGCACCTCCCCCTCTGTGAGGCCCAGCACACAAACCACGTGAGCCTGAACAGCTGTCCTGCGTAACTTCCAGCATTAGGGGAAACTGAACAAAGGTGACAAGCTGAACTTGAAAATCACATGCAGCGAGAGGTGAGACCTTTCCCCTCTGCTTCCTTTTCCTTCCTGGATCAGGGCCCAGAGCTATCGGGAATGGATGAGGGAGAGGCCCCGGGAGGGAGGGCCCAGGGACTCAGAGCAGCAGAGTCCTACAAAGCCTGTTACATCTTGTCTCCTTGGAGCTGAGTGAAAGCTGCCCTAGGAGGGAGGCAGGACAGCGTTTTTAAAAAAAAAAAAAAAAAAAAACTGAGGCCAAAAGAGTTTGAAGGGACTGCTCACGATGGCACTACTGGTTAGAAAATGCTGAGTGATGGAGGCAAGGCCACAGAGCAGCGAAGAGGTACCAGGCAGACCTCAGGGGCATCTTGGCCCTGAACTTGGACATTCATTTCGCCCTCCTGAGTATCCATTTGCTCATTTGTAAAATGGGAATGATAGCGAGTGCTCTTCCCAGGATTAAAGACAAAAGTGCCTGGAAGGTTCTCAGTGGTAGCTGTAGAAACTGGGAGTAAAACCCCAGTTCCTGGCTCCGGAGAGATGCGGACGTTCTGTGGAGCCCTCGGTAGTGAAGAAGTTGAGGGCAGTAGAAAGGGGTCAACTACCAGGTCTGCAGACCAGAGGAAGAAGGCTCAGAGGAAGAACCTTCCACAGCTGTGGGGTTACCGAGCAGAGCCCCCAGACCTCCTTCAGGACCCCGTGAGTGTGGCCTGTGGAGGGCTCTCTGTCCCCCCGCCCTGAGGCCATATCCCCTGCCTCCAGCAGCCCCATTCAGTAAGTGTGGGTCACATGCCAACGGCTCATGCTTCCATCTGAGGCAGCGGCGCGTGGAGTTGTCTATGACTCCCCAGCAGCTGAGCGGCTCCCTCTGCCCCCCTTTGCTCGCTTCACCATCCCACCCCCGAAAACACACCCCAAGAGCATGCACATCTAATGGCTAAGTCTGCTTCCTCTGGTGCTAGAACGAATCACCGTAAACTTCTGTGGCTTAAACCCACACACACAAACACACGTTTATTCTCTTACAGTCCTGTAGACCAGAAGCCCAAAATCAGTCTCAACCAGGCTCAAGTCAAGGTGTCAGCAGGGCAGGTTCCCTGTGGAGCTCTAAGGGAAATTCCTTGCCTTTTCTAGCTTCTGGAGGCCGCCAGCATCCTGGGCCCCCTGCTCTTCCAGGGTCATGTCTCCTATGTCCTCCTCGGACCTCCTTGCCTCCCTCTTCCAGAGACCCTCGAGACTATACTGGGACTCACCTAACTAGTCCAGGAGACTCTCCCGATCTCAGGATTCCTAACTTAATCACATCTGCACAGTTTTGCCATATAAGGTAATACTCACAGGTTCTGGGGATTAGGATCTGGATATCTCTTGGGAGGGCTGCTCAGCCTTCGACACCAAAGAACGGAACTTAGGCGAGCAGCCTTCTCCCCTTAAGCTGGAGGCGCAGGGTGACAATGCTCACCTCCTTCCAACCATCCTCTGTTTGGCCTCTCCCATCTCCCCAACGAGGGTAGTCTGACTCCATTGGAGGACGGTGGGAAGGGTCTGGCTATGGAAGAACTCCCATTGGCTCTCAGGGTCGAGGGTGTGTGATAACCAGCCACCAGAAGGCTTAAGCAGGCAGGGAAGGCTTTGGAATCCAGGAGTGCCTGCTGCCTCTTTCCTCTTCCTCTGCACGTCCGTCAGCTTTCAAGGCTCGGCTGCCCCAGCCTCGGCAAATCGGCTGCCCACTCTGGGGCCTCTCCCGTGCTTGCTGGTGTGTCCGCTGATGCATGCCCCCTGCCTGCTGTGTTCATCGGTCATGGCCATCTGCAACTTCCTAGACTATGAAGATAGGTCTTCCTCATTTCCTCACCACCCCCTTTGATGCCTGACATGGGATCTGCTTCCCTGGAGAGCATAGTCCTTGTCTGCTTCCATTCAATCAAAGAAATGCTTGCAGAACTGGGTCACGCCGAGCCAATCCACGGCTCCCAAGGAGAAAAATGGAAGTACAAGGTGTCAGCTCCGTGCCCTGGCTGTTCCCTGGGAGTCCGCACAGGCTTCGGCTCCCTAGGGAGCACCCGCCTACACTTACATCAGCTGGGGCTGTGTGGTGCCCTCTACTGGTCCTGTCTGTTCACCCGCTTGCTCTCCCTCACTCACCCCAAGCAACTGCCAGCCTGCTCACCCTCTCCCCAGCCCCCGCACCTTCCAGCAGAGCTCCCATTGTCCATATTTTTCGGATTGTCTATCTTCTCCTCATTGTCCTCCATCTCTCCAGGAGTCAGTCCTCTCTGGCTTCTGCCCCTTTATGGCACTGAGATTGCCCTCCCAGAGTCACCAGCAGTCTCTGTGCCACCTAACCCCAAGGCGTCTGTCAGAAGGCACTGACCTGCTGCTTCCCACACTGGGGACATGCCCTAAGCTCCTTGGTCTCTCTTCATAAGGGCATTCTCTGGCCCTGGACTGAACTTGGGTTCAACCTACATGGGTCCAATGGGAATGCCGGGCACTAACACCCCAGGAGTAACCCTCGACCAACAAGGGATGAGAACTGGTGGCTCCTTCCCCCTTGACTGGACAGTTCTAAGGCATGCTCCGGAAGTCAGAGAGTCCCCACCGCGACGGGGGACCCCCCTCACCCTCCACAGCAGAAGCAGTAACACGCCCTTCACAGATTTTCCTCTCCACCTGATCTCGCTGCCCCACTCCCTCACCTGCTTCCTGGGATCATCTCCCAAAGGACTTCACCCAAATCCTTACCCACAAACCTGTTTCCTGGGAAGCTGAACTGAGGCACCAGATAGTGTCCCCTCTCCTCCTTGGCCACCAGAAAAAACCAGGCTCCTCCATTCTGTCTTCAAGATCCTCAGTGACCCTGGCCCGTGTCTGCCCCTTCTGCAACCCCTCTCACTTTCCCCATACTCCGGTGGCACTGACCTGCTCACTGTCACCTGCGCCCCCCACCACAGCGCCGTTCCCCTCCACTCTGGCTCCTGCCATCCACCTGGGACGCCCCCGCCCCCTCTAGCCCTTCTGCTTTACACCCTGTTAGAGGACTCCCAGCTCCTGCAGGCAGGAAGGAAACCCCTTCCCCTTGCCAGGCGGTGTTCTGAAGTCAGCTGGGATGGGCTCGGAAGCACCAAAGTACATATCTTCCTAATTCTGCATTCCATGACACTGTGTCCATAGCCTGCAATCAGCCACGGGGAGAGTATTTGCAAAGCCTGCAAATCAAGGATTTCGTTTTCTTTGGAGAGCCAGCATTGCCTGTGCCCCTTCCTGCTCCCCACAGCCTGTAGCTCCCAGGTGTGATGAAAGCCTGTGTTTGTGTGTGGGCTCCCAGCACAGGCCCCTGCTCTGGGCTTCCCTGCAGGGGCAGGGCCAGATTAGCAGGAGGGGGAGTCAGTTCAGCTGCACGGTACCTGGATGGATGCGGACCGGAGCCGGGGACTGGGGAGCAGCCGGGTGAGGTGGGCAGCAAAGCAGGAAGGAACTGGAAGACAAGGGCCAGGGGTGTGTGTATCTGTGCGTGTCTCTGTGTGTCGGCAGGGGGAGGGGGTCTACATGTGTCTGTGTGTGTGTCTGTGGGAGGTCTGTGTTCCTATACATGTGTCTGCATGCGTGTCTGTGTGTGTCCCTGTGTATCTGTGTATGTCTACATGTGTGTCTGTGTCTACATGTGTGAATCTGTATCTGCCTGTTTGCAGGTGTGTCTGTGTCTGTGTGTCTGCGTGTGTCTGCGTAGAAAAGAGAGACTCCAAGAAAAACAGAGACATAAGAGAAACAGGGACGGCAAGCAAGTGCCCAGGAGAGAAGAGAAAGACGTGGAGAGAGAAAGCAAACGGACAAAGCAAACACAATACACGGAGGCAGACAGAAGAGAGTGAGACGAGGCAAAAAGAGACAGAGGCAGGAATAGAGAGATAGGAGGACAGCTTGATGGAGGGAGAGGACAGAACCGGGAAAGCAGCTGAGGGCAGCAAGAGAAGAATCCAGTGACAGCAAGGGGAGCTCAGGAGGGAGCGGGAGTGGCGCAAAGCCACAGAGGAGGCCACGGCCACAGCATGGACCACTCCTCGGGTGTCCATCAATGACTTGATTCAAAGACACAAATGTTCGATTGCCTCTTCCCTTTAGGCTCTGCATTCCTCCGTAATTCAATAATGCATTGCCCAATTACTCACATGACGAGCGATTTGAAATTAGGTAAAAAAAAAAATATTAGGCAATTAAACTGTGAAGTGATCTAATTGTTTTTGAAAGAAATTCCTTCACCATGCTCCCTTGGGTTTTGATTCCCCCTTCCTAAATCAGCCAGTGGAGGGATGCGTAGAGCTACAGATCTGCTTGCGGGTTCCCCCAATGGAATTGGGCACACCCTTGAGGGCAGGGTCCCCAGATCCACCCCCTGCCCCTTAGCCAGCGCTGTGCCCAAGTCAGCTTGTGCTGGCTCAGGGACAATCATTCACACACGGTCTCCCAGTTCTGCATGCAGGGACAGTGCATTGGTAGCCTGAGATTTGTCATAGGGGGAGTATTTACACCAGGAAAATTGGCATCGTCTACAAACTGGTCCTTTTTTTTTTTTTCCTTCAGGTGCCTTCCCTCACGCACCTCCCCCACCCCCACCAATCTCTGGCTCCCAGATGTGCTGAAGCCACAGCTGGGACTCACAACCCCAGCTGTGAGCCGCCCTCAAGGGGCAGAGAGCAGAAAGCCTTTGGCGGGAACCACATGTGGCAGCACAGGGAGTAGGTGGGCGCGCTGGATCCTCATGCCTCCGCTTGAGGCAGGGTGGTTTGGAGGGAAGAACGCTGGCCTGAATGACAGGCAGCCTGTCAGGGTTACCCAGGCCGGGCAAGGGAAGTGGCCAGCTCTAGGTCAGCAGGGACATGGATGGGATGGGCCAGGCTGATGGTCTCCTGGGCTCCAGCCTAGGGGCCTCTCTGCGAGTCTGAGAGAGTCCCGGAAAGTATATATAGGGCAGTTTTGTTGTTATTCATAGCTCCGCTGGCTTCTAGAGAAGCTGAGTCCTGTGGACTGGCAGCCTTGAGCTCCCACCTTGAGGATTAGGGGCTAGTCCGGGAAGTGGGAGAACTTCGTGGGGAGAAGAGTGGAGATGGGGGCCAGGGAGAAATACCCAAAAAGCATGCCAAGTGTTGCTTGAGGGGCAGGCGGGGGCAGAACCACGGACCTCTGTGTGAGAAGAAGGCCAGAGGTCCTCTCTGTTCTCCAGAAGCAGACTGCTTTGGAGAGCCAAGTCCAAGCAGGGCTGGAGTGAGATCCAGCATTTCCTCTTATGAGGAAGAAGAGAGATGCCCCGGGGCGCAGGAAGGGGCAACCGAGGTCGGGTAAGTGAAAGGGACACATCTAACCCCTGAAAGCTTCCAGAACACATCTGCAGTGCTGAGACACTCTTCTTGGGATCTGAGCTGTGCCCCGTGCTGGTCTCCAGAGCTGGGATGGCTCATACACCAATGTCATGTACGTGCAGAAGACAGTCTTGGGCCTAGAAGATTCTCTTGGACAAGCCCTGTTCTCTGTCCCATGAGCCTGGTGATAGTGTCAGGCCTTCCTGTCATAAAGAGACCTCAGCCAGCCAACACACCTCCCTGGAAATCTAGAAACAGAGACCCATCTTGAAGGTGAAAAGTTGGCCAGGCAGCTGGCTGCCTTGCATTCATTCTCCCTCTTTCTCTTTCTCTCTCTCTCTGTCTCTTTCTATGTCTCTGTCTCTCTCACTCTCTCTTTCCTTCTGTCTCTCTCATTTCTGTCTCGCTGTCTCTGCCTCTCCCTCCTCCTTCCCCACCTGGGCCCTCTCTCAGCTGACTAGTCCACAGCAAACAGCTAAATATAGTTCTCTATTCCTTGACTCCTAAAAACGGGCCGCAAACTGTCCATCAGCTTTCATTCCTCAGCTCAGTCATTCCAGCCATGAGCCAGCTACAGCTCCTGAAACTTGAATGGGCTGCCTTCAAGCCCATTTTTTGTAAGGTCTGCATGTGGAGAAAACATGAGTTTGAGAAAGCCAGTTTCAAAGATGTGAAACCAGCACATATTTTGGAATCAGAGTGGCTAGGGTTTGAATCTTAGCTTTACCACTTCCAGCTGCATGACCTCAGACAACTTACTTAACCTCTCTGAGCTTTCATCATCCTCAGCTGTACAGTGAGGCTAATATTGCTCTGGCTCACGGGACCATTGGGATGGTCAGCCAGGATGACAGGTGTGAGCTGATAGCCAAGACCTACCTGGCCGAGACCTGGAGGGGTGGTAACCTCCCTTCATGCAAAGTCATTCTTTGCCTGCCCCACAGTAGGACAGAAACTGGAACTAAAATGCCTGCCCAGAAAATGGGGATTTCCTGGGATCTGTACAATCAGTGGCTAAAATCAGTATCTGTCCCTATGCCCTGACTCTGACCTTCTTTGACACAGCAGGGGCTGCCACATGTGGTTCCTGGAAGAATCCACCCCCCACCCTCACTTAATCCCCACCCCCCACCCCCCCGCCAGCACGCACAAACACACACACGGACTCATGCGCACATCTGTCTGTCAGCTAGGGGCGCAAGTGCACGGACCGCAGACCCGCTGAGACCCGAAGAATGGGCACGGAGCATGCGGCCCCATCCTGTTTACCCGCCTCTCCGCTCTTCCGTCTCTCGACCCTCGGTGTGTGAAGAGGCTCTGGCGCCCTCTTCCGGGAACCGCTCTACCTGCAGTCCACACGGAACCCAGTTAGAGCCTGAGTAGCAAAGCACAGGGAGGGGAGCGGGTTTAGAGACAAGAACTCCCCTCCATCTAGCATAGGAGGAGGGAAAACCAGAAGCCGGGGACCCTTCTGCCCTGAAAGCTGGCAGGACGGAGGATGGGCTACGCAGCCACTCCCCCCGACCACAGCAGGAGCTTATGGTAGAATCATCTCAGATGTGCAAAACGACCCTCTGAGAGCTCACCATGACACAGCCGGGCTCCAGGGAGTGTCCCAGGTTGCAAGTCCACAAGACAGAACTACAGCCCGGACCAGAAAGACTCTTCTTCCTTCTCTGCCAGTGCCAGGGTCCAGGTGCTCAATCTTGGAGGCAAGAGAGCTTGACGGTGCAGAAGCTGAGCTTGGCAGCCAGATAGATACAGACCAGGTGCCAGGACAGCCCCTCGCTGCCCCTGTGACCTTGGCCCCTACCCTCTCCAAGCTGCTGCATCTTCATCCCTGAAATGGGTGGAGATAATACAGTTTCTGTGAGGATGAAGTGAAATTTCACACGGAGCGCAGCCCAGGGCCTGGCACATAGTAGGCCCACAATAAATGTGAGCTATTGTCACTGTGGCCATTTCCCTTGCCCTGGGTCCTGAGGGCTGAGGGCACAGGGTCATCAGAACCTCCACCATGGAGCTTTGTCTTTGCAGGAGGCCACGTCAGACTGTCAGATTCCCTCCAGAAACACCAGTAGCTACCACATGATGGATACCAACCCTCTTTCCCTCAGGATGGTCCTTTACTGCTTGTCTGCAGAGTGGCCCTTGCTGGGCCAGGTTGATGGTCCAGACCTCCTCTGGGCCCACTGAGAGGCAGTCCTGTCTTGCGGCAAATCCTTGGAAGCTGTCAGTGGTCGCATTTTCTGCCCTGTGGGAAGACGAGTCTGCATGAGGGGACAATATGGCGAGTAAAACAGGAGGGTGTGCAAAGGCCCTGGGGCTCACAGACCCCCAGTTCTTGATGTCGTTCATGCCCACCAACAGCCCAGCCCCTCCTCCTGCTCAACTCTTGGACTCTTACTTACATTCTGTGAGATGCTCTGGGAACCTTCCATTAAATTCCACTTTCTGCAGAAACTGCTTCTGTCACTTGCAAGGAAAAGGGCAAGGGGCAAGGACATGCTCCTCCAGCCCCTCAGTCCCCTGCTCATGGCTCCCATCCCATGGTTCTGTACCTCTCCTACCGTAAAACTTTCCCAAGCTGGGCTGTTCCCCTTTTGCTTTTAAAGATGGATTTTGTTCAAGTGTAGCACATTTCTTTGAGTCTCCATGTGCTGAGGTATAGAATCACCTTTTTCTAAAATGATTTTTTATTTATTCATTTGACAGACAGAGATCACAAGTAGGCAGAGAGGCAGGCAGAGAGAGAGGAAGGGAAGCAGTCTCCCTGCTGAGCAGAGAGCCCGACACCGAGCTTGATCCCAGGACCCTGAGATCATGACCTGAGCCGAAGGCAGAGGCTTTAACCCACTAAGCCACCCAGGAGCCCATAGAATTGCTTTCTAACCGCCACCCTCCTCACTACCTTTGGCCGCCGCTGAAATCCCCTCGACTGCTGGGTAGGAGGACTCTTGGTGATGGCTGCAGGGTGCAACTCCCCACCCTCTGCATCTCCGGGAACACTCCAGCTTCCAAAACCAGAACCGAGACCGGCTCCTGCTCACCGCCTTCAGACATCCCCACCTCTGCTCAGACAGAGCGCCGAGCCCCAGTGGCATAGCCCGAGCAAGGGGAATCCGGCTACACCCATCCTCCTGCTCTCTCTTCTGGGGACCCCTAGGACTGGGGGTCCAGGAGAGGGATGTGGACGCAAATCTCCCAAGACTGTCCTCTCCTGGGTGGACCATTAGATCTTCCATCGTTCCTCCAACTCACTCTCTGTCCAAAAGCCGGCTGCCTCTGGAGGACCCGTGAAGGCATCCTCTGAAGCCCTGCCCGAAGTCCTCCTGGGCTGGGCAGCAGCGTGTGTGCACACACGGGCGTGAGCTCAGCCAGCACACACGGCTCTCTCTACCTGCCATCTGTCTCCTGTTGCCCTTTCCCTGCTCAGACAGTTCAGAGGGGGCTCCCAGAGTCCGCAGTCACCCACATGGGCTATGACCGTGCTGGTCTGCCTTACTCAAAATTCCCTGTGACTTCAGGGAGAAGCAGCAGCCCACCCCCAAAGAAGGGAGAGAGTAGCCTGTCATAAACCCCGCTCTCCCCTCATGGCAGATGGCTCCCCCTAACCCCTGCCCCTCGTGCTCCCCTTGGGAGGCAGTGGTGGTTGATGAGAGAGGGGCCAGTGCAGCCCCTCTGAGAGCCCTGCCAGAGGGAGAGGATACAGTTCCGCTATTCACAGGCAACTCTGAGTGTAGGGACAGAGGGTCCCTCGTGTTGTTTGTACTCAGGCTTGGGTCTCTGCTGCATTCTAGAACAGAAGGAAGAGTCCCACGCAACCTCCTGTTATGCTGCTGCAGGGCTCCCCTCCTGCCCGGATCCCAGCGGAACTGATCAGACAAATATGAAGAAGGGAAAGCCTGTGTTGGCCTGGAAGCCAGGGGAGGCGTATCCCTGGGCCAGGAATGCTGTCGATCTATGGGAAATGGGCAAGATCCAGACTGGAGGGAGGCACCCCCCCCCCCAGGAGCTGGATCACAATTCTACTTTCTGCAAAAGCAAAAACGTCCCTCGTGAGAAGCAAGTAGATGAGATCCTAACAGCACTTGCTGACCACCTCTGAATTTGGAGGGCCAGTGGGAAGCATGGGGCTTGCGGACAGTGTGTCATTTAGAAGATGTGTCAGTGCTGGGGATCAACAGCACTTGGGAGGAGCTCACTGCGAGGTCTTGGGGTGCCCATAGTTGCTAGGCCAAGTAGGTAACTGGGGGAAGCTCCTCCCTGACCAGTGTCTCCCAGATGGCACCTCTCTCCTGTCCCGACAGGATGGGCATAAGTCTTGGTGTGACTTTGTCAGTTACCTAGAGGTGGGGCATGACCTACAGCTTGCCCTGATGCACAGAGTTCCCCACTCGTTCTGCCCTCTGCCAGTGCCCTCCCCTGTCCCTCAACTAGATCCCTGAGCTTGTAAATGGCCCTTGGAAGACATTGAACGGAAAACAGTGGATATATGCACACAACACACACACGTACAGATACCCCAGAGCCAGTGAGACCCACCGTCAACTCCGGCAATGAGGTGGGGGGCCATATGTCACAGACAGTCTGTGTTCATAGCCACCCAGTGACACACGTTTGCGTTAACCAGTCCTTCAGCCTAAAATGTGATCGGACAATTGAAAAACACCCAGGTGGATGGTGAGCTAAAGAGAATCTCCTTCTTTCCCTCCTGTTTTGGGGAAAAAAATAAGATTTCACAAAATACTCATTTTTTTTTAAGGAGGAGTAAAAGCAAACAACACCCACATGCAAACACGGGCTTGCAAACCCAGTCTTCAGAAAGATTCTGTGTCATGAAGGGAAAATATCATGCTTCTCGAAAGGCAGAGAAAAAGAATTCTGTTAACAAAGGTTTATCACAGAAACGTAATTGACTATCAGGCCACGTTCATTTTGTACTGGAGTCATTTAGTTAAAATGTGATCTCTCAGAAAGGAGAGTTGGAAACAAAATGGAAAGAATGAAATGAGAAACTTGCTGGTTGAGAAGCGGGTGGGAATCAAGAGCAAACCATACAAAAAAAAAAAAAAAGTCTATAAAGAAACCAAAAGCAGGGGCACCTGAGTGGCTCAGAGGGTTAAGCCTCTGCCTTCAGCTCAGGTCATGGTCTCAGGCTCATGGGATAGAGCCCCACATCGGGCTCTCGGTCCGGCAGGGAGCCTGCTTCCTCCTCTCTCTCTGCCTGCCTCTCTGCCTACTTGTGATCTCTCTCTGTGTGTGTCAAATAGATAAATAAAATCTAAAAAAAAAAGGTTCCTCCTTATCTAAGTCAAATTAGTAAAAACAAAGGCATCTTTGGAAATACCACCCAGGATTTTGTTCATTTTAAGGGTAAAGAAATAATCCTATAAGCGCCCATGGAGAAGGAGAGATGCAGGGAGTATCTACAATATTTCTGAAAATGTATAATTGGAAGAGAGATTCCATGGAATGTTGAGAAATGCTTCTGTTGGAGAAAAGAGCTTCTGCCATAAAACAAACTTAAGAAATGCTTAATGAAGCAAAAAAAAAAAAAAAAAAAGACAAATCCCAGACTGATGAGGCTTTCTCAGGGCTTTTAAAGTGTTAGTGCATCTTATTAACTTAGCAAGATTAGCGAGCACAGTGTTCCAAATTTATTTGACAATGAAATCCTTGAAACCCACGAACTCAATGAAACCCCATGAGCCCCATTAAACCTATGCAGTCAGATGGTGCTCAATGGAATACACTTGGGAACCACTCTTCTACAGCATTTTGAGAGGTCACGGTTGTGACCTAAAATTGCAACCATCTTCCAGGTGTGTTCTTGCATGAAGACAAGAGAGAAAGACTTTCCTACACTCCAGAACTTAGGACACATCACACACAGCTCTTCTTTCCATGGTGAGGGATACTCAGCCATGCACTCCTAGCAAGCAGGAGAGAAGCAAAATAAGCAAAATCATAGGAATCAAAAAAAAAAAATCTATATGAGGAAGTTGTATAAAAGACCTGGAAGTGAATATTTAAAAGCAGTTAGAAACATGGCTCTGGACAGATCCATCAGGGTCCCATCATGAGATGGAAACCACACCCTTCCCTGCCTCGTTCCAGGCCCCAGACAGCTGACCCCCAGAAATTGCATTCATCCCAGAGACTGCCTAGTCCGCCAGCTTCTGGCTGGCTTCTGACCACAGGAGGCATGGGCAGGAGACTGGAGGGTTGGGGGGTGGGGTGGGAATTGTTTGGGATATCCTTTCCTGCTCCCTTCCTACTTTAGTGCCCTCTCTCTAGGCACTAATGTTCCCAGCTTCGGTTCCAGCTCTCTCTGTGCTTTAGACACATGGGTTCCTCCCCTGTCCCTGTGGTCCTGGGGATGGTAATGGCTCCTGTTCACCGCTAGTCTCCAGGTGTCTTGCCATCCCTTGTCTGTTCCCTTCCCCTTATTCACACATCTGTATGTCGTCCCTTCATTCAGGTGTCTCTATCTAAGCCATTTTGGGAGAATGTTTCATGCCAGGACCTTGACTCACACACACACTTCTCACTTCTCTTTGTAGAACCAGAACAACCCTGGTATTAAAATACAGCTGGCACCAAAGAAAGATGGGATACATGAATGAGTCATACACTAGTCTCATTTATATAGATGTAAAGTCCTAATAAAAGTTTAATCAGATGAAGTCAAAAGTAAGTCCAGCAATATATTAAAATCATACACCATGAGCAAACCTTCCTGGAATGCATGGCTGATGTTCTATCCCAAACACAGTGAGCTGATTAACTGCAGCAACAGGTTGGAGAAGAAAAAGGTCATTTCACATGCCGAATAGATGTTCGGTAAATGTCAACATCCATTTCCTGACCTTCTTTTAAAAAGTTCTAGTGAACTGGAAATTGAAGTATACTTATCTCACATGATTAAAAAAATACTAAACTTTCAAACCCACAGGCAACACCAGAAGAGCGGAAGTCAAGAAACATTCTCATTAAATACGGAGACAAGGAAGATTTCTACTGTTTTGTTATTCAACTTCGTTCTAAAGATCTTAGATAATGCAGTTAGACTACCCCCCCTCAAAAAAAAAGAGAGAACAAATTATAATATATTTGTAAATACAACAGTCTTCTTTGAAAAACTTGGAAAATACAAAATTATCAGAATAGAAGATTTTAGTGAAGCAGCCATTTACAGAACTATGGAAAAATTAATGTCCTTTCTACTGGCTACTAACCTGTTAGAAAACACAATACACACAACACCACCAAATAAAAGATGCTAAATTAGTTATCCATCACTGTGTGACAGATTACCCCAAAGCTTAGCAGTTTAAAACATTATCATCTCAGTTTCTGTGGGTCAGGAGTCTGGGTGTGGCTCAGCTGAGTTCTCTGACTCAGGGTCTCCCATGAGGCTACAGTCAAGTTCTTAGCCAAGGCTGTGGTCTCATCTGAAGGTTTACTCGGGGAAGCTCACCCACATGGTTGCTGGTAGGATTCTGTTCCTCATGGGCTGTGGGGCCGAGGGCCTCAGTTCCTTGCTACTATTTGGCCAGAAGTCACCCTCAGTTCCTTGCCACGTGGGCTTCCCATAAGGTGGCTCACAAACATGGCAGCTGGTGTTATCAGAGCAGACAAGTGAGAGGGCTGGAGAGAGTTCTAGCAAGACAAAAGTCACAGTTTCTTATAATCACAGAAGTAACATCCCATCACTTTTTGCCATTTCTACTCTTTAGAACCGGGTCACTAGGGTCAGCCCACAGACGAGGGGAGGGGATCATACAAGTGAGAATTTCCAGGGATCACTGTGAGCCATTTCAGAAGCCGCCCACCATGGACACAATTTCTGCATTTCATGAAAAGAAGCATGAAACAGACTCATCTATAAAACAAAACTTCACTGAAGAATAACAAGAATAGAGACCTTCATAGTAGAAAGATACACTATGTTTCTGGATGGAAACACTCAATGGTGTAAAGTTGTTTGTCACTAAATTAATCTAAAAGTTTAATCATATTTCAGTTCCCAGAAGTATTGTTTTGATTTTGTTTACTTTGGCAAAAACAAGTAAATCTAGAGTTCATATAAATAACTACAGCAAAACACAATTTAAAGATGATAAAGGGAACTGTCACGATTATTAAAATGGGCAGTATCAGTGTAAGAATGATCTGACAGGCCAATGGAATGGAAAGCCCAAACACATCAAATATATTCAGTATATGATTAATGGCCTTTCAGATGACTAGAAAGTGAGTGATTCACTTATGATCCATATTGGGATAGTTGCTTAATTTGTTTTAAAGTTATGTTCTTACTTCTTACCACACATGAAGATAAAGAGGTTAAGGAATTAAAACATGAAATCATGGGGGCACCTGGCATGGGGGTGGGGCACAGTCAGTCTTGATTTTCGGCTCAGGTCGTGATCTCAGGGCTGAGATTGAGCCCCAGCGAGAATGAGAATGACGTTCAGCGGGGAGCCTAACAACATTCTCTGGCTCCTTCTGCCCCTCCCCACGATGCGTACACACTGTCTCTAAAATAAATAATCTTTTTTTTTTTTTTTTTTTTTTTTTAAAGAGTTTACTTATTTATTTGACAGACAGAGATCACAAGTAGGCAGAGAGGCAGGCAGAGAAAGAGGAGGAAGCAGGCTCCCCGCTGAGCAGAGAGTCTGATGTGGGGCTCGATCCCAGGACCCTGGGATCATGACCCGAGCCAAAGGCAGAGGCTTAACCCACTAAGCCACCCAGGCACCCAATAATCTTTTTTTTAAAAAGTGAAATCATAAAACCATGAAAGAAACTTTAATTGAAAATATATATATGCTTGGTGAAGGCAAAAGTCACACGACAAAGTCTGAGATCATAAGGGGAAACAAATAATTTGACAGCAGAAAAAACAAAGCCCCTTGGCACATCAGTATAAGAAATAGTAATATGAACAACAAACTTCAAAAATTCATTGTGCAAGATGTGACAGAGTTCTGTATGGAAAAGTGCTAAATATATCACATCTTATAAGTCCAGACTACACAGATGAATGTGACGATAGAAAATAGTTGATGAATGGGGTGCCTGTGTGGCTCAGTGGGTTAAGCCTCTGCCTTTGGCTCGGGTCATGATCTCAGGGTTCTGGGTTCGAGCCCCGCATTGGGCTCTCTACTTGGTGGGGAGCCTGCTTCCTCCTCTCTCTCTGCCTGCCTCTCTGCCTACTTGTGATCTCTCTCTCTCTGTCAAATAAATAAATAAAATAAAATAAAATAAAATAAAATAACCAATAGTTGAAGACTATGACCAGGAAATTCACCGTTTATTCATTTAGTCAATAAATATTTTGCCGAGTGCCTCCTACCTGCCAGACACAGTTCTAAGTACTCGAGACACTGCAGTGACCAAGACAAAAGTGCCTAGCCTTATAGAGCTTACATTCTAGGGGGAGACAGGCAGCAAACAAAGGAGTAAATTGTGCAGTATTTTAGAAGTACTATGGGTAAAAGAAAAAGAAGAATAAGTAAGGAGATCAGGAGTGAGGGACTGGGGCCTCATTGAGCAAAGCCTTGAACAAGTTCAGAGCGCTGTGGGGGGTGGGGCGGGGTGGGGTGCTGGAGGGACAGAGGGGGGCAGGTGTGGTGGAGCAGGGAGAGTGAGGGTCCAAACAGTGAGGACCCCGGAGGCCACAAAGAGGACTTTGGCTTTTATTCCCGGTGAAATGGGGAACCACTGCTGGGTTTTAAGCAGAAGAGAGAAATTTTGACTCATGTCTTCAAAGGACCATTCGGCTACTGTCCTAGAACAGACTTGTGTACAAACATAGAAGCATAAGGAAGGTCAACAAACACAAGAGAAAAGGCTCACTCACCCAGGTAATCAAAGAAAGACAACTGAAAAAAAAAATACACTGTGTTTGTAACCCTACCCAATGTTGAATGCTCTTTTAAGGAGACAGTACACGGTAGTGATAAGAGCCAGGGTATTCTGGGCAGGTAAATGGAGACCACATTTCTGGGAGCAGCTGAGTAACTTGTGTCAAAATCTTAGAAATAAGGATGCCTGGGTGGCTCAGTCAGTTAAGCGTTCAGCTCAGGTCATGATCCTGGGATACTGGGATCGAGTCCCACATCTGGCTCCTTGCTCAGCAGAGAGCCTGCTTCTCCTTCTGCTTGCCACTCCCCCTGCTCTCTCGCTCTCTCTCTGACAAAATAAAATAACCTTAGAAATATTCAAACCCTTTCTCCAGAAATCCAACTTCTAATTTACCTAAGACACTAATAACGCCTGCTGTTTTCTAAGTGTTTGTACGCATGAGACCATGTACTAAACACATCTCATATGTCACCTCATTTAAATCCTTATCGTTCTTCCCATTTTACAGAAAGAAAAAAGGCAGAGTGAGTCCTACAGTGCACAAAGGAGGGCTGGCACCATACCGGGGCGCTCTGAGGCCGGTACACGGCAGGGCAGACACAAAGGTTCCTGTGCGAGCGTGCTGATTACACCATCATTGGGAAGAGCTAAGAAAGTGAAATGAAACCAACCAAGGGAGGTTATTATGATTTATCCACATAATTCAGTCATTAAAAATCTGTTGAAGAAAAATTGTTTTAGATGCGGCCGAGTGCTGACACAGGCAGAACTTCCAGGAGCTTCCTGCTTCCTGCTAGCGGTGGCCAGCTGCTGGGATGTTCCATTTCTCGGTCTAGGTGGTAATTCCATGGGTGTATACGTCGCATACTTTTCTATGTATATATGATAGTAAAAAATGTTACAGCTGTTTTTGAAAGTTTAAGTTGCCAGACGCTTCTCTTTCTGGGAAACACAAAAATGTCTGTGGAGCAGGTCTTCTACGGTCCCCGCAGTCCCTCCTGGTTATGTAGGCTTAAGGCTGGTAACTACCACCTGCTCCATGAGGAACAAAGAAAGGAGGTGGCCTGCCTCCTGGGCAGATAGAAATTAAGGCAACCCCTACCATTCCACCTGCCATCTTCACCAGTGGGTCAGGATGTTCCCCAGTTAGAGCTGAGTTCATCCTGCCTGAGTGAAATGGAAGGTCTGACAATAATGGCCTCAGGGTCCAGGCTCAGCCCTGAAGGGGGTGAGGGCTTAACAGGGGAGGTGTGGGACCTGGAGCTAGCCCCCCTCCCCCAGGGTCCTACCCAGAGGGAATGAAAGCTTGACTACCTCTTCTTCTAGGCACACAGGAGCTCCAGTGAGCAATGAGAATACTTGAAAAGGGAAGCAGGTTTTCACTGTTACTCTGCCATGGGAAAATGGTCACCAAATATTACATAAACAAAGCAGGTTATAAGACAACGTAGGCAGTACGATCTCGATTTTTTAAAGAGACAGAGAAGGGGGAAGCCTAAGAGAGTAGTTTTCTCTGCGTTACAGAGTAAGTCAATTTTTTATTAGTCTACATTTTAAATTTCCTGTACTTGATGTGTTTCCTTTGTAATCTGCAATTAAAAAGCTATAGGAGACGTAAGGGAGAGATTGCTGGTATCTTGTCTCCACTCCATTTTCATACCCTGTGCCCCCCACTTCCAGGACCCAGGTGGGTAAAACTGAATTCCTGGAGGACTCCTGGAGTCGGGGGTCAGGGGTCACATACACTCAACTACAGAGAGTACTATCAGTGAAGAACCTTAATTCTGTCCAGTCCTGTGACATACAGTAGCTTAATCCATCCCAAGACCAGCATTTCCTATTAGCCAGAACCACCCGCAAAACACCCTCTTATTAGAAGCCCAAGTGTGAGACTCAAGCTCTTGGGGGACCAGCCAGGTGCACCTTCTGTCATCCGCCCTGCCGGCCCAGGGGCTGGCATTCAGCTGGCGTGCAGGGGGCCTGCTGACGGAATGCGCAGACAAATGGACTAGTTGGGAGAAACACTGGCAGCGGAGAGGGCGTGAGTGGGTAAGCCACGTGAAAGCACAAACAGATGGAAGAGACTTCGAGCTGCAGAGATGGAGGGACGTGGGGATGAATGAGTGAATGGTGGGGGGGGGGCTGTTGAAAAAAAGAAACAAAAGCTAGAGAAACCCAGTGAGACCCAAATGAGAGTTAAAGATAAAGAAGCAGGAAAAGAAGAGAGAGTTCACAGGCTTCCCTTAGCCTTGCCAGGGCATTATTAGTCAGCATCATTGGGTTCCTTCCTCAGTTTCTCTCCTCCAGGTTTACAGGGCTGTAGCTCAAGGGACTGGCGCCCCTCTGGGTCTTGCCAGCTTTCTCCTTTGAACAGGGGGCTCTGCTCCCTCCTTCTTCCCACTGCACGCTGGCTGAGGTCCACCTGCCCCCCAACCTGGACAGAAGGGGCTCTCCACCCAGCAGGCCCCAGCCAACCCCTCCACTGAGGAAGGCCTTGGGAGGAGATCCCCTCTCTTCCTTCTGGTACTGAGGATCAGCTTGGCCTCTACCAGTTCTGGGCCCTGGGTTGGAGGGGTTGGGGGTGGGAACAGGGAAGGTTTCCATTCAGCAGGCCCAGCCACGCCTGCCTCTTGAGTGGGGGAGAAAGTCAGGAAAGGGGGAAACTGGCCAGGCTGGTGGCTGAGGGGGACCGAGGGGGCTTCCTGCTTCCGTGGAGTCATGGAAACTTGCCTCAGTGCCCAGACTGTTATTTCAGCTCTGGTATTTCCAATTCCCCAGGGAACCCGGAGCGGGTTGTGCAGAAAGCTGGGAGGAAAAGCAGAGTGGGAGGCAGCCAGAGCCACCGAATCCCTCTGGGTCCTAGAGAAGGGTGGGTTCCTTCCCTCCCCTCCCCCCACCCCCATCTGTCCCTTGAAAAGGTCCTGACCTCACCTCCCCCACTTCCGGACTTCTCCAGAGTTCCAGCCCTAGAGAGAGCTGCTCCAAATCAAAGGGCTGCAGTCCCCTCCATGGGCCCCTCCCTTGGCTTTCTTGGCTCTGGGGACCAAAGCCCCCCTGCTTTCCCAACCATTGCTCCAGATGTTGCTGCCTGGGAGGGGACAGCACAGGCCTCAGCTGGCAGTGGTCACTCGGTGGTCCTCTCCCTGCAGAGTCCACAAATTCTGTGCCAGGTCACCAGCCCTCCTCATTCCTCACTCCCCTCAGCCCCGGAAACAGTGTCGGGGTAGTACGTAGTTCAAGGCTGGTTGGGCTGCAGCTTCCATTCCCAATTCAACACAGATCCTGTCAATGCCCTTTCTTGAGCTGTCCACCCAGGTGCCAGGGCCCCGGGCTCAGCAGCCAGTGATCACGGGGAGGAGGGGGAGACCCAGGACAGGAGCTCTCAGAGCCTGCCTCATCCCTACCACCCCACCCCACCCCCCATCAAAGAAACATTCAGACCCCCCCAGTGGGCCTCCTGGTCCTTCCCTCTGCAAAGCAGTGAGGAGTCCCACATTTAGTTCCTCCTCTGCTCCCCAGACCCTCTGCTGGTCAGGCCTGATGCTTCCTCACTCCTGCATGGATTTTCCAGAACCTGGATTTCCATCCCAGGGTCACAGGACACTAATTGCTCTATGAGAGAGCCAGCAACAAAGCCCAGATTCAAGCACACAGTAGGTCTTAATGAAGTCACGTGCCATCGGCAAACTTTCAGCCCTGGATCGCTGGCCCTCCCGAGGTCCCCTGAGCCTGGTTCCTAGTGCCAGAGCAACAAACCTCAACCACAGGGCTAGATCTTTAAAATGTGGCTGTGAATCCCAGCCTGTAAGGACAAGGCCTAGAGAGGAGCCCCCACGCCACCCCCTTACATCCAGACAACTCGGGCCCAGCCCCACCTGGTGACTCAAGGGCCTCACTTGAGCCAAGCTCGGCACCCTTTGCGGCCTGCCCAGGTCTCTGTGAGCCGCCACTCTGAAGGTTTCAGTTGGGAGGATGCCAGGACACCTCCAGCTACTGAGGCAAGGCCCGGCACGGTGTCTGGAGAGGGGGAGCTGGGCAGGCTCCCCTGGGCTCACAGAGCTGTAGGCAGGCAGGGAGAAGGAGCTTGAGGGAGGAAGTGAAGAGGTGGAAAGGGGTGGCACCAGGGCCCTCCTGCACAAAGCTTCCCCTGGACTAGGAAGGATGCTGGAGACAGATCCAAACAGGAAAGGGACAGAGAAAACAGAGGGGAAGGTGGGGAGAGGGGACACCCATGGGAGAGGAGCCCCCACCTCCTGCCACTGGTGCAAGAGAAGGAAAGATAGTGGCTGTGTGCCTGGCTCTGTGCCGGGCACTTTTCATAATCTTCCCACTTCATCCTCCCAAATTTACCGCAAGAAACGTATTATCACCCCCAAGACACAGATGAAGACCGAAGCCCTGAGAGCAGAGCGGACTTCCCCAGGGAATGGCCAAGGGCCAAGTCAGGTCCCTGGCCGGGTCATCCTGGGGACCCCAGCTCTCTGGTCTCAGCAGGGACGGCTGGCAGGGCCACGGCCCTGGCCCAGGGAACTGATGCAGAGGCCCAAGCTCTGTTCAGAGCAGAGTTTATTCAAACAGAGCCTAACAGGAAACTTGGCTCCTCTGACTCACTCTGATTCGACCTTATTAAGAAAAAAAGAAAGCTGAGCAGGAGCCAGCGCTGGCTAGGGTTTCACGCCAAGTGCTGGCTCTGAGGCAGGGTCTAGCTGAGAACGACAGCCTGTGCCCCGATCTCCCCACAGCCCCAAAGCCCTGAGGCAGCCCCTGCCCTGGGCCTGGCTCTCCAAGAGCGGTCCTTGCCTTCTCCAGTCTCAGCCCCTGGGACTCCCCTACCTCATGGCCATCCTCTGTCCTCTCCCCATCCATCCTCCTCCCTTTCCCTCCCTGACTTGGGGGTACCCTGAGGCCTGTTTCCACTTCATCTCCTCCTCTCCTGGCGCTGCTGCCCATCTGGCTGGCGGGAGGACCCTACAGGACCCCAGGGATTCCAAGCAGCTGGGGCCAGCACTGCAGGGGGCAGGCGGGAGGCAGGGAAGACTTAACTCTCCGGGTCCTGGCCCCCTCCATGAGCCCAGCTCTGCATCTAGCTTGGTGGGGGGGTATGGAAGGGCAGCAAACCCGTCACTCCTTGCAGGAGTCCTGCCTGGAGTCTGAAACCTAACCCCACATGGGGCAGCTGAGGGGCTCCTTTTGAATGGTTGCCGGCTGGTTCATGAGGGTAGACAATCACCTGAATCAAGCCTCATCCTGAGGCCCAGTGAAATGGGCAAACAAATGCTAGCTGACAAAGGTGAGGGCTGGGGCTCCAGGGTCTCCGAGGAATGTCCACTCTGGGGGCTTCTCCCAGGTGGGCTCCAGGAGTTTCCAAAGTAGAGGGGAATCTGCAGGGGCCAAGTTAAGGGCAAGTTCTTCCTACTTGGGGTATAAGCACAGGAGGGAAATTTCTGCCCTCCAGCTCAGGAGCAAGGTGGGACAAGGCGGCCCAGGGGAGTCATTCAGAGGGTGACTTCTTGGATACCAAGATGTCCAAACTTCTGGCATCCCTCCTATCTCTGCCATGGTCAGAGAGGACTGAGAAACTCCCAAAGCACTCTTGGGGACCATCTGGTCTAATCCTCCATTGATCAGAGTAAAGAAGGGGCTTCCCCAACATCACCCAGCGAATTAATCCCAGCATCAGGACTAGGCCTAGCTCTTCTGAGTCCCCCTTCCTGCTGTTCTATGCTGTGCCATATCAAAGACAGCCCCTGGGTCGCATTTTAACCATGGGCATACTCAGGACATTGATTCAAGAGACACAGAGCAGAAACCTCCCTGATGCGATGCATAAGAGGCTGACCTCTCCCATGATTTCACAAGTTCTAGTCAGCACAAGGGCATACGCCCATTCTACAGATTGAGAGAGTAAGCACAAGAGATGTGCCAAGATAGGAAAAAGCTGAAGCTCCAGCCCCTTTGTACTCAGGCCTAAGCAACTGAGCTGCCCCTGGGGTCCAATATTAGGTTCAGCATCTCCTCAGGGAGGCCCACCAACAAGGAGGGTGGCCCTTAGCACTGACTTTGGGGAGGGGGAGTTCAGGGGGTCCTGGGGAGAGGCTGGGGGTTCATTCATTCAAGCCCAGAGAAGCAGGTAAGGTGAGACCAGGGATGCTGGGTCCAAAGTGGAAAGGGCCCTAGGGATGCTGACACCCCAGCCACGTTCTGCCTGCACCCTCAGAGGCCCCCTTCTAGTCCCTGCTTCATTCCCTTCCTCAGAGGCAGGTCTGCAGCTTGGCTGGAAGCTCCAGAGACTGAGGGAGCACAGCAGCTGTGGGACAAGCAGCATAGCTAAAACCCGGCGGGCCGTAGGGCCCCGCGGAGGATGCCCCAGCAGGCGGACCAGGCTGCCCCGAAACCTCCCAACGCTCCCAGCCTGTTGCTTATTCATTCAGAGTGGGAAAGCGCCTGCCCAGCGGCCAGCCAGTACCGGGCTGGCCATGTAAGTCTCCCAGGCAGTCCTGCCTGTCCGGTGCCCTGCAGAGAGCCTCGTGCTGCCCTGGGCACCGCCCCTGCCCTGCCCTGACCCCTTGGCCTCGAAATGCTGTCATCGGAGGAGCCGTCCCGCTCGGGACAAGGCCAGGATGGACAAAGCTAGAGCCCAGACAGGCAAGGAGCCGTCCTGTCCTCGAGGCCGTGGGAAGAGAAGCACGCACAGGAGTACACTCCTGAGAGCCTCTCGGTCCACCAGGCCGCTGCAGAGGGGCCACGATGGCTCTAGCCCGAGCTGGCTGGCAGCTGGGGGCCCTGGTGTGGGGCGCCTGCCTCTGCGTGCTGGTGCACTGTCAGGAGGCGCGGCTGGGACAGGGCTCGGACGCGGGGCGCTGGCGGCAGCTGATTCAGTGGGAGAACAACGGGCAGGTGTACAGCCTGCTCAACTCTGGCTCAGAGTACGTGCCGGCCGGGCCACAGCGCACGGACAGTAGCTCCCGGGTGCTGCTGGCCGGCGCTCCCCAGGCCCCGCAGCGGCGCAGCCAAGGAGGCCTCCGGCGTCGGCAGGCCCCGTCGCTGCCCCTGCCCGGGCGCGTCGGCTCGGACACCGTGCGCGGCCAGGCGCGCCACCCGTTCGGCTTCGGCCAGGTGCCCGACAACTGGCGCGAGGTGGCCGTCGGGGACAGCACGGGCATGGCCCGGGTCCGCACCTCCGTCTCCCAGCAACGACACGGGGGCTCCGCCTCCTCGGTCTCGGCCTCGGCCTTCGCCACCACCTACCGCCAGCCGCCCTCCTTCCCGCAGCAGTTCCCCTACCCGCAGGCGCCCTTCGTCAGCCAGTACGAGACCTACGACCCCGCGTCGCGGACCTACGACCAGGGCTATGTGTACTACCGCGGCGTCGGCGGCGGCGGCGCCGGGGCGGCGGCCGTGGCCTCGGCCGGGGTCATCTACCCCTTCCAGCCGCGGGCGCGCTACGAGGAGTACGGCGGCGGCGAGGAGCAGCCTGAGTACCCGCCGCAGACCTTCTACCCCGCGCCGGAGAGGCCCTACGCTCCGCCGCAGCCGCCGCCGCAGCCCGCCGACGGCCTGGACCGCCGCTACTCGCACAGCCTCTACCACGAGGGCACCGCCGGCTTCGAGCAGGCCTACCCGGAGCCGGGCCCCGACGCGCCGCCGGCGACAGGCGGCGGAGGCGGTGGTGGTGCCTACGCCGGCGACCCCCGCCTCGGCTGGTACCCGCCCTACGCCAACGTGCCGCCCGAGGCCTACGTCCCGCCGCGGGCCGTGGAGCCGCAGCCCCCCTTCCGCGTGCTGGAGCCGCCCTACCTCCCAGTGCGCAGCTCGGACGCGCCCCCGCCAGGAGGGGAGCGCAGCGGCGCGCAGCAGGGCCGCCTCAGCGTGGGCAGCGTGTACCGGCCCAACCAGAATGGCCGCGGTGAGTACCGTCCCGTGCCCCCCCCCCCGGCCACCCTGCGGTCACGGCCACGGCCACAGCCACAGCCGCGCGGTCCGTGGGCCTCCCCTGAGCCCCCCCCCCCCCCACCTCGACAGTCACCATGAGTCCCACCTCCCGACCTCCCCAGGTCCACGCATCATTAGCTGCAGGATTTGGCCAGGCAAGCTTGGGCTCTGACCCTGGCTGGAGGGGTCGGGGGTGGAGGGACTGGCTGGGCTTGAGGTTGAGGTACCTTCCAGACCTGGTGTGGGTCCTCTGGGGACAAAGGGAAGGAGTGCTTCTCCCTGCCCCTCCATCTTTCAGTAGGGCCTGACTTCCAGCTCTGCAGATGCCCCTATGCCAGCCTCGCAGGGGGAAGCAGGGAGTATCAGCATCAGAAACCTGGGTCTTCAGGGTCAGAAAGGCCTTGGGGATGCCCCTGGAGGTGTGGCAAGGTCCCAGTCACTAGCATTTGTGAGCTTGGCCTGGATGAGCAGAAGGTTAGGGAGGCCGCTCTGGCTCCAGGCAGGAGTCCAGACAAGATGACAGGAGTTCCCGCAGGGGACACTGCCAGGGCCAGATGGGAGAGGTAGTGAGACACCCGCCAGGGGTGAAGGAAAAATAATATTTTAATGCCTTTTAGGTCAAAAACGAATGCAAACATCTAAAGAACCTGTGATGAGCAAAAGATCCAGCTTTTACGTAGAATTAGTAACGGTGCCATACAAAGCCATACTGGAGCCTGAGGCAAACTGATCCTGTCTTTATGTGAGATTCTGATATTTGGTTCATTGCAGATTTTTCTGGCACTGATCTTGATTTTTAAAAGTGTTGCTGTAAATACTACTTCTCGTGGTTACTGAGTTTTTTGTGCCCAGGCCAGTAGCTCCCTCATTTCACTCGCTGCAGTGCGGGTCCTGGAGGAGAGCCCCAGGAGGGAGCTGTAGACAAGCCTCCCTCTAGCATTTTCTGGGGGAAGAGAGGATGTGAAGATATGACCTGGTCTTGGGAAAGCCCAAACCATCTGTACATAAGAACACAGCGAAGGGAAACTCTCTGTCTTCAGACAGAGAACTCCACGCACGCTGGGGGGGGGGGGGGGGGGGGGGGGCGCTACCGTGGTAAGGGCCCACTAGGGGCCTGGCCAAGGCTAGATGGCTATTGGCCCATCCTCTGCTGTTCGAGAGTTCCCCTTTCTGCCTCTGTATCTGCAAGCCCAAAGTCAGCTTCAGCGAAGGTTTTCTGTTCAGTCCCTTCAGGCTGCAGTCAGTGCCCCAGTTCTCTGCCCGACTCCAAGGTTGCCGGGCCAGGCTCACCAGGTGAGGGCTGAACCCGGCAGGGCCCAGGGGCACAGCCCCAACCTTTGCTTCTCCACCTCGGTAAGCTCAGGGACTGCTGGCTTGTCTCCAGCCACACCGACCTAGGTGAGAGGCCGCTGTGCAGGGGCCGGAGGGGGAGAGGGGCAGCGTGGTTCTGTCTCCCTCAGGGCTGCTGGAGCCCAAGGCTAGGGGAGAGGAGTGTCCCCACTGGTAGCACCCACTGCCTCACATCCAGGGCATAGCACTCAAGTTGGGTGCCAAATCCCACTTGCAGAACCTGCAGAGGCCTCGGGGCAGGAGCCTGATGGGGGGGCCCTTGTGGGATGTGATGAAGGTTGTATCCTCCTGCCCCCCGTGGCCCCACCCGCATCTGGTCCTCACTGAGACTTTGTGCATCCTGGCAGCAGGGTGCTCTAAGTTGGGCATCTCTGCTCCTAGAGCTCCTTGGAGGAGAGGGCATCCCACCTTACAGGGTACTAAGCTTTTGCAGTGGCTTTCTTAGGCTCTGTGACCTCAGAATGGGGCTCGGCTGGAAGTGGCCCACTTCTGGGCATGGGAGAAATTGGAGGTTTCCACTGCTACAGCACCACCGACAGAGCTAAGCCTGGGCCTCAGCCTCTGTGTGCCAAACCAGTGGGGCTTTCTAGGGACCCTCTTTGGCCTGACAGTTCTTAAAGTTCGAAGGCGACTGGCCAGGGCTAAGGCCATGTCTGGAGTGAGGGCACTTGGTGCTTATCAGAGTCTCCAGTCTTGACCCTGAGCCCCATAGTTGGTTTGGGGTTAAAAGTGTGCTGGTAAGCATCACATTCTGCCCCTGCTGGTGTCAGGGGAGGCATAGCAAAGGGGACACATGAGTGCTGTGACTGGGCAGGCATTGGAGGCATGAGCTAGGGGAGCCCAGATGAAGGGCTTCCCTGGTCAGGGGCTGGGGGCTCATGGAGGACTTCCCGGAGAAGGAGGTACCTGTGCATTGCTGCAGGTGATGGTCATCGGCACCCTGCAGGTGCTCCTTCCCCTAGTCATGAGGGCGGGGTCGTGGTGTGTGGGGTGGGATGGAGTATGGGGGCACACAGGCTACTTTGGGGCTCACAGAGAGACCAAGGAAGGAGCAGTACCTTCTCTCTCATCATTGATTCCCCCTTCCCACCCTGCTAGGCCCAGACCATGGAAAATCCCAGTTAAGAGAAGGCCAAGCCTTGTGCTTGAGATCAGACCCCCAGGCCTGGTGTGGGAGTCCAGGGCAGATTCTCTGGGACTGACCTCATTCCTCCTGGCCACACACCCAGGGGTCTGAGGCTGGGTGCTGGCAGCCCGTGTGTGTGTGTGTGGGCGTGGATGTGTCCTCACAACACCAAACACATGTGCGCTCCGCCCACATCCCCCCTCGTCTGGGCGGTTTCCAAGCGTCTGTCCAGAGCCCGGGTTTATTCCTCTGGCGCCTGCACCCTCTTCCCTCCCACCCAGTGCTGGGGCTGCCCGGGCCTCCTGCAATCCCATTGTCTCCAACTCTGGAACTTGTAACTGGAGAGACCAGGAAACAGAGGCCCAGAGAGGGTCACATACTTTGCCTGGCTCTCAGCAAATCCATGCAGACGCCTGGAGGGTGGCCGGCGGCTTCCCAAACCTAGCTGTGTCCCCTGTACTGTGCCTCTCCTTCCACCATGGCCAGGCCCTCTCTTCCTGGCCTCCTGTCCCTGCCCCCCCCCCTCCCCACCCCATCCCCTCATGGCCTCAGCTTTTCTGAGCTGGTGGTCTTTGGACCAACTAAGGTGACTCCTGGTCCCTGAAGACCCCAGCTCTTTCCCCAGGCCTCCCCCTCCCACTCCTGGCCTGTTTCACAGGTCCTGGAAACCCCGTGAAAGCAATATGGAGCAGGCTCCCTGGCCATTCTCCTGGGCCTCGCGGATGGACGGCTGTGCCAGCCTTGCCTGGCATGGCCCTCCAGCCCTGTCCCCACATGACCAATCAAAGCCCAGGAGGAAGCCCTGGCTGCCTCCTCCCTGCTCCCCTGCTCCCAGCCTCTCCCTGGCCAGTCCCTCTACAGAGCTGACCACATTATTCTCCTGCTCAAGAAAGTTCTGGGGCTCCTGAAGGCCTTCAGGACAAAATAAATGCCTTAGCCTACTGCTCCAAAAGCAGAGGCACCTCCTTCACCGTCTCATACCCCCACAGCCTCATGGGAACCAGACTGCTCCCCGGCCTGGAGGTTGCACCTCCCCATACACCCAGAGGTGTTCCTTAGCGTCCTCCCCTCTCCATCTAGTCTCCTGCACTCAAGAAGCCAGAAAAGACCCCTTCATCCCCGACAGTAGCCCTGGCTCCCTGCCCCCCTCCCTACACCTGGGCCAGCTCCCGACCCCCGCCTCTCCTTCTCCAGGTCACCTCCCTACCTCCTCAGGCTTGGAGTAGATGCAGAGAAAGGTAGAAGCTGGCCTCTATCCCCGAAGCACCCAGAGTTCGAGCCCCAGGTCAGGGATGATAATATCAAGCAGACCTTCTTGGAGCACCCGCTGAGCCGGGTGGCTAAACTGTGCCGTGTCACTCACGGCCTCCTGGAGAGGGGGCACAGTGCTCTTCTGGCACCCAGGGCAGCCTCCCCGCCTGCATGGCTGAGCCAGAGCTCAGGCCCAGCCTATCATCTCTGCACCGCACCCAGATGACTCCAGGAGGACCCACATGCCACCTGCGAGCCAGGTGGGGCAGGCTGAGCCCCTCGGCCTCCTCCAGCGGCTCTCTGGGCCTCAGTTTTCCCAGCTGCAACCAGGGGAGGGAGACTGACACTGGCATTTGTGGGCACTTTGCACATCGCCACCCTTAGTTCCCACAGCTACCCCACGAGCCAGGTACCAGTCTTTGTCCCATCTCATAGATGAGGCGACAGGCTCATTCGCTGCTGTTCACCCAGCCTCTTAGTCGTGAAACCAGGTTGTGGGTCCCACATGAACCCCCATCCCGAGTTCCTAACCCCCAGGCCTAATTTTGTTTAATTTGATGTATTCTTGCTTCTGCTGCACACCTGGTTTATTCACTCCTAAGCTGTTTGACTGTCCAGTTTGTGCCGGGCCCTGGCTGGGACGGGCTGAGTTGGGCCAGCGGACCTGTGAGGCTTAGGAAGCAGAGTCCCTTCCCGGTGTGGTGTTTGCGAAGACTTGCTGTTCTCACTCTAGACTCCAAAACACGTTTGTCACAAGCGCTTGTATCGTGCTTTCTCGGTGTCTTCTACCCTTCCTGGATTTACGGTTCGAGTCCATTAATCCTCAAGGTAACCCTAGGTATTATTCACCAGCCACATTTTGCAGACGAGCAAACTGAGGTTCTCAGAGGTTAAGTGGCTTGTCCAGGGTCACGTCACTGGTGACGAGCAGAGCCAGGATCTCAGCTCAGCCTCCCTTCTTCCTTCCCTGAGGTCGTCCTGGGTGCTCCTTCAGAAAGAAATAGAGCCTTCAGGCCGAGGAAGCTGTTGAGATGGGTAGGACAGGCTGTGGACACGGAGGGACCTGAGTCCTCTTCCTGCTCCCCTGTTTGGCCAAAGTCATTAGTGTCAGAACAAACAAGTTGTGTCCCGAGCAGTCTCCTCTCGGGCAGACTTCCTGTCTCCTCTGTTATCATCGGGTTGCAAGGCCACATCCTCTCTCCCCAGGTCCCAAGCTGGACCATCCCCGCAAACAGAGAAGGCTCCTATTTTAAGTAACAATCACCAAAGCTGGTATTTCTTGAACACTGACTGTGCACCAGACACAATGCTAAGCATTGGATTTTCATTTTCTCATTTAGTGCTGCCAGCAGCCCAGGGTGGCAGGTAGATAGGTTATTGCTCGCCTCCCCCCGCCTGCCCCCCTCCCCCACCACGGACCAAGAGCCCAAGGCCACAGAAGTTCATAAGTCATCCAAGGTCTCCATGGATCAGAGCCAGACTCGGAGCCAGGCCATCTCTCTCTCCTGCTGGACGGCTGAAGCCTCTCTCTTCTTGACCCTCAGGGAAAGTCTGTCTCCTTGTTTGTCTCAGGTCTAAAACCCCAGAAAGCCAAAATTTGGACTTTTGCCTTAAGATCGCAGGCCCCACAGGCCTTTGGGGTGGTGCAGAGCAGGGTGGGAATCATTAGGGCCTTAGGGAGATCCTGCCTCCTCCCTCTTCTCCTAACCCCAGGGGTCCCCATCTCAGTGTCCTCTCAGCTCTGAAGGTGCACACACACCCACTCACACTCACACCACCAGTAGTCCCAGCCTCAGTCCACTCCACTCCTGTCCAAGCCAAGAACACATGGAAAACTCCCCAGGGCAGTACCAGAATGGCAGGAGAGGAAGGGTGGGGGGAGGAGGCAGGTGGTCCGCCCCGGCAGCCCACACCTGCTTCCAATTCCCATGCCGGGCATTCCTGCAGAGCAGCCATCGGCTCAGAAGTGGGAAGGAGATGCTGGGTCCGGTTCCCTCCCCGGCTCTGACCTACCAGCCTCCTCACCAGAGGCAGCTGGACCCAGAGGGCCTTTCTGTATGGATTCAGAATTACGGGGCCACCGTTGGGCCTGGGTCCCTCTCTCCCTTGCTGATGAGCACTCAGGAACTGGTTATTTGTTAGTTGAAAACTGTTATTGTCACCTGGAAATGGGCTGGTGTCCGAACGCCAGAGCAGGAAGGGTCTCAGGTGGTGAATGTAAGGTCCCAGAGGCCTTTGCCATCGAAGCCTCAGGAGACAACCCACCTCTCCTCCTGCTTGTAGACCAACAACAGCCATGGTTTTCCAATCCCAAAGTTAATCTTCTTTTTTTTTTTAAGATTTTTTAATTTATTTGATAGAGATCACAAGTAGGCAGAGAGGCAGGCAAAGAGGGTGGGGGAAGCAGATCCCCCGCTGAGCAGAGAGCCCATTTCGGGACTTGATCCCAGGACCCTGGGATCATGACCTGAGCCAAAGGCAGCGGCTTTAATCCACTGGGCCATCCAGGCGCCCCAATCCTCTTTCAAAAGAAAGAACTTTTGGAATCAGTGCCAACCTTTGCTTGGTAATGAAGCCTGCTCACGCAGACAGATGCCACAAGGCCCTGCAGGTGTTTGTGCCTGTGGTCGCCAGGGCCCACAGGGGCCAGCCCCAGGGTGTGCACAGAGAAGTCGGGGGTGTGCCAGAGCCAGGCCTGTCATTACGAAGGCCTCAGCACAGTGGCCAGAAACCAGGCCACAGGACATCCCCCACCCACCACACTCTCACGGATCTCTCCTGCTCCCACCTGCTATGTGCAGACACCTGAGCCCACAGCTGGGTAGCAGGCAAAGGGCAGTCCCTCCCCTGAATGGAGATTCATCCACTCAGGAACTATTACTGAGTGTCTTACTGTGTGCTGGGCGCAGGCCAGAGCTGAATCTTCCTTAACGAAAAGAAAGACACAAAACCCTTGCCTTTGCGGACATATTTTCCTTCATAAACATAATACATAAGGAAATAATAGAATGTGCTAAGGACTGTGGGAAAGTAGAGATAGCTAAGATCTGGCGTGGGGGTGGGGTGGGGAGCAGGTTGCAAAGATGGTTAAGGTACGCCTCCTGAAGGTGACATTTGAGCAGAGACGAAGGAGGTGAATGAGTGAGGCACGCAACGATCAGGAATAGCATTCCAGGAAGGGGAAACAGCCAGTGCAAAGGTCCAGAGGCAGGAATTCCCTGGGGGTTTCAAGTGTGTTCCCGTCTGTTTGGAGCAGAGCAGGACGGGAGTCAGGGGTGTGAAAAGAGGCAGACCAGAGAGGCCACGGGACCATGGAGGCCCCTGGGAGGACTTAGGGAGCCTCCTGGGAGGACTTTTATGCCCCCTGCACTAGGGAGCACTGCAGGCTTTGAGCTGGGCAGTGACATTTAAACAGGGCCCCTCACTGCTGGGCTGGGATGGGCAGTGGGGAGGCTGGTGGAGAGATGCTGGCAGGGGTGATGGCACCAGGCAGGCTAACGATTGAGGTTGTGGGAAGTCAGGTTCAGGATCTAGTCTGGAGATGGAGCTGTTGGGATTTCCCTATGGGCTGGACGTGGGGTGTAAGAGAAAGAGGTCAGGCATGAACACAAAGGTTTGTAGCCTGTGCAGCTGGAAGGATGAAGCTGCCATGAGCTGAGAGGAGAAGGCAATGGGTTGAGCAGGTTTTATAAGAAATATGGAAGTTCGAGTCAATGTGAAGGGCCTGAGGGGCAGGGAGAGACCCGGGGAACAGAAGCATCCACAAAGGCTCCTGGAGGTAGGGCTAGGGGGACCCCAGCAGACCTGCAGGGGAGCAGAAAGCAGCGGGGAGAGTGTGAGGGAGTGAGGTGTGCAAGGAGGCAGCTGACTGGCTTGGTCAGTGCGGAAGGCAGCTGACCTCCCCAGAGGTTAATGTCAGCCTGCTCCCAGCTCAGCCCCAGCCCACGTCCGGGGCGGTCGCTGAGATGAACAAACCCTCACAGATCCCCTTCTCAGAGTTGGGCCCTCAAAGGAGGGGTGAGGTGGTCACGGCCCCGGGACTGTCTCCACCCACTGAGGGAGACAGATGTGTGCTGGCGGAGGGGGTAGTCAGCACTGACAAGGTAGGGTCTGGGGCCTAAAGACTGTGAACCCTGGCAAGGTCATGTGTGTGTGTGTGTGCGTGTGTGTGCAGAATTCCAAAATATGGCATCAGGGGCTGGGGCAGGAGAGGTCTGGTGTGCGAGGGAGCTGCCTCCTGACCCTTCAGGCTATGAGATCTGGAAGACTCTGTTAGGGCCAGACCACGGAAGGCTTTAGCTCCCGCCGTGAGAAGTCAGAGCCCAATTCTGTAGGCGACGGGGAGCCCTTGAGGGTTCTGAGCCTGGCGTTAGGGCTGTCACAGCTTCACAGCTCCTTTGCCTGGGCTGGGACTGCCCCTTCTCGGCAGGATGCAGGGAATCCCGCAGCCACCTTACCCACCCCATCATCACACAGGTGCAGCCCCTCCGGGCCAGCCCAGACAGTCTCATGTCCGGATTACGAGATGACGAGTTCACAGGGCTCGGAGCTGCCAGCTCCCAGCCTGTAGGCCCTGTCGTCTCCTCTTTATGCAAGGCCGAGCTCTGTGAGCTTGCCCCCTTTCCCTACCTCAGGGCTCCTCCAGAGTCCGGCTGCTGAGCCAAAACATCCCGCCCCACACAGCTCTCACCGCCCGCCCGCTGGACCTTGTTTATCCTCCAGCCCCCAAGACTCAAGAGATTGGGGTCGTCTTGCATTCCTTGCTCCTTCCTCTGTGGCTTGGGAACAGGAGGCCTGGAGAGGAAAGCATTCAAAGGGGCCAAGGTTTATGGAACCCACAAAAAGGGGGAAGCCAAGAGGGAAACAGGTGAGGTGTGGGCAAGCGGCAGGAATGCAACCACAGGCCCTCCTCACTGGGCAGCCTCCAGGAGCTGCCGGGCGGGAGGGACCAGAGTTCTTCTGAAGCAGGAAGGATTTAGGTCAGACAGTGGGAGAATTTCCTGGTTGCTGAAGAATCGTCTGCAGAGGTTGTAAGAGGTCTGGGCTCCTGCCCGAGGCTGGGGAAGAGACTGAAGAGCTCCTGAAAAGTATTTTCATCTCCAGGTGTTTTGGGAGCCACCGAACTCCTCCTCACGGCTCCTTGGCAGGTTAGCGTCGTCTCTCTCCGTCGTCCAGATGGGGAAACCAGGCCTAAGGTTTATCCACCCAGGGACTGAATGAGAGGGCAAACTTGCCTTCTGGTGTCTTCCCCGGAGAAGGCCCCAGCCAGGTCCTGCCAGGGAAGAGGGAGATAGGCCTCAGGTTCCCGCAGGCTGACCCAGGGGCCAGCCTGGGGTGGGGAGCGTGACAGGCTGGTCCCGAGGGCCTAGTGAAGGGGCCTGCATCACCCTCAGAGGAAGCGCCAGGGTTGGAGCAGGAATGCCGAACGCAGAAGGTCCTTATCCTGGGCTCTGGGTCTTCCCTGCCCAGGAGGGTCTGATGGGGGCGAGGGTGCCTCCAGGGCTGCCTGCAGAATGGCCTTGGGACCCCGATTCACTTACACCCAGCCCTTTCCCCGCAGAGAAGCCTGGCTTCAGCCATCCCCAGGGCCTCTACTGCTCTCTGCCTCTGTGTTCGTCCAGCCCTGGTCTGGACTCTACAGCCCGAGTCCCTGTGTGTCCAACCCCCACGATCAACACTTTGCTTCTGGGGAACAGTGCCCACAGGGGCCTTGGCCAGAGCCCTTCCAGGCTTTGCGTGGGATAGAGGACAAGCAGAGCTGGATGAATGGAAGCAGTGGGGGCTGGAGAGGGGGCAGGCCGGCCCTGGGTCCCACAGAAATTCTGTGGCAGAGGAGGGTAAGCCACCAGGTTCCTGTCTCCCTCTTGGGAGGGGATGGCGGGATGCTGATGGTGACCAGGGACCCCTTGGGTAGCCTCAGCAAACCATACACCGAGACTGTCCATGGTTGGTCCCACCTTGGGACCCAACCCTGGAAGACTGGCCATAGTGGGCCACAGAGGGCACTCCCTAGGAGCCCTATTTAGCCATGACAAATCATGAGCTAGGTAGACCCTAGTTTATATGTTGATGGAAAAATCACAAAGTGGAATGAGATTCTTTTTTTTTTTTAAAGATTTTATTTATTTATTTGACAGACAGAGATCACAGGTAGGCAGAGGCAGGCAGAGAGAGAGAGAGGGGGAAGCAGGCTCCCCACTGAGCAGAGAGCCCGATGTGGGGCTTGATCCCAGGACCCTGGGATCATGACCTGAGCCGAAGGCAGAGGCTTTAACCCACTGAGCCACCCAGGCGCCCCAGTGGAATGAGATTCTAAGACAATCTCATTTATATGTTTCAAGAATGCTTGCCTGCCTCCAATACACTGCAGGTTGTATACAGAAACACAAATGTCCTAGGATATGTCAGAGGGGTCGGGTGACAATGAAAAGCAAAAAAAAAAAAAAAAAGTTATCCCAAGAGAGGGGCCTTGCCCAGACCAGTGATAATGGTTAGTTTGCTCTGACGTTAGAACTGTAATTAATTTAGTGTCTACATTTAGAGAAATGGGGGTCTCTGGGAGGTGTTCTCATTGGAACCCACTTTCTAGAGGCTCCAGTGCCAGGTCCCAGGGATGGGTGATTCCATATATTCTGGATAAAAGATCCCAACCCCTCCTCAAAATGACATCCCCATGACTGAGTGTTCTTCTTACCCTCTCCCGGGGATCTTCCGCACACCTCTTGGGATGGGGAATGGGCACATGGTTCCACTGTAGTGACACTTCAGGCAACATGGGCCATCATGCCCAGAAGGCCTGGTTGGACCTCCCAAACCAGAAACAGCAAGCCAGTCCCCTCTCCCTACATCCACAAGCCTCTGCTTACACCTTCCCTCCCCCGCTTCTAACAACACAGGGGGCCCCCTCAGTCCCCCCAGGGGCTGAGAGCCCAAGCCTGGGGGCCCACTGCTCCTATAAGCTGATACAGTGCCTCATAGGAGAGCAGGCGGAGGAGGAGGCATTGTTCCAGCTGAGGGAGGGGCCTGCGGTGCCCAGGGACCTCTGGGGGGGGGTCCCCTCCTCTGACAGGAGAGGCCGCCTGAACTCCCAAGGCTACTCTCTTTTCCAGCAGCTTCCCCTAGTGTGACCAGGGTGGTGCGTGGCCAGGGGGAGCCCGTTAGGGGAAACACGGGACCCCTGTGCTGGTCAGAGATACAGAACAAAGAACAAAGAAAAGAAAAGAATGGTAGGAGTGGTTCCACTTAAGGTCTAGAAAAGGCATAACTATCTACGGTGATTCAAAAAAGAGGAGTAGCGGTTACTTGGGGTGGTGGAGGAGGAAAGGGGGAAGGAACAGCAGGGAACTTTCGGGGATGACAGAAACAGTACCGAGCTTGATGGTGGGCATGGTCCCAAGTGGGCACCATTGGTCAAAACTTACCAAAACTGTATACCTTAAGTCTGCATTTCTGTGTCTAGATTACATTTCCAGAAAGTTCATTTTTATAAAAAGAATGATAGGTGGAGTGCTAGGAGTAGGTGGGGAGCTTCTCCTAGGGCTGCCCCCTACTCGCTGTGCAACCATGGGCAAATTCATTGCCTTCTCTGATCCTTGGTCCCTCCAGCACCTCTGTGTGCCCTGGTGCCTTGCAGGGGACAGGGTACAGAGCACACCCAGTCTTTGGAACAGTAAAGCCACTTAGGATGAAAGAAACTTGCCTGAGAGAGGCCAATATGATGGGCAGGCACTCAGCCCCAAAGCATGGTGCATTGCCTGCTAACAGTGTGAGTGGGACCTAGTCCCTGCCCTCAGAGAGTGCAGAGTCTGGAGGGAAGTAAACCCAGGTAAATACAATGAAATCCGACTATAGATCAAGACAGATCTAGTGGTGAGACAGACATTATGTGTGGTCTGGAATATCACAGCCAGTCAGGGAGGACTTCCTGGAGCAGGAGGCACCTGTGAATCTGAGATTCTTCAACAGTAAGAAGAAGATGGTATCTAGGGCCAGGGCCAGAGCTCAGGATGTGAGGACCAGCCCTGAGGTGTCTGTCCATGGTCTTCCTTCCAAATCCCCACACGCAGACAATACAGAGGCCCCTCCCCCATGGCTTTGGAGCTTACAAAACCAAACCAAACCCACTCAGTTACAGTAAAAACGATTCATGATGTCAAAGTAATTCCTTAAGAAGTGTTTCAAGTACAGAGTTTTTAATACATACTCTGGGGACAAACAATGAGTTCGAGGCTCAGAGTTGCTGATAGGATCCAACCGCGGTGTGTTCAGGCTCAGTATAGGACCAGGGTCGGGGCTCAGCCATAAGCCAGAAGGGGCACCAGCCCTTGCTGGGCCTCAGTACCTCTGGCCTCTTACTCAGCTGGCTCTTGGAACCTCGATGGACTGCCCAGCCAGCTCATGGAATGGCCTGGAGGGGAAGGGTCGGGCCAGAAAAGCTTTGAGGAGCCATCTGCACACTGTTTATTGAAACCGGGCCTGGGGTGGGGGAGGCAGGCCATCTGGTGCCAAATACTGGGTCTCATGAAGCTTCCGGCCCGGCTAACCCACCCCCACACATTGCTGCGGGAGAGGCACTTTGATGATGGGGAAGGGGACTGCTCCTGTCTTCCTCACCTCCCCGAACCAGAGGCTTCCGGGTACCAGAGGGTGAGAAGCGGCTTGGCAGTGAGGTGGGCCCTTGCTTTGAGGGCCCAAGGGTCCCCTGGGAAATGACTGCAGGCATTCCTGGAGCTTGAGTAATGGGACCTCGGCTGGCCGAGACGGCCCCCCTCAGCCAGGAGCCACCTCATCCCCACCCACCCTGTGCTCCAAGCTTCCTCTTCATTCCGAGTAGGTGAGATCACGCTGGCTGCGGGGCCGGCCTCCCGCATGGGGCCCAGGCCTGGGGTGAGTGGGCTGGGGGCTCAGAGCCCAGGGGATGGGTGTGGGGCGGGGGTCTGCCTCACTTTCGGGACCCGAAAGCCGAAGAGAAGGGTTTGGCAGCAAGAAGAGGGGCCGGAATGCTTTGACAGGACTCGAGTCCCCGCACCTTACTTGCCCCTCTGAGAGCAGAGGGCTTGAAAGAAACTGAAGAGCTACCTGTAGCCTCATGTCCTCCCTTAACTACCAGAATCCTGGGAACCTGAGGGCGAGGGGACGGAGAAGCCCCAGGCTCACTCACCCTGAAATCCACTGCCAAGCTGGGCGAGAACCAGGGGCTCGGGGTCCCCCTGTCCACCTTCCAGCCCACCTCGGGGCCCCACCAGCTCCTGCAGCCCCACCAGCAGACACATCAGATCGTTCCTTCTCTATTCCGATGCGGACCGGGTCTGGACACCTGAGTTTGGTTTGTACTAATTCCAAATAATCCGCCCGCTCCCTGGGATCACCTCAGGCACGGAGGTGGGGGAGGTGCGGAGGGACAGGCCCCTGGCTCTTGCCTGTCCCGGGGAGCAAGTGATCACAGGGGCTGAGCAGACTCCAGACTTCCCCTGGGCCCTGCAGAGGAGGCAGCCAGGCCCCTCGGGTTGCAGACAGAGGAGGGTGTGGTCAGGTCTGGGGGCCGATGGCAAGAAGAAAGGAATCCTGAGAAGGTCAGGCTAGGTGCCCAGGCCGAGAATCGTGCCCCGTCAGCAGCCTACTCTGGGGATGTGTTTTCTCACTCGCCCTTCCCTTCCTGCCCACCCCACTTGTGCCAACCACCATTCACCTGGCTCTGCCCGTGAGCTCTCTGGGAGCCACTTGGGGCCAGAGCCCAGGGCTCTCCTGGTGGTTCGGGAAGAATGCAGAAGGCATCTGGAGGCTGGTGTCCAGAGGCCTGGGGAACGAGGACATGGAGGGAGTGCCTCTGTCAGGAAATTGCTTTGTTCACTCAGTCCTGCCTCCAGGCCTCTGTTCATGTGGCTCTCCCGCCAAGTATACCCTTTCCTGTTCTCTGGCTCACCAGACTCCCGCCTAACTCCCAGGCTTCGCTCCTATCCCAGGTCTTCCAGGGATCTCAGAAGTTCCCACAGCACGGGGCTCCAGAAGTGAGCCCCAGTTCCTTGACCTTCCCGGCCCACACCTGAACCCAGGGGGAATTGTTCCAATCAATGCCCCTAGCTCCGGTTAGGTAGCTTCTTGGAGGAGGTGACAGCCTATACAGAGGAAGGAGCACGGCAAAGGGCAGTTGCGGCTGAAGGGGTCTCTGGGCCTTAGCTGCAGCCAGCCTGACACCCCTCGACGCCAACTCTTTCCCCCTCCTCCATCTCTCCCACTCCACCTCCAGGTCTCCCCGACTTGGTCCCGGACCCCAACTACGTACAAGCCTCCACTTATGTGCAGAGAGCCCATCTCTACTCCCTGCGCTGTGCTGCGGAGGAGAAGTGTCTGGCCAGGTAAGGGGCCGAGGCTGAAGTGTGGAACATGGGGACGGTCTCTGGGGAGTCACCCGAGCCCGTGCTCGTGCCAGTCAGGCTGCCCACAAGCTAAATGACCCTGGCCGAGCCCCTCAGCCTCTCGGGACCCTGACCTCTTCGTCTGGGAGTCTCACCTACCCCCAGGGAGCCAAGAGGGGAAGGGGACAAGCGAGCATTTCCATAGAGGTCATGAGACAGGGAACTTTACCATGGCCTTGAATATTCACACCAGCCCTGAAGGAATGTGTTTTTCCAGTCAGGCGGCCGAAGAGCAAAGAGAGGACTAGAACCTTCCCACTCCCCTATGAGAAGGTGGTCCCACAAGGATGCAGGGAAGCCCAGTGGGGGAAACGAGACTTCAGGATAGAGGGTGGGAGTGAGGAGGCATCCCCACAGAGGACAGGTGTGGCTCTCCAGCCCGGGCAGAGGGCACACGTGACAGAGGCCTCAGTGGGGAGAGAGGGCAAGGAGACCAGTTTGCAAGACTATGGAAGGGGAGTCCCCAGCTCTCCCTAATTCCTGGGTGACCCTATAGCCTGCCAAGCTTGCTTCCCAATGTATGAACCGCGAACATTCTGTTCAAATACCTGTGCTGCGGGGCCATCTCCCTGTGCTGAAAGAATTCGTTAAAGATGACGTCGTCCTGCCTCGTCTGTTGATGTCCCTCTATGCTGGAGAGTACCTATTTTTCTTTGTTACTTGCTGCCCTTTTTTTTTTGTTTTTGCATTTGAATGCTTTATTGACTTTTACTCTTCAGTGTGCGGGAAGGCTGTCAGATTCTCAGCATTTTCCTGCTTACAGAACTGCCGCCCCTCCTGGTAGCTCACCCACAAGGCGTCATCTGTCCGTCATGAGATAAGGTGCTTGAACCAGAATGTGACTTCACTCACTGCTTCCTTGGCCCAGAACATCTTGCCCTTGATCACGGGTAACCAAAACCAGGGAAAATGAGACCGCGGATAAGGGGGTCCACTATACCATTCTGTTGGCCTGCGCATTCAGGTCTGGTCTCGTCAGTTGTCCCCGGGAAGAGGGCATCGTGATCCCACTCCCGCTGCAATCCCTCTGGCAGGGAGCACCTCACAGCCTCCGTAGCAGCCCACGTGGCTGAGTTTTGAGGAGTTTTGAGTCAAAGACAAATTACCATTCCATGTTCACGGAGCATCCTGCGGGCCCAGGCCCGAGCTCCCAGACGGGCTAGGGAGCTGGGCGCGGGGCACAGACCTAGCGACCCAGCAGAACTGAGGCTGAGCTGGCAGGGCTCTCCGCGATCATCAACAGTACGGGCGGCAGAGCACAGCCAGCGCACAGGCTGCGGGAGAATGGAGACAAGGAAAGGGACTCACTCCAAGTCTCACCGCGAGTCTGTGGCCAAGCTGGGCCTCGAACCTAGGCCCTGATGGGTTCCCACGGTGTGCTGAGCTGAACAGAAGGGCAGGATTGAACTGAACAGAGGGAAGGAGGATGTTTTGTTCCAACCCAGACACAGACGGATTCCAAGCCTCCCCCAGACAAGGCCAAGGGCCTTATGTCCTGGCAGACGGGAGACGTCCTCTCGGAGAGCGAGCTAATCCCTGCAACTGGCTGCCTCCTGCCTCTGGCTTCAGGACCCAGACCTTCAGGAGTGCCAGGAAGTGCCCCTGAGGCCAGCCAGGACAGCTGTCAGTAGGCCTCCAGGGAGGGGAGGAGCCTTGGTCAGCCCCTGCACACATGTGTGTCTGTGTCTGTCTTGGGCTGTCTGTCTCACTCCCCTTGCTGCTGCCCCTCTTTCCTCTCTCTCTCCCTTCCTTTTCTTACAAAGCCCGTCTCAGTCCTGGCAGCTTCGCAGTCAGGGAAAGGTGGCCTAGTCACACTAACAGAGCCCAGGGGGCCTGTGGTATCAGGCTGGGCCACAGGAGGTGCTGCTGGAGCTCACAGGCAGTCAAGATGGCTGTGAGTGAGGCAATCAAGGCAGACTTCCTGAAGGAGGGAACCTGAGTTAGGCCTAGGAGGCTGGGTGAGTTCTGGGTCAAACACGGGCAACAGTATAGCTTAGCAGGAGAGAAGTCTGCTCGAGAAACAGTGTTTGGAGCTGGGACCCCAGGATGTGTGGGGGAGCAGCAGGGCAGACAGGATTGGGAAAGTGAAACGGCTTTGACACTGAAGAGCCCGCACCTGAGAGATGGCATACTTGGGTCAACAGTCAGGGCTCTGTCCCCTTATTGGAATCTCCTGGATAGGGCCACTTTCAAAAAGCCCTCCAAAGATTTCTATATGCCTCTCTCGCTGCCCCCACCCCACCCCCAGGCTGTCCCCAGCAGAGTGTCACCTGCAGGTGCGATTGTCCTGGTTAGGCCCATGCCACTTGAGAAAGACTTCCATGGTAGCTGCCGGCCACAGGCTGGAAGCCAGAAAGAAGTGTATAGCCTCTCCCCTGAGCTCAGGAGAGATGGGGAGAGGCCTGAGCCTCCGCCACAGGACAGGGAGTCCATGGAGAGGAACTTCAGGGATGGGTGGGCCCATTCTGGGCGTCGGTGTCCCCAGATCCAGCCCCACTCTGGTCTCCCCACCTGTCCCTGCAGCACAGCCTACACCCCGGAGGCCACCGACTATGATGTGCGGGTGCTGCTACGCTTCCCCCAGCGCGTGAAGAACCAAGGCACAGCGGACTTCCTCCCCAACCGGCCGAGGCACACGTGGGAATGGCACAGCTGCCATCAGTAAGTCGTCCCCTACTGTGGGGCGGGGCCTTGGTTCCAGAGCTCCTCCCCCCACTTCATGCTCTGGGCGGAGCCTATGCTGGTGCGAGGGCCTGCCATGGATCCACACCACCACCACTCCCCCACCAACACCACCCCCCCCCGCCCCCAGGCAAGAGTTCCTTAGCTAAAGCTCCCCAGAGGAGGATGGGTGTTAAGGGGGAATGTCTAGAATACAGGGAATGGTCCAAAGGAGGCTCGCCCAGGGGGGAGCCCAGCAAGGAAGTGAGGGCTCCAGAGGAGGTGCTCTCCCTGGGTGATCTGGCTGGGAGCAGCCCCAGAGACATTGCCCTGGGGGACACAGGGGACCAAGGAGCCCCAGGAGCCCAGATGGTCAGGAGTCTGGGTCACAGCAGGCTCTCCAGGCCCGTCTCAGAAAGCGCAGGGGTGACTAGGCCCCCTTGTCTCTCCTCCCGTGCTCTGTCCCCAGACACTACCACAGCATGGATGAGTTCAGCCACTATGACCTGCTAGATGCAGCCACAGGCAAGAAGGTGGCGGAGGGCCACAAGGCCAGCTTCTGCCTGGAGGACAGCACCTGTGACTTCGGCAACCTCAAGCGCTATGCATGCACGTCTCACACGCAGGTCCGGGCTGGGCGAGAGGTCCGGGGACAAAGGACTGGGACCCAGGGGTCCGGGGACAAAGCCCTCCCCAGGGGAGCAGGGGCGAGGGGGGTGGGGGAGCAGAGAGCAATGCCCAGCTGGGCCCGTGCCAAGGCTCCTGGCCACTCCACTCCATGGCAGCAAGGATCTTCTCACCCGTCATCGGGTCACCACAGGGTCCCTTCCTGCATCAGTCCCAGGCAAGTCCGCCTGTGGAAAGAAAGGAACATTCCAACGAAGTCTAGATGGCATGGTATTCCCATGCCTGTTTGTCCACCCAAATGCACCTTTCTGTCGGTCTGTCCAGGTATCCACAGAACATCTGTCTATCCTGCCCGTCTGTCTCTTCATCTGTCCCTCTGTCCAACTCCCCAGGCATCCCCCTCCTTCTGTCCCTCCCAGCTGGCTGTTATGCCTCCCTATCTTCTGTCTGGTCCATCCACCCGGTGGGCTCTAGAAGGGAGGAAGGAAACCCAGACTGCTGGAGTGGCTCTGAGCAGGGCCCAGCACCCCAGCCTTGACTCCTGTCCCTCTTCCCAGGGTCTGAGCCCCGGCTGCTATGACACCTACAATGCGGACATCGACTGCCAGTGGATTGACATAACGGATGTGCAGCCTGGGAACTACATCCTCAAGGTAGGCCTCCTGGTCCAGGGCGCTCCCTCCTGCCTGCCCCTCCTGCTCCATGTCCCTGCCCCGGGGATCTGCTCTGGCCTCTACGGCACTCCCTCCTCCCCAGCTGTGGAGCAGAGGCGGCAGCCTGGACATCACGTGGAGGTCTCCTCTTCCTGTTGGAGGATATTGGCCTCAAGCAGGCAAAGCCTCCCTTTCCATAAGAAAATGAACCTTCGGCCTAGGTGTGGCAATGCTAGAGGGGGTAGTGACACGTCTTCCCTAGGGGACAGAGGACTTGGAAAGCTACACGGTGCACCCCCGTCTGCAGACAGGGGAGGCTCTGTGCCATCTGTGAGAGGACATCGCCATGCTCGAAAGAGACCTCCTGCTCCCCACAGGGATAACTACAAAGCTAAAGGCTCCTGGGACCAAGAGTCCCTTCTGGCCTGAACCCCTTCTCCAATGTCTGCTTGCTCCAATGCCACTTCCCGTGGGGCAGGATGGGGACAAGGAGAAAAGCACGTCAAGGACACATAGCCTAGTGTGGTACGTCCATGCAGGCTGCTCCGGGACCAGGGCGTCATGGCCTCCTCCTTTGTGCAGGTGCGAAACAAGGGCGGGGAACCTTCCTGTGGGCCCCCAGACCTGCCGCTCCACACCCTAAAGCACTACACAGAGCAGTGAGCAGTGAAGACGGGCTTGGGAGGCACGCTGACCTGCGCGAACGCGGCCTGCTGGGAAAGCTACATTGGGAACACAGCAACCCGGAAGCCTCTGGTCATGCCCCAAACCCGGCAGCTCCCAGCAGGCTCAGCAGCCCCTCTGCTCAGCCTCAGACCAGGGCCAGGGTTGGCGGGGCTATTCTCCTTCCCGTGTTCAGCCACTCACCACATGTGTACACAGGCCCTCTGAGTTCCAGGCACTCAGGATTCAAACCACATCCGTAGCCCACACTTCCTGCCCTGGGGGTGAGGGGAGAGTAAAGGGTTTAAAAGTAACATGTTCTTAGATATTCTGCAACTCTAAGTCTGGGTGTAGCTGCCCCTGGTGCAGCGCCCACCCCCCCGCTGCCCCGTTAATCCAACATTCTGAAGGCTTCCTTGTGTCCCAACAGCTCTACTCCAGACAAAAAGCACAGGTTACACCTGGGCCATGAACCCTGTGTCAGACATCCGGGCTCCAGGCTGAGAAATGCCACCTGACAGGGGACAGCCTTTGCCTGTGTCATCTTGACGGACACGTGTGGTCAAAGGGTGTCGGACTCGGACTCGGGAGACCAGGCTCAGGATCCCTGCTCAGCCCCCCTCATTCACTGCTGTGTTCCCTGGGGCAGAGATTCAAACTCTCTGACCCTAAGTGCCCCACGCAGGGCCCACCCGGCCTGGGCTCTGGGTCTGGGGCAGCCTCCCATCTTCCAATAGGAGTGACCTGGTGCTGTTTTCTTCAACCATGCATTGACTCTTCTTTCCTCTCTCTGCATCTCTCCACGTCTCTGCACCAGCGGATCTCTGTCTCCATAGCACTCAGTCTCAAGTCGTCGTTCTTGGTCCTCCCATCTCCTTCCCTCTGGCCCCTCCACATCTGTCTGTCTGTCTGCATCTCTACCACCTTCCCTGGTGAACAGGTGAAGGGCGGCCCTCTAACCGGATCCCTTTTCCCTTGGTGTCCTTTCTTCCTCAGGTCCATGTGAACCCCAAGTACATTGTTCTGGAGTCGGACTTCACCAACAATGTGGTGAGATGCAACATTCACTACACAGGCCGCTATGTTTCTACAACAAACTGCAAAATCGTCCAGTAAGTGCTCACCCGTCATCCTCTCCACACGGTCCCTGTCCTCATGGGGGAACAGGTGGGGCCACTTGAACCACTCAGGGCGAAGAGCCTTGTCCGTGCCAACCACAGCCGAGTGCTCCTGGTGGGGCTCTGGGCCCAGATGGTGTGGCTCCCTAAGCTTTCTCAGGGGTGGGGAGGAGGACTGGGGGAAAGTCTGTAGTCCTGCTTCTGAGCTGTCTTCATTTTGTGATATCGGGCAGGTCGCCTCATCTCTCTGAACTCCTTTTCTCAACTACAAAAGAGACCCTTCCCATTCAGGCTTGGGAAATTAAAAGATAGAAAGGCCTGCTGTGTGGTGTTGGGGAACACTTCCGAGGGTGTCCAGAGAATGGCAGCTGTGTCTCTGTCAAGTGCATTCAATGAAACAGCCCCAGATTAGAACTGATTCTGGTTGGGAGGAGCTTTCCCCAGTGGCTGGGCCCGGGTGTACTGGAAACTACAGGACTCTGGCCCAGGCCTTGGGCATATGCCTCCGAGACAGGACCTTGGTTGCCACTGCTCCAGGCTGCGCATCTTTAGCCTCTTCTGATTCCCCAGATGAAGTACTTTGCAGAGGGACCTTCTGCTTACAGACTCACCAAGAAACCCCCCGCCCCACTCCATGAGAATTTAAAATGTTTGATCAGCTCAAATCAACACTTTGCCATTAAAACAAAACAGGCGTAGTTCTAGAACTTCAGTCCATCAGCTAGGGGAAAAATGGCAGAGATTTCAAGGCCCAGAGAGACAAAAGCATATGCTTATTAATGATTGACAGGTATGAAGTTTAGCCTGTGACCAGGCTCAGGGCTCAGTGTGTGTCCAGAGTCAGGGCTCAATGTGTGACCTGGGTCAGGGCTCAGTGTGTGTCCAGGATTAGGGCTCAGTGTGAGACCGGGATTAGGGTTCACTGTGTGACCAGGATTAAGTCTCACTTTGTGTATCAGAGTCAGGACCTGTTTAGAGACAGCCCTTTTGCCCTTTAGCTGCAACCACTAAGCTAACTGTTCACACACACACACACACACACACACACCACCACCACCACCACCACCACCCCATGTATATTAAAAATGACAATAGCAGCCTTTAGTTCAGTATAGAGATTGGATTCCTCATAAACTGAATTTGATCAGACTGTCCAGGTCACAGAGTATATTTAAAACAACTGATTCCTGCCCCATCCCCGGCATGGTGGCTCTTTTGTAGGCCTGGGTTTCTGACCCCCCTCCCTCCCCAGGGCCTGTCTCATTCAGCCGTTCCCAATTCAGGGGTCACCTAAACGGTAGAGGGTTTCTGGGAAGCAATTCTGTGGAAGGAGAAGGAGGAAGAAAGGAAGGGGCACACAAGAGGAAAAGAGGGCCAAGGGGTGTGCAGGGAGGCAGGGAGCCTACGTCCTTCTTGTCCTGCCCGCCGCCGGGAAGGGCAGAATAAAACAGCATCCCTATCCCCAGCCATGCCATGAGCTAGGCTCCTCAACAAGGCAGACAGAGAAGCAGCCCCGTGGCCCCTCTGGCTCCCCACCGGGGGCCTATGGGCCAGGGAAGGCGGAGGCCCTCCTTTCCAAGTCCTTTACATAAGTGCTTGGAAAGGCTCAAGTCTCATTAGAGCGTCTGTGGTACCCTGACCGCAGGCGGGCGGCTGGGCCAGGGCACAGGAAGCTGGACGCAGTGTTCCCAGAAAGGCCACGGGACTGACGCCTGTGGCTTGCGATCGTGTTTCTGAAGAGGAGGAAGGAGGCTTTTTTAAAAAAGTACTTTGTTAGAAAAAAAAACAAGAAACCGTTCCCAGACAGTAGCAGCTCTCCTAATGGCCTAGAGAACACTGTGGAACTCAGGGCACGGGGAGGGGGTGGTGACAAGATGGCCCCTGCATGGGTGGGGGAGGCCGGGACACCCCTCTTCTGGAGGTTGGGGCTGGCTGAGGGTTCCACCCGCACCGCCCTCCCTCCCACGTGGGATCCAGGCCGTAGAAGGGGCGCCATCCGCTGGGGACGCAGTGGCAGGCCTTGCCGACACTCAAGGGAGGAGGCCTGTCCCTTAGCCTACCACTGACTGCTCGCTTTCTTTCCTTAGATCCTGATCTCACAGAGGATGGACAGACGGTCAATCTCCCTACTCCCCAAAGCCGGCCAGGCTCCCCCAGGAAGCCTCCTGCCAGGACCGACCCGGCCCGAGGGGCCCAGCCCCCCCACCCCACCCCACAGGCAGGGGCAGCTGGAAGCCACAGGCATCCCTCCCTGCCGGCCTCAGGGAGCAAACGCAGACCGAAACCACAGGGATTCCGGATGCCAGGCCCAATTTTGTACTTAACTCTTCTCTACAATGGTATTTTGTCGGTTGTTGGTTTTATTTTTTATATTTTGGCCATATCACAGAGCAAGATTGCCCAGACCTGGGCTGAATAAAACAAGGATTTTCTACTCTGTGGTTCAGCACTGTGGCCTGCCAGTCTGGGCTGGCCAGAGCGAGGTTGGGCTCAGGGGACGTCCTCCGGCTTCCTCCTTCCCCTAGCAGAATGTGGGAAGGACAGCCACCACCTGTCACAGCTTGACCAGTGTGGAAACCCGGTGGGTTTATCCCAAGGCCAAGGCTGCTGTGTGGCCAGGGGCCCACAGCCCTGCGGGAAGGACCCTGGATGGGAGTGGTAGGTCTAGCCCACTCACCCCTACTCAGGGTCCCCCACCTCCCCCTCCCCTCCTCCTGCAGCTTCACACTCCCACCCCCTCCCTTTCTCACACTGTCCCTCACTCTACCAGCCACCGAAGGCCTTAGTCACATATTGAGTTCCTACTGAATGCCCGGCCTGTGCTGGGACTGCACCTTCGTCTTGCTGTGAGGGAGCTCCCAGGGACGGGAGGAATGTGTTCACCACGCCTAGCGAGACCATGGGAAATGGGAGAGACTTCTGAAGGCAGGTGGCATCTCCCAGGAAGGGAAGGGACTAGAATGTACTTGGCTGAACAGGGTGGAAGTGGGTGATAGAGGGAGGCCCCGTGGCTGGGCAGCCCTCCCTCTCCTGCCCTGGGCCGGATATCCCCAAGATCCTGGACAGCAGGTCGGTGCAGGAAGAAGCAGAAGGAGGGCACCTCTCACCCTCGCCTTGGGGTATCTCTGCACCCATCCGCCCCTGCCAGCCTCCTTCCTTCTTAGGGGACCAACACTAGTGAGAACAGGCAAGGTACTTGGCGAGAACCAGGGCCCTAGGGGCCAAGGCCAGTTCTCCTCATTCACTGGCTGTGTGACTTTGGGTCAGGCATGCTTTGGGTCTCGGTTTCCCGATCCATAAGATGGGAATGCCCTTGTGCCTGGCTCACATGCTGACAGAGAGAGCCGGTGAGCCACTGTGACAGGGACAGGCACAGGGGGAGCCACGTGGGGGTGGGCCCAGCCCTCCACCTCCCTTCGGCTCCCACATGCTTCATGCCTTGGGGCCCCCTGGCAGCAACGGGGTGGAAAGGCAGGGCTGTTTGGAGCTAAGCAGTTCTTCCAGAAGGGTCCTGGGGCTGCCCCCTAGCCCAAGCCACAGGCTGCAGTGAAGCCAGTCTGTAGTGAAGCCAGTCTGTAGCCTCGCACCTCCCTTCACTGAGTCACGCTGGGATTCTTTTCCTGGCAAGGGCAGGCACTGAGACACTGCCTCTCTCTGTAAGGTGCTGGAGAAGGACGGCCTAGAGGACTGAGGAGTGTGGGTGGGAACCTGTCATCCGGGTCCCCCCGTTGTGCTGTGGCCTTGCCCATATGCACCCCAGTCCTCTCCTTTCTGGGTGCCCCCAGAGTTAGCAAGGGAGGTCTCAGACAAGAAGGAACCTAGAAGGTCGAGTCAAAAGTCCCCAGTTCCCAGGTTGGACAACTGAAACCCAGAATGGGAGCCTGTCTGAGGCCCCAGGTGAGTTTCAATCAGACCCCATGCTGGAACCCATGCTCTCAGTCCCGGGCCTGGGCTGAATGCCAGGTGTGTGCTGGTGTGTTCAGGGGGGCGTATCCGTGCTCTCAGCTCTAGGAAGCTTCCTAGGAGGCACAGTGTTGGGGTGGGGGGGGTTGTCGAGAGAGCAACACCACAGCAGGGAGAATGGGGGAAGAGTGGGACCATCTTCTCTGCCTGAACCGAGAAAGGTGATTCGCTGGAATCCTTCCCATCCCAAGAAAACAGTATAGTGTTGGACTGGTCAGCGAGGTCCTTAGTGCCAAACAGAGAGTCCCTCTTGGTCCTGTGTGCCCCCCTGAGCTGAGCGCTCAGCCCCACACAGGACCTTCTGGGGGAAGAAGAGAGGCCTGGTGGGCAAGCCATCACTCAGCACCTCCCTCCAGGGCCCACAGACCCAGAGGGGTTCCACCAGCATGTCTGGGCACCCATGTGGCATCTAGGTCACAAAGGGCCTTCTGGACACCTGCCCAGTACCCCCCGCCACCCACCCCGAGCTTGCTCAGGCCCACGGCAGAGAAGCTCACCATCTCTTTCTCAGAACACACTGTGAGAAACATCTCAGGGCACAGCGGCCCTCCTGTCAGCCTCCTCACAGGTCTGGGCCACAGGATATGTGAAGTACTAACAGTTTGGGGAAGGCGTGGCTAGAAGCAGGAAGGACAGAGAGAGCAGACGCCCTGCAAGCAACAGGGGACCTGACTGTGGACCTAACGCTCCTGGCCACTGGGCCTCAGTCTCCCCACCTGTGCCCTAAGGAGCTGGGCACTTTGGGCTCCCATACTGCTCCTTGTCTTCCAGAGAATTGAGCAGAGGAGAGGAGAGGCGGTGACACGCCTGGGACAGGTCAGGGGACCACTGCTGGACTCCAAACAGGGCACCAGGGGCAAGACAGCCGCCTGAGGAGCGCCTGGGGCATCATGAGGCTTGTGGGAGGCCACAGACAGGCTTGAAGTGAGGGCATCAGATGCTAAACCAGGCTGCGGCTAGAACCTTCATAAAGGTTTCCAGGGGGCCTTGGACTGGGGGGCCAGGGGTGCAGGGGCCTCTGATGAAAGGACCGCTCAGACCCAGATCCCTCCGCTCTCCTGGCCACAGCCTCGGTCCTCTCCCCTCTCCGACACCTAGTTCCACGCCCACCCCCTCTCCAGAGCAGCAGCGCCTACTGGGTAGGGTCGGAGAGAAAACATTACCCCTCCTAGCTCCCCCCACTTGACAAAAACCCCACTTCTTTGGAGAAGCTACTTAGGTCTGGGTCATGGAAGCATCTGGTAACTATAGTGTGAGCAGGCCTAGCTGGCCCACATCCTTCCTGACTTTTAGGCAAGGAGCTTCGTAATCTGTAGGACTGACCCAAAGAGAGCACTCCCTGCTTGGCCAGGGTGGGGCAAGGGGCCTGTGAGATATTTACAGATTTCATGAAAACAAAGCCCTTGAAGTTTGACCCTAAAGAGATGGGGAACACGGGGCCTAGCCCCTATCCCTCTGCATCGGAGGTCCCGCCGCCTGATCCCGCAGCCCTCACCCCGACCCACAGGCCCACCTCACCCCTGATGATACCCCGAAGGCCAGCCTCCCGACGGAGGTTCCCATGGGCCCTGAGGATTTCAGACTGAGTGAGGTTGATGACACCTGCCCTCCAGCCTGGGGGTGGGAGGCAGGGGATCTGCTTCCCAACTCCTCCAGGCCTCTCTTTCCCCTCCCTGCTCAAGACCAGAGGCCAAAGCCCAAAGGGGCAGGGGGTGGGAGGTTGGGGGAACCAGGTGGTGGGTATTGGGGAGGGCACGGATTGCATGGAGCACTGGGTGTGATGCAAAAACAATGAATACTGTTATGCTGAAAAGAAATAAAAAATTAAGAAAAAAAAAAAAGAGGCCAAAGTCCCCCACAGGCTGTCCACCCACAGCCTCTGAGCCCTGTGGCCACTCACAGGGCTGGGTCCTCCCTATGTCTACATGCGGGTGCATCCTACAACCACAGCCCTTGCTGGAAAGGGCCACACGCCTGCCCACAAGCCCCCCAGCCGTCCCCCAGACTGAGTCATGAAGAGGGTGCCCAGGGACAGGGAGGGCAGCAGCCAGCCAGGGAGAATGAGTGACACCGCCCACACCCCAGGACTCTAACTGGAGCCTGTGGGGGACACACATCACCTTGGACATTGGAGCAGAACTTTCTGAGATTCAGAAGGTCCCGAGAAGCTTTCAGAAAGAAACTCAAAACACAGAAGGCGGGGGAGTAGGTATCTATTTGGGTTTCCACATTTCCTGACTATGTGAAATCACGTCTTCTTTTTTTTAATTCTTCAAAATCAAACTTAACCTGCTTTGCGCCGCTGGCTCCTACTTGGTTTACCCCGAACAACAGAGCAGGACCCTGTGTCTTCAGTCCACTCCAGGCACGCTGGCCCACTAGCTGAACTCTGTGGGGTGGCACAAGGACACCACACAGCAGTGTCCCTGGAGGTTCCCTACAGCCTCAGGGTGCTGCCCAGAGCCGGACACCGTCCGTGCTACGAACAGAGGCACAGTCCCGTCTCTCCAGTCAGGGGCAGTGCTCTCCCAGCCTCCTCCTTCTGCCTGCTTCCACCATGCCCTCCCCAATCCCTCCCTCCTTTCCTCTTCCTCTTTGGGGCAACCTTCCATCACCCCCACATTGTGCATTGTTTCACAAAGCCACTGCAGATCTGGCCCTTGGGGTGGGGAAGCACAAGTACCTTCTGGGGGGATGGGAGGGGAAGACCCTGCATGAGAACACACCAGGAATGATGCTAACAAAAGGTAACTTCTGGAACACAGTCATGTGCCAGGCTCCCCACTAAGTGCTATTCAAATATTCACCTTTGATCCTCACAATGACCCTCTAAAGGCAGCGCTATTATTATTCCCATTTTGCAGATGGGGAAGCTGAGGCAAAGAGAAGCCATGTGGCTTGCCCCGCTTCCCCCAGCTGGTAAGTAGGAGAGCCACATTTCTAGAGGTGGGCATCTGGAAAGAGACAGAATGCCATATGCCTGTGCTTTGAAGCACAGCCAGACCACTGTTCAAACCTTCATCTCCTTCCTCTGCGGCTCTCTGGAATCATGATTCCTGGAAACAGCAGTTCAAAAAGTGGTTGGGAGAGGAGAGGCAAAATTCCTCTTAGAAGCAGTATAATTCATACTTAAATTGTTCTTTCCGGGCAGGGGAAGGTAGGAACAAATTAAAACAGACAAGCCATCAATGAGTCTAGTGAAGAAAAACGACACAAAATATGAGATTAGAAAGGGAATAGTAACACATGGAGGTTATTTTGGAAATTTAAGAGAGTAGTATGTACAACTCTATGCTTATAAGTTAGAGTGTTTCAACATTCAATCAGAGCATTCTAGGAACACATTTGTAAATTGTCAAAATTGATTCAATGAGCAAAAGACCAATAACCACAAAATAAATTTTCAAAGTTATCATCTCTAGGGGCGACTGGGTGGTTCAATCGGTTAAGCGTCCGCTTTCGGCTCAGGTCATGATCCCAGGTCCTGGAATGGAGCCCCGCCTTGGGCTCCCTGCTCAGTGGGGAGACTGCTTCTCCCTCTCTCTCTGCCCTCTCCCTATTTGTGGTCTCTCTCTCTCTCTCTCAAATAAATAAATAAAATATTTTTTTTTTAAAAAGTTATCATCCCTTAAAAAGACACTACATGTAGAGAGTATTAGGATGAGTTATTTCAAACCCGGGGAGCAGGTCATATCTATGCTAATCTCTCCCAGAGCATATAGGAGAAATGTAGATTGAGGTTATGCTTCTGAATGGATTTTATGAAGCTAACAGAATCCTGACACCCAAATGTCAGGATTTGATAGAGAAAACCATATCACCCCACCTGTCCGCATGATGATAACCACAGACCAATTTTACTCTTGGCAGTGGATATAAAACCTGGATAAAAGACCAGCAAATGGAACCTTGTTTTATTGTGTTCTCTAATGCAGTCAGTGTTGCCCACAATTATCCAACACCCAGCATGCGTCATGCTTTCCCGTACCCCTGATCTGTGCTGGGGGGCTACACTGGACCCCTATCTCGATCCGAATGAGAGGAACGCGACACTCCCTTCCAGTCTTAAGCGCCCCACTCAGGATGCAGAGACGGCATGCAAAGCTTGCAAAGATGCAAAAAGGCTACAGCTGGAGTCACTACTACTGGCTGGAAACTTGCGGTCAGCCAGAATACCCCGCAAGGTTGACAATTTGTCATTTCTTTTTCTTTTTGAGAAGTTCTTAAGTCTTTGCTTGTTTGCTTTTAAATAGGTTACGTCCTCCGCCCTCTCCCTGCTGGGCTTGCAAACATCTGATTAAATAATCAAGTCCTGAAGGAATTCCCTCTTTGCGATACCAATATTTTGTACCCCCAAAAACTCGGGGGCGGTGCCTGCGATGACCTGGGCAACCAAATCCTGAGCCTGAGGGACTTGATCCAGCTGGAGGTGCACCCGGGCCAGACAAGATATGGGGGTCTGGGCCTCCATCTGGGGTCCCAGCTGGCTGGGAGCTTCTCAGCCAGAAAACAGACTTCACTGTCTCTGGACACCACCAGAGGGGGCACGGCTCTGTTTCCAGAATACTTGACATCAAGGGCCACCTCGCTTCTGATTCTCAACAACTGTCTCTTTCACTTTTAAACTAATTCAGATATATTAAAGAATAATTTGTATGCAGTGAAATTCACCCAGTTAGATAAGTTTTGACGAGTATGTGCACTTGTTAAAAAAAAAAAACAAACAAACAAACCTGCAAAATCAACATGTAAAATATTTCCTTAAAAGTTCTCTCATGGGCGCCTGGGTGGCTCAGTGTGTTAAGCCGCTGCCTTCGGCTCAGGTCATGATCCCAGGTCCTGGGTTCGAGCCCCACATCGGGCTTTCTGCTCAGCAGGGAGCCTCCTTCCTCCTCTCTCTCTGCCTGCCTCTCTGCCTACTTGTGATTTCTCTCTGTCAAATAAATAAATAAAATCTTAAAAAAAAAAAAAAGTTCTCTCATGCTTCTGTGTGGCCAATTTTCTACTCCCACCTCCAGCCCCTGGCCACCACAGATCTCCTTTCTGCCTCTACAGTTAGCCTTTTCTAGAACCTTATATAAATGGAATCATACTGTGCATGGCCTTTCGTGTCTGTCGTCTTTGACAATGGAATGCTTTTGAAATTAATCCCTTTCCTCGCATGCATCAATAGCTTGTCCCTTTCTCTTGTGGAGTAATATCCCATCCCAGGAACCATAGATTTTTTTTTTCCCCCTTACCAGAAGATGAATATTTGGGTCATTTCCAGTTTGGCAACATTATGAAGAAAACTGCTGTCATCATTCACAAACCGATCTTTGAGTGGACATATGTCTTCATTTTTCTTGGGTAAACATCGAGGAATGAGATTACTGGGTCATATGATAAGAGCATGCTTAACTGTACAAGAACCTGCCAAACTATTGTCCGAAGTGGATTGCTCCATAAAGTGTCTGTTGCCAGGACTTTTGACTGCCTTTTTTTTTTTTTTTTTAAGCCATTCTCATAGGTATGTAGTGGTATATCATTATGGGTTTTTTTTTTCATTTTTTTCATTATGTTTTTAATTTGTCATACCCTAATGACAAATAGTGGTAAGAATATGTTTATGTATGTATTTCCATCATATCTCATCTTTGATGAAGTCTCTCTTTAAATCTTTTGCCCATGTATAAATGGCCTGCCTGTCTTATTATTGAGTCAGAAGTCTTCATCTATTTTCAACATAGATTCTTTATAAGTTATGTGTTTCTGCATCCAAGTATTTTCTCCCAGTCTGGAGTTTGTGTTTTCATTCTCTTGCTAGTACCTTTGGAAAAGCAGAAGTTTTTAATTTTGGTGAAAGCCAATATACCCATGTTTTTCTTTTATGGACTGTACTGTTTGTTCCAGCAAAGATATCTCTACCTACACAAGGTCACCAAGATACTCTCCTTTATTCTCTAATATAAACGTGTAATGTTGTCATTTCCCTCTAAGCACTGCTTTAAATTTTATCCCACAAATTTTTCTAGGTTGTGTTGTTTTATTTAATGACAGTATTTTGAATTAGTCTCATGGTTTCTTCTTTGAATTATGAGTTACTTAAAAGCCTATTGTTTGATTTTCAAATATCCAGGAATTTTCCCAATATCTCTCAGTCATTGATTTATAGTTTAATTTTATTATGATGAGAGAACATCCTTGTGTGATTTTAATTATTTTTAAGTTGTTTGAGATTTGTTTTATGGCTCAGAATATGATCAATGTTGGGGCGGTTCCACATGCTTCGAGAAGAATGTGTATTCCACTGTTGTTGGGTGGAGTGTCCCATAAATGTCAGTCAGGTTTAGTCAGTTAACAGTGTTTTTTGAGTTATACATCCCGACTGAGATTGTCTACTCACTCGTTCTTTGAAGTACTGGGAGACAAGTGAATGCGTCTATGTCTCCTTTCAGTTCTATCAGTTGTACTTATCCCTGGGGGGGCCTGTTCTCCCCCCGGAGGTTGGTTTTCCTCTTGATGAACTTGACTCTGTCCCGAAGTCTCCTTCGTGTTGTGTTAGTCTAGGCACTTGATCTTTCTTTGGATTGGTGTTTGCGTGTCGTGTCTATTTTTCATTCTTTTAGTTTTAACCTACCGAGGTCTTTATATTTAAAGTGGGTTTCTTGTAGGCAGCCTGGGGTTCACGGCGGGGGTTGGGGATTGGGAAGGGGGTCCCGCTCTTGCTGTTCCAGCCTCAGCCTTCAGAGGTCCCTGACTGCCTGCGCGACCTAGTCGTCCCTCTGTGTGCTCTTGCTCTCCCCCTAGTGGTAGACTGCTGTTACTGTTTCTCCGTTCCCCTGGGCCCAGCCTCGCAGAACTTGTGCACCTGCGACTCAGAGGGTGGGCCCTGGCAGTGCTCCTGACCCTCGCCTTGTGTCTTTTAGTGGGTTTTTGACAAAACCCGACCTTGGTGGTAGATCTGCACCTCCCACAAGGGCAAGAGGCGGTGTCTGACGTTTATTCTTCCCCCAAAGCGGAGGATCTTAGTTTCTGCCCCTTCTCCAGCAGCCGCGCGACCAAAGTTGGCTGCGCCCCACCCTCCCCCGCCCCACCCAAGGGGGTTGAGAGAAGCTCCTTGAGAAACAGGTGAGGCCGCAGGGACTGCCCTCCAGCAGCAGCTAATGACCTCCTGCTCCTGTATGTGTGTGGGGGGAGGGGTCTCCCCTCTCCTGCTCCTCCCGTCTGCCTCCAGTCTTCCTCTTGGGAAAGGGGGACAACTCCCTCTGGCCCCCCTACATGAGCTCCCAAAGCAAACCGTCCTGTCTTTCCTAAGAGCCACTTGGCACTCTCGGGAATTCAGTTCTCTTGGATGCTCACAACAACCTCAGTCTGGTGAGTTTTAAAACTTGCAGTTTATAGATTATCTGGCTTTTTCTTTTTAGAATGGGAGTGACATTCTCTTGTGCCTTTCTGCATCATGAGAGAAAGCGGAATTCCCCTCTTTCACTTTTGATACAAGCAGATAATCAAAGGGCTTTCCACGTACCAGCTGCCCTCTGACGGACTCCCTGGTGCCCGACTCGTGCATTGTCTCACGAGTTTTCTCATTTCCGCAGATGTCGTGCTGTTGTTTGCTGTCAATTGCGTAGCTGCTCTCTAGCCAACATGAGCCAACACCATGTCCCAGCACTGCTCTAAGTGTATCCGTTCCTTCTAAACCTTCCCCAACTCCTGTCTTTTCTCTCACACCCACATCTAATCTGTTGGATTCCCCTATGGCTCTGTCTTCAAAATAAAACCACTTCCTTTCCAAATTAAAAATGAACTTACCAAGGGCCCAGCAACTGCATTTAACCCAGAGGAATAAAGACTTGTTTTCATGGAGGGACTTGTCTGCAAGGAACTTGTTCCTAAGTAGCTTTGTTTGTAAAACCCCAGCCTGGAACCCTCCCAGATGTCCCTCAAAAGGTGAGTGGCTCAACGTAGGACAGCACATCTGTACCATGGAGCGCAACTCAGCAACAAAGGGGAATGAGCCAGTGATGCAAGCGACGACTTGGATGAATCTTCAAGCAATGATGTGGCGTGGAAAAGCCAGTCAGAACCCATATGGCATGGTCCCATGTATGTAACCATTGTGGGGACCTTAATCACAGAGCTACAGATTGGTGGCTGCTGGAGGTTATTAACAGGAGGGGAGGGATGTGGCTAAAAAGGGGTAACACGAGAGGTCTCGTGGCCATGGTACACTCAAGCATCTTGATTGTTGTGATGGTGACTCCAGGCTCACATGTGACAAAAACTGAGTAGAGCTACACACATCCATATAACCAGTGACATCTGAGTAAACTAGAGGATGCCAACGCCAATTCCTTGATGTTGCTGCTGGGTTATGGTTTTGGGAGATGGGGAGGGGAGCTGGGGGAGAGATGCATGGGACTTCTTTGTGTGTTTCTTTGCACCATCTTGTGAATCTAGAACTATTTCAAAGTAAAAAAATTTTAAATGCATATACCCAGAATCCAATTCCCCCTTCCAGTCACCTGCCCTGTTACGAAGTAGGTCCAAACCGATGTAGGTCATCTCTTACATGGATTATCGCAACAGTCTCTTCTCAAAAAAAGAGCAGCTTCTAAAATGGAAGGAGAAATAACTGAAGACCAGCCAGGTGAGAAAAGCAAAAGTTATTTATCGAATGCTTATTTTGGAAGGGAGTCAGCCCCCATCACTTGTGTTTTGGAAGAGACTCAGAGGCAGGCAGAGGTGTCGGAAGGCTTTATGGCCCAAAATGGGGAGGCATCATGTGTGCCCCGAAGGGAAGCTGTTGGCACAGGGGTGCCACTAGAGGTGGGCTGACTAGAAGTGAGATATCCCATATGATAGGTTGGCTTTTTCCTGGTTGATTCTAAGTTGGGACGAGGGACCAAACGTGGGGAACCTGTCTGTTATTGACCCTTTGGGGGGCCAATTGTCACAGAGACTGTTGTTTGGCTTCCTGGATCGTCACTAGAGATAGGGGTGTGGCTTCCCACAAACCTGACGCACAGTGGGCTGGCTTCCTGCTCTGATGATTGTAGAAAAGGGGGTGGTTTCCTGTGCAGGTCGCTGCAGGTGCGTGTCAGAGTTCTATTTTTATATGTAGCCTGGCCATTGTTGTCTCATATATTCAGTCTCCCATATTCCTCTGCTAGAATTCTCCAGTGGGTCCCCATTGCACAGAGTACTCACAATGGTCTCTAAAGCCCTACTTGACCTGGCTGCATTTTCCCCTTCTAGCCTCCTTCTTTCCTGTATTCTCCACTCCAGCCCCACTGATCACCTCTCCCAAGGCACTTTTGGTCTTCTCCCATCTGTATGACATTCTTATGTTGTGCCAGGCCCTCTCCCAAGGCACTTTTGGTCTTCTCACATCTGTATGACATTCTTATTTTTCATGCTCGTTGTTTATATCCCAACTAGAGTGGAAATTTCACGAGGATGAAAGTTTGGGTTGGTATCTTGACTTCTATCCCAGCACCTAAAACATTGCCTTGCCCAGCCCAGAGCGAGTGCCTAGTATAATTAAAAACAAAAACAAAAACAAAAACGAGTGAACTCATACGTGAGTATGTGTGCAAATATATTTAATAATATCTACTACCTTTTACCAGGTGCTTGGAGTTTACTGAGCACTGTGCAAAGTGCATTAATATATTGTCCCACTTTTATTCTTTATAGCTTTCCTATGGAGGTGATGTCATCAGAGTCACTTCCTGTCCAAGTAAGGTAGTCCTGGGAAAGCAGTACTGAGTCCCCAAGCTCCTCAGAGACCTACATGAAAGTTAAAGCCCAAGAAGAGGTCTGGTTCCAAAATGCAAAAATTATACAATAACCCAAATTAATAAATTTTTAATGAAATGTCTACAAAATGTCATCAGTTGTTAATTTATGTCATTAATTCTGTGTCAACTTCTTTAATTATTAAATGTTGTGTTCATAAGAATTTCATTACATTTGGAAATAATTTGTGGATTAGATTTTTTAAAAGATTTTATTTATTTATATGACAGACAGACAGATTTTATTATTTATATGACAGAGATTACAACTAGGCAGAGAGTCAGGCAGAGAGAGAGAGGAGGAAGCAGGCTCCCTGCTGAGCAGAGAGCCCGATGCGGGGCTCCATCCCAGGACCTTGGGACCATGACCTGAGCTGAAGGCAGAGGCTTTAACCCACTGAGCCACCCAGGCGCCCCGTGGATTAGATTTTTTTAAAAACTCTGTGAGCACTTCAAGAATGCAAACGAATACCGGAGAGCACTGAGAACTCGCGGATAATTATACTGTGAACAAATTACTCTTAGCCAAATAATTTCCAAGGCAGACTTACAAAAATCACTTCATATTATTTTACAGTGATGTGTTATATTTAATGCAGCAACTCTGGGATTTTAATAATTGATTTGGGGAGGAACTTCCAAAAGTAACAGTACTTCATCCTAGGGACGTCTTAAAATGGCCTTTGATACAATTAGCCCCATTTTACGGATTTAACTCTGTGCTCTGCAGTTTCCTAGTCACGCTAGTCAACCTCCCCAGTTTCTCCTGGCCAAGTCCTCCTGCCTTCATATTTCCACCCCCCCTTTACCCGCTATCACCAACAAGCTCACCCTGGGCCTGAGCACACACAGGGTGGGTGGGTGGGTGTGGGTGTGTGTGTGCACGCGCGCGCGCGCAGTCAAGCAAGGTACACATTGCCCCGGCTCTTGTCCCCTCTTGGCTTGCTCACCACTCAGGTTGTTCCATTGTCTTCTAAGGATCCCTGGATGGCTTCTGGAATGGGGGAAGCAGCAATCCCCCACATCGCCACCAGGTGGTGCCACAAGCTCAAGCTTGAGGTTCTCTGGGCGGCCTTCAAGGAGCCAGAGCTAGGAGGCCCCCCGGGGCCATTCCCCAGGCTTCTTCTCCGGGGTGATTCTGGCCCCTTCGGGGTGAGCCACATGACCTGTTTTCACCACTGTGGTTTGACTCCTGCTCCCTCTCTGTCCCAGTCTCCCAGCTGTGTTTGTCTCTTGGGGTTCCTGTCTCCCTCTCTCTGCCCCTCCCCCACCTTGTGTTTTCTCTCTCTCTCTCTCTCTCTCTCCTTTTCTCAAATAAATAAAATTTAAAAAACAAAAGAAACAAACAAACAAAAAACCAGCTGCTGGTGACTATTACATGGCAGACACTTTGCCAGGCTCTAGGAGAATCAGTGAAAGGTCAGTGAAGGCAAGTCAGAGTCCCAGTGTAGGGGCAGAAGCTCCCAGCAGAGAAGGGCTGTGGTAGGTGAGCCCTTTTATCCACTGCCTCCTCCTCCTCTCCTCCCTCCCCCCCTTCCCTCCCTTCCCCTCTCTTGGTTCCAAAAGCCACTCACCAGGAAGAGCCAGAAGTGTTCTCCTCTCAGTTCCCATCCCTTCCATGCACAAATCTCCCAAAGGCCACCTCCTCATTATTCTCATTTCAAGGTTTTGGGGGCCCCCCCAGGGGCTAAGCCAGGGCCTTGAGTGAGTGACCCAATGACTGAGATCTTCCCACCAACCACTTGCTACCCATGTGTTGGGGCCCTGGGTGCGTTGGACTATAGTATGGTTTTTCACCTTCACCCAGATATTTACTCCATCCTTGTTTTCTCTATCTTTCTCTGGGGTAAGGGATCACTCCGTTTGTCCACAATTAAACCCTCCATCAGGCTCAGGTCCCATTACCTTCTCTCCACCCCCGCCCCCCACCCCTACCTCTTTCTCTCTTCCTACTGGATCTTAACTCTCATGTGCCTCAAGTGCCCACCTCCATGCCAGCCAAAGCAATTAGACAAGAGAAAGCATCTTAAAACCTTGATAGGAGGAGATGAAGTTTCACATTTGCAGACAACTGTGTACTGAAGGTGAAATTCTCTGAAGAGAAATACAGTAAGTTAGTGAAGGGCGAAATTCCCACAGAGCTATAAATTGCATCATCATCGATATTATAATGGAAGGAAAGACCTTATTTATAGTAGTGTCAGAAAAGATAAGGTACTTCGGAATAAATAAGAAATGTTCAAAACCAATATGAAAAACATTATAAATATAAAACTTTTTAAAAATATTTTATTTATTTGACAGAGATCACAAGTAGGCAGAGAGGCAGGAAGCAGGCTCCCTGCTGAGTAGAGAGCCCGATGTGGGGCTTGATCCCGGGTCCCTGGGATCATGACCCGAGTGAAGGCAGAGGCTTTTACCCACTGAGCCACCCAGGCGCCCCTATTATAAAACTTTTGAAGAACACAAAAGTCTTAAAAACAGGCCACGGTCATGGATCTGTAGACTGAATATCACGATTGTGATTTTTCGTGCATTTCTTCACACAATAATGGGATGCCAATAAAGATACTGACAAAAGACACATGCCCAGTCAGCATATAAAGAGGCTTGACACCATCAATCACACCCATTACAACGGCTGACATGAAAAAGACTGACTGGGTCTCAGTGGGTTAAGCCTCTGCCTTGGGCTTAGGTCATGATCTCAGGGTCCTGGGATCAAGCCTTGCATGGGGTTCTCTGCTCAAAGGGAGGCCTGCTTCTCCCTCTCCCACTCCCCCTGCTTGTGTTCTCTCTCTTGCTGTCTCTCTGTCAAATAAGTAAATAAAATCTTTAAAAAAAAATAATACTAATCCACAGCAATGGAAGAGCCGATCATTGGTGCCCTAGGGCTGGGGGAGGGGGCAGGGACTGGGGAAGGAACTGGAGTGAGTTGATAGAAATGTTCTGCATCTTGATTGTATTGGCTGATGGTTACATGGTGTTCACATTTGTCAAAACATATCAAGCACTACATTTAGAATGGGTGCATCTCATTGTAGCATACTTTATTTTTTTTATTTTTTTTTAAAGATTTTATTTATTTATTTGACAGAGAGAGATCACAAGCAGATGGAGAGGCAGGCAGAGAGAGAGAGAGGGAAGCAGGATCTCCGCTGAGCAGAGAACCCGATGTGGGACCCTGAGATCATGACCTGAGCCGAAGGCAGCGGCTTAACCCACTGAGCCACCCAGGCGCCCCATCATTGTAGCATACTTTAAAAAAAAAAAAAAAGTAAAAGCTGGAGGAAGACAGCAAAAACCCTGTGCTTTTGAAAATCCAAGTTAAAGAGTGACGAACTGGACAATTATAATAAAAACCCTCCACTGAGATGCAGTTTTTCACTTATGAGATTATCAAAAAATCCAAAAGTTTAATAACACCCTGTGCTGGCATGGCTGTGAGGAAACGCACACTGAATCACTAATCATGGGAGTGTAAATTGGAATAAGCCCTTAAAGAGGGCATTTGGACAATACTTATTTAATTACAGATGCTTGAACCTAGCTATTTCCCTTCTGGAATTTTATCCTACATTAAAGGTCATTACTGCAACGTTGTTTAAAATAGCAAAATCCCCAAAATAATCTAAATGTCCATCAATACAGACAGGTTAAATTATGATACATCCAAACAATGGAACCCTATGTAACTACAAAACTCAGTGGGGAAAGTCTGTGTGTGCTATTATGGAAAGATCCTCAAGGTTGTAATGTTAAGTGAATAAAGCAACATTATATTTGCAATGTATTTGTATTTTTAAAAAATCCAGAGGATATATATTTGGATTTTCTTGTATATATATATGCGTGGAAAAAAAAAAAAAAAAAAAAAAAACTTCTGGAAGAATAACCAGCAACCTAACATCAGCAGATACCTGTTTGGAAGAAGGTGTGGGACATATGTGGATGGAGTCAAGAGTATGAGGGATGATTTTCACAGTATGCCTTTTTAATCTAAAAAAAATTTGAATGACGTGACTGTACCAGCTATTCAAAATTTACTTATTTTTTTTAAATAATATCAAAATAATACATTACACATGTCAATGTGAGCATTTTACTTATCGTTATCCACAAGGTTACCTTGTGGTAACCACACTAAGCAAGTCTAGTTCAGTGTAGGTACACACACATAAGGTAGAGCGTTACTGTTTCTATCCCCTGCTCCCCAAATCCACGCACAGCCGCCCCCCCCCCCCCCCACCATACTTCAGGTTCCAGTTCCTGAAATCAGAGGCGCTCAGCTGCCTCTTCCGGGTGTGTCCTCGCAGGGGCTGTCCCCTCTGTGGCATGCTTTGCCCATCTCTTTGCTTCTCTCCTCACCCTGCCCTGTGGCTGCAAGGGCATCACCTCCTCTGAGAAGCCTCCTCTGACTGACACCCTCTCTCTCCCTCCTCACACACTACCCCCCCACCCCGTGTCCCTTGCCTTCCCCAGCAGACTGCAAGGCCTGCTCAGTCCTCAAAGCCCAGGGGCCCTTGAACCTGTGGGCTCCCTTTCCTGAAGCACCAGCCCCACCAAGGAATGAGAGCCCCTCAACACAGGGAAGGAGCAGCAGGCCTTACACCCCTCCTATGTAGACATCCGGGAGATTAGGTTTCCTGTAAATGTTAAGTTGATCCTCCCACACCCACAAAGACAATCTGAGTTTCAGTTTCTCCTAAGCTTTCATGAGGAAGACTGGGGCTTTCCCATAAACTCCCGGTACACTGGGTGCCGCTGCCGTGGGGGGAGGAAGTGATGAGCCGCTCAGGCATGAAGCTCACAGTCCAGTAGGGAGGGCAGGCACCAATGCAAGGAATGCTGATACACATAGTGGGGAATGGATGTGACAGCCCCAACACGGAAGGGGGCCCCATGGAGGGCGGAGGACCACGCCCCACTAGGCCTGGAGGGTGGGGGGAGGGTGGCTGGTGGGGGCGGGAAGGACTGCAGGGAAGGCAGTCTCCAGCTGAGGGCAGAGCAGGGGCAGCTGGCTGGCCTCTGGCCCTCCATGGGGAGAGCCGGGGAGCTGAAACCTGAACCCCAAGTCTACCTAGTCCACGCTAAGAGGATTTCCCAAGGGAGGGAAAACGCAGGCACTCACAGAAACAAAGGGGAAAACTAAACTGTGCCAGGGGAGCTAGAGAGGCCCCGAGGGGAACAGCCTGGTGCCAGAGGACAAGCCGGGGACTGTTTCACAAAGGGGAGGTCCCGATTTCTCTGAGTTTCTTTTTTCACAAGGCTTTCCGGGAAGTGAGATTCATTTCTTAGGGCTGAAGACGTAAAAGGCCCCTTCCCTGGGGTCCCTGGGGTTTGGGCTGGAGCACAGCAGCAGAAAGCTGGGCCAGGCTCGCAGGGCTAAAGACCTGGCCTGACCTCTAGGCCCACTTCCTTCTGTTTCCTTCCCTTCTGCTGGTGGAGAAACAGGGACCCCGGGGGGTGGGAGTGGAGAGGCCAGGGAGCTGACAGCAGCTCTGACTCCTCTCCTGAATGTGATCAGACTCACCCCCCCACCCTGCCCCTCGGGAGGGTGTTTGCAGGACCAGCCCTGACACACCCATATCCTCTTTCCTAGCCAACTTGTCTACCCCAAAGAGGAACAGAAGAGCCCATACCTCCCTCAGGGTCTCTGAAACCCTTGGCAGGAGGGGAACTGTGGGTGATTCACGCGCATATATTAAGGGTGTGTCAGCTTCCCAGCCCTGGTCCTTGCCCAGGTGGCAGTAGGGGCATGGCCTCGGGGACTCCCCAACCCACTCCGTGCCCCCACCTCTCTTCAATACATTGTAAACAGCACATTTATTGGTGGTTTGCCAACCTCTGGTAAAAAGCACAGAACAGCAGGGCTCTCCTACATGCTGCCCTGGGCTCCAGCCCGTCAGGCATGCAAGACGGAGCTGGGGGACGAGTCAAGACATCTTCAGGAGCAGGGCCAGACGTGGAGAAGGCCCCACGCTTTTCCATCCCCACTGCCCACTGGCCTGGGCCTAGAGAACAACCGGGAAGGCAGGCCCAGCTCGATCCCCAAAACCCTGCCCTGAAGTGACTCTTCTTGGTGGCTGCCCTCCTTCTCCACCACTCAACCTCTCTGATCCCCACCCTGGAGCTGGGACCTGAGCCACATGCTTGGCTCCCTCACACCAGCCCGAATCCATGCAGCCAGGCTATGTCTGCGGGCCCCGCCCCTCCAGTCAGGTCGCCAGCAGAGCGGGCCGGCTTGGTTCTTGTTATCACACTGTGTACCCGGCTCGGGGCTGGGCATTCAGCCGGGGACCAGGATGGGCAAAGGCTTGTCCAGAGAAGCACTCTCGGTAAGGAGGACAAGGCGGCCTGACACAGTCTCTCCCAGCTCTGGTGTCGGCCCAGCCTCCATCCCTTGGCTCCTGGCTGAGGAGGGCCTCAACAATCCAAGGGGTGGCACCAGTGCCGCTTTCTCCTCTAAGATGCCTCCCTGGCTTGACGCCAGACTCTGAGCTGGGCTACGGACAGTCAGCCAAAGCCGCTACTTCAGGGCCCTGAGGACAGCCTCCAGCTTCATGGCCACAGCCAGGTCACCCTTCACCTTTAGCCGCCCACTCATGTAGGCCCCCAGGGGCCGCAGCTCCCTGCACAGAAGGGCCCGCAGGTCCGCCTCGGTCATCTCCACCACCACATCAGGGATGCCGTCAGGCACTCCATGTCCTACCCTCCCGTGCCCTGTGGAGGGAAAGAAAAATTGAGCACTGGTGGGGGGATGGCTATGCAGCAGGGGGAAGGTCTGGTTAGCATGGCCCACTGGGAGGAGTAGAAAGTAACAGTCAGGTGTTCAGGTTCTAATTCCCTGAGTTCAAGTCTTATTGGCTGTAGGAGCACTCAGGGCCTCAGTTTCCAAATTGGTGAAACGGGGGGGACGATCATCCCCGAATAGAGGCTCGAGGTGAGTTATAGGGAGGTCACGCATTGCACGTGCTCAGCACACAGTCGGCCTGTACTGTGTGTGGGGCGCGGGCAGCAACCGTCAAAGGCGTCCTTCTCACAGAGACAGGCAGGGAGACAAACGCCCAGATTGTGCTGTCTGAGCCCCCGACTGCTATGGGGTCCCTCTAAACTGTGGCGGGAACAGAAGGTTTTTAAATTTAAATTTAAAAAAGGACCATGGGGAGGGGGCAGCTACAAGCAACCTGGCTGGGAAGGCGAGCGAGGGCAGGGAAGGCAGTGGCACCTGTAGTGAGGTCGAGGAAGTAGATGTTCTGGGCACCACTGGGCAGGACGACATTGAACTGGTAGCAGGCGCCGACTTGGCTGACCAGGGCCTCCGAAAGGAAGGGCTGCAGAGCAGTCAGCAGTCCCTCCGCCACGGGCTGCTTTGGGCCTAGCCCAGCACCAACAGGAGGGGCAAGCTGCTCGACTTCACTCACCATCTCCAAGCTGTCTGCTGGGGGTTGCCAACAGGGTTGGGGAAGGAAGCAGAGAGAAGAAAGTCAGTGTGCTCCCAAGGTCAGGCTCACTGTGACCTCTGCACTTCTCATGGCAGCTCCCTCTCATAGGCCCTTCAAGCCCGAGTTTGACTTCCTCCTTGGTTAAGAAGCAGCCCCTCAGCTTTCACTCCTGGGTGCTGTCCCCTCCTCCCACGGAGGCTCCCGAAGGCCTCCACCCACTCAGACAGCTCTCTTCACCGCCTTAGCTCCCATCGGCTCAAGCAGTAGGGACAGCCTGAGCAGCTGGGCAGGTGAGCACTGCACGAACGTGCTCAGCTAAGGGAACAGGCCCTGAGCCCTTGCAGGACACTGAGCTGAGCGCCCCAGAAGCACCTCCCCTTCTTTCTGGAGCTCCTCACCTGGCCCTGGGGCTGACAAGCCTCCCGCCACAGAGGACAGGCCTCCTCCCAGGAAGTGGAGGGCCAGCTGCTGGAGAGTGCTGTCCAAGTTGGTCCCCACTGGGCTGTCCTGGGGTGGCTGGAGCACGGCCTCCACTGCCAGTTCTACCCGGTCCACCTCCAGCCCCCAAGCCCTGGTCACATCGTTGATTTCCAGCTGGAAAAGAGTGTAGGCGGAGAAATGGAATTAAGCCAACAAGCCATTCTGGGAGTACCTTCTTTAGGCTGGAGGCACCACGCCTCCTGTTCCGGGCCAGGCTCCCTCCTGAGGAACACAGGCAGAGGGCAAGTACATACAACCCAGGAGCTGGCAACTGGTGTGAGTGACTAGGACCAGGCCTGACCCCCTGGAGGCCCAGGGAATGGGCAGTGATGCCGGGTGGAGTGGGGTCACCCCAGCCAAGGAGTACAGCAGGAAGGAAGACTGTGATGTGACCTAAAAGAAATATGTGTTTCCATTTGATCATTCAACTGATTAAAATATACTTCTACGTATTTGTCTTTGTTCCTGACTCAGCTCCTACGACCTTTGGAATTGCCTGTGAGAAGAGTGATAAAGGGGTCTTCTACGAAGGTAAGAAAGGTGACTTTTGGACCCACTCAAGGGCAGGGGCTGGCTGCCAGGAGGACCAACTATGTGATTGGAGAGTTGGAACCTTCAGTCCCACCCTGAGCGATGACCGATGACTTGGTCCTCAGTACGCAAAGAAGCCTCCAGAGAATTCCCAGAAGGACTGGGTTCCAGAGCTTCCAGGCTGGTGAACGCCAGAGAGTGGGGTGCCTGGGGAGGGCAGGAATGTTCCATACCCCTTCCCCAGACCTTGCCCTGTGTCTCACTTTGTTTGGTTGTTGATTCATAGCTTTTATCACATTCTTTAATAAACTGGTAAATGTGCTTCCCGGAGTTCTGAGAGCCGCTCTAGCAAAAGGACCCAGGGAGGTGGCTGGAACCCCCAACTGGAGCCAGTCAGTGAGAAGCGCAGGTAACAGCCTGGGGCTTGTGACTGGCATCTTAGTAAGGGATGGGGGGCAGTCTTGTGGGACTGAGCCTTTAACCCACCGGATCTGACGCTATCTCTTGGTAGACAGTGTTCAAAGTGAGTTGAATTCTAGGGATACCCTACCGGTGTCTGAAAATTGCTTGGTGCTATGTGTGTGGAAACCCCCTTCCCCACACTGGAGTTGGGTCCGGGAACCCCACAAGAAGGACTCTTTCAGGCAATGGGAACCACATGTATAAAAGCCCGGACAGAAGAACCTGGAACGTCTGGGGAAGTGTGAGTAACCACCGTTCCATTTAGCTAGACCCTCAAGTGTGGCTTGGGAGACTGGAACAAGCGGAGGGCTCTGAGGTGGGCGGCCCTGCTCGCTTGGCTTTATTCTGATACACAAGGAGCCTCGAGAGGAGTTCGGCAGGGGGTGACCACAGACCTGCTCGTTGGAAGCTCCTCTTGGCTGCTCCGTGGACACCGGATTGAAGGGGGCTGAGGGTGGGGACGTGGAGACCACGTGGGCCACCGTTTCAAAGTGCAGGCAGAAATGAGGCGGCTCCGGTGTTAGACGGAGAGGCGGCCATGAAGCCGAGACACGCGGCGGACAGGGCGCAACTCTGTCGACTAGACGCAGCTAAAGCGAGACACCGGGAAACAAGCAGGAAGCGCGGTGGCCGCCTGCCTGTGAGCGCTGCCTGTGAGCGCTGCCTGTGAGTGCTGCCTGTGAGCGCTGCCTGTGAGCGCTGCCTGTGAGTGCTGCCTGTGAGCGCTGCCTGTGAGCGCTGCCTGTGAGCGCTGCCTGTGAGTGCTGCCTGTGAGCGCCGCGGGCTCCTGCACGGCGCGAGCGCGGCGCTTACCCGGAGCGAGCACACAGGCAGACACATGCTCAGTGATGGCTAGGGGAGGGAAGAGGACTATTTTTTTTTTTTTTAACATATTCAGCTTGAAGTGTCTATGCAACAGCAACTGTCCACCAGGCGGTTGGATAAACGGGGTCCAGGGCACAGGAGGGGAGCTGGAGCAGAGGGCTGTACATAATCAGTGTCCAGAAGCAGCACGACGCCTGGCTGGATGAGCCCTCCCGGGAGGTCCTAGGCAAGAAGAAGAGGCCGTTGGCAGAACCTTGGAAACTGAAGGGCAGGAGAGCAAGTAGTAAGCGGAGTGAGCTGGAAGGAGGAAAAGCAGAAGTGGAATAATGGAAGCCAAGGGAGCAGAGGATCCGAGAGAGAGAGAGAGAGAAAGGAGGGTGCACAGAGTCAGAGGCTCCCCCCACGTGAAGCAAGCGTGGGACCGAGAAGTGATGAGAGCTAGCAGGAAGGAGGTCACGCTGCTGTCTTAGGAGTCTAGAGGAAGCCTAGACTGAGGATGGGGCGAGCAGGGGGGAGAGGTGGCGGAGGTAGGGGAGAGCTGTCAGGGGCTGGCGTGTGGAGAGAGTCTGTGCCCACGCCCACGCAGAAAGGAGCGGAGGGAGGACTAACAGAAGCAGAAGCTGAGCCCTGAGCCCAGAGCACTGCCCACGCAGGGAGGAGCCTCGGAGGAAGAAGCACCTCTTGGCTTGCGGTGAGTAGAGGGACAGCACAGACCCGGAGGTTCAAGGGCTGATGCCGGAGGAGCAAAAGGGTTCCTGTCCTGGGGTTCTGCCCCCTAAGGAGGAAGAGGCCAGGTTGCAGCAGGGGAATGTAGTGTGTGGCGGCAGTGAATGGAAGCAAGCAACCGGCCTGGGGGAGGAGTGAGCAGCTCACCAGGGTCCAGCAAGGGAGACTGGAGAGTGTGAGTCCCTCCAGGGAGGAGGCAGAAAGGGGAGTGAGAAGGAGAAATGTATGCCTGACCCAGGGCTTCCGGGAGGCAAGCTAGTGCTCCTGAGACGTCGTTGTAACCACAGGCACTGACCCCACTCTACCAGGCGCCAGCCCAGTCTGGGAAACAGGCCCTAAATGACTAACATCCTGGTGCGGGACCGACTTCCCCCAAACTGCCTCTCTCGGCTTTGTTGCACAACACGCCTGGTGTTCTGGTTTCGTTCCCCACCCGCCCCTGACAGCAATAAGGCCGAGATCAGCTTTCTCCTCTGAAAAGTACGCTAAAATGGAATGTGGTTTCATAAATAAAAGCTGTTATCAATTTGTTATCAACTGTAGAAGACGGAGCACTGGATTGAGGGTGGGGGGTGGGATAGCCAGTGATCTGGCTCTGGGCCGGCTCTGCCCTTGACTATGGTTCTTGCGGGGGAACCAATAACTTCTGAGCCCTTAGTTTCCTTCCACCAAAATAAAACCACAATATCAGCCCTCTGGTAGCAGAATGTGAAGCGGACACACGTGGGCAGCAAAAGGACTCATAGACCCTAAGACACTCTGCACGTGACAGCCGCCGTCCCCAGCACAGCAGCATCTCCTTGGGAGCTTCCCTCATGGGGCTGGTTCACTTCCAGAAGGGACTGGGATCTCCAGGACTGGCATTACTGCCCCCACACTCCGGTCCTCAAACCCCAGGTCCCCAGGGGAAAACACAGCCAAGGGGACTAAGGGGAAACCTCACTCAGGGTCCACCAGGATACAGGAGAAAGCCCAAGGTGAGCCTGGGGAGCAGGGGATATGCCACCACGTGTGACACATGCCACATTTCCACCCCATCCTGTCACAGAAGGGATGAGAGGGGAATTCTGGTATAGATAATGACTCACACGTGGAGAGACAAGAAAAAGGTCCAAACGCCCTTGTGTCTCTTTGTTCTGTTCTGAACAAGGAACACAAAGCCCCCAAGCACACATGCTGCCCTGTGGAGCCTGGAATTCCCCAGGTGACTGTGCTGGGAGGGCCCCACTCCTTTCACCCTCACTGCCCGCCTCCGAGGCCCAGTGTTGTCATGGCAACGCCTGCAGAGTGGTGAAGGGTAGAACCACAGCAGTTAGGGAAGGCCCCAGAATCTGGATTAGGCCATACCCCTCTCAGGGCCCCGGTGCCTCTCCAAGACAAGCTTGCCCAAGACCACTATGCTCTGCACCCGTCTTCTGTTCCTCGGTCCCACCCAGACCTCTGGCTCTTCCAAGGTTGGAATATATGGTAAACTGAGGCCCAGAGCAATTTGGTGCTTTGCTCAAAGTGCCCTGGCAGGTAAAGCCAGGCCCAGGAGCTCACCACTGACCTCTACCGTGTGAACAGCCGCCTACCAGGAGCTGAGCGCTGATCTGGAGCTTCTCTGTCTGGATCTCCTGCAGAGGCCTCTTGAGCAGGGCCTTGGTCATAGCGTTCTGGGCCGTCATGCGCGTGGCCATGTTCAGGTCCTTCACAGTCATCACAGACAGTACCGGATCCCAGATGCGGAACTGGACATCAGCCCCCACGGACAGCACAGCCCCATCCTTAGAGGCCAGCTGTTGGGGGAGGTCATGAAAGAGGAGATACTCAAGGGGCTGGTGCTGCAGGGAGCTCTGGCCCACCAAGACCACCCAGCTTGACCTGCCCTCCTGGTACCTAGCTCCTCAAAGGGAAAATCACGTCCCCAAGTGCACATCAGTAGGTACATTGAGCAAGGATGTCCTCCCAGCCTCCATCCTCAGCTTTTCTGGTTTCTTCTGCCACCCTGCCCCTGATGGCTACTCATACACCATGGAACTGGCTCCCACAGTCATGCTGCACAAGCCCCCACTCCCGCTGTCTGAGGGAGCCGAGAAGATCCTCACCTTGCAGGGAGGGACATTGAAAGCACGTGTCCTCAAATCCACCCGCTGGAAGGAGTCAATGAAGGGCAAGAGCAGAACCATGCCGGGCCCCTGAGGGGTGCGGATCCGGCCCAGTCGAAACACGATCACCCGCTCATAGGTGGGCACAATCTGTTCACGAGGGTGAGAGAGAGGGGTGAAAGTCCTGGGCCTAGGCTCACAACGGCGTCTGCCCAGGTACCCCCCTCCCCTCTCTCTCCTTTGCCTTGGTCGGTGTCAGATATCCTTAGATCTTTTTGGAAGAGAAAACCAAGACTCTGAGAGGTTAAATGATTTGCTCAAAAATCACAGAGCCCCCGAGTGAAACAGGCAAGATTTGAATGCAGTTCTGAATGACTCCAATGCCAAACAAAGGGCTTTGTCAACTTTAGAAGTAAATAGGTCCAAATTGAGAAATGAAGGCCCAGAGAGGCAAAGTGACTTGTTCAGGGTCACACGGTGTTTGTTTCAGTGGCAACTTTAGGACTAGGATTTAGCACCTTCTAAAGACTTCCTTCCAGACCACACCAAACCCAAAGGCTTTCTAGAAAAGTTGACTGTTTCCTAGGGCCACAGAAAGGGCACGGCCTGCCTGGGCTTCCACCTTCACTGCAGCTCTCAGATATGATCTTTAAGTACAGCTCCAGCTTTCCCCTCTGCACCAGCCCTTGTTAAAAACCAGGCCTGAATTCCCATTACTCATTACCTACTGGGCCAAGTGGAGTAGTTTTCAGTTCAAATTTCAGCCTAACCCACAGAAAGGAAGATGTGGCAAAGACATCTGTGTGCACCTTAAAGCCAGCATCCAGGCCCCAGAACTTGGGCGTTTGGGAAGGCTTGTTTGCCACTCACTGGCTCCCAGTATGACTTTGGGCAAGCCTGAGCCTATTTCCTCATCTGAAAGATACAAATGAAGAATCCCGGACCAGCCCATTTCACTGGGATGTGATAATGTAATATTCAGGGGAAGGGGACAGAGGATGGAGAGTGGGGCCCAATCCCCAGGAGTCTGACCCAGCCAGCCTTACCTTCAAGGCGAACCAGCCAGAAATGGGGAAAGTGATCAGCAGCAGCAAGAACCCCAGGAAACTGATGAGGCCGTGGCAGAGGTAGGAGGGCCAGCTCTGGGGCGCATCTGGGGACAAGAGAGCAGAGGCAGTCAGGGAACACCAACCAGTGCTGGCAGGACAGCAGCAGGCTGAGTGAAGTTGGTCAAGTGCACCTTTTGCCCACCTCCCCCTTCAGCAGCTAGTCCCTTCTCGGAGCTCTCAGTTGCCTCCTTGCCTCATTTCTGTCTCTAGCCAGATGCTAGTGAAGAACGTTCCCTCCTCCCACACGTCAAAACTAATCTGCCTCAAGTTCCACCTCCACAAGGCCTTGTCTCTGCTAGGCAACAGCCTTTAGATTTGAGAAGCCAATCCATGTGATGCTCTCCTCACCAGGGATCTGGATCAATTCTCTTGTCTGATAGATAGTGCCTCCCATACCTGGCACAGAGCCAGGAACACCCAGGCATCTGTAAACACTGTGCTGGACTGAACTGAACGCTGGTAGTAGAACACATTCCTCTTCCACCATCAGCCCCAGAGGTGTGCTTTCATCCTCTTGGAGATAAGGCCTTAGGCTATCCTAATGCTTAGGATAAAGCATTAATGGCTCGGGGCGCCTGGGTGGCTCAGTGGGTTGAGCCACTGCCTTCGGCTCAGGTCATGTTCTCAGGGTCCTGGGATCGAGCCCCGCGTCGGGCTCTCTGCTCAGCAGGGAGCCTGCTTCCTCCTCTCTCTCTGCCTGCCTCTCTGACTACTTGTGATTTCTGTCAGATAAATAAATAAAATCTTTAAAAAAAAAAAAAGCATTAATGGCTCAACGGGAACCACAGGTGAGGGTGAAGATGTTCTTCTCTAGCTCACAACTCACGCCCCCTTTTAATGCCCTAAGGACTATCAAATACTTGAAGTGGCTTCGGGTAGGAGGTGGGAACTAGGGAGATGAGGCTCATCTGAGATCAGAAGTCCTGGCCCCTTGGAGAACCAAGAGCCCACGATGAATATGGAGCTGAGAGCCCCAGAATCTAGCACAGTTATCCTCTGGTATCTTTCTCCTCCCAAGGCCTGGGCAGGAAGCAGACAGGAGCTTTTGCTCAGTCCTTCCAGGAACGCTATGCCCTCTGGGCTCTCCAAACCCCAGGATGCTTTCCTGTCTAGCTCTGACCCCTGTGGCCCCTGCAGGAAAGGAAGCCTTGGAGAGGGTCAGCTGTCATTACAGGAGGGTCAGGAGAGACCAAATCCTCCAGGGTTTGCCTGTCAGACTGAATTATGTGGGATCTGGCCCTGGGGCCAAGGGAATCCCTCAAGGCTCTGGAGCAAGAGATGACCAAAGCTGACACAACAGGCAGCCAAGGGCCTGCCCATATCCACCAGGAAATAGGCAGATGCTTAAACTCCAGGCATCTAGAAGTAGCCCCTGGAATCAAGATTTTGCCATTTCTCTGCGGCCAAGCACCCTTAGAGCTCTGGTGACCTCCCATGCCTAGACTCTGGGGTCTTTCTGGACAAAATGGGAATTTGAGGGGTCTCCTGCGTGGCCCAGTCGGTGAATATGCCGACTGTAGGTTTCTGCTCAGGTCATGATCTCAGTTCCTGAGATCTGGTCCCCTCTGCTTGAGATTCTCTCCCTCTCCCTTTCCCTTCGCCCGCCCTCCCGCCCTCTCTCTCTCAAATAAATAAATACATCTTCAAAATGAGAATTTGAAATCCCTTCCCAGGCTTAAAGGGCTGATAAGAGCCGAGAGGATAAATGAAGGGATGAGGCCTGTTAGAAGATGAGAGAGCTCCAGGCCAGCAGCCCAGTAGCCCTAGGGAGGGCGGGTGAGCGCTAGCATCCCAATGCCTGGTCCAGCCCCTTCTCCACGCCGTAGCCACTCTCGGTGCCTCCTCTTAGGGCGCGAGGGCGCCAGACCGGCTGACTCCTGAGGGTACCAGCCGGTCCCCGCCCCGGGTCCGCTGTGCTGGGCGGCCACTCACCGGCCCCCGGCCCCACGCCGCCCCGCTCCGGGGACAAGCAGCCCTTCTGCGAGCCCAGGAAGCCGAAGCTCGACTGCTGGAAACGATCAAAGTCCCCCAGGGGCAGCGCCCGGTACCCGGACCTGCCGAGCATGGCTCTTGACAGGGGCACGCCCCGCGCCCCCGCGCGGGGCCAGGCCAGAGAAGCCTGCCGCTATCCCGCCCGCCCCTGCCGGCCGCCGCTTCCGGTCTCACTGGCCACGGGCGCAGGAGGCGGTGGCTAGCCAGGGCGGCTCCCGCTGTCCCACAGCGCCCCCTGCGCCGGGAGGACCGAGCCCGCCGGAGTCGTGCTCCCGCCTGGCCTTGGAAAAGGAGCTGGAAGGCAAGGTGAGCTTTGCGAGTGGGATTTCAGAGCCGAATTTCCTCCAGAATCGAGGAAATGCTACCAGCCTTCTCAGCATTCCCGCTCCAAAGTCACATACTGGGGTGGGAGTGTGTGTGATGTCTTATCTAGAATCAGGGTTTCTCCTGGGCACAGCCCGCAAATTATTCCTCCTTGGGTCCCCACAGCCCGGCAAGCCTGGCACAGAATGGATCTCAACACTTTATTTGTTGAATGAGCTCGTAGCCAGCCTCACTGTGGTCGAGGTGGGGCGGGAGGGCCTGAACTTTGGCACAAAAAGAGAAATTTCATGTGCAGACCTCAGGGAGCACAGCAGAGTGAGGAAGGAGGGGACAGCACAGAGCAGGTCCTCCAGAGTATCACAAAAGTCCAGAAACAGCACACCCCTTGATCCAGAGGTAACCTGACCTAGAGGTAACTTGCCTCTCCATGGCTTGAGAAAATCTAAATGCAAATGGTAAATTTACTCTGAGAAGTAATGATTTTCGACATGGAGTTTTAAATGTTGCTCTCTTTGAAAGTGATTAATAAGAAATCAATAAAGCTTTCCTTGTCTCAGCCACATGCCAGCCCTGCCTCCTCAGACCCAATAGGGACCCAACAGGGACCCTTCCAGGTCCCTTCTGCAGCTGCTGCACACCATATTCGGCTTTTCCTAGTTCAATGGCCCGATTCTAAAGCCCTGAGGCTGGAGGGTAGGGTAAGGCCCCTGAGGCCTCACAGGGTCCTGGGAAGTTGGCTCTCCCTCCCATTCCCTTTCCCCACACAGGCCAGAAGATCAGCTTTACAGGAGCAGGGTTCCATCACCATTCCTAGTCGGCTGCAAGCTGGAACTGAGCACAGAATTGTACCAGAAGTTAGCACAGTGGTTGGGATGGTTTGATTTTTGAAGCCAGAGCCTTTGGCCCAGTGAAGCTGCCTAGAGGTGTTTTCTCCCCTCACCAGCTGGGAGCTGGCATGCTTCTCCTTTGGTCAAGAGCTAACCTGCTCTCCCCTCACTGTCTTCATATCTGCTCTCACCAGCTCTCCCCCTTCCCTCCCTGCTCCTCTGCCTCAGACTCACCAACCTCTCTAGCTGTCACCCAAGGCACCGTCCTATTCCCCTCAGCCCCACTCAGTGTCCTCCCAGCGTCTCTGACTCAGATCCCTCCTCTGCATCTCACAACCATTGTCCTAGACCAGGCCACGGTCCTAGGTTGTCAGAGTTACCGTCCCAACATGCATGTTGGGTCATGTTTCTGGGTTCTAAACTCACTGTCACCCACAGACCTGGTCCAATTTCCTAGCCCTGTTCCCCCTCATGGGTCCCCTCTTAAATATGAAAATAACGAAAACTAGTTTTTAAACAGACTCTCCTGTTTCAAACCTCCAGGCCTTTGCACGTGCTGTTCCAAGCTCTCCCCGCCCCACCCCAAGTTCCTTCAAGTCCCAGCTGAGGATCTCCTTTCCAGCCAGTCCCTCTATTGTGTGAAAACCTCTGTTTGGGTAACTGTTGCTCTTCCATTAGACCAGGAGTTCCTCCAAAGTAGAGCCACCTGCGGCTCATCTCCGTTACGGGGCCCAAAGCCTAGGGCGGCCGCCGCCTCCTTTCTGCTCTGCTCTGCCACCTTCCCTTTACCCCCGGGTCAGCTGAGCGTCACATCTGCTCCCAATCCTCCCTCCGGCTCTGGGCGTGTCCTCCAAGCCCACCGCCGGCCTCTCCGCCCCTAGAACCGCCCCTCGCTCTGTCTCACTTCCTCTCGGGAGGCGGGCCCTCACTGGGCACCGCCCCTTTCGGACCTGCTAAGGAGACTACCGCGTCTGGCGCCCGCCTCTCGTTCCGCTTCCCTTCCCGCCCCTCAAGCTCAAAACCGAGAATCGAAACTGTGCTGTGATCCATGCAGCAGGAGCCTGCACCCGCCAGATCTCCGGGTCCCCAGCAAGACCCCGCACTGCCCCATACGCCCACAATGCCTCCCCCGGAGTCCGTCCCCGAAGGCCATCAGCCCAGCCCCAGCCCCGCGGAGGTACTACTGGGTTTGGGGAGATGGGGTTTAGGCTTTGTTGATTCGCTACGGTGCGGGTAGAGGTGGGAAGGGAGAGGGCAACTTGACCAAGTACCTTAAAGACTGACACAGAGAGAAAACCAGGTATTGGGTCTTGACCCTCTTGGCTGGAGTAAGGGTACGTGAGAGTAGAAAGGGGCAGCAGGATGAGCTAGGGGAGCCTCTCTCGGCTGGGATTCGCCACGAACAGGGGGCAAGACGCTGAGGGTCCCTGACACTTGGGACTGGACTTGTCTGCCCACTCTGGCGACCCGCCCCCTAAGCCTCTGCCTCGGGAGAAGGTGCACGGATTAGGGAGAATGGCGGGAGGAGCCCTATTGCGCAGGCCTGGAGCCGGGGGCATGTCCCAGGTGTGGAAAACCAAAACCCAAGTTCCCAGGTCAGAAAGTGGAAAACTGGCCCAGATGAGAGACGTGCCCTGGCTGAGACCTCAGAGCTCCTGTGGTGGTTTCACCCCTAGGGTATCTCCAGGATCCTTTTCTTGGAGCACGCTGCATGCTCAGTCCACCCCCGCAAGGCGCTTACAAGGTCCTCGCGGAAACTTGCCTCAGCCCTCTCTCCGACAAACTCCCCAGCTGCCTTCCTCCCTGAGAGGAGCTACTTACATCCGTTGCTCTATGTTCTCCCAGGCCCTTTGGGCTCCCCTTCGTGAAAGCACCAGGTTGCAGTGATTTTTATAATTTGCATTATTAGAACTAGGAGTAGTATTACTTAATTATGAACACTCCTCATGGGCCAGGTACTGTATAGTAAGCACTTTTTATTTTTGCTATAAAATATCCATAACGTAAAACTTACCATGTTTTTAAAGATTTTATTTTTTGTAAGGAATCTCCTCTCCCCATGTGGGTCTCAAACTTACAACCCTGAGATCAAGCGTTGCCTGCTCCACGGACTGAGCCAGCCAGGCGCCCCGAGAACTTAACTGTTTTTAAGCGTACATCTCAGTGGCATTACATGTATCTCACAGTGTTGGGTAACCCACCACCATCTGTTTCCAGAAGTATTTTCATCACCCTCAACAGAAACTGTACTCCTTAGGTGGTAGCTCATTATTACTCCCTTGTCCCAAGTCCTTGTAACCTCCAAACTACTTTCTGTTGCTGTGGATTTGCCTAGTCTAGATATTTCATCTAAGTGGACTGTGCAATATTTGTCCTTTTGTGTTTGGCTTATTTTGCTTAGCATAATGTCTTCAAGATTCTCATAGCATGTATGAGAAGGCCCTTCCTTTTCATTTTATTTATTTATCAGTAAAGATTTTATTTTTAAGTAACCTCTATACACCCAAGGTGGGGCTTGAACTCACAAGCTGGAGATCAGGAGTCACATGCTCCACCAACTGAGCCAGCCAGCACCCCCACCTTCCTTTTTTTAAAGCTGAATGATAGTCCATTGCACATGTAGACCCCTTGTGTTTATCCAGTCATCCCTTGATGGACACTTGGGTTGTTTCTACCTTTTGGCTCTTGTGCCTAACGGTGCTATGAACATGGGTGTGCAAGTATCTGTTTGGGTACTTGTTTTCAGCTATTTGGGGAAATGTATCCAGGAATGAAATTGCTGGATTATATGGTAGTCCTGTGTTTAACTCTCTGAGGAGCCACCAAACCACGGGACGTACTTTATGTGATGCTATATGAGATACACTTAAAGGATCTCCTTTCTACACGGAGTCCCAGGAAGGCAGGGATTTATCCATCCGTGGATCTCAGGGCCAGTACTGTGCCTTATGGGAAGTAGATGCTCAGTCCATTGGGGAGTGAGAGCAGGAAGAACTAAGTGGGGGAGTGTGGTCCTGGGAAGCCTGGGTTTTGTATCATCCAATGACTGCCGGGAATGGAATATGGAGTCCCACTCCCAGCCTCCAGCCTCAGGAGCGGGTCTGGTGGGTGGGGACTCCTGGATTTCAGGCTCACCCCAACCTCTCTGGTCCCCCAGCAAGCCCTGGAAGAGGAATTCCAATTCCTGCGCTGCCAGGCGTGCCAGGTAGAAGCCAAGTGCCCCAAGCTGCTGCCTTGTCTGCACACGCTGTGCTCGGGGTGCCTGGAGGCGCCAAACTTGAAGTGCCCGATCTGCCAGCTGCCCGGGCCCTTAGGCGCTGACTCGCTGGTGCTGGATAACGTCTTCTTCGAGAGTCTGCAGCGGCGCCTGTCGGTGTACAGGCAGATCGTGGATGTGCAGGCCGTTTGCAACCGCTGCAAAGAATCCGCAGACTTCTGGTGTTTTGAGTGTGAGAAGCTCCTCTGTGCCAAGTGCTTCGAGGCGCACGAGTGGTTCGTCAAGCACGAGGTCCGGCCCCTGGCGGAGCTCCGCGGCCAGTCGGTGCGGGAGTTCCTCGATGGCATGCGCAGGTCCAACAACATCTTCTGCTCCAACCCCATCCACTGCCCCCCTATGTTGACGAGGTGAGCCCGCTGGCCCAGGGTGGGGTGGCACTCCTAGAGCAGGGTAGATGGTGCGGGGAGCAGAGATCCAAAGGGTCATATGGCTGGAAATGTGAGATAAGGAGTTTCCAGGGTTTTGCAATTCAAGAGTGTGGTCTGCAGACCGACAGCATCTGGAGCCATGCCCACAGTTTATGTTATCCCATGCAAATGGCTAGTAATCGTTAACCGTTTCCCCTGTAATAAATAATGCCGCAGAATCATCTTTACTTACACTTACCTAGTCATTTCTACAGGGTAAATTTTGGAAATGCTATTGCAGTGCAGGGGTATGAAAATTTTACACTTTGATACATGTTACTAAACTGCCCTTTAGAAAGTCTTACAGTGGAATTTTCCATGTCACCGCCAGGGAGTGTGGGTATATGGTTAGACTCTCAATGAGATGCAGGTAGTTTAGTTTCTGTCTGAAAAGTCAAAACCATAACACCTGCCATCTTGGAATATCTATATGGAAAAAAAACAAACTATTGAATCCACTTAAAATTATTTTTATTGAACAGTACAGGATTTTTAATTCAGCATTTTTGAGACTACATTTATATGGTTTTAAAAATTACACAATTTATAAAGAGAGGGGCCAAAGTTTCCATGTCACTCTGTCCCCATCTGCTAAATTCCTCCCACTTCTCCTCTACCCACAGTTCACCATTGTTACCAGTTTTGAACGTTTCCAGGGTTTCTTTATGAATATATGCACAGGTAGGGGTATATTGTCTTATAAATCCTAATTTCCCCTTTTTAGCCAGACAGGTAGCCTACCTACATGAACTCTAACGGTTCTGTAAGGAGATTGCTCCTGTAAGATTCTTAGCAGCGCACCTTAGGAGATCTGCATAGCTAACACATTCTTTGCCCACTGGGTACACACTCAGAACTGCATTCCTCCTAAAACTGATGGTGGCTTGCTTCTGGCTCTGCTTGGACTTGTACCACCTGCTCTCCCAGAATGCCTCTCGTGCAGATTCCTGGACAGACAGACATTAGAATTTAGATTTTTCTTGTTTGTTGTTAAGCTTTAGTGGCTTTTGCTGTTTTTTGGCCATTGTTTTTTTCCTTCATTTGTGAATTGCCTATTTAGTTCCTTTGCCTGTTTGGTTTTTTTTTCTTCAAGAAATTAGTCTCTAATTTCAGAGCCACTAACAGTCCAAAGTTTTTCCCTGTTGACCTTGGTCATTTCATTTCCTATGAGGCATTGTGTTTAAATTTTTCATTTTATAGCATCCAATTCCTCATGTCTTCCTGCATGGTGTCCTGCTTTGATCGTGCTAGGAAAGATATTTTTTCCCCCAGGCCAATGTTAAAAATATTTTCTTATATTCTATTTTAACAGTCTCATGGTTTTATGTTAAATTTGAATGGAATTTCTTTTTCTTGGTATAAAGTAGGAGTCCTCACTTTGCTTTTCTCTCCAATGGAAAGCTGGTTCCTCTCAACTTTTATTGGATAATCCACTCTTGCCTTCATCTCAAATGCCCATTCCATCCTGTACTAAATGCCCAAGTAATCACTATGTTTGTAAATACCTGTTTTGTGCTGATGATCCGACTATTGCTATGCTAATCCTTACTGCTATAGGGAATTTCGTGGGCCAAATTCCCATTCTTCTTCAGGAGTGCTTTTGCTTTTCTTATGTTCTTAGAGTTGATGCAGTTTCAGAACTTACATATTTGGGGTTTCTGGGTGGCTCAGTGGGTTGAGCCTCTGCCTTTGGCTCAGGTCATGATCCCAGAGTCCTGGCATCGAACCCCACCTTGGGCTCTCTGTTCAGCAGGGAGCCTGCTTCCCCCTCTCTCTCTGCCTGCCTCTCTGCCTACTTGTGATCGCTCTCTCTCTCTCTCTGTCAAATAAATAAGTAAAATCGTAAAAAAAAAAAAAAAAAAAAGAACTTACATATTCATTGGGATTTTGACTGAAGCTATGAAATCTGGGGAGAGTTGTTGTCATCTCTGGTTATATCTTTGGAGTTTTATAGTTTTATGGCCATACCTCTTGGACTTTTAAATTATAGTTAAATTTATAGTATTTAGCAACCCCGTGAATAAAATATTTTCCATTACCATTTCTTGCTGGTTATCATTAACATCCTCTAAGCCTCCTAATTTTTTATATCAGCCATCTGATTGAGCTCTTTTATTCTTGTAAGTTTCTCCAGTTGATTCTTTTGGATTTCCTAGGTAAACAAATCATGTCATTGGCAAATAATAAAAACTTTTTTCTCTCCAGGATTTATACATATTACCTCCTTGTAGCTTTGTTAGCTAGAACCCTCAGAATAACATTGAAGAGCGAGAGGAAGTGGTTAGAAAAGGCAACTTAAAAAGAAAGAAAAGACTACTTTATCTTATTCCTATCTTTCATGAGAGGTTTTTCTTGTATACTGTGTTCTTTATTGCTGGCTTCCTTTAGGTAACTTTACAAAATCACATTCAGAAAGTTGCCTCCCACTTCTAGCTTAACAGTTTTTTTGTGGCTACTATTTTGTTTTATTTTTAACTCAGGAATGGGTGTTCTTTGGGATTCTAAGAAAGTGTCCCTTGACCTTTCAGTGTGATGAATTATATAACAACATTTGTGTTGAGCCTTTTTTTTTTAATTCCCTGGAGGAAAAAGCCTATTTGGTCCTGATATACTATTATTTTAATTCATAGCTCAATTCCATTCAGTACTGTTTTATTTAGGCTATTGTCTGTATTTATAAGTGTGATCAATTTTTATGAATACATACGCTTTCTTTCAAGGTTTTTGACTTATTTTCTACTAATCTCTTTTAGTGAATTTGTAAGCTTTTTTGAATGTGGTACACACACACACACACACACACACAAATTGCTTAGCACAGTGCCTGGCACATATTAAGTTCTAAGTCAACATTAAGTTCCTATAATTTCTCTGCTCTGTTCTAGAACAACTGAAGAACATATGTAGTTTGGGTTTGTAGAAGTTTCTTAAAAAACTATCTGAAACTCGTGCTTTTTTTGAAGAGTAGATTTTCTCCCTGGTATTGGTCTGTTATGGGTCTTGGGTTAGATTTTCTGGAAAATTTTCCAGTTCATCTTGCATTCTTAAAAATTTCCTTTACAACTGTAATGATGTTCCCTTTTTTCTTTTCTTTTCTTTCCTTTCCTTTTCTTTTCTTTCCTTTCCTTTTCTTTTCTTTTTCCCCCTTTCTTATTTCTTATTTCTTAGTGGCTTATGAGCCGTCCGATGTAGGGGGTGGAGTGAGTTTTTCTCTAGGTACAATGGGCAAGGCTGGTCCAGCCAAGAGGGCAGGATTCCGGTCCCCTGAGCAATGTGGATGGCTTCAAAAACCTGACCATAATGCCTAAAAATCATATACAGAGGGGCTTCTGAGTGGCTCACTTGTTGAACGTCTGACTGTTGGTTTTGGCTCATGTCGTGATCTTGGGGTTGTGGGCTCGAGCCCCACATAGGTTCTGCACTCAAGGTAGAGTCTGCCTGGCATTTTCTTTCTCCTTTTCCCTCTGCCCCACCTCCTCACCTGCACACCCCCTCTCGCTCACTCGCTAAGTAAAAAAAGATATATTTTTTGAACATACACAGACAACTCACAATTCACATTGTTTCACAGTTAGCCAGTGGTTACTGGAAACCCTCAACTTCTGTTTTCTGCCTGAAACTTCAGTGCCATAAATAACCCACAGCTTTCTTCAGGTCACAGTGCAGTAATAAGCACTCCATCCCTTGATGCAGAGCTGATTTAGGACTCTGGCTGGGGAGCTCCAGAGGTGACTTTAGACTTAGAACTCAGCCTGGGAGTGTTTGCCCTGGGGCCACTAGCATTGATCAGTACGTTTTTTCAGCCTACTTCCTCTATGTGGCAGGCCATCCGCTAGGCACTGGGGTATAACTGTGAACAGATAGAGGCCTGGCACTCTGTGAGGTCACAGTCTGGTAGAAGAACCAGATCTACAACTAACCATCAGGGCTGTCAAGTGCCAACAGAAAACCTTCTCACTCTGGGCTTGCATAATTTTCACACTGTCCTGTAACTCTGTCCCTGCTTGGCACAGGGCTGACCTTGGTATCTATGCTCTGTCCGTTGTTGAGGGCAGAAGGGAGGAGGCACACAGGCACAAAAGTGAGTCATCTTAGAAAAGGCATTGGCTGGGGAAGGTAGCTTCCTTCCAAGAGGCTGTCACATTTAGCCTGATACATAAAAAAGGACAAATGGCATCAGGGGCATGGTGGTGTGGGCCAGGCAGCAGGTACAAAGGCAGAGAGGCACGAGGGAGTCTGCTGCATTTCAGGAATTATAAGTAAAGGGTATGCCTGAAGGCAGGGGCCAGAAGGGGCAGCTGGAGTCAGACATGGGGGGCTTTGAGTTAGGACTCTGTCCTGTCATTTCTGGGGCATAGAATATTCTCAGCTCGCTCCTTTTTCATGTAGTTCTTGTTTTACCAGTGAATGGCTTATAGAACATACTTTGAAGGGGACTCTTGGTCGGGGGTGGGGGGACTCTGTTGGAAGCCACTGATGGATGTTAAGGCAGATGGTGGGAGGATCAGATTCTCTCTCTGTACCACAGTTCTGTAAAGTGGGTAAATTTGGGAGACCTGGAGGGCCGTATTTGTTTGGCTACATGCTTTTTTATATATCACCCCATTCCACAAAGAATTTGAGGAGATTGACCAGCAGAGACTGAAGCAAATCTGCACCAGAGAAAAGGGAGCCTCACTAGGAGATGGAGGCCATGGTCCAGGTGGGGGTGAGGCCTGCAAGAATGGAGAGATGGAAGGCTGGGGAAAAGGTCCAAATCTCACACTCCCAGGACCTGCCTGACCTGGGGGTCAAGGTGACTGCCAGCCTTTCCATCATGTGTATTTGGGAGTGCCTTCAGCCCAAGAGTATGATGGGTCTAGGCCAGCAGTAGGAACTGAGACCCATATCTGGGTTTCAGATCCCAAAGCTTGGCTGGATGGGATAGGGGAAGGAGTCCAAGGCCATCAAAGCTTATAGCCAGAAAGCATTTGAATTAGTTGAGTGAAAAAAACCAAAAGACCTATTAATCCAGTTTGAAAGGTGTGATGAGATCATAAACTGGGGATAGAGTTCCCAAGACCAGAAGTTGGCATGATTCACAACAGGTCAGGGAGAAGCAGGCTGGACAGGCCAAGGGGAAGTTCAGGGCCGAGGCAGACAGCGTGCAGCGGCAGAGCTAATGGCAAGGAAGGGCTGCTGAGAAGGGAATGGAAAAGACATCCTGATGGGCCCACTGAGGGTCAGGGCTCAGGGGAGGAAGGCCAGTGCCGCAGGCGTCACCTCTAAGGAGCCCCCTTGACTTCATGAACCAAGCAAGTGCCTCCTGAAAGTCTGCACTGCAGGTGTCTGGCTGGCCTCCTAGTCCAGGCCTTGCCTGGGGCCTTCCTGGTACCCTCTGTGGAAGTTATCAGTAAATTGCATCTTCTTGGGGAATGATGATCTTACTGGGATTGAGAGCTGGCCCAGGAGCACCACGTGGACAGGAAGAAGGTTGCTGCCAGGAGTTAGGGCACGTCAAGTACTCCATTTCCAAGTTTTCCTGTGAACTCACCCAGGGGACTTGTTTCCATCGCCAAGAGCAACTGCTTTTCATTTCATGGAGGCAGGTGGGATGGGGAGGTGGAGCTCTAAAGTAGATTTGGTTGAATGTGTGGCTACAGGGACATGTGAGCTGTACCTCGAGGGGGGTCTTCTGTATGAGTTACAGCTGAAACAAATCTGTAAATCGGTAACAAATTTTTATCTGGTGGCTTAAGCTAAAATGAATGAATGGCTTCTGTAAGAGGTGAATAAGGTTGTGGCTGCCTTCTGACCCGACTTGATTAGGTATTCAAATTGTGTCACCAGGACCTATTTTCTCTGTGTTTCTTGGGACGTGGCTTTCCTCCCAGTCAGCTCCATTCACAGAAGGCTTTCTCCCTACTGCTTGCCAGATGAACACAGCAGTTCCAGAGGCCCTTGTATGTGCCCTCATCCTTAAATCCACTGGGAAAGAGCAAAAATCTCTTCCCGAATTCTAAACCTAGTCTGAGTGTGTTTCTGATTAGATCAGCTAGCTGTCTGCGCAGCTGGACAGGCTGGAAGCCAGCCTCAAGGGAAGCTCCCTAACCCCTTGGCACTTGGGCAGTCCCCTTCCAACAGAAAGCTTTCCCTTTTCCTCTGTGGGCAGAGAATGGGCTCTTCTGGTTGGAGTTAATACATAAATTGTTAATACAACCGTACTTTCCTGTCTTTTGAGCTGGTTTCCCTGGGTGGTCGACTTCATTCTCATACCTTCTTGAAAGATTATTGAGGAACAGAGAACTGTTCCCATTGTATAAATGAGGCGAGAGGCTGGTGCACTAATGGGAGCCCAGCTGAATAGGAGATGTTGTCTGAGCTAAGGCCTGAACAGGTGCAGGGCTTCCTGACTGCAGACTGTGTGTGCCTTTCCTGGCACTGCTGGCCTCTGCATTCGGGCAGTCTGCAACTCATAACCAGGCTGAGGTACAAAAAGGGATTCTGCAAGTTGCTTTTTTTTTTTTTTTTAAGATTTTACTTACTCATTTGACAGACAGCGATCACAAGTAGGCAGAGAGGCAGGCAGAGGGGGGCGGGGTGGGGAGCAGGCTCCCTGCTGAGCAGAGAGCCCGATGCAGGGCTCCATCCCAGGACCCTGAGATCATGACCTGAGCTGAAGGCAGAGGCTTAACCCACTGAGCCACCCAGGTGCCCTGGCAAGTTGCTTTTTAAACTCAGAGTGTTTTTTCCCTCGGAAGTGGATTATTAAAAGGAGGCATGCTGTTTAAGCAATCATAAATTTAAATTCCCTTGAGTTTAACACAAGCAAAAGATATGGAAGTAAAACTGGACTTACTAAACTTCAAAGAACTACTTCTTCATCCTAAAATGTTTCCTAAAATATCTAACAGTAAGCAAAAACTATATATATGTTGCTAATACATTAAGAGGTTGGAGTCATTGTAGCTTCTTTTTATAATAGAGTCTCTGCTGAGAAAGATCAGGATGGACCACTGCCATCTACCTGTCTTGATGCTGTGTTAGGATGGCTCTCAGGCATGGCCCTGGCCGTTTTACTCTGGCATTCCTTCTTGCAAATTCATTACTTTGATTAAGCTCTTAGTTGGACGGATGTTGTCAGTAAGCAAGAATTTGGATTCCTAGAAAATGTCTGTCAGTTGCTGTTCTGCTTGATTGATACCTTCGCTGGGTATAATGTAATCTACACGCCGTTGCCTGTAGAATTTTATAGACTGCTGCATTGTCTTCCAGCATTCCATGTTCATGAGGAAAGGACTGAGCCAAATTTATTTGCTTTTTCTGTCTTGATACCTAAAGATATGTTTTCTTGAAGTTTATTAATTTAACCAAACTGCCTTGGTGTTGAGCACTTTGTATCAGATTATTCTGAAACCTGGCAGGCTCCTTCAATCTAAAAATTCTATTTATTTCAGAGGGCCTAGGTGGCTCAGTCAGTTAAGCATCTGACTCTTCATTACAGTTCAAGTCATGATATTGGGGTGGAGAGATCAAGCCCCACGTCAGGCTCCAAATCAGCATGGAATCTGCCTGGGATTCTTTCTCTCTGCTTGTGCATCTTGCTTTCACTCTCTCTCTCTCTCTCTCTCAAATACATAAATAAACAAAATCTTAGAGACTAAAATAATAATAATAATAATTAAAGTCTCTTTATGTCAGTGAAATTTTCTTACTCCTCTTTTTTCCTCTTCCTTTTCCTCCTCATTTACTTCTATCACCATTATGGTATTACAATCATTAATTTATTATTTCCAGGTTTTCCCAATTCATAATCTTAACAGTATTACTACAGCTTGGGGGAAACTGATTTATTTCATGATCATTGAATGAGTAATGACGATCAGAACCACAGTATATGTTCAGAGTTACATAAAATCATTTTGTACGCATTGTGATAAAAGTACTTGAGACTATCAAAATTGTTTCCTCTATGTAAGGAGTTACTGTTTTCTATTTTACCAGATTCTATTAACATTTAATGATTAACTCTGGTCTTTGAATTTTGTAACAAATTCCTGCTTTGGCTTCTTTTGCTGTTTGAATTTGTTCTGCCAAAGCTGTTAGAGTTGGAGAAGAATTTCAAGATCGGTGTGGCTCCGTAGAAGAGCTGCCTTTTTATACCATATGCCATCTAACTAATAACAGGTGTTAAGTTAGTGTTAACTTAATCATCAAATAATGTTTTTCTCATTCATGGCTTTAATTAATCGATTGTTTTAGCTGTTTCCATCTCTTTTGCCATCTCCTTTACTGAAACTAGATCAGATATAAAGATGTATTTATTTATTTGTGAGAGAGAGAGCACTCATGAGAGAGTGTGTGCGTGCAGGGGGAGGGGCAGAAGGATGAGTGGAAGAAGGATGAGTGGAAGAATGAGTGGAAGAAGCAGACTCCCCACTGAGCACAGAGCCCAATGGCAGGGCTAGACCTCACTATCCTGAGACCTTGATCTGAGCGGAAACCAAACATCGGGTGCCCAACTGACTGAGCCACCTGGGCACCCCAGATTAGATCAGATTTAAATAGTTTGATGACCACTGTACTCGTCTGTGTGATAAACCTTGTCTTTCTGTCTTGCAACATTTCTGGGCACGTAAATTCCTATTTCATCAAAGTTTGCTAGTATTCAATACTGTATAATTGTAGGGTGTTGTTATAAAACTCAGTGAATTCCCCCAAGTTTTCTCACAGTGTTCCAAAAATTGAATCTCCTTTATTAACACATAACTCATAAGATGCTTTAAAAATGTCTTGTGCTTGATACTGTCTTGACTGTACTTCTGAGTGTGTGATGGTCCTCACATTGTAGAAATACCGTGTTGGTGGCACTGGGAAAGGTTGATTGGAGAGACCAGAGGCACAGAGGCCTTAGAGGACAGCGCCGAAGTAGATAAGTTGCGACTGAGGCAAGAACAAAGGTGGTAGCAATGGGAACTGATGGGACAAATTTAGGAACCAGGATTCTACCTTTATATCCTAGCACCAAGCCTGCATACAGTTGGTGCTTAATAATTTATTTATTTATTTATTTATTTATTTATTTATTTTAGGTAAATGAAAGGAATCAATAAGAATTAATGATGAGCTATTAAAGTGGGGAGGGGGCGGGGACAGTCCCCTTGGTCTTTGGCTTGAGTGGCCTTTCAGTGGCAGTGCCATTCTCTGGATAAGTAGGGCAGTGATGTGGCCTCTCAGAACGCTGTCCACCATGGATATGCCAGCCCTCTGACTTGGGAGCAGGGATGGCCTAGAAACCAGTGGGGAAGGAAAAGCACAAACTTCTTCTTCGTCATTCTTGGGTGTGGGGTTGGTGTAAGACCATAGTGGAAAACAGACAAGGCTTTCTCCTCTCTCTTTTCCTTGCTCCTTCTTTTCTAGCATCTTCCTCTCTGAGCCCTCAGGTTCTCCCATCTCTGCCACCACCTTCTCAACCAGTGAAGGGTTGGAGGAGGGGAGGTGACCAGGAATAATGCTTTCACTGTCAGTATCCCAGGTTCTGCAATTACCCAGTTCCTCTCCCAGCTTCAGAAATCTTTCCTCAACTCTGTTCCCCAGCAGAGTGCAGGAAACCCGTCTGATTAAATGAGTTCCTACTCCTGTGTAAATAACTGATGGGTCCCTTTACTTGCCCTCCAGCTGATCATTTGAGTCTGCAAAGGAGGCTGCTCCTTTTGCTAACACCACCCAAGGGAAAGCTCCCCACCACTCTTGTGGAGGGAGGGTGGTTGAGGAGAGAGTTTTCTGGTTGCCATTCTGCAAAGCCGGGCCCCGGCCTGGAGTCCTGCTCTGGGGCCAGCTCTCCTCTACAGCTCCCATTTTCATAGGATTTTTGCCTCCTGCATTTCTGAGCTACCCTGTTTCCTAGAACAGCAGAAGTGGCATGCCGCTCTGGTCTCTGGTGGGAGGTGTGGCTGCACTGGGGTGGTCTGACCACAGTGGGAAGGGGACAGCCCAAAGACCACACTCAGTGCGATGTTTCCTTACTGTTCGGGGTTAAGAGCTTCACACACCCATAGAAGGGCTATGCCTGTCATGTGTACGGGGGTAGTTGATGCCTCCCCTTCTTTCATGGTTCCAGAATATCCAATGTGGACCTGGCCACTATTCAGGTGAGTTCACATACACAAGCCCATCTTTGTCCTTGCAACAGTCCATGAGAGGTGTCCTTATCTATCCCCATTTTATAGATGGGGAAGTTCAGACTCTAGAGAGAGAAAGTCATTTACTCAAGGCCTTGTCACTAGGAGCGGAACAGCTCAGATTCGGGCCCATGGCTGTCCACTTCCAGAACCATACCCTTCCTCCTGTTACATGGCCTTTGGCACAGCAGTTTATGGGGAGACTGAGAACCCAGGAAACATGTTGAGGCTTTTATTAAAATACCAACAACATAGTCAATTCACCAAATGATCATAAACGGATAAGCAAAACAATCCGTCTCAGGGAGGAAGAGGAAGAACTTTGTAATTCCTAGATGGAACATTTTTTTGAGGTCTCCATTGCCTCCCATTTAAAGTCTGAACTCCTTCACTTCTAAGCGATTATGGAAATTTTGGGGAGATCTAAATGGATCAAAAGGTGGGGAGGGAGAAAGAGAAAGAAGTCACTAACTCCCACCGATATACACTCTTTCCTCTCCTTCTTGCAATCTCTATAATCATCTAAAACGAAACGAACAGCACATAGCATTCCGTAACTTGCTTTTCTCATGGTAGGAAGTTGTGAATGTCTTTCCAGAAAATACGTAGTTTTGAATTTTCAGTAGTTGCATCTGTTGATTGTGGGATTTCTCCCATTTCTTCAGTGGTTATAAGGTCTTCACCATCATAAGTAAATAGTCAACTCTCGTATCCCTGGTGTCACGGTTCACATTTAACTCTGTGACCCATCAGAAATGTGTTGTAGTGTGATGTGTGAAGCAAGCTCTAACTTGCCTTTTGCCCCCTGGTGGCCAGTTTTCTCCATGCCGGTTGTTGAATGAAATTGTTTAATGTCCATTAGTGTGGATGCTTTCTTTGTTCCATAAACTGTCACAGTCTTATCGATGCCAGATTTTATGTGGTCTGTTCTGCTGAGCTTTATCTTTCCTGAGGCTAGCATGACATATACTTTTTTTTTTTTAAGTTTTATGTATTTATTTGAGAGAGAGAGAGAGAGAGAGCATGTGCTTTGGGGGGAGGAGCAGAGGGAGAGAGAGAATCTTAAGCAGGCTCCATGCCCAGTACAGAGCCCGCCGTGGGGCTCGATCTCACGACCCTGAGATCATGACCTGAGCCAAAACCAAGAGTTGGATGTTTAACCAACTGAGCCACCCAGGTTCCCCACACATTCTCTTTTAAAAACAGTCATTCTGTCTTGTGTTATCTGGCAGAGAAAATTTCCCTTCTTGATGCTGATTTCCCCAAATTTTCATAACTATCCTATCCTATTTTCCCATCTTGTGAAATTTATAATCAGTTGGTGAAGTTTCAAATTCTCATCTGTAATTTGATTCAAATTGCCTTAAACCTTTATATTAACTTGAGAAGAATTGTTAATCTTAATATTCAGCCTCTCCAATTGGGACCTTGGGTACATCTCTCTGTTTTTGTTTTTGTTGTTGTTGTTTTAAGGATTTTTTTTTTTAAAGACTTTATTTATTTATTTGACAGAGAGAAATCACAAGTAGGCAGAGAGGCAGGCAGAGAGAGAGGAGGAAGCAGGCTCCCTGCTGAGCAGAAAGCCCAATGTGGGGCTCGAACCCAGGACCTGGGATCATGACCTGAGCTGAAGGCAGCGGCTTAACCCACTGAGCCACCCAGGCGCCCCTGTTTTAAGGATTTTATTTATTTATTTGACAGAGAGATCACAAGTAGGCGAGGGGGTGAGAGGAAGCAGGATCCCTGCTGAGCAGAGACCCCCCCCGCCAAATGCGGGGCTCGAACCCAGGACTCTGAGATCATGACCTGAGCCGAAGGCAGAGGCTTAACCCACTGAGCTCCCCAGGCGCCCCACATCTTTCTGTTTTTTAGACTTTTCTCTCTCAGTGGAGTTTTGTCCTCTTTCCCATATGTATATTCTTTGTTAGATTATGTCTACATTTTTTTTAAGCACTTAAAAATTGCTGTTTGTGAAAGAGAAATTTCTTCCATATTTCTCTTTGTTCGTACTGCTGGGATAGGATTAAGCAATTTTCTACTCTTCATTCTGGTGTATTCTGGCCACCTTCTGGAGCAACTTCATGTTAATTCTATGCTATTTTTAGTTCATTCTTTTGAGAGCAAATAACTGTCATTTTGCTTTAGAGCTAGTCTTCTCTATGTCTGTGGTAAGTTTGGGCTTTTGTCATGGAGCTCCTGGTGGGCACGTGCCAACCTCCCCTGCCTTCCACATCCAGGCACACAGTTGGTGCTCCGTGAGTGTTCCTTGAGGGAGAGCGAAGGAACCCTAGGCCAAGGAACTCCCAGGTGAGAGCCCCTTGATGGCTCACTCCTCTTTATGGTCCACACCTCAGTCTTCTCAGAAGGCTGGGGGCTTTCAGACCCAGGGGCCCTGCTGTAGGGCAGCCATCCCATAGGGATGCTTCCAGCCAGTTGGGGAACGGTGGCCACTTTCCCTAGGGACACCCCATTCAGGACAGATGGGCTCAGGAATAGGGCCCAGCGGAGACTGTGGTCAACCCGGAAGGTCTTGCTCTCCCACCAGCCAGGCTACCCTAGGTGTACCCCTCCCAGGCTTGGAACACTCTTTCTAAGGAAGGGTCTACCTTCAGACTCAGCCCCTCCCATGTGTCCAAAGCCAGAAAAGTGACTGCAGATTTTACTTAGTTCTTCCTATATTTCTACATGCTATATAGTTGCCCATGTTGATTAGTATTCTGTTGTTTCATTTAAAAAATAGGTGACACATTCACAAGGTTCTAAAATGAAAGCAATTACAGGATTTCATTAAAACAAAAAAAACAGGGACGCCTGGGTGGCTCAGTTGGTTAAGCAGCTGCCTTCGGCTCAGGTCATGATCCCAGCGTCCTGGGATCGAGTCCCACATCGGGCTCCTTGCTTGGCGGGGAGCCTGCTTCTCCCTCTGCCTCTGCCTGCCATTCTGTCTGCCTGTGCTCGCTCGCTCTCCTCTCTCTCTGACAAATAAATAAAATCTTTAAAAAAAAAACAAAACATATTTTAGTGTAATCTCTACCCCCGACGTAGAGCTCAAAACTCACAACCCTGAGACCAAGAGTCGCACACTCAATGGACCGAGTCAGCCAGGTGCCCCAAACATGATACCAATTTAAAAGGCTTGCAGTGAAGTGTCTCACTCCACCTCTCCCCCATCCCATCCATATCACTTTTATTAACTTGTGTGTCCTTCTAAGATGTTTTTATTCAGATACAACCAAATGTAAATGTATTTTTACTTTTCTTCATTCTTACCCAATAGGTGGCATCCTATTTATTTTATTTATTTATTTTTAAAAGATTACTTACTTATTTATTTCTTAGAGAGAGAGAGAACATGAACAGGGGGAGGGGCAGAGAGAGAGGGAGCTGCAGACTCCCCTCTCCCCAATTCAGGGCTCAATCCTGGGACCCTGAGATCGTGACCTGACCCAAAGGCAGACTTAATAGACTGAGCCACCCAGGCACCCCAATTTTATTTAAAATATGCATTATAATAATAACAATAAATATTGACCACTCATTATATGCTAGTCACTAGTCTAATCATATATATATATATATGTATATATATATATATACTCATATATATATGTATGTGTATATATATATATATATATACACATATACTCATTTAATCTTTCTATTGCTCCTATTATTATCTGCATTTTGCCATGGAGATTTTTTCATATAAAGAGCTTCCTGGATTTCTTACAGCAGCACAGCATTCCACTGTATGGAATACAATCCTAATTTATGAAAGTCATTGCCTACCCTTGTTTCTGTTCTTTGCTCTTACATACTGTGTTGCATTGTACAGATGCTACTTTGTAAATTAGAGATAGAGCTACAGAATAGACACGTAGGAGAGGGATTGCTGGTTCAGAGGATAAATATGTTCGTGATTTTGATGGCTGTTGCCAAGCTGCCCTTTGCAATTATTTCTTTTCATAATCGCTCAGCATTTCTTGTTAATAGTATCTTGGTGAGTATTAATAGTTCAGTCAATTACAGTCATCACAGCCTTTGTTGAGAACATTTATGTAGCACCTCTCTCATTTGATCGTCTGTGGCACTCCCGTATGAGCTGGGGATTATCCCTGTTTTACAGATAAGAAAACCGAGGTGCAGAGAGGTTAAGTGACTTGCCCAGGGGACAGAGCCCAGGTCAGATCCATGTTTGCCTGGCTCTTTTCTCTGCTTCAGCTGCCACTTAACCCCAGTCCCTGGCCCTGCCTCATGGTAATGGGTATCTGTCACTTACATTAGATTTCCCCAGGCTGGCAGATCTGAATGCCCCCGACCTAGCTGCAGCCCGCATGCTTCCCTTACACTCAGGGCTCTCCAAGAAACCTCTGCTGGCCTGGAATAAGTGTCTTGTGTTTGATCAAGAGGTTCAGGCTCGAGGCCCTGCCTTCTTCTGATCTGGGGAGGCTGGGAGCCGGCAAAGCTGAGGACTGGTTACTGGTGGCAGTTTTTGGAGTCTGGATGGCCAACAGGACAAGCTGATCTCAGTAACAAAGGCCAGAGTGGCTCCAGCTAAAATCCTTTCTTCTGGATTCAAGTGGGCTGACTATCACTGCTAATGAGAATAAATCACAGCAAATTTCTGAGGAAGTGATCAACAATATTTTCCTGGGAACGTTTGAAGAGGGGGCGTTGCGGTGTGTCAGACCAGGGACTTGAGCCAGACTGCCTGGGGTCTTATATTAGTTTCCTATTGCTGCTGTAACAAATTAGCACACATATAGGAGCTTCACACATGACAGGTTTGTTACTACATACCTCTGGAGGTCAGAAGTCTGAATGGGTCTCATGGAGATAAAATCGAGGGCCACATTCCTTCTGGAGGCTCTTGGGGCCAGTCTGTTTTCTTGCCTTTTCCAGCTTCTAGGTGCTGCCTGCTTTCCTTGGCTCATGGCCCCCTTGCATATTCAAAGCCAGCAGGTAGCATCAAAAGAGACCTCTGCTTCTGTGATCACATCTTCTTCCTCACACCTGCCTGCCTCCCCCTTTTTCCTTATAAGTACCCTTGTGATTACATTGGGTCCACCCAGATAATCCAGGATAATCTTCCTATCCTGGATCCTTAACTTAATCACATGGACTAAGTCCTTATCATTATATAAGGTAACATACTCAGGTTCTGGGAATTAGTACATTATTCTGCCTACCACACTTTGCCTCAGGACTCTATCACTGATGAATTGTGCGACCTTGGACAAGTTATTGTACCTCTTGTTCAGTGTCCTCATCCTTAAAATGAGTATATAATAATTCCTACTCTGTAGGAGCATTAGGAAGATTAAAAGGGTTGATATTTCTCAAATGCTTATAATAGTGTCTGACACATAGTAAATGCTATGGAAGTGTCTGTTAGCTAAACTCTATTAAATAAATAAAAATATGCACACTCTTTGATTTAGCATTCCTATTATTTGTAACCTATTTCATAGAAACAAGCATCCATGAGTTAGGCCACATAAAGCATTGTCTGTATTGGCAAAAAGAAACAAAAAATGTGCAAATAGGAGATCATTGGGGGTGCCTGGGTGGCTCAGTCAGGTAAGTGTCTGCCTTGGCCTCAGGTCACGAGTCCAGAGTTGGAGAATTGAGCCTGCATTGGCCTCCCTGCTCAGTGGAGAGTCTGCTTCTCCCTCTGCCCCTCACCCCGCTCGTGCTCACTCTTTCTCAAAAATAAGTAAAATCGGGGCGCCTGGGTGGCTCAGTGGGTTAAAGCCTCTGCCTTCGGCTCAGGTCATGATCCCAGGGTCCTGGGATCAAGCCCCACATCGGGCTCTCTGCTCAGTAGGGAGCCTGCTTCCCTTCCCCTCTCTCTGCCTGCCTCTCTGCTTACTTGTGATCTCTGTCTACCAAATAAATAAATAAAATCTTAAAAAAAAAACTCAATAAAAATTAAAAAAAATAAGTAAAATCTTCAAAAATAAAAAATAAAATAAAAAACAAATGGGAAATCCCTGGAATGTCCATTAACAGGAGAATGACTGATCAGTTGTGATACATACGGAATTTAAAGGAGCTACTAAAGAGAATACATAGGGGCGCCTGGGCAGCTCATTTGGTTAAGCACCTGCCTTCAGCTCAGGTGGTGATCCCAGGGTCCTGGGATTGAGCCCCACATCGGGCTTTTTCCACAGGAAGGGGCTTGCTCCCCCGCCCCACCTCTGCTAGCCTCTCTGCCCACTTGTGATCTCTCTCCCTGTCAAGTAAATAAATAAAATCTATTAAAAAAGAGAATATATGTAAGAATACAGTAAGATCTATATTTATTACACCTCCAGGAATGCCTGAAAAAAGTTAAATTAGAGAAGGAAATTGCAAAGTCATTACTCCTGATCTCATTCACAGCATGATCTTGTTTTTGTTTTGAGGAACAAGCATCAACCCACCAAAATTCTTGTAGATCCTTGAGCCAATTTTTTAACCTCTGAATGTCTAGGTTTCTTCATTTGTGAAATGAGGATAAGGATAATTCTCCCCATGGAAACTCTACCTAGCCTTACATGGGATGAAATGTATCGAGTCCTTAAAATCCTGCAAGCAGGGGCGCCTGGGTGGCTCAGTGGGTTAAGCCGCTGCCTTCGGCTCAGGTCATGATCTCAGGGTCCTGGGATCGAGTCCCACATCGGGCTCTCTGCTCAGCGAGAAGCCTGCTTCCTCCTCTCTCTCTCTCTCTGCCTGCCTCCGTCTACTTGTGATCTCTCTCTGTCAAATAAATAAATAAAATCTTTAAAAAAAAAAATCCTGCAAGCAGCTGCATTGTCTGGCTATTTACGTAAAGTGGTTTGTGAAGAGTTGTGGAAGGATGCACCCAGATGCTCATCTGGTTGCCTCAGAAGAAAGGAAAAGAAATTCAGAAGTGGTGTGAAAAGATGATTAACTTTTTGTGTGTTTGTGCCTTGTTTCACAGACGAAGGCTAGCTGTTGTTGCTTTAGTAACTTTTTTATGTTCTAATGTTTTATTGGTAATTTGGAGGCTAGCACCATAACCACAAACTGAGGGGCACCTAGGTGGTTCAGTCGGTTAAGTCTGCTTTCAGCTCAGGTCATAATCCCAGAGTCCTGGGATGGAACCCCCATGGGGCTCCCCGCCCAGCGAGGAGCCTTGCTTCTCCCTCTCCCTCCCTGCTTGTGCTCACTCTCTCTCTCAAATCAATAAATAAATCTTAAAAACAACACACACACACAAACACACACTGAATCGGGAAGACCACGAACCTAGAAACCTACCATGATTCAAAGTTTTGTAATTTTTGAAGAGGTGTTTAATTACGGAAGTTTAAGCGGGGGGGGGGGGGGGGGGGGGGGGGAGAGTGGAGGGAGAACAGGAGAGCCCAAAACTAAGCCGGCCTTGTGTATCCGCAGCATCTACTGCCGGGGCTGCTCCAAGCCACTGTGCTGCTCGTGCGCGCTCCTGGATAACATCCACAGCGAGCTCAAGTGCGACATCAGCACCGAGATCCAGAAGCGGCAGGAGGAGCTGGACGCCATGGCGCAGGCGCTGCAGGAGCAGGACCGTGCTTTCGGGGAGGCGCAGGCGCGCATGCGCTCGGCTGTCAGCCAGCTGGACCGCGCGCGCGCAGACACCGAAGAGCTGATCCACACACGCGTGCGCCAACTAGTGTCGCACGTGCTGGCCCAGGAGCAAGCGCTGCTGGAGGGCGTGAGCGCGCAGTACCAGCGCAGCTACGAGGAGATCGCGGGCCAGCTGGGCCACCTGGAAGCTGTGCTGCAGCGCATCCGTTTGGGAGGTTCGCTGGTGCAGAGGATGAAACGTTATGCCTCTGACCAGGAGGTGCTGGACCTTCATGGCTTCCTGCGGGAAGCGCTCGGCCGCCTGCGCCAGGAGGAGCCCCAGAACCTGCAGACCTCTGTGCGCACCGACAGCTTCGACGAATTCAAAGTGCGCCTGCAGGAACTCGTCTCCTGCATCACTCAGGGGACAGGTAAGCACCCGAGCCACCGCGTGACCAGCCCCTTAACCACTTAAGAGCTTCTGCTTTGCTCTTCCTCCCTGGGGGAGAGGGGCAGGAAAAGGTCATTTACATGTGACAGGAAAGGAAACTGGTTTTTTTGGGGGGGGGGGTTGTTTTATTAAGTCTAGGGTTTGCTCACATTGTAGATTTTAGAGTGCAGGATAAGGGAGAGAGTAGGCCCTGACATGGAGTCTGCAGCCTCCCAGAGGGGGTGTATTTTACTAATTTGCAAGACCCTTTGGATTAGCTGTGATCTTGTGACCCTCGGAGAAGTTAAGAAAATACAAAGCAGAGAACCAGACCCACTAGCATTTTAGCCCCAAAGAGTAACCACTCTAGGAAGTTCGCTTAAGCCCTCTGTCTAGCAACAGAGAAGTCAACTGGAACGTGAGGTTAGAGCAGAAGGGGGAAAGCAGAAGGGAAACCTCCTGGAGTGGTTGGATGTTTACCTAAAACCATGCTTTGGCTCAGTGGAGAAGATACTTTGCCTCCAGCATGGCCAGTCATCTGGACCAGCTGCCCACCTTTGTGGGCCCTGCCTGGTATTGGGCACTTGGGAAGTAGACAGCAGACCAGTTGCTGACCTCTAGAGCTGTCCAGCCCAACCAGGGCACAGATGGGAGCACATCACACAGCTGGAGAACAAGGTAGTGCTTGGCTCTGTGGGCCAAATGCTGGAGTTGTAGCAGCTCTGTGTGAGCTGGTAACGTCAGGGGGTTCTTTCAAGAGACACTAGGAAGAGGGGTGCCCAAAAGGGCCTCCAGGGTGAAGAAGCTTTAAAAGCTCTTTGACAAAACCTCCCAATGAATCCTGAGCTCTAGATAGACAAACTGGTGTGAGGATGCCCTTTCCGGGAAAGGGGTGAGTAGCAATGGAATCTGAAGGCTTCCAGGCAAGGGCCAGTGATCAGGGATCCCTCACTCACTGCCACCCTCAGAGCTGAGGGAAGTGGTCTTGTAAAAGTATAATCCTAGAGTGCACATGGACTTGTGCGTTCTCCGCCTAGGCAGTGAATGTTACTCTGGACACAGGAAGTGACACCAACAGATTTAAACAGCTTGTCTTCCGTATTGTAACTAGGCAGTGGAGGGGCAAGGAGCTCTTTTCTAAAGCATGAAAAATTTAGATTAGATGTAATAGAAATCAGGCTGTAGATCACAAGAGTATCGTGAAGCTCTCACTGTATGCAGGGAAGTCAGTGAGCAATGATAACCTTAGGATTGTTCACACTTTGCCTTGGTGGTGGCCAGGAGATAGACAGAGGGTGCCCCTGGGGTTTGTATTCTACTGCCCCCCCCCCGGCTGGGTTCATGCTCCCTGCAGTCAGGGAGCTGTCCTTCCAAATGACAGCCCCTCCGTGGAGCTCCCCCAGTGCCATGAGAGGCCCTGAAGCATGAGTTTCTAGGAAAACAAGAAGGGATGTTTCCTTGGTCATTGTCCCATCCAAGAAGCCTCTCACCAGGGATGTCCCTGACCTGCCTGTAACCTTTTCTGTGTTCTCCAGATGCAACTCTACCCCGGCGAGCCAGCCCAGAGGCTGCCAACCCTTCCAGGGACTCTCTTGACATTGACCTGGTGAGATGGGTTGAGATGTGAGGGGAGGCGGTAGGGTCCAGCAGGGCAGTCAGGTTCCCCTCTGGCAGGAGGGAAACTGAGTCTTGTTGTCCCTATGTCTGCAGGCAGTAGAAGAGGGAGAGTGCCCAAGAGGAATAGTGAGTGGCTGGACTGGAGCTTTTGGTGGGAGGGAATATAGGAAGGGACGGCAAACTGACTGGTTCTGGACTCCTAAATGCACTTGAGGGGTTCGGGAAGGGGTGGACAGGAGGTCAAGAATGTGGTCACTGGTGGGTGGCTCTGACAGATGTGGTAAATGACCTCTCCCTTACTCTGTACCCCATCCCAGACATGTGAGCCTTTTCCTGGAATCACCAAAGGGCCCTTCCCTCCTGTTCCCCCACACGTGGTTCTTGGAGAGGAGAACAGGGCCTGGAGTCAGACCTCAGTCCCAGCACCTGGGGTTTCACTGGTGTGATTTGAGGACCAGCATAGATGCAAGACCATAATTTCTCAGGATTGGGTGGTGTCCATGCCCCCCCTCTAATGATGGCATTCCCTCTGCAGCACCCTTGACCTGTGGCTGTCCACACACACACACCTCCACGAACAGGAAGCTCACTAGTTCTTTCTCTTTTTTTTTTTTTTTTAAGATTTTATTTATTTATTTGACAGACAGAGATCACAAGTAGGCAGAGAGGCAGGCAGAGAGAGAGGAAGGAACAGGCTCCCTGCCGAGCAAAGAGCCTGATGTGGGGCTCGATCCCAGGACCCCAGGACCACGACCTGAGCCAAAGGCAGAGGCTTTAACCCACTGAGCCACCCAGGCGCCCCGAGCTCACTAGTTCTTGAGGCAACCACTCCCATCTGTGGACTGCTCTTAGATTGCTTGCCAGGGTGAAACTGCAGTGGCACTCCTCTGGCTTGCCCTCTTGGGTGTTTGTCTTCTTCGGGCTAAGCTTCCAGAATTCCTCATTAGACCAAGCAGCGTGGTCATCCAGGTTTGTATGTGCCTGCCTGTCAAGGATGTGGGCCCTGGACTGATCAGCCCTCCATGGAAAGCAGATCTTCTGATGGTAGCAGTCAGGTGGTGAGCCTTCCTGGCTTGACCATACATGGCCTTTAGGGGAGAGGATTGCAGGAAACAGAGGCAATCTGGACAGGCTTCCTGGAAGAGGCAGGATTTAGGCTCTGAGAGTTTTGGAGCTAGGACGGAGCTCTTCTGCACAGGCTGAAGTTAAGGCCCCAAGAGAGGGTGACTTAACTCAGAGCCACATGACATGGCAAGGTAGGGGTAGGACTAGAAGCCCACTCCTAACTGCTTTGGGTACTGCATCCCCAGATACACAGCTTGACAAATAAAGAAGGACATTGTCTTTTGTTTTTTGGATAAGTCATACAATCACATGGTCAGAAGGAAAAACAGAAAGTGATAAGGAAGTCAACTGTACTCCAGTTTTTAAAATGTCATTGATGTGTACGCTTCCAGTTTCTGCATTTCACTGTATATAAATTGGACCTAAAATATTTTTTTGATCCCCAGGCTACAATAATTTGTAGCTCAGTTGAGAACCACTGTTTTGAGGTGGGAAGGATACTCACCTACCATCTCTCCTTACCCCATTCCTCATTTGAGCTCTCCCATTAGTCAACATTGCAACAATTTAGGCAATGCGAAAAAGACTGTAATTGTGCATAACCTGTATTTCCACATACTACACTACATGTGGCACCTTGCTGCCCCGAACCTGCACATACATGATCTGGATTTAGAAAAAGAAAGAAAGAGATACATGATGTCTCACTCCCACCTCATCCCTATTTTCCCACTTCTTATGCCCACATACCTATCTTTATTTCTTACATATCCTTCCAGAATTTCTTTATGTCATTACAAGCAAATATGATCACAGGTCATCGGTTTTTCCATTCTTTTTTGGGACAAAGGTAGCATAATACCCTATATTCAGAGTGTTGTGCCCAGGCTTTTTCACCCAAGGAAGTATTCTGGAATCTTCTGGAATTCTTACACTATGGGTAGGTAGGGAGATTCCTGCTGCTTTTTTGCACGTGCACCGTGGCCCGTTGTATGGATGTAGCATCTTCACTTACCCAGTTTCCTGCCAATGTATGTTTAGGTTGTTTGGTATTACAATGCTAGGATGAATAATGTCCCCCAGAAAATCCTCTGAATAATTGTGCGAAGCACCCCGGGTCCACAGAGCTCGGCTGTCTTTCCAGGTGCCAGTCGCTGATTAATGAACAGCTTTTTGCCAGGTCTTTGTCTTTACGTTACCTCTCATCATCCTATCCACTACTGCGCAGTTTGAACTTGGAGCATGAGAAGAATGCTCCTTTTTTTGCAAAGCATCTTGCTTTCGCTTTGGTAGCTGGCTGGAGGAGGGGACATGCAGGCCAGTGGAGCTGGGGGAGAGGAACAGGTTTCACACTGTGAGCCCAAGGGACCAGTGGAGCAGCTCCAGCAAGGCTGGGAGGCAGGCATGGTTAGGCGGTCTCAGGAGAAATGTCCATCAGCTGTGCCCGGAGAAAGGCCACTCTTGGGCCAAAGCCCCTGCCTTAGGAGGTAGGAGCTGGGCTTCCGGCGTCAGCCCTTGATCCCTCTTGAAATGGTTTGTTTACTTTCACTGGGGTCATGCACCCACACAGAGGCAATGAGAAGAACAGCAGTAGGCTTGACTAGGACTGGCTCTTTGTATAATGACGTTAAAATACTTTCATGAAAAAAAAAATAAAACATTTTAAAGCTGTAAAACAACTGGAAGTCAGTCATCATGATTTTTTGTCTTTAGTGAGCCCTCCTGTGTGTCCCCTCCTTCATGAACCTGGGACTGGGGGTTTCATGGGTGGGACAAAGGCAGAGAGAGGAACCCAGGCCCACCTGTGGGGAGTCCATAGCCCACGTTGAGGTAGTCTTTGACCTACTAGGGACTTGTAAATCCAGACACAAAAGGACCTTTTCAACTTAAAAAAAAAATTTCTTCATGGTGATAAAATACACATAACATAAAATTTATCTAACAGTGGAATTGCTGGATCATATGGTAATTCTATTTTTAATGTTTTGAGGAGTCACTATGCCATTTCCCACAGTTGGCTACGCCATGCTATGGTCCCACTGACAGTGGTCTCCATTTTCTCTACATCTCAACCCCAGTTTTCAATGATCGCCGTCCAAATTGGGTGTGAGGTGGTTTCAATTTTTGACCACTACCCATTGTAAAGAAATATATTTTGAATCTAGTCTATATGCACATGCATAACTATAGCTGAAATGGAAGTTTTGCAGGATAAATTACACCTGTTACATGAGTCATGCTTGAATTGCTTTCATGATCTGCTAATGGGTCACAGACTGTAGTTTGAAAACCACTGGCGTGGAGCACTCAGCAGAGACTGTATACTTTCCTAGAGGCCCAGGAGCTCCACTGTTCTCCCCCCTCCCTCCCAGCTCCACTCTGCTCAGAGCCAGAGAGACAACCCTCCTTCCTTTCTGCACAGATGTCGAGGAAAAGAAACCCAGGAGGGAAGGAGGGGAAAAGGAAGTCAGTCCGTTATAGCAAATGATGTGGAAGCCCACATCCCACATCAAAGTGTTCGATACCGAGAGGAGCCCCTCCTAAGGGGTTCTCGTCCCAGTACAGCAGGGCCCCATTGTGCTGGGCTTCCCCTGCCTGCCCCTAGCACAGGCTCCCCTGTGTGGGTGGGCCTGACCCCTCTTCTACCACGCCGGAGGGACAGAGCTTGTCCCTGTGAGGAAAGATACCCCTGGCCTCCTCATCCCATAGCCTGGCACCTGCTTTCTCCGGTGCGTCTGGGCTTGGGGAAGCACCCCCCCTCCAGCTGTTTTCAGAAACATGAGATTCCAGCCCTGGTCCAGGACTTTGGGAAACAAGTCACTTCACCTCTCGTGCCTCTGATGCTTCTCTGTAGATTGGCAATAATCAAGGATGGTCCCTGTTTCTTTTTTTTTAACTATAATTTTTTTTTTTCTGTTAAATTTATAGAGGAAAATGCCCCATTTGAGCCATCTTAGGGGGTGCAGTTTAGGGACAGTTAGTATGCTTACAATCTTATACAACCTCCCCACCCGCCTAGTTCCCAAATATCCCCATTATCCGGAAAGGGGACCTCGTCCCCATGCTGTGGCTGCTCCCCATCTCCCCCACCTCCACCCCGGCATCCCACCTGCTCTCTGTCCCTATGCGGTCAGCCCTTGCAGATAGTCATATGAATGGACCCCTACAACGTGTCCTCTGTTGGGGCTGGCTTCTTTTCATTTCACGTGGCGTACAAGGTTCATCCAGGTTGCAAATACAGAGCTTTGTTCCTTTTTACGGCCGAATAATGCTCCACTGAGTGGCTGTCCCACGTTTGTATATCCACTCAGCAGTTGATAGACACCTTTTGACTGCTGTGAATTCTGGTGTGCCAGGTTTCCATCGGAACATCTGTTCCCCGCCCTTCGGGCCTCTGCCTAGGAGTCACATTGTTGGGTCATATGGAAATTCTGTGTTTAAGGACCTGCCCCTTTCCTCCTTCCTTTCGGCTTGGGTGTAGGAGGCGCTTCACACAGCTCTCGGCACAGCATAGCTCTAAAAGCAGTCTTTACCATCAATGTCATTGGTGACACTAAGTGTCAGCTGCTCCTCCAAGCACAGCAGAGTTCATCTGCATGTTCCCATGAGACAGATGTTACTGGTGACAGAGGTTACTGGTATTCCCATTCTGTAGAGGGGGACCGAGCCCTGAGTTTTCAGTGATGGGTCCAAGGTGTATAGTTGCTGTTCTGACCCAGGTGGTGTTAAGGCTCAGGGGCAGAGTGCAGGTCACAGGGAAGTGCCCTGGAAGGGTCTCCTCACTATTCTAACTTTGCACCTATAGAGGAGTGGTTTCCATCAGGAGCGAGCACTGTGTGGGGAGCTGTTGTTGAGTAAGCCTTAAGGCATTGTTGGTCCGTACAGTCTCGGGAGGGGACTTAGGAAGCCAGGAATTGAAGTGACCCTGAATGCCAGCACCTCAAGGTCAGGAAGAGGGGAAGTCATGGAGGGTGTGAGGAGGACTCCTGGTCCCCAGGGGGCCCTGGGGATTGGGTCACCCCAGGCGTAGGTTCTTGGCCCAGGGCTCACCACCTGCTCATTAACGTCTCTCTTGTTTCTGGACCTTACAGCCAGAGGAGGTGCAGAGGGCTCTGGCAAAGGACTCGGAGCTGGCTGAGACCCAGACTATGACTTTGGTCCAGCCGGTGCCTGGGGTGCACCCAGTGCCGGTTCACGCCTACTCCATCAAAGACTCCTGCAGAGAGGTAAGGGTCTCTCCACTGCCCCCCTCCATCCCTGGAGGCCCAGATCCCACCAGGCAGGCAGGGTGGTGGCAGGGGTGGAGGGGGGCAATGTTGAGAATCCAAGCCTTAATCAACACCTACTCTGTTACTCTGTTCTCTCCCTCGTCCGGGCCACGCTGCCAGGAAGCTCTCCTATAAGCACGAGCCACTCCAGGGCAGGCAGAGTCCATGGTCAGCAGCCAGCCAATGTGCCTGGTGGCCCAGGGGGCGTCCTGTGTGGAGAGAGACGCGATCTGCATGGCAGGAGAGCAAAGGGGAAGGGCCACAGGCCCCTGCCTCCCCGGTCCGCGTCTCCACCTACCCCCCATACCCCTCAAAGCTACTAACCTGGCCCTGTGACTCCCCACTGCATAGGAGGTCTGCAGCACAGTCCCACCCCAGAAGAGGAAGTCCTGCCAGACTGAGTGCCCCAGAAAGGCCATCAAGATGGAGTCTGAGGAGGAGAGGGAGATACGGTTGGCCCAGAGCTCCCCAGAGCAGCCCAGGCCCAGCACCTCCAAGGCAGTCTCGCCGCCCCACCTGGATGGGCCCTCCAGCCCCAAAGGCCCCACTGCAGGAAGCGAGGGCTTTCTGCCCAACAACAACCACGCAGCCGGCGACGCTGGTGAGGCAGGTAGGGAGATAGCTGGGCAGAAGGGGCTGCGGCCTTCGAGCTCTCCTCCGGGGGCGGGATGGGAACCTTCTTCTACATCCTCACCCCTCCCAGGGAGCCCAGTGCCGGTGCCCGGGGTGCACGGAGCCCATGGAGACCGCTGTACCGCACTCCTCGCCAGCCCACCCCCTGCATCCCCTGTGTGTCGGGCTCTCAGCTGCCACCAGGTGGGGCAGGGAAAGCGCGCGGTTTGCCTGGGGGGTGAGAATGGTGCAGTTCACCAGGTGACTTGCTGGGATTCCAGTGTGAGGAGCATGAAGGGCTCTGTAGCTCCCTCCCCCAACACACCCTTGCAGTGCCCAGCACTACGCCCCCACACAAGGCGGGTCTCCCCAGGAAGTGTGTATTGGACCCTAGCATGGGCCCAGAGAGACCTGGGGGGAAAGTCCACACCTGCCACGTCCCAAATTTGTCTGCAGAGGTCACCTGCATGAAGGACCTTATTTGTCCGGGATGTCTCTTACGGACACTGCCAGATAGGGAGTCCTCAGGCATGAGCTCAGGTTAACTAATGGAATTCTGGAATGGTCAAGACCGTTCTTCTGAGATCTGCTTCACCCAGAGGCCCCCTTTGTTTTCATTCTAGGTCCTAGACTGAGCCCTGATTCTGCTTGCACACTGAGCCTTGACCGACATTCCTTGCTCACAATGCTATTGGTAATCAAAAGATTTTGATTAACCAAATAAAGTATCTTTTAATTCGAACACCTCAGCTCAGGAGGCTGAGGCTCGGAACAAACCAATGTGTTTCTTTAGGATGGCAGGAGGTTCTAAACCAGGGGCTGTTTGCCAAGCAGCCTGTACAGGGAGCAGATTCCGAATTCAGGGCCGACAGCTGAGTTAAGTACTCACAGGGCACAGTGGGCAGTGACGGAAAGCCCTTTTGATTGAATATATCTGTACCAGCATGCTTGGTAGATGTTCCCATCCACCCCCTTGTAGGGAACACATGGCCCACCTCACCCACTGGCCCATAGGGAGTCCCATGGAGCACACCCGGGCCCCACCCACTGGGCCTCCTGGCAGGGGCTTAACACTATCCCCTCTACCCGGTTTCAGAGGAACGAGTCGTGGTGATCAGCAGCTCGGAAGACTCAGATGCTGAAAACTCGGTGAGTGGTCCAGAAGTTCGGCCCTGGACTCCTGCCTCCCCCCATTCTATGTCCCAGGGGACACAGTCACAGCAGGTGACTCTCAGACTTGCCCTGCGCTTGAGGAGTCCTCCAGCGAGGCAGTGAGTCCTGAGCTGTCCTGAGGACAGACTCCAGATGCCAGCTGCGGTCCTGGACCACCCCAGCCCTCCTTCCCTCCCTACGGGGGCAGGAGCCCTCACTGACCATCCGTCCTCTGAGATGCTGCTTAGTGTGCTTCCTTCCAGAGCCCTGTCTTGCTTCTGGACTAGCTTATGCCTTTGTCTGGAGCTTCCTTCTGTGTTCTCTAACCTCTAAGTCCTCAATGAGGAGGGTGGCCAAGAGCCCATACCCCAGTTAACCCGTAGCCAGTGAGGGTCAGTGCAGGGCCATGAGGGCATGGGGAGCACCGTGTGGGACCCAAATAGGCGAGTTTGCACTCCATAAGCAAGAACGTTAAAGCCGTCCCCTGTTGGAACATGTACCTTTGTGGGTTGCGACTGTTCCGTTCCTGGAGGTTGGTTAATGGAGGCTGGGGCAGAGGGGATGTGAACAGAGTGAAAGGTTGGACTGGGTGGCCCCTGAGGTCCCTTCCAGCCCTCAGTCTGAGGTTCTGTATTGGAAAGTGCACGGAGCCCACGGAGACCGCTGTACCGCATTCCTCGCCAGCCCACCGCTTGCCAAGGGCACAAGGAGCTTACCGCCTCTACCGGGCCTCCTGTCTGCCACCGGGCGCACGCCGCCCCCCAGCTTGGTCTTCCCACCGTCCCGCCGAGCAAGCTGCAGTCTCTGAGGCCGAGTTTCCCCATCAGCTTGCTGGTCACCAGGAGGACGCTGCCATCTGCCACCGCCGTGGGACCAGCTTCCTGCCACGTAGAGCACAAAGAACCACCCGTCTTCATCGTATCTTCCGCTTGCCCCTCAAAGTGTACTGTAAACCCAGGTGGACTTATCCTCCCCCTGAGGTCCAGGCCACCACCCCTGCCACCACGGGGCCTCCCAGCCATCCTGCCAGTGCCCAGGAAGGTCCCTGCCATCTCCAGAGGGCCATGGGCCAGCGCAGCCGTCGCCGGGCTCGAGGAGCAGTGCGCTCTGTCGGCTGCTCCCTCCGGGGCTCCCCTGTCGCCCAGTGGCTCAACAACTTTTTTGCCCTTCCTCTCTCCTCCGTGGCTGCCCAGCTTGACACCTCTGTCAGCGGGGAGAATGGAGGGAGGCAGAGTCCCCCAGACTCTTAGGGCAGGAATCTCCCCCAGGGATGCTGACCCAGCCCCCTGGAGGACCCTGTAGCCCGGGTTCCACTGGAGGTCTCTGCCATTGCATTCCCACTCCTTTGCCCTCTGGAGAGGCTCCCCCACCAGCCCGGCCTCCCTCAGACAGGCCTCTGAGAGCCCCGAGCACTCCGTCCTCTATAGCTGCCGGCCGCCATGCAGTCACTCCCGGCACCATGCAGCCACTCAGCGGCCCCTGCTCCACCCCGCAGCCCGGCCCGGCCCACGCACCCAAGGCCCTGTGCACCGCAGGCGTCCTGTGTATTGTAGTCAGGGAGCAGACCCAGGAAGGAAAGGCTGTGTGGACTCAGCAGGGAGACGTCAGCCCTCTTCCCCGGAAGGGGCACAACTGAGATTTGGGTCACCGCTCCTCCCATTCCCGCACCTCTTTTCCCAAAACTAGGAAGCATCTGTCGCCCTTTGCACCTCCCACTGTCCATCCCACCATCCCAAGGCTTTCCACGGGGCCTCTGCCAGGACCTGAACCCATGAGGGCAGGGACTGCATCGATCCCAGGACCCGCAGATACAGCTGCTCAATAAATATGTGTTGAAAGATTGCCCTTGCAAACCCTTCTTCCATGACCATCACATTCCCCGGGCGACTTAGCTCTTCTCTTGCCGATGGCTTTATGTCTTCCTGGCACTGCAACTGGTTCTTTGGTGGGGTGACCACGTCCCCCCCTTCTCCTACCCCCTGTGAGCTTCAGCATGGTGGGACAACACCTTCTGTGCCCCCTGGGCTGTGTTGGTCCCACCATCTGGAAAGGTCCCCTGTGCTTTGAGGTTCCAGGTCTTGAGGGGGGAGCGCCCCTTTCCCCAGATCATTTCACGCCTCCTCCTGCTTCCCCCCACATAGGGAAGCCTCCAGCCCTTACCTCCCAGGAGTCCTCTCTTGAGCCAGGGCCAGCCTTCTTTCTGGATGACTTCAACAGCCAGCACCCCGGCCTCTCTGGGGTCTTCACCCCACCCACTGCAGCCCTCAGCCCCATGGCCACCCCCTGCACCTCACTGTACCCAGAACTGGCCCACAGGGACTCCCGACCACAGCATCCTGTCTCTCGAGCTCTCAGGTACTTCGGGAACCCCTGCCCTCCCCACCCCGGTTCCCATAGCTCTGGCGGCTGCTCCTTGTCCTCCTTCCTCTCAGGCCTCTGTTCTTTTCCATGTTGTTCTTCCAGTGACAGCCCCTCTTCTCTTCCTAGTGTGTCCTTTCCTGTGGTCTCAGCCATGCCCGCGGCTGCTGATGCCGGGCACCCTCGCTGCTAGACTATGACAGATAGCCCGTGGCCCTGCAATGTCTGCGCTTGGTTGCCCCATAGAGCCGTCACACTCGTCCGTGTGCTCCTCTCAGCCCACTACACTGCCAGCCCGGCTACATGAGCGGAGGCCCCTCTCGATCGTTCCTCAGTGCCCGTCAGTTTTTCAGTCTTAACCTTTCCATAGTCTACGTTCCTCTGAACCCTGGGCACTTCTTTCTATCCCGGAAACCCTCCCCCCCCCCAAAAAAAAAAGAACAGACCCGGGGCAGAGGTAGAAGCCTGGGAAGGAAACTGAGAAAGGATGGCAATGCCAGTGCTCGCCAGACTTCGCGAGAGTTGGGTACAGGCATCGAAACCAGCAGTCTTGGGCGGGCATCAGTCCAGCCTCAGCTGTCCGCAGGGAGGCGCTAGCTGATGTCTGCAGTTATTCAAGAAAGGAGGGGGAGGCTCATTTTAGGTCGTGAAGAGTTAAAATAATTAGAAGCAGCCACTCACTTTTGGAGACCAGCTGTGGAGTCGGGGGAGAGCCCGATGACCACTGCTTCTGTGTTGGTATTCTTCGGACGGCATGTTTTTTTGTTCTTTTTTTAAGATTTTGTTAGAGAGAAAGCAGAAGCAGGGGGAGCAGCAGATAGAGGGAGAGAGAGAAGCAGACTCCCCGCTGAGCAAGGAACCTGATGTGGGACTCGATCCCAGGACCCTGAGATCATGACTTGAGCCGAAGTGTCTTAACTTCGACACTTAACCAACTGAGCTACCGAGGTGTCCCTAGACAGCATGTTTTCTAAATTGACCATCACGAGTCCCAGACTTTGTAAAACATATATTTAAAAAGAAAACCAATGAGGTCCCCTTCGTGCACGGCTCACCTACCTCCTGTGCCCCCTCCCAGTCCCTGGTGCTCCTAATGTACCCGCAGCAAGTTGGGTGGGGAACAGGGCATCCTTCGCCAGGTGCTCCAGGCTCCTGAATACCCCCGAACTCCTGCTCTATGGCCTTCATCCCACCTGCCACGTGGGAAAGTTGGTCTACAAGGACAACACATTTCCAAGCATACGAGATGCCTAAGGGCGCCCACCACAGGCTGCCGCTGTGTCAGTTGGCTGGAATCTAGCAGGACACGCCTAGGGACTTCGATGCAGGCCCAGCTGGGCGGGCAAAGCTCAGGGAGATACTGCTTGTGCGAGAAGAGCCATCTGGGAGCTAGAAGAGGCGGTGGAGAGGCCAGGCCAGGCCTGATGGCAGACAACTGAACACAAGGGGGGTTCACAGTGCCTCTGCCATGATCCCCAGGTTAGGGTCCGAGGCAGGAAAAAATAGAATGCTCCCACCCACTCTTCTGACAGGTGACTGGCCCCAGTGTCCAGCAGGAACAGGACCAAGTGGAAGCAGGAGGGGGTGGTCCGTGACTGACGTGACAGTCGTGCCCAGCAGTAGAAGGGAGGCCTCTGGGAGACAGCCGATCCATGGGGATGGAGTGGGAGGGCAGCAGGGGCCACAGGCTAGCGGACAGGATGACCTAGCTCACAGCTATGTGGGAGATATTTTGGGGCTTCCACACTTTGCAAGAGCTGGGGCTTTGTGTCTGCATGAGAGAGCAATACACATATCTTGCCAAACTGATCCCACCTGTCGCTGAAGCTTGGGTGCTGAGAAAGTTCCTCAGGAGCTTGGAGACTCTTGATAAGAATGAATGGCGGGTACAGTCTAGACAACCTCAGGTGGCCGGAAGCTAAGAGTCTGGCTCCTGTCGGAGTGGCTGCTGACCCGGCATGGAGTGAATCAGGAGGACAGTAGTTCTGAGCCCTGGATGCACACTGGAGTCTTTGGGCCGGGAATGGGGGGCTGGGGGGTGGTGGCAGCTGTTACCAATGACAGATTCCTGGGTCCCACCCCCATGGACTGTAACTGAACTGGTCTAGGGTGCAACCCGGGCACCTGGAGTTGTCGAGATCGCTAATGCACGGCCAGAAAGGGGAGAACCCCAGAATTGGGGATTCGATCGCACATCTGTGATTCACGTATGTGTTAGCCTTGAACCGAGGTGACCCGTACATCCTGGGATACAATTTGGCAGGGGAGAGGGGGACGCAGGGTCTTCCCCAGAGAAACCTCCTATACTGGTGGAAAGTGATGAAAATGTCAAGCTGGCATTTCCTGCGGGTATGCTTGGTGCGGCCGGGAGGCCCGCTGTGTGGATTTGGAACGCAGTTGTCACGCTGAGTTGATAGGTGTTGGAGACCAGTGAACTGTAGATCATGAGCCGGACTGCATGTGTGTCCTAGTTCCAGGTGTATCCTGAAAACCTCGTGGGCTCCCCGTGTCTCCATCTGAGCGCCATTCTGCAGTCAAAGAAACACAGTCCATTAACCGAGTATAATGAAGAAATAAAACCTAGCGTGACCTTGCACTGCAAGCAGTATCAAAGGGGCTTTGATTCCCAGCCCAGCAGCGCATCCTCAAGCCCTCTTCCTCTTTTCTTCAGCTCCCCTCTTGCCCACTCCCTAGTTCCTTGGAGCTTCTTCCTTCTCGCTTTCCAGGCTGTGCATGTGAGCTCTCATCTTCCCCGCTCCGTTTCCCATTCCACCATTCCTTTTCCCTTCCCAGCAGATCTCAAGCCTTTTCCAACAAAAAGCCTCTTCCTGGCTTGTGTCTGGCTCTCTGCTACTATCCCTCTATGCTCCCCACCCGCACAACTCAGTTACCCGGACTGTGGACGGAAGCCCAGCAGTGGTGCTCCCTAGTGAGCAGGAAGGGGGCAGGAGGACGTCTACACCAGAGCCTCTCGTGCTGATTGTCCTTCTGTTAAACCTGGGTTTCTAGAAACACCTTTTGCAAGCGCGCCGGTACCTCCTGGCCATGTTGCTGGGATTTAAGGCTGGGAGAGGGCTTGAGTGGATGGGCCGGCTGGAGTTCAGTAGAAGGCATTCTGGCGAGATCATTCCTGTGTCCCAGCTGCACTTGGCAAGAGTCCCCAAGGGTGAGGAAGAACTTGAAGAAGAGGCTGGGCTGGAAGTTCCAGCCTTCCCGCTGTTGACTGGCTCAGCAGAAGGGGAGCGTCCCTTCTTTAAGGGAGCCAGACGAAAGATGTTGCACCACTGTAAGAGAAAAATGACCCCAGGACAATGGGAGGCCTTAAGAATGAGATTCTGATGGCCATCATAAATAACTCTGGTATGAAGTTGGATTTAGCCCAAAGACAGCTCTGCTGCTCTCCAGGGGAGCTCAAATCTTGGAAGAGGATTATCCGAAAAGGTGACTATGGCTCTAAGACCTAAGAAGTCATTCCAGAAAGAAGGAGACAGGTGGAGGCACTCAGGGCCACTGCGCAGGCTTTTGCAATTATGTTGGGAGCAAAAAGAGGAAGGAAGAAGAGAAAGCTCGGTGTGCCATGTTGGTGGGTGGCAGAGACGACTCAGGAAAAGAGACAGCTCTTCAGCTCTGGGGAGGACACAGCAAGAGGAGTCCAGCTCTTTCCACCAGCCCAAGGGCAAGAGCAAGGTCTGGAAGGCTGAAGATTAAAAAACCTGGATTTTTCCCTCGGGGGAGGAATGCTCACCAGCCAGCAACTTGGAGGAGGACACCTATAGAGGGCTCCTTATAGGGAAGAAAGGGAGCTGGGACCAGGAGTCAGAAGACTCAGAGGCGATGCAAGGCTTGCAGAAGAAGCCTTTGCTGCATGGTGGAATCAGGGATATGGGTGTGCCAGGCGTTTGACGAAGACTTTAATCAGGACCTTATGTGTAGAATCCCCTCACTGCCAGGCTTCTGTAAGCAAGCCCGGCTCTAGACGGATGCATAGTAAATGTCTCTTTCAATCAGTGACCGGGAGGAAGTTGGTGAGCCTGGGGGTAGGGCTATGAAAAGTAAAAAGAGTAAGAATCAGACACTCCTAGGAAAATCCCACACATCGTACCCGTGTTTAGTAATGACTTTGCTCTTGGCTGAAGTTTTGTTAAAACGTTTCACCTGGAGAGGAAGAGGGCCTAAACCCGTGCTTATTCTCTCCCGAGCCAGGGGCATTAGCCCGAAGCCAGAGTTTGTTCTTGGAGGCTTCAGGTAGCCCCAGAGGAGGCCAACATCATCACCCTGCCGGAGGTGGTCCAGAAGTAGGAAGGACCTGAGGTCTCCTCTAGACTCTGTCCCAGTAGTACCCCAGCCCTGTGACACCTGGCATCGGCCGTGTCCTTTCCTCCTGGGCTCTGGCTAACATCCCCAGGTGGCATTCCCAGGAAGTTCTGAGCAAGCAAAGACACCTTCTGGGTGAGGCAGCCGGCAGGCGATGAGCTGTCCACTTTAGGAAGAGGCTCTCCCACCCTCCAGCTGCAGCCCCTTGGGAGCCCCACAGACTTGGAGCCCTTCTCCCACCCGAGGCCTTTCGAACCTTGTTGGCCTGGGTGCTGGAGAGAACAGGGCTTTGGGTGCTCAGGCTAGAGGAGCCCTGGGCCTGAGGCTTCCCGGAGCAGCTGACTCCTGGATACTAAATGACAAAGGGCCTTCAGGCCCTGAGACTTCTCTCTCCATGGCTCTCGCTTCCCAGCTCTGCGTGTCATTCCTGAGGCTGAGCAGCCCTCCTCTCCCACTTTGTGCAGGACACTAGGGCCCAGGCTGGCCATGGGGATGAGAGCCAGGCTCCTGGCTCCTTCCAGAGAAACTTCTGAGGTTTGAGATGAGCCTCCTTCCTCCTGTCCCAAGTTCATGGTGTTTCTTCTGAGTGTTCAGAGAGAAGGGAGCAGCAGACCCCTCCAGCCCCAACCACCACAGCAGCGGTCCCTTCCCTGAGCTTCGATGCCCAGCACCATGCACCCATGGGCACACTCACTCACATATGCTCACGTTCCCACACGCTTGTCAGCGCTGGTTCACAAATTCACACGTGATACACACATTTGACATTTGCATTTCTTCCTATACTCGTGCTTTCACATACACATGCACACACACACACTTGCCTGTGTGATCTCAACCTCTCACTCCTACTCACTACTGCATGGTTCACCCGTGGCCCTCACATGCACGCACACACACACGCATCCGTTCATGTGCACACGTCTCCCTGCACACACACTCAGACACATGCCTTCCCCTTCCCAATATCCTGCTGTTCCCATGTGCACGCAGATGTCCCCAGCCATACCAGCTGGCTCATCTCCCCACACTCACACTGCGCACGCACACACACGCACACACACACACTTGCTCACAGGCATGTGCTCATGCTGCCAACATGCGCCCTCGCCCTCCGGCCCCCTAACCTGTTGGTTTTTCTGTGTTGCAGTCTTCCCGAGAGCTGGATGACAGCAGCAGCAGGTCCAGTGACCTCCAGCTGGAGGGCCCCAGCTCTCTCAGGGTCCTGAACGAGAGCCTCGCCGACCCCCAAGCAGAAGACAGGCCCCTGGTTTTCTTTGACCTCAAGATTGACAGTGAAAGTGGGTTCTCCATTGGCCCCTCGCACCCTTTTCTAGCTTAGTCTCCAATTCCCCCAGATAAGTGCAGGCAGAGCTATGTCCTGGGCCCGGGAGAGCCCAGAGCTCTGGCCAGTGACCGAGGGCCGAGAGCAGGCAGGGCGCTGCATTTCCCCGGGACTCTGGCTGTCCCACTTGGCTGATGGAATAAAGACCTCTGTCTCGACCAGCACCTGAAAGCCTGAGCCAGGTGCCTCCATGAACTCGCTGACCGGCGCTTCTCTTAGAGAACCCTGGCAACGCCCCTCTAAACAGAAACAACACGATGTGGGAAGTACCTTGATGAGGCCAGCAATCCAAGCAAGGCCTTGGGCCATGGCTGCAGAATTCTGAGTACAGAGCCCGGTCCACAGGTGGGCCGCACTGGGAGGCTGACAGCCAAGATCACGGGGAAAGATGACCCCTTCTCCTGGAAGCCCATCAGCTCCCCACGGTGCTTCCCTGCAGTGCCCTTCGCTGACCCCATGGGGCCAGCCCGCTCTGTGGCACAGCCCCAGCGTGGGGCCAGCCTAGCCAGGCAGAAGTAGCATATTGTCCTAGGACAGGGAAGTCATTGGCAGACCTCACGGGGCAGTTCTCAATGGAGTAGATTGAGCCAGTGGGCCGTGTGTCCTGGGGCTCTGACCGGCCAGGAGTATCGGCTCAGTGACCGATGGGATTGGAAGCTGGGGCGGGGAGCGGAGGATACAGTGGAGACAAAGAGAGGCCCTGATGTTGGTGGGTGAGGGTAACCAAAGGCAGGCAGGAGGGACCTGGATCTAAACTGTTTGGCAATGTCTGGGGCAGGTGGTAGGGGCAGGGGACCGCTGGACTCCCAGCAGGTGCTGGGGGGTGTTTGGAGAGCAGCCAGCCCTCCCCTTCTGACCCTTGTCCCCATGAGAGCCAGGGCAGAGCCGTTCAGAGGCTGATGTCTGGTTCCCACCGGCAGGTCCCACGGTGGGGTCTCTGTGCGGCGGGACAGCAGCCCCAGAGGTCCCCCTGCTCCCGCCCTGTGTCCCCCATGCCTCTGGGGCCTCACCCTGCCCTTCTCTCCTGCCCAGCCCAGAAGATTAGCCAGCTGGCAGCAGTGAACCAGGAGAGTGAGTTCCGCGTGCTCATCCGGCCCGAGGCCTTCTTCGGCACCAACTCCAAGGCCGTCTCTCTGGAGGTGGGGCTGCAGCACTTCCTTGGTTTCCTGGGCTCCCTGCACCGCCCCATCCTGGCCTGCTACAGGCTGTGGGGACCCGGCCTCCCCAACCTCTTCCGGGTCCTGGAGGACATGAACAGGCTATGGGAGTTTGAGGAGGTCATCTCAGGTTTCCTGGCCGCACGGCCCCTCCTCCGGGAGCTGGTACCCGGGGCCAGCAGCTTCAAGCTCAAGAGCCTGGCCGAGACCTACCTGGCGAGAAGCATGAGCGAGCGCAGCGCCCTGGCCGCCGTGCTGGCCCTGCGGGACCTGTTCCGGCTCCTCGACATCTTCCCGAGCCCCCAGCTGGCCCAGCACGTCTACTGCTTCAGCAGCCTGCAGTGCTTCGCGTCCCTGCAGCCACTGGTGCAGGGGGCCGTCCTGTCCCGCGCCCAGGCCCGCCTCCTGGCCCTGCACAACGTGAGCTTCACGGAGCTGCTGGCTGCGCACCGCCGTGACCCCCAGCGGGGTCTGCGCCGGTACAGCTGCTACCTGAGCCCGTCTGCTGCCTCGTCGCCCCCCACCCAGGGCACCAGCCCCCTGCAGGCCCTGGGCACCTACTTCAGAAGCCTGTCCAAGGAGCCCGGCCCCGCCCGGGCAGAAGGCCTCACCGCCCCTGTCGCTGGCCGCAGCTTGGCAGGGGGGGTGTGCCAGCAGAGCTGAGAGCAGGCCCAGGCTGGCTCGGGATCTCTGGGGTTAGGGGGGCATGGGGTCCCTGAGCCAGCCCCCTTCCCCCTGCCCCACTGCCCATCAGTGCATTGGTGGGTCCTCTTCCCCAGCACCCAGCTGTCCTTTGCTCCGGAATCAGTTCTCTGGGACCAAATTACCCTTCTCTAAAAACCCCACAGAGAAGGTTCCAAATCCAAGCAAGTCCCAAGTCCTAATCCCCTGGGGAGCACCAGATCCCCTTTCAGGCCTTGAGAGCACCGTGGGTTGGTTCCCTCAAGACCTGGCCCCTCTTCTCCAGGAGCCAAAACGAGGGAGTAAAGAAGGCCCAGTCTCTGGGATGAGTAGCCCCCAGCCACCCAACCTGCTACTTCCGTGAGTGTCCCTTCAGCCCCTCCCTGACCCCTGGTCACTGTCCTAGGGGGCCCGCTGACAGGCCCCATAGATATTGCCCAAAACACCCCACGGGTACCCAAGTGCCTTTCAAACCAAGCTGCTGTCATGAGTTTGGGTTCTCCCACCCTTTACCCATCTGAAGGCCAGCTCTCTGGTCACTTCTTTGGGGACACAAATGCATTTTCACCCCTCGTGTCTGCAGAGACAGAAGCTTCTGCCCCATGCCTGTCCCTCTTCCAAGCTTGCCGCGTTCCTTCTAGCCATGCAGACCTACCTCCTCACGGTCAGGTTTCACTCTTCCATCCTCCAGCCACCAGCCCCGCTCAGCATGGCTTTCACTTTCTCCGCACTGCCCACCTCAGCCCCACCGATGACTGTCCTCCAACCGAGCACTGCGGGCTACACAGGGGCACACAGCGTTGGCATCCCCTGAGAGCCTCTAGCCCAGACCTCCAGAATCAGCTTCTCTGAGGTGGGCCCTGCGGGCTGTCTTAGCATGTCTTCCAGATGATTCTGAAGCCTGCTAATACTTAGAACCAGTGCTCTGATAGACTGCTCCCCGAACACGCAGCAGGCTGGAATGGCAGAACCAGTCCTGGTCCTGACTGGGCAAATGGAGGGTGACCTAGGAAAAGACCCCATTCTGCGCTCCGGCATCCCCCCACCTGCTAAATGGGCTCCCATCCAGCTCTGCCATTCTGGGATTTTAGACAAGGACCGCAGCCACCAACACAGTGGGCAGGACAGTTCTCAACTTAAACCCTAGCTCTCAGTCCTAAGCCAAGGCCCCCAGCCTGTGGTCACATCAGAGGTCATGAGCAGAACAGAGGCAGGTCAGGGCCTGCCCTCTGACCAGCAGAACCACTGCCCCCGCACTGCTCCCCTCTCCCCTCTTCCATGGCTCCTGCCACTGGGACACAGCCCAGGCCTCCAACATCCATTGCCTGAGCTTTCACAGGGATGAGGTCTGCGTGCCCACAGCTCAGCCCCCATCCAGCAGGTGCCCTGGAGATACCCCGAGGGATTGCATGGGAACTGGCTACCACAGTGGGAATGCCGGTCGACCAGTGAGCTCTGATGCATTTAAACTAGGATTCGGGGGCACCTGGGTGGCTCAGTGAGTTAAGCTGCTGCCTTCGGCTCAGGTCATGATCTCAGGGTCCTGGATCGAGTCCCACATCGGGCTCTCTGCTCAGCAGGGAGCCTGCTTCCCTCTCCCTCTCTCTCTGCCTGCCTCTCTGCCTACTTGTGATCTCTGTCAAATAAATAAATAAAACCTTTAAAAATAAATAAATAAATAAACTAGGATTCGCGTTCCAAGCAAGTGCTGGCCCTGAAGCTCCTGTGGGAGCAGGCTGGTGGGGCCACAGCCTGGCTGTGGTGACCATCTCGGCACCTGCAAGGCAGCACCTGGGCCACTGCTCAGATCCTCAGCCTTCAACCTTGCCCTGACCTGGGCAGCACCCACTGGCTTTCAGCCCTTACTGTGCTTGCTACCTGCAGAGTTCTTGACCACAAGTTTTATAACAAAGGGCTGTTCTGCCCTCTCTCCATTTACACAGCCTCTAATAAAGATGTGAATGTTCGAAGTCTGATGCTCCAATCCAGTGCTGCTCAGCCCACCCCAGGAGCCACCGAGCAGCCTCTTGCCTGGGGAAGAGGGTACACTCCTGGACATAGGAGAGCTGTCCTTTGTCGCATCCTTTCAGGACTCAGCAGAGCTGAGAGCCCCTAGTGATTCAGTGCTGAGAGCCTCAAAGATGTGAATTCCCCTGTTCCAAAGGGGGAGACCCAGGGTGGGCCTGTCAAGGATCATCTCCCCAAAGGAGAGCCACATGGAGGGAAAGAAGCACTAGTTTCACAAATCACCCCCTAGAGGGCGTCTGGAGCCAGAGAGGGATGTCCCTAAAAACCTCACCTCTGCCCCGTGCTGGGTAATCTTGCATCTCTGTGTGTGTCCCCAGAGTCAGAGACAGTAAAACCCCCAGCAAGGGGGAGGGGACCCCAGGACATTAGCCATGTGTAATTAACCATAATTAATGTGCCGCTGTCCAGGGTGTCACCGATGGAATCCACGTTAGTATGCCTGGGGATTCCCATGGCACAGGCAATGTGGGGGAAGTGGCCCTCACCTGGCCTGAGTGAGCACCCGGTTATGTCTGATGTCGTTAGATTGGAGCCACCACCCCAACTCCACCTACATGCCTCAGATACCCAAATTCTTTGGGGAGTTTTCATCTCTAAGAGCCAAATCCAAATGTGTCCTCTGTGCCTCACAATGCTATCCCAGATTCACCCATATCAGCTAACCATGAACTTGCTGGGCTCAAAGTCAGGGCACTGAGTTTCAGTCCTCATGATACAGCCTCTGACTGGTCTGGTGTGTTAAGTTCACTGATGCATAGGCTCTGACTCTGTCAAATGGGATCATGTCGATCATTTTTCCCTCACAGGCTCTTGCATGAACCAATGAAATAATGTGGAAATAGGTTTTTAATATGTGAAGAACCACACAAATATAGGATCTTATTTCACAAACAACCAAGATGACAATTTTATTTCTTCATAAGTCACAAGAAATTAATAGATCTTAGCTTTTGGCAAGAAATATACATGGGCTTGGCTTCGGGGAATAAAAAGCAAGATCTGTAGCAGAGCAGACAGTTGTGGGAGTCCAAGGGAGTCAGGGAAGAGAGCAGGGGAGTTGACCTTGGAGTGGCTGAGAAGTGGGTGGTTCTGTGTCCCCAACGCACCCAAATGGGGGGGGCTTCAGCCACGCATACCTGAAGCAGAGAGCCTTCTAGTGATAGCTCAGCTCAGCCCTGGCCAGCCCTGCTTGCTCTGGTGCCTCCTTCTGAGGCCCAAGGGCTCACATCCCCAGGAACGTTGCTCAGAAATATGCTTTAACTCCAACCTTGCTCTTCCTTCTACCTGTACAACACACAGCTGCTACATGGCACCCCTTCCCCATCCTTCCTTCTCCTCCAGTCCCCACATGCCCCATTTCATCCTTATTCCTACCCATACCCGCCCTGACCGCTAGTCCCAACCCAGATAATTCTCCCTCTCTCAGGGTTTACCCTGCACCCTACAGCTCCCAGCAGGCCCTGCCCCTGATCCTGGATCCTCTGACTTCAGGTTTATGCCCACCCCACACCGCACGTGTCTCCAGCCCCTGTGCCTATCCACCCCAGAGGGAAGGGAGCCAAGCTGGAGCTGCTCTCGGACTCGGCCAGCAGGGGGCGCTGCAGTCCAGCGTGGCCGGGCCTTAGGGCGGCTGCTCCGTTTAGATGAGGTGTGGAGGTGCATGAGGCTTAGGCTCCCATAGCGCTCCATCTTTTCCCAAGAACCCCGCACGCTGCGGGTGGTATGGGAAGTAGCCTCAGGTAGATGGTGCGTGGAGAAGCAGTTCAAAAACATTAACCCTGTTTTGTTTATTTTAACATCTATCAGAAAAAAATATAGCCAGCTTATCAAAACGGTGATCTCTGGAATATAGTTGCTCAGAATGAGGCTAAAGTGAAATTATTTAAAGGTCTAATTTAAGGATAAATATTAGGGGGGGGCGCCTAAGTGGCTCAGTGGGTTAAAGCCTCTGCCTTCAGCTCAGATCATGATACCAGGGCCTGGGATCGAACCCTGCATCCGGCTCTCTGCTCGGAGGTGAGCCTGTTCCCACCTCCACCCCCGCCCTCTGACTGCCTCTCTGCCTGCTTGTGATCTCTGTCTGTCAAATAAATAAATAAAATCTTTAAAAAAAATTAGGTAACCACAAGCTGAGGAGGGTCACAGGTATAGCAAAACTTGTGGCTTCATATGGGGAAATCCTGGGTTACCTACAAGTGGAATTAGGATGAGGCTTGGAGCTAAGGTCAGGGCCCAGGTTAGAACTAGGGTAAGGATGGGGTGGGGTTAGAGGTTGGGGTAAAGGGTGCCTGGGTGGCTCAGTTGGTTAAGGGACTGCCTTCGGCTCAGGTTGTGATCCTGGAGTCCTGGAATGGAGCCCGGCATCGGGCTCCCTGCTTGGTGGAGTCTGCTTCTCCCTCTCACCCTACTCCCCTCATGCTTGCTCTCTCTCAAATAAATAAATAAAATCTTTAAAAGAAAAAAAGAAGAAGAAGCTGGAGTAAAGCCTCGGGTTAGGATTTGGGGCTATATCAAATTTAGGGGCACAGTTGGTGATGAAGTTTAGCAACGGAGTTAAGAATCAAAAGGAACAGGGGTGCCTGGGTGGCTCAGTGGGTTAAGCTGCTGCCTTCGGCTCAGGTCATGATTTCAGGGTCCTGGGATCGAGCCCCGCATCGGGCTTTCTGCTTGGCAGGGAGACTGCTTCCTCCTCTCTCTCTGCCTGCCTCTCTGCCTACTTGTGATCTCTCTGTCAAATAAATAAATAAAATCTTAAAAAAAAAAAAAGAATCAAAAGGAACAGAATTAGAGTCACTCTTGAGGCTTCCTATGTCACTTTAGCAGCTGAAGAGTCCATGAAACTCTCATATAGCACCCTAAGTGTGGCCTGCCTCCCTCCCCAGCATCCTCTTCTAAAAGCACCCGGCAGGGCCGTCTTGGTGTCTCAGTCGGTTAAGCGACTGCCTTCAGCTCAGGTCATATATAATCCCAGGGTCTCAGGATCGAGCCCTATGTCATAGCCCCATGTCTGGCTCCCTGCTCAGCAAGGGAGTTGGCTTCTCCCTCTCTCTCTGCCCCGCCCCCTATTCATGCTCTGTCTCTCAAATAAATAAATAAAATCTTTTTTTAAATTACAATAAAATAAAAGCACACCGCAGGGGTTCCCCTTGAGTTCACTGAACCCCTGGGTGGAGAGGCACAACCGTGGTCCAATCCAGGAGCCAGAGCCTCCAGCCGGGAGCTGATACTGCCCCCAGCGGACACAATTGGAAGGTAACCGTGTGTTCCCAAAGCTTTCTCAGCACAGGAAACCTCCTGCAGTCTCGCCCGCACCCCTCTGCAGTTACCTCATCGCCTTCTTTCTGCAGATGAACACAAGGTGGGGGTGGGGAAGGGAAGGTCACGCACCTTGCTCAAGGTCATTAAACTTGTACGTGCCGAGTTGGGGTCGGCCCAGCGGGCCGCCTGTGTCTAGACTGGAGCCATCTGTGGCCCACAGCTGCCTGGTGCATTGCCTCTTTGAGGGGGGTGGGGGGGAGAGGGGGGGGAGAAGGAGAGGGGCGGGGGCGGTTCTCTGCCCTCTCCTTCCCGCACCCTCCTGGTCTGTTGGTCTCACAAGATGTGAAATTCAACCTTTAGAAAGCCAACATCCCAACATTCTGGTTCCAGCACTTGAATTTCTACTACTTCTTTTTTTTTTTTTCTTTTAGAGCAGTGCTTCTCAAACCTTTTTATTTTTATTACCCCCATAAGGAACCTCTTTAGACATATTTTTACCTAGTCACGCACCCTCCCAGTGAAATTTTAATACTACAGTTTTCCTATAGATTCCTTAGGATTCTCTACATACAAAAACAGGTCATCTGCAAATAGAGATCATTCTACTTTTTCCTTATACGCATGTACTGTTTATTTGTTTATATGCCGTGTTCCTTTGGAGGGTCAGGAACCATTGACATATCTAAGGTTGTTAGTGGGACGCCCTTGAACCCATTTTCATCCTCTGTGGGGTAATATTTCCTCTGCTGAGAATGCATGATTTAGGGTAAGGCCTGAGCCCCAGTTACAATGGGGAAGTGTCCTTGGGGGTTGGGATTAACCCCACCATGTGGCTCAGTTCCTGGGTGGGAATAAGGTGGGAAGGGGCTGCAGGAAACCAGTAGGGAACACGAGCAGAGATCCATAAGGACATACTTCCCTGGAGTAGCCTTGGTACTGGGATGAGCCTGAGGCTTGGGGGAGATGAGGGCAGGCCCATCATTTAGTTTTGTATCCAAATCCAGATGTCAGCTCCAGACCTTTCAGACTTGAATAAAGCCAATGCCTGTGGTGATTCTTTTGAAAGAAGGGTCTAGAATTTCAACTGAGACACCCTTTCTCAAAATAAAACAAAAAATGAAAAACAACAACAACAAAAAAAACAAAGTTTGAAGTCTCTACCCACACTTACGAAACACATTTGCTGACAAGTGGAGGGTAAATTCCTTCATTCTTGGCTCAGGGAACTTCCTTAAACTCAGCCCTGAGGAATTCTTTAAAGACCAGCTGTCTGGACTGTACTAAAGTCAGTTTATAAATATAAATATCGCAAACTTGATAGCCAAGCAGATTACAAAAGCTAGCTCGCTAACCTTAGAAATTTTCCACGAAGCTAGCCAGCCCAACAAGCATGAGAGGACGTAACCGTGAAATCCCATGTCACCTGTCTGAGTGTCTGAAACTGTCGACCAGATTGAGTGCAGAGGGCCTGGAGATAGAATTTTCCTGAAAGACTCTCTCCTGGAGTTCTATAGCCATATGGCCCAGGCCGACACCAGAGCAGACTGATTCTATAGTTAATCAGACCACCCAAGGAGGAGGCAGAGGGCAGGGGAGGCTGGACCGAGGTGGAGTCCTGGTTGAGTCCATTTGGGAGCTGGGAAGGGTGCCAGGTGGTTAGGACACAGGTTTTGGAGAGACCTGGTTCAGAATCCTACGTGTGACCTTGGACAAGCTACTTAGCCTCTAGGGTCTCATATGCAAACTGGAAGTGATAATACGTACTTCATACTTCGGAAATGATGAGGACTAATGAGATAATATACATAAAGCCCTAAACTTTGAGTTGGCACCGCTGAATGAAAAATAAATCTATACCTCCAGTACCCTAGAGAAGACCCTGTGCCGACCCCCAGAAAGTCCTGTGGGCTTCTTCCTGTCATTGCCCTCCCCTTCTCCTCCCTTCCTCCTCCTCTCCACTCTCTCTTTTTCCTCCCTCCCTTCCTCCCTCCCTCTCCCCTCCTCCCTTCTCCTGCCCTCCCTGCTCCCCTCTCTTTCACTTCCCTCCTTTTCTCCCTTTCTCCCTCTCCTAATTCCGACCCATTTAAAATCTGAGAGACCCTGTCCCCAACTACTTCTCTCAGTACTTCTGTCCCCACCTCTCCAAGCCTCCTCTACCCCTGGGATACAGATCGACAACAATGATGACCATGACAATGGGGTGACCGGCAGGCTGGCATCTGGAGGGATTTACTGCTTCCCCTTCCCTCCTCAGCCCCCACCTGGTCACCAGACATAGCCGTATGCAGGAAGATCACTTTTTGCTGCACCAGCAGAGACGTGGGTCAGACGGAAGAGGTCTTGGGAGAAGCAAATAAATACATCAAGTTTCCAGCTGGGACTGGAGATAAGGGCTCAGGGAGATGAGGCTGAGGCTTCACTGACTCCAGGGAAAACCTATTTGGGGCACTTCAAAGAGGACTCTGCTAGGAACTAAGGGAGGGGGCTGTCCCTCCTGGGAGGTCACTGCTCTGGAAGGATGCTTCCTCCTTTTAGATTGGTAGGGACAGGCCTGGGAACAAGAATGTGACAGATCTAAGCTCCTGTCCCAGCTGAAACAGGAAGGTGGAGAGGTATGTCTAGCCCCCTGGCATAGGAAGGGGAACTGAGGCCAGGAAGGGAGAGAGACTTTCCCAAAGCCTCACAGATAGTCAGTGGAAAAGCAGGGTCAGCCCCCTGTTCCTGTTCTGGACCCCCTTACACTGAATTGTACCTGGCTGTCCCCAAGACATGGCCATTAGAACTGGCCTCCCCTGGGTGCAAAAGGAGACCTGCCAAGACCCACCTGAGGGAGGGATGTCCCTCCTCCCAATCTCTGCCCCAGCCAGCTGCCTTCCAGGAGGTGCTGTCCCTCTCTGGGACATGCTGTCAGTAATCGGGACATGCTTTAGTCAAGGGCACAGCCTCAGTCTTTTCCAGACATGGTAGGGTCTGCTTCCGGTGCCCAGGAGCCTTGGAGCGGGGTACAGGAGACCTGCATGGGGGCACGTTTCCCACCCAGAAACAGCCATCAGAGAGGCCACCTCTGCCTCAGACTTCCAAGAGCCTCCTAAGCAGCCTCCTAACCTCCTCTCTCTGAGGATACCTGAACCTGCTGGGTCGGGGAGGGCAGAGACAGAATCCGCCTGGTTCACAGCTGCCCCCCTGCCAAGCAGAGCGCCTGGCAACATGGGGGAGGCTGGATTCTGGCCGGTGGGATGAAGGACATAGCAGGCCCATTTCTGCACGTCCTTCCCTTGGCTTCTGCGGGCTTGGCTTCTGACAGCTCACATCTGTGGCTTTCTTCCTAGGCCTGCCCTTCGGGCTACTGGAGCTGACTCCCCACAGGCACAGAGAGGAGGAAGTGCCTGGAAGTTTCCATCCCTGGAGACAGCCCCTAGCCAATGTCTGACTGCTGTGTATCTCTCTGAGGTGTGATTTATGCCTAGAACTCCCCAGGATCAGGCCTCTGTGGCGGAGACTTCCTGAAATCACACACTGGCTTGGCTTCTTCCCCTTCATCTCCCACTTCCCTTCTCGAGGCCTGCCAGTCTCTGCTAAGAAATTTCCTCAATCATGGCTTGTGCATGAATCCCCACTGCAGCTCTACTTCTAGGAAACTCTTTCCAGAAACAAAGGAAGAGCCTGTTGCCAGTGAGAGACTAAAGATACCCAGGAGGAAATTTAATTTATTCTGTGCTATCAAGTGCCCCATCCATGCTGGTCTGACTTTGGTGGGGACCATAGAGGAGAAGGCTCTGGGTGACCCTCCAGAAGCTTTCAGCCTGGAGGGTGAAGGAGGAGGAGCCCCCACCCCCTGGACCCTGCCCTTGTGGTCTCTGATGGGTGCTCAGGAGGGGTTCTCAGAATAGGTGTTTACTATGACCTCTCTCCACTGATGGCCCCAGGCGATGGAGAACTGAGGGCCACAGAGCAGAGAGGAGTGGCCAGAATTGAAGAAGAGTCCTGGTCTTGCTTCTGCATGCCCCCACTGGTCAGGGAGCCCCTGGCAACCTTGGCATTTCTTCCTGGGCCTACACACCAGGCTTCTGAAATATTCAGTGATCAGATTTAATTTCACACACACACACACACACACACACACACAGGCCCTGAACCCTACAATGTGAAGGGCCTTCAAGATGTAATTTGTAGCAAGAGGACTCTCCCTGCCCTCAGAACAATGTGTAGCTGTTTGGGGAGGGGGCAGTTAGCTCCTGGCCCAGGTGTGCTGATGACCTGGAAAGATGAGGCAGGTGCAGTACCATGGGAGGGAAAACAAAGAAATCGTCCAATGACATGAGGAAGAAGGCAAGCAATGGTTCCCAGACCTCCCAAAGACCTCCTCCTGCAGGAAGCCAGGGTCTCAGAACTCAGCAGCACTGGAAGGGCCTCCGAGGTCACCCAGCCCACCCTCCTACCTTTGCAAGCATGGAGACCTAGCAGGAGAGAGGACAGGAGTCACGTAAGGTCATAAAAGGAGTCTGTGGAAGATTTGCACTGCCTCCACATTCTTCAGAAGACCTGGGGACAATTCTTCCTCCTGTCTTCCACCTCAACAGCAAAGGCCTGTCTTCCCTGCCATGGGACTGGGCAACGTACTCAGGATGTGAAGTCATATAGGAACATCTCTGAGTTCATAAACGTCTCCTGTTCATAAATATCCAACTGAAGACTCAAGCTTCCACGGCTCCCAAAATAGCTTTGGATCCCAGCACAGGCATTTCCAAGAACAAATTTTTATCATTTCAAGAATTCTGTGAAAGCAGAGAATTCTCTAGCTTGTATGGATCCTTACCCCAGAGAGCTCCCTATATCCTGGTCACACACTGTGCCCTGATCCTAGCCACAGACGTTGGACGTAGACTGGTCTGATCTCCAGATGAGGTGTCTCTTGCGATTTACTGTCTAACCATGGTGTCCAATATGGTTGATTACAGTTATGGTCAGTTTCATTTCAATTCATTCTGACACAATAGTAGATTACTCTCTCATGCCACCCCTCCCCCCAGCACTTTTCTTTAAAGGGGATTTCTTGCCTGTAGATAATCTTGGGATTGACTCTTCAACATCCATTTCAGGGCTAGATGATTACTCTCAGCCAATCAATTCAATCCCCTTGACCACTGATTGGCTCAGAGATGAGAAGTCCTAAACCAATAGGTGTCTATAAGACCTAAGGAGAGGTTATGGCTTCTAGAAAGGGAATCCAGTCTCTCTGTTCCACTACGAGTCTGTTACCACCAAGCATGTCACCCCAGCTGCTGCTGAAGCCTTCCAGTGCATCAAGGGACACAAGTCTCAGGCACAAGCCCCATTAGGGGTGGCAGAGGAGAGAGAGTCTGGGCCTGCCGATGTCACTGGGCCACTGAACCAACCAGACCTGAAGCCAGATCTGCTTCCTCCCTGCAAGATGATACCCACAGAGTTTAAAACACTTCATGATGGGAAGTTTGTTATCTGCAGATTGAAACCCTCCTTCACCCGCTGCACCCTACTATGGAGGGACTGGCGGCCCCACTCCCCACTCTGGGGAGATCTAGTCTTGCCTGGGCCAGGCAGAACAGCTAAGCATGTTGCCCCTCGCCCATGGGAGTGTTGCCTCCTTGAGGCAGGGGTTCCCCATCTTCAGCAAGACAAGCACAGACCCAGATAATTACATGAAATGCCACTGGAAGAGCTGTCGTTAATTTTGATGGCAATAAAGGGCCTTGCCAGCATGTTAAGCTAATTTCCTGAAAGCACTAGGAGGAAGGTTGTGGACTGGATCCCAGATTATTAATAATGTCGAGCTTCATTTGAACCATTTAGGAAATTCCTCCCAGTTGCCTCCAGCAAACTGCCACAGGTTGCTACTTCCCTCTGAAACCAACAGCCTTCCCAAATGCAAATGTGGATTTTTTTGTTGTTGTCATTTTCCCCTGGAAAATAATTAAAGTCACAGTGCCCAATAAATACTTAAACAGATTGTGGTTTTAATTAAAAACCTTCCACCAGGGCTGCAGCTGCAGGTCTCTCTTTCCAAAAAGGCACACTGGTGACAGCTACAGGCATGAGAATCTGAGTTTCAGTATTCTGATTGTTGCCTATGCCACGGAGGGTGGGGCAGGGAGGGAGTAAGGAGAGACTTGTGGGGGCAGGGCCAAGGTCCTTCTCCCTGTGGGGGAGGCAGGACCCAAGGAACATCTCATCGTATCTGTACCCAACTCTGGAAGGTAATCATAATGACTAATTCTGGTTGTTGTTAAAAAAAATAATAATAATTCCTGGGGCGCCTGGGTGGCTCAGTGGGTTAAAGCCTCTGCCTTCGGCTCAGGTCATGATCCCAGGGTCCTGGGATGGAGCCCCGCATCGGGCTCTCTGCTTAGCGGGGAGCCTGCTTCTACCTCTCTGCCTGCCTCTGTGCCTACTTGTGATCTGTCTGTCAAATAAATAAATAAGGGGCGCCTGGGTGGCTCAGTGGGTTAAGCCGCTGCCTTCGGCTCAGGTCATGATCTCAGGGTCCTCGGATGGAGCCCCGCATCGGGCTCTCTGCTCAGCAGGGAGCCTGCTTCCTCCTCTCTCTCTGCCTGCCTCTCTGCCTGCTTGTGATCTCTGTCTGTCAAATAAATAAATAAATAAAATCTTAAAAAATAATAATAATAAATAAATAAATAAAATCTTTTAAATAATAATAATAATAATAATTCCTTTCTGAGCACTAAGTGCCAAGTACTGGGTGCTTTGCATGCATTGACTCACTGAATCCTCACAGCAACCTGATAAAATAGATATTCTTATTTATGATCTTTTTCTCCCTGAGGCACAGAAAGGTTAAATAACTTGGCCAAGGTCACACAGCTAGTACCTGGTGGAGTCTGATGCTAAAACCCTTCCTCCTAAACACTCCATTGAGTGTGTACGAGGGGAGGGAAAGATGGACGGGTTAGGGTGGGGGTACTATCATAAACTGGCACTGGCTTCCCAGAAGGGTGAGCTTTCTGCTGGAAATTAGAAAAGAAAGCAGCTTCTTAGGGAGAGAGGTGGGAACGCTATGAAGGTGTGTTGGGAGGTAGGGGAACAAAGTGCAGAGCTGCAAGATGGGAGCCGTGAGTGTTACAGAGATCTTGCGGGAGTGCAGCTGCCGGAAGGATCTCCTGAGCGCTGCCAAGCATTGAGAATCTGATGCCCATCTAATGACTTTCCGAGGCCCTTCCCACATCCTGAAATCACCCGCGTGCCAGTCGCCAACTGATTCGCACAATGTTGTATGTCGGGAACTTTTCATTAAGCATCTATGACTTCCGATCTCGCAGGGTTTTTTTTTTCCCCACCTTAGAGCCAACAGATTTTCTTTTTCAAGATCTCGACATTTTAGGTACCTGACAAAATCAGAAGACTTAAGGGCTGTGTTCTAGAACCCTCCTACAGGTCTCAAAGAGAAAGCGCTCACCCCGCCCGGGATGGGGCGGGGGGGGGGGGGGGGGGGTTGTTGGGGAAGGCACACAGGAAGGTTTCCTCCCAGGAGGGTCTATTCGTTCAGCCGGCATTCTGAGGGTGACTATTGTGCCCTGAGTGCAGGGAACACAATGGGGTGCGAAGCGGGGGCTGTGGCGGTGTTGGGCAAAGGAGAGGAAGTTGCAGATTCCTGGGACGCAGACTGGGTGGCGTGAGAAGGAAAGGTCCTGTGCCTTGGGTAAGCGGCCCCCAACCTGCTGGACCTCGGAACAGGGACAGCGCAGGGCTTAGGGCGGCGCTCCAGCCTCCGGCTACCATTGCCCCAGCCTCAGCGCCCGACAAGCGGTGTCCAGCAGGGGGCGCTCACGAACCAGGCCTTGGACCGAAACCTTGAGTCCGTCCACACAGCCGCGGGAACGACTGCGAGGGTCCACTGGGTTTCCACCCGCCCCAACCTCCAGACCGTTCGGGTCGTAGAAGTCGAAGTTAAAAGTCAGTCCGCAAAAATCTGCCCGGAGTCACAGCCCTCGGCTCCTGCGTCTGCCTAAGTTCTGGACCCCAGCCTGGTCAAAAAGTCTGAGTCCGGATTCCCCAGATTCCGATTCTGGGACACCCCCTTCTCCCTCCAACTCTGGCAGCTTAGAACCTTGAATCTCTTTTCTTCCCTCACCTACGGCAACGCACCTGATTAGGTGCCTGTTTCTTTAACGATCAAAGACGTGGGCGGCGGCGGGGGTGGTGTGTTCACTCTCGGCTCCCCAGCCCCTCAGTAACTGTACCGTTATTAACATTATAGACATCAGACCTGCTCCTGCGCGCCCTGGCGGCGCGGGGCGAAACGTGCGGTGCTCTCCCAGCTGAGCCCGGAGGCTGATCCTGGAGTCGTGGCCCCCATCCCAGGCCTCGGCGGACTCTGCCAGGGCAGGCACTGGGCGCTCCGGGGTCGAAGGCGGGGGTAAGGGTTGTCTTCCCCACACCCCCCGGGGCCGGCTGGGGGAACAAAAGCGCTTGCTGGAGAGTGGGCGGGTGTCGCAGGGACCCCTGGGAGTCTGAGCTCTCGTCTGGGTGGCCACCACATCCTTAGTCTCCGTCCTGGCCCCGGGAGCCCTGTGTCCCTGCCGAATTCCCCAGGCTTCTGCATTCCCGGCAAGTGAGCTTAGGAAAAGGGGTCTTACTTGGCCCGCGGGCCCGGGAGGTTCCCGGGACGCTGGCGGGGCGGGTCCCGGCGGGCCTGGGAAGATCTCCGCGGAGAATGAGCGAGCCCATTCTCCCTTCTACTCCCCAGCCTCTGTCTTCTAGTACATCAGCGCTTCCAAGTTGTCCCTCGCCCGCCTGCCTACCTTTCCGCCTCCAAGACGACGGCAAAAAGAACCAGAAAAAAGGTGAAAACTGGGTGGAGGGTCCACAAGCTGTGCGCCTCCCCGCCGGAGCCTCGGTCCCAGCCTCTCTGGCCGGCGCCCCTCCCCGGCGCCCAGGGAAGTCTCCAGGACCGACGACCCGGGACCTGACTGTCCATCCTTGCAACTGGTCCCTCACCTCCCAGACCCCTCTTCCAGGACCAAGACTCGCGGAAACGCCCCCCCACCCAGCGTTCTCATTACGCACCCCCCTCCCCGCCCCTCGACCTTGCTCCGCGGACAAAGAGGCTATACCAGACCGGCCGACCGCGCCACTCCCTGGCCCAGCCTCAGGGACTCATTCGCAGACTAGGGGGCTGCTTGCGCTGTCCCACTGCAGAGTCGAGGTGCTCTCAGCGTTCCACCCTCCTTGAAGACACCATCCCTCTCAGGGCGTCCCTGTGCCCCCTCCCCCAGTTCGTCTGTGGGGACCACAGGCCCAGGCAGGTGGAGTGAAGTTCTGGGTTCTCAATTCTGGTCGGAAGGAAAGAAAGGTGCTGGTCCCAGCCGGTTGGGCCGCCTGCAGCGACCGCAGGAGTAAGAGAGAGGGAGGGATGCAGAGCGTGCGAGCGCAGGTCGGTTCATATTTAATTTACAAAAGATCCTCGGAATGAGTCGGATAGTCTCTTCAGCTACAGCGCTCTCCGTCCGTCTCTCTTCCCCACTTCCCCAGCTCATTAAAATGCTCAACACTCAAATCGGAAGATTGATCTCCGCAGAGGCCCCAAACCCGGGCCATCGACCCACCGGCCAGAGAAACCCCCCCACCCCAGCCCCTTGGGGGGGGGGGGGCTTGGGGGCTGCGCGTGCCCCGAGAGAGCTCTATGTCTACGGAAAGGACGGGGGAAGGGAGGAGGCTGGGGGGGGGGGTGTCTCCCGGAGCCAGTATCCCCTTCTGGATTCTGGCGGGCAACTCTGTCTCTGGGGCTGCAATGGGCAGTGAAGGAGAGTTTTAGCCAAATGCCTCGACATTCCTGTGCCTCCACCTCCTCGCCGCTTAAAGAAATGTCGGGGTTTCGCCAGAGACAGGGAGCAGGAGTCGGGAACAGCGAGTATTCGAATCTGCCGAGGCCGGCTGTTGTGTAAGGGTGTGAGACATGCTGGCGGTGGCGGGCCGCGGAGGCTCTGGGGGCTAAGTGTGTGGGGTTGACGGTGTGTTTGCTGGTGAGGCTGTGAAGGCGTTGGCGAGGGAGGGACAGTGAGAGAGATGCTCCGGCCTTAAGTTCCCAGCCCACACTGCTCTGGAGGAGCTGACGTTTTGTAACCATCCCTGTGCTGTTGTCTGCCGCAGCCCCGGGGCCCCATTTTCCCGGAGCTGGCAAGATCCGAGGGTGAGACACTTGGGTGTGCCCAGGCTGTCCCACTGGGGAGGCGCACCCACCGCACCCGGGAACGCGCACAGGCGGCTCACTGGGCTGTGGGCTTCAAGCGCTGGTTTAGCTACGAAACAAAAACAAAAACAAAAAACAAAAAACGAGACTTAAAAGAGTATGGCTTAAGCTGGCCAGGGCGGCGGTGGGCTGGGGTCCAGGCGTTTCTTTCCCAGGCTCCTGGCGGGGTCGTGCGCTCGCCTCTCTTCGGGTTGGACTGGCGGGGGGCGGGGGAGACCATCTACCCAGATCCTAGCAAAAATAGCAGGGAGGGTGAGACGCTCTGCTAACACTATCAATTATGCATCGTGTTGAACGTGGCTTCGGGGAGGAGGCTGGTAGTGGGGAGGGGGGTGCGGGAAGGAAGGGTTCGCGGGAGCCCGGCTGCGCACAGCGCAGCAGGTCCTACTTCAGGTCTGTCTGTGCCACAGCCGGCATTTGCAAAAAGAGTTTAAAGGCAAAGACACGCCCCCCCCCCTTCAGTCGTGCGCTTTTCCTTCCCCCAAATTCCTTAAAGATGGTTTGTCTCACGTGTTGCGGGGCGTAAAAGCGGCTCTCTTTCAATTAGCAGCGAAGCTCCCCGGCCCTGGCGGGACCCGCGTGTGAGGGTGAGTGTAGCGTGAAAGTGTGTGTGTGCACGGGAGGGAGAGAATGGTGAGTGTCCCGAGTGAAGGTGTGCCTTTGAAAATGTGTGTGAACATCAGGAGGCCTCAACACATTGACTCGGTAATTATTACATGATGATGGATAATTCTACCATGTGAAGGTCAACTGTGCGGAAGGTGTGAAGGTCTGTGTGTGTCTGTATCAATGTGTTTGAACGTGGTGGGGGGAGGATGGCGATGTGATTAGGCATAGTGACAACGTCTGCAGATGTGTAAATGCGGAGGGACGTGGGGCATGGGTGTGCATTGAACTGGGAAGAGCTCAGATGAGGGCGATGAGTGTGGGGGGCGCCCCTTGAGCCCAACGTGTCTCAGCCTCGGGGAGAGCCTCTACGGCTTTAACAAATGTGGATGATGCGGGAGGTGGGAGAGGCTGTGCGCGTCCCTGCCGCACCGGGAGCGCGCGCGGACTCTCTTCAGTCTGCAGCCAGCCAGACGTGGGGGGAACAGACGCGGAAGGAAAAGCTGAAGCGGGACCTCAGGGCTAGGGAGGTCCCCATACTTACCTGTCCCTTTCTCTGCCCCTCCCAGTCTTTTCCACAGCCAGCAACAGATGTGGAAAGCGCCCTTGGGCACTGTCCTGGCTCGGAGACCTCAAGTCTGGAGAAGGGGCTGCAGCCCGAGGGCAGTGCGCGAAGAGTCAGCGAGCAGCGGGTAAGCCGCGGGACCGCCCCACAACCTCAACCCAGGGTTATGGTACCCATCTGGGGTACCATAACCCGCTGGAGCTATGGGGGGGGCACGGAGGGGTGGGGAAGGGCCCTCCCCCGGGAGCAAAGGCAGCGTGAGGGAACCCGGGTTCCCAAAGATGGGCTTGTGGGAGGGGCTCTGCCCAACCTGCAGGGAGTTCTAGGTGGGAGCAGCGGGAAGTCTCCGCGAAAGCGCGTTTGTATGGCTGGGTATAAGGTTTTATGGGGCGGGGGGGGGGGGGGGGGGGGGGGGGGGGGGGGGGGGGGGGGCGGGGTTGAGGTGTGCTAGGCTTCGTGGAGCTGTAGAAAAGGGACAGAATCCTGCACGACGACCTGTCTTTTGGGGACTCCTATACCCTCTGGGAGCTGCCAGGGCTCCTCCGTGATGGGAGGTGTGATTCTTTGAATCTTCAGTGACATCCTCCTCAATGCTCCAGGTCCATGCATGGGGAAGGACCTCCTTCCTCAGACAGAAGTTGACACAGCAACCTTGGTTCTCCCCTCGAGGGAGTTGCAGCCCAGGGCAGGCTGCTTCAGTATGTGGGGGATGGGTGGCTGGGAGCCTACTGCCCCCGGTCCCGCCTCCCTCCCACCTCAAGTTCTCTATCCGCTGGGATTTCGGTCTCAGTGGAGGGCTTTTGTGCATGCGCAAGCGAACGCCTGTGCTGCCTGTGTGCGGGTGGGTTCGTTTGAGGACTTGTGTCCTTGTGTCTGTCAGCTCACACAATGAACAGGAAAGCACCACGACGGAGAACCCTGTCCGGATGCTAGGTTCAGCTGAAAGAACAATGAGGTCTCCAGGGTATAGTTTGTCCATGTCTGGGTGTCCTTGTGTTTGTGTGCTAGAAAATGTGCTGTGAACCTCTAAACCCCTGCAGAAGTTGCAAGTTTGATGGCGGTGCCCAGGCTGTGTTTGTGTTGTTGTGTGAATGTATGGGCGCGTGTGCGAATGCGGTGAGTGGGACAAAGAGCTTGAGGAAAGACAACAGGCCATAGACAGAAATACTTTTTCTGTGTACCCTTGTCACGGAGTTAAACGAAGGCTTAGAAACACACCTGAGGGTCAGGGCAGAGCCCAGAGCAGACAGGGGAGCGGCTGAGTCTCTGGAGTGCCAGACTGAATGGGTAGGTGGGAGTGGGGGGTAGGGGTCGAGGCACAAGTCCGCTAGAAAAGGAAGTCAGGGCCAGAGAGAGAGCATACATTGAATCCTGAGACTTTTATTGCGCCCCCACTCGTGTCCAAGAGAGACTCTTGGGCACAGAGGAGAAGGTCTGCCCCAGACGGGTTTGCGGAGGCAGAGCTTAATAGGGAGAGGGAGGCTGGATCTCATAAGTCACCTTCTCCCCTCTTTCCCCAGCTTCCATCCGCAGGATCCGCGATGGTGCCCCTGCGGGCTCTGTGGCTGGCCTGGGCTCTGCTAGGAGTGGCCGGAGCATGCCCAGAGCCGTGCGCCTGCGTGGACAAGTACGCACACCAATTCGCCGACTGCGCCTACAAGGAGTTGCGCGAGGTGCCGGAAGGACTGCCGGCCAACGTGACCACGCTGAGTCTGTCGGCCAACAAGATCACCGTGCTGCGGCGCGGGGCCTTCGCCGACGTCACGCAAGTCACGTCGTTGTGGCTAGCGCACAATGAGGTGCGCACGGTGGAGCCCGGCGCCCTGGCAGTGCTGAGCCAGCTCAAGAACCTCGACCTAAGCCACAACCTCATATCCAGCTTCCCGTGGAGCGACCTTCGTAACCTGAGTGCGCTGCAGCTGCTCAAAATGAACCACAATCGTTTGGGCTCACTGCCCCGGGATGCGCTCGGTGCGCTGCCCGACCTGCGCTCCCTGCGCATCAACAACAACCGGCTGCGTACCCTGGCTCCTGGCACCTTCGACGCGTTAAGCGCACTGTCCCATCTGCAACTCTATCACAACCCCTTCCACTGCGGTTGCAGCCTTGTGTGGCTGCAGGCCTGGGCCGCAAGCACCAGGGTCTCCTTACCAGAGCCCGACTCCATTGCGTGTGCCTCGCCTCCCGCGCTGCAGGGGGTGCCGGTGCACCGCCTTCCCGCCCTGTCCTGTGTACCACCCAGCGTGCGTCTGAGTGCTGAGCCCCCGCCCGAGGCACCGGGCAGCCCCTTGCCCGCCGGCCTGGCGCTCATGCTACACTGCGTAGCTGAAGGACATCCCACACCCCGCCTGCAATGGCAACTTCAGATCCCGGGTGGCACCATAGTCTTAGAGCCTCCCGTCCTGAGCGGGGAGGACAACGCAGATGGGACCGATGACGGGGAGGAGGAAGGAGATGGGGATGGGCCCACGCAGACGGAGGCCCCAACCCCGACTCCAGCACCCGCTTGGCCCGCGCCCCCAGCCAACCCACGTTTCCTGGCCCTCACAAACGGTTCCCTGTTGGTGCCCCTCCTGAGTGCCAAGGAAGCAGGCATCTACACCTGCCGAGCCCACAATGAGCTGGGGGCCAACTCCACCTCACTACGCGTGGCAGTGGCGGCTGCTGGGCCCCCAAAGCACGCTCCTGGCGCTGGGGGAGACTCTGAAGGGCAGGCCCCTACTTCTGAACGCAAGTCCACAGCTAAAGGCCGGGGCAACAGCGTTCTACCCTCCAAGCCCGAGGGCAAAATCAAAGGCCAAGGCCTAGCCCGGGTTAGCATCCTCGGGGAAACGGAGGCGGGGCCGGAGCAGGAGGAGGAGGAGGCAGGTGAGGGAGAGGAAGCAGAAGACCAGATCTCTTCGGATCCGGCGGAGGAGCAACGCTGTGGCCACGGGGACCCCTCGCGGTACGTGTCCAACCACGCATTCAACCAGAGCGCAGAGCTCAAGCAGCACGTCTTTGAGCTGGGCGTCATCGCGCTGGACGTGGCGGAGCGCGAGGCTCGGGTGCAGCTGACGCCGCTGGCGGCGCGCTGGGGATCTGGGCCCGGCGGGGCTGGGGCTGCCGGGCGGCCGGGGCGGCGGCCGCTGCGCTTGCTCTACTTGTGCCCAGCGGGGGGTGGCGCAGCAGTGCAGTGGTCGCGCGTGGAGGAGGGCGTCAACGCCTATTGGTTCCGAGGCCTGCGGCCTGGTACTAACTATTCAGTGTGTTTGGCGCTAGCCGGGGAGGCTTGCCACGTGCAAGTGGTGTTTGCCACCAAGAAGGAATTGCCCTCGCTGCTGGTTATCGTGGCCGTGAGCGTATTCCTGCTGGTGCTGGCCACCGTGCCCCTGCTGGGCGCCGCCTGCTGCCACCTTTTGGCCAAACACCCCGGTAAACCCTATCGTCTTATACTGCGGCCACAGGCCCCTGATCCCATGGAGAAACGCATCGCCGCTGACTTCGACCCACGTGCCTCCTACCTCGAGTCCGAGAAAAGCTACCAGGCAGGCGGCGAGGCAGACGTCGTGGAGCCAGAAGAGGCTCCTGGGGAGAGCCTCGACGAAGACGCGGAGCAAGGGGACCCAGGTGGGGACCTGCAGAGGGAGGAGAGTCTGGCGGCCTGCTCTTTGGTGGAGTCCCAGTCCAAGGCCAACCAAGAGGAGTTCGAGGCGGGCTCTGAGTACAGTGATCGGCTGCCCCTGGGCGCCGAGGCAGTCAACATCGCCCAGGAAATTAATGGCAATTACAGGCAGACGGCAGGTTGAACCCCCAGCCCCACCGGCCTGCCCATTCCCATCCCCCACCTTGGGTGCCTGGGAGAAGAAGCCTAGGGCTGGCAGGATGTACGCCCACCACCCCACCCGCAACCTTCGCTTACTCCGCCCCTTTACCAGCCCCGACCTTCATTACTGGGGACTTCGAGAGGGGAGTTGGATGACTGTACCAGTTCCCAGCCACCCATTATCATCATTGTCTTTGAGGGCTCAATTCCCCTCCACGGCAAGCACAGTTACTCACTCTCCTCTCTCCCTATAATGCACCACCCGCTGACGGGGAAGCGGAATCCAAGCCTCTCCATTCCCACCCTAATTGTTATCTGCGATATCTGCTCTGCAGCCTACCCCCCACCCTAGGCTCTGGAACCAGAGGAAACAGAGGAGACCACGGAAATATCTGGTGGTAATGCTATGGCGTGGGGTCAGCCAGGGATCCGCAGCAGATGTCCCTTGCTGTAGGGTCCCACCTAGACCCCTACTCCAACATTTCTGGGGTGCACGTCCCAGAAGCCAGGAATCCGTGGCAACTCCCTAGTTTTAGTTTCAAAGTCCCCTTGCGACTGGGAAACAAACCCTTCTGTCCCCCACCCCCAATCCGCTTCTAATCAGCTGGAGCCAAGCCCGGTGCCTGGGGCGCCTTTCAGCTCCGCGCTCCGATTTTCATATTTTCGTGTTTTGTTTTTGTTTTCCCTCAGACAGCGACGCTCCGGGTCCGGTGCTAACACCCCCTTCCCAGCCTCTGGGAAAATTGGATGTGTATGAGGGGGTACAACAGGGAATCCGTTTTCTCTCTCCGGCTCTCCTAGCTTAAAGCGCCGAGGAACCGCGCTCCCTTTTAACGCAGAGAGCGTGGGCTTGGTCCTGGGTGAATTTCGTTGTGGGTGACTTGGGGTTTCCGGAGTTCAAGCACTCCACAGCTGGGGTTCAGCTGCTGCACGTGGCCCAGACCTCCGTTCGAGGTGCGCTGGGGGCAAAGGAAGCCTAGTGCGGACTCCCTGGGCCGGGTTTCACGCAAGGGCTTGCGCCCTGGTTCGCACAAAGCCTGCGCGTGACGGTGCGTCGGGATCCGGATGGAGAAAAGCCCCTGGGTCCTCGCGTCTCCCCGCCCCGCCCCTCCTTCCACGAGAACAGTATTTGCCTGGCGTGTAGTCATAGACGAGCGTGCTCTGTAGGAGAAGTCTGTGTTCTGTAAAGTGTGACCGTGTAGTGTAGGGGGGCGGGAGGGCAGGCAGGTGGGCGGGGAGGGAGGGGGCGGGAGGGTGGACACGGCGCGGCAACTGGGGCGGGGTCCTTTTTTTATTCTTGAAGGTTAAACGTCGGGATTGGGATTGGGGGTGGATTCGGTCGTCGGGACTTGCCCGTCCGCGAAGCGCAGCACAAGTGCGGCCCGGGGCGGAGTAGCTCCCCCTCCCCGGAGCCCGCGCCCTTTTCTAAAGGCGTCTGTATGTAAACAGTCAATAAAACAATCGATTTGATTTGGGCTTGGTGACTCTTTGTGGGGTGGCGGGGGGGGGGGGGGAGGGGGACAGAGGAAGGAAGCCTGGAGGATGCTGGAGGAAACCGCTGTAGGAGGGAGCCCCCAGGATCCTCCCATTGGGATCCTTTGTGTGAGTTCGCGTTGCTTGGACTGTCCTGTGATTTTGCCAGGTGTTTACACCCGGCACCCGCTCCTTCTTAGAGCGTCCAACTCCCGGCGGCAGGGGGCGAAACCACGTGGGCTTGAGCTGGCTGGAAATGAGTGGGAGGGGCTTCAGGGAGGGTGGGGTGGTCCCTACAGACTGAACGGCAGTTCAGGGGTGCCTGTGTGTGGGGGGGTGGTGCGCCTGAGTGTGTTGTGTAGCTGCCAAATATTCCTTGAGTTGACATAGTCGCTATGATGGGGTGTGGCTCTGTGTGTGTGTGTGTGTAGACTGCCTCGTTTCTGTTTCAACTCCAGTCCCTCTGTTCTCTGAGAAGCCAGTGGGGGAATTCACAGGGGCATGTGCGCATGCCCAAGCGTGTGCGTGTGCGTGTGTGTGTGTGTGTGTGTGTGTGTTTGTGTTTGGGGGTGCTCAGTGAATGATGGACAACTGACAAGGTCTGTGAGTCTCTTGGGGTGGGTGGAGGTGAGTAGAATCTGGTTGATTGAATCGTCCTAGAAGTGAGGCTTCTTGTGTTGAGAACAGGGGAAGGAAATAGCAGGAGCCAGAGCGGGAGCTGTGGTCCTGACCTCCTTCTGGTGCTTGGGTCGGGTTGGCTGTGAGTTCCAGCTGAATCCCCCCGCAGAATAGGGAGTGGCCAGGAAGGGAGGTGTAAGAGGAAAGGCATAAAAATAGGGGAGAAGATAGAGATTTTGTCCCTACTCTCCAGCTTCCAGTTTCTTCTTCCTCACCCTGACAGTGAGTATTAAGACTTCCTAATTGGACCAGTGCAGGCTGGGGACTGGGCCCATGTCCAAACACCCAGCCTCCTATCCTAGCCTGTCTCCTGGCAAAGACGGCGGCTGGGATTCTTCCCAGGGCTGGAGCCTCTGTTCCCTGCTCAGACGAGCAAACCTGTGTCAGAGAACAAGTCCCTTCTGAGAGTCACAGCTCCATTTTGCCCCTGCAGCTCACCTCACTGTTGGGGACACAGCTCAGAAATATCATCTTGTATTATAAAAGCTTTGTTTTGCTTGGAAATGCTGCCTTTGAGCAGGGGGCAGGGACTGGCTCAATTTTTGTAACTGGTTCAGGAATCCACCCACATGATTGCATTGGGCAGAGGCCTGGCTGGGCGGGTGAGGGCTTAGCAGTTTGGGCCTAACCCAGTTTTCTGGTCATGGGTATAGGGGGAGAGGGGAATGAAGGGATCCTTCCTGTCCTCCCTAAGGATTAGGGGTTTTGCTGGAGACCCTCTAGAACCCTGAGTGCCCCAGGCAGATAGGCAGAGTTCTGAGAGTTCTTCCCCTCCTTTGTCCTGGGCCAGCCTTCCTAATGGACAGACACCCACAGCTGAGCTAACCTAGTGCTGTCAGGGCAAAGCCAGGCCCAAAGGCTCAGCTCCCAGGACCGGACTAGGCGGGTGCTGGAGGTGGAGGACCAGGGTGCCATGACACCCTATTGACTGTCCCCTGGGATACCAGTCCCCTCTGGCCCTTACCAGCTTCTGTGCGAATGGATGATTGGCACGTACACAGAATGTTCTCCAGGCTCTGGCCTTCCTTCCTATCTCTTTTTAAATTTTATTCTTTCATTTCCTCCCCTTCTCTCCTTTCTCTTTTCTTTTTCTTTCTGCATCTACCTTATTTCTTCATTGAAGAATCTCTTAAAGGCCCAGGGTTGGAAGGAACCCTGAAGCCTTGCCCAGTGGAGACGTCATTCCTTCCTCAGGTGTTTTAGGAGCTCCATCCTGCTTACCCAGTGCTGGGTGTGGTGTCTATATGGGGTGTTTGTCCAGATCAGATGAGGGTCCCCAAACATGGGGTGACGATTGGGTGGAAGTCAGTGGCAGGGTGGGAGGGGAAAGAATTCACCTGAGGCAGAACAAAGTAGACAGACGCTTATTGAATCCACCAAGGGAGCAGAGGGCAGACCCCAGAGGAGCAGCTGTCTGCAACTGAGGCAGTGGGCGGGGGCCATCTTTAAGAGGGGGAAGGTAAGCAGGTAAGGTAACTATGGAATTTGCCTTTTTTGGTAACTGGGCCTAGTTATAAGCAGCCCATTGTTCAGTGAGGGCCTCTGGATATCTTGAGTTGGGTCCCCTGTATTCAGCCAGGGGGGTCTCTGTGACCCCTTTCTATATTCCATTGCTCAAGCCTATTTTCCTACACAATGGGGAGCTCACTCTTGCTCTGTCCCCCAAGTAACAGACTGTTGAGCTGTATAAAGGTCACATCTCCGTGAGATCCCACAGAGGTCTGCTGATGTGTACCACCTCCATCCCTTACTCCAGGGCTGTAAAGCTTTCCATTCTATGCAGATTTTTTTTTTTTTTCATGTCTCCAGGTCCCGTGCCAGCTTAGCTCTCTCTCGTGTATTTTGCGTAAAACTTAGCTGGATGCGGCAAAGGAATGGAATCAAGTGGGTTAGGAATTCGTGTGTGTGTGTGTGTGTGTGTGTGTGTGTGTGTGTGTGTGTTGTAAGCACTTATCGAGGGGACCTGGAAAATGCTCAGAGAATGCAATATGACAGCGGTAGCCTTGGAACTCAGAGCAATTTATCAGGAGCAGTAATTCTGGGAGCTACAGAAACCAGATGCCCAGGATGTGGCCTTGAATCAGATTGGAAACCTGTCTGCAGGAAGGTGATTTGAAAGGAGTGCCCCCCTGCCCCACCCTCCCCCCCAAGTGTCTCCTAAAGATGGGCAGGAATGAGAACCATCATGAAGATCGTTAGGGAAAGTCCATTAATACAAAAGGACAAAGGGACACAGGGCTTCTTTGAGAAAGAAGCATCTGGAACAGACACCCCCCACACCCCACACACACACACACACCCACACCCCGCCCCCGCCAGCCGCCCCATGCTTCCCGATCTTGTGTTTGGAATGCAGCCCTCCACCCGTGACACTAGCATAACAACCACAAGTAAAGCTAACATTTCTAAAGATTACTCAAGTCAGTAAATGTTTGGACAGTTAATCCTTGGAGGTGAGGCTAATCTTGATTTTCCCTCCTTGATCTCAGGGCAGAACATTTTGGTAAGGAAAGGAAAGGGGATGGCATCTTGCTACAAGGTTCTTGCCCCAGATTCATTCATATCAGAGCCCCAGTTATGGTATACTCCAAGGGGAAAGAAGGAGCCTCTGCCCAACAAAGAGACATCATCCGCAGAGAAAGAATGATGATGTCTGAGAAACTGAGAGAAACTGGAGGGCCTTTACCTTTCAGGCATGACGTGCATTTTCTACCGAAAAACCCAGCCTCAGAGACTAGGACCTAAGAAAGGCCCCAAGTAGAGACCCTAAATTGTGAAATCTGACCTAACAAATACCTTTACCTTGTAAATTGCCAACATGAAGATATTGACAAGAGCAATTCTGTTGGAAGATTGGGGATGGGGCAAGCAGAGCCATTTCAGCTGTGATGTATCAATTAATTGATTGCATTTGTAACACACCTACCTACACATACGTGTTCAATGACAAGATTTTGCCGTAGGACTCGGTAGAGAATTATGCACTGAAAATGGAAGGTCTGCTGTGACTGGCATATAAAAGAGATTGAATAAGAAAATGTCTTGCAGTATTAGCATTTAATTCTAATTATGGCCAGTTTTCCTAATGAGACTTGATATGGATTTTTTAAAAAGCCATCCAGAGACCCCATGATGGGCAGAAAATAAAACCAACTCGTTGGGTTAAATCAGTTGGAAAGACTTTGTACGATTCCTTGGTTGAGCAAGTAATTTAGGTAATTTGAAGATGATATGATTTTTTAAATTGTGCTAATTGCTCATGCTTTGTCTGGACATGTGAATGTAAGTTTAATAATTAAGTTTTGGTCCACATGGAATAAGGAAAATAAATGTTTATATTTTTATCAACTGTTTATGGCTTAAACATGTCCCCTTGTGTATTAGGAGTTAATTTGGTTTTGGCAAATTAGATGCACTTTCTCTTAGCAACACTCTAGCAAACTGGTCCTTAAATTGAGTCTAAAAGCCATTCGAGGCGTCCAGCCATTTGAGAGAAAAACTGCCACAATCATAAACATCAGAGAGGAACTTTGTAAGAATTGATCAGTGTTTAAATAGGGAAAGAATGGGAGTGGAGAATTAATTATCAATGCTTTTTTTTAGTAAAAGTGACTTCTGTGTATTTAGACAGACTAAAAATGTTAATGGTGACCTAGTAAATATTAACAATCAGTAATTAAAATTAAATTAAGTTAAAATGACTTATTAATAACATTTATTGAACTCCTACCATATTTCAGGGACACACATACTATGGAATTTATAATCATTACTTTATTAATCTTTTTGATAATCTTGTGTGGTGATAATATTATTATCCCAACTTAGGCAAAGAAAACCAAAAGCGGAGAGGGTTAGTCATTTGCCAAAGGTCATATAGCTGTGATTTGCAGGATTGAGGTTTGTACTCAATCCTGCAAAGAGGATGGCTAAGATGGCTAGCAACAGAGCTCTTAGCCATAAAACCAAACCTCCTTCTGATACCTATATAAATCAGATTAAGTGAAGGATAATATATTTTATATAACACTAATTTTGCTGCTGATTATCAAGTTTGTCTAGAAAAAGAGTTTCTCTTGCAGTCTCTCTTATTTCTCAAAATAGCCATTTTATCCCCAATTACAAAAGTTATGCGTAGGACGCCTGGGTGGCTCAGTGGGTTAAAGCCTCTGCCTTTGGCTCAGGTCATGATCCCAGAGTCCTGGTATGGAGCCTGGCATCGGGCTCTCTACTCAGCAGGTAGCCTGCTTCCCCTCCTCTCTCTCTCTGCCTCTCTGCCTGCTTGTGATCTCTGTCTGTCAAGTAAATATATAAAATCTTAAAAAAAAAAAAAAGCTAAAAGAAAAAAGTTATGCTTGATTAAATGTAAATGGGTAGAGCCACTTAGGAAAAATATTTGGCAGTATACAAAGGTGAAAGATACATTATAGCTTATGACTCAGCAATTTCACTCTCGGCATCTCCCTGATAGAAGTGAGCACGTAAGCCCATCGAAAGACAAACGGGTCTTTTGGTGGACACAAAGTGCGAGAACGTTCGTCATGGCTTTATATGTAATACCCCAAATTGGAAATAACCCACATAGCCACCAAGGGTAGAATGGGAAAAATAAAACTGTGGTATATTCATATAATAGAATAGGACAAAGCAATGAAAAACAAACAAGCCAACAAGTTTCAACTTGTTTCAACAAGTTTCAACACACAGCAACATGCACGCCATAATGTTGAGGGGAGAAAAGCCAGGCACAAAAAAATGCGTAACATGTTATTTCATTCATATGAAGTTCAAGGCAGCAAAACTAATTTGGGGAGAAAGAAGTCAGAATAGTGTTGGAAAGTACTGACCAGGATTGAGAAGGTGTTCCAAAGAATGTTCTGAGGTGCTGGAAATGTTCTCTATCTTATTCTGGGGGGTGATTTCAGGAGTGTTTATGTGTGTAAAAATTCACCAAGCCGTATATTTAAGAGTTGTACGCTTTATTGTATTTGTTATACCTCGATTTTTAAAAATGGAAAAATAACCCTTGGAAATACGGCCACCATGTAATATGTACTCAGTACAGAACTGCACTGTCCAGCACAGTAGCTACTGGCCAATGTGGTTATTTAAATTTAAAATTTAATTAATTAACATTAACTAAGATTCAAAATTCAGTTCCTCGGTCACATTAGCCTCCTTTCAGGTGCTCAATAACCCCACATGGCTAGTGGCTACTATATATTGATAGGGCAGCAGAGATGACAGAACATTTTTATCATCACAGAAAGTTCTATCGGTGGTGTTGTTACAGAAAAATGAAAAATCCAGAAGTGTATAGAAAAAATGAGTTATTATTGGAGCGCTCGGATGGCTCAGTCTGTTGAGCGTCCAGCTCTTGGTTGTGGCTCATGGCATCATCTCAGGGTCGTGAGATCGAGCCCTGCCTCGGGCTTCGTGCTCAGCTCAGATTCTCTTCCTCTCCCTCTGCCCCTCTCCCGGCTTGCACATGCGCTCTCTCTCTCTAAAATAAAATAAATAAATAAACTCTTTTTAAAAAAGAAAAAAGAATTTATTATCTATATAAACCCCATCCCATGGAGAGCGGAGTTAACCTTTTTACATTCTTTCCAGTCTCCTTCTGCAGAATTGTTCTTAAATTACATAAGTAGCACATTCTTGTCCTAAGGTCATTGAATAACGGACTCACTGAAACTTCCCTTGTCCTCCACCTGCAATCCCAGAGCTCTCCCCAGGGGTCATCACTCTTATGGGGGGTGGGGGGTAACCGGGATCTTTTCGGACCATTTTTGCAGGTGTTTCTAACCACGCACATATCTGTATGGAAATATAAGCAGTGTCATTAACACCACCCCCATTCAGGGAGCTTCCCATCTGGTTCAGTTCAGTGTCCCCAAGGGGATGTGTAGGCTTTTATCTCCACCATCCACACCCCACCGAGATCTAGGGCTCTACTCCCCTTCTTGAGCAATGGTGGTCCTGGGATAGTATAAGAACAATGTCAATAAAAGATTATGAAAACTGCAAAAAAAAAAAAAAAAGAAAGAAAGAAAGAAAGAAAGAAAGAAAGAAAGAAAGAAAGAAAGAAAGAACAAACTGATATCACCTGGGCTAAGTCAGACAAAGGAACTAAGCATAGCCTCAGGGTAGAGCTGACAGGTGCTCTCCTACTGGGTGTTCCTGGAGCACGGTGCTGACCGGTAATTAAGTGGAGCGTTTACTCCACACTGCCGGAATGGAGAGCTAGCCTGTGGCCCGGGGCCAGCCTGCTGGTAATGCTTGCTAGAGGGAAGCCTGGGAGGTCTGCATGCATGACTCAGCTCCCACTGGAAATTCTCACAAAGGTCTTGCGCTGCTTTCACACCACAATGGAGCCCGTAACTCTTCTGCAAGGTTGCCCAGAATCCTGCTGGTCCCAACATGATAATTTTCTCTCTGGGTAACGCCACAACGACTTCTGGCACTGGCTCCCTCTGACTCAGACCGACACAACTCTACGTGTTTACTTTTGGAGTTCAGTTCTTAATTCATTAATTTTTAAACTTTATTCATTTTAATGTATGCCTTTAGAGCTATTAATGTCCCCCTAAGTGCCATTTTAACAGCAGGCCCCAAGTTTTGATAGGTAGTGTTTGCATTGTCATTTAGTTTTAAATATTTTATTTCGTGAGATTTGTTCTTTGATTCATGAATTATTTAGAAACATGCTTTTAAATTTCCAAATGTGTGTGTGTGGGTTTTTTTCCTGCCACTTTTGTTTTTTGATACTGATTTGGTTGTATTGTCGGAGAATTTGGACTGTATGATATTGGTTATGAGTTATTAAATCTTGCTCTGAGGAATAGTATGTAGTGAATTTTTGTGAAGGTTTATGTATGTTTGAAAAAAATGTTCATTCTTGGATTGGGTTTGTGATTATGTGGTCATTAGGTCAAGTCTGCTAATTTTATTGTTTTTATCGTCTGTTTCCTCACCAATGTTTTGTTCCACTTGCTCTATTAATTTCTGAGGAACGTGTGTCCAAATCTCCTTCCCATGATTATGGGTTTGTCTCTTTTTCTGTCATGTAGTTCACTTTCCTCTGCATATTTTTTTTAAAAGATTTTGTTTATTTATTTGACAGCGCAAGAGACAGTGAGAGAAGGAACACAAGCAGGGAGAGTGGGAGGAGGATAAGCAGGCCTCCTGCTGAGCAGGGAGCCCGATGCGGGGCTCCATCCCAGAACTCCATCCCAGAACCAACGGGTCCCTGCTCTGTATATTTTTAAGGCAACGTCCTAAGGTGTATCCTTTTCTGGCTAAATTTTTATTGGAATTAACTTGCATACAGGGAAGTATCTTTACAAAGAGAAAACATGTACAACCGGCCCTCAGATCAACAAATGGAGAATGATGAGTGCCTAGCAGCCTCCCCGTGTTCTCTCCCCTCACTCCTCTGCCTCCACTCTCCTGCCTTCTAACAGCATGGATTCGTTTTGCCTGCACTAACATTCTGCTTGTGAGATTCAGCTGTGTGATTGCACATGGCCCATTGCATTGTGTTCTTGCCTATGTTGTTCCTTCTCATTATTGTATAATGTTCCACTGTGGGAATACACCGATTTCATTTATTCATACTACTATTTTTGGACATTTATGCTGTTTCCCGTTCGGGGCTATCAGCAATCATGCTGTTGGGGCACCTGGGTGGCTCAGCTGGTTAAGCATCTGCCTTCGGCTCAGGTCATGATCCCAGGGTCCTGGGATCGAGCCCCAAGCTCTCTGCTCAGTGGGGAGTCTGCTTCTTCCTCTCCCTCTGCCCCTCCCTACCTGTGCTTACACACGCCCTCTCTCATGCTCTCTCAAATAAGTAAATAAAATCTTTTTAAAAAAATAAATAATGCTGTTGTAAATGTTTCTGTATTTGTCTTTTGGGGAATTGATACATTTTTGAGGGACTAGAAACACAAGGTGTACAGTAAACATATAGTTAGCTTTGACAGATACTGCCAAACAGTCTTGCAGTGTGTACCATGTGACCCTTGCACCAGGAGTAAGAGTCCTCATCAACACTCAGCCGTTGTCTGCTTTGGGTTGTAGACATTCTGTTGGGTGTGGAACAGCGTTGCACTATGGTTATAATTGACATTTCGCTGATTAATACATCGAATACTGTTGTTCACTGTCCATCTGGATAGCCTCTCATATAGGGTATTTTACTCATTCTTTCATTGGAAATAAGAATCCTTTTCTTATTGATTCATAGGAGTTCTTTATATTTCTGGAATATGAGTCCTTTGTAAATAAAATGTCTTTTCCCTTGCTATGGCTTGCTTCTATTTTCACTCTTTTTTTTTTTTAAGATTTTATTTATTTATTTGACAGAGAGACAAAGCGAGAGAGGGAACACAAGCAGGGGGAATGGGAGAGGGAGAATCAGGTCCCCCATGGAGCAGGGAGCCTGATGCGGGGATCGATCCCAGGACCCGGGGATCATGACCCGAGCTGAAAGCAGACGCCTAATGACTGAGCCACCCAGGTGCCCCTATTTTTACTCTTTCAAAAAAAAGACCTATTTATTTGAGAGAGAGTGAGAGCCTATGCACAAACAGGGGAAGGTACAGAGAGAGGAGAGAGAGAATCTTAAGCAGATTCCCGGCTGTGCACGGAGCCCGATGACCCCTGGGCTCTCTCACTATTCTGAGATCATGACCTGAGCTGAAATCATGAGTCTGATGCTCAACCTACTGAACCACCCAGGTGCCCCTATTTTCACACTTTTAATGGTGTGTGTGTGTGTTTAAATAAAAAGCTGTTCCTAATTTTAACACATTTCAATTTATTGATTTTTTTTCTCTATGGTTAGAACCTTTTTGAACCATGTTTAAGAAATTTTTGCCTAGGGGCACCTCCATGGCTCAGTGAGTTAAGCCTCTGCCTTCGGCTCAGGTCATGGTCTCAGGGTCCTAGGATCAAGCCCTGCATCAGGCTCTCTGCTCGGCAGGGAGCCTACTTCCTCCTCTCTCTCTCTCTGCCTGCCTCTCTGCCTACTTGTGATCTCTCTCTCTCTCTCTGTCAAATAAAAAAATAAATAATTTTTTTAAAAAAAAAGAAGAAATTTTTGCCTATCCCAAGACTATGAGATTATCTTATGTTTTCTTCTAGAAGCATTATTATTTTACTTTTTACACTTAGTCTACAAGCCATCTGGACATTATTTTTGTGTATGGAGTAAGGTGGGATCAAGATTCAATTTTTTTTTCCCGTGTGACTATCCAGTTGACTCTACACCTTTCCTTGAAAAGATGATCTTGTCCCCTGCTATAAAGCCTTGGCACATTTGTCATTAGTTAAATGACCATATATGTGTGGGTTGTTGTTGTTGTTTTCTGGACTCTCTGACACTGCTTCTGTCATCATGTCTCCTTCTGTGACTTTTCTGTATCCCTATTCTACTTTTAAAGATCCTTGCAATCACACTGAGGCCACCCAGACAATCAAGGATAATCTCCCCATTTTAAAGTCAACCGTTTAACAATTTGAATCCTGTCTGTAACTTTAATCCCCCTCTGCCATGCAACCTAACATTGTTACAGGGTCTGGGGATAAGGGCATATATATCTTTGGAAGGCTACTAATCTTCCTGCCACAATGAGTGATCCAGTTTTTCTGAATCCTCACTAGCATTTGGTGGCATTACTATTTTTTATTTTAGTCGTTCTAAGAGTGCGTGGTGATATCTCACTGTGATTTTCCTTTGCACTTCCCTGGTGGCTAATGACATCGAGGATCTTTTCATGTTTATACCCCACCTGAATATCCTTTTCAGCAAAATGGTTCTTCATGTCATTTGCCCATTTTCTCATTGGATTTTTTCCTTACTGTTGATTTTTGAAGTTCTTTATATATCCTAGATACTAGTCCTTTGCTGGATACAGGGTTTGTGAGTATTTTCTCCCACTCTGCGGCTTGTCTTTTCAACCTCTCAACAGGTCTGCCACAGAGCAGGTTTCACTTTTGATGAAATCCAGTTTTCAGATTTCCCTTTTATGGATCATGTTTTTGGTGTCAGGTTGAAGAACTCTTTGCTTAGCCCTTGATCCTGAAGATTTTCTTCTATGTTTTTCTAGAAGTTTTATAGTTAAAGGTTTTACACTTGCATCTGTGATCCCTTTGGTGTTCATGTTTGTGAAAGGCTTAAAGTTTAGGTGAAAAGCACATCGCCTACGGATGTTCAGTTGCTCTGACACTTTTTTTAAAAATTTCAATTAGCCAACATATAATACATCATTAGTTTTTGATGTAGTGTTCAACGATTCGTTGTGGCAAAGACTATTCTTCTTCCATTGAATTGCTTTGAATTTTTGTTGAAAATCAGCTGGGCATATTGTTGTGGTTCTATTTCTGGGTTGTCTATTCTCTATTGATCTATGTATCTATCTCTCCACCAATACCACACTGTATGGATTATTGTGACTGCCTTAGCCTCACCCAAGAGAATGTAGCAGAAGGGCCATGGGACTGTAGAGACTGGATCTTAGGAGGCCTGTAGCTCCCTCTTTCTCCCTCTCACCCTGATTACCATGCTTTAAAGAAACCCTAACTAATTTCCTGCAGGAGGAGCCACCATATTGAAGTCAACAGAGGAGTCCCAGCCAACAGCCATCATCAGCTTCCATACACACACTGAGGACATCCTGGACTCTCTAGCCCCAGTCCAGCTGCCAGCTGACAGCAGCCACATGAGTGATTCCAGGGAGGACTAGCAGAAGAACTGGTCAGATCACCAGCCCACAAGACTGTGAAAAATGAGAAATCATTTTCGTCTTTAACCACTAAGCTTTGGGGTGCATTGTCATGGTGCAGTAAATACTTACACTTGTAAATCACATATAACAGGATTTTCAGAAACCCAGTCCAAACACCTTTTTTTCCATGGATAACAACGTACTCACAATTTATTGTACTGAATGATATGTTTGGATCTCTTCCTGTCACCTTATTTTGAGTTTCTTATCTGCCAGGCTTTGGGTTTCTTTTTTTCCTCCTGTGTCTTGCCTTTTGTTAGATAGATCAAGTTTTGCTTATTGTGGTTTTCCTCTCGGGGTCTGGAAGGTACAAATTCTATTTCCATTCTCCTGGCTTTTCCATTGAGGAAACAAAAGAATATATCTGAACCTGTCTATTCATTTTTCATTGACTATAGGGTGTGCTCTGGGTGTAATTAGATTGAATTTTACCCAACAGAAAGGAAGCTACTGGTTGTGGCCTGGAAAAATATAAAATACAGAGTAAAGCAATCAGAATCACCACAGGATAGGAACCCTATGGTCTGTGTGTGTGTGGATGTGTGTGTGGCTGGGAAATAGTTGAGGGATGCCATTCACCAGCAGTGGCCTCCTGCTCACCACTCTGACACTTATCAAAAGTGTCAGTTTCTAGAGCTTGACAAACTGTGTGCAAATGCCCATTGCTGGCTGTCTGCTTGGTCTCAACCACATTTTAGGCAGACTTCCCCCTTTCTTACAGACCTGAACTCTGCTTTACCCTAAGCCTGAGCAAACACAAGAAAAAGGGAATGTATCCCCCTTACAAGCCTTTCCTGGGAACCAGATGACCACAGTGGGACACTTTTCTGGTCAGATTTCACTGGAATTTCCCCTTGATGTTCAGCTTCCCCTCTAAAGTTTCTGCTTATCTTTGCTTGCCTTCCCTCTACCCTATGAAAGAAAAAAGCTTCTTTCCATCTGTTTTGTTTATTTATTATAAAGATTAATTAATTTATTTATTTGAGAGAGAGAGAGAGACAGAGAGAGAGGATGAGCAAGGGGAGGGGCAGAGGCAGAAAGAGAGAGAGAGAATCCACAAGCAGACTCCTTGCCAAATGCGGAGCCTGATACAGGGATGGACACCAGGACCTTGAGATCATGACCTGAGTGGAAACCAAGGTCCCTTAGCCTACTGAGCCACCCAGGCACCCCCCTCCCTCCATTTGATTTTAAAATGCTTGCATGATTCTGAGACGGGAGTGTTCTTTCTCCCTATTGCAATAGTCTTTGTTTCCAATAAAAATCTATCCCTATCTAAGCCAGAATTTGTGTTATTTGACATAATCTTCATTTGCTGGGATTGAAAACTTGGATAACAGCAGAAAACAGGATGGTAGACTCCTTACAGGCAAGAGGGTCTTACCTCTTTCTGGAACACAGGCTGCACTCAAAACATAACAGCTACTAACTATATGTTTCAGGAATGAATGAATGAATGAATGAATGAATGGGTGAACAGAAAGCCGATCAACTCAGGAGATAGAGAAAGAAGCTGGGAGACTTGATGCCTGGCCCCTCTTTGCCCCAGCAGCTAGGTTCTTCCCATTTATAGTCCCAGTTACCAAGGATTCTGGAAACACATCCTTCTGCCTTGGAAATATGTTCAGTCGAAACCAGGAAGCTTTGTGCTACTTCTCTAAAAGAGCTACCTCATTTAGAACCTGATCACTAGATGCTCCTGCTCCTGCAGGAGTCCCTGCCTTGGTGGCAATAATGGAGGTCACATGGTTACCTGTGACAGCCTCACATGCAGCTCTAGCAGCTGGTCGGAAAGACAAAACATTTGCATTGACCTCATGCTCCCTGCCGACCCTTGCTTACCTTCCCCAGGTTTCCTTCTCCAGCTTCTGCAACTGGATGTCTACATGTGTCTCAGCAGCAGCCCTCGCCCGCCGCGCGACTGAGGCAGGAAGTCGATCTGTTTCAGCTCAGCAGCTCCTGCAGAGCCAAGTGACTAACATCTGTTCACCCTTCCCCTGAAGGTGTTGCTAAGGCCCATCCCCGTCCCCTGGTGGCTTTGTCAGCCTTGTTTAGATTTTCATCACTCTTGACCAGCTCTGGATTATTTCTGGATCCTCTGTCTGTCCTCTGACAAATCCCACATCTCTGCCAGCTTCCTGTGTCTTAACTCTGAGAGGCATGGAAAAACGACATTGTCCAACAGAACCAGCATCCCACTGTGGCAAAAATAGACTCGTCAAAAGCAATTTGGGCACACATGAATGTCCCCAGTCGCTGAACAGCCCTGGTTTTCCCTGTGGCGAGAGGTCCCTCTTTAAGCATTTTTATGGTCTGATTTTAATTTCGATGGCTTCATCTCTTTCTTCCCTTTACTTAAAAAAAAAAAAAAAAAATCCCTTAAGTCCATTTTTAGCTGATGACTCCTTCTCTGAGCCCCGAGCTCAGAAACAATGTAATTATCGGACAGTAAGAGACATTCCGCCTGGACCTGGTGGTGTGTGCTCTCTGGGGCTCCAGTCTGCAAGCCAAGTCTTACTTATCTCCTCCCTCGGGCCTCGCCTGTAGCTAACCTGTAGTCTGGTGGCCTGACCCTGACTTCCCCGGGAATCTTTTCCAACCAGCTGACCTCTGCCTGGTCCATCCCAGTGTGACAGAGCACAGGCTTCTTTCCGGGGAGGGGGTTGCTGAATGGAGCAGGTCCCACCCCCGCAGCCCCCCACCCTGTGGGGAACTGATGACAAAGCTCTGTCTGATCCTTGCCCCCAGTGTGCTCCTCTGCCATGAATTCAGCTGCATCCCTGAAACTGGCATTTGCTCACTCTCTCCGCCCCTCCCCAGTGCAGAGAAGGGAGGATATTATGTTAGTGAAATCCTCCCTGGCTCACAGTTCCCAACACTTGCCCCTCCCCCACACCTCTCAGTCCCTAGAAGGCCTGGAAGCAGGCGTGATGATTCCAGCTTCACCTTCTGCCTCTCCAGCTACAGTAGAAGAGCTGTGTGCTGGTCTAGAAGAGTCACCCTGAAAACCAGCTATGGTGTGGAGAGATGACACGCTCTTTTTTGTTCCAAGAGATGTTCTTCTGCTCTCTTTGCAATGGTGCGGGAGGGGGCGCAGGCCTCCTGGTTGTGTGCAGCAGCCTGGCTTGGGATCTGGTTACCACTGATGGAGGCTGAATCTCTCACAAACCCAGGTGAGATAGTTGTCTCTAAATCAATCGAGATTTTTCATCTCCTGCCCCAAAACACGGACACTCTGCGGAACCATTAATTAACCCTGGTGCGTATCACCCAGACTCTCATGACCGCGTTGTGTCCTTGATTGCTTTATGGAACATAAGTAAAGGTATGTCTCCTGACTCGGGCGTTGCAAGTAAAATGTCCTAGAGGGAAACAAGACGTTCATTTTTTAAAGTTGATTTATTTATTTGAGAGAGAGAGAATGTGTGAGAGTTGGGAGAAGGGCAGAAGGGGAGAATCTTCAAGCAGACTCCCGGCTGACCACAGATTCCCAACGCAGGGCTCGATCTCACAACCCATGAGATCACGACCTGAGCCCCAACCAAGAGCCAGACACTTAACGGATGGAGCTCCCAGGTGCCCAGAAGGGGCAGTTCTGCGAATGGCTGCTCTAGCCCTTCACAACGCAGAGCTGATTCCGTGAGCTCCTCCAGCAAGCAGACATTCTCAAGCATTGCAAGCAATGCGTTAAACATGGCAACAAAAACATGTTCCTCCTAGCTCTTGGGTATTTTGATCTGAAAAATGGAGCTTCAAATTGTTTTCCTGACTTTTAGGAAGATCTTAAGGAAATCACAGCATATATGAAATCAAAGATTGTTGCTATCTTTTCCAAATGCAAACTAGACTTTGCTCATCTATCGGCATATGCGGCAAATGGTGCAAAAATAAGTTCTAGAGAATTCTATTCAGTCTGTGAACTTCTTATCAAAAACATTTTTTTACAAATCTCACAGCTGAAGGTCCTGCTTACCTTGTATAGAACATGGGGGGGAAAGCTGTGATTTGTTTACCTGTGATATTGAGACTTTCATAACATAATTTTTGGTCATTTTTCAGCTTCTTCAAAGCTTGCAGAAGCACTTAATGAGATTTCTTATTATAGAAGTGGAAGGAGATAGCCTCCTTAGACATATGCCTTCAAGATGTCTTGTAGAAAAGACGTGAAAACGTTGGCCTGCTGTAAATGGTATTTTCAAAGTGTGGAAATTTCTCTAATTTGGAAATACACTGGCGGTGAGACTGGAGAAGGGGGTTACTGCAAAAATGGAAATTTACATGCTATTTCTCCAAAACTGTTTGATGACCTTTGGAGAGGCCCGTCAAAAGGGTGAACCGAGTGCACCTGACTAATTCCATTTTGTTTTAGGTGTGACAACACCCCACCCAGTGAGGGGGAAAAAAAAATATGAGTCATTTCTTGGAAATAAGACTGCTTCAGAACTCAAAAAATTATCACCAGTAAAGGACAGCCAAGTTAACGGAACTTTCTGTTTCTTTTTTTTTTTTTTTTTTAAAGATTTTATTTATTTATTTGTCAGAGAGAGAGAGGGAGAGAGAGCGAGCACAGGCAGACAGAATGGCAGGCAGAGGCAGAGGGAGAAGCAGGTTCCCTGACGAGCAAGGAGCCTGATGTGGGACTCGATCCCAGGACGCTGGGATCATGACCTGAGCCGAAGGCAGCTGCTTAACCAACTGAGCCACCCAGGCATCCCTGAACTTTCTGTTTCTTTTACTGAACTCTAATTTACCTGAAATCCAACTTCATTTCACAAGTTCGAATTACCTCTGGGGGTTTTAAAACCATTTTTCCTGAGAAAAGATGTTAAGCCTCGGAAGATATTTGACGTGCTTCGAATTCAAAATGAGGACCGTTTTAGACACGGGGAGCTTCTCTGAAGAATTTATGGATTCAAGGACCTGATGGACAAACTGTTGGTCTATCAAAACAAGCCCGTCGGCGCAGAGAGAGGACGGACATTCCTGGCGAGGTGGAATTTAATCCCGACAGGTCTAAAAGGCTTTTACTGCCGAAGCAAAATCTTAAGCATCCCACTATCAAAGCCTTCGGTTGAGAGCATACTTAGCCTGGTGTCGTCACATTGAACTGACACGAGGAGCACGTGTGGTGTGGGCTCCAGAAAAGCAGCGTGAATTTTCCATTTGTCTCTATTTGGGTTTACCACGACACGAAAGACGAGGATATTCTAAAGGCTGCAGGAGATTCAGGGAAGTGTTACTGAATGAGGAAACTGAGAGAGTAAAAATACCCACCTCATTGGAAGGAAACACGTCATTGTCATTTCTATTTTTTTTTTTTTTTTAAGATTTATTTACTTGAGAGAGAGAGAGAGAGCGCGAGCGCGCACAAGTGAGCAGGAGGAGGGGCAGAAGGAGGGAGAGATTTTTTTTCTTTAAGATTTTATTTATTTATTCGAGAGAGAGAGAGAGTGAGAGAGGGGAAAGGGTTAGAGGGAGAAGCAGACTCCCTGCATGGGGAGCCCGATGTAGGACTCGATCTTAGGACTCCGGGATCATGACCTGAGCCAAAGACAGTTGTTTAACCAGCGGAGCCACCCCAGGTGCCATGGAGGGAGAGAATCTTAAGCAGGTTCCACATCCAGGGCCGAGCCTGACATGGGGCTGGATCTCACAACCCCGAGATCATGACCTGAGCCACAGTCAAGAGTCAATGCTTAGCCAACTGAGCCACACAGGAGCCCTCTCCATTGTTATTTCTTATTAAATATAGGTAATGTCTCTATAATTAATACTACAACACTTACATTTTCCTTTTTAGAAGTCTTACATCTACATATCTTAAGAATATACATTATTAGTCTGTAAAATGTAAATATCCAACACAGTGTGAAAAGTTAAAATACATTACAGTATTGGAGGATAGAAATAGTGTATAAGTATTGTTATATTATTCCCGCACATATTACATGTTAGTTAGTTCTGCTATTAATTGGAATCAATTGCCACTGTTACTTGTTGTTTTGTTTAATAGCATTTATGCAGCAGAAAGTAAAAATACAGAATAATATGTAAATTCAAAGAAATACCTGTTTTCATATCTGTATAAAATATATATTAAAGCAATAGCACATAAATGTATAACTATTATATATTATAGTATGGATTTTTGTGGTCTGGCATGGCATGGCTGTGTCTTGGGTTATCTTTATTTTTTTTTTACTTTCCTTTTTTTTTTAAGATTTATTTATTTATTTGAGAGAGAGAGAAAGGACAGGGGAGGGGCAGAGGAAGAGGGAGACAAGCAGAGTCCGAGATCACATGACCCAAGCCAAAATCAAGGGTGGGTCGCTTTAACCAACTGAGCTACACAGGTGCCCCTTGGGTTGTCTTTCTTTCTTTCTTTTTTTAAGATTTTATTTATTTATCTGACAGAGGAAGACACAGCAAGAGAGGGAACACAAGCAGGGGAAGCGGGAGAGGGAGAAGCAGTCTTCCCGCGGAGCAGGGAGTCTGATGCAGACTCAATCCCAGGACCCTGGGATCATGACCTGAGCCAAAGACAGATGCCTAACAGCTAAGCCACCCAGGCGCCCCTTGGGTTGTCTTTGTAAAAGCTGGTCATCCTGTTTGTCACTCAGTATTATGCTGAGAGTCATTCGAGTTGTGCTTCTCAATAGATGTGTTCTTTTTATTACCCTAAGGAGTATTTTGTAGGATGGATCTACCGCTGTTATTTTTTTCTTAAACCCATTCACTAGCTGATGGACCTTCTTACTATGTTCGTTTCTTGGTGATTATGTGCATGTAGAGTTCTGTATGAACATATGTTTTTTCTTTTTTCCCAAGTAACTACCTAGTTGGAAATTGGTATGTTGGATGGTAAACGTATGCTTCATTTCGTGCGAAACTCTCAAATTGTTTCCCAAGGTGGCTGTGCCATTTTGCATTCCTTGCACCAACGAGATGAGTTATAGCATTGGATAATTCGAGTTTAAATGTTTTTCCTTTTTCAGCCATTCTAATAGATGCTCAGGGGTATTTCGTTATTTAAAAATTCCACTGCAGCTGCTTTGATGGACAGTCACAACTGTCTCAAATGGAATGGAGACAGAAAGAAAACAGAAAGCAAATTCTTCCTGTGGAGCTGGAGAATAGGACAGGGGGGGCGAGGGGCCTGGGAACGTGTGTGACACTGAGCATATTCAGGGTAAGGAATCTGGTTCTGGCTGAGTGTAAGAGTGGGGGGTGGTCACCCAGACTCTCCCCTCCCCCAGAAGCTCACATCACAGCCCTAAAAGTTCCCAAGAGGAAGGAAGGAATGGAGGAGGGGAGGGGCGATGCTCGCTCAAAAGTTTATTCTCAGAGCTGCCCATCCATCTGCTGTCAATCTTGTCCCCTCCTCTGTCCCCAGAACCTGGCTCACTGCCTGCCTCCTGACAGGAGCCCAAGAGAGAGAGCGGAATGAATGAAGGAGAGTCCCTAGACCGCCAGGCTTGCCACCTTCCCCTGCCCTTTGCAGACACAGTCCTGGAGCCTTGACTAGGCTTCCTGCCAGCCTGGGGGGAAGTGCCCTCTGCTCACCCTAGGCCCAGTTTGTGGCCCATCTGGTCACTCCCTCACCCCCTCACACCTATCTGCCCCATTGCTCCTCCTCTGGGGCCGCGGCCAAGCTGCCTAACAACCCCCTCATGCCCCCTTAATTTCTATCCTTTCTTATCTGCTCCAGGGCCAAATTCATCATTCCCGGCCCTCCCCAGTGGCCTCCCATCCACGTAGCCGCAGCCGCACTGGCTCCTCAGTGCCCACAGGAGAAAATCTCGGCTCCCTTCCTGTGTCCCAGCTCTCACTGGCCCTCTGCAGGGCTGGGGATTTTGGTCAGATGTCACCTTCATGTCTTCCATCCTGACTTCTTCTGCTGGAGCCACTTCCTATCCAGCCAGTGAGGCCTCTCAGTGGAACGAAAGAACTCAAGCTGGAGAATCAGACAGACGTTGCTGTGCACTCGCTCCCCTGATGTCCTAACCAGGGAGACGTTCACAGATTCCTTAGCCTGAGCCTCAGGGTTCTCTTCTCCAGAATGGGCAAGGAAAATACCTACCTTTTTCGTGTTTGTAAGGAGATAACGATGTTTCAAGGGTCTGGCACATAGTAGGTATTTACAGAATGGTAGATAATATTTTGGGGAATTTCTGCCTCAAGTAAGAAAAAAGGGCTAAAACCAGGGATAATTAGTTTTTCTTTTTTTCCCCATAATCCTCTTCTAGGGTTTTGGCTGGAAAAACAAGAGAGGAACTATCTGGAAGAGAGAGGGTTTTCGTTCGGTGTGGCTGCTGCGGACGCTCAGAAAGGTGCCCTCACCCTGGCATTTGAGGTCCCCCACGTCCAGCCTAACAGCTACCATATCTTAGAAGCTAGCCTGTCAAGATGCTCCCCACTACTCCCTTCTACTCCCTTCCTACCCACTGGCCAGCCTTTCTCCTTGAGAAAGAGATGAGCTTAGAGTCCAAGTGCACAATGGAAAGAACAGGAAGACCAGCCAGGGGAGGAGAACTCTCATTCTCCAGTGTGGGCAATAGGCATCATCTCACATGTGAGCCTCGCCAAGAAGGAAGATAAAGACAAGCAACACGGGATGCCTGGGTGGCTCAGTCGGTTAAGCGTCTGCCTTTGGCTCAGGTCAGGGTCCCGGGATCATGACCCCGCATCGGGGCTCCTTGCTCAGCAGGGAGCCTTCTTCTCCCTCTGCCTGCCGCTCCCCCTGCTTGTGCATGCCCTCTCTCTTCTTTTCTCCCTCTCCCTCCCTCTCTCTATCCCCCCAACAAATAAATAAATAAAATCTTAAAAAAAAAAGATAAGTCAACAGAATGTGGTCCTGATTAGGAGCTCCCCGAGGGCAGTTGCTGAGCCAGGAATGGTCAGAGGGGGGACCAGAAAAGACAAATGACGGTTGTAGCTCTTCCAAGAAGGGGACATCAAAACATTTCCAAAGCAATGGGCCTCCTTGGAGTAGAAGGTCCCCAGCATTGATAGTATTCTAGAAGGAACATTATGATCAGGTACTGGGAGGAACATGAAGCTTCAAATGGGCTCTTTGATGAGATGCCCTTGCGAACCCAGCTTCATTTTGAGTCCTACAACCAAGAAAGCTTTGGGGTTTCAAAGCCTTTTAGCTGCTTGAAAAGCAAAGTAAACAGAAGGTGCTCACACGTCAATAGCAAGTAATTAAGGAAAGCAGGGGCTATAAATCCCAGGCAATGTCGGTGTAAGGAGATGTGTTCAAAGCTGGGTCATTTTTAGTATTTGGTGAAAGCACATTATTCTTTGGATAATAACAATAAAGAAAACAATTAGAAACTCCAGGAAAATTAAAAGCTGCACAAAAAGCCATGGCATGCGAACAATATGCAGTATGCCTTTGAGCTATTGAAGGAGCATACATTTGACCTTGATGTGTTCTTAGTCACCCTTCAAGTAGACTGAGCAGCATGACATCAGAAGGTGGAGGAAATGTAATGATCAGAAGGACAGGAAATGTAATGCTGAGGTACATACTTCTTGGCTCAGTACTCACACAGGCATAAGAGTGTAATATCGACTTATTGTTGCTGTTGTTGTTTACTTTTAAAAATCAATATATGGACAAAACACAGCTGTTGTGATTTTGAATTCAAAACTTGCTTAAACATTATCATCTTTTAAAATGTAAAGGTAAGACTCTTACAGACAGGCTAAGAGGTAGAAGAGTTGGGGGAAGAGGAAAGAGGGGAGTGGAAGGTTTCTCATGTTCTACAGTGGGAAATTATTAGAAAGCATCTCCACGCCACAGAGCAGGAAGTAAGGGGCATTGTTTAAGGCACAGATGTTGCCAACAGACGAACCAAGAATATTTTAACTAGCAAAAACCAGAAGGACAAAGGGAGGGGAGAATATGAGCATGTAAGTGAGCTAAAAGCTTATCTTATAGATGTATGTATTAGTTTCCTAGGTCTGCCAAAACACTGTACCCAAAACTGGGTGACTTAACAGAAACTGATTCCTCTTTTAAAGACCCCGTTTCCAAGTAAGGTCACATTCATTCGGAGGGACTGGGGTTTAGACTTCAACGTACCTTTCTGAAAGGAATGCAACTCAATGTATAACGGGGGTCACTAGATATTGCCTAAGGTTTCTACACTGAAACCTGGTAGTCTGTGTTTGTCATTTAGACTTACGTAGGTCAATGTCAGTCTACGCAGGGAGCCCCGTAATTCAGAGGGCTCTGCTCTGGCCCTCCTTTGGCATAGAGTTACCAGATGTAGTAGAATTTTAGATAAATGATGAATTGGGTTTTCTGCTAATTTGTTTGTTTTTAGCATGAATATGTCCCATGTAATATTTGGGACATACTTATACTAACAAATTATTTTTCTTTATCTGAAATTCAAATTTAACTGGGTGTTCTGATTTTTTTCTCTGGCAAGCCTACCCCGGTCATGCCTTTCCAGGGGGACTTTTCCACCTAGAGCTTACATCCTTCCTTCCATACCAGTCTTGGAGGATCTGGGACCCTGGAATTCTCTCCCTAAATGAAATGGCCTGAGCCTGCTTCCAGGACCTTTGTAAGCCTTTCACCCTGACCCCTCCTTCCCAGGGAGGAATATACCAAGGCGTGTGTCAGTCTGAGGGAGGCTGGGGATGTGGACAGAGCTCAGGCATGGATGACGGGGTATCTACCTACCCACCTTCCTTCCTTGCATGCATAGGGGGGCTGGGGCTTGGGACTGCCTGCCTAGCTCTGGTGAGGGCCTCTGAGAAATCCAAGAGCTCTTAGTTGAACTTGGCCTTCAAGTGGTGATGAAGAACATTTCTCAAGGTAGGAGAATAAAATCTATTACACAGTTTGTAAGATTTATAACTTTTAACTCTTTAGACATATGGTATGTGTGCCTCCAAATGTCCTTTGCCCCAGGCCCTGCAAATGTTGTGGGCTGGGCTGGTGTGTAACCATAGCAGAACTAAAAACAGAAACCATCCCCAGTTGTTACCTCTGGGGATGGGTGAGGGGGAGAGGAGGAAAGGAGAGAGGGGGCGTTTGATTTCCTGTGTTAACATTTGCATTCTTTACTTTGTTTTGAAAATTATTCAAGTTCCCAACCCCTCCCTGAGTCTTCCTGACCCCAAGGCTCACCTCTCTTCTAGGAGCTTCTAAAACCCTCATTGACTTGCGCAGCCTGGACCCAGAGGCCTCAGCAGCCGATGTCACCTCCCCGGCAGACTGGCCGCCTGTCTGCTTCTTGTCTCCCCTGAGAGGGTGGTCTTGGACTGAGGTCAGCAATGTCCTGTTGCCTGCCCTCCCTGTGGTCAGCAGCTCTGGGTTGGGGCTCTTCCCCTCCCTCTGTCTCTCGGTGCACCTCCCACTCGCACCCCTGAGTGAGACCCTCAGGGCTGGGTGAAGCCCAGGGCCCTGTCTGCAGCCTTTCTGGTTGGTGGCAGCGGGGGAGCGTGGCAGGGAAACCTCACCGCCGCCTGACCTGTTGATGAGAAGCAGTGACCGTTGGGCCAAATGACTCTGCTGTTGGCCAGAGGCTCAACCTTGCTCCTGGCTGTCCACGGCCTCTCCCACCCCTGTTATCTTCATGGCTCAGTCTTTGCCTGCTGCTCTCTCTCCCTGCCCTCTCTCCCCTTTCTCCGCTCAGCTCTCTTCGCAGTCACCCTCTCGTCCTCTGCCTTACTGCCTCATCTCCACTTCTGCTACAAGACACAGTGGCTATTGCCACTCTCCCATCCCTGCTTCACCCACAGGGTTGCACTACCCGCCCCCCTCATCTTGCTTCACCTGCACCGACATCTAGTCCTGTTCTTTCCAGCCAGCAAGTGGACCTTGGCTCATGCCAAGCGCCCCACAGCTACATAGGGACTGGAATCCTAACCCGGCATCTCTGGCCCCGTCTGAATAGAACCTGAATTCCAACACTCTCATTCATAACACTCCCCATCCTGGCCCTAGCCTTTGGGAGGGGCGGGGGTGGAAATAGGGAATCTGCTATGTGCCCTGGGCTGCGGCCAAGGTCTGGATTCCTGGAAATTGTGGGATCAGCCTAGGGAAGAACAAAAATAATTCTCGTGAAATAGGCCCCAGTTAGCGCTGCTGCTAAAAATGGCCCGGCAGACTAAGGGGAAGGTCGGGAGAGGGCAAGCGGGATGGCACTGGGAGGCTGATCAGAAGTACAGGCTGGAGGGTGGCCAGTGAGAGGAGGGCACTGGGGGCAGTGGGGAGGAGGGTTGGGGACAGAGACTTCCTGCTAGACCCACAAAGGTCATTCTTCTTCCATCTGTTCAACAACTTACTGAGCCCTCACTCAGAACCAAGCACCCGCCCGCACGGAGCTCACATTCAGATTGGGAAGATGGATGAGAAACACTCCCAGATATGGCAGGGCTAGGTCTAGGGACAGCTAGAGCCATCTGAGGAGACAGTGACCGGCCTTTTTTTAAATATAAGCTGGTCTGGGAAAGCCCTTCTGGGGAGCTGGCCTTTGAACAAAGTCTCCAAAGATAAGAGGGAGTGAGCCTCACAAATACTAGGGGACAGAGCCCCATTTGAGAAAAGAGCCATAGGGGTGGCCCCGAGGAGCAAGCAGCTGAAGGGGGGAACTGGGCGCCGTAAGCCAGGTGGAGATGAGGCCCGAGACAGAGCCAGGGGCAGATCCCTGAGACACATCCTGGTTTCCAAGGTGGGAGGAATTGAGACCCTCACACCTGTGTGTCCCGGAGGGTGTGTGTGTGTGGAGAAGGTGGAGATCGAGAAAGGGAATAGGAGTGAGGCGTGTTCTGGGGCTCAGCCTGGGGCCAGGCCACCTCTGCCTGGGCTGGGCCTCTGGATGGCAGCTGACACAGGGAAGGGGACCTGTCCTGCCCTGTCACCCACACCTCCGGTGCACCCGTGAGCTTATGCACGCACTGCCCCTGGGCCCACCCGTGTGCCCGCACCCATGGTCACACACCCAAACCCAGCAAGGCTCCCATGCATACGGATAGAATTGATGGCACATCAACACACACATGCACGTGGACCCCTTACTCATCGGAATATCAGGGCTCTGGGACATTAGATCCTTCCACACAGGACAGAGAAACTGAGGCCCAGAAAAAGAAGAGACTTTCTCGAATCCCATAATCAGCTGGTGTGGGCAGATCTCCATCCCTTCCACAAGCACCTACACAGAGTTCCCTTCAAAGTGTTGTCTTCTCAAGGGCCCAGGCAGACCTCTCCCTCCCAGAAAACCCCCAGGAAACTTCTAGGAGCTGCTGAGCTTCCTCACAATTAACCCCTCGAGCTTAGGAGGAAGACAGGGTGGGATGGAGACACCCCTGCCGGGGCAGCCTGACAGCCACAGCATTAGGGCCCATCAGACCCTCTTTGCCTCTCCCCCTGCCTATGTCTTGCATCCTTTCTCTACCTGGGGTCTAGCCCTGGTTGTTGGGGTAGCTCTGCTTTCTCTCACTCCCGTGTCTGTCCCAGTTCCTCTCCAGGCCTCTCTCTGCGAACCTCTGTCCCTTTCCTTCTATTTTCTCCATCTCTTTGGGATCTGTTTCAGCCTTCCAGGAAAAGCTGACGGGGCCTTGCTAGGCCTCTTGGGGGGCCAGAGAGGGGGGTACAGGAGTCACAGCTGAGAACAGCCTCTGTCAGGGAGAGCTGGCAGCCCCCTGGGGGGGTGTGGAGGAATGGGAGGAGAAAGGGGCTGGCCTCTGCCAGGGGCAGGGGTGCAGAAAGGGGAACAGGAAAGAAAATCTCTGTGGGAAGAAGTGAGCACCTCCCCTGCTGGGATGCCCAGTCACACCTGGGACTGTCAGGATTTTAGTGGCAAAAAAACGTGTCTTCCCAGAACACCCCTTGATCCTAGGTGAGCTGGGACAGTGGGTCACTCTAGGGGGAACTACTGTGGCCCACAGGAGCCAGGGCTGGGACAGGAAGGAAAGACTCTCAAACCTGGCCCCTTTTCTCCCCCTCCTGACCCCCCAATTCTACCTTCCACTGTTGGGGGGCTGCTGAGGACACGGGGATGGTGGGGGGATTTGAGAGTCTGAGAAGGGCTCTCCAGTCCTGGGGCCATGAACCCAGCTCAGAGGAGGCCAGGACAGGGAAGATGGTGGCCCAGGAGCCCCCAGAGAGCTCCAGAGCAGGGAGGAGGTAGGAGGGCACACCTCAGGCTTGTCTCCTGCCTGGTCACATGATCTCTTATGGGATGGGCTTTTCAGGAAGAACTTTCAGCATCTGACAGCTGTGGGGAGATCAAAGGGGCTGCCTAGGAAGTAATAAGCTCACAAACTTGAAGGTGTATGAACATCTGGGAGCTGTGCACAATCACCCCTCAGGTCTGCAGGGGTGGTCTTGTGTGGCCCACTGTGAAGCACCTTGGAGGACCAGATGGGTTTTGGCTGAGACCTTGGCCATGGTAGCCCTTGTCCTGTGGTCCTATTGTCCTTTCTGGTGGAGGTGGGACATGGCCACACCTTGGAGAATGGGTAAGGATTGTCAGTGACCAATGTGTGTAGACTTCAGTTATGCCTGGGTGGCCTGGTCCCTGTCACTTTTTCTGCCTTCCACCCCCCATGGTTGTGCCACAGTGGGGCTCCGAGGGCAGACCAGTATTCAGCTGTCATTAAGGCCTTTGATGATGGGAATAGGGATAAAAAGACTCCTCTCCTTCAGGAAGGCTGGGAACACACTCAACCACCTAAGAGAATGTGGCTCTCCCACACTGTGTGAAATACTCTTGGAATGTCCTCTCCTAAGGCACCGTATGACTCTGGACACATTGCTGTCCCAGTCTGGACCCTGGGTACCTATCTGTAAAATAAAGGGGCAGAGAAAGTAACCTCTACAGTATTTTATTTCTGGCATATGATGGCCCCCAATTTGCCCATTTATCAAGTCAAGGAATATTTATTGAACATCTTTTCTGTGCCAGGGCTTAACAGCAAATGGGAGGGCAAGACGTCTGCCTTCAGTGGGCTTCCTCTCTAGCGGAAGGATCTCCCATTAAACATGGAGGAATAGATTTCTTTCAAGGGAATTAACTGAGGAAAGCGCTAACAGGAAAGACAGAGTCCCAAACATGCCAGCCAGCAAGGGAACAGGCCATGCAGACAGAAGGAAGCCTAAAGAGATAATCGGGAGAGCTATTACTATCTTCACAGAAATCAAATATAGTATCCCTGAAGCAAGAGCGGGATACAGCATGTTTTAAAGAGAACTTTCAGCAAATAAAAAAGAATCCTTGAAATTTAGCATGTATGCACCACTCTATGAGAAGCGTAGAATGGTAACAGAGAGCAGACCTCCTCGAAACAGGCACTGGAAGGCACGGAGATGCGACAAAGGAGGGGAAGGACCAGGAAGTGAGGGGTCCCTCCAGAAAGCACCACATTGTGTTAACTGGGGCTCCAAGAAAGAGAACAGAGAAAATGGAGGTCAGGAAATAGTAAAAGAGTCCATCAAAAACTTGCCCAGAGCTGGAGAACGTGAATTTCCAATTCGAAAGGGCAGGCCCTCAGCAAGGCACAGCACCGTGGATTATCAGCACAAGGGGACAGAGCAGGTCCTACAGGCTTCCAGAAGGACACGTCCCAGCTGGCGGGCACAGGATCGATGCCCCCCCCCGGCCAGGGAGCCCCCCCAAACCAGCCCTGGAAGCAACAGCAAAGCAACGGCTTCAAAGGGAGGGCCCCCCATTAACGTGGGGACGAAATCTCCCTCTAGAGTTCTATACCCAGCCCGACTGTCACAGGGAGGGGCGGCACCAGAGTCTTCAGACAGGAGGGTCTCTGGACACCCCTCCACGAACCTTCTCTGGAAGATGTTGGAGGGCTGGTTCTGCCAAAGGAAAAGTGGAAACTAAGAAGGGGAAGATGTGGGATCCAGGAAGCAAGAGGCCCCAGCCCCAAGAGCTGAGTAACGGACCCCTGAGCATGGAGGTGGGCCATCCCCTATGCCCGCGGCCCGACCGCCGTCCAAATAAACCGGATGGGAGCAGGTGTGAAGGCTCAGGGAGAGATTCTCCAAGATAAGACTGACACAGTACTTCATGTGTTTACTTAGATTGAGAGGACATTTACCCAACTCAGGGAGTGGGGAACTGAATTGATGATAAGCATAAAACACAAAAAACCAAGCCCCCTCTCCCACACCCAGATAAAGACAATTAACTCCAGAGAAAATAAGAGTTGTCAAAAAAGACAGTAAGAGCTCTGCAGAAAAAACAAAGAGGTCCATGAAGACAATTAATGGGGGAACCTTCTCTAGCTTTAGTGGTCTCAGAAGGGGCTGCTCCAATGAAGTGATGTTTAATGGAAGCCTGAAATGCTAGAAGGTTCCAACCACAGCAGGAGGGTCTAAGGGTGAGGGTGGGAAAGATCTTCACACTCTAGGCCAGGTGGAGACCGTGAGCTCCCTGGAGCATCTCAGAGGTGGCACTGCCCTTGTGTGAGTGAGGTGGTGCAGGGGCTCTACAGAAGCACAATGAAGTCCCTTCCACCAGGAAGCCCTCTGTGACTGACACTGAGGGCGCTGATTCTCCCCTCTGGTGTACTGAACTCTGGATGTGTGTGCGTCCAGTCTCTTCTAGTGGACCCACCACATTCAGGATTTTCCCCCAGATTCTCCAGCGCAATAATGACAGTGCCAGACAAGGCTTTGCCTGCAATGGGACAGAACTCAGACTTTGAGAACATTCTCTGAGTTTGGTATCAGATTGGGGTGTTTTGCAGGGGGCACACTGTGCTCACCAGGACTTCTGCAGCCTCGCTTGGTGACAGGGGAAACGGGGTGTGATGAGCTGTAATGAGGGCTCCCCAGGGATCTTTTCAGCCAAAGATGGTACTGTTTGTCTTGGCCCAGCCAGGAGGGTAAGTTGAGTCCTGAGCAGAATTCAGCCAGGTACACAGACAGGAGGAGAAAGAAGGTTGCAGGAGAGGGACTGAGGGATTATTAATAGGCTTATGGTGTGGAGGGCAAAATTTTCCAGTCTATGAAGTGCTTTTGGGGGGGTCTCCCATCTTTTGGTTTCTCCTTGTTTTGGCTCTCTTATTTTGGGCCTCTTTCTCCTCCCCATCCCCACTCCTCTGAGCCCTCCTGTGTGGGAAGAAAGGTCAGATACCCTCATCCTGGAGGCATATGTCCCTTCCACACAGTTAGCATGGGGACAGTGGAGCCCAGAGGGAAGTGTCTTACCCGCCCCCCCAACCCAGACATGCAGCACCAGTGCTGGGATTTCAAGCACTGTGGGAGGACACAGAGAATATTCTGGAAGGAATGGGGCCCTCAACCTCATCTCCTGCCTGTCGGGTGGGCAGTCTTGGGTAATGGAACTATCTTTGTGAGCCTGGGTATTTCAGAATCCCAGCCAGGGGAACTGAAGCCCGACCCGGTTCCTGTCCTGAGCTTTCTGCTATGGGGTTCAGAGCCTTGTTCCCCGCTCTGCCTGCTTCCCTGACCCCACCCCACCTGGCAGGGCAGGGAGCCACGTCTGGTACCTGGGAGCCTTGGGACCTCTCTGGACATGTGTTTAGAGCAGCCTGGCCTCAGAGCCAGCAGGCAGGCCTGACACAGATGAAGAAGATGTGTTTTCTTACAAAAACAAGACAAACATCTTGGCTTCTTTCTGAGGAGTTGGAGCCTGGCGGGCTTTTCACACACTTTAGCCTTGTCAGCTTTTCACTGGAATACACCATCACCCACACAGACACATGGACACAAAGACACACACCTCTACACAGAGACACACCTTCTCCCCAAATACACACATAGTCTCATACCCGGACAAATGCGGAGATAACGCACAAAGACACAGTCTCACGCCTACACAAACATAACTCAAACTTTCACAAACACAGAAATTCACACACACGGTCTCACACCTACATCCACACAAACACACAAACTTATGCACACACAGAAAAATCACACACATGTGCATACATGAGCACTCACATGGCCCCAGCTTGGAGAAAACTCCCCCTCCCTTTTTCTTTTGTTTGAAGTGCTGTCAAAACTTTCCCACCTTCCATGAGATCCGATTCTTAGCCTTCGCTCCATAAAAATCCTTCCATCCCCATCTTCCGTTAGGTCCTGTCCAGCTAGTGCTGTGTCTTTAAGGAAGTTGAAGCTGCTAAAAGTGAGTGAGAGAGAGGGAAAAAAAAAAAGAAAAAAATTGGCATCTTTTCCCCCTCAAGTTTCTGGTGTCACTTATGAAACACGGGTCCTTGTTGCAGAGAAGTAGTTGTTTTGCTAAAAGGAGGGAGTGTCCAGGCTGCCTGGGCTCCCTTCCTACAGCGTCCTCTCAGCAAGGCCCCAGGCATCCTGTCCGGGGAACAGCGGGCACGGGCTAGCACCTTCAAAGTGGGGCAGGAACCAGGCTGCCCCTTCCTCCAGCCTCCTCGTCCTCCCTTGGGCACCCTTGGCCCTGCAGCCTGCCCTGTCTTTTGTTGCTCTCTGGTTCCATCTTAGAAGAGGATCCACTTGGCTAAGAAAGAGTAGTTTGAAGGTAAGCCAGCGGGAAAGCGGGGGGAGGCCTGCTGGGCACAGGGGCTGGACTGCCTGGTACTTTCCTGTCTGTTCAGGGTGCTTGGGACAATCCCTTGTTTGGATCTGTGCACAGGCATCTGCCCGCCAGCAACCGCAGCCCCGGAAATCCCAGCAGCATTTGGGCTGAGCCACTGGCCTCGCCCAAGCCAGCTGAGAGGTCCCGGCGGCGGGGGTTTATTTAGGCAGCTGCCTGGCTCAGTTTGAACAGAATAGGCCACAAGTGTGATCCTGTAGAAAGAGTTCAGAATCCGCTGTGGTCAGAGCCTGTAGGAGCAGCAGGGGGGCGGTTGGGGTGGATGCGTGGTGTGCACTGCACAAGGGGCCTTGTCTGGGCCGGGGCAAAGCATACCTATGGGGGGCTCCGATGGGAGGGACTGTGGCCAGGATGTGGGAGGGCAGAAGGGAGGTTCTGCGGAGTGTTGGGGGAGGGGGTGGCTGAAAACGGATTTCAAGTCATAAAGTCAGCTTGGAGCTAGCCGAGGCAGGGAGAGCTCTCTGCTTGGAGGAGGAGCTGAGGTCCTCTTCCGTCCCGTCTTCGCCTCTTCTGGCTGCATGAGCTCGGGCAAGTCTTGGCCCTTCTTTGGGCCTCAGTTTCCCTTTCTGTAGAATGGGCTGTGGGCTAGGTAGTGCTGGGTCTTAGCTGGATTCTGTGGGGCAGGACCTTCTGATGGGTAAGAGTCCTGTCTGGCTGAGGTCCTAAGAGGGACGAGTGCCTTGCGTGGGTCCTCAGGGTCACTTTGGCGGCATGCCCTTCTCTGCAGGAGGTAGGATGCGGGAGCTACATCTGCTGTGCTGGGCGGTCCTCCTGGGCCTGGCACATGCCTGTCCTGAGCCCTGCGACTGCGGGGAGAAGTACGGCTTCCAGATCGCAGACTGCGCCTACCGTGACCTGGAGGCCGTGCCACCGGGCTTCCTGGCCAACGTGACCACGCTGAGCCTGTCCGCCAACCGGCTGCCGAGCTTGCCAGAGGGGGCCTTCCGGGAGGTCCCCCTGCTGCAGTCGCTGTGGCTGGCGCACAATGAGATCCGGGTGGTGGTGGCCGGCGCTCTGGCCCCTCTGGGCCACCTCAAGAGCCTGGACCTCAGCCACAACCTCATCTCTGACTTTGCCTGGAGCGACCTACACAACCTCAGCGCCCTCCAGTTGCTCAAGATGGACAGCAACGAGCTGACCTTCATCCCCCGGGACGCCTTCCGCAGTCTCCGAGTCCTGCGCTCACTGCAGCTCAACCACAACCGCCTGCACACGCTGGCCGAGGGCACCTTCGCCCCGCTCACCGCGCTGTCCCACCTGCAGATCAATGACAACCCGTTCGACTGCACCTGCAGCATCATGTGGTTCAAGACGTGGGCCCTGAGCACAGCCGTGTCCATCCCGGAGCAGGACAACATCACGTGCATGTCGCCCCGCGTGCTCAAGGGCACCCCGCTGAGCCGCCTGCTGCCACTGCCCTGCTCCGCACCTTCCGTGCAGCTCACCTACCAGCCCAGCCAGGACGGCGCCGAGCTGCGGCCGGGCTTTGTGCTGGCCCTCCACTGTGATGTGGACGGCCAGCCGGCACCCCAGCTTCACTGGCACATCCAGACACCTGGCGGCACCGTGGAGATCACCAGCCCCAACGTGGCCGCCGATGGGCGTTCCCCGCCGAGCGCCCCGGTGCCCGGCAGCCGGCCGCGCTTCCAGGCCTTCGCCAACGGCAGCCTGCTCATCCCCGACTTTGGCAAGCTGGAGGAGGGCACCTACAGCTGCCTGGCCACCAACGAGCTGGGCAGCGCCGAGAGCTCTGTGAACGTGGCACTGGCCACGCCTGGCGAGGGCGGTGAGGACGCACTGGGGCGCAGGTTCCATGGCAAAGCGGCCGAGGGGAAGGGGTGCTACACAGTGGACAATGAGGTGCAGCCCTCAGGTCCGGAGGACAACGTGGTCATCATCTACCTCAGCCGCGCTGGGGGGCCCGAAGCTGCAGCAGCAGGGGAAGGGGTCTCCGGGCAGCAGTCCCCCGGCCTACTCCTGCTGGGCCAGAGCCTCCTCCTGGCCTTCCTCACCTCCTTCTAGCCTTCCCCCATGCCCCCTCCCTGGGCAGGGCTGGAGCTCCACCAGGGCTTCCCTGACTTCGCCCCCCGCGCCTCCGCAGATGTCCCCTGGAAGTGGCACAGGTGGCCTGAGGGGGGCAACTCCCAAGGCCTGCATGGGGGACTCCACGTCTTCCTACCTCCCGTCTCATCTCTTCTGGAACACTCGCCACCCCAACTTCTAAACTTGCTGGAAGCTAGTGACTAGAACAGAATCCGATTCCGTACTCACCAACTTTGGTGCTAAATGCTGCTAACCACACTGCTCACGCTCCCCTAGCAGGGCGATGCCTTAACCACCCGGGGAAGCCTCAACAATGGCATTCCAGGCACTGGGACCAACGAGCTGGCAAAGGCCGGGGCACGCTGTTGGGGCTGGGAGCTCGGCAGGGAGGTACCCTGAAGCAGACAGGGCACAGGAGAAAGGAATAAGGTCTTGGGGCAGTGGCTGGCATGGCTCTGGGCTCTTGGTGTCCCTCTTGAGATTTTGCTGCCTTTTGGCATTCTCTTATGATTTGGGGGCTCAGGAATCTGTGCTCTCATCTCAGAGAGGGCTAGAGGATCCAGGATGGCCTTCCTCTTTTCCCGCCCTGTACCCCTCCACCCCGGACTCCCGTCCTGCCTTTCTCTCCAAGTATGCGTCTGTAGCCTGTCCCTCCAGAGAGGCTAGCCATCCCAGGGGGTGACTGAGAAATAAACAGCATTTCTGATGCTCTCTTGTGTCTGCCTGGCATTTTGTCTGAATCTAGGACCCCTCCCTACCACCCGTTGGGAAGAGGATAGGGAGCTGGAGAGTCAGGATGCCCAGGCTGCTGGTCCACAAGTGACGGGGCCCATGAGACGCACACAGACTGGATAGCAGGCAACACAAGAGGGGTGGGCCCATGGGCCAGGGGCTGGGCTGAATGGCAGTGGTACCTTCTCTTCAGGACAAATGGGGGTGTGGGCCTGATAACCATTACAGAAGCTTCCCTAGGGTCCAGGTGGCCCTGAGCCATGCTTCCTGCCAGCAGTGGGAAAGGGAACAGGGAATGGGAATACCCGTACTGTGGCCCCTCTTCCAGGTCCTGCTCCTGGAAGAGATGGTAGGAAATGGAGAGGAAATGGGGGGGGGGCTGATAAGGCAAGATGGAGAGGGAAGAGAGAGGAGGAGATGGGGGCACAGGGCAAGGGAGAGAGAAAGACACAGAGACAGAGAATAAGAGAGCGTCTTCAAGGGGGAAGCCGGAGGAGATGAACAAAGCTTTCCAGGAAGAGGAAATGGTATTCCTGGAGGAAAGTCTGCCCTTGGGTCTTCCCCACATAGCAGGTGGACCAGTGTGGGGGTTGGGGGGTGAGGTCTTGGCAGCAACCTGCGGGTCTCTTAGTGTGGGGAGCAAGTACATGGAGTCAGAACCTGGAGACTGATCCCTGTATCTGTGCCCAGCCAGAGATTTGTCTCCGTCCCCACCCCTTTCCAGACTGAAGGGTGCCACCCACAGGGACAAGAACCGCCCCCTCCCACCCCCACCCACGGGATAGGTTCTGTGGCCTCCCATGCTCTGTGCTCAGGACTGTTGAGCCCACCAAAATGGAGGCAGGGAGGCCAAGAAGACTGGGGTTGCAGCTGTGAGCCTTGGAGGATGGCCAACTCCCCTTCCCCCTCCTCCTTGTCCCCAGGCAGCACCTCCCCCAACCCCCTCAGCAGCTCCAGACTCTGGCTGAGCTGATGTCACCAGCAGCACATGTCAAGGTTATCTGTGCATCTGGTGGAAAGAGCAGGATGGAGCCAAGTCCCCTGTGCTGGGCTGCCTTGGGCAAATCACTGTCCATCTCTGGACTTTGGTTTCCTCAGAAAACAAGGGATGGGTAGGATGCTTAAGGATCCCATCGACTCTGATTATCTAAGGCTGGATATCCAAACTCAGCTTGGACCCCTGACTTCTCTGGCTCCATTCAGAGCGGAGCGGGCTTGTCTTCTGGAAGTGGGACCTGAGTCAGAGGCAGCTGGGGAACAGCTGTGCTCTGAATGAACTAGCAACTCCCCTGCTTGAAAGTCATCCATGGCTCCCCCGACCCTCAGGGTGAAGCCCAAGTTCCCCAGCGAGCCATGCATCACCCCTCTGCATGATTCTTCCGTGCCTCTCTTGGACCTGTTAACTAATTGTTCCTTCAATCGTCTGTGATGTGTTACCCTCCACACCTTTATGTATGTCATTCCTTTGGTCTGGACACACTTCCCCTCTTTTTCACTTGGCTAATTCAGCTCAAGCGCCACCTCCTCCAGAAAGCCTTCCCGGATGCTGTACCCTCTACCTCCCAGTGTGGATGAGGTCCCCTCCTCTAGCTCATATAGCCCTGTGTGTCCAGGGTCACGGCCTTATCGTACTCTACTTTGTCTGCTTCCTTGTTAAGGGCAGAGACCCGGTCTGCCTTCTTATCCCTGTGACCCTGCCAGTCACCAACATGGGGCCAGGAAGATATTTTTCAATGGACTGCAGTAGGATCAGAGCCTGCCCTCTTTGCCATCCTCAAAGGTGGGTGTGAGCTCCCCGGCCCCACCCCTCGATTTATGTGTGTCTGAGGCTGGAGTGGTGACGCAGGAGGAGGGGCGAGGAGAAAGGCTGGTCTCCACTAATTGTGTAGACATCAAGGCCCCATGGACCCAGATCTGTGGGGTAGCCACGTTTTCCCCACCTGCTCCCAGGCCCACAGTGGAGCCCACACCTTCAGTCATGCATCCCCCACCCCCGTGAGTCCCCAGCAAGGGAAGGGACCCCCTCCCACAGCTGTCCTTCCCCACTACATGATTGGTCTGTTCCCTTTAGGACAGCTCTGCCCTGCGCCTCCCTACTGCCTCCACACCTTTATTCAGAATGCTCCCCATTTTCCTGAAAGTTCCCCTCCTCAAGTCCTGACCATTCTTGACAACCCAGAAAAAGTTCTACCTCCAAAGCCAAAGTCCACATATCTCAGGGGTGACGCCATAGTCCCTCTATCTCCCAAAGGGATTCGGCTATTGGTCCCCTTCTGCCCCGCACCGTGTGGCCAGCCCACCATGGGACCAGAATACCCCACCCCCCCAAGCCCCATGAATGCAGTGATTTACCAGTAGTTGGGGCAGTTTCCCCCCACGTACCCCACCCCCCGAGGAGGACTGTTTCTCAGGGACAAGTTTATTACAGAGAGCACACTAACTTCTTTCATAATATCTAAAGGCACAGCAATAGCAAAAATACCAGGCTCTCAAGTGTGGCCAGCTCCGTGTGGGGCCTGGCTGGAGCTATGACGTTGCTGCCCGGCAGGAGCCCATGGCTTCCTACTGGGCTGCCTGGCAGGAGGGACAAGCCCCCCCACCCCCAGAGGAGAGGGGGAAGGTGGAGGAGAGAGGAGGCTCTGTGTCTAATTCCGTGGTAGTGACTCCAAGGCTGAGGTGAGGCTGAGCCAGATCATGAGGCTGGACTGGCCTGACTCACCAATCCCAGTGAGGAGACGGTTCCGTGAGCAGAGGTCAGTGGCAGAGCCAGCACGGAGAGGGGACTGGAGGTGGCCACCCCAGTTCTACTGACGCCCTAGACAAAGGGCCTAAACCTCAGATTACTTCCTCCAGAGCCCTCGCCTGCTTCCCAAGACCAAGGGGCCCTACTAGAGTCCTCTTGAGGGTTAGGTCGTTAGGTCGGAACTCCGGCTGGGGACAGACCTGCACCTGACCACAGCGCCCCCTGGCATCTGGGGCTGGCAGCCGATGATGAGCCCAGGGACTCCTCAGGGGAGCCACAGTGACAGAGAGAGGCCAGGGAGGCTGGGAGGATGCTGGGGAAGCTAGGAAGGAGTGCGCTGGGAGGAGGGGGAGCACTTCAGCCCTGACAAGGACACAGCGGCTTCCCCACTCTCAGGGCTGGGCTCCATTGACCTAGGCCCCTGACAGGGCCCTCTTCCGGAAGGCCTGCAGGGCAGGATTGTGCAGAAGCGTGTAGGCCAGCCCCCAGCGGGCCCTGCCTTGGCGGGCCCTGGGCCCTGCTCCCCTGGCCATGGCGTCCTTGGTCTGCAGCAGCTGCATCCCTGAGAGAGAGAGACTTTCTGTGAGTCACTCAGCAAACGCCAGGCCACGCCCCGTGAGCAGTCTGAAAATCCCAGAGGTAGGGCTGGGGAGGCTGGGGAGCCTGGGGCCCCAGGGGCCTGCTCACTGAGCAGGAGGTGGAGAGACGTGTGGGATGTAGAGGGGTGTTTGTGAAGGCGCAAGATGTCATTCTGCAGGTAGGGACAGAAGGAGGGGACAGCTCTGTGGAGAGGGCTGGAGGAAGGGCTGGGACACCCAGCTCAGTGCCCCCCTCCCTGCTGCACACTTTCCTTGCAGTGAGGAAGGGGTAAGACCTCTCATTCGGTGTGTGAGAAGGCGGGATGTATGCTCACTTGTGGAATGGGGAGAGGGAGACAGAGTATGTATGTGTGTATCGTGGACAAAAATTACTCTGAGAAGGACCAGGAAACTTCTCACTTCCTTTCTCCCACAGGTGGTGGAAGGAGAGGGGAAGTAAGCATTTTCCTGGCCCTCACTCCACAGTAGGTCGGTCAGGCATCCCATGTGCTGGGAAGAGGTGAGCCTTGTCCCTCAGAGAAGAGGGTGGTCTACATTCCTGCCCTCCCCCGTGGGAAGGTGCACCTTCTTCTTCCTGCCCCTGTGTGAGGCCATCCTGGGGGGCCCGGGGAAGACGAGGCTGCTGGGTCTGCAGAAGCAGGGCACAGAAAGCCGTGGTAGCCGGGTGCGACTGGCTGGCCTCGATCTTCAGGAAGCCGTAGTATGTGTGATAGCCTGGGTGGGGAAGGGGGGTGGAGGACAGCAGTGCTGGGGGAAGGAGGGCCTGCCCCACCAGCCGCTAACACATGCACAGGAGGTGCCTCCCGGCACCAGAGCAGGTGGCATGTGCAAGACACATGGGCCTGCTGCCCATGCCCGCCCTGTGTGGTCACAGACGGGCTCCGGGGCACAGTCCCACTTGGCCAAGGTCAGAGCCAGACCCTTCCTCACTCTTTGTACAGCCCAAGCCGTTGTGGTTCCCGGCCCCTGCCCAGCGACCTTACCGGGGTCGAGAGTGGCTGCCCGAGGTGGCAGCAGGCTGAGATCCATCTGGCCAAGGTGGACAGCATTGTAGACAGCAGAGAGAAGCACACGCCAGGCAGCCACCATGGCGCCCACCAGCACGTTGATGAGAAAGAGAAAGAAGGTGGCTGCAAAGAGCACTCGCCTGGGGGTGAGGAGAGGAAAAGCTGAGGCTGGCCCCCTCCCCCTGTCACATGCAGACCCACTTCCTCAAGTCAGGGTCAGACCTGGATGAGCACAGCTGCTGTGTGTTTATCGACCACCTACCATTTGTCGAGTGCACCTTCTAAGCACCCTGCCTCGTGCTGGGCTTGCTCTCTCAAGCCAGCTTCTCCGAACCACCCTGGGATATGGGTGTGGTGCTCCTTCTATAGTAGGGAAACCAGGGCCCAGAGAGATCAGGTGGCTTAGCTAAGGCCATCCAGCTAGTCAGCGGCAGAACTGGGGCTTATGGTCTGGATCTTTCTGTCTCCCACCTCCCTCCTCTAGGTCCCTTGTCCACTGACTCTGAATCCCTCCTGGCACTGAGGTCCTCCCACTGCCCTTCCACCTAATATGGAAATAATGTTTCTATTAATCTCCTTCCTGCAAAGGGTGAGGTACATGGTTTTGGGGGGCACAGATGATCTAGAGGAGAGCAGGACTGACCCCCAAAGCAAGAAAGGTTCATAGAGTATTTCTGGCACTGTGACAGTGAAGAGAGAGATTCCAGAGTAAGCTGGGCCACTGTTCCCTTTCCGTTTGGGTAAGGCAAACTCTCCTACTCCCCACTGGGCTTCCCAAGAGAGAAAAGGGGCAGATGACAGTGGAGGGAGAAGGACCCAAGAAAGACACCAAAGGAAGAGGCTGAAGTCCTAAGGGGACCACAAACCCAGGATCCTCACCGGTTAGTAAGCTCTGGGTATCCATGGTGAGTCTCCAGGAAGACCCACTGGGCTGCCATTTTCTGTAGGACCACAGCCAGGGCCAAGGTCAGCCAGAAGGGCCTGCAGTTGGGGCGGGGAGGTTGTCACTATTAGTAGCTCTCTGGGAAGTGGTCCCAGAGCCCTCAGCTCCTTGCCTCTCTCACCACGAGGACTCCAGGGATCGGAGAAGCAAGAGGTTCCTGCCATGGAGCACAGGCATGAACACCAGGAAGGCAAGGGTCGTGGTCCCCAGGAAGAAGACGATCTGCTGCACCAAGAGTCCTGCAGTTTGGGAAGGCACAGAGGGATGGACATCAGACTCCACGGGACCCAGCCGCCCCTGACACTCAGGAACCCAAGGGCTTAGGAATGACGCAAACCTGGTAGAGATCCCTGCTCTGCCACTGCCTAGCTGTGCCAGCTGGAGCAAGTTACTCTACCTTCCTGAACTCCCATTCTTCCTCTACCTCAGAAGGCTTTTGGGGACAATCCAATATAGGATTTTTGGGATGATCCCCAATTCTGGGGCCAGGTTCTGTCTTCAGCAACTCTTTGAAAACAAAGTGATCTGTAAATGTGATTTCCCCCCAGTTGCCCCTGAATCCTTGGAGACAAGATTGCATTTTAAATTAATGTTTGCCTTCCTACTGGCCAGAGCCTGGCACACAGTTATCACCAGAAAGCCGTCTATTGAAACAACTGGCTAGTTGTTTACACGGTGTAATGCGTACAAAAGAGCTTGGGAGGTATAAAATCTACCAAGGTGAAGAATTACAACTTTTAGGCTGGTCACTCCTCTTCTCCTTTATCATTCTTCTCCTCCTCACCCAGGGAGTGAGGACTGAAGGAACCATCAGGAAGGGGAACCTGACCCCAGCCCCCTCACATCTCAGAAGGTTTTATTCACTGTACCACCCCTGGGAAGGCTCAGAAACTTGGAGGTAGGAGGGATTGCGGAAATTAATCTAACCTAACTCCCTCAGGGCAGGACCCCCTTTGCAGCCCCAACAATGACCACAGATGTACCCCTGGTGAAAGAGATCTCACTAACTTAAAGGCAGCCCATTGGAGTATAACACTCTCTTATATAAGCAGGAATATGCCTCCTTGAACTTTCCACCTTGCAACCCTGGGTCCACCCTCTGTGTAAATGGCTGGTGGCCCTTAGGGGCTATCCTCATTGGAGGAGTATCCCTTCCCCAGGGGCTTCTGCACTACCCCTCCTCCCTGAACCTGAGCAAGCCTCCTGAAGGGAGAGAAGGCAAGGTGGGTCCCTCTTCTTACTCCCACCCCAGAGTTTGCCCCAGCACAGGCGGACACCCAGGGGCAGCCAAGACCTGCTTGAGTGCTCTCTCCTCCCCAACTGGGGCCAGTTTCTGGGGCCAGCTGAAGCCAGGTAGGGTGACAAGGGGGGCTCACCAAGGCAGGTAAAGGCAGTCTGGTAGGCGTTGAAGCTCATCCAACAGAATATGGCCTGGCGGGAGAGGTGGGGACCCTGGGGTATGGGGCCCAGGTCCAGGGCAGCCCCTCGGTACAGAGCTTGAAGGTTGGCCCTGGTTGGGGAATTGGGGGTGGGGTGGGGAGGAAGGCAGAGATCTCAGGGACCACACATACTCCCCAGGTTCCTCCTCTGGTGGAACCCCCTGTCTGCTCACAACATGTGGCCATGGACAGGAAAGCCAAGGGCTGTGGGAGCCCTACAGAGGTTACTAACCCGGCCTGGGAAGTCAGGTAGGGCTTCCTGGAGGAGGTGGGATCTGTGTAGCATCTTAAGGGATGAATAAGAGGAAGTTTCAGAGCAAAGCAAGGGGCAAGGCCAAGATCAAGGGAGACAAGTTCAGGCAGAAGGCTCTGACCTGAGCCAAGTCAGAAAAGCAAGGAAATAACAGTAGGAATGGAAAGGACTCGCAGATTGGCCACCAGAGCAGGAAGCAAGGTTCCAGGCATGCAGAGGCCTGGGGGCCTGAGTGCCAGCCAAAGAAGGACCAACCCTGTGGGAAGAGATCCCTGACATTGCTCCCCTTCCCATACACCCTGCTCACAACGAGAACCTTCTCTCCCTCTTCAATTCCAACTCAGCTCTGTCTCGCTCCCCACTAAAGGGCAAACGAGACTGTTTGGCCTTCAGTGGTCCATCACAGCCCCTTCAACGCCCCAGCCCCGGCTGGGTCACCTCCACAGCCACCCTGGCGTGTGGCAGCCCCGCCCCTCGCTGCTGCTCCCACCCATAGCACCCTCCCCCACCCTCAGCTCTTGCCTCTTCTTCCGATCCCAGGTAGAGGGCTGGCTTTCCAGGCTGCCTTCCCCACTGAATCAGTCCACCCAGGTAGTCCCTTCCCAGAGGTCCAAGTCCACACCCCCACCCTGGTCAGCCGAGCCCTGTATCACTCCCACCAGACTGGAAGGCCCCACCTTCTCCACCCACCACAGGGCCACTGTGGGCGGGGGGCCGGGGGGGGGGCATAGGGACAACCTGGGCCCGCAGTGACTCTCCCTCTGTCCAGCCCTAGGCCCGGCCCCCACAGGCCTCCTGGCTCTAGGCCCCCGCACCTCTCCCCCACACTTGCACCGGGCATCAGACCCTGCCACTGACCTGTGCGTCACCAGCGAGTGGATCAGCATGAGGGAGGTGAGCGAGAAGGACAGGACCAAGGCCGAGATGTAGCAAACTGGAGGGGGGAGAGGGAGCAAAGTGGGAGGTGGGAGCCCCTGAACTAGCCCCCAGGGTGGGTGCCCGGGTGGGAGTTACCCCTGCCACCTCCCCCTGCCTGCCTCGTTCTCGTATAACTCAACCATCTCAACCCTCCCCTCCTGCCCAGTGACATGGTAGCCGGGACAGGGAGAAGACAACTTAGATCTGCAGACCTGGTCTCCTCCCTTGTCTTGCTGCTCCCATGGCTGTGTGATCCCCAGAGAGACACCATCCAACCTGGCAACTGCCTCTGTCTCCTCACCTTCCTGGCCATATGGCCTTCAGGGGGCCCCTTGGTTTTCCAGCCCCGACTTGCTCACGCGGGCTGCCCATCCCCCAGCATGACATGGGCCATAAAACCCCATAGGCTGTGAGTGCACATCAGTGTGCCCTGTGTCCATCAGAAGGAGGGAGGTGACTGCTGCTACCCATCTCCTCTGGCTGGGCCCCTCCTGCCCAACTCCCCTCTGCCCCCATCCCCCCAGCCATACCCACACTTAAGAATTTGCTCACAATGTACAGGGAGTTGTGAGCAGAAAGGCCCAGCGGAGATTTGAGGCTGCAGCTCGCCTGCCCTCCAACCACACCCGGCCTCAGTCCATTCGCTTACAACAACCTCATCAAATAAGAGGCACTAGGCCCACCAGGAAGACGAGGCTCAGTGAGAGAGCCTGACCCGCCAGTCACACTGCTGGCAAGTGAAGGGCTGAGACCTGTGACTATTTCCAAACCGACCCAGACTCAGCCCCGGGTGCCTGCCCCCTGATCTCATCGGTCATGCCAGGGGAGTACTGCCGGGGCCGGCGTCCCATGCAGAGACTCAGGAGTGGGTGCAAACCCACATGGAGTCCCACGTAGCCTCAGTGCCAGAGAGAGGGGTCTCGGCACTGGCAGCACAGCAGGGACACCTGGAGCTGTGAAAACCCCTTGCGGCCCCGGGGGCATCCTAGGCCAATTCAATCAGATTTTCTGGGTGTAGAACCCAGTCCCTGGCTTTTGTAGTTTTGTGTGCAGCCTTAGGGTTAAAGGCCATTGTGCGGGGGGGGGGGGGGGGGGGGGGGGGGGGGCTTTCCAAAGGCAGAGCATTCATGATTCATTTCAACCAGCAATTGACTGAAATCAACCAACCCACCCGCAGGTCTGGAGCGCCTGCTACAGCGGTTCTCAGAGCTAGGCTCGCATGGGGATCCCCAGGCCGGCTTGTTCCATCATAGGGACGGGGCCCCACCCTCGGCATTTCTGGAGTCCAGCGCAGCCAGAGCCTCCAGATTTTAAAGAAGTTACCAGGCCCTTCTCAGGTGCAGCCAGGGTCGAGAACAATGCTACAGAAGAGAGTACTGGACGTGTGCAGCTCTGCTCAGCCCCGCCTGCCCTTTGGGAGACCCCTCAGCGCCGGGAGGAGGGCGTTCTGGTCTTTTCCTGCCAGGCGAGGAGGCCGCCTGCTGACCCTGCGCAGGTGAGTGAAGCGGTTAACACAGCATGGAGGGAGAGCAAGCCCCCTCGGGCCAGCTAGGCTTTTGATCTTCATCCATCTACCTCCTGCTCCTCTCTCCCTAATTGGTTCCAAACTTGGATCTCTCCAAACCCTGGTACCCATAAAATCTTCCTGCTCTTTGCTTCCTCTGGAACTCTGCTTGGTAGACAGATCTGCCTTCCCACAGGGGATGGAGGGCCTCAGGGACAAGGCTGCCTTTGCAATTTCGACACCTGTTTTGCAGTAGAGAGACTGAAGTCCAGAGAAGTGAGTGACTTGCCCAAGGTCACACAGCTTATAAGTGATGGAGCAGGAGTTTTCATCTAGTTCTAACCTAGTCTGCTCTCTATGAGTGATGCCAGGCTTGTGGTCCAGGTGCCCAGTGGGCAGCCTCAAACAGGCTCTCGGAGTTCAGAAGATATTACTCCTTAAGCCAAGGACTCACCAAGGGCCCCTGGGCCCAGATGTAATCTCAGTTCCAACCCTAGTTTGCTGAGCAGCTTTGGGTATAGCTCTAACCCTCCTGGGCCTCAGTTTTCCTCATCTGTGGACTAGGAGAGTAAACATTGCTCTGTTTGGCCCCCCCAAAACGGGGAAGATCCGAAGCGGAGGCCTTGAGGCTTGGAAACCAGCCTGCAGTGTTAAATGTCGGGGTGGGGGATAAAAGCAAAGCCCAGCATCCCGGACAGGTCGTTTCCTGCCTCTAAGCCTCCATTTCCTGTTCTGGAAGATGAGGACTGATGAGGTAGACCTAACAGAGCTGGCTGCTGTGAGCAGGGAGCCGACCCTGGATTCGGGCTAAGGTGGACCATGTGGGCTCCTGCCTGTGGTCCGTCTTGTGGCCAACTTCAAGAAATCTCCCGGGGGATCCCAAGTCAGCAGAGGCCACCGGCCCCAGGATTCCTGACCACCAGGCTTTGTCTGAAGGTGGTAGAGAGAGACCCAGCAAGGTGGTCAGGAGGCCGTGTTCCTCCCTTTGCTCCACTCTGCCCTGCTGAATGACCCCAAGCCAATCCTTCCCCATGTGTCAGGTGTGGACACTTCTCAGCCTCTTCCACAGGGGCTATTGGGAGGGCCTGGGAGGTGGTGTAGGCTTAGCCAGACTAAGGGCTGAAAGAGACATCAGACCCCAGAAGGGAAGGCTGGTATGGTCCCCTGGCCAGGGGGCAGAGGGCTCATTGTCAAGGGAGGGAAGGAGAATGGACAGGGATTGGGGAAGAGGAAGCATCACCACACTCAACCCCACCCACTGGCCATGGCAATTAGCTCAGAATCTGGCCCAGTGTCCCACATCACTGCCTCCTTCCTCCTTCTCTCCCCTCATCGAGATTCAAGGGGCTGTCCCCTCAGCTCTCGAGGCCTTGCCTGTCTCCCAGCTGGGAGAGCGGAGCAAAGACACTGGAGCTGGGGGTGGGAGACACCCCATGAGCTGCGGGGCTGCTCAGATGAATCCTTCAGGTCTCAGAGACCCGGAACCAGAAGCCACAACCACCCCCGTTTGGAAGGGAGGCAGCTGAGACCCAGAGAGAAAGGAAGGGATCTGCCCATGTCCAGGACGCATGTCCCTGGAAGGCTGGTTCCCACTGGGCACCACCCAGGACTCCTGGGAGGCCTCACCTTCCAGAGCCCACAGGTGATGCTTCACGAGCCGCACCACCTCCTGCCTGTCCTCTGAGAGCACGAGCCCGAAGCCGGCCAGTAGGTAGGAGACGTCCGTGTTGATCCCCGCCCTCACCTTCTGGATGGTGGGTACCACGCCCACCAGCAGCAGCAGGACCACCTGGAAGAGCCCCACAAGGAAGGTGCCAGGGCCTGGCTGTGCTCATGCAGGGCCCACATCCCAGATGAAGCGTTTCCTCAGCTCACAGGGAAACTTCAGGGCAGAAACTCCGGCCCCACACGGGCCGCACCCCCATGCCCTGCACCCATCAGTGTTCTTGGCCCTGAAGCTGTGTCTCACCAGCATGTTGCCCAACAGTCCTAACAGACCACAGCTGTGCTTCCAAACGGCACAGCTCTCTACCTACACCTCTGCCTACCTATCAGTCCTGTCTTTATTGAAGCTGCGGAATATAAAATTTCCAACTTCCCATGTTGGCAAAAGCCAAGTATCCTATAGATGATCTCAGGCATTGAAGCTAGACAGACCTGGGCTCGTATCTTGGCTACCTTGAGACCTTAGCTGGAGGAACTTGGCTGAGTCAAAGTCACCTCTCTGAGCCTCAGTTTCCCCTATGTGCAAAGTGGAGAAAAATCACACCCACCTCCCAGGATTGGGGCTTTCCGGTTTTCTGGGGACAGCAATGGAAGGGAGGATTTCTCAAACACGTATTATTTACAAACTACCCAAATCTGCCTAAATCTTCCCAAACTGCTCAGAGAGGAAAGCAATTCTATTTCTTCTATTTCACAGCTGAGCTAATGGGTTCAGAGATGTTGAGTAACTTGCCCAGGGTCACACAGGAGGTAAATAATGGAGCAAGGGTTTAGACCCAGGCTTGGCAGTTGGGGGCAGGGGTCCAGAGACAAATGGCACGACAGAGGCAGGACCTACCTGATAGATGGCTGTCCCTGTCAAGGTGGCTGAAAGCACCAGCTTCAGAGGGAGTCGGAATCCTGCAGTCCCCAGAAGGAGGGATGTGGTAAGCCCCAGCCTCCCCTGCCCCCAGGCCCGAGGGCCTCTTCCCTCCCAAAGGGCCCAGGTAAAGGGCTAGGTCTTGCAGGACCCCAGACCACCAAAGCCAGTCCAGGGGCTTCCCTTTGTCCCCAACTGGGGCTGTTCCTCCCAACCAGGTTCTGGGGGACGGGAGCTGGACTTCTGCAGCAGCTGTTCCATGCAAGGCATGGGTGAGGTCACCTGCCATTCTTAACCTCAGCTCCCCACTCCGTACCTCGCTGTGGAGTATAGATGTAGTTTCGGTAACAGATCCAGGCCCAGGATCGGAAGCCCTGCTTGGAGGTGTGGGAGCTGCAGAAAGACAGAGGCAGCCAGGAGCCCTCAGGAGAAACCCCAGCCCTGAGCCCAAGCCGCAGAGTTTGGGTTCTTCCTCACTGTGCCCCACCTGCTCCCCAAACTAGCCTGCCAGCCAGCCCTGCTCACTGGCCCAGAGGGGGTGCCTGGGACCTCACCTGCTTCGCAGCTTCTTCCGGCAAAGGAGGGCCCTCAGATATTCCTCACAGTAGCGGCTTGGCAGCCCCTGTGGAGACAGACAGACGAGCAGATGAGACCTGCATGGAACCATTCAGGGAACCCTGGCTCAGGGTGCCACAGTGGGCACATGGGGCTTGTGAAAAACCTCTTGGCTGTGGCGAGGTGCAGAGAAGGGCCAGCCTGTGGGGATGAGGTCCATGCCCCCCCCAAAAGCTGCCCTTTCCCCTCCACAACTAGGAGACAAACCATTCTCTTAAGAACACTCCACACTGAGCAGTTCGTCCTAAAGGCTATCTCCAACTCTCTCCTGCTTTACTCTGTCTCATCTGTTCACTGCTTCCCCCCTGGCCTCTGCTGGCTGAGACTGGGGCAAAAGGGAGCCTAAGTCCCATGCACACATCCCCAAGCAGGACACAGGACGGGGTCATTCCAGGCCACACACCCCAGACCTCACCTGCTACTCTGGGGAGATCACAAGCACTATGGGATTTGTCTAAACCACATCACAAGGGTGATGGGATTTGTCTAAACCACCTTCCATGGGGCATCTGGGTGGCTCAGTCATTAAGCATCTGTCTTCAGCTTAGGTCATGATCCCAGCGTCCTGGGATGGAGCCCCGCATCTGGCTGCTTGCTCAGCAGGGAGTCTGCTTCTCCCTCTCCCACTCCCCCTGCTTGTGTTCCCTCTCTCGCTGTCTCTCTGTCAAATAAATAAATGAAATCTAAAAAACAAACCAAAAAACCCCAAACACACATTCCAGGCCATTAGCCGCCTGCCAAGTGCAGAGGCCCGTGGTAAGATGGGGTGAGCCCCTGCCCCCTTCGGTTGGAGAACACAAGCCTATCACTTATTGTCATGGCAACCCAACACACACACACACACACACCCCACCCAGGGTAGGTGTGGGTCAGCTCAAAGCTTGACTGGGACCTCTGAGGCTTAAACCTCTCTGCTGCAGGGCCGAAGAGGATTTTATCTCCCAGGACTTCTCAGGACAGGCATGCCTGGAGGGAGAGGTGAGGCATCGAAGATCCCTGGAGGAGGAGGGAGAGGGCCCCAGGGGGAGAGTTGTGACGGGTACCCTAGGGGAGACTCCCCTCTTCTGAGCCAGCTGTAAAAGTAAGGGGACATCGGGCTTCCCCGGAGGAATATGACCATCAGGACGGCAGCTGCGACTGTCCTTGAGGTCCCTACTGCTCCCCAACCCAGAGTTGGTGGGCCTGTGGAGGACCCAGGGCGGCCGCTGGAGGACCTGAGCTGGCAGGCCTCTCTCCCCCCATCTCCTTCCCTCCTCAGGGTCCTCTTTGACTTCCATGCCAGCCCCTCTCCTGAGCTCCAGACCTGCAGTCTAGCTGCCCACCCCAACCCCACGCCAGTGCGTCAGTCCCCATGCACCTGCCCACACCCAGCGCTCATCCCTCAGCAGCTGGATCCCCAGCGGCTCGCTGCTCTGTCCTATCTGCCACCCTGCGAGCTTGCCTTTACCTTCCCCGACTGAAGAGTGACCGAGCCCCTTGGCATCTGTGTCCTTAGCCTCTCCTGAGGCTGTCCCCCTCGTTTTGAGGGTCTCTGTGGGGTGGTTTTCTTCTTCTTTCTCTCCTACTGAGAAGAGCACTTGACCCTGTCTCCGCCCACACCCGTGGCCTTGGGCGGGGCCCCAGCTGCACTTCTCACGTGGCACAGTGACCAGTGACCCGACCATCTGTTGCTGCCCGCATCTCCCCAGCCCCTGGGAGCCCCTGGGGGTCAAACACAGTTCTGCAGCTCTGAGTTCACGGTCCCTCGCTCAGGGCCTGACACTTAGTAAGATCACCTTGTCTTGTAAGAATTCTCTCTCACTAGGATTTACCCACCGATCCATCTAAAACTTCTGAAGTAGCTGCTGAGTATCACTATGCACCAAGACATGACCAGTGCTACAAATTATATGTGCACAAAACAGACACAATCCGTCTCTGCGCCTTTACTCCCCCTCCCTACACCTGCAAGGCCTTCTCCTTATTCTATTCCTGCTCCATATCCTCCCTGTCCCTCAGGACCCCTACTGAAGTCTACCTCCTCCAGGAAGCCCCCCAACCTGCCTCAGTTCTCCCTGCCCACCCCTTTATCTGACTTTATCCAACCATACCCAGCCTAGAACTGATTCATAATGCGACTGTACCCCGGGAGATTTCTGGGCATCTGCAGAGCTCCTTGGAGGCACAAGTCTCCTGGCCTATCTCATTTCTCCAACTGGAGCCTCTGTGTTTCAGAAGCAGAGCTCAGACTGCCCTGTCCTCTGATCCATGCCTCCTCTGTTGACTCCCCACTGTGCCTGCTGCTGGGTGCCCCCAGGGATCCCGGGTGCCAGCCAAGGGCATGGTCCAGAGTTCGGTCCAGGAGGGAGGACTAACCCATCACTTGGTGACTCAGCAAATATTTTCTGAGCAACTGGGGCCACGCACAGGGACCCAATAGCAGTGCAGGGGTTCAGGGTGTTCTGAGTGCTAATAGGAGCCCAGCCCAGCCCTGCCCTTTTACCTCAGAACCTGCTCCTGCCATGTTCCGGAAACTTCTCACCAGCTGCACCGGGTACCAAAGGCTCAGGAATCCGAGGCCCAGAAGCAGAGGCAAGGAAGCCAGCAGGGTGTAGTACTTGTAGATCTAGACAGACAGACAGAGCCCCCAGACATACATACCTTCTACCTTCCTCCCCCAACAGAAGACCAGGATTCACTTCCCTTTCCACTTCACTCCCACCCGGCTGACGGAGGTCTTTTCATGCCTGCCCCCACCCGAGTTACTCAGCACAAACACTCCCACTCCCCTTCTGAGGCCCTGTGGACATGCTCCCCCCTCTCCCGGGCTCCTGGACTCCCACAGCCCTTAGAGGAACTTATGTAATTCCCTCCTCCCTGTCCCAGGGGGCTGCCGTGGGACCTGAGACCAGGGATACCCATTTGCTATGTTCCTTTGTTCCTGGGCTTTGGCCCCTGAAAACTAGAGAAAGGCCTAATTTTGACTGGGTACAGTTGCGACCTGGGCATCAGGGAAGTCCAAGCCTTACCCCCCGGGCACTGAGTCCTTCCTAGGGCTGGGCCCCTTCTGCATTCACTCAGTTATTTGTTAACTCAATCTGTTTTTACTGACAGCTCAGTATGTGCCCAGTTCTGGGTGGTGAAAAAGACCAACCCAGTCCCCCCTCTCAAGAAAACCAACCAATCCTCATCTCTACCCTGGAGGATAGGTGTTATCCACTCCATTTAAAGGGAGGGAAACTGAGTCTCAGAATGGTGACACGGTTTCCCCAAAGCACTTAGCATCACCTGGCATCATTCGCTTTATTTATTTTTTGTATCTGCCCTTCTAGAATGGCCACTCTTGGGACACTAGGGACGTCATCTGTCCTGTCCACAGCTATATTCCACTGCTGGGATGTGTCCCTGGTACAGAATATGCGCTTCAAATATGTTTGTGGAAGGAAGGGAGGGAGGGAGGGAGAAGATGGTTCAAACTCAGGTTGTCTGGCCTGAGGCCTGTGCCTCCACCCTTCAGGCGCTCCCAGCCAGCAGCCAGTGAGGGTCTAGAATTCTCTTTTCAGCCCTCCAAGACCATCCCCCAACTCAGGACTCGCCTTCCTCTGTCTCCTCCCTCCCACTCCGGCCTGGCCAAAGGAAGGCTGGGGAATCAACAATGGAGGGATTTCAGGCTCCCTCTTGCTCCCCCTTGGCCCTTTCCCCCTCCCAGGCTGGAAGCTCCTGCAGGCAGTCCCAAGGGACAGTCCCTTGTCCCCTGCTCTTGCCACAGAGGGCCTGTGTTCACAGGAGTGGAATTCAGTGCACAGAAGGCAGCGGAGAAGTCTAGCATGTAAGTAAGAGGACAGGAGCCACACTGGTTTACGCAGGTCCTTCCTGCCCCTCTGCCTCAGGCTGTCGCGAGTCAGCGGTTACCTTGGGTGTCTGAGGACACTGTGCCCTCTGCCAGATCTGGACCCCGAAGTGAGCCCAGGACAGCACGCCGCCGAGCAGGTGTGCGGCTCCGCGCCCGACTGTGGCACAGGCGGCCAGAGGGTAGTAGAGGGCAGGGTAATAGAGCAGGGCGAGGATCTTCCAAGGCCCTGGAAGGCAAGATGGGCCCAGGGAGACACGTGGTGGAGAGGCAGGTCCCTTCCCGCCTCCCCCTTCTGAGCCCGCATTCAAATTCAGGTTCTGACAGTCACCAGCATTGGCGATCTCCAGCAAGTTACCTCTTGGAGTCTCCGTTTCTCCATCTGTAAAATGGAAATAATAGCGGTCTATTACCCAAGACAAAATGAGAAAGTAGATGTACAGTGCTTAGCACAGCGCTTAGTCAGTTGTCAATAGACTAAGCTACGACTTCCTTATTGTTCCTTCCCCTGACCCCCAGCAGCCTCCAGCATGAAACGAGCTGCCATCCTCACTGAGCAGAGTCACTGTGAGCACTGGCTGATCACAAGAGGTCATGTTGAGGACAGTGGCCCCTCTTGGTGGCAGCTGTCCTTGTGCGGTCACTTCCTCGAGTCCAGCCCAATTGTCCATAACCCCTCCTACTTCCTTCCCATCCTCCTTCATTCTCGGAGGCCTGCGCTGTTCTGGGCAGGGGTTGGTACAAGAACAGAGAAGGTAGCGAGGGCAGTAGTGACCCAGCAGCTGGGACGGATGAAGGGTCGGTTTCGTGCACTGCGGCTGGGAGGTCCACACGATAGCATCTTCTCGGCAGTGGCTCAAGTTGGGGATGGGAGCTCCCTGACTCACTACAGAAGAGCCCGCCCCATGCTCCGGACGCCCACTCAGTCCATCCCACCAATCCAGCCCAGAGCCTCAGCTGTGCTGGGTACCTTGGCTGGGGGGTGAAGCCAAGGTCAGGAAGGGCAGCGGGTCCTCTGCAGGGAACAGCAAACACAAGGAGCTGAAGAGGACTACAAAGACAGCCGCAGGCACTGTCCAGGTCGTGTCCCCCGCCAGGAAATCCACGGGGCTGGTGCAGAGACAGGGACAGGACAGGAGGAAGCCACTTGGGCCCTGCACCCCCATTCCCCCATGCCACATTCCATACATCAGGGGGGTAGAGATGGAAACTTTCCAGATGGAAACTGGAGGCCCCCTCATCCATTTATTCCTCATGTATCAGTGGGGGGCCTCCTGTGCACCAAGCTCTGAGCCCTGTGGCCAAGTGACTCTAGAACTACCCTGTCCCCCAGCCCCATACACAGGCACACAGCGGGAACAAGCCCGAGCGGCTCCCTCCACCCACCCTGGAAGCTCCAGGAAACAGCTGCCTCCACACAAGTCAGTCTGTCTGGGCTGGCAAACCTTCAGAGAGCTCGGAGAGTCACAACATCCTTAGGGAACAGCCCCCACCCTGGCCTGGGTGTGGCCTGGGGCAGAGGGCACACAGCGGGCACAGCTGTCCCAGGCATCAGCCCTCTGGGCTCAGGGCAAGCCACTCAGACCCTCTGCTTCTGTCCAGCTTGACCTCATGCCCTGAGGCCAACCGCCTCCTTCTCCACCCTAGGCAAGGCAAACTCTTACCTGGGCCCACCAGTGACAGATACCCAGGTGAGTTCTCCACCAGACCATCATGGCGGGACTCACCTTGGTATGTGGCCTGGGCCTGAGGGTCAAGGCTGTCTACACTGGAGCTCCAACTGCCACCTCCCCCAACCCTTTGGTCTCTCCCATATGAGCCTGCCTAGTTCCACCTCAATGTCATCCCTGTCCCAGGCTCTGGGGTTGTAGGACAGAAGGAGACAGGGAAAGAAAGTCCCAGCCATGGGACTGGGCTGGGATCTGTCCCTCATAATCTACCATTAAGCATCAGGGTCTGGGTGAGGCCCTCAAAGGAAACAAGGGTCAAGATGGCATGGGATGGCCATCGCCTGTCCAGACCATGGGCCACCGCAGGAAATGCATCCAGGAGTCAGGCCCTATTGGGCTGGTGTCTCCTTGGGTCTGGGACAGGAGCAGGTGGGCCTGAGTGGGGCCCTCCCCTTCCCTCTGGGGCTCCTGCCTAAACCTGGAGGTCCAGGTCAGTGTAGTAAGAGACCCTCAGTGCTGAAAGCAGCACTGAGGCCAGAGCAGACTTCTAGGTACCTAACAAACCCCCACTGCCCCAGAGTGGCCCTATCAGCTGGGCCACCCAAGTGGGGGTGCCCGGGCCTTGGCACCAACTGGAACTGTCCAGATCTGCCGAGCCTGCAGCAAGGCCGGGGCCGATGCACCCTCGTGAGCACAGCCAGCAGCAGCAGCACAAGGATCTGAAAGGAGAGCACAGAGCAGGCCATGGGTGCCAGGCCTTCCCTGAGGGGCTGAGACTGAGGGCTTGGCCTCCACGCCCATGACACCCCTACCCCCCAGGGCACAATCACGGGGCATATTGGGGACTGGCCAAGAGAACAGTGACAAAGAGAGATTGGACTTTGGCCCACATCCTGGTTTGGGTCCCCACCCTGGGAGAACTCCCAGAGCTGGGGCTCCTGGGGTCCCCCTTGGCCAGCCCCAGCAGGGAACACAAGCCCCCTCCAACCCCTGCCCCACCGCCCCACCCAGTCTGGCAATGCGTGGGTGAACAGGTTGGCCTCGGGATAGACTCACCGACAGCACAGCCAGGCAGGCGTGGAGAAGCCCCAACAGCACGCTGGGGTGGCAGGCAGGCACCACTCTGCAGAGCAAGGCAAGGCTGGGTCAGGCCTGTGTTGGGACACCCCAGGTGTGCAGCCCCTTTGGGCTTCCAGGCTGTTGACCCTGGGGCTCTGCCCACCACCTCCCTCAGCCTCTGATCTCTCCTCTGCAAGCTGGCTCAGCTCAGCCTTCTCAGGCTCGTTCCAGGGTTGCAGGCCCCTCATGTTGCACCAGCCCCAGGCCAAGCTCTGAGGTTACAGGGTTGAAGGAGACAGGGCCTCCCAGGGGAAGGCATGGGAGAAACAGAGCAGACCAGCTCAACCCCAACCTGGGGCCCTCTTCTTTCTCACCCATTCTTCCCGGCCTTCAAGGCCACTTCATCCCCCTCCTCTGGGAAGCCTCTGACTGCTTCAGGCCTCCCAGACCTCTCCTTCTCAGAATTGTGGCTGAGCCTCTCATCTGGGTGGAGCAATCAAGTGTTTGGTCCTAGGCTTTGCCTTGTGGCATTTGATGTGAGTTTAAAAGATGGTTGGCATCTTTTGAGGCAAAGAAGCGGAAAGGGAGCTCCGTGTAGAGGGAAGAACATGAGGACAGGAAGCGACAGGGAGCAGATGGCACGGGGAGGCCAGGCAAGGCTTTCCATTTGCCTGCAGTCTCTAGGGTTGTGGGCAGGCCGGGAGCAGGTCACAGCCGGCATGGGAGGCACTAGGGAGCCATGGAGGATGTTGGAGCAGGCCGGTGTTCTGAATTTGGGGAGATTTCTGTGGCCCACTTTGAATAATAACAACAGCAGTAACTAGCACTCACTAAGAATTGACTATGTGCTCTTTGTTCCATGTGTTAACTGGGGTACTACTGGCCAGGTCAGTGTTACTATTATCCCCCTTGGGTAGACAAGGAGACCAAAGCTCAGAGAGGCTAAGTATCTTGCCCAAGTCACACAGGTAGGAAAATAGCAGAGTAAGGATTCAAACTGAGGTCCTCTGGCTGCAGCACCCACATCTGACCGGGAGGAGAGAGGTAAGAAGTATGGAAGGAAGTTTTAAGTTGAACCATATGAAAGCCTCATTTCTACACGTCAAAAACAGTTGAAAATCCGCACTGTCAAGGAGTTGAGCATCAGCAGCGACTTGGGAAGGGAGACAACAGGCTGCTCCTCAGAGATGTGTAGGAGGAAGAAGGTACATGCCTGAGATGGAAGAGCAGGGGGGAGGGGAGTTTCCAGAATGATCGCAGACTTCTAGGCCTTATTCCAAGAGGAGAAGTGAGGACCAGAATCACAGGCAGCCCAGGAAGCGAGGCTTGGTCTCAGACACTCAGAGACAGAGGCCGGACTGCAGAGTGGTGAGGACACTGAGATAAGGAGCAAGACAGCTGTTTCCAGAAGTCAGTCTCTGAGAGGGAGCCTACAAAGGGCCCTCAGAGGGGAAGGCAGAGCCCTGATACCCATGCCTCTACCCCTCACCCCACAGCAGAAAGGCCTGCAGATGGCCCTGGTGTTGGCCTCCTGCCAGGAGGGCAGGCCAGGAGGGAAACCTCCAATTCTCCAGGCAGCCCTTTGAAGTGGAGGGGAGGTGAGTGTCATCCTGGACAGCTGCCACAGGCATTCATGTCCCCAGGCTCTGGCTGAGAAACTTAGTATTAGTGGTAAGTGGATAACATGTGGGCAGATATCAGGCTGGGTACATGACCCGGTTGGGGGTGGGGGAGCTCCAGGGGGCTCTAGGAGTAGGAAAGGGCTGGCTGGGCTGCCACGGATCAGTCCCGTGCCCACAGAAGACCCCGGAGGACACATCCCACCCCGTCATACTCATTCCCCTCCCAATCTTTTCAACCAGGACTTTCCACCAGGAGGGCACCTGGACAAGTGAGACTTGTCCAGGAGACTGAGTCCGGCCAGCCACTGTCACCAGTGCCTACCAGCCTGAACCCCAGCCTGTGGGGGCACCCTGAGGTACAGAGGGGGCCCACCATCAGGAGCTCCTCGAAGCCTCGGTGCACCATCTCCCTGGGTGTCTGACTCACTCAGGGAGAAGTGGGCCCAAGTTCATCTCCTTGGGATTCCCCTTGAGCTTCCATTTTTGGGAGTGGAGCTTGGGGGACAAGCAGCACCACTAGGATTATAGTAAGTAGAGTCAAAAACAAACCTCATTCTTCCCTGAGGTGGGAGAAGGCGGCTACAGGTCCCAGACGCCTCACACATCAGAGCCAGTGCTCCCCATCACCCAGGCCCTGCTAGGTACCCCACTTCATTCTGAGGCCAGAGCTGAAGGACAGGACACAGCAGCAGCTTCAGTCTTACCCCAGATCAGGAGCCATATCCTCTTGGCTTCTGAGGCCCCTCCCCATTCTGCTGCTTCTCCTACTCCAAAAATATGCAGCAGGGACAAGAGGAGCCCACAGGCTGTCCAGATCAGCCAGGGACGGGCGAAGGAAACACCCCTGCTGACACAGAGCTACTGACCAGGTGGCCAGCGCCCTGAGTCCTCCCAGCCTGAGGTCTAGATGAGGCCTCTGTCCCTGCCGGGTGACTCAAGACGGGCCAGGCCACAGCCCCAGCCCTCTGGGAGGCATGCCAGCCTTTCTCCTTCTCTAGTTTCGGTTGTTGATGGAAAGCAGGTGTGTGCACATCTGGCTCGGTCAGCCAACACCCCCCCCCACGCCCCCGCCTCACCTTTCCAGTTCCCCAAACCCTTAGAGAGAGCAGGGAGGTGGGGGATGGGGCGAGGGCTAGGAACAATAAGGGGAGAACTGGGCTCTGGGGCCCACACAGACCAGGCATCCTTGGCAGCCTGTGGGGCCCAGGGAGGCCCAGCCTCTCTGCCAGGGGGCTGCCCAGACTAAACAAAGATAGAGCCTGGCAAAGGGAGCCGCATGTCCTCTGGCCACACAGGACTGGGCTGAGGCTGCCTCCCTCCCCTGGGCTCGCCTGAGCACTCCTGCTAAAGAGAAAGGCTCTCCTGATTTTCATGGAGACTCAGAGCCCGCCAAAGGCATGGGGGCGCCATCTTTCCTCAAGGACCCTCCCCCCCAGGCTTTCTTCCTCAGACCTCCCCCTGCCCTGGGTTGGGCAGAGAGCCTGACAGTTGGCAAACAAGGCACCCCAAATGGTCACCCTAGGGACAAGCAACCCCTTGAAGGCAGGCGGAGCTTCCCTCATCCACTCAGCCGGCACTCTGCCTCCCAGCCACTGGCCAAAGCCGCCCCAAACCGGCTAGATCTGAATTTTCAAGGAGTAGGCCTGGGAGGTTGTATTTTTAACAAACCACACAGGTGCTTTTTAAGTGACAGCCTGGCCCAGGACCTTGCCCAGGGGGCTTCCCCGTCCCCCCATCAGAAACCTCTGCCACACCCCACCCTGCAGGCAGACAGACTTACCCCTCTGGCTGGAGCTCCTGGTCCCCCTGGGGCTCATCGATGTACCAGTTGGAGTAGTCATCTGTGACCCCGGAGGAGGTCTGGTTCCCCAGGGTCTGGGACGACATTCTCTGGCCTTTCTCCTCTGCCCCCTGTCCCCTGGACAAGTGGGGAAAAACCACTACAGATGTGAAAAGAGGCTTAGGGAGAAAAAAAAAAAGAAAGAAAGAAAGAAACCAAACAAAGAAGCGTTTCTCTTTAATCCTGAAGGTTACTTTCTTTCTTTTAGCTCTCTGGGAAAAGCCCGTCTGGGAGAGAGGGCTTGGGCCGGCTAGCACGGGAAAAGGGGAAGGGCTTCTCGAGTCCCTTCCTGTCCCTTCCCGCCCCGTCTTGCCTGCTCCTGCAGGAGATAGTTATCCCCTTGGGACCGAGTGTGCCCCTCAGGGTCCTTGGGTTCTTGCTGGAACGCCTGACTGTTCGTCTGACCACCAGCCTCTGTGCAAAGGACCATTTTCAAAGAAAGTTTGTCCAATCCAAGCTGCCCGCATAGACACCCCCCTTCCTTTCCCCTCCCCAAAGCCACCCAAACGACCCACAGACACACACTCAAGGAAGGGCAGGGAGGAAGGAGCTACAGAGATGAAAGGGTGGGCGGGCAGCAGGCGGGCCCAACCCAGCTGGACCCTCCCAGCTGGGATCCAGGTCCCTCCTGCCCTCAGGGGTCAGCCCCATCCCCCTCTTTGTTTGGCTCCCCGCTCAGACCACCTCCCCACCCCCACCCCCCAGCCTTAGCCTGCCCCTTTCTGGCTCCATTGGCCCTCAGTGATGGAATCATATCATGGTCCTGACAAAGTGTCCCTCCCAGGTAGGAGGCCCCAGCTCCACCCGTAGCTGGAGCCCCTGAGAGATGGGTCCAGGAGAGTCCCAGGCAGCTGGCCCAGCTCACATACCTGCCTCCTGCGCCTCCCCAAAGCACCTACACCTCCGGCCTCTGCCTCTGCAGGGTCCTACACACACACAGTCCAGCATGCAGCAACCCAAGGAGACAGCTGGGGCTGGACCAGGGGTGGAGGCGGGGAGGGGGAGCCTTTCCACTCCTTACCCTGGGTTTCCATGAAGGAGGTAACATGTGTCTCACTGGTAAAACCTTCTAGTTTCTCCAGCTTGATTTCAAAAGGAGATAACTCACCCTCTTGAGGCAGAGATTAGGCCTTTAAACACAACCAGACCAGCGGGTAAGCAAGAAGAACCCCTCCTGCCTTGGGCTCCTCCCACGCTGTGGGGTGAGGGTGAGGAAGGCTGGGCCCAGGCAGAAGCTAGGGCTTCCTCCTTCCTCTCCATCCACCCCCCCAAACCCCAGCCCAAGAAGCTGTACCTCTGGCTGACTCCCCTCCCCCAACTGGCCCCAGAAGGGAGACAAGATGCAGATAAAGACAGTGAACTGTTCTCAGGCCCTTGTCCCTGGGCGGGGGTCAGGGCCCCTAAATAAGTCCCTGTCTTTCCAGTTGCCCTGGGAGGGCCCTGGGCCCTGGCCCTCTCCAGCTAAGGCACTTATTCCACAAGTTTTTGTTTTTGTTTTGTTTTTTTTTTAAAGATTTTATTTATTTATTTGACAGAGAGAGATCACAAGCAGGCAGAGAGGCAGGCAGAGAGACAGGAGGAAGCAGGCTCCTTGCCGAGCAGAGAGCCCGATGCGGGACTCGATCCCAGGACTCCGAGATCATGACCTGAGCCGAAGGCAGCGGCTTAACCCACTGAGCCACCCAGGCGCCCCATGGTTGTTTTTTTTTTTTCTCTAAAGGCATTCATCCATTTATTCTTCTAGCATAAATTCATTGAACAACTACTAAATGCAGGCATTATTCTGGACCCTGGGATGTGAAAGTTGACATTTCCAGGGGGACACAGAAAAGTAGGTAAATAACCACCAGTCTGAGCCTTCCTGTCTACAAAGGGAAGGCACAGAATGCCTGAGGTATACCACAGGAAGCTGAATTTGGTCCGGAAAAAAATGGGGGATTCCCGGAAAAAAGAAACCTGATTCACGGAGATCTGAGAACAAGGAAAAGTCAGATGTGTAGAGGGTGTGGGGAAAGGGAAGTGTGTTCCTGGAAGAGGGAACAGCCCCCTGAGGGTGTGTGGGCTCAGCAGAGACAGAGCTTGAAATCCTAAAATCTTCCCATTCAGACCTAGTAGCCAGGCCCATGAAGCCTTCCAGGACTAGGGCCTGAGTGCTCTATTGGCCTTGGCTGCTCCCCTCTCCTTCCCCAATGACCCTCTTCCAGGAAGTGGGCTCAGACACCCCTCCCTCACCCCACAGAGTTGTCCGAGGCAGACTCAGAACAGAGCCTAAACTTTCTGTGATGCAATGCAGGAGCCCACACTACCCATCTGTTCCCAGGAACTTGGGCTGAATCCAGCCTCCGAAGCCTGGCTCTGAGGACCTGGGGGCAGAACACTGCCTCTTCTCTTCCTCCTCCCTTATTCCGCCAGCGCACATACAGTACAGGCTCTCAGGCAACGAGGACTTTACAAGTTGGGTTTGGCCCAGCCATTGTTCATTCTAGTGACTGTCACTCCTCCACGGACCTGCACTAGGCAGGCCAGTATGTAGCCTCTGCTCCAACTCAGAGCACCGCATTCCCTTCTCTGCTCAGGAGTTTTGGACCCTCAGCCTAGAGGGCAATTAACTTCTATCTGCTTAGATCCACCTGGTGGTAACTCCAGCAGTTGGAGTCCAGTCTGTGACAGGGAGCTCTCTCCCTCTATACAAGGCAGAGATGGTCATCGCTGGGCAACTCTGTCAGAAGCTGCTTCCTTGCCTGGAGGAAGCCTCCCCCATGTGGTTTGTTCATTCATTCCTTCATGCATCCATTCATGCAACAAAGGTTCATCACATCCCGATGGCACCCCAGGGAAGGTTCTACAAGCTGAGAATGTCACAATAAGAGAGAGACTCTTAACAGGCACTGGGGCATAGTGGGGAGACAAAGGTGTCAGAGCGATAAGAGGGAAAATAGAGACAGACAGACAGGAGGTGGCTGCTTTAGGCTGGATGGTCAGGAAAGGCCCTTCAGAAGAGGTGACATTTGAGCAGAGACCTGGAGGAAGAGAGGGGTACCCAGCTGGGCAATGAGGAAAGACATTCAGGCTTCCTGAAGGAGCCTCCCTCCTCCTCAGAGGCTGCAGCCAGCCTGGCAGGGAGGGGCGCAGCCGAGCCCAGACCCAGTCCCAGAGCCAGTCCCAGAGCCAGTCCCTTCCCCACGCACCTCTCCCCAACCAAACCCCGCTCCGCGCGGAAATGGACTTCCAGTGGGTACCTTCCAGCGGCTTCCCCTGAGGGATACCCCAGTGCCCAAGATATAACCTCCCTCCTCAATGGGGAGATGCAGAGGCTGCCTTCTGGGAGGCCCTAACCAGATGTGAGGAAACTGTGAGCTTTGTTCCTCTGCTGGGGGGTGGGCACAGTGGACAGAAGGCAGCACCTTGATGGGGCCCCTTCTGGCAATGGGCAGGAGCTGGCCCAGGAGGAAGGAACACCGTTCCTATAAGGCAATGGGAAGGCCCCTGTTGCAGACGCAGCCTTACCTAGGTTTGAATCCTGGCGCTGGCTGTGTGACTGTGAGGGATTCCCTAGGCCTCTTGGGGTCTCAACCCCTCCTCTGTCCCAGTAGGGGTGGGGCTTCCAGCCTGGAGATTCTTTGGCTGTGGGCTCTGCTTTCTCTCGAGGCCCCTACTCCCTGCCCTCAATGACTTCATGGCCCAAGAATGCGGAGCCAGCACACCAGGCACTAGCTTTAGCAAGAAGGTCAAAGCCACAGAGGCTGTTACTACCCAGGTGTCCCCTTTTGTCTTCTACCCACCCCCACTCCCCAATCCACGCTGGTAGGGGCAGGGAGGGAGGCAAGCCTGGTCAGAGATCCATGATCTACGGATATTGGGTGGCTGTATGGCTCAGGCTGGGAGGGGGACCCCACTTCTTGACCCCAAAACACCTCCTCAGCTTGGAGCTGGAATGGCTCTGTGCTTGCATCTGTGAAATGGGAGGGTTGGTGCCAAGGTGTCAGGAAAGGTGTCATCTGGCCAGACGGCAGGTAGGCCGGGAAACATACTGGCAAGAGAAGAATGGAAATGAGTTGCTCCTGAAGAATTTCTCTGCCTGGCAGCAGAGTTCACAACCGACCCATGGGAGTTGGCTTTAAAGGTTGACTCAGGCCCAGAAGAGTCAGAGACTGGTACCTGCCATCAGGGAAGGAGGGGCTGGAGAGTGGAGGGACTTCAGAGACAGACTCCAGAAGCTCCCAGCAGAGAGGCGGCAGGGGGAATAAGGAGATGTCTCAGATAGTCTTGGAAGCTTCCTGGAGGAGGTGTCCTGGAGCAGAACCCCAAAGTCAGACAGAGTCAGCAATGATAGCAAGAATGAGGTGCCTTAGGAGAGCTAAGAAGGGGGAGTCTGGAAGGCAAGAAGTTGGGGGAGGGGTCCGGGCCACCTAGCTGTGGCCTGCATGAGCCCACATGGGTACATTCAGAAGAAGAGGCTGGTGCCAATACCTGAGGGGCAGGCCAGGACACAAGGGATACAGATTGGGGGTGCCTAAGCTCTGCTCACTGTAAGACAGGGGTCACAAAAAGCTTCTGGGTTCCGAGAAGACAAGGGCCATCTGCTACCTGGGCCTGGCACCAAGCTGCTCTGCTCTGACCCTAGGGCCAGGAGCTGGCCCATAAAGTCCTTGGGACTGGGCTTCCTTCCTCCCCATTGTTATGCCCCAATAATGGGTCCATGATTAAAGGAGTGAGACTGATACAAAGCGAAGGTCAAGCAAAGCTTTATTTCGCACCAAGCATCAAGAATCTAACCAAACGTTTGGGGCCGCACCTCTTATAAGAGAGGGTGACCCTTTTCAGTTTCACAGTCTAGCTTTTAAGGGCAAAGGCCATGCGGTCGGGCCTGGCCATGCACAGGTGGCCAATGAGATTGTAACACACACAGGAAACTACACAGTGATGCTAGGTGACCAATTGAGTTACAATTGACCCTAGTAGACATTTGAACCAGCCTATTCCACCTTGATTGGGATTGGCGCCCAAAGGGCGGGGCCCATACTCCTTGGTAACCAGGGAGACAGTATGCATCCCCCCACTGATCGGATGCCTCCACCTGGCCTGACCCACCTTTGTATCTGGGCTTTGTTACCTGAAGCTGGTTTCCGGGACTTGTCTTCAAGTAAATCCCCTGGGGGAAGGGGAGCAGGGACAGTTTCTAAATAGGTCCTTACACCCATGTTTTTGTTCAAGTTGATTAAATCTGAGGAATGTCTGCATCCAGGAACAGAAGCCCACGTGTATGCCTTCAGCAGCCTGTGGTTATCAAAATCCTCAAAGGGCCAAGTGCTAGGCTTAAAAGGAGCTAACAGTGGGCCAGAGGCAATGCGGAAGACCAGCAGCATCCCCCAAATCTCAGAAACGTCCCCAGGGTTTCCCCGATCCTCCAGAGCACCTCCAGAATCCCAGCACTATCCCCAGAATTACAGTAACACCACGAAAACTCCTGGAACCTCAGTGTCGCCCCCAGAATGTCAGTATTGTACCAGGACCTTGGTCAAACTTTGGTCACATTCCAAGGACCATCAGACACAGACAAATCAAGCACAAGTTGGGGCCTGATGGTCGGAACTATGGTGAGAAGTTGGAGAAGGTCCAGAGACCCCATTGCCCACCACCCTCCCATCCCAGCCCAAAACTTTTGCTCCGCAAAAGTTGCACAGCACCCAAACTTCAGTGACCCCTCAGGGAGCCTCGGTACCATCCCTGATCCCTGGCTTTGCAGCAGAAAATGCCCAAGGGATGTTTGGTCCAGGAGAAGGGGTATGGCCTCCTGTGCAACTTGGTCCTGCCCATGAGGTCCCATGTGGAGAGGCAGCCAAGTCAGGTTCAACCCCATGCAGGCCAATGAGCTCCGGGTCTGCCCCTGTTGACACAGCATCCATGTATCAAACTGACACCGGTGCCTAACCTGTCTCCAGACACAGATTGGCCCCACTCATGGGGCCAATGGCTGGAAGGCATGTCACTGACTGCTAAGCTCATGACAGGAGAGTGTGGATGGCTCTCTACCCCTTCACTCTCTACCTCCTACCTCCCTTGCCATGAGGGTAGATCAGAAGCATCACCCGAGGGGGGCGCCTGGGTGGCTCAGTGGGTTAAAGCCTCTGCCTTTGGCTCAGGTCATGATCCCAGAGTCCTGGGATCAAGCCCCACATCAGGCTCTCTGCTCGGCAGGGAGCCTGCTTTCCCGTCTCTCTCTCTCTACCTGCCTCTCTGCCTGCTTGTGATCTCTGTCTGTCAAATAAATAAATAAAATCTTAAAACAAAAAGAAAAAAGAAGAAGAAGCAGAAGCAGCATCACCCAACATGCCCTTCCTGGAATTCTCCTGTCCCCCTCACCACCAACACCATCAGCCATGACGGATCTCCGCCAAGACTGCTCTGGTGTGAGTGTAGACACTGGTGAGGAGTAGGAGGAAGGTAGCTGTCTGGACCCAGGAGCAGCGTGTCCCTCCCCTCCCAGAGAGCTAGGCTAGAACTGACTCAGAGGAGGGAAGCTAGGGAGGCCAATTTCAGCCCAGGACAAAAGTAGCTTTCTTACTCACACAGAGGAGTGAGCCCCCAGTCAGGGGAGGTAATCAAGAAGAGGGTGGTAGCATCAAGGTGCTACAGAGGGTTTCCAGCCTTCAAAGAAGGACTGGCCAGAAGGCCATGAAGATTCCCCCAGCTATAGGAGCCCCGGATTCTCCTTCCTGGCACGGCCTTCCTGGCATTTTATCACCATGGTCTGGCCTTGAGATGTAGGCTTTGTGCTGCCCTCCCTCCTCACTGAGGAACTGACTGTTAGGAAGATCCCCTGGGTTCTCTCTCTCTCTGAGTTCTCTCTTCTTGTTCCCTGATGGCCGCAGGCTAGGGTTCTCCATCCACCTCTCCCAGAAAACCATACTCAGACACAACACTTCTGACATCTCCCTGTCTTTGGAGTTGACATTGGCCCCCAGAATACCCCCAGTACAGCCATCTCCAGGTCTCCAACTTCATCCCTCAGAATTGCTTCCCCCTACCAATCCAGCCACCTTCCTGCCTCCAAAGCCCTTGTTGGGGCTCTGTGCCCGCTGAAGTGCCTTGTCTCTCTTCCCCCACCTCTTCCGGTCCTACCTGGCCCACGAGGCTTGGCTCCAGGCACAGAGTACTCCCCAACTGAGGCCTCCTCCTCTGAGTGCCAGCCCCAGCTCTGGCTAGGATCCCGGAGGGCTGGCTGCTTACGAGGTCTCAGCAGACGGCCCCCAAGCAGGGTCCCCAGCACCTGCTTTGGAAGGTGTTTGATCTCCTCTTCCCAGAAAGCTCCCTCCTTCCCGCTGGCTCTGGCCCTGCCCCTCCTCCCACCCCTCAGGCCTCCTTCCCCCACCCCAGGCCTCCCGCCTGTGCAGAATCAGAGAAGCCCACCCCACCCCCATCTCTCCAGCTCAGGCCCACGGCTAGGCTGGGCCCCACACAGCACACAGAATGGCTTGTCTCCAGAGGAGCCTCTCCACCTCCAGAAACCATTTGCCCGAAACTTGATCTCCCTGGCCCTCAGAGTCACCTCTAGTGAAGAAGCCTGCATAGGGCTTTGATGGCTGAGTTTCCCCAGCTGTGGCCCTGGATGGGCTCAGGAACCCCCTACCTCCTCTCATTTGTCACCATCCATCACCCCCAGGAGGCGTGACCTGATGAATTGCTCCAAGCCAGAGGGGAACCACCGGCTAAGCTTTTAATAACCTGATCAGCCTCCCGCTGCTGCCCAGCTGGGCTGAGGGCCCTGACCACCAGAAGGGGGACTTTGTCACACTTTCATGGGGCTTTGGGGCTTGAATTTCAGGAATAATCCATTAAGGGGGGAGAGCCTTCTCCTCAACTCCTCATGGCCCAGTCTCTCTCTGGAAGAAGTCTGGGGTACTGGGACCTGCTATTCATCCCAAGCCCATGCCTTCGACTCCCTGAGGATGCAGGGACAGTGCATCCTCCGTCCATCCGTCCGTCCATCCACTGGAGGTGATCTCCATCCCTCCGTCAGCTGGAAGCAGGCTCAGGCTCACCATGCTCTCCCCTCCTCCTCCTTCTAGAGGAGGTTCCCCAGAGGGGTAAACAGCACTAGGGAAGGGAAGGAAGCACTAGGGAAGAAGATGGGAAGCGATAAAGATGGCAGAGCCCTAAATCCCCAGGCGATAGATGCCTGGGGAGGCCCCTTCCTCCACCTCCAAGGAGAAGGGAGGTACAGTTAACAAAAGGGTGGGCAGCCTAAGGAACACAAGTTTTAGGCTGTGAGATTGGCTCCCCATGAGGGTGAAGACCCCAGACAGAGGGCACAGCGTGAGAAGAGATTTTTAACACAGAAAAGGGTAGACTCACAACTCAAAGAGAGAATTCACCTTCGGCCCATTTTCAGGAACTCTACCTTCAAAGAACATTTGCATGCATATGCAGGAAAGTGGGCATCTCCCAAGGCCATTGGTAATGCAAAACTTGGCAATGAGCCCAATATGCATGGATCAGCTTTGCTAAGTCTGTACGGTAAGGTACTTGCTCATGGCCTGGCATGGTGAAACCGCCAAGTCAGTGCCAAGTACAATAACCACGAATGCAAATTGCTAAGCAGTTCGTAAATCACAATCCCACTCCATGTTGCTTTAAACGAGGTGTGCACACTCACGCGTGCATGTGTGTGTGTGTGTAAATAACATTAAAAAATGAATCGAGAAGACACACAGCAGATTGTTCATAGTGGTCACATTCAGGGGAGAAGTGACTTTGTGCAAATGAAGGGGGACTTTCATTTGTTTGAAATGTATATTTAAAACCTATCTGTCTGTCTGTTTTATTCAACTAGTAAATCAAAGGAAAATACGTTAAGGTTGTATTGAAGCCTGTTGTGTGAGAGGAGCTGTACAGGCATCTCTGAGCTGTGTGAAATAGATTCAGTCCCCAGCCTGGTACTGCACATCCCCCTGGCCTCTCCTGAACCTTACATACAGCCCTAAGACTAGGTATTGGCCAATGAGATGGAAAAAGAATTGTTGACTATAGCTTCGGAAAAGAGATGTTCTTTAAAAGAGCAATGTTTTCTTTACTCCTTCTGCCTTCCAGATGGCTGAGATGAAGTTGCGATGGCTGGATATCAGGCAGCCATCTTGGATTATGAGGTAGAGATCATGAGTTAAATAGGACAGAGCAGTAAATTAGCTGCAAAGAAAAAGCCTGAGCTGAGGCCAGATCTTAGGCCAGAAGGAGATCTCAGAGACCCCTGCTCTACCCATATTCACCAACACAACTAGAGGAAACTGAGGCTCAGAGAAACGACATGATATGCCAGGGCAGTGACTGAGCTAGAAGTCTTCCCAGAGATCTTCCCTCTTCCTACCCTCTTTGTACACACAGAGCTCACAGGTCCTTGCCCAGAAACTGCCCTTTTCAGGGTTTGGACTCTGCTCCCTTCTGTGGTTAGGGACCCTGTCTGGGACCCAGTCCCTGAAGTTCGGCAAAGACCCCCAGAGTTGGTTAAAACACCTGCCTGAGACATACCTCTCAGCATTCTGTCTGATAAGAATATAGCAGAAGCTCTGCCCACTGGTGCCTACCGGTGGGTGCGTCTGCCACTATCTCCCATCTGGCTCCTTTCTCTCTTTCTTTGTCCTGTCCTTCTGCTGCCAGTCTGTCCCAGTCCATCAGTCTCTCTTGCAATCCCTGTTACTTTCTCTCTCTATCCCACCCTCACCTGGTCTGGCTCAGTCTGCCTGTCTCCCACCTTTCTGTCCCTCCTTCTACCTTTCTGTCTCTGCCTCACTCTCAGTCCATCTCTGTGTCTCTCCCTCTCTCTAATCTGTCTTTCCCTTTCTGTTCTTCCCTCCCGCTCTTCGTTTTGTTTTTCTCTCTGTCTCTCTGAGCCTGACGGTGAAGCTGGTCTCTCCGCCTAAAGGTTCCAGGCGGCACCTTTTCTCGGGCTTTCTTGAGTGCTTAAGTAGTGCTTCCCCTGCCCGCTCCTGTCTCTCCCTCCCTGCTTACCTGTCCCGTCTGGCTCCAGTGCAGAGAGAAGGACTGGTGCTGGTCTCTGCACCCCCCAGAGTCTGCAGGGAGCCCTTGGAGCTGGTAGCACAGTGGAGCGACCATAGGAGGCAAAGGTCGGTGCTGCTGATGCTGTCAGAGACACTAGTGCCCTTTGCTTTCTGCTACCTCAGGAAATGTATCCCTTCTGAACCAGGAAGAGGGGCTGTCAGACAAGCCCAGGGGTCACAGGTGCAGCCCCAGCTCCTGCCAGCTAGAGGGCTGCAGGCATGACCTGAGACTCGCAGGACAGTGCTCCGTGCCAAAGCCTGGAGCAGGAGGCCAGGAAGGGGAGGCTAAGCAGCCCGATGGTGCCAGAGACATGGAGATGGGATCCAAGTTACCACTCAGAAGGGAGAGTCTCAAGGCAGCCAGACCCCGGCCCTAACCCCCACTATCAGTGTGGGGAAGAAACCAGACTTCTCATTTTGCCTTTACCAGTTACTGAGTGACCACAAAGAGGCTCTTTCCTCCTCTCGGCCTGTTTTCCTATCTGTGCAATGGAAAGGGGCTGCCATGGCTCGCTTTACCAGTGCTGAGTCCAAGATTCTATCACCCTGTAGGTTTCTGGTGCTGTGACTCGAAGGGAGTGGGCCCGGGACTGTTCCATTGGGGGTGGGGAGGGGGCAGCGGCAGGAGGGGAGAGGCTGCTGGAGGGAGGAGGCTGGCTACTGAAATCACAACACTGGCCTGTGAATCAGGAGGCCTGAGGTCCAGGTCCATCCCTTCACTCCTCGACCTGATCTCTCTGAACCTCTCTTCCCCATCTGTAGAAGGGGATAATTGTGCCAGCACTATTGGGAGGATCCAGGAACTCACAGATGTTCCTGCTGGGAGGATTCAGCTCTGAGCAGAGACCAGGGATTCAAGGGGGGAGCTGGAGATGGCTCCCTGAGGATGGGGATGGGCCCACATCCTGGGGAAGAAAGAAGACTGGAGGGCTCCACTAAGGTTTTTCATGCTGGGGCCCAGGAGGGAACCCTGGAAGTCAGCGCTTCTGCCTCCCATTCTCACCCACACCCTGACCTTTTCTGACTCCTGCAGGAGCCAGGCCTCTGCCTGCAGTTTCACTCTTTTGAAAACCACAGAAGGTGGACTCAGGGAGGCAACTAGGAGTAGAGAGAATCCTGGGAAGGGAGTAGGGAACTGGTCCTGGTCTGCTACCCCAGGCTCAGTGTTTCCATCTGTAAAATGGGAGCACTATCCAGCCCTGACCTGATAAAATTCACTGAGGTTTCCAGACTTTCTTTGTAGAACTGAGGCCAGGCCCAGAGGAGCCTAAGCATTAGGAACCACTACCTCCTGGGGCACTTGGGTGGCTCAGTTAAGTGTCCAACTCTTGATTTCGACTCAGGTCATGATCTCAGGGTTCATGGGATTGAGCCCCATGTTGGGCTCTGTGCTCAGTAGGAGTCTGCTTCTCTCCTTCTCCCTATCCCTCTCTGCCCCTTTGCTCTCTCTCTCCTCTCTCTAAAGTATATAAATAAATAAATCTTTTTTAAAAATCTTGATGAACAAATAACAAAAAAAGAACCCCTACCTCCTGCCCTGCCACATACCCCTGTTTTCCCGGTGGGGCACCAGCCTGCCCAGTGAGGCACCAGGATGCATCCCTGAGTCCAAGCATGAGTCAGGAGCCCAAAATGCTCTTCTGTTCTCTCACATGGAATCCAGTTGAAGTAGCGAAAGCACCATTTCTTATTCTTTTCCGTATAAGCAAAAGCTGGGTCGGGTTTGAACATCCACTCATTTAACCTTTCATTCATTCATTCATTCATTCACGCACTCATTGATTTACTCAATAATCCTTTAATGGTCCCCCAGGTACCTATTCCTTGCTCGGCCCTGGCCTGGACACACAGACATGATCCCTGAAAGAATATTCTGCCCAGCATGGCAAGTCATTATCTGAGACAGAGGAGGAAGGTGCAGAGTGGGGCAGAGGAGGGAGTCCCAGACCCAGTTCCAGCAGGATGCATGGGGTGACAGCAGGTGTGGCTGGGCGGTTGGGGCAGAGGGACAAGCACCTGCAAAGGCAGGGGAGGGGAGACAAGGGGCCTGGGGCAAAAGTAAGCCTTCCTGGGCATTAGGCTAAGTGAAATAAGCCAGTCACCAAAGGTCAAATACTGTGTGACTCCACTTAGATGGGGAGCAATCACATTCATAGAAACAGAAAGCAGAAGGCAGTTGCCAGGGGCTTGGAGCAGGGAGGAATGGGGAGCCGTTGTTTAATGTGTGTAGAGTTTCAGTTTCATAGGATGAGAAGAGTTCTGGAGACAGGCTGTGCAATATTCTGAATGTACTTAACAGTTGCTGAATGGCACACCTAGAAATGATTAGGATGGTAAACTTTACATTATACCTCTTTTGCCATAATTTCAAAAGGTAGCTATACACACACATACCCCAAAAATGAGCCTTTCCCAGAGACTGAGTTGGGAAGGGGAGGCTGGATGTGGGAGGGATGGGAGACCCTTAAAACCATGCTGAGACCACCATGGACACCCCAGACATTTTATAGAAAGTGGGAGGGAGGGGAAGAAGAGAGGAAAGCAGGAAGAGGGATGTGTGGCATGGCTCGGGGTAAATCGACTAGGAAGAACAGTCGTGTTCATGGGATCTGCTTGAAGGGACTTGGGGCTGGGTACAATGCAGAGGTTGGCCCCAGGGCAGAAGGGAGTGACTCCCGTCTTGTAACATCTCTGGGGGTCACTTCAAACATGAAAGGGAAGAGAGCTGTTTTGGTTGAATCACTGAATCTCCTTCGACCTTGTAGGGGAAAACCATGGCTTCTAGACCCAGATTGGTTGGTCAGGCCCAACCATTGAGGCTAAGGTTTCCAAGTGGCCTCTCTTCCCCCAAATGGCCAGACTCTGGGCTTTCTCCCTATGACTTACAGAGTTGCAGACTGCCAGAGCTGTAGGAAGACCTAGCACCCAACTCAAACTTATGGTACAAATGAGGCCACTGACACCCAGAGAGGGAAAGGGATCCACCCAAGTTCACGTGCAAGTCAAGAGACTAGAACTCTGGTCTTCTAAACCCTCGTTGCCTCAATTTCTCCTTGGGCAAATCTGAAGGAACTGGATTCTAATCATTGCAAAGAAGCCTACCACATACACTGGGACTCTTGGTAGGGCTGGCCAATGCCATCTTTAGATTGGTTATCTTTTATTTGGTGGAAATGACACATCCCACTAAGGTGACTTCAAATGAAGTCTAGAGTGAAATCTATGCTAATGATACCTGTGGTTCTTGGACTCAGAACTGTACTTGTGCAGTTTCAGGATACAGAAGCCCATGAGAATATGAATTTCCATCTTCGATCCAGTCCCAGGACAAGTTTAGTACAGGAAAATGTAGTGATAGGTACAGATCTCAGCTCAGGTTACTTGCTAGCCATGTGATCTGAGATTTTCTCAGCCTCAGAGTCTTCATCTGTAAAATGGGAATGATTATATCTATATCACAGAGCCACATAAAGTGCCTGGTGTGCCATAGCTGCTCAATGAAGAGTATTGTAAATGATGATGATGATGATGATGATATTGGAGGTGAAGATGGTGGTGATGGTGGTGATGGTGATGATGGTGATGACGATAGTGATGGTGATGGTGGTGGTGATGGTGATGGTTGTAATGATGGTGATAACAATGGTAATGGTAGTGATGGTGATGATGGTGATGGAAATAGTAATGGTGGTGACGATGGTGATGGTGGTGATGGTGATGTGATGGTAATAGCACTGGTGGTAAAGTTGATGATGGTGGTGATAGAGATGGTGGTGATGGTGATGGTAGAGATGAAGAGTGAAGAGTGTTCAGAATTTCCCCTCTCCTGTTGGGTATCAGCAGGACCCAGGCTCAGGAAGGATGGATTCCAGTTTGACAACTCTTTAGTGTAAGAAGCTTTGGGCTCTCTATAAAGTGAAGCTGTGCCCGATATTGTGAGTTTTGATTACAAGGTCAGACTGGTTCCAGAAGCAGGTGCTAAGGCCATGCTCCCAGAGAACAAATACTGTCCCTCTTCCCTTGAGACTTCCCCCAATTCACCAACTCTTGGGAATGAATAGGCATATAGAGAAAGGCTCTCCCAGAAATGGAAAGTCCTGAGAACCTCATACCCTATGCTCCCCACACCAGTACTCCTCATCCCTGACCCTGCACGAGTTCTCTCACAGAATTATCATCTTCTAATATATATTATAATTTACTTATTTCCTCTATTTTGTGCCTGTTTCTATCTGTCCCAATCTCCCTCCCCCAATAGAAGAGAAACTTCAGGAGGGCAGGAACCTTCATTTGTTTCACTGCTGTATTAGAAATGCCTAAGATGGTGCCTGGCACACATTAGATGCTCAATAAATATTTGTTGAATGAACAAAGGCTAAAAGGGAGGGATCAATGTCAGCCTTTGTTCCCCCACGACTGATCCAGCTTCCTGGCTTGTTACCTGGTTTCTCCTCAAACAAACAGAAAGAGTTGGGGCCTAACCTTGAGCACCCAGTGTACAGGCTTTCAGACTGGGCTCAGGCTGGGGCTGTGGGAGGAAGGGGGCAGTGCCTGGGGGTCAGTCCTGGGGGGTCAGTCCCCAGCAAGTTCATGGCCTTCAGGGGGCCTGAACCCTGGGTCCCTGCATCCCTGAAGAGCCAGAGGCTGAAGGCTGAGGAGAAGATACTGGATCTGGAATTTGAAGTCTTAAGTGTGGGGTTTAACGAGGAGGGCAGATATGCCCTGCGGCTGACAGCTGAGAACCCCCTGCAGGCTGGCTCTGGGGCTGGGGTACAGTTGCAGGTAAATGATGGGGATCCCCTCCCTACCTGCTCTGTTGTCACTGACATCATCAAGCAGCAGGATCCTGGCCAGAGCCTCACCCTCACCAGGAACAAGTTTGTCTTTACTTTGCCCAAAGGTACGAAGTACGGTGGTGGTTGCGGGGAGAGAAGGGTCTTATTAACTCCTGCCCCCACCAGTCAGGGACCCCAGGGAGCCTCAGGGAACCTGGGAGGGTCAGGGTCAGAACTTCAGATTGGATCCCAAAGTTCTGTCTGTGTGATCTTGGACAAATGCCGACCCTTCATGAGCCCCTGCCTCCTTCAGTGTGACAGGGGGACACTGATGCTGGTCACACAGGTTGGGTGAGGAGGAAATAAAAGGACAGATGAGGAGGAGCCTGGGTGGCTCAGTTGTTAGGCGTCTGCCTTCGGCTCAGGTCATGATCCCAGAGTCCTGGGATCGAGTTCCGCATCAGGCTCCCTGCTCAGCCGGAAGCCAGCTTCTTCCTCTCCCACTCCTTCTGCTTGTGTTCTAGTTTTAGTATATGTGCTGCTGAAGCGAACACTCCTGCTTATGTTCTCTATTTTGCTATGCCTCTGTCAAATAAAATCTTAAAAAAAAATAAAATAAAAGGACAGATGAGGAATGGCTTTGTAAATTTACAAGAGCTGAGTACCTAGCAGGTTTGGGGGCAGTCCTGCTGGATGTCACACTGAGTAACACTGGAGCCACGGTACTCAGTGCCCAGCCCCGAACACCACTGGACTGCAGGTATGGGGGTGGACAGAGAGGTGGAGACCCGCGTCTGGCCTTCAGTAGTTTCCAGATTAGGTACAGAGGTGGGCATCTCAAACAGAGAGCAGTTAAGTGGTCTGGAAGGAGCAGAAGATCCACGCCTAGACTGCGAAGCCATGTAGGAGGGCTTCTTGGAGGAGAAGGGATGTGAGGGAACGGGGAAACCAAGTCCCAGGCCTTCAGGTGGCCAGAGATCAGGGACAGGTTGAACTCTTCCCTCCACGTAGCGGTACTCGGGACCATGTCGGCGGCTAAGAGCCCTGCACTCCCCGCATTGGCAGAAGGAGGGGTGAGAGGTGGGGCCCCGAGACGTGTCAAGGCATCATCTGCTGGGAAAGCTTAGCCAAGCCCACTCCCACTCAAAGGGCAGGCCGCCCAGGTTTCCCCGAGGGCCCTGCCAGTCATTCCTACCCCTACCCGGGGCAGGCAGGGAGTCCCCAGACCCTGCCGCTGACCCCACACCTCCCTTCTCCAGGGTTCTGCAAGAACGACTGGCAGCACGACGCGCATCTGCGGGTGGAGGCGCTGCGGCTGGGCGGGGTCTCAGGACGCCCCGCCCAGAAGGTGGGCGAGGCCATCTTCCCGGTCTTCCCGCGCCCGGACCAACCCCGCATGAACCTGTGGGCGCGGGAGCACGAGGACCTGTACCGCTACCGCGGCAGCCTGGCCCTGCTGCGTGCCAGTGCTGACACCACGGCCCGCCACTGCGGGGGCCTGGCCTACAGTGTGGCTTTCCGAGAGCACCGGGGCCCTCAGCCTCCAGCCCTCAACTGCCCCCCGGGGGCCGTCTCGCCAGAACCCCTGTCACCCCTCCCAGAGCCCCAGCTGCCCGGGTTGCAGGTGGGTGTTCGTTGGGACCCACCTCAGGTTCTGGCCTCCCCTCCCCCAACCCCCTATTAGAAGACCCAGAGTCTCTGATAAGCCTGACTGTCCCCCAATCCTACTGAGCAGAGCTGCAGAACTTCCTAGGATGGCCTCATTCAGTTCTGGGGAAACTGCATCACCCTTTGAGTGAGGGTGGAGGCAGGAAGTCTTAGTTTGAAGGGGATGACAGAAAAATGGGGCAAAGCCCACACAGAGAAGGGACACCACTGTGAGGGGTTCCTTTTGCCCAGTGGATGAGTGTCCCCTGAGAGCCTTTTGTCCCCAAGCTCAGTCTCATGTGTTGTTACTATGTTTTGAAGGAGGCCCGAAGTGACCACAAGACAGAAGTCTGTGTGCGTCCACCTTCAAACCCCTCCAGCTCCCACCATGGCCAAGAGGGACTCAGCCCTGAACCGGGATCCTGGCAGCCTCAGACCCAAGTAAGAGAGTCCTGTCCTTGTCCAAGCCAAAGGAGCCTTTCCCAATGTGGTTGTCGTCCTGCAGCCAGGCAGTGTGTCTGGTAAGCCTCTAAGCCAGCAGAGGCGAAACCTAGTAGAGCAAGCAGCAGCCCATTTCATGGCCATGAAACTGAGGATCATGCCCCACGATGCTTGATTCCAATGAATACCAATGACATTTCCTGGGGGACTCTACACGGGTGCATGGGATCCAAAGCTAGGTCAGTCCCAGAGCTCACGGGCCACCTAGCTGGAAGACAGTGGACACAGTGTGGCCATTGTATAGTCCTGTGAGGCGTGTGCTGGAAGGGGTGCTCTGGTGAGGGAGTGCATAGGCTACGCTCCTCAGAAAAACTGTCATTTGGGAGATGAGTCTTTCATTCATTCATTCACCCATCAGACATTTAAGTGCTGACTCTGTCAGACCCTCTACTAGTTCCGGGCTCTGGGGAGGGTATTCCAGGAGGAGAGACCAGAATAAGCTGGCCAAGAAGAGGGAAAGGGTCTAGCTGGCAGCAGGATTTGGAGCTGAGTTTGGAGCCCAAGGCGCTTTGCTTTTCCTGCAGATCCTCTCTCGGGTGGTGGGCAATGCCGTGGTCTGGGGCTGCAGTGGAGCCCAGGGTAGTGGGCTGATCGAGTTCAGGGAGGGCTGATGGGCTGGGGAAAGAGGAGGTGATCGGGGTAAGATGGCAATTGAGCAAGGTGGATATTCGATTCAGGAGGCAAGGGGGGAGAAAGTTCGGGAGAAAGAGACACCATGAGCTGTGGTTTAGACAGAGATCTGGCAGCATGTGCCTAGAGAACTGGAAGGAACCCAGAGGCCAGTTTCTCTTGCCGGGTCTCAGCCTGTTACGTGGACCCCAGGTCTCAGCCTGTTAGAGGGACCACTTTGGCCTCTGTTCATTCATTCATTCAATTCATTGGTTAGTCCATTAACAAATACTGGTAAAAAAAAAAAATTGAACAAATACTTCTGACACCTACTGTAGGCTGGGGGCTGAGAACACTGCTTGCGAGGGAGTTGGAGCATCCCTGGGTCCTTATGTGACATTCTCCTCTCTCAGACTCCAAGCTCCCTGACTTCGGGCCCCTGGCCCCTCTGTCCTAGTTTTTCATGGGGCTAGATACACACACCAGAGGCACGGAGCTCAGGGAGAAGTGGTCCCCTGCTCTCTGTGACCAGCCTGAGCCAGCCCCCCACCCCTACCCCACAGACCATTTGCTGGGGGTGGTGTGGAGGCTGCAGAGAAGGGGGGCCTTGGGGTGGCAGAGCCATCCTCAGCAGGTCTAATTTCTGTTATTTAATGCCATCATCTCCCTGCCATTCTCCCTCTTAAAGTGTCAGATGTCTGCTTCCACCAAGACAAGAAAATGGCTTTCAAGGGAGAGAAAAATAGCTTCCCTCCTGGGGGGTCAGCAATCACAACCCTGAGGACAGGGCCAGGAAATTGGTGGGGGACAGACAATGCCGCGGGGTCCTTCAGAGGAAAGGGGCTGCCTTCTTTCAGCTCAGGTGAAGGAGGAAATCAGGCACATTTCTGGAGCTGGGACTTGGAGGCTCAAAGACACAGTTAGAAGGATAGCAGCAAGACTGGGGTTGGAGCCGCAGGCGGTCCTGCCTTCCTGTGGCCTGCTCCCTGGGGAAGTGGTTGTGGCCTAGAACCATGGGGATCCTTGAAACCCCCCTCCCTCCCTTCTTTGCAGATGGGGAAAATGGAGCCCAGAAGGGAAGGACTTCACCCAGCTCTCTTGGGCTCTCAACTGAAGAGGAGAGAAAGACAGTTGAAGGTGGGGGTAGGGTGAGTGATGAGAAGAGGCAGTGAGCCGGAAGGATGGAGAGAGGAGACTGCATTCATTGCATTCAGTTCAGGGCCAGGAATGGATTTCTGGGCTCAAGGTCACTTCCTCCAGGAAGCCTTCTCTGCATTGATTTTGTTCCTTCCGGAATATCTTCAGTCTTGTCTGCATCAGGCATTTCAACCATTGAATCTATTCAATTTACAACTTTATTGTAAACTCACAAGTTGTTCTCCAACTTGTGTGTTAGTTTTTAAACCAGAACTGATCATGGTCATGGGATGAATGTGGAGTAAGGGGCAGAAGGCAGGGAATTAGGAATGAAATAATCAAGAGGGAGCCGGCAGCAGGAGGCGGGGCTCCAAGGGAGCGTCAGTGACTGATTTTGACTCTGAACCACCATGCTCCTCAGCCACAGCCCACAGGATTCAGAGCCAAAAATGACACACTAAAGCTGGCTACAGCATTTCCACAATCCCGAGACTCTGCCGGGACAATCAATCCCCCCACACTCACATTATGTGGACAGTGAACACCTTCCCTTCTCCAGTCCTCAACTTTCCCCCTGTGTGCTGTGGGTCGAGGGCATAGCTCCTGCAAATATTTCCAGCAGGTACAGCCCAACTCCAGGATAGAGATCACTCCCCAGGCCCCTGACCCAGGGATGGGAGACTGGGGTGCACAGGCAGGGGCTAGAGTGGGGGACTCTCCTCGTGCATGGGTCTCGGGGTCCTTAGTGACTTTCTTTGTGGGCAGAGTTCCACCAGACTCATCCTGTCTTCTGACACTCCCTCCTTATCCTCTTGCCAGGTTTAAGACCACATGGCTGTGCCACCCTAGTACCCCCAAGGCCCTTCTTCCCCCAGAGTAAAAGGGAGTTTATCTGACCAGAATGAGGGTGGCCTGTCTGGTGCTGGGCAGAGAGGGTCCTGGAAGGTGAGGGAGGCAGCAAGGGGCAGGCCACAGTGTCAGGTCATGACTCTGTCTCAATTTTTTTAATGGGGGCACAAAGCCTCCTGGGGGGTTGGAGGGCAGGGGAGGCCACCACAGCCTTGGGCCTGAAGCCGCTGAGCCCTCAGGGGCTGCATCGCTCACTGGACCTCTCTAAGAGATCCTGAAGGTTTAAGGACAAATTCCCACAGGCAGAGCTGTTCCACAGAGAAATCTTGGGCTGGAAATTTCTGGAAACATGAACTTAAAAATGCCTTGCTTATAGCTCTGGGAGCAGTCCTGGGGGCTCCTTCACTCTGCAAGCAAGCGAGCATCCTCCCACTGGAGCGGGAGCTGGGGAGGGGAAGGTGTGGGGGACTCCCTCCCCCCACTCCTGCCCTGCATTTACCTCTTCCAAACAATCACAGTTTTGTTTCATGGAAACGATTCTGTTCCCCAGGAGCCTTTTAAATGACGCTTTCAAGGGTCTTTTTTCGTATTCTTTCCATTTAAAACACCTTTTTTTTTTTTCCCCCTTTTTGCCCCGGAGGGGGAAAAAAGAGAAGAAAAAGCTAATAAAGCAATCACCAAATGCTGAGCACCTGGCTCCAAGCCTGTGGCTTCTGACTGTGGCTTTGGCATCAGCAGGCTGGGGCTTTCATTAAGAAGTAGAGGGGAACAGAGCTGGCAGTGGCTGACCCTGCCCCCTCTGCCCTCTGTCCCTACACCTCTGGCTCTGGTTCTCTCCCTTTGTTCCCTCCCTCCCAGTCTCTCTCCACCTCTCCTTTCCGTTCTCCCCTCCCACACCCTCTCCGATCCCTAGGATCCCCATTGGGGCAGCACTCCAGGCCGGCACCCTCCCCGTCCTCAGCACCGGCTTTCTGCCTCCGGCCAGCGCACTCCATGTCTTCACTCTCCTCCCCTCTTTACTCTTTTAAATTCATCGTGCCTTTTATGGCTCACTATTGCAGATGCAGTTTCTATTGCCCTGGAGACTGGAATGGTTCAAGCCGAGAAAGGCTCACAATGTGGATTTAATTAACTTTACTGCCCCGTTCATCTCACAGTGGGGATCTGGCCTGGTGGGGGGACCTGGCCACCTCTTTGCTCCCAGTGTCCTTCCCTTTGCTCAAGCCTCTTCGCCTCAGTGTCAGACCTTTGGTGCCTCCCCCAGTCGGCTTCCGGCACCTAGAGAAAACTCCCTTTCTGCTACTCCCTCCCACTTCTCTGTTGGAGGAGGATGCCCAGGGCCCATTTCACAGGTGGGGAGACAGAGGCTCCAGAAAGCAGTGCTCCGGCTGCTACTAAGAGGTGGGAGGTGGGAAAGGTGAGAACAGGTTAGACCTGCTGGAGCCCTCCCAGGCTATTGTCCCTAGTCCCTCCGTGCTGGGATCCCCCTGTCGCCCTTCCTCCCTCCCTCCCTTCCGGAGCCCCATCAAATACAGGGGATTGGAGCAGGTCAGCTCCTCCTTGCAAATGAGGCAGTTTTATAGGCTTTAGAAAAACACTCCGATTGTTCCCTCAATTACCCCGAGCGGATTGAATATATTAATCTCTCTCTTAACTCGAGTGAGACTTGGCTGCTACCCTCCCCCAGCCACCAGCACCCCTCTAGCGGCTCTTGGCTGGAGCGCTGGAGCGACTCCCAGCCCCTGGCCTTCCTGGCCCCGGCCAGGTCAGCCTGGGTCCAGGCAGCATGGTCTTGCTGCACACACGCATGCACACAAACACACACACACACACCAGGCGGACAGCTGCTTTATGTTTCTCTATCAATTTTCATTGATTCCCTCCTTTGTGGCTATTTGGAAGAGCCTTTTCCTTGAGTAAACTTGATGGGGGGTGGGAGGCAGGGGAGGGGATTGCAGGCAGCTCCCCCTTCTGCTCCTGTGACAACTGCCTCCAGCTTAAACACACTGTGCCTCAGGCAGCTGAGCCCCCGTTAAAAGCTACCTGAGGTTTCCCTTTGTAGCTCGATTTTCTTTTATTTCAGGGGAACAAAGGCTCTGTCAAGGCGTTCCCAGAGAGCGCTGTCACCCACTCGGGGAGGGGTGCAAACCCTCGCCTGTCAGTGATGGAGGGCTGAGGCTGGCAGGAGAGGCAGGGTTGGCTGGAGCTGGCCCAGGGGCAAGGACAGGACCAGCCCCCTCAGGAAGAGAAAGGCCATCAGCTAAATATACCACAATCACCCTCCAGGCCACCTGGTGGCCCCTCTCCTTCTCCTGTGGCACTGAAGAAAGACTGTGTCCGTAGGGACCTTTGAAGGAGAGCTCAGAGCTCCCTGGACACAGGGGATAAGACCTGAAAATGCAGGGATCCCATATTTATGTCCTTGCCAAGCCTGTCCTTCAGGCCCACCCAGCCTGATTTCCAAGTCCCCTCTGTATGCCTGTGGAGTCCTACCCGGGTTCCGGAGCTCAGCAGGATGAGGGTGAAGAAGTCTGGGGTTCAGGTAGCTGACAGTGAGAGGCAGGTGGGCTGGGGTCAGACGGACCTGGGCTCGGGTCAGTCTCCGCCATCTGTTTGGCAGCTGTGTGGCCTTGTGTGGATTACATAACTTCCTCGGCCTCCGGTTCCACATCTGTAAAATGGAGGAGAGCGCTCCTCAAGTCCTCTGTTACTGGGAAGAGAAACGAGCTAGCTTACTTACCGTTGGCCCTGCCTTGCAGGAAGTGTAAAATAAGTGATGTCTAGATTGGACAAAACTGCTAGGTCGGGCCTCAGGTTCTGCATCTCGAAAATAGGGCTGCTCCTTCTTCCCTGGCTGGCCTTCCACGGGAGGGGTGATGGGAACTTGTGAGCCCCCACCCTGGGACCTGGACACCAGGTTTTGGAGTAGAGAAGGCCAGCCCAGCCCGGGTGCTAGCCTCCCATTAATAGATTGTTGTACGGAGCTCTCGCCGGTTGGCCCGGCTGCCCTCCCCCATCTCTGTCTCCCCCCCCACCCCCCCCACCCCCGCCTGCCAGGGGCTACTGCTGACTCACACCTCTTGGAGGCTGTGTGTGTGTGTGTGTGTGTGTGTGTGTGTGTGTGTCAGAGAGAGAAAGAGAGAGAGAGAGAGATGTGTCTGGTGAGAGGGAGATGAAGCGGAAGGGGGTGCCTGCCTCTGATCTGTCCTTCCAGCCAGCCCAGGGGAGGGAACTGTGGTGTGCTTCTCATTTCCAGAAATTACCTTCCCAGTGAAGTAAGAAGGGAGGAGGGGCGGGAGGGTCTAGTTATCTGGCCTTTGATGGTCATCTTATGCTTTTTTCCTTCTCTCATACTCCGGAAGGTGGATGTGTCCCCAGCAGACACTCCTGAACACAGACACCCTCACAGATATGTGAATGTACACAGACACGCCCCCCCATCACATCCTGGACGCACAGAGACCCTCCCCATCACAAAGAGAGAGCCACAGCAACTCAGTGACTTTCACGCACTTTCACACCCAGAGATGTACCTCCTTGGACTTTCCTGGCTTCATCTCTGTACAGAGCCCCCCAAGTGCAGCCTCTACCAGAGAAGAAAGAGTCTTGGAGACATGGCATGTGTGATGTATGAGGTGAAATTAGAACTGTGTGTGAAACCAATCTTACAGGGCTGATCTTTAATAAGACAGTGGATGGGGGAGGGCTGTGGGGAAGGAACACTGATAGGATCCAGCCAGCCTGACCTGGGCCAGGTCAGGGGTTGGCCTGTCAGGCCTGGTCCTCGTTCTGCAGGGGTCCTGGGCTCAGGAGCAGCTGAGGCCAGCAGGGACCAGCCCCTTCCACAGACAGATGGAGAATCTGGTTCTGACAGCCTGCCCTAGAGTTCCATAGACCAGCCTCTCTGGGCCTGTGTTGCTCATCCATCCATCCATCCATCCATCTGTCCATCCATCCGTCTGCCTGTTCATCCATTCCCCCAGCAGCAAACAAGGTAGCTGTATCCCCTCAGGCCTTGGGGAGACACCAGGCTGGGTAAGGAGAGGCAATAGGAGAAGGACAGTGGCTCTCCAAGATGACCGTGAGGGCTGCTGGGACCTGGCGAGGAAATGGTGGCATGACTGCGTGGTACAAGGACTCGTTCTGCCATAGGAAAACAACTTCTGGCCAGGACTCAGAAGACCTTGGTCTAGGATCCTATTTTTTAGTTGCAGTTTCTTAGTTTCTTAGTTGTAACTTGGAGTGAATCACTTGACCTCACTGGGCCTCAAGTTCCTCACCTGTACAATGGGCAGAGCAGTGCCTACTGACGGTGAGGTTGTGAAGTCAGGTGAAGAAGAGGGTGAGAAATTGTCTGGTTCATGAAAACCCACTTCACAAATGTCAGGGGGACCTCTGATCCCTGCCTCAAAGAATGGGTGGGATTCCGAGAGAGATTGGGCAGAATGGTTTTCGAGTGGAGAGGAAAATGTGAGCAAAGGTGTGGCAGCAGGAATGTGGAGGACTGTGAGGGAACAGCAAGCAGAGAGAACGGAAGAAGTGGGGAGGGCATGTTTGTGGGATGGGGAGTTGCAGGGATACCAAGGGAACGGAGGGCAGGTGTGCCGGCTCCGTGGACCCCGAGCCCTCTGCCGTCACCCATTTGCCTGGGCTGCTCCGAGCCAGGCTGGTGAAGGGGGGACTCGTGAAGTCCTCTGAAGTATCATAATGGTCTTGGGAGGGGACGGGGAGCTTTCATAATGTCCATTTTCTGGAGCAGGAAACGGAGCCCTTAAAGGAGATGAATGGCCTACCTAAGGCTTCCCATTACATCAGTAGCAAAGCCAGGCTAGAATTCAGCCCCCCACCCCCATATTTGGGTTTCTCAGGCTCAGCAATCAGTACAGTGGCAGGAATGACTTGCCGCGCGTTCTTTCCCAGGGAGACTCTTACTTCAATGGGCTTTCTAGATGACATGTCAGGATAGAGGGGAAGCAGTTTTGGGGAAAAGGTTTTTTCTGGTGGCCCCCATATGGCACCAAGTCCAGCCAAGACGGATTCCTGAGTCTTAAATTGATCCCAACCAGTCATTGTACTCATGGTGCTGGGTGGTTTGGGAGCAGGACTGGGGATGGGGTTGGGGCTCTCAGTGGCTCAGAGTCCCCAGGCAACCCTTCCGGACCCACTGGAGTTGATAGACGACACTGAGAATAAAAGTGTTGCATAAACAGTCCCAGGACAGAATCCAGCCCTTTCCCAACCCCAGGGGTGAGAGAGAGTTACAGACAACCGAGAGGTGCAGGGGATAAACAAGGGACTTTGGACTCAGAGCCCAGGCTCTGCCCCATACTGGGTGTTCCTGATCAAGTCACTCTTCTGACCCTTTGTTTTCTCCTCTGTGAAATGGGGGTAATGATGCTGACTTTGCAGCATGATTGTGAGGCTTAAATCGTCTGCTAGCCTGACTGTAATTTGGGGGCATTTCCTGGAGGAGAGGAGATTCCAAAGACTTCCAGAATGGAGACAGAGGAGAAAGTGGATCCAACCTCGGAGGCAGGGGCGGGCAGGACTCACACCCGCAGGCCTTCTGCCACTGCGGGGAGGTACATGATTCCTCTGCACAAGAACTGTCTGTGAAGCTCTGATTCTGTGCCAGGCCTGGCCTCTCAGAGCTCTCCAGGAGACAGGAGAGCGTAGCGAGGCCACTGTGGTCATTAGATGTTGGAGGGGAAGCCACTGGGCCCACCCTGGGGGAAAGGCTGAAGACTTGTCCTTAAACCCCTGCTCTGCCGCCTTCCAGCACCAGGACTTAACCCCTCTGTGCCTCCTTTCTTCCTCTGTCATTTGGGAGATGGTAGGACTCCCCTGACGGGATTGTTGACTTGAATATGCAGTAAATTGAAAGGGTATACTAAATGCCCACAGAACATTAGCTATGGTCCTCGAGCCTGGTGAGTGGCGGCTTGCCAGATAAGGGCGGGAGGGCTGCATTCCAAGAGGGAAGGAACAGCTTAGGCAAAGGCCCAGAGGCTTGGGAGAGCCGTGCTTTCCTTTGGGAACTTGGGGGAGATAGAGGGTGGGGAATAGGGCCCGTTGAGGGGCCACCATGGGGCACACCCAGGAGAGAGAGGGCTGAGTCTGCTCCCACCCCTCCCCCAGCAGGAAGCCTGCCCTTGAATCACTGCTGGGAGGCGGTGGGGGCCTCGCAGAGTGGAGCAGAGGCCCTCTGGTGGGCATGGGGGAGGGGGGTGGGGAGATATTATTTTAATCTTCCTCTTAAAGCATAATTGCTTTTTGTCGGCGGGTGTTCCGGGCGCCGCCTCCCCGAGAGATTGCTTTGCAGGCTCCTGTCCTCCAGGAGACAGGCAGGGCTGGGCCCGCCTGTGCCGCATTAATACTCTGCAAATGCGATTTCATGGCCTTAAATGAGATTAGGGCCAGAGGCTGTGCTCTCTGGTAGAGACGGTGGGCGGTGTGGACAAGGGACCGGGCACTGAGCAGGGAATCAGAGAAGTGGGGGAATCAGGGATCCCAGGCCCACTAGGTCTGCATAAGCAGTTTCCTGTAACCGGAGCTCCTCTGGCCGGCTGGCTCATCCCAGCAGCAGGGCAGGCCCCCCAGACTCCCTACAAGCACATCCATAAGGGCCAGGGCTGTGGTTACAAACACACTGTGCAGTCAGATGGCATGGCTCTGAAGTTCGGCCTTTCTGCTCAAGGCCCTGCCTCTGTGTTCTCATCTGTGAAATGGGAACTAGAGTAGTACCTACCTCATGAGTAGTTGTGACAACTGAGTGAATGTATGCCAAATGTGTGGAGAGGGCCGGCCTCGTAACGAGTGCTTGCTGATTATCAGCTTTGAATATGAGGCTCACACACCAGCTATTTGTGCCCTAGTAAGGGGAGAAGACCACGGAGAGCTTGGACCCTGGAAGATGGAGGGTTATCTAGGGGCAGGCACCATTATCCTAGGCTGAAGTGGGGGCTTCTGAGGACCACGGGAGGAGGAAGGCATCTGATGTTAATGTCGTCCCTCATTCATCCAGTGAGCAGACACCTGGCACCAACTTCATGTCAGGAAACAGCCTGGGCCCCGAGGAGGGACCACCAGGCATAATCCCTGTCCTCAGAGGAGACAGACCCTCTCCCAGAAAAGAATAGCGGGTATGAGCCTGGGCACAGAGAGGCCTACGGGCTGTGGATCCAATGCCCCTGGGTGGGGATGGGGGCGGCAGAGGCAGGTTTCAGGGAAGATTCGCTGGATGTTGTTCCATTTGTGTCTTGAAGAAGCATCATGAATTATTCAGGCTGGCAGAGGGAGGAGGACAGTCCAGGCAGATGGAACCGCATATGCGAAGCCCAGGAAGCTGGAGAGCTCAGAGCCCATTCAGGGGACCGTAGGCATACGATGTGGTTGCAGCATGGGTGTGAGGCAGGGATAGGCTGCCACAAAACTGGAGAGGCCTGGGCGAGCAGACCTCGCTCGAGGCCTTCAGGGGTCTCGTGGGAGAATCTGAATCTCTCCTGGGAGCAGTGGGGCCCTCCTGAAGTGTTTACGGAGGCAGAGGAGGGACTCACTCAGATTTGTGGGTTGGAAGAGCCGGGCTGAGGGGTGAGCCTACTGCTTCCCAAGCCTGAGTGAACCCTGAGTGGACCCCCCACCCCATCTTGGCAGATCTGGCTCCTGCGCTCTCTGAAGGAAGGGAACGGCTGGTGGCCTTCATCGCTTACCCCTTTATTTAGTTCTTTGTTAATGAGTTATTGATTTTTTTTCCAAAGAAAAATGCCCCAAAGCCACGTTGCATCTTTAGCAAACTGATTCATGATGGGAGGATGGGCCCCGGGCGGCCCCCCACGAGAACTCTGGTTACCAACGCTGAGAGGCTTCCTTCAACAAGGCAGTCAATAAACGTGCCTGCTGAGCCAGGAAGGAGGACACACACCCATGACAAGCACCCCAAGTACCCTGTTGTGAAGCTGGGGCCACAGAGGCTCAGGTCAGCACACTCTGGAGTGCTTGTGGAGGAGGCCAGTTTCAGCACCACCTGCCGTGTGCCGGACACCTGCCCCGGCAAGTTGGGTTAGCCTCTGCTTGGCAGGTGGGGAGTTGCAGCCCTGATGAGTCCAGAGACTTGTCCAGACGCCCTCTGCGAGGCAGAGCTGAACCCAGGGCAAGGCAAGGCAGCCTGTGTGTTCATCACTGTAAGAAAAGGAGGGGCCCTCCTGAAGTCAGCCCTCCTTCAGCTGACCAGCGAACCCCTGCTGTATATACCACTCTGGCTGGGGGGACAGGCCGGGCGCTTGGGGAATAGAGACTCTGGAAGAGAGCTGCCTCGGCAGACAACTGCCAAATGCCAGGGAAGGGGCAGGGTTTTGGCTGGGATCCACACCCCTGCCTCAGGCTTAAGACCTGTGAAGGGCGAACTCTGCAAAGAGAACCGTTCAGAGCAGGGGATGAAGGGAGTCAGGAAGGCTTCCTGGAAGAAGTGTCTTTTTTTTTTCCTTTTTTTTTTTTTCAAGATTTTATTTATTTGACAGACGGAGATCACAAGTAGGCAGAGAAGCAGGCAGAGAGGAGGAAGCAGGCTCCCCACTGAGCAGAGAGCCCGATGGATGCGGGGCTCCATCCCAGGACCCTGGGATCATGACCTGAGCTGAAGGCAGAGGCTTTAACCCACTGAGCCACCCAGGTGCCCCTGGAGGAAGTGTCTTGAGCTGGACCCTAAGGACAAATTGAAATGAGGGAGGAGAGCAGGAGCCATTTCTGGTGTGGGGGCTGCCTGGAGAAAGGCACGGCTGTGGGAACAGACCTGGAAGCAGGGTACAGAGTGGATCTGTAGAAGAGGGAAGACTGGGCCTGGAATACTGGAGGAGCGGGGGAGGCTGGATGGAAAGGCTTGAGCACTGGCAGAGGTGCGCACGCAGACAGTGTTTGCTTCTCTGGCCCGGGTCTGCTGGGGAGAAGCTGCCAGGTCCCAGTTTGCTCAGCAAGGAAAAGGAGGAGCATTTTTGGAGCACCCTGCTGAGACTCAGTGCCAGTGCAGTACCCTCATTGCCTCTTTCGGTCCTCATAGCAGCGCCAATTTCCCCACTGTATAAGGAGGGATGCCAGAGCTCAGAGAGGGTTAGTATGTTGAACCAAGGTCACACAGCTATAAGCTGCTGTTTGCTACAGAATCATGCTCCATTTCCCATCATCCTTTGCGTTTGCCCGAAGCCCAATACATTGGCCCAAACAAAATACAGAGAGGGTGGTACGGGGTGGGGAGGAGGGGAGGAGTAGCAGGATAGGGGTGTCGGGGGTGTGCAGAGCCATTGAGGGGAGCAGGACCCCTCCTTCCCCAAGAGCCAGCCTCAGATCCAGCCCAGCCCTCCACAGCTGTGCGCTCCCTAAATGGCTGTGTCTTTTTTTTAATATATATTTTTTATGCAGAAGATTTTTTTTTAAGATTTTATTTATTTATTTATTTATTTATTTATTTATTTATTTGACAGACAGAGATCACAAGTAGGCACAGAGGCAGGCAGAGAGAGAGAGGGAAGCAGACTCCCTGCCGAGCAGAGAGCCCGATGTGGGGCTCGATCCCAGGACCCTGGGATCACGACCCGAGCCGAAGGCAGAGGCTTTAATCCACTGAGCCACCCAGGCGCCCCTAAATGGCTGTGTTTAACCACCCTGGCCAGGCCACGAGGCTGTTCCAAGTGCTCTTTCCCGGGGAGACAGGGATGGTTACCTATTAGCTATGAGATCACCCATTACTCCTCACACTGGAACCTTTCTGAGTCATCAAAGCTTGGCGCTGGCCCCTAGGCATTGGGGGAGCAGGCTCATTGCCCTTGGCTCAGGAGGCAGGGCTCCCCTTACCAGGGAAGGGCGATGAGGCAAGAGGAGGAGTTGGGTAGGCAGGGAGAGAGGTGGGGGGGTCATAGTGTGGTCAAGTAGCAAAGCCGCACGCAGCCCGGGCTGATGGCTATCTTACTGGGCAGGAGGAACCAGTTCTTGGGGGGAGGTTCCTGTGGCACAGGAGTGAGTGTCCCAGGGGTCCCTGGCCCAGGGAACTGGGTAGCCCTCGAGTGAGGTGGTAGAAAGCCCTTCTGGTGGCTGCTGAGTGCACAGGGCTCGTAGCACTCTGGATCAGACCTCCTGGAACCAGTGTCCAGTTGCATTATTTCCTTCCCAGGCAGGAAGGCCAATAGGCTGGGGCTCCAGGGGCACAAAGCTCAGATGCCTGCTAGGGCAGCTGGAGGGGAACCCAGAGCCGAGTCCATGTGGGGCAGCCCCAGGGGCCACGGTGAGTCAGGGAAGGGGCAGAATTTGAGGAGCCTTCTTGAAGCTCTGAGAGCCACAGCACCTCCTTAAACTTGGCTCCGGAATTTCCCCACTGGCCTCTGAACTGGGGCATGAATGGTTCACATGGGCCCTGGGGCAGCACTGGTCCCCTCCCCAATCTGCTGCTGCAGCCTTGGGAACTAACAGGAAGGAGGAGGCACCCCAGGGTGGCTGGGGAACCATCACCAAGACATTCCCCACACATGCGTGCGCCTGATTACTGGTGACAGGACACAACCCTCGGCAGACCTGGGAGGGAGAAAACTGGGAGCGGGACTCCCCGCTTTCATCCCCAGCCATCTGGATGACCTTGGCTGATCTTTACAATTCCAACCATAGGTGAGGCCTCAGCTTTTCTGTCTCTAAATTGGGGAGAGCCACATCCTCCGTGCCTTTCTCTAGACTAGAGGTGGATGGGGAAGGAGCAGGCCTCCACAAAGCCATAAGCTCCTGCCTCTTGCTGCCATGGTAGTCCAGTGCTTGGTCCCCACACACAGGAAAATGGGAAGAACCTTCAATATGGGGTCCAAAACAGCTGGCAGAAGAATGAGACAGGCCACAGGAGTCTGACACCTCTCAAGCCCACCCAGTACCCCAAATCTCATATTTGCTAGCCCAGGCTTCCTGACCACCCTTTCCAGGCCCAGTTCATACCTAGCCTCCCTTTGGAGCAGACCTCACCCCAGGCCAAGGGCCAATCATTCCTTATTCTGCCCTCTGACTACACAGAAAAGCACTTAGAACCTTGTCTGGCACATAGTAAGTGCTCAGTAAAAAGAACTGATACCTTTGTAATGATTTCTTATGGAGCCCAGAATTGATTAGTCATAATATTGGGTGCATACCCCAGAACCATTGTTGGTCCTCTTTAGTTATTTGTAATTTATTTTTGATAATATAATGAACACCCGTTAACCGAGAGACATTATAATAGCATATCTACTTATTCCCCATTCTCTCTGCCCTCTTCGCACCCAGTCTCCAAGGGGAAACCATTGTCTTGAACTTAGAGTTTATCATTAATAAACAAATACGAGACTGCAGGCACCCAGAGAGGCAGGATGGCTGCAGATTCTTCAAGGGAAATAGTTGTTATTAACCAAGTTGTAACTTCCTGTGAGTCGTGTCTAGGTCGCTGCAGCAGGGCTGGGCTTACAGAGCCACTGGGGAATCTTGGTTGATGAGCTGTTTGGGGTACCTAGAGCAGGGACGGCGAGGACTGAGTATGCCAGAGAGCAGGCAGGACCCAGCTCCAGAAACAGGGAGAAGGGCTTCTGAGCCTCCACCCCATGACACCTGGACTCTACCTGTGTGACTTCTGCCCTCCCCTATGATGTCACACAGTGTTCCCCAGGTGACCCCGCTGGGCTTTTCCAGGTCTGGACAGAGAGGTTCACCCCTGTCTTTACCTTCTTGGGGGTACCAAGGGCCAGTTGTTCAAGCTGTTGACCCCTACGCAGCTGGTCATGGCTCTGAGCCCTGAGGACAAGTCCACTAGAAGAATGTCTTGCTACTGAGAAAACTCCAGGCTGCCTCTACCTGCCCACCCCACCCCCCACCCATTTCCCCTGTCAAGGTCCCAGTGCTGGTGTGTGGCACCCCAGACACAACACTGACGCTCCACACTGTTTGCCAAGCCCCAAAGGCTCCAACGTGCTCAGGCCAGCTCTCTGGGCAGACCCGATGCCTAAGCGCCCACCAATATCAGGTACTGGTCCCCAAGATTGTTAAACAAGGCCAAACACTCCTGCCCCCGAGAGGATGGGACGGAAAAAGAAAAAGGTGAGGCCTAGGGGCATGGGTCATGCACCTGTATGAGCTCATCTCTCCTTCAAAGTCCCTTGTTTTATTTGTTTCTAAGTCATGACAAAAGCTCCCCTTCTCTGGGTCCCAGTTTTCCCAGCTGCTAAAAGGAGAGCGAAGTGGTCTCTGGGGTGCTTGTAGGTTCCAGACATGCTATACTCTTAGGCCATGTGGGAGCAGAAATTTGGCATGTTTGCTACCCTATCTGGTTCTTTCTGCCTGGGATAGCCACGACCCAGAGAAAAATGTAGCTTGAACTGTGTATAGTACCTCCCCCCACCTCCCCAGAGCCTGGAAAGGAGTTTTTGCCATTTTCATAGAGGCTCAGAGACCCCACTGAGATGGCTTACCATCCCCCTCCCAGATCTTGTAGGAGATTCCCAGACCACTGCCCTTGGGACTGCCAAAGCTCCACTGGCCTACGCCCCTCCAGCCCTGGCCCGACCCTTGCCCCAGACCACAGATGCTCAACTAGGAAGAAGGGATTCTTGTTGGTGGTGATCACTGCTGTATTCCCAGCACTCAGCACAGCCCCTGACACATTATAGGTGCTTAATAAATAGCTAGGACCCTGCCAGGAGGGGATTACAATCTCAGAGCAGTGAAATGCAAACTGTTCCAAAAATTAAACAAATTAATCTTTAAGAAAAAAGTGCAAACCGTTCACTATGAGGCCTCCCTTACCCTCTGCTAACTGGCAAGCCTGTACCTCTGCTGTCGACTGTGCCAAGTACCAACAGGGACGGTAGAACGACCTAAGACCCAAGCCACCAGGCACTTGCTAACTTGGGAACAGCCTCTTTGCAGTTAGACTCCAACCAAGTAGCTACCGGTGCCCCCTCTGTGGTTTCTACTTTTATCACACTTGACTTTGGTGTCTTTGGTCCCTGGTGTTCTCTGCCCACAGCAGGCTCCTCCCCCTTTCAGCTGCTTTATGGAATGCCACTAGAGGTGGGTGGGGAGGGCCTAGAGGCCCTAAGCGGCCAGCTGGTCCAGAAGCTCATTCCTACCTTCCCACTTGAAATGGGTTTGGGGATCCACGGGGCATGCATGGAATCCCTGAGAAGGAGACACATTTGTTTTGTTTCATTCATAACTTTGCAGAACATTTTTTTATTTAAAGATTTTTTTTTTTTTTGACGGACAGAGATCACAAGCAGGCAGAGAGGCAGGCAGAGAGAGAGGAGGAAGCAGGCTCCCCGCTGAGCAGAGAGCCCGATGCGGGGCTCGATCCCAGGACCCTGAGATCATGACCTGAGCCAAAGGCAGCGGCTTAACCCACTGAGCCACCCAGGCGCCCCTGCAGAACATTTTTTTTTTTAAAGATTTTATTTATTTATTTGACAGAGAGAGATCACAAGTAGACAGAGAGGCAGGCAGAGAGAGAGAGGGAAGCAGGCCTCCCGCTGAGCAGAGAGCCCGATGCGGGACTCGATCCCAGGACCCCGAGATCATGACCTGAGCCGAAGGCAGCGGCCCAACCCACTGAGCCACCCAGGCGCCCCCCCTGCAGAACGTTTTTAATGACCAAGTCGAATCCCCTAGAATCATAGCTCATAGTGTATATACGGGAGTATGTATCCATATTTCTCCTTTGGTGAATCTTCTGTGCCTCTGTGGTGACACTTAGAGGTTTCAGCGTTCTCTGTGTGTTAAGGATATTCATTCTTCTATATATATGGTGAATGTTTTCTCCTGTTTGTCTTTTCTTTGTATTGTGGTATATTGGGGATTATTATAGAAGTTGATATGGATATTTAAAGCCATCAAAGTGACCAATCCTTTCCTTTATGAGTTGGGACTTGTGTGTCATCCTTGGAAAAGCCTCTTCTCCTCCAACTACCTCAACTCCTACGGCTAGTCCTGACACATACTGGCTACCCAACTCGTGAGCCCAAGGGCATGCACCTTGTGGCCTGTCGAAAGCTTGGCACACCCAGAGAACACTACTGGTGCAGAGCAGAGACTGCACAAAGTGGAGAGACAGACTGCAGCCTGCTTCCAGCTCTGCCTGCTAGCTAAGCCCAGTGCCCAGATACAAGGGCTTTGGTCTCCCCGAGCCTGTTTCCCTGTCTAGGAAAGGGCCCCGCCATAGCCATCGTGACTCCCATACAAGTTTAGATGCTGACACTAGAAGGAATATGAAGGACCATTTTTAAAGGTTTTTAATAAAAACCTTTATGATACAGCTGGGAAGCTGAAGAGGGGGCTGGGGGGCATTAGTTCTGATGCAGGCGCATCTCTGAGGGAAGCCTGCAGATTCCCATCCAGACGTAGGAAGGCAGAAAGGGGAGGCAGACAGCTTGGTCCACGGCCCCCGCTCCAGGCCTCCCCCTGGCCCTGGGCCCAGTCTGCCCAGCGGGCACAAGCCTGCAGGCCTCACCAGGAGGCTTCAGGCTGGCAGCTGGCCTCATGCCCAGAACTGAAGCATGAGCGGTCTTTGTCAACCCCCCAGGAAGCTTTATTTCCCAGAAGGCTGTCCCACAAGGTGAGGCATGGGGGGGGTAGGGGACAGAGAGGGGGTCCAATTCACAGGCCTGGTCTGCAGAATCACTTGGTGGGCTCTGGGCCCAGGGAGTCCATGAGAGCTGGGGACAGCTGCCAAAGCTGGGGACAAGCCCTGAACCCCCACAGCAACAAGGGGCACAGGGCCACCATCTTAGGCTGCTCCTGGGAATTGGGTGATTGGGAAGACATGAGTCACCTCTCCTGACCTCCTGCCAGGAACCTGAGGCCTGTGATAGGCGAGACTGGATTACAAACCATCCCAGATAGCTCCACTGACCAGGCGGGAAAATGAAAACCCACAGGGAGTTAGGGCAGAGCTCGCCTCATAGCTACATCTCTCAACACCCCAGGCCGCTGGTCTTGCTCCTATACCACTAAACCAGGAGTATAAACCTGCAGGAGAGTGGAGTGGGCTATGGGGGACAAGCAGTGAGCAACTCTGACCTGTGAGGGGAGGAGTGGCTCTGTGCCTACTTCCCCCTCCTCCCCTCTCCCCCTCCATCCCATCTAGTAGGGGTTCCTTCTGAGCACTGATCTCCCTCCTCTCCTCCCACCCTGGCCTGGCAGGGGAACAGGGGAGAGGGGGAGGGGTAACTCTGCACCTCTGCAGATGGTGACAGGTCCCACTGAGTCCTGGGGAGGGGGCGCTCCTCAGTTGGGGTGGGGGGTCTCTCTGTAGGTCTGGCACTTCTGGGGCTGGGAGGTGGGGTTCTCACCTCCTAATTAGTCATCTTGTTAGGCAAGGACCACAGCGTGTACTGAGAAGGCCTTTCTGAGAACGTCAGATCTGTGGGAAGTGAGGGAGCAGGCCACAGGGATGGACGTGCAGGGGAATAGGGAATGGCCTAGGCAAAGGCTTGGTGGCCGGAGCCAGACTGGGGCGTGTAAGAAACCACAGACGACCCGCATGGCTGGAGCCTGTGGGCAAGGGGCCCAGGGATGAGGCCAAGTCCACTTCCTGGGTCAGAGCGTGTAGGTCCATACAGGTTGTTGTGAAGCTCCGAATGCAATGGGGAGCTACTGTTCTGAGCAGAGGAGAGACCTGGTCTGACTGAAATCTGGGAAGGCTCACTCTGCCCGCTCTGTGAGAGGGGCAGGGTGGAAGCAAGGCCAGAAAGGAAGCGAGAAAGCCGACGGGAGTGCTTGAAGTGGGAATGGGGAGAAGGGGTCAGATTCCAGACTCAGTTTGGAGGCAGGCCTGTCAGGACATGCTGCCAGATCGGAGGGGCATGGGGCTCATATAATGTTCTCCCTGCCGCCAGCGTGAGGCCTGAGAGAGTGACAGCTGGCAAAGTCTTCAGGTCCTTCCCTCCCCCTCTGCCCAGAGGATTCCAGGAGCCAGGAGCCACTGTGCCCAGATCTCCCAGGTTCAAGGTGGGAGCAGACTGTGTGGGGATCCTGAGCCCACCCTCAGGGAGCAGGCAGGATCCAGACCAGCTACTCCAAGCCCACAGCACCCCATTGGGGGACTGACTCTCTGGCTTCAGGTCTCATGGTGGTGAGGGGCAGAGCTGCTTTAAACCCAGCTCTCCTGACCCTCAGTTCTCATCAGGCCTGAGCCAGGGCATCTAGCCTGCTGGGGTTGCTGCCAGCACCAAAACTGGTCCCCAGAACCAGGAACTTACTAGTCTCCTGGTCTCTGCCTCCTCTCGGTGTCACAGGACATTGTTCTCGGCCTTCGTGGACACTTCCCACTTTGAGGACCTGCCCTGGAATTCAGCTTCTGAGAGGCTGAACTTTCTAGATAAAAGGGTTCTCAGTCACCCTTCAGGGCCCCTTCTCCAAGCTGAGGAGGTCCATTGCTTTCCCTCATCGGGCCAGGAGGGCCTCTCTGTGGCCCCTCACATGAGCAGGAGGGACAAGGACGGGGGGAGCCTCCTGCCAGCAGAGACCTAGCAAGGGTAAATCTGGGTCATCTGTGTCAAGTCCAGGCCCTTGGAGTGAGAGTCAGCCTGTCAGTGCAGAAGACCAGCCCCAGACACAGTAGGCACATACCCACACCCTCCCTGACCATGGCGTTCACTCACAAACTGTGGGTTCTGCCACCCTCTCTGACTCCTCCTGCCTCCAGAATCAAAATGAGCCTGCTCTGAGCTGTGGGAAGCTCCCTTCCCACTTTGCAGCCTTCCTCCAGATTCCAGCCTGTCTTTCCAGCCATGCACGTCTTCCCAACACTTTAAAGGCCTCCCCTTCCCAGCTGGTTCCTTGACTTCCCCCCCAGCGGCTGCTTCTGTCTCCTCTTGGCAGCTCTCAATACCATGGTCTTTTGGGCCCTAAATCCCCAAGCTGTGAGCTGTTGAGCTGTTGAGCTCCTGCCTGTGCGTCTGCTTGGGGCCAGCAGCCTAGAGGTCCCATGTGCAGGCAGGTACCTCTCCACCTTCCTGGTCTGCAGGGTTCTCTGGATGGAAGACAGAGGGGGCATTTGGGACAGCCACCTTCATCTCTTTTCATTAAGGCATTGGGTGACTTCATGGATATGGATAAGCTTTGTAAAGGCTGTGCATGGGAAGGATCTGAGGGGACAGGTGGACTGGGCTGAGGTTTACAGAGAAGGAAGAAAGCAGGCAGTACTTAGGAATGAGAGGCAAAAACCTGCAGAAAGCAGAAACTCTGGGGTGAGACTGAACTTGAGAGGTGAGGGCCTGTCTTCCTCTGTAGGAAGTGACACAGGGCTGGGGTGGACATGGAGGTGGGACAGAGGCAGGGAGGAAATGGGGCCAGAGACGAGTGCCCTGTAGTTTTAAACTGGATGGGGGGAGGACAGAGGGAAAGGCACTTGAAGGGAAGCAGTGAGGGAGGAGTTAATAGGGAGGCAGTAAGGACAGGTGACTGCCCCAGAGGAGGCCACTCAGCCCTGGTTCTCTCCACAGGTCGCCGAGAGCCCAGAGGAGCCCATGAACACAGTGCAGAGTGTGGAATCTGTCACCAGCCACCTGTCTCCCTCTAATAAGGAGATCATCATGGTCACTCTCCATGGGGCCACCAACTTGCCCACCTGCAAAGATGGCTCTGAGCCGTGGCCTTATGTCATGGTGTAAGTAGAGCTGGGCACAGGGGCTGGGGCTGCCGTTGGGCTGTGAGCAGAAAGCCATTGGGGTGTGAGCAGCCAATGGCTGTGAGCTGGACTGTGGTACCCAGAGGGGAAAGTCAAGTGTGAATCACACAGGGGCTGTAGGCCTGTACACGGTAGGCCTGACCTCTTCCCTGCTGCGTGGGAAGCCGCTCACCAGGGCTGGGGAAGGAAGGAAGAGCCACTCCTTGATCCCACAGCCAGCGGGGCAGGGCTTGGCCTCAGTTTGACCTTAGGGAGGTAGGGCCTCCGGATACAGAGGCCAGGGCTGGACTCTGAGCGGGGTGATGGTGTCCAGTTCTGGGGTAGGTCCTCACAATCATCCTTGTCCTCGCCCCGTACCATTTCCTGGGTCATTTCTGTCCCAAGGGATTCCCCAGTTCTGGTCCTTTAATGCACCCCATACCCGCCGCCAGCCAGCTGCAGGCACACACTTCTCAAGGCCTGGTGCTTGAGTGAGGCTGGCGCTGCCGTGTCTCGTGTCTGTTGCCCACCTTATGGGCATCACTCCTCCCAGAAGGGTATCAAGGGGCAACACAGTGTCCAGCCAGCCAGCCTTCGGTAGGGATGCTGGACGTGCCTTCTATCTTGAGGACAAGGCACTGTGTGGTAAACCCTCCCATAAGCTCACCATCCCTGACCCCTTCTGTAAACTGGGAGCCACCAGCACCACCCCCCAAGCTACTCTACACCTCCCCTCCTCTATGAATTCCAGCAGTTACTCGCCCATATTTCCTTTAGGGAGAGTGCCTGCCCCTCCCCCAACACCTGCTGAAAATCCCACCTTCAAATTCTTTTTTTTTTTTTTAAAGATTTTATTTATTTATTTGAGAGAGAGACAGTGAGAGAGAGCATGAGCAAGGAGAAGGTCAGAGAGAGAAGCAGACTCCCCGTGGAGCTGGGAGCCCGATGCGGGACTCGATCCCGGGACTCCAGGATCATGACCTGAGCCGAAGGCAGTCGTCCAACCAACTGAGCCACCCAGGCGTCCCCCACCTTCAAATTCTTGAAGGCTCTTCCTCCTCCAGGCAGCCACCAGAGTTGAGCTCTGGTGACTTAACTGGCATAAGGTGCGGGGCTGAGACACGGAGACAAAGAGCCGGTCACCAGCCGACAACCCCGGCACCCCCACACGGTTGAAAGGAGGTTAGGTGGTGGGAGGTTAGGTGGTGTGCTGAAACCAACAGGTGGACCACTTGCTTGTCTCAAAATCCCCATTTCCACCCAGCCAGCTCCTCGGCCCTCCCCTCCCCCAACTCCATTTCCGTGGTGAGGAGGGACAGGTGGCAGAGAGTGGGCTTGGCAGGGAGCTCGCCTTCTCCCCTCAGCTATTTCCATAAACCAATTATCGCCGATCATCTCGGGAGATTGAGGCCCTGCCTATCACCAAGCCAGCCGGGGCGGCAGGGCGGGGAGCGGGGCGCCGTGGGGCTCCGCGGGCAGGCACCGCGACCCGCGCCGGCACCCGGTTGCCATGGGAACGCGCGGCGGGAGCCGAGCCGGCCCGAGCCTGGGCGAGGGGTGTGGGGGCGGCGGGGGAGAGCGCATGGCTGCACCCATCTCTCCCCTGGGGGAGGGGGCAGTTTGCAGAGCACAGCCCAGCCCACAGCCCTAGCATGAGCGCGTTCCTGGGCTCCAGGAGGCTGAGCTGCCACCAGCCCCGGGGGTGCTAATGAGATGCAAATGACAGCAGAAGGGAGGGCTTCTGAGAAGGCAGGCCCAGCTGTCAGGGACCTGAAAGGGGCTTTCACGGGGAGCCCAGGCCCCAGGCAGGAACCCCAGAGGGAGGACCCAGACCCGGAGAAGCTGGCGGAGAATCTGACTGTCCCCTGGATGTCTGATTCCACAAGCCCCATAACAAAGCAGACCACAGGCTCCATAAACCGGTCCCACCCATGCTTTTTCTCATGATGAATATTGCAGTGCATGAAGTCTATCTAATATAGATTAATATTATTAATCTTTCATCTTCTTTCAAAACCCTTTTTCTCATCTTTCTCTTGCGTGTATTTCTGGTTCCCTCACTTGGTGTCCCGCCTGAGCTTCCCGTTCTCTGCCCTCCCTGGGGGGTCTCACCTGCAGGGGTTCCTGTCCCAACCTCTGTCCCTTCTCCCTGGGCCTGCTGCATCCCAGCAGGCAGACCTCCGGGGACAGTGGTGGGGTAGGAGTGGGGTAGGGTACTCTGGGCCTGAGAGTACCCTAGAGCCATTTACTCATTCAGCCCATGAGTGGGGGATCTGAAGAGAGTTCAGGTCTAACAATGGGGACTCCGGAGCTGGGGACCGAGTCACTTCCCTCCTGCGCAGGCTCCAGCCTCAAGCCCAGCTAGTAATAGGGTGCACCTCTAGTTGTGACCATCCCAGACCAAGAAGTCCTTGTGGCTCATCTTGTGGTTCTATCTCTTTCAAGCAGGGCGAAGGCCCTGCTTCCGCTCTGACCCCACTATTCCACTAAAACCTTTTTCTCTAAGGCGACGACCATGCCTCACCCTATGTCCACTGGGCGTCTCATCTTTAGTGATGCTGGCCTGTCCCCGGTTTCAACCCTAGGTCACTCCTCTTCCTCTGTATGCTCTGCGGGATCTCATCCTCCTCCTGGTGTGGGTGATCACATTCTCCCCCCCACCTCCGCCCAGCCCCCTCCACTCCATCCCTGTCTAGTCAGTGTATTTCCTGTCTCTGAAATCTGGCTGCTCCTCTCTGCCAGCTCCCTGACCTTAGGCTACTGCACTGTTTTCTTCTTAGCACATCCAATCTTGCCCCCCTCTTCGAACTCATCGTGTTCTCACTGCTCCCACGGTAAGGAGGATTCCAGGCCCAGCGTGGTTGGGTCCTTGCCCGCCCCTCCCTTTCTCGGCTCCAGCCATAACAGGTATGTCTCCGTTCTCTGAGCAAACCCTGTTCCTTCCCACCCTAGGCCTTTCACTCCCTCCCCCAGAACATTCTCCTTTCTCCTCCCCTCTTTGGATCCCAGCTCAGTCACCTCCTCCAGGAAGCCTTCCGTTTTCCCAGACCAAGCCAGAGTTTCCCGCATTCCGTGTTTCCCTGGGACTGCCTGCTTCTTCAGGCCTCAGAGGCAGATCCACGTGTTCGATGTGCTTTTATGGGATCTCGGGCATATTCTTTCTTAGTGCCCACCCCCATGGTGCCCGTCTAGTTCCACAAGTGACCACCAGGTCTGTTTTGCTCCCCATGATACCCCCACTATTTAACAAAGTACCTGGGGCACAGGAAGCTGTCAGCAAATAATTGTTGAATGAATCTGGCCCCGTTTCTAGCTTGCTCTGTTACTTTGGGAAAGTTACTTCTCCCCTCAGTGTCCCAGTACCTCACCTGGGAACCTGCCTAGGAGGGCCATGGAGATGGCAGAGCCGGGGTCGGGGCAGGGAGACGCTGACATGTGTAAACCATGATGCGGAGTGAGCGTGTGGGCGTGTGAGATCAATCAGAAGAAAACCATGGGGTGCTGGAGAGAAGCCAGAATGGGGTCAGGATAACCCAGAATCTGGCCCATCCCCTGACTGCCTGTGTGACCTCGGGCCAGTCCCTGCCTTTCTCTGAGTCTCTGTCTTCCTGTGGCCAGCATGTTGGTTCTGGTCTCCATGCTGTCTCCGGCTTGCCAGGCTGGTTTGCGCTCTAGCCTGGGAATCAGTTTCAGTGCCTTAGAGACAACAAGAGCCCCAGCTGTACATGCAAGACAGACTCCACACCCAGGTCTCCTGGACTGGCGCCCAGGTCCAGGTCACCCCTGGCCAATCTGGGCCTGAGCAGTGCCCAGCACCTGCCTCCCAGCCTGGCACAGAGAGGCCTGCCAATCAGAGCACAGCAGGGACCAGGAAGGCAGTGGCCCTGACAGACAGGGGGTGCCCCAGCAGGCTGGGTGTGGGGACAGGGCCAGCCAGGAGACAGTCTGTGGAGTTCTGACCCTTGGCCAAAGGATTGGTGACTGGACTGCTAGTTGGCAGCCGCTTCTCTGACTGCCTGCTGCCTAGAGCTAAGGAACAGGGCCTGAGCCAGGACCAGGAGGGGAAGTGCTGCTTCCTCATGTGCCTAGGGGAGGCTTGGCCCACCGCTGTAGGCAGGGCAGAGCACAGATCAGGAGCAGTCAGCCACACTCAAGAGGATCTTTGGTTTTCTTGCATCAGCCTAACCCTGGCCCCAGATTGAGACTGACCTTGATCACACAGTGAGCCCTGACTCTGGTCATAGACTGAGCCCTAATCACGCACTGAGCCCCTACCCTGGTCCCACACTGAGCTCTGCCCCTGACAACTAATTGAATGAAGAAAAGTATTGAAAGTAGGAACATTGCATAAGGTCCTGGTACGAGAAGGTTAAAGAAGGGCATATTTACTGAGTGCCTACCATGTACCTGGCAAGTATGCTAGGAGTGCCTGCGTGTGTGTATGTGTGTGTGTTTCATAATTTCATCATCACTTAGCCCTTTGAGCTAGGTAAAATTTGGTCTCCATTTTACAGGGGAGGTGACTAAGGGCTCAGTGAGTTTCTGTCACCTATCCAACATCACAGAGCTAGAGAGTCCCTAAGCCAGGATCCAGGATTCCAAAATCTAAAAGCTTTTTCAACCTCACTCCCTTACTTGATCTTCATGCTGTTGGTCGCCCCTCTTAGAAGGTGACTGTTGGCATTGGGGTCTGAACCCAGACTTCCAGAGAAGATCCAGGGGCCCGTCTGAAGACACCCACCCTGGCCCTGGGATCTGGATTGCCCACATCTCCCCGGGTCTGGCTGTGGGCCTTGACCAAAGGCTCCAGAGGGCAGGGATTTGGGCCGAATGAGCAGAGGCCTGGCATGACTCACAGATGCCCTGGGAGCTTGTCTCAGCAGCCAGAGGGTGGAGCTCAGCAAACACAGCACTAATACAGTGCCAGGGATCACGGGACAGTCCCAGGAATAAAGCAGCCCTCATTTGCTGACGGCAGCCCAGGCTGAGCTCTCACAGAGCTCGGTTCTCCTTACTCTGCTTTCAATACAGTCACCCCAGCAGGCAGGTTGCTCAAGCCCCATGTGATGACCAAAGAGGCCAAGACCCAGCGGCGTGCCAGGACTTGTCTGAGGTCATGAGGCTGGCCAGTGAGAGTGGAGCAGTTGAAGGAAAGTGCCTCCATTGGGCCGCTGAGAGCTCACTCTCTCAATGTTATTCCCTCCCAGCAGGATGCTTGTGAGAAAAAGGCACAGCCTGGGGAGAAGGCCCAGGAGAGGCCTGAGAATCTGATCTCCCCTCCAGGAACCCCAGCCTATGGTGCTGCCTGGCCTGTCCACACCTGCTCCAAATGATGTCAACCCCTGGAGGCTCAGGGTCTCAGAATTTTTGTTCGGTGAGAACGGCCCTGTATCCCAGGGTTGTAAACACAGCTAGTGTCCGTGGTTAAAATGGGGTTTTCCTGAGAACAGCCAGACTTCAGCCACAAGGATCCTTCCAGATGTTCCCTTCTCACTGCTGTGCAGGGCCCCTGCACACCTGAATCACTTATACCAACCCCCAAACCCTGAGCTCTTCCCCGGAGGCCCTGGGATCCTGGAGAGCAGCCCAAGGGGGCAGGGCTTACCAAGAGAAGCGAGTTTTAATGGGAAGATTTCAAGCACTAAGGCAGGCCGGTGGGGACCCTCCTGGTGTCCTCACCACTTCATGCACAGGCTGTCTCGTCTGCTTATTTCTGAGCATGGACACAGCTGCTGACAGGACCCTCCTTCTGCCCCAGACATCACAAGTGGCCAGGAGGTTGGGTCCTCCCTCTGGGCTTGGTCTGGCTTCTGTCCCCCTCGCCTCCCACACAGGCTCCCAGGTCAGGTGCTACAGGGTCCGGCATCCATCCAAGAGGGTGGCAGACCACAGGGCGGGTTGCTGGGGCTCAGTTTCCAATTCAGCTCCTCCTGCCCTTGTGCTATTCCCCTTTCTGTCACCTCTCCTCCCTGACACACGCTGATCTTCTGTCAGAGGGAGGGGTGCCAGAGGTGACAAAGTTGGTGCCTTCAGGCCTGAGGAGCCAGCTCCACAGATGCTGAAAACAGCTGGGTGTGGGAGACAAACGGGGGCATAGGGCTCCTTTAGAAAAGCACCGCACCCCCACCCCAGGCTCACTGTCCCTCCAGAATCTGTGAGGTGAGGAACACCATTATGGGGAGGAGCTGAGCTCAGAGATGTTTAAAGGATGAGCCCACAGAGTCAGTAGGCAGTAAGGCTGGGATTCGAACTCAGGCCTGTGAGCCTGAGCACTAATCCATTCTCTCCGTCCTTCATTGTGATGCTCAGGAGGCTATGGGGTTTTATCCCTGGGGAGGGCAAGTGGGGACAGATCTGCTGCAGGCCCTAAGTGAGGAGAGAGGCCCGTTGTCCCACATCTCCTTTTCGCATCACTCTGGGGCCTGTGGGAAGGGCCAGGAACAGGCTAGAGTACTCCGGGGGTGTTGGAGAAACAGGGCCTGCGACTGCGATTTGGGGCCCTTATGATGGTCAGTGTAAGCAGGGCAATCAGGATCCGGCCCCAGACCCCCAGGCCTTGAGGGAGCTCACCCTCTGCAGCTGGGCTGTGCTTCCTTCCCTTTGATGACATACTCTTGGGCTAGAACTTGAGATCTGAGCCCTCCTCCCAGCCCAGAGCTGCTCCTGGGGCCGTGCTGAAAAGCTACCCAAGTATAGAACAGGATCTCAACAGTCTGGGCAGGGGGTTGGCCTCGAAGAGCCAGAGAGGAGGAGCTGCCTCCATCTCTGTGTGAGTCTCCAGGTGTCTGCCACCCCTTCCTTCATTCAACAAACATTTGCTGGGTCCCCCACTGTTCCCCGAGGGGAACCGGAAACAGCTCCAGCAGTAACAAGCCCCTGCCCCTAAGCGCTCATCGTCACAGTCCAGTGTGTGTGTGTCAGGGGTCACTAAACAGATAATACTCACGCGTCCTTTGCCCACATCTCCTGGGCAGAAGGCAGCTAAGCAGGCTCCAGACCCCAGCACTTGGGCATCAGGACCCCTAGGGGAAGGCTGGTCTCAGGAAGAGGGCAGGAGGCAGGGCTCTACATCGGAGAGAAACAAGAATCAGAGTGAGTTGGGTCATTTTCCTGAGGCGGGGAAACTCGCCTATATGTCTGCCCACATTCCTCCTGCTTGAAGACTGCATCCACGAGAAAGGTGACACTGGGAAGAGGATGGTGTTCCGAGAGACCCATCACGAAGGATCTCAAGTCATGGAGAGAAGGGCCTCCCAGGCAGGGCTGTTTCCCCCAGGCCTGTACTCAACCAAGGGACTACCTGTCATTCCAACTCTTAGGGCCAGGGTAGGGCCTGACAGCTGGACCCTTTCCCCTTTGCCTAAGAAGATGGCTCTCGGAGCCTTTCAGCAAGCTAAGCCACAGCATGGACCACAGCGGGATGCTCCAAAAACTGGCAGATCGAATTTGACCATGCACCACCTCCCGTCTCCGCTGAGAAAAAAGGCTTCTCTGGAAAACAAGGAAATCCTTTCTAGGAGAAGACCGAGAGTATGACAATACCCAGCAGAGCAGGGCTTGAGTCTGGCTTCTCACCCATCACAAAATTCTGTGGGCTGAGATCTGCCCCTGGGTCATGTGGAAGGAGTCCACCTGCGCTGCTGCCTCCCTGAGCGGGGGTAGGGGTACACGGTTCACCTCGAGGGGCTCCCCTGAGAGCAGGGGGATTATTTCACATGAACTATGGGTAGGGAGGTGGGGAGCAGCATCCCGGCTTTGTAGGAAAAAGTTGAAAAAGTTTCCCTCTGCTGGAGTGCTCATCTCAGAGTTCCTAGGAATGCCTTGTTTCTGAGTGTCAGATTCGGGGGGTGGGGGGCAGTCCCCCCTCCCTGCAGAAGGTGCAGATGGGGCAGCCACACCCACGTGGATGGGGAGTTGGCTGGCCTCCAGCGCTCCAGGTTCGGTTACTCCTTCCATCAAGGCCCACCTGTAGTGGTGTGGCACCATCAGCAATTAGTGATGGTTCATTAAAGTCCAATTAATAAATGAAACGCAGGATGAGAGCCATTACTTTGCTAAGAATAACAGCCCTTCTCGTGCCTGAAGTGGCAGCCTCCCAAGAGCTCAGAACCCTCGGGAACCAGCAGCCCTGGGGGCGGGGGGAAGGGGTGCCCTCAGAGTAGGGGGGCGTTGATGATGTTGGGCCGTGGTCCAGTAAAGCGGGAGGATGAGAGAGGGCAGCTTCAGACCCAGCCTCCCTGCCTGGGATCTTAGCTCCTCTTTTGTGGATCCCTGGCTGTAACTTCTGGCCCAGCAATCCCCAGGGAGCTTGGCCAAGGCCAGAGGTATGAGGGCAGGGCTTTGCCCTCCTTCCTGTCTGGCCTCAGAGGACAATGCACATGGGTGTGGAGAGAAGCGGGCTGGAGAAAGAACGAGGTCAGAGAGGACCACAGACCTCCCCAGGGAAGGCTGGGTGTCTCTGTACACATGTGTGCATATGTGAGCACACATGCTTGTGCTGGGGGAGGGGAAGCAGAGGAGAGGCAGGGACAGTGGCAACATGGATCCCACTCCTAGACGTGTGTCCTAGAGGGCATTTCAGAGGCTGGGTGGCGGCTGGGGGAGCGGCTCAGGAGCTTGCCCTCACCCTCCCCGGCCGTGCCCCTTGCTTCACCACCTGCTCACCTTCCTGACAGCTGCAGCCTCAGGAGCACATGCCCCTCCCTGTGTTACAGCCTCAGAGAAGGAGAGCAAAATCCATCTTCTTCCTTCCCACTCACAGATGTGCCTGGGCCTCACCCCCAGCCCCTGCTTGAGTGGGAGCCCCGGAGCCTCCTGGCTGCTTTGCCAAACATCCACCGTATCCCTCTAGTGTGCTGCGGGGTGGGCCTGGCAGAGAGGGGTTTCCTTTTCCTGGCAGCTTGGGACCCAGGATGGCTACACGGTGCCTCTGAACCCAACCCCAGCTCCATCCTGGTGTGACTGCTCCCCCCATGGCTGGATTAAGTCTGAACCCTGCAGCACCCCGCAGGTCCCCCAGGGCAGGGTGGGGGGGCGGGAAGGGCGGGGGGAGGAGGGAGGACCCCGCTGTTACAGCTGAGCTTTGTGGGGGCAGGTCCCTAAGATGCCCCATGGATTCCGAAACTGCCCTGGGGGACCTGACCCCATCAGGGGCTGGAGGTCCCAGAACCCAGCCACCCACGTGCCCAGATGGGAGGGCAGAGTGGGAACTAGGAGCAAGGAGTGAGCCGGCCCCCTTCACCCATCTAGATTTCCGGTTTCTAGAATAGCATCAAAGCCTGAAGGAGTCAGCTGTGCCAGGAAAAGCCATTACCCTGACAGCCTCCCTCCACCTGCTAAAAGCCTCCCTCCTTCCCCAGGGGTCTCACGCCTCCTGAGTTATTTGGCCTCCACTCACCTAGCACTGGCAGACCTCTCTGATGTGTGCAGAGCGAAGGGCTGAATGGGAGGAAAGAGATGCTTGATGCTTGCTTAACCCCTTCTATGCCTGAACAGAGTCAGCACCAGCAGGCTCTCTTGGCCTTGTCCATGGCCTATCCCCATCTCATTCCACCTGGAGTCCCTCCTACCAGGAGCTTGTGAGAAGGGGAGGGGACAAGGGGCTGAAGACCTCTCAGGAGGGTGGAGGACAGGCTGGCAAGTTCAGGTCCTGGGTTCCAACCTGCGGCCTTGACACTGCACTGCGTGTGACTCAGGTCCCCTGCTCACCCCCTGTGTCTGTCCTTTCTGTGTGCTGGCAAGTCCCCAGGGACACACAGGCCCACATGCCCCCACAGGAGCAGGTTGGGTGTTTGCGGTGTAGAGGACTGACTTCGTCCTGACACAGAGTGCAAGACCAAGGGTGGCAGGAGGAAGGGGCTCCCATTGCAGCCTGAGTGAGCAGGGAAGTCCGAAGGGAGGGAGCTCCAATTACCTTCCAGCCTCAATGGCTTCTTCTCTCCAGCCTGGCAGCCTCCCACACACCCCTCAGCCAGAGGGGCCCCCTTTGCAGGTGTGGGGAGGCAATGTGTCTGGGAGGCGTGCCCCTCTGCATCTCAGCACTCCTTCAGCGCTCACTGGGCCCTGCCAGGCTGCCCTGGGTCGGCGAACTTAGAAACACCCAGCTTATCTTCCACAGGAGGGCATAACATGGACTGGGGCCTCCTGTGTGCTGGCAGCTTAACATGGTTTCTTCCCAGTCCTTAACAACAGCCCTGAGAGGGAGGCCCACCTACAGAGCATGACACTGAGGCTCAGAGAGGGCAGGTGGCCCAGTCACGAGGTAACTGTGGCCTCAGACCCAGTTGTGTGTGACTCTGAAGCCGGTACTCTCTCCAGGACTCCACACTCTGGTCACAACGGCCAGAGACCCCCCCCCCCCCCAAGGTGTCTCCAGTTGTGAGACCAGAGTCTCACAAGAATGCTTGTCCAGGGGAGTCCTATAGACAAGCGAAGCGGGGAGCAAAGATCCAGGCCGGTATGTCACTCAGGTCCAGAGGACAGAGGGAGCCATGAGGACCTGGGGAGTGGGGGAAGCCAGAAGTCTTCCTGGAGGAGAGTAGGATGGGCTGGGAAAACCACGGGTTGGTTTAGCTACCACGTGGGGCACATCGGCTCAGAGCTTCTGGGCCAACTTGCCTGCCCCACACTCCCTTTGGGGGCCTCCGGGGGCGGTTCCGAGGCTGGTGAGGACACCATCTGTGCTTCTGCCTGGAGAACCAGCGGCAGCACCTCCCCCTCCCTAGTATGTGCTGTGGCTCCCCTGCTCCGGGCTCTGGGATGATTCCTCAGCCATGATTGCTGCAGTTAATGTAGCTGCACCATTTACAGCCCCAACATAATAACATCCTCAACAGAAGAAAGATTAACTCTCTTGCTGAACTGGTTGATAGCTTGGGAACTGAGGGACATGTAACTCAGACACCTGTGGGATGCACTGGGTGACAGAGGGCCCAAGTTCCCACCTCACCTTGGACAACCGGGCCCTAAACGACCCTTCACCGCCCCCTGCCCTGTCCCATGCCCAGCTCCTCGCGTCCAGCCCAGGGCCCTGTGCACAGTGGGTGCTGCCGAAGGCGGTAGCTGGCATGTGCTCCATTGAAAAGGTTCAGAGCCCGGGAAGCTGGGCTGAGCCTCAGGAATCTGGGCCAGCAGCTTAGGGAAATGAAGGTCAAAGGAGAAGCCAGCCAGGCAGGCACCACACAGCCGCCCTGCCCAGAGACTTCCTCCCACCGGACAGAGCCTAGAGAAGAGTCAGGACGGGGAGTCTCTGCACACAGGCGCCTACTGGGGAGCCCTGGCCAGGCAGGGGACAGGAAGTCAGACAGGCAAGGCGTCTCTCCTTGCTCCCATCCCCACCCCTGGCCTCTGGTGCCTGAGTCCACGGGAAGGCCTCAGCAGTGGTAAGCAAGACAGTGTGGTCACCCAGGCCATCAGAGCATCTGAGGAGAGAGGCCCGGTGTCCCCTGGGCCTGGGATGACCGGAGTGTGTCTGCCTGGGAGGGAGCTCTTTATTCTTTGTCCTCCCTTTGCTCAGATTTATGGACAGTTGTCCAGCAGGCAGGACACCCTTCCTCTAACTCAGCCTGCTCCTCCCCTCCCCAGGAAAATCACATCAGAGGACATGAAGAACCAGAATGCTAAGGCAGTCACATCTGTGACCTCCAAGCCCACCACAGCCCCCATCTGGGGGGACACAGTCAAAGTGGAGCTCCAAGCTGAGAATGCAGGGCGAGAAGGTGAGGCAGGGGTGGAGGGGGGCTGGTGTGCATGGGAGGGGTGTGAGGCAGAGGCTGGCCCCTCGGTTCAGCTGGAAGCCACCCGAACACCACCTTGGGCTCAGTTAAAAGCACTTTAAAGAAAAAAAAATTATAATACTGTCATGCCTCATCTCCTCAGTCTGCTCGAAAAATGAGTTGTTCCACATAAATGAATTTTCCAGACAATGAAAGCTTATCTTTTTATGGCCACTGTTATCATTTTCATGGTTGTTATTACTGCCGTCTCCCACTGAAACAGCACATTACAGCTTCCTGGCACATCCCCAAGCATTGTTCATTAGAATTACACCTCCTGGGAGAAGCGATGCTGCTCCCATTGCTTAGATGGGAACACTGAGGTTCAAGGAATTGAAATAACCAGCTCAAGCTCATGTGGTCCATAAGTGGAGGACCTAGGATCAGCAAACATGTCCCCACTGCAGCTGTAGGGCTCTAACTGCTTCCCTAGACTGGATCCTTATCCTGCCATCTCCCCCAGCACTGCCCACTGTCAGATAGCAGTGTTCCTGTGCTTCCTGAGGACCATGGTGTACTCTTGTAGAAACTGCCTTGCTCCTCTGCCCCTGGAAGCCTTTCCAGTCCCTGACTTTGAGCAAATTCTAACACTGTAGGTAATTTAAGTTTTTCAAGGCTGGGCTCATACCGGAATCTCCAGGTACAGGCGTTCATGTGTATGTGTGCACTCATGGTTTCTGCTCTTAGGCAAGAGCTCAGGCTGGGTACACACAGGAGTATTGACGGGCAGCTGCCAGGACAGCGCTGGGGATCGGCATTGGGCTTCATCAGCACAGACCCACACATGCCCATAATATCTCTGCTCAGGCTCTCCTCTGGCTGGTGGTCCTTCCCTCAGAGACCGGATTTACTTCTCCCCTTGAAATCTCACTGGGGTCTTAGAACTTTTGTCTGCCTCGGGAAGAACAGAAAGCCAGCTGCTAAAGATGGGAGAAGAGAGAAGCAAAGAGGGAGGAGGCACATCAATAAAAGGGGAAGAGGCTACTTCTGGTCAAGCCAGAGAATATTTTTCTGCCTATAAAGGGATAGGTGGGGCTGCTGGGTGAATTAAGAATATGTGGGAGAGGAGGAAAAACTGACCTAGGATTTCATGCACATGTATGTGTGTGCCTGTGTGTGCATGTGTTTGTGAATGCCTGCCTGCTGGCCCGCGTGTATGTGTGAATGTGGTATGTGTGACTATGTGCTTGTCACTGTGCCATAGGCTTGCATGTCTGTGTGTCATGTGTGTGTGTGTTGCAACAGTGTGTTGTGTCTGTGCCTAGATTTATCTAGGAGGTGGTGTTTGCCTGGAAGTACGTGTGTGTATAGTCTGTGTATGCATGTGTGTTAGGGGTTGTGGTGAGTGGATCTGGGATCCCATCCCACCTTGAGCTCTGCACATTTTGGGTGACTGTAGGAAAGGACATGATGAGTCAATGGCCTTAGGGCCCATCTGTGCAGCAGAGAGGGGACGGGACTCGCTGCAGAAAGAACAAGAGGGTAGGGAAGGCCTACTGGATAGACGGAATATTGGCAGGTGCCTCTTTGCAGATTGAAGTAGCTGGATGCTCGTTGAAACCTGGTTGGAACCGGTTGCTGTGGTGATGTCTGTGATGGGGGTGGGGGGGATGGGGGCCAAGCCAAGAGGTGTTGGGGAGGGAAAGAGGTAGCTCAAGGAGGTGTTAATGAAAAGCAAAGGAGAGTTGCAGACCCATGTCAGGGCCAAAGCAGGCGGGTGGCAGAAATGGCTTGTTGGCCACACAAAGGGAGCTGTGGGAGGCTGGAGGGGCACAGTGCCCAGAGAAGAAGCTGATGAAGCGTGTTTGTAGCATAGAGACAGGAACAGGGAGGGATGGCTGTCCATTCCCCCCAATTATAGCTCATCTGCTGGCTGCCCACACAGAGTTCCCAAGATTGGGGTAGGGGGAAAAAATGCAAGACATTCACCTCTTCTTTCAGCCTCAGCAAATTCCAACCAGATTTGGGGACTCAGGACCCATGGGTAGTGGCCATGAGGGGCTACAGCTTCCACAGCTACTGTTGAAGTTCTGGGTGGGAGCACTGGAATCCTCCAGCTGAGTTTTTTCAGTTCTGCTCAGGGCTGGGTGAGTACACGGAGCACTACAGATGGTTAATGAGGAGGAAAATAGTGACAGCTACAAGGAGCACTTGCTTAGAATTTCATAGCTTGAAAAACACATTTCCCTCCCTACAACAATAGTAGGAGGGACAAGGTTTTTCCTTTTTAAAATATTGACATTTTGCAGAGCAGGTACATGAAGCTCAGAGAGGTTAAGTGATTGACTAAAGGTCACCGAGCAAGTTGGTGTGTTAGTACTAGGTCTGCTCACTTCAAATCCTTTGTCTTACTCGACTTCCTTCAAGGCAACCTCAAGTCTTTTGTGTACCCATTTTGCTTTCTTTCCTTTTAACACAGATCCCATATGGCCAGCACTTGAGGGACTTTGGCAAGTGTCTTTCCCTCTCTCTGTACCCAGGGTAGCTGTGTGGAAGAGGAAGAAAGGAAGAGTAATTAGCAAATGCTCCTCCTCCTCCTTCTCTTCCACACATTAATCCATATGACCCACCAAGGGGCGCCTGGGTGGCTCAGTTGGTTAAGCAAATGCCTTCAGCTCAGGTCATGATCTCAGGGTCCTGGGATCAAGCCCCACATCAGGCTCCCTGCTCAGTGGGATGCCTGCTATTCCCTTTTCCTCTGTTTGTGCTCTGTCTACCAAATGAATAAAATCTTTTTTTTTTAAGATTTTATTTATTTATTTGTTAGAGAGAGAGCACGAGCACAGGCAGACAGAGTGGTAGGCAGAGGCAGAGGGAGAAGCATATGGCTGAGCAAGGCTTCCGGCCGAGCAAGGAGCCCAATGTGGGACTTGATCCCAGGACCTGAGCCGAAGGCAGCCGCCTAACCAACTGAGCCACCCAGGTGTCCCAAAATCTTTTTTTTTTTTTTTTTTTTTTAAGCAAATGACCCATCCAGCTCCAAGTGTTGAGCTGTCCGTGGTGCTGATATGTCCTTTTCTCAGGAAAGAGGCAAAGGGCAAGGGTCTGCTCTAATCTCCATCAGCTACACCTGTCCTTCCCGTCCTGCCTTCCCTGTTTTTCTCTAAACCTTTCAGATCCTTCCTTCCTCCATCTCTCTCATTCTCTCTCCCCTGCCTCTTCTTCCTCAAACCACAGACTTCCAGGATGGAAAGACGTTTCCAGGATCAAAAACCCAGTCTCCCATTAAACATTTACTATCTCTGTGATGGTGATCAAGTTATTTACCACTCTCTGCTCCACTAATCACACTGTAAAAACAGAGATGGTTATTCCTTCTTGAGGGGTTGTGGTGGGGATTTGTTGGAATACTGACTCAGGAACACCCATCCCTGTATCTGGTATACGGCAGGTGCTCATTAAGTGGGATTGCATGTTTATTTCCAGGTCATTGGCATTCCCCTCAGAGTTCATCCTGAAGTTCATGCATTTTATAACAAAATGTAGTCTCTTTGGAGGGAGTTTTCTAAGTGGTGCATTGTTCTTAGTGTTAGACTAGTTTTCATTTCCTTGGAGTAGACTTTTGGTATTTGTACTGAGAGATTTCTTGAGCAGATCTTGTTTCCTTACTGAGACTCAGTTTCCCCATTTACAACATGTGGGAGGTAAGTCCTCCCCTTCCTGCCTGAGGAGCTGGTGAGAGCATCTGTGACTAAGGGAAGCAGCTCCTAGGAAAGGGTATGATTCCTGCCTCTGTGCATGTCTCTGCCATCATATGTGTGTCTTTTTTTTTTAATATTTATTTATTTGACAGAGAGACAGTGAGAGAGGGAATACAAGCATGGGGAGTGGGAGAGGGAGAAGCTTCCCACAAAGCAGGGACCCCAATACGGGGCTCGATCCCAGGATCCCGGGACCATTACCCAAGCCGAAGTCAGATGCTTAATGACTGAGCCACCCAGATGACCTCATATGTGTGTCTCTTGATATGGGGGTTCCATGCCAGGTGTGTCCATCTCTGAGTTGGGAGTTTCTGGACCGCAGGACAGAATTGCATCTTTGGTTTCTAACAGCACCTAGGATGGAGACTTGCCCTGGGCCAGGGCTCAAATGGTACTTGTGAATGTGTGTGTGTGTGTGTGTGTGTGTGTTGTTGGGGGGGGTGACTCACATGTGTACATGTGCATGTTGGTTCCTCAGCAGGGCCCCTGCTCCCTGCTCTGGGCAACATCTCACCTCCTCCACACTGGGTGGGATGCTGGTCAGCTAAGCCCTGTTTTGAGATTGTGCTCCTTTTTCTCTATTAAGATGTGATCCTCAAGGTGATGGACAATAAAAAGAAAGAGGAGCTGTTGTCCTACCAAATCCCCATCAAGTACCTGCGTGTCTTCCACCCCTACCATTTTGAGCTGGTGAAGGTGAGTCAGGGCCCTGAGTCCCTGTGGGCCTGAGATAGGTAAGGGGACCCACCTTGATTCCCCTTGCTGTTCCCTCAGAGCCTCCCACGCTCACCCAGCAATATGACAAGTCTTGGAACATATGGGGCTCAGGAAACCCAGCTCCTGCAGGTAGATAAGAATGATTTCCATGAGAATTTGGAATTCTCTGAATTCATCTCTGTAAAACAGCCCAACAGCTTGGAACATCTACTTCATTAAATGAATACACCAATGAAAGATACATTCTGGTTTCATGTATGTTTAAAGTGGGACTAGATCTGGGGCGCTTGGGTGGCTCAGTCATTAAGCGTCTGTCTTCGGCTCAGGTCATGATTCCAGGGTCCTGGGATGGAGCCCCACAAGGGGCTCCCTGCTCGGCAGGAAGCCTGCTTCTCCCTCTCCCACGCCCCCGCTTGTGTTCCCTCTCTCACTGTATCTCTCTCTGTCAAATGAATAAATAAAATGTTTTTTTTTTTTTTAAAGTGGGACTAGGGGCACCTGTGTGGCTCAGTGGGTTAAGCCTCTGCCTTCAGCTCAGGTCATGATCCCAGGGTCCTGGGATCAAGCCCCGCATCGGGCTCTCTGCTCAGCGGGGAGCCTGCTTTCCCCTGCTTCTCTGCCTACTTGTGATCTCTCTCTGTCAAATAAATACACAAAATCTTTAAAAAAAAAAAAAAGTGAAACTAGATCTAAAAATCAAAGAAATACAGTATTTACAGAATTCCTACTACGTCCCCAGTCCTGGGCCAAACACCATCTCTAATCCTCAAGGTGAATTACATTTTGCATACATAGGACTGGGACCCAGAGAGAGGAATACTGTCAACCTGGGTGACAGAGCAGATGAGTAGCAGATTGGAGGGTGAGCCCCGGCCACCTGTCTCCCAGGTCATTTCTTTCTGCGCTGCCACATAGTGTGTTGGCCGGAAGAAGGTTCAGAAGATTTGGGGCAGGTGGAAGAGAAAGTGCCCCCTGGAGGAAACCCCTTTAGTAGGCAAGTGGGCAGGAGCCTGGAGTGGGGAGCCTCAGGTATCCCAGTCCATGGCTTGAACTTCCCAGGACAGCTCCTCCACCCACTCCCTCTCCCCAGTGCTGACTGGTGGAAGGGAGAACTCACTCACTCATGGCTCAATACTTAGTACTTACTATGTGCCTGGCACTGGACCAAGATGAACAGAGCATTACTTTCCCCTCAGTGTGCACTCCAGACCCCTCTTGTGGTTTGGAGTAAAGAACAATGTGATGCAAGGTTGCCTAGGTTCCTATCCCTGGTCTGCCTCTTGCTAACTGTATATCCATAGGAAGCTGCTTAACCCCCTAGGCCTCCCCATTCCTCACCGGCAAAATAGACACTGAGCATGCACTTGGACAATCAGTTGCAACAATGGGCCTAAGGACCCTGGCAAAGCACCTGCCACATGTTGGGGGCTCAGTTTGGGTGAGTTCCCCTCCTTTCTTCCCATCAGGCCCTGCACTGATCTTCTTTCCAAACACCTTCTCAACCATGACCTAGGGATCTTTACCTTCTTAAGCCCCTTCCCTAAGCCTGGAGGAGGTACCTGGGGCAAGCAGGGACAGGAAGGGCCAGAGAGATGAGTGACTCGCCTGGAAGGCTTCACACTTCAGCTGTGACTCTGCGATCATCACCCAGGCCTTCTGGCTTTCTGGCCGCTTACAACCCAGGCCCTGTTATCACATCTCCACAAAGAGAGCAGGCAGGCCGTGGTCCTTATGAGGACGATGAAATATTCAAATAGAAAAGGGAAGATTTATTATATTGATCTTGGAAAGGCTCGCAGGGACCATGAGCTTTAATTATCAGCTCGGAGCCCCGGTGGAGCAATGCCAAGTGATTGTCTGCAAAGGGCTGGATTTATGGCTGGGGGCTGCCCCTTAGTCACTCTCCTCCTGGTGTGTCTTCTTCCCTCACCCTGACCCCAGCCCGCCCAGTCTGGAAAAGCTGAGGGAGCCACTGCCAAAACCCAACTGTACGCCACCATCGTTCGGAAGGGGAGCTTCTTCCCCCGCTACATTGGCAACAACCACACAGCTCTGGAGGTACCGGGACTGGGGCCCTGGGTTGGGGGGGGGGCAAGTTTTGAGCAGCCCCCAGGCCCTGCCCTTCACCATCTCTGACTGGCTTGACTTTGTGAGGCAGGGAGGGGAGTCTGGGGAAGAAAGCAACAGGGCCTTTCCAGAATAGCCCACGTACTTTGCGAAGGACAAGCCCTGGGATCTCAGGGATGATGGGGATAGGGATGGAGATGAAAATGATGTCTAATCTTTCCCAACATTTCCAGATCCCCTGTCCTACCCTAACCTGGCCACCTCTTGCTCTGCTTCACACACTGTGCAGGCAGGATGGAGAATGGGAGGCTTCCACAGCTTGATGTCTGCCTGAATTTCACGGGATTGGGGGGGCGGGGAGGAAAAGCTGTTTTCTCTCCTAGTCTATTCCTCTTGAAGTAGTAACCCCTGATCAAGGGCTTACAATCCCCCAAATTTTAGGGCCTCTCCCCTCTTCTTTGAGTCCTATCTCTGAAGAGGTTTGGCTGGCCTTCTAATTAGGCATTCATTCACCCATTCAACAGCTGTTTACATAGCCTCCTCCAGGCCTGGCCCAGCTTGGACCTAACTTCCACACACACTGTCCCCAACCTTCTACCCCAACCTCAGCCTTCCAGCAGTTTCAGAAGGCTGGGCCATACTCCAGAAATATGCCCAGGAACCTGCCCCCTCTCCCTTTCCCCCATGGCCTTCAAACTGCCAGGGATGACAGATTGAAATGCAGCATTGGCCTGAATGGGATGGGGAGGGCGGGGGTCACCAAGGAGGGCGGGGGTCACCAAGCCCAAACTCTGGGCTTCCCCTGCCCCAGCCTGGCTGATCTGATCCACCCCACAGCACTATAAGAACTGCTCCTGAGTCCCATTTCACAGCTGGGGACACCAGGACCCAAGAAGAAAGAGTCTGGGATGGAAGTCCAGAGGTCCTGACCCTCACCTCTGCTTCCCCATTGGATGCTCCCTCTGGTCCATTCTCCCTCCCTTTTACATCACGCCCTTTCCTGAGACCTGCCAGCAATCATACACACACATTCATGTGTACACACACACATGCACGTATACACAAACACACACAGAACTAGGAAGAATGGCCACAGCTTGGCCAGGCCACACCACACCCCACAATGAGAAGGTAATACCCTTAAGACCCAGCAGAACCCCGGCCTGCAGGGGTCTCTGACGATCTGCCCCATGCCTACCCCAGCCCCAGACTTACCTGGTAGAGTCTCCAGCAGTGCGCCCACTCCCTGTCCCCAGCACAGATGCCCCCCACTTCTGGTCCAGAGAGCAGACTGGAGAGCACAGTGGGCAGAGAAATTGCTTCTGTCACTCACCAGCTGTCATGAGCCGGTGTGCTGCGGCAGCTGTCTCATTCACACCTGACCATTCAACAGACCAGGTGTAAATTAGCCATCACCCCTCAGAGATCTGCTTTCAGTCCCTATACCTGTTGGTGTCCCTGTGAGCACAAGGGCCTGACACCTCCGCAGCGGACTCCCTCTGCCCAGACTTCTGCCCCCACCCAAAGTTTGAAACACCTTCACCAGATCCAGTCCTTTGAATCTAGGGAGGGAGTCAGTCTCCAGGGGCCCCCTTTAGTGCTGAATGGCCCTAAGCACTATTATTTGAAGGCCTTACAGGCCACCAGCTAAGATGGGTCCTGGCAGAGGGGCCCAGGAGGGAGTGCTCAGGGAGGAGGAAAGAGAGAAGAGTCAGAGGAAGCCCCAGCTCCCAGGCACTGTCCTCCCATTGCAGGTCAGAACTAGGAGGACCAGAGACAGTATGGTCCCACCCTTCAGTGTACGAGCTGGGATCCAAAGGTCCAGAGTGGATCAGGGACTGGCCACGGTGACATAATGACCCAGCTGTTGCGAGGGGCCCTTCAGCTGTGTTTACAGCCCCTTCTCTTTCTGTTTTTCCTCCCCTAAGCACCCCATAGTTAGGATCCCCATCTACCCTCCAAGGACAGCTCAAACCCAGCCTCTCCCTGAGGCCCCTGCCTGGCCCCTCCCCCCCCCCCCCCCCCCCCCCCCAGGCATCAGAGGTTCTGTCTCTCTCTGGCTCTGAAGCACACTCAGCATCTCCCTCCCCTGTCCTCCACTCTTCTCCTCCATCAGTGGAGCTCATTTCTCCCCAAAACACAAACTGAGCTCCTACTCTGTGCCAGGGACATTTGTTAACAGTGGGGGAAACAGCAGTGAACAAGGCAGACATGGTCCCCATGCCTGTGGAGCCTGGGTTCTACTCAGATGGACAGAACATGAACAAGAAAGAAATGAGAATGAACACAGGCTATGATGAACGCTATGGAAGAGGCAATCCAGGGGCTAGAGAATGGGGTGGACTGCTTTCAGTAAGAGTGGTCGCAGAAGGCCTGCCAGAGGTGGTGACATTTAAGTCCTAAAGGAAAAGAAGGAGCCAGCCTCTGAGTCGCTGGGGGTGGGGATGTTGTATCTAGGCAGAGGGATCATCATGTGCAAAGGCCCTGAGGCAGAAACAAATCTGCATGTTGAAGGGGTGAAACAAAAGAGGCTGGAACAAAGGAGGAGTTGGGGATTGGTGGAAATGTGGGCCAAGGGCAGACAGGCCAACACATGCAGGCTTTGGCCATGATGGTAAGAATGACAGAATTCACTCTAATGGCAGTGGGAGTATGGTCATTCCTGGTCTCAAGCAGGGGAATGACATAGTTCAATTCATTTTTACAAAAGCAGTTTTTGCCATCATGTATCAAATTGCCTGGGAAAGGGATGGGTTGGGTGAAGAACAGAGGCCAGTGATGGGGGTCAAAGAAGTAAAAGGAGCCACGGGAATCACAGCTGGGGGAGTTAGGGTGAGGGCAGAGGGTAAGTGTGAGCCCATTCTGTGGGTAAGGGGCGAGGGCCAGGAGCCAGATCAGGAATCTCTTGGGTTGGCGGTGGAGGTGTATGGGAACAGAATCTGTGTCTTCTCCCCCTGCCTTCCCAATGCCTAGCCCAGAGCCTGAAGGAGGTCTGCAGAGAATGAAACAAGTGAGACAGATGGAGGCAGGGATGAGCTCATTACTGGGGCGAAAGATGGTAGCTGAGTTGGCCTTTTCCCCAAGAGGGCCCCAAATTACCCAAGGTTCACCTGCCTCTTCTCTTCCCCAGGTCTTCCTCCGGGGAGTCAACGAGCCCCTGGTCAACAACCCACACCCCATAGTGGTCATTGCCAGGGTGGTTCCCAACTACAATGATTTTAAGTGAGTGGGGCCCAGGTGGGTGTGGGCAAGGGGAAGGCAAGGAGGGCAGAGGACAGAGGAGGCAAAAGGCTGTCATTGTCACCACAGACCATGATCCCAAGAGCCCTAGAAACCTATCCTCCACAAGGCCTTTCAAACCTCCCCCTGGGCCTGAGGTCCCAGGAGGTTGCCCACGGTCCATGGAAAGGGATGCCTCAGAAGTCTCTCGAGAGCAGGATGCAGAGGAGCCAGCAGCTGGAGGAGGAGAGCAAGTCCTCAGCTCCTCCAGACCTGCCTCCCCATCCCATACCCACCACATCCCAGTCCCCCCTCCTGTTCTAGTGCAAGGCCAAGCCTCCAGCCAGTGGTTGTCCCCAAAGAAGGCCGCCTGTGGGTTAGCTCACATGACCTCATGACTGTTAGCCTTGCCCACCAGTCCCCTTCCTTACCCTCCCGAGGGTCTCCATGGCCCCACGTGAAGCTCATGACCCTCTTCCCCAGACGACCTTCGGGGTTGGGTGGGTTTGCAGTCCTCAGACAGATGCCCTTCCTGAGGGTAGTTTGGTCACTGGAGGTCACACAGCACTGTCCTCTGTGACAGCACCAACTCCTGGGGGTCAGCTGTCTGCTCTGTCACTTCCGCTGACTCTGATGGCCCGACGGGACTCCACTACACACCATCTGTTGAGTTCCGATGACCTGGGAACACTCCTTGCTTGTTGTGGGAATGAAGCTGATTGATTCACTCACTCCCAGCCCTCCTAAACGCTCAGCACATGTGCACACGCTCACAGCCTCCTGTCCCCCCGAATCCTGCCCTTGCAGCTTCTGTGCCCCACCAAGCCTAAACCAGAACTGCCACTGCGGAGTGGGTCATTCTGGCAAGGACTTCCAAAGGCGAGGCTTTTTAAAGATGGGGGTCGCTGGGGCATTCAGGTGTGGCCCAGGCCACAGGGAGTCATGGGGAAGGGAGCCTGGGAGCTGCAGCCCATCTCCTGACCTGGTTGAACTTTCCCAAGGCTTGGACCAGTGATCCACCCCCTGTCCCGGTGTCCAGGCCCCGGCCCCCTCGTCCTCTCTCACATCAGTCCACAGTCCATCTTCGTGGGAGCCCTTGGCTGCTGAGCTGGGGCACAGAGCCCAGAGCCCTGGGCACCTGTTACACTCGTGGGTTGACTCACGTCTCCTTGCCTCCCCAGGGTCCATCAGGTAAAGCAGGACCCAGCGTTCGTAGGGCTGCCCATCACCCGACTCTCCTTCCCTGTCTCATCTGTGATGTACTTTGATGTTCCTCGGGTCAGCCAGAACGGGTGCCCTCAGGTATGGCTCCTTCCCCCTCACACCCTGTCACTGGGCTCGTACCTCTAGTGTCTCACCCACGGGTTGATTCACTCCCTCAGTCCCTGGACTGTTAAGGAGTTTACTGAACAAGCTACTACCCAGAGCCAAGCCTCTCTGTGCTATGGAGGAGCTGCCCTCGGGGCGCTCCTGGTTTGGTGAAGATGGGTATCCCACCCATGAAAAACCCAAATATCAACACAAGATAATGTGTAATCTAATAACAATGCCGGTGGGACGGTCAGAGCTGGAAATATCAGAGGAGACAAGACACAGAAGGACAAATATGGTCTGAAGCCACTTAGATGAGGTTCCTAGAGTAAGCAAATTCATAGAGCCAGAAAGGCCATGGTGGTTGCCAGGGACTGAGGGAAGGGGACAGCAAGGTGTTCTTGTTTAATAGGTACAGACTTTCCTGTTTAGGTTAATGAGAAAGTTCCAGAAATAGTGGTGATGGTTATACAACATAGTGAATGTACTTAATGCCACTGAATTGTGTGTCTAAAGATGGTTAAAATGGGACAGTTCATGTTGTATATATTTTACCACAATAAATTTTTTTTTTTTATTTGAGGCAAGAGGGATGTGAAGTCTGGGGAATTAGGATGGGTATCCACACAAAAGACTGAGTTTTTAACAGGGATGGATGGTGCAGGGTGACAGAAAACAAGATCACAGGAGTGGAGATAGGATGCACAGGACATTGAAGATGTTGGGGTGGCTTGTGCAGACTGTGGCTGGGTGCCAGGGAATGGCCAGATCAGTCCATTCCCATCTACTTCAGTTGGAGCTTGCCCCACATGATGGTCCCAACATTCCTAGAGGCCTTGAAGAAGACAGGGGTGCCTGGGAAGTCCTTCCTGTTGTCTGCCCACCACTGTTCATGTCTGGCATGGCAAATACAGAATGAGGCACCCCTTTGAGTCCCCAGCCTTCATTTAAAGGCAAGGGCGTTTGAAGGCTCAGACACAGACAAGAGTGATGGTGGCAGGGAGGGGTGGGACAAGGGGGGGACCCTGGGGACAGAGGCTTCAAACCCAAACCAATCCTTGGCCTGATTTCCCCAGAGTCATCTCACACATGGCCCTGCATTTGCCCAGAAAATTATGAACCAATCAGCAGGTGGTCCCAAGGGGCAGGAGGTGCTGGCTGCCTTAATGAGGAAGCCCCCTCCCTATCCCGGTCTGTCTCTGGCTGCCTTTGCTGCCTAACCAGTCTTGGTAGTGGAGCTGCCCCTAGCTACAGAGACTTGCCTCCAGTGCCTTGTGCATGGGTGAGACTCAAGGCCCAAGGTCCAGTGACGGCAGACACTTGTTGAAGCTCACTAGACAACATGGCAATTGGGCCAGGATGAGAACTCCTGGAAGTGAGGGACAGAGGCGGGGTTTCTGTGGTACAAGATACGGGTGGGCGAAACTCTACCTGAAAGGATACCAGTCACGGGCTGACATTACCCCCTCCCGCCCCTTCCACACTTCGGGGTCCTCACCTGAGTTGAGGGGTGGCGGTGTCTGGAGTCGCCGCGGTTTCCCACCAGCTGCCCACTCCCGCCCCCACCCCCATGGCAAAGCCCTGCGGCCGGGGATTTGAGGGCCTGACCCACCTGGGTTTGACCCCTGCTCTGTGACTTAGTAGCTACGTGACCTTTGGCAGCCTTCTCAGTTTCCGCAGTTCCAGATTCCTACCTTTACTGGGCTGTTAGGAGGCCCTGAAGGACTCAGCTGGGCACAGCGTCCAAGCCCAGGGCGGAGGTTCAGGGGGCTCGTCCCTTTCAGAGCTGCCCCTCCCCTACTGTCGGATGCCCCCTGAAGCCAGCCTCACCACTGCCCTTGTTATATTTGGCTATAAGTAACCCCGTGGACTTAAGCTCTAAGGATGCCTTGTTACTTGTTACGCTTGGCAAGAGGTCCCCCGCATAGGATGCTGCCAGAATCGGTTAATGCACCATCTCAACAACGTCCTCAGGACTCAGGATCTCTCCAGCACCACTGAATTGCCATCTTCAGTTGACTAACAGCTCATGGAGGCAAAATGTTCGCGGCACCCTCATCCAGACAGGACCAGGACCCGAGAGGGCGAGCCTCCCCTTCTCACCCCTGGCTTTTCTGAAGCGCGGGGAACCTCCCACCCGGAGACCCTCCGCAGACCTCCCCTCTGGTCTCATTGGCCAGAATTGGATCACATGCCCTGCTCTCAGCCAATCACTGAGGAGGGGCGTGGCATCACCTGCTTTGGCACCAGGACCAAAGCGGGTTCTGTTGGTTAGAGAGAGAGACAGAAATGGTTGAAGGGCATAGTGTCTGCGTCACCCCTCTGGGAGCTGCTGATGATAGCAAAACTGGTCAGTGTAGGGATAGTTGGGCCCGTGGGCCCGAAATAGGGTGGGACTTAGGAATTACTCATACCCTGCATCCCACACCTTTGTTGGGGGTCCACTGCCCATCAGGCTGCTCCTGTTGGCCTGCCCTCCTTTTAGAACTGAGGCAGAGCTCCCGGCTGATGAAACAGAAGCAGAGAAGTTGTCTGTGCCCACCGTCGTCTCCCCTGTCTCAGCCCCCTCGGCCAGTCGGTCCCCAGGCTGTCGCGGGACCCCTTTCCATCCCGCAGACCTTGCCCTCGTGCTGGCCTCATCTCTTATGGACCACTGCAACGCCTCCACTCAGGCATCTCCAGCTCAGCCTGTGAGAAGCAGCCACGGCAAACCCGACCCAGCTCTAGACCCTTCCCCTGGACCCTGGACAGGTTGAAGCCCTCCCTGGCAGCGGGGGACACAAGGCCTCATCCCCTGGAGCCTCCTGGCTCACAGCCCCAATCCCCACAGACTTTCTGCAGGTTCTCTGGATGCCCAGCTGTCTCCACATGCATGCTGTCCTCTCTGGGCTGCCAGCCTTCCCCTCTGCTGCACTCAGCCTGGAATAGACCTCCTCCCACAGATCCTCCCTTCCCCCAGTCAAGGGTCGTTGCTTTCTTCTCCGACACCCCAGCATCCACAACCCACAACTTGCTTAGACCTCCGCATGGGTCATAAGAGTGTGTGTGTGTGTGTGTGTCCTATCACCTGGGAAGATGGTGAGCTCGAGGGGGAACAGGGTCTGACTCTAGCTCCCCCAAAGACCCAACAGCACCCCTGAGGTGTAGAGCATGGACAACCCCAGTCAGCATCAGCTGAGTTCAGTTGAACTTTGGTCTTGAAGGCAAGGCATCCATTTTCTCCTTCAGCCCACACAACAGCCCCCAAGGCGTAGAGCAGAAGTTATTTCCCAGTGGACAGTGACATCTCAGGTTCCAGCGAGGGGAAGGGACTTGCCAGAGGTCACGCAGCAAGGTTGAGGTAAACCTGGGCCCAGAGCCCGTGTATCGTAGCTCCCCTGAGGCCCCCCAGCATCAGCTGCTGGCAGCTACCCTTCCCAGGATGGGTGGAGCAGGTAGTGTTAGGTAGGGGTGTGGGTGCGGTGGGCCCAGGGGAAATGGAAGGAGGGCCCATGGGCCCATGTAATGGAACCTCTATTCCTAGGGAAGGCAGGGCTGCCTCAGTGGCCAGGGGTTAATGGCTTTGCTGAAGATCACAGCTGAAGGTTAATCACATTCCTTAATTCCACAGCCTGCTGTGGCCTTTCCCATTAGCCTCTGTGGTCAATGGCTTCCCCGCCCCACACCCTGCCCCCAACTGTCCCCACACACACATGCCACCAACACCTTCACCAGGGCCCTGGCGTCAGACTCCAGAGGTGGTTTAACCTTGATTCCTTCCCCCTCCCCCACCCACAAGAGAGTGTGACCCTCTCTCCCCAGCTGTAGGTCTGAAGGGATATCTCTTGGAGGACTCATCCTGGGAAACCATTCAGGGAAAGACCTGTCCTTCCTGAGCAGTCAGGCACTATTTCTTCTTCAGTAGACTCCATTTAGACACATTAATAGGCCCCAGAGAGGACAGCCAGCATCCATTAAATGCTCTCCCCCCATCCAGTGTGGGAGCAAGGCATGGGGGCAGCAAGGGACTGAGTCACAGGTCCTCCTTGAGTGCCTCAGGGCCTGGCAGTGGCCCAGGCAATGGGGAAGCCTCCTCTGGCACTCAGTGGGGTGGCTCTGGGATGGGCATGGTTTGGGGATCAATCCTGAAAGACCATTTCCAAGCCCCACAGAACCTGGAGGCAGCCTCTCTAGCCTGACCTGGGGCCAAGTGGCTGTCCCTGAGCGACCTCCAGAGCCCGTTCTCAGGAAAGCCCCATCACCCCAGTCCCTGTCCCTGTGTTCAGGACCCCCTGGCACCCAAAGTGACTGCACCCCCTGTCCCCCGGGGGCAGGGGCCGAAGTGGACACAGCTGAGCCTCAGGCAGGGCCTCGGAGAACCAGAGCAGACACATTAGTGTGACATGCATCAGAGCCCTGCCACTGCTGGTGGGGGTGGGTAGACCCACACTGATATTTCGAGATCCAGCAGAGCATTTGTGCTGACCTTTCTGAGCAATGACTGGTTCCCGCAGGGGAGCGGGAGGTGGGAGCTGGTGCTGCTGTTGCTGACAGCCCTGGCTGGGGACAGAGGCCAGGCTGCCTCTGGAAGAGTCTGCCCCGGTGACCCCAGTCCCTCCCTGTGTTGGGACCGACTGTGTGGGGCTGCTGGCCAATGCCATTATGGTCCATTCCCCACTCCCCACCTTCTTTCCAGCCTTTGCAGCTGCTCGACCTCCTCCACCTGCAGTCCCTCCTTATTCCAGGCATCCTCGACCCTTGCCATGCTTGGGAGTCGCCTCCACTGTTGTCCTGGTGATTTTCCCAGCCAGAAGTCCTCCCTCCTTCCCTTTGCCCTGCCAAATCTTACTTCAGAGCCTTCCTCGGGTCCTGCTTCCTGCGAGACGGCTTTGGTGGCCATCCTTGGGAATGTCTCCTGGAGCCCCTTATTCAGGGACTCTGGTCAATACTGTAGTGCCTTAAAATGTACATCCTTTTTTTTTTTTTTTAACGATTTTATTTACTTATTTGTCAAACAGAGAGAGCACAAGCAGGGGGAGCGGCAGGCAGAGGCAGAGGGAGAAGCAGGCTCCCCACTGACCAAGGAGCCTGATGTGGGACTCAATGCCAGGACTCTGGACATGACCTGAGCTGAAGACAGACACTTAACCGACAGAGCCACCCAGGTGCCCCAAAGTGCATGTCCTTTAATTCAGCATTTCCACTTCGGGTCTTTGGGAAATAATCTGAGACTCAGAAATCCACATCAAACAATATTCAATACAGAACTATTCTAGGAAAACATGGGAAGGGAGAAACCAGGGCTCCTGGACATGACAAAAAACCCTGCAGCTACAAAGATCATGGATACCGAGCGTTATTTGTGACTCTGGATATACTTAGGTTTTCACAGTAAATGAAAAACATAGGATATAAGGATCACAATTATCTACAAAGTAGGCTTAGCAAAAAACTAGAAAGAAACACTCTGTCCTAGGATAGTTATCTTTAGTGTAGGAATTTGGTATGTTTAGGGGGATGTTTGTGTTTGGTTTTGTTTTAAGAAGGCTCCACACCCAGCCCAACTTGGGACTTGAACTTATGACCCTGAGAACAAGACCCAGACAGAGATCAAGAACCAGATGTTTAACTGACTAAGCCACCAGGCACCCGTAGGTTTTTCTTTTTAAGCATTCTACTTTTCTGTGTTTTCCACAATTCATTTATTACACGCATGTTGCTTTTTACAATTGGGACAAACATTTGTGACATGTGTAGACACACAGATGGCCATGTCTTGACATCCCTTCACTGGGAAGAAGCTATGGCCCCACTGTCTACTCCCACTATCTCCTTTCAGCTGTCCAAGCCAGCAGGACCCCCAGAGCTGCCTTTATGGAACCAATCCTTCCTCTTCCAAGGCCGAGATGGAGCCACCAACTTCTCAGAAGACACAGCCCTGGTGCTGGAGTACTACTCCTCGGCTTCCAGTGAGTGTCCCTTGGGTGCGGTGCGAGGGCAGCCGTGCCTCAGGACATACGTGCGAAGGGTGCTCAGACCACCTGCCTCTGCCCTCTGCGGGGGTGGGTGAAGGGGACGCGGTTCCAGTGCATGCAGGCAGGTGGAGGAGCTCCTGGCTGGCTTCCTTGTCCTTGTTCCTTGGCACGGGCCAGCACACATTGGTCTTATTCCCATATTAGACCCGTGCCTTACCCCATCCCCACGGACCTGTCAGTGAGGAGGGAGGGTCAGATCCCCCCAGGGCTCACAGCATAGAGGGGAAACCGGATTCAGAGACCCACTGATCTACGTACAGTCTGAGTTCCACATGAGAGTAAAGAGCCCCCAAGGCCAGAGACAGGGGAGATCTGTATACACACCCAGAAGCGCAGAATATGTGGAGAGTTGGTCTTGAATTCACAGAGCCAAGTTCAGAGAAGGAGGAGAGTTGTGCAGGGCAAGGCCAGGAGGCAGGAACGGAGAGGCATGGGGTGACTGGATGTTGGGTACCGAAGGACTGGGGTGCCTGCTGGGGCCGCCAACACTGGGATCCTAGGGGTCTCGGGTGGGGGCTTTGGTGGGAGTCCCAGCTGGTCCTCCCCCTACAGTGAAAGGCAGTGAGCCATGGACCCTCAGCAAGCCCCTGGGTGTCTCCGTGTTGCCGCTAAAGAGCCGTTTGTACCGCAAGATGCTGGCAGGGAAGGGTGTGAACGGGCTGCGTGTGGAGAAGCTTCCCATCACCGTGAGTGCCCCGCCCTGACCAGAGCCCATGCCAGGTGGCCCACTCCTGCCCCAGCCCACCCTGTTCCATCTTGCCCCACTGACGCCAGTGCTGGCTTCTCCAGTAGCTTCCACCCCCACCCCCAGGGCCCCCACCACGGAAGCCAACCGCAGTCAGGTATAAGGTGCTCCCCTCAGCTCCTGCCCTGAGCAGTGTGAGGAGAAACACAGGGAAGCCCCATGGGACGGTGGCAAGAGCTCAGGCCTTTAGCCAGAGAGACTTGGGTTTAAATCCTGACTTGCCCTTCTTACTGTGCAACTAGGCAAGTTTCTTAGACTTTCTGAACCTCGGAGTGCCCGTCTTTAATATGGGAACAACATGCCTGTATAGGGTCTGTGTGACAAGAGAGCCAAGTGCCCAGTGTGTCTATGTGGGTCCAAATGCTGGTTCCACCCCTTACCAGATTACATGACCATGGGAAAATTAAAGTCCTGGTGCCTCAGTTTCCTTGTCTGTTAAATGGGGTCATAGTAATGGAATTTTTCTCATAGGGTTGATGTGAGACTTTTTTGAGGAAGTACATGTAAAGTACTTAGAAAAGAATATATATTATATATATAATAATGTCTATTATATATAATATATAATAATGTATTAAATCTTACTGAGACTATATATATATGTGCATGTATATATATGTGTGTGTGTATGTGTATATATATATAATATATATATGATAAATACATCATTTATTTCTATGCCAACTTTTTCCCTGGCCATCCTGTTGTAATAGACCTCAGTCAATGGGAGTTCCCCCACTCCTCCAGGAAGCAGGTCTGGAAATGCCAGTCAGGTCTTCAGTGGAGTTGAGGAGGGAAGTTCAAGGCGGGAAGGGTGAGCAGAGGCGGGGGACCAGCTCCTGCCCCCCTCTCAATCCCCAGGCAGAGGCCCCAGCAGGCCCCTTCTTGGGGAATCTGAAATAGTGGGCAGATCAGAGGCAGAAGCTGCGCTGGCCAGCATAGGCTGACTATTCCTCTCTCCTCCCCAGGACACCAAGCTGAAAACCATCAATGGTGAGGCCCCTACAGTGGATATCTCCTTCCAGCTGCTCTCCTCCGAGGTAAGGCTGCCTGGCAGTCATGTGCCAGGTCCCATAGCCCTGCAGTGGGTTCCACCCTCCTTCATAATTGCTGGCCTCATTCAGGGGCTGGGGCCAGGGGCTTCTGGAAGGAGGGGATTGCTGCTTTGGATAGAAATGTCTGAGGGTTATTTGAGGCTCCAGAAAACGAGGCAGAGAGCCGATATTAGGAAGAGGAGAGTTGAAAGCAGAGGGCCACCCAGACCTGGGAGTCAGCCTCTAACCCAGCCCAAGCCAAGCCTGGCTCACTTGGATCAAGTGAGGGTAGACAGTCTTACATGGCACGGCTCAAATTGAGATGCTGGCAAGGTCACGCTCCTTTTTGGAGGCTCTGGGGAAGAGTGTGCTCCCAGGCTCATTAGGGGGTCATCAGAATCCAGTTCCCTGCAGTCGTGAGACCAAGGTCCCTGTTTCCTTGCTGACTGCCAGCCAAGGGTCCCCTCAGCTGCTAAAGGTAACCTACATTCCTTCTCACAATGGCCCCCTCCATCTCTCAGCCAGCAGGCAGGTCAAATCCCCCTGACACTTCAAAACTCTATTTCTCCTTTGTCAGCAGCCAGAGAAAACCCTCTGCTTTAAAGGGGCTCATGTGATTAAGAGAGGCCCACTCTGAGAATATCCCCAACTCAAGGTCAGCCATGCCATGTATCATAATCACAGGGGTCACAGCTCATCATAGGCATGGGTCCTGGGGATTAGGGTGTGGAATCTTGGGCGCCCATTTTTGGACTCCTGCCTCCTACAGCTGGGTTGATCCAAGTGGAAAGATACCACTGGCTCTGAGCCCTGCCAGACGGATGGGATCTCTTCCTCTAGCCAGCCCTCCCTGGACTCTGAGTCCTGGTTGAACCCTGGTCATTTGGCTCCAGTGCACCTGGCCTGCGCCTTCTGGAATTCTTCCCCTCTTTGGTCTGTGGTGCTAAGACAGGCACAAAGCCGGGATGTGGGCAGTTCAGGACCATGAACGAAGGAACTACAGGCAGGCACTTGGCTTCTGGGTCAGCCCCCTCCCACCGGCTTCCCACACCAGGAAAAATTGCCACCGGTGCTGGGGTAATACTTGGCCCTGTGACCTGACCCATGGAGAACACAGAGAATTATATGGTGTGTGGTAAGAAGCATGTATCTGGAAACGTAGCAACTTGAAACTATGTCCCCATAAGGTCTCCGGTGAGTACCTGGGACCTCCCATCAGCACTTCGCCTGTGGAATGTTCTGCATTGTCTTCTGATTCCTGGTGAAAGAGAGTTTGTTAGAGACAGCCTGACACCCACCCTCACTCCCACCACCACCACCACCACACCAGGTGTAGGACCAAGAAGGTACCGAGAGGGGAGGACACAGAAGCAGCCCCAAGAAAGAAGCAGAGTCCTTGGAGAAAAAGTCACCCATTTCCCAGACTGGATCTTACCCCTCCACAGCTTCTTCTCCGTATCTAGAGTCTGTCAGTGGCCAGTGCCTGGCCCTTCCTCACCTCCCCCTGCCTCCTGTCCCTTCATGGGAACACATGTGTCCTGAGGACGGAAAGGAGCATCAAGTGCCCCTGGTCAGGCCACTGGGGGACCCAGCAGGCAACAGGCAGGTGGACAGGACACTTCCCCGGTTGCCCAGGGGCTAGGCACAAAGGTCTCAGTGATGAATTATTCACCGGAGCTGTGCTAAGTGCAGAATTAATCCCTTTCCTTCCAGCTGGCGGCCTCACTAAATTATCCCTCCAAGTCATGCGGGAAAACGCTGCCGAATTCATTTAGCGGCTGAGTGTTTTGATCTGGGCCTTGTGATTTTAGCTTCCCCTTCCCCCAGCCCCCCTTCCCCTGGAGGCGGGTAAAAAAAAAATTTTTTTTTCGGTAATGGATTTCCGAGAAGAAAGGAAAAGAAAGGGATCAAGATTGGGTGTGTACCAGGAAAAATAGTACTAGAGGAAATTCAGATTCTGCAGCCAAGCATTCAACACACAGTTCCATGCACGCACGCTGTCTCACACCAGTGCGTGCGAATACCCCCACGCAGATGGTCCCATATGCACAGACATGCACACGCACACACACACACACACCTTTGCATGGGCACACACACTCAATCCACAGACACATGCTCACACACACACACACGTGCAAACTGACACACAGAAGTTTTCACACCTGCACTGGCATACACAGAAACTCCATCTCTTTGTGGCTAAACTGTTCCTTGGTGACACTATTTGTGAATTGGCTGAGAACTGACTCACTTTGATTCCAGGATCTTGAACTCCAGTTTGGGGGCTAATGGGGTGGGCTCAGCATAGGTTCTTGCGACCAGGGCACCCAGCCGTTCATTCATTCCTTTATGCCACATATATGTGATGAGGACTCGATTTTGGCCTTGTGGATTGCAATGAGGAGAGGGAGGGGCCAGCAGCCATGGAGTCCATCTGCCTTGAATTCACCCTCATCAGGCTTGGACAGGGCTCCCGGCTCGCATCTGAGCCCTTTTGGCACCCTCCTTTCTACGGGGTAGTGGGAGAGTGTTGAGGGTGGAAGAACAGGAGGATGCCTGGCAGCCGAGTGCAGAGGGCCCTTCCCCAGCTCTAGCACTCCCCACCACCCTCACTGTCACAGCTCCGCTGTCCCTCTGTGCCAGCGCAAACATTGGGCACCTGCTATGAAGCAGATACTGTCCCAGTTTTAGGGATCTTACACGTCCTCATAAAGCTTATGTTCTTAGAGGGCAGGGGCCTTGGCCCAGGCAGTGAGCAAGTCAGTTCATGAGCAGATAGCAGCTCCTGTAAGAGGCCTGACAAAACCCAGTGACAGCAAACACCTGGCAGGGTCTGAATTCCTTTCCTCTTATGGTTCCACCTAAGACGTCATCTGCAAGTTCACAGTGGAAGGTACCTGGCCTTCGTGTCTGCATTCCAGCCTGGGGGACCAGTGCCATCGCTTCCTCCATTTTAAAATCAAACATGGCTCGAAGCTGGGTGGGCCAGTGCCAGAAACCTGGGATCTTAGAGCCCCGTGGACACTCTGGCTACCAGGGGGGTGGGGAGGGCTTGGATAACGGGTCTCTCGGGGGGCCCCCGTCCATGTAACTGACAATCCCTTAAGAGCAATTCCTTGCCCGTGGTCCGATGTGCTACTAAAAGATGATGCTTCAGGAGAAATAAATACGCATGCTCTATTTGGGTACCTCCCTCCTGAGGACACATTCTCTTTCTCCTGAGCCTCCGCAGGACAGACAGATTATCCTAGTTCATTGAGGTTTGGGTGAACATCATCTCCCTACACCCTCTGCTTCCACATCACCCATTCCCAGAGCTCTGAGAACAAGAACATTGTGGAATTTCCAAATAGGCCGAGACCACAGAGGTGTCTCTCAACTGCCTACCCGGGACAGGATTGTCCTTAACAACATCCACCACAGGTGGTCTTACTTGCTCTGCCCTGACAGGACGCTCACTACCACCAGATGCCACCTGTCCCGTGGCTCCATGGCCACAACAGATAGAAGTGCCCACCTCACTCTGAGCCCACTGTCTCTGTGCCCCCAGCATCCTGGCTCCACCATCTGGGGCTGCAGAGCGACCCTGGCAAGCCTCCTGTGCTGATTGTGGGGACACTGGCACGTGGCAGCCATGCAACATATTGGCAGGCCTACTAGCCAGCAAAGCCTGCAGTTTCTGTGAATGGCGGGATGGAGTGGTCTCCTGGTTTGGGATACAGTGCTTGAAGCTAGTTCTGCTGGTGATGGGTTAAGTTTTATCCCTCTGATGGGACTTCTCGACAAGCACGTGCTGCTCAGAGTGATCTGCTTTAAGCTAGAGCTGTGTGAGGTGAGCACGTGAATAACTACACATGGATTCACAAAAACTAAAAAAATGGATACCTGCCCATAGGCGGCCAACTTCCCTTTATTGTGCATACAGAGGGCATTAGCCTTGGGGGGGGGGGTCTGTTCAGTTCTAAAAATCCATAAGCCTATGGCCGCTCCACATATACATGTACGAATAACCCTATCTCTCCTCCATTCTCCCTCTGATGTTGGCTTCTGCTCTTTGAAGAGTGTGATCTGGTCCCCCAGGAGTCTGTGCTTCTCCAGGCTAAGCAGTCTGCCTCTTTTAATGAACTTGTGTCAAGATCCTGCGGCATCCTGGGTGTCCTCCAGCTTGCAGGCAACCTCTTTGAAGTGAGGCTCACACTGAGCAGGTTTCCCAGGCTGACCCTTGTGGACTGAAGCCCCTCCTTCACATGATAGGTGCTCACAGCTCCAGTCCCTGCCTCCTCGCATGGAAATGTGCCTCTCGCAAGGTGGGACGAGTCTATGCAGTCATCTGGGTGTGTGGCGACAGCGTGCCTTCTCGGGCTGGGATTTGGAATCCAGAGTCTTACCCAGGCCGAGCACCAGGGCACCAGGCAGAGATGGGGGGCTGCCTCCTCCTCAGCCCACAACCCTGAGTGATGCTGGCAGGACTTGAAACCTGTGGGTCTCCTTGGATTTTGGCACAGGGTGGGTCCCTTTGAGGAGAGAAGGAGGTGGCACCCACTGTCACCCACTGAGGGAAGGAGCAGCTCCCACAGTCCTGTCTGAACCTCCCCCTTCCCTGTTCTCGAAGGAAGAGGCAGGGTGGGTCTGCAATGCTGTGCCAAGGCCTGCCCCAGTGTTTTTATTCAAATCAGTTACAAAGCTCTCTGGAGACCAGACCAAAGTGGGGACAAGTGGCTGTTTAACAAAGGGGGGAGGGGAAGGCAGGCAATAGGCAGAATCATGCTGGCTTTTGATGAATTTTTATAAATTTCTTTGAAAGCTACATATGAAGGTCCTGGGCTGGTCCTCAGAGAAGCCCCAGTACAAACCTGTGTCCATTTCCTCACCAAGCACAGCTGCCCGGAAGGCCCAGCGTTCAGGACAGCACCAGAGCCTCCTTGGCTGGTCCTGTCCTCCGGAGGGTTCTGTCCCCACCCCCAAGACTCCAGCTCTGAGAATGACCACAAGGACAATGATGGATCCAGGGGAAAAAGACCCTTTCCCCTCCCACAACCTCACAACACCCTGCCTGTCTTCCCTTCCACCCCACACTCCCTACACGAACAGTGTGCATCCTCAGGTCTGGGCTTGAATCCTGGATCTTCCACTGATCTTAGCCACCCTGAGTCCCACCTTCGTCATCCACAGAAAGGAGCTGTGATCCTTACCAGCCAGGAATGTAGTGAAAATGGAATGAAGGAGACTGTGTGAGTGCCCAGCCCAGTGTAGTTGCTGACAAACGTGCTGAACTCGTCAGACATGAGGACAGGGCTCCTGGGGGAGGGGAACAATGGAGACTTGCTAATCCATCACTCAGCACCCGCCCCTCGTGACAGCCGCTCCACCAGACTCACATCCATAAGGACATCAGGAGGCCTTGTCAAGAGCTGAAGACAAACATCACCAGCCCCACATTCGGTCTCACAGCAATTTTTCAGGGAATGAAGAAACAGAGAAGAGACAATCATCTCTCTGGAGGCCAGATTTGCTGAAGTGTCCCCAGTGTACCCTGCCTTGAGCTGTGGAGAAGTGAAGACCTGCTTCCTGCCCTGTGAGTGGGCAGGGCTGGACCAAGAGCCATACCACATCACAGGCTCATTCCAGATGCCTCACCCACCGCAGGCCTCTGCTGCCTTGAGAATGTGAGCCTGTGACTCCCAGCCAGAGATGGAATGTTTTGAGTCAGGATACACAGATGGCTAAGGAAGCTGGAAGTCTTGGCCCACCCGTGGCCTGCTCTGCTCTTCTGTGAGCCCAATGCATGATTGGGGGATTGAAGAAGCACGAGGGGAGAAAAGAGGGCAAAACTTCTAGACAAAATTATTCAGAGAGTGGGGGCTGCTCTTGGGTTTTTCCCATCTCAAAGTTACACTACCATAGCCTAGACCTCTCTTTGGCCAAACCAGATGCATCCCAGCTCCACCCAAGGTCATTCAGGCATGAAGTCATTAGCCTTTCTTTGGATCCCTAACCTGTGCCAAACAGTAAAGCACCCTGACAGATCATCACCACCCATCTTGCTAAGTTCTGGCAGAAGTGCATTGAGCATACAAAGATCAGGGGAAGAGTCACAGAGAAGAATAGTTTAAACTCTGCCTCAAAGAATGGCTTAAAAATTGGCAAAGCAAGAGTGATTCAGGCAGAAGGAATCACAGGTGCAAAGGCATGGAGGCATGACGGTATCTGAAGCATGTGGGACATATGGAGGCTGTTGTGGGCAATGAGACTGGAGACTTAGCCTACACCATGGAGGGCCTGTATGCCAGGATGCAGGGCTTAGACTTTACTGGTGTTTCACAGTGATTTGAAGCTAAGGAAAGTCTTTGGGCAGCAGTAAGATGTGATCTGATCTGTATGTTGGAAAGCTTTCTCAAGAGGTAAATGGGGGGACCCAATGGGAGAGATGAAATGCAGAAAGCCCAGATTCCAAACTAACAATAGTGAGCCCACAGACTGTCCAGTGAGCTGTAGGCAGGGCTCTATTTAATACTCAAGTCCTTGCCAGAATTGTTAAATATCCTTATTACTGGCAGCCTCCCCTGACCCTGCAACTTGCTTTTAGATTAACCCTCTGAAAACCACTTTCTGGAGAATGAATTATGGCCCCAATGAGGATTAACACTCAGACCCTTCTTTGCTGGCAGAGACTCAGAGCTTCAAACCCCAGTGCAGCTGCAAGACGGTGAAGGATGCCATAATGAGGCTTGTGATATGCATGGGATGCAGCAAGCCCTCTTGGAGGGCCCCGTTTTCCGAGCCTCGCCTTCAGCTGAAGAGATAAGAACCTACAACTGGGGCCACAGGAAATGACAAAGCAGTAACTGATCAGGGAGCTGCTGCACAGGGCTCATTATGGTGCTTGCCAGCGGGAGAGACACCCTTATCAGGGAGAAAATTGCATCAGGCCTCCTGAATTACTAGCGATTGGAAGCAGATTTCTTGGGACGCACTTTGTTAGATACCTAATGAGGGGGATACAGGCGGGCAGAGCCCAAGGCCGGCGGGGCGGGGGACAAATGTCTTTGTTAAACAGAATTTGTCAGTTTCCGCTTCAGGTTCCCTGGGGAGGGTTCAGGGCCGGCTAATTGAATTAAGAGCATGTGGGCTCCAGCGAGAAGGCTCCGGGCGGGGCGAGAGGCAGGGAGGCCGGAAGGCGGGCGCTTTCAGCACCAAGGACAGCAGCTGCATCCTGGCTCGTCTGTAATTGCCAGGGCAGGCTGGAACTGTTGCATTTTGCATGATCAGGGATCTAGGGGATGGAGTGGGTAGAAGGGAGGCAGAAGATGTTAGGGGAGGAGGAGGAAACAGGTGACCCAAGAAGCCTCGAGCCTGTGATGCTATTGGCCTGGTCTGTCTCAACAGACCCTCCTCTGCTGGCAACAGCCAGGGCTGAGAAGCTCGAGGAAGGGGAGTCTTCTCTCCACCATGACACTCACGTGGTATGGGGCAGCTGCAGCAGCACAAGGAGTGGAGGGCTGCGCAGCGAGTCTGAGCCAGTACATGGCTGTGCATTGCTTTGAGCTTTCAAAGTAGGTCTCCAATTACAGCCCTAATAAAGCAGGACATGCTGTAGCCATGGAACCAGAATGAGGGGCCACTTATCAGTCCCAAGCTGCCTCTATTTGGCGAGGCCTGCCAAATAGAAAAGCAAACAACTAGGCATGTGGGGTGGGCTAGCAGCCTCCAACCCCACCTGAAAGAAGAGGAGAGCTAGGTAAGCCTGGGCTTAAATAGGGAGGAGTTAGTCCCCAAGGCCCTACCCTCTCCTCATCCTCATTTTAGCATTATCCCCCTCTGCCATCCTCCACCCTGACTGCCCACCATTTCGAGCAGCCTGGTGCCTTCCTGTAGCCCCAGACAAGCTCCTTTCCCATGAGAAGCAAGGACAGGAGGGGCAATTGCCTCCCCACAACGTGAGCAGACTGAAGCTGAGCAGTCTGAGTAGGCAGTGTTAAGGAGAAATGAGGCACTGTGTAGGGTATTGGTAACCTCCTGGTGCCACTTAGCTCATATGACAAGAGCCACTGCCTCTGAACACTGTTCTTCCCTTTGGGGCTTCTACCATTTGGGAATCTAAAGATTATTCTATAAAAGTTACCCACTTGCTTGCCCCAACTCCCAGACCAAGATGGATCCTGGCAAAGTTGATTAGAGCAGGAGATTAGAATCGTGGGCAGGAGTCCTGCAAGGATGGGTGTGGGAGGTGGAGGGTACTAGCGTGAAGCAGCTGTGGGATAAAATACAGGCCAGGGCCAGCCGTGGAGAGGGCAGAGCAGAGTAGATCCTCTCAGTCTGGCAGGAGCCGCAGGAAGAGCACCTATGGATCAGAAGGGGCAGAAAAGTTGACATCCATGAACACCCTATCTTTCCTTCCCTCCTCCTGAGAACATCCTCCCCCACAACCTGCCTACCAGAGACTGACAAGGTGAAGTCTCTTGTCTGGACTGAAGGGTCAGTGTCATTTTAATCTTATCTTTGTGATGAAAAATTAATTATAATAAATTTCAGAATCCACATAAAAGTACCTGGTGAGTGGATGTGAGGGTGAGCTGGCTGCAACATCTGTCACCCCAGTGATCACTAGGATTGGTTCAGCTGACCTGGCTGGCTAGGCAGGTGTCCCCTTCCTCCCTCACCACTCCACATATATCCCTCCCGAAGCTGTGCTCTCTAGATGGAGGAAGACTGTTCTTCTAGCAAGGGTGTATAGTAGCTGCCCTGCCCAGCTAGAACTTCCCAATAAGCTCTCAGGGCTCAGTCATAGAGGAACATAGGCTAGCCAAGCTTCCAAGAGTCCAGACACCTCTAAATGAGGCACCACACGTGACAGTCTGTCTGTCTTTTGGAAAAAAAAATTATTTTAAGTACCTGATAAGTGCCCAGCTCTGATTAAGTGTCCAGTATATGTCAGCTCTGGGTCACTGGGTTTACCCAGCTGGTGCTTGGTCCATACAGGGTAGATGTGAGGGAGACAGGCAATGGGGGAAGGGACTCTCTTTGCAGTGTGTCCCCGCTTTCAGAGCTGATGGGGCACCTCTGGAGATCTCTCCCTTGATTTCATTACTTCCACTTCCTCCCCTAACTGGATTAGATGGCAGTCTATGAAAACCAGGGCAGTGAGATTGGCTTTCTGCCTGGAAATGAGGAGAGATGTCATTACAGGTCCTGAATCAGCATCTCACCCCAGTCCCAGGGGCCAGCTGGTCAATGGGGAGATCATCTTTGCCCTGGCTAGCTGTTCTTTCCTTCATTCTGTCCTGTATCCATCTATCCACACATCTGAAAGTGCAGAGACAACAAAACAACCCCAAAGCACCTGATTCAGATGGTATACAGAGGCACTGGGGTGTTCAGTGGGGAGACTCACAATGACTCTCGTTCTCCCTAAACCATAGCCACTGGGAGAGGCAGGTGAGAGAGATAACCAGGCCTAAAGCCCAGGGACAAAACAGGCCCAGGAGTTTTGGTTATGAAGTACAATAAGTGCCCAGATCAGCCTCAAGGTCACCCAAAGCTTCACTCTTCTCATTCCAAAAATCTTCATATATTGCTTTCTCTTTGGAATTATCTGTCCTTGCACCCATCTGACAGGGTGGGTGGGAGATGAGGCCCAGACTGGACTGGATTCTTCTGTCCTTGCATGACTATTACTCACTCTACTGACACAAGCCTGAAAAAACTTAATGTTAATGAATTTCTGCATGCCAAATTTTATTTTTTTATTTACTTCTTTTATTAGAGAGAGAAAGAGAGCAGGGGGATGAGGGAAAGAGGGAAAGGGAGAGAATCTCAAGCAGACTCCCCACCTAGCCTGGAGCCCAACGTGGGGCTCAATCTCACAACCCTGAGATCATGACCTGAGCCAAAACCAAGAGTCCGACGCTTAACTGACTGAGCCACCTAGGTACCCCTAGGAACTTCTGCAGACAAAATTTTACCATGAAAAGGGAATAAAGGAATCATCATGGGAAGGAGCCAAATGGTAAAGTGAAGGGTCCTTATCTTGATTCATCCGGTTCGTATGTGTGGGTTTTTATAGAAAGAGTGTCACTTTAAGGGAGGCCCACCCGTGCTTGTTCTTCCTCTGTTTGTTCAGGGTCAGACATTCAGGCACCTCTAACCCCGAGCATATCCTGTGCTGGTTGGCACTGTGCCCATTGTTCTATTTACTTCTAGCACAGATGGTGGCATGTTTATCTGCTATGTGGCCAAGACAGAATTCCAACAACTGATGTAGGGGAGAAGCGGGTCATCCTGGAGGTCCCTACAGCCTTTGAACAACATACACGTGTTAGGGCTAACCATGGGTTTCCAAGAGAGTTTTAAACTAATCTCTCCTCTGAGGGAGCATCACACATGTCCCCAAGCCCAGGAAACATAAAGTTTGAGCAGAAAAAAGAAATGGCAAATGAGCTTAGGATTAGAGAACAGTGTGAGAACAGAGAGAGTCAGCTGCTGGGCTAGAAGATCCCAGAAAAGCTTTGAGCAAGTGTGGGTGGGGGAAATCGAGATTTCCTGGAGATGCCGGTATCTGAGTGAGGTTGAGCTCTGGATCGGCAGAGATGAGAGCTGCAGTCATGCTAAGGGGAGAATGGAAGAGGAAAAAGAACCTGGAAGGACAGGGAGGAGGCCTAGCAGAGCAGAGAGAGAGGAGACTGTTTAACAGGTGATAGGTGGGAGGGTAAAGGCAGATGTGAAATGGAAAAGAAATCTTCCCAGCAAAGTGTGTCAGAGGAGAATGGCAATGTTCGAGGATGATGTTCCTGCACCAAATGTGAGAGTCCTGGATGGCACGGTTGGGTTATTCCTGCGACAAATAGTTACCGAGCACATACAATGACAGACACTGGGGATAAACAAAGTCTCTGCTGACATGTCACTTACATTCTAGTGTGGGGGTGAGAGAGAAGCACACAGTAAACAAGCAAAAATCAGTTTTTTCAAGTTTAACTTTCTGGTAGAGTTAAGTACTATGAACAGTAAAAAGGGATAATGTGAATAGAACATATATTAGAGGAGAGGTGACTTTAGAGAGGGTGGGCCTCTCTCCTGAAGGCCAGGGCACCTCTGGGAAGAATATGTCTGGGCAGAAATCTGAATGATGAGAAGAGGACAGCCATGGAAAGACCCATGAGTCTATCTGGGCAGAGAACACAACAGAGGGAAAGGCCCTGAGGCAGGAGAGTTTCGCTCTTAGGAGAAATGCCAAGGACAGTGTGGTAAGGCCCCAGGGAGCAAGGGGGCAGGTGGAAGACAGGGGCCAGGCATGCTGGGCCTCCTGAGCTATGAAGAGGAGAGGCTTGGGAGTTGGGGGGACATCTAGAAAGGACATTTGTGGTAGAAAGACACAGAAATTTCTTCGTACCTTCTCTTCCCAGAAGCCGGAAGACTTCTTGACTCCAAACAGCAGCCAGGTTCTGCCCATCCTGGACCCCAAGATATTAGATGAGAAGCTGGGTACCATCCGTGAGTCCTGGTCCAAGGCCACAGTGAGCTCTAGTATGGACTCCAGCCCATCTACCTCTCAGGAGATGGAGATAGAGCCTCAGGTGCCCAAGATGTCCCATGAAATGGTGAGTGTCTCCACCCAGTGCTGGGAGGGCCAGAGCGGCGATAGAGGTCACAGGGAATGGCTTTGATTGTCACCTGGTTCACTCCTCTAGTGGCAAGGAGACCTCCCTTCAGGAACCCTCAGTATGTGACTTACCCCCAAGCTAACCTGGTGGAAGGTGTGGATTCTTCATTTTACAGAGTTTCTTCACCTTTTGAATGGAACTCACACACAATTTCCTTCCAAGGAAACCCTTGGAACACTTGTAAGACAGGGGTCCATTGACTTAAGCAAGGATCAGCCCAGAACTTTCTCAGGAGCATGTCCTCCAGGTAAGGGGATGCCCCTCTGAGTCATTAGTTTTAACTTCTCAAAGAGGAGATTGGGGCTCAAAGAAAAGAGGACACCATCTTTGGTCACAGGGTCTGCGTCCTTCATGAAATTTGCAGTTGATCAGATGCTGGGAAAGGGTTGGTGAAGTTGGCCAAGGTGGTGGCTTACTTTGGTGAGGGGTCAGTGCTGAATCCTGGCCCCTTAATGCAGAGAGGTACAGAGCAGGCCACCAAAAGACAGTCCAGTCGAAGTCCCCACTTGGGCTACCACGGGTGGATTCATGTATGTCTTCCTCCCTTCCTCCGCAGCGGATCCCATGGGGAACGCTGATCAGAAAGATCCTGAGGAAAGGCCCCAACCAAGGCCACCGTCCCCTGGGGAAGCCCTGGGACTCCCCCTCTCAGGACCTGCCCCTCTCCACCAACAGCCTCCCTATCTTCCCCTGGCACTTCTGCACCTTTCTGGAACACATCCCATCTGATGATTAGGAAGGGTTGCTGTCTGCAGGGCATGCCCAGATGCGCCCACAGGGACTGCCTCTGCCCACCCTGGCACAGGAGCCAGAACACCCATGGGCCACCTTCTGACACTCCCTTCTCTCACCTCTGCCCCTTGGGAAAGCAGTGCTCAGGGCTCACCTGCCAGCTTGGCTCTCAACCGGGTTGAAAATAAATATGGAGACCTTGTCTTTAGAGACTTTGGTAGCATGAATAGTGCCTGCGGTCAGTCTCTGTCTTCTCTTCAGGATTCAAATATAAGAGATGACACTGGCCTGCTCAGGGGAGCCAAGAGCAGGAACTGTTCTTGAGCAAGAGGCCAAGTAACCATTGTGAGTCACGGAGGGGAGGATAAGAAAAAAGTCACTGCAAGGGCACTAAGACAAGATTCTGGAAGGTTGTGAGCGTGTACAAGGAAGCTTAGGACTCCCCTATACCCACAGGCCATCAGGGAGGTTGTGAGTTGGGCACATGTGTGCAGGGAAGCGTGCCCCTTCTGGAAATCTCCCAGCACTCCCGTCGGTGGGCTGGTCCCTCTGCCCTCCCCCTTGCTGGGCACCTGGCAAGATGGTGGTAAATACTGGGCCATGTGATGGAACCCCTGGCTGGATAGCAAGGCCATCAGAAAGAACCTTAGAGGGCGTCTAGTCCAATCTCCTAATTTGATGAAGGGTGGCAATGAGGAGGCCTCGAGGCAGGGTGACCCTGCCTAAGGCCTCCTGATGCCACTGTCCCATGTTGCCTTGCTCATAACCAGATGAAAACAGGTAGCTGCAGAGGCCTATATGCCCATCCCTGCCCTGTTCAGTCAGCCTGATACCACTGGGTCCCTCAGACACCCATGCCGTATTCAGTACACAGGGCCTGCCCTTCTCCCTTGTCCATCACAGCCTGTGTCAGACCCAGCCTGTCCCCTCCTGGTGCCTGACTCTTGGTTCCACTCTGTTTTCCCTCCCAACCCTGCCTTCAGTCCTCCAACCCATCATTTGTCCCTTCCTCCCTCCCTCCCTCCCTCCCTCCCTCCCTCTCTCTCTCTCTCTCTCTCTCTCACTCTGTGTGTGTGTCTGTCTGTCTCTCTCTCTCTTTCTCCCTTGGCTCAGATTTACCATCTGGCTTTTCCCACTTCTGATCCTGTGCCCTAGTTTGGTCCTGGAGACCCAGCCCCCAGCTCCAGCTCCTACCCACTCGCCAGAGCCTGCAAGGAGCAGGGCAGGACCCAGACACCCACATGGCCAGCAATCCCCGTCCCAAGCAAGAGAACGTGGGTGGGTATCAACAACGGGCAGCTCTGTGAAATCACAGGTAGCTGTGTAGCGATGGTCACTGTTCCATAGCAACCACACAAAATTACATAGCAATCGACAAGCTCACGCAAACAGGAGACAAAGTGACAAGCACTAGAATGCTGCCAGGGAGCAGCAGACTGTAGTTACAGAACAATAGAGGAGTCCAGCCGCACACACTCTCCCCCAGCACTGGACGATAGGACACGCAAACACGGACCATGGGCGTGAGCACACGTATAGTGTGCAAGCCACAGACAGAGTCACAGAACAAGAGAAGAGACTCGAGCAGCCCTGGAACACATCTGGGTGGCAGTGGCTCCAGGCACCATCACAGTGGGTGACTCCTGGGAGGCTGGGGGGAAGTGGCAGTGGACCCCCGGTTGAGTGGCGAGCCAGCGATGACCTGCCTCCCTTCTCTCTCCACCTGTGTGTTCAGGCTGTTAGCCTCTCAGCAGCTCCGGATTCCTGGAGTGTGTCTGTCTAGGAGCATGGTCCCTAGAGCCCAAGAAACAATTTTGCTTCTGAATCCCTCCAGAGCCTACTCTGGCTTAAGAGGAAATGGAACAATTTCTGGAGGAAGGAGCACCTTGGGAAGGGAGAAGGGAGTAGAGGGGACGCGGGGTCTGTGCCCTATCTGCCTGGAGGCCGCAGAGGCTCCCCGCTGCCCCAAGGGCCTGCCAGTCTCAGCCCCATAGCCTCAACGAGCCCCAGCTGGCTCCCTTCCCCTAGTGTACCCTTGGGTCTGCCTTCACACCCAGCAAACCCACGCCTTTCCGATGCCACTTTGTCCAAAGCTCCTGTCCTGAGTGTGTTCCCTGAGACCGGGGTCCCACGCTGCACCAGGGTCAGGTGCAGGGCTTGGCAGGGCTTAGCAGGGCTGGAGGAAGCCTCCACTTCCCTTCTGAACAGGCCAGGAAGGCATTTTTGGAAGACGTGGGCTTTTGAGTGTGAAGAGTGCAACATTAAGAGTCCTCTTGAACTTGGTAACTCCCGAACATTAAACAACTTGTAAGCATTGCCCTTCATCCCCAGACCCCACCCCCTCCCCAAGCCCGCCTCATGCTGAGCCAGGCAACTTCAAGAGTGGGGAAGATGAGGGGCTGGTTCCATTCACAGAGAACTTATAAACCACCTGCCCTGGGCCACGATTCTGCTCCCCCCACACAACCCCGCCTCCTCCCTGGCAGCACCCAGCGAGCTTAGCAATTCCTCCAGCCTGCAGAAAACCAGAACCCCACCCCCACCCCGGTCAGGTGCCCAGTGCTGTGTCCAGCTGTGCAGGGGGTGGGGGGGGGGAGGAAGAGGCCAAGGCCCTGAGCCCTGGAGGTTCTCAGTTGGCAGGAGCAAGCCACACTCCAGGAAGCAACAGAGCGACACAGAGCGGCACGCAGGAAATATTTGGCAAGGGATAAATGGCAAAAGGGCATGGCCCAGACCATTTATCTTCTTAAGTGTCATGCTCATGCTGTGCTGCTGGGAACACCTAGTGAGCCCTCAGTAGAGAGAGAGGAGCAAGGAAGGCTTCCTGGAGGAGGCAGAAGTACTATTCAAGACTTGTGCGTTCAGTGTTGTTTGTAGTGCAGAAATTCTAGAACGGGATCTTCAGCCTCTTCTCTCTGGCTCCCTCCCTCCATTCACCACTCCTTGTTTTCCCTCTCTCTCTCTCTCTTTCTGTGTCTCTCTCTCCCCACCCCCCATGTCTGCCTCTCCCTGCTTCTGCCTTTCTTTGGTTGTCTCAATTTCTTTCTGAGTCTCTGGCTTTCTCTTTCTCTCTGACTCCGTTTCCCTCCCTCCCTCCTTCCCTCTCTCCCTCCCATGCTCAGAGGAGATTTGTGGCAGACCAGAGGCCTTCATACCAGCAGATGAATAATTGACAAGGGTTGTTTAAAGATTCAGTGGAGTTTTTCCAACCTCCCCACACTGGAATAACTCATTTCTTTCATTCTCTCTTTGAAAGCCTTTCCCCCCCCATCCATCTCTCCCCTTCCTTGTCCCCACACGCCCACCCCCCCTCCAAGCACAGCTTTCCTCTCTCTCCCTTTCTTAAGTCTGCTGGACCCCAGAATGATCCCTTGATCCTCATACCTTTAACTCCACCTTCCCCTCGCACCACCCCTTTTAACCTCTCCTAAGGGTGGTGGGTTGAATTCAGCTCCTCCGGACGCCATTTCCCCCAAGAAAGAGGGCCGCATTTCATGGGTGAGGAGAAGGAAGGAAGGCCGGGGAAACTGACCCCTCTCAGATCGCACAGCAGCAAGGTGGGGTTGGGACCACCAGAGGGCAGGCCTCCCAGCCCAGGGACCCCCACCCCGCCCCCCAGGCAGGTGGAGAGGGACTGGCTCTGTTTCACCTTCCCAGGATGGTTCAAAGCACCATGTCCCTGAGCTTCATAACACAGGAGAGCTGCTTACCCTGCTCTAACTGCCCCATAGGGCCAGATGGAACTGAGGAGGGGCCTTCATAAAGGGGCAGGGGACGGGGGGTGTCACAGAGATTCCTGGGAGCATGGTCCTGCTTCCCTGCCTGGAGTGGCCCAAGGGTGCCCAGCCATCCCTGTTTGCCCACGACCGAGGGGTCCCCAAGCCGTAGGACTTACAGTGGTAAACCTGAGACGAACCAGGAGGAGGGTGTCCCTGCATGTCCCTCCCCTCTCCAGCCCTGCTCCCTTGGTGGTTGCCACACCCTCTTCCCATCCAGCCCTGCTCCACACTGTCCCCTGCTCTCACAGAGCTCTCACCACCTCCCTGTAGTGACCGTGAACTCCCTTCCCCTCTCTGGGCCCCAGTTCCTTCCTCTGTCAGCCGAGGAAGTTGGAGCAGATATCCTGGAGTCCCGCGGGCTCCTGTGCTGTGACCAGAGCCTTGGTCCTGCCCTCAGGCTCCTGCCCAGGATGAGGTCCACGGGCTGGTGAAGCTGAGCAGCTCAGGGCAGGCCCCGCTCCCCAGGCACCACCTGGTGGCAGGTGACAGGTCCTGCTTGCGATCATATAGGTGACTTGCAGGAATGGCCATCTGGGGTGATGGGGTCCCAAAGTCCAGGACCCTGGGGTTAGCCCCCAAGAGCCACAGGGACACTGACTCCAACCAGGGAGACAGATCCCCACCAGGGGGCCCTGATACTTGGGACCACAAGGGGCAGAGAAAACAGGAAAATCAGAGTGAGACAGGGAGAGAGAATGTACAACCATCTGGAACTTACCTCAAGAGCCTCCAACCAGAAGCACCTGACTCGGTGTCCCGTCCCGGCCTCCCCACACAAACCACCAGACACATTCCTGAAACATGGCTGTCACCTTACTCCTCTCGCTACAGCCCCTCACCGTCTATAGTCCCCAGCTCCACTGCCCAGTGCCCGCAGCCCCCCGTTTGCCAGGTCTGCCTTTTGTCTTCTGTCGCATCACCTCTGCAAGCCCCCCTGTCCTTCCATCTGGCCAGAGGCCCAAGAAGGGACATATGCTCATCACATAAGCACCTTACCACACTCACCCACACCAGCCCTCCCCAGCTTATCCCCTGAACTTCTGCAGCCTACCAGCTCTGAGCCCAGGAGCTGGAACTAGGGGGAGGGGCGATCCAAACACAGATCTTGGAGTATGTCCCTGTCACAGCTAGCTGCCGGACTCAGCTGAGCCCCTCAACAGCTCCTGACTCTGTCCTTCTCCTCTTCCACTAGTTCTTACACATACCGAGAGAGAGAAAGAGGGCAAGCTCACAAGTGTTTGAGGAAAGGAGGGAGGGGAGAAAAGTAGGAAAGAAACCATGAGGAGACCCTCATCAGGTGCTCTGCTCTCCAAACCCCCCACGACCCTTCCTCCCCTTCTCTCTTGAAGCCCTAGCAGACTTCGGTCTCCACCACTCAAGATCTGTGTGACCTTGGAAAAATCATGCTACCTCTCTGGGCCTGTCTCCTCATTGTTAAGTGGAGGGAATGCTCTCCGCTGTGCCCCTCCTAAGGCCACAAGGAGGATTAACAAGAGCAGATGGCCCTGTGCTGGAAACCTAAGGGCTGTCCACTGTGTGAGAGGTTTAGGACTGGTCACAGAGCTCATGGGCCCTTCGAGATGGAGGGGGAAGCAGGGGTGGGGGGAAGCGCAAGTCCTACAGACCTCCACCCTCTGACCCTTTCTCCATATGGGCCGTTCCCAGACCCCTGGCCCACTCCTCTCCCCTCCTTGCCCCCGCCCTCCGAGTCTCTGGTGGGCCATTCTCCTCCCCCATCCATCACCTGGGACTAAAGAGATTAATAAACAAGACTCATAACTCAGCGGCTGGGATGCACCAGATATTTACGGCTCCGTTTCAATTTGCAGAGAGATTAAGTGTTTGTCGATTTATTGTCTCTTGGTGTGTGTGAGCGCTGAGCAGGGCCCCCCACAGGCCAGCCGCCCTCCCCCACACCACATACTCACACACTTGAGGGCGTATCACCCCCCGCCTGGTCCCTGGAGCAGGCAGGGAGCCCGGTGCTGCCCAGCTCTGGAAAGCCACTGGCTCTGGAAAGCCACTGGAGTGGACTTGTCTTCCTGATCAACTTGACCATAGAGGCAAGTGACCTTGGCCCCAGGAGCGGGCCTCCCGGCCCATAGAACAGGGTTATTAGACAAGATGGGGGGTACCATCCTTAGACAATTCAGAGGGTCCTTCCTGGCCTTCCTCCATACTCATTTCTCCCCATGGGACAAGGGTCCGTGGGGCTGGGTAAGTGTGCCCTGGAGCTCAAGGCCCACAATTCTAGATCACTTTCTGGGTATCCCAACACCCCAGGATTCCCTGCTCAGATGGACCTGAGCCTGCTCTTGAGAACCATGCAGGCCACCCCAGAGTGGAGTACTTTCAGGGAGAAGCCTGGCTAGGCACAGGGAGTGGGAGGGAGGGTGGCGCAGGCGGTGGGAGAGAGGGTGACACATGCTGAGAGCCTCTTCTCTTATGCCCCTGTCGCAGGCCCCACAGATGTTAGGGATCGGATCTGGAAGGGGAGGCACATGTCCGTCTGAAGAGAAAGACTCCCAGCCCAGCTGGGGAGGAGTCTGCAGGGGCCAAGGGACTGAGACTTCGGAGACTGGTGGGAGGGCTGCCCCAAGTGGGAGAGTGCTTGAGGAGCCAAGAAGGGGGCACAGAGAACAAAATGTCAAGTGCTTGCTTCCTCACCCCCACAGACCTCGAGCTGCCTCTCTCCTCCCATGTTGACTTTGTAGTCTGGCAGAGGCATTCATTAATTCATTCGTTCAGCCAGCTTTTGCGCATGTGCCATGTGCCACACCCTGTTACCTCGCCCTGCAGAGCCCTTTCAGCTGTGCAGGTGATAGGGAGTCGAGTCCTGTCTCCACCACTCAAGAACCGTGTGACCTTGGGTAAATCACTCCACCTCTCTGGGCCTGTCTCTTCCACTGAGTGGAGGGAATACTCTCCCTGTACCCGAATGTTGAGGCTTTGGAGAGGATTAACAAGAGAGTGGATGGCAGTGCTGAGGAAACTGAGGGTGCCTCTCCCCTTTGCAGAAGACATATTAATAGTCGCAGTGTTCATGGGCCCTTCAAGCTGGGGAAAGGGCAGGGAAGTGGGGAGCAGCATACCTCCCCCAGGCCTCCCCCTCTGACCCTTCTCCAGAGGCACATCACCAAGCTCAGTGACAGTGACAGTGACAAAAAGGTAACTCCCTACAAAAGTCCCTGTCCTGAGGAAGCCCCAGTTCAGGAGGAAAGACACATTGGGGATCCGTGCAGGAGGGTGACCAGAACTGGGGTGCAGTCTTCTCAAGGGATTGTGGGGGCACAGGGGGAAGCATCCCTAACCCTAACCCCTATCCCACCCTGCCCCAGATTTCAGTCATCAGTGGTTGTTGCCATGAAAGCCGTGACAGATCTTGGATTTGTTGGTAGAAAAGAAGTATAGGTTAGTGAACTTGTTCCTGTAAGAGGAATCTGTTGAGTTGAGATTACCTGTGTCTGTGTGTGTGTGTGTGTGTGTCCTCGTCTGCCTCCATACCTCTCTCCCAGGTGGGACAATGTTGGCCTGGGGTCTCACCAAGAGACATTGTGGGGGGCCCTCAAGCTACTCCCTTCCTTCCAGGCTAGTCCTCAAGATAGGACCTCAGTTTCTTTTTCTGTAAAATGGGGAAAATGTATTCCAGCAGTGAGAGATGAGGAAGTCTTAGGGTGTGGAGGTGAGAACTTGAAGGAATAGATGGGACAGAGGGTTGGCCAAATCTGGGTCTGCCCCCAAGCACCTTAAGATCGGGCAGAGGAGGGATGTAGGTGAGGGGCCCACTGGAGCAGAGCCCCACCCCCACCCCCGAGAGGAGCAAGAAAATTAACAGCCAAGGGCACATGGGCTGAGAGGGGCACCTAGAGACCTGGGTCCGGTTCTGACTCTGCCTCTGACCTGAGCAGTTGGCCCACCTGCACCCCTCCCCTCTCTGGGCCCCAGCCTTCCCTCTCTGCAATGAGGGGCCTGGTCTTGATGATTTCCTTTTTTGTCTGGCAAACAAAGCAGACGTAGGTAGGATGACCTCTGGCTCTGCTCTGTAGGGAGTCAGCTGGCACTGAATCTATCACTGCTCTATCACTGCCCCTCTCAGCTCCCAGTTAAGCACTAGGTGGGTGGGGCAGAGACACAGCTCTCTCAGTAAATAAAGCCCAGATCATGAGGCCATAAATTGCTGAGGGCTTAAAGCATCTACTAGTGAGGGTGAGAGGGACTACAGAACCGGGGTGACACCTGGGAAGTGGGGCCCATTCCTTCTGCAGACTGCCGGCTTAGCCCCCCTTTTGATAATACCAATTATATCCACCCATCCTTGGTGAGCCCTTACTTTGCTCCCAGAACTTTCATCATCATCTCATTTCCTCCTTGCACCAACCTGATGAAGGACAGTAATCATCCCACTTTATGGTTAGAGAAAGTGTGGGAAACTCCGTAGCCCTTCCAGGACCCTAGGGCAAGACTGAGGGAGAACACTCATTGGTCCAGCACAGGTCTGGGGTCTAAGGGACCCTGTTCCTGCTCCCGCAGCTGCCTTGGCTGGGCTTTGTGACTCAGAAGTCAACAGCCTGCTGAGCTCAACTCAGCATTCCCAGTCCATCTGTCTGTGTGGGAGGGCTGCCTCAGTTTGCTGGTAAAGCACCAAAACAGAACTCTGGGGCTGCAGGTCTCCTCCCCAGGCCCACCCCAAACCTTTGAGAGTATAGGCAGAGAGGTCCTAAGCACCATATGTCTGAACTCCACATAACTGAAAAGTCATCAATTAAGCCATAGCTAACAAACTATTAATTACGTTCTATTCTTCCTTCCTTATTAACCACCTCCAAGAATTCCCCAGTTCCTCATTGGATCCTGGCAACATGGGGGAGAGCAGCTCCCAGCCCCTGCCCCTAGACCCCATATCCTAGGAGACGTCCCCTTTACCTCTAACTGGGCTGTTTCCATCCCATATCCTAAGGGCCCAGTGGCCATGTGAGACCTTTCACGCAGCCCTCAGGAAGACAGGCCCTGGGATAGGAGGGAACTCCAGAGTCCCAGGTCGCAGGGCTGTGGTCTGGAAGGGTGCTTGGGCTCTGGCTGGGTGCAGCTCCTTGGCCCTACCAAGTCCTCAGCCCGTGGGGAAGGTGGCAGCCTGGGGAGAGCTGGCAAGAGCAGGACCCTCTAACACTCCGGGCCCAAGACAGGGGCCCTGCTTGTCCAAGGCTAAGGGCAGAATAGCCCCTCCCCCAGAGCAGTGACTCTATTAGGCTCCTGAGCTCCGATTAAATGCTTTTCAGTACAATCCAATTTCCTCCTGACGTGAACTAGAAAAGCCCAGTCTGTGCACACGTGTGCGCAGGCGCGCGCGCACACACACACACACACACACACAATACATTTGGTGTTAAATATCCAATCAGCTCCAAAGATAATAGAGAAGGGCCAGTTCACTCCCAGTTTAATCAGATAAAATGCCCATTCATCGGCTCCTGCCAGCCGCAGCGGAGGTCCCCTCCTCCAGCCCACCCGGACTGAGTGGAGGGGGCCCTCGGGAGGGGCTGCAGGAGAGGGGCCCGGGCCAGAGTGGAGGGGGAACCGTGGGGAGGAGAACTGGGCTGAGTAGGTGGGCTGTGCCTTTAAATCTTCAAGGAGGGGGGACCACAGTGCCCACTGGGGACTAATTATCCTTCAGCCTTTAGCCAGCTCTTACTCAAACAGACAAAAGGGGGGCTCTGGCAGCCCCAATGGCGTTAAGCCTTTGCAGCAGGTTTTATACTCTCAGATATGCAAATCCACCACAGCAGGGTGGACCCTAGGGATGGCTGAATAGTGGTCTGGGGATCCGGGAGGGCCAGCAAGGGCAATGGTCTGGTGGCTGGACCCCCACTCCCAGAGGATGGTTTTGGGAGACTAGAGGCATCTCACTCTCCCTCCTCTGGCTGCGTGGGGACCCCTGCTTCACAGTGGGGGAGAGCCTTATGGAGGCCAAGAAGAAGGTCCTTCCCGTTCCTTGGGTGGGGGGCTCCCTCAGCAAGCTGGCTCAGAGACCAGGAGCTGACAGCTCAGATGGGGCCATCCTGCACTCTTGGCCCCCTCCAGTCTAGGACATAGCCAGCAGGTAACCTATCCAGAGCATAAATCTAGGTGTTGCCCTTCCCCAAAACCTGTCTGTGGCTCTCTCACCTGCAGCATGAGTCCCTCAGCCTGGTGGCCCCCGTGACCTCTGAAGCCTGTACCCCCACCCAGAACATTCTGTGAGTTACTGTGAGAGTATCCGCTTGCAGTTTCAAACCTTGGCTCCTCTCTCCTGCCTGCCTCATGTCCCCTCCCGCACCCCCACTCTAGGTTCCTGGCACACATAGATGCTCAGTACACGTGTCCAAGAAATGCATAAAGTGCCCCTTCCCAGGTAACCACATAACCCAGGGAGAGATCAGGTCTGGATCAGAGATGGGAAGTTTGCTTTCCACTCAGCTCCCAGCCAGCAAGGAGCTCAGTTTTTCCACCTGGGAAATGGGATGGTGTAGGCTGGCTGCCAAAATCCCGGTGGCGCCTAGAGAGGGCTCTCTGAGTGGTGAAGGGCCTTCGGCGTCTTATCATTTGCAGCAAGGTGAAGAGGATAGTGTAGGGGAGAGAGCAGTTAACAGAGGCCAGATTCCATCTCTCTCAGTCCCTCCAAGACCCTCCTATCAGACAACCTCCCTTGGGGAGTCCATTCCCACTCTGTATGGGTCTCTGTCCTACCTCTCCAAGTCCTCTGCCCAGTTGAGAATTTCACTGCCATCTCGGCAAGAGGTGCCTGGGGCCTTGGCCTTGAAAGTGGGAGGGGAGCTTAAAAACTCTAGGAGCAGGTCCTGAGGCAGGAGTAAGGATGGGCTTTAGTGTGGAAGGTCTGGCTAATCAGGATTAGATCCTGAGGCTGAAGCCTGGGCCTGAAGTGGGCAGGGGCACAGGCATCCCAGGAGACTGAGTTGGTGGTGGGGGGAACCCCCAGGCAATGGGAAAGCCCCCTCCCCTCACAGCTGCCTGTGTTGTGAATGTCTGGGCCCAGGAGGAATCATGGGAGAGAATGAGTCATGAGGAGGAAAGTAGCCAGGAGAGGCCAAGTGACCAGCCAGGTGAGAAGAATTTGTGAGGGATCAACAGCCATGAGGCTCCGTCTCCAAAGGCAAAGGGTACACAGGAGTTTCCAGAAGCACTGCACAAGAGTCTGAAAGCAAAGACATGCTGCAAAGCCTGGCAGAAATGGAGTATAGTTTCTAGCAACTCAGGACCAGGGAGAATGTGCTTGCCTAGGCTGGAGGCAGGAGGGACAAACCAGCCAGAAAAGGTCCCCAGCCAGTGAGGATGAGGGGTGAGGAGAGGACATAACAGCCCCTAAGAACGAATCTAGATGGGATTGGAGAGGCAGAGACAAAGTAGGTGTTCCCCCAGGGACAGGGACCTACACATGTTCAAACCCCACGCACCTTCAAGGAATGCCCAGCCATGCCCTCCTTCCCTCCAGAATACCCCTGGGAGTCTGCTCCATCTAGCTCACCAGACAGAACATTTGGAGCAGGAGACCCTCTCTTTCCACTGACTGTCCCAGTGCTGGCTTTCCAGGGACTAAGGTGACCGCTGAGAAAGAGGGAGCTCCAACTCCCCAGTCCCCCACTCCACTCAAGATTGTCTCAGCCTCCTTGGATCCCTCCCCAGGGATCCCCTTGTATCCCCAGATGTCCCCAGGGCCTGGGGCTCCTTCCCCCCACAGATACCTGATAGGTGGCCCCCAGAACCTCTCCCCTTCCCTGCCAGAAACCCAGCTCTGGGGCTTGAGGAGGAGACAAAGAATGAGAAGCAGGGGGCATGCCCACCTCCACAAAAAACGATGAAAGGGGTGGGGGTTGAAAATAGATTAGAATTCACACCTGGAGAACACAAGAACCTAAAGAAACAGCCCTCTGTCCTGCATTCCTAATCCCCTCCAGCTGAAGACCGCCAAGAGCACACCTATAATCAAACAGAGTTGGGTTTATTGCTTCTCTGTGGCCAAGGGGTGGGGGTGTAGGAGACAGCAGGCAGGGTGTGCTGGGAAGGACAGAAGGGAGTCAGCTCGAGTCAGGTGGTTTGGGGGAAGGTTCGAGGACACAGGGTTTGGCTCTGGTTGGATGCTCTCAGGAGGGAAGCTAATTCTCATCCAGAAGGCAGGAGAGACAGAACGGGACTAAAACAGTCCTTGGTGAAGAAGCAGTAGGCACTCAGTTTGGCCAGGGATGGCTGCTGTCTGGTCATTTCTGTGGTTTGAACAATGTTCACGTTTTATCTGTGTTCAGACAGTACCACAGGGTGGCCTTGTTGTGGTCTTGCTCCCTTCTGGTCAGAAATTGGCTTTCTGTGAGTTACGCCTGGATGTTCTCCGTCCGCTGAGCGACCGACTCTTGATCTCCGCTCCAGTCTTAATCTCAGGGTCGTGAGTTCAGGCCCCACATTGGGCTCCATGCTGGGTATAGGACATACTTAAATTTTAAAAAATGAAGAAGAAGAAGAAGAAAGGCGCTTTATCTGATGCGGTGAAGTGATGTCCAGGCCAGCCCCTGGCCCCTGGGGCTGCTTTGCTCTCCCTCGGGAGCTGCTGGCAGGGTGAGTGGGGAGAGAGGGAACAGGCGTCAGGCACTGCGCTTGACCCTAGACAGACTCTGCCCTCCTAACCTTCACCCCAGCCCTCTCCCCACTGTACAGCTGATGAAACTGAGGCTCAGAGGGGCAAAGCGCTCTCCAGCAACAGCCTTAACGGGGAAAACCGGAAGGTAACTCCACGCTCCCTGGGTCGCAAGTCTTCACCCCTGTGCCCTTGGCCTGGAGGCTGAGCTCCACTGGCTCCGCAGGACACAGGACTCAAACTTGTGCCTCCCCAGCAGCGCATCCCAGCGGGGCATCTCTTGCTGCCCAGGCCCAGCCCAGCTGTCACAGGCCGGCCACGGTGTCAGCAGCCACCCGGCTGGTCCCCTGCTCCTAGAGGTGTGAGGGGTAATGAGGCCCCGTAATTAAGGTTCTTGGCGACGCGGCCTGGAGATTTATAGACAGGCTTTGTCAATAAGCGTGCTCTGGCTGCGGAGCCAGGGACACATCGATAAGTGCTCGTTACGGCTTCTCCCCCTCCCTGCCCCCCCCAACCCTCTCCCGGGCCTGTCAGGCCGCCTGTTCGCAGCGCCTATGTACACAGGCTTCGCTCAATTAATTTGCACTTGATGGCACCATCTGTTCTTTTCCTGTGTCCTTATCAGGCATGTGTGGGTCCTGCATCCTTCTCAGCTATGCTCCAGAGCAGGGACGAGGCACCCACCCTCAGACTGGGGCTCCTCAGGGTGGGGCACTGTCTCCCCGCTCAGGTTAGGACTCCCGAAGTTGCGGCCAAGACTTCCTCTTCCTTCATCTTCCTTCCACACCCCTTCCTCCTCATCCTGGGGAGCTATGCTCAGGCTGAGACCCTGGGAGAATCCCTGCAAACCTGACCCCACTGGGGAGGACCTTGACCTCCAGAGAAAACCCCCAGGCCCCAGCCAAGCCGTCTCCTGGCAGGCTGGCTGCCCTTGGGGCCTGAGAGCCAAGGGCTCTGGTTCTGGTCCCGGCTTTGGCTCCTACAGCTTGAGGTTGGGAAGGTGCCTATTTCAAGAACAGTGACATCACTGAGTCACAGAGTTGGAGGGGGCTCTTGAGTAGGGTGGGTCTGGAGGTCTAGACTTGGGCAGTCCCCAGAGCAGGGTCGGCATGGCCTGGTGGCCCCAGGATGCCAGGCAGATGGCCCACCTGGACAACTGAGAAAAGGCAGCATCCTAACAATGCCTTCCCTTGGCCGTCTCCCCGGCCCAAGGCTCTTGACAGCCGGCATCCCAACCCTGCTCCTCTCAGAGCTGCCCTTGCCTCCAGAAGGGTCTCAGCACCTTCCAGCTCTGCTGGACTGTGCCTCCAGTCCTCGGCACTGATTTTCTAGATGGCCTGGCTTTCCCAACCCTGGGGGGATGACTGTCAAGCTGGCTGTGCCATGACCGTGCTGTGGGGTGCTGCACAACCTCTCACCGTCGCTGGGCTCTGGGGGCCTCACGCTGGGCATGTTCGCAAGGAAACCAGGCCTTATCCTGGGAGTTATCTTTGGAAATTCATAGTCAGTGTCTAGCTCCAGCCCAGCCCACCTCCGCTGACCATAACCTGCTCCATGACTGGGTCCTAGCCTGGCATTCAATGCCTCTGCAGCCACACCAGCTTCATCTCCCATCACCCGTCCTCGCTGTCTGTCTACACTTCCCCCAGGTGCCAGGCTGCTTCTAACCATCACGACTTTGCCCCTGCCAGGGGCACCATCTGGTACCCAAACGGGGCTACTAGAGAGTATGTGTGTTGCCTGGAGGGCCCCCAGCACCCTTGGTCTGGGTTGGGGGAAAGGCAGCACTCACGGTCCCCCATAAATGAAGATGCCCCCCATTGCTCCGGCTGCCCACCCATAGAGTCATGGAAGTCTCAGGCAGACAGGAGACTCATTAGGACCACATGCAGCACGCTACTGGGGAGGCATCCAAGGAGGGGGTTTTACCCAGCTCCCTGCCCACCACCCCCAGTCGGCCCCCGCCTTGGGCCCATCCCAGGAACCCATGAGGCCTCTGCCACAGATGGCTCCAAGTATCCCGCCCAGGCCCCGGTGGGGGGCAGGGGGGGGCGGTGGCTGGGATTTGCCAGGGCTGGTGAGAGGGGTGGTGATAGGGTTCAGGCCTGCCAAAGTGTTTCAGGCCCTCTGGCAGCATCTCTGCCAGAAAATGGTCTTAGAAATGGGGACTCAGGCTCACCAGGCACATGCTGGGCCTCCAGGTACCGGCATCTCAGGCCGCACACGGCCCACGTGCAGGGACCCAGAACCCTGGGTGCCCATTCTTGGCTGGAGCAGAGGCTCACAGCTAGGCTGGGTGCAGAGAAATCCAACAGTATCGCAGAAACGTTATGGACCATCTCAGTCCTGGTGTCTTCTCCCCTCCCATGTGCCAGCTCTCTCGCAAGGAAGAACTGTGTTCAGAACAGCCTCAAAATGTGGGCGCCGGGCCTGGACCCTCCACATGTTGGGGGGAGCACTGTGGCCAATGCGGACCGATGGCTGTGTGCCCTGCCCTGAGTTCTCAGCAGCCTTAGTGAGGTAGCAGAAAGGTCAGTTACGGACAGGAAGGCCAGCCAGGGGCTCTGAGCAGGGAGTGAAGAGTGTGGACTCATGAACCGGCTTCTCCCGCTGGGGCAAAAATCTCCGGATTCCTGCCTCACTCTCCTCCCCTGTAGAATGGGCCCGGTGGCGGCTGCCTTGGTGAGTTACGGGAGGCATGAAGTCAGACGGATCTGCGTAACATGTCTAGAACAGCTCCTGCCCGAGGTCCGCTCTTGTGTTGCCCGCTGACTGATGCAGCCTCTAGAAAGCCAGAAAAGGAAGCCCTCGTCCCTTCTAGCGGAGGAGACTGAGAAAAGCTTTTGTCCGGAGGTGGCTCTGAGGAAAGGATCTGCAGAGACAGGGTGAGGGCGCCCCTGTTCTGTCGGTGGCAGAACTGCACCACCTCTGCTCTTCACCCCCACCCGGAGCTGGGAGACTGGAGGAGGGTGGGGCAGGGATCACAATGGACCTTGACCGCCAAGTGGGATGAATAAAACCCCCCTCTAACGCACCACCGGGAGCCTCTGTGCTCCCCTGTTCCTGCTCCCCACCCAACCTAAGGCCTGCCCTGCTTCCTGGACCCCATGGAAGGTGGTCCCCCCACACAAAGAGCCCCAATCTTGACATAGCAGCTGTCTGCTGTGTCTCACTGTCGGGGGGCCTCCTTGGCACCCATTTTATAGAAGTGTAGATCGGGCAGGTCCCCGTGGGATTCCAAGGGACAGGCTCAACCCTTCGAGAATGGCATCCCCTCCCTCTCAGCACCCCCAGTCCACTGATAGACCCCCAGAGGGGTCTGGGGGCCCCTCCTGCCTCCCACCAGAGCAGGGCTAGAAGACGCCCATGTCTGGGGCCTGGCTGAGCACGGCCAATGCTTCCACGTGGTACATTATTGATGGTGCTTCTAATTGTGCGTTTCCCAAAGTCTACAGGCCTTTGATGAAAAATTCATGGCACGCCCGAGGATGGGAGCAGATTCAATCGATTGGCAGCTCAGCGGGTGCAGGAGCGCTGGGCCCCTCTCAGTGTGGGGGTAGCTGTGCAGTCAGGTGGGGAGGGGGCATCCATGTGGCACCACCTTGATCGCTGGCTTCCAGCCCCAGGTCTTGGGATGGGAGGGGCACGTACAGCAGAATACAGCAGCCCCTCTCCCTGGGGCAAGATCAGGGAAGCGTAGGCACCCATCGGGGATGCCATCTGGGTGGCTGGAGCCATCCAGAGAGGATGGCCAATCGCCATCATGAGCCTCGTTTTCATTTTGGAGGACGATCGACCCTCCAGAGCCCTCAGGAGTCACACAGAGGTAGGAGTGACATTCCCAGAGCCATTCATGCATTGGATACTCTGCTTGGAGCTTTACACCCACAAGCTCATCAAACTTCCCACAGCTCTAGGACACAGGGGAGGTCAGGCTTTTCATCTTACAGACCATGAAACTGGCTCAGAGAGGTTCGGGACCGCCCTGAACCGCCCTGAACCGCCCACACAGATAACGAGGAGCTGAGCGGCAACTGGAACCGGGCACTGACGGGAACCCGGCACTCAGGGCCCCATGTCTTTCTCCTGCTCCTGGCTGGCTCTGGTCTGAGCCGCAAAGCAGCTCAGGGCTTGTCATGTCTGATTCTCCTGCCCTGTCCCTATTACATAGAGGAAGACACCCCATTAAGAACAAAGATCTCTCCAGGATCTCCAAGTGAATTAAGTGAAAAACGGAGGCCTGCCCATGAGAAGAGTGAGGGCCCCCCTGTGCCCCTAACCAAGGCCAGAGGCCCCCACACATGCAGAATCCTGAGCTAACACCCAGCAGCCAGAGCTAAGGGGGCTCCTCAGACCAGGGTGGAGACTTGGAAACAGGTCAAGCTGTCTGTCCTGGACTGTCCAATCAGGGGTGATGATTGTGCCACTGGTGAGGCCCCAGAAAACCCTGGCATTCACTCATCTGTTCATTAAGGAGGTGAAGAAAGCCCCAGGTCTGTGCAGGCACTTAGCCGGGTGTAGCTGGGTGCCTATCAGGAAGGGCTTTGGGGCTAGGCTGGCCTGAGACAGACAGTCTGGACCCAACACAGTCGGGGAAAAGCCAGCCAGACCCCTCCACGCCCTCAGATGGGGTCTCTGCACCCCGGGCCAAGGGTGGCTAAGACAGATGGCTGCCTTAGTGACCAGGGCCGTTTCTAGGTGGCGGGCTGCTCTGTTTGGGTTTGTTTTCCCTTTGCTTCCCAGTGAGTTCCTTTTAAAAACATCCACCCATGTCTCCACTGAACTAAAGGGAAAGGAATTTGTCCAGACCATCAGGAAAGCAGAGACGAGAAGGCCCCGGGGGGCAGGCGTGGGGCCCTAGGCTCTGTTGTCCAGCTGCGAGAGGAGCCCAGCCCGGGGATGTGGAGGGGAGTTTGCTGGGGGGGGGCTGGAGGAGCAGAGAGAGGGGAGACGGGGGGGGGGGGAAGAAGGGGGAGACTGAGGTGTAGCTACAGGGTGGGCTGGGGCACAGGGTTGCCGACATGGGGGCTGGGGGAGACAGAAGGCCAGAGCCCTTGGGGGCTTGCCCTTTCCTGGGCTTCCGGCCCCACAGCCCTTCCAGGCCTTGCCATCTCCTTGCAGTTCTGTGGCCAAGGAATGAGCCTAGCCTGACGCCAGGCTCCCCACCCAGATGCTCCCCACCCTGGAACAAAGGGAAAGTGGCCCCTCGAGTCTGCCTGCTCCAGCTCAGGGCTGGGCTCAGTCACCAGGCAGGGACTTGTTGTAGCAACGGTCCCAAGGGACCTATCCCAGGGAACAAGACGGCCAGCAAGAAAGATGGGGGAGCCAGAGTCCCCATCCCCTCCAGCCCCCAAGGCTGCCCCAGGCCCACCAGAGGGCCGCTCTGTAAGTCTGCCTTCATACCCACGGGTTCCGGGAGGAGGGGTTGGCTCACCTTGCAGGCAGGTGTGCTGGGGTGTGTTGTCTGGCAACCGGCAGAAGCGATTCCGGAAGATCCCGCCCGCAGGCAGTGGCCCCCACAGGCCCATGGCCACAGGAATCTTCCACAGGGCACCCATTCTCAGCCCCGACCACCTGAGCCCACATCCAGGAACCCAGAAAGGGAAGAGAGGAGGGCCTTAAGGGGCCCATTGTCTCTTGCGAACCCAGGCCCTGGTTCTGGCCTCTTGGAGGACCAGCCCGACGTCCTAGAAAGTGCCTGGGCCTGGGCTAGCTCAGGTCAGTCAGGCAGAGAAGTCTTGCGGGTTGGGCACAGCTTACAAGGGCTGTGAAGGAGTAGGGCTGAGGGAGATAGGGGCATGGGAGAGGAAGTAGATAAGCCCCTGGCCAGGGGCCCTGGGTCAGTGACAACACCTTCTCATTTGGACCCCAGTCACCAAAGCAGTTGCTCGTCCTCTACGGCAAGAAGTGGTGGCAACCGGCTCCTAGCCGGGACCGTCACCCCAGCTTGCAGATGAGAAGGCCCAGAGGGTGGCAACCGGCTCCTAGCCGGGACCGTCACCCCAGCTTGCAGATGAGAAGGCCCAGAGGGTGGCAACCGGCTCCTAGCCGGGACCGTCACCCCAGCTTGCAGATGAGAAGGCCCAGAGGGTGGCAACCGGCTCCTAGCCGGGACCGTCACCCCAGCTTGCAGATGAGAAGGCCCAGAGGGTGGCAACCGGCTCCTAGCCGGGACCGTCACCCAGCTTGCAGATGAGAAGGCCCAGAGGTGGCAACCGCTCCTAGCCGGGACCGTCACCCCAGCTTGCAGATGAGAAGGCCCAGAGGGTGGCAACCGGCTCCTAGCCGGACCGTCACCCCAGCTTGCATGAGAAGGCCCGAGGGTGGCAACCGCTCCTAGCCGGGACCGTCACCCCTTGCAGATGAGAAGGCCCAGAGTGGCAACCGGCTCCTAGCCGGGACCGTCACCCCAGCTTGCAGATGAGAAGGCCCAGAGGGTGGCAACCGCTCCTAGCCGGGACCGTCACCCCAGCTTGCAGATGAGAAGGCCCAGAGGGTGGCAACCGGCTCCTAGCCGGACCGTCACCCCAGCTTGCAGATGAGAAGGCCCAGAGGGTGGCAACCGGCTCCTAGCCGGGACCGTCACCCCAGCTTGCAGATGAGAAGGCCCAGAGGGTGGCAACCGGCTCCTAGCCGGGACCGTCACCCCAGCTTGCAGATGAGAAGGCCCAGAGGGTGGCAACCGGCTCCTAGCCGGGACCGTCACCCCAGCTTGCAGATGAGAAGGCCCAGAGGGTGGCAACCGGCTCCTAGCCGGGACCGTCACCCCAGCTTGCAGATGAGAAGGCCCAGAGTGGGCAAGGGCCTTGCTTAAAGTTGTGGGCAGCTGTGGGCAGAGGCTGGATTAGAACCCAGGATCCTAGACTGCAGCCCGGACTCGCCCCCACCCTACCCACAAGGGACTTTCAGGGGCAGCAAAGCTCTAACCAGAGAGGATTATGGCAGGAGGTGACCAGCGGGGTCAGGGGTTCTTTATGGAAGAATAAGCAGAGGCCAGAGCTGGGGTCTAGCCCCTCACCAGCCCCCTGAGCACCTGGCCCTGTACTTCCTTGGGCTGGAAGCAAGGGCCAGCCCCAAGCTGAGTCCAGGAGAGGCAGGACTCTGAGCCATAGACCAGAGGAGGAGTGATCGTTGGCTGGGCATGGTGTGGTACAGGCGGTCTTCTTGGAGGAGGGCCCAGGATAGAGCCTTGAAGGTGGGGCAGGATTCTGGGAAGCTTGGGATGGGGGAATGGGAATAGAAAGACTGAGCATCCTCTTGGAAGCCCCTCCCCCAGGCCAGCCCCACCCCCAGCCCCATTGTCTGGACCCAGCCCAATTAGCCCCCCTGGCTCCTGCGGGGGCCAATTAGGCTGGGGCTGGGGTCAGCACTGGCCAAGGCCTCGCCACCCCTCCCCACCCCTCTGAGCTTCACTATGCTAAGCACAAAAGGCACCGTCTCTGAGGCAGCAGAAAGGAAAATAAAGAACAGAAGGAAGAGAAAATGCACTCCTTTTGTTTCTAAGCTGTAACCTTGAGCTGAACAAAGAAGCGACTGCCTCCCCCTTAGGAACCTGTTTTAAACAGCGATTTGCACAGAGTTCCTTGTGGTTTGGAGATTCAGCTGACATTCAAGGGGAATGGGGAGCAGGGATCTGGGGTCAGCTGGGCACTGGCTCTAGGACCTTCTGTAGCTCTGGACTGCCCTCGATCCAGAAGCAGAGACCCCCCCCCACCGCCCCCTCAACCTCCTGAGTGGTGGCAGGTGAAGTGGTCCTCCCAACTCCCACAGGCGACCCCCCACCCCGCACCCCTGCACCCTTGCACCTTGCCTTCTGCCAAGCCCCGCCCGCCCGCCTGGTGCAGCCTGGAGTCCAGCCCAGAGTCCAGCCCAGAGTCCAGCCCCTCCCACTTGGCCATGCCCTTGCTGCCTGACCTCGGGTGGGCCAGCCCCAGCCTCATATGCCCTCCAGCCAGTGGGGCTCTCAGACCTCCCTAACCTTCCCTCTGGTGGTGATGAGGTTCCAGAAAGAATGAGGGAAAGGAAGAGCCTGTTCTGGTGGCCACAGGGTTCTGTAGTCACACTGCTGTCACATTTGTCCCACACCCACTCTGCTGGGTGGCCAGTGGCCAAAGTCGGAGAGGTCATAGATTTAGAGGCGTGACCCTGGGGGTACCTGTGCGTGAGGGGCTATTTGGTCAGCATGAGCCTGAGCCCTGGGAGAGGGCCATCCCCTTTCAGCAGGTGCTTAACAAAAACCCCTCTCCCCCCCCCACCCCCGACCCTTCAGGCCCTGCCTCCTGGCCGCAGCCCCCTGGAACTGGGCCCTGATCTGATCTCGGGAAACTGGGCAAGGCCAGCAACAATCCACACAGGCTGAGTGTATCCATTTTCTTTTAAAGAAATGAGGTTAATTCCCATTAAAGGGACTGGGTAGGTAAGATTGGCCAAAAGTGGCCTCTCACTTCCTGAGGGGACCTGTAGGAGCTCTGTCCATCAGAGGACGGCAGATCTGGCTGGAGAAGTGTCCTTGGCCACCACTCCTTGGGGACCTGCCAGGGTCCTTCCCCATCTTGCGGCAGCCACCAGAGTCTACAGAGAGGAGGGGAGGTCCTTCTATGCTGCCAGGGTCCCCCAGGAGCAAGAGGGAGAGTGTGTTGCTAGTCCCTGGTAGGAAGAGGAATCCCAGTCTAGTGGTAGAGGATCAGGAACGGCTTCTTGGCAGAGGTCACAAGGCTTTAGAGATGGAGAAGGGCCCAGGAAGGCTGGCCCATGACCAGAGTGGCCATGGCCAATTCCTGAAGGGAGTCTAATTTTGCTGGGACAGATGGCCTTGAAATTCAGACCTGGCAGTTTATCACGAGGGCGTGTGGGAGCCATTGAAGGGCTCCAGAGGCCGGAGAGAAGCTGCCATTTACCTATTGTCACATGCCAAACCACCCCAAACATCGTGACTTAAAATGATCATTTTTCTTGTATTATTCTCTCTGTGTTCTTTGCATCAGAAGCTAGGCCGAGGCATGGCAGAGAGGGCTAGTCTCCATCCATGCACCTGGGTCTTCAGCTGGCATGGGAGGGCAGGGGCTGGAGCCATGGGGCAGGGTGGGGGGGTGGGGACGGGGTTTGGAAGAGGCTCTGCCCACACCAGCAGCTGGGGCTTCCTTAGAGCATGGCAGCCTCAGGACCTTCTTCCCTGAGGGGACAACAAGTGTCCCCGGAGGGAGGGGCAGCTGCAAGAAGTCCCAGAACCTCATAGTGCTGCCTTTGGGGTTCTCTACGACCCATCCAGTTACAAGGGGACGGTACCTCTCGCTGACAGGAGGAACACAGCACTTTTAGCCTCTTTCATCTACTGGGAAGGTTGTGTTTTGAGGAAACACAAAGCGCAAAGAAGCAGAGAGCTAGGAGGCCTGCCTGTAGGAGGAGCTCAGACCAGTTCACCAGGAGTAATCGGAAGGGGAATGCCACCAAGAGGTGCCCCTTCTGAGCAGAGGAAATCCCATGGGTGTGAATAGAAACATGACATTATTGGTTGGTTTCCTCATTGGCAAAGGGGTGTCCTGAGGGGGTAATACTGGCCCCTCTCAGGCTGGTGTAGGGGTGAAGCGACATCAGGAAATGGGCCTGGCAAGGCCTGAGGCAGGGAGGTGGGGGTGGGGAGTGGGGGATTGGGAATCTTTCTCTCTCCGACTCAGAAAAGCAGCCCGGGTGGGCCCTAAGAGCACCTCACATGCTTGAAGGCGATCAGACGGGCCTGGGTGATGTGTACAACTCCCTTCGCCCAGTAGACACCTGCCCAAGAACAAGTAGCCCCAGTCCCTGGCTGAGGGAGAGGGTCAAGGGCAGAGTGGCATCTTACCCAGTCCCCTGGAAGGCCATAGCTCCAATTCCCCACCCCAGACTTGGCTCTCCAAGCCTGTAGGATGGCCCTTCAATGGCGCTCAGCGAGACCCAAGTCAGACTGAAGCACAGGCCCTTGGGTGGGGCAACCTCGAAAAACCACCCAGCCTTGGCCCCTGTGGGCCTCAGTTTCCTCTTCAGGAAGTAGGAGTGAAAATCCTCTGCTGAAGGCTCATTGTTTGAATCAGAGGAAAAGTATGGAAAGGGCCTGCCCACTGGTAGGCATTCAACAGATGGAGCTCTGGTTATTAAGCTCCATGACCTCCACAGGCCCAAACTGGGCTTAATGTCCTTAACATGGCTTCTGAGGTAGATAGAAGCATCCTGTCTGATTTGCAAAGGTTTAGTTGGTGCGTGTGTGTGTGTGCATGTGTGTGTTTGGTACAGGTTCTAAACTACACCCAGGTCCAGTGAGATTTGGGATTTGCTGTGTTACCTTGAACAAGTCACTGTACTTCCTGGCCCCCATGGGTGATTTTTGGCAGAGGACACCCATCAGAACCTCAGAAATGGGAGTTCACAGATAGCTGTAGGAAGATGGGCAGGACCTTTTGGAGGAAGGACAGGTGTGCAATAAGACCACCCCCTATGCTTCTCCCCCACCCCTACCTCCTCATCCCCCCATTCCCCTGCCCAGAGCTCTGGGACCTGCTCCCACCAGCCTTACTCCTGATACAGACGGAAGGCAGAGCATCTGCGGGCGGCGGCTGCCCTCTGCCGGCTACAAAGGCAAACCACAAGACAGGAGCCTGGGCCTGCCGGCAACGGCAACGGGTCCCTGGGGCCTGGCAACCCAGAGGCGAGATGGCTGCCCAGGGAAAGGCAAAGGGGGGAAGGGTGGGTGCCGGGCCCAACAAACCCACCGCCCTGGTTCAGGCTCACCCCCCACCCTCTGCACGCATCCTACGCATCCTACCCTACCACCCACACTGCCTCTGATCCAACACCTGTCTACACCTCTTCCCCACCCCACCCCCCTCACCCCTGCCTCAGGCTTCTTCCTTCCCCTTGGAGAGTGAAGCCCCTCCCTGCTCCCCACCCCCTACCCCCTCATCCCCCCACTCCACCCTCCCCCCCCCCCCCCCCCCCCCCCGCCACCGGCTACAGCCGCTTCCCCCAATACAACACCCTCCCATCTCCTCATTCTCCCAAAACTCCTTTCTCTATCTAACCCCTCACCTCTCCTCCTCCCCTCTGTCCCTTCTCAACCTCACTGTCCCCATCACCCAGTTCTGGCATTGGAGCACTGGCCAGGGGAACCAGGTGTCACCTCCTTAAGGCCACACCCAGAGGCTCCCTGTGCAGATCAGAAGCTGTTGAGCCTTCTTACCTTTATTTATTTATTTTTTTTAAGATTTTATTTATTCATTTGACAGAGAGAGATCACAAGTTGGCAGAGAGGCAGGCAGAGAGAGAGGGGGAAGCAGGCTCCTCACTGAGCAGGGAGCCCGATGCAGGGCTGGATCCCAGGACCCTGAGGTCATGACCTGAGCCAAAGGCAGAGGCTTAACCCACTGAGATTTTTTTAAATTTATTTGACAGAGAGAGAGCCCTAGTAGGCAGAGCCGTAGGCAGAGGGAGAGGGAGAAGCAGGCTCCCTGCTGAGCAGAGAGCCCGATGTGGGGCTCAATCCCAGGACCCTGAGATCATGTCCTGAGCCGAAGGGAGAGGCTTAACTGACTGAGCCATTCAGGCACCCTCCCCCTTATCATCTTTTTTTTGAAAACCTTGTAAATTGTGAAATGCAACCCACGTGGGTCACACTGAATGTTAAAAAACAAAAAACAAAGTTCTTAGAAAGCGAATGCCCCTGCTACCACCAGCCGGGTCAGAGACTAGAACATCGCTGGCACCAGAAGCCCCTCGCACCCCTCCTCCCCTAGACATGACCACATCGGCGGTGGCTCGTTGTCTGGCTTTGCTGCTTTATCCCGTCACCGCCTAAGTGTGCCTCCCCGGGCCTTGTGTCCTAACAGCTCGACTTCTCTCTAAAGGGCATCACAGCATGTTTGCGTGTCTGTCTGCCTGTGGTTCTCTTGTGGCCCTTTTGAGTGTGAGCTCCATCTGGAAGGTTGCTCCAGGTTGTGGCTCCTCTTTTTCCGGACTGTGTGCTGTTCCCGTGTCCCTCAGCTCTGTCCCAGAGGGCCTCAGTGGCTCGCCAGGGCTTGAATGCTCTGAGGAGGTGGTTTTTACGCTGTACCCAGGTCTCTAGGTTATCTGCAGGCAGCAAGGGGAGAGTCCTTCCTTACCCAGCATACTGTGACCCAAAGACCCTCCTCTCTGAAGCTTTCTGGCCTTGGCTTTGCCAACTGCTCCTGCCCCTCTGTCTCCCACCTTTCAGCCACTTGCCCTGAACTTGAACCTGAGCACCCCCCTCCCACTCTCACCTTCATCCTGGAGCCCCCTTCCTCATTCTACACTTCGATAACTCTGGAGAATCTCCTTCCAAGGCCTCCCTTAGACCTCCATGGGCTGCCCTCCGCCACGCCCCCCTCCCCGTCTCCAACCAAGATGCTCCCCAAGTTTGACCACCATCAACTGCCTGTGACTGCCCCTCACCCCACATGCCTCACCCGTCCCCAAGCCAGCACCTCCTCTCCCCCACTGGGGGCATGAGTCTCTTCCCTGTCCCCCAAGGCCGCAGATGATGACTCCTCCCCCTCCACCCCTTCTTCCTCCTCCCTCCCGCAGCCCCGCCCTCATCTCTGTGCCCAACTGCCTCTGCTGGCTCCAGTCCCTCCCTTGTCGCCTGGCTCACAGCACCTGGCCTGCATGCCCCTGGGACACCAGGGGGTACTTATCACACACACACACACACACACACACACACACACACACACACCCCTGCCTTGCAGTTTATGCCTTTCAGTGACCTTCCAGGACAAGTCCAAACCCCTGAGATGAGCCTTCAAGATCCTCTTCTGGGGGCGCCTGGGTGGCTCAGTGGGTTGAGGCCTCTGCCTTCGGCTCGGGTCGTGGTCCCAGGGTCCTGGGATTGAGCCCCGAATCGGGCTCTCTGCTCAGCAGGGAGCCTGCTTCCTCCTCTCTCTCTGCCTGCCTCTCTGCCTACTTGTGATCTCTGTCTGTCAAATAAATAAATAAAATCTTTAAAAAAAAAAAAAGATCCTCTTCTGTTCCCCTTGCCCCCTCTCCAGTCACACCCCTACACTCTCCTCCCTGTCCCCTGCTTGCCAGAAATCCCCCTGCTCTGTTCCTCATTGCACGCTCACCTCCCTTCCTTTGCCACAGTGTCTCCTCTGCCCAGAGAACCCCCACCCCTACCCCCAGGTAACACCTACCCATCCATCCTCAAGAGTCAGCTGGGATTATCACCTCCTCCAGGAAGCCTTCCTGCTGGCAGCCTGGGTTAAGAGCCTCCTCTGAGCTCCCCTGTGTCACAGGCACTTCCTGCCATCTCCTCTGTGTAGATGGGAAACCACTGCAGCAGGGAGGGACAGTGGGGGCTCCTCTGTGCTCCCCAGCCCCAGCATGGAACAGATATGCCGCACAGTGGAGCTCAGCAAGTGTTGGCTGCCTGCGTGTTTATCTAGCTGTCGCTTTCTAACTGCGTCTCTGTGACTTTGGGCATTTAGACAACGAGGATCTAAAAGCATTTCTGGTCAACATAGTTGTTCGGAGCTCCAGATGTATTGAACACCTCCACTTGGGTGAGATAACCTCGGATTCCCCTGTAAGAACTTCTTGAGCGGGAGGGGTGCGGTAAGCTTTCCCTCTTCAGGCTCTTGGGAAAGATCACCACCCTTTATATGATAAGGAGCGTGAGGAGGGGCTGGGCGTCAGTTTCTCAGATAATCACACCTCCTGTGCCTGGTCCCCAGCACTACTGTAGTAATGATTTTTTTAAAGCACTCAGAAGGTGGGACGGGGACGGAACTTAGTGTCATCCTCTGTGCCAGGCCCCAGCCCCCCTTACACCCACTCACCTCCTTGGGTTCCCTTGTGTTCGGGCTATTTTCACGCTCTGAGATGAAGACCCTGAGGCTTAGAGCGCACTGCCACTCTCATAGGCGGGGCAGAGGGACTGTTTGACTCTGGGGTGACCTGATGCTTCTCACCTCCACAGACTCTGAGAGCCAGGGTCCTGTGAGGGATCAGGGGGCGGGGGGGGCGTGCAGTGGGCACTCAGGAGGGTCGGTGTCCCCAGAGGAGGTGATAGCTCAGAAAGGACACAGGGAAGAGGCTGGTATCCTGTCCACCACCTCCAGAACAGGCTGGGAATTGGGAGGGAAGGAGGGAGGAGGCAGAGAGGCAGAACTACGACGGGGATCTGGGGCATGGTGTCCTGAGTGTTCTCAAGGCTGGGCTGTGACGCAGAGCATGGCCCTGAGTGGAGAGCCTCACCCAGGCTGTGGGGAGAGGTCAAGGCAACCAGCCCGCAGGCCACAGCTCCGCAGGCCACAGCTCCCCAGCCCGGCCTCCCTGCCCAAGGTCACTGCTCAGCTGTGTAGCTGGGTGAAGCTGAGGAGGGAGGGTAGGTCGATGGGCAGACACCCCTCAGTGTCCTCTAGATAGGGGGCACTAGCCAGGGCAAACACTGAGGGAGGTAAGCCAGGATCCTCCCTCCTCCAGGGGAGACCTCACCCCCAGACAGCAGCCAGGCCCCGGTGGTATATAGGGATAATCTGCAAGGGCCAAAGTCCCAAAGGACTCACAGCCCTCCCTCCAGAAGGCCACCTGGCTGAGGCTGGGACACCCCACTTCACCAGCAGTCATACTCTCTCTCTACCTCTTTATCCCTTGCTCTGAGGCTCAGCTCTTTCCATGTGTTGAAGGGGGCTAGAAAGAGAGCCTCGTTCACCCCCAGGACTCCAGGACTGTTCAGAGTTCGAGAACAATGGGATCTTAGAAAGAGTGGGGCCCTGGATGAGAGGAGGGGGGCCGTCCCCTGATCCAGCCCCACTCCCTCCACACCCATGTGCGGACGTGCACACACGCACGCGCCCCCCCACACCATGGACTGTAAAAGAGCCAAGGTCAGGTGTCGGAATGAAGGTTCTCGGCCCAGTGCTCAGCATGGGTGCAGGTGTGAAGGGGGATATGAGACAGTGTGCTGGAGGGGCAGGGTGGCTCTCATGCCTATGGGAGCCTCGATGCCAGGCCTCTGAGTTGACACAGAGCTGGAAGGAAGCTGGTGCAAACCTCAGGAACTCAACTGGGAACCACGGCCTGCCGGTGGTGAAGATCTCAGCCCTCTGCCCACCCTCCCCACCCCAAAACACAGACTGCTGTGCCCAGGGCTCGGGCGCCCAGCAGAGCACTTCCCTGCCCGGGGTCCTGTCCCCCTCTCCCTCCCTTAGGCAGGGTGCATCTGAAGCTGGGGAGTCAGCACTGGGATCAGGCAGGCGCATTTGAGTCTGCAGTCTTTGCACCGTCCTGGGCCAGCTGTTGGGGGGGGCAGTGAGAGGAGACCATATGCCCACCTCTCCTGATGCAGGGAGACCTGGGCACATCTGTCTCTGTGAACGGCAGATGGGGAACCCTTTCTTCTACCTCCAACCCGAGACAGCCTTGACCTCGGGGATAAAGGGCAGACTGTGGCCTTGGGACATCAGGTAGACCCTGGCTACTCCTTGATCAGTGCTGCTCAAATTCCATAGATCAGTTGAGCTCCAAATCAAGCAGGACTCATTCTTCCTTCGTCTCTCTGGATTAAGCCCCAGCCTTCCTCAATCAAGGAGGTGTAAGGAGCACAGTTTTGCAAGTAGAATTGGGTTCCAGTGCTAGATCCACATTTACAAGCCAGCTGACCTTGGACAGGCCCCCGAAGCCATCAGAGTCCCACAGGATCTTCAGAGGCCTTGTATGGGTCCCTGACAAGGATCAGTGGGCGTGCCTGCTGGTCCTCAGAGCGCCCTGCCCAGGGCAGAGCAGACTCTGCCAGGCCCTCCACGAGAGGACTGGAAAGGGCCTCACAGCAGGAAGAGGCTGCCAAGAGGGCCTGGGAGCAGCCCCCCACCCCCAGGAGCATCCAAAACTCAGGGCCGAGAAGAACCTAGTATTGTTGAGAGTTGGCAGGGTCCCCGGAGGAGAACCATGGTGTGGAGGCTTCGGGGACTTAAACAGACTTGAGACAGGTTTCATTTATTTTTTAATTCATCAAATGTTTTTAACTCTTTTATGTGACACACGCATGTTCAGATGAATGCACAAAACATAAGTATGTTTGTTGCAGTGATGTGTGTCAGCCCCATGTGTTCCACAGGTCAAGATGTGCGGCACTGCGGGCACTACAAAACTCCCCCGCACTTCCCAGTCACTCCCCCCAGCTCCCTGCGTAGATCTCACACCCTGACTTAACTCCAGTGCTTCAGTTTGCCTGTTTTTTTTGTTTTGCTTTGTTTTTTAAAGATTGTATTCATTATCTCAGAAAGAGAAAGAGAGAGAGCATTTGTGCAAGAGAGAGCAGGAGCAGGGGTGGGAAGGACAAAGGGAGAGAAAGAGGGAGAAGCAGACTCCCCTCGGAGCAGGGATCCAACGTGGGTGTGGGGGGGCTCAATCCCAGGACCCTAGGATCAGGCCTGAGCCGAAGGCAGACGCTTTACCGACAGGTGCCCCAAGTTTGCCAGTTTTGAGCCAAATCTCTATGGAATCATAGGAGAGGTACTTCGTGTCCGGCTTTTCTCTTCCTTGAAGTTATTGTGTGAGGGCTTCCTCTCTGTGGTTTCATGTCAATGGCACTCATTGATTTCTACTGCTGCCTACATCCCGTTGTATGCGTATGTCTCCGTTCGACTGTGATGGGCATATGTGTGATTTCCGTTTGGGATTAATACAAATAATGCTTCAGGGAATATTCCCACACCTGCTTCTTGATGCGTGGATTGCCCACGTTGGTGCTAAATACACACCCAGGCGTGTAAACTGCAGGATCGTTGGCTACATTCAACCTGAATACTGTCCAGCAGGCAGGGGTTCTCCAAAGTGATGGTGGCCCTTTAGGGTCCCCCAGCAGTGAAGAAGAGTTCCACATGTTCCACACCCTCACCCACATTTGACACAGTCAGGATTGTTTTGTTCTGTTTTTGTCATTGCAGTGGGTATATAGTAGTATCTCACTGTGGCTTTAAATGACTAATGAGTGTGGGCACCAATTCACATGCTTATTGACTTATTCTGTTGGCGCCCATTCAAATCTCTTGTCCATCATGCTCTTCAGTGGTCTTTTTCTTGCTTCTTCATAGGAGTTATTTTTGTATCTGAATATGAACCTATTGTCTATCGTGCGTGTTGTAAATATCTCCTACTGGTCTTGCCCACTCACTCCCTTAATAATGTGTTTTCATGAATAGAGTTTCTTAAGTTAAATGGACCACATTTATCAATCCTTTCCATTTTGGCTTGTGCTTTTTTGTGTCCTGTTGTTCAAAAGCTTTCCCTCCCCGAAGTTCTTAATGATAGTCTTATCTTTGTCTTTTAGAAGCCTTACTGTTTTACCTTTTACACTTAGATCTCCATCTATCTGGAATTTATTGTTGTTTATGATATGTGATGGCAGTCAACCCTCCCCTTTCCCAAATAGATATCAAACAGACAAAGCACAATTTACTACAATCACAGTCTTATCCCTACAGCCCTTGAATGCCATCCTTGTCATGAACTAAGAGTCCATATACACATGGGTCTATTTCAAGGCTCTCTATTCTGCTTCTTTGGCCTACTTATCAGTCTTTGCTCTGATATTACCCTCTTAATTACTGTAACTTTATCATAAGTCTTGATAACTGATAAAGTCAGTCTTCCCAACTGTTCCTGTTCAAAAATATTTTAGCTATACTTGCCTTTTTTATTTCTCACCCATTAATGAATCAGTGTGTCTATTTCTACACACACACACACACACACACACACACGAGTTATGGTTTTGATTGTAAGTGCATTAAATCTATAAATCAATTTTGGGAAGAACTAATTCTTTAAATATTGCGTCTTTCAATCCATGAACATGGTATATCCCTCAATGTATTTAGATTTAAATTATTTTATATTAGATGAATAATATATGGATATATTCTTATTAGAAATATAAAATCAGGGCACCTCGGTGGCTCATTAGGTTAAGTGCCCAACTCTTGGTTTCAGCTCGGGTCATGATCTCAGGGTCTTGAGATCAAGTCCCTTGTTGGATTCCACACTGGGTGTGAAGTGTGCTTAAGATTCTCTCTCTCCGGGCGCCTGGGTGGCTCAGTGGGTTAAGCCGCTGCCTTCGGCTCAGGTCATAATCTCAGGGTCCTGGGATCGAGTCCCACATCGGGCTCTCTGCTTGGCAAGAAGCCTACTTCCCTCTCTCTCTGCCTGCCTCTCCGTCTACTTGTGATCTCTCTCTGTCAAATAAATAAATAAAATCTTTAAAAAAAAAAAGATTCTCTCTCTCCCTCTCCCTCTCCCTCTGCCCCTCCACCCCCCCTAAATTTGTACACTCTCTCCCTCTCTAAAATATGTAATTTTGTATATTACATTAAAAATATACATAAAATATGCTTTTCCCTTCCCAAACAGAGCAATAGCCAATGTTCTTATATACATACATGCATGCCCATGCATGAGCCTGCACACACACACACACACATTTTGGATGGGATCATATCAATGTGCTGCATGCTTTTTTAAAATTTAACAATATTGTGCAGACATCTTTCTGCCTGTAGCCAGAGACCAAGCGTAATCCCGGCAGAAGTCTACAGACTGAATGCACTGAGCTTCCTGGAACACTACTCTCACCTGTGTGTGTGCTCCTCTAGGAGACTTACTCCTACAAGCAAAGAAACCCATTCGGAGGCTGCTGTACTTATACAGAGCTAACATAATCCAAGCTGGAACGGGGCTGGGGAAGGGGAAGAGGGATGAATTTCCTTTTCCAAAATAACACGTGCTTCCTCTTGGCAGTCTCCTGGGCCTCCCACACCCACGTTAGGCTTGGGGCTGCCATGGATGGAAGCTACAGGGCCCAGCAGAGGGGTGGCCACCAAGGCAACCCTGTGCTTCACCTGTCAGAAGGATCTGAGGCTTAGAAAGCTGGAAGGGCCTCTCTGGGCTCAGTGAGTCAGTGGTCACACTGGGCTTCTGACCAAGGCCTTACTGCAAGGCCCTGTGTGTGTGTGTGTTTGCAGTCTCTAGGCCAAGTCTCTTAGCTAATGATGCTGCCCGAGGACACCAGATGGGCAGATCTAGAGAAGCCAAAGCCTGGAACCCAACTGGGGCAGATGCTGGAGAGATGGACCCCACACTGGCACCTGTTAGAGGGAGTCTGGCCAGAAGGCTAGACAGTGGCAGGTGACAAGTGTCTGATGAGTCCCCGCTGTCTGGGAACCCTTCTCCAACCAGCCAGTGGCCCCATGCAGCAGGTTGGAGCCAGTGGCCTAAAGCCAGGCCACATCCCCAGTCAGCAGGGGGCCCAGGTGGGAGTTGGGGGGCAGAGTTCTGCTTCCTGGAAACTTGGGGGCCTGGCTCAGGCAAGGAGCCCCCCCCCCACTCCCACATGCCAGGCCTCCAAAGCCTCTGGAGGGACACCGGCCACCAGAGCTTAGCAAACTGCCTGTCTCACTTCCCTCCTCCCCCACTAGCGGCCTTCCTGACCTCCCATTTTGGATGCCTCTTTTATATTTATATTTAAGAAATTCCCTTTTTAAAACTTTTTATAAATAACAGTAGGAACCTTCTTATTAAAAAACAAATGCCATTCAGGTAACCCATTCATCTCCTACGCATACAGAAGGACAGACGTGAATTTTTTTCCCAAACTGAGATTACATCCCACTGAGTGGGATGACCCAGGAAGCTCCTCCTACCATTTCTCAACACACTGTGCAGTTCCTATGTTGGGGGGCATCTGGAGGGATTGCACAATGCTTAAGAACCCAGACTCCAGCGCCAGAAGGCCTGAGTCTCAGACCCTCTCTCTGCCACTCATTAGTTTTGTGACTGAGTGAGTTACACGCCCCTCTGGGCCTTGGTTTCCCCATCAGTGCGGTGGGAGGCTGGGTGTGGGGACTCAGTGAGGGAGGGCCTAACCCGAACACACTCGGTGCTCAGTGCACTCCAGATATGACGGCGGTTCTTCTAACCAAAGACAGAGCTCAGCAGCCTGGTCGCTTCTCATACCCTAGATTTTGTAGCTGAATCCCAGCCCTGACCTCGAGTCTTCATCTGGGTCTCCTGGGCCTGCCCGATGTCTCTACCTGCCCCCCAGGTTGGTGGCAGTGCTGGGGCCTGGGCTCAACCCCTAAGCAGCGTTCCTGGGGAGTTCTGAAGGTTCTTCTTTGTGTTCTCAGTGACATGAGTAAGGACAGGGATTAGAGAAAGGGAGAAGGAGAAGTCAGAGAAGTGGCTCGGAGTTAGCCAGGGCCTGGAAACCTGGCCCCGGGTCCTTTCGAGTCTCTGCCACTCAGGGGCTCCCTCACCGGGGGTTGTGAGCCCCAGGTCCCTCCTCATTGGCATCACAAGGAGAGACACGGGCCTTGGGAGAGACCATTGGCATGACTGCTCTCCCGTGGCCAGGATGGGTGGAGGCCAAGTCATAACCACCCCGCTAAGGAGTTCCTAAGACTCAAGGGCACAGCGTGGGGTTCGCTGAATTCCAAGAGGGGGTGCAGATGTGGGGTGGGGGCCCCAGTGGGGCTGGGGACCTGGTTCTGAGCTCTAGCACCCACAGGAGATGAACAACTACCGGAGGGCCATGCAGAAGATGGCAGAGGACATCCTGTCGCTGCGGAAACACACCAGCATGCTAGAGGCCGAGAACCGCATGCTGAGGAGCCAGCTGACTCAGGAGGGAGGGGAGGAGGAGCCGGACAACGGCAACAAAGCCCAGAAGCTGGATGAGGGTATATGGGTCCCTGAGAGCATCTGGGTACCTACCTGAGCCCAGGCGCTGGATTGCGCGCCAGGGTGGTGGGGAGATTTTCCAGCTATGCCTGCTCCTGGACACCAGTAGGGGTCCTCTCCGGGATGGGGAGTGGAGATTCCAGTCCTGTCTCGAGTCCCAGGACTGAGTGACGCCTGCCCCCGGCCCCCAGCTCTGCTGAGCTGGGAAATGCCTCCTCCCTGAGCTGGTCCCACCTCCCCCACCCCCACCTCCACCAGTGTCCATGAAGCAGAAACTGCTGCTGAGTGAGTTGGAGCTGAAGAAACTGAGGGACAGAGTGCAGCATTTGCAGAATGAGCTGATTCGAGTGAGCTGGGGCTGGGGGGCAGGGGAGAGGGCAGGGGGAGAAGAGGGGAAGGGAACTGGGGGGTGTCCAGAGATGCGTCTGGGAGCAGAAGGCTTGGAGGAAAGGTGGCACGGCAATGGAAGACTCAGCGGAGGGGTCTTCCCTCCCCCTCCCCTCTCCCACCATCAGAAGAATGATCGAGAGAAGGAGCTGCTCCTCCTGCACCAGGCTCAGCAGCCACAGGCCGTGCTGCTGAAGCGGTACCAGGACAAGTTGCAGAAGACAAAGGCGCTGGAGGAGACCGTGCGGCACCAGGAGAAGGCAGGTGCCACAGGGAACCAGGCGCTTGGGGCCAGCCCCCAATGGCAAGACAACCCCCAGGCCAGCCCAGCCGTTGTGCTCTGCCCTCCAGGTGATCGAGAAGATGGAGCAGGTGCTGGAGAACCAGCTGCGGGACAGGAAGGAGCCCCTGCTCAACAGGCTGCTGGGAAAGCCCACCCTGGGTGAGTCTGCTCCCCAGCTTGTCCCAGTCCTGGGGCCTGGCCTTCCAGAAAAATCGGCTTCAGGAACAGAACTGGGGCCAAGGATGCTAGCCCCCTACTGAAGAAGACAGTGAGGGGCTCCCAAAGGTCCCCTGGGCTCCCTTCTCCTGCCAAGAAGTCCCTTGGGACATGTGGGGACAGTGTGTGAGCCAGGCTAGAAAGATAGTAGGTCCTGCTCAGACCCGCAGACAGGAATGAGCAGACAGCCCCCACCCCTTCCCAGCACTTCCTCATCTCCCCATGTCTTCAAAGAGTCTGCTTCTACCAAACAAGCAGCACTTGTTTTTTCCCTCCACTGACATTAGCCCAAGCCATCTAGAATGGACAGTCTGAGGTGGCTCTGATGAGGGGGAGAACCAGGTCCTGCGGTGCCAGGCCAGCCCAGGCAGAGGATTTCCCTGAGCCATCTATGAGCCCCGCCGGGAACCCCCATGTGCCCAGCCCTGTGGCTGCTTCACTGCAATGGGTGCACTTCTGAAGACCTTAGGAAAACTGTGCGAGCTGGGGCTGCCTTTCAGGAACCCCGAGGTCATCCCAGAGTGGGATGGGAGAAGGGAAGGCAGCCTAGCGAGGGCAAAGGCCCAGGGAGTGACAATGGCAGGAGGGGGAAGGGGAGGAAAGAGAGAGATGAAGAGTTAAAACTGACCCCGGATCAACGGAGGGGAGTGGTTATGGAGAACACAGGGGTCAGATCCTAAGGAGCCTAGAATGGTGGCCTGAGGTGCTCAGATCTGGCAGCAGGGAGCCATTGAAGGCTTAGGAGCAGAGGAGGGGCAGAGTGGAGCAAAGCCAGCAAAGCGCTGGGGCAGATCAGGCAGATCAGGCCAGGGACAGGGGCCAGGAACGCCTGTCTCACGAACAGCTGTGGCCACGTCTGCAGCCTTCCCTGCACTCTCCGCCTCCGGCCTTCCCCCGGGGTCAACGGGAGAGAACCTGCCTGTGGACCTGTACTCAGTCCTGCTGGCGGAAAACACCAGGCTGCGGGCAGAGCTGGAGAAGAACCGCCACCAGTCGGCCCCCATCATTCTGCAGCAGCAGGCTCTGCCGGTAAGAGCCGCCCACCCAGGCTGGGCCTGGGCCTGCCTGGACAGGCCGCTGGGTGCTCAGCAATCACGCGCAGCACAATCCAAGTTGAAGACCACAGTCAGGAGCTAGGCTTTCCAGGGTCTCCAATGTGCTTGGAGACTCGTGGAGTGCCAGCGCTCAGGCCCACCTCTTTCCTCCTGGGGAACACGCATGGGTAGGAAAGCTCCACCTTTGCCCTCCTCTTGCAGCCTGAGAGAAAGCAAGCCCCTAATGGCCCCTGACCTTTGATCCCTGACCCCTTTGCCACCTGGCTAACCTGCACTTGGACTCCACACCAGCCTCTCTGAGCCTTGGAGAGCACTTTTCCCCCATCCCAGGTCGACCCCAGGGAGTTGGGAGCAGGAGGAGACCTGGCAGAGAGACTGCAAGAGACAGATGGCCCAGGCCACTCCAAGGGCACAGAGGCCCTGTCCGCACAGGTGGGTGCCCCAGCCCCGTTCCACCTCCAAGGCCGCTGCAGGCATCCCTGCTTTACGCAAACCCAAAGACAAGACATTTGGAATTACAGAAGAGGGGTGGGCAGGGGACAGCGGAGGGCATATCTCTTCATGCCAGGACTTACAGGAGGTGAGTTCTGTTTGAAAGCACCGCTGATGCCGGGACATCTGGGTAAAGTGCGGGGACATCCGGGTAAAGTGCAAGGACAGGGGAGCCCTCACTTTACGAAAAGACCAAGATTCCTTTCTGTGCGCTGATGCTGCCTAGTAAGTTTTATATTTAGAAAGTGACATATAACCAAAACTCCATATAACCAAAATCCACTGGAAGAACAGCGGTGACCTGCCACCTCAGGTCTACTTCAGGAACGAGGGTTTGGCCCTGGGTCTGAGGCTTTGCATCGGGGACCTGAGCTGGGAACTCAGACCTGGCTGGTCTCTGCCTCAGCAGCTCCCGGCCTCCTGAGCCTACATAGCGGCAGTCCCCCGCGGCAAACTGGTGTGAGCTTCTGCTTTGCCCGCAGGATCTCCTTGCCAGCACCTCCGACAAGTTCAACCTTCTGGCCAAGCTAGAACGAGCTCAGAGCCGGATCCTATCCCTGGAAAGCCAGGTAGATGACCCAGGCAGGGGTCAGCCAGGCTGGGCGGGCTCACCACTCAGCAGACCTTGACCAGAGTCAGGGTCCAAGTGTGACCAGAGTTGTGCCTCAGTGTGTGCCCAGGGTCAGGGCTCAGTATGTTGTCGGAACTCAGGGAGGGTCCATCTGGGCCTTAATCAGACTGTCACTTGGCCCTCCCCACCCACCCCTGGCCTGACGTCTCTGGAAGGTAGCGAGCCCACACGGTCCGGGCTCTGGTTGTCCTGTTTGCAGGGATGGGCCCTGCTTCCCAGCAGGTCCCCATCTGTCCCTCTCCATGTCTGCAGTTAGAGGACTCAGCCCGACGTTGGGGACGTGAGAAGCAGGACTTGGCCATGCGGCTGCAGGAGCAAGAGTACGGCTTGGGGCCCTCCTCGAACTCCGTCATCACTGACCTGCCCGTGAGTGATCTCTCTGGACAAGCTCCGTGGGGTGCAGGCAGCGTGGCTGGCAGCAGCCACCCCTGACCCCAAGTTCCTGGGCCCTGAGAAGAACCGGGGGGACCTGCTCCCACTGGAAGTCAGAAGACCTGCACTCAGTGTCTGCCCTATTACCATCAGGATCCCTGGCCTGGTCTCCATATCCCACCTGCCCAAGGGGAATAGAAAGCTCCCCCCGCCCGAGACTACCCGCTTCCCAAGGGTGGGGGTGAGTCAAGGGGACATGGCCGTGGATGAAGGGCTGTCCCCGCAGGTCTTTCTGGAAGGCTCTGGTGCTGGCTATGCTTTAGCACTGGGTTTGCTCCCAGGCAGAATCACCGTGGCCCCACCACACTCCAGGGCCCCTGAGGCTGTCCCGTGAGCACAACTTCTTAGTCCCCATGGTGCTGCCCACCTGCCGGGGATGGGGGGATGGCCCCTGGGAGAAGTGCTGCTGGCTTCATCTGCACAAATAGCTCTGTTCACAGATGCCCTTCCCCTCAAGACCCCAGCCCCAGCTCAGCCCCAGACCCCCGAGCATCCCCGATGGCTCCGGTTCCTGAGCCCGCAGGGTTCTGCTCCTTCCCAGGCCCTAGAAAAGGCCTGACGAGGATGGGGAGGGGGGCATCAGGGAACACAGGGCTGCCTTTGCAAACTCTCCTTCTGAGACCTAGGGAGTCTTGGAGAAACTGGGTGGGCCTGCTGCGGTTAAACAGGTTTGGAACCCATAGTGAAGGCATGACCCAGTGTGTTTGGATCCTGTGAGGCCTGGCTTGCCAGGCAAGGTGAACTCTGATGGGTCCCCTCACCGGGGGCAGGGACTTACTCGCCTCCCTTTGCTTTGCATACCACAGAACTCCTTGGCCCATGCCAAGGACCACAGGCGACCCTCAAAGCTGGATCCCCTGATGCCCAGCTTGGAGACTAAGCTCAACAAGCCCTCAAACTCTGAGAAGACCTGAGTCTTAGCAGACCTGAGTAGTTGGAGCAGGGCCCCCTCTCTGTGTGCTGGGGAGTCTCATTCCAACCCCCAGAGGACTGGATTAAATGCCATAGGTCAGTGAACATTCACCTCTTTCCTGGAGTAGGACAGCTGAGGGGGCTACCTTCCTCCTGCCGGACCCCACTCTGAACCCGGGCCCTCCACCACAGCCCTATAGCCTCCTGCCTATCCCAGAAGCTACCATTTAGGAGAGCCAACAGATTTATCTGTTTCTTGGGAATGGAAAGACTTAAAGCCTTCCTGTGGCAATCAATTATATATTAGTGTGAAGTACCCCCATTAACTGGGCTAGGCTAAGCTAGCAATGTTGCGTCCAAATACAGCCAGGGACAGGAAAGCAGATGGGGCCTCGGGAAGGAGCCCTCCGCTAAGAGTCAGGAGGCCTGAATTCCAGCTACAAGCATGCTGTGTGACCTTGAGTGACCCAAGCAACTTCTCTGGGCTTCCATTTTCCCATCTATCTCACGCAGAGCTTGCCTTCTTTGATGCTAAGGCCCTTTCACGCTCTAACATTTCTGAGTCAAAGACAACTCAGGCCCAGAGAAGAGAAAGGAAGCAGGAAGGAAAGAGAAAGCCAATAAGAAAGGATTGCGTGGTAGGGAAAAGAAGAAAGGCTCCAAGAGTGGACTCAGAGACTGCAGATGCTCATAGAAGAGACCAAGGCCACAGGGCCACTGTCCTGAGCAAGGTTAACTTCCCCCATCTGCCTGCAGGACTTAGACCTGGCTAGCGGGAGGCCAGGAGGGATCAGGCACTGGGTGAGGTCAGGAAGTTACGGAACTCAGAAGGGGTTAAGAGGACCGAAATTGGGACCAGTGTCCGACAGTCCAAATAACGCACCAGACTTAGAAACGGTCTTCTCGCCTACTGCCCAGAGCTTGGATAAGTGGGCATGTCTCCCTAGAACAGGAAGCTGAGGCCTGGAGAAGCCCAGAGAAAGGTCAGGTGGGGCAAAGAAAGCATGCTGGCCTCTTATTCTCTAGGTCAGCCGCCTCACACCAGACCCTCACTCACTCACTCAGCCTTAGCTTCCCCCAGAACTCTAGCTGGGCCTTGGCAGGAAGTCTCAGGACCCCACAGGGAACGCCCACCCAAGGTCCAGCCAATCAGAGCCTCACTCCTGCCAGGCCGCCCTGCCTAGAAGCCAGATCGGCCCACACCTCTCAGGCCACCCTATGCCTTCAACAGAAACAAGGTCCTTTGTCCCTCTGCCTACAGCTCTGGTAGGCCCCTCACAGTGGCAACAGCCCACCGCCAGCCTGCCCTGCATCACCTCTACCCCAGGCAACAAGGAGGTCGACCCTACTGGCTCCTGAGCTACTGTAGGGGGCGGGAGTCCCAGCAGAGAGGGCTTCAAGCGCAGCTGCCTCGGGCTTTCTCATTCGTGCTCAGACCCCACCGTTGACCCAGGCCAGGGAGAATCCCCACTGGAGTGATGGAAACCCAGGGGGTCAGATAGAAATGAAAACACATCACGTAGTTCAGCCTTTTATTGCCTTCCTGGGGCAGGTGAAGAGGGGGAAGAGGCGGCAGGAAAGAGGGGTGTCCTGGCTGAGCTGAGGCAGCTGACCCCTGAGTACGGACTCTCTCTTCTCAGAGCTGGTCCAAAAGGAGCAAGGGAGGGGGACTGAGGACAGACGAGCTGACACCACCTAGGGTGCCACCCCCTTGGGCCTCCCTCCAGCACCCCTGCTGGCTTGGTGGGTGGCAGAGGCAGAGTCCACCCTCCCTAATCACAACGGGGGTGGATCCTGGCTGAAGGGCCTGAAGGTGAAGAAGATGGGCTGGTCGGGCATCAGGATGAGGTTGAACGTGGTGCCCACATCACAGAGATGTTGCATTTCAACTCGGAAGTTCTCCAGAATCTGAGAAAGAGGTGGTGGGCTTAGGGGAGAGTTTCGAAGGGGCTCTCTCCCCTCCGGGGCCAGGCTCATTCACCTGTGGGTGTTGCCTGTCGAGTGGGACTCGAGGAGCTCTGAGGGGTCAACACAGCTCCTGTTTACCCGGCCCAGTGCATGAAATACACCCTGGGTGCTTTGTCCCCTTGATTCGCCTTAGCTTTGACAAAACCTTGTTCCACCGCACACCCACCCTGTCACCACTTGGAGGGAATAGATGGCCAGGGGACACCCCTGGATAATAAGCAGATTAGCCCAAAAGAGAAGGCAGTAGTAGAGTAGCCCAAAATTGTCGGGGAGGAGGAGGGTAAGTCAGGGAAACCGATGTCCCCAGCCCTGTGCTCCCTGGGCTCTGGGCAGAGTGGGAGTAGGAGGGTCAGTGCCTTCCTTCAGGCCACAGCCAGCCCAGGCTGCCCCGATGTCCCCGACTGGACTCACGTGGATGAGGAAGAGGGTCATCTCGAGCTCAGCGATCCGCCGGCCCACGCACTGTCGCACACCCCAGCCAAAGCCCAGGTTCCGGAAGTGGATGAGGTTCTTGTCTTTACCCAGCCATCGGGTTGGGTCAAACTTGCTCGGATTGAAGAAGAAAGTGGGGTCCTGGCCCATGGCATAGGTGGACACCTGCACCAACGTCTGGGGACAAGGTGGGCAGAGGACTGGGTATAGGCCTCACAGCCTGGAGCATAACTCAGCTTCCTGCTCCCACCCCGACCCAGGCTGTCCAGCTTCCCGGCACAAGAGGCTGCCTGCTGTGTGACCTTGAAAAAGGCCCCAGCCCTCCCTGAACCTCACCCATCCAGTGGGCCTGACCGGAAGACTCAAGGCCAGGGATGGCCCCAGGGATTGTCCTGCCCTTTGCTGAGCCCCAAAGGGTTCCCAAGACCCAGACAGCCCATGGGGTAACCTGGACGTGGGCAACCTTCCAGAGATCGTCCCCCACTATGGCCAGTACCCCTGCCCTTGGTTCACACTTGGACTGTTGCTGCCAAGGACCCCAGCCGCCAGCTCCAGGAAGAAAGAGGGGACAGAAACCCCAATCACCACCATCTGTGTGCGACTGCAGTCCACCCCCAGCCTCCTCTGTCTGACTGGCAGAGCCGGCAGCCCGCCCGGCTGCCCTTACCTTGGCAGGAATCATGTAATTCCGAAGAACCAAGTCATTTTCAAGATACCGCTGCAGGGTCACAGAGATGGGGTGGATCCTGCCAGAAGAAACATTCAGGGCTGATGCTCCTGAGGCCCGGACACCCCACATGGCGGCTCAGCCCCAGCCACCGCACCCCGGGGGGGATTCTGGAGACAGGATCCCTACCCTTATTTCCTCCCTCCCCATTCCCAGCTGTCTCCCCTGGACTTCTTGCTGCCTGCCACCAATCCCCTCCCTTGTGCCCTGCCCAGGGATCTGGGGGATGAGGAGGGCAGGCAGGGAGGGGCAGGCTTACCTCAGTGTCTCCTTGATGCTAGCTTTGAGGAGCGGGACCAGCTGCAACATCGCGCTCACATCTCCCTGGGCCTGGCGCCGGGCGGCCAGGACCTCCTCCCGCAGCATTTCCTGCACCCTCAAGCTGCGTGCCATCTCGTAGAGGTGCCACTGCAGAGTCATGGATGTCTGGCGGGGGGCGGAGGTGGGGGCGGGGGCGGAGGAGAAGGAGGACTTGTCACTCCTGGAACATTTAAACCTATGCTCAACTTTCATTTCCAAGCATCTCTGCCCACCCTCCTCCTCCTTGTATCCAGAGAACACCATCCACAAAAGCAAAACAAATTTCTGAAGGAGAAGGTCCAAAAAAGCCTTTCTCACCCCCCAGAGCAGAAATGTCTGGGCAGCGCTTGTCCCTGTCCTTGTCACCAGAGCCCACCTATTTCCCCAGCCAGTGGAGTTAGCCATACAGCCAATGCCTTCTTCCAGAGGACCCCCGGAGGGCTTTGGAAGCTAAATCCTACTTCTGTAAGGGTTGTTATCCCTAATGATGGCCGTTCCACCCGTCTCCCACTAGACCTTCCCCTAAACCTCGGCCTTTGGCTGTGGGAGCATAAAATAAAGTGAGGCCCAAAGATACTGAAACCAGAAGCGCCCGACCTTTCTCCCATCGGTGTTGCAGTTAGCATGGGCTTATCCCAAGACGAACCAGCTCCACTGGGCATTAGGCGGAGGCAGTGACCATTAGCCCTACGCTGGAGGTATGAGGGTCACTGGTCAAGCTCCACAGCCCCAGATTCTTCCATGGTAGGACCCTAGGTGGAAGCCGCCCTCCCTCTTACGGCCAGGACATGTCATCTTACTAGGGATCTTATTTTTGTCCAAGAGGTTTAGACACTCTCCTCCTTCCCTCCAGCAGGCACACTCGGGAAAAAAAGTGCCAGGTAGTCACCTCTCAGCTTAAAACCCTTATGTGGCCCCAGAAGCTCGTGCCTGACCCACAGGGTCCCCCAACACCTGCCCACCACTCCCAGCCCCACTGCTCCCCTCTCTCCGACATGCACCTCCCGCTCTAGCTGCACGGAGCTACGTGCAGCTCCCAAAGCCCACAAGTCTTCCTCCTGCCGTTTCCTCTTTCTAGAATTCCCCTCCCCAAACCAGGAAGCAAGGATGTACTCTGTCTTTAAGACTCGGAGCAAATGTGTGCATTTGTCTTATTACCTCCAAGGTCTGACACACGAGTGGCTACTCAGGAGATACTTGTTTAATAAAGTAGTAAAGAAGTTCCTGGCTGTGTGACCTTGACTAAGTGACTTGAACTCTCTGTGCCTCAGTTTCCTCAGCTAACACTGAGGGGTAATAGTAACGTATCTATCAGTGCCATGTGGGATTACTCAATGAGTTATTATGTGTGAAAAACTTAGACCCCTGACTGCCATATAGGACAGGCTTCATAAATGCTACCCAAGGACCCCTACTTTGGTGCAGGCAAGCAGTTTGGAAGATGTCTTCTACATTACTGACCATGTTTAAAATACGCTCAAAGGCTCATCGGCAGCCTGTCCCATAGACCCACAGTCCTGTGTTAGAGCACAACACAAAGATGACACCTGGACAAGAAAGTTATTAACACGGGGGATTTGACACCTGCTTCTCCCTGGTCCAGAAACTCTCCTGCTCCTCTCTCCTCCTTGGCACTTGCCTGGCTATCGGGCCCTACAGCACAGTGACATGGTCCCTTGGGCGCGGGCTGCCTCCTTGTCACAGGATGGGTCATGTCCCCACAAAGCTCCTAGGTTGAAGTCCTAACCCCCACCCCCAGTACCTCACAATGGGACCGTATCAGGAGATAGGGCCCTTTGCAGAGCAAAGGTAAAATGAGGTCCTGGGGGGGGGGGCGGTCCCTAATTAATAGGACTGGGATGCTTCTAAAGAAGAAGAGATTAGGCCACAGGCAGGCACACAGACCGTGTGAAGACACAGGGAGAAGACAGCCATCCACGAGCCACGGAGAGGCCCCAGAAGAAACCCGCCCCACCATGGGGATCTGGGCTTCTAGCTCCAGAAGTGCAAGAGAATAAAGTTCTGTTTTTTAGGGCGCCTGGGTGGCTCAGTGGGTTAAGCCCCCACCTTCGGCTCAGGTCATGATCTCAGGGTCCTGGGATAGAGTCCCGCATCGGGCTCTCTGCTAGTCAGGGAGCCTGCTTCCTCCATTCTCTCTCTGCCTGCCTCTCTGCCTACTTGTGATCTCGCTCTATCAAATAAATAAAATCTTTAAAGTTCTGTTTTTTAATTCTGTTATGGCAGCGCCAGCACTGATTGCCCCTTCCTCTACGAGCCATAAGGGACCTTTGAGGTCTCTTGTATTCATCTTTATAGTCTCAGTGCCCGAATCCCAACTAATAACTAATAAACACTAAATAGTTAACCCTCACTCTCACAGCAGATGGTATTGGGAGAAGGGAGGTACACAGGCCAGATATTTTGTCATTCCTGAAGTTTCTGGGGTAACGTCCTGCCTGTGGAAAGGACCCGAGGGAGGCACCACGGAGCATGCCTTCAGGCACTGGGGGTGCCAAGGGAGACTGAGGTCTGGAGTGGGGAGGACGGGAGACAACGAGAGCCCGGGGCAAATTCCACCGGCTCCCAGCTCTTCGGAGGGCCTGCTTGCCTTCCTGAATCCAGTGCTCTGTGTTCTCCACCTGTGACTGGAGGGCTTCTCCCTTCTCACTGTGTGACCCCATGCACAACCCCACCACCTCCACCTAGATGCTTCCTTCTCACAGGCAAAGAGAAAATGGTGGATCGGCCTCAAGGCAAGCTCCATGGGTGTTGGATGTGACCCCAGCCTTCTAGGAGATCAATATTTAAGAAATGCAGCCAGGAAAGGGAGACCCACCCCAGGCGATGGAGTGGACTGGCAGGGAAGGGGCCCAGGGCCCAAGAAGGGACAGGATGTGCTGAGGGCCACCTCACCGTGTCCACACCCCCGGCCAACATCTCTGTGATATTGGCCTTGACGTCCTCAAAAAGCAGCTTGTTATTTTTTAGGAGGCGGTGGAGGATACCCGGGTAATTGTTGACGTCTCTCTTCTGCCTCAGGTCCCAGTAGAAGTTCTGGGTGTAGATCTCGGCTGTGCAGGATGGGAAAAGAAATGAGCTCTGTGTGGGTGAGAGAGAAAGTGGGAGGCGGTACCAAGGGCTGAGGGTTCAGGGACCCAGCTTTCCAGCGGCCCCTTTGCTGAGCACACACACTCTGCTAAACCCTTCGTCACCATCTAATACCTGACCATGGCTCTCGGTAGTAAGTGATGCCATTCCCATTTTACAGATAAGGAAACAGAAGTCCAAAAGGATAGTGATTTGCCCAAGGTCATGGGGTGTCAGGGGCAGTGTGGATTTGACTCCAGGTCTGGCCTCAGCACCACACCCCAGTCAACCTATTTCACCCTGCCTTACCGATCTCTCCCACCAAGCTGTCACCAAGCACAGCTGTGTCTGAAGCACTGGTCCTTAACCCTCTGGGGATCCTGGGCTCCTCTCAAAGAAAAGAGGAATGGCTCTGATCCTCTTTCTCCAGAAAAATCTAACCATCTCCAATAGCCAGGCTTTAGCCCTCCATGGCCAGGGGTTCCAGAACCTCCCCGCCTCCTGTGTCTGCCCACCAAAGGACAGGGGCTTCTTACCTCTCTCTCTCCCCACTCCCAGGCCTGGGTTTCCCACTCTTCAAGGTGGACAGGGCTCTCCTGACTCCCAGACCTGGCTACCCAGGATGCAGTCTTCACCTTTATTGAAAATCACATCCCATGCAGCCACATGGTCTCTCCAGGTCTTGGTCTTGAATAGACGGAACAGTTCCGGGGGGAAGGTGAGCATGGGCACGCTGGTATGGAACATCTGGTAGACAGCATCGATGAATCGCTGGGCCTCAGGGTCCACTCTCTCCTCCAGCATCCCCAGGCGCTCCCCAAACATGACGTTGGTGATGGCTACAGAGGCGGGCAGAAGGGCCCCTTCTGAGGGCTGCAGCTCCCAGGAACCTCACAGCCACCCCCGCCAACACACAGGATCTCCCGTGCCCAACCTCAGGCTCTTTCATCAAGAAACTGAAGCCTGAGTCCCCAAAGGCTGAAATTGCAGGGCTGGTGACCACTCCGGTCCTTGAGAGGGGCACGTGGAAGATGTGTGGTGGGAAGCAGAGTCTCCAGCAGAGATGGGAAAGGGCACGGAAAGGGCCGAAACGGCTCCCCCCACCCTTCCCCCAGCACCCCGAGCACCCTCTGGGCTTTCTTCCTAGGAAGAGATACAGATTTCTCATCCATAATTGACCGAATTGGCTATTTCCTGAAACAGGTCAGACAGGAGACTAGGGAACACAGCCCTGGTAATAAGCCATTCACAGCCCAGAAGACACCTAGTGCCTACTGGGTCAGGAATTTGTTGATTTCGTACCAAACTCTGGGCATCCCAAATCTGCAGCGACCCCATGATCCCCATCAAGCCATGAGGCCTTCGCCCACACTGTTCCCTCTGCCCATACTGTCTGACCTCCTTACCCTATCTGTAAAACTCCTACACATCCTCAAATACCCAATTCAGATTAACCACCCAACCCTCCCTTCCCCTCCCAGACCCCGAAGGTCAATGTCCCAGGAGAGAGAGAGGTAGAGGATGGATCCAGCAGCTCATCCCAGAAGCCAATGCCAATACTTCTTCAGGGTCTATGCTGGGTCTTCAGGTAGGAGGATGGGTTCTCCCACCCACAGGACCACTGCCAGGTAGACAAAAGCCCCTTACACTCAAAGGCGAAGCGAAACAGATCGTCACTGATGTCCCCTGAGAACTTTCCGGAGCCCTGCTGCTTGATGCGTCCGTGTAGGACTTTGACAAAGTCCTGAGACACTGGATCCAGCAGTGGAATGAAGTTCTTCATGGCCTCTGGGGCCATCACCTCCTGGTTCAGGACCAGCCGGTCTTTCTTCCAAGCTCCTGACTTCCTGAGAAAACACAGGCCCTCAGGCCCTGACGGTCACAGACCCCATGCCTGGCAAACACAGAGGGGGCTGACTCGGCTGAGCCATAGCTCAGAGCCCGCACTCACTTCCACCCTCAATGCCCTGGGCCTCCCATCTCCCAGCTGTTGCCTGGCCTGGGGGAGGGGATAGGGAGAAAGAGGGCGAAGGAGAGCAAATCCCCCATTCCTCCTCCACTCCCTCTGCAGCTGCTGAGGCCAGGAGGTCCTATTCTTAGCACCTCTAAGTAACTTGCAAATCCTCTACTGTTTGCCTCCCTGCAGGCTTGCCTTCCCTTCCTCTGGACTAACACTCAGCTCCTACCACTCCAGCACCCCTCTAGGTCACCGTCTCACCTGCAGAGACACAACTGACCGATCTCTCCTCCTCCGCACCCCCAACGTGTCCCATTACTGACGCTGGTGGGGGACCTCAGGTGCCCTGAAGTGGGTTAGTGAGAAACTTCAGCTTAAACGGCCCACACTCGAAAATAGATCTGTGCAAAGCCCTCTTTGTAGTTTTAGGGCTTTGCTTGTTTATAAGGATGTTATTACAAACCCACCAGGCAACACGGAAACTAGAACTTGACAGTAGCTTAGATGCGCCCACCTGTAGCGACAGTACCTTAGAGGACCCTCAGGTCCTCCCACCTGCTGTCTCCCTGGCCCAGGGGACTGCCAGCCTGACTCCCTTGTTTGCTTTTGAATATGGTCTTATCCATCTTAAATAGTATACTTGTTTTCAGCTTCTTAAAAAGGCTGTCATGATTTGCTTTTTCCACTGATTTTATATTTTTAAGTATCATCTGGATCACTGCTGGTCACTGAGTCCATTCACTGTGACTGGTGTGGGCCCCCGCGCTCACTCATGCTCACTCCCGTTGGGCGTTTAGCTGGTTTCCTGGGCTTGGCTGCCAGAACAGCACTGCCGCAAACATTCTAGCTCTCGTCCTGTTCCGTTCCCCAGAGGTCTATCCCTGAGCAGAGACTGCTGTCTGGTGGGGAGGGGAATATCCAAGTGCAGGAGGGAGTGTCCAGCCATTTTCTGAAACAACAGCGCCAGCCTTCACCGCCACTAGCAAGCTACAAGAGCTCTTGTCTCTCTGTATCCTCAGCAACACCTGACATGCACATTTAAAATTTTTTTGAGCATTTGGTAGAATGTGGTATCCGTTACTCTTAAATACACTGACTTGTCTGCATTTCTTATTGCCCCTGCAGACTCATGGTGGCGGGACCCTGCCCTACTTGTCACTGTACCCCAGAGCCTAGCGCATAGTAGGTGCTCAATAAGATGGGACTTAATGAGTGAGCCAATCAGTGAGAACTTCTCTGGGGCTTTATTTACTCATTACGATCTTCAACCTGAGCACTTCCCTGAAGGGTGGAGGTGTAGTTTATGAAGAGGGGAAGATGCCAGGAATTTGCCTAGAGACCGCAGCCAGAAAAGGTAATGCAAGCCTGGCCCAGCAGTGCCCCGGCCACAGCTCTCTGTCATCTCCCTCCAGCCCCCGGGAGATGGCCCAAGACTCACTTCAACAGGACGCCAAGGGGTCTCTGGTAATACTGGTGATAGGCCACCCAGGGCGGGATGCAAAATCGTTCTGGTGTGGGACCCTCAGACTTAAAGAGGAGGGCCACGTCTTCAGGGTCGATGATATAAACCGATTCCACGCTGCCCAGCTTCTCCCTGGAGGAACGGATGAGAAGAGCTATGGCGGATTCCAGGAAAGCCCAGCAGGCCCTGGGCAGGACCGGTATTAGTGCTTCAGGGACTAGAGCATAGGGCAAATGGTCCTGAGAGTGGATCCCCATTCCACAGCCTCCTTGCTGTGTTACCTGAGGCAAATCGCTCACCTTCTCTGAGCCCCGGTTTCCTTTTCTCTAAAATAGGGATGCAGGGTTGCTGAAGGACCAGATGATAAAGTCTGTTTATGGGACCCTGTGAGGGCATTCTGCAAGTTCCAGCATTTGCTCCTCATCCCAGTAGCTGTTGTCCTGCCAGGCCATGTCCCCAGGACCAGCACCCCCTCCTCCCACCCCTCTGCCCCCAAGGACCATCAAGTCCTCCCTTCCATGCTTCTCTTCCTACGTGTCCACACCCTCAGTACCCTCCCCCATGACACCCACTGCAGAGCTCAGAAACGGCGTGGTCACTCGCCCCTGGAGTGGCTCAGTGTAGACGGCTTGGTTGGCAGTCCACGCACCCCGCCAGCCAATCCCTTCTAGGCTCTAGGACGGAAATGCTGGGAATGGCCACCCTGCCTCTCCTTGGATTCCAATAAGCCAATTTGCCTCTATTCAAACAAAACCACAGTAAAGCCTCAGGCCTCGAGGACAGATACATGTCACAAAGCACTTTGTAGATGGTCTCGGTGGAAACGTCAGAAAAGTCCACTTCTCGTGTGCTTCTGCCTTTTACGTAAGAAAGTTAATTCAAGATACATATAAGGCAAAATGTAAAAACATACAGGTATAAGCCAAGTTCTCTCCCCTCCCCCTTCCTCAAAGGGAGGGAGGAAGGGAGGGAGGGAGGGAGGAGTGAGGAGGAGAGGAAAGGAGGGGAGAGGAGAGGAAGAGGGGAAAGGAGAGGAGAGGGGAGGGGAGGAGGGAGAGGGAGAGTGCTCTTTAACCACTGACCCATTAAGCCCCAGCCTACCTTCCCAAGTCTCCTTGGGCCTCATCCATGGCCTCCCAGAAGATTCCCTCAGTGTTTTTCCAAGTGTCCTAACACCACTATCTCCATCCCCCCACCCAGCTCAGCAAAATCCTTGAATGGCTATTATTACTACCAATTCCAACTCTGGGAATCTAGCCCAAGGCAGTGGTCTGCTGTGTGAGATGGATAAACAAGTTGTCTAATAGCAAAATATCCCCGAGCAGGCTAGGTGTCCACTTTACAGGGCTGGCTTCAATCAAAGGGCTTATCCACACCACGGACTACTGTGCTGCCTTTTAAAAATCATATTAAAGAGCAAAAAGAGGGGGCACCTGGGTGGCTCAGTGGGTTAAAGCCTCTGCCTTCGGCTCAGGTCATGGTCTCAGGGTCCTGGGATCGAGCCCCGCATTGGGTTCTCTCTGCTCAGCGGGGAGCCTACTTCCCCCTCTCTCTCTGCCTGCCTCTCTACTTGTGATCTCTCTCTGTCAAATAAATAAATAAAATCTTTAAAAAAAAAAAGGGTGGGCGCCTGGGTGGCTCAGTGGGTTAAAGCCTCTGCCTTCGGCTCAGGTCATGATCCCAGGGTCCTGGGATCGAGCCCCGCATCGGGCTCTCTCCTCGGCGGGAAGCCTGCTTCTCCCTCTCTCTCTCTGCCTGCCTCTCTGCCTACTTGTGATTTCTGTCTGTCAAATAAATAAATAAAATCTTTAAAAAAAAAAAAGAGAGCAAAAAGAGGAAAGAAGTCATCTAGATGTCCTTGTGGGACCCCGCTAAACAGCATACCTCATATATTCACATTCTCTATGCTACATAAATATTATCAACATCGAGATTCCATCTGACTGCAATTTCCATTTGCACTTGCCCATATTTTTTCTGAATTGTTTAATCACATGTATTCAGAAGTTTATAATTTCTGAGCCATGAACACTGACACTGAACTAGGAGTCAGACAGTTATGGTTCCAAAAGTAGCCCTGGCTTTGCCCTGATGAGCTGTGTGACCTTGGCAAGACCCCTCTCCTTCCCGGCCTCAGTTTCTCCATCTGTAAAATGTGAGTAGTGAACATCAAATTCAAGGACGTGACAAGAGGTTCAGACGATAGTGACTCAGAAAACAGAAAGGGGCTTGATAAAAGAAGGAGTTCCTACCAGAGGGAGAGGAAGCAGGGGAAGAGGAGGAGGAAAGAAGGAAGAGGAAGGAAGGAGAAGAAATCAGGGATAACAGACCATCTCCTGGAAGTGAGAAACCACCTTCTTCCAAACCTGGCACTCAGCCCGGGGGCTCCCTGCCTCCAACCAGCTGTAGGAAAGACACTTCGGATTTCCAAAGGGCTTGTGGGAGGGAGAAGGAAGAAGAATGACCAGCTGGACCCTTAGGAAACATGCCTGCCCTCCCACCCCAAGCCCACTAACAAGCCAGCCAACATAGCCCACCAGTGCCCTTTCCCCACCTTGACCCTTTCTCTTAAAGTAAAACACACTGTCCCTCCTGGTGTCCCCTCCCTGCCCCCAGCTGACACCTCCACCATCCCTTACCCCTTAAGTGTCCCCTCAGAACAGAACCCAAGTATGGCTTGAAGCTTGAGCACCTGAGACACCCCCCACCCCGCCCTCAGACCACCGCCCCACTCAGAGGCTAAATGACCTTTCTGCGTCCTTCCTCCCGGCAGAAATCAAGGCAGATGCTTGGAAAGTTGGAGCTCTAGCCAGGCTGAGTGGAGGGGACAAAATCAGCTGTTCCAGATCTGCCTGGGGCTGAGAAGAGAGGCCAGCATCCCAGCGGGACAGGGACCCAGCTGGGCGACAGGGGCAAGTATGCCCACCCCTCTGGGCCTCAGTTGCCTCTGACAGTGGGGGTGACAACTTTACCTTCCAAGGTGTCTAGAGGATAATGGCTGTAGGGAGACAGTGAATAGAGCCTCCCCCACCTCCCCCCCAGGAAAGTTTCAGAGGGTGTAGGTCCTGAGCAGCAGTGAGGCCTCGGGGCTGGGAACAGAACTCACTCTCTGGGAAGGCTTCTTCCTTCTGCCACCATCCTCAGGCATGAGAGAAATCAAGTCAGCAGTAGATAAGAGCAGAGGCACCTGGGTGGCACAGTCAGCTAAGTGTCCGACTCTTGATTTTGGCTCAGGTCGTGATCTCAGGGTTGTGAGATCGAGCCCCATGTCGTGCTCCATGCTGGGGACGGAGCCTGCTTAGAATTCTCCAACTCTGCCCCTACCCACCCTCTTTTAAAAAAAAAAAAGTAGACAAGAGGCTGGAATGGAGGGCCGAACTTTTGGGGAAGCCAAGTCCAGCAAGGCTTCCCAGGCCCCTCTACCTCCCTATCCCACCAGCCCCACACTGCCAGGCTTACCTATAAATGGGACCATACTTCTGGAAGTTCTGGACCTGGTGGTAGTGGATTTTCTGTGAGCCCATCTCCCTCCAGAAATTGTACAGATTTAGCCAGCCATTGTTTCCAGGGGTGGGGATCTCACTGAAGGGGCGAGGAATCTGAGTGGAGATACTGGCCCCCTCCCCAGTGGGCATCCTGGGATGCCCCAGACCCTCCCGCATGGCACTCAGGACGGGTGGGCAGCCTTTGACCAGGACTGAGCGAAGAGGAAGCCCCTTGGCCAGCATGCTGTCCCCCACGGCGGCTGCAACCCCTGCTCGGCTCGCACTGCAGCGGGACTGCCAGGGTGACTCCGGCCCTGGACCCCCAAGGTCCAGCTTATAAGCACCAGCTCAAGGCTAAGTGAGCTAACAAAGCGGTCCACCTCCCTCCTTCTCCTATTGGCTCCAGCCCACACACAGCCCCTCCCAGACTTCGGGTGCCAAGGCTCCGACTGGGATTTCTGCCACCAGAGAGACTTCCCAAAGCACAAGGAGACACCCGCCCCCAATCTGTGTCCTTACTGTCAGCCCCAGCAGGCCCCTGAAGTGGTCAGTGTTGGGGTCCGTTATCAAAGGAGCGAGACTAATACAAATTGAAAGTAAGGCAAAGTTTTATTTTTATGCCAGGCATCAGAAGTCAGACTGATCGGCCAGGGCCGCCTCCAAAGAGGGTGACCCCGTCCCGATCTCACAGGCTGGTTTTATAGGGCATAACCTCAGACCCAAGTTACATGGCTTCTATTGTTAAGGCATTTACTCCAGAATCAACACCCGGAACCAATACCAGGAACTACTGGGGCGTTTATTCCCGGAATGAAGTCTTTAGATGTAAACAACAATATGGCTACCCAGGTAATATGGAGTCACTCTGGCTAAGCAGGCCCTAATAGTTAAACAGGTTTTAACATTAAATTGGCCCTAACAGTCAGGTTTGTGCCTTTCCTCCTGCTTCCGCCTACAGTGGGACCCAGCCGCTGGCAGACATCCTTGAGGACGGGCGGACAACCTGGGGTTAGGGATGCTTATAAGGGGCCCAAAAGGAGGTGAGAGCCACCATGCAGCTCTCGGGCAGCCCTTTCTTATAATAGATGATAGATACATAGATACGTAGATATAGTGACAGATTATTATAAACTGTTTTAAAACAGTTCCCCTATTTTTTAAAATTTAAATTCAATTAACATATAATGTATTATTGGTTTCAGAGGTCTAGTGATTCATCAGTCTTGCATAACACCTAGTGCTCATTATATCACGTGTCCTCCTTAATGTCCACACCCAGTTATCCAGCAACCCTCAGTTTGAGAGTTTCAGAGTCTCTTAAGGTTTGTCTCCCTCTCTGGTTTCCTCTTGTTTTATTTTTTCCTCTCTTCCCCTGTGATCCTGTTTTGGTTCTAAATTCCACACATCAGTGAGATCATATGATAATTGTCTTTCTCTGATTGACTTACTTCACTTAGCATAATACCCTCTAATTCCATCCACGTCATTGTAAATTGTAAGATTTCACTTTTTGATGGCTGAGTAATATTCCATTGTATATATGAACCACATCTTCTTTATCCATTCACCTGTCAGTGGACATCTGGGCTCTTCCCATAGTTTGGCTATTGTGGACATTGCTGCTGTGAACATTGGGGTGCACCTGTCCCTTCAGATCACTACATTTGTTTCTTTGGGGTAAATACCCAGCAGTGCAATTGCTGGAGCATAGGGTCAGTTCTCCAATTTTTAAAGTTCTACTTTTTCTGCTTGGAAAAAAAAAAAAAAACACAAAGCCTGTATTTTCTGAAAATGTTGTAAGTGGCAAGTATTGTTATCATTATTTTTTAAAATACTACTATTAAGAAATAAACTAAATTACAGTCAAGGTTGCTCATTGTAGAACACTAAGGAAAAGGAACAAGAAAAATCAAAATCTCCCAAGCCTCTAACACTGAGTGAAAGAACCCAGCAGAAGGGCAGGTGCTGTGGGACTCCACCCCCAGTGAAGTGGGAGAATTGGGGAAATGAGCATGTGGTGTTAGACTCCCTCTTGGGGTGCAGGGGCTCGTTAGGTGTCCGACTCTTGATTTCAGCTCAGGTCATGATCTCAGGGTCCTGGGCTGGAGCCCCATGTTGAGCCCAGCGGGGAGTCTGCTCAGGCGCTTTCCCTTTGCCCCTCTCCCCAACACACGTGCTCTCTCAAATAAATAAATAAATTTTTTTTTTTAATCTCTTCCATGTCTTTAAAAAAAAAAAAAAAAAAGAAAGAAAATTATCGTTTCTCTTGTGCGGTAATGCCAGGGCAGGGCACTGCTGGAGTGCTGGAGAAGCTCTCTGTCTTGACCTGTATATTTACATATGTAAAAATTCACCCGACCTATACATTTGTAATATTTGCATTTTATGGAATATAAGTTACTGCAATAAAAATGTAAAAAAAAAAACAACAACAAAAACCCTTTCTAACAGACTCTTTTACCTATAAAAAAAACAATGGACCTTTCCAAAGAGGACACAGCCTCACCAGGTAGGCATTAAACCCAGCTCAAGCTCCAGGGTCACTTCCTCTCCCTAAGGTAAGGGGGAAGGCGAAGGAAGTCCCCTGGGTCAAGGGAAAGCAAATAGTCACTAGGGGCAGGGCACGCCCCCCCAATCCCCCCCCAGCCCCAGGCAGCCTTGGTCCCCAGAAGCTGTATGGGTCACTGCCCCCTGGCTGGGAAGGGGCAGCAGTGGGTCCCAGCAAGTGTGACAGCCACACCCAAACCTCTGTCCGCTGGCCCAGGCGGCAGCCAGTGGCCTCTCCCTATATATGGGGCCGGTGAAAGTGGTCCCAGCTTCCATCAAAACCTGCTGGACATCCAGGTGGGGCTGCCCAGACACAAATGCTCCCAGACTGAGTTTTTTGAAGACTCTCTCACTGAGGACTCTATACTCCTCCTCAAGGCAGAAACCGGAAACTCTCTTTTCCAGCGTCACTTGGGTTAGGAAAGCAGGCAGATAGCTGGGGCTCCCCCAATCAGAGCCCCCTCAGGAAATTTTGGTTGAGAAGGCAGAGGCAGTAAGAGGCAAGTGCCATGTGAAGCCCTCTGTGGCATGTGTGGGGGCGAAGACCTCCTGGCGGGCGGGGGCCAGCTGCAGCAGGGGACCCCGGGGGTTGGGGGCACTGGCATGTGATTCAGGTAACGGTCCTGGCCCCTTGGTATCCAAGCTTGATTATCCACCCTCCCGGAGATCTTGTCAACCACACAATGTCTCCTGATAAACCCTTCCCTGGGAAGTATTAGCTGGAGTGAATTCTGTTGTTGATGACATGCGACTCCGAATGATACAAGAGTAAACAATCACGTGGCTAAAAATCTGTCACATGCCTGCATTTCAAACCTAAATTAACCAAGTTGAATGATTTTGAAACATCCTACTTTTAATTTATGCCCCCATACAGGCTTGAACTCATTAAGGGGACATTCTGGGAACAAAAGAGACAAAGTCTCATGATAAAGTCATGTTCTGTGGAAAGAGGGCAGCTGAGGTTTGTTACGAGGACCACCAACACTAGAGCCCAGGACTACACCATCCTGAGATAAACACAAACCCTGGTTAAAAACATGTTCTTATATTTCCTTCCAATCCTTTCCAAGTGGATTCTTTTTTTTTTTTTTTTTAAGATTTTATTTATTTATTTGACAGAGACAGAGATCATGAGTAGGCAGAGAGAGGGGAAAGCAGGCTCCTCGTTGAGCAGAGAACCCGATGTGGGGCTCGATCCCAGGACCCTGAGATTATGACCTGAGCCAAAGGCAGAGGCTTAACCCACTGAGCCACCCAGGCACCCCTCAAGTGAATTCTTTTCTGTTGTCTTCTTTCTTTCTCTGAGGGGTTGAAATTTTATTTTTATTTCAATGTATAGTTTACCCCCAATAATCTATAGAATGGCTTAAAAACTCAATTAGCACCTGTACAAGTCTGGGTTCAGCCAGAGAAGCAGAACTAGAGGGAGGGGCGTGAGGGATGGCTTGTGCAACGCCGGGCCGGCTGGATGAGTGTGAAGTTCACCAGCACCTGTCAGAAGGGCAGGCTGGACGCTTGGCACCAGTGGAAGCCACAGCCCACAGGTGCGATTTCTTCTCCTTCTCACCTCTCACCTCTGCTCCTGAGGCCCTTGGACAGGTTGAAGCAGACCCACCAGATTGTCTAGGATAACATTCTTTACTTCAAATCAACTAATTATGGATTCAAATCACATCTACAAACTGCCTTCCCAGCAACACCCAGCTCAGTGTTTGAACAACGGAGGCCTGGAGCCTGGCGATGCCAATGTCTCCAAATGAACATCACATTACTACTAAGCTTATAAGGAAAAATCGCAATCCTCTACTCCAGCCCTCCCAACTCTTGATACCACTTCCCAGAGGGGAATGAAACTCTCTTGACATAATCAAACTCATCAGGTTCCCATCCCTCTCCACTTCTTCTTGGAAGCCTTCCTCCTGGAGCCTGACATGCACTTGCTTTCCCCCATCCATGCTGCTCATCTCTGAGCCCCATGAGAGCTACCTTCCAGGGACCTCTCCCTCTGCCCTCTGAGCCTCCCCCCTTCCCCACCACACATGCTCTCTCTCTAAAAAAGAAGAAGAAAGGAGTGCATGAAAAGTAATATGTTAAGACCTTGCTTACCTAACAGTGTCTTTATTCTGCCCTCACAGATGGAGAGTTCAGCTGGAGATAGAATTCTAGGTTGGGAATAATTTTTTTTAAAGATTTATTTATTCATTTGAGGGACGGGGGGGCAGAGGGGGAGATCATCTCAAGCAGACTTCCCGCTGAGTGTAGAGCCTGACTTGGGGCTCAGTCTCACAACCCTGGGATCAAAGACCTGAGCTGAAACCAAGAGTCAGATGCTCAACTGACTGAGCCACCCAGGAGGCCCTAGGTTGGGAATAATTTTTGATTTAAAAAATAATAATAATATTTGAAAGCAGAGCTCCATGATCTTCCACTTTGTGGAACCTCCGTTGAGAAATCCAAAGGCTTTCTGATCACTGAACACTTCCTTGCATTCATCCTCCCCGCCGCTGCCCCCCTCCTCCTGCCCTCCGGTCCCTCTTGGGACCTGCTCTGCCTTTTGGCTGGCTCAAATTTCACAATGCCAGCTTGCCATATCAGTTCTTGGGCTGGGTGTTTGGTAAGCCCTCTCATCCAGAAACTCAAGTCTTCACATTTCTGGACACTTTTTTTGTACAATGTATTTCGTAGTTTCTCCCTCTGCTTCCTCTTCTCTCCATTTCTGGAACTCCTATTCATCTAGGAACCTCATGAACCTATCTGGTGCTAATTTTTTTTCTTTTTCTTTTTCTTTTTTTTAATTAACATATAATGTATTATTTGCCCCAGGGGTACAGGTCTGTGAATTTCCAGGGTTACACACCTCACAGCACTCACCATAGCACATACTATCCCCAATGTCCATAAGCCAACCACCCTCTCCATGTCCCCTCCCCCGCCCCCCGCAACCCTCAGTTTGTTTTGTGAGATTAAGAGTCTCTTATGGTTTGTCTCCCTCCCTATCCCGTCTTGTTTCATTTCTGATTTTTTTTCTTAATCTCCCACATTACATTGTCTTCTCATCCCACCTAGTGAGAGATTCCCTACTTCCACTTCTAAACTCTCTATAGAAATTTTTGTTTCCACGGTTTTTCTTTTTTACTGTCCTCAGGCCCCTTCCTATATCTGGATATGGATATAATATAGACGTAATGGCACTTCAAGCCTCTCCAAGATATTAATCATACTGTTGTTTAGTTGTTTGGGTTCTTTGGGTGTTTTTGTCTGTTTTCTTTTGCTCTCTCTGTTGTCCCTGTTTCTCTGAGTTCCTTTTTCTGTTTGTTTTGATTCATGCCTTTCATGTTGGAAGTTTCCTCAGGTCGGGGCACCTGGGTGGCTAAGTCACTGGGCGTCTGCCTTCTGCTCAGATCATGATCCCAGGGTCCTGGGATCGAGCCCTGCATCAGGCTCCCTGCTCATTGGGAAGCCTGCTTCTCCCACTCCCCCTGCTTGTGTTCCCTCTCTCACTGTGTCTCTGTATGTCAAATAAATAAATAAAATCTTTAAAAAAAAAAAGAGAGAGAGAGAGAGAAAAGAAAATACCCTTTAAAAAAGAAGAAGAAGGGGCACCTGGGTGGCTCAGTGGGTTAAAGCCTCTGCCTTCAGCTCAGGTCATGATCCCAGGGTCCTGGTATCGAGCCCCCATCGGGCTTTCTGCTCAGCAGGGAGCCTGCTTCTTCCTCTCTCTCTCTGCCTGCCTCTCTGCCTACTTGTGATCTGTCTGTCAAATAAATAAATAAAATCTTTAAAAGAAATAAAAAAATAAAAAAGAAGAAGAAGAAGTTTCCTTAAGTGTCTACAGATTTGGGGCAGTTCACTAGACATCATGCCAAATTATAGAGTCAAAACCCAAGAGGCTGGCTAGCTTGGAGCATGTTGGGGACTTGTCCAGCTATTGGAGTGGTGCAGGGTTTCCCCAGGGAGGACTCTGACAGATCTCCAAGGTCAGCAGCTACCTGACTTTCCACATCAGCTGCTCATCTTCCCTGAGGAACAGTCTTGTACATTTTCAGTATGGGACCCCTCACTTGCCTTGCTGTGGCTGACGTCCCCAGGGCCAGAGCCTTCCTGGTTCAGTGAATCCAGAGAGCAGACCTTACCACATTGACCCAGAATCCCTCCAGGTGGTCTGTGCACACAGCCAAGGTCATGGTGTTCACACAATTTTGTGCCCTACTGCGTTTTCACCCAGATTGTCATAAGCATTTTCCTTATTATGAAATGTTCCAAACTGTCTTTTGGAAAAAAACCTCATCATATTCTGTGATTGTGCTTATCTGTGCCTTATTCTTTCACATTCAAAACTCTAAGGTTCAGAGGTCACCTTGGGTGCTTAGGAAGGGCCAGACCATGCCAGGTAACAACCAAGAGGGGTGGATGTTATTGATATATTCCCACACCTGCAGCATTCCACATCTCTACTCCAGGCACTAGGCTAGGGGATGGCACAGAGGGGAGGGACACATGGGCCCTGGCCTCGGGGAGGGCACAGTCCAGGGAAGCAGCATGAAATCAAAGGCACTAGAAGGCTTCCGGCCTCTGCAGAGAAGAATGAAGTGGGATTTGTGGGTTGGGGCTCAGTGGTCTCTATGGGTGGGGAGCAGTAGAAGATGGGAATCCTTCGAGGACAAAGGAGGAGCACTTCCAGAAGGCAGGCAAGGACCAGGGAAGGGCCAAATTTCAAGATGAGAGCAGATAAGCTTATGAAAGCCTACAGAGGGAGAGGCCATGGGGCTGGGTCAGCCAGTGTGGCCCTTCTCACTCCCGCAAGCTTCCATGCCATCTGGCCCTGAGCACTAAACTGTTCTACCCCAGCAGCCGGCTGGTCTCTAGCCTGTGCCCTCCTCCCTGAAGCAGTTGTGGAAGGAGCAATTCCAGAGAGGAAATGAGACACTGAACAGGAGGAGTTAGATGGCAGCCTGGAAGGAACCCAGCCTCTTACTTGTTGGAGGTCCTGAGACACTGATGTGTCTTCTCTGAGAGTTCCCCTCTGCACCGTGAGTTACCCAAGACGTCCCCGGAAGTCAGAGGACACTGTCCTTGGAACCCTGTGCAGGGACCTTATACTCCATGGATCATGGTTCTGGACATCCCCCCAGAGGAGCACAGGGAAGGGGGGAAGGAACCTGGACAGTACCCAGATGGGACAGATAGGTCGAGTCAGGATGCCTTGTATTTCCCTCTTCCTGGGCAAAATCAGGGGGACCTGTGCAGGGAGAAGGAGAAGCCAGGTAGGAGGCAGGGCTAGGAGAGCACGTGAACAGGCCCAGAACCTGGATGGAGGGGACTGAGGGAGTGGGGGCAAGGCCAGTGGATACAGGAGGGCAATCAGCTCCACAGAAAGTTCTTTCTGGGTCACACTATGCCTGGCGATGATGGGCAAAGCTGGGGATGAGGGGGGCGAAAAACAGGGAAAATGGGCACTGTGTCTCCAGCTGGGGCCCCGCCCTCAGCACGCTACACCCCGACAAGAGTGAAGAACTTGGCCCCCAGTGAGTAGGACATGCCTTGTCCAATGTTTGAAGCTCCATCAACAGGGAACCTGCTTCCCTTGCTCAGCCCAGCCTCCTGGCCCATGGCTCCAGAATGTCCCCCAGCCCCCTTCAACCCACAGCCACAAGCAGCCAAAATGGGGAAACCAGACTAGCCCCCAACAGAAGTAGGGAAGTGTGTTCCCAGGCCACCTGCCTGCCAAGCATCTGGATTTGGGAACATTGAGAAGATCCTGGTTTTCCATTTCTGCCACTGAGCAAGCCCCATGACTTTCCATGTCCACATCCTCGAACAGAATGGACATTTCCTATGTCCCCGCGACCTTACATGCATTATTCCACTTAATCATCGCCCTTCCTTGAGGCAGGTCCTAGTACTTTCCCTGTTTCAGAGATGAGGAAACCAAGGTGTAGACAGATGGGTATTTGCCTGAAGTCACAGCAACAGAACTGGGATTAAAAGCCCAGGCAACCCGCTGGGGCGCCTGGCTGGCTCACTCAGTGGAACATGCAACTCTTGACCTCAGGGCAATAAGTTCAAGCCCCATGTTGGGTGTGGAGAGTACTTAAGGAGGAGGAGGAGAAGAAGAAGAAGAAGGAGATGAAGGAGAAGAAGAAGTAGTCGCCCCCAGTGGTCCCTCTCCCAGGCCTGGGCTCTCAGTCCCTTTGCTGTGCTGCTGAGAAGGCCTGAAGGCACCAAAGGAGGGCAAATAATGAACACTTTGCATTCTAGAAGCCAGTGACCAGTTCCCCTAAACTGACCTAGCTTTCACAGGCTAAGAGACGTGGAAAGGCCCTTGGGTATCATTTCTTTAGGCTCCAATTATACAGATGAGAATACTGAGATCCAAAGAGGGGCAGAGACTTGCCCTGAGTCACTAGAGCAAAGCAGGAACAGAGGCAGGCCTGAAGCCAGGCCTTGAGGCCCCAAAGAGCCACAGAGGCCCAAATCAAGAGTGGCTATTGGAAGAGGCACAGCCATTTCCTCCCCAACAGCCTGTCCTGTATGAGGCCAACCCAGCAATCTCTGCGGACTTGCAGAGTATGGGCACTTGGCTGATGATAGATGGGAAGTCCAGATGAGGAAGAGGAGGAATGAGAAGACCTTCATCCCCCAGGCCTTGAAGAAACTTGAAACAAAGGAATTTCACCTTGAACCCCAATCCTTGTCATCCTTCCTCAGCTGGCCCTGATCTGGAGCCAAGATTCAACATGGCTGACTCAGAAGGAGCCCTGGGTCCCTTGAGTGAGGTCTGTGGTCAGGCCACTCTGGACTCACTCCAAGATCTTGGCCAATCAGATCACCACCCAACCTGGAATGTCAGCTTCTCCCTCTCCACCCCAAGATCTCTGGTCTCTCTCCACAACCCCTCCATTCTACCCCTACCACTCTACCACACCCCCAGACCCATCCCAGCCAAAGCTCAGCCCCCCATATATCCTTCCTACACCCAACACCTTCCCAGACAACAAAGATCTACTATAATAGACTTTTGACAAACTACAGTCCACTTGATAAAAGGGTCACATCAGAAAGCACACACACATGCCATGGAGAATATTTCATGGCAATAAAACACCCTATGTTTTTCACATTGGACAATATGATTTCTCTCCATTTTTTTTCAGACTCTTGTCTGCTGGGAAACAAAGGGTATATTTAAAACACACCTAGAAGAGACAGATAGTAGTGTAGTATTTTTTTAGGGCTGAGGGGAGGATATCTAAAAGGCACGGAGTTTTAGGGCACCTTGGTGGCTCAGTTGGCTGGGATTCGAACTCTTGATTTTGGCTCAGGTCATGATCTTGGGATCATGGGATCAAGCCCTATACTGAGTGGGGAGTCTACTTCAGATTCTCTCTCCCTCTCCTGACCCTTCCCCCTCTTGTGTTCTCTCTCTCTCTCTCTCAAATAAATAAATCTTTTTTAAAAATAAAAATAAATAAAAGGTATGGAGTTTCTTTTTGGGGTGATGAGCATGAAAATATTCTAGAATTGGGATGGGTGGCTCAGTCGGTTAAGCATCTTCCTTTGGCTCAGGTCATGATCCCAGGGTCATGGGATCAAGTCCTACATCGGGTTCCTTGCTTGGCAGGGAGGCTGCTTCTCTCTCTCCCTCTGCCTGACACTCTGTCTGCTTTTGCTCTCACTTTCTCTGTCAAATAAATTAATAAAATCTTCAAAAAAGAGAAAAGAAAATGTTCTAGAATTGATTGTGGTGATTGTTGTCTGTGAATGTACTAGAAAATATTGAATTGTACAGTTTAAATGCATGAATTGTGTGGTATGTGAATTAGATCTCAATAAAGCTGTTAACACACACACACACACACACACACACACACACACACAGAGGCTGACGTCCTCCTGACCACTTCTTTTGTGTTTATCAGCCCACAGATTCACCCACAGTGAATGCTGTCCCTATACAGACACCTGCCCCGGGATTCAAATAGTGTTGGGCCATTTCCAACAACTTTAGAGCAGCAGGTTTTTAAGGGGGAAAATATAAATATATATCTGCACTTCTCCAAAGTGATTATTGCTCTCCCCGGAGGTGTGACCATGGGCCCCTCCACACATGGACCTTCTGATAAAGAGAGTTTGAAGGGAGCTGTTTTGCCTCATGGCTGACCTCGAGCCTGGAATGACATCAGCCGGGGAAGGCCACACATCTCACAGGCAGGACTGGGGCAATGAGTCTCCACAGAAAAAAGCAGTTAACTTGTTTTCCCTCACAGAAGCACAGTTCCAAGGTAAAGTTCATAAATTCTTCACTGAAAGCCAAGCACGTTTTTTTTTTGTTGTTGTTGTTGTTTTTTAAGATTTTACTTATTTATTTGACAGACAGAGATCACAAGTAGGCAGAGAAGCGGGCAGAGAGAGGAGGAAGCAGGCTCCCTGCTGAGCAGAGAGCCGGACTCGGGGTTCAATCCCAGGACCCTGGGATCATGACCTGAGCTGAAGGCAGAGGCTTTAACCCACTGAGCCACCCAGGCGCCCCCAAGCACGTTGTTTTAAGTGCCCCCCTCTAACTTCTTCCTCCCTGGGAGGAGCTCTGTTAGGCCCCGCATGGAAGACCTGTAGTCCTCTTCTGGGCGGCGCCCCAGATTTAGTCAGGCCTCCCTCCACAACTGCCCCTCAGCACATGTGTCTCAGGGAGTGACTTCTGGGAGTGCCCCAGGCCAATGTTTTTAGCCTCATCCTGCACCCCCCACCCACCCAGTTGTTGGTTGAAGGACAGGCCTGTGATTAGTCGGGCCACTGAGATGTGAGGAAGGGTTTGCGGAGGCTTCTGGGACAGAGGCTTCTTCCCTTTACTGGAAGAACTTCTAGAATCACATCATTATCCCTGGACACACTGAATTACGGTAGTTATCTATTGCTGCTTAATGAATTATTCCGAAATGGAGGCTTGGAACAACAAATGTGCCTTACCTCAGTTTCTATGGGCCAGGAATCCAGGGACAGCTCTGCTGGGTGGCCCTAGCTCACAGTGTCCCGTGAAGGGCTGCCGTCACCTCACGTCTGGCCGGCCCCAAGGACCAATTCCCAAGCTCATTGGATGAAAGTGGCCTGACTTCCAGATCTTTCAGTGGCTACCAGCAGGGGACTTAGTTCTCCCCGGCTGTTGGTTGGAGGCCTCGTGTTTCACCTCATGGGCTCGTCCCAGGCTGCCTGACCATCCTCATAACATGGCAGCTGGTTTTCCCTAGAGTGAGAGATCCAATCAAGAGCAAGCAGAAAGCTGCATTCTCTTTCATGCCCTGATCTCCGAAGCTCTGCCATCCCTTGGAAGAACAGTCGAGAAGCAGGGAATTTGGCTCCACCTTTTATTTTTTTTTTTAAGATTTTTTTTAATTTATTTATTTGAGAGAGAGACAGTGAGAGAGAGCATGAGCTAGGAGAAGGTCAGAGAGAGAAGCAGACTCCCCGTGGAGCTGGGAGCCCGATGCGGGACTCGATCCCGGGACTCCAGGATCATGACCTGAGCCGAAGGCAGTCATCCAACCAACTGTGGCTCCACCTTTTAAAGGAGGTGTTAAGGGGCATCTGGGTGGCTCAGTGGGTTAAAGCCTCTGCCTTCCGCTCAGGTCATGATCCCAGGGTCCTGGGATTGAGCCCTGTATCACTCACCACCCCACCCCACCTACTTATGATCTCTGTCAAATAAATAAATAAAATCTTTAAAAGAAAAAAAAAAAAAAAAGGAGGGGTCAGGAATCTGTGGACACGTCTTCATCTGCACTGAGGAAGCTTACACGGCCCCCAGGACTGCGGGCAGCCATCTTGCAGTTACCAAGGGGAGCCAGTTTTTAGAAAGATGTAAATAAATCAGGCCCTTGATGCTACTCTAGAGATTTTGGATTAAAGCAGCCCTAAACCAGGCCTACTTTGAGACTTTCCAACACATAAGCTGATAAATCCTCTTCCTAGTTTCAGCCAATTTGAGCTGGGCTTTCTGTGGCTTGGAATCAAGCATGATCCCCTTAGAAATGAAGAGGACGGTGCAGAGTCACATGGTCTAGTCACCCATGGTGGATTATAAGGGCAAGAGCACCCACTGCCTTGGGGGAGGGGCGGTCCAGGACACTGCCCACCTGCTCACGAGGCTGTCCTGAGCAGAGGGGCCTGCGGGCTCTGTCCTAAGTGACAAGCAGCATAAGTGTGCCCCTTCATCTGAGGAGGAGACCCAGTTCAGAAGGCACTCTAGGACAGTCACACATCTGTCATTTTCTCATTTTGTTCCCCAGAGAGAAGGCTCAAATGTCAGATTTTTTAGATCAAACCAAAGTCCAGGAGATGCATGAGTCGCGTCCCAGAAACGAGACCAAGTCCGTGCACTCTGTCTTTAAGAGGTCCTAACACCCTCCACACTACTAAAGCTCGTTCTGGACATGCCTTCCTACGACTTCCACCTCCAACTCAGACAAACACCCACATGTAGTGGGAAAAACATCAACGCTTTTAAGAATCTGACAAACTCGTGGTCAAGTTTCATACCTACCCCCTACCGGGCGTGAGGCCCTTGTCAAATTCTTAGGCTCTTCCTCTGCTCATGGAAAAATCAGCACCCACCACACCAGACTATCGCAGGAAATAATGGACTCATACACTGTTTCTTCATCTATTTATCTATCTATCTACCTACCTGTCTATACACATAACGTATACACACAGAGAGACACTGGGCGGTACAGTCAGTTGAGCGTCCAACTCTTGGATTCGGCTGGGGTTGTGATCTCAGGGTCGTGCGAGGCTTGTGTTGGGCTCCACATTCAGCATGGAGTCTGCTTGGATCCTCTCTCCTCCTGGCCCTCCTCATGTGCTCCCTTTCTCTCACAAAAAAATAAATACACACACACACATGCGTATATAATTTTTCCTCCCCCTCTCTCTGTTCTTGCCAGTGCCCAAACTGAAGCTTTCACCCCCTCAAAAGTGATGGGGGCCCAGTGTCCACCCTCACTGAGCCCTTCACGATGGAAAAGGGATTTCTCTGACGGATGAGGCTGGACCAGCGAGCAGGCATGCCTGAGTCCTTCTGGCCCTCCCGGGAGGGCTGGCCAGTGCTTACAGAGCCCATATCCCCTCCTCCTCCCCTGCCTCCTGCATTCCCTACTTCACCCTGTCGCTCTCAGAGTGGGACTGGTACATGCTTCAATCCATCGAGAATGTTGCCTGTGACCGAGATGGAGATTAGACTGACTGGGATCTGATTTGGGTGGATACACAGCAAATCCAAAGTACGGGCTTACCTAAAATAGGAGCCTGCTCTCTGACACAAAGAGACCCCCGAGCTGAGCCATCTGGAGCTAACGCATCAGCCCTATCAACAGCCAAGCTCTGTCCTGCTCCGTGCATGTCAGCTCCTAGCTTGGATCTCCTTGGCCACATCCCAGCCCCAGATGATGCTGGACCTCTAACCGTGTCGCTGGAGAGAAGAAAAAAGAGCTAAAGAACACAGAAAGGGCCCTCCCTGCTGAGGAGCTCCACTGAAGGGACCTTCCTCCAGGTGCCACCCAGGCCCAGTTACGTCTCATTGACAGAACCTGACTACATGAGGGCACCTAGCTACAGAGAGGCTGGGAAAGGCAGTTTTCACTTTGCTGGCAACATGGCCAGCTAGCAGGCTTGGCCACAGTAAGTTAGGCTAAGTCAGGAAGGAATGGCAAGGGAGCCTGGTCCTTCCATCCGGTTTCACCAAGAATGAAGCTGAGAATCTGACCCTGTCTGACATCTGGCTCTATTGTTCAATCTCTGCAGAATTTCCAGGGGGCAAGAATGTATCTGGGACCCCAGAAAGCCCCTAGGACTGTGCCTGACACAGTATTTTCCTTCCTGTGGTAGACACTCTGTAAGAGAGTTCCCTGTCTCATGATGAGCCCCTCTTCTCAGGGAAAGACCCTCAAAACACAGAAGTGGGTCTCAAGCAATCCTCCCCTCTGGCCACAGATGACAGTTCTACCTGAGTATCAGTTGACCCAGACCAGGCCATTCATGGTCCCTTCCAGAACCTTCTAAAGTTCATGTAAGAGACAGCATCAGTCCTTCTGTAGTGGCCAAATGCTGAGATGTAAGTCCATGTTCTGTCCACCCGGAGAGAAAAAGCCAATAGAGAGAGGGAAGCCAGAGCCAGAGCAACTCAGAGATGAGCACTACAAAGCACACGAGTCACAGCTGGGACTTTGCTCCTGTTCCCAGAGCCCCCAGAGGCCCAGCTGCCCCTCCGTCCTTCAGTCCAGTACAGAGTCCACAGGCATCTAGCCCTGCCACCAGGGGCCAGCAGCCTTTGGGGTCAGAGGGGGCCTCGGGAATACAGGATGGGGGAAAGACAGTGTCCAAAGACAGAGAATGCTGGGCAGACCAGAGACACAGTAATACAGTTTTACTTCATGAAATAAACAGAGGCTTTGGAGCTAGATGGAGGCAGGCCACGTCTTACATCCACTGCTGAGTGGTCGGGTGCCCTTGAGCAAGCTATTGGAGCCTTAACTTTTTCATCTTTAAAATGGGGCATCACGCCTGCTTCTCAGGATTGTTGCAAGGATTAAGATAATGAGGCACTCTGAAAATGGGTGGGTTCTCAGAGTAGCCTAGCTAATGGATCCTGGTCTATTCCTTCTAGCCAGAGAGAGTGAAATAAAGGAGAATATGGGACTAAGTTGACAGAACTTTTGGGGTGGAAGTAAAGTCGGGTGGGGATGGGGAGAAGATGCCTCCCATCACAACCCTCCTGTAAGAATTTGCTCCACTAGGGCCAAGCACCCACGTGGACTTCCCATGGGGGAAGAGAAAGCCTGAGCCTTAATCTTCATTCAGAGACCCTGTGTAGCCCCTCCCCACTCCGATAAGATCCCAGGCCCCCGTAGATCCAGAGGAGCCCCTGCACCCCAACTGAAGAAGTAAAAGGACACTACTCCTTCCTCTCCCCTTCACCATCCCTGTCCCCACCTGTCCCCTAAGACTTCCCTGTGCCCCATCGCCAACCTCAACCCCTCATGATCACTGATTTCCTGCCTCCTGCCTCACCCTAAGACAAAGAGCTGTTTTTAGGACCTCTGCTCTGTAAGCCCTGGCATCTTTATTTTTGACAGCTTCACCCCATTACCAGTGCAAACATATTAAAATATTAAAAATCTGCTGTAAAATTCTTGAGAGAATATTTATAATTTTGCTCTTGAAACCATTTGGCTAGGAGTAACTGATTTAAATCACAATTGGGAAATCTTATAAAACCTAGCCCACACATTCCTTCCAATGTAATGAAAATTTTATGAATCCTAAATTTAACAATTAATGAGGTTGATATAATGTTATAGTAGGACATTTGATTAAGAATTTATTGATTTCAATTTCACAGTGTTCTTATTTTAGAGCCAATCATTTGATTTCACAGGGTCCCCTTCGGGGGCTCGGGCCATGGGTTTCTCTAATGGATAACACAGAAGTAACCTGGACCCATAGGTCTTCCTTATCTTCCACCCAGGGCATACACACCTTCACACACACACACACACACACACTTAAGGACAAACATTGCCTTGGCTGGACTGGGGAGGCACAGCCCAGCTGCGCATTGGGGAGGACAATGGAGCCAGTTAAGAGAAGGGGGGGAAACAATGTCATGTCATGTCCCATCATGAAAGAAAGGACTTCCTACTGCAACCAGTGGTGGGAGCTGCTGAGGGCACAGAGTCTGAGACAAGCCGGCCTCAGAAGCTGGCACAGACACTTCTTCCCTCCTGAGGAGGGCAGGTACTGGTGGCAGGAGAAGGGACCACCCACCCTGATTTTTACAACCAGCCACACAGCAGTTGTGCAAACCTACAGGCGGACTACAGAAGCACGTGGACACAGGGGCTTCTCCAGGGCACCAGGGCAGTGCCCCACCAGGAGGGCAGGAAAAGCTGACAGGCACAGTCAGACATACAATCAGACACACAGAGGATGGTAAGATGGGGCAGAGAAGGATGGAGGGAGAGAAAGGGGGTGGGGAGAGCAAGTGGCTGAGAAGAAACTCCAATGAGGGCAGGAAGAAAAGCGGAAAGAGGGCTGGGGGCCAGCACTCAGGGGAAGGGAAGCATCTCTTGGGATTGTGGGAGCCCTGGGGCAGCGGCAGCAGCAGCTGGTGTCAATGCCAGCCCAGGGATGGGAGTGCAGGGACACCAATTCCTCTGAGAGTCCTTGCTTGTTAGGTCACCAAAGCCTTCTGGAGGCAGAAGGATCTGAGAAGGCATCTGTGCTTGGCAAGAACCTCCCCAGCACCCCTACCACCCCTCGGAACCAGAGGGAGGGGCTGGGCCGAGGCAGAGAAAGGCCACTTTGTGCTCACTCCAAGGTCACGGGGGAGTATCGAGGTATCTGCCGCACACCTGCCACACCTTTCGCCCCAGCTTGTCCTCGCTTCAGAAGTTAAACATCACGCCACTAGGTGGAGCCAAAGTCCACGGCAACGGCAATCGGCCGCCCGGGTTTAAGAGGATGGTGGGCCCGAGAGGCAGAGGACTAAAGGAGAAAAGGGCTAAGTCTCGGCCCTACGGCGGGGCCAGGAAGGGGACGGGACAGCCGGCGGACCTACAAAGTCGGCCTTAGACATAAAGGTTAAACGGTCTCATAGCGGGGCGGGAAGTCGGGAGGAAGCGCAGGTGACGAAGGTGCCGCCTACGAATAGGGCGATCCCGAGAGCGGGCACTGACCGGGTACACGCTTGGCCCTGGGGCAGGTACCTGGGCCGCTGTCCCTTCCAGCACCTACAAGAGCCGAGCGGAGTCCCAGGATTCCGCGGACAAGCGCAGGTGACCCAGTAGCGGAACGCGCCCACCCGCTGCCCGGGCAGGTGGAGGCGGCCGGGCGGGGTGGGGCGGGGCTCGGCCCAGGAGGCTTCCCATTGGACGTGGGGGTTGCTGGGGCTCTCGGATTGGCTGGGGGTGAGGGGCGGGGAAAAGGGCGGAGCTGAGAGCCGTAAAACCCTGAATAGAGAATACGTGGAGAAGGTGCGGGAACCTGGCGCAGGTGTGGCGCGTTGGTTTCAGGCTGGAGCGTGAGCTCCAGAACTGAAGCGGGGTCTGGGGTAGGCGTCGGCCATGTTGTCCCCAGGCATAGGTGTGCGGCCGGGGAAGGGACAAGTTGCAGGCTCCTCATTGGAGAGCCTCCGGGACAGCCTGAATCTAGGATTCTTGCCTCCCTCCGGCCAAACCAGGTAGGTGTCTCGACCTTCTCCAACCCCGTCGCCCCTTCTCACCAACAGCGATGTCCTCCCTTCACCTTCATCTTTCCCTTTAAGTCAGTCTCCTCCCAGAGTCCATTAGCGCTCAGCACAGAGTCCGCCCGCTCCCCGTAATGCCTCAGTAGATCCCCCACCCTTCTTGGTGGCCCTTTCACTAGGAGGAAGGAGAGGCAGGGAGCCACAAGGCCACCTGGTTGCCATGAGCGCATTCCTCATTCCACAGACAGGTACACGTGGCAGACCCTGTAAAGGGCACCAGAGCAAAACAGACACGGTCTCTGCTGTTCCCCAGTTTCCACGCCAGGCTGCAGGATGAAGAAGAAGAGACAGGATTTGAGGAAAGGACAGGTTATCTCCACATTGGGGGTGTGGGTGATCATGTCTGGCTTCAACCGTGAAATAAGGAAGTTTGCCGAAATGTGTTGGGGTTAAAGTCATCACACCTGTAAAAACTGAAAATGACCAATTAATATCGACATCAAGAAGAAAAATTGCCCCCTTGTAGCTTTTCCGCTACAACAGGGCGCTGCTTTCAGCAAACCAATATGCAAATACCAACCCAAATGTGACTTCTATTTGGCGGGAAGGGGAAGAAATTCCTTGTTTGACTCTATCCAGGAATCAACCATAAGGTTTCCTTACATGGCAAATTTCCTTTGAAATCTGAAGGAAGAAATGACCTCTGTGGACATACCAAGTGTACCCTCAGGACGGTGCAGCCAGCGCCCGCTAGAGGGCAGCAGAGAGCTGGAGGCGCTAGAGAGAAGCGGGCAATCCACTTCCACTCCAGAGGGCAAGAGTACCCTAATCGAAATACCAATAATAGTTCACATTTATTGAGTGGTTGCTCTAGGCCGGGCAACTTTCTAAGGGCTTATAAAAAATAACCTCATTTGATCCTCCGACCAACTCTATAAGGGGGTGTCCATTCAACAAATGAGGGAACAGAGAGGCTAAGTAACTTGCCTAAGGACACACAGCCAGTAAGTACATGCCAGATATTAACCCTGAGGTGGAGCTGTAGAGCCTGCATGCCTCACACTATGCAATTCTGCTCCCTGGGAAGACGGCGGGCAGGATGGAGAACGGGAGGAGGCAGCTGAGGTCCCTGCAGACATAACCCCTGTGAGCTCTCCAAGGCCAATTGCAGAAGCAGGCACCAGACAAGGGCTTTTGGCTAATCGAGGACTTCAAGTCCTCTGTCAAGGAAGGTCAGAACATCTGAGCTTCCCACCACAGATCGTCCACATGCCTCACCAGGGAGATAGCCATGGGGAAGTGGCCCCAGTCCACCCTGTCACCAGCGACTGGACCCAGCGCGCCAGTGCCCACTGCTGTGATGTACCCTTCCAATTGCCATGGCCTCTCGGGCTTACACGTGGGAAGTTGGCTTCAACCCACTGTCTTCCTCGCCACTTGGGCGGCCCCCGAGCCCACCTAGCCCCACCATGGGCCTGATCAGGCCTCCTCACTGCAGTCAAGAAGGGGCTGGCCAGAGAGGTTGGGGCCCAACAAACATCAAGAAGACATTGAGGAGGAGCCTGTCCAGGACAACCTGGAGAGGCATTTAAGACCAGAACCCAGTCCTTTCTCGTCCTCCTGTATGCAAAGCACTGTGCTCACCGCACCGGCTGCAACGGGATCTCGTGGGGTAACCCGAAACATGCCATCTATCCAGCTGCGTTCTGTTCATTCCTCTTCCGTGCACTATGAGGTGGGAGGCCAGGGCCTCCTGGCTGGGGACAGGCACTGCGTGCGAATGCCCCAGTACATCTTTCTAGATGAGGGTTTCTCAGCTGTGGCACTGCTGGTGTTTTAGCCAGGATCGTTCTTTCTTGTGGGGGCCTATCATGGGTACTGCCTATCATGGGCCTGGTTGAATGTCTAACAACACCCATGGCCTCTCCCCACTAGATGTCAGCAGCACCCCTGCTCCCAGTTGCAACAGTAAAATCATGTCTCCAGACATTGCCAAATGTGCCCTGGGGTTTCAGAAACACTGCAGAAGAGGGGCACCTGGGGGTGCTCAGCAGGTTAGGCGCCTGACTCTTGATTCCAGCTCAGGTCATGATCTCAGGGTGGTGAGATCGTGCTCCACACTGGGTGTGCAGCCTGCTTAAGATTCTCTCCCTCTCCCTCTGCTCCTCCCCCTGCCTTGTTCATGTGCTCGCGCGAAGCACACATGCACACATTCTCTCTCTCTAAAAAAAGAAAAGAAAAGAAACATTGTAGAGGAGATAACAGGAAGCTCCTGGGCTAGGTGACCTGCAGGTTCGTGGGCGTCCCTCCTGTTCTGTGAGCAGAGAGTGGGGCTGCCTGGTGTACAGTTAAATGAGGCAATGGGTGGGAAGCGCTCAGCCTCTGTCTCCTTCCTCATCCCTGACCTTCTGGGATTCTCAGGGGTCTGCTACCCACAGAGAGGCAGGGATGCCACTTTTAAGAACAAATCTGAAAGAGCCAATTCTTTTTTTTTTTTTTTCTTTTTAATGATTTTATTTATTTGACAGAGAGACACAGCGATGGAGGGAACACCAGCAGGGGGAGTGGAAGAGGGAGAAGCAGGCTTCCTGTGGAGCGGGGAGCCTGAAGCCGGGCTCGATCCCAGGACCCTGGGATCATGACCTGAGCCAAAGGCAGACACTTAATGAGCCAGCACCCGCTGGCCCTGGAAGGACCACTTCTTACCCAAGTTCTAAGGGAAGGGAGCTCTTCAGGCACCTTCTCTGAAGCCAGCCCAGCTGCATGGCCTTTCTGCCTGCTCCCCCACCCCACCCCTGCTGTGGCCAGGTTGGGAGGTGTGCGGGAGGATGGCACACTGCCAGGAACCGTTCAGGAGAGGAAGCAGCAGGACCTGCCCCGGGCACCGTTCTCTGTACGTCCTGCCAAGGCCGCCCACACCTCTCACCTCTCTGGGGCCCCACAGCCCTGGTCTGGGAGAGCTGGCTCCCCTCCACCCCAGCACCCACAGACACGGGCCCCAGCTATAGGCCTTCCCTATGTCCCCATGAAAGCCCCGGGGTGAAAATGGGGTAGGTAGAGCCAGCACTTGGTGGCAGATGCTGGAAGCTGACAATCCTGCTTCCCAAGGCAGACCCGGCCTTCTTTCTCTCCTCTTGTTTGGTAGCCCTCATGAAGCGCCACAGTGCCCCACACCCTGCTAGAAGGGTCAGAAGGTCAGAGGTGAACTCTGGGCACACCACAAAGTATTTTACACCCAGCTCCCCAGGCTGGGGTGAGGGCCCTGCCACGTGGCATGTGGTCGTCTGCAGCGGCAGCATTCCCACTGCAGCAGGGACCAAGGCGCCGGTGCGATGTCACCAAAGGCTGAGCTGGTCGTGTGCGTCCGCCCCCGGACACAGTAGCCATAAATAACCTTAGTTTCAGTAACAGTAAAATCATTGAGAAGTGATGCATTTTTAGTGTGTATTTCCCTTTTGAAGACAATGTGGTTTAATTGTAAGTTTGTAAAACTTATTAACAATGGCTGAGTTTAACAACCAGTTCAGAAAATTCCTAAAAATTCAACTACCAGCTCTTGAAAGCCACAGCCAGCCGGCCCCAAGGCCCCACTAAGAATCAGATGTGGTTGGGGCACCTGGGTGGCTCAGTGGGTTAAGCCTCTGCCTTTGGCTCAGGTCATGATCTCAGGGTCTTGGGATCAAGCCCTGCATCAGGCTCTCTGCTCAGCAGGGAGCCTGCTTCCTCCTCTCTCTCTCTGCCTGTCTCTCTGCCTACTTATGATCTCTGTCAAGTAAATAAATAAAATCTTTAAAAAAAAAAAATCAGATGTGGTCCATGACCCCAAGATCATACTAGCTAAGTAAGGCCCACACAGGGTGGGTCATCAGCGGGGGCCAGAGTGGGGCCGTGCAGAAACTGAGGGCTTCAAGGAAGGCTTCCTGAAGGAGGTGGTGTCACACAGAAATCTGAGGGAAGAGTAAGAGGATCCCAGAGAGGGGTGCGCAGTGTGCCTTGCTGAAGGGAGTGCTGCCCAAAGACCAGGAGAGGAGAAAGTGCTTGGCATGCCCCAGAAACCAGAGTGGGAGGCTAGTCCTGCTGCAGGGAAGGTTGGGCTCCTATGCAGGCTCTGCTGTTGACACTTCTGTTACTTGGGGCAAGTCCCCTCCCTTCTCCAGGCATCTTCCTTCTGTCAGACCGGGCCCTTGAGCCAGATGGTCTCCAGGCCTGTTGGCTGTCTAGAGTCCCCAGGAGTCTGTGCAGAGGCCTGGCAAGGGTGGAGGGGAAGGGCCGGCCTGACACCCTCTGCAGCCAAGTCTTTACCTCTCTTCCGCCCACCCCCCACCCCCCAGTTCCCCCAGGTGATGCCGGAAACTCCCGGTTTGGCTGCAGAAAGTAGCTCTAATTACAGTCATTTAGAGAACAGTGTGCTGCGTCTCCTAATTACCAAGCCGTGCAATCCCAATTACATGTCTAAGGAAGTGTCTCAGGAGCCCCCTTCCCGGGGCCAGCCAGCCAGCTGCAGCCCCAGACCAACCAGAAATGGGGGGGCAGGCTGGCAGCTGCTGCTGGACCCCCCCCCCCAAATCTCCCTTCATGCCAGACTGCACAGGAAACGCTGGTTCAGAGGCCTGCCCTGGAATGGTCGTGGGGTGAAGGGAGGCAGGAGAAGCACCCCTCAAAAGCAGGGCTCGAGATCACGGGAGAGCCAGAGGCAGGAGGCCTCCATGTACACAGCGGGTGCCCCAGCCCGACCACCGCACAAGTCACAGCCTGAGCCAGGGAAGGTGGCTGTTTAACGTTTAGAAAGCGAAGCTCCCGACTAGATGCAGATTCTCTGGCCTCAAGCCATCACCACCCACCGCAGAGCCCCAGCGGAAACAGCCCTCCCCCTGCGGAGGGGCCCTGCAACCCTGCCTCATGTGCCTGCTATGACAGGGACTCAGGACCCCAGGAGGACCCCAGGAAAAAGACTGCCTTCTCTTTGAGAGCTCCATGTATGAGAAAGAGAAGTCTCCCTCTGTACAATTCCTTCCCACAGGGCCCAACTCAAACCCCTGGGGCTGCTGTTCACTCCGTCCCAGGGGTCTCGACGGAGGCCGCCCACTGGTCCTCTCAGGCAGGTATCTGGCTCCTCAGCCAAAGCACAGTTTCTGAGAGGACCCTGATTTGTGGCTCCCTGGGGTTTCTCCCTGAACACGTACCCCTGGGTGCCCACATCTGGTCCCCTAGCACCAGGCTGACAACTCCTAAGTAGCTCCCAGCTTGAATCCCTGCCCATTGCCTCCTACCCCCTCCCACAGGCCAGCTATCCCGGCTGCGGCTCCATCCTCACAGCCTCAAACGCCAGCGCTTCCTTTCCCCAAGTATATCCAGATTTCATCCCTCTCCTCTAGGACCGCTGGTCCTACCCCACTCAGGCCACCATCCTCAGTCACCTAGAACCCCGAGAGGCCCCTAGCTGGTCTCCCGCTGAGTCCCAGGAGGCAGCAGAGCCTGGACCTCGGGTGCACGGCCCCGTGGGTTCCATCGCTGGCTCCTCTGCTCCTAGCTGGGCTCCAGGCCTTGAGCGAGCTACTTAGCATCTTAGTACTGCTCTCTGTCTCCTCGGTGCCTGTGGGCGGATGGTTCCCAAGGAATTCAGAGGAGTGGCCAGTAGGGGACCGGGACGAGGGGGGATAAAATGAGGCAGAGAGGGCACAGGAGAAAACGTCTGTGTTCAACTAAGGCCCATGAACTTGCTCCTGAGATGAGTGCAGTGCCTTCAGGATAAAATCTCCTACCGATTTTGTATCTGAGATGGTGCCCAAGGGATGTCCTACCTGGTCTCCTGTGGAGGCAGAGAGCCTGCCCCGCCCAGGTGTGTGTGGTCGGGGGAAGGTCTGGCTGCAGCCCCCGCATTGGCTCTCCCTGCACAAGGGACCAGGACGGGACAAGCTGAAACCCAACCTGGGACAGTGGGCCTGTGGCCAGCAGCTGGGGGGTGGGGGAGGCTGCGGGGTGCGCTTGTGCGGGCTTGGCCCTGGGGGCGGGGCCTGGGGAAGTGACTTTACATCCACCACCTGCGAAGCTCTTGCACAAACATATTATTAGCTTGTTAATTAATTCTCATAACAGCCCTGGGAGTTGGGTGTCATTATCCCATTTTACTGCAGTTTACTGAGCAGTGGTCCTGTTCAGATAGTTAGTGACTGGGTGGGAGGGAAGCTGAGGGTTGCTCCTGAAGACAGTGAGGCCGGCAGGTGGGAGAGGGGTCACAGGCTGGTGGAGGGGGCCTGCCAGATGCCAAGAAGAGGGGTGGGGAAGGGCTCTCAAGGTGAAGTCTGGGGGAGACCTCCTTGAGCCCCCCTGATTATTGCACAGATGAGGAAACTGAGGCCCAGGCAGGAACAGAAACTTGCATAATAAGGTCACTCAGCCTGTCAGAGCCTGAGCTGGGACCTGTCCTTTAGGCTGGGGCTCCACCTCTACCCAGGGTATCCAGAACTGGCCGAAGCAGGGTGGGTGCTGGTGGAGACGGAGGCCTGACAGAGGCCCTGTCCCAGGGCACACCCAGTTCGGCCTTGGGGCCCCAGTGGCTCACATTGGGCTGACCAGCAGGCACTGATGGGCTTCCTGGCCTCTCTGGGTGGCCGGCAGAGGGTGGTGCCATCCCAGAGTGAGAGCACCCAGACTCCTGTTCACCTCTCCAGGCCCATCCCATGGTTCCTGGATAGGTTCAGGGGAGGAGCAAAACAGAGTTCCTGGGAGCAGGAAGAGCATACAGGGCTGAAAATTAGGATCTCTGGGCTAGTCCTGACGCCAGTTCCCTGTTGCCTAAGGGTCCAGTTTCCCCAGCAGAGCACTGGGGTGACATCAGCTCTTTTCCTCCTCCTTACATGCCCACCAGCTTAGAAAAGTTTTCGGAAATGTACCCAGCTCCATCCAGCCTCTGTTCTCTGGAAAAGAGAATGCATCCCAGGCTGCAGCTCTGCTCAGAACTCTTGCAAAAGAGGTGGAAAAGAGGCTAGACCTAAGAAGGTCTCCACATTGTCCCCAGTGGATTCCCGAATCGTCCTTTTGCCGAAATCCTACTCTGGGGGCAGGAAAGCGGGTCAGACTACCATGGGGAGGGAGGAGCCGGATGTCTCTGCCTCTGTCTCAGGCCCCCAGTAGGTGAGGGGAGAGAATTTTCTCCAGGACAGCTGAGGGAGGGGAGTGGGGGTGATGAACCAGTCCAGGCCCCAGAAGAGATCCCAGTACAGAACGATTGGCCCATTGTGAGAGGGTTCCCCATGTCATCCCCAACAGCCTACAACCCTTCTGGTGAGGTGTCCTATGACCAGCCTTCCAGAATCTGGTTGCAGCAGCTATCTGCTCTGACCGAGAGCTCACCATATCTCCTGAGGCATCCGCTCAAAGTCCCAGCAGTCCAGCTTCTAAGGGCAAAAATCCCAGGACAGAAGTCAATGCAAGATCAGGGACCCTGAGGATATTGAGATCCCTAGGTCAGAGACAACCCCCGGTCCTACCTCCCACCACTGAGATTTCAAATGCCCAGGAGGCTGGAGCTCATCATCCAGGTGTGCTGTGCTTTGCTGTGGTAAGTCAGACCTCTGGTCCTCGGCACCCAGCCTGGCTGTGTCTGGTGGGTGACAGACCAGGTGGTCTCTTGGGGGCCCCTTCCAGCATTACAGTCCTTGAGTTCCCACTGCTGTTCCCACATACCCCCATCCAGGCACTGTCTGTGGGAAACCCTCCTGTAAAGGACAGGCTCGTGAGGACCCTACAGTCCTCATGAGCTGACTGGCTCCTCTGCCCAGAAAGCGGGCAGGAGGGGTGAGGGGGCAGTCCCAGCAGGCAAGCAACATGGACATAGGGACCTAGGGGGGCAGTGTCCTGGCAGGTGGCAGGCTTGCACCACAGAGAGGGGCTGGTGACTCACAGGGACCCAGAGGGGCATTTCCTTCCCAGGCAAAACCAGACAGGGAGCGCCCAGACGGGGGAAGCGTGGGAGGGAGGGACACACATCCTGCAGCTTTGTTCTCCCAGGTGTGCGTACAGGCCAGCATTTCTGGGAATCACGGTGACCCTCCTGCTGCCTCATGCTATCGTCAGACACTGTCTCCCGCCCTAGTGCTCTCGACTTTATGGCCAGAACACCCACTCCCATCCCACTGCCACCAACAACCTGATTCAACTTCTGTGTCACCTCCGGCCTGGAGCATGGTAAGAGCGGCTTCCCAGCGCCGGTCTCCTCCCGGTTCCGGGGCTTTCATCCTGGGGTCCTCCTGCGGCCCTACTCCACCACCCAGCTCTTCCTCATACGTTGCCTGTTTCAGACCTACTCTTCAGGTTCCTCTCTTAGAAGCCTTCCCTGACCATCCCGCCTCCCCTCCCAGCACAATATACCCCTCTTTGGAGCCCTGGGCAGGAGCTGAGTATATGCTACAAGGCTTAATCCTATGGTCCATGACGAGTGCCTGCATCCCCCATGAGGTCAGAACGTGGTTTAGCATGGCCTCTGTTGCCCTACAGTACATGGCACAGTGCCACGCACTCAGTGAACACTCGTGGAATGGAGGGATGTCCCATGGTGCACCTGCAGCCCCTCACCTCCCGCCCCACCAGGCCCAGCTCCTCCCGGTAACCCTCATCGTCTGTGATCCCCAGAGCCTCCTACGTGTTGGGCTTTGTGGTGGGAAATGGGCAGTCTGCCCCCCAGACCCCAAGATCAAGGCCAGACTCAAGACCCCTGTAAATTCCCCAGCAGGTGCAAGGGATACCTCAGGGACACCCATTGCCATGACCTACTGACTCAGAGGAAGCCAGTCCTCCAGAACCCAGCCCCCCAACAGGAGGAGTCCCAACTAGAATTAGATGCCCAGAGAGGGTCAGGGTCCAGACCAAGGTCACACAGCAAGGCTACCACAGAGCTACACCAAGAATCCAGGGCGCCAGTTCTGGCTTAGGGTTCTCCCCGCACTATAATACATGTGACTATTTTTAGGAAGCTAATTAGCAAGTCAAATATGACTCCTGCTAATAATAATACCACCTTTATGCTTTTCAGTCTCTGCATCACCTCATTTGCTCCTGCAACAGCAGGATATGCCAGGCAGGGAAGTAGGAGGTGATCTCATTACAGAGGTGTGGTCAGGAAAGAGGAAGTGACTGCTGCTTTGGCCTGTCCCACCAGCCTGGTTTAGTGCTTCTCCTAGAGGCCACAATGCCCCAGAGGCTCCTGTCTCTGGGGCTTGGCTCAGAGCCTCTCAGGTGGCCTGCTGTCACGCCCTGGTAGGTGCCCAACCCCAGCCACCCAGCTGAAGTCAGCCGTCGCTCGGTCGGCAGTCCCCTGCTCGCAGCTGCGGGGCTTCTGGTGGCTTTGAGGGCTAGTCTCCACTGCACAGATCCTTTTTTTTCCTTGCAAACCTCAGGCCCATGTAAAGGATAGTTCCAGCTGAAGAGGTACGGGCTGCCTAGTTGTATAGCCTGGGCTGCTCCCCTCCAACTTGGGACCCCTGCTAGAATGGAGGACATCTTCATCCCAAGAGGGGCTGGGGTCAGGTCCAGCCTCTCATCCCACAGGCCCGTCTCTTGCTCATTCCCCACCCCCACCCCCGCAGAAGCTCCTGGGACAGCTGGTGGCACCAGACAGGGCTGGGTAGATGCAAACATGAGGTCAGATCCTCGATTGCTTCCTGTGACCTTCCCAGAGGAGGGAGGGTGTGTCCCACCAGGACGCAGCTGGGCTGTTCTGTCAGAGAAAAAGGACAGAGCAGGGTGTGACAGAACCCCTGTTTCTCAGATGGGCAGCTGAAGCCTAGGCCAGAGTGCTGTGCCCTCACCTCTAATAAGAGCCTGCGCTGAGCCCCAGGGGCCCAGCTTCTGCTTGAGAGGGTGGTGGGGTGAGACCCAGTTCCCAGGGGTCTCAGCTCACAGCACAAGGACCCCTTGTGGTAGGTCCCTCCCCCAGACACGGGTTGGGGAACCCTGCAGTCAGGAGAGCTTCTTGGAAAGAGGGCACTGTAGGGGCTCAGGGGCAGCGAGACTGGGCGCAGCAGGTGCAAAGGAGAGGAGAGGATGAGCTCCATGATCGCCTCTCAGATGAAGGTCCCTGACCTGTGTCCCACCTCAGCTGGGTAGACTGGCCTGCTGGGGAAGGTTCTGGACTCCTGCCCCCCACACATTTGGCACGAATGACCCCCAGGTATGGCAACTGCCCCTTGGAGTCTCTTCACTGAGAAGTCAGGCTATGGCTACTGGTCCCTGCTGGGCCAGCGCGGGGGCAGGGGGAGAGAAGGGGACTGCTTCCCAGAGGGAGACAAAGGCCATCCTGATGAGAAAGAAGTAGAGGCCTCCCAGGGTGGCCCACAGATGCCCTGGAGGCAACAGGTGCCTCTCCCTTCCTCCATCACCTGGTGGGATGAGGTGGGCATCCATTTACCCAGTCTCAGACCTGGTCCCCACAGCAGGGAGCCCCCATCCCAGGGGAGCTATGTCGGCTGCAGGACAGCGGCCCATCTGGCTGGGGACAGCAGTGATGTTGACAGGGCAAGAACAGGACTATCGGTGAACAAAGGGAGATGGAAAGGGGGCTGCACGTGCAGGAATGTTTCCCAAGCTGGCGGCCGGCATCACCGGCTGCGCGTCTGAGCCACGCAAGGGAGGCACAAGTTCACCTCTCCCTGAGCGTTCAGTCCCCCGTGTTCTTGATCACAGCCTTGGAAGTAGAGCTGGCATAGGCCCCTCATGGCCACAGCTTGGGGCATACTTCAGCCTTCCTGGGAAATCCCTGTCACCCCCTACCAAGGGCCCTCCTATCCCAATGAAAAACATCTCTGAATTGCCTCTGAACCCTGATAGCGTGTGTGTTCGCCACCCCCACTGCCCCTTACCCTCTCTGGGCACCCCACCACCCAATCTGGGGTGGGACAGGGAATGTGCATTAACAAGGGAGCCCAGAAGGGGCCGTCCTTGCTGAACCAAAGGTAAGCATCACCAGCTGGGCAGGGGGGGTCGCTTAGACACCTAGGACCTTGCAGCCCTCACCCCACCGCGAGGGAGCGCTTAGGCCTGTCACACAGCATCAGAGAAGGAGCTGCCAGTAGCGGGGAGGGTTAGGAGCCTCGGGGAAGCGGTGGCTTTTCAGCTGAGTGAGCGAGAAGCGCTGGTGAAGTAGAGTTGGTGCCCCACTTTCCGGCACAAGCAAGGGAGGGTTGCCTACTGCCTGCAGGGTCCAGGACCGAGTGCTCCGCAGAGCCAGATGAGGCAGCCAAGGTCAGAGAGGTGGGGGACTGGTGGCAGCAGACACCCCTCCCCGATCCTGCATGAGGAAAGTGAGGCCTGCTAGGTAGGAAGATAGGGGCTGGTGCTGGAGAGGAGCCCTGATGTCCAGGGGAGGGTAGGACCAGCCCCCCAGACCCAGAGTTCAGCAAAGCACAGCGGCCCCAGCACCCTGGCCCAGTGGCGCACAAGTGCTGGGAGGAAAGATGGGTGGGCCCGTGCGCTCCGGAGCCAGGTCCCAGGGGTGCCTCAGCATAGCCTCAAACTTGGACCCAGGCAAGAAGAGCCCCTGCCCAGGACCCCATGATCTAAAGAAAACCCACTCTGTCCCTCCTCTGGGTTCAGGTCCAGCCAAGGCCCATGTCCCTCCTCCCGATGCAGGACCCCCAAATTCCCCACCCCACAGTCTGCACAGGCCTTTCCCCTGGCCCTGCAGCTGGTGTGCACACCCCAGGCCCAAGGGGTGGTGGAGGGCAGCTCTTTCCTCTATGGCTGGGGGGTGGGGTGGGGATGGGCTCTCCCTGCGCCGCCGCATTCCAGCAATGGGACCCCAGGCGTCCAAGAATTCTAAATGCAATCTGGCCTTCCAGGTGGTTCTCAAGGAATGCTTATCCACGTGGGAGGCCAGAGTGTATCCTGTGTATCAGTTCGTTAGCTTGATTTATAACCTATCTATAACCTATAACCATAAACCTATTATGGGGGTCTCCACCTGCACTTGTGCTCCGAGCCCCACAGCTGTTAGGGGTGGGCCTAGCAGGGTACCACATGCAGGGTCCCGCACCTCGTTCTTGCTCTGAGGCTCATGGCCTCCTTCCTCTGGGATACCCTGGAAGGGACATGAACCCCAAACTCCCAGGCTGGACCATCAGCTCCCTGAATCAGGAACCAAGTCCTAAAGCGCCCCTCCCTGCTTCATTCCCTAGCTGACTCGGGGCCCACACCTAGCAGCTGGCCGTGGGGTTTGTCCAGGGAGGCTGGGGGCCTGGGGAAGAGGAAGTCGTACTTACTGGGCACTTCCTGTGAGCTATATTGTGGAACCATCTACCCTAACCCTCAGGAACCCTCTGGGGACATTGTCATTGTTAGCACCCCTTTGTTGTGTATGAGGAAATGAAGGTTCCAAGAGCATACAGACCTTGCCCAAGGTCACACAGATGCTACAGAGCCTCGCCTCTGAGCCCCAAGCCCGTGCTCTTTGCACTTGAGCTGGCAAAGGAAAGTGGGGGACATCTGTGGCTGGGGCGTTCACAGGAGCCTAAGGATAAGCAAAGAGCAGGCCTCTGTGGGTCCCAATGGGGGAGCCGGATCTAGCCAGCCTGTGTGGACCCCAAGCCCTGACCACCAGCCGCCTTAGGAGCCAATCCCCTCTAGGAACTGAGGGGGTCCATGAAGCAGTCTGTGTACCAACCACCCTCTCAGGCCCTGAGTGCATCTCCCCAGAGGTGGTGGGACTCTTTCACATGTCTGTGAGAGGGCCAGGAACCCCAGGCATCCCGGAAGCCAGCACCAGAGATAAGATGGGAGATTAGAGTTTTACCCAGCCACATGCAGTGTTCAGCCAGCCATGTGCAGGGTACCGATAACACCAGCGCCGGGCCTCTCAGCACCTCCGTGTCAGTGGCCTCCATGTCACCGCACAGCGTGGCCTTGTGCAAGTCGCTAAGCCTCCAACAGCCTCAGCTTCTCCACTTGCCAAGAAGGAAAAACAACAATATCCTCTCTGAGGCCTTTTCCTCTCAGGTGAATAATAATGCTGAGGCCTGGCACCTGCTCCCGCTCTGTGTGCACGTACGTGTGTGTAGGGGAAGGGTCACACGACAAAGGTTAGTTCCTTTTCCCCGAAATTAAGAGGTAGTTCCAATTTTCAGAAAAGAGGAAGTAGACGGATTCCTGAGAACCTTCGACCGGAGGGGAAGACTGCCCCTGGCAAGGCCCATTCAATAGGTGAGGTCCCGGTGCGCCCAAGAAGGGCGAGAGTGGGCAGAACGGGCTGGAAAGCCAGCACCTCTCCCCAGAATTCTCACCTGCCTGGCCCTGCCTCCACACATCCGTTCCCTCCTGGCACGTCTGGCCCCAGCCCTGCAGAGGGTGGTGAGCTCTGGGGGTCTCCTGGGCAGGGGCAGGAGGCAGACACAGGCCCAGGGAGCATCTGTGGCCCAGTCATGCTCAGCAGAGCCCCTGCCTGGCAGGCTGGGCTCCACAGTCGGGCTTCAGTCCGTCTGCTCCTGCTCCCCAGGAGCTCCCTGGCTCTGAGCCTTGGCTAAGGCAGCCCTCCCCTCTGGCCCACCCTTCTTCCACCTCTGTATCCGCTGGGTTGCCTCATCTGAGAGCCCTTCTTTAGGGGCCACCAAGGGGGCCTACACCTGCATTTTCCAGAAATTTGTTCAAAAGACACCTCTGCTTTCCCCCGTTTCTCTTCTGATCTTCTCACTGCAGCGGGAACAGCCAACATGTTACCTGGAAAGGTGTTCCTCTGGCCTCTGTCCCTCCCTTCACTCTGACCAGTTCCCCTTCCATAACCGCCTTAGGATCCATTCCTCCCTTCTCAGGATGCAGCCGCAGGAGTGAAGCAGCAGGTGGTCTCTGCCTTATCTCAGAGAGGCTCTGGGAACCTGTGGCCCAACCTCCCCCGCCATCGCCCACCGCTGCCTCTTGGCTTCAAATCCTCTGCTTTCATCCTTCCCATCCTCCGGGAACCCTCTCTCAGCCTCACCTCCAGCTCTGCTGGGAAACCAAAGTGTTGTCCCTGCTCCACCTTCATGGCCACCCACCTCCCACCTCCCCTTGACCTGAGCTCTGACTCCCACCCCAGCCTTCACCCAGGGCCCTGACAGGCTCTCTGCTGTTCCCCTGCCTGCATTGACTGGCCGCGTCAGTGTTGTCCCACACTGCTGACCACTCCCACCCGAGCTCCAGACCAGTAATCCATGTGCCTACTGGACACCACCTCTGGCTGCCTCTTGGGATCTCCCTGAAACCTGTCCTTCCCTCCTTCTGTCTGTCTCATTGACCCAGGTGCTGAAACCAAGCACAACTTTCACTTTCTCCCACCAGATCTCATCCGGTCTCAAGGCATCAAATACCTTCTGTGCTGTGGACACCATAGGCCCCAGATGCCCCTGCCATCCCCCGTCCAGAGCCCTCCCCAGTTGCACACGCCGGGATCTGTCATTTACATATCTTCGTATTTATTGTCTGACACCGCCAGCTAGAATGAAAGCTCCTCACGGGAGGAGATGTGTCTGTTTCAGGGATGGAGGCAAGCCCAGTTTCTGGAAAGGTGCCTGGCACATGATAGGCATGCAGTAGTTTTGCTTCATGAGTCAATGAATGATGGGACTCGGGCTGCTCCTCTTCCACAGTGGCCACACCCCACTTGCCACCAAATCTTGTTTCTAGGAGTCCTCATCCCCAAAGCCACTCCCTTCCCCCCAGGCCCTGTAGCTCCAGTGTCTGGGTTGTCTGACTCTCCCTGGCCTCCAGGCCACCATGCTGAGAGGCAGGACTGGGCACAGACTCAGGAGCCAGATTGGCAGTGTGACTTGGAGCTGGTTCCCTAACCTCTCTGTGCTCTAATCCCCCATTCATGAAAGAGAGATGGTGATAGCAGCACCTCCTTTGTGGGGTTTGGAGTGTGGAGAGGTTTACATGAGACAATGTGGGTAAAGCATATCGTAAATGGGAGCTATTACTTTTTGCGATTACCAGATTCCATTACCAGACAAAGCAGAGCAGAACCTACCGAAGACTGTCCCTGAGCTCGTGGTGGTTTTTGGTTTCTTTTCTGAAAGACAGGGACCCTCCCAAGCCGGCCCCCATCTCACTTGCCTGGCATTGTCCCTTCATTCCAATCACCCTAAATTCCCCAGGTCTCCTGAGGGGTCATGCTGCGTCCCGCCCCTACTTGGCTATGCACCGCTTTCTCTGACTCGTACTTGCTTTTTCACTGGACAGAAATCCCGGAGCTTTTTTGCACCTTCTCTTCCACATTCTCTTTACAGCTGCACAGTGGTCTGTCCTGGGCCCCTTGATCTCGTCCCACACCGATGCTCACACAGGGTGTCCCCAGTCTCTGGCCACAACAGTCCAGCTGTGGACGCTTTTGCGCACATGTCACGGGCGCATAGGTGTCTCTGTGGGACAGAACCCCAGGGGGTGGGCTTGCAGGGCTGAAGGTAACAAGTGAGGTAAGTGCTGCTGTCCTTCCCCCTTGCTGCCCCAGCGCGTGCCCCAGCAGAACCCAGAGCTGGATGCAGAGCGCGGGGACTCCGATCTCCCGCCCTGCCCGCCATACCAACCTGCCTCCCTCAGAAAGTGGAGCCTGGGGTGCCTGGGTGGCTCAGTGGGTTAAAGCCTCTGCCTTCGGCTCAGGTCATGATCTCGGAGTTCTGGGATCGAGCCCCACATCGGGCTCTCTGCCCAGCTGTGATCTCTCTCTGTCAAATAAATAAATAAAATCTTAAAAAAAAGAAAAAGAAAGAAAGAAAGAAAGTGGGGCCTGAGCCTGCAGCGGGACCAAAGGCCAGCTCTGCTTCCTGCCTCTGGTTGTCAGCCTCTTTGAGCCTGTACGGAGGGATCCTGGGGACCTAGCCAGGAGCATGATAGAGGCTGGCCCTCAGACTATTAACACTTTGAGCCTTCACACGTGCCTGGGGCCTGGGGTACAGACTCCTGCCCAGGGTCTCCCCACTTGGGTCTCCTCTCTGGCTGCTGCCTCTGACCTACCCATCAGCACACACAGGCCCCTCAGAGATGGAGCAGAGGTGGGAGCGGGGGAGCAGGGGCAGGCTCCCTGCCCAGCTGGGCCCAGGTGGTGAGACAGATCCATGAAAGAGGGACCGGCAGAGCTCTGAGACCCTGAGGCCCCAAAGAGCCATCCAGGGCCATGCATGGCTCCTGTGGGCAGCCTCCTGCTGGCCCTCACAGAGGCAGGGCCCCATCAGCCGCCATCTGCCATGGTGCGGGGGCTTCCTGGGCCAGTTCCGCTCAGGAGGCCTCCTGGCACAGATGTGAGGGGCTGGGAGGGTCCCAGCTCTTCACACCTTGGCCGAGGCCTCAGGGTCCTCCTGTTGGAGCCTCCCTGCTCACCCTCTGCCCTGTCCCCACACAGCCACTCTACCCCATCGATCGTATAGAAACACTTGAGCTCCCCACACAGGTCATTCTGCTTCCCACTTCTGTGCCTCTGACTGTAAAGTTGTCCTTGGCCCCATCTCAGCCTAGCTAACACCTACTTTTCCACAAAGACAGAATCCAAGAATCACTTTGGTTTTAATGCCCCCCTCCCCGGGTTCACTGCTATCAGAACTCTGGCCCCACTGGATGGCTCATCCCAAGGGCACCAATGATGTCCCAATGTCTGTCTGTCCTCACGACACCACCAGCCTGGGCAGCTAGGCTCTCCAGGGGGGTTTTTGCCATGCCAAGCCCTTGGCCTTGCCAAAATCCCCCACCTGACGATGCCGTCACACCAGGGCAGCCCCAAGGAAAAGCCGGGCCTTGAGGCCCTTTGCTAAAGATCCAGGAATTGCCCCGGAAGCCGCACAGGAGCTCCGTGATGGGGAAGTGGGGCCTTCCGGAGGCCAGGGTAGCAGGAGGCCTTTCAAGGACATCATCTTCTGGACTTTCCCATGCCCCCATGACTTGAGTTTCTCCACAGTGTGGGGGCTGCCAGGGAGCAAGATCAAAAGATAACATCAGCCTAAGTGAGCCGAGCCTGGGCAGGAAGAAATGAGGGGCTGTAGGGGGAGGGGGACAAGCGGGCAGGGTAGGCTTGAGAGCCACAGGGCTCCTAGCACCCAGGTCAGGCTGGTGCCACCTGTCTAGACCCCGTTGACAACACCACCACTGCCTTTACCAGAGCCGAGGATGCTGGCGGGAGGACTAGAACTTCTCTGGCTTCCAGGAGGCCAGGGCTGCCTCCATCCTGTTCCCACACCCCTCTACACCTGATCTGACCAGGAACTTACCCAGGGGCCCCATGAGTCACTGAGAGCATGAGGGAGAGGGTGAGCTCATTTCAACTTAGTCCTAGAAAGTATGAGTTCACTGAGCAGGTATTCCCCAGACCTCGCTTTTGAGACCAGCCCCGCGGCTCTAGGCTGTGAGATACGAATGCAGACGAGGCCACCCACTCTGTCTTAGAATGGACCCAGCCAGGATCCAGCCTCCTCCCTCAGACTGCAGGACCTGGGAGGGTGGAGGGGGCTGGACAGGAAGGCAGGCTGTGGGCCCATTCCCCTACCCCCAAACCTGGGGTCCCAGGGGGCAAGTTAGGCAGAACTGAAACTGGGCAGGGGAGAAACTGGTCAGAACAGGCCCCAGGGACCTCTAGTGCTCACGGTTCACTTACACACACCATGCCCAGCCTGGGAAAGCCTTCAAAGCTTGGCTTCCTCCTGCCACCTCCCCTTCCTACCCCCCAGCCCTGCCCAGGCCTCACCCCATCCAAACTGGAAGGACCACAGTCTGGGAGAGGGGTTCATGGCTCTGGTTTCCCTCCTCCCCTGCCTTCAAGGGTGACCTTTGGCAGCTCATTCCCCACTCTGAGCCTCAGTCTCCTCATCTGGCCTGGGCTGCTGGCCCAGGATCTGGAGGTGAGGACTCAGCATAGAAGGAACAGGCCATATGGATGGATGTGAGGCAAAGAAGGGACTTCTTGGCCAGCAACACTGAGGTGCTTGGCACCTTGACTGTCACCCTACCTAGGGACTCAAGTGCTGGCATGGGGCAAAGGCGGAGTGCGGACCATGGCAGAAACGGTGCCACCTCTGGAGGCTTCCCGCTCGTCCCTCACACGCATGGAGGGCCCCGTGACTCTTCCTTCGTTCCCCTCGCTACGAGCACCACCACTTTTGGTCTGTGTCCCCTCGGCTCTGCCAGAGCGGTCGGAGCCTCTGTTCCCCCTTTCCCTCCACCCCTACTGCCGGTGCAGGCCTCACACCAAGCAGGTGCTCAATAAAACAGGTGTTGAAAGAAGAAAGGCCCGGAAAGGAACAAGTGTTGGTGAGGGGGTGGAGAAAACAGCCCCCGTTGCAGGAGGCCAGGTGAGAATATAGAATGGTATAACTCTGTGGAGAGCCGTTTGGCAGCTCCCCCGAAATGAACCACTACGTGATTCTGCAACTCGACTCCCAGGTCGACAGATACCCCAGAGAATGGAAAACGTCTGCCCGCGGGAAAGTTTGCACACCAGCGTCCACACAACTCTACCTGCAAGAGAGTGGGAACACCCCGGGTGTCGGTGAACCGAGGACGGGTAAAGAAATATGGCAGGGGCACTGTGGGCTATTACTCGGCAACAAGAGCGGGAGGAGGGTGTGAGTGACAGATACATGCTGCGACGTGGGGGAAGTTTGAAAACAATTACGGTAAGAGAAAGAAACCTGGGCTCAGAGGCCACATCATATATGACTCCATTGATGTGAAATGTCCAGAATGGGCAATTCGCTGGAGAGAAAAGTAACTTAGTGGGGGGAGGGGAGGGGAAGTGACTGCAAAGGCACAGAGTTTCTTTGGGGATGATGGAATGTTCTGGAATTAGATGGTGGTGATGGTCATGAAACATTGTGAATACACTGGAAAGCACTGGATTGTATACTTAAAATGTGATTTTTTTAAAAATCTCAGTTAAATATAAAATAAAATAAAGGCAAACTATCTCCCTAGGGATGAGTTGGAAGGCCAACTTGTCTGTCTGGCTGGTTTGTATCTGAAAACATCACCCCATGGGAGCCTCTCTTTGCCCTGGGAGGGCCCCACCTGCTCACCGCTCCCCTGCCCCCACGCCTAGCCTGGGAGGGGTAGGTGGGCAGGGCCCCGGGAGACCCAGTGGGCCTTGTGGTGGGATGGAGCCCTTTCCTTGTGTCTCCGGCTTTAGGACAGGCGCCCCCATGGTGAGGGGACTTGAGGCGTGGCTACAGTCTCCTCTCTGACACCAGCCCTGTTGCCTCCTTCAGACACAGCAGCAGTCCGCCTCACACAGTGGGTGAGGGTGACTGAGCCTGAGGACCGGGCCAACCCCCACACAAACGCCTCTCCTCTGCCCCAAGTTCTAGCCGTATATGGACCCACAGCTGGAAAGTTCTTCCTTCAGTCTGGCTGTAGTATCTGGCTCGGAGTCAGCAGTGGGCAGAGGTTTCCAGTGAGTCAGTCTGACTCAAGGTTACTCAGCTCAGGTCCCCATGGGGTCCTCACCCCACAATGTTCACTTCACCATGATGGAGCAGGATGTGGGCTCCCTCCAGCCCCCTTAGCAGCTGTTTCCTGAGGGGGTGCTGGTGGGAACCAGCGAAAGGGGAAGGCCGGCCCACCCACCTGCAGCAGCCCCCCAGCCCTGCCCTTGGAGGATGCGCTGGCGGGTGGCCCTCCCCTCTCTGAGCCTCTTAGAACAGGTGGTCCCATCATCTTCCTCTGATGGCCAAGCCTTGGGTCCAAGCGGATGGCATGCGAGAAGTCCTGGCCCACTGGGGCTGCTTCTGCCCCAGGAGTGACCTTTATCATGTCTCTGGAGGGACCCCCTGTGTCTGCTGGTCTCTGCTGTGTACATCCTGTGTCAACCACAAGCCCAGCAAAGCAGAGGAGTTTAATAAGCAGCTACAGGATGCGTAAGCGAGGTCAGATCAACTGGAAAGCATTTCTTTGGATCCCCAGAGGTGGATCCCCACCTCTGACGTGGAAAGCAACTGAAACCCATTTCTTTCTTTTTTTTTTTCTTAAGAACCCTCTTTTTTTAAAAAATTTTTTAAAGATTTTATTTATTTATACGACAGAGAAAGCGTGACAGCGAGAGAGAGAGACAGGGAACACAAACAGGGGGAGTGGGAGGAGAGAAGCAGGCTTTCCGATGAGCAGGGAGCCCAACGCAGGGCTCGATCCCAGGACCCTGGGATCATGACCTGAGCCGAAGGCAGACAATTAATGGCTGAGCCACCTAGGTGCCTCTGAAACCCATTTCTTGAGCACAAAACCCAGGGGCATGCTTTTCTGTGCAGTGTTAATAAGTTACTTACCCTCTCTGTCCTTCAGTACCTTTAACAATAAAATGGAAATGATAACAGTATTAACCTCATAAGGCTGCTGAGAAAATGAGGATAATTTCGTAAAACTTCTAGAATCGTCTCAGGCCTATGCATCAGAGATGGTATAGGGCTCCCACTATAACTGTCTGTAACACTGTCCTCGTGGCCTTCCCTGTCGAAGCCGAGCCAGGGCGCTGGCTGACCTGTGCCCCTCTCTGCCAAAGAGGGAGGCTGGAGGTAAGTTACACCTCTCAGAAGGACCTCTGGGCTCCACCTGGTCAGTCCCAGGCCCTGGAGGGGCTTTTGCTCCTTTCCCAGCAGGTGCAGGTGCCCCCCTTCCCAAGGGTCCAGCCTGGGCTCCACCTGCCCCTTGCAGGTCTCCTGCACACACAGCCTGTGCTTAATGGGTGCTCAGGAAGTTGGGCTGCTCGTCAGAGAGACAGGCCCTGGGGACCGCCAGGGCCCAGACGCCAGCATAGAGCAGGACCTCCATGACTCCAGGGACTTCCTGCCTGCCCAACGTCCTCTCCCCTCCCCCCATGGGATCACTTTGACCCTGGGAGACCAGGGAGGCTAGGCATTCCAGGAAGGGCCTGACCCGCCCAGGAAACCCACGTACCTGGTAGGGCCTCTTCTGACCCATTGTCCTGAAAGGACTGAAACGGAGGCCTGGGTTACCATGAACCTCCCTCAGGGACATCCAGCCCCTAGCTCTCCATGGGTGGGGTACATGTTCAGGCTTCCTCCCTGCACTCTCCTGACCCTGGGCCTTCCTACGCTACAGTGTTCCTCTGTTCCCAGCTCCCAGGTGGGCCAGAGGGCATCTCAGCAGAACCCCAGGGGAAGGAACATAAATGGGGCTGGGGCTGGGGTCCCTCTGGGCCAGTGTATCATTAACTCCTATCGCATCTTTGCACCCTCTCTGCCCTGCTCACCGCCAGGGCAGTCTCTCTGTCTCTCTGCAAGTGACATTGGCCCAGTGATCCCCACCTCTGACATTCCCCAGAGCTGGAGATGGATGTCCTAAAGCTGACACCGGATGGTGGCTGATGTGCACTGAGGAGGGCCCCCACCTGCGGGGAAATGAACAAAGCCGTGGGAGTAAGAAAACCTCAAGAGTCTCAAAACATCCCCGACACCTTTACCTTGGCCAAGAAGTGTCTAGATCACACCCACCGCTGCTTCCTTGCGGGCAGGTGCCATGCAAAGGTGAGAAGAGGCAAAAGTCTTTGGTTCTGGGCTAGGCTCTCATGGGCTATGCAGCTCTGGGCAAGAAGCTCTCCTCCCAGGCTTCATCCTCCCATCTCCTACTGGGGGACAGTAATGCCTGCCCTGGCAGTCTGCCTCCGAGGGCCTTGACTAGCCTGTCAGGAGAGGCTGGGGCAAGAAGGGGCTTTGGTAACAGGATTCCCGGAACTGGCTATGGGAAGATCCACCCTGTGAACTCAGCATTTCCCCAATAGTCACCTTCCAGAAGAGCAAAAAGTAACTTCCGCTGCCTCTACTTCCTGTAGCTGGGAGTGGGGAAACCGTCGTGGGCCAACAGCGTCACCTGCTCACTCACTCTTGCCACCAGGAAGACAATCCTCAGGGTGGGCCCCCGACCACCCCTCTTCAGACTCAGAGCAGGTGTGTCCCCAGCAGCAATCATCCCACCACACAATGGACTGAGGGGCTGAGGCCTGGCAGGGCATCAAGGCACAGGGGTTTGGGTTTTTTGGTTTTGGTTCCAACTCCCGCAGGCACTCCCAATTGCCTTGGGGACCGCCTCTCTCTGGGCCTCAGTGGGGAGTCCAGCCTCCCCGCCCACCGCTTTATCAGCCGGCAGGATCCCCAGAAGCTCAGAGCTGGAAGGCACGCGGCTTCCCACAATCATAGATACGCATGGCCCAAATGCGGAGATGGCCGTGGCACTGGGAGCTCCCCCTGGATTCTACACACTGTGGGGCCAGAATCTACCCACGGGCTGCCAGATCTGAGAGGGGCAACCCTCCCAGGAGGGCTGGGGCAGGACAGGGACAGCTGGAGGACCCATGCAGGGGGATGGGAGCCAGCAGATTTCCAGCCTGTGCCCAGGCCCCACCACTCCAACCTGTTCAACCAGTCCTTCCATACAGCTCACCCTTTCCCACACACTGTAGCTTCTCACACTTCTTGGTTTTGCACCTGCTGGTTCCACTGTCTGGAACGCGCTCACCTTGACTCTGTGTCCGGCCAAAATGCGTCCCCTCAAGAACGGGCAAGTGGCCAGGACATAGGGTTTGGAGGTCCAGGGGGGTCAGGGCCCAGTCCTCATGGGAGGGCAGAGCCACAGGCAGAGCCTCAGCAGGCCCAATGGTGGGAGCACTGAGCTCAAGGTCCCCAGGGGCCAGGATGGGACCGAGGCCGAGGAGCCGGGTGGGGGGGTCAGTAGCTGGGGCAGCCTGCAGACAATCTGGGCTGTGGAGGAGCTGGCGGGCGCAGGGCCCGGCTCGGCGTGGGCGGCTGTGGGGGAGGCTGGAACGGCAGCCTATTTTTAGGCTCCTGCTGGATAGAGACACAAGGATGCTCCAGGCTATAGGCCTTGCTCACTGGGGAAAGACGAAAGTGGCCCCAGTTGCCCCTGGAGTTCCAGAGCTTCCTATTTTGTCTCTAGAGACCAAGGGCTGGGGCCAGGAAGTAGACTGGAAGCATCCCCCGCACCCCAGGGAGGCAAATTACCCCTAAGAGGTGATTTCCATATCATTTGCTTGCTGCCCTGCTTCTTTATCAGAAGGAACCAAAAGTTCCCTTTCAGAGGACAGTCAGTGGTGGGGAAGAGCTATCACCCAAGTCCACCTCTGGCTGCTGCTTCTGGTTTTGAGAGAGTCCAGAGAAGGTGATCCTTGCTGTAAAATTGGAAAGCACCAATGGGGATTTTAGCACCTGGAGCTGTTGCGGTGGCCAAGGCGTGCCATCGGATTAATTGGCAGTGGTTCCCTGAAGAGCAGGGTTGACAAGGATTTATTCGTTCGTTCATTCTACAATTATTGAGCACCTACTATATGCCAGACAGTAATCTAGGTGGGGATTTAGCTGTGAAAAAAAACAAAAAAATAGAGAGGGGTGCCTGGGTGGCTCAGTCGGTTAAACGTCTGACTCTTGATTTCGGCTCAGGTCATGATCTCAGGGTCGCTGGGTCAAGACCTGAGTAGGGCTCTGCGCTCAGCATGGAGTCGGCTTGACATTCTCCCTCTCCCTCTGCCCCTCCCCCACTGGTGCTCGCTCAAATAAATAAAATAAATCTTAAAAAAAAAAAAAGATAACATTCCTTGTCCTCACAGAGCAGATACTCTACAGCATTCCTATCCAAGAGAAATATCTGAGCCACGCAGATACGTTTCAATTTTCTTGTAGTCACATTAAGTAGAAATTAAAAGAAACAGCTGAGATTAACTTTTACAATATATTTTATTTGAACCAATATAGCCAAAATGTTTTCACTTCCAAGTGTCATCAGTGTCACAATGCATTAATAACTTTTTTTTCCCCTCTTACATCTTCAAAACCCATTATGTCTTTTAGACTTACACTACCTCTCAGTTCAGGTGAGCATCCCAAGGGCTCGGGAGCTCTTAAAGAATGTCATTCTGAGGTCACTGAGCTCAGGAGAAAAAATGCCGCCATTGATTAATAATGTCTGCTGTGCGCATGAGTCAGTGAGCATGAGCTGGATAAAGTTGCAGGCCGTACTAGCCCACATGTTCAAGGTTATAGGTCGAACCCGGAGCCTGTGTTCCACTCCGCCTAAGCCCTCTGAGCCCATTCTCGGGGCCCCACCTGACTAAACTGCCCGTGTGGGAGGCCAGGCGTTCAGGGACCTTATTCAGGTGCTGGTCCAGCAGTCCTGGCCTGGGCGCTGTCCCACAGAAGGGCACCAACCCGCCAGCAGGACAAGTGCTTCCCGGGTGTGGTTCTGTGCTCTTTCCTCTTGCGTAGGCTGACCTATGGCCACTGTCAACCCTGGGAATGTGGTTTTGTTTTTGTTTTCTTCCCAAGGGCTCTTCCTCCCAGAGTTAACCAATATCAACATTAAAGCGTTTCCGGAGCCTGAGTTAGCCACAGCAGCCCCACTCCACCGGCCCACGCCCACAGACCTCCTGGCCGGAACCCCAGCAGGGAGGGCCCCGTCCAGACAATGGAGGACTAAAATTGGGCTGCGGAGGCTGCTGGAAATGGCTGGGGATGGGAGAAGGGGTGAGCGGTGGAAACTGGAACCCCAACAAGGCCCACTCATCCTCACCATCATTAGAGACATCATCACCCTTTCCCTGCTCAGAATCCTTCAATGGCTCCCTAGTACCTTCAGCGTGGAGATCTAGGGCCTTAGCTTCCAGGAACTGACACTGAGAGAGTCATTCAACTGCACTTCCTGATACTCTCTCCTCTTTTATCCACAGATTCATCAAGAATGTGCTGCAGGAACTGTTCCAGGCGCTGGAGACGCAGCTGTCACCCAAACTCACAAAGGTCTCTCTGCCTTCCTGGAGCTCACACTACTCCAGCCGAGCCCAGGACATTCTGGGCCCTTATACAGCCCCAGGCATTTGCAAATGCTGTTCCCCCTTCCATTCTTCAGTGACTCTCCACCCTAGGGACTTCTACTTGTCCCCTAAGGCCCACTCAAACCACGCCCCAACCACCACCATGGGTTGGCTACCTCCTTCCTCGGATCATCGCCATCCAGCTCCACCTCTGCCTCCCCTACCAGGCTTTGAGGGTCTCAGGGGCAGGGGCTGTGCCAGGACCCCAGGGCCCAACTCACCCTAAGGCTTCATCTGCCCCCTCCCCATCTCGCAGCTCAGGACCAAGCAGGTTGAGGCACTTGGGGGCACTGGTAGAAGGGATGGTTCAGGACCCCTCTGGAGAATTCAAAGTTGTTCTGAAATCTCTGCCTGGGATCACCTTATCCCTGGCATTCCAGGGGAGAGGCTCACAAGAGCAAAGGTGGGTAGGGGACTAAAGGAGGTGAGGATAGAGAAAACAGGGGTGTGTGGGACTGTAAATGGTGGGTCAGGGACATCAAGCAGCAGAGAGACTGGAAGGTAGCGGCCTTCCTGCAAGGGACATAGGCCAGCAGCGTAAACTTCAGTGGCCCTTTCAAGTTTTAAAGGAGTCTCTCGTTCCCTCTAGCTTCCCCAGAGGAGCTGAGCTTAGGTCTTTAAGTCTTTAGTCTTAGGTCTTTAACAGAAGGACAAGCCTGGCTCCTGTCCCCCAGCCTGGCCCCAAGAGACTGATGTTGGTGCCCCGATATCATGGGGATCTCCATGCCTCTGGGCCCAGCCAAACAGCCCCACTGGTCCACCACCATCCACGGTCCGCTGTGCTTCTTGCTCGTGGAGGGAAAACAGGTCAGGAGCCTTGAGCCTGGCCTGCCCTCTCTCCACCAGCTCATTTACATGGATTTACAGGGGCTCGTTTCATGCCTCCATGCACACGACTTCCTCCTGTCCAGCCCTGGCGGGTGCCTCTATAAATACAAAAGAGTATGTTCTGTCCCTCCAGTCTTCTCCCAGAGGCCCATCCAGGCACTGAGAGCATCCTGTCTGGAAAGAGGGAGCCCGCTGAAGTCCAGAGAGAGCAGGAACCAGGTTGGGAGTCACCCAGCAATCCAGGCGGTGGTGGGGCTTGAGCCCACACTTTCTGCACTGCTTGCTTCAAACCCACTCCTTCCTGCCTTCCCCCCATTGTGGGGCAGGTGGGCTTCCTGAGGGGTGAGCTCTGTGGCTAGTGCTGCTTGGCTGTGAGCTGGGAAAATGGACAAGGCCAAGACATAGACTCTGAGGTCTTCCAAGACAAAGGAAGTTGGACTTAGAAACCAGAACTGCATGCAAGAGGGGTCCCACGGAAGCCCTGGCCCAGCCCCTTCTTACATATGAAGAGAATGAGTCTTGGGGAAGGGGAGGTCTCCCCAGATCACGAGGGTAACAGCGGACCCACGTCTCTGCCCCCAGCATGGAGCTCTTCCGGGTCTCCCGCACACTCCCAGACTCCTGGCCCCAAACACTTGCTGTTGCCTTAGTCATCCTGGGGAGGCTGGGTGTGGGGAGGAAAGAGACAGGCAGAATCTTCAGTCAGGGGGGGCTGGCCCAGGAAAGCACAGGGCAGACTGACAGGGAGGGGGTGCCACGGGTGGTGGGTGATTCTAGTCCTGTGTCTGCCAGAGCCACCCCAAAGCAGGGCTCAGACTCAGAGAGGGGACCCGTCCCAAATCTGCCACGTTCCCCTTTCTAGCAGTTATTGCTCGGGACAATCTTTCACAGACCCCAAAAGGCCTGTGTCCCTACCTCCAGGGACAGGCAAGAAAGGAACGAAGGGGCGACAAGGCCCTGGGAGGCCTCCAGGTTTCCTTCTCTCTGCATCCCTCCCTCTGGGTGCCCCCATTTCTGGTCCTGCCCTTGTCTGGCCCACTGTCCCTCTGAAGAGCCGCCTAACTCCCTTCAGCAGCTTGGCAGGCAGGACGCTTCTCGGGAGATGTGGGTTCAGATCCCGTTTGTGCCTCTCATTAGCTAGGAGCACTGCTGAGCTCTTCCTGGGCTCCAAGGGCAGAGACAGTAAGTGTGTGTGATGCTCACACAGGCAGGAGATAAGAAGTCCCCCCCACGTCTTCCCGACCAGGATGGCTTTGCAGGCAAGAGGCAGGCACAGGTAAATAAATAGTCTGTTTATTAGTAATATGTTACATTATTAAAGTGCATTGAGAAGAGATGCAGGGGCCAAAGCTGGAAGGCCACCAGCCCCAGGCCCTGCCCTGAGCTGGCTAGACACAGCCAGAGAAGGGCCCGGCTCTCTGCTGAAATCCATGGACAGGGCTGGGGGCAGAGCCACGCACCTAGAGAGCTTGGCCCAGGCTGTCCCCACCGGAATTCACAGTTTAGCCTAAGTTATAACATGTCCTGAGCTGAAGGTGGGAGACTAGGAGCATGGAAGCACAGCCCCTGCGGAAGGGGGCTGAGGGGCAGGGAAGGGACCCCCCCGCCCCCCAACCCCCAATGCCAAGGGCAGAGTCCTGGAACCTCCCCCTGAGGACCCGGCTCCTCCTTCTATATGAATGTGGTGAACCTAGGGCTCAGTTTCTCCTTTGTTCTCCCCTGTCTCCCTCACCCTACCCGCCCCCCCCCCCCCGAACTGCCCCTCAAACCGGGGGACTGGGACCATATTCCCCTCAGACTGGGATCCCAGGGCAGAGCCAGCTCATGCCACTCTCCACGAACCCATGCCTGTCCCTAGACTCTTATCCCGTCCCCGGAGCCTCAGACTGGGACCCCCCACCCCAGCCCATGTCTTCCCCAGTCCCTCCCTGTCCCACCCCACCCCCAGCATGTAGTTTTGGTATTTTCATACAGATGCAGTCAGAATTAGCTATACATGAAATAAGCCTAACATAAAAATAGAACTTTTTCCGTCCTTCCGTCCGGAAAGCAAACATCCTTCAATAAACATGCAAGGCCGCTGCCTGGTGGGACCCAGGGCTGGTGAGGGAGCCGCAGAAGGTAGCCCTGGGCCTGCGGGAACAGCAGCCACCCCCGGCCACAGCAGGAGGAGGGAGGAGGCGGGGGCAGTCGGGATATGGAGAGTCCGGAAGGACTCAGGCCTCAGCCCCAAGGTCCAAAGCCGGGGTCCCAGCTTCCCTCTCCAAACCCCGTTCTCTGGCCCACGGGCTCTTGGGCTGGGGACATCACTGCATTTAGTCGAGTTTGAGGAGGGGGTGTTCGAAAAGTATTCTCCAGAAGATAAAGTCTGAAGTCCTCAATGCCCCAGCTTCACAACAGCGCCTTCCTTCCATGGCCCCCAGACCCCGTGCCCCCACGTGGGCCCAGCAGCCGCCTGCGGCTGGCCATCTCCAGGCCTGGTGTCCTTCATCGGGTTACACAGTCTCCCTGGAAAGAAGTAGCAGGCCAGGAGCTCGCCGGACCCGGCCGGCTCTGGATGGGAGACTCTTCTGGGGCCCCCGAGGCTGCAGGAACCTGCACCATGCCCAGCCCCAGGAGGCCCTAGTGGACCAGCAGGCCAAGAGCGAGTGTGGGCAGGACACCCAGCCAGAGGGAGGTGGCCAGGGCCCTGGCACAGCCCAGCAAGTGCTCGGCTGTGGCGCCATCCTCAGGCAGCAGCTCCCAGTGCTGAGCCTCCCGGAAGTAGGAGCCCTCCTGGGCCTCGCAGCGGTAGTGGCCGTACTGGCGGGCTGTGAGGTTCTCGATGAACAGGATGCAGTTGGGGCTCTGGTGGCCCGGCTCGCAGCTCTGCTCCACGTTCTGCTCGTGGCGCCACGAGTAGGTGGCATGACGGGACTCCACGGGGCAGCTCAGGTAGTAACGAGAGTTCGGAGCAAGGGAAACCTTCTGCAGTGGGGCACTATCTGGAGAGGGATGGGGGAGGCAGCTATGAGGAGGGGGCCAGGGCTCCCAAGGCAGGCTGTGTTCTCCTCTGCTGAGGAGGGCTCCAGGGCCAATGCTTTGAAATGAACACCTCCTCCCGACTCCCCGCTGCCTCCCTCACCATTCCCCTCTCCACAACCAGCCCAGACCAAAGGGTGCCCCCTCTGCAGGACTGTCCTGCCCCATCCCGGACAGGGGCCCCAGCAGGGCCAGATCGGGTACCTGGTTTGGGGTTGGGGCACTCTGTGTGTGGCTCGTCTGGATTAATGGACTGCAACACTGGCCTGGAGTTGGAAGGGGGAGAGAGGCTAAGCAGGCAGGAGGCCACAAGTCCAGGCCTTTCCCCATCCTTGTCCCTACCCAGGATCAGCAGCAGTGTTCCCCCCACCCCACTCACCCCTCCCCCCACACCTCTTGCAGCCCACCAAGACCACCCCTATTCCCGTGTTCACCTGCTCCCAGGGACAAGAAATTTGGGCCCACGTACCCTGGAGAGCTGTAGATGGAGACACAGCGGCCCTGGTCCCAGCCGCAGTAGGGGTCTCGGGCCATGAGGCAGCCGTGGCAGCCCCCACTGTAGACCTCACACAGATCCAGGGGCACCTGGCTTACCTCCCACTGGGAGCTCACGTACAGCTTCCGCTAGAAGGAGAGCAGGACTCAGGTCAGGCCGGGGCGCCCAGCCCCAGCACCGACTTCAAAGTCACCAGGCCAGCCCTACCTTGGCAGGCCCTGAGGCCCAGAGGCTCTTAAAAGGACATGCAAATCACATGCAAAGGAGCTCTGTCCCCCATCCCCCAGGTAGCCCAGCTGGTTGTAGCGGGCAGGGGAGGCTCACCCGCTCGGTGTCCAGCGACATGGCCTGGATGGCAGCCGGGTGGTGAAAGGGCTGGATCTCCATGATGTTGAAGACAAGGCTGCGTTCCCCGTCCCTGGACTCCACCACTTTGTGGATGGTGCCCCTGTCTGGGGGTGAGGGGCAGAGGGTCAGTGGGCCGGTGGGTGGGCGTTCCACTCCAGAGCCGGGCAGCCTCCCTCTGGGCCGGGCCAACCAGCAAAGACATGTGGAGGACGGCTGGGCAGTCGGGGCTCAGGTGAGGGTCACAGGAGTGGGGCAGGGCGGGGCGAGGAGAGTATGACTAAGGAGGGATGTGGGAGCCTGGGGGTGACCCAGGGAGCTTCGGAGGCTGGGCCGCAGAGGCCACCCCAGGAGGCCCAAAGCTCCCCGAGGCTGCAAGGGCAGCTGGGGCATGAAGAACAAAACCTCGGTACTGTCCACGGTACGTGTGGATCCTCTGTGCCTTAGCCTCCCACACAGCTCAGTCCTTAAGATTAAACATCCTTAAGAGGCGGGTATTATCTTCCCAATTCCGGGAGGAGGAAATGAGGCTCAGAAAGGCTGAGCAACTTAGCTCAAGGTCACACAGCCGGTGACTGGAACCCAGAGACGTCAGAACCCCACCCCTCCGCTCCTTCTACGACTCCCCTGCTTCCTGGACTCGTTGGGGTTGTTTGCTTTAAATACACTTTTCATTTTGGAATATTTTTAGCTTTACAGAAAAGTTGCAAAGATAGTACAGAGTTCCCGAATACCCTTCACCCAGTTTCCCCCAACGCTACTATCTTACGTAATTGTGGTACATAGTCACAATGAAGCAATTGAGACTGGGACATTAGGATCACCTCAACGACAGACTTTATTTGGATTTTTGGGGTTTTTCCACTAATGTCCTTTGTCCGTTCCAGGATCCAATCTAGGACTCTACATTGCATTTAATCTTTGGGGATTTTATTAATTTTTATAAAATCTTTCATTGGAAAAGGACGTTAGATGCCACATGGAGATTCCCAAGGTCAGAACCAGGCTGCCTGCCTCTGAGGCTGTGCTGTCTCCATTCATACCTGTCGGGGACTAATGGGCATTCTGACCCCCAGGTCCTCCCATTCCCGACTCACCTTCTGTCCCAGTTTCGAGAATAGCCTACCTCCCTCTCCCTCCTTCCCAATTTCCCAGGGCATCACTTGCCCCAAAAAAGCAGTCAGATGATCACCCGCCTAGAATGTTCCTCTATGTGTCTATGATCCCCCTTGGCAGGCTCCGAGATGTGCCCAGACGCTGCTTTGTCCTAATAAGCCCCCAGCCTTGCCGCTGCCTTCACGCCCACACTGCCCTCCGCCACCTCCATGGCAGCCCCATGAGTGTCTCCCATAACTTCTCCCAGGTGTGAGAGCCTCCCACTCTCTGCAGAGGGCTCAGAAAGTTCTATTTCTTATCTGGCCCCCAGCCTTCTTGCTGCAGGCTCCAAAATGGTACCTCTCCAATGGCCCTCACAGATAAACTGGGACAACGGCCTCATCCTTCAAGTGCGCTCGCCTCCTGGGTCTGCAGGAGAGGAGCCCACAGCCCCACGCAGCTTTCCTTGTCCTATCTCCTGCTCTCAGTCATGCACTGTGTGACCCTTCCTCTCCTGCACCCCAGTGCCCTGCCAGCCACGGCTGAGCAGAGCAGGGACGGGGTGCATGGGTACACCAGGATGAAAGGAGGAGTAAAGAAGCGTGATCGCAGGACCCAGAAACCAGGCCACTTGGGGAATTCCTCTCCCCAAGGCTTCCAGAAGTCAAACAGCCACGAAGGTCAACATGGCCCTGAGAAAACCACAAGGTGAAGCAATAAATAGAGGAAGCCACGTGGCAGGGAGGTACTGAGGGAGGCCCTAACTGTGTGGCCCCAGAGGTGCGAGGCCCCTGGGGAGACCCTGCCCTTTCTCATGGCATCAGCACTCGGTCTCAAGGAAGGCCGTGGCCCCTGCCCACACTGATCTCCGTGCCTGCTCCCAGGAGCCCCTCTGCCCACAGACTGGGACCAAGAAGTTGCCAGAAACTCAGCCCGGGGCTGGCTCGTTCACAGCTGGTGACTTCCCAGAAAACAGGGGTATCTCCCAGGGCTTCTGGGGTCAGCAAAACCCTGACCCCCACGGAAGTTCCCTCTGTGGTTCTCTGCAAGACTCTGCAAAGCGGGGGTGGCGCCTAGGTGGCTCAGACAGTTAAGCCTCTGCCTTCAGCTCAGGTCATGATCTCAGGGTCCTGGGATCGAGCCCCACATCCAGCAACCTGCTCAGCCGGGAGCCTGCTTCCCCCTCTCTATCTGCCATGTCTCCTGCTTGTGCTCTCTTGTGCTCTCTCTCAAATAAATAAAATATTAAGAAAAAGGAAAAAAAGCGAGAGACTCTGTAAGTCTCTGCTGTCTGTAAGTCCTTCCTCATGTCTCACCAAATTCTTGGCATCCCCCATCAAATGTTTCCCCGCACCTGCACAGTCCCACAGACACGGAGAGAGTCCAATTTCCTCATTCTGCCTGGCAGAGGCCCAAGGGATACCGGTGACCCAGTCCTTCCTCCTGATTTTCCACATTTCTTCCTACCATCTTCCCTGGGTCAGACATCTGGACCAAAACTATACCCATCTTGGCTCAGACTTGCTATATTTCTGCCTCTGAACCCTCACGCTTGCTCTTCTCCCATCCTGGGAGACCCTCTCCTCTTCCATCTTCCCCAGCCTCCTCCAAGAAGCCCTCCCTGCCTGACTCTTCTACAGCCACACATACTAACCCCTGACAGCTGTCGGTCAATCAATTCTTCCTTCCAGGTGTAAAGATCTAACCAGATGTTAGTTATGTTATTCTTTACGCCCTTCATACCCATTCTTACAAAGCAGGCCCGAAGGTCCCAGGGTGGCCCCTCACCTGTGGTTAGGTAAAGCACGTGGAAGGTCTCCCCACGGCTGGCCTGCATGCGGTGAACGACCACTTTCTGGTAGTGGTACTTGGAGTGGAACAGTGGTGCTTTCGAAGGCCCCATGGGCTCCACCCTCTGTGCCACCTCAGGGTGACTGTCAGCCACCTGGAAGGTCTCCGTGGGGATGGGCTGCCGGTCTGGGAGACACTGGGCAAGGAGGACAGGTCCAGGTTAGTGGCGCAGCTGGGAGGTGGGTCTGAGGCCTGGGCCATCGTCGGGGGATCAGCTTACCTTGCCAGGCCGAGGGTTGGGAAGGCTCGCATGGTAGCCCTTGAGTGAGGAAGTACGGAAGACCTTGTCAATGTCCCCAAGCGAGTACACACAGACGGCCGAGTAGTTCCTGGAGGACAGAGAGAACACCTCAGTGGGGGACCTGGGCCCTCCCCACCCCCACACACCCAGGCCAGCCCAGCCCCAGACAAGGGCATAACCACGTCCCCCAGGCTGTGAGCTCTGGGAGGACAGGGACTATCCCAGGGGTCAAGCCTAGTGCCTAAGATTCTCAAACACCAGTGAAGGAAGGAGGGGAGGGATAGCAGAGGAGAAGGAAGGAGGGAAAGGAGGGAGGGAAGAGAGAAGGGAGAGAGGTAAGTTCAACCACATTTCTTTCTGCTGTAATCGAAGACCCCAACCTGTGGTCTGTCACAGAATCACCAAGTTCAGAGGCTAACCCCCCACCCCTCACTCCGGGCCATAAAAATCCCAGTGCGTGCCTTCCAGCTGGGTGGTCCTCCAGCCTCTACAGGGCCCAGCTGCAGCCTGCTGCCACCAGAGAAGGCCAGACTCCCGTTCCCTGCCCAGCCAGACCAGGTCTACGAGCACCAGAGCAACAGAGCTCAGCTCCCCAGCAACAGGCTCCCCAGCTCAGCCTGCACGCACCCAACCCGCACTTACCTTGTTTTCAATCAACCAGAGTGATTAAGAGGTGTGAATGATCGGGTGCAGACCATGCCTGAGAAGGCGTGATAGCACCCAGCTGCCTCTTCCCAGTGCCTCAGCCCCCACTCTAATCACACGGCCGGAGGACACACAGGCACAGGTGAGACCATGTGCATGCACACCTTCGTGCACAGGCTCACAAACATGCCAGCACTCATCTCTCCCTGAGCACGGGCTCTCCTCCACCCGCCGCCCAGTAACAACCCTGTGCACTCGTGCCCCGTGAGCCTTCTCCTCAGCAGGGCCCAAGCCTTCCGAGCCCCACTGGCCGCTTCACCAGCCCAGCTCCAGAGAGGGTCACTCACCAAGGGTTGGAAAAAACGCCGTAAACTCGAGTGTCCTTCCACTGGCCATTGGGGTCAGGGAGCAGAAAGACGTCCTGCAGCCTGTTGAAGTTCTTGTTCGTGGACGCATCGCTGCACACCAGCATGGCCTTCAGGAAGGTGTTCCACTTGGAGACCGACAGGGAGCTCTCGCCACCCTGGTCCCCCTGAAAGGGTAAAGAGGAGGAAGAGCCCCTCAGCCCCAGCCCCAGCTGCCAGGAATGTCGGCATCCAGGCTTCAGAGCAGGCACGGAAGCCCTGAGAGGGGCCGCGACTCCATCCCCTGCCAGGTGCCCAGGCCTAGATGGCCTGTCCGCGCCAGCCACAGGCCTTGCTGATCCAGGGCACAGGGCTGGAGGTGCAGACCCACAGGCTCCAAGTGCCAGGTCCTCATGGAGAAGAGCAGCTCGGGCATCTGTTTGCACACACACACACACGCGCGCGCGTGCGCTCACACGTGTGCCCCAGACACACATCCCAGCGCCTTCAGTCACGGGAAACACACATGTAAATGCACTTCCACACTCACAAACATGCTCACTCTCCACGTGAAGTCACACATGTGTGCACCATCAGGCGTGCACACAAGCCCCACTACCTCTGCCCCCTCACAGACCCTCCCGTGCACACCCATCAGCTCCCAAAATCCCCACCAGACTCACTTGCACATCCCGCACGCTCCTTCGTGCAAACACATATGACCCCTGACCTGGGTGTGTTTTCACACAGTCGCTTGCTCCTCCATAGGCACAGACACACACTCTTGCCCACTCTGCCACCCACTCACCCTGCATAGCTGGGCCACGCGGGACACATTGAGAGGGGCCTCGGGGTTCTTGTCAGGATTGTCCTCCCGGAAGAAGTAGTAGATCTTGTCGTCATAGGCTTGGTCTTGGTGCACGATGGTAGCCTTGATGAACTGCGGGTCTGCCAGGGATGCAGGCAAATGGGTGTGAGGCTGGGGGTCTACTTGGAGGACCCACCCTGTGTGCACCCGCCCTGTGTGCAGGTGAGCGCACAGCTCCCCTGCATCTCTACAGACAAGCCCGGGGCAAATCAGACCTAGGAGAAAACTCAGAACAGCAGGTCCAATAGCCCAAGGGGCCTAAGACTACACCCCCAGCCCAAACCTGTTTTGCCTTCTCCTACAAAGATGTCATCGGCCCAAGAGCAATGACTTCATGCCTGGGGACTGGGGCGAGGTCCCTGGGGGCCCCTATGTCACTTCTGCCTAATTGGCAGAGTCCTAATGAGGAGGGAGGAGGTGTCGTGCCCCACCATGAGCTCAGCAGAGGGATACGCTCTGGCTCCTGGGGACCCCACGCTGGGTCTGTGGCTTCCTCCGTTTTGCTCCCAAAGTGTACTGGGCCCACCCTGCCTCCACACCACTGTCTCTGTTGTTCCCCTGCTCCCTTCCAGGTCAAACTCCTCAGCTCTGGCTACTCAGGCCCCTGGTTTCTTGAGTGGGCTGTGGCCTCAGTGGCCCTCAGAGAGCCCTCCCGGGGCACAGGAGAACCCCATTTGCCGCCCTGGGTGTTCACACCCCTCCAGCCCCTCCAGCCCAGCCGGAGCCTGATTTACTCTGCATGACGGTGTCACTGGTGTACAGCTCGATCTCGCCCTGGATGCGGCGGAACCGGGGGATCTTCCCGTTATACTCCTGCTTCCGGATTGTGGAGTACACCTCGTCCCCTGGCATGGTGGGAGGGCCATGGGTAAGGGCAGACAGTTCCCGGAAGTCCCTCCTCCGAGCCTGGGATGCTGGGCATAGAGCTGTCCACCCTCCCCAGCCCAAGGCAGCAGCCCTACCGTCAAACAGAACCAGTGAGTTCTCATCTGGGCTGAAGGGGGCGTAGCCTCTCCTCTCGCCAAGCGACTCCACGGTGCCATTCACCTGGGGGAGGCCAAGGAGGGTCAGACAGCCACGTGACCCTATGGCCACTGCCACCCACGGGCGCCAGCTTCCTAGCCAGGGTCCCCCTCCTCCCAGGGATTCTACACAAAGTGGGGCCAGCCTCAGAGTCCCCCCCAGCTCCTTCCCAACACAGAGGGCAGAAGCCCATGCAGACAGGAGTGAGCTGACCAGGTTCTGCGGGGAGGGGCTCTCTTACCAGTCTCCAGCAGCTGGGGCGCCGGGCATTGGTGCCACAGATGAGAAGCCCCTCGCCCTGCCTCTCCAAGAGCGTGATGTAGTTCTCGCAGTCCTGCCCAGGAGAAGGGGAGGGAGACAGGTTGGCTGGAGGTCCTGGGAGGCCTAGCACTAGGACCCCCGGTCTTGGGGAAGGAGTCATCAGAAGTCTGACTACAGGAGGCAACCTCCAAAAGGAGAGCCCAGAAGTGGGGTGCTGCTGACTCCAAGAACAGAGTAAGGGCAGAGATGCCTCAGAGAAGGACCACGTCTGACCCTCAGAACTGGGAATCCTGAACCAAGGTTACCTCTCTCCTCCCAGACTATGGCTCCCAGGGCAGGGCCAGGTCTCCTTCCTCAGACTCTCAGGGACTCCCATCCCTTTTCCAAGGGAGTCAGCCTCCCCTCTGTATTGCCTCTCCCCCACTCACCCGCTTGTCCAGGCAGGATCCCTTCGTGGAGCCAATGTTCACCTGGGGAAGAGGGGAAAGTGTTAGTCCACTGTCAAGGCCAGGGGCCTGTAAGTACTTTCCATGCATGTCTCAGGAAGACTTCATTCTCTAGATGAGGGCCCTGAGAAGCTGAGTGATTCACCCAAGATCACACAGGCTGTCTGGCCTGATACTCGAAGCCAAAGCCCAGAATCAGCCCAGAAATCTCAGAAAACAGGGGCCCTGGAGTTGTGGAATCCAGCTTCCTGTCCAGATCTCCCACAGCAGCCCTATCCACTTGTCCTGGGGGGCTAGCTCTAGGCCTTTATCCTCGCCCCCCCAACACCCGTGCCAATCTGGAGCCTCTCCCAGGGACTGTATATGGGATATTACAGGGGCTGGATCAGTTTAGGAAGAGAGCTAACTCCCACGGATTCCCTGGGATCCCAGAGGGGAGATAAGGAGAGAAATAGGGGGAGGGAAGAGAGAGGAAGGGGGTCAGCTCTGTTTCTGGGGCCAGCAGAGGGATCGGACAGAGAGGTCCAGGCTCACCGTGCGCACGGAGGCATTCTTGCCCTCAGGGAAGTCGAAGAGGTAGACCTTGCCACGTCCACCCACCCACACGGCAGAGCTGCCCGGCTCGTGGAAAAGCACTATGTGAGGCTCCGACAGGCCGAAGTCAACCCAGTCCTGTCCTGCGCGGCCTGGGGAGGAGGCAAAATTGGTAGAAACATTGAGGCTGCGCCCTGGGCAGCAAGAACCTTCCCCCTTCCCCCCGCCACCCCCGGTCACATCAGCACCTACCGACAGCTAGTGTTTGGGTCTAGACTAGGGCACCACCAGGACTCAGAGCCATGAGTAGAAGAAGTGAAGGGTCCCCTGCTGGGATCCAGCAACCAGCTGTCCTTGCCCCAGAGCCATTACCCCTATCCTACAATATGTATAACCTCAGGATGAGGGCAGGATTTAGGGGCCTCTGGGGAAAACAGACCGACGCCCCCCCAACATACACACACACACACACACACACATGCACACACAGTCTGCTACTCCTAAGAAGCTGGGCTCAGGCTTTGGGACTCAACCAGGGCTCCCTGACTTTGCTCTGTGTGGCTCACCACTGCCAGGACAGAGCCGGCAGCCACCTCTGTCCCCTGTGGGTAGCAAGGCCTCAAAGCAGTCCACCTAGGGTCAAGGTTCCCAGAGATCACATTGGTCACAACCCCAGACCCTCCTTTGGGAAGCCTTCTCCAACCCCCCTCCCCCCCCGCCCAGGCCCACTCAGCCCTTTAGGGAGCAGGCCAGCTTAGATCAGAGCTAGAAAGGAATCTGAGTAGCAGCCACTCCTCCCCATTTCTATAGATGGGCAAATGGAAGTCCAGAAGGAGGCAGGCCAAGGTCACAGGGTCAGTGGCAGGCACTGAATGACAGCCCACGCCTCAGCCCCTCAGCTGCCCTCGGTGACCTGGCCTGCTCAGGGCTGGCTTCACAGGGATGCCAGCTGGCCAGCGGGGGGGGGGGGGGGGGGTGTGGGCAAGATCGGCCCTCCCTCCCCAGCAGTTCTGGGACAGGGAGCCCTTCACAGAGCACAGCCTGGGCCTTTAAGCAGAAGGGCTGACCAGGGCAATTTTGCCCAAAAAAGAAACTGTAGCCACTACCTCCAGGGAGAAGATGTTTCATCTCCGGTGACATTGCTGAGGTCGGCCCAGTTGCAGGACTAAATTACAGAGATGGGACAGCCTATGGCTGGTCTTCCACCCCCGACCACTCTGGGGCTCACCCCAGAGCTCAGCCGACCTGCTATTTATTCAGCTGCAGCGAATTCTGGGGCAGCCAGCTTCCCAGGGACACGGACACAGGACACAGCCCAGTACATGGAAGAGGGCTGCAGTTTCCTCCCTCGTTTCCTTACATCTGCCCAGGGTCCTCTCAAGGCCCTGTGAGCCATCCCTACTGAGGTTCCATTCAACCGGAGTGGGGGGGCACACCTTGTGACCCGAAACCCATGATCCCTTCCCTTAGGCTAGCACCCTGCACAGTCAGGTCAGTCCTGGAAGTGGATATTCTGTCTTCACCTCCATTGCAGCCTGGGCCACAGCACAGAGGAGAAACTCAGGGCCCCCGGGGGACACGCTAGCCCAAGGTCATGCTAGGAGGGAAGGCAGACTGGCTCACGATATTGGTGCTCGGAGATGCCAGCACTGTGGGCCAGCTGAGAAACCGCTGAGCTCGCAGCCCTCGGGTTCCCCTGGCTCCCCTGGAGCGCTCCACGCACAGCCTGAGCACCTCGGCAAGTCAGTCCTCATTGACCCCCCCCCCCCCAGGGTCCCCCTCTGCAGCCCCGGCCACGCAGGCCAGTGCCGAGAGCCCAGCTCTGCACTGGGTTGGAGCTGAGGGTGCTGGTCGAGGCTCGGGCATTGCACAGCTGGCAGGTCCTGGCTCCCGGGCTCCCCCACCTTTCCAGTGGGGGTAAAATTAGAGTGCTAGGGTCAGCTGCCTGGCTCCCCTTTCACTGGCAGCCAGCCAGGGATCCAGACAGTCTGCGGCTGCTCCCCCTTCTACTCCCCTGGCCAGCCGTGGCCAGGAAAGGCTGCAAGTCTGTGTCTGGAGATGGGCTGGGGCCTGAGAGCTCAGAACCCTACCACTCAGCAGAGGGGCTCGCGAGGCCCACCACAGCTCTGCTAGATGGGAAAGAGGCACCAGAGTGGGCCCCGGGGGCCTTGTCTGGGGGCCCAGGGAGTAGTCCTGCCCTGGGGAGTCAAGCCTGATAGGAGAGGAGATCCAGCCGTACACTGAAAACCAGACAGAGTGAGACTGTCACCGGAAAGCAAGCCTCCCCAAATCTCACACACAGAACTGTCCTAGCTCAGAACTCAGGGCTGCTCACGAAGTATCTTTGAGAACACAAAGGTAAGGAGGGGGAGGGCTGTGCGGCTGGGGTACAGCATGGGGGGCTTCCGTGCCAGCCCCAGGGCAGTCCTGCACAGATTGGGAGCCTGAGTCCCACGCCCTGCACATCCCAGCTGCAGCAGCCCAGGGTGGGGGAAGTGGGGACTGTTCACCCCATTCTGCAGAAGAACAAGCAAGGTCCAGGCCGCATGGCCTCCCTTGACCCCCAGGCTCCTGCCCCTCCCCAGTCTGCACCCGGTATGGGTAGGACGGCACCAGCTCAGCCCGAGGACGAGGACGAGGCCTTGGCCCATTCTCCACCCCAGCCCCAGCCTGGCTCCCAAGCTGCCCAAGGCCCTCAAAGGGCCTGATTGTGCCGGGGAAGTGTCTGAGCAGCAGCAGCTCGATGAATACATGAAAGGAAGCTTTGTTCACGTTGCCCGAGCTGGGGCTGGGGGGCTCAGGGGCAGGAGGGCTGCCTGGAAGTGAAGGCAGCACCAAGCCTTCACAGCCAGGCCCCGTGGCCCCATGGCACCATGACAGAGAGCTGGGTCGGGGAGGGGGCAGCCTTCAAGGCTCTGAGCAAGGCCAGAGTTCACCCCTATAGAGGCCCAACCAGGTGACGAAGTGTCACCTCCGTAAATGCGTCTTTTTGCTTCCCAGCGAATCCAAAGGGCTGGGGGAGACTATCAAAGCTAGATGGGTCGGGGAGAGGCGGGAGAAGAATTCCAGACAAGGGCAAGAGCTGAACCAAGTGAGGAGGCTGACTGAATGGGGGGTGCCTAGACCCAAGGGCCCTGAGCGTGATGCCCAAGGATACTGCCCATCAGTCAGCAGTGTTGCCCTCCCCACTCCAGGCAGGGCTAGGATCCGGAGAGCCTCCCCTCCTCCAGCATCCCCCCTGCTCTCCCTGCCTGACCAGCCCCCTCTGTTTCCCATCCTAGAAGTCTAAAAGGAGCACCGTCTGGCACCGTGTCTCCCCCTTCACTCCCCGGCCTGACGCATTAGTGGCTGACTAAGTGGTAGCTAAAAGCTCCCAGAATAACCAGGGGTTCGGGCAGGGGAGGGGGCTAGGGGCCCAGGGCATGGCCCCAAAGGTGGGTCAAGGCATAAGACCCCCACCCCCCACCCCCATGTGATACTGAGCCAATCCTCGATCCTTCCATACTAAGAGAAAACACACTCAGGCTGTCCTGTTCCCAGCTGGCCTCCATGGTCCCGAGTCCCCACCCTCCTCAGGGAGGCAGGAGCTGCAGGGTGAGCCCCAGCCAGAGAGGGGGGTCAAGGAGATGGCTGGGTGTGGGAGGCCAGATGTCATGGATAAGAATCAGACCTGACTGCTCTCACAGACACCACCCTCGCACCATTGTCCCAGTGGCCTAATGGCTAGAGCAAGTGTGGGCCGCCAGAGGGTGGGTTTTCCTAAAGCAGGCTGGCCTGGAGGGGTATCATCCCTCCTCCCCTTCACTCTGGATGCTGTCACCATCTGGTCCCCACTGTCCCCGCATCCTCATTGCTTATGAAAGAACAGCGCAGCCCAAAGGGGGTATGAGGCCTGGAAAGGAGGGGATGGTGTTGACCATGAAGGCAGAAACAAGGACAGGCCCCGTGGTCAGGCCTGGGCAGGGACAGCCTTCCAACCTGACCCACTGAACCGATGGGCCTTGAATGATGACCTCAAGGAGCCCTTTGAAAGTAGGCATTGAGGCAGGCTCTAGGAATGGCAGGAATGTGGTCACCCATCAGGAAATGCCTGAGTCAGGCCACCCCGGGGAGGCCCAGGCACGGGGCAGGAGCCAGGCCGACTTCAGACTGGGAACCCAGCCACATCCTCCCCCATCCCCATACCCCACCCTGCATTGCCGGGTCCCCCTCATACCACACCATACCCAGTCTCCTACCACACACACCTGTCTGAGAAAGAGGAGGGAGGGCCCATGTATGACCCAGGAATTAGGGTGCAGCCTCTCCACCCTTTGCAACCCATACCCCACAGGTCAAGGTGGAAGGGAGAGGATCTGAACAATCACTGAGCTGAGGGGACACAGAGGCCAGACAGACTGTGCCACTGACCCAAGGAAGCAGGGAGGGACCAGGCCCCAGCATAGGACTTCTGCTACCCATCACCAGCTCCAGCCCTCTAGGACCATATCTTGAGAGCTTCTTGCTTTACAAAACACTGTATGTGATTTCTCTCTACCTCCCTGGGTCCTCTCCTGCTCCCCATCCTTCCCTCCCTTGCCCCCTAGGTGAAAACTTGCTGGGCTGAACGGACATATTCCCACCCACCAAGGTCAGCTCTGGATGGGAGGGGAGCGTGCCTCACATGGAGGCTCAGCCCAGGGGCTCCAAGAAAGCCTGTGCTCCTTGTGGCAGCCGGGTGGCTGGTTGGTTGTGACCAGGGCCTTCCAGGTTCAGTTTCCTTCTCTGTGGATTGAAGGGGCTGGTACCTGCTAAGGCCTAAGTTTTATGACCCAACCATGGTTCTTAGGACAAATCACACACATGATGAGTCCTGGAAGAGTCACAGACAATTTTCTGAATGGAAGTGGGGGCAGCAGAAGAAGCCAACATCCCCCTCAGCCTCCACCAACTGGCCTGCAAATTCCCCAACCACCTGCCAAAAGGCAGGACAAGTGTCTGTACCCCATTTTATAAACAGGAAAACTCTGGCCCTTCCAAGTCAGCAAGGCTGTGTGCTCCCTTCACTCTGCCACTGTGCCCAAAGGACCAGCAGCCTGGCTGGTGGGGAGACCAGCAGGCGGGGTGGGGGGGAGGTGGGGGGAACGACAGTGAAGGCTTTGGGGGAAGGGGCAGTGTGGATGGCAGGGGGCACTGGGGTAAGCCAGACTCAGGGGACTCTGTGGGGGAAGGCTCCCCTCCCGAGGCCCACGTGGAACTGGGAGGAGGTTCCAAGGCCAAGGGAAGGCAGGAAACTCAGGATGGACAACATGTCCTGCCCACCTTCTGCCTGTTCTTCAACTGGGCAGGTTCTAAAAGCCCCAGAATGAGGTCAAGGTCAATGGGTAGCTCCTTCAAAGGAGAGGATGGGCAGAGGGGCAGGGCCTGCCTTTGGGCCCAGAGCCACGCAGAGGTGGGGGAGAGGGCAGAGGATGCCTACACTACCCCAGGGGAGGAAGAGAAGGCCCCCCAGCTTGGCCTTCGCCTGCGCTGGCAGGGCAGGTCGGGGTAGGCAAGGGCACTCCGCTAGCACAGCCGGTGAGGGAGAGCGGGCAGGGCCCAAGCTGCCAGGTCTGCATCTCCCCAGAAATCAGAGACGACGAAGGAGGAGATCGACAGCGATGGTGACAGTGACATCCCGACCGCCTTACCCTTCCACTGCACTTACTATCCACCAGGCTCTAGTCTGAGTGCTTTTTAGATTCACTAACCCACTTCATCATTCTCTTAGGACCTGTATTCTACAGTGAGGGCAGCGAGACACAGAGGACTCGAGGAACTTGTCCAGGATCACTCAGCTATAAAGTGGTGGAATGGCGGTTGACGCTCAGGCAGATTGATTCTGGAATCTGTGCCTTATAGCACTGCGCTCTGTAGAAGGGCCCTTGGAAGCGTCCAAGCCAATGCGTCCCACACAAAAGAAGAATGGGGACCAGAGAGGGTGGAGCCTGGGCAGAGGCCTCCTGGCACAGGAAGGCCTGACCTCTATCCACAATGCCCTAAAGAGGGTTTGTGTAAGTGAGCGTGGGTGTGCAGGCCTGAGGCATGAGGAGTGGGGGGAGGGGGTGGAAGGGATCTGGGGGTGCAGTACAGCACTGAGTGCTGACCAGCATGACTAACGAGGAAGACAAATCTCTTGAGCTCTCTGTCCAAAATAGAAAAAACACTGTGGCCTGGAGTAGACCACAGAGAAGGGCAGGATACGCTCATGAACCCTTCTTCACTATCTGCCCAGCCAGGTTCTTATCCAACCGGCATCTGCCAAGACCACTCACCTCCACCCCTGACTCCTCAGCTCAAGAAACCACCATGGCTCCCAAATGCCCATCCCGGCAGGGCCCTCCCCGTCGACCTGGCAGTCAAGGCCCATCTCTGCTTCTCTCTGCCACAGCTCTTTCCCTCCTCCGCAACTTGGCTTGTGCTCTCCTTTCCCTTGATTGCCCTTTCCCCTCCTGTTTGTGCACACAGTCTTACCTGTCCTTGAACACCTGGCTCCACCAACCACCCCCCCTCCCCGGCCCCGGGCTTTAGGAAGTGCTCCCAGCCGCTCCAGCTCTCACTGCTCCGTCCTCCCTCTGACCTTGGGCTACACACCATCTGGCACATACCATCTTCTCTCAGATCACACTGTCTGGTGGGATTTTGCCTGGACTGTGGTAAAGGTAAAGGCCAAGCCTCCTCTCACCTCATGGGCCCTGCCAACCCAAGGCTAACAATGGGCAAGTGAGGACAGCTCAGATAGTAGGGAGGGGTGGACGGGGGCAGGATGACCAACCGCCATATGCCACAGGCGCAGACCTCTTGGAACAGGTTCCTGGGCCACTGACAGGACACCGAGTTTATCGCCATGACCTTCTTCCTTGCTAGGCTGGGCTGAAGCCCTGGGTCCAGAAGATAACAGCATGAGTGGTTTTCCATGCCCCACTCTGCCTCCACCCCACGCACCTGCCCTTCGCTCTTGCCTGGCTCTTCCCCTCCCAAGGACATGTCCCCCACTTGTGAAACCCCACACTGACCTGTCACAGTCCTTGGCTATAGCTACAGGTTCCTGATCTCCCAGGTGACCTCTCTAACCAGGCAGCAGGCCCGCCTCTCCAGGCACCCGTGTGCAACCCAAGGGCAAACCCAGGCCTCCTCTCTGCCCTACAGTTGCTGAACACGGATGGTCCCAGGCATGGCGGCCGGTGCTGGCTGCGCTCCACGATAAGAACTGCCCCTGAGTGTGTTAGCACAGAGCCCAATCCCCTGACTGCAAGACAGGGGTGCAGGACGCAGGGCAGGATCAGCCTAATCCCAGGCTGCTGTGATGGTTAAAACCAGATTAGCCCCAAGTCCTGACACAGGTCAACCTGCCCTCGAGACCTGAGGTCCATCCAGCTGCCCTGAGAAAAAGACCAGAAGAGGTACAAAGAGCCAGCCCAGCCTAAGGTCCTGAAGGGAGGATGATCATGGCTGGTGGGGCTCCCAGGAGCAGAGAGCACTGGGGCAGGAAGAATCTGGGCTCAGCTGAACTGGCCAAGGAGGAAAGGGCTCAGGGAGCCCCAAGCCTGGGAAGGAGCATGTAGGCCAAGAGCAGGCTTGGGCAGAGGATACAGCCCTGGTCCCAGCTCTGCCTGTGTCATTGGATGACCTTGGGCCAGTCCCTGTCATCCCTGGCCTCAGTTTCCCCATCTGTGGAATATGTGGTTTAGCCCAGCTGATCTCTACCATTTGTCTTCTGACGTCCTAAGCTGTGCCCCACTGGGCTGTGGGCTGGAGTTATCCAAGGTTTGCTGGAGGAAGTGAGACAGAAATGGCAGAAAGGAGAAGGGTGAAGGGAATGACAACCAGCAGGGCAGGAAAACATGGGTGCTGCGGAGAGGTGAAGACAGATGGACAGAAAATAAGGTGGGTGCCAGGCATGGTCACCATGCCGCACTAGGGAAAACGGTAACTGTCACTGTGTGTTCAGCACAGTGACATGGAGGGGTGCAAGGGGACAGATCTCCCAGTCTCCTGTGGCCTGGGCTAGCCAGAGGAGAAAGCGCCTGTTCTCTTACATGGGGGCCAATAAGGGACAACAATCCTCCAGGCTCTAGGAGGACCCCTTCTTCCCCCACCCTGGGAGGGAGGAGGCTTCTGGGGGCAGACAGGACTGGCCATAAAAGGAAACTAAGAGAAGGGGAAGCTTTCTGGCCCCAAAGCTACCCACCAGAGTAGAGGAAGTATGATCAGTCTCTTGTGACATAGCCAGATGCCGTGCGGTGGCTGAAATGAGGGACACGGGGCTGGGGGGTGGAGGACAGGACGTCACATGGGACCTGAGCTGTCAAACTCCAGGACTACCCACTCCCACCACTGTCTCCATCCCCGCAGGCTGCTGGATCCCTTCCCCTGGTCTGAGCCTTGGCTTACTATCCATATGTTAGGGGCCCTGGCCTGGCCCTTTGCAAAGAAGTTTGCCCAATTCTCCCTGTTTCTCCTGAAGGATGCAATGAGAGAGGAGTGTAGAGCTTACACAAGCATGCCAAACTCCTGCCCTCACCTGCAACCCACTCCCCCCTTGCCCCCTGGCCCAAGGAATGATCTACATATAACCCCGCCCCCCCAAGGAGGTGAAGGCTCCTGGAAGGGGAAGCTGGTCACAGAAAGGACATCTGCCCCTCCCCCACCAACACAGCCTAGATGGTGCCGGCAGAAACTCTTCCCCACCATGGAGAGTCTCTGCTGAGATATGGGCTGCCTTATCTGGGGCACCCCGCAGTCAGGAGTTAGGCTGAAAGCTCCTGTCTCCCCAAAACCAGCCCTGGCTTCCCATCAGGGAGCTATGACACACAAGAGGCCTCCCCTGCCAGCCATGGTCCTTCCTCCCACTGGCTGTGTAAGGTCAAGTGGCCCAACTCAGATGTCCCCTCCTGCAAGAAACCTTCCTGGAGCCTCCAAGCCCTAGCTAACTCAGTGTCTCCTTCCTGGCTGGGAGCACCCACTCAGCTCCTCTCCTCTCCCTGGTCTTAGTTGCACGTTTTTGGGTCTGAAATCCTGTCACACCAGGTACTTCCTCCTGTCCTTCCCCTCCCCAGTTGGCTTCTACACCTCCTGCCATCCCAACTTACCACCTCTTCCAGGAAGCCCTCCTTGATTAGGTAGACTGGGTTCAGTACCTCCTCAACCCCCATAGCTGCCCTCTGTTACAGGTCCTGCTGCATTTTATTGTAACTGAAGGTTGATCTGCCTGTCTCTCCATCTACACTGAGAAGTCTACAAACTTGTCTACTTTCTCATCCCTGGGACCCCAAGCCCTGCCCTGGGACCAGTACAAGGTGGGCCCCAGCAAATGTCAAATGTCAAACATGCTAAATCACCTCTGAGACTACAAACTAATGAACCACTTCCCCCAGCTGATCTCAGCCTTCAGCTCATGAGACAAAAAGATAGAGAATACAACACTTGAGGATTTCCGCTGACTTCCCAGGTTTTAATTTCTCCTCAATGCTAAGGTTTGAACTGGCCACCGCAGCCTCTGCCCATCCCAGAGAAGCAGGAATCCCAGAGAATGCATGCTCTGATAAGTGTGAGCTCCCCCCTTCACCGGCTTTGGACGAATGAGGAAATGAGCCTTGGAAAAAGCAAGTACCTGTCCAGAGTCACACAGAAAAAGAGCTAGGACCTGAGCCAGGCACCTGACCTCTGCTCTCTTTTCCCCACACCGTGGATGTCTTAGGCCTATGCCAGCATCCATCCCGCTCCAGCCTGCTCTCAGAATCTTCACAATCCAGGACAGAGGGGTCACACAGCTTGGCCGGACACTCCCAGTGACGTCACCCGCTCAGGAAACCCCCTCTCTCCTCCTGGGAATTGCCCCTCTTCCCTGGTTTCTGCAGGGGGAGTTCACCTTGAAGGTTATGCATACATCTAAGTCCCCCAAGAGGGCAAGGATTTCCACTGGAAATGCTGATGCTTGGGGAGCCTCAGCTGTGACCTCATCCCCTGGAGGAGGTGACAACAACCCCCGCCCCGGGGAGTCACCCCATAATGGCTCCCCCAGCAGCCACCAAGTCAACAATAACATCCTGTTGTTTAATTGGACAAGAGAGAGGGCAGAACCTGCTGGGCAGGTGGAGATCAGAGACTGGGCTGTTTCTCTTTGTGGACATGCTGGCTCACCTCTGATCCTGGAGGTCAGGACCTTCCTGGGCCTCTCCATCTCCTCCAAGCAGGGATGGAATGAGAGAGGGGTGCCCAGCTTACATGAGCATGTCAACCCTCTGCCCTCACCTGAAACCCACTCCCCTCTAGTCCCTGCTGGCAGGGAGGTCAGGCCCACACTTTGCATCCATGACTGGTCCATGTGTCCCTGATGCCCTCCGAGAACAATCTTCAGAGCCCTTCCTGATCTGGTGGGCTCTGAGGGTCAAAGACAGGTGCAGAGTTCAAGGGCACCCGGCAGGTCAGTGCTGACACATCCGTCTCCTTCTGGGCCTGGCCTTCATCAGGCTGGAAAGGTATCGACTTCCCCAACAAACACAGGCTGGGACTCTCCCAGAACTCTCTGATCAAATCTTTCCCTGAGGCTTAGGAGTCTAAGCAACATAAAATAATGACAGAGAAGAGCCCCTGTACCTACTCCCATCCCCACACCTGTCCTGGCTGAAAACTAAAACCCCAGTCTATGCCTCACGGAAAAGCGGCTCCAGAAACCCCATTATCTTTGGTCTAGTTGTTGGCGGAGGCCCACCCTCACAGCACCCCACAGCCTGGAAGACGGGGACCTAGGTCTACAGCAGGGCTGGAGGGTACTCTTCTCAGCCTACTCCCCAATTTGCCCTGCCCAAGCCCATTTGTGTCCGACTGCCATGTGTCACCCCACAGGAGACAGGAGGCAGCTGTCAGCCAGGCATACCATCACCAGCTGGTGGTCCTGGGGGAGAGGCTGGTGGCAGGGTCTGTCTGGCCAGTGGGGCGCCTGGCACTGGCAAGGATGAGCAAAGACTGCCTTTGGACAAAATAGGTGAGGGGGTGGCAACTCCCAGCAGGGATCAATAGCGCATTACCAAGCGGAAGGCACGGCCAGTGCGGGCCAGCGTGGCACAGTCGTGAACTGTGTGCAAGTGGAAAGAAGAGGTGGAGCTGGGTTGGGAGCTTTGAAAGTGGGTAAGAGGACTGAAAGCATCTTTAAATAGCCCCAGGGTGGGGACTAAGTGCCCTGGCTGTGGAGGTTCACATTAAGTGCTCAGAAGTGGCTGTGCATTAAGTACGGGGGGAGGCATCTTGGGAAGACTTGGGGGTAGGGGCAAGCAGAGCCAGATGCAAGCAGTTTGGTGCAGAGGGAGATTCCAGAACACTCAGATATGGCCATGTGTCCTCTTCAGAGTGCCCAAACGCTGTGCTGTCCAGGACAGCCAAGGGGACTGAGGCAAGGCAAAGATAGAGGGAATGCAGAGAAAGCCTGGGCTGGAGCTGGTATGAGTGAGGGTGCAGGTGTCTACCATGAATAGATGACCAGAGGGCTGCCTGCTCTACTCCCACCAGAAAGAACTCTGGCTGGGTAGCACAGCTGGCCCCCAAAGTCCCTCCTTTATGGCCAAAAAATTTGCTTAAATCCTTCTCCCCTCCCTAACTCAGAACTAGCTCTGGTCCTGTGCCAGTTCAGAGCCCCCAGTCCGCACTGTGAGCTCACACACTGCAGAGTGACCTTGGGCAAGTCACATTCATTCCCTCCACTGCAGCTGCAGATCAGGCCACTCGGTTTGTGTGTGGGATTTTTTTCCGCTCTCTGCTAAGAATACCTGCCCCAGATAATGCTCAGGCTCTGGCAATTCCTGCAAACCGCCTCAGGCATCAAAGGCTGCTGGCAGGGCCAGACCAGACCAGTCCCCCAACCCCCACCGGGAATCCACCACCACCAAAGGGGGCCCGCAGTGCCCGCCAAATTTGGGAGACAGAGCCCTGACGGTCTAGGGGCAGGGAAGCATTCGTGTGCAATGCAGGGGAGGGGAGCTCGGTCCCTCATGGCAGAAAGCCTCAAACCCCACCTAGCCCGCTTTCTGACCCATTGTACAGGGGTCTAAAGTGAGGCGCCCCTGGGGGAGGCTCTTCACATATCCATCGCGGCCTAAAATCTGCACTCCCGCCCCAGATCCGCTGCCTGGGGGTCCCAACGACCGTGCCCCACCCAACGGGCACTGCCCCCCACGCTGGCGCCGATTCCTGGTGACAACTGCCACGTGCGGACAAGGGGGGAGCGGCCGGTCCCGGCATTGCAGAGGCAGCGCCAGGGTGCCCCAAGCCTCCGCACCGCACCATGGCCCGGCTCACCACAGGGTGCCCACCCCTTTACCCGGCCCGCGCTCCGGGCCGGGGCGGGGGCGGGGGCAGGCAGCGGGGTCTTTGTTCCCGCAGCCCGAGCGCAGCTGCGGCGGCAAGGGGTCCGCGCCCCCCTTGCCGGCCCAGCCTGCGCCCCGCGCGACAGCTGAGCCCGCCGCTCAAGAAGAGGAGACCTGGGTGGGGGTCCCGGCCAAAGAAAGGGTCCTGTACAGAGGTACTGGCGCTGAAGGACCGAGAACGCCCCTCGGCCGAGAGAGGGGCCCTCTCCCTCTCCTGCGCCCCGGCGCTGCGGTTCCCGGCTGGGGGCGGACTTGGAGCGACTTAGCCGGGGCTCGGGCCCCTGCCGCTCGCTCACCGCAGCGTTCCAGCTCGCTCCGGCGTGCCAGCGCGCACACTCACACACTCACCCAGACCCACACGCTCCCCGCGAAGACAGCCCGGGACCCGCAGACACGCGCACGCACTCCCTCCGGGGCCCGCACACTCCGCACCCGCCCGGCGCGGCGTCCGATCCCGCGCCCCACCGGCCGCGCGGCGCCACCTACCTTTCCAGACAGCGGAGATGCGAGGTCCGCTCTTTGGGTGGCCTTGGGTGGCAGCGGCCGTCCAGAGCAGCAGCAGCAGCAGCAGCAGCCGCAGCGGGAGCCAGGACCGAGCCAGCGGGCCGGGGACGCGGGTGCTCTGGGCGCCGAGGGAGGCGCATCCGGGCGGAGGCGGTGTCATCCCGCAGCCCGGGAGCGACAGCGGCGAGCAGCCTAGTCTGAGCCAGCGCCCCACCAAAAGCAGAGCTAAGGCGAGGAGGCGGAGTCAAATGCCTGACCCCACCCTCCACCCTCCCCCCCCCCCCCCCGCAGCCGTTCTCGCCTCCCTGCTGGCCAAAAGGGGCGCAGTGCCCACCACCAGGGCACCTTCGTCACCCCCGCTCCTCGGCAACTCCAAGGGGAGAACCCAGGCTGCCAGGGACTAGACAGACTTGTGGTTTCCTGTGATCGGTAGCAGGCCCTGTCCCCTCTGAGCCTCCTCAGATCCACTTCCCCCTACCCCATGAAAAGGTTGGCCTGGAAGTCTGGAAGGACCTCTCCCAGGGCACAGACAAGGTAACCTCACTAATGGCCAGCTAAGTGGTGTGGACCCTGAAAGCTGTGGTTCTCAAGAGGACAGGCTGGCTTGAGCGGACACAGTTCTCTCTGAGCCTGTAGGAAGGAGCAAGATGTTTTCCCCTAGGAGCAAGGTGGCAGAGGGTAGATGATCTATGGAGAGCACTCAGCACCCTATCATTGCTCTGCTATGAGAACATGGAATTTTCATCTTGGCCTGACTCCCTCCCCTCTCCTTTCTCCTCCTTTCCCCAACCAGCAGCCTTCTGGGCTGCCTCCCCCCAGCCAGCTGGTGTATGCTCAGAAAATCCAAACTCATTTCCATGTGAGTGGAGGGGGATATAATTAAGAAGGTCCCTTTCCCAAGTAGAAAGAGAAGGGAGCATCCTGTGTTCCCAAGACTCACTGTCCTGGAGGTAAGGTCAGGTCAGCTGGAGGGAGTCTCTGGCCACAAAGTATACGGGGCTCTGCCATACAGGCAACCCACGGCCATTGCTGCGGGGCGCCGGGCAGGATCCAGACCCAGTCCCTCTGCAGTTCTGTGAACAGTCCACGCAGCTGTGCCATTAGCTCATCGCCTTAGAGCCACATGCCTGCCCTTTGTAAAGTCTCCTCTCCCTCAGGCCAGAGAGGTCTCAGCCTCTTCCACCTCTGCTTGTGCCTGAGGGAACCACAGATGGGAATTCCACTTCTCGAGTGCTTACTGGATACCCTTCTCCAGGTGGGCTGCAGTCCCCACTGCCCGTCCCTGTGCCTCAGTGTCCTGCCACGTGGGCTTCTACCCTTTCCCTTAGTGAGGTCACTCTATGCTGTGCAGCCTCCTCACTGTAGCTCTGCCCACCTCCCCGTTTTCTAAGGTTTGTGCTATTACTCAGCTCCTTTTGCAAATAAGAAAACCAGGGTACAGAGAGGGAATGCGATATACACAAGGTCACACAGCTAGTTGGAGAGGTTTGGAGTAGCAGCTCGGGCCATCTCCCTGGTGCCTCCACTCATGTTCTAGACCATAACGCTCTGATCTCCGTGCTCTGCCCCCTGTTGCTGCTGCCTGCTGTGTATGGCTGGAGTCTGCAGCCAAGTAATCCTCAGAAAGACCCAGACAGGGCCCAGGTTACCAGGTGCCGGGCAGAAGGGCAGGCCAGCACGGCCGGGCTCAGCCTCCCAAGCAACAGGGCAGCAGATGGAAACCGGGGTAGATGCCAGGGAAGTTTTTTTTCCAGGCTGGGGTGGGGAGGACAGGGGTAATGCCAAAGACCTCGTGTCCCAGGGTGAGCCTCTGGCTGGGCTTCTCCATGCCCAGCTTAGCAGCTGCTGCACTCATGAGCACCCCCAAGCCGGCCAATCTAGGGGCAAAGGGCCAGATGGCAGCCCACTCCTGGTAGGCTACAGGCAGCCAGGGGAGGTGAGAACTAGGCCTATGATTGGGGCAACAGCTTTGTAGAAGGAGAGAGCAACTAGACTGTGGGCATAGAGGGGAGCAGCACAGGGAAAGCACAGGGCCAGGACTGGTGCTTAGGGATGGACTTCCCTGCCTCAGGCAGCATAGGGAAATCCACTGAGAATGGTAAAGGTGGTGACAGGAGCCTGCCTGCCTCAATGGGGGCCTGGAGCAAGCGTGGGGACATAATCCCCACTCACAGCAAATGGTGGGAAACTGACCAGCAGAAGCAGCCACAGATGGGAATGCTCATGGGCCTGAGGGAGGTGCATTCCTGTCCTCCCGTTTCCCACGGCTCCCCATATGGGGGACGGGAGCTGGGGGGAGAAGGCTGGGAGAAAGGAATGGTGCAGGGGCTCCTATCCTGGAGGAAAATACCTTGAAGAGGTCTTCCCTGTGGGTAGCTGAGGAACAGCCAAATCCAGAAGGCCCCTTGGGGAGTCAGAGTAATGGACACATACAGACCTGAAGTTCAGAGCCCCGAAGCAGCACTGGGACCCCACCCCAGCCTTCTAAGCCAAACCTTTCACAGCCCTACTCAGAGCATTCCTGCTCTCTCGAAGCTTTCTCTGTCCCCCTCCTCAGCCCTGATTCCACAGCTACATTTGGTCAAAGGAGTGACCCATCCCTCACAAGAGGGTAGTTGTAGGCACAAGGAGCCCAAGCGCCTAACATCCCACCATGCTGTGAGGCCTCAGAACTTGGTGTCCACCCAGGCCTGCTGTCGGCTCACTGAGCAGCTCTTACTGTCCCTCCACCCAACACCACTAGCACCCATGGCGGGAGGTGGGGAGGCAGCAGAGACTGGGGAAGTCTGGAGAACAGTGAAGCAGACGGGGTGGGGAACACTGAGAGGGCACAGGCTCTGTCTACTCAGGGAAGCTGCTACTCAGCCCCGGTCAGAGGGACCACGGGAAAGCACACCCAGTCGGACAGGTAATGTGATGTTTCAAGAGAAGCTGAAAATTAAATTTTTACTGAAATGTCCAGTTTTAAAACATTGGCAGAAACCTCAAAAGTAAAATGTTTATGGACATGTACAGCATGTCTGGAAATTCCAACTTACTGTGTGCTCACTGTCTGGCAGGCCTGTGACTATCTCACAGGCAAAGGCTAGACACCACAGCCTTAGCTTCCCCTGGACCTGCCCAGTCCAACCCTCTGAAGACCATGTCAGGGCTTAGGGCTGGACCTTGTGAGGTGCACACAGGAAACCCTTCTTGGCTTGCGTGGGCCCTGGTCCCACAGCTCAACTTTCCCTTCGTGCTCTGCCTGCCCCCTAAGACTCTGCCCAGATGTGCAGAGTCTCCCCACCTATCCAAGCCTGACTCCTCCTTTCAGGCCCATTCAGAGTCACGACCTCCACCTCCTACCCCAGAGGGTCAGCATTTCCCAGCAGGATCCCATTCCTGCATCTCTGTTCTCTATCCTAGCTATTCTAGATGCATTTTTTTTTAAAGATTTTATTTATTTATTTGACAGAGATCACAAGTAGGCAGAGAAGCAGGCAGAGAGAAAGGAGGAAGCCAGCTCCCTGCTGAGCAGAGAGCCCGACGAGGGGCTTAATCCCAGAACCCTGGGATCATGACCCAAGCCGAAGGCAGAGGCTTTAACCCACTGAGCCACCCAGGTGCCCCTAGATGCATTTTAATTCGTTTGGCTCTACCCTAAATTGCTAAGATTGCGGTCTGGCCTGCTAAGTGGGGACAAAAGTAAAAACCCACAGGGGGATAGTCAGTGATGGCCAGGCGATTGGCAGGTAAGAGCTAGACCTTTTCTTCTTCCGTCAGGGCACTCAGCTCACCTAAAACATATCAGGTCCTGCCATGGCTTCCAGGGGGCAACCCAGAGTCCTAGCCCCAAAACTCTGCCTGCAGGGCACTGGGCCTGAGATGGGAGTGCCACCTGGTGGCCACTTTGGAACAGAGCGAGTCAGCCCAAACTGCAGCTACAGATAGTCCCAAGCCTTTCTGGAGACAAACTCCTCCTCCCTCTGCCCCACCATAACCCCACGGCCAACCCCATCTCTGAGCCTCTATTCTCAGTGCCTAAGGCCTATGGTAGAGCAGGATCTCGTGGGAGTCATGTGGCGCCCATCCAGACCAACGAAGTCTCCTGACTCAAGTGGCTAGGAGGTCAGAGAACAAATGCTGGCATGGCCACTGACCCAAGTCTGGCAAGGCCTTGCCCCAGCCTGAGCCTCTGCTCCTGTTTACAGAAGGAGATACAGCAGCTATGCTTCTTCTGGTTGATCTCCACTCTAGGCCACAGACCAGCAATGTTCTCTCATCCTACTTTCTGCATGTCCTTCTTGTTTGTAGGTTTAAATGCATGTGCTTTTTAAAACTAGCTCCGTAGGACAGGTTCCCTGGACCCTCCCAGCTCTGATGTGATGTCCGAGCCTGCCATGGCCACCTGAACAAATAAACACTTGCAGACATGTGGTCTCCCACAAACCGTGCCCAGTCTTCCATAGATACAGTGGTCTAAGAATCCCAATTCTTGACATTTGGTTTAGCCTGGGAGCCCCTCACAGCAGCCCTGACAGCGGTCACACAGCCTCTCACGTACCCCCAGCGACCATGAGCTCACCTCCAAGGCAGGCTCGTCCACCTTACTTAGTTCTGATGCAGCCGTCTCCCTCAGGGGAAGACTCTTGCCCAGTGGTCCTAAATCTGTCCTCCAAGGCCACACAGACCACGTCTAATCCCTCTCCCTAGGATAGAGCCAGGGGATTTCAATAGGGGATTTCAACACGGAGGTCATGCCCTTCTAAATCTATTTTTTTTTTTCAGGGTAAATAACCTCAGTTCCAATTCAGTCCTCTCATGGGGTTTTGAGGGTTTTCTGTCATCCTGGCTGACTCCTAGGACATCGGCAGTCATTTAACAAATGTCTACAGAGAAGCTCTTAGGTGCTGGGGAGCTGGGTTTGTTAAAGCCCACCTCCTTCAAAAATAGGGTGGCAGATCAGAACACAACATTCAGGGAAGAGGCTGAGTAGCAAAGTGTTGGAAGATTGACTTCCCTCTTAACCAACCCCCTAAAGACACTGCCTTATTGGGCTGAGTGCTAAATGCTACTGATCTCAGCCCAGAGTCATCCTTGGGCCAATTCCCACCTACCACGAGTGGCTTTCTGGAACACTGGTTGAGAAAGATGGTGAGTCTGAATCTGGGCCCAGGAGGGGGAAAAATGAGACCCCATCGTCTTACATAAGAGCGATTGGTTTTCTAGTCCCCACCATAGGACCTTAGACCGTGCCTACTCCTGTCCCTCTTTTTTTTTTTTTTTAATTTTTATTTATTTGACACAGAGAGAGACTCAGTGAGAGAGGGAACACAAGCAGGGGGAATAGGAGAGGGAGAAGCAGGCTCCCCACTGAGCAGGGAGCCCGATGCAGGGTTGGATCCCAGATGACCCAAGCCGAAGGCACACGCTTAATGACTGAGTCACCCAGGTGCCCCTATTCCTGTCCCTCTTATCAGGGTTGCCTCGTCAGGACGCTGACTCCATCAGTCATCTAGAACATTCGCCAGCCCAGCTCTGAGAGCCCTGCCAGCTCTGATTCGCACATTGTCAATCTCCACTCCAATCTTAGCAATTTAGGTAGGAAGGGAAGATGTCAAGCAGGACACAAGGGAGCTCCAAGAGGTTAGGCTGTCTGTGAAAAAGACCCAACCCTCAGCCAGTCTCATTTAGAAGACTGAATCCCTTCTAAGAAGCAAGTTGCCACTTCCTGAAGGGATGAGTGCTGAGCAGGCCCCGAGGTGCCTCCCACGGGCTTCCAGGCCTGGCACTCAGGCACGAGGCCCCCGGATATGGACCGCAGGAATCATGCCCATCCAGTCCCACCCCAGTCCTAGAAAGGTTAGTCTCCCAGCACGCCCACATCCCGTGACCACAGGAAGCACTAATGTGTAAAAAGGGGGAGTATCTACCTCTCAGGGTCATCATGAGGGTTCAGCTGAGATGGCATCTGTGCGTGCCTAGCTCTGGGACTGACAGAGAGAGGGGGCTTGATAGATGAGTACTAGTGTTCCGCATCACTGTCAGCCGCTTTGCCAGGGTACAGGAGGGCAGTGCCTAGATCTCTGCATGAGGCATTTCAAGCATACAGGAAGCTGAATTCTGTCAGCAGCAACTGTAGGGCGTGAAGGAGCCAGACAGGGCTGGGCCCAGGGAAACCAGGGGCACAGCCAAGCCGACCTAACCCCCACCCAGGCCCAGAGGGGGCTTGGAGAGGCTGGGTAAGCACACGGGGGCCTGGAGGTTGGAGAAGACTTAACCCCCGCCCTTTCTCAGCAAACATGCGATGCCATGACCTGTGGCAGAGGTGACAAGAGGCCAGCACAGGGTAGGGCTCTGAGAGCTTGGTCTGGGGCCCAGGCCAGATGGGGCCCATGTGCCCAGCAAGCTGTGCCAGCCCAGCCCATGCCAGCCCAGCCAAATTTGAGTTATATCAGGAGAAGGGATCTGTTCAGAAAACTCACCCATCTTTGCATATTTACATATTCTATTTTGGGGTCTCTTCCTTTTTTTTCTCCCCTTAGCTTCCTAGAAAAGTTCTCGTGAGCAATTCCAACTTCACCTCTGCTGAACTGCAAAAGCTCACTCTCAGTCTCATCTCCCCTCCAACTGCCAACCATCTTCCCTCCAGCTACTCTGTCACAGGCGAGGTTCCCCCAGAGCTCTCCAACTTCCCTGCCTCTGCTGCCTCCTATTAGGGCCTCGACCCCTACCACTGGGCTCTGGGTCCATGACAACATCTCTGCAAGGTTGCCGTGGCTCAAGTTGGCAAGTCCAAGGTTACAAGCTCCAGTTACCAGATCTCTCCATGCCCACTCACAGCACCTGACCAAGCCCTCTTTGTCCAGTTCCTTCCACTCTGGCAGCTATGACAACTCCTGCTCTCGCATTCCCAGAAGTGGCAGACACCCCCCTTCCATGTTCGCCGGCCACTGGTCACCATCCCTATACAGTCTAACTCCTTAGTGGGGATCCCTTTCCTGCTAGCTATCCCTGAAGAGGTGAATTCCCTTGTCACGTGACATAGTCCCAGTCTTCAACTTAAGACTTCCTGATCATTATTATCTCCAACCTCAGAACCATCCAACTGTTTGTTCTACAAGACATCCCCACCTGGCTGTCCCATGGCACTGTGAGCCCAACATGTCCCCTAACTGGACCTGCGTTCCCAATCCCACGCCCCACCCCTTATTTGCTGCCCCATCTACCCACGCCAACCCTGCAGTCCCTTCCCTCTCCCCCTCATCCCCACAGCTACCCTGTCTTTCACATCTCCCTTCCCTCCCCACCACCCAGCCCCCCTGCTGCGGCTCTCCTCGAGGCCCCCACTTGAGTCCCATCTGCAGGCAGCAAGCCTCCTAGCTGGTCTCCTACTGCCAATCTCACTTCCCACAAACCCAGCCTCCACGCAGCTGTCAGGTTACCTCACAAGAATCCGGCTCCCCCACTGCCCTGCCTAAAGCCATCCAAGGAGCTCTCTGGTGTCAGGAGAAAGCCCAAGCTCCTCAGCCTGGTCAGACCCTGCAGCACCTCCCCCACACAAACACACACACACACAGACACACACACACACACTCACTCACAAGCCAGGGGCAGCAGTGGGAGGTACACCAGCTTTGGAATAAGACAGACCTGAGTTCCCAAGGCCGACTTGCCCAACGCCTAACTGAGACTGTGGACAGATGACCTCACTTCTCGACCCCAGTGTCCCCACCTGATAACTGCGGGTAATTAAGTATGTTCCCCTTTCCCAATATGCCGTATGAATGATGATTCCTCACTGTTAATTGGCTCTCCACCTGCCCTCCCCTCACACCGCCACACTGCCCGGTGAGCCCATGGTCAGCGCTAAGTGGATCACAGCTTCCTCACTGGCCTCCCTCCTGCAAGTCTGCCCTACTCCCCACCTGTTCACACACAGCTGCCAGTGACCTCTCTAAAATGCAAAGCTCACTCTACCCTGATTCGAAATATCCCTCGATGCTCCAGTGTCCTTCAGAGAGAAGTCCAAACTCCCTATGACGTGGCTTACAAAATGACCCAGCCTCTGCTTGCCTCAAAATCCACCGCCACATAGGGCCATAGGACCCCTGTTCCTCCCACTCCAGCCCACTCAAAACATACTCCTTCCCGCCCAGTTCCTCCTCCCCCTCAGCTCTAGGTCGGGCACCACTCTCTCCAAGCAGCTCTCCCTCACACACATATCCCCACCCTAACACATACCCTAACCAAAGTGAGCTCCCCGTCCTAGGAGCCCCAAGCCCAGGGGACCTGCCTCACTGGCTCTCCCCAGGCCTTAGTGTAAACATCTGTTTTTCTGTCTTCCCAGTGATGTGGCTCTGTGACAGCAAGGACCCCATCAGTTTTACCTGGCACAGAGCAGAGGCTGGATAAATGTTTGTTGAAAGCGTGGAGGGAACAATGATGAGGAAGGAGGCCTTGGCCCATGGAAAGCCCCAGACTCCGTCGCAGCACTTATCAGACTCAACATATATTATTTAAAATGTGGCCAAAGGAAGCAAAGCCAACTTGCCAAGACCCTGGAGGAAAGAGCTGACAAAGAAGGGAAAGGGAAATCGTGGAAATGGTTCAATTCTGGGAAGCCCTACAACTGGTATTTCGGGGTCAGTTCCAGGGACAGAACAGGGTTACCCAAATGTCTCACAGCATAAAGGGGTGGGGGAGCTCCAGCACCTCTGAAGGCAGTCCCCAGGGGCAGAGGATGACATGCCACAGAATGAAACTAGCTCTAGGTAGGCAGTAGTGTGGGGAGAGGTAGGGCTGTGTCAGGCCCATTTGACCAAGTGGTCCCACAAGGATGGAAACGGTCTTTGTTTCCACCACAAATGAGCCAGGGACACCGCGTGCAAAGACAGAGCTTTGTTCCCAAGCACAAGGAGGCAAATGGGCTCCAATCAGACCACTGAGGCACAAAGAGGCCAGGCACCAAGAAACCGGGTGAGTTCCGAGACTTTCCAGCCAATGCGAACACTTCTCAACTAGAACAGAGAGGGGAAGGCCGCGAGACTTCACATTTTCTGGAGGAGGGAAAGAACAATGTGCTATTGAGGCCATATCTGGAACCATGGGTCCCCCCTGAGTACCTCCTTTAAGAGCGTCACTGATAAACCGGAAAGCATGCAGAGAGAATAGGACGCGCCAACACCAGCATAAGCCAAAGGGCCAAGTGACTTGCCATTTGTCTCCCTCACCAGAGCCCCACTAGCAGACCAGAGGGAGTGGGGACTAAAGGCCAAACGCTCTGGGAACCAAAGGACAGAAGAGGCAATCCTTAGGAGCGGGGACACCTCTCGTCCCAGGAAGTGACAAGCACGAGCTGAATGACCATGACTGCGGATGCCGTGGACAGAACGTCTGCCAAAGGCCCAGGGCAGGAGCAGACCCTGCGCTCCTTTCCACTGAAAAACCATCTGAGGGGAAGGATGTGACAAAGTATTCAAAGCACACGAAACCCACTCGCTCAACTTGGATGTGTCTGCGACGCGGTAGGGAACACTGTGCCAAGGGGAACGAGAGCTCAGGCAGATGGAGCGGCAGCTTGGGGGTTGGTGCCCTCTCTTCAAGATGAAAGCTGAGCCCTGTTCGTGTTGGTGTTGTTGTTTAGTATTGTTATTTAACTGCTCTTGTATTTATGCCTTCAGGACAGAGAAGAGGGCCCTGCCTTCTGGCACGGCTCTGAGGCCTGCAGTCTGGCTCTGGAATCATTACAGCATCAGTGGCAAAGACTGCCTGAGGAGTTGAGGCCAGGGGAGGGAGGAAGAATCTTCTGGAAGCATGTGGGAAGGCAAGCTGCCCTACCTGCTCCCAGTAAAAGTAGCCCTGGCTACTCCCCAGGGGTCATGTCAGAAGCACACCCCTCTTCTGGCCATAGCGGCCACACAGCAGCCACCCTGGACACTGGGTGGCAGCCTTGCTCCACCCTGGGGCATGTCGTGAGGATGCCACACCCCAAGTACCAAAGGGTCTGGGGCTAGCATGGGAAACTTCTCCTAAAACAGAGTCTGGGCATCACACAACATCCTAGGACTACAAATTTTCCACCCAAGGCTCAGAAGCAGGGCCGAGCCACACACCAAGACCCATACGCCTGCTTGCCCCCCTGCCTCCACCAGCTCAAGTCAGCCAGACAGGCCACGCAACGGACCAGGCAACCATCATATGTATTGGGGAGAGGAGAGGTGAGGCACCTTCAGGGTGTCTCCCGGGGGCAGCCACCTTGGCAGTTTGCTGGGGGGGTGAGAAGGAACAGGAGTTCATGGGGCTCCGCCGGCGAAGATGAGCTCCAGGGCCGCCTGGATGTCGCCGCCTGTGGCCTGCAGGGCCCGCAGGCTCAGCTCGTCGTCCTGGATGCCCATGTCACGTAGCTGCTGCAGCTGAGGCTGCCACTGGCTCTGCAGAAAGAAAGGAGCAGGCAGAAGCTGTTAGCTGCGCTCCTCTGCAGACTCGCTCTGGTCTGCCCTCACGGCGGGAGTCGGGAGAAGAAGGTGGGTTCCCACGGCTTTCAGCAGAAGGGCGGGAGGGTTCAAAGAACGAACGAGCAATTTTTCCCAATTAAAAAAAAGGAAAATGCCACCGTAAAGACCAAGAGAAGGCACAGATTACTCATAATCTAAATTTCGAAAAATTAAACAACTTTCTTTCTCCTGCTCTATGTATAGACCAACAGACATGTACACATGGAATGGGGGGGAGGGCATACATTTTTAAATTAGTTTTATTTCTGAGCACGACATAGGGTGAAAAGTCTCACTCTATCCACTCCCATTCCCACCCCAGAGAACCTATTTTACTTTGAGAAAATACAAATATGTACTCTTAAATCCTTTTCTGAGACCCTTGTTCTACATTCAGCAACCCCTCCCACTTTTCTCCAACAAAATTAATGCATCCCAGTGATCTCTCTATGCCACTAAGTAAAGACCTTTTCATTTATTTTTAAATTTTTTTTTTAAGATTTTTTATTTGAGAGAGCACGCAAACACGCATACAGGAAGGGGGGAAGGGGCAGGCAGAGGGAGAAGCAGACTCCTGGCTGAGCCAGAAGCCCGACTCGGGGCTCGATCCCAGGATCCTGGGACCATGACCTGAGCTGAAGACAGATGCTTAACCGACGGAGCCACCCAGGTGCCCCTAAGTAAAGATTTTTTTAATAATTGTACAATATTCCAAATCATGGACATCCTGAAATGTATCATAACCAAGCTACTTCCAACCTTCTGCCATCACAAACAATGCCACAGTGACCGCCTCTGTACAAATGTCACTTTCTACACACACATTACCTCCATCTCCAGGATAAATTCCAAGAAATGGGGCTGTAAGGAATCACACGCCTTTAAGGCCAACAGTATTTCCTTTCCACAAAGAGTCTGCTATTGCCCTTTGCCCCCTTTTCTATGGAGTTCTTAATCCCAAATTACTAGAATTCTCCATACCAGGGAAGTCTTGCCCTTTGCCTGATACATGTTAAAGGTTTTTTTCCCAGTTCATTCAGCTTCAGACTTTGCTTGTTTTTTGTTCGTTGGTTTGGTTGGTTGGTTGGTTGGGTTTGCAAAGCAGAAATCTTCACTTTTACAAACTCAAAATCTTTTACTCTTCATGTAACAGCTCCTGAATTTTGACTCTCAGCTACAAAAGATCTTTCTACTATAAAGGTTTAAAGAAATTAACCCACATTTCCTTTTAGTACTTTCAAAGCTTAATAATATCTCTACCTCATAAAGGAGGAAGTGCACAACTTAGGGAAGACAATGTGCTCACCTGTGGGAAAGAGAAGGCCGTGGGGATGACACGCAAATTCAGAGAGGCATGGAGAGCTTTTCAAAAACCACACAAACCAACTTGGCCTCATTTATGGGCCAGGTGGAGCCAGTGAAAGCTCCTGAGCTGGACAGCAGAGTGAAGAGGCATCTAGCTGGGGAAGACGAAGGAACGGAAAAGACAAGCTGTCCACGGGCCTGCTCCTGTTCCCCTTCAATGTCCACCAGGGCCACATGGTTTAGAGAAAACCACAGGACCTGGAAACCTGTCTTTCCCACTGGATGGCTTCACGAACCTGGACAAGTTCCAGAAATGACACTCACCCCCCAGACTCAAGTGAGGAGCAAAGGAAAGAGAATGCAACAGACAGCTCACACACACAGATGTGCAAGCAAACAATGGTACCTAGGGCCTTCCACTTAGCTGCTAGGGTGACCTGCCCAGGAAGTAGAGCAGCAATGGTATCCTTCCTTGCTGAAAACCTTCCACGGCTCCCTGGTAATCGCAGAATCCAGTCCGGTCTCCTTACCCAGGAACTCCAGGCCTTCATGCTCAGGCTTCTGCTCCATCTCAGGATCTTCTCCACGAGGACATTGCCCTCTAGCCCGCAGGCTTGGGTATGCCACGTGTACCTCCACAAGTGGCTGCCTCTGCCTGGATACCGTCCTCCCACCTAAATACCTCCTTCCCCACCTGGCTAACCTCTAACCAACTCGCTGACGATCATCTCTCTTCGTTCCCTTCCATGGCAGGGATAATGATGGCTTGTCTCTGCCCCAGGAGCTGGACCCAGATCTGGAATATATGTACTCAACACTCAGTCAGTGCTCATGGAATGAATGAACGACTCCTTGACTCAAACTGCCCTAAGTATCCAAGCCACACTATCATGGAGGCAGGCCACAGTCACAGGGTCTGGGAGCGGAAGCCACAGGGACAGCTACCCTTGCTGGGAACACCCTCTCCTGTCACACCGCCATGCCCCAGCTCTTTCTGGAGTGAAGAAAGCCCTCTGGAGAGCAGAAAGAAGCTGACTACCCAAAGTAGCTAAGAAGCTGCCAGTAACCAGGACACCAGGAGGAGGGAAAACTGACCTGAAGGCTGGGTTGCCCCGAGGCCTGAAGGGCATGCTGTAGGGCTTGGCTGAAGAGATCGTTGGTGATGGGCGTCCCTGACTGGACCCCAGAAGACATCGGCGAGGTCCCTGAGGAATGGCCCTAGAGTCAAAGCAGCAGTCAGTGCCACCCTCAGAGGCACCTGAGTCTTCCAGCACATACCAGCTGCTGTCCCAGCACCCCGCTGTGGGGCCCTCGGGGACCCAACTACTGCCTCCCAACAGAGACCTGCATGAGACAACCACACAGGGGTACCTAAAAGCTCCAGGAAAGATTCCATCCTCTTTTGCTCCAGGGAAATGGAATCAAGCCCCTGACCTAGCCTAGGGCCCCAGCACTAGGAGAGTCGCCCTTGGCAGCTACAGTGACCATTACCAGGAACGCTTAGGCCACACGGCTGAGCCCTGTCAGGGATGAAGAAAGGCACATTATGTGAACTATGAAGGGAGGAACTGAACCCTGAGGTACTGAACCCTGGAGGCTAAGCCTTAAGGCCTAGGGGTGAGGAGGAGGTCGACAGAGCTGCCCTGAGAACCCCACCCCGGCTCCAGGCACACTTCAGCTCAAACCAGGTGGAGTACCGAGGCCAGTACCTCTAGGGCGCTTCTCCCCTGGGGGCCAGCTTCCCTCTTCAGGCCCTCCCTCCGTACCTGCGTGCCAGGAGTCGGTGTGTGAGAGCTGCTCTCTGGAGTGCTGGCCAGGGCTAGGGCGGTGGCCAGCTCACTCTGGGTGATGGGCCGGGGGCCGGCAGCTCCACTGTACCCCAAGGAGGCTGGGCGCGAGCTGGGTGTGCTGCTAGAGGGCGTGGACCTGGAGCTCTGGAGAAGGGAGGCAACCGGGGAAGTGGCACTGTGGCACTGTGACAGTCCCACACGGGCCCCGCCCCCGCTACAGGACCTGCCTGAACAGCTGCCAGGCTCAGAAGGGAAGAGTGTGCCACAGATTGGCCACCGAAGGGGTTAAGACCACCTCCCAGCTTGGGTGTGCCAAGTCCCAGGGAGAGGCACATCTCAGGCACCCTCTCAAGTGGCAAGCAGCCAGGCCACTTACTGGGTGAAAGTCGTCCTCATCATCAGAGAGCCCTTCGAACAGGAAGCCACCTGGAGGAGGGAGAACAGATTTGGGGAGGAAGAACAGAAAGGCACAGGCGTAGCTCCAGAATCAGATACTCTCCAAATTCACATTTTCGTCTCTCCCCTTGGAAAATTACAGGACAGATGCACTCCCTGACTCAAACCGAGAGTTCCCAAGGAACGCCCTCTGCCAGGGCTATACATAGCTGCTGAGTAAAGCAAATCCCTGGGCCACCGCGGGCTCCCCGGGGGGCCGACGTTACGCCGCCCTGGGGCCTACCGGGCATGTCCCGATATGAGCTGGAGGGTGCGCTCCGCGAAGAGGAGTCGGCTCCCGGCAGCGGGGTGCTGCCAGCCACCGAGTGCAGGACCAGGACGATGGCATTGACCAGGGCTGGGTGAGCAGGCACCAACCTGGGACAGGGGCAGAAAGAAACAGAGGGTGACTGGGAAGGACCGAGTACCCTCAGCATGACAGAAGTTCTGCGTGCCCTCCAGACAATCGCACTGCCCGTACCGCCTTTCAATTCCTCAGCACCTCCCAACGGCTGCCTCTGTCCTCCTGCTGCTCTGTCCCCAGCAACAGCAGCAGGCTCTGCGCTCGAGGGTCCCCAGCCGATGCTCCACCTGCCCTCTAGCAAGGCATGATGGGACGTGCGCAGCCTAGAAGGCTCAGGGCCCTTCTCCAGTCTCAATTCCACGGAGACTTTCTTCCAGGAAATCTCTGGGAAGTCCCTTCTCTTCCTGGGGTGGGGCTACTTCCTTCACGTGCAGAGTAAGGGACAGGACCTTTATGTATCCCTTCCAAATTGCTCTAGAATTTTAGGGATTCTAAATGCGCCTGCTTCTTTCCCTATCCTGAAGGATTTCCAAGGCTCTCCAATGTTTACAGAGAGAGAGAGCTGAACCGAACCAGGCCCGCAAAGCCACTGCCTCAGAACCCTGCTTCGTCTCCACATCTCCGTGTGTCCCTGCCTGCCCTTGGACTTTGTCGGTCTACTGGTAGCCCCTGCTCTTTCTCACCTCCTGACATACTACACAGGTGGACCCAGGGATAGACAGGATCGGGCTCCAAGAGCAGAACCCAGGGCAACAATGAGGTTTCTGGGCCAACCATCTGGGGAGGGGGAGGGGACCCTTTAACAAGATGGGTATACTTACGTATCAAGCATGCTGGGATCAGCGAAGACAGAGAAGAGGTCCTTGTCCTGGAGAACGCCTGAAGGAGAACAGGCCTCACCTCAGAGACTGGGAATCCAGCCAGATCCAGGAGGGCAAAGAGGCTGTAGGCCTCAGAACAACCGGCTCAGCGGGGACACAGGATCACAAAGCAGCTCCCACGAAAAGGTGGGGGAACAAAGCTCCAAGAAGCACAAGTCAAGTGTTCTCCATCTTGTGCCCCTCTCATTGCCTCCCCCTGCACTTAGGTCACACACCTCAGACTAACATGCCAGCCTCTCCTTCCCATATGTCTGGGTTCTTCCCTAAGCCACCAATGTGTGCAGGAAGTCTTTCCTGCCAGGGGCTAACTGCTGCCCCCCATTTGGCATCCTCATGTCTCATTTCTTTTTTTTTAGATTTATTTATTTATTTGACAGACAGAGATCACAAGTAGGCAGAGAGGCAGGCAGGGGCGGGGGCAGGAAGCAGGCTGTCCGCTTAGCAGAGAGCCCGATGTGGGGCTTGATCCCAGAATCCTGGGATCATGACCTGAGCTGAAGGCAGCAGCCCAACCCACTGAGCCACCCAGGCGCCCTCATGTCTCATTTCTGATGTTAGGTAGGCCATGACTTCTCAGTGGCACTGACCACTCTTGGAGGGCTAGGTATAGGGGGCGCGTCTTGGTCTCCCCCCTCTCCCCAACAAGACCAGCGATTCTGGATAAGATAGGAATTGCCTTCACCTGGTTTCTCCTTCTCCAACAGCTCCTATTTCTTCTGGCACTTACCGAGAGCAATAGGGTCACTGCTGAGGCCCGGCGTGGCCACAATGATCTGATCCAGAGACTCCTTATTGCCCAGCATCTTGAAGACCTGCAGGAGAAATGGGGAGGCGGGGCACTCTACTGGCCCAATCCACTCAGCAAACACCCACATGCTGCTGAAGGGCTTCCTCCCTCTATAAGCTCATGCCCACACACCACCTCAGTGGAACAGTAGCCCCAGGAAACTGACGAACCTCTTTTTGCTCTAACACTGTGGCTTACTGGAGGGTAAACAATTTAAAAAAAAAAAAAAAAAGGCAAGATCAAAGTAAACCTTCAATTTCTATTCCTTTCCCGCATCTGCAGTTCTAATGTTTCCAAAATAAAAGCTCTCTTTGTAAAGCCTGTAGCAAACGTTCCTCTAGGTCCCCAAAGCCCTTTTCAATCTCTATAAAATTATCATTTTGTATGCATACATATGGGGAAGTTTGCAGCTCTATTAATTTGGCTTATCCATTCCCCTATGTAGACACATCAGCGTATCTGCCCAGTGAGGAAATGCAGGTAAGGCACGGTGGGCAGGCAACTCAGCAGCAAGTCCCAGAATGAGGCCCCGCAGAAACAGCATGTGGATCCACTGGCTGAAACTACATTCATTCCATGAAGCCGCTATCAGGAGAGGCGGGATCATTATCATTAGAGGGAATCAACAATACCTAGCTGAGAGAGCCCCTTTGGGGGACAAGAGGGCTCTACTGAGACCCACAGGCATGACAAAGACTCCCCAGGAACTCTCGGTAGCCATGGCAATGGGCTGCCAACTCCCACTCTACACCCCTCACCCACTGTCCCAGGAAGAGGCTCGAGGCACCGAGCCTGGGCTTGCACTCACCGCCTCCCTGTAGGACGAGCTGCTGTGCAGGGCGGTATGCAGCACCCGGAACTCCCTCAGGGCAGCCACTTTGTCCACAGGTTCTGGGGATGAGACACTCAGTTACCCACAACCCAGCCTGGCCCCGAGACAGAGGCACAGCAGCATTTTGGCGCTTTCCCCAGCACCCCGCCAAGTGGACGAGGGCCCCCATGCAGAAACAACACTGGAGCCCCAGAGGTGAAAACCACACTCTCTTTTAACCATCTCCAGCAAATAAAACGTAGAGCTTCCAATTTCCCGCAAAGGTGACTCTTGCCACACAGAAGAGACAGCTCTGATCCGTCTCCCGCTGTGGGAATTCTAGACTTCTGACATTTGCAAGGGGGAAGGTATGATCAACTCAGCAGACTTTTTATACAGTGGTTTAAAATAAGTACCGAAAGCCATCTGAACAATATGGAGCGATGCTGACACAGTATGGTAAGGGAGAGAAATAGAACACAAAGTTGTACATATGTTTTCTAGTAAAACTGCGTAAAATGTGTCCGTGTACACGTGGTCCCAGGCTAGACGGGGACAGAGGGAAGAACAGGACTTAGGTAGGATGGCACAATCAAAGCTCATCGTTTCCTCTTTGGTATCTTCTTCCAGGCTTCTGTAATATTATTCTGGGCTTGAAAAAGTATATATAAGAAGGACCGAGGAAACAACTGTGCTCCTAGGGTTCTTGACAACCTTGCATTACACACTCCACAGCAAGTGCTTCGCTGAGACTCAAAGCTCCCTTCTAATCTTTGGACACTATGATTCAGTCCCATACATGGGAAAGTTTAGCAATTGTCTTAGTTTTCCTTGGTTACTTTACTATTGAGGACATCAGCCCATTTCATAGGGGAGGAAATCTGGATAAAAGGAGAGGGACAAGGTAGGAAGTCCACACTGGGTCACACTTTGAAGTGTGGTTCTCCTCACCCAGGAGAGCTACTTGTGATCATATACACTGTGTACTGCCCAACTCCAGGGCCATCAGTCCCAAAGCAAGGGGAATAGCACCTGGGGTCTGGGGCAGCAATCATGTCCTTTCCTCTACTTCTAATCAGAGATACCTTTCAACAAAGATTCATCTTTTTTTTTTTAACATTTTATTTATTTATTTGACAGACAGTGAGAGAAGGAACACAAGCAGGGGGAGTGGAGAGGGGGAAGCAGGCTCCCCGCCGAGCAGGGAGCCCAATGCGGGGCTCGATCCCAGGACCCTGGGATCATGACCTGAGCCAAAGGCAGATGCTTAACCACTGAGCCACCCAGGCGCCCCTCAACAAAGATTCATCTTAAGTGAATTACCCAATTTATTCATTCAACAAACATGAAGTAAGCCATTTACTCCAGGCCTGGTTTGGGGAAAGGTAGAGGAAGGCATGAAAATAAGACTCCCTACCACAGCAAGGAGCTCTTGGGACAGGAGAAGCAGCAAGACTAGATCAAAGCCACAAACACACAAGGACAAAGTAACAGGCCGAGTGCTCCACAGAGATGCAGGTCCCAGTTAGGGCATGTGGAGCAGGAAGCAGACAGCCATCATGGAGAGGGCGGGCTAGAACACAGAGCCGTCTCCCAGGGGAGACCATCTGAGAGGGTGCTTAAGGTCAAGCAGATGTTTACTAGGGGGAGAAAGTCCTAAGCTTAAGTGAGAACATGTGCAACATGTCACAGAAGCCTAGAACAATGAAGGGCTTTGACAGAGCAGCAAGTTGGTTTTTATCGCTGGAGCTCAGGGTACACGTTGTCACTGCTGGAACAGTAGGCTGAGTGAGATCCTGAAGAGACTGGTAACCTGCCACAGAGAACCATCAAAGGGATCCAGGTGGGAAGGAAGGGACTGAAAGGTTCTCCTCCTACAGGCGCTAATTGAGTGGGAGATCAAGAAATGTGCTTCCTTTTGTAAGAGCACTCAAGGATAAAATATCCAAAATGCCATCATGATACGATTCTTTTCAGATATGAGTTTATTTTCACTCACAATAAAACGTGATTTTTTTTTTCAAAAATAAATCTCTAGGCCAAAGGGAGGAGGAAAAGGACTCTTAATAGCTTAAGCCCGCCATCAGCGAAGAGTTATGGTTGTCTCCACAACATCCCTGAGCTAATCTCAGTCTCACTCTTTGGAAGTGGGAGACAGCCAGCCCGATGGAAAGAACGTGGGTTCTGGAGCCAGGAAAACCTGATTCACATCCCAGCTCTTGCACTCACTTTCTAAGTAGATGACCTTGAATAAATACCTTTTCTTTTTTCCTTTAAAGATTTTAGTTATTTGAGAGAGAGAGAGAGAGAGTGTGTGTGCAAACACCGCCCACGTGCACGCCTGCAAACAAGGGGAGGGGCAGAGGGAGAAGCAGGCTCCCCGCTGAGCAGGGAGTCGGCCACGGGACTTGATCCCAGGACCCTGAGATTATGACCTGAGCTGAAGGCAGATGGTTAACAGACAGAGCCACCCAGGCGCCCCAATAAATACCTTTTCTAATGCTCCTTTTCTTCATCTATAAAATGCTAATGCTGTCATCTGGTTGGCAGGTCTAATGATGAAATGGGGTATCAAAGAGAAAACAATCTGGCTCGAAGGAGCAACATATGTTACTTTCCTTCTGGCAGTGCCCTCCAGCCGAAGACCAGTGGGGCACATCTGGGGTGGACCACATTGGGGTTACAGCTCTGTACAGAGAGGAGGGTGCACACCATGGTAAGTGTGGACACCTCAATCAGATGACATCAGAGAAGACTGATAGGATTTGGGCTCTGGCTGTGATGTGGGGGGACGTTTAAAGAAGCATGGTTTTGCTCTGGGTTGAAGGCTGTCAGGAAGTGGGGAGGACTTTATGACTGGGTATCTTAACAATTCATACTTACGGGCACCTAGGTGGCTCAGTGGGTTAAGCCTCTACCTTCAGCTCAGGTCATGATCTCAGGGTCCTGGGATCGAGCCCCACATTGGGCTCTCTGCTCAGCGGGCAACCTGCTCCCCGCCTCCCCTCTCTCTGCCTACTTGTGATCTCTCTCTCTCTCTTTCTCTGTCAAAAAATAAATAAAAGTCTTAAAAACAAAACAAAACAATTCTTACCTAGAAGGAAGGAAAACTAGAACAAGGCCAAAGCTGTAACTGGTAAAAATGAAACCGTCAATCATGACATCTGGACACAGGGGTATGTGGTTATTTTTGTGATGTGGACCATGTTCAGGGCTTTGTCTCTATTCAGAAATGAGAGGGATCTTATTGTTGCCTTGATCCATTACTTTCTCAAAGTGAGTGGCCTTATATATGTTGGTGATCTGTTTCAAGGCCTAGCTGAAGGCCAGGCCAATCTCTGAATGTCAGAGACTGCCTTTCTCTTTCTAATTTCCCACAAGTGGACAAAAGAAGATCTTTTTGGGGCGCCTGGGTGGCTCAGTGGTTTGAGCCTCTGCCTTCAGCTCAGGTCATGATCCCAGGGTCCTGGGATCAAGCCCCACATGGGGCTCCCTGCTCAGCAGGGAGGCTGCTTCCTCCTCTCTCTCTGCCTGCCTCTCCGCCTACTTGTGATCTGTTTGTCAAATAAATAAATAAAATCTTTAAAAAAAAGAAAGAAGAAGATCTTTTTGTCCTTTATGTTTAGAATTGAAAAGGGGAAATTTCAAGCTTATAACCAATCACAGCCATCATGAAAGTACAAAAATATGTCAAACTGCCAGTTTCACAAAGCTAATCTTTTCACACAGCTTAGTTTTATCCTTGGGAAAGCTTTTAAAACACAGATAGAAAAATTTAAATTATGAATTCTAAGCAGCACCTTTTATTAATAAATCAAAAAGGTATTAAAGGTCTTGTAAGTTTACTCCAAGAGCTATTTTAATACTGTTATTTTCAAGCTTCAGGAAATTAGATTACCAAGATAGCAGGAGGGATCAGACTGAATAAATCACCACCTAGGGCCACTTGTGGGGAGATTTGCTAACAAAAGGACAAACTACATCATTACAGGAATACAAGGTGTTTCCAGCTTTTTTCTTTTTTCTTTTTTTTTTAAGATTTTATTTATTTATTTGACAGAGAGAGATCACAAGTAGACGGAGAGGAAGGCAGAGAGAGAGAGAGGGAAGCAGGCTTCTTGCTGAGCAGAGAGCCCGACGTGGGACTCGATCCCAGGACCCTGAGATCATGACCTGAGCCGAAGGCAGCGGCTTAACCCACTGAGCCACCCAGGCGCCCCTCCAGCTTTTTTCTAATGAGAACAACAACAAAAACAAAAGATACAAAGTTCACTGAGAAATCCACTGTTAATCTAAAGGAGTTTAAAGAGACACACACTCCCCATCCCACCAGGAAATAGTGGGTAATGGACTTAAAAAGCAGAGCAACAAACCCCTTTCTGTTAGTGGTGTTGACAGCAAGTAGATCAAAACTGCACTCTATTACCAAAGGGAGACTAATCCAGTAAGTAATAAAGATATCCTCCATCACCATCTCAGTAAATCGCCTCTTTATTCCACCCAGGCCATCCCTCAAGAACACACAGACCCTTTCTTTGGAGAGATTACAGAGGCTCTCCCCATCTAAGGGCCCTTATTCACCTGGTTTCTGATCAGGCTCGGGCCAGGACTTCCGCAGAACATGGACTGTGGAGCCAGGTTGAATGCCGTAGAAGTCAAGGGTCTGGTCATCTTTAAGCTTCCGGCCACAGTATATCAGATCTAAAAAGAGAACAATCCACTTATATTTTGCTCTCAAAACAATGTAGATGGTTTCTGCTTCTAAGAAACTTATCTTGATTGGACAGATAGCTGGAGAATGATACTTGCTTTAAAAAGTACTCTTATTTACTGCCTCTCTGCTTACTTGTGATTTCTCTCTGTCAAATAAATAAATAAAATCTTTAAAAAAAAAAAAAAAGGGGGCGCCTGGGTGGCTCAGTGGGTTAGGCCGCTGCCTTCGGCTCAGGTCATGATCCCAGGTCCTGGGTTCGAGCCCCACATCGGGCTTTCTGCTCAGCAGGGAGCCTGCTTCCTCCTCTCTCTCTGCCTGCCTCTCTGCTTACTTGTGATTTCTCTCTGTCAAATAAATAAATAAAATCTTTAATAAAAAAAAAAAGTACTCTTATTTAATACCTACATTTTAATAAAAATCATTAGCAAGTACCAAGTTCTGGAGACTGCTCAACTTAAACGAATGGGAAAATAAAACAATAAGAAAAGGATGAACCAATTGGATCCCTCAGCTATTACAAATTATGTTTATAATCTAATTTAATTCCTTCTTCCTCCACCTTGAATACCCTTGCCATCCTCCTTTCCTTTTATATTACCTTCCCTCTAACCAACCAGGCAAACAAAAATCCTTCTAATCAGCCTTCAAAACCCATCTTGAATACCATATACTGGGGGCCTCCCCCAACTATGTGCTCCTCCGTCTCTAGTCTACCCCAAATTCTTGCTCTTCCATGTCATAGTTAAGGAACTCTGTGATAAAGTTGCTCAGTTTAACGCACAACTGAAATGGCAACTGACAGTTTTATTACACGGTTTGTGTTTCTATTCACCCAACAACACTCACTTCCCTGGACTGTTAACATGATGAGGCAACAAATCCCAAACTCTTCATTTACCCTCGTAATTCCAGAAGTATCTCCCCAGAAAGAGATCAGAGCAGCAGCCCATTCCCAGTCCACAGAGACTCACCAATCAGCTCAGGGTCTGGAACCGACTCCTGGAGTTTGCCAGCAATGAGCTGCTTCAGAAATGAAATACTGTAGCCCCCCAGAGAGTATTCACCCAGCTCTGACTCTGGCAACTGGAGAATAGACTTTGGGGCAAGTGGCTGGTCAGCCAGCTTCACCGCCAGGTGCCAATCTGAGAGAGACATCCTCTCTCTTTCGCGCTCTCTCTTTCTCCCTGTAAAGAAACAAAGTCTCACTGGTTAAAGGGCAGACCACCAGCCTACACCACCCCCACCCCACCAAGGGGTTGAATGAAAACTAATTCAGTCTGACACTGTTGGAAAAACACAGGATGCAACATCGGGAGGCCAGAACTAGAATCTGGAGTCCTCTCCTTACTCACCCTATGATCAACAGCACAAAACTCCAGCTCTCTGGGCCTCAGTTCCTTCATCTTTAAAGTGGACATAAAAACACCATCTCATTTAATAGGAATGTTGTGAGGTTCAAATGAGATCATCCAACCCTCTCCTTTATGTATGCTCCTTATTTCCAGTTTTCTTCATCAAGTCTTCTTGAACTGCAATAGCTTTATAACAAGCTCCCTGCCTCTGGCCTATCTCCCTATCAAATATCCATGCTGAAAGCCAACGCATCCCTTTCTTTTTTTCAACTGGGTAGAGTTAACATACAGTTGAGTATTCCTTTCAGGTGTACAATTTAGCGATTCCACAATTCTGTACATTACTCACTGCTCATCCTGATTAAGTGTACTCTTAAGTCCCATCACCTATTTCACCCATCCCCCACCCAACTCCCTTCTGGGAACCATCTATTTGTTCTCCACAGTTAATCATCACTTTAGAACACAGACCTTAGCAAGTCATTCCTTTGCTTAGAAATCCACCAATGACTCCAAACCACTGCTATGAATAAGTCGAAACTCCACAGCCTGGCACGATAACATTTTTTCTGTTCTCTCCGCCGGTCTTCCTCTCCCCCAACGCCAACAGGGCCCTGCTCTACCCTAACCTCCCCAGCACTCACACTGCATGCGATTCCTCCTCCCTTAGGTCTCTTAGCAAACTCCTAACAAGATCAACTCAAATACAACCTCCTTGGCCCCCTCTCCCTTTCCTCTGATGTTCTCAGGTTTCCTCAAGGCAAAGGGTAACAAATATCTATTTAATTCTCAACCCTCCACCCCCAACCCATTCTAGGAGGCCCTGGAAAGCAAAGACTAAAATTTTTGTCTTTATTGTCCCATTGCTTGGCAAATGTGCCCAGAAAATGCATCAGGAACTCCGAGGGTGGAAGAATCTCATAGGACCAGGCAAGCCCTCGTTATAATCATTCCAAAGAGCATAACTTAATTCCAAAGCAGCCTCTAGTAGGCAAGTTAAAAAAAAAAAAAAAAAAAAATGCCGTGTGGCTTTGAGGCTGCACAGCAGACCCCAAGGCATCCTCAAGTTACCGATCTACTTTAATACTGCTCAGGTTTATAAGAATAAATACGTCTTTTTATATACCATATCTCATTTAATCCTCTCAATTGTTCCTTGAGGCAGGCATTATCATCCAGATAATACAGATGAGGGAACTGAAACTCGGAAAGGTGAAGTTACTGGCCCAAGGTTACAGACAGCTAGTAGTGGGGCTGGGACACTATCTTTAGGTGACGACCCCACCGCTCCCACGGGACCAGCTAACTAGTAGACACACGCCTAGCCCGCGCGGCCCGACCCCCGGCGCCCTCACCCGTCCCGCGGAAGGAACCCGGCCGCAGAGCCGCCGGTGTAAACACACTCCGGTCCACTTGCCGGAAGCCGGAAGCCCTGCGCCGCACTCTGGGAGTTGCAGTTTCTGCTGCAGCCCCGCCCCTTCTGAGGGGCCTGTAGGCTGGTGGCACTAGTGGCAAAGCTTCCGGTTGACGGGGAGGGCGTGGCTTCTAGGCCACTTGAAATTTGCCGCGCGAGGGTATCTACCGGGCTTTCGTGGGCGAGGGGCCTGGCACTTGTCTGCCTTCCACGGCGCGAGTCGTGGGAGGTGGGCCTGGCGCCGTCCCGGGAAACGTGCAGAATCAGTGGGCTACGGCCGGCTCTGACGGCGCCGCCAGAGGGAAAGCTCCCCCGCATCCCCTCTCGCTGCTACCCTGGCCCCTCTCAGCCCCGAGGGCGCTTTCCCGAGCGGCCTCTTCAGACACAGCCCCGAGGTACGTCACCGTCCTCCCCCTAGAAAACGGCGTTCCCCCGGGTGAAGTCAGCCTCTTCCGTGTGCCTCTCGTCGCCAGCCTGCCTACCTGTGGAGGCAGATGGGGAAGGGAAGGACGCCTCCCTCTAAACCATGGAGGGTTGTTACTAAGTGGAGTTCCTGACACCTCAGCACGCAGTGTTGAGGTTTATATAACAGTCATCCATAGAATTCGGGGAGAGGAATTTCCACTGAACTGTCACAGAGAAACCGCATATTTTAGATGCACGGTTAGAATGGGATTGTTTGCACGGAAGTTAGAATTAGCGCTAAAATGTTGAAGAGGGGCAGCATCTAATTGAACTCCATTCGAGAATTAAGGACTAAGGAAAGCAAAAACAAACCAAAAACCAGGTGAAGTTAATGAGGTTGATCGTAGCCGTTGAAGGCTGATCTGGTGTGCACGAACGTGGATGTGTAATTCCAGAACATTCCAACGTAGGCCCAGGGATTGGGGCAGCCACTGAGCAGGATAGCTTGACTGAGAGAGCAAACAGACTGCATGATCTGAGAGGGCAAAAGCATTGAGCCCCTCAGAGATCGCACCTGACACCACTGCATGAAATTGAAAACTTAAAAAAAAAAAAAAATTGCACTCTATGTCAAAGGGCAAACTGGAAAAACAAAACAAAAAACGATGTTGGGGCGCCTGGATGGCTCAGTGGGTTGGGCCGCTGCCTTCGGCTCGGGTCATGATCTCAGGGTCCTGGGATCGAGCCCCACGTCGGGCTCTCTGCTCAGCAGGGAGCCTGCTTCCTCCTCTCTCTCTCTGCCTGCCTCTCTGCCTGCTTGTGATCTCTGTCTGTCAAATAAATAAAAAATCTTAAAAAAAACAAAAAAAAAAAAAAACAACGATGCATCAGCGCTCAGAAGACAGGAAAAATTCTCTCTGCTAGGTTGGGCAGGACCAAAAAAAGGGAGTTGATGGTGTGAAAGAATAGTCTTACCTGAGAATCTGAAGACCCAGGTCTATACTTTGTGCAAGTTTGTGTTCAGACTTTCCCAAAAACATCCAAAATTGGTCCTAGCATCTGCATTTTAACATAAAGTAACAATAGGATATAATGTCCAATGAATAGATGCAGAAACTGAAGCACTATTAAGAGATTAAAGATTCAGTGGCAGGAGAAAACTGTGTAGCTGGGTGGCTTTTGTGTGAGTTAAGTTGTTTTGGCTGAGGTCTGCAATTTAATAAGGGGGGGAGAGGCAAATAACATATCATTTGAGTGTCTACAATTAAAAATTTTTGATCTAATTTATTCTTTTACAGAGAGCAACAAAACCCAGATCTATATCTGGACATATAAATAAATAAATAAATAAATAAAAAATATAGAACTAAAGACTTAAGAATAAAATCAGGTAGAATGCTCAAAGTATTATCATAAGTTATTAGCTCAAGTTTTGTTAAGTCCATTTTACTTAGAAAGAATTTATATATAATAAAATGTACATTTTTAAATGGTCCTAGGGCTCTTGGAAGCAAATTTAAATTATTAAAGACATTAAAGAAGATATCAAGCCTTTAAGACATGATGAAAAAAGAATTTGAGAAGAGCCAAAAAGAACTTTTAGAAATAAGTATTGTCACTGAGACTAGGAATTGCACAAATGTGGGTCCTTGTCAAGAATGTATATTGTGAATATTCTCCCAATTAGTGGCTTGCGTTTTTACACTCTTAATGGTGTTTTTATTTATTTATTTTAAGATTTTATTTATTTATTTATTTGACAGATATCGATCACAAGTAGGCAGAGAGGCAGGCAGAGAGAGAGGGGGAAGGAAGCTTCTTGCTGAGCAGAGAGCCCAATGCAGGGTTAGGACCCAGGACCCTGAGACCACGACCTGAGCAGAAGGCAGAGGCTTAACCCACTGAGCCACCCAGGCGCCACCTAATGTTGTTTTTAAAAAATTTCTTAGAAGTCTAATTTATGAAATTTAATATTGTTGGCTGGTGCTTTTTATGTCTCATTTAAGAAATCTTTGCCCTGGGGTGCCTGGGTGGCTCTGTGAGTTAAGCCTTAAAATCTTTAAAAAAAAAAAAAAAAAGAAAGAAAGGAAAGAAACCTTTTGCCCTAATTTTGAAGATATTTTCTTGTGTCATCTTCTGTAAGTTTTATCTTTCACATTTAGGTCATGATTAATTTTAAATTAGTTTTTATGTATAAAGTGAGATAAGGAATCAAGGTTTTTTATTTTCCATATGAGTATCAGTTGATCCAGCACTCCTTTTTTTATCCTGTCCCCACTGAATTTGTCATAAATAAGGTGACTGTTTTATATGCATCAATTTCTGATTATTCTATCTCAGTGATATATTTTTCTATTCCTGTGCCGATACCATACGACTTGATTTCTGTAGCTTCAGAATAGTCTTGATATCTGGTAGTATACATCCTCCAGATTTGTTTTGTTTTAAGATGGGTCTATCACTAATAGGTGATGATTGTTAACTTTCTTTATACTTCTAAAAATATAACTATATTGAATTAGATAAATGCGTGTATTCAACAAGATTTAGATTATACTGCACATGTTTAGTAAGCTAAATATTTCCCCATATGCTCATGTTTGAGAATATGACTTTTCCAATTGTTGTTTTTTTTTTTTAAGATTTATTTATTTTGTAGAGGGAGAGAGTGCAAGCAGAAGGAGTAGCAGAGGGAGACAAAGGGAAGCAGACTCCCCCCTAAGTGTGGAGGGTGATGCAGGCCTGGATCCCAGGACCCTGAGATCATGACCTGAGCCAAAATCTAGTCTGACACTCAACCAACTAAGCCACACAGGCACCCCTATTTTTATTTTAAAATAATTTGAAGTTTACAGTAATGTTGCAAAAATAATAGAAAATAGCTCCCTTTTAACCTTCACCTAAAGCCCCAATTGTTAATATTTTACAACATTTACCTTTTCATTCTTTCTCACCCTCTCTAGATGTGGAAGCAGGCTCCCTGCTAAGCAGAGAGCCCGATGCGGGGCTCAATCCCATGACTCTGGGATCATGACCTGAGCCGAAGGCAGAGGCTTTAACCCACTGAGCCACCCAGGCACCCCTCACCCTCTCTAGATGTATTATTCTCCCAACCCCATCCCCAAGCCATTTGAAAGCAAGTTGCAAATACAATACCCCATTACTCCGAAATATTTCAGTGCCTCTTTCCTGAAAACAAAGACATACTCCCCTACATAGCCACAGTATAACCTATCAGAATCAAGAAATTAATATTTATACAATACTACCGTCTATAGTTAATCCACAGATGAATTTCAAATTTCAACTGCCCCAGGTAGATGGAAACTGATCATCTCACTGCTGTTTTGCTTTCTTTTTCTTTTCTTCTTTTTTTTTTTTAAGATTTTATTTATTTATTTGACACAGAGAGACACAGCAAGAGAGGGAACACAAGCAGGGGGAGTGGGAGAGGGAGAAGCAGGCTTCTCCTGGGCAGGGAGCCCAATACGGGGTCTGATCCCAGGACCCTGGGATCTTGACCTGAGCTGAAGACAGATGCTTCACTACTGAGCCACCCAGGTGCCCCAAGATTTGTTTATTTATTTGAGATAGAGAGAGAGTGATGCGGGCACAAGGGGGTATGGAGAGAAAGGGCAGAGGGAGAGGCAGAGGGAAAGAATCAGGCAGCTGAGTGACAAACCTAAGCGGGGCTCCAACACAAGACCCAAGATTATTACTTGAGCCAAAACCAGGAGTTGGACACAATCAACTAAGCTACCCAGGTGCCCCCTCACTGTTGTTTTCATAAGTGATGTGGGAAATTTTGACAAAGTCTGTCCTATTAGTCATTAATCCAAACAGCCTTTTTTTATTTTAGTAGAGAATCGTATTTAGGATCCAAGTCTGGATGCTAGGTATGTTTATTACCACTGGGGTGGCATTATTTCCAGTCCATCTCAGTGGATAGACCTAGGAAATATATGAATGTTTACACACACAAACCCATTTATCTGTATTTCTATTTTATACATATATAAGATATGTAAATATAAATTATATATGTTTTAACACCAATACTTCGAATTCTAATCCAACACCACAATTTTTTCTAGTCTCCTCCTCCTCTATAATTTTATTGCTCTTCAAAATGGCTCCCATTTTCCACAGTATATTTACCTGTATTTGCTCATGTTGAAATTCATGGAACTATACAGTGGACCCTCTTCAGCTTGAGGCTGGGTCCTTTTAACATATAATCCTGGAAGTTTTTGCTCTTTTCCATATTATCTGGCATGAAAAGAGTTCCAGGCTCATTTTGTACATTTCCTGCCCCAGACACAAGAATGAACTATTCCTTCAAGAAGCTCAAGTGGTTTTTAGTGGGAAATTGTATTTCAAGACCACATTCAGCACTAGAGATGCTCACTGCTACCAGACTGATCATTATTTCTAAGCTGCTTTGGTGGTCAGAGCTAGAGAGAGATCTAGATCTATACCTAACTTATATCTAGATCTATATTCATAGAGATAAAAAGTTTTATTGCTACTTCAAATTTAAGACTAACTGCAGGTTTGTTTTTGTTTTTAAAGATTTTATTTATTCATTTGAGTGAAAGACAGAGTGTGAGTACAAGTACGGGGGAAGGGGCAGAGGCAGAAGGAGAGAGAGAAGAAGCATATTCTCTACTGAGCAGGGAGCCTGGTATGGGGCTGGATCCTAGGACCCTGGGATCATGACCTGAGCTGAAGGCAGATGTTTAACCAGCTGAGCCACCCAGAAGCCCCTGCAGGGGTTTTCTGTAACCTTTCCTACATTGAATGTTTATTTCCTGTCTTCCACACTGAGCATCCTAGTTCTCAAGAACATAGTTGGGATAATCCATACTTACTCATTTACTTTAACCCACATTACATAAATAGTACTCTCCAAACACAATACAGTTATCACCAATGTTATTATTAAGAAATGTTTTTTAAAAAAGAAAGAAATGTTTAAGGGGTGCCTGGCTGACTCAATCAGAACAGTTTGTGACTCTTGATCTCCGGGTCGTGAGTTCAATCCCCACATTGGGCGTAGAGATTGCTTAAATAAATACATAACTTTTACGGGCACCTGGGTAGCTCAGTCAGTTAAGCATCTGCCTTAGATTCGGGTCATGATCCCAAAGTCCTAAGATTGAACCCTACATCGGGCTCCCAGGGAACCTGCGTTCCCTCTCCCTCTGCCTGTCATTCCCCCTGTTTGTGCTCTCCCTCTCTCTTTCTCTCTGTCAAATAAATTTTAAAAATCTTAAAAAAAATAATAACTTGGGGCACCTGGGTGGCGTAGTCCCTCTTTCTTTCTCTCACCCTCTCACTCTCTCTCTCAAATAAATAAATAAAATTTAAAAATAAAATAAAAGTTAAATAAGTAAATAAATAAATAACTTAAAATTAAAGAGAAAAGTTTAAAATGCTTTTGTATATACTTTTTTTTCTACCCCTTCTACTCCTTTCCACTTCAACAGACATATATTATTTGAATCTATACCATTAAATACTTTACCTTCTTCCTTTCAACACTTTTATTTTCCAAAGAATTCTGTGTTTTTACAGTTGCAACTCATTCTCTCCTAGATTTCCTAGGAAGGGCTACAATGTTCCCTGAGCTTTTTCATATCGGTAGTCTTTACATGTGAAAATCAGTTTTCTAAACATAAAATTCTTGGCTCTTGCTCATATCTTATTGGTATGCTTTCACTGTCTATAGGGCTATAAGTCTCCTTATTCTCTTTTTCTTATAATAATCTTTGAGATTTGACTTTCTTTACTGTTTTTATTATATATAGCTATCAATGCTTATGTTAAAAAACAAGAAAGGTCTCAAATCAGTAACCTACTTTACAACTTAAAGAACTAGAAAAAGCAGAATAAACTAAACCCAAAGCTAAGGAAGGAAATAATAAAGATTAGACCAGAGAGAAATGAAATACAGAAGAGAAATATCAATGGAACCAGAAGTTGGGTCTTCGAAAAAATCAACAAAATTAACAAACCTTTGGCTAGATGGACTGAAAAAAATAGAAGACAAGTTACTCAAATCAGAAATGAAAGTGGGGACATTACCACTGATACTACAGAAATAAAAAGACTGTAAGAGAGTACTGTGAACAGTAATGCTAACAAATTGAATAACATTGATGAAAAGGACAAATTCCTAGAAACAAATCCAAGACTAAATCATGAAGAAATAGATCTGAATAGAACTACAACTAGTAAGGAGACTGAATCAGTAATTACAAATCTCCCAACATCTGACAACTAAATGGTGCTGAGAAGTTTTGAGTAACACACTTTGCTTGAAAAACAAATAAAACAACAAAGAAAAGCCCTGAACTTAATGGCTTCACTGGTAAATTCTGCCAAACATTTAAAGAACTAATACCAATCCTTCTCAAACTTTCCAAAAAAACTGAAAAGGGATCACTTCTTAACTCAGTTTACAAGGGCAACATTATACTGTTATCAAAACCAGACAAAGTCACAACAAGAAAACTACAGACCAATATGCCTTATGAGCATTGATGCAAAAATCCTGGAAAAAATACTAGCAAATAATTCAGTAGCATATTAAAAGGATTATACCATGACCAAGTGGGATTTATTCCTACAATGCAAAGGTAGTCAACATGCAAAAAAATATTAATTTAATTTATAGCACATCAATAAAAGGAATTGAAAAACTACATGAACATTTCAATATAGAAAAAGCACTGACAAAATTTGACACTCTTCTAAGATAAAGACACTTAACAAACTAGCAATAGAAACTACCTCCAGAAAATAAAAGGGGGCCTTCTTAATTATATCCCCCTCCCATCACATGGAAATGAGCTTGGATTTTCTGAGCAAACACCAGCTGGCTGAGGGGTGGCAGCCCAGAAGGCTGCCAGTTGGAGAAGGGAGGAGAAGGGAGAGGGGAGGAAGTCAGGCCAAGATGAAAATTCAGTGTTGGGGCGCCTGGGTGGCTCAGTCAGTTAAGTGGCTGCCTTGGGCTCAGGTCATGATCCTGGGTGCTGGAATTGTGCCCCACTTCCGGCTCCCTGCTCAGTGGGCGAGCCTGCTATTCCCTCTCCCCCTGCCTCTCCCCGTTTGTGTGCTCTCTCTCTCTCAAATAAATAAAATCTTAAAAAAAAAAAAATCTGTGTTCTCACAGCAGAGCAATGATGGGGTGCTGACCCCTGCCCTCTGCCCGCCTCCTGAAGGGAAAGCATCTTGCTCTTGCTTATAGGCTCAGAGGAAGTGATGTGCACTTAAACCAGCTTGTCCTCTGAGAAATAAAACTTCCAAGACCCAAACCACTTAGCTGGCCATTAGTGAGATTCCCTGGTACTTGACTTGACTGCTAGTCTGTTAAGACTTCTCAACTTCTAGGCCAGCCCTCTCGTGGGTTGGGGGTGAGTGGATCTGAGGCTCAGAGAAAGGACAAGGCCTGCCATCGATCACAGAAGTCCACAAGTCTGTCTTGTCCCCGGCGGCCTGGGTTCTCCCTTTGGAGTTGCGGGAGAGAGGGCAGCGAAGGTTCTCCGGGTGTGTTTGGGGCGGGGGGGTGGGGGTTGGCACCGCGTACTCAGGGCGTGAAAGGCTGCGAGGGGCGGGGTGAGGTCAGGCGTTTGACTCCGCCTCCCCGCGCCGAGATCTCGGCTGCTGGGCTGCTGGCTACTGTTGCTCCGGGTCCTCCGGCTGTCACCCTCTCTGCCCAGATGCGCCTCCCGGCCCGCTGGTCCAGTCCCGGCTCCAGCTGCGGCTGCTGCTGCTGCTCTGGACAGCGGCCGCCACCCAAGGCCACACGAAGAGCGGACCGCATCTCCGCTGTCTGAAAAGGTAGGTGGCGCCGCGCGGCCGGTGGGGCGCGGGATCGGACGCCGCGTCCTGCGGGTGCGGAGTGTGCGGGCCCCGGAGGGAGTGCGTGCGCGCGTCTGCGGGTCCCGGGCTGTCCTCGCGGGGAGCGTGTGGGTCTGGGTGAGTGTGTGTGAGTGTGCGCGCTGGCACGTCGGAGAGGGCTGGAACGCTGCGGTGATCGAGCGGCGGGGGCCGGAGTCCCGGCTAAGTCGCTCCAAGTCCGCCCCCAGCCCGGAACCGCAGCGCTGGGGCGCAGGGGAGGGAGAGGGGCCGTTTGATTGCCTGTCTCCGTGCAGGAGCTGTCTGTTGCATTCCGTTTCCTTTGCTCGTCACTTGAGCCTGGGGGTGAGTGTCATTTCTGGAACTTGTCCAGGTTCGTGAAGCCATCTAGTGGGAAAGACAGGATTCCAGCTCCTGGGGTTTTCTCTAAACCGCGTGGCCCTGGCGGACAGTGAAGGGGAACAGGAGCAGGACCGTGGACAGCTTGTCCTTCCGTTCCTTCGCCTTCCCCAGCTAGATGCCTCTTCACTCTGCTGTCCAGCCCAGGAGCTTTCACTGGCTCCGCGTGGGCCTTAAATGAGACCGAGTTGGTTTGTGTGGTTTTGAAAAGCTCTCCACGCCTCACTCTTGCGCGCTCGCCTCTCTGAATTTGCGTGTCATCCCCACTGCCTTCTCTTTCCCACGTGTGAGGCCCTACTTGGAAGGAAGTCCTGACAGGTCAGTTTTAGGGTCCATACTGACTAGACTGCTCCAGTCCCTTCAGACCTAAAATGGACCCCTTGCCTTTAGCCACTGTTGGAATGGGGAGAAAAAAAAAAAAAAAAAAAAAAAAAGAGGAAAAAAAAAAAACCTGTTTCAACTGCTGTTCTCAAAATGGTTAGGCTTTACAGTGAATATTTGCTGACTATTTATATGAATTCCTATTCTCAGATCTGTGAGATGTCTCCTTACTTCCTTCTGCTTCTTTCTGCACAGATGCTAATATCCCACAAGTGTGTGGTTACCAGTATTTTGTCCTCACCAACTTACACTTTGGAGTTCATGAAATACCAGCACCTCATATATAATTCTTATAATGCTGCCATGAAAAAAATACTACAGACTGAGTAGCCTAAACAATAGAAATCTATTTCTCGTGTTCTGGAACCTGGAAAGTCCAAGATCGAAGTTGAGCAGGATATGGTTTGTAGGGAGGATTCACTTTCTGGTCTGTAGATGGCCACGGTGTCCTCACCTGGCCTTTCATTGGTGTGTGTTCATGGAGAGAGAGAAAGAGAGAGATTTCTCTCTCTAATAAGACCACCCATCCTATTGTATTAGGGACTCATGACTTCATTTAACCTTAATTGCCTCCTAAAATCTCTATCTCCAGATGATGTCATATTGAAGTTTAGGGTTCACTGTATAAATTTAGGGGGCAAACTGTTCATAACACCTAGTTTTGTTATTAATATTGTCCTTGGGTTTTTGGCTTTGACCTCAGTTGCTCTGTTTTTAATTGGGAATCCAGAGAGATTAAAAAGCGTGTCCCCCATTATGCTAACTGAAATAAACCACTCACAAAAAGACAAATATATGATTTCACCTATATATAGTACCTGCAGTAATTAAAATCATAGAGACAGAAAGTATAAGGGTGGTTGCTAATGTTTGGGGAAGAGAGAATGGAGGGATATTGTCTGGCATAGAGTTTCAGTTTTGCAAGAAGAAAATAATTCTGGATATGGATGATGGTACATCACAATGTGACTGTACTTAATACTGCAAACTTAAAATGCTTAGAATTTTATGTGTTTCCTGTAACAATTAAAAAAACGGTGGGGGGGGGGGGACCTGGCTGGCTCAGTCACTGAAGCATGTGACTCTCGATCTCAGGGTTGTGATTCCAGCTCCATGTTGGGTGTAGAGATTTCTTAAAAAAATAAAATCTTGGGGTGCCTGGGTGGCTCATTGGGTTAAAGCCTCTGCCTTCAGCTCAGGTCATCATCCCAGGGTCCTGGGATCGAGGCCCACTTCCAGCTCTCTGCTCAGCGGGGAGCCGGCTTCCTCCTCTCTCTCTGCCTCCCTCTCTGTCTACTTGTGATCTCTCTGTCAAATAAATAAATAAATAAAGTCTTTAAAAAAAAAAAGTTTTTTTAAAGGAAAAAAACAGGGAAAAATACCATCACCACCATCATCTTCCAGAATCCTTCTCTCCAAGTGTCCAATCTTTATTTTTTTGAAGATTTTATTTACTTATTTGAGAGAGAGACAGAGATAGCAATAGAGAGCACGAGAGCTTGACCAGGGGAGGAGAGGGAGAACCAGGGTGCCCCCTGGAGCGGCGGGGTGTGTGTGTGTCCCAAGACTCTGGGATCATCTCCTGAGCTGAAGGCAGAAGCTCAAACGACTGAGCCACCCAACTTCCAATCTTTAAACAGTGTTCCAGGTTAAAACCCAGGAGCACCTACTCTTTACATCCTTTTCAACAATGAGTATTATCTTTCTTTAGTCCATGCCTATTAGATAGATTTAAAAAATGAATTACACTAAAGTTTTAATTTGTCTTAAAATAATAACAAAGGTATGTCCCTGTACTCTACCAGTCAGTGGTCTTGGTTCCAAACAACAGACATTAACTCTGCTTAACCTTACCAGAAAAGGAATATATTAGAATGGTGCTGTGAAGCTCCCAGAATCAATGAAAGTGGACATAAACATGAAAGGGGCAAGAACCAACCTTAGAAATATCTTATGTCAGTCTACTTATGGCCTTCCACCCACAAGCCTAGTTTTGAAATCATGGTGTTTGCCACAGTCTGGATATTGTTCCTGAGGTTAATAATGAGGTTTAGCTTAATGTTTTATCCTGTTCCTAATTTCCTGGGCAGATTTATCCCCTCAGAAAAATAGTTCTTTTTTAAAAGTTAATTAATTATAACTAATTCATTAATTAAAGTTTAAAATTTAATTCCAGTAAAATTGACATACAGTATTAGTTTCAGGTGTACAATAGAGTGGTTCAGCAATTCTATACATTACTCCGTGCTCCTCATGATAAGGGAACTCTAATCCCCATCAGCTGTCACCCAACCCCCCACCATCTCCTCTCAGGTAACCATCACTTTGTTCTCTATAGTTAAGGATCTATTTTGGGGTTTGTCTCCTTTTTTTTTTTAAAGATTTATTTATTTAGGGGCGCCTGGGTGGCTCAGTGGGTTAAAGCCTCTGCCTTTGGCTCGGGTAGTGATCCCAGGGTCCTGGGATCGAGCCCCGCATCGGGCTCTCTGCTCAGTGGGGAGCCTGCTTCCCCCTCTCTCTCTGCCTGTCTCTCTGCCTACTTGTGATCTCTGTCTGCCAAATAAATAAATAAAATCTTTAAAAAAAAAAAAAGATTTCCAGGTGCCCCGGGGTTTGTCTCTTTTTTTGTTGTTCATTTGTTTTGTTTCTTCAGTTCCACATATGAGTGAAATCATATAGTATTTGTCTTTCTCTGACTGACTTATTTCACTTAGCATAATACTCTCTAGCTCCATCTATGTTGTTGCAAATGGCAAGATTTCATTCTTATTTTATAGCTGAGTATGATTCCATTGTATGTATACATCACATCTTTATCCATTCACATGTTGTTAGACATTTGGGCTGCTTCCATACTTTGGCTATTGTAAATAATGTTACTATAAACATAGGGGTACATATATCTTTTTGACTTAATGTTGAAATGTATTCTTTGGATACATACCCAGGAGATGGAATTACTGAATCATAGGGTAGTTCTATTTTTAATCTTTTGAGGAACCTCCATACTGTCTTCCACAGTTCCCATCAACAGTGCACGAGGGTTCCTTTTTCTCCACATTCTTGCCAACACCTGTTGATCCTTGTGTTGTTGATTTTAGCTATTCGGACAGGTGTGAGGTGATATCTTATTGTGCTTTTGATTTACATTTCCCTGTAATTAGTGATGTTGAGCATCTTTTCCTGCGTCTGTTGGCCATCCAGATGTCTTTTACCCATTTTTAATTGGATTGTTTGTGAGTTTTGGTGTTGAACTGTTCATTATATATTTTGGATACTGGCCCCTTACTGAAAATGTCATTTGCAAATATCTTCTTCCATTAAGTAGATTGTCTTTTAGATTTGTTGATTGTTTTCTTTGCTGTACAGAAGTTTTTTATTTTGGTGTAGTTCCAATAGTTTATTTTGCTTTTGTTTCCATTGCCTCAGGAGACATATCTAGAAAAAAATGTGACAGCCAACGTCAGGGACATTGCTGCCTGTGCTCTCTTCGAGAATTTTCATGGTTTGAGGTCTCACATTTAGGTCTTTAATCCTTTTTTAATTTATTTTTGTGTATGGTGTAAGAAAGTGGTCCAGTTTCATTCTTTTGCGTGGAGCTGTCCAGTTTCCCCAGCACCATTGGTTAAAGAGACTGTCATTCTCCCATTGCATATTCTTGCCTCCTTTATAGAATATTAATTGAGCATATAAGTAAATCATGGGTTTGTTTCTGGGCTCTCTATCCTGTTTCATTAATGTATGTGTCTGTTTTTGTGCCAGTGCTATACTGTTTTGATTACTGAAGCGTTGTAGTGTATCTTGAAATCTGGGATGTGATACCTCCAGCTTTGTTCTTCTTCAAGATGATTTTGGCTATTCAAAGTCTTTTCTGGTTCCATACAAATTTTAGGATTGTTTGTTCTAGTTTGGTGGAAAATGCTGTTGGTATTTTGATAGGGATTGCATTCAATCTGTAGATTTATCTACAGATAAATATTTATCAGTATTTGTTCTTCTAACCCATGAACATGGAATATCTTTCCATTTGTTTGTGTCATCTTTAATTTCTTCCATCAGTGTTTTATAGTTTTCAGAGTATAGGTCCTTCACCTCCTTCATTAAGTTCGTTCCTAGATATTTTATTATTTGGCGTGCAATTGTGAATAGGGTTGTTTTCTTAATTCCTCTTTCTGCTAATCATTATTAGTGTATAGAAATGTAATGGACTTCTGTATATTGATTTTGTGGCCTGCAACTTTATTGAACTCATTTATCAGTTCTAGTAGTTTTTGGTGGAGTCTTTCAGGATTTCTGCCTTTATGTAGTATCATGTCATCTGCAGATAGTAAAAGTTTTTTACTTCTTCCTTTTCAATTTGGATGCCTTTTATTTCTTTTCATTATCTGACTGCTGAGGCTAGAACTTCTAGTACTACGTTGAATAAAAATCATGGAAGTGGGCATCCCTGTCTTGTTCCTGACCATAGAGGAAAAGCTGTCAGATTTTCCCCATTGATGATATTAGCTGTGGGTCTTTTATATATGCCTTTATTACGTTGAGGTATATTCCCTCTAAACCTGCTTTGTTGAGGATTTTTATCATGAATGGATGTTGTACATTGTCAAATGCTTTTTTCTGCATCTATTGAATGATCATCTGGTTTTTATCCTTTCTCTTGTTGATGTGATGTATCATGTTTTATGGTATTGAGTTATGTTCTCTCTAGGATCTTGGTGAGAATTTTTGCATACATGTTCATCAGGGATGTTGGTCCATAATCCTTCTTGGTGGGGTCTTTTGTTTGGGGATCAAAGTAATGCTGGCCTCATAAGAGTTTGGAAGTTTTCCTTCCATTTCTGTTTTTTGAAACAGTTTCATAGGAATAGGTATTAATTCTTCTTTAAATGTTTGGTAGACTTCCCTTGGGAGACCATCTGGTCCTGGACTCTTGTGTATTGGGAGATTTTTAATTACTGCTTCAATTTCTTTGATGGTTATCAGTCTGTCTAGGTTTTCTATTTCTTCCCATTTCAGTTCTGGTAGTGTATATGTTCCTAGGAATGCATCCATTTCTTCCAGATTGCCTAATTTGTTGGCATATAGTTGCTCATAATATGTTCTTATAATTGTTTGTATTTCTTTGGTGTTGGTTGTGATCTCTCTTCTTTCATTTATGATTTTGTTTATTTGGGTCCTTTCTCTTTTCTTTTTGGTAAGCCTGGTTAGGGGGTTATTGATCTTATTAATTCTTTCAGAGAACCAGCTCCTAGTTTCATTGATCTGTTCTACTGTTCTTTTGGTTTCTAGTTCATTGATTTCTGCTCTAATCTTTATTATTCTCTTCTCCTGCTGGTTTTAGGCTTTATTTGGTGTTTCTCCAGCTCCTTTGGGTGTAAGGTTAGGTTGTGTATTTGAGACTTTTCTTGTTTCTTGAGAAAGGTTTGTATTACTATGTACTTTCCTCTTAGAGCTGTCTTTGCTGCATCCCAAAGGTTCTGAGGAGCTATGTTTTCATTTTAATTTGTTTCCATGAATTTTTTAAATTCTTCTTTAATTTCCTGGTTGACACATTCATTCTTCAGTAGGATGCTCTTTAGCCTCCATGTATTTCTTTTTTTTTTTTTTTTGAACTTTAAAGATCAGATTTATTTGGAGAAAACAAAACAAAACAAAAAGCCCACAACCCAAAGGATGGGATTTTACATCTCAAAAGATCTCCCAGGTATTAAGTCTACAGATTACAAATCATTTTCATAGAAGATATTTTGTACAAATTTTACATGTATTAAGGAGCGGGACAGAACCCATTTCTGTGGAAACGGGGGCAGGAGGGGAGTGGGGAAAAAACAGCTTTTTTGGATACAACCATTTGGAAGGAGTAGACCCAAAGAGGGCAAAACCTACCTTTTCAATGGTATTGAAACAAAAAACCCAACAACAGAACACCAACCCCTTTCAGCCTTGGGTAGTTCTCTAAAATCCACTTCCTGGCTACTGGCCAATCCAAGCCAATTATTTAAAGTTACTTCACTTGAAAGTCTTTTATGTCCACGGGGTAAAGGACTCATTAGCTCACTGCTGCAGCACTCCACCAACACGTCTGCTGGAGGGGCAGGGTCTAACCTAGGACTGATGGGAGAAGGGCTCACGAACAAGAGACCAGGGTGTCATTTCTCTGCCGGTCCCAGTATTACCCATAAGGACACCATCTCCTGGGCTGACAGTACAAAGGTGCACATAAAAGGAGGCAAGTTAAGCTATTGTGGTACAACAGAAGCCAGGACCTTGCTAAACAGTTCCCTCCACTATTATTTGTTCTCTCAAGGGAAGCTTAAGGAAAAAAAACCAAAAACACAACAACAAAAAACCACCAAAAAACCACATTGGTCGAGGCCACATTATAAATCCAAACACTGTATGGGATTTCAGTGGAGAAGGAAAACTTAAGAACAAAACCAAAAAGCCCCCATCAAGGTTGTAAGAACAGCTCACAATGTCCCTATTTTCCACCCTCACTCACCACCCAAGACCATTAATTCCAGTTTTCTGAGGTGTAAAGGGGGTCAAAGAAATCGAAGCAGGGATGGAGGGAAGGAATGAGAGTCCAAAGACACGAGAGAGCCAAGATTTGTTGGAGAAGAGCCTGTGATTCCTTATTTGCTTCTGCTCCCTGGGGTGGACAGAAAAAGCCCAGGTCAGGTGTGTGGTTTAAGCAGAAGCTGTTTTGGGGGAGGTAACAGCGAAGAGTAGCATGAGGATAGGAGACCAGGACGAGAGCCTACATTTTCAAAGCTTCAAGATTTCAACAGACTGTGGATATATGTGAACTTCCAGAAAGGATAGTGTTTAAGAAAGGGCAAAGCCAGGACACAGTAAAGACGGGAATTCCCATGATCCTGAAGTGCTTCTTGCTCCAGTGTTCACTGGAGGTCATGCCGTTTCCCCCAATCATCGGTGCAAAATAATTAGTCCCTTCCCCATAACCTCCTTTCAAACTACGATTTCCCCGCTTATTTTGGTCACCAAGCAGTCCTGTTCTTTCGTGGTCCAGAGACTCACTCCCAACTACCCCCCTGGGGGGTAAAAATGAAGGAATCCCCCCAGGAACTCCGAATTAAGTAAGAGGAGGGGCAGGCAGCCTCCTAGAGACTAGAACTTCAGAAACTAAACCTACCTTTCCAAGGATGGAAAATTTATTCAGGTAATGTTTGAGAATTCATATGTGCCACAACAGGATCATAAGAATTAAAAGGTAGAAATCTCACTCTTCCTTAAGCCTGCCCTACTGCTCAACCAGGTTCCAGACACTGCATCGCTGTCACTGCCATTCTGCTAAATGGAGGCCCCCAGGCACTAATCACACAGGCAACTGCATGTGTTGCAAAAATGCACAACCTTGCCATGAAAAGCTGTACGTCTCTTTTTCTCTGGCTACATTGGCGATTCTCCAGTTAGTTCAATACTTTAAAGGCTGCAGCAGCATGCAAAAGAATTTTTCATTTTGTTTTTTGTTTTTTTAAAAAAAAGTTAAGAAAGGTCTCCAGGAGATGGTGAGTTTTATTGTCTTGTCTGGATAGAGGTTTGATTTGCTCTCGAATGTTTCAGGGTGGAGAGACTAGGAGAAAGCACAGGATGCAGAGGTCTATTCGGTGTAATCGTCTCCCTCGTTCTCATCTTCGCCATCAACAGAGAGAGCAGCATACTTGCTTGCAGAACTGAACTTAGAAGCTGGATTTTCTTCAGGTTTCTTTGGCTCAGGTGCAGATCGGGAGTCTTGATCCTTTTTGCCATCTTTCCTATCTGACTCCTTCCAGTGGTCCTTGTTCCCTCCGTCTCCTGGGCCACGGCTGGAGTTCCCACTTTGGCCTTTTGGGACACTCACCCCATCTACTTTGTTTTCATCTGCTCTCCTTGCTGGTCCTTCCTCAGGTGGTTGAGATGGAACTACTTTCCCCCCACCACTGGTAGGGGATGGCTGCTCTGTGTCTGAGCTCTGCGATCGAGCAGGAGGGATGGAACTTCGCTTCACCCAAGCATTCTCCTTTGGCGGAGGGGCTGTCATTACCTTCAGAGGCTGTTCAGATTTGGGAGGCTTGGAAGTTGGAGAGTGACAGTCTTCCTCCTTACTGGGTGCTTCATTTTCTAGAGACTTTTCACTCTCTCTCCTTCGTGCATTTCTGCCAGATGTGGCCGAGGTCCCAGTCTGTGATGACTCACTTCCTGTCCTGGACCGTTCTCATTCCTGAGTCTCTTCACTTCGCCAGCTTGGGTGTCTCTCCCGGGGCCGACGGTCTAGTTTTGGCTCATCCAGCTGGCGCTGCAGCTTCTCCTGCTCCTTCTGCAGCCGCTCTTCTACTTCTCGCTCTCTAGCAGCTGTGTCAACAGGCTTTGCCCCTCCAAAGATAGAGGCCGCTCGACTGGACTGGGAGGTGCTAGCAGAGGAATCATCTTCCTTAGGTGTACTCCGAGGCTTTAGATTCAGTTTGGGTCTTTGGGGGGGGACCTCTATCATCACGCCTATAGTCATCCTGAGAGTAATCATCTCTGGAGCTCCATGACCGATCGTCTCGTCTGTCGTATCGGTCTTCATAGCGGTCCCCGCCTCCTCTGTAGTCGTCATCCCTACGGTACCCACTACCAAATGCTCTTCTGCCACTGCCTATCCTGGAATCGTAGCCTCTGTCGTAGTCTCTGCTGCCTCGGTCATCATAGCGATCCCGGCCCCCGTATTGATCCATATCTCGGCGTGGGCCATCACGATACCCATCCCGATACCCATCGCGGTATCGATCTGAATCATAACGATCTCGATACTTGTCTCCAAAGCTATCATCACCTCTCCTTGGCGGGTAGTCATCGAAGCTGTCTGTGGCAGGACGCGCCCTCCAGTCTGTATCTGTTTTGTCAGAATCCCGATTTCTATCTCGGCCAAAAGAACGATCATCCCTGTCTTTATCCTGTGCTTGATCAGCAACGTCCACTCGAATTCTCCTGTTACCTAGAGACTCTTCCGTTGAGGCTCAGGGCACTGAGCAAAGAATCCAGGTCCTCAAACTCAGCATAACCAAAACCTTTCAACCTCTCTGGATTCCTGGGTTCACGAGGTAAACGCACTGCACTGATATTTAATCCTCTAAAGAATTCCTTAATGGATTCTTCTGTCACATCATAGGGCAGGTTCCCTAGAAAAGCAGTATAGGGTGGGGATTTTGGAAGACGGCTCCGGTCGATATTGGGTTCCCGAGCAGCCCGTGGAGCAGTGGGCAGGATAGAACGGTCAATTGGAGGTGCCCTATACACGTCGTCATCATTACTGTGCCAAGTGGTTGAAACATCTCCTTCCAGGTCATCTGTTTCATCAGCCCAGCTGACTGGTTTGGGGACATAGGTGCTTCCTCCCCCAGTCCCTCCATCCTCAGCCAGAAAGTCTGTTAGGGAGATAGTTTTCCCCTTCTTATTCTTCTTTTTTGCTGAGGCCGCCATGTTGGGAGAGGGAGAGAGAGCAGCCTCCATGTATTTCTGTTCCTTCCAATTTTCTCTTGTGATTGAGTTCCAGTTTTAAACCATGTGGTCTGAAAATATGCAAAGAATAATCCCAATCTTTTGGTACTAGTTGAGACCTGATTTGTGGCCCAGTATGTGATCTATTCTGGAGAATGTTCCATGTACACTTGAGAAGAATGTGTATTCTGTTGCTTCCAGGGGAAATGCTCTGAATAAATCTGTGAAGTCCTTCTGGTCCAGTGCGTTCTTCAAAGCCCTTGTTTCCTTGTTGATCTTCTGCTTGGATGATCTGTCCATTGCTGAGTGGGCTGTTAAAGTCCCCACTACTGTTGTATTATTATCAATATGTTTCCTTAATTTTGTTATTAATTGGATTATATAATTGGCTGCTCCCAAGTTAGCATAAATATTTACAATTTTTAGATCTTCTTATTGGATAGACCCTTTTATTATGATATAGTGTCCTTCTTCAGCTCTTATTACAGTCTTTGGTTTAAAATCTAATTTGTCTAATGTAAGGATTGGCACTCCAGCTTTCTTTTGATGTCCATTAGCATGATAAATGTTCTCCAGCCCCTCTCTTTCAATCTGGAGATGGCTTTTGGTCTAAAATGAGTCTCTTGTGGACAGCATTTCCATGGGTCTTATTTGTTTGTCTGTTTTTTTTTTATCTAATCTAATACCCTGTGTCTTCTGGTTAGAGTGTTTAGACCAATTACATTCAAAGTAATTATTGAAAGATATAAATTTAGTGCCATTTTATTACCTGTAAAGTCACTGTGTCTGTATATTATCTCTGTTCCTTTCTGGTGTTTGTTACTTTTGGGCTCTTTCTTCTCTGAAAGGAGCCCTTTTATATATATATATATATATATATATATATATATATATATATATTTTTTTTTTTTTTTTTTAAGATTTTATTTATTTATTTGAGAGAGAGCACATGAGAGAAAGCATGAGAGGAGGAGAGGGAGAAGCAAGTTCCCTACTGAGCAGGGAGTCCCATGTGGGGCCTGATCCCAGGATCTTGGGATCATGACCTGAGCTGAAGGCAGACACTTGACCATACTGAGCCACTCAGTCACACACACCCCCTTTAATATTACTTGCATGGCTGGTTTAGTGATCAGAGATTCTTTTGTTTTCTGTTTGTCCTGGAAGTTCTTTATTTCTCCTTCTATTCTGAGTGGCAGCTTGTTGAATAAAGTATTCTTGGCTGCATATTTTTCTTATTTAGCACCTTGAATATATCATGTCAGTCCTTTCTGGTCTGTTGACAGGTCTGCTGCCAGCATTATGTTTCTACCCTTATAGGTTAAGAACCTCTTGTCCTGAGCTCCCTTCAGGATTTTCTCTTTATCTCTGAAATTTGCAAGCTTCACTCTTATATGTTGAGGTGTTGACCTATTTTTATGGATTTTGAGGAGGGTTCCCTGTGCCTCCCGGACTTGAGTGCCTGTTTCCTTCCCTGGATTAAGGAAGTTCTCAACTATAATTTGTTCAAATTAACCTTCTCTCTCTTTCCTCTTCCTCTGGGACCCAAATTCTGATATTGTTTTGCATTATGGTATCACTGATCTCTCAAATCCTCCCTTTGTGATCCAGTGATTGTTTATCTTTCTTTTTCTCCACTTCTTTATTCTACATCATTTTTGTCTTCTATATCACTGACCCTATCCTCTGCCTCATTTATCCTAGCAATTAGAACCACCATTTTTTATTGAATCTCAGGAATAGCCCTTTTTATTTCAACCTGATTAGATTTTAGTTCTTTTATTTCTCCAGTAAGGGATTCTCTGGTGTCTTCTATGCTTTTGTCAAGCCCAGCTATATCTTTATAATAGTTGTTTTGAATTCTAATTACCACATCTTACTTGTATTCATATTGATTAAATCCCTGGCAGTGAATACTGCCTCCTGTTCTCTCTTTTGGGGTGAGTTTTTCCATCTCATCCTTATGTCCAGAAAAGAATAGATGGAAGAGAGAAAAATATAAAAACAGCAACAAGACACCAGAAAAATATGCACTAAACAAATCAGAAGAGAACAGAAACAAAAAAGAGAGAGAGAGAGAGAGAGAGAAATTAAACAAGAAGTAGAACAGAACATAACAATAAACTAGATTCTGGGTGTATTTTGGTCTGTTTGTTAGAAGAAACTAGATCTCAAAATAGGAGAGCGAGAAAAACTTACACAAAAATAAAATTGAATACAGTGAAAGGAAGCCAAAAACGAAAAATATATATATAAAATGTAAATGTAAAAATGAAAATTAAAAAAGACTTAAAAAAAGAATTGATAAAATTAAAAAATAGCTGAAAAGAAAAAAAATGTAAAACTGAAAGAGTAAAGAATAATGAGAAAAAAAACCCATGAATGCTATATACTGTTTTCCCCAAGAGCTGAGTTTTCCAGCTTTCTATGATCAGTAAACTTGGTATTAGCTGATGTTTCTCCTGGTGTTCTGGAGGAGGGGCCTGTTGCACTGATTCTCAAGCGTCTTTGCTCTGGTGGAATTGCACCCCCTTTGCCAGGGAGCGAGGCTCAGAATAAGCGTCTCCCTCCAGATTGCACTATATGGCTGTTTTGCTCTCTGAAGCACCAATGGCAGGAGTCAGGGCGGAGGTGGTGGTGGTGAAAATGGTGGCGTCCTGATCTCTAGCCCCAGAGCTAAAAGTTTGTGCCCCCTACTCTTCAGTGAGCCTTCACTGAAAAGCAATTGCTATTGTCTCCCTGGTTTCTGTCAATACTCTGTGCTCACCTAGCCTGGGACTGAGGACTTCTAGCTCAGTCACACGACCCTGCTTCAAGTCTCCAAACCCTGAAGACTCCTGCACAGCCCACCCGTGCCATTCCTCCCAGAGGATGGGGTGGGGGTGTTTCTCTGTGGTTCTGCCTCTTGCTGGGCCCCTGCTTGGAGACCAGTCACCCCACCCTGCAGTGGTTTGCAGTTTATGGCAACACCAAGCAGAAAGTTGGCACCTGGACTTGTTTGCAGCTGGCTTCCCCATTCCAGTGCTTGGGAACTCTGCTGCTTTCAGGCACCCGCATTCTTTTTGTGACCCCAGGGACCCTGAGACCATGCTGTCCCACCCGGGATTCTATCCACTTCACCCCCTGAGCACTTTTCAGAGAGACTTCTATAAGTTAGGATTTTGTGCTTCACTGCTTGTAACACTTTCTGGTACCCTGTTTATGGAAGCTTCCTCCCCCCCATCTTTTATCTTCTGATATATTGTTTCAGTTTCATGTCTATACACCTCCTACCTTGCAAAAAGTGGTCCCTTTTCTATTTGTAGAATTGCAACAATTCTTTTCTCAGATCTCTGGTTAATTTCACAGGTGTTAAGAATGCTTTGATAACTTTCCAGCTGGATTCCAGGGACCAGATGAAATTAGGGTCCAGTACTCCTCCACCATCTTAACTCCTCCCCCTATAATGGTTGTCCCCTTCTTAGATTGTTCCCTTTATGAATACATAGTTTCCTCTCTCTCATTACAGTTGTCTTAGAGTCTTTTTTTTTTAATATTTTATTTATTTGAGAGATAGAGCACGAGAGGGGGAGAGGCCGAGGGAGAAACAGACTCCCCACTGATCAGGGAGCCCAACGCGGGACTCGATTCTGGGACTCTGGGATCACGACCTGAGCCAAAGGCAGTTGCTTAACTAACTGAGTCACCTAGGCGCCCTCTTTTTCTTTTCCTTTTTTTTTTTTTTTAAGATTTTATTTATTTATTTGACACAGAGAGAGAGAGATCACAAGTAGACAGAGAGGCAGGCAGAGAGAGAGGGTGTAGCAGGCTCCCCGTTGAGCAGAGAGCTCAATACAGGGCTCGATCCCAGGACCCCGAGACCATGACCTGAGCCAAAGGCTGAGGCCCAACCCACTGAGCCACCAAGGCGCCCCTAGAGTCCATTTTTTCTGATGTAAGTATGGCTACCTTGGCTTTCTTTTCACTTCTGTTTGCATGTTAAATGCTTTTCCATCCCTTCACTTTCAGCTTGCAGGTGGCTGTAGGTCTGAAATGAGTCTCCTGTAGGCAGTGCGTAGATGGGTCTTGCTTTTTCATCTATTCCATCACCCTATGTCTTTCAATGAGCACTGAGTCCGTTTACATTTGAAGTAATTATTAGTAGGTATGTACTTATTGCTATTTTGGTACTTGTTTTGTGGTTGTTTTTGTAGTTCTTCTCTGTTCCTTTCTTTTCTTACTCTCTTCTCTCACAGTTTGCTGGATTTCTTTAGTGATATACTTGGATTCCTTTCTCTTTATCTTTTGCATATCTATTGCCAATTTTTAATTTGTGGTTACCATTAGATTTAAGTATAGCATCTTATGCATATAGCAGGCCATATTAAGTTGATGGTTGCTTAAGTTTGAACCCATTCTAAAAGCACTAAACTTTTACACCTGTCCCCACCACGTTTTGGGTATCTGGTGCCATAATGATTCAGGAGGCTTTCAACTACTATTTCTTCAAATACATTTTCTGCCTGTTTTTCTCTCTCTTCTCCTTCTGGGATCCCTATAATGCAAATGTTATTATGCATGATGGTGTCGCTGAGTTCCCTTAATCTGTTTTCATTTTTTGTTATTGTTTTTTCTTTCTCCCATTCAGCTTGACTACTTTCCATTACTCTGTCCTCCAGGTTGCTGATCTGTTCTGCTTCCTCTAGCCCACTAGCCATTCCATCTCATGTATTTTAAATTTCAGTTATTGGTTTCTTCATCTCTGATTGGTTCTTTTTCATTTTTTCTGTCTCTTTATTGAGGGCCTCACTGAGGTCCTCCGATCTTTTCTCAGGTCCAGTGAGTATCTTTATGACCATTATTTTAAATTCCCTGTCAGTCATATGACTTACCTCTCTTTTGCTCTCTTACTGCAATTTTGTCCTGGTCTTTCATTTGGGACATATTCCTCCATCTTCTCCTTCTCTCTAACTCTCTGTGTCTGTTTCTAAGTGTTAGGAAAGTCAGCTACATCTCCCCTTGCAAGTTGTGGCCTTATCAAGCCACTGTTTACCAGAACCTGGCTCTTCTGGGCTGTCTCTTACATGTGTTGTGTGTGCCCTCCATTTGTGGTTAAGACCCCTTTGCCTCTGGTCCAGTTGTCTGCAACAGTTCTCTTTGCCTGTTGGGGGGCAGGGTTTGGTCCCTATGTTGTTAGTGGGCCAGTCTGGGGACACCTTGGGCTTGAGTTGAATCAGACCAAGTATTTCTCAGAGATGCAGTAGCACCAAACTTTAGAGCAATTTCCCTGTGTTGTCCCTCTGAAAATCTTTCACTGGTGGGTGGGGCCTGCAGTCAGACTAGATGTCTGCCCCCCAGCCCACTTCTAGGGCTATAGTTGAAATAATATATGGTTATCTTCCCCCTTCCCATAGTCAGGAGTCACTCTCCTGTGGTGCTGGCCCACTGAGGCTGCTTGCACACTCCCCAGCTTGTGGCTCTGCTTTGGATGGACTCCTGCTGAGGACATGTTAGGTCAGGTAGGTCTGCAAGAGAATGTGGCTGTGGGGCACCTGGTGTTAACGAGGTCTGCACAGTTTGCTGTGAGAAGGGACAGATTTTGGAAAATTCCTTCCCAGGACATGTTGGATGGGGCAGGTCTACAGGAGAACATGGAGGCAGGGCCTCCTATTAGCAAGCTAGGTGGAGAGCGTTCATATGGCATTGGTTCCCATACCTAGTGGAATTTGTTTTGCAGGTAAAAGGAGCACATCACTTCACAATAGCCAAAGGTAAAGCAACCCAAGTGCCCATCGACAGGGGAATGGCTAAACAAAATGTGGTATATACATACAATGGAATATTATTCAGCCTTAAAAAGGAAGGAAATTCTGACATATACTACAACATGGATGAACCTTGAAGACATTATGCTGATGAAATAATCCAGTCACAAAAAGACTATATGATTCCACTTACATGAGGTACCTAAAACAGTCACATTCATATAGACAAAAAGTAAAATGGTGGTTGCCAGGGGCTGGGGGGCAGGGGAGCAAGGAGAATAGAGAGTTATTGTTTAATGGGTACAGAGTTTCAGTTTGGGAAGGTAAAGTTCTCGAGATGGATGGTGGTGGTGGTTGCACAGTAATATGAATGTACTTAATGCCATTGAACTTCACCTTACAAAAAAGTTAAGATGGGGCTCCTGGGTGGTACAGTCGGTTAGGTGTCCAGCTCTTGATTTTGGCCCAGGGTGTCATCTCTGGTTCCAGGCTCCATACTCAGCATGGAGTCTGCTTGAGACTCTCTCCCTCTGCCCCTTACCCCCTCCCCTGAATGCACACATACTCTTTCTCTAAAATGGATAAGGAAAATCTTTTTAAAAAGTTAAGATGGTAGTTTCATGTTACATATATTATACCACAATTTTTAAAATTATTTATTTATTTATTTATTTGAGAGGGAGAGAGGGGAACAGTATGCATGCTTGATGGGAAGGGGCAGAGGGAGAGGGAGAGAGAATCCCAAGCAGTCTCCTTCCTGAGTGTGGAGTCCAAGGTGGGGCTTGATCCCACAACTCTGAGATCACGACCTGAGCCAAAACCAAGAGTCAGATGCTTTCTTTTAAAAAAAGATTTTATTTATTTTTTTGACAGGGAGAGACATAGTGAAAGAGGGAACGCAAACAGGGGGAGTGGGTGAGGGAGAACAGGCTTCCTACAGACCAGGGAGCCCGATGCAGGGTTCGATCCCAGGACCCTGGGATCATGACTCAAGCCAAAGGCAGACACTTAATGACTGAACCACCCAGGCGCCCCCAAGAGTCAGACACAACCAACGGTGCCACCCAGGAGCCCCTATTTTATCATAGTTTCTAAAATGGAGAAGAACCCCCCCCATCACCACACACCCATCCAAAAAAAGGAACACATCAAAATTTGAATGATCCCGTCTATCAGTCACTGGGCTGGAACTCCTCCAACCCTTCACTTGACAGGAAACTATTCTATGAATAGAGATTATGAGCTCACTGAAATGACTATAAAATATAAAGATAGGTATTGCTGTGCATGTGGGTCTCTTCCTTCCTCTGGAGCCTGAAATAAATAGGACTACCTTTATGGCTGAACATTAATTTCCCAAATGTTCAAGCGCCTATTTTATGCAAGGCATTATGCCAGCAGCTGGGGGAAAATGCGAAAATGAAGCACATACAAGAAGTTCATAGTCTGGAAGGGATAGGTCCATGCATAAATTTTTTCATGAATAATTTGAGTATGAGATAAAACATGAAGCGTTCCCTTTTCTGTGCCCTTAAAGCACCCTGTACTTCTCAGTTATGGTATGTGTTCCGCGGTATTATCATCAGCTTCAGGTTTCCTATTCCCGCACTGTCGGGAGATTGTGTTCATCATCATCCCTGTCCCCACACCCTTCACCGCGGAACTGTGCAGCCAGTGTCTATCCACCATGAGAAGCGTAACCTGCCAGCCCCTTGATTCTGGTTTCCACCATCTGACTTGCTTTGGCCAGGGGAATGTTAGCAACTGTGTTCAACGGACTTGAACACCGGGAGCTACCCTTTGTGCCTCTCTGCCGTCACTGTGAGACCATGCCTGCGCTGGCCCGTGGTGGACGACAGGTACACATTGTGGAACTGAATCTCCTGAGTTGCCCCGCAGAGGCCAGCCCAGGCAGCTGAGTGCCAGATGAACCTCTAGACGTGTCAGTGAGGCCAGCCAAGGGAAGTGTACAAGTGATAATTGTACAGCTTGATGAATTTTCACTAAGCACACACGTCCATATCAACACCCCCCAGATCTAAAACCGGAACATTCACCACCGCTCGGGAGCACCTCCTTTCCAGTCATTACCCACATCTTCCTCCAAAGATAACCATTATCTTGACTTCTAACCCCAAAATTAGGTTTTGCCTGCTCTTGAACTTCTTCTAAACGGAATCGTACCGTGTATAGTCTTTTGGTCTGGCTTCGTTCGTTCAACATTACGTTAATGAGATTTTCACTGGTTGCTGGGAACAGCAGTAGTTCCTTCATTGGCATCGCTCTGCAGTATAGATGGTCTGACTGTAACACAATGTGTTTATTAATTCTACTATTTGGGGCATTTCCCAATCAAAGCTATTAGGAATGGTGCTACAGTGAATATTCGTACATGTCTTTTTGGTGAGCGAACGCGTGCATTTCTCTTGTATACATAGAATTGCCGGGATATAGGATAAGTGTGTGTTCAGCTTCATACATGTTGCTAAACAGACTTCCCCAGTAGTTGTACCAGTTTATTCTCCCAGCAGAAATGTATGAGTCCCACTTTCTCTACTTTCTTGCAAACACTTGGTATTGTCAGTTCTTTTCATTTTAGTCATTCTAGTGGGTGTGCAGTAGTATCTCATTTTTGGCTTTAATTCACATATGCCCTGTGACTAGTGAACATGAATACATTTAACTATGAGCATTCGAATGAACAGACACTTCTCTGAAGTGTCTGTTCATGTAAGATTCAAGTTTGTGCCTGGGAGAGACTTCTGCTACAGGATCAGAAGGACAGCTAGGCAGGTCACAAGGCTTTTGGCAAGAGATCCTGAAGATGAAAAAGAACTTTGCATCAGCTCACACCCAGCCTTATGTACATTAGGAATAATACAGAGAGATTCCAGCGTAAGACACTGAATGCTATGAAACTTAAATCAATACCTGAGAAGGAGGTGATGGGTTGGACACATAATAATGTGGGAGTCTTCAAAGGAACTTATTGGCTGGTTGCTGATAGACTCACATGTTTTTAGATATCTTGGAAACACCAGGACTTCGGGGTCTGATTCATAGCCACACAGGCTCAGAAAGGAGCTTTTGTCAACACAGTGGGTCAGAAATTAATATAAAACCAGAAGGCTGATGTATTAGTTTATGCTGTGAATGAGAATTGCCAAGCATTCCGGTCTCGGATTAGAGTACTCTCTCCCTATAAGAAAATAACTTGGGGGACGCCTGGGTGGCTGAGTTGGTTAAGCCGGTGCCTTTGGCTCAGGTCATGATCCCAGGGTCCTGGGATCGAGCCCTGCATCAGGCTTCTTGCTCAGGGGGGAGCCTGCTTCTCTCTCTGCCTCTGCCTGCCACTTTGCCTGCTTGTGCTCTCTCTCTCTCTGATAAATAAATAAATAAAATCTTCTAAAAAAATAAATTAAAAAAAGAAAGAAAGAAAATAACTTGGGAGATCGAATACAATCAGAAGCCTGCATGATGAGCTGGAATCAGAGCACCAGAATGAGAGATGGGGGCTGGGAGTAACAGGAGAGTGCTCCCAAGTCCTTCACAGTAAAAATGGATCTGCCATTAGACCTGGACAAGATATGACCTTGGGCCAGGCTTCCCTCTTCCCCTCCAATGCGTGGATCAATGAATGCTGTCGATGTTACTTTAGAGACTCTCTCTTTTCTTGCTATTTCCAGTGCTAACTAATCCACTTTTTGATTGATTCCTTCTCTCTTTAGCAGTCCTGGCGGACATTTGTTGATTGTGTTCCTATCATCCATTTCCCTTCCTTACTCCCTGGAGGCCCCCGACTCCTTTTTAAGAGACCATAGTTTCCATTTGGGAATCTGATCCGTGTAATTCCTGGAATGAGTCCACCCCAAATATCAGTTTAGAGCTTGCTACCTAGGCTGAGCAATGAGCACATTCCATCCTCCAAACCCGGTCTTGGGTTGGGATTGTCAGCTGCAAATACTGGGACCTGATAACCCTCTATTTGCTATTGGGCACGAATGACAAATCTTGTAGCCCTGTGAGCATCTGAGGGTCAAAAGGGGAGTCAGCCTCAGATTATTCTGACACACAAGAAGGCGGAGTGGAAAGCTGGAGAGAAACCAGATTCTTGGTGATTTCATTAAGCTGTTGGATCAAGCTGTTGGACTTTTCAATTACTTGAGCCAAGGTATTCTTTTTCTTGTGTAAACAGTTTGCATTGGTCTGGCAGACCCAGTTGACTATCCAGTATCTATTCTCTTCTTCTTCCTTATTTACAGAGCCTCCAAAACCTCCTATGACTAAAAATATTCAGCTCGTGGGACCCCTGGGTGGCTTAGTCGGTTAAGCTACTGCCTTTGACTTAGGTCTTGATCCCAGAGTCCTGGGATCGAGTCTTGCATCACGCTCCCTACTCAGGGTGGCAATCCAGCCAATAAGACACAAGTGAAACTCACTGGGAAAATTGATTCTATAAAAGTGACAGACTTCCTGACTAAAAAAAAAAAAAGAGCGCAGATTCACTGGCGCAAGCACTCTGCCTCCCTCTATCCCCTCCTTCCGGCCTGCAGAGCAAATACAACATCCAGAAGTGGGACAGCAAACTTGTGATCATAAAGCCAAAAGACACTAAGGATGGCCAAAGAAGGTAGAAGGAGCCTAATTCTGTGAACAGCTACACCAGCCCGGACTGCATATGCCAGACTTGTCCTAACATGAGAAAAATAAAGTAAAAAAAGTTAGCCACTCTGTTGGGTTTTTGTGAAATGCAGCCAAATGCAATCACTTGGAGAATTCAGCCCATGAAACATGGACTTTACTGCCTGGTAGAGATGGGGGCTTGGGCTGTGAGGGTGCAGACTTTGCAGACTGGAACGCCCACAGCCTCCTTATGCAGTGGTGAAACATTGGGTCCCTTTGTTCTCCAATGAGAGATACCCTACACGCAACCAAGTCTGTTGTGTCGGGGAGATAACCGGAATAATTCAGAATAACAGCACGTGCAGGCCGCTTTGCTCCACTTTCCACCGAGTCCTGAGAGACATCAGTGCACTAGAGTGCTCTGAAGGAAAAAGGGAAGGAAGTACTTGTTTACTGAGTTCCTTCACTAAGGAAAAACACTCCGCCTAGGGACTGTAAATCTTTGAAGGAACCTCTCATAATTTGGAGATTTGCAGAGTTGGAAAAAGATTGTTCTTTCTCTTCTCTAAATAGGAGTGGTGGCTGCCGAGCAGTACCTTAGAAGAAGATAAGACTAGGGCACCTCGGTGGCTCAGTGGGTTAAACCTCTGCCTTCCGCTCAGGTCATGATCAGGGTCCTTTGTTCAAGCTCCGCATCAGGTTCCCTGCTCAGCAGGGAGCCTGCTTCTCCCTCTCCCTCTGCAGCTCCCCCTACTTGTGCTCTCTCTCTCACATACATTCTTCCTCTCAAATAAATAAAATAAAAATTAAAAAAAAAAAAGAAGATAAGACAGGTGTCCTAGAATTTTCCTAACCACCTTCCTTTAAGAGCCACCACTTGACAGAGGAAGTGAGGTCTGCAAAGCATTCTCTTCCCACTCCAGTCTTTTTTTTTTCCATTTGTCTCAAGTCAGTAAACATTAAGTTGAGGGCTTGAGGCATAGGCAGAACACAGGGGCCAGAAGGTTATAGAGGAGGACTTTCAGGTTTAAAGACCAGGACTATAGATGCCTGGGTGGCTCCTTTGGCTCAGGTCCTGGTGTTGATTTTGGCTCAGGTCATTGTCTCAGGGTCATGAGATTGAGCCCCATGTCTGGCTCCATGCTGGGGTGTGGAGCCTGCTTGAGAGTCTCTCTCTCCCTCTCTGCCCCTCCCCACTTGTGCTCTCTCTCTTTAAAAAAAAAAAAAATTGTGGTGATATAGGAACTTTGGCTGTGGCTATTCACACCTAGGACTGAATGAGAGGCAAATAGACTAAAAGCCTACAACATTTTTGAGGGAATCATATCACCAAAAATGAGAATTTAAGAATCTGGCCAGCAATACCTTATCATTTTTCGGCCCATTCTGCTGTGGGTGTCAGGTCCCCAGAGTTCACTTCTGATATGCGTGAAGAGGACAAAGAACAAGAAGTCCTCTCCAAAGGACTTCCTGGACCGCAGAACTCAGTCAAAGAGGCATATCCTCCCAGAGAGTAGGTTGGGGAGTAAGGAAATTACTGTCAGGGAGAAAGTCCTGGTCAATTTTGTCTAGCAGAATCTGGTATTTGCGGTGGATGTACCTCCCGTTCTTCCCCTTCCTTTGTGGGAGCTGTATTTCATTCCTTTTCCTCTTCTATATGGAAAATGCTGGGGGAAAATAACTTGCCTTTTAAGTTTGCAGGTTATTGGACTCCAAGGCTTCCCATCAGGGTTACGTGGCGGAAACTACTTCCTGGCTAGGGATCTGGGCTTTTGAGATGAATGTGATGTCTGGGTGAGACCTCAGCACTGTCTCCATTGGGGGGGGGTGTGTCCTACCTGTGGAGGACGGATAGCCCAAAGGGTGGTCTGTGGCAGTCACTGCTTTTTCCTACCCAAAACAATTCTCCTTGTCTTCTTTATTAGAGGAACCTTAAGTTTGTTTGGAAAAGCAGTATGCCTAGCTAAAAACTACACCAAGGTTTTTAGCCAACGAGACATCAGCAAAGTTCTGCCAAGGATATCTGGAAATGCTTTGCTTTCTGGCTGGAAGTATCATGCCTTCTCTCCTTTTCACTTCTTCTCTTCTTGCCTGGAACCAGATGGAAATTTGAATCCACAGGAAGGAATGAGGAGCATTGGAAGTGGCAAATATGTGGATAAATGTCGAAGACTACTTACTCTTCTTGGTTTTTGTACGTGCATGTGACTAGTTAAAAATAACGTAGGAGTTTCCCTTTTCTCTGCTCTGGAATATTTTAAGTAGCTTGGAAGGTTTAGGAGATTCTCCTATGAATCCATCTGGGTCTCGTGTCTTTTTGAGGAGTAACCCTTTCGTGTTTTATGCTTACTGGGGTCAATTTCAGTGAATGATATCCTCCTAGGAAATCACCATTGGTTGTTTTTTTGGTTTTTTTTTGTTTTTTTAAGAGTTTTATTTATTTATTTGACAGAGAGAGAGATCACAAGTAGACAGAGAGGCAGGCAGAGAGAGAGAGAGAGAGAGGGAAGCAGGCTCCCTGCAGAGCAGAGAGCCCGATGCGGGACTCGATCCCAGGACCCTGAGATCATGACCCGAGCCGAAGGCAGCGGCTTAACCCACTGAGCCACCCAGGCGCCCCCACCATTGGTTTTTTAATGTTTTGTATCTAGACGTGGGAAAAGTAGTATCTTAAGATTTTTAATTTTTCTTCTGTTTCAATGGCCAGTTCCCTGTCACTTCTTATCTTTCCATATTTATGCCTTTTCTTTTTTGTTCCTGATTAGGTTAGCTAATGGTTTGTTTGATTGACTGGATTGGATTGATTAGATTTTTTAAGAACCAGCTGTTGAATGGATTTATTCTTTTTAGATTTTTTCCTGCTCTCTAACTCTTTAATTTCTGCTTTTATCTTTATTTTATTTTATTTTTAAAGATTTTATTTATTTATTTGACAGAGAGAGATCACAAGTAGGCAGAGAGGCAGGCAGAGGGGGGGAGCAGGTTCCCTGCTGAGCAGAGAGCCCGATGTGGGGCTGGATCCCAGGTCCCTGAGATCATGACCTGAGCCGAAGGCAGAGGCTTTAACCCACTGAGCCACCCAGGTGCACCTCTTTATTTATTTATTTATTTATTTATTTATTTTAAAGAAAGTAGGTTTTTTTTGTTTGTTTGTTTTTTAAGATTTTATTGATTTATTTGACAGAGAGAGTGAGAGTGAGAGAGGGAACAACAGCAGAGGGAGTGGAAGAGGGAGAAGAAGGCTTCCAGCTGAGCAGGGAGCCTGCTGGGGGGCTCCATTCCAGGACCCTGGGATCATGACTTGAGCTGAAGGCAGAGGCTCAACCCTCTGCGCCACCCAGGCATCCTGCTTTTATCTTTAATAGTCCCTTCATTCTGCTTTCTTTTGGTTTACTTATTTTTTTAAGCTTTTGAATTGATGTTTAATTTTACTGATATAGGTAACTTCATGTAATATATTTTCTTCCAACAACCACTTTTGCAGTATCTCATAGCTTCAGATAAACTTTTTTCATAATTGCTATTTCATAAAATTCTGCAGTTTTGGTTTGTATTGCCTTATTGGCCCACATGCTTAATACAGTTGTTTTTTGTTAATTGGTGGAGGTATCTTTTTGCTCTTAATTTTGTTATTATAATTTTTTTGACTTGTGATAAGAGAATGTTGCTTACATTATTGTTTTCTTTTTTTTTTTAAGATTTTGTTTATTTATTTGACAGACTGAGATCATAAGTAGGCAGAGAGGCAGGCACAGAGAGAGAGGAGGAAGCAGGCTCGCCGCTGAGCAGAGAACCTGATGTGGGGCTCGATCCCAGGACCCTGCGATCATGACCTGAGCTGAAGGCAGAGGCTTTAACCCACTGAGCCACCCAGGCACCCCCATTATTGTTATTCTTAAAGTTACTGATGGGGCGCCTGGATGGTTCAGTTTGTTAAGTGGCTGCCTTTGGCTCAGGTTATGATCCCAGGGTCCTGGGATCGAGCCCTGCATCAGATTCCCTGCTTGGTGGGAATTCTGCTTGTTCCTCTCCCTCTGCCTCTTACCCCACTCTGCTTTCTCTCTCTTTCTCTCTCTCTTACTCACTCTCTCTTTTTCAAATAAATAAATAAAATCTTTAAAAAAAAATAAAGTTACTGAAATTTTCTTTTGCGATCGATTTTCACAATTGTTCCTTTCAATTACCCAGTAGCCAGTGTTCTGATCCACCAGGCCTCAGACCTGACCTTGGTGCCTTCCCTCGTGGGATCGAACCCTCTCCTTCTGAGGTTAGTTAGAGCTGATGTTGTTGGTATTGGCCTCCTCTAGGACCAGCTGTACTCCTCTCCTCTCTTCCACACACCATCCCTACCCTCCCCCAAGTCCCCATTCAGCTGTGAGCTCTGGAGCTGGCTCTGCGAGTTCCAGATATGCATCTCCCCATTTACATGTAAATTGAAGTGTGAGGTATTCTCTGTCTCCTAGGATGCTGTAGGTGAGAGCTGGGGTGATTTCATTTGCTGTCATTGTTGATCTGTGTGGTTTCAGGAGGATTGTGAAGGGATTTAGGTATCTGCCGTTATTCTATGGGAATCAGGGAGCTCTGTGCTTTCCTTTTATCATATCTACCTTGCTGTTTCTTCTTCCAGTCCCGCCTTCCACTGGTTTACTCAAATATTCTCTTTTGCCCATTCCTTTTCCTGAACATTGAAGTCACAGTTCTATTTCTGTCCTCTGAGTGGTAACCGCGAAAAGTGTAGCACGCGCATTCAGCTTAGCAAAGTCTAAAGTTAACATTCCTGCTTTCCTTCCAAACGACCTAAGGACCTTGGGAGGCTTTGACTCCTGTCATCTCCCTCTCATGCTGCTTCTATTCTTGCCCAACAATTTGGAGTGCTTACCATGTGCCAGCTTGATACAATAATGAACAAATTGGGGGAGGGTAGAACTTCTGTTCTAAAGGATTTGCATTTTAGTGGGAGAGACAAACAAGATACAAATTTATTTTATTTTTAAAAAAGATTTTATTTATTTATTTGACACACAGAGACACAGCTAGAGAGGGAACATAACAGGGGGAGTGGGAGAGGGAGAAACAGATTTCCTGCAGAGCATGACCTGGGGCTTGATCCCAGGACCCTGGAATCATGACCGGGGCTGAAGGCAGGTGCTTAACAACTGAGCCACCCAAGCATCCCATAAGATACAAATTTAAAATATGTAATATGTTACATGATGAAAAGTACTACAGAGCAAAAATTAAGCAAGGTAGGGGAATATGAAATCTACCCTGTGTGTGTGCACATGTGTGTGTGCTTGTGTGTATGTGTGTGTAGCTAGCCATGCAGGTATCTTGGGGGAGAACATTCTAGCCACAGAGAATATCAGATGCAAAAGCCCTAGAGGACTTTTTTTTTTTAAGATTTTATTTATTTATTTGAGAGAGAGCACAAGATGGGGGAGGGTCAGTGGGAGAATAGACTCCCCGCTGAGCAGGGAGCCCAACATGGGCTCGATCCCGGGACTCCAGGATCATGACTTGAGCTGAAGGCAGACGCTTAACCAACTGAGCCACCCAAGTGTTCCCCTTAGAGGACTTTCTGACAAGGAGGCCTGTGAGGCTGCGAGACAGAGGGAAGCATGGTAGGATTTGGGATCACAGGAGCTCATGAGGGGACCGAAGTAGAACCTCACAAGGACTACAGTCTGGACTGTAGTCATATTAGGGACTTGGGCTTTTATTCCAAGATGGGCCTCCAGTGAAGGGTTCTGAACAGAGGAACTACGTGGTCTGGCTTATTTCGTACCAGGAGTACATGGGTTACTGAGAACAGATGGCTAAGGCTGGGTCTATTAGGAGGTTACTTCAGGAAGCCGCGTGAGAGGTGGTGATGGCTGGCCCAAGCTAGGGCACCAGGTCGAGGGGTGTGTGTGTGTGTGTGTGTGACAGGACGTGGAAGTTGAGCTGACAGAATCTGATGACTGATCAGTGTTAAAAACAGAGCAACAGACTCAAAATGGAGTCACTTATGCTAAGCCCCACATCACCAAATGGATACTTAACTGAACTATAGTTCTGGCATCTCCCAGAAGTAAAATCTTAAATCTATTGATCAGGAATCACTCAGTCTGCCCTAGTGAGGTAATCTGTCTGATAGACCCTTGCCATTCCCTAAGGAAAGTGACCTCACCATCACAATCCACTATTTTGCTGCTATAGTTTCTTTCTTCCCTCTCCCTTCTACCTATAAGTCTTTCTCTTCGTATACCAACTTGGGGCTCCTTTCTCCCTGCTAGATGGGATGCTGCCTGATTTAAGAATTGCTGAATAAGGGGCACCTAGGTGGCTCAGTGGGTTAAGCCTCTGCCTTCGGCTCCAGTCATGATCCCAGGGTCCTGGGATCGAGCCCCACATTGGGCTCTCTGCTCAGGAGGGAGCCTGCTTCCCGCCCCCCCCCCCACCTGCCTCTCTGCCTACCTGTGATCTCTGTCTGTCAAATAAATAAATAAAATCTTAAAAAAAAAAAAAAAAGAATTGCTGAATAAAGCCAGTAAGAGCTTTAAGATTTATTTGGTTGAGTTTTGTTTTTTAATGCAAATGAAGTGTAAGGAAAAGCAAGAGGACAAGGATGACACCCAAAGCATTGCCTTGAGCAGCTGGAAGGATAGAGTGGCCACTAACTCCCTATTGACTGGCATTTAGTCACATGCTGTAGGAGGCCAGAGTCTAAGAATGCCCTCAGTGCCCTGTGAAATCTCTTCCTTAGGAGTGTGGGTATGATTTCATGCTGTGGTCCTGTTATGTTACAGAATAAAAAGAAGGCTACCCAGGTGGGCCGGCTCTAATCACAGGCCCTTTAAATGCACAGCTTTTCTTGCTGGTGAGCAGAAAGGGAAGTCAAAGATTCAAAGCCTGAGAAGGACTTGCTGTACTGATGTCATTTTAAAGATGGAGAGGGCACAAGAGGAGGGGTCCAGGCAACCTCAAGGAACAGAGAACAGGGAACGGAGACCTCAGACCCGTGGCCCCAAGGATCTGGCTTCCACCAACAGCCTGAATGAGTTTAGAAGCAGGTTCTTATCCAGAACCTCCAGACCTGACACCTTGACCTTGTAGAACCCTGGACAGAAAACAACCAAACTCAGACTTCTGACCTACAGAACTCTGGGATAATAAGTGGTGTTGTTATAAGCTACTAAGTTTGTGGTAGCTCTTTACAGTGCAATAAAAAAACGAAGCCTCATGGCCACACACAACTCTTAGGGAGGCCGGGAGATGGTGTCTCCAGCGGTCTATTCACATGCATTGTCAAACTTGAGAGTGGGATGTGTCTATGATAAAACAAAGAGAAGAATAAGTGCTGGGGAGATGATAAGATGTTCTTGCATAAGCTGTACACCTGCATTGTCCAATAACAGTGGATATTAGCCACGTGTGGATACTGAGCACTTGAAATGTGGCCAGTCCAAACTGAGATGTGCTATAATCACAAAATATCCACTAGCTTTCAGACTTTGTATGAAAAATAAGGAATGTAAAATATCTCGTTAAGTATATTTTATATCGACTATATTTCGAAATGATAATATTTTTGATATATTTGATTAAATAAAATACATTATTAAACTTGATTTCAACTTGTTTCCTTTTACTTTAAAACGTTTGGTTACGTGTATAACTGAAAATTTCAAATTACATATATGGCTCTATATGTGGCTCTAAAACTATACATTATAGTTTTATTGGACAGTGCTGCTGTAAACTCTTTTGTACATCTCAAATTTTCTTCACATGTCCGGGAATTAAATTTTTTTTAATGTTTTTTTTTTTCTTTTCAGCATTGTAGGTCTTAAAATGCATTGTTCTCATAAGAAATAATGACAAAGAACGAAGTTCCTAGTCATACTCAGCAAACCTGCTTTCCCAGACTACATGAGTACGCTAGCTGATGCTTGTACACGTGTAGGAGGTGGGGTTGATGGTTATGACATTAGGTGACCGCCATCATGGAGATGGAAATGGTGCTTATCCCGTCACGATTCATCCCTTAAGGCTGGGCATACCACAGTCCCAAATGATGTGTAAGTTATAGCAGCACAGGGGAAGGGGTGGTAACCTTATCACTACCAGAGGGAGAAGAAAAGACCGACTGTCTGGGCTTGGTCCCTTCAGGACACGTGTGTACTGCCCCCTGGTGGACGAAGGTGGCACTTCAGTCAGGCAGCTCAGAATCCCCCACTTCTCCCCACCTCCACTGTGTCCAAGCCATCACCTCAGGCAAGCATTATCCTAAGAGATTTCTAATGGGTCTCCCTCCTCCCCTCTCCCCCGCCCCCCTTCCCGGTCCAGCAGAATGATCTTTCTTCTTAAAGATTTATTTATGTGATGTAAATATACAGAAATGCCAAAAAAAAAAAAAAAAAGGAATATTACTAAAACACATTTATTTATGTGAGACAGCTTGCACGAGCATGGGGAGGGGCAGAGGGAGAGGGAAAGGGAGAGAAGCAGATTCCCCTGAGTGTGGACCCCACAGAGGGCTCCATCCTGGGACCCTGACAACATGACCTGAGCAGAAATCAAGTCGGAGGCTTAACCTGCTGAGCCACCCAGGCGCCCCCAGAATGATCTTTTAAAGCCTTCATCAGATCGTGTGACTCTTCTGCTCAAAACTGAGGAGGAACTTTCTTTCCCAGTCAGAGTTAAAGCCAACGTTCATTTCCCCTCCTACCATCTACCTCTTACTCCTTGCTAGCCTTACTGCGCTGCTTGCCCCTCCTCGGCAAGTGTAACACACCAGGCATGTGCGCGCCCTGGCCGCGCTCTCTCTTCTGCCTGCGACCCGTGGTTACTCTTTCACGGCTGCGCGCAAACCTCACCCTATCACCTTGTTGCCCTAAATTTAAAAAAAAGAAAATGACGTTCACCATTTTGTATTGCCCCCTCAGCCAGATTCCTTTTTCTTTTTGGCCGTAGCATGTAACACTGTGTGACATATTGCATATTTTCTTGTTATGTGTATTATGTATTTATTACCGGTCTGCTCAGCTGGAATGTATCCTTCAAAAAGGAACAGAACTTACCTGTTTTGTTCACTGTTGTATCCCCAACATTTAGAATAGGGCTTAGCAAGTAGTAGGTGCTCAAAAATATTTGTTGGATAAATAAACGGAACAGGATCTGAACAATGAATAAGCATTTTATGGGCTCATTGTTTTACCCTAGAATATGAAGACTTAATGTCACAAAAAAGGTCAATTTCATAAATTTATATAAAATTAATTTCAATTACAGTATCCACCAGGCTTCTTTTTAATTGGATTAGATTATCTTAAAATTCATTTGGAAAGAATAAAGTACCTTTGAATAGCTAATAATGTAGAAAGAAGTACACTAAAGGTACACTTGGCTTACCAGACATTGGAAGACGCTGTAAAGCTACCATGATAAAACCCGTATGAAATTGGCATAGGAATAGACAAATGAGCCAGTGTAACTGACTAGAAAATCCAGGAATAGAAATGTGTTTAAAGGATAGAACATATGAAAGGTGAAATTCAGTGATAAAAGGATGAACTTATAATAAATGAACTAGACCCCAATTTTATACCATGTACAAAAAGTGCCAAGTAGATTAAATACTAAAATGTAGTTGGTACTTTAAGAACTTGAACATAAATACAGAATATTGTTAATTTTGTCCTCATGCCAAATGAAGACATATGGCTGATTTCATCACAGCCAGAACTTATAGTGCACATTCTTAATCCCTTTGCTTTAAAAATCCCATTTCATGACTGGGCTCAGAGTATTGAAGCCCAAGCAGAATGAAGAGGGAGTCTGCTGGGTAGTGGTGGATTGGTGGTGATCAAGAGTGAGGGGCTGGAGGCCAAGCACAAGAAGGTTTCTAGAGTGGAATGGGGACGTGGCAGTCGCCAGCCAGCTGGGATGTCAGAATCCAAGCCAGGTAGGGAGAGATTTCAGGGAGGGGCAGAACAGTGGTGATTCATAAGATACAAAGCGATTGATCGAAGAAGTAAATATGTCAGGGGTGATAGAATACTAGGAGCCAAATTTCTCACTATCAAAAATGAAAGGGGATACCTAGGTGGCTCAGTTGGTTAAGCAGCTGCCTTTAGCTCAGGTCATGATCCCAGTGTCCTGGGATCAAGTCCCACATCGGGCTCTCTGCTCAGCGGGGAGCCTGCTTCTCCCTCTGCCTCTGCTTGTCATTCTGCCTGCCCGTGCTCGCGCACTCTCTCTCTCTGACAAGTAAATAAATTTAAAAAAAGAAAAAAATGAAAGGACAGGGGCGCCTGGGTGGCTCAGTGGGTTAAAGCCTCGGCCTTCAGCTCGGGTCATGGTCTCAGGGTCCTGGGATGGAGCCCTGCATCGGGCTCTCTGCTCAGCAGGGAGCCTGCTTCCCCCTTCTCTCTGCCTGCCTCTCTGCCTACTTGTGCTCTCTCTCTGCCAAATAAATAAATAAAATCTTTTTTAAAAAATGAAAGGACAAATAAAGTAATGGAGAAGCCAGAAAAACCCTGTGGTGTTGGATTGGAATTGGAATGGTTTTCATTTAATATAAACAGGTAATAATGTATGTATAAGTAAGTATATGTAGATCTTTTAAAACATATATTCCCTTGATCTGTCCACTGAGAAAGACTGGGAACAACAATATGTCGAAGCAAGTCTACTTAGCACTGAGATCTTAGATTCTGAGTGCTGAGAAGCCTGCAAGAGACCATCTTAACCAAGTAAATCAAGTAATCAAAGTTAACATCACAAGTAATGCACCAAATTGAAATTGTGCATCACCTGATAAGATGCAAGGGGAAAATACTCCTGCCAGAGTGCATAACTTGAGCCTAGACATGACAACACATCAGACAAACTCAGATCAAAACACTTGGCCTGTCACTATCAAAAGTGATTGTACCAGTCAAGGAAAGACTGAGGAAGTGTTCTAGACTAAAGGAAACCAAAGAGAGATGAAAACCAAAAACAGGGTGTGATCCTGGGTTGGCTTCTTTTGCAAGAACATCTTTGGGACTGTTGGTGAAATTTGGATGAGATTTGGTGAAACCTGCTCTCTGGGTTCGATTGTAGTAAGACATCATTGCCAAAGTCCTGGTTTTGATGGTTGTGTTGTATGTATGTAAAAGGATGCTGTTGATTGTAGGAAATACACACAGTAAGTGTCACTGTGGGTGCCAGGGCGTATCACTAGCAACATACTCTTAAATAGCTCAGGGCAAAAAAGTTCTTTGCACTAGTCTTGGAATTCTTCTTTAAGTTAGAAATTATTTTGGGGCACCTGGGTGGCTCAGTTTTTAAGTGTCTGCCTTTGGCTTAGGTTGTGATCCCAGGGTCCTGGGATCGAGCCCCTCATCAGGCTCCCTGCTTGGCAGGAAGCCTGCTTCTCCCTCTCCCACTCCCTCTGCTGTGTTCCCTCTCTCGTTGTGTCTCTGTCAAATAAATAAATAAAATCTTTTTTAAAAAAAAGTTTGAAATTATTTCAAGATGAAAAGAAAGGGAAAATCGTATTTTAACCACTGATCCCATAGAGGAAATAAAAGAACCATAAAGCGAAACTGTACAGGTACAATTTGAATTTACATCTTTGTGTACCCCTATACATACTTCAATACAACATAATTGGCAACGTCTAGAAAGAACGATTTGGTGTGTTTCTAGAAACAAAGGAGTAATTGGCATAGAAAGCCAACCTATGGTCACCCATACTAGTCATCCATATTATCCATCCTAGCATAATTCCCAAATACCCATGGCGCACCACTGCCTTTATATTGATTCGATGTTCAATCATTCTGTGTCCTGAAGAATGACACCCTGTCTTTGCAGAGCATTGCCTCCGCTTCAGCTGTGCTATCCGCAGACTGCCCAACCCTCTATGGGGCAAGCATTTCTCATATCAGATTAGATACAACACAGGACATGATCCTTAATGCCTGTTGTCCATTCAATGCAAATGCTAATTTTTTTCTGTCCCTATCTATCTGATTGGGATGGAAAACGTGTTTGCCAAATCAGTGGTTGCATAGCATGCACCTGAGGCCAGAGTAACCGGCTCTAGCAAATGGGTCACATCTGGCATGGCAGCTGTAGTCAGGGCTAGCGTACCGGGTTGAGCTCATAGTAGTCTACAGTCACCCTCCAGGATTCTGGGTTCTGCAAGGGTGAGAACTGTGAATTAAACAGATACGTGATGGAAACCAGCATCCCTGCATCCTTTATATTCTTAAGGATAGAACTAATCTCTGTTATCTTTACTCTCAGCATTTTTCTTTGTGGACCCCCAAGAACAAACCAACCCCTATTGTATACTCAGGGACTGAGAAATGACCATTGAGTGGGTCCGGGAACCCAGGAGACTCATTGTAAGCCAAACCTAACACAGGATAGACAGGATTTTTGCTTATTACCTGGCCCCATGTGCCTCCCCAGCTCTAACTGGGAGCGGGCAGATCATACTTCAGATCTTCAGTATGAACGTCAGCACACACCGTGTACATGTCTGGGTATTCTCCCTTTCCCAGTGAAGTTACCCAAGTAAATGGTCATAGATCTCTTTGGGAAAGGATTGGGGGAATCATTAGCATATATTCTGGCTGTAGTGTTGAGGATCCTTCCTCTTACGAGCCTGGCCAGTTCTTTAGTCATGGTCTGAAAATTGTCTCAGGTCTGGACTCTGGGAAGAGATTGGGACTTTTTCCAGGAGCTGGTGCCTCCAGCCTTTCAGTCACCTATCCTTAATATTTTCTGCTGGTACAAGCTAAGTTGTCCATCTGTTTTGCCTCTAGGAACGCTTTGCTGGATTAACTATCTCCATAACTCCCTGTGGGCCAGGTCCTCCTGGCTGCCACTCCAGCCTTACCAGCCATTATGAGAATTGTCATTCTCTCGCTTCCAGAAGTTAAGTAGTGCCATTTGGCCTTTGTTGTTTTACGGTCCAGTTGTGCCCATTGCTATCAGTGAGCCAAGTTCTGTAACAGTATCTTCCATCATCAGCCCTTGTCTATGGAGGAGAGCCACCACCTAACTTGTTTAGAGATTCTGGTCAGCTTCTCACCAGCAGATTCTCATGGCCTTGGTAAATAGTGTATCTTTTTGTTCTTTCCAAGGAACATAATTATCTGATAGGTCTTCTGGTTATCCATAGTCCATTCTGGCATACCCACTTCCCTGAGTCTTGTAATCTCACCTGCATCATCTTCCTTAGGAAGTCTAACACTTAAATTCTCTTTAGCATGGGTCATCATCACTTTTTCTACGCTTCCAGGATCCATCCTAGTGATGACATTGCATTATATCCTGGTCCTTGCCAGGATACTGAATGCTGTAACTCAAGAGAGGGGTCCCAAATTTATTCCTAGGTTGCAGGGGTGGTTCAATATTTGCAAATCAATCAACGTGGTACATCACATTAATAAAAGAAAGGAGGAAAAACCAGATGATCATTTCAATAGATGAAGATAAATATTCAACAAAGTACAACATCTATTCATGATTTAAAAAAAAAAAAACCCTCCACAAAGTAGGTTTAGAGGAAACCTACCTCAACATAATAAAGGCAAATATGAAAAACCCACAGATAACATCATCTTCAATGGGGAAAATCTGACAGCTTTTCCTCTATGATCAGGAACAAGACAGAAATGTCCACTCCTACCAATTCTATTCAACACAGTACTGGAAGACCTAGGGTCAGTAATCAGAAAATGAAAAGAAATAAAAGGGATCCACACTAGCAAGGAAGCAGTAAAACTTTTACTATTTGCAAATGACATGATATTATATATAGAAAATCTGAAAAATTCCACCAAAAAACTGCTAGAACTGATAAACGAATTCAGCAAAGTTGCGGGATACAAAATCAACATGCAGAAATCTGTTCCATTTCTCTACACCAATAATAAAGCTGTAGAAAGGGAAATTAAGGACTCAATCCTATTTACAGTTGCACCAAAAACTATAAGATATCTAGGAATAAACCCAACCAAAAAGTGAAAAACCTGTACTCTGAAAATATAAAACACTCATGAGAGAAATTAAAAATGACGCAAACAAATGGAAAGATATTCCATGTTCATGGATTGGAAGGACAAATACTGTTAAAATGTCTATATTACTCAAAGAAATCTACAGATTTAATGGAAACCCTGTCCAAATACCAACAGCAATTTTCACAGAGCTAGAACAAACAATCCTAAAATTTGTATGGAACCACAAAAGACCCTGAATAGCCAAAGCAATCCTGAAAAAGAAAAGAAAAGCTGGGGGGAAAAGAAAGAAAGTAAAGAAAAGAAAAGCTAGAGCCATTACAGTTCTGGACTTTTAGAGTATATTACAAATCTGTAGTGATCAAGACAGTGTGGGACCACCTTTTGATTAAGTGTCCAACTCTTGATTTTGGCTCAGGTCATGATCTCAGGGTTGTGATCTCAAGCTATGGAGCCTGCTTAAGATCCTCTCTCTCCCTCCACCCCCTCCCCACCTCTAAAAAAGAGGCAATATGGTACTGGCTACAAAAATAGACACATAGAGCAATGGAAGAGAATAGAAAACCCAGAAATGAACACACCTTTGAAAAAAGAGGGGAAAATATCCTATAGGAAAGAGACAGTTTCTTCAAGAAATAGTGTTGGGAAAACTAGATAGCAACATCCAAAAGAATGAAACTAGACCACTTTCTCACACCATACACAAAAATAAGCTTAAAGTGGATTAAAGACCTAAATGTGAGACCTGAAACCATAAAAATCCTAGAAGAGAACACAGGCAGTAATTTCTTTGATATTGGCCATAGCAACTTCTCTCTAGATTTTATCTCCAGAGACAAGGGAAACAAAAGCAAAAGTAAACTACTGATACACATCAAAATAAAAACCATCTGCACAGTGAAGGGAACAATCAACAAAATTAAAAGGCAACCTACAAAATGGGAGAAGATATTTGCAAATGACATATCTGGTAAAGGGTTAGTATCTGAAACATATAAAGAGCTCACAAAACTCGACACTCCCAAAAATGAATAATCCAATTTAAAATGGGTGGAAGACATGAATAGACATTTTTCCAAAGAAGACATGCAGATGACCAACAGACACATGAAAAGATGTTCAACATCACTCATCCTCAGGGAAATGCGAATCAAAGCTACAATGACATATCACCTCACACCCCTCAGAATGGCTAAAATCAACAACACAAGAAACAACAGATGTTGGCAAGAATGTGGAGAAAAAGGAACCCTCCCTCTTGCACTGTTGGTGGGAATGCAAACTGGTATGGCCACTCTGGAAAACAGTATGGTAGTTCCTCAGAAGGTTAAAAATAGAACTTCTCTACTATCCAGCAATCACACTACTAGGTATTAACCCAACGAATACAAAAATACTAATGTAAAGGGATACATGCATCCCGACGTTTATAGCAGCATTATCTACGATAGCCAAAATATGGAAACAGCCCAAATGTCCATCGACAGATGAATGGATAAAGAAGATGGTGTATATATACAACAGGATATTACTCAGCCATAAAAAGGAAGGAAATCGTGCCATTTGCAGTGACATGAATAGAACTAGAGTGTATTATGTTAAGTGAATTAAGTCAGACAGAGAAATACCATATGATTTCACTCCTATGTGGCATTTAAGAAACAGAAACAAATTTAAGAAACAAACAAATGAGCAAAGGCAAAAACAGAGAGAGAGAAACCAAGAAACAAGCTCTTAAACTGTAGGGAACAAACTGATGGTCACCAGCGAGGAGGTGGGTGGGGAATAAGTTAAAAACAGGTGATGGAGGGACGCCTGGGTGGCTCAGTTGGTTAAGCGGCTGCCTTCGGCTCAGGTCATGGTCCCAGCGTCCTGGGATCGAGTCCCACATCGGGCTCCTTGCTCGGCAGGGAGCCTGCTTCTCCCTCTGCCTCTGCCTGCCTCTCTGTCTGCCTGTGCTCGCTCACTCTCTCTCCCTCTGTCTCTGACAAATAAATAAATAAAATCTTAAAAAAAAAAAAAAAAACAGGTGATGGAGATTAAGTACTGCGTGGGCCGTGATGAGCACCAGCTGATGTACGGACATGTTGAATCACTATATTGTACACCTGAAACTAATATTACACTGTATGTTAACTATACTGGAATTTAAATGGAAATTTAAGGGGGCACCTGGGTGATAGTCGGTTAAGCCTCCAACTCTTGGTTTCAATTAAAGTTGTGATCTCAGGGTCATAAAATGTAGCCCCATGTGGGGTTCTCAGTGAGGAGTCTGCTTGGGATTCTTTCTCCCTCTCCCTCGCACCCCCTCCTCTCAAACACATAACTAATTTAAAAAAAAAAAAACCCTTTAAAAAAAGTAAGTAGTTGATCCAAAATTGGGTACATGTAAAAGAGAGAGAGAGAAAGGGGAGGGGATCCCAAGTCAATAAATTCTTCTTTTCCTGTTATTAGTTTCCTTCCCCCTCCAACAAGCACCCTCAGAATCCTATTCCACAGGTATCCCTTTGGCTCCTCCAGTTCATACTGGCTAGGTCTGGGCTCTCCTATGAGGGAAAGTCCTTTCCTCCCCTATGAGGCCATGTTGGGCCTTATCACTTCCATGCTGGGTTAGACTGCTGCTAACCTGGTAGAGGCCTGGTGGCTAGGAGGAGAAGGGGCGGCAGATCCTGCCTGGATCTGTTGCTTTGTGAGGGAGAGCCTTCTGTCTTCCAGCCGAGAGGGAGCGCTGGCTCTCACTAGGGAGAAGTGGGCTGCTTCTGGAAGCTCAGAAGACTCAGATGAATTTAGGGCCGCCTGGGTGGCTCAGTGGGTTGAGCCGCTGCCTTCGGCTCGGGTCATGATATTGGGTTCCTGGGATCGAGTCCCGCATCGGGCTCTCTGCTCGGCAGGGAGCCTGCTTCCCTTCCTCTCTCTCTGCCTGCCTCTCTGCCTACTTGTGATCTCTGTCAAATAAATAAATAAAATCTTAAAAAAAAAAAGACTCAGATGAATTTGTGGAGATAAAATCTTCAGGAGCGTCCACTCAATATCACCACTCCATGTGTCAGAATCTCAGGTTTTTCCAACCAGGACCCTGACTTTGGCATAAGAGACCTGCCTTATTTGGGAACTTAACTGCCTTTGAAATCAGTCACTTGGACTACTAAATCCTGGGCTGAGTCCTCGGCTTCTCTGCCCTTCCCCTGCAGGAGACAGGAGGCTTCTCTCTATGAACCAAAGATGCCCTCTGGTTTTCCTACCCAGCATTAGCCTGTAGCACATCCACGGAGCTTAGCAATACCTCTCCAGTTCCATGATCCTTTTTTTCTTTTGTTAAAGACTTTATTTATTTATTTGACAGACAGAGATCATAAGTAGGCAGAGAGAGAGAGAGAGAGGAGGAAGCAGGCTCCCTGACAAGCAGAGAGCCCGATGTGGGGCTCGATCCCAGGACCCCGGGATCATGACCTGAGCCGAAGGCAGAGGCTTTAACCCACTGAGCCACCCAGGTGCCCCGCTCCGTGATCCTTATACTTAGTATTTCTATGTACATCTCAAGCATCTGGATCGTTGTGCCTTCTAGAGAATTCTATTCTATGGGTTTACTACTGGGTGTGCTCCACCTACCTCCAGTGATGGGGTCATTGTTGTCAGATGGGTGGTGGTCCAGTTCCCAAACTCCATCTTGTCACCAGCTTTCTCATCCACTTCTGGTAGCAACTGTCAGAAGGTCAGGGTTTTTTTTGTTTTGTTTTGTTTTGTTTTAAAGATTTTATTTATTTGACAGACAGATCACAAGTAGGCAGAGGCAGGCAGAGAGAGAAGAGGAAGCAGGCTCCCTGCTGAGCAGAGAGCCCGATGTGGGGCTCGATACCAGGACCCCGGGATCATGACCTGAGCTGAAAGCAGAGGCTTTAACCCACTGAGCCACCCAGGCACCCCAGAAGGTCAGGTTTTTAAGGTTTGATGCTGAGATGGAATTTGGGGTGTAAAATGCTTGTTAGAGATCCACACCTAGGAAAGGAAGGGACCAAAGGCAGAATTGGGCTGAAGGAAATCTGTGCTGCAGGGTCACCAAAGTCTTGGACAATCAGCAGGTCACTCTGGAGAGAGAGGTCCCATCAGGGTTGTCAAGCATCAAGTTTAAATGGCTAGACATTTATACCCCTACTTTTTTTTTTTTTAAGATTTTATTTATTTATTTGACAGATAGAGATCACAAGTAGGCAGAGAGGCAGGCAGAGAGAGGAGGAAGTAGGCTCCCTGCCGAGCAGAGAGCCTGATGCGGGGCTCGATCCCAGAACCCCGAGATCACAACCAGAGCCGAAGGCAGAGGCTTCAACCCACTGAGCCACCCAGGTGCCCCTCCCTATACCCCTACTTTTTAAAGTCACCAGATGGAGCCCCAGGAAGAGCACGGCGTCAGGTAAGACGCCCTCTGCAGGCTCTGAAGGAACTGGCACTGGAGTCTGTCTGCTGGCCATTATCCCTGCAGCTGGGCAGCAGGTTCTTCCTTGAAGGGGGCTCTGGACAATACATCGCCATGTCTCCCACAGTGGCATGAAAGTGCATAAATCCCTGAGCGTCCAGCTTGGTGAACATCACCCAGCTTAGGAAATCACAAAAGCCCCATTTATCCCTCTTAGTGTTTCTCCTTCAAGGTAACTATGCTTCTTCTAATACCATAGACCCATTTACCTGCTTTTTTTTTTTTTTTAAGTTTTTAACTGTGATCAAATACATATCACATAAAACTTATCATCTTAACTATTTTTAAGGGTACAGTTCAGCAGTGTTAAATACATTCACACTGTAGTGCAAACAATCTCCAGAATTCTCTTCTTCCTGCAAAGCTGACCCTCTCTCCATATGCATATATACCCATTAACAACTTCCCGATCTCTCCTTTTTTCACCCTTTTGCAACCACCATTGAGACCTTCTGTCTCTGTGATTTTGCTTACTCTAGGTGCCTCAGATAATGGGATCGTACAGTATTTGTCTTTTTGTGGCTGGCTTAGTTCACTTAGCAGAATGTCCTCAGGGTTCCATGTTGTAGCACATGTCAGAATTTCCATCCTTTTTCAGGCTGAATGATATTTCCTTGTATGGGTATACCTTACTTTGTTTATCCATTCATCTGTCAACAGACAGTAAGGTCACTTCTACATTTTGGTCATTGCGAATAATGTCGCTATAAAGGACTGGGCACCTTTACCTGCCTTTGGTCTTTATACAAATGGAATGCATTACATCATGTGTGTTCTTCTGTGGTTAGTGTCTTCCCTTCAACAATATGTTTGTGAAATTCATCCATCTTTTTTTTTTTTAAGATTTTATTTATTTATTTGACAGACAGAAATCGCAAGCTGGCAGAGAGTCAGACAGAGAGAGAGAGGGGGAAGCAGGCTCCCTGCCAAGCAGGGAGCCCGATGTGGGGCTCGATCCTAGGACTCTGGGATCACAACCTGAGCCAAAGGCAGAGGCCTTAACCCACTGATCCACCCAGGCTCCCCAAAATTCATCCATCTTATTGCATTTAACAATAGGATACTCTTGGGACGCCTGGGTGGCTCAGTGGGTTAGGCCGCTGCCTTCGGCTCAGGTCATGATCCCGGCGTCCTGGGATCGAGTCCCACATCGGGCTCCTCGTTCTGTGGGGAGCCTGCTTCTCCCTCTGCCTCTGCCTGCCACTCTGTCTGCCTGTGCTCACTCTCTCTCTCTCTCTGACAAATAAATAAATAAAATCTTTAAAAAAAAAAACAAAAACAAAAACAATAGGATACTCTTTCTCGTTGGTATGTAGTAGTCCGTTATGTGATCGCACCCAAATTTGCTCATGCATTCTACGCACCCAAATTTGCTCATGCATTCTACCATTCATGGACATTTGGGTTGCTCCCAGGTTTTTGCATTGGTTTATGGATAGTGCTGCCATGAGTATTCTTGTTCAGGTCTTCCAGGATACACATGTATGCGTTTCTCCAGGTCCATACCACGGAGTTAAATCGCTGAGCCATAAGTTATGCATGTTCAGTGTTACTACCTTCTGCCTCACAGGTGTCCAGTGAGCTGGGGAGAGCCCCCCTCTCAGGAGCACTGAATGAGAGTTCCAGTTTTTTCACACCAAGCAGCACTTGATACCCTCAGTCATTGTAATTTTAGCCATCCTCATTAGTATAAAGCCTATCTCATTGTGGTGTTGATTTGTATTTCCCTGATGACTAATGAGGTTGCAAAACTTTTCTCATTTATCAGTCAATTACATATCCTCTTTTGTGAAGTGCTTGTTTGTGTCTTTCACCCTTTTCTTAATTAGGTTGTCTTTTTTTTTTTTATTGATTTTTAGTTTTGTAGTATTTGTATGTATTTTCCAAGGACTGTTTAATTTTCCACTGTGGATGATATGGCCTTGCTCCAGAACTCCAGGGATCTCTCTGAGGCTTGTCACAAATTATGCACCCCCTCTTCTCCCATTTCCCCTGACTGTGTGTATGTGAATTCTTGATAAGAGTCTGTTGTTGGATACATGGATTGCAAATACAGTCTCCCTCCCTGCGCCTTGCCTTTTTGCCCTCTTTATGGTGTCTTTGATGAACAATAGTTCTTCATCTTAAGAAGTTTGAATTATCAGTCCTTTTCTTTATGGTCCGTACTTTTTGTGTTCTGCTTACTAATTACTTTCAAAATATGCAAAAGGGGGAGCCTGGGTGGCTCAGTTGGTCAAGTGACTGCCTTGGACTCAGGTCATGATCCCAGGGATGGGGAGCCCCATTGCTTCTCCCTCTCCCTCTGCCACTTCCCCTGCTTGTGCTCTCCTGCTCTCTGTCAAATAAATAAATAAAATCTTTTTTAAAAATATATGCATAAGAATAAACATGTATCTACCAAGAAAAGAATATTCTTTTTTTTTTTTTAAAGATTTTTTTTTTTTTTTTTTTGACAGAGAGATCACAAGCAGGCAGAGAGGCAGGCAGAGAGAGAGGAGGAAGCAGGTTCCCCGAGAGAGAGCAGAGAGCCCTTTTGTGGCCCGCCTAAAGTTATGTTGTGTGGACCTCTGTGGCCCACTGGATGAAACACAGACTGGCTAACGAGTCACATGATTGCATCCCCGCCAAGCCCCCAGGCTCCTCTCGATGCTCCCTGCTCTGCACTTCCCCCTTCAGCTATTTGCTTAACCAACCACCCTACCCTTGTATCAGCAATTCTGGAAACAGTGTGTCAGGAACTATAGCAAACGCTCCTTTTTCCCACCAGGGCCCTGATATTTTATTTATTTATTATTTTTTAAAGTAGTCTCTGTGCCCAATGTGGGACTCGACCTCACAGCCCCGAGATCAAGAGTTGCATACTCCACTGACTGAGCCAGCCAGGCGCCCCCAAGTTCCTGATTTTGTTCAGGCATCCACACTCCTCCACATGGCCCTGTGCATCCGGGGACGATGGCCCCACTCTGAACTACAGAGGGACATCCTGACTAATTCTCTAATCCAATCATGGCTCCATAGTCCTCCTGCCGTGGGTCCCAGTTCTGGCTAAGGAAATGTGTGCAGCTCCTGGGAAAGTCATCTTTGCTCCTGCCAAAGAGAACAGAAGGAGGGGCCCCATTTCTCACTTTGGAAGTCATAGGGTCTTGAAGCAAATTCCATACATTGAGCCTGAAAAAACCTGGACCTTTGTGATGTCGGGCACCAGTGATCATCTCGTGCCTGAAGAACAACTTCTGCCAGTCTGCATTTCCTTTGGATTTAAGCCCATTTGTGTCAGTTTCAGTCCCTTTCCACTGAAATCACCTAGTGACCTTGGGTGAATGACTGAATGTGGACATCTTTGGTGGATTGTGATGTGCAGGGCTGGCTTCACCGGTGTATGACCTTGCTGTCACGTGAGGCTTCATGCTTAGTACCCCCCCACCCCACTTGGTTTCCTGTTCCGCTGTTACTGTTTCAAAATTCTTTTTTTTTTTTAACATTTTTTTAAATTTAAATTTTAATTTAAATTTTAATTGACAGAGATCACAAGCAGGCAGAGAGGCAGGCAGAGAGAGAGGGGGAAGCAGGCTCCCTGCTGAGCAGAGAGCCTGACGTGGCGCTTGATCCCAGGACCCTGAGATCATGACCAAAGCCGATGGCAGAGGCTTAACCCACTGAGCCACCCAGGTGCCCCTCCTTTTTTTCTTTTTTTTTTTTAAGTTTTTATTTATTTATTTGAGAGAGAGAGAGAGACAGAGATATTGACAGAGATAGCAAGAGAGAGCATGAGTGGGGAGGAGAGGGAGAAGCAGGCTTCCCACTGTGCATGGAGTCCAATGTGGGGCTCCAACCCAGGACCCTGGGATCATGACCGGAGCTGAAGGCAGACACTTAACCGACTGAACCACCCAAGCACCCCTCAAAATTCTTAATAACTTATGATCAAGGGGCCCTGCATTTTCATTTGCACTGGCCCCCCCAAATTGCATAGTTGGTCATAGCAGCATGACATTATTTTTTTTAAGATTTTATTTATTTATTTGACAGAGAGAGAGATCACAAGCAGGGGGAGTGGCAGGCAGAGGGAGAAGCAGGCTCCCCACTGAGCAAGGAACCTGTTGCAGGACTCCATCGGGAACCCTGGGATCATGACCTGAGCCGAAAGCAGATGCTTAGCTGACTGAGCCACCCACGCATCCTCTGCATGACATTTCTTATCTCCTTGTTTTTCTTCATCTGCCTTCTCAAGCTTTGAATCTTCACAGCTTCATCTTTAAGACCCTAGTCCAGATGCTTCATCTGTAAAACCCACCAGTTTAACTGGAAAATGAGGATGTTGAGCTCATCCTTCTGGATACTTTCCAGCACTGTTAAGAATTCAGCTTTCCGGGCGCCTGGGTGGCTCAGTGGGTTAAGCCGCTGCCTTTGGCTCAGGTCATGATCTCAGAGTCCTGGGATCGAGCCCCGCATCGGGCTCTCTGCTCGGCAGGGAGCCTGCTTCCTCCTCTCTCTCTGCCTGCCTCTCTGCCTGCTTGTGATCTCTCTGTCAAATAAATAAATAAAATCTTTAAAAAAAAAAAAAAAAGAATTCAGCTTTCCCTTAACCCATTTTGGTAAGTAACAACTTTTCACTACCCAAAAGGGACCATAGAGGCAAATCCCAACTCCCTGGCCTAGCTCTCATCTTCTTATTCAATAAGCTGTTCATGTCACTCATTCAGCCTCAACCTCCATTGCTTTCCAATGGGAATCAACTACTTCAGTCAAAATGAAGGCAACAGAGGTGCCTGGTGGGCTCTGTCAGAAGAGCATGTGATTCTGAATCTTGAGCCCCATGTTGTGAGTTCAAGCCCCACGCTGGGTGTAGAGATTACTAAAATAAATAAATAAGTAAATAAATAAAACTTTGAAAATAATTATTATAACAGTGAAAACAGTGCATGTGAATAGTGGTTTATAAGCAAACACATATTACAGTCTATGATCTTTGCAATAATTCTGTGAGATACAATTTTTTTTTAAAGATTTTATTTATTTATTTGACAGAGAAATCACAAGTAAGCAGAGAGGCAGGCAGAGAGAGAGGAGGAAGCAGGCTCCCTGCTGAGCAGAAAGCCCGATGTGGGGCTCGAACCCAGGACCTGGGATCATGACCTGAGCCGAAGGCAGCGGCTTAACCCACTGAGCCACCCAGGCGCCCCTGTGAGATACAATTTTTAAAATTACCTTATGCCTTTATTCTTTACAAACAGAATTTGCTGACCAGCATTATGTTTAGTGCAAAAGTCCACAAACTCAATGAGTATAGTTACTTGTCTCTTTTAACAACTTTTAATTTTCTTTTATTTTTCTTAAAGTTTTTATTTATTTATTTGTCATAGAGAGAGAGAGAGAGCACAGGCAGGCAGAGGCAGAGATAGAGAAGCAGGCTCCCTGCTGAACAAGGAGCTGGATGCAGGACTCGATCCCAGGACCCTGGGATCATGACCTGAGCCAAAGGCAGAGGCTTAACCGACTGAGCCATCCAGGCATCCCAACAACTTTTTATTTTGAGAGAATTTCAGACTTATAGAATGGTTGAATGAAGAATACAAAGACCTAACATATACCTTTTATTCAGATTCTTAAAATGTTAACATTTAACACATTTGCTTTATCATTCTTCACCCCCATATGTATATATAAATACACACACATATATGTTCCTTTAGAGGTAAAAAGGCATAACTGTAATTTACTCTCAAATGGTCTACTTGCTCAGGAAATAATTATATATATTTATATATTAAAACATATAATATACAAAGCTATATGCCATATATTTATATATTAACATATAAAATATATTATTTCTATTATATATATGTATATATTCCCTCAACCATTTGAGAGTAAATTGCAGATATGATGCCTTTTTACCCCTAAATACTTGAATATTTCCTGAAACAAGGGCTTCTTTTTTTTTTTTTAAGATTTTATTTATTTATTTGAGAGAGAGAGAGCACAAGCAGGGGGAGCAGTAGAGGGAGAAGGTGAAGCAGAAGGAGAAGGAGAAGAGGGAGAAGGAGAAGGGAAAAGGACTTAACCATCTGAGTCACTCAGGCACCCAAAAGGGCATTCTTTTTGTAACAACAGCACAATTACAAAATGTGAAAAATAACACTGATACACTAATACTTGCTAACCTACCAGCCTTATTCAAATATCATCAATTGTCTCGGTAACGTCCTTTATAGCAAAAAGAAAAAAGTGTTTTTCTGGTTCAGGATGCAATCCAGGATCACATGTTGTATTTCATCTACAAGTCTCCCTAGTTTCCTTCAATCTGGAATAATTGCTCAGTCTCTCTCTGCCTGCCATTACCTTGTCACTTGAAAAGTACAGGCCAGATGTTGTGTACAAAATCACTCCATTTAGTTTTATATGTGTTTCTTCCTCATGATTAAATTCGGGCTATGCGTTTTTGTCAAGACTACTGCAAAAAATGATGCTGTGTTCTTCTCGGTTCATTAAATCAGGAGGCATATGATTTCTATTTGTCTCACTACTGGAGGTATTAATTAACTTTGATTCCTAGGTTAAGGTGGCATTGGTTGGGTATCTATATACCATATCCTATTCCTCATAAAACTTTCACCCACTAATTTTAGTATCCATTGACACTAGAGTTCCTAATTCTTTTTTTTTTTTTTTAAGATTTTATCTTTAAGTATCTTTAAGTAATCTCCACACCCAACAGAGGGCTCAAACCCACAACCCTGAGATCAAGAGTCACATGCTCTACCAACTGAGCCAGCCAGGCATCCCAAGTCCCTAATTCTTTTAACTGAAAAAGTACACATGACTCAATGGTTCAAAAAATCCAAACAATATAATACAGTAAACAGTACAGTGAAAAGTAAGTCTTCTGATATCAGATCCTGACTCCCTCCTCCTGTTACTTGTCTTTTTCTTTCTTTTTTTTTAAAGATTTTATTTATTTATTTGACAGAAAGAGATCACAAGTAGGCAGAGAGGCAGGCGGGGGCAAGGGGAAGCAGGCTCCCTGCTGATCAGGGAGTCTGATGCCGGGCTTGATCCCGGGACCCTGAAATCATGACCTGAGCCAAAGGCAGGGGCTTAACCCACTGAGCCACCTAGGTGTTCCTACTTGTTTTTTTCTGTGTCCTTGTGGCAGAAGCGATGTTACAGGATACTGAAACCCATTTCATTTTCTTCTTTCTGTATCTGCAAGAGGACAGTACTTCCTACCCTGCCTTGCAGTGAGGCTGTGCCCAGGAGGCCAATTTTGGCTCAAAGACTGTGCAGAGAAGTGATATGTGCACTTCCGGGTCAGAACATTTAGTTCCAGTGTACGATTCCCCAGCTCTCCCTTCCCTTGCTGCAGCAGTTGTGGAAGCCATGGATTTAGATGGTGGAGTCACCGGACAGAAACAGCCTGGATCCCTGAGTCGCCACATGGAGCAGAGCAGCCCTTCAGAGCTGCCTGTCTTGCACCGGACACCTGTGGCTCAAGAAATATAAGCCTTTGCTATGGTGAGTAACTGATTTCAAGTTTAATACGTCACTACTACACGATTGAGTTTATCCTAGAAAAAATGTCCTGAAAATCCCTCATGTATTAAAAATATGCATTTATGCCTAATTTTACTGTATGTAAATATATTATGAAATAGTCTCGATCTTCCTTTTCTAACCTAACAACATCTTTGAGACTGTTCTACTTCAGAATAAATGGCTCATTCTTCTTCAGAGTTAGAAAGTGCTCTGTTACGTGAATGGACACTAGGGTATTTGGAAGGTACCTTTCATTTAAATTTCTTAAATAGGTACTACACACAGAGAGTTTAAAAGAGTTCAAAGAGTATGTGTGAAAAATTCTCCCTCCCATGGCTTCCCTGAGCAAACGCATTTCCCACCGAAGGTAACCAATATTTCCTGTTCCCTATGTATACTTCCAGAGATAGGTTACACATAGGATGTTGAAATGAAGCTCACTTAGTCTGATTTGTCTCAGATCCCCAAACAATGAAGTCACCTTCCAAGTTAGATGCCAGTCCACCACCGCAGGATTTACAGGGGAAGATGATAGAAACATAGCTTTTCATTCTTAGTTCACCACCCGCCTCCAGCCTGTAAAAGATGTTGGAGAGGTTGAAAAAGATAGGAGAGTCAAGGTTTTTATTTTTTTTTATTATTTTTTTAAAAGGTTTTATTTGTTTATTGGACAGAGAGAGATCACAAGTAGGCAGAGAGGCAGGCAGAGAGAGAGAGGAGGAAGCAGGCTCCCCACCAAGGAAAGAGCCCGATGTGGGGCTCGATCCCAGGACCCTGGGATCATGACCTGAGCCGAAGGCAGAGGCTTTAACCCTCTGATCCACCCAGGCGCCCCGAGTCAAGGTTTTTAGAGAAAGCTATCCGTGTCCTGAATCATTGCCACACCCCTAACCTCATTGTAAGAGTATGTACCCATCACCTCACACTGATGGGAGGAGTTTTACTGGGATCACCCAATAGTACATAATGCGTGTTCCTTCCAATTTGAGAGACAGAGTGGCCAGTGTCTGAATTACAGCTGGAATAGGTCAAAGGTGAAGGGCTGCCTCAGGCCTCCCACGGAGTAGAGATGAGGCTATGGTTTGGGTTGTAGCCACACTCCCAAATGAACGTGTCCTGTGCTATGAAACATACATGCAGGGGGTCTGGAGAAGTTCAGTCTCGGATTCTTTTCAAGAACGCTGCCAGAAGTGACTGCATTTCAGTGGGAGGAGAGTGGAGGCACGTCCCCAGATGCCCAGAGTCTTGAGAAAGACCTATGAACAAACACCAGTAAAAGCAATGCCTTCAGCTACAAGAAAGAAACTACAGAGATGTGGTCCCCATTGATGGAATGATGGAGCTTTATAGAACTAAGGAATCCATTCCCTTCCCCAAAAAGAGTAGCTTTAAATCTCTGTGAACCCCAGAGAATGCAGTTGCCACTCAGGACAGCACTAGTTAAGGGCAAACTTGAGCTTCTGGACCAGAACTTCATCCATATGCTCCACATTTAACAGGCCTTACGGTTGTGCAAGTCATTCACTGAAACGCGTGCCTGGCTGTAGGTGCAAACGGGTGCTCCAATCCAGCCTGCTTTCCAAGCTCCAAACCATATGCCCTGGCAGGGGGTTGTGTCTTCTCGGAGGAATTGCCTTTTTCTACTTCACACGGAGGCACAGCTCTCTCCCTGTAGGGTGGCAGGCATCCCCGAGGAGAACCGCTTTCTGACCTCCACCGAGGCAGCACATAGACTAGCAGACCCCCAGTGTGCAGGGCTCAGAGACAGTAGCTAGCAAGAGGAAGAAAGGAATGGAAGTATTGAATGAAGGAGTGAAACCAGTCACACAGTCCTTTTCTGTGGGAGGTGACCCACCTCACAGAGGCCCAAGCTAGCTGCAAGGGAGGGAGAAGCCTCAGGGGTTTTCTTGTTATTTGGTTTTCAAGATTCCATTTACTTATTTGCCAGAGAGAGAGAGAGAGCACACGCAGGGGGAGTGACAGGCAGAGGGAGAGGGAGAAGCAGGCTCCCTGCTGAGCAAGAAGCCCGATGGGGCTCGATCTCAGGACCCTGAGATCATGAACTGAGCCAAAGGCAGATGCGTAACTGACTTGAGCCACCCAGGTGCCCCAAGAAGCCTCAGTTTTAAATCAGTTTTAGAATGATGACTATTCCAGGGGGCTGGGCATTTTTGTTGCTTAACTCATGCTGTCTGGGAGACCAGTGTGACAGGAGGACTTACGAAACCTAAGAGTGATCAGCACAGTTGAGGGACCTGACCAAGATCTCCTCTAAGGGGGCAAGGGGAAACCAGAGCCCCTGAGAATAAATTAAAAGTCCACTGGAAGAGTTGTATCCTGTAATGGAGACCTCTAGCTCCCTACTAATGCGCATTCCCTCCTTCAGGCACAAAGCCAGGCAATGTTTCCTACTGTCCCTTGCAATTAGATAGAATCTTTAGACTCGATTCTCTACAATGGAATGTGAGCCAGATTAGGGTTAATCTGATGGGTGCCCCTTCCAGGACTGGCCTAGTAACAGCCACTCCCCACTTCCCCCACGCAATGAAACTCTTTTCTTTCCTCTTCTGCTAACTGGATACAGTTGGTGACAAGGACACCAAGGATGATAGGCAGAAGGAACCTGGGTCCATATAAAATCCTTACTAATTACAAAGGGAAGAAGAATAACTTTACAGTACAGAGAACTGGCAGACAACCACCTTAACCAAGTGATCAAAGTTAACGTCGTCAGACCATATGCCTCCTGATACGATGCACTGAAAATAAACGGTACCACTTCTGCAGTGTTCCTTCCAGAAATGCATATCCTCAAATCTAATCAGGCAAACCTGAACTGAGGACATGGTACAAAATAAAGGGCCTGTACTCTTCAAAAAGTCAAAGCCGGGGTGTCTGGCTGGCTCAGTCAGTTGAGCAACCTGACTCTTGATTTCGGCTTAGGTCATGATCTCAGGGTCATGAGATCGAGCCCCTACATCAGGCTCCATGCTTAGGGCAGAGTCAGCTTGGGATTCTCTCTCCGTCTCCCTCTGTTCCCCCACATGCATGTGCACACATGCTCTCTCTCTCTCTCTCAAATAAATAAATAAAAACCCTTTTTTAAAATTGTCGAAGTCATAAAAGAAGAAGACTGTAGATTACTTAAAGGAAAATAAAGAGATTGCACTTCCTTTTTTAAAAAAGTGTTTATTTATTTATTTGGCAGAGAGAGAGAGAGAAAGCAAGTACAACCAGGGTGGATGGCAGGCAGGGGAGGAGCAGGCTCCCTGCTCAGCGAGGAGCTCAATGTGGGGCTCTATCCCAGGACCCGGGATCATAACCTGAGACAAAGGCAGCCGCCCAACCAACTGAGCCAACCAGGCCCCCCAGGGCTTCCTTTTTTTCTTTTTAAATTTAAGCAGGCTCTACACCCATTGTGGAGCCCAGTGCAAGGCCTGAACTCAGGACCTTGAGATCAAGACGTGAGCCGAGATCAAGAGTCAGACGTTCAAACAACTGAGCCGCCCAGGCACTCCCAAGAGATTTGACTATTTTTTAAATGCAGTGTGTAATCCTGGACCAGAAAAACAAGTTTTTGTTTTATTTTTAAAAATTTTTTAAAGATTTTTATTTATTTATTTGATAGACAGATCACAAGTAGGCAGAGAGGCAGGCAGAGAGAGGGGGGGGGAAGCTGGCTCTCCACTGAGCAGAGAGCCCAATTCGGGGCTTGATCCCAGGACTCTGAGATCATGATCTGAGCCGAAGGCAGAGGCTTTAACCCACCGAGCCACCCAGGTGCCCCAAGTTTTTGTTTTATTTTGATATAAAGGATACTTTGGGGACATTTAGAAAAATAGGAGTATGATCTGTAAGTTAGATAATAGTATCGTGTCAAAATTCATTTCCGGGGAGGCCTGGGAGCCTCAGTCAGTTAAGCCGCTGCCTTCAGCTCAGGTCATGATCCCAGGATCCTGGGATTGAGTTCCGCATAGGTCTCCTTGCTCAGCAGGGAGCCTGCTTCTCTCTCTGCCTCTGCCTGCCACTCTGCCTGCTATGCTCTCTCTCTCTCTCTGACAAATAAATAAAAAAAAATAAAGTCTTTAAAAAATTGATTTCCAGATTTTAAGAATTGTACAATGGTTATGTAGGAGAGTATACTTCTATTTATGAAACACACACTAAAATATTTAGTTATAAAGGGATGTTGTATCTGTAAATTACTCTCAGATGGGTTATAGAATAGAATAACATGTATACAGAGAGAGAATGATGAAACAAATGTGGTAAAATGTCAACATTTGCAGAATATGGGGGCAGTGTATATGGGAATTCTTGGTACTAATTTTGCAACTTTTCTTTAAGTCTGACATTATTACCAAATAACCTTTTTTTTTTTTTTTTTTGACAGAGAAACAGCCAGAGAGGGAATGGAAGCAGGAGGAGAGAAAGAGGGGGAAGCAGGCTCCCCGCTGAGCAGGGAGCCTGATGTGGGGCTTGATCCCAGGACCCTGAGATCGTGACCTGAGCCGAAGGCAGACGCCTAACCACTGGCACCCCACCAAATAATTTTTAATTATATACACTTGAACACCTAGAGTGGAAAATGATGGCCAGTAGGACAGAAAACAAAAGCATGGGAAGAAAGACATGTGGCTGAGTGGTTGTTGGCTTTGCACTTCATACAGTCATAGAGTCATCAGGTTGCTCCAAGGTTCTCGTGTTCAGTAGCAACTTCGAAGGATCATCTGCTTTCTGGCAGCTCTTGGGGAACCTCGATTTCAAATGTCTGGTAAGTGCCATTTTCCAATTTTTTGTTGTTGTGTAACAGATAATCTCGTGTTAGCTGAGGAACATGAAACTGAAGATCAGTCCTTTGGAGTTTGACTGCTCTAAGGTCTTTTTCTTTTTCTTTTTTTTTTTTTTTAAGATTTTATTTATTTATTTGACAGAGAGAGATCACAAGCAGGCAGAGAGGCAGGCAGAGAGAGAGGAGGAAGCAGGCTCCCTGCTGAGCAGAGAGCCCAACGCGGGGCTCGATCCCAGGACCCTGAGATCACCCAGGCGCCCCTCTAAGGTCTTTTTCAAGCAAGGTTTAAGTTTCTTAGTTCCAAAATACCCAGTGCCTGATCTAAGGGCATTTAGAAGCTGGTTAGGTGGCTGGCAAGGGAATGTGACCTGTGCCTGCTACTGATTAGGCTCAGTAGGTCTGGTCAGTCCTTTGCAACATGCAGCCAGCTCTGCCTATAAGAGGTTAGAATCCAGTAGACTTCTGGCCAATAGAATCCAGTAGAATCTCTCCAGTGGAGAGATTCCTGGTTATATGGGTCTGCCTGCCAGTGACAAATTCACAGGGAGACAAGCTGTGAGTTCCTGAATGGGAAGAACATGGGGTCTTATTTTTTTTAAGATATTATTTATTTATTTGACAGAGAGAGAGAGAGAGCACAAAAGCAGGGGGAGCGGCAGAGGGGAAGGGAGAAGCAGACTCCCTGCTGAGCAAGGAGCCCAAGGCAGGGCTCATCCCAGGACCCTGGGATCATGAGCTGAGCTGAAGGCAGAGGCCTGAGCCACGCAGGTGCCCTAAGAACACGGAGTCTGAAGTACTGAGGACAGTACTCAAGGCCATGGGAACTTAATTGCTGTCTGCTAATTTAGCTCATTAAAGTATCAATATTTCTTTGGTTCTCTCCACTTTTCTTTTTTTTTTTTTTAAGATTTTATTTATTTATTTGACAGAGAGAGACAGCGAGAGAGGGAACACAAGCAGGGGGAGTAGGAGAGGGAGAAGCAGGCTTCCCGCTGAGCTCAGTTGTTAAGCATCTGCCTTTGCTCAGGTCATGATCCCCAGGGTCCTGGGATGAAGTCCCACATCGGCCTCCCTGTTCAGCAGGAATTCTGCTTCTCTCTTTGCCTGCTGTTCTGCCTGCTTGTGCTCACTCTCTCTGTATCTCTCTTAACCTAATAAATAAATTAAAAAAATCTTAAAAAAAAGAACAACCCACTTTTTTTGGTGTCTGTTTTAATAGGGACACTTGAGGAGGTAAAAAGAAAAAACATTCTCTTTCTTTCCATGGTTTTCTGAAGTCATGATCATGAGTCAGAATGTCGGAGTGTATTGGCAACTCCTTGCTGTGTTTAACAAGATACCATAAGAGGCAAGCTCAAGCAAGAATGTCCTGGTTTGCAAGCTGACACGAAAAGGACTTGAGGGAGCCCAGAACTAGGGTCTTGTGCCCCAACAGCAGGAAAAAAGACTGAAAAGGTTATCCACAAAGATATTTCAGTTAAACAGAGGACTCCAGCACGAGTGCAAAGAAAAGTCTCGAGGCTTTCCTTCCTCCTAAACCTTTGTTTCATATGGCTTCACTGTAACTGCCATGAAGTTGAGAGAGAGAGGCGTGGAGTAAAGAAATAAATGAAAGATGGGGCACCTGGGTGGCTCAGTGGTTGGGCCGCTGCCTTCGGCTCGGGTCATGATCTCAGAGTCCTGGGGTCGAGCCCCGCATCCGGCTCTCTGCTCAGCAGGGAGCCTGCTTCCTCCTCTCTCTCTGCCTGCCTCTCTGCCTACTTGTGATCTCTCTGTCAAATAAATAAATAAAAATCTTTAAAAAAAAAAAAAGAAATAAATGAAAGTTGATACTTCTATCCTGGAAAAAAAAAATCTTTGAGGCATAATTTCTGGTACAAGAAGCTGCTTAGAAGCAAATCGACCCGAAGATTCTGTACTGCCACAACCCCACAAGCCTGGCCTGAATAAATAAGGAAAGCCATAAAATACTACCTGGGTCTCTAGACTTGCACCATTGGGAAACAGGCTGTTAGGGCCCAAGAGTCCCCAAGGAGGGCATGCCCCCACCTCACGTATAGCCAGGGAAAGCAATGGCAGAGGGCCGAACCAGGGCACAAGGAGAACAAGGACAAGAGAATTTTTCCTAAAGAGCAAAATTGGGCCTCTTCTAGGTGCTTCCTTCACTACCGGAAAGGGAGTCTTCACGATATCCATCTAGCAGGATTCCATGATTGCTTTGGACATGACTACATGTTTCCCAATCTCCCTCTTCCAAATAGTTTGTGTTGCAGTTTTCCTGTCCCCTCTGTCACTGTGTAGTGGGGTAATGGTGATGTGGCAACAACTTGGCTTTTAATTATAGGTTGCTGGACCGTGAGGAAATTCATTCAGGCCAATTAAAGAAGACTGCGATCCAAATTTTCATATGAATGCCATAATTGGATAGGACTTCTTGTGGTCTCCCTTTGGGGAAGGATGAGTATATTTGGTGACCAGAAAGACCAACTGTAACAGAGACCTCTTGCTGTCTGCCAAAAGCCATTATTCTCTGCAGGCACACACCCCTTCCAATTCGGGAGTGGCCATATGACAAAGTTTTCTCCAATGTAATGTGACTGGAAGCAACGTGTACCACTTTGTGACTATGGGGTGGGACAGCACAAGAAGGAAGAGCCTAGGGTCCTGAACACCAGCAATAAAAGACAGCCATGTCCCTGACCTGAATATCTGCCCAGGACTGTCAGGTAAGCAAGAAATAAACTATCTGTGGGCGCCTGGGTGGCTCAGTTGGTTAAGCATTTGTTTTTGGCTCAGGTCATGATCTCAGGGTCCTGGGATCGAGCCCCACATCGGGCTCTCTGCTCAGCAGGAAGTCTCCTTCTCTCTCTCTCTCCCTCTGCCCCTCTCCACTGCTTGTTCTCTCTCTCTCTTTCAAATAAGTAAAAATCTTTTAAACAAAACCAAAACAAAACAAAAAAGAAACTATTTTGCTGAGTCACATTTTGGATCTGTTTGTTGCAGTATACCCCATAAGTCATACAGTATACCCCATGAGATATACCCCATGAGTCATGCTTGTTCCACATAATGATTACATACGTACATCCTTTAAAACACAATTATTATTATTATTTTTTAAGATTTTATTTATTTATTTATTTGTCAGAGAGAGCGAGCACAGGCAGACAGAGTGGCAGGCAGAGGCAGAGGCAGGCTCCCCACAGAACAAGGAGCCCAATGTGGGACTCGATCCCAGAACGCTGGGATCATGACCTGAGCCGAAGGCAGCTGCTTAACCAACTGAGCCACCCAGGCGTCCCTAAAACACAATTATTAATGGTTACATACTAATCACCCTTTAACAAACCTGGTTTTTTTTTTTCATTTAATGTCTTGGGAAGTGTTCCATATCAGTCCATTAAAAACTTCCTCATTTTTGGGGCGCCTGGGTGGTTCAGTGGGTTAGAGTCTCTGCCTTCGGCTCAGGTCGTGGTCCCAGGGTCCTGGGATCGAGCCCCGCATCGGGCTCTCTGCTCGGCAGAGAGTCTGCTTCCTCCTATCTCTCTCTGCCTGCTTCTCTGCCTACTTGTGATCTCTGTCAAATAAATAAATAAAATCTTAAAAAAAAAAAACTTCCTCATTTTTTCTTTACGTTCTTTTTCACTTCTTGATAGTGTATTTAATTATTTATTTAACCAGTTCCCGACTGATGGGCATTTAGGCTGTTTCTGGTCTTTTGTTAGACACTCTCACGCTCACGTTCTTTCAACTGGTCCTCTGCAAATGCAAGATACAGGTCAGCCTCATGTACAGAATGCTCTAGTTTTACTTTCTGATGCAGGACTTAGCTTCTTTTAGCCAAATTGCAAAGCTAATATGTGGCATTACTGATTCTCCATGGCACACTAGGATAAATTGTGTATTACAAAATAAACTCAGGGACGCCTGGGTGGCTCAATGGGTTAAGCCGCTGCCTTCGGCTCAGGTCATGATCCCAGGGTCCTGGGATCGAGTCCTGCATCGGGCTCCTTGCTCAGCAGGGAGCCTGCTTCTCCCTCTGCCTGCCACTTTGCCTGCTTGTGCGCTTGCTTGCTCTCTCTCTCTCTGACAAATAAATAAATAAAATCTTTTTAAAAAAATAAATAACAAATGGTTACAAGTGAAATACTGACACTACTGGGAGGAACATGGCATGGTGGTCACTAGCATGAATTACAGTCAGACAGCCCTGGGTTCAAATCCTAGCCCTGCTCCCTATAACCTTGGGCACGTTACTTAACTCCTGTGAGCATGTTATCTCATCTGTGAAATGGGCATTATTGTGAGGATTAAATGAGAAGGTAAGTGAAGCACTTAGCACATAATAACTATCAGTTAAGAAGTACTATAGATTTTTCCTTAATATAGTATTTTTTTTCTAATGACCAAAGATAGCAAAAGTTAGACTTGACTCTGAGGTTAGGGCATGCATCGTAAATATCTTTATTCTTTTTTTTTTTTTAAAGATTTTATTTATTTATTTGAGAGAGAGACAGTGAGAGAGAGCATGAGCGAGGAGAAGGTCAGAGGGAGAAGCAGACTCCCCACGGAGCTGGGAGCCCGATGTGGGACTCGATCCCAGGACCCCAGGATCATGACCTGAGCCGAAGGCAGTCGTCCAACCAACTGAGCCACCCAGGCGTCCCTAAATATCTTTATTCTTAAGATGGGAATTGTTTTTCAAAAGATTAAATCATTCAAGTTTTTTCTTTTTTGAAATAATTTTTATTTTACATATTTTTCTGTAATTTGGTAGTTACTTTTAGAATTCTACCACTGGCATCTTCCCAAGTCAGTAGAAATTATGGACTTCGTTGTTTTTAATGGCTATACCCATTTTGGAGATAACTTTTCTTTCTCATAAGGACAAAGCCCTCAAATTTTGTGACTGTTCATGAGTTTTCTATCAAACAATTAGGGTTCAACTGTATTGGGTCAGGGCTGATCCCATATTACAGATCCAGGAAATTCAGTCATTGTCAATGTTATCATTGATGTTAAAACAAATGACACAGAGACTTCACTGCTTTGGGGAGTGAGAAAGAATTGTAGAAAACGCATGCAAATGTAAATGCCATTCTCCTAGCACTTGAATTCCAGAAGTGAAACTGGACGGCTGAACTGTCCATATTAGGAAATGACTGGTTGCTTGATGACCACACAGTTAAGCTCAGTAGTTTGCTTTTCAGGGGGGTGGGGGTGGCATGGAAGGGAATTGGTCAGGAGGATATTATTATTAGATCAGTTAGTTTTAGAACCACTCTATTCTCTTCCAGCATAATCACAGTGCAGTCATAAGCATTATAAAATCAAACTTTCACTTCAATTGGAGACCCTGAAAACCCAGCTCAGTTGGGTTCTTTTCTTTGTTTTTTGATGCAGGGGGCTTGAACTCACGACCCTGAAACCAAGCCCTAAGCTGAGAACAAGAGTTTGATGCTTAACCAAATGAGCCACCCAGGAGCGCCCCCAGCTCAGTTTTTAAAGGTGAAGTTTCTGAATCAGATTCCCAAATAAGGTTATCTGTTATTCCCTGAAACTGCAGCAGGTGAAAATCCTATGTTAAGATTGGTTTGAATCAAAGCTTTCAACATATGCTCTTGCTATAAAGTAGTAAATGAAGGCACGGGATACAGACAAGCCCTTTCCACCTCTCTGGCATTGCATGTGGTTCACCTTAATAAAATACCAGGGCCTCCCTTTATACTATACTCAGTTTTCTTTAGCTAAGAATGAGGGCTAAGATAGCAGTAAGCCGGCACTGGGAACACGGCTGTGTCATGTGCTTTGTGGGGACAATAAAGATATGATGAGCCAGGCACCCAAACTCCTCAAGCTGCACAAAGCCAAGTGCTCCCCACCCTATATTTGAGAAACTCCTTTCCTCCACCCCATTTTTGGGAAGCTTTTCACTGACATTTCTCTATGATACCTCGCATCCTCTGAGCCCATGTTTCCAAAATACTTACTGTCCTAAATTCTCTAAACTTTAGTCCTGAAATTGACAGTTGTGTTGTTGGTTTTTTAGTTCAGAGAGAAAAAGAATCCTGGCCAACCTTAACAATAGAAAATGCATATTACTGTTCTTGATAAATCAACATTCAGTGTTGGTGCTTGGAAATAAAGATTTTTTTTGGTGGAGGTAAAGCCCCCGGGCATGTGTAGGGGTCTGCGGACACATTATGGCAACTGGTTGGCTCCATGAGTCTTCCAGCCAACCAAGTTCACTGCCAGTCCAGCTTCAGCTCAGACTTCCTCTCCTCTTAGCCTCACCAGCACTTGACAGTGTCAAGCTTATCACAGCTCCACTGGGTGGGGAGCCAGATGGCTTCCAAAAAGCCCCGACCAGAGGCACAGACCTATGACCAGATGTTGCGTTCTGGGACAGATGGCTTGAAATGCCTCCTGCTGCCTTTTGCTCTGACAGTCTGCGGGACCGTTGAGTGCGAGAGCCATCACAGAAATCTGGCTGGAGTTTGCAAAGACAGCTTTCAATTTACCATCAAGGAGAGTGAGACAATCCAAGGGTGAGTCAAAAGCAAGTCACTTTGGGATCAGTGAGTCACTTGTTAATTGCTTTAGAGGTTTGACTTGTTCTTTTCCTCAGTGACGGAACCATACAGTCAAGGCAGTCCATCAGGATGTTGGCCAATCCCAGGACCTTTGCAGTGAGAGTAGGTCAAAAGGGAATACAGCAGGAGAGCAGCTACCTGCAAAAGAAGGCGGGCTATAGAAGAAGGGAGTCCCTGTTACTTTGAAGGCATTCTCCAAGTTCAGCTTTGGGTCTCAGCTGTTGGGTGCTGACAGTTTTCCAGGGTTGACGGGCTTGTGGAAACTCACATGTCAGGTAACTCAAGTCATCAGACACCAAGTAACAACCGCCTGATTCAAAATATGAACAGGGCAGTAGAAGAAAGGACTGAAGCATCAGCCTGACGGGCTTACCCTCCCTGCTCCATGGGAAAACACACAGCACAATGAAAGCCCAGTCAGGCCGCAGACAACATTATGGGTGCCTCCAGCTCCGTGAGGAGGTCCCCTCAGGAATCTGTGGACTTGATCCACCACCTTTCATACCCCACCGGATGGTCACATTCCTTCTGTACATTTACTCGCAGAGGCTTTACACACGCTCAGAGAGGCTCCTGAGGCTATACCTTGATCTCAGGATAAGAGGAAACCTTAATCATCTAGTCACATTTTAATTTTCCATTGCATTAAAGGTATAGTAACTGCAGGACAGTCCTTTCCTGCCTTACGAGGCTAGTCAATCCTGCAAAACCTCTCATGGAACCAATGCAAGGTGAAAATGTCATCACTAGTAATTTCAATGGAAAAACATTTTGTGTTTCTTGAGTCCCCAAACTGATACTCATTCATGCTCAAACGTCAAATCTCATTGAGACAGACCCAATTACATGAATAATTAATATTGGCTATCATGGACGCAAACGGAAGCCATCTTTCTCTTAACTAGTTATGACTGAATTACATGACTATTCTATAATATGACCATTTCCCTGTTGTTTCTTAGTTTTTACGTCCTGTACATGTAAGCTTAAATTTAAGACAAAACATACATACAAATGACACTCAATACTTACTTACACAATTCAGCCTTTGGTTTAAAAAAAAAAAAAAAAAAGAAAAGAGCAATAGGGGCACCTGGGTGGCTCAGTCATTAAGCATCTGCCTTAAGCTCAGGTCATGATCCCAGGGCTCTGGGATAGAGCCCCACATTGGGCTCCCTGCTCAGGAGGAAACCTGCTTCTCCTCCTCCCACTCCCCGTTTATGTTACCTCTCTCGCTGTCTCTTTCTCTGTCAAATAAATAAATAAAATATTTAATAAATAAATAAATAGCAATAAAATCAGTGAAAACCACACAAATGACATTAGTTTTACTGAACAAGTTGAAATAAAACGGACATGACATGTAAGATTACCCTTGTTGTAAATAAGCAAAACAGTGAGAAATCAGATGGGACAACATAAGGTAACCTAGACTAGCCACGTGAAGGGGATGTATGGTGGCTCTCTTCTTTAGGTGCTAAGCAGCTCCAAGAAGTACATCTGACTAAATCCAGCCTATTAGATACAAAGAAATGCCCTGGGTGTCCTTTATCTTTTGTTGAAAACTTAACCCACCTCAAAATTTATTGCTTTAACTTTAAAACAATAAACATTATTTTTCACTGGTCTGTGGGTTCACTGGGGGTTCCTTTGGGTCTGGGCCAGCACAGCTGGACTTAGTCTACAGTGGCCTGGCTCACATGTCCAGAGCTTGGCAGGCTAATTGGTCTAAGGGGACCACGCTCCTATGTCTGGCAATGGGTTAGATGTCAGATGAGGTGTTGACATCCTTTCTCTCCTCACCCATCAGGTCAGCTGTGAGTTTTTCACAAGGTAGCAGAAGAGTTCCCAGCAGCAAGAGAGAGCAAGCTACCATTTGTAAGCACTTTTTAAAGAATCTCTTTGTAGGGCGCCTGGGTGGTTCAGTGGGTTGGGCCATTGCCTTTGGCTCCGGTCATGATCTTGGGGTCCTGGGATTGAGTCCCGGATCAGGCTCTCTGCTCAGCGGGGAGCCTGCTTCCCTCTCTCTCTCTCTGCCTGCCTCTCTGCCTACTTGTGATCGCTCTCTGTCAAATAAATAAAATCTTAAAAAAAAAAATCTCTTTGTATCAGATTTGCTAATATTCCATAGAACAAAGCAAGTCACATGGCCAAGCCTAGATTCAAAGGGAGGAGAGACTACATCTCTTGAGGGGAGAAGCTGGAAAATACCAAGGCTATTCTGTTCAATTCTATCATGGAAGCCAAAATAGAGAGATTGAATGATATTCCTTATAACCTGAATGGGTGATTTATCTCAGGGTTTAAACATATTTCCACTGGGGTGGGAGGAGACTTTTCTGTTTTAACGACTGAGGTCATCTAGTAAGGCTGCCATCTTAGGTCCACTCCTGCACCCGAGGGAAAGAGTTAAAACCAAAGAGGAAGGCTATGGCTCTGCAGGCCACATGAAGAAATTTCAGTCTTGATCCCAAGAGCAACGGGAAACCATAGAACATGTTAAGGAAAGATAAGATCACTTGGGCTGTGGTGAGGATAGTAATTCTAGAAACTTTTCCGGAAAGGGGAATAGTGAGATAAGCCTTTCGTCATAGAATATGGGGTCAAGGGAAATATTTTTTTGTTTGTTTGTTGTTTGTTTTAAAGCAAAAGATGGTTGAAACTAGAGCTTGATAGACTACTGATGGAATGATACAATACTGCAAGAGGTTAGAGGGAGAGCCCTGGGAACTGGGAAGGGAAACTCCAGCATGTATGAAATGTTTGGCTTACAAAAAATTATCATACAGGGGCGCCTGGGTGGCTCAGTTGGTTAAGCGACTGCCTTCGGCTCAGGTCATGATCCTGGAGTCCTGGGATTGAGTCCCGCATCGGGCTCCCTGCTTGGCAGGGAGTCTGCTTCTCCCTCTGACCCTCCCCCTTCTCATACTCTCTCTCTCAAATAAATAAATTTAAAAAAAATTATCATACAATAAAATTGACTGTATTTTGCTGTATCGTTCTCTGGGTTTCAGAAGAGTCCCATCTCCCCAAACCCTCCATTTTGCTATTTCTTTATACTCACTCCTTTACCCCTAACTACTGGCAACCACTGACTTATTCTCCATCACTACAGTGCTCATCTTTTCAAGAATGTCACTTTGAGATTAGCTTTTTTCATTCAGCAGAATGATTTTATTATTATGTTGGTATAATGCCAAGTTGTTGGGTATATCAATATTTTATTCTTTTATATTGCTGAGTAATACCTCACTGGGGTCGGCTTCTGATAACATTCCCCAGCTGAGTATATGGTTTCACTATTCTACCAGTTATTCAGGCCAAAACCTTGGCTTCATCTTTGACTCGACTCTCTTCTTCAACCTACACATCCATCAGTAAATCCTCATGGCTTTACTTTCATAATAGACCTAGAATCTGACTTCTTAATACCTGCACCGCTGTCATTAAGTTCAGGCCACCATCTTCCTTTGCCAGGGCAAGTGCTTCTACCCTTTCCCCTTGCCCTGCAGTCTGTTCTGCACACAACAGCTAGATTGAGCCTTTTAGAGACTTAAATCTGATCAGGCCACTCTTCTGCTCAAAACTCTCCAGTGGTTTCAGTGTTGACAATCCAGAATTGTCACCATGGCCTAAAAGACCCATAGGATTGAGCCCCTGACTACCTCTCTGATCTCTTTTCTGTCACCATCCCCCTCACTCATTCTGTTTCAGCTCTAGGGGTCTCTTTGCTATTCTGTTAGTAAGCCAAGCATGCTCCTGCCTCAGAGAATTTGAACCTGCTGTCTCCTCTGTCTGGAACACTCCCTTCATAGATATCCACATGGCTCAGCCCATCAAATCAATTCCAGTTTCTACTTATCAGTCCCTCTCTAATACGTAAAATAGCAGCTACCTGACACCATTGTCTAACCCCTACTCTGCTTTGTTGTCATAGCATACATATATTTTTCTGTCTCTCAACACTAGAAAAATTTTTTAGGATGAGAACTTTGTTCACTGCTTAACAAGTACCTAAACAGGTGCCTTGCTTGGCATATAGAGCGAGTTCAATGAATATTTTTTATTTAGTAAGTTATAGAAGGACAAGACAGAATGGGAACACATGTTAATTTCTAGATCTTAGGACATTCTACATTTATTTCATTTTAATTCCAATATAGTTATCATACAGCATTATATTAGTTTTGGGTATACAATACAGTGATTTCATAATTCTATACATCACCCAGTGCTCAAGTGCACTCCTTAATCCCCATCATCCGTATCACCCACCTCCCCACCCACATTCCCTATGGTAACCATAGGTTCTCTATGGTTTTTGTTTTGGTTTGGTTTTTGGTTGTTTTTTGGGGGTTTTTCTTTTTTTTTTTTTTTTTTTTAGATTTTATTTGACAAAGAGAGACAGCGAGAGGGAATACAAGCAGTGGGAAGCAGGCTTCCCACTGAGCAGGAAGCCTGATGTGGGGCTCGATCCCAGGACCCTGAGAACATGACCTGAGCTAAAGGCAGACATTGAGCAACTGAGCCACCCAGGCGCTCAAGTTGGTTCTCTATAGTTAAGAGTCTGTTTCTTGGGCGCCTGGGTGGCTCAGTGGGTTAAGCTGCTGCCTTCGGCTCAGGTCATGATCCCAGGTCCTGGGTTCGAGCCCCGCATCGGGCTTTCTGCTCAGCGGGAAGCCTGCTTCCTCCTCTCTCTCTCTGCCTACTTGTGATTTCTCTCTGTCAAATAAATAAATAAAATCTTAAAAAAAAAAAAAAGTCTTTCTTGGTTTGTCTCTCCCCGCCCCCCCGCCCCATGTTACTTCTTTTTTTTTTTTCTTTTTTTTTTTTTTTTAAAGATTTTATTTACTGAGAGAGATAGCAAGAGAAGGAACACAAGCAGGGGGAGCTGGAGAAGGAGAAGCAGGCTTCCCACTGAGCAGGGAGCCTGATGCAGGGCTTGATCCCAGGAATCTAGGATCATGACCTGAGCAGAAGGCGGATGGTTAATGACTGAGCCACCCAGACACCCACTGTTTGTTTCTTAAGTTCCACATGTGGGTGAAATCATATGGTATTTGTCTTCCTTTGCCTGACTTATTTCACATAGCATTATACTCTAATTCTATCCACATTGTTGCAAATGGCAAGATTTCATTTTTTATGGTTAAATAATATTCCATTGTGTATATATCACATCTTCTTTATACATTCTCTATTGATGGACACTCAGGCTATTTTTATAATAATCTGGCTATTGTAAATAATGCTGCAACAAATATAGGGGTGCATGTATTCTTTTTATTTAGTGTTTCTGTATTTGGGTGGTATAGGGCATTCTGCTTTTTCTATTACTTATACGGTAAGATAATCAGGGGAAGGTGTATGGGAAATGTAGGGCTACAGATTTGCAGAGACAGTGAAAAGTAAGTTAACTAGAAAAATATTGTAATGAAATTTCCAGGCATTGTTCAGAGCCCATTTAAGGTTGAAATTAATAATTAAGTGATGCCAGTCTGTTCAGCAAGACAATTTTCTACAACAAGATACAGGCATGGAGAAGCATGTTGGTCCATCTAGGGTGGAAAACTTAGGTGGGGAAAAGAGTGGTGGGCAGGTTTAGGAGTAAGAGTAGGATTGTAATGGAATACCATTGTATCTAAGATGCATTAAGAGGGGAAGTGAAGGACGCCTGGATGGCTAAATTGGTTACGCGACTGCCTTCAGCTCAGGTCATAATCCTAGAGTCTCCCGATGGAGTCCCACCTCAGGCTCCCTGACCTTCTCCTCGCTCATGCTCTCTGTCTCACTCTCTCTCTCAAGTAAATAAATATAAAAGAAAATCTTTTAAAAAGGGGGGGGTGAAGAATGTGGACTAATGGGGGCTTTCAACGGATTATAAGTACTGATAAAGTTTAAAAAAAGTTAAGTTCTTGAACAGTCAAGCTGAAAGGACATCAGGCTGTAACTGGGCAGAAGGATGTTCCAGTTAGTAATCTGTGACGAGATAACGTTTCTGGTGACAAGGTCCAGGTTTTTGTTTAGGATTGGGAGGCTGATTTAAGGGTCGCTAGAGATGAGGCCCGGACGGTAACCCGGCAGTTTGACTAAAATTATCAAGGTGGAAGCTAGAGGGGATAAAAGTAAGACAAGGAGCTGGACGAAGCAAGACGATCTGGAAGAGGCGGTTAAACAGGTGGCAAAGTCTTAAAAGCATTGGAGAAGCAAGGGTTTTTACAAGAGGTGATCGTATTCGTAACATAGCTCCCCGACCTCCTGAACCTGGGGAGTGAGAACTAATTCTCCAAGGGATGAAGTACCCTCGAGGGACAGCCAGGTTTCCGTCGAAGTTCAGAGAAAACTGATCTGGAAGCAGGAATCTCGGAGGAAGAGCGATATGAGAGCAGTGAACTGGAGAGGGGACCGAAGCAGAAGAAATCACGGACATGTCTCGTCCCTAATTTACCTTCCTCCCAACCGGACGCTGCGCCACACCAAACCCCGCAACTAGAAAAAAGGCTAAGAGTGGACGCCCACCGGCTCTTTCCAACTCCGCGCGGAAGTCCTCGCACCGGAACCCCGCGATGTCCGCGCTTTCCCATTGGCGGAAACTTCCGCCAGCGTCAGTCCGCTTCCGCCAACGACTCGATCGGGCGGGGCCGTCCCTAGAAGTCACTTCCGCTTGACCCCGCCCCTCGGTCCCTTTTTGGCCGCTTCCGGCCTTAGGCCCCGCCCCTGTCCAATGTGGCCCCGCCCCCACCCCGCCCCGGGCTCGCGGCTGCGGCCCCGCGGCGCCGCTTCCGGTGCGGGCCCCGCCCCGGCTGTGGCCCCCGGCTGCGGAGGAGTCCGAGACGCAGCTGCTCCGCCGGGGCCTGAGTAGTCGCCGCCACCCCCACCGGCGGACCCGGAGCGCCCCGCACAGGTAAGCCGCGTGGGGCCCGGCTCCCTCCGTCGCGCGGGAGCGGGGACTGTAGCAGGTGGAGGGGCCGGAGGGGTGCGAGGGGAGGCAGGTGTGTGGGGGGAGACGCGAAGGCGCGGGCTGGCAGAGCACGGGGCCCGCGGAGGAAAAGTGAGAGCGCTGGGAGGAGAGCCGAAGCGCCCTGCAACCCTTAGAGTGATTTGAGATAAAGAGATGGGAAGAGTGAGGGCCCCCGGGAACTGAGAGGGCGAGGGTAGGTGGGGTTGGGGCGATCGAAGAAGAGCCAGCGGATTGGCTGGGAGGGCTTGGTAGAGGTAAAAGTGATAGGGCTGGACTGGGGGGGTCTAAAGAAGGCGGGGGGGCTCGCGTAACCGGGAAGGAGGTATGGGGCTTCAAGGGGACCGGGACCAGAGGGATCCGGGAGCGAAGGTAGCGGGAATGGAAGGGGAGGCCGGGCTCAAAGCTTCAAGCAGCTCCTTTGAGCCGGGCAGGGTGGTCCGAGAACTTTAGGGGAAATGGGGGAGGGGGCCGCGTGAAGGGATGAAGTGGTTTAGATTTCTGAGACACAAGTTTTCGAACTGTAGGCAAGTGGCATTGTTGTTTGGATCTTTCGGCTTAGGGACGGCGTAGATGGGCTCTTTGGGGGGAGGGTGTGTGTATTGAGTTGTGGAACTGAGTCATCTCAATCTTAGTAAAGAGGCAGTGAGACACGTCCCCCTCTGCTGGGGACAGCGCACTGAGAAGATGGTGCCACAGGACAAGAAGCAGTTGTTCAAAGACTGGCAGGACTCAGTTGAAAAATGATTCCTCTTGTGATTGATTGCCTGTAATGCTTATAAGGAAAATTAAAATGACCGCCGAATTATTTGCTTTATTCTTTTGTTTAATTTTTTTTACGCTAATTGTTTTTATCCTAAATGAATATTTTTGCCAGTTGGATTTAATGTGGGTGTAAATCTTTTCATGTTACACTATAAAAAGGGCTAAAGCAGAATGAAAGCAATGCGACAGGCATAACTCACACTTTCTCAAGTGCCAAGAGAGGAAGTAAAGGCAGTAAGAGGCAAATTGGAATTTGAATCTTTCACAGATTCCAAAAGGCAAAAGCGGTGCTTCTCAGATGAACAGACAATGAGAATTTTTATCTTTACTTTTTTGCCTGGCATTAAAAATTGCACCTTTTCCGCCTACCCATTAAAAGATTAGTAAATGCAAGCGGTTTTTATTGCTGGGGATGTGATTCCTTCCCCATGAATTTTTGAAGATGCTGAAGACATGTAGTATTTTTAATCTTTATACTCAGTTCTAAAACAGTGAAACAATGCAAATACCAAGTCTCAACCTGTGCAGTGGAGCTGCTTTCATGTGATGACAACGTTGCACACCATGTTGCAAGTCCTGTTCACCTAAAATTTGCCCGTGCATAGTAATCCATTCAGTTATGGAGACTTGCTGAGGAAACATAACTCAAGTGAGGTTTGTTGGGGCTGGAGCTCTGGAGAGGAGGAAGGGAAAGGAGGAGCTACAGTGGAGAAGAGGGTGTGAAAGGGGGCTGTGTTTGGAGACTGATTGGTATAAGAATGCTGATAAACCTGCCCCCAGAATACTTTTGGCCTGAAAGCCTTTTCTGTTTGCGTTTGTCCTAGAATATCATAGTAGAAGCGAATCAGAAGGAAAAGGGCTGTGAAGAGATTTACCTGGCTGTTTATGAAAAAGAGGCATTAGCTTGTTGTTTAGACAATGTTGATATCTGTTCAGTTTAATTAACTTTAAAATCTCCAGAGGAATCCCCCCCCCCCCGTTTGTTTTTTGAGTGACCACTGCAATTTGAAACTCTTGCCTCCTTGCGTGTTTCTTTCATGTTGTTGAAATTGGATTCTTTTCGAGTCCGTAATGTACAGTTAGCGGGGCTCAGCCTACTTGAAAAGCAGGCCGGCAATTCAATCTGGGAAAATCTGAAAAGTTTAAACCTAAGAGCAGTTTGCTGTGTTCTGCTTTTGTAAGAGAGAACTCATTCTGTCTGCCTGATAGCTCTGTGTCTAGCTAGGACGGTACTTTCTTTCTCTTATGGGCCTGGGAATATAAGCCTCATTCTCTCTTTTGTAGGTAGGCCCTTCTTTCCTTCATTATTGTGATTTTTCATATTCACAACCTTTGTGCAGTGCAAACCTGGTTGCCTTTTCAGTAATAAAGAGGCCAGCGTTTGATAATGTCAAGAAGATCAGGACATAGAGGATCACAGGCTAGATGCCATCAGGATGTACTTCTTTTTAAACCCACAGCTGTCCACCATTGTTGAGACTCATCCCGCATTTCCTCTCTTAAATCCTGTTCTTCATACAGTTCCCTACCACTCCCCCTCCCCGCCCCCCCACCCTTCCTCCTCCTAGAACCCGGGCTTTAGAAGCGTATGTTTAGTGTTCAGAACCCCAACCCTTTACCAGAAAAAAGAAAGTCTTTTAATACTTGTTTTACTATTGTTTTTCCCCCCTTGTTTCTCCTTCTTTGTGGTTTCTGTTAATCACTTAAGGTTTAGACCCAGTGTGCCGGCCGGGCTGTCCCCAGCTTCAGAGCCATGCCAGTCGGCGGCTGAAGCTTGAGGCAGTGATGGAGCCCCTGGCACGACAGAAGCAGCCTCGGCAGCCACCGCCACAGCAGGCCCCACACCTGGTGCCTCTGCAGATGGATGCCAGAGAGAAGCAGGGGCAGCAGATGAGAGAAGCCCCATTCTTGTATGCCCAGAAGCTGGTCGCACAGCAGACTCTCCTTTCTGCGCCCCCCGGGAGGTCATCGGGCAGCCCTACCCTGGGCCCTCTGGCCAGAGGGCCACCGGCTGCCGCCGTGGCCCGAGTTTTTGAACAGAGCAACGTGAACTCCGAGCCTGAGGAGGAGGAGGGAGGTCTGGAAGATGAGGATGGGGATGATGAAGTTGCAGAGGTGACTGAGAAAGAGGTCCAGGCCGCGTCCAAGTATTTCCATGTGCAGAAAGTGGCTCGCCAGGACCCCAGAGCAGTGCCTGGATCTGGTCTGCTTCCAGCACCAGGGCTCCCACTGCGTGGCCAGCAAGCTAAAGAAGACCATACCAAAGATGCTTCCAAGGCCCCACCTTCAGTCTCCACAGCTGGGCAGCCGAGCTGGAATCTGGATGAGCAGCTCAAGCAGGTCAGTCTTCATGGTGCAGGGGGTCATTTGTTCTTCCTAAAGGCTGGGTGAGAAGAGTCCTGCCAGGGCCAGCATCTCTGCCAGTCCGCGCCTTCTCACCCTACCTCTGTGACCCAACAGCCTAGCCATGAATAGATTTTGAATTTCTTTTCTCATACTTGTTTTCTTGATTACAGCAGTGAAATATGCAGGTTACTAGTCCTAATATATATCGTTTCAAATGGGATGTGAAAGAATGTCAGTACAGTCTCTTTTTTTTTTTTTTTTTTTTAAAAAGGAAGGATGAGGTTGCAACAGTGTTATGCGGGATATCTAAAAATGTGATGTGTGACTCTAATTACAGTTCTTTTAGTGAAAGAACAGTCTTGCCTAAGACCGTTCCTTAGCTCCAGGCTAAACCAGGATCATGCCCTTTAAGGACAGTTTTGTTGTTTTGCAGTTACATAGAAGCGTTGCGTTGTGTATATTTTCCAACAAAGAACATTGCAGACATTTCATTTCACCCTTACACCATCCCCTTTGAAAGAGGAAGGGGTAGGGGCGCTTGGGTGGCTCAGTGGGTTAAAGCCTCTGCCTTCGGCTCAGGTCATGATCCCAGGACCCTGGGATTGAGCCCCGCATCAGGCTCTCTGCTCGGCAGGGAGCCTGCTTCCCCCTCCCTCTCTGCCTGCCTCTCTGGCTACTTGTGATCTCTCTCTGTCAAATGAATAAATAAAATCTTTAAAAGAAAGAAAGGAAGAAAGAGGAAGGGGTAGACCTCAAAATTCCCAGCTTAGCCAAGGCAAGCTTAATTGGTTTTCAAACATGGGTGAGCCTCACAGTCCTCCTGAGAGCTTTAAAAAATACAGATTCTAGGGTCTTAAAGAATTATATTGGGGTGGAACCTGTGTTCTTAACCAGGCCTTTGGTTTCTAATTGCTCTTCCCTTTCTGACCTGCCATGCAGTTTTTCCTCACCCAAAGAGCCGGGAGTGCTGCTGATGGGTTGTTCCAGGTGAAGTGACTCATTGATGCTGAGACAGGGAGCTGGTAGTACTTGGGTACTTCCTATAAATACAGGCTCTTCAGTGGCCCAGTGGTGCTCTTTGGAAATCCGTTGTGAAGAGCTGTGGGTTTTCACAGGGCGACTGAGAAGTCATCTAAGAAAGGTCCTTTGGAGCCTGAAAAATCAGCGTCTTTGTAGAAAGGAGCCCTGTGTAGTTGATCAGAGTTTTAGCGCAGCGGTATTTGCAGTGGATTCCAGAGCCTGCAAAGTGGGGTTCAGTTCTCATCTCTTCCAGTTATTACCCTTGTGATCTTTCCGGAGGGCTGTCAGTCTCTCTGAGCGTGGGTCTTTCATCCCTGAAGTGAAAATGACGAAGTGTGCCTCTCCCAGGGACGGTGAGAGGTCTGACTGAGCTAGCGCGTGGTCGGTGGTAGTGCTGCCTGTGCTCCTCTCTGCACAGAGCACCATCCTCTGCTGCAGCCCCATGGACGGGATGGGCTGGGCTCGGAAGCAGGCAGAAGATGCCGAGGTGCCCTGGGGTTTTCCCTTGGCTCGCCCCACGGTAGTGGCTGGGCTGGGACTTGGATCGGAGAGTCCCAGCTTCCACGACAGCAGCAGCCTGGCCGCCAGCCCAGACCCGCCTCCTGGCTGATTGCTTTAGTTTAGCAAAACATCTGTGAGTTGCCTGCAGCCCCCACGCTGCCTTGTGGCTGGCAGAGTTCCATGCCGGCCGCTGAGTCAGCTTGTAGCGGATCCCGCCCTGACAGCACTGGGAAAGTTCAGGCCCGAGGCGGCTGGGCTGCCCCCGCCTTGGCAGCTGGCCAGCCTCTGCGTGTGTGCGGTCGTTCCTAGAAAGTGCAGCCGCGTGCGAGGAACAAGTGGAGCTCCAGAGCCTGTCTGTCTTCAGGAAGTGCAGCAGGTGTTGAGGTCAAGCCATTAGAGCTTTGAAAAAAGAGACTCTTCAGAAGCGGCGTGTGCACACACACTCGAGTGCACAGTGGCAGGCACCCAGCGCCGGGTTTTGGGCGCGGCAGCCCCATGACTACACAGCTCAGTGCTCAGGCGCTGGCTGCTGGTTTCTGAAACCCTTTGAGTTCATTTTAAGTTTCTGAGGCGTACTCACTAATTATAGACTGCCTGGCAGAGCACCTGCCAGAATGTTTTATAAACACCAGCAGAGCCGAGACCGAATCTCACACCCTAAATTCCCCTTTGCCTTGGATTTGGAGATCGAGAACTGGGTTAGGGGGTCACTGGGTTATGGTGACTTTGAAATCTCTGATGCACACCTCCTTTTCCTTTTGAATTTAGTTTTACAAAATCGCTTTGGTCTGTGCCCATCTCCTTTGTCTAATCCCATCTTTAAAGCAGTAAATAAAGGGCTCCTGGGTGGCTCAGTCGGTTAAGCATCTGCCTTGGACTCAGGTCATGATCCCAGGGTCCGGGGATCCAGCCCCATATCAGGCTTCCTGCTCATTGGGGAGTCTGTCTCTCCCCATTCTTCTCCCTTCCCCCTGCTGGTGCTCTCCTGTGCTCTCTGCTCTCTCACACACTCAGTGAATGAGTAAAATCTTAAAAAAAAAAAAAAAAAAAAAGGAGCAAACAATATGCTTAGGGATTAAAGAAACCTTTTTTTAAAGTTGTGTTTGTGAAGTGGGGCTGAAAAAATATCCTTGGAGAAAGCCTGTAGAAACCATTACAGACCATGAAACTAGCTTTTGTATTGTTGACAGTCTTTTGTTTCTTACGCAGTTAACTTATAGAGAGCAGAAATGGAGTATCCCTTGCTCCAGCAACAGTTACAACAATCTTCTGCAGGTAATACAAAATGATCTCACTGTCAGTGTGTTGCAGTGTCCATTTTGTTCTTTTATATAACAGACTTTTACAGAGGCTTCTTTGGGCCAGGCCTGAGCCCCATGGACTAAGGAACTCATAATCTAAGTAGCAGCCGTGTGGAAACCTCAAGGGGCATTGGGTCTCATTGGGTCTTGGGTTGCAGTAATTTCACTCTGTCCTAAGTCAGATGAAGCCCAGCTGCCCAGCCCTAGCTATGCTGCAGATACTTTCTTTTTTCCTTTTTTTTTTTTTTAAAGATTTGTATTTGTTTATTTGAGAGAGAGAGAAGGAGCATGAGCCCGGGGGGAGAGGGAGAAGCAGACTCCCCTCTGAGCAGGGAGCCCAATGCAGGGCTTGATCCCAAGACCCCAGGATCACAACCTGAACCAAAGGCAAATGCTTAACCCACTGAGCCACCCAGGCAGCCTATGCTGCAGATATTTTAGAATAAGGTTTTGTTTCAGACATCCATATACCAAAGTAAAACATTAATTTTGTCTACAGCATAGCTAACATAGCTTGGTCAACTAATAGGAATACCCAGTATTTTGTAAGGCTTGGGCAGGGTGGGGGTGCAGGTCAGCAGGCATCTGCCAACCTAAAAGCAAAATTTAAAAAGCTAAAGGACTCTACAGATTACCTTTTGTTTTGTAATCCCTTTCTTAGAACATGTGAAGTCAAAGTAATTTTATGGATTCTCTTTAAAGAAACTCTTAGAAAATAATTGCTTCTTAAGGTCCGGATCGTTAAGACAGAGTATAGTGTTCTCTGACACCAGAGTGATGGGAAGATGGATAATGCCATCGAGCCAAGCATTCTAAAGCCCATCAGATTTCGATGGGCAGAGTAAATAATTGTAAAACAAGGCAACAGACAAAGAGCTGAGTGTCCTCTCTCTCGAGGGAGATCAGTAGAGCCCTGTCAGCATACAACCAGGTGGGGGTTGTTGCTGGCCTGTTCGGGGTGGTCTTCTGTCCTCCTGGGAAGAGGATAGTTCAGGCAATATAGGCTTTGTCTGTCTTGAGCCTTTTAGTGGAGCCAGCTTTCTAGAAGGGTGTAGACTCCCTCCCAGAGAATAGAAAGATGAGCAGTAGCTTGATAGGCATGGGGGAGCCAGAGTGTGTATGTTTGATTTTTTGCATACTTGGGCGTCACCTCGGTCACTGAGTGTGGGAAGGAGGAAGGATGGCTGACTGCTTGGCCTCTGGAATCTATTAGCAAGAGTTTCTCTAAGTAGTAAGGTGCCGTTTCTTGGGCTAGTCCAACCTTTCTTGGTTCATATTGCATGTCTTTGGAACATTTGTTGCTTTTTGTAAAGATTGTGTGAACTACTGCCTGAATAAAAATAAAGTCATAAACTTTCCTCAGTTTTCTTTGTAGGTCTGTCTTGCATGTCCTTAGCTTCTATGGTGGAATCAAATCAGTGGTTCTAGGTTGAGGTTGATCTCCCCCACCCTCCCAGCCACCCACCCTGCTCCCGGCTGTTTGGCAGTGTCCTGAGACATGTTTGCTTGTTGAGACTATGGTGGGGGAGATATGCTACTGGCGTGTCGTGAGTAGAGGATCTACTGGTAAACATCCTGTCCCACACAGGACAGGCCCCCACAACAAAGAATTACCTGGTCCAAAATGTCAGTAGTGCCGTGTTGAGAAAGCCTGCTCTACATTGTGTAATTAGAAAAAGAACATATGCCATCATTTCATCAGACACTGCCCTAGACTCTGTTCCTTTGTATTTCAGTCTTGGTCACTGAAGAGTTTGGCAACCTTGAGTTTTCGTCACATCTTTCAATGTCTGTGAACTCAATATCTTGAGTTCATGTCTTTCTCCATAGTCACCTGGGTGACCAGTCTGTCACTTTGGAGAGGTTTGGGACCTAGAACTTGTGCTCTCTCATTTGGCTCAACCAATGGTGCTTCCAGCATAGCATTCCATGATGTCTAAGATGTCTGTGGTGATTTGTGACATAGCTTGGTTGCCCTTTTAGACATTAACCCCAAAAAGTTAAGGCATAAATCCTCAGCAAATGTGTTAATTAGTAACAGATTTAATTATTAAATCAACATTGGTTTTGGAGCCAGAAGATGTGGATTTAGATCCTAGCTCCACTGCCTGCTCTCTATAGTACTCGGGACAGGTGTCCTGACCTGGCACTCTGAACCTGTACTTGCATGTGTCCCAGAAGATGGAAATCATAGTCTCCCACTGTGCTCAGGGAGCAACTGTAAAGTTGTTACCAAGGTGGAGGAAGAGTACAAGTGTGAAACATCTTTGTAAATTTATACCATCATACAAAGGCTGGGTCAGATTGGCGTTAGTGCTGAAATACTTTCTGAAGTGGTAATTCTTCAGGCTTTACTACTTTTGTGGGTAAGATGCCCCATAAATCCTAGACACTGCTCTGAAACAGTTCCTTTTCAAGTTTCCCAGAGTGTGACCAAACTCTCGTATTCCAGAATTCTCTGAAACATTTCAGGATTATGAGCTGAAACCACTGCCCTTTTTTTTTTAAGTCAACACTTTTTAAAAGCTGCTTCTTTCCACGTTAAAATAGGGCTATGTGCTTGTTTCTCTTGTTTCTTCTTTAAGTAGAACTAAGCTTATTTACAATGAATTCTTTTTTTTTTTTTTTTTTTTAAAGATTTTATTATTTATTTGAGAGAGAGGACATGAGCAGGCAGAGGAGCAGAACTCCTCCCCACTGGAGCCCGATGTGGTGCTGGATGCCAGAACCCCAAGGTCACAACCTGAGCAAAAGGCAGATGCTTAACCAACTGAGCCACCAAGCACCCCGTATTTACATTGAATTCCTATAAATACATGGTCTTGACTTAACTGAGGTCCTTACCCTTCTTACCAAACATGATCCTACCACACACATCTGAGATCCCATCCCCCTCCTAATTTTCAGGGACTTGCTCCATCAGAGAAAGACCTATTTCCCTGACTCTTAGACCCACTGGCTTCTGAAGCTTTTTCCACATTCATACATGTTCTGCTGTCTCCCACATTTTTAATTTTTTTAAAAGGTTTTATTTATTTGAAAGAGAGAATGAGAGACAGAGAGCATGAAAGGTGGGGGAGGATCAGAGGGAGAAGCTGATCAGGGAGCCCGGTGTGGGACTCGATCCCGGGACCCCAGGATCATGACCTGAGCCGAAGGCAGTTGCCCAACCAACTGAGCCACCCAGATGCCCTGTCTCCCACATTTAAAAAACAACGACAACAACAACAACAAAAGACTCCTTAATCCATAAATCTGTCTGGGTCATTTGTTACAAGGGAATTAGGAGTCATTTTTTAAGCAACTTTCCCTGGCAGACACATCTCCTTCCGGGTTAGTTCCCATTGTCCCCGCAGCAGAGCCTCTCAGAGGAACTGTCTGCACTCTCTACCTCCACTTTGTCACCTCCAGCTCGCTCATCAGTGCACTTCAGTCTAGACTCTGACTCTTGCATGTTCCTGACGTTCCTCTTGGTGAGGCCTCCCAGTGACCACCATGTGGCCGAGCCCCACCTACCCTCACCTCACTTGATTTCTCAGGGGTGTTGAATGCAGTAGACCCCTCTCCTTGAAACATTCTCTTCCTTTGCTTTCTGTACCCCCTCCGTTGCCTTATTTTCCTTTCTCTGTCTCTTCTGTCTGACCACTAGAACCCCAAGTTCCCCAGGGTTTAGTCTCCAACCGTCTTCTCTTTATCGCCCTCCCCGGGCAATTCCGTTCAGTCTCACAGTTTTAAATACTATCCATAAGGCTTTGACTCCAGTATGCATTGTTCGAGCCCGCTCAGATATTTTACTGGCGTCTCAAGTTTAACACATACAAACCTGAACTCCCTTACAATTACTTCCTCCTTTATTTTTCCATCTCTGTAAAGGACATTTCTGTCCATTTGGTGATTCATACCAGAAGCCTTAGAGTTATCTCTCATACCTCCTACTCTGTCACTCCATCTGGTGGTGTCCAGTCATCACCAGGTCTTATCATTTCCCCATTTTATTTTTTTTTTTAATTTTTAAAAAAGATTTTATTTATTTATTTAACAGACAGAGATCACAAGTAGGCAGAGAGGCAGGCAGAGAGAGAGAGAGGAGGAGGAGGAAGCAGGCCCCCTGCTGAGCAGAGAGCCTAATGTGGGGCTCCATCCCAGGACCCTGGGAACATGACCTGAGCCAAAGGCAGAGGCTTTAACCCACTGAGCCACCCAGGCACCCCTACTTCCCCCATTTAAATGTCTAGAATTCTGCCCCATCTCTCCTTCTCCACTATCATCTACCTAAATCAGGCTACCTACCTCCTGCTGGAGCTATCAACAAGTGTCTGTGTCTTCCCTCCCCCATTCTAATCCATTCTCTACACAATAGCTAGAATGATCTTCTAAAACACAGATCAGATATGTCACTCCTTTAATGCCATCCAAGTATGATGTCAGTTGCTCTGATTGTAAAAGTCAAAATCTGCAAAATCTGATCCCTTCCTGTTTGTCAGCCTTATTTTTGCAAACGTCCTCACCTATCACTGTTCTCCTATACTACGCCAGCCACCCTGGCCCTTTCACGTTGGTCCTGCCTAGAACACCACTCTAGGCTAACTCTGCCCCGCCTTCAGTTCTCCCCAGAAACATCACAAACATCACTCCCTCGGTGGCACTGTCTTCACCTTTAGTGCAGATGAGGTTATATCCTGTCACTGAACATTATCCTTTTATATTTGTATGATTGGTTGGTTTGGTATCTGATTCCTGTACTAGATCGTAAACTCTAAGAGAACAGGGACCCATCTGCCTTGCTTATCATGTATTCTGGTGCCCAGCAGAGTGATGGCAGGTGGTACTTGTGTCTTCCACTGTCTTTTACTTTGCCCTGTTTTTGTTTCTGTCTTTTAACGCAAATGGCATCATTTCATTTTTTAATTCAGTCTTAGGTTCACAGCAGAACTGATCGATTTCCCATACCACCCCTGCCCCAACCTATGCACGGCCTCCCCAACTATCAAAAGCCCCCACTAGAGGGGTCCATCTGTTGCAATCGATGAACCCTCACTGAGACATCGTTGTCACCCAAAGTCTATAGTTTATCTTAGGGTTCACTCTTGGTGTTGTATGTTCTGTGGGTTTTGACAAACGTGTAGTGGCATATATCCACCATTGTAGGATAGTACAGAGTAGTCTCACTGCCCTACTCTGTGCTCCACCTCTTCATCCCTCCTTCCCCTTCAACCCCTGGCAACCCCTGACTTTTTTTTTTCTTTTTATTGTCTCCATAGTTTTACCTTCTTCAGAATACCATGTAGTTAGAATCATGTAGTATATAGCCTTTTCAGATTGGCTTCTTTCACTTAATAATACACATTAAAGATTCCTCCATGTCATTTCATGGCTTGGTAGCTCATTTCTTTTTAGCTTTGGAATAATATTCCATTGTCTCGATATACCACAGTTTGTTTATCTGTTCACCTATTGAAGGACATTTTCGTTGCTTTGGGAATATGAATAAAGCTGCTATAAAAATCTGGGTACAGGTTTTTCATCTCATTTGGGTGAATAGCAAGGAACACAACTGCTGGATTATGTTAAGAGTATGATTAGTGTTATAGGAAGCTGCTGAACTGTCTTCCAAAGTGGCTGTACCATTCTGCATTCCCACCAACAATGAGTTAGTGTTCCACATCCTTGCCAGCATTTGGTGGTAGTGGTAGTAATGTTTGGTATTCTTTTTTTTTTTTTTTTAAGATTTTATTTATTTATTTGACAGACAGAGATCACAAGTAGGCAGAGGCAGGCAGAGAGAAAGGAAGGGAAGCAGGCTCCTTGCTGAGCAGAGAGCCCGATGTGGGGCTAGATCCCAGGACGCTGGGATGATGACCTGAGCTGAAGGCAGAGGCTTTAGCCCACTGAGCCACCCAGGCGCCCCAATGTTTGGTATTCTGGCCTTTTTTTTTTTTAATTGAAATTATCATTGAGATAATTATAGATTCACATGCTGTTATAAAAAGAATAATTCAGAGAGGTCCCCTACACTTTGCCCAGTTTTCCCCAGTGGTAACTTTTATTTATTCCTATTTTTGTTTTATTTTTTATTTTATTTTATTTTATTTATTTATTTTTTTTAGATTTTATTTATTTGACAAAGAGAGAGCATGAGCAGGGGGAGGGGCAGAAGGAGAGGGAGAAACAGACTCCCCTGCTGAGCGGGGAGCCTGACTCAGGGCTTCATCCCAGAACCTTGAGACCATAACCTGGGCCAAAGTGTCAGACACTTAACTGACTGGGCTACCCAGGTAACATTTTATAAAACTATAATATCACAACCTGGAGATCAGTGTCATTATCTACTGATCCTGTTTAGATTTTCCAAACTTTACTTGTATTTAGTTGTATGTTTAATATATATTCTGAAATTCTGGTTACTTAATAAATGCATTTGAAGCTGTAGCTTTCTCTCAAGGTCACACTTTTGCTGGACACCACAAATGTTGGTATGTAACTTTTCATTGGTTAGTACTAAACATTTCATTATTTTAGTTGTCATTGAATCCATGGATTATTCAGAATGTTTCTTAGTTGCCAGATATGTGGGTTTTTAAAATATATTCATTTATAGCTTTATAATTAAGCTCTAACCATTGTGGTTAGAGAGCTGGTATGGTAATAATTTCCTGGAATTCGTTAAGATGTCCTTTGTGTTGGTATATATATGATCAGTTTCTATAAATTTTCCACGTGTGCTTGGAAAGAATTAAATTTTCCTTTTGATAGATGTGGGGTTTGTGTATCTGTCTGTTGGATCAAGCATATTATTAGCTGTATTAATCAAATCTTCCTTATCCTTACAAAGTTTTGTTTGTGTAATCAAAGAGAGCTGAATTAAAGTATTCCAGGGTAGGATTGGCTTTCTTTTGATGAGTGTTAGTACTTTTTTTTTCTTACACATTTCACTCTTTATATCTTAAGACCACAAATAAAAGATTTACAATCTCTGCCTTTTTATTAGATTAATTTAATCCATGTAGTTAATTAGGATTGGTGATACATGTGGGTCTATTTCTGCCCTGTGGCTCTGGATTTTCAGTTTGACTGAGGGTTCTCTTTGCTTCTTGTTTTGTCCTCTCCTGTCTTTTGTTCATTTGATTGAGGTTTTTTTGTTTTGTTTTGTTTTTTAATTCAGCCTTTGTCTCCTCTACTGGTTTAGAAGTTACATTTCTGTTTCTGTTCTTTTCTTGGTTACATTTAGATTTTACCTTGCATTCTTGACTTTTTATACTACTCTCAAACAATAGTAGGACTGTAGAGATTCTAGTTTTAACTTCTGCTCCACTCCCATCTTCCAGTCTATTGTGGCCAGTATTTTAGTTCCAGTTTGTTCTAACCCCTCCCCCAAATTAGTTTTTTCCCCTAATGCTAATGGCAAGTCTTTAGACTTCTCAACAGGTTTATCTGGTTTTTTTTTTTTTTTTTTTTTTTTTTTTTGCTCTCCATGACTTCCTACAGCCCACTCTCTTTAGGCTTGGTCTTTATGCTTTTTTACAAACTCTTTTAGCAGAGATTTATATACAGTAAACTTTAGTATGTCTGAAGAAAGTTTTTTTAATTTATATCTTTATTTTTCTTTATTCTTGTATAATTGATCTAGCTTTTAATTCTAGATTGACACTGATTTTCTTTTTCTTTTCTCTTTTTTTTTAAAAGATTTTATTTATTTATTTGACAGAGAGAGAGAGATCACAAGTAGGCAGAGAGGCAGGCAGAGAGAGAGAGAGAAGCAGGCTCCCTGCCGAGCAGAGAGCCCAATGTGGGACTTGATCCCAGGACCCTGAGATCATGACCTGAGCCAAAGGCAGAGGCTTAACCAACTGAGCCTCCCAGGCGCTCCTTCTTTTCTTTTCTTTTCTTTTCTTTTCTTTTTTTTTTTTTTTTTTAAGATTTTATTTATTTATTTGAGAGAGAATGAGCCAGAGAGCATGAGAGAGGAGAAGGTCAGAGGGAGAAGCAGACTCCCCAAGGAGCTGAGAACCCGATGCGGGTCTCCATTCCCGAAGTCCGGGATCATGAACTGAGCCACCCAGGCGCCCTTCTTTTCTCTTTTTAAGTAGGCTCCATATCCAGTGTGGAGCCCAGCACAGGGCTTGAACTCAAAACTGTGAGATTGAGACCTGAGCCTAGATCCAGAGTCAGATGCCCAATTTACTAAGCCACGCAGGCACACCCCCTCCCCGCTTTTTTTACGTGGACTCTGATTTTTCTTAACATTTTGATGATGCGATTTTATCTCTCCTAGCTGCTGTTTTGCTGTTGAAAAGTCTGTTGTCTAATTGTCACTTTTATGAATCCTTTTTCTCTCTTGTGACTTTTAAGATTTTCCTTTTTGACTCTTGTTATTTTGCACTTGCACTTCTGTATTCTAGTATTTGGACTTACTTTTATTTGTTCCACTTGGGCCTTGTTCTGCTTGTTCAACCTGACCTGAGTCCTTTTTTTCTTTGGCTGCTCTTTTTCTTTTTTCTTTCCCCCTGACCTTCTCATTCATTATTCTCTGTATCTTTTATAGCCTTATCTCTTTCTGTCATCCCCCTGCATTCCGGAATATTTTCACATTCTATTTCCCAATCTTGAATTCTCTCTTCAGCTCTGTCTCTTCTGCTCAATAACTTAAAAAACTGTTTATCTTAATATTGTGTTTAATTTCTGTACTTTTTTTTTTAACTTTTAAAAAATCTGCCTGTTTTTACCAGTTGCTTTCTATTCCTTCCTTTAAGGTCTTTGAACATCTTTAACTTTTTAAAAACTATACTACAGAACTGTTAGAACTTATTATGGACATCTCTAGCATACAAAAGAGAGGATGATAACGAGCTGCCTGTGTCCTTTACTCAGCTTTCATCAGTTACCAACATTCTGCCATTCTTTAAACATGCTTATTTTAGAGACGCTTTTAGATGATTCTCTTATCATTCTTGGAGTGCAGGTTCTTGTCATGTTACTGTCCCATGTGGTGGTTTATTACCTCTTGTGGTGTTTTTGTTTTTCCAGCGTAAACTCATTTTGAGTTGGGATTTGGTTCCATGGGAGCCCATGTGCTAGATTATGGAAGCATTCCTAAGGGGAGTTTTGTCTGCTCCTCCGCAGGGGCCCTGCAAGTTTAGCTGGTTGTCATCGTTTTGGAGTAATGTGAATTTGGAGTCTCCGTCTGTGCCTGCTGAGAACCTGGGCTTCTGTCTCTCACGGACCTTGTTTTTCCATGAGGGCCATGACAAACAGCAAGGTTCCATACTTTTCCAGGCCAGTGGGCAGTTTTTAAAGCCCTAGTTAACGGGAGATGGAAGTGTAGTTCTTCTGGCCCTGGCTTTATGCGTTTATCTCAGTGCTGGGTCCTGGCATGCAGGGCACCTGCAGCCTGGACGCCTCTCCCTTCGGATTAAATCCACCGTCCTCAGGCCTCAGATGTTCAGAGCCGTATCCAGGTCCTTCTCCCTTGAGTCCTACAGTTTTGGCACCTGCTCACCACCGGTTAATTCCTTCTTGTTTCTGGCCCTGAGGACTCTGCTTTCTATCTTGGGTTCAAGCTTAGCTATATGTGTAAGGAGTGTGGAGTGCTGGATTTTTTCTAGCATTTCTGAGTGAGGTTTTCTTTGGAGAGGGAAGGGAGCAGTGGACTTCATATCAGCCTGTCCTCGGTCATGGTTTTGTTTGCTGGGGTTTTTTGGTTTTGATTTTTTTAAATCTTTTTTTTTTTGAAGATTTTATTTATTTATTTGACAGACAGAGATCACAAGTAGGCAGAGAGACAGGCAAAGAGAGAGAGATTGGGAAGCAGGCTCCCTGCTGAGCAGAGAGCCCGATGTGGGGCTCGATCCCAGGATCACGACCTGAGCCGAAGGCAGAGGCTTTAACCCACTAAGCCACCCAGGCGCCCCAACTCCCGTTTTTGATTTGATTTTATTTTTTTTTAAAGATTTTATTTATTTATTTGACAGAGATCACAAGTAGGCAGAGAGGCAGACAGAGAGAGAGAGAGGAGGAAGCAGGCTCCCTGCTGAGCAGAGAGCCCCACTCGGGGCTCTATCCCATGACCCTGGGATCATGACCCGAGCCAAAGGCAGAGGCTTTAACCCACTGAGCCACCCAGGCGCCCCCTGTTTTTGATTTTAATAGCTTAGGCTTTTGACCTCTTGTGTGCCAAATACTTGCCTTATTTCCCTGAGTTGTGTGAGGCACGCCCTGATATTATCACCCTTTATGTGTTTATTTTACAGATGAGGAAAGAATTGTGTTCCTTATGATCTCACAGTTGGGAAGCTGGGCTATTAACCCCGGGAGGTCTGACTTCAACCACCACGCTTTGCTGCCTCCTGTGCTCCCTATCGCTCCATTCCAGATAGAGCAGGGCAAGGATAATCTTTTTTTAATACTCACATTACTCTAAAAGTAACTTTTTTTTCTCATTGTCAGAATAATTCTCCTTTTTCTCATTGTCAGAGTAATTCAGACTTATTTTAGAAAACACGAAAAATATAAACATTTGTAAAAGAGAAAATATAATACCATAACTGCATAACTTAGATGTAACTGTAAACATTTTCTTGTGCAGTTGACCCTTGAGCAACATGGGTTTGAACTGGATGGGTCCGTTGATATGTGTATTTTTTTCCCGAAAATATAGTACAGTACTGCAGATGTGTTTTCTCTTCCTGTGATTTTCTTAAATAACAGTTTCTATTCTTTAGCTCAGTTTTCTGTAAAAATACAGCATATTATATATATACATATATACACGTATATACACACACACACACACACACACATAATATGTGTTAATTGTATGTTATCAGTAAGACTTATTGTCAACTGTAGGCTATTGGTAGTTAAGTTTTTTGGGAATCAAAAGTTATACTGAGATTCTGCACTGCGTGCGGGATCAGCACTCCTCATTCCTAACCCTGGTGTTGTTCAGGGGTCAACTGTATTTCCTTTGTGTTTAAAAAAAAAAAAAAATGCCTGTGGGGCACCTGGGTGGCTCAGTTGGTTGAGCATCGGAGTCTTGGTTTTAGCTTGAGTCATGATCTCAGGTGCTGGGATCAAGCCCCGGGTCAGGGCTCTGAACTCAGCAGGAAGTCTGCTTGAGATTCTCTCTGTCCTGCCCCTCTCCTGCTGGCCCTCCTCACAGTGCACGTTTGCACTCTCTCTCAAATAGATACATAAATCTTTTTTAAAAATGCCTGTGATTAAAAAAAAAAATGCCTGTGAAAGGCATTTCATATATGGTTTTATGCCCAACTCGTCACCTAGTAGACCATGAGTAATTTTTATCATTAAAATATATTGTAAAGGATTATTTTAAATGTTCAGTTTTTTAAAAACATATTACAGAAGTTAAATTAACTTAAATAATTTTAGAAATATAGAAATGTATAAAGTAAAAGCCTGACTTCCAGTTGGTCATTGTTGTTAACACTTGGTACTCTGTATCTTTTCAGAACTTTCTTCTTTACAAATGCATTTTGCTTGTTTTTAACAAAAATAGGAACTCTACACATTATTCTATAAAGTACTGTTTTACGTGTTATGGCTGTCTTTCCCTGTATGTTCATAATGAGCTGCATATTAATATTTTTATAAGCATTTATCTCAGAATTATATAATATGAATAGATGCTCAGGAAAATTAAAGCCACATAGGAAGACACAAAATAAAAATTCATAGTTTAAAAAAATATAGTGTCCTGGGGCACCTGGGTGGCTCAGTCAGTTAAGCAGTTGCCTTCAGCTCAGGTTGTGATCCCAGGGTCCTGGGATCGAGCCCCTCATCCGGTTCCCTGCTTAGCAGAGAGCCTGCTTCTCCCTCTCCCTCTGCCTGCTGCTTCCCTACTTGTACTCTCTCTCTCTCTCTGTCAAAAAAATAAATAAAATCTTTAAATACATGTATGTACACACACACACATATATGTATATATTGTTCTGTTGCGTACTATGCTCTCTTCCATCCCACCCCACCCTGTATGGCAGGAGGCTACAGTTGGCATGAATCAGCCTGTAGGGCTTTTCCTATATGTTTACTTACTTAACTGTGTAGTTGCAGAACGTGTTAGGGAAGAGAGAGAGTGTGTGTATGTGTGTGTGTTTAGTATAAATTAAACTATCTTTGTAAATGCTGTGTAACCCTCTAGCCTTGTGTCTGCATTTCTGTGGTAGGTGAGATTATCCTAGAGATTGCGTTTATTGTATCAGAGGGTATATGTATATTATATTATCTTTTCCTGTTTGCCTTTTTATTTGTTCTTGTCTTATCCTGCTTGTGGCCTTTGTCCACTTTTCTTTCTTTTTTTAATTGTAAAAACCACATGAGATTACCCTCCTAACAAAACTTTAAGTGTACAGCACACATTAACTATAAACAGTGTTGTCCAGAAGATCTCTAGAACTTTTTCATCTTGCATGATGGAAGCTTAAACCCTTTGAACAGCCACTCCCCATCTCCCTTCCCTGCCAGCCCACGGTGACCACCATCCCCCTTTCTGATTTGGTGAGTTTGACTACTTTAGTTATGTTACGTAAGTGGAATCATGCAGTATCTGTCCTTCTGTGACTGGCTTAGTTCACTTTCATTACATTTATTTAACTTTTTATTGAAAGATTTACATTATTTAACATAATGCTCTCCAGGTTCATCCATGTTATCACATCCTATCCTGTAGGATTTTCTTCTTTTTAGTGACTCAGTAGTAGTCTGTAACTGAGTAGAGTTGACACACAGTGTTACATTAGTTTCGGGTGTACAACACAGTGATTGCACAAGTCTCTACTTTATGCTGTGCGCACAGCAAGTGTAGCTCCTGTCCCTCACCATGCAACACTGTTACAATATCATCCACTAGCTTCTCCCTACTGCACCTTTTATCCCCATGATTTACTCATTCCATAGCTAGAAACCTTTCTCCCCCTCGCCCCTTCACCCATTTTGCCCAACCTCCTATCTCCCTCCCCTCTGGCAAACTCAGTTCATTCTTCTCAGTTCACTCATTTATGGGTCTGTTTCTGCTTTTTCTTTGTTTCTTTTGTGTATGCATTTGTTTTTTAAATTCCACATATAAGTGAAATCATATGTATGGGTCTTGTCTTTCTCTCTCTGACTTATTTCACTTAGCATTACAGCCTCTAGGTCCATCCATATCATTGCAAATAGCAAGATCTTACTCTTTTTTATGGCTGAATGATAGCCCTCTTCGTGTGTGTGTGTGTGTGTGTGTGTGTGTGTGTGTGTACACTATATCTTCTTTATCCATTCAGTCTGTCAATGGGCTCTTAGGTTGCTTCCATATCTTGGCTCTTGTAAATAATAAATAATACTGCAGTAAATATAGGAGTGCATGTATCTTTTTGAATTAGTGTTTTCATTGACTTTGGGTAAACACCCAGTAGCAGAGTTACTAGATCATACGGTATTTCTATCTTTAATTTTTTTTTAAGAGTTTATTTATTTATTTGACAGACAGATCACAGGCAGGCAGAGAGGCGGGGCGGGGGGGGGGGGGGGGGAAGGAATGCAGGCTCCCTGCTGAGCAGAGGGCCCACCCTGTGCTCAATCCCAGGATCCTGAGATTATGGCCTGAGCCTAAGGCAGAGGCTTAACCCACTGAGCCACTCAGGCGCCCCTCTATTCTTTAATTTTTTAAGGAACCTCCTTACTGATGTGGCTACACCAGTTTGCATTCCTTCCCACAAATAGTGCACCAGGGTTACTTTTTCTCGACTTTTTCAGCAACACTTTTTATTTCTTGTCTTTTTTTTTTTTTTTTTTTAAGATTTTTATTTTTAGGTAATCTCTACATTCAACATGGAGCTTGAACTCACAGCCCGAGTTCCACTCACACACTCACATGTTCCACTGACTGAGCCAGCCAGGCACTCCTTGTCTTTTTGATTCTAACCATTTTAACAGGTATAAGGTAATATTGTGGTTTTGATTTTTATGTCCCTGGTGGTCAGTGGTGTGGAGCATCTTTTCCTGTGTCTGTTGGCCATCTGTACATCTTTGGAAAAATGTCTATTCAGGTCTTCTGCCCATTTTCAACTCAGACTGTTTGGGGTTTGGGGGGTGTTGAATTGTATAAGCTCCGTATATATATTTTGGATATTCTTTATTGAATATATCATTTGCAAATATCTTCTCCCATTCAGTAGGTGGTCTTTTGTTGATGGTTTCCTTTGCTGTGCGGAAGTTTTTTTAATTTTGGTATAACTCCAATAGTTTATTTTTGCTTTTGTTTTCCTTGCCTATTTAGACATGTCTAGAAAATGTTGCTAGGGCCGATGTGAAATAAATTATTGCCTGTGTTTTCTTCTAGGATTTTTATTGTTGGAGATCTCACATTTAGGTCTTTAATCCATGTTAAATTTATTTTTGTGTTTGGGGCGAGAAAGTGGTCCAGTTTCATTCTTTTGCTTGCTTTTTGCTTTTTGCATACCGTCCAGTTTTCCCGACACCACTTATTGGAGAGACTGTCTTTTCCCCACTGTGTATTCTTTCCTCCTTTGTTATAGATTAATTGACCATATAAACATGAGTTTATTTCTGGTTTACCACATCTTCTTTATTCATTCATCCGTCAGTGAACACTTAGGTTGATTCCATATCTTGATTATTGTGAACCATGCTGCAGTGAGCATGAGAGTGAACATACCTCTTCAAGATCCTGATTCTTGGGGCGCCTGGGTGGCTCAGTTGGTTAAGCATCTGCCTTCGGCTCAGGTCATGATCCCAGGGTCCTAGGATCGAGCCCTGCTTTGGGCTCCCTGATCAGTAGGGAACCTGCCTTTCCCCCTCCCACTGCCTCTCATCCTGCTTGTACTCTCTGTCTCTGCAGATAAATAAATAAAATATTTTTTTTTAAAAAAAGATCCTGATTCTTTTGGATAAATATTCAGAATTAGGATTACTGTATAATATGGTAGTTCTGTTTTTTATTTTTTCAGAAACCTCCATACTGTTCTCCATATTGGCTGTACCATTTTACATTCCTAGTAACAGTGCACAAAGATTCCAGTTTCTCCACATCCTCTCCAATACTTGTTATTTTTTTTTTATTTTTTTTTTTTAAAGATTTTATTTATCCATTTGTCAGAGAGAGAGCAAGCACAGGCAGACAGAGTGGCAGGCAGAGGCAGAGGGAGAAGCAGGCTCCCCACAGAACAAGGAGCCCGACGTGGGACTCGATCCCAGGACGCCGGGATCATGACCCGAGCCGAAGGCAGCGGCCCAACCAACCGAGCCACCCAGGCGTCCCCAATACTTGTTATTTTATGTTTGTTCTTATAGTGGCCATCCTAACAGATGTGGGGTAATATCTTATTGGTTTTGATTTGCATTTCTCTAATGATGAGTGTTGTTGAGCATCTTTTCATGTGTCTGTTGGCCATTTGTATGTCTTCTTTGAAGAAGTGTTTATTCAAGTCTTTGCCCCCTTTGTAATTGGTTTATTTGGGGTTTTTTTGGCCATAAGTTGTAGGAGTTACTTTTTTTTTTTTTTTTTTTTTTTTTTTGAGATTTATTTATTTGAGGAGGGATGGGGAGAGGTGTAGAGGGTAAGGAAGAGGGAGAGAAGCAGACTCCCTGCTCAGCATGGAGCCCAACATGGGGCTCTGTCTCATGACCCCAAGATCATGACCTGAACCGAAATCAAGAGTTGGGTGCTTAACCAAATGAGCCACCCAGGCGCCTGTAGGAGTTTCTTACATCTTTTAGATATTAACCCTTAATCAGATATATGATTTGCACATATTTTCTTCCATTCTGTGTATTGCCTCTTGCTCTGTTGACTGTTCCCTTGGCTGTGCAAAAGCTTTTTATTTTGTTGTAGTCCCATTTGTCTTTTTACTGTTGTTGCATGTGTCCTATCCAAGAAATCATTGCCAAGACTAACGTCACAAAGCTTCCATCCTGTGTTTTCTAACGGGAACTTTATAGTTTAAGTCTTTTATGTATGGTATAAGCTAAGAGTCCATTTTCATTCCATGCATGTAAATATTTGTTCTCCCAGCACCATTTGTTGCAGAGACTACCCTTTCCCTGTTGTGTATTCTTGGTACTCTTTCAAAGATCAGTTAACCATATGTGTGTTTGTTATTTCTGGACTCTGTTCTGTTCCCTTGCTCTATAATTTATCTGTCTTTATGTGAATACCATACTGTTTTGGTCACTGTGGTTTTGTGATTTTTTTTTTTTTTTAAAGATTCTTATTTATTTATTTGACAGACAGAGATCACCAGTAGGCAGAGAGGCAGGCAGAGAGAGAAGGCAGGGGAAGCAGGCTCTCATCCCAGGACCCTGAGACCATGACCTGAGCCGAAGACAGAGGCTTTAACCCACTGAGCCACTCAGCCACCCCAGTTTTGTGATATGTTTTGAAACGAGGAAGGGTGAGGCCTCAGCTTTGTTCTTTCTTAAGATTAATTCAACTATTTAAGGTCCTTTGTGGTTCAATATGAATTCTGGAATTGTTCTTTCTATTTCTGTTTTTAAAATGCCACTGGGATTTTGGTGGGGGTTGATTGAACCTATAGATCTCTTTGGGTAGAATGGACATTCTAACAGTGCTAAGTCTTCCCGTCCATAACCATGGGATGTCTTTCCATTTTTGGTGTATCTTCTTTAATTTCTTTCAGCAGTATTATAGTTTTCAGTATACAGGTCTTTCACCTCCTTGGTTAGGTTTATTCCTGAGTATTTTATTTGTTTGATGCTATTGAATATGGGATTGTGTTTCTTAATTTCCTTCTTGGAAATTCCTTGTTAGTGTATGGAGACACAACTGATTTTTTTTTTTAAAGAGTTTATTTATTTGTTTGTTTATTTATTTATTTGAGAGAGAGCGAAAATGAGAGGGGAGAGGTCAGAGGAAGAAGCAGACTCCCAGCTGAGCAGGGAGCCCTATGCAGGGCTAGATCCTGGAACTCCAGGATCATGACCTGAGCCACCCAGGCACCCCAAGACACAACTGATTTTTGTATATTGATTTTATATCCTGCAACTTCCCAGAATTCATTTCTTAGTCCCCCCCCTTTTTTTTAAAGATTTTGTATTTATTTATTTGACAGAGGAGAGAGAGAACACAAGTAGGGGGAGTGGGAGAGGGATAAGCAAGCTTCTGGCTGAGCAGGGAGCCCGATGCAGGGCTTGATCCCAGGACTCTGGGATCATGACATGAGCTGAATGCAGACATCTAATGACTGAACCACCCAGGTGCCCCACCTCTTAGTTCTAATGGTTTTGTGTGTGTGTGTGTGGAATCTTTAAAGATTTTTACATATGAGATTATGTCATCTGCGAATAGAGATAATTTTATTTCTTCCTTTCTAGTGTGGATGCTTTTTATTTCTTTTTCTTGCCTAGTTGTTCCAGCTAGGACTTCTGGTACTGTGTTGAATAGAAATGGCAAGAGTAGGCATCCTTGCCTTGTTCCTGACCTTAGAGGAAAAGCCTTTAGTTTTTCACCATTGAGTATGGTGTTAGGTATGGGCTTTTCATTCATGGCCTTTAAAATGTTGAGATAATTTGTAATTTACTCTGTTCCTAGTTTATTGAGTATCTTTGTCATGAAAGGACGTTAAATTTTGTCAGATTTTTTTCTGCATCTGTTGAGATAATCATGTGATTTTTATCCTTCCATCTGTTAATGTGGTTTATCCCATTGATTGATTTTTGTGTGTTGAATCATCCTTACATCCCATGGCATGAATCCCATTTGGTCACAGTATATGCTCCTTTTAATGTGCTGTTGATTGTGGTTTGCCAGTGTTTTATGAAGGATTTTGCATCTGTATTCATCAGGTAGTTTTCTTGTAGTGTCATTTTCAGGCTTTGTTATCAGAGTAATGCTGAACTCATAAAATGAATTTGGAAGTATTCCTTCCTCTTTAAGTTTTTAGAAGAGTTTGGGAAGGATTGGATGTTAATTCTTTAAATATTTGGTAGAATTTACTTGTGAAGCATCTGGTTCCAGGCTTTTCTTTGTTGGAAGGTTTTGGATTCTGATTCAGTCTTCTTACTGGTTATAGGTCTGTTCAGATTTCTATTTCTTCCTAATTCACTCTTGGTTGGTGGTCAGTTTCTAAGAATTTATCCATTCCTTCTAAATTCTCAAGTTTGTTTGCATGTAATTGTTCAGAGTAGCTTCTTATACAGCCATTGCAGTATCTTTCTTTCATCTCTGAATTTAAACAAATATGAGTCTTCTCTTTTTTTTCTTAGTTTAGCCAGAGTTTTGACAATTTTGTTACCTTTTCAAAAAACCAACTGTTAGGGGCACCTGGGTGGCTCTAACGGTTAAAGCCTCTGCCTTCAGCCCAGGTCATGATCCCAGGGTCCTGGGATCGAGCCCCGCATTGGGCTCTCTGCTCAGTGGGGAGCCTGCTTCCTCCTCTCTCTCTCTCTCTCTCTCTCTCTCTCTCTCTGCCTGCCTCTCCGCCTACATGTGATCTCTCTCTGTGTGTCAAATAAACAAATAAAATCTTAAAAAAAAAAAAAAAGAAAACCTGTTTTGTTGATGTTGTTTTTCTAGTGCCTGTCATATTTATTTCTGTTCTAATTTTGATTATTTCCTTCCTTCGGCTAACTTTGGGCTTAGTTTGTTCTTCCTTGTCTAGTTCTTTGATGTGTAGAGTTAGGTCGTTTGACATCTTTTTTTTTTTTTTTTTTTTAAGATTTTTATTTATTTGACAGACAGATCACAAGTAGGCAGAGAGGCAGGCAGAGAGAGAGAGGAGGAGGAGGCAGGCTTCCCGGTGAGCAGAGAGCCCGATGTGAGGCTCGATCCCAGGACCCTGGGATCATGACCTGAGCCGAAGGCAGAGGCTTTAACCACTGAGCCACTCAGGCGCCCCAGACATCTTCTTTTTTAATGTAGGTGTTTACTGCTGTAAACTTCCCTCTTAGTCCTGCTTTTGCTATATTCCATGAGTTTGGTTTGTTGTCTTTTGTTGCCTTTACCCATTTGTCTATTCTGTTACCTTATTTTATTGAGCTGTAAAAGCTCTTGCACATAGGCTTTTTGTCTTTTTTTTTTTTAAGATTTTATGTATTTATTTGACACAGAGATCACAGGTAGGCAGAGAGGCAGGCAGAGAGAGAGGAGGAAGCAGGCTCCCCACTGAGCAGAGAGCCCCATGTGGGGCTCAATGCCAGGACCCTGGGATCATGACCTGAGCTGAAGGCAGAGGCTTTAAGCCACTGAGCGACCCAGGCGCCCCAAGGCTTTTTGTCTTTTATGTGGCAAGAATTTTTCACAGTTGCTGGTCTTTCATATTTTAATTCTTTCATCATGTAGGAGTTTAAATTTTGAAGTAGCTAAATCAATTGATCTTTCCCTTCTTGGTTTCTCTCATATTTGAAAAGGTCCCCTCTCCCCAGGGCTATAAATATATATTATTATAATTTTATGATTACATTTTTATATGTAGATCTTCACTACATCTGGATTAATGGGAAGGATGTGAAGTAGGGACCCAGTGGTTCACAAAAGCAGGGCTTTCTGTGATTGGCTGAGAAGTGTTCTGTCTCCACAGATAGCACCTTCACATGTTGCCTGTTGGCCTTAATGTTGGGTAGCTGGGCTGTTTCTAATTTTTTGCTATTATAAATCTCTCCTGTATTTCTAGTCATTTCCTTAGGGTAGATTCATAGGACAGAATTACAAGATCAGGAGGAGAATGGGGACAGTGACGCAGTTACAAGCAGAGTTGTGTTTACCTCTCAACTCCTCTGTTCAGTTGCTTTGCAGCCTTCCTTGTGCTTTGGTTTTTTTGTTTGAAAAATGGGTGTCTTGGGGCACCTGGGTGGCTCAGTGGGTTAAAGCCTCTGCCTTCAGCTCAGGTCATGATCCCAGGGTCCTGGGATCGAGCCCCACATCGGGCTCTCTGCTCAGCCGGGAGCCTGCTTCCTCCTCTCTCTGCCTGCCTCTCTGCCTACTTGTGATCTCTGTCTGTCAAATAAATAAATAAAATCTTTAAAAAAAAAAGAAAAATGGGTGTCTTTATAGTAGCCCCTCAGAACTGTGCTGAGGTTTAAATGTTTAATACACGTGAAATACTGAAACAGGGCCTGGCGTATAATAAGTTCCCAATTATGATCTGTTGTTCCTGCTGCTGTTTTTATAAGGATGGGCATTTTGAGGCAAGTGACTCTCTGGAAAGATATACCAATTTTACATTTCCATTATGGGAGTATGGGAGATCCCACTCCCCCAACCCTTGTTACTATTGAATCTTATCATTTTTCAAAGCTTGGTTAATTTGTAAAATTGAATATGCATGAGGGGCGCTCTCTCTCTCTCTCTCTCTCTCTCTTTTTTTCTTTTTAATATATACTTTTCTATTACCCTTTTGAACCTTAGAATTAAACTGCTGTCTTTAGGAAATGGTTTCTGTTGCCTTCTGGGTCCCTTTAATAGAACCGTATTTTTAGAACTTGAAGCCCACCTTCTTTTAAGTATTTGCTTTCCCCCAATTCTCCACTTAGCCTGCGGTGATCCTCCTGAGTTTATGCTCATAGCTTGTTCTTTGGGTACTGACATTCATTTGGGTTGTGAGTTGAGCCCCACGTTGGTTGTAGAGATGAGTTAAAAATTAAACCCTTTGTTTAAAAAAATGTATTTGTGGTGGCACAGTTGGTTAAGTGTCCTGCTCTTGGTTTCAGCTCAGGTCGTGATCTTGGGGTCCTGGGATCAAGCCCAGTCGGGCTCAGCAGGGATCCTGCTTGAGATTCTCTCTCCCTTTCTCTCTCTCTCTGCTCCCCTCTCCCATGCACCCTCGCTCCTTCTCTCCCTCTCTCTGTCTCTCAAAAATAAATAATTCTTTTATAAAAATGTAGCTTGAGGGGCGCCTGGGTGGCTCAGTGGGTGAAGCCTCTGCCTTCAGCCCAGGTCATGATCTCAGGGTCCTGGGATCAAGCCCCGCATCGGGCTCTCTGCTCGGCGGGGAGCCTGCTTCCCCCTCTCTCTCTCTGCCTGCCTCTCTGCCTACTTGTGATCTCTCTCTGTCAAATAAATAAATAAAATCTTTAAAAAAAAATAAAAAAGATTTTTAAAAAAAATGTAGCTTGAAAAAAAAAAGTTTTGTGAATTTTCTTGAAACAAGTTTCTGAAGCACTGACTTCGGGTAAGTTTCCTAACTTCCTCAGACCTCAGTTTCCCCTTCTGTCAGATGAAGGTCAGATGAGGTGGTCTCCTCAGCTGTCCGCCGCTGGCCCTCAGAGCTCTATGGGGTTAAATGGAGGGCCTCAGGAGTTCAGGGGCAGGTAGCTCTCAGGGTGGAGTGAGCAGCGGGGCTGCCTACTGGAATTCTGCTGGGAGCAGGAGCTGGGATTTTGCTCTGTGGCTGACTTAGACTTGGCTGGGCCAGCCGGTTCACTCTTCGGCAGACAACACTTCACCAACACTGCACTTTAGTTTTTCTTCCTCCTTTTGTAGGAACCCCATTTCTGGGCAGTGTTCTTGGTTATGGCCGGGAGGGATTGTGTGCCTAGACAGGGAAGGTAGGACTGCTGTCCTCCCCCTTCCCCCACACTTCCTCCTTTCTACTGCCTAATCAGAAAAGTGTCCCTTCCCTCTTTTTCCAAGCCACCGAGTTTGAATTGATCTTTGCTGCTAGTAAGGGGCGGGGGGCGCTTTCTAGTTCCTGCTAAAGTTACCTGACAGCGGAAGGTGTGCATCTGATAATTATAACTCTGTGCTTCCAAGGCCGGAGCCATTTAGCTAAGAGCAGTAATCCTGATCTTATCAGGAGGGTTTTGTAGTCCAACAGTGTTGCTTATAACAATATCTGTTTTACTTCCTGGGGCTCCAGTCGCCTCTTAGGATTCTTCTATAATCCTGCCCATTAGCCCCTTGTGCATGTCTAATTACCTCCTGGAATCGTTAAAAGTGGTGGGAGGGTAAAGATGTTTTTCTTTCCTTCCTACCAAGATCTGGGAATTGGACTTTGAACATTACAGCATCATCTGCCTGGCCAGCATCAGAGCAGTCACAGTATGGTAGAGGTGATGCCTACAGTAGGGCCTGGGTCTAGCCAAATAGAAGGTAGTTTATGGGTTGCTTATTTTAAAAAAGTAACAGTAGTAACAACAGCAATATTCAGCCCAAATACTTGGGTTACATTTTATATTTCAAAGCAATTAAATAGGTGCTCTCTTCGGCAGCACATATACTCAAAGCAATTAAATAGTATCCATGAGTTTGAGATCAACCCCTTTGAAGTCTAGTTCCTTTGCTAATGACTACTTTGAGATTCAGGCCCCAGGAATTTGCCCAGATCCTTGACCTTGGGGTTCAGAATCTATTAGATTATAGAGTAGAGAGAACGGAAACACATTACTGTTCTGTGTTTTCAGAGAATACTCAAGAATCTCTATAAGGGTTGTCAGTATGTGTGATGGTGTTCTAAGAACAGGATGGTTTCTTAGAGGTTTAAGAATATGGGGAGCCCAAGTGAGGAGTTGGGAGCTTAGCCTCTGTACTTCAGTTTGAAGGAAAGGGTTAACTCTTGCCTTGGGGAGGAGTGAGGAATGGGAACTAAAATTGCTTTGGACATCTGAGCTGTGCTTTAATAAGATATTCCAGGTGGTCAAGGAGTAATCCTAAAATAGCCTAGATACTTAATTGCTTTTAAAGTCAGGCACTCCTGTCTCTGGGGAGGTATGGCTCTAAGGAATGTAGTGCTGGCTCCTAAGATCTTGGAGGTGTGGTCTGGTAGTGCCTTTTTTTTTTTCCTTCCTTTCCCCAAATCCCAGTAAAAAGAAAGGCCCAACATAGCCTTCTCGGGTCAGGAAACACTGGTTGGATTTCTTCCTTTCTCCTCCCTCGAAGCTTGGCTCTTGCCGCTGCCAGCTGCCATGACCTGGCTTCTTCCAGGGTTGTGGGATATTCTCTCTCCCTCCCTCTCTCAGACCAGAGACAGTGGTCTATTTTCATTAGTGCTCAAAGGCTTCCTGCTTTGTTCCCTGCCCAGCATCTCTCCCTTTCCATCAGAACGTACCTTTCTCATTATGAGATTCACGTTCATCCTCTTTCTCTTTTCGGCCTCTTAGTACAGATCCTGTCCTTTCTCCCTGGTCCTGCCGCCCCCCCACCCCACCCTGGATTCTGCATGGCTTCGGCACAGCCAGCCAGTGCCGGTGCTGGCTTTCCCTCTCTGGTTTTCTGTGCAGTTTACAAAAGTAGTATGTGGACATTGCAAGCCATTATTGAGGGCCATTCAAAGTATCTGTTGTTAAATGAAGAGTCATACTGCTCCCTTACTGGAAAGACTACATATTGTGAAGGTGTTAGTTCACAAAATTATTCCATCATTTCATTGCAATCCAGATTTTCTTCATTGGAGGCAAGGGAGAGGCAGGAGAGCAAGTGATGGGGCTTAACAGATGAGTCAAAGTTAATCTAGAAAAAATAAGCAATTGTTTTTTTAATCATCTTTCTTTCCATTAAGATCCACAAGGTCAGAGGTTCGTAACTGGCTTGTTCTTTTTTCCCTCAGAACCCTTCACAGTATCTAGTATATCCTAGGCGATCAAATAAATGTATGTGAATGAATATAAAGAAAAGTTGAAAAGTGAAAATCCCATTTTCAATGGGATTTAATCCCATTTAATCTTAATGCAAATAGTATCTACATACGTTTGTATATTTAGATTCTATTCTCTCCAACTAAAGTAGGTCATTAAAATCATCTAAAACACTGGTTTAATTATTTATTTTTCTGTTCAGAAAACATCCACTGCCTCCCTCTGTTCACAGTTCAGAGTTTAAATTTTCTCATGGTATTCAAGGCATCTCACAGCCTGTTTCCACCTCAGCCACTCAGACTCGCATCCTCCCTGTCAAAACACACCCTGTTTATCCCCCCATTCCATGCTCATTTACACTGTAAATCTCCCCTCAGCCCATTCTTCCAGGCTGGCTTTATCTCCACCTCTGAGCCGCCCTCCTTTCTTCCACCTCCTGGGCACTTTGTTTCAGCACTTTGGCTTGCTCTATTAAATGCTGTGTGTATCTAGCTTGTTTTTCCAACGATGCGGTTAAACTCCCAGGGGGGAGAATCACTTTTTTGGGGGTGGGGGTATTCTCAGCAGCTTGCACAAGGCTCTACCTGGTGTGGGTTCTCAGGAAATCAGCATTGAATGAATTTGTTACAGGGTCTTTGCTTCTCAGGACAGAAAGGGTCCCTAGAGGCCCTCTCCTCCAGCCGGGTCTCATGTTGTTGGACTCTGCAGTGTGATATATCCCAGACGGATGGCCTTCCAGGGACAGGAACCTGCCCCCCCCCACCTCCTGAGAAGGCCCCCTCCATCCCTGAACCGTTTGGATTGTTAGAGAAGTCCTTCTTCTGTCCACCTGAAATTGTCCTCCTGGCAAATTCTGCCCCATGGCTCTAGTTCTGTCTTCCGGGGCTTTACAGAGAAAAGGAAAAGGAAAAACAAAACAAAACAACAAAAAAAAACACCCTTCTTCTACAAGGTAGCTTTTTAGATTTTTAAAGGAGTGAATACATTTCCCCTCTGTCTTCTTGATCTTACAGGGTTGAGGTATTGAGGAAGCACTATGTTAATTTTGAGAAGCTGTCAGGTTAGACTGATTTATTGTTTTCAAAGGCCTTTTATGAGTGAGTCGTAGTGCTAGGTGCCAAATTCCACTAGTCCTCCCAGAGCAAAACCTACTTATCTCTCTTTCTCTTTCCCCTGATGCCCTGGCTCTGGGGGAAGCTGGGGGGCCATCCTGCCCCAGATGTTCTGTTTTGGAAGTAGTGGTGAAAGGTTAACAATTTTTATTCCAGCATCCCCCAGCACCCTAGATAAGTCTCCGCTGATGATGTGTGAAGGCTGGTTTCCTGCTTGGCTGGCCTTCCCAGATGTCACCAATGAGATGAATCTGGGAATAAAAGAATCTTCCTTTGAGAGGAACGCGAGGGCCATGACTTGGCATTGCAGGCGTTCGTTCTGTAGCCAGGAGGATTTTCTTCTCCTCCCTCTCTCCTTTCCTGATGTCCCTGCGAGAACACCTTGTGCTGTTCTCTCTGCCCACCAGGTAGAACGGTGTAACAGAGAGAGCCAGACCTGGGTTCATTATATGCTGTGCTGCCACCTGGAAGCTCTGTGACCCCTGGCCAGTTAAGCAGTTTGCTCTTTGAGCCTCTGTTCTCCCACCTCTAAATCATAGTTCAGTGAGAAAAGGCCTGCTAAGCCCCTGGCGCAGGCCTTGCTGCACAGGAGATACACAGACATCAGCTTGCTGCTCCCCTCTCTCCCTCCCCCAGCCTTCTTTTGCTGCCATTTTTGAGGGATTTAAAGGCACGACACTGTGGCTTCCCTGGGGGAAAGAAGCTGAATGTGGACATAGTAGCCAAAGCTAGTCTTGGGTAGGTATTTGGGAGCAAACTGTCAGTTTCCTGTGAGCTCCTGGTAAGATCAAAGCAGTTAAGAGAGTTCTCAAGTAGGAGAGCCTGGGAAGGTTGTAAATGGCAGTCAGTGAGCACTGGCTGCCGCTGGCCTCCCTGTCACAGAGCCTGTTCCCCTGGGCCGTAAACTGAAATGCTTTTTTTGGGGACCCCTCGACAGTGTTGAGCTGGCTCCCTTTGGACGTGTGTTCCCCACACACATGTCTACTGCTCCCCAGTTGCCTCCCCACCGTGGTCTGCATCGGGCACACTTGGCATCCAAGAAATAAATCATCCCTGGGCTTCCAGCAGTCACACCCACAGCCTGGGGATAGGCTAAGAAACCAGCGCACAAACTCCAGGTGCCTAAGGGGGCTGTGTTCTGCAGTAGTTGGTTGGAGTGAAGAAGAACCGAGAAGATAGCCATGGAAGCCTGTAGTCCTCCCTGTGAAAGGAGGGAGAACTGAGGCGTTGTAGGGTTGGAGGTCACTGCCTTTTAGTATACGTGTCTGCACTTTCTATGTGCTGGGGGCTGGGGATACCCCGATGGGCACAGACGGGACAGAGGCGGGGGCACAAGTCGCCAGCACACCAGGTGACAGCCCAGGGGAGAAAGGCGTGGATTCTGCCCGGTGGGCAGAGGCGGGAGGCTTCCTGGGGGGAAGCAGCATTCCAGCAGGACTGTAAAGGGTGGGCAGGTCCGGGAATTACTCTCACTTCAGCTAGAAAATCCTGTGAAGCAGGGTTTAACTGCCCCAAGACAAAGAGAATAATGCACAGAGAGTGGACATTTCCCCACCAACCCCAGCTGAGTATTTTAGATGAAGTAATGACCCATCCTTTCCTTGGACAAAAGAGAACACCTCCACTCCTGGGAAACTCTTGCCCTGTGTTTTCTTTAAATCATCACTAAAATTCCTGTCTGTGGAATGGGTCAAACCGTAGGATTGCCCAAAGAGTTGGATGCCCTCTTTCCATCCTCTTCTGGCAAATCTCCCCGTCCTCTGCAGTCACTGAGCCAAGGGTGCTTTATGCTAAAATCCTATCACTAAGCAGATTTTTAAGTGTTTCCTATTTAGCAGGCCATAGCTAGTGCCAAGTCCGACCCTCCCGCTGCTCAGGTTCTGATTCCATTTGAGCAGAGCTGGAGAAGGCCAAGGGGTCCTGCTGGTCCCCAGGCCCCCTCCCCACCCCCCAGGGCATTCTTCTCTGTTCCAGAGCTGGGCCCTCACACCTGGGTGTTTATTTTCACACGTAGTCACATGGTGGTTGCACTGGTGTGCTTGTTTTGACGCTCGTCTCCTGCTGTGGGAAGCCCTGTCTGGGTTCTGGGTTGTGGATTCTGTCCTTCCCACCCTTCCGTCCTCCCTACCCGGCTGAGTGTTAAAGCATTTCTGAGAAAGCTCTGAGTGCCTGGAAGTTACTTGTAATTAGCAAAAAACTGTGTTTTCATCTCTCTTGGTGACCTATAGAGAAAGAAACTGCCTGTGAACAGAATCCGCTTCAGATCCCCAGCTAAAGAGAGCTGGGAATTGAGCTGCCGCAGTAAACAGCTGACATAACAGAAGCGGTAGTGATCCCCCATTAAATGTCTTTCAGCCGATAGGGGCTCCCGGGATAATTGACTTTCCAGCAGGAATTACTGGCTCAAACAAAATCAGTGGCATTAGGGCAACCTCCTGCATCCTTTGAAAGGGGGACTGTAACTCTGTCTGGTTTTGCTGACCTGACAGGCATAATTCATCTTGATTATTCATTGTGCTAGTTGCCACCAGATGACACCAGATTTCTGTTTACTGTAATTACAGTGTGGGGGTGAATCTTAGCCTTTTTCTTTATTCTTTTGTTTTGTTTTGTTTTGCTTAATAGTGTTTCTCCTGCTTGGTTATTGGCCTCCCTGAGCTGAAGAGCTGTAGGGAGATCTCTGGCGGGCGTCTGCCTGGGGAGATGATGAGTGCACTTAGATAGCATTTACTGAGCACTTCCTCACACACATCTTTTACGAGATAAGTAGGGAAACAATTTGGTCTAGCCTGTTTCATTTCAGCTGACAGAGTGTCAGTTCTTCTTGGTTATACTTACCTCCCTGTGTAATTGCTATCAGAAAGTAGGTCTGCATCTCAGAGCCCTCTTTGATTAGGGGAAGTAAAGTATGGTTCCAAAATATGACTGAATAATAACCTCCTGCTCTCAGGCAAGCTTTGATTAGAGGGGGAGCTAGGAAGAAGGGAATTAGATGAGGCTTTTGTTTTATTGACAAGATTTTACAACACAATCCCTGTGCAGTCCAAAGAATGTCCTCCCAAGAAACCTCTGCTCCCCATCCCCAGAAGCCCCTCCCCAACTATTTGCACATGCGCCTATGGTCCTGGGGGGAGAAATGAGAGAGTGACGGGCTCCATGCGTCCAGTCTCATCTTTGGGGTCCTCCGCTGACCAGCATGGCAGAAATGAACAGCAGACTTATACTGACAATTCATGTTCCCCACTAGCAGAGAGCCTTTTTGACTCTTCTGTACAGTAGATGTGTGTATTTTTATTTTATTTATTTATTTTTTTTAAGATTTTATTTATTTATTTGACCGAGATCACAAGTAGACAGAGAGGCAGGCAGAGAGAGAGGAGGAAGCAGGCTTCCTGCTGAGCAGAGAGCCCGATGCAGGGCTCGATCCCAGGACCCTGGGACCATGACCTGAGCCGAAGGCAGAGGCTTTAACCCACTGAGCCACCAGGGCGCCCCTGATGTGTGTATTTTTAGAAGAGGTGCTTAATTGATACAAATAGCCAGTTACTGCCTTTTAGCAATGTTATAGTTCATCAAGCATTTACTGGGGCCTGTTAAGTGCCAGGCGGTGTGCTCTATGCTGGGGGTACAAGCATGGATGAGACACTTTTGTTCTTGAGCTTACAATGTGGTGAGGATGATGGATAATTCCAAAATATGTTAAGTTCTAAACTCAAAATATACAGAGATTGCTTCCAGAGTGCTTAGCACGCCAGGAGTGAGGGGAAGGCTTCCCCCAGAAGATGTTACCTAATCCGAGGAGTAAGAGTTACCCAACTGAATAAAGGCAGGAGGCAGGTCCCAAGAACATAAACAAAGGCATATTTGCCATTTGCTCCTATTTGGCTGAGTGGTGTTGGTTTAACCTAATCAATTAAATTAGCATTAGGTTTTCATTATTTCTCTAATGGAAATGCATTTCACCTCAGAGGCACAGTCTCTGTACCTTGGGAAGAATATCAGCCTCTGAGGACCATCCTCTCTCTAGACTTACGGCTTCTAGTGGGGAGGCTTGGCCAAGAGACCAGAACTTCAGGACCTGTGTCCTGCTCCCAGGACACTTTGCCCGCCATTTATAGTGTCATAACGGAAGCTGGGCTAGGTGTCATTATAACATACCGTTTAGTATCTAAGCACACCATAAAAGTCATACAAATGCATATACTGTATAGAACCTAAGAAGTACAGCTCACAGTGATGGTTTCTGGAAGATCGGCTAGGGATGAGTAGGTTCTCCAAAAGTTGGGCCTCCGTGTCCTTGTCTTCCAGGATTATCAAGGATAAATAACACCCACCCTCCTCCAACAAATGGATGTGATTCTTCTACCTGACTCCCTCTTATTTTGGAATGTAACTGAAAGCAAAAGAAGAAGCTGTCCCATAGGAGTGGCAGAGGCAGTCAGCCAAGCAGTCTTTTATGGTCTAAGCCCAGGATAGCACAGTTGCTGAAGGTCTTCATCTTTGCCCTGAATGATTGCCCCTCCCTCTGCCACTCTGTCCTGTTCCCTTCTGAACTCTGTGCTTTGTTCCCCTTCAGAATGGTGGTTTGGCCTGGAGTGATGATGCTGATGGAGGCCGGGGAAGAGAGATCTCTCGAGATTTTGCCAAGGTCTGTAATGTTTCCTTTGTGATAACAAAAGGGGCAGTTCTGCAGTGGGTTGTTGTATCTGATCCCCAAGGAGTAAGGACAGGAGTGGCCTGTGAGTCACATCTGTTGCCATACAGAGAGAAGGTTGTGTATCTCTGGTGTGAGACTTCCTGCATTAGTTGGAATTTTTCACTGTGTTTTTTTTTCTGGGGGGACCGGGATTGCAGCTGTATGAACTGGACGGTGATCCGGAAAGGAAAGAGTTCCTGGATGACCTCTTCGTCTTTATGCAGAAGAGGGGTGAGTGTGCAGTCTACTCAGTTTTTCAACTCAGTAAATATTAATTGAGTGCCTACTGTGCGCAAGTCACTGTTAGCCATCCTCCGTGCAGAGTGCCAGCGTCTTACTTAGCCTAGGAGAACAAGAAGCATTTCCTGATTATTGATTCTGGCCTTAGCAGAGGAATTGGCAGACAATGAGATCGAAATGGGCAGAGAGGGCCCTGGCAGAAGATGAATGGAATTATCCATCCAAATTTTGTTCTCCCTTATTTGTGATGCTCTCTTCTGATTAACTGGTCTCTAGGAGGTATTTCAAATTCCAAGGTACTTTTTCTTTAGCCTTCTAGCAACCTTAGACATCACTTTAAACTAGTACGGGGGGTTTCGTGTTGGTGTACCTAGTCTCACAGAGACTGAGAAAGGCCAAGAAAAGGCTGGACGTCCCTCGGGATTTGGTGGGAGGGTCTGAGATGGCCCGCGGGAAGGGAAGGCTAACTCTTTTTCCTTACCCGTTGGCTCTTTGCTTTCTGCACCCCTGGCTCGGTTGGGGCGTTCCTGCAGTTCGTAGGGCACGCGGGCATCTGCTTTATAATGCACCTTCCCGCTTCTCCGCCCATCTCTCTTTCTCACTTCCACACCCCCCCGTTCCCCAACCATCTCCACGTTGGACTCTGGTGTGACTGAGTCTTGAGCCAGTGACTCAACTTCCTGGCTTTATATCCTGTCATAGCGGTGGGTTCACCAGCCAGGTCAGCCCTCAGGAAGCTTGGCCAGAAACCCAGCCTCTCTAGGAGAAGGTCCACGGCAACCTGCATCGCTCCACCGTCATCACCCTTAGGACACAAGAGAGAGCTGTTCCCACCAGCCTCTTGCCTGGGACCCTGCTTTCCTTGGCTTCTGTGTCAGCTCCTTTATTGGGATCTGGGACTGAAATCCTCCTCTTCCTCTTAGGCTGAGCTCTAAAGGCAGCCCCCAGCAGGTATTATTCTGTGTGAACTCCTTTCTCTCCCACTCCTTCCTCTTCCTTTACCTTCTAAAGCCTCACTGCTGTCCTAGTAGCATGCCAGTAGCTGGTTTGCTTACAAGGACGACTGAAAGTTTTGCATTTCCGTGTCCTCCCATTACCAGGCTTCTCAGAGCAGTCTAAGCAGCCTAATTAGTTTACTCCCCCAACTGCTATCTGGAGCTGCGTGTGTCAGTAAAAAACAAGAATATAATCCTGAAAGATAATGTGACCGGCAGCCGTGAAACTCCCTGGTTGCCCTGAGAGCAAAAAATCCACTTAATACTTTGGTCTCCCTTCCAATTACCTTTTAATTATTTACAAGCTCCACAAGCCCAGCTGGTGCAAACCCAGGAGCTGATCTCATCTCAGAGGGGCTGCCATAGCAATATAGATTTTAATCAGCAGTGTGGCTCCACTGCTTCATTCTCTATTGTTATCTCCCTTCCCAGAAGGATTTTTTTTGAAAGGAAAATGAAGTTAGATCAGCCTAGCCAAGAGTGAATCTCGGAAATGATTTGTTTACTACTCTGTGTCCCCACTAGACTAGGCGCTCCTTGAGGACAGCCACTCGGTTAGGTTCTTTGCACCCGCAGTGCTAGCACAGCACCAGACTAGGAGGTGCTCAAGAGGTGTTGGCCGTCTGAACAGTCCTATAGGCTTTCCTTACTCAGCAGGCCCTGAGCTGGCTCTCTTTAGATAGCCACCCTGTAGCTGGAAGTCAGCACCAAAAAGCAGCATGTGTGGACAAGCCGGCCACTCCGCGGCGGCCGGGCACTGCCAGACTGCTGTCGAGTGTATTTCTGAGTGACCCCAAAGCGGGAATAAGGGACTCCCTTTGATCACCACGACAGATCTTGTTCTGTCCTCAGCATGTAAGCTAGGTATTTCACTGTTTGCTGGCATCACCCGTAGGAACAGAGGACTCCATTTTACTATTTGTTAGTTATCCGAATACAAGGTTTCTCAGCCTCAGCATATTTACTTTGGGGACTGGACAGTCCTTTGTTGTAGGGACACCTCCCAATCGTGATAACCCAGAATATCTCTAGATAGAGTAAACGTCCCCTGGAGGACAAAGTCACACCCATCCCCCACCCCCCATTAAGAACCACTACTATGGAAGGATGGGAAAGAGGATGAAGGTCTAAAATTTACTTTGGAGAGAAATTCTTTCTGGAAATCATCTTCCCTCCACCCTGGTAGCAGGACCTGTGGGCAGTGGGGGCCTGTGCTGAGCAGTATCACCAGCGCCCCTCCCATGGCTGAGTGCCAGAAGAGTGGGTGCTGGGACCCTGTCCTGGGCTGCAGCACAGGGCAGGCCTCTGAGAAGAGCTGCACTTCTAGTAGGAGGTACCAGGAGTGGGGGACCCACCCAGGTGGCAGCAGAAGCATGGTTGCCCGTGGCCCGGGCCCAGCTGGCAGAACCCTTGTCTGTGGCCTGGCTGAGTCAGCTGGCACACCACCGTGGAGAGCCATGTTTGGCCAAGAAGTTAGCACTAGTCTGTGCCCATAGAATACGGCGAGTGTTGCCAATGCTGGGCCTTCTGGAAGCTTGCTGTGGCAGTGTGTGTGCGCACGCACACGTGCAGTAGAGAGAGGAGAGGGAGGCACCGAGGCAGGGCTGGAGGGGATCTCCTCCCTGGAAACCCGCATCTAATGGTCTAGCCTAGAGGGGGCGCTCGAGAGGGCTGTGAGCAGATCAAAGTTGTATTCCTGGGAAGCTTGCTGCCTTTGCTCTTCACAGGGTGGTGAGCTCGAGGGCCCCTGGACATGGGTGATTGATTCTTCACCCCCGAATCGGAGTGTCTGCGGCACTCAGGAGCCAGATGTCATTAGTTGGGTCCGAGGGAAAGCCTCAGAGATGCCGGTAGCAGGCCGGCGACAACTCCTCCACAGCCAACGGGAAGGAGAAACGTAGATTTCACAGGAGCCACTGAAAACAGCCCGAGTTTCAGAGGCCTGGTGACTCCTGCCTGGGCCGGGAGTGGGGTCGGGCAGCTTTGACACCGCAGGCTGCACCGCAGAGAGGCAGTGGTCGGAGGCAGCGGTGGGCAGGCTGCCCCAGCGGCCGCAGCTGCAGGTGGTGAAACGGCTATCCAGTGGGAGAGGGCCGGGCCGGAAGTGCTGCTCTGTGCAGGGTCTCCTTTGCTTGCTAACGTGTTTGAGTGAATTGACTGCAACAGATGGGCCTTTCGGCTCCAGGCACCTTGGTTTCTGGGCCAGACCAGGGTGACTCCCACCCTGATGACCCTCTCCCCCCCACCAGCAGAGCAAGCTGCCCTAGAAGGAGCCTGAGAAGAGGCCCAGGCACAGCCCCTTGGGGAGGCAGATAGCCAGGGAAAGTGCTGTGGACTGAGTACAAAGCTGGGCTCACATCCCCCCCACCCAAATCTCCATGATCTGGAGCAAATCCTGCTTCTGGGGACCACAGTTTCCTTATATGTAAAATGAGAGGGTTCAATTAGAATTAATCTGGAAATTTCTTCCAAGTTCTGTATTACATCCATGACTGTGTCTTTTGAGCTTCCAACAGATAACGAGCCACTCTCAGTGACCAAAAAGAGAAGAAGAGAAGCCCCTCTAGCAATTCTATCCAAACAGTTATGTATAAACCATACCAAGGACCCCCAAGACCAAGTGCTTCTCCCCTTTCCTTGTCTAAGCCACACTGAACTCAACTAGTTGCTTTTGCTTCTCCCCCTCCCCACCCCATGTTGTCTGGAAGGATTTGTGAGATTTCAGAGTTCTGATGCCCCTTCTGGCTTCCCTTTAGCTGCGTGTGCACACGCACACATGTGTGTATGGAAAATACACACACGTTTCTTTGCCGAAAATAAAGCCGAACTATTGTAAATAAAATTCTCTGGCTAATTAAATTGACTGTGGGTGGTTTCTGAGATATCATTCTGTGATAGATTCTCGAGGGGGCAATCTAGGTAGGCCAGAGGGGGACTAATTTGGAAGTCTGATAACCAGAGGCTTATAAACAATTCCATTCTTCATCAGTGAGAAAGAAACCTTGTTTTCTTGTTCCCTAGGCCGTGAAACAGAAAGAAATTTGACTTCGCTGTTATTTTTAATATCCCATGTACTTTAGAGATCCCTGTCAACCCATTTTCCAATCTCCTCCCCACAGCTCTAGCTCTAAAGGGGTAGAGAGAGCAAAGTTCACCAGGTTAAGGGACTAGGCTAAGGCCACAGAGCCGATTCAGCATTTTCCCTCTAACTCCCGGGCCAGTGCTCTTTCCCTCTCCTGCCCTTGAGAAACTGGTCCCTAGTGCCAGCAGCTCCGTCACTTCCTGTTCGGACAGTGGGCAGCCTTGTCTCTCCTTCAGCCTTCTGAGCCCTGTGGAGAATGCTGGTCTGCCTCCACAGTGGGGTGTCTAGTAGGGTCTGCCAGCATCTGGCCGATTAACACAGATGTAGAACTCTTCATGGAAGAGGAGTCTTCATCTCAGGGTGAGGCTAGCTCTCAGGGAAGGGCAGATGTGACTGTTCACAGTGGCGCGGAGGCTGCCATCTGTCAGGCAGGATGGGGTGAGGGCGGGGGCACAGGGGTGGAAGCTCTGACACGTCGTGCGCGCAGCCAGAGCACCTTCTCCCTGCCCCAGCTGGACACACCAGTGAATGAACTGCCTAGTGACACAGAGGACAAGTCTTGTCAAGACCTCACCCAGAGAGCTGCCCTCTTTCCCCCACTAGTTCTATTCAAGGCTGCAAACTGACCTTGGTTTTCCCAAATGGATTGTTGGATCTGTTTTTGATGTGCATATACAAAGAATTTACTGTGGGAAAAGGGTTTGGTCTGCCCCAAAGTGCAATTTGAGTGTTTTTCCTTCTGTTGTGTGCTTATCTATCCATCTCAGGCAAGGAAACGTCCATGACATATATTGCTTTGCCTTTTGGTGGAGGCAGTTTCTCATATATTCTTTGTATCTTGAAGTAAATGGTCTGTGCCATAGACACTCTTCCTGATAGACTAAAATATGTTGGCTTTGTCAGATGAAATAGGCTTTGGGGCTTCATTTTCGAACTTTATCTCCAAATGAAAGTCTAAAATGCAAATCTTTGTCTCACAATTGGCCTTTGTCTGAGGCCAGGTCTTTTTCTCTCCCCACGTGTTCCAACTACTGTTGATACACTGCTTTTTTCTTTTTTTCCACTTGTAATAGTCATTTAATACTCTATATCTGTTCAGTTATCCATGATAACAGGAAGGGATCCTCGTTTTTAGAAGACATGATTAATTTGAAGAGCCCAATTTTGTCATTAAATTCAGCCCCTTTGGCTTCAAATCTTTTTTTTTTTTAAGATTTTATTTATTTGAGAGAGAAAGAGAGCATGAGCTGGGGAGAGGGGCAGAGGGAGAGGAAGGGCAGAAGCAGATCCCTCACTGTGCCGGGAGCCCAGGGTGGGGCTCAATCTCAGGACCCCGAGATCATGACCTGAGCTACCCAGGTGCCCCCCCCCCCCGCAATCTTTTATTGATACTTTGATACTTTTAGCGCTTGGTAAAACGGAATTGATAGTTCTGCCTTTTTTGTTCCAGATGAACTAATATTTAGTACCTCAGGGTTGGTGCACAAAAAGTCTAAAGCCAGGGTTTGGTTACACTTACACTTGTGGTGAAGCTAGTGCTGTGGTTTGACAATGGAGGACAGCCATGCACTCCCTAGGCCTGCTGGGTTGTTGTAGCTTTCCTAGGCACACTATCCTATGCCTTTGAGTTGTTGTGCCTTTCCCCATCAACTTTTTGCCACCGCTCCTAGAGACACTAGCCAGGTCTGTTGATCAGCAGCAGTCAAAGCAGAAAAAACCCAGTGGTTCACTTCCTCCTAACTCCTTGGCCAACTTCTCTGTACAGGGTTAGTTTTTGTTAGGTTAGTTTTAAGATTTAAGATCTTAAGATTTAAGATTTTATTTAATTGACAGACAAAGATCACAAGTAGGCGGCGGTGCGCGGGGAGCAGGCTCCCGCTGAGCAGAGAGCCCAATGCGGGGCTCGATCCCAGGACCCTGGAATCATGACCTGAGCCGAAGGCAGAGGCTTTAACCCACTGAGCCACCCAGGCGCCCCCGAACAGAGTTTTTAAGCAAGGAGACAACACAGCCCTAATCTTCATTTGATTACTAGCCATAGGAGAACACAGTGTTAAACATTGACCTTCACCTAAAGCAATTAGTCTGAGCTAGAGTATCAAGAAGAGTGAGGAGTTTAAAGGGAACCTCTCAAGTTGTGGTACGGCCAGTGCTCCCACGCATGGCTGCTAGGAGTATAAATGGGCACGAGCACTTTGGAAATGTACCTGGAAGGATTTACTACAGCTAAACATAGGCCGACCCTGATACCCAGCGACCCCACTGCTGGGCATATACACAACAGAAATGAATGCTGCGTTCACTGAAAGACGTCTCAGGAGTCTTCAGAGCAGTACTGTTCATTAGAACCCAAACTGGAAAGAACCCTAGTGTCCCTCAGCGGTGGATGGACAAACGGTGGCCCAGTCCTGTAGGGAATTGTGCACGCAATAACGAGGCATGAACTGCTGCTCTCGCAGACCTAATGTTGAACAAAGAAGCCGGACACAAGAGAGGAGGTCTGCCATGGTTACACGTACACAAAGTTGAAGAAAATCACCTGCAGTGATACAGGTCAGGATAAGGGCTGCCGCCTAGGAGGGAAGAGGTGGGGGATGCATTTTGATTGGGAGGGGGCATGAGAATTTCCTGCAGCGCTGGAGACCTGGCGTATTTTGATCTGAGGAGTGGTTATAGGGGTGTCCGCAGAAGTAAACGAGCTGTGACCTTCAGCTTCGTGCACTGTAGCAGGTATCTGTCAGACCTGCTCCGTGGGAAATCAGAGGCAGAAGGCTTCAAGACACCTGTCAGCGCAAACTGGGGTACTGTGCCTCTTGCCTCTGCTCTGTTTGTGGAGCAGTCAACTACACTACACTGCACTGCATGCTGCCTGACACGGCTGCCCGGTTTCCTAGTATGAGGTATTTTCTACGTAAACAGGAGGAAAATCACCAGTCATTTCTCTGCCTGTTCCTGGGCAGCAGGACCAGAGCAGGGCAAGAATTAATATGCAGAAGAATGGACAGGAAGCCTGTCTGTCTGTGCACATTCCCTGCTTCACATGGATCTTAACTCTTCCAGGCTCTCCACTCAGCTGCCCAGCTCTCTTGACAGGCAGTGGAAATGATTAATGATCTTTTTTAAAGCCAAGAAAAAGCAGCGAGGGTCATTGGCAGGGCCATGTCCTGGGTCCTGGGCCCTCACCCCTGATCAGTGGGCAGGAAGGCAGCTGTGTGACTGTCTGGAGTCCGTGCCCCCCAGTTGCATCTGGTCTCATTGGAATGGGCCTATTCTCTGTGGTGGGGAGAAAGTGACCCTCCCTCCCACACTCCTGCCATCTCCCATCTTTGCCTCCATTGCCCAAGGAGGCCATCTCCTCCATCTGCCCTCACCCCTGCCCTAGCTCTGTCTCTGCAGTCTGAGTGGCAGGAAGGAGAGCAAAGTGCCAGGGAGCAGGATATTTTTTTGTTTGGCTTCATCTGGCTGGAAACTTCTGATGACAGCTTTGGCCTGGCGGGTGCCAGTGCCCTGCGGCATTCCCACCACCCAAGGGTTAAAGCCCCAGGAGCCCCACAGCCTTGCTATGAGGGGGTCCCTGGCCCTCATAAAAGCCTTTTCTACACTGTCCCTCGGGCTGCCTCAGGCTCCCTGGCTGAAATCTGATAAGGGCGCTCTTTGTTGCAACTGTCAGTCTCTTTTATTGAGGAGGGAACTAGAGACCAGTGGCATTTCTTGGGGTACAGATAAGGCCCTGGATTCCTGTCAGAAGGAGCATGATTAATTACCCTCGATCCTAGCTCCCGCTTTGATAGCAGTGACTGACAGTACGCAGGCGGCCCCCATCAGGTGCTCACACACCGCCCCCCTCCCCAGGCGCGATGGGGGGTGGAGACTCAGCCTCCCGCAGCGCCAACACCAATGACCCACAGAGCATGCTCTGCAGTGGCTGCTTGCCTCCTTCCTGGTTCTTCGCAGGTGGCTTTTGCATTTACTGGGGACAGAGAACTATCACCTCTCAGATGAAGAACCTCCTTAGAGGAAGATGCCGTTGAGCCCAGAGAGCAGGCCAGAGACACCCCTCTTCCCTCAGGGTTGGGGAAAGAGGCCCACTGTGGCCACACAGCGGCCTTCCTAGGATAAGTTCCTAAACTGTCCATTTCAATATCACTTGGCAACATTATTCCATAATTCAGGCAAGCTCCTAAAACCAAGTCCCCCTCCCTTCAGTAATAATCACGACTATCAGTTTTTGTTTTAAGTTTTTATTCATAGACTCATGGGACTGAAAGTCATCTAGTCCAAATTCCTCATTTCACAGATGGGGAAACTGAGACCTGAATGTGTCGATCCCTCATCCCTAACCCCCTGTATGATATATTGGTTCCCTTTCTTGTTCAGAAGGTAAACTCAGCTTTTAAAAGTCCTCCTCTGCCTGCCCCCACCCCTTTCATAACTGAGTCTCCTTGGGACAAAGGAGATGGGTGCCAGGTCCGTTAGGCACAGAGCAGACTACAGACAGACTGGCCTGAGGATCCAGCCTCTTTCTTGGTTGTCAGAATTGAAGCCAGGGCAGGTTTTTTTTCCTGGATTTTCTGGGTAATGTGAGAAAACCATACCACCATCTCAAGTTAGCACTCAGAACAGTCTCGGCTTTGTTTCTGACAGCCCCCGGGGGGCCTCCTGCCCTGGGAGCTATTTTTAGCAGTTTTGCAGAGAGCCAAGTTCTGGGAAGAACACGCCCAGTCTCCTTATCCACTCATCTCTGAACCAGGGTGCCTGGCTGGACCACAGTGCGGGACTGTGGGGGCCACCACCTGGTGCCTTGTACCCCAGACCTGTGCTTTCTCCCCAGAGGGGCTAGGAAGAAGTCACTTTTGGTTAGATTTACAGCCTTGACTTCAAATGCCACTTTCTGAAACCTTCCTTATCTTCTCAGCCCCCCTACCTGCCCGTTTCCCCCTCCCGAAGCAGTTCTCAGCCTCATGCAGTCACATTCTACGACTATAAAAAGGGGCATTTTTTTTTTTCATGAAATTTCTACAGCTCTAACATTATTATCTTTCAGAGAAACCACCTCAGATAACTAGACAGTCCAGTGATTACTCAGAGTAAATGTATAATTCCTCTCTAGGGACTTGCCTCCAGAGGCAGTGTCAGCCACACCTGAGAACCTCTCACAACTCATCTTCAAATAAAATCAGTATAAACAGCCTGGTCGCTTCCTGTTCTCCTGACTTCCTTCCATGAATGACCATTTCTAAATGTAAAATACACCCTTTATGTTTAAAGGTTTACCACCATTGGAGATTCTTTTTTTTTTTTTTTTTTTTTTAAGATTTTATTTGACAGACAGAGATCACAAGTAGGCAGAGCAGCAGGCAGAGAGAGAGGAGGAAGCAGGCTCCCTGCTGAGCAGAGAGCCCAATGCAGGGCTCTATCCCAGGACCTGGGATCATGACCTGAGCCGGAAGCAGAGGCCTTAACCCACTGAGCCACCCAGGCAGCCACCTTTGGAGATTCTAATGAAAATGGTGCCAACTCAGAAGGCCATTTGCAAATGGATCTCCAAAACTGCAGTGTAGCTGGCTCTCCATGGTGACTGTTCTGGAGAAAGCAGTCGGCTGGGCAAGCCCCCGCCTGGTGCTTACACACGCAGCCGCGCCCATCCGGGTCTGGTACAGACCCGCCCGCATTCCGCTCTTTAACCCCTGCTTCCTCTTCTCTTCCACCCTACTGAGTGCAGTCGTAGATTCTTTACCTTCTCAAGGACCCCCGGCTCTCCATCCGTTCTGCTGCTAATGGTCCGCTTTGCGTGGGACGATGCCACAAAGAGCTTACACACGCTGAGCCTCTGTACGCCCAGGCTCTTTGCTAAGGGTCATGACCCTAATAAACCTGCTGGGACCTGAGAGGAGAAGGTGACTTCTGCTCAGGGCTGTCAGCCTCAGACATGTGATACTGGGGATGGGTCTGGTGGGCACACTGCCAGCACGACAGACGTGCGACTGAGGGTCCCCGTTGGGTAACCCATAGCTGGTTGTTTTGACTTTGAGAAACACCTTTTATTTCCATGTGCACGGCAGCTTAATCTATTAAACGCTCTAATACTTAAGGACTGGTGAAGGAGAAGCAGTCTCCGTCCTCCTTCACAGAGCTTGCAGTCCTCCTGGAATGCCAGGTGAATGTACGTGAGACAGAGACTAATCACCTGCTGAGCTTGTAGGGCTTGTAGTAGGAATTCTGAGAGAAGAAATCCCTCCAAACTGGGGTAGTTAGAAGATTCTTCCTGAAGGCCAGTGTGGAGAGGATTTGAGCAGAGGCAGGTCACATGAGGCTTGACGAGGGAGAGCACGAAGCAGAGAGTAGAGTAGAAATGAGCCTGGTTTGGGGAGGGTTGTGAGGAGACCGAGCTAAAGAGTGAGAGAGCGTGTTGTCAGGATGCTTGAAACACTTCAAAGGCAGTCATTCAAAGGGTGTGTGGGATCCAGGTGATGAGACTGGGTAGGTGTCAGGGTCTGTGGGTGTGGAGCAGGGGAGCTAGGGTCGTGGTGGCCGCGGTGCACACGTGGAGTGCATGGGTAAGAGGCCGCCATGGGCGGAAAGGAGGGGCTGGCTCTGGGGATAACGGTGGGCTCAGGTGAATGTTCTGACTTGGAAGTAACAGGTCACCCTGAAGATGTCCTAGAAGCTTTTGAAATGGGAGGAGACCTTGAGAATGGTCCTTCCAGAGTCTCCAGGTGGTGCCATGAGGATGTGAACTGGCCTGGGCCATGAGTGTGCTCGGGCAGACAGGCCTCCCACAGGAGGCAGACCTTAGCCCTGTCCTGCCAGGAGACCAGCTCTGCCACACCAGGCTCTCGTGTTTATGTCAGGAATTCATTTTATCATCCAGAGCAGCATAGGTAAGAGAAGTTAACCAACACAAGCTGTGTGTCCTGGCCGTGTACCCACAGTATCTCCTAGTTTACCTGTGAACCTTTGGGTCTAACACTGTGACCCCTTTGTGTTTGAGCCTCCGAGGACCAGCTGACCAAGATGGAGTTCTGGAGGACCTCCTGCCCCCTCCTCACACTTAGAAAAGAGGTCAGGTGCTGCCACACAGCACCCCCCCCCCCGTGTTCCTGCTGCTTGCTCTTCTTGGGACCCTTTGCTCCGTTCCCTCACGTGAATTACCCTGTGAAAGAGCTGCAGCAAGCCCGCATTTCGGGGCTGGGAAGAAAATACCATCCCATGACGGGAAAGAAGCAGGAGCAGCTGAGACAAACCGCACTTCTCGAAAATCAAGCTGGCTTACCGGCCACCAGTCAGTCATCAAGGCCTCGGCAAGACCAGGGCAGTGGGAGGGGGCCGAGGCAGAGGAGAGCAGCCTGTGTGCAGTACAAGGAGTTTGTCATCAAAAGGCAACAAGTCTCAAACCCTGCCCCGGCCAGTGACCCTTCCCTGTGGAATTCTCCCCTCTGACCTCTGGATCATTAATCCTGAGGCTGCCAAATGACAGTCATCCATCACGCCTCCTGCGAGCATCCCAGCGGCCTGTGAAAGGGCCCCGGGCCCGCCCTCCCTGCCGTCCCCTGGTGCTCATTAGTGGGCCTTCCTGCCTGGTGCCAGGCTTCCTAATCAAGTCCCCGGCTCCTCTCACTTCCCTTCGGGGCCAGTGGCGGAAGCCACTCTGACCCTCCCTCTTTCAGAGGCCAGGGAGGGATGGAGCGGTTAGTGGGGAGAGAGTCGTTCAGTGGCTTTTCATCCCCTGGAGACATGGTGTCCAGCAGCTCCTTTCACTCGTGGAGACAAGGGAGAGAAAACATTTCTCTGTCCTGCTGCAGGAGAGGAGGAAGCAGGCGGTATGCAAATGAAAACACTGTTACACTGTGTACACTGTTACAAAGTGCGCCAGAGCTGTGCTTACGGAGCTGTGCGTGTAGGGGGGCGGGCGGCGGGGGGGGGGGGGGGGGGGGGGGGGGGCGCCACAGAGTAGCATCTTCTGAAGGCCCCAGAGGAGTGTGAGTTACCACATCATTAGGAAAGAATCTGGACTCATCCTGCTAGTCAAAAAAACCCAAAAAACAAAATAAAACCCCACAGCAACCCAACTTTGAAGCCATCTAGTGCAGCCCTCTTATTTACAGAGGGGAAGACAGAGCCAGAGAGGCTCACAGAGCCTGTGAGTTGGACCTGTCTTTCTGCTCATCCGAAGGAGAACTGGCAGCTAGTCTGATAGCTTCCAGCTTTGGGAATTTGAGTCCGATTAAAGCAGATTCATGAACATATTTCCAACTCCACAAAAGCTGGGCACATGCATATGTCTTCTTTCTTTGCTTGATGACACAACGCTCTGTTTCTCTATTTGGACAATCCCAGGGACCCCCATCAACCGAATCCCCATCATGGCCAAGCAGATCCTGGACCTGTATATGCTGTATAAGCTGGTGACAGAGAAGGGGGGCCTGGTGGAGATCATCAACAAGAAGATCTGGCGGGAGATCACCAAAGGCCTGAACCTGCCCACATCAATCACCAGCGCCGCCTTTACCCTGAGGACCCAGTGAGTGGCCGGGGCCCTGGGGAAAGGAAGCCGACCTGGGAGAAAGGGGATGTTTTAACCTAGAGGAGAGGAAGGAAGGAAATTCCACTGTACAGAGGGCAAGATGGAGGAATTCTCAACGTAGCCAGGAGCTTTCTGAGACGAATCCCTTTCTAGACCTGAGTGATCGTGAGAGCCACCATTTCCCAAGTGTCTCCCTAGGCTACTTTGCCATTCTTTCTTTCAGACCTCACCATCAATCCTGTGAGGTAGGTGTTATCTCATTTTTCAGGAAACAGAAACGGAGTCTCAGAGTTTAAAAGGTTTGATCAAGGCCATACCAGCTAGTAGTGGTAGAACTGAGATTCCCCCCTGGGCTTCTGGCCCCGTAGCCACTCTTTCCAGGACATTGTTTCTGACGCAACACCTCCGCCCTAAGCCTAGCCCCCTCCTACCTGACACTCCGCTTGCCCAGCAACAGAGGACCTGGGATTTGGACCTATTTTCGTCATCATTTGAGTTAATTATGGGGGTCATAGGAGCAGGGGAACCAAGAGTAGCATCAAAGAGTGAGGGCCGAGGGGAATCCATTCACTGGATCACACTGGGTGTTGCTCTCTGGAGACTAAGGAATGAGCATCAGTGAGGCAGTACGCTAGAAGGAAGGGCTCCTCTCAAGGTTCTTGGATAGAGAAGTGCTGCTTACGATGTGAAGTGATGCAAAGTGATGCAAAGAAGGACAGGAAACATTGCTCATACCTGACCTGGCTGACTCAGAACGGTGAGGGCATCTAGGAGCCAGGAAGACATTGCCAAAACATGTTTCAACAGCACCTAAAATGGTGCCAAAACAAACAGAAAACATGAATGAAGATGTCCTTTATTTCTTTTAAAGAACGGTTTCCTCCAGTTGGAGCAGAGTTTGGTACAGTGTTGAGTAGCAGCTAGAGGGGCCTGGGACAGGGCATCCGGCCGCCCTGGACCTTCTCTTCTGCCAAGTGATCCTGTGTCCCAGAGGCCTGTCCCACAGAGAGCCATAAACTTAAACTGGGTGGCCTCTGGTACCGTTCTGGATTATTCTCCTCCCTTCTTTCCTTCCCTCCAGGTACATGAAGTATCTCTATGCCTATGAGTGTGAGAAGAAAGCCTTGAGCTCCCCAGCTGAGCTCCAGGCGGCCATCGACGGCAACCGGAGGGAGGGCCGGCGGCCCAGCTACAGCTCCTCCCTCCTTGGCTACTCGCCTGCTGCCGCCGCCGCTGCCACCGCTGGGGCCCCTGCCCTTCTCTCCCCACCCAAGATCCGCTTCCCCATCCTCGGGCTGGGCTCCAGCAGTGGTGCCAACGCCAGCAGCCCTCGGATATCCCCTGCAGCCACTCTCAGGAAAGGTCTGCAGGGCCCAGCGGGGAGGAGGGTGGGCAGGGCGGGAGTGGCAGAGCCCACTGTCGGGTGGGGAAGAGGGTTGTGAATCCATGAATCTGGTGCCTTTGCCAGGTGATGGAGTCCCGGTGACGACAGTGCCCGTGCCAAATCGCCTGGCTGTGCCCGTGAGCTTGGCAGGCCAGCAGGCCGGTACCCGGACGTCCACGCTGGAGCAGCTGCGGGAGCGGCTAGAGTCGGGGGAGCCCCCCGAGAAGAAGGCACCCCGGCTGTCAGAGGAGGAGCAGCGCCTGGTGCAGCAGGCCTTCCAGCGCAGCCTGTTCACCATGGCGCGGCAGCTGCCCATGAAGATCAGGATCAACGGCAGGGGTGAGCACTGGGCCCCAGGCAGGGCTTCCCCCATTCTGGGTGCCGACCTGGGACCCCCTGAGGGGCCCGTTGACCTCCCAGAACCGTCTTAGGGCCAGAAAGCCACATGGAGCTTCTGTGGCCCCTGGGACCTCAGCTCACCAAGCTGACCAGAAATTGCCTCAGGCAGCACCCTGTTCTCCAGCCAAAAAGAGGAGTTCTAGAAGGAGGAGGGGCCAGAGGCCCTCAGAGACAGCTGCTGTGCTGCTCTTCCTCACCAGCCTTTTGATCTGTCCAAATGAAAGGGCTTAGCCTTCCCCCGCAGTGCCTCCCCGGATGTAGATCTGGGCTGTGGGCGGAAGGCAGCACCTCCAGTCCCAGGCCTCCACAAGGAGGCCAAGTGCCTCAGGCCAGGCTGCCTGTGACCCTCCGAACCAGGGGAAGGAGGAAGTACAATTTTGGCGGCATCGTTGGCATCCTTCCCTTTCCTCCTCATTCTTCAGGTGCCCTGCCTTCTCCTCCAGAATCACACACTCCATGCCCCTTGTTCCTCCTTTCTCCCCCCAACCCCATGCACATTTTCTTTGCTATTCTTGCCCTTGACTCTATCGCAGAGCAAACTTTAGCAAGCACGTGAGGGGAAGAAGTCCGGTGCGGAAGGGGCTGTGCGTATTTGCCGGCAGCACTCCCTGAACCCTGTCCCCAGCTGAGGAGCAGAAAGACGCTGGTGGCAACAGCTCTGCTCTGTTCCCTCCCCTCTCAGGGCCGGTGCCTCTTGGCTGCATGGTGAAAGGGCAGAGTCTGGGGTGAGCCAGGCAGAGGCGCCGGGTGCCAGCACCTGCAGCTTTGCACAGATGGTCAGGTTGAAATGGGTTGCAGGTGCCAGCCCCACACTGGGCAGGCAGAGCCTCTCCTTGAGGACCCAGCCCACTTAAGGAGAGGAGGAGGAGGAAAGGCAGGTTCTCCAAGGTAGTGACCAGGTCTTCCTCATCTCCGGTTCCCCAGCCCGATGGGTGGTGGGTGCTTAGTTAGGGTTGATCAAATCACGTTGAAAGTGTCAGTGCACAGCTGGGAGCTGGGTCAGTGCCTTACTGCCTGTGATCCCTTTGCTTGGACAACAGAGAAAGCAGGGGAGTAAGTGGCTCGGCCGAGAACGGAGAAAGCAAGTGATAGGCCATTGGCAAGCCTGGCTTCTCTCGCCAGGCCTGACCCTCGGGAGAAGGTTGTAAGGATGCTTTCTGGACGTGGGAGGCCTCGGCCAGCTGTGGCCAGTCCAGGAGAGCGGGAGGGCCTTGGAGAGGACACCACAGTGCCAGGTGGCCTGACCAGGCCTGCTGTCTCCCTTGTCCCCAACAGAAGACAGATCAGAGGCCTCGGCTGCAGCACTGAACCTGGCCACAGGCAGCATCGGGAGCATCAACATGTCTGTGGACATCGATGGCACCACCTACGCAGGTAAGGCTCTCGGAGCTTTGAGGGCGGCCACGGCATGGTGGCCCTGGCTGGCCCTGCTTGTCACCCTCCCGTCTGAACCCCTTCCTAGGGCTGGCTTTCTTATATGTAGTCTCAGTGGTTAAGAGGTTTTTCCAGCCTAGGAGAAGCTGAGGGTTGCTAACGGGATGACAGGTTCTCCCCCAACCAGCTCTGACAGAACCATAGAAACCCTCCATCTGACCCTTTTGACCAATGGCTGGCTTGTTAATTGCAACTGTCCTTGAGTGTGAAGCTCTGTAATCGACTCCATCCCCTTTCCCTAAATATCATGTCCTGAGCCACCTCCGCCACTGCCGTCAGGGTCCTGTGACCCACCGCTCTCCTCCAGCCGGCTCAAGCCCGCTCTCCCTGAACACCGCCTGTTGCTCCCTTTCTTCACAACTGACCAAGGGCTGACAGGCAGGCGGAGGAATCTGAGTGTGGCCGAAGCAGCCCCTGTGCGTAGGATCCCACCCAGTCCTTCCCAGTTGTCCCTCTCAGTCTAGTTGGGCAGTGGTTTGTTTGTTGGCTGGTGGGTTTAGCACCTCTACCAGGTCTTTCCAGTTGCTAGAAACCAGCCCTTTCCCCATCCCCATGTCTTTGGTTTAGGTGTGAGTTTGGGAACGAGCCCACCGACTCTTGCTACGACCAGTTTGATGGGTGGGCCGGGGGAGCCTGCTGGCCTCGTGTTAGATGGCGGGCCTGGGACGTGCCCCATGGAGGGTCTTAAAGCTGAACCTTCCATCACACTGGGGCATTTCCTCAGGAAGTGCTCTGTCCCTTTGAATGCCCCTGTTCTGGGAGCTGGGTGCAGGGCCCCCGTGGGGCGCCGCACTGCAGGCCTCCTGCTCTGGCTGGCTCTCTGCTGGGCCACTGGCACTGGGTGTCGGCACTGCACCCCAGGAAGGGCCGGAGTTCCTGGAGGGCAGCCTGCAGAGACGCAGTGAGGCCAGTCAGATGGGTAAGGCCTCTGCCTGACATGGGGGGCCCCTTGAGGAGACCAGGCGAGCCAGCAGGCAAGACCTAGGTGTCCTTTGCCATCTGGTGGTGGTCAATGGTCTAGGAGTCTGGGAGGCTGTGAGAGAAAGCAGGGAAGAAGGGGATCTGTGTCTGGAGCTAATAATGCTGTCATCCTCTCTCAGGAGATAGGAGGGGATAAATGCCTCCTTCTCTCAGAACGGGGAGCAGTCAGAAGAGAGCCGAAGGTTTCCCAGACCTCACCTGCCTCAACCCCTGGTCCACTGTTCCCACCTGTGCCCTTTGTCAGTGGGTGTGCAAGTTGCATTGGCCAGGAACCAGGAAGTTGTCCCCGAAGGCCCCCAGAGCCGCTTGGACCCTGCTACTCTGCTCTCTCCCCCTCTCTTGCTGCCCTGCGTCCACTGCCCTGGTTTGGGCCTCTCCCCGCTGTTGGAGTAGCTTCCTGGCAGGCCCCAATTCCTCCCAGCCCCACAGAGAGCATTTTAAAACACAGATCTCATCATGTCCCTCTTCTTCTAAAAACCCTCAGGGGCATCCCCGTCACCAAGGTGCAGGGTGAGACCCTTCCCCCAAGAGGCATAAGGCCTCCCGTCTCTGTGGCCTGCCCAGTGGGCACTCGCCTTCTGTACCCCTCCTCCTGCTCATGGGTCCCCGCTACCAGGCAGCCTCCCCACCACAGCCCTGCCTGGCTCTGCTCTGCCTGGCACGCCAGCCCTTCCTCTGACCATGCTTTCTGCCAGCCCAGGCGCACTCTCCTCCTCCGGAGCCTTTCCTGACCAGCCAGGCCCTGCCTTCTGAGCCCTGCTCTTGGTTCCCTCCATCCCTGTACCACTGCACCCACAGGGCACTGGGGACATCTCCTCAAAAGCATGGCTTACATCTCTGCCCCCTGGCCGGCCCTGGAGCACCTGAAGGGGGAAGGCGGAAGGCATGCGGGACTTGGTCGGAGGCGCAGGGTGCGCAGGGGCGCACATCTGCGGGGCAGAGCGCACGGGCCCCATGTCTCCTCAGCTGCTCACACTCACTCCCCCCCTGCTGCCCCTGCAGGTGTGCTGTTCGCCCAGAAGCCTGTGGTCCACCTGATCGCGGGGCCCGCCCCCCAGAGCGTGGGTGGCAGCGCCAGTGGCAGCAGCAGCTCTCACTGCTCGCCAAGTCCTACCTCGTCCCGGGGCACCCCCAGCGCCGAGCCCTCCACCAGCTGGTCCCTCTGAGGGGCAGGACCCAGCTCCCCACGCCCCGCTCTCCTGTCGAGAGTGAAGGAGGTTGATGCACAGAATTTACCTCATCTCACGGAGCCCATGTCAAACACCATTTGGCCAGACTAGAGTTTGGACGTGTCCGTCTGTCCAGGCTTCGTTCAGGTCCTGCTGTACTCTGGGGACAGGGAGAGGCTGCAGGGGCAGGACAGGGCAGCGTTGTCCAATCAGGGATCGTCCTGGAGAACCGGGCGGGGTCTGCCGGCGTCCAGCTTCCTTCCTCCTTGGTTCCCAGGCCACCTCCCGTCCCGGGCACGGTGTATCGACAATCTGTAAGCCGGCACAGGGCTGGAGGCCCTCCACAGCCCTTTCCCTTTAATTTATTGCCCTTCCCCTTCCCTCTGTCATGACCCCAGGGTCACTGGCCTCTTCCCCAGCTCAGTCCTCCGATCTTTAACTCCCATGTGGGGCTGTGAGAGCTGAAGACCATGCCTTTGTGGCCCTTCACTCCTGAGCATGGGATGGGGCCCTCCTAACCTGCCTTCCCTACCATGTTTGGTTCCAAGGGTGTGGGTCCCTCAAATTCAAGTCTTGAGACCGTCCTCAGGTCCCTATACTCCCCTTTTAGTGGTCCCAGGAAGGGGCACACAAGGGCAGTCCTCAAGGTCCAGGGCTTACTGGGTACCTGCTGTGGGAGAGGCAGAGCCACAGGGGGCTGCCCAGGCAAGCCCTGGCACCCGTTTCACACTGACCCTTTTCTGGCCCTCCCAGACCTCACGCCTTCATTCACCCTTGTTGGCCAGCTCTCCCAAGAATAGCCCACTTGTCCCTTGGGCCCTCCCTTCTCATGGGGCCACCTCAGCCCCAGCATCCCCAGACCTGCTGATGTCAGGTTCATTGAAATACCTCAGATTTGTAATTGTTGATGTTTGATTCTTCAGGAAGTATTTGCATCTCTGAAATCTTTTTTATATGTGTTTTTCTGACTTTTTTGTTTTTAATTTTTATTGTTGTTATTGTAGCACCAAAGAAATGAAAGCAGATTACCCCCAAAGCCGAGCAAACATTTGGTACCCCAGCCCCTCTAGCCCTTCGCTAAAACCCCAGTGAGGAGGCGGGGAGGCAGGCAGGAGAGATGACTCAGGGATCAGAGTGGTGGGGAAGGCGGTGGAATAAGAGGCCCATGCTCTCGAAGGTTGGGTCCTGAGACCACACAGTTCGGGAGATGGCCCCTGACCCATTTCCTGCTAGAGCAGGGCTTGTCCCACACCCCTCCCTGGCTCCCCAGGCTGGGGACAGAATGGTTGCCCTTCACTCAGCATTCCCATCTCAGGGTAGGGGCAGGCCAGAGAGGCTGAGCCGCCCCAGGGGATAAGGGGATGCTCTTAGAAGAGGAGAGAACTCCGTCCTCCTCTGGGACCCTGGGCTGGAGCAGGCTGCTCCAGTGTTGGAAAGATGAGTGATTGCCACGCCAGGCTCACCTCTCACTGAGTAGGCCCTGCAGAGCTCCTGGAACACCACCCACTGTAACGTCATCAGGCTTTGGTGGTGACAGGCCACGCTGCCTGCAGGAGCCCTCGCATGACTAGCATTCTGCCCTGTCTATGAAAGGAAGGGGAAATCAAAAGCTTGAGCACAAAACAGCTACCTCAGCCTGGTGAGCTGCAGCTCTGCTGGACTGCCATCTTCTCGCCCCTTCCCCAGCCTTCCACACACTCTCTCTCCCACACACACTCTCACACAGCCCTGCCGCTGGGGCCTGACCCTCTTCTGGCCTCAGGAGCCTTCCCACCTTACCCACTCTGGTGGGCAGAGAAGGGCATCTGGGATCTGGTGCCATGAAGGAGCCCAGTTGGCTGGCGCTGGGCCCACCTGAAAGTGTCACAGCATTTGGCCAGTTTGTCTTTCTCAGGGGTTTGGTCACGAAGGATGGACTCTTCCCAGCCGGAGGATGCAGGGACAGCATACTGTGGCTTTCTGGTCATTGGATCCTCTCCCCTTCCCCAGGCAGCTTGAAAGCCCAAGAGTGGGGATGCCAGCAGGTGTCCCAGGAACAGGGACCCTGGCAAGAGAAGCTTTCCCTGAAGGCCACAGGGCAGGCCGTGGGCCAGGACTGCTCCGGCCCCTCCCCACCCCTCCCCTCCCTGTCTCTCTGTACTCTGGCCAGGAAAATGTGCTAGCACATGGGTAGCCTAGGCAGTGATAAATACCTCAGACGTCCTCTTGCAGCAAGTGTCTGTATATGTGGTGGTTATTTTCTATCCTACATGTTCTCGAATGTTTATATTTCAATAAACCTCTACCTCTTCACACAAGCAGGTCTTTCCGGTGCTTTCTGTGACTGTCCAAGAGGGCAGCAAGACCCCAGAGTGCTCAGCCTTTTTTTCTGCCATGAGGCACATCCTGTGGCTACAGCTCAGTGTCGGTGCAACCAAAAGAAGTGGGCAGGGAGGGAAAGCATGGGGGATCTCTGACTGCCCTCTTCCACAACAACGCATACCCCACCTGTCCGTGCAGCCCTCCAAGGCAGAGGGGGACCTCTTTGCCATTTGGAAGTACTAGCAAATGTGGGAGACACTGGGACAGCCTCGAGCCTCTCTCACTGATTTCTAAAGACCTTTTGAAAGAAATGATGAGTCCTTTAGTGCTTTTTTTTTTTTTAAAGATTTTATTTATTGATTTGAGCGAGAGAGAGAGCAGGAGTTGGAGGAAGATGGAGAAGCAAACTGCCCGCAGAGCAGGGAGCCCAACTCGGGGCTCAAATCTGAGCACCCCAGGATCACGCTTAACCAACTGAGCCACCCAGGCAGGTGCCTTTTTAGTGCTTTTTTAAAAAAAGTAATCTTGGGGCGCCTGGGTGGCTCAGTGGGTTAAAGCCTCTGCCTTCGGCTCAGGTCATGATCCCAGGGTCCTGGGATCGAGCCCCGCGTCAGGCTCTCTGCTCAGCAGGGGGCCTGCTTCCTCCTCTCTCTCTGCCTGCCTCTCTGCCTACTTGTGATCTCTGACTATCAAATAAATAAAATCTTTGAAAAAAAAAAAGTAATCTCTACACCCAGCGTGGGGCTCAGACCCACAACCCTGAGATCAAGAGTTGCCTGCTCAACTGACTGAGCCAGCCAGGCACCCCAGCCCTCTAATAACTGGTAACCAGTAGTTGGTATCACACCTGACAGCTTCCTGTGACACCGCAGGGGACTGCCACGTGGAGCCGCAGTGGGCCTAGCCTACATGGACACAGAGATGAGGAGAAGCAGAGTCCAGAGACCTCTGAGGTGGAAACAGTGCACATGACTGCAGGGGTGGAGGTGCTGAGGGAGAAAGTGGCAGATGATTAAGGCTCCTGACAGACCTAGAGAACCTAAAAGAGCAAGGCACCAGGCCACTGCAATTCTGTCCCATTTCAGGTTAACAAAACACAAAAGAATATCTCAAACTCAAATTAGACCCTCCAAAAGACTACTGAAAGATACTGGTATTTAAAATGGCAAACTGGGGCTGGGAGAGTGGGGGATGCCTGGGTGGTTAAGCCTCTGCCTTCAGCTCAGGTCGTGATCTCAGGGTCCTGGGATCGAGCCCCACCTCGGGCTCCCTGCTCAGCGAGGAGTCTGTTTCTCCCTCTCCTGCCTGCCACTCAGCCTGTTTATGCTTTCTTTCTCTCGTCAAATAATATCTTCTTTAAAAATTCAAAATGTTTTTAAATAAAATGACAGACTGGGAGAAGGTGCAACACAAAGTGTGTGTGTGTGTGTGTGTGTGTGTGTGTTAATGCTTACTGTTAAAAGTTAATGGCTTAGTCTTTAAGCATCTGCCTTTGGCTCAGGTCATGATCCCAGGGTCCTGGGATGGAGCCTGGCATCCGGTTCCCTGCTAAGCGAGCCTACTTCTCCCTCTGCCTGCTGCTCTCCCTGCTGTGCTCTCTCTGTCAAATAAATAAAATCATTTAAGGGGGGGGCAAAAAGAAGGGCTGGGGAGGGGGCAAAGTCATGAACAGGTGTTTTTTAGAAGAGGAAATAAAAATGCCTGGACTTCATTGTGATCAAGGAAATCCACAGAAAACCATTCCATGCCATCAGATTGGCACAAACTTTAGTTTTACAATACTGGGTCTTGGCAAGGATGGCGAGTAATGGAAACTCTCACAGACTGCCAGGGAGTGTAAATTAGTCTAACCACGTTGGAAAACACTTTAGCATTACCTAGTAAAGTGACACATGCCCAGCAATTCTGCTCCTAGTTTCATACCCCAAAGGAACTCCAAGGGTGCCCCAGGAGACCTGACAGCAAATTTCTGAAGAGTGTGTGCTGTTTAAATTCTTTGAATGAGGGGCACCTGGGTGGTTCAGTCGATTACACATCTGCCTTCGGCTTGGGTCATGATCCCAGGGTCCTGGCATTGAGCCCCCACATCAGGCTCCTTGCTCAGGGGGGAGTCTGCTTCTTCACCCTTTCCCCTGGCTTGTGCTGTCTCTGTCTGTTCTCTGTCTTAAATAAATAAAATCTATAAAAAATAAAAAAGCTGTTTGCATGAATTAACTACTTGGATCCTCTACACATTTATGAGATGGGACTATTGTTACCATTTTACAGAGCCCAAGACTGAGGTACGGAGAAGTTGAGTAACTAGCATGAGGTCCTTTAGCTAGTGAGAAGAGCTTGTAGAGGGGTTATAATTCAGTGGTGACAGCGCCCAGAGCCTGCCCTCCCAGGAACAGCTAAGCATTCTATACGCATTGTCTCATTTCCACTCCACCCACATCCTTATGAGGCAGTGAGTTTGTTCATTTTACAGATGAAGAAACTGAAGAGCAGAAATGTGGCCAAAGTCACACATCTGGTGAATAGCTGGGCGGGGGATGGACTCTGATCAGCTGCCCAAACTCCTCCTGCAGGTTCCTCTCTTCAGTGAGGGGCAGGGGCAAGCCAGCCCGGGGACAGAAGGAAGCAGAGGTTGGGGCGGGGTGGGGAGTCTAGGTGTCCCAAGTCTCCGTTCTGCCCACTTGCCCCTTGCTCTGCACAGCCGGGAGTCGCCTGTCGGCCACTAGCAGCCCCAAAGTTCCCCAAGAGCAGCGCCGCAAACTGCCCCCATCTCATTGGCTAGAATTGGCCACGTGCCCTCCACATAGCCAGTGGGGGCGAGGGGGCGGGACAGGGAGGGAAGCCCGGACGCCGGCTGCACCTTCGCCTGTGGGTCCCTGCCCAGAAGGAAAGGGGAGTCGGTGGCTTGCGGCTTCTGGAGGAAGGTTCGGAATCACCACCGCAGGGAAGGGAAGAAGGAACAGACCAGAGAGGCAGGACCGGGACGAGTGGGGGCCCTGCTACGCTTGGAAACAGTGAGGTACAAAGCCGGCCGCTGCTGGGACACAGGGACCGAGAGGAAGGCCGGGGCGGGGTCGCGCTGTGCGCCCGGAAGCAAACTGGAGTCGGTCTGCGGCGGTGAGCCGGTGCAGGGTGGGTTCCTGGCCGGAGGGAGGGCTGTCCAGGAGCGCCGCGCTCTGGAGCGCGCTGGGTCCTTGGCAGGGGACCCAAACCACCCGGGTCCATGTAAACAGAAAGGAGAGGGATTTATTTTCAGGGTGTGGAGGAGCCCAAGGACAGCGGGACCTGGGCTGCCCATGGAAGGTACTCCTCTGCTGAAGACCAGCCCACCCTGCTGCCCAGGCCCCAGGGCAACATGACATGACCGTGCCAAAGGTCAGGTTTATGTCTGCTGCGTACAGGAGACCTCCTGGGCTGAACCAAAATATCTCCATCCCAATTCCACTTCCTGGAAATTGTCGGCTCCATTTGCTGTCACTGAAATTCAGCCTTTTCCACTGTGAAAAAGAGCAGTTGACACTTCCCAACTTCTGTGTCCAGTCTTCAGCCCTGGTGAGAACTATGATCTTGTCTCAAGTCTAGTGATCAGGAAGGGGCCATTGGCTCAGTTGGGCTCAGGACCCCGTGCTAGACACATCCACTGAGAACTCGGCTGCCCCCACAGCGGTGGTGTGAATGGCAGGGAGGGCAGAGAACATTTTGCAGAAGAGGACACTGGAGAAGCAATCTCAGAGGTATTCTGTCCTTCCACCCTGCCAGAGTCCCCCTCTGCAAAACTCTGCTTCAGTTAAGTCAGTAGATGGAGAGAGTGTAGAGCAACAGAGTTGAGTAGGGTTTGGATTCTGGAAGCACATGGCCCAGCTGACAGAGCTCCGTAGGGCAAGGAAACACACAGCAAGGTGGGGAAGGAAGTTCAGAAAAAAAATGAGGGGCGCCTGTGTGGCTCAGTGGGTTAAGCCTCTGCCTTGGGCTCGGGTCATGATCCCGGGGTCCTGGGATCAAGCCCCATATTGGGCTCTCTGCTCCGCAGGGAGCCTGCTTCCCCCTCTCTCCGCCTGCCTCTCTGCCTGTTTGTGATCTCTGTCAAGTAAGTAAATAAAATCTTGAAAGAAAGAGAGAAAGAGAAAATGACCAGGTAACCTCGAGGGAGGTTAACTCTAGGCCGGCCTTGCTTGTGGCCATTGAAGATGGCCATTCTTTCAAGCTTGAAACCGAAAAACCACCTTTCTGGGACAGATTCGGGGAACCAGGGGTCTTAGCTGCTGTTCTGCTAAGTGAATTTGGGCAATTTACTGCCCTTGTTTGGGCAGTTTCCCTATTGTAAAATGGGGACTATAGAGTGATCTGAGGCACAAGTGAATCAGAACTCACTTTGAAAAGTCTAAAGCCCAGTGCCCAAGGCCTTCACCAGAAAGCAGAAGGTCTGTGGTCATCATTCTGCTGACACCAGAGCAGTGAATGGACCAACAAAGCCCCACAAGGAAACCAGCACCCCACTAGCCACTCCCTGCCCAGCTCCTAGCCACAGGGTCCTCCTGGGAAAGGGCAACGGGCCTCATGCACTGGCAGTCAGGGGCCTTGTATCAACATGGGCATTTCAGGCCCTGTGGCAGGCAGGGGACAGGGAGACCTCTGACTATAACCACCTGTGACAGGTCCCACTGCTCAGGCCTGACAGAAACCCCAGCATGAGGGGATAAAGGCATAGCCTTACAGGCCTGCCCTCTCCCCAGGGAGTCCTTGCCCACCCCTGGTTCCTGAAGCCTATCAGTCCACTGTCACCTCACTGGGGGCAAAGGGCTGACCTCAGTGTCTTGTTTGGCAGAGTGAGGCTGTAAGCCTCAGTCTCCACACCACCTTTCTCCCCCAGTCAGGGCAGTGCCCCAGTTGCCAGCTTTTCTCAGACCTCTCTTCAATGGCTCTTGGGCTTTGTCTGACATCTGGGGACAGAAGAAGCAGCAGCTGACCCCACAGAGGGCAGAGAGGCAGGCCGGGTACCAGTGAGGAGTAACTCCAGCTCTTCCCAGGGAGGGGAGGCGAACTGAGGAGTCCTTCCAGAACCAGCAAAGGCCCAACTGGAAGGACCCTTTGGGCCTTCCCCGCCCCCAGCTTGCAGATGGGGAGATGAAGGCGGATAGAGTAACTGGGCCTGGGTCCCCTAGGGAGGCAGGGCTCACTCCGCCTGCCCCTCTGGAGAGTCCCCAGCTCTTACCTTCAGGTGCTGAGAGGTAGGTGGCTGGAGGTCCCTGCCCTCCCTGTGCTGGAGTGCTGATGCTCAGAGCTCCAGCTCCCGCCCTCTGGGGACCCGGTTCTCAGCCTCAGGGTCAGAACTCTTGGCGTCTCCCAGGTCCCACCTGCAGGTAGGACCCCATTCTCTAGGGGTCCCCGGAGAGCAGCTGAGGCAAAAGATAGGAATCCCCACCCCACGAGGCTCCTCCATGCAGAGTGAGAAAGGGGAGGCCCTCCCTGGTATGCAAGTGTAAGACAGGACTGTCCCGGGCAGTGGAACTTGCTACATTGTCCATCACCGGCAGCTGCACGTGACTGCACATGGTTTCCTGAGTTTATTAACTGTAAATAATAACTTGTGGACGAAATACTGGATAAAGAGACATTGTGACTAAAGCCCTCTGTGCAGGTGGTCTTGGGCACACATCCATGGTTTTATGACCTTAGTTCTGACTCCCCCTAACTGGACCCCAGGGGAGACTCAGGGGGACCAGGCAACAGGCACTGAGCCAGGGGCACCGTCTCATGTAATCCTCACGCCAACCTCTGAGGTAGGCAAGGTGGTATCCCCATTTTACAGATGCGGAGACTGAGGCCTCGAGAAGGCAGACTTGCTCATTGCCCACTGAGCTGGTCAGTGATGGAGCTGACGCAAGCACAGGACTTCTTGGCTCTGAAGGCCACTCTCCTTTCATTCGTGACCCCAGGCCCAGGAACCCAGATGTCCTAACTCCCTGTGCCTCCAGAGCCCACCTAGCCATGCCTCTCCTGCTTCTTCCCCTGTGCCCCCCTCCCCAGAGAGAAGGCAGACCAGGAGATGATACATCAAGTCCCAGGCCTGGCACTGTTCCGCTTCCCCCCACTGCCCCCCCAGGGATGAGAGGGCTCTCTTAGCATGTCCCCAGATGTCCTCACCTGTCTATCCCAGATCCTTACGGGAAGGGAGGAAGTGTGAGCACCTCTGTGAGGGAAGGGGATTTCTCTCCACAGAGCCCCTCAGATCCGGGTGCCCTCACTCCATGGTCCTCACTTTTCTACCAGCTGCTGCTCTAACCCCAGCTTCTTGGTGAGGGCTCTCTGCCACCTTGGGGAAGAGGGCAGAGGGCAGTGAGTGGCGGGGAGGGGTTTGAGTGAGTCTGGGAAGGGCAGGTCAGGGGCACGGGGGATTGGGCATAGGGGACTGTGGGCTCCCTGGGCGTGCAGGCCCGGCAGAGGCACAGAGGTGGAGGGGTGCCGAACACCGGGTTCTGGGCACCTTCTGGGGCCGGCCGCTGAGCCCCTCCAGCTCTGGGTCCCAGATTTTCTGGAGCTCAGCACACATCTAGGCCAACTCCAAGCCCATCCTATAGGGAAGTCTGGGGAAGGGTGTGGAGAGGGGAGTTCATTGGCTCCTAACCTGATCTGGTGCTGCAGGACATCACCCCACCCTGCTCTCGGAGGCCTATTCTCATGGGGGCCTGCCTGGGAACTCTGCCTTGACCCAAACAAGGGGCATAATGGCTGTCAGGTGCTGGGAGAGGCTGACAGAACAGCCCTCGCTGGAGGCAGCAGGATGGCCTCATTCCGCTCCTCTACTCTGTACAGGTGACTACAGAGTCCCCCGAATCCAAAAATACAAATGGTGATACTCCCTCAATGCTCCCTAGACGCTACACCGCCCAGCCTGAGGGCTCTCTGAGAGCAGGCCAGGTCTCCAAACCCTCCCCCGTCTCCCTGAGTGAGGTCCCTGGGCACCAGGCCTGGCCTGCAGAGGCTTAGCCCTGATGCACTTTGTACAGAGGAAGAGCTGAGCCACGACAGCCAGGGCTACTAGGCCACTGCCTCATCCGTGTGCTTAGGAGTCCTGTCCTCCCCGCCTGAGAGGTCCAGGGAGGACTCCCCAGGGCCCTCCCCCACAGGCTGGGGAGTAGGCTTGGCTGGTGCCTACTCAGCACGTGCCAGTCTTGTCCCCAGACCTCCGCAGGGGGCTGAGGGGATGCGGAGCTCACCTGCCCTGTGCAGACTCTGGGGGCTGGCGGGGTGGGGAGGCTCTGCCATGGCCTGCACCTGTGGGAAGAGGGTGGGCCATTAGGACTCAGGGACACTGGCCTCCCTTCCAGGCTGACTGGACTGTCCAGGTTCTCCTTCTTGTTCTGGGCTCAGGGCAGGCCCAGGCCACACTGATCTGAGGGTACCCCAGGCAGCCTCCAGCTCCTCCCCACCTTCCACCTCTGGATCCCGGCAGGCATCTGATTTTTCTTCCCCAGAGCCCGCCTCTTGCTGTGGCTGGTCCATCTGAGGGGACCCCATCCTCTTGTGCCCAGAAACACACACACAGGCTCTTGGGTCTGGGCAGGGCCTGGCCTGCAAACAGGAGTCCAGTGTCCAGCCTGGACCCTAGCCTGCCCAGGGGCTCACTGAGCAGGGCCCACCGCTCCTCACAGCGGCCCGTCCTGCGGCCCCTACGGTCTTTCTACAGCCATGTCAGGGGCCTGGTGTTAAGTGAGGGCAAGAGCAAGACAGAACAGCTGGGTCCCCCAAATCTCCAGTCAGATCCAACCCACCCAACAGGAAGGTAACAGGAAGCAAATTGGGAGGCGTTACGGGTTGAACTCTATACTCCTGCCAAAAAGCTATGTTTGTGTTCTAACCCCTAGTATCAAGTGAGGGCAAGAGCAAGACAGAACAGCTGGGTCCCCCAAATCTCCAGTCAGATCCAACCCACCCAACAGGAAGGTAACAGGAAGCAAATTGGGAGGCGTTACGGGTTGAACTCTATACTCCTGCCAAAAAGCTATGTTTGTGTTCTAACCCCTAGTATCAAGTGAGGGCAAGAGCAAGACAGAACAGCTGGGTCCCCCAAATCTCCAGTCAGATCCAACCCACCCAACAGGAAGGTAACAGGAAGCAAATTGGGAGGCGTTAAGGGTTGAACTCTATACTCCTGCCAAAAAGCTATGTTTGTGTTCTAACCCCTAGTATCTCAAAATGTGACCCTCTTTAGAGATAAGGTCTTTGCAAGGTAATCAAGGTAACACGAAGCCATTAGAGAGCGCCCTAATCTAATCTGTCTGGTGTTCTTCTAGAAGGAAAGTTTGGACACACACACCCCTGGGTTCGCTCTTTGTCAGGGCAGCCCTAGCACACTACCACAGAGGGGGGTGAGGCGGAACCCCGCGCGGCAGCTCCCTGGCCCCAGCAGGACCCTGACTGGAAGGGGACCTCTCCCCTCCGGGCAGCCACGCGTGCGGTGGCGTGAAGCACGGACTGACGGGAGTGACGCTTCCGTGACTGCAAGCCACGCGAGCCTTTTCCACGCTTGCCGGCCGGAACCCTCATACGCCGCTGATGGAGAACTGCAGCTGCTCTCGGTGTCTGTTTCTTGGTTTACAGATGAGCCCAAAGAGAGAGAGTGACTTGCCCAAGGTCACGTGGTGAGTGCGCTGTGGAGACATGGTTTGTGCCAGTATTCAGGCTCCAGAGCCCACCATCAACCACTAATTTGGGAACAGCGAAGAGCAGAGAATCTTGGGATTGAGCAGAGGAAGACAGACTGGGGTAGAGCCCAGGAAAGGGTCAGGGTAGAAGGAGCTTGAGGTTGGGATGGATGGAGGTAGAGGGTGCTGGTGGCCCTGGGAGCCCCTCGCACCCTCTTGCCAGCCAGCTGTTGCCCACTCTCCCTCAGGGCCTCTGCCCTGCTGCGACTTTGGCCATTTGGTTGCTCCCCGTGGCACCCCTGCCGATGACCCAGGGCAGAATCCTAGGCCACCCTCCCTGGACAGGCACAGAGCCCAGGACACCCGCTTGCTCACAGAAGATGAGTCCTGGGCAGGCCTCCCTGGGCACTGGAGAAAAATGGCCTACACTGTCCCTGAGAAGCAGAGGACTGGAAGGCCCTAGAGTTGGGGCCCATGTGGACACTGGTTTGGGGGTCCTTTGCATGTTGTTTGCATAGGGCCCCCCCCACACACATCGCTTCCTTCCAGGGACCTGAATCTGCCCAAGGGCCCAGCCCCCCGGCACTGTGTGCCCTGCTTTCTCACTGACATAGTTCACTGCAGACCCCCATCTTGACCAGCATGCACCCCCAGAAAGTGTAGACTCTCTCTCCAGGCCCTGGGGAGACACTTCCATCCTCAGGGGTCTGGATCAAAAAACAGACAAAAACTTGAGATTTCTTTCCATACAAATTCACAATCACTGTCTGTATAAATACACAATCACGGTTGCAGACAATCACAGCAAATATGCTGCCTTGCAGAATGAACAGCCCTCTCAGAGCAAAGCTCCGGACCCCAGCTTGAGATACACTGATTCAGACCAACCCCACATTTCATGAGGCTCAAGGCCAGCTAAGCAGGGCTGCCGAGACCCTCTCTCATGCTCCTTCCAGCTGGACCAACAGATCAGCCCCACTGCGGCAGAGCGCGCCCCCAACCTGGGGCTCTGCATCTCTGCTTCTCCCAGCCACCTCCTTGCTGCCTCTGTTTCTCTGTGTCTGTGCATCTGGGAACAGGTGTGTGTCCACCAGTCTGTCTGCCTGTGCACACAAACGTTTGCCCTGGAGACTAAGGGAGGGCACCAGCTGGAAGGAGGCAGTCACTAAACGAGTTCAAGTGTGGTGGACAGGGCCCGGGGCACCCCACCCTTGCTCTGGCCCCTGATGCACATTTTACCCCCTTACCCGCTCGGCTTCTCAGTTGGGGCAGGGACTGTTCACAGCACTGCCACCTTCATGCCTCTTGTCTTTGGGCCTTTGCATGTGCTCCACACGTGGCCATCTTTTTCTTTTCTTTGCTGAGGATGCCTGTTCATCCTTCCATGACAGTTCAGAGGCTCAGAAATCCCCTCGATATGGAGGACTTACCGATCTGCTGCACATCCCCCCAACTCCCACAGTGTCTGCCCCCTGAGCAGGCATATTAAATTGTAATTGCTCACTTGACGATTGTGCAGACCCAAACCACAAGCTTTTGGGGACAAGGAGTGGTCTGATCGGACTTCAGTCTCCTGTGCACAGAAGAGGCCAGAAGTGGATGTTCAGTGAACGTATGATGGATGGATGGACAGACGGACGGACGAATGGATGAGTGGGTGGCTGGGTAGAACAGAACAAGGAAGCTGCAGGAGAAGGGGAAGAAGTGTAGGGTAAAGCTATCGGGCGTCCTAAGAGCAGGAAGAGACTAGCTCACCGGCAGTAGGGAGGCCTGGGCAATGGGGAAGAGAGCGAGGAGGAGGGGCCTGTGGGAAGGAATGGGAAGGCAGACAGAGGGCCCCCAGCTGGGGAGATTTTAATGGTTTCTTTACAAGTTGCAGAGATGTCCTCACTATGTCTCACTGGCTGGGATGGGGACTGGGGCAGAGATGCCTCCTCCGAGGCCCCTACACACACAGCGTCTGTCCTGGGCACTCCCACTCCCAAGCCTCCTGACTTGAACCCTGCAGCGAAGGTCATCTTGCCTCCCTGCCCCCCACCCTCCAGCCTGGCTCTGGGTCAGCAGCAGGGTCTTGGCCACGTGTGGCAGAGACAGGACTTGTTGGAGCTGAAAGATTTCCCACAAGCTCTCCCAAAAAGAGCCAGAATGGGACAAGCAGGAGTGTTGATACCTGGGAGAAGGGAGGCTGGCTTTGGCCACATGGTTCGGGATTTGGGGCTCAGTATTGTTGCAGCTGGAGACAGAGGCTGGCCCACCTCCTGCCTACAGGGTCATCTCACCCAGTGGGGAGCAGGACACCCACTCCAGCTTAGACAATCTTGGGGCGGTTGCCTGAGCAGCCACTTGCCGGGTCTCCTGGCCAGGGGCCACCCCCAGTACTGCCAGCCACACTGCCCTCCCCACACGTGGCCTTGGTGCTCTGCCCCCGGGGCCTGCCCAGGGCCCTCTGACTCCTGCTGTCCTTGAGGCGGCCAGGACGGCTGCTGTGAACAGACCACTGGTCACTGGCACTTCTGCCTAGCTCTTCTGAGTCTCCTGTTCACCTGTGAAGACCTCCCACTCCACCCAGTCATGGCTTAGCATCCATCGGGGCTGTGGGGCTCTTCCAGAAGGCCTCCTCTAAACCCAGTCCCTAGAGGCTTCTCTGAACTCCAGGCTTTGGTTCTGGACCAGATGATTTAAGGATGGACAGTACCAAGACACACAGTACCGAAGGGCGCTCTCTTTCCGGGATGTGAGTGGTGCGTGCTAGAGTAGTACTATGTCAAGGCCCTGCTCCAGCCTGTCCCTCCTGGACACTCTCTTTTCCATGCTGTCCCTAGGGTCCCTCCCTGACTTTGGAATCCCCCAAGGACAGGGCCCAGACTCCCGTGCTTCTCTGCCCCCTGCTACAGGTGGACACAGGCTGGCTCAGTTGGCGCCCTGGATACCCCATGGGGCTGACCCTGCCGGCTGTCTCGGGCCCCCGGGGCAAGCATCAGCAGTTGCTCTGCGGGAGGATCATGTCCTGAGCCTAGGCAGGGGTTAAGACTCCACCAGGGCCCCAAAGTGCCTGGGCCCTGCCCCACCCCACCCCTGCAGGCCTGACACCAGCATCTCCTGCAGGTCCGCTCAGTCCAGGATCCTGGGGTCTCCTCACAGCCTCCAGACCACACTGTTGTTTTTTGCTTTTTGTTTTTTTTTTTTTAAGATTTTATTTATTTATTTGACAGAGAGAGATCACAAGTAGACGGAGAGGCAGGCAGAGAGAGAGAGAGAGGGAAGCAGGCACCCTGCTGAGCAGAGAGCCCGATGCGGGACTCGATCCCAGGACCCTGAGATCATGACCTGAGCCGAAGGCAGCGGCTTAATCCACTGAGCCACCCAGGCGCCCCCAAACCACACTGTTTTGACACTGAATGAGTTCTTCCCCATCCGTGGGGCTTTGTTTTCCCATCTGAACCAGGAGGGGAGTTGGCTGGGTAACAGCAGGGTCTTCCCAAATGATGGGGGTGGGGTTGTCCCTCTCTGGGCTGCACAGAAATCTTTGCATGTCCCTCCCTCCCTCCCCAGCTGCTACTCCAAGAATGAAGACCAGAGAATGAAGTAAAGGTAGGGCCAGTCTTCGGGGCCCTGCCCATGCACCCACTTAGAGGAGGCTCTAGGCCAAGGGGCTGTTGGCTCCTCTGGTCCAAACACAGCTGGCCTTTTCTACTTCTATCTGCAACGGCAGAATCCTGCCCGACCTCTTGCCACTAGGCCCCTCCTGCACGACTGGCGCCCTGGTTTGTCTTCTGCGCCCTGGTCTGGCCTCCACTGCTGTCCCTGCTCCAGGTGGGCCAGGAAGCATTCCTCCTGCTGCGGGGAGGGCTGAAGGCAGCGCTGAGCCCCTGGAGAGGGCCGTCCCTGCCCCTAGCACAGCAGTGCCTGCAGATTCTGATAAAGCAGGCTGACTCCACCAGGCCCGGCTGGCTCCCACCCACTGCGATAAGCCCACCAGGGGCCCACCTGCCAGCCCAGCGCGGACCCATGTCCTGGCTTGTGCATAAGGGACGCAGCTCCCAAGGGGTGCCCAACTATTACCACTACGGGCTCCAGATGTGTGACCCTCCACCTCCAGCTGGACCTTGGACATCCCAGTTGCTGATGGCTTTAGAGCCCCAGCAGGAGGACCAGGGACACTGTCGTGGAATGACAGAGAGCTGTCAGGCAGGAGCAGACAGGTTGTCAGGTGAGTCCCCAGAGTCACCCCAGGCACTGTAAGGAGCAGGAGCTCTAGGAGGGGCAGCTGTGGGCTGAGACGCCCAGGTCACTAAAGGCTCAGGTACCTAGACCATCACAGGGTGGCCCTGCCTGCCACATCCTCACATGGGGCAGGGATGCTGGATACCTCTCCTAGAACCCTCAGCTTGCATGAACCATTGCCTTCCTCTCTCCCTGGGGACTGCAGCTCTCTCAAGGGGCAAATGGCCCTTGAAGGAAACTCCTCTGTCCACTGAGCTAAAACCAGCCCCTCCCTCCCTCTGACTCTTCCTGGGGAGCCACAGGGACCCAGGCCCTTCCTTTGCCTCCAGTCAGTGCCTCCAGCCACACCAAGCAATGCACTGTGCACCTGCAGAGGGTGCCGTTCACAGAGAGGACACAAGCACAGCGGCCTTGTTGGGAACCCACCTCCCATCCGTCCTCCTTGGATGCCCCAGACTTTTGACAAGCCTTCCCGAGAACATGACCCCAGATGTGAGCACCAGCCCCGAGCCTTCTGGAGCTCTCAGTCTGGGAAGAGGACCTTGGTAGCTTAGGGGACCTCCCTGAGGCTACAGATAATCAAGGAGGATCAGGGAGAGGATGATGGGACCCTAACTCTCACTTTCTGCTCCTGCATGAGGAGGTTGCCCGGGGCCCTGGAGAGCCCCAGCTCACATCCCTACCTCCGCAGCACCTGTGCTCGCTTCACACAGGCTCCAGCGATGCCCGCAGGTGGCCAGCCAGCTTGGCCCAGTGCCCCCAGCTCTCTGCTAGCTGTACCCACACAGGGCCTTCTCTGAGGGCCTCCCAACCTGCTCCAGGGCTCTCTCTGAGCACCTGCCAGGAAAGAGGAGCCAGGTTTCAGCCTGGGCCTCAGGAGCTGCCATGCCCACCTTTCCCACACTCACCTGCACCCTCAGGTGGCGCTCATTGATCAGGCACAGTCCAGTGGCCAAAAGTGACAGGAGTGCGGTAGGGGCAGGAGGGGAGGCAGGTCCATGGGGCTCCTGCACAGTGCAGTTCCTGAGAGCGGGACAGATGGGAGACCCTGGAGCTAGGGCACCAGCTTCCGAGGCCCCTCTTCAGATGGGGAAACTGAGGCCCTGGCACTGAGCCTGTACAAACCCGACAACAACCTGGCTCAGGATCTTCCCTGGTGATTCAGATTTCAGATGAACGTCCACCCCAACCCCGCCAAACAGTTCTCAGTTCCAACAGCTTCCATGAGCTTCGGTGCTGACTCTGGCCCAGCCACCTGCTGAACAGCCAAGCTCGCCTGGCCCTCCCTGGCTTCGGGAGGGGCCACAGAAGCCTGAAGGGGATGTCAGTTGTCCCAGGTCATGAAGGGGGCCCACTGCAAACTGGGCCCACACTCCCCAACCCCTGCAGCTCCCCTTCCCAGTATGGGAGTCTGGAAATTGCAGGGGACAGGGGAACATTTGGGGAACACTGTAGATTAGCTCCAGTGTAAGAGGTCAGAAACCCTTAAACCAAGTTACTGCTTCAATTCCCTTTTGGCTTCCATAGCTTTAGCTGGAAGATGGGGGACGTGAGCCCTAGGCCCCACCCACTTAACCTCCAGGGACTGAGCCTCAGAATCCTACCACTGTCTTCCCACCCACACACGTGGGCACCAGGCACCCTGCCCCAGCTCTGTGTGGGCACAGCAGAAGATACCTACTGAGCTACTGGGCTGAGCTCCCCCGGACCCCTAGCTGACTTCTTCACTCCTCACATTCCCAGACCTGCTCCCAGCTCAGGATGGCACTACCACCCACCAGCCCTCTCCCTGCAGATACCTTGACGCTCTCCTCTCTGGACTCCAGCCCCACATTCTTGCAGCCACTTCCGAGCTTCTCTCTCCACATTTCACCACCATGCAAGGCCTCTCCAAGATGGACTATGATGACGGTCTGCTGCCCCCATCTCCCACGCCCTGGCGCAGCCACCACAACTCTACTCTGGCTGGGAGCTTAGTCTTCTCATTAAAAACAGGTCCTCCCCACAGACGGCCCCAGCGCTTACTGAGAACCCAGACTCTACCTAACTTGGGTGTGGGAGGGCTCCTGGTCCGCTGGTCTGCGGGAGTGGGGAGTGGCACCAGCCAGATGTTGAATTCACAGAGCCTGTGCAGAGGAAGGGGCAGCCCCCAATGCTGCGGGAGCACAGGGGCAGGGAGTCTGGTTCTCCCTTGGAGCGCCCAGGAAGGCTAACCTGCCCTTGGAGCTGAAGCTCAAAGGTGAATTAACTGCCCCAGAGAAGCCAAAGATGGATGTGGCAGACTAGAGAGAGCAAGGGCAGCAGGACAAGGAGGGGATCAGAGGACCTGGGGTCTGGAGAAGGCATCGAGCTGAGCCAGGAGCCCAGCAGGGCAAAAGGGAGATCAAGAGGGACGGAAGCTGCGGTGGGTCTCAGGCGGCTGGGAGCAGGGCACCGGGCAGGGGCATTTCCCTGGTGCCCTGGAACTGTGTTGCAGTTCTCAGCCTGCACAGCAAAGGCTTGGTTTGGGTACAAGGGTAGAGACCTGGGGAAAATGGTGGGTCCCAAGGGGCTGAGGATGTGGAGCAAGGGTCCTCTGAAGGTGGCTCACCACTTGAACTCCCCAGCTAAGAGCTGTCAAAGTTACAGCCTTCCAGCAGTGGCGGTAATGAGATGGGGGGCGGGGATTACCTGTACCTGACCTCAGGTTAGATCTTTTTCCAAGTGCCTGATACTCTGCCTCTTTTTCTTCTAGGTGTGAGTTCTTTCAGGAACAAAAAAGACAAAAGAAGTTAGCTCTAATGGTAGAATCTGAGGCACCGGACAGCTATGGAACTGCTTTTGGAGAGGGGGCTGGGAGATGGCTCCTGCCCCATTTCAGAGGAGGAGAGTGGCTTCCTTAGCCGGAGGCAGGGACTCCTGGGTTCCCGATGTGGGAAGATGCGCCTGACTTGCCCCCTCGGAGCCCGGCGCCCAGTGCATGGCTGGAAGACAGGAGCCTTCCCGAGCTCCTCCACCCTCAGCTGCCCACGCAGTCCCGGCTTCTAGGAGCCATGACGCTTGGGGTGAAGTGGGGGGAGACACCTTTCATCTTGTCTGTGTGGGTGAAACCCCGAGATGAAACCAGGCTAATGCAGGCCGTGGCCACAGGCCACGCACGGCGCCCCGGGCCAAGAATGGCAACTCATTACCTCTGGCCCCGGGAGACAGGATCCTAAGGGAGCGGGACCGAGGGGAGGGGACGGCCGGGCTCTCGGTCACCCACAGCACACTGGAAGCGCCTTCTGAATTTGGGACGCGGGTGCATTTGGTTGGGAGCGGACCGGGATCCGTTCTAGAGGCCGCATTAGCATAGAAAGCCTCCGTGTTGCCTTAGCTACGCTTGGTTACTTCGGGTGGCGTGGTGGGGCTAACAGAGAACTGGGGGTCGGGGGGTACTAAGCACCCCGCTCAGGCCACGCCGTCGGACCTCAGTTTAAGCGAGAGCCAGAGACCAAACACCGAGGGAACCGCCACAAATCCGGAGGGAGCGGATAGGCTCGCAGCGCGCCAGCCGGGCGGGGAGAGGACGTTTCGCGTCGGGGGCGTGCCCAGCCCTCATTGGGGGAGTGGGCGGCCCGCCCCCCACAGAGCGGTCCCGGGAGGGTGCTCCTGCTCCCGGCCGCGTAGCCTGGTGGTACCAGCGAGAGCCGTGGGGCGTGAAACGCTCACAATCCCTGAGGTTCCCGCAAAGGACCCGACCTTGGCTTTCTCCTGTGGAAAGTGGGGTCTCGTTATCTCGCCCGGGCCAGGGGCGGGACGGGCCCTGGCGATCCCACCCGCGCAGCCTCGGCAAAAGGGGCGTCGAGTGGCTGGGAGGAATGGCCCGCGCGGCCTGACCGCGAGAGGCTGGGTTTCATGAACTGTGACACAGTGCCGGTCTGCGTCCGGCGCTGCTCGGGGAAGAGGGGACTCCCTTGCCCCCAGACCACGTCCCTCCAGAAACCCGCCGACGTGGCTCTCGGGTATCTTCCCCGAAACCGTTCTGGACGCACACGGGAACGGGGACGAGCCGCAGATCTTTAACAGAGCCCCACACAGAGTAAGGTCTCATTTGCGTCTTTGCCGAAACCGGGAATGGCGCCCGCTTCCCGAGCCTAGCGACACCAGCTTCCGTCATCTGTGGCGCCCTCCGGGGTCTCGGGGGCAAGGGGACGCTCAAGGCCCGCCCGGTTTTCACTGAGGCAAAAGCGAAACAATGCCCGCCCCTCCGCGAGCAGGAAAGGGTTGGCGGGCACGGGCGGGGTCGGGTCTGCAGAGCAGGCAGGGTCCCCCGGCCTGGTCGGGGCTCCACCTCCGGGCGCCCGGGACTTGGGCCTGCACCCCGGTCGAGTCTTGAGGCCTACGTGCGGCGCGATACGGCGGGGGCGGGCCGCGGCCGGGGACGTCCCCTCTGCCCTCCCGGAACCAGTCTCCACTGCTGCCGCCCGGACCCGAGCAGCGAAGGTGGGTCCTCCAGAGCCTTGGAGTCGGGGGCTAGAGCGGCCAGGCCACCGAGCCGGGTCGAGCAGGGACTGGCGACGGCTGCGTCACGCGAGGGGCGGGGCCGCCGCGGGCGGAGGCCGGAGCCGGAAGCGGAAGAGGCGCTCGGAGTGGGGAGTGGGGCCTAGCAGCAGCGGGATCCTGGGAGACGGTGAGTGTGGGCCCAGGCCCACGGCGGCGGCGGCGGCGGCGGCAGCGGCGGGGGGTGAGTCGGAAGGGCGGGCACAGTGGGTGCGGGTCTCCGGGCTCTTGGTTCCGTCTCGGTCTAGTCTCTTTCTTTCTCTACCTCGGCCCGCCTCTGGTCGCGGCCCCGACCTCTCACCCCTGACCCGCCGCTTCTCCCCCAGAGGGGCGGTCACCGCAGACCCCGACCTCTCGATCCCCCGGTGTCGGAGTCTGAGCTGCGGCTGAGGCCCCTGCAGGGATCCACATTCAGCCCTGCACCTCCCGCGGAATGGGGTCGGGGTCCTACCTGGGAGAGCCTGGAGGGGCCTTCAGACCCCTCCCATACCCTCTGCTCGAGGCCTGCAGACTCCTCCTCCACGCGCGGCCTGAAGTTTGATTCTAGCTCAGGCTGGCCATCCGCCTGTCCCCCGGGTTGCCCCTCGCCGCCGCTGGCGGCGGTTATGGGGGAAGGGGCTTGGATCTCTGAGACCCAAGGCGCGTCAGGAAGGGACGCGAACGAGGGCCGCAGGCCTCCAGCCTGTGGTGTTGTGATGATGGAGCCTCTCCAGCCCGGGGGAGGGGCCGAGTCAAACTGACACTACAAATGCCCGGGCTGCTCCCTGGTCCGGGGGAGTCTGTGTGCTTTTTAGTTCCGGGTGCGGGTGCCCTGGTGTGGAGCTGGGGTGGGAGTTGCCTGAGCCAGGCCCCCGTCGAGGCGGAGTTGGCGGCCTTCCAGCTTCCCTCCTCCATGCCCTTGAAAAGGAGGAGCGTTTCACCCGGTGGTGGCGGCTTGTAAGGTGGCAGGTTTGAGGTTGCAGCGGTGGGGCCGCGTCAGCCAAAAATAACCATGGGGCGCTGGAGTGGCTGGGATCCGGTAGTGCAGACGCTGACCTGGCTGGCTGCTCTTGTCAACCCAGTTCTCTGGCCAGGAGCTGCAGATGAGAAGCCGACTAGGCCCCTGCACAGAAAAGCTGGCATCCTTGGCCTGGTTTCCTCTACATTATTTCTTTCTTTGCTGTGTAAGAGCAGAGACTTCTTGAACATAATTGTGACCCTTAGCTTCCTTAAATAACCTATTTGCTGGGGTCTCAGAGCTTCAGAGCTAATTGGTGAGAAATGGGATCTAGAGCCCTGGCTGGGAAGATAATGAGGAACATCTGGTATTCCCCAATATTTCCCCTGTCTAGAAAGTGTTGAAACAGAGGTTATCTCCTCTCTGATTACCTTGCGTGGTACTCTGTAGCTCTCATCCTTGTCATCTCCATTGCCAAGTTGGCTGGAAGGTGTTTTTTGCAATTTTCAGGTATGGCGACCTAGAGTCATGAGGCCAATAAGTGGAGCACTGGGATTTAGTTTGGGATTTTCTACCCAGGGCTCTCACCCCTCCTTGGAAGGGACTTATAAAATATCCTTTGTGTCCTAACTTAGACCCAGAGGTGTTACCTGGAGTCTTTTTTTTTTTTTTTTTATTTGTCAGAGAGAGTGAGCACAGGCAGACAGAGTGGCAGGCAGAGGCAGAGGTAGAGGGAGAAGCAGGCTCCCCACTGAGCAAGGAGCCTGATGCGGGACTCGATCCCAGGATGCTGGGATCATGACCCGAGCAGAAGACAGCCGCTCAACCAACTGAGCCACCCAGGCGTCCCTACCTGGAGTCTTTTTAACCTTGTTAATGAAATGACCCAAAGGCGTGTGCTGGGCATTGTTAAAGGAGTGGCATGATTTAATCCTCACAGAGCCTTATAAGAGATTATTATTCCCTTGTTGCAAGAGGAAGTTGAAGGTCAGAGTAGTTTAATAACTTGCCTGAAGGCACACAGCTAGAAGTGGCAGTGTTGGGACTCAACATCTGTCTACTCTGAACCTCTGCTCCGCCCACTCAAGTACAGGGATGGTCATGAGAACCCTCCGGTTCCCTGGAGGAGTTGGCCTGGTGTGGACCAGACCACATCGTCCGGCTCTGGAGCTTTGCCTGCCTGGCCACCAGAGCATCTTCGCTGTCACTTAGGGAGATGTGACATACTGCCTTCATTCCATAACTCGGGCACCTGACCCAGGTAATTGCAGGAAAACTGAAACATTCATTAGTCAGCTGATCGTCAAAATAGAACAGCAGTTTAAGCTCTCGAGGAGCAGTTGGTGTTTACCTCCGAGGGTTGCTGGGGCCTGGGCTTCAAGGTAGATATGGGGAGAAACCTGCTGGTGGGGAGATCGGGAACAGAGGATTTCTCAGGTTTTCCGGGGGTTTAGTCAGATAGGCCTGGCTGCCCTGCCCGTCCACAGGAGCTGGTTCACTCTGCTCTCCTGATGGACCCTTCTCGTGAGCTGGGGCAGCCTCGGTGGGTTTGTCCAAATCTGCTGAGTAAGGCGAGCCCAGCACTGACCACTGAAGGCTGGCGAAAGCCAAGTAAAGGGTTGGGAGGAAGGCTGGCCACGATCTCTGGCCCAGCCTTCCAGCGGAGGCAGTGTCCGGGTTCTGGGTGGGTGGAACCAGGAGCTGGCCTCACATAGCCTTCTTCCTCAGCTCGTGTCTGATTCAGCCTGGCGGTTTCCTGTGGTGGATTTTAAGTCCCTGCCAAACAGGCACGGTGAGGTAGGGCCCTTTGGGCAGGCCTCTCCAAGCACACAGGCTGCCATACACTCAGTCCTCCGGCTTCTCCTGAGATGAGCATAGGAGAGGGGACTGGAACTTCGAGGTAGGATCTAGCAGATCTAGCAGATCTAGCAGATCTAGCAGGGGATCTAGCAGAGGGGGCAGCGGTGGTACAGTTGGAGGCGAGGCGCTGCCTGGCATGGCACTGCAGGTGGTCGGAGGGTGCCCCAGGGGTCCTGGTGAAAGACTTGCTGCTCTGAGGAGGCTGGCGTCAGTTTACTGGTGCTGAGACAGAGTATGGAGCAGCAGGGGCTGGACAGACCCCCAGGTCTGTTTGGTCGGCCCGTCGGATCGGCTGGGGAATGTTTGTAAGACCCTGTGGACCTCCTTCTCTAAAGGCTGGCCTTCTCGTTTCTGCTCATGGCCCCTGATACGGAGGTGTGGCCTTTGCTCCCTTGAGGTCCAGTTCAGGGTCTCAGTCAGGCAACCTGGCCTCAAACTTGAGGGCTTTCACCCTTTGCTCGCGTGTGTGTGTTCCCTGCCAGCAGCCCTTGGGCCTCTGGCCAGTCACTTCATAGAAGCCCACAGACAGGAGAGAACGGCGGCCAGGAGGCTCTCCTCTCTCCTTGGCCTTGGTTTTCTGGGATGGTGCTCACCAGCGCCACCCTCCCACCCATTTTGTCGCTGCACCTGTGCGGGCTGGCCGGGTGACCTGAGTGCTTGGGATGCTGGGCTGGGGAGGCAGCTGTGTGTTTGTTTATTGGCACAGAAGGGTGTTGCCCGTTGTGTGCTGTTGGACCAGTGTGACCTCAGAGCTCTTTTTTGCTTCATAAACCCCTGGGAGGGGCTGCCCCCAAACACAACAATGGGCCTCTTCTTCAGGAGCGCCTGGGCGCCCCGAGTGGCCGGAGGTGACTGGCTGCCTGGCTGCCCACTGAGCGGGGCTCCCTTTCCCGTGGCCTAGATGCATCACTGTAAGCGATACCGCTCCCCTGAGCCAGACCCGTACCTGAGCTACCGATGGAAGAGGAGGAGGTCTTACAGTCGGGAGCATGAAGGGAGACTGCGGTACCCGTCTCGAAGGGAGCCTCCGCCCCGGAGATCTCGGTCCAGAAGGTGACAGGGGGCTAGGTGGGAGGAACGGGCTCCATCTCTGGGCAGGGCTGGGGAGACAGTGTGGAGGCTTGGGGCGGCCCTGGGCTCCTTCCGGGCCTGCCGCCTCTGCCCCCCTCATCTCAGCTGTGTTTGCGGCTATCCTGCTGCCCCTTTCTCTGTCCTTGAGTCTTCCTTCTCCAGACTGGTTCCCTATTTCTAGGCCAGCATCTCCCCTGCTGACTTCTGAGCCTCCTTCAGTGGGATTCATAACACAGTCTCTGTCCTTTCCGGAGGTTGGCTCCTCATCCTGTGTTAGCAGCCACAGGGAGTCTTGGGGTGATAGGACCCTCCAAGGCCCTTCACCCTGCTCACCTTCCCCCGTGCTCTGCCTCCTGTCCTGGAGGGGTGCTGCCAGCAGCCTGGGTTCTGGAGGTGGGACTTCGTGCACATGCTTCCCACCCCCATCTGGATGCCTCTGCTCCAACGGGCCGCCCCATGAGCTTTTTGTGGGGGCCTCACCACACGCCTTTTGCCCAGAAGCAAAACTGGGCTGGTGAGAGGAAGCTTCCCATCTTACTGGTGTCCTCGCCCCCTCCCGGCAGCCATGACCGCCTGCCCTACCAGAGGAGGTACCGGGAGCGCCGGGACAGCGACACGTACCGGTGTGAAGAGCGGAGCCCGTCCTTCGGGGAGGACTGCTACGGGTCTTCGCGTTCCCACCACCGGCGGCGGTCGCGGGACAGGGAGCCATACCGGCCCCGCAAGCATGCCCACCACTGCCACAAACGCCGCACCAGGTCTTGTAGCAGCGCCTCCTCGGTGAGTGGTGGCCGGGGTGTGCTGGCTGGGGCCTCAGGGCCCTGTGGCTTTCTAGCCTTCTCTCAGGCTGGCGGGTCCGGGTGAGTACCGCCAGCCCTGCGCCCGCGCACTGGGTGTGTGTGCCTGTGTGTGTGTCTGTGTCGTCTGGTCCAGGTGCAGGGCTGAGCCAGAGGCCCGGCCCCTCCATCTTCGGGCCACTGTGCTGGTGGTAAGAGGGGCTCTGGCTCCAGCGATAGCGCCCCCCCCCCCACCTGTCTGTGTCTCTGCGCTGCTCCGGGCCACATGATGTGCGTGGCTGGGGACATTTAGGGAACCTGACAGGGCTGCTGGTGTGTGGTCTGGCGATGTGTGGCCCGGTCTCTCGGGTCCGCAGCCCTCCCCGGAGGCCCAGAGGCCGGAGTGTAGGGTAGGGGAGGTCTGCCCGTCAGCTCAGACCGGGAGCGGCCCCTCTGACCTTGATCTCCAGCCGGGCCCTCTGCAGCCTCGCCTCTTTCTGGGAGGGGCGGTCAAGATGAGGGGACAGGCTGCCCATGTGATGGGGCGCATGGATGAATGACAGAAAGGCCTGCGGCCCTGGCCTCTTCTGTTTGCTGGCCAGGCGCCAGGTGCGGGCCCTCGCCGTGGTGTTGGCATGGATGGAGGCGGTCTCGATCTCGGCCGAGGCCGGGAGCCCACGCGGCACTCGGGCCCCTCGTGCGCTTGTCAGGCAGGGGACCTGCTGTCTTCTCTTCTCCTCCCCGTCCCTCTTCCCTCCCGCCGGCCAGGAGGCCCCTGAGGATTAGTGGCGGACCCGGTGCAGGGGGCCAGGCATCTCTTCTGCTCAGCTTTCCTGCGACTTCCTTGAGTGGCCACAGGTTGAGGGTTGACCGCGACCACTGAGCACGGCCTGGTGGCCTCTGTGCCTGCAGCCACACACTGCTGCAGGATGGCAGTGCAGGGCTGGGGCTCTGCTTCTTCTCTTTCTGGTGCCCTCTGTCGTCATGAGACCATGAGAACCTGGGCGCCGAGGCCAGGGCAGGAGCTGGCGTGGGGCCCGCGGGGGCCGTCGTGGTAGGAGGCCACCTGGCCCAGCAGTTCCCGGGCTCCTTCCCCGCTCCAGGCCGGCGGCACAAGGGCCGCCGGCAGCAGGCCGTTTGTGGTAGTGACGAGACTTCTGGCCGCGGGTGCCGTCTGGGGGCAGGTGGTAGGCGTGGCTCTGAGTGGCAGCTGTCGGGCCGTGCAGGGCTGCGTGTGCGCAGAGAGGCAGGCAGGGGCGGGCCGGGCATCCTGCCGCTCAGGCCGGAGTGGCCTCTGGCCCTTCCGCACGACTGGCCGTGCGCGGAGCTGGCCGCCTTCTTGCGCCGTCCTCAGCACGGCTTCAGCCCGGCAGGGGCCGTCTTGGGAGGGCCCGGGAGGGGGACGCACGGTGGCGAAGGGAGTCGGGGCTGTGGCTCTCGCGCGGCCCAGCCCCTTGGCAGCAGAGGCTCGGTGGTCTTTCTGAGCGCCGGCGGCGCCCTTCTCTTAGATAATGTCCGAGTTTTCCTTACATACCTGTAGCTGTTTTTACTTTTCTGTTTTTGAAGTCAGTTTGTGTCTTGACGTGTCCCTTGCAATATCCCTATCGTTATATATGCTGTGTGCCTTATGAAATGCTGGGATCTGGAAAATCCAACCAACCAACCCGCCGGCTCCTCACCGTCTCCACCTCTGCCTTTGACTGACACCTCAATCTGTCAATCGGAACCGCCTACCATGCGATGGGTCGGATGGCGTTTCGGGGGGCGGTGCATGCAGAGAAGCCAACAGAGCAGTAAGCGCAGCAGCCGGAGTGTGGAAGATGACAAGGAGGGCCACCTGGTGTGTCGGACCGGCGATTGGCTCCAGGAGCGATGTACAGCCACCTTTCGTAAAACTTTACCTCTCTACTTCCTCCCCCCTGTTAGACGAGACCTCTCCTGCCCGGAGGGGCTTCTAGTGCGCGTGGCGCCTTAGCGGGGCCACCAGTAATTGCCTGAATGACGCAGACGCTAGCAACTTCTGTTTTTAAGAGTGTAGCCGTGAGAGAGAAACCTTTTTTGTTTTTGAGAATTTGAATGCTGTGAACTTGCAGGAGCTGCCGGCCCTCTGCCCTGCAGGCCCTCATGCACTGCTTCTTTTCTCTCCTAGATGAGATCGTGGGGAACTTGGGCGAAGGCACGTTTGGCAAGGTGGTGGAGTGCTTGGACCACGCCCGGTGAGCGGCTCTGCGGGGTGGGCGGTGGGCGTCCGAGCGGGCTCATGGCAGGGGGCCGGCCTGCGAGTGCGGGGCTTCTGCTGATCCCCTGAGATAGGGAGCCGTTCCCAGGGCTCCTCAGCCAGGTGGCCTCCCTGCCCACGAACTGCTGGCTGGCGAGGGGCGCAGCTCTGGTGGCCCTTCTGTGGTCCGGGCCCGCTTCCTGCCGTCTTGCGTCAGGTTGGGGCTGGGAGGCGGGTCGGGAATATACCGCAGAGCCCCGCCTGAGCAACCCCTCCCTGGCTTGGGAGGTCTGTCTGAGAGGTTGGCCACCCGGCTGTCCACTCCGCTGGCCAACTCCCTTTGGACCCCCTAAACCTGGTGCATGGCTGGGTTGAGAGGAACCAGATTCGGGCTCTCTGACCCTGCCGGGTGCTGTCTTCTCCCGCATGGCCAGGCCGGACTGTGTGTCCCTCTGGGTGCATGCAGGTAGAACGGGGCTCCTCCGGTGTGTGTTTGGGGGCTTCTGGGGAGCCGTGCTGCCTTCCAGGCTGCACGGTGAAACACTTCTGTTCCCTCGCCATTCTGGCAGACCAGAACTTGTGCCCCTCTGCCTTAGGCTGGGAGGCCACCTCCCGGGAGCCTGCTGCCTCCCTTCTGAGGGCAGTCTCATTGGTCTGATGCCTTAGCTACCAGGTGCCCTGTCTCTCCTGTCCCACAGAGCCATGTGCTGCCCATCATGATCTTCCCACTGTGCTCGGGGTGAAGAAATAGGACCCATGCTCCCCTGGCACCAGGCCACCATGGTACTGGGCGCTCAGAAAGGACAGTTAGACCTAGCCATCCAGCTAGCCTGGTGGCCTTCCATATAAGGTAGTGACAGTGACTGACAGGAAATCTCCCTGGGCTCCCAGTTCCCATTTAAACACCCCTCAGACTCAGTGTGGCCCCCGAGGTTAGGGCTGGGGTCGTTGGGCATAGGGAAGGACATGTAAACCATACTGGGACCTGAGAAGTGGGGGGCAGGTCTGCGAGCTGTGACACATGGGGGCAGCTAAGCTGTCTGGGCCGTGTCCCCCCACCCCGAGTAGGTGGAGGGGAAGTGAGTCTCTGAAATCACTAAGGGACAGCCACAACACTTGGGGGACTTTTAGGGGATCCAAAGGTAGTTGGCCAGCAGGGTGGTAATGAGGGGGGTAAATTGACCTCGGCCGAAGGAAGGGCCTGATCCCTAGCACCATCCAGCCTGGGCGGTGGCTGCCTGCGGGAGCTATGAGGTCTCTGCTGAAGGTGAGAATGCCATTGAGGGATCCTGCCCTAGGAGCCTGGAGTGAGTGGTCTTTCCTCTGAGGTCTTTCCCTGCCCTGAAAATCTGGGAAAGTGGGATAGGGAGAGAAGAACAGGTTATTTTCCAGAAGATGCCTTTGCCCTGGGGCTTGTGAACTTTTTCCTTAGGCACCAAGCCAGCCTCCCAGGGGCCTCAAGAGGCCATATTCTGTGGACCAGCGCCGTCTCACTCTCGTTCCCCCTGGGCTTCTGAAGTCTGGCTGGCCCTTCCCACTGGCCGCTGAGCCTGGCATTTGAACCTCAGCATGGTCCCTGCTCTGCGGGCGTCCTACAGGCAGCCTGTGGGGTGGGGCTGGCGGATGGGAAGCGCAGAGCAGGGATTCTTCAAATCCTTACTAGATGCTGAAGAGGCCTCCTGGCACTGGGGGGCCTCTGAGAAACGCTGTGGCTGGTTGGTTGGCAGGCAGCTAGAGGGAGTGTAGTAAAGGGAGCAACCCGGGGACCCTACTGCTGGCACCCTTACCCTCTTGCCAAAACTTTGTCTCATCCTGGAACCCCCACCCCAGGCGGAGCCATTTGCCCAGACCTGGAGATGTGTTTTAGGAAGGTCAGGAGGTGCTGTAGGAAGGTTCTAGCTGGGATGGCCTGGCCAGGGTCAGGGCTGGCTGGCCTACAGGTCAGGTTACTGAGGGAGTTGGTGTTGGTGCTGGCCGGCAGGCTGGGCCTCTACTCCTTTGCTTGCTGTCTGGGGAGCTGGCAGCGGCTGGCATCAGAGAAGTCCAGGCTGGCCCTGACGCACTAATTCACAGATGCCAGGGGAGCTGGCGGGGTGGGGCGGCGGCGGCGGCGGCGTTGCCTGGAGACAGGCTGGGGACCAGACGTCTGGGCCCTCTGGAGCAGGTCCTGTTCCTGGAGTCCTGAGCACGGTTTGCCAGGAGCTGCGAGATTGGGGTGGAGGGTGGGGGGCGGGGAAGGACTAGGGCACTTCTGAGAACCTCTGCCTCTTTCCCGGCTCCCAGAGGGAAGTCTCAGGTGGCCCTAAAGATCATTCGCAACGTGGGCAAGTACCGGGAGGCCGCCCGGCTAGAAATCAACGTTCTCAAGAAAATCAAGGAGAAGGACAAAGAGAATAAGTTGTGAGTGTCTCAGGGAATGAGAGGGAAGCTTTTGGTGGGGACGGAGTCCGCTCCAGTTGCAGTTGCCCTGACCCCCGGCGGAGCCGAGGCCCGTCACCCAGTTGGCGTACAGAGCAGCGCGCCCAGGCCCCGTGAGTCCCACTGGAGGAGCCCTGGGGTCGCAGTGCAGGCTCCACCCCAAGGGTTCTGTGCTCCGAGGCGGCCTCCCGGGCCCACTTCCGTTAAGTGAGGGCCTTGTGGGTCACGGCGGGGGTCAGACCAGACGCAGCCCCGCAGCTGCTGCAGCGCTTACACAGCCGGAGGGCTCCAAAGTCGAGCCGCCCCGGTGTACCCACACGGAGCAGTTCCTCCCGTCAGCCCGGTGCTGAGCCCCACGGACTCGGGAAGCTCAGTTAAGGGAGCTGGAGAAAGGCAGGCACGATTCCATCTCTTTCCGAGGTGCAGGGATTATGGCCACGTCTTAAGTAGACGGGGCAGGACGCCTTGGGCCAGAACTTCCCCTGTGGCAGCAGGAAGTCTAGTCCTTGCCCTGAGCTGATCAGGGTGGTCTCTGATGGGAGACATGCTCTTTGTAATTGAGGGTTTTTCTTTATGGGCATGGTTGACCCAGTGGCCTGGGGGTGGGGACCAGCCTCATCTGAGAGAGGGGCAGAGACTGAGCCCCCCCCCCCAATCTTCTCCTCTAGCCTGTGTGTCTTGATGTCCGACTGGTTCAACTTCCATGGGCACATGTGCATCGCCTTTGAGCTCCTGGGCAAGAACACCTTTGAGTTCCTGAAGGAGAATAACTTCCAGCCTTACCCCCTGCCGCACGTGCGGCACATGGCCTACCAGCTCTGCCACGCCCTCCGATGTAAGTGTCCATGCCCGGCCCCAGAGGCACTGGGTCCCCTTTGGCTGAAAGGCCTTCAGGGAGGACTGTCTGGGAGGAAGGAGAGGCTTGGTTCCCCTCCAGGGGGCCCCTGAGCCCACCTATGCCCCAGGCACTCAGGAAGAAAGGAGAGGCGGTTCCATCCATCCCCTCGTCCCCTCTCACCATCCTGCGGAGGATGGGAAGGCTGAAGCCTGACTGTGGATCCCAGCCCCGGGCACTGTCCGCACAGACGCCCTTCGTCTGACCACCCCCTCCCATCTGTCCGCAGGCCTCTCAGAGCTGGCTTTCAGAGGTGCCCTGCACCATAGGGCATGGTGGTCCACACAGGACAAAGCCTCCTTGGGGGAGGAGCCTAGAGCAAGGCTATTTGGGTCTGCACAGATGGTGGAGGGGTGGGAGGGCCCGGGGGCCCCAGACCCCACCATGTGCTGAAACTCCCTCTGAGGAAGCAGGGCCCAGGCTGGAGAGAGGTGGGTCATGCTATGGGCTGGGTCTTGACCACCAGCTGGGAGCGTGGAGTCAGAAGGTGCTGTCTGGGTGCCAGCATTGGTGGGACAGGAGCTGGAAGGAGAAGGTAGAGGTCTCCCCAGGCTGAGGGATAGGAAGAGGCAGGGCCGGCCTTAGGTTGTGTTTCAGGCGCGGCCCTGTGGTTATTCATTGTTCGCTCGCTGCCACCTTAACATTCTTTGTGACTCCTGAGTGAGGGGACCTGCATGTTCATCTTGTCCCCGGGCTGCATCCTGCAAATCATGCAGCCGGTGCTGGGGAGAAGGATTCCCCAGGCTGATGCTGCAGCCTCCGCCAGAGACAAGCTGAGGAGGAGGAAGAGGGAGGTTTTCTATACTAGATGGGAAGTGTCCCCGCCCCTGTTGTTAAGTATCAGAACTGGCCACGGCCCCAAGCACCCAGCACTCAACTCACAAGGAAAGCCAGCGTGGAGGCAGAGTCCCCTGTGCCCCCTGCAGAGGCTGGGGGGGATGAGGGTGGCCAGCAGACCAGCTGTGGGGTTGCAGTCTCATCTCGCACCGCAGTGGGGCCCGAGAAGCAGCCGGGGTTCTCAAGGTTCTTTCCTGCTTCCCCAGTTCTACATGAAAACCAACTGACCCATACAGACTTGAAGCCAGAGAACATCTTGTTTGTGAATTCAGAGTTTGAAACTCTCTACAATGAGCACAAGGTAGGGGTCGGGAGAGGGCAAGGCCGTGCTCTGTGGTAGGTCACCCACTGGGACAGGCTCCTGACCTGCGCGCCCTCCTTGCCTCAGAGCTGTGAGGAGAAGGCAGTGAAGAATACCAGCATCCGAGTGGCTGACTTCGGCAGTGCCACCTTTGACCATGAGCACCACACGACCATTGTGGCCACCCGTCACTACCGCCCACCTGAGGTGATCCTTGGTGAGTGGCTAGCCCCCAGCCCGATAAAGCGGACCGTCATCGGGAAGGGAGGACTAGGGGTGGGGATGTGCCTGCCCCCAGGGGCCGGAGTCACTGTGGCGGCTGACTTGGCCTTACCTGAGAAAGGGCCTTGTGTTGGGGTTTGGGCTAGGGTCCCGCCCGCCAGAGTGGCAACGGTCCTTTGACATCTGGGCTGGGAGCAGGGAGCTGAGTGTCACGGTCTCCTCTCATGTTGGCTTTCAGAGCTGGGCTGGGCACAGCCCTGCGATGTCTGGAGCATTGGCTGCATTCTCTTTGAGTACTACCGGGGCTTCACACTCTTCCAGGTAAGGCCTCCTGCATCACGGGGCTCACTTGAGCTCTGCTCCCTGGGCAGGCTGCAGGGGCTGGCGTGGGAGAGCCCTGTGACCATCCTGCGTCAGCACGCTGGGACACTCGGGCTCCTGAGGTTGAGGAGTGGAGCGCCCAGGGATACTCATGCTCGGCCTCAGCGTGGAGGACCATAGCAAGAGGAGCAAGCATTTGAGGCAGGAGCACAGCCTGAGGGAGGAGGGGGCAGAGAGGGGCTGAGGTCGGGCACATTTTGGAAAGAGTGAGGGAAGTCATTGGAGAGAGGTGTGCAGTGATGGTTAAGTCCACCCGAAAAGCTGAGGAGAGTGAACTTGACCTTGAGAGAACTATCTGGCAGGCTGCCACCATATCAGAGGCTGGGATTACTGTTCACTGGTGGGTTCACATCTCTTGGGGCAAGGAAGGCACCTGCCCATCTTTTTGGGTCCCTTATTTTTTTGAGGGGGCAGAGGCTGGTACTGACTCCTGCTTGCTCTATCCCTGACCTTCCAATAGACCCACGAAAACCGAGAACATTTGGTGATGATGGAGAAGATCCTAGGGCCCATCCCCTCACACATGATCCACCGTACCAGGTAAGCAGCCGTGGAGACGCCTTCTTGGGTGGCCATGGGGGCCTTTCCCATCTTGGCCTTGGGTCACAAGCCAGTCTTCCGGGACACCCTGGCTCCCCCAGGCTCCTAGCGGCCTTCCCTCCCGTACTGCACTCCGAGCTGGGAGACATTTGCCCAGATCTTCCTCCCCTGCTGCACTGGCCAGTTAGCATCCCCGGTGGCTCTGCGGTCACTCCCCAGACTGCCATGTCTCCCCCAACCCCTGAGGCTTGACCCCTTCTTTTCTTCGCTTCCAGGAAACAGAAATATTTCTACAAAGGGGGCCTGGTTTGGGATGAGAACAGCTCTGATGGCCGGTATGTGAAGGAGAACTGCAAACCTCTGAAGGTCAGTTTCTGGCTTCCCCCAGCTCGGCTCATGCCAAGGAGGCCCCAGGCACTGGGCAGACACACAGCAGAGACCGGCCGGGCAGCTACAGGCTGCCTCCTCGCTCCGGCTCTGTGGGAGGCCACACCTGAGGCTGCTGGGTGTGGGCCGTGGGGCTGCTTGCCAACCGCCCCCCCGAGGGGCCCTTAGCCCCGCCCCTCCCCCACAGGGTGGCCATGGATGTAATGGGGGAGCACCAGAAGAGCCCGATGTCAGAGACCTTGCTGCCTCCGGTGCTCCTCTTCTCTCAGTTTTGGGAAGAACTAGGCAGGACTGAGGTGAGGGGGAGGGAAGATGTAGACATGGCCTGAAATCCTCTGTCGACGGCATCTGGTGCCCGGACCAGTGAATTCTACAGAGGGGACACTGCCCACCTGTCGGGACGTTGCATGCAGGGGCAGAGGCACCAAGCCAGCGAGACGCTCAGAGCCAAAAGCTCTACGCGGGCATGCAAGGAGCAGAGCCGCTCGCGGTCCAGGAGGGCAGAAGTGGTCCTCCGGGGGGCAAGCACTGGCTCCTCGAGCCCTGCAGCAAGGCCTCCCAGAGGCCCGGGGACCCGCGGTGGCCCCCTGGCCCCGCCATCACACTGCGGCACCTTGTGTCCCTGAGCAGAGCTACATGCTCGAGGATGCCTTGGAGCACGTGCAGCTGTTTGACCTGATGAGGAAGATGTTAGAATTCGACCCTGCCCAGCGCATCACACTGGCGGAGGCCCTGCTGCACCCCTTCTTTGCCGGCCTGACCCCAGAGGAGCGGTCCTTCCACACCAGCCGCAACCCAAGCAGATGACAGGCGGGCCCCCCACTTTGGGAGCTGGACAGCGGGACGGGGCTGCCCAGCTTTCTCTCCATCCTCCACCACCGGGCCCCAGGGCCAGAGCCACCCAGCGAACAGTGCAATGTGAAGGAAGGCCGGAGCCTGTGGGGGACAAGACTGGATGCCCAGCTGCCAGAAAGCACAGATTTGACCCAAGCTATTTATATGTTGTAAAGTTATAATAAAGTGTTTCTTACTGTTTGTAACCCCTGGTACCGGTGTGTCCGTCTCCAGGCTCCTTGCCTTCCCTTCCCACCTTATTAATAAAGACTTTCTTAGCAGTTCAGCTTGTGGAGAGCTAAGTGTGAACTGGGCTGGCACGGAAGGGCTAGCCAGTGACCAGACAGAAGCCGCGTGTCCCTCTGGGCCATGGAGAAGAGCCCGCAGGTGGCAGGCCTGCTGGAAGGCAAGTTTCCCTTGGCGCCCATGGAATCCCTGGCCGGTCAGCAGCTGATTTGACCTCTGCCTCTGGCCCCATCACCACCTGCCACTTCAGGCTGCACCTGCCCAACCAACTGACTGCAGGTGGGCAACTGTGAGCAGACCCTGCTGGGCTCCTGGGGCAGGGTGGGGGGCACCTCACTGCAGCCTACAGAGTGATTTACCACAGAGCCCAGGACTCTGTCATTCAGCTTTATTTAAGTGCTGGTTTTTGGTTCCCCAAGAGCTGCATGAGTGAGTCCTGACCCCCTGACTGGGGCCCCCTGAGGACAGGATGCCTCTGGAAGGAGCTGAAGGCAGAGGAATCATGCTGATGTGAATACCACCAGGGAAGGCCCATGCTGAGGGCAGGAAGCTGCTCCAGAGCCCCCTTTGGGGAGAAGCCAGGCTCAGGCACAAGCTCCCAGTGCCCCTCCACAAGGCCCTCACCCCCAGGGCAGCTGCAGCTCACCCAAGCCAGCAGTCTGTGGCGCCAGGGCTCCTAAAGCTGCTCCCCTACCGTACCCAAATGGGGGGGCCTTACTGCGTGGCCAGGCAGGTACCCAGAAACTATGCAGTGGTTGCTTATTAAAATGCCTACGACCCAGCACTGCTCCTCAGACTACGGCCCTGAGTGAGCACAGGCTCAGGGAGGATACACACAAGGCCCTGGGCCTCTGGCCTCCTCCCACTGCTGGAGACGATCAGACCTTCAGGGAGGATGGGAGGGAAGGAGGGACCAGCCCTCTGCCTCCCTCATCTGCTCCTGGCTATGTTCCTATAAGAAAAGCGTTAAGCAGCCTGAAACCCATGGCAGCAGGGCCTATCCTGTGTCCATGATCCCTGGCAAGCCGTCACACTCACCCCCTTAACCAGAGTGGGTGTGCAGAGAGAAGCTAAGCCTGAAGGCCTGAAAAAGGCTTTAAAGCATGAACTTTCTGCAAGAGTCCCCGTGAAGGACTCCAGGGAATGGCTCCTGCTCTGAAAGCAGCCTCCAAGGCCAAGCCTGTGAGGTCCGAGGGCTTTCCCGCCGTAGGGTCTGAGCAGCCTCGTGCTCCCGTGGCTGAGCCCTGCCAGCAGCTCATCTAGAACTAGCCGCATTTTGGCATTTTCTGAGATTGGGCGCTGGCCCCGAGCCTACTCATCTCGAGTGGACAACCATAAAGGGTTCAAAGCCCAGACACTGTAAGAACTGGGGTGGAGCCCAGACAGGGGAGGGGCATGCGCCCTGCTCTGGGACGACAGCTGCAGAGGACCATTGGAGCAGGAAGACGGGGCGGGGACAGAAGAAAGGAGGGTACATGGGCAGGCAAGGAGGCAGGAACGGGATGGTAGTGGCCTAAGAAGCACCAGGGAGCCTCTTCTGGCTCAGCACCAGGCTCCCTCAGGGACCTTCCCAATACTGAACATTAAAGCTGCACCCTGAGGGCTCCGGCCCCAGCTAGAGAGGGTATGGGGCGGGGGGCACTGCTGGCAAGATGGGCACTGTGGTTCTAGAGTAACATGACCTTGTACTACCTATGCTGAAAACAGACAGTATAAAATCCCCATACAGTAAAACCATCCTGATGCCGCCCCCTTCCCTGCCTCTCAGAATGATGGAGTGGAAAGGAAGAAGGACCCTTGAGAAAAATCCCAGCATACAGTTTGCATCAGCCCAGGAGAAAGGGTCAAAAGCCCCCAAACCAACTTGTGGCGGGGCTCTGGGAAGGCCTCCTCAGAGCTCTGGCAAGGAACAGAGTGCGAGTCTGCCCTCTGGCGGGCGGCTGCAGCACAGCCAGTTCGACATGATCAGAAGGGCTGGGGGGGGGTGGGGAGCAGAGGACACGGAGCCAAAGCAAGTACAGGCCCCCAAACAGGACCCGCCCCGCCCCGCCCCGCAAGGTGCTTGCCCAGGCCCCAGGGACTGTAAACCTGAAACACGGTCCGTGAGCTGCCTAAGTCTGTAAACAAAGCCCCACCCAGCCACACAGGGGGCCAAGAGTAGAGATGCCTAGAGCCACTTGGCCTGCCGCCCACCCAGGACACCCAGTGGGAAAGCCTTCCCTGGCTACCGGCAGGTGACAGGTCATTTTTAAATATGATCTGTTCTCTCACAGAAGTAACAAATCCAAAAGTGAAAAAACTGAAGGTCCATGAAGCTTCACATCCTTAAGGCGTTCGTTGTCAAGTTCAGTGTGTCCAGAGCAGCAGGGGACTGCAGAGTCCAACTCGCCCAGAGCCCCTCTAGGCAGAGTGTAATGGAATGACAAACTTGCAGCCAAAGGGTGAGTGGTAGCTGATTCCTACCTCCTGGAATACCTGCTGGGGGAGGCCAATGTCGCACAAGTAGACGCGGCCCGCGCGCTCCCCCAGGGGCAGAGGCAGGCCCAGAGCCAGCGACCACTTGGCATCGATACCCTGTTCGCCTTCATGCACGGGAGGGTCAATGCTGAGCACTGGCGCCCGGTTCCGGTTGGCCCAGGCCACGGCTGCCTTGTACCAGGGCTGGTCCCGCAGGAAGGCATTCTCGGGGCAGTCCAGGCAGTTGATCACCAGGTCCACAGGACTAGAGGGCAGATCTGCAGGTGGGAAGAGCGTCACATGGGAATCACTATAAGGAGAGAGCAGCCCAGGTGGGGACTAGGACCCAGATGGCCCCAAGGGGGGTCTTGTGCTGACACCACTCTGTGGCCTCACCACAGGCTGGCTTTCTCAAGGCGGCACCAGCCCCAGGACTTCCAAGGCCAGGCTGGGCTGGGCACCAGAGACAAAGGGCATGTCAGCCCGATGGACCAATGTCCTCATGGAGCTCCCCAGGGCGAAGCCCTGTGCCGCGGGCCGTACAGGCTGTCTCCGGGGACAGCAGACACACATCCAACTAACACACAGGGTACACTAGGAAATCTGAGAAGGGGGAGCTGACTGCCACTGAGTTAGCCCTCACAGGGAGCTCTGCCCACACCCCAGCAGAAATGGGCTGACTGCCACATGCGACTAGCCCAACAGCAGCAAGCTGGCCAGAACCTTGGGCTAGCCTCCTCACCCAACCTGAGCCAGCCTGCCCCACGTCCATCTCATGAAAACGGGCTCTCCTTACAGCCCAATCTGAAGGATGGAGAGGGAACTGATCACTTCTTCAGACACTTTAAAAAGTTTTTCTGCTCAAACCAAGCCTCTGGGACAGCAGAAGAACAGATGTCTCAACAACTACGTAAGCCTTGACCAGCCTAAGAAAGTAACTTGAGAATAGGAGAAATCAGACCAAATTCAAGGTCAGCATCCTCAGACTTGGCTCCTGGATTTGAAATTGGAAGGCTTTTAGGTAGCCAGAGGAAGAATTGCCTAGAACAGAGCATCATGTTACAGATCTCAAGCAGGGGAACTCAGAACAGGCCTGCCTCCCCGCTCCAGTAATGCTAGTTCTCAATTAGGGACTCGGGGCTTCCGTACTTAGATCTGACCACCATGACGAGGGGGTTGGGGGGTGTTGCTGGGGGCCAGTAGGCTCTCAAGAGTAAGAATGGGGTCTTACCTTCTACACGTACACAGGAGCCTGAGGTTCTGGCCCAGGATCTGGCCCCAACTTGCCATCTGACCCCTGGCAAGACCCTTCCTTCATATTTCTTCTCTCTTCTCCCCTGCTCTCACTAAAACCCACTCTAATCATTTCGCACCCCCCCCATACATCCCCACTGAAACGGCTCTGGTTGAGATCATCACAGGGCACCCACACAGATCCAGTGGTCGATTCTCAGCCTTCATCTGAGCCTAACTCAGAGCGGCTTGCTGGCAGAGCTGACCACACCACACCTCCCTCTTCACTTGCCTTCCAGGTGCCAGGCTCCCCTGCTTCTCCTTCTCCCACCCTGTCTCCTGAGCTGCTCTCTCAACTCCCTGACTTCTAAACAAAGAACGTAGACTTAACAACTTCCCTACCTCTTCCTAGAAGATAGCTTATCCAGGTTTATTAGGGCTCGTTCCCACCTACACCCTCAGCACCCAGACCAGACCCCTTCCCCTACCTGCAGACTCATCTGCATCAGTCAACATTTCTACCTGCATATTCAACAGGCACGTTCCTCCCCAAACATCCTCCCGCAAGTCTTCCCAGCTCAGGATGGCATCTTCATCCTTCTGGTCACTCAGGCCAAACACCTTGGAGTTGTTCTTAACCTTTCCCTGTCACATCCCTTATATCTACTCTGCAGCCTCTAGCTCCAAAACTAACTTAGAAACTAACTCCCTGGGGCACCTGGGTGGCTCAGTGGGTTATGCCTCTGCCGTCAGCTCAGGTCATGATCTCAGAGTCCTGGGATCGAGCCCTGCATGGGGCTCTCTGCTCGGCGGGGAGCCTGCTTCCCCACGTCGATCTCTCTGCCTGCCTCTCTGCCTGCTTGTGACCTCTGTCAAATAAGTAAATAAAATCTTAAAAAATAAAAAACCCACCCCCCCCTTTACCTCCTCTACCACTATCACTGTCTCAGCCACCAACATCTCCTTCCGATTTCACGCAACAGCCCTTTTTTTTTTTTTTTTAAAGATTTTATTTATTTGAAGAGAGAGAGATCACAAGTAGGCAGAGAGGCAGGCAGAGAGAGAGGGTGAAGCAGGCTCCCCGCCAAGTAGAGAGCCCGATGCGGGACTCAATCCCAGGACCCTGAGATCATGACCTGAGCTGAAGGCAGAGGCTTAACCCACTGAGCCACCCAGGCGCCCCAGCACAACAGCCTCTTAACACTTGTCTTTGTAAATCTCTAGTTTACTCCCAAGCAGCAGCCAGGGGATCATTAGGAATCTGAGCTGGCCTCTGCCTTCCTTTGCTTGTTCCTCCAGTGACTCTCCATCACAGCGAGTGTGAAAGTCAAACCCTTACAGCGACCCGCAGGCACTGTACCACCTGCACCTCCCTAACACAACCCCTTCTGACCCTCTCTAGCTCCCTTCCCTCCTTTGTCTCATAACATCACCATCTGGCCTAACAGAAAGGTTACTTTTCTGTCTCTTCTCTGTCCTAAATAGAGTGTAAGCTCCATGGAAGTACGGATCAAAAAAACAATCTACTGCCACATACTCAGTGTCAGCAGTGGTGCCTGTTCTGTAAACGTTTGTAAAGTGAACAAGTGGGCCCCCAGCTCTCCATCTGAGTAATCAGAGAGGGAGAACAGTGAAGGGGTGGGGAGTAAACAAGTCAACGCCCAAAGTATTTCCTCTGCGCACAGACTCCGGCAGGCAGAGCACGCCTTACATCTGTGATGTTCCACCTGTCGCCACTGGGCGGCAGCACCGGACCACAGAACTACAGGAGGAGGGCGCAGGCCTGCCCTAGGCAAGTGCTCACCTTTGAGGTTAGATACTTGTTGGCCTTGGGTCTTGCTGAAGAGAGATAGCTCGTTGGTGATGGACTCCAGCATCTTGACAAAGTTGGGCAGGAAGAGAATGACCTGGACATCATGGTTAGCCAGGTGCCTTCCACAGCTGATCCCCTGAGCCCCTTTCACATGGGGGCCACACAGCAGGGCCACTGTGGGCCTCTGGTGAACATTTTTGGGATTCAACCTGGAACAGAAGGCAAATAAGCATCATCAGCTGCAGACCTGCCAATCCCTCGCACCCTAAACCAGATAAGTGCTGAGTTCTTGACAGTCCCGGGTCCCAGAGTGGGTGAAAAGCCATGCAGCCCAGGGCTACAGGGTGGCATTCCCATGGTCCCACACCCCGGTGTCACTTCATCTACTGGGTCCTCTCACAAGGCAGCTCACCCACATCTTGAGCCATACAACACTGCTGCCCGAACACTGCTCTCCGACCAGAAACACGGAACTGTTTCTGAAAGGGTCTTCCTTGCTTCTCCTCAGATGAGGTCCCCTGCTCAGAAAGCCCTTCGCTTGGCAAACTCTGACCCACCCTTTCTCTGGAATCCAGCTCAAGCCTCACCTCTTCCAGGGTTACTCTGGCTCAGCTCCTAAGAAACTCAGCAGCAGCAGCAAACAGGACCATTCTAAATCATCCTCAATCAGGTGCCAGGCCAAGTGCTCCTCACTGAGCCGCCAATAAGTGGGATAAGGGCAACACCAGATACGAACAAGACCTTTTCCACAGGATGCTGTGTGTCCACGCACGCACAGCACTCAGAACAGGACTACATCGCAGGTCACGGAAGAGGCAGCAGGCAGGCCTTCCTGGGCTCCTACCGGCAGCTCCCTTGGCTACCCACATCCTGATGAAGTCACTTCCAGCGCCTGTCATTCAAAGCTGAGCCACAGGAGGTCCGGATTGACTCTGGAGCTGTTCCCAACTCACAGGCGCTACGGCCTGCCTCAGGAGCAGAAGGCAGGGGGAGATGGACAGCAAGAAACGGGCTTGGATCCGTCCTTAGCAGTGACGTCACTTACTAGTCTCCCAAAAGGAGGCAGATGACAGATGCTGTTCCAGTCAGAGAGGAAGCCCCTATGCTCCAAGTAAATTTGGGGGCATTTAGCGATGTACTCTGCATATATACCAAACCACTCATTTCCCCCACTACGTGTGCATCTGAAGGAAATACGAGGAGCGCCTCTCCCCTCACACAGACGCTGCTGCGTCGTGGCAGCTGCCTCACCCACGGCTGCTCCTGAAGATTCCTGCTCTCACAGAGGCACCACCGTCGGAGGACACAGACCCTGGCATCACACAGCCGACAGCAAGGGGCAGGGACCAGACACTGGAAACACGCCTGTCTGGACGGGAGACCTGGCTCCACCACATAGCGGCGGCACCAAGTTGGGCAAGCCTTTCCACTCTCGGAGCCTCAGCAGGCTCATCCTCAAACACCAGGCTACTATTCACCTTCGAGGTGAAGCCATGAGGCTCAAACTGAACACGGCTGTGAGCACAGTGAGAACTGCACGGGACTGGACACACATGAGGAAGATTACTAGCTGTGGCAACCCTTCTCAAAGGGGCTGCAGGAGATGGCCCTTTGGAGAGATCAGAGGCGGCGAGAAAAGCCAGGCCCATGGACAGGACAGCTGGCCCCAAGAAGCCAGCTAGAGGGCACTGTGATGGGGTGAGGACATTCACATTCTGCCCCCACAAGGCTGTTTCTGAAATCCCATTGTCAGCTCAGCTCCCTACTGCGCAGCTGCTGCAAAGCCCGACTTCCCAGTCCCACAGAAGGACCTCACAGATCCCAGCCACGACCACACTCTCGGTTCTGTCCGCCCTCAGCGCAGGCTACTCCCCAGACCTGGACTCCCCGCCCTGCCTGCTGGCCTGTTAATGCCCCCTCAGCCCCCGCAGGACTCCATGTGGATGCTCCTGTGGCCTCCCGGGCGATCCTGCTTCCTCTCCCGCCACGGTGTACCTTCTGGACACTTCACTAGCCTTCCAGAGGCAGGCGCAGTATTCTACTCTTTTTGTGTGCCTAGTTCTAGCACACGGACTGGCACATGATACCAGTAAGTGACCACAAATAAAATTAAGCACTGCTCTTGACACAGGGACCCAGAAGGAAGGTAGGAACACACCGACCTCCAGCTCTCCCAACCCAGTTGTCAGGGTGGTTCTAACAGTGCTCGGGTATGGAACTTCGGCTGATCTGTATCCCAGCCCCTCTGAGTGAAGGACACGTGCCAAAGGCTGAGTCTCTGAAGGCTCTTAGAAGGCAGGCATCTGGGAGCCAGCAGGAGTGTCAAAGCCAGCTTTTATCAGGAAAGAAAGGGTGAAAGGGCAGCTTGCCTAGAGAAGAATGAGGACTTCTGGGAGAGGGTAAGAGGGGCAAACAATACCCTCAGAGCACCCCGGGAAGGGACTTCACACTGACAGACTCCTCTGGTGGGGGCGCGGTGGCGCCTCGGCAGGGCAGCACCTCCCCACCCGCAGCCCCCGCCAGTCCAGAGGCGTTTACCTGTTGGGTCCTCCGAGCAGGGTCAGGGCCATCTGGCTGGCACACACTCCTGTCATCTCCAGTCTCCGCTCCAGAGTCAACCCGTGCTTCTCAGCCACAGATAAGAGCTTTTTGTGCAGTTCATAAGAAACACTTGGGACAACCAAGCCAGAGTCTGCAGTTCAAAAGGAGGTGAAGAGAGAAAGGGAAAGAGATGACAGGAAACCAGACCAACAAATGGACATACTCGATCCGGAATTCTTTGACAGCCAAGAATCTAAGACTGGCCCTCCCCTGTCTAGCTGCCTACGGTGGGATGGAGGTGTACCATGGAGCCCTCCACAGTCGCAGCTGAGGAAGTAACACCTTGTGCCCATTACCAAAGAGCACTCTCTGAGCACTTTATTCTTCCAGGTTTTCTTTATATGAGCACAGGCACCCACGAGCAGGAGTGGGGTAGGGGGCAGAGGGAAAGGGATGAACAGAATCCCCGCTGATCAGGGAGCCAAACACACAGCTCAATCCCAGGACCCTGGGATCATGCCCCGAGCTGAATGAAGTCACTTAACTGACTGAGCCACCCAGGCGCTACTCTCCTAACAGTTCAGCTCTAGACCACAAAAGCCAAATCTACCAAGATCTATTTGGTTATTACAGAGAGAGGGCTGGCACAGTGTGGAACAGCAACTTGTGGGCCATGTCAGAAGAGACCATGCTTTTCCCAAAGTGGGGGAAATTACATCCCTGGCAGTGGCACCGTCCTCAGGAGCAGACTCCTCTGCCTTCCCCACAAGTGGAACAGACTCTGACTAAGCCTCCTGACCCTCAGGTCCTGGCTGTATGACGTATTGATCCCGTCTGCTCCCCGCTTCCTCTTTTTCCTCTTCTCTTCTACTCAGCCCTTCCTCTGTGCTTAAAAAATTTAATTAGCAACTTGTTTTCTCAAATAATTTATCATCTTCTCCCCACATCTGGGGTGAATGTAACCTAATACTCAAACCTCAGGGCAAGAGCACACGGAAAGCAGCCCACTCAGAAGAATCTTGAATATTTTATTGCCATAGAGAAAGGAACTCTGTAAAGGTTAGGGAGAGCCAGTCGCTGAAAGTACAGCATGGAAAATACTTGGTTTCGTAAGGCCAAAGTCTGCAGCAGCTGGGACACAGGCAAGACTCTCATACGCATCAGCACCAACACACCGGGGCCGTTTCAGGGCCAGAAAACCAGGACAGGAAAGAAACGCCAAAGTAAAAAATTGTGATCTGTAACGAGCAGCTCGTCTTGACAACCAATGCCATCTTACAAATACCAGAAGCCACTGGACTGGCCCCAAGAGAGACCTTTATGCATGAGCCCCACCTGGCCTCACTGGCTGACAGACCAACGCACACAGACTCCAATCAGCAAGCCGGCGCGGGACCGCACCTAACGGGTTTTGTCAGGTTGGATCCGACACCTTCTCAGATCCTGCATCTTCGTCTATACTGGACTGTACACTCCTCTGAGCAGGGAAGTAAACCTTTTACTCCTTTGGCCCCCATCTCCTCAACTTGCTTCAACTACATTTATCAACAGAGGTGAGCTCTCATCAAGTCCTCAAACACATAAATGATGCAAACCTGGTCTGGCCTGACTCTGTGGCAGAAGTTTTCAGAAGTTTCTCATTTATCCTAGTGTTTGTAAAGCCCTGTTTAGGAAAAACCTGTCTTCCTCTTTTATCATTTCAGGAATAATTTCTTGAAGTTCTATCAGATATCCAGTCCCGCCTACACAGACTCTTAGAACAACACAGAACAAGGCTACGGTAGTACATCTGAACAACAGAAATCCAAGCACAAAGACTGAACCGAAAACACCAAGGTACACATCCTCTCAAAGGAAGGCGAAGTAAGGACTTACTGTAATAATGACAATAAAAGACGTCTACACGTCAAAATTAACACTATCCTGTTGCTTAACTGAAGCCTTCTACCTACCAGAGTCCTAGTCCCACCCTGGCACAAACAGTGCCATCAGGAACAAGGTCTCCTCTCTCTTTCTGAAATGCCAGTCCTAGGCGCCGATGCTGGAGGCCGCAGCCTGACCTTGCATGTCAACAGCTGATTCACACACCATTTTTATGGCCTGCTCCAGACACGCACATCTCATCAGAACTAATTAGGAATCATTGACAGCAGTGTGAAAAGGCCAAAGGAATTCTCAGGAGTCCTAAGCCACTAACAACCCTAAACCTGTCAGACAAGTCGTGCCTACTCCCAAACCCTCTTTCCCTGCAGAGTCACGCAAGAGAGCGCGTTCCCTTGACCCTGTGCATTTCTTCACCCATTTATTTGCTTTCTGTTGAATCTGAAACAGATCCAGGCAGGGAGTCCTGAGCACACCACCCTACAAAGCAAGCATTCTTTGTGGGTCTACATCTTGTGCTGTAGGTACAAGCAGCCCCCTCTCCCATTCGGACAGCTCTCTGGAGGCAAGCTGAGCGTTTTCTGCTACCTTTCTCCTCACAGTCCTGCAGGGTACAAAACTCACAGTACAGGGAGAGGAGAGCAGACCCCACACCCCGGCTGGCTGGCTGCTACATCTGGGAGCTGGGTATCCGTCACCAGCCCCTCACTGGTGGCAAGGGCATGCTGATGAACCCCCACACTCTACAGCCTAAGGCCAGACAAGGCTGCACCCTTTCTTCCCAGCCTGCCAGCTACAGGACTCCGCTGCACCTACTCAGTTTCTCTGGAAGGAATGTGCAAGCACCACAAAATGTTCCTTTTCAACATTTACACACAAAGTTCCACCAGTCAGATTGCTTATCAGAAACAGGCAGAGGGGATAAAATAAACTCCAAAGGAAGGGAACCTAGAACATAGCGTGTAAATGGCAAACAATAACATTGCCAAAGCCTGAACATGAGCCAAGCTTAATTATGTTTGAGCTGGAAGGTAGATCTTTATTGTTCTGGATCCAAGGCAGTAAAATCAGTCGGTAGGGTTTCTCTCAATATGTATTTTACAGCTGTTGGTGGAACAAGAAATGAAGATAGAATTCCAGTCAGTTCGTGACAAGCAGAGCACATCTTGGGATCTGATTAACCTCAGGGTATCCAGGAAAACAGCTTAAGCACACTCTGTATGGGCTGGGAGGTAAAGCCTCCTCCCCACACAGCGCACTCCACAGCAGGAGGCCGCGGCCAGGCAAGCTCACAGGCCAGCCACCACAGTGCCTGCTGCGGCTTGGGCTTCTCTAATCTTTCTCACTGCCACACAGCTCCTTCCAGCACATACGACTTAAGGACTCCACCTCTCGTATGGACATTTATACACGTCCTCACACCCTCAAGCAGCACTATGTCCAAACCTTCTCTGGCAGTCTCTGAGTGTATATCCATCCCTGTCCCTTAAACCTCCCAGCCTTTTGGTTGTGTGACAAGACTCCCACAATGAAATTTGGGGTGGCTGGGTGGGCTCAGTTGTTAAGCATCTGCCTTCAGCTCAGGTCATGATCCCATGGTCCTAGTATCCAGCCCCACCCTCCCACCACCGCATCAGGCTCCCTGCTCAGCGGGAAGCCTGCTTCTCCCTCTCCCATTCCCCCTGCTTGTGTTCCCTCTCTCACTGTCTCTGCCTCTGTGTCAAATTAAAAATAAATAAATAAAAAAGACTCCCACAACAAAGCGTCAGCTCAGATCTAAACTCAATCCTCACACAGACACAGCCCTTTAGTTAGAAAGGCTGTGCACACCCCATGTCTTACCAACAAGGAGCATAGCTCACTGAAGGCTCAATGCCTCAATGAGGGCATGTTGAGTTCTCTAGGGCTATGAATTCCAATTCTATTCTGTGGAGAGTCACACCATTGCAGGGAGATATCACACACTTTTTTTTTAAGTTTTTATTTTTAATCACCTGGTGCTCATCAGGACCAGTGCCCTCCTTAACCTCCACCACCTACTTCACCCCCCCCCCCCAACTCCCCTTTGGTAACCACCAGTTTGCTCTCTATAGTTAAACACACTGATACCCTGAGGTTAATCAGATCCCAGTTCATACCCTCAGATCCACACTGTGGATTTGCATGAAAGCTACACAAAATGAAATTTGGTGTCAAGTCTATCTCTGAAAGAAGGATTTGTTACAAGAAGCCTAAATGCTCAATACTCTTTATTAGGGCCTACAAGGCCCCCATGATCTGGCCCCTGTTTACTTCTCCCCCTTTACCTTGAACCCCAAATCCCACCATGCTCTAAGGGACCTTGGCTGCCTCTTGGTTCCTAAACACTCCAAGTCCCTGCTGGCCTCAGGAAGCATGTCCCCTCTCCTGGGACTCTCTTCTCTCTTCCAGTGCTCTACCCACACTCATGGCTGGTCCCTCATTCTTCTGTCCCTCTTCTTAAATACTCCTCAGTCTTAGCACGCTGCTGATTTTCTTCACTGTGCTGAACACAACTTGTAAATAACTGTTTTTCTTTTTGGACTATCTACTTTGCCAGACTGCAAACTCCACAAAGGCAGTGGCCGTGTCTGTCTTGTTCACGGCTCTACCCGTTCTTCACCACGGTGCCTTCAGGGGCAGCGAAGGGCCTGGGTGGTTTACATAAATACAGGCGCAATTAGTGAATGAATGGGAAGGAAACGGATAAAACTGCCTCAGCGCGCTCCATTCGGCCGCTGGGTAAAAGGCCTGCTGTACCCAAAGGTAAGGGTGAGGGAGAGGTTTCAGAATGCTTCCCCACCTTTTCCTTCCCCTATTTGTAACAACTAGACAACCCCCCTGTCCACCCTGAACTTTATTCCTTCAGGCTAAAGCTCCACTGGAACCAGCTGTGGACTCAAGGGGTGAAGGACCTGCTGACAAGACGACTTACTAACTGTGAAGGGGAGAAGTATCTTTACAAAGGAGAAACCCAGTGGACAAAGCCTTACCAACGATTAACTCAGCCCCAATGGTGAGAAAAAACGACACTGTATATTTTTATGATGTGATACCCTGAGACAGAGAGACCCCCACCAAAATCTTGGGAAACATGTTTAACACGAATCACCTGGAACATAAATCACATGAATCAAAAGGAACAATCAGTAAATAAAACTAAGGCACATTCTGCAAATCAACCGGCCTAGACTCTTCATAAATCTGTCACAAGAGATGACAGAAGTTGTGGGAACGCTCCTGGTTAAAGGAACAAAAGAGAGACAGCTGTCTCGACTACATCTCATTCGATGTGATACACAACTGTCGACTAAAAATACAGCTATAAAGGACATGGCTGGGACAACCGGAGAGCCACGGATACGGAGTGTGTGTTAGATAACACTTTGTGCTAGCTGTACATCTCCTGAGGGCAGTCTCACTGCGTGGCTGTAAGAGCAACACCCTGCGGACTGTACAGGAACGTGATGAGAGCAATGAACCCTCAGGTGGCTCAGGTGTGCTCCTGTGTGTCTGTATTTAAAAGTAAATGTGGCAAAATATTAATAGATGAATCTAAGTGGAGAGTGCATGGTATTCATTATACTATTCTAGCAACTTAAAGTGTAAAATTGTCTTCGATATAAAAGGGGGGGGGCACCTGGGTGGCTCAGTCATTAAGCATCTGCCTTTGTCTCAGGTCATATCCCGGGATCCTGGGATCGAGCCCCTCACTGGGCTCCCGCTTGTCGGGACGCCTGCTTCTCCCTCTCCCTCTCCCACTCCCCCTGCTTGTGTTCCCTCTCTATGTCTCTCTCCGTCAAATAAATAAAATCTTAAAAAAAAAAATACAAAAACCGACTCTGTTTCCCACAGTCTTACAATCTAGCTGAAAACAGAAAATATATATGTGCAAATACCAGAAAATACACACAGTAAACTGTTATCCCCAGGAGCTCGAAGCAGTGTTCAAATTCTCAAACTGAACCGTGCCTGGAAAGACAGGCAGGACTGTAGTCAGAAGGACAGGAGGGAGAGAGAGCCCTCCAGGTGGGGGTGGGAGGAACAATGAACAAAGTTCCATAGGCTAGAATCTGGGTGACTGTGCAGATGCAAATTCCCTGCTGGAGCCTGGAGGCTGACGTGAAGGCTATGCTGACTGGGCTAGAAAATGAAGACAGAAAGACTAGGTAGAACGGATGTCAAGGGACATAGGGAACCCATAGGGTAGCAGGAGAAACTAAAAAATCATGAGCATTTCAATGGTGACCAAGTAAGGAGTTAGAGAGCCCCAAGCCAGAATGAACAGAGGATAAAGGAAACTCCTTGCCAGGGCTGCTACAGAAGGAATCACTATGTCTGCTATGAAATCAGAAAAAAAGGAGGTCAGGGCAATCTGGCTGTGGCATCTGTCACCCCACTGATCACCAGGGTTCATTCAGCTGGTCTGACTGGCTAAGTGGGTGTCTCCTTCCTCTCTCACCATTCCGTGGGTGTCCCTCCTAAAGCTGCCTGCTGGTCAAAGAGGAAACCGTCCCCAATAGAGGAGGACTGTTCTTCCGTCAAGGGTACACGAGTAGCGGCACTCCCCTGCTAGGAACTCTACACAAGCCTCCTCCAGTTTAGGAGGACATAGGGTAGGCCAAGCTTCCAAAGCTCCGGTCACATCCAAAGTGAGGCTCTGCACGTGGCATGAATTTATATGAGAAGGAAAAGGTAAAGGTGGCTGCAAAGCTTTACGCCAGACACTTTAACAATGGTGACTGCACTGAAAGAAACAAGAACGCAAAGAGGCAAGAACACTGCTGGAATTGGCGGGGCGGGGCGGGGGGGTCCTGACTGACTTAGCTGGAGTGTGTCGAATTTAAGGAGGATGGTGAGTACATTGAAATCAAACTCTTTCCTCATCCTCACCCTGGCTAGACACCTGTGGTTCTGAAATGGCAAGACGATACATAAGGGCAAAGTGGTCCCATTTAGAGTTTTATCAAAAACTCAGGTGGGGGGAGGCAGCACCTGGGTGGCTCAGACAATTAAATGTCTGACTCTTGATTTCGGCTCAGGTCATGACCTCAGGGTTATGAGATCGAGCCCTGCATCAGGTTCAGCAGCACTGAGCCCGAGCAAGGAGCCTGCTGAAATTCTCCTTCTCCCTCTCCCTCTGCCCTTCACTCTGCCCTTCGAGTGTCCTCTCTTTAAAAAGAAAACACACTCTCTCTCTCTCTCTCTCTCTCAGGTGTCGGGCCATAATGTACCAAGGCTCCACACCCTCCCGCCCTTAATTTGAATTTAAATTTTTTTTAAAGATTTTTTTAAATCTTTAAAAAAAATTTTGTTTTAAGATTTTATTTATTTATTTGACAGACAGAGATCACAAGTAGGCAGAGAGGCAGGCAGAGAGAGAGAGGGGGAAGCAGGCTCCCCACCATGCTGAGAGCCTGATGCGGGGCTCGATCCCAGGACCCTGAGATCATGACCTGAGCCGAAGTCAGAGGCTTTAACCCACTGAGCCACCCAGGCGCCCCTGAATTTAAATTCTTAAATTAAATCTCTAACAACACGGTGCCATGAGACCTTGTCCCATGCAAAGACTGGAGGAAGCACAAATATTCATTGCTGGGGCAAGAGCCTACCCAAGACACCTGTCTTCTTCTTCTTCTTCTTTTTTTTTTTTAAAGATTTTATTTATTTGACAGGCAGAGATCACAAGTAGGCAGGGAGGCAGGCAGAGAGAGAGGGTGAAGCAGGTTTCCCGCCGAGCAGAGAGCCTGATGCGGGGCTTGATCCCAGGACCTTGGGATCATGACCTGAGCTGAAGGCAGAGGCTTAACCCACTGAGCCACCCAGGCGCCCCCCAAGACACCTGTCTTACCAATGCAGCTCTAAAACCTCGTAAGACTGCCAATGAGTTCAACCAAGACCTTCAGGTCTACAAGTATCCATCTGATTATCCAGGCCCAGAAACTCCAAAGGACACCACATTAAAGGGACTGTCTACTCCCTCAACTCCTGGCACTGCGAGTTCTGCTTAGAACCTGAGGTTCCTAAAATCAACCAAGTCATTGTCAAGGAATTTTGCCTGCAGACACCATTTCAGAAACTCGGTTCTTTACCTCTGTTCTGTGAAAAGTTACATCGGAACCTGCTCCAGCACAAGTGTGACAGGGCAGATGTTCTGATCCAGACCATCTCCTAGAATTTACCTCCCGATGCATCCCTGTGGCTCTCAGGAGCACAATTGCTGAAGGAGGTCTCACCACCTGAGGGTAAAATTCTTCAATGGCCACTTCTAAACTCAAAGATTTATTTCTTCCTGAATTCCTGTTGAACATACATACAAACCCAAAGCAGATTTCCTGATTATCTGTTCTTCAAGAGATACAAACATTGCTGGTCTTAAAAGCATCTGAATACTTCTTAAGGGACTCTTGACAAGAAGCAAAAGAAGGCAGCCAGAGTTCAGAGGCAGAAATGGAACACTAGCTGTGGAAGACAACTGCCAGCCTCAAATGTGAATGAAAGTCAAGCTTGTCCTGAGGGCAAGACACATCCCCACTGAAGTTCAAAAATTTAGCTAGCCAAGGTGGGAAGAGTAAAGAGGGAAGCCGTAAAGCAGCAGAAATAAACCAACCGTGGCTTCACCAGCAACTCCCTCCAGAGAAGGAACCATGACTGCTCTTACCAAGAGAAATGGGCATGTTTAAGTGATGCCAGACTCAAAGGGAGCTCAGACAAGAGTGCCTCACTCAAACCCGGACTTGACCCTTTGGCAAGACAGTAAACAGTAACTCTACCTCAGCTCATCCTCCTCATATACTTGCTGCTCCCCAAATCTCAGCAGGCAGACAGTCTGGGGGCAAAACAACAGCCTTCGGGCAAAGCAAATGGGACAACCACGGACACTCACTGTCTACATCAACAGCACCCCGCTGCCTCCCATCTGGGCTTTTGAACACTTGGAGGCAGAAGGAGGCTACACAGTGGAACACAAATGGCAGAAGTTAAATAAGAATTCAACCCAATAGGAAGGGTTCTTGAATAAATATACCTAAGAAGAATTTATTAGCATTCAGGAAACGAACAATTTGAGACACTTTTTAAAGTCACTCCTGGTTTGAAAGGCTTACTGGATCACTTAATGCTAACAAAACTGGGATAATAACAAAATGGGGAGAACAGTGCAATCTCATAGATGTACCATGAAAACTGTGACAAACGTGAAGTGCTTAGAATGGTGCCCGTGACACAGTAAATATCCAATGAACTTTCAATGCTATGACACTGATCGTGATAATGTTGCTTCTCCTGAACCAGGCTCCCACCATCCCCTTGCTGCCACCTCCAAACCCTGTACACACTGCTATAATTTGGTTACAGAGTACTCTGTAAAATTACTCTGTAACGTTTGGCTCCTCTGTAAGGCCCCTGGGATGACAATGACTTATCCAGAGGATCTAGAATGCTACCTCACACACAGTAGACATTTTACAAATGTAGATGCTTTGAAATAACCTTACTGAGGCCACCTCTGCAATTCATATTTGAACTAAAAAACTGACTAACAATCATAAACTGGGCATTGCACTAGCTGCTTTTCCACATGATCTCATTTAATTTACAATTTTATCCCACTTTACAGATAAGGAAACAGGCTCAGTAGCCCTCATTTGGCTATATATATAACTCCATTCTCTGATTCTACAGAAGCTTCCTCATTGAACCTTTTAATAGCTCCCTGACCTCTCTCTCAGTGTGGTAACTCTACTATTTGCTTTCTCCGAGCTCAACCGCAGAGCACCACAGGAGGGAAATCACAAAACCATGCAGACTTGGCCCGCTACAGACTCAGGCAATCTAATGACAACCAGACTCTCACTGCCATTCTTCCTGCCCCACAGGTTCAATGCCTTTGAGTCCTCCGCTCACTCAACCCTTTTCCAACTGCTCTCAACTATCAATTCCCTTTGTCATTTCTTTCAACAACTTTTCCTCCTTCCCATTCAGCAGTCCAAACCTCTGGTACATTAGTTAGGTCACGAACCTAGTCTTCCTACTCCGGTCTCTCTCCTCTCATTCCACCCTGAAATCTATCATGAGACCAGTCTTCCTCAAGACTCTAAATCTGGGGTGGGGAGGGACAGGGTGGCGGGGTTATGGACATTGCGGAGGGTCTGTGATATGGTGAGTGCTGTGAATTGTGTAGGACTGATGATTCACAGACCTGTACCCCTGAAGCAAATAATACATTATATGTTAATTAAAAAAAAAAAAAAAGAGAGAGAGAGACTGACTCTAAATCTTCCTGGGGCACTTGGGTGGCTCAGTTGGTTAAGTGTCTGCCTTCGGCTCAGGTCGTGATCCCAGGATCCTGGGATCAAGCCCTGCATCAGGCTGCTTCTCCCTCCCTCTGCCTGCCACTCCCCTTGCTTGTGTTTTTTTCTTTCTGTCAAATGGATAGAGGAATCTTTATTAAAAAAAAAAAAGAAGTCTCTAAAGTCTTCCTAAATGAGATTGGGATCATGTCATTTTCAGAATTCTTCAGTTGTTCCCTATGGCACAGGACAAGGATAACATACACACACAAGGCTCTGTGTTCTTGTGGTCCAAAGCTTATTTAATTCCTGCTACTCCCCCAAACAAACACTCTGGCCTGGCCAAACCGGCTGATGGCCAATTTCCCACAAGGCCCTTTACTCTCACTATTCACCAGCACCTACCAGCCTATCCACATATTCCCTCTTCCTCTCTGTCTGGTGAAATCCTGCCCATGCTTCAAGGCTTCTGTCCTGCTCCCTTTGTGAAGCCGTTCCTGATCAGTCCAGCCTTCAGGACCTCTTCTGCCTCTCAACATTCAGTGCAATTAATGATCACACTCACTGGACTCCAGGCATATATGGTACATATATGCCGCTTCCTAACACATCTTTTTAAGACTTAAAAAAAAAATTATTTATTTGAGAGAGACCGCACCTGTGCACATGCGCATGGCAGGGGGTGGGGGGGTCCTCAAGCAGATGCCCCACTGAGCACAGAGCGCCATGTAGGGCTCAATCCTAAGATCAGAGCCAAAATCAAGACTCAGATGCTTACCTGAGTCACCCAGGCACCCCTTCCTAATACACCTGAATAACGAATACAAGATCTTAGAGTGACTTACACAAAATAAGCAACAGTATTTAGACTAACCTATTTGTTTTAGAAGAATATGAACGCTGAACAAAGATTCTTCTTTGAAGCCTTACCTCTCTCCTAACCAGTGTTCTTTGAGAAGCTCTTAACCCACTGAATGGAGTGCTCACACACATCTCACATTTTACAGCCAAACTTAATAAATAAGTATGTGACCACTGGATATTATTCAGCAGGCTAAATCCAAGCTGGAGGAATGTCTGACAATCCACAATTGTTGGGAGACAGCAGCACTGTCAAAGGACTCAAAAAGGCTTTCCAGAGAGAAAAGATTTGGGTTAAACAAAGAGCTGAATTTAGTTGCTTCCTGAATGTGTTTTCCCAATCAACAGACCTTTTATAAGACTGCCCCCATAACACACACACACACACACACACACACACACACAAATTTGGTAGAGTACTGCCAAGAGGAGTGTGAGCAATTACAGCATATTGGCTTAGAAACTGTTGACACCACTTAGCATGCAGTCGATGTGCTGGAGAGCAGCAGCAAGCTGTCAGAATCCTGAGACCCAAGCCATCACACCACATGGGTAGAAAACATGTTGTTCTTTTGCTACCCTGGGGATTAGGAGAAAATAAGGTTTTGGGGTTCTAGGACATGAATGCCAAAAAGCAAGCTGGGAAGCTATCCAAGCTAGCCTCCACAAGTGCTGATCTAAGCTGGTCCGTTTCTGAGGACACTAAAGAGAAATGACTGTGGTCTGTTGTGCCATTACACTATCCTTCTCCTCTGATTCTACGTCCTTCCTCCTCTTCAACTTAGCCACCTTCCGAAGGTGGAAGGAAATGTGATAAAGAAGGTTTGTGAGAGTCATTATCTCTCTGGGCTTCAATGTCCTCATCTGCAGAACGAGAAAAATCATACTAAGTGATCAAGTAACCTAACACTAACATTTGATGGTCTTAGGTTGTTTCCCCACGTTTTCTAGATAGTTCGCCTCACTCTGACTATAACGTCTGCATAGAAGATCCAAGTGAAAAGTGTCCCCAGCCAGACACTCTCTGGGTAGGAGTAGAAACCGACTTTGAGGCTTGTGTCTTGTTGCTGGAGCAGAGATAAAAACGTGATGTAGAAGTTACTCAGCAAGGCAACGGATTACTTGCTCTATTTCCAGCACAGACCCTGCTTGGAAAAAGGGCTTCATCTGCACTCCTACCACTTCTGCGGACAAAGGAAAACCAGATGGCATGAAGCTGCAGGGCCTCCCATCCCCTGTCATGCCTCAGTGAAGTGCAACTGGTCACCAGCACACAAGCCGCCATACCTGAATGCTTGGCTGAGGACCAGCTCATGCAGTCTGCTGTACGCTTGTTAATGGCAATTCTGGAAAAATGGTTTCATGCGAGAGAAGGGGACTTTTTACTTATGTCATTAAATTAAACAAGGTGTGAAAAGTTGGGGAGGTGGAGTGTGTAGTAGGAAAAAATTCCCACCCTCCCCTTTGTCTACTTTAGCAATGTTTTCTCCGGGCTCTTTTAGATCTGAGACTCTTTCTTGAGTCTACTCTTCTCTTCTCTTTCCTTCCCTGTAGCCACATCCAAGGCGGGCTGTATCTCCCCAAGTTGAGGAATTTCAGGGAAACGACCTGCTGCATACTGGACCACCTCAGCTCAAGAGCTCCCACAGAAGCAGCTTATTTTGCAAATGAGTATAGTAAAAGAGGGGAGCAGTGGGGCAAATGAATGACAGGAACTGAGTGTGCTACCAGACCTGCTGGACAATGGATGCCTCTGAAAAGCTAAACACCTGGCAACTGAAATGAAGCCTGACTCTGAGTCAGGCTGTTTGCCTGCCTACACACAGGTGGTAAAAATCAGAGGAAGTCACACTGTCAGTGCCACTTAGGGAAACTACCTTGGTAAAGAGGTATCCCCACAAGTCCCCCAGTGAATGATGGAAAAATAATTTGGTACTCTTAGCCTGACAGTCTTATTTTTTTTCCACATGGAAAGCACGTGCAAACTTCTATATTCAGCAAACTAAATACAGAACAGCCTTACTGCTGCCTACAAAAAAGCCACACATATCTGATTTTCTTCCAAATGTAATTAAGCCATCTCCATAACACTTTCTATAACTGCTACTACTGTTCTAAATTTATATTCCCTATATTCAAACCCTCAAACCAAAATGAATATTGTACTTAGTTCCTTCCTACTTAATTAAAATGATTACGATTCCTCCTTCAGCTCTTTAAGATCGTTCAATAAGAATAGTTTTCAAACTGTATTTGAAGCAGCTCAGGTAATAATGTGGTTTAGTGGGAAAGGACAGGGACAGGGATGAGGTAGACCACCTCTCCCATAGCTGTTTTTTTTTTTTTTTTTTTAAGATTTTACTTATTTATTTGACAGACAGAGATCACAAGTAGGCAGAGAGGCAGGCAGAGGGGTGGGGGGAAGCAGGCTCCCTGCCGAGCAGAGGGCCCAATGCGGGGCTTGATCCCAGGACCCTGGGATCATGACCTGAGCCGAAGGCAGAGGCTTTAACCCACTGAGCCACCCAGGCGCCCCCCCCCATAGCTGGTTTTATCTGCCTCTAATGCCATGTCTTTTTTTGTACATGGGTTTTTTGTTTTTTAAGATTTTATTTATTTGAGAGAGAGTGAAAGAGAGTGTGAGAGAAAGAGTGTGCTTGAGAGCGGGGAGGGTCAGAGAGAGAAGGAGACTCCCCACTGAGCAGGGAGCCCAAGGCAGGGCTCCATCCCAGGACACTGGGATCATGACCTGAGCCCAAGGTAGATGCTTCATTGACCTAGCCACCCAGGTGCCCCTCTAATGCCATGCTTGAAGAAAAGATCCTAACGTTAAAAAAAGAAGCTTAAAAACCACTGAGGTAATAGACTAGACTATCCTATACAATGGCCGATAGAAATACCAAGGCACTACTTTGTTATGTGAGAAATGGGACTAGCCAAACCCTCTCTGACCAGGGACAGGAGAAGATGAGGACACTGTAGTAAACAATTTATGGAAACCCCAATTTTAGCCAGTGGTTTCAACCGTCCATCTCTGTTTTTTACCCCAACAAACAATTAGAAACTTCTGGTGAAATGTACAGGTCATAACAGGCAAGCCACAGTGAAAAGCCAAAGATCTGATTATGTGATTCTAGACAGATGGCTCCTCTGCCTTTCATTGCTAATCATGACACACTAAATAAAGAGCAGACCAGAACCTGTCAGATATGGGAAATAAACAGATATGAAATCAGCCCCCTACGCCACACCCCCACAACCCCGTGGTAGCCAGGATGCCACTGTAACCACAATTCCCAAGAGACAATAATAATAGCCAACCACAAAGCCACTTTAGTGAGTTTAGTGAATTCCTACCGCAACACTCCAATTCAGAATTTAGGTCATTCTCTTTCAAGCATAACAGAAAGCAGAGAGAACCAGTGAGATGGGCTGGTACAACTCACCCGTGCAGAACTCCTTGGTCACGTTGTGGGGCACTGTGATCCGCCGATAGACAATGGGCTCTGACTCCAGGATGTTCTCATCATGGCGGTACCGAGTTGGCCTTTCGTTTGGGATGCCCCGGGAACGGGTACCGCTTCTCCTCTCATAGGTATCAATCTCCTCGAACACAGCTGCCTTGTCAAAAAGGGCCAGATTCCCTTCAAAATCAAAATCTGTGTCTGGGATCTCTTCGATATCATCCCCAAAGCACTCGTCATCTTTATTCTTCATTTGGCCATTCTTTAAGCCACTTTTCTTTGGAGTTGCCTGATTTGGGTGTCTGCTACTAGACGACCCTAGAGAAAAGACAGGGACTAAGGTAAATGTGCCCACAGGAAGCACTCAGTAGAAATGGAAAATACATTAGTCTTTTATGGAAAGTGTTAAAGGAATCAAAGTGAAGATGGGAAAGGTAGGCTATTCCTAGATCATATTAAGTAGCACAAACTACCACAAATCTCATGGAATAATAGATTTCATATATTAATCAAGTAACAGTGAAGATAAAATAAGTACAACTCCTGGAAATCTTACCAGTTCTATCCTTCATAAGGAAATTAGTAATGACAGAGGCTTTTTTGGCAACTGAATAACAAAAAAGTGGAAGGGCAAGAGTACAACAGCTTCCCACAGGTCTGAATGGTTTGATCTTGACTGTCCAGCAGCAGTGAACAGAGAAATACCCACCCCCTCACTGTAAAATAAGGCCAACTCCTCATAACCTGAAGCTCAAAGGAAGAGAATACTCAACTGACTCCTAATTCTCTGCTTACCAAGCAAGCAACCTTCTGATTTTTAGTTTGATCTCAGCCTAGACACCAGCCGGAGACAATCTCCGGTTTAAAGAGATTCCAGATCTTGAGCCAAGCATACATCTATCACTGTAAGTTGGTATTTTGATTTATAAACCTGTTTTTAGATCTCTTAGTTCATGTGATCTCTCTTCTCAGAACGTAACACTTGTCGGTAAGCAATTTCTGAACCATCAAATATGACAAGGACCACACTGACCTGATTCTGTCGTGACCACACCAAGATGCACACCAGCACCAAAAGCAGCTACCCTCCACATGGCCACCACACATCAGTTAACGAGTCTTCTGGCAGCCAAGACAGACCACCCCACAGAACTCTACAAACCATCCATTCCCAGAGAACCCTGAACTGACTTTATGCTCTGACCCAATACGACCACCCTGAAAGGGTAGACCAGGTTACTGGTAGGCCAAATGGAACCTCCAATATGGTTTAAATAAATGTAATGTGCTTCCTTTTGAAAGACTGAGCTCCTCAATTATTAAGGTTAGAGGTTAGAATGATCACGAGCAAACCCCTTCACCCCCACACTCCTATCATTCCAACTACACTACAGTAGCTTCTCACAGCAACTCCCTTCTGCCCTAAAGACCAGCCAGGAGACCTAGGATCTAGCTGCAGTTCTCATTACCACATTATCTTACACCTGTCATTCAACCTTTCAATCTCCTTGTATGTAAAACACTCACTGTTGTATCCCCAGCACAGTTCCTAGCACATAGTGAGCAGTCAATAAATATTTAACAAATTCATCAACATTGACAAAATTAATTACAATAACTATTCTGAAAGATGTGTACTGGACACCTGGGTGGCTTAGCTGGTTAAGCATCTGCCTTTGGCTCAGGTCAGGATCCCAGGGTCCTGGGATCAAGTCCCGCATTGGGCTCTCTGCTCAGGCAGGGAGTCTGGTTCTCCCTCTGCCTGCTGTTCCCACTGCTTACGCTCTGTCAAATAAATAAAATCTTTAAAAAAAGAAGAAGAAGAAGAAAAGAAAGGAAGAAAGAAAGTAAAAAAGAAAGATGTGTACCATGTAAATAGAACTCGCATCCAAGTCTTCCTAATGTCAAATACTGGTATAGAAAAGGGCTGAGCTAGAGGATGAGATTTAGACCTCTGAAAAAAACTAAGGCTGGCCAAAATTATAAAGTAGAGGAAAATGTAGCTGAGCCACCAGAAACAGCCTGAATTATAAAACAATGACAAGCTTGTCAAAATCTGGGTTAAGTTCTAGTTCCAAAAATCTGACAAAAACATTTAGTGAAAGCATGCTGTGTGCCACAGCTAGGTGCTAGGAATATGCTGGATAAACCAAGACATGCTACTCAAAAAGGAAGGAGGAGAGCTATATCAGCTAATAACTGAAATACAACATGGTAAGAATTATACTATAACTTTATATCAAGTATTATAGAAATGTGGATGAGAAAGCAGAACTGAATTAGGAATGGGAGAACAGGCAGGAAAACATAGGTCAGGATAAAACCATCAGCAATATAGGAGGGAGAGGAACAACCAGAAAAAAAGTCCAGTGCATAGGCTGAATGTTCTGCCTCAATACGAAATCAAGGCATCTTATTAGAAAACAGTCTCTAGCCCAGTGGTCTCTCTCCAGTGGGTGTGTGCAAACCCAGGAGCGTAAAAGATGATCCACCAGGATGCAGGGAAAAGACACTGACTTCTCTTTAGTTTTTAACTAAAAAGAGTAGGAAAGTTAAGATTTATGAATTTAATGTATGGACAGAAACTGGCACCCTTATGAGGTTTCATGCCAGCTGATCACTGCCAGTATTCAAGGTATTACAGGTAAGAGTGACGTCCATACAAGTGGACGTAACATCAATTCCTTTTCATCATGGTAAAATATACATAACAGGAAGCCCAGCAGCAGTAAGTACATGCACACTGTTGTGCAACTGTATTAATTTGTAGCTACTAGAGCTTAATAAGATAAGCAGCTTAAAAAGATTCCTATAAAGAAACAATGTTATTAAAATAATACTAATAATGCAATCACAACTGAACAAGCACATGGCAGATCTAACACTTCCCCTATTCCTCTTACAGGCATTCTTTAGCTAGGATGAAGTTCTTACAAAATTCCTCAGATCTAAAGAAGATGGTCTCCCAAATTAAAAAGTATTAAGGTTATTCCAAACATGAATGCATATGGCCTATCACTGACCAACCTCACAGTAAGTGAATATTGTACATCAGGAGTCTACGAACTATTCGGACTCTGCCAAATCCAGTCCACTGCCTGCTTCTGTAAGTAAGTTTTACTGGAACAGCCACACTCATTTGTTTACATATTGTCTAAGGCTACCTCTGTGCTACAAAAGCAACAAAAAGTACTTAAGACAGAGACCTTATGACCTGAGAAGCCTGAAGTGTTTAACATCTGACCTTTTACAGAAGTTCGCTCGCCCTGCTCTCCATCATGCCTCTCAGAGGTATTCTTTTTGATTACTATAAGTTTCTTTTTTTCAGCTAATGACTCTTCAGGCATCAACATTTTAAATTTTTTAATTAACTGAGCCCAGGATCAGTTCTTTGAACCTCTGTTTCAATAATAATAATTAGTAAGAATAATAATAGTAAGTGTGTCATTAAACTACTGTCTTTTGTTAAGATTTTATTTGAGAGACAGTGCATGAGCACAGGCTGGGGGAGGAACGCGGAGAGGGACAATCAGACTCTCAGCTGAATGCAGAGCCCAATGTAGGGAGCTCAATGTGGGGTCCTCAATCCTGAGAGCATGACCTGAGCCCCAATCAAGAATTGGAAACTTAACAGACTGAGCCACCCAAGTGTCCCTAAACTACTGTCTTTCAACTCTACACTCAATCTTCACAGTGCCAAACTGGAACTCTAAAACTACAATTTTCTTTCCTTAGCTGGTTGCCGGTTAGCTTCCACTACCAGCAGTAGTTACCTGAAGAGAATGGAAGGAGAAAGGAAGGAGGAATGAGAAGGGACTTCCTCCTCGTTTGCTTGCTATCTGCACCAGCACTGCCCTGCCAGCTGGTTCCAGTCTCCAGTTTTTCTTTTCCGCTGGTGTAGACAGAACAAGCTTCACTGCAACTCCCTGGAAGAACCGCCAGTGGCTCTGGGAAGCCCGTTCTCTGAATGTCCACGTTCTGACAACAGCAACCTCTTCCCGGCTTCCTCTCCCTCAATGTCTCCTTTTGCTTCTTTGGTCTTCTGACACCTACTTAACCAATTCTATTAAATTTCGTCTGAAATAACTAGCATGGTTACTATTTTCTTTAGTGGTATATCAAGATCTAAAAAATTAATGACTCAGAGCTAATTACTCTTCTAACCAAATGTTAATGTTTAACGAGGAAAAAAGTTCTGAACCATTAATAAAATATTACTTCAAAAATTGTTATTTAGGGGCGCCTGGGTGGCTCAGTGGGTTAAGCCGCTGCCTTCGGCTCAGGTCATGATCTCAGGGTCCTGGGATCGAGTCCCACATCAGGCTCTCTGCTCAGCAAGAAGCCTGCTTCCCTCTCTCTCTCTCTCTCTGCCTTCCTCTCCGTCTACTTGTGATCTCTCTCTGTCAAATAAATAAATAAAATCTTTAAAAAAAAAATTGTTATTTAATCCTTTTTAATTTGTAAAGGTAAAGAACTTTCTGAATTACAGACAGACATACATACAGAGAAATAGCACTTACAACTCCAATTCTAAAGTCTTAGATAAGAGCCAAGAGTTAACACAGACCAGTCTAGAGGTTAAAGAGCCCATCTTCTCCCAGTGTGGATGGAAGTCTTAATTGACTGGAACTCAAAGTAGACAAACAGACAAATAGAAAAGGTTAAAAAAGACTAACCTAATTCTCTGTTAACAGTCTCTAATTCAACAAAGTAGGTATCTAGAAACATTAATCCCCTAACAGAGGTCAAGTGATCAAACCATAAAGGCAAACCCCTGATCACCGCTGCTACCAATGAGGGGGAACAGCTTAGTTATAAACAAACCAAAAACGAAGAAAAACACAAAATTAGTCAAAGGGGAAGATACTAAAGAAACACAAAGTCAGAGTCTACTGTGGCTCTGGATTCATCCCTGGGAACCAAGAAAAGATGCAGCCAGGCTTGAGCTGCTCAGAAGTGCAGCACTGATTTTCATTTTTACAGCTTTACCGAAGTATAATCAGTATACAAAAACCTGCACATACTTCATGTATACAATTTTAGAAGTTTGGACATAATTCAAACACTTATTATACCATGCCCACAATCACAGTAATAAACCTATCCATCACCTCCCATCACCCCCCCCAAAAGTCAATGACTCACAGTAATTCACTGTTCTAACTAAATATTAATTTGTTAATAAGCAAAACATTTTGAACCATTGAGCCAAATTTAAACCAGTATCACTGTAAAGGTTTACTCCGTGTTTATCTAGTCTTTTTAAATTTGTCCTTTTGTATCTTGTATCTGATATATACATATAGTATGTATGTAGGAGAGAAAACAATAAATTGATGAGCCACTTAAGAGTTGTCAATGTCACAGGAATGTTTAGTTTTAAAAGAGGAAGTACAAGAAACCTAATGAAATAATATTATGAGTCAAATATTTCATGATTTTTTTTTTAAAGATTTTATTTATTTGACAGAGAGAGAAAGAGCACAAGTAGGCAGAACAGCATGCAGAGGGAGAAAGAGAAGCAGGCTCTCTGCTGAGCAGCGACCCCGATGTGGGGCTTAATCCCAGGACCCTGAGCCGAAAGCAGATACTTAACCAACTGAGCCACCCAGATGCCCCCACTTCATGTTTATTTTAACGCACTATATAGGCCAAAGCGTAATTTGTTTGAAGCTGAATATAGTTTATCTGAAAGACACAAATGGGGGTTCTCCATGAGTATCTTCATTTCAGCGAACTGCACCTATAATCATACCACTGCTTAGTGAATCCAAAACACATTTCGAGGGGCACCTGGGTGGCTAGGTCATTAAGCATCTGCCTTCAGCTCAGGTCATGATCCCAGGGTCCTAGGATTGAGCCCCACATTGGGCTCCCTGCTCAGCGGGAAGCCTGTTTCTCCCTCTCCCACTCCCCCTGCTTGTGTTCCCTCTCCCGCAGTCTGTCAAATTAATTAATTAATTAATTAATTAATTAATTGGGGGGGGCAAATTTCACTCAGGAGAAAATTCTGATCAGCATTTTTCTATATTTGTTCAAAAATGTTCATTAAGGGGCGCCTGGGTGGCTCAGTGGGTTAGGCCGCTGCCTTCGGCTCGGGTCATGATCTCAGAGTCCTGGGATCGAGCCCCGCATCGGGCTCTCTGCTTGGCAGGGAGCCTGCTTCCTCCTCTCTCTGCCTGCCTCTCTGCCTGTGATCGCTCTGTCAAATAAATAAATAAAATCTTAAAAAAAATGTTCATTAAGCATCTGCTGTCCACCAGGACTGTGCTAAGTGCCAGAGAGTCTATGGTGAACAATATGATGTGACCCCAGTCCTCTCCTGTTACACTCAACCCCCCCTCACGGTCACCCCCAATCACTTCTGAGACCCAACAGTCAAACTGCTTACATTTTCCACCATGTACTTTCAGTAGGCCCTTGCCACAGATAAGCAATTTTAGGGTTTTGCCCTGTAAGCAGACCCTGCTGTTGTCTACCCAACATCCATACTCCTCTACCCTCAAAACAAAACCCATTTTTGTTCAGATAGATACAATGCCCTCCTCTAAGGTGAAGGAATGGATTAGTTTCTGAATCAATCATGTGGTGCTCATGCCAACAACTGATTTAAGCATGGGCACGAGAAGAATACTGGTCAAGTAGATAGAATTGGGGGAAGGGCAAAGGGTAGCTCTTGCAGTAGGTTTTTTGTTTTGTCTTTTTTTTTTTTTTTAAAGATTTTACTTATTATGTCAGAGACAAAGCAAGCGCACAAGCAATGGGAAGGGAGAAGCAGATTCCCCACTGAGCAGGGAGCCCGATGGGGTGCTGCATCCCAGGGCCCTGCGATCATGACCTGAGCCAAACGCAGATACTTCACTGACTGAGCCACCCAGGCATCCCAGCAGTTTCCGATAAATGTTTTCTCACTCCTAAAGAACTTCTGATTCTCAATCAGGGGCAATATTACCCCCATGGGATATCTGACAATGTCTAGAGACATTTTTGGTTATGACAACTGGTGGTGGTTGGGGAGTGCTCCCAGCATCTAGAAGGTAGAGTCCACGGATGCTGCTAAACATTCGACAATTCACAGGACAGTCTCCCACAAGAACAACAACAGTTATCTGGCCCAAAATATCAAGAGCAGTGAGGTTAAGAACCCCTGCTAAAGAGGATACCTTGGAAGAGACAGTGTCTTCTCTCCTTCTAAAGAATCTGGATGAGACACACAGAACTGCTGCACCCAGCTAGTTTCAGTTTGAGGACAAAGCCAACACACAGAGGAGAGCTTCAGAGAAACAAGACTGAAGGCCTGATTATACTATCCCCGGAAACATCCCAACTCTGGACTTCACCTATGACATAATTTCTCTGTTATCTGAGCCATGAAGTAGGGTTTCTATTACTAAATCAGAGCACCCTGATATAATCCACTGTACATGAACATTTACCACGAGCTTTTTCCCAAAGATGACTTCACTGTTACACTTTAAAGTATCGTTAAGGTATTAGAAAGGCAAGAAAATAGTTAAGATGGTTATTACTGTCTCTATTTACTAGCCAAGAGCAGAGGAAGACACTAAGGACTCACTCCACTTGTCATCTTGCTGAGCCTATGTACCTGGCACCATCTTAGGCTTTGACAGACACATTTTCTCAATCTGTCTTCCAAACAACCCAATTAAAATCAGCATTCTACAAATGAAGAAACTAAGGATGCTCCAAACTGACAGGGTTAATAAATGTCTGAGTTGGGTTTTGAACTCTGAGCTGTCAGATTCCAAATTCCACGCCATTTGTGGAAACAAGTAGGGAAACCATAAAACTTTGATAGACCCAGGCAAAGTTAAAAGAACGAACAGACGATCATGTCTAGAAAATGAGCACATAAGGTAAAGGCAAAAACCTTCTTCAGTATAGAACAAGGCTAAAAAGGAATTCAAAAGGAACAGGAAACAAGCATTCCTTTTTTAAAAATAACTTTTTGGGGGCGCCCGGGTGGCTCAATGGGTTAAGCCTCTGCCTTCGGCTCAGGTCATGGTCTCAGGGTCCCGGGATCGAGATGAGACCCGCGTCACATCGGGCTCTCTGCTCAGCGGGAAGCCTGCTTCCCCCTCTCTGCCTGCCTCTCTGCCTACTTGTGATCTGTCAAATAAATAAATAAAATCCTTTTAAAAATTTTAAAAAAAAATAACTTTTTGTTAACGAATGTTCACAGTAATGCATAAAATATATAGAAAATTCCAGATACTCACTTAACATTTTGACGTTTCCTTTTAGTCAAAAATACGCATCCATCTTTTTTTTTTTAAGATTTTATTTATTTATTTGACAGACAGAGATCACAAGTAGACAGAGAGGCAGGCAGAGAGAGAGGGAAGCAGGCTCCCTGCTGAGCAGAGAGCCCGACTCGGGGCTCGATCCCAGGACCCTGAGATCATGACCTGAGCTGAAGGCAGAGGCTTTAACCCACTGAGCCACCCAGGCGCCCCAATATGCATCCATCTTACAAAATTTTATACCTTGTTTTCTTGCTTAAGAGCTTAGTTCTGTTTCATGAAAGATTTCTCCAAATATCTTTTTATATGATTTTTTTATAGGTTAGACCCTATTGATCTACACCGTCCCTACTGCTGAGTTTTTACGCTATTTCTCACTCGTATTGTTACAGACTCAGCCCAAACACACCACCCTGATCGCTGCAGCTGAAAGATCATCCCCACTGGACCGCCTGCACCTACTTTGTTCTGCAGTTATCTGTGTTCTTACTCTAACTCCCCAAGGACAACATAAGCCAGCAGAGGGCAGAACCATGTCATTCAGACCATCACCCAATTCTATGCCCAACCCATCATAAATAGACAAATCTCTGAATAAAAACAGCCATATCAAAACACACACACACACCAAAAAAACACCCCCAAAAAAACAACAAAAGTTAGGAGTCTAAAGAGGTCACAAAAGAAAAGCCATCTTGAGATTAACTATGGGAAAGAAAGGGATCTATCAAAACTGTGCGTGACTGAAAAGGGCAGGAAGATGAAGTTGTCAACAGTAATACAAGAGGGAGCATAAGGCAGGGGCTTCAGAAGAAAGGAGTTCAGCTGTGCCCACTAGGAAGTGACATGAACTATCCCGGATCTATCACAACAACAGATGAAAATAAGCAATTAATCAATTTAAGAGAAGGCAGGGTAAAAGCAGCAAAATGGGAAGCCATTTTTGGCTCAGCCTAAAGGCTCTACAAACACCACTTCCAACCAAACCAGATTGTGCCTTTAGAAAGTACCAGGTGTTTTTCCTCATGCTCTGTCTAAAGACAGACCTTACATTCACTCGTTTGACAAATATACACTAAGGACCAGCTATGTTCCAAATACTGTCCGGAAAGCAGACAGTGGAAAAAAAACCCCCAAGAGGAAATACTGACATCACAGGTCAGCAAGAAAAAGAGAAGACAAAATAAAGTAAACGAAAGGCAGGCCAATATGCTTAGTTGTCTTCCTATTCTTCCTCTTGCTCACAGTGAATACAAATATTAGGAAGTCCTGGGTGAATAAGTGGTCTCGATACTTGGGTTACTCAGCCCAAAGGTCTTGGCTCTGTATTTAAAATGGCCTCTGGCCACTAAGAGAGAAAAGCACTTCCCTTGGAAAAGATAAACAGCGCTTTGCAGATTTCTTTACCTTTCAATTACAAGGGCCAAATATGTGTTAAGACTAGAGGCTGGCCGCCTTCCTGTGCCATTTTGCTGCCAGCCTCTGGCACAAAAGCCCTTTGGCCAGGATAACTTAACAACAACCCATTGTTGTGTAACCCTCACTGCCACTTATTTATTGGTTTTTGTCACACACATATTGTGAAGGGGAACTTTGTCCTGCAGTTAGCACGCTAAAGGGCACCTGAAGGTCAAACTGCAAATGTTTTAATGTCAGACTCAACAGGCTTCACGAGGAAGTGACTGAGAGCATCTGGGACCTTATTTTCAACTCCCCAAATTCCAGGCCTTAGTAATCAGTCAACTTCTTGGGCTCCAGCAGCAGCACCAGGGTTTTCAAGCCTGTTGGATGAAGCACACCCAAGGAGTTAAGTCACAGTAGGACCTCAGTAGGACCATAAAAACTTTCTAACCTCGGATGGTGCGGTCCCTGTTACACTGAACACACTATACACAGACCTGTATCCTTAGCTGGTCTCAAATGATTTTCCCTCTACTCCACAGCACTCATGTTCCATTCAGCTACATGACAAATACACTCAGTGCTCAGTTCAATAGCCAAGGTCACAGGAACTATCCTCCATAACTACCCCACATATACACACAACCTAAAGAAGAGATTAAAATCTGCTTGTGCTAAATCTCTCATCAATGTTGGATTAGGTAACCAGAACCAACAAATCCTCTACAACCCATCATTAACCTTGAAAGAACACTAAAAACCAGAGAGATTATTATATTCCTACACTTTATCAATCTACTAGTCTCAGTATCAATGCACATACACGAGAGAAAATTCTACTTACATATCTCTAATGAGAAAAATACTTAACCTCCATTTCTTCATTCATTGATGAGAAAAACACTGATAATCTACATTACAACTACAGTGGGAAGAAACCATTCTATTTTCTTGGAATCCTTAAAATGCCACATAAAATGCAAAGTCTCTGGTAGACCAGTCTACTAAGTGAACTCAGGGTTCACTGAACAAATAAAGGCAACTCTACCTTCCAAAATAAACCAATTCTGAGCCACATCTCATCATCAGATTCCCAGGCCACAGACATTTTCCACACTAACCTGGATTCAAAAGAAGTTCTCTGAATTAGAATAACATTTCAGTGCCATGACCTCTTTACATTATTTATGTGCACTTGAACACCAACCAGCAAAAGCAGAAGAAACATCTACCAGGGAATGCTTTTGAGAGTGATCCCACTTTTTTACCAATGACTTAGTAAAGATCAAATAAATTATTTGTTTTGAACTTAACTGCACTCTTTCAAGAGAGCTGGTATAATTGTTGGTAAGGGGGGAAAAATTAGAAAGACACTCTTACCGTAACATCCAGCAACCACACTCCTAGGTATTTACCCAACTGATCTGAAAACTTAAGTCCACACAAAACCCACACACAAATGTTTATATCAGTTTTATTCATAATCACCAAAAGCTGGAAGCAACTAAGATGCCCTTTGATAGATAAATGGATAGGCAAACTTGGACACATCCATACAGTGGAATATTGTTCAGCAATAAAAGGAAATGAGCTATCCAGCCACAAAAAAAAACATGAATGAATCTTAAACACATATTAAATGAAAGAAGCCTGTCTCAAAAAGCTACATACTGCATGATTTTAATTATGTGATATTCTGGAAAAGGCAAAACTGGAGAAATGGTGAAAGGATCAGCAGTTGCTGAGGTGGGGGAGAGGTCGTGGAGGATAATGGGGAAGGACTGAAATGGTGAAACAGGGATCCTGTACAATACTGTAATGATGGATACAAGGCACTGTATTTGTTAAAACCCAAAGAACTTAAGAGCACAAAGAATAAGCCCATGGGGCACCTGGGTCTCAGCTGTTTAAACACAATCCCTGCCCCAGGCTCCCTACTCAGTGCAGAGTCTGCTTCTCCCTCTCCTCCTCCCCCAGCTGATGCTCTCTTTCTCTCTCACTTTCCCTCTCAAATAAATAAAATCTTTAAAAAAGAATTAGCCTTAGTGTATGCAAATTTTTAAAATACCATTGAGGAGGTGGGAGGATCCCAAGACAGACGGCAGAAGGGGACAAAACAATCTGCTACAAATGTACAAAAAAAGTCAATGAAGGGAGTGTGGGTGCAGGTTGTTAACTCTGATAGTGCTATATCCATGCAGAATGGAATCATTTAAGCCAATGGATGGCAGATAGTAGGAGACAGGTCTCTCATTGTTAGAGCGAGAAGTTACACATTAAAAAAGGAGGCAGCTAGAATGATGCGACATGGTAATGGGTTAGAGTTGGACACAACCGTATGAACTCACATTAACTTAATATAGTACAGAAAGTCATATAGAAAATAATAATAGATACACGTCTATACATGTATACAGATACCTATTTCCTTGCTCTGTCAGCCAAAAGGCAACACTCGGTAGCAATGAGCACATCTAGCACCCAGATAGTAGTGGCTTGTAATACCATTCTCCAATAAAAGAAACAGGGCTCCCTGGAGACATGGTTAATTCTAGGGTAGGGTAGGAAATAAAGAAGATAAACCTGGAGCATCTTGTACTGCCAGAAAGTAGAGAAGTAGTAGGGAACACCCCCCCCAAAAGAATAGGGGAATGTCAAAGGAACAAAGGAGCTAACTAAAACAGCTACCAGTTGCGAAAACAGAAACAATTTGAGCACTAAAATAAAGCAGTGATGAATTATAACCCAAGGTAGAAGATAACTACGAGTCCTTACTGATAAAAAATACATAACTGAGTAAACAGGGGAGAAGAGACAAATCTCTGATGTAGAAGAATTCCGAATAATTTATGCAGATATGCTGCATATCTTTCTACTCCTTAGGTATGGACTGCACGCACAGATGTCCTTTCAATATGGAAGGGGGTGGGAAAACCTCTACAGAGGAGAAATTTGACACACACATTCCCTCAGCCCAGATATCAAGGTCAACATCAAGTCATAAACCATACTGATATCACATGCCCTTAATACGATGTGATGAAAATAACTTATCACCTTGGTATTCCTCCCCCAAACACATAACCCAATCTAATCATGAGAAAAACATCAAATACCAATGAAGGGATATTCTACAAAATACCTGACCAGCACTCATCAAAATAGTCTAGGTCACCAAAACCAATCAGAGTCTGAGAAACCATCAGAAGCAAGAGGAGAATGACTACTAAATGTAAGGTGGTGTGCGGGACAGAAGTCTACAATGAGAACAGGTAATGAGAATGAAATACTGATTTTAATTAATAATAATATATCAACATTGGTTCATTAATTATAACAAATCTACCTTAGTAATGTAAGATGTTAGTAACAGGAGGAAAAAATATTTAGGAAAAAATTGCTAATGAAGGTTGTCTCCAAGCACATGAGACTATAAACTGCTTGACTATTTGAACTTTAAACAAACAAGTCCATGTTTTTGGTAAAGAAAAAGAGTTTTGTTTTTTTTTTAAGATTTTATTTATTTATCAGATAGAGATCACAATAGGCAGAGAGAGAAGGGGAAGCAGGCTCGCCGCTGAGCAGAGAGCCCGATGCGGGGCTCGATCCCAGGACCCTGAGATCATGACCTGAACCGAAGGCAGAGGCTTTAACCCACTGAGCCACCCGGGCAACCCAAGAAAAAGAGCTTTTTAAAATGAGAGTAGGGGCACCTAGGTGGCTCAGTCAGTTGAGCACCCGCCTCTTGGTTTCTGTTCAGGACAGGTCATGATCTCAGAGTCCGAATTCTGGGCATGAAGCCTGCTTAAGATTCTCTCCCTCTCTCGGGGCGCCTGGGTGGCTCAGTGGGTTAAGCCGCTGCCTTCGGCTCAGGTCATGATCTCAGGGTCCTGGGATCGAGCCCCACATCGGGCTCTCTGCTTGACAGGGAGCCTGCTTCCCTCTCTCTCTCTGTCTCTGCCTGCCTGTCTACTTGTGATCTCTCTCTGTCAAATAAATAAATAAAAATCTTAAAAAAAAAAAAAAAAAAAAAGATTCTCTCCCTCTCAGACAAACCATAAGAGACTGTGGACTCTGAGAAACAAACTGAGGGTTTTGTAGGGGAAGGGGTTGGGGGGTTGGGTGAGCCTGGTGGTGGGTATTATGGAGCACTGGGTGTGGTGCATAAACAATGAATCTTGGAACATTGAAAAAAATAAAATTACAAAAAAAAAAAAAAATTCTCTCCCTCTCCCTCTGGCTCCTCCTTCCTCTCATCCTGTACACACAGGCACGTGCAAGCTCACTCTCTAAAATAAATAAATAAATAAACGTTTTTTAAAAATTAGAAAGGGAGAGTAAAGCAAAGTAGTGAGGGTTAAAGTTGAAATGGAAAGAACAGATTTTCTATCCAAGCATTCTACAGTTTTTTCCAAGGATACCAAAGTAACAATTCAATTTCACTCTCAGGTTTTCAATTATTGTCAATTTAGACAGTTGTTTGTTTTTTTTTTTTTTAAAGATTATATTTATTTGAGAGAGAGCGAGAGAGCACATGCAAAAGCAGCAGGGAGGGGGAAAGGGAGAGGCAGATTCCCCACTGGGTGGGGAGCCCATGAGGAGTTTGATCCTAGGACCCCAGGATCATGACCTGGGCCAACTGCAGACACGTAACTGACTGAGCCACCTAGGTGCCCCGATTCAGACAGTTACCTAAGCAATGAAGGAAAATGTCCAGAAATATATTTTTTTTAATTTCCAAAAATTTTTTTTAAGATTTTTATTTATTTGACACAAAGATCACAAGTAGGCAGAGAGGAAGGCAGAGAAAGAGGAAGGAAAGCAGGCTCCTCGCTGAGCAGAGAGCCTGACGTGGGGCTCAATCCCCAGTACCCTGGGATCATGACCTGAACCGAAGGCAGAGGCTTTAACCCACTGAGCCACCCAGGCGCCCCTTAATTTCCAAAATTTCAACAGCTTGTTCACAAAATCAAGGCATCTTCAAAACTTGAAAATGTTGGCCCTAAGACAGATGCCATACAGATTTTGGTGAATGTTATACTTCACTTTTTTTTTTTTTTTAAGATTTTATTTATTTATTTGACAGAGAGAGACATAGCGAGAAAGGGAACACAAGCAGGGGGAGTGGGAGAGGGAGAAGTAGGCTTTCCGCCAAGCAGATAGCCCGATGCGGGGCTTGATCCCAGGACCCCAGGATCATGACCCGAGCCGAAGGCAGACACTTAAGCACTGACCCACCCAGGTTCCCCTATATTTCACTTTTTATAACATTACATATAACATAACTGAATATGCTAAAGAGCAAATCACATTCTAGTGAATTACCTATGGTTCCATAGTGATTAAATGGCATTCAACAATTTGTTAGTGCCAAACAAAACTGGGCAATCAATACACCTGTACATTTACTCCTTGATGTGTAAGGACAGGGAATACAGCAAATTTAAAACTGTAGTCTGTTAGAAACTGTCTGATCACAGAGAGGCATAGGCCAATCCCTTCCTTTTTTTTTAAAGGATTATTTATTTATTATTTTATTTATTTATTTATTTTCTTTCCCTTAATATCCTGAGGGACTAGCCCTGCATGAAGTCGATCATGCTATATTTTTGTGAAGCTCTGCCAGCATCCTTTTTTATGAGGGTAATAAAGAATTTCTTTAAAGAACAGCAGTGGATAAGAGCTTATAGGCCTGAAACACAAGGTTTTTTTTTTGTTTTTTTTTTAAAGATTTTATTTATTTATTTGACAGACAGAGATCACAAGTAGGCAGAGAGGCAGGCAGAGAGAGAGAGAGAGAGAGGAGGAAGCAGGCTCCCTGCTGAGCAGAGAGCCCGATGTGGGACTTGATCCCAGCACCCTGAGATCATGACCTGGGCCGAAGGCAGAGGCTTAACCCACTGAGCCACCCAGGCGCCCCGTGAAACACAAGGTTAAGAAGAAACATCAACTTGATCCAACTTACAAGAGTTGTGCCGACGGCGGAAACTTTTGGACTGACTCAGGGACTCCGTGTGCCGGTCCACATAGCTCTTTGAGCACTGCTGCTGCTGTGGGGAAATGGCAACATCCTGACTCTTCACATCTGTCCTCTTAGGGATATTCTGAGGGGCACTGCTGGAAGAGGCTGGCTTCTTCACCAGCTTGCCCGTGCCATTCTGATTGATACCCACTTGGTACCCAACACCAGACTGGCCTAATTCTGTCTGATGAAGGTCTCCAAAATGTTGGTTTTCTCCAGGACCTGGTATCTCCAGAATTTTTAATTCCGTAATGTCACCTGCCCTGAAATACACAAAAGAATCCAAGTCTCAAAACTGTAATGGTGTCACAACTAATGTTCATAAGAACATACTTCACAATAACCAAAAGGTACAAACCCAAGTCCCCCCATAAGATGAATGGCTCAACAAAATACGGTACAAACACACAGTGAAATATTTACTCAGCCTTTAAAAGGAGGGAAATTTTGACACATGCTACAATATGGATGAACCTTGAAGACACTATTTCTAAGTAAAATAAGCCATCACAAAAGGACAGTGATTAAATGATCCCACTTATATGAGATATCTAGAACCGTCAAATTCATAGCGAAAGAAAGTAAAAAGGTGGTTATTAGGGCCAGGGGAAGGGGGACTGTAGTTAGTTTACAGGGTATGAAGTTTCAGTGTGGGAGGATGGAAAAGTTCTCGAGATGGAGAGTGGTGACAGTTGCCCATTATGTGAATGTCCTTAATGCCACTGAATTGTACACTGAAAAGTGGTTAAAATGGTAAATTTTATGTTGTGGCTACCTTACCACATTAAAAAATAATACAGGCAGTGTAAAACACACACAGACACACACACACAAAGTCTAACAGTAATAAAAATTATGAAACTGGGATCAATAGCAACCAGCTACACTTTTGCAGACCAGTGGTTTTTTGTTTTTTTCCTAACTGAAGTATAGTTAATATACAATATTGCATTAGTTCCAGGTATACAACACAGTGATCTGATATTTATATATACCATGAAATAATCACCACAGTAGGCCTAATGACCATCTGTCACCATATAAAGTTACTTTATATGCTGTACTTTACATTCCTATGACTTAATTGTAACTGGAAATCTGTACCTCTTTTTTTTTTTTTTTAAAGATTTTATTTATTTATTTGACAGAGAGAGATCACAAGCAGGCAGAGAGGCAGGCAGAGAGAGAGGAGGAAGCAGGTTCCCTGCTGAGCAGAGAGCCCGATGTGGGGCTCGATCCCAGGACACTGAGATCATGACCTGAGCCGAAGGCAGCGGCTTAACCCACTGAGCCACCCAGGCGCCCCGGAAATCTGTACCTCTTAATCCAGGGCTCCATTTCATTGAAGTATCAGAGGCAAAAGTGAGGAAAAGTAGTAGAATACTTAAAGATAAGGCTCAGCAACAACAGACAAGTGACAGCACTGGCCTTTAAAGAGACCTATTATTAATCACAAAACTATCACCAGCATCTTAGATTTTCAGAATGCCTAATAGTGTTTTCTTCATTCATTCACTCACTTTGTCATTCCATAAGTATATATACAGCACTTACTATATGGTCTTCCCTGTGCTAGGAATGAACTAGATAGAGACGAAAACCAACACATGCCCAAAACGAAGAGTCTGGTCAGTGGAAAAAACAAGTAGATAATCAAAAGTGTTAAATACTGTGACAGAGGCATGTATAGGGGCCAAAGAACCCAAAAGCAAAATATGTAAGCTACTCTGGCAGAAACTGATGAAACATTTAAACAAAGCCTGAGCAGGGAGGGAATATAAGAGCTGGCCCAGCAGTGTAGCAGGGGGTGCTATCAGAGACTGAGAAAATGTGGCCCACCTGAGAAAGTGCCAACATCATGTTGTTACTAACGGGAAAGATGCTTGTGGAAAACCACCAAGAGGTAAAGCTGTGGAGGTAATCAGGGACTAAATCATAATCACATTAGACTTTTCTGGTGACTATAGAAAAGGTGGAAAAACTAGAGGGAAAAGCACCCAATAGGAGACCAGGCAAGAAATAAGAGAGGATAAACAGGACAAGTGACAGTACAAAGGGAGAGGAGAGGATGAACCCAAGAGACATTTGGAATCCATAGGGTTTGGTGACTAATTGAATACGATGAACAAAGAGAAAGAAGGATTTACAATGATTCTAAGTTTCTAATTTGGAAAGCTGTCATTAGCCACCAATTAAGGGAAGACCTTTGGAAGAAGAAACCTACAGGTGATATAATGAGCTCAGCTTTGAAATTCTTAAATGTAAGATATTCTCTGGGATATCCACCTGGAAATGGCCAATAGACTAAGTGTCTCGAGTTCAGATAATGGGTCTTAATTAAAGACCTGGAGTCTCCAGATGCCTGGGTGGCTCAGTGGGTTAAGCCTCCGCCTTCGGCTCAGGTCATGATTTCAGGGTCCTGGGACTGAGTCCCAAGTCGGGCTCTCTGCCCAGCAGGGAGCCTGCTTCCCCCTCTCTGCCTACTTGTGATCTCTCTCTCTCTCTCTCTCTCTCAAAAAAAAAAAAAAAAAAAAGATCTGGAGTTTCATTAATGTGTAAGAAGTACACATGAAATGGTCTAGGGAGATTACAGACTAAGAAAAGAATAAAAAATAAAACCTGAATAAACCAATCTTAAAAAGTGAGAAGAAAAGGAATCTGGTGCCAGGGGGATGTAAAGGAATAGAGGAATACATGGAAAGAAAACCCAAAGGGGTGACAGAGAAATTAAAGAGGGCACTTCAACACTTAGGGAGCATCTGACTAAGGTTAGCATTAAAACACTGCCACTGAATTTGGCTATTTGGTCATTTGTAACCTTGGCAAGAGCTCATTCAGCAAGATGATAAAGTTAGAAGAAAGATAAATGTGGGGTTAAGGAAGGACTAGAGAATGAGGCCACAAAGGAAATGAAAGCAGACTGTTTTGCTCTGAAAAGAACTGTGGGTATAAAGAGAAGGGAAATGACAGGGCAGCACCTAATGGCAAACACCAAGATGTGGCAGGTGTGTGGGTGTGCATGTGTGTAAGTGGATGTGGGTGTGCAGGAGGGTGTGACCTGTGGGGGAAGGCTGGGAATGTTAGAATGCAAAGAGGAAAATGAGGTATGAAGGTTGAAAATGAAGACACAAAAGAGACAGAGAACAGTGTCAAAGGAGACAGAAAAGGATAGTATATAAAGCATATGGGATAAGGGTAGCCCTAAACACAGAGGGCATGCCTTCTACTGAGTCTTCAGAAGGGCTAAGACATTAAGAATGGATACTCCTAGAGAAAAGATTAAGTGAAGGTATTGTTCAGAAAGTCAAGGAAGTTCTTGCCTGACTGTTTTGTTGTTGTTTTTGTTGCCATTTTAACCTAAGAATGGAGATTTTGTGACAAATTGGTGAAAAGAGGGATGTGAAGACAAGTGAACTTGAAATCTGCAGACAAACACTAAAAAACACATGTTCCTGTAACTAAGGACATCAGCTATCGGTGACAGTGTGCTTCTAGAGATAAATTAAGACACAAATCTACAAAGAGAGGTACATTAATGTGGGGGTGGGGAGATCAGTAAAGGCCTTAGAAAACACAAATAACAAAAGGGAAAGAAAATAGAAAGCTTATTCCAAATTTGGCCCATTTAAATAAGAATATTGAGGGCTTGACAGAGCTAAGAAAAAGGTTTCACAAACCCTGATTCGTAGCTGAAAGCTAATTACCACACAAAGTCTATACTGAAACAACAGCTAGACTACGAGGGTTAAGACTGCAAAATCTCACCCCTGACAAGACACTATTCAAAAGCAGCCCTATCCAAGAGAATGTCGGCAACTAGACCTAGATTCAAGCTCCACAGACCACCAGGCTAGATTTGAAGAAATCAGTCAGGACACTCACCTGAAGGTGACTTCTGGCACGAGGCACTTCACTCCATTGTGGAAAGGCCGGGTGAGAGAAATGGTCTGGCTGATCTGATCCACGGCTGACACTCTTCCCTGATAGACACCCAAGCTATCTCCACAGTTGATGGACACAATACTGCCCAGCCAATCTGTAGCCATGTTTCTGATGTAAGACCACTGTAGAGAGAAGGAGTCATGCAAATCTTGAGAAACAGAGAAACCTTTCATTAAACTCAGCAAATATTATGTCAGAATCTGAAACTTAATAATACATATTCTGGGGGCACCTGGGCTCAGTTCATTAGACATCCGACTCTTGATTTTGGCTCAGGTTGTGGGATAGAACCCAGGGTCATGAGATAGGATCCTGCATTCAGTGGGGAGTCCACTTGGGATTCTTCCCTTCCCCCTCTATCCCTCCCCGCCTGGCCCCCCTTTCTGTGTGCATGCACGCTAATACATAAATCTTCTTATTTATTTTAAAGATCTGGGGGGGCATGCACACGCACGCATGACTGCGGGGTGGAGCAGAGGAGAGGGAGAAGCAGACTCCCCACTGAGCAGGGAGCCTGAGACAGGGCTTGATCCCAGTTCTGGGATCATCATGACCTGAGCCAAAGGCAGATGCTTAACTGACTGAGCGACCCAGGTGCCCTAACACATAAATCTTTAAAAAAAAAAAAAAATACTGCATATTCTGTCACATCCTTAACTGAAGTAGTAAAGTATAAAAAATAAGACTTTTGGGGCATCTGGGTGGCTAAGTCATTAAGCATCTGCCTTCGGCTCAGGTCATGATCCTGGGGTCCTGGGATCAAGCCCTGCATGGGCCCTCCCGTTAGACAAGCCTGCTTCTCCCTCTCCCTCTGCCTACTGCTTCTCCTGCTGTGCACTTTCTCTCTGTTAAATAAATAAATAAAATCTTTAAATAAATAAACAAATAGATAAATAAAGTAAAGTAAAACTTTCGATGAAAATGCAAACTGGTGTAGCCACTGTGGAAAACAGCACGGAGGTTCATCAAAAAATTAAAAACAGAACTAACCTATCTATGATCCAGTAATTGCACTACTGGGTATTTACTCAAAGAGTAGGTATGGTGTTTACACACACACACACACACACACACACACACACACACACACAGAATATTACTTGGCCACACACACCAAAAAAACTGAAATCATGCCATTTGCAACAACATGGATGGAGCGAGAATGTATAATGCTAAACAAAATAAACCAGTCATGGGGCACCTGGGTGGCTCAGCTGGTTAACTATTTGCCTTCAGCTCAGATCATGATCCCAAAGTTCTGGGAATGAGGCCCCTGTCTTGCTCCTTGCTCAGCAGGGAGTCTGCTTGTGCCTCTCCCTCTGCCCTCCCCACCCCATTGCTCTCTCTTGCTAATAAAAAAATAAAATCTTAAAAAAAAAGATAAGCCAGTCAGAGAAAGACAATTACCATATGATTTCAATCATATATGCAATTTATTTTTTTTTAAGATTTTTATTTATTTGACAGACAGAGATCACAAGCAGGCAGAGAAGCAGGCAGAGAGAGAGGAGGAAGCAGGCTCCCCGCTGAGCAGAGAGCCCGATGCGGGGCTCGATCCCAGGAACCTGGGATCATGACCTGAGCTGAAGGCAGAGGCTTTAACCCACTGAGCCACCCAGGAGCCCCCATATATGCAATTTAAAAAACAAAACAAACAAGGAAAGCAGGGTGGCAGCGGGCGGGGGGGAAGAGATCAGATAAAAAATAGACTCAACTATAGAGAACAGATGGTTGCCAAATAGGAAGTGGGTGGGAGATGGGTGACATAGGTGAAGGGATCAAGAGTACACTCATCTTGATAAGCTCTATGTATAGAATTGATGAATCACTATGTTGTACACCTCAAACTAGTATAACCCTGCACGTTAACTATACTAGAATTGAAAAAAATTTGTTTTACTGTTTTTAGTAGGAGCATGCATATTAGTGAATAAAAATAACACTGAATTTTATAAATGCTCTAAAGAACAAATAGTAAAGATAAAATTTACCTAGACATCAAATCATACAAACTATGCAACTATTTTATAGCTAAATCAATCCTGACAAGAAAATGGGAGGAATCAGTCTATTCAATTTCAAGACTTATTATATAGGTATAGTAATCAAGACTACATGGTACAGGTAGGAGGACAGATATATAAATCAATGGAATAAAACAGAAAACCCAGAAATAGACCCACACAAAATAATCCCTGAACTGACTCTGACAAAGTGCAAAAGTAATTCAACAAAGATGACACAGCTTTTACAAATGGTGGTGGAGCAAATGGATATTCATCAGTAAAAATAAACTTTGACTTAAGTGTCATAATTTACACATTTACTAAAAATGATTATAGACTTAAATGTAGTATGTCAACCAATAAAACTTTTAGGGAAAACATAAGAGAAACCTTCAAGATCTAGGGTGAGGCAAAAGATTCTTAGATACCAAAAGCATAATCAATAAAAACACAAACTGGTACACTGGAGTTCTTGTAAACTAAAAAGTTTTGTTCTGTAAAGACCCTGGTAGGAAGATAAAAACAAAAACTACAGGGGCGCCTGGGTGGCTCAGCAGGTTAAGCCTCTGCCTTCGGCCAGGGTTATGATCTCAGGGTCCTGGGATCGAGCCCCACATCGGGCTCTCTGCTCAGCAAGAAGCCCGGTTCCCCCTCTCTCTCTCGGCCTGCCTCTCTGCCTACTTGTGATCTCTCTCTCTGTCAAATTAAAAAAAAAAAAAAAAAAAAAGATTTAAAAAAACAAAAACTACAGGCTGGGAAAAAATATTTGCAAACCACGTATCTGAAAAAGACAAAGAACTAATATCTAGTATAAAGAACTCTCAAAACCCAGTAGTTAAAAAAACCAAACAATCCAATTTTTAAAAAGGTCAAAAAACACAAGAAGACATTTCAACCTAGAAAATAAACAGACACCAAGCAAGCACATGAAAAAATGTTCAACATCATTAACCATTAGGGAAAGGCAAATTAAAACTCCTCCCGTGAAGATCACTACACACCCACCAGAACAGCTAAAATAAATAAACAGTGACATCACCAAGTCCTGGAAAGAAAATGGAAAAACTGGATTCCTCATACATTGCTGATGAGACTATTAAATGATGTGGCCATTTTGGTAAACAATTCGGCCATCTATTTAAAACAAAACAAAAAAACAAAAAACATGAACATGCAACCATTACATAACTGAGCAAATGCACTACTAGTCATCTATCCCAGAGAAAGGAAGTCAAGTTCACAAAAATAGCTCCAAACTAGAAACCCAGATGATCTTCAATGCCTGAATGGTTAAACAAACTGGTACCTCCATACCATGGAGAAAAAGTTAAAAAGTTACATTCTGCAGGAATCAATCTATGTTAACATTCCTGAAACTACAAACTACAGACATGGAGATAGATGAGTGGTTCCCAGGGTTTAGGAAGGGTGTGAGGCAGGAGGGAAATGAGGATGGCTAATAAAAGGGACAACACCCAGGGATCCTTATAGTAGTGGGAATAATCTGTATCTGGACAACATCAATGTCAGTATCTTGGTAGTGACACTGTATTACAGTTTTTGAAGATGTTATCAATGAGAAAAACTAGGAGGGGTATATGGAATCTTTCTGTATTATTCCTTACAAGTGCATACGAATCTACGAGTATCTCAAATAAAAAGTTTAACTAAAAAAAATCCATGCCAGGTGCCTGGGGGCTTGGTCGCTAAGCGTCCGCCTTTGGCTCAGGTTACAACCCCAGGGTGCTGGGACTGAACACTGCACTGAACTCCCTGCTTAGCGGGAAGCCTACTTCTCCCTCTCTCACTCCCCCTGCTTGTGTTCCCTCTCTCACTGTGTCTCTGTCAAATAAATAAATAAATAAAATTAATGTCTTCTACCACGTTAACAAAATAAATGAGGAAATCATGTATAAAATCAGTAAATGCGGAAAACATACGGCTGCCTGGCTGGCTCAATCAGTAGAGCATGCAACTCTCAATCTCAGGGTTGTAAGTTCAAGCCCCACATTAGGTGCAGAGATTACTTAAAAATAAAATCATAAATAAATAAATAAATAGGGGTGCCTGAGTGGCTCAGTCGGTTAAGCATCTGCCTTGTTCAGGTCATGATCCCAGGGTCCTGGGATAGAGCCCCGCATCAGGCTCCCTGCTCAGTGAGGAGTATGCTTCTCCCTCTCCCTCTGCAGCTCCCTCTGCTTATGCTCTCTCACTTCCATCTTGCTCAAATAAAATCTAAAAACAAAAAACAAAAAACAGGGGCTCCTGGGTGGCTCAGTGGGTTGGAGCCTCTGCCTTCAGCTCAGGTCACAGTCTCAGGGTCCTGGGATCGAGCCCCGCATCAGGCTCTCTGCTCGGCAGGGAGCCTGCCTCCCTTCCTCTCTCACTCTGCCTGCCTCTCTGCCTGCTTGTGATCTCTGGCAAGTGAATAAATAAAATCTTTAAAAAAAAAAAAAAAAAAAGATGTTTCTTTAAAAAAAACACACACAATGCCGAAAGATAATCTGACAAAATTCAACATCCACTCGTGATATCAAAAAGGGGAGGGTAGTGGCATCTACAAAACAATTCCAGCTAACATCATATTAATGGTGAAATAATGACTTATTTACTCCAAAAGACTAAGACAAGGCAAGGATGTTCACTTTCACCACTTCTACTTCTATTCAACACTATACTGTATGTCCTACCCAGTGCAATGTTGCCTTTGGCCCAGGTCATGATCCCGAGCAGGAAGTCCTATTTAACATTCAAACCCAGGACCTGGGGATCATGACAGAAGATGAAGGCAGAAAGCCAACCAACTGAGCCATGGAGATGCCCTGAAAATGAAATTTTAAAATATCATTTATAATAGTATTTAAAAACATCAAGTACTTAGGAATAAACCTAATGAAAAATGTGCAGAACGCTATAATGAAAACTATAAAAGACCCCTGAGAAAAATTAAAAGACATAAATAAACGAAGAGATAATGTTGGTCAATTCTCCCCAAATTGATCTAGGGATCAAACACAGATATCAATAAAAATCCCAGCTGGAGGGGCACCTGGGTGGCTCAGTGGGTTAAGCCGCTGCCTTCGGTTCAGGTCATGATCCCAGGGTTCTGGGATCAAGCCCCACATCAGGCTCCTGCTTGGTGGGAAGCCTTCTTCTCCCTCTCCCACAACCCCTGCTTGTGTTTCCTCTCTTGCTGTGTCTTTGTCAAATGAATAAATAAAATCTTTTAAAAAATAAAATAAACTGTATACGGAAATGCAAAATAGACTAGCCAAAATAATCATGAAAATATAAAACAAGGCTAGATGTTTTACACCACCTTATTTCAAGATATACTATAAAGCTGGAAAACCAGTGAGGTGTTGGGGCACCTGGGTGACAAAGCTGGACAGCTAACTCTTGGTTTTAGCTGAGGTCAGGATCTCTGTGTCAAGAGGTTGAGCCCCAAGTTGGGCTCTGTGCTCAATACAGTCTGCTTGTCCCTCTCCCTGACCACCCCCCAAAAAATAAATAAAATCTTAAAAAAGAAAGAAATCAGTATGGTGTTGGTGCAAGGATAGGTGAATAGATCCATGGAACAGAAGAGTATCCAGATTCAGACCCACACGGACTAATGATCAAAGCACCAAGATAAATCAATGAAGAAATCCAAGTATTTTTCAACAAATGGTGCAAGAGGGGTGCCTGGGTGGCTCAGTGGTGAAGCGGCTGCCTTCGGCTCAGGTCATGATCCCAGGGTCCTGGGATCGAGCCCGGCACTGGGATCCTTGCTCAGCACGGAAGCCTGCTTCTCCATCTCTCATTCCCTCTACTTGCATTCCCTCTCTCGCTGTTCCCTGGGTCTCCCTGTCAAAAAAAATAAAAATCTTAAAAATAAAATGGTGCTAGAACAGGACATATGAGGAAAAATAACCTCCTATTCCTATCCCACACCAGATACAAAAAATCAATTTGAAACAAACTAAACATAAAAGGTAAAACTAAAGCTACTACAAAAACAAAAATTGGAGTATCTTAGTGGCCTTAGAGGAGAGAGCTTTCTTAGAGAAAACACAAATAAGTACTAATCATAAAAGAAAAAAAATCCGATGAATTAGATTTCATCAAAATCTAGAAGTTCTACTCATCAAGGGGACACCTGGGTGACTCAGTCAGTTAAGCGTCCCTTGATTTCAGCTCAGGTCATGATCTCAGTGTTGTGAGACTGAGCCCTGCACTGGGAGACCCTCTCCCCCGACAAAAAAGTAAGTAAATAAATAATAAATAACAAAATAACAGTAATGTAATAAAATATTTAGGAAGGTATTCCACATTACCTAGCCACATCCCAAAATCACCTCAATGGAGGCTACCCCCCAGGCAGCCAAGTGAAGTACTTCAAGAAGCAAAAAGAAACTTCTGCCCTCTTCTCTTACCACCCCAAAGCAAGAGAGGGAAAAAAAAAAGGGTCGAGCAAGTCAAGAAGAAAACATTCACAATTGATACATCTGATAAAGGACTTACATCCAGGGGCACCTGGGTGGCTCAGTGGGTTAAGCCTCTGCCTTTGGCTCAGGTCAAGATCTCAGGGTCCTCGGACTGAGCCCTGCATTGGGCTCTCTGCTCAGCGGGGAGCCTGCTTCCCCCTCCCCCGCTGCATGCATCTCTGCCTACTCATGATCGCTCTCTGTGTCAAATAAATAAAATCTTTTTAAAAATTAAAAAAAAATAAAATGAGCAAAAGAAGTTATCTGAATGACCAATAAACACAGGGAGGGCTGCTCAACATCATTAATTATCAGGGCAATGCAAATTAAAACATAATGCAACAACTCCAATATCCACGATGGTTGAATGGAAAAACAAAATGTGGTAAACACATACAGAGGAATATCATTCAGTCTTTTTTTTTTTTTTAAAGATTTTATTTATTTATTTGAGAGAGAATGAGTGAGAGAGAGCATGAGAGAGGAGAAGGTCAAAGGGAGAAGCAGACTCCCCAAAGAGCTGGGAGCCCGATGCGGGACTCGATCCTGGAAGTCCGGGATCATGACCTGAGCCGAAGGCAGTCGCCCAACCAACCAAGCCACCCAGGCGCCCATCATTCAGTCTTAAAAAGGAGTTCTGACCATATGTTACAGCACAGATGAATCCTGACATTATGAGAAGTGAAATAAGTCAGACACGAAAATACAAATTGTGTATGATTCCACTTGCATGAGGTCCCTAGAGTAGTCAAGAGACTACTTATCACAAGAGACCATTCAATCAGAGACGGAGAGTAGAAGGTGGCTGCCACAGCTGCGGGAACAGGGAATGGTAAATTATTGTTTAATGGGTACAGAATTTCAGTTTGGGAGAGCCTGAAAACATTCTAGAGATGGGTGGTGGTGACGGTCGCACAACAACTTGAGTGTACTCAATGCCATGAACTATACACTTAAAAATGGTTAACTTTTTTTTAAAGATGTATTTATTTATTTATTTGACAGAGATCACAAGTAGGCAGAGAGGCAGGCAGAGACAGAGGGAAAAGCAGGCTCCCTGCTGAGCAGAGAGCCCGATTCGGGGCTCAATACCAGGACCCCGAGATCATGACCTGAGCTAATTTAGGCAGAGGCTTAACTCACTGAGCCACCCAGGTGCCCCCAAAATGGTAACTTTTATATGTATTTTACAACAATTAAAAAAACCATGAAGTTGGGGAAAACACTGTAAAATACCATTTACACCCACTAAAATGGCGTGAAATTAAAAGGGCTGGTAGGTTACACCAAATGTGTGATGACGTGGAGCAACCGGACCCACCCCCTCACACTGCTGACCATGTAAAATGATACAACTCTGGGAAAGAGTTTAGCGATTTCTTTTAATATTAAACACATACTTATGACCCAAAATTTCATCCCCAGAATTTACCTAAGAAAAATGAAAACATATTCACAAAAGAACTTGTACACAAATGTACGCAGCAGCTTTATTCATAAGAGCAGGAAAACTGGGAACAAGGAGAAGAGATAAACAAGTTATGGTATTATACAACAGAATGCTACTCAACAACAAAAAGGAATAAAAGACACTACAACAAAACTCTATGAAAAGCTAATTCTATCTTGTCTTTCTGGTATCTAAAATGTCACCACCCCCCAAAGAGGCCTTCCCTGGCTACCCTAATCTAATGTCACTACTCCCCATCACTCTTCAACACCTCACCTTCTGTTATCTCAAAATTCGTCACTATATGAATTATCTTTTTGGTTTATGTTCTATCACCCCACTAAAATGTAAGCTTCATGAGGGCAAGAAACTTTGTCTTGTTCAGCCAACAGAGTGCTTACAATGAGAAAAAACTCAAAATATTTATCCAATCAATGACTGAATTACATGTAATAAATCTGACAGAAGTTTGGGCGCCTGGGTGGCTCAGTGGGTTAAGCCTCTGCCTTTGGCTCAGGATCTCAGGGTCCTGGGATCAAGTCCCGCATCGGGCTCTCTGCTTGGCGGGGAGCCTGCTTCCTCCTCTCTCTCTCTGCCTGCCTCTCTGCCTACTTGTGATCTCTCTCTCTCTCTCTCTCTCTGTCAAATAAATAAATAAATAAATAAATAAAAATTATATTTAAAAAAATCTGACAGAAGTTAATCGCTGAAAATCTAGAGTATCTATTTATATCTAAATGTTGTGGCCCTTCTTGGAAATGGTTCTAAAATCATAATACCCTTGGGACGCCTGGGTGGCTCAGTTGGTTGGACGACTGCCTTCGGCTCAGGTCATGATCCCGGAGTCCCGGGATCGAGTCCCACATCAGGCTCCCAGCTCCATGGGGAGTCTGTGTCTCCCTCTGACCTTCTCCTCGCTCATGCTCTCTCTCACTGTCTCTCTCTCAAATAAACAAATAAAATCTTAAAAAATAAATAAATAAAATAAAATAAAATCATAATACCCTTTATGCAAAATCCTATATAAGATATGGAATCAAACACTGCCCTACACACAGAAGGAAGTCAGGAGAGATAGCACATGAATATAAATATACAGTATTAAGTACAAAATGAAATATTGCTTAGTGTTCTCCATGAAAAATAAAAAATAGCATTTCGAGCTGGTTTCAAATATCAATTTCAGAAATATATCTACATAAGGGGCGCCTGAGTGACTCAGTCAGTTAAGCTCCTGATTCTGGGTTTGGGCTCAGGACATGATCTTGTGGTAGTGAGACTGAGCCCCACATGGGGCTCTGCACTCAGCGCAGTGTCTCCACACGCCCACCCCTGGTCCTGCTCACTTGCTCTCTCTCAAAAAATATAAATACCAAAAAAAAAGAAACATACCTACATAAAATACAGAGTCTAATGAAGGGAAAATAAAAAAACACTCTTGTTGGGGGGAGAGTATGACCCATCAGAAACACAAAAACCTGAAGAGAAAACTCAGGTTGTTTTCCAGTGATCCAACTAAGCAATATCAGAAAACTACGCCGACAGAACAGAAAATAATGCATTAGCAGACTCAATCATGACTTTTTTTACACTTTATGAAAAATTACAAACATATACAAATGTAGACAGAACAGCATAATGAGCCCCACATACCCATAACTCAGCTGCTTCAATTAACAATATAAGAATTTAAGAAATCAGGTAAATTTCCAATACAACACAATTTCCACAATACTGATGATGGTAAAAGGCAAAAATACACTTTAGGCTTATTTCCAATGTCCTAACAAGACTTTGTCTACTTAATATCACAAAAGTATGAATTTCAATTCCTATCACTTATACTCCATCATAATCCTACTCTGATGCCTGTATTAGATGAAGAAAGCCATAATAACAAGAATTTTTTTGAATACCAGAAATTAATCAGATGTGAAAAAGACTTTTACTTCTTCCTCACTCAACATGTATCTTCAAGACTAATGATAAAGGGTGCCTAGGTAGCTCAATTGGTTAAGCGTGACTTTGGCTCGGTCACGATCTTGGAGTCCTGGGATCGAGCCCTGTGACATGTTCCACGCTCAGCAAGGATTCTGCTTGTCCCTCTCCCTCTGCCCCTCTCTGCATACGGGTGTGCTTCTCTCGCTCTCTTTTAAAAAAAAAAAAAAAAAAAAAAGGCACTTATGTTGAACCAAAATAAAAAGCTTTTGCACAGGAAAGGAAACCAACAAAAGAAAAAGGCAACTTACTACTGGGAAAATATATTTGCAAATGATATACCCAATAAAGGTTTAATATCCAAAATTTATAAAGAACTTACACAACAAATACAAACAATCTGATTAAAGATGGCCAAAGGGCCTAAACAGACATTTTTCCAAAGAAGACACAGATGGCCAACATATGAAACATCACTAATCAAAATACAAGGGAAATACAAATCAAAACTACAATCAGGAGGTGCCTGGGTGACTCAGTTGGTTAAGCAACTGCCTGCGTCCTGGCATGGAGTCTCCCTGCTCAGCGGGGAGTCTGCTTATCCCTCTGCCCCTCCCCAATGCTCATGTGGACACACATTTGTTCTCTTTCACATGCACACATGTGCACATGCAAAAATAAAATATTAAAAGATAAAAAAATAAATACTATACAATCCAATAACTCCACTACAGGATACTTACCCAAAGAAATGAAAACATCAACTTGAAAAGATATACGCAGGGCACCTGAGTGTCTCAGTCAGTTAAGCATCTGCCTCTGGCGCAAGTCATAGTCCCAAGGTCCTAGAATCAAGCCCCAAATCAGGATCCCTACTCAATAGGAAGCATACTTCTCCCTCTGACCCTCCCCTGCTCATGCTCTCTCTCTCTCAAAATACATAAATAAAATCTTAAAAAAAAAAAGAGGGGTACCTGGGTGGCTCAGTCGTTAAGCATCTGCCTTCTGCTCAGGTCATGATCTCAGGGTTCTGGGATCCAGCCCCACTACAGGCTCCCTGTTCATTAGGAAGCATGCTTCTCCCTCTCCCCCTGCTTGTCTTCCCTTTCTCACTGTCTGCCAAATAAATAAATAAAATATTTTTTAAAAAGGAAAGTGGGACGCCTGGGTGGCTCAGCGGGTTAAAGCCTCTGCCTTCAGCTCAGGTCATGATCCCAGGGTCCTGGGATGGAGCCCCACATCGGGCTCTCTGCTCGGCGGGGAGCCTGCTTCCCCCCCCCCTCTGCCTGTCTCTCTGACTACTTGTGATCTCTGTCTGTCAAATAAACAAATAAAATCTTAAAAAAAAAAAAAAAAAGGGAAAGACACATGCACCCCTATATTCGTTGCAGCATTATTTACAAAAGCCAAGAAATGGAAATGAACCTAAGTGCACACTGAGAGATGAAGATATAGATGCAATGTACACCACAAACCCTGGAATATTATTCAGCCATCAAAATGCATGTGAACTTGCCATTTGTGACAAGAGGCTATTCTGCTAAATGAAATAAGTCTGATAAAGACAAGTATCCTATGACTTCACTTGCATGTAGAATCTAAAAAACAAAACAAATAACAAACAGAAAAAGAATCAGAGAACTGGTGGCTGCCAGAGGGGTAGGAGTTGGGAGGATAGGCAAAATAAGTGAAGGTGATTAAGAGCTACAAAATTCCGGGGCACCTGGGTGGCTCAGTGGGTTAAGCCTCTGCCTTCGGCTCAGGTCATGATCCCAGGGTCCTGGGATCGAGCCCCGCATTGGGCTCTCTGCTCAGCAGGGAGCCTGCTTCCCCCTTCTCTCTGCCTGCCTCTCTGCCTACTTGTGATCTCTGTCAAATAAATAAAATCTTAAAAAAAAAAAAAAAGTAACTACTCAACATGTAACAAACTGCCCTTTCTTGTTACTATCAGAAACTTCCCTCTATGTAAAATACAACATTAATGCATTATTCAAAACTCATCAAAAAGGTTTATTCTATAAAGAAAATTCCTCTGTTGGGCGCCTGGGTGGTTCAGTGGGTTAAAGCCTCTGCCTTCAGCTCAGGTCATGATCCCAGGGTCCTGGGATTAAGCCCCACATTGGGCTCTCTGCTCAGCAGGGAGCCTGCTTCCTCCCCTCTTTCTCCCTGCCTGTCTGCCTACTTGTGATCTCTGTCTGTCAAATAAATAAGTAAAATCTAAAAAATAAAAAGAAAGAAAGAAAGAAAGAAAGAAAGAAAGAAAGAAAGAAAGAAAGAAAGAAAATTCCTCTATTAACTGAAAACCGTGAATCTAAAACAAGTGTCACCATCTGGGTTCCTAATCAGATGAACACACTAAGGAAAGAGCCTTCATCAATTATAGGGCTAACACCTTTATGTTAAAAGAAGAACAACAGCTGAAGCAGGAGATTTAGGAGCCACAAGGAGACCAGCCTTTGATGCCTTTCACATTCTACCTTTCCATCAAGGTATACTATATATAAAGTCTACATTTTATAAGTGTACAGCTGAATGAATTATTGCATACTAATTCACCTATATAACTACCACCTACATCAAGACAGACAATTTTTTTTTTAAAGATTTTATTTATTTGGGGGTGCCTGGATGGCTCAGTCGTTAAGCTTCTGCCTTGGGTTCAGGTCATGATCCCACGGTCCTGGGATCAAGTCCCACATTTGGCTCCCTGCTGAGCGGGAAGCCTGCTCCTCTCTCTCCCCCTGCTTTTGTTCCCTCTCTCACTGTGTCTCTCTCCGCCAAATAAATTAAATCCTTAAAAAAAAAAAAAAGATTTTATTTATTTGACAGAAACAGCGAGAGGAGGAACACTACTAGCAGGGGGGAGTAGAGAGGGAGAAGCAGACTCCCCACTGAGCAGGGAACCTGATGCGGGGCTCGATCCCAGTTTTTGAACCTCATGTAAATGGGATCATAAAGGTTCTCTTTTAAAATGTTTGGCTTCGGGGCGCCTGGGTGGCTCAGTGGGTTAAGCCGCTGCCTTCGGCTCGGGTCATGATCTCAGGGTCCTGGAATCGAGCCCCACATCGGGCTCTCTGGTCAGTGGGGAGCCTGCTTCCTCCTCTCTCTCTGCCTGCCTTTCTGTCTACATGTGATCTCTGTCTGTCAAATAAATAAATAAAATCTTTAAAAAAAATAAAATGTTTGGCTTCTTTTGCTCAATATTTACCTGTGAAATTCATCCTTGTTGTTGCATGTAGCAATAGTTCATTCTTTCTCATGGCTACACAGTATTCTGTAACTATATATACTTCAATGTATAAACCCCCCCTACTGTTGTTGATGTTGTTGTTTAAGATTTTATTTGTTTGAGAGAGAGATCACAAGTAGGCAGAGAGGCAGGCGGTGGGGGGGGGGGGGCAATGCAGGGCTCGATCCCAGGACCCTGAGATTACGACCCAAGCCAAAGGCAGAGGCTTAACCCACTGAGCCACCCAGGAGCCCCTCATCCTACTACTGATAGACAGTTGGGTTATTTCCAGTTTGGGGGGCTTTCAAGAATAAAGAGTTAAACATTTTTGTATTTGTCTTTGTGGGGAACAAACGTACCCATTATTCTGGCCATATTACATAGGAAGTCCTAGAGTATTATGGACTATTTGCTCAAATGCTAAACTACCACTTTTTCCACATTAAGGATGTGTTCTGAGACACAGAGATGATATGTATTACAGCATATATATAATAGAATATATTCTAGTATTAGTAAATTTTATTTCAAATGTCTCCTTTTAGTGGAAATATTGACTGGATAAGGGACTTGAGTTAAGGCCCTAGAAAATCATAGTATGAGGGCCACCTCCATTCTCACCCAAACAAAACTACAAAAATGCAACTACAAAAACAAATTCTCTACATCTTGGAAATGAAGTTCCAATCTTCAACTGAAACACACACATCTTTAGGGGTACACGAAGATATGCAAGGGAATCCATTTCCATACTCTTATAAACCTAAACAGCTCACACAATTGGATTATCAATAAAAGATTTTTAACCATAAATTTATTACTCCTAAAGTAATATGTTTTCAGACATGAGTCTGAAAACTACAGCCCATGGGCCAAATAGGCCCCACTACCAATTAAGGTGAATCAGAACACAGCCACACTTGGGAGTGCCTCAATGGCTCAGTTGAGCCTTGGACTCCTGGACTCCCTTTCGGCTGGGGTTGTGAGCTCAGCGTGGAGTCCACTTGAGATTCTCTCTCCCTCTCCCACTCCTGCACTCTCACACTCTCTAAAATAAATGAATCGTTAAAAAAAAAAAAAAAAAAGAAAAGAAAAAAAAAAGGAAAACTATGAAACAGACAAATCCCCAGAATAATACAAATTACCAAAAATGACTCAAGAATAGAAAATCTGGATGGACCTGTATCAAGTAGAGAAACTTAATTAGTGGGGTGCCTGGCTGGGTCAGTGGGTAGAGCATATGACTCTCGATCTTGAGGTCCTGAGCTCGAGCCCCATGTTGGGTGTAGAGGTTATAACAAACGAACTTAAAAAAGAAGCAGGAGGTACCTGGGTGGCTCAGTCAGTTAAGAGGCTATCTGCAGCTCAGGTCATGATCCCAGGGGTCTGGGATCGAGTCCCGCATTGGGATCCCTGCTCAGCAGGGAGCCTCTGCCTGCTGCTCCCCCTGCTTGTTCTCTGTCAAATAAATAAAATCTTAAAAAAAAAAAAAAAGCGGGTCGCCTGGGTAGCTCAGTCATTTAAGCCTCTGGCTCTTGATTTCAGCTCAAGTCATGATCTCAGAGTGAAGGGATGGGGCCCTTCCAGCTCTCTGCTCAGTGAGGAGTCGGCTTGATATTCTCTCTCGCTCTCCCTTGGCCCCTTCCCCTATGCATCTACTTTCTCTCTCTCTCTCTCAAATAAATTAAATTTTTTTTTAAGAAATGGGGCTCCTGAATGGCTCAGTCAGTTGAGCATCCACCTTCGGCTCAGATCGTGATCCCAGGGTCCTGGGATTGAGCCCCACATCAGGCCCCCTCCTCCACAAGGAGCCTGCTTCTCTCTCTCCCACTGCCTGCTGCTCCCCTGCTTGTGTTCCCTGTCAAATAAATAAATAAAATCTTTAAAAAAAAAAAAAAAAGGGGCGCATGGGTGGCTCAGCTGGTTAAGCGGCTGCCTTCACCTCAGGTCATGATTCCAGGGTTCTGGGATGAAGCCCTGCATCGGGCACCCTGCTCAGCAGAGAGCCTGCTTTTCTCTCTCGCTCTGCTTGCCACTCTGCTTACTTGTGCTCTGTCAAATAAATAAATAAAATCTTAAAAAAAAAAAAAAAAAAAAAAAAGCCCAGGCCCCGAAGAGTCCACTGGTAAATTCTATCAAACATATAGAAAAATAAAAAAATGCTACACAAACTCTTTCAGGAAACAAAAGAGAAAGAAACATTTCACCACTCATTATGAAGGTACTATCACTCTGATACTAAAGCCAAAGACATAGTAAGAAAATTTCAACATCCCTCATGAGCACAGACACAAAAATCCTTAACAAAATTTTAGCAAACTAAATTGTGCAACATATAAAAAATATATACACCATGACTAAGTGGGGTCCATTCCAGGAACACAAGACTGGTTTAATATCCAAAACTCAAGTAAATACACCATTTATACATATCTTAGAAGAGTTTTTTTAATATAGAAAAGGTTATTTGGGGGTGCCTGGGTGGCTCAGTGGGTTAAAGCCTCTGCCTTTGGCTCAGATCATGATCCCAGGGTCCTGGGATCGAACCCCGCATCAGGCTCTCTGCTCAACCGGAAGCTTGCTTCCTCCTCTCTTCCTCTCTGCCTGCCTCTCTGCCTACTTGTGATCTCTGTCAAATAAATAAATAAAATCTTTTTAAAAAAAAGCTATTTGTACATTTTTAAAACATCAAGGGGCTCCTGGCTGACTCAGTCAGTACAGCATGTGGCTCTTGATTTGGGGGTTGTGAGTTCAAGCCCCACACTGGGTATGGAGCTACTTTAAAAAAATAAAACAAAATAAAAATATCAAATTGTGTATTTAGATAACTTTGTATTTTTTATTTTTTTATCTAGAGACTTTATTTTTTATTTGACAGAGATAAAGAGGGCACAAGCACAAGCAGGGGGAGGAGAAGAGGGAGAGGGAGACGCAAGCTTCCCACCAAGCAGGGAGCCCAACACGGGGCTCCATCCCAGGACCCTGAGATCATGACCTGAGTGGAAGAAGGCAAAAAAAGGCAGACGCTTAACCAACTGAGCCACCAAGGCGCCCTTGGTATTTATTTTTTAAAAGCCAATATTTACACATCAAAAATTACATCCTGAACTATTAAGACTACTTAAATTCATGATGAAAAATTTCAAATGCCAACTTAAAGTGTAAGAGATACATAGATTTTCTAATGTTCTGAACACTAAAAAATGTTTTAAGACCCGAGTAACAAGGGAAAAAGAATCATTCATGCCAAATCAACTCCATCGTATCTTCACACACACACACACAAATTATTTTTGAAAATTTGATGAATTCCAAATCCTTTTAACTTCACCCCCAAGTTAATTTATTTTTGTAGAGTACTCAGACATACACCTATTACTCCAGGACGGAGTCAACCAGTGCTGGGGTCAACCTTCCTTTCTTCTTCTAGATTCTACATTCTCCTAATGTTATCTACTACTGTAGGGCACATCAGCTCTAACCATGTGACTGATTCAGATGACTGAGACTCTACTCGAGCCCCTAAGTCATATCTCTACCTTCATTAACTGGTATAACTGCATTTTTTGGACCCAACTGGAATTTTTCACACGTATATGACCCTTCCATTTCATTAAACTGCACTGGACAAATCTTGAGATTAACCAGATGATATTTTCTCTCTTCACTTCATAAAGACAACAAATCTAACTTTCCAGATAAGGCTTTAAATACATACTGTATATAAAGAAAGTGATGCAGCCTCAACTCACCAGAATCCCAACTGTAAGTTGTATCCATAAATCAAACCCCTCCCGACACTGATGCTCAAAACCAGGATTCCATCTAATTTTACCCTACTCTAGCAACTTCCCCTATCTCACCCACCAGGTCCTCATAAAAGACTTACCAAATGCCTTGCTAAAATTCCGACACACTATCACTACATTCCTTTGAGATACCAATTTGAATGTCCTGTCCTGTTGTTCTGACAGAATTTATAACTCTAGTACCCTTGCTCCTCTGCCTATAAAGGACAGGAAAAAGACACATTTCCCACTTTGCGTTAATTACAGCATCTCAGGAATTACAAATATCTTAAACATTTTCTAGTCCATTGTTTTTCAAACTATGGGTCTTTAGTGGTCAGACATATAGTCAATTTAGTGAGTTGCAATCAACTTTTTTTCTTTTAATTAAACAGAAAGTGTCAAAGGGGATCATATGCAGAAAGGGTAAACTTTTGGGTTCTGTGTGTACTCTGCGTATGCTGGGAGCACATTAAGCCATAATGTAAATGTATCTAACCGTGGGTCCCAGATCAAAAAAGTTTGAAACACACTTTGCTAGTCCCACAGCCCTACCCCCACAAGGAAGCTCCATCAAAGAAATTCTTAGTAATCAAAAAGTTATGTTTGTAACCATCTTCATTTCATACAAAGAAACCAACAGGAATTTTGAACTCGGTACACCTAATCTGCCATTCTTTAAAAAAAAAAAAAAAAAGCCTAGAATCCATCTGAGGTTTCCAGCTGTAATACTAACCGGCTTAGAGACGGTCATTTATGTTCTGATGGGGTAGAAAGACCTCTATTTTGACAGCAGACTGAAATTAGTCTAGACTGGCTAGGGAAGAGAACAAAAACCATTCTGATTTCTCATCAGTAACCATACGAGAGTTGTTAAGGACTCCTCCTAGCTCTGGAATTGGGAGAGTCACTGAAAACTGGCCAAGCAGGCGAGGACTACGCCTTGCACACCAAAACACTTGAACCACTCAACAAGCCAACTACTGATAAATTCAATCAACAGCACACAAAGAACACTTGAAGAAGCTCAGACTTAAACCTACAGCTGAAAAGAATCAGGAAGCTGCACCCTGGCAGGTATCATTAATTTCTCAACCACCTTCCCTTTCAGACCCCAGTTCACCTCCGTCCTCAGGCTATCGGTCACGGCTGGGGCACCCGAGCTGTTCCATGCCACCCTACTCCATTGTGCAAAAGGACACTGAGGCAGGGAGCAAACAGTGGGCGAGCTGCAGCGGCCATCAACGAGGCGAAACCAAGAGCCTAGGCCCCTCATGCCTCACAATTCACACGATTCCCGGTTCATTTAGAACCCTGCTGCCCTCAGTCTCCCACCTCAAACCATACCCCCTGACGCAACCCCCAGGACCTGGTCCCCAGCTCGCGCCTGCCTTGATAAAAGTCTACAAGGCCTGGAACCCAGAAGCCTAAAAGCAAACCCACCTAGCAACCCCGGAAGCCCCCTCCCGCAAGTACCCACAGCCCAGACGCCGCCTCGCTCCCACCTCCACGCCGTCTGGCCGCCGCCTCCTCCGCACACCTCGCCAAGTCCAACCCGCAACAGGAGAAGACCAGGAGGCTGAGGGGCTTCTCCACAACCCACCCCCACAGCGGCGGCCGGAAGCGCCCCGCGTCTCCACGCCACCGTCGTGAGGTCACTTCCAGCGCGACGCCTTGGCAACTACAGGGCGGGCGGTTGGGGGGCGGAGCGCCCGGGAAATTTGAGGGTTTGGGAGTCGGTGGCGAGGGCAGGCGCTGCGGCCTTTCTAAACTGCGCATGGGCGTCCATTCTGTGAGCCCCGCCTACTATTGTTGGGTAGAGGTTTGGTTGAAGCTGGGGTCCTGCCCCACTCTCCGGCCCAGAGACCTGGGGGACTCCCCTCTGGCGCAGTCCTGATGAAAAGTTCCCGCTTTCCCTCTACACCCCTTGGGCTTATCCCCAAAGAAGAGCGGAGGGCTTTAGAGAAGAGAGTGGATGGTGACGTGGACCCCATCCTTGATCAGTTGCAGATGTGGGACGTAATAAGTAGCCACCCCCCCCCCATTCCAGCAGCCCATCGGGCTCTTTGCTCACCCGGGAGCCTGCATTTCTTCTCCTTCTGCCTGCCACTCTGCCTACTTGAGCTCGGTCTCTCTCAAATAAATAAATAAAATCTTTAAAAAAATAAAATTGCAACAGAGATAACACAAGCTTATCTGACCTTCAATTCTTGGTAGAATGAAAGTTTCACATGTAATGCTGATAACTCTAAAAGACAGGGCTACCTTAATTAAACCAAAAACTTAAATTAGTTTAAATACCGAACTCTGTTCCACCTGGATTCGCTTTTAAAAGTCGTGAGTTTGCTCCCCATCGTTAATTTTTACCTGAGACACTGGTGGAGAAATTGAAGTGGGCGGTGTTAAATCCAGAGTATGCTCTCTGCTCCTGGACAGGGAGGGGAGGAGAAGGAGCCAAAGGTGGCAAAGGCACTGAGGACGGTCTAGAAGCCACTTATGCAGGCTGCACCCAAGGCGATGCAGAAACACAAAGGGAAAGGGGAGACTGAAGAGGCAAAGTATGGCCAGAGGCAGAGAAAGGGTTTCCAGTTGTAGAGGCAATCAGCTCAACAGAGGAGCAGATGCCATATTTTCCCGCCAATAAGAAGGAATAGGCAGTCCACATCTGGCTGGGGAACACAGAATTATTCCAAAACAAAGGGAGTTTTGACAGCTGCTTGAGAATATTCCTTAAAAAAAAAAAAAAGATTTTATTTATTAATTAGAGAGAGGGAGAGCACAAACAGGGGGAGGAGCAGGCTCCCTGATAGGCAGAGAGCCTGACATGGGGCTCAGTCCCAGGACCCTGGGATCATGACCTGAGCCAAAGGCATACACTTAACTGACTGAGCCACCTAGGTGCCCCGGGAATATTCCTTAAAGCCCCCATCCTGGGGTAAACTAACAGACAGTTGGTTCCAATTATAGTCATTAACCCGGGAAATGAATGAGGGAGAAGCCCTACATCTATCAGGAGAACAATGAGAGGCAGCATCCCCTTTGTCAGGGATGGCCTGTGTTTCCTCCGATCTGGGTTTATTCAGAAGAGGCCTGTTTAGATCATTATCATCCAGTATATCAGGAAGGAGTTTACTAGTTTGGTTATGACCAAACACATTCTGCAAGAGGTATTTAGATTTAGATGATTTAGAACCCCAAAGGTCTGGAAGGACCTAGGCTACCTCCATCTATTTGCCCTGTTTCCTGCAGAAGAGATCTAACTGCTAGATCCTACTGAGGCCATGTAGTACCCTTCTTAAATTTTGGAATCTGAATTGTTTCCAGTGGGTTAAATAGGCATCCCAGTGGAGTGTCCTTGGGGACTGAGAGAAGGTCCATTACCAAGAAAATCACCCCCCAACGTGCACCACTCCGACCCAACTCCCATCCCCCAACCCTTGACCTCCAACTCCCAACTCCTGGGTGGAGTCCCACCTCTGTCAGAGATTCCTAGTGCCAAAGTGACCCAAGATATCCCTCAAATGAAACTGTCAGAGATTCCTAGTGCCAAAGTGACCCAAGGGATCCCTCAAATGAAACTGCTGGGATCACCACCTGCCATAAACGTCTGTAGGATGAAGGCCTGCCCACCTCTACCCCCGCCCGCCCCCCCGCTCCCCAGCTTTGCCATTGCATTCTAAGATTTTATTTTTATTTATTTGACACGGAGAGACACAGTGAGAGAGGGAATACAGCAGGGGAGTGGGAGAGGGAGAAGCAGGCTTCCCGCCGAGCAGGGAGCCCGATGTGGGGCTTGGTCCCAGGACCTCGGGATCATGACCTGAGCCGAAGGCAGACACTTAACAACTGAGTCACCCAGGCACCCCTAACCATTGCATTCTAGACTATGATGGGTGCTGATGTATGGACCAAGTTTGCTTTACTGTAAAGGCTGCACCGCAGCTTGGCTAGTCTTGCTGAAGGCCCCACCATGAAGGCCACAAAGAACCCGCTGTTTTTAACCCATGGAAAACACTAGAAAAGGTTTTCAACTTAAAAAAAAAAAAAAAAAAAAGTTTTTCAAGAGGAAAGTACCCAGTTTTGTAGCTTAAGTAGTTAGAGGACATTGACAGAAAATAGTAAAGATAGAATTCCATCATGGCCTAAGTGACATTCCAACACATGCAGCCTTTACAGCCAACTTCCTTGGAAAGGGTGCCTAGTTGGGTTTCAATTCAATCAGGTACTGGTTTCAGCCGGCTCACAGTGGCATTCTCGAGGCCGGAAGAGGTGACACCAGGGATGTGGAGAGGACCACATTAGACCAATGAGGAGGAAACTCACGCAGGAATCTTAAGATTAGCAGCTGTCCTGGTGATTTAGGTGGCTCTCCGGTGCCCAAGACAACTTTATAAAAGAACAGGAATAAAGAAAGGACACCAATTTCTGGGTCATGTTGATGTGGGAAACAGAAGCAGAAGAAAAATTATTTAAATTTCCTTACCTACTGACAAGCCCTTAAAACAGGCAGAGTGACTCTCCTCTAGGGACTCAACTACCCCCACCTTAAGCCTTTGCTAAGGGCAAAGAGCAATCCTAGCCTGACTGAACCCCCATCCCCAACCAGGATCCTGTAAGTCTACTTTAACAATTCCTTTTGGAAACTTTATCTCTAAACCTCCAAGATAGTGTCAACAATCATTCCCAAGCATATGGTCCACTGATACACAACTAAAGGGTCTCACAAGAAGCTTTTATTACTGGTAAAGAATAACCTTTTCCCCAAACAATAGCTAGCCCCTCAAGGTCCTAGAAACCTTGCTTCCAAAATTCCTTAGAGACTTACATCATCCCTAATCCCCTCCCTAACTTACAAGTATATAATAGACCACTCCTCACATCCCCCGGGGCAGCAGCTCTTTCTGCTCACGGTCCTGTCCCCGTGCTTTAATAAACCACCATTTTGTACCAAAGATGTCTCAAGAATTCTTTCTTGGTCATTGGCTCCGGACCTCACCCCACCGAACCTCACCTGTGTTCTAGAACTTCATCAATATTACCACCATGGCCAGGGTACTAACTTCCAATCCTCCCAAAAGAGTAGCCACAGGCTAGACGATTACAGCCTGAACAACTGACGTGACTGTGCCAACTCCTTAGGGGCACCTGGGTGGCTCAGTGGGGTAAGCCTCTGCCTTGGGCTCAGGTCATGATCCTGGGGTCCTGGGACCAAGCCCCCCATCGGGCTTCCTGCTCCGCAGGGAGTCTGCTTCTTTCTCTGCCCCTACCCCACCCCCCCCAGCTTGGACTCAAACTTGACTCTCTCTCACAAATTATTAATTAATTAAAAAATTTTAAAGAAGACTCCTTTAAAAATTAAAAATTAAAAAAATTTAAAAAATTAAAGAAGACTCCTTTAAAAGTCCCTGAGAGTAAAGGGAGAGGAAAGTACTCAAGCTTGCTGGTGGGAACATAAAATGGTACAGGGGCTGTGAAAAACACTTTGGCAGTTCTTCAAAAAGTTAGAATATCCACATGACCCAGCAATTCCACTTCTGGGTATACACCCCAGAGAACTGAAAACCTGTGTTGGAACAAAATTTTGTACACAAATGGTCATAGGAGCATTATTTCCAATAGCCACAGATGGAAACAACCTAAATGTCCATCAACAGAAGAACAGATAAATGTAGAGACAAATTAAATTAGAGCTTGCCTGGGGCTTGGGGGAGGGAGGGGCAAATGGGGAAAGGGCTGCCATGCATAAAGGGGTAGGGGGGGTTTCCACAGAGTCACCTCTTACAGACACATTAATGGAATCACACAGCATGTGGGTTTTTGTGACTGGCTGCTTCCAAGATTAGAACAAAGGCTAAAGATATTTAGGTAAAATTAAATTTCCTTAAAACTTGCAGCCCAGGGGCGCCTGGGTGGTTCAGTGGGTTAAAGCCTCTGCCTTCGGCTCAGGTCAGGATCCCAGGGTTCTGGGATCAAGCATTGCCTCGGGCTCTCTGCTTAGCAGGGAGCCTGCTTCCTCCTCTCTCTCTGTCTGCCTCTCTGCCCACTTGTGATCTCTCTCTGTCAAATAAATAAATAAAATTTAAAAAAAAAAAAAAAAACTGGGACGCCTGGGTGGCTCAGTTGGTTAAGCAGCTGCCTTCGGCTCAGGTCATGATCCCAGCGTCCTGGGATCGAGTCCCACATCGGGCTCCTTGCTTGGCGGGGAGCCTGCTTCTCCCTCTGCCTCTGCCTGCCATTCTGTCCGCCTGTGCTCGCTCTCTCTCCCTCTCTCTCTGACAAATAAATAAAAAATCTTAAAAAAAAAAAAAAAACTTGCAGCCCATTGATAAATACCTTAAGGCGGTTGTGTATTCCTTGAGGAAGGTCAGACTCTACCTGACTCAGGGATTTGTCAATGGGCTGTAAGTAGTTTAGTGATGTGGGAAACAAAGGCAGAAGAAAAACTATTAAATTTCCTTACTTTCCGTGGCCCACTGACAGGTCAAGTGACATTCCTCTAGGAACTCAGCTGCCTTAATATCAATACTTTGCTAACAGCAAGAGGGAATCAGGCCAGATGAGGGAGCAGAAGGCTAACTGAAGACAAGGCACAGGCTGACACCCAGCAACCTCCTTCCCCCACTCCTGGGTGGGATTTGTGTGACATTCCTCCAGGAACCTCCCAACTGTCTTAAAGTTAATGTCTTACTAGAGGGAAAAACAACCTTAGCTTGACTAATAGCAAGGCCTCCAGTATCTGGTAGGTCCTCTTTAGCATATGAAAGTTCTTTTGAAACCTCCCTTTTCCTTACCCACCTCCAATTCCCAAGTATAAAACCAGCCACCCCTCACCACCCTGGGGCAGCAGCTCTTTCTGCCCATGCATTCCGTCCCTGTACGTTCATAAAACCACCATTTTGCAACAATGACGGATCAAGAATTCTTTCTTGGTCATCTGCTCCAGACCTCACCCCACCGAACCTCACCTGTATTCCAAAACTACATCACCACTACACCTCTTCGCCACACCCTGTGATCCTTACCTTCTCCTTGGCCTTCTCTGTCAAGCTCCTTTCCTGATGTCTATTTTTTTTCTTTTTTTCTATTTTAAAGATTTTACTTATTTATTTGACAGAGATCACAAGTAGGCAGAAAGAGGAAGGGAAGCAGGGTCCCTGCTGAGCAGAGAGCCCCAATGCTGTGGGGGTGCTCCATGCGGGGCTCCATGCGGGGCTCCATCCCGGGACCCTGAGATCATGATCTGAGCTGAAGGCAAAGGCTTTAACCCACTGAGCCACCCAGGCGCCCCCTTTCCCGATGTCTAAATGAGAGAATGCTTTCATTTTTTCAATAAGGCAGGGATAGATTATGAGCATAAAGAACCAGGGGAAGGTAGAACTGTGCTGGGTAATAGGGCAGGGTGTGTAGAACTGTGCTGGGTAATAAGGGAGGGTGTGTTTTCTGTTGGAAAGGATGTCCAGGAAGAGAATAGACAAAGGTCCCAGCTGAGGCCGCAGACTCCCCTCACCCAGGATGTGGCTCCCAGCTCCAGCGGCTCAGCTTCCCGTCCTCCCTCCCCTTGTCCTCCTGCATCCTCGGGAGGTCCACCGGCCCAGCAACAGTTTGCCTTTCATTTTTTTTTTTAAGATTTTATTTATGTATTTGACATAAAAACACACAGCAAGAGAGGAAACACAAGAAGGGGGAGTGGGAGAGGGAGAAGCAGGTTTCCCGCTGAGCAGGGATCCCAATGCAGGGGCTCAATCCCAGGATCCCAGGACCATGACCTGACACAAGGCAGATGCCCAACTACTGAGCCACCCAGGCTCCCCTACAGTTGGCCTTTTCTTTTCTTAAGATTTTTTTTTATTTATTTGACAGAGATCACAAGTAGGCAGAGAAGCAGGCAGAGAGAGGGGGAAGCAGGCTCCCTGCTGAGCAGAGAGCCCAATGTGGGACTTGATCCCAGGACCCTGAGATCATGACCTGAGCTGAAGGCAGAGGCTTAACCCACTGAGTCCCCCAGGCGCCCCTACAGTTGGCCTTTTCAAATGGTGTTGCTGACTTACCATTTCCTGCTTGGGCCTTGGGGTTTTAAACAGTTTCAGGAGTGCCTGCTTCCCTTCACAGGTTCCCAGGCAAGCCTTAGGGGTTGTGCAGGGGTGCACAGGTTTGCAATTCTCCTTACCAGAACCTGCAAGCCTGCTATTAAGTACTCAGGAGAGAAGATCTCACTACACAGGTACAGAGCAGGACACAGTAGAAGTTCAGAGGTCAGCAGGGAGGGGGTTGCATGGAAAAAAACCTCCTAGGTCATTCTGGCAGATGGCCCAGACGGTGAGCTCCCTTTCGGCTTCATTATGCTCCTGAGGACCTAGAAGCCAGCTGTCCTCCCCCAGCATACCTCAAGGGTTAAACTCGTGGTGCAGAATAATTGAGTTCAGGACACCTCTGGGTGCTCCCCACAGCCCAAATGGATGATGACTACAGGTTGTATATCTCCGTGATGCCTTATTGTCTACTACCACTCACCTGTGTACCACATCCTCAGATCACTGACATTTCCCCTTTAAGAGAAGTGCCAAGTGGGAAATCAACGAATAGTTTCACATGCAGGGTAAGAGCCTTTAAACAAATTTTGTGATAAACCCAAGAATTTCATGGCCTGTTTCATGAGTCTGCATTTTTCTTAAATAGATTGAGTCTCATAGATTGAGTCTGCTCAGTGATTTGGGAAACAAAGGCAGAAGAAAAATTATTAATTTTCCCTACTACTTGAAGCCCAGTGACAAGTCCCTGAAACAGGCAGAGTGACATTCCCCTAGAAACTCAGCTGTTTTGATGTTAATACTTTGGTAAGAGCAAAAGGCAATCTTAGGCCCAATCCCCAGGATCCTGTAAGTCTGCCTTAACACATAAAAATTCCTTTGGAAATTTCCTTTATCTCCATCCCCCAAGATGCATTTTGGCAATTGTCCTCCAAGCATATGACCCACTGATATACATCTGAAGGGTCTCATGACTGAGTTTTTACTAAATAGTGATAAATGACCTTTTCCTAACAATAGCTAGCCCCACAGGATCCTGAAAACTTTTTTCCAAAATACCTGGGAGGCTTGAGCTATCCTTAACCCCCTCCCAACTTGAAAGTATATAATGGGCTATTCCTCATTACCCCAGTGCACCTCTTTCTGCCCATGGGTCCTGTCCCATGCTTTAATAAAACCACCTTTTTTCACCAAAGACGTCTCAAGAATTCTTTCTTGGCCATCGGCTTAAACTCTAACATCTCTCGCACACCTGGGTGGCTCAGTTGACTGAACATCAGACTCCTGATTTCCTCTCAGGTCATGATCTCAGGATCATGAGATTGGGCCCCCTGAGAGGCCCTGCGCACTGGCCATGGAGCTTGCTGAAGATTCTCTCCCCCTCTCTGCTCCCTCTCCATTCTCTTAAAAAAAAAAAAAAAGAAAAGAAAGAAAGAAATGCTCAGGGAAAAAGCCCCAACAGGGCAATATACATCTTTACTTAGTCATGACCCAAGCCTGTGGAAAAGCAGACAGAGGTGTAAACAAGAGAGAAGTAAACCTAGACAAGCAAAATAAGGGGCTCCAACTCACCCAATCAACAGAGAAAGTTATTAGGGAAGAAATCAACAAGGATGTATGGAATGGCAACCTTGTGCTCATCCCTGGTGTTAAAAGCTGGGATGGAGGCAACAAATAAGTCCTGCCATGAAGAAGCTTATTGTTCAACCAAGGAAACCAAATTAATACACTGTATCAGTTATTTATTGCTATGTAACAAACTCCCCCCCCCCAATTTAGTGGTTTAAAATTAACAACCATTTGGGGCACCTGGGTGGCTCAGTGGGTTAAGCGCCTGCCTCCGGCTCAGGTCATGATCCTGGGGTCTTGGGATCGAGCCCCAATAGGGTTCCCTGCTCATCGAGGAGTCTGCTTCTTCCTCTGCCCCCTCCCCTGCTCATGTTTTCTCTCTCTCTCTCTCTGTCTGTCTCAAACAAATAAATATTAAAAAGAAAAAGAAAAAAAAAATGAGGGGCGCCTGGGTGGCTCAGTGGGTTAAAGCCTCTGCCTTCAGCTCAGGTCAGGATCCCAGGGTCCTGGGATAGAGCCCCGCATTAGCTCTCTGCTCAGCAGGGAGCTGCTTCCTCCTCTCTCTCTGCCTGCCTCTCTGCCTACTTGTGATCTCTGTCTGTCAAATAAATAAATAAAATATTTAAAAAACAACAACAAAAAAACCCACAATGATTTATTAGCTCATTATGGATTAGTTGGATAGTTCTGCAGATTGGGCTAGGAATGGCTGATCTTTGCTGGACTTGCTCAAGGAAGGCTGGCCAGGGTCTGTCTGGTTGAAGGTGGCCTTGACTGCTCTTTGTTCCACACAGTCTTGTATTCTCTAGCAGACTAGCCTGGGTTTGCTCTTGGTGGTATCAGGAGCCCAAGAAAGGACAATAGGATGCTCAGAACTAGCACACTATCACTTGCAATTCCTTCTATTTTTTTTTTAAAGATTTTATTTATTTATTTGACAGAAAGAGATCACAAGTAGGCAGAGAGCGGGGGTAGGGGGTGGGGGGGGTGGAGGGCGGGGAAGCAGACCCCCAGGGCCGGATCCTAGGACCCCGAGATCATGACCTGAGCCAAAGGCAGAGGCTTAACCCACTGAGCCATCCAGGCGCCCCGCAATTCCTTCTATTGACCAAAGCAAGTAACAAGGCCCTTCTCTTGTGGCCCTTCGTGGTGTGCGGTGACCCCCTCTCTGGCACCTGTGAATACAAATGTCCTCCATCCAAGCCTCATTCCTGTTTCCTCCTGTGGCCTCACCAACTTCATCCTACCATATGCAACATGTACACAACATAGAACAGGTAGGAAGTATTACCCCATTTCATAGTTGAGAAAACATGGACCCAGGGAATTGAAGTCACTTGCTGAGGATCACATAGCTGAGGCTGGCCCTATTCATAAGATACCAAGACCAGCTGAAAGATAGGAATGAATTAAACTTGCCAGGCAAGGGAGCCCTGTGTTCATTCAGAGTCTCAGCAATGCTTGAGCAGGTCTGATAGATTTTACACTGAGTGAATGCAGGAGATTTTGATCGGCTCTAACAGAAACGGAGATTCTAAATGGCTCTAACAGACACGAGAAAAGATTCTGACTGTTTCTTAGACCCAAACTAAGCTACTTCAAGATTCCACAAGGGTCCCACTCCCTATGAGGTTTTTTTTTTTTTCCATTAAAAAAAATTTTTTTAAGTGTTTATTTGTATTTATTTGAGAGTGAGAGAAAGCAAGAGACAGAGCATGAGCAGAGGGGGATGGGCAGAGGATGAGGGAAAAGCCGACCCCCTGCTGAGTCAGGAGCCCTACACAGGACTTGATCCCAGCCCCTGGGATCATGACCTGAGCCAAAGGCAGACACTTAACTGACTGAGCCACCCAGGCACCCCTGAACATTTTTTTTTATTTAAGTAAAATACATATGACATAAAATTTATCACTAGCGACATTTAGCATATTTACAATGTTGCGCAACCACCTCCACTAATTCCAGAACATTTCATCATCTCAAAGGAAACCCTGCCCATAAAGCAGTCGCTCCCCATTCCTCTCTCCCTACAACCCCTGTCAATTACTAATCTGTCTTTTGTCTCTAAGGATTTGCTGACTCTGGATATTTCATTTAAATGGGATTAGTACAATACAGGGACTTTGTATCTTCTTTCATTAGAATATTGTTTTTGAGATCCATCCATGTTGTAATATGTACCAGCACTTCATCCCTTTTTATGGCTGAATAATATTCCACGGCATGAACAAACCACATTTTGTTTATCTATTTATCACATGATAGATATTTGGGCTGTTTCTTCCTTTTGGCTACTATAAATATTGCTGCTATGAATATTTATGTACAAGTTTTTGTTTGAACACCTGTTATCAGTTCTTTTGGGTATCTATCTAGGAGGGCAAATGCTGGGTTATATGATAATTCTATGTTTAACTTATTGAGGAACTAACAAACTGTTTTCCACAGTGGCTGCTTTTTTGTATTCCCATTATCAATATACAAGGGTTTGAATTTTTTCACACCCTCACAACACTTTTTATCTTCCTTTTTAGATGATAGTTATTATAGTTATTCTATTGGCTGTGAAGCAATCTCATTGTGATTTTTTTGGTTAAAGACTTTATTGGACAGACAGCAAGAGAAGGAACACAAGCAGGGGGAGTGGGAGAGGGAAAAGCAGGCTTCCCTCTGAGCAAGGAACCCAATGTAGGGTTCAATTCTAGGACCCTGGGATCATGACCTGAGCTGAGGGCAGACCCTTAACAACTGAGCCACCCAGGCACCCCAAAAGATTTACCTTTTAAAGAAAGGTTTAAGTTGTTAACAATGTATCTTTTAGCAGAATTAAAAGGTAAATCATTAGCCTTATTTTCGGGTATTGATCTTGATTGAAAAGTCTTGGGATAGAGCGGTCTACTTTCATGAAGACCCTGTTTCTGGACTAAAAAGGTCTGAAAGGTCCTGACCTGGTCATTTAGTATAGTCTGATGAGTGTCCGTAATGGTTCATTGTTGAAGCTTTTTGATGCTCCTTCTAGAAAACTCAATTTCTGATCTATAACTTGTGGTAGTGTAAGGAAGAAGGCATGTGGTTGGCTTGGATCATGATCCTGCATTGGGCTCCCTTTCTCTATGCCTACTGCTCCCCCTGCTCTCCCTACTGGTGGTCTCTTTCTCTCTCTCTGACTGATTTAAAAAAAAAAGATTGGCTCAGTCCATTGTCTGCCTTGGGCTCAGGTCATGATCCTAGGGTCCTGGGATCCAGCCCCAGAAGCAGGGAGTCTGCTTCTCCCTCTCTCTCTCCCTCTCCCTCTGCCCACTGCTTTCCCTGCTTGAGATCTCTCTCTCTCTCTGTCTCTGTCAAATAAATAAATAAAATCTTAAAAAAAAAAAAAAGAAGTAAAGAATCCTGAAGTAAAGAATCCTTGTTGCTTTATTAGAACAATGTAGGAAAAAATAAAAAATAAAATAAATAAAAGAGCCAGGGAGTATAGGAACAAGCAGCTGGGAAACAGAAAGGAGACTTTTGAGAATTGAGAGTATGTACATAGGTGAGGCAAAATATAATTGTATGTCTGAGTAGAGTGTACAGAGGACAAAGAATATTATTTGTTTCTTCATATCCAGAGCAAATTTATATTCTACCCTATAATATTCCTTTACCTATAAGTCCCTTTTTCCCTACCATATTTAAATTTTTTTTAAATATTTTATTTATTTGACAGAGAGAGATCACAAGTAGGCAGAGAGGCAGGCAGAGAGAGAGAGAGGGGTAAGCAGGCTCCCTGCTGAGCAGAGAGCCCGATGTGGGGCTCGATCCCAGGACCCTGAGATCATGACCTGAGCTGAAGGCAGAGGTTTAACCCACTGAGCCACCCACGTGCCCCTCATATTTAAATTTTTTGATAAATGACATTATTATTTTAATATATGTAAAGATTTAGTCATACCACAATGTTGGATGATAATAGTACTTAAAGTTTTAATTCTTAATCTTAAAATGTAATTAATTTGATGAACATATTAAATAACATATATTTCATCAGCTATTTTAAGTTAAACCCTGTACAAGATAAAGACTTTTCCTAACAAGTGGGGTGCCTGGGTGGCTCAGTGAGTTAAGCTTCTGCCTTAGGCTCAGGTCATGATCTCAGGGTCCTGGGATGGAGGCCCACATTGGGCTCTCTGTTCAGCAGGGAGTCTACTTCCCTCTCTCTCTTTGCCTGCCTCTCTGCCTACTCCTGATCTCTCTTTCTGTCAAATAAATAAGCAAAATCATTTAAAAAAAGGGGGGGTTTTCCTAACAATCTAATCTAATACTGTTCTTTTTTTTTTTTTTAAGATTTTATTCATTTATTTGACAGACAGAGATCACAAGTAGGCAGAGAGGCAGGCAGAGAATCGGGTGTGGGGTGGGAGCAGGCTTGCTACTGAGCAGAGCACCCGATTCGGGGCTCGATGTGGGGCTCGATCCCAGGACCCTGAGATCATGACCTGAGCTGAAGGCAGAGGCTTAACCCACTGAGCCACCCAGGCACCCCTCTAATACTGTTCTGTGGTGATGTGTTAACCACTTAACTCTAATATAAAAGTTAAAGGATAGACACTTATTGTGATGAGCCCTGAGTAATGTATAAAATTTTTGAATCACTATATTGTACACCTGAAACCTATATAACACTCATTACATTTAATTATACCGGAATTTTACAAAGAAATAGGTTAAAGGCCAAAATGATTACAATAGCTATAGCTACAATAATTTATTAATGGATACACAATATAAAGAGATGTAAATTGTGATATCAAAAACAAAAGGAGGGCATAAAAGAATGGAGTTTATGTATCCATTGGAAGTTAAATTGCTATCCATGTAAAAGAGATGATTATATCTTGAAGAAGTTTTATGTAAGCCTCGTGGTAACCACACAGCAAAAACCTACAGTAGATTCACAGAAGATGAAGAGAAGGGAGTCAAAGCATACCACAATGGAAAACCATCAATTCACAAAGGAAGGCAGAGAGAGGAAGAAAGACGCAAGGGAACTACAGAATAGCCAGTAAACCAATTAAGAAGATGGCATTAGTAAGTTCTCGCCTATCAAAAATTATTTTAAATATTTTATTATTATTTCTTTTAATTTTAAGTAGCCTCCATGGCAAAGGTGGGGCTTGAACTCACCACCCTGAAATTAAGAGTCACATGCTCTAGTAACTGAGCCGGTCAGGCACCCCTCAATTATTATCTTATTTTATTATTTTTCTTTTCAAGATTTTATTTACTCATTTGACAGAGAGAGAGAGCAAAAGCAGTGGGGGCTGCAGAGGGAGAGGGAGAAGCAGGCTCCCCACTGAGCAGGGAGCCCCATGTGACCCCCATGTGGGGGTCAATCCCAGGACTCTGGGACCAGGACCAGAGCACATTCAACCAACTGAGCCATCCAGGCACTCCCAAAATTATTTTAAATGTAAATGAAATGAATTCTCCAATCCAAAGACATAAAGTGGTTGAAGGGATAAAAAACCAAGATCCAACTAACACTGTCTGTAGGGGAGGAGGAAATGGCTAAATGTTCAAACTGCGGGCTGTCTGGGTGGCTCAGTGCGTTAAGCCTCTGCCTTCCGCTCAGGGCATGATCTCAGGGTCCTGGGATGGAGACCTGCAGGCGGCTCTCTGCTCAGCGGGGAGCCTGCCCCCGCCCCCCCGCCTCCCACCTGCCTCTCTGCCTACTTTGATCTCTCTCAAATAAATAAATAAAATATTTTTAAGAAATAAAATAATAGAATAAATGTTCAAACTGTATTTCAGTCTCCTGCTAGCTCTTCTTCTGCCTCTCCCCCCACCCCCTTCTAGAATCTCCCCCTTCCCATTCAACTCCACAATCTCTGACACAAGGGCATTCCAAAGCCCATACCTCAACAGGCCCAGTCCCCTGCTGTCCATTTTCACTCCCAAAGGCCCAGCTCTAGGCCGGTGGTGTCCATGAGCTGGCCCGGCCTCTCTTCCAGGCCCATCTGCTGCTACCCCACTCCCGGGCCCTCCAGGCCTCGGCCACACCTGGCTTTCCACAGCTCCCTAAACACAGCCAGGGTTTGAGGCGCCGCAGTTTTTGTGCATGCTGTTCCCGCTTCCTGGAATGCCCTTCCCTACTTTCATATGGAGCAAGCGCCTACACATTCCTCAAGGCGAAGCACTGTCTCTTCTAGAAGGTCTGCAGCCGGGCCCCAGCTCCCCACGTACCACCTTCCTGCACGGTTTCCCTCCCAGGTCCCCGGCAGCCCAGCAGGCCTGGCTGAAGGCAGCTGATAGCCGCCTGATGTGAGCCCCGGCACTGAGCCTCCGTTCGGACCATCTCCCTTTCACCCCGACAAAGTCAGCCCCACTCACCTCCCCGGGGCCCACGGGTCCCTTCCTCTCTGTTGCCTCCAGGCTGCAGGCCCATGTGGCCTCAAGCATGAGCTGGGAAACGAAGGTCGCTTCTCCACGGAGCGCGCACCCACGCTTCATCCCTGACCCCATGCTTCCCGCCCTCTCTCCGCCTCTCCGCGTGAAGGAGGCCAGAGGGGAAATGCAGCCCCGGCGGCGTCCTTCAGGGCTACCCAGCCGGCAGGGGGCGTGACAAAGAGCGAGAGGTGAGAACAGGTGTTTCCGGCCGGAGAGAGGGAGGCGTGAGGAAGCTGTGCTCCGAGTTCTCCAACCTCAGCCCTGACCTGACCTTCTCCCAGGTGCCGCTACCGACATGCCCCGACTGGAAGTAAAGGAGGATTTGAAATAATGTATGGACGGCCCCGCCCCCACGGACCACGCGGACGTGGTATTTACCATCTTTGCATCTCCGTTTTCTCAAGTGGAGCACGGGGGTGACGGTCCCTGCGCGCGCAGCCGTGATGAGGCTTAACTGAGCTGCTGGGTGCCTCGTGCTTACGAAGTCGGGCACTTAGTGAGCTCTTCTGTGGAGGCCTCCTGTTGCTCCTCCGCGGAGGCGGACGGATCTTTACTTTTTACGGTTTACAACACTTGGTGAAGATCACGTGAACAGGAAGGAGCGCCACTGGGACCCAGCCCGGCTTCGAGCTCCGCAGGCCACGTCTCCTACCTGCCCTCAGAAGCCCATTTGGCTCCAGGTGCTGCTCCCTAGCAGCTGCTTTCCTGGGGTCACAAAGTCCTCGCCAGGCTCTTCCTCTCCAAAAACAAACAAAAAACAAAAAGGAACAAAACAACAACAAACAAACAAAAAAAAAAACACTTCAGTTTTCAGGACACACTGAGGCTCAAAGGGAAAGGATGGAAAAAGATACTCAATGCAAGTGGAAACCAAAAGATAGCATAGGTAGCTGTATTTTGACAAAACAAGGCTTCAAGCCAAAAATACTAACAAAAGACAAAGAATGTCACTGTATAATGCTAAAGGAGTCAGTTCATCAACAAGAAATAATAATTATATATATATATATATATATATATATATATATATATCACCCAACACCAGAACATCTAATATATATTAAGCAAATACTAACAGATCCGAAGGGAAAAGTAGGCAGCAATATCATAATAGTGAAGGATTTCAAAATCTCACTTTCAACAATAGATATATCATCCAGAGAGAAAAACAAGGAAACATTGGACTTGAATCATACTTTATGCCAAATAGACCTATCACAGATACACAGGAGATTCCATCCAATAGCAGCTGAGAACATATTTTATTCAAGTGCACAAGGAACATTCTCCAAGATAGGTCATATGATAGGTCATAAAACAAGTCATGGCAAATTTAAGAATACTGAAATAATACTAAGTATCTTTTCCAGCTGCATGGGTATAAAACTAGAAATAATTGAATGAGGAAAAGATGGGGAATGTCTGGGTGGCTTAGTGGGTTAAGCGTCTGCCTTCGGCTCAGGTCATGATCTCAGGATACTGGGATTGAGTCCCATGTGGGGCTCCAGCCCTGCTTTGGGCTCCCTGCACGGTAAGGAAGCCTGTTCTCCCTCTCCCACTCCCCCTGCCTGTGTTTCCCCTCTATCTCTCTCTGTCAAATAAATAAAGAAAACCTTAAAAAAAAAAAAAAAACATGGTTAAGATGGTAAATTTCTTTTTTTTTCAAGATTTTATTTATTTATTTGACAGACAGATCACAAGTACGCAGAGAGGCAGGTAGAGAGAGAGAGGAGGAAGCAGGCTCCCCGCTGAACGGAGAGCCCAATGCAGGGCTCCATCCAGGACCCAGGGATCATGACCTGAGCGGAAGGCAGAGGCTTTAACCCACTGAGCCACCAGGTGCCCCCAGTAAATTTCTTTTTTTTTTAAGATTTTCTTTATTTATTTGACAGAGACAGAACAAGAGAGCACAAGTAGTGGGAGTAGCAGAGGGAAAGAGAGAGGCAAGCTCCTCTCTGGGCAGGGAGCCCAAAGCCTGAACTCAATCCCAGTACCTCAGGATCCTGACCTGAGCTGAAGGCAAACTCTTAACCGGCCGAGCCACTCAGGTGCCCCAAGATGGCAAATTTCATGTTATATGTATTCTACCAAAATTTTTTAAAATATAGGAAAAAAAAACATAAGGCCACTTCTTTGTTTTGTCTAAGCATTGAGAGAAGCCAGGTCACAGTGCTTGCTACCCACAGGACACCCAAGCATAGAATTGTCTCCACTTTCTAACAGAATCCAATCTAGAACTAACCTTCCCCTAAAATACTTAGCCAAAGCCCAAATCTTGTAAGAGATTCTAACATCCTCTTATTGGGACACCCCACAGTTCCCTGTGGTGGCCGTTTTCCCTCACTGCCTGCAATGAATTATAAACCCAGCTTGTGTCACTACAAGTATGTTCTTGGTGGTCTTTGGTTGAAGGGGATTGACCATATATATTCATTACATTTCTAAAAAGCAAAGAGAAGTACAAGATACTTTGGGTTTTTTTTTTTCTTATTTTTATAAAGCAAGTATCTTTGGACCACACCCAGGTTAAGAAATGGAACTTTAGGGGCGCTTGGGTGGCTCAGTTGTTAAGTGTCTGCCTTCAGCTCGGGTTGTGATCCCAGGGTCATGGGATCGAGCCCTGCATCAGGCTCCCCGCTTGGCAGGAAGCCTGCTTCTCCCTCTCCCACTCCCCCTGCTTATGTTCCCTCTCTTATTGTGTCTCTGTCAAATAAGTAAATAAAATCTTTGGGGAAAAAATAAATGGAACTTTATCGGTCATCCTGGAAGCCGTCTACATGGCCATTTCAATTATAACACACTCCCTCCCCACCAGAGCGACCACTCTCTATATCCTGATAGTAATCATTTCCTTCTTATTGTAAGAGTTGTTGCCAAGTGTGTATTCCCAGACACTGCAGTTTAGTATTGTTCATTTCTTTTTTTAAGATCTATTTATTTATTTTAGACAGTGAGAGGGAAAATGTGAGTAGGGGAGAGGGGCAGAAGGAGAGGGAGAGAAAATCTCAAGCAGACTCCTCACTGAGCACAAAGCCTGAGGCAGGGCTTGATCTTACAACCCTGAGATCATGACTTGAGCCAAAAATCAAGAGTCAGAGGCCCAACAGACTGAGCCACCCAGGCGTCCCCTGCCTCTCATTCTTTGAGGAAGAATCTGCATCGATATCCCCAAGATCTGCAGCATCCCCTTACACACACACTCACTCTCTCTCTCTCTCTCCCCCTGCCACCCAGCCCCAGCTCAGGGCATCATCTTCCATGCATCTGTCTGGTAGAGCCCTCATCACAATGAACTGGGTGATGTGTTCAGGAGTTGGTTCCTCCAACGAGTCTGGGAGACTTCTGAAGGCCAAGACCGTGTCTTATTTGCTGTGTATCTCCCAGTGCCTGGTCTAGAGAATGTACTTCATTGGTGTGTGATCAGTTAGAGGAAGGCAGTGAGGTGGTAGTCCTGGGCCCCAGCTGGACGCTGAGTGTCTGAGAGCCGTGGCTTCACCTCTTCACTGCCTCCTCTTCCTCTTCTTCCTCCCTGAGTAAAACCCACCATGAGACTGGGCTCAGACTGGGCAGGTAGAGGAGTGACGGATTCACTCAAGAATCAAAAAATTTCCACAATAGGAGTGCTGGATAATATCTTTATTTAGCTTAGGTAGGTGTTTCTTTCTTTTTTTTTTTTTAAGATTTATTTATTTATTTAACAGACAGAGATCACAAGCAGGCAGAGAGGCAGGCAGAGAGAGAGGGGGAAGCAGGTTCCCCACTGAGCAGAGAGCCAGATGTGGGGCTCGATCCCAGGACCCTGGGATCATGACCTGAGATGAAGGCAGAGGCTTTAACCCACTGAGCCACCCAGGCGCCCCAAGGTAGGTGTTTCTTACACATTTCTGGATACTTGGGTTCGACTTTTTCTCTATTGCACTCAGTAAGTTGTTCTTAAGTTCTTATGTATGATAAATGCAGGCAAAAAAAAAAAAGCTTCTTGCGTACAAACATTTTTAAAAGGCATTTTTATATAGGGCATAGAGAACTGGTCTCTGGTGTCTGAATCTGGGCCCTCCCTCTGCTCTCTACTCCTCTTAGACATGTCCAAGTCCCCAGCCCCTCCTGGACAGGAACAGGGGCCTTCCAAGGCTGGGAGGCAGCCCTGTTGCTGCCTGCAGGGAGAACACAAAAGGCATCACAGTGGCCCAGAACCCCGTGGTCAGATCGCTCAGCAGATCTGAAGATGCTTCTTCCCTTCATTAGTGACAGCTTCCAAGTGTCAGAGGGATTGGACAGGCCCCGGTGTGGCCTGCTCTAAATGTTTCTCCAGCCAATCCACCCTCACAGAAAGCCAGCCAGCCACTGGGTTTATGGCCTTTTAGTGCATTCCCTCAAGCTCTCCAGGGGCTTAGGACCTCCCAAACCAACCAAGCCTCCTGGCTCAAGCACAATTCCAAAAGGCTCCATCTGCTCCTTTGGGGCTCCTGCTGTGCCCACTGTCCATGGTCAGTACGCAGAGCAGCATGTCCAGGGTGGTGGGCAGGCATGATCCTTCAGCCTTGCCTGCAGCCCAGACAGCAAAATCCAGCCAGACCAATATCTGTGGGTTTCTGGCTGAGGCTTAGAACACCCCCTGGACCTGGGCCAGCCCGGCTGCCCAGACAGGCCAGGTAGGCAGAGTCTAGGCTGCAGGGTTCTCAGTTCCCTAAGTGCGTACCCGCACTTGGAAGTGCTCACAGCGAGCATGCTTCATGGTCAGCCCATAGATGGGGGTCATGTCCACCCTTGTGCCCTGGGGCACACTGAATTCCACCTGCTGCAGCAGGATGGCCAGGAAGAGAAAGACCTCCAGGCGGGCAATGGTCTCACCAATGCACTTCCGCTTGCCCATACCAAAGAGAATCACCTTCTCACTCAGTGCCTTGTTGATGGTGCCATCAAGAGTGAGAAATCGTTCTGGTCGGAACTCAGACGGGTCACCCCAGAACTTCCTGTAATCAGAGAGAAGCAGCTAAAGTGGTAGCCCAGAGGCTCAGAAGCATCCAGTGGGTTGAACCCCAGCCTGGAAGGGCAGGGGATGGCCAAGTGGCCTGAGGACAGCAGGGTTTGGAGCTCGGGAGAGGGCAGAGTTGCCCTTGCCTCCTCTCAACTTACTGGTCATGGTTGATCTGCCACTGGTTCACGAAGACACAACGTCCCTTAGGGATGTAAAAGCCACTGAGGCTTGTGTCTCTTGTAGTGCTGGGGAAGAAGGAAGTCCAATCAGGCTCAGGACCACAAGGACATCCCCTTGCCTCCCACACTGGTCCCTCCCACTGGCCCTGATAGGGTGCACGGACTGGAGGGACACCAGTCGATCCATGGGGCCTCACCTATGAGGGATGGTGAAGGGGACGAAGGAAGCGTGTCGGAATATCTCCAGGATGAAGGCCTCCATGTAGGGCAGCTGGGGCCTGTCGGAGAGCCGGGGCTGCCGGGCCCTGCCAATTACTGTGTCTGCAGAACAGAAAGGACGATGTGGGGCGCCTGGGTGGCTCAGTCTGCTAAGCATCTGCCTTCAGCTCAGGTCATGATCTTGGGGTCCTGGGATCGAACCCCGCATCAGGCTCCCTGCTCAGCAGAGAGCCCACTTCTCCCTCTCCCTCTCCCCCTTCCCTCCCCCAGCTTGTGCTCTCCTTTCTCACTCACCGTCTCAAACAAAATATTTACAACAAAATAAAATAAAAGGACTATGTGCATGAAGGGGCTGCCCAGAACCTGGCCAGGCCTTCTGCCTTGAGCACTTCAAAGGAAGCCCCCACCTACCCAGCTCCTCCTGGATCTTTTTCTGCACACTGGGGTTCGTCACCAGGTACAGGAGGCTCCAGGAGATGGCAGTTGTGACCGTGTCAAATCCTGCCCCGTGGAGAACAAAGGGAAAGCTCAAGCAGTTGGCAGGTCTGGGCATCCGGGCATAGGAAAGGCATGAAGGGGTAGCTCATACCTGCTCCAAACAGGTCCAAGACAACGTTAACAATCTTCTCGTCAGACAGCTGGATGTTGGCATTTTCATCTAGCCTCTTCTCCTGGCAGTGCTCGATCAGGCTGTCTGTGATATCCCGAATGTGGCCCTGGGTAGGGAAGGCCCACAGGTGAACGAGATCCCAAATCCAGGCCTACCTTTCCACTAGGCCTGGTTCGTCACATCCCTAGCACCTTCATTCAAGAGGTGACCCCACCACCCCAAGGTTGCCAGACCAACTTCTCGGGCCTCTTTAAGGCTCTCTCCTGCCTTGGAATGCTGGCAGCCCCAATTCAAGGGACCCCAGAGACAGAGGTGTCATCTATGAGGCCAGGAGAACAGCTTTTTAACTCTCTGTTGCCCACAACCACTGGCCTTGGGTCCTGCACAGACTGGGTATTCAGTAAATATTGCTGTCTGATGGAAGGATAGAAAGGCCAATCAAGGAAAAGTTCTATTTCCCTGCCAAGGACGGAGTCCACTCAACCGCTCGCCTCAAAATCCCAGGGCGAAGTCCCTGAGAGCCTGCCAAACCCCCTACTCCTCCAGTTGTCTCTGACCTTCCGGCCCCAACCCTACTGCTTCCCACAGCCACCTGCCTCTCCCCAGCCAGTACCTTCTCAAATGTTCTGTAGTGTTCCTTGACCAGCTTTTGCATGAAGCTATAGAACTTCTTATTCAGGTCCTTGAAGGAATCCAGGGTGGGGCTGGGCAAGTAACGAAGGATGGGGAAGAAGTCCATGGGGCTCCCAGAGGCAACCGCCTCCCCGAACTCATTACTCAGATTCACTAAGCTAAGTAGCTCTTGGTCATCGTGGTCATAGCGCTTGCCAAAGCACATGGCACAGATGACATTAGCCACCGACACCACTACATATCTGTAGGGTTCAAAGCGCCCAGCCTCTGCCATCTGCTCCTGCAGCCTGCCGAGGAGGGCCTCTGCCTCCTTGCTCACGTGCTCTTCCAGGTAGCAGGTGCACGAGGAAGCCGGGTCTGAGGCAGTGGAGAAGCTCTTCAGGGCACTCTGGGCCAGGCGCCTGCGTGCAGCCCACACTGGTCCAGAGTCCGGGCTAAAGGACATGCTTTGGCCATCAGTAACCAAAGTGAAGCTGTAGAGGTCAGGCCGGCCCTTGAAATCGTCCCCCTGCCGCACCAGGGCCTGCCGGATGGTGTCCAGGCCACTGAGCACCAGCACAGGTGTGGAGCCAATGTGGATTTGCAGCACGTCCCCGTACCGCTGGCTCAGCCTCGTTAGCGCCAGGTGTGGGGTCTTCCCCAAGGTCAGCACATTCCCCAGCAAGGGCCAGCCCCACGGCCCCGGGGGACTCTTCAGGCCTTTGGGAACCCGAGGCTGCCAGGCCCTGACCACCCAGAGCACTAGGCAGAAGACGGAGGAGGCCAGAAGAAACTCTGTGGCCGAGATGGGGATGGAGAGTATGGACACAGAGGACATCATCAGTGTAGAGTTCTCCAGATGACTGCTGAGAGGCAGGGTGGGGAGAAAAGACCAAGATATCAGATGGGGGGATATGAGGAACCAATGTCCTAAAGTGTCAGCATGCTGGTCAAAGAAAGGAGAAATTTTCCTATCCAGAACAGCTATCTGGACATGAAGGGGAGGAGAAGATGGGAGAAGCTGTTTGCTGAGATGCCGCCATGTGCCAAGAATTTCACAGTCATTCATTCAGTCCTGGCCACAGCCTATAAGGTAGACTACGGTGAGGCTCAGAGAGGTTAAGTAACTAGCACAAGGTCACACAGTGTTGGATCCACACTCCCAACCCAAAGTGCCCAATTCCAGAACACTGCTGCACCTATCTAAAACAGGTTTTTCTTTGGGGCTCCTAGGTGGCTCAGTCAGTTAAGCATCCGACTCTTGATATCAGCTCAGGTCTTGATCTCAGGGTTGTGAGTTTAAGCCCAGTGTGGAGCCCCCTTAAACTGAAATAAGATAAAATAAAATAAAATAAAATAATTTTTTTAAAAAAGGGTTTTCTACACATCAGTCTGTGATTCTCATATAGCACCTGTACTGTCACTTATTTTATGCTTTTCTAAAATTAACTTTAGGGGCGCCTGGGTGGCTCAGTGGGTTAAAGCCTCTGCCTTCGGCTCAGGTCATGATCCCAGGGTCCTGGGATTGAGCCCCACATCACATCGATCTCTGCTCAGCAGGGAACCTGCTTCCTTCTCTCTCTGCCTGCCTCTTTGCCTACTTGTGATCTCTGTCAAACAAATAAATAAAATCTTAAAAAAATAAAATATAATCAACTTTAAATCTACCCACATAGCATCATCCCAAACAAAAATATCTGTGTCAAAGTACAGGTTTGATTTTTTTTCCCCCTAATGTTTATCAAACACATAATCGACATACGTCACCACCAACCCCCTTGAGTACTATCCACCTCACTTGGGGAAACAAGGATATCAGGAGAACTAGGGATCATGTGCTCCTTTTGGCTCATTTCACATTTGGGGACATTGACCTCCAGAGGGGCCACTGACTTGACTAAAGTCACCCACCACTCAGTGACAGAGCTGGGACTCAGACCTCTTAGGGAAAGTTCCCTAGGAAGTTCCGGAGCTCCTGTCACAGCTACCTCCCTTTGAAGAGTGGTCACATTCTCTCCTAGAACTCTCCATTTTCTATATCTCCATCCCAGGGTCTAGGGAATCCTGCCAGACCAGACCCTGGGACAGGATAGGGAAGGGACAGGGAACCCCAAGGCCACTGCCTAAGCCACACTACTCCACCTCATGAGGCTCTCTGAGTCAGACTGACCCAGGGTTTGAAAGCAACCAGAGACAAGCTACATTGAGGCTCCTGGTCACAGAAATTGCCTCCCCCATTTCCTAGTCACCAGAGAACAGAGAATAAATGGAAGACTCCCACCAGATAAGGGCTGCAAGAAAACACTAGACTGGAATTGGGGAAATTAGGAATCAATCTAAATTTAACAGAAGTGGAGACAATACTTTCTCTCTAGGCTTGTTCTAGAAAGGGTGTGCAAATTCCTTGAGTATTCTCTTCAAGACATGGGCCTCTGACTGGGGCTCCTGCCACGTGTCCCGGACTGGAGATGAGGAGCTCCAGGTTTCCCCATTCCAAGTCCACAGGCCTTGGACTTGTCATCTTGCCTTTCTGGCAGTTATATCACTTGGGGTGGAGGTGGGAATATGATCTTTGATTCAGGAGGCTCAGTTAGATCTCAGAAAAGAGAAAATCCAGATCTGACCTGGGGAGCCTCCCCATCTGAATCCTGGTTTCCCCACAGAACTTCCCAAGATGGGGAGATTGCCTGGGTCCTACCTTATACAGCCATCTGTCTAGGGAGGCCTCCTGGAGGAGCTGGATCCTTCAAGCCCTGACTCCCTGAGTGACGTAGGGACAGGTCTTGGGGTGCCATGGTTTCCCTTCGGCACACGGGGTGCCCAGATGACCTCCAGCCTTAGCACAACAGTAAGAGGCCAAGAAAGATGTGACTGGTGAGTTTTCAGGGACTGACAGTCCAACTCTCGGTGGGCTCTCCCATAGACTGCCCCCGAGCACAGGACAGAGAAGGCAGTTAGTGGGATACGGAGGGGCCCTGGGCAGTGCCCAGGACTCCCATTCAGATCAGCATCTCTTGTCCTAGCCAGCACATCTTGGGTCTGACAAGCGAGGCCTTGGGGGTGGGAGGGTTGAGACAGCCAGGGGTAGCTTTTAGATAAGGCAAGGTACAACAGATAAGAGCCCAACCTGCCCCTCCATCCAACCTGTCCACCCAGGGAGAAGCCCCCCTCCTCACACAGCTTGAACAAGGTGCTGCACATCATTCTTGCCTCCCGCAGTGGTATACGGTATACATATTCCAGCCTCCCAGGTGACCCTGATGGGGAAGCCCAGAGGGCTTTCAGAGAGTCAGTGGGAATGGAACTGAAGGCTGAATCCCGGAGTCCTTGAAGGGAGCCCATGGAAAATCTAGAATTCTGACACTAGCTGTGGGACCTTGGCTAATTCCTGTTATTCCCCTGGCCTCAGTCTTCCCACTATGGAGATGGAGTGCCTGGTCACTAAGGACGCTCTTAGCCTCCTTTTTTGAGGTGCCAGGTCAGCGGCCACCTAGGAAAACCTAAGAGGCATCAAAATGTTCTTGCTGTTGGGAGGGAAAGGGCAAGCCAGAAGTCCCCAGCACTCACCTGCGGCTGTGAGGAGGTACTGAAGTGAGCTGGGACGAGTGGTCTCTTAAGCCAGAGACCCCAAAGAAGATCAGGGAAGGCTCCTAGGAACTGTCACCTTCAGGATGAGGGTGAAAAGCGCTTCCACCTTTATAAACAGCTGGAGCGCTTGGCCACACCCCCTGGAGCTAGGCAGAGGGAGGGGCGGACTGAAGAGGGGGTTGCTCTAGGATAGAGGGGATAGAGGGGAGGAACGGGAGATGGGAAGTGGGGGTTAGACTGGGTTCGGGGAACTCAGGGACAGGTTAGAACTCACTATGGGGACTCGTCATCCAAGTGCCAGCAGGAAAAGGGGAGATGGCTGGGGATACTTGAGACCCCAGTTTCAAGGTCCCCACGGACAGCGCAGACCCCACCTGAGGTGGGGATTTGAAGAAGTCCCCAAACCGCCCAAAGACACGGTATGGGAAGCCCTCCAGACCCGGGTGCGGTAACCCCTCACCCTAATTTTTGCATCCCCAGGACACTGGGCTTGCAAGTGCCTCCCTCTTGCTAGTAGTTGACGGGGACCTGGCAGGCGGGGCGGGGCTGCCTTGTGATGACCTCTTTCCCCGGGGTTACTGAGTCCGGGCTCGCGTGAGAAGCAGGGCGACCCCAGCCCTGAGGTCACCGGGGCCGGAAGGCCAGAGGCGCCGAAGGGCTGGCTTCATTCCCCAAGAGCCCCCAGAGCCGGGGTGACTGGCCGAAGTCTGAGCTCCCCGATAGACAGGCGATAGATAGACGGGAATGGATGGAAACGCGCAGTCTCGCTGAGCGCTCACTGGCCCTCACTAGCTCTAGGACCACTTTGGGGGTACCTCCAGGGGGGACCCACAGGCCTTCGAGGTTCCCTCTTGACTCCGGGGCTGCCAGCTTAGTGGCGGGGCGGAGAAATCGAGCGGGCTGTGCGGCCAGCTCCAGGTGACCGAGAAGAGGGGGACCCTCGGACCGGGGAGGAGAGGGGGCCCAGGGACCGAGGAGGGGGACGCCCAGCGCAAAAGCCTCCCCAGGCTAGCGTGCACTTGTCTGGTACATCCCTCCAGGGGGCAGAGGTCACGCGGCCCATCCCCGCTCCACCTGGCCTGCGCGCGGTGCCCGGGAGTCGCGTGAGAAGGGCCTGGAGCCTGGCGCAGCCACCCAGCTGCCAGACTCCCCACCTCGGGTCCCGGCACAGTCACGCGAAGGGGGAGGGGAGTCGGGGGCGGGGCTCTTAAAGCGCCAGTCTCTAGGCGAGCCTGGAGGTGAGGGTGGAGGGAGAGGAACCGCGAAGCCTGGCGGGTGCGCGATTGGTGGGGGGTGGGAGGGGGCGGTGCAAAGGGCCGGGGCTTGCGTGCGGAGCTAGGCTTTTGCCTGCCAGGAGGAGCCTGCGCGTGTCTTATTTGTGGTCCACGCCTGTGGCAGGACACGCAGCCCCAGCGCCACACGGATCGCCTGGCTGGCTGCCTTGGACGCTGCCGGTGCCGAGCCCTCGGGCTGTAGAACGCGCAGGAGGGAAAAGTCGCATTTGCGTGTCTTGCTCATCCTGTCCCCAACTAACCACTTCACCCGCCCAACCCGACCGTGCTTCCCGACCCAGCGAATGACACCGCCATCCGCTGGCCCAACCGCAAACAGAGGTTAATCCCGCCCCTTCACCACTCCACTCAAACACTGGACAAATGCCTACTATGTGGCAGGCACTGTTCTGCATGCTGGCGATGGATCCACAAGTGATCAAAACTGACCCTGCTCCCGCTCACATAGAGCTTACTCTGAGGTCGGGACGGGGGCGGGGGGGCGGGGACGGGGTGCCGATCACTCATAGAGAATGTCAGAGGGTGAAAAATGCTTTAGAGAAAAGTTAAGGAGAGAAGGGGTAGAAATCACCCCAGGGGAAAATTGCAATTCCAAAATAGGGTGGGTGGTCAGGGACGCCTGGCTGGTTCAGTTGGTGGAGGGACTCCTGATCTGGAGGTTCTGAGTTCAAGACCCATGTTGGGTCTGGAACCTACTTAAAAAAAAAAAAAAAAAAAAAAAAAAGGGTAGTTAGAAAAGGCCTCACTGAGAAAATGACAGTAAGCAGAGGCAAGAGTGTGGAATCAAGACCCCAGACACACAGGTATATGGAAGCAGAAGAGACAGCAAGTTCAAGGGCCCCTAAAGGCAGTCATTGGCGGAGGCGGAGGGAAGGAACAGTACCAGGGGCCCTGGAAATGGCAGTGATCTTGTGACTGGGGATTTCTCTTAGCATGGAGTGCCCCCATCCCCAGGTGCAGAGCACACCCCGTTGGGAAACATCTCCTGTGTGTGAGATGGACACATTTTGGGGTTTGAGGCAAGGAAGATCACAGAGGATAGGTTACCCACCCTGACAGCTGTCCAACCCCACTGCAAATCTTCCGAACCCTCCCCTGGGATCCTATCATTGCTCCCTAGAGTAAAAATAGCCTCCAAACCTGGTTCCCACTTGCCTGTTGCTCCCTCCAATTCCTTCTCAAGCCTGTGGCATCCACAGGTATCTTTCCAAAAGTGTGAAATTCTCATTCTGTCGCAACCATGCCCCTTGAGTGGCTCCCATCTAGATGGAAACCAGAATCTTTGGCAGAACCTACCAGGCCTGACCACCTCTACTTCCTCTTTTTTTTTTTTTTTAATCTTAAGGTGTCACACTTTTTATTATTTTTTTAAATTTTTATTTATTTATTAGAAAGACAGAGCACATACGTGAAGGGAAGGCTTCCCACTGAGCAGGGAGCCCCACCACCTCTACTGCTAATCTCCCCTATTTTATTTTATTTTAAAGATTTTATTTATTTATTTGACAGACAGAGATCACAAGTAGGCAGACAGGCAGGCAGAGAGAGAGAAGAGGAAGCAGGCTCCCTGCTAAGGAGGGAGCCCAATGTGGAGCTCAATCCCAGGACCCTGAGATCATGACCTGAGCCGAAGGCAGAGGCTTTAACCCACTGAGCCACCCAGGCGCCCCAATCTCCCCTATTTTAAATCTCATCTAGGGGACACCTGGGTGGCTCAGTTGGTTAAAGCATCCAATTCTTCATTTTCGGCTCAAGTCATGATCTCAGAGTCATGAGAGGGAGTGGGGAGTCTGCTTGAGATTTGCTCTCTCCCTCTGCTCGTCCCCCACTGCCCATGCCCTTGCTCTCTCTCCCTCTCTCTCTTTCCCTAAAATAAATAAATAAATCTTCCTTAAAAAAATAAATAGGGGCGCGCCTGGGTGACTCAGTCGTTAAGCATCTGCCTTTGGCTCAGGTCATGATCCCAAAGTCCTGGGATCGAGTCCTGCATTGGGTTCCCTGCTCAGTGGGAAGCCTGCTTCTCCCTCTCCCACTCCCTCTGCTTGTGTTCCCTCTCTCACTGTATCTCTCTCTGTCAAATAAATAAATAAAATCTTTTAAAGAAATAAACAAAAATAATAAATAATAAATAGGGGTACATGGGTGGCTCAGTCAGTTAAGGGTCTGCCTCTGGCTCAGGTCATGATCTTGAGGTCCTGGGATGGAGCCTGGTATCGGCCTCCCTGATCAGTGGGGAATCTGCTTCCCCTGCACCCTCTTTCCCCCCAACCCCTGCTTGTGCTCTCTCTCTCAAATAAATAAAATCTTTAAATAAATCAATCAGTCAATTTCAGCTAAAACATCACTTCTTCTCAGAAGCCCTTACCCCACCCCAAGTCCTCCCCACAGCTAGTTCAATGTCTCCTGATCTATGTTTCCAGCACTCCTCCATAGTAACTCTTAGGGCATTTGATCCTTGCTATGACCTCAAACCAACCTGTCATTTCTTCCTCCATGCCCTAACACAGAACAAACACCAACCTGGAGGAAATAGATTGATAAGCTAAGTCTTTGCAAGGTATTAATAATCCATTAAACAGGTAAATCCACCTCTTCATTGCCATGCCCTTTCCTCAAGCCTGTAATGTCCCCCTTACACTCTTCTGAGTCTACCCTCTGGTAGAACCCCTTACCTGCCCCCATCCCAAGATGTCAGCCTTCTCACAGCTCCTGGAGCATTTCCAGATTCAGCATAGACTGTGTTTGGGGCGTGCTTCCCATCCCCACCGTGGGAGAGGGGTTTATTGTGGGTTTTACTGTCTCTCCATCTGCCTCCTGCCCACCGCAGTCTTCAGCAGTGCTGACCAAACACTGTTGGTTGGGCCAAGACCCTCAGCCCAGAGCCCTCTCCCCTCCCCACTGCCCCACTGTCCCCATGTTCCTGGTAGCAAATGGATCGATGGCTAGGGAATCCTAGCCAAAGTTCTTCTCACGCAAAGGCATGCGAACTTTGACCCAGGATAGGCTGTTTAGCTCCACATCAAGGACCTCTGACCTCCTGCCTGCCTCCCTCCTTCTCTGCCTGGTGATTCGGAGGCCCCTTTTTCTTGTGGACTGTTCACTGAGGCACGGTTGGCAATGAGAAGTGCAATGTCTCCCATAACCCTAGTAGCACCAGACTCTTGTCCAGGAGTAGAGGGAAATGGGGGGCCCTGACCCAGGGGCTGAGCCTGTCCACTTTTGGGCCCCCAAGGCTTTGCTGGATTGATACTGTGGTGGGTAGAGTCCTGGCCAGGAAGCAAGGGGCCAGAGTTCTAAACTCTACCTCAGGGCCTTTGCACTTGCTGTTCCCCCCCTCCCCTGGAAAATTTCTCCCCAAATCTTCCTGTCTTACTTCCTTATATATCACCTTCTCAATACACCTTCCTTAGTCATCCTATGTAAGACTAGACACTGACTCCCACCCCACTCTACCTTTCTTCTCAACTTGAGTTTTAATTTGTATACTTACAAACTTCATGCTTCTCTCCCTCCCTCTGCCTGCCACTCCCCCTGCTTTTGTGCGCTCTCTCTGTCTCTTCTCTCTCTCACTTAAATAATTTTATTTATTTATTTGAGTGAGAGAGAGAGAAGAGAGAGATAGAGTTTATTTATTTGTTTGAGAGAGAGAGAGAGAACAGGGAGAGGTGCAGAAATTGAGAAAGAGGGATAAGCAGACTCCGGGCTGAGCGCAGAGCCCAATGCAGGGCCTCGATCCCACAATCCTGAGATCATGACCTGAGCCAAAATCAAGAGTAGGACTCTTAACTGATGGAGCCACTCTGGCACCCCCTCTTGTCTGTTTTGATCAATGCTTCATCAATAGCAAACCGACACATTGTGGATGGTAAATGCATATTTGTTACATAAGGGAATGGAAACATGCGACATCCCCAAATAGGAAAACACATCTAGTTTTCAACAGCAGAGGCCTAGTGAGATTCTGGGTCTTTGTAGGCAGGGCACCAAGTCCAAGGTGGTCAGCTAAATGGATCTTCCCACCCCAGATCCTTTCTTTAAGGGATTGTCAGTCATTCTGTTACCAGCAGACAGGACATCAGACACCATCCTGCCTTCAGAAGCTCATCTCAGCCTGGCCCAGATCAGACATCCTACCTTAGGTCTCCTTCATTTCTCTTCAAGGCCAGCATCTGGGCAAGGCCACATGGCTAACCACATGGTCATGATCACCAGAAGTACTCAATTTCTTTCTGTTTCAAAGTCTCCTGGTTCCTTTCAATGGGGCCACAATTGGGTCCCCTACAATAATCGGCAGAGGGCAGGCTCTGGGGTGGCCCTCAACAGAGGGAGCACTGCAGGATTGGGATGAGAGACCTCCATGTTTTGATAGGTGGGGAATGGCTGGGAAGGGGCAGACCTGGGAAACTGCACAGAGAAGGCTAGGGAGGGAGGGAGAGTGGCAATGGAGACGAAGGCAGACCTTCTTTATCCTTTGTCTCTTCTTCCTTCAATAGCAACAGATATGATTAATTTAGACCCATAGTATATGTCCCAATTTGACTAATTCCACTCAGGTTGGCAGTTGCCTTTACTATTGGGGGAAAATTTACCAAGCCAGGGAATTGTGAAAACAGCCTCGCAGGGAAATGTTTGACCTGCTAAAGGGGGTGCTGGGCATGCTCAGGGGAACGCTCCGATTCCCAGTTAGAAATGTCCTTTTATAGGGGCGCCTGGGTGGCTCAGTCGGTTAAGCCTCTGCCTTCGGTTGAACCTCTGCCTTTGGCTCAGGTCATGATCCCAGGTTCCTGGGATTGAGCCCCGCATCGAGCTCCCCACTAAGCGGGAAGCTTGCTTTTCCCCCTATCTCTCCCCCTGCTCATGATCTCTCTCTCTCTCAAATAAATAAAATCTTAAAAGAAAAGGCGGGGGGTGCCTGGGTGGCTCAGTGGGTTAAAGCCTCTGCCTTCAGCTCAGGTCATGATCTCGGGATCCTGGGATCGAGCCCCGCATCATCGGGCTCTCTGCTCAGCAGGGAGCCTGCTTCCTCCTCTCTCTGCCTGCCTCTCTGCCTACTTGTGATCTCTCTCTCTGTGTCAAATAAAATCTTAAAAAAAAAAAAAAGTCCTGGTTAATGAAAATAACACATGCAAAACCTTCAAAAAGAAAGAAGGATAAAAAAAAAAAAAGAAAGAAAGAAGAGTGTTTTTTGGACTGTTTGTGTTGTTTTTTGTGTGAAACAAGGTCCAACTGAGGCAGCTGCCAAGGAGCCTGGGAGGGACCGAAAGTCAAGGCACTGCTCTTCCTAAGGGGGTTGGGTCCTAGACAGTGCCTGCACCACTGGCCAGAAAGACAGAGGCTCCCAAGAGCCTGAGAAGGCCCACCAAAGCCTCGTGGCCAGCAGGGAAACAGAAGCCAAGAGCTAGCAGTGTAGTGGAGAGAGACTGAGATTCTACTTGAGTTTTTATTCTCCAGGTTAAAAGATAAGGAATGGTCATCGGGTGTCTACAAGTGGTGGGGCAGGTGGGATAGAGTTCCTAAGTTTGTCAAGTGGCCCGTCAGTGTCTGGGGGGGCAGCCAGGCTGTCCCCGATAGGTCTGAAAGAGACCACCTCCTTGGCAGAGACAGTAAGAGCACATCCAAGAACATTTGGCTGACAAAGTTTTTTTGTTTGTTTACTAAGACCAATTTTATTACAGCTGGGACCAAATACTTTCTGGAACACATGTGTGGTCATTTACTGAAAGCCACAGGAAGGACAGGGGAATTCCCTTAATGAAAAAATGCTTCAAGGCAAGCTATTCTGAAAGCCAGGGTCAACTGGGACAGCTTTTGGGAAAGGCTTCTTCGCTCTGAAAATGGATACATGGCTCTTGTCCCTCTGGCCCTTGTCATGTCTGAATGTGATGGCTGGAACTGCAGCAGCTATCTTGTGATCAGAGGGAACCAGGTTGGGGCAAAAAGCTGAGTTTTCCAAGGATGGTATACCACAGATTTGCAAAGAACCCACTGATCATTCAGAGTCCTTGCAAGAAACAGGATCCATTCAAACTGGGTCATTGGGGAGAGTTTAATAAGGATGATTTACAGAGGTGTGGGCAGGGTTTGGGGAAACCAACACAGGACAGTGTGGTACTATACAATTAGTAACAGAGAGAAGCCCTCACTCTCTTAGGCCAGAACATACAAGAAGAGGGAGGTGTTTCCCAGACCCAGAGAGAGACTAAGGAGAGGAGGACTGCCTGGCAGGAGCCGTGGCCTACCATAGTGACTTTGCTGGGACCTGTGGAGAAAAAGTACCCCAGTCTCATTCTCTTCCCACCCTCGTGTCTCATGTTCATGCCTCCCATTGACGCAACCCAACAAGGAGCCAGAAGATGGGGGAGCCCACTGATACAGTCTGCAGAGGTCAGTCTCTCGGTACACAGAGAAAAGGGGAGTTGGATCTGGAGGAGAAAGAGGAGTTTCAGTAAGACAGCAATGATCTCATTCATCTGTTTGCCGGCTTGTTGTCAGTCTCCTCCCTGAAGGCAGGGCCTATCTTGTTCACTGCTGTAAGTTTTCTCCTAAAGCAGTGGCTGGCATCACAATCTTTGCTCAAAGAATATGGCTGAACATCTGCTAGTGACAGGCACGGCACTCAGAACTGAGTGAATGAGAACACCGTTTGCCTCAAGCTGTCCAGTCTAGAGAGGGTGAAGGAAACCAAGCAATATGACACAGGTGTGTTGGTACCACGGGAGAGCCACACCCCCAAAGCAGAGGAACTAAACCAGAGTAAGGGCTCAGGATGCCTCAGATGAGGGGGACCCCGGGGCTGAGTTTGGGAGGATTTGCTCTCCTGGAGAGATGAGAATCCTTTGTCATTAACGCATCCCAATACCATAATATAAGTTAGCTTTCCTAATCTGGAAGCAGTATATTTCCTGGAGGGTGTTTGTTGGCTGGGGAAGAAGGTTGGGAGGAGGGTAGGGTGTTCCAGGCAGAGGGAACAGCATATGTGAAAGCACAGAGGCAGAAGGCTGGAGGAATGAGAAGCTGCTTTCTTTAACTGGTGGGAAAGCTGTGTGAGAGGGAGGGGCTGGCAGGAAATGTGGAGAGAAGGGAGCAGGAATTGGCTTCCATGCTGAACTGAGTTGGAACTTTGTTTCAAATGCCTTAGGAAACTGCTGAAGGACTTGAAGTAGGGATAGGACACGCTCAGATTTTTTAAAAAATTATTTTGTTGGGGCGCCTGGGTGGCTCAGTGGGTTAAGCCTCTGCCTTCAACTCAGGTCATGATCCCAGGGTCCTGGGATTGAGCCCCGAATCGGGAATCTCTGGTCAGCAGGGAGCCTGCTTCCCCCTCGCTCTCTCTCTCTGTGCTGCTCTGCCTACTTGTGATCTCTCTCTCTGCGTCAAATAAATAAATAAAATATTTTTTTATAAATTATTTTATTTATTTGAGAGAGAGAGGGAGAGCCCAGAAGGAGAAGCAGACCTCCCACTGAACCGAGAGCCTGATGCGGGCCAGATCCCAGGACCCTGAGACCGTGCCCTGAGCCAAAGGTGGACACTGAACTGACTGAGGCACCCAGGTGCCCCAGAATGTGCTCAGATGTTCAGTTCTGCACGTTCCCGTGGGTGGCAGTGTGGAGCAGGGACTAGAGGGGTGGGCTGGAGAGGGAGCCAAGTACTGCACTGGTCAACAGGGCAGCCAGGAGCCTCGTGTGACTACTTCAATTTAAGATTAATTCTGGGGGCTCCCGGGTGGCTCTGGGTTAGGCGTCTGCCTTCGGCTCAGGTCATAATCCCAGGGTCATGGGATCAAGCCCCACACCAGGCTTCCTGCTTGTGCTCTCTCTCTCTCTTTCTCTGTCAAATAAATAAATTAAATCTTTTAAAAAACTTAAATGGAATTCAAGTTTAGGCTCTCAATTGCACTAACCACATTTCAAGTGTTCAATAGCGGCAGGTGGCTTGTGACTACCCTATCAGATGGCACAGACAGAGAACATTCCTAGCCCCCCAAAAAGCTCTATCAGATAACACTGGCCTGCAGGTGGTGAGATCAAGTAGGAGGTTCCTGCCAAAGCCCAGGTGAGAAGCATTCCTGATAGCGTTCCGTAGACCGTGCCACAGCAATGGAGAGAAAGAGTGAGACCCAAGAGGTATTTAAACCACAGAATCTTGAGAAGGCTGCTGGTGGTGAATGATAGAAAGAGACTTCCAGGATTCCCAGGTTTCTGGCTGGGGTGACGATCAGAGGGAAAGTGTGTGTGCAGGGAAGTGACGTGCTTCATTTGGGCACGACGAGGATGCTGTGAGAGGGGGGGTCTCCGGGTGGACACATGCAACAGGTGATCGGATGAATGTCCAGTACTGATACTCCAGGTCCATATCTCGTAGATTCAAGATCCCCTAGATTTAATGACTCACCTGTGTCCACCAAGGTCCTCCTTCTCTGCCAGGTCTGGGCACAGAGACAAATGCGATTCAGCTTCTGCTGTTGAGGAGCCCACAGTCTTGGCTGAAGTTTGGGTTAGACAATGGACCAACCCAAAACTGAAGCTCCTTGTGGCAGAGCCATGGCAGAAGAGAGACTGGAGTGATGAGAGGCGCAAAGAAGGACTCACCCGACAAGGAACAGGAAAGGGGCTATCAATTACTGAGGCCTGAACAGCAGCTGACAAGGGGTATGCTCTGAATAAATTCGTGGAGTAACCCAGGAGTGCCCTTTACACTTCTGCTCACCTTAACCTTGGCCACGCCCTGTTGTTTCCCCTGGGATCCTCTCCTCGGGATAGGACTGCTATGAAGCTAAAACAGAGACAGCCCACCTTAAGCACGCAGCACAGAGCTTAGGGCACAGCAAGTGCTCAATCAATTTTAACCATAAGGACTATTGCAAGTTTCATAAAACTGACGTAGGAAATGTCCAAAGCAGAGTCTTCACAAAGCTCTTGCGCCGGTGAGCATTCTTACTTGGGCACGCTAACTTATTCAACAAATCTTGTTCTGAATGCATGCTGTGTGCCAGTTCCAGTGCTAGGAACTCGAGATAAGAAGAGAAGCAGAGGCTACCTTGACCTTTAAGCTCACAGTCCAAAAGGGGGAGGCAGCATGACAGTGCTGTCAAGGAGGGCAGTGTGGAGTCTGTGGTAATTCAGAGGAGCCGTGTGGTGACAGTTGAGCAGGGTATAGAATGACAGGCCAGAGAACGCACGGTGGGGTACTGAGTTTCAAGCAAAGGGATCAACATATGGAGAAGACGATGGGGGTGGGGCAGGGGGGTCACAGGGGCAAATAGGGCCAGAGAGGGGAGCAAGAGCTACTGCTGAAGCCTTTGGGTGCTAAGCAAAGGAGTTTGGTTTTTATCCTGAAATCTATGGGAAGCATTGAGGGATTTTAAAAAGGAAAGTAGTCAGTACAAATTCCAGAATGGATAAAATGAAAAATATTAAAAATATTCCATGGTGGGGCTCCTGGGTGGCTCAGTTGTTAAGCTCAGGTCATGATCCCAGCATCTCGGGATCGAGCCCCGCATTGGGCTCCCTGCTCAGTGGGAAGCCTGCTTCTCCCTCTCCAGCTCCCCTGTCCTGTGTTCACTCTCTTGCTGTCTCTTTCCATCATGAATAAATAAAATCTTAAATATATATATATATATATATATATATATATATATATATATATATATAAATATATGTATTCCATGGTAGTGAGCATGGGAGGCATGGACCCTCATATGTGAGTGTGTCTATGATTCAAAAACGCTGAAAAATCTTATGGTAGAATCTACTAGCACTGGATATGTGTCTAGCCTATGACCTAGCATGCCTACTCATGGGTCTATACATAGCAGAAATACATACAAATAAATGTGGAAGGGGTGCCTGGGTGGCTCAGTTGGTTAAGCATCTGACTTTAGCTCAGGTCACGACCTTGGGGTCCTGGGATAGAGCCTTGCATCTGCTCAGCAGGGAGCCTGTTTCTCCCTCTCCCTCTGCCCCTCCCCCCACATGCTCAATCTCTCTGTCTCAGTCTCTCTTTCCTTCTCTCAAATAAATAAATAAAATCTTTTTTAAAAATTTATTAATTAAAAAAATATTCCATGACCAGGACGCCTGAGTGGCTCAGTGGTTGAGCGTTTACCTTTGGCTCAGGTCGTGATCCCAGGGTCCTGGGAGGGAGTGCCACATCAGGCTCCTTGCTTCATGGGAAGTCTGCTTCTCCCTCTACCTGCCACTGCCCTGCTTGTGCTCTCTCTCTCTGTCTAACAAAAAAGTAAGTAAAATCTTAAAAAAAAAATTCCTTGACCAAAAAAAGAGTACACACAGCATGATTTCATGTATATAAAGACCAGAAACAGACACAACTCATCTACACTATTAGAAATTAGGGTTGTGAGGGGCGCCTGGGTGGCTCAGTGGGTTAAGCCGCTGCCTTCGGCTCAGGTCATGATCTCAGAGTCCTGGGATCGAGCCCCACATCGGGCTCTCTGCTCAGCGGGGAGCCTGCTTCCTCCTCTCTCTCTGCCTGCCTCTCTGCCTGCTTGTGATCTCTCTAATAAATAAATAAAATCTTTAAAAAAGAAATTGGGGTTGTGGTTACACTTGGGGAGGGTCTAGGGTATAGGTAATGTTCTGTGTTTTGATCTGAGGGCTAGGTATGTGGCTTTGTTAAATATGTAAAAATTCATCGAGCTGTGCATGATAGCTGCACTTTTCTGAATAGATCTTATAACTTAATTAAAAGTTTTAAGATTTTTATTTTTATTATTTTTTAAAAATCCATTAGTTTTATTTCTTTATTTATGTTTAAAGATTTTATTTATTCATTTGAGAGAGAGAGCACAAGCAGGGGGAGTGGCAGGCAGAGGGAGAGGGAGAAGCAGACTCCCTGCTGAGCAGGGAGCCCAACATGGAACTAGATCCCAGGACCCTGGGATCATGACCTGAGCTGAAGGCAGATGTTCATCCATCTGAGTCATCCAGGTGCCCCAAAAGTTTAAATTTTTTATTAAAAATAAAGATAGTCTGTCATGCACAAGTTCAAATATTTTATGTAGATACTCCATCCTCAAGGAGGGAAAGCAGTCCCCCCTCCTTGGGTGTCCCCACTCCATAGGTGTGGACCGCTCACAGCAACTTGCTTCCAAAAAGCACAGTATAGAAAGGGGAGGAAGGAGTGACTCACCATGCAGAAACTTGACAAATACTACTTCAGCCAGCTGACCAATGCCAACATCACCCATCCTGAGTCAGGCTGACAATATGTAGCCTTGACATGATGTGACTAAGATGGCACTTCTTGGTCTTCCTACCAATAACCCAATAACCCTTATCATGAAAGAAACAGACAAATTCTGTACTGGGCATTCTACAGCCGAGGGGAGCTTAAAGAGACATGACCACTCATTATATTGTGGTGTGTTTCTTGATGGGATCCTGAAGAAGACATCAGGCAAAAGCCAAGGAGATCTGAATAAAGTAGGACTTCAGTTCATTGAAGAATGAGAGCAAGAGAGAGAGAGAGAGTAAGAGACAGAGGTAGAGACGAGGGTGAGGAAAGGAAGGAGGGAGGCAGGGCGAGAAGGAGGTGGGGGGAGAGAGACACAGACAGAAAGAGAGAAATAGTTTTCTGTAAACAAAGCTTAGCCTCGCCTCAGACCTCAATCATTTTATTGTGAGAGCTGAACCCAGTAGAGATACAGACAGGAAACAGTTGTCCTTTCTCTCAGCCAAGGTCTTCAAACATGCTCCGCAGATCTATCAGACTTCCCAACCTTGCCTGTTGACCTCAGCCTAGTTTGACCCCACAGCTTTCTCATCTTCCAGAATTAGAGAGCCCAGTCCAATCAAAATCAAAATTGGCTGCTCATATCCAATTTAGGGTGCATTTCCAGCCTCCTGGGGACCCAACCAGACCCCGTAGGAAGGGGAGGAATTGGCTCTGTTTCTGTACTCCTTCCTTCCACTGCCCCCCGCCACCTTGCTGGCCTCTCCATAAGGGAGAGTGAACGGGGAGGGTGCTGAAGGAAAAGCCAATCTCTTTTTATCTGGCTGATGTTGCGTATCTTCTCTCTGGGTTAAGGATGATTTTATGTAGCAGATGTTCCACTGACAGCTTTTCATCAAGTGTCTTAGAGTCCCAGCTGTCCTCCACATCACAGAGTCCCCTGATGGACCCTGGCTGACATCTTGCCCACCCCCTCCCCCCAGCTCACTCCCGAAGGCATCTCCTCTCCTCTGCAGTGAGGTGCTAGGTCCTATCCCTGCAGGATGTCTACCTGGCTCTCAGGAGACTCATATCCTGTCAGCCCCTCCCCGCAGTCCAGGGGTGCTTTTCAAACAGGGGCATAGCGCGCTGGTCCAGAGTAGTATTCTGAAGGTCTGGGTCTCAGCACTAACACAGGGCTCTGGAACCTAGAACAAACTACACAACTTCTCTGAGCTTCTATTGCCCCATTGTAATATCAAAAAAGTAGTAATTTCCATTCCACAGGATTACTGAGAAAGTTTTTTGATCATACCTGTAAAGCTCTTAAAACAATGGGCCCATGACTGTCAAGCTCTATAAAGAAGGTGAAGAGTATGCAAATTTATGCAAACGAACAGTTCCCCTCCCCCTTCTCCAACCCACCTGGACTCCTGGCTGGGAGGGGGAGGCCATTCTCCCCTTTTGCAGGTATCCTGCTCTCAGAGCTATAGGGTCTCCTGGCCTCTCCTCACTTGGCTCCTTGAGATGGAGAGTTCCTCCTGCCTTCCCCAGGGGAGGAGAGAGAATCACCATGGAACTCCTTACCAAGCAACAGTCCTCTTGCTACCTTAAAGCTCCTTTACTTTCACTGAACGCTCGCTGGTGTACCTTTCCCTAGGACCTTGACAGCTGACATTTGCCATATCTACTCTCTCTCCTCTCTATATACATACACACGTGGATGTACACTTTTAAACAGAATCATTTATTTTTAATTCAAATTCAATTAATTAACATATAGTGTATTATTAGTTTCAGAGGTGGAGTTCAGTGATTCATCAGTCTTCTATAACACCCAGTGCTCATTACATCATGTGCCCTCCTTAATGCCCGTCACCCAGTTACCCCCACCTCTTTACCCCCTTCCCCTCCAGCAACCCTCAGTTTGTCTCCTATGATTAAGAGTTTCTTGGGGCGCTTCGGTGGCTCAGTGGGTTAAGCCTCTGCCTTCAGCTCAGGTCATGATCCCAGGGTCCTGGGATTGAGCCCCGCAGTGGGCTCTCTGCTCAGTGGGGAGCCTGCTTCTCCCTCTGTCTGCCACTCCCCGTGTTGTGTGCCCTCTCTTTCTCTCTCTCTCTGACAGATAAAGAAAAAAAGAAAAAAAAGTAAATTGCAAAAATCATGACACTTTACACCTACATGCTACAACATTGATCTCCTAAGAAGATTTCCTACAACATCCTCCCACATAACAGTAATGCTATGTTCATGCCTAAGAAAATTCATATGAGGGCAGCCTGGGTAGCTCAGCCTGTTAGGTGTCTGCCTTTTGGCTCAGGTCATGATCCCAGGGTCCTGGGATGGAAACCCACCCCCCTCAATCTTTGCTCCTCTCTCTCCCTCTGCCCCTCTCCCCAGTTGTGCGCATGCTCTCTCTTTCTCTCACATAAATAAATTAAATATTTTTTAAAGGAAATTAATTAATTAATTCCATAATATTTTCTAATCTCCTGCCCATGTTCAAGTGCCAAAATGTCTTTTGCAGCTTTAAAAAATTTTTTCTTAAAGTCTAGGGTCTAGCAAAATTGTCTTTTGCAGCTTTAAAACATTTTTTCTGGGGCGCCTGGGTGGCTTAGTGGGTTAAGCCGCTGTCTTCGGCTCAGGTCATGATCTCGGAGTCCTGGGATCGAGTCCCGCATCGGGCTCTCTGCTCAGCAGGGAGCTTGCTTCCTCCTGTCTCTCTGCTTGCCTCTCTGCCTACTTGTGTTCTCTCTCTCTCTGTCAAATAAATAAATAAAATCTTTAAAATAAATAAATAAATAAATAAATAAATAAAACATTTTTTCTTAAAGTCTAGGGTCTAGCAAAATTTTACATATAGCATTTGGTTGTTCTGTCTCTAGGCTCTTCATTGTAGAAGGGGACTTTTTTAAATTTGTTTATTTATTTACTTTTTATTTATTTATTAAGATTTTATTATTTATTTATTTGAGAGAGAGAGAACACGAAATGGGGGAGGGTCAGAGGGAGAAGCAGGCTCCCCACGGAGCAGGGAGCTCTGTCATGGGACTCAATCCTAGGACTCCGAGATCACAACCTAAGCTGAAGGCAGATGCCCAACCAACTGAGCCACCGGGCTCCAAGGACTTTTTATTTTTTAATGACAGTGACTGTTTTGAAGAATCTAAGTCAGTTGTCATGAGGAACAGACCACAGCATGGATATTCTTCATTTGATTTTTTTTTTAAGATTTTTGTTATTTGAGAGAGAGGGAATAAGAGAGAGCATGAGAGGCGAGAGGGTCAGAGGGAGAAGCAGACTCCCGGGACTCGATCCCGGGACTCTGGGATCATTACCTGAGCCAAAGGCAATGGGTTAACCAACTGAGCCACCCAGGTGCCATCTTCATTTGATTTTAAGTTTCTTTTCATATCTTACCAAGAGGGAGGAGGGCTGAGGGGTCACCCTTTAGAATGCAGGGTACTTTTCATATCTTGTTTTCAGATTAAGGACTTGGGCTGAAATTCAGAGGTGTCTGGAGCATGCCCGTTCCCTACCTGGTTTTGCAGGTGGCCAGAGGGTTCCTACAGAGCACCCTTCATGAGAGGAGGGGACCAGACTGCTCTGAGGGCTCAGACAGGGCCTCTCCTCATGGGGGCAGTGGAAAAGGAGCCTGGAACAACCCAGGAGACTTTTGCTCCTGGCACCCTGCCTGCCCTGGAGAGAAATGTCTATTGATCTTGGACCCTGAAAAGAGCTGGGCATTCCTCCCTAGGGACATAGCAATTCTCCCTGAAGAGCTGCCCTGGGCCCTGGGTAGTAGGCGGAGCTGAGGGAACATGGCCCAAGGCCAAGGGCTGACCCTTCCAGTTTCATTTGGTGACTTTCATATCAGGTGACCAGAGTGGCCAGGCCAATCTGACAGAGGGTGGTATTTATAAAAGGTCCCCTCCCCCGAAGCCAAAAGCTCTGTACCAGCCTCCACAACCCTGCTCATCTCAAGCACCTGCCTCTACAGGTACCTTTCTCTGGCTCATTTTCCAGTCCCTGGGACCTCCGCCCTCCCCAGTATATCCTGGGATCCAGTGGGGATGGAGGAATGAAGGGACCCTGGGTTAGGTGTAGGAGGTCTGAGTTCTAGTCCTTCCTGCCCAGGTCCAGACCTGTTTCTCATTTTTCAGTTGGCAGCCTGCACAGGGCCATCTCTAAGGACCCTTAGCATGATTCAAATGGAGAGATGAGGAAGGGTCCCCACCCGGCACGAGGGCAGCCATGTCTCTGGCTGCAGCCCAACCTCAGCCTCTAAGATTGTGAAGGGCTGGGGAGGAGATGCTCTTCTTGGATGTAGTAATGAAGGCCTTGGGAGAGGGGCCATCACCAGTCATTTGCATCAGCCCTGGGTGGGACCTTGGCCTCCTTGGTGTTGCTGGGTGGGAGCAGCAACCTGTTCCCTGGGTAGGAAGAGGTATTGGCAGGAAGCCAGCCTTGGCAGGGACCTTTTGGCATAATACCCAGTATAAGCCTGAGCTGGGGGCTGGCAAGTGTGCGTCTCTGTTTTGAAGTGTCATTTGCCTCCCCTCCAGCCTCAGAATTGGAGACGGCGGTCATGGACAGAGGGGAGGGTCAGGACTCAGAGAGCAGACACTCAGGTTGGGCATTTCGAGATTTTTTTTCCGAGCCTCAGATTCTGCAATGCTCTCAGGGTGAGCTTCTATGACACAGGACTCATGGTGGGTGTCACCTAGCCTTTCTGGTGTCAATCTGGGAGCCAAGCACCGAACATATGTCAGTGCTTATTGCTTGAATGAGTGAATGAAGGAAGGAATGAATGGCTCCGTCTTGACATTCAGCCTGGCTCCTCCGTCTTCTCCAGCAGTGAGCACAGATGGCCTGGTCCCCGATAGCTACCGGGCTGCTCCTGGTCTCTGCCGTCTTCTGCATGGTGCTCTGGGTGGTCAGAGCCTGGCAGCCTCGGGTTCCCAAAGGCCTGAAGAGTCCCCCGGGGCCGTGGGGCTGGCCCTTGCTGGGGAACGTGCTGACCTTGGGGAAGACCCCACACCTGGCGCTAACGAGGCTGAGCCAGCGGTATGGGGACGTGCTGCAAATCCACATTGGCTCCACACCCGTACTGGTGCTCAGCGGCCTGGACACCATCCGGCAGGCCCTGGTGCAACAGGGGGACGATTTCAAGGGCCGGCCTGACCTCTACAGCTTCACTTTGGTTACTGATGGCCAAAGCATGTCCTTTAGCCCGGACTCTGGACCAGTGTGGGCTGCACGCAGGCGCCTGGCCCAGAGTGCCCTGAAGAGCTTCTCCATCGCGTCAGACCCAGCTTCCTCGTGCACCTGCTACCTGGAAGAGCACGTGAGCAAGGAGGCAGAGGCCCTCCTCGGCAGGCTGCAGCAAAGGATGGCAGAGGCTGGGCGCTTTGACCCCTACAACGAGGTGATGCTGTCCGTGGCCAGTGTCATTGGTGCCATGTGCTTTGGGAAGCACTTCCCTCAGAGCAGTGAGGAGATGCTCAGCCTTATAAGCAGCACCAATGACTTTGTGGAGACGGCCTCCTCTGGGAACCCCGTGGACTTCTTCCCCATTCTCCGGTATCTGCCTAACCCTTCCCTGCAGAGATTCAAGGCCTTCAACCAGAAGTTCTTTCGGTTCCTTCAGAATATTGTCCAGGAGCACTACCGGGACTTTGACGAGGTGAGCCCAGGGTGTTGGTGGTGAGGGGGCACCTTGAAGGGCCTAGGGGTGGCCCCTCTCACCCAGCCTCCAGGTACAGCTGAGGGGCCGCCAAGGTCCAGGAAGGCTCTGGAATGCATTGGATTAGCTGCTTGACCTGGGACCAATGCCTCTCTCTCTGGGGCCTCCGTTTCCTCATCCAACTGCCTCCCTCTCAGGATTGTTCAAAGCCCCAAAAATATTTGCCTGTGAATGAGGCCCTGGCAGAGTCCTGCAATGTGGGGGGCTATTATCAGGAGAAGGCTCTTGTTCTGCAGGAATCTGAACCCAGACAGAAGCTAATCCGCAGCTCAGGTGGCACTCAGCTTCCCAGTACTCCCCTACAAAGCCCTCCTTTGAAATTTGACCCCAGGGTTATTGGGAGGAAGGGCACCCAGGGCTGCTACCAGCTACCCCTGGAACCCCAGCTTATTGCCTGGAGGCCCCATGGGAGTGCCATGGGGGGAAGGGCAAGGTCCGACCTGGAAGTGCCAGGATGCCCCAAGCTTGTGTCCCCACAGAGCAACATTCAGGACATCACAGGCGCCCTCCTGAAGCACAATGAGAAGGGTTCCAGAACTAGTGCTGGTCACATCCCCCATGAGAAGATCGTCAACATTATCAACGACATTTTTGGGGCCGGTAGGAACCAGACCCATGCCTTTTCCATCCACCAGTGCCCGCTGTCCACGCACAGACTTGCCAGGCCCCTGAGTCCATCCGATCATTGGCTAACCACACAGCAGACGGTGTGGGATACAGACCCCTGGCCCATGTTCAGGGTCCGAGTCCAGGTGGGCCCAAAAACTCCCAGTGGAAATTCAGCTAAACCCCTCTCTGCCTCTGGGCCTCAGTTTCCCCCCCTGAACAATAAGGGGTTCTTTATCCTGTAATTCTAGATCCCTGTAATGCCAGCAGCTAATCTTGAAACTAGTGATTCAGATTTGTGTTGAGGAGACCGGGTCTCTACCCTCAGGAAACTCATGGGGGTTGGAGAATGTAGGGGGAAGGAGGCAGAGAAAACCACAGTTGGTGTGTAAGTTCTGGATGCTTAGTAAATGCTGGTTTCTTGTTCTTGTCTTCCTCCCTTCCTCAGGATTTGACACCATCACAACAGCCATCTCCTGGAGCATCATGTATCTTGTGACAAACCCTGAGATACAGAGAAAGATCCAGGAGGAGTTGGGTAGGTGGTTGAGATGTATGAGCTAAGAGAAGTCTTGGGATCCCCAGGTCATTTTTCCCATGTACATATAGCTGTTTTGTGCCTACCGTGGGTCACACCTGGACATACAGTGGTGCCCACCCTTGCCTAGAATGTGCTAGAGGCAGGGTGGTTAGCGGGTCTCACATATAAAACAGACATAGTACCACATAATAGGGGACTTTGACACCATGGGGGCAGTCAGGGCATCCCTAAGCCTTGTCTGGTCTGTGTTCTGCAGACAGAGTGATTGGCAGGGCCCGGCAACCCCAGCTATCTGACAGACTCCAGCTGCCCTACCTGGAGGCCTTCATCCTGGAGATCTTCCGACATACCTCCTTCGTCCCCTTTACCATCCCCCACAGGTAAGTCCAGGTTATCCTGCCCTACCACCTTTATAGTCCTTGCCATGTTTCTTCCTCCCATCTTCTTAGCCCTGGCCCTGGCTCAGACCTTGGCCTCCGTTCTGGCCATGTCACCAGGTTCCTTACAGACCCTCAGCCTCTAGGCTGTCCCTAAGCAGTCCAACCATGATCAAACCACCCAGCTGTCAGGAGAGAGTCACACTCCTGACCTCAGCTCTCCTTCACCTCTGCACACATTCCCTCCCTGCAAGTACTCTCAACCCAGCCAGACTGGCCTCACTGGACCTGACCGGCAAGACGCAGTCAACCTCCAATTTTGCTTATGCTGGACCTTCTGCCTGGAATGCCTCCTTACCTCTTCTGCTACCAGAATCCCATCCTCACCCAAGGTCAATCCTGAAACAAACTTGCCCTTCACTGGCAGGCTTTCTTGACTCATCCAGCTGGCACAGCTTCACTCTCTGATAGACTGTAGGACTTCCAGTCATTTGTCCTTGATCGTGTCCTGGGATTTTAACAATGTCAAGAGAGTTAGTGAACATTTACTTCTACCCAAATGTTGGTCTAGTTATTCCCAGACTAAAAGGCCCGACTCATCAGCCCAGGTGGGAACTCCCCAGGGCTAGCCCAGGCTGCCTGTTTCTCGGCTCCAAAGGATGGCCAAGAGCATAGCTGGACACAAACGAAAGTTTAGTAAACACTTGCTGAAGTTGAAGAAAAGGAGCTGAGGGAGGGAGAGGACAGTTTCACCCTCCCCTGCTCCTGATACTTCCTCCCAGTGTGGGATATGGAGACTGTGGAGACTGTGGTGGGCAAGCTATTGGCGTTGGTGGGGGGGGGGGTTAGTAGGAGAAGTAGGTTCCAGAGACATGCCCCAGTGTTTCTGCCCTGATCCTGACAGAGCCCTTTTCCCTCCTCAGCACGACAAGGGACACGATACTGAAAGGCTTCTACATCCCCAAGGAACGCTGTGTCTTTGTAAACCAGTGGCAGGTCAATCATGACCCGTGAGTATACCTCCCCCACTGAAAACTACATGAGATTCAGCAGACAGGAAGGCTCTTTGTCCCCCTAGGAACTGGGTATAAATAGAGGAATGAGGCCTCAATTGCCATATGGACTCTGTTGTAAGTACCTACACTTAGGTCCGTGTTTTTCAAACACTGTACACAGGAAATGACCAGAAGGTTGGTTAGATTAGGGGAACTCATCCCCCAAGATTCCACTTTGGTAGGCAAACTGGAGTCCCTCAGCGATTGTGATGTCAATGGCCCAGCGACCTCTCTTTGGAAAATCCCACTTTGCCTGTAGGTAGAGGGACCATATAATTTGCCATCCAAACTGAGGCACTTCTGAGTGTGAAAAGGGATGCTGTCAACAATGACTCGAAAACAATAAAGCGTAAACCAGGATGTACTGCTGATTCCCCTTTATATTGAGTAGGCTGGACATAATGTTTTCCTTCTTTTAATTTCTTTTAGTTGAAGCGTTATTTCTTTAAAATAACAAATAGATATGATAAAGCACCATTTGCAAGACCCATCATTTTAGAGAGAGCGTTGTAAAAGAAATAAGCATGGAAGTACAGTTTGGTTCCTCTCTTCACTCTCTTCTCAGTACTCTCAATCTATTCTAACACTTGTGCCGCCCACAGAAGTCTCCCCCCAGGCTTTTCTTCCTAGGGTGTCCCCCCACCCCAGCCAGAAATCCCATCTCCTCTGTTCCTCTCGCAGAAAGGTGTGGGGAGATCCATCCGAGTTCCGACCAGAGAGATTCCTTACTGCTGATGGCACTGCAATCAATAAGATCTTGAGTGAGAAAGTGATACTCTTCAGCATGGGCAAGCGCCGGTGCATAGGAGAGGTCATGGCCAAGTTGGAGATCTTTCTCTTCCTAGCTACCTTGCTGCAGCGGCTGGAGTTCAGTGTGCCAGCAGGTGTGAAAGTAGACCTAACCCCAATCTATGGGCTGACCATGAAGCACCCCCACTGTGAGCATGTCCAGGCACGGCCACGCTTCTCCACCAAGTGAAGAAGGCACCAGCATGCCATGGCAGGGGGAGGGGTAAGGATCATCCATGGGGTCTCAACCCTTGTTTTTTTCCTTTTTCTTAAATAAAAGCTTTATGGAGGTATAATACACAACCATGCAATTCACCTTCCAATGGCTTTTAGTATATGCACAGATCTTTGGGCATTCCTGGACCCCGTTTCAACATCAGGGGGAGATCCACACACACACACAACACCAAGCAATTCTCAGACCCCAACAGGGTGTCCAAGAATCCAACTCATTTCTGACACTACGTACCCAGAGATAGTATGACACTTCACAGGTTAAGAACTCAGTCCTACAAGACTGCCTGTCACCCCTGGTGTCAGTTGCCAGTCCCAAGCCCCAGGCTGTTACCTGTGCTTCTGATCAACCAATTTCAGATTGGAGGTTCCAACGACCTCCTCCTTAGGTTCTTTAATTTGTTAGGGTGGCTCACGAAACTCAAGGAAACACTTAGGTTTACCAGTTTATTAAAGGATATGAAAAGATATGAATCAATTGCCAGATGAAGAGATAAACAGGGCGAGGTCTAGGGAAAGAGGACCTCTGTGCCCTCTCCAAGCACCCCACTCTCCCCATTTTCTGTGTGTTCACCAACCTGAAGCTCTTGATCCCAGTCCTTTTGGGATTTGATGGCGGCATCATTGCATACTCAGGACTGACTAAGGCTTTGGCCATTGGCTGACTGATCCTCCAGCCCTTTTCCCCTCCCTGAAGGTTAGGGAATAGGAATGACCCAACACTCTAATCACATGGTTGGATCTCCTGGCAATCTGCTCTTGCCCCTGAGTACAATCCAAATGTTACCTTCATTAATATAACAAAAGATCCCCTCATCATTCTCAACACTTAGGAAATTCCAAGGGTTAGGGGAGCCAGGAGCCAGGATCTGTGGGCAAAGACCAAATATATATGAAAAATGTATGTTTGGTCATCTGAATGACCGAATATATATTTCTTATAAATCACAATATCAAAACAGAGTTGTGCTACTGTACCATAATCAATTTAAGAACCTTCTCATCCACTGGAAAAGAAATCTCATACCAGTTAGCATTCACTCTCTATTTCCCCTTAACCCAGTTCCATATCCCACTAGTTCTAGACAACTACAAAACTACTTTCTGTCTCTATAGATTTGCCTACTTTGGACATGTCATACAAACGCAATTATACAAGAAATGGTCTTTTGTTAGTGGTTTCTTCACTTAGTGTAATGTTTTCAAGGTTCATCCATGTTGTAGTGTATATCAGTAAACCCTGGTTTCTTGAGTCCTAAAAGAAGGCCCAGGTTTGTTTCCTCAATCACTGATGGGTACATTGTTAACTGCTCTCTCTTCTCTCCTTTCCTGTTTGACCCAAGTCTTTGAACACTTGTAGGGAATATGAAGGAAGTGACACACCCTTGTGGCCAAACCCAGATGGCATAATGGGGATCCCTCATGTCCCATCTTCAAAACATCTGACTTCTCACAAGACCTTGATTTGTTCATGCACAGCTAGGGGAGCGGAAGCTCCCAGGAAGTGCTTGGGTTATCTGCAAAAGGCCCAGGTCTCATCAAAGGGCACTATCAAAAGATTGAAAACATAAGCCACAGAATAGGAGAAAATATTTGCAAATCATATATCTGATAAGGGATTGATATCCAGAATATACAATTAAATCCTACAAATCAACAAGAAAACAATTCAAAAATGGATAAAAGAGTGATGACTGATGACTGAGTGGCTCAGTCATTAAGCATCTGACTTCGGCTCAGGTTATGATCCCAGGGTCCTGGGATCCAGCCCTGCATCTAGCTCCCTGCTCAACAGGAACCCTGCTTCTCCCTCTCCCTTTGCCATTCCCCCCGCTTGTGCTCTCTGTCTCTCTCAATCTCTCTGTCAAATAAATAAATACAATCTTAAAAAAAAAATCTATGAGGGGCGCCTGGAGGGCTCAGTGGGTTAAGCCGCTGCCTTCGCCTTAGGTCATGATCCCAGGGTCCTGAGATCAAGCCCCACATCGGGCTCTCTGCTCAGCATTGAGCCTGCTTCCTCCTCTCTCTCTGCCTGCCTCTCTGCCTGCTTGTGATTTCTGTCTGTCAAATAAATAAATAAAATCTTTTTTAAAAATCTACGATTGGAAAAAAAAAAAAAAGGATGAATACCCAAGTTTTGTAGCAACATGGACGGGACTGGAAGAGATTATGCTGAGTGACATAAGTCAAGCAGAGAGAGTCAATTATCATATGGTTTCACTTATTTGTGGAGCATAACAAATAGCATGGAGGACAAGGGGAGATGGAGAGGAGAAGGGAGTTGAGGGAAATTGGAAGGGGAGGTGAACCATGAGAGACTATGGACTCTGAAAAACGAACTGAGAATTTTGAAGGGGTGGGGGGTGGGAGGTTGGGGGCACCAGGTGGTGGGTATTGTAGAGGGCATGGATTGCATGGAGCACTGGGTGTGGTGCAAAAATAATGAATACTGTTATGCTGAAAAAATAAAAAATTAAAAACAAAAACAAAAACAAAATCTATGATTGGTGCACCAAAGACAAAATGAAAGAAATCTACACACACCACTACACAGATGCACATACACGATATATAAGTTAAGAAAATACAGAAAATTAGTAATTGTGGTAAGGACTACAAAGAAGACTGTCCACTCACTGTTTGGTTTTGTGTGTGTGTGTGTGTGTGTGTGTGTGTGTGTGTGTGTGTGTGTGTTTTCCAAAAAAAAAAAAAAAAAAGAAAGAAAGAAAGAAAAGAAAAGCTACACAAAACTGACAAACTTTCAGCTAGACTCACCAAGAAAAAAAAGAGACTCAAATCAATAAAATCAGAGGAGACTTAGAAGTGATACAACAGAAATACAAAGGATCATAAGAGACAACTATGAACAGTTAGATGCCAAGAAATCAGAGAACCTGGAAGAACTGGATAATTCCTAGAAACATGTAACCTAATATGCTGTCTGATTTTAAACTACACTACAAAGCTATAGTAATCAAAACAGTATGGTATTTGCATTAAAATTTACACATAGGGTGCCTGAGTGGCTCGGTTGATTAGTGGTTTGCCTTCAGCTCAGGTCATGATCCCAGGGTCCTGGGACCACCCTCCATCGGGCTCCCTGATTGGTGGGGAGCCTGCTTCTCCTTCTCCCTCTGCCTGCCACTCCCCCTGCTTGTACTGTCTCTCTCTCTGTTGAATAAATAAATGAAATCTTTAAAAAAATGATAAAATAAAATAAAATAAAACGGACCTGTAGATAAATGGAACAGAATAGAGAGCCCAGAAATAAACCAATGAAGGGTACCTGAGTGGCTCAGTCACGAGACTATGTGGCTCTTATCTCAGGGTTAGAAGTTTAAGCCCCACACTGGATGTAGAGATTACTTAAAAATAAAATCTTAGAGGGGGGCACCTGGGTGGCTCAGTGGGTTAAGCATCTGCCTTCAGCTCAGGTCGTGATCTCAGGGTCCTGGGTTCGAGCTCTGCATCGGGCTCTCTGCTCAGCGGGAAGCCTGCTTCTTCTTCTCTCTCTGCCTGCCTTTCTGCCTACTTGTGATCTCTCTCTCTCTCTCTCTCTCTGTCAAATAAATAAAAAAATATTTTTTAAAAATAAAATAAAATCTTTTTAAAAAAGAAAGAAATTCATGCATATATGGTCAATTAATTTAAGAAAAGGAGCCAAGAACATACAATGGGGAAAGGACTGTCTCTTCAATAAATGGGGCTGGGAAAACTGGACAGACAAATGCAAAAGAATGAAACTGAACCAGTATCTTAACCTGTATACAAAAACAAACTGAACCAAATTGGACCAAAGATTTGAACATAAGACCTGAAACCATAAAACTCCTAGAAGAAAACATAGGCTCCTATGTTTTCCTTAGCTCCTTGACATTGGTCTTGGAGATGATATTTTGGGTTCTCAAAAGCAAAGAAAGGCAAGAGAAACGAAAATAAGCAAGTGGAACTACATCAAACTAAAATCCTCTGAACAGCAAAAATAAGTAATCAACAAAATGTAAGTGCAGCCTCCTGAAAGAAAATATTTGCAAATCATATCTCTATCTGCTGAGTGGTTACTATCCAAAATATATAAAGAATTCATATAACTCAATAGAAAAAATAAAGGAAACAGTAAAAATGGACAGAAGATCTAAATAGACATTTTTCCAAAGAAGATGTACAGCTGGCCAAAATGTACAAAATGTATTGAAAAGATACTCAGCATCTCTGATCAGGGAAATGCAAGTCAAAACATAGTGAGATATCATCTTGCACCTGTCAGAATGGCTTTTATCAAAAAGAGAAGAAATAACAAATGTTGATGAGCATGTGGGAAAAAAGCACATGCTGTGTAGTTGGTGGGAATGTAAACTGGTAAGGCCATTATGGAAAACAGTATGGAGATTCCTCAAAAAAATAAAAATAGAATTCCTATATGACCCAGCAATTCCTCTTCTAGGTATTTTTCCAACAAAAACAAAAACACTAACTTGAAAAGATGTATGCATCCTCATGTCCATTGCAACATTATTCACAGTAGCCAAGATACGGAAGCAACCTAAGTGTCCATCAATGAAGAATGGATAAAGAAAACGTGATACACACACACACAGGAATATCATTCAGCTGTAGAAAAGAAGGGAATCTTGCCATTTGTGACAATATGGATGAATCTTGAGGGCATATGCTAAGTAAAATAAGTCTGACAGATCTCATCTGTATGTGGAATCTAAGACAAAAAGTAAATAAATAAATCCAACAAACTGAGCTCATAGATAAAGGGGACAGATCGATGGTTTCCAGAGGGAGAGGGTGAGGGGCGGAGAGTGAAATGGATGAAAGGGGTTAAGAAGTACAAACTTCTGGGCGCCTGGGTGGCTCAGTGGGTTAAGCTGCTGCCTTCGGCTCAGGTCATGATCTCGGGGTCCTGGGATCGAGTCCTGCATAGGGCTGTCTGCTCAGCAGGGTGCCTGCTTCCCTCTCTCTCTCTCTCTCTGCCTGCCTCTCTGTCTACTGTGATCTCTCTCTGTCAAATAAATAAATAAAATTTTTTTTAAAAAAGTACAAACTTCCATCTATTAAAATAGATAAAATCACTGGGATATAATATACAGCATGGTGACCATAATTATCTATACTGTGTTATATATTTGAAAGTTGCAAAAACAGGGGCGCCTGGGTGGCTCAGTTGGTTAAGTGTCTGCCTTTGGCTCTGGTCATGATACCACAGTTCTGGGATCGAGCCCTGCGTTGGGGGGGGGGGGTCCCTGCTCTGCAGGGAGCCTGCTTCTCCCTCTCCCTCTGTCTGAACCTCTCCTGCTTGTGCTCTCTCTCTTTCAAATAAATAAATCAAATCTTAGAAAGAAAGAAAGAAGGAAGGGAAGGAGGAAGGAAGGAAGAAAGAAAAAGTTGCTAAAACAGATCTTAAAACTTCTCATCACAAGAAAAAAATTGTAACTATGTATGGTGGTGGATGTTAACTAGACTTACTGTGGTGACCATTTTGCAACATATACAAGCATTGACTCATGTGCACTGAAACTCATATAATGTTTTATGTCAATTTTATCTCGGTTTAAAAAAAGCTAGTAAACAACATGTTGGTGAGGACATGGAGAAATTGTAACACTGTGCATTACTGGCAAGAATGCAAAATTGTATAGTCACTGTAGAAAACAGTTTGGCAGTTCCTCCAAAGATTAAACATCGAATCACCATATGACCCCCTCCCCAATTCTGCTCTTTAGGTATAGACTCAAAAGAATGGAAAACAGGTGTTCAAAAAACAACTTGTATAGGAATGTTTATAGCAACATTATTCTCCATAGTTAAAAGGAGGAAACAGCCCAAATATACAACAACAGAGGAACAGATAAACACAATATCACATAGGAATAGAATGGAATATTATTTGGCCATAAAAAAGAATGACATCCTTACCCGTGTTACAACACAGATGGACTTTGAAACATCATGCTAAGTGAACTAAGGTGCAAAAAGGACAGATAGCATATGATTCCACTTGTGTGAAGCACCTAGAATAGTTAAATTCAGGGAGATGGAAATTAGAACAGTAGTTAGTTACTAAGAGCTGGAGAGGGGATAGGGCTTTATTGCCCAGTGGATAGTTTTAGTTTGGGGTGATGACAAAGTTCTGCAGATGGACAGAAGTGATAGTTTCACAACACTGTGGGTGTACTTAATGTCACTGAATTATAGGCTTAAAAATGGTTAAAATGGTATGTTTTTTTAAAAAAGATTTTATTTTTAAAGAATCTCTACACTTAACGTGGGGCTCAGACTTACAACCCTGAGGTTAAGAGTCTCACACTCTCCAGACTGAGCCAGCCAGGTGCCTCTAAAATGGTAAATTTTGGGACACCAGGATGGCTCAGTTGTTAAGCGTCTGCCTTTGGCTCAGGTCATGATCCCAGGGTCCTGGGACAGAACCCCACATCGGGCTCCCTGCTCAGCAGGGAGCCTGCTTCTCCCTCTCCCACACCTCCTGCTTGTGTTCCCTCTCTCTTGCTGTTTCTCTCTGTCAAATAAATAAATAAAATCTTTAAAAATAAAATGGTAAATTTTGTCATGTATACTTTACCACTATTTTTTTTAAAGCAAGTAACGCAATGAAATAGTGTGTCAATAAAAAGAAATGAGCTACCAAGGCAAGGAAAAGACAGAGAAGAATTGTAAATCCATTTCATTAAGAGAAAGAACCAAGTCTGGAAATTTACCTATGTTATGGCTCCAACTATATGACATCTGGAAAAGGCAAAATGATGAAGACAGTAAGAAGATCTGTGGTTTCCAGGAGTTTTGGGATAAGGTGCGTGGACTCAGGGAGAGATGAGCAGATGGAATGCAGGATTTTTAGGGCAGCGAAGCTATTCTATACGATACTGTAATGGTGGATACATTTGTCAAAACTCTCAGAATGCCCAACACAAAGTGAATCTTAATGTAAAACTATGAATTTCAGTTAATAATCTAAATATTTAACTAAATATTTAGCTAAATATTATTATTTAAATATTGTATAAATTATAAATTTAAATTTATAAGTTATAATAATATATTATTATTTAAATATATTATTTAAATAATATTTAGTTAAATATCAATACTGGTCCATCAACTGTATAATAGGTGCCTATTGATGCAAGATGTTAATAATAGGGAACCTGGGGGCACCTGGGTAGCTCAGTCGGTTAAGCGTCTGCCTTCCACTCAGGTCATGATCCCAGGGTCCTGGGTTCAAGCCCCGCGTCAGGACTCCCTGCTCAGCGGGACGTCAACTTCTCCCTCTCCCACTGCTCCACCACACTCATATTCTCTCCTTCTCAAATAAGTAAATAAAATCTTTTAAAAAAAAAAAGAAAGAAGTTTGCTATGTTCTTTACAAAAAAGAGAAAGCTGTTCATCATGTTTTATCTCCTATGTGTGAACAAGACTCCTCCCTTCTGCAAAACAGAAACATGAAAACAGACGGGAAAACAGAGCATGCTGAGATTTGGGGCTTCTTCCCCACCCTACCCTCCACCCATACACACCAGAAGGACCACCTGCATCCTTAATGCCCCTCTGGCCTCAGGCTCTTTGCAAGGACACACTTTTATGTTGGAAGGGACCAACTGGCTAGAGTGTGACTCCAGAGTACCCACGTGGGTGTGAGTGGGTTGGAGGAAGGAACATGACTGGAATCTTCAGGAAGGGTCCTTGAAGGACGTAGGACACAGAAAGAATGGCTGTACCTCTCCAGCTATCATGACCCCCCACTTTCTAGGATAAACTCATCCAACAACACGGGCAGTCTACTGAGTCTCTGCCAAATGAATCCTACTTTCTTATGGCCCTTATCACCGTATTAGAGATGCGTTCTTAAGAAAGTAGCTACTCACAGTTCAAACTGAATAAGGTGATCTAAATGGTAAGCAACCTGTAGGTGTTCAGTCCTGGGTATGTTGTCCCAGCCAGCACCTCTCCCCAAGCAGCTGTCAGACACAGCTACAGGATCTCAGTTCTGGACGCTTCTATCTGAGCAGTCAGCACAAAGACTAAGAGGGCTGAGCAAAAGGCCGCCCTTGACCAACAGGAGCTGCTACCTGACAGACACCTTCTACACTCTTGTTGACTCATTCCTTCATTGTCGCTTTATTTCTAGTCAAGCCTCAGCCTCACCTGTCCTACAAACTATAATTCTCTGAGATGAGATGACAATGAGCCAGACCTTCATTTCCAAAGTGTTCCTCCAGTGCCTCTAACATTCTGGAAACAATTATGGTTATCTGTGCCTTTGAAAAATTAATAAATTTAAGGAGTAAAATCAGCTGGAGTCTGTGCTAAATCCTGGAGGGAAGAAAAGCATCTCACTTGAGCTCCAATTGTCTGTGTCCATGCCCATCCTCAAACCAAAAGCAAATCTCCAAGGAACCTCCCTCTGAGAGAAAAACCTACCTTGCCTGTCAGATGGAAGAGGTACAGCTCTGCCCCAGGGATACTAGCCTGAGGGGGACTACAGAGCCCTGCCCAGGGAACTTGAGACTGAGCCGGCATGACCGTTTCCTGGACACCACAAAGTGAGGGAGGAGACACAGCCCAATTGGGGGCCTCCACTCTCAGGGGGGAAATGAGCCTGCTCTGAGACTCCCAGCCTGGAGGGGGAGGCAGCCCAGTCCTGGGAATCTCAGGAAACATGGTCTTGTCTGAGAAAGGAAACATTGCCTTGTTCTGGGAGCTCCAGTCTGAGGGGCACATGCTTTTATCTTTCAGAGCCTTTACCTGCTGGAAAACCAGTGATGCACCCTTGTGGCACATAGGAAGGCCATAACAAGCCATACTTTGTCAATAGAGGATTCAACCAAACCCCAGCTGAGTTTCAGGCCCAGCGGTCACTCACCGGTCACCACCCTGGCCAGCTCCCTGTGATCAGGAGTTGGCTTGAACTTCTCACGCACACCTGGCCAATGTTTAACTCACCCAGGGTGGCCCAGGGCTCCCCTCTGGCCAGAGCCAAAGTCAAAGGAATTGGACAAAGAGACGTTGCAACCCCTCACCCCTGCTAGCCATTCCTGCCCCTCACAGCAGGGTGGAGGCTGACCATAACAATTCTGGCCTGTCCCTTCCTGGGCAGGCACAGGACACACGCCATTCCACCCCTCTTTGGAGATAGGGAGCCCCCATCTCAAAGCATGCTCTGTGACTGGTGGGGGCAGGGGGACCCTCAGGGATGTGTCACCTGTATGATACAGAGCCTCCCCCCATTAGCCAATAGAACCAGAGGGCTTGGAAAGGCAGCTTGATCAGTGAGTCGTGGGGAGAGTTGGAAGGAACACGAGCTTTGAGAGCCCTGAGCTCAGGTTCTAGGTGTGGGTGACCGGGGGCAAGTTCCTCCCTATCCCTGGGTCTCTAACCCCAGTCTTCAGCCACCTCCAATGTCGACAACTGGAAGCCCAGGCCAAGAGCAACCCCACCCCCTCTATCAGCTGCCCCTCAGGCTGTAGACAAAACCCTACAGGAAGAAGCCACTAAGACAAAAATTAAAAAGTGGTAGCAACAGTTAAGAAAACAAAGAGGAGGGGCGCCTGGGTGGCTCAGTGGGTTAAGCCGCTGCCTTCGGCTCAGGTCATGATCTCAGGGTCCTGGGATCGAGCCCCGCGTCGGGCTCTCTGCTCAGCAGGGAGCCTGCTTCCTCCTCTCTCTCTGCCTGCCTCTCTGCCTGCTTGTGATCGCTCTCTGTCAAATAAATAAATAAAATCTTTAAAAAAAAAAAAAAAGAAAAGAAAGAGGAAACCCACAGAATGGGAGAAGATATTTGCAAATGACAGTACAGAGAAAAGGCTGATATCCAGAATCTATAAAGAACTCCTCAAACTCAACGCACACAAAACAGATAATCATATCAAAAAATGGGCAGAAGATATGAAGACACTTGTCCAATGAAGACATACAAATGGCTATCAGACACATGAAAAAATGTTCATCATCACTAGCCATCAGGGAGATTCAAATTAAAACCACATTGAGATACCACCTTACACCAGTTAGAATGGCTAAAATTAGCAAGACAGGAAACAACGTGTGTTGGAGAGGATGTGGAGAAAGGGGAACCCTCTTACACTGTTGGTAGGAATGCAAGTTGGTGCAGCCACTTTGGAGAACAGTGTGGAGATTCCTCAAGAAATTAAAAATAGAGGGGCGCCTGGGTGGCTCAGTGGATTAAGCCTCTGCCTGTGGCTCAGGTCATGATCCCAGGGTCCTGGGATTGAGCCCCGCATCGGGCTCTCTGCTCAGCAGGGAGCCTGCTTCCCTTCCTCTCTCTGCCTGCCTCTCTGCCTACTTGTGATCTTTGTCTGTCAAATAAATAAATAAAATCTTTAAAAAAAAAAAGAAATTAAAAATAGAGCTTCCCTATGACCCTGCCATTGCACTACTGGGTATTTACCCCAAAGATACAGATGTAGTGAAAAGAAGGGCCATCTGTACCCCAATGTTTATAGCAGCAATGGCCACGGTCGCCAAACTGTGGAAAGAACCAAGATGCCCTTCAACGGATGAATGGATAAGGAAGATGTGGTCCATATACACTATGGAGTATTTTGCCTCCATCAGAAAGGATGAATACCCAACTTTTGTATCAACATGGACGGGATTGGAAGAGATTATGCTGAGTGACATAAGTCAAGCAGAGAGAGTCAGTTATCATACAGTTTCACTTATTTGTGCATAACAAATAACATGGAGGACATGGGGAGATGGAGAGGAGAAGGGAGCTGAAGGAAATTGAAAGTGGAGGTGAACCATGAGACTATGGACTCTGAAAAACAACCTGAGGGTTTTGAGGGGGGGCAGGTTGGGGGAATCAGGTGGTAGGTATTGGGGAGGGCTCGTATTGCATGTTACGCTGAAAAGAAATTTAAAAAAATAACTCATTAAAAAAACCTGAGATTAAGTTATCTGTAGAAATATAAGAAAGTTTGATAATTTGTTGTACACTCAAATAAAATGGCAAAAATAAAATGGCAGAAAGCCAGACCTGAAGCCTTCTTGCCCACACACTAACCACCACCTAAAACCTAATTTAGCTGATATGATAAACTCAAACCGTATACTCAAGTTAAAACATCACAACTACCAATACCAGCAAAACAGTAGTTATAAATCCCTGAATTAATACTTACTTATAATTCAAATCACCTCAACCTAACTAATACCCCAAAATACAAGGCAATTTTTACAAAGTTGGTATTGCTGCTGAGCCTGGTGGTCCCGCCTTAGTCCTTTTACGATAAGGGTGACCTCTTTCCCAGAATCCCCTCAGGCCCTATGCAAATGAATCCAGAGCTGCCCAGCTAGGGCAACTTGTTCCCCTAATGAAAGATGATCCATTCTACAAAGAAATCTGAAGAGGGGACAGACTGAAAGAAGGGTGGTGGGTGCACATCTGGGAAACCAAGAAGAGGCTGGATTTTCCTGGTGTGAAGTTTATTCGGTTCAGAAAGTCCGTCTGTGAGTCTGCCCTCCACCTCATCCCGGCTCTTGGCCCTGAATGGGGACTGCCACCAGAGGTCATCGCACCCTCACCTGAGCTCCCCAGACTCTCCATGAGCCCCGCCCTCAAAGTTAGCCCCAAGACCCTACGTTCCACTTACGCCCCTATGACATAACACCGCAGGCTCTGGGATCCCCCTGGAGCTGGGGCCGTAGCAGTGGGCTTGCAGGCTACGCAGGGGAAGGGAGAACCTTGGGGTAAGGAGCCTGCCTCGTGCAAAACCCTCAGCTTGCACTAGAGAGGGGGGACGCCTCGGGTCCTCTCTGAGGCCACCTGTGCTCTCCCTGGAGGCCCCCATGATCCAGCAGATTGCTCTGGTTTTAGAAGGATCACATGGAGATATTTGATAGGTTCCCCCAATGCTAGGCTTTCACCTCTGCACCTCCTGTTTCCTTCTGGCGAGGTAATTAATGATTGGAGTGCAATTCCCAGCAGGGCCTAGGAAAGGAAAGGAGATAAGGGAGAAGGGCGGCTCACTGAGAGGTCCAAATCCCAGCTCACCCACTAGCCTGGGGCGGTTGCATAACCTTTCTGAGTGTAGCTTTTCTCACGGTGCAACTGGGGATTACGTATAGTCGTGTCCCACAGGCTGCTGGGAGGCTTGATAAGATATGGTGTGTAAAGTGCCAGGTGTTAGGTCGATGCTACACACGCACACACGCACATACCAGGAATGCTGGGAAGGGTCATCTCAGGGCAAGACCAGACCCATGACATGCGTGCCGCCTTTGAGGCTGTGTATACAGCAGGCGCACATATGTGAGCCAGCATTCCCGGACCCTACACCCTCTCACTGGGGGCTTGCCAGGGCCTGGACTCAGCCCACTTCCTTCCGCTGCTCCCCCCACCCAGAAGCTGGGGAGGGCTGGGGGTACTGGCGTGCCAGGGAACAATAGGCCCCCAACCCCTTCCGGCTCATTGCGTGAGAAGGAGCTGCCGGAAGGAAACTTACCTCCTGGCGGACGGGCCACCCGCCCCTGAAGCCTGCCCCAGGGACGCCTGGAGACCCCCATGTTGCTCAAGGGGAGGGGTTCCGTGTACTCCAGGCCTCTTGCTGAGGGTGCTTTCTGTCACTACTGACCATCCTGGACTGGCTTCCCGGACTGGCCACTAGGCTTTCTGCACTCCTTCTGGCAAAGGCACCCCTCTCCCCCTCCCCAAGAGCCCGGGATTCCTGTCTCATCTTGGTGTCTCCAGCACATGGCCTGGCTCGAGCAGTCCCCGTGAGGGTTGGCCAACTGAGTGAGTCAGCGAGTGCAGGAAGCCAGTCCAGGATGGTCGGTCAGGAGCCCAGTACTGAACCAGAAAAGATGAGAGAAAAGGATCCAGCTTGGGCAAGACTTATACCAAAGACAGTGATGAGATCAGGGCCTCAGAAACCCCTCCAGAGAGCACAAGGCCTCCTGCAGTGGTGGTGGTGGGGGACCCACTAAGGATGGGCTTGCTCTCTCTCAACAGTCTTGCAGGGTTTCACCTGCAGAGCAGTAACTTCTCCTGCACCCTGACGTTCTCACTCCAGGTGGGTCCAGCATCTCCCCCTGCAGACTAGAGGCTCTCTAAGGTCCGGGAGGAGGGTGGGGGAAGGTGGGGGCTCTTCCTCCCCAGTGCCTGTCCACACCCAGCAGCATGCAGCTGAGGGTTCACTCCAGGTGGCCTAGTGACCAGAGGGTCCCAGAGCACAGCCTTGTCTGATGTGTCGTGGAAGCCAAGGTCTGGCTGGATCTTGCCCCAGCTACTTGTTTTCCAAGGGTGCCCCCCACCAACCCCCAAGCCCTGGGCAGTGTCTCTGCTTCCCCTGCCTGGGGACATGGCGCCACTGGGTCCAGGTCTCCAAGGTCTTGGGTGTGACCGAGGCCAGTGAGCAGCAGACAGAACATACCTCCCAAACCTGCCTAATTAACCCACAGCCACCCCCACTGTGGAGGAAGCATGAGTCTGGGGACTGAGAGATCGCTCCATTCTCATGATTCTCAGCTCCGGGACAAGGTCTCTCAGGCACATGAGTGGGCGGCTCCTGTGGCCCGGAGGGCACAGACGATAGCAGACACACCTGCAAACACATGCCTGGCTGCAAGCACGCATGGACTTGGCTGGGGCGCCAATCCACCTGAACACACCTGGCAAACTCACGCACACATATACCGCATCACTCCAGGCTCACACTTGCCCATGGACACCTACCCACCGAGAGTGGGCGCCTTCTCCCCCCATCCCACCCCACCCCCGGCCACAGCCGTCTACCCACACCCCCAGGACCAGCACCTGATATGCACGCCTGTGCCTACCGCCACTCCCCACTGGCCCACCAGTACTCTTCGGCCACCCCAGGACCTACATCTTGTGGACCCATACCCTGTCCACTTTGGAGGCTCAGAGGACATTAGGGTTATACCAGGACTTTGGAGATGAACCCCAGGCAAAGCCCAGGAATAACCTGGGCTTTGGGGTCTGGCGCTGAGTAGCCAGTGACTTCTTTTCTCAGCAATGCTACCAATTCATTCATTCACTTATTCATTCCCACATGTTTTTATTACTAAGTGTTGTTTCCAATCATTGTGGGAAAGAAATGTTATTGAATAAATAATGTCGAAAAAAATTGGATGCTTACCTCCTTCCTAATGCCAAAATAAATTCAAATGGATCTAAAATTTAAATATTGGTCATAAGACCCCACCAGAAGAAAACAAGCAACTGATTTTTTAAAATAATCTGAAAGCGGAGAAAGCCTTTTTATTTTATTTTATTTTAGATTTTTATTTATTTGACACACAGAGAGAGATCACAAGTAGGCAGACACGCACGTAGAGAGAGAAGGGGAAGCAGGCTCCCCGCTGAGCAGAGAGCCCAATGCGTGGCTAGATCCCCAGGACACTGAGATCATGACCTGAGCCGAAGGCAGAGGCTTAACCCACTGAACCACCCAGGCGCCCCTAGGAGAAAGCCTTTTTAAATTGGACCCAAGTCCAAAAGCTATAAAAGAAAAGATTGATTTTACTACATAAAAATAAATCATTTCTGCATTGAAAAGAATCATAAAGTCAAAAGACATACAGTGAATGTGTGCCGGATATCTTCCATTTTGCCCCTCCAGGTCCCCCCTCTACCCTTCTCTACCCTGTTCTTTGTCATGGGAAGCTGACTTGCAGAAGCCTTATTCACAGGCTCTCATGCCCTCTGGTTTCTAGCTGGGTTCATGGAATGGAAGTTGTAATGGAAGATGGGGGAATGTGTCCTTTCAGGCTTCCCTCCCCAGGCAGCTCTCTCCCTGGGGCTCAACCTTTCCCTCCAGCAGCATCCTTTGGACAACTGAACTGCCCCTCAAGCCCCCTCGATTCCCTGCCTACACCCTTGTAAATAATCCCTGTATTAAACCTCAAATTAAACTGATTTAAGAATGCCCTCTGTTTCCTGCTGGAACCCTACATGACACCCGATAAAAGGTTAATTTCCTTAATATGCAGAGTTCCTACAGAGAAACAATAATCTAATAATAGTGGACAAAGAACATGAACTAGTAACAGAAGAGGAAAATACAACTGAATTTTAAACTATAAAGAGATGCCTGGCCTCACTTACATACAATAAGAGAAATATAACTTAAAATTAAAATGACAATTTTTCACCAGTTTGGCAAACATGAAATGCCTGATAACACTGTGTTGGCAAGGGTCTGAAAACAGGCACTCACATTCATTACTGTTGAAAGTGAATTTTTGCCTGGGTGGCTCAGTCAGTTAAGCGTCTGCCTTCGTTCAGGTCATGATCCCAGGGTCCTGGGATCAGAGTCCCATGGTGGGCTCCCTCCTCAGTGGGGAGCCTGCTTCTCCTTCTTCCTCTATTCCTCCCCTCTGCTCATGGGCATTCTCTCTCTCTCTCTCTCTCTCTCGCTCAAATAAATATTTTAAGAAAATACACCTCTAAAAAAGGAATTTGACAATATTTGTCAAAATTCTAAAGAATAGGGGCACCTGGCTGGCTCAGTTGGTGGAATGTGTGACTCTTGGGGTTATAAGTTCGAGCCCCACATCGGGTGTAGCAATAACTTAAAAAAAAAAATCTTAAAAGAAAAAAAAAAGGTATACCTTTGACCCAGCAATGTCACTTCCAGAAATTCATCCTCCAGTTAGGCTTACGCAAATGACAATATGTTCAAGGGTTTTTTTTTTTTTTTTTTTTTGGCAGCATCCCATTAATCCCAATAATCTGGTAATGACTACGTAAATTATAATAGATCCATACAAAATGTTATGCATGCTATGGAAGATTCTCCAGGACAGTGTGTCTAGTTTTGTTACCATTTATGTTTTTTTTTAAAGATTTTATTTATTTATTTGACAGAGACAGTGAGAGAGGGAACACAAGCAAGGGGAGTGGGAGACCTTCCCACTGAGCAGGGAGCCCAACGTGGGGATCGATCCCAGAACCCTGGGATCATGACCTGAGCCGAAGGCAGACGCTTAACGACAGAGCCACCCAGGCGCCCCCCATATGTTTTTAAAAGCAGTGTACCAATATATGCAGAGACTATCCTGCAAAGATGTATGAGAAAAAGTAAGGCTCTTCTCTAAAGAAGGCAATGCACATCTAGAGGACATGGGTTTGAGGGAGAATTCATCCTTTTGTAACTTTTGGACTTTGGACCCTGTTTATAGATTTCCTATTTTTTTAAAAAAAAGGACTTTATGTTACATTGATTGAACATCTATTATGTACTAGGTGTTGTGGAGAGGAGGCAATAAAGAAGGTTAGTACAGTTCTCTACTGGTCTCGTGGAATTTACGGTCTACTAACAAGACAGATACTAAAAACAATAACATACAAATAAATACCCAATTACAAATTATAACGAATGCTATGAAGAACCAAGGGTGTGGTGTGCCTGGGTGGTGCAGTTGGCTCCGTGTCCAACTCTTGGTCATGACCTCAGGAGACCCAGCCCAGAGATGGGCTCCACACTCGGTGCAGAGTCTACTTCAGATTTTCTCTCCCCCATTCTTCCTTCCCCACTGCCCTTCCTCCCTTTGCCTCCCCCTCCCCTGCATTGCCTCCCTCCCCCACACTCATACTCTCTCTCTCTCCCTCTTTCTCTCTCTAAAATAAACCTTGGGGCGTCTGCTTTTGGCTCAGGTCATGATCCCGGGGTCCTGGGATCAAGTCCCACATCAGACTCCCTGCTCAGCAGAGAGCCTGCTTCTCCCTTTCCCTCTGCTGCTCCCACTTGCTCTCACACTCGCTCTCATTCTCTCTCTCATAAATAAATAAAACTATAAATAAACAAATAAATAAATCTTTTTTAAAAGGGAGGGGACACAAGGGTGCTATAAAAAGACAAATACGGACGATGACTTTAGCCAGGTTGATCAAGGCAGGCTTGTCAGAGGAGGTAAGGAGAATTAAGTCTATGCCTAAATGTCAAGCTGGAAGGTTTCCTCAAAGCTTGCCACAGTGGCAGTCTTCAGGTTTTATAAATTTTGTCCAGTACCAGGGCTCATTCAAAGGAAATATTCCCACCTGCCCACCAGTCCCTGCCAAAAAGTCAGACTTATGATCTGCGGGAAGGAGAGTGGCCCTTTCACGCACCTCACACAGCTCTGCACCCCTCTCCCAGGTTCGGGCCTTCATCGGCCATCCTCCCTCTCCCACCCCACCGCAGCCGAGAGCTGGAGCGGAGAGAATGTGGTCTGGGCCGCCTCCTGGTGGCCACTTAGAAAAGCAAAGGCTTCCAGGAGCCGCTAACGGCAGTCCGTCGCCCTGGCGACCCCATCCCATAGAGACGACTTAAGGAAAAGTATGTTCATTTTGCAAATGCAGCTTCTCTCTCTCTGAAAAATAAACAAAAGCTTTAAAATAAATAAAATATAAATAGACAGACAGATAGATAGATAGATGAAAGAAAGAAATAAAGAAAGAAAGAGAAAGAAAGAAAATTTCTGTAGACAAAAGATTGGGCTGGCCCCCACTACCTTCCCCATCATTCCCTGGCTTGATCTACAAAGACCGACCCAAAGCAGAAATTCTTTATCCAACTCCCTGCCAGGAGTTCAACTTATTTCCACTTTCAGGGAATCATTACCCCTGAGGCTGACCCATCATCTTTTCTGTGCTGGAGCGACCAGGAACACTGCTGGTGTAGACCCTTCCTGGCCTCCGGGAATACTCCTGCTGCTTCCTTCCTGGAGCAATGGGTGAGCGAATGAGGGTTATAGGAGCCCCAAGGGCCCCCGAGAGAGCTGCCTGCTCCAGAAGCGCCTCCACCCTCGCCCACCTCTTCTCAGGCATCTTCTGTTCCAAGAAATGAAATGTCAGAATCCAGAAGATGCATGCCTGGAGTCTGGATGTTCCCCTGAGTCTGCCTGAGAATCTGCCTGGGGTCTGGAGCACCTGCTTTCTGCTGGGCCCCTCCTGCTGCTTTGCCCACTTGGTTCTCATGACACTCTGCGAGGGCAGTATCCTCATGCCCACCAGGCAGACGGGGACAGGGGGCAGAAGGGAGGTCCCTCTCCCAGGATGACCCCACCAGTCATCTGCAGAGTTGGACTTGACCTTAGCTTTGCTGGGGCCTCCAGCAGCTCATGCAGAATTCCTTGCACCAAAGCATGACCCCTGGGCCTATGCCAGGCATGCTAAGAAAGCTCAGGGCCAACGGTGAGGCCAGGAGTTTGACCCTCATTTGCCCCCTCATGCCCTCCTTCCCAGGCCTGCCTCCACCCATGCCCCAGCTCTGCCGCCCACCTTGGGCTCTAGGACCATTCTGCCCAGACCCTCCTACCGGGACTGTTTCTGGCAGGAAATCACTCTGTACTGGCAACTCCTCTCTTCCTCAAGGGAGGACTGGCAGGCGGGCTGTAAACCTCTCCCCCAGCTCACTGCCCTCTCGTGCCCAGCAAACCCAGGACCTGGGGTTCGCCTCTGGAACCACTGTCTGAGAGACTCTCGTGGGGTAGGAGAGAGAGCCCAGGCTTTGGGATGGTCCTGCAAATCACCTGTGAGCCTCTTTTGCTATACGGGTAAGATCTAGAGACCACTGTTTTCCTTGAAAGATAATGATCAAATGAAATCAAGCATACAAAAACCGAGCACACAGTAAGTATTCCAAAAAGGGTGCCGTCCTTCTCACCTTCCTTTTGCTCTGTTATTCAGGAGAACCCCAGTAAGGTCAGCAACGTCCCCCACTTAGCACCTGCTCTGGAAAAAGCCCTCCCAGAGTCAGGCGGGCAGCCACTTCGGTTCCCCGAAGGGCTGATTTCTGCCTTTCTGTGAAGGGATGACCAACCCAACCAGGCTTTCCGGAAGTGGCGTTATCTCTTCCCCTTCCAGCTGCCCTTGGTTCCCTGCCCTCATCTACATCGGCCAGCCTTGCCCACAGCATGCCTTGTAACACTCTCAGTTGGAGAGGGTCAGCTCTGGCTCTGGCCCTAGTTGAGTCTGGAACAGGGTCCTGTCCAGGCCCCTAGCTGCCAACTGTTTCCAGAAAAGACACGCCCCAGCTCTGGAGACAGTGCTCTGTGACACAGGCCCGCCTCCAGCGCCTCTGTCTCCCCTTTCCCTTGGGAATCTCCTCTCTGGCCACCAGGGGGCGCTGTTCCCCCTCAGAACCGGTGAGCCCACAGACCAGCACCTTCAGAGACCAAACTTGCTGGAAAAGAGAGCAGAAGGCAAGTCATCGCGGGGAGTGCAAGAAGAAGAAAATGACATTTGTCTAATCGCCGTTATGAATCTGACACTTCCCACGCAGGACCTTACCTCATATTCCTGCCACACGATGGGTGTGGGGTCCGCGCTACTGGGGAGGCTTCGAAGTGACAAACGGAAACTGACCTCCGGCTCACAGAGACAAGAAATAAACGTGCTGTGACCGAAAGCAGCAGCAAAGGCAGAGAACCATGCTAGGGAAGTGGCAGTCCCCCTAGGGAGACGGCCACAAGAAGACAGCAAGATCAGGCCTTCAGTGTGGTTTGAACAGGATGCTGTCCCTGGCCTCTCAGAAAATAATCTCCAAGGGTCGCTGGTGTTGGGGCACTGTGTCCCTCCGCCACACACCCTCACCCTAGCTGCCCTGAAGCCTCGAGTTCTCTGGGCCACGAGCTCAGGGGGAACCGCTCGCTTCTCCCAAGCGTTGGTCCTGTCACCCCAACCTTAATCCTTCACTCATTCAACCAACGCTAGGCCCCTGTCAACAGGAAGCACCTAGAACCCAGGCTCCCAGACCTCGGTAGGCCTGACTTCTCCCCAGAGCTGCTACTCTCCCTGCTGCCTGGCCAGTGGAGCTGAGGGTTGAGGGCCAGCTGCACTACTGGGGACTGAGGAACTGGGGTTGCCTGGCCCCCCGTGGTGGGGGGAGGGTCCTTAGGGGACAAGAGGGCCATCTCTCCAACCAGAGCTGGCCCTGCCATGGCTCTGTGCCACCTTGTGGACAGACAGAGAAAAAAGAAGCCAGCCCCTGTCCTCAGAGAGCTCAACCTTCCCAGATACCCACAACTCAGAACTCAACCCTGGGGGCACCTAACAACCGGGGTGTGGGGACACTTCCCTCCAGGCCCCCTGCAGCCCTTCAAGCCTCATTCCTGGTTCAGGGGGATTCTGGAACCTCCTTCAGCTCAGGGAGGGTCCCCTCTCTGCCCAGTTCCACTCAGCTCCCAACCAAGGGAGGGGTCTTTCCAAAGCTTCCCTATTCTCTCACAGGGACAAGGGTTGGCACACAGGCCTAGTCATAGGTGCAACACCTGAGCAAGAGGGTTTGCATGTGATTTGCAAATCTTGACCCACGGCTCCCCAGCGCCCAGCTACTCCAGCTTGCCTCCCAGGCCAGGCAAACCTCCTGCTCCCTCTCCATACCAGCCCCCACCCCAGGGCAAGTTTCTGACCTTTGCACCTCGGAGAACCCAGGACCCCTCTTCTTGCTTTCCCCCAAATCGTTTCTTCAAAGAAGGCAAAACAGCATTAACTGGGGCTTCCAATCTGCAAAGCAGAGCCTGGGCACATCTGGATGGAGGTTGGTTCAGCTCAAAGATGACACTTGGCAGGTGAGAGTCTCTGAGCTGCACTGGCGGTAGGGGGCATCAACCTAGAAGAGGGTTTGTGAGCCTAGCACTCCAGGGGACAACCAAGGAAGCTCTGGCCCTGCCTGATCCCAGGGGTTCTTGAGCCTGGAGAGTAGTACTAGTAAACACACCCTAGATATTTGGTGAATGGCTGAAGGAGGGCTTGAATTAGTAGACCATTCTGTAGTCAGCTGGAGTGGCGGGCCCAGACAGAAGCCTCAGGGAGCAGTGCTGAGAGCTTAGAGGGCAAGGGATGGGGGGGAGCCAGGACCACATAGCCTGTTGGGAGTCAGAGCAAAAATTCTCTTCTGCCTGTTGGAGTGTGAGAGAGTGCTTTGTGCCAAAGCACTGGGTTCTGTGGTTAACTACTCTTGGCCGCCGGTTAGCATCCTAAGTACCCTGTGAGGTGGACCTCCCATGCCCATTTTATGGAGGAGGAAACTGAGCCTCAGAAAGGTTAAGTGACTTTTGCTCAAGGTCACATAGCTGGGCAGGAGTAAGGGCAAGACTCTAACACAGAACTGCTAAAAGAAATTCGATGAGGGGTGTCTGGGTGGCTCAGTCAGTTAAATGTCTGCCTTCTGCTCAGGTCATGATCTCCAGGTCCTGGGATTGAGTCCCACATTGGGATCCCTGCTCAGCGTGGAGCCTGCTTCTCTTCTCCCTCTGCCTGCCTCTCTGCCTACTTGTGCTCATTCTCTCTGTCTATCAAATAAAGAAATAAAATATTTAATAAAATAAAATAAATTGGGTGATAAGGATGCAGTGGCATCCTGGGTCCTTCCTCCCCTACCCAGGATCTGACGACTGAGCTCCCTCACGGAATCCCTCTTAAGTTTCTGTATCTGCAAAACGGAGATAACAATGACCCTTACCTTGCGAGTATATTGAGAGGATGAAATGCCCATTAAGACATGTAAAGTGGAAGGAAAAAATGAAACAAGATGGGATCGGGAGGGAGACAAACCATAAGAGTCTCTTAATCTCACAAAACAAACTGAGGGTTGCCGGGAGGAGGGGGGTAGGGAGAGGGTGGTTATGTGATGGACATTGGGGAGGGTATGTGCTATGGTGAGTGCTGTGAAATGTGTAAGCCTGACGATTCACAGACCTGTACCCCTGGGGCAAATAATACATTATATGTTAATAAAAATAATTAATAAAAAAAAGGGACATGTAAAGTGCTGGATATCTGGGTGGTTCCGTCAGTTAAGCGTCTGCCTTCAGCTCTGGTCATGATCCCAGATTCTTGGGGAGCCCAGGATCGAGTCCCACATTGCACAGTGGGGCATCTGCTTTTCCCTCAGACCCTCCGCCATCTCATCTCATCTCCGCTTTCTCTCTCTCTGATAAATAAACGAATAAAATCTTAAAAAGAAAAAAGACATGGGGCACCTGGGTGGCTCAGTGGGTTAAAGCCTCTGCCTTCAGCTCAGGTCATGATCCCAGGGTCCTAGGATTGAGCCCCACATCAGGCTCTCTGCTCAGCGGGGAGCCTGCTTCTCCCTCTCTCTGCCTGCCTCTCTGCCTACTTGTGATCTCTGTCTGTCAAATGAATAAATAAAATCTTAGGAAAAAAAAAAAGAAAGAAAGAAAAGATAAAAGACATGTAAAGAGCTTAGTACAGCACGTTGTTAGCCTCTTATGAGTGTTACCTAGTTATTATTATTGTTACCTCAAATTCATGTTATTCATTCAACCAACCTCTGAGCACTGCATTTTAGCCCCCAAGAGCAGATCAGGAAGCCCCCACAAAGGGGTAGTCAGGGCTGTGATGCTGACAGGGCCCAGCAGAAGGGAGGGATCTAGCCTTGGGACCTGGGCTGATCACTGCTGCTTCCCAGAGGACAGAAAGTCAGTCAATTCTCCACCTGTGAGGAGGAATATCTTTAAAAATATGAAGGCACAGCCAGCACTGTGATAAAACCCTCAAAGAGCAGGGTCCCTCTGCCTGGGGAGGAGGTCCACAGACGCTCAAAGTCCCGGGAGGCTTGGCTCTGGGGCTCTGCCCCCCTGCCCCCCTGCCCTGTCCATCACTCCATCCTGGCCTCATCCTTCTTCTTCTCGAAAGTTCTACCCCTTCGAGCTCCACTGCCTCTGCCTGCTTCCCAGGCTGGGTCTGAGCCCTCAGGTGAGGAGGTCTCTGCTCTGAACTCACAGCGCACCCATACACCCCCTCTAGTAACTCTCATCACCTCATCTCACACCCGGGCCCCACTCACCAGAACATTCCAAGAAGACAGGGACTGAGGAAGAGAGAAACATGTGCTATGAGGGCAGCACTGAGACAGCTGGCAGGGACGACAGGCACCTTAACTAATTCATGCCACGGACTTCGCTAGGCAGCCTCCACTTCCGGGAGGTTCTAAGTCAGGCAAGCCAGTACCCATGACTTTTGAGGGCAGACAACTGGCCAGTTAACCCCCCTGTGGTAGGGAAGTGCCTGTGTGTGGGCTGCCTCAGGCCACAAGAGTGGGGTCTGCCAGTGCCCCAATGACCTTTCAGTTGGGTCACCACTGCTACCAACACCACTAATGCCACAAAGCCACCAAAACACCTCCACCAAGACTTCAACCACCATCATGTCAGAAACAAAGACTGACTTCCCAGGAAATTGCCGTGGAGCAAAGAAGGGCAATGAAGAGAACAGACCTTAACCTGACATTAAAAAAAAAAATGCTTGCACAAGAGTAAGCGCTTAGTAAATATTGGGCATCACCATCAGTAATAATAACAAGAGCACCCATCACATAGTAGGTACTCAGCAAACAGCAGCTCCCTGGACCTGGGGAGTGAGAAGTTGGAAGCGGTCAGCCAACAGCCACCTACACTCGTGCAGGAGGAGTCGGAGCTGCAGGAGAGGGACAGCCGTGACCCTTCAGGACACAGGTGGGGAAGCTGAGGCCTAGACAGGGAGGCCTCGCCCAAAGTCAGAAGCAAGGTCTGTCCCTAGAGCCTTGGTTTCCTAGGCCAACACCTCATCTTCATGATAAACTCCACCAGCCCAAGGAGGGAGGTGATATGTGACACCCCTGGATTCCAGGTAGCCACACTCACTCCCAAGGACAGTTCTGTAAGGGTGGGAATTCAGGCTGAAGCTCGAGGGCCTCTGTGGAAGGCCAAGGCCTTGCCCCCACATGAGGCAGATGCAGCTTCTTGACTTGATGGAGCCCGGGAAGCTGGCTGTCCTGCAGATCAGGAAGGGAACGAGGGCCCAGGGGAAGCCCATCCTGGGCCCTGGTTCCCTGCACTTTTAGCAGCTGTGGGCATCAACATGGCCATCCAGCCAAGCAGCCCCTGGCTTCCCTGGGGATCTCAGCCCTTGACACAGGTCTGGTCTCCCTGGCCATCTTCCCTCAAGACCCTCTTTCTACTGCCTCCACCCCTTCCCGCCCCCCACCACTCCTCGGGTCAGCGAGACCCCGCAGCATGGCAGTGCCATTCACCACAGGCCTGAGTGACCCCTGAAGCCCACGCCCTTTCCACTTGGTCTCACTGCCACCCGGGGGTCCCCAGCTGCTATTTCTTATCAGTGCCCCTAGGCCTCTTCCCCGGGGACAGAACTTTCTGAACTTTCCACCTTCCACACCTCCTTTCTGAAGGAGCCTTGTTCCCCAAGTGGAGATAGTGATGTTGAGGCCAAAGAACAGCTCCCAGGGCCAGAGGCCGCCGAGGTGCTGTCAGGCAAGGGCAGCTGTCACAGCCAGCTCAGCCTGAGCACCTGCTTGGCAGGAAGTTAGAAGGGGACTTTGCTGGAAATCTGCCTTTAATCTTGGCTTCCTGTTTTCTGCCCTGGGGGACCGCCCAGAAGGTCTGAGTTTCAAACCATTTCACACCAGCTTCTCTAAACTGTCATCTCAGAGCCAAGGGGGAGGGGAGGAGGCAGGAGGGAGAGAGGAGAGGTCCTCGCCTTCCCAAGGGACCCTGGGAACACAGAACAGTCCTGCCATAAAGGTGCTTAAACTCTGGACTTCCCGGCAACCAACCACCCATCCAACTCTGTGGAGAGCTAGCCGTGCTCATGTTGTTAAAATGCAGCCAGGAGTCCTGAGCTCCGTGCTCCCCATCCTGCGTTTCCAGACTCTCTTTTTATACTCCCCCCAGGGTGGAGACTAGTGGCCCAGCCTGGGAGAGCGAGTGCTGAAGCCTACCAAGCAGAGCGGGGGTGCTCCTCTTAAATTTCCTTCCCAGTCCTAAAACCCAAGGACCTTCCTCCTGGGATGCTTTCCTTGCCTACAGTCTGCTGAGTTCTGAGGCCATTTGGTGCTCCAGGCTTTGGAGCTCCTCAGACCCAAATCCCAGTCCTGGGAGGGTAGGACTCTGGGGAAGTTCTTTACATCATTCAAGCCTCAGTGGCCTTGTCTGTAGAACTTGGCTCCAAACGCCGACCTGACATCTCCACGTCTCACAGGGGCCTTACACCCGGTTTGTCCAAATCAGCTCTTGAGTGCTCCCCACACTTGCCTTCTCCCAAGTCCTCCGCACTGTGGCAAAGGAGCCCCATCTTTTCCCAGATGCTCCAGCCATACCCAAGGATTAGGCCTGCTTTCTCCTGTGGCCTCACTCCCCACAAACAGCACCCGAGCAAGAGCTGTCATGTGGCTCCTCTTTGTCCGTGGGGACCCATGCCCATCACCTCTGGGTCCTCACTGGCCTTATAATAAAATCCAAACTCTGGGGCACCTGGGTGGCTCAGCCAGTTAAGCATCTGCCTTTGACTCAGGTCATTATCCCTCCTGGGATCAAGCCCCCCATCCGGCTCCCTACTCAGTGGGGAGCCTACTTCTACTTTTCCCTCTGCCCCTCCCCCTGCTTGTGCTCTCTCTCTTTCTTTCTGTCAAATAAATAAATACAATCTTTAAAAAAATAAAATAGGGGCCCCTGGGTGGCTCAGTGGGTTAAAGCGTCTGCCTTCAGCTCAGATCATGATCCCAGGGTCCTGGGATCAAGCCCTGCATCAGACTCTTTGCTCAGCAGGGAGCCTGCTTCCCCCCACTCTCTCTCTCTGCCTGCCTCTCTGCCTACTTGTGATCTGTCAAATAAATAAGTAAAATCTTAGAAAAAAATAATATCTAAACTCATGTAATAAGACACCTGGCCCACAAGGCGCCCCAGGATCTGGCCCTTCCTCCAATACCTCTCTTCCCCACTTGTGGACTGTGTCCCCTTGGCCTTCTGACCAACCTTCAAGCTGCTGAGCCTCTGTGCTTGGCTCCACTAGTCTGTGCTCTTCCACCCAGCATTCATGCCTTCCTGTCTTCCACCACAGCATCTAATCACCCCCTTTGCTTATCCTGCTGGGCGAGAGCCATGGGGGCCTTGCTTGTGCCTTCCTCTCCAGCCTTCAGGACTGTAGCAAGCACTTAGTAGGTGTTCAATAAGGTTTTGTGGAGTGAGTGAATGCTAAGGGACTGGGGAAGTAGGAAGTTAGCTCTCCCCCTAGAGCCCACCCAATGGGCCAGGGTACTTAATTGGTTTGTCTTCTGGACCTGGGGTTCAGGGAGGGTAAAAAAAAAAATGTATTTCATTCTGCTGTGGAGAGGCAGAGCCAAAATTCAAACGCAATTCTATTTGACTCTAAAGTTCACACTTGTGGCCGTAGCAAACCAAGGGAGAAAAATCACATGTGTGGGGGATAAAGGAAGATGGCTTGGTGACAAAACTGGGACAAGAATTAGAGCATTTTCCCCAAATCCCCACAGTCCTTTCCCATTTCACCAGCTGACCCCGTGGGGGGAGGGGAGCTGTCAACTTCTTCCTTTCAGAAGCCTTCTGCAGAGCTGCTACTTTCCTCCAGGCTGAGAGGTGGCCCCACACAGCTCTCCCTTATCATTCCATCTTGACCTCAGAGGAAAGAAAGGGAAACCAACCAGGGCTGAGCACCCTCCCCCACCGCCACCCCCAGGGCGGTTATCTTGCTGAATCTGCAGCATCTCTCATGAGCATAAGGATATTTTGAGCCTCATCTTACAAAAGAGGAAACTGAGCTCAGAGACCTTAAGTAGTTAGCCCAAGGTCACACAGCTAGTCAGTGGCTCAGCTGAGATTTAACTTAAGATTTGAACCCCCAATCCGTGCTTTTTTTCCATTACACAGCACTCTCTGAGACTGGATATCTCCTCAAAGGGTAGAGGTGTGACTACTACCTCCCCCCTTTTTAAAAATAATTAATCAATTTTTGAGAGAGCTGGAAGAGTGCCCACGTAGGGGGTGGGGGATAGAGGGGGACGGAGAGAGACTCTTAAGCAGGCTCCACTACCCAGCGCGGAGCCCAATGCCGGGCTGGATCTCATAACCCTGAGATCATGACCTGAGCCAAAATCAAGAGTCGGACGCTTAGCCGACTGCACCACCCAGGCGCCCCTATTTCCCTCCTTCAAGGGCTAGCCCCTTACTGGGAAGCTGGCCCAGGGGTGCAGTGGGTCACAGGGCGAGCCTGTGGTTTGTCTGGGGAGGCACACCCAACTCGTGCTCCTGGCATTTGAGGCTCTTTGCACACTCAGCCATGCTGTCTCTCCTGCTCACTCTCCCATTACTGCCCATTACTGTCCCTCTCATTCGTTCAGTCTGGGTATACTACACTTTGCCAGTATGCCTTATTTCCCCCACCAGACAGTGCCCCTCCTCTCTACCCACCCAACCCTGATTCTTCCTCCAGGGCCCAGTCCCTAAGAAGTGTCTTGATGCCTCCTACCTACGCCAGAGTCTGGTTTCTCCTCCATCACTAACCACCGCACCCTGCCCCCCCCAACACACACAACCACACACACTGTCTGCTTCTGTAGCTCAGAGCAGACCACTTCCCTGCTCCTCATTAACTATGACATGTAACAGTGGTACTTAGCTGGGGGCTGATCATGTGCCAACCACTGCGCACTAAGCACTTTAAATGATTTAACTCATTTCCTCACCACAAAGCCTTAAGAAATTGGTGCTATTATTTCCCCCATTTTAAAATGGGGGAAATCATAGCACAGAGTTTAAGTAACTTTCCCAATGTCACACAGCTACTGCCAACAACTTCATTGCCTCCAGGCTGAAAATAAAGTCCAAGAAAGTCCCACGACGTTCGTTGGCTCTCTTGTCCCTGCAGAGACCCCCATCTCCCCCCACTCTCCTGAACCCACCCAGCAAACTGCAGCCATACTGAGCTATTTAGGGTTCCCGAGCCTTCAAGTGTTCCCATCATTCCCCGCCTTCGTCCTGGCTGTTGTTCCCCCACCTGCGCTCCCAGTCCTACTAAGCGTTCCCGCTAGCCCTCCCCTCTTTCCTCTTCCTGTGGACCTCCCACACCACCTCTCCACCTTTCTCAGCAGTTTCTTCGCACTTGTTTGTTGGCCTGTCAGTTATCCTACTGAGAACCCCCTGACAGTAAGGTGAGGTGGCCTAGCAGACTTCAGAGCAGAACCTGTCACGTTGTCAGAGCCAGGAAACATTTGAATGAGTGAATGAATGCTTACTAGTAGCCGCGAATGAGGCCTACTCTTCACTACAGATCCGAGGACAGAGGCCCAGGTCACGCCTCAATCGCCTCTGCATCGGGGCACCGGAGCCCAGAGAAGGCTCTGAGGTCGCCCCACTGCGGCCTGGTGGGCCTTCGCGAGTGGGACCTTCCCGAGCCTTCAGCGCGGGCCCGCCGGTGGGGGCAGGGCGTGGGCGCGGACACACCCCCCGCAAGTGCCGCCGGTGCCCAGCAGGGGGCGCCGCTCCTCCGGCCCACGCCCCGCCGCGCGCCGGGCAGGCCCCCTCGCGCAGGCGCGCTGCCGCGGGCGGAGGATCCGGGCTGCGCTTCCTCTCGCCAGGCCTGCGAGCTTCCTCCCAGCGGAGCCCCGGGCAAGCCGAGCTTGGCCGCCGCCGCCGCCGCCACCGCAGCCGTCCTCCCGCTCCCGCCCCACCCCGCACCCTGCCCGGGGGGCCTGCCGGGGTGGGGTCCGAGCGGGACTACCGCCCCCCCGCGCCGCCGTCGGGGCCGTCCCCCGGCCAGCCGTCCCTCCCGCCCCAGCCAGCCCGTGGTCGCCAGAGCCTCCGGGGCGTGGAGCGCGGGGAGTCTCCGCGGCCCCCGATCCAGCGTTCGGGGCAGCCCCCGGCAGCCCGCGCGACGTTCCAAACTCGAACCTCGGTGGCGGCGTTCGGAAGCGGAACTCTGCCGGGGCCGCGCCGGCTACATTGTTTCCTCCCCCCGACTCCCCCCCGCCCCCCTTCCCCCGCCTTTCTTCCCTCCCCGACCCGGGCCGCGCGGCCATCCCCCTGCCTCTGTCTGGCCGTCCCTCCTCCCCCTCTTTTCGCACCAATACCTCTTTGTACCGCACCCCCCCGGGGACCCCTGCGCCCCTCCCCTCCCCCCTGGCCGCATGGACCGTCCCGCAGGCCGCTGATGCTGCCCGCAGCGAGGTGGCCCGGACCGCAGTGCCCCGAGAGAGGTGAGTGCTTGGAGAGTCTGGAGGGGGTGGGCGTCCGAGTGCTTCCCGAGGGAGTGAGGGTGGAGGTCGCGCGTCCCGCTTCTGTTGCTTCCGTTACAGCTGCGGTCACGTCCACTCCCATCCCCCACCTCTCTTACCCCCCTCCTTCCCGGTTCGAATTCTCCCGGGAGTCACTGTCAGCCCGACTGGGAGGGGAGCTCACCAGGGAGGTGCTGCCCTGTGAGCCCCACGGACTTGTCTCAGGCCACTCCGAGTCTGTCCGCTCTTTGCCTCCCCCTGTGTCAGGGCTGGCTGGAGCCTGGAGGGAAGGGGCAGCATTGGTCAGGACCCTGGAGAATGGACACTTTGCTGTCCCTGCCTGTCCAGGCCCTCCCTGCAGGTCCCCTGGCCTGCCTTGTTCTGAACCCTCCCTCATTCCCCCACCGAGGAGCCAGCTGGCTCTTAGGAAGCCCAGGGCCCACCACCTCCCTTGAACTTGCCAGAGGTTGAGCCTCTCCACCTCCCAGAAGACCAGGCCTAAGCCAAAGGACCTGTGACCCTTGGGTGGGGAAACTGGGCAGGGCAGTCTATGTGGGTGGACATAACACTGGGCATTAGGACGATGCTCCCACCTCCTGGCAGCCTGGTCATTTCATTCTCCCAGACTCCTCAGGGCCCAGGCCAGGTGTCAGGAAGAGGCGTGTCCAGCCACCAGAGCCTTGGAGCATAACTAGAGGTTCACCTCCCCTCCCATTTTGGGGACTAGTGTACTGAGGCTCAGGGGATGGAGTTGCTACCCCATGTCTCTGGCAGAGTCAGGCTGTCTGTCCTTTCATTCTCTGCTCCGCCGAGCTGGACTGCCGTGGGTACCTTCACCCACCAAGGACCCAGGCCCCCAGCTTGACCCAAGGGACCTTGTGGGGTGAACACGTGCTTCCCAAAGAGGGCTTCCGGGCCCAGCTCTGCCAAGGTCTGGGCTTAGGCGGCATTGGTCCTACCCGTGGGATTTCCCCTGGGTGCCCGAGGTGGGTCCCACCAGCAGGGGATGTGGTGGGAAGGGGCGCCGTGTCTGGTGTGGCCCTGGCGCTCAGCTGAAACAGCCTGGTGGTCCTTCCTGCCCCAGGCCTCCCACACATGTGGCCCAGCTGGCCCAGGAACATGAATGGAATCCAGATGGGGAAGGTGAGAGCCCCGTTTCCACAGCCTTGGCACAGGAGTGTTGCCACAGTGGGCACCATAGGGGCTCTTTTCCAAGCTCCCCACACTTGGGTGTTTCCAGTGTCTTTCATGGTGGGGCCCTAACAGGAAGAGGGCAGAGGCAGCAGGAGGGAGGCTGGGGGTGTGGTGGTATCCTCTTGCTCCCTGGAGGTTAGGAGGTTCCCTGGAGGATGTTGAACTGTGTCTGGGCCTGTTTGGGGCCACTGGTAGTTTTGTCCTGCTCAAGACTCTGCCCTTGATGTAGAGTTTTTTTCCAGTTGCCCCGACATGCATAGTAGAGGGGACCCAGATGTGGTGGGCCTATGAGGCTCCCCACACCCAGCCCTAACGTCTTTCCAGCCTGGGGGCCTGGGGCTGAGGCCCGAAGGTTGGGGGCTTTCCTACCGACTGTGAGCTGTATGGGGATGACCCCTGGGTCCCCAGGCCTTTGTAGAAAAGGGTCTGGCTTCAGGTTAGCACAGTTGCAGAGATGTGTTTTTTATCTGGGGAGCTTGGTGTCTTCCTGCCTCTCGGAAGTGGCTGCTCTTCTCTCTGTGTTGGCTTAGGGGCGAGGAAGGACCAGATGATGGTCACCAGGGCCACTGCAGGGGGCACCGGACCTCAAGAGGCTGAGCCACCGTGGAGCAGCCCCGAGTACAGATGGGGGCTGAGGCCCAGGATTCACAGTGTGGGACGCAGCTGCCTGAGCAAACTGCCAGTTGGCCTCATAGGGCAGAACAGCCTGGGTCCAGTTCTGGCCTCTATCTTTTGAGGCATTTTGAAGCCTTGACATGTAGTCCCCAAAGAGAGAGGTGTTTGGTCTGAGGGTCCAGGAAAGAGAAGGTAGGGAGAGGCCTGCAGGTGCCTGAGGGGCTGTTCCGTCGTATCTGAAAGGCCGTCCCGTGGAAGATGTCCCAGAGGTCAGGGCCAGATCTGGGGGCGGGGGGGGGGGGGGGCAGTCAGATCCCAGGGAAGCAAATGTGAGCTCAGGAGAAAACTATGTACGTATTACTTTCTTAATGCATAAAGTAGTAACACAGCACCACAGAAAACTTAGAAAACACCACAAGAATCACAATTTCTTCATCAGAGGAGCAACTGTTTGCATTTTGGAGTTCCCTCCCTGTCCTTTCCTGACATGTTTTTTCCTTCCTTGCTGTTGTCATTTGAATATGTGCACCATGACACCTTTTTTCTTTTCAGTTCTGTGTCTCTGGGCATTTTCTTACGCTACCACACAGGGTGTAACTTCGCCACCAGATTGCAGGCCTCCCCCAAGCCCCCTGACTAATCTCGTTGTTCCACGTCGCAGTGGGCGCTATAGCTGGTGGGACCACAGGCCCCCAGAGCAGCCTGGGGTATGGCAAAGAGCGGGCAGCTTGGCACCCAGCCGATGTGGTCCTGGGCCCAGCCCCACCGTTAAGGTTAGTCACCTCAGAGATGGGGATCCTTTGCCACGGGGTGGCCATACATGGGGCAGAGGGCGATATGAGGAGTCCAAACGAACTGACCAAGGTACTAGAAGGTACCCAGCACCATCCCTAGCCACGGGTAAGCACTTTATAAGGAGAGATTGGCACAGAGTACCCACTGCGGGCTCCCTCAGTGTGTGGGGATGACGCCTGGGCCAGGGATGACTAGTCTTGGTCCACGGAGCCCTTTGAACCCTCTGTTCTTGAGGTACTGGACTACACCCGCCAGTGCCTGTCCCACCTCCTTGGCCTTCCCCGCTCCCCATCACCACGGCACTGGCTGGTCCAGGACCTGGACCTGACCCTCCCTGTCCCCCTTTGGTCTCCCGGCTCCAGAGCTGACTGGACAAGGCCTCTCCTCTGAGAGCCTGCCTGCCTTCTGCCCCAAGCTAGCTAATGCTACTTCCTAGGCCACCCCAGGTTTCCCTAGCAGAGTTGGAGGCCTACTTAGCTTGGGAAAACCACTACTTGGGCAATGAGCCCAGGCATCCTGAGCCCCAACCCAGGGATGGCATGCCAGCCTCATCTCCCTACCCTTTCCCAGTGGCGGGGGTGGGGCCGGGAAGGGAAGAAAACTGGTGGTGGCTGGGGGTGGGGTGGCAGGGTTTCTGGCCTCCCAGATGGGAGTTGGAAGGGAGCATAGGTGCTCCACAAATCAGTGGGGAAGTCCGGTGTGTTAGAGGCCTCCTCTTCGCCAGGTGCTACCTGGGTCTGACCTGAGTGTGTACAGCTGTGACACCCCCTGCTTCCTCTCCCTGGGCTTCTGCGGAGACCAGAGTAACTGGGAGTGCCCTCCTGGAGCCACGCCTTGGGCAGTAGGAGGAAATCAGTCTCAACTTGGCACTCCTGGGCTTGAGAGACCATATTCCCAGGTGACTTTAGGGTAATCCAGGACTAACCTAGGCAGGAGGTCCTCCGCCAGGTGGCCCATTCAGTGCAGAGATCCCCCAGGCACCTGATCTCAGAATCTAGCTGCTAGAGTTCGCCTGTGGAGTGTCTCCCTCCTCCCTGGTCTTGGTGCAGGGGAAGTGGGCATTACAACTACCCTCCTGTCCCACAGCTTAGGCTGGGATTAGGTCACTGGGTGGGGTCCCCTCCAAGATGCTGGCCTGGCTGGGGCAAGCCCTTTGGGTGTTTCTTGGTCCCCCCGCCTTGGTTGGGGACAGGATGGGTGGAGGAGCAGGCTGCCCCCAACGGCGGGCAGGGAGCACTGCCTTCCTCCCTCCTCTCCTGTGGGTCCCTTCATTCAAGGGCTGGAAATAGAATCCGCTAAGTAATGATTAAAGTCAAATTCAGACCTAAAAATAAAGAGCTGGTAAAGGAAGAGCTAGTGTGCTCCCTGCCTGGCTGAGGGGAGAAGCGAGCAGGGCGAGGCTAGCTTCCCGGGAGAGGCCAAAGCCCGCTGGGGAATCAGGACTCCTCCACCAGTCGGGGGAGGGCATCTCTTTTTTCCGGCCCCAGTTGGGTAGTCTAGCCACACCAGAGAGAGAATCCCATTTTAACCCTGGGGAGACCGAGGCCCAGAAGGGGGAAGTGTTTTGTCCAGCCACTGCCCAAGAGCTCTCCTTGGCAGGCACCCAGGGACCCAAGGGCCCCACGCAGCCCAGTTCGTCCTTTCTGCCTGCTCAGTTTCTCTTCCTGGTTTTGAGGTACTGTGATGAGAGGAGCTTCTCATCACACACCAGCTATGCACGCCTCGGGGGTGCTGGGCCTCTGACCGCAGCTTCCCTCCGTCCCCCTGCCTCCCCCCCCCCCCCCGTCTCCGCCCCTTCCGTGATCGGGGGCCCAGAGCTGCAGGAACAAGCAGAAGAGAGGCACCCCCACCCCCGCCTGTGCTGCTCTCCGCACAGTTGGAAGTTTTGTAGGGGTGAAAACCTGGGTGTCATCTGATGCCTGCCCACCCTGCCTTGGCTGCTGCTTCTCAGGCCTGTCCAGCCCCACCCCGGTCTCTATGTTGGTCCTGGGTACCTGTGCTGGCGTCCTATGCCATAGGGAGGCTGGAAGGGAGAAGGAAGGAGGAACCCCAAGAGCTCCCCTGCTTGCCAGCAGAGACCAGACTTAGAGAGGAGTCGGGGGAGCCTGTGGTTCAACTTCCTGTCATGGCTGGTGGGGAGCTCAGAAGCTGGGGGCGGTCTGCGTAGGCTGGAGCAGCCAGGAGGGCTTCCTGGAGGGGAAAGGCCATGAAAATCAAGAAGTTTTAAGCTCCTTGCTTGGAGTTTCTGCCTTCTCTAGGGTTGCTGGCTTCACTAGTAGCTAGATGGCCGTAGGCAAACTCTTGGTCTCTCCGTGCAAAGCAGAATGTGGCAGAAGATTAATGAGTGGGCACACGAATGTAACCTCTGCTTCCCAGAGCAGGAGGGCCAAGCTCTAGGCAGATCTCCCTTCAGCTACCTGCTCTCACCTAGCTGCCCATTTTCAGAGGGTCATTTGTGCTGTCCAAGGAAAGGCTGGGATTTTTCTCCTGACCAAATTCAGACAGATCGGAGTTCAAATCCCTACTCTGCCCCCTTGGAAACTGGACAACCTGTCAGCCTGGTTCCTCCTGAGTCAAACAACGATCAACAGTAAAACCTCACAGGGATTTTTGAGGAGTAAGTAAATAACACAGGGTTGGGTCATTGGGCCGTCATCCCCGTGCTTTCATTCTCATGGTCTTGTGCCCATTTCATTTCATTTTCATCACCCATCCTGCCAGGGGAGGGTGTTGATAATCTCCTTCTCCATCAGGTGTGTAGCAAGACTATAAGTCCTTTGTGTTGGGCCCCCATAGTTTTACCTTTTGAACTATGTGTTTTGTGGGACACAGTCCTGAGACAGACCAAGAATCTGGAGGCCAAAGTTCTAGGCAGTTCCTGAACCTCTGGGCCTCAGCCCCCCACCAGTAATGTGCATAGGAGACTTCAGGATAAAGGACAAGGACACTCGTGATTTTTAAGTGGCTGTTGGAAGTTAGCGCTGAGAGGCTGTATGTAAATGTAGGCAAATGGCCATGCAAAGCCTGCAGCCTGTGCTGGGGGCCAGGGGGACAGAGGCCTGTGTGAGGGCCCTGGGGAAGGCCCGAGTCCCTGCTGCCCAGTGCATGTAGGTAATTAGGCTCCTGAGCGGTAATTAGAAACCTTTCTGGGCTAGAAGTGTCATCTTCACACTGAAGCGGTGCCCGGGGGAGGTGGCTTCCCATTAGCCTTCTCTCACGCCAGCCCCCATCTCTCCCAAACCACTAGAGGGGATTTCCGGTCCCAGGAGTCACTGGGGGCAGGAAAAAGGCAGTGAGTTGCTATAATTTCGTTTCAAACATTTTTTAGCCATTAAGTCACCCCTACCCTTAGGGTAGGGGTCCTGAAGACTGAGGGAGGCCTAGGTGAGTGGGGAGGGAAGGCAAGCAGCACACCCAGGAGCCAAAGCAGGGCCATCCTTCCAGCCCTTTCTTTACCCCCAGGGACATTTGGGCGTCTCGGTGGGTCTTGCGTGCCAGACTACAGTGCCTGACCCTGAGACACGTGTGCAGTGGGTATGCTGAGCGCTCTGGGCCGCCTTCCTGGGTCAGCGGGCCCCTCCAGCCCCACAGCCTCACGGCCTGGTGTGTGGCCTGGGTGTCATGGTGCCCTTAGCCTGAGTGTCCTTTGCAGAACCAGAGGTGGGGCTGATCTTACTGCTGCCAAACCAGCCCAACTGCTGGCAGCCCCGCCCTCCTCAGGTGCTCCGCTGCCTTATCTGAGGGGCGTGCCTGAATCTGGAAGCTCAGTTTTGCCTGTTATCTGTCCTGTGACCTGTCAGAACTTCCGGCTGGTCAGAACCTTGGTGCACCCCCACCATGAGCCGCCTTCTGCCGTCATTAACTCTTCCATACCACAGTTTTGGTTGCTTAATCCTGGCCTAGGCTAGCACCTGCTCGACGCCCTCCCCCTGAAATTGCTTCCACTGAAACCCTCCCAGTTCCAGCTCCCCTCCCCTTCTTCCCGGAAGCTTTCCCGGGTTGCCCCTGTCTCTTCTGTCTGTGGGGACTCCAAGTACCCCTGGCCATGACTGACTGGTAGCCAGGAGGACAGAAGCAGGGCAACATTTTGGTGGTGGCCTTAGGCTGGGCCCACAGGGGAGACAGATGAGTGGGGTTCCTAGAGCCCCCTGGGGTCTCATGGGTCCTTTCCTCCTTTCCATCCTGGCCCACCTAGCAGGGGCTGGTCCACAGTGAGGCTCCAGGAACCCTGGCTCGAAGAAGGAGAAGGTATAGTGAACCTGTTTGTTGCCCTGGCGGCCGCCCCTGCCCCCCAGACTCTCCAGCTGGGTCCTGTGGCAGAACCAAAGTCTCTGGGGGCCATGGCCTGAGTTCCCCCCAGGTCTCTTGTGCACTTCCCCTTTTCAGTGGGTATTTTTAGTTGGGTGTAAACAGTTCCTGAAGGCTCCCACGCCCCACTGGGCAGTGGAGTTTTGGTGAAAGGGGCAGGGCAGGAGACCCTTGACCTGCCCTAGCCTCTGGCAAATGCTAGGCCGTGGTGGTCCATGGCTGCCCCCAGGGCAGGGAAAGAGCAGCCTGGGAGTTTTTTGGGCTCCTGGTTCTCCTCTCTTCCCCCCTCCCTGCCAGCCTGGGCTACCAAGAAAGGCCTGCCTGAGGCTGCAGCCACTGACCTCAGTGCTTGGGCACAAAGCCCAGCCTGTTCCCGGGACCCCAGCACAGGGGCTGCTGGGAGCAGAGTTTGGGGCAGGAAGTCAGAGTGAAGCACTGACTTCACAGAGTTCCAAAGCCCCCGTCCCCTGGTCCTCGGCGGGTGTGCCGACAGCTGCTGTCCCTTTGGGGTTAAATATAGTCCCAGCAGTTAGGGGACCTTGGTGTGGCATGGCCTAGCTTCCTCCTTTCCTTTGTTGGTTCATTCATTCATTCGGTACTCATTTACTGAGCAGCCACTCTGGGCTCAGCCCATGCTAGGGACATGAGTCAGCTCCCAGCCTTCCCCCCCCCCAGAGCTCCCAGGCCAGGATCAGTGAGGTTCTCACCAGAGCCCAGGGATGTGTGAGAGGCTGTGGAGGCCTGGAGCCGTGGGCACAGCTGGGGAACCAAGGAAGGCTCTTGGCAGGGGGGTGGGGTTCAAAAAGTGGTTTATTTTCAATCTTATTTTTAGGGAGAGGTTAGTAATAGATACATGCGGTTTTTGAAAAAAGAGAAAAAAAAAGTCAAAAAGGACAAAATAGCAAATACACAGTGAAAAGTAATTTTCCCTTAAACTTGACTCCCCTCACTTCCCAGCCCAGAGACAACTCGTGTTGCCAGTTTCCTGGCTTTCAAGGATAATCTGTGTGTATTTGAGTTTAGGGATGATTTGTATGTCCCCTGCACCATGTCTTTTTTCACAGCCTCGTATTCGTAGTATTTAAACCTACTAAGAAGCCAAACTAGAGCTCCTGGCCGGCACTGTGGGTAGAGCCCGCGACTCTTGATCTTGGGGTCGTGAGCTTGAGCCAGGTCGGGCGTAGAGATTACCTAAAAGATTAATAATAATAGGGGCACCTGAGTGGCACAGTTGTTTGAGTGGCGGACTCTTGATTTCCACTCAGGTTGTGATCTCGCGGCCATGAGATCAAGCCCCTCTTCCGGCTCTGCGTTCCACGGGTCATCTCCCTGTCCCCGCACTTGTGTGTGCCCTCTCACATGGTCTCCGTAATAAATAAAATCTTTAAAAATAATGACAATTATCATAAAAAGCTGAAATAATCATATAAGGAATACCCACACATCCCTTAACATTTGTCCGCATTTGGTTTGCCTCTTTTATATACCTACATGTGTGTACATGGGGCTTGGTGCTGGTTCGTCTGAGTGTCAGTTACAGCCATCTATCTTTCATTTCCAAGTCCTTCAGCATTCACTGCTTACATAATTGGAGCACCGTGATCACGCTTAAGAAAATTGCTGTTAAAATTCCCTAATATTACCTAACATTTCCATTTTTCCGACTGTCATCCACTGATTTTTATAGCTACTATTTTTCTCCCTCTGAGCCAGATTCCAATTCAGGATCACTCATTGAATCTCGTTGTCCTGTTGCCTTCTCCCTTTTTTCCAGCTTTATGGAGCTGTGACTGACATACAGTGTTGTGTGAGTTTAAGATGTACAGCAAGGGGACCTGATGTACGTGTGTTGCTAAACAGTTACCTCAGTGGGCTTGGTCAACACCTGCTCACCTCCAGTAAATTCCATTTTGTTGTTGTGTCCTGTGTCTCTAGTGTCCTGTTTCATCGAGAACATTCTCCAGCCCCTGTTCATTTGTTTTGTCTTTTCTTTAAAGATTTTATTTTTCATTTGTCAGAGACAGAGCATAAGCAGGGGGAGCAGCAGGCAGAGAGAGAGGGAGAAACAGGCTCCCCGCTGAACAGGGAGCCCGATGTGGGACTTGATCCCAGGACCCTGCCATCACGACCTGAGCTGAAGGCAGAGGCTTAACCCACTGAGCCACCCAGGTGTCCCCTTTGTTTTGTCTCTCAAGACACTAACTTGGAAAGTCCCGGCCAGTTGTTGAGTCTGTGCCTGATGGCATCTTCCTGATTTTAGTTAGGTTGACGGGCCCTGCGGGAATCCTACCCCGAAATCCTAGCAGGAGGCACTGGTGTCATTTCTTTAATCATGGGTGATGCTTAATTCGGTTGCATGGCTAACAGTATATCTGCCAGGTCTGCCTGTTGTGCAGGGGCTGCGGCTTTCTGAGTAATCTGTGGGGTGGTCCCTGAAAGCCGTCACCCTGTCCCGTTCCCCCCAGAAGCTTTTTCTTAAGTGACTTCAACTGGCTTTTTGCTTTTCCACTTGCTTTGCCGTCTGGTGCTCTGTGCTCTCAGCCCCTAAAGGTCTGTTCAGGCCCCGTCACCACCGGAACGGTCATTCCCTCTTAGGGATAGCTGGCTGTCTCTTCACTTGGTCCCTCACTGATGGACATAAAGATCATCTCCCAGTCTCTTGCTGCCACAGACAAGGATTTTGTAGGCACACGTGAAACAGAAGCAATTCCTCAGGTGCGCCCCGGAGGTTGAGAGGAGGAAGGAAGCTCCTTGGGGTAGAGAAGAGGGAGGGAGTGGAGAAGGCAGGCCAGGCAGGGAGGTGGAAATCACAGGCAGGTCACAGGTCCGGCTGGGTGTGGGAGAGCCAGCCAGCAAGTCCCATAAGAGTCAAATGACTTTCCCAAGGTCATATACACACAGGAAATTGGTGGTAGGGCCAGAAGCAGGACTGAGAGTCCCCCACTCCCAGAACAGTGTTCCTGTACTGCCTCCCCAAAGTGGCCTGAAAGGCACACAGAACCCCTGTGTGCCTGGCCCAGGCAGGCTTAGAGGCCTAGGTTTGCTACAGCCCCTCCCAGCCATTCTGGCTCTTCGCCTCTGACCCAGAGGGGCTTGGCCCCTTGCCCGCAGGAGGGAGACTGCTAAGCCGCCCCGGGGCTCGGGCTCGGGCTCAGGACTTCACCAGGGAAGAGCTGTCAGAGCCCATGGCTCGCACTCGGCATTTCCGTGCAAAGGCAGGTCTCGCTCCTGGTGCGGGAGGTACCCACTCCAGTCTCCAGAGGCGGCCTGGCTGCTGCAGGGTTTTCACCAACACATTGTACAGATGAGAAATCAGGTCCGAAAGTTCTAGCCAGCAGAAAAAAGGGGAAGGACCAGCTCCTTCCCCTGCTTTCCAAATCTATGGTCGCAGCCCCCTGAGGAACCCCCACCACCACTGCAGCCAGCCTTGTCCCTCCTCTGGGCCCTGCTTCTCTCCTCCCCTGTGCTCTCCCAGGCCCACAGCAGCTCCTAGGGTGTGGTGAGGGGGGCCTTGGGGCATCTGACACCTGCATCTGACACCTGAGCAGGGCAGGGCGCTCACTTGAGGTGTAAACATCAGGCAAGGCCACCTTGCCTCCTTGACCCGGCTCAGGGTCCCTGTCTGTAAAATGGGGTAAGAGTAGCCTCAGTCGTTACAGGATTTGATGAGCTATAGCGTGCCAGGGACCAGGCCTCGCACAGAATAAGTGCTCAGAAAACAGGGCCTATTATTATTTGTATTATTATCATCAAGTCAGCGGGGAGGCGGCCGCTGCAGCTGCGGGCTTGGAAGGGAGTGTTTGCAAACTGACAGCCGGGAGGGTGACTAATGGTGTCCTGCCCTCCCTGGTGGAGTGGTGGTGAGTCTGGGGATGGGGGGGTGGGGGAGGCATGGGGGTGTGGAAAGCTAGCAGAGCCCCTGTCCAGAAGGCCCTGAAGATCAGGGACCCAACCAGCCCTCATTTGGGAACCCTAATTCGGGAACCTTCATTCGGGTTGTGGGCTGTCCACCCCTAACTAGCTATAGGGCTTTACCCAAGCTGTTCAACCTTGTGAGCCTCAGTTTCTACTTGTATAAAATGGGGGTAAGACGAGCTCACAGCTCACCACAGTTGGTGGACCACAAGAGCCCAGCGGGTGGTTCCTGTCCCCAACTCAGTCGTGTGAATGTGTGTTTGGGGTTGGGGGGGTGGGGAGTCATATCTGCTCAGCCTTGTTGGGCCCCAGTCTCCCTGTGCAGACAGCAGAGATCCATGGGCTGGCCTCTGGGGACAAAAAGCACAGTGTATCCTGGGAGGAAGGGTCACCTTTTTGTCTGCTGGGGGCAGGGGTTATGTCAAGCCCTGCACCAGACCTTCTCAGTCCAGGGGTCTTACTCTGCTCTGTCCACAGCCTGCGTGTGGGGCCTGTCCCTCCCTGCCTGTCAGGGTGAGGGATCTGAGGCTCAGAAGGGTTGAGTCATTCTTCCGAGTTGCAAACTCAACAGAGCCAGGTCTGCCTGACCAGAAGCAGGAGCGAGGCCTTGGAAGGGGTGCTGCTTCTCCCTGGCTTCTGCTCTCCTCAGCCACACGCTTCTCTGCCGAGGCCCTGGGAGCAGACCGTGGTTCCTCACTTAGGCGTTTGAAGCCCCTGCTGACCTGCAGTGTTGATGCCAGGCAGGCCACCCCCCCACAAACTAGCCCCCGCTAGCAGACTGCCAGTGTGCCCGGATGGTCAGGGTGTGCTTGCCAACTCCTCCCGTGGGCTCACAGCCAGGCCCTTTGCTCTCAGTGGTCCCTGTCTACCTGACCTCCTTGCTCTGCTGTCACCCCAGCCCGGGCCACCCTTCCGGCTTGCCTCCTGTACCTAAGCTCTCCATTCTTCAGGGCTCAGTTCTGGGGCTCCCTCCTCCAAGAAGCCCGCCGAAGCTCTGCAGTCCTTGTTCACCTCACACGCCCCGGGACATGCACTCAAGCGTTGCCTCCCCCTACCTGGCCTGGGGGAGGTGGCATTGCAGCCTGGCCCTAGACCTTGTCCATCCTGTCCAATGAGCCTGGGAACGGGACTCCTGGGGGTTTCCTCCTGATATACTGCAACCGTGGAGGAGTCTGCGGCCTGTCTGAGCCTCAGCCGCCTCAGTCTCCTGTCTGGTAGCAGAGAGCAGGAGCCCCAGCCCCGCTGCTTCCTGAGACAGGAGCTCGGGCTCGGGGCTGGAGGGGCGCCAGGCTAGGGCCGCAGAGTATGTGCGTGCGGGACAGCGTGGCTGCTGCTCTTGGAGTGTGGCTGGGCTGGAAGCTTCTTGGAGGGGCTCTGCTTTACTGAAGTAAACCTACACTCCCAAAAGTGCCCCTGTCATAAGGGTGCAGCTCAGTGAGATACCACAAGGGAAACTCACCCCTCTTCCGGTGGCACTAGCCCTTCCCGAGGGCAGTTGCCATCCCACACCATGGACTTGGCCAGATTTTGAACTTTATGCAGTATAAATGGGATTACGCGGCCTGTGTTCTTCTGTCCGGCTTCTTAGTTAATACCACTTGGGAAATTCGTCATCGTGGTTTTGTTACTCAGAGTGTTGGTGTTTGCCGCTGAGCAGAGTACCGCACTGTGAAGCTGCACGGTTTGGCAGCTGACCCCCGACGGGCGTCTGGGCCGCCCCCAGAGCGAGGCTGGCGACAGATCGTGCTGCGCGCGTGCTCTCATGCCCATGGCAGGGGACACCTGCCCTGTGTCTGCTTGGGTGTGTACCTAGCAGTGGGGTGACGGGGCCGTGAGGTTGGCATACCTTTGACTTCAGACTTATTTCCCGGGCACATTTTTACAGGCAGCAGAACTCAGAGGCTCACAGAGAACAAGTGATTTTCCCAAGTCACATTGCACCTTCCCCAGCTTCACAGAGCTGCCTCGAGCTCCCTTTCCCCGCAGACCACACAGCTCACATCCAGACCTAGGGCTGGGAGAGGGGTCAGGTGGCACTGGTGCTGCTCCCCGCCCAGAGCTTCCTTTGCCTCTGTTGGCCATTCGGTCGGGCTGGAAGCCTCCATGGGCCTAGGGTTGGGGACCCCTCTGTCCCTGGCACTCTGTAGCCTTCATGCTCCTGCCTCCCCCTATCCAGAGCTCTCAGGCTGCTGAGGCTGGAAGAGAGGATGGATGGCCCTTGCCCGAGTCCCAGCTCTGGAGGTCTTCAGTGCTTGTTCACATCTCCGCGGGGAAGGAATGGAAGCCCAGTGATTGGGCGGGGCCAGCTCCTCACCCCCTCCCTGGTCTTCCCCTTCTCCCTGCAGCTCTCATGGTACCAAGTGGCAGGGTGGCCTTCCTGTGACACGGGGAAGCCAGATCTTTGAGAAGATGTCAGCAATCCAGGTACCACAGGAGTAGGGGTCTAGGGCAGTTGAGTGTCCCCTCCCCACCTCTGGAGGGGTGCTGAGTAGAAGAGAGAGAATGAGGGCTTGCTTCAGTCTGCTCCCCTTGGCCCAACCCTGGCTTTCAACAAAGGAAAATTCAGGGGGCGCTTTTAGACCCAAGGGCTCTCAAGATAGGAGTACAGATCTGGGGGTGGTGGGGGAATCTCAGCTGGAAGGCACCCAGAGTTCTTGGGGGTAGGGGTGGGGAGTGCCTCTCCTTGGCCCACAAAGGCAGGCCAAGAGGCTTTGACCTTGAGCGTGGGTGGGCAGGTGGGTGGAGATGGCCCCCGGGCTGCCTCCACCTGCCCACCTGTCCTGTCCTGCAGGCCGCCTGGCCTTCCGGTACAGAGTGTATTGCCAAGTACAACTTTCATGGCACTGCCGAACAGGACCTTCCGTTCTGCAAAGGAGACGTGCTCACCATTGTGGCGGTCACCAAGGTAATGGGGGGCCTCACATGGCCACACCTCGCCTGGCCTCCAGGCGTTCCTGCTGGGTCCGGTCTCCCCTGCAGGCGATGGTGGGCCTGAGAGTGTGTCTGGGCTCCCTCTCTCCAGGACCCAAACTGGTACAAAGCCAAGAACAAGGTGGGCCGTGAGGGCATCATCCCAGCCAACTACGTCCAGAAGCGGGAGGGCGTGAAGGCTGGCACCAAGCTCAGCCTCATGCCGTGAGTACTGCCCAGGAGCGGTCAGGGTCTGCGGTGTGGGGAGGGAGGAGTACAGGAAGCCCTGGTTCCCTCTAGAGGAGTCAGGGAAACAGAGAGGCTGGAGTAGGAGTGGGAATGTGTGACTTCGAGATGAGGGGAAGGGCATGGGTGCTTGACCTCAGAGGTAGGGGGTGGGCGTGGGAGGACCGGAGGAGGAAGTGTGGGAAGCAGGAGATGAGGGCCTCCTATGCCTGGCTGAGCCGGTGGGGGCTGTGGTGAGGGGCCGGGCAGAGGGAACACCTCGGAGAGTGGAGCCTGGATGACGCATGTGGGGGTTGGTGACCTCGAGCCGCCGTGAGCCATGATCTGGCCTCCCCCCAGCTGGTTCCACGGCAAGATCACACGGGAGCAGGCAGAGCGGCTTCTGTGCCCGCCGGAGACGGGCCTGTTCCTGGTGCGGGAGAGCACCAACTACCCCGGGGACTACACACTGTGCGTGAGCTGTGACGGCAAGGTGGAGCACTACCGCATCATGTACCACGCCAGCAAGCTCAGCATCGACGAGGAGGTGTACTTCGAGAACCTCATGCAGCTGGTCGAGGTGAGCCGGGCCAGCCTTCCGGTTCCGTCCCACCTCTCCTGGCCCCTGGGAGCCTGTGTGTCCCCTGCCTTGACAAAGCTGCTCTGTGCCAGGATTGCCCTCTGACCGCCCACAGTGCTGCCATAGGAAGAGTGGCACTGTCCCCATGTCACAGCCTAGGAGACAGGTTCAGAGCAGTGCAGAGACCTGCCTCAGGTCACACAGCTCTAAATCAGCGCTGCCAGGACTAGAAGCTGAGTCTGGCCAATCCCAGGGCTAGGCTTCCTTCTGGGCCCACAGAACTCCATGCCTGTCCTCCCGAGTTGCACCCCGATGGCCCCGGCCTCCTGCACCCGTACCGATGTTCCCACAGCTCCCAAGGCCAGTGCTGCCAGCCCTGTTGAGGCCATATCTGGCTTCCAGAAGCCCCAGTGGCCCCCCAGATGCCTCCTGATGCTGGGGAGGGTCCCGGGCACATCTGTACTGAGCTAGGGCTTGCCTTCTGCCTCAGGATGCTGATGAGGCCCGAGGCCCGGAGTGGTAGCAACAGCCCCGTGTCTGTCCAGCATCTGGATGTGACTGGGAAGTGGGTCACCAGTCTGAGTCTGGGGCCTCCCTAATCCTTCCCCTGGCTGGAAGTGAGAAGCCCTCCTTCCAACCCAAAGCAACTCCAGGCTTGGGGGGCTCGGCCTCCACCGCCCTCTGGCGGTTAGAGACGGGCAGTGCATGGGAGTGGCTGGTGGCCCTCATGGCTGGCCCTCAGTGCCTGCCCTGCCCTCGCAGCACTACACCTCAGACGCAGATGGACTCTGTACACGGCTCATCAAGCCAAAGGTCATGGAGGGCACCGTGGCAGCCCAGGATGAGTTCTTCCGCAGTGAGTGCCATCCCCGCCCCCAGACCTCACTTGACTCCCCGCCTTCTCCCACCCAGGCTCCCTGGCACTGCCCCCATCCCGGAGGCTCTGGAGACCTCCAGGGAGCGCCACACACACGGTCCAGGCTGTGACCGCTGTGAGCCCTGCTCTGGCTTCACCCCTCACTGACACCCCCTCCCCCTGCCAGGCGGCTGGGCACTGAACATGAAGGACCTGAAGCTGCTGCAGACCATTGGGAAGGGGGAGTTTGGAGGTGAGCGGGAGGGGGTGGCAGCCATGGGGGGGCCAAGGGCCTGTGGAGAGTTCTGGGAACAAGCTCCAGCCCTCCTTCCCCAGATGTGATGCTAGGTGATTACCGAGGAAACAAAGTCGCTGTCAAGTGCATTAAAAATGACGCCACTGCCCAGGCCTTCTTGGCTGAAGCCTCTGTCATGACGTGAGCCGGGGACAAGGGTGGGTGTGGAGGTCACCCCGGGACAGGGAGGAGATGGGGAGGCTCAGCAGGCTCTGACCACCTGCCTCCTGCCCCAGGCAACTTCGGCATAGCAACCTGGTACAGCTTCTGGGCGTGATCCTGGAGGAGAAAGGCGGGCTCTACATCGTCACTGAGTACATGGCCAAGGTATGCTCCTGCCCGGAAGGCCCGCCCCCATTCTGGAGCTGAGCACCTGGGCCTTCCAGCTGTCCCAAACCCCTCACTGTCCTCGGGCCCCTGCCCCCTCGGGCCCCTCTCTCTCTGAAGTCAGCTTTTGTCCTGACTTGTCATTTATTCCGTGTGACAAGTTGGGTAGCTTGCCAAGCCTCAGTTTCCTCATCTGTGAAATGGAGATAATATCAGAGTTCCCCTGAGAGATTTATGAGATTTAAGGGCATGAAAACAGCTGAGTATGGTGGCCAGCTCGTAGAACCTGGTACCCATTCAGCACTGAGTCCTGGCCTCTCTGCTCCTCCCCCTCCTCGTATCGCCCTCATGTGTTCACCCAGCCCTGCCCGTGATTCCAGAGGGCTGGGGGGCCAGTCTGACCTGGGGGGCCGCTTGGTCTGTCTGTCCTGCCCCAGGGGAGCCTGGTGGACTACCTGCGGTCGAGGGGTCGGTCGGTGCTGGGCGGAGACTGTCTCCTCAAGTTCTCACTGTGAGTGACGCAGCACCCACTGGGGGGGACCCTGGCCTGCTGCGGGAGCCCTGTCTGAGGGGATGCGTGTCTGGCTCTCTCCCAGAGATGTCTGTGAGGCCATGGAGTACCTGGAGGGCAACAACTTCGTGCACCGGGATCTGGCTGCCCGTAATGTGCTGGTGTCGGAGGACAACGTGGCCAAGGTCAGCGACTTCGGCCTCACCAAGGAGGCCTCCAGCACACAGGACACAGGCAAGCTGCCAGTCAAGTGGACAGCACCGGAGGCCCTCAGAGAGAAGGTGAAACGGGCCTGTCCCCAGAGCCTGAGGAGTGGGAGGTAGGGGTCCTGGGTTCCCCACCCCCCACCCCCACCACCTCCCAAACTCCCAGGATCTGACACTGCTCCTCCCACCCGCGTGGCAGAAATTCTCCACCAAGTCTGACGTGTGGAGTTTCGGAATCCTTCTCTGGGAAATCTACTCCTTTGGGCGAGTGCCTTATCCAAGAATTGTGAGTAGAGTGCTGGGGCTGGGTCATGGCCAAGGCCGGGGCATGGCTGGGGCTGATGGGGAGGCTTTGGAGCAAGGAGGAAGCGGTGGGCCAGAGAGGCAGCCTTTCTGGGCCCTGCCTTCCATTCTTAGCCACAGAGCAGCCCTCAGGACTTTCTAGGAGCCTCCCAGGCCTGGCTCTGAGGCCTGGGTCTGAAGGGGATCCCTGAAGCTGAGTCGGGGTCTGCTGGGGAGTCACGCCCTGCACAGACTGACCCCACCCGCCTGCCCGCAGCCCCTGAAGGACGTCGTCCCTCGGGTGGAGAAGGGCTACAAGATGGACGCCCCTGACGGCTGCCCGCCTGCAGTCTACGAGGTCATGAAGAACTGCTGGCATCTGGATGCCGCCACACGGCCTTCCTTCCTGCAGCTGCGGGAGCAGCTCGAGCACATCAAAACCCACGAGCTGCACCTGTGACCTCTGGCCCCTCACCCCCCGCGCCCCCTGACCCAGGTCAGGGGCCTGCAGGGACTGAACCTGGAGAGATTGTGGACCTGGTGCCCCCACTTGCTGGGCCCAAGCCTGAACTGAGCCCAGCAGGCCAGTGGGCCTCTTTCCTCTGCCCCAGCCTGCGCCCCCTCTGGCCCCCCAGAGACCCCGCCTAGGCCTGGCACCTTTTCTCATGGACCCACCCAAGGGGCTTTGGGAGCCCCGCCAAAGGGCCAAGAAGGGAGGAGGCTGGGGAGAGTGAGGCAGATGCCCTCTGCCATGGTCAGGCTTCTCCTGGCCTCCCATCTCTCGCCTTCTTAGAGTTTTATTCCTTTCCTTTTTTGAGATTTTTTTCCCGTGTGTTTATTTTTTATTATTTTTCAAGATAAGGAGAAAGAAAGTACCCAGCAAATGGGCATTTTACAAGAAGTACGAATCTTATTTTTCCTGTCCTGCCTAGGGATTGGGGAGACCAGGCCCCTCTCTAGGGACCCATCGCCCCAGCCTTGTTCCCCATTCCGTGTTCCGTGTCCCGTGTCGCCTCGGTCGCCCCGTGTTTGCGCTTGACCATGTCGCACTGTTTGCATGCGCCCGAGGCAGACGTCTGTCAGGGGCTTGGAGTTCATTCGTGTGCCGCTGCCGCCCACCCACCTGCCTTGTGAGATGGAACCGTAATAAACCACTCCATGAGGACACCGCTGCCCAGCCTCGGCGCTTCCTCCGCCGAGCCTGCCTGTCCCGCCCGGCCCCCTGTCCCTGTGCCATCTTGTCCATCCCCCTGTCTCTGTGAGTGGGGCTGTGCTTGCCCTGGGAGTGGAGGGGGCGCGTGGGGAGCACGGCCGGGAGATGTAGCCGCCGCTTTGTGTCAGCTGCACGAGCGAGTGTCCTGTGTCTGCCGTGGGGGAGCCCTCACCACCAACCCTCCCCCACTGTCCTGTTGTGGCCCGGGCTGGGCACCGGGGCCATCCTGAGCTTGGGACCCCGTCCACAGGGTCCTGTGTGTGGGGCCTAGCTGCCTCCCCTGCCCTGTTGCTCAAGCCAACAGCACAAGGAGGGCTGGAGCCAAGGATGGGCAAGGCAGCCAGGCCTGGCCAGATGGAAGCAGGGCACCCCAGTTGGAGGCAAGATAAATGTCTCATGCCTCAGAAGGGGCTGCCCCTAGAGAGTGAGGGAGGGGAAGATTGTGAGCTGCTGGCGGTTCTCACGGTTCACCCCAGATGTAAGAGCACCGCCACCTCCCAGCGCGTGCCCAGCCTTATGCCTGAGGATACAGAGGTGGAGACCTTCCCCACCCCACCTTGGGGGCCACAGATGGAGAATGAGGACCAACCTTGGCATGTTTTCCCCTCACTCAGGTTGCCCAGGGTCGGTGGTCAGTGTAGAAGCTGTAAAGATTGGGGGAGGCTCATTTCATTCACAGAGACAGGCACCGGCGGCGGGGGTAGGGTGGGCAGGGGTTCCCCTTGTCCGTTTGTGGCTTTGACCCTGTCCCAACCAATAGGGCCTGAAGTCCAGGGAGGTCTGAACTTCGCTATGTGTCTCGTGTCTGTGCCTCAGCTCCCTGCAGCCCAGCTGCTGGCGTTGGTCCCAACCCCCCCAGCCCAGAGCAACAGCCTCTCGCCTCCCCCATTCCATCCTCTCTGCACATCGCCAGCCTCGTTTTTCCAAGACCAGACTATTCATTCAATAGGAGTTACTTCAATAGCTGCTTTGTGCTAGGACTGGGGCTCAGCAGCAAAACAGACCTTGTGGAGTTTCCAGTCAGAAGGAGTCACACAGACAACTACAAACTGAGAAGTGCTATGGAAAAAACATGACGTTGGAATGGGATCTTGCCTATAGGTCAGGGAAGGCTTCCTGTAAGAGGCAGCATGTAAGCTGAGATCAGGGTAAACAGGAGGTGTGGGGGTTGGGCAGCAGCATTCCAGGAAGAGATGCTAGGACTGGAGGGAGGCAGCTTGATCCAGAGTCTCTAGAAACATGGTGAAGCTACACAGGGAGATTTGAGGTGGAGAGGGGAGGCCAGAGGAAGGGTTGGCTTTTGTCACCCTGAGAGCCATGGGGTGCCAGTAACAGGTTCTGAGCAGGAAGGAGCAATCACCTGGGCTGCTGATAGAGAAGTTCCAGGGAGCACAGGGAAGACTGATAAGTGCAGGAGGGGATGGCGGGAGTAGACAGCCTCCAGAGGGACAGGAGAAGCAGCTAAGTGAGCTTGCCAGTGGCTTCATGTCATAGGTGAAAAGGGGCCAGCCAGCAGGTCCTTTCTTCCCAGAAGACCGGAGCTTGCCCCTGGGTAGCCACAAGGAGCCGCTGGGGACTTTAGCCAAGCCTGAGTTTGTGGGGTTGCGGATTCCAAGCCTGGCTAGACAGTGTGAGTGATGCAGGAGGGTCACCAGTCTTGGGAGATTGAGCTGTAAGAATAGGAAAGAGGCTGAATTAGGGGATTTGAAGGCAGCAGAGGTGTGAGCAGGGCGTGAGCAGGAAGGACGTTTATCTGCAGGTGGAGTCTCCATGCTGAGGGGACAGAAAACAGGTGCGGGCATGGCAGTGATTGAAAGGGGAGCCTTCCTTAGAGTGGGAGGGGTGGCTGACGCCTGCCAGAGCACAGGGGGTGGGCCTGCAGTGGGAGCCCGCTACCAGGGAGGGAGCCACAGGCAGCACTGTGGTGATGGTCATGGTCAGCCCTAGGGAGTGTGGCAGGGAGCTCTGATTCAGAGTTTGCTGACATCTATGGTGGGCTCTCGCCATGGCCAGTGTCAAACCACCAGCCTGACTTTGCTGGCAGGGCATTTTGAAAACTGGCCTGGATTCAGAGCCCTGCAACAGTGTGTGGCCGTGGAATCCGGACAAAGAACAGGTGGGGGTAGGCGGACAGGGACCCGTGGATCTGCAGCCCAGATAGCCAGGTGCTTCCAGTCTTTCCACCCAGGGCACTCGAGTCTGCCCCATTCCTTCCTTGCATTCTCTCACTTGGCCTATGGCATTTCTGTTCCCTCTTTCCTTTTCTCTCATCCTTGTGCCATGTGCTGGCTGCTGGCTTAGCATAGACAAGGAAGACACAGTTCTTACGCTCATGGAGCTCGTGATTAATAGGGATCCCTCTCAGGCTCAACCTGGTGCCTGGAAATCCAGTGAGGTGGAGTGGGCAGGAGCCGCAGGGGCAGAGAATGGGGCGCTTCTGACAACGGAAGGGCACTGCCAGGGCAAAGGTGCTGGGAGGCCCTAGCCTGGTCCTCAGGTGCCAACAGGGGGCTTTCAGGAACACAACGAAGCTGGAGAGAAAGCAGGGCCCAGACCCCACCCAGCCCCGCAGATCCCATGAGATTTTGCACAAAGATGGCCAGTGGTGAGGACCAAGGAGTGATGTGGTCCTTTCTGCATCTTAGAAAAATGATCCTGGCTACAATCTGGCCCTGGGAGTGGGAGTATACGGAGTGGAGACAGGGAGACAGTGGGGAGGCAGCAGCTGGCCAGGTAGGAGGTGACTGGCGACGGTCCAGGCTGGGGAAGCCATCGGAGGTAGAGAGGAAGGTGAACGCAGTTAGCATTTTACTGATCTGAGCGCTCACTACCAGCCAGGCCCTATTCTCAAGACCCTAGAGGTATCCTCTCATGTCCCCTGTCTTAGCATGGAGATGCATGCTGAAGAAACAGGCTTGGCAACCAGAGGACCAGGCATGGCGGTCTAGGAGTAGCAAGAGGAAATTGAACCGGTGGCTCTGATTTGACCCGGGGGTGGGGGGTTGCCATCCCTGAGACCCTAGCCCAGGACAAGGATGGGCCAGAGGTTGGAGAATAGGAGAGCTGGGGATGGGTGTATTGTCTGGGGGCCTTCAGGACATCCAGGTAGAGATGGCCCCTGCAGGATCAGGCATTCAGGCCCATAGCTCCGGGAGAAGCCTGCTTGATAGCAGAGGTTTGGGGATCATGAGCAGAGCAATGGCACTGGAAGCTGTTGGCATGGGCAAACTTGGCAGGGACACAGTTGGAGGGAGAGGAGAGGCACAAGCGCAAGAAGCTGCCACGTCGGGGCCAGGGAGGAAGGGTGGTGGCAAAGGCGCAGCTAAGGCCTTCAGGAGCAAGCAGGGGAGGGGAACCGAGGAAGAGGAAGTTCCGGTGCCTTCCACAAGGCAGAGACAGGTGGAGAAGCGTCCACTAGAAACAAAGAACAGGGTTATTGCCGGGCCTTGCTGGAGCAGTTGTCATGGGGCAGTGGGGGCAGGAGCGAGAAGGGCTGAGCGGCAGACCAGGGAGCCAGGCCGCGTCAGGGCCCGCCTTTCCACAGCGTGGCCGCGGCCGTGCTCGCGAAGGTGATGGGGACAGCGGGTGGAGTAGCTAAGGGCTTACTGTTGAGAAATGAAGATTTCCTTTTAGCGTGTCCTAAAATTTTCCACTTACCGCTTTGATTTTAATTAATTTGTAGAGCTTCAGTAACTTACTCCTACTGGGAACTTACAAAGTACAGTGAAACTTCAGCTAGCCAGAATTCTTGGCAAATGAGCCAGCCACTCTGGAAAATGAGCATTTATTTGAGTGAAAATATTTGAAATGTAGGATTTCTTTTTTTAAAACATTTTTAGTATGGAAATAATCACATAAACATATGCAGTAGAGGGAAGATTCTAATGAATGCCCACATCCTAACCATCCAACTTGAACAGCAGCTCCAAACCAATCCTGTGCCCTCTGTGCCCCCTTACTTCCCACCAAGCTCTAAGCTCCGGGACCCTTGGAAGCAGATCCTAGACATGATATCAATTCATTGGCACAGCTTTCCTACGTTTCTCTAAAAGAACATTTTTTAATACTTTATTTAATACTTATTTTATTTTATTTTAATTCATTTTAATTAAATTTAAATAATTAATCATTTAATTATAATTTAATAATTATATTATCAATAATATATTAATATATAATTGATATAGTGATAATAATTAAATATAAATTTAATTAAATGATTAATTTAATTTAATATTATTTATTTGACAGAGACACAGTGAGAGAAGGAACACAAACAGGGGGAGAGAGAGAGGGAGAAGCAGGCCCCCCACTGAGGAGGGTGGGAGACATAGGGCTCAATCCCAGGACCCTGGAATTATGACCTGAGCCGAAGGCAGATGCTTAACCAACTGAGATACCCAGGCGCCCCCAAAACACTTTTTTTAAAAAATATATTTTTAAAAAGAGTTTATTTATTTATTTGACAGACAGGGATCACAAGTAGGCAGAGAGGCAGGCAGAGAGTGAGATGGAAGCAGGCTCCCCGCTGAGCAGAGAGCCAGCCGCATCTGGCTCCATTCCAGGACCCTGAGATCACGACTAGAGCTGAAGGTAGAGGCTTTAACCCACTGAGCCACCCAGGCACCCCCCAAAGCACTTTTTAAAAACATAACCACAATACCAGTATTACTCCTAAAGTCTTTAACAATAATTCCTTATTTTAATCAAGTATTCATTGTTCAGATTTCCCCAATAGTCTCATTTTTCCCTAATTGGTTGTTTAAAAGGAGGCTCCAAACAAGGTCCACACATTGCATTTATTTGCTCTGATAGGACTCCCTTTCTCTTCTTCATGTAATTTATGTGTGGAGGAAACCAGGCTGCTTGGAGGCCTGAGTGTCAGGAATGTGGGACTGAGCTGAGCGCCCCAGCAGAGTGAGCGGGACAGGGAAGGCTGGGGGTGGGTTGGGGATAATGACCAGAGGGTCGGGACTCCTGTCTGCAGGAAGGAGGCAGGAGGTAGAGGCACTGAGCAAAGGGAGAGGCTAGGGCTGCTGGGGGCCAGGGCCTGTCCTTATGACCCCTGTCCTTATGAGCCCTGATGCCTGATGCCAGCTCCCTGATGCCGGAGCTGATAGAAGGTGGGAAGATGGCCTGAGCCCAGGAACAGGGGCAGAACTGGGTGGGTGAGAGGCCAGGGGTCAGGCTGGAGATGAGGGAGGGGCTGGGCCTGAGGTCAGGCCTAGAAGGAACAGGATGTCTGTGTCAGGGATGAAGGGAGAGAACAGTGCCAGAAACCAGCTCCTCCCCACCTGGCCCTGTCCCCGGAGCCCCTCCCTGCCCTGCCAGCTGCGCTCCTCCCAGGGGCCCAGACACCAGATCCCTTCGCAATGCTGGTGGTCAGTGGCCTAGAGCCCTTGTTCTGCCTTCTCCTCCTCCTGCTCCTGGGCCCCTACAGCTCTGCGGGGGCCAGTCCTCCTCACAGAAGATTTGAGTATAAGCTCAGCTTCAAAGGACCAAGACTGGCGTTGCCTGGGGCAGGAATACCCTTCTGGAGTCATCATGGAGGTGAGGGGTGGGGTAGGGACCCTCTGGAGGGGCTGACCAGCTCTAGGTGGCTGTGACTCAGTGGGGAGTGGGCCTGCTGGTATCAGCTGCTGCCCAAGATGGAGCCAGGCCTGGGCAGGCAGTGGCCTCAGCCCCAGGAGCCCTCCCAGGCTTGTCTTCCTTCTCCACCACCACAACACCACTGCCATCCACCAGTCTCCATTTCTCCCCTCTGCCTCTCTCTTTCTCTGCCCTAGGACTTCCCTCTTCTCCTTTTGCCTCTCCTTGGACCCCCTCTTCTTCCTCTGCCTGTTGGACCCATAAGCACACACATAACGCTTGCTCACATGCTGAGTCCCAGACACAGATGCAAGGGCAACTTGGACCAGAACCTGCTTCCCCTCTTCCTGCACCTTGCTGCCAGGCCTGTGGATGTCCGTGAGAACTGGGGGCTGCTGGAGGGAGGTACCCTCGTGGCCAGCTGTTTTGCCAGAGAGGGCACCAGCTCTGCCCTGTGTCTGTGTTGGTTGGAAGCAGGCGTGAGAGCATGCTTCAGAAACTTCCTTCAGAAACTTCAGAAACTTCCAAGCCTAGGCCTCCATAGTCTGTCTTCTACTCAATCTTGTTCAGAAAGGATTTTTTTTTCCTCCTGAGGCAGGGCTCAGTATCACAACCCTGAGATCATGACCTGAGTCAAAATCAAGAGTCGGATGCTTAACCCACCCAGGTACCTGTCAAAAAGGCTTTCTGAGGACTTACAAGGACCCATGTAGTACCGAGGAGCTTAAAATAGGAATGAACAAGACTCAGGGTTAAGGCTGAGGTAGGAGATGAGTCCGGGAACGTGGCTTGTCACCAAAACAGGCCATGGGGTCTGCCCGCCCTTCAGAGTTCGGCCATGGATCTGGTTCAGAGCCACCCAGCAGGCAAAGCAAAGAGAGAAAGCAGATCCACTATGTACTTCTTTGTCTGTGAGAAAAGGCATGATTCCTGACTGAGACCAGAACGAATATCCCTTTAAGATTACAAGCTCTGTCAGAAGGGTCTTTGGACCAATTTTCCTCACAGAGACTTGGAAGGTAAACAAGGAAAGGGGCCAATTCTCACAGCACCAAGCCAGGCCCTGCCTCAGGCCTACGATGGCAGGGCCTGTAAAAACACCCTGTTCTGGGCCCGGTTGAGTCTGGGGTGTCTCAGACCCTATGGGGGAGCAGAGGCGCATTCTCCAAGATCACGTGGTGATATGTGTCCTGTCCATTCGTGCACTCCCTCATCCTTTTACCAGACTTCCCCCAGCACGGCCCTCTGTGTCCAGCCCAGAGACCCAGAGCTGTTAGCCTCAAGGAGTCACAGTTTGGGGGTGAGGTCTCACGAATAAGCCATGTAAAGCTGAATGCATTAGTGCCCTGTACAGCGGACCATCCTTGCCTCCTGCAAGTCACTTCAGAGGCAGTGGTGGCTTCTAAGGACCCCCAGGACATCTGGCCTTGCTGCCTCTGAGCCTCCCTGCCCCCAGCCCTGGCCTTGCTGAGCAAACACCCTGGATTAGCCATCTCCGGAAAGTCCTGGCAAGGCCTGGACCTTGGACCAGGTTCCAGGCTGGCAGGCCAGAGAGGTGGGGAACCAGCTGGGGTGAGGCCTCTGATCTCCTTACCCCTGATTCCTCCCAAGCCTGCCTCAGTTTCTCTCCCCTTTCCCTCCTCTTTCCAGACAGGCCTTCCCCTAGGCACAGCCACTGAGAATTCACACACACACACACACACACACACACACACTCCATCCTCCACCCTTTCCTTTGGTCCTGCCAGCTAGTTCCCACCTTTGCTTTCATGCTTTCCCTTAGGTACCCCCCCACACCAGGAAGCCCCCGGCCTCATTTGACCACAGCAGAGTCTCTCCCTTTCACAGCCTGGAGTCCTGAACCCCAGCGTGGCTGTTCTTGCAAAGCACTCTGCTGTGTCCTCTGGCCTCGGCACATCCTCTTCCTTCACAGGGCCTGTTTTCTCACCTGAGATGTGGAAAGGGGTGACACAAATCTCTTCTGTGGTAGAAAAAGCTGATGCTTGAACAACACAGGGGCTGGGGAGCCGAGCCCACACACAGTGCAAAATTAGGGTATAACTTATGATGCACCCAAAACTTAACTGTCCATAGCTTGACCAGAAGCCTTACAGATACCCAGATGGCCAAGTAACACACATTTTGTGTGTTATATGTATTATATACCGGATTCTTATAAAAAGGTAAGCCAGAGAGAAGAAAGTGTTATCAAAAAAATCATAAAGAAGACGGGAGCCTGGGTGGCTAATTCCATTAAACACCCAGTCCTTGGTTTTGGCTCAGGTCATGATCTCAAGGTCCGGGGCTCAGGCTCCACACTCAGCACGGAATCTGCTCGAGACTCTTCCCCCGCCTTCCCTTCCCCTCCGCTCCTCCCCCTGTTCACGCTCGTGCTCTCTCACACTCTAAAAAATTTTTTTAAAAAGAAGAAAAAAAATCATAAAGAAAAAAATACATTTACAGTATCATACTGTATTTATCAAAAACACTTGCATATAAATGGACCTGAGCCACATGCAGCCGTGTCGTTCAAGGGTCAGCTATACTTGGAATCCCATGGAGCCGAGTTCGAATTCCTTAACCGTTCGGAGCCTCGGTTTCCTGGGTAAATGGGGTCTTTAAAAAGCAGGCCATACAGACTTGTAGGGAGGCTTGCATGAGAAGTCAGGCAAAGCACCAGTCCGTGGGTCTGGGGTCCGTCGCCATCCCCTGGCAAAGCCCCCCACCCCCTGGCTGTGCTGGGCTCCAGCTCCCCCTTCCTCAGTGGGTTCCCGCATCCAACAGGCCTGTTATTTACTGGCAGGCCTTGATGTTCCCTCCTTTCCCCCGCTCCCCGGTCCCAGCCCAGGCAGAGAGACAATGATGGGAGAAGCGGGGGCGGTGGGGCCCCAGGCCTGAGCTGCCCTGGTCTGCAGATGCCATGCTGGGCCCGGAAGAAGTGCGGCTGGTCCCGTCCATGCAGAACCGCAGTGGCGCCGTGTGGAGCAGGGTCCCTGTCCTCTTCTCTGCCTGGGAGGTGGAGATGCAGATGCGGGTGACTGGGCCAGGGCGCCGGGGAGCCCGGGGCGTGGTGAGTGGCCCCAACCAGGGCCTGACAGAGGGGGTGAGGCAGGGAAATGGGTGGTGAGCCTGAGGTTCCGCTGTCCTGAGGGACCCCCTGGGGACTGAGCCACTGGGGACCCGCAGGCCGTGTGGTACACCCGGGACAGGGGCCAAGTAGGCTCCATCTCGGAGGGGCCCACCTCGTGGGATGGCATTGGGATCCTCTTCGACTCCTCAGCTGAGGACAGCCAGGTGAGAGTAATTTCCCACCCCCCACCATCCACACTGTCCCCCTCCTCCCTGTGCCTGTAGCTCAGGCTGCCCATCACACACCCCCACTCCCGTGCAGAACAGCCCCGCCGTCCGTGTGCTGGCCAGCGATGGACACACTCGCTATGAGGCACGTGGGTAAGGCCCTGTCTGGACAGACTCCTACCCCTCTCCTGGGCCACGAGGGCCTCAGCGGTTACCCACACCGCCGACTCAGGCCCCTGCCCCAGCTTCTGATGGGATCCCCCCACCCCACCCCACCAGGACTGTCCCGTCCCCTAGGGCCTCTCATCTGAGCTGCTTGCTGCTGCCCTGAACTCCCTCCCGCTTGGTCCCAGCTGGGCCCAGTAACTGCCCCACTGAGTCCTCAATTCATACAACCTAACAGCCCCCACTTGGGGGGGGGCGGGGTGTGAAAGGACACAGGGCAGAGCCTGTGCTGAGCGCTCTCACTCACATCTCACCTGGTCAGCAACACTCCGGAGAAGGGGGCATTTTTAGTCCCCAGCTACAGGCAAGGACCCTCAGGCCCAGAGAGGTGGAGCGACATGCCGGAGGTCACACAGCTCTGTGCAGAGCTGAGATTTGAGGCCAGATGGCTCACGCCCTGCCCCTCCGCCCCGCTGCCTGCCGGCCAGCACCTTCCCTTTCTCCCAGATGACGTGGCTGCCCTTCCCACCCAGCCCGGCTGCCTCCTCAGTGTTTCTCAGCAAACATCCCTTAGCTCATAAGAATTAGAGTAATTGCGGTGTTTATGGAGCAGAGCTTACCTGTGTCCCGGGCGCAGCGCCAAGCACTTTGCACTCACTGTCTTAGTTAACCCTCATAACAAGGTTATGAGGTAGTTTCAATTATTAGCCTCATTTTAAAGATGGGGCAACTCAGGTCTGGAAGGACCTGGTAATTTGCCCAAGGTCACACGGGCGGCTGCTCAAGCTGCGGCTTCTCCCGGCTCTGGGCTGCCTCCCTCTTGGCTGAAGGCAGCAGTGACTGCCTGGTCTATGCGGCTCTGGGCCCAGAGAAACTCAGGACCTCTGGGGCACACAGAACTCGCCTTGTGCTGCCCATCCTGAATCTGTCCTGCTGCTTCAAGCTTGGAGAAGACTTCCCAGAGGCGCAGGGGGACATGGAGGTTAAGGGAGGGATGGTGGGAGGATGCAGTAGGCCTGGGGGACTTAGGGCATCCCAGGCTGTCTCCCTGAGGGAAGAGTCACAGGAAGGCCCCTTCTGTAAACTCCGAGTGGCAGCACTCTGCCTGGCCAGGCTGGCTTCCCTGCTCCTCGCTCTGGCCTACTAAAGAAGCAGACCACATCAAGAGAGACTCAAGCTAGACCAGAGAAACACATCCCATTCCCCGGGTCACCCAGTGGGGGCCAGGGGGGTTGCGGCAGGCCCACGCAGAGTGGCCCCTGGGACCCCCCACCCCTGCCACCGCCCGGCTGGATTCCAAGTGCCCACAGGGATGGAGCTGGCAGCGAGCTGGGCGCCTGCCACTGGGATTTCCGCAACCTACTATACCCCTTCAGAGTGCGGATCACCTACTGGGGGCAGCGGCTGCGCGTGAGTGCCCCTTCTGCTTTTGCTGGTTCTTTGGGCAGGGAGGGGCCGACCGCAGGGCTCAGAGCTACAGAGCTGCTGTGAGCGCACCCGTGACCCCAGCAGACTGGTGCCTGTGACACCACGTGGGGTCTGTTGCACAGAGGGGCGGCACTCTGGTCCCTGCACAGACTGCTAACTCCCAGAGCACACGCTTAGGGAAGCTAGCGTGAGACTAGGCAAATGTGTTCCTCCTTGCCATTCTGACATCGGGCCCCATGGCCACCTTTAGAACCAGGAGAGCCACTGGATCAGAGGTGGGGACGATGCCCACTGCTGGGGTCAGGGGGTTCCATGTGCAAGGGGCTCAGTCTTCTGTGCCCCTCAGGTGTCCCTGAACAGTGGCCTCACTCTCAGTGACCTAGAGGAGGTCTGCGTTGACACAGGGCCCCTGCTCTTGGCTCCTGGAGGTTTCTTTGGGGTCTCGGCAGCCACCAGCACCCTAGCAGGTAAGGGTCCTCTGGGCAGGTAAGAGGTAAGAGCAGAGGAGTGTTACCTAATGTCCCATGACCCACCCTGAGCACACCCTCTAAAGAGCTCTGGTGTGGGTCAGCCACTTCCTCTCCATGTGGCCTGGAGAGTCATGCTCGAGCCCTCTCTGGGCCTCTGTTACCATCGGGAAGCTCATGTTTGCCTTGCAGAGTTGCCCGAAGTCTCAAATAGGATAAAGCACAAGAAGTCTTTACTCCAAGGATGGCCCTATAGGTGCCCCTGGCTGGGAACTGTGTGGCAAGTGGAAGAGGGACATGAGGGACATTTAGGGGACTGGAGCAAAAGGACATAACATCATGAAGAGTCCACGGAGGAACCCACAACTGGAAATCAGGGTGCAATCTGAGAGTGGCAGTTCTTCAAGGCCAAGACTTTTGTCTTTAGACTGTAGGCACTAGGGAGCCATGGAAGGTTTGTGAGGAGGAGAGTGACATGGTCAGAGCCATGCTGAGGAGGCGGCCATTGTGTGGTTGCTTCTGTCAGTAACAGTCATGCTCTGGGGTCCGAGGGTGTCACTCAGCCTGTTGCTCTGGCTCTATCCATTCACCACGGGCCCATCTTTGGCTCTGTGTGTGGGTCAACCCTCACAGCGCCCCCCATCTGCTTGTCTGACCCTCACACATTTCCTATGAAGTGAGCAAAATGAGGGCTAGAGTTGCCCAAAGTCACCCAGATCTCCTGCCTACCTGGAATATAATGGAGCCTGGGGGGAGGGGGAGGGCTGAGTAAGTAGGCCACTGGGTGGAGGGGGCGTCTTCCTTTCCCTTCTCTCTTCTCTTTCCAGATGACCATGACATCCTGTCCTTCCTGACCTTCAGTCTGAGTGAGCCGGGTCTGAAGGTGATGCCAGCCCTGGGCCGGCCTTCAGTGGAGATCTGGGGGAGACACAGCCCAGGGACACTTCCCTGCCCCAGATGCTTCTGCTCATGCCATGTGCAATCAGTCCTGTCATTCCAGCCTTTATCTCTAAGGCTATCTCACTCTCTCTCTGAGCTTTGCTCAGACCAGGCCTTGTTTCGGGCAGCGCTGGGGGCCAGAGGTGACCTAGAGCTAGGCCCTGTCCCAGAGCACGTCCACAGCTGGCTGGGGGTTGCAGGAGCACGGAAGAGAGGTCCTGACCCTCCAGGGGGAGCAGGGAAGGCCACCTGGGAGAGATGAGCTTGAAAGGGCAGAGAGAGGTAGCTGAGCAGAGGAGCAGCAGGGACAAAGGTCTGAGTCCTGAGAGAGCTGCTAGGGGCCCAGGCAGCAGCAGGAGGGAAGGCTGTGGGGACTGGCAACAGCAGAGCGGGACAGAAACTGCAGGGCCTGGTGGCTGAGCTGAGGGAGACCCAGCTGGGGTGCTCTAGGAGGGGGAATGGAGACCTTATGGGAAAGCTCCCCACACCCGCCGATCTCCCATGGGTTTCGGGCCTGAGTTTTGTCTTCTTTTTCCAGCCTCCCCCCCAGCCCTTTCTGGAGATGGAGGAGCTCCAGCTGGCGAGGCAGCTGGAAGGGCTTTGGGCAAGGCTGCCCCTGGGCACCAAGAAGCACGTGATTCCACAGTGGAGCTCTGAAGTCCAGGAAGAGGGTAAGGGAGAAGGGAGGTAGGGCAGGGTCCCATTTGAGCATCGCAGGGTCCTCTTCCCTTCAAAGCAGGAGCTTTTTAACTAATGGGGAGATGAAGATCTGAGGAGGCCATATGTAGCAGACCCTGGGTCCCAGGAACTCTGTCCTATCCCCACCCCACCACCCAGACATAGCTTTCCAGGGGAGAGTCTAGGAGGCAGAAGCCATGCTTTTCTGCTCCCCCTCTCCCCCAAAAGATAGGATCGGCTACCCTATCCCAGCTGGCTGCCTGTTCCAGCTCTGCCCCAATCTCCAGGGGAAAGAAGCTTTGAGCTGGCAGAGACGCTGGGCAGACACCGCCAGACCCTGCAGGCTCTCCAGGGTCTATCTGAACAGCTGGCCCAGGCTGAGAGACAATGGAAGAAGCAGCTGGGGTCCCTAGGCCACACCAGGCCTATGGGAGCCTGGGTGAGTGGCCCCTTGGGCACCCATGGCCCTGCCTGCAGGCCTGGACAAGACAGCTCCCTCGGGGACTGGGTCCCTGCCCCCAGGGGGCTCCCTCTGTCCAGAAAGAGGAGGGAGCACTCTACTTAGGAACACATCTCCCCCAAGGTCTGGAGGAGAAGGAGAGCCAGGGAGCAGTGCTGCAGGGGGCAGGGTGGGGCGGACCTGCCGGGCAGGAGAGCATGTGGGAGGGTAGCCCACAGATCCACTCGGCAGGGCTTGGGAGGGGAGATGCTGGGCATTTGGACGCGGGCTGTAGACATGTGCCAGAAATAGACTGGGTGCTAATTTGCATGTAGCTCCACATGTGATTTGGTTCACACATGGCTTGCTTCATGCTCAGATGGACCAGAATCCTCGTTTCATCCCCACTGCTCTCCTGGCTTCTCCTCCAGGGAGCCATGTCCCATGGCACCCCCAGCCCAGGGCCTGAGAGCCTGGGACTCATTCAAGCTGTGAGATGCCGGGCAGAAGAGGCTCGTGGCTCCCTGGGGGCTTGGCTGGGCTCTGGCAGCTCAGGTCTTTCATCTCGTGTCCTCAGGCCAGAGCAGCTGAGGCTGGGCTGCTGGAGCGGGGAAGTGGGGATGGGGCCGTCCGTACTCCAAGGCTAGGCCCAGAGCTCCTCCTGCCAGAGTCTATCCACCCCAGAGAGGGGAGGTCACTTCTCCAGGCCACTCAGCAAGACAGAGGCCCAAGCACTGAGAGTTGTTCAGCACTGGTCCCATCTTGCACTGTGCCCCGGGGGGTGGGGGGGTAGGTAGCAGAGGACTGGACTGGGCCTCTGCCTCCTTCAGGGGCAGAACCACTTCTGCAAAGGGCAGAAAGCCCGTGACCCCCAGGGGGAGGGGTTTGAGAGGAAGAGGAATCCAGAAGCCCAGCTGGACAGGGGGAGAAACTCAATGTGTCAGGTCATGTCCAAACTGACGAGGGGCCAGGTAAGCTGGCAAGGCCTTCCAGAAGGAAGGGGCTACAGTGTCCTTGGGGAAGACGGACTTCGGGAAGAGAGGGGCTGTGCTCTGGGCCCTAGAGGACAGGGCAGCATTCCTGCAGGACTTGGCCAAGGTCAGCGCCTTGCTCCATGGACAGAGGACTCTTCTCCAGGACCTGCAAGAGATGAGGTAAAGACACCTGCCAGAAGGGGTCCGGGGGGAGTGGAGCAGAGAAGCCCTGCTTCACCCACTTGCTCAGCCTCAAGTCCCTCCATCAGCCCCCTATTCATTTCCTCACTTCCTGAGTTCCTGAGCATCCAGCATGAAGTCTGACACATGGGGAGGGGCTGGGGCAGAGTTATGTTTGTCCAGTGGACCTGAACTTAATTGTATCGAGTTTAAAGTCTGAAATTCCTAGTTTAAAAGTAACTCTCCCTGGGAAGAACCTCTCATGAGAGCCCCTATCAGAACCCTGTCTTCCTAGAGAGGGCAGGTAAATGGGAACCCTCCTTCAGTGACAGCTCCTGGAAGGATGGAATGTTTTTTGTTTGGCTGGTTTTTCGTTTGTTTTTAAGATTTTATTTATTTATCAGAGAGAGACAGAGCATAAGCAGGAGGAACCAGGCAGGAGGAGAGGAAGAAGCAGGCCCCCTGCTAAGCAAGGAGCCCCACACGGGGCTTGAACGCTGGACCCTGGAATCATGACTTAAGCCAAAGGCAGACGCTTAACCGACTGAGCCACCCAGGCACCCCATGGAGTGGATGTTTTAATATCATTCTTGGAGGAACCATAACCAAGATCAGGCCCAGCTGAAGAGGGGGTGGTCCCTGACTTCTTTTTGCCCCCCCCAACATCCCACCCTAGGCCAAGACTCAGGAGCTACCATAGAGCTCTAGGCACAGGGAGGTCACCTTGATGCCATGGAGGAGGGATCAGGCTGGATGCTGGATTCTGGGTCCCTTACCCACATCTAGACACTTAGGGGTGGGAAGATGGAAAGAGGGAGAGGAACTAAATCCCCTGGGGACTGGGGATGGAAAGCAAAGCCCAGGGAGCCTAGAGTTGAGACAGACAACTTTAGGGAGACCTTCCTCTGACCTAAAGCTGTCTGGGGATATAGAATGAAGGTTTGGGGAAAGAAGACCAGCCCCTAAGAAGGGGCCCTATGGATGGTGTCTGTTTCCCTCCAGGTGCTGCCGTTAGGGATTATGAGAAGTAGTTAGGGGGTTTGGCTGCAACTAGAAGGCATAATGAGTCATCTCCCTTGGTTTCCATCCCCCATAAGGGATGCAGCTGCCCACGTGGCCTCAAGAGCCCAGCTCTTCTATCTGCCGGTGGGCACCAAGCATCATTTCTTAGAGCTGGCCCAGATCCTGAGCCTCCTGCAGAAGGACCTTCAGGGCCCATTGGTGAGTGGGAAGGAAGGGGTACCAGGAGGACCCCATCCTTGAGGTCCGGGCTCAGCCCCCTTCCTCCAGCACTGCAGGCCCTCCTCCCCTCATACTCCCCTGTGGGGACTGCTGGCAGGCACATGTATGTCTGTGTCTGTGATATGCATGTGATCTTCTCTCTGCCTGCTCCGCTCTCTGGAAGCTCCCATAGCTCTCAATGCCAGCAGGGCCCTGAAGATCCTTGGCTCCAACCCCCCTCAGTGACCAGAAGGGAAATGGGAGTCCCCAGAGCTCAGCGGTGAAGCTCTCCCTTCCCTGTGCCCCATCTTGCTCTTACCTTTGCCCTCACCCTCACCTTGGCTTTTACTTTCTACTTCTTCTTTCTCAACTCTAGAGCCTTCAGAGCCCTGAAGATCCCAGGCCCTAGGCCTTCCCAGCTGTTCCCACAAACAGAGCCATGGGAGCTAGGGTGGGGGCAGCAGCTTTTTACTCTGACCCTTCTCCAAGTTCCCTGGATGAGAACCAGGGTGCCCCAAGCCTGAGGGAAGGAATTAGAGCCCACATAGAGCCCAGATTCCAGGTCTCCTTCTACCTTTGGGTAAGAAGCTGATCCAAGACTTTAGAATGTACCCTTTCAGAAAGCAGCAGCCAAGACCCCTTGCCCACCTGGCCAACTCCCAGGGACCTCCTCGTGCCTGCGGCCCAGAATGTTCTTGTTCTTCCTCCTCATTCAGACTGTTGGCTTCTTCTGTTATGTGCACTTCAGGTGGGTCTTCCCATGGGTAAGGCATCCTATGCCCATCTGGCATCTCTTAATTCTGGGTCATAGCCACCCAATTTGAGAGATGGTGCACTGAGGCCCAGGAGGAAAGTGCCTGGTCTACCAGCTGGCAAGGAGTGGCCCTCAGGCTAGGACCCATTTTTTCTGATAGGCTCTACTGACCACCAGGTACCTACTGGCCCCATCTAAGTCCTGCCCTCACAGAACTCACTTGCTAGTGTGAGAAACTGACGGGTAACTGATAGTTTTGTGGTTGGTGCCATGATGGCAGGAAGCTCAGGGGCGATGACAGTACAAGAAAAAAACACTTGACCCAGCTTGGGGTGATAAGAGCATTGACCTGGAAGGGACCTTGGATATGAGTCATCAAGATAACTAGAGTTTTCTAGCTTGTCAAGATAAGTAAGGGCATCAATGCAGAGAAAAGGCATGGAAGCATGAAAAAAGCACAATATTCTGGAGAAAAAGTGGCAAGTTCAGTACTGTCAAAGCAAAGTATGGGACCAGTTTGTGAAATTGGGCAAAGAGAATTTAAAAGAGGGAGGAGGTCACTAATTCTGATTGGTCGGTGTTTGTGGAATGAATGAAACATTTAGAGATGGGGAGTGTGCTAAGATGCTCAGAAATGGGACTGACAGTCCTTATTGGTGAAATTTCAAGACAAGAAGAATCAGTGTGGTCTGGGGTGGTCCCGGGGGAGAATTGAAGTGTGCTGAGCTTTAAAAGCAGAGTAGAAGAGAAGACAGCCTCCAGGTGAGAACAGCACAGGTACAAAGTGGAAATGATGACAAACTTATGCATTATGTAGGCTTGCAATGGTGGCCATAAGGCTGGAGCCACCTGGACAGACCTTGAATGCCAGGGGAGTAATGTGGTCCTGATGGGACAGGCCAGGAGAGCCATAAACGGTCCTAGAAGAGGAGAGACTCTGGAGGAGAGATGCTAGAGAGGTGAATGTGGGAGGCTGTTCTTAAAAGCCCCAAAGGCAGAAATCCAAGTAACCTTCTTCTCCTTTCCCTGACAGTAGGCAGGAGCTGGACAAGAGCCTTTGGGACTGTTTGTCCACAGGCAGACCTCTGTGTCCTGCACCACGAAACCCTGGGGCCCTGGGGGTTTTGCGGAGGCAGCCTCTCTCCCTCAGCATTCATGCAAGACTCACCTGAAAGCCCTGAAGGAGGGGGTAGTGTCTGGGGGTAAAGAGCTTAGTCAGTATTCTCTCCTTTTGGGTGCCCAGCTCCTGCTCACACCTTACTTTTGGCAAGCGCCAGTCTTATTAAAGGTGATTTACATCTCCCGGTGCTTTGATATGCTCATTTACCTTCTGACTTCACCTTAATCTTTCTGAAGGCTTCCATTTTCTCTGGACAGGTAGCTGGCAGTGGGCTCCAAGCAGGCAAGGAGGTCAAGGACTGACTTGATTACCAAAACCCAGATACCCCACAAGGCTTGAGCCCTAGAGGATGGAGGGAGAAGAAGTCACAAACGTGTATAATTCTATCCCCAAATTCCTCCAGAACAAAGAGTGGTACCTCCAGGTGTCCTTCCTGGCTCAGCCCAGCCAGCATCACCACGAACAACCCTCTCCCTCTCCACTTTTTGCAGCTCTAGAGTTCAGCGGGGCTGGCGTGTGAGGGAGAACTCTGAGGCAACCCATGGAGACATAATTGGGATTCCCGCTTTCTGGTCTCCCTCTCTTTCCCAGCGTCCCGCTCATTGAGCAGCTGTTGGGACAGCGGGCTGGGGAGGATGGGGTACCGGCCAGGGCAGGATCTTTGCCCCTTGCTACCACTTGAAACAGCTAGCTGAAATCCTGACTGTCAGCGACCTGAGAGGGGAGGGAGTGGGGGGAGACTGGGGAGCAGGGTTCCAGGCGCATCAGTGCAGCCCCTTTCCCTGGGGAGCGACCCCACCCCCACAGGCCCTAATCCGTTGTCAGCAATGCCCAGGCGGAGCTTGGCGTGGTAGGAGGCACGTGGGGGAGGCGGGAGTGCGGAGCGGGCACGTGGTCCAGCCTCCTCAGCCCCGTGCATGCCCCCCACCCCCCGTGAGGAGGGGTTTGGGGAGGTGGGGGCGGGCCTGGGCGGGGGAGGGCGGCGGGAGGCTCAGAGCGTGGGGCGCCTGCCCGCGGCAGGAGCTGTCCGCGAGTCCTAGTGCTGAAGTAGGTGCGGACGTGCCTGGCTCCCGGAGCCCGGTGCCAGGGCCAGCGAAGACCATGGCGTTCATGGTGAAGACTATGGTGGGCGGCCAGCTGAAGAATCTCACCGGGAGCCTGGGGGGCGGCGAGGACAAGGGGGACGGGGACAAATCGGCGGCTGAAGCGCAGGGCATGAGCCGAGAAGAGTATGAGGAGTATCAGAAGCAACTGGTGGAAGAGAAGTGAGTGGGATCCTTTCCTGGCTCCAACGACCTTCCCCACCCCCTCCAGCCACCTGGCCGACCTCTAGGGCGGTTTCAGACCCCGAGTCCCTTACCCTACTTTTCTAGACACGGTAAGAGGCTGGCATGTGCTTTCTAGGCTGCTCCCAGAGCCACCCTATCTCAAACCCAGGACCCCGTCCCAGCTTCCCACTCCGGGCCCAGAGGGAGTGGGGGCAGGGGCAGAAAGGACGTGGGATGGGGTGGGGGCACGTGCATTTCTGACGAAACAGGTAATCCCTTAATCCGATCTGGTCCTAACCGTCTCCATCTTCCAACTGGAGCTCCTCTGAGCCTGAGGTTCTGAGAAAAGCGATGCCGCTGAGGAGGGTCAGAGTCACAGAGACAGATTTGAGATGGGACATTCATAGATACTGAGTCTCAATGTCTACTTGTGTGTGGGCAGTGCTGGGACAGAGAGACAGCTGGGGCTGGCCCCCAGAGCTAGACTGCTTAGGTTCAGATCTAGGTTTGTCTTCTTTTTAGATTGGTGACTTTAGACACCTTTAGACTTTAGACTTTAGACTTTAAACCTTTCTGTGCCTCAGTTTCCTCTTCTGTAAAATGGGGGTGGTGACCATAAAACTTGCCTTATATATTTATAAGGATTAAATTATTTAACGCATGTAAACTGCATAGCATAATGCCTGGCACATGGTATATCATTAAACATTAGCTATTATTTCGCTTAATCCTGATAATAGTTTTGTGAGTTGCAAAAGAGGGAAGTAAGTGGCGTACCAAAAGTGGCAATGCAGCCAGGACGCAAACCCAAGTCTGTCCCGAATACTTTCCCCCACACGACACAATCTGTCAGGAAGGGAAAAGACAGACGGAGTTGGAGGCTGCGAGGGACACATATTAGGGTCTGCAGAGTGAGCGAGACAGGCTGACGCTCCTGCCGGGAGAGTCCAGTGGCAGGTGCAGAGAAAGGGCCGCGATGATGTGGGGAGAGGCAGCAAAGACTAACTGAGACCCAAGACCCGCCAGGTCGGAGCACACAGCTACAGCCGAGTCAGGCAGGATCGAAGCTGTTAGCGTCCCCGGGAAGGGATGCGCAGAGACCCCTTGGCCCTTCCCTCGCACACCCCACCCATTCTCTCAGCCCCTGAGATGACTCCGCCCCCGGTGCCCCCGCAGGATGGAGCGGGATGCGCAGTTCACGCAGAGGAAGGCTGAGCGGGCCACGCTGCGGAGCCACTTCCGAGATAAATATCGGCTGCCCAAGGTAAGCTTAGGAGCCTGGGCTGGTAGGCACATTGGGACCCTGAGATTGGCGCTCCCCACTCTTTCTCCGGACTCTGGGCTCCGCAACTCAGCTCCTGAAACTCAGGGAGTTCTTGGTTGGGTCCTTCTTTCTCAGAGGAAAGAAGACTCAGAGGCCAGGGCTTGGTGCTGCAAGGAAGCCCAGCCTTCCCAAGACTGATAGGTTTGTGTTTCTGGAGCCAGTTCAGGCCCCTTCTCTCCCCCATGTCCCCTTCCCCCAAACCCTAATCAGGCCCAGGCAGTTGAAGAATCGGAAAGCAGTAGATTTTACCGCAAGGTTGAGTGTGAGGTTGAGGTTGAGTACTCTAGGAGCTCCTGCACACGGGGCGGGGGGAGAAGGGGGACAGGGGCAGGGGTAGAGAATGCAGCACCCTCTGTGGTTCAGGCATTCGGTCTTCATCCCCTTATGTAGTCCCTCAATAACGTTTCCAGGTGGCTATCACCCACACTACAAATAAGGAAACTGAGGCTCAGAGAGATTACAAGATGACAAGACCACACAGCCAGCTAGTGTTGGAGCGGGGTCAGAGCTCAAGCCTGTGAACACGGAACCTCAGGTTGCTGTAGGACCCCAACTGCCATCCAGGGTAGGAGTCCCTCTGCAGAGAGCAAAATGCCCCTTGGTTGGTCAACAGCCAGATGTCTCCTACAGGCATTACAGCACTGGATGGGCATGGAATTGTTGCCTAAGGAGGAAAGTGAGGCACAAGGTACTCTCAGTGCCCAGAATCTTCCACTTAAATTAGAAGATCAGACATGTGAACATCACATTCACTCATTCAACAAATGTTTACTGATCCCTTGGCTGCTTCTGACTCTCCAGAGGGCACTAGTCTCTCAGAGGGAAAACCAGTCCAGAAAGCCAGGAAATGTACTGAGTTAAACCCAGCCAGGAATGGAGTCATTGCTCATGGAGTCATGCTTGCACTAAGCCCGTTAAGAGACAATATTCCTGCCATCAGAGAACCTGCATCTAATAAAAGAGGCAAGACTGGGTGCCTGGGTGGCTCCGTCAGTGAAGCGTCTGCCTTCGGCTCAGGTCATGATCTTGGGGTCCTGGGATCGAGTCCTGTATCTGGCTCCCTGTTCGGCTGTGAGCCTGCTTTTCTCTCTGCCTCCGTCTCTCCCCCCTGCTTGTTCTCTCTCTCTCTCTCAAATAAATAAAATCTTTTTTAAAAAGCGGGGTGGGGGGGCGCCTGGGTGGCTCAGTGGGTTAAGCCGCTGCCTTCGGCTCAGGTCATGATCTCGGGGTCCTGGGATCGAGTCCCGCATCGGGCTCTCTGCTCAGCGGGGAGCCTGCTTCCCTCTCTCTCTCTCTCTCTCTCTCTCTGCCTGCCTCTCCGTCTACTTGTGATCTCTCTCTGTCAAGTGGATAGGTAAAATCTTTAAAAAAAAAAAAAAAAGCGGGGTGGGGGTAGAGGGAAGTCTTGGCTGTAATTGAGTAGGACATAAAGTGGAAAGGGCCAGGGTCCCCAAAGGGATAGAGAAATATGATGGCAACCAGTAGGTGTGCAGAGAGAGCACAGATATTTGAATCCATGATGTAGGCTTATTTTTTTTTTAAGATTTTTATTTATTTACTTATTTGACAGAGATCACAAGTAGGCAGAGAGGCAGGCAGAGAGAGAGGGAGAAGCAGGCTCCCTGCTGAGCAGAGAGCCTGATGCGGGGCTCGATCCCAGGACCCCGAGATCATGACCTGAGCCGAAGGCAGAGGCTTTAACCCACTGAGCCACCCGGGTGCCCCATAGGTTTATTTTTTTTAAGATTTTATTTATTTATTTGAGAGAGAGAGAGCACAAGCAGGGGAAGGAGAAGAGGGAGAGGGAGAAGCAGACTCCCCACTGAGCAGGGGGCCTGACACAGGACTTGATCCCAGGACCTTGGGACCATGACCTGAGCCAAAGTCAGCCCCTCAACTGACTGAACCCATGATGTAGGTTTAAAACAAGTGCCCCTGCTTCCTAGTGGTGTGACTTGCACAAGTTACTTAAATTGAGTAATTTGCTTACTTAAAACTAAGCCTCAATTTCCCCTTATTTGTAAAATAGAAATAAGAACACCTACCTCACAGGGGTATTTTGAATGTCAGCCATACAATAGGCACTTAATAAATGGTACCCATCACTACAATCAATACGTCCTCCAGCGTAGGCAATAATCGCCAGCCTATGACCTAGCTGCCTGGAACAGTTTGACTCCTAAGCATTTCCATTTTGCTTTATTCACTATGCGAGTGTCTTCGGTATCTCAGAGTGAAGTTAGGTGGTATAAAATGCAAGGCATGGAAGTGCAAGGTCCCCATGTCCCAAGTGTCCAAAGCTCGATCCTGGGATGTGGGGGTGGGGGCTGAGCTCACCGAAACGTGTGGCTTGAGAATCTAGGGGCTGGGAGCCCAGACCAGGCCTCCCCCCTGTCCCTTCAACTCTGGGTCTTCCCGGGCCTCCAGCCCCACTCCACCTCCTCCCCTCTTCCCTTCAGAACGAGACAGATGAGAGCCAGATTCAGATGGCAGGTGGAGACGTGGAACTGCCCCGGGAGCTGGCCAAGATGATTGCGGAGGACACAGAGGAGGAGGAGGAAAGGGCCTCTGTCCTCGGGCAGTTGGCCAGTCTCCCTGGCTTGGACATCGGCTCACTCAAGGACAAGGCCCAGGCCACACTGGGGGACCTCAAGCAATCAGCTGAAAAGTGCCACATCATGTGACTACTCCCCCTGGGGTTGCCCACTGGGGTGACCAGAGGGCTAGGCCCACGTGAGGGCTAAGAGCATGTCTCAATGCCCAGGGACCCACACCCCATCTTAGTTTTGTTTCTCCCCCATCCCATGTTAGCTCAGGACCCTTCTCATCCATGGCCCAATCCTGCCTTCTGGTCTTTCCTTCTCCACTGGGACCAAAGTCCCCATTCCTCTCTTTCCCTCAGGACCCACCCTCTCTACTCAGCTTGGAGAGGCCTCCTAAGATTGTAGGAATATGCCCATCCCTCTCTGGCCGTGGCCCTAAGTTCCTGCACATGGGAGCGCCCATAGAGAGACCCAGAGAGACGTGGAAACCATGGACGCATGTGCGGAAGCTTGGGCCACAGACGCATCCTGGCAAACACACACACACACACACAGACACACACACACACACAGGCCAGCCCCTCTAGACACCAACACTCAGACATGATTAGAGGGGTCTTTGGGCAGACACCCTCAGTAGACCAGAAGCCCAAGGTTGAGCCTCCACGTTCATTCTCTGTGAAAGCCACTGTTCTTTTTGGTCCTCACTGCATCATCTCTAAAATGATGATGGACTGGGTAATTTCTAAGACTCTTTCTGGCTTGGCCTCCTTGGCTCTCAGAGCCAACCCTGCACTCTTCCTTGGGCAGGACAACAGCTGCAGCCATAGCCAGGAGCGGCTGCCACTGTGCCGTGGGCTCTGGCTCTCGGGAGCTGAGCGATGCTGTGTGAGGGGCCGAGTGCCAAGGATGAAGCTGGCACTGAACGGTAGCCCAGGCGGCTCCAGGCCTTCTCTGGACCCAGGCCCAGGCAATTTCTGTTCTGTTCCTGTAGAACTCTCTCTGGATTCCATAGCTGGATCTCCTCCGTCAGCTCCATGAAAAATAAAAATTTGAAATGATGTACCTATCTTCCCACTTCTTACAGACCTCCAGGAATTTTGGGGTTAGTAGCCCCACAGCCCTCCTCACCCATAGCTTCATAACAATGCCAGCCTCTGTAAGATGTTCAAGCCCTACCCTTCTGGGCCCCTGGGCAAGGGCGGGGTTCCTGCACGGATGGAAGGTGCCAGGTCCAGACTGGGGCTGGATGAAACAGGTCTGGGCTTTGAGGAGGGTGTGGTAGCCAGCTGGATGGGGGTGCACGTGGACAAGGTCGGGCCTCTAGGCCATTACTTGGGACCCCAGGAGGGGCTCTGGTTCGATCACAGCTGTCTCTGGCACCAATGCCTATCCCCCCTTCTCACCTCGGAGATGGAAGGTATAACTAAGAGAAGGCAGGACAACCGCCTCCCAGTCTGGGCACCGCTGTATGGCTTTGAGCAGGTCTCTTTCCCTCTCGGAGCCTATTTTCCCTGCTGTGCAATGAAGAACTAACCCCTCCTAAGTAATAAGGTTTCAAAGGATGACGGTTTGTAAAGCCTTTGGCATGTGGCAAACCATCAATAAATGACAACGGATTCCTTAGAAAACAAAGACAAACAAAAATAAAGAGCCCAAATTTCATCCTATTTACTTGTGGGGAGGGGGTCCAGGAAACCAACCGCAAGCTGGCCACCCCAGGGTCCTGAACAGCAACAGGGTGCTACAGACCAAGCCCCGGTGTCCCTGCCTGGCACCAGCCTTCAGAAGCCAACCAAGGTTTACAGGCAGCATGGCTACAGGAGGGCTTGGTTTCAGGGCTAAGTTTCCACTGGGCTTCCCTGGTAAAATAAGAGCAAGAAACATAAAACCTGTTCAGTAGGTAATGTGGGGAGAAGCAGGTGGAAGAGGGAGGAGAGAGGATGAGGAACGAGGAAGGTGAAGACAGGGAGGGACACAGGCCCAGGACAGGAAGACTTGAGCTGTCACGCCAAGCCTTCTCTCCCAAGCATCTCTCAGGAAGGGGCCTGGGCCTCTGAGCTGCTCCTAGGCTGTCCCCCCGGGCAGTCTCTGGACAAAAACCCCTCCTGACCTTCCTGGAGTGGGAGGAGACCCAAGCTGGAACCCCAGGCTGGGTGTGTGTGTGGCAGGGGGAGGTGCGTGGGCCTCCTCGACCGCGTCAGCAGCAAGGCCCACGTCTGCACTCCACCCTCCAGGGGCCTTCTGCTTAATGGGATTGGACAGACCCTTTTTCCCTCAGTGGTTTGCAGGACCCAGATGAAAGAGGCAGAGAGTCAGGCCGTGGGGGAGGCTGGGGGTTAACACTCACTGAGTCCTCACAAATTGAGCTGACTGGGACTGGGGTCTGGGGTCAGGGGGTGGGGGGACTGCTGAGCCTCCACACTTGTTTCCTCCTCACACCGGGAAACCTCAGGAAGCCCTGGTCTGTCTGTGTGTCCCTGCATTGGAGGGAGGTGGCTCTGGGGCAAAAGGAGCCAGCTCTGGGGCCCAGGCAGAGGTGGGCAAGGAGGACAGGCTGAGGGGTCTCCAGACTCTGCTGGCCTCTCCCTGCCTCCCCTCTTCCTTCCCCTGCTTTCAGGGCTTCTCTGCTAGTCCATGTCCTTCTCATTTGTGTCCCCCACCCACTTCCACCTTGTTCCTGCCTCCTACCTGGCCTATACTCATACCCTCAGGTGGGGGGCCTCCTCTGTACTCGCCCCCAGTCCTAAGCCCTCAGGGCGTGTCTACGGGACTACTGGCCCACTACTCTCTCCCTGGCTGGTTTCTGCTTCCACTTATTCACACAGTCACTTGGTCTGTGACTGGTGCACCTGCCTGGTGTGATGCGAGGGCCACAGAGAAAGCCACTTGCCCCCCAACTTCCCTTTTCCCTGCCATTAAAACCCTGCCATCAGTACAGCATAGTCTAGAGTAAATAATTTACCTCCCTGGCCTTTTTCTTTCTCCTGTTTTTTCTCCCCTCCTCCCTTTCTCTTTCTCAAGCTGGCAGGCAGTCTGAGGATACAGGAGAGCTTGAAAAGGGGTGCAACAGCCCCCGTGTCCAGACCCCCTCCGCACTTTCAGGAAGAGAGGGATGGCAAAGATGGCTGGCCTGCTCCCCTCACTCCACCCCCATTCTCTGGCCCTGTAATCTGGGTGATTTCAGGAAGATTGGTGACCCTGCCCTGCTCCAGTTCCCTTCTTCTGCCTTCTATCTACCCAGAGAGCTCAGGCCTGCTTGTCAGAGGGAGAGGGGCGCAGAGGGAAGCAGTGACTTTCCAGAGGCCAGCTGGTCCCCAGGGAGGATTTGGGAGGGTGTTGGGGTTTGGAGTTCAGTGGACTTCCCCTTCCCCCATTGGCCAGATGGTACCTCCTCAGACACAGATGCCCCCTGGCAGGCACTGGGGACATCTGGGGGAATGTTCGCTTGCTGAGCCTGAGGTGCCGGCAGTGCCTGTTGACCCAGCTGATGCCTGAGGTTGGGTTAGGGCCGGGGCGGGGGGGGGGGTGGTGGTGCTGTGCGAGGGGAGTGGGAGGGAGCCACAGAGCCTGCTGCCCTGCCCCTGTCCCCGTGCCTGGGGGCAGAACTGTTCCCAGAATCCTACGGGGCAAAGCTCAGGAAAAGCAGGGGAGCCGGGGTGGGTGAGCTGGGGGAGCAGTGGAGTTAAGGATGCCTCAGCCTTATTCTCAGGACTTGTGCCTGTGTGTGTGTGAGACCACGAGTGTAAGTCCATGTCTGCACGCGTCTGTGAACCTGAATGTGGCTTTGTTGTTTTTGTGTGTCTTCTGCCCATGGCCTGTTAGTGTCTGTGTGTTAGTGTGTCTGTGGGATTTCAAGTGTGGGTAGGTGTTACTCTAGAGAAGGTGATGTGCCCCTCCTCTCATGTCCCAGCCTCAGGACTGGGCCATCTCCCATGTCGGGGCTCGGACAGCAGCTGGCTTCTGGGGACTAGAGTTCTTCTAGGTAGGGGTGCCTGGGTGGCTCAGTGGGTTAAAGCCTCTGCCTTCGACTCAGGTCATGATCCCAGGGTCTGGGGATCGAGCCCTGCACTGGGCTCTCTGCTCAGCAGGGAGCCTGCTTCTCCCCCTCCCCTCTCTATGCCTGCCTCTCTGCCTACTTGTGATCTCTGTCAAATAAATAAATAAAGTCTTTAAAAAAAAAAAAAAGAGTTCTAGATGACCTCCTGCAGGAACCAAAGTTCTTGGTCCTTCCACTTCTTCCTACTTAGCAGAAGAAAGGGCAGGCTGAGCACAGGGAACACTCAGTCTGCTCCAGTGGCCCATCTGCTGCTCCCAGGGCTGGCCCCTTGGGAGGCAGAGGGACCGGAGGCTCAGGGGCTCCCCCAGCTTGGCCCAGTGCTGGCTCTGGGCTTGGGGAACTGAGTGTAAGTGGGAGGATGGGGTGGGTAAGGCATGCAAACGTTGGGGCATGTCTGCTCTGATTTGCGCACTTTCGAAGTGTTAAATGTGAGAGACAGAAACTCGCTCCTAGGAGGAAAAATATGTATTTTTTAAAGCAGATTAGCATATTTCCTATACGTCTCCACCATTCGAAGAGAACCCTAGAGAGCGAAGCCCACCTCCTCTGGCTGAGCTGCCTCCTTCCTTGGCAGGTGGCTTAGACACGACCAGCCTGCGGCCCCAGAAATTTCCTTCCCCTGGACCTCCTCCACTGGCTTCAGCTTCCCCGGCCTTTCCTGTCCCTGAAGTGGGGCCCTCCTCCCCACACCCATCTGTAGGAGTTTTGGGCTCTTGTTTGGGCACAGTCAATGGAGCACAATGCAGACATCCACATACACACAGTGGGGTCCGCGGGCCAACGCTTGAGCCCATTATCCTTCTGTTCAGTTGGTCTTTCAAGCCCGCCCTTCCTTATTTCCACTCTCCCTCCCATCCAGTCTTCTCCATCTGCGCGCACACTGGGTCAAATCACTCTCCTTCCTTTCCCTCATTTTTCTCATCGAGGCTTTCTTGAGAAGCCCACTCCCAGAGATAATCTGAAGTACATTCTTTTCCCTAAATCTGAAAATAACATTGTGTTGAATTTGTACTGTGCCAGGCTCACATACAGGAACTCCTTTCATCCTTACAAACCACCACCAGCCACTTACCTTCATCCTCATTTTACCAAGAAACCAGCTAATGGGTCCCAAGCTTCAGGGCCAAAGGGCAGAGCCAAGATCTTGGTCATGCCTTCTGCCGTCTAGACCACTGCTTGACACTGCCCCCTAATGGCCAGGCCAAGGGTTTGGGGGGGAAATTAGGGCCCTCCCAGTAAGGAAGCCCTTCCCTGGCCACACTGGAGGTCCCTCAAAGGGGGCAGCTCCTCCTACCATAACTCCCCAAAGATGCTCCCGGCTGCTGTTCAGACCAAGACATGAAAGGGGGAAAGCAGGCTGATGGAAACTGTTTCAGCTTGGGGTCTGGGGAGCTGGGTTTGGGCACTAGACCCTGGAGAGAATGCTCACTGCTGACTCACCAGTCCAGGGGACAAGGGCATGGGGAGGCCCGGGGCCTTCCCTGCTCTCCCTCAAGTTTCCCAGCATTTCCTGGGGTCCCTCCAGCCCCAGCCTGTGAACCAGGAGATACCCTCTCTATTTTATCCAGGGCAAGAAGAGAAGCACAAGTTCAGAAAATAATTTAATAGAGAAACCATGAATTACATTCTTTATACCTAGCCTCCTGCAAGGAAGACACCTCCCGTCCCAAGGAGGCACTAAAGAGCACAAAGAGCACATATCATCAGCACCCTTGTGGACTTTTAAAAAAGAACCTCCAAATAACTCCACTGGGTGAACATTGTTCTCTAGATTAAAGTCACTTTGTCCTCTTAAAAGCCCATGTCGGGGAGCTGAGGAGGTATTAACAGCGCCACTGGAGAGCTGGCGAGATCGGGCCCAGAAAGGGGAAAGGACTTGCCCAGGGTCACACACGGGGGGGTAGCAGCAACATCAGACCCAGAACCAGGTCCCTAGATTGCTGGCTCTTTCTCAGGGGGTCTGGCAGCCTCCATGCCTCCCCACTCCAAGCCAGGACTAGCTCTGAGGCAAGTAGGGGTGAAGGATGAAGGCTGCAGACCACTCCGCTTGTGCCCCCTGGGCCAGAGCAGGAACAAGGCATGGCTTTCTTAAATCGGCCCCACCCCTGAAAAATACATTATTTTCACGTCTGAAGGATTATCTTAAAATACTCAGAGGGTGGGTGAGGGTCAGCTCCCAGGAAAACTGGGCACTCTGTGGGCCTGAGTCCACACCGAGGGGTGGGTGGTCCCTGAGGGTCTTGGGAGTGCCCCGGTCCCATGCAAGGAGGGAGGCAAGTTGCAATAAGGGTTTCCAGGAAGGCAGGGGTGGGCACAGGGCACAGCTGCCTGCTGAGAGGGGAAGAGGCAAGAACAGAAGTGCCTGCGGAAGGCCCCCTGCCCCGTTCTCAGAGCAAAACTAGAGGCCTCATGTCCCCAAAGTGCCAGAATCAGGATCCCGCAACCACCACATAACCAAAGTCACACGAAGGAATCTCTTCTCCCAGAGTCCTGGTCCCCTTCCCCCAGGGGCCAAGACCCAGTGCTGCCAACACTGACATGGGCCACCAGACCTCCTGGAAGTGCAGACGATCTTGAGGGGGGCTGGGGATCCTGGGATATGTGTGTGGGGGGGGGTGTCTAAAAGTTGCCCATCCAGGAAGTCTGTTCCATAGTGTTCCGGAGAGCCAGAGAATTCTGGGCATCAGTCTAAGGGAGTGTGTCCCCAATTAGGGGTGGCTGTGGCCCATCTAATCATCCCTCCAGGGTCACTGCAGGGTGCACGCTGTGGAGAGGAAGGGGGGGAAAGTCCATCTTAAGCCTCTGGCACAGAAGCAGAATCCAGGACCGCCCCCAGCCCTTCCCTCTCCTTGGTAAGGGTCCGACTCCAGGGCAGGACTCACAGCTCCGAACAGACTCCGACAGCCCTTCTTTGTCCAGGGTCTCAGCGGCCCAGTGAGACTCCCTCATCTGTGGAACATAAAGGCAGCACAAGGGTGAGAGACAGCCAGATGCGGGCACAGGGCCGCACTGAGCAGCTGCTGAGCGACTGAGCATGAGTGCCAAAGACAGAGACAGCGATGGGGGGGACCTTCAGAGGAAGACGGAAGGGGGAGACATGCAAGGGGATGCGGGGGACAAACAGCCACAGGCAGAGAAGGGCAGGATGCAGCCAGCCCGCAACGAGGGTGCAAGGGACAGGCAGCCACAGGCAGAGAAGGGCAGGACACAGCCAGACCGCATGCCCACCTTGACCTGCTCCTTCAGGTACTCAGCTCGAGCCATGAGGTTCTGAACCTGCCGGGGGAAGACACGCCCATAGGGGTGTGGGCCGGAGGGGCCTTCAAACTGCTTTCCTCCTCATTCCCGATGCTCTCCAGAACCCTCCACACCACCCAAACCACGCCCCCTGAGCTCTTTATCTGCTCCCTTCTCCAGGAGGCCTTTCCAACCGAAGCAGCGCCACCCTGTCTGTCCCCGTGTGCCCTGACCCCCGGCACCTAAGCCCCTGATGGAGCGCGCAGGGCCCCCGGAATTCCCCAGGCTGTGAGGTCTGACTCCCAGCCTTGGAACACCCTGCAGGAAGCTGAGGACCCCCAGCACGGGAGCAGGGGGAAGAGGGGAAGAGGAAGCCTCCCAACCCTCTCAACCATGGCAGGCACCTCAGTGTGAAGCAGCTCCCGCCTCCGGCCTGGGGGCTCCGCTACAAAGAGAGGGAGGGTGTGCAGTGAGCGCTGGGCAGCCCGGGGGCCTGGGGGCCAGTGGTGATGGTGAGGGTGGGCTCACCTGCCAGCAGCACCAGCAACTCCCCCAGGCCATGCTGGTACAGGTCCAGGGCATCCTGTTCCCCACCGGCTTCTTCCTCCTACAGCCACAGGGACAACAGGTCACTTCATGTCATGCCCTGCACTTTTCCTGCCCCACGTGAACCCCTCACACTGGGTGCCTACCTTGGCCGTGGCGGCCGAAGCCACTTCCAGGGCAGCAAGGAGGCGAGGCTTGTCCCGGGCCATCTCTGGGATGAGAACAAAGGCTCAGGGTGAGGAGGAGCAGCCTGCTTTCCATCTCAGGGAACCTACCCCATGCTGCTGACCCCTCAGGCTGGAGGGAAGGTGCTGGGGCTTGAGGCCAGGAACCGGGCCTACCTCTGAGCAAGTCACGTGCAGAAGTCCCCTGCTTCAGCAGGGCCTGATTGGAGGAGGAGACAATGGCTTTGAGCTCCTCAGCCCGGGACACGTACTGCCTCACCTGCAGGAGGGGAAGGGCTGATAAGGTGCTGCCCCACACCCACCTCCCTCACCAGCACGCACCTCCAGGTTCTGCCCCACGCTGTAAGGACAGGGGGCCACTGAGATGGGCCTGACCCTCCCTAGGAATGAAGTTCTGGTTCTTAGTTCTAAGAGAGCCGGTCTGCAGAGACCCCCACCAGGATCCCCCACCCCAGGAGGGTCCCTCACCTACCTTTGCCTTAATTGCTTCCTTCCGCTGGGCATCCACTTCATCTGCAGATAGTGGGGGTTTGCGTGAGGTGTCTGCTCTGCCCCCCCCCAACCAAATCCTCTGGGACTCTCAAAAGGACCAGGTGCCAGATTTACCCTCTGCCTTGTCTCCCACAAAACTCTGGGTGGGGAGCTGCTTCTGGAATCCATCCACTGCAGCTGGGGCTGCCCCACCCCTGCTGCACCCCAGGGCTCCAGGCACTCACAGTGCAGGGCAGGCACGAAGAAGTCCAACGCTTGGCAGTAGAGGGATAAAGCGGCCACAGCCTCCCCATCCTGGTCCTTCTTCACAGCCTGCACCACAAGGGCGGTCTGGGGGACAGGCAGGTCAGGGGTCAGGCCCACCCCCAGGCTCAGCACGAAAGGAGAAGGGCAGATCTCTGGTGTACCACTGAATGGGGTTGATGAGTGCCCCCCGCCCAACCTGCCCTCCTCCTCCGCCCTCCCGCTGGCCCTTTTACCGCGCGAGCCAGGCTCTCCCTGCTGGGCATGTGCTCCAGGTCCACCCAGGGGTGGGCAAAGAAGTCCTGGAAGGAGATGCGACGATTGGGGTCACGCTCCAGGAGCCGCTGGAGCAGGTCCCGGCAGTCTCGGGAGAGCGGGGGCCGCAGGGGGAGCTGCGGGGAGGGTGGGAGCCAGATCACAGGGGGCCCCAGCTTCTTCAGCCCCCAGCCCAGGGGCCGGTCAGGACCACCTGGTCCAGGGATGCCCCAGAGGAACATGTGTGCAGGGGGAGAATTGGAGCCTCAGGAAGAACAGTGACAGGACAAGGCGCTGGGTGCCGGGGGGAGCCACGCCCTCGCAGGAAGCCTTGCTGTTGTGAACCCCACGTACTTGCTTCTCCTTCCCTGATCCCTCTTGGTAAGGCTGGGCCTGGCCTGCTGGCTTTGCTCCCACAGAGGGCCCACACACAATCAGTGGGGCAGTCCCTTTGCGTCCTGTCTGGAGCTGATCTGGGTTCCTAGAACCTTCTAGAGCCTCAACCTCCCCTCTAGAGCTCATCTAGCACCACAAAGCCAGCCTGGAGCCCATGCCCCAGGCTGTGCAGTGGCAGCGAGGGCGCCTAACTCAGGGCCCCGAAGCCCTCTCCCAACAGGTTGCCAGGGCTCTTTGAGACCCACCTCAATAACCCGGTTGCTCCGGATCTTCTCCTCCAGCTCTGAGAACGACCTGGAGGCAAAGGGGGGCTGCCCGAAGAGGGCTTCTGTGGAAGGGAGGCAGAGGGCAGGCTGGGAGGGGACAGGGTCAAGCCTGGCCTGGCCCACACCTTGGGGTTGGGGGGCTGACACCTCTCATGGCAGGGACTCCGGGCCTGCAGAGTCACATTCATTAGAACCTCTCAAGAGGGGCCCTAGAGAGGCCTTGCCTGAGGACACATGGTGGAGGTCCGGGGGTTGGGGCTGGGGACAGAGCTCTCACCGTACAGGATGACCCCCACGGACCAGAGGTCCACACGGGCATCGTACTGCCGCTGACACACCATCTCGGGGGCCATGTAGAGTGGGGAGCCACGGAGCACGTGCTTCTCGTCCCAGGGAGACATGTGCTGTGCGAAGCCAAAGTCTGCGGGAGAGAGGCCGAGCAGCAGGGCCCGATTCTAGCTGCTGCAGCTCCTGCCCTTTAAAGCTTCACCCTGTGCTCCAGGGCAGGGCTCCTCCCCACCTGCCAGGCTCACCGGGCTCACCGGGCTCAATCCTACTCTGTGGCTTTTGCTCACCCCCTTTCTCTCCAAATCCTAAAGCCTAAAACACCCTCCTCCATCTTCCTCTGGGAGCCAGCCCCCTCAGGCATCTTTTTCCAGGAAGCCCACCCTGATCGCATCAGCTATGAGGATAAGGGCCCACCAGGAGTTAGGAGCTGAGGTTTTGCCTTGCTTTCTGGCTTCCCAGCCTCAAGTCCATTCTTGGCCACAGCTACCTCCACCCCCCCATCCTCCAACAACACTGTCACAGACTGAGTCACATGTTGAGCCCCAATCCTGGGGACAGACCAGTTCCCAACCCTGCTCACACAGGGAGTCCTTCCTGTCGTCACATATGGAGTCCTAACCTTGACCCCAGACTGAGCCCTGGCCCCATCCAGTCCATTGCTGGAGTCGAGTGAAGGGAGCCTGAGAAACATCCTGCCTTTTGGTGGCAGGCCTGTCCCTGCATTTCCCAGCCTGTCATGGCTTGATGACTCAACAGAGGGTGCCATGAGAACTAGGGCTGCTGAGCGAGCCTGGGCAGCATGAGGCCCCTGTACACCCACCTTCCAAACCTCATCCCTGCTGTTCCAGACTCACACCTGCCAGTTTAAGATGGGGCTTCTCCAAGGAGCTCAGCAGAATGTTCTGTGGCTTCAGATCCAGGTGAGAGATATTCCGTTCATGCAGGAACTGCAGGGCACTAGCTGGGGAATAAGACCCACACGGAGAAACAGGTCAGAGAAGGCCATCCCTCACCTGCCTCTCGCCACCCCACCTGCGCCCCTGCCAGCCTTATATCTACCCCTTCAAGCCTGCCCAACTGGACTTCTACACTGGCTGCTCTACCAAATGTTTTAATACTTAAATATCAGGTTCCTGCCACTTCTAAGAATTTGCCCCCTATCCCCTTGACCCCTTCGCAAGTCCCCTCCCCCTCCTAGAAGCCTCCCCAGTCCCCCAACCCTTAAAGTCTTGTTTTTTTTGTTTTTTTTTTTTTAAAGATTTTATTCATTTATTTGACAGACAGAAATCACAAGTAGGCAGAGAGGCAGGCAGAGAGAGAGGAAGGGAAGCAGGCTCCCCGCTGAACTGAGAGCCAGACGCGGGGCTCGATCCCAGGACCCCGGGATCATCACCTGGGCCAAAGGCAGAGGCTTAACCCACCGAGACACCCAGGCGCCCCTAAAGTCTTGTTCTTTTCCTTGGCAAAGCACTTGAGTCCTACCCTTAGGCCCTGGAACATTCTATGAGTTCCTTATATTATGTTCCATGTGTGGAAACCCGAACTCCCCACAAACGAGGGTTCCCCTCTCTCTCTCTCATGTCATCCTTAAGCCAGGATAGGCACGTGGGAAAGATGGGGCCCTAACAATACAAGCTGAAGCAGAGACAACTACTAAGAACGGTTCTAAGCCTGCAGTGGGAGGTTGAGGCGGGCAGAGATCACGAGAAGGGGTGTCAGGCGGGGGTCCGAGGCTTTTACCCAACTGCTGCATGAAGACACGGGCCACCTTCTCAGGCAGAATTCTGCGGGTATGGATGAAGCGAGACAGGTCACCCCCTGCGCAGAACTCCATGATGAGGTAGATGTTGTCGCTGTCCCACTGCAGTTATCGAGGCAGAGAGGCAGCTTGAAGAGAATGCCCCTTCTCTAGCTCCCTTTGGGGGTGGCCCCACCCCAGACCCGCACCTGGAAGTCTTTCAGATGTACAATGTGGGGGTGTCGGATGCCCTTGAGGATCTCAATCTCTGTCAGGAGGTTCTCCACAGATGCCTTGTTCAGACTCTTCTTGGCCACACACTTTATGGCTACCACCTCACGGGTGTCCTTCTGTGGGGACAGGAGATTTGAGGTTTCTGCCTTGAGAGGAAGAGAGCCCATGCCTGGGCCCTCCTGCCCCATCACTGGGCCTCCCCACTCACATCAGCTTCCAGGCTTCCCAGCTTCCCCTTCCCAGGCCAGGGAGGCACTGGGATTCTGGAATCCCGGGCTCCCCACCCAGTCTAATGTTCTCCATAATCGATCTCATTGTATTCTAGAGTGCCCCCACGAAGGTGTGTCATTCAGTGTTCTAGAGCGGCGCACTCCGATTCCTAACTGGGTCCAACCTTCTAGAACCCTGTCCCAGACTCCTTCCAGCCCACCAAGGATCCTCCCTGTTCGCCTGCCAGTGACACCGAGCTTCACCGAGGCCTCCACCTGCCTCTCCTGACAAAACAGGGCTGTGTGGGCGTGCGTTTTTGTTTTTAAAACCTAAGGGTGGCAGTCAGCTCCCAGCTCCTCCACCGAAGCGCGGCCGGCCGCGGGCCACTGCTCGCACGCCGCAACTCGCCTCTCTCTCGAAGGACGCCCATCCGGGTTCGCTCGGGGTCTGGCGGGCACAGGGGCAGGGCCCTCACTGTTTCTCCAGCCCCGTCCCTGCCCGGCGCGGGGGTCCCCAGGGCGCCCTGCCCCGCACCCACCTTGGCGTAGGCTTTGTACACCGTAGCGTACGTGCCGCTGCCCAGGCGCTCGGTGAGGATGAAGCCATCCAGCCTCGGGGGACCCCAGGCGGGCCCCGCCATCCCCGCCGCCCGGTGCCCGCCGCTTCCTGCTTCCCAGCGCCGCGTTCCGGCGCGCAGCCCTGCGGTCTGGGCGCGCGGCCGCGGGCTGGACTCCACGCTGCCCCCAGCGCCGCCCGCCGGGACTGCAGCGCGCTGGGCGGGGCGCTATCTCGCCCCGCCCCCACGGTCCCGCCTCCCCCAGGTGCTCCAGGTGCCCTTCCGGGTGCCACGTCACTGGAGATCCCGTAGTGGGAGCACCGAAGCTCCCTGCGGTCCGAGGCCAGCAAGCGAGGTCGCTAGGAGGGGGGACGGGGAAATCCCACCCAGAATTTATGGCTCACGTGAAGGGCAAGGGGGGAGGAGTCGGGCAGAGCAGGTGTGCCCGGTAGGGGTAAGAGTCAAAGAGGCTCCCCAGGCTGCCCCTCGGGCTCAGAACCAGCGGCTCTAAAGCAGAGATACTGGGACAAGAAGGTGCTTTTGGCCAAGTAGTGTCAAGAAGGCGCTTGGCCCCTTCCAGACCAGCCAGAGCAGGGGGGCCAGATGTGGAATCTTGGTCTTCACACTAACCGCGGCAGCAGCTAACTCAGTGCAGGCTCTGTTGGCCACTCCCATCCTCCCAAGTCCACCAGACAAGAGGACGAGAGTTGTCTGAAAATGTCTTGTTTTTATTTAAAGCACAAAAATTGAGACATAACATATACATTTGTACATGAAGAAAAAAATACCAGAAAGTGTACAAAACCTTGGTCACTGCCATGATCAGTGGCTCTGGGGCTGAGTGGGCAGTCTGCACACTGCCTGGGGTGGGCCCCAGGTCCCAGGCGCAGGCAGTTGGCCAGCTTTTTGAGAAGTCCCCTCAGACCACACACCCGCCCCTGTAGATGGCCTTTAGAGGACAGGGTGCAGGTTTTATCTGTGGACTCCCAGGCGCCCATCACACGGGACACACCTGAGGAATCCCCAGGACCAGTGACAGGTGACCTAGGTTCCATGGGGGGGGGGGGGTACAGGGTAGCCCTCAGTAAAGTGGCTCATCAGTCCAGTGAGAGGGATGCAGTTCTGGACTGATTCTTCTGCCCCCCGAAGAGTCATACACACGAGATATTGCTGAGGGGAGAAGGCAGAGTGGGGAAGAATCTGAGGCCACAGCTAAGGGCCACTGTCCCTCAGGAGGAGAGGATATCGAAACAAGGCCAAACCACACCAGGATAGTCAGACTCTACCCCCTTAGACAACTGTCAAAGGCTGGGCAAAGGACTACTTGGGGTCAATGTCCTCCATCCCTCTCCATCCCCGAATCCCAGCCAAACCCACTGCACATTCAATAAGTCAACAGGGGAGAGGGCAAGGGCTCAGAGAGGGCCCCAGAGGGCACACATGCCTCCCACACCAGGAAGGTGCAGGGGGCACTAAAGGGCTATAAATCTGGGAGAAACAGAAGGCAAGGAAGAGCCTGGGAGTGACCGTGTCAGAGGCTCTGGAAGCCCAGAGACCACCTCAGAGTGATCTGGGGAACAGAGCTTTCCATCCACCTGGACTGCAGCTCATCTAAAGGGGGGCCTGGGGAGACTACTCCTGCCTAGGCAGGAGAGAAAGGCAGGACTGTGGAAGCCAAAGGCTGGGCCTGTGGAGCCAGATGCAGGCCAGGCCTGCTGGGGGAGGAGTGGAGTCCTAGGACCTTGGCAGAAATAAAACTGCAGCTGGCATGGGCCCAGGTCAGCTGGTGATCCCAACTGTGTTCACCTATGTGATGTGTGTGGGTGTGTGTGCACGTGCACGCCTGCATGTACCTGTGTAAGGGGAAGTGAACTACAGTCCCACTGCTTCGAACCTACCAAACCACCACCAGAGAAGGAAAGACAGCTTTTTTTTTTTTCCTTTTTTCTCTTGTGTAAAAAAAAAAAAAAGTCCCTGTCCCTCCCTCCCCTCCCCTCGGGCAGAATGGAGCTGGTAGCTGAGGAAGGAGGAAGGACTGTGCAAGACCCTCCCCAGGTCTGTGCTGGGCATAACCACCGTTTAAGGCACCCACGGAAAGTGCAGCTAGAAGGCAGGCGAGAGAAAAGGCTGGGGTAGAGGAAGGAGAGTCAGGAGGACTAGTTCCCCTGGAAGGCTCCTCGGGCAGCAGATGAGGCGGCACTGCGGAAGGTCCTGTTGCTGAAGATGCCCTGGGAAAACTCCTCCTGGGCCTGCTGGAAGCTGGCCCCCGTCCGGCGGTACAGGGAGTGCACCTGGGGAAAGAGGCTGCAGTGAGAAGTGCGCCCTGGGGACCCGCCTGACCTCCCACCCAGAAACTTGGTGACAACAGTCACTGGATCTCCGGGGCCCAGGAGCAGGGAGCCCAACTGCCTCCAGGGATGGGCATCCCCAAGGCGAAGGCAGGAAAGAGCTGCCTTCTTCCTCCGGCTGCTGTTGGCCCAGCACCCACCACTCACCCGCTTCAGAAGGAAGAGTGAGAGCACAGCACACAGGGTGAAGAAGCCAGCCACCACCATCATGATGATCGACACAGCCAAGTGGTCTTGCTTCAGCGTAGACAGGGCTGCGATCCAGCCACTGCGAAGGCGGGGAGGAGGAAGCCAGAGGGGACACAGTGAGAGGGGGCCCTGGAGGTCCCCATGAGGGGCTCTTTAAGTGGCCGCTGTAGACTGACTGGCCACCACCAGGCACCTCCCTGTGGCACAGAGCCATGGGCCAGAAGCCCTTGGGCTGTGAGAGCCCAGGCCTCTGTGAAGGCTGACAGGCCCCATGCTGCCCTCAGACAGGAGTAGTCCAGCAGAGGGCCTTTTCCTGCCACTCTAGGGGACACGGAAAGCCTGGCTGATCACTCCCAAAGCCCACCCCTGGGAAGGAGGACCACTGGCCAACCCACTGCATTCATCCTGTCACCTCAGCAACTCCTGCCAGGACCCAGGGCAGCCCCTCTGCCTTCAGTCAGTCATGTCAAATTCCTGAGCCCCAGTGTCCTTATCTCTAAGAGGGGATAGTCTCCCATTTCTGGACTTAAAACCTACTACAAAGCCACAGTTCTCAAAACAGTGCCGTACTGGCACAAGGACATACAGATCAATGGAAAAGAACTGAGAGTCCAGAAACAAACTGATACATCTACCATCAACTGATTTCTTTTTTTAAAAAATATTTTTATTATCTTTTTATAGATTTTATTTATTTGACAGAGGGAGAGGGGGAAGCAGGCTTCCCACTGAGCAAGGAGCCGGATGGGGGGCTCAATCCCTGGACCCTGGGATCATGACCTGAACCAAACGCAGAGGCTTAATCCACTGAGTCACCCAGGCATCCCCATCAACTGATTTCTGACAAGGGTGCCAAGACACCAATCTTTTCAACAAATGGCGCTGGGCAGCCACACGCAAAACAATGAAGCTGGACCCTGACTTCAGCCAGGCACAAATCTAACTCAAGATGGATCAGAGACCTAATACGAGCTAAAGAAAAGAGTTCACTCTTCATGACTCTGGGTTTGGCACTGGTTTTAGATATGACACCGAAAAAACATAACAAAAGAAAAAAATTGGACTTCATCAAAATTAAAACTTGTGCATCAAATGACAGTATCACAGAATGAAAAAATAATATAAAGAAGGGGGGGAAAAATGTGTTAATCTGGTAAGTTCATATCCAGAATATATAAAGAACTCGAAAACAAAATGGCAACCCAATTACCAGAGGAAGACCTGAATAGACATTTCTTCAACAAAGAAACACAAATGGCCAAAAAGCACATAAAGATGGTCAACATCATTAGTTATTCAGGAAATCCCAATCAAAAACCACACTCGGGGTGCCTGGGTGGCTCAGCTGGTGACACACCCTGGGTTTTGGTCTCAGGGTCCTGGATTCAGGCCCCATGCTGGGCTCCACGTTGGGTGTGGAGCCTACTTAAAAACAAACAAACAAACAAACAAACAAACAAAAAAAACCCACCACAGTGAGATACACCTCTAGGTTGGGAATACAACAAAATAAAATAAGCAGGGGTGAGGCTGCAGAAAAACGAGAGCCCTCGTATACTGCCAACGGAAATGGTGCAGCCAGGAGAACCCTCCTACCCCGTGGCCACCCCACCACAGACTTAACACGTGACCCAGCAATTCCACTCCAGATACATACCCCGAAAGAACCCAAACCAGGTATTCAAAGGCTTGTACAAAGATGTTCATAGCAGCACTGTTCACAACAGCAAAAAGGTGGAAACTACCCCAGGGTGTGTCCACTGATGAAAGGACAAGCGGATGGAAGAGTACTTCGTAAAGAGGAGGGAAGTACTAAGCCATGTTACAGCGTGAACCTTAAAAACATCACACCGAGTGAGGCTGGCGTAAAAAGCCCCATGCTGTATGGTTCCATTTAGACAAAATGTCCAGAGAAGGCAGATCCAGATAGAGCGCGAGAGAGCGAGCGAGAGCAGCTTCATGGCTGGCAGGGGCTCTGGGAAGGAGGGAGCAGGATGCCTGCTAAGTACAGTCTCCTCTCAGGGTGAAGCAAATGTCCTAGAACTAACTAGTGGATGGGGCCGCCTAACACTGTGGACCTACTAAATGCCACTGAATTTTTTACTTTAAGATGTGTTAAGGGATCACTAAAATAAATTTTATGTTCTGTGCATTTTATACTTGATAACAAGAAAGGGGGGGTTCTATCCACCCAGCCGCGGGGGTCGGGAGGTGAGGTGGGGAGGCGCTGGGAAGCCGGAGGCTGCCGAGCTCATGAGGGGGCAGGACAGGGGGGCGGGCCTGGACCAGAATGCCAGCCTTCTGACTCCCGGCCTGGGAAGCAAAGAGCACTTACGCCACAGTCTGTCTTCCAGGATCTCACTGAGGGTAGTGAGTGATGACATTTTCAAAGAGAAAGGGGCAAGCCCAGAAACAGCAGGGCAAGATGGATGAGGGGTGGCGGGAGGGCAGTGGGCACGCTTGGAGCGCAAGGTGAGTCAGGCCCCTCCCTCCGCCCTGCATTTGGCAGCTCCGCTGGAGGGAAGGGACCAAAGTAGTGCAGCCCCTCCAGGCTCAGGCTCTCAGCCAAGCGGCTGCCTGACCTTTCTGTAATGTTCCCTGTGCACTGGGGCAGAAAGGAAAACCTCAGCCGGCAGCTTTTCTTTTTGAGGCTAATTTTGAGCCGAGGACTCCAGCACCCAGGAAACTCAGGCCGGCTCTGTGCTCAAAGCCAGTTCAGAGGGGCTGGGGCTCCAGCTCGTGACATTACAGGGTCTCTGGACAAAGTCACAGCACCAAGTACACAAAAGGCCAGGGCCTCTGTCAGCAGCTACCCAAACCCAAGGGCTCGCCTGGGGCCTGTAGAAGCAGCACCAGCCTCTGGGAGGGAACGGCCAGAGGAAAGGAAGAGGATGCAATTCTCCACAGGACGTAACCCTGGTAATCTAAGGGTTTGGGGCCAGTCCACCCACAACACCTCAGAAAGTGGTGAACAGGTGAGGCAGTGAGTGGTGACCCGGGAAGAATGGGAGGGGCAGAGGAGGACACCAGGCAGCCTGCCCCCCACCTTCCCGGCCAGAGTGGAGAATGGGTCCTCTCGGAGGGCTCTGCGGGAGCGAGGAGACAGGGCAAGGGAGGTCAGGCCACCTCCAAAGCATCACCCCCTCATGCTGCCCCAGGACTCACCTGTCCCCCAGGCCAGGGATGCCTACCAACTGGATGATATAGATCCCTATTTGACAAAAAAATATGAAGAAGAACACGAAGAAGCTGAAAGAATTGTCGGACCTGTGGAGAGAAGGGGAAACCCAAGGTCATTAAGTGGGCCGGGGGTTCACTCCTCAGTATTCCCCGCTTGGCATTAGGAGCCAGAAGGCAGGATGGGAGTGCAGACAGCTCCAGTGGACCAGCCACACTGGCCAGAGGACACAAACAGCCACAGCCATAATCAGAAACAGCTTGCCACTAACTGCCCTCCAGTTTAAGGGGTCAATGCTTGACCCCTTACTCAAAGAGCTAATAAAGTTGCTCCCCAGAGGATGACATAAAGAACTTAATAGTCCATTTTCTGAGCTATGTACCTGCATTTCATAAGAGACAAGGAAATCGATGCCAAAGACAGAAACACCCAATAATAAAACCATTGGCCTGGGTCAAATAAAAAGCTATTTGGGGAGCACAGAACTGTAGACCAAACCTCCATCCCCATGTCCTCGAGGGCTGGCGTACTGCCCGCAGAGTGCATGGGAAGGTTCAGCCACCGCCTGCCCCCTCTCCCTGGGGCCTGCTAGGCTCCCAAGCCTGAAAGCAGCAACTGGGAGGCACAACACCACAAACGTTAGGGGTCTATGAGATAGATCTGCTCGAGCTCACAGTATCTATTCTCCACCAGCCCGTCTGTACTCAGCAGGCTCAAGAGTTACTGGGGAGGCAGGGGAGAGGCGGAAACAACCTAGGAGCGATAAGCCATGCAGCGCTTATCAAAGTGGACTCCCTAAAGCCTCGGAAGGGAGCTGAAGAAGCCCTGCCCTCTTCCCAGTAACGCAGCAGACCGCATGGGAGTGGGTGGGAGCCCAAGGACCCCTCTCTAGGTCTCCCGTGCCTAGTCCAAGGACAGTGCTCAGAGCAGACCCCGGATACAACATCTCAGCAAAATGGGTCCTGAACCCCGTCTGCTTGCACTGTGGATGAGAATGGGAAAGTGGATTCCCCCACCATCCTGTTCTGCTCCCAGACTGGGATGGGGCCCCTGGGCATAAGGCCCTTGGCCTGCTACCTGGGATGCTAGCCATACTCTCCCCTTGCCCCAGCCCCACTCACCTGAAGGCCTTATAGATGGGTCGGTACCAACAAAGGAAGGCACAGGGGGTGAAGATGATAAACCACAGGATGGAAAGGCCGAAGTCCACTCCCTTGGAGCTGTCGACTAAGAACCAGGCCAGGCAAGCAAGCAGGTTCAGAAACAGAGTCACTGAATGCACTGGGGAGGGTGAGGAGAGAGACAGGCTGGTGCTGAGGGGACAGAAGGGCTCCTGGGCCCAGCAAACCAACCCCAGAGAGGATGTGAGGTCCCTACAGTGAGGGCATCAGCAGAAATGCCAGTCCTTGGTCTGCACCGAGGCAAGGTGAGCTCCCAAATCCTGGTTTTTCTGGGACAGCAAAACCAGGGACCAAACCAAGTTCCTAAAAGGTGAGGGTACAGCCCAAGCATATGAAGGAGGGCAGAGGGGGAAGAAGAGATGCAGACTCAAGGGCTGATCCCTGGGGAAGAAGTCTTTCAGTGACTCTTGTCCCTGGCCCTAGAGGGCCCACAGTGGAGCTACAGGGGGTCTTATATCCGCTCACATTCCTAGGAGCCAAGAGGCCTGTGGGGAGGGAAGCCTTTGCCAAAGGAGGGCCTTTCACAGGCAATGAGCCCCAGAGGAACTCTGCAGCCTCCTGCTAGTCCCACCCTACTCGATCTGTGGTGTGAACCAGGGTGAGTGGGCCCTTTCAGGGGGCTTCCCAGGACAGGGAGTAGACAGTGGAGGGCCAATGTGTGGCCAGAAGGCAACCCCCACCCCAACACCAGCCCAGCCCTGAGGAAGGCTGGAGTCTGCAGTGAGGAGCAGCCAGAGCAAGGACAGAGCTCTGGAGTTACATCCCACTTCCCCCTTGAGCTCAGAAGACGACCCCAGACTCACACATCCAGAGATAGTACAGCATCTTGCATATCCGCTGGTAGTCGGCAGGGATCTCCACTGAGAAATCCTGATAGAAACAGGGCTTGACAGGGCACCAGAAGGGCAGGGGCGGCCAGTTGTTCTCTCTTACTGTGGGTGAACAAGCAATGCAGTCAGGCTTAGCCTCTGTAGCAGCATGTGGGGTGCATACTCCTGGAGTTTATGGGCCAAACCAGGGCTCCCAGAAGAGGCCGGCAAGTGGGAGTCAGAGTCACTATGGGTAGGGAATGGGATGGGCAAAGTGGCATGGGGCACGAATATCCACAAGCCACTACAAGATAATGGATCCCAAATGGAGCAAGAGGGCCTAAGTCATTATTTTTATGAACAACCAGCCCATAAACAGAAGGAGTCATCATCACAAAGATGAGGGGGAGTCGCACACAGGACCAGTGCCCTACTCTAGCAAAACCCTCCAGAGCTGGGAAGGAGCATGGAAACAATTTATAGTTTGAGGACCACACTGCAGGTCTCCCGGCCTCCACCTTGCTGCCCTTCTGGGCACTGGCACCAGCGCCGCTGAGATGATCTACAGCCCAACAAAGCTCCAGGGCTGCTCTGGCCCGAGCAGGCTCAGGGAAGGCTCCTGCATCAGGCAGGCTGGCCCAGAGGCTGGCAGCCTCCCTTACCGTGTAAGTTGGCCACTGTGTTCTGCAGCTCCCGCTCCTTGCGCTCTAGTTCAGCTGCTTTCCTGTCCAGTTCTTCCTGCTGCCGGAGCAGGCTTGCCTGCGCTGCGGAGGCCACGGCCTGGGGGACACAGAGGGTGGGGGCAGCCGGACACAGGAGACAGAGGGACAGCATCAGCCTGAGCTGAAGGTGGGAGGGCCTTTCCCCCGGCAGGGAGAGCCAATTCCAGCCCCATGGTGTCTGGGGTACCAGAGACCACCAAAGAGATGCCAAGGCGAACTATCTCCTACTGCCTCAACACCTCTGTCCTCTTAGGTGTTAACCAGCCTTAGGCAGGGCTTGTCTCCCCTTCTTCCCTGGGCTTGAGATTAGAGAACTACCCCCCATTCTAGAATCCAGGCAAAGTTCAATTACAGTGACCTTTGGGGTAACAGCAAAGGGAAAATGGCCTCACAAGAGACTACCTTCTACAGAAACCCGAAGAGCCACACCTCACCTGAAGAGCCTGGAGGGTGCGTGTGTGAAGGGGACACAGTACAAACCTGCCAGCAGTGAGTGCAGGGGGGAGGCATTGGAGGGCTGACCAAAACGCACCTAGGGCCTCAGGGATTTAAGCACCACCCCACCCCACCCCACCCCCAGGAGCAGCCCCCTGATGTCCACCTGAACTGCAACCGGGTACACCCCAGGCCAGCGCCCTCGGCTGGGCCCTGCTCTGCCCGGCTCTGGTGACATGCACAGTCCAAGCTTTATCCCCTGTCCAGGAAGAGCAAGGCCTCCAGGGAGGCATCCAGGGAGCTTCATGTGAGGCATTCCAGTGCAGGGTCCTGGGCCCCGCTCCTGCCAGGCGCTACAGCCACGGGCGCCTGGCTCCTCCTGAAGTCTACAGTCCTTAGGCAGCGGATCTCAAACCAGTCACCTTGCGGGATGACCAGCCAGGTGTTATGTGTACATACGTACGTGTGCGTGCGCGTGTACTCATACCCACACTCGCTCTCTCGCTCTCTCCAAAAAGAGTTCTCCGAAGAGCTGAGGCTGCCTTCGGAGGTAAGTTTCAGGCTCCGGGGGCAAAAGCAGGACCAGAACTGACCACACTGGACCCTGCTGAGGGTCTTGGCCCTCCCTCCCAAGTCCAGTCAGATGGTGGGAGCAGCTTGGGGCCCATGAGAGTCCAAAACCCGGCTCAGGCTTTGCCCTCACTCAGGCTCATCTACACTTTGCCTACCTTCGGAAGCTTTCGCGTGTAGCTGTCTCTGAGAATACTATCTCCTCCTAGCAGCATCTGCCTCTCTGAGAGCTCCCTCACTGCCAGGAGTCTGGTAGGCAGGAACTCGCTGGCCTGTCTAAGCAGGAGCTGCAACACACACTCCACTGAGGGCCACGGCCACCAGGGGTAGAGGGGATGGGGGGCAGGAGGGCAGGGTAGTGAGGTGATGGCAGAGAGGGTCAGGCATGAGGCAGACCAGAGCCCCAGCATTTGGTGAAGGGACAAAGGGCAATAGGAAGGAAGACAGGAATGAAAGAGGTAAAAAAAAGAAAAGTGAGAGTGAGAGAGGAAGAGAGATTCTGGGCCCCGAATAAGAGAGGACAAACCAAAGGCTCCAGGAGGATCTGGAATGCCAAAACAGGGGCAAATGCTCTTGTTCAAGACACCAAGGACTCCAGCCTGGTAAGCAGAGCTTAGTTTCTGGTGGTAGTAGTGGGGCGGGGTGAGGATCGAGGCTGGCTGAGCAGACCCTCCACATGCAAATGACTAGCTCCAAGGTCAAGAGGGCCCTTGAAGGGGAGCTGGGAATGAAGGCCCTCTGTCCACCCCCACTCCCAATCTCAGGGCTCAGCTACTGGTCTGGGGGCTTCCCTTGCTGGAAAGGAGAGGCTAAAAGGATCTTTGTTAATAGTACCTGGGGGGTTGGCTGGGTTGGTTCCACTGAAGGCTGGAGAACCGCCGGCTGCGAGGGCCCAGGGAGCTGTGTGACAGGAACAGTTGTCGCTGCATTTGTCTGCATGGGATACACCAAAGGAGGCAGGTGAGTAGCTGCACCGGTCAGCCTGCCAGTGAGGGGCATTGCCCCGAGGGCAGGCCTGGGCCTACCTTTGCGACTTCCTGGCCATCAGTTGAGCCTCAGGCACTGGGCAGTGTGGTGCTTCACCCAGCACCTCTGGTCTCTTGCTGGAGCCCCAGCTCCCCAGCACAGTCCTGCTCTCTTCAGGGAAGGGCCCAGATCACAGATCCCAAGGGAAGAACTGGTGACTTCTTCACCCTTCCCCCCACCCCAAGCCCATGTTAGGGCTATCCCTTTGAGGACGGAAGTTTCTCAGAGCTGTTTCTGTCACTGCCAAGGCTCCTTGCCCCAGAAACCTAGCACCAGCCAGAGGGCCCAGGGACTCAGAAAGAGGGCATGCTCACCAACCTCTGAGAAGGGATTGAATTCCGCCAGGCCACCCTGTGGAGCACTGGTCAGCTGGGTCACAGAGGGATCCTGGGAAGGTAACAAAAAACAGCCGTGAGACACCCGGGAGAAGAGAGAACCTTGATGAAGGGAAGGGACAACACCGTCCCTTGGCCCCTCCCAGGGATACCTGGCTGGAGGGACACTGCTGAGCCCCTTCCTGGTGCCCTGAAAAGCCTCTCGGGAAGGCTCCTGTGCCCAGCCCCTGCCACACCAGAGCTGTGATCTCTTCTCCTGGAAAAGGACAAGTTCAGCCCCAATGACTTCCCAGGAAAGACCCAGAACAAGCTTCCCACTATGAGACCTCGGAATAGATACCACCCATGTCCTTGTTAGTGTCCTTTCCACATTCAAAATGGTTCACAGCATTTACCTCCAGGGACTGGGGGCGTGGGGGGCCATGGGGGGCGGTGGTGTAGAGAATTATTTTTTACTTCATAACCTTTCTCTACTGTTGTATTTATTATTTTACAGGAAGCACTTATTCCTCTCCATTTTTAAAGGACAGTTTAAGGTTCTGGAACAAAAACGTGCTGCTGGCTGCCAGTGCTGGTTTTATTAAATCAGGCACACTTGCTAGGAATAGAGAGGCATGAAGGGCTCAGATGAAAAGCCGGGAAAATGTTTTTGGGGTTTTTTTCTGGATTCTTTTCAAAAAATCCAAAAATGTCCTCAGAACACAGTCTTTTCCTGAGTTTTCCTTCCTGAGTCTTCCCTTCCCCATCTGACCTCTGCCAAGGCCAGCCCTCTGGCCTAGGGCCTGCACAGCACTCCCTGTCATCTCCTTCTCCCCAGCATCCCCCGGTTGGCCCAAGGTCAACAGGCAGTGGCCTCATCCTGCCCCCTCCGCACCCTCTATCATCCATACCTTCCCCTCCCCCTCCCCCACATGTAATAGGTACGAGGCTCAGGTCCAGCTCCACAGCGACGCATGGGCTCTGGAAGAAAGAGCTGTAAAGGATGGGCTCAGGGCCACTGGACTCTGCCAAGTTCCCGGTTACAAGGCCTCCCCTGGCCCGTCTCTGTGTATCTAACCCTCCCAACCCCCAACCCTCACTACGGTCCACATGCTCCTGTTCTGCTGGCCCAGCTTCACCTCCACTAAATGGATTCTCAAACGGTATTCACATGAGACAGACCTTCAGAGGACAATCCCCTCACATGTCAGATGTGGAAACAGACCCTAACCATGGCACTGTACTTGTCTTAGGTCTCAAAATGGCTGGCTCCCTATTCCGTACATTCACAAAACCAAGGGTCAGTTGTGAGTGTTCTCTCTGATGTTTTTCACACACACCAATTCTCGTCTCTGATTCCTGACCGGTGAGACTGACTGGCTGGCCCCCGGGCCTAGCCCAGAGCTGGGTATGCAGCTCCAACTCCCTTCTTCTCTCTGGATACCTCATCTCTCTGCACCCCATCCAATTTCCTCTGCTGGCCACCATCCCCGCCTAGTGGCCCCTACAACTTGGGACAAAATGACAAGGTGAGGTTCAGAAGGCCAGCTGAGCTGGAGGAACTGGCCTTGAGGTTATTCATTGGCTGAAAGATTAGCAGATATCTCCCAGAATCACTGGGCTGGCTTCTGGCAAGAAAGATTTGGGGCTCGGGCTCTGTTCCCCTTTTCGACTCAGCAAAGCACCAAGCCACAGCAGACTGTGTGAGCTGAAGTCACTGAAATCAGATCCACCATCCAGGGAACTGGTTACCTGAGTCTGTGTCACAGGACAGAGGACAGAGAGGTGGCTCTGGTAGCAGTTTCGGGTGCTGGCCCACATGTCTGCCTGAGGCGCATACGTCTTAACAGGCAACCTCCAGACCATAAAGAGAGGTCATTTCCTTTACCAAGGTCAGCCAGAAGAGGATTCTGGGGGTGGGCGAGCTGACTACTCTGCCTATGGTGAGCTCTCTCCTCTTTTTTTCTAAAATCTTCAGCACTCGGTCCTGGACCCCTCACTAGATTCACCACAAATACTGCCTCAGCTAGCAGGCCATAAACCTCTGTGGCCAGATGCCTCTGTGTCTAGTTCAAACTTCCAGCTTCTAGTGTTTGGTGAAGGGCCTGATGTGGAGCAGAATCTCATGGGATCTCGAAGCTGATGTTCGAGAGTACCTGCTGCGTGCTCTCCTCCACTTTCTCTGGGGAGGTACTGCCCCAAAGCTAGGGGGCGCCCATGCCATTGCAGCAGCCCCAGGGCCCACGAGCACCCTGCCTCAGAAGAGAGGCCTAGAACACTCAGGCAGGCCTGGGCTCCTTCTGAAAGATGAGAAGCTTAGGCCTGGTGGGAGAGGAAGGGAGCTGACATTTACTGGGGATCTACTATGTGCCAGGATTACACAGTGATGCTAGAGTGAAGTTCTAGTCACCCCAGAACAGGTCATGTTGTGAAGCCGTCAGATATGAAGGTTCTACCAGCCTTCTTCAACCTGATTCCTTGAAAGAATTATGGCCCAATGCCCTAAGGCAGCCACCGTCTGCAATGAGCTGCCTTCTCCCCCGTGCATCTACAATAGTTCTGATTCTAATCCATCCTTGAGAGAGTGGAGAAAACCCTCACTTCAACCAGCTTCCGTGCTCTGCAGCTCAGCTGAGCAGCCCTGGCCAAGAAAAGCTACACCCCCCCATCCCCAACTTCAACATCATGACCACCCTGCAAGGAATGATTTTCTTTAGTTTGAGGCTGGAGAAAGCCCCAGCTCACAAAGGGGAAGTAGGTTTGTCCAAGATCGCAGGGATAGTGGCTGAGCCGGATCCTGAATTTGTCTATCTCCAGGGACACAGTGGCAAGCCTGAGAGGGGAAGGCTTGTTCAGCAGTGCACACCCAAAGCCTGCTGCAGTTAACAAACAGAAGGTGCTCCATGTGTGACTGAATGAAGGAACCCCGCTCCTGAGGAACACAGGGCATGTGACTGACCAGGACAACGGTTTCTGTTCGGTTTTTTATTCCTGGACTTCAGGAAGTCCTTGGGGGATACTCATGGCCGGAGACATGCAGAGTCTTGCACGAAAGACCACACTGGCTGGTCTGAATGAAGACCCTCAGCTTCTACTCCGAACCACAAATAAGAAGCCCACAGCAGCTACGTCCTTTCCTACTCGCCAAACGTCAGCTGACTCGTAAGTGGGTCAAGTAGTTATTTCAAGAGATGGCAAGAGCTAAGTTTCACCTATAGAGAGGTAACACAAAACCCACTTGGTACACAAAGGACTCAGACTGCCTGATGCCTTTGCCGAATCTGTAACAAAGAAAACTCGCCTGCACTCAGTTCTTTCCATTCGGGGAACAGTCCGGGGGTGAGGGACACACCAACACAAAGAGGGTGCATTGCCCTACCAGAGCCAATGATCGATGATCCTAGCAGAGACATGTGTGCACAGCACAAGAGCCCAGGGCAGAGTGAAGAAGGGAGGGGAGGAGAAGGGAGGGGAGACCCCGGAGGGGAGGAGAGGCCCACCACCACTGGAGAAGGGAAACCCTTCGTGGAGACGCAGTGTCAGGGAACGGAGGGAAAAGAGGCGGGCAGGCAGGCAGGCTGGAGCTCGGCCAGGAAGGGCCGGGGAAAAACATACTTGTTTCCAGTCTGGCAGTCACTTTCCATGTCACAGGTCCTGGCTGCGCTTGAGCTGTGACTTTGCCATCCTACACTCCACCCAAGCTCCCCGTGTGGGATTTATTTCAGGCTCCAAATAAACACATTAAATAAACACCTCATGAATAACAACAACAAAACACTCAGCCATTCTCTTTGAGAGGCAGTTACCAAGACTTTGGAACCTCTGTGAAATCCTATTTGGTTTTAGACAAGGCTGTGTGTCATATGACTAAAAAGGGCAATCGTCCCCAGACTGGCTGGCTGGGTCCCAAGTGAAAAAAGCCACAGTGAACCTTGGTAGTCTCTTACCTGAGAACCCATCCTGGGGAAATAGGATAAAAATACGTAAAAATCTGGATCTGCAAAGATGTTTATTGCACCAGTATTTACAACAGGAGGGAAAAAATCAGAGGCGCCTGGGCAGCTCAGTTGGTTGAGCATTTGATTTTGGTTTCTGCTCAGGTCATGATCTCAGGGTCGTGAGATGGAGCCCTGCGTAGGGCTCCGAGCTCAGCGAGGAGTCTGCTTGAGATTCTGTCTCTCCCTTTCCCTCTGCCTCTCCCCCAACTCACTCTCACTTTCTTTCTAAGAAATAAATTACCAAAAAAAAAAAAAAAAAAAAATCCAGAATCAACTTAAACGTCCAATGACAGTGAGCAAAGAATGTTTTGGTACACATCCCCCCAATGGTCTAAACAGCTGTTAAAAATCATAGCTACAGACACAGGGCAGCAACACAGAAAAGTGCTTTGTTATATGAATCCCAAATAACAATTTTGTCAAAAGTGCTCATATAAAGAGACTGGCAGGAAAATGCATCAAAATAGCAATGGTTTCAAAAGGCAAGAAATTGCAATGATCTATTTTGTCTTCCAAATTTTCCATGTGATTACATTATTTTTCCCTTCAAAGCACATGTACCCACGCATTTTTAAAAAGAGCCTGAGGACCCACCAAATGAGCAAGGTGCAGGCAGGGCCTCTCTCTCCTGCAGCCCAGGAAAGTGAGGCTAAACCACCAGCTGGGCTCCCAAGGCCCTCCTGGCCCTGGCGCCCGCGCTCTGGGCAGGGCCTGTCTGCGGTCACACCGACCACCTGCCCCCTCCTTCCACCTTTGTCTCCTCCCTACGCAAACCATACCACACCAAGCACAGGGCTAGGATGCTGGAAAAAAGCCTTGGTTCCTGCCCTCAAGAAGCGGACAGTGCAGAGAACCAGTAGGCAGGAGGGGAAGTGTGGCAGGAGGCACCCTGGAAGCAGGCAAGGCCAGGCACCTTCACGGGGGAAGAAGGGACTAAGCGCTCGGGGAGGCAGGGAAGGCTGTATACTCAGGCGCTGCCTGAGCTGGATCTTGAGTGATGACAGACGTGTAGCAAGCATGGAGGAGGGAGGCAAGAGCAGCATTTGCAAAGGCACAGCAGCTCTACAGGATGTGGGGTGACCCAGTAGGGGGGCTGCCAGAATTCACCCAAGGCAGGACCAAGGACATTGAAGTTTACTGAAAACCCTGCAAGGAAGCAGCAGGCAGGACAGCAAAGGAGAGACAGTCTGCCACGAGGCAGGGCAGGGGAGAGGGGGCTGTCGGGAAGGGGAAGTGAGGAGGTATGGGAACGTATGGAATTTTCCTTTTTTGGTACCTGTGCCTGGGTGTAAGCAGCCCATTTGGTCAGCCGGGGCTCAGGGATCTTCTGTGCTGGGTCACTTAACAAGCCTGTTTGCATTCAGCTACAGGGGTCACTGTGGGTCCTTTTACCTGACTCAGGTTTCCGGTGCTCAAGTCTGACGCTTAAAACCAGCTTCTAGGGGTGCCTGAGTGGCTCAGTTAAGCATCTGACTCTTGGTTTCGGCTCAGGTCATGATCTCAGGGTGGTGAGATCAAGATGAGGGTTGGGCTCTGTGCTTAGTGGGGGATCTGCTTGAGATTCTCCCTCTCCTTCTGCCCCTACCCCTGCTCTAAAACAATCTTTAAAAAATAAAATGAATCGGGGCACCTGGGTGGCTCAATGGATTAAAGCCTCTGCCTTCGGCTCGGGTCATGATCCCAGGGTCCTGGGATCAAGCCCCCCATCAGGCTCTCTGCTCAGCAGGGGGCCTGCTTCCTCCTCTCTCTCTGCCTGTCTCTCTGCCTGCTTGTGATCTCTATCAAATAAATAAAATCTTTAGAAAAATAAAATAAAATAAATCATAAAAATAAATAAAAAATTAAAGCAGCCTCTACACAGGAGAAGGCTCCGATGGCTGTGGAGTGAAGAGTAGAGAGAGAGGAGCCAGGAATGCCAAGGAACCAGCCTGAAGCAGGGGTTAGGCCAGGCTGCCAGAGTTTGGACTCCACCTGTGGGCAGTGCTGGACAACTGGAGACGGGTGTCTGCCACAGTGAGGACAGTGCAGTGAATAGGGAGAGAGGCCTGGACGGGACCACAGTCCACAGGGGTGACAGAGAGAACTGGCATGACAGCTGGGAGTGGAGAAGGGGGGACAGACTCCAGACACCTTGCTTGGGGAGATGCCATGGGCTCCGCCATTCTCTGAGCCAGAAAGGGGAAAGGGAAGTTGAGGGACAGGGTGGCCAGCTTGGGTGACTGGTGAACAAGGGCAGTGATCACAGTGGAAGAAGAACAAGTTTTTCAGGAGTGGGCGTGTGGGAGCAGGGAGAGGCCCGGAGAAGATACCAAGCTGGTCTGGAGATACCTATGGATGAGGTCTGCTTGACTAGCAGGCAACCTGCAGGCAAGATGTGGGAATACTGGTCTGAAGCTCAGGAGGAGGTGAGGGCTAGAGTCCTAGATGTGGTTGGTTTATCTGTTTTCTTGAACTCACAACAATCAAGAGTCACACTCTACCAGCTGAGTGAGCCCGGCGCCCCTAGAGCTCTAGACCTGGGATGGCGGGACGCAGATGCTACTTGGAAGCCACAGTGGGAGAGGACAACACCCCCCTCCCCCGCCCACCCCACCCACCCTGTTCTGACCTCAAGCATTCTAGCTGGCTGCTTCTTCCCGGCTCCTCCCAGGGTGCAGGCTGAAGACCCTGAGGGCAAAGCATCCTCTGCCGGAACCGAAACTACCCCCTGAAGCAACAAGGGCTGTCGGAGCCACAAGACTCCACACGTGACTGACTTGAAGACAACGAGCGATTTAACCATCATGGCCTACCTGGCACATACCCACCGACCTTTGTCCCACACTTTCAGGAGATAAACCTGGAAGCCTTCCCTCCCCCCAACACTTTGGAGATGTCTTTGAGATGCCAGCCCGCCGTCTTCCCGGGCTCAGCCTCACGGCAATAAACTTGTTTCGCCACCGCTCAGCTCTCTGCCTCTGGATTTAGTCAGGGGCAAGTGGCTGAACCTGCTTTGTTTGGGTCCCCGGGGCCACGTGGTCCTGCACCCCGCGTGCCGGCTACAATGCAAGTGGAAGAACTTACTCAGAGAGGTCTACAGTGAGAACAAAGTCAAGGACAGAACTCCAGGTTTCACAGCCTGCAAATAGGAGGAAGGTGGTGAGAGTCCCAGCGTTAAAGAGGCCAGGACAGAGAGAACCACCAGAGGGACTGGCCGAGCAACTGAGTGTGCCTCAAGTAGCGGACGTGTCCAGGCCCACGGTGGGAGAAGTGGGGGGAAGACATGACTGGGGCTGGGCGGCGACAGCATGTGGAAGCTTCGTTACCTGAAATAGGAACTACCCTCTCTTCCCATCCAGCCGGCTCTCTGCACCCCGCCTATCCCTGTCTACCACAGGACTCTACCTTTCCTCCTCAGATCCGTCACAGCTCCTTCTGGCAAGTCTTGACTGCCCTCATCATACCCGCATTACCGTGAACAGATCAGAAGCTCTGGCAGGTCATGTGCTGCTCATTTACCCTGTCTCCTGCGCAGGCCCTTGGAGCGGCCGGAGCTCAGTGATGTGCCTAAATGTGTCAGCCATCTCAAGGGAGCACTGCTGGACAGGTCATGCCTTGCTAATGCACACCGCGCTCTTCTCTGAAAGAGCGGCGAGAACCCCTTGTTTGTCCTGGTTAAGTATTATCACTGCTCGGAACACGGGATTATTCTACTCCAAGTAGCCGCAAAGACAACGGAAGTGTGGGGCTCCAGTTCCACTGTGTCTCTAGCCAGGCACTTTCTAGCACCCAGCCTGGCTCCAGGTGCCAGCCCTAGAGGCAGGGAGACGACTCCCACCCCCCACCCCCCAGTCTGGCAGCTGTCTGGACTCCCACTGTCTGAACTTCACCGTTTTCAACTTTCTCGAGACAGTGCTCCTATTCCGCAGGAAAGTTCTAACGGGCCCATCTGGTGGGTTTAAGAATCCCCGCAATTACAGTCAAGCTGGAGCCCACCCTCTCTGGGAAGTGGCAAAGCCTCCATGTCTGAGCAGGGAGCTTTGTTCACGCCCAAACCACGTTTCTGCCACCACTTTCTCCTCCCACAGGAGAGAAACGTTTTAAATCCTTGGGAAGCAGCCACACTGCTGAGATTATCTTTTAATTTCGAGGAGGCAAGTGTCAAAGTGATATTGTGTGATCTGGCAATGCTCGACACTGAAAGGTTTTGTCTGTTCAAGTGCCGCCAGCCACTTTACTCCCCCTCCTCAAGATCAACGCCGTCTGCCTGAGGCAACGTGGCAGATGCGCCCAGGAGGAAAGTGGCCCTGGCACGGGCCTGGGTGACCTGCTTGCCAGCAGGCTGCTGAAAACTCCAACCGGTGCGCCAGTGCCCACCTCTAGCCCTCTCCTTCCCCACCCAACAAGCCCTTCCTGAGAAGCTTTGGGGAGCAAACCCAGAGAGGGTGGAGCAGAGGCACCACAATAACAGGGGGGTGAGGGAGTGCTGGGGATGTTGTGAAATCCGTAATCCTTGGCTTGCAGTTTCCTGCTTCCTCCTGGAAGTTTGGTAAAAACCTTTGCTGCGCTCTTGTGACAACTCTGTGCTTACAGCTCTTACTGGGCAGGGAGTTTGCTAAGAATCCCAATTATAACTCTAGGCAAAGAAGCCTAGGGTTCTTTAAATTTAAAGGCACAGCGGAAGTTGCATGGCCTATTACAAGAGCTGGCAGAAAAAGGATTCCATGGCTGGATAACTTTGGGAAGTGCTGGGTCAGACAAAGTTGAGCAAATGTCTTTACTGTAAGATTGTGCAGAGCCTTTCACAAAATAACAAGCCTTGCCAATCTGCAACAAAAATGGAATACAGAGTGATTCCCAAATTTATTTGACTACATAACCCTGAGTACCTTTCAGGACTGGTATTACTCAGAAGCTATGCTGCTAAAAAGCACAGTATAATCTGTAATATTCCAGCCTCACACACTGTGGTGGGGGGAGGGACTTGCATAGCTAACACTAATTAGTGAGTACTAATTAAAACTTACTTAACTAGTACTAATCAACCTTACCAGTACTCTCATTTCAAGAATGGGGGCAGTTGGGGCACCTGGATGGCTCAGTCGTTGGGCATCTCCCTTCGGCTCAGGTCATGATCCCGGGGTCTTGAGATTGAGCCCCACATCAGGCTCCCGCCTCAACTGGGAGCCTGCTTCTCCCTCTCCCACTCCCCCTGCTTGTGTTCCCTCTCTCACCGAATCTCTCTCTCTCTCTCTGTCAAATAAACAAATAAATAAAATATTAAAAAAAAAAAAAAACAGGGGCAGTGATGATGAAGATACATTCTTTCCTTAGCAGGCCTAAATAACCCCAATGCAGTTTAAGACCAGTATGTGCTCCTTCCTGCTGCGAATTAGCTGGTAACTCTAGCATGCCCCATCCTCACTGGGTTCCTGGTTTCCTCCTCTCTAGACTAAGGGGTTACAATAGATTTCTGAGGATGCCCTGACTCTTTAACAGTCCACCATGGACTCTGAACACTAAGCATACTTTCATAACCCACCATGGAGTGACAGAAAACATGACTCTGCTCTGAAAGCTAGCTAGGTGTGACAGTTGTGGAGCCTATCGCCACTCCCCTTACTCTCTCCTGAGCTCTGTGCTAACACCCTGGGTAAATGAAGCTGGGCTCACACCTAGTCACCCCAGGGCTACACCCTCCCAATGTCCCAGCCCTGGAAGTCAGGGAAGCAAACACTTCCATCACAAGGATGGGGAGGGCGGCTCTCCAGGAGAGCTTGAAGGCCCCACGTCCAAAGCTCCTTCTCCCCGTGGGGCTGTGTGCCAAGAGGAAAAACCCAGTCCAGCGTAAGAAGGAGCAGAGTCACAGCCAGCCAGCTTCCGTCTTCCCACACAGAATTCCCCACCAGATGCTGCTCTTTACAGGACCACAGCTGCTTCCTGTCCTGCCATATCCTGGAGCTGCCTGACGGACAGACTGTCTCGCTTGAATGCAGAAGTTACTTCTACCACAATTTGCACAATCACTCCTGGGGCTGAAGATGTGGTTTAAGCCTAAGACTTTCAAGCTGCTATTAATACAGGGCAGCACTCAGGCCAATTATCTCGTCCAATGCTACCGCTGGAGACAAATTCTCTGCATCTCCGGAGGACTGCCTCTCAGATAGAAACAGACATTTTATTTCTGATTCTGACAGGAAAAAGAAAAAAAAAAAGCCAACCATTACACAGAACGCGTTCCAAGAGACTACTAGATCCTTAATAAAACTCAAAGTCCAGTGTTATAAAGCAGTTTTGTAATTAAATTAAACTCTTACCAGATGACACTGACAGAAAAGAAAGACGCAAATGTTTTTTCTTTACTCAACTAATAGAGATGAGACAAGGTCCCTGCAAAGGTTCCATCAAGAAGCATTAAGCCGCAAGAGGAATGTTCAGGACGTTACAAAGACCAAGCTACTAAAATTTGCCCTAAGGGCTCCCTTTGACTAAATACCTTGAGACCAAGAAAGAGCGACAGAATGTTGACTCTGATAGTATACAATTATTCCCTGCTGGTCTCCTTTGTTTTTGCTCTGATCCTTGAAGGAATTCAAGGTGAGAAAACTCAGGCAGAGAGTTGCAGGAGGACCCCTCTAAGTACTTCCCCGACATCTGCAGGAAACTTTGCAGCTGCCAGTGACCAGAATAAAATACAAGCATGATGAGTTAATGTGCCTGGTGACATCCTGACAGAGCAGAAACCTTGGGGCTCATAAATCACCAGTCAGCGCAATTAAGTTTCCCTAGAACTGGTTTTGAGCAGACATAAAATAAGAGGCCCAGGGCACCTGGGTGGCTCAGTGGGTTAAGCAGCTGCCTTCAGCTCAGGTCATGATCTCAGGGTCCTGGGATCGAGTCCCACGTCGGGCTCTCTGCTCAGCAGGGAGCCTGCTTCCCTCTCTCTCTCTCTCTCTCTGCCTGCCTCTCTGTCTACTTGTGATCTCTCTCTGTCAAATAAATAAATAAAATCTTTAAAAAAAAAAAAAAATAAGAGGCCCAGGAGATCTGGAGCTAATAAGCTTCACAGGCTTTCCAAAGCCCTTTACTGGGAAAAAAGAATACCCCTGCACCCTCAGCTCAAAGGTAGAAAGGTTTCAGCTTTAAGTAGGAAGACTTCTTCTGCGATCCTTTGCTCAAAAGATCAGGCCGGCTCAAAGGTCAACACATCTCAACTACCCTAACAACACACACAGGTCCATCAGATCGCACTTCTTGAGCTTCAAGACCCTGAGGCCCTCCCCACTCCCTAAACCTGGGCTCTCTCTCCTATCTAGCCAAATCCCAGTCCAAACTAGACCCATGGCCAAGGTTTGGCATTCTTATCAAGTCCATATTTCAGTGTGCGTTGGCTACCCACCCTCTCCCAACCTTCCTTTCCTAGCGAATCTCAGTGGGTCTCCTACACCTTGTAGGCTAGTTTGGCTCTTCGGCAGAGGCTGGGGGAGGGGTAGTAGGGTGGGAGGAGAGCTGAACTTGGGATCTTCCCACATTCCTCCTTCCCAGCAGAGGCTTCCACCTCTCCATCATGTAGTTTTCACTCCCTTTCCTAACGTGACTCAAGGAAGATGTCTTCCCAAGACGGCGGGATGGGGTAGCCACACTTCCCCCTCAGTTGAAGTCGCTTCTCTCCCCGACACTGGGGGTCTCCCTGACTGCGTCTGGTTCAGTTCCTTTCCCTAGCAGGGTCCAGCTAGGAGCGTCGTCGTCCAGAGGGGCGACACCCGGGGAGCTAGAGGGTCCCACCACTCCTCTCCAAGCTACAGAACCCCGCCCCCTCCTCAGTTACACCTGCTGCTAGTCCCGCCCCACAGACACTACGATAGGCCAGCCCTCAGAGCCCATTCTTCCATTGGGCAGACAGCCTGTCTCTTCTACGCCACGTCTCCCGCTCCAGCGAAAGAGGCCCGGGCCGCGGCCTATGGCACTAGAGAGAATTGAGTTGGGGCTGTACCTGGAAGGGGTTTACGTCCACTGGGTCTGCGAAGGGGTTGGTGTCGAAGGACGACATGGCGGTCGGGGGCGGACAAACGAGCTCCGCCAACGCTTCTGCCTCCGGGCACCCAGACCCAGCGGCACTCTCGGTGCAGACCCTCCACTTCCGGGAGCGAGGCAGCCGTTCTGGCGCAGGCGCGGCGCCCTCTTAGGGGGCGTGGTCATTGACGTCACAGAGATCCGCCCCGCCCTCCCGTGCAGTCCACTACAAAGCGGCAGGTGGGCGTTTGGCTTCAATTTGTTCCGTACCTTCCATTGCTCTTTATCGGAGCTCACTTGTGCTCCGCACTGGGGACGGCACCCAGGCTCGAGGGAGCGGGAGCCGGAGACGTTATCAGTAGCCTCTCCAACTTCCTCTTTCCAACTTCGTTTTGGAAAATTCCCAAGTAAACTCTGCTAAGTGGAGTCGGAAAGTTAAATCCTTAATTTCCCTCGAGGGCAAGTTTGGAAAGTCGCACTGGTCCAGGCAGGAGACAAGTGTTGGCCCATTTCGGCGGGAGTGGGGAACGGAGTTCCTGACCCGAAAGGACTTCGCTGAGCTAGGCGAGGATTCTGGTGATAGAGCCCAGCAGAGGGGTTCTTCTTCGAAGAACCGACCGTGCATCTGTCCCACACAGGTGCTGAGCCCTGATTCTTTTTAGGTCTTGCCCTCTGCGGTCAAGTTTTATCGATTTAGTGATGAGGATCCCTGAGCCCAAGACTGTTTTAGGGTCTGAGGTGGGATTTGAATCTGGACATCAAGCATTTGTTAAATGAATGAGGGATTTCAGCATGGGGGAGATGCTCTCCACTACCCTTATTTCTTCATACTCTTCTGCTTCGTTCATTTGTGCTGCCACCGAATCCAGTCACTATCATTCCTTACCCAGCTCTGGTACAGGGCTGCTAATTGGTCTATTGTTGTTTATGTTGTAACCAAAGATCGCTTTAAAGGGAACAAAATACTATAAAATATTATTATAACAATACCATTTATTTAAAATATTATTATAAAACATCATTATAAAAGTGTTACTATAAAATAATATCATATTATTTTAAACATTACTGCTTAAAGTCCTTCAATTATTTTCCTTAAAGGCCCCAATTCTTGTATGGCCTCTAGGTCCTTTAGGACCCGCACCTATCCAGCCCTGCTAGTGGCTTTTCAGTTCTTCAAACTTCCTTTGTTCCCTCCTACCTGGGAACCTTTGCCCATAAAGTTCCCTCTTCCTGCTATGCTTTTAGCCCATGCTCTCATCAACCCTAGTTAACCCCTACTTATCCTTTTATCCAAGCTCAGATGCCCCATCTTCAGGAGTGGCCTCTCCACTCTATAGGTTAGATCACCTCCGCCCACCACAACAAATGCTTATATTACCTTGTAGTTTTGCTTCATAAGAGGTATTGCAAATTGTAAGTATATACTCGTATTAGTGGTTATCTGTTTATGTCTATCTCTCCCACTAGACTATAAACTCCACAAGGGCAGGAGTAGGGTCTATTTTGCTCACTGTTACATTTCTGGCACTAACATAGTACCAAGAACATGATAGGTAATAAGTAAATATTTACTGTTTACCTCACCCACTTTTCTTACCTTCCTCTTTACTGTCTAAATTCCAGCTTCTCCCAGAAGGCTCATTTGGCTGGGGGAGTGGGGATGAGGAGAAGGAGAGGTATTCAAAGGTAGGAGGTATGTGAGATGTGCTGTTTGTAGGATTCTTGTATTTTCCATTTTATTATTCCTTAGTGTATGCTGAAGCTTCCTGTGAAGTGCAGGCTGATTTATCTGAGCTAGGGGACCCTAGGGAGGGGGATGTCCACAGCCAGGCAGAACATTTCAGAGAAAACAGCACTTCTTCTTTCCGCTGGGCATGTGAGGTAGAGATTGCAAATTGGGGAAGGGGCAGAGGGAAGCACAATCAGGACTGTAGTCCCTCATTCCAGGTATCTCAACTGGCTGCCCTCCTTCTGGGCTGCTGACTGAGTTCCAGATGTCAGGGCCTATTTCCAGAGGATTTAGCAACATTACTCCCCAAACAAGGCCCAGCCCAACCTTCAGTGTGCAGAGCTCCAGGCGATTCTCCCTGGCTTGTGTGTGTGTGACAGGTGAGCAGCTCAGCCTGGAGGAGCAACTGGGGTTTTGCATCTGCAGTACTTAGGGCAGGGAGGATCAGAGGAGCACCAAGCACTGACTGCCTTCCTGCACCTCACACCATCTCATCTCACTCTCCCACACACCTGTCAGGCTGACATTGTTATCTACATTTTATAGAGGAAGAAACTGACACTGAGGTGGTTAAGGGCCTTGCATGTGACATTTACCATCATCAAGCATCAGTGAGTCCCTACTTAGATCACAGCAATTCTTTGCTACTGACTGAACTACTCAGTAAAACCTGACGTTCTCACAATAGCCTGCGAAGTTCTGCCCACTGCCTTTCTTCTCTGACCACCCCACGTGTACCCTGCACCCACACACACACATGCTCACTCTGCTCCACACACACATTGGCCTCTCTGCTCTTTACTCCAGAATAGGACAGGCACATTCCCAGGTGCCCAAGTTCCCATCGTGGAGTCTTTGCTCAAGCTATTTCTTCTGCCAGAACATTCCTCCTCACCTCTAAGTCTGTGCTCAAGCCTCCCCTCCTCAGTGAGACCAAGACATTTAAAATTCTGCAAACAGCTTCCCACTCTCACCCCCCCTTACTTTCTGTGGCACTTATCTTTCAACATACCATATGATTTACTTATTTATTATACTTATTTATTTGCCCGTCTTCCCTTCATCAGAATGTAAGCTCTATAAAGGCAAAGGGATCTTTGTCTTGCTCTCGGCTGTATCGTCAGCCCATGGCATTTTGCTAGTGCTCAGTAAATTTGTGTCCGGTGAAGGAACGAACGAATGAATACTGAGACCCAGGACTGCGGGCGGGAAGTCTCTGAGCTGCTGGAGCCTCCTTCCTCGTGACAGCTGGAGCCAGAAAAGGTGTTCGGAGTTCGGGGAGTGTTCTCGCAAGGCGCATGAGCCTCCAAGAAGGCTCTCGAGGAACTACATTTCCCATAAAGCTCTGGGAGCAGTAGGGCCGCGGGTGCTGACGGGAAGGGCATACGTGCCAGAAGCCTGGGCCGGTACCCCGAGGATGGCGGTTCAGAAAGGTGGGCTGCGGACTGGGGTGCTGACGGGAACGTGGGGGTGGGTTGCGTCGCGGGGATCTTTCCCGACCTGATATGCCAGGTGGGACCCAGGCTTGTGACTCTGCGGAAAGACGGATGGGCTCTGGACAGAGGAGGGGGCACCTGCGATAGGGATTGAGCCATTATTTCAGCGCTCGCAGGAGGGTCTTGAGGGGAGGAGCCGCGCGTGGGTCACTTCGAGACGGCGTGTCCTGTAAGAGGTTCCTCCCGCTCCCTCCCCGTCCCTCCACACAACTATCTCCCTCACGTCTGCGGAGAAGCCTTACTGTCCGCTTTACAGATGGGAACATCTCGCCTGCGGAGAAGGGTCCCAACAACCTACAGACCCCTTATTTGACTTTGTCCCCCAGACAGAACCCTCAGCCCGTGTCTAGTTTTCCCAAGACCGTAGGGTCAGGCCTCAGGAGTGGAGTGGAAGCTGACCCACTGTTTCTGCTCCCCTGCCCCCAGTATTCCCGCTTTCCTGTACGGTGCAGCACTATGCCTGGGGGAAGATGGGTTCCAGCAGTGAAGTGGCTCGGCTGCTGGCCAGCAGTGACCCACAGGCCCAGATCTCAGAGGACAAGCCATATGCGGAGGTGAGACCCGGGTTGTATTTCACCTTATATATTTTTTTAAATTTTATTTATTTATTAGAGAGCGCAGAGTGTGAGAGAGCAGGAGTTGGGAGGGGCAGAGGGAGAGAAGCCCGCTCCTTGCTGAGTGGGGAGCCCAAGGCAGGGCTCCATCCCAGGCAATGACAGAGCCGCCCAGGAGCCTCTGTATTTCACTTTAACAGCAGGTGAGACCAAGGGATTTCTCCATTCAGAGGGCCTGGGGTAAGTCACATGGATCAGCTGGGAGAGGGAAGCAGCAAGAGGGAGGAGGCTATTCTTGGCTCTTCAGATCCCAGAAAGTGATGAATCCAGATGGCAGTACCAAAAGAAGAGAGGTTTTGTCATCATAGGCCGATTTCTGGTACCCTCTCCCCGCCCCCTGCCCCAAGAACTCTCAGCACTTAATGAATTTTAATTCAACCCTCTTGGACAATTAAAAGTTTTACTTTGACTAGGTTTTACATTTTAATAGCCTAATATATGTATTTTTCTTGATCATTTAGGTGAGATAAAGCCAAAGCATAGTAAGGCCTCCACTTTTGAGATTGGAATAAGTGAATGTTAACACTTCCCAGAGCCATCTGAGAGAGATTTTTAGTGACCTTGACAGTGCAGGTGTCATTCTCATTGGACAGATGAGAACATTGAGACCGACTGACTAGAAGTAATTAGCCCAGGCCTCCACATCTGGTTGCAGGCAGAGCCTGAACTGGGTCTCTCTGCACTACTGGTGTCCTGGGGTCTGCTGCTTTTCTGTATGCCTGTGATGGCATGAACATTTATACCCAGGCACGGGAGGCTCCATTCAGGATTCAGGTTGGTGGTGCCAGGTTCTTCCTCTTTCCCTCTCAACTTTCCTGTTTTTCTAGTTGTGGATGGGGTCCCACCCCCGGGGAGATGCCAAGATCCTTGACAATCGATTCTCACAGAAGACCCTAAGCCAGTGGATCTCTGAGAACCAGGACTGCTTGGGCTCAAAGGTCAAGGAGACCTTTGATGGCAAGCTGCCCTTCCTCTTCAAAGTACTCTCGGTTGAAACGGCGCTGTCCATCCAGGCACACCCTAACAAGGTATAGGACCGGAGTGGGGTGCAGAGGTCAAGGTACAGCAGAACTCATGTCAAGGCCCTCCCCCTACTTTTACTGCTGTGTTTTACCTCACCCACGCTGCACTCCAGCCCAAAGCTAAATCTAGGCTTAACGACTCCCAGTTTAGCTCTGGAAGGCTGGATGCTGGTGACTCAGGTTGGCAGCTAAGTCTCAGTGGACAGCTGACCAGCCTGTGTCAGAGAGCTGCTCCATGCCCTTCCCTGGGTTCCCCTCATGCAACCCAGGACTATTCATATCTGCTGTTTTCCCCGCTGGCTCTCTAGGAGAGTTCACCTTCCAGAGCAGGGAAGGCATCCTAGCTGCTGCCTCAGCTCCTAGGCATTTGTCTGTCCAAATTTGTCATTTCTAGAGGGCAGAGTAAGACCCAGGAAGACAGGGATGTAGCCAGAGTCACACTGCTTATTCGTGTCCGAGCTTGGCTTGGTGTTTGGGCTTCCTGATTTCCAGTCCAGGCCTCTTAAAGTCTCCCCCAGATTTGGCCTGTGTTCCTGCCCTGGTTTGAGTGAACCCTGAGTTTCTACATTATGCCCTGACTGGGCTCATTGCTGAAAGTATGAAGCCAACTGCTGTCTGGCGACTTGGGAGGGTGGAGAGCAAGGGCCGGGTGGGACTGGTGTCCTGCTAAGTGATGACTGCACCTTGACCATCCTCCTCTTCTCCTGGCCACCCCACAGGAGCTGGCAGAGAAACTGCATCTGCAGGCTCCACAGCACTACCCTGATGCCAACCATAAGCCAGAGATGGCCATTGCCCTCACCTCCTTCCAGGGCTTGTGTGGCTTCCGGCCCATTGAGGAAATTGTGACGTTTCTGACAAGTAAGGTTGGGCAAAATGCTAGAACATGCATACTGGGCCTACGATGCATGGGCAACCCCAGGCAGAGCTGGAACAGTGGCAGAGAACAGAGGCTAAGTGTCATAGGAAGTGAGGGGCTGGTCGGCCCGATGAATTCTTGAAGCCATGGAGTGGGCCTGTGAGACCAGGCTCAGGTGTGCTTGCTGAGGCTGGTGCTGAGCAGTCGGTTTTCACCTCCGAGTTTGCTTAGCACTGTGTGGCTCCTTGGTGAGGGATGGGATGGGGAGGCCTCCTCAGACTTCCTGCTTCTTCGGGTTCCATCTTGTTGGTCCTGACATGGGCCCTGGCCTGGCCTTCCTGCAGAGGTGCCTGAATTCCAGTTTCTGATTGGAGATAATGCAGCGGCACAGCTGAAGCAGAGCTCGAGCAGTGACTCCCAGTCGGCGGCCTCAGCTCTGCAGAGTTGTTTCTCCCACCTGATGAAGAGTGAGAAGAAGGTGGTGGTGGAGCAGCTCAACCTGTTGGTGAAGCGGATCTCCCAGCAAGGTGGGTGTGGTGGGCCTGGGTGCAGTGCCCTGTCCTGCCTGGCCCCAGCGCAGACACTAGTCCGTGGAGCTTTGGCTCAAGTGGAACACCAAAATGGGCCTTAGATGACTTAGATGGGCTGTTAGCAATGGGCATTTCTTTCCGTCATTGTGGAGTAGGGCCCTTAGCTGAGTGCTGCTTCCTAACTGGCTCTAGAGGGCTGGAGACAGATGGGCTGGGACGACTGTTAGGAGGTCTTACCACCTAGGCATTCTGAGACGTCCTCGGGCCTACAGTTGCTCCCTGTGGTTGGGTTTGTACTTTGGGGCTAGAGAGCAGGAAGGGGACAAGGGAATCCTCATCTCCTTTTCTTGGAAGGCCTGAAGCCCAGAACTTTCGATCAGTAGATCTTTACTTTTTTTTTTTTTTTTGGTGTATATGTATACACATACATACACACACACATTTCCTTAAATACCTGCTCTGTGCCCAACCTTGTGCTAACTAAGGAGAGTTCAGGAAATGACTGTGATGGGTGTGGTTGTCACATTTGCATGGGAAGTCAACACAAGCAAGGCAGGAAGGACTCCGGCTGTGAGCTTATGGGGCATGCCTGATGAGGCCCTGTCCCCTTCTCTCGGAGACCCCGGAGCTCTTCTGGTTCTCTCTCTACACATTTCGCCTGCTACCTCTGAGCCACAGAGAATTATTTTACCCAAACGTATCCTTTGTTTTCTTTTCTTTTCTTCTTCTTCTTCTTTTTTTTTTTTTTTTGTTTCGTTTAGTTTTTGGTGTTGTCTCTGCTTCCATGTCTCCCCTTTGGGGCCTCTTGCACTCTCGACAGAACAGATTACTCTTGCCGGGAGCTCCCAGAACCCCTTGTTTCTAGCACCTGTGAGTCTATATCATTACAGACACGCTTGTGACAGCTGGGGTTTTCTCCAGGCTAGGGACTTGGCTCTTTGGCTTTTGTGTGTTTCCAGCACTTAGCACAGAGGTGGTATTCACGTCTTACTGTGAAGACTCAGAACCACCCTCCAATCCAGACCAGCTGGTTTCTTCATTTTGGCACTGACACATTAAGCTTTCATTTACTCATGCCCTCCCCACTTCTTTGCACACTCAAGAAATTTCAGCTCACCTCCCTGCCCTCCCCTCATTTCCAAAGCCTTCCCCCACTACTCTAGCCCAGGCTGAGGACACATTTTTGGTCCTGGGCATATTCTGCCTCTTGCTCTCTGGGGTGACCAACTATCTCGATTTGCCCGGGACTTAGTGATTTTCTGAGACACAGTGCTTTCTGGGCTAAAAAAGGGAAGGGCCTGGTCTGTCTGGGACAGTTGTTCACCCCATATGGAACTCTTGGGTTATCCCCTAATAGATCAAGCTCTATAGCAGTGGTTCTCAATCAGGGGACACTGGCACTTGTCTAGAGACATATTGTGGGTAGAGGCCAAAGATGCTTTGAAACATCTACAAAGCACAGGACAGCCCCCACAACAAAGGATTATCTGGCCCCAAACTTTAGCCCTTTCAGTGGCCAGAATAATGCTGGGCATATAGGCAGTCAGAATGGGGAAAATGGCACCTGTATGGGCTGGAAGATCAAGGAAGGCGGGCCCCCAAAGGGTGGGGACGTGGCTGGGAGAACACACCCACCTGTTTCTGGATTTCCCTGGGCAGAGACTTCCCCAGGACTTGATGGCCAGGGTGGGGCTGTGAACACCACTGAGAGTTCCTAAGTGGCCTTGGGGTGCTCTGTGACCATCAGTGGCTACTGGAAACAATATGGAAGACATCTATGGGGAGCTCTTACTGCAGCTGCACCAGCAGTATCCCGGTGATATTGGATGCTTTGCCATCTACTTCCTGAACCTGCTTACCCTGAAGCCAGGAGAGGCCATGTTTCTGGAGGCTAATGTGCCCCATGCCTACCTGAAAGGAGGTGAGCCACACTTGTGTTTTTTTTAAAGATTTTATTTATTTGACAGATCACAAGTAGGCAAAGAGGCAGGTGGGGGGATGGGGGAGGAGTGGAGCAGGCCCCCTGCTGAGCAGAGAGCCCGATGCAGGACCGGATCCCAGGACTCTGGGATCATGACCTGAGCTGAAGACAGGGGCTTTAACCCACTGAGCCACCCAGGTGCCCCTAAGATTTCGTTTTTAAGTAATCTCTGTACCCAGTGTGGGGCTTGCACTCACAACCTGAAGATCAACAAGAGCCGCATGCTCCACTGAGGTAGCCAGGTGCCCCAAGGTGAGCCATGTTTTAGCAGCGAGCCCCATTACCAAGCCTTGCTTCCTCATTTAGATAAAAGGGGGAGGGGGAGGTCAAAGAGAGACCTTTAAGGTCCCACCAGGTCTGACCTAGGCTTCCTGGGGGTGGGCTGGGTAGTGGCCAGTAGGAATGAAGAATGCCAGCTTAGTGCTGGACACTACTTGAGTCTTCACATGGACCTGTGAGGTCACGATACTCTCCTGCTACCCTGTCTGCATGTGTGGGAGCAATCTGAACCCAGGCTACATTGGATCGAGGCTGTTCTCTCCCCTGCATCACTTCAGCCTGTCTGTCCTATCTATCGAGAAATTTTTGTGAGAAAATACATTTCCACAGAAAGGTGTCACATTTTGACTATTGGCTATTTATCTACTCACGGATAGGATTCCGTGGTAGAATAGTCTGGGGAAGGTTGGGGCTCCCCCAGGGGCTAACATGACGTGACTTACCACCTGTTTTCGGTATCTTAGCCCATTCTCCTGATGGTGCAGTTCACACATTTTTGCATAACTCTGCAAGGGGTTCATGGCCCTCAGGTTAGGAGGCCCAGCCCTGGTGAGCCAAACTCCAAGACATCCTTCATCAAGTTAGCACATGACAACTATCTGTCCCCAGACTGTGTGGAGTGCATGGCATGTTCAGACAACACGGTTCGTGCTGGCCTGACACCCAAGTTCATTGATGTGCCAACCCTATGTGAGATGCTCAGCTATATCCCCAGCAAGGACAGGCTCTTTCTTCCAACTCGGAGTCAGGAAGACCCCTACCTCTCTATCTACGACCCCCCTGTGCCAGACTTCACTGTCATGAAAATTGAGGTGAGTGGAGGGTGGTGGTGGCTATGGTGAGTATCTTTCGTATGGCATGAAAAAGCCTGGCAAGGGCCACAGTGTAGAGTACACCTGGGGCAGTGTTCCCTTTCTTTTAAGCACACTTGGATGTTGGGTGTCGGCGGGGGTGGGGTGGGGTGTGCCACACATCACAGCCACAGCCACAGGGCCCGCCCAGTCCTCCTTGTACCAGGGACCAGACATGGGCCTCCATGCTGACAAGAGCCTGAACAGTGGGGGAGAAGGTGGCCATGCTCTCCCTCTCGCTGCCCCTGAGGCTGTCCTGGGCCTCCCCCTGGAAGCTGACAGGCACAGAAAACAAGCTGCACCATCCTGTCGTTTCTTCCTGCCCAGGTCCCCGGCTCCATCACTGAATACAAAGTCTTGGCAGTGGACTCTGCCAGCATCCTACTGGTGGTCCAGGGGAGAGTGACAGCCAGCAGTCCTACAGCCCAGACGCCAATCCCTTTGCAGCGCGGTGGGGTGCTTTTCATTGGGGCCAATGAGAGCGTCTCACTGAAGCTCTCTGTGCCCGATGACCTACTGATGTTCCGTGCCTGCTGCCTGCTGTAGAGGCCACAGCCTTCCTGGCTCTCCTCTGACAGTTACCCTAAGTCCTGGCCGGCCTCTCCTCAGGCCCAGCTCCAAACCCGTCCCTGCCCTGGACTTGGGTATGCCCTGGAAGAGCGGGGGTAGAGTAGTGAGCTTGAAGGTAATGACTCCAGAGCAAGCCTTGGATAAACCATTCTTCTACTGGGAGGAGGGCCCTGGTGAGGACGAAGACCTGAAACTCCGCTTGTATTCTCACCGTACCGAGCCAGGCTCTCCTCAAGGCTGGAGGCGGGAGCTCTGTTCCAGCCCACAGCATTAGGCAGCTGGTAAAAATCTATAATTTGTTCAGCATCACTCACAGCAAGAGGGTAGGTAGTTAATTTCTAAGAACAGGGTTTGGCCCTGGGACTGCCCATTTCCTCAGCTGCAGAGGAGGGGAAAGAGTAGGCCTGTGGACTAATACTACTCATTGTCACCCTCTGGCTCTGTCAAAGCAATTAAAAGATCACTTGTGTTGAGGCTGTAAGAGCAGTCAGCCTTCAGCGTTCCAGTCCTTGAAGTGGGCTGATCGAGCCTTTCCTGGATTGGACGTCCAGTTTTTGCTTTAATTCCTGCTTCCAACAGCTCCCAAGGTGAGTATGTATAGAGCCCTTTAATAAGAACATATGGGAGGGGCAGCCCACTTCAGCCTTAGTGGCAGAGCTTGCAGATGACCTCGGGTCCTGCAGACGTGGAAGGTGAATCTAAAGACAGGTAGTGCGAGATTCCTTGTTTTCACTTGGCCTCAGGGCAGGGATCAGCCCACCAAGGCCAGCAGGCTGGATCAGACCACACCTGTCCCTTACATTTGGCCCAGCGCTTTCAGGCTACAGTAGCAAAATGGAAGCCGCACAGACTGTATGCCTGCACAGCCGGTAGTGACTGGCCCTTCACAGAGAAAGTTTGTCAGTCACTTCTTTAGAACACGCTCAGTCGCTGTACACTGGGGATTCAGGGACAGGGTGATCCCATTTGTGTTGTGAAGAGAAACCTAGCTAGTTTTTCTAACCTGGAGGGAAGTGTACAGAACATCATCTCCCCGTGCTTACCCACCCTCTAGACATGGATACGCCTCTGCAGGAGGTGGTGCAGCTGTCTGAGGTCCTGTCACCCCAGACTAAGCAGAGCCCCAGGCTGTTCAGGCCTTCCTGCAGAGTAAGGTTCACACTGGCATAAAAGGATCCTTCTGGGTGGCTGCCCATACTAGACCCCCCTGCACCAGGGAAATCTAGCCAACTACCTTCAGAAAAGTTCTGGCCAATTTGTTTAGGGGTTTTTTCTGGCCTCCAGATTTTCTTCAGCTAAAAACAAAAGATGACCTGACAAAAGGAAGGGTCTGCCAAAAGGAACACCATCTGGAGAGAAGTGCTGTGCAAAGTCCTGCTCCCTCCAATGGTGCCGGCCTGACAATGGTGCCCACTGGGAACAGCAGGGAGCGGGCGGTCCTATGAGGAATGGCCACAACTGGGGCTGTGAGGGTCCTTTCACAATTCAGAGGGCTGTAGTCTAGGCCTTGCTTTAAAATCCTATGGAACACAGACACAGCTCAACTAGCATGATTGTATTTATTCTTAAAAACTTCCAGAGCTGTAGAAGCCTAAGCCAAGAGTTTTGTAGAGTACTCTGTAAACACTGTACACATATTCCTCTGTGAGGTTAACTGCGAGTACACCCCTCCCCCCCGCCGGACACTGTGACCTGCAGATTACCCAGCTCTGAATTAAGGCAGTTTGGCTGTAGGCACCTTGGTGCCTTTACTGGTGACATTTTAGCCTGGGACCTCTGGCCCCAAACAACGGACCATTTCTACCCTGCCTATCCCCGTTCTGCAACTTTCCCCACAAAGATAATGTTTTCCACATGGAGTCAACCAGTTCTGGAACGTCATCAGGAACAGATTCAAATACATCCGTGTTGACTTAAAGTAACAACCATCTGGAGGGCCTTGGTCTTGGGGTCTTGCTGCCACCCTCACCCACAGCTACTGCTAACTAATTCTGTCCTAACCAACTTCCCCACACAAACGTGGCCCCACTGGCCTTCCTGCCACCACCACCGTCTCTCCACACTGCCCTGCATCTGTGCCCTCTCTTCATGTGCACTCTGGCACCTCTGCAGAAACCATGACAGCCTGAAGACAGTCTTTATGGAGGAGCCCTTGGCTCCTCCTGTCTTCAGATGCCTGCAGGCACGAGCGCCAAGGGCTCAGCACATGAGGCACCTGCAGTGTGGCACTGCAGAGTCCCAGTCCCAAAACCGTCTGCTTCCCCAATTCCCCAGACCCTGGGGTGCCTGAGGAGGCCTCCGTCCCATCTCCCACCTGCTGTGATGCTACTAGATGAGAAAATACTAACCACAGCCCTCCGGGTACCATGTATTCTTCTCAACTTTCTATGATTTGACAGAAGCACCAAGATAGAGGCCAATCAAGCACTGACAGGTTACCCTCATCATCTGACCTCAGCCTTCCAATCACCTCATGGTGGTAGAACAAGAGTCCGTGTCAGCCCTCATTTCTCTAGATGCCGCAGGACACTGAATAAATCACCAGATCAGGCACTTCCCGTGTGGCGCCCACACCCCAATCCTGACTACCATGCCCCTTAGGCTGGGAGCCGTGTCCACTCACCTTCAGTTCTCACCACAGCTCTAGATGAGCTGTGCCTCCCCCACCCCCAAAAAAGAACCACTGAAAACAAGTCTAGAAAAGACTGGTAGAGCAAGAGATACCATCTGGGGTGGAGGTGTGGTCACTGGGGGAGATTATGCCTGTCTCAGCTGTGTTCCCACAGGGCTGAGGCTGGGGTGCCCCAGAGGTTTACTTGTAAAGCCCAATCCTCCGTATCTAAGGGGAAGCCCTCTGCAATGGCCAATGATCTCCTCAGGCAGGGGCCCCTGGGAGCAGCACGCGTCCCTCCCCCCGATCCTGTGAGCCTCTGCCCACCTCAAAGCCTCACACAGCCCGGCCAGTACACTTCTCACCCATTGCTATTCTCAAGTTTCAGAAGCTAAATAGGAAGGCACCTGACCGATCCCTGCCACTCCCTCTGCTGGTCACCCACACCTGCAGGCTTCCCAGGGAGCTCCAGTCCTTTCACCTAACCTTGACACTCAAAAGACTGGATGTTGAACTAGCTAAGACCAAGGCAAAGAATGGTGACCAGAGAAAGACAAAATAAATAAATATGTACATAGCGGAGCAATTTTTCTCCAACTAGGGGTGGGCTGACCAGTCATTAACCCGCCCACACAGTTTAAGCCAGCTGGGGATGGTCCGGGTCCAGGGATTCTGGAAGCCTGATCCTGCTGTGCCATCAAGCAGCGTGCTGTGTTCCCTGGCCAGAGCCAAACAGGTGCAAGGGGAAGAAGGCCAAAGGGCCTTGCTTTATGCTTTCTTGAGGGTCCCATCGTGGAGCCAGGAAGACAGAGCATTGTGGAATTTCTTAAACTGGTCCCAAATAGTTCAGCTATTTTTTTCAAAGGCTCCCAGCTGCAAGCCATAAAGTGCTATTTTCTGCTTCCATATACCACCATCCAACATAGCCAGGGCACAAAAGCTCTCTCTCCACAGAGCAGGACAAACACCAGTCAAGATGTCTGAAAGATTTCCTTAGCCAACTTTGTCACCACAAGAAATCAGAATTCCTCTGTTCCTGCCGTTATTAAAGTGGTTTTTCCAAACTCTAACAGCAGAGGAAAACTGCAGAATTCCACCTATCACCCTATCACCCCATGGTCCAGACGGGGGCCTCTGGCCTGAGAAGCACCACGTAAGGCGTTAACTGCATGTCACTGACCTTCCAAGAGGGTCAGTGCCTCCAGTGATTCTGGGGATGACTGCACTCCCCACTGCACTCCGTGACCTAAGAAGGGCCCACAGGGCTCTGCAGGACACGGTGAGCAGGGCCCGTCTTAGGGGGTTATGTCTACTGGAGGGTACAGGAAGGAGAGTCCCCAGGACAGCACCAGCAGCAGGAGCACGTTGAAGAGGCCATAGGCTTGGGAGGAATGAGGTCCAAGTCCTCATCATCTGGAATCTCATCCAGGTGATACCCATCCTGGAGCAGCTGCCGGCTCACATCCTGGTTCACCTGCTAAGAACAGAAGAGGAGAGAACTATAAGCCACATGGCAAAGCAGAAATGACTGCTGCCTGAAAGGCACACCTACATGCCCTTACCAGAGCTTCCTGTCCATGCTCTACCCTCAGGCCAACTCCATGCATCGCCGGACTACATGTCCCCACCCAGCACCGACGGGCCCCAAGCAGCCTGAGCCAGCACCGTCCTGGCTGCCGTGTCGTTAACCCCCAGGGGAACTGTTCTCACTGAAGAATCCTAAGGCATCTGATGTAAGTATCAGATTCCAGATTATGTTTGAGTCAACAGCCTGACCAGAACGACTGGTCCCTGTGAACACTGAGGAATATGGGACAGTGATAGCAGAACAGTGGGGGAGAGGAGTTACACAGGATAAGAGTGGGGAGCAGCTCTGTCCCCACTGCTGGTTAAACAAGTTAGCTTTTATGCCAGCAAAGCTTTGTTCTCTGCAAAGTGGAACCTGTCAGCCTTGCTTCACCAGTTCCATTGGGCAGAAGGAAAAGGAGGTCAGGAATAGTGTAGAACTTTCTCTGGCTCTTGGCTAATTTTTCTTTTCTTAGTTTAGTCTTAGACACCCAGATATTCAAGGAGGATAAAATTTACAAACTGCTTCTATTCTCTTTGGCAAAAACTCGAGGGGTGGCCAAGGGTTTCCAGAACAAGGAAAACACCAGTGGCGTTCAGTCGTATCTCTAGCACTCTGCCTCTATCTAAGGCAGTCAGCTGCACATGCCACATCTTTCCATCCCCATGTCTCTGGGACCATCACTCTGGAAATGTGTGCAAAAGGCCAGCCCACTGGTATCTCAGTCTGAATTCCCATTGAGGGAACAACTGAAGGAACACAAGTTGTTTGGCCTGAAGAAAAGCTTGGTGGAGGATGGCCATGGGAGGGACAGGAATGTTGATCACAGATAAAAGGCAAAGGAAGGGACACTGGAATTACTGGGTGACACTGGAGGGCAGGCTTAGGACCACTGACTCCATCCTCTAGGAGACACTTCAAATTAATAAGGAAGAATTCTCTAAGAGCTACCTGAAGAAGGAATTTGTGTGTGTTTGTGTATGTGTGTTGGAGGGAAAGCAGGCAGCAAGGCTTCCTGGAGAGAGTAAGTACTCAGTTACAAGAAGCATTCAAGCAAGCAGAGGCTGGTAAACACTAGGTGGGATTTCTCATGAGGATTCCTTTTCTAAGTGGTTGCCTGGGCTAGAAGACTTGTGAGGTTCTTTGAGCCCTAAAGATCTATGGTCTCTTGGATTTTCAACAGCTTTCCTCAGACACCTATACCTCTGCTGGGGGAGTAAGGCAGAACAGAAGATTGGAGAACAGACCGGAAGTCTGGCACAGTGCCGTGCACACAGCAGGCACAAGACAAGCATTTGGCAGTGGCGGTGACGCTGCCTGCAGCCTGGCCCCGTGCAGAAAGGCGCTCTGGACTTGCCTCTGCAGAGGAATACCCGGAGGAGTATCTGGATTCCAGCTCCCCATCACTAGGAGAAGAGGAAAACAGTCAGTTCAGGGGGATGCCTGTGGAGCGCAGCTGCAAATGGCGAGGTGGAGAGCATGCAAGGGGGTCCGGACGACTTGTGAAACAAAGACCATCACAGAACTCAAGCCCAGAATCCGTCCTGAATACCACTGGCTCTTTCCACTGGCTCCAGCAGGGACAGGGTCACTGTCATAAACAATGAAGCTGTAAGAGGGGAGGATGATTCCCCCACACAAGGTTAGTGCTCCAAATCGAAGGGCAGCATGAGCACCTGAGCCTCTAACCCAGCTATCCTGGGAAGGGATAAGGCCCTGAAGAAGACTGCTCTGGAACATGCATGAAGGGTCTTGGGCGAGATCTGCAGTTTTACCCAAGTCACTCCCCAAGGGATATTTTCAAGGATACCACTCACCTGTCAGAGTCGAGGGACACCAGGTTTTCATCTGGACTCTGACTAAGGGCCGTATAGCCCTTGTTAAACTTCACTGACCTGAGGGTAGACAGGGAAGGGACCAAGCATAGATGAAGCAACAGTTCACAGAGAAGGCCAGAGTCCTTGCCCTTATGGAAGAAGGACTGACTGTAGTACGCCTGTCTGGCCTTCCTGTCACACAGCCACTGTGGCCTGCCCTGTATCTGGCGGCAGCCGCTGGGAATATGCACTTCCCCACACCACTCCCCCTACTGCTCCTGAGGAAAAGCACACCTACTCTTTCCAGTAGAAGGAAAACTCCCCCACTTCAGCTTAGTTTAACACAGAACAGAAAAACTGCAAGTTCTGGGGGCAAATCTCTTCTCGAGTTTGAGCTCTTACCTATAAGAGGCTCTGAAAAGGTCTCGCTCAGCCCTCAGACTTTACCATTCTGTTGAAAAAGAAATACAGCACTGGCTGTTCCCACACTGCTTTCTAATTTCACTCCTAGCAAACCCAGCCACTGTGCTGCTCCCAGACAATGATCCTATGCACTAACAAAACTGTTATTCCAAAGCCCTTTTCTTGACATCATTACATCTTTAAAGGAAAAGAAAAGGTCATTCCTCTTCCCATTTTAAAATAGTGAAAAAGACGGGTTGGCGTCAGGTGAATCACTAGCTCGGTCTTAAAACGGGAGAACTGTCTCCCAGCCTGAGGATCAAGGCCTTTTCTGGAAACTGCTTGCACAGAGAAGGTGGCGCCTGCTGAGACCTTTTCGCTGAAGAGTCGGGGCGATTCGCCGAGGTCCCCAGCATGCCTTTTCTCCGAAGAACAGCCTTGGCCAGATCCCGATGCTTCTCTGGAAGTCAAAGGGCCCGGGTCAGGGGGGTCTTCCCCACTCCGCCGTGTCTCCCCAAACGCCAGGAGCCCGCTTTCTCCGAACAGATTTTCGGGGACGGGAGCGGGCTGCAGCTCCCCCTCCAGGGTCGCCCCGGCGGGACTCCAGAACCTGCCCGGGGAACCAGGTAGCCCGCCCAGGCAGAGACACCCCCCACCGGGCCGCACTCACGCAGCTTGGCCTGAATGGAAGGCGCACGCGTCACCATGTACGGCCCCCTCTTCTCCACAACCGCCGGGAGCCGCTCCCCCAGTCGGGGGACTCCACTGCCGCTTCGCCCGAAAGGCAGCCCCGTAGCTCCCGCTGCGCAGTCCAGGGTCCCGGCGGGGCGCGGTCCCGGGGTAGACATCCATACCTCGGGCCCGCTGGGATCCGCGGTCGCCATGCCCTGGCCACCGCCCGCAGCGACGCAGAACCCCGCCTCTTGGCTTACTAGTCGTGGGCAGGGAGGGAGGGAGGCGGTCTTTTCTGAAAAAGATGGCGGCGCGCAGGCGCGGGACGTATCCGCTTAAGCTTTCCGGGCCCGCCTGCAGAGGGGAAGGCACAATTGTTCCGCACTCCCGGGGGCGGGGCACCTTCAGTTCCGGCTTTTGAGAGACGCTGCGGTAGTTGCAGTCGGCCGGAACCTGGGCATGTCGAAGCCAGTTCGGTGTCCAGTGGAAAGAAAATATCGATATTTATGCAGGGCCGTGGCTCCGCGCGCGCTGGGCGAAGCCCTTTACCCCCTGGCGCGCACGCAGTGTCTCCGAGTGGGTCATCTCGTCACATCCCGAGCTCCCAATGGCGAGCCCTGGAGAACCTGGGTTGAACCTAAGAGAGCTGTTACGAAGGGAGGAGAAATTAAGCGCCGTTCTCCAGGAAACGAAACAGGTCGGAGAGGTTCAAGGCCTTTGAGCCCGTCGGACACTAGAGGCATTGCGGGCGCTGATCCATCTAACATCAAACCCACGTTATTTCCAACACAACTTGGTACCCGCCTCTCTCTAACCCTCAGTTCACACATTTTTAAATGGAGCCAATATCACTGCCTGTTGTATAGCGAAAATAAGTGCAAAATAGGCTGTGGAAAGAAGGGTGAAAGTGCACTGAGTCTGTGTGTGGTAGGGCACGGGGCTGTCATGGCTCTTGACTTCTCCCGCCCCCAAGGGATGTGCTGGTGGCTGGCTGGAAAGAAGTTCACATCCTTGTAGGAACTGCCAAATCCCATGAGGCCGCCACAGGCTAATTGATTGGCCTCCACGGAGTAGATCAACAATATGCAATTTTGAGTCCCCAGGGCCACCCAAACAGTGGAGCAGGAGGACTATGCCTTAGGCAGGATAGGGAAAAAAAAAAAAAATTAGCACTGGAGTTTTTGAAAAATCAGAAGCACAGAAGCATGTTAACTATTCTGGTAGATTACACTCTTTAAAAACAAATTACTTGTTTTACAGAAAAAGCATGAGCAGGAGGAGCAGAGCGAGAGGGAGAGAGAACCCCAAGCAGACTCCCTGCTGAGCACAACCCTGAGATCATGAGCAAGCGGAAACCAAGAGTCCTTTGTCTAATGGACTGTGCCACCCAGGCGCCCGGACCCCTGTTTTAGACGTCCAGAAACAGCAATTTCATATAGCTCAACTTAAAAGTAAGCTCCAGGCCTAGTGTGGAGTGCTTTTACCGAGTTGAACTCAGGACCTCTAGACTACGACCTGAGCTGAGATGAAGACTTGAACTAAAATCAAGACTCCACCTCTTAATGGACTGAGCCACCCAGGCGCCCCCATATGGCTCAACTTTGTATTGAATTCTCATGACTTAACGATGTAGCCGGTTCTGAGTCCTATTAGTCAAACGAGGCTGAGACTTGGTCAAATTCACCAGTTAAGTGGGAATCCGGGGATTTAAACCCAGCTCCCTGTGGACTCCGAAGACATGTTTTTCTCATGGCTATGCTGCCTGTTAAACTGATGGGGACTTCACCAGGGGCCAAAGAAAACGACCAGAACCTACATGATGTCACAAAATCTCTGGGAACTTTGTAGCAAGACTGTGAATGCCCTCATTTATGTCCCTCCTGGATCTCCCATCATTAATGCACAGTTACTTGTTATGTGATTGAACATGTTCTGCCACTTACTGGCCAGGTGTTTAATTTCTTTATATCTCCATTTCTTTCGCAGAGGAATGGGGATAATATTACCTATCCAACAGAATTGTGACGTTAAATTGTGAAGTACTCCGAGTGGCACCTCGCATGTAAGAGTTAAAGATATGTAACCTATGGGGGAATATGCAACTCTTACTTTCAGGGTTGTAAATTCAAGCCCCTGGGTGGGTGCAGAGATTACTTAAAAATAAAATCTTAAAAAGGAAAAAAGTAAACTTAGAAAACTTAGTGTTCTAGGAACTTAGTGTTTATTCTCACTTGGCTTTACACTCCCCAAGGGAGACTGCCTTATTTATTTTGTAACTCTTGTTTTGATCCCTTTCACCTATTTGCCACACCCTGGCAACCACCAATCTGTTGTCTATATCGATGAGCTTGAGCTTGGTGTTTTGCTGTTTTTATTTATTTTAAAGATTCTTTTTTTGTTTTGTTTTGTTTTTTGTTTTAGGAGCGCCTGGGTGGCTCAGTGGGTTGAGCCTCTGCCTTCGGTTTGGGTCATGATCTCGGGGTCCTGGGATCGAGTCCCACGTCGGGCTCCCTGCTCAGCGGGGAGCCTGCTTCCCTCTCTCTCTCTCTACCTGCCTCTCTGCCTACTTGTGATCTCTCTCTCTGTCAAATAAATAAAATCTTTTTTTAAAGAAAGATTTTATTTATTTGACAGAGAGAGACAAAAGCAAGAGTGGGAACACAAGCAGGGGGTAGTGGGAGAGGGAAAAGCAGGCTTTCTGCCAAGCGGGACTCTGGGATTATGACCTGAGCCAAAGGCAGACCCTTAACCGACTGAGCCACTCAGATGCCCCTATTTTTTAAAAAACATTTTTATTTTATTTTTAAAAGGATTTTTATTTATTTGACACACAGAGGGAGAAATCACAAGTAGGCAGGCAGAGATAGAGGTGGGAAGCAGGCTCTCCGCTGAGCAGAGAGTCCGATGTGGGACTCGATCCCAGCACCCCGAGATCATGACCCGAGCCGAAGGCAGAGGTTCAACCCACTGAGCCACCCAGGCTTTTCTTTTTTTTTTTTTTTAAGTAATCTTTAAATACTTTTAAATACTTTAAATACTTTTTTTTAAAGTAATCTCTCTGCACCCAATGTGGGGCTCAAACATAGAACCCCGAGATCAAGTTATATGCTCTACCAACTAAGCCAGCCATGTGCCTGTTTGTTTTTTAGATTATACATACGAGTGAGATCATACAGCATTTGTCTTCCTCTGTCCAACTTATTTCACTTAGCATACTGCCCTCTCAGGCTCCATCCATGTTGTTGCAAATGGCAAGATTTCATTCTTTTTATGACTGAATAGTATGCTATATATATATATATATATATATATATATATATATATTTATATATATATCCCTCAGAATAATATACTGCTCAAAATATAACTTTAGGGCACCTGGGTGGCTCAGTTGGTTAAGCGACTGCCTTCGGCTCTGGTCATGATCCCAGAGTCCCAGGATCGAGTCCCACATTGGGACTGTTTTGCTGTTTTCATTTATTTTTTTAAAAGACTTTTTTTTTTAAAGGGCGCCTGGGTGGGTCAGTAGGTTGAGCCTCTGCCTTCGGCTCGGGTCTTGATCTCGGGGTCCTGGGATTGAGTCCCACATCAGGTTCTTTGCTCGCCAGGGAGTCTGTTTCTCCCACTGAGCTCTCTCCTCTCATACTCTCTCTCTCAAATAAATTATATATGTATATATAAATATATATATATGTGTGTGTATATATATCTAAATGATCTCGGGGTCCTGGGATCCCGATGTATATGTATATATACATATACCTACTTATATATGTAGCAATTTTTAAAAATATATATATATATATTTTTTTTAAAAGATTTTATTTATTTATTTGACAGAGAGATCATAAGCAGGCAGAGAGGCAGGCAGAGAGAGAGGAGGAAGCAGGCTCCCCGCTGAGCAGAGAGCCCGATGCGGGGCTCGATCCCAGGACCCTGAGATCATGACCTGAGCTGAAGGTAGCGGCTTAACCCACTGAGCCACCCAGGCGCCCCTATATATATTTATATATAAAACTTTAATGAGTTGAACTGGTCATGCAAGCTTCCTTAAAGATGACCTTGAGAAAAACATGTACTAGCAGCAGGCCTCTGGTGGAAGGGATGACACACGTCCTTGAAGCCAAGCGGCTGGGGATGCCCGGCCTGCTCAGGGTGGAATGCCGCCCTGCTTCCCTTTTTCGTGGTCTCCCCTGCCCCAAAGAAAGCCTCGGGTTAAGGTAATCCCTTTAAGTGCGCTTCCAACACTACAAATCCCTGCAGCTGGACAGACACACCTTACTCTTCTTGTTTACCTGGTTCACCATATGACTCACGTTCCTTCTTGTTTACCTACTAGACATATGACTATTGTGTAACTTTCTTTTCTTCTCCTTTGTTGCTATCTTTTATCTAACAAATAAGGAATTGAGGAGTTGGGGTGACAGTCCTTCCAGCTGTTGTCCCCTGCTCCCTCTTCTCTTGAAGCTGACTTATTCCTGCCTCATTCTTCTTCTATTAGGTCTATTAGGGTCTATTAGGGCCCTCCCCCCCCCTTTTTTTTTTAATATAGAGAGTGTGAATGGGAGGGAGAATCAGAGGGAGAGGGCAAGAAAGAATCTCAAGCAGGCCCCCAGCTCAACGTGAAGCCCAACAGAGGGCTTGATCCCACAACCCTGAGATCATGACCTGTGCTGAAAGCAAAACACTTAACCGAATGCCCACTTTTAAATCAGAGATTTTGTTTTTCTTTCTTTCCTTTTTTTTTTTCCTTTGCTATTGAGTTGTATGAATTCTTCATATATTTTGGCTATTCACCCATTGTCAGATAAATTATTTGCTAAGATTTCCCTCATTCATTTTCATTTTGTTGATGGTTTTCTTTGCTGTCCAGCTTTTTTAAAAAGTGTTTTTTTTTTGTTGTTGTTTTTAAATCTTAGAGAGCACCCACATGTGCATGAGCAGGAGGGGCAGAGGGAAAGGGAGAGAATGTCAAGCAGACTCCTTGCTGAGCTCTGTCAATGATCCTGAGATCATGACCCAAGCCAAAACCAAGAGGCAGATGCCTGACTAAGCCACCCAGGCACCTGCTGTTCAGCTTTTTAGTTTGATGTAGTTTCACTTATTGCTGCTTTTGTTGCCTTTGGTTTTGGAGTCAGATCCAAAAATCATCAAGACCAGTGTCAAGGAGCTTACCGCCAATATTTTCTTCTAGGAGTTTTATAGTTTCAGGTCTTACATTCAAGTCTTTAATCCATTTTGAGTTAATTTTTGTGTACGGTGTAAGACAGTACACTAGTTTCATTCTTTTGAGTGTGGCTGTCCAGTTTTCTCAACACCATTTATTGAAGAGACTGTCCTTTCCTCATGGTATATTGCCTCCTTTGTTGCAAATTAGTTGACCATATATATATGGGTTTATTTCTGGGCTCTCTATTCTATTGATCTGTAATGTTTTTATTCCAATACCATACTGTTTTGATTACTACAGCTTTGAAATATAGTTTGAAATCAGGGAGCACAATGCCTCCAACTTTGTTCTTTCTCAAGACTGCTTTAGCTATTCAGGGTCTTTTGTGGTTTCATGCAAATTTTAAAACTCTTTTTTTTTTTTTTTTAAGATTTTATTTATTTATTTGACAGAGAGAGATCACAAGTAGACGGAGAGGCAGGCAGAGAGAGAGAGAGAGAGAGGGAAGCAGGCTTCCTGCTGAGCAGAGAGCCCGATGTGGGACTCGATCCCAGGACCCTGAGATCATGACCTGAGCCAAAGGCAGCGGCTTTACCCACTTAGCCACCCAGGCGCCCTCATGCAAATTTTTTTTTTTTTTTTTAAACAAGACAACCAGACTCTTTTTTTTTTTTAGATTTTATTTATTTATTTGACAGAGAGAGATCACAAGTAGGCAGAGAGGCAGGCAGAGAGAGAGGGGGAAGCAGGCTCCCCGTGAGCAGAGAGCCCGATGCGGGACTCGATCCCAGAACCCTATCATGACCTGAGCTGAAGGCAGAGGCTTAACCCACTGAGCCATCCAGGCGCCCCACCCTCATGCAAATTTTAAGATTCTTTGTTCTATTTCTGTGAAAAATGCCATTGGGATCTTGGGAGGGAATGCGCTCAATCTATAGATTGCTTATGTACATTTTAACAATATTAATTCTTATAAATCCATGAGCATGGTATATTTTTCCTTTTGTGTCTTATTCTATTTCTTTCATTAATGTCTTAAGTTTTCAGGTTTTCACTTCCTTTATTCCTAGGTGTTTTTTTTTTTTTTTTTTTGAAGCAATTTTTTTTAAAGATTTTATTTATTTGTCTGGGAGAGAGCAGAAGCATGGAGAGCTGCAGGCAGAACAGGCAGAGGGAGAAGCAGGCTCCCTGCTGAGCAAGGAGCCTGATGTGGGGCTTGATCCCGGGACCCTCGGATTATAACCCGAGTGGAAGTCAGATGCTTAAGCAACTGAGCCACCCAGGCGTCCCTTTTTGAGGCCATTGTAAATGGGATTGTTTTCTTAAATTTCTTTCCGATAGTTGTTAGTATATAGACACAACAAATTTTTGTATATCGACTTTGTACCCTGCAACTTTACCAAACTCATTTATTAGTTCTACCATTTTTTCCTTGGGAGTCTTCAGGGTTATCTATATATAACAGGTTATATGCAAATAGTGACAGTTTTACTTCTACTTTCCAATATGGATGCTTTTTATTATTAGTCTGGCTAGGACTTCCAATACTGTGTTCAATAAAAGTAGTGAGAGTGGGCATCTTTGTCTTGTTCCTGATCTTCCAGCTTTTCACTTTTGAATGTGATGTTAGCTACAGGCTTGTCTTATATGGCCTTTATTATATTGAGGTACGTTCACTCTATACACACTTTGTCCAGGTTTTATCATATATAGATCTTGAGTTTTGTCAGATGCTTTTCCTTCATCTATTGAAATGATCACAGTTTTTATTCTGAATTTGTTACTGTGGTGTATCACACTGATTGTGATTTGCAGACCTCAAACCTCCTTGCATCCCTGGAATAAATCTCACTTGACCATGGAATATGATCCTTTTAATGTACTGTTAAATTCAATTTGCTAATATTTGTGGCAGATTTCTACATCTTGTTCATTAAGAGTTAGCTTTTCATCCTGCTACCTCCCTCTTAAACTCTTTTTCCCATCTCACAGGATTCAGACTCTAACCTTCGATGGCTCCCATTACTGGTAGACCAGATAACTGCATGAATCTGCAGGTCTTTGTCAGGTCCCAGGTCACCAGCTTTACTTTTTTTTTTAAGATTTTATTTATTTGAGAGAGAGCGAGAGACAGCACAAGCATGGGGAGAAGAGGAGAGGAGGGAGAAGCAGACTGTCTGCTGAAGACGCCCAGCGAGAGATTCAATCCCAGGACCCTGGGACCATGACCCCAGCCAAAGGCAGACACAACCATCTGAGCCACCAAGGCGCCCACCAGCTCCACTTTCATCCCCACACATTGTCACCTCCTTCCAGGGAAGATATATTTCCCAGTCCTCTCAACATTCTTTTTTTAACAAGATTTTATTTATTTATATGACAGACAAGGATCACAAGTAGGCAGAGAGGCAGGCAGAGAGGAGGAAGCAGGCTCTCTGCTCCGCAGCCGATGCTGGGCTCGATCCCACCTGAGCCGAAGGCAGAGGCTTTAACCCACTCAGCCACCTAGGTGCCCCTCCTCACAACATTCTTTTGTGGCACTATCATACCCACTTCACATATGTATAAGGAAAGTGAAGTGAGGGTCACAGGGATTAACTGATCTGCCAAAGATCACCAAGTTGTGGAGGTGGGGGTTGAATCCTTATCTGCTTCAAATGCCTGTCCTCTTTTTCTACCAGTCACATGTGTGCCTTTATGTTACAGACTGACTTTTATCCACCCCCTACCCCCATTCTTATGTTGAAACTCCAAACCCTCAGCATAACAGTTCTTGGGAGATAAAGCCTTTAAGGAAGTGATTAAATGAAGTCAAAAGGGGGGGACCCTAATCCAATAGAACCGGTATCCTTTTTTTTTTTTTTAAGTTTTTATTTATTTGAGAGCACAGCAGGGGGAGCAGCAAGCAAAGGGAGAGGGAGAAAGAGGCTGGCAGAGCAGGGAGCCCGATGTGGGGGTCCATCTTGGGACTCTGGGATCATGACCTGAGCCAAAGGCAGATGCTCAACGACTGAACTACCCAAGCACCCTAGGGCGGTATCCTTACAAGAAAAGGAAAAGACACCAGGGATTGTGAACAGAGGAAAAAAAGCCGCATTTCTTCATTATATTATTACATTATTATCTCCCATCAGCTGATGGGTAAATATACAAAGATGCTAGGACATAATATCACATCCGTCTTGAGGAGATCTAACTGAATCTCACATCACCTGTGCAGTATTCTTTATAATTTTTATTTTTTAAAAAAGATTTTATTTGAGAGAGAGAGACAGAAAGCATGAGCAAGGGAAGGGAAAATGGAGAGGGAAAACCAGACTCTGCACTGAGTGTGGAGCCCAAGGTGGGGCTGGATCCCAGGACATTGAGATCATGACCTGGGCTGAAGACAGATGTTTTACCAACTGAGCCACCCAGGTGCCCTTAATTTTTAATCATTTTTAAAGTTTTTGTTTATTTATTTGATAGAGACAGACACAGAGAGAGAGGTAACATGAGCAGGGGGAGTGGGAGAGGGAGAAGCAGGCTTCCCACCGAGCAGGGAGCCTGATGTGGGGCTCAATCCCAGGACCCTGGGATCATGACCTGAGCAAAAGGCAGACGCTTGACAACTGAGCCACCCAGGTGCCTCAATTTTTAATTTTTTTAAAGTAACCTCTACACCCAACATGGGGCTCAAACTCACAACCCTGAGATCAAGAGTCACACACTACTGACTGCGCCAGCCAGGCGCCCCTCATCTGTGTAGTATTCTTGCCAAAAATTGTTTAACGGATTTTAATAACGAGGAAGCAAACAGAAAGCAGAATGTAGGGCATTCTAAACCACCACTGCCTGGACTCTCCAGAAAAATGGACTGTATGCATTTTATGGCAAAGTTTTTTTTTTTTTTTTAAAGATTTTATTTATTTACTTATTTATTTGACAGAGAGAGACACAGCGAGAGAGGGAACACAAGCAGAGGGAGTGGGAGAGGGAGAAGCAGGCTTCCTGCAGAGCTCGATCCCAGGACTCTGGGATCATGACTCAAGCTGAAGGGAGATGCTCAACGACTGAGTCACCCAGGTGCCCCAAACTTCTTTAAGTATATTAACAGTATTGTGGTAACGTAGGAAGAGAAAAATCCTTATTTCTAGATAGCTGCTTAAGTATTTAGGGGTAAAATGCCATGACTGCAATTTACTTTCAAATGATTGAGGAAAAAATTGTATATATAGTAGGAATAAAATAAATGTAGCAAACTATTAGTTTTTAATTTTTCAAAATAAAGAATAAGGAAAGAGCAAGTTCAAAACCCCATTCTGTTAGGGTAGAAGCCCTTTACATCAAGCTGTGGAAGCATACTTTTTCTTTAAATTGTGAACGTTACTTATTGTCTATTTCTTTTAGGTAGAACTAGAGTCCATTAAGCTAAAAGATAACCTGTTTTCTCCAGCACAGTAAAGGAGTCAATCAAATTTGACTTATGACAATGAGGGAATTGACCTGGCAAATGGGCATTTGATAGGAGCCAAGAGATTTATCAGTAGACTTAATTTACCTAGTCACCTTTGTTGCTTAGTAATAGGACTAGGATTTAGAAATTTGCTTGCTTTGAAAATAATTTCCATTATTAGGGGTTGACAAACTTTTTCTATAGATTGTCAGATAGAAAACATTTTTGACTTTGTGAACTTGTGGATAGCACACAGTGTCTATCAGCTCTGCCATCGTAGTGCAAAAGCAGCCACAGAAACTGCAGGCGCCTGGGTGCTGTGTCTGTTGAGTGTCTGCCTTGGAGGGGGTTGTGATCCCAGTCCCCCATCAGGCTCCTTGCTCAGCAGGGAGCCTAATTCTCCCTCTGCCTCTAGCTCCCCCTGCTTGTGCTTTCTCTGTCAAATAAATAAAGAAATTCTCAAGAAAGGAAGGAAGGAAGGAAGGAAGGAAGAAAGAAGGAAGGAAGGAGACTGCACAATACACATGTAATTAATGCCACTGAACTGCACACTTAAAAAATCTTGACTTCTGATTTCAGCTCAGGTCAGAACCCTGAGATCAAGCAGCGTACTCAGTGTGGAGTCTGCCTTAAGACTCCCTCTGCTCCTCTGGATGCACGTGCATGTGCACAAGAACTTCAGTCTCTCTCAAATAAATCAATCTTTAAAAACAGAACAATAAAACAAAAACAAAACTTAATGGGACGCCTGGGTGGCTTAGCTGGTTAAGCGTCTGCCTCCAGCTGAGATCAGGATCCCAGAGTCCTGGGATCAAGTCCAGCATCAGACTCCCTGTCTAGTCGGGGCCTGTTTCTCCTTCTGCCTGCCACTCCCCCTGCTTGTGCCTTGCACTCTCTCACACAAAGAAATAAATAAATATTTGAGGGTCTGAGTCAGTTAGGCGGCTGCTTCTGCTCAGGTCATGATCCCAGGGTCCTGGGATTGAGCCCCAGGACGGGCTCTCTGCTCAGCGGGGAGCCTGTTTTTCCCTCTCCCTCTGCCTGCTGCTCCCCCTGCTTGTGCTCTCTCTCTGAAGAAATAAATAAAAATCCTGAAAACAACAACAACAAACACTTAAGGGGCACCTGGGTGGCTCAGTGGTTTGACCCCTCTGCCTTTGGCTCAGGTCAGGATCCCATGTTGGGTGTAGAGGTTACTTTAAAAAAATTAAAAATTGAGGCACCTGGGTGGCTCAGTTGTCAAGCGTCTGCCTTTTGCTCAGGTCATGATCCCAGGGTCCTGGGATTGATCCCCACATCAGGCTCTCTGCTCACCAGGGAGCCTGCTTCCCCCTTTCTCTGTGCCTGCTGCACTGCCTACTCGTGATCTCTCCGTGTCAAACAAATAAATAAAATCTTAAAAAAAAAAAACCTTAAAATACATAAAAATGCAAAAAAGCAGCCATAGATGATATGCAAATGACTACGTGGCAGTGTTCCCTGCTTATGGGCAATGAATTCTGAATTTCATATACCTTTGTCACAAAATCTTAATGTATTGACTTTCATCCATTTAAAATGTAAAAAACAATTCTTAGCTTGTGGGCAGTAGAAAGACAGGTGATGGCCTGGATCTGGCCTGAGGCTATACTTTGCCACACTTATCTTGGAGACAAAGGAGATACACAATGAGAGCAATTTATTAATTTTTTAAGAAAGATTTTATTTATTTGACAGAGAGACAGGGCACAAGCAGGGAGAACAGCACAGGGAGAGGGGGAATCAGGGAACCTGATGCAGGGCTGGATCCCAGGACCCTGAGATCATGACCTGAGCTGAAGGCAGACACTTAACCAACTGAGCCACCCAGGGTCCCAATGAGAGCAATTTAAAACGCAGTGCTTATTTCTACAGTCTAAGGTACTGTTGTAACAAACATTAAGGGGCCTAAAAGTTAGCATTTACAATAAATTTAGAGTACCCATCTGTTTCTAGTAGCACAAATGACTTACTTAGGCAAAAACAAAATTTAGAAATCTCAACAGAACTTACTATGCAAAGAAGACTTCCAACTACCTACCAATTCTTTCCAGCTCCATACAAAATCTCCAGCACGTTAAAAAGTACCAATACTTTTTTTAACTAACACCATCTTTCCAATTATCCTCTTGGGACTTAATTATTCTTTTTTTTTTTCTTTTAAGATTTTGTCCATCAGAAAGAGTGAGCAAGCGATCAAGCACAAGCAGGGTGATCAGCAGGCAGAAGCTGGCAGAGGGAGAAGCAGGCTCCCCGCCAAGCAAGGAGCCCAATGCCGGACTCAATTCCAGGAACCTGGATCACGACCGGATTCGAAGGCAGATACTTAACCAACGGAGCCACTCAGGTGTCCCAGGACTTAATCATTTTTGAGGACTCCTCTCCCCTCCCTCCCGCCTCACTGCCTAGAACCACTTTTTTCACCACCTCTAACTCAGCCACAAGTTCATTATTAAAGCATCACCCAAGCTGAAAATTCCAAACCATGGAATATTATGTCCCATTAAAAAGCAGGAGACAGACATGTGTTAACTGATATAGAAAATGGTTTGCAACAGTAGTCTTGACCTAGCAAAGGGGAGATAAACAAGTTTGTAAAACAGCATGCAAAAAGTATATGCACATGCACAAAGGAGAAACATCTGGAAAGATGGTCATCAGAATACTAGTGGTGGCTGTAACTGGGTGGGGAATTTCAGGTATGTTTTATTCTTGTACTTTTATTGTTTCATGAACATGTATCATCTTTAAAATGAGAAAACCCAGGAGTGCCTGGGTGGCTCAGTCAGTTAAGCATCCAACTCTTAATTTCGGCTTGGTTCATAATCTCAGGGTTGTGGGATCGAGCCCCGTGTCGGCTCAGTGCTGGGGGGTAGAGCCTGCCTGAGAGTCTCTCTTTCTCACATGCCACTTCTGTGTTCTCTCTCATGCTCTCCCCATCTCAAAAAAAAAAAAAAAAAAAAGAGAGAGAGAGAGAGAAAATCCAGTAAAGATATTTTTATTTTAAGAAAAAAAGACCACCACCAAAAATTCCTTTAAAAAAAAAAAAAAAAAAAAAAAGTTGTTTAGGGGCACCTGGGTGGGTCAGTCGTTAAGCATCTGCCTTTGGCTCAGGTCATGATCCTACCTGGGATTGGGCCCCACATCAGGCTCTCTGCTCAACGGAAAGCCTGATTCTTCTTCTCTCACTCCCCCTGCTTGTGTTCCCTCTCTCACTGTGTTTCTGTCAAATAAATAAATAAAATCTCTAAGAAAAAAAAAAAGTTTAAGTCTTTATTGCAGATGTGCTTAAATATACTTTGAAGATATTTCAAAATATTTATTTACAATGAAATAACATACCTGAGATCCGATTCAAAATATTTGGGGGGCGCATGAGTGGCTCAGATGGTTAAGCTGCTGACTCTTGATTTTGGCTGAGGTCATGATCTCAGGTTTGTGAAACTGGGCCCTGGATTGGGCTCTGCACTCAGCAGGGAGCATGCTTCAAGTTTCTTTCTCCCTCTGCTCCCCCACCCACTGTCACTCTCTAACAAATAAATAATCTTCAAAATATTTAGCGGGGGTAAATTATATAGATGAAAAGTGTGGCCATGTACTGATAATTGCTGAAGCAGACTGAGGAGTACCTGGAAACTTATAATAATACTTTTATCTTTGTAATGTTTGACATTTTCTCTAAGCTACTCCTCTCTTTCCTGCTCAATGTACCTGCTCCTGCAATTTCAGCCATTAGCCTACTTTATGTTTGCATCCAAATGGTCTTCCACAGAAATTTCCCTTTTTGTTGTTTCAAACCTTAAATTCTTTAGTTTTAGGCTTTTTTTCAGAACTCTAGGCCTATCCTACCCACTGATGTCTGTAATTTGACAGGTCCAAAATCAAATATATATTTTTTTAAAGAATTTTAAGTCATCTCTGGGAGCCTGGGGGGCTCAGTCATTAAGTGTCTGCTTTCAGCTCAGGTCATAATCCCAGGGTCCTGGGTTACACTGAGCCACCCAGGCGCCCCGTGCTTTTTTTTTTTGAAGATTATATTTATTCATTTGACAGAGAGAGAGATCACAAGTAGGCAGAGATGCAGGCAGGGGTACGGGGAGCAGGCTCCCTACTGAGCAGAGAGAGCCAGATTCGGGGCTCCATCTCAGGATCCTAAGATCACAACCTGAGCCGAAGGCAGAGGCTTAACCCACTGTGCCACCCAGGCATCCCCTGAATTGTGATCTTAACATCAGTTTCTCCAGACTCCAAATCTATTTCTCCTAATTAATGCTCTATTATTAAATACCTGGCACAATGCTTGGTATATAGTAGGTATTCAATAAACGTGGTGTGAAAGCCGCCGTAATACTCATTTCTTACCCTTGCAGATAGTTGTAAACCTATGTTCCCTCCTCAGGCCTCTCCTACGATCTTAAAAGCAGAAACCATTTCTATCATTTTGCATTCCTCCTATAAGGTAAGGGCCCATGATATTGATATGGTCCTTTTCCAGCTAGTTATAGTAAATCCTTTAGATCTGGTGAACTGAAAAAGGAGATTTTTTTTTTTTTAAGATTTTATTTATTTGAGAGAGAGAGAGAGAGATCACAAGTAGGCAGAGAGGCAGGCAGAGAGAGAGAGAGGGAAGCAGGCTCCCCGCTGAGCAGAGAGCCAAATGCGGGGCTTGATCCCAGTACCCTGAGATCATGACCTGAGCCGAAGGCAGAGGCTTTAACCCACTGAGCCACCCAGGCGCCCCTGAAAAAGGAGATTTAAAGGTGATTATTTATGCACATAGGGAAACTGTCAAAAAAAAAAAAAAAAAAAAAAATCCCTCCTCCCCAATGGTGCAAAGGCCAAACATGTCATATAATAAATAAAATTACCTTTTAGATAAAGCTGTGAGTAAACAAAGCACCTCCAATCCTTTAGGCTTCAACTTAAAATGTCATTTCCTCTTCAGGACAGTATCCATATGTACCCATTATGTATAATCAGAACAGTACCCATATGTACGTTCTCAGGTGTTTAAGATAATCTCTGCCATGATGTCTTTATATAGGTGACTGTTCTGTTTATGACCTCTCTTGGCCCCTCTCTCTAGGATTTGGAAGGTAGACCTATGATGATGTCATCCCTAGTGGGAAGCAACCTGACAAGAATCTGGAGGAAAAACCAAGCAGTGTGACTGGGACATTATACTACATGGAATGAGGAGGGGAAGAACTGCCTATGGAGGGGTCAAACCTAAGAACCATACCTACCAACTACACAATTAAATAAACCTATGTGGGGATGCCTGGGTGGCTCCGTCATTAAGCGTCTGCCTTTGGCTCTGGTCATGATCCCATAGTCCTGGGATCTAACCCCACATCCAGCTCCCTGCTCAGCGGTGGGAAGCCTGGTTCTCCCTTTCCCTCTGCCTCTGCTTATGTTCCCTCTCTCGCTGTGTCTGTCAAATAAATAAATAAAATCTTAAAAAAAAAAAAAAAGAGAGAGAGAGAGGAAAGATATCTAAACCTCAACCTAATATTAATCCTGTTTCCCTGGCACTGTAGTCAGAATGGCTATACTAGAAGTCATTTAAACCTAAAATCTTTCTCCAAGAGCTAGTCTCCAATAACATGGGCCTTCTAAACTAAGACGGGATTTGTGTACTTTATTAATTCTCTCAAGAAGTAAACCCATTTATTTAGTTCTTAAAGAACTAAAAATCTATCATATAGATTTTCACATATCAAATATATTAGTATTTGATGTCCAAGGCGAATACTGCACTGCGAGAGAAGAACAGGTAGGGAAGGAAAAGGCCACTAAGAGAGAAGCTGGCTACCACACAGCATATTCTCAAGACTATCTCGATAACCAGTTTTAAATTTATTTCATGTCAGATGGTTTCCAGAGAATTAAGGCAGTTCTCTCAGCACATACTGGCAACAAAACCATGGAATCAATGGCTCTATGATGGCTCATTTTCTGCTTTTCAAAGCAAACACATGGAACGATACCTAATTTCAGTTCAAACTCATTTCCCTTTTATTAAAGTCCAAGTTACCATTACATGGTTTGGTACTCAATAAAGGAAAACTTGTTCAAATAAGGTAATATGTTATCATCAGTATTTCCAGGTGATTGTTTACAATCAAGTAGCATTATGAATAAATCCTTGAGAAGCCCATCTGTAAGAAAAAACATGAAGAATTAGCCAAAAAATAAAGGAAAGGTAGAAATCTTACTAAAAATAACCTTCTTTAGAGCAACAGTCCAGGGAAATCACTGGCTCTGTGTAGCCTTTTCTGTTCTCACTGCCTAGAGCTAATTCACAAGGGACTAGCTCTGTGGCTTTTTTGTGTTTATACACCTAGTACTTACTGGGGTGGTCCTCTTTTCCAATCATAAAGTGTTGGGGAGTTGCCCTATAATTTTTTTTTTTTAAGAAATATGTCATCGTAGCCAGAATAGATTCTATGTACAAAGATCTTCTGGACTCCTGGGAACTACTTGATAAATAAAAATTAAGCTAAAGTGTTTAAATATCCTTATAAGAGTCCACTATGGAATATGAACCACACACAAGAGCTTCAATAATGTAAGGAGGAAATCTATTCTGAATGCCTAGTTTTCTCACAAAAATCATTATTAGTACACACCTTTAAAAAATAAAGCCCTTCATGTATTACAAAGATGAGCTAAAGGACTTCAGGGAGGTGGTGGTGGTCGGGGGATGGACAAAGATAAAATCAAGACTCCTGCTCCACAGCAATCTCTAACCAGGCTCACTGGACCTTTATCCTGTGAGAGAGCTGATTTAGCTCCTTCAAGAATTTTGGGTTCACTTTTATTGAAACTTTTATTAGGCAGTTTACTTCCACTATTTTAAAAATCAATGTCCTCCTATTCTTAGGAAGCAAATCCTCTAAGCCTCACTGTTTACCACTGAGAAATGAATATAGCCTCAGTAAATGCCTACACAGGGTGTGCAGCACAGTGAGAGCAATGGACTTGGGCTGGACTGGCTGGCTTTAAGTGTGGGTTCCAGTACTGGCTATATGACCTTGGACAAGGTGCCTCAGTTTCCTCATTAATAAAAGAGTAAAACGGGAATAATAATAGTAACTACCTCAAGGGATGGTTTATGAGGGTTAAATGAGTTAATATTTATAGAGCACTTAAAACAGTGCCTGACATAAGAGTCATATACACTGTATGTGTTTAAATAAAATAAAAAACAAGTCACTGCTTATGTATTTTCTGCACACTCTCACTATCTAAAAAATCTTGTGGCTGGTTCTATTACCTGCCTTCCCAAAGAGAACAAGGTATCAAGTAAGTTTTTATTATCAGTAAATATTTACTTGACTGTTAAAATTCTAATGTGGGCACACAAAAACGAATGCATCAAATTAATAAAACTCTGTTAAAAATAAAGAGATGCATAAAAGCATGTGTGATGAACACCTTGTATGCAGTGGACTGCTACCTTTAGTTTGGGGGAGGTAAAAGGAATGAAATTTTATGTTTTAAATATTTTATATAGATTTTTAATGGAGGCTTCCTCTTGCCTTTAGACTAGTAAGAGAATATAACAACTAAAAATGACAATTCTAGCTCCTTAAACTTACCATCATTAGTACTCTCTAAATCTTTCTGTTCATGGCCTCTAACGAGGCCAATAAAAGATCTTACGCTGAGAAATTAAAATGTCACTCACTCCCCACTCCTTGGATTCATTTCTTGCCTTATTCAATGGTGTGTTGCTTACCCATGGGGTTTACACTTTGTCAAGGCCCAGTTCCTCTGGAGTGGAGATTCCCAGTTCATTTAAAGTTGGTCTAAGTTCTTGGATGACATAGGGGTAGATTTCCTTATGAGGTCCTGCTTTGTCCTGATGGCAAAGAAAATACTTACATTTAGCTCTCTGAAAAGCTGTCTCTATTAAAAAAATGAACTTGAGAATGTTTTTAATCACATATGCAGAGGCTAGTAGCAGAGAATACATGTCACCTATTTTTAACATAGAACAACTAATGCAGGCACTATTCAAAGTAGGTTTATAAGCACCTCAAGAATAACTAAGACCATTAGATTAAATCCAGAAAAAAACAAACAAAATAAAACAGGTTTTTAAAAAAGATTTATTTGACAGAGAGAGGCACAGCAAGAGAGGGAACATAAGCAAGGGGAGTGGGGAGGGAGAAGCAGGCTTCCCGCTGAGCAGGAAGCCCAAAATGGGGCTCAATCCCAGGACCCTGGGATCACCACCGGAGCCAAAGGCAGATGCCTACCAACTGAGTCACCCAGGTGCCCCAAACAAAACATTTTAAAGCCTCAAATTACTAGAAAAGGTGGTGATGACAGAATTTTGTGAAGATAATTAAACATGCCCAGCAGGCAATAGGAATAATTAAGTTAACACAAGAAAAGTTTTTGAATTTGCTTCCAATCTGAGATCTTAACTGAATTAAGTACTGGTGCTGAATAGATTGATAGCCTACAGAACCCTTAATTATCTACCCACTGTAGATAAAGTCATGTCACACTTTCCCTCTTACAGACTTGCATTTCTTTCTTGTGGACCATGTCCCTTCGTGGAGAGCTATACTTATTCCCAGGGCAAGAGAGTTTTGACAAACACTCTTTGTCTTTGACAAACACCATAAAATGTAATTATACCTATATTTTCACATGCTTCCTCAGGGACAAATATTAAAAAGTCAACTGGGGGGCGCCTGGGTGGCTCAGTGGGTTAAGCCGCTGCCTTCGGCTCAGGTCATGATCTCAGGGTCCTGGGATCGAGCCCCACATCGGGCTCTCTGCTCGGCAGGGGCCTGCTTCCCTCTCTCTCTGTCTCTGCCTGCCTCTCTGTCTACTTGTGATCTCTCTCTGTCAAATAAATAAATAAATAAATAATCTTTTAAAAAAAATTAAAAAAAAAAAAAAAAAAAAAGTCAACTGGGGGCCCCCTGGAGAGTTCACCCCCTGGATGGCTCAGCCAGCTACCTTTGGCTCAGGTCGCAAACCCAGAGTTTTGGGTCAGGCTCCCTGCTCAGCCAAAAGTCTGCTTCTTCCTCTCCCTCTGCTCTTCCCACCCCCACTCGTGTTCTCTCAATCTCTCTCAAATAAATATGTAAAATCTTAAAAAAAAAAAAAAAAAAAAAAAAGTCAAATGGACTAAGAGAGTGCCAAGCTGCTATTCATCTGCCTTTAACAAATTCTAGGTCTCCATAATTGTATTTTTCTAAAAAGATTCATTTTGGGGTGCCTGGGTAGCTCAGTCATTAAGCATCTGCCTTCAGCTCAGGTCATGACCCCAGAGTCCTGGGATCAAGCCCCGCACTGGTCTCCCTGCTCAGCAGGACGCCTGCTTCTCCCTCTCCCATTCCCCTCGCTTGAGTTCCCTCTCTCGCTGTGTCTCTGTCAAATAAATAAAATCTTTAGAAAGAAAGAAAGATTGATTAATTTCTGGCATGCCTGGGTGACTCAGTCAGTTGGGCATATGCCTTCGGCTCAGGTCCTGAGATCAAGTCCTGCATCAGTCTCCTTGCTCAGCAGGTAGCCTGGTTCTCCCTCTGCCGGCTGCTCCCCCTGCTTGTGCTCACTCTCTCTCTCTGACATACAAATAATAGTCTTAAAAAAAAAAGATGTATTTCTTTATTTAAGAGAGAGTGCAGTGCACAAGCAGGGGAAAGGGGAGAGGGAAGGAGAGAACCTCAAGCAGGCTCCCCACCATGCAAGAAGCCTGAGGCAGAGCTTGGTCCCATGACCCTGAGATCATGACCCAAGCAGAAATCAAGAATTAGAAGCTCAACCAACTGAGCCACCAGGCATCCCTTAATCGTTTTAAATTATAAAATTCTTGTTTAAAATGCAATGTATTCATTTTTCATTACAGAAAAATCAGGAGCTATAATCAAGAGAGAGGAGGGCAAGTATATATCCTCCTACATTTTCATCTAAGTATTTTTTAAAAATAAAATGGGGTCACACCATAAAAATTGTTTCATAATTTTCTTCAGTTAATATACTATAAATTGTTAGGGCGCCTGAGTGGCTCAGTTGGTTAAGCGACTGCCTTCTCTGGTCATGATCCTGGAGGCCCAGGATCGAATTCCGAATCCCACATCTGGCTCCCTGCTCAGCAGGGAGTCTGCTTCTCCTGCTGACCTCTCTTCTCTCTTGCTCTCTCTCCTTCTCAAATAAATAAAATCTTTTAAAAAAAGTATATATATATAAAATAAATTGTTGGGCACCTGCCGGTTCAGTTGGTAGAGTGTGTGATTCTTGATCACAGGGTTCTGAATTCAAGCTCCACATTGGGTATGGAGCCTAATTAAAATAATAAAAAAAAAATAATAGTAAGAAGGAGAATACACTACTGTTGAACACATTTCCACAACATTAATAGATAACCTCTTCTGCGAAGTCCCATCTTAAGAAACGACTAACAACATTTAACTTCATACCACAAATAGCACAAATAACCTTTGTACATCCTTAATTATTTCCTTAAGATAAATTCTCAAATGGAATTGCTGAACAAAAGGGTTATTAAGCAGAAATCTTTTTAAAATTTTATTTATTTGACACAGAAAGGGAGAGAGCAAGCATAAGCAAGGAGAGGGGCAGAGGGAGAGGAAGAAGCAGTCTCCTCACTAAGCAAGGGGCTCAATCCCAGGACCCTAAGGTCATGACCCAAGCCAAAGGCAGATGCTTAACCAGCTGAGCTACTGGTCCATGGGCTTGAGGCACCCCCCAAGCACATTTTTAAAACTTTGCATAAATTCTGCCAAATTGCCCTCCGGAAAGATTGCAATTGCAATGCACATTTCCTATAGGTATAAGAATTAATTTTAGGGATTTTAACAAATTCAAAAACAGAGGATACACTGATACCTAACAACAGCCCACCCATATCCAACAACTTTAGCATTGTTATTTCACTGACCTTAACAACCTCTAGGATGCGAACTGCACTAGCAAAATCATTTAACCGTCTGCATGCCCGTAAAGCAGCATCAATGATTTTGGGTTCTGGAACCAGATCATAGCCAACGAGTGTGTTCATCCCTGTCAAATAAAAAAAAAAAGGATCCATATCAACCTGGAATATCCTCATATAAACTACAATTTAATTATTTACATTTTTACTGAATCATAGACATGTGATCTTGTCTGTTTGGACCTCTAGACTCCTGTCTATAAAGTAAATTATGAGACTCTACTTTTAACAAGTTCTAGATAGTAAGATCATAATGGATCTTCCACAGTGAAGTAGTGGACAGAACGAACTATGCAGCCACATGCAGGCTGAAGATTAAAAAAAGAAAAAGAAAAAGAAAAAAGAAACCAGAATGTTCTTAAATGCTAATACTGTTTTTATAATAATTAGCTGGCTCTCTTTCAAACAAGAGGGTCATTTTCAACTCATAGCCTTAACTCTTAGCACAATGTATATACTTTGGTTGCTTTAAAATAGATTTGATTGGAAAATAATCTAAAAACCACCCGAGAAATGATTAAGGAGAGTTAATGAAGCCCAAATGAGGACATTATGGAGATCTAGAGAAGCATTAGTGCACATTCAACCAGAAAATGACGGGCATGATTACTTTCAGCTCTGCACAAAATGACATATCATAAAATTTAAAATTCTCTTAATGGGAATGCAGAATTACTGTTCTTTTCATTACTGCTATTCAAGATTACTCAGTAAGAATTTTCCTGGTTGCAGCAAAGTAAGAGTCATTATTACGTTACTGCAGATAAGTCTGAAGCACTTAGGTGTCCTGCTTTCAGTTATTTTAATATATGTAAACAAAAGACACAGTGACTACAATGCTAGAATATAGTCACAGAGACTGAACTCTTTGTACGAGATAAATTACGTACACTTGAAATTAGTTTTCTACTTGACTCTTAGACTAGTCATCATAAATGTTACCTACTCATGTTCGATGCACATCTGCAAATTAGGAAAAACAACTTCTAGGTTACTTAAACTGAACGGTAATTCAGGGCAAGACAAATCATAAGTTAGAATAAAAGTAACAAAAGACCCAAACCATTACCAAGAGTGGGGGGTGGGGAGAACCAAATGCCTACTTGCTTAACTTATCTAAAAGGTACAAAATTGTTAATTCTTGTTCATCCTGATCTATCATCATAGCGATGGTTTTCAATCAGGGGTGATTTTGTCCCCCAGCAAACATTTTTGGTTGTCACACTGCCGGGTGGTAGGGGTGAGATGGTGGTTGGCACCTAGTAGGCTGAAGTCAAACATCCTACAATGCAAAGGACAGGCCCACAACGAAGAATCATCTGGCCCAAAAAGTCAATTGTGCCTACTTTACAAGAAATACTACGAAGGCTATAAACTTTGCCAAATGCAAGTTGCATGACAATACCTAGTTTACATGAGGCATATTTTCAAAATAGTGGCTTTCAACAGAGTAGTGAAAGACTATAAAGTACTTGCCAATTCTATGCCAAAGCAGACAAAAATGCCCACGTTCCAATTACCTTTACGCAATTCCCAGGCATCAATATCTGGCTTGTTGAAGTACGTCACCCAGCGAGCATCAAACTCCTCATCTGTCTCATGTGACCCATGGGAGTAGCAGCGAAGAGACTGGACAGCTATAATGAAGAAAGAACAATGACTTCAATATACAGAAAGAAATAATACTTGACATACCCTGTCAATACATTAAGGTTATTTGTTTTCTTTTTAAAAATTGTGTTAAAAGAAGTGCCTGGGTGGCTCAGTGGGTTAACCTCTGCCTTCAGCCTGGGTCATGACCTCAGCAGCAGGGAGCCTGCTTCCCCATCTTCCTCTGCCTGCCTCTCTGCCTACTTGTGATTTCTCTGTCAAATAAATAAATAAATAAAAATCTTTTAAAAATATTAAAAAATAGGGACGCCTGGGTGGCTCAGTTGGTTAGACGACTGCCTTCGGCTCGGGTCATGATCCCAGAGTCCTGGGATCGAGTCCTGCATCGGGCTCCCAGCTCCATGGGGAGTCTGCTTCTCCCTCTGACCTTCTCCTTGCTCATGCTGTCTCTCACTGTCTCTCTCTCAAATAAATAAATAAAATCTTTAAAAAAAAAATAAAATAAAAATATTAAAAAATAATAGTAAAACTGTGGTAAAATATATACATCAGGTTTACCATCTTAACCACTTTTAATTGTACAGCCCAAGGAAGTAAACTATATCCAATGCATTAAATTCTGAATCAACTATATATATCATGGTAGGAAGATTACTCAGCAGGTTGAATAAAACAAATCTTATGTATTGATATGAAAAAAACATCTTAAAAACTAAGCAAAGAAAAGCAAGTAGAACAAAAAGTACTATGTATGTATGTTTATACTTTTTCCCCCCTAATGTGTAATATAGCTTCAAATTGTTAAAAGTGGTCATCCTTGGAAGGAAAAACTATTTCTTTACATACTTCCGAAATATGTGAATTTTTATGATAAGCACAGTATTAATTCCTAGTTTTAAAAAAATGCCCATTCTAGTTTTATTTTTTCAAAGATTTTATTTATTTGACAGACAGAGATCACAAGTAGGCAGAGAGGCAGGCAGAAGGGCGGGGGGTGGGGGGGCCAGGGGACAGGAAACAGGCTCCCTGCTGACAGAGAGCCCCCATGCGGGGCTCCATCCCAGGGCCCTGAGACCATGACCTGAACCGAAGGCAGAGGTCCAGCCCACTGAACCACCCAGGTGCCCCCCCCATTCCAGTTCTTAAGCAAATTTTTAATTTGCATTTTTAATACATTAAAAAGAAATATATTCTCCATTAAATTATATTCCAAAATAAATCACTGGGACGCCTGGGTGGCTCAGTTGGTTGGACTGCCTTCGGCTCAGGTCATGATCCCGGGGTCCCGGGATCGAGTCCCACATCGGGCTCCCAGCTCCATGGGGAGTCTGCTTCTCCTCTGACCTTCTCCTTGCTCATGCTGTCTCTCACTGTCTCTCTCTCAAATAAATAAATAAAATCTTTAAAAAAAAAATAAAATAAAATAAATCACACAACCTGACAAAACAACAGTGATTTAAAAAATTATTTTATCAAACTACAGTCCCCTCCTGGCAAATTCTGATAAACCCCTAAGAGGGAACATACTCTCTCTTACACCCCATGAAAAAAAACTGCTCTGTAAGATATCTAAGAAGTGAGAGTTTTAAATATAACAAATGTAGGAGCGCCTGGGTGGCTCAGTGGCTTAAGCCTCTGCTTTCAGGTCAGGTCATGATCTCAGGGTCCTGGGATCGAGCCCCGAATCCGTCTCTCCGCTTGGCAGGAGGCCTGCTCCCCCACACCCCACCGCTTTCCTCTCTGCCTACTTGTGATCTCTGTCAAATAAATAAATAAAATCTTTAAAAAAAATATATATATATATATATATAACATATGTAAAAAACAACAACAACAACAATACAGGACACACTGGGGAAAAGATAGTCTCTTTAATAAATGGTGTTGGGAAAACTGGACAATTACATGCAGAAGAATGAAATGGTACCACTTTTTTACATCACACACGAAAATAAACTCAAATGGATTAAAGATGTGAATGTAAGACTGGAAACCATAAAATTCCTAAGAAAACATAGGCAGTTAAGTTCTTGGACATCAATCTGAACAGTATTTTTTTGGATCTGTCTCCTAAGGAAAGGCAACAAAAGCAAAAATAAACAAATGGGACTATATAAAACTAAAAAGCGTTTGCAGAGTGAAGGAAACCATCAACAAAAGGAAAAGGCAATGTACTGAATGGGGGAAAAGATCTGCAAATGATAAAAGTGGTAAGGGTTTAATATCCAAAATATATTAAAAAATCACACAACTCAATATCAAAAGAGCAATCCAATTAAAAATGGGCTGAGGGCCTGAATAGACATTTCTCCAAAGAAGAGAGACAAATGGCCAACAGACACATGAAAAGATGCTCAACATCACTAACCATCAAGGAAATGCAAATTGTAATCACTATAAGATACTACATTATACCTGTCAGAATGGCTATTACCAAAAGGCAAGAAATAACAAGTGTTGGTGAGGACGTGGAGAAAAGGGAACCCTTGTGCACTGTTGGTGGGAATGCAAACTGGTGCACCTACTATGCAAAACAGTATGGAGGTTCCTCAAAATATTATAAACAGAATTCCATATGATCCAACAATTTCACTTCTGGGTATTTATCTCAAGAAAACAAAAATACTTCAGAAAGATACATACATGCACCTCTATGTTCACTGCAGCACTATCTACAGTAGACAAAACATGGATGGAACCAACCTAAGTGTCCATAAATAGATAAATGGATAAAGAAGATGTGGTATTTATATTTACAATGAAATACTACTTAGCCATAAAAAGAACGAAATCTTGCCATTTATGACAACATGGATGGACCTAGAGTATTATGGAAAGGGAAATGAGCCAGAGAAAGAAAAATAGCATACGATTTCACTTGCATATGGATCTAAAAGATAAACAAAACAAAGAGACTCAGATACAGAGAACAATCTGGTGATTGCCAAAGGGAAAGGAGCATGGAGGTGATGGGCACATACAGGGATTAAAAAAAAACAGAAAAACTGTAGAACAAACATTTAGAATTCTCCTCCCTATATGAGGCAGCTGGTCGGCTCAGTTGGTTGAACATCTGACTCAGGATTTCAGCTCAGGATCCTGGGATCAAGCCCCAAGCCTCGCCACCCATGTCAGGCTCCCCATTCAGCAGGAGTCTGCTTGAGATTCTCTCCCTCTGCCCCTTCCCCACTCGTGCTCTCTCTCAAATAAAGAAATCTTTTTTTTTTTTGAAAAAAAAAAAAAAAGTTTTAAGATTTTATTTATTTGTCAGAGAGAGAGAGACAGAGAGAGAAAGCACAAGCAGGAGAAGAGGCAGGCAGAGGGAGAGGGAGAACCAGACTCCCTGCTGAGCAAGGAGCCCTGACGCAGGACTTGATCCCAGGACCCTGGGAAGGAAAAGGTGTGGGGGAGGAGGAGGAGGAGAAGGAGTCACATGCTCTATGGACTGTGTCAGCCAGGGGCCCCTATCCTACACATCCTTAATGTAATATCTGTCAGGAGAAAGAGCAGAGAAAAAAGAAAACAGAAAGATGAATAGGTGGAACGACTAGCCAGTTCTGGAAATGGACTGTTACTGCTATATCAAGTGAAGATTCTCATTTAAATTACCATTTGAGCCCAGAGCCAAATTCTGCCTAATGGCACAGAGGACCACAATACAAGTAAGTTCCCATCTTCCCATAGACATAAGTAACCTCCTTATCCAAGCTCAGAATGAAGAAAAACATGCCACTGGAAATGCCCATGCTTTACTTTCTATTACAAGAAAAAATAATGTATCTCTAGACTTAAATGTATCTGGTACATAAGTTCCAGAGTAGGAAAAGAGAAGTGTCTGGAAATGAACATTTCTATAAACTCAATCTAAAAAACTATTTCTAACACTACTTTTTGGCATTCAGTTAAACTCTCTGCCTGCCTCGCTGCCTACTTGTAATCTCTATCTGTCAAATAAATAAAATCTTAAAAAATATATATCCTTAGCTGAATACTTAAAGCACAGTAAAAAATGTTATAATCACTTTGGAAGACTGTTTAGTGCTTTTTCTTTTTTTCCCCCGAAGACTTTTTATTTGTTTGTTTATGTGTGTGTGTGTGTGAGAGAGAGAGAGCGCGCACGTGCGCATAAAAGCAGGGGAGCAACAGGCAGAGGGAGAAGCAAGCTCCTACGGGGCTCCATTCCAGGACCCTGAGATCATGACCTGACTGGAAGGCAGATGCTTAATCCACTGAGTCACCCAGGTCATCCTTTACTGCTTTCTTTTTTTCTTCTTTTTTTACCTTTTAAGATTATTCTATCTATCTATCTATTTATTTATTTATTTATTTATTTATTTATTTGACAGAGACCACAAGTAGCAGAGAGGAAGGCAGAGAGAGGGGGAACACAGGCTCCCAGCTAAGCAGAGAGCCCAATGTGGGGCTCGATCCCAGGACCCTGAGATCATGACCCCAGCCGAAGGCAGAGGCTTAACCCACTAAGCCACCCAGGCACGGCAAGTTAAACACACACCCTACCATACTGCTCAATAAATCCACTTCTAATTGTTTTCCCAAGAAAAATTAAATAATACGTACGTATTCCTTCCCTAGAGGTATTTACATGTACCTTTCCTACCACTCAGAAAAGTGTTTAATACCCATTTCCTTTAGCTTACTGCTGGGTATGATTTCACTAGATGACTAGCAGCTTTGTTTTGTTTCTAACCAAAGATAAAGATGACCAGCAATTACAAATCCTAAGCAAGGAGAATGATGGGTAACCTTTAATAATTTGCGCACTTTCCTTCTGGAAGTCCCAAATTACAAACTAATTGTATTAGCAAAAAAGCTTTTATGAAACAACTGTTTATAATACCAAGCATGATCTGGGAACATACATCCCCCTTCCAACATGGCAAAATCAGACTCTCCCACATGGTTCAAATTGTATTACTAACTTCAGTACTTCAGTAAGGGTAGGAGTAGAATCTACTCTCCTAGATGTGCACATGCCCATCATATATTTAACATTTTGATTTTTAGGTGAACTACACAGGCATTCTCTCCCCGCTACCAATCCAACTTATGTAGAGCATTTTCACTTAGGTTTGAGGTATGCAAAGTCCTTTGAAAACAACTGCTCAGTGCTTTTATACAACCTGAAGATTCCAGAGTAGGAAAAGAGAAGTGTCTGAAAATGAACATTTCTTTTTTTTTTTAAAAGATTTTATTTATTTCTTTGACAGAGAGAGATCACAAGTATACAGAGAGGCAGGCAGAGAGAGAGGAGGAAGCAGGCTCCCTGCCGAGCAGAGAGCCCGCTTCCTCCTCTCTCTCTGCCTGCCTCTCTGCCTACTTGTGATCTCTCTGTCAAATAAATAAATAAAAATAAAATCTTTAAAAATAAATAAATAAAATAAAAAAAATAAATAAAAAGCTATTTCTAACACTACTTTTTGGCATTCAGTTAAGCATTCTGTTAAAAAAAAAAAAAAACAAAAACAAACACAAAAGGGGTGCCTGGCTTGCTCAGTTGGTTAAGGGTCTGGTTTGGGCTCAGGTCATGATCCCAGGGTCCTGGGATTGAGCCCCTCATCCTTCCTCTCACTCTCAAATACATAAAATGTTTAAAATCAACAATAACAACAACCAACCAAAAACCTAACATACTTAGAAGAATTAATCCCTTTAGTTTAAATTTAATTAAATCAGAGAGCTTTCCTTTCCACTTAATAACTAATCAGCTCAGATAAAGTCTCCCCAAATGGTCCTTTTGGTGTTGGTAATTCTAGGAGAAAGGGAAAGAAATGAATAATGCAGAGGGCACATAAACAACCTCAAAGGCAGGACTGCTGAGGTGCAAGCCTGAAGAGCTTCCATGGACTTTGGAGCCTAAAGGCTGGAAATCCAGAAGTGTAGGAGTAGTGCAGAAAAGGTTGGACGGTTATCAGAAAGCGCTACCTAAATTCAGCCCTTGGCAAGAAAAGGAAGAGAAAACTCCCACTCTTCTGAGTTATCAGGGTCAGGATGTAGTAGCCAGGACTGTTAAAGTCTTAAGGGCTGACTAAAGAACCTAACTACTATTTTAAAATATTTTAATTCAGCAGTTTTCGGAAAACAATGTTTCAAGTTGGAGGCTTCTGGAATTTAACTAGCCACTTAACTAGAGCAAACTTGAGGTCCCTCAGGTTAACCCCTCCAGAGCTCTCTCTTTTTAAAGATTTTATTTATTTGACAGAGAGAGAGAGAGAGAGAGCGCACAAGCAGGGGGAGCAGCAGGGTGCCCACTGAGCAGGGAGCCCCACAGATGCCAGACTCAATCACAGGACCCTGAGCTAAAGGCAGATGCTTAACTGACTAAACCACCTAGGCACACCTCAGAGCTCTCTTTCAAGTGTACCCTGATTTGGCCTTAACAGCCTCATCCAAAAAATTTTATTCTCTTTGACTTTCAAATTATAAAAGCTGTTCAGTTTTGCATGGATAACAAAGCCTAACATATAATTTGCAAAAATGGAATCTGCTATAATAAAGCAAATATGTATTTAAGCATTTGTGCCAGGCAAGATGCTACGAGTTACATTATTTCATTTAAGCCTCACAACTACCAAAGATCCTGATTTTAGAGATGAGGTAACTGATCTTTAATGTTAATTAACATGCCCAAGGTCACACAATTAGAAAGTAGCTGATGTAAACGTAACCAACACAAACGCTTAAAATAAAGATTTTTGTTTATAAATTATACCCAAGAATGGGAATAGAACTCCTAGAAGATAAACAAAGGAGAAGAATCCCCTTACTCTACAGTCTGCTAAAAATCTCTGCCTTTTCCCTAGCCTGCCACAAAATGGAGCAATTTTTTTGAAGAGGTGACAAGAAAACTCCCCAAAAGGTATCTATATGAAAATATTGTAGTACTTTAGCATTTAGATAAGGAAAATGCAAAATAAAACAAAACAAAAATCATAAAATTTGACAAACATCAGGATGGGCCAAAAATAACTACAGCCAAGAAACTGAAAATAGTTCCACCGCTAGTAAAGGAAATCAGTTTCCCAAGATGCGCCTCAATTTCCTCCTTTTTATAAAATAAGAGTCTTAGTGAAGTGCATGCCAGTTTTACTGTTCTATGATAAACGAAGAGAAAACACATTTCTTAGGTTCTGAAGGATCTAGTTATTAACACTCAAGAGTCAAGAGAACAACCTTATTTCTTTTGCGTTCATAGGCGTAAATTTGCATGCTTAGGGCCTAATTTTCACACCCCACATATACTACTACCATCATGGACCAAGACCAAAGTGCAGTTACGCTAATTAAAAGTACAGTGCTGGGGGTGCCTGGGTGGCTCAGTGGGTTAAGCCGCTGCCTTCGGCTCAGGTCATGATCTCAGGGTCCTGGGATCGAGTCCCACATCGGGCTCTCTGTTCAGCAGGAAGCCTGCTTCCCGCCCCCCCTCTCTCTCTGCCTTCCTCTCCGTCTACTTGTGATCTCTCTCTGTCAAATAAATAAATGAAATCTTTAAAAAAAAAAAAAAAGTACAGTGCTGGAAACAAAATCTCCGCAAACACATATAGGGGGAAGGCACAGTCAAGAGAGAGGAATCAGCAGCACAATTCATATCCCAGCAATCAGATTTTCGACTGGAAGCAAAAAAAGAAAAAAGAAAAAAAAAAAAAAAAAAAGCTTCCCTTCTGTCTGTAGAACTCAGTATTTCTGAGCGTGTGGGGCCCAATTTTCGAAAGATGTATGTATATACTTTGCCTAAGACCTATCAATATTCAGGCTCTGTTCCAGATTTCAGGAAACAACCATACATGGTTTTTCTTAAGATAGATCTTAAGAATGGAAGAGTTGGAACGCGGCACAACAGTCTCTAAAACGGCAGAACGGTCTTCGAAGGTGACATAGAAAACGCTAACCGAAAAGGCCTGATTAAAAAAAAAGTCTACTGTGTTCCACAAGGAAGCATTTGGTGTCCCCAGGAGACGCTATCGGTGTCCGTGCCCGCGTCTCCGGAAGGGCCACCCCTGCCCCTACACGGATCGCGACGCGCCGGGCGGCTCAATGTCACCTTCGCCGACGCGCTGTAAGCCGGCGGCGGACACTCCCAGTCAGGTGGCTGCAGGGGTCAGCGCCGGGGCACGGTCACGGCCCGGGGACCGAAGGAGTTCCGTGGGCGCGGGAGGCGCGCTGCGCCCCTTCCCTGGAGCCCACAGCAGGTCCACACCTGATCGGTCCGCGGTGCCCGCACCAGGAAGTCGCGCTAGGGGAGGCCCCGGGGGCCGCGTCTTCGAGTACCCCATTTAAGTGGAGGCAGCGGGGAGAGAGGACAGCGGCCACCAGGTTCGTCCGCCCGCCCGCAGGGCAGGGGCTAGGCCGCGGGGCAGGCCTGCCCTCGAGTGACGGCGGGGGACCAGGTCACCGCAAGGACACGCGGGCGCTAGCAGTGACGGCGGGGGCCTTACCGGCGGCGGAGCCGGGGACCGGGCTTGAGTACTGGAGGCCTCGAGGGCTGGCACGGGCGGCTGCGGCTGCGGCTACAGCGCAACGGCGGAGAGCGGCGCCGAGCATGACGGCGATGGCGGCGCTCAGTCCAAGGCTGAAGAGAAGCCGGGTGTGAACTCACGGGCCGCTCCGGAGCTCACGGGGGCCGGACTCACGCACCGACGTACGGTGGGTGGAGCGTGAGTCCCCGCCCACTGCGGCGCTCGCGCCTCGGCGGGCAGACTGCGGACGCCGGCGGGCTACGGCGGCGCGCTAAGGACAAAACATTTTCACGCTGTGCCGGCCCAGCCCCGTCCCACCCAGTCTCAGTCTCGCCGTTGGTGGAGCCGGGATGTAAGGTTGGTGAACTGCCGGGCCGGGGACGGTACCGTAGTTCACGTCCGGAAGCGATTCCATCAACCCCAAGTGGGAGCAATAAGGGGGCTTTTGGCGGGCTCAGTCGGTAAAGCATGCGACTGTTGATCTCGGGGTCGTGAGATGGAGCCCCACGTTGGTCTTACAGATTAAGGAAATAAAGAGATTTAAACGGGAGTGTTAACAAGGATAGCAAGGACAAGTTATAATAAAAATACCCTCTTTGTTTAACCTCTTCCCTTCCCTTTTGGAGCCTAAAATAAGAAAGTGGGGAAAAACACAACTGCGTACTTGTAAGGGATTTTATTAGTAACCCTTCTTAGATCACAAACCCGCAAGCATTAAAAAGTGAGCTCAACCACTTCACTCTACATGTAACAAACTCATAAGTCAGGTTGCTTGTTGGCAATCAAGGCTCTCAAATCCCCAGTTCTCAGGACTTACCTGGATATTTGTTGTATACCGACTTGTGATTTCAAACCCATGTTTTGAAATCTTGTTTTGGACAAAGTTGTTCGTGGCTTGAATTTGTTTAGAATGACTTATTTTAATGAAATTGCTTTGAAGTTGGATATTAGGACTTTCTAATGGAACAGTTGCACCTGGAGCACAAAAGACCCCTAGGTCGTTTGCAGCATAGTAAGGGCAGTGGTGTCAATCACCTGATGGACTTTCAAACTTTATAAAGAATTTGTGAGGACTTACCAAGAGCATCCCGCCTGGACAAGACTGCCCTTTGCTGGGTACTTGAGACACTTTCTCCTGCCATGGCCAGGCTGGCTGCTTTTGGTTGTCAGTGGTAATAAACCATACAGTAGTCCCATTAAATAAGGGACATCTGTTCCCGGTTGGCAAGGGTACTCCTTGTAAGCTTGTGATGGTTCCTGGAGTAATAACCTTTAAAGCAGCCTACTTTGCTTACCAACACTAGTGCCTTGGCCTGCTTGCTATGTGCCCCAATAGTGAGGGGTCGAGGCAGGCAGCTGATATCCAGCTTTTAGTTGAAGGACTGACTACCAAGAACCAACTCACAGAAAGATGCACCTCAATTAAATTTGGAATTTTTTTTTTCTAAATTTGGACTTTATTTCTTTCATCTCCACTTTGTTCGGAACAGTAATGTATTTAATTGGTCATTGGTTTGGAATATGTTATTTTTAAATTTCTCCATAAGAGACATTATCCTCTATGCTTTTGGCTTGTGAAATGTTGTTATAAGTTATAATTAAGCCAGTGAACCTGTGTTAAGCAAATTATTGGCAAAGACAATTTCAGTCTCTGAGCATCATTTGTCTCAAATAAAACAGTATTTCTGGCCAGAGGCCTGCCCCCAGTATCTACAGGAGGGCTCCTGTAGCAGGCTGCTGTGACATGGGGTTGATCACATTCCAAGGCTCTTAACAACTAGTCTGGCCTTATTAACTATATCCTGACTTTGAGCTCTTGGGCAGTGGGGCCGCTTCCCCAGGCCTGAATTACCACTATGCCACAGGAGTTAATGAGACAGTCTCTTGTCTTGGTGTCCTTCATTCTCTATCCCTGAACTCACTGAGGAAAGAAAAAATGGACGTTCAGCTTCCTTTTCTCACTCCAGGCCCTTTCTCCTGGGTGTGGCATCTGCCTTTCTGTTTTCCCTCCCTAGCAGTGTGGCTCTAGGCGGTATGATCCTGGCTGGCAAAAGGATAAAAAAGCTTTTCTTGGGCGCCTGGGTGGCTCAGTGGGTTGGGCCGCTGCCTTCGGCTCAGGTCATGATCTCAGGGTCCTGGGATCGAGTCCTGCATCGGGCTCTCTGCTCAGCGGGGAGCCTGCTTCCCTCTCTCTCTCTCTGCCTGCCTCTCTGCCTACTTGTGATCTCTCTCTGTCAAATAAACAAATAAAATCTTTAAAAAAAAAAAAAAGCTTTTCTTTTCAAAGCACCTGCCCTCACCTTCTCCCACCAGCCAAACCACAGAACACTTGGAAAAGCTTTAACCTCATTGCATTTCAATTAATATTTATCAAATCAAGAGCTGGAAGCTCAGGATGAGGTCAGGGCTCCCATAATTAAGAAAGTACTAAATGGGGTATATTGGAATTCAGGCCCTGAATCCCAACTGGTCTCTCTGTTTTGCCTACAGTACCTTAGATTGGCTACTAGAGTGTTATTTAATACAATTATGGCTATAATTTATTATGTGTCACTGAATGCTGCAAATTATTTTTTTAAATAAATTCTACCCCCAACGTGGGGCTCGAACTCACAACTCCAAGATCAAGAGTCATATGCTCTACCAACTGAGCCAGCCAGGCACCCTTACAAACTATTATCCCATCTAATACTCATAACAGCCTTGTGAGATAAGAATTTATCCGTTTTATGGTTAAAGGAATAGACTCAAAGGGCACTTGTCCAAGAATCACACAGCTAATAAATAGTAATTTTTGTATTTGAGACCAGGTTTGTTTGATTCTAGAAATTGTGGTAGGCTTTGATAGCTTCTCAGTGAATTCCAAAGCTCCTGCTATCTTGGGGGGGGCAGTTCTCAGCCCTCATCACCAGTATTCATTTTCTATTGCTGCATAACAAGTTACCACAAACTAAGCAGTTTAAAACAATTCCCATTTATTATTTCCCCATTTCTGTAGGTCAGAAGTCCAGGCATGGCATGATTGGTTCTCTGTTCAGGGTCTCAGAAAACTGAAATCAAGACGTTAGTCTGGTCTGAGGTCTCATCTGGAAATCAGAGTCCTCTCCCCTGCTCGTTCAAGTGGTTGGCAAAATTTGGTTCCTCAGAGTTGTAGGACTGAGTGCCCATTTTTTCTTGCTGGTAGCAGAGAGCCCTTCTCAGCTCTTACCACATGGGCCCTCCCTAGGCCCTCTCACAGTACTGCAGCTTACCTCTTTTAAAGGTTTTCTTTTGGTTGTTTTTTTTGTTATTTTTTTTAAAGATTTTATTTTTATTTGACAGAGAGAGATCACATAGTAGGCAGAGAGGCAGGCAGAGAGAGCGGGGGAAGCAGGCTCCCTGACTAGCAGAGAGCCCAATGTGGGCTTGATCCCAGGATCCCAAGATCATGACGTGAGCTGAAGGCAGAGGCCCAACCCACTGAGCCACCCAGGCACCCCAGCTTACCTCTTTTAAAGACCTCATCTAATTAGGTCAGGCATATCCAGGGAGACCTTTCTTTTTTTCCTTTCTTCCTTCCTTTCTTTCTTTCTTTTTTTTTTTTTAAGATTTTATTTATTTGACAGAGAGACTCAGGGAGAGAGGGAACAAAAGCAGGGGGAGTGGGAGAAGGAGAATCAGACTCCCTGCTGAGCAGGGAGCCCAGTGTGGGGCTCAATCCCAGGACCCTGGGATCATGACCTGAGCCGAAGGCAGACACTTAACAACTGAGCCACCCAGGTGCCCCACGAAACCCTTCTTTTGATTACACTCCAAGTAGCCTAATCTTGGAAATGATATCCCATCAAATTCACAGATTCTGCCCCAATTATACAAGGTCTGTATACCAGCAGGGACAAATCTTAGGGGCCTTCTTTGAATTCAGCCAACCACACCACTTAGGTGTGTGTGCGGGGGTGCTCCTTCCCAAGTTTGCCCCCAGCTGGGCCCCCAGACCCCAGTCCATTCTGTTGCTTCTGGTGGGTGTTCCTTCCCAGAAGGGTTGAGGCCAGACATCCTGGCTCTTGCCCAAGGCTGTCAGGGTCTTTGGTCTCTTCCTGTCATCATCTGCTCTGAAATCATTTTCTGTCCCTCTGGAAGAGCAGCTGCTGGGCTACCGATGCTTGATGGATGTCTTGACCATCAGTTGATGACCACATCAGTTTCAGCCTTCCTCCTGGAGGGGTTGTAACAAGGCCCTTCTGGTGTGTGCAGAGGAGACAGATGATGGCATTGAAGAACTTGCAAGGATAAAGGCACTGTTCCACCCTGGGAATTTCTAGTAAAAGGAAGATCACTGTCCAGAAAAGCTCTTATTTTTCCCTGATGAGCATGAAGTGTACTGGGAAAAAGTGAATGCTGCTTGTCAAGGCTGGAAGTCACCCTTGAGGCCAGTAGTCTGACTGATCCTACATTGCTTCCCCTTCCTCAGGCCCTCCTGGAGCACCTCCAATGATGAGGATCCCACTGCTAGGGGGGTGGGGATGAATGAGAGAAGGCACCTGGGAGAATGACATGCTTGTTGCTACTGTATTATTGCTCTGCCACATGCCCTTAGACGTGTTACTTCACTTTCTTGAACCACTTCCCTCCTTTGTAAAATGGTAATAATAATGGAACCTACCCAATAGGTTATCGGGCAGATTCATAAGATGTAGTGTTTGTTGTGCATGGAAACCATGGTCCTGGCAGGCACACGGTCATGTCTCAATAAATGGTGATGAGAGAAAGCATTTTCCTTGGCTGCCTGGGTGGCTCAGTCAGTTAAGCATCTGCCTTGGGCTCAGGTCATGATCCCAAGGTCCTAGGATCCAGCCCCACATTCGGCTGCCTGCTCAGTGGGGAGACTGCTTCTCCCTTTCCCTCTGCTGCTCCCCCTGCTTGTGCTCTCTTTCTCTCAAATAAATAAAATCTTCTTTAAAAAAGTATTTTGCTGGGGCGCCTGGGTGGCTCAGTGGGTTAAGCCGCTGCCTTCGGCTCAGGTCATGATCCCAGGTCCTGGGTTCGAGCCCCACATCGGGCTTTCTGCTCGGCAGGGAGCCTGCTTCCTCCTCTCTCTCTGCCTGCCTCTCTGCTTACTTGTGATTTCTCTCTGTCAAATAAATAAATAAAATCTTAAAAAAAATAAAAATAAAAAAGTATTTTGCTGTTGTAAAATTATAGTTCTTTTCCCTGGGCAGGGCAGCTTGCGATATGGGGGATAAGGTATGGAGATAATGTGGATAAACATACCACCTTGGTTGCCTGAGAATCAGGGAGAAGGGGTGGTAAAAGGAAGCAGCCTTCAAAAAAAGTCTTGTGGGGCTGCCGTTTGGAGGCTGGCTTGCTTTATTTAGATTTTATTTATTTGTCAGGGAGAGAGAGAGAGAGACAGATGAGCACAAGCAGGGAGAGCGGCAGGCCGATGGAGAAGCAGACTCCCTGCTGAGGAACGCAGGAACCCAGTGCAGGACTGGATCTCAGGACTCTGGAATTGTGACTTGAACTGAAGGCAGATGCTTAACTGACTGAGCCATCCAGACACCCCCAGTAGGAGGCTTTAATGGTCCTTTTTCACACTGTACTTACTTATTTCTAGTATGTAATTTCCCAAAATATTACTTTTTAATTAGAAAATCATTAAAGGAGGGGTGCCTGTGTGGCTCGGTCATTAAGCGTCTGCCTTCAGCTCAGGTCATGATCCCAGGGTCCTGGGATCGAGCCCCGAATCGGGCTACCTGCTAGCGGGAAGCCTACTTCTCCCTCTCCCACTTCCCCTGCTTGAGTGCCCTCTCTCGCTGTGTCTCTCTCTGTCAAATAAATATATAAAATCTTTTAAAAAATCATTAAAGGGGGGCGCCTGGGTGGCTCAGTGGGTTGAGCCGCTGCCTTCGGCTCGGGTCATGATCTCGGAGTCCTGGAATCAAGTCCCGCGTCGGGCTCTCTGCTCAGCAGGGAGCCTGCTTCCTCCTGTCTCTCTGCCTGCCTCTCTGCCTGCTTGTGATCTCTCTCTGTCAAATAAATAAATAAAATCTTAAAAAAAATCATTAAAGGATATAATTTTTGAGATACGACTTACATACTGTAAGGTCCACCCTTTTTTTTTTTTTAAAGATTTTATTTATTTATTTGACAGAGAGAGATCACAAGTAGATGGAGAGGAAGGCAGAGAGAGAGAGAGAGAGAGCGAGGGAAGCAGGCTTCTTGCTGAGCAGAGAGCCCGATGTGGGACTCGATCCCAGGACCCTGAGATCATGACCTGAGCCAAAGGCAGCGGCTTAACCCACTGAGCCACCCAGGCGCCCCAAGGTCCACCCTTTTGAAGAGCACAGTTCAGTTGCAATATACGTACTCTCATGTGTAATCACGATCACTAATTCCAGAACATTTTAATTGCCCCCAAAAGAATCTCTCTACCCAATGACACCCACCAACCCTATTTTAAGCAACTACTAGTTTATCTTCTGTCTCTGTGGATTTGCTTATTCTGGACATGTCATATGAATAGAATCATACAATATGTGTTTTTTTTGTGTGTCTGTTATCTTTCACTTAGCATAATGTTTTCATTGTTATAGCATGGATCAGTACCTCATTCTTTCTTGGGGCAGAATTATACTCCGTTATGTGGATAGACCACATTTTGGATACCCACTCATCAGTTAATGGACATTGGAGTTGTTTCCATGTTTTGGCTATTAGGGATAAGGCGGCTATGAACATTGTGTCCATGTTTTCCTATGGATGTATATTTTCAGGGTGGTTTTTTTTTTTTTAATTTTATTTTCAGTTCTTTTGGGTGTGCCTGTAGGAGTATCATATGGGCCAAATGGTAACTCTGTGTTTTAACTCTTTGAAGACTTGCCTTATTCCAAAGCACCTTCTACTGTTTCACATTCAGTTTTTCCACACCCTTACACTTTTTCTTTTTTAAACAAAGAAAGTGAAGTCTTTGTAACTGATTGGTCTGGACCCCACACCCTCAGTTTCCTTTCTCGAAACAGGACCCAGGGCAGGGACGCTGTGGGCTCTGGGTCTATTAGCTGCCCATTTCCCTCCGCCTCCCAAGTCCTGCAGCCAGTTTCTCTCTCCCAGAACCACCTCTAGGGGGCAGCTCATAACAGTTCTTTAACAGTTAGGTTTTCTCCAGAAAAGGTTCAAACTGGCTGAACGCAAAGGGAAAGAGAAGGGGATTTAATTTCATGTCTCTCCTACCAGTGTGAGTGCTGTTCTTATATTTAAGCTCAGGGAATAGTCAACCCTGATTAACTATCAAAAATCATATGAGGATCTAGGGGTGCTTGGATGGCTGAGTCAGTTAAAGCATCTGCCTTTGGCTCAGGTCATGATCCTGGGATCATGGAATCCAGCCCAGTGTTGGGCTCCCTGCTCAGCAGGGAGTCTGCTTCTCCCTCTGCCCCTCCCTCAGCTCGCCCTCTCTCTCTCTCTCAAATAAATAAATAAAATCTTTAAACAAAAAAATCATGAGGATCTTATTTTTGAAAAATTTTAAATAATTAGAGATAGTCTTTTTTATTTTTAAATATTGAAAACATTATTTTAAATATTTTTAAATATTATTTATCTTACAGAGAGAGCACACAAGCAGGGGGAGCACAGGCAGAGGGAGAGGGAGAAGCAGGCTCCCTGCTGAGCAAGGAGCCCCACAGGGGCCTCTATCCCAGCCCCTGGGATGGTGACCTGAGTCAAGGCAGACACTTATCCCCCTCATGAGGGTCTTATTAAAATACCTATTTTCAGGTCCTTCTTAGGTATTCTGATCCTGTTGGTTTTGGAGTTCAGACCAGGAAATCTGCAGTTTTAACAAGTCCCCTAGGCTGATTCTGCTGATGAACCATGGTTGGGAAGCAAGCTATTATATCCTTTATCCCATAGTAATCTAGGCCATTCTGCAGATGAGAAAGCTGAGGCTCAGAGAATTAACTTGCCCCAAATCACGGCCTTTCTCCAAAGCCTATAGGTTCTATATGACGCCAGGCATTATATTTGGTAGTATAGGCCTGCAGAGTAGAGAGCCTGTGTCTCTACTGGGGGACTGGAAATTCTGGCAGGACTGAAATTCTGATAACAAGGACCTTGGCAAACGCCCTACAGTCCTCTTCCCTACTTCCACTGAATGTGGTGAGAATGCATATTGTATTTGATTCCTAAGGCTGTTTATAAACAAAATACCACAGGCTGGGTGACTTAAAGCAACAGAAATTTATTTTTTCACAGGTGTGGAAGTTCAAAATCCAAAAGCAAGATATCGGCAGGACCATGCATTTTTCCTAGCTTCGGCTGTTTGCTGGCAATCCTTGGCATTCCTTGGTTTGCAGCTGTCTCCATCCTCTCGTGTTGTTCATCTCTCTGTGTGTTTGTCTCTTCTCCTCTTTTTATAAGGACACAGTCATACTAGGTTAAGGACCCACCCTACTTCAGTATGATCTCTTCTTACATCTGCAAAGACCCTGTTTCAAAATAAGGTCACATTCACAGGTACACACTTCAACCCACCATATCTATGATAATATCTATGATAATCAGCAGGTGTCACACAAAACCAGAATCCTCATGCCAGGCATACAAATCCAATCACTATGGTGATGATTCATTTCTAAAAGCAGGTAGAACCTAAGGGTCCAGATGGGAGGAGAAGCTTGGTGGGCACAGGGGAAGATCTGGCCACCGTCCTTGGCAGGTAAGGACTTTGATGTGGCATTAGAATAGTTCATAAATCTGGCTCAACCAGACTTTATTCATTAAGTCAATAGCTCTGTGGGCTTCCTGTGTGCCAAGAATTGGGTGGGGAAGTAAGGCAGGCAGGATCCATTCAAACATGGCTTCTGGTTTTTGGGGTTACTGATAACCAGAGGAACACTCTAATGAGGGCACAATTACAAACTAAGATTTGTGCTCTAAGAAAAACCTGATGTCACCAAGGAGACGCTCCTATGGCTGTATTTTCTCCTTTCTTTCCTTCCTTCTTCACTTCTCCTCCCTCTCTCTTGTCCTTCCTTTCTTCCTCCCTCCCTCCCTTTTATCATTATCCTTCTCTTGTGAGACCTGGAGGTGTTGCAACATCTTATGGACTAGAGGGGACTAGAGCACCCTAGCAGGGTGGGCACAGTAACAGCCCCAAAGTACAGGACTAATGGGGTAGAGGCTGGGAGATGGAGGGATGGGGAGGTTCCTGTTGAGGGATAAGGGTGGGAGAAGGTCTTACCCAGGGTTTCCCCGTACTGCGCAGTGAACGTGCCCTGGCAGACTCATGGCCAATGGACAACAGCTCCTAAAGCTTCTACCAATTTGAAACTGTGGATCTCCTCCCCTCCAAAGGCTTTATTGTTTCAACCTTACATAGCGTGTCCCCTGGGATGCCAAGAAAGCAGGCCTGGCCCTGGCCAGGGTAGGGTTAATGCCACAAGAAGCCCCGCTCTGATCTGGCAATAATGGCTATGAAATCCTACCTAGCCTGGGTAGCTCTCAAATCTGTCTCCATCTCCTTCCCTAGTACCACGGTCCCATGGATGAAGGATAGTTGGAAGGCAGGCAGGCACAAGGGCCCCTTGCCCTAAGAGAGAACTCCTTGAAAGGATTACACCACCCTGGAAGGAGCCCTCCACCCTTTCCCATGTTTGGATGACAGGCGCAGGGAGGGTTAATCAGATGAAAACAGCCTGCGAACAAGCCCATAAAACCCCCTAGACTTAGAAACCCCGTTGGCAACCCTCTTGGGTCCCCTTCCTCCTTGGCAGCTTTGTGCGGCCTTTCTTTTTTTTCTTTTTATTTTATATTCATCTTTTTTTTTTTTTAAGATTTTATTTATTTATTTGACAGACAGAGATCACAAGTAGGCAGAGAGGCAGGCAGAGAGAGAGGCGGGGAAGCAGGCTCCCCGCTGAGCAGAACACGGACCAACAGAGGACGCAGGGCTCCATCCCAGTACCCTGGGATCATGACCTGAACCGAACAAAGACAGAGGCCCAACCCACTGAGCCACCCAGGCGCCCCAGTGTGCTGTCTTTCAATAAACCTGCTCTACTGCCCACTACTCTGCCTGATCTACCTCTCCATTCTTGGAAGTGGCATGGCCAAGAACCACAGGCCCCAAAGGAGAAGAAATCCTGTAACACCATCTCTTACCTCCTTGTGTCCTTGGGGATCCAGTCAGGCTCCTTCCAAGCCACCGCCCACCTATACAAGTGTCAGAGGGATACTTCTCAAATGCCAATCAAACTGGGGCACTCCATGGCTCCCACCGGCCTCCCACTTACTTCAGGGAGGCTCTCAGTGACCTGGCTCCGACTTGGTACTCCAACCCCACCTGCCTCTTGACAGGTATCCTTCAGACACTGTGGCTGCCGCAACACCAGACACAGTATCCCTTCTCTATGCTCTGCTTGGGACTGCCTGTCCAGTCCTGTTCTGCTGGCTACCTCCTTCTGATACTCGGGGAACCACCTCCATCAGCATCCCTGCTTCCCAGCCACACCGTGTGCCTAGACTAGGATCTGGCACAACAACAATGAAGTCCCTTAAGGACCTGCTGAAGATCCACTGCCCATCTAACCCGCGCTCCAGTCTTGGATTATATATACACGTATATGCTCCCAAATTGATGGCGTGACCTGACAATTTCGTGGGTGTGAGTCTTCACTGCCACCCCTAGCCTGCAAGTGCCCCAGGCAGGGCCCAGAAAGCTCCTGGATAGAGGTCACTATTAGAAAGATGGGGTCTCACAGAGCAGCTTCCCCTCCCTCCTGCTCTGCCCTGCAGTCAGGGAGCCATCCCTGAGGTGCTTCTGTAGCCAACTACCCCACCCCCCACCCTCACTGCCTTATTTCAGCACTTCTCAGGTTCCCACCTCAGTCCTGGGGGTGGGGGTGTGTAGGGATATGGGTCCTTCCTTTGGAGTCTGCTCCTGGATCAGCAGGGCTGGAGGATCTGTAAGGCAGGGATAGGGTGCCCATGGGTGCTGGCACCATGAGCACCTATCAAAAGCCTGGGAACGGAACTCGCTGGGGTGGAGTGGGGGGTGCAGAAAGGAAAGTGTTTCATAACCTGCCTTCTGGCATGGGAGGCAGGAGCTCAGGCCACCATCAGGGCAGGTTAATGCTCTGAAGGTAGGGAAGCAAGGCCCTCTCTTCCCCATACCGCAGGATGAATTTCTAGGCAGGAAAGGGACTTAATCTGATCCCCACCGTCAAGAGAAGAAAGCCTCTGCAGACTTCCCTCCCTGACAAGCCTCTGCTTGCATGGTCCTGTGACCGGGCACTCAGGATTTCAGATTCTGGTTTTGGAAAGGTGGCCATTTTCTAGCACCAAGACCAGTCTTCTATAAGCATCTATCATGCAGGACCTCTTCCAAGAGTTTTATCATTTTCTTCAGATGCACATGCCCAGGACCAGCCCAGGGCACCTTAGCTGTCAGGATAGTGCATTTTTTCAAACCTTCTTGGACCACCAATGAGAGTCGAACAAGCGCACATAAACCCCCTGGCCCTTCGCAGGCATTCGAGAACAAGAAATTAGGGAAAGCAAACCATGCTGGAGTCTGGATGACAGGGCTCACTAATCCAAAGCTCGAGGGGAGAACTCCCTAAAGAGCCCCTCCTGTCAGCGGCCGAAACTCACCTCTTGTCGCTGGATTTATTTCAGAGTTCTGCCAGCAAAGTGACTTACATCCTCCCCCATCTCCTTTCCAGAGGTGCCGTTGAGTTGCATGTGGTAGGGTGTGTTTCTGACATCCTGGGGTTAGATGCCACCCCCCACCCTTACCAACTAGAGTCCTTCCAGCACACAACACTCCTCCCCCACCCCCAGCCCGGGCTGACTTCGGCTTGGACTTGGACGGAGAGGCTTTTGAGGCTGTTATCTCTTAACAGACAGCTGTGCAGGGCTGGAGGCAGCAGCTTATCAGGGAGCCTGCAGTGATTCACAACCCAAGTTCCAGCTTCTCTGCTGAATAGTAATTTCCAGCAGTGGATTTGTGCTCGGTCTCTCTCCTCCCCCTCTCCCAAGGGTGTGCTGTCCTTTCTGAGAGAGAGAGCAGTGAAGGGGAGATCCTACGGATGGTGATGAGAGGTTTTGTGCCAGCTTTCTGGATACGGCTGTCAATTGGCAGGAGGCTGCAGGTTTAGGGAGCCCAGTGGGGTGTGCTCCCTTGGCAGTGACACCCCCCCCCTCAGAAGAGTTCACTGGTGCTTGCCTTCCTTTGTTCCTTCCCAGAAAGGCAATGTGCTCCTCCTTTTCCCTCAGTGGTAATGCACCAGGTGACAAAGGCCCCCCTTCTGGCCCCAAGCCCCTGAGACTAGTGCCAGACAGGGAAGGCTGAGAGAGGGAGAAGCCAGGGAGCGGGCAGTGTGCCTCTCGTTCCAGTTTGAAGCTGTCCAGTCTCTGTGTCTGACTGTGAAGACTCCGAAACCCAAAGTCTCCAGGCTGGAGGGGACTGAGACATAGCGGGGCAGGCCAAAGCAGTTTCCATATAGGTTAAGTGCTAAAGAAAAAACCTAGGGCCAGAGCCATTTTTGGGTTTGTTTTATTAGAAGCACGACTTCAGCTCTGAGACTCAGGGGAGAAGGCAAAGAGTTTTGTCCTGGGTCTCTCCTTCTGGGCCAGTGGGAAAGGGGTTTTTTAAAAGAGCTAGAGCCCATAGAGGTGGCCCTGCACCTCGTCTCAGGATGCTCCTTGATAGCAGGGTAAGGTAGCAGTCTCCCCAGGTGAGGGGCAGAACAGAGCCCCATCAATTCAGACTCCCTTGCCTTCAAGCAGTCCTTTTCTCATCCCCTGCCCTCAACCAGTCAATGGTGGAGGTGATTCCAAGAGCTCTCCTTAGGTTACACCCCGGGGAGGGGGGAGCTCATGACTACTACATGCCTTTAACCCTTGGGGGTCCTGAGCAAGGTTCAGGATTCCCATGGTCCACCACTCCCTCCCTGAAGAAGGTTCCAGCAGGGCTCAGAAAAGCTGAAGGTGGAGTTCTGCATCTTCAGACAACACAAGTGGTGGAACGAAGCTTCCCTGGGGTCCCTCTCATTGCCTTGGGGTCCATGCTGACCGTCTGAGGAGCTATGTCCAGAGCACCGAGGCGTGAAAGGCTGGAGATGCGTCTCAAGGTCGAGGCCCTGGGGGTGAGATCCAGCGCATCTACGTGGACCAGACCCACGAGCTCTCAGGCCTTCTGGTCCTCTTCCGCAGCGCTTGGCTCAGGCTGCAACCGCTTCGAAGAGCCTTCTCCAGCCGCAGGTTCCCCTAGGCTCCTCTTGGACGTTGGTGTAGCTGGCTGGGACGAGGGTCCAGGATGGGAGCTCGGGGGCTGGTAGCCGGGTTGGCACGGATCCAGTGCATCCTTGGAAAGTAGGATGGCGAGGCTGGGCACATTCTTAAGTACACTGAGACTGGCAACCGGCTCGCCAGGCTTCTGACTGGGAGTGGGCCCCGGCGGGAGGCTCTGCCACACCTCGCGCACGCTCCGGTAGCGCAGCCGCGTGACCTGATGCAGGCCCGCCAGGCGGCGCTTGAGGATCTCAGCGCACGTGACGGTCTTGGTGGTGGCCCGACCGCAGCCGCTGAAGACGATGGCGCGCGTGGCTGGCTGCGCCATGCTGGCAGTGGCGAAAGCCAGCAGGTTCCGGATCTTGCTGCCCTCTTTGACCCGCATGTGCACAGCACCAGGCGCCAGGTCCGCGAAGGGGCTGGAGCCCGGGCCGCCCCCCTCAGCCCCACCCCCCACCGGCGCCTCCTCCGAGTGCACCTTACGGAAGTTCTCCATGCGCCGTCGTTGCCCGGACCGCGGGGACGCTGGCTTCGCCATGGGGCCGCCTCAGCCCTGGGGCTGCATGGCCGCCGGTCGCGCCGGCAAGGACCGGCAGGGGTAAGGGTGCGGGAGCGGCGTGGACGCTGGCGGGCGGGCTGGGACGGCGCGATCTTCGTCTCCGACTTCACTCCAGCCGGCGCTGCTCTACGCCGTGCTCTCGGCGCCGGGTGCTCCGCGCCTTTAGCGGAGGCCCCGCCTGGGAGCCTGGGAGCCCCCGCCCCTACCGTCAGGCTCCGCCCCTAACTCCGCTTGGCCCGCCCCCGTCCTAGCCTCTGCCGGCTCCGGGATCCAGTCCCGCCCGAGTCTAGCCACTGGGGCTAGGGAGCCTCGCGCTCCGAGAGGTGTAGTGGCAGCCAGGGGGTGACCTGCCGGGCGAAGTTCCCCTACAGTCGCCATCTGCCCTCCCTGAGCCAACCATCATAAACGGGCGACCTAAATAAAAACTGTGTTTGCGGTACAAAAGCTGCTTCAAGCCGGGTCCCCGAGCCTTGCGCGTTGGCCGCCTCTGTCACCTCTCAAGGAGGGTTTTCCGAGAGGCCTGCTGGCGCCTCTTTCCCCCACTCCTCAGGGAACACTCCCACTCCGTCCCTCCCGCGCCGGAGCCGCTCTTGTCGCCTCAAGGACAGCCTGTGCATGGTCAGCAGAGTGCGGAGGCGCTGCCCTCGGACGACTACGTCGCGGCATGGTCTTCGCAGGGCGGCGGGAGACTGAGGTCTCAGCTCGCTGCGCCTGACCGGAGGCTCCGGGACCCCCGTACGCCTGGGCTGAGGGGTGAGGCGCTGGGCCAGGCTGTCCCTGAGGCGAAAGGGAAGAGAACAAGGAGAGCCCTTCTCAAGGGGAGTTAAGCTCCCCGCACCCATGGAGCGTCCGCTAAGAGAGAGGCATGCTTTAGGGTAAGCCAGGCACAGTTCCCTGGTAATGTGGATCCCCTTCTTCCCAGGTGGAACTCGTCAGCCAGCCTTGGCCCCCTGAGACTCAGTGGGGTCCTTTTTCAAAAAGGAGGCTGGATGAAGGCAGGTGTTGGGAGGAGAAGGGAGGAAGGTGGAGAAGTTGAAGCCTCAGGGGCATTAGGAAGCTACCGAGAACACCACAGGGCTGGGAGAGTAACCCCGACATCCTGCCAGGAGAGGTGGACAGTGAGGGTGAGACTGGGGGCTGAAGGGATGATGATCGGAGGGAAGTTAGAAGGAGCTGGACCCCGCCCCCAGAATTGCTCTAGGACTTCGCCCCTCACCCTTTCACGCGCCTGGCGCAAGCGAGGGAGTGGTGCAGACCTGATCCAGGCGGGGTAGCCGAGCACCGCGGTGGCGGAGAGGCGCAGCGAGAGCTGCAGCGGGCGCGAAACCTCAAAAGTGCGAGCGGCCTGACAGTGCCTGGGGGGAGCTGAGTCCCAGCCCCGTTGTGGGGCTGCCGTGTGGACTTCTGCCTTCTCACAGCTGTTGTCGCCTCCTCGCCTCTTGTTTGTCCTAGCTCTCGGCCTCTGCTGTTCAGAACCCAGGCTGACCCCATTACCGCCTTTTGGGGGAATGGCTGGAGCTGGTGGACTTTGCGCCCCAACGTCCGAGTGACCGACTCCGTCCGGGATATCCTGGTCGCACGCTAGGCTCAGGGGCCCTCGGGGTCCCGCTTGGAGCCTGGACTTCGGCTCAGCCCAGCTCCCGCGGGCCCCACTAGGATCCGCCACAGTCGCGGAGGCACAGCAGCCTTGAGAACGCAAAGACTGACTGCAGCGCTTGGCGGCGGGCGCAGGGAACCTCACATTCCGTAAGACCGAGGTAGCTGTGGGACTTAAAGGGCAGCAGTTTCTGCTAGGCCTGGGGAAAAGTCCTGGAACCGGTGGGATCTACGGTAGAAGGGGTTGGTTAGGGAAGAAGCGAGCTCTCCATCCGCAGGAGTATGCAAGCCCAGGCCGAACCTTACTTGGAGGGGATATAGGCCGGATCTGCAGTTTGGTGGACGGGGCCTGGGAGCTCCCGATTTGCGTCGGGTTAGCACGCCCCTCCCCCTTCTCCCACCTCCAGCTGTAGAACACACGGATTCACTTCGCTCCCCCCGGAAGCGAGAGCGCGGAAAAGGCCCGCATTCCCTCCGGGTCCCTTCCCCTTCCCCGCTCCCTCTGCAGCACTTAAAATGTAAATGTACATCGTGATTAGCCGCCGGGTCGCTAATTACCGCTGAAGCCATTCATTACCCTGTCAGCGCGCGTCCTAGCCTGCCGTCTGTGCGCTCCAGCTGGGCGGTGGGGGGTGGGAGGGTGGGAAGGTTCAAGGAGTGGGGGAACTGTGAGTAAGGGTGAGGAGATTGGCCGGGAGGAAGCGGGGGCGGAAGAGGGGCAGTGGGGATGAAAAAATGGGTGGGCGGTGATGTACCGGGGCGAGGCAGGAAGAGGGGAGAAATGCGCTGGCGGCTAGGATTGGGGACAGAGAAGTGGAGAGGATACGCGTGGGGGAGGGCTGGGGAGGGGAGGGGAGAGGAGGGGCGAGGTTAGAGAGCAAACAGGGCCTGGGAGAATACGCGGGGAGGCGGCCAGGAACCCCGGAGAAGGGGCGAACACGGTTGGGAGGGGAGTAGAGGGCTCAACTCGGAAGGTGGGCAAGTAAATTTGCGTATGGGTGGCGCAGACCCCGCGACGGTTGGAAACATGGAAAGACAGTCAAGGCTGTTAAAGAGTTGGGTAGGGCCGAGAGTATTTTTTTTTTTTTTTTAAAGGCGCGCGAGTTGGGGGGGAATCTATTTCCATATGTGTGCGTTTGTAGATGTAAATGTATTTTTAAAATATCTTTAAGAAAAGAGCACACTGCATCTGTTACCTCGGAAGCAGCATTCAGTTTTTGTGAGCCTCTTGAAGAAAAGAGCTACTGAATACAGAATTTAGCACAGAACCCTGGAACAGCCTGTGTACGGGAGGTACTGACCTTGGAGCCCGAGCTTCATTACCTCCTTTTTGCCTCTATGTGACCTTGGGCAATTTACTTAATTTCTGTGCCTTGCTTTTCTCGGCTGTGAAACGGGGCTGACATAGGAACCGGTCTCCTAAACGGGCTGTGAGACACATCGCAGTCTTAGAAACTTGGCTGGTAGATTCTCGGGAAATGTTGGCTAGTATTTTTCACATATGATTGGAGATTTAAATAAATTTAAAAAAAAATTTAAAGGGAGGCGAGGGGGAAAGAAAGCTGGTGAAAGGAAAGGAAAATGGGCAAAGCCTTGGCAAGAGCAGTTTTCCTGATATGTTAGGGACTACTTAGTGGCAGCTTGAAATCCTTTCACCCTCAGAGGAGGTGATAGGGTGGCTAGACTGGAGCCCGGGTTTACCCCCTGCAGCGACAGCTCCCTGCTCTGCAAGAGGACCTTTCCCGCAGCAGTGCACCCTGCCTCTGTGGACAAGTCTCTTCTCACCCCAAAACTGGGAGAAATCCCCAGGCACAGAGCAGGTCTCCTCCTCCTCTGTCTCGATGGCAGGAAGAGCAAGCATGAGGACATGATCCTGAAGAAGCTGCTCCTAGTCCTAGCCCCTCTGGGCAAGGACTTGGGAGCATGCAAAGGAGTCAGGAATTAGAAATTTAGAAGGGGGCCCAAGAGAGCTCACTACAAAGTGCCCAGCAATGGGTCAGGTACTTTTTTTTTTTTTTAAAGATTTTATTTATTTATTTGACAGAGAGATCACAAGCAGGCAGAGAGGCAGGTAGAGAGAGAGGAGGAAGCAGGCTCCCTGCTGAGCAGAGAGCCCGATGCGGGGCTCGATCCCAGGACCCTGAGATCATGACCTGAGCCGAAGGCAGCGGCTTAACCCACTGAGCCACCCAGGCGCCCCCAGGTACTTTTTTTTTTAAGTATTTTTTTTTAATTTTTAAAGATTTAATTTTAAAGATTTATTTATTATTATTATTTGACAGATAGATCACAAGTAGGCATAGCGGCAGGCAGAGAGAGGGGGGAAAGCAGGCTCCCCACTGAGCAGACAGCCTCATGTGGGGCTTGATCCCAGGATCCTGGGATGATGACCTGAGCTGAAGGCAGAGGCTTTAACCCACTGAGCCACCCAGGTGTTCCTGGGTCAGGTACTCTTTTTTTTTTTTTTGGGTCCGGTACTCTTAACAGATATATTCCCCAATGCAATTTTCATAATCTTCCTTTTCATCATTTGGAAACTGTGGCACAGAGAGGTTAAGTAACTTGCCCAGTCATCACAGCTAGAAAGCAGTGACCACACGTGTTTGAATGCAGGTGCTCTGACTCACTTTACTACCTCACCTGAGTGAGTATAAGAGAAAAGGAAACTCAAATGATCTGAGCTGCCTATTAAAGGTATGAGTTGGAGCGCCTGGGTGGCTCATTGGGTTGAGCCTCTGCCTTTGGCTCAGGTCATGATCTCAGGGTCTTGGGATCGGGCGCCACATCGGACTCTTTGCTCAGCGGGGAGCCTGCTTCCCCTCTGCCCCTGCCTGCCTCTCTGCCTACTTGTGATCTCTGTCTGTCAAATAAATAAATAAAATCTTAAAAAAAAAAATAAAGCTCTGAGTTGACTTTGGGGAGAGCAGATGTTTCTACAATGGGGAAGATATATTGCTTATCTATTGCTGCATAAAAAATTATCCCTAGGGGCACCTGGATGGCTCAGTGGGTTGGGCCTCTGCCTTCAGCTCAGGTCATGATCCCAGGGTCCTGGGATGGAGCCCCACATCAGGCTCTCTGCTCAGGGGGGAGCCTGCTTCCTCCTTTCTCTCTGCCTGCCTCTCTGCCTACTTGTGGTCTCTGTCTGTCAAATAAATAAATAAATAAATAAATAAATAAAATCTTTAAAAAAAAAAAAGAAAAAATTATCCCCAAAACTCAGCAGACTGAAACAAAAACAAAACTCAGCAGGTTGGAACAAAAAACAAAAACAAAAACTCAGCAGGTTTCTGAGGGCTACAGACCCAAGAGCAGTTTCGAAGGGTGGTTCTAGGTCAGGGTCTTTCCTGAGGGTACAGGCAAGATGTTGGCTGGATCTGGCAGATCTGCTTCCCTGCTTACTCGCATGTTAGTCTCACATGTTGGTTTGAGGCCTCAGTTCCTTATCACACTGGATCTTTCCATAGATGTGTTCATAACCGTGGACTTCCCCAGAGCAAGTGATGAGAAAGAGAGAGACCAAAAAAACGAAAACAAAAACAAAAAAATGAGCAGGAAGCCACAGTACATTTTGTAGCCCAGGTTCTTCTGAAGAGGAGTTAGGTTCTACTTCATGAAGGGAGCAGTGTCAAAAAATCTGTAGACATTTCAAAGCCACAGCAGAAGGGGAGTATTTGGGAGGCAAACTTAGGAGGAGAGACAATCGGGAATCAACATATTGAAGCAAATATGTGGAAAGACTTTGAATCAGGAAAGCCAAATATATTTCCTGGTGTATGGAAAGCTCTTAATAATTTTTTTTAAAGATTATTTATTGGGGCGCCTGGGTGGCTCAGCAGGTTAAGCTTCTGCCTTCAGCTTAGGTCATGATCCCAGGGTTCTGGGATCGAGTCCCGCATCGGGCTCTCTGCTCAGCGAGGAGCCTATTTCCCTCTCTCTCTCTGCCTGCCTCTCTGCCTACTTGTGATCTCTGTCTGTCAAATAAATAAACTCTTTTAAAAAAAATAAATAAAGATTATTTATTTATTTGAGAGAGAGTGCATGCTAGGGTGTGAGGTTGGGGGAGAGGGGAGGGGCAGAGAGGGAGAATCCCAAGGCAACACTGCTCTGAGCACAGGGCCCAAAGCAGGGCTCTATTTCAAGACCCTAAGATCATGACCTGAGCTGAAACCTGGAGTCAGACGCTTAACCCACTGAGCTACCCAGGAGCACCAATAAATGTTTGCTAAACAGTTGCATGAGTGACAACTTTTCTTTTCTTTTTTAAAGCATCGGTGTTTACTGTTTTTCTTTTTAAAAAGATTTTATTTATGGGGCGCCTGGGTGGCTCAGTGGGTTAAGCCTCTGCCTTCAGCTCAGGTCATGATCCCGGGGTCCTGGGATCGAGCCCCACATCGGGCTCTCTGCTCAGCGGGGAGCCTGCTTCCTCCTCTCCCTCTGCCTGCCTCTCTGCCTGCTTGTGATCTCTCTCTGTCAACTAAATAAATAAAATCTTAAAAAAAAAGATTTTATTTATTTATATGACAGAGAGAGACACAGTGAGAGAGGGAACACAAGCATCAGGAGAAGGAGAGGGAGAAGCAGGCTTCCCACTGAGCAGGGAGCCCAATGCGTGGCTCTATCCCAGGACCCCAGGATCATGACCTGAGCCAAAGGCAGATGCTTAACCATCTGAGCCACCCAGGAGCCCCAAGTGTGACAACTTTTCTGAGATTGTTTTCAAGTCCTTGGTCATTGGGCATAAGCTCACTCACTATAAGCTCACTTACCACTTTACAGGGCTCTCTCTCTCTTTTTTTTTTAATATTTTATTTATTTATTTGTTTGACACACACAGAGAGAGAGATCACAAGTAGGCAGAGAAGCAGGCAGAGAGAGAGGGGGAAGGCTCCCTGCTGAGCAGAGAGCCCGATTCCGGGCTTGATCCCAGGACCCTGAGATCACGACCTGAGTGGAAGGCAGAGGCTTAACTCTCTGAGCCACCCAGGTGCTCCTACAGGGCTTTCTTGAAGGCTGAGTGGGACTATAGCTATCAGAGCTCCTTGTAAATTTAACACTGCTAGGCAATGAAGCCTGGAGGGGGAACTTGGCCTGGGAGAGACCAAGAGCTCAGCCATGGAGAAGTCCCTGTCCAGGCCTGATAACTTCTCACAGACTGAGTCCCCAGACCCTAGGGAAATGCTCTGATTCTAGCTCCTCAGCTCTGTCCCCACCCCAGCCCAGTCTCCTCACCATGCCTCACCTCCAGTTATTGCTTTTGCCCATGGGCCAGCCAGGACAGGACCCAGGAGTCCTAACACCTGTCAAGCCTCTGCCTTCAGGCTGCTTCGTTCTCCTTGCTGGCTCTGGCCTCAGAGGTGGAAAATAGGAGTTTGCGGTATAGACCCAGTGAGCCCAGCAACCTTGCCTGAGATTCGATTGCTTTCCTAGCATCAGGCCAAGTCACCTGAGTCCCAAGAGGAAGTAAAGGAAAGACAAGTGTAGTAAAAAGCTACTCACCTGGGCACAGTTAGAGTTCCCAGGAGCGTGCTGGGCCCCAAAACACTTCCCAAAAGCCTGTTGTGATGCCTGAAATTCCCCATGATTGCTTCCACCTTTGAATCAGCTTTCCCCTGAGAAGATAAGGTTATACTTCTAAATCTAATGGTGGAGATTGACCTAAAACCAAAGAAACAGGATGTTTGAGAACCTTGGTAGGGGAGTGGGGGGGAGGAGAGTATAGAGCTGATAAGGTGAGGGAATATTTACCAATCACAGCTGAGATTTACTGAGCATTTACTGTGTACCGGGCATTACACTCATCACGTACTAGCTCATCTCATACAAGCACTATTTAGGAGCTGCTACCCATTTCGTAAGTAAGGTAGAGCCAGATCCAAAGTCAGGTAGGTAGCCTGGCTCCAGCATCTATTATTATTATTATTTTTTTCTTTAAGAGAGAGAGCGTGGAAGCATGGAAGATGCAGAGGGAGAGAAAGAATCTTAAGCAGGTTCCATGGTCAGCACGAGCCCGATGTAGGGCTTCATCTCACAACCCTGAGATCATGACCTGAGCTGAGTCAAGAGTTGGATGCTCAACCAAATGAGCCACCAAGGTGCCCCCCAAATGTGTTCTTAATCCTGGAACTAGACCCCCTAGAGGAGGGAGAGGCAGCAGGGTGAAAGCCATCAGCTATGGGTCTCTGTAGTCATCCAGAACAAAGGTCCTGGACTCCAGGGTAGATGTCTGCTCTGCCAGGGCTTGCCTGGGATGAGGGGCACCAGGGCTGCTCTTCCTTCTCCAGCTCTGACTTGGGGCAGAGCTAGGGTGCTTAGTTTGTGCCTTCCCAGAATTAAAACTATCCTTTAGGGGTGCACTGAGTTTTTTGATAAGTTAGAAAATGCTGGGGCGCCTGGGTGGCTCAGTGGGTTAAGCCGCTGCCTTCGGCTCAGGTCATGATCCCAGATCCTGGGATCGAGTCCCACATAGGGCTCCTTGCTCAGCAGGGAGCCTGCTTCTCCCTCTGCCTCTGCCTGCCACTCTATCTGCTTGTACTCACTCTCGCTCTTGCTCTCTCTCTCTCCCTGACAAAAAAAAAAAAAAAAAAAAAAAAAATGCTTGCCCATCCAACACCCAGAAGCAGCTAGTGGAGTGATTAAGAATATGGACTCTGGGGGTGCCTGGGTGGCTCAGTCGTTAAGCATCTGCCTTCAGCTTCAGCTCAGGGCATGATCCCAGGGTCCTGGGTTGAAGCCCCGGATTGGGCTTTCTGCTCAGCAGGAAGCCTGCTTCTCCCTCTCTCACTCCCCCTGCTTGTGTTCCCTCTCTTGCTGTGTCTCTCTGTCAAATAAATAAATAAAATCTTAAAAAAAAATAATATGGACTCTGGAGCCCATGGCCTGAGTTTGCATCCTAGCTCTGCCTCTTGCTAACTGTGCCCTTGGAACTTCTCTGTGCCTCAGTTTCCTCTCCTGTTAAATGGAAATGATGATGTAAGTGCTTACCTCCTGGGACTGTCTCAGGTTATCCCCCCAGTACCGCCATGGGATCACCACTCCCACATTTCAGAGACAAACTTGTCCTTGCCCATTTAGCTACTGAACAGTCAAGCTTGTGGGCAAACAGAGGGTGGGGTGAAAAAAAAAAGGCGAAACAGAATATTAACCTCCACGAGGCAGCCAGAGCTGTTGGGCCCCAGCTGTTTGTGGACAGGCAGGAATGCAGGCCCAGTGGTTTTATTTTGCTTGTGTGTGATTTAACATTTTTGGCTTCATTTCAGTGGGGAATGGCTGTATCAGCTTTCCCGAATGCTGCGTATGTAGAGAGCCCTTCTCCCATCGCATCCTGTCAGAGTCAGGCTTATGGAGAAGTGTGTCATTTTGTTGCTGTAGAGGCACGTAGGGTCTGGAGCACTGGGAAGAAGCCAGGAAACAGTTCTGTGTTCCCTGGGTCACCTCTCTTCCTGGCAGTTGCCCCTTCCATGCCTCTCTATGGTGGTGAGAATAGAAACATGACTTTTCACATGACACCCCTGCCACCCTATCCCTCTTCCTGCCAGTCCAGAGAAGAGCCCTCAAATCAAGCTGGATGAATTGGGGCTCCTTCCAGTTCAAGGTTGTTACTTGGTCAAATCCTCTTTAAGGCCGTGAAGATTCCCTGTTACTACCAGCTAATTAATTATGTCCTTCCTTCTCTCCAGCAAAAGATGAAGTTAATCAAATCTGCCTACCATCTATTGTTCCAAAATAACTCACAAGGTGCCCTGTACATACTGTCCCGGAAGATAAATTGTATATATTTCAGCAAGGGAAAGAAGGTATGTTGTTTGCAGAATTTCTGGGAGAACTCTCTCTGCCTAGAAATTATGTGTGTTTGCTGATTAATGATCTTCCTGGGGAACCTGCCTTGGAAGAGATAATAGAGTTAAGAGTGGATGTCACCAAGCCTCATCATTCCCGCCTCCAGGAGAAGTCATGGAGACCGGCAGATCTCTGAAGTTGTTGTCTTTTCTTCTCCTCCTCCTCCTCCTCCTTCTTCTTCTTTCTTCTTTTTAAAATTTTTTAGATTTTATTTATTTGACAGAGCGAAAGAGAGAGAGAGAGAGCACAAGCAGGGGAAGCAGAGGGCAGAGGCAGAAGCCAACTCTCCGATGAGCAGGGAGCCAGATGGGGGCCAAGATCGCAGGATCCTGGGATCATGATCTGAGCCGGAGGCAGACACCCAACCAACCGAGCCACCATGGTACCCCAGTAGTTGTCTTTTGTTTCCACATATCTTCCCTGTGGGTTGAGGGTGCACACCTTCCAGAATCTGCCCTGAATTCCAGGTGTTTTCAAAAAAACAAGCTAAAACACTTCATGGTTATACTTGACAGTTTCATGTTTTAAAATGTCAACCTGCTTCAGGTCCCTACTGCTGGGTAACAAATCACCTTAAAATGTCATGGCTGGGCGTCTGGGTAGCTCAGTTGGTTAAGCATCTGCCTTCGGCTCAGATCATGATCCTAGGGTCCTGGGATGAGCCCCACATCAGGCTTCTGCTCGGCAGGGAGCCTGGTTCTCCCTCTCCCGCTCCCCCTGCGTGTGTTCCCTCCCTGTCTCTCTCTCTGTCAAATAAATAGAATCTTAAAAAAAAAAAAAAAAAAGATGGAGGCTAAACCAACCTTCCTGCTACGGAATTGGGGGTTTTGGAGCTGATCATCAGCAGTTCCAGAGAGAGATGAGGGCTGGGAAGAGGCGAGGACCCAGGGAAGAGTTGAAGTATGTAGAGCAGCCCAGCATCACAGTGGCCCATGTGCTGCTGGAAGACAAGGCCAGGGCGGTAAGTCTCTGAGTTTGGTGATAACCAAAAATGTTCTAGAGACAGTCATGTATGATATTTATTATTTTATTATTTTATTTTTTAAAAGATTTTATTTATTTAGTTGATGGAGATCACAAGTAGGCAGAGCAGCAGGCAGAGAGAGAGGGAGAGAGAGAAAGGGAAGCAGGCTCCTCGCTGAGCAGAGAGCCTAATGCAGGGCCCTGAGATCATGACCCGAGCCGAAGGCAGAGGCTTAACCCACTGAGCCACCCAGGCACCATGTATGATATTTTTTGTTGTTGTTAAAGATTTTATTTATGTATTGAGAGGGAGAGAGAGTACAAATGGGGGGAGAGGCAGAGGGTGAGGGAGAGAGAGGATCTCAACAGACTCTACACTGAGCACGAAGCCCAGCGCAGCACTGGATCTCACGGCCTTGAGATCATGACCTGAGCCAAAATCAAGAGTGGACGCTTAACCAACAGAGCCATCCAGGTCCCTGGGACAGTCATGTATGACATTAACTACTTATTGTTCTAATTGGTCCAGAAATTTATTTTTTTATGGTTATGCTTAACCATGTTTTTATTTTCACAATAAGTTGCATATAAAAACAAAAGAATAGGGCACCTAGAAGCAGCTCATACTAGCCTATGAGAGCCAAATGTTAAGTTTTTTATTTTGTAGTCTGGTTGTTAAACTACAACCACTATTAAAGGTTGAATTATATCATGGGCGCCTGGGTGGCTCAGTTGGTTAAGTGACTGCCTTCAGCTCAGGTCATGATTCCAGAATCCTGGGATTGAGTCCTGCATCCGGCTCCCTGCTCCATGGGGGTTCTGCTTCTCCCTCTGACCTCTTATGCTCTCCCTCACTGTCTCTCTCTCAAATAAATAAATAAGATCTTTAAAAAAATGTTTAATTAGGTATGCCTGGGTGGCTCAGTGGGTTAAGCCTTTGCCTTCGGCTCAGGTCATGATCTCAGGGTCCTGGGATGGAGCCCTACATCGGGCTCTCTGCTCATCAGGGAGCCTGCTTCTGCCTCTCTCTCTGCCTGCTGCTTTGCCTACTTGTGATCTCTCTCTGTCAAATAAATAAATAAAATCTTTTAAAAAAAGTTTAATTATATCAGCTTATAATTAAGTAGCTGCATTAAAAGAAAAGTAATAAATATTCAACTCATTCAAAAGTTACCACATTCTAATAACTTAAGAACATTTTACTATTCATGCTCTTGAATTAATTTAGGCTTCTTGTGTCTGTGAGGTGGTAATACTGTGTAACGGTGTGCTGTGGGACATCTTTGCCTGACACCGCATTCAGGAACATCATACTGGTAGCTTGAAATCAGCCACAGTGGAAGTACTTTCATCACAGAAATTAGCAAACACTACAGATACAGAATTGATTTATTGTTATTTATTTTTTAATCATCTTTGCTCATTCATCAGTTGTAACTGTAGGCTTTGGAGGCAAGTGTAAAGGAAAAACTGATGAGATGAGAATCAGTTGGCTATAAGGAATTGCTAATAAACTGTATTGTGTATTTTATTATGTGTACATTGTGTGTTACACATTCTTTCTATCAGTAACTCTTGCAATAAGTATATATATATATACATTTTTCCTATGAAGAGCTGCTTGTTTAACATTCACCAAACACACTATTCAACCAAGTTTCCTTGTCCCTGTGACTGGCAGTGGGGGCGATGGTGTGCAACACAGATGTGGGCCTGCTCCGTCACCCTTGGCCCTGAACTCAGTCTGATGGGGAGTCCAATACCTAGCTAACAACACAGCACAGGGTGGCAGGAAAGGAAGGGGCAGAGGCATCTGGTCCATGGACCTAACCAGAGGATCTGAGACTCATGTGGGCACTTGAAGTATGAGTGGGAATCAGCTAGCCAAAGGAATACCATGAACAATACCCAGCTGTTGATAGGAACAATGGGAACAGAGGATGGGAAGTTGAGGGGCCCAGGGTGTACTGTGACTGCAGTTAGTGGAAGTAGATTTTGCTGGACATGTCTGTTCTAACTTGACAAGTAAGCGGTGGGTGTTGCATGTTTGCAGCTGCTGGCTAGGCTATAAGGGGTGGTGGTGATGAGGACTTGAGCTGCATAGGCCAATAGGCTACGGGGCAGCGCCCAGCTCTTCAGCAGCCTTCAGAACAACCTAGCTAGCTAGTGGAATACTAGCACTTGCTGGCATTAGTCACTGCAGGCGTGGCTGCCCCCAAGTGGTTTATTGGAGGCACTGCTGATAGAAAGGAAGCAATGTGGAGTGGCCGTGGCCTAGGGCTTGCTACACAGGCAAGAAGTGGAGGTTGGGAATCATATTTGTTTCCCAGACTCAGGCTGTTCCAGTGATCCTCATCTTTTTAAGCTAACAATACTGAGTTATAACTTATAAACAATAGAGGACACAGATCTGAAGTTTTCGGTTTAATACGTTTTGATAATTTTATATAACTTGTAACGACCACCCAAAACAAGATCTAGAGTATTTCTATCACCCCAGAAATGTTTTATTCTGTCTCTTTGAACTGAGTCTACCCACCCTCCCGCCACCCGCCCCCCCAAGTAAGCAACCCCTATCCTCGTTTGTATCACGTAAATTTTCCTGTTGTTAAACTTCATATAAGTGAAATCATATAGTATGGAGTGTTTTTTGTTTTGTTTTGTCTGGCCTATTTTGCTTAATATATTTTAGATTCACCCATATTGTTGGATGTAGTCACTGCTCATTCATTTCACTCCTTGAGTCATATTACATTGTATGAATATATAATAATGTGTTTATCCTTTCTATTATTGATGGCTATTTCCAGTTTTTAGCTACTACAAATAAATAAATTTGCTCTTTGGTGAACCTATGTTTTTATTTCTCTTGGGTTTAGACCTTGCTAGGTCAAACAGTAACTCTATGTTTAACTTTTTTTTTTTTATGTTTAACTTTTTGAAGAACTGCCAGGCTGTTTTCCAAAGTGGCTACACTATTTTACAATCCTATCAGCAGAATATGAGGGTTCCAGTTTCTCCTGTCAATACTGAGTATCTGTCTTCTTGACTATAACCATTCTAGTGCTTGTGTAATGGTGTTTAATTGTGGATTTGATTTGCATTTCTCTGATGACTAATGATGGTGAGCATGTTTTCATGTGCTTATCAGCCATCTGTATATCTTTTTAGGAGAAATTTTCCTTCCTTCCTTCCTTCTTTCCAGGTAAACTCTAGGCCCAATGTGGGGCTTTAACTCACCACCCCAAGATCAAGGGTCGTATGCTTTACCGACTGAGCCAACCAGACACCCCTTCTTTGGAGAAATTTCTATTCAGATCCTTTGCCCATTTTAATTAATTAATTAATTAATTAATTAAAAATATTTTATTTATTTATTTGTCAGAGAGAGAGAGAGCAGAAGCAGGGAGAGCTGCAGACAGAGCAGGCAGAGGGAGAAGCAGGTTTCCTGCTGAGCAGGGAGCCTGATGTGGACTGGATCCCAGGACCTCAGGATCATGACCAGAGCCGGTGGCAGATGCTTAACCAACTGAGCCACCCAGGTGTTCCTCCTTCGCCCATTTAAAAAGTGGTTTATTTTTCATTGTATTATTGAGTTTTGTGAATTCTTCATATATTCTACCTGCAAGTCTTCTATCAGATATGTGGTTTGTCAATACTTTCTCCCATTCTGTGGGTTTCCTTGATGGAGTTTCCAGTCTGGTTGGGGAGAGAAGACATACACAGGGGAGAGGAACTCTATGGGGAGGCCTAGGATGAACTCTCTGAGTTGTAGGGTTGACCACCTGACTAGTTAGTGGACTGAATGAGCTGCTCTGACATTGCTGTGGTTCTGCAGGTAAGAAGGTGGGTCATTGTATACACAGTGCCATGGGATCAGACATATATGCTAAGTGTAGGGACCTGACATCTCACAAGACCAGGAGCATGGAGTGGGATGGGGGGGTGGGGCAGGAGGGTCTTTCTTAAGAAAGGAGATTCCATATTGCAATCTTCCACAGGACTACTGGTTTACCTTGGAGGCAGCATGATGTGACTTGAGAGCCTGATGGACTTGGGTTTAGATCTTGGTTGTAGTAGATGCTACTACATTGTGTTCTCTCCCTTCTTCCTTAACCATTTCTGATGACTTCTTACTGCAAGCCCCTGGGATTTTCTGCCCAAGGACTTTCTGCTCAGAAGGCACACTGGAAAGTCTGAAAATGCCAGGAGCAGCTCTCAACCCTTAGTTTCCTCACTTGTTTGGTGGGACAGCTGTGTTGCATTCTATACTGTGTCCCAGAGGTCCCCCATAATGATGCCCGCCAACCACCCCCAACGCGAACATTGCCCACGGTGGTAACCTGCTCATTATTGCACCCTGAATTGGTTTCCGTTCATTTCTTTGTTTCTGCTTCCTCCACAACTCTACCAGTGTTTCCTGGGTATCATCTCTCAAAAAGGTCATTTGTACTCACATCCTTATCCCATTGTCTGTTTCTGGGGTTTCCCAGAAACCCCTAAAAATACTAAAAAATACTAGTTCTTCCATTTCTTAGAAATCAATTTTATTTCCTTGGGCAAATCACTTCACCTCTTTAAGCCTCACTTTGCTCAGACACAAATTGGGGATAATAGCACAACTTCACAGAATAGTCATGAGGCTTAGCATCTCACTCAGACATATTAAGGGTTTAGCAAATCCTCTTTTATTTTCAGTTTTAGACACATTTTCAGGTTTAGACAAATCCTCTATTATTTTCAGTTGCTTATTGGCCTATAACATAGATACTATCCCAGACACCCTTTGGTGGACATGCCTCATCCAACCATAGCGAGGCAAGAGAAGACAAGTGGCCTGGAGCTGGCCCTATGAGTGACTGGATTCTTGCTCCCAGTTACTTACTCCCTCCCTGCAATTGACATCCCCACTGTTTGTTATGCCTTGCATCGTCTAGAGAGAGCATGTCTTCTGTCTCTCATGCATTAGCCATATGACATGCTTTGGTGAGTGGCATGTGACATTTGCCACATGTGAGAAGAAGCTTTAAATGATTTGCATGATTTGGCTCAGGCTTTTTCATTCCTGCCCTCAACCATGAGAAAGACATGTTCCCCACATGTTCCCAGCACACAGTATAAACAAACAGTTATTAACTGTGTAACAGTCCTTGTGTTACATGTGTCTACATGTGTTAATGCATTTCATTGTCACAGAAAACCTAGATACAGGTCCTGTTCTCACCACCCTTGTTTTATATATGTGGAAAACTAAGGTTCAGTAAGAACAAGTACCTTGATCAAACCACCAAGCTGGGGAAAGGCAGGCAGTCTGCTTTCTAGGTCCATATTCTTTTTTTTTTTTTAAGATTTTATTTATTTATTTGACAGAGAGATCACAACTAGACAGAGAGGCAGGCAGAGAGAGAGGGAGAAGCAGGCTCCCTGCTGAGCAGAGAGCCCGATGCGGGGCCCGATCCCAGGACCCTGAGATCATGACCCGAGCCGAAGGCAGAGGCTCAATCCACTGAGCCACCCAGGCGCCCTCTAGGTCCATATTCTTAACCACTGCATTGTGCTCCTTCTCATTGTAGGTGATCAGCATGTTTGTTGACTAAAAGTTTGTTTAAATGATTGTCATCACTGACAACATTGTTCCTTTGCATTTACCCACACTCTGAAGATGTAATCCACTGGGACAAAGATGGGCTTATGACTCTGGACCTGGATATTTTCCTGTCTTATTTTTTGGACAACTAAGAGGTCCTTCTGATTCTCCTGACTGGGAAAAAATCCTCTGACATTTCTCCGGTAGGACCCACATGAACCACAAGATATCTCCTGTGAATACTGTGTGGAGCCCAGACAGATAACCTATAAACTTCAATGTGGACCTCAGGCCCCTCTCCTAAAGGCTTATGTAAACCCCTATATCTTTCCCTAGGCTCACATGGACTCCCTACATCTCTCCTGTTAGGAGTCATTTTTTTTTTAAGATTTTATTTATTTATTTGACACAGAGAGAGAGAGATCACAAGTAGGCAGAGAGGCAGGCAGAGAGAGAGGGGGAAGCAGGCTCCCTGCTGAGCAGAGAGCTGATGCGGGGCTCGATCCCAGGACTCCGAGATCATGACCTGAGCTGAAGGCAGAGGCTTAACCCACTGAGCCACCCAGGCACCCCAGGAGCCATGTTTGACAACTCCTCAAGTTCCCATTCCTTATCTTATTGAGTCCTCCCCATAGCTCTGTAAATCAGCTAAAGCTTGCATTATAGCAGGGACAGAGAACAGTGACTATGTGAATGAACCAGGGACAGGACTAACAGCAGAACCCAGTGTCCTGCCCTGTAGCACATGATTGGCCTGGTAGCCAGACTATACTTCCTACTCAACCCTCCATAGCCCCTTAAACTCCCTCCCTTCTCTTCCCTCTCCCTCGCTATTTCTTGTCTGCCTTTCTTCCCTCCCACCCTCTTTCCATCCCAGCTGTGGGAGTGTGGTCCCACTCCCAGCAGGCTAGAGCCAGACAATGGGCCATTATTCTGGGCAAAGAATCCCCTCAGTGTCTCCCACCCACGGAGGCCCCCTTCCAGGCGCAGGATGGTGTGAGTGGAGGGCACTATGAAGGGCAGGAGCCATTGGCTGGGAGGACAGAGGGTGGCCTTGGTTGTCGAGATCCCACAGGAGGTTTGCAACATAAACACTGTTCACAATAAAAGTTTCTTTAACTCCCAGCCCCATCTCTCCAAGTGGGTCTCTTAACTGTCATTAGTTCTGGGTTTTTAAATATTTACCCTGGTCTCTACTCTCTTTACATGTTCATCTCTGCCAATCACAGTCTCTTTCATTCTTTTTTCTGTGTCTCTTTAAACTTCTGTCTTTCTATTCCTTTGTGTAGCTTGCCTGTCCCTATTTCTGGTCTCTTTCTCACTTCATCATGTTTTCTCTGTCTCTCCTATCTTCCCATGTCTTTTTTTTTTTTTTTCTTTCCAAATCGTGATCTCACCACGTCTCTCCATGTTTCTCCGTCTCTCCATGTTTCTATGTCTCTGTGTTCGTTGTTCGTGGCTTTCCTCTCATCTTTCTATGTCCATCTTTCCATGGATCTATGTGTCCATTCTCCTACATCCTATCTCTGTTTCATCTGTGATTTTCCATCCTGCATCCTCTATCTGTTACTTTGGGCCTGTGGGTCTTAAGGACCTTTATCAGGTACCCTGCTCACAAAGCTCTTTCTCTCCTCCTTTCTGGTGTGGTCCCAGCAGCCCCTAGGATCGGCATAGAAGTTATTCTCCCCAGTTTACAGATTTGGAAGCTGAGGCTCTGGCTACTGGTACCTGGCTTCCATCTCTGGGTCTCTTTCTCCACGTTCTAGTTCTCTGTGTACTCTTGTCCTGTCCGTGCCCACCGACCACGTGATCCGGGCGTGCCCGGGAACTTAGCACCTCGGACAGTTCCTGCAAGGTGAGGGGGTGGCCAGGCCTTGCTTCTCGCGAGAGTAGGAGGAGCGGCCCTAGAGGTGGCGCGGGAGTCTCGCGAGAGCGGCTGCTGCTGCGGGCGCGGGTGGCGCGGGCGCGTGAGGAGCCGGCCCGAGGAGCGCGCGCGCGCTCCCCGCCCCCAGCCCCGGAGCGGCTCGCGGCAGCCTCCGCGCGGCAACGCTGGGTGAAGCGCAGCGCAGCGCAGCGCGGCGGCCTCTCCGCAACCGAGCGGCAGCGGCGGGTGAGTTCCGGGCCTGAAGGCCGGGAGAGGGGCTTTCCAGGGAAGCTGGGCGCAGGGCGAGATGTGGTCACTTACTCTCCAGCTTTGTGCCCCCTACGCTTCACCTTTGCATGCAGGGGCAGGCCAGGGTGCTGGAGAGGTGGGGAGTTGAGGTGACCTTCCCAGTTTGGGGCAGGAGAAGATCGTCGCAGGTGCCCCCAGGCCTCCAACCCCCACCGTCCCCATTCCCGGCTCCCACAGAGGGAACCCAGGTCTCGGGTGACGTCAGACCCCTGGATTCTGGAGCCTGGGCCTTGGGCCCTCCTTCGCCCCAGCCCCACCTGGTGTTCCCTGGAAACCAGCCTCCTCCTCTTCCTGGGGATGGCTCACGCGACTGGTGGCGGGGTGACAGTGGCCTCCTTTGGGTCCTTCCTCACAAGAGGTGACTGCAGGTGGACCCAGGCTGTGTCCCCCGTCGCTTCCTTTGGTTTGCCAACCTTTAGTCGGCGGGGGATGGGCGCAGTGGCTTGACGAGCCTAGGCCCCACTAGGGTTTTGGGGTAGTGAGTTGGGAGTGCCGGATGTAGCTCATTCCAAAATTGGCAGGAGTTGGCTATGAGGATGGAGGTGAGTTGTTTGGGAATCCATTCCTGTCCCCGCCTCGGGTAGCTCCTGGCCTGGGGGTTGGGGAAATCAAGTAGAGACTCCTACTGAGAATTCACCATCTTTGGCGGTTCAGACCGGTAATGCCCCAGCCGCGGGATGGGGAGATCAGTTAGGGCCTGGCAGTCTTTCCTACAGAGACAAGGAGAAACTGAGGCAAAAGCCAGTGAATAGATTTGCTGGGGGAGGGGAGATTTGGATGGGGTAGAGTCAAGAGAGGGCATTCCCGGCAAGTGGTATGGGCAAAGAGGAGGGAATTAAACACAGCTGTTGGGGATGCGCGCCTGTGACCCCAGCCATGTGACTGTGCCCATGGGGTAGGGGAAGTCTAGAGAATTTTGCAGCCTTTGCTTTTCCTGTTCTACTTGTACAGGCGCAGGGACTGACGGGAGATCTTGCTTGGGGCTACACAAATCTTGCTAGCTTAGATCTGACCTGGGCTTACTTGGTGAGCCTGAAGGCAAAGTCCCTAGAGCTGAGAGAGGATGTCTCTGGTGAATGGGTCACAGAAAGAGTGTCTTAGGTGTAGCAAACCCTGTGGAGAGTTAGTGGGGTCCTGCGAGGAGAGCTCTGGATAGGGGCCTTGGGGTCTGGGGCTGTTTCTTTAACTCTTTCCCTGGCTGGCTAGCTGCCTCTGAACAAGTTGATTCCCCTCTTGGGCCGCTCTTTGCCAGCACCTTCCTCTGGGGACGAAATAATAGGACTAAGTACTGTCCTCCCTTGAGGAAGCTGCTTGATCTAGTTTATAGAGTGTCCCTCCCAGTTCTCCATTTTCCTTTTCTCTCTCCTTCTGCCTCCCTCCCAGTCCCTGCCCCTTCCCCACAGCATTTCCTCTACAGCCTGCCCTTCCTTCCCTGTGGATAGCCTGGAATCACTGAAGGCTGCCCTTCCTTCCCTGCTGATAGCCTGGAATCTCTGAAGGCTGCCCGGAGGAAGTAGCATACACACAGGGTTGACAGAAGTTGTGGGCTTAGCCTGACTGGAAAGGGCAGCAGGTGTTCCACTCCCACCCCTTTGGGAGGGTTTTCAAGTCTAAGGAAGAACAGGGGTTGACTGTGCTCTGTCCCCTGCCCTGTGCTGGGTGCCTCCTGGAAGTCTCATCCATCAGGGAGTGAGGAGAAGATTGGATGAGAATGAGTGCGCACTTGCTGCCCAACAACTGGTTCAGAATTTAAGCAGTGGGATTGGTAGGGTTATCTGGAAAGGCTTCCCAGAAGAGGTGGGATGTGAGAAAATAGTCGGATTTAGAGTTAACAGGGCTAGAGGCACTGGAAATCGAGGGGGTGGCTAGACATGATCTCCTGCATGAAACTGGGTTGTGGGGGAAGCAGATCAGCCTGTGATAGAGAAGTAAAGGTAGTGGTTTGGGATGTTTGTAGCTGATTGACACAAGGCCTTGAATGCCAGGCTCAGGATCAGCAGTGGTCATGAAGAGTCATCATAGGACAGTGATAGCAATGCCAGGAGAGTGCTGTTTTCTGAGGATCATTCATAGTTCTGGGACTTCAGGGCTGGGGATGTGCAGCTTGGGTTGGAATAAGGGGACCAGAGGTAGAGCAAGAGTGGGGAACTTCCCTCTTAGGAGCCTTGCTCTGTGCTCTGGCTTCTCCTGCACTGAGTCATCCAGACTTTGCTACACTGACTTTAGAGCCATGGGCACAAGGAAACAGCATGGGAGCAAGATGGGGGTCAGGTTGGAGCAGGATTAGAGTCTCCTCCTTTGAGTCTTACACAATCTAAGTTATTATCTGCACCCCCTCCTTATTTTCATGGAGGATTTTATTTTATTTTATTTTATTTATTTATTTTAAAAAAAAGATTTTATTTATTTATTTATTTGATAGACAGAGATTACAAGTAGAGAGGCAGGCAGAGAGAGAGGGGGAAGCAGGCTCCCCGCTGAGCAGAGAGCCCGATGCGGGGCCCGATCCCAAGACCCTGAGACCATGACCCGAGCTGAAGGCAGAGGCTTCAATCCACTGAGCCACCCAGGCGCCCCTTCATGGAGGATTTTAGTGCTGGACCAGTCTTTGACTCCATTGCCTCCCTCTACCACCCTTTCTCCCAGCCACTTGGCATGTTACTACCTCTGAACTCTTAAACTCCAGTATCCTCTGAGCACAGTCCAGCTTCTGTTTTATATGCTTTGTGACCTCAGGGAGACCTCTAGTTCTCTGGTACCTCCATTTCCTCTGTCCCATGAGCATGACACTTTCCATGTCCTTCCTGGACCCCATGGTCCAAGACTTTAACCATTCTCTGGCTTGTGCCCTCAACAACCACATCATTTTGCCTGTGTGTCCCACTCCAGCAACAGACTCCCTCTCATTTTTGGATTCTGTACTCAGAATGCAGAAGTTTCTGGGGGCTATCCGATACCAGGGCAATCTGGTTCTACGCCCAGTCTCCAGCCCCAGCTGTTTCTCTGTTACTTGTAGAAACCCTTCCCCTCTTCCCATCAGCTCCCCATTCCATTTTGTGGGAGAAGTATCCCAAGCTGGCCTACTCTCCCAAAGCCCCCAGGGAAGGGGGTTGGGTGGGTGTATGGGAGGTGGAATTGCACCCATGTTTCCCCATTTCTTGAATTTGATTTCTCGAATCCCAGTGGAAGGAGGGCTCTAGTCTAATGTGCCTGCTCTGTGGTATGGATCCTGGCCCTTCCTATCTCCTGGGGTCTTGGTGTCCATCAGCTGTTTTCCCCCTGTTGTATCTTCACTCTCCACAGTTTTCTTTAACGCCTTCCTCCTGCTTCTAAGTATATATATTCACATATTCTATCTCGATAAACTTTTCTAACCCTATGTCCTCCTCCAGCTGCTGGTGTTTTAAACCTAATGCAAAAGTGGTATGAGACCATTGTAGAAATTTTAGAAAATAAAGATAAAAGGAAAGGAAACAAATAACTTATAATCTCATTATGCAGAGATGACTACTATTCATCCTTCGGTACAAGGTCTCTCAGTGTAGTCATTGATATTCTGTGTGTGTGTGTGTGGATTAAAATTTAAGCCAATTTTTTTTTCTTAAAAATTTATTTATTTGACAGACAGAGATCACACGTAGGCAGAGAGGCAGGCAGAGAGAGAGAGGGAAGCAGGCTCCTTGCTGAGCAGAGAGCCCGTGAGGGGCTCGATCCCAGGACCCTGGGATCATGACCTGACCCGAAGGCAAAGACTTTAACCCATTGAGCCACCCAGGCGCCCCTAAGCCAATTTTTTTGAAAGACGAGTCTGCTAGACTGGTCCCTTCTTCCTCTCCCTCCTGTTTTCATTTCGTGGCAGCTGGCCTTTACCCCACCACTTCCTGAAGCTGTGACCTTCGAATTGCCCGATCAGCCCGTGACACACCTGACTGCTTCATGGCGACGGTGGTGTTGATCCAGTTAATCAGTCATTAAAAATATTGAGATAATCTGAATCACTGACATGAAAAATTTTCGAGAGATATTGTTGAGTGGAAAAAAACAGGTTATTAAAGAGCATGTATAAAATGATCTTGTTTTGAGGGCACCTGGGTGGCTCAGTCAGTTTTAACATCTGCCTTCGGCTCAGGTCCCAGGGTTGTGGGATCGAGCGCCACATCGGGCTCCCTGCTTGGTGGTGAGTCTGCTTCTCCCTCTCCCTCTGCTGCTCCCCCTGCTTATGCTCTCTCTGACTTTCTCAAATAAATAAATAGATAAAATCTTTTAAAAAAATAATCTCGTTTTTGTCATATATGCTAGTATATACATTAAAAACAAAAACCTAGAGGTCAATCTGTTATAGAGGTGGCCTCTGAGAAGGTCATTTAGAAGAACTTTTATTTTCAACTTTATGTACTTTTTAAAAAAACTTGTAAATATTTTTATACAAAGCTAAAAAGCAACACATTTTCATTTTATGAAAAAACTATAAAAACTATATATGAGGATATATATATATATTTAGTTTTTACTTAAATTACAGTTAACATATAAGGCGCTCTTTCTCTTTCTTTTTTGTTTGCTTTTATTGTTTTAGAAGGGGGAGAGGCAGAGGGAGAGAATTTTTTTTTTTAAGATTTTATTTTTAAGATTTTATTTGACAGACAGATCACAAGTAGGCAGAGAGGCAGCCGGGGGGGGGGGGTGAAGCAGGCTCCCCGCTGAGCAGAGAGCCAGACAAGGGACAAGGACGCAGGGCTCCATCCCAGGACCCTGGGATTATGACCTGAGCTGAAGCAGATGCCCAACCAACTGAGCCACCCAGGCATCCCGCCAATTGCTAATATTTTGCAACATTTGCTTTATCTGTCATCTATTGAACTATCTAATTTTTTTGCAGGACCCTTTGAAAGTAAGTTGCAGACAAGACGGTGACCTTTAAATACTTCAGCACATATCTCCTAAAAATGTTCTTGAGAGCTGTGATTTAAAAACCTAGGATCCACTGTGGGATCTCTCATGTGTCTTTAGTCTCCTTTAATTTAGATGCTCCCCTATCAATTTTTGTCCTTTCTGACATTAATATTTGTCTTAAAGAATTTCCCACAGTCTGGTTTTGTCAGATTGTTTTTTTCCTAATTTCAAATTAAACATTTGGGCAGCAATACTATATAGATGATCTTGTGTACTTCTAGGTATATCACATCAAGACATGTCCTTTTGTCCCAGTGTCACTTGTTCTGCCGGTTGCTCTCTTTGTAGAAGTACCTTTCCTCTATTGTGACTGATAAGTAATGGGAGGGGTGACAAACGGAGAGATGCTTCTCCTCACCGCGCCCGCCCCCCCGCCCCGTGTTTTTAGCACAGCCATCAATGACCCCAGTCTATATCAGATAGTGACTTTTAAAAATTGTCCTTTTGTTTATATTTATTAGAAGAACATTCCCTCTCCTTCCTTTTCTTTTGTGTGTCTCCATAGACTCTTTTCATTTATTGTGTTGTAATCCATTACTGACATTATTCATATTCTGCTCCAGCTTTGTATTTGGAAAACTTTTACCCCAAACTAAAGTTGAAGGGACATTTATATTGCTTCACCCGGATTCATACCCTGTTCACATTTGCCACATTTGCTTTGATTCTGTATCTATCCATCCATCATTTTTAATTTTCTGAGCTATTTGAAGCAAGTTGTAGACATAAGACACATTATTCCTAAGCCCATGAACACATTTTCTAAGAACAAGGGCATTCTCCTGTGAAACCTCAATTCCATTATCACACCCAAGAGATGTAACATCTACACAATCATATTATCTAGTTTCCTTTGTTATCCCAGTGATATCTTGTGGTGTTTCCCCCATGAATACTCCAGTCAAGGCTTACACATTGGCTCTGGTTGCCATATATCTTTAGTCTCCGTTGGTTTAGATAATCCCTTATTTTATTTTGTACTTTTAAAAATAGTTTAGGATTTTTAAAAAGATTTTATTTATTTGCTTATTTATTTATATATATTTTAAAGATTTTATTTATTTATTTGACAGAGAGATCACAAGTAGGCAGAGAGGCAGGCAGAGAGGGAGGGGGAAGCAGGCTCCCTCCTTAGCAGAGAGCTTGATGCGGGGCTCGATCCCAGGACCCTGGGGTCATGACCTGAGCTGAAGGCAGAGGCTTTAACCCACTGAGCCACCCACGCACCCCTATATATTTATATTTTAAGATTTATTTTTAAGTCGTCTTTATCCCCAATGTGGGGCTCGAACTCACAATCCCAAAATCAAGAGTTGCTCCACCAACTGAGCCAGCCAGGTGCCTCTAGATGATGGCATTTTCTAACAGTCCAGGTCAGTTTAGTTTTTATTAATTTGATTAGTTATTTTATTAGTTATTTATTAGTTATTACTTATTTTATTAGTTTTATTTTATTTTATTAGTTTTTATTAGTTTTTTATTAGTTTTATAGATTTATTTTATTAGTTTTATTAGTTTTATAGATTTTATTTATTAGTTTTATAGATTTTATTTATTTATAGATTTTATTTTATATATTTATTTTATTTTATTTTATTTTATTTATTTTTTAAATTTTATTTATTTATAGATTTTATTTATTTATTTTATTTATTTATAGATTTTATTTATTTTAATTTATTTTATTTATTTATAGATTTATTTATTTATTTTAGAGCGGGTGCTCACATGAACAGGGGGAGAGGCAGAGGGAGAGGAAGACAAGCAGACTCCCTGCTGAGTGGGGAGCCTGTCACAGGGCTTGATCCCTGGACCCTGAGAGCACGACTTGAGCTGAAATCAAGAGTTGGAGGCTTAACTGACTGAGCCCCCAAGCACTCCCAGGCCAGTTTAGTTTTTAGAATGCTCCACAACTTGCATTTGTCTGCTTATTTCTCATGATTGGATTCAAGTTAAACATTTTAGGACAGGAATACTAGGTAGGCGATGTTGTGTCCTTATTGGTGCATCATACTGGGAGGCTGTAGTGTCTGTCTGTCCTGTTATTGGTGACATTAAGTTTGATCACTCGGTTAAGGTTGTATCTGCCAGCCTTCTTCACGCTAAAAGTGCCAGTTCCCCTTTGTAAGTAGCACGTCATCTTTGGCATGGTACTTGGGAGACTGTGACTGTCCTCCCCACAGTCTCTGGTCCAGTGGTTTTGGCAGCCGTCGTTCAAATCAGCAATTATAGTGATTGTGGCACTGGGAGATCTTCTAATTCTGCCACTCCTATGTTTATGGCTAGCTTCTACAAAGAAGAGTTCTTCCCTCTCTTTTTTAAAAATGAGAGTGTCCCTTTGGACTCATGGATTATTATTTTTTTTCACAAAGTGGTAGTACTTATTTTTGACTTTTATATTTTATTTTTTTAAAAGATTTTTATTTATTTATTTGACAGAGAGAGAGGCACAGCGAGAGAAGGAACACAAGCAGGGGAGTGACAGAGGGAGAAGCAGGTCTCCTGCCGAACAGGGAGCCCAATGTGGGGCTTGATCCCAGGACCCTGGGATCATAACCTGAGGCGAAGGCAGAGGCTTAATGACTGAGCCACCCAGGGGTCCGTGACTTTTACATCTAAAATAGCACTTATTATTCATCTTATTAAGAAAGTTGTGTATATTTGTTGTAGAGAATTTGGAAAATATATAGGGGAATAAAGGAAAAGATTAAAATCACCTGTGATCCCCACCATCAGATGAAAATTCCTGAGAGCATTTTGGTGTATCATGGATTATTGTTTAACATTCAGGATGTCATATGTCACTGTCATTCTTATTTTTGAGACTCTTGATTGTCTCAGATTTGGGTGGTGGTAGCTCTTTTAAACTTGTGTCCTTTTTTTTTTTTCTTTTTAAATCTTTTTTTTTTTAAAGATTTTATTTATTTATTTATTTGTCAGAGAGAGAGAGAGAGAGAGAGAGAGAACACAAGCAGGGGGAGCAGCAGGCAGAGGCAGAGAGAGAAGCAGGCTCCCCGCTGAGCAAGGAGCCCGATGCGGGACTCGATCCCAGGATCCCGGACCATGACCTGAGCTGAAGGCAGACGCCCAACCAACTGAGCCACCCAGGCGTCCCTTTTTAAATCTTTTTATTTATGTATTTATTTGACATAGAGAGATCACAAATAGAGCAGCAGGCAGGTGGTGGTGGTGGGTGGGGAAGCAGGCTCCCCGCTGAGCCGGGAGCCCGATGCGGGCCTCGATCCCAGGACCCTGAGATCATGACCTGAGCCGAAGGCAGAGGCTTAACCCACTGAGCCACCCAGGCGCCCCTAAACTTGTGTCCTTTTGACCTGCATCCATTTGTTGTATACCTGCTTGTCTCTGGTACCTCACGATATTCTAGGCTATTTTGGTATTTCCTTGTCCTGGCTTGAGACCAGCCATATGTTTTTTAAGCCGTGAGTTCATACTGATTCCTCATTTCAAATCCAACAACACAGGCCTCTTACTGTCCCACCTTGCATATCCTCTCTCCGTATTTTAACAGTGAGAACCCAGGTCCTACAACAACCCGTACACTTGTATGTCCTCTCCTCTGGGACACATGACAGAGCTTCAGCATCACCACACTATATAAACCTGCTTATACTGAAGCTTTCTTTCCAGTTATTTTTATCCTGGAGATATATCCTTTTAAGAGAACACAGAGTGCTCTGACCAAGTTACTTGGCCAGTTCTTTTTTTCTATGTGGTCGTGTTATCAATTTCCTGTACAGTTAGCGTCATTTGCTTTTGTTTATTTCAATTTTAGGGTTTGTTTTTCTTTCTGGTGTAAGTTCTTGAATGTGTAAGAGATTATATATACAAAAAGTATGTGTAAATCTTTACCCAAGGAAATCTCACTAGTCATCCTAGCCCTTCCATCCTGTAGGTGACCATTTTTATAGTGCGTGGTTTACTTTTCCTGTGTTTCTTTTGCAAAAATAAGCAAATTTGTATGTATGTTCTTATCCCCCACCTTTTACGTAAAAAGTAGCATATTATATATACTTGTCTGTGCTTTGCTTTTTTTTTCATTTAATCATTCCACAACAATTACTAGAGATCCTCTTCATTCTTTTTTTAAATTAAAATTTTTTCAGTGTTCCAAAATTCATTTTTTTAAAAGATTTTATTTATTTATTTGACAGAAATCACAAGTAGGTAGAGAGGCAGGTAGAGAGACAGGGAAGCAGGCCTCCTGCTGAGCAGAGTGCGATGTGGGGCTGGATCCCAGGACCCTGAGACCATGACCTGAGCCGAAGGCAGAGGCTTAACCCACTGAGCCACCCAGGCACCCCCAAACTTCATTTTTTATGCACCACACCTGGTGCTCCATGCAATACATGCCCTCCATAATATAGTACTCCATTGAATGATATACCATAGTTTATTCAAACAATTGCATTTAGGTCACTTCCAACATTTTCCTATTGCAAAATAGTGTCATTTTGAATGACATGTATTTATTGTTTCTTATTTGTGGGTAAAAAAGCAGAAGTAGGGGCGCCTGGGTGGCTCAGTGGGTTAGGCCACTGCCTTCGGCTCAGGTCATGATCTCAGGGTCCTGGGATCGAGTCCCGCATCGGGCTCTCTGCTCTGCAGGGAGCCTGCTTCCCTCTCTCTCTCTCTCTGCCTGCCTCTCTGTCTACTTGTGATCTCTCTCTGTCAAATAAATAAATAAAAATCTAAAAAAAAAAAAAAAAAAAAAAAAGCAGAAGTAGGATTGTTGGGTCAAAAGGAAAAAATTTTTATTCTCCTCTCCCCTCCTTTTTTTTTTTATTATGAAAGTTAGCATATTGTTTTGACTGTTCTGTGTCTTTTGTTTCCCATTGTCTAGACTATTCTATATCTATGTCATTTTTTTTTTCAATGACTAGTAATTGTGGAGATCTTTTCATAACAGTATTTTCTTTTAAAGAGCTGCAGAGCATTTAAAAAAAACAGCAGAACAGCCCATTGTATGAGTGTACTGTTTATTTCCTTATCCCCTAATGCTGTGTAGATTCTTTACAGTCTTTTGGTGTTACAAACAATGCTACAATTAATGCAGCTGTGCGAGGGGATCATTTCACACAGGTTTCTACCCTGCCTGTCTTTTTCCCTTTTGTGGTAGATGTTGGTTTTTTCTTTTTTTTTTTAAGATTTTATTTAGAAAGCAAGCATGAGAGGGGGAAGGTCAGAGGGAGATGCAGACCCCCCCCACCCCCCGCTGAGAATGGAGCTTGATGCGGACTCGATCCCCAGACTCCAGAATCATAACCAGAGCTGAAGGCAGTCGTTCAACCGACTGAGCCACCCAGGTGCCCCAGTGTTGTTGGTTTTTATTTTAAATCTGTATTTGATTTCATATCACAAAGGGGCCATAAAAGATTACAACTGCCCGTTTCTTTAGTTGGATCCAGGGAAATTTGACTGGAGCTCTAGGAGTGTTTTGTTTTGTTTTGTTTTAATGCAAACTTTAAAAAAACAAAGATTTTATTTATTTATTTTGTGGTGTAAGGGAGAGAAAGAGAGCACCCAAGCCACCCAGGTGCTCTTAAAGCAAACTTTTAATTGAAGTATAACACACAACAAAGTGCACAAATTGTAATCTCATGCTGGATGAATTTGCACCAAATTGACACTGTGTAACCTTCTCCCAGACCCAGGAACAGACCAGTCCCAGTACCTCAGCTTATGCTCCCTTCCTCAAGGTTAACACTATCTTGATTTCAATTTTTTTTTGCCCCCTCCCCCCAAGCCTTGACTTTTAATGCCTTGCTCTGTGTTATGCATATTTTTTTGTTAGCCACCCTTCCCTTTTAGAGGCTGCATCACACAGGTTATTGACTATCTCCTGCAGAGGGCAGAAACCCCATCTGTCTTACTCTCGCTGCCTCCCCTGCCATCCCTAACAAACGACTGAAGGCAAAGGCTGGAGAGAGGGGAGGCCAGCCTGTGACTCTTGTCAGGTGTGTCATGTTCAGGGTCAAGGAATAAAATTCTCTCTTTCAGAGGTCCCTAGTCTCCTCAGGCCTTCTCTGTCACTTGCCTCTGCCTCATGGGGTCCCTTCCCAGGTTCCTTTCCTACCCTTGGATAGGGTTTTCTGAAGATAAACCCAATGCCTTGAGGCAAAGGACAGGAGTGCCTGGAAGGAGGTAGCTGGTGGTGCTGCCCCTGCTGGGCTCCTGTGGGATGTGGGAGCCCGTTCTGCCCCAGGGAGCTTCCAGCCCTGCTGGGGCTGAGACAGGGTCTGGGTGATGTAGGGCCTCATCCTGCTCTGGTTTTGTTTTCCTTCCAGGTCAAGACAAAGAGGTGTGGGCAGGCCGCTGGGCCGGCTGGTGCCATCCTTGCCATCATGGCAGGTAAGGACAGGGTCATGTAGACAAGACATGCAAATGAGCAGAGGGTGGGTGGCCCCCTTCCTAGTCTCCTTATCCCCTTTAGTTTTTGGAGGTCACGTTCTTTCTGTCCTCCCATCCCTGGGCTTTCCCTAGCTCCCCTCTGAGGCGTGTCTGTCTGACACCATCAGCCTGACACTGTCTAGCTCTCTGACCGTGGGAACCCGAGACTGAGAACCCTGAGGCTCTAGTCCTGCCGGCCATCTGGCTGATAAGCAGCAGAGGTGGCTCAGTCCCTGTCCCCTCTGTCATCACTGCTCTTTAATACTCTGAGACCCTTTCCTTCAGATTTCTGAATTGTTGGCTTCCAAAGGCTCAGGTACAGAATGCGGGAGCTGGAGGGACCTTTAGAGACAGTCTGGCTCAAGCCCCGCCCACCCCCCCTGGATAAAACGAGAACATGGATATTGGAATGGACACGGGAACCCCTTCTCCAGGCTCACCCATCCTGCTTCATCTGCCTGGATCTGGACAGCATTTATTGTTTTCTTTCTGAGAGACAGCAACACTGGCTCAGGGCCTTTGATTACTTTGGGAACCTCCTAGCAGAGGAAGTGGGGATGGCTGGGAGGGGTTAGCAGTGTAGCCTGGGACCTCAGGGGCCAGGGGTGGGGGACTGCTGAAACTAGGGCAGGAGGCTCATATTGGGTTATCGGGGAGGGGACCATTCAAGGTGATGCTGTGCCATATGCTTCACCCACAGAAAAAGTGAACAACTTCCCACCATTGCCCAAATTCATCCCCCTGAAGCCATGTTTCTACCAAGACTTTGAGGCAGACATTCCTCCCCAGCATCTCAGCATGACCAAGCGCCTCTACTACCTCTGGATGTGTGAGTGCTGTGGGATGGGGGTGGGCCGTGGAGGGCGGGGGGAGGAGGGAGGGAGGCTGGAGGGTGCTGGGCACCAGGTGGGGTGGGGTGCTGCAGGCCCGGCTGTCCATCAGCCCCACTTGCAGTATCTGCATGGGCCATCTCCCAGCAGCCTCTTCACGTGGGCCAACCCCCATATGGACCCCAGTTTCCCTCATCCCCCCACCCTCCACTTCCCATTCACAGAGCATCTGGATGAGGGTCTCTGTCCACAGGATCATTTCTCTTTTCCTTTTCTCCCTTCCCTTTCCCACTGGGGTAGTTTTCCAGGGAGCCAGTGGTGGCTGCCAGGACCTTGGGTTCTGGATGCAGAGAGGAATCCTTGTCTTGAAGCCACATTTGTCTTGCTTTCTTTGGAAAACTGCTCAGAGAAAATAGCATTAACTGGGAGTTGGGAGATACGGGATTCAACTGGGCTGGTTGTCCTACTCCCCAAGCAGCAGGTTCCTCACTTATAGAAAGAGGGTGTTGGCTCAGTGATCACTATGGTTCCAAGGAGTTCTGCGTTGTGTGGTCTATACTTTACTAAGAATGTAGAGTTCTAATGTTCTACAGTGTTGAGGTCCAAAGTGTCAAAGTCCTCGTTGCTGATGGTTAGTGGCAGGTTGGTGGGAAAGTGTCATCTTAGAGGGATGGCACTTGGCTGTGCCCAGGCTAGTCAAAGGTACCTTTAGGCGTGTACAAGGAAGGCAGGCTGACTTTCCCATGCTGGGTACTGGCCTCAGGGAAGCTTAAACCTACAGTGTGACCACAGTCAAGGTCTGTCACATGTGATGTTGCCTTGAGTCTGCCCACACTTAGCTGCCAACCTGAGGAAGTGATTGCTTGTGCCCAGAAGAGGTAAAGAATGCTATCTTTGCAGGTTCTTCATGGGGTGGTAGAAGGAGTGCGGAGATAGACTCTGTTTCAAGTCCTGGCTTGGCCTTTAGTGGAGAAGGCTTCTTCTCTGTGTAACGTGAGGGAAGGAAGAGATGGGGGCAGGTGGAGGTAGGTCTGTAGATGTTGGGAAGAGAATGAAGAGGTCACCTCTGATGGCTTCTATTTTTTCCCATCAAATGTGATGTAGAAGTGGGGATGGGAACTTTGAGGAAAGTGGGATTAGAATGAGAGCACCTTTGTGGACAGAAGGTGAGGACGCTATCCAAAGACACATGACCCCTAAGATTTCTGGGCCACGCGCAGGGTTCATTTGAGGTTGGCTGATGTGAATTTATAGTCCCACCAGGCTTCTCTGTAGGCTCCTTTCCTAGCAACGTTAAGCTCTGGTACAGATGGGAGTTGTGTTCATCCCGGGGGAGGGTCACCAAAAGACAAGGCAGGGGAGAGCATTAGGAAACATGTAATGAACTATGGAATCTAAGCGGGACAGGGAGAGAAATAGAGATGAAAAAAGCTCAGTGGCCACGATAATGGATGTCTGTTCCAAACAGGGGGTACAATAATTACAATAGAGGAACTAGAACCTCTAGCTAGAACCTCCCTGCCTCTAGCTAGAGAGAGAGGGATGGGACTGGGAAGAGAGGTGTTAACCAATATAGAGACAGGTTAATGTCTGTTCTATGTAAAGAGCAAATAAAATCACTTCTGGGAGTTCTGGAGTTCCGGGAAACTGGGGTGCAATGAACAGAGATGGAGGAAATGCAGCTGAAGTGCAGAAGAAGAAATGCTCACCCTTGTCGTGAGGGACCCTGAGGTGGGTGTACCTACACAGGTGACAGCATTGTCCCGCCAGACTTGGGGATCACCCCACTTGGCCCTGGGATCTGGGAACTCTGCGCCTGAGAAGATCTCATCCAGGAGCTGGATTTAAGGGCTATAAATATCTTCCTAAGTCCTCACTAGGCACCTGCCGGATTCTTTGCTCCCAGGGAAATGCAAATGATCCTTGAGATGCTTAAGGGCTCTATTCAGAAGCCACTACCGGATGCCTGGTTGTTGGAGGCCAAGATGGAGGGCCCCCCCAGCCTTTGTTTATTCAGCAGGTCTTTGTGGAGCCTTAAAGGGACTCAGCCAAATGTTTGAGGAAGGGAGTATCCTGATGTCAGAAGCCCTGGGTGTGTGGTAGTGCCAGCACGAGTCTTTGAGGTTTCTGCTGACTGTGACTTGGTGATCCTGTGATTCTGAGTTCAACTAGAGAATATGGGCACAGAGGGGTAGGAGCCTTTGTTCTGCCCCTGGGGAGCTTCTGGTGTGGTTGATGGGCTGGAATTTGTATTTGGGGAACTGTGCATGAGAGCAGCGCAGGTCTGCAAGAGATCAGAGGGATGGGACACAAATAAGACTGCAGTAATGAAGGAAGGTTCTGTGGAGGAGGTGGCATGGTCTGAGAGATGAATTAGATAAAGACTAAGATCCCAGCCACTGCTGCCTGCCCCGTGTAAGAGCAGGGCAAATGGTACAAACGGTTTGAAGAGAGGTTTCTACAGGACTTTTACTTTCCACTTTTTGTGCCCCTTGCAAGAGGAGATGTTGAGGTTTCCTGTACCTTGGTCTTGGTGACTACTGTGAGTCTGGGAGGGCCAGGGGCTGAGGCCATTCTTATAAGGAGAAGAACATTTCTACCACCTGGAGCCTTTGGGGGCCCTTCAGTGGGGCTTAATTGGACTGAGGTTCTGGGTTCCTGCTCTGGAGACTCTGTTCTTTGGATTTCTCAGCTCCCTAGGAATGGGTTTGGGGAGGGGAATTGTTCTAAGCTCCCAGCTTTCTTTCTTACAGTCTACTCTTTCTGTGTGTGTATGTATGTGTGTCTCATGTATCTGTGTGTATGTGTGTGTATTCACTGATGTGGGTTGTGGGTACGAATCTCTGTAAATGTGGTTTTCATGTACGTTTGTGTGTATCTCCGTCTCTGTGCATTATGCTGTTTCCATGTGTTTGATTGTGGGTCTGTTGAATTATGGGTGTGTGTGTGTCCATGTCTGGGTGCTCACGTGTCTCTGCATGTGCCGGGGTGTCTGTGTGCATGCATGTGCTCCTGGGTCTGCAGTGAACAGCGTCACGCTGGCCGTGAACCTGGTGGGCTGTCTCGCGTGGCTGATCGGAGGCGGGGGAGCCACCAACTTTGGCCTCGCCTTTCTCTGGCTCATCCTCTTCACACCCTGCTCCTACGTCTGCTGGTTTCGGCCCATTTACAAGGCCTTCAAGTAAGTGGTTGGTACTGACCCCAGCTCCTAACCTTGTCTCTTTGCCCATCTCCCCTATTTCTTCTTCTCTGTATATTTTCTCACTTTCGTTTGACAGCCCCCCCAAACTCACTTTCACTTGTTTACCCTCAGCTCAGACTGCCTAGTAGGATGTGGGCTTCCTGAGAATTCAGTGCTGGGGATGAGGGAGCTGGGAGTCAGAGCCTTGGTTCCCTCTTTCCTCACTCCTCACTTCCTTGGGTGGGCATCACATAGAAGTTAGGCCTCTCTTAGCTTTGCCTTCCCCAGGCAGCTGTATGTCAGATTTGCCAATGGGGCCACCTGTGTCGGTGGAGCTGCTTATCTTGGCATCTGTGGGGCTAGCTGATTTGGTACCAAGTGGATATCTATCCATGTGCTAACGGAATTAGTCATCCATGTACTACAGACACTATGTGCCAATGATGTCATCCAACTCTGTGCTAAAGGGACCATTCATCCATGTACAAGTGGGGCTAACTGTCTTGGTGCCAATGGGTGTCGACCTTTATAAAAGGGATTTTCAATCTTGGTGCCAATGGGACTGTTCATCCAGGTACCAACAAGGCTATCTGTTTTGGTGCCAATGGAGAATCATCTCAGTGCTAAACGGGGCCTCAATATTTTTGCCATTCCATCTGTATGCCAATTAGGCTACTGTTTGGAGCTGGTTGGGTTCCATTCTTCTATCAGTGGGGCTTTCTGTCTCTGAGCTTATCCATCCATGTACTGGTGGATCTAGATATATTGGTGCCAGTAAGGCTGTCTATCACCTTGACAATGGGGTCATTTATTCTTGCCCTAATTGACCCATCTACTTCTATGCCAGTGGGGCCAACTATCCCTGTACTGTCCCATATGGTGGTCCATTTTTAAGGAGATCTCTCCCTATGTAATGATGCTCACACAAGACTAACACATGGAAACTTGCAAAGATTCATGTAAACACTGTTCCATGTTTGCCTCTCAAGGCCTTTAAGTGTCTTCTGTCCATTGCGTACTCATTTAAACTTGGAAGTTCTGGGGGCTCTTGAAGACAGGGGAAGGCTTCGCCCTCTGCCCAGGTAATGAGAGTCCTCTTCTCTGCTGCAGGACTGACAGCTCCTTCAGCTTCATGGCGTTCTTCTTCACCTTCATGGCCCAGCTGGTCATCAGCATCATCCAAGCCGTGGGCATCCCAGGCTGGGGCGTCTGGTAAGACATTGGGATGTGTGGGATGGCCCCAGGGCTGGCATGGGTGGCACCTTGCGTGTGTCCTTTGTTTATGCCTGTGTGTTAGCTGCTTGGCCTGCGAGAGGATTCAGTGTAGTGTAGTAGACGCAGGCACAGCAGCAGAGGAGTGGTTTTTGGGAGTTCCCAGGGATGGTAGGCATCATGGAAGAACCCAAGGGAAGGAAACCTTATGTCTGAGGAGTTTGTCTCCTGAGCCATGGGAAAAGATTCTTTTGAAACACTGCCACAGGCCCTGTGGCTGGTCTTTTTGCATCCAATGATATGGCCCCTCCCTGTGACAATGAGATGGCTCCTGGCTGTGGTGGTGGGGCTCCCGGTTACCCCTCAACATGCCGGCGGCCCACAGCTGGCCTCTTCCTGCAGTGGCTGGATCGCTACCATCTCCTTCTTCGGAACAAATGTTGGCTCAGCAGTGGTGATGCTCATTCCCACCATCATGTTCACGGTTGTGGCGGTGTTTTCCTTCATTGCCCTCAGCATGGTACGTGGTCACTTCAAGGCTGAGAGGGTGGCTTTGGAAAGGGGCTGTGATCTGGGACAAACCCTCCTCCATATTACAGGAGGACCTGGAGGTCTTCCAAGGGACTCACTCTAGAATGGCTTGGCGGACTTTGCTCCTAGTACACAGGGCGGGTATGGGAGGGAGGATTGGCTCTTACAGGGACTTGTCTCTGGCTTCCAGGTTTTTCCTGGATGGGCTGCCCCTTCCCTTCGATTAATCCTTCCTTGTGCTCCTCCTCCTACAGGTTCATAAATTCTACCGGGGCAGTGGGGGAGTTTTCAGCAAAGCTCAGGAGGAGTGGACCACGGGGGCATGGAAGAACCCACACGTGCAGCAGGCGGCCCAGAATGCAGCCATGGGGGCGGCCCAGGGTGCCATGAATCAGCCGCAGACTCAGTATTCCGCCACCCCCAACTACACGTACTCCAATGAGATGTGAGCCAGCCGAGCCAACCAGGAGGGCAGGGCTGGGGGTCCGTGGGACGGGGACTCAAGCCACATTGTCGGTTGTGGTGACCAAGCAGGGTTCCCCCCTCCCTTTTCTCCTCCCCAACTTTGTACAAAGAATCAGAGTTATATATATATATATATATGTATATGTCTCCCCCCTTTCCCTGCTCCTTTGGATTCTGTTCTCAGTACTCTGAGAGCTGTGGGCTGCACGTGGAGCTGTCCCGTGCAGTGGTAGCCATGTATGTGTCCCCTTGTGAAGTAGTATGCAGTGGAGGTCTCTGTTGTTGTGGTGCTAGATGTATGTTTAGAACTAAACCAGCCCCCACCCTCCACCAGGCTGCCCCCTCTGACCTTGCCCTGGAGACCCCTTATGGACCAGGGGGAGGAATAGCAGAAAGCCTGGCCCCCTCCCCAGGGTTATGAGCTAAAACTGTCTCCACTTTCGGTCTCACTGGGAAGCAACAGTATTTAGCACTTATGGGGGTGGGTAGGTAGTAGGGTGGGGACAGGCCAGGGATCTTCCTTTGCTCCTTCGGATCTGGTCTCCTCCCCCTCCCTTCCCTCCTCCTGGTGTCAGATTCCCTGTGGCTTCTTTTTCTTGCCCAGGGTCTCTCCCATCCCCATGTGGCTTTTCTTTGTCTTTCCCAAGGCCAGGTGTCCCAGTGGTATATGCTCCTGAGACAGCCCATTCCCAGATCAAGGAAGAAGACAGGAGTGAGCCTTAGGCGTGATGTGGGAGGGTACACGGCTGGAGATGCACAGCCCACCTGGGTACCTCACTCCCAGGGAGTGGAAATGCTGGGTCATCTCAGAGCTTGGCCTGCAAGGGGGGGGGCTCCTTTCTTCTCTACCCTGCTTCCCCTCCTCTTCCCAGAGCCCCCTTGAGACCCTCTGCCTATGTCCCTCCCCGTGCCCCCAGCTGCTAGCCTACCCCCATCCCATGCTAGGTGGCATCTGTCATCTGTGAGGTCCAATTCCATTGCCTTCTCTGAAGAGCTGGGTGGTATCCAAGTAATTTTCAGGTATAAAGGTACGGCTGGAGCAGAGGATATATAAATAATTATTGGTCCCTGAGTGAGTTCTGACTGGCCCAAGGCCACTGGGCAGGTACGAGGTATCTCTGAATGACCATTGGATTCCTGGGAGCAGATAGCTGTTCTGCTTGGGTCTGGTAGAGGGGCGGGCTCAGAGGGCTGGGCCTGGAGGGAAGATGGGAGGAGAAGGCAGCCAGGACCCAGGGAGAGGAGAGCCTGCCTCCTCCCACCCCAGCTTGCTTTTAGTCACAGAGCAGTTCTGGGCACTTGAACTCAGGGCCCAGGAAGAAGCTCATGCTCAGTCCTATCCCTGAGCACAGTGGCTGGAATGGGGTTTCAGATTAGGTGGGGTGGGAGGGGACGCCTTCTGACATTTTTTTTTTTCCCCCCAAATCAAGATCACCTACCCCCTTCTGCCTGTTAGACTTGGTCTTTGGACCTTTCTCACCCCGTCAGAACCCGCTTTCCCTTGCAGGGTAGTGATTTAAGGCTACCTGGGGCTACTTGGGGCTGTTCTGTTCCAAGCATTGTGAAAATGTTGCTGGTAGAGGTCCTAGCTCTTTCTGAGGCCTAGAGGAAGTGGACTTTTTTACCCAAAGAGCAGCTGCCTGTTTTCTATCCTCCCTTCTCCTGTCTGGAGGAGATTTCAGGCTATTTGACCTGAAAATTTTGGCCAGCCCAGCTTGGTCACTCTGGGTTGGCTCCAGCTGGGAACCCAACACCTGTGCTTCCAGGTGCCATCCTGAGCTTTGAGCTCCAGGCACTTCATTTTTCCTATAAGGGGAGCCAAGTCTTCTGAAAAGTTCTCTTCCTAATGGTCCCTGATGCTTGGGCCAGAGTATGACTGACTCTCTGCTCTACCATTTTCTCTCCAGAAAGCAGTTGTCCCAGCCTCTATACCTAAAAAGAGACTCTATGTCTAGGTTTTCTTCCCTTTTCCTTTCCCCTACCCTAGACCTCTGGCTCCCTTTCTCTTAGTGTATCTGGTAGCTCCAGGAGGCCTGTGTGGTAGCGCTCATTCCTGTTGGATGCCATCTGCAGTCAATTTCCTGTCCTCCTTGCCTCTCTTCTTTCCTGGCCCAGACCTATATGGCCACGCCCTGGCTCTGCTCTTGGGAAGGCCTGCTACCTGTGTGTGACCCAGCTTGTCCAGGCCCTGGGATGCTGCATCTCTAGGCAACTATGCACTTTCCTAGGGAGGGAACCAGTATGAGAATTGGGGGCTGGGCATGAATTCATCTCCGCTGGATGATCTGTCTTGGGGGTGTGATGGAGGAAGGCCCAGGTCACTTCTGGGAATCCTCAGGTCTGGCCAGCCAGTGACCTGCTTTTGCATTTTGCTGGTGCCTACTGCTCCTCCTTGTTTCTGGGAGACACAGACCATTGTCCGCCTGGCAGTTGACCTGCCTGAGCTGTCTGTCTGTGGTAATTGAGTGAACCATAATAAAGGGGAACATTTGGCCCTGTGTGTCCTGCTGCGTCATGTGTCTTCATGTGGGCCTGTGTGGAGCCTCACTGTGGGCTGTGGGGCATGGAGGTAGGGTGGGTCAGATGGGTCTGTGCCTGTCATTCCCGGGGGCCAAAAGTCACACACTTCTGTGTGATTCTTTCTGAGGCAGCCTTGAATAGGCCTTGAAATCATCACAAAGGCCTCCTGCCTGTTGGAAGGAGTTCTGAATTGCCTGAGGAGGAGGTGGAAGGCTGGATTCATAGGGGAGAGGTGGTTTGGTTCAGATGCAGACAAAGGCAAGGGTAGAACACAGAGGGCACCCCCCCAGCTCTCACTGATGGAGAATGGCAGAGGATTGAGCAGCCTCAGCACACAGAGCTTGTGGGGGTCTTGATGCTGGATAATGAAGAAGGCAGTGAGGTGTACCCAGTATGCTTTCTCCTGCCGCTTTTCCTTTGCCAACGCTGTGCCTTCCATTTGGAGACACTTCAGCTAAGCTTATGGCCATACTTCAAGATTCACCTTGATTGACTCCTCTGAGAGGGCTTCCCTGCCTCTAGTTTTTTGGTCCTTCTGATTGTTCATGGAGGATCTTATTCTGTAATTTCCTGTCCCCCTGCTTGTCTGAACAGCAGGGACACTGATTTAGCTCCGTATTCTGTGCATTTAAAACAGGAGAGGTTCCGCAAATGTTCAGTATAAAGTGCCCCAATGATGAGCAGTGTGTCTGTGTGGGATAAAGGTGTGGGGTGAGGAGGTCAGGCAATTAGGCCAGACCCCGAAGAGGGCACCAGCACTGCTAAGAACAGCAACCGGATGTTCGCGGCAGGATTCTCTCGACTGGACTAAAACGACCAGAGACAGAGAAATAGACTACAGCTCCCAGAAGGCTGCGCGACACGTAGGCAGTCGGGCGCCCTCGAGAAACTACGTGGTAGGCGGAAACAGTGGGAAGGGCGGCTGAGATATCGCGATGTTTGGGGCCGGCCCGAGACGCGTCAGGCGTGGGTGAGGAATCTAAGGGCGTTCGGAGGCTGTGTCCTTTCCGCCCCGCGGTGGGGAGACGCTGGGAACTTCGCTGACTGTCGGTCCGCGACTGTTTGTGCGTGACCTTCCTTTGGCCCGCGCGCGCGCGTGTATGTGTGTGAAGGCTGTGGGTCTGCGGGGGTGTCTGACCTCAGTTTCCTATCTCTGCCCGTGAAGCTCAGCTCGCCACTGTGGGTTGGCGGCTGTGTCTGTGTGGGTAGTGTCGAGCCTTTGGGACTGTACTTACCTGCCTGCCGGCGCATTTGGGACCTCTTCCTGGCTCGAGTTTGGAGTGGGGGATTTGTACCTGTGTTCCCACCCCTGCTTTGTGCTGCACTGCGACTCTTCAGTGCCGTTTAAACTAGTTTAAAAGGTGGCCCCATCAGTTCCCCTTATTTTTAAAATTGGTAAAATAGAAAAAGGAAAGCCTTGGTACGTTGGAATTATATCCCCTAGATCCGCCTAAAAGTGCTGATGGTTTTTAAAATTAGAATGAGACTAAATTTTGCCGAAGAAAAACTTCCTACTGTCCTTTAAAGGCCTGTACTGGATGATAAGCAGGAGAGATTGCTATAGTTGGGGAACTGGTGAATGTCTTGGGAGCAGGGTTTTTTCCCCACATCTCTGGCAGTGGCTGTAACTAGCTTGCTAGTAGGCTATGTGTGTGACCATGATACTTAGTTAATATACGATATATAGCAATATAACAATATTATATTATTAATGTAATATAATATAACAATACTATATAATGTGTTATACAACGTATATTAATGTGATACTGAAATATATAATATATACAATATATATAATAAAAATATATCATATACCCTATAGTATATGTATATATCCTCAACATGTGGACTTGAGGAATGCCTAAATGGGATTACAGAAGCTGCAGAGTCAAACATGCCTGCCTCTAGTGACAGAGAAGAGCAGTTTTAGCAGAATTCCAACGGCTTGAGCTCTCTTGAGTTCGTTGCCTTACCTTGGGGACAGGGATTTAAAGTGCCCTATAGCCTTTTAATATCTTTGGATTGGGGAGCAGGGTGACATTTTGGGGAACTAGAAGTTGCTCATTATTAGGGGGGCAGAGTATAGTGCATTGACTATTGGGAGATAGGGCCAGAGCAAAAGCCTGGGGCCGGGAGTGAGGGGCTTTGACATTAAGTTGAAGATTATAATCTCTTAATGGATCCTGGATCCCTGTTCCCCCAGTCTTCCATGTTTAGTTCTGCTTTGTTCTAGGCCCCAGCCTCTCACTGTTCTTGTGTTGGGCAGTGTTTGTACTGTCTGGCTGTTTTTTAGCCCTAGTTATGTGAGGCTCCACATATTCCCCTATTGTGACTGGCAGGTGTTCTTGAAACCTTTACTTAACTCTGCCTGCCCTAGTTAAAGTCAGCAGAGAGACTTACACATCACAAGCTTGCCATAAGCAAGCTCTGGCTCTGCCTTTTTTTTTTTTTTTTTTTTTGAGTAAGAGAGCAAGACAGTGCATGAGCAGCAGGGGGAGGGGCAGAGAGAGAATCTTAAGGAGACTTCACGCTCTGCGTGTAGCCTGATGCAGGGCTTGATGTGGGGCTCGATCTTATGACCCTGGGATTGTGACCTGAGCTGAAACCAAGAGTCCCACACTTAACCTTCTGAGCCACCCAGGTACCACTGTCTGGTCCTGTCTTTTTAAGGGATAGAGAACCTGCCATTTTTCTGGTTGTGGCTTACCAACATGACTGATGTCCTGGGAGCTTGAGGCTCAGTAATCAGAACCTTCAGCCCTTATAACCTCTCTGTGATAACTCTTTCTGCTCAAGAGTTCTTAGGAGTCTAGCAAAGCCCAGAAAAATCAGGCACTGTCTACAGCTACCTTGGCTGTGCAAGTAGGTGGTTCTAACAGGAACTGGCTAGAGTAACAGACTTACTAGTTTGGGATTTGATCTTTTTTGAGAATGAACATAAAGACTGCTAGCTATTACACTTCACGAGACTGTTAGGTTGAACCAATTTGACTTTGCTTTCAAATGTTGGTTAAATTATCCACTTTCTGTTACTCAAGTACTTCTTCCCTACTCCCAACACCCAACCCACACACACTTTTCTCTGAAGGTAGGTAGGCTTTGGTCCTTATTGGTCCTTAGCAAGTCTTGCTCAGCAGGCTAAGTGGTAAATCTTGGGCTATACCACCCAGTGTGTGGGGAAGTAATTGAAATCCCCAACATGGCTTCATGCCAGAATTTTTTTTTTTTTTTTAAGATTTATTTATTAGAGAGAGTATAAACAGGGAGGAGCAGAGGGAGAGGAAGAGAGAGAATCCTCAAGCAGATGCCCTGCTGAGTGTGGAGCCCCTACTCAGGGCTCAATCCCAGGACCCTGAGTTCATGCCCTGAGCTGAAATCAAGAATTGGCCGCTGAACAAACTGAGCCACCCAGGCACCCTGTTCCCTTGATTTAACTGATGGCTTTCAGTAACCTGTTTCTTAGGAATGATACCAGCTTGATGTAGAGGAGGTTTGTGGGCTGCAGAGATGAAGTTCAGCCTCTGGTTTGGCAGGAGTCTCCCTGTCCTGGCACCAGTGAGCTGGGGTGGGACGGGGTTGGGGTTTGAGCTTTAGCAGGTAGGTTTCCCCAGAGAGTCAAGAATGCCTCCATGGCCTACTGAGGGTGCTCATCAGTATGCTGATCTGGGAAGGCGCTGGCTGATAGGCCATCTAGAGCTTGCCATGTGCTGAAACAGGCTCCCCAAGCTCTGGAGTAGACTTGTTTCTGGTTTGGGCAAGCAAGGCCCTGGCTGAGGCCCTGATTTAGAGCAGATACTGAAACAGAGCTAGCAAATGGAACTTCGGGGAATTCTTGCTCTAGGGAACTGATCTGTGCTTAACTCCTGCTGATTAATCCCTGCGTCTGGGCCTCTGGGAGATCTTTGTGGGCAAGGGCTCATGTAGGTGTGTGCCTGAGGCCTGAAGGCAGATACTGGGCGAAGAGGCCCTCAGGAGCCAAGGAGCCTCTGGAGTGAAGAGGAAGCCCCTGTGGGTGTGCAGCCTCGGAGGTAGCCATTGGGTGATTGAGATAACTTCCTTCTTGATGTTTGCCTTGGTTTCCCCTCCTACTGCTGATTCTGCCCATTTTGAGTCATCTCGCAGGACTCTTATACAGAGAGCCCTTATATACATCGACTTTCATACATTGACTCAGAAGTTTCTACTGAAAGGAGCTTCAGAGATCACCTGGTCTTACCTCTGTATTTTTCAGATGAAGATACAGGTCCAGGGAGGGAAGTACCGTGGGCCAAGGTCACACACCAGCTCAGGAGCACAACGATGGATGGGGTCCAGGGCTCCTGATGTACCAGCTGGGCTTTTGTGCCAGTGTCCTGTGCCCCACGCCCACCCTGCTTCAGAAGGTACAGTTCATTATTCCTCCAGCAGTGGTTCAGGACCTATCAGGTGCCTGGCTGTTGATGATTAGACCTGGTCACACATTCAGGGAGCTTGTTGGTGGCAGTGGTGGTGGTGGGGAAGTGGAGAGGGAGAGGCAAGGAAACACGGAAAAAATGGAATCACTAATTATTACCAGGCAGGTGCATCCCAGAGAAAAGCCTATCTCAAATGATTTCGGGTGTGACTCCTGTCTTCTCAACTCATCTACAGATTCCCCAAAGGCAGTGGTGTGTCTTGAACAATTCCTTTGCCCAGTGCTAGATGTCATTGGCCCTCAGTGATTGTTGCTGATGGAGGGGGCACGTTTTGCTGGCCCAGCTTGCAGAGTGTAGGTTTTGGTGTGTCCATCAGCTGTATTATCTGGGGCACTCACTCCTAGCAACATCTGAGGGCCAGAGGGAAAAAAACCAAGCAGCTGGTCCCACGGGAGTGGCCAACATCCCCTTCATGCTTGTTTCGTCCTGGGCTTAGGTTTGTAGAGGGGTGTCCAGTTTGATCTTCAGGGACAGGGACAAAGATGCAAATGTCTCCACTCCCCGGATCATCTGAGTCTTCCGTTGCTTTGGGTTTCCCACCTCTCAGGCTCCCTGAACCCATGCCATTGTGCTACTCCCTTCAGTCAGTCCAGCATCCTCCTGTCTCCACCTTAGGGCCCCCTCCACACTTGGCACCAGCACTACCTTTCTAAAATGAAAACTCACCTTGGCCCTCACCACCCTTCACTCTTCCCTTGACCTGATTACAACCTTACCTCCTGCCACCCCCTACCTCCCATCAAACTTTAGCCTCACTCCTAAGCCATTCCTTGTTCCCCAAACTTGCCACCCTCCTTAGGCCTCTTCACCTTTGTGAGATTTTTCCTTCTTGCATGGTTCTTTCCTTCTTTCTCTGGGAAACGTACTGGTCCTTCAGGACCCAAGCTGTCCTTGTTCGGGTCTCTGACTTCCTCAGATGGTTAATCTTGGGCAGCCACAGCCCCCAGTAAAGACCTTCCTCACAACACTGGGCCGAATTACACGGTACCTGACCTCATCAAATCGTGTGCTCCCAGCCACTGGGGCTGGTCACCCCTCAGTAACCCCAGCATCTGGCCCAGGGTCCTCAAGATAGTTTGGTTGAACGTATGAGTGAAGTGGGTGCCCCTTACTCTGCTTTTAGATTTTAAGTCCTGACAGAGCCTTGTGGAGGCCCATCCTGGTAGGCTCCTGGGATTCGAAGCTGTTAGACCCCACATGGAATCCAGTGCCTCGTGTCCAGCTGCTGCACCCTTGGTGAAGAAGCAGTTCCATGTTCTCGTGGGTGTCACTGGGAGCGTTGCAGCCCTGAAATTGCCTCTTCTGGTGTCTAGGCTTTTGGACATTCCTGGCGTGAGTATGCTTCTTAGCCAGTATGGCAGTCTGATGGTGGAGAGCTTCTGCTCCTGGGGCCAGGCCATTTTTATGCAGTGCACGGGTTTTTTTTGTTAATGATGGTGTTTTTGGAAGCCCTCCATGTGCATTAGTGTGTAGTAGGGGAGGCAGTGGAAGATAGTCCAGTATAACTGGGAGCTAGATGAGAGGGTATGGACAGTGTGAGGGGAGACTTGGAAAGGAACACTGTGCTGAATGGAGGGTTTGGGTTCCCATATGCTGACCCTGGTTCCCTGAGATTCTGGTGTGGGAAAAGGCTGGCTGGAGACATGGAACACATTTGCAGTGTCCCCTTGCTGCCTTGGGTGCCCCACCCGCACTTCATCTTGAACACTGTGGCTCTGTTCTCCCTCCTTGTTAGATACCATGGCTGTCCTGTCTGCCTAGATGCACTGGAATGTCAGGGGTACTCTGCTGCCTGCAGCTCTGGTTTCAGACTGCTTCAGGTGTTCAGAGATGCTAGGGGGCACCACAGTGTATTGGGGGTGAGGGAAACCTCCATTTTGATCAGTTATATATATATATATATATATATATATATATATATATATATATATATATATTTTTTTTTTAAAGATTTTATTTATTTGACAGAGATCATGAGTAGGCAGAGAGGCAGGCAGAGAGAGAGGGGGAGGAAGCAGGCTCCCCGCTGAGCAGAGAGCCCGATGCAGGTCTTGATCCAGGACACTGGGATCCTGACCTGAGCTGAAGGCAGAGGCCCAACCCACTGAACCACCCAGGCGCCCCTATATATATTTTTATATATTGAGGTCCTGGGGCAGATTTTTCTCGGGAAAAGTTCAAGGCTTTTTTTTTTTTTTTTTTTAAAGATTTTATTATTTATTTATTTCACAGACAGAAATCACAAGTAGGCAGAGAGGCAGGCAGAGAGAGAGAAGGGAAGCAGGCTCCCTGCTGAGCAAGAGCCCGATGCAGGGCTCGATCCCAGGACCCTGAGACCATGACCTGAGCCGAAGGCAGAGGCTTTAACCCACTGAGCCACCCAGGCGCCCCAAAAGTTCAAAGCTTTAAACAATGTGAAAGCCGGCAGGTACTGACCTCATTTCCTTGTCTGGTCTCCAAGGTCTGTTGAACTCCCACTGCCTACACTCCACTCTAATGGCCCTTGCTTTGGCATGGCCCCTGCCAGGCTGTGCTGTTGTCCTTTTCCTCTGCCTCTCTAAATTCTGCACAAACACTTTACAGGAAAACCTTCCTGGCTTGCTTCGGCCCATGTGGCATTGTTCTCTTCGTTTTAAAACTCATTTGATGAGGGGCACCTGCCTGTCTCGGTAGAGCATGCGACTCTTAAGCTCCAGGTTGTGAGTTCGAGCCCCACATTGCACATAGAATTTATTTAAATAATAAAATACTTAAAAAAAAAAACCCCAACTCATTTGATTTTTTTTTTTTAAAGATTTTATGTATTTGTGTGAGAGAGAGCTCAGAGGGAGAGTGAGAAGGAGAAGCAGACTCCCTGCTGAGTAGAGAGGCCGAATTAGGGCTTGATCCCAGAGCTCCCAGGATGCTGAGATCATGACCTGAGCCAACGGCAGAGGCTTAACCCACCGAGCCACCCAGTCACCCTCATTTGATGTATTAAAGAAAAACCTGAGATGGGCTGTAAGGTGGTAAAAACAGGGTTTATTCAGAAAAACTATCACAATAAGGGAAAGAGACCTCAGCAGAGAACTGGGCTTGATTCCAAATACAACAGGGAAAAGTGGGGGTTTATAGGCAAGGAGCAGGTGGAGGGCAGTGGATGGAAAGTTACTAAGAGGAAGTATCAGGAGTAAGGAGGGTTCTGGCTAACTGTCCTGACAGGATTCTTGGTGCAGGCAGGCCAAGGTGACCTGTCATCACGTGGGGGTTGTTGAGGGTTGAGGAGCCCCATGAGATACCCAGGCTGATCAGATAGCGAGAGTGGGGGATTCTGGCCAAACCTGCTTAACAGGAATCTTGCTCTTAAGGATCAGGCCCCAGGATGAGCCTAATCAAAAAAATGGTGTAGAGGAGCCTGAGTAGAGTTTGGTCTAGGAGAGAATCTTGAACAGGGTGTGAGGAATCTTAGGTTGGCTTTGACATTGCTCGTGCTGTTGCACATTACTTTTGTGGAGCGCACTGCTGGGCCCATGCTGCGCTGTTCCTTGTTGTCTGTGCCACCTCATGTGGTTGCCCAGTTGCTTGTACCAGTGTGTCCAGCAGGGGGCAGTGCTCCCTTGCTGATGACCATGTCAGGGCTGAAGGCAGGGGTGAGCAATCTTTTTTCCCCTCCTCTTACTTTCCCCAAACTTATAGTGAGAAAGTCAGCCTTTCACCCTACCCCTCATACTGCCACAAGCAATGAAGCAGGCAGCCAGGGATGCCACCAGGCCAGAAGGGGGGAAGGAGGTGAGTCTCGTGCTGCTGGGCAGCACCCTCTGTGGCCTGGTCCCTCTCCCCTGCAGGCCCAGAACTGTTGGTAGGAGCTGGCTCCCTAGACCCGTGAGAGCGGGAGGCCTGGAGGCCTGGGAGGGCTTGTTGCAGCAGTGACAGCCTCTGCCCCCTTGGGAGGGAGGGAGCCATGCAGTTCCCTTTTCCCATAGCCCCAGAGCAAGTGAATTTCCGGACTTGGGGGCGGGTGGGGGCAGGGCGTCCTATCCCAGGAAACAGATGGGCAGCCTCAGAGCTGGGGGAAATGGCAGCTCCCCCATTTCCTGCATCCCGTGCAGCCAGCATTTACAGGACTGTGAGGAGGCTCTCCAGCCCACCTCAGGCTCTGGCCTTCTGAGGGGGACAGGCCTTGTCTGGAACAGGAACTTGGCTCTCCCTCTCTGGCTAGAGTCAAGCTGAAAGTCAGGCAGCCAGAAGGGCACTGACCTAGGAGGGAGGACTTGGAGCCTGCTTTTCTAATTTAAAATAAAGGTGATTACTGCCACCCATCTCCTCAGGCTCTTGTCCAGGCTTGGGGAGGGGACACAAAGTTTGTTATTCTGTGCCAGTAGCTAGGCACAGCTCCTGACACACAAAAACACTTGCCAGTGTTTGTTTCCTGTCCTTCACCCTCTCCTTTCCCCTTATGTCCTTTGGGCCAGCCACATGGGGAGGGGAAGGGGTTGTTGGGGTTGGCAAGACAGCCCATGTTAGGAGAGCTGTGGGAGCCACAGTCCATCTGCTCCTGTGGAGGGGCCCGCTGCCCTCTCACTTCTTGGCCGGCTCATCCTTCAGGTAGAATGGTTCTCCAAGGGGCCTGGGTTTGCTTGGTAGAGTCTTGTGAGGTGTTGGCAACCAGAGGGGGGTCCTTGCTTGGCCCGATGTCGTGGCCTCCCCACACTCCCTGATGGTACTGATTTCCCCATTGCCTTCTTTTTCTGGGTCACCCGCAGGAGCAGTCTTTGTCCCTTGGAACGGTCCTTCTCAGCTGTTTGCCTCCATCATGGAATTACACGCTCAGGGCTTTTCTGAGCTCCCGAGGCATTTCTAGATTTGGACCCGCAGATGTGCAGCTGAAGGCTGGGCCCCGGGGAGCTGGGTGATGCCACAGATCTGGCCCATAACTGCAAGTGTACCTCATCTTACCGTGCTCTGCAGATACTGAGGTTTCTTACAGATCCAAGATTTGTGCCAGCCCTGCATCAAACAAGTCTCTTGGTGCCATTTTTCCAACAGCATTTGCTTACTTTGTGTCATTTTTTTGGTCATTCTCCTAATATTTCAAACTATTTGATTATTTGTTATGGCGATCTGTGATCAGCGATTACAACTTGCTGAAGGTTCAGATGACGGTTATCCTTTTTTTTTTTTTTTTTTTAGCAATAAACTATTTTTATTTTTACTTATTTTTGTTTATTTTAGAGAGGTGGGGGAGAGGCAGAGGTGGAGAGAATCTCAGGACCTGGGGGCTGGATCTCACAACCCTGAGATATGAGATCGCGACCCAGAGTGGGATGTTCAATGGACTGCACCACTGAGGCGCCCCACAGTAAAACACTTTTAATTATTTTTTTTTTAAGATTTTTTTTTTTTTTTATTAGAGAGAGAGAAGGAGAGAGCAAGCACAGGCAGACAGAGTGGCAGGCAGAGGCAGAGGGAGAAGCAGGCTCCCTGCCGAGCAAGGAGCCCGATGTGGGCCTCGATCCCAGGACGCTGGGATCATGACCTGAGCCAAAGGCAGCCACTTAACCAACTGAGCCACCCAGGCGTCCCAACCACTTTTAATTATTAAGGTATGGTCAGAAGTGGGGGAGGGAGAGTGAGGAGTTCTCCAGCCTGAGAAGGCACTTTGAGACTGAAAAGTGAGCCGCTCCATACCGTTACAGGGATTTACTCAGGGGAGCTTGCTGAGGAGCGGGAGGGCAGGCGGGCTGGCTGGATGACTGGTTGGTGGTGCAGGCGCCGGGCGGCTCTTCTCTGGCAAGTCGGGACCTCAGTCTACAGCTTTTATGGAGTGAAGGGCATGGGGAGGTCAACGAGTCCTTCTCTAATGTGGCGCCGTCTGTGCATCCCTTCAGGAAAGGTCAGAACAAACGTTCCTGCATTCTGGTGAGGCAGACGTTACCCACCACAGGGCCTGTAACACGCTATCTGGAGGGAGGGCACTGCTCGGGCACAAACACGGTGGAGAGTCTGCTATGGGGTTGGTGTTGTCGGCACCCCTCCAGGTACGCGTGCTGCTTTCTTCAGACAGAATGCTCTCGCGCATGTGAGAGACTACAGTATGGTGCAGTATGACTTTTTTTTTTTTTAAAGATTTTATTTATTCGACAGACAGAGATCACAAGTAGGCAGAGAGGCAGGCAGAGAGAGAGAGGAAGAAGCAGGCTCCCTGCTGAGCAGAGAGCCTGATGGGCTCGATCCCAGAACCCTGGGATCATGCCCCGAGGCGAAGGCAGAGGCTTTAATCCACTGAGCCACCCAGGTGCCCCTGGTATGACTTTGATATGTGCTGGGAAACCGAAGAACTTACTTGGCTAGTTTTATTGTGATATGTGTTTCATTGCAGTGGTCTGGAACCAGACTCACAGTGTCCCAAGGCAGGCCTCTATTCCTCACTCACTGGTGTGTCCAGGCATCCCAGGGTAGCCGCTGGCTGGAGCCAGGCTGGGAAGACTGTGGAGGGGTGCAGGAGAGGGGTGGATGTGTCCTTGGGACTCAAATGCCAGCGGGTGGGCAGAGAGGCCACCGCCAAGAATCCTGGGACGCTTTCTGTAGTGGGGGGAGTTTGCTAGTGGGGGCCCGCTGTACCTCAAGAGAGGCATCCGAGCATAGAGGATTTCTCATGCCGCGATTCTGGGCGACTCAGGTCATCTTTATGGCATTGGTCTTCTTAGCCCTGCAGGGAAGTGGGGGTGGGGGTGGGGAGGGTACTAAAATTACCCTTCTCCAAGGCCTATTCTGGCACTAGTGGTCGAAGATTCTAGATGCGAGGCCAAAAGGAATAGATCCTGAAGGCATCCTGAGAGAAGGTCCTGGGATGCAGGAGCGTCAGGGCGTTTGCAGTTCCACAGTTGTCATGGCACTGGGAGGCAGTTCCGTCTAGGCAACCTCTCACTTTGGGGAAGAAGACGCCTTGCTAGCTTTTGCGTCAGCGGGGTACAGCCCGCCGGGGATTTCTAAAGGTGGAGAGAGTCTCCCATCTGGGGAGCTGGCAGGACAAGGTTAAATTTCTTTCTTTTTTCTTTCCTTCTTTCTTTTTTTAAAAGATTTTGTTTATTTGTTGGAGATAGGGAGAGAGAGCAGGAGCAGGGGGAGGAACAGAGGGAGAAGGAGAAACAGATTCCCTGATGAGCAGGTGGTGGGGGGTGCTCCATCCCAGGACCTTGAGATCGTGACCTGAGCGGAAGACAGACACTTAACCAACTGAGCCACTGACGCGCCCCAAAGGTTAATTTCTAGAATGCCTGTCAGGACATTTACCGCGGTCAAGGGTGAGGGAAAGAAGGCCCCATTCATATGCAGTATAAAGTAAATTCGGCTTCTCTGGAGGACCATTTGGCAATTTCTAGAGAGAGAGAAAGTGTTCCTAGCCCTTGATTCACCCACAGGTTTGACCCCTGTAGGGCACAGAGATTCACTGTGTGTATGGGGAGGTTCATGATAGCATTGCTTAGCATTTCAAAACAAAACCAAAACTGGAAATAAAATGTCCAAGGATAAAGAGCACTCTGGTGCAGTTTGGGTCCAGCCTTGTGAAGGGTTAAGGCAGCGATTCAGAAGGCCTGGATCTTGGTGTTGATGCAGTACAGTCCTCAAGACAGAGATGAAATGGGCCTGGGACAGGAGTTGGCAAACCGGGGCCCATAGGCCAATTCTGGTCTCGTTACCTGCTTCTGTGCTTTTGTATGGTCTGTGAGCTAAGAATGCTTTTTACATTTTTAAGTGGTTGAAAAATTAAAAACAGTATTTGGAGACACATAAAATTATGTGAAATTCAAATTTCAGTGTCCATAACGCTTTTGCTGGAACACAGCCCCATGTTTATCTAAGTGTTGCCTAGGACTGCGGTCTCGCTACTACAGAGTCGAGTAGTTGTGTCAAAGCTGAAAATAGTATCTGGTCCTTTAGAGAAAAAGTATGCTGACCGCTGGCATATTGAATGGTTCCTTTTATATGTTCACATTATCTGAGTTACTGCCTGCACATTTTCCTCTGGAGGTAGTCACCTTTGCGTGGGAAAGGAGGATGAGAAGGGAGACTTGGATTTATATCATTCTGTTCAATCTTCGTTTTTTAACCTCTGTGTATATTTATTTTTAAAGTCAGTGGAACTCTTGGTGGGAAAATTATAGAACATTCCTTGTAACTTTATGCTTTTTTTTTTTTCTTTCTATTTTTTAATGCTCACTGAGAAAAGGAAGCAGGAGAAACAAGGCCTGGTTTGAGGTTTTCCTCTCTTTCTGGGCAGGGGCTACCTGCCTGCCCTGTGGTCCTGTTGTGGAAACTGGTCTGTTCAGCAGTGCTGCTCTGAGGCATTTACTTAGGTTTCTGCTGGTTTGGCCAGCCCCTTCGGTCCCTGGCCAGCCCCTCCAGGGAGTGAGCTATGTATTCTGCCTTTCGAGTTCCATTCTTGAGAATTTTCTCTAGCTGGGGAAGGGCACTGAGGGATTGGCAGCTCAGTCCTGCTTGAATGGCAGGAAGGACTGTTGAGACCAGAACTCTAGCTCCCCCAGGAGGCCCACTGGGAGGCTGATGGAGAATGGTTTTCCCCACAGAGCCTGGTGGGAAAGGGCAAGAGGGCTGGGACGGCATAGTGAGCTGGATGGGCCCCTTGAAGGCCTCGTGGTTTAAATGTCTCATGGTTCAGATGAGGAAACCAGGGCCAAAGAGGAAGAGGGATTTGCCCAAGACCTGCCACCCTCCCTCCCCTAGCCAGTGAGCTGGCAGAACTGGTGCTTGGGGCCAGGTTTCTTGACTCCTGTCAGCAAGTGAACTTGAGGAGCTGGGATCTGGAGCATAGGCATTCTGTGCTCAAGCTCACCATGGCTGTGAGGATGAGAATTCCCAGGACACTGTGGACTCTTACTTGGTCCACCTTGCTTCACGGTCAAGGTCATATATACCGCACCTACTTGTCAGACTGAGTCCTTGCTGAGGGGAGCGCTTGTATCTTACCAGTTGTGATCCCCACGTATATGTAGGCTCAGTAAATGTTTGACAAGTCAAGACGTCGGGCACCTGGATGGCTTAGTCAGTTAAGCATCTGCCTTCAGCTGAGGTCATGGTCTCAGGGTCCTGGGATCGAGTCCTGTGGGGACTCCTGCTCAGCAGGATGTCTGCTTCTCCCCTTCCCTCTGCCACTCCCCCTGTAGCCCCCTTTTGCTGTCTCTCTCTCTCAAACAAAGAAATAAAAATTTAAAAAACATTATGAGCGGGAACATTATGAGTTGGGACACCCACTCAGTCAACCAGAACCCCTCAGGAATTCGTTAATGAGGCCTCCTCCTCCACAGCTCCCCACCCTATGTGCTGACTCCTCTGGGCACCAAGAGTCCTTTTTCCTAGAGTATACCCACCACCTCCAAGCTCAGGTTCGTGCCAGCGTCTGGCTGGTTCCCAGGCTCTGGGCACGGCCACTGTCAACACTGGTCAGCTTAGTGTCAGAGGCCTCTGCTGTGTATGCTAGCCCAGAGGCCTGAGTCACCAGAGCTCCAGGTTCCTTGCCCTGTGGCATTGCAAAGCACGGTGGGTGCTTCCTCTTTGGAATCCTCCACAGCCCCCTGTGATGCTGTCATCTCCTGCCTACTAGAAACACCTGCTCTTTTTGGGCCACTCAGATGGAGGTTCCAGCTGTGTCTCTCCTTTCCTTATATATGCTAGAACTGTGCTATCTAACATAGTAGTCATTAGCCACATTTAAATTTAAATTATTAAAATTAAATTAAACCAAAACTTCAGTCCCTCAGTCACATTAGCCACACCTCAGGTGTTCAGTAGCCACATGTGGGCAAGTGGCTGCTATACTGAGCGGCACAGATGTGACATGTTTCTGTCACTGCAGAGTTCTGGTGTATAGTCCTATAGAGAACTGGTTCTCACCTCGGGCAGCTTTGTGTCCCAGGGGACATTGGACTATGTTCAGGAACGTTTTTGGTTGTCATACTTGGGCAGGGGTGCTACTGGGTCCTGGTGATAGTAGTTAGAGGCCAGAGATAGGGGAGGGGGAAGTTCAGGTCATGGGCTTTGTCTCATCTGATGGCTATGAAAGTGCTTCTCCCCAAGTCCCTTTAGTTGTCTGCCCCAGAAACAGCCTGGGCCAGACTAGGCCTGACAGTAGATGCGGAGGTATCACTCCCAAATCTGTTTCCATATCCCCCTCCCTGACTCTCCAAGAACCGCAGATGGGATTGCTAATGTACCTTCAGCAGAGAAAAGGAAATGAGACTTGCCAACTGGTTTCTGGAAGGAAAGTCTATAAATGCCAGGCCAAATGCAGACAGCTTATATGATAAGGTCTGGCTAAGCCTTGGTCATGTCACACAAAGAAGTTCAGGTTTTAAATATTGGATATTAAAAGCTCTTGGCAGGGGTCTCACCAGGGGACCAAGCACAGAGCTGCCTTTCAGGAACTCTCCAGTGTGTGGGAACTTGTTTTAATCCCAGCCCTGTTTCTCTCAGGACCCATGAGGGGTATAAGAAAGCCAAGGCTGGTTCCTGCCCTTAAAGTTTTCTGCCCTGACAGAGCCCCTTGGCATTTGCTAGGGGAAGGGTCAGGATAAATGAATAAGTAATCCGAATTATTTAGTATTTCAGAAGGTAACACAACATGTCCTTTTTTTTTTCTTTTTAAGTATGTGTGCTGCCAAAGTGAGCACTCCTTTTTTTTTTTTTTTTTTTTAAAGTGTGTGCAAACCCAGGGCCTAGTCCTTGGCTCCCAGGACATTTGGCAGAGTGAATGAAAATGAAAGAACAAAGCCCATAGGGCTGATGAATTAGATCAAGTGACATCCCTCTAAAACCAGAAAAACGGGCTTGGGCCTGCTGGACAACACGAGGGTCAAGTCACTGCCAAGAAGAGGTAGCTGCTTCAGTGGGGTCAGGGGACGGGCATCAGGAAGGATTGGCTCATCACATACTCTTCACATTACTCTTGAGGTAAAGACGTTGGCCCCAGGAAGCTCCCGGACAATGACTGTGTAACCTGGGAAGGTAGCCAGAGAAGGATGGACTTAGAGTCTGAGGGGAAAAGCTCAGAGGGAAGAGTTCAAGCAGGGGCCCCAGGTGGGAGGCTCACCTGGATCTGTGGTTTGAACTCTCTAGGGGCTGGGGGAGGCTCAGGCCATGAGGGGGATGCAGGCAGAGGTGAGAGGGAGGAGGGCCATTACCAAACTGGAAATATTTCTGACTAACCCTAGGCATAGTCCTTTGGAGAACTGACAGGCAGTTTGGAATTAGGGAAAGCAGGGGAACTAGATCTTCAGGAAGTAGCTTTCAAGATTTCAGAATAGGGGACAAACTGGAATATTCTTTTTTTTTTTTTTTAAGATTTTATTTATTTGATAGAGCATGCACAAGCAGGGGGAGTAGCAGGGAGAGGGAGAAGCAGGCTCCCCACTGAGCAGGAAGCCTGATGTGGAACTCGATTCCAGGACCCTGTGATCATGACTGGAGCCGAAGCAGACACTTAACTGACTGAGCCACCCAGGCACCCCTGAACTGGGATATTCTTTTTTTTTTTTTTTTAAAGATTATATATTTAGGGGCGCTTGGGTGGCTCAGTGGGTTAAGCCGCTGCCTTCGGCTCAGGTCATGATCTCAGGGTCCTGGGATCGAGCCCCGCATCGGGCTCTCTGCTCAGCAGGGAGCCTGCTTCCTCCTCTCTCTCTGCCTGCCTCTCTGCCTGCTTGTGATCTCTCTCTGTCAAATAAATAAATAAAATCTTTAAAAAAAATAAAAAAAAAGATTATATATTTATTTATTTGAGAGAGAGACAGAGACAGAGCTTGGTGGAGGAGGGTCAGAGGGAGAAGCAGACTTCCCACTGAGCAGGGAGCCCTATTAGGGGCTCAGTCCTGGGACTGTAGGATCATGACCTGAGACAAAGGTGGTTGCTTAACCAACTGAGCCACCCAGTGCCCCTGAACTGGGATATTCTTTTTTTTTTTTTTTTAATTTATTTGACAGCGAGAGAGGGAACACAAGCAGAAGTGGGAGAGGGAGAAGCAGGCTTCCTGCTGAGCAGGGAGCCCGATGTGGGGCTCGATCCCAGGATCCTGGGATCATGACCTGAGCCAAAGGCAGACGTTTAACCTACTGAACCACCCAGGTGCCCCTGAACTGAGATATTCTTGTTCAGGGTAGTTGGGAAGCTCTTAGAGACGAAAGATAGTGGTCCTCATGAGGGAAAGAAAGCAGTATCCAGAGACCGATGTGTCTACCTGGGAAGCTCTCTGTTGAAAGAGATTGGAAAACAGGTAAATGGAAAGGAGGACATGTAGCTAAAAATGGAGGTAAGATCATGGCCCAGAGGCAACCCAGAATGAGCAGAAGCTTGCCCTGAAACTCAGGATGACCAAGGGCTGTTACATACATTTGGGAAAGGAACAAGGGTTATGTCCCATTTTGTTTCTGTCTTTTGAGCTTGAAAAAGCAGGACAAATGGTGATAGAAGGGACTTGAACCCAAGTTGGGTGGCTCATCTCCTGGGCAAATTTCTGTCTGGTTGGTGGCCTGCAGGATGGGTGGGAAACAGCAGAAGGCCTGGGAGCTAGAGATGACGAATCTCCATTTATTAAAAAGGCAAATTACCATATACAGTGTCTGCGAACACTTAGAAAAGCTCTTAGAAACTGGTAGTCATTGGGGCTTCATCAGGCTCATTGGGAACAAGGCCTAACAATTTCAGGGTTTTTTTTTGTTTTTGTTTTTGTTTTTTTGGACATCAAAGTACTTCTGGGGAGTGCCTGGGTGACTTAACTGGTTAAGCATCTGCCTTCGGCTTAGGTCATGATCCCAAGGTCCTAGGATTGAGCCCCAAGTCGGGCTCCCTGCTCAGTGGGAAGCCTGCTTCTCCTTCTCCCTCCTGCTTGTGTTCCTTTTCTCGCTGTTTCTTTCTCTGCCAAATAGATAAAAATCTTAAAAAAAAAAAAAAAAAGTTCGGGGTTGAGGTGAGGCCCTTATAGAGTCTTAGGATCTGGACCATCTGATGGTGATGTCAGCATGTTAAGCCCTGTAAGATCCCATTTTCGGAGGGTTTGTTCTTGATTCCTTCCCACCTCTCACCCCACCCCCATGGACCTTAGGGAAGAGCTCTGCTCTTGTCTTTGTTCTGTTCATGATAGGGTTCATGTCTCGGGGTGGGGGCAGAGGGCTCCTGATGGTGGTGCTGGCTAAGAGCGGGACTGAGATCTTAGGAGCTCTCTGTGGGCCACGTCTAGAAGGCGGAATTTACCAGGGAAGTGTGACAGACTGCAGTTGGGACCAGAAAAGTAGCTGTGCAGGTACAGGCTGGGGTTTGTGGCCTAGCAATGTGGTGAGGAACTCTTTCGAGCGTGCTGATTGCAGACCCTGTATATATCAGCAGGAGGGTGTGGCCTCCGGAAGAGGCGCTGTGGGCCCAGACTCCATAGACAGACACTCAGCGGGTACCAGGGACATGACACTCTGGTCCCCTGATCCTGACCAGATGGCACTAGGGAGGCAGAAGAGATGGCTCCTGTCTCTGACTTCTTTATTTCTGGGAGATTCCATTCCATTTCTTGTCTTTCTTTTTAAAGATTTTATGTATTTATTTGACAGACACAGTGAGATAGGGAATACAAGCAGGGGGAGTGGGAGAGGGAAAAGCAGGCTTCCCGCTGAGCAGGGAGCCCGATGCAGGGGTGGATCTCAGGACCCTGGGATCATGACCTGAGCTGAAGGCAGGCACTTAATGACTGAGCCACCCTGGCGCCCTACCATTTTTTCTGAACGTTTTATTTTTAAGTAATCTCTACATCTAACGTGGGGCTTGAACTCATAACCCCTAAGATCAAGAGTCACATGCTCTACTGACTGACCAGCCAGGTGCCCCAGTATATCCTTTTATTTTAAATGTGTCTTTTTAGACACGTTTTGATATGATTGAGGGTTTTAAAAAATCCAGTATGAGAGTCTGAATTTTGATCAGGAAATTTAATTCATTATATATTACTGTCATAACTATTATGTTAGGACTTAGCTTCTGCTGTCTTAATACCATTTCACATACTTGTCATGTGTTCTCTCTGCTCCTTTTTTCCCTTTCCGATCCTTTATTATGTAGCTTGAGTTTTCTGCTGGTTTGAGAGTTACCTGTTCTTCTGGGTACCTCTAACTTACCGTTCCTGTCTTACCTTGTCACTGTTTTGTATCTTGAGAGTCTCAGGACTACCCTGCCTCCCTCTACTTTCTCTGCCTGTGCTGGTCCTGTGTCATCTCCAGGCCTGGGTTCTGTGGAGAGAAGGCAGCCCTCTTCATCTGCCATCTTGTTCAGAGCTGTCCTGGAGGGGCCTCCAGTGCTCAGTGGGGGTTTGGTTTAAATGACCTTTAAAAAGGTCACTGAGGTTTTGTGCAAGTTCTGGGGATGGTAGATTCTAAGGGAGAGTGAGGGAGAGGGGACCTGTCTGAGACCTCTCCAGTGGAGCTAGGAATAGCAGACCTTCTGAAGTACCACATTTTGCTGCTCCGAGACGTCTGCTTCTGAGCCCCAGCTTCGCTCTTACGTGCTGTGCGGAATGCTGTCATTCATTGTTGCAGGACAGGCAGGACACAGATGAGGAGGGGGGCCTCAGTGAGACGATAGGGAGGGATGGGGCTACTGGGAGTTGGCATGGGCATGCCCCATCCGAAGAGGTAGCCATGACGCAACACCACCATTATCAAGGAGGAATGCGGGCTCCAGAATGCCAGAGTTTTAGTTTTTCAAGAGAAGCCAGGAAATTGGATTTTCTTTGTGAAATTTCCTGATCTGTATATATTGGCTCAAAAATGTTTATAACCTCATGTAGGCCACGAATCATGTCTGCAGGCTGGATTTGGCCTACGTGCCACACAGGATTCCTGTTCCAGCCAGCTGATGAGTCTGTCTTTGTCATCCTTGACTCTTCCATCTCCTGGATAAATGTCCCCTAGAGATGTGATTTTCTTTTTTTTTTTTTTTTAAGATTTTATTTATTTGACAGAGAGAGATCACAAGTGGGCAGAGAGGCAAGCAGAGAGAGAGAGGAGGAAGCGGGCTCCCTGCGGAGCAGAGAGCCAATGCGGGACTCGATTCCAGGACCCTGAGACCATGACCCGAGCCGAAGGCAGAGGCTCAACCCACTGAGCCACCCAGGCGCCCCGGGATGTGATTTTCTACACTTTACCCTCCCAGCCACTTCTTCTGAGCTCTTTACTCTGCCAGCGTGTTGGATTAACACGGCACTTTACAAATGATGGCAACTGGTTAGTGCCGTCCGCACTATGGTGCGCTGTTTCTCATGGCCGTCTAGTCTGCCAGGCACCTTAACCATTCCCCTGTTTGCATTATGAATTACTTGTGACCGAGGAGTGTGAAAGTAAACGTCATTCTTGCCCCACGAGTGTAGGGTGGACGGGTTTGGTTTTTCTTGAGTCTGTCTGCAAGTAGAGCCCACGAGGCCTCGTTCCTAGAAGTCCGAGAAGGGACTGTGCCTTGTGTTCTCACTGGGGCATGGCGGCAGAGACTGTGCCAGGCCCCAGCTGCTCAGAGCCTCAGCCTGCAGAGGGCAGGGTTGCCGTGTGGATTAGAGCTCAGGACCTGTAAGCCTTTTTGGGGGTGACCCCTCTTTGCCCTGCATTCCTTCCTGTCTGCCTCTGCCTCTAGTGCTGAGTGGCAGGAGCCTGCAGCTTTATATGCACTGGGCAGTTGGTGACTCATTCCTCAGCAGCCCCTCAGATGGGGAAGTGAAACGGCCACATCTGGTGGGGGCTGACCTTTGGGTGACATCGGAAGTAGCTATGCAAACATGGGGCTCACTGCCGAGGAGGGAGAAGTCTTTTCCACAGCACTTGCCTGGCCTGGCCCCGTGTGGCCTCCAGGCCCGTGGCTCTGGTAACAGTTTCCTTTCCCTTTCCCTCCCCGCCTCCATTTTTCTCTCGGTGACAGCTGGAAGTAGCAGTGGTCACAACTGAGAGAGCCAAACATTTCTACAGCCCCCAGGACATTCCTGTCCCTCTCTACAGCGACGCTGATGAATGGGAGGTCAGTGCATGGGGGCCCCAGGGCCGAGTTCTCTCGTGTTTCTACCAACAGGGCAGGAGGGTCCTCCCCACAGCCTGTGGTCCCGGAGGCCAGAACAGACGGGCCAGGCTCACGTCAGTGGTCAGGGCCCTCTGGGCAGAGGCGATGAGGAAAACATCTGTCTAGCTTCTGGCCTGCGGGAGGCCCAACGTCTCCTCCCACCCCAGGCCGAGTTCAGCCCTGGCCCTGGGCCTCAGGTTGAGTGTCCTTGTACTTATCTGGGCTGATGAAACCACAGAGGAGCTCTGTTCCCACCACCCTTGTCCACGTGGCTCCCAGTGTCAGGGCTGTCGAGAGTGCCTTGCTTCCCACGGCTGCAGGGTTCTGCCTCTGCTCTCCCGCAGAGGGCCAGGCACCGCCAGCTCACCAGACGTCGAGTGTGGGCCTCACAGGGGTGCCCTGCCAGGCATTTTTAAACATTCTCAGCCTAGAACATTTCTGGCTGGCCTGTCTCCTCCACCCCGCCCCCTCCATTCTCGCTGCCCCAGAGCCCTTCCCCTGGCTTGGACAACCCAAGCATCCGCCTCAAGCAGACAGGCCAGGAGTTCCCTGCCAGATGTCAGTTCTCTTGAAAACCAAACCATAAAGGGAATAGCTTAGAGAGACAAGGGGCGTTTGTTTCCTTGGGCCTGGTTTCTCTCAGGCTGTTGGCTCCACAGCCAGTGCTCCCCAGCATAGCTGTGAGAGGGAACAGCAGTAGACTTGGGCAGGGCTTGCCCAGGTGGTCTCCCTTGGTTTCCCATTCAAGTTTCTACCCGGCCTCATTGCCCCCCACCCCGCCAATCTTTCTCCCTCTGCTCGGAGAGAGTAGCCAGCTTAATGACCCCATTTCCTTCCCTCTGCCAGATGTGGAAGTGCCGATCCGACCCTGTTCTCCACATTGACCTGCGGAGGTGGGCCGACCTCATGCTGGTGGCTCCTCTTGATGCCAACACCCTGGGGAAGGTGGCCAGTGGCATATGTGACAACTTGCTTGTGAGTGACTCTGCCTTCCTCCCTCCCTGGGCCTCACTGCTGGTTTGCTGAGCTGTAGACTGCCTTTGTATGGGGTTCTTGCCTTGGAATTCTTTTTATGGTGGGCTGATTTGCCCAGAACCCTGTCCCCCTGGACTCTCTCCCCTCCACCTGGTGTCAGCTGTGTTCCGGCCAGTAGGCAGTTGGATGGCCTCAGCTTGTGTGTGCTCTCTGAGGGCATCTACCTCTCACCTGCCCCTTGGTGCTCAGCTCTTCTCCTTTTGTCCCTCATTCACGGGCTGCCCTCGATGTGCTCTTACATTGGTCTCCCTGCCCAGCCCTGCTGCTTGTCCCACTTGGCCCTGTCTTCTCCCCAGGATCTGGATATCCACATGGGGAATCTGATAAGAGTGTTTACTTCCTCATGGATCTGTTGTACACACTTATCTCTCCTGTAGCATTGGCCCCAAGGCAGAAATGTGGTTTTCCTGTGTGTTAGGGAACGCTTAGAGGGGAAGGGAGAAGAAAGGCTGGATGAGAGGAGCCAGCCGATGGCTGGTGGTGGAGAGGAACAGAAGTCCAGCTGCACAAAGTGGGGACTGTCATCGGCCTGAGGGACCTCCAGGAAGCCGTTGTCCTAAAAGGCCTGTTTATATGATCCTCCTGGGAAGAACTAGGTGTGTGATCTCTCTCCTCCCTCCTCTCCATTATTACTCCACTTCCCTCATGCATTGAGCGGTTCCCTAACATGAACCAGGCCCCATGAGGGGGGACACACAGGACACGGGGCTCCCAGTTTGGAAGAAGGCGGCTTTTGGTTACACACGCAGATTAGAAGGGAGTATACTCTGGTGTGTGGTACAGTCTTTAGTGACCCCAGGTGGTGCTTTGACAGTGGACACGGCTGGGCATATAGTAAGTGTTCAGTAAATATTTACTGTATGTAGGAGGTCATCAGTCACTCTGCTTTGGCAAAGAGCAAGGAGATTTTCAGAGTTCAGTAGATAAAGAAGTGAATAGTGAAGCTGGGTCAAAATGTTGGGGGGTCCGATAGGAGGTTAGTCTCCTTGAATGCTTATTGATGAGTGCGTAAGGCACTTCTCGAAGAATCCGCTAGTGATTGAAGCGTCATTTGAATAAGAGCCCAGGGTGACCAGAAGAAGAGTGACACACAGATTCTGCAGCCAGGAACAGGGGTAGGGGAGTACAGAGAAGGGTGAGTCTAGAGTCAGTATTATTCAAAGGGCTTCCCAGTGGGGCTGGTGCATGGCTGACCAGGCAGTTGGAGCAGGGAGGCTCCTGGCCACTTTCATCTTTGTAGGCCTGAGTGGTGTATGCCCTGCACCATCTCAGCAGGTCTGCAGTCTTCCCACCGGCCGGTCAGCAGCGGCTGATGTGATGAAGTACACTGACCTCTAGGAGGTGTGCCCCAGGCTGGACTGGCTCTCAGAGGGCTCTTTTCTTCCCCTGCAAAGCTTTACTTCCCTTTTTCCTTCAAAGCTGCCCCTGCTCCATGAAATCTTTAGGGTTCCCTCTTCCTGAGTTGACTGAGCAGTGTTATATGTTCCTAGGACCAGTTCCCAGGCCATTTGCCTCAAAAGGTTTCACTCGAAGGCACACAAATTTCAAGGAATTACAAATCCCATGGTTTATTTTATTTTATTTTTTAAAAATTTTATGTATTTGAGAGAGAGTGAGTGAGAGAGAACAGGAGCAAGGGGAGGGGCAGAGAGTGAGGGAGAAGCAGACTCCTCCCTGAACGGGAGCCCAATGTGGAGCTCGATCCTGGGACCATAGGATCATGACCTGAGCCGAAGGCAGACGCTTAACCAACTGAGCCACCCAGGCTCTCCTCTCATAAAGTTTAAACTGTCATCCTTGCTCTATGGCTCTGTCCTCAATCGAAGATGTTTTGTCCTTTTATCCCTGAAAACATCACCCTGCTGCCCCCTTCCATCAGATCCCCTTTCCAGTGTCTAGAACCCAGGGTCCCGGTAGAGCAGCGTGCTAGGTGTGAACCTGTGTGCCAGGCCTCTGGGCCCTTGGCCTGGGTGAGGTGTCTCTCTAGCCAGCCCTCTGACCTACTCGGGCCCTGGCCCCTTCTTTGTGCTAAATAGCCAAGCAGAGGGCTTCCTGGCTGTCTCAGCTGGTAGAGTGTGCAGCTCCTGATGTCAGAGTCATGAGTTTGAGCCCCACATTGGGTGTGGAGATTACTAAAAAAAAAAAAAAAAAAAAAAAAAAAAAAAAATAGCCAAGCAGAACCAGAAAGAGGAGTGACTTCCCTGGGTCACCAGTCTAGCTGGGTGCTTGTCTCAATCGGGATCTAGGCCTTCTCTCCTCCCAGGCAGCTTCCCAGGGGCAGAGCTTGAGGTACTGATTGAGCAGAGCACTGACCAAACATATGTGACCATGGGAACTGTTGCCCCCTCTCATCCCTCCTGCTGCCAGAGGTTCAGACGAGCTGTGGTTTGTCCGGGAAGGGCTGAGCTGCGAGGTGAGGTGGGAAAAGCTAGAGAGGCATGGAGGTATTGGGTTTGACCTCTGGTTGTTGGTGTGCTTTGCTTTGAAGACGCTTAGAAACCCCAAGCCAGCCCTGACCACACTCCACACGCAGAGGGGCTCCTCTAGGTAGGTTCGTTTTATAGAAGCGGCAGGTGGCACAGGGCCAAGAGGAAGTGGGACTAAAACTGTCCACTCAGCCTCGTTGCCACATTGAGAGGACTCGGTGGGAAACAGACACTGGTATCTGGGACTACACAAGCAGCCAGGTCCTGAGGCTCTGGGCCGTCCCACTTCCTTCCTGTCCCTAGGAGAGGTCCAGGGCATCAGGAGGGGCAGGCATCAGCTCGGTCCTGCTCATGGCATTGTTTTCTGAACTCCCCCTGCCCCTTCCCACATGGGCTGCACTTCAGGCAAGGGAAGGGGTGTGCTGACCATTGTCTCCCCAAGGGGCCCACAGCTGGGGAGGGGGTACCAGAGCAGTCAGGGCACAGGGGAGCACCCTCCTGGGGGGCCCTAAGGCTTATTTCTCCCCCAGGCAGCCCCTGGCCCAGGGAGCCTGTGCCTAAAGTAGTAATAGGAGCTACTGTCTTGGGAGTCTGTCCTTGATGCCAGGCCCTGCATGAAGAGCTTTAAGCATTTCCAGCCTTTGTCCTCACAACCACGCAGTGAGGGGGGCTTTTGCAGAGAGGAGGCTAAGACTCCCAACCTTAAATTACTCCTCCCAGTTCTCATGGCTTGAAGTGGGAGTAGATAGCACAGTCGGGATTCGAACCCAGGTCTATGTGATTTGGCAACCCACTGAGCGGGCGGGTCCCTCTCACAGCTCCTCTGGTGTGTGGCTTGGTGGGATGGCCTGGAACTCGGGAGGTAGTGAGGCTGTGTGGGATGGTGGCAGATCCCACGGGGTGGCGTGCAGAGCTCCATGCCCTGGATCGTCTCCATGGGACCTTGGGGAGTGCAGCTTTCCCGTCCGGGACCCAGAGCAGCTTCCTTACAGGGTCATGGTGAGGTGCGTGGGGTACTGCGTAGGAGAGGATTTTTGTCACGTTCAGGTGTTCTCACTGCCCAGCTTTAGTTGGCCTCGAAGTAGAGCTGGTGTTGGGGTGGATGGGCCCCAGCCAGTGAGTAGTCTGGGCCTTTGCTTTGGGGGTAACTGCTCCCCTGACTGGCTTCTGTCTGGGAGATGTGTCCCACAGTGGAGAAGCCTTGTGCTTTGGCTCGGAGAGAGCGTTCTGCATAGGAGTGGGGGTCTGCGTGGAGGTGGCTGGGCTGCTGCGAGGGTTAGTGGAGGACCTTCTCTGCGTCATGCCCTGTGCCAGCACCCATGGGGGTGTGGAGAGGCTGAGGAGACACAAGATTGGGGGACACGGACGAGTCTCACCTAGTCATCCCCGGCCCATGGCTGGCTGTTACCCAGAGGACGGTGGGTGGGATTGGGAGTGCTGGGGAGGGGTGACAGGCAGAGCAGCAGGCACCCGCCTGCCACACCCTGGCCCTTCTCCACAGACCTGTGTCATCCGAGCCTGGGACTGCCGCAAACCCCTGCTCTTCTGCCCTGCGATGAACACCGTCATGTGGGAGCATCCCATCACTGCTCAGCAGCTGGGCCAGCTCAAGGCCTTCGGCTATGTTGAGATACCTTGTGTGGCCAAGAAGTTGGTGTGCGGAGACCAAGGTGCGCACCTGGCCAGGCTCCCTGTGGCCCTGGGTCGCAGAAGGGCTCAGCTCCGGGGTCAGATCTGGGTCGGCATTGCAGTCTATTGTGACCTTGGGCAGAACTGTTCTCTGGGCTCAGTTTTCTTGTCTGGGAAATGGAAGTCATGATTCCTCTCAGACTTGGGAGGATTAAATGAGATGTCAGGTGCCTGGTGTCCCTGGCACACAGCCCGTGTGCAATTCTGGACAGCTACTGCGACTCTTCCCAGGGCCTGACCTCGGGGTGCCTCAGAAGGGATTCGATGGGTCTGGCTCCTGCAGACATGGTCCTGGCCTTCAATCATCGGGCTTTGGGTGGAGCACTCAGGGGAGCATTGAGCAGGGTGGCTGGGGGCTGGGCCCTTGCCTCAGTCTGCAGGCCATAGCAGAACCTTACTCCCTAGGTCTGGGGGCCATGGCCGAGGTGGGCACCATTGTGGACAAAGTGAAAGAAGTCCTCTTCCAGCATGGTGGCTCTCAGCACAGTTGAACCCAGGATTTCTGTCATGTGTATCACTCTGCATTCAGCGTGTTTTCAGGCCAAGTTTATGAAGAAGGTGGACATTGGCATAATGTGGTGAAGACTCCTGTGTTTACTGGGGGGTCTGGCCTGGGCCTGCTCCAGAGCCTCCCTGGGGCCTGGCTGGCCTCAGGTTCAATGAGACCAAAGGCCCAGGCCCCAACTTCTTTCCAGCTGAGAGATGCCTGCTTTCCAAGACCCTCCTTACCTTTTCCTGGGATTGCCACAGCAGGCTACTGTACGTCCCTGTGCTCTGGGAGGGGGACTGAGGGATGACGGAGAAACCGTGATTCTCCCTGGTGCCTGGGAGCCGCTTCAGCTCCTTGGTGGGCTGCCCAGGCACCGTGCAGTCAGGGCAGCCTGTGATTGGCAAGACACTGAGATTCTCCATAAACCATGCGGTGAGATCGGTGGGGCGAGGGGGTTGCTGACTGGGGAATAAAGAGTGACCTTTAGGAGTCTGTGTCCTTCTTTTACCTCTGTCTGTGGTCTCGGAGATCGGGGCATTCCTTGGTGTGGCTGGGAAAGGGTCAGGGCTGACAACGGACTGGCGTGTCTTCCTGCCAAGCTCATATGGGTGGTTGAGGACTCAGAAGCCCGACAGACCCTAGTTGAAATCCCAGCTCTGCCATGTGCTAGCAGTGGGACCATGGCTCAGGGCTCAGCCTTTCTGACTCTGGCTTTCCGCATCTCGGTTATCTTGCCCTCATGGAGTTGAGAGGATTAAACGAGGTTATGTGTACAAGATACCCACCTCCCTGCCTCTTACATAGTAAATGTCAACTAAAGGGAAGTTAAAGCCAAATACATATCATACCAGTGAGCTTTGCTTAACATTTACTGAAACAGATCCTCTCATTTTGGGAGAAGTAAAATCCCCAGCCCTAAGCTGACGGGGCCTTTATGCAAATGACAGCCACACAGCTGGCAGGGTTGGAACCTGTCCTTGCTTCCTGATGTCCTCATCAGCTTTGCTGCACCTGAGACTGGGACCTGGGTGTCTTGTGCCTCCCCTTCAACCCCACCCCGTGGCACACAGGAGTGTGGGAAGTAGACTCCAGAGAGAAACATGTTCTGCCCTAGAAAACCCCACCACCCTGTCTCTGACCTCACGGCTGCCCGGTGGCTACATCGGGGAGGGGCTTGTGTGCCTATTTGGAGCTGAGGTTGGGGCTGGCTTCCTGCCTGCCAGGCCTGGGGTGTGTGTGGGCACTCCATGCATGCCCCTGGACCCCTGAGGGTAGAGATTAACCTTTGAGGGGCACCAGTAAGCCTCTTGGCTGGGACCAGGGCTTCCAAACCTCCACGAGCCTTTATCTTGACTTAATCAAGTGACCCTTTGGGATAAAATAATCCGAGGGCAATAAAGAAAATCCACTTCAAAGCGTAGCATCGCACACCAACCTCTTCGTTAGGCTTGAAGTTGGGGGATGGGGAGGGCCTGGATAACTGAAATCCAGAGACAATCCCAAAGTCGTTCTTACAGTGGTTTCCAGCATCCCTGGTGTCCACATTGCCCTTTCTTTCCCTCAGCAACCTATTAATGAGTAGTGAGGCTCTCCAGGTTTAACAAACTGCTACCATTTACTGAGTGCTTACTGTATGCAAAACCTTGTGCTGGGCACTTCAGGGAAGACAGCTGCCCAGCAGACCTGCTGCACGATGCCAGTTCTCGAGGGCTGTAGGAGCAGAGAGGCTGATTGGCCTCTCGCTGGCACATCTGCAGGCAGCTGTGGCTTCTCAGAGTGGGACCAGGGAGGTTGTTGGCTGGAAGGAGAGATGTCCCCCGTGGATGTGGGCCAGCTGGAGGCTCCATCCCTGGGGTGTGCCACTCTGTCACGGCAATCCTGTATCCCCATTGCACAATTTGAACTGGGGTCTGGATGAGTGGGCTGGAGCTGGGGCTGAAGAGCCTGGGTGTCCCCTGAGCCCCTGACGCTGGAGTTGAGAGAACAGTGTCAGGCTGCTCCTGCCTGGCCCTAGCTGCAGAGGAATGAGGGGCACAGCTCGCCCCACCAAGAGTCAGAGCTCTGAAAGTGGTCAGCATAGCAGTTAGAAGTATTTCTCAGAGAAGATGCTAGTTTCTCTCATTACTTTTATTGAATTCTGGAAGTCTGACAAAACTGAATATTTGGGTCTGAAACTCACACTCTCGTTCGGCAGCCTGGAGCCTCTCTGGGCTGCTGTGGCTACTGCGGAGTGAGAGGCGCAAGTCTCCAAGCCAGGGCCTGGCCCCACACTGGGCTGCGTCTAGCTCTTCTGTGATCCTGTGATTTCTCCCCACTGCCTCAGGGTAAGGCCCTGACTCCTGGGCCGTACTCAACTTGGCCCTCCATGAACCGGCCCCTGCCTACCTTTCCAGCTCCACCCCTGTTACATGCCACCATGCAAGGCTCCCCATCCCCTTGCCCGACTGGGCAGCCTTGACAGAGCCCTGTTGCTTCTTACCTTTGCACCTGCTGCCACTTGGCCTGGCTGACCCCTGTTCTTCATCTGGCTGACTCCAGGTGATATACTCATGCCTCGGATATACCTGGGTGCCACCTCTTTTGGAAAGCCTTTCCTGGCTGGCTCAGGCTAGATCGAGTGGTCCTTGCCCAGTTTCCCATGGTGCCCCCTCTTCTTTATTATAACACGGAATTGCAATTGCCTGTTTGCTTTGTAAACAGGGATCTCCTGGAGGACAGGAGTTGGCCTGTTCTCACAAAGCCTGGTATGTCATTCCAAGCTTGAACTGACAAAAAAAAAGATGTGTGTGTGTGGTGGGGGGAGGAGGGGCAGTCCTCCTTTCTGAGCAAGACACACAACCTAGGAGCCATAAAAGCAAAGACTGATAAATTTGCCTACAGAAAAATAAACAATTCCACCTAGCAATAGCCCAAAGGCAAGGTCAAAAAACAAACATAAGTGGGAAATTATCGGCAGCTCAAGTAACAAAGGACTAATTCCTCTAAGATATAAAGAGCTATACGTTGATTCCCAAAAGACCAAGAATACAAAAGAAAAGTGAGCAGAGGATAAAAAGATCAAGTCCACGTGTTTATCCGCATGCACACACAAATGCACACCCACCACAAGGCTCTTAAACGTGAAAAGCTACTCAACTGCATTCACAGGGAGAGTGACGCAAAGCAGACTGCACCCCCACGGAGGTTTCCGTCTGTTAGATTGGTGAGGGCGAGGGGACGGGCACCTGCTACCTCAATAGCAGGTCTGCAGGTTTGCTACAACCTCGCTGGAGAACAATCTGGAAATATCCATCAAAATCATGTATGTCCTTTGCTCTTTCACCCAGCAATTCTACTTCCAGGGATTAGTCCCACAAAAAGGCTGGCATATAGGACATTATATCTGAATAAGGCTGTTTATTACAGCATCGTACAAGCCGGTAAAAGGCTCGGAACACCCTCACTATCTCACAACTGGAGACCGGTTGCATCAGTTACGGTTGCCCCTACACAGGGACACCAGGCAGCCACAAGATGAGAGCGAGGAAGCCCTCTAGGTGCCCCATGGGATGCCGTCCAAGACAACATTGCTAAACAGAAAATGCGAGACGCAGAACAATGTCTGTTGCATGTTAGCTTGTGTGCAAAACAAGTGAGGGGCGGAAAGGAGGCTGTGTTCCCATTGGCTTGCAGGTGCATCGAACACTATGGAAAAATAAACAAGAAACCAGTCAGTCCATTGTTTGGCGCTTGGCAGCAAATGGTGGAGAAAGGTGGGAGGTTGAGAGAGGTGGGAGACCATCTTAAGTTGTGAGGCAGATGAGTCTATTATCAACCACACAGGCAGTAAATACACACATTTTAAAAAGGGTTCCTTCTGTCCTTCATCCAGAAGTTCCTAAAAATGACTTGGCAGAGAGTTAATGCAAAAGGCTTGGCAGGGGCATCTGGAGATTTCCATCAAGGCCTCTGGAGTAAGAATGGGTCTGTTTTTCCTGTCATGAGCTCATAGAGGACCCTGGATGCTCCTTAGGATCCTGAGACCCCTGATTTCAAGCAACTAATGGTCTTATGGGAAGAAGACCCAAGGCCTTAAAACAATCAAATTACCGTGAGAATTGAACGTGAGACTGTGTGGTACAGACTCAGTGTGTGGCTCAGAATTGAGAAGTAGGAAGGCTGGGCCTGGTGAAGGGTGCAGAGCTCACGCCCATGCTTCCTGGAGGGCGAGTGAAGGGACAAGAGGACAGGAAGGCTGGAGACGTGCTGCCTGTGCTTGATGTGGGACACCTGGATAGGAACTTGGGCTTCAGGGGCTAAGGACCTGGGGAGGTTCAGAAGGGGAGCGAGGAGAACGGGGAGTGTGACAGAGGTCAGGTGCGTGGTTCCCAGGACAGACTGGAGGACTGAGATGCTGGAGTTGGGGAGGAAGCCACACTAAGCAGGGGAAGCGAGGCTGTGCTGAAGGCCTTGGCCAGACCTGTGGTTCTGGGGAGGAAGGGGGTGCAAAAGTGAGTGACGATGGGACAAAAATCCAGGATTAGAAAGCGTAAGAACCACTGTCCTGTGGCTGGAGGGTGTGGGGCTGGGTTGGAGGGGGGCACTTAATGACAACTGTGTGTGTGTTGTCGCAAGATTTATTACCAGTCCCCTGTGCCACCCACTAAAAAGAGTTTTGCTTTGCTTACCACAGTTTTTTTTCCCTCAGGGTTGTTTAGTCTGCCCTCATGGTTCCTGGGCATTCTGTGGTGTGGAGGAAGCAGGAAAAACAGACGGAGCCAACAGAACTGAGGAGATGGGAAGAGGGGGCAGGGAGTCTTGCTTTTTGTGTTTTGTCTCCTTTGTGAGGTAAATTCTGGTACTGGGCAAAGGGGGAGAGAAATTAAAGCCCAGAACAGAGACTCGATGTACTCCGTAAGGAAGAGTGGAGAGAGGCCTGAGTAGAGGGGGCAGCAGCAGAGCCTGGGAGTTGGGGTACAGTTTGAGAGCTGGCTTCACAGTCTTCGAACTGCTGGGGAGTGTTCAAAAAGATGGAGGTGTGGGGCACCTGGGTGGCTCAGTGGGTTAAGCCGCTGCCTTCGGCTCAGGTCATGATTCCCAGGGTCCTGGGATCGAGCCCCGCATGGGGCTCTCTGCTCCGCAGGGAGCCTGCTTCCCCCTCTCTCTCTGCCTGACTCTCTGCCCACTTGTGATCTCTGTCTGTCAAATAAATAAATAAAATCTTAAAAAAAAAAAAAAGATGGAGGTGTTTGAGGAATGTTGCTGAGGATGGTGAGTTGGACACACGTCAAAGTTCTTCAAGAGATCCGTATAAGGATTGAGGTTCCTTTTAAATTCCTTGGCCCGTGTGTGCATTCTGAGTGGGACTATGCAGGACCGAACCACCTGGAGCCCTCATTCTATTCGGGTTACATACGTGGGTTACGTGTTCCCTGTCCCGTTACATTTGCTTGATCTCATTCCACCGTCCTGACGCCCCAGCTTCGTGATGGAGCTAGCTAGTCTAACCCACCTTACAGATGGGACGGTGAGGGTCCCCCCAACCAGTTTCTCTGCCCAGGAGCCACCTCCGTGGAGGCTGTTGCCGCAGAACCAGCGCTACCCCCTTCGTGAGCCTGTACGGCGCCGGGGTTCCTTGAAACACTCTGTCTACCACACACCACGACTACCACCAGATACCTGTTTTTTTTTTTTTGTTTTAGTTTTAGTTTTTAGTTTTTTTGAGTTCCAATTTAGCAGCTGCCTCATTACCTTTTTCCTCCCATAGCTTCCTTCAGACATACATTGCAGTTTCTGGGGCAGCACAAAAATCTGAAATGTCACGCAGATGCCTCGGAACAAAGAGGCCTGGAATCAGATCCCAGTGACTGACAGGTTGTTTACACCAGAAGCTTCCTGGTGGAACCAAGTCTTCTGCGATCGTCAAGGCGGGTTTGGTACTACCTGGGGCAAGGCAAGGATTGGGCCGGAGCTGCCAGTGGTCTAACAGCAAAGGAATGTCAGGAGTGGGTGGGTGTGAGGGCAAGAGGCACGGAGACTGGGGCTTCGGGGCCTTTGGAGGACGTGCTGCTAATCCAGCTATGATCTGAGACCATGTTATTCCCTTGGTGCAACCGGCTGGTCTCATGGTGGCTTTATCCGCTGAAGTTACACAGTTACCTTTTGCCTGCTGACCCAGATAGCAGGTCCCCGGGGATTGGAGGCCCAACAAACTCCCTTTCGGGCCTCTGGATTCCTGAAAAAGTGGGAGAGTTCAAAGGCGCCTTCACTCCCTGTGGGTGAGGGCTCGGAAGCAGCCAGCTCAGGCATGCACGCAGGGAGGAGAGGCTGGGGTGCCCCCCAGAGCCTGCAGGGGAGCTTGGGGGTGGGGGTGAAGATCATTTCTTGCACTCTCGGAAAGAGCACAGCTTGGTATTTCATATGTTACGTGTAACTTCCACAAATCACTCTCTCGGCAGGGGAGAAGTCGAGCTCTGGAGCTCTGCTCTTGGGAAATTGGCACGACGGGAACTGGGGAGAGAAGGCCCTTGGAGGGAACTCATGCTTCTATCCGGCCCCTGGTGTGTGCTTTGCCTTCCTTATTTCGTCCTTCTCACCATCCTTCAGGATAGGCATTGCTTTCCCATTAAAATCAAGAATCTGAGGCTCAGAGAGAACTATAGACTGAGATAAGGCCTCTCAGAGGGGAGAGCCAAGTGGGCACTGTGTGCACAGGCTGGGCCTGTGTTGGGAATGGGAAGAGGGGCCAGTAAGCTCACTTTGTCGTCTAGAGTGAGCTCTTCTGAGGGAGTAAAAGGGGACAATGAACACATCAGGAGCACAGGCATCAACAGGGGCTGGCCAGGGTAAACCAGGGTGCGTGGTCACCTTCTGCGCAGAGCCGCAGGAGGAAGTACTGCTCAGAAGTGACTGCCGCCATTTTTACTGTAATCCTCATGGCCATCCCTAGGGTGGGATGGCCCAATTGGCAGATGAACACACTGAGGCTTGACTTCCTCAGGGATCCACAGCTTTGAAGCGGGAGAGCATGGGTTGGCTCCAAGCCCTTGCTGCCTCTCAGGCCTAGAGCCCTTGGAGGACCACCAGACGACGAGACCCACTGGAGGAACAGCAGGTGAGTGAGGGTGTGGTGGGGGGCTGGGACAGGGCGGAGGCCCCAAAGGCTTCGGTAGCATTCCATGGTCGTCCTGGACCTCCAGGGGAACGGTGGCCAAGGCAGGGAATTTCTGAGGGGGAAGAAAGTCTTCACTGAGTTGCCCCATTTCTACCATTGGTGAACAGGAACGCTGAGAACTCTCCTAGTGTGTCTCCTGGAGCCAGGACTGGCCCCTCCGGGCTACGGGCTCCAGCTCTGTCCTTCTAGGACTCCCAAAGAGACTGCAGTCGTCTGGGATGCAGGAATACTTAGGTCATGGGGCAGAGGGTGGGTCTGATCATGTGTCGGGGGAGGGTTTGTGAGCCTTGCGGTTGGTTCCTCCTATATCCACCAACCCGGCTGGTCTCCCAGGAGTGGGTCAGCAGCAGACATGGAGAGCCCAGGGCAAAGGTCAGATGGCCTTTGCAGACCCCTGGGCATGTTGCATCACAGGTGGATGGGCAGGGCTGGCACTGTTGTGTCATCAAAGGCCGATTGGGTTTCTTCATCCATTTAAAAATTAAAGAGAAAAAGACAAAAAAACAAACAAATAGGCTTTACTTTTTAGGTTCACAGCAAAGTTGAGTGGAAAGTATAGTGAGTTCCTGGGTACCTGAACCCCAACACATGCCCAGCCTCCTCCCATTCATGCATCTTTCCAACTTTGTGTCCAGACACTGTCCTGGCCCAAGGCCCAGCCCTGACCTCAAGACACTTCCAGTTCAGTGAAGTAGACAGAAGAGCAGATAGACTAGCCCAGGGCAGGGGTAAGGGGTGGGAGCAAGTAATCCTGGGGTGCGAAGGGGGCTCTTACTGGACCACCTGCCTAGCCTGCAGGGGCGCTCTGATGAGTAAGGAGCTCTAAGAGTAGGATAGGCATTAGCAAAGAGGTCCAGTGGGGTGGGCAGGAGCTGGGTGCAGAGTATGTGCAGAGGCCTGGGGCTGGCTGACCCATCTGACCCCGACTCTGGATCTGGCTTCGAGATTGGATGTGGTGGGTGGAGGCAGGAGGAATCCCATTCTGCAGAGCCTAAAGCAAAGTGGTTTAGTTTGAGAAGGAATGGTCCAGGGCGGCTGGAGCAGGCAGCAGGGGCTTACCTGTACAGCCCTTGGAAGAGTCTGTGAAAACTCAGTTACCGGGTTGTGCAACTTGTGGCTTTAAATGTGTCCTGAAGATGCTTCAAGCGTTCTCACTGATGCCTCAAGTGCAAGCCCCTTGAGGACAGAGTCATTTTTCTGATGGCCCACGGGCCAGTGCCCCCCTTCTCTTCCACCCAGAAATAGCCTTGGCCGACAGTCTCATCTCACAGAGAGGGAGCTAAGACCCGTCAGGCACAAGTCTGGTTCATGTCAGTGTTTCTCCATTTATTTATCCCTGGTGGTGTTTCTAGGAAAGGGACATGAGAAAAAGGAAAAACCCCATTCTTTTTTATTTTTTTAAAAAGATTTTTATTTATTTGACAGAGATCACACGTAGGCAGAGAGGCAGGCAGAGAGAGAGGAAGGGAAGCAGGCTCCCTCCTAAGCAGAGAGCCCGATGCGGGGCTCAATCCCAGCACCCTGGGATCATGACCTGAGCCGAAGGCAGAGGCTTTAACCCACTGAGCCACCCAGGCGCCCCAGAAAACCCCTTTCTAACAGAGCAAGCTGACAAGGCATAGAGAGGGCAAGGACGTGGACCCCTCGCCCCAGCAAGCCTGAGGCACAGCCAGAGTCCCCTGGCTCCCAGAGTCCTCTGCGAGGGGCATCAGCCAGGCCCAGGGTAGGTGACGGTGCCCCGTGCAGCTGGGGCTCAGAGCCTCTGCTTGCTTGCTTGTTCAGCAAATGCAGACAGTCCAGTGTGCCCTTTCCCTGTGATCCTGAGGACAAGGAGGCTCTGAGGCCATCTGACAGCGAAGACAGTCCTGAACCAGAGTAGAGAATTCCCAGAGCAGTTCTCTCCATGAGGACAGCCTCTTCCCTTCCAACACTGCTTTGGGCCTGCAGCAGAGGGGCTCCTGCATGGGGGACAAGGACCTACCTGTTGGAGGTCCGAGGCTGTGCACACGCCCCTCTCACCTGTGTCCCAGCAAGGAGACTCGTGTTCTGAGCATTGTGTATTGGGTTCTTTGCCCCCATGACTATTTCATCTATCATCCTGTGAGGTGGATACTGTTACCATCCCCATTTTACTGGTGAGTAAACTGAGGCTCAGAAAGGAGAAGTGATCACCGAAGGCATAATCTGGTTGGTGGCCATGCTGGAATACTTCCTCTCACGCCGGGCTGGGCGGGATGGAGCAGTGTGGCAACAGAGGGGGCTCGGCCTAATCAATAACACTGCGCCTCATTCATTCATTCCCTCCATCCCTCTTTATTGTACAGACACCTCCTGCCAGGCACTGTGCTCAGTGTTGGGGATGGGCTACTGAGAGGAGCAGAAGCAGGTGTGCTCCCTGCCCTCAGGGGCTAGCTATCTAGCACTAGAGATGGACCTTTATCAGATACGGAAGAGGAAACCCTCTGATAAGCACCTAAAAAGAAAAGTACAGAACGCTCTGAGAGTGGTAACCACAGAGCCTAATTTTGTGAAGGCGAAAGGGGGGTTTCAGGGAAGAATTCCTGGAGGAAATTTGTCTTATTAACCACTCTGCTTAAGGCAGCATGATGGCAAAGTCTTATTAACAGGAGTGGCCTGTCCCTCCATAATTGGTAGAGGCGTGATCACGAGCATATGATGTCAGATAGGAAAGGAGGGAGAAAATAAAGAGAACTGCGCATCAGTGCTCAATGCAGATGGTAAGGATTAACTAAACTACCCTAGATCAATTTGTGAATGGGAAAGGCTGGGATCTGTAAGGGTTTATTATTATCCTCATTTTACTAGAAGAGAAAAAGATGCTCAGGGGATTTACTCAATCAGAGTCAAGAAGCAGGAAGATGTGGAGATGTGACTGACTGCAAAACTGCCTCACTCTGTCCTCCATGGAAAGTGATCTTCAGGTGCCATGAACACACCATCAGGTTGGGATGTCTAGCCCCAAAACAAAGAGCCATAATCTCCAGACATTGGAGGGAAGCCTTAACATGTAAGAGAAGCCAAAACAACAGGAAAAAGAAACTCAGAAACAGAGATCTCAGAAATGAAGATGTTGCAAAGGGCAGAAGAAAACCTCAAAGAAACTATCGATAATCTCAGAGAGACCAGAAGAAATATGGCATCCTGAGGTGCCTGGGGGGAGCAGTCGGTTAAGTGTCTGACTCTAGGTTTCAGCTCAGGGCATGATCTCAGGGTCCTGGGATTGAGCCCCTGGGTCAGGCTCTGCACTCAGCTTGGAATCTGCTTGAGATTCTCTCTCTCTCCCCCTTTGCCCCTCCCACTCTTGCTCTCTCTCTCTCTATCTATCTATATCTATATCTATATATATATATATAAATTATATATATATTGCATCCTGAAACAAGAATGAGATGCCACAAGGAGGGGAAGGAGAAGTAAAGTTAAGTGATAGAAAAGATAATCAAGGAAATCTTTCAGAAAGTCAAACAGAAAGGAACAGCAATAGATAATAGAATACAAGAGATACGAAAATAAGATCAATCTGAGATTGACTATCTGACTGATTCCTTTTCCTGAAAGAGAGGACAGAGACAACTGTGGGGTGGAAGATAGATATATACATATAGATACATATCTTATATATGTAGATAGATACCATGTATCTATATTTATGTGCCACCAAAACCCACAATAAACATTTTCAGATCAAAAGTCCACTGACTGGGGTGACTGGGTGGCTCAGTGGGTTAAAGCCTCTGCCTTCGGCTCAGGTCATGATCCCAGGGTCCTGGGATCGAGCCCCACATCGGGCTCTCTGCTCAGTGGGAAGCCTGTTTCTCTCTCTCCCACTCCTTCTGCTTTTGTTCCCTCTCTCACTGTGTCTCTCTCTGTCAAATAAATAAAATCTTAAAAAAAAAAAAAAAGTCCACTGACTATCCAGCACAGTAGATGAAAACAAAACAAAGCTAAACCTCTCACCAATCTTAGAATACCAGGATTTAAGAGATCTTAGGGACATGATTTCTGGAATGGTGACAAGCACTCTGCAGATCCTCTCCCTAATAAAACAACCATAACTGATGAAACTTAATCAGAAAATGAAATTCTTTAGAAACTATTCTAAAGGCATACAGCAAAAAAGAAACATTTATTCAAGAAAATCTACTAAAACTTGGTAAGAAGACTAAGCAACTGTGGCATTTGAGCTGACTTGCTTCCTTCCTCTCCCCTCCCAGCTCATTGTATGAGAAGCTCCATCCTAGGCAGGGACAGCCAAGAACACAGGGTTCTTGTTAGCTTTGGCTCCCAGTTGAGGGCTACTGTATCGTCCCCCGGGGGTGACAGACCACCAGCATTTCCATTTCCCCTACCCCTGTGTTGCAGAAGTTCTAATCCAGAAAACAGTAGCTGAGGGGACTGGGCCTTTCTACCTCAACACTTCCTCAACTCATAGGGTGGAAGCTCTACCCAAAGCATGGCAGGCTGAGAATACGGAGGCCCTGATCTTCACCCTAGTTCACTCATAGAATGGGGTTTCCACACTAGGAGACGGCAGTTTAGAAAACTAGAGGCTAACCCAGCACCCTTATAAAGGAGGAGTGTCACCCCAAGACACACACTTCAGAGTAGTGACACACAGGTTTTGTACAGGGAGGGAGGAAGACCTTAAGAACAGAATGCTGATTCTCTCCCCAAGGAAACTGACTTTACTTGGAATAGAGAGTGGAGAAATTCAAGCCTGTGGATGCTGTCAAAAACAATGGAGATATTGGTGGTAAGCTGAAGAAAAAGCTGGTACCTCCATGAGAAAAACAAACTATTTAACCAGCTAGAAGTTTGTCAGAGAGAAGCAGAGACCCTTGAGAAGAGCCCTTCTGGGTTCAAAACAAATCTCAATGTCTAGCCTTAAAGACAGCCCCTGTGGGCGCCTGGGTAGCTCAGTGGGTTAAGCCGCTGCCTTCGGCTCAGGTCATGATCTCGGGGTCCTGGGATCGAGTTCCGCATCGGGCTCTCTGCTCAGCAGGGAGCCTGCTTCCCTTCCTCTCTCTCTGCCTGCCTCTCTGCCTACTTGTGATCTCTCTCTGTCAAATAAATAAATAAAATCTTAAAAAAAAAAAAAAGACAGCCCCTGCAAAGGGGCTTAATTTAATTGGATTAGACTGTGAAGCAATTTATGCCATAGGCATTGTTGAAAATTAGAGTAATCAGTCAGCAATTAGTGGAGACTAACAGTGAGGCAGGATACCAATAGAGACAGCTTAACTGAAAAGTCAAGGAAAGTGACAAAGCCCTCTTAAAACTACTCTCATCCCAAGGTGACAGTGCACATGTCCAAGGCTGTGCCTTTTAGGTGTGTCATCAGACCATGCACACTGCAAAAGAAATACTTTTCAAAATAGTCCAGCCAAATCATAAATAAATAAACAAGCAAACTGCAAGAGGAAACTGTGTTGGATTAGAGGCTAGTATCCAGTTGCTGCAATATATTATCTAAAATGTTAATGCATTTTTATATTGCTAATATATTATACATTTATGTTATTATATAGTAAATAAAAATAAACTACAGTTTTAAACAGAAATTATGAGACATGGAAAGAAACAGGAAGGTGAGACTAATACACAAGAAAAAAAGAGTAAACAAAGACTTCACAAGGGTCATTACAAATTATGTTCAAAGAACCAAAGGAAATCCTGTATATGGAAGTAAAAGAAGGTATGATGACAATATCTCATCAAATAGATAATATAGATAAAGAGATAGACTAGACATTATAAGAAAGAACATTCTGAAGTTGAAAAATATAAGAACTGAAATGGAAAATCCGCTAGCAAGGCTCAATAGTAGATGTGAGCTGACAAAAGAAAGAATCAGCAAACTTGAAGATAGATTGATGGAGAATATGCAATCTGAAATAGAGAAGAAAGATTTAAGAAAAATGAACAGAGTTTTAGGAAAAAGAGGGATACTGTTAAATGCACCAACATAAGCATAATAGGACTATCAGAGGGGAGAAAAAGAACAGAACATAAAAAATATTTGAAGAAATAAAACTTCCCAAATTTGATGAAAAACATTAATCTACACATCTAAGATGCTTAATGAACTCTAAGTAGGATAAACGTGAAAAAATCCATACAGACATTGTGTGTGTGTATGTGTGTTTTAAAGATTTTATTTATTTACTTGAGAGAGAGAGAGAGCATGAGAGGGGAGAGGGTCAGAGGGAGAAGCAGACTCCCTGCTGAGCAGGGAGCCCGATGCAGGACTCCATCCCAGGACTCCAGGATCATGACCTGAGCTGAAGGCAGTTGCTTAGATAACTGAGCCACCCAGGCGCCGCCCCCCCCCCCCGGCCCCCAACACACACACATTGTAGTAACATTTGAAAGTTAAGGACAAAGAAAATCTTGAAAATAGTAAGAGAAAAATGACTTGTCATGTGCAAGGAAACCCTAATAAAGTATCAGCTGCCTTCTCATCAGATACAAAAGAGGCTGGAAGGCAGAGGAATGACATATTCAAGATGCTAAAAGGAAAAAAAAAAAAAGACCTGTTAACCAAGAATCTTATATTAGCAAAACTATCAAAAATGAAAGTGAAATAAAGACGTTCCCAAATAAAAATTGAGAGAATTTGTTAATAACAGACCTATCTTATAAGATATACTAAAAAGGAAGTTCTTCAGCCTGAAAGCAAATGAACCCAGAAAGTAATTCGAAACCATATGAAAAATCAGAGTGCCGGTGAAGGTGATTATGTAATTGTAAAAGACAATATAAGTGTATATTTCTTCTTCTTTCTCTTAAGTAATTAAAAACTATTGTATAGAACAATATGTCTATAATTGTATTATTGGGTCTATAACATATAGAAATGAAATAAATTTGACAATAAGAGTAGAAAGGAGGTAGGTGGAAACAAAGCTGTCCTGGAGTAAGGAAATGACAATAGGTTGCAACTTGGATCCACAGGAACAAAGGAAGAGATCAAAACTGGCAAATAACAATCTCTATAAATATATATACTTGTTGGGGGCCTGGGTGGCTCAGTGGGTTGATGCCTCTGCCTTCAGCTCAGGTCATGATCCCAGGGTCCTGGGATCGAGCCCCGCATCGGCTCTCTGCTTGTCAGGGAGCCTGCTTCCCCTCCTCTCTCTCTGCCTGCCTCTCTGCCTACTTGTGATCTCTGTCTGTCAAATAAATTAAAAAAAAAAATATATATATATATACTTGTTCTCCTTCTCTCAGCTTTAAAAGACATACAAATATATAAATGTAATAATTTCAACAATGTAGTGTTGAATTTATAACAGACTTTTATAAACACATAATTTATAAACATTTTAACATATTTATAACAATAATATATATAATATATAATAGCACAAGGAAAAGGGAACAAGACTGTATAGGAGTAATGTTCTTATATCTCACTGTAATTAAGGTAGAATAAATTTGAAATAGATTTTGGAAAGTTAAGTTGTATATGGAGGGGCCCCTGGGTGGCTCAGTTGGCTAAGTGACTGCCTTTGGCAGATCATGATCCTGGAGTCCTGGGATTGAGTCCCATATCAGGCTCTGTGGGGATTCTGCTTCTCCCTCTGACCTTCTCCCCTCTTATGCTCTCTCTCTCCTTCAAATAAATAAATAAAATCTTAAAAAAAAAAAGATGTATATGGAGATCCTAGAGCAACTACTGAAAAATAACTAAAATATATAGTAAAAATATAGTGAAAAATTATTAAAGAAATTAAAATGTTACACTAGAAAGTATTCATTTATGTAAAACAAAGTAGTAAAGGAGGAAGAGAGAAATAAAAATGTTGTTAAATGTGTAGAAAAAAGTAAAATAGACATAAATCAATATATAATCCATATAGTGTAATATAAATATAATAATATAATATAAATAAATATAAATACCATAAGTCCATAAGTGTAATATATGTCAATATTACACTAAATGTGTCAGCTATAACCAAAATTTTAAAAAATCACTAAATTTTACTGTATATCTAAAAAGGGGTTATTACTGTATGCAAACTACATGACATTTAACTGATTTTTTAAAAAATTACACTAAATGTGAGTGGATTACACAATCTGATCAAAAGGTAGAGATGGTTATACTGGTCTAAAAAAGCAAGCCCTGCCTAACTCTATGCTGTTTATAAGAGACACACTTCAGAATCAAAGGTACAAATAGATTGAAAGTAAAAGTATGGGTAAAGATCTCATGTAAAACAAAAACTAACAAATCTGGAGTGGCCATGCTAATAGACACAATGGACTTCAAAACAAAACATGTAATTTTTATTACATGTTTTATTATTATTATTATTATTATTATTATTATTATTATTATTCTATTTAAAATAGACATTTTATAGTGATAAAAGAGCCAGTACGTTGGGAAGATGTAAAAGTTACAAACATATATTCACCTGGAAACAGAGCACCAATATACATTAAGCAAAAACAGAAGGAACAAATAGAATATTCAGCAATAATAGTTGGAGACTTCAGTATCCCACTCTAAATAATGGGTAAAACAATTAGGCAGATCAACAAGGAAATGAAAGAGTTGAACACATTATAAACCCCATAGATCTAAGAGATGTTTAGGGAACTCTCCACCAAACAGCAGAATATATATTCTCAAATGCACATGGAACATTCTCTGATACAAACCATATGCTAGCCTATAAAACAAGCCTCAATAATTGTAAAAAGATTGAAATTATAAAATGTGTGTTCTCTGACCATGATGGAATACAATTAGAAATCAATAGCAGAAAAAAATTTGAGCATTTCACAAATATATGGAAAAGAAGAACATACTCTTTAAATAACCCCTATGAACTAAATAAGAAATCACAAGGGAAATTAGAAAATACTTTAAAGCAAAAAAAATTAAGACATAACATACCAAAACTGGGATGCAGCTAGGCAGTACTTTAAAGAGAAATTTATAGTTTCAAATACCTATATTAAACAACAAGAGGGACATCTAGGTAGCTCAGTCAATTCAGTGTTCAACTGTTGACTTCAGCTCAGGTCATGATCTCAGGGTCATGAGCTCAAGCCACTGAGTGTGGAACCTGGTTAAGATTCTCTCTCTCCTTCCCCTTCTCCCCTACCACCACTGTGCACTCTTTAAAAATAAGCAAATAAACAACATGAAAGATCAGAAATCCATAGCCCCACTTTCTACTTTAAGACACTAGAAAAAGGAGGACAAACTAAACATAAAGTGAGCAGATGGAAGGAAATAATATAGAGTGGAAATTAATGGAAAAAAGAGTAGAAAAACACAGAGAAAACCAATGAAATAAAAAAGTCAGTTCTTTGAAAAGACCAATAAAATTGAATGAAATTTTAGCTAGCCTGAACAAGAAAAGAGAAAGAATGCTCAAAATTCTGAAATCGGGAATAAAAGAGAAAACCTCACTACTGACCTTGGAAACATAAAAAGGAGTATAAGTGAATATTGTGAACAACTATATGCCAATAAATTGGATGAAATGGAAAAACTCTCAGAAAGACAAAAATGATTGAAACTGATTCAAGAAGAAATAGAAAATATGAATAGATTTGAATCAATAATTTTAAAACTTCCCACAAGAAGAGCCCAGGCCCAGATTTCACTGGTGAATTCTACCAAGCATTTGAAGAAGAATTAACACCAGTTCTTCCCAAACTCTTACAAAAGATAAAAGAGGGAAAACTTCCTAACTCATTCTATGAAGCCAGTATTACCCTGATACCAAAGCCAAAGATATCATGAGAAAATAAAAATTACAAACTAATATCTCTTTGAATACAGATGTAAAAAATCAACATCAAAATACTAGCAAACTAAATCTAGAAACATGGAAAAAGTCTAGATTCTTTTGTACATTCTTTTTAAAAAAAATCTAGAAACACCATGACCAAGTGGAATGTTTCCCAGAATGTAAGATTTGCTCAACATATAAAAAACAATAAAATACACCATATTAATAGAATAAATAACAAAAACCACACAATCATTTAAACAGATGCAGAAAAAGCATTTGACCAAATCCAACATCCTTTTGTGATTAAAAAAACACTCAGTAGGGCACCTGGGTGGCTCAGTGGGTTAAGCTGCTGCCTTTGGTTCAGGTCATGATTTCGGGGTCCTGGGATTGAGTCCCACATCGGGCTCTCTGCTCAGCAGGAGCCTGCTTCCCTCTCTCTCTCTCTCTGACTGCCTCTCTGTCTACTTGTGATCTTTCTCTGTCAAATAAATAAATAAAATATTAAAAAAAAACACTCAGTAAACTGGGAGAGGGAACTGCCTCAACCTGATATAGGGCATCTATAAATGCTAAGATCATACTTAACGGTAAAAGTCTGAAAACTTCGCCTTATGATTAGGAACAAGACAAGGATGTTCACTCTCACCATTTCTATTCAACATGGCATTGAAGGTTTTCCCAGGGCAATTCGCCAAAAAAATGGATATATAAGACTTTGAATCGTAAAGGAATTTCTATTTGGAGAGGACATGATCTTGAATATTGAAAACTCTAATGAATCCACTAAAAAACCTGCTATATCTAATAAACAAGTTCAGTAAGTTTGCAGAGTATAAGAAAAATATACAAAATCAGGGTGCCTGGGTGGCTCAGTTGGTAAAGCAATTGTCTTCAGCTCAGGTCATGATCCTGGAGTCCTGGGATTGAGTCCCCACATCGGATTCCCTGCTCAGTGAGGAATCTCCTTCTCCCTCTAACCCTCTCCCCTCTCATACTCTCTCTTTCATTCCCTCTCTCAAATAAATAAATAAAATCTTTAAAAAAAAAAAGAAAAAAGAGAAAGCTTTAAAAAATATACAAAAATCAACTGTCTTTTTACACATTAGCAATGAACAATGTAAAAGCGAAATTAAGAAAACAATTCCATTTACTATAACATTTTGAAAAAGGATAAAATATTTAGGAGTAAATTTTTACTTTCATAGATTTTTAAATTATTATTATTATTATTTAAGATTTTAAAATTTTATTTATTTTGGAGAGAGAGAAGGTGGAGGAGCAAAGGGAGAGGGACAAGCAGACTCCACACTGAGCATAGAGTCCAGTGTGGGTCTTGGTACCACAACCCTGAGATCACAACTCGAGCAGAAATCAAGAGTCAGATGCCTAACAGACTTAGCCACCCAGGCACCACTTTAAGAGTAAATTTTTAAAAAGAAGTATAAGTTTTCTACTCTGAAAACTCAAACATTGCTGAAAGAAATTAAAGATGATCTTAGGAGCACCTGACTGGCTCAGTCAGTGGAGCATGCAACTCTTAATCTCGGGGTTGTGAATTTGAGCCCCATGTTGAGTGTAGAGATGACTTAAAAATAAAATATTAAAAAAAATAAAGATGATATAAATAAATAGAAAAACATCTTATGTTTGTGAATGAAAGACTTAATATTAAGATAGTAACGTTCCCCAAACTGATCTGCAGATTTAATACAGTTGGCATCTCTGAAGAAATTGACAAGTAGATTATAAAATTCATATAGAAATTCAAGGAACCCAGGGCACCTGGGTGGCTCAGTGGGTTAAGCCGCTGCCTTCAGCTCAGGTCATGATCTCAGGGTCCTGGGATCGAGTCCCGCATCGGGCTCTCTGCTCAGCAGGGAGCCTGCTTCCCTTTCTCTCTCTCTCTCTCTCTCTCTCTCTCTGCCTGCCTCTCTCTCTGTCAAATAAATAAATAAATAATCTTAAAAAAAAAAAAAAAAGAAATTCAAGGAACCCAAGTAGCCAGTCTTGAAAAAAGAGCAAACTTGGGAGACTCACATTTCCTGATTTCAAAACTTACCACAAGTCAATGGTAATCAAGACAACATGGTACTGATACAAGAATAGACATGGATAAATGCAATAGAATTGACAGTCCAGTAATAAACCCATATATCTATGGTCAATTGATTTTCCACAGAGGTGCCAAGACCATCAAATGGGGAAAGAATAGTCTATTCAACAAATGGTTCTGAGAATCTTAGTATCCACATACGAAGAATGAAGTTGAATACTTACCTCACACCTTATACAAAAATTGACTCAAAATGGATCAAAGACCTAAATATAAGAACTAAACCTAAAAAACTCTTAGAAGAAAATATAAGGTAAATCTTCATGACCATGAATTTGGTAAAGTATTGTTAGATATGACACTAAAAACATGAGCAACAAAACAAAAAATAGATACCTTAGACCATCAAAATTAAAATCCTTTCTGCTTCAAAGGGCCATTTTCTGTTGGTTTCAGTCTGTCGATAGTGATACTATTGACTAGAAAGGCCCAAGGTTCTTGCCTCAGCCCATACTACTGTACTGCACCCCCCCCCCCGACATTTCTCTCTCTGGAGCAAGTTTTGAGGCTGGACTGGCCCTGGTGGGTCTTGTTATGATTTCGAGATGTACCTCAGCAATAACCATCAGGGGGGAAGCAGACTCCCCACTGGGGAGGGAGTCCAACATGAGGCTCAAACCCAGGTCTCTGGGATCATGACCTGAGCTAAAGGCTTATGCTTAATCAAATGAGCCACCCAGGAGCCTCTCCTTATCTAGTTGTTTAGCTAGTAGCTACATCATACAGCTGGCAGTATGCTTATTCAAGATGGATGTCTTTGAAATGGATGCCTCAGCCATCAAAAGCTTAACACCACAGGCTTATATTACAACAACAACAAAAAGCTTAATGTCAGGCATTTACACTACAATTACACTACATTTACACTACATTAATTTCCCAGGGCTGCTGTTAAAAAGTATCTCAAACTAGGTGGCTTAAAATAAGAGATATTTATTTTCTTGTAGTTCTGGAGTCTGGAAGTCCAAAATCAAGGTGTTCACAGGGCCATTCCCTCTGAAACCTATAAGAGAGAATCCTTCTTTGTCATTTCCTAGCTTCTAGTTGTCAATCTTTGCATTCTTTGGTTTGCAACTGTAGAATTCCAATCTCTGCCTCTGTGATATCCTGGTATTCTCTGACATCACAGTGACTGGTAATGGATATAGACTTACCATGTGTGACTTTACATCATCTTATAAGGACACCATTCATATTGGATTAAGGCCCCCTCTTTCCAATCTGATCTTGGCTTAACTAATTACAACTACCCTGACTCTTTCCAAATAAGGTCACCACATTCTGAGATACTGGGGGTTTAGGATTTTAACATATCTTTTTGGAGACCGTAATTCAACACATAACATACACTGTCAAGAAAGGGCAAAGACAATCTATAGATTTAGTGTTCTGAATATATTATGCCAGTCCTTTCTGGCCTTCCAGGTCTCTGTGGATAGGTCTGCTGCCAATCCAATATTTCTACCATTGTATGTTAAAGGCCCCTTGTCCTGAGCTGTTTTCAAGATTTTCTCTTTGTCACTAAGACTTGTAAGTTTTACTATTAGATGACGTGGTGCTGACCTACTTTTATTGATTTTGAGGAGAGTTCTCTGTGCTTCCTGGATTTTGATGCTTGTTCCCTTCCCCAAATCAGGGAAGTTCTCTGCTATAATTTGTTCCAATATACCCCCTGCCTGCTTCTCTCCTTCTTCTTTTTCTGGGATCCCAATTATTCTAATATTGTTTCATCTTTTGGTATCACTTATCTCTCAAATTCTCCCCTCTTGGTCCAGTAGTTGTTTATCTCTTTTTTTCTCAGCTTCTTTATTCTCCATCATTTGGTCTTCTATATCATTCATTCTCTCTTCTGCTTCATTTATCCTAGCAGTAAGAGTCTCCATTTTTTATTATACCTCATTAATAGCTTTTAAAATTTCAACTTGGTTAGATTTTAGTTCTTCTATTTCTCCAGAAATGGATTTTATTTCTCCAGAAAGGGGTTCTCTAGTATCTTCTATGGTTTTTTTTCAAGCTCAGCTAGCATCTTTATAATTGTCATTCTGAACTCTAGTTCTGACATCTTATTAACATCTTTATTGATTAGTTCCCTAACAATCTGTTTCTTGTTCTTTTTTTTTTTTTGAGGTGAATTTTTCTGCTTGTCATTTTATCCAGAGAAGAATAGATGAATGGGATAACAAAATACTAAAAGGGTAGCAACAACCCCAACAAAAAAGATACACTAAACAAATCAGAAGAGGCCCCAAACTGGGGGTGGGGCTGGGGGGGGGGAGAAAGGAAAAAAATATATATATATTATTAAATATATATATGCATCTATATACAATATATATATATTTAGACTGGTGAATAAAACAGAGCCACAAACTTGATTTTGGGTATATTTTGGTCTGTTAGAAGAAAATGCCTCCCAAAATTTTAAAGAAAGAAAAACTTATATATATACAAAAATAAGGGTAAACACGATGGATGGATGGAATATGGCTGTAAAGATGAAAATAAAAAAGATTTTTAAAAAGGAATTGATAAGATAAAAAGTTGGTTGAAAAAAGAAAAAAAAAAAGGAGAGAATGTGATCAGGCTGGAGACTAAAACAAAGCCATATGCTAGATTTAGGGTATATTTTGATCTGTTAGAAAAAAGTGTATCCCAAATTTTTAAAAATGTTTTATTTATTTATTTGACAGACAAGAGATCACAAGTAGGCAGGAAAGCAGGCAGAGAGAGAGGGAGAAGTAGGCTCCCTACTGAGCAGAGAGCCCAATGCGGGGCTTGATCCCAGGACATTGGGATCATGACCTGAGCTGAAGGCAGAGGCTTTAACCCACTGAGCCACCCAGGTACCCCTGTATCCCAAAATTTTTAAAGAGATTTTATTTATTTGACAGAGAGAGACCACAAGTAGGTAGAGAGGCAGTCAGAGAAAGGGGGAAGCAGGCTCCCTGCTGAGCAGAGCCCAATGTGGGGCTCTATCCCAGGACCCTGAGATCATGACCCAAGCTGAAGGCAGAGGCTTAACCCACTGAGCCACCCGACACCCCCCAAAATTTTAAAGAAAGAAAAACTTATATGTATACAAAAAATAAGGTTAAATACAATGAAGATATAGAATATGACTATAACAATGAAAATTTTAAAAGATTTTTAAAAAGGTATTGAGAAGATAAAATAGTTTAAAAAGGTTAAAATAGGAAAGAGGAAAAAATTTTAAAAATAGAGTAAGAAAAAATTTTTTTTAATTTAACTTTGAAAGACTAAAGAATCATGGGGAAAAAGCCATGAATTCTTTGTGTTGTATTCTCCTAGCTCTGAAGTTTTGCACTTCTCATTGGTGGATGAACTTAGTCTTCGCTGGATGTTCTTGCTGACCTTCTGGCATAGGGGCCTGTTGCAGTGATTCGCAAACGTTTTTGCCCAAGGTGAATTGCACCGCCCTTCCGGGGGCCTGGCTAAGTAATCTGCTCGGTTCATTCTCAGGAGCTTTTGTTCCCTGAATGCTTTCCTGTACTGCTTTGGAGAGCGGGAATGAAAATGGTGGCCTCCCAATCTCCAGCCTGGAGGAGCCGAGAGCCCTGGGCCCCACTCCTCAGTGTGCCCTTGGAGAAAAGCAGTCAATCCCTCCCGTCTCCTTGATCTCCGGCCACACTCCATGCTCACCCAGCCTGTGACTGAGCGTTTCTGTCTCTGGTGCACGGCCCCGTTTGGAGTCTCCAAACCCAGCAGATTCCTGCCGTGCACTCCTGTGGTGCTCCCCCCAGAGGAGGAAGGTGAGTCTCCCCGGATCTGCCACTTGTGGGGTTCCTGCTCGAAGAGTAGTGGCCCGAATGTGCCACAGATCACAGTTTAAGGTAACCCTGAGCTGAGAGCTCACTCCTTGGCTCTGTCTCTGCAGCCGGCTTCCCTGCTCTGATACCTGGGAGCTCTGCCACACTCAGGCACCCCTGGTCTTTCTGTGACCCCACAGGTCCTGAGACCACACTGTCCCCATGAGGGCTCCACCCCTCATGGACGTCCCTCAGTGGAGCAGACTTCTAAAAATTCTGGTTTTGTGCTCTGCTGCTCTACCACTTGCCGGGGCTGGCCCCTCCCACTGTGGTCTCTCTTCCTGTGTATATCGCCTCAGATTCACTTCTGCCCGTGTCCTGCCTTCCAGAAAGTGGTTGCTTGTCTGTTCATAGAATTGCTGCTATTCTTTTCTTCTCTCTCCTATTGAGTTTGTAGGTGTTCAGAATGGTTTAATAACTATCTAGCTGAATTCCTGGGACCCCCTGAAATTTAGGTGTCCTACTCCTCTGCCATCTTGCTTCTCAATAAAGCTATTTTTAGGGGCACCTGGGTGGGTCAGTGGGTTAAGCCTCTGTCTTTGGCTCAGGTCATGGTCCCAGGGTCCTTTGATCAAGCCCCGCTTTGGAATCTCTGCTTAGTGGGGAGCCTGCTTCCCCCATCTCTCTGCCTGCCTCTCTGTCTGCTTGTGATCCCTCAAATTAAATAAATAACATCTTTAAAAAAAATAAAGCTATTTTTAAAAATGGAAAGTAGATCCTACAAGAGTCCAGAAAGTGACATCAGATCTTATACAAATGATCAGGAGTCAGACCAACATTAAACCCCTCAAGAGCAACATAGAAGCTGGAAGTCTGAAACAATGTCTTAAAGATGCTGAGGGAAAATAATTTTCAACTGAGAATTCTATACCCAACCAAAGTATCAATACAGCATGAAAGTAGAATACAGATATTTTCAGATATGCAAGGTTTGAAAAAATTATTTTCCAAGAAAATTTCCTCAAGAAGCTACTAGAGGATGGCATAGAAGGGCATAAATGAAGAAAAAGAAATGGAATCCAGAGAACCCAGAGATCCATTAAGGAAAGAGAAAAAAAGAAGTTTCAGGATATGGCAAAGAAAAATTTTAGGATGACTGTTGTGTAGCTGATCTAGAGAGCCTTTAGTTCAGGTGGAGGCAGGAGAACCAAAGGCTCCAGGAGGGGTGTCTCAGAGGAAAAAATATATATATTTTAAAGGAACTGGAACTGATAGTGAAAATGTGTATTGACAGTCATTTTGTAGGGCTTTTGCAGGATGTGAGAAGGTTTAACTATGGGTCAGAAATATATATATTTAAGCAAAGCAAAACCAAAATGAGTCAATGATTAACTCTGTAGGGGAAAAGAAGTTTACAATGAAAGGAAAGGTAGTTATGGCATATTAGTTGGTTCAGCAGTGATAAAGAAAATTTTTAAAATTTAGTGCTTGTGGGCACTGCCCCTGGGCTCCCAGAGAAGCTGTACTTTAACATTTACCAAGGTCAAAAATAACTCGGGAAAACCTCTAAGCATGGGCACTGTATCTGCCCTGAGCACATTCTATACATCTCCTTAATTAAAGAAAATAACTAAAAAGGAGCATTTTGAAAAATAAGAACAAAGAATCAATCACCTTGGTCCCCATAAGATTAAATTGATATAGCCCTGCTTATGCTAGAAACTTAGGATAAGGTCTGCAACTTTTGGAAATGTCCTTTGTCTTTTCATGTAAAAAATTATAACCCCACACCAAATATTCCTTTGCTGGAGCACTCTGCTTTGTGAAGATTGTGTACCTGGACAGCTGTTCTAACTTGGGCTCCAATAAAACTCTCTTCCTTTTTTAAAAAAAAAGATTCTATTTATTTATTTATTTGTCAGAGAAAGAGAGATCGAGCACAAGCAGGCAGAATGGCAAGAAGAGGCAGAGAGAGACGCAGGCTCCCCGGTGAGCAAGGAGCCTGACAATGAACTCGATCCCAGGACTGAGCCACCCAGGCATCCCTTCCTTTTTTTTTTTTAAGAAATTCTAAAAGCCTTGTTTATGGGGTCCCTGGGTAGCTCAGATGGTTAAGCATCTGCCTTCCATTCAGGTCATGATCTCAGGGTCCTGAGATTGAGCCCTGTGGGCTCTCTGGTCAGTGGGGAGTCTGCTTCTCCCTTTTCCTCTGTCCCTCCTTCTCATGCTCTCTCTCTCTCTCCCAGATAAATAAATAAAATCTTAAAAAAAAAAAAAAAGCTTTGTTCATTTTGCATTGACAGCAATGAATACTATTTACTGACTGAGACTATAACTAGGAAATGTAGTGTTGTGACATTGAAAGGAGAGGAAAAAGCATGTAAGTGAACTTCATTTGTCATGGTAGGAAGGCCAAAGAGACAGTATCTAAATCGGACCACTCTGGAGATAGCAATAATAGCGGTAAGTACTTTATTGCAGAGGTAAAAACAAGAGGAAATAACCGAATGAATTGGAGTGGTTGCTTTTGGAGAGCAGAAGGGAGTGGGGTAGGAGAGTGCTATTTTTGTCATAGCCCTTTAGCACAGTTTGACTGTCAGTGCTTTGCATGTATTACTTTGGGAAAATAAGAATTAATTAAAAGAGGTATGAGGAGAAACCATGACAACAATAAGGGTCTTCCCTTTTGAGTGTTTCCTGTCCTCTGAAGCAATTCCCCTTTTAAAACCGAGCAAACAGTTCTATAGTTTTTCAATCGTGCCATAAAGTGCATTCTCATCCTCTTAAGTGTTCCTGGGAGGCAGGCCTTGATGGGGTTCTTGTGAGGACCAGGAGAGGGTGCTTTGCAAGATAGGAAGTTGCATGTTGTTTAGATGGTTGATATCAGGCATGACTGAAGGAAATATCCTCATTTTACACACACAAAAATAGAGACCCTCCCACTCCTCAAATCACATAGCCTGGTAATGGCAGAGCTGAAGTTCTGACCCCCTGTCCTGTTTCCACTCAGCTGGCATCAGGCCCAGCTATGTCTTGGTGCTCATGCTTCTAATTCTCCCCTCTCCCCCAACTGGCAACCCCTTGCCTTCAGACACTGTCTACACCTTCTGCGAAGGGTGATCCTTAATGTGAGGGCCTTGATGCCATCACAGACAGAGCCCCGATCCCAGTCACAGACAGTCCTGATGCTGGTTGTAGACCCAGCCCTCACTGCTTGCTACTAGCTTCCTTAATAATTGTTTACAACTGAACATGAGCTGGGCCTAGCCTAGAAGACAAGGATGGCTGGGTTCCATCCCTTTCTAGTGCTGTCTCAGGGGCAGAGCTGGTGCAGCTGTGGCCTGGCTAAACTCTCTGACGTGGTTTCCCTCCATCCTGGATTAGACTCAAAGCCACGATCTGTGTCCAGTCCATTTCTGTCCCCTCCCACTGCTCCTCCTTGTGCGGGTGGAGGATTGTGGGGCCCATGGTGCTCTCCATGATGAGTCATCCTCGCTCAAAACAAAGAAGTCTGGCATGGAAAGCACTTTTTATGGGTTCTCTGCTGCAAGGGAGTAAACTCACCAATCAAAATGTTAAAGTACAACCTTGAATTGGCTGTTTCCCACCTTGAACTCTCCGCTTCTGTCCCTCACCAAGTCAGTATTTCTCCAACATGATTTCCAGGAGTTGCCAGAAGACTGGCTTGTTTCAGCTGCTGCCCTGCTCTTAGTGACAGACACCCTCCTCTAGGTAGTTGGCTGGGGTCAGTTGGGAGAGAACACCGAGGTCCCAGGAGAGGTCCTAGAGCTGGACAAGTCAGATAATTAGGAAGGACTTCTTTCTGCCCCTTCCTTCTGTCTCCCTGGGCCTTCTCTAAGAGTCCTCTGCTGGCCTCAGGGGGTCTTGTGGTCTGCCCCTCTGCCCAAGGCTGATCTTTAGCACCAAGAATCCACACTTTGGGGGCACCTGCCCTGCTCCTAGGTCACTGTGGGATCTTAGGAAAGTATTTCTGCTGGGGACCTCACTACTTTCACTTTGGTGCAGGGGCAGGGAAGAGTCTTAACAGCTTGCTGACTGCCTTGACATTTTATGACTCAGTGATATATTAAGACCATGATCCTGTGCTTGTTCCCTGCTGACCCCTTGTCTTCTCCCTGCCAGGTAGCCCAGACCAGACCCAGCATCTGCCATTGCCCCACCCTGACTCTCCACCTCTCCTGGGCACCAAATCTTTCCTTGAAGGGGAATATAGGCATTGCAACTCTGTGCCCACTGTCCTGGATTTTAGCAGACTTTTGATGAATGCTAAATGAACGAATGAATGAATGAGTGAATGAAGGAACTACTTTGAAAGAAACCCCTAAAGCATTTTAGCCTCATTCTGTCCATTATTTAATGGGTATATCTTCTACACTCATGCTGTGAAAGGCAAAGCTCATTAAAAACACCACAGCCCATGAATGTATGAGGTTCTTCCACTTCTTAACAGTTGACACCCTGAGGTCAGGGCTAGGGCACTGAGGGGTGGGGAGGGGAATGGAGGCTAGGTGGAGTGGGCTTGGCAGTTTGTGGTTTTGTTGCTTCAGGGGAAACCACAGCTGCCTCCTCCTCAGGGTGGTCAGTGAGGCCCAGGGGAAGGAAGGATCACTCACAGGGTGAGCCCCGGCCACTGAATCACCACCCAGAGGAAAACCACAGCTTCAAGAGCCCGAAGGCTAAGGAGAGTTGGCAGGTGAGCTAGGCGAGAGCCAGCATACAGGAAGTGAGCAATTGGACAGTCTCCTCACCTCAAGAACCGTCCCTGTCCCACCTGGCAGGGCAGAACCTATTGTATGCCTTAAGAAAGAATGGCTCAGTCACAGATCTCTGTGTAAGAGAGTAAGAACAAGACCCTGGGAAAAGAACCACAGCTCTCTGGTCCCCTTCTCCCTGATCCCCCAGGAAAAAGGGGGCATTTCTTGAATGCGAGCAAATGTATCTAGGATATCCTCACCTGAAGACTCACAGTCTGCGACTTGGCTTATACAATAATTTAACCATCATCATTACAGTCTAGGGAGCTGCTGTCTGTCACATTGCATTCATCTACTGATTCCTGTAATAACTGTGAATTGTCTTCCTCTGTCCATTTTCTTCTTCTTCTTATCTGTAGGAAAATGAAATATTCTGAATTCTCATCTGTGTGCGATGGAAGCTAAAAAAAAAAATACAACTGTAATGTCTCCAGACTTCTTTTACACGTTCTTAAAAGATGATCTAATGCTTTGGACCAAGCAATAAGAAAACTGAAGGATGGTAGAATAGTAATGATTCATATCACTATTGAATCAAACTTCCAGGCACCTCCATCATTCTTCTGTTTTCTTATTTTAGTGTCTCTTTCTCTTATTTTAGAGCATGATTGGGAATAATTGATGAGTGATGAAATAGTTCTTAGGAGGATGAAATAGCAAAATGTTTTAAGACTTAGGAAAAATAGGGGCACCTGGGTGCTCAGTTGGTTAAGCACTTGCCTTTGGCTCAGGTCATCATCCCAGGGTCCTGGGATTGAGCCCCACTTTGGGCTCCCTGCTCAGTGGGGAGCCTGCTTTTCCTTATCCCTCTGCCCTCCACTTGTGCTCTCTCTCTCACTCTCTATCTCAAATAAATAAATAAAGTCTTAAAAAAAAGATCTAGGAAAAATAAGATCAGCAAGTTCAATATGTTTTGTTTCCTTTTTAATGGTGATAAAATTTAGATTTAGTCAGCTAGGCTCAGTTTAGATAATCCCAATTTTTTCTTAATGATTTTATTCATTTATTTGACAGAGAGAGAGATCACAAGCAGGCAGAGAGGCAGGCGGGGCGGGGTGGGGCGGGGAGGCAAGTTCCCCGCTGAGCAGAGAGCCGGATGCAGGCCTCGATCCCAGGACCCTGAAGTCATGACCTGAGCCGAAGGCAGAGGCTTAACCCACGGAGCCACCCATGCGCCCCTATAATTGCAATTTTTTGGGCAACATCCAAAGCATCAGTCAGGAGCCAGTCAAACATATGCCTTCTTCTCTCCATCTGGCCAAATCAGGGTGTTGACCTTGGCCATGTCGTCTTCTTCCCAGCTTGTTTGACCTGATATTTGTTGACCTTGACATCCTCAACAAACACAAGTGTATTGTCTTCTGTTTTCTTCATGGCTGACTCAGTAGGCAGGGAGAGTTTGATGGCATAGTGGTCAAGCTTGTTTCTCCTGGGGGCGCTCTTTGTAGTATATTTGAGCTGCTTTCACAGACCTAGTGTCTTGGGCCATCAGAAAGTAGGTGATGCGTGGATCTTTTTTTTTTTTTTTTTTTTGTGACTGTGGACACCTTCCAGCATCACTTTCTTGGCCTGCAAATCCTTTGCTTTGGCTTCAGCTTTGGGAGAGGCAGAGATTTCCTTCTTCACCTTCAGTGCCATCTTCATGAAAGGACAATGTTTTAGATTTATCAAGGATCCAATGGATTGATATGGTAATTATGAGAGAGAATAAGCTCATTCTATTAAAAAAAATTGAAGTTTCACTTTGGTTTTTGGAAGACCTCTGTGAAAGAATAAAAGTTATAAAATATCAATCCTATGCATAATTAGAAATCAAAAAATAAACTTAAAAATTAAAATTTGAAAAAATTAAAAATTAAAAAAAATTAAAATTGAGTCTAATCCCCTGATGGTATACTGTGAATTAAAATGAAATTCCCCTAAGGGGATTTAGCTGAAGGTCCACTTCTTCTTTTATGCAAATAAAGAATAAGTAGAAACTATAAATTTGACACAAAATGAGACCCCATGAAAATGAATGACAAATGACAAGCAAAAAATGCAAATAAATGAGGACAGTGGTGAGGACACTGGTGTTTCTAGTAGACAAGAGATACCAAGTTCCTCTGGTGGAGGATAGTTCCAAGAAAGCTGTCCCATCCTCCTTCCAGGGACTCCCCTTGGCCCTTCTGGATGAGAGACCCAGGCCCAAAGCTTGTTCTCACTTCCTTACTCCCTCTTTCAGCCATCCATAGAGGCCACATTGGCTCACAGGACCCTAGGGCTTGATACTCCAGGTTCTTGCCTCTGCCCTGACACTCCATTCTCCTTGTTTCATGGACTCTGGCACCAAAGTGTGGCACTGGGTATAGGGCACTATGGGGTCAAGAGAGGAAGCATGGGTTATGTTCTTATGGCACTTAGTGACCTCCTTCAAGGTTTTTCCTCTTCTGTCACAGCCCCCATATGTTCAGCTTTCTCTTCCTCACAGCTCGCACAAATTCATTGTTTCTACTTCATCTTTTAGCTTGCTGGGCATGACCTCTGAGTTCAGACATAGCTTCATGGCCTCTTTGATACGTACCTTGTCAACTTACTCAGCCCCAACTTCTTAAATCCCAAAGGGAGGAACTTCCTACCATGGCAGCAGTCATTGGTTTTAGAGTTGAATTTTCTTTGGTAAACAACTATAAATCCTAAGCAAAAAATAACAAGAGTTTGCAGACACTTGACAGCAGCCAGTGTTTGATGGTCACTGCTTTGATGCACACAAGGTGAGCCCTATATTTACCTAGATTTCCCCCTGTGGCTATTTCCCCAAATGAGGTGCAGGGAGTTGAACCAAGCAGGAAGTGAGTATCTCACTGTATCTGAGATATTCAGATACAGTGAGTATCTCACTGGGGGGAAAATGTATATATGTATATTTATGTATAATATATAATTTTAAGATATATATCTGTAATCGAATTTGGATTGTAGGATACAAAAAATCTTTGTAAAGATTACCTTTGGTTCCTTGGCCAACTCTTCACCTGCACATGCTCAGAGTGAGGCTTTAAAAGATTCAGCAGAGAACAGCCATTGAGAAGCTAGAGAACTGGGGAGACTTCAGAGGCCAAACAGTCCCGGAGAGATTTTAAAATTCAGGCCCAGGCAAAGAGGAGATCTTGGTGAATGTACCAGAGCTCCAATTAGGATTCCAGAAAAGCTATGTACCCTGGGAATAAAGGGTAAACTCTAGGAGAAAGGGCAAAACTGAAATGACCACCTTAAGAAAGCCTAAAATCAAGTCTCTACAGATGAAGGTTTTCATCAGAATAGTGGTAATGTAACTGGTAATGTATTTTATTTTATTAAAAGATCTTATTTATTTATTTGTCAGAGAGAGAGAGCAAGAGAGAGCGAGCACAAGCAGGGTGAGCAGCAGAGGCAGAGGAAGAAGCAGTCTCCCTGCTGAGCAAGGAGTCACATGTTGGACTCAATCTCAGGACCCTGGGATCATGACCTGAGCTGAAGGCTTAAACAACTGAGCCACCCAGGCATCCCTGGCCCATTGGTAATTTAAATGCTTACGAGAACACAACCTAAAACTTGTCAGAAGAAGGTAATAAGATTCACAGATTCTAAAGTGTAACAACTACAATCAAGAATCACTAGATAGGGGCCCCTGTGTGGCTCAGTGGGTTGAGCCTCTGCCTTCTGCTTGGATCATGATCTCAGGGTCCTGGGATTAAGCCCTGCATCAGGCTCTCTTCTCAGCAGGGAACCTGCTTCCCCCGTCCCCCCGCCACCTGCCTCTCTGCCTACTTGTGATCTCTGTCTGTAAAATAAATTTTAAAAATCTAAAAAAAAAAAAAAAAGAATTACTAGATATATGAAAAAGCAGGAAAAAGTTACACAAAATCAAAAGATAAAAGAGGTAATAGATTGAGAGATGATCTAGATGTTGAATTTAGCAAAAAAAAAAAAAAAAAAACAACCCAGCTTTAAAATAAGTAAGATTAATATATTGAAGAGAATAAAACAAAAGATGGGTAAAATGGGTGAAAAGACTGAGTATTTTTTAAGGGGGGAGGGGCAGAGGAAGGGAGAGAATCAGTGTGGAGCCTGATGAGGGGCTCAATTTCATGACCCTGAGATCGTGACCTGAGCCGAAATCAAGAGTTGGACACTTAACTGACTGAGCCACCCAGGTGCCCCAAGACAATGTAAACAGAAACACTGAATCTATAACAATGAAAAACTGGAGGTCAAGGTACAAAATAGGATATCTGAAATTAAGAACTCACTGTGGGGGGGGCACTCATGGCTCAGTTGGTTAAGCAGTTGACTCTTGGTTTTTGGGTCAGGTCATGATCTCAGGTCCTGGGGTCAAGCCCCATGTCAGACAACACACTCAGTGGGGAATCTGCTTGAGGATTCTCTCTCCTTCTTCCTCTGCACCTCCCCTTGCTCATGTACACGCTCTTCAAAAATAAATATAAATAAATAAATAAATAAATATTTTTAAATTACTGTAAAAAAAAAAGAACTCATTGGATGGGTTTAACAGACTGTATACAGCAGAAGACAGGATGACTGACCAGTCAATAGAAATTATCCAAATCGAAGCACAGAATGAACAAAAATGAAGGAATACAGAACTGAGCATAAGAGATGTATAGGACATGTTCGAAAGGTCTAATGTGTTTTGAATCTCACAAGGAGGAAAGAAAAAGAATAGGACAGAAGAAATATTTGAAGACCTAATGACTGAAAGTTTTCCAAATATGATGAAAGGCATCAAGCCACAGATTCAAGAATATCAGTGAACTCCAAGCAGGATAAGTATAAAGAAAACTATACATAGACCCATCATAGTTAGCTTCTGAAAACTCAGACACCAGAAAATCTTGAAAGCAACCACATTTTTAAGCAGAGAGAAACAGAATAGAAACAATACAGTTGATGGCTGACTATGGAAGCCAGAAGACAATAAAATGACATCTTTAAAGAGTTAAAAGAAAAAAAATCTGTCAACTTAGAATTCTATGCCCAGCAAAATATCTTTCAAAAATGAAAGCAAAATAAATGTATTTGGATGACAAAAATTGAAAGAATTTGGCTTGTCAATAATAGACATCTGTACTACAGGAAATTCTTAGGGAGTTCTGCAGGCTGAAAGAAAATGATCTCTAATGGAATTGCAGAAAGGAATGAAGTGCTTGGTAAAGGGTAAGCATGTATATGATTATAAGTTAATATTGACTATTTAAAATAACAACAATATTTCATAATAATTAAACATAAAAATAAATATACAACAATAGTACCAAAGATGGGAGGGGACTAAATGGACTTAAGTGTTCTAAGGTTATTGCATTAAGCACTAACTGAAAAAGTATTAATTTAAAGTAAATTGAAATAGGGGGATGTCTGGCTGGCTCAGTTGGTGGAGCGTGTAACTCTTGATCTTGGGGTTGTGAGTTTGAGCCCCATGTCAGGTGTAGAGATTATTTAAAAAAATAAATAAATAAACTTTTAAAAAGTTAAAAAAATAAATTGAAAAAGAATGTATATTGCAATCTCTGGGATGAACACTAAAATGACAATAGAAGAAGATACAATTAAAAAGCTAATAGGGGACACTTGTTTGGCTCAGTAAGTTAAGTCCCTCAGGTCTTGATCTTAGGGTTGTGAGTTTAAGACCTGGTGAGCATGGAGCTGACTTAAAAAAAAAATTTTTTTTTAATTAAGAAAAGCCAGTAGGGGCACCTGGGTGGCTCAGTCATTAAGCAGCTGCCTTCAGTCAGGTCACGATCCCAGGATCCTGGGATTGAGCCCTGCATTGGGTTCTCTGCTCAGTGGGAAGCCTGCTTCCCTCTCTCCCACTCCCCCTGCTTGTGTTCCCTCTCTTGCCGTCTCTCTCTGTTAAATAAATAATTAAAATCTAAAAAAAAAAATTAAAAATAAATAAAAAATTTAAAAATGTAAAAAGCCAATAGTCTAACAAAATGGAATAAAACAACAACAATAGGGATGCCTGGGTGGCTCAGCTGGTTAAGCAGCTGCCTTCGGCTCAGGTCATGATCCCGGCGTCCTGGGATCGAGTCCCACATCGGGCTCCTTGCTTGGCAGGGAGCCTGCTTCTCCCTCTGCCTCTGCCTGCCACTCTGTCTGGCTGTGCTCACTCTCGCTTCTCTCTCTATAACAAATAAATAAATAAAATCTTTAAAAAAAAAACAAACAAAAAAACAACAACAATAATAACTTGATTAACCCAAAATAAAGTGAAAAAAGGAATAAAAATACCAAGAATAAGTAGTAAACAAATAGTAAAATAAACCCAATTGTATCAGTAATTACAATGAATGTAAATAGTATAAATATGCCATTAAAAGAGAAGGATTATCAGAGTTGATTTAAAAAAACACACATACACACAATTCATCCCTGCTGTTGACAAAAGGCTCACTTTAAATAGAAAAACACAGAAAGTCAAAGTGAAAGGTTATAGAGCAGTATGTCTGCAACCATTAACCAAAGAAAACTGATATGGATACATTAATATTAGAAATATACACTTCGGGTGCCTGGGTGGCTCATTTCATTGGGCATCCTACTCTTGATTTCAGTTCAGGTCATGATCTCAGGATTGTGGGATCAAGGCCTCTACTGGGCTCCATGCTCAGTGGGGAGTCTGCTTGGGATTTTCTCTCTCTCCCTCTGCCCTCACCCCTGCCCAGTGCTTGCTGTCTCTCACATAAATAAATAAATCTTAAGAAAAGGAAATATAGGCTTTAAGAAGTATTATGAAGGGAAGAGGAATATTTCATAATAATAAAATTCCTAAGGGACTATTTGGCCCATTTGTACAGCCAGACAGAAGTTCCAAGTACTGGGGCTGGGAGAACTACCCTCTCAGCAACTCTGAGTGGAAAGGTATGGGCCACTTGCCACCCTGATCACTCTGGTTTGCTCCCACCCATCCCATGTTTGATGTCTGAAATCATACCCACATATATGTTTCCCTCATCCTAGTCAGGCTCTCCTCTGTTAGGGACTCAGCCTGAATCTGGGGTGCATAAACACTCCAAGCTTGGATCTGAGCTACAGTCCATCCCAGGACCTTTGGCCTTAGAGTGGGGATTGAAAATCCTATCTCTTTGGCCTTAGCCACCGTTCCCATGGACAGTGACCATGTGTCCTCCTGACTGGTGGCTCAGGCTATTCTGTCACCCTCGTGGACAAGCAAGTCTTTGCCACCTACTTGTTGTGCAGACTGTGTAGGGCAGGACCTGCAACTCCCCAGTAGGGCCACAGTTCACGACTGATACACCTTAGCACATCATCGCTGGATTTCTGTGACATCCCTCTTCTATGCTTCAGAGAAGATATGGGACAGGGTAGGCTACATTGTATCTGGGTCTCTGCGGCTCTAGATCTAGCCTCTGCCTCAGCTGTTAGCTCTGATCTGTTTATTTTCCTCCTTTGGACACTGTTCCATCCTACAAAGTCCAGCTGTTCCTGCCCCACTGTTGGGATCCCTCCCTCTGAAAGAAGAAATGAGATATTTTTCATGGTTCTCCATCGCTGGCTCCCTTTCCTCCCCATTCTTCTGCTTTTCAAGGCCATGTGGGTTGACAGGCCTCAGTCACAGCTCTTGTCCACCCAGCCCCAAGCCTTGCTCATCTGGGTGGATCCTGATCCACTTCAGGTCATAGCCTGGACTAATTTGGGTACAGGTCCCACTTGTACTCCCAAGAGTCATTATCTATCTTGCTGGAGTCTAATATTCCCTGTCAGACCTTATAAACTATGGCAGATGCCTGACATGTAGTGATTATGCTCAAAGATATTAATGGGTTTTTAACCTTGCTCTGTGTGCTATGGGATTAAAGAATACAGGTTCTGCAGGCAGGCCTGGGCTTGAATCCCATCTCTGTGATTCTAGACATGTGACTTAAACTTTTTGTGCCTGAACTTACTCATCTGTAAAATGGGTTAATATCTACCTTCTAGAGTGTGGTGAGGAATAAATAAGATGATGTATGTAAAGTGCTTAGCATACTGCCTAGCACATAAAAAATGTCTACTAACAACACAGATGTGAGATTGTTATTTCTGAAGAGCTCTGCTGTAAGTATTCCTTTTAAAATTGGGAGATAATTGAAATAAATTATATTAGTTTTGGGTATGCAACATAATGATCCAATATCTGTATATATTGTGAAATGATCACCACAATAAGTCTAGTTAACACCCAACACTATACACACTTACAAATTTTCTTTTTCTCATGAGAACTCTTAAGATCTAGTCTTTTAGCAACTTTCAAATATACAAGACAGTATTATTAACTATAGTCACCATGCTTTACATGACACCACCATGTCTTATTTATAACTGGAAGTTTGTATACCTTTTGACTCTCTTCACCCATTTTGTCCACACCCCCAGTCCCCACCTCTGGAAACCACCTATCTGTTCTCTATATCTCTGAGCTTGATGTTTCTGTTTCTTTTTGTTTTAGATTCCACATATAGTGAGATCATATGGTATTTGTTTTCCCCTGACTGATTTCACTTAGGAAAATGCCTCAAGTTTCAGCCATATTGTAGAAAACGGCAAAGATTTCATTCTTTTTGATAGCTAAATAATATTCCTTTGTACATATATACCAGATCTTCCTCATCTATTAATCCATTGAGGGACATTTAGGTTGCTTTCACTTCTTGGCTGTTGCTAATAATTCTGCAATACACATAGGATTGCATATATCTTTTTGATTAATGTTTTTGTTTTCTTCAGGTAAGTATCCAGAAGTGGAATTTCTGGGACAAATGGTAGCTCTATTTTTAATTTTTTGAGGAAACTCCATACTGCTTTCCATTGTGGCCACACCGATTTATATTCCCATCAACAGTGCATGAGGGTTCACTTTTTTCCATATCATTGTCAACACTTGTTATTTCTTGTCTTTTTGATAACAGCCATTCTAACAGATGTGAAGTGATATCTCATGGTGATTTTGATTTGCATTTCTCTGATAATCAGTGATGTTGAATACCTCTTCATATACCTGTTGGCCATCTGTATGTCTTCTTTGGAAAAATGTTATTCAGATCCTGAATAGATCCATTTATAAATAGTCTAAGAAACCATATTTCCGTTTCATTGTAGTTGGGTTATTCTATTTTGGGGGGTGGGGATTTTTCAATTTTTTTACTTTTTAAAGTTTAGAATATATCATATATACAAAAGAGTATGCCTTATATAACATATATGTATAGTTTAAATAATAACAAAATTAATACCTGCATACCTATTATCCAACTAAAATTGAACATCCCCAGTTCCCTGAAGCCTCTTCTGTCTCCTCCCAAATTGTATCTCCTCCTTCCACTCCAGAGGTTACCACTATCCTGAATAGTCTAGTGTAAATGAAGGCCATGTGGGGAGCAGTAAGGAGACCTACCTGGCCCTTACATCCAGGACATTAGCAATGGAGGTACAGGGGGAGACAGAACTCCCATACCCTTCCATCAGTAACAAGTAGTGCTCCTAGTTCAAGAGTCAATGGAGACTATTATAAACTGGATTGTTGCCCCTCACCACCCAGTGGCAAGTTGAAGCCCAAATTTGGGTAATATGGACATTTTGACAATATTTGTTCTTCCAATCCATGAGTATGGAATGTTTGTGTCATTTTTAATTTCTTTCATCAATGTTTTATAGTTTTCAGAGTACAGGTCTTTAACCTCTTTGGTTAGGTTTATTCCTGGGTATCTTATTGTTTTTGGTGCGATTATAAATGGAATTGTTTTCTTAATTTCTCTTTCTAAACATTTTTTTTAAAATTCTCTCTCTGCTGATTCATTATTAGTGTATAGAAATGCAATGTGTTTCTCTACATTGATTTTGTATTGTGCAGCATTACTGAATTCATTTATCAATTCTAGTAGGTTTGAATAACAATAAAGCTATAAATCAATTGGGGAGAAATAACAACTTTACAGTACTGAAACTTTCTATCAATGAACATGATGTTGTTGTCCATTGGTTTTCTTACTGTCTTCTAATGAGGTGCTATAATTTTCTACACAAAGGTTTTGCGTATCTTTTGTTAGATTTATTTTCAACTACCTTTTATTCTTCATAGCTATTGTAAATTTTTAATTGCATTTTCTAACTTTATTTGATGGTGTTTGTAAATTCATTAGACTTCTATTTGTTGGACATTGAATTTATATCATCTTCTTTTTTTTTAAGATTTTAATTTATTTATTTGACAGAGATAGATCACAAGTAGGCAGAGAGGCAAGCAGTGGGGTGGGGGGAAGCAGGCTCCCTGCTGAGAAGAGAGATCATGATCTGAGCAGAAGGCAGAGGCTTAACCCACTGAGCCACCCAGGTGCCCCTGAATTTATATCTTCTCTTGGGCTCCGGATTGCTTTTCATTTTGTAGAGTGTGTTGAAGATCACTTGTTTTAAGCATTTTGATTATGATGTCCCTTGGTACAATTTTCTTTATGCTTTTTCTGCCTGGGGTTCACTGAGCTTTTTTGCAATTATTGGTAATTTTCATAAATTTGGGAATTTTATGCTGCCATTATTTCTTCAAACTGTTTTCTGTGTTTCCCTCTCTCTTCTTTTCTGGAACCTCAATCACTTGTATATTGGGTTTTCTATCTTTTTTCTGTCTGTATTACATTTTGAATAGTTTCTACTGCTATGTTTTCAAATTCATTAATCATTCTTTATTGTCTAGTCTGCAGCTAATTCTATCAAGTATATTTTTAATCTCACATATTGTATTTTTCTTATCCAGAAATTAAATTTGGGTTTTTGGAAATAGATTTCATGTCTCTTACTATGCTCAAGTTTTTTTTTTTTAAGATTTTATTTATTTATTTATTTGACAGAGAGAGAGAGAGATCACGAGTAGGCAGAGCAGTAGGCAGAGCAGCAGGCAGAGAGAGAGGGGGAAGCAGGCTCCCCACCTAGCAGAGAGCCTGATGCAGGGCTCGATCCCAGGACCCTGGGATCATGACCTGAACTGAAGGCAGAGGTTTAACCCACCGAGACACCCAGGTGCCCCTATGCTCAGTCTTTTGTCTGCTTTCTCGAAGATATGGAATATATTAACATATATATATATGGAATATATTAACAATATATTAACAATTGTTTTAATGTCCTTGTCTAGTAATTCTATCACCAATATGATTTCTGGGTCTGTCTCTATTGACTTATTTTTTTCATTATGGGTCATATTTTCCTATTTCTTCATATACCTGTCAACTGTTTTTTCTTGAGAGTATGTCAAGTTTATTAGCTTGTTAGCAAGGCGACCGAAGTATGCTGCTTCAGAGAGGGTGCGAGAAGGAGGAGTGAAAGAGTATGGAAATAGACGCTTGGCTAAGCACAGCATTGCATATCCAGGAAAGGGGGCAGTTCTTTCGGCAAGATCCTAGCAACATTAAGTCTGTATCATTTTATCAGTTGTCACAGAGAAACTGTCTGTGTCAGGTAGCTTTAGGTGCCTGTCATCAGTAGCAGAAAGACATGATGGGGACACATTGTGTGTGAATTGGAACCACAAGGCTCATGCCCTCAAGGAGTGTCTCATGGGCGGGTTGGCAGAAGGCAGGAAGCGGTGTCACCTCAGAACAGCCGCTGGTCTCCGCGACAGGAAGGAATTGGAAACAGGTGCAGGGTACCCCCAGTGCTTTTTCTCAGCCTCGGAGAGGCAACACACTGCAGGTTACCTATCCCTTAGTTTGTGGACAAGCACATGTTTCTGTGCAATTTCACTTCTTAGAGGGAATTCCTAGCGGTTTGTCAGCACCTGTGCATTTGCGAGGCCTCTGACCCACCTCCGCCGCCACTTCTGTCGGTTTTACCTCCATGTGGCTCGCTGGCATCTCTCTGTGGTCCATCGTCACTTTCAGGATGACAGCACTGAAGTCCCCTCCGGGTCTGACTCCAGCCCAGATTCACTGTTTCTCCCCGCGTGTCCTTACCGTGTTCTCTGCGCCATGCGGTTCCTTGATGCCGCACCCCTTGCTTTTCCCTGCGTGGTCGCATCTGTCTGCCCTTAGGCCCAGCCCGGACGTAAGCTTCTTTGGGGAAAGGGAGTGTCTGTGGATTCCTAGGCGGGCTTCTCTCAAGTGCTGTGCCTGTGCCACCCTCTCTGTGCCCCCCCCCCACTTTGTGGCACCCTTGTTACAAGTTAGAATGCTGTCATCTGGGGCGCCTGGGTGGCTCAGCGGGAAGCCTCTGCCTTCAGCTCAGGTCATGATCTCAGGGTCCTGGGATCAAGCCCCACATCAGGCTCTCTGCTCAGCGGGGAGCCTGCTTCCTCCTCTCTCTCTGCCTACTTGTGATCTGTCAAATAAATAAATAAAATCTTTAAAAAAAAAAAGAATGCTGTCATCTTCCTCCACTGGCCTGGGGACTGCTAGTGGTCAGGTTTTGTGGCATAGTTCCTGCCCATTTAGTAAGTGGACAAGGGTAGAGGGAGAAATGCTTTTATTATATTACATGAACAGCTTCTCTTTTGACTCTTGTCAGCATAGTAGGGTTTGATGAGCATGTGTGGGATGGGATGTCTTATTACTATTCCCAAGGACACCTTTTCTGATGATGATGATACCGTTGGAGGATACTTAATTGGCTCTGCCTCTTTCTTCTTCAGGCCTACTGTTTCTTCTTTCACGAAGTCAGTCCTTATTTCTCCTTCTCTCCCCCTATCCATCCCTTCCTTGCTCCTTCTCTTTTTTTCTATTTCTGCTGTTACTCTTTAGTCCAGGTCCTTCCTGCTCACAGCCTATCACTGGTGGCCCGTGCACTCCAGCTTGCCTGCTGTATTTCTGATGACCTTTCTCTCCTATCACTGCTAGTGATGTTTGCAGTACGACCTTGCTGTGACCATGCCCTGGAACTTCTCAGTGCGCTCCAGCCTGACCTCTCTTCCTGCCGTGCTGTCTCTTCCCATTCTCCCCAGGAGCCAGGCTCTTTCTCTACTCCTCACCATTACTGAGTTGTCCTTCTAGATCTGCCCGTGCAAAGGTCTTCTGTGAACCCCATGGTGCAGGGTTCTCCAGGTTCTTCTTCCTCTTCATTTTTTTTAAAGATTTATTCATTTTAGAGAAGGGGGGAGGGGCAGAGAGAGAGAGGGAGAGAATCTCTAGCAGGCTTCCCACTGAGTAAGAAACCCCACACTCTGCACATATCATGACCCTGAGATCATGACCTGAGCCCAAATCAAGAGTTGGATGCTTAACTGACTCAGCCACCCAGGTGCCCCGCCCCTCTTCTCTTTTTTAAAATTGTGGTAAAATACACACAGTATTTACCAACTTCATCATTTTAAAGTGTACAGTTCAGTGATATTCAATACAAGCACATTGTGCAGCCATCACCACCATTCACTCCCCAGATCTCTTTCCATCTTACAAAACTGAAAGTCTGTACCCATTAACCAATAACACCCCATTCTTCCCCCTCCCCAGACCCTGGCAACCACCATCCTACTTTCTGTCTTTATGACTTTGACAACAATCAGTCCATCATTTGAGTAAAATCCTACAGTGTTTATTTTTTCATCTCCGGCTTGCTTCACTTAGCATAATGTCCTTGAGGTTCATACTCATAGCCTGTGTCAGAATTTCCTTCCTTTTCAAGGCTGGATAATATTTCATGATATTTATATACCACCTCTTGTTGATCCATTCATCTGTTCATGGATGCTTGGGTTACTTGTTTTTGCCTATTATAAATAATTCTGCTGTGAACATGGGGGTACAGATATCTCTTTGAGACCCAACTTTCAATTCTTTTGGGTATATACAGAGCAGAGTTGCTGGATCATATGGTAATTCTATTTTTAATTTTTTTGAGGAACCATATTGCTTTCCACAGGAGCTGTACCATTATCCACTCCCACCAACATTGAACGAGGGTTCCAATTTCTCCACTGCTTTGCCAACACTTGTTTTCTGGGTTTTTGATAGTAGCCATCCTAATGGGTGTGAGGTGGTATCTCCATGTAGTGTCATTTTGCATTTCCCTGATGATCAGTGATATTGAACATCTTTCATGTGCTTGGTCAATCATTTTATGTTCCTTGGAGAAATGTCTCTTCCAGTTCTTTGCCCATTTTTAAATTTGGTTCTTTCTTGTTGCTGAGTTTCAGGAGTTCTCTATATATTTTGATATTAATCCCTCTTTGGGTATATTATTTGCAACTATTTTCTGTTCCATGAGCTGACCCTTTACCGTGTAGAAACCTTTTAATGCACAAAATCTTTTAATTTTCAATTAGAAGCCTAATTCATCTATTTTTTTCTTTTGTTACCTGTGCCTTTTTTGTCATATCCAAGAAATTATTGCTAAACCCAATGTCATGAAGCTTCTATCCTTTGGTCTTCTGGTTTGACTGTTTTAGGTCTTATATTAAGGTCCTTTCTTGATCAATTTTAAGTTATTTTTTGTATATGGTATCAAGTAAGGGTCCAGCTTCATTCTTTGGCACATGGATACCCAATTTTTCCAGCACCATTTGTTGAAAAGACTTTCCTTTCTCTCATTGAATGGTCTTGATATATTTGTCAAAAATCATTTGACCACATGTATGAGGGTTTATTTCTGGGTTCTCTCTTCTATTCCATTGGTCTGTATCTGTTTTTATGCCGTTACCACAGTGCTTTGATTACCATAGCTTTGTAGTAAGTGTTGAAATCAGGAAACATGAATCCTCCAGTTTTGATCTTCTTTTTCAAGATTATTTTGCTTATCTGGGTTCCCTTAAGATTCCATGTAATTTTTAGGATGAGTTTTTCTATTTCTGCCAAAAAAAAAATGGGATTTTGATAGAATTGCATTGACTCTGTAGGTCACTTTTGACATTTTGATAACATTAACTCTTCCAATTTATGAACATAGGATGTGTTTCCATGTACTTGACTTCTTTAGTTTGTTTCAGCAATGTTTTGTAGTTTTCATTGTACAAGTCTTTCACCTCCTTGATTAAGTTAATTCTTAATATTTTAATGTTTTTGATGTTATTATAAATGGAATTGTTTTTATAATTTCATTTTCAGATTGTGCATTATTTGTGTATGGAAATGCAACTGATTTTTGTCTGCTGAATGTATCCTGCTACTTTGCTGGATTAGTTTGTTTTAACAGTTTATTTTTGTGGAATTTTAGGGTTTTCAAAATATAAGATTATATTATCTTTAGAATCTGTGGACAAAGATTATTGTACTTCTTCCTTCTGATTTGTGCCATTTATTTATTTTTCTTGTTTAATTGCTCTGGCTAGAACTCCAGCATTTTTTTTAAAAGATTTTTTAAAAAAAATATACTTATTTAAGAGAGAGAGAGAGAGAGAGCACCTTCATGGTCACGTGTGCTCAAGAGAGAAGGAGTGGTGGGGAGGGGCAGTGGGAGAGAGATAAGCAGACTCCACGCTGAGCAGGGAGCCCAACATGAGGCTCCATCCCAGGACCCTGGGATCATGACCTGAGCCGAAGGCAGACTCTTAACTGACTCAGCCAGCCAGGTGCCTCCCTTGCTGTTTCTTTCTTTCTTTTTTCTTTTTTAAATTTTATTTATTTATTTGACAGACAGAGATCACAAGTAGGCAGAGAGGCGCGGGGCGGGGGACGGGGGTGGGAAGCAGGCTTCCCGCCTAGCAGAGAGCCCGATCCGGGACTCGATCCCAGGACCCTGAGATCATGACCTGAGCCCAAGGCAGAGGCTTAACCCACTGAGCCATCCAGTCGCCCACCTCCTTGCTGTTTCTGATCTTAGAGGAAATGCTTTCAGTCTTTCACCATTGAATATGATGCTCACTGTAGCTTTTTTGTATATGGTTTTTATTATGGAAATACAGTTTCCTTTTATCCCTAGTTTGTTGAGTGTGTTTGAGGGTGTTGAATTTTCTCAAATACTTTTTTCACCAATTGAGATTATCATGTGGGTTTTTCCTCTTCCTTCTGTTGATGTGGAGTATCACACTGATTGATTTTTGCATGTTGTATCATCCTTGCATTCCAGGAATAAATCCCACTTAATCTTGTGTATAATCCTTTTAGTACAAATCTGCTGAATTCTATTTGCTAGTATTTTGTTGAGGATTTTTCACCAATATTTATAAGGGATATTGGTCTGTAGCTATCTGCTCTTGTAGTGTCTTTGTGCGGTGTTAGTATCAGGGTTATGCTGGTCTCATAAATGAGTTAGGAAGTGTTTCCTACTCTGCAGTTTTTGGGAAAAATCTGAGAAGGATTGGTATTAGATCTTCTTTTAATATTTCATAGAATTAACCAGTGAGAGCATCAGGTCCAGGGCTTTTCATTGTTGGAAGATTTTTGATTCCTGATTCAATCTTCTTACTAGTCCTTGACCTATTCAGATTTTCTTTTCTTTCTTTTTTTTATGATTTGGTCTTGGTAGATTTTGTGTGTCGAGAATTTTTCCATTTTACTGAGGTTATCCAACTTGTTGGTGTACAATAGCCATAGCACTGTCTTAGAAATCTTTTTATTTCTGTAGAATTGATAAGAATGTCCACACTTCCATTTCTGATTTTAGTTAATTTGAGTGTTCTTTTTTCTTAGTCTATCTAGCTAAAGATTTGTCAGTTTTGTTAGTTTTTTCAAAGAACTAGCTTTTGGTTTCATTGCTTTTTTTATTGTTTTTCTACTCTCTATTTCGTTTACCTTGGCCTTAATTTTTTTTTTTAAAGGTGCCTGGGTGGCTCAGTCAGTTAAGTGTCTGACTTCAGCTCAGGTCATGTTCCCAGCCCCCTTGTAGGGCTCCCTGGTCAGCAGGAAGCCTGCTTCTCCCTCTCCTTGCCCTCCCCACAACTCGTTATCTCTCTCACTATCTCTCTTTGCTCTCTCTAACTTATCTTCTGTCTGATTGTTATAGTGAGTGGGAAATTAAAGTTTCCAACTGTTATTGTAGAACTGTCTATTGCTCCCTTCAATTCTACCACTTTTTGCTTCATGTATTTTGATGGTCTATCATCAAGTGCATAAATGTTTATTGTTATATCATCTTGTTGTATTAACCCTTTTATTAATATATATTGTCCCATGGGGCTTCTAGGTGGTTCAGTCAGTTAAGTGGCCAACTCTTGATTTTGGCTCAGGAAATTATCTCAGGGTCCTGGGATGGAGCCCCATGTCAAACTCCATGCTCAGCAGGGAGTTTTCTTGATGATATCTCTACCTCTCCCTCTGCTCCTACCTGTGCTCATGATCTCTGTCTCAAATAAATAAATCTATAAATAAATAAATAAATAAATAGATATGTAGATATACACATATATATATTGTCCTTCTTTGTCTCTTATAACCTCTTTTTTTTTTTTAACATTTTAGTTATTTTAGTGAGAGAGAGAGCTGGGGGCAGGTGTGGAGGGTCCAAGGGAAAGGGAAAGAAGCAGACTCCCCACTGAATGGGGAGGCTGACACGGGTTTGATCCCATGAGCCAGAGATCATGAGCTGAGCCAAAATCAAGCAAGATCTGGGTGCTCAACCAACTGAGCCACCCAGGAACTCCTTTTATAACCTGTTTTTGAGTTACAGTCTATTTTAGTTAATAGTTTATTTAAAGTCTGATATCAGTATAGCCACCTCTATTCTCTTTTGGTTACTATTTGCATGGAGCATCTTTTTTCATCCTTTCAACAACAACCTGCTGTGTCTTTGGATATCAAGTGAGTCTCGCATAGAAAGCATATAGTTGGATCCTATGTTTTTTCCCCATTTTTCCAAACTCTTTCTTTTTTGGGAGAGTTTAATCCATTTACATTTAAAGTAATTACTGATAAGTAGGGGCTTACTTCTGTCATTGTTTTATTTGTTTTCTATTATAGCCTTTTTTTGTCACTCATTTCTTTCATTACTGTCTTCTTTTTTTTTTTTGGTAATGAAATGTTTAAATATTTTTCTCATTTCCTTTTGTGTATATTCTGTGCTATTTTCTTGGTGGTTACCATGGGGATTATACCTAACATCTTAAAGTTATAACACTCTAATTTGAACTTACACTGGCTTAACTTTAATAACATACAAAAATTCTCTCCCTATACAAGTCCTTACTCATTCAGTTGTTGATATCACACAATTATATCTTTGTACATTGTATATCTCCAAACATAAGTTAATAGTTCTTTAAAATGCATTGGTGTTAGGGTGCCTAGGTGACTGAGTTAAGTGTCTGAATTTGGCTCAGATCATGGTCTGAGGGTCCTAAGATTGAGCCCTGTGTCAGGCTCCATACTCAGCAGGGAGTCTGCTTGTCCCTCTCCCTCTGCCCCTCCCTCTGCTCATTCTCTCTCTTTCTCTCTGTCCCTCAAATAAATAAATAAATGAAATCTTAATAAATAAATAAAATGCATTAGTATTAATTGTGTAGAAAACAAGATTTGGAGTTAAGAACCAAAGTTACATTAATACTAGCTTTTACTCTAATAATTTTGTTTAAACATATCCGTCCCTTAAATCATGTAGAGAATGAAAGGTGCAGCCATAAACCATTGTTACAATAACACTAGCTCTTATAATTGTCCATTTACTTTTTTGGGGATCTTTATTTCTCTAATGGCTTTGAGTCTAGAGTCCTTTCATTTCACCTTGTACGACTCCCTTAAACATTTTTTGCAGGACAGGCCTAGTGGTCACAACCTTCCTCAACCTTTTTTAAAATCTGGGAATGTCTTAATTTCTGCATCACTTTTGAAGGATATAGGATTTGAAGTGTTGGTTTTTTTTTTTTAAGGTTTATTTATTTATTTATTCCAGAGAGAGAGAGAGAGAGAGAGCAAGAGCATGAGTGCAAAGGTCAAAGGGAAAGGAAAAGAGAATCTTAAACAGACTCTTAGCTGAGTGTGGAGCCTGAACTGGGATCATGGTGTGAGCTGAAAGAGGGTCAGAGGCCTAACCTACTGCGCCACCCAGGAACCCCTAGGGTTTGAAGTTTTGTTTGATATAAGATTCTTGGTTGACTTTTTTTTTTTCTCTTTTAGTACTTTGAGTATATTGCCCCACTATTTCCTGGCCTCCAAAGTTTCTGATGAGAAATCTGCATATATCTTATTGAGGATCCCTTGTATATGATACATTGTTTCTCTTGCAGCTTTCAAGATTCTGTCTTTGTCTTTTGAAAATTTCATTGTACTGTACTTCAGTGTGGTCTGTTGTAGTTCATCTTTCTTGGAGTTTGTTGAACTTGTTGGATGTTAATATTCATATCTTTAATCAAATTTGGGAAGTTTTCAGCTGTTATTTCTTCAAATATTCTCTGTTCCCCTTTCTCTTTATGGTATTCTGATATTCTCACAAAGTATATGTTGGGCTGACTGATGATATAGTGCAATCTCTTAGGCTCTGTTCACATTTTTTCAATCTTTTTCTTTATGTTTAGACTCAAAAATTTCCATTATCCTACCTTCAAGTTCACTGATTCTTTCTTTTGCCTGCTCAATCTGTTTTTTAATTCCTCTAGTGAATTTTTCATTTTGGTTATTGTATTTTACAGCTTCAGAATTTCTTTTAGGTTCTTTTTTAGGTTTCTTATCTCTTTATTGATATTTCCACTTTGTTCACATATCATTTTCTTGACTTTCTTGACATCTTCCTTTAGTTTTTTTGAGTGTCTTTAATAAAATTGATTTAGGGGCACCTGGGTGGCTGTTGGTTAAGCTTCTGCTTTCAGCTCTGGTCATGACCCCGGAGTCCTGGTATGGAGCCCCACATCTGGCTCTCTGCTCAGTGGGGGGCCTGCCTCTCCCTCTCAGTCTGCCTGCTGCTCCCCCTGCTCGTGTGCTCTCTCTCTGTCTGTGTTAAATAAATAAATAAATAGGACCATTATGTCCTTTTCAGGGATAGTTTCTGTGGGTATTTTTGCTGTTGCTTTTGCTTTTTGTTTGTTTTGCTTTGAATGCTCTATACTTTCTTTTTTTGTGTGTGTGTGTGTTTTTATATACCTTGTCGTTTTTTGCTGGACACTGGACATTTTGATCTAGTAATGTGGTAACTCTGGAAATCAGATTCCCCCCTTTCCCCAGAATTTGCTATTCTTTGATTATTTATTTATATTGTTGTATGCTGTCCCTGAGCTGAGGGTCAGGCTGAGGTGTAAACTTAAGGTTTCTTAGGTCTTTTCTGAGCCTTTCTCTGAGCATGCATGGTTGCTTTCTGTTAAAAAATTATATATTTATAAATATTATATGCTTAGTATTAATAAATATAATATTAATTAATAATATATTGGTATAGTAATAATATAATTAAATATTATCAATATTTATAAGTACTATATTTATAAATATATGTTATATATTATGTACTTATATATATAAAGATTTATTCATTTATTTTAGAAATGGAGAGAAAGTGCAGGGAGGAGGGACAGAGGAAGAAGCGGAGGGAAGAGAGAATCTCAAGCAGACTCCACACTGTGCAGAGCCCAATCTGGGCCTTGATCTCATGACCCTGAGCTCATGACCTGAGCCAAAATCAAGAGCCATGTGCTTAACCAACTGAAGCACTCAGGTGCTCCTATACTATTATTATTTTTAAATAGGTTCCACACTGAGCATGGAGCCCAGTGTGGTCCTTGAGCCCACAACACTGATATCAAGACCTGAGATGAGATCAAGAGTCAGACACTTAACCAACTGAGCTACCCAGGCACCCTTGCATGGTTACTTTCTAATTTTTCCTCTATATGCAGCTGTTTTTGAATGTCCCAGTCTTTAATGTCTGGTTTTCAGAAGGGTAAAAACAAGAAAGGGGGGAATAATAAGGTGCTAACCCTTTAAATCTCTTAGAAGTCACTTGACCCAGATGAGGAAGTGCAAAAACAATGACTGCCCTCCTTCCTGTCTGCACCTTTATGATAACAAGTGGCAATTAGCAATCAGAACAGATCCCTGACACTGGAGGACAGGGCCCTTTTTGTGTTTTCTAGCTCCTCCCTTAAGCTATGCGCTAGCTACTCCCAGAGTATGTGTACAGCTGCCTGCCATGTGGTTGGAGGTGGAGGATGGCTAGCTGCTATAGTGATGAGAGCTGAAATTGAAATTAACCACAATTTACTATCCAAGTCTTACCCTGGAAGCTGGAAGCCTTCAACAGAATCCAGAGCTCTAAAATAGTTATATCAAGCAGATTGTGCCAGTGCAGTTATTGTCTAGATGAGGAGACAGATTTCCTGGTGCTTTTACTCTTCTTACATCATCCCAGAATACTCCTCTATACCTGGCAATTTTTTATTGGAGATCAGACATTGTTATTGTTGGGTTCTGGAGTTTTTTGTATTCTTTCCATTTTGAACTTTGATCTTGCAAGCAGTTAAGTTACTTGGAAACAATTTGAGTTTGAGACTTACTTGTAAGCTTTTTCACATGTGTCCAGAATAGTTTCTAATCTAGAGCTCACTTGGCAATACCCTTCTGAGACTTCTGTATGCTGCATGGTTTGTCAGGAGGACTTTGCACTCTGCTGTTGGGAACATTTCTGTGAGTATTGGGATGTTCCCAGTAAAATTTGCAGTATTTTACAATTTTACTTTGTAACAAGAATTTCAGATACTCTCCATTCTCTCCATTTTTCTTTTAGCCATTTTTAACAGGTGCATAATGGAATGGATTTAAGTTTTCATTTCCCTAACGATTGATGATATTGAATATTTAAAATGTGCTTATTGCCTTGCATATGGTCTTTGAGGAGGTTTCTATTAAAATATTTTCCCAATTTTAAAAACTATATTGTTTTTTGGGCTTATGATTGAGGATTTTAAAAAGCAGCTGTATTGAAGTATAATTTATAGGACATAAAATTAACTCATCATAAGTGCAAGTTGTACAACTATTAGCACAATAAAGTTTCAGAACATTTTCATCATCCCCAAAACTTCCCTTGTGTGTATTTGCTCTCAATCTCGGCTCCCTCCCCAAAGCCCATGCAGCTACTAATCTGTTTTACGTATTTATAGGGCTGTATTATTTGAATGTTATATAAATGGAATGATACAATTTGTAATATTTTATGTCAGGTTTCTTCCATTTACTTTAAAGTTTTTGAGATTCGTTGATGTTAGAACATCTACCAACAGTTTGTTTCTTTTTTTATTGGTGAATAATATTACATTAAAAAGATATATCAGGGCGCCTGGGTGGCTCAGTGGGTTAAGCCACTGCCTTCGGCTCGGGTCATGATCTCGGGGTCCTGGGATCGAGTCCCACATCGGGCTCTCTGCTCAGCAGGAAGCCTGCTTCCCTCTCTCTCTCTCTCCCTGCCTCTCCATCTACTTGTGATCTCTCTCTGTCAAATAAATAAATAAAATCTTTAAAAAAAAATAAATAAAAAGATATATCAAATTTTGTTTATGCATTCACCAGTTGACGAACATTTGAATGTTGTGACAGTTTTCAGCTATTATAAACAATGTTACTATGGATGTTCACATATAAGTCTTTGCTTGAACTTATGCTTTCATTTCTCTTGGGTAGATAACTAAGAGTGGTTTTTCTTGATTGTACAGTAAGTACAGGTTTAACTTTCTAACAAAGTTTCTTTGGTGAAATATTTATTTAAATTTTTGCCTTTTTTATTTTTTTAAATAAGCTCCATGCTGGGCACCAATGTTGGGCTTGAATTCATGACCCTGAGATCAAGACCTGAGCTATGATTGAGAGTCAGATACTCAACTGACTGAGCCACCCAGGCACTCAAACCTTTTGCCCATTTTTAATCTAGGTCATTATTGTTGAATTCTAGAGCTCTTTATGTATGCTCTGGATGCAAGTCCCTTAGCAGACATATGATTTGCAAATAATTCCTCTTATTTTCTAGTTTATCTTTTCAATTTCTTGGCAGTGTCCTTGAAGCCCAGAGTTTAAAAAAAAATTTTTTTTTTAAAGTAAGCTCCATGCCCAACATGGGGCTTGAACTCATGACCCCCAGATCAAGAGTCACATGCTTGGGACGCCTGGGTGGCTCAGTGGATTAAGCCACTGCCTTCAGCTCAGGTCATGATCCCAGGGTCCTGGGATCAAGTCCCACATCGGGCTCCTTGCTCAGCGTGAGCCAACTTCTCTCTCTGCCTCTGCCTGCCGCTCTGCATGCTTGTGTTCTCCCTCCCTCTCTCTCTCTCTTTGACAAATAAATAAATAAAATCTTAAAAAAAAAAAAAAAAGAGTCACATGCTTGGGGCGCCTGGGTGGCTCAGTGGGTTAAGCCTCTGCCTTTGGCTCGGGTCATGGTCTCAGGGTCCTGGGATCGAGCCCCGCATCAGGCTCTCTGCTCAGCGGGGAGCCTACTTCCTCCTCTCTCTCTGCCCTCTTGTGACCTCTCTCTGTCAAATAAATAAATAAAATCTTAAAAAGAAAATAAAAGATTCACATGCTCTACTGACTGAGCTAGCCAGGTGCCCCCAAAAATTTTTAATTTAGAAGTACATTTTCTCTATTTCTTCTTTTGTTGCTTATGCTTTTGCTCTTTCATCTAAAAAGGGTTTGCCTAAGCTAAAGTCACAAAAGTTTATGCCTTTGTTTTCTTCTAAGTGTTTTATAGTTTTAGCTGTTATTTCTAGGTATATGATCCATTTGGAGCTAATTTTTGTGTGTGGTGTAAGGAAGGGATTAACTTCATTCTTTTGCATGTTTTATCCAAATTCTCCTAGCATCATTTGTTGAAAAGACTATTTTTTTCCTTATTGAATTGTCACCCATATTGAAAATTAATTTTCCAACTAATTCAAGTAAGGTTTTATTTCTGGATTCTCGATTATATCCCATTGATTTTTAAATCTGTCCTTATGGCGGTACTATGCAGTCTTTTTTTTTTTAAGATTTTATTTATTTATTTTACAGACAGAGATCACAGGTAGGCAGAGAGGCAGGCAGAGAGAGGAAGGGAAGCAGGATCCCTGCGGAGCAGAGATCCCGATGTGGGGCTTGATCCCAGGACCCCAGGATCATGACCTGAGCTGAAGGCAAAGTCTTTAACCCACTGAGCCACCCAGGCGCCCCAGGACTATACAGTCTTGATTACTGTAGCTTTCTAGGAAGTTTAAAAATCAGGAAGTGTGAGTTCTCCGACCTTGTTCTTTTCCCAGATTGTTCTGGCTATTCTGAGTTTCTTGAATTTCTATATGGATTTAAGAATCAGCTTTTCAGTTTCTGCAAAAAAAAGATAGCTGGGAGTTTGATAGAGACTCCACTGAATCTGTAGGTCAATTTGAAGAATATTGCCATCTCAATAATATTAAGTTTTTGAATCCATGAATATGGGATATCTTTCTGTTTATTCATGACTTTAATTTCTTTCAATGATGTTTCTTTAATTTTTTTCAATGATGGCTTATAGTTTTCAGTGTACATCTTATACTTCTTTTGTTAAATTTATTCCTAAATAATTTATTATTATTTATGCTATTGTATATGGAATCGCTTTCTTGATTTCATTTTTGGATTGGCCATTGCTTGTGCAGTTGATATTTGTATACTGATCTGAAACCCTGTAAACTTGTTGAATTTGGTTATTATTTGTAATAAGTTTTTTGTGTATGTGATTTCAATAAGATTTTCTATGTACAAGATTATGTTATCTGAGGATGGACATAGTTTTATTTCTTCCTTTCTGATATGGTCTCTCCCTTTCTCTCTCTTTTCTGTTCTAATTGTCCTGGCCACTACCATCAGTACAATGTTTGAATGGAAATGGTGAAATTGAGCATCCTTGCCTTGTTCCTGATCTTAGGGGAATATGTTTCAGTCTTTCAATATTAAGTATGGGTATTTCATACATGTCCTATATCAGAATGAAGGAGTTCCCTTCTATTCCTAATTTTCTGAATATTTTTTTCATGAAAAGGTTTGGATTTTATTAAATGCTTTTTCTGCATCATTGAAATAGTCATTTGGTTTTCATCTTTTATTCTATGGGTGTAGTTTATTATATTGATTGATTTTCATATGTTGAGCCAACCTTGCATTCTTGGGGCAAATGTCACTTGGTCATGGTGTATAAATGTTTTCAGATGTTGCTGGATTCAGTTTGATAGTATTTTGTTGAATATTTTTACATCTATTTTATGAGAAATATTGGTCTATAGTTGTTTGTTTGTTTTCTTGTGATGTCTTTGTCTAGTTGTGGTATCAGGGTAATTGTGGCCTCATAGAATGAATTGGGAAGTTTTCCTCCCTTCTCTAATTTTTCAAAGTTTTTATGGAGAATTGATGTTAATTCATCTTCAAACATTTTTAAAAAAAGATTTTGGGAAGCCTGGGTGGCTCAGTTGGTTGGACGACTGCCTTCGGCTCAGGTCATGATCCTGGAGTTCCGGGATCCAGTCCCGCATCAGGCTCCCAGCTCCACGGGGAGTCTGCTTCTCTCTCTGACCTTCTCCTCGCTCATGCTCTCTCTCACTGTCTCTCTCTCAAATAAATAAATAAAATCTTAAAAAAAGAGATTTTATTTATTTATTTGACAGACAGAGATCACCAGTAGGCAGAGAGGTAGGCAGAGAGAGAGATGGGGGGAAGCAGGCTCACTTCTGAGCAGAGAGCCCAATGCAGGACTTGATCCCAGGACCCTGGGATCATGACCTGAGCCAAAGGCAGAGGCTTTAACCCACTGAGCCACCCAGGTACCCCTCATCTTCAAACATTTGATAGAATTTACCAGTGGAGTCATCTTGTATTAGCTTTTCTTTGTGGGAATTTTAAAAAATTATACATATTGATCTTGCATACTGTTACCCTGTTAAACTTACTTATTGTTCTATTAATTTGTAGAGTACACTCCTTAGAATTATCTACATATAGGGGCGCCTGGGTGGCTCAGTGGGTTAAAGCCTCTGCTTTCGGCTCAGGTCATGATCCCAGGGTCCTGGGATCGAGCCCCGCATTGGGCTCTCTGCTGAGCAGAGAGCCTGCTTCCCTTCCTCTCTCTCTGCCTGCCTCTCTGCCTAATTGTGATCTCTGTCTGTCAAATAAATAAAAATTTAAAAAAAGAATTAACTACATATAGTATCATGTGCTCTCTGATTAAAAACAGTTTTACTACTTACTTTCCAATCTGCATGCTTTAATTTCTTTTTTTCCTGTTGTTGTACTGGCTGAAACCTCCAGTACAGTTGGAATAGAAATGCAGGAGAGAGATGCGGTGCCTGGCTGGCGCAATCAGAATAATAACCAACTCTTGCTCTTGGGGTGGTAAGTTTGAGCCCCACGTCGGGTGTAGTGATTGAAACTTTAAAAAAATGAAACTTAAAAAAAAATAATTCGGGTGAACCATGAGAGGCTATGGACTCTGAAAAACGATCTGAGAATTTTGAAGGGGTGGGGGGTGGGAGGTTGGGGGCACCAGGTGGTGGGTATTGTAGAGGGCACGGATTGCATGGAGCACTGGGTGTGGTGCAAAAATAATGAATACTGTTATGCTGAAAAAAATAAAAAATTAATAAAAAAAAAAGTTCAGGAGAGAGAATCCTTTCCTATTCCTGATCTTAGGGGTGGGAAGAGGGTGAGAACATTCAGTTTGTACTATTAAATTAGTTGTAAGATTTTTGTAAATGGTGTGCTGTGATATCCCCTCTTTTATTTCTGATATTGGTAATTTGTGTACTCTCTCCTTTGTTCTTAGTCAGCCTTAGCAATTTTGTTGATCATTTTAAGAATCAGCTTTTGGTTTCACTGTTTTCTGTATTTATTTTCCTATTTCATAGATTTCTGCCTTTATTTTTATTATTCACACCCCCTTCTTACTTTGTGTTTGATTCACTTTTTAAAAATCCCTTTGAGACAACTCTTACATTATCAATATCTGATTTTTCTCCTAATATAAGTATTTAAAACTGTAAATTTCTCTCTAAGCATTGCTTTAATGATACCCTATACATATTGGTGTGCTGTGTTTGAATTCGATTTATTCTTTAATTTGCACTTTATTCTCTTTTTTGACTCATGGGATATTAAATGCCTGGTTTATTTCCAAATACTTAGAGCTTTCGCAATTGTCTTCTCTTTTTGATTTCTAATTTAATTCTGTTGCATATGGAGAACACACTTTGTATGATCTCAATTTTTAAAAATTTACTGAGTCTTAGTTTATGACCTAGTATATTGCCTCTCCTAGAGAATGTTACATGCTTTCTTGAAAATAATGTGTTGTTCCACTGTTACTAGTTTGAGTTTTCTATAATAGTTAGATCAAGTTCTTTGATAATGTTACTCAGGTCTTCTACATCTTTAATATTTTGTGATTATGCATTCTATTGGTTACTGAGAGAGGTATACTGAAATGGATCTACTACCATAATAAATGATTGGTCTGTCTCACCTTTTAATTCTGTCAGTTTTTGCTTCCTAAATGCTGGGACGCTGTTGTTAAGTGCATATTTATTTTTTTATAATTGTTTTATCTTTGATGTAGTGATTCTATGTGATCTGTAGTGATTCATAGTGACACTATGATGTAGTGATTCTTTTATCATTGTGTAGTGTCTACTTGTCTGTAGTAATGTTTCATGTCTTAAAGTCTAATTTTGTTTGATATTAATATAAATACTCCCACTCTTTTATGGTTACTGTTTACATATATTTTTTTCCATTCATTTTACTTTTGACCCAGTTACATCTTTGAATTAAAAATGTGCCCCTTGCCTTCGGCTCAGGTCATGATCCCAGGGTCCTGGGATCCAGCCCCGCATCGGGCTCTCTGCTTGGCAGGGAGCCTGCTTCCCCCCCCTCGCTGTTGCCTCTCTGCCTACTTGTGATCTCTGTCTGTCAAATAAATAAAATCTTAAAAAAAAATGTGCCCCTTGTAAACAGCATATAGTTGGAACCATTCTGACAGTCTCTATCTTTTCTTTGGAGTATTTAGAGCATTCACATTTAATGTAAGTATTGGTGTGATTTGATTTATGTTAATCCATTTTGTTATTTTCTTATACCTCATGTCTTTTTTTGTTCTTCTGTTCTTCATTGCCTTCATTTGTATGAACAAATATTTTTAGTGTACTATCTTAATTCCTCTGTTGATTGATTGATTGATTTTAAGATTTTATTTATTTATTTGACAGAGAGAGAGATCACAAGCAGGCAGACAGAGAGAGAGATGGGGAAGAGGCTCCCCGCTGAGCAGAGAGCCCCATGTGGGCCTCCATCCCAGGAGATCAAGACCAGAGCCAAAGGCAGAGGCCCAACCCACTGAGCCACCTAAGGTGCTCTCCTCTGTTGATTTTTTAAACCATATTTTTAAAAGTTATTTTCTTAGTAGTTGTTTAAGGGTTAAAAATCTTAATTTATCACTATCTACTTTTAAAAGATTATTTATTTATTTATTTGACAGACAGAGATCATAAGTAGGCAGAGAGGCAGGCAAAGAGTGAGGAGGAAGCAGGCTCCCTGCTGAGCAGAGAGCCCGATGTGGGGTTCGATCCCAGGACCCTGGGATCATGACCTGAGCCGAAGGCAGAGGCTTTAACCCACTGAGCCACCCAGGTGCCCCTCACTATCTACTTTTATGCTGACTTAATTCTGGTAAAATATAACAAGTTTCTTCTAATACAGCTTTTTTCCCTCTCCCCTCTTTGAAGGATATATATAGTATATTATATATAAAAATAAATTTAATAAATTATATATAAACATAAATTATATATATAAATATATAAAATAAACATAACAATACAATGTAATAATTATTGTTTTATACAATTTTATTCTTCTTAAGGAAATTAAATGAAGTAAGCCAGTCACAAAAGGACCAATGTCATATGATGTCAAATTTATAGAGACAAATAGTGGAATGGTGATTGCCAGCGCTGGGAGATAAGAAGAATGAGGAATTAGTGCTTGATGGGTACAGAGTTTCAATTTTCTTCATTCTTTCTTTCTGTTCTTCAGATCAGACCATTTCTTTCAATCAGTTTTTAAGTCCGGTGTTTCTCTAACTCAGATCTGCAGCTCAGCCTTTATATTGATTTTTTCTTTTTAGAAACTCAGGTCTAGCTTTTTTAGGTCTTAAAGTTTCTCATTTTCTATTGAGAATCTCTGTTTGTTGGAGTATTGTCATCATATTTTCCGTAATTCTTTGAGCACATTTATAATAGGATCTTTGAAGTTCTGTCTGATAAATCCAACATCCACACCCCACCAGTGCGTTCCTACTGACCTTCTTTCTTCTGAGTGTGGATTATACTTCTTTATTCCTTTGTATATCTCATAATTTTTTATTGATAATAACTTACAGAAACTCCGGGTTATGACTTTATTTTCCCTAAAGGAGTTTTCTGATGGTTTCATTTTGCTTTTGCTTGTCATTTGCCTGGACTTCAATTGCAGATTGTCTCCCCTGTGGTGTACCTCCGCTGGCATCTCTGCTTCGGGTGTTTTTCTCACTTTTCTTTCTTGTTTTCATGCTTATCCTGGCTTCCCAGTGATTGCCCTTCATTTGCATGGCTTAGCAATCAGCGAAGAATTTGGGCAGAGGATGTGCTCCAACTCCCTCAATCTGTAAGGTTTCACCCTTTGCCAGTTGATCTGTGTATGGACCGCGGAGCTTATTCTCAGTTCACCTAGTTCTCCAGACTGCCTTTACTTTTGCTTTTCATCAGAGCTCACTAGATCTCTTTTGTGAATGTATATACTTTCTCGGTCTGCCAGGCATGTCTCTAATATTCAAGAATCCCCCCGTTAAATTTCTCAGTAGTTGGCAGCTCACCTTAAGCAGGCAAGCAAAGCAGCAGGTGTTTCCCACTGGTTTCCTACTTTTTTTTTTTTTTTTAAGATTTTATTTATTTATTTGACAGAGAGAAATCACAAGTAAGCAGAGAGGCAGGCAGAGAGAGAGGAGGAAGCAGGCTCCCCGCTGAGCAGAAAGCCCGATGCGGGGCTCGAACCCAGGACCTGGGATCATGACCTGAGCCGAAGGCAGCGGCTTAACCCACTGAGCCACCCAGGCGCCCCTGGTTTCCTACTTTTAATAACAAAGCTCTGGCTTAAGTGTTTACCTACTTCAATTCAAATATATTCCCTTTTGTAGATTATGTGTTTTCATCACTGTCCCTACTCTGGTAACATTATCATTCTTAATAAGCGAGCTGAGCGGCAGGAGGAACAGCCCTAGGAAGGAAGATGCCAAAATTCCATTGTTCTTTTTCAAAGTTCTAGCATTTTTTTCATGAATAAATGCTTCTCAATTTGTTGTTTGCCTTTGGTTAATTTCCAGAACCCTCTAAATATTATTATTATTATTATTATTATTATTATTTTTAAGATTTATTCATTTGACGGAGAGAGGCACAGCAAGCGAGGGAACACAAGCGGGGGCCGGGGGGGGGGGGGGGGGGGGGGGGAGAGGGAGAAGCAGGCTTCCCGAGGATCTAGAAACCTGATGCGGGGCTCCATCTCAGGACCCTGGGATCACGACCTGAGCCAAAGGCAGACGCTTAACGACTGAGCCACCCAGGCGCCCCTCTAAAGGTTATTTTGTGGAAAATGTGTCCAGTTTTATACTTGTTTTGGGGGGAGAGTATTTGACAACGTGTTCATGTCAGGCAGCCAGAAGGCCCTCTTCCTGTTACTGAGTTTTGAGAATTCTTTATGCATTCTGAATACTAGTTCTTTATCAGATATGTGTTGCAAATATTTTCTTCAAGGCTGTGGGTTGCCTTTTTATCTACTTAACAGTGTGTTTTAAAGAGGAAAACCTTAAATTTTTTATAAAATATGGTTTATTGATATATTTTCTTTATAGATTGTGTTTTTCGTGTAATATCTAAGAAAGCTTTGCCTGACCAAGGTCTTGAAGATTTTTCTACTACTTTCTTTTAGAAGGTTTAAGTTTTAGGTTTTATATTTCTGTCTATGGTCCAATTTAAAGTAATTTTTTAATATGGTGTGACTTATGGGTTGAAGTTCCTCTTTTTTTTTTTTTAAATGAATGTCCAATTGTCCCAGCACAATTTGGTGAGAAGAATATTATTTGTCCATTGAATTGGCTGAGCCCCTTCATCAAAAAGTAACTGACCATACATATATGAGTGTAACTCTGGATTTTCAATTCTGATCTGTTAAAAGATGAAGTACATTAAATTTTGGAAGAGTTTATTTGAGCAGCAAAAGAAGTTTATTTGAGCAGAAAATTGATTCTTTATTTTTTAAGAAAAAAATTTAATTAAAGAAAAATTACACCTGGCACAGTTTAACAACGTCTTAAGCATTTAGGACAAATTATATAAACACATTTACTCACAGAAGGAAGGAAATATGAATATTGAAATTTGACCATCAGGAATAAAGCTACATTTAGATTTTTTTAAATGATGGGAGAGGGCGGGCATAGTAATTTTGCCCTCTCCGGGAGCACATGTAAGACACCGCTGGAAATGAAAGTGGTTAGGACCATTCCACCAGCAGGAGCTACAGGACAAGGCTTTTATAGAGCAGATGTGGAAGCAAAGCAAAGAAATTGGTTTGCTATAGCTTAAGCTGTTGCCTTATTTGGAATTCCTTTTTTTTTTTTTTTTTTTTTTTTTTTTTTGCCTCCTCAGTCTAATGGCCTTCTTGTTTAATTACCTTTACAGTTTCATTGACATGTGTGTCTATCCTTATGTCAATATTACACTGTCTTGGATATTATAGCTTTATAGTAAGTCTTGAAAATAAAGTAATGGGTTTTTTGTCAATATTGTTTTAGGTATTCAAGTTCCTTTGTATTTCCATAAATATTTTTTAATCATCTTGTTAATTTCTATTTAAAAAACTGCTGGGATTTTTTTTTTTTAAGGTTTTATTTATTTGACAGAGAGAGACACAGTGAGAGAGGGAACAGAAGCAGGGGGAGTGGGAGAGGGAGAAGCAGGCTTCCCCACCAAGCAGAGAGACCAATGTGGGGCTGGGGCTCAATCCTAGGACACTGGGATCATGATCTGAGCCGAAGGCAGACACCTAATGTCTGAGCCACCCAGGCGCCCCATAAAACTGCTGGGATTTTTTTTTTTTAAGATTTTATTTATTTATTTGACAGAGAGAGGGAGAGAGAGATCACAAGTAGACAGAGAGGCAGGCAGAGGGAGAGGGGGAAGCAGGCTCCCCACTGAGCAGAGAGCCCAATGTGGGGCTCCATCCTAGGACCCTGAGATCATGACCCAAGCCGAAGGCAGAGGCTTAACCCACTGAACCAGCTAGGTGCCCCCAAACTGCTGGGATCTTAATTGGGATTGCATTATATGTATAAATTAAGTTGGGAAGGATTGACTTCTTAACAATATTGATTTTTCCCAATCTATAAATATTTATTTAGGTGTTCTTTAGCTTCTCTTCTCTTGTTGTTTTCAGTATACCAAGCTTGCATATGTTTTGTTAATTTATACCAAGTATTTTGTGCTTTTGATGGTATTGTAATGTTACTATTTTTTAAATTTCCAGGGGAATTTTTCATTGCAAATATATAAATACAATTTATTTTTCTGTGTATACTTTGTTTTCCTGTAACTTTGCTAAACTCATTAATTAGAGTAGCTTTTTTGTAGATACTTGTTTTCAGCATAAGCAATTATGTTCTTTGCTTACAGAGACAGTTTTATTTCTTCCTTGCCAACCTATATGCTTTTTATATCTTTTTCTTGATTTACTACACTGTTTAGGACATCCATTAAAATGAGTGTTAAGAGTGTACATCCTTGGGTGCCTGGGTGACTCAGTTGGTTAAGCAACTGCCTTTGGCTCAGGTCATGATCCTGTAGTACCAGGATCGAGACCCAAACAGGGCTCCCAGCTCCATGGGCAGTCTGCTTCTCCCTCTGACCTTCTCCTCTCTCATGCTCTCACTCAGGTCTCTCTCTCTCAAATAAATAAATAATTTAAAAATCTTAAAAAAAAAAAAAAAGAGTGTACATCCTTGCTTGTTCTTGAATTTTGAGAGAAAAACATTCAATGTTTCACCATAAAATATGACAGTAGATATAGGTTTTCAGTGGATAGCTTTCATTGAGTTGAGGAAGTTCCCTTTAATTCTTAATTTGCTAAGATTTTTATCATGAGTAAATATTGAATCTCTTCTATTCCTCTTAACTTCTCTTTTGTATTTCATATTTTTATCATTCATTATTGAATTCTTGGGTAATTTTTTAGGTGTTATATTTCAGTTTAGTAACTCTCTCTTCAACTTTGCCTACTGTGCCTTTGATCTTGTCCTTTGAAGTTTTTAATTTGAATTATTACAGTTTTCAGTTATTACAGTTTTATCTGGTTCGTATTTAAATATGTCTAGTTAGTTTTATTTATTATCCTGTCATCATATTTCAATACCTTTTGAAAACTTCTTCAAACGTATTAAAATACTTTTTCCTATTTTGGTTCCTGTTCCATTTTATGCGACATTTGTAGATTTCACCATGCTATGTGTTGTTTCTGCTAATTCATGATTCTGTGATTTGTTTCTTCATGAGTTTACTGATTTTTTTATTTTGAGCTTATGTTCCTTGGAATTCTTTGAGATTGTGTTTAAAATCTGTTATTCCAGAGAGGATTTTGTTTGCTTCTGTCAGTCACCTAGGGGTACTTCCAACTCAGAGCTACTTTTTTTTCCCTAAGATTTTATTTATTTATTTATTTATTTATTTATTTGAGAGAGAGAGAGTGGGAGAGAGCATGAGAGCAGGGTGAGGGGTAGAAGGAACAGCAGGCTCCCCGCTGAGCTGGGAGCCCCAATGAGGAACTCAATCCCCCAGTCTCTGGAATCATGACTTGAGCTGAAAGCAGATGCCTAACCAACTGAGCCACCCAGGTGCCCCTCAGAACTACTTTTAAGTAAATTTTTGGCTTGAGGTTTATCTAGTCACATAGGGAATATGATTTAGGATCCTCCCTCTGCATGAGTATTAGCTTGTGTCAAGAATCCTAGCAGACTTCTTTTATTCCTTGTGCTCCTACTCTACCCAGAGCTAAGTGGATATGGGCAAGCCTTCTATGGGTGAATTTTTTTCCCATTTCTCCCCTTGAGCGCTGATTTTGAGAAGCCCAAAATTTGGGGTAAGGAAGTGTTCTTTGATGATCCCCAACTAAGGCTTTCTCTTCTCTTTCTTTCTTTGTTTTGGTTCTCCTAAAATCAGACCTTCAGACAAAGGCTTGCATGTAGTTAATTTGGGAAGTGATCCCAGGGAGCAGGTGTGAGGGGTGGTGAGAGTGAAACAAAGAAAGAAGAGAAACCAGTACAAGGTCACCTTATCAAGGGGAACTCTGATACCTCTTGATTGCCACAGGAGTTTCTGAGGAGCCTTCTGAAATGGGGGCTAACAGGAGAAACATTTATTATTTACTTCTGTCACCCATTGATCAAGAGTGGTCCTATAGACATTAACTTCCCCAGTGGTACATGTGTGAAAGCCCAAGAGATCCCCAAGGGGACCCTACCCTTTGGAGTCTGAACAGACTCAGACAGGAAGTGAGAAGTAGGACAGAGGTGCCCAAGGTGAAGAGTCACCTCCAGGAGGCTGGTCAAAACCTGCATAAAAGTGGTCACCTCTGCGGTGGGCAGAAGCAGAGTCAGGGCCAAAAGGACAGAATGTGTGCTGAGGAGGTACCATTTACAACCCAGGACCATAGGATCACAGGCCCTAGTGTAGGCTTTCCCCTGCTGGGATCATGTTCTCCCGTTATTCCGGCTTCTGACTGATTCTCTTACTTAACATACATAGTTTTTATATTCAGCATTTTTAGGGAGAGATTTCACTATTCATCTAGTCTGCATATTGCCAGATACAGAGGTAAAGTTCATAATTTTCAAAATGCTTAATATGTACTTTAATATTGATTCTAAAACTATCAAGGGGCGCCTGCGTGGCTCAGTCAGTTAAAGCATCTTCCTTCTGCTCAAAACACAATCCAGGGTCCTGGGATAGAGCCCACATTAGGCTCCCTGCGCAGGGAACCTGCTTCTCCCTGTCCCTCTGCTGTTCTCCCTGCTGTGCCCTCTCTCTCTCTGGCTGATCTTCTCTCTCGCTCAAATAAATAAATGGAATCTTTTAAAAATAATAAAATAAAATAAAACTGTCAAATATGGAAATCAAGCATCCCTTTCTGGAGTTCCCAGAATCTACCTTTGTGCCCTATTTTGGAAAACAGGCCAATCAGTAATAATAACAACAAAAACTACCAGTTTTTAAAGACGTATTATGTGCCAGATACTGTGCTGAGTGCTTTATAAGCATTATCTCGGTGAATCCTTGCAATCATATTAGGAGAGTCACTTTGGTTCCCATTTTATTTTATTTTTTTAAAGATTTTATTTATTTATTTAACAGAGATCACAAGTAGGCAGAGAGGCAGGCGGGGGGGTGGGGAGGAAGCAGGCTCCCCGCTGAGCAGAGAGCCCCATGCTGGGCTCGATTCTAGGACCCTGGGATCATGACCTGAGCTGAAGGCAGAGGCTTTAACCCACTGAGCCACCCAGGCGCCCCTGGTTCCCATTTTATAGATGAAGAAACTTAGGCCTATAGAGGTTGCCCAAGTATATGTAAATGGTTGAGCCAGAATTTAGCCCAGAGTTTCCCCACTTTCACTATGTAGTCTGCCTTTCTACAGAAAAGCCTTCCTTTGTTCCCATAGTTGTTTTTCTCAAAACGTACAGTGGACCCAGAGGAGTGCTCAAGGCCCAGGCACCCTTGGCAGCTGACTAAGAGTAGGCAAGTTAAGTTTGAGGGAGCCAGTAGACATACACAGAACTTGCTTATCTACCCAAGAAAACTGCAAGGGCCCAATAGGCCTTTGAAGGTCAATGCTAGCAATTCCCAGCTCCAGGCAAATCATGAACCCTTTATTCTTGTAGACTGGTTACTGTCCCTGTTGGAACTCCGTGGAAGGGGTAGGGAATCCAGGCCCAAGGAATGGGTTCAGAGCTACAACCAGCTGCCCCTTCACCCTATCCTGGGAGGGCCCACCCGGTAAGCATTTCACTCTTTTCTGGTTGATGTAGTCAAGGTAAAAAGTGTGAACCTTAAAAACAAGATAGCCCATTATTTAATCAGCAAAAAGGCGTTTATCCAGGAATACCAGAGGAATTACAAGTCAGGACATTCCAACTATGGCAAACTATAGGCCAGTCTGAAGAACAAAGGAAGAGGGGCTTGGGAGGGGTTGTTCTCAAGGAAAGTTCATTGCAGTAGAGCAAGAGTTTGGGATTTTGGTGATTTCTCATTAGCTGGGTTGTTGCTGAACAAGGAAAGAGTCTTCCTTCTTCCTGGGGTATGTAAAGTAAGCTGTGATGAGTGGTATATGAGTGAGACCCTCCTTTTACTGCTTCCTGATGCCATTTTGAATTAGGTTTTCTTTATTTTCACAAAAGCAAGGTTCAACCCGAGGGTTGGGGATTCAAAAGGTGTCGGGTTCCTTCTGGCTAAATGTATGGGGTGTGGGGGTGGGATCAAATCCCTAGAAGATTCTGTGGGAACTAGAACATCGCTGGGAAAACCCTGTGGTTTGTATCAGGGGCTGGGAAGGTTATGTTATCAGGCTGAGCAGATTACAACATGAGGACACACATCCCTCTTCTGGGTCCGAGCCATGTTTGGTGAAAACAAGGGCTTTCTCATGCACTGGGACCAGGGAAAGAAAGTGACCCATGTGGCTGACCTGCATGGTGGTGCTGACCGTTCCATGGACCATGTGTAATCCTGTGGCTGCCTGGGGTCTTGGAGTGCCATTATCCTCAGCCACCCCATGAGCACCTGCAGTGACAGCACCCTTCCTGGGTGCTGAGGCTGCCCTGCTCAAGTCCCCAAGGCCTTGTGAGTTGACCAGAGTGAAGTCTGTCCTCCCCTCCTATCCCGTGCCCTCCAACTCTTCTCTGACCACTCTGGTCTGCTGACCCCAGCCCTTATTTCAGGAGAGAGACACTTATCTTTCCACCTGGGACTTGAACTGTCAGGACAATTAGCACTACCCTCATGACTCCCACAGACCTGGCATCCTAGACTGATAAATGTGTAGCTAAAGCAGGATGGAGCAAAGGGGTAGCAAATGGAGTTGTGGAGCCATAGGCAGCCATAGCTGCAGAGCCTGGGCAGCCTCTGTCGAGGGGTCCCTGCCCTCAACGTCAGCCCCAACTTGCCCCTTCTTCTCTCACAGTGACACCACTGTGAATACAGTTCTGGAAGTCATGAAACCCAGTCAACCCATCCCTCACTACCACTGACATTCACTCAGTCACCAAGTACTGCTCATGCACAAGTGCTTCTGAAAAGTGGGCAAGCCCAGGCTGGGACAGGAAATACAATGGGTGAGTCCTAGACATCCTGTCACACCATAAGATGGTGTGAGACACCACCACAATCATGTCAAAAGAACACAAGAGCCAACCTGAAGATGCTTCCACAAGCCAAAGGCAAGATTATTTGAGTATCAATAAGAATAATAACTGTCATGTATTGATTGACAACCATCAAACATGTTTAAATCCACAGATTCATAAATATTTTAAGAAATAACTCATTTGTCCCTTTAGGAGAATGCTAGGCAACTGATAAACAAAAGGAAAGCACCAAATATTTATCCTGTCTTTTGTACATGATCTCTCCCTCGGGGTAATTAATCAATGAAGGAAGTTTCACTTTGTAGAAGTATGCATGCTAATAAAAGAAGAAGAAATTAGAGGCACCTGGGTGGCTCAGTGGGTTAAAGCCTCTGCCTCAGCTCAGGTCATGATCTTAGGGTCCTAGGATCAAGCCCCGCATTGGGCTCTCTGCTCAGTGGGAAGCCTGCTTCCCTCTCTCTCTGCCTGCCTCTCTGCCTACTTGTGATCTCTGTCAAATAAATAACATCTTAAAAAAAAAAAACAAACCAGGGCACCTGGGTGGCTCAGTGGGTTAAGGCCTCTGCCTTCTGCTCAGGTCGTGATCCCAGGGTCCTGGGATTGAGTCCTACATCAGGCTCTCTGCTCAGTGGGGAGCCTGGTTCCCTCTCTCTCTCTTTGCCTGCTTCTCTGCCTGCTTGTGATCTCTCTCTCTGTGTCAAATAAATAAATAAAATCTTTTTAAAAAAAAGAGAGAGAAAAGACAATTCTAAGATAATAGAATATAAACCGACTGGATAGCTGTTCCTATTAATGGATTATTATTCACTCTTTGGTATGATAGTGTAGTATTTTGAAAACTTCTTACCTTTTGGAACTACATACTGAAACATTTACAGCTGAAATGATATGATGTCTTGAGCTTGCTTCAAGTAATCCGGGGTTTGTAGGAGGAATGGGTGAAGGTATAGGTGAAACAAGATTGGTCATATGGTCCAAGAGTGCCCAGACATTCATTTTACTATTTCCTCTATTTTTCTATATGTCTGAGATTTTCCACAGTGAGTTTAAAAGATTTTTTTTAAAGATTTTATTTATTTATTTGTCAGAGAGAGAGAGTGTGCACAAGTACGGGGAGAGGTAGACAGCCAAGATGGAACTCAATCCCAGGACCCCAACATCATGACCTGGGCTGAAGGTAGATGCTTAATGGACTGAGCCACAGAGGTATCCCTCCACAGTAAGTTTCTTAGTGCTTTTGTATTACTTTGTGATAGCTATCGCCAAGACTGTTGACTGTATAATAAACGGTCCCCCAAAATTCAGAAAGCTGTCCACCTTTGAAGAGGTGCTAAACCACACAAAGGACTTGGCCATCCGACATCAGCCAATGTCAGTCACTGGCCACTCTGATGCTGGCATAAAGGACACGTGAGGGAAGGAGCCACAGTCAGAGGGGTGGAGGATGTGCATGGACTCAGCAAACAGCATAGGATCCCACTAACGGGTGACTTAGCCCCTGCTGCTGAAAGATGTCCACCACATCCCCCATTTAACACCATTCCTCAAGAGACCACCCACTTCCTCAGTGGCAAGTTAACCTGGAGGACAAGTTAACAATTCTGGGCCCCTTCCATCCTGCCAAGGCCAGGAATGCATTATCACAAGATAACATGTATTCCAAATAACATCTTAGCCAAATAATGCCAACCAGTAAGAAATAGATTCATTTCCATCTCCAGACTCAAGTCGCCCCAGAAAGGTTATGCCAGGAGCTGCTGATCATATTTCCCTACCGAGATTGTACCACCATCCCGAATGAGCTAAAGTCTTTCCCTTCCATCTACGACACGATGTCCTGGGGTTCTTTACTCTGCTTCCACCTGCTGTCTACACATGAATGCACATGGGTTTAAACCATCTCGGCACTCTCTTGACTGCCTCTGGAAGGTCTTCTGTGTTTGGTGTGGAACGTTGCTGGATGGGAAACTTTGCTCTTAGCCAAATGATGGTTGGGGTTATAAAAGCCTGCTAAATGTCCTTATAAAATGATCGTTTGTGCTGTACTAAAAACAAGCAAAAAATTCTCTCAGAAGCTTAAAACAATAAGCACATATTGTCATGTTCGGGGTCTATAGATCAGCTGTCCCTCGACGCTCAAAGCTTCAGGTGGAGTTCAGGTGTGCTCAACGTGGCTTTCATTATCCTTGGACCAGTGGCTATCCAGGGGGAACAATCTGTTCCTGGAGACTCATTCCAGGACCCAGACAGAAGGAGCCCCGCTATCTGGGGTATGTTCTTAGCAGGGCAGATGACTGCAGCTCAAGAGGGCATGTCCCACTGAGCAAGCACACTTCAAAGCTTCTCTTGTCAGAATCACAAACTTCCTACTTATTGGCCAAAGCAAGTCACATGGTGAAACACAAAGTCAAAAGTGGGAAAATATTCTTTATCCACTATGTGGATGGAGGATTCCATTACAGTGGAGCAAAGATTTGGGCCAATAATTCAGTCTATCACAGCTCTAGGCACTGCTTTGGTTCAAGCCTCAGCATTGGACAATAAGAACATTCTGCTAGGAGACCTCCCTTCCTCTAGTCTGGCCTTTCCAAACCTTGCTGCAACCAGAGTGATTTTTTTTTTCAACAGCCCTCCTTCCAATTAAAAAAAAAAATAGTTGTAGTAAAAACCACATAACACAAATTGACCATCTCAACCATTTCTAAATGTACATTTGCACTGTTGTTCAACCAATCTCCAGAATTTTTTGATTTTGCAAAACCAAAACGCTAAGGCCATGAAACACTCCCCACCCAGCTCCTGACAACCACCATTCTACTTTCTGTTTCTATTAATTTGGTTACTCTGGAAACCTCAGATAAGTGGAATCACATAGTATTTGTCTTTCTGTGATTGGCTTATTTCACTTCACATAACGTCCTCATGGTTACTGCATACTGCAGAGTTTTTAAGGCTGAATAACATTTCATCATATAAGCCACATTTTGCTTATCCATTCACCCCTCAGTGGACACTTGGTTTGCATCCACGATTTAACTGTCGTGCATAGTTCTGTTATGAACACGGGAGTACAAATATCTCTTTGAGGGATGCCTGGCTGGCTCAGTCAGCAGAGCGTGTGACTCTTGATCTCAGGGTCACAAGTTTGAGCCCCTAATTAGGTGTAGAGTCTACTTATAAACAAACAAACAAATAAATTTCAAGTATCTCTTTGAGATCATGTTTTGAATTCTTTGAGGCATAGACCCAGAAGTGGACATGCTGGATCGTATGGTAATTCTATTTTTAAATTTTTTTGAGGAACTTCTATGAGGCTGTACCATTTTACATTCCCACCAACCATGCACAAAAGTTCTAATTTCTTTACTTCCTCACCAACGCTTGTTATTTTCTGTTGTTTTTGACAACAGCCATCCTGATGGTGTCAGGTGTTTTTTTTTTTTTAATTAAACTTTTTATTTTGAGATGACTGTAGATTCACATGCAGTTATAAGAGATAATAGCGGGACGCCTGGGGGAGCTCAGTCGGTTAAGCATCTCGCTTCAGCTCAGGTCATGATCCCGGAGACCCCAAAGGGAGCCCCACATCAGGCTCCCTGCTCAGCAGGGAGTCTGCTTCTCCCTCTCCCTCTGCTCTTCCCCCTGCTCATGTTCTCTCTCTCACTTTCTCACTCTCTCAAATAAATAAATAAAATCTTAAAAAAAAAAAAGAAACAATGAGAGATCCCCTTCACTTGGTTCCCACTGCCCAGTTTTCCCCAATGATAACATCTTGTGACAGTACAATAGTCACAACCAGGAAGCTGACGTTGATACCAATCCCCCAAATTTGTTCAGATTTCAGCAGTTTGTGTTCAGGATGATCTTTTTTTAACAAGCAAATCTGATCATATCACTGACTGGCTTTAACTCTTCCCAAGGATATTCCTTGCATCATTGTTTATATTCGTTTTTTAAAAATTAGAGGCCCGGGGGTGCCTGGGTGGCTCAGTGGGTTAAAGTTTCTGCCTTCAGCTCAGGTCATGATCCTAGGGTCCTGGGATCGAGCCCCCCGTCGGGCTCTCTGCTCAGTGGGGAGCCTGCTTCCCCCTCTCCCTCTGCCTGCCTCTCTGCCTACTTGTGATCTCTCTCTCTCTCTGTCAAACAAATAAATAAAATCTTTAAAAAAAAAATTAGAGGCCTGCTTGGGTGCTTAAGACTAAGGTTTAGCTCAGGTCATGATCTCAGGGTCATGAGATCGAGCCCTAAGTTGGGATCCATGTTCAGTGCAGAGTCTGCTTGTCCCTATCCCTCTCCTTCTACTCTCTGCTCATGGTAATACTCTCTTTCTTTCAAACAAACAAAAAACGAACAAATAAATAAGTAAAATCTTAAGAAAAAAAAAAGCAACCCAAACGTTCAACAAGAGAAGGATGGCTTAGTAGGTTGCATTACATTGATATTATAGGCATGCAATGCAACCATTAAAAAGAATGCAGCAGCTGTGTATGTGCTGATATGGACTGGTCCCTATGGTCCATTCTTTTCATCCTGAGAAGATCCAAGTGCAGAATAGTGGGGACCTTTTGTGTATAAAGACAGAATGTAGAAGAGGATGTGTAAGACACTGGTCACAGCAGTTGTCTTTGGAGAGAAACAAACTGCAGGCTGAGATTCAGGAGTGAGATGAAGACTTATTCACTTGTACCTGTTTTGCAGTGGTTCCCAAACTTTTTGGTTTCAGAACTCCTTTATACTGCTAAAAATCATTGAGGACCCCAAAGCACTTTTGTTAAAGAGGTCTATTAGAAATTAAAGCTACGGGACACCTAGGTGGCTCAGTCGGTTAAGCGTCTGCCTTGGGCTTAGGTCATGATCCCAGGAGTCCTGCATCGGGCTCCTTGCTCAGCAGGGAGCCTGCTTCTCTCTCTGCCTCTGCCTGCCACTCTGCCTGCTTGTGCTCTCTTTATCTTTGACAAATAAATAAATAAGTAAATAAAATCTTAAAAAAAAAAGAAATTAAAGCTAGAAACCTCTGGGTGGTGCAGTTGGTTAAGCATCCAACTCTGGGTTTCCGCTCTGGTCATAATATCAGGGTCATGAGATGGAGCCCCGAGTGGGGTTTTGCACTGAGCATGGAATCTACTTAAGTTTATATCTCCCTCTACCGCTCTCTCCTTCTCTCTCCACAAAATAAATAAATAAATCTTAAAAAAAGAAAGCTAAGAAACTTTTAAAAATTGTATATTAATTCATTTAAAAATAACTTTTATTTTATTTTTTAAAAGATTTTATTTATTTATTTATTTATCTTAGGGAGAGACAGTGAGAGAGAGCATGAGATAGGAGAGGGTCAGAGGGAGAAGCAGACTCCCTGTGGAGCGGGGAGCCTGATACGGGACTCGACCCTGGGACTCCGGGATCATGACCTGAGCCGAAGGCACTTGCTGAACCCACAGAGTCACCCAGGAGCCCTAAAAATAACTATTTTAAACCAATTATATGTAAGTGTAAAGAACTTTTGTGAAAGGAAACTATTTTTTCCATAACAAAAAATTTTAGTGAAAAGAATAGTCTTTGTTTTGCATTTTTGAAAACCTCTTCAATGTCTGGCTTAATAGAAAACAGCTTGATTCTCATATCTGCTTCTGCATTCTGTGGCAATCTATTGTTTTAGTGGAAGTATATGAAGAAAATTCAGTGTCACAAAGATATGCAGTTAGAAAAGGGAGGAGTATTTTATTTTATTTTTTAAAAGATTTTTAAAAATTTATTTGCCAAAGAGAGAGAGAGAGAGAAAGCACAAGCAGGGGATGTGGCGGGGGGGGGGGGGAACAGGCTTCCTGCTGAGCAGGAAACACTACCTGTGGCTGGGACCAAGGGCCCCTGAATGAGCTAAAGGCAGATCTTTAAAGGACTGAGCCCCCTAGGCACCTCATGGGAGGGGTATTTTAATAGCCTTTTGTGGGTATTATTCTTTGATACCACATCAAAATTCGACAAGTGGCAGTTTCTTAAAGAATAGCTGCAATAGGGACGCCTGGGTGGCTCAGTTGGTTAAGCGGCTGCCTTCGGCTCGGGTCATGATCCCAGCGTCCTGGGATCGAGTCCCACATCGGGCTCCTTGCTTGGCGGGGAGCCTACTTCTCCCTCTGCCTCTGCCTGCCATTCTGTCTGTCTGTGCTTGCTCTCTCTCCCTCTCTCTCTGACAAATAAATAAAAAATCTTTAAAAAAAAAAATAGCTGCAATGTAGAATCTGAAACCATAGCAATGGCGTTTTCATACTGTTACATTAAAATCTATTCTTCTTCTTTTCTTTTCTTTTTTTTAAAGATTTCATTTATTTATTTGACAGAGAGCATGAGCACAAGTAGGCAGAGCAGCAGGCAGAGGGACAGGGAGAAGAAGTCTCCTCACAGAGCAGGGAGCCCAATGCAGGTCTCAATTCCAGGACCCTGGGATCATGATCCAGGGTGAAGGCAGATGCTTAACCGGCTGAGCCACCCAGGCTCCCTAAAATCTATTATTCCATCTTGCACTATGAATAAATCTTCTATGAATGTATGATTTTTTTAAAAAGATTTATTTTTTTAGAAGAGAGCCCATGAGTGGAGGGAGCGGGGAGAGGGCAGAGGGAGAGGAAGAGCAAATCCCCAGGCAGACTCCCTGTCCAACACAGGGCTCCATCCCACAACCCACAAGATCAGAGCCTGATCAAATTAAAAGTCAGATGCTCAAGCAACTGAGCCACCCAGGAGAACCTACCTATGCATGATTTTGTGACAAACACTCATTTGACGTTTGGAAAACATTGACTGAGATATGCAGATCTTCCAAATTTTAACACATTGCATGATACAATATTGAAGAATCACATTTGTTACTACCACTACTAATCTCCTCAGAAAGGTTTTTAAAGGGGTGCCTGGGTGTCTCAGTTGGTTGGCATCTAACTTCCACTAAGATCTTGATCCTGGTGTCCCAGGATCAAGCCCCAAACCAGGCTCCCTGCTCAGTAGAGAGTCTGCTTCTCCCTCTGCCCCTCACTCTGCTCATCCTTTCTCTCTCTCTCTCTCTCCCAGTCTCTCTCAAATAAATGAATAAAAATCTTAAAAAAAAAAAAAAGGTCTTTAGGTACTAGTAAAAGAAAAAAACACATTAGTTTCTTCTCTACTTGCAACACTTCTGACCCCTAAATGTGTGGGGGTTTTCCCGTATCACGTGATTCTCTGGACGTTAACTGGGTGTCTAATGGTTCAATCCCAGACACTAGCTACCTGCAGGTAGAGCAGACCCCACAGTTAAGGGTTCAGTCCCACTTCAGATCCCAGCCACAAGTCCCAGGCTATCACCTGTGCTTCTAACCAATCAGCTGTAAATCTGGGGTTCCACTACTCCCCTTCCAGTTTTGATAATTTGCTATAACAGCTCACAAAACTCAGGAAAATGTTTACTACCTTTACTGGTTTATTAAAAAGGATGAAATAAAGGATACAGATGAATAGCCAGGTAAAGAAGTACACAGGGCAGGGCACCTGGGTGGCTCAGTGGGTTAAAGCCTCTGCCTTTGGCTCAGGTCATGATCCCAGGGTCCTGGGATCCAGCCCCGCATGGGGCTCTCTGCTCAGCGGGGAGCCTGCTTCCCCACCCCCCCGCCTGCCTCTCTGCCTACTTCTGATCTCTGTCTGTCAAATAAATAAATAAATAAATCTTAAAAAAAAAAAAAAAAAAGGAAGTACGCGGGGCAAGATCTAGAACGGCCCTCTGGGCGGGAGCTTCTGTCCCCATGGAGTTGGGGGTGTGTCACCTCCCAGCTCATGGATATTTTCACCAACGCAGAAGCTCTCTGAATTCCTTTGGTTGGAGTTTTTATGAAGGCTTCATTATGTAGGTATAATTGATTGAGTCATTGGCCATCGGTGATTAAGTCAGTCTCCAGCTCCACTCTGGACCCTGAAATTCCAGTCCTCTAATCACACGCTGATTCCTGATGCAACTAGCCCCCCTTCTGAAGAATCACCTCATTAACATAAATTCAGGTACCATTGAAAGAGGCTTATTATGAATAGCAAAAGACCCTCCACTCAACTGCTCTCTTGAGAATTTCTAAGGGTTTTAGGAGCTCTGTGCCCAGAATAGAGAGTTAAAGGCCAAACACACAGTACTTATTATATTACAATATCACAGCTAGAAAGCTGTCAAGCTCACAGTGGTTGACACAAATTTTCCAAAATTGTAACTTCTGCTTGGAAGCTCAAATTTTATCACAAGCAACAAATACTGTTAATTGTTTCTTGTTCAAGGAGAGCCTCACTTCACACCATTTTTGAGAAAGTGTCTGCCGATTATCTGTGTCTGAATCTCCATTGTTTGTCAGTCTTTCACGTAAAAGATGGTGTTCCATGAAAAACGCTAGTTTGGTAACAACGCAGAGAATCGCACAAGTGCTTTTTCTTAAGACGACAAACATCCTTTGGTAAGCAGCAGAAGCATTTATGTATACTTTCCCCTTCTTTGTACAGGCTCTGAAAAAGACAAAGATGAGCACAACTCACAGACTGAGATTTAATAAAAGTAATGTATTTTACTGCTTGTTTCATCATGGATATTCATAAGTGAACTCTTTGTATTTGCAAATACATGGCAATGAAGATCTATGATGACTACAAGTACAATTCGACATGTTGGGAGGAAAACAATTTTTCTGCACCCTCTTTTTAAAAAAAATTTTTTTAAAGATTTTTTTAAGTTTATTTGAGACAGAGAAAGCAAGTATGTGCGTTCATGTGTACAAGACACACACAGAGAGAGAGAGAGAGAGAGAGAGCATGAGCAGTGGGGAGGGACAGAAGGAGAGGGAGAAGCAGACTCCCCACTGAGTGGGGAGCCCAATGTGGAACTTGATCCCAGGACCCCATATCGTGACCTGAGCCAAAGGCAGATGCTTAACCGACTGAGCCACCCAGGCACCCCTTTCTCTATCCTCTTAAATTTAGAGTCTGGGGACCTGTGAACTGAACCAACAAGACAGATTAGCAGGAGAAGGGCATGGAATTTTCATTAATATTTACATGCATGAGAGTTCCCAGCAAAGGGAACTCGAAGAAGTGGTTGGATGTGAGGGCTTATATTCCTAGAGTGGAATGTTGGAATACAAAGGAAAGAGGTGTGGTCCTCAAGGGACAATGGACTGTGGGAAAGTGGCTAGGACTTATAGGAACGAATTAATGAAAGAGAAGGCTTATCTCAGAAAGGTCTGTCCATACAGACTCATCCTGGTGTCTGTGCTCTGTCTCCAGGGCTGAAGGTGGCTCTTCCCTTTCTGGTGTGGGGGAAAACACATCCACAAAGAAAAACTGACGCCCTGCCTTAGTCAGACAAAGGGAGGACAAGGGATTGATTCTTTCTGCATCTGCTGATTCTCTCTTGCCTGCAGGTCCAAATAATCCTTACGCTGAAGTGGCCTATTTGGGGATGGGATATGCTGCTCCCTTTAGGTGCCTCTGCCTTAACTCAGTGTTCAGTTTTACCCACCATTCCTTTTTTTTTTTTTTTTTTAAGATTTATTTATTTATTTTGTTGGGGGCAGGCCAGAGGGAGAGGGAGAGAGAGAAGCAGATTCCATACTGAGCCTGGAGCCTGATGCAGGGCTCGATCTAATATCCCTGAGATCATGACCTGAGCGGAAACCAAGCTGGGCACCCAACTGTCTCTACCACCAGTTGCTCCTATGCACCATTCTTTTTTTTTTTTTAAGATTTTATTTATTTATTTGACAGAGATCACAAGTAGGCAGAGAAGCAGGCAGAGAGAGAGGGGGGAAGCAGGCTCCCCGCTGAGCAGAGAGCCCCATGCAGGGCTCGATCCCAGGACCCTGGGATCATGACCTGAGCCGAAGACAGAGGCTTTAACCCACTGAGCCACCCAGGCACCCCCCTACATACCATTCTTTTGAGTGATTAATCAAATGATAACTTAGTGAAGGGGGAAAATAATATCTTAGTATCTTAGTAATCTTGACCTTGTGCATTTCTCCTGAAAGGACCTTAAAGACCTCCAGGGCCGGCCCATGGACCGCACTTGGAGAGTGCTGTTCTCTGTACTGTACTCTTTTTTTTTTTTTAAAGATTTTACTTATTTATTTGACAGAGATCACAAGTAGGCAGAGAGTCAGGCAGAGAGAAACGGGGAAGCAGGCTCCCCGCCGAGCAGAGAGCCCAACTCGGGACTCAATCCCAGGACCCCAAGACCACCACCAGAGCCAAAGGCAGAGGCTCAACCCACTGAGCCACCCAGGTGCCCTGTACTGTACCCTTTATTTGTTTACCTTTACTGACAAATAAATTGTCAAGTACCTCTTGGTCGATCTCACGGCCAAGGGTAAATTACAATGCTTTTGTATAAGATCCAAAGCCTGTGTGAGTGGCCTTGCCTGGCAGTCTCCCGGGGACTCTCAACCAGTATTGGGACAGCAACCATGCTAAGGGAGCCACTCAGAATTCTCAGAATGTATCAGCATGTGCAGCTTTCCTCCTGGCTGGCTCCTTTTTCTCTCAAGCATTCTTTAAGCCCCAGTCCCACAGTCATCTCCCTTGACTCTCTCAAGATAAGACTAGGGCCATCCTGCTCGGTGAATGGCTGGGGATGCCCAGTGGAGTTAGGATACAACGCAAACAGCCAAGCAGCTTCCTGGGGCCTGGGCCAACATAAGATCTCTGGTGTCAGATCTGAAAATCTAGGCAGGGCAGTAGGGGCAGGTGCTGGGGAGAGAGAGGACTGCCAGACACCCAGGAGGGGACCTTGGAGGAAAGCCACTCCTTTCTGTTACCAGGGTCCTGGCTCTCTTCATGCTTTAGGGATTGGGTGTTGGGGGATAGTCCTCCTGTGTGGCTGTTTGGGGCCCTAGTGGGACAGGCCTAAGGCTCCCAGATTAATAATATACATGGCCCAGTTAAAATTGAATTTTGGATAAACAATACAATTTTTTTAGTATAAGCATATCCCAAATATTGCATGGGGCATACTTACACTAAAAAAAAATAGTCAGTGTTTATCTATAATTCAGATTTTACTGGGAGTCCTGTATGTTTATTTGCTGAATCTGGCAACCCTAGACCAGACCATTACAAGTCATTGCCCCAAGCAAAGTGAGCCCCTTTTCATGCACCATGTTACCTTGGTCTTTCCTGAACCTAGTCCTTGCTGCCCCAATGGCAAGCTTGTACACCTTACTGAAATGAACCTTTTCAGTCCCAAAGCTGCCTGGAACCAGGGGCAAGCAGAGGCAAACTGAGGGCTTGGATGGATATGAGGTGTAAGTCCATGGCACTGGATAACTCTCTGTTCCTGCATGAATGAGCTCTCTCTTACAGCTTGAGACTTCTTGGGGGTAACTATGGGGACACAAACTCCTTCCTTACCCCACTTCTTCTCCCCACTCTCCCCACCTGCCCCTGGTTGTCTCGCTAACTGTCCAGGCCTAGGGTCTCTGCAAACCCCCCTCCTCCATCCTGAGGGACTGGCCACCACTTCCCACAGAGCACTAAAACCCGGTTCTGGCCTCCCCGAGGGACCCCTGGCTGTCCGGGATTTCCCTAGTGGGGTCGGCTCTGGAAAGAGGTTGGGGATGGTGATGCGTCCTCCCTCCCAGCTAGTCGCTCTCCACCAGCAACAGCCGCCTCTGGTTTTCTCCTTTTAAGGACCTGAGGGCAAACTCTCCTCCCTACTGGGAGGACTTTTTCCTTCCAAAGATCCCAGAGTGGGAGTGTACCCCCCAGCTTGCTTGAGGCCCTGATTTTCCTCTGATTAAGATGACCTTGACCCTCTTCTCTGTGGACAGATCAGCCCGCCTTTGTATTATGCTGAAGGTGACTTCTCTCCTTCCAGACCGGCTCAGTGTCCCCACAGAAGCTGAAACTGCCTCCTCCCAGCCTCTGACTGTGGGCTCCTCCAGCCCAGGGTTCCCTCTGAGAAGAGGCCGCAGCGGGAGATGTGTGGGAGGGGCCACCGCAGTCCCTAGGAGACCCTACTCAGCTGCTCCAGGCTTTGACATCCAGAATAGGGACCATCTCCCAGGGCGAGCACTGATGGGGGGAAATGGCAGCCGTCAAATCAGCGCAGCTTTGCCCTCCTGGAGGCGGAGGTGGGTATATCTGGAAGGGGTGATGCATTCTCCGAGGGAAGGTCACAGGAATGCTGAGGCTTTTGTGAGGTCTTGCGGGCCCTGTGACTAGGAGTGGAGCAGTGGGCAGAGGTTTGAGGGCCCGCCTTTCAGCACTGCCCTCCTGGCTGACAGCTGAAGAGTAAGAAAAGAGGCGAGTGGCCCAAAAGGGTGCAGTGACTGAGTCAGGTCTAGAACCCAGGGCTCCCGGGCCTCTCTCAGGATAGGAGGCTGCATGGCCACATGGCAGATTCTCCCTCCACTCCTGGAAGGGATAGGATGGGGCTTCCTGGTGTCTTACGCCAGAAAGAGCCCTCAGGGCTAATTCAAACCTTCCTCCCCTCCAAGGCCTCAAACCTAGCTGCTGCTCTTGGATTCACGAGGTTGGTCCTCAGAGGTGGGCACTGGGGTCCCGGCTGGATGCCTTCTGGCTCAAGCTGAACAGTGTCACACAGGTGTAGGTGTCTAGATCAGAAGGGACTGGCTGCCACCAGACAGCCACCACCCTTATACTTTGCAGACCTGGGGCAAGAGTGCATACAGAGTTCCTACCCATGGCTGGCTCCCTTTCTCTTCTGAGGCCCGTTGTGTAGCCAAAGGTGGCAGCCACAATGTATCCCAGCCCTCAGACCCTCCTCCCAATGTACGTGGACACTTCTTGCCTTGAGTGGCAGCATCTGTACACCCTCCCCTCTCTTGCTTGGACAGTGCAACCGATGTTATATGACTTCTGCAACTGGGTCCCAAAGGACGATTCAGCTTCTGCCTGATTCTTTATGAGACTCTTTCTTTTGGACCCACAGCTGCCACGCTATGAGAAAGCCCAGGCCTCGCCAGTGGAGGTGGAGGTCTCTGACCACAGCCGGCATATGAGCGAGCAGCTTTTGGGTTGACTGTCACCCCAGCCACAATCTCCCTGCTACCACATGAGACCCCAGAATGTCTGTCCAAGTCCTCTGCCCATTTGTAAATCAGGCTGTTGGATTTTCTGGTATTACAATGTGTTTGTTCTTGATATGTTTGGGTATTAACTCCTTACTGGATGTATGACTTGCAAATATCGTCTCCCATTCAGTGGGTTGCCTTTTCACTCCGTCAATGGTTTCCTTCCCTGTGCAAAAGCTTTTTAGTTAGATATAATCCCATTTGCTTATTTTAGCTTTTGTTGCCCTTGCCTGAGGAGACCGGTCCCCAAAATATTGTCAAAATCTATGTCAGAGGGGCGCCTGGGTGGCTTAGTCGGTTAGGTGTCTGCCTTTGGCTCAGGTCATGATCCCGGGGTCCTGGGATCAAGTCCCACGTCGGGCTCCCCGGTCAGCCAGGAGCCTGCTTCTCCCTCTCCCTCGGCATCTCTCCCTGCTCGTGTTCTCTCTCTCAACCTCAAATAAATAAAATCTTTAAAAACAAAACAAAACAAAATAAAATGAATGCAGAGAACTGACCGGCTCTGGTTTCTTCTAGGAGTGTTATGGTTTCCAATCTTTCATTCAGGTCTTTCGTCTGAGTTTCTTTTTGTGTCTGGTGTAAGAGAGTTGTCCCGTTTCATTCCTCCCCATGTGCTGTCCACTCTTCCCCGCACCATTTGTTGAAGAGCCTGTCTTTTCCCCATGGTGTATTCTTGCTTTCTCTATCATGGATCAATTGAGTATGCGTGGGTTTACTGCTGGGTTTTCTAGTCTATCCCATTATTATGTGCCTGTTTTCCTGCAGTACTATACTGTTTTGATTTCTTTAACTTTGTAATGTAGTTTGAAATCAGGGAGTGATACATCCAGTTTTGTTCTTCTTTCGCAAGATCGCCTTGGCTATTTGGGGTCTTTTACGGTTCCATACAAATTTTAGGATTCTTTGCTGTAGCTCTGTGAAATGCCATTAGTGTTTTGATAGAGATTGCATTGAATCTGTAGGCTGCTTTGGGTAGTGTGGACATTTTAACAATATTAATTCTTCCAATTCATAAGCATAGTGTATCTTTCCATTAATTTGTGTTGTCATCAATTTCTTTCATCAACATCTTATAGTTTTCACAATACACTTTCCCAACAAAAACATCCAGGTGGCCAAAAAGCCCGTGAAAAGATGCTCCACATCACTTGTTATCAAAGAAATGCAAAGCAAAACCACAATGAGATACCCCTTCACACCCGTCAGAATGGTTAGAATCACAAAGATAAAAAATAACAAGTGCTGGTAAGGGTGTGGAGAAGAGGGAACCCTCAGGCACTATTGTTGGGAATGCAAACTGGTGCAGCCACTGTGGAAAACATTATAGAGGTTCTTCAAAAAATTATTAAGTAGAACTACCATAAGATCCAGCAGCTCAGCTCCTGGATTTCTTTTCCTGAAGAAAAGAGATACATGCCCGCTGTGTTCACTGCAGCATCATTCACTGCAGCCAAGATACGGAAGCAACCTAAGTAACCACTGATAGATAAATGGACAAAAAAGATGTGATAGACATAAATATTACTTACAGCCTTGTAAATAAGTGTGTGGGCTCCCCAGAGCTCCTGTCCATACTCTCCCCATGTCTTCCTTACAAACAACCACAGTTGGGCACCCCTCCGGCCTAGATGTGCTGGTCTTTCTGCCTTTGGGAAGACAAGCTAGGGCTGAGGCCAGCTCAGGTCCAGGAGATGGGCTTGAGCAGGGGACCCAGAATGTAGTCAAGAAGGGGGTTGTGGGCTCCAACGGGGTTGTATGCTTGGTCTGAGCAGGGCGGGGAGCAGGCAGGAAAGGACCAGAACGAGGTCCTCCGAATCACAGGGCCCAAGCAGAGGCCCGCTGCCAGGTTAGGGCAGTCGTGACCAAGTATTTCGTCCACTCATCTCTCTCTCTCTCTCTCTCTCTCTTTTTTTTTTTTAAATATTTTATTTATCCAATTGAGAGACAGAGAATAAGCGGGGTGAGGGGCTGAGGGGGAAGGATACTCCTTGCTGAGCGGGGAGCCAGGAACAGGGCACGATCCCAGGACCCCGAGATCATGACGTGGGCTGAAGGCAGCTGCTTAACCGACTGAGCCACCCAGGCAACCCTGCATCGTCTCTTCATCTTTCCCCATCTCCGCCCTTCTGGGTTCATTGTCTTCACCCTGCACTGAGAACACAGAGGCCGAGAATAAGGCTCATGGCAAGGGCGCGTCAGAGCCAGGCCCTCTGCGCTACACCACAGGGCTTCCAAGGCCCTCCCTGCTCCAAATCAATTGATTATGCCCTTCTTAGAGCCTACTTATCTTTGCTTTAAAACAAAACAAGACTGTAACAGCTTTAGACTGAAAGGGGAGGCCCAGGGAACCTGAAATAGGAAGACCCAGCCTTGACCATGGAGGAGGATTCTAGAACCGAGGGCTGGAGGCATCCAGCTGCCGTCCAGGGAGGAGACCGGTCGTCTTGGAGGTCATCAAACAAGCGGGCAGAGACTCATTTATCTTTTTAGCTCCCTACCAAGGGATCTCTTTATCGCCTGCCCAGCCTTTAAACCCAATGTCCACCCGCAAAGAGTGTCTTTTAAAACCGTTCGGCCTTGAGAGAGGCAGTCTACTCTTTATCTCTGTTTTGTTCTGTGTTGGCTTCCCGGAGGGTTATCAGGGGAGGCTCGGGTTTCTCTGTCTCCTGTTATCTCCCTGCTGCGTTTCAAAGCTGCCCTTGCAGCAGCTCCGGGCTTGAGCTGGAGCCTTACCCCGCAGAGGCCAGCGGGCCTCCTGAGTGCAGGGTCCCAGCTTCTGGGACCTGCCTGTCCCTTGCCTGCCTGGGCTTTCATCAAGGCTGGCCAGGTGTCATTTGTGGCTTCTCCAGGGAACTTTATGATACCAGGCAGAGCTTTGATTTGGAGAGTTCACAGACCACCCACTATTTTTTTTAATTAGGGAAACCAACATAGGCTTCTCACTTCACTTTTGTATGTATGTTTATCTATTTGCCAAATACGTTACAAAAAGCAGCTTTTTAAATTTCTTTTTTTTTTTTTTTTAAGATTTTGTTTATTTATTTGACAGAGAGCGACATAGAGAGAGAGGGAACACAAGTAGGAGGAGCAGGAGAGGGAGAAGCAGGCTTCCCACCGAGCAGGGAGCCCAAAATGGAGCTTGATCCCAGGACCCTGGGATCAAGACCTGAGCCGAAGGCAGATGCTTAACAACCGAGCCACCCAGGTGCCCCAACTTTTTTTATTTCTTAAGAAAGAAGGGACACTTTAATTCCCATTGAGTGGGAAGGCTATTATGTCAGATTAAAATGATTGTGTCCCCCCCCTTCCAGCCCCACCCCCTGCAAGAAAGGACAGCTGGCATCCTCACATGACCCCTGAAGCCTGGGAAAACCTTGTCCGGCTGCATGGGCCCCTGCGGGGGTGTTAAGGCCCAGCTCTGAGAACACAAGGCTCTGGGAATTTCACAGAGCTGCCAGGTCCTCGCACACATTGTGCTCTTTCATGGACCTCACTATAGCTCACGATGCTTCCCTTGGCAAGCTCACACTCATCCTTCAGACTCAGCTCAGGCGTGTCCTCCTTTAGGCAAAGCCAGATGCAGGGAGGTGAGCTCTGGGCAGTCCACACAGGGCCCCATCCTGCCTGTGTTGGGTCAAGGGGTCTGCTATTTGCCATCTTGAAATCCGAACAAGGGGCCTTGAATTTTCATTGTGCCCTGGACCACACGAATTATATAGTGGTCCTGCGTCCAATGACATCTTTCTGACATCACCTCTCACCCTGAATTGAATCCAATGCCTCCCTTGGGCTGGCACAACCCCTCTGCTCCCTCCCTCCCTCACACCCCAATCAGCCCTGATTCACTTATTTGTCTCCCCACTAGACTCTCAACCCCAGGAGGGCGGGGCAGAGTTTACATGGACCCCATACTGTATGTATTTAGCACAGAGCAGGTGCTCAGTAAATGCATGTTGAAGTGAACAGTCCAGATGGTTGAAGGCTTGGCCCACTTCCCTCTATGATTCTGGCCAGAGCTGGGCTTCAACCCATTTCTCTTGCTTTGGGGCCAAGACAATCCTCCCTGCCCTCTTGCTCTCCTGACCAGTGGCTGAAGGCCAAAACCAACCCAGACCAAAGCCAAATATAAATTTGTTTTTCTGACCTAGGACCCAAATTAATGTATTTTGTTTTTCCCAAAGGTACTCTACCCTTTTCTAAAGCAGTTAAAGTCAACTAATCCAGAACATCAGAGCATCCTCAACTATCCAGGGCTTGGTGGGGTGGAGTTGGGGTGAGGACCAAAATACCACCCAAGGAGGACTGGGAGCCCTGCTGGGTCATGCAGGACTCACACTGGGCCCCAGACACGAGGAACTAGTGAGGTCCGGGCCATCCGCACTCTTGAATGTGTGAGGCAGGAGGAGTAGCCAGTGTTGAGGCCGACTTTTCCAGCAGGAGGAAAGGGAGGGTATGGCTTATACCAAGCCTGCCAAATTCACCACACAATCTCCTTAAAGCCTTTCATCCAGCTATCCATCCCCATCGGGCTTTTGTTGTCTTTAATAGCAGTCCTCTCCTGGCTCTGGGATGCAGGTCCAAGTCCAGAAGCGAAGTCAGAGCCAGTGGTTATCTAAGTGTGCAAGGGGCAACACTGGGCTGTGCTCTGAACTTCCCCCATTGGACCCCAGGGTCCTTTCTCCTCCCTCTTCTGGGTTCTCACCCAGCAGGGTCCAGGCCCCATCTGACCAGTCACTAGTGGAGAGCAGACCACAGCCACCAGGTGTCCCTTGCCCATCCTGAAAGCCATTGCCACCAACAAATTACTTGAATATGGTCTGGACGCCCAGCTCTGGGCTCAGTTACCCTGAGGAGGGTATATCCAGCTTCAGAAGCCAAGGGCCCTGGTCTGCTTTCTAGAGCTCTGGTCCCCCAGTATCTCAGAGCACCTGATTAGGAGTTATTGGAGAAACAAATGACCAGGCTGGGCAGACTCAAACTTCTGGATAGTTTGTTTGTTTTTTAAGATTTTACTTATTTATCTGACAGAGATCACAAGTAGGCAGACAGGCAGGCAGAGAGAGAGGAGGAAGCAAGCTCCCTGCTGAGAGCCTGATGTGGGGCTCCCTCCGAAGAGCCTGAGATCATGACCTGAGCCAAAGGCAGAGGCTTAACCAACTGAGCCACCCAGGCGCCCCATTTCTGGATACTTTGAGCACAGATGATCCCTGCGTGGCTGGGCGAGGGCGGGGGGTTGTGTCAGGTGTGGAGGTCAAAATAAAAGGTTTCTATTTTCTAAATTCAAAAAAAGAAAAGATTTCTGCACCCAAGTCCCAAGATGAAGACAAAGCACTATAGATCCATTTAAAACTTGGCCCAAACAATCACAGACTTCTTCACTTGCCACCCCAAGAGCCAGCCAACCAGTGGCAGCCTCACTCCAGTGCCCGCCCCTCTGAGAGCCAGCCAATGAGCAAGAGCCTTACTCCCTAGCAGCGCCCCTTCTGAAAGTCAGCCAATCCCTAAGCTCCAAGGCTGAAAGTCAGCCAATCTGCAAACAGACCAGCTTTTGAAAGTTGGCCAATTGCTGACCAGCCTGCTCTCCCCACTCTATATAAGATCAGCTCTTGGCTTGCGGTGAGTCTGTGCTTTATTCTGAGTAGGGCGTCTCTCTGTTTTTGCAAGCTAGGAATTCCGCTTCAGTGTTTCAGATACACATTCCCAGCAAGGAGGGCTAGCACTCAGCATATGTCCCAGTGGCTCCTGGGGGCATCCGTGGTACCGTCCCCTCACCGCCACTGCACACACACCAAGGCTAGGGCAGACTCCCTGGGCCCTTGGCCATAGAGGCCTGACTCGTGGTTTCAGGACCTTCTGGTCACTTCTCTAAAATCCTGTCCCCTTCTTTCCCAAGCTTTGTCCCGAGAGGGTGGGGGAGGGAGGCTGTGGCTGAGGAGGGTGTGTGTGGGGGAGGTATCTCCATAAGGTCTTCTGTGGGCGCCCACAGGCAGGAGGAGAGGTTCAGCCTAATGGGGGTCCACTGACAGGAGACAAAGCTTGCTCTCCCAGGGCTGGTCTGAGAGGGACAGTGACAGATGGAGGACACCCATGATATCATATCTGTTTGGTGTGACATGGTTTGATAGGGGAGGCAGGATACCTTAAGAGCACTCAACAAAACTCTAGAGCCCCCAGGCCACATCCAGTTAGATCCCTTTCCCTGGACCTGCACTAAGTGTTGAGAGAAGTCAAGAAGTGAGGGTAGGTCAAGAAAGGCTTCCCAAGGGAAGTGAGGCTGAGAAGGATGTGGGACTGACCCTAGCTGGCACTTGAGGTCAAGGGAAAGAAAAGGACAACACAGCTCACCCCTTTCTGTCTTCTCCCATTCCTGTCCCCCAGTATCCTTCAGGCTAAGTCTCTGGTGGGGTGAGCCCAGAGCAGGAGATCCTTGCGGAAGAGAGCTTTTGTGGGCGGCATGGTAGAGGAGGGAGGAGGGCAGGATGGGGCATTTAGAGTGGCCATAAGCAGAATCAGCCTGCTATGAAGTTTCTTACCTGTTTGCCCCTTTGAAGATTCCCCTTCCTACAGACACCTATCTCTGCAGCTCCCTTTACATCAGAGCCTCAGTCTTCCCTTTGTGTAGTGGGCACAGCACCCACTCTGTTCCCCTCCTGCAGCATGGCTACTGGTGCCTTGTCACTTGGCCTCCCAACCCCACCCCATGCAAACCTCCAAGAGGCTGATATGCAGAGCACTTCGCCTCTTGTTTGCCAGGTGGCTTCTTTTGGAGCCGGCCAAGCATTCCTAGGTTCTGGCTCCAGCGAGCTCTACTCTGTGCCTATCTGCCTCAGGTGGACAAGGTTCCTCAGTGCTTCTTCCTGGAGTCCAGGCTGGGACCAGGGTAAGGCCAGCAAGGTACCTACAATGGAAAAACAAAAAACAAAAAAACGTAAAGAGGCAGTCACTCTTCAGTGCCAAGCCTGCACTTGCGACACTCTGAGGGTGAGTGCTTCCTGAAATCTGGCCCCTAGATTCCTTATCTGCTGCCCCGGAGCCCCTGTTGGGAGTGTTCTAGCCTCTGGGGTCTGAAATAAAATTTCATCAAATGTGCCTTAAAAGCTGTTAGTCCAGAGTCTGTTCTTGAGCTGGACCCGGCTTCCCCATCCTTGGCCCCAACCCCCTCTTGGAGGGGAAGCTGGAACAGGTAGGAAGAAGGTTTGAAGTAGGTAGGACTGTAAGATGAACCTGAGACTCGAGGAAGGGAGGGGAGCCCCCACCACATGCCAGAAACTGAAAACCATGTTGAAGGGCTCTCCTTGGTTCCTGCAGAAGGAACCAAACTGGCCAGGCTGTGATTGGGACCAGTGCTGATGTGAAACCCAGAACTCTTAGTTGACCTTGGTCCCAGAAGGGTCTCAAGGGCTCTGGGAAAGGCCAGGCTGGCTGGGAAAGGCCAGGGTTTAAATCCCAGGTCTCTGATAGGACTTAACTGTGAAAAGGGGGGCTACTGTAGAACCAGGAGAGACAAGGCAGTAAAGGTCCCCAACTGACTGTGTGCGCCCGGTGAGGGGGTGTGTGTCCCCCAGCTGTACGCCTGGGCCTTGGGACCTGGCCAGGCACTGGGGTGACCTTGTTCCTCTCTTGGCCCTGCCTGTTCTTTGCTCTGCAGGTAGTTTTATCATGCCTGACTCCTTAGGTATCCCTCCTACTTTCAAAGTACATCCAGAGCCCAAAACCCACTCTGTGCGTGGGTCGCTATTTGTGGTCTCAGAAAGTATCTTCTGTGAGTCTAGTGGAAGGAGAGGCTGTCCCTGCTCCCTGGCCCTTCTGGCGATCAGATGGCAGAGGTCTATAAGGCAGCTGGAACCCTGCCTGTGTTGTAGGGTGAGTGCCCTTCTCTGGGGAGGTGCTGAGCCAGAGCTGGGCTGTGTGTGTGTGTGTGTGTGTGTGTGTGTGTGTGTGTGTGTGTGTGTAGGTGCTCCTGGATTATTCCAGGCCAGGCCTTCTGCATTCTCTGCGTGGCTGGGAGGCCTGAGCTCACTAGACAAACAGCACCTTGGCAGCTGGCCTGTAGGGTATTGTTTCCAGGAGGTGCTTCCTCACTTGGATCGGGAAAGGTGAAAAACAGACAAGGCTGAGGATTCTGAGCCCCACCGACCAGAGTGTGCAGTGATCCCAAACTTTCTGCCTCCCCTATATTTCTCCTCCCAGCTCTCTTGGGGCTGAGGAACTTCCAGGACAATCTGGACCCAAGCGGCCCCCCCGACACTTAGGAGACTTCTGATTGGCAGGCTTGGGCCTCACTTTGGCTTGCCTCCCTCCAGTGATGGGGAGCTCAGTGTGCCCCCAGAGATTATGAGGGGTAAAAAAACAGAACAGACTCTGGAAGTAGGCTGAGGTGGTCATCTGGGGAGGCTGGAGGGACATGTGTATAAACCGGAAGTGGTGAGGTAGACCCCGCAACCCAGGCCCAGCCGCTTCGACAGTAAAGGGGAGCAACATGCTACCTTGGAATGTGCTTCAGTGTGTAGGGTATTTGAAACTGGACATTGTGGGGCCAGCAGACTCGGGAAGGGCTTTTTACCTCCTCCTTAACTGCCTAAAACAGTTCAGAGGGGCACCTGGGTGGCTCAGTCATTAAGCTTCTGTCTTTAGCTCAGGTCATGATCCCAGAGTCCTGGGATCGAGCCCCGCATTGGGCTCCTTGTTCAGGGGGGAGCCTGCATCTCCCTCTCCCACTCCCCCTGCTTGTGTTCCCTCTCTGTCAAATAAATAAATAAAATTATTTAAAAAAAAAAAAAAAGAAGAATTTAGATTGGGGGCCTGTACCAAGAAGAGGGCTCTTACAGAGATAACTTCTTACATCCGAAAGAATTATCTGCAGGGCATGGCCAACATCTGCTTACCAAACTTTTGCTCTTCCCGTCTTCCTGTGAATTGTCTTCCTCCACTTTGAAGTCCCAGAACCCTACCGCCTTCTTAGCTCAGAATAGCATATAAGCCTTGATTATCTTACTACCATTGGGAGTCTCCTATTTTTATGGGGTTCCTGTATTTATGAAATGTGTTTTTCTTGTGCTAATCTGTCTTATGTCAATTTAATTATTAGACCAGCCAAAGAACCTAGAAGGGAGGAAGAAGAAAGTTTTCTGACCTTACAACAGTGTCTGGGGCCCACTGGCCAATGAGATAGGTCCCAGGGAGAAGGGGTCCAGCTCAAAAAAAAAGAAAGACCTTCTCTCAGCAGGACTGGAGGCCAGTGATCTGGGGCATTAATGAGCTTTCTGTCACTGGAGGAGTACAGGGAGAGAGTATCCCACAGGCGGGGCTGTGAGGGCTTCCGGAAGGGCCCTTCCTGATGGGACCAGACTCTGCTGACAGAGACAGGCCTGGTCCAAGGACCCAGAGGGGATCCAGTAGGACTAGCCAAGAAGGTCTTTGGCTTCATGCAGGAGAGAAGTCAAACACGAGCCCAGAGGAAGTGAGAGCAGAGTTTATAGTGAGTAGTAAGCGATAGTGTACAGCAGATGGAGGTTCTGGGAGACTCAGAAAAGGAGAAGTGAGGCTCCCCGCTGCTTGGGGTTAGGAGTTTATATTGGAAAGGGGTCCCGGGTACATGTTCCTTCAGGAACCCAGGGTAGGGTCTGATCAAAGGTGAGTGTCAGGTGAACAATAGGTATTTTTCCATAAATCACCGAAGGTAAGGGGGGTATTGGTGCCAGTGTTGACCGAGGTTTGTTCAAAGCTACTGTCCTGGAACGTGTTTGGAATCCAGTTCCTCTTAGATGTTATCAGGTGTTTGGGGGCCTCGGATGAACCTTAGAGAATGGTTAACTTTCTTGTTTCCCCCTGGAGTGGGATCCTAGCTGCTTTGCTTTCCTCAGATACAAAATCTAGAGCATGAGTAAATGGGATTTAGGAGTGAAACAGCAGAAGGGAAGACTTTCTTTTCTTTTTTTAAAAAAGATTTTATTTATTTATTGACAGAGATCACAAGTAGGCAGATAGGCAGAGACAGAGAGGGGGAAGCAGGCTCTCCTCCAAGCAGAGAGCCGGATACGGGGCTCGGTGCAGGGCTCGATGCAGGGCTCCATCCCAGGACCCTGGGATCATGAACCAAGCTGAAGGCAGAGGCTTTAACCCACTGAGCCACCCAGGCATCCCAGAAGGGAAGACTTTCTAAAATGAAGTCCCTTTGGGACACCTGGGTGGCTCAGTGGGTTAAAGCCTCTGCCTTCAGCTCAGGTCATGATCCCAGGGTTCTGAGATCGAGCCCTGCATCGGGCTCTCTGCTTGGCAGGGAGCCTGCTTCCCCACCCCTCTCTCTGCCTACTTGTGATCTCTGTCTGTCAAATAAATACATAAAATCTTTTTAAAAATAAATAAATAAATAAAATGGAGTCCCTTCAGCTTCTCTATTTTACTCCTCTGGGAAGATGGTCTGGCGTATCCCAGCTGACCTGTCTGAGAGTGGGCTGGGGGCTAGAGGGATGGAGTGGGGGAACCTGGGCATTGGCCATGTGGCCTGCTCTCAGGACAGCCCCTCCCCCTGGGCATCAGTAGTTGGCCCTTGGCTTCCTCCCCAGGTCTGTTTCTGTCCCAGCTCCTGTCACGACTCAGCAAATTCTCACAGCCAGGTGAAGGCAGGATTGTGAAGGAAACAACCCCCACGCCCCCCTCCACCCCCCCCCACCACCCCCCGCTACTGCCCAGCAGGGAGCAGAGCATGCCAAGCCCTCAAGACTCTTCAGGGCTGGGCCTCACCTCCCTTCAGGACCTCTGGGACCCAGCTGGGTGAGGGGCCTCCCTTCTCAAGGCCCAAACCTTCTGTACCAGTGAAGCGTCTAGAGTCTGATTAACAGAACTTGCCCCTCCGTGCTGTCAGCTGGGCCTCTCCCAGGGAGAACTGGCCCGGCTGCCTCACGGACAGGCACAGGCACTGACTGATAGGAAATGCACAGGGGAGGTTGTGGGGGCCAGAAGGGGTCCTCCTGAGTCCTAGGATCCTATAGGTGGGTCTGCTCTGGGTGTGAGGCAGCAGGGACGCATTCAAACAAGATGCAAATCACCCCACAGTGCCCCAGCCAGTCTCAGAGCTACCCCTTCCTCTACCTCCTGTTCTGGGAAGCCACACTGGGTCTGAGCGGCCACCAAGGAGGCTCAGATTTGGGTCAGGCTCTTCCCCTCAGCCTCACCCTCAGGCGAGGTTCCTTTCCTCCCAAAGCCTCAGTTTTCCCATATGAACCCATCTCTAAGGAAGCTTGTCTCCAGTGACCTGAGGCTTTCCAGTCAGGCCCTGGGGTGGGGTGGCATAGGGGTGGGGAGGTCTTGGAGGCCAGTGAAAGCCAGAAGCAATCTGGATCTCCAGGGCCTGACATCCCAACAATGCGGCCCGTCAGCCTCCAGCTCAAAGGTGAAAGCCCATGGGCCTGGGGGTGAGCACAGTTTGTGCTAGTGGTATACAAAAATCAGGATGGTGGGAGCTGTACACCCCAACCGCAGGCAGTAAGAGGGGGCATCATATGCAGAGAATTTAAAACAATAATAAAGTCCATCTGCCTTTTATTTTCACCCCGTGCTAGCAGTTTTTTTTTTTAATTTTTTTATAAACATATAACATATTATTAGCCCCAGGGGTACAGGTCTGTGAATCGCCAGGTTTACACACTTCACAGCACTCACCATAGCACATACCCTCTGTGTTAGCAGTTTTAAACCATGTCAGTGATAAAAGAAACACTCCTCTCTGGAAGGCCTTTATTGGTCAAAGTTCTAAACAATTGCTACAATTACTACTGAATTTTTATAATAAATCAAATAAGTTCAAATTAGCACCTTTCCTGCTTATTCATGAATATTGTGTCACACATCAAAGTTCACTCAGAGAATTCCCTGTTACACACGTGCAGACCAAGCTGCCAGCACACGTTTGCAGTTCCTGGAGGTCCCCTCCGCCCTTTCTGGGCCATTCCTGTCTCCGGCCCCCTCGAGACAGAGCGCTGGGTATAAACTGCGAATTCCACATAAGCAAGGGTAGCCTGGTGATTGCAAAGACAAAGGAACAGACCTCGAGTGCCTTCAGTTCTGTCACTCTGGGACAGCTTAAAGGTCTTATTTCTGTTTAAAATTTAAACTAGTTAAATTGTGCAAAGAGGTGTAATAGTTTTTTTTTTAAAGATTTTATTTATTTGAGAGAGAGTGAGTGCATGAGCAGAAGAGAGGGGCAGAGCAAGAGGGAGATGCAGGCTCCCTGCTGAGCAGGGAGTCTGATGCAGGGCTTGATCCCAGGACGCTGGGATCGTGACCTGAACCAAAAGCAGATGCTTAACCCACTAAGTCACTCAAGCGTCCCATGATTTTTGTCTGATAAAAGCCAAGTTTGGTTTATATGGAATATATTAATTTCATTTCATCATCTTTGTGGTATTGTTACGTCAAGGAGGAAAGTATTAAAGAATGGCCCACTATGAGAGTCAAATGTGCTTGAGATGCCATTGGCTTGAGCAGGTCTGCAGAGGGGGACACAGCTGCTTCTCCACCTGGGAGACCCTGACCCCATGGGGAGGGCAGGAAAAGTGGTCAGCCTCCCCAGACAGAGAAATGGCCTCTGCTGCCCTTCCTAGCCCAGCAGTAGGCACCTCCCCGCTTCCAGCTGTGGGTGAGGTTCCCCAGAGTAGCCGGAAGCCACCCCATTGCACCAGGTCAGAGGGGCAGGGAATGGAATGGCTCCAGCTTAGCCCTGAGCGAGCTCTGATAAGGGGCAGAGGCCCCAAGTGGCCCAACCTCAGCCAGGGAGGGCAGCCTGAAAGGCGTCTAGAAAACTGAAAGTTGCCCTCCCTCTTTGGCCTATATCTCCCACCCTACCCCACCTTCTCCTGTGTCTGATTGGAGGGGTGTAACATACGCCACTGTGTCATAAGGATTATTCTGAGCTAAAGATATCTGAAAATCAACACATACAGGAAGAGGCTTTTTTTCCCCCCTGAACTTCCCTTATCTGCCTAAAATCAGAGCCTCCCAAAAGAAGAATTCAAGGGTCATAAATCCCCTCCCCAGAAATTTCACAACCACAGAAGATTGATTCCTGTCACCTGAGACCAGGATAAGGAGTCACCTAGACCGAAGTATCACAAAATGACCCTATCTCCCATCTATTCTAGAGGCCCATTTATCTTCCCTAAAAGTCATTTGTTTTCCCCTAAGTGTTGTTACTCCCTTCCCCCTTCCTCTATGGAGATGGTATCTAATATCTGGCAAGGGGCAAGTATCTGAAATACATAAAGAACTCAAGAAACTCAACAGAAAAAAAACACAAACAATCTGACTAAAAATGGGCAAAAGACCTGAATAGAGATTTTTTCCCAAGAAGACATCCAAATGGCCAACAGACACATGAAAAGATGCTCCATATCACTCATCATCAGAGAAATGCAAACCACAATGAGATGTCACCTCACACCTGTCAAAATGGCTGTCATCAAAAAGACAAATAACGATGACTGTGGGTGAGGATGTGGAGAAAAGGGAACCCTCGTGCGCTGTTGGTGGGAATGTAAATGGGTGCAGCCACTTTGAGAAACAGTATGGAGGGTCCTCAAGACATTAAAAATGGAACTGCCAGGGTGGCTCAGTCGGTTAAGCATCTGACTCTTGATCTCAGCTCAGGTCTTGATCTCAGGTTTGTGAGTTCAAGGCCCACATTGGGCTCCACGTTGGGCATGGAGCCTACTTTAAAAAAAAAAACAGAATTACCATATGATTCAGCAACCCCACTCCTAGGCATGGATACAAAGGGAACAAAAACAGATTCCCCAAGAGAAGCCTGTGTGCCTGTGTTCACTGCAGCATAATTCAGAATAGCCAAGACACGGAAAAAATGTTAAGTGTCCATCGATGGATGAAAAGATAAAGACGTGGTACATATGTACAATGGGATATTATTCAGCCATGACAACATGGGTGGATGATGAGGGCATTATGCTAAGTAAAATGTCAGGCAGAGAAAGACAGATACTGTGTGATATCACTTTATGGGGAATCTAAAAAGCGGAATTCATAGAAACAGAATGGGGTGGTGGTTGCCAGGGGCTAGGAGAATGGGGGGAAATGGATAGATATTGGTGAAAGGGTACAAATTTTGAGTTATAAGATGAATAAGTTCTGGGGATCTAATGTACAACATGGTAATTATAGTTAATAATACTCTATTATATACTTGAAATTTGCTAAGAGAGTAAATCTTAACTGTTACCACCACAAAAAAGAAATGGTAATTATATGGCTTGATGGGAGGTGTTAGCTAACCTACGGTGGTCATCATTTTGCAATACATAATTGTATTAAAATCAGCACATTGTACCACTTAAACTTACACAACGTTGTATGTCAATTAAATCTCAATAAAGCTAGAAAATAAAATAAGGTGATATATGAGCCCCCAATTTTTTTTTTTAGATTTTATTTATTTATTTGACAGAGCGAGAGAGCACAAGCAAGGAGAGCAGTAGAAGGAGAGGGAGAAGCAGGCTCCCTGCTGGGATCCTGATGTGGGGCTTGATCACAGGACCCTGCAATCATAACCAGAGCCAAAGGCAGATGCTTCACCATCTGAGCCACCCAGATGCCCTATGAGCCTCATATTCTAACTGCTTCTTTGAGCCATATTCCCATGAGCTCCTGCCTTAGTACACAAATAAACTTTATCTTTTCTCCTGTTCATCTTGTAGCCTGTCAGTTTAATCCACAGGTCCTCAATCACTGAATCTAAGTAGGTAGAGGAAAACGTCCTCCCCAACAGGATTATAATAAAAATAGTACTAGATCACATTCGTTGATCATGTACTTTATACCAGGCCCTGTCCTAAACCTTTCTTGGTGTTACCTAATTTAATCCTCTCAATATCCACCTCAAAGGTGGATGCCATTGTAAACCCACTTAATAAAAACAAAAATTAGGGGCGCCTGGGTGGCTCAGTCGTTAAGTGTCTGCCTTCTGCTCAGGTCATGATCCCAAGGTCCTGGGTTTGAGCCCTGCCTCGGGCTACCTGCTCAGGGGGAAGTCTGCTTTTCCCTCTCCCACTCCCCGTTTGTGTTCCCTCTCTCACTGTGTCTCTCTCTGTCAAATAATAAATAAAAATAAAAACAAAAATTAAAGACAAAGAGGGGCACCTGGGTGGCTCAGTGGGTTAAAGCCTCTGCCTTTGGCTCAGGTCACAATCCCAGGGTCCTGGGATCGAGCCCCGCATCAGGCTCTCTGCTCAGCGGAGAGAGAACCTCTCTCTCTGCTTGCCTCTCTGCCTACCTTTGATCTCTGTCTGTCAAATAAATAAATAAAATCTTTTTTTTAAAAATTAAGACATAAAGAGGTTCACTTGCTCAAGCCTCAGAGCATAAGCAGTGGAGCTGGGATTTGAATTTAGTCATACCCAGAGGTCAAGGCTACGGAGCTGGGGCTGGGCAACATGTGCTGGGAGTCCTGCTTCTGGCTCTGCCACCACTGGCTCTGTAACTTGGGGCCTCAGTTTCCTTGTCTTCACAGTGGGGCAGTCATTCCTTCCTAGCTCTGAGGGTCATCAGTCCCGAGTCACTGGGGCTGACAAGGAAGACACCAGCTTGAGTGTGATCTGTCTACATGGTTCACCGAGGCAATGTCATACTACAGGAAGAAGCCAGTGGCTGCAGGGGGAGGGACTCTGGGCTGAAGCCCTAAGGCTTTGGTGTGCCACCCTTTTCTGCCCCTGCCTTGCTGTGGACCTCTGGACCACTTGCTTGTCCTCTCTGATTCTCAGTGCCTTCATCTTTATCTACCTGGTCTTGAAGATCTGAAGAGAAGGTGTGAACTATGTAGAATATACTCAAAACGTAGAGTGTATCAGTGCATAAATTAGGAGTCCCAGTGATGTTTTGACCACATCTGAGCATCCACGTACGATGATTGCCTAATTTGAATATTGATCAGACCTACAGCCAGATTTGAGGGAGTTGTGGAGCCTGCATACGTGCCAATCCTCAAGTTTAGCTAATTTGCATAGTGCCAATCATAGTGAAGAAATGAATGGCAACTCCCTTAGAGGAATTGTGGGAAGATTAAAAAAATTATATATGTATATAATATGTTTTATGTGATATAATATATGTAGTATGTATCTACACTGTATATATTCCTGGTACAGACTTCCTAAAACCCTTGGAACTTCCTGATAGGAGTGTCTTTTGTTACTAATAACAAGCTCTTGGACTAACCTTGAATTTATACTAATGAGGTGACTTGGGGTGGGGGGCCCCCCAGATAGTTCAGGATGGGGGCTGATCACCAGGATGGGGGAGGATCACCACCAAATATGTGAATAGAGAGTGGGAACTTTCACCCACACCCCTACCCTGACCTCGGAGGAGGGGAAGGGCTGGCTACTGGATGATAAAAACTATTTTTTTAAAAGATTTTATTTAATTTACTTGACAGAGAGCGAGAGAGCCCAAGCAGGGGGAGAAGCAGAGGGAGAAGGAGAAGCAGACTCTCCACCAAGCAGGGAGCCTGACTCGGGGATTGATCCCAGGACCCTAGGATCATGACCTGAGCCAAAGGCAGCCACTTAACGGGCTGAGCCACCCAGGCGCCCCTTAACTCTTTCTTTGTATCCTTTATAATGAGCCAGTAAATTTAAGTCAAGTGTATTCCTGAGTTCTGTGAGTCATTCAAGCAAATTATTGAACTGGGGGGATGGGGGCAATTGTGGGAACCCGAGTTCATAGCCCACCAGAAGTGTGGCTACCCCAGATACCCCATTTGCAACTGATATCTGAAGTGGGGGTAGTCTTGTGGGACTGAGCCCTTTAACTTGAAAGATTGTACACCAACTCCTGGTAGACCATCCCTGTCAGAACTGGGATGACTTGTTGGACACCCAGTTGGAGAATTGATTGTTGGTGTGGAAAGAAACTCCATACAGGAAACAATTACAGGAAAAGAGTTCTCAGGGCACCTGGATGGCTCAGTCAGTTAAGTTTCCAACTCTTGATTTCGGCTCAGGTCATGATCTCAGGGTCTTGAGATGGAGCCCGGAATCCTGTGTGTGGGCTCTACACTCAGTAGGGAGTCTGCAGGGGATTCTTTCTCTCCCTCTGCCCCTCCCCCCCACTCTCTCTCTCTCAAATAAATAAAATCTTTAAAAAGGCGGAGAGGGAGTTCTCCGCTGCTCAGAGTAGGAACCCTGAGCTTCCTCAACCCCAAGCTGGAGGCACGCGGTCTCTCAGCATCATGCATGAGAAGGTTTGAAATAAAGGGCAGATCTCCATCAGGAGACTCTGTGTGTGGCTCTGAAGAGCTTCACACCAGAGCTGATGCAGAAGAACATTCTAGGCAGCCACAGTTAGTGAGAGAGAGAACATCTATACCAGCAAAGCGGGCCATCATGGGCAACCACCTCAAGCCCACGCTCCTTTTATTTCTGCCCTAAAGCAAGGTGTATGTGTGGCAAACGTCTTCATAGAGACTTTTCTCTAAGTAGGTGGAATGATTCTACTTTCGCATCTTTTATGTTGAATAATCATATCATAAATGTGGAAAATGTAGAAATGCTGCCCATTTTGTCCTGGGGCCTCTGAAAACTAGAGTTTGCTGCAAGGACTAAGGTGCTAATGCTTTATTCGGGAGATGAGGGGAAGGGAGGGAGGCCAGGAGCGCTGGGCTGCAACACAGGGCTTGTGGCTGGAGATGCCTACAGCTAGCTTCACGACCAACAGGCAGGGCGCTCTGCCTGGGGATGTGGCCAGAGGGTCACAAGGAGGAGTGGCACCTTGGAACAGTCCAAGGAGGGACAAAGGAGGGAGAAGATATCTGCCCAGCTATTTCCCAGCTCCTATTTCCCACCGGTCAAGTTTCACCTCAGTTGGAATGAAATCGCCCATAGGGGTTCATGGCCAAGTTCCCCCGTGGTGAGATCCACGCATGGGATGCGGTGTTTTATCCAGTTCTGAAAGTGGAGAGTGGCCTGGTGCTGGTGGCACACCAGATGAGAGGAGGAAGGCAGATTGCTGAGTGAGTTGGAGCAAGTACCCGAGGTCTGCACCTGCAGGGAGTTCCATTTGGGTTCCCAAGCTGCTCTGAAGCCAGTAGAATGAAAGCTACGTGCCCACTGCAGGCTGACGCGCCATTTCTCCACCTGTAAAACAAGGGACTGACTGAGGATGACCCTCATGTCCCCCTGTTCCAATTCTGACCATTTCTTGGGGAGGTAGGCGACCAGGGGCCCAGCACAACTCACTCATACCTCTGCCTTCTGCTGCCTAAGACCACAACTCCACAAGCCCTCTCCTGGCCCAGCCCAGCCAAGGCCCAGTAACGGAATCCACATTCCCCAGTCTCACCAGAGACCCACAGGTGAATCACCCTGTCTCTGCTGCTTGATTGCTAATGATCATAACAGCCTCCCTATTACCATCTGTTACTGTAGCAACAGCAACAGCTGTGTGTCTGGCATATAAACGTGAACATACACACATGCATCTTGTTTAATCCTGACCACAACCTTGAAGATGGGCATCACTTTCTCATTTTACAGATGGAGAAACTAAGGCTTGGATAGTGCTCTGGGATTTGTCCAAGATCACCAAGGAGTAAGAGGGGCCTGGGGTAGACTCAAAACACTCTGTAGTTTGAATTTCTATGGAGAAGCCAATTGAAGAACATGCTAGAGGGGTGCCCATTTTCCCTTAATCAGACAGGTTTTCTCAAGATGCTATCAACTGGCTTGTGGCTGGTGTCCCTGCACACACTTCAGGCTAAGGGTCCTGGACGACTTCCTGTCTGGATAGGGTTGTGTGTGTGTGTGTGTGTGTACGCACTCAGCTGGAACGGTCTGGTCCTTTGCCCCCTCTTCAGTGCAGCACAGCCGGAGAGCTCAAGAGCTGAGCTTGGGCCCCCATGGTGGGTCATCATCCAGACGGAGCTCAGGGACACACAGCTCACAGGCTGAACTTGTGTCATCAGGCTTTGCCCACACTGCGTGGCCCTCCTCCGTGAGGAGACGCCCCCTCCAGCAGCTGGTCTGGAGCATCTGGCCATGCTGAGAAATTGAACCCAAACCACCCTGGTCTGGGGCTAGTGTGGTATGAAGAGTGTCTCTTCCAAATCCTCTCAATCAGGAAGTAGCTGCCTGGGACACCACGGTCATTCCCCTCAAGGGAACAAATGACCACACTTGATATGTGGAAATACTTTGTCAGCCAAGAAACTGCTGCTCTAAATTTGCTAAAACTGGGTCAATATTTGGCTTCAATCCCCAGGACAAATACCAGTATGGAAAAGGGTTTTATAGCTGTGGATGCTCTGTAGACCAATGAATGTAACCCGTCACATGTTGTCCAGATGGGCAGTGAATGGGGTGTTTGACAATGTTATCTCTCATTTGTTTAGAAGCAAAAGACACATTTTTAGAAAGTATTTTCAGAAGGAGCAAAGCAGCACAATGCAAATGGAAGAGATGAGGCCCGGTAGCTGGGTGATCAACGTTCCATAACAAAACTGTGTCTTTGTTTGTTTAACAAGTTCTTGTCCACTTGCAATGCCCTGTGAGTGCTTTCCCAAGTGCTGAGCTTTCTCCTAGGAGGGAGGGTTTGGGAAGCTCTTTGGCTTCTCCTCCCCGAAGGATCTCCCCAAGTATCTCCCAATTAAATAACACTGCAGTTCCTCCTGGATCCTGTGGGGGCATCCTTCCCTCGCTTGGCAGACATGGGCTCAGGGTCCGAGTTGAGGACCCATGGTTCAAGGCACTGGGGTCTACCAGCATTTAGAATTCTTTACCATTTTAGCTTTGAATTTGTGGAAGTGAACTTCTGTGGCGGTGATGGGGCCGGTGCAGGGGCTCACAGCAGGCCCCCACCTCCCTGCCTCCCTGGACCTAGTTGTTGGCGGTGGCTCACTCACGGTAGGGTGCACCTGCCCATCTGGGCTCCTGCTCCTCCCCACCCTGCAGCCTCTGGCCCTCCTTCTCCAGACTCACAGCAATAAGGTACATCTGGCGTAGCGACAGGGACAGGGCAAGCCTCTCTCCCAGTCCTATGCGGCGACCTAAGCATATCCTGTCCTGGAGATTGGGACCTGGGTGGGGACCCCAGGTCTTTGGGTCGGAAGATGGCCTGACTTGACTTCCTGGGGCAACTGTCTGGTGGCTGGCAGGAGGCACAACCTCGTAGTTGGTGGGCCCCATGTGAGCGTGCCGTCTTGGGGCTCATCCACTCCCCCACCCCCCCACTGGCAGGTCTGCACTTGCCCTGTGAATATCCCCACATTGGAAGGAGTGCACCGTTCACTAAGTAAAAAGAACATTATGGTGGGTTGAGAGAAAAATCGCAGAAAGGAGGAAAAAGCTTTCCTTCTGCACTTTTTGAACAAAGGACCCTGTAATTTCATTTTGCACTTGGCCTGGCAAATTATGGAGCCAATCCTGTAGGCAGTGTTGTGCTAGGGCCAGCAATCACTGGCTCCCGGCTCCATGATCTGTGATGTCATGTTAGAAGCTTCAAAGAGCCACGGTGATAATACTAACAATACAGAAATCAGGCAAATGCTGCAAAACAGGACTTTTTTTTTTTTTTAAAGCTGGTTGTTAAACATTTACTAGCATACTGTTGCATAGAGCATTAAATAACACAGGAAACTTCTTACTCTTGTTCTTTTTTCTGACTAAACCTGTAGGCCCAAACTTCTATGGGGACAGTGCAGAGCCAGGGAAGGAAGGCTAAGGGAGAAAATGGCTCACTCAGTGCCACGACAGACCCAAATCACTTCACCACTGTCACAGGGATGAGGAAATAAGAGAAGTAATGGGACTCACCCACGAAAACACAGCAGGATAGCTGCTGAGCTCATGTTTGGACCCAAAGTCCTAGCTGTTGGGATAGGCTCATTAAGAACCACACAGCACCCGTCCTTGCACAGTGCTCAGCATGGGGTTCCGAGTTTCAGGGGTAAACTGGGATAAGGGTGCTCAGAAGGAGCAGGCAGGAGGGGAGCTGGAGGGAAGGACCTGGAAGTCCCAACCCTGCAGTTTTGTCCTCTTCCAGGATCTTCACAGCATGAGGCAGAGGCCTGGACAAATGAGCAACAGGACAGAACGTTCCAGCAGCCACTGACTACATCAGAGGCACAAATATTTGCTAAGACCAGGGGCCTCCCAGACATGCTGGCAGGATTGGGGAAAGCAAGTGTATGGAGCCTCTCCCTCTGGGGCCAGGTAATCCAGAGAATGGAGGAGCCCCCTGAAGGGGTGTCCCTGACTCCATTCTCTTTGTCATATTTGTATAGGAGTATCTCACACCCATAAGTATGTAAAGTCCTATCACAAAACACCTCCTCAGCCATGAACGGAACAGAGAGCTGACCCCCATTCTACAGATGAGGAAACTGAGGCCCACAAAGGGAAGAGAATATGCAAAAGGGCTGGGAGATGGGAGAGCCTGAAGTGGAGACAGGACCAGAGAGCTGACATCCAACCAGTAGTCTCCCACCTGTGCTGGGTCTGCAGCTCCCCTACTCAAGAACTTCCTTGAGCCTTGCGGGCTTGGACTAATTGCTAGTCACTGACTGATCGCCAGACCGTCTTCTCTGGTCAGACACCCCACCCCCCGCAACCCTGCTTCTTATAGCTCCCCTGGGCTGCTCCTGTCCAGAGGAACCTCTCTTCTCTTCTGACCTCCCAGCTCAGGGAGCCCTTCCAGCCCCACACCCTCTCCCAGTCTTGACCCTCCTGCCTTGCCTTGACTTCCAGTGTGGAAGGCTGTCCCGCACTGCTCCTGCCACGGGGCTCTTGCCCTCTCAGGAGTGGGATCATGAAGGACCGGGAAGCAAAGGTCTGGATCCCAGTTGCAGCTCTGTCACCAACTCGCCAGGTGACCTGGGGCAACCCTGCTCTCTCTGAGTCTCACTCAGATCGCTTGTCTGGACTCAGGTCTCCTGCCTCACCAGGGGAATAAGAGTCTGGGTGGGAAAATCCTGGCAGTGAGGCCACAGCTGCTGGGGTTCTTGTTGGCATCTGCATTCCCCAACTTGGGGCTCCATCCAGATCCTTTGTCCTCCAGCCACACCTTGTTATTATTGACTTCTGCCTCTTCCCAGGGCATGGGTGGGGGGTGGGGGGTGGAGAGGGGTGAGGTGGAGGGGTGGGTGATGCTATGTCTGGCCTGAGAGCTCAGCTGGGGTGGGTGCCTGCTCTCCTCCACTGGCCCCAAGCGAGCCAGACCTGGGCATGGGGCTGGGGGCTGGAGGTTGGGGGCAAGGTGCTGCAGCAAGAGAATGTGGAGGCCACCTTGAGTCCCAGTCCTGAGGGTTCTGCCCTTCAAAACTCCAGGGTGTTAGCAACTTTTCCCAAGCAAGAGCAAACTCCCTATCCGCACCGGCGAAATTAGAAAGAGCCCCTTGGAAATGCTGGAGTCTTTTTCCCGTCCCCACGAGGCAGACTCTTGGAGGGCTCAAAGAAGTGCTCCCCACAATGCCTAGAATCAGAGACTGTCGCAGCAATGCCCTGCATTATACAGATGAGAAAACTGAGACCTAAAGACATAAGGGGACTTGCCACCACCGCCGCGGAGACGCTGGTGTGTTCAGATGGACGGTCCTTGTCTTGAGGCTGTGTATAGGCCTCCCAAGCACCAGCTTTTTATTTAGTTCGAATGTTTTTTTGAGGTGTTTTGGAGGCTCACGCCCTTTCGGAGTCGCCGCCGCCACTGCTCCGGGTCTTAGCACGTCTAAGGCGGAAAGAGGACCGATACCCGCGGGCGCGAAGCGACCTCCTGGAACTGGTTCCGAACGGGGGCGTGCTCGGAGGGCGGGGATATGGGGGCGGGGCCGGCGGCTCTAACTCCGCCCCCCGGGTAGGCCCCGCTCGGGAAAACAGGCGGCCGCGGCGCCTGGGGGCTTCTCCTGCAAGCCAAGCGCCGAGTTACATCACAGTTCCCGGGAGCTTCCCGCCTCGGCGGCCAGGTCCCCGCGGCGCTTGCCCGCTCGTCCGCCCGCCCGCCCGCCGCCCGTGTCCGAGGAGCAGAGGGGACCAGGGACCGCAGGGCAGGCAGGCCTCCCCGCTTTCTCCGGAGGCCCCTGGGACTTAGCGGAAATCTGGCTCGGCTCAAGAGTGGGGGTTGCGCCTCAGTTTCCCCATCCGAAACCAGGGGGCTGAGTTAGGACTGTGCGTCTCCCAGCTGAGGGGGTGGGGTGGGGGCGGAAGGACGCGCCCTGAACCCAAGAAGAGTGGCGGCCCCTGGGGTGGGCCGTGACTCTGGCCGCGCTTTCCACTTTGGCGGGGTGGTGGGTGCTAGCTGAGCGACCTAACCCAGAACGCAGTTCCCCCCCCCGCACCGCCCCCCGCCAAGGCCTTAGGCATCACTCAGCCACGCAGGGGGACGGATGAATTTGTAGTATCCTAGCATCCCCCTCTCTCCACTTGCTGCGGACACAGACCCTCTAGGTAAAATGAAAAACGTAGTCGCAGCGTGCCACCTTCCTGCTTGTTCGTGCCAGCTTTGTAAAAGATACTAGATTGCACAAACAGGAGGAAGTTTTCCGTGCAACATCAACAGCTTCCCCCTTGAAGCCTGAGAGGAAAATGCTGTTTAAGGAGTCAGGGGCCCTCGCGCTTGGGAGACGCTCAAGCAGAATGTGGGCCAGAGCCCACAGGACCGTAGTAGAAAGGACGCTTGCTGGGATCTCCCGAGGCTGCAAAGTCCTGGGGCTCCAGGATTTGGTGATTCTGCAGCTGTACTGTCCAATAAGAAACCCCCTAGCCACGTTTAGCTACTGAGCACTTGAAATATGGTCAAACCCCCAGAGCTAGCATGATTATTTTAAGACTTTTAAGAGTCAACCAATGCAGAAAACAGCTTCCGCAGAGCTTCCCTTATCTGACCAAAAGGATCAACTTCCTGGAAGTGAGGCTACATAAATTCCCTCTTCAAGAGAGCTTTGTGGCCTGGAAGAAGATGAGAGGCCATTCATACCTATACAGACGAATATTATCACAAACTTTCTTACCTTTCTTATGTTCTCCTAAAAACCCATTTGCGTTTTCTAAAGAAATCTGTTTTTCCCATTGAACTATTTCTCCCCACTCCCTCTTCCCTACTAAGGTATGTAAACCTCCAACTGTAATTAAGGAGACTGCTGCTTCCTTGGTTGGCTCCTGTATGTACAGGAAATACCCTTTTTTCTCCAGTTAATTTTCCTTTTGTCAATTTAATCTGTAGGCCCCAGCAGCTGCACCTCTGAGGGTAGGAGAGCAGTTTTTTCCTCCCCTGCAGTGGCTAGTCCACATTGATAAGTGCAAGAAGTGTAGAATACACACGGGAGTGTAAAGGCAGCATGAAATAAAAGAATGTAAAATATAGGGGCACCTGGCTGCCTCAGTGGGAAGAGGATGCAACTCTTAATCTCAGGGTCATGAGTTCAAGCCCCATGTTGGGTGTAGAGATTACTTACATAAATAAAACTTTGGGGGGGGGGGAGAATGTAAAGTGTATCATCAATAATTCCATATATTGATTACATGTGAAATCATATTTTGGATAAATTGGCTCCAATAAAACATATTATTAAACTTAGTTTCAGCTCTTTTTCCTTTTTTCCTGTCTACTAGAAAAACTTCAAAAGATATATTGGGGGGCGCCTGGGTGGTTCAGTTGTTAAGGTCTCCTTTGGCTCAGGTCATGATCCCGGAGTCCTGGGATTGAGCCCCGCATCCAGCCCCTCATCGGGCTTCCTGCTCTGCGGGAAGCCTGCTTCTCCCTCTCCCACTCCCCCTGCTTGTGTTCCCTCTCTCACTGCGTCTCTGTCAAATAAATAAATAAATAAATCTAAAAAAAAAAAGGCAAAAACATATGGGGTTGGTATTATATTTCTATTGGAAAGAACTCCTAAATGTCAGGTAACCTTGTGTCTTTGGGTTTACTTTTACCAGGCAACCTCACAAGGATTTATTAACTGAATGCTCTGTGTCGGGTCCTGAGCCACTCTGGCAGTTAGGGGGTGGAGAAGGAGGCGGCACCATACCAGCCCTCACCAGCCCTCGGGGAAGCTGCCAAGCCCCTCTTGGCTCTCAGCTCAGCCTGGCTGGGTCCTCCTCCCCTCCTCCACAGGACATTCAGGCCTGCCCAAGGTTGGACAGAGGGTTCTGGGGCCTGCCAGGGCTCTGGGAACTTAGGGAAGGAGCTTCACGCAGGCCAAGGGTTCAGAAGACAGTGTGGCCAGTGGCCAGGAACCATGGCTGGCCCTTGAAGAGCTGTTCCCAGGCCAGGACTACAGAGAAGCTGTTCAGCTGCCCAGTCCCCGGCCTCACTGCCCAGCAGCCCCTGGCTGTCTTTTCGTGGCAACAGAGCCCTCCACCTGCTGTGCCAGCACCACCGGCTCACTCATTCTCTCTGACCCCTCCTGTTCCCCCCAGGCTCTGTTCAATTAAAAGATGTTTCTGATAATCATTCAGGGGTACAAGCTGCAGTCTGGGGACAGAAGATATCCTGGACTCAAAAAAAAAAAAAAGAAATTAACATCACCAAAGCTGCAGCTGGTGTTTCTGATAGCGGCCCACACCTAGCAATTTGGGGGGATGGTCCTGCCTGGTGTGACCCAGGTTTAACCCATGCAGCTGATGCGCATGTGACAGCTTTACAGCCCTATAAAGCTACCCAGTCCTGTCCGTAATTAAACAACCTTATTTAACGTTCCTGTTTCTTCTCCTATATAAACTTGCTCATACTAATAATAGCGGACACTCATCATGCTTGTAGTGTCCCAGGCTCTGTGTTAGTAGCTTACAAAGCTTAATTCATTTAATTCAGTAAATATAAATTTAAATTCGACAACAACTCTGTGATGGAAGGAGTACTATCCTCCGTCATTCATGGGTAAAGAAACTGAGGCACAGATAAGGAAGATCACACAGAGAGGCCCAAAGTGGGATTGAAACCAGGCAGTCTGGCTTTCATGTTTGTGCTTCAGATCACTTCGTTACATACCTTCTCCCAGGATGCTGGAGGAATTTGTCGTGTTTTGTTCTCCACAGCAGGCTCCTCTGCTAACCCGTTTATGATAAACCCATGACACACACTCACGGTCTAAAAAGTCTCTGAGATTGGCTTCAACAAATGAAAAATGTTGAGATGGGGAAAGGGATCAGACTTGTGGGGAAAGAAAAAAATATCTTTCTGTATCATTCTTTGTCCATTCCCCCACGTGGGTAGCAAGGGCGCCCTGACTAAGAACAGGTGAAGCTGTGGGAAGGTACAACAGAAGGGTGCTCTGGCCCGGGTTCCTAGGTGCCCCCAGCTTAGCAAAATGCCTGGCCAGGCTCAGAAACCTCTGGTTTGCACATACGGGTGGGGTGGAGGGTTAAACTGCTATGAGTGAGGACAGAAGGACAAGAGTTTCACAAGGGTCCCGCACACAGCGTGGGTCCTGGGCTTCTGCTCTAGACCCTCCAAAGTAGGAGAAAGCCCCATGGGGACTTTCTAGGCCTTCCTTATCCTGACCCTTGACTTAGTCTCCCTCAGCTTTCTTCTGAGGCCTCCCTAGGCAACCTCCTCTGGGCAGCCTGCCTGCGCAAGTGTATCCTGTCTGTGGGCCCTCAAAGACTCAGAGATGGGGCCTGTGATGGGAGTCCCTAGAGATAGACTATGAGCAGCAGGGCCTCTGAGCTTGTAACTAGGGTTATTTTAAGAAGTTAGAGCCGCCTCAAGAGTTTGTTCATTTATTTGTTCATTTGTTCCTATTGTTTATATTGACCCGTACACCAGATACATTGGTTTTCTAATTTAGTGTCGTAATGTATCTCTCTTGTTTGTTTTTTAAGGAGGCTCCACGTTCAGCGTAGAGCCCAATGCAGGGCCCGAACTCACAAGACCAGGAGCCAGACATTCAACCAACGGAACCAACACAGGTGTCCCCATATATATATTTAGGTATTTTTATTCCTAAATTACCGATGAGGAAATTGAGAGGCAATTGGTACCCAGCCCCTGTCTGGATTCCGGCTCAGCAGGGGTGAGGCTGGGGCAGCCTGGGCTTCGACCTTGAACTGGATGAGGGAAGCTGGGTGCGCCTGTGGGCCACAGACCCACAGATGAGCCACAGATTGCAGCTGGCAATGAGGGGCTTGTGAAAGAAAAGGCAGCTGGAGCTCGCACAAAGATGGGAAATAGGGAGGGAGGGAGTAGGGGGCTTTTAAGGGCCCTGCAGAAGCAGATAGAGGCTAGAGGGATGAGAGGCAGACGTCCCCTGGCATAAAGTGATGGGACTAACTTGAGGGTGGGGTGGGTTTCCCATGTCCTCTCCTCTGAGCTGAGCAGGAGGGAGGGACTCCAGCTGGGTGAGCTGGGCCTTCCCCCATCCCTAGGCACTGTCCAGGGCGGTTGTCTGTATGGGGACCACCTCCGTCCCTGGCAGGTGGGAGTGGATGAGCAAGTGAGCCTCTCACATGGCATTTTCATTCAAGATCTCCTCCCTTCCTCCCTTCCACAATAAGAACATAAGAAAGGCATAAGCAGGGAGGCCTGGGTGGCTCAGTCAGTTAAGCATCTGCCTTTGGCTCAGGTCATGGTCCTGGAGTCCTGGGATCGAGCCCTGCATTGAGCTCCCTGCTCAGTGGGGAGCCTCCTTCTCCCTCTGCTCTTTACCCTGCTCATGCTCTCTTTCTCTCTCTCTCAAATAAACAAAATATTTTTAAAAAGGAAAAAGGAAGTGGGCTGACCATGTCCAGTGGTGTGCTTGTGGTCACAGAGTTAGGCTGGGGTCCAGCGAGGAGGCAAACTCACCTTTGCTGGTCTGGTGGAGGAACTTGGTGCAAAGCCCAGACCAGCGGGTGCCAGGAATGGGGTGGGGGGAGCAAAGCCAGAGAGCAGGGGGAGAGGGTGACTGAGCATCCCCACCCTAATACCCACCCTCCCAACCCCTCCTCATTCTGAGCCAGGGCCCTTTAGGTCCCTCCTGTTTTAGGTGACCAGTGGTTGCTGTGGGCACACACGGAGGTCACGTACACCTCGGCCTCACAGGCACCCTGAGAAAGCAGATGAATGGATGAGGGCAAAAATGCATGGAAAACTGGGTCTGGAGGTCTGTCTGTGCACAGGGGTGCTCCTGCTTGAATGTCACAGCCTTGTCCTTGGTCCTTTCAGCTCCTGGGAGTCCTTCCTGGCCAGGAGGCCTCCATTCAGAAGGAGATGGCAGGAGCCCAGTGTTGGGAGAGAGGAACCCTAGACTCACCTGTCTCCTAGATCTGCAGCTTCCTGGTGTGGAGACCTGGGGCAAGTCCCTTCGCCTCAGTTTCCCCCTCTGCACCGCAGGCCTATGAAGCCAGAGCTCAGGAGAGGGCTGTGCAAGACAGTGCACTCAGCTTCGTGTGCTGTAAGTCTCTGCACGGGTATTTTCCTCCTTAGAATAAGAGTCAGCAGCCCTGGACGGAGTCCACAGGCGGGGTGGGAGGAGGACAGGAAATGGAGCAGGTAGAGGAGGGAAGGCTGAGCAAGGGCTGGAGAGCAGTGCACACCCCGGGCAGGCCTGAACGGAAGGGGTGCTCTCACTCATCCCAGGCCAGACCGTCTCCCACGGGCATGAGCGCCGCCAGCTGCGTAGCCCAGTTTGGGAACCCCCGACCTCTTGGGGCACCTCCTCCAGGAATCACTGAGCATTGTCGTGTCTCAGCTCATGCTGGGGTCCCCATGTTCACAGCCTCACTTAGTCTGCCTGATTGTCCCATGATGTTGGTGACAGTTATCCTAATTTTATACCTGTATGAACTATGCTTCCAGAAGGTGAAGTGACTGGCCTAAGACAACACAGCCAGGAAGTAGCAGAGACGGGATCTGAGCCAAGGAAAGACCCCCATCTTCCCTGGCTGCTCCAGCACGCAGTGTGGGCCCCCTTCCTTCCAGTGCCCTGGCCCCAGGAGTACATTCCTGAGATCAGGGAGGGCCCTCATTCTGCTCTGCGAGGCCTGTCTTGACTTGTCACGGGGTGGGGAGAAGCACATCGGGTCACAGTGACAGTTCTGGCTCCCCAGGGCTTGGCACCTGAGCCTGGAGCATGAGGTCAGTCCATCAGGGAGCCCCTCAAAGTCCACAGGGGTGCTGGCCACCTGAGGGGCTGCAGGAAGGGCTGCCGGAAGTGGCCCAGCTCTGGGCAGCTGCCGAGGAGGAAAGTGGTGGGGTGGGCCCCCGGGGCTGGGCCGGCCTCTCCTGTCCAAGCCCAGACCCATTTCTCGGGTTTACCAGTGTTCCTTGCCACCTCCCACAGTCCCCAAAGCTCAGCAGAGTAGTGAGCAGAGTCTCCCCAGCTCCCTCAAAAGGATTTCTGAACCCCTTGCCCTCGAGGGCTTCATGCTGCCGCTTCTGGATACAAACAGGGACCATGGTCACAGGCAGGGCTCAGGCTGACCATAGCCTCTGCTGGCTATGATTAGTGTGGCACGAGTCAGGTCACAGGAAGGTCGCATGACTTCTGGACAGCATTTCCCATCTCGAAGCCTTTTATCCCTATCAGGGCTGTCCTGGTGTGTTTGCTGGTGGTTGTCTCAGAATTGAGATAGGAATGGGGACAGAGCTGGGACTGGGAACCAGATGGGGCTGATGATGGGCGGGACAGGGCTGGGGGCACCTGGGGCCAGGAGCCAGAGGCTTGAAAGCAGGTTTTATTGGAAGGACTTACCTGGCCCCCTTACCCTCCAGCAGTGAGCCTTTGCAGGGTATCTGCCTCTCCTGCTGCTGGGGGAGAGGTTCCTGACTGACCACAGCCAGCTAGCAGCCCCAGGTGGCCTCCCTCTACAGCCTCAGCTTGCGGTGGGACTGACTTCCTGATAAACTGGGTCCCCTGTGCCTTTCACACTGGTTACTCAGGCCTGACACACACTCCTTCCCTGGAGCCTGAGCAACAGAACCCCCATTCCCTGGGCCAGAGTTGCTCTGAGTCTAGGGGAGGCAGATGAGATGTGGCTTCTCTTGCCTCTCACCCCCTGCACAGTGCCCCTGCCACCTGCCTCCTGCTTCCTCAAAGCTATTGCTCACCCCACACCCTGCCTCTTGTAATCCTTTCTGGCCCCTGGAGGCTGTTAACTTTTATTGTCCCTGTGATGGGGAAACTGAGCTCAATCAGCGGACATCTCCGCCTGCGCCTGACCCTGGAGCCACTCCAGTGTCCTGTGACCCCACACACTCTGACAGCACCCTAGGACTTACCACCTCCTTTTGTCTCTTGCTGGAGGCCTTCTCTGACCCCATCAACCACAGGCCAACCCTCACCCCCCAGCTCCCTGATGGACCCCAGCTGGTTGTACCTCCTTCCCTAGGGGAACTTGGAGACTTGGCTGTCGCCCTACATGCCCATCCATGTCCCCGATACCTTAGCCAGCCAGGGGTCCCTGCATAAGCAGAGCTGGAGAGGAGGTGGGTATGGGTGTGCATACACGATCCCAGGGATTGCTGGGAGAAGCCCTGTCCCACCCGGGGTTCCACTGCCTCCCAGCTGCCCTATTCCAGTCTGTGAGGGGTTGGTTCTCCAGTTGGGTCCACTGCCCTATGCGGGGGAAACCCATACCAGTGAGTGCCAGAGGGCATCTGTAGGTGCCGGGAGACCCACAGGGGCCTTTCAGTCTGGCCCCTAGGCCTGTCGGAACTTGCCCTAGCCCTGGGCCCCTGAGGTCCCGGAGACCTCCTGAAACCCCTTCCCAGAGGGGCTGTTCAAAGGCAGACAGGCCTGATGAGGTGCTAATTATGGAGCTAATTGGAGCTCGTGTGAGCTACAGATGGCCTGGCTGACAGGAGGCGGGGCCTGCGCCAGGGGAGGGGGCTGCCCATGAGGGCAAGGAGGACAAGGAGAGAGGCCCAGGTCCAGGAGCGGGCTGTATTTGTTCAGGAATTGTTGACTCACTAGTGCTGACCAGCTGCTTTGAAATGCAGCCCGGTCCCCTCCATCCCTTGGCCCTGGCTTTCCCTTCACAGAAGGACTCGTGTTCTGAGGCCCTATTTGTTGGAAGGGTTCTTCATGGAGCAATTTGCAGGGGCAGAGGGCCCTGCTCTGGGGGCGTCCTTAAGGAGAAGGGAGGCCCACCACCCTGTCCTGGGCCTCCAGGACCGCAGCAGCCCGGCCAGATACCGGGCTGGGTATCATTGGAGGCTGCTTGTGAGAACAGCGGGGACATCACTGAGCTGGGTTATCCTGGAGGGGTCTGGGTCTCACCCCATGCCAGCCCTGACTCTTTCTGGACTTTGGTCCAGGCCCAGTCCCAAGAGCAGGCCTGTACAGCCTCCTGAGGGGGCCGGAGAGCCTGGGGAGATGGACTTGTGCTCCGTGACCACAGAAACCTCCCAGATCAGGGATGAGACTGACCCCCCAGAGAGAGGGCAGGGGAGTCATTGGGTCATTTTGCTGCAACCAGAAAGGCAAACAAGTAGCACCCGCCTCTCTCCCGCAGATTCCCTGCTTCAGACCCCTCCCCACTGCCCTGCACAGCACAGTTGATCTCAGCACCCTGGAGCTAGGGGGCACTCTGGTCACTTAGGGCCAGACCCCAGCCTCAGCAGGGCTGCTTGCGGCTATCACTCGCATTGGCCTATGACTCTCAGCAGACCCCAGCTCTAGCCCTGGCTCCCCATGGCTCCTGGCCACAGGCAGTATTCCCTCTGGTCTCTTGACCTTTGTTAAGGCTGTTCACCCCACGAAGCATCCCCTCTCTGCTCCTTGCTGCCTAGTTAGGTCCTCCCCACTCTGCCGGCTCTGGCTCCCTCTGGTTCCCAACCTGCTCCATGACCTCCAGCTTGACCCACACCCCAGCCATTGCTCTTCCTGCTCCCCCACACCCCTCACCTGGCCCAGGACCCACACTCATGTAATTGGGATAGAGAGCTGGGAGGATAATGGTCCCCAAACTAAAAGAGATGATGGGGGCACCTGGGTGGCTCAGCAGGTTAAGCCTCTGCCTTCAGCTCAGGTCATGATCTCAGGGTTCTGGGATCAGGCCCCACATTGGGCTCTCTGCTCAGCAGGAGCCTGCTTTCCCCTCTCTCTCTCTGCCTGCCTCTCTGCCTACTTGTGATCTCTGTCTGTCAAATAAATAAATAAAATCTTAAAAAAATAAAGTAAAAATAAAAGAGATGATGGATATGAAAGGTAGTGATACCGGCTTACTAACATGGTAACATCTGCTCCAAGTTTCTAAGTCCCTATTTCTGGGCCACACGCTGTGCTTGGTACTTTCTGTACATTGCCTCTTACAGCAACCCTCCAGGAGCTTTTCTTATCTTCACATTCCAGGGAAGAAACAGAGGCTCAGAGAGGCCAAACCACTTATCCGAAGTCACATAGCAACTCAGTAGACAGTCTGGCAACTCCCAAGTCATCCCCCTCACAAGGAGAGGGGGGCTGTCATTATTTTTTTGCCAACCTGTTTCTTTGCCCCTTCCCTCTCCCTCCCTGTTATCCTCTACCTGGTAAGTTTGCATCACTACTAGGGCCCCCTGGGTCCAATTAGGGGGCCTCCCCAAGGATGCTGACTGAGGCAATCCCTGCCCCAAGGGGGCCTCCCCAAGTCAAAGTTTTAATTAGCCATCACTGCTCTTCCTAAACTCTGACCTGCCCACGGCTACACCAGCCCAGCCTGGCTTTGCCGCGGGAGGCGGGCCTGGCATCCAAGCCAGTGGCAAAGCAAAGCTGCCCCAGCACGGTGAGGGGGCGTGCCTGGGCCCCTGTCCCACCGCAGCTCCCCAGGCATACCTCCGCATCACTTCATTTAATCCATTACATGGATTAATAAATGGATTAAGTGACTTAATCCATTAAATGGATTAAATAAATTAATGCGCTAATATTTGTAAATACTTAAATCAGTACCTGCTCCCTAGCAAAGGTCTATAGGAGTATTAAGTTGAAAATGCAAGGCAGCAGGGACTGCTTGGGGAGATCGAGGAGCAGGGTGGGGTGCAAGGCTATTCTTGGACATGAAGATGGAACGTTCCCGGATCACCTGGCAATGGTGGCCAGTGCAAGTGCTGTAATGCTTGCCCCCTTGTAAGGTGGGATGCTTGGGGCTTGGAGGATGGGCATGGAGAGGAGGCTCTGGGCCAGGCGCTGCTCTGGTCATCTTATATACTGCACACCGCCCTAGGAGACAGGGGCTAGCCTCCCATTCTACAGATGAGGCAACCGAGCCTCAGACGAACAATTAACATGTCCAAGGCCACATAACCACGAGAGGTAGGGCACGATTTTGACCCAGTGTAGACCCAGGGATTCCAGCCTGCACACTGAGAAATCTGACTTCTCATGCCCCGCTCCCCATCAGGCCACAGGGTGGTGGTCAGTAAGGTCAACAGGCCACACCCCCAGTCCCTAAAGAGGGAAGCCTGCGCCACTCAGCTACCCCTCAGCTTCCCCCGACCTCCCAGAAACCTAAGGTCTCTGAGTATGGGTGTTGGTGTGGAGGGCCGTGAGGGGCCATGGAGGGCAGCTGGAGGCCCCTCTCCTGGGGCTGGGTTGTGAGGCTGAGCTGCAGTAATGACTAGGAGTTCTGAGTTTGAAGGCACCACCCCCCACCTCTCCCGGGAACATGAGGCTGTGGACCGTGACCCTGGCCTCAGCCGGCCAGGCCTCACACCTCCCCTTCAGCAGCAGCAGACACCAGTGCCAGCCCCAGCCAGAGCCAGCCCTCCCAACGCGGTTGCCTGGTAACCGGCCCTAAGTGACGGAAACCCCAGCAGGCCACTAACGAGGGGGCAGCGCCAACCACCTGGCCCAGACCCCACTGCCCCAGCGGCCTGAGGAAGGTTTCGATGGACAGTCCGCCTGGCCTGCCCACGGTAGGAGGGGATGTGCTCTGGTACTGGGGGAGGGGCCCTGGGCAGGGCCAGGAGGAGCTGGGTTGGCAGCCCTCCCAAGACCTCTGAACTGGGGAGCTGCAGGAAGGGAATTCCCGATAGAGGCCGAAGCAAGGCAGGCACTGGGCAGGAGTCAGGGCTGTGGGCACAGCCCGCCCAGGCCCAAACCACCATCCTGGAAACAGCTGTGCTGCCCTGCCCAGGGCACAGAGGTGGGGGGAGGGCCTCCCGAGAGAGGCCCTGGCTGGGGAAAGGGAAGGAGGTGATTAGGAAAGCTGGCAGAAGTCCAGGCTTGGGCTAGGGGGAGCAGTCTCCTGCAACACGGAAGGGGAAATGCATCAGCCTCTCCTCTCTTCACCGAGCCCCCCCTCCTCTTCTCCTCGCACCCCCAACCCCAGGCTAGGGGCCTCCAAGGAGGGACCGCAGGCAGCTGGAAGCCCAGGTGGAGCTCAGCCAGGTGTTTTTCCATCCTGGGTCTGGAGATGGAGAAGCAGCGTCAAAACAAGAAGGAAGCTGGTGTGCAGACCAGACAGGTCTTCGGGAGACCTGGGTTCAAGGCGTGCCTGCTCCAGCCCCTGGGCATGCGGCTACCCCTCTTGGGGCCTCTGTGTTTCCATGTTGGAATGGGCGCGGGCAGGGCAGAGGATTGGTGTCACGGGTCCTGAGAAGCTGGGGCGGGGCGGTGCAGGGGCTTTAGGGGAACTTTTGGCTGTAGAGGCTTTCCTCAGGCTCTCATCTCTGGGCCAAGGCAGATTTTTCTGCCGTTTTTCCTGCCCTTCAGACCAGCAGAGTCCTCCTTTTTGCCATTAATCCTTCACTCCCTCACCGTGGCCCAACTCCACCCTGTGCTGGGCCCTGAGGTATCTGCGTTCAGGTGGGCCCAGGCCCTGCCCTGGAAGGCGTCAGTCTCCAGGCTTGTGACCCGGCCACGTTAGCACAGGGAGCTGCCGCCCGGCTGATGGGCTAATGCAGAGGGGAATTTGGGAGGCTATAAGGCTCCAGAATAGGTGACCAAACCCAGCCTATGGCCTGGAAGTCTTCCTGGAGGAGTGGGTCTGAGCTGTCTTGAAGACAGGTTAGCAAAGAAAGAGCTTGATATGTGGCAGAGGCCAGTGCTCTTGGCCGAGGAGAGCATAATCCGGAGCACAGAGGTAATGCCCAAGTGAGGACCTCAGGCCGGTTCTGGGGAGTGAGTGGAAGGCGGCGGGAGAGAGCCAGTCAGGAGGCAGGCAGAAACCTGACTGGGAAATTGGATCCTGAGGGTACTGGAGAGCCTTGGGAGGCCACCCCCCCAAGCTGGGGGTGGGGGTTGGGGATGGGTTACAGGGTGAGATGTGGGCATTAGAACGACCTCCCTGGAGGTAGAAAGGTAATGTTTCCCACTGCTTTCAACACTAAGCCGGACAGAGCCCGTGGCTGGGTTCCGGCATAGCCAGAATGGGGGACCCTACCCTGACTCAAGACTCAGCACCCTATTCTTCAGGTCTCTCTTGGGCAGCCCACCCCTACACAAGCACTCATCATCCGGAAATGCCAGGGTCCATTTCACATTTGTTTCTTTAACTACACTGGAAACAGCACCAGAAGCAAGGATGGGAAGGATGGTTAATCTACCCCCGCTATTCATTAATCAGAGGGCTCCTCACTCCCCTGCACTAAGGTCCCCAAATTATTGTGTCTGGGCTTTTTCTCTCTGGCCAGTAGGCTGGCAGGCACCGTCCTGCAAAGGAGCCCATTGAAAGCCCCTTTCCTGGACTTGGGGAGCCCCTTCTGAGAGACTCTGATTTCCTCGGGAGATAGCTCTCTGAATGGTTCGGGGTCACACAGTTCTTTGTGGGGAGTCTCAGCTCCTCTGTTTCTTGGCTCTGTGGGCGACCCACTCCCCCCACTTCCTCTAGAGCTACCACCGCTTAAGGTCTTACTACAAAGCAAGCTGTGAACTCGTTGGATCTGCGTGAGACCTGAGATATGTTCTCATTCTGCCCATTGGACTGATGAGCAAACGGAGAGGTTAAGGGGCTGCCTTAAGGTCACACAGCTCAATAGGTCAAACCTCAGTTGGCCTGTTTGTCAAACCCTGACCTCATATGATTATGTAAGAATTAAGTGAGAATTAAGAATTAAGTGACTAGCCCAGGGCCACGTTCCAAGTAGGAACTACTTGCCTAGCTCACCCACCCACACAGCTGTTCCTCTACTGAGTGGGAGCAGGGAAGGGAGGAGGAAACAGAAAGGGCAGAGAGTTGCAACAGCAGTCGGTGGGCCTCCCTGGAGGACACAACATATATCGCTGGGTCCGGAAGGATCAGAGAGAGCATTGCTGTGTGTCTCAAGGAAAGGGGCTGTGCTTCCCTGTTTGTGTGCCTATGCTGTGGCTGCCAGTGCCACGTCTCCCTCCTCTGGGGTGAGAAGCTCCTGGGAGGAAAGAAAGAGATTTGTAAATAGCAAGTGTGGCCTCATTAGAGAGAACGACATTATTAATAACTGTAGGTCCAGCTGAGGTTCAGGGGGCTGACCTTTTACCTCAGCTTCCCAGAGAGTGGGGGGGCGGTTGGTAATCAGTGTCTGGGGTGGGGCGGAGGAGGGCAGGCTTGTTGTGTCAGAGCGTGGGTCGGGGGTGGGGGAAGTGTGAAACCTCCCTTCCAGGTTTTTCTATGTGACTTTTCTTTGTTAACCCCACCCAGGAAGCCCACAGAAGGACAGACTGCTCCCTTCTCTGCTTTTGTTAACACTGTCCCTTCCAACCACGATACCATTTCTCCTCTCCAAGATCACAGCCTAGTATTACCTTCCTTCATCCGACAGATGCCTGAGAGAGCCACTTTTCTTCACAGGCTCTGCACATACATGACCCTCGGGGTAGAGAAGAAAAGGACAAGGTTAGAGCCTTCAGGAGCTCCCAGCTGACACCCTACAGAGCTTTTTATCATTTGCAAGTAATTTCCCACCCAGTTTTGTGCAACACTCACCTCATGGTTCCCATTCTGCAGATGAGGAAACTGAGGCTCAGAAAGTTACAAAGTGGCTCCCAAGTCCTCCTTTCTTTTATAGTGCAATGTATTTAGGTGCTGCCGAAAAGGAATGGGCAAGACGCTGATTAAGGGGGGCTACTGTCTTTGTGAAGTGTCCCTAAATTAAGGCAAGACTCAGAATGGGGCCGCAGAATCTTAACTGGCCCCTAGGGTCTCCCCCGGGTTTATGCGGGCCTGGGTGCGTCCCACTCTGGCTCAGCGAGACTGGCGAGAACACCAGGTGACCTGAGCACACAACCTGAGAGTCCTAGGCCCTAAGAACTGAGAATACTGCCCTCCTCCCACCACCCCTCACCCCTGCCCGCAGCAGCAGCAGCAGCAGCAGCGCAAAGGTGGGCAAAGGTGGGAGAAAACGAGTGTTGTGCTAAAGAATGGAGAGGGGGAGGGCAGAGTTGTGAGGAACAAGAGTAGGGACAAATAGCCTGTGATCTGAGCCTTGGGCATGACCCCCAGTTGTCGCGCACAGGTGTACTTTCCTGATGTGAAGATGTGGGAGCCAGGAGATCTGAGTTTTTATCCCAGCGTGCTGTGTAACCCTGGGAAAGCCCCAACTCTCTGAGTCTCTCCTCAGATCACTCTAGACTCCCAGGACCCTGCAGCTCTCAACTGATACTCTCTCCCCTCCCCCCAGGTGACCTCCACTTCCTCTTCCTTTTCTTACCTGCAGGGTCCAGCCCCTCCTCCTCAGCTCCAGCTGCTGCCTGACTCTCTGAACTTATGGCCTCGGGCCTCCTCTGCCCTCTGACTAAGGCAGCCCTGACCTTTGGGATCAGACTGGGTGGTTTTGCCCCATGAACTTGCTCTGACCCTTGGCATGTCCACCTGTCTCCCCCCTCCTCCACTGCACACACCTGTCCCTAGTCCTTGAGCAGCCCAGGAACTGCTAGGGACCAGGTTTCTTTAGAGAAGGTAGCAGCACAGAGGGCCTTCACATCCAGAATTAGATGGCCCAAGGAGTCTGGGTAGATGGAGACAGCCTGTCCACCCCTCCAGCCCTTCTCTCTGCAGCATACCATTCCTGGTTGGGAACACTCCACCCCATCCCACCTCCCAGGCTTCACATGTTCAGGCCTGTCTTAGTGAGGGAGGTTTGCCGAAAAGGTTGAGGTACCCACTGAGGCCACTTACCAACCGCAGGCACCCTCATTCCTGGCACACTACAATGATGGAGAAATCACCCCTTCCTCAGACACAGGTGGTACTCTAACAGGGACTGAGATACATTTGTCTGGAATTTGCCCTCAGGGGCCGCACTGAGATGCGGGGACAGACTCAGGAGTCCTTCCCCAGCTCCTTAATGCAACTAGTACCTGCCAAGGGAGCCAGAACACCTACTGCGTGCCAGATATCTTAATACAACCTCTTCCAAGCCTTTACACCACTACCACTACGATGTAATTCCACTTTTACTAAAACAAGGAAACTGAAGCCCAACAAGGTCAAGAGGCATGCACGAGGCCACGTAGCTAGAAAGTGGCAACGAATGAATGATCTAACGGAGTGAATGAAGGCGTGTGCTGGGCGCGCTGAGCCACGGCTCAGGGATGCGGTGGGTACAGACAGTGCGCAGCACGCGCGGCCGTGTTCTTGTAGAGCTGGCCGCCGCAGGCCCTCCGCACCCCCGGGGCCCAGGGGATCGCGGGCTCCCAGAGGCGCGGCCCGGCTCAGCCTCCACTGCGCGGGCCGCCCCGCCCCCGCTCCGCCCCCAGCCCGCCCCGCCCGGGACCGCAGACGGCGCCCAGCGGCGGCGCGAACGGCCGCGAGGAGGGTGGCTCCTGGTTTGGTGCTCACCGCGACTTCCCGCTCAGGGCCCGGCCCGAAAAGGACCCGCCGCCTCCGCAGGGCGGAGGATGCGGCCGCGGCCCCCGGCAGCAGCATCGAGAAGCCTGGCGCCCTGCAGGTAGGAGCTCGCCGGCTCGGGCGCGGAAAGTTGGGCCGAGTTTGCGGGCGGCGCGTGGAGAAGGGGCGGGTGGCGCTGCCCCAGGGCGCCCCTACCGGCCGGCCGGGGCATGGAGCACGCCGGGCCTGGGCCGAGGTGCTACGGCTCTAGGCTGCGGCGGGCCCCGGGCTGGCGGTCTGCGGGGCCGGGGACGCGCGGCTGCTCCGACTTTCCCCGGACTTCGAGGGCCCCGGGGCCTGGGAGCGCCCCGCGGCGCTAGCGAAGCTCTGGCCGGATCCAGCGAGGGACTGGCAAGAAGGAGATCGGGCTGAGCCCTCGGGCCTCCCTCGGGGTCCGGCTCACGTGGACTGCCGGGGCGGAGATGAGGGGGCGGCGGGGGGCTGGGCCTGGGGGGGCGGCGGCGGGCGCTGAGGCTCCGCGGGGCCCTGGACGCGCCCTACTGGGACCGGACGGCCCTGCGGTTTCCTTGCTACGGCTTGACTCACTCTCTGGCCGCAGCCCAGGCTGGCGGGATCGCCCCGAGGCGGTGGCTGCCCGGACACTGCGGCCAGGCCGCCCCCTGCTCCTGTCTTCCATCCAGTCTTTGGGTGTCGGCCCTCGGGGCTGGGTGCGCGGGCCTTGCTGTGTGCACACGTGTGCTGGGCCCGAGCGAGGCGAGAACGCAGTTCTGGAGAGGCGTGTGTGCAAATGTGGGCCGTGCACGTACTTGCAGGCACGGGTTTGTATGCGTGGCTGCGGCCTATGGATCAGCCTGCTGGGGTGCACGTGCGGCCCAGCGCCAAGGGACAGAGCATGGGGACACCCGGAAGCCCGCGGGGTCAGGCGCGGCGGCAGCCCCAAAGCCAGGTTGGCTGAGGGCCTCAGGCACCACCGATATGGGCGGGGCGGGTAGGAGAAAGGTGGTGGAGGCCTTCCTGCGACCCTTCCCCCAGGTTCTGTAGGTCCCAGAGCCTCAACTGGGGAAGGTATGAGGACCCCGGGAGGGGCCCTGATTTAGCGCTCTAGGGGCCGGCCCCAGCCTGGCAGGATGGCTCTCTTCTTCCTGGTCTTTCCCAACTCCCAACTTCCACTGGCCTTACGGAGAGTCGCTAGGAGACGGAAAAGCTGTTTGCTTCCCCTGATGCTTAGGGCAGGGAGGGCACAGTGGTGGCGGGCTCTTTTCTGGTACCCTGCTCTGAGCCCTGGCCGAGGTTGGTCCTCCCAGCCCTCAGCCAGCAAACAGATTGGTGGCCCAAAGGGCAATGTGACTCTGCTCCCTGGGGTCCCCCCTTCCCCAAGCAATTGCTTGCCTCCTCCTCCTCCGTGTGTGTGTGTGTGTGTGTGTGTGTGTGTGTGTGTGTGTGTGAAGGAGGCACCTACATTTTGGCTACTGGCTTGAGTAGGTGGGAGGGGCCTCCCTCAAGGGAGTGTACACTGGGCTTTTTCTACCGACAGGAGGTAGTAAGGTCAGCCCCATACCCTTCCTAGTCCTCTGCTGACTCCCTAGAGCTCTGTCTCTCCCTCAGAGACTCCTGAGGGTCCCACATGGCTTCACCTCTATTGACTGGGTCCCAGGGTGGAGGGGAAGGCTGTCTCAGGAAGTCTCCAGGGCAAAGGGCTCGCAATGGGCAGAGCCCCGGGGAAAAAGACTCCTGGGGCTGGGGTGGGTGTGGAGCAGGCTCCAAGGGGCATGTGGGGGCGGTGAGACCAGAGCCAGCACTTAATTAATCCAGAGCTCCCCGTGGTGGGGAGGGACGCTTACTTAGCACCCCCAAAAACCATATAACTCCTTCTTGCAAGGTTGCTGTGCCCCAGGATGGGGCTTTGCGTCTGGGATGTAAATCTCTGTCATAGAGCATTGCTCTCAATACCATACCCTGATGTCCCTTCTGGTGTCTCCTAGGGAGCATCCCCCTTCTCTAGGCTAGCCTAAGGTGTTGGATTCTGGCCAGGAGAGCCAACTTTTTCAGAGTCCCACCTGGCTTCCGTGGTGTGGTTAGGCAGGGATGGGAGTGGGCATTGGCCCTTCTACTACCCTTGGCTTTTCTTGTCCACAAGATGTGTTGGTCTCCTTATGAGACTGTGGTTGTCATTGGCCACCAGCCAGAAGGGAGGAGAGGGCTGGAAGAAGGGGCTGGTGGTGGCTTGCACCTGACCCATGGCCTAATCATAGCAAGAGGGAGCTGATTCATCCTTTCTAAGCCATCTGAGGGTTTCGGGAACAGGGTGCTAGGGGAAGTAGAGGCAGGATGATGTGGCCTGAGAAGGCTGGCCTCAGGTGACCCTTCATGGGTCATTGGGTACCTGCTGCCTTGAGAAAGCTCGGGCTTGACTTCTCTGGGCCTGGGTCTCAATCCTTGCTTTCCCTTGCTTCAGGGACTTAGTCTTGCTCTGGCATTCAGTGTTTCTGTCAGGCAGTGGGGGAAGTAGCCCTAGCACTCTGTGGTCCTTGGGGACTCCCTCCCTGGACATTTGCATCCTCCCACCTCCCTACCTTCTTGTCCCTGGGGCCGTGCTGCTGCCCTTGCATGCCTTGAATATCCGGGATGGAACCCAGGCTCTCCTCCTGGACACTTTGGGACCTTCCTGCTGGTACCACAGCACCATCTACTGGACAGCCTCAGCTCTCCTGCGGGGGGCCAGGCCCCTGTGAAGCCATTGTGCACTGCTTCTCTTGGGGAATAGCCCTACCCTGTGGAACCGAGCCCGGTATCTGTATTGCTCTGGGCCTAGGGACCTGGGTTCCAGGCTCGGCTCTGAGATTTTTGGTAAGATTGGCCAGTCAGACAGACCTAAAGAGTGTCATAGGAAACCTGAATGCATAGACAATGTCCAGTTCCACATCTTGGCTGTAGTGGGCATCTTGAGATCCCTATGGCATTGGGAATAAGAGCTGTAGGGGGAGGTAGGAAGCCTTCCTCTGGTCCCATCTCCTTTATCAGGTCTCCTCGTCGGTGTATGGGGAACAGGGTAGCCAAGCGAGTGGATCCTCAGACTGCCTGCAAAGTCGGAAACCGCAGGAAAGGGGTCTGGGGAGTCACGTGGGGAGAAGCTGAACAGAAGGGTCTCCTGGAGTGGGACTAGGGGGGATGAGTTGGAAACCTCTGTGTTGTCTGACTCATGCATTCATTCATTCTAGGCTTTATCGAGCATCTGCTAAGTGCCAGGTTCTGAGGTGCGGCGATGAGCCAGTGAGAGCAGCAGCCCTCACTTGCTCGCCTGTAGCCTGTTCTGACAGCCCCTACCTTTCTCTCTCTCCCAGGTCAGCAGTCGAGTAGCTGGGGCCCCTGAGGGCTTGAAGCCTTCACAGTGATGGCGGAGAAGCGGCCCCTGGGGACCCTGGGGCCTGTGATATATGGCAAGCTGCCCCGCCTGGAGGCAGACTCTGGACCTGGGCACAGCCTGTCCTCTTCTGTTGGTAACCAGGACCCCTGCAGCTACAAGGGTGCCTACTTCTCCTGCCCTATGGGGAGTGCTCCCAAGGCAGGGTCTGAGCAGTTGGCATCTTGGACCCCATATCCACCCTTGTACCCCACCAGCATGGCAGGACCCCCTCTTCGGACAGACAGCCTGTTGACCAGTTGCCTGCTGTACCGCCCAGCAGCAGAAAGCTCTGAGAAGGTGCAGGACCCTGGCCCTGTTGAGCTCCTGCCCTTTGGTCCCCAATCTCATTCCTACCCAGGCCCACCATTGGCAGCACCCAAACCTGTCTACCGCGGCCCTCTGTGTTACGGGCTCTCGGCTTGCCTGGGGGATGGGGCGGCGAAGAGGCCACTGGATGTTGACTGGACGATGGTGCCCGGACCCCTCTTACCCCCGGCTGACCCGTCTTGTTCTCTGACCCCAACTCCTGGCAAGGGCCAGTCCCTAGATGGCACCTTCTTGCGTGGTGTGCCAGCTGGGGGATCTGGCAAGAACTCAGTGAGCTTCTCCCCGTGCCAGGCATTTCTGGAGAAGTATCAGACCATCCACAGCACAGGCTTGCTGGCCTCCAAATATGCAGGTCCTTACCCTGGGGACCCCAAGCAGGCATTGTCTGACGGACCTCCCAGTCCATGGACCCAGCTGGCCCAACCGCTGGGGCCAGCCTGCCAGGATACAGTGCCTACCCACTACCCGCTCCCTCACCCTCCACAGGCCCTGCCTTGCCCACCAGCCTGTCGCCACCCGGAGAAGCAGGGGAGCTACAGCTCAGTGCTTCCCCTACAACCTCTGGGAGCCCACAAGGGGGCTGGGTACCCAGCTGGTGGGCTGAGCAGCCCCTACCTGAGGCAGCAGGCTGCCCAGGCACCCTATATGGCCTCAGTGGGCCTGGACACTTTTTCTTACCCCTCTGCCCCACTCCCCGCACCGTCACCAGGCCTCAAGCTGGACCCACCTCTTGCTCCCCGGTGCCCAATGGACTTTGCCGCCCAGACACTGGGCTTTCCTTATGCCCGGGATGACCTCTCTCTCTATGGAGCATCCCCGGGGCTTGGAGGGACGCCGCCTTCCCAAAACAGTGTACAGGCTGTGCCTTCCAGTGTGCAGCCCAGTGCCTTCCAGCGAGCATGCCAGTCCCTGCCTGCCAGCCAGCCCTGCTCAGAGCCCGTGAGGCCTGTGGAGAAGCCAGTCCAGGAAGCAGAGGAGAAGGTGTGGCTGCCCAGCTGCAGGAAAGAGCAGCTCCAGCCCCAGCTCGATGAGCATCCTGGGGCACCCATTGTCATTGGGGATAGCCCAGTTCCACGCACCCCTCCAGCGCTCCCACCATGCGCCCAGGAGCGCCAGTCTCTGCTGCAGAACAAGGGTGCTCTGCCGCCTGGCTCTCCGCCAATGCCGATTATTGACAATGTCTTCAGCTTGGCCCCCTACCGTGACTATCTGGATGTGCAGGCTCCCGAGGACTCGACTGAGCCTGACCTGGCCCCAGCCCCCAGTGAGAGCCCTGCCAAAGACTGTGGGGGAACCCTGCCAGCCCAGGAGGCCCCTTCAAAGGCTCCCTGCTCACTTAGAGAGGAGGTGGCCCTGGACTTAAGTGTGAAGAAGCCCTTGGCAGAGGCTCCTGTCCGGGTTCCTAGTCCCGAGGTGCGTGCCAGGCCCACGGCAGCCCTGGATGTGCCAGGTGTGGGGAACACAGTCTTGGATCTGCCAGAGCTGGAAAAGATAGTCACGGAAACGCCAGGGCTGCCCGGGGTGCCGGCAGCCACCGAGGCCACCACCCCAAGGACCAACTTCCACAGCTCCGTGGCCTTCATGTTCCGAAAATTCAAGATCCTCCGGCCAGCACCCCTGCCAGCCACTGTGGCCCCATCGGCGCCCACCCCAGCCACTGCGCCCGCCCAAGCTGTACCCACCCCCACGACCGTGCCCCTTGGTCTCCAGATTCTCACGCAGCCCTTGCCCGTGGCCTGCTTCAACATGGCGCTGCCCAGTCCTCCCGCTATGGCCGCGGCCCCCACTCCCGCGCTGGCCCCCTCACCTGCCCAGGCCCCAGCCCCGGCCCCGACTCCAGCCTCTCCCCCAGCCCCAGCAGACTCTCCAGAGCAACACTTCACGGGCCTGCACGCATCCTTGTGCGATGCCATCTCGGGCTCAGTGGCACACTCTCCTCCCGAGAAGCTGCGGGAGTGGCTGGAGACGGGGGGACCCTGGGGCCGGGCGGCGTGGCAGGACTGCCAGGCTGTGCAGGGGCTGCTGGGCAAGCTGCTGTCACAGCTGCAGAGCTTCGTGTGCACGCAGCAGTGCCCCTTCCCCCACGTGGTGCGCGCCGGCGCCATCTTTGTGCCCATCCACCTGGTGAAGGAACGCCTCTTCCCCCGGCTGCCGCCGGCCTCCGTGGACCATGTGCTACAGGAGCACCGCGTGGAGCTGCGACCCACCACGCTATCCGAGGAGCGCGCGCTGCGTGAGCGGGCCCTGCACGGCTGCACCTCGCGCATGCTCAAGCTGCTGGCTCTGCGCCAGCTGCCCGACATCTACCCCGACCTGCTGGGCCTGCAGTGGCGGGACTGTGTCCGCCGCCAGCTGGGTGAGCATGGGGCGGCCCCAGTAGCCACCGGAGCTGTGTGAACGAACGAGTGACAGGTGTGTGGGCTGTGTGAGTGGTCACAGCCGGGCCAAGGGACTGCCTGGGACTCGGGGCAGGGGAGCCCAAGAACTGGTGCTACAGAGGGGCCTGGCCATCCCCGGGGAGGCCCTGTGGACCCCCACCCCCACTCCCACCCCCCATCCCTCCTCACCCTGGCACAACCGGGGCCTTCATGGCCTCTTCCCTAAGCCTCTGAGCAGGCCTGCTGCTCTGTCCCTGTGGAAACTTATCTTAACTTTCCCCGATGCTGCAGCTTTCCAGCTTCCCTCCTTTGCTGGGCCTTCTCCCACCTCAGTGTAGACTTCTCCTTTGGGTTCTAGGGCTCTGATGAGGCCCTGTTCTCTACCTGAGGTCTCTTCCTCCTGTGTCTGTGTCCCACCCGGCTTCCCTTCTTCTGAGCTTGAGCCCTGAATTACTAAATGCATGCTGGCCTTTTGCACTCAGTATCTCTCCGACCCTTAACTCCTCCCAGACCCACACTCCTAAGCTTTCCCTTAAATCCTTTGCCTCCCACCCCACCTTCTCCCCTTCAGTAAATAGTACCTGATTCCCGACAGTAGGCAGGGGTCCCCTTCTCCCTCCAAACACGGTTGCCTTTTGAATGTGCCGTGTTTTAGTTGTCCCAGTATTTATAGTCACGGAAGCGCCCCCATAAGTCGGAGCGATGTTCCTGGTTTGCTTTTCCCATACTAAAAGATGTCTCATGCGTACTGTTCTCCAGCTTGCTCTTTTTCTGTTCTGAAGCATCATGAACTTAGGTCGCTTGGCCCTGCTCTGGGCAGCTGCTGCGTGCTGTGTACACTCACTCCTGCTGGAACTTTGCTGATGGTGCCAGGTGTGCCCATCGTGGCCTTTTGTCCATCAGGATACCTGGCACATGGAGGCCTGAGGCCTGTGACTTGCTCTATAGCCTTCCCTCAATGCTCCGCCATTCTGCCACCAAGCTCTGTCTGTGCTGTGTCTCCATGGGAATGGTTTCTCGTCCCCTCACCACCTGGCAACTTTGCCCTGGGCCCTTACCTTGTCCTGGCTCCACGTCGGGTGGGGAAGGCGCCCGAGGCAGTGAGGCATACATGTGGAACTTGGGGTCTAGGTGACAAGCATTGCTTACTCCTGAGCACTTAAGTTGGAGCACTTGCCCAAATGGGTGCAAAGAGAATGTACGCGGGACTGTTGTTGAACGGCGGGGGGCGGGGGTGGAGTGGAGTGAGGGGTATCATGCATGGCTCAGAGGCTCCAGCCCAGTCTTCTCTCTGGACAGTTGGGCTGTCAAGCCCAGAGAAGACAGGGCCGTATTTTCCGGGCTGCCTGCTGGGCACTCCACAGTCCCCTCCTGCCCTGTCCAAGCTTGGAAGAGTCTGGGGCCTAGTGCAGAACTGACTGGGACCCAGGTTCTTCCTGCTGCTGGCTGGATTTGGTGCCCCAGTCACTCCCTCCCTGAGCTGTGAGTCCTCCCCCGATCCAGGGAGGGTGGACCTTCTGTGGGTGTCCTTCGTGTTCTCCCTGACAGCCTCACTTGCCACGAGATGTGCTCTTGGTCAGAAGCCCTCTCCTGCCCCCTCTGCTGCTTCCTCCACTCCTGGGCCCTGGGGGTGGTCTGGTAGAAGGATGCCACTCTTAGGTGTAACAGGGCCCCCTCTCTCCATGCCCCAATTTCCCTGCCTGTACAGGCCAGTGGTTCCTGTCTTGTTGGCCCTTTTCCTTTGGTTCTTGGACCAGATGCTTTGCCTGAGCAGTACCGTCATCTAATAGAGCCCTGGCGTCACCTGGGTAGAAGCACACCTTTCGGCTTCCGGCACACATGGGGAAGTCATGATGGCATGACCCGTGACCCTGCTGGGGCCCTCCAGGCCTGAGGCAGAGTGGAACTACTGGTCTAGGTGGCTTTGGAGGCCAGGAGGTGGGGCCTGAGGGTGTTGGGGTCTGCGTCCTGACTGTGTGTTCGTTTTCCAGGTAACTTTGACACTGAGGCTGGATCTGTGCCCTCCTCAGAACCCACCATGGCCAGAGATGAGCCGGAGAGCCTAGCCCTGGTCTGGAAGTCACCTGTCCCCAAGGCCAGGAAGCCAGGGAGGAAGCCACCAACCCCTGGCCCGGAGAAAGCAGAGGCAACCGCTGGGGAAGGGTCCCATGGTACCTCCCCTACCCCTGCTGCCAGCACCAGACCCCCTGGCCCCACACTAAGGGCCCGCTTCCGCAGCCTGCTGGAAACTGCTTGGCTCAGTGGCCTAGCACTGCCCACTTGGGGCCATAAGGCCTCAGGGCCAGACCGGTCTGTGCCCCACCCACAGGTGCTGGGTGGCCAAAGCCATCACCTGTAGCCTTGGTGGCTGTTTGGACAGCTGCTGTGTGGGGGTCACTGTCTGGACCCCAACCTTTTGTAAGGCCAGCTGCCCAGGGCCAGGAGTGGACATGCCATTGGAGCTTCTCCTGCTCTCTTGCCCCCCACCCCCACCCCGTAGTGGGCTGAGAGCCCCTGAACTTTTTACTTGAGGGCCTTTTTTATTAGAAAGGACTACTTCCTGTTTCTTCCTTAGAGAAAATGTGTGGGCTTTGGAGCTCAACAGACTTGGGCTTGAATCCTTGGGCTCCTGTGTTCTTGCTGTGTAACCAGGCAAGTCACTTCCTACCTTGAGCCCTCAGTTCCCAGTTTGTAAGATAGGACAACGCAGCCTACCTCACAGGGTTGTTGTGGGGGTGATGCCTGACACACACCCATTAAGGTTTGTTCTCTGCTCCCTCCCCAGGACGGGGGCCTAGATCCCAGCCAGGGCCTAGAATAGGAGGCTAAGGCAAGTAGAACCTTCTAGAAAGTCTTTTTGTGTCATAGGACTTGGTTATTTAGGGTGATACAGTGTACAGTGTGTATGACTTACACTTTCTAGAGTCATTTCCCAGGAAAGCCTGGGGCTATGCCCTAAAGTCTGGGGTTGGGCCCTGACCCTCCCCAGCCTGGAAGCTCTCTGGGGAGCCTGCTCCTTCCTTCCTTCACTACAGGGGGTGCCCAGATACAGCCTGGGGCTGACATCCTTGTTCTGGGCCTGCTGCTTTCACCTCTGGGAGGCCCCAGGCCTGTCCTGAATTGACACCAGTAACTTCCTTGAGCTGCCTTGTCCCCCCGGTGCATCTTCCTGAGAAAGTGGTATGTTTGCTAGAAGCCAAGCAGCTGCAGGGACTCAGGGACTAGACAAGACAGGCTGAATGACAGCTGGATCCTGGGAGGTCTTCAAAGATACGGACTGGGGACCTTGGCATTCCCCAAGCCAGAGCCCCATCGGTCACGCCTGCTATGAGTGACCTCCTTACAGAGTACTAAACTGAGCCAGACGCTGGCAAGCTGGGCCCTTGGCCTGGCTAAGGTTTGTAAGAAGGCTGTGGGCCCAGGAGGCAGGCCATTAAACATTAAAGCATTTGGGTTGTTTTTGGACCTGAGGCCTGGCTGTGTGTTTGGGCCGAGGGGTGTGGGGTCCCAAGTTTAATAGGCCATCACCTAGTCCTTGGCAATTCTCCCTGCTCCCAGCCCAGAAGGTGTCGAGGCTCCCTGGCACCATTGTGCTGACTAGCTGTGGCCATGTGGGTCCTAGTCACACGCCTGATGGGTGGCCACTCCCCTGCTCAGGGAAAGCCCCTCCTCCCGAGACCCTTGGGGGTCCTGGTGGTCTTTGGGTCTGTGGCGCACTGTGACAGTGAGAAGTGCTGGTCACCGCTCCCTAGCATGTGCCCCTCTCCAGCACCAAGGCCATGCTCACTAAGGCATCCCTAGAACAGTGCTGTCACCCCGCCCCCATGCTGGTGACTCCATCCTGCGGAAGGACAGCTCCTCACACCTTAGATGCTGTGGGGAGACTCTGGGTACACCCTCCAGAGACCCTGTCTCTGCTGGGATCTCCCTGCAGAGGTTGGTTCTCGGGGCTTGCTGGGGTGGCTTCCTGGTTTCCCATCCCATCTAGACCGAGGGCCAGCCCACTAGGACCGGTCAGGCCTGCCGGGTCAACCCCAGTCTTCGTGAGCCTTCCCAGAGCTCAGTTACAGCATCCCTCCTGCGCCTGCTGACAGCTGGAGCCTGGCATTGCATGAGGCTGTTGACTTCCTGGCGGCTGCCAGGATGCCGAGCGGCCGCCACCATTGCCCTGCTGCCTGTTCGGGCCCCAGGATTTCCCCGGCCCGTGAAGGGCATAGGCCAGGAGAGAGGCAACTCCCAACATGTGGTCACCATAGTGACAGAACCCGGGGAAGCGGGCTGTGGAAGCTCGACAGGGGCCTGACCTAGCTTGGGGACAAGGAAGTGTCCCTGGATCCCAGAAGAGATGCCGGTAGTGGGCCTCAGAGGCAGGGAGGAAGGTAAAAGCGAGGGAGAAGTGCACCAGGAGTAAGGTGAAGAGCATGTGTGGAGGCCTGGGGGAATATTTGGAAAGGGGAAAGCAGCCTGCTCAGTCCCACAGCCTGGAGGCTAGGGGCTATAGGGCACCTGTTTCCCAGAGAGCTGAAGTGCGGCCTGTCTGCTTCACTTGAGGCTATCCGAGTGGGGAGCATAGATGGGTGACAACATGGGTCAAGTCACCGAACCCCCAGGCCCTCTGCCACCCCGTCGACTTTATCCACCTCATTGTCGAAACCTTCTGGATTTGGCTGTTTCTTTTTTTTCTCTTCCTTTTTCCTTTTCTTCCTTCCCTCCCTGCCTTCTTCCTACACTTGCTTGCCCACCTACCATGTCCCTGCTCCCTGGCAGGCACACTTCTCGCCGGGAGCCCACCCGGGGCGGCCCCGGGTGGGCTTCGAGGCCTTGGCATAGGCAGAGCTGCTCAGCACCCAGGGGCACCTGCCTGTCTGCTGTGGCACTACAGGGCCTCCATGGTGCAGAGGCTAGGTTTCAGTGTCCTGGCCCTGGACCTTGCTGGGGGAGGAGGCTGCTTCCAGGAGACAGCTCTGGCCTGGGAGCCTTGGGATGGCAAGGATGGCACTGCCCAGGACCGCACCTGAGGGAGGCTGTGCTCCCACCCCTCACGGGGGTTTTCATAAGGCCTGTTCCGTGCCTCAGTCAGGGCGTGGACGGCTGACAGTGGAGGGTGTCAGTGGCCCCCACCTCTCAGCGAAGCCAGATCGGGCCCACTCTACCTTGGCTGATCATGGCTTTTCAGGCCCTACAGTCCCCCTGTAACCGTCCAAGGCTTCTGAGTTGGGGTAACTCTTCTCACACAGAATCATCTGGAAAATGTTTGTCCAGGCCCCGCCAAGAACCCTCAGCAGAGCCCAGAAAGCTGGGTTTGAACCCAGCCCCCACGGTGATCCTGGGTCAGGTGTTCAGGGATCCTTTTGAGTAATGCTGACAGCTCTCTTCAGGTGACAGAAAAAGAAACAGGTCCCCTCACTTGCTGCTGGTCACATCAAGTCAGGAGCTGTGTCAAGACGCCGCAGATCCAGTGCTGGGTTTTTGAGCTGGCCGGGAGGCCAAGAACGCTTTGCACCTGCCGCTGCTTCGCCCTAGCGGCTGAGCTCAGACCTGCTCACTGGGCTTCTCTCTGCCTCAGGTGGCCTCACTAGACAACATGTAGGTCTCTGGCCTGAGTTGAAAAAGGGAGGATAGCACTCAGGTGGGCCTAAGGCCTGAATGAGGCTCTGCCTCCCGGTGGCCCTACTTGGCACTTGGACCCAGTAGGAGGCAGAGGAGCCCAGCCTGCTAAATTCCCCGCCAGGAATTAAGCCTCAGGCCTGCAAGGTAAGTGACAGGGGGCAGCTTTGTCTCCAGCTTGTGTCACTGGGGAGGGGAAGGAAGAGTGCAAGGCTCTGCTTGACTAGGGGATTATGAAGACCCCCTTGGTAACCTCCAGGTGCTTCCAGCCCTGCCTAGTTCTCACTAAGGGGGTTGGGGTGAATGGACTGGGTGTCCCGAAATCCCCATAGGGGAAATGGAGCAGGGCCCAACCCACCTGCCTGAATGTGCCTCTTCTGACCCCACAGTCCTGCCAGAGGTGGGAGTTATTAGCTCCAGCCCCTGGGCCACCCCTCACCCATGCCTGCTGCTCCTTCCACCCCAGCCTCAGCTGAGGAAGGCCACAGGGACAGGCCAGTCAGGGGGCACTGAGCCCTGCTGCTGGCTCTGGTCCTGTGTGCTCTCTAGACCCCTTTCCTGGGTACCTTTCCCAGCCCAGCCAGGTGCAGCCCTTCCAGGCCCCAGGGCAGGGGAAGGTGTTGCAGACCCCCTCCTCTCTCATCTCTAGCTGGACAGGCTCTCTTGCCTCTGCCTCAGTCTTGGAGGGGCCCAGCTCCCAGGCTTCTGTGTCTTGGGGCAGTGAGAGCCTGGGCTCCTGGGAAGAGGGAAGAGAGTGCTGAGCCCCTGAGTCCCTTGAAAGACCCTCAAGAGGCCCCTCCTATGATTACTAGACCGGAGCAGAGGGTCCCTGCTTCTTCACTAGCCACCAGATAAAATCTACAGACCTCTCCTCAGATGGGGGTGATGGGGACAGAGCAGGTTCCCCTCCTACCCGTAGTTCAGAGCCTGGGACTCCAAGCTTGGCAGCGGCTTCTCAAACCGTATAAACCTCCCAGACCTGAGCACCCTGTCAGAAGAACAGGAGCTTTGGTCTGGGGCCCCTCAGCATAGACACCAGAGGCTTTTGTCAGCCTCCGCCCTTCATCCTGAAGCATCCTTACTCCTGGGTTCCCATCCACCTTGAGTGGGCAGGAGAAAGCCCTGACTCAAAGAGGCCTGGGTCCCCCAACAGACCTGGGCCCTGCCTGCCTTTCTGTGAGGCTTGGCACCTTGCTGGTATAGGAGAGCCGGGGTCGCCTTATCCAGCCTTCACTGCCACCCCTTAGCTTGCCACCTGCCGACAGCAAGGACACATCAGGTCTCCCAGCCCTGTCCGCTACCACCCTACCACTGGAATGCCCCCTGGAATGGGGGCATTCCAGGCCCCCTGCTTCTGGTAGCCCAGTCCTTTCCGGTTGTTGCCAGCTGGACCTCTTCCATCTGGAGTTAGCCTAGACCTTTCTGGTCTTCTTGGCGCCTCTGATCCCAAGTGCCTGGTCTACCAGGACGGGTGAAGAGGCCTCTCCCACTTCCACCGATCCCATGCCCTGTACACCAGGCTTGCTTTCTATGTACTGCCATTACCTTGGGGCCTCCGACCCCTGCCATGTGGGCCCTAAACCTTTAGCTGGGCCCACCCCTGCACAGGAAGTGCCAAGGCTTCTGCAACACTTCCTCTCATGCTGGTCTCCCTCCCAAGGACCCTTCTAGAGTCTGGTGCCATGGGCCTGGCACAGCCCAGGCCCCCTTCTTCCTCACCCATCAGGGACTCTGTGTCCATCAAGGCCCCTGACTGCTGAGGGACCCACATGAAAGCTTCAGACCAACCCAGATCCACAGCCCCCGTGAGCCTCTGGGCAGAGGTTTAATGACCCCAGGTCATTCCTGTCAAGAGAGAAGCTGCTTGGCACCAGGTCCTAGCCCCTGGGCTGAGCTGGGCAGTGGGAATGTCTCCGAGGCCACCTGGGCAGAGGGGCCCAGCCCTGAGCAGTGGGTACTCAACAGTTCCTGCCATGTCCCTGTCCAATATCCCACCTCAAGTCCCCAACTCTCTTACCTTGGCTGCTGGGTCCCCATCCCAGCTCACCCGTGGATCATGGGGAGACAGCCCGACAAAGCCACAGCCAGCTGGGAGGAGTGCCCGGTGTTTCTGCACCCCCTTTTTATGGTGCCCACTTGGACAGAAGGCGCTTTGGATTCTGTGGGGACACTATAGGTCCTCATTTGCTAACCCCCGTGTGGATGGGCTCCCACCTCAGAAAGCTGTCCCAGAGGATGGGACTGTTCCTGTCACCAGAAGCAGACCTGAGTCATCCAGGCCCAGCCCTACCCTCAAGCAGAGCCCTTCCATTCTCGTTTTCCCAGCTGGTCAGCAGATTCAAAGTCCCAGTGAGGTCTGGATGGCCTGTGTCCCATCCCACTGTGTCCCTTGCCCCTGAGAGGGGTCTGGGTCCAGTCGTGGCCTAGAATTTGGATACCTTTGAGCTGGAGGCCACATCTGGCAGGTTCCAGGACAGCCCACGGGCTTGTCCGCCAGGGCCCCCACACTCCCCTCCACATCTACGTCATGCGTGTCACCTGTGCACCACTCCTGATGGAGCCAGACTCTGTCAGCATCCACCAGCTCAGCTGGGAAGTTGGCCAAGAAGGGAAAAGCCTGGTTTGGGGGCGAGTGGAAGAGGGCCTGAACCAGAGTTTTTGGGAGCTCCTCTCACTGACCTTCCTTTCTTTTTTTTTTTTTTTTAAGATTTTATTTATTTATTTGACAGAGAGAGATCACAAGTAGACAGAGAGGCAGGCAGAGAGAGAGAGAGGGAGGGAAGCAGGCTCCCTGCCGAGCAGAGAGCCCGATGCGGGACTCCATCCCAGGACCCTGAGATCATGACCTGAGCCGAAGGCAGCGGCTTAACCCACTGAGCCACCCAGGCGCCCCCTGACCTTCCTTTCTCCTTGGACTCAAAGAAGGCGGTTTTCTTCATGCCCCCAGTACATACGACAGCGCCCCTGGTCTTCCCATCCCTAGAATGCATTATCTGCTTCCCTGTGTGACTGACAGCTTTGCTTTGCCCTGGGATCCTTGTGAAATGTGGTTATCCTTGCTTTCCTCATCAGAGGGTCAGCTGAGGTGGAGAGGTGGAATGGCTCCCCCATGGCCCCAGCCTGTCTCTGGGTGGCCATGTCAGGGGGTGCCAACCTTAGGGGCCTCCCTCAGCAGTCTTCTCTCCTCAGGCATGTGCTGTCCTCATGCTCATCTTCCTAAAAGCCAGAGTCTGTTTCTAGTAAGTCTTGGTTCCATGGGGTGGATGGGGCTCAGGGCCTAGGGATAGGGCCCTGCCCTGTCTGCCTCTCAAGCCCCTTTCAGATGAGGGAGAGACCTGGGCCTCCATTGCTGCTGATGTCCACTAGCTGCCTCCTCTCCACACCCGTTCCCTGCAGCCAGAGGTAGGGCTGGGCGCAGAACTGGAGGTCTAGGGGGAGAGTCTGCCCACCAACTCCTACCTGGGCCCTGTGGCAGCCACCAAGTGCCAGCTCATGGGCCTGGCCCCACTCAGCCCCACTGGTGAGTGGGAGGACACTCGCTATCTTCTAGAACATGCCCAGCACATTTCGTACCTCCTGGATTCCCTGGCAGACCTGTTACCCTCTCCTCTGACTGTCCTGAGCCCCAGCTCAAATCTTCCCTGCCCACAAGAACCTTTTCCTGAAGGATCATCCCCCCACCCATACACCCCCTCCCTTCAGAGCTTTGGGTGAGGGTTCCTGTGAGGGTTGGACATTGGGGATGGCCTAAAAGCATCCGGAGGAAAGCACAGATACCTATAATTCCCACAGGGCTAGGCCCTCCTCCGCCTCCACCTCACCTTCCAGGACAGCCCAGTGCCCTGCTTCCTTTGGTCATGGGCCTGCTGGGAGTTGTGGTTGTCCTTGCTTAATTGGGCTTCCAAGTCAATACTGACCTCACTGTGAGACAGAAGGGAAGACTGGCCTGGCAGGAGTTGTCCCGGGTGACCAAAGGGTCCTGACCAGGTCAGGGTCACCAGGGTCTTGGCACAAGGTGGCCGGAGATTGGAGGGGGGGTGCTCTGTTCAACATCCCAATGCCCTTCCAGTTTTGTGCCCAGCAGGGTATATCCAGAGCACCCCGGGCCCAAGAAGCTGCTCATCACCTTGGTGGTCCTGGAATCAATGCCCTGCTCATGATGAAGGCCAAACCCGCTGAGTCCTGAAAGTGGGTGGAACCCCTCCACCTTCCACAGCCTTTGAGGTGGGAAGATGTTCCTAGGGGCATAAGGGATGGGAGCAGATTGGGAGTATGGGCTTCTCAACCCCAAGGCTCTGTAGTCTGTCCTCCCCATGGGAAGCTTTGAGCGCCGGGGGCGGGACCTCTGAACCTAGCCCTCCTGCTGTGAGTCTCCTGGCTCCAAAAAAAAGAGTGCTTATTCAAGGTCACTGTGTAGGGAGGGCAGAGTGGGACTTGGGCTCTACCTTACTCAGAAACAACTTTATGTCCCCTCCCTCTACAGGCAACAGATAACCTGGGCAACCTCTCCACTGGGATTTCACCTTCATTTATATCTGGAAGGGGTGGGAAGCAATAGGGGGCTGGGGGTCTCCCAGCCCTACCTTCCCGGCCACCTCTTGTCCTATTGGAGGACAGATGCCCTCTGGGCTTCATCATGAGTGGCTCATCACTGGGCCTTGAGTCTTAGAGTGCTCCCATGTGCTTCTTTTTTATTATTATTATTTTTATTTTTTATTTACATGTAATGTATTATTAGCCCCAGGGATACAGGTCTGTGAATCGCCAGGCTTACACTCTTCACAGCACTCACCATAGCACATACCCTCCCCAACATCCATAACCCAACCACCCTCTCCATGCCCCCCTCCACCCAGCAACCCTCCATTTGTTTTGTGAGATTAAGAGTCTCTTATGGTTTGTGTCCCTCCCGATCCCATCTTGTTTCATTTTTTCCTTCCCTACCCCCAACCCCCCCCAACATTGCCTCTCAAATTCCTCATATCAGGGAGATCATATGATAATTGTCTTTCTCTGTTTGACTTATTTCGCTCAGCATAATACCCTCTAGTTCTATACACGTCGCTGCAAATGGCAAGATTTCATTTCTTTTGGTGGCTGCATAGTATTCCATTGTATATATATATGCCACATCTTCTTTATCCATTCATCTGTTGATGGACATCTAGGTTCTTTCCATAGTTTGGTTATTGTGGACATTTGCTGCTTATAAACATTCGGGTACATGTGCCCCTTCAGATCACTACATTTGTATCTTTAGGGTAAATACCCAGTAGTGCGATTGCTGGGTTGTAGTGTACCTCTATTTTCAACTTTTTTCAGGAACCTCCATGTTGTTTTCCAGAGTGGCTGCTTGTAGGTGCACTGTTGGTGTACCACCCACAGTGTAGGAAGGTTCCCTTTTCTCCACATCCTTGCCAGCATCTGTTGTTTCCTGACTTGTTAATTTTAGCCAGTCTGACTGGAGTGAGGTGGTATCTCATTGTGGTTTTGATTTGTATTTCCCTGATGCCAAGTGATGTGGAGCACTTTTTCATGCATCTGTTGGCCATCTGGATGTCTTCTTTGCAGAAATGTCTGTTCATGTCTTCTGCCCATTTCTTGATTGGATTATTTGTTCTTTGGGTGTTGAGTTTGCTAAGTTCTTTATAGATTTATAGATTTATAGCCCTTTATCTGATAGGTCGTTTGCAAATATCTTCTCCCATTCTGTCAGTTGTCTTTTGGTTTTGTTGACTATTTCCTTTGCTGTGCAAAAGCTTTTGATCTTGTTGAAGTCCCAATAGTTTATTTTGCCCTTGCTTCCCTTGCCTTTGGTGATGTTTCTAGGAAGAAGCTGCTGTGGCTGAGGTCAAAGAGGTTGCTGCCTGTGTTCTCCTCAAGAATTTTAATGGATTCCTTTCTCACATTGAGGTCTTTCATACATTTTGAGTCATTTTCGTGTGCGGTGTAAGGGAATGGTCCAGTTTCATTTTTCTGCATGTGGCTGTCCAATTTACCCAACACCATTTGTCGAAGAGAGTTTTTTTTCCATTGGACATTCTTTCCTGCTTTGTCAAAGACCATAGAGTTGAGGGTCTATTTCTGGGCTCTCTATTCTGTTTCACTGATCTCTGTGTCTGTTTTTATGCCAGTACCATACTGTCTTGAAGATGACAGCTTTGTAATAGAGCTTGAAGTCTGGATTTGTGATGCCACCAACTTTGGCTTTCTTTTTCAACATTCCTCTGGCTATTCGAGGTCTTTTCTGGTTCCATATAAATTTTAGGGTAATTTTTTCCATTTCTGTGAAAAAAAAAGGGTGGTATTTTGATAGGGATTGCATTAAACGTGTAGATTGCTTTAGGTAGCATAGACATTTTCACAATATTTATTCTTCCAATCCATAAGCATGGAACATTTTTCCATTTCTTTGTGTCTTCCTCAATTTCTTTCATGAGTACTTTATAGTTTTCTGAGTACAGATTCTTTGCCTCTTTGGTTAGGTTTATTCCTAGGTATCTTATGGTTTTGGGTGCAATTGTAAATGGGATTGACTCCTTAATTTCTCTTTCTTCTGTCTTGTTGTTGGTGTATAGAAATGCAACTGATTTCTGTGCATTGATTTTATATCCTGACACTTTACTGAATTCCTGTACAAGTTCAAGCAGATTTGGAGTGGAGTCTTTTGGGTTTTCCACATAAAGTATCATATTGTCTGCAAAGTGTGATAGTTTGACTTCTTCTTTGCTGATTTGGATGCCTTTAATTTCTTTTTGTTGTCTGATTGCTGAGGCTAGGACTTCTAGTACTATGTTGAATAGCAGTGGTGATAATGACATCCCTGCTGTGTTCCTGACCTTAGCAGAAAAGTTCTCAGTTTTTCTCCATTGAGAATGATATTCCCTGTGGGTTTTTCATAGATGGCTTTGATGATATTGAGGTATGTACCATCTATCCTTACACTTTGAAGAGTTTTGATCAAGAAAAGATGCTGTACTTTGTCAAATGCTTTTTCAGCATCTATTGAGAATATCATATAGTTCTTGTTCTTTCTTTTATTAACATGTTGTATCACATTGATTGATTTGCGGATGTTGAACCAACCTTGCAGCCCTGGAATAAATCCCACTTGGTCGTGGTGAATAATCCTTTTAATATACTGTTGGATCCTATTGGCTAGTATTTTGGTGAGAATTTTCACATCTGTGTTCATCAAGGATATTGGTCTGTAATTCTCTTTTTTGATGGGGGTCTTTGTCTGGTTTTGGGATCAAAGTAATGCTGGCCTCATAAAATGAGTTTGGAAGTTTTCCTTCCTTTTCTATTTTTTGGAAGAGTTTCAGGAGAATAGGAATTATTTCTTCTCTAAATACTTGGTAGAATTCCCCTGGGAAATTGTCTGGCCCTGAACTCTTGTTTGTTGGGAGATTTTTTTTTTTTAAGATTTTATTTATTTATTTTACAGAGCGAGATCATAGGTAGGCAGAGAGAGAGGGGGAAGCAGGCTCCCCGCTGAACAGAGTCTGATGGGGGGCTCAATCCCAGGACCCTGAGATCATGACCCGAGCTGAAGGCAGCGGCCTAATCTACTGAGCCACCCATGCACCCTTGTTGGGAGATTTTTGATGACTGTTTCAATCTCCTTACTGGTTATGGGTCTGTTCATTTCTCTGTCTTCCTGGTTCAGTTGTGGTAGTTTATATGTCTCTAGGAATGCATCCATTTCTTCCAGATTGTCAAATTTGTTGGCGTATAGTTGCTCATAAAATGTTCTTATAATTATTTGTATTTCTTTGGTGTTGGTTGTGATCTCTCCTCTTTCATTCATGATTTTATTTATTTGGGTCCTTTCTCTTTTCTTTTTTATAAGTCTGGTCAGGGGTTTATCAATCTTATTAATAAGCTCCTAGTTTCATTGATTTGTTCTATTGTTTTTTTGGTTTCTATTTCATTGATTTCTGCTCTGATCTTTATTATTTCTCTTATCCTGCTGGGTTTAGGTTTTCTTTGCTGTTCTTTCTCCAGCTCCTTTAGGTGTAGGGTTAGGTTGTGTATATGAGACCTTTGTTTCTTGAGAAAGGCTTGTATCGCTATATATTTTCCTCTCACAGTAAAGGACTGCCTTTACTGTGTCCCACAGATTTTGAATGGTTGTGTTTTCATTATCATTTGTTTCCATGAGTTTTTTCAATTATTCTTTGATTTCCTGGTTGACCCATTCATTTTTTAGTAAGATGCTCTTTAGCTTCCATGTATTTGGGTTCTTTTCAAATTTCCTCTTGTGATTGAGTTCTAGCTTCAGAGCATTATGGTCTGAAAATATGCAGGGAATGATCCCAAACTTTTGGTACTGGTTGAGATCTGATTTGTGACCCAGGATGTGATCTATTCTGGAAAATGTTCCATGTGCACTAGAGAAGGATGCATATTCTGTTGCTTTGGGATGGAATGTTCTGAATATATCTGTGATGTCTATCTGGTCCAGTGTGTCATTTAAGGCCTTTATTTCCTTGTTGAACTTTTGCTTGGATGATCTGTCCATTTCAGTGAGGGAGGTGTTAAAGTCCCCTACTATTATTGTACTACTCTCGATGTGTTTCTTTGATTTTGTTATTAATTGGTTTATATAGTTGGCTGCTCCCATGTTGGGGGCATAGATATTTAAAATTGTTAGATCATCTTGTTGGAAAGACACTTTGAGTATGTTATAGTGTCCTTCCTCATCTTTTATTATAGTCTTTGGCTTAAAATCTAATTGGTCTGATATAAGGATTGCCACCCCAGCTTTCTTTTGATGTCCATTAGCATGGTGAATTATTTTCTACCCCCTCACTTTAAATCTGGAGGTGTCTTTGGTCTAAAATGAGTTTCTTGCACACAGCATATTGATGGTGTTTTGTTTTTTTTTTTTAAAGTCTATTCTGATACCCTGTGTCTTTTGATTGGGGCATTTAGCCCATTTACATTCAGGGTAACTATTGAGAGATATGAATTTAGTGCCATTGTATTGCCTGTAATGTGTCTGTTACTGTATATTTTCTCTGTTCCTTTCTGCTCCACTATTTTTAGGCTCTCTCTTTGCTTAGAGGGCCCCTTTCAATATTTCCTGTAGAGCTGGTTTGGTGTTTACAAATTCTTTTAGTTTTTGTTTTTCCTGGAAGCTTTTTATATCTCCTCCTATTTTCAATGATAGTCTAGCTGGATATAGTATTCTTGGATGCATGTTTTTCTCATTTAGTGCTCTGAATATATCATGCCGGTTCTTTCTGGCCTGCCAGGTCTCTGTGGATAAGTCTGCTGCCAATCTAATATTTTTACCATTGTACGTTACAGACTTCTTGTCCTGGGCTGCTTTCAGGATTTTCCCTTTGTCACTAAGACTTGTAAGTTTTACTATTAGATGATGGGGTGTGGACCTATTCTTATTGATTTTGAGGGGGATTCTCTGCACCTCCTTGATGCTTGTGTCCTTTGCTATATTAGGGAAATTCTCTACAATAACTTGCTCCAATATACCTTCTGCCCCCCTCTCTCTTCTTCTTCTGGAATCCCAATTATTCTAATATTGTTTCATCTTATGGTATCACTTATCTCAAATTCTCCCTTCATGATTCAGTAGTTGTTTGTCTCTCTTTTGTTCAGCTTCTTTATTCTCCATCATTTGGTCATCTATATCACTAATTTTCTCTTCTGCCTCATTTATCCTAGCAGTAAGAGCCTCCATTTTTTATTGTACCTCATTAATAGCTTCTTTTTATTTCAGCTTGGTTAGATTTTAGTTCTTTTATTTCTCCAGAAAGGGCTTTTATTTCTCCAGACAGGTTTCTCTAATATCTTCCATGCCTTTTTTGAGCCCAGCTAGCACCTTAGAATCGTCATTCTGAACTCTAGATCCTTCATATCCCCAATGTCCATATTGATTAGGTCCCTAGCCTTCTGTACTGTCTCTTATTCTTTTTTTTTTTTTTTTTGTGGTGAGTTTTTCCACCTTGTCATTTTATCCAGATACGAATATATGAACAAGAAAATAAAATACATAAAGGGTGGCAAAGATCCCAGAAAAATGTGTGCTAACCAACTCAGAAGAGACCTCCCAAATCATAGGGAGAAGAAAGGGGATAAAAAGAAGTTCAAAAAAAATTTTTTAATTGAAAAAATATATATGCACATATATATATTAGACTGGTGAATAGAACAGAGCCACCCACTTGATTTTGGGTGTATCTTGAAGGAACTACCTCCCAAAATTTTAAAGAAAGAAAGAAAAAAAATATATATATATACACACACACACACACACACAAAATAAGGGTAAACACGATGAAGGGATAAAATATGACTGTGAAGATGAAAATTTTTTAAAAATTCTAAAAAAGGAGTTGATAAGATAAGTTGGTTGGGAAAAGTAAGAAAAAGAATGGAGAGAATTTGCTCAGGCTGGAGACTAGAACAAAGCCCTGTGCTAGATTTAGGGTACATTTTGATCTACTAGAAGTTGTATCCCAAAATTTTTTAGAAGAAAAAACCCTATATGTATACAAAAAATAATGTTAGATATACTATAGTATAAAATATGACTATAATAATAAAGGTTCAAAAAGATTTTTTTAAAAAAGGTATTGTTTAAAAAAAAGGTATTGTTAAGATAAACTAGTTAAAAACATTAAAAGAAGAATGAGTCAAAGTTAAAAAAATTAGAATAAGAAAAAATAAAATTAAAAAAATTTTTCTTCTTTTTTTTTTTTTTTTTTTTTTTTTTAGGGATTTTACTTATTTATTTGACAGACAGAGATCACAAGTAGGCAGAGAGAGAGGCAGACAGAGAGGAGAAAGCAGGCTCCCTGTCAAGCAGAGAGCCCAATGCGGGGCTCGATCCCAGGACACTGGGATCATGACCTGAGCCGAAGGCAGAGGCTTAAACCACTGAGCCACCCAGGTGCCCCAAAATTAAAAAAATTTTAATTAACTTTGCAAGACTAGAGAATCATGAGGCGAAGGCCACGGATTCCATGCTTTGCTTTCCCCTCCTCTGGAATTCTGCTGTTCTCCCTGATCAGTGAGCTTGTTCTTGGCTGGATGTTCTTGCTGATCTTCTGGGGGAGGGGCCTGTTGTAGTGATTCTCAAGTGTCTTTGCTCGAGGCGGAATTGCACTGTCCTTGCCAGGGGCTGGACTAAGTAATCTGCTCAGCTTTTGTTCCCTAATTGCTGTCCGGAGACTTCTGAAGGACTGGAATGAAAATGGCGACCTGCCAATCTCCAGCCCAGAGTAGCCGAGAGCTCAGGGCCCCACTCCTCAGTGTGCCCTCGGAGAAAAGCGCTCAATCACTCCCATCTCCCTGGTCTCCTGCCGTGCTCTGAGCTCACCTGGCTTGTGACCGAGCATCTCTGTCTCGGGCACACAGCCCTGTTTGGAGTCTCCAAACCCAGCAGATTCCTGCCTCCAGAGGAGGAAGGTGAGTCTCCCCAGATCTGCCACTTTTGGCGTCCCTGCTCAAAGAGCAGTGGCCTAACTGTGCCACGGATCACAATAAGGTAATCCCAAACCGAGAGCTCACTCCTCAGCTCCATCTCTGTAGCTGGCTTCCCCACTCTAATACCTTCGAGCTCTGCCACTCTCAGACACCCCTGATCCTTCTGTGACCCCGTGGGACCTGAGACCACACTGTCCCCACGAGGGCGCCACCCCCGCTCAGACTCTGGAGTAATAATGTCCCTCAGTGGGGCTTAAAAGTTCTGATTTTGTGCTCTGCTGCTCTGCCACTTGCTGGGATCCGGCCCCTCCCCCCACGGTCTATCTTCCTGTCGCTTCAGATTCACTTCTCCGCTCGTCCTACCTTTCAGAAAGTGGTGATTTTCTGTTTCTAGAATTGCTGTTCTTCTCTTCGATCTCCTGTTGGGTTTATAGGTGTTTGGAATGGTTTGATAACTATCTAGCTGAACTCCTGTGACCTGATGTCATCTCAGCCTGCTACTTCTCCACCATCTTGACTCCTCCCCTGCTTCTTTTTTTTTTTTTTAAGATTTAATTTATTTTATTTGACAGAGAGAGACACAGCGAGAGAGGGAACACAAGGAGGGGAAGTGGGAGAGGGAGAAGTAGGCTTCCCGCTGATCAGGGAGCCTGATGGGGGGCTTGATCCCAGGACCCAGGGATCAGGACCTGAGCCGAAGGCAGATGCCCAAAGACCAAGCCACCCATGTGCCCTTCATGTGTTTCTTGATCCAGGTGTCCAGGACCTTGATCTGTCTCACTAGAGTTCCTCACGCCCCCAACCTTGGGGCCTTCTCCACTCCCAGCCCTGGAGGATCGCAGGGCATAGCCATCCCCGTGGCTCCAACACCAAGACAGGCTTTGGCCACTCTAGTTCCCCCTGGAGCCTCAGACCATTGCCCTGCCACTGTCCATCCCCTGGAGGGACACTTGGCTATAGCTCCTGGGCCCTGGACCAGACCTGTGCATCCTTCTGTCCCGGATGAATCATCTTGGCAGATTGGACACAGCTTTGCTGGATGTCCTGGGCTGAGCTAGGCCCCTCCCCACAGTGGCGAATCTTTTTCTTGAGGCTCCAGCAGGCTCTGAGCTGAAGGTGGGGTGGGATCTGGTGTCAGTGGACGAGATGTCCCAGGACATCTGCTTCAGTTCTTGGCCCCTGTGGTCTCTTTTGGGCATGAAACCTTATCCCGTGCAGTTTCCTGCTATGGCCACAAGAGCCTTCCCTAGCACCCTCCCTACCTCAGGTCAGTGTCAGGACATCTGCCATTCCAGGCAGAAGCCCAAGGACAGAGCCAGGCCTGGGGAATTGTCCCCAGGTGCTGACAGCCCTGACCAACCAGCCATGGGTCCATGCTCCCTCACTGTGGCTGGTGAGTGACACCCACTGCCCTTCCCCAGCCTGCTGTCCCCCTGGGGGGGGCCAGGTGTGACCCCACCAGATCTTTGTCTGCTTTTAGCCTCTTCTCTACCCACCAAGCTCTCAGGTGAATGCAACCGTCCTGCCTATTTCCTTGACTGTCCTCAACAGGATATGTATAGAGCCACTCAGACATAACATCTTTTGTCAACCAGGCCCTTGCCAGAAACGTGACCACCTTAATAGGCCTGGGGTCAGGCTCGAGGTATCCAAAGGTCATGTTCTCCTTCTGGGACCTAGCCCCAGTGGCTCCCATAGACCTTTCTCTATCCAAGCAATGGCCTGATGGGCAGCTTCCCCTTTTCCAGTGCAGGGCGCCTTACAAGGGCAGGAGAGTGGGGAGGAAGGTCAGGCAAGAGCTCTGTTCCTGCCTCCCCCATTTAAAGTTCATTGGAAGTGAGGTGTCCATCCCTGTCTACCTCCCCCTCCCTGGCCTACTGTAGGTTCCATTTTGAGGTTCCCAATGAGTGTCAGAAGTACGGGTGGTGGTGCTCGGCTTCAGCATTCCTCCTGACCTTCTGGGCCTGGGCAACCACTGGCCCAAGAGAGCCTTGGCCAGCTTGTTTCCCACACTGCCACCTCCCAATGTATGGGCTACATGCTTTGTCCTCCGGGTGAGCAGAAGGAAGATGCAGAGTTCCTACCTTCTAGGTTCAGATCCTAGTAAGTTCCCTGCCATGGGAATGTGGTGCTGAAGAACACAGGTTCTGGGGTCATTCAGACAGTTGGGGTTTGAGCCCACCCCAGCCACTTTGTGATCTTGGGCAAGTCACTTCACTCCTATGCCTCCCCTTCTTCAGCCATTCTATGGGGACAAGAGCACCAGATTCACAGGTACTTGGTGAGTACTAGGTTTTTGGCAAGAAAGGAGCTCTGGAGGAGGTGGCAGGCAGAGTGACTGAGCCTCTTATCAATCTGGAGAATGAGGTTGCATGGTACCAGGGTTGTTGCGAGACTGTTCTGTGTGCTGCTGGCAGTAGGCCATGGGAAGTGATCCTGCAGCCCCATCCTGCCCAACGGGGAAGTCCCACTTAGGAAAGACCCCTCATGTGTATGGGGGAGCTGGTATTCCCAGCCCCAGGCCAGACCCCTCCACTGACCTCCAATGGCCCATCCAGCTGACCCTGGTGGTGGCTGTCCCACTCGATGGCCATCTGGGTGACTCACCTGTCCAGGTGGACCCTTCCCCCTTACACGTTGCAGGTACTATCATGTCACCTCCAGAGAAGCCAGGCCTCTCTGAAATGAAACAAATTGCAGATGACACAAATAAGAAGATGTGCCCATGCCCACGATTGGAATACTATTGTTAAAATGTCCATACTACCCAAAACGATCTGTAGATTAATGCAATCACTATCAAAACACCAATAGCCTTTTTTACAGGACTAGAACAAGTAATACTAACATTTGTAGGTACCACAAAACATTTGTATGAACAATCAGAGCAATCTTGAGAAAGAACAAAGTGGGAAGTATCACAATTCCGGATTGTAAGATACACTACAAAGCTATAATAATCAAAGCAGTATGACACTGACACAGGAATAGACACACAGATCAATGGAACAGGATAGAGAGCCCAGAGAGAAACCCACAACTATATAGTCAATTAATCTATGACAAAGAGGGCAAGAATATACAATGGAGAAAAGACAATTTCTTTAATAAGAGGTGCTGGGAAAACTGGACAGCTACATGCAGAAGAATGAAGCTGGGGCAGTTCCTTGCCCCCCCCCCCCCCCGCCGCAAATAAAATAAATACCTAAATGTGTGACCTAAAACAATAAAACTCTTAGAAGAAAACATTAGCAGTAATCTGCTTGACATTGGTCTTAACAACATTGTTCTAGAAATGTTTCCTCAGGCAAGGGAAACAAAGGCAAAAATAAACAACTAGGACTAAAAAAGATCGCACAGTGAAGAAAACCATTAACAAAATGAAAAGGCAACCTACAGAATGGGAGAATGTATTTGTAAATGATATATCTAAAAAGGAGTTAATATCTAAAATATATAAGGAACTTCTACAAATCAAATCAAAACAAAACAAAACAAAACCAGTTCAATTTAAAAATGGGCAGAGGAATCGAATAGACATTTTTCCAAAGAAGACATACAGATAGCAACAAGCATGTGAAAAAATATTCAACGTCTCTAATCATTAGGGAAGTGCAAATCAAACCCACAATGAGATGTCACCTCACACCAGTTAGAATGGCTAGTACCAAAAAAAAAAAAGAAATAACAAGTGTCGGTGAAGATATGGAAAAAAAAAAAAAGGAACCCTCATGCACTGTTGGTGGGAATGCAAACTGCAGCAGCCTCTGTGAAAAACAGTATGGCAGTTCCTCAAAATTTTTAAACTAAAAATATCGGGACACCTGGGTGGCTCAGTGGGTTAAGCCTCTGCCTTCGGCTCATGTCATGGTATCAGGATCCTGGGATCGAGCCCTGCATTGGGCTCTGCTTCCCCCCCTCTCTCTGCCTGCCTCTCTGCCTACTTGTGATCTCTCTCTCTCTGTCAACTAAATAAATAAAATCTTTAAAAAAAAGAAATATCATATGATCCCATAATTCCATTACTGGGATGTGCAAGTCATGGGCGTGAAAGGTGCAGCATAACAAGTAGGGCCAGTGATACTGTAACAGTGTACGGTGACAGATGGCAGCTAAATTTGCTATGGGAATAGCACAACACCGTGGTTAAATCAATATGTCATACACCTGAATCTAATGTAATATTGTGTGTCAACTCCCATTTTTTTGAAAAAATTTTTTCATTTATTGGACAGAGACAAAGCAGGAGAAGGGACACAAGCAGGGGGAGTGGGAGAGAGAGAAGCAGGCTTCCTATTGAGCAGGGAGCCCGATGCGATGCTTGATCCCAGGACCCTGGGATCGTGACCTGAGCTGAAGGCAGAGGCTTAATGACTGAGCTACCCAGGCGCCCTCAACTGTCTTCTTTTTTCTTTTTCTTTTAAAGGTTCTATGAATGTGGTCGCTCTGTCTCTCAAAATATATTATATTTTACTCACCCTTCTTGTGATGACGTGAGATGATAATTTGCCTATAAAATGACACAAAATGAGGTGAACACATCTTGGACACTGTGAGGTAGCATTAAGCTACTAGTGACTGACATATGGCACGATCATCTGCTTCCAGTTTATGCTTGACTACAGGTCAAGGTACGGAAAGTGAAAGACACACACATACACACACAATGAAACTGCAAATGGTGAGGGAGAACTGTATGCAGTTCATACATACAGCACATTCATGTATGCAGCACATCCAACCATCTAAATGAGGATTTATACTTTTTAAACTTTTCTTTTTATGGAAATTTTCTATCTATACAGAGATAGAGAAAATAACAATCCCATCACTCATTTTCAATCATTACCAAATAATCCTGCTCCCTCTATACTCTCCATACCCAGCTTCTACTGAATTATCTGAAGCAAATCCCAAGCTTCATATAACATCGTCTATAAATTCTTCAGTGTGTGTATCTTCAAGATAATGATTATTTATTTTTTTAAGATTTTATTTATTTGCTTGACAGAGAGAGAGCACAAGCAGGGGGAGCAGCAGACAGAGAGGGAGAAGCAGGCTCCCCACTGAGCAGAGAGCCCGATGCAGGACTTGATCCCAGGACCCTGAGATCATGACCTGAGCCAAAGGCAGAGGCTTAACCAACTGAAATGGTCAGGTGCCCCGATAATGATTCTTTTTAAACAAAATAAACAAAAGTATATGACTATGATTAGACCTAAAAGGTGAAATTAGCAATTCCTTAAAATTACCAAATGTCCAGTAAGTCTATCATGCAAAGTTCCTAATTTTTGTCTCTTTTTGCCCCAGATGAATATTCAAATCAAGATTCTTTTTTTAAAAAGATTCTATTTATTTGACAGGCAGGGATCACAAGTAGGCAGAGAAGCAGGCAGAGAGAAGAGGAAGCAGGCTTTCCGCTGAGCAGAGCCTGATGTGGGGCTCAATCCTAGGAACCTGAGATCATGACCTGAGCCGAGGGCAGAGGCTTTAACCCACTGAGCCACCCAGGAGCCCCTCAAATCAAGATTCTTAAAATATCCTTTTATTATATAAATATATACAATGGACTATTACTCAGCCTATCCTTTTATTGTATAAAAGGATATTTTAAGAATATTTTTTAAGATTTTATTTATTTGACAGAGATCAGAAGTAGACAGAGAGGCAGGCAGAGAGAGAAAGGGAAACAGACTCCCCGCTGAGCAGAGAGCCCAATGCGGGGCTTGATCCCAGGACCCTGAGATCACGACCCGAGCCCAGGGCAGAGGCTTTAACCCACTGAGCCACCCAGGAGCCCCAGGATATTTTAAGAATCTTGATTTGCAACTGTACTTTTTGTTTTCTACCCACTTTGAGAGACTTACATTTATGAAAAAAACACAATTATTAGTGTAAAAGCTAGTATGCTATAACTTTGGGTAGCTGACTGAGCCACCCAAGCTCCACTAAACAATACACTTTTAGACAATCAATAGATCAAAGACGAAATCATAATGGAAATTAGAAGATACTTAGAAGTGAATGAAACTGAATACCCAAACTTACTAGATGAAGCAGAAGTGAAGCTAAAGGGGAATTTGTAGCTATAAATACTTACACTAAACAACAAGAAAGATCTCAAATCAACACCTAATAACAAACAAATGAACTAAGCCCACAACCAGTACAAGGGAGAAAGAATAAAGACTAGAGCTAAGAAAAATGAAACAGAGACTAGAAAACAGAAAAATTAATGAAACCAAAAGGTGGTTCTTCATAAAAAATCAAGAAAGTTGAGGGACTCCTGGGTTGCACAGTTGGTTATGCATCCAACTCTTGATTTTGGCTCAGGTTGTGATATCAGGGTTGTGAGATCAAGCCCTGCATTGGGCTCCATGCTCAGCAGCGAGTCTGCTTCTCTCCCTCTCCACCCCCCACTCACATGCGTGTGCATGCTCTCTTTCTCAAGTAAATAAATAGATCTCTTTTTAAAAGTTGACAAACTTTGGGGCTCCTGGGTGGCTCAGTCAGTTAAGCAGCTGCCTTCGGCTCAGGTCATGATCCCAGGCTCCTGGGATTGAGCCCTGAATCGGGCTCCCTGCTTGGTGGAGAGCCTGCTTCTCCCTCTCCCTCTGCCTGGCACTCTGCCTACTTGTGCTCTCTCTCTCTCTGTCAAGTAAATAAATAAAATCTTTTTTAAAAAAGACACTTCTCTTTTTTTAAAAAGTTGACAAACTTTAACTAGATGGACTAAGAAAAAAAAATAAGACTCAAATTTCTAAAATCAGAAATGTACATGGCAGGGGGAATGCCTGGGTGGCTCAGTCTGTTAAGCATCTGCCTCTCAGGGTCCTGGGATCCAGCCCCATGGATCCAATTTGGATGTCTTTTAGTTCTTTTTCTTAGCTGATTGCTGTGGCTAGGACTTTCCAGTAGTATGTCGAGTAGAAGTGGTGAAAGTGGAAATACATGTCTTGTTCCTGATCTTAGAGGAAAAGCTGTTTGTCTCTCACCATTGAGTATTATATTTGTTGTGGGTTTTTAATATGTCACTTTTATTATATAGAGGTAATTTCCTTTCATTCCTATTTTGTTGAGTGTTTTTTATAATGAAAAGGTGTTGAATTTTCTCAAATGCTTTTTCTGAATCAATTGAAACAATCAAGTGTTTCCCCCTTCATTTTGTTGATGTGGCATATTGATCAATTTTCATGTATTGAACCATCCTTGCATTCCAGGAATAAATCCCACTTGGTCTTGGGGATATATCCTTTTAATATGCTTGCTGACTTCTGCTTGTTAGCATTTTGCTGAGGATTTTTGGATCAATGTTTGTGAGGGATGTTGGTCTATAGTTTTATTACAGTGTCTTTTTCTGGCTTTAGCACCAAGGTATGCTGGCTTCAGAGAATGTGTTAGGAAGGGTCTCTCCTTTTCCATTTTTTGGGAAATGTTTGAAAAGTATTGATATTAGTTCTTATTTAAGGTTTTGGTTGAATTCAGCAGTGAAGCCATCAAGTCTGGGACTTTTCTTTGATGAGAGATTTTTTTACTCCTGATATAAGGTCTTTACTATTTATAGGGCTATTCAGATTTTCTATTTCTTCATTAATTAGTCTTGGTAGGTTTTATGTTTCTAGGAATTCTTTCATTTCATCAAGGTTATCCAATTTGTTAAATACAATTGTTCACCATACTCTTACAAACCTCTTTATTTCTGTAGAATTGGTAGTAAGGTCCCCATTTACATTTATTTTTTTAAGATTATTTATCTATTTATTTATTTATTTATTTGAGAGAGAGAAAGAGAGAGAGCATGAGCAGGGAGAGGAACAAGGGGAGAGAGAGAAGCAGACTTCCTGCTGAGCAGGGAGCCCAACATGGATAGACAAACTGGATTCATGAAAATTAAGAGATTTTATGCTTCAAAAGACTACTATCCACAGAGTAAAAATTTAACCCACAGAATGGAGAAAAGATTTGCAAATCATACATCTGACAAGAGATTAATATCTAAAATACACATTCTAAACTCCTAAAAGTTTAGGAACTCCTAAAACTCAACAAAAAAACAACCTGGTTCAGAAGTGGGCAAATTACCTGAATAGACATTTCTCCAAAGAAAACATACAACTGGCCTATAAACACATGAAAAGATGCCCAATATCACTAACCATTAGGGAAAATGCAACTCTAATCTACAATGAGATATCACTTTGTACTTATTAGGATAGCTATTATAGAAAAACAAACAACCAGAAAACAAGCATTAGCAAAGATGTGAAGAAATTGGAGCACCTGTGAACTGTTGGTGGGAATGTAAAGTGGTACCACTGGTGTGGAAACAGTATGAGGATTCTCAAAAAATTTAAGAGAATTACCATTCCACTTCTGGGTATATATTCAAAAGAATTCAAAGCAGGATCTTGAAGAGATATTTGTACTCCCATGTTACAAACTAGCAGCATTATGCCCAGTTGCTAAAACGTGGAAGCAACTCAAGTGTCCGTGGACAGATGAATAGGTAAGCAAAATGCAGTATATACATACAATGGAATATTACACAGCCTTAAAAAGGAATGAAATTCTGCAATATACTATACCATGTGCGAACCTTAAAGGCATGATTCTAAGTGACATTAAACCAATCATAAACAGTAAATATTGTATAATTCCACTTCTGTAAGGTACTTATAGTAATCAAAATCATAAAGACAGAAAGCAGAATGGCAGCTGCTAGGGGTAGGGAGAGGGGAGAATGGGGAGTTATTGTTTAATGGGTACAGACTTTCAGTTTTACAAAACAGAAAGTTGTGGAAATGGTGGCCATGGCTGCAGAACAGTGTAAATATATTTACTACCACTGAACTATACATATAAAAATGAACAGGTTGGGGCGCCTGGGTGGCTCAGTGGGTTAAGCCTCTGCCTCCGACTCAGGTCATGATCTCAGGGTCCTGGGATCGAGTCCCACATCGGGCTCTCTGCTTGGCAGGGAGCCTGCTTTCTCCTCTCTCTCTGCCTGCCTATCTGCCTACTTGTGATCTCTCTCTGTCAAATAAATAAATAAAATCTTTAAAAAAAATGGGCAGGTTGGTAAATTTTATGTGTATTTCATCACAATAAAAAAGAAAGAATTTTCCCTCATCCACTCTCCTATTTGGTAATGCTAAGGTATAATTTATATGAGAGGCAGGAAAAAAATACTTGATTCTTTCCATTTTATTTACCAGTTTTTACAATAAAAGTTGGTTCACTAGAATACTCCAAAGTCAACCAACTTACTTTTTTCTAAATAAATAGAATGGCAGACTTAGTCATCTATCAATTCAGAGCAGTCATAGATTCTTGAAATAGTCTTTCTTTTAGGACGCCTGGGTGGCTCAGTCGGTTAAGTGTCTGCCTTCAGCTCAGGTCATGATCCCAGGGTCCTGGGATTGGGTCCTGCATCAGGCTTCTTGCTTGGTGGGGAGATTGCTTCTCCCTCTGCCTGCTGCTCCCCCTGCTTGTGCTCCCTCTCTCTCTTTCTCTGACAAATAAGTAAATAAATAAATAAATAAATAAAATATTCTCTCTTTTGCTAGTGAGAGGCCATTCATAGCCAAAGACAGGTTTTATTTATTATTTTTTTAAGACTTTACCTATTTATTTAAGAGAGAAAGAGAGAGAGGGAAAGCCAAGGAAGAGTGACATGGAGATGCAGAATCCCTGGTGAGCAGGGAGCCCTGCACAGGGCTCAATCCCAGGACCCTGAGATCACCACCTGAGCCAAAGGTATACACTTAACTGAGCCACCCAGGTGCCCCCTAAGATAGGATTTAAAGAAACTCTCTGGGGCGCCTGGGTGGCTCAGTGGGTTAAGCCGCTGCCTTCGGCTCAGGTCATGATCCCAGGTCCTGGGTTCGAGCCCCACATCAGGCTTACTGCTCAGCGGGGAGCCTGCTTCCTCCTCTCTCTGTGCCTGCCTCTCTGCTTACTTGTGATTTCTCTCTGTCAAATAAATAAAATCTTTAAAAAAAAAAAAAAAAGAAACTCTCTTCTCCCGCCCCTGGAGAGTAGACTGGGTAGGAAATTAGGCACAGAAATGAATCATAAGTATGGCAGAACTGCAACAGAAACTGAATGATCAACTGTAATGGGTCTCCTTACCTCAATTCATTTTGGATACCTTCTATTTAAGTTCACTGCCTTCAGGTTCACTGATCTTTTTTTTCCTGCAATGACTAGTCTGTTAATCCCATGCATTTGTTGACCTTTTCTTGTCTCTAGAAATGACTTTTTTAGTATCTTCCATTTATCTCTTCTCATCATGTTCAGATTTTTCCCTACCTTCTTGAACACATGGAACATATTTATAACCACTGTTTTTAAATGTCCCTATCTGCTAATTACATCACCTCTATCATTTCAGGGTCTATTTCCATGGATTGATTTTTCCCCTTGTTATGGCTCCTATTATCTTCCTTCTTTGCATTCCTGGTAATTTTTGACTAGGTGGTAGACACTGTGATTCTGATGTTGTAGAAACTGAATTTAGTCATTTTCTTTCAAATAGTTTTGAACTTTGTTCCCACATCATTTAAGTTACTTTTAAAAAATTAGATCTGGGTGCCTGGATGGCTCAGTGGGTTAAAGCCTCTGCCTTTGGCTCAGGTCATGATCCCAGGGTCCTGGGATCGAGCCCCATATCGGGCTCTCTGCTCAGCAGGGAGCTTGCTTCCTCCTCTCTCTGCCTGCCGCTATGCCTACTTGTAATCTCTGTGTGTCAAATAAATAAATAAAATCTTTTTTTAAAATATATAAATAAATGGGGCGCCTGGGTGGCTCAGTGGGTTAAGCCGCTGCCTTCGGCTCAGGTCATGATCTCAGGGTCCTGGGAACGAGCCCCGCATCAGGCTCTCTGCTCAGCAGGGAGCCTGCTTCCTCCTCTCTCTCTGCCTGCCTCTCTGCCTGCTTGTGATCTCTCTCTGTCAAATAAATAAATAAAATCTTTAAAAAATAAATAAATAAATAAATAAAAATAAATTAGATCTATTCAAGGCTTGCTTTCAAGCTTTGTTAGGACAGTTTCAGACCAGCCTTTATCCCGGTGCTATTTGAGCACCCCTGTTAAGACAAAACTTTTTTTTTTTTTAAAGATTTTATTTATTTATTTGAGAGAGAGACAGTGAGAGAGAGCATGAGCGAGGAGAAGGTCAGAGAGAGAAGCAGACTCCCCATGGAGCTGGGAGCCCGATGCGGGACTCGATCCCGGGACTCCCAGGATCATGACCTGAGCCGAAGGCAGTCGTCCAACCAACTGAGCCACCCAGGCGTCCCAAGACAAAACTTTTTTAAGGAGTCTGTTCAATGTCCTGTGTATTAGGAGGTGTTCCTATTCTGGCTAGAGAAAATAGGAATTATTTCTAGTCTCTTGTGAGCTCTGGGAATTGTTTGGTCTTCTGCTTTCCAGTTTTCCCCTCCATATTTGTTTTCTTTCACATGTGTATATGTCAGTACTGAGTCAAATACTTCAGGCATCTTCTGTATTTTTCCAGAATGTGTTCACTCATGCTCTCTCTCTGAAGTGTCCTCCTCCCTGGCATTCTGCCTCAGATTCTATCTGCCTTGATCTTCCTAAAGTCCAGTCTCCCATCTCAACTCAGCAAGAGAGCTGGGCTTTATTTGGATTCCCCTTCCCCGGGTTGCAGGCTGTTGATTGCTTATAGCAGTAAAATGAGGAAGATGTAAGTTTCACCTTCTTTTAGAAATCTTAATTCTACTCTACCTACTTTCTAATGTCTGAGAGCTGTTGTTTTATGTATTTTGTCCAGTTTTTCTAGTTGTTCAAGGGGAGATGTAAATCTAGTCCTTATTACTCCATAATGGCCATAAGTAGAAGTTTCTCCATTTAGTCTTTTTTAAAAAATATTTTATTTATTTATTTGACAAACAGAGATCACAAGTAGGCAGAGAAGCAGGCAGAGAGGGGGGTGGGGGAAGCAGCTTCCCACTGAGCAGAGAGCCCGATGTGGGGCTCAATCCCAGAACCCTGGGATCATGACCTGAGCCGAAGGCAGAGGCTTTAACCCACCGAGCCACCCAGGCACCCTCCATTTAGTCTTTATCTGTATTTTTCTTATCAGGGAGACTGAGCATCTTTTTCTATGGGATCATGACCTGAGCTGAAGGCAGCGGCTTAACCCACTGAGCCACCCAGGCGCCCCTTTATTTTCTTTTAAAAAATGGAATGAATAACAGCACTTCTGATTGTGACCATGATAGAATATTGATTATAGTCTCCCATCATAAGACTAAAAAGCTGAACAACATGTATAAAGACATGCTCTTCAGGCATTGGGCAATAGACAGTGCAAGGTTACAATCTCTGAGAGAAGGTAATAATATGAAGTGGGTTTCACATCTTTCTGCCTGGAAGACATTTCCAAGCCCCAAATGATGGCACAAAAAGGTGGAGTTCAGGTAGACAGCATCAATCCTGCTTGATAGAAGAAATAGAGATATCTCTGGAGTTCAGGGCTGCAAAAATGTGGATGGTAGAGTGCCAGAAAGAAGTTACAAAAGAAGCAGCCTCAGAAATCTTACAGAGATTCTCCTCAGCTCTTTGGTCAAATTCTAAACAGTGAATATGTGAACTGAGACTCTGTGAGGCTTAGCAGAAAACAGTTCCCAGGGAGCTGAGAGTGAAACAGAGTGAAACAGGATCCTGGGGAGACACTGGAATTCTGACCCAGCTGGAGTGGAGAGGTCTTGGTGAACATCCCAGACATTCACATGAGGGTCTAGAAGGCTATGCTTTTGGAGTAAGGAAGATTCCCTAGGATAGGAATAAGGGCAAAATGGAAAAAGACACACCCTAACAAACCTAAAACCAAGCCTTGATATACATGATCAAGTTAATCCATCAGTAATTTAATTGCCTTCCAAAACAAAATTCAACACTATTTAGAGGAAGATAACATAATCTAAATTTCTACAATGTATAGTCACAATGTTCAACATATTAAGAAATATTTACTAGACATGTGAAGAAGAAAATGTATCCAAAAATTAAGAGAAAAACGAGTCAACACAAGCAGACCCACAAAATAGCTGAATGTCCTACCATTAATTAAATTCTGACACTGTATACTGAGTTAGCATCCAAACCCATAGGTTAAGGTCTCAGTCCCACAAGACTGCACCCACTTCAGACAGCAATTGAAGTAGTGGGTTTCCTGGTTACCTGCATTCCTGTCTGGTTGGCTATGAATCAAGGATTCCACAATCCCCTCAAGTGAATTTGCCACAACAGATGATAGAAATTAGGGCAAACATGCTCACTGGTTTACTATATAATAAAGGGTATAAGTGAACAGCCCAATGAAGAGATACATAGGGCAAGATCTGGAAGGGTCCCAAAAGCAGGAGCTTCTGTCTCCATTGAGTTGAGATAAGCTACCACCCAACACCTGGAAGCTCTATGTGGTTCAGATATTTTTATGGAAGCTTTATCATGAAGGCACTACCAATCATTAACTCAATCTCTAGCCCCTTTCCAAGCTTCTCATCATGGTTTGGTATTCGTGACCAGTCCCCATCCCAAAACTATCCAGGAACCCACTAAGAATCACCTCATTAGAACAAAAAAGGTTCCTATTACCTATGAAACTTCAAGGGATTTAGTTGCTCTCTGTCAGGAACTGAGAGCAGAGACCAAATATCTATTTCTTATTATGTCACGTTGCATGTGCATGGGGGGGAAAAAAAACCCAGAAAGTGTTGTTAGAGCAGGTATTTGGGGAGAGAAGAAGTTTACTAATTTTGTTTGTTTATTTAACTTTTCTATATTTTGTGACTTTTTAAAAAGGTTTTATTTATTTATTTGACAGAGAGAGACACAGTGAGCGAAGGAACACAAGCAGAGGAAATGGGAGAGGGAGAAGCAGGCTTCCTGCCGAGCAGGGAGCCCAATGTGGGGCTTGATCCCAGTCCCCTGGGATCATGACCTGAGCTGAAGGCAGCCATTTAAGGACTGAGCCATGCAGGTGCCCCTATTTTGTGATTTTTAATGACTTTTTATTTCAAAATGAAATGTTTTTTAGGTTTTAATTTTATTTATTTTTTTAAAAGATTTTATTTATTTATTTATTTGACAGAGAGAGAGAGAGATCACAAGCAGGCAGAGCGGGGGCGGGGGGGGAAGCAGGCTCCCTGCTGAGCAGAGAGCCCAATGCGGGGCTCGATCCTAGGACCCTGAGATCATGACCTGAGCTGAAGGCAAAGTCTTAAACCTCTGAGCCACCCAGGCGCCCCTAGGTTTTTGTTTTAATCTCCCACTGCTCATCACAACAAATGCACTCCTTAATCCCCATTACCTTTTTTTTTACCCAGACCCCAACTTCCCCTCTGGTAACTATCATTTTTTCTCTATAGTTAAGAGTCTGTTTCTTGGTTTGTCTCTCTTTTTCTCCCCTTGTTTACTTGTTTTGTTTCTTAAATTCCACGTACAAATGAAATCATATGGTATTTTTCTTCCTCTAACTTATTGCACTTAACATTATACTCTCTAGCTCTGTCTGTGTCATTGCAAATAGCAAGATTCATTCTTTTTTATTGCTAAGTAATATTCCATTATATATATATATATATATATATATATATATATCTCACATCTTTTTTTAAGATTTTAGTTTTAAGTAATCTCTACATCCAAAGTGGAGCTTGAACTTGTAACCCAAGATCAAGAGTCATTCTTCACTGACTGAGCCAGCCAGGCACCCCTCCTCATCTTCTTTATCCATTCATTAATTGATGGACATCTGGGCTGCTTTGGTAATTTGGCTATTATAAATAATGCTGCTATAAAAATAGGGGTGCATATATCTCTTTGAATTAGTGTTTTTTAATTCTTTGTATAAATACCCAGTAGTGCAATTATTGGATCATAGGATAGATTCATTTTTTCTTTTTTTTTTTAGATTCATTTTTTCTTAAAGATTTTATTTATTGATCTGACAGAGAGACAGCGAAGAGGGAACACAAGCAGGGGGAGAGGGAGAGGGAGAAGCAAGCTTCCTGCTGAGCAGGAAGCCTGACACGGGGCTGGATCCCAGGACACTGGGATCATGACCTGAGTGGAAGGCAGAAGCTTAATGACTGAGCCACCCCGGTGCCCTGATAGTTCTATTTTTAACTTTAAAATAAAACCTCCATACTGTTTACACCATGATTGCACCAGTTTGCATTCCCACCAACAGTGCAAGAGGGATGCTTTTTCCATCTTCACCAACATTTGTTTATTCTGGTGTTTTTTATTTTAACCATTCTGACAACTATAAGGTGATGTCTCACTGTGTATTTGATTTGCATTTCCCTGATGATGAGTGATGATGAATATCTTTTCATGTATCTGCTGGCCATCTGTATGTCTTCAATGGAGAAATGTCTGTTTATGTCTTCTACCCATTTTTAATTGGATTATTTGTTTTTTGGGTGTTGAGTTGTATAAGTGCTTTACATATTTTTGATACTAAGCCTCTGCTGGTTATGTCATTTGCAGATATTTTCTCCTATACTCTGGGTTGCCTTTTAGTTGTACTTTGTGATTTTTATTATGATATTCATGTTTAGTTATATAATTTTATTTTTATTTCATTTTAAGTATTTTATTTTTAAGTAATCTCTACACCCAATGTGGGACTTGAACTCCCAACCCTGAAATTGAGTCACATGCTCTACTAAGCCAGCCAGGCACCCCTAGTTATGTAATTTTAATGTATTAAATATCATTTTTAAGAAACTGAAGCCTTTCCTTGTAATCTAGTTAAGACTGACTATAGTTGGAAGAATCAGGAAGGCTTCCACGCACAAGCTGGGCTCTCTGCCTGGACACCCTCACCCTAAGTTTGCTCCCACTGCCCCCTCCACATTCACACCCACCATCACCACCTCCTATGAGTGAGCCTCCTGCCTTTCCCCCAGCCCTGGGTGCCCACTGGAGGACAGAGGCTCTGGTTGACTTATCACCCCAGAGCCTGGCATTGAGAAGTGATCAGTGGGTATGTGGTGAGTGAGTGAGTGAGTGAGTGAAGGAAGGAAGGAAGGAAGGGCTAATCCTGAAAGAGGTGACTTCCTATGACCTTTCCCCAACAGATGGAACCAGTTCCCCTTTCAGCAGCCCCCTGGGGAGGGACCCCAGGGTAAGAGTTGGGGTGGATACAAAGCTCAGTGTTTTCTGCAGTGGGTCTGGGGGTGGTCCTTCTGCTGTGCGCAGCAAGGAGGTAGAAGTCTCAGGAAGCGCTCATCCCTGAAATCCCCTCAGGACCCCCAGAACCCTAGAGCACCCTTGCCCCCAGACATGGCTCTGTGGTCCAGGAAGGCCCAGCTGATGGTGAAGGTGCACTGGGGCTTATTTGTGACTGGCCATTTGGTCCAGCCCAAGGAGCTGACCTGGCCCCTGTGCTCCCAGTCCCCCAAGCTAAGGGAGACACTCATGCTTGATGTGGGGGTGTTTAACTGTGGAAGCCAGCTGAGATAAAAGGGAAAGGTAAGGTGGGCTTTGGAGTTAGAAGCCAAAAACTCATCCTGGCCCGAGGCTGGACTGGCTTCCGACCGCCATCTGTGAACCAAATGAATAGAGTCTTCAGCTAGTCCCAGGGTTCCTGGGTTCCGGTTGGAGTCCTCCCCTCGTGGGCTCGATGGTTTGGACTGACCCTGCCCCTCCTCCAGCCTCACTTCCATAAGGGAAACCAGAACTGGGCCAGGGCTCTCAAGACCTTCCAGTTGGACCTCTGGCTTTCTCGCAGGCTGATAGGAAGTCAGACAGATGTGGCCTGGGCTCCCCTGCTTGCCTCTAGCTCTCCACCTGTGAGGTGGATGGGGCTAGGACAAGTGAGTGCTTACCTGTGGATTTCTGACTCTCCTCTGCCCCAGGTAGGCCTCACGCAATGCTCCACCTCACACCGCTCCCCACCCCCTCCCCCCTGCCACCCCTGTCATCCCAACTCCCCCCACCCCGGGCAACTGGCATTCTGTGACTTCTAGTTTTTCTTCAGGTGCTTCTTTTGATTTTTCATAGACTGTCATCTGCAAATATGAGCTTTTTTCTTTTCCAATATTTATGCTAGTGGTTTTCCCATGTTTTATTTATCTAGAATAGAGTTTCTTAACACCAGCACTATTGACATTTTTGGCTAGATAATTCTTCATTATGGGGGACTGTCCTGAGCCGTGTAGAATGTTTAGGAGGATCTCTGGCCTCTGTCTTCTGGATCCCAGCAGCACTCCCTAGTGGTAACAATGAAAAATATTGCCAGACATTACCAAATACCCCTGAGAGGCAAAATCACCCCCAGCTGAGAACCACTGGCCTAAGCATCTAGAATAATGTTGGATCACAGTAATGCCGGCACATAACTGCTCCAGACTTTAATGGGTCTCGTCTAGTATTGAAGTATACGCGTATTTCCTGTTCAGGGCTAGTATACTTTCTCAAAGTTTAATCTGCAAAAAGTAAAAATCATGACTGTCATACAAATAATGAAAGAATGAGTGTTGAATATTTAATCATTGAAGGACTCAGGGGGGCGCCTGGGTGGCTCAATGGGTTAAAGCTTCTGCCTTCAGCTCAGGTCATGGTCTCAGGGTCCTGGGATGGAGCCCCGCATCAAACTCTGTTCAGCAGGGAGCATGTTTTCCCCACCCCCCTGCCTGCCTCTCTGCCTGCTTGTGATCTCTCTCTGTCAAATAAATAAATAAAAATCTTTAAATAATAATAAAAAAAGAAGGACTCAGTAAGATGGTAAAGCAAGTTTAAGTAACATTTTGAGAAGCATTTCTAGTGTGCCCAATTAGAAAATTTGTTGATGTCTTACAGGGCAATAAAACTGTACTCTTTGGGATTATCTTTTCTCCTAGACAGAAATCTATAAATTATCACATAACTTTTCAGGTACGTTTTCCTACATTAGTGGTTTTCAAAGTATAGTCCTCAAAGCGGAAGCATCAGCATCACGTGGGAACTTGTGGAAATTGCACGTTTTCGTTTCCTATCCCAGGCTTATTTAATTAGAAACGTTGAGGGTGGGACACACCTCTGTCTCCACAAGCCCTGCGGGTGATTCTGACACACTGAAAAGTCTAAGAACCACTGCTCTAAATAGTCAATCTCTATTTGTGAAACAAATCTGTGAGACAATGTTTCAGTATGACATTAAAAGGACACCCTTTTGCCTAGTTTCCAGATTTAAATACTTTGATGTTAAGTCTCATGTTTGCTCTTTCATTTTTCAAATACTCCATCAACTTAAGGCAGTTTCCACCTATTCCCAATTTTTCTTTTTTCTCTTTTTGAATCAAAACTGGTTTTCCAAGTCTTATCAACTGTGTTCTTCTTTAACCTATTAGTATAATGAAACAGAAGTTGAGCCTGTCTTATAATTCTTAAGATGAAGTTTTTCTTTGACATAGTGTAGTATTTTAACACATTGTTGACTTCAACATGCTGACATTTATGATTTTTAAAAAGCTTTTTATAAATGAGATCGATTTTAGCATGAACTGGGAAGCTTTCCATCTTTTTCTATTTATGGAGCAGTTTAATTGCTATGGGTTCTGTCCTTTGAAAGCTTGAAAGGCTGCAACAATAAAACCAGCTGAGCCTGGTTTATGGGGGGTGGGATGTGTAATCGAAAAGAGATCTCACCCACCGCAAATATCATTCTCAATGGAGAATATCTGAAAGCTTTTCCGCTAAGGTCAGGAACACGGCAGGGATGTCCATTATCACCACTGCTATTCAACATAGTACTAGAAGTCCTAGCCTCAGCAATCAGACAACAAAAGGAAATTAAAGGCATCCAAATCAGCAAAGAAGAAGTCAAACTATCACTCTTCGCAGATGATATGATACTATATGTGGAAAACCCAAAAGACTCCACTCCAAAACTGCTAGAACTTGTACAGGAATTCAGTAAAGTGTCAGGATATAAAATCAATGCACAGAAATCAGTTGCATTTCTCTACACCAACGACAAGACGGAAGAAAGAGAAATTAAGGAGTCCATCCCATTTACAATTGCACTCAAAACTATAAGATACCTAGGAATAAACCTAACCAAAGAGGCTAAGAATCTATACACAGAAAACTATAAAGTACTCATGAAAGAAATTGAGGAAGACACAAAGAAATGGAAAAATGTTCCATGCTCCTGGATCGGAAGAATAAATATTGTGAAAATGTCTATGCTACCTAAAGCAATCTACACATTTAATGCAATTCCTATCAAAGTACCATCCATTTTTTTCAAAGAAATGGAACAAATAATCCTAAAATTTATACGGAACCAGAAAAGACCTCGAATAGCCAAAGGAATACTGAAAAAGAAAGCCAAAGTCGGTGGCATCACAATTCCAGACTTCAAGCTCTATTACAAAGCTGTCATCATCAAGACAGCATGGTACTGGCACAAAAACAGACACATAGATCAATGGAACAGAATATAGAGCCCAGAAATAGACCCTCAATTCTATGGTCAACTAATCTTCGACAAAGCAGGAAAGAATGTCCAATGGAAAAAAGACAGCCTCTTCAATAAATGGTGTTGGGAAAATTGGACAGCCACATGCAGAAAAATGAAATTGGATCATTTCCTTACACCACCCATGAAAATAGACTCAAAATGGATGAAGGACCTCAATGTGAGAAAGGAATCCATCAAAATCCTTGAGGAGAACACAGGCAGCAACCTCTTCGACCTCAGCCGCAGCAACATCTTCCTAGGAACATCGCCAAAGGCAAGGGAAGCAAGGGCAAAAATGAACTATTGGGATTTTATCAAGATCAAAAGCTTTTGCACAGCAAAGGAAACAGTTAACAAAACCAAAAGACAACTGACAGAATGGGAGAAGATATTTGCAAATGACATATCAGATAAAGGGCTAGTGTCCAAAATCTATAAAGAACTTAGCAAACTCAACACCCAAAGAACAAATAATCCAATCAAGAAATGGGCAGAGGATATGAACAGACATTTCTTCAAAGAAGACATCCAGATGGCCAACAGATGCATGAAAAAGTGCTCCATATCACTTGGCATCAGGGAAATACAAATCAAAACCACAATGAGATACCACCTCACAGCAGTCAGAATGGCTAAAATTAACAAGTCAGGAAATGACAGATGCTGGTGAGGATGCGGAGAAAGGGGAACCCTCCTACACTGTTGGTGGGAATGCAAGCTGGTGCAACCACTCTGGAAAACAGCATGGAGGTTCCTCAAAATGTTGAAAATAGAACTACCCTATGACCCAGCAATTGCACTACTGGGTATTTACCCTAAAGATACAAACATAGTGGTCCTAAGGGGCACGTGCACCCAAATGTTTATAGCAGCAATGTCCAAAATAGCCAAACTATGGAAAGAACCTAGATGTCCATCAACATGAATGGATAAAGAAGATGTAGTATAGATACACAATGGAATACTATGCAGCCATCAAAAGAAATGAAATCTTGCCATTTGCGACGACGTGGATGGAACTAGAAGGTATCATGCTTAGCGAAATAAGTCAATCGGAGGAAGACAACTATCATATGATCTCCCTGATATGAGGGAGAGGAGATGCAACATGGGGGGTTAAGGGGGTAGGAGGAGAGTAAATGAAACAAGATGGGATTGGGAGGGAGACAAACCATAAGTGACTCTTAATCTCACAAAACAAACTGAGGGTTGATGGGGGGAGGGGTTTGGGTGGGGGGTGGGGTTATGGACATTGGGGAGGGTATGTGCTATGGTGATTCACAGACCTGTACCCCTGGGGATAAAAATATATGTTTATAAAAAATAAAAAAGATCTCAAATTGTTCAATTTCTTCTTTGGTTTTTTAGTCTATTCTCTAGGGTATTTTTGGCGCTGTTGCTGTTTTTTTGTGTTTTTTTTTTTTAACCTCTTTAAGTGAATATTGGAAACTTAGTTTTCCTAATCCATCTTCTGTTCAAATTCACCAGTAAGCAGGCTAATGCAACTTAAAACAACCTATTTTTCTCCTATTCCATTGAGAAAAACTAAGATAAAGATCTAATGTTGGTGAAGCCACAGGGAGAGTTCTGGGCATGTCAATTGTTACAGCCAACTGTAACTAAGGCAACTAAGGGGAATTCATCAATATGAAATAAAATACTCAGGCACTCGAAGGAGCTATGTGGCTTACTGGTAATGTTTCCTTATATGGGTGCTGGCGATGTGGGCTGTACAGTTTATGAAAATTCATTTAACCTTTTATACTTAAAATACGTCCAATTTTCTGTATGTGTATCATATTTCAGGAAAATTTTTAAAACGCCTTTTGCCACAGCCCATGGGTATCGATAAGGGCACGGCTTACTGGCGGGGAACTGGGACCGACCTGAATCCCCCTTCACACGGGAATCATTCCAAGTGCTCCGGGATCCGGACTCCTGCTCCCTTAAGTCGAACACATTCAATGACTCCCACGCCCTCTTTTCTAACTAAACCGGGTCGGGGAGGGGGATTGATGCCGGTCACCTCCGAGAAGGGGTTCAAGGGAGACAGGCAGGGAGCTCATCAGCCTTCCCCCGGAGCTCCAGCCGGGGCCACCCGCGCTCGCCCCGGTCCCGCCCCCGACCCGGCCGGGCACGCCCCCGGCCCGAAGGCCCCGCCCACACCACGTGAGCGTCGCGTCAGCAGTGCGCGCGCGTCGGAGGAGGACGCGGGTCGGCTTGCTGGGCGCGATGGTGAGGGCCGAGGGGTGACGGGAGGCGGGGATGCGGGGCGCCGTGGCGGGCTGGAAGGGCGCCGACTCTCGCCTTTGCTGCCACGGGAGACTGAGCGCCGGGGCGGGGAGGTGGAGGCAGTCCCGGCCCCTCGGCACACAACTGGGTGCGGTCGTGAGGGCCGAGCGTCCGGCTGGCAGGACGGGCGGGCTGGGGAGCCGCGAGCTTGGAGTCCCGGTGCTTCCTCCCCAGGGCTGGAAGTGGATGCTGACTGGAACGGGAGCGCTTCCAAGCCTTCCTCGCCCCGGGACGACCTCCCGGAGGTTCCCTCTTCCCGGCCCTCCTGTGCGACCTGGAGAACAACTTGCATAGAATTAGGCTCAGTCTTACGCCCTGTTCCGAAGTCTTTCCATCTTTCCCAGAGCCAGAAAGGAGTAGACGTGGGGTTGGGACTTCTCAACAGCTCCATCCATTTATTCCTTCAACAGACTTTGAGTGCCTCCTCTGCACCATCCAGCGTGCCAGGCACTGGGGCTTAAGCTGAAGGAGGCTTGACTTGGCAGGCATAATTAAGACTTGAGGGGAGGGGACCTAACTGTGCCTTGTGTGTAGCATTAGGAAGGCTTCCTGAGGGTGACAGCAACCGGAGGGCGTGGGGGCAGGGAAGAGAACTGGACGGCTGCAGTGAAGTTTGTGTACCGGGGGTTAGGAGGCTTGGGGAGGGGGCCCTCTATCTTCAGAGAACAGCATTCAGCTGAGAGAGAGCATGGCTCGCTAGGATGCACATAACCTAGCTGGAAGGGTATCACCTGGAGGTTAGTGAAACATGAGGCTCAACAGGTAACAAAGACCAAATCCTTCTGGGTCTTGAGAGCACTGAAAGGAGTTTAGACTTTAAGAAGAGGGCCCTGGGAAGCTAGGAAAGTCCTCTTGGCTGACTTGTGGAGGGAGCAGGAGGGGAGCAGACCCCCAGGCGATGGTGGTGACCTGAGTTAGGGCGGAGAGAGTGGAGATAGAAGTGGGGAAACGCATGAGGGAAAAGGGAGAGCTGGGTGACTGGGGTTAGCTCCTGGGTGGTGGTGCTCAGTGGGGTGGAAAACATAGGAAGGGGAGCAGGTTTTAGTGTGAAGACCAAAAATTAACTTTGATGGGCGGCTCTGTGTGAGGTTTCTGCTAGTTATCAGGTGCAGCTGGCTAGAAGACAGTCTAGATTTAAGGGTCTAAGACTCAGAAGAGAAGCTACAATGCAGTTATAAATTGGGGAGTCAGCACAAAGATGATCCTTGTAAGCCTAAAAACATGTAACCTCTCAGTGATGTGAATTGGGAACGGAGGACCTAGCGCAGAACCTAGAGAAATGCCAGCATTTTAAGAAATTACACAAGGAACACATCCTTGTAAAAAATGTAGATAACGCAGAGATGGTAGATGACTTCTGTGAGTAGAAGTCGGGGCCCATGAACTTAGGAAAAATCTCACATCTTAATTTTCACTAACTTCAAACTTGCAATTTAGCATTTCCTTCCATTATGAATGTTGGCAGCCAGCCTGTTATTCATAGCACCTCTGACTTTGTCACCAATAGAAATTAGTTATTTTTGTATCGTATTACAGCTGGTGACATTGTTCACATATTTATGCAGAACGTTTTTAAGTTACGGGTATTAGACTTGAAACATCACATCACCAATTTGACTGTCCTGATAACTTAGTTTCCTTTGCAATCCTGTGTATTTTATGCATTTAAAAACATGGTTTTGAGAAAGGCCTATAAGGCTCCACCAGATGCCAGATGAGGCTATGGCAGAAAAAGGTGAAAAACTGAAATAGAGACAGAAGTGCAAGACTATCCTTAATGCCCTGTCACCTCATCAGTTGTCCCAGGCCCCTGCCCCAGAGTAATGATGCAGGCAGTGTGCGGAGATCACCATTTGGGGGCTGGGGGAAGGAGGGTGAGCCAGCAAATGAGACTGAGGCCAGGACAGGGAACAATACTCTCCTGTATGCTGCTTCACCAGGGAGGACAGGTTCATGTGGGATGCTGCTGAGGAGTTGGGAAGAGGAAGGCCAGATTTAGTGACAGTCATTTGGGACCATGGCTAGAAGACTTCATGGGAAGCCCACATAGATGCACCAGTGCTGGGGGTTCAGGCCAAAAACAGCAAGAGAGCTGGTGGTTGAAGGATCGTGGAGCAGGTCTGATGTGACCGAGAAGGTGACTGGTTGGGGCAAGTAGGGGATATGGTGTTGCCAGGCTGCACTGAGGGCCCAGCAGAACCAGGAGAATGTGGGTGTGAGGTGTCCTTGGTTTGCGGAGTTTTGTTCCCAGCATCTGTAAGCAGCCCATATGTAAGAGATGTGGGAAGCTGGCCATGTATGTTGCTGTGCTCTGGAGCTTTGCCGGGCAGACAGGCCAAAGGACAGTTGATCCAGGGAGTGGAGAATATTGGCAAGATGTGGCCAACAGGATGGGTTTGCATTCTAACAGGAGACAGACCTCGAGGAAATAATAAATGTGATGTCTTCTGTGGAGATCAAGAAAGAAGGTTAGGGACTAAAGCATGATGCAGAAGAGCTATTTTATTTTTGAACAGTTTTACTGAGATAAAATCAATAATAACACACGTATATAAATGTACAGTTCAATAAGTTCTGAAATGTATATGTTCCCACAATCAAGATAATGAACATACCCACTGGCCTCTGAAACTCCTTTGTACAAGAGGCTGTTTTAGAAAGTATGGGCAAGGGTGCCTGGTGGCTCAGTTGGTTAAGTGTCCAACTCTTGGTTTCAGCTGAGGTCATGATCTTCAGAGTCCTGGGACCGAGCCCTGGGTCAGGCTCTGCGCTCAGTGCAGAGTCCGCTTGAGATTCTCTCTCCCTCTGCCCCTCCCATTCGTGTTCCCGTGCTGTCTCAAATAAATAAGTAAATCTTAAGAAAAGAAAGAAAAAAGAAGGAAGGAAGGTCAGAGAAGGCCCATTTGAGCGGAGACCAGAAAGAGGTGAGAGAGCAGGGTGTGCAGAGGGGCAGCAAGGACAGGATGGGAAGTGCCTGGTGTAGCTGGAATAGCAGGGAGGCCAGTGTGGCTGGAGCTGGGGGGGGAGGTGATAGGTCACTGACGTCATGACAAGGACATTGTTCTGTTCTGTACTCCCAGCGCTTAGAATGGGGTCTGTCACAGAGAAGTTTGCCACAGTCAGTGTTTTCTGAGCACATGAATGCCTAGGATAGGCAACAGAGCAAGGTTTGGTGGCAGGTGGGTCTGTGAGGGGGTTCTCTAAACAGCCTGGTAATAGGAGAGAACAAATGGCCAGTGGCATCCATCTTGGACAGGAAGCAGGGGTCCCTGAAGAGCAGTAATGTGGGAGACCCCTGGCCACACTTGAGCCCTGAATCCTGACCGCCTGCCTCACTCCTGTGCAGAGGTTCCGGTTCTGTGGTGATCTGGACTGTCCTGACTGGGTCCTGGCGGAGATCAGCACGCTGGCCAAGATTGTTGAGTGCACGGGGTCTTCTAGGGTGGGAGGCGGGGACTGAGGGTAGGGGCTTTGGGGAGGGAGGGTGGTGAGGTCCTCTGAGGTTGGGGCCTCAGTGCCCTCAGTTTGTCCTAGCCTGCTCTGTGACTCTAATCATGTGGCCAGTCCCCCAGCATGGAGGGGTGGGGTGGGCCAGTTTGGCTCATGCAAGGCCTTCCCCTCCAGTCCTCCGTGAAGCTGAGGTTGCTGTGTAGCCAGGTGCTGAAGGAGCTTCTGGGACAGGGGATTGACGTGAGTGCAGGGCCCAGCACCCCACTGTCCCATGACCCTCTGATCCTTACTGCCCTGAAAGTGCACCAGAACTGGGGGTGGGGGGGGAGGGCAATCAGGATGCAGACTGGGGTGCAGGCGGCTGGTGAGCAGGGGCCTGGCATACCCTGAGGGCCTCCTTTCCCCATAGTACGAGAAGATCCTGAAGCTCACCGCTGATGCCAGGTTTGGTGAGTACCCGCTCAGTCCTGCAGACCTTTGGGCCGCAGTGGATGCTCAGCTCAGCGGGGCTTAGCACAGAGGCCCCTCCTCCCAGCAGCCTCTCCTGCTGCACTTGCCTCAGCAGAGGAGCCCCAGGGAAGGATCTGTGTTGCCAATCCCGCCCTCTGCCTGTTCCTGGGGAGGCAGTAGCTGTGCTCATGGCTCAAGGAGGCCCAGGCGCTGGGAGCTGAAGATAGTGGGGCAACAAGAAGGTGGCCAAGGCCACAGTGACACCCCCTACCCCACCCACGGGTCCCCCCAGAGTCGGGCGATGTCAAGGCCACGGTGGCAGTGCTGAGTTTCATCCTCTCCAGTGCGGCCAAGCATAGCGTGGATGGCGAGTCCTTGTCTAGTGAACTGCAGCAGCTGGGGCTCCCCAAAGGTACGGGTATGCAGGCAGGCGGGCGGGGGACCTGCGTGCCCCGGGGTGCTGGGCAGCAGGCCAGGCCGAGTGGCTTTGAGATGTGCCCTGCCCTCCGGGAGCCTGACACTGGCCCTGTGAGCAGTCTGAGCCCCCACCAGCTACATCAAGGGGCCTCCATTCTGTCTCCAGAGCACGCGGCCAGCCTGTGTCGCTGTTATGAGGAGAAGCAAAGCCCCCTACAGGAGCATCTGCGGGCCTGCAGCCTGCGTGGTAAGTGTGGCAGGGGCCGGGGTGGAGTTTGGGCTCCGTTCTGGAAGATGCATGCTGCGTGGGAGGTGCTGGTCCTCAGAAAGGAGACTTAACCCTGGTCACATGTCAGGCAGTCACGGAGCCAGGACTCCTGACTCCAGCCCAGATTTCTTTCCTCTGAGATCTGCTGTGGATAATCTCCCTACTGATTATTGAGCCCCTTCCTGGGTCAGAGGGAGGAGAGGTTCTCAAAGGCACACAGCCTTGAAGGGTTGAGAGTGGAGCCGGTGTGGGCTGAGGGCTGTTTAGCTCAGCAGCCTGTGATCCTGACAGCCACGCCGTTTCACAGTGAACAGGCTGGCAGGTGTGGGCTGGCGGGTGGACTACACCCTGAGCTCCAGCTTGCTTCGGGCTGTGGCAGAGCCCATGGTGCACCTGAAGCTGGAGGTGGCAGCTGCCTCGGGCGCCGCAGCCCAGCCTGTGGCCATGTCGCTCTCAGCTGACAAGTTCCAGGTCCTCCTTGCAGGTGAGACTCGGCTGTCCCTGGAAGGGGAAGGGGCCCTCCCAGATCCCACCGGACTGCCACCCACCTGCTCACCTCTTCCCTCTGCAGAACTGAAGCAGGCTCAGACCCTGATGACCTCCCTGGGCTGAGGAGAAGGGTGTTTGGGGCCCGTGTTGCGTCGCTGCCCTCCAAACTCCTCTTCGTGGGTGGCCGCAACTCCAGGACCCTGGAGGCCTGGCCTCCCAGATCTCTGACTTGCTAGGTTCCCACATGAGAATTCAGCATAAGGATTCTGAGGACTTCTCGAGCATTGCCTTCCCCGCCCCGAGAAGGGCACTTGTCAGCAGTTCTGACGAGCTGGAAGAATAAACTGAAGTGTAAAGGAGTGCGTGCGCAGGTTTCTTTTTGGCTCAGATGAAAGGTTTTTGTGAGAGGAACCAAGTGACATCCCAACCTCCCTGGCCCATTACTTGCTCTCTCTTTTCAGCTGCTGGTTGAGGCAGGTCAGGGGTGAGGCAGAATGAGGACCGAAATGAAACACCTTGTCTGTAGATCAGAAAGTCAGGGTTCTAGCTCCCAGCCTGCAGTGTTTGTGGCTCTGCCTCCTGTGCTGGCCGTGTCTGCAGGCTGGGAGCAAGCTCACATCTCCAGTGCCAGATGCCCCGAGTAGAGAAAGGAGAGAGCCTCGCTCTTCCTGCCATCTTCGTTTGGAAGAGAGGAGGGCCCATGCCTGAACCACTCATTGGCAAGGGGAGTGGGGTTAGGGGCTGCATGTGTGTGTCCATCCCCTATTCCTTGTTGAAGCCCTAACCTTTCAGTGAGATGGTTTTAGGAGATGGGGTTTTGGACAGTAATTAGTTTTAACCCACTGAGCCACCCAGGTACCCCGGACAGTAATTAGTTTTAGATGAAGTCATGAGAGTGGGACCTTCATGAAGGGATTAGTGCCCTTAGAAGAAGAGAAAGGCTCTCTCCACAATTGTGTACCAAGAAAAGGCCACATGAGAACAGCAAAGCAGAAGGCCCTCACTAAGAACCAAATCTGCCAGCTCCTTGATCTTAGACTTCCCAGCCTCTGGAACTACGAGAAATAAAGGTCTGCTGTTTAAGCCACCCAGTCTATGGGGTTTTGTGACAGTACCCTGAGCTAAGACAAGTGGCCTGAGAACATCTTGGGGTGCAGGGAAGTTACCAAACAACAATGAGAGCCATCAGGAGGAGCCAGCTCGTTCCACTGGCCAAAGATGTGACAGTTTTAAGCATCAAAAAGTTAAGGACTAACTCCAGTCTTGACCTCTGCTTCTGGAAAAATGGGGCAGATGCGCTTTCTCCTGTTTCTCCCACTAAGTACAGCTGAAAACCTTGGACAGAAGACGCTACAAGGTGAAGAGAAGGCAGATTCTCTGAGATCCTCGGGAACTGAAGAACAGCAGAGCAGAGCCATCCTTAGGTTTTCTTTTTGTTCCATGTGTCCTGGGCTGCGTGCTAGAGACTGGCAACCCAAGAAACCCCAGCACATCGAAAGCCCCAACCGCAGTGTGCTCTCTTGAGCCAGGGGATCAGGAAAGGGGCCATCTGATGAGACGGGGGACTTAGAGATGGCAGCTGCTGTCCTCCAGTCACACCGCAGAGAAACTGCAGCTCCTCTTCCATGCATGCATGCATATATGTTATATATATGTATGTACATCTACAAAATATATATAATTTTTTGCATACAAGCAGGGGAGGGGGAGAGAGAGAATCAAGCAGATATGAGCTCGATCATGACCCTGAGATCATGACGTGGGTTGAAATGAAGACTCGGATGTTTAACCAGTTGAACCCCCCAAGTGCTCCAAGAAGATTTAAATAAGATCCAGAGTCTCAATACCCCAAATGTCCAGGATTCAAAAAACAGACAAACCGAGAGCTAAGATCTCAACCTGAATGAGAAAACAACAGATGCCAACACTAAGATAACTCCCGACTTGTATGACAGGGATTTTAAAGTAGCCGTCATAAAAATGCCTCAGGTCTTAACAAGGAAATAGAAGATACAAAGAATGAGAAGTTTTAGAAAAATCTGCAATCAAAGTAAAAATAAGCTGGACTGAACAACAGAAGAAAGAATCCATAAATTTGAAGATAATTGTAGAAATTACCCAATCTGAACAACAAATTAGTTTGGGAAATAAACACACAAAAAACAATCAAACAGAGGCCTCGGAGCCTGCAGGCTGTAACATCAGATCTAATATGTCATCAGAGTCCCAGAAGGTGAGGAGAAAGAGGGCAGAACAGAAAAAGCATGCACAGAAATCATGGCTGCAGATTTCCCCCATATGGCAGAAGACCCAAGCCTACAGAATCAAGAAGCTGAATGAATCCCATATGGGTTAAACCCAAAGAAATCCATGCTGAGGTACAACATTACAACAAACATCTGAAAACTAAAGAAAACAATCTTGAAAGCAGCAAGAGCGAAATGACATGTTACCTTATGGGGGGAAAAATACATGAGTGGATTTCTTGCCAGAAACCATAGAGGCCAAAAGGGAGAAGCACAACATTTTTCAGGTCTGAAAGAAAAGTGTCAACTGAAAATTCTGTATTCCACAAAAACTACCTCAAGAGTAAAAGGGGAAAATCAAGATATTCTCAGATAAAGGATAACTAATATGATTTGTCACCAGCAGACCTAACCTAAAAATAAAAAGGCGAAAGGAGGATCTCTGATCAGGAAGGAAATGATAAGGAATCTCGGAACATCAGGGAGGAGGAACGATGGAAGGTGTGAAGCTGTGGATACAGTTAGACTTTCCTTGAGTATTTCAAGTTATGTTCAGCAGCTGGAGCAAAACATAAAACATTGTTGGATGTGGTTCTCAAGGTATGTAGAGGGAACACGCAAGGTTATTATAAACAGGAAAGGGGGAAAGGGAGTGAGATTCCTACATTTAGAATGTCAACACCAGTGAACTGTGGCAAGTACGTGTGTATAATATCTAGAACAGCTACTTCAAAGGCCGTGCAATGTATTGCACTCGAAACCCATACTGATAAGTCAAACTGGAGTTCTAAAAATTCAGGTCACCCACAGGAGGGCAGGAGGAAGACCAAAGAGAAATGGAATAAACAAAAAGCAGCAGGTGGAAGTCACAGGAAATTCTAAGTTTCCTCAAACGTTTCACATTTGCTTGATTTCCCAGGTTGCATTCCCTCTTCTGTGCTGTCACAAAATCGCACAGGTGCATCTCTCACTGCTGTTGTAATACGGCATTGTCATTTTGTATTTACTCATTTGCCTCTTTTACCCTTCTGAGTTTCTTAAGGATGGGAATTATGTTCCTGTGTGTGTATAGTTTTGGTGCCTGATAAGTACTCCATTAAATGGGGGAGAAGATAAAGACAGCAATGGATTTACTTGTGTTGAATGTAAAAAAAAAAAAAAAAAATCCATGAATCAATAATAGGAAAGAGTCTATAAAAGACAAAAGTTCCTCACCAGCACCAAAAAACCCCAAATGAGTCCTAATTTGTCACCATTGGATGTTAGTGCACCAGATTCTTAGTCTGAAAATTGATCATTAAAGGGAAGGAATACAGAATTTATCCTGTCTTTTTAACATTTCAGGACAATCAAGTGGCCTTAGTCAAAGAGGTAAAGCTCTTCTTTACAGAAGAATTCCCATTAAGGTACAAGGAGTGAGAGAAAAACCACCATTTTGTAATTCCTGCTTAAATACTTGATTGAGGCAGGGATCCTTGGGGATGATAGAGCCATTAGGTGAAAAGTTTATGTGATGTGAAACGGTATTTGCAGGGTGCTAAGGGATGCTTTCACACAGTCCAGCGCCCCTCAGCTGGAAACTGGATAAACACTGGATAAACACGGAATACTGGAATACTACCCCACAGTCGAAAGAAAATGGCTGATGAGCATAACATGGATGGTCTCAATGAATCATGCTGAGAAGCCAGACTCAGAAGGCTACGTACTGACGATTCCATTCATGTGGTAGCATGGAGAAGGCCAAAACCATAGGGACAGAAAGCAGGTCAGGGGTTGGCAGCAGGTGGGGTAGAAGTGGAAACTGCCAGGTTGGCGGGGGGTGAGGGGAATGTATTCTTTTGATTGTGGCCATAGTTATGTGAGTGTATATATTTGTCAAAACTCATTCTACACACGGTGAATTTTACCTTAATTTAAACAAAACAAGATACCAACCAGCAGAGAAATCACCCCATCGGTTACTTAGTAGTCACGAGGCGCGAAACATCTTTACAAACCAGAGACGGGCTGTCACAACCTCACCCATGATTGGTTTCAGCCTCACTGATGTGGGACAGCCAGATGTTGGGTGTCTCCTACCGAGATGCAGCTTGGAGTACAGTGCATCTGAGTAAACATTCAGACAAATCCAGAGTGTGAAGGGGCCTCTCAGAAAACAACTGGGTTGGACTCCAGAAAGGTCAGTATCATGAAGACCAAAAAGGAGGGGTAGGGTGAGTGGGAAGATGGACAGGGTGGTTCCATCTGAATCAAAAAAATGTTTGAAGAAACCTGTAACCCTTGGCTGAACTCTGAACAGACCAGCCATAAAAGACATTTTGGGGACAATTAAGGAAATTTGAACATGGACTAGGTATTAGATGGTATTAATTTTATTAGGTATGATATATGTGGCTTTGTAGGATACCGCTTTTGAGATGCATGTTGAAGTATTAGGGATGAAATGTGGTAGTTTGTTGTAGTTTGCCTAGTTTACTTCAGAATACTTCGGCCGCAAGAAATGAGGAAGCAGAAGTAGTATGAAGGGGCAGATCCGGGCTATGGGTCAGGCAGGCACCTGTGCCGACCGCACTTAGGACGGAATACAAGCTCACTACAGAGGCCCCTTGAGACCAGAACTGACCATCTGAAGTCTGTTCTGCTTCTCCGCCCACTTTTTGTTGCTTGGCTACACTTGCCACCCTGCAGGTGGTGATGGTGCTTCTGTGTATGTGTTACGTCTGACTGTGCCTGGTTGTTTAGGGGCCACCACCGGGTCCCCAGGGCCTGCGTTTTTCACGCCCCTGCGCGCCCTGCGCACAGGTGCAGGCGCCTAGGCCTCTGGACCTTGCCGCTGTTTCCTGCTGGGAGTGCCTACTCTGTCTGGGACTAGTCGGGTGACTCTCCCCCTCAACCCCCCACCCCGCGCCACCCCAGACCTGACCCCAATCCCAGCGGCACCGAGCAGCAGGAAGCCAGGTTCCTCCGCCACCTCCCCGACAGGTGACTGCTTCCAAAGCCTTTTCCACACATGGGGCCCCCAGCCCATCCTAGCCAAGCACTGCCACCTGCTCGAGAAACTACACTTCCCAGCAGGCGCCAGAGCAGCGATCTCAGCTCCCAGCATGCTCTTAGGCGCGGCCGGGCCCCCACGTTAACCCCTCAGTGGCTGCAGACTGGCGGGGAGCTGCCTGGGGAGCAAGTTATTTGGGGGGAGGAAGCGGCAGAGCTGAGGAGGGGATGGGGTTCGGGGACCTTGGGGAGGAAGGGACATGGGATTAGCCAAGGACGGGCAGCAGGGCAGGGTGGTGAAGGGGAGGCGAGCAATGGGGTGCCCGCCCTGCGGAAGTTAAGAATCTGGACTTTCACCTTTTACCGGAAAACGATCTCTTTTGGTGCCAGGCCCCAGACGGCGCTGAAGAGGGGGACGGGGGTAAGGGAGTCTGCCCTCCCTGGCTAAATTCCCCCTCTGCCCCACACAAAACCTGGCCCTGATCTGGGCAGGTCCTGGAGGAGAGTGGAAACTCCTCCCCAGCCAGGTGTAGGGGGTGGAGTTTGATTCCCACGGGCTGGCGCTTGGTGCTGATGTGGGCATTTCCTCTACTCCCCTGGACCTTGGCCTGGAGCTCGGGACCCCTTCCTGTCACCCCTGTCCTCCTCCCTCAAGAGTCGTGGGCACCTGGTTCCAGCGTATATGCGCCTGGAGACACCTGCCTTCCCTCCCCCTTGTCCTGGGTCTGGTCCTGAGCAGTGGGTGGTGACAGGCTGGTCCTTGCTGCGGGCAGAGTCTCTGGCAGAGTAGCATGGTTCCCCGAGTTCTCATTCTCCAGGTGGGGTTAGGGTCGCTTCATCAGTTGTTCCGGGCCAGGTGCAGGCGGGGTCCTAAGAAGTGGAGTCATGAGCAAGCAGAGCTTGCCCTCTGAGGTGGGAGTGGAGGTAGAGGGAGACAACAAACAAGATGATTTCAGATTCTGGGGATGCCATGAAGAAAACTCAGTGGTGGTGGGGGGATGCTACCTCAGAGAGAGTGGTCAGGGGAGGCCTCTCTCCAGTGTCCCAGACTGAAAGGACAGCAAGGACAAAGATGTGGCAATGGGGAGACTGTGCTTGGAGCCAGTGAATGAGGGGGAATGTGGGAGGAAATGAGAGGACCCTGTGGGCTCAGGTGGGATCTGGGCTTCATTCTGAAAGCAGTGGGGGCTCCTGAAAGCCCCGTGGAGGGTGTTAAATAAGGCAGAGTCTTGCTTCCCCACCTGAGCCCCCATAGCGCCCTGGGCTTTCTGAGCACCGTCAGCTGGGGACCAGGGCCTATGGTCAGGCTGGCTGATTTGTCCGCCCATTGAAGCTATTAGTGACCCCCTCCGACCCTCAGGGTTCTCCTTTATAAAATGGGGTGATAATTCTACATCACAAGGTGACGCTTGGCCCCACCTGCTGTCATCCTGTCTCCCCCTCCCCCCACCACAGGCCCAGCTGCCCCTTGCCCAGAATGCCTGAGGGCCCCGAGCTGCATCTGGCCAGTCTCTATGTGAACGAGGCGTGCAAGGGGCTGGTGTTTGCCGGGTGCGTGGAGAAGTCACCCGTCAGCCGCAACCCCGAGGTGCCGTTTGAGAGCAGCGCGTACTGCATCTCCTCCTCGGCCCGTGGCAAGGAGCTGCGCCTGACTCTGAGCCCCCTGCCTGGGGCCCAGCCCCCACAGGAGCCACTGGCCCTGGTCTTCCGCTTTGGCATGTCTGGCTCCTTCCAGCTGGCGCCCCAGGACGCGCTGCCGGCCCATGCCCACCTGCGCTTTTACACAGCTCCCCCTGGCCCCCCACTCGCCCTCTGCTTCGTGGACATCCGCCGCTTTGGCCACTGGGACCTCGGGGGCGAGTGGCAGCCCGGCCGCGGGCCTTGTGTCTTGCTGGAGTACGAGCAGTTCAGGTAGGCCCGGTACCAGGCGTGATGAGCACAGTCTTAGGCTCCCGGCCTGGCTCTGTTAGCGCCTCGCTGGCCAGTGAGGAACAAGTCTAGTCCCCTCTGGTCCTCAGTCCCTTCATGTGTTAACAAAAAGTGTCCTTTCCGGGGAGCTAATGGATGTGGAGCCCCAAAACAACTGATGTGGGGGGGCAAGAGGAGGACGGGCAGGCCTGTCCCAAGGACACGTGGCCAGCTCGTGTCAGAGCTGGGGATCAGCATTCCACTGTGCTTCTCGGAGGCTAAGAAAGGTGACAGGGCTTTAACAACCTGGCAAGAAGGATTCCCGCTCAGGTTCCCTTCCCTGAGCGGGAAGGAATTGCTTGGAGGCGGTGGGCTGCCTCATGCCACGGTTTCTGAAATGAGTTTGCGGTCTCCCACTTCTGCCTGCCCACTGGTCTGTGACCATCTGCCGGAGGGGTCACCGCCCCACCTGGGATGTGATGTGTGTCTCGGAGGATGGCATGGTGCCAGCCACTTCCCTTCACCGAAACATGAAACGTGTGCGGGTTTCTTTTTCGTGCCAAGCCCTCTTCCAGGTGTTGGGCGGGTACTGCAGTGAGCAAGATGGATGTGGTCCCTCTCCCACAGGCTGAAGTTCGGGTAGGGCAGGGGGAACAAGGAAACAAAGTAGGTGACTTCAAATAGAAGAAAAATCAGAAGTAGATGACTCTTGGCCGGAGGGCTGGGGTTGGGGGATTAGGAAAAGACCACTCCAGGTGATTTGAGCCAAGGCCCGCCTGATGAAAAGGACCCAGCCTTAGCAAAGCCCTAGAGGGAAAGCACCGTAGGGACAGAATCACAGACTCAAGGCCTGCAGTGGACTTGGTGTGCTTTCTATTGGGCCTTAGACTCGGTGGCGCGTCAGGGTTGGTCAGGGTGTCTTGAGCACAACAGAAGTCACTTGATTCCTGGCCTTCCCAGGCACAACCCTGAGTTCACCCCAGGGTCCTGGATTCCTCCCACCTTAACCTTCCTGGGAAGTCATTACATGTCAGCTGGCTCTGAAGTTTCTCTCACGTGAGAAGCTTGGCTGGTTTTTTGGTCCCACTACTGGGGAGCATGCAGGGGTCTGCCCCCTAGTGTTCTGACCACTTAGGCTAATGTTCCCCACTTGGCCCCACACTGTGTCTTACGGCCCCTACTTCATATGCTCCTTGTGCCTGTTACTGAGTCAGTCTCTCCAGGATCCTTTCCCACAAAGAAACAAGGTGCATTTCCTCTTCATGGGGGTGAGGAGGGATCTGGGACCCCTGGAGGTGGCGTGAGGGCTGCTGGGACACTCTCTAACCATGACTTGTCAGCACACATCTTGGACAGAGCCAGCTCCGGCTTCCTTGAAGATCTTCAGGGTCTTCAGAGAAATTGACCCCACCAGTGTCAGACCCGCATTCTAGCCCATCAGAAGTTCCAGACAGGGAGCTCGGGCTCTTGGGACACCGCATGAGCTCTTGGGATCACCTTGTTCTCCAAAAGGTCTTGAAGTCTTGAATCTGAGGGTCTTTGGTGATAGACCCACAATGTCTACGGACTTGTGTGCTTCCTTGAACACATTGCCTTTTTTAAAAGATTTTATTTGAGAGACAGTGAGCACAAGCAGTGGGAGGGGCAAAGGGAGAGGGAGAAGCACGCTCCCTGCTGAGCAGGGAGCCCGACCACTCAGGGCTCAATCCCAGGACCCCAGGATCATGACCTGAGCCAAAGACAAGACACCCAGGGCCCCGAACACATTGCTTTTGATTGGTATCTTTCACCATTCATAATGAATTCAAATCTCATATTGGTGTTCCCAATTAACAGGAAAATGGAGGGGCCCCTGAGGGGCTCAGACGGTTAAGCAGCTGCCTTTGACTCAGGTCATGATCCTGGGGTCCTGGGATGGAGCCCCACACCTGGCTCCCCGCTCAGCAGGGAGTCTGCTTCTCCCTCTGCCTCTCCTCTGTCTCTCTGAAATGAATGAGCAAAATATTGAAAAAAAAGGAAAATGGAGGTTTTCACTGCCAATATAGCACCAAGGCTGGGAAATGGGAACAGGGACTCCCACATTCCTTCCCCTTACATCCAGGTACAGGTACCGTCGGCCCCTCCCCCCTATTGTGTGTCAAGCCCTCAGGAATGGGGGCAGAGAAGGGGGTCTCATGTGCCCGGGCTGGCTGTGTTCCTCCAGGGAGAACGTGTTACGAAACCTAGCGGACAAGGTCTTTGACCAGCCCATCTGCGAGGCCCTCTTGGACCAGAGGTTCTTCAATGGCATTGGCAACTATCTGCGGGCAGAGATCCTGTACCGGTCAGCAGGTGGACCGGGAGGACTAGGAAGGGCTGGGTGTGCCCGCATTCTCCACTGCTTAGCATGGCTCCCTCTCTCCACCCCACTGCAGGCTGAGGATACCCCCTTTCGAGAAGGCCCGTAAGGTTCTAGAGGAGCTGCAGCAGCGCAGGCCGGTGAGGGTGCAGGGAGCAATGCGGCCAACGACAACTAAGGCTGGGTTAGGTGTCTCTAGCTTTGGGCCCATTTCCCTTTCTCTTCAGTGTCTGGGGTCGGGGCAGATGGATTGTCTCTTGAGTCCTGCTAAGCTCTTGGGGTTCTGCACCCCGGGACTCATCTGCCTTCTGAGTGGCCCTGCCTCACGCTGCCAGCCAGTTCCTGCCTCTGCCCCTTCTCCAGAGCCCGGAGCTGACCCTGAGCCAGAAGATCAGGGCTAAGCTGCAGAACCCAGACCTGCTGGAACTGTGTCACTCCGTGCCCAAGGAAGTGGTCCAGCTGGGTGAGCCCTGGGAGCCAAAGACGGCTCTACCTCTGCTTCAGAATACTGTGGAACCCCAGGGCTGTTCCTGCCCTACTTGGGGTGTGGATGTCTATAGACTTAGTTGTTGCTACCTGGATCAAACCTCCTCACTTGTTAGGTGTCTATGTCCTCTGTGCAGCCCAGGAGGTGGGCAGGACAAGGGTTAATCACCCCACCCCAGGATGGAAAAGCCATGGCCCAGAGCCAAGGAGCCCCCAGCCTGAGGGCACACAGCTGGGGGAGGGAGAGCCTTGGCCCCCTGACGCAGTCCCTCAGCTGTGTGGCTGAGGTCCGGGCCAGGTCGACCAGGCTCCCCGTCCTCACAGCCCGAGTCTGCCTTCCGACTCCGGCCCGGTTCCTCTGACCCACAGGGGGCAAAGGATATGGGCCGGAGCAGGGGGAGGAGGACTTCGCTGCCTTCCGAGCATGGCTGCAGTGCTATGGCGTGCCTGGCATGAGCTCCCTGCGGGACCGGCGTGGCCGGACCATCTGGTTCCAGGTTTGGGCCCTAACCTCACACAGGCAAATGGAAATCCTGAGGAAGCTAGTGGGGTGGATAGACCTAGGGTCCCAGTAGGGCAGGAGCTGGGGTCTCCTAGGAGCAGATGTCTAGGGCTTGTGGACACCCCCAGGGGTCACACTGTCCCCAGTGGTATAGGATTTCCCCATGCTTTACTCCTCCTCTCCTCAGCCCAGGGTCCCAGCCAGTGGAGCAGCCCAAGGCAGGATGGCCTTGATGTGGGCTCCCACCTGGGGAGGATGGGGCTATCCGAGAGGCCTCTTAGGGGAGAAGCCCCACTGATTTGGAAGGATAGTTGTGAACTCTGCTTCTCCAAGGAAAACTACCCCTGCTCTAGCCAGGTTGATTCCTGAGTTCTCATTCCATTTTAGGGGGATCCTGGACCCCTGGCACCGAAAGGTAAGCCACTCTCAATGTAATAAGCTAGGAGAGCAGGAAGGACTAAGGTGCTTGCAAGAGCTACATCGCCCTTCTCCATCCCAGTCCCCACTCCACCCCTGGGAGTCACCCCAGATCGGGAGTCTGTGGGAAGGGGGCTGAGGGCACAGGATCCCCCCCCCCGCCCCCCGCCCCCCGCCCAGTGTCAGTGTCCTGCAGGAGGCAAGTCCTGCAAGAAGAAATCCAAAGGAGCACAGCAGGGGCCTGAGCACAGACTAGAGGTATGTCTCCTCCCTTCATTCTCTCCTGCCCCAGCCGCACACCCCAGGAGCCCTCCCTTGACAATGGGGGCAATGATGGGTCCTCACCAACCTCTGAACTGCTCACAGAACCCCTTGGGGACTATCTCCTCAGGACCCTCTCGTTCCAAGCACAGCCCCTTCCAGGACACGTGGGACACGCAGAGACCCTCCTGGTCAAAGTACAGCCCAGCAGCCAGAGGGGACCAGCCTCCAGCAGGACCCAGAGGTCCCGCCAGTCCCTGGGAAGGGAAAAAGGAGGAGGCGACCAGCAACCTCAGGTGGGCCTTGCTAGAAGGCTCTGTAGGAGGAAGTGGTAGTGCTGGTGGGAAGACTGCGGACAGAGGTGGAGGGGAGGCCATCAGGGCAGTCCTGAGCCTCACCTGTCCTCTCAGGCCACCGCAGACCCCGAAGGATCAAAGCTGACACCCCATTCTTGGATAATGAGGGGATGGCAGCCTCTTAGCAGGAAGGCCTCCTTGCTCTGCCAAGCCCTGCGGGGCCTGGGTGGCTCAGCTGAAGCAGGTTGGAGCTGCTGGGGGCCAGGTGCCCCGGCCCTGTGGCTATTCCCTACACAACTATGATGTTTTTAATTGTACCCCATTCCCCATTTTTTTAAACCCACATGAAAAATGCTATCATTTTTAATAAACGAATACACTTGAATTTCTTGGCACTTCTTGGGCTGGCTGTAGAAGGTCTGGGAAGCCCAAGTTGGGAGAAGCTGTTGCCTGACCTTGGAAACAGAAGAGCCACCCAGCAAGGCCGACTGAGCCCCTCCACCTGTCTTCCAGGCCCTGGCTCTCAGAGGACTGCCTGCCTCTGCAGGTACAGCCGCTTGGAGGTGGTATAGAGACCTGGGCCCCAGGCAGCAGGGGCCCCCCCAGTTCCTCCCGTCCAGAATTCCCAGCACTGCCATTGCCCGTGCTTCCTCTTGCTCCTCTTCTAGAGGGCAGCCAGCTGGAATCCACCCTCCTGGCCGCCTCCCCATGGGAGGAGCTTCTTATCCCATCTCTTCTCCAGGTTGTGGTCCCTGATATCCCAAATCCCAGGGGACGCAGCAACCCAGATCCTGCACAAATGCCTGGGGAAAAGTTCCTCCTTGAGGCTAGGCCCCGAGGGGAGTGAGCAGGGACTACTGCTAGCAGGGTTCCTGAGTCGAGGGTTTATTTATTGTTCAACAGGTGAGGGACTCTTGCTTCAGGCTGGGGAGGCAGAAGTGAGGAGCGAAGCATTCCACACAGAAAGCCTCACCGTCAGGGGTTCAGTTGGGAGGGGGCTGCAGCACCAGCAACAGGGACCGAACTTGGAAGGGAGAAAAGGTGAGCTTCAGGCGGGAGTCCTGAAGGGGCAGGTGGCCGGCAGGGTCGCGCTGCTCCAGGAGGTTGCAGCTAGAGAAGAGGGGGGGTTATGAGGGCCCCGCGAGGGCAGGACTCCCGCCCCCCTCTGTGCCCCCCACTCACAGGACGGCCTCCTGAATCGGCAGCGACGTGTACAGCCAGCAGTCGACGTGGCTGCCGTGGGCCTCGTACAGCCTGAGCACCAGCGTGCGGCCCTGGAGGCTGGCCTCTGCCTGCCGGAGGGAGGCGGGTGGTGGGCGGGGCAGGTGCGGGCCCAGCTGAGGCCCCGCCCCCTGCCGCGCCGCCCCGCCCCTTGCCTGCTTGACGGTCTCCAACACGACTGCGGGCGAGGACACAGAGAAGGCGCTCCAGGACGCCGCGGGCGCCGGGCCTGGGGCAGGAAGTGCCAACAGGGGGAAGTTGAGGCTGTAGGCAGCGCGGATAACGCCAGCTTCCTGGAAAGAGCCTAGAAATGGGGGTGGGAGCGTGGGCGCGCTGGCGTTTTCTCCGCCGGCCGCTGGGAGAAACCGAGGCTCAGAGCAGGGCAGAGACGCACGCCGGGCCGACGCACTCACCCTTGTGCGGCATCAGCGCGTAGGTGAACTCGTGGCGACCCATGTCAGCAGTGGCATCGGGGGCCTTCGGTGCTCTCAAGCTGGGGTGGGAAGGGCGGGAATGGGCCGGGCTGGAACTGCGGGGGCTCCGGCCCGGGAGGACGTGCGCCCCCATGCCAGCCCTCGCGGCCTGGCGGGCCCTCCACTCACAGAGAGAGGCTGAGGACGTTGCCGCGGACCGACGCGCCGTACTTGCAGTCGTTGAGCAGAGCCAGCCCAAACCCGTGCTCTGACAGGTCCATCCAGCGGTGGGCCCACACCTGGAGGGCGGATGCCAGACCCGCTTGGTGGCCCCGCCCCCTCCCCGGCCCCGGAGCTCCCGCCACTACTGGGAGGGCCCTCTCTGGGACCACGGGATGGAGCTCCAGCCCTCACCACAGGAGGCGCTGGGTACACCATCCAACCTGTGTAGGCCTCAGGTCCTCATCTGTGAAATGGGGACAACAGAATTCACCCCACCAAACGGGCATGTGGGTCAAAGTAAACACAGCATTTAGCACAAGGTCCAGCCCAAACGTCCAGCATGGTGATCACGGTGATCACCGTCCTCCTCCTGACCCCACACCACACGGGGCTCTTCCCAGCCAGGCAGGCTGCAAACCCCACCCCACCCCATGTCAGACCTCAAATCGAGCCCAGTCCCAAGAGGTGTTGCGGTGCGTGGGCCGCTGCAGATGTCCGAACTGGACCTCATAGGTGGCTTGGGGGCTCCGCACGCGGGTGGGGAACTCCACCTTCAGGAATTTGTGGGCCTCGTGCCAGTGCACCTGTGACGGAAGGACACACACACACACACACACATAGGCCTGGGCGACTCCCTCCTCCCCAGCCGCCCAGGGAGAATGTCCACCCCCCCGCCGCCTCTACCTCGGTGTGGAAGCGGACGTAGGGGCAGCCGACGTCCAGCACCACCTCCTGGCTGAGCCGACTACTGGGGCTGATCTGCAGCAGGAACCAGGCGCTGCCCCGCAGGCCACCCTCAGTGCCCACTGCCAAGGTTCCTGCCTGGCCCGGCACTGGCTTCCTGCGGGGTGGGGTAGCTAAGCTGAGCCAGGGCAAGCGGACGGAGGGGGCCCACCCCCACCCCGGGCCTGTCCACACTGTACCGTGTCTCCAAATGGTAGTCCATGACGTCCCATGCGTCCCAGTACAGAGGGACATCATCGAACAACACAAACTGGTTCCCCACCGTTCCCTCAGCAATGGCCTCCCTAGAAGGATGAGAACTTTATGACCTTGGTCTCTCCAGCTGCCTGAGGTGGGGTGGGGGCCGGGAGAACAGGCCCACGGGACAAGGGCACTCTTCCTAGACCAGCCTTCCCTGCCCTGTGTGGGTCCAGAGCCCCTGATGGGCTGCCGTGGGTGGTGCTAGGGCCAGGGGACAGAGGGAACGGGCTCTGGGAGCCACCTGCCAGGCAATGGAAGAGGGCAATGAGAAGTTGGCACCTGCCGGAGGCCACGAGCACCAGGGACGTCAGGCAGCCAGTTGGGTCCAGCCTCACCCGGATGATGCCATTGTCCAGAGTCACAGAACCGTCGGTCTTGGTGGGAAGCGTCTTTGAAGCTGAGTCTGCAGGGACTTCCCACCACCAATGGCACCCCCAGCCCAGCCCCCCACCACTTGCTCCAGCTGGAGAGCTTAGAATCCCCACATTGTTAGGGAAGGCCCAGGAGGGGCCCCGCACACCCGCTTGTGCCAACACTCACCTCTTGCACCACAAACACAGGCTGCTGGGTCTGCAGGGGCTGCAGTGAGGTGGGGCTGGGGGCAGGGGCATAGCCCATGCTGGGCACGGTCACCAGGGCTGGGGATGAGGCCCGGGCATCAGTGCGGCCTCCCTGTCCTTCTGGGAGCCTCACCCGAGGGTTGGGTGGCTGCTTCTCCTACTGCCCCCCAGCTGGGGGCACCCCAGGGCAGCGCCCCCTCCCCTGGGGCAATGTCCCTCCCATTGCAGTAGCAGCCTCTCCCCCCAGCTCCTACCGAGGCTGTGGGCCCCACCAGGCCTGGGCAGGGCCAACACTTCAGTGCGTTTCCACGGCAGCGTGTTGACGATGAGGAGGCCCTCGGGGCCCGGCTCCCCAGCACACAGAGCGGCCACCGCAGCACTCAGCAGCGTGTTGCCATGGGAACGGATGTCTGAGAAGAGACGGGCTGGTCATGGGTGGGCAGTGGGTTTGGGAGGACCCCTGAGTAGCCCATAGGCCACTCTCCAGGCTCCGCCCTGGGCGTCGGGCACAGTGGCAGGCAGGCCATCCAGCTCACCTTCATAGTGGCACATGGCCTCCTCCGCCACCAGCTGGATACAGCTTCCGGTCAGCACGTCATGGAACTGGTTCAGGAGCAGCAGCCTGCAGGAGCCCGGAGCAGGGATGGAGAAGGCTGGAGGGGCAGCCACAGAGCTGGCCGGGGGAGGCCGGGGCAGTGGCAGGGCTGGGCAGAAGCAGGCCTGACCTCCAGAGATCCTGCAGCTGGGCTGCCGGGTACAGGAACTGGGTGCTGCGGGCCACGGCCAGGCTGCTGAGCAGCTCCACGTCGTGCAGGATCCGCTCACACTCCCGGTTCCCCTTCTTGAGCTGAGCACAGTTGTTGGGGGGGAAGGGGGGGAGGGGAGTCTGTCCCAGACCACCTTCCAAAGCCCTCCTTGCTCAGAACCCGAGGCTCCCCAGGGCCTCCCAGATAAAGCCTCTGGTGCCTGACCTGTCCCTTTCCTCCCCAGCCCGAGGCCCACCTTCTTCAGGAATACTCAGCCCTGCCACCTCCAGGTCCCTGGCCCACCCGGCTCTGGTACTTCTCTCCCCTCAGTGCCTCTCTGGAACACGAGCCTCTCTCCAGGTCTGGACTAGACTCTGCCCCTGCAGACCCAGGGCACACGCTCCCTGCTGGGCTCAGGGACCAGCGCCTGACCTGGGCCTGAGTGGTGTAGGTGCCATTGTGTAGCTCCAGGAAGAGCTCCCCGACCCACGTGCACAGCTGCCCTGAGTGGCTCTCCAGTGCGGAGAAGAGTCGCCCCGGAGAAGACAGCTGCACCCTGAGGGAGACACAGCCTGGGTTGCCCAGCCTTGGGGGTACTGTGTGGCTCACCCTTCCCCCATGCCAGAGCAGATGAGAGATCCAGCCCCGACAGAAAGGAGCATCCCCACCACCCATCTCCAGAATGCTCCCTGTCCAGGCAAAGCCAGTTCCAGACCAGACGCGTGGGGAGGGTTCTGTCTCCAGCAGATTTGAGCCCCTTCCCACCTGCAGCTTTTGGCCCGCTCCCAGGATGGAAGCTGGGAAGAGCCGAGGGTCAGGGACTGGAATGGACAAGGTCCAGTGGAGGAGCTAGACGGAATGTCTGAGCGGAAAGCAGGGCTGCAGGACAGGGCAAAGGGAGCTCCGAGGGCTATTAGAGGGCCAGGGCGCACCTGGGCAGCCCGTCTGTGTTGTGCAGCCGCTTTAGGCGGTCCAGCATGGTCTGGGTGGGGCCCCCGCCCCCATCCCCAAAGCCGAAGAGGAAGGCACTGTGGTTGGTCCGCCCCTTGTCCCGGTTGTTGACCACGGTCTTCAGCACCTGGATAGGCAGAGCAGGGTAACCCGGGTGAGCCTAGGACAGGACACCCAGCCCTCTCCAGCCCACTCCCCCCCATCTCAGCCACCGGGTGCCCCCTCACCTCCTCCACACTGCCCTGCATCCCATATGAGTCTCCAGGTGGGAAGTGGGCCAGCACACGGGAGCCATCCAGCCCCTCCCAGAAAAAAGTATGGTGCTGTGGGCAGGGAGACAGGAGAGGGGCCAGAGCCAGGCCTGAGGCCTGTTGTGTAACCCTGGGCTTGGGGTCGGGGGGAAGAGACTCTCTGGGTGGAGTTGGGTGGTTGGTTCAGCATCCCTGAGTAAGCCAGGTGGGAGCTGAAACGGGCCAGGTGGGGACCCTGGCCCCCTGCTTCTGCTCACCGGGAAGGAGTTCACCAAGTTCCAGCTCAGTTTTTGGGTCAGGAAGCGCCTGATGCCGCAGCTGCGCATGATCTGGGGCAACTGGGCTGAGTAGCCAAACGTGTCTGGGAGCCAGAACTGCAGGGAAAGGGGCTCCTGGTGAAGCAGCCCCAGCCCCTCAGCCTCCCCGGGCTCAAGGTCAAGCTCCAGCCCCATGTACCCACAGGCACAGCGGCTTCCAGCCTACCTCCGAGCACATTTTCCCAAACTCCTGCAGGAAGAAGTTCTGGCCCTGCAGGAACTGCCTCACCATGGCCTCTCCGCTGGGAAGGTTCCCGTCCTGGCACCAAGTGAGGACAGAGGCAGCCAGCATCAGCGTCCCTGGGGACTGGGCGGGAGCTCGGGCCACCCCCACCCTGCACAGGAGTAGCCGGGGCTCTGACGGAGAGGGCTCATGCCCAGTGCCCAGAGGTGTTCCTCTCTTGGCTTCGCTCTGCTGTCTACCAGGGGAAGGGGAGGCTCGCAGGGCGGGGTCGGGCCTGCTGCCTCCCACCCTGCTTGAGACCCTCCTCTCCCTGGGGGTCCCGGGCCTTGGGAGTCCAGGACCCCACAGGAGGGGCATGAGGGTCCTGCAGAAAGCCACCTACCCACAAAGCCAAGGAGGGGAGGCCTGAGGCTGAGGGGTTGCAGATGGCACTTACCATTTCCACCCAGGTGCCCCCCACAGGCACGAACTGCCCTCGGCAGGCGAACTCCTGGAGCCGGGCATGCAGGCCAGGGTAGTGGTTCTTTACCCACTCGAACTGCTGCGCCTGTGGGGCAATGGGACCCGTGTTGGGGCAGGAGTGACAGGGATCCCCTCCCCCCGCCCCCTGGCCTAAGCACCTGGGGCCAGTGGGCAGCTGAGGGTGGGGAAAAGCCCTCCTCCTCAGGTGTGAGAAGGCCCTGGACCTCATCCAGGTACCCACACGGCTGTCCCTCTGACCTGGGAGCAGGCAAAGATGAAGTCCGGGTTCTGTTCCATGAGCTGCACGGCTGTCGCCCAGCTCCGGGCACATTTTCGTACAGTCTCCTTGAAGGGCCAAAGCCAGGCTGGACGGAAAGGGGTCAGAGGTGGAGGGAGAGCAGCAAGGTATCCGGCTCCCCACAGATCTCCAGCCTCACCCCTTCCCCCCCATACCCTGGGCCTCCAAAGGGCTGTCCTCCTCCCATACTAGGCCCCTTTCCCTGTAAGGCCCTCCGGCATCCCTCCTGAGCTTTCACTTCAAGACCCTGTCTCGAGGTGGGAGTAGGGGGTGGGGAAAGGAAGCTGTCAGTTTCACGAGTCAGGAACTGGAGGCCCCGTGCCCTGGAACAGCCTCACTCTGAGGCTGTGGCCCCCAACCCCTGAAAGGACCCTATAGAAGGTGGCAGAGGTTAACACATCGGTGGGTGCCGCAGAAGAGGGGATGAGGCATCCCAACATGGATCTGCCTGGGCCAGCCCCACATGTGAGGCACTACAGCCTCTCCTGCCCTCTAGGCCCGGTTCCTTGCTTGCCAGTCCAGAGCTCTCACACTCCACCGCGAACCACGACACAGCACAGAAAGCCATGTTCTATGCTTCTGAAACATTAGCTGCTTCAGATTCAGTACCTCGGGGAGCTTGTTAAAAATGCAGATTTCCTGGGGCACCTGGGTGGCTCAGTCAGTTAAGCGTCTTCCTTTGATCTGGGCCATGATCCCAGGGTCCCGGGATCCAGCCGTGTGGGGCTCCCTGCTCAGAGGGGTCTGCTTCTTCCTCTCCCTCTGCCCCTCCTCCCGCTGGCCCTCGTGCATGCGCACGCTTTCAAACAATAAAATAATCTTTTAAAAAAATGCAGATTTGGGGCACCTGGGTGGCTCAGTGGGCTAAGCCTCTGCCTTTGACTCAGGTCATGATCTCAGGGTCCTGGAATCGAGCCCCACATTGGGCTCTCTACTCAGCAGGGAGCCTGCTTCCCCCTCTCTCTCTGCCTGCCCCTCTGCCTACTTGTGATCTCTCTCTCTGTCAAATAAGTAAATAAAATCTTTTTTAAAAAATGCAGATTTCCCATAAGCTTCACAGACACTGCAGACTCATCAAGTTCAAAGCTGAACTCATGACCCCCCTGCCCTATCCCTCACCCCCTCTACCCACCCACCCCCTGCCCCAAACCTGCCCCTGTGCATGAGTCCCTATCTCCATTACTTCTACATCACTCCTCCCTGAGGACTGGGACACCCTTGTCAAACTCTTACTCGGTCTCACTTGGTTCAAAGGTCACCTCCTCTAGGAAGCCTCTCTGAGCCCTCCTGACCCATCAGGGTTAAGTGCCTCCATTGTGGCACCAACCTTGTCTGCCTACTTTACAGCCATCATTCTCTAGGAACCTACCTCCCCGCATCTAACAAGGGCCACGTGCGGCCTCAGGTTTTGTCAAGAGAATAAACGAAAACACACCTAGCAAAGCCCATTTTACAAATGGGGAAAACTGAGGCCATTGTGGGCCAAGAACTCACTGGGGACGACACAGTGTTTCTGGGGCATAGCCAGGGCTTCAAGGGCACCCCTGCCTTGCCCAGCCAACCTGGCCAGCTGCTGCCCTACCTGTATCAATGTGGCAATGACCCATGGCATGGATGGTATGCTGACTTTCTCCTCCACGTTGGCCAAAGAACCTGGAGGCCAGGGCCTGGGCCACCGGGAAAGTCTGTGGCTGGGCAGGGTCACACACGTTCACCATCTGGTTGGCTGTGTACAGGGCCTGGAAGCTGCGCTGGTTGTCTTCCCCAAGGCCCTGCAGCAGGTATCTGTCCCTTAATTCCCATCCGGAGCAAGGGGGGTTTCCAGAACTCGGCCCCAGCTGACCTCTCAATGGTTCTTAGCAGAGCTCCTCCCTACCTCCAACCCTTTGCTCCTTCTGGTTCCCCCTGCTTAGTACTGCCTCCCTCCTCCCCCTTATAGAGGGAAATCCTTTCAATACTCAAGCAAGCAGAAACACTTTCCCTCTTTGGATTCCCAGACTCCCAACTCTCCGACCCAAGACACAACCAGTCCCGGGGGCGGGGGGTGGTGGCTGGGAAGGTCCCTAGAGCAAGCAGCTGGGGTAGGGGTGTTGCTTACCTTGGCTATGCCCAGCAGCAGCTCCAGATCCACCAGGAGTCTGTGGACATCCCGGCAGAACACAGCCAGCTCAGCCCGGCTCACCCGGAACATCTTCTCTGGGTCAGGGGCAGCGATCATGCTTCCCTTCCCGGCCCCCAGGAGCCCATTGCAGGCTACTTCCACATAGACGGTCAGGCTACAAATGTGGGGAGGCAGCCTCAGGCCAACAGACTGGCAGAAGATGCTGGGGGCTGGGGGAGGGAGGACCAAGGAGGCAGCCACTGCCCAGTCCCTGTTTGCCTCCAGGGTCCACCCCCCGAAAGGTCCCACAGTAGGTCAGGGGTCTGTGCGAGAGGGTCCTGTTCAGCTGATGAGCGTTCCACCCCGGGCAGGGGCAGTAAGCAGCCAAGATGGGAACTGTGTGAATTACGTGCTGCTCAGCCTTTTATTCCCATTTCCACAACTGACTTTACAAAGCACTGCCTTGGTCTCTGAACCCTTTCTGCATATTAAAACCGTGTTTGGATCCCCCAGGTCCAATCTTTCAGAGCAAAGATCCAGCAGCCAGCACAGGGCGAGCTGTTCTCTAGAGTGGCACGGTAATCTGTGGGGCTGTTCTGCTGTTTTCGGAGAGCAAACGGTACTTTGGTGGAGAAGCCTTCCCTGACCCCTCCTGCCACCCCTCTCCGAAGTCTGGGACCGCCCTCCATACTGAGCTCCTGGTGTTTGCTCTCAGAGCCCCCATCGGTTTTGTAATTATGTAAGTGTCCCTGAGTCCCCCTTGCTGTCAAGGACCATACTACTCACTATCACAGTGCTAGGATCCAGAAGCATCAGCTACAGTGCTCAATAAATATTAGAAAATACAGTAATACTATGTCTGAGTTCTGAACGGTGTCATAAAATGCCCATGTTATAATAAGGGACAAAAAGATATCAGGATGCAAATCATCAAAGAAATACAACCTCAGACAGGAGGAACTACACCTGAATGAGTTCCTGAGCTGAGGGCTGAAACGGTCATCTCCAGGTGGTGGGATAATGGAAGTCACTGACTTCTTTGTGCTTTCCTGTATTTACCACAAGAAGGCAGACAGTATCTTTCTAGCCAGGGGAAAAAAAAAAAAAAAACCCCCACCCCCCTCTTTAAAAAGAAACTGTGAGATCTGAGCATGCCAGTGTTGGAGGTGGGCGATTCAGGTCATTCTGAGCCTCGGCTCCTCCTTACCCCTTGGGGCCCCTCCCCCCCAGTATGGTCCACCAGGGCATGGGGACTACCTCACCTCCGGGGGTCTCCTTCTTCCAGCCTGTTGGTCAGGACATAGCTGGTCTTCTCCCCCTCTGTGGTCAAACCCTGGTGGGGAGTGGAATGAGAGAGACAGGGCCAGCGGCTTTTCCACAGTTCAGAGGAAATGTAAGCTGAGGGAGGCCAGGCCCCTCCACTTAGCCCCCAGCTGTGGCTCCTCTCGCCTACACAAAGCCAACACTGGCAAATCAGGGAGCCCTGGTGGCCGGTGCCCAACACCCATGGCAGCCCGAGTGCCCTGATCACCAAATGGCTTCTGTTTAGTTTAGCTGGAATGGAAGCTGAGCAAGTGAACTGACCACTGTATATTTTAGTTTCTTTATCTGTAAATAGGCATAAAGACCCACCACAAGCAATCATAAAAATTAAATCTGATACGGACGCTTAATTGTTGTTCATTCTGGGGAACTGGGGATGCTGTGATAGGGAGAGATCCATTACTTCAGGGGAAGAGGACTTGAATTTTTACTTTATGCCATTCAGAACTGCTTGAAAGTTCCCCCCCATAAGTATAGGCTACATATAATAAAAACTGGTGTATTAAAACTAAAACTACGGGTGCCTGGGGGACTCAGTCAGTTAAGCGACTGACTCTGGACTCTGCTCAGGTCATGATCTCAGGGTTGTGAGACTGAGCCCCACGTTGGCCTCAATGCTCAGCACGGATTCTGCTCGAGATTCTTTCTCTCCCTCTTCCCCTCCCCCCCTCTAAAAAACAAAACAGAACAATGAAAACCACTAAAAATAAAAAGTAATATGGTCTGCAAAGCCACTAGTCTGGCACCCAGCATCCAGTAGAGGGTTAATAAATGAATCTACTGTACTGTTATTATTGTACTTGATTAGCAATTATTTTCAGGCCAGAATGAGAAAATGGCCAGTCACTGGCAGGGTTGGCTTAGTACTAATTATCTTAGGACCCATAACCCATCCATTCAACGTCCCAATGTGAGAGGGACCGATCACACCAGGGCCTAAATGGCAACTTCCCCAGTCCTGCAATTCTTTTTTTTTTTTTTTTTATCTTTTTTTTTTTTTAATTTTTTTATTTTTTTCAGCATAGTCCTGCAATTCTTATACCCACAGGCACAGCCGCTAAGCAGCAGCGCCTTCTTCACAGACCTGGGCTGAAGTGGGGCCCAACCTATCCCCAGGGCAGGGCTGCTCACCTGGATAGGTTCTCCCTCTCGCCACAGCAGGCCTTCTCCATCACTTTCCCATCGAAGGTGAACTTCTTGACCCACCCATGCCTCTGGGATGGTGAGCTCTACCCGAAACCAGCAGGTCCACCACCTGCAAGACAGCCAACGGCATGGGCCTAGGGGTCCACGCCCTTGTCCTTTTGCCAGAATCCCTTGGACGAAAGGTCAGAGGGGACTTGAGACTTTCTCCAAGCATCCGCGGCATCACAAGCTATTCAGCTCGGAGCCACAAGAAAGGAGCAACACGGTGCGCGGCGAGGGGAGGGGAAAAGGCGGGCAAGTCAGGGGTCCATGATCCGTCCTTAGAGGGTCTTCCTGAGAGGTGTCGAGGTCCTGGGAGAAGGCAGGGGCGGGGGATGAAAACTCTCGCAGGAAAACGGAGGCAGCAGGGAGCTGCTTCCAGCAGAGGGTGCTGCTCCGCCCCGAGAGGCTGTCTAGGAGCCTGGGCGGCCGTGGAGGTGTGGCCCTTCGAGCCGCAGCGCGAGGGAGGGGGGCTGCCCGCGGCCCCGCCCCCTCCGAGCGTTACCCACGTGGGTCCAAAGCTGTCCCCTATCTGCGCGGGGCGGAACTCCTGCTGCACCGCCTGCTGGTAGGAAAGCCTCTCGGGCGTCTGGAAGCTGGAGAGCGCGGTCACCGGGCAGCTGTCTCTGAAGAGCCTGGGCGGGAGGAGCCGGTGGGCGCGCGCTCGAGGCCGCTCCGGTTGGGCCCGCGGGCGAGTCGGCGGATGGCGCCGCGCCTTCCCTCGACCCTCCGCGGAGAAGGCTGCCCCCCAGCACAGCTTTTCCCGAGCCCTCCTCCCGGGCCCCTGCCCTGTCCGCGGCGGGCACTTCGTCCCTCGGCCCGGGTGACCGCGGCTTGGGTTTCCCCCCGGAAGGGAAGACTGGGGCGCGCGGACGCGGCCGGCCGGCGCCCGGGGCGAGGGGGCCCCCACCTGCCGCGGAGGTTACAGTCCGTGAAGTAGAGCGGCGACACGAATTTCTCTACGCGCTCCAGAGTAGTGCGCCAGTGCTTCAGGGCCGGCGCCGCCGCCATCGCCGCGCGCTCGCTGCTCTCCCCGGAAGGCCTCTGCCGCTGCCGGCGTGGCCCACGGCCGGGAACCAAAGGTTCCGGCGTCCGAAGGGCGCCTTTCGGCCCCGGGCAGCTTTTCGTGGAACACTGGCGGCTCTCGAAAGCCCCGCCGCGCGGAACTCAGAGCGAGCCGCTGAGCCGAGCGCGCGGCTTCCGAGGCTCTACACCCGCTCTTCCGAACCCTCGGGCCACTGGGCAAATCCTTAAGTAGAACGGCAGCTTTGACGCTTAGAGTCTCCGAAAGTCCCGACACCGAACCGGGGACTGTAGGCGCGACGGGCAGGCTGGAGCAGAAGCGTCACCCAGGCTTAGAAGCCACACGCGGCAACCGGCTAGCTCTCCCGACCCAGCCAGACCTCTAGTGCTCGCTAGCCGGAAAACCTACTTAACGTGGGAAGAGCGAGGCGCCGGGCCCGTGCTTTGAAGCTGATCGGCAGACCTGGGTTAAATAGGGAGGGCTTTGCGCCGCGATAACCGGAGCTTCCTCCAACATATTCTGTGTATACAGCCGTCACTTATCCCCAGAAACCCTGGATATATTTTGATGTGATGGCAGATGAGTCATAGCATTCAAGATCCCACTTGAATAACGTTATTTCACCACACAGGGCTGGAGAGTTCAGAAAAGCCACAATGCCAGAAACCTCTCCAATTTCATCCTTACCCTAGTAGTCCATCGGCAGTTTCTTTTTGCCCCCTTCCAGGATTGCCAAGCAGTGCGCTTGTCTATAAAATCATTACTAAGAAAAATATATACACGTTAGCCCTGATACTTTAATGGAAATACTGACCAAGTTCACATTTCAAGTGCAAATCACAGGGAAAGGGGACTAGTACAGAACACCAAACATGATTTAAACTAAAGAGAACTCACCGCTATAACAGACTGGGTTTAGAACTTGGGAGTTCAGTTTTCAGAGGGCAGCAGGGCTAAAGATTGTGCTTGTAAAAACACTGGCTGTAGGTGAAGCTCCCACTTCTTTGGGTTGCCCTGATGGGTTGCATTTTCTCCTGAACTTGGCCCTGAAACCAGACCCTGTCCTGCAGGGAGGTAAGTCTGCACATAACAGTGCTACCACAGCCAACAGGTGGGGTGTCCCTGGTGAGACCCCATCAATTTCCCCCATAATTCCAAGTCAGCCTGCCCTTTCTTAAGCAGAGGGGGATAAGTGGAGAAACCTGAAGATCTTTCCCCTCAATAAGTAACGCATCACTATACCTCCAAGTCAGGCACTGCCCTAGCTTCACCCTACTATCTCCTCCCACAAGGTTCTATTACCACCCCTACACTTTAGGGCTCAGAGTCTCCTGTTCCCCCTGCAACAACAAAAGTCTAAAATAGAAGTCTATACCATGTGTTTTTAAAGTTCAGAAGCACCCAAACTTGTAGTCTTTGGTGGCGGTGTTGGGGTTTTTAAGCAAACAAAAACCACACAAAACATGACTGCTTACTTAACGACTGAGACTAGGGTAATGGTTGATGGGAGAATAAATCTACCAGAGTACTTGGAGGGGTTCAGTTGGTCTTTGTTTAGAAACTCCAGGCTGAAGACCTATAAAACTCCTACTACTCACTCAGTTTAAATGTCTGGTCTACCAGTCTAAATTTATGTAATTAAAAAAATATATATATTCCATTTGCAGTTGCTAATAACATAGCAAATCTTTCTCCCAACCCCATTTATACCACACGCCTTGTACGCATTTCCTTCAAATACTGCTTTGGTATTTAAGTCGTTCACCTCCATTTCCAATTAAGGATAAGAAAAACAACACAGAAATGCAAACTAAATAGCCAGACAACTGCCCAAATAGAAAATATTTCCAAACAGTTGAAATAAGGAGAAAAACATGTACTAAAAGAATGAAGTATTCTATTTTAAAAATTTGGAATATTTTGATTTGAGACAAGTGCAATGAACTGCTAACTATTTAAAGCAAATTCTCGTTTGTGCAGAGGGTAAGGAACTGAAGCCCAAAATCCCTGTTCCACAGTAGTTCTCTGGTGAGGACAAGGGACTTGGGTTGAGAGTTCATTCCTTAAGTAAGAACCAAGCTTTATTTATTTACCAAAAAAAAAAAAAAAAAAAAAAAAAAAAAGAAGAAGAAGAGAGAAAAGAAAAGAAAAAAAAAATGAAAGGGAAAAAAGGAAAAAAGAAAAAAATTTGGGGCAAGGGGGAGACAAGTTTTACACAAAAGTACTACAACGGTAACTCCCTTTGGTAAAAAGTGTAATAAATGTCTTGTACATCTGTTCACAGGTACTAAATCTGAGCCACATAGAACTATGGTACACAAGAAGCTAGAGCAGTTATGCTAGCACATCAAAGCATATTTCTTTTAATAAAAAATCGACAGTATGTACATTATTTACAAAAAAAAAAGAAAAAGAATAACCAAGTTAAAATTGTGTGTGTGTGTGTGTGTGTGTGTGTGTGTGTGTCAGAGAGTAAAGCTGGTGGATGGCACTAGGGTAGACTAGTAAAGAAGCAGGTACAAAACAGTTCCACGGGAGCTAAAAAGGACGACGGATTTGAACTTGCTGAGGTTGAGAACCAGAGGAGAGTGTAAGGGTGGGCAGCGAGGGATTCGTCAGGAAAAACCCACAAGATGATCAATCCCAAAGCCAAACTGCAGGTCCCAGATAAAATCTAATGGGTGATCTAGATGTGCTCGAGTGACCAGGAAGAAAAAGAAAAAAAAAAAAAAATCAAATCCAGTTTTTTTTCCTTTTGTGGGGAGGAGAGGAGCAGTGACCATCAGAGTTACAATCCATCTGAGCGGTGAGTCCTTCCCCAGTCTGTCAGTGCACGCCCATCCAGTCAAGGTGTGAACAGCGTCTGGCTCCTTCATTGAAGGTCAGGCCCCAGGAGACTCCAGTCTTAGCTCTGCTGGTGTGTGCAAGCGAGCTGCGCGTCTCTGTGCTTGCACGGATTTCCTTCCCCTCCAGGGCAGGCTAACACCCCAAACCCCTTGGGAAAAGTTCCAGCTCCGGCTTCGTATGGTATCCACGTTCCTTCTATGCAGCCCACTTGGTGCCAGGTTGCACCAGCCACACACTGATCAGGTGGCCATGTCCCAGAGAGGCCCAGTGAGGCTTGAAAGGCATCTTCCTTGTTTCTTCAGTGTGCGTGAGTGCGCGCGCTCCCCACACACATCCCTCAGTTACCTGCTCTGGCTCTGCGGTTACGGGGCTTTGAACGCTGCGCCGTATTTGACACGGTACTTGTTTATGCTTACAAAGTGCAGGGTCTCTGTGTCACAGGTGGTGGTACAGGGCACCAGGCCCTCCAGCCCCTCACCCATGAGCCACTTGCTGGTCTCTGCTGCCATCTCACGGGGCACGTGCTCCTTGGTCCATTTGTCCACCCAGGCCTGGAACCTCTGATGTAGCCGCTTGCTCACACGCTCATGGGACTGCGAAAGAGAATAAAAAAATTGTGAACTAAGACAAAAAACAAACAAATAAAACCAAAAAACCCCTCTTCAAATACAAAGCCTAATTTTCTCCTCAAGTAGCAGGGGAAAAGATGTGCGGTCAAGCCTTTGATACTACTGGTTAGTTAGGAGTCTCTGTTTAAAGAAGAAAATTGAAAAGAGGCTAAGAATACAGAGTAGGTGCAGAATTGGAGCCCATAAAGCCCCTAAAGAAATGTCGACACGGGGCGCCTGGGTGGCTCAGTGGGTTAAGCCGCTGCCTTCGGCTCAGGTCATGATCTCAGGGTCCTGGGATCGAGTCCCGCATCGGGCTCTCTGCTGAGCAGGGAGCCTGCTCCCTCCTCTCTCTCCACCTGCCTCTCTCTCTACTTGTGATCTCTCTCTGTCAAATAAATAAATAAAATCTTTAAAAAAAAAAAAAAGAAATGTCGACACAGGGTCTTAGCAGAACGAGCTCAGTAGTTCTCATTTTTAGCATTCATTAGTATCAACTAGGGAACCTGATAAAAATACAGATTTCCTCGTTTTCGTCAATCTGAAATTTTTTTTTTAAAGATTTTATTTATTTGACAGAGATCACAAGTAGGCAGAGAGGCAGGTTGGGGGTGGGGAGCAGGCTCCCCACTGAGCAGAGAGCCCGATGCAGGGCTCAATCCCAGGACCCCGGGATCATGACGTGAGCCTAAGGCAGAGGCTCTAACCCACTGAGCTACCCAGGTGCCCCAATCTGAGTTTTTAAACTAGCAGCCCAGATGCCTCTAATGTACCCGAATGAGACACAATGAGTTGCAGCTATAAGGTCCTTCTGTCAGCATGACCATATTCCACTTCTAAGTAAGACGGCACAAGGCAAAGGGCTTAAAACCCACTTTTCCTTCACGGTTATTACCCTGCCCTGCCCAGCAGGGCATGGGGCACAGCAGATCTCCAGGGGAGGTTTATGTTCCTACCTACCCAGCCACCAAATATCTACCAATGCCTATGTGTGAGGCAGAGGAGGAATGCCAAGATGAATTCGGTGCTACCCAGCTCCTGGAATAATCTGCACCAGACCCACAACACACAGCGTCATGAGGGAAATCTATTAAATCACCTGTCCAACTTTTCCCACTTGAATGACCTCTAGTCCTTTCACACTTCACCAGTCCCAAACACAGTGCTGGATGTGCCCCCAACCCCCTTCCTATCAACAGATTATGCCCCTAAACTGCCCGTTTTCTCAAGCAGAAACAAAACCAAAACCAAAACAAGACCAGGCATCATCCTTGATGTTCTCTTTTCTCTTACCCTCCCACGTCTATCTGATCATTACCGCATCCTGACAACTCTATACCCAAATTGTACCTCTGATCTAATTCTTAGAATTCCTGTTAGCCCGGGTCACCATCACATCCCACTTGGACAAGAGCAGTCTTTTGAGCATTCTTTGCCTTTCCAACTTCATGCCCCAAATCATCCCCACTGGGATGAACAGCAGTCCAAGCCATCCTGTCAACAACATCCCCAAGTACTGCAAACAAAATCCAAACCATGGTCTACGAGACTAGTGATGAGGTCTCTGCCCACCCTCCCTCTGGCTCAAGCCACGCTGATGCTTCTGGTTTTTCACACATGCCGAGTCCTTTCCTCCCTTCTGGCATTGCATTTTCTGGTTTCCTTCATCTAGAAAGCACTAACCCTCAACTCCTCACCAAGGTACATCCTGGTCGTTGTTAAAAACATCCTGGTCGTTGTTCCAACCTCAAGGGTCATCTCCTAAGGGAAGTCTGCCCCCACACAAACAGGGCCTGCATGCCAGCTACCCACAATCGCCTCACCTAGTTTCTCTCCTTCATTGTGCGTATCACACCATTTCATATGCTCTACTTCATAGCTGTGCCCCAGGGCCCGGCACAATCCTGCTCCAAAACTACACCAGAAAGCTTTCACAATCAGGATGGCATGCAAGAACAGACAGAATTCATAAGCAATACCACGTGAAATGCCAAAACTGGGAGGAGCTTTGCTGAGGAGGTGCCACTGGCTGCTGTGGGTTGAACTGTGTCCCCTGCATATCACTGTGTTGAGTCCTCCTGTCTGTACCTCAGATTGTGACCTAACTTAGAAATAAAGTTGTTGCAGATGTAGTCAGTTAAGATACAGTCAGACGATAGGAAGGTGGATCTAGAGTCCAGTATGACCAGGCCCTGAAAGGGGACACTGGACACAGGCACACAGGGAAAAAATGCTGTGTGAAGCAGATGAGGGCATGGGAAAGATTCTCCCTCCCAGCCCTGGTTCGAACCAACTCTGCCACACATCAATTTTTGACTTTTAGCCTCCAGAACTGTAGGACAATAAATTTCTGTTGTTTGAGGCACATGGTCTGCGGACCTTCCTGCTGACATCTTTAACAGACTAATATATCTGCTTACTCAGCAACTCACCACTCACAACAAGCGGTGGTTTTCAGAAAGGGAGAGAAACAACCAGGACCCCGCGGTAGCCCTGGGCCCGGCAAGGGAGGAAGGACGCGGAAACAGTCCGCGACTGGTTCTCACCTGATGAGCCCGGAGCAAGGCTGTTCTCCGGTACATGTAGTCCTCTGACTTGATCACGTACACCATCTTGTAGGAGTTCAGCTTGAATCTACACTCCAGTTTATCCAGGCTATCCACATTCTCCATGGTCTTCTTGCTGTTTCCTTCCTTCCCTTCCTTTTCCTGCTGTTCCCGACCACGCTGACATTTCCGGATTCGCCTCAGATTCCTACGGAGCAGAGAAGCTCTACAGGATCAGAGCTCGCCCAGATGCGACTTCCCATGAGTCCCCTCAAAGGGGTTCTCCTTGTCATATGCCTTTTTAGCACTTATCATAATTTTAGTTACATAACCAGATACACACACACACACACACACACACACACACACACTTTTTAGTTACATATAGTTTTATATTTTTAAAAATATATATACTTTATATATACTTTTAGTGTACATATATATATATATATACACACACACACACATACACTCTAAACTTAGTTATATATATTAACTATACATCTTTCTCTCCAATGGTTTCATTGTTAAAAAAAAAAAGTTTCAAATGCAGAGATACACAGAGTAAAAGGCAGAAATCTTCAACCTCTCCTACCCCAGATTCTCTGAATCCCACATGCCCCAGGAGAGGTGGGCACTGACAGCAGTTTTGATTTTAAACCTCCTAAGCCTCTTGGAATTCACATACATAATCACTCCCTACAGTTCTGCTTTGGGATTTTTTTTTTTTTTTTTAAGATTTTTATTTATTTATTTATTTGACAGAGAGAGAGATCACAAGTAGACGGAGAGGCAGGCAGAGAGAGAGAGAGAGGGAAGCAGGCTCCCTGCCGAGCAGAGAGCCCGATGCGGGCCTCGATCCCAGGACCCTGAGATCATGACCTGAGCCGAAGGCAGTGGCTTAACCCACTGAGCCACCCAGGCGCCCTGCTTTGGGATGTTTTTAAAGACTAAAGATCATACTATATATTTTATTATTCTCCGTTTTTCACTTAATGCAAAGATTTCTTTCATTTCACCAAATATTTGTCACATTCTCTTGATCTGCTGCCTTAACTAAAACATTCCTTAAAAGGAACCAGTAAGGGCTCCTCACCCGAACCACGGAGCAAAGATGATTATTCGAATGCCTATTTTTTCAATTCCCCCCAAAGACGGTACATAACTCCTATATCTTTTATACATATAGTTAAGAGGACAATTCACATGAATGGATGCCCTGGAAGGTATTTAAAGCTGAATTCTCTCCAAAAGCAAGCAGAAGAAAGCTTGTCAGCCAGACAGTTACACTGTTGCTAACACTTTGCTATGGCAACAAACATTGCTTCAGCGAGTATCTGGTATACATGTATTTCTGGAGGCCTGCAGTTCCTTGGTCCAAGGACCCTTGGGGGCCCCCAAACCCCCTTTCAGGAGATCTACTATTTTCATAATAATACTAAAACATAAAAATACTGAAACATATATAAAAAATTTTTTTTCCTATGTTAACATTTACACCGGCAGTACAAAAGTAATGGTGAATAAAAATGCTGGTGGCACCAAAATGTCCTTAGAAACCTTTATATTCTTCTCAGGCCGTGTTCTGGCAATTAAAAGAGGAAAGTTGAGGGTGCCTGGGTGGCTCAGTCAGTTAAGCATCTGCCTTTGGCTAATGTCATGATCCCAGGGTCCTGGTGATTGAGCCCTAAGTTGGGCTCCCGGCTCAGCGAGGAGTCTGTTTCTCCCTCTGCTCCTCACCCTGCTCATGCTCTCCCTCTCTCTCTCTCTGAATAAATAAATCTTTAAAAAATGTAACCTGGGGCGCCTGGGTGGCTCAGTGGGTTAAGCCACTGCCTTCGGCTCAGGTCATGATCTCAGGGTCCTGGGATCGAGTCCCACATCGGGTTCTCTGCTCAGCAGGGAGCCTGCTTCCCTTCCTCTCTCTCTGCCTGCCTCTCTGCCTACTTGTGATCTCTCTCTCTGTCAAATAAATAAATAATAAAATCTTTTAAAAAAAATTAAAAAAATAAAAAATGTAACCTGATATAATCCACATTAAAAACTTTCTGGAATATTCAGTCTCTAAGAAAATCTTTAAAAAAAAAAATGAGGAAAGCTGGTTTCACTTAAGAATGTACATGATGGGGGCACCTGGGTGGCTCAGTCAGTTAAGTGTTCAACTCTTGGTTTCAGCTCAGGTCATGATCTCACGGTGAATCAGCACAGAGTCTGTTTAAGTTTCTCTCTCCCTCTGCTTCAGCTCCTCCCTGCAGCCCTCTCTCTCAAATAAAAAAATCTTTTTAAAAAAAAAAGACTTTATTTACTTATTTGCCAGAGAGAGAGAGAGAGCACAAGCAGGGGGAGCCGCAGGCAGAGGGAGAAGCAGGCCCCTTGCTGAGCAGGGAGCCTGATGCGGGACTTGATGCCACGACCCTGAGCCAAAGGCAGACGTGTAACCAACTGAGCAACCTAGGCATCCCTAAAAAAATAAATCTAAATCTTAAAAAAAAAAAAAAAAATCCTTGATGAAGCAATAAACATATTTTGTCAAATCCTAGTCCCTTAGTATACATCCTTTTAATATGCTGTGTGTTAAAATGGGAACTACACATACGGCACCGTAGTGTGCCAAAGCACTGCCCGAATGGGAAATGGGTCACTATTTTTACCTGAAGGAACAACGGACTAACCATCCTGGAGTACTGGCAGCTATTTTTTCAAAAAATGAACAATAAAGGGGGCGCCTGAGTGGCTCAGTCGGTTGAGTGTGGGACTACTTGGTTTTGGCTCAGGTCATGACTAAGGGTCATGGGATGGAGCCTGGAGACCAGGGCTGGGGTTCCATACTCAGCGGGGAGTCTGCTGGAGAGTCCCTTCCTCTCCCTATTCCCCTCCCCTGTTCATGCACTCCCCCTTCCTGTAAATAATTAAATCTTCAAAAAAAGTGTTACCTGATATAAACCACATAAACAAAAGCTTTTTGAAATATTCAGTCTCTAAAAATGTAAGGGCTCTCCAGGCCAAAAAGACTGAGAACCTCAGCTCCAATAGCTGTTAAAGCAAATTATTAGAAACCAAAGTTATAAGGTAAAGTTCCCATACATTTTTATTGCCCTGGCCCCAGAATGATGGTATCAATTAATATTTTCCCCACAGAATATGAAAGTGCTTTCCTAGCCCACACCCTCCACAGCACAGGTTATAAATCTTTTAAAAACTTGGCCAACCTGGTGAGAAATACGCGGTATGCTTACTGTACTACTCCATAACCCTAGAGACTAAGCCTGTTTTGCTGAAGAGAGGCCTGGCACACAACAGCTGCTCCAATGTCTGCCAAATGGATCAAGGAATGAAGAGGCTGGCAGGACCCTTTTGGCTCACACCCCCCTTCTCCATGTTCTGATTAGAACTCAGTCTAATAATAAGAACAACACAGATCTTCCTTGACTTAGGGGTTACAGCCCGATGAGATGTTGAAAATATTTTAAGTCAAAAGTGCATTTTAGGGGCACCTGGGTGGCTCACTGGGTTAAGCCTCTGCCTTCAGCTCAGGTCATGATCCCAGGATCCTGGGATCGAGCCCCCAGTCGGGCTCTCTAAAGTGTAACAACTACAATCAAGAATCACTACATAGGGGCCGCTGGGTGGCTCAGTGGGTTGAGCCTCTGTCTTCTGCTTGGATCATGATCTCAGGGTCCTGGGATTAAGCCCTGCATCGGGCTCTCTGCTCGGCAGGGAGCCTGCTTCCCCCCCCCCCCCTCTGCCTCTCTGTCTACTTGTGATCTCTGTCTGTCAAATAAATAAATAAAAATCTTTAAAAGATTTAAAAAAAAAAAAGTGCATTTTATCCCTAACCTACTGAATGAGCATCACAGCCTAGGCTAGCCCACTTCAAAGTGCTCGGAAGACACTTTAGCCTACTACTGGTCAACATCCTCTACCGCAAAGCCTATTTTATAATAAAGTGCTGCATATGTCATGTAGTTTATTGACTACTGACTGGAATATGCAAACAAAGGGGCTGGATGGACAGAGCACAGTGCTAAGCATGTCAGCTCTTGCCCCTCGTGCTCCTGAGGCTGACTGGGAGCTGCAGCCCCTGCCCAGCATTGTAAGACGACCGCACCACAGATTGCTAGCCTGGGAAAAGACCCAATTCCAAATTCAAAATGGCTTCTAGTGAGTGTGTCTTGCTTTTGTATCATTGCAAAGTCCAAAAATCATTTAAGTCCAACTATCCTAAGTGGGGGACCATCTGTATTGGGATAATACCTTTCTGGAAACCTAAGACCTGGGATTTCAATTCTGAGTTTCTGGGAAGGAAGAAAGCTACTCTACTACAGCACAACCTTTTTTCTACTTCTGCAACTCCATTCTCATCCTCACAGGACCAACAATACACTGCCCATAAATAGAGAGGACATTTTTAAAATTCTGTGAAGTGAATATAGCAGACTTAAGACTGCTATCTTTTATGGGTTCTTTCTACTATCTTCAAAAGACTCTACTTCATTATTTTTAAAAAATGTAATTCTAGTATAGTTAACTACACAGTGTTGTATTAGTTGCAAGTATACAAAACAGTGATTCAACACTTCCAGACATCACCCAGTGCTCATCATGACAAGTGCACTCCTTAATCCCCATCACCTATGTCACCACCACCCCCACCTCTGGTGACCATCAGTTTGTTCTCTATAGTTAAACGAGTCTGTTTCTTGGTTTGTCTCTTCCTTTCCCTGTGGCTGGTTTCTTCAATTCCACATATGAGTGATATCATATGGTACTTGTTTTTCTCTGACTTACTTCATTTGGCATAAACTCTAGAATACTCTCTACCTACACCCATGTTGTTGCAAATGCCAAGATTTCATTGCTTCTTATGGCTGAGTAATATTCCATTGTATGTCACACCCCATCTTCTTTATCCATCCATCTATCGATGGACACTTAGGCTACAGAAGTATCTTGGCTATTAGAGATAATGCTGCTCTAAACATAGGGGTGCATGTAGCCCTCTGACCTTTTTGGATGCTATGGGGTAAATTCCCAGTAGTGCAATTCCTGAATCATGGGGTAGTTCTATTTTTAACTTTCTGAGGAACCTCTATACTGTCTTCCACAGTGGCTGCACCAGTTTGCATTCCCACCAACAGTGCAAGAGGGTTCCTTTTTCTCCACATCCTTGCCAGCATGATGTTTCTTCTGTTTTTGATGTTAGCCATTCTGACAGGTGTTAAGACAATGTCTTATTGTAGTTTGGATTTGCATTTCCCTGATGATCAGTGATGTTCAGTACCTTTTCATGTTACCTGTCGGCAATGTCTGTTCATGTCTTCTGCCTTTTTTTTTTTTTAAGATTTGAGAGAGAGAGGAAGACTGAGCAAGTCAGTGCACCCATGTGTCGTGTTGAGGGGAGGGCAGAAGGAGAGAGAAAATCTCAAAGGAGATTCCCTGCTGAGTGTGGAGCCAGACACAGGGCTTGATCTCATGACCCTATGATCATGACCTGAGCGGAAATCAAGAGTCGGACGCTTTACATACTGAGCCATCCAGGTGCCTCCTGCCCATTTTTAATTGGATTACTTGGTTTTGGGAGGTGTTGAGTTGTGTAAGTACTTTATATATTTTGGATACTAACTCTTTATCAGATACATCATTGGCAAATATCTTCTCCCAAAACAGCATGGAGGTTCCTCAAAAAGTTGAAAATAGAGCTACCCCATGACCCAGCAATTGCACTACTGGGTATTTACCCTAAAGACACAAATGTAGTGATCCGAAGGGGCACGTGTACCCGAATGTTTATAGCAGCAATGTCCAAAATAGCCAAACTATGGAAAGAACCTAGATATCCATCAACAGATGAATGCATAAAGAATATGTGGTATATATATATACACTGGAATACTATGCAGCCATCAAAAGAAATAAAATTTTGCCATTTGCGACGACAGGGGTGGAACTAGAGGGTATTACGCTTAGCGAAATAAGTCAATCCGAGAAAGACAACTATCATATGATCTCTCTGATATAGGAATTTGAGAGGCAGGGCGGGGGGGTTATAGGGGTAGGGAAGGAAAAATGAAACAAGATGGGATCGGGAGGGAGAAATCCATAAGAGATTCTTAATCTCACGAAACAAACTGAGGGTTGCCGGCTGGGCAGGGGTAGGGAGAGGGTGGACGGATTATGGACATTGTGGAGGGTATGTGCTATGGTGAGTTCTGTGAAGTGTGTAAGCCTGATGATTCACAGACCTGTACCCCTGGGGCAAATAATACACTAATAATACATTATATGTTAATAAAAAAATTTTAAAAATTAAAAAGATTTTCTCCCATTCTGTAAGTTGCCTTTTAGCTCTGCTGATTATTTCCATTGCTGTGCAGAGCTTTTTATTTTTATATAGTCCCAAGAATTTATGTGTTCCTTGCCTCAGGAAACTTATCTAGAAAAATGTTGCTACAGCCGAAGTCAAAGAAATTACTGCCTATGCTCTAGGATTTTTATGGTTCCAGGTCTCACCATGTAGGTCTTTAAAACCCATTCTGAATTTATTTTTGTATATGGTATACAAGTGGTCCACTTCCATTCTTTTGCATATAGCTGACCAGTTTTCCCAACACCATTTGTTGAAGAGACTGTCTTATTCCCATTGGATAATCTTTCTTGTTCTGTCAAAGATTAACTGACCACATAAATCGTGGTCAGTTTTCTATTCTGACTGGGTTTTCTATTTTGTTCTATTGATCTACGTGTCTACTTTTGTGCCAGTACCATACTGTTTTCATTACTACAGCTTTATAACATAACTTCAAGTCCAGAGTTGTGATGCCTCCAGCTTTGCTTTTCTTTTTCAAGATTTGGCTACTGGGGGTCTTCTGTGGTTCCACACAAATTTTAGGATTATTTGCTCTAGATTTGTGAAGAATCCTGGTGGTTTATTGGTATGTATTGCATTAAATGTGTAGACTGCACTGGGTAGCGTAAGCATTACAATATTTCTGCTTCCAATCCATGACCATGGAATGTATTTCCATTTCTTTGTCTTCTTTAATTTTTATCATCAGTGTTTTATAATTTCCAGAGTACAGTCTTTCACCTCTTCAGTTACATATATTCCTCGGTATCTTATTATTTTTGGTAAGACTGCTGTCAAGGTTGTCACTTAGCTGGGTTCTGGAATCTTGGATTTTGCGAGTTTCCACCATTCCTTAAGCATTAAAAGAGGCTCAATGTACCTAAACTGTTCACAGAAATATGTGGTTTCATCTGAAAACCTGCTTTCTTTCTGGGAGTCTGGAATTTTGGTACGTGCTAGGCAGACAGTGCCTACATGACTATCACCCAATAAAAAACCCAGCACTGAGTCTCCTAATGAGCTTCCCTGGTAGACAGAGTTTCGAACATACTGTCATTTGTTGCTTGGAGGAATTAGGAGCGTCCCGTGTGACTGCAATGGAAGACGGCTCCTGGAAACTTGCACCGGGTTTCCTGTGACTTTGTCACACACACCTTTTCCCCATGCTAAATCCCCAGATTTAGCTCTGTACTCTTTCGCTATAACGAGTCATCACTGTGAGTACGACTACATGCTGAGTCCTGTGAGGATTCCTCATGAATCATCAAGATTTAGACCGACACACACTCCTATCCAACCCAGGAAAGTTACCGCTGATTCTTGAAAGCTCTCACTTCTCTGATGCCTTGGGGCACATGCTGCAGGTAAGCTCATGCATGAACAGCCATAGAAACCTTGAATTAGTGTCCTTGCTGATCAGCAGACAGAACAACAAACTGAGTAAGCGAAAACCAAGGATCTGAAAGTCATTTAACTTTGTGTTCCTCATCCCTGTGCAAGTATATGCTGCTAATGTGTGACTCAGTTCACTCACCTTGGGAGAAATACTGGTTTCCGTGCCAGGTGCTCACGAAGCTCGGGAGAGGTAGTATCAGAATTCATGTATCGCTCCACATAGTCCGACCAGCGCTAGGGTTATAAACACAAGATGGGGGTGGAGAGAGAGTACAAACACCAGACTCCATCCTCCTTAGGTAGTCTAGCAAATTCTAGGACTAAATTGTCAGAAACCCTTAAATTTTAACATCAAAAAGATCTTTCCATAATGACATGCCGTTACTTGGTGTTGACATACAGCTTTAAATTCCTGTTATGGAACAAAACCCAAAGTTTGTCCAAGATACTTTAAAAGTTACCAGAAGTTGTAAATGGGTAGAAACTGGCTCACTGACAAATTTTATTTCCCCACAGACGGTTTTGTTAAAGAATAAAACATACAGTGGCAAATGTCTGAAAATCAGTATCTTTCACATTAAAATCTGGATTTCTGGCATCTCAAAAAAATTTTTTTTAAAAGATCCGGCAACCAGGAGCCAATATTCCCACAGAACAACCATCTCCCTTCCATGGCCCCTCAACATCACACACGGGGCTTCCGTCTCTCGTTAACTTTACCTGCTAGGCCAGCCCACTCTATGGAGCCGAGAACTCTTGGCTTCATCAGTCCCAATAAAGAGTAAACATGACACAAAATCGACATGATACTGGCCAATGACCTCATCTGTTGTTTCTTATACTTTACGAAAAACAGGAAAGGTGCCAACCATGAGAGTCCTGAAAGATGCCTTTACTGATGGCGGGTGATGGCCATCAACGCTAAGTACCTACCACGAGGCGGCCCTTCCCTTCCACTGAATACATACATGGCTGGAATGGCCTGTACTTGAAGCATCAGGCTCTGACCTGTAATAGGCCTGAGGCTGTCCTGACCTTCTAAGACCATCACTAGGCAGTCTCAGGATAGGATGGCTCTCTAAGCACACAGTTTCTGCAACATACTTGTCCATACCTCTGCTTCTACAGGGTCATCCGAGTTCTCCTCTTCTGTGTCCAGGAGCTCAATGGTCAGCTGAACCTGGCCCTGGCTCTGAATAAACATAAGCTGCAAATAAGAAACCAGGATGTAAACAAAAGACCATCTCCTCCAAAACTATAACCTAGCTGCTAAGGGTTGGGAGGTTGGGAGGAAATAGTTATAAAGCTCCATTCACTCTAATTGAAGAGATGAGGCAGGTGCTCCAAAGTTTAGGACGCAGGTGATAAAAAAGGCCAAAGTCCAATCTTCCTACCAGCGCAATGAAAGGCTAGAGCAAAAAGTATGATTTCTTGTCTCACACCTCCTGTATTAGCTGAGCAATAATCAATATACGAGTGTTTCAAACTTACTTTGTTCAGTGGAAAGAAATAGGACATAAAGCCAGAACCATAAAATGTCAATGCCTTTTTACCTGATACCCTCGTTTCTGGAACTTAATACAAAAAATGTTGAGCCAATAGCATGAAAGAAAAAAAAGAAGGGAAGGAAAGGAAAGGAGGAAGGAAAGAGAAACTTCTTTAACTAAAGTGAAGTGGAAAACATCAAACCCAACAGAGAGCAGCAATCAATTCTACTGCCATAAAGATTACTACACAAGGGGGCACCTGGCTGGCTCAGTTGTAGAGCATGTGACAGTCGATCTCTGGACTTCAAGTTTGAGCCCCACATTAGATGCACAGATTATTTAAAAATAAATAAAATAAAATAAAATAAAAAGACTACCCAAGCCATCATACACACTGTGGCCTAAGGAACACAAAGCATCAACATATTAACAAAGTTATCTGCTATAACGGTTATCAATCATATTAAAAGTTCTTAAAATTCTGAGTTTCAACATTTGTATGATTTTTTTTTTTTTTAATTCGTATTTAAAAGCAACACACCGGGGCACCTAGGTGGCTCAGTGGGTTGAGCCTCTGCCTTCGGCTCAGGTCATGGTCTCAGGGTCCTGGGGATGGAGCCCCGCATTGGGAGTGGGGGGGGGGGTCTAAGCTCAGCGGGGAGCCTGCTTCCCCCACCCCTGCCTGCCTCTCTGCCAACTTGTCATCTTTGTCTGTCAAATAAATAAATAAAATCTTTAAAAAAAAAAAAAAAAAGGCAGTACACTGGTTAGAGGCTAAAACAAGTCATGCTTTGCATAAAAGAACTATCAAATGGTGGTGGCACATGTGACTTCCCCTGTCAGAATCCCAAGATTTTCAATGCTGTTATCCTAACGGCTTACTGCACATAAGATCTCTGTCCGAATCACATGGAGAAGATCAAAGCTTACAAGAAGGCTTGAGAATCATCTATTTCAACCTTCTGCATTTTACACAGGAAAAAATTTAGAGTTCTCACTTCTCAAGGCCACACAGTCAGTAAGTAAATAGGACCAGAAGCCAGTTCTGGTTCCCAGTATTCTTCCAGAGAAGCTTTAAAAATTCCAACCTGCTAGTAAAATGTAAAACATGACAAGAGCGTAATACATGCAACATAAATACAAATATAGTTACTTCCAAAACAGATATGAAAAAACTGTCCCTAGGAGTTTGCTTTTCCCCACCCAATCCAGGATGACCTAGAGTGTCAAGATTTATCCTACTGCTTAAGGAAATAAAATTTAAGAAAATCAAATTAAAGTGATACTGAGAAGACTGTCTCCTCTCTACTTAAAACTGAACTTAACTGCACCCCCCAAGAGCTTAGAGCCCGATGTAGGGCTCAATCCCAGGATCCTGGGATCATGACCTGAGCCGAAGGCAGAGGCTTTTAATCCACTGAGCCACCCAGGAGCCCCAGAGAAAACCCTATTTTTTTTTTAATTTTTTTTTTTTTTAGATTTTATTTATTTATTTGACAGAGATCACAAGTAGGCAGAGAAGCAGACAGAGAGAGAGGAGGAAGCAGGCTCCCTGCTGAGCAAGGAGCACGATGCGGGGCTAGATCCCAGGACTCTGGGATCATGATCTGAGCTAAAGGCAGAGGCTCTAACCTACTGAGCCACCCAGGCGCCCTGAAAACCCTATTTTTAAAAGTACATAAAAAGAACCAAACAGCCCTCCCAAACACAGGGTGAAGGATATGAATAAGCAATATACAGAAAAGGAAGCAGAAATGGGCAATGGCAGAGAACAGGGAAATACGAATCAGAATAATATAGTTTTCTAGCTACCCAAATGGCCAAAATAAAGAAGTTTGATAACCCAGTGTTAACTAAAGATGGGGAAATGAATGCTCTTATGGAAGTGCACCCTAGGGGAGCCTAGGTGGCTCAGTCAGTTGAGCATTGGGCTCTCGATTTCGCTCAGGTCATGATCTCAGGGTTGTGAGATCAAGCCCTCCACTAGGCTTGGGCTGAGCATGGAGCCTGCTTAAGAATTTCTCTCCATGAGGGCGCCTGGGTGGCTCAGTGGGTTAAAGCCTCTGCCTTCGGCTCGGGTCATGATCCCAGGGTCCTGGGATCGAGCCCCACATTGGGTTCTCTGCTCAGCGGGGAGCCTGCTTCCTCCTCTCTCTGCCTGCCTCTCTGCCTACTTGTGATCTCCATCTGTCAAATAAATAAATAAAATCTTAAAAAAAAAAAATTTCTCTCCAGGATGCTTAGGTGGCTCAGTTGGTTGGGCGTCTGCCTTCGGCTCAGGTCATGATCTCAGGGTCCTGGGATCGAGTCCCACACCGGGGTCCCTGCTTGGCTGGGAGTCTGCTTCTCCCTCTCCCTCTCCTCCTCACCTCTGCTTGTGCACACTCGCTCTCTCTCTCTCTGACAAATAAATAAATCTTAGAAAAAAAAACTCTCTCGCCCTCTGCCCTTGCCACCACTCATGTGCTCTCTCAAAATACATACATACATAAAATCTTTAAGAAAAGACAAGACGGGTACACTAGTATATATAGCCTGTGGCTGGAGAGAGTGAAATGGTATTCTCCATTAAAATGTAACATTCTGGGGCGCCTGGGTGGCTCAGTGGGTAAAGCCTCTGCCTTCGGCTCAGGTCATGATCCCAGAGTCCTGGGATCAGGTCCTGCATCAGGCTCTCTGCTGAGCAGGGAGCCTGCTTCTCCGTCTCTCTCTGCCTGTCTCTCTGCCTACTTGTGATCTCTCTCTCTCTCTCTCTGTCAAATAAATAAATAAATAAAAATCTTTAAAAAATAATAGTAAAAAAAAAAAAAAGTAACATTCAGGGATGCCTGGGTGGCTCAGTTGTTAAGCATCTGCCCTCGGCTCAGGTCATGATCCCAGGGCCCTGGGATTGAGCCTCACACTGGGGTCCCTGCTCAGCGGGAAGCCTGCTTCTCCCTCTCCCACTTCCCCTCCTTGTATTCCCTCCCCCACTTTCTCTCTCTCTGTCAAATAAATAAATAAAATCTTTAAAATATAAAATAAAATAATGTAACATTCAGGGATACTTGGCCAGCTCAGTTGGTGGAGTGTGTGACTTGTGATCTCAGGGTCCTGAGTTCATGCCCCACATTGGGTGTGGAGCCTACTTTAAAAAAAAAAAAAAAAAAAATTGAAAGAATATATATATATTTAGTTAGTTATTTAAAATGTAAAATACGCACATCCTTTGACCCAGTGATTTCATTTCTTGGTCCCCACCTCAAATTCTAACATATGGATTACAATTAACATAAGCACTAGGATACAAGCAGCAGGATATAGCACTATATGAGAAAGTAAAAAATGTAAATTGTTTCAATGTTCATCCTGAAGGGAATGATTTTTTTTAAAAGATTTTATTTATCTAAGAGACAGACAGAGAAAAAGGGTGAGCATGGGGAGGGCAGAGGGAGAGAGAGAATCTCAAGCAGACTCCACACTGAGTGTGAGACAGATATGGGACTCAATCTCACGACCCCAAGATCATGACCTGAGCTGAAATCAGGAGTCAGGTGCTTAACTGAGCCACCCGGGTGTCCCAGGAATGACTGTTTTTAAACCTATGGTACATTTTTAAATTATGGTACATTTTTACTCTTAAGTACAACAAAGCAGTTGAAAAAATGAACTCAGTCTATATAAACCAAAACAGAGAAATTCTAAACCATACTAAGTGAAAAAACCACAATGTAGAATATATATACTAATGTCATTTATTTCATATACATACACGTATGTATGTAAAGGCACAGAAGAGGGTCTGAATGGATACGGAGAGCCAAACGTCGCTGAGTTCTTAAAAAGCAGTGTACAATGTACAGAGAAACAAAATAGAGAGGAGGCTGGGACTCAGGGTTGGGCAGGGGATCTGAAGGGCTGCTTATGCTTAATGTTAATCCTATCAAATTTTATTCTCCACATGCACATTTTAAAGGATCACTGACATGATATAATTTTTTTGCTTATTAAGTCTTTGTTTTTGCTATTCCGGCTGCTACTCTGAAAACTATTCTTATCCATAGGGTGAGTCTATCCATCCCTTCACAGGCCTTCACCACGCAATGTAATCCATTGTTAAGTCACTGTGCTTGGGGATGGTAATTCTGCTCCCCACGAAACAACACACACTGAACTTCTAACAAACATTTATAGGTTTAAAACTCAGAAGAAGAAGAAAAAAAAAACAAAAACCAACCCTGAAAAGCTTAGGAAATGTGCTCTGTCCTGCGAAGAGTGCAGGTGATAGACTAGAAACTACAGAAACAGCTGAAAGTAGAAGCAGACAACAAGTGGACAATCTGGGGTCAGACCAGTCAAGTACACAGAACACACCCAATAAGGATATGTTAGCTCTCTCTGCTCGGCCAACTACAAACCTTATTCTGGGCCCCTGGAACCTGCCCTTCTTATGTAAATACATACAAGTTTTGTTCATTACATCTCTGCAGTCATAGTACACATAGTTTTATTTCCTTTCACCTGATGTAGTATTTTTATAATTTATGATTAACTATTACTAGCTGCAAAATATGCCACCTGGCATTCACACAATGGGCTGCTAGTAACCATTCCCACAGTGGGCTGTATATCTAGGTCATTCCCAACTATTTGCTTTATTAACTAGCAACAACAGTGCAGTAACGGTGGAAAATGGAACAACCTAAATGCCCAGCAAGATAGTCACAATCCTCCATAAAATAGGAAAAGATGAAGACCCAGGTGTTGCTAAGTGAGCTAAATAAGTTACAGACCATTCTGCCCGGTATACTCGTTTTCAAATCCAATAAAAGCACAGAAAAGTCTACAAATGTGTCATCAGTAATTATTTCTAGGAAACACTACAGGTGATGATTTCCCCTTTTCTCTGCATTTCCTATCTTTTCTACAAGGATCATGGATTATGTGTATTAGCATATATATTTATTTAAAATTTTTTGGTGGTCTCTACTCCTAATGTGGGGCTCGAACTCATGACCCTGAGATCAAAAGTTATATGCTCTTCCAAATGCACCAGCCAGGTGCCCTTCTGTACTAACATTTTTAAACAAAGCATTATAATATTTACAAAGCATTATACTACTAAAAATACTCAGAGAGAAAAGAACAGAATACAAAATTGTAGAAATCATATATAACAACTTTTTAAAATATAAGAAAGTAACAGATCATCCATGGGAGAATTTACTTCCACTTTTCCATGTTTTTCATTCCCTCCAGTGAGCTCAGAGGAACTCTAAGAAGTTCCAGGAGTGGCATCACGGCATCAAAGCATCCTGATACGGCTTTGATTTCTGATGGAGATCATTCCAACAACTTATACAGTCACCAGCATGGTCCTGGGGTACATGAGTAACTCTCACCTTAAAGCAATTCTCATCTGACATGAGTTGCTCAGCCTTCCGCTGGTATGTTGACTCCAAAAGACTCCTGGACGTCTGCGTGTTCAGCTGGCCTCCGGTGGCCCCATTATTGTTTTCTGCCAGGTAAAGGTCAGTCACCTGCACACAGATCTCATCACTCACGATGTGCTGCAGCTGGAATCAAGCAAAGACAAGTCATCAGTGAACCAAGAAAATATTTCTCCCTTTGACAGTTCCAGTCACTCAGCTCAGAAAGGTTTTTTGGTTGATTATTTTAGAAAATTAAGCACACAAAACCAGTATTTCATATTCTTGGAGAATAACTAAGCCTAAATCTTCAACAGTATCACTGGTCCTTGAGTAAAGCTTTCCTATCTATTTAAACGCAAAACTGGGGCACCTAGGTAGCTCAGTCGCTTACGTGTCTGTTAGGTTCAGGTCATGATCCCAGGGTCCTAGGATCAAGTCCCATGTGAAGCTCCCTGCTCAGTGGGGAGCCTGCTTTTCCTCTCTCTCCACTTGTGTTCTGTCAAATAAATAAAATCTTAAAAAAAAAAAAAAAGAAGGCAAAAGCATAAGCAGCTCATATTACTGTGCTGCTTATTTCAAGTTTTAAGGAACTGTAAAACAATTTTACATGAAAGAAAATTCTCATGGATTCCTGTTTTTATGGTGCTTCTTTACCATTTACAATTTGCTTTCACTCTCATTCCCATTTGATCTACACAACTACCCTGGGAAGGAGGCTGAAGGGGGTGCCCTGTTACACAGGAGACAAATTTCCATTTTAGATGAGAACACTCACTGTGTGCCAAGGTGAGGACAGGGTCTGTGGAGAACCATGAAAGCAAGATCCCTCTCTATATTCTCAGCCTGAGTACAAAGTCTGACACTCACTAGGTATTCAAGAATTGGCTGCTGAAATCACTTACCTAGGGGTTCTCAGCTGAAGGAACAGAGTTAGAACTAATTTCAAGCTTCCTGACCCCTAGGCCAATATTCTTTCTAATACATTACTTATTTTTCTACATCAGATAAAAAATATAGTACTTAAATTGTAAATGTTTATTGACTCAATTTCAACAAAGGTCAATCACTACTGACTGCTGGTAATTATTGAGAATATGTTGTTGTTCTTTTCTTTTTCCTAAAAATTTTATTTGTCAGAGAGAGAGTGAGCACAAGCAGGGGAAGCGGCAGGCAGAGGGAGAAGCAGGCTCTCTGCCAAACAAGGAGCCCGATGTGGGACTCGATCCCAGGAACCTGAGATTGTGACCTGAGCCGAAGGCAGACGCTCAAGCAACTGAGCCACCCAGGCGCCCCATGACTCTGTTCTTAAACTATCTGATGACTAGAAAGTTGAACCATTTAGAGTTTCCATTTTCACAGGTCATGACTATATTTTTCTTTCTTTTTTAAAGATTTTATTTATTTATTTGACAGAGATCACAAGTAGGCAGAGAGAAGGGCAGAGAGAGAGGAAGGGAAGCAGGCTCCCTGCTAAGCAGAGAGCCCGAAGTGGGGCTCGATCCCAGGACTCTGGGATCATGACCTGAGCGGAAGGCAGAGGCTCTAACCCACTGAGCCACCCAGGCGCCGCCCATGACTATATTTCTATTGTGGAATAAAAATTCCCTCAAATGAAACTTCACTCATAAAAAAATGCCAGAGAATATAAAAAAACATACAAGAAGAAAGCAAAATGTTAACTGCAATATCAATTTGTCTATTTTACTTTAAAATTCTCAAAAACCACTAAGCCATTCTATTTTTAGGAAGATACATCCTTTTTGAAGTGCTAGTAACTATGACAACTACTTATTTTTAACATTTAAAAAAGTCTTAAATGACAAGTATGTGTATTTGTAGATAAATGGACACAGTACAAGGTCAGAAGGGTGACTGATCTGACAGTGGTAGAAAGGCCACCAACTAGAGATGGTTACATTATAATTAGTCCACACAATGGGCTCTCAGGTGGCCAATAAAATAATGCCTATGATAACCTGATAACATAGGGAATAGCTTAAGATACACTGTTGGGGGGTAGGCAGTGTAAAAAAAAGTACATCTAAAGCATGGTCCATACCACGTAGACACTTCTGGTTAAGACCTTCTTGCTGAAATAGACCATGTCACTGACTGGCTATCTGGCCCCTCCTAGAATCTTTGAAAAGGGCAGCCCTATAAAATCAGGGACAAATGGAGAAGCTCACACTCCCAAGCTAGGCTGCTGAGATTCTCCTTCTTGCTAATTTGAAATGACACAGTGAATGTGTTTGGTAGACTTTTTACAGACGAGCATCTAGATAGAAAGGTCAAGCAATGCTGGGGCCAGAGGCACCGCCATGGCAAGCCAAAGCCCCAGGGGGCTGGAGAAGCCTTGAGTACATGGCCAAATGTCCATCTGCAGAGAGAAGCATGAGAATGAAGCAGATTTCCAGAAAGAAGGCATGCAGGAGAAGAAAAAAAACCAAAAGCAAAAAAAAAAAAACACAAAAAAAACCCCCCAAACCCAAAAAACTTCCCAGTACAATCCCTACATTGGCCATTTCCTGAGTTCTGTACTAGGTATCTGTGAGACCACCTACCGTGTTAAGACAAATCTCTATTAAACTACAGCTGATCCTTGAATAACATGAGGGGTGGGACACCAACCCTCCCACACAACTGAAAATCTGCATATAACTTTTGAACCTGCCTCAAACCTAACTAGTCACATACTGTGGCCGATAAGCCTCACTGATAGCAAAAACAGTCAATGAACAAATATTCTGTATGTTATATGTATCATATACCATATTTTTACAATAAAGCTAGAAAGTATTAGGAAAATCCTAAGAGAAAATGCTTTACAGTGCTACGCTGTACTTATTGAGAAGAATCCAAGTGTTAGTGGACCAGCATAGTTCAAAGGCCTGCTGTTCAAGCAGCAGCTGTACTCTGGAAAAGGTAAACGTATGGCTTAACCTTGAAATATATGTTCTACCTCTGGCCAGAAATGAACTCTGGGGGAACATCAAACAGGATAAGGAGAATGAGAGGAAATATGCCTCCAACTGAGGAGTAAGGTGAGAAGCATGAACATATGTTTTAAAAACACTGGATTTGGGGGCGCCTGGGTGGCTCAGTCAGTTAAGCATCTGACTCTTGATTCTGGTTCAGGTTGTGATCGCACAGTTGTGGGAATGAGCCCCACACGTCAGGCTCTGTACTCAGCGTGGAGTCTGCTTGAGATTCTCTCCCTCTGCCCCTCCCCACCCTGCCCCCTGCCACACGCACACGCGTACGTGTGTACACGTGCACGCGTGCTCGCTCTCTCTCTCAAATAAAACCATAAAAAACAACACTGTATTTGGGTTTCTGGACAAAACCTATTTCTTAAAAAGGTTAGACATTATACATTACTGACTCAAAATCATAACCAGGTGCTTTTAATAAATGGATAATTACGCCAGCGCCCGGCTAGCTCAGTCGGTAGAGCATGAGACTCTTAATAAATGGATAATTATATCTACTGTTTCAGAAACCAATCTCAAGCTTATGAAAGTTAATTCTACTGGATTTTTAAAGTTGCTGTGTTGCCAGTGTGAGAGACTTTACTTCCACACTGGAATGCAGAAGCACACGATAACTGGAGTCTTTATTTTACATATATCCAGATTTTCCATATATTTAGATTTGTTTGTATCCACACAATGATTTCCATCAGGAAGGCCTCTTAACGTCTTCAACTTCCAGGAAAAAACCTGAATACCTGACAACCTTCACGAAGATGCCAAGATTCAGTTATGCAAAGTGTTCCTCCTTGACTCTGAGCAGATCCTGCGAAAGGGCGCAGAGCCATGCGTCCTTCCAAAATCAAGGCAAAAAAAAAGCCTGGGTACTTGCAAAGAATTCCATATTTTACTCCAAGAAAACACTGAGCAACAAGTTTTTACTCCCCATAGTGGCAGTGAGGACTCAAGAACTTTCTTTGTCAAGTTTTCACTTTAAAAAAAGTGACACACCAACAACATACTCTGATCCCTTCAGAAATTCAGAAATCAAGGCAAAAGTGGAAACCTGACTATGTGCTATAAATGATCACAGCTGTAAAGAACATATTCACAAGCTCCTAGGGTGCCACAGGAACACACCACAAAACCAACCACGAATCTAAGTCAAGTGGAACCTCAGATAGGGATAGTATTACAGAAGATGTATAGAACCATTCCCGCAGAAGGAACTTTAAAAGTTAAATGAGCATAGTACACAGAATCACCAACACCTCAGACATGGAAGCGCTCCCCGCTGAGAGCTCCCCACTGGGTGATCAGGTAAGAGCTGGGCCAGGACCAGGGCTCGCTCTACATGTAGGCAGCAGGAGAGGGGCAGCACACCTAGGCAGTACTAGGCTCTTTCAACTGTGAGGGGCATACTGAGCAGAGCCAAGGACTCCATTTAGCGGCTGAAGCTCTGTTAACACGAGCAATCCGACATCACGTTAACCTCCCCCTTTCTGCTAGAGAGCCATACGTCCATAAACGTTGCTTGAGCAAACTGCCCTTTTTTCTCCAAGAGAAATCTTGCCTTTTCTCTTTGCCTCATCCATCTTTAGGTAAGGACCTCTTCCCTCACCAAACCTAGCCTCCACCGTGCCCTCACCTGTCTGACAATGCTCTGGATTAGTTTGTCCATGGTGAAGGCAATGTAGGCGTGAATGGTGAACATCTCTCTCAGCGAATCTTCGTATTGCGACGAGTCTATGTTGCCATCGAGCAGGCTCCGCACCATGTCCAGAAAAGCTGGGTAATAATCTTCTACGTCAACATCCACTGTGGGAGAGATGGGAGAGGTAAGGCCTTACCCTGCTATGAAGAGTTCAGGAGAGACATCAGGGTCAAACTCCGAGCTGGCCTAAGGTGCCTCTGATGGAAGAAGCCTGGGTAGTCAAACACACACGCCGCGTCAGCTGTAGGCAGAAGTGCCATCTGACAGGCGCTACAATGGCCAGTGCTGTCTATCAGAGGACAGTGACACTGCAACTTTAATGAGGGCTCTAACACTCTATCCACGCCATAGAAACACTTCATTATAGTACAGTGGGCTCTGCCAGACAGGAGGGCAGAATGTCCCAGGGAAGAAGTTTCTTCAAAAAGTTGTTGGCTCTGGCGCTGAAAGAAGAACCTGCCCTCCCAGCCTGCAGAGAGCATTCCTCACACAGGTCACTTGCTCATAAAGCTATTTCAATGAAGCATGAAGTGCAGATGAGAAAAGGCAGACAGCACCGCACTGGAGCCCTGGGAAACCCCTCAGGAACAGAAAAATAGGAGTGCAAATTAAATCCCCTATGAATAATGAAGTAACCTGCATTTGTCAAAGTCCTTCTGTTTAAAAATGGATTCCCAACGTTGTACTTCACAAATTACATTAAATGATCTATGCTCGCTGCGCATGAATCACCTCAACCAACAGCTAGAATCTTATCAGTTGTTACAGAGACATTCACCTGGCAACTCGCAGAGTGCAAAAAGAAGCATAAAAGGACTGTGCCTTTAACTTATACTTAAGACTGATTTACTGATCTCTGGAGCTGGCAATCAAGATGGTGGCATGAGGGGGTCACTGGGGTGTTGGTTATACTGGTTCTTGATCCAGAGGCTGGTTACACATGTGTGTTCACTTTGTAAAAATTCACTGAGGTACACAATTTGGATCTGTATCTTTTTCTATATGTATGTTGCACCTTGATAAAAAGTTCACTAAACTGAAAAAAAAAAAATTACAAGAACTCTTTTGTCCCTGACATCTGGTTACCCATTTTTAAAGACTATACAGAGAAAACAGGTGGGGAGCAAAAGCTAAGTCCGTCTCCATTTATCTGAAGTGTGATGGGCTCATCAAAGACATGCAAAACAGAGCATACAGTTTAAAAGCAACTGGCTTAACTTTCACCACAGAACTTCACCTTGTTCAGACCCAAATCACAGGCACGGGCTGTGCTACCGAGAGGCAGATGCTTTCACACCAGGATAATGCTGGGAGCACAAGCCAGACTTGTGCCCACGAGCTATGATCAGTGTGAGGCTTGCTGTTACAGCTCAAGACCCAACAACATAAGCCTCAAACCAGGTTAAGTCAGTGATTGAGACAGGATTAGACTATTTGCTCTCTGATTTCTATCCAAGCAGATGTTATCACCACTCTTGAGATCCAGAAGTTGTCTCTCTCAAGCTAGGATTGCCGAGAGAAAGGGTTTTAACATTAATATCCAGGGTCATTAGCTCTTCAACAGATAGAAAATTAGGGCCACATGTGGGCTTCTTAGAGCAGCAACAGCTTAGAAATTTTTTAAAAAGATAATTCACTCCACAGGTTGGCTATTTCTTCAAGGGTACAGAAGAAAGGCTCCACGGAAAAAGTTTCTGGCTCACAGCTCAAAAACCTCATTTATGAAAGGAATAGTTCTCTAGAAGCCAGCAACAGAGAATCACATAAAGCACATGACGGCTTCCTCAGCCCACATTTATTTTTCCTTCTCCTGTGTTCTCTATCTTCATTCTTGTTCTGTCTGTTCCACTGTCTCACACCGTCTCTTGACTTCCAATCTCCTTTCCATAAACTATTTCTATTTATTAAAGAATGAGCCATGAACCTCACTGGCCAAGAAGCCCTGCCCACACATACCTGAGAAAATTCGCATCTGCCTGAGGCATGAATAACTCGGAATTTGTATTCCATCATGGAGCAGAATGGACTGTGACATTCTAGCCCCACCCTGTCCTTTAACACACTCTGCAATACCCCAGGGATCTGTCATTTGGGAAACTGATGGTGAGGGACACCAGCTCCCCAGGTGGCCACAGCAGCAGCTACTGAATGGCTACAATCCTAGCACCACACAGGGAGCTTCCCTACTCAGCCCAAGCCTCCCAACAATTCTACAAGGTATTAAGGAGCAGCTCCATTTCGCAGGTACACAGGTTTGGGGAGCTGAAGGAAGGTCACACAACCAGTCAACTGCAGAGCTAGGATCTGAACCCCGGTCAGATCCCCGGCTATAAGGCCTGCCTGCTTATGCTTGACGTGTGAAAGGCGGCAATCTCGCGCCTAATTCAGCTCTGAGGTCCCCCAACCCCTCACATCGTCCAGAAACCAACAGTCTAAGCACTCACTAGGTTCTTTGAGACGTAGCTGGATGGCAGGGCTGTCGCTCTTGTCTCGTTTTATGCCTAGCACTTCCCGTTCCCACTCTCTCTCTCGGTTTTCTTCTTCAATCTGCCGTTCAGCCTGGGAGCAAATCCTCAGCAGGCGCGAGCAGAGGATCTGGTGCAGCCGCATGAAGATATACCAGTTGTTATTAACATAGAAGAGGTTGTACACTTCATCCATCCCCCTTAGCTTCTGAGCTGCTGTGTTACTAAACAGTAGCTTGGACTTAGGGGGACTGCCCCCAACACCATTGTGTTTCTTAGCTGCCCCTGTGGCTTCATCTACATCCATCTCTTCTTCTTCCTCTTCCTCCACATCCGAAAGATCACCTCTCTGAGCAAAGAGCAGATCTGGAATGAAATGATGCATGATTTGCTTGATTTTGTACTTGTCCTCCTTCTGAATGCCTGTCTGCCTCTTCACGTGGTGGATAATCAAAGCAGCAGCATCTTCCAGGATCTGTTTGTCTTCGTAGGCAAGGGAGAGGTGTGGGCCAACGGGTACACCGGCATTGTCTTCTGTAGCCTGCTCTTGCCTCTAACAGGAGAGAGACGCAAAGTATTATGTGACATGTGTCCAGCAACAACAAACAGATCTACGAGACCACGCCAGCAGTCCATGCCACTACTAACCACAGTGGCAACCGTCTTCCAACCCGCAACTTCAGAAACAGATACAGATAATGCGGGAGGTGGTCTGACACCAAGATACTGGTATTTTCTAGACTGTGAAGACTTACTGGGGACAATGGGACAAAACTGGGACCATCTTTGAAAATTCTATGTTAGTGTTTATGGAGAGTACTACAGGAGGTCCAGGATTTGAGGTTTCCAATCTGGGGTGGGGGTGCGGAAGATGACAAATCTCACAAAACTGGCAGAACAGGGATGCTTACTGAAGGTTACTTAAGAGCTCATTCTACCACTCTCTTCCCCCCTTCCATCTATGTTTGACATTATCATGATAAAACACTTTTTAAAAATTCAAGATCATGTAACTTTTAGGAATTCTCAATCATATTGTATTTATAACTCTATCCATACCCCATGACTGTGAGCCCCAAGAGAGCAGGATTAATTTCTTAATCATCACTATATCCTGCCTCCCAGTACTATATACACTCCTGGTAAGTATGCTAAATAAAGATTAGAAAGTATCTAGGGATTAATGATGAGTGTTTCAGTTGTGGGAAGCTGACAGGGGCTACGTGAATGAAAACGAGCTACGGTTTTGAGGGAAACAGGACAGTGGTAGAGGGAGGCAGGAGGCACAGACAAAGCCAGGATGGTAAACCGGGAAACCAGTGTAGCAGCTTGGGAGTAAAGGTGAGGTTTACAGTGACAGAATCAGGAAGAGAAGTCTGGAACAAGTCTGAAGCAAGAATCAACATGTCTCTGAGGGTCTTGCTTTCGTATGCCAAAGGTAATTTCCAGGAGTCCAAGCCACACTGAGCATAAAGACTGGGTCCTCTCACGGATATAAAACGTCCAGCTCACCTCATCATAGATGCTCTCAATCTCGTTAAGCAAGCTCTTGGACCTCAGGACTTTGGTGTCATTCTGTTTAAAGTTGATGCCCTGGTGGTCCAGTGACTTCAGGTAGTATTTCTCATTTTGCTCTCTCCAGACCTTGTTAAAGCCTCTCTGGGCTTCTCGCCATTCTTCCTCTTTCATCTTCAACCTGGGCGGAGGGGGGTGGGGGGAGGGTAGAAACAACAAGACGTGGGAATCCAGATGTGGGAATTTTAAGGGAGAGAGTTAAAGTCCTTGGATTTGAATCCTCGCTCTGCCATACTAGACTGTTTCCTTATCGAGGAAATAGGGATAACAATACCTACTCTCTAAGGGTTTGTTTTTTATTTTATTTTTCAAAAAGACTTTCTTTACTTATTTGAGAGAGATGGAGAGTGAGTGAAGACAAAGCACCAGCAGGAGATAGGGAGAGGCAGAAGGAGACTCCCAGCTGAGCAGAGGGAGGGCTCGAACCCAGAGCCCCGGGATCTTGACCTGAGCTGAAGGCGCATGCTTAACCAACTGAGCCACCCAGGTGCCTGTCTAAGGGTTCAGAAGTGAGAAATGTGTCAGACTTACTTTATTTCAAAAGTCAAAAGATACAACAGGTCAAAATTGTTGGCAACTTTGGATACTTTTATTCAAATTGTTATTCAACCCAGGCTTGAACTCTGTTACCTGAGGAACTGACTTATCCAGGACTTATTTTGGGGAGGTAATTTGTCCCAAAGTCAGAAATTTTACCTAGAATAGTTATTTCTCAGCATTCCACAGAATACACTTGAAAAGGGGGTTCACTTCCTTGGCCAGCTGAAACAAGCACATCTCTTTGCAGCAGGACTTCTAAGAACATTCACTACACTAATGTAAATGCAAAAGTCCAAGAGCAGAGTACTTGCACAGTAATGCTCCTTTGCACACAGTTTGGGAATTTCTGATGGCAACAACTGATCTTAACACTCCAAAAGCGAGGAGAGTAAAATCAAAACCAGCACTGGAACTGCAGAGTATTCTACATCTCAAAGCCAAAAGTTAAATGCTGCTGGCATGGCAGGAAGAGGAACAGCCTGCGCCAGCTCTTGAGCGGGAGACTAGGGAGGGACAATAAAAGTCAGGCAGCTGTGAGACACACAGCACACAAGAATCCCATCATCACCGTTGCAGGTGATACTGAGAGATGGTCCAGCTGTTGGCTGGCATTCACAGTGTGGTTCAAAGCGCCATGGCCTTGAATGAGCCTGTGGCTCATCGGCTCTAGCTCTGGCTTCCTTGATGCCTGGTCTTAGGTGGGTACAAGAGCCCCTCGACACTTCAGGCTGAAGCCTTGACAGGATGAAAAAGTTCTTGGTACAAATGGCAAGCTAGACTTTTTAAATAAAACATCTATTTTACAAAGATGAAAGAGTGATTTTCCTTATTAAAAAACAAAGATGTTAACAAAGGTTAGTATTGAGTGGCAGGAATGTGGGAGGTTGTATTCTACTTTGTTCTTTTCTGTATTTTAAAGTATTCCCTTAAACACACAGCTTTCCACTATGGACTTTCAAGGTATGTTCTCTACTGCTGGTTACACAGAACCCCATCAAGAAGCTCCATTATCCTATGGTCCACATAATTTCCAACAACCAGTGCTGGGGCAAAATGGAAGTCTCATGGGATAGTAACCAGGTTGAAAATGAGGGCCTTGGGGTGTCTGGGTGGCTCAGTCATTGAGTGTCTGCCTTCGGCTTAGGTCATGATCCCAGGGTCCTGGTTCGAGCCCTGCATTAGGCTCCCTGCTCAGCAGGAAGCCTGCTTCTCCCTCTCCCACTCCTCCTGCTTGTGTTCCCTCTCTTGCTGGGTCTCCTTCTGTCAAATAAATAAATAAAATCTTAAAAAAAAAAAAAAAAAAAGGAAAGAAAATGGGGGCTTTATCTATTGGGACACTGAATCGGTCATGAAACATACTAAAGCACAAAAGGCACATTCAGTCAGTTACCTTTTAAGGACAATTGGGACAGCAATGGAAGGGTTCTTCCTCAGACCATCAATGATGTCAGCTGCTTTATCAGCATATATCCTCTGGAGTGCTTTTCGATGAATAACTTCCGATGTGCCCCCGAGGGTGTTGTCCAAGCGAAATTTGGCTTGTTCCTCAGCAGACAAGCGAGAAAGCTTCTTCTGTATTGCTTCCAGAACCCGGATCGTTGCCAGATTGGTCTCTAAAACTACATCAAGCTAAAGCAAAAGACAGTGTGCTCAGGACCCAAACCAGAATGGAACAGCAGTCAAAAGTATGAAGTAGGGAGCCAAATTCCTTGGATTTGAATCCCACCTCTGCCATAGTAGCCACACAAGATTCTATTTCCTTATCAATAAAATAGGGATAACCTCATGTACTCTCATAGGCTGTTTTCTAGATTAGATGATATAATCCTAATAAAGAGTTTAGTGCAAGGCCTGGCACAAAACATCCAATAAATGACAGATAAGTGGTAGTTGTTACTTCCAACACCACCGGTGTGCTTTGCTTAGTACTACTGACCCCAGACCACAGGGACCTCACATAAGGCAACCTTACTGACACTTTCCCCTGAACTTTCCTGGATTGCTGAAATCTGTTAGGAATGATAAAATGAAACAAAACAAACACACAACAATCAGAAGACCATTCAAAAATGATAAATCAGTCTTATATGTGAGGTTTTTCAGGTTTACTTGAAATATTTAAATATTTAAAAGTCTTGTTCTACGTCCAGTAATAATAAGAGCAGTGACTACCATTCCTTGAGGACTTCAATGTCGTATCTGTGGGTAATCATTTAAATTCTAATAGAACTCCTGCCACTTACTTTCTGGCAAGGGCCTACCCAGACCTGGTGAAGAATAAGACTGGCAACCTTTGAGTAACTCTTTTGCTAGGCTTAATACAACATTCTCTATACGAGAAACAGAAAACGAAGTAAACAAGAAGTCTCAGGGTCCTGTGACCAAATGTCTGTGGAGGAGATCCCAGGGTGGCACCGTCGGTTGAGCGTCCGACTCTTGGTTTAGGCTCTGGTCAGGATCTCAGGGTCTTGAGATGGGGCCCCCTGGGGGGCTCAGTGCAGAGTCCACTTGATATTTCTCTCTCTCTCTCCCCCCGCCCCTCCCCTGCTCAGGCACATGTGCATGCACATGTACTCTCTCAAGCAAATACATTAAAAAAAAAAAAAAAAGGAAGTGTCCCAAAGTAATTCTGATGAGCAGGATCCCCTACTAACCATCAATGCACAGGTAGTGTGATCAAGAAATAAATGTTTTTATTCAAGCCACTGAAATCTGGGGGTTGTCTGTACTGCAGGATCACTAACCTATCCTGATGTATAAAGGAATGCTCCTTCAAACTAGCCCATCCCACCCAATCATAAGCACATGCACACACACCTTCATCATCACGCCTGTAATTGCAGATGGGAAATGCGGATGCTGCCTTTTATAGGCACACCAGTTGAGAATAGGAACATCCTGTCAGAAAAAGATGCCAATCTCTGCTTTCTAACTCCTCATCTAACCTTACTAAACGTAGGTAACAAGGAAATGCTTTCTTCACCCTGATACAACTTTCCATGGAAGTTAGTATCTGTCACGATCTTGTTTGTGCAAATGGTGGAAACTCCTCATGAACACTGCGGCCAGTCACCTTCAAGTGGCCAAGCAACATGCGACCCTTCATTCAAGACACGTCAGGAACCGCCGAATCACGTGGGAAAGGGGAACGGCTGGCAGAGCCTTATCAGCATGGGTTTAAAAAAAGAGCAAGCTCTCGCCCATCTATATGAATAAGCAGGGCCAGTCACTTTCATATAACAAATACCTTAAATAGGATGCAAATCATTTTACCTCTTCCAACACACTGAACATTCCCTTTTTGTTGATGAGATCCGTGAGCTAGATGTTTTAACACACCGGGGATTCTGAGCCCACTCTCTGTACTCCTACTCCTGGTACTGGGGCTCTACCAGCTCACTTATTTACTCCAGCTCTTCCTTTCCCAACTGCTTCAAAATAAAACCCTAATTTCACTTTCACAAGGAGCCAAGTAACAGATTTGAAGAGAAGAATTCCAGTTCTCACAGGAGAGCTGGTTTGCTAACCACGTTAAGATACCTGCTAAGAGTAACAATACACGCTTTAAATAATTAAACCTCTTTAAGAAAGCCCAGTCAGTCTTGAGATACTGTTTTGTATACCCTGTAAAACACAATAACCTTTAAAATGCTGTTAAAAATTCAAGGAATTGTTATTCAGCCATCAATGGATAACTTCAAAAGGGTTCAAGTGGCCAAGATAGGTCACACTTGCCCTAAAATATTACTAATGTATTTGATGAACTCAAAAACATTCTAAGTAGAACAATAAGCATTTACCAGAGAAGAACATGAGACTTTGGCTCTCCAGTCTCAAAAATCCAAGCCTCACAGATATTTAAAATATCTTAGCATTTAGTGCCTCCCATTTCCACAACCTCCAAATGATAAAGGAGCTTGTACCTCAAAGCGTTCATCTTCACAACGATAGATGTGTTCTTCATACTGGGTTTTCTTGGAACTAACGAAGGTGGAGTCCTCAGACCAGGAAGGGAAGGAAACCCAAGTATCATTTAGAACCTTTGGGTAAAAGAAGATAAACTGAAGCTAAAGTGTAACAAAGCTTTCTGGTAATCAAGCATTCTTAGTAAAAAGACAGATACAACTCTAGGGGATGAGAGAAAGCACCAACATTACAGCTTTCACCTTTAACAAGTTTGCAAAGATTGGAAAGGTTCTGGACAGAAGTATAAAACATTTTCTTCTGAGAAAAGACTTCTAGAAAAGGGTCTTGATTTCCTTATTCACATAGATTCTCGATCCCTGGTGTCACTCCCTTCTGGAGGAAGGAAAGACTCAGAGCTGACCCTTTCTAGAGAAGGCCTTACCTCTTTACAGAGAGGGGTCCGTCCTGTACACTTGGGCTGCTGGTAACTCTTTGGTAGGGCTCGGTAGCTGGAGCCCAACCGTTTACAAGAGGCATAATCTATCTCCATGGCAATGCCCTCTGTGGCTCGTTCCTTTGGAAAGGTTTCCAGATGTACAGACTCCTTATAGCCCAGAAAGTTTTTAAACCAATTAAACAATTCAGGGAATTTCCTGAAGAATCAAACCAAAAATTGGTGAGCAATCAGAAGCATGATGCAATTATCCTGAGGTATTTGGTATTGGGTCAGAACTTAACTACCAGGGACAAATTCCAATGACAATTATTATTTCCTGCCTAAGAAGTTCTGCTTCTGAGCATCTGGCTTCCCCTTTTCTTGTAGAGCGCTCCAAGACTGGTTAGGGTACTGAAGGAAGAGTTACACTGAAACTAAGCAATAACCAGCTGTTCTTCTAGTCAAGAAGACCACGTGAATGCTCAGATCATTCTTAGGTTGTCAAATACAGTCAAGATTCTAGAACCCCAGAGAAGACTGGTCTCTATAAACATCCAACACTGGTCAGCACACTGGGAAACCATTAGTCTTGGCCAATGCCCTCTCTGCCTATTTTTTCATCTGTAGTTAAACTAGAAGAATTCCCAGAGGACTCCTATGACACTGACATTTTATGAGTCAACCAACTGACCCACCATGATCAAATTATGATTGCCCATCACATATGCTCACCTCTACAGCACCCATCAGCGCTGAGTCCCTCACTCCACTTACCCCAGAAAAGGAGAGACTAGCTGCACAAGTTCAGCCCGAGAGATCACCTCCTGGTTAAAGATAACAAGACAGCGCAGGAAATTCTCATAGGCCTCTGCACTCCGCAGAGCCTTTCGGACCTTATGGAGACAACCAGAAGAGAAATAGTTAGATGGGAAATCAAGAGATCCTGGATTGCTTTTAAAAGATTAGGGAAATTTAAACAGTTATTTGATGATACTAAAGGAGCTGATGTTAGTTTTTTTAGATGTGATAATGACTATGTTTGAGAAAAGTGTTACTTTAAAAGGAAACTTAGTAGTTATGAATGAAATAATAAAATATTTGGAATTGGTCTCCAAATAAGCCAGGGTGGGTAAGAGTACATATGAAACAAGAACACTGGCTAGTAGGAGGGAACCTCCAGCAGAGGCTGGAGGATGGGTACATAGGAGTCATTCCACTCGGCTCGTCATTTCACATGTTTAAAATGTTTCACAATAAAAAAAATTTAAATGAGATCCTAGAGTAAATATTACATTTATCTTCTTATATGCTTGATTTTCCAACCATATCAGAGTTCTCCTAGTTTTTGTTGCTTCTCCTGACAGATGTTGACAGCAAGAATCTTTCGTCAACACCGTTTTTAAACTCTGGTAATCCTGAATAATTTTTAAGTAAGACACTTCCGTCCTCTGAGCTGATCCTTTTCCTTCCTCCACTTATAATACTGAACACTTCTAATATTCTAACTTCTAACTTCTAACACTTCTAACAAAAACCTAAAAGTATTCAATGGCATAAGCAAAGTAAAACTAGCCTGGCTAGATGAGCAATCTGGAATTTTAATTTTAAAAGTAAATTTTTAGGAGTGCCTGGATGGCTCAGTCATTAAGCATCTGCCTTCGGCTCAGGTCATGATCCCGTGGTCCTGGGTGAGTCCTGGGGATGAGTCCCTGCTGAGCAGGGAGCCTGCTTCTCCCTCTGCCTGCTGTTCCCCCTACTTGTGCTCTCTCTCGCTGACCAATAAGTAAATAAAATCTTTTTAAAAAGTAAATATTTAGCATTATGGTCCTTTAGTGAAGACTATAGACAGATCCTCACGAAACCTAGCAGTTAAGACAACCCCTTCTCCAGGCTCCTGTATACTTTTATAACTATCAGTCAGTAGATATTACATGGACTATGTATTTTCAAAGCCAAAGATGAAAGAGAACTGTACTTTTTGTACTATACATAGTATCGACTGACTTTTAATTTTTTATTAGCCTTTAAACATGCACAAAAGTAGACCGAATAGTCTAATGAACCCCATGTACTTGCCCAGCCTCAATAATCAATATACAGTAAATTCTATTTCATCTACAACCATGTCCTCCACCACTGAATTTTTAAAGCAAATTTCAGGCATTTCACCTATACAGCTGACCTTTGAACAACATGGGTTTGAACTGTGTCCACTTACACGTAAATTTTGATACATATAGCACTGTAAATATATGTTCTCTTCCTTATGATTTTAATAACATTTTCTTTTCTCTAGCTTATTTATTATACAGTATACCATACAAAATATGTGTTACTCAACTATTAAATATTATTGGTAAAGCTTCTGGTCAACAGTAAGTTTTGGGGAGTCACAATTCTACTCAGATTTTCAACCCCCATTGTTCAAGGGTCAACTATGTACCAGTATGTGTCTCTAAAAAATAAGTACTCCAAAGACAAACAAAAAAATACCATCACTCCTACAAAATTAACTTATTCACACCCCACCCCTCCACTCTCTCATTGTCATTTGTTGGTTGTAAGTATTTCCACATTTCCCTTAAAGGCACCAAATGCCCAGGCAGCCCTCACAAGTGGTTCAAGCCAGAGCGAGACAACCGTTCAGCAGGACAGCGCACACAGGCAGGGCAGGCTAGAGAGAGATCAGGAGGCACCAATCACGTGAATCCGAAAACACCTGCCCTTTTGCAAAAACCCAAAGGTGCAAGACAGGGTAAATCTGCACCAGATCATCCCAGGCTGGTTCCTGCCGGTGAGAAGTCTGACAGTTACCAATTACCCTGATGAAAGCAGCTTGCTAATCATCAAGTCTACTCCAAGGAGGAAGTCAGACGTAGGAGGAGAGTTAACCAAATATCACACAACCCTGTTTACACCAGTAATCGCAACGCTGGCTACATATCAGGATCACCCAGGGAACTTTGAAAACATACAGTTAAATGAAAACTCCCACAAACCCTATATGTGATACCACATTTAAGTACCATGAGCAGTCAAGATTACAAGTCATCTCAAGTCCTCAACAACTGGTGCACACCTGGATATCTACAATGAGGAGCTCCAAATATCTCTCAAGAGTAACATCACGCATTTTTTAAAAGCGGTCTTCCGCCATGGGAAATGCTGTAAACTACTTCCAAAACCAAAACAGACAATGCTACTGCTTCCCTAGCTGTGCTAATGGTTCCAGTAGCCTGAAAGGACCAACAACTTAGAAACTATGTTAAGAGGCAGAAAGTCCTAATCAACTAAAACAAAATCCTCTTGGGGATAGGGGGATTTTTCTTTTGGCATTAATAATAAATCTAATTCAATCACTACTCACCTTATCAAAAAATAATGATTCAGTTCCTACACCATGCTTGCTGGCATCTGCCATGGAAGAATCCTTTAGGCTGAGCAGTTTAGGTTTCTTCTGCAAAAGAAGGAAAAATACAAACACATAAGATCCAAAGAGGAGAGTTCTTGGAGTTTTATTTTCATCTCTGTTCGATGGGTCCGTCACTGACCACTGCTGTCAATAATCTGCAACGAATGAGAGAATTCTCATTTACGTTAACTCATTAACTTTTACACCCTGAAAGATTTCCAACTATCTTCTCCATCTCAGTTTGCCCCCACCCTGAGGTTCACAGATCATTCTACTTCCCGAATATTTTCCCACTTCAATACTGAGGTAACAGAATATCCTCACTTTTTCCATTAGCCAAAAGTAACTTAACTTGGAACCTAGTGCCACCACCTCATCTTCTTAGAGATGGAGGCAAAGAGCTGGAGCACACTACCAAGAGAGGGTAGAAATCAACCTTCAACCTTTTAGTTATAATTCAATTTAAAAATTCATGAAAAGGGGCGCCTGGGTGGCTCAGTTGGTTAGGCAACTGCCTTTGGCTCTAGTCATGATCCTGGAGTCCCAGGATCGAGTCCCGCATCAGGCTCCCTGCTCGGCAGGGAGTCTGCTTCTCCCACTGGCCTCTCTCCTCTCATGCTCTCTCTCTCATAAATAAATAAAATCTTTAAAAAAAATAAAAATAAAATAAAATAAATAAAAATTCATGAAAAAAAGCACAGTTTATTTTCCTAAGAGAAGCAATGACTCTTGTCAACAATATCTACTTGGATCAATTTAAGATTACGTTTTCAAAGGGAATGAATACGCCACGACATAACTGTCAGGCAAGAATTCCCGCTTATAAAGTCATCCCTCAACCACCTGTGAAGAAATGCACAAACTCTGAGGGAAGCAGCACATTTACCTTCACCGCCTTATAGTGCAAACTCTCAAGAGCCAAAGCCTCTGCTGCGTAGGCTGAGGAGGAAAGGAGGTGGGGATTCTAATCCCCCTTTCTAGTGTTTCCACCTGAGGGTAATCAAGTGTGGGAGGGGACGGAAGCAAGAGCAGAGCTGAACTGCCAAGCTGATTCTTGCTACCCATAGAACTCTTTACTGAAGTGAAGAAACAGAAAGTATTTCTACGTTCAGTTTGCTTTCAAAAGGAAAAGCCATTAGACACTAAAAAAGTCTTTCAAGGGCACCTGGGTGGCTCGGTGGGTTAAGCCGCTGCCTTCGGCTCAGGTCATGGTCTCGGGGTCCTGGGATCGAGTCCCGCATCGGGCTCTCTGCTTGACAGGGAGCCTGCTTCCCTCTCTCTCTCGCTCTCTCTCTCTCTCTCCGCCTGCCTGCCTCTCTGTCTACTTGTGATCTCTCTCTGTCAAATAAATAATAAATAAAATCTTTAAAAAAAAAAAAAGTCAAGTGTGAGCAACACCTAACGTGTCAGTAGTCATCTGCTTGTTCACCAGTCACTGCCTACTGCTAGAAATTCCACTGTTAGAATAGTGAGAAAATACCATGATTCATTAATTAGATTCTGCAGACATGTCCCATCTTTTCCACATTACATACTGCTCTAGAATTCACTGAAGCAACATTCAGTACATACACCTAGCTCTCTCCCCGGCACAGCTGCACGACAGGCTTGGCCTTCTGCAGGCAGACCGTCACGTGTTTACTCTAATGAGAAGCATCATGTGATAGGTCACTAACAACTGAAGATCCCCCTCTGCTACAGCCCAACGGTCTGGCCTTGGAGACAACAATGATACAAACGAGACCTGGCAGCTGAACAAAGAAACCTGGGCAGGATAGGCCTCTAGACCAAAGAGATCTCACAAAGTATAGACACTTTACTCACAGGAGGACCTTAGAGGCCACTGACTTATTTCTGAAACAATTAACTCAATAATCTTCCTTCTTCTTATCACAAGGCAGGTTGAAGGCATCAGTAAGTCAGAGGAAGGGAAACATTAGTTAAGTCTCAGAAACCTTTGGCACCAAACAAAAAAAGACATGATGGCTAATAGCAAAGAAGAGAGAAAATATAGAGAAAACAATACAAACTCCAAAAGTACAGTAATTTGTGTAATCAGTGATAGTCTAACATTCTTTTGCAAGCCAGATAAGAAGCTTTGCATTGAGTGTCTGTGACATACACCAACTCACTCTGAGTATCCAAGATCCAACTTTCAACACTCTTGGATAAGAACACGAGAACAACCCTGGAGTACTTGTCTGTGAGGACTGCTCCCGAAAGTCAAACTGTGCAGGTGCTGGCCATCCTCACCTTTACCGGAGGGGTAGTTCCCGTTCCTGAGTGCCTACGGATCTGGCAGCCATTCTGGTTGGGCCTCTGTGGCTTGTTGTTCAGCTGGGGCTTCTTCACAGTACCCCCATGGTCATTTCTAACAGAATCAACCTTCTCAGCCGTTGTTTTGCTTAAAAGCTAAGTAAGACAAGGATAGAGATTAATTCTCTTACCAAGTAGGCATATCATTCATATCAAACAGAAAAGATTCTGTTTCCAGCTTCCTAACTTAAATTTTAAGATAATAGTTCTAAATAGTATAGCTCTTTCTAAATAAAACTTACCACAGAGCTGTTGGCATCTGGTAGGAACTGTCCAAACTCTGACAACAGATCTTCCTGATTTTTAAAAAGACGAGCCACCTGGGCATATACTTCCTGCTCAGTCAATGCTGGAGTGTAGTTTCCTCCAGCTTCCTTGGCATTTCGTTGCTCTTTCTGACAGGAAATTTCAAATGGGAAGGTATCATATAAGAGGGCCACTACTTTGAATGACTGACTCCCTTTTGCACACTTTCTGGGATGTTATCTACTTGGGCTGTACCTAAGAAGAAAAGTCTACGTTCTTAGCACTTGTTTTAACTGCAAGCTTTTAACGTGAGAAATGAGTGGAAGATGGTGGCTGACAATTTTTTTAAAACTAGGACGGGGCACCTGGCTGACTAGGTTGGAAGAGTGTGTGACTCTTGATCTTGGGGTCATGAGTTTGAGCCCCATGCTGGGAACAGAGGTCAAATAAATAAATTAAATATCCTTTAAAAAATAAAATAATAGGGGCGCCTGGGTGGCTCAGTGGGTTAAAGCCTCTGCCTTAGGCTCAGGTCATGATCTCAGGGTCCCGCATCGGGCTCTCTGCTCAGTGGAGAGCCTGCTTCCTCCTCTCTCTCTCTCTCTCTCTCTGCCGGCCTCATGTGATCTCTGTCCTTCAAATAAATAAATAAAATCTTAAAAAAATAATAATAATAATAATAATAAATAAAAGAGAGTATATGTGAATGCTCAGGGGACCACTACCAACCAATAAAACACAAGATATTAGAGAAATATCTCCTCCTTCTACTGTAGATGAACTACACTACACAAATCATCCTCTAAACCCCCCAGATAATAAGAATCTGCTTCACAGGGCAGTAACTTCAAAGTCCTATTGTTATAAGGCAATTAAAGTCAGGCAAATCAAACTAGCTTTATAAACACACATCACAGTTTCTAACCTGTTGACTTCCAGTAACAATTAGAGACCACAGTAATGGTTATTCAAGTCCTTCTCTGTTCAGATGCCCTCAGCGTGTGACCTGGCTACGGCAGGCTAAAAGAACGGATCTCTTACCTGGTATGTGTGCAAAATCTCCAGGAACGCTTTGTAGATGTCTGGTTGGCCCTGGAACCTGTTCTTGATTTTATTAACATAGTTGATGGCATGATTAAACTCCACAGGCTGATTGTTCTGCAAGGATGGGGCCGTTCCCAAAGAGATTGTCACTGGTGTATGAGGCTGGACAGGTGGAGAGCGCGGGGATGCATATGGTGGGAGAGGGGGAGTCTGCTGACTGGCTGGAGTATGTGTTTGTAGTTGGGAAGGCTAAAAAGAAAAAAGTCATAGTCTCCTCAGGAACACAGATGGTCTGACATAGGAAAAAAAGGTCAAACTAAAGAGAAACAAGATGTCTGATCAACAAACGTCCTTAATTCACTCTGGCCAGGCCATTTTAGGCCAACTCAAATCATACTGGGCAGGGGTGGGGAGTGCAAAGGGCTCACACATTCTAATACAGATTAATTTTAGTCTCAAATTTTCTAAATACAACCTGAAAAGTGGCTACATCTCCAATTATAGGGCAGAATTTTTCTAATGCAATTTTTAAGCTCACTCAACAGGTGCAAACAGAAGAGGGAGAAAAAAAAAATACAACCCTCACTCTCCATCAATCTTTAATGTCAGAAGACACTTGTTGCAGAAATCCACATAAAAATCTTCTAAACTACCTCTGTCCAATAGAACTGAGGTGACAGCAATGTTCTTTCACACTGTACTGTCCTACAGAATACAGCCACTAACCCACCCGGGGTTACTGAGCACTTGAAACATAGCCATTAAAACTGAGAAACTGAATTTATTTTAATTAGTTTAAATTTAAACTCAGCCATATGTGGCTAGTGGCTACAGTATCAGACAGTGCAGTTCTAGAACAAGAACATTCCACCACCATCATCACCACCATCGGTAGGGTCTTCTGCTCGGCTTGATATGACCTAATCTGGTAAACTGAGTGGCTTTTGTAAGATGACCCCATGGGCAACAGCATAATCTGATCATGAGATGATCGTTTCTGCCATGCTGTCAAAGTACTACTATTCAAGTCAAGTGGCCATCTGTTGGGATGTTCATGGTTCAATAGGGCAGGAGGCGGGGACAAAAACAAGTCCTCATAGGTTACTGATGTGTTGACTTAAACAGACATCTAAATATGTGGAAGGTAAATGTAAACCATCTTACAGCGAAGTGACTATGGATCTTCTCTGATGAAATCACTACAACTGATGTCTCTAAGTCTTATATAAAGGGGACATGTCAAAGGAGGGTGCTCTCTAGGGATGCATTTTACATGATGCAAAGTATTCCAAGTGCTCACCTTGCTGACTTTGGCAGGTGGGGGCTGAGGAGCTGGCTGGGCAGGAGCTGGGGCTGACTGGGCTGAAGGCTGGGAAGGATGTTGGGGTGGTGGCTGAGGCTGGGGCTGGATGCCATGGGTGGGGATCTGATGAACCTGGCCAGGAGTTGTCACGTTCACCATGTCATTGGTTTGCACCTCAATCTTGTAGCCAGGGGGCAAGAAGGTATTGAAGCCCATAATCAGGTCAGGGTGGCCTTTGAACAGCTGGGACACACGACTAATCACTCCTGGAGTGTCAATGCTGATTAAAACAAAAAACAAAACACACACACACACACCACAAAAATTAAAGTGGCAAGCTTGACCAACAGCCTAGTAAGAAAAAAAATAACACATTCCACTAGGTTCTTTGAACAGGAAAATGTAAAAATCAATCTGCATATTATAAAATCAACAAAACAGAAAGAATTCTGAAATTCCAAAGCAATTTTAGCATCACATTTATAGAGGTTTGGTCACAATTTTGAACAGAATCTATGTTCATGATTAACAGTCCTAACAAGCAGATACTCTCATCAGTAAATCTAAAGCAGCAATTCCCATTCAAGACCCACCCTCTGACACACCAGCATTAATCATTATGTGTCTACATTTTTTACGAATTACTCTAACAGTGAACCATGCCAGAATATCAGCGTATCTTAAATCAACTCAAAGAGCAGGTAACCTAATCATTTTCAGTTTACTTCCCTGATTGAGGTGAAGTAGTAAGAAAAATTTTAATGAAGAAAAATTAACCAATAGGGAGAATACAAAGGTCTAGGGCCACCTGTAATTTTCATCAATAAGCCATACATAAACTAAAAGCATGACCCTAAAAATTAAACACCCCAAAAGAAGGCACCCTTTATCTTTCAGCATATGAGAACGAGCCATATCCTCCCCTTCCAAAATCAACATTTCAAGCACAAAGCTTGAATAAAACCACACAGATCTTTTTACCTCTGAGATTTAAATTCCTTCATGATGTCAAGGAAATCATTGTAGACCTGAGGCTGACTACCAAACTGCAGCTTCACCTGGTCGAGATAGGACAGCGCGTCCTCCACCTGAGGCAGGGATAAATCTCAAGGTTATAAAAGAACGTAAACCAAGATTCTTATTAAAAAACAAATGATTTATGCCTAAATAAAATTAATGTAATAAACAAAATTAAAACATAAAGATACACGAGAGTATTAAAATAGTAGTATGGGGGCGCCTGGGTGGCTCAGTGGGTTAAAGCCTCTGCCTTCGGCTCAGGTCATGATCCCAGGGTCCTGGAATGGAGCCCCGCATGCGGCTCTCTGCTCAGCAGGGAACCTGCTTCCCCCTTCTCTCTCTGCCTGCCTCTCTACCTACTTGTGATCTCTGTCTGTTAAATAAATAGACAAAATCTTTAAAAAAATAAATAAATAAAATAAAATAGTAGTATGGATGCCAATAATAAGACTCAAGCTTAAAATAAGAATCAACTCATAAAATTTGTAGCCTTGCTTTGGATAATTTTCCAGAGAACGATGAGTGAAAAATCATCACATTAATGTACTATTCACTTATTCATTCATTCATCCATTTCACAAATATCTACTAAGCCACAACATACCACACCAGGCCCAACATGAGGTACTAAGGAGTCAAATACGTCACAGTCCCTGCTCTACAGAAGTTCATTCACATCTCATTTGGTGTTCTAATACAGTGGGGTAAATGGGGAATCATCGAATGCCCAGAGAGCACATCGGAAGGGCACATAAGGAAGGGCTTCCCCAAGAAGTGATGTCTAAACTGAGTCCTAAGGATGAGTACAAGTTAGTGAAAGTGAAGACAGACCTACAAAGAAAGTCAGAGGAAGCAGCATGAGCAAAATCCCAGACAGGACACCATCTGGTACACTGGGAAAACTGCAAACACTTTAGTTCGGCTGAAGGAGCTATGGTGAAAAGGAGGAAGAGTGGCAGGAAGAGTGACAAGAGAGAAGACAGGAGAGGAAGCAGGACCTAGATCCCAAAAAGCCTTGTAAATCTTATTAAAAAGCAGTTTAGGGGTGGGGTATGTGGGTAGTTCAGTCAATTAAATGTCTGACCCTGGCTCAGGTCACAATCTCAGGGTCCTAGGATGGAGCCTCTAGTCTGGCTCTACACTCACCTGGGAGTCTGCCCCTCCCCTCGTGCTCCCCCCACCCAAATAAATAAAATATTTAAAAACAAAACAAAGACCAAAAAAAGCAGTTTAGAGGCGCCTAGGTGGCTCAGTAAGTTAAGCATCCAACTCTTGATCTTGGCTCAAGTCATGATCCAGGGTGGTGAGATCAAGCCCTGCACTGGGCCCTGGAAAGAGCCTGCTTAAGATTCTCTCTCCCCCTCTCCCTTTCCCCATTCTTGCACTCCCACGCTTGCTTGCTCTCTCAAAAAAAAAAAAAAAAAAAAAAAAGCAGTTTAGATTTTTAGTATCTGCATTTTAGCGTACTCAATTTGCCTCCAGTGTTGTGAACAAAATCGGTACAAAGGACAGACCGAAAGGAGACAGGAAACCAATTATGCTATAAGGCTAAACTCAATGTGAGAACAAAAGTGGCTTAAACTGTAGTACCAAAGGAAAAGAGAGAACAGTATAGATTGAAAAGCTTTACAGAAGGTAGAAGTGATACAGTTTCAGGACTGACAGGATATAGGAGATAAAGGAGAGGGAATAGTCACTAAATTATGTAAATTATGTGACCATTCACAAAGGAACAAGACTGAAGGTCCACAAAGTTATGAGTCTGATTTAGGAAAACTTAATTTTTTTAGTTACTCAGGAAAAATCCAAGGGAATTACCTACTAGGTGTTTCCTATATACTCTGGGATTATTTTAAATCATTCGAAATATCAACTATAGGGAAGTTTCAGAAATAAACATATGATCTGACAAGCTTGTGATATATTGTGATACAGAAAATTAATGTTCAAATAAACCATGAAATTATATTTCAAAGAGTTGCCCAAACTTCTCTTATGGGAAGCTCCATTGTGGGAACCATCATGCCATGTTTAGTCCGAGTATTTTGGCGTTGCTAGAGCAGTCTGTATACTTCCTCAATACCCACTCATTTCATGGTTGGATCTTCTGTACTTTAGAAATAACAGGACAATTTCTGTTGAAATTCAATGGATGATTTAATTCATATTCAGAACTTTCCATATTGAAATGTCTCATTAATGACTAGGCTGATGGAACATAAAACTCATTAAGTTTGCAGAAGAAACAAAGACTTTGGAAGATATTTAAGAATAGCATTCACGGGGCGCCTGGGTGGCTCAGTGGGTTAAGCCGCTGCCTTCAGCTCGGGTCATGATCCCAGGTCCTGGGTTCGAGCCCCACATCGGGCTTTCTGCTCAGCAGGGAGCCTGCTTCCTCCTCTCTCTCTGCCTACCTCTCTGCTTACTTGTGATTTCTCTCTGACAAATAAATAAATAAAATCTTTAAAAAAAAAAAAAAAAAAGAATAGCATTCACAACCACGTGACAAAGGAGGAATTGTCAAAAAAAAAAAAAAAAAAAAAAAAGCCACAAAATTGGGGCACCTGGGTGGCTCAGTCGTTAAGTGTCTGCCTTCAGCTCGGGTCATAATCCCAGGGTCCTGGGATCGAGTTCAACATTGACATCGGGCTCCCTGCTCATCAGGGAGTCTGCTTCTCCCCCTCCCACTCCCCCTGCTTGTGTTCCCTCTCTTGCTGTGTCTCTCTCTGTCAAATAAATAAATAAAAATCTTTTTTAAAAATTTTAAAAAATAGGGGCGCCTGGATGGCTCAGTGGAATAAGCCTCTGCCTTCGGCTCAGGTCATGATCTCAGGGTCTTGGGATCGAGCCCCTCGTCAGGCTCTCTGCTCTGCAAGAAGCCTGCTCCCCACCCCCCACCTGCCTCTCTGCCTACTTGTGATCTCTCTCTCTCTCTGTCAAATAAATAAATAAAATCTTTTTAAAAAATGAAATAAAAAATAAAAAAATTTAAAATTTTTAAAATTTAAAATAAAAAAAAAAGGGGGCCACAAAATTTTGAATAAAAAAGTAAGCATGCTACGGTATAATAATTACTACTGAGAGAAAAAATGCAGATGCCTGAGTCAAAGAAATTATGTGATGTATTCAAGTCTAGAGAAAAAAAGGTACTGGTCATGGTGAACTGCTATTTAAATTAGTTATAAAATAACACCATGCTTAAAAAACACCCAGCATGACAACCACATTATACATGAACTATCTGGGGGCCTGGGTGGCTCAGCCTGACTCTTGATTTTGGCTCAGGCCATGATCTTAGGATTGTGAGATCGAGCCCCATGTCAGACTCTGTGCTGGGCATGGAGCCTGCTTAAGAGTCTCTCTCCCAGGCACCTGGGTGGCTCAGTGGGTTAAGCCTCTGCCTTCAGCTCAGGTCATGATCTCAGGGTCCTGGGATCGAGCCCTGCATCGGGCTCTCTGCTCAGCAGGGAGACTGCTTCCCCCCACCTCTCTCTGCCTCTCTGCCTACTTGGGATCTCTCTGTCAAATAAATCTTAAAAAAAAAAAAAAAAAAAAAAAAAAAAGATTCTCCCTCTGCCCCTCCACTCCAATAAACAAATAAACAAACATACTATTTGTATGTAAACATAGTGAGGAGATTCTCTCATTACCTAAAGTATAGCTCAACTCTTTATAAAAGCATGTATGCAGCTCTAAGAACCACAACTTAGAAGAAAACAACTTGGAACTGGTCCTTCTGAAGCTACAGGTCTAGGGAAACACTTGGGGAGGCCCTGAGTCTGCTGATGTATTTTCTTGGTTCACTTCAACAGGCATTTATTATTGAGGTCCCTAACCTCTTAGGGTTCACAATCTTGTTGGGGAAATAAACATGAACAACTGTAAAGAGAACTCGCTCAAGATGTACCAAATATCTATGCTGCTAGCATTCAAGAAGTAGCCAGATCACACCAAACACTGAAATTATCCAAATTTCCTTGTCATCAATCTGCCAAAGACAAAAAAGAAAGTATAGACAATGCTGATTCTTGAAATAACCTACGTATTTTCACTGAACACTTCCTTATTATAGAATATAAATGGTTTATTGAAGTAGATTCCAATGCTTGTAAAGCATTCTAAGACTGATCCAAAAATGGCAGGCAGTGTGGGAAAACTGAAGTTACAATGGAGGCACAAGAAAGCATTTTACCCCTCCTCATCAGAACAGGAATTCACGTCACCGCATCCAGGAATCACATACAAGAGTGAGAAGAAAAGGAACAGAGCAACGGACTCCACCTGTGACTCACTCTAAAACCCCAATTCCAGAACCCTTTCTTGCTTCCTTGACAATTTCTGTAAAACACACAAAGGACAACTGTATACTTATACCTAAGTGAAGGAGAAGAGCAGGTGCTGTGCTTTGATAGGACTGGCTGAAAAAGCCTATAGAAATATACATTTTTGTTAGTTTAACAGCAAGTTTAGAAGCTCTTTGGCATCATTAAGGTATTAATTAACTGCTGAATACAGTATTAATATGAATTAAGTCATACCAAAACAACTTAAAAAAGTATTTTCAGGACTTTGTGAAGTGCTAAGTTCATGGCACTGATACAGTTTGGTACACAGCCACCACTCTGTGAGCAGACAGGCAAAATGTTTTAAGAAAAACATCAAGATAGCTTACACAAATTTTCCCAAAGACAGAGCCCAGAGTGAAGTTTCAGGGCAAAATAATTTCTATTCTCTTTAAACACTATGCTTACTTATAGTCAATTTTTTTTTTTAAGTATAGTCAACTCTTAATTACTAAACAGAGACAAAATACATTTTACAAAATCCCTCTATAAAGCTTAGCGTTGGTATGCTTTATATTTATGTAGCATTTAGTTTCCTTAGGCCAAAATTAAACAAGTTCCTGAGAACCCAAACCAATGCGGGCAGGGATCAGGGAGAACTAGATTAAGCATCAAGGAAAACAGAAAGCTTGCTACACATGGATTTGTCCTTCTAGGGTATACCGTTCGCTCCTACCTGGAAACTATTTAATTAGGCCGACAGGACCAAATTAAGGCCCAACATCCCATTTCTTTACGGTTCTTTAATTTATATTTCTTGTCTTTGATTTGAAATTTTATATAAATGTAAAATTAAAAAACCTGAAATCTGGAACACTTACTGCAACAATCACTTATTTTGAAAAGTAACACTCAAGTAAGCAGAGAGAGGGTTAGCTGGGAACACAAGCTCTACTTCTCCACAGATGCCTCATGAATTTCAAAAGCACTGAAAACCTACAGCACATACTCAGCAGAACAGATGAAAACACTGACACTTCATTCACAATTATAGTCTTCCCCAATCTTTATAAAGGTTCCCAAAAAAGGAGCATGTGTTTTACTAAGGATGGACTTGAAGATGCCAGCCCATTCAGCTATTTATAAGCAGGGATAAAAAGATTAAATCGTAAGGTAATACTGGACCCAGTTACTGTATAGGACCATAGCCAACCATGTGGACGCTCAAGAAAACCTTCTGCCATGCTAAGAACTGAGAGTTCAAAAGGAGGTATCCCAAAAAAATGGACTTTGTTTATTTCGTATGAAAACAGTCCCTGTATCCTGACACATTTCAGTACCATGCATTTATACATTCCAAAAACATTTCTTAAATTTAATTCTCTGGATAAGGCACTGATGGTAAGATGGGAAATCTAAGTAGGCTTCAAAACAAAAACAAAGTAAAACTCCTTGTGATTCAATCCCTAGTCTAGCTAGCATGTTAAAAGTTATAATGCGAGGGTGCCTGGGTAGCTCAGCCTTCGACGCAGGTCATGATCCCAGGGTCCTGGGACTGAGGCCCGCCTCGGGCTCCCTGCTCAGCGGGAAGCCTGCTTCTCCCTCTCCCATTCCCCCTCCTCGTGTTCTCTCTCTCTGTGTCAAATAAATAAATAAAATTTAAAAAAATAAGTTATAATGCCACTAATAATAGGCTGAAGCCGATGCTTCCTGCTGAGAGAGAAAACTTTTTAATGGAAGAAGAGGTGCTGAAGATCACCTTAAGCCTCTGAAATTGCTGTTGTCCCTGTACTGGTGCAACTGGTGGGGCGGGATGAGCATGACTCTGAACCACCTGGCCTCCATGGGGCTGCACAGCGGCTGGGTGATGATGACTGCTATGAACCGCCGCGATGGTGGGCCCGTGACTGCCAGAGCTCTGCGGTACTGCGGACACCTGAGGAAGACAAAATGCAGACAAGAAACTTCAAGGCTTTTGCGTTCTTCCCCAGGTGCATCTAATAGATGTTCATGTATATCTTTGCACACACACACAGAGAACTACAGATCTTCCTTGGCTTACGATGGTGTTACATCCCAATAAACCCATGTTAGGCTAAAAATATCTGACGTCGAAAATGCATTTAATACAGCTACCCTACTGAAAATCATAGCTCAGCTTAGCCTACCTTAACTGTGCTTAGTATACTTACAGTAGCCACAGTTGGGCAAAATCATCTCGTACAAAGCCTATTTTATATGAAAGTGCTGAGTATCTCATAGAATGTGTCGACTACTAGTATACTGAGAGAAAAATTGGAATGGCATAAGGGTCTCAGTTATTTACCCTTATGATCGCGTGCAGGACCACGAGCTGAGGCTGCCACCACCCAGCACCAGAAGAGTAAGGTACTTTTGTATTGCTAGCCTAAGAAAAGGTCCAGATTCAAAATTCCACGTATGGTTTCTACTGTGTATCACTTTCACATTATCATAAAGGTGAAAAATTGGAAGTCAAGCTATCCTAAGTCAAGGACTGTCAGTAATTAGTAGCCCAAATTTCCCATAAAAGGGAACTGGTGAAATGAAATCACCCATATTACAACAGAGTTCTCTGCCACTATTAAAATTATATGGCTCAATACTTCTCAAACTATCTATGGCAAGGGACCTGTTTTTTACTTTTCTTAAATTCCAATCCATCATGGGCCACTACTTTTATAAAATACAATAAAAATGAATTACTACAGAAGTGAAATGAAAAATACGTAAGCCCATAATTTCCATTCCCACATTTCACAGATATATTACAAAATTACTATGTCCAAATTGCTGTGTCTAAATATTCTCAATTTCTATACACATGTCATTATAGACTAATAAGAAAATATATACATCAGCCATCTGTGGACCACACTTAGAAGAGCACTGATATAGATGCATATCTTAACATTATAAAAGGTTCATAATCTTTAAATTGAATGTATTCATGTGTTGCATACAGATTTAAACTTTTAAACATTTCTTTAGAAAAGCACATTACAAAGCAGTATCTATAAATCAATAAAAAGATTTTAAACCTTGGATGACAATAAATAGCAAAATGTTAGCCTTTTATCTTGTGATAATGGGATTAGAGAAGATTTTTATTTTGCTTTGTTTACTTTGCTTACCCTTATTTTCTACTTCTATCCCCATTTGTTTATTTTGCTTATCCTTATCTGCTAAACAAAACTTTCTTCTAACCTGTTAGTGGTTTGGTCCAGACATAATTATTTTCTACTCTTTCTCTCATCCTCTTATAAGCTTAGAGTGAAATAAAGCACAAGCTCCTTTCCTTCCGTTTCTATTGCAAAAATGCTACGTAAAATTTCCAAAGCTTTTTTTATTTCCTATTTCAGAATTGTTAATCATCACAGAAGACAACTAAGGACAATATCCTTGATTTGCACTCTCCAAAATAAGGAGACGAAACAACATGAAACTTAATCTAAGCAGTGGAAGTTGTATACTACAATGTAAGAGAAGATTAATTTTTTTTCAAGTCCCCACAAATTTATAAAGATCGCCCTGGACATGGAGCACCTGGTGGCTCAGTGGGTTAAAGCCTCTGCCTTCAGCTCAGGTCAGGTCAGGAGTCCAGGGTGCTGAGATCAAGCCCCACATTGGGCTCTCTGCTTGGCAGGCAGCCTGCTTCCCTTCCTCTCTGCCTGCCTCTCTGCCTACTTGTGGTCTCTGTCTCTGTCAAATAAATAAATAAAATCTTAAAAAAAAAAAAAAAAAAAAAGACTCCCCTGGACAGAGGGGAGAATGGGAAATAGACAACTACTTACAAATCCACACAAAGGATAGTTACACATTAGGAGTAAAAAGAAACTATTTAGACAATTCTGAAAGCTATAATATATCTCTAGAAAGAAGGGTTATTATTCTGAGCTTCTATATTCCAACATGTATGTTTTGAACAGTTTTTTAAAAGGCTTAATTGCAGCTTATACATACTTGAGATGACTGGTTTTACGTGAGCACATTATAGTTTCTAGTATATGAATAGATGCAACCATCCCAAGTCAGGAAACAGTCATCAATCTGTTCAGATACAAGTAATCGCCCAAGGAAAACAGCCTTTCTTTCTTCCAAGATCTAACTTAAAGGTTCAATCTGCAACAGTCCTCTGACTGCAGCCCTCAGTCCCAAAGGAGGACATGGTATTACTTCAAGGGGGATCCCTGAGAAAGAATGACACCTAAAGAATCACCATTTCCTACTTCACCTGGATTTCCCTCTTCTTTGTTTTTCTTATAATAAATTCTGAGAAATTTATGAAGTTATAGAATTGCTAGATCAAAAAGTAATTAAAGAATCTGCCACAAGTGTCAAACTGCTTTCCAGAAAGGTTACACTAGGGGCGCCTGAGTGGCTCAGTGGGTTAGGCCTCTGCCTTTGGCTCAGGTCATGATCCCGGGGTTCTGGGAGCCCGCATTGGGCTCTCTGCTCTTCGGGGAGCTTGCTTCCCCTTTCTGCCTGCCTCTCTGCCTACTTGTGATCTCTGTCAAAAAAATAAATAAAATATATTAAAAAAAAAAAAAAAAGATTTTGAAGGGGCGGGGGGGTTGGAGGTTGGGGGATCCAGGTGGTGGGTATTGGAGAGGGCACGGATTACATGGAGCACTGGGTGTGGTGCAAATATAATGAATACTGTTACGCTGAAAAAATAAAAAATTAAAAAATATATATATAAAAATAAAAACACACAATGTGGTAACTAATTTGAATTTAAATTAAAAATTATAAACTCTCAAAAAAAAAAAAAGAAAGGTTAAACTAATTTATGTTTCCAGTAACAGCCAGAACTTTTTAAGTCACTAACGAGTTAGGCTGAAGGTCTCTCCAGACCAGGTAAATAAATTATGATTCAGACTGACCTAGATTGGAATATTAAAAATGTAGTGATTTCTTAAAAATTACCTAGATCTATACATATGTATTCAAGTGCAAAGCTGTCCACTATATATTAAGTGAAAAGAACAAAGAGCAGAACAGTATATATCATTCATATCACATAAAAAGAGAAGTGTAGGTAGGCAGGTGAATATAGGTAACCTAAGAAATCACGAATGGGTCGAAGTCTGAAGGGGCAGAGAAAGAAGTCATCTTGGATCATTTAAAAAAAAAACAACCATGGTGATATTTACTTTCACAATTAAAAAGGGCAAAAAACAAATTTCTTCCATTTCTACAAAACAGTAAACAGATAAGAGATGAAAGATCAGCACCGGTCAGGACGTGGAATGATAAAACTCTTCCTCATATACCCTCAAACCTGTTGAGTGGTCTGCAATAAGATAAGGAGTTTATACCTGGATGTCAATCAATTGCTTCACTTAATAATAAGCACGCTATTTAATTTAGCTGCCTTTGTTTCCCCATGGCCAGACTTCTTTTTAAATAAAAAAAAAGTAGTACATTGCTTTAAATTCTGGTGCAAGGTTATCTTGTCACGGATTGCCACTGTGAGCACCACTGCACTAGGAGAGACAGTCACACAGCACCATTACAACAGTAAAAATCTGGTAATAGCGTGAGAGTCCAGCAAAAGAAAAATGGGTAAGTAGATAGGATATAGTCATGTAATTCACTGAAGAGTGAAAATGACTCAGATATTTACACACAAAAATATGGGTAAGTCTTGGGAACCGCACTGAGTGAAAAAAAGTGAGTTAAAGGAAAAAATATAAGGGTGCCTGCCTGGCTCAGTGGGCAGAGCATGTGACTCTTGATCCCAGGGTTGAAAGTTTGCGTCCCAAGGTGGGTGTGGAGATTACTTAAATAAAATCTTTAAGGGGCACCTGGCTAGCTCAGTCGGTGGAGTATGCAACTCTTGATCTTGGGGTTATGAGTCTGAGTCCCACACAGAGTGTAGAGATTACTTAAAAACATTTAAAAAAAAGAAATAACTAAAAAATAACAAAAAATTAAAAACCTGTGTGGTGAGTACCCAAGTATACACTGTTTTTGTTATTTGCTGTATCTTATTTACAGATATCCCATAGACGTAATTTTGTATCTAACTGGATGCTTAATCCAATATTTTTTTTTAAAGATTTTATTTATTTATTTGAGAGAGAGAGATCACAGGTAGACAGAGAGGCAGGCAGAGAGAGAGAGAGAGAGAGAGAGAGGGAAGCAGGCTCCCCGCTGAGCAGAGAGCCCGATGCGGGACTCGATCCCAGGACCCTGAGATCATGACCTGAGCCGAAGGCAGTGGCTTAACCCACTGAGCCACCCAGGCGCCCCAATATTTTTTTTCATTGGACGAAATCACCAATGCTCCTCCCTTACACTAAGTCCCCCGCTGTGCTCCAGCTCACCTGATAGCTGGGTGTCACGGAGTACTGAATTCCCGTGGCTGACTGCATGGTCTCGGACACTGCTTCATACACAGGAGGGGCAGGGGCAAGCACCCGGTGCTGGTGAGGAAAAGCCTCTGTGCTACCAGGGATCCGACGCTGCTGGGCCGCATACACCGGTGACTCCTGGTCATCCAAACGTCGCTTCATTCTGCGCTCATGCTCAGGGATGCACCACAAAACCTGCAGAAACCAAAAGCACCAACATGCAAACCAGATCACACACCAATGTGATGTGTACAACAGAGGACTGGGCACCCAAATTTATTAAAAGCTCAATTCCCAAAACCAACTATTGACTTCATCCTGGAGATGATCACTGGCTAGTTTAGGTGCATGCTTGCACACACAGCTCCCATAGTGGCTGGCTTTATCACAACTCAAAGACAGAAGTTTAAATAATAACACATTCTGAATTAACTTGGGACTACAGAGTCAAAAAATAACCTCCAATTTAAAAACATGAAAATATACCTTTCTTTTCTTTATTCTCTAGTTTTCTCCTCAAATGCCACCACTCCTAACATCAATGACATACTCACAAGCTACAAAAACATTCAAGTGCTTCTTTCTAATTCCTCTCAAAACCTAGTACTATAACTGTGGTCTAATTTTTAAAATATCAATAGTTTCAACAATTAAATACAATCATGAAAGAGCAGTAGGCCAAGAGTAAGAGGACAATGGTTCTAGTCTTGCCAATTTAAAGAGCTATGTACATTTCAACAACTTCCTCATTCCATGAGTTTGTTTCTCCAACTATAAAATGACAGGGTTGGAAAAGATCATCTTTAGGTTACTCCCGACTCTAACATTCCTTAACACTAAGAAGATTCCTGAATCCCTTCTTAATAATATTCCTCTGTGGAGGCAGGATGCAAAAAGTCTAGTAATATTCTGACTAGGAATCCAGTCTGGTCTTTTCGGGGCTTTTCCAACAGCCAAAGCTTCTTCAAGGTAGGGTTCTCTACAGCTTTGCATTCCCCACAGTCCTACCACTTCACACACTCAAATACTGACCATGCAGAAGGGAAAGAATGAGAGTAATCATTAATATAGTAATAATTAGCATATAATGACTCCTAAACACCATTCTACACAATTTATAAATATTACTATAATCCCCACAACAACCCTATAAGCAAGGTGCTATTATTCTCTATTTTTTAAATGAGGAAACAAACATAATGACTAAGTAAACTGCCCAACGCTGCACAGCTAACAGGCGAATTTTATTTGGTGAACAGGTGAATTTGGTGAATTGATATTCCAGTTTTGGCTGCAGAGCTAACAGGTAAAGGTGGAATATAAATTCACCAAATCTACCTCCAGAGCCTGAATTTTTTTTTTTAAGATTTTATTTATTTATTTGACAGAGAGAGATATCACAAGTAGGCAAGAGGCAGGCAGAGAGAGAGGAGGAAGCAGGCTCCCTGCTGAGCAGAGAGCCCGATTTGGGCCTCGATCCCAGGACACTGGGATCATGACTTGAGCCAAAGGCAGAGGCTTTAATCCACTGAGCCACCCAGGAGCCCCTTGAGCCTGAATTCTTAATCACCTCAGTATCACCTACCTCTCACAGGGTAAGAAATAAAGGGAGAAGAGTCCCTTTACTTATTTAAGACACACACGCACTGAGCAACTTCAGCTTTCTTTGATCTCTCCCACACTTAGCTCATTCATCCTTTCAGGCTCAACCCAACAAAAGCAGGAAGGCTTGGCAGCATTCACTCTTTAAATGAGCAAATATTCAGGGAGCAGAAATGAAGGAGGCAGGTGTCCTATAAAAGCTTAAAAACTATTTGGGAAGACCATATACAGCCTCACTAGTAATCAAAGAAATATAAAGTAACATGACACTTACCCAAAAGCAACAGGCAGAAATGAAAAGAGAATGATGATACTGAGTGTGGGTGAGGGTATACGGAAATACTACTGGCAGAAGTTTTAACTGGCAGAGACTATGGGTTGGCAACTTATAGTATCCATTAAATTTTTAAAGATTTTATTTGTTTATTTGACAAACCGAAATCACAAGTAGGCAGAGAGGCAGGGGGGGGGGGGGGGGAAGCAGGCTCCCTGCCGAGCAGAAAGCCCAACACAGGGCTCGATCCCAGGACCCTAGGATCATGACCCGAGCTGAAGGCAGAGGCTTTAACCCACTGAGCCAACCAGGTGCCACTCCATTAAATTTTTAAAGTTAAAATGGTCATACCCTTTCACATAGCAATTCCACTTCCAGGTGTCTATCCTATACATCTGCCAAGTATATTTACTGCAACAAAGTATGAAAAATCTAATGTCTATCCATAACTGAATGAACTTAATACATCCATATTGGGTAAACTATGTAGCAATTAGAAAGACTGGGGTTCCTCTATAAAGAAAGCCCTCCAAAACATATGATTAAGTGAAAAGAACAAGCTACAGAATATATACAGTGTGATTTCAACACTCACAAAGAATGTATTCTTTAGCTTTGTGCTTCTCATTGTAAATTTTGCATCATCAGAAGGAAAAAGCTATAAACAAATACTGAACTCTGAATAAGGATACGCATGCTCAAGTACTTAAGTGGAAGTGTACTAATGTTTGAAATTTACTTTGAAATACATTGAGAAATCAGTCTGAATTAGTGGATGGAAGAACGGATATATGACAAAGCAAGTACTATAAAATGGTAATGTAAAATCTAGTGTGCATAAGAGTATTCACTGTAAAATTCTACCAACTTTGCTGTGTATCTGAAATTGTTCTTTTTTTTTTTAAGATTTTATTTATTTATTTGACAGAGAGAGCTCACAAGTAGGCAGAGAGGCAGGCAGAGAGAAGGGGGGGAAGCAGGCCCCCGGCTGAGCAGAGAGCCCAATGAGGGGCTCGATCCCAGGACCCTGTGATCATGACCCGAGATGAAGGCAGAGGCTTTAACCCACTGAGCTACCCAGGCACCCCTGAAATTGTTCTTAATAAAATGTTGGGAGGAAGGGCTAACAATACAAACCAGGTCATGAACGGTACAAGTAAGTACTATAAATTTGGTAAGGAGTAGAAATGTGTATACTGGAAAAAACTCTACAGAGAAGGTAAATGTTTGGTTATATCCTGAAAATCGGAAATGAATTAGGGCATGGGGGTACAAAGGATGAGATTAAAATATTACAGTAACTTTGGACATACAGGTGATAACAAGCCATTTACAGCCTTTGACAATTCATTTACTCCACAAATAATTCCCAAGAATCTACACATGCCAGACCCTGTGCTTTATGCGGGAGACCAGTACTGAACAGGACAGATTTCCTGCCCCACAACAAAGTCTTCCAAAAATGACTGCTGTTAAGTCAATGTGCTCCTCCCAAGAGTCCTGTCAGATGGGCATACCCAGAACTTTTATTTAGAGGGAAAGTGATACTCAAAAGAAATTAAGTGACTTGTTCAAGGTCACATGGCAAGGAGCTAGACTCTTTCTCCTTGGAATGCATGACCAATCTGGAGTAGAAATACTGGACAGACAATAGTATCCTTGCTTGCAGAGAGGTCAGTGAAATTCCAGACTATCAGTATTCGAATGCCAAATAATGGAGCCACAAGAGTCAGACACAAAGCTACTTTCAAGCCCTGCTTCAGCTGACAGATTTTCATCCGCCACTATGGCCTCCAACGGTTTTAGATTTGGAGCTTACACTGTTATCAGAATTTTAGTCTACGAAGATAGAATTTAAACAAGGAAACAAGGGGGGAAAAAAGCACTTTGAGGGACAGAAATTAGTGAAGAAGGACTAACGTGAACAAACAATGGCAGCGGAACACTTAAAAAGTCATCTGGCCATGTGTTATAATAAAAAGTGGGAATAGCTCCAAATCATCATGCAAAGAAATCATAATTCCCAAATAAAGCAAGCAGAGAAGGATAATTCTGATATTGCAGGGCAGTCTTCTGGAATAGGACAGAACAACCAGTAAGCCACTGTGTCACATTTCAGACAAATTTTAGAAGGGCAGAAGTAAAAGCTAACCCTTTCAGAATGATAAATAACCAATTTTCTAGTTCTACACCTAAAATGGCTTTCATTACAGTAAAAATTTGGCCTCTTAGAAATCCAGACAGTTCTCCATGCTTATTAAAATCCAAACAGAAGGGGCGCCTGGGTGGCTCAGCGGGTTAAAGCCTCTGCCTTCAGCTCAGGTCATGATCACAGTGTCCTGGAATCGAGTCCCGCATCGGGCTCTCTGCTCAGCGGGGAGCCTGCTTCCTCCTCTCTCTCTGCCTTCCTCTCTGCCTACTTGTGATCTCTGTCTGTCAAATAAATAAAATCTTTAAAAAAAAAAAAAAAATCCAAACAGAAAATCCAACTTTCAAAAATCTTATCTTTTCATTTAGATTAAATTTTACAAATTAGGGGCAGCACCCGGGTGGCTCAGTAGGTTAAGCATCCGACACTTGATCTCAGCTCAGGTCCTGATCTCAGGATTGTGAGATCAAGCCCTTCTTTACTGGTTTATAAAAGTAAGGAATAAGCAACAAATAAATTCCATAAACTGGCTTAAACAGAGATGACAGAATTAAAAAAGTAAGAGAATGTATGAACAAACTAAATTGCTCTATTATGGAGGCTTTTAAAAATACAACTTTCTTTTTGAAATGCATTTAATTTATGGTTGACCCTTTATAGTGCCCCTTAATTTTGTACTGTTATCCTGAATTAGACACATTTTTAAGTTCCTTTATTTATGTAATTTAAAAAATCCTCCAAAATTGTTCTCTTATTGGTGGTCAGCATCACATAAAATCATATTAAAATGTCAGTTTTAATGGTCAGTTTATATCAATAAATACTGTGGAAAGATGGAAAGTTTCTCTTCAAAAGCAAATAAATTCTTATCAAAGCATATACTGAAATGTAATCATGTACTTCAATCCAGTGTAACTGCCCACCAGTCAACCTCAAAGCCTGTCCAAAAAGCCACTTTTGGAGGGGCATCTGGGTGGTGCAGTCAGTTAAGCATTTAATTCTTGGTTTCAGCTCAGGTTCTGATCTCAGAGTTGTGAGGTCAAGCCCTGCATCAGGCTCTGCACTCAGCACTGAGTCTGCTTAAGACCCTCTCTCCCTCTCCCTCTGCTCTGCCCCTGTGTGCCCTCACACACTCTCCCTCTTAAATAAAAATCTTAAAAAAAAAAAAAAAATCCACTTCTGGATTTAAGTCTGCTAGAAAAGGAAAAGTATCCCAAAATAAATGAAAAGTGCCATGTATTTAATTTTCCATTTTATACAAAATAATAGCTCCACAAAATAAACAACCTGTTCTTCTTAAAACACAAGACCTAATAATACCCAAGCACCCTGCATCAGTTTTACATTCTTCTAATGAAGTGGGCCTTAACCAGGAGAGTTTGCCAGACCCTTCCAACCCTCCACCCCCCGCCAGCACATCTGTCAATGTCAGAAACCATTCTGGGTTGTCACAGTTAGGGGACAGGAGTACAACTGACATCTCATGAATTCCCAAACATCCTAAAATGCACAGGATAATCCCCCACAACAAAGAATTATTTGGCCAAAACCTAATATAATGCTAACCCCATTTGGTACAAACCTTTTGTGAGCTTTGGTGGGATTATATCATACTGTGGTATAACAACAATTTTTGCCAAAGTAGCTCAGAACAGTCATCATGCTTGTTCAAAATATATCACTGCCTTTTTTTTCTTTAGGTTTTATTTATTTATTTGACACAGAGAGAGAGAGAGAGATCACAAGTAGGCAGAGAGGCAGGAAGAGAGACAGAAGGAAGCAGGCTTCCTGCTGAGCTGAGTGCCCGATACGGGGCTTAATCCCAGGACCCTGAGCGGCATCATGACCTGAGCAGAATGCAGAGGTTTAACCCAATGAGCACTCAGGCACCCCATCACTGCTTTTTTTAATGACATGTGATTTACCTTGAACCCTTGCTGTATCAGAAAAACTTATTTACCATTTGGGTGAAAAACAACTTTATTAGAAACTTTAGTAAGAATTTATTTATTTTTTTTTAAAGATTTTTATTTATTTATTTCACAGAGAGAGATCACAAGTAGGCAGAGAGGCAGGCAGAGAGAGAGAGAGAGAGGAGGAAGCAGGTTCTCCGCTGAGCAGAGAGCCCGATGCGGGACTCGATCCCAGGACCTTGAGATCATGACCTGAGCCGAAGGCAGCGGCTTAACCCACTGAGCCACCCAGGCGCCCCCTTTAGTAAGAATTTAAATAGCACGGACGCCTAGGTGCATCCAGGTGGCTCAGTCGGTTGAACACTGGACTCCGATTTCTGCTCAGGTTGTGATCACCCAGTGGTAGTGGGATCAAACCTTGAATTGGGCTCCACTCTCCATGGAGTAGATTGGATCTCTCTCCCTCTGCCCCTTCTGCCTAATCCTCCCCCCCCATTCACACAAGCACCTGTGCACACACTCTCTCTCTAAATTAAATAAATAAATCTTAAAAAAAAAAAAAAAAAAGGTGCCTGGGTGGTTCAGTTGGTTAAGCGTCTGACTCTTGATTTCAACTGGGGCCATGATCTTAGTGTTGTGAGATCAAGCCCCAGGTTGACTTCCACACTCAGCAGGGAATCTGCTTGAGATTCTCTCTCTCCCCCTGTCCGTCTATCCCTCCCCCATCTCTAAACTAAAAATAAATAAATTTTCTTAAAAAGAATTTATATAGGGGTACCTGAGTGGCTCAGTTGGTTAGTGTCTGCCTTTGGCTCAGGTCATAATCCCAGGGTCCTGGGATCAAGTCCCACACTGAGCTCCCTTCTTAGCAGCGAACCTACTTTTCCCTCTCCCTTTCCCCCTGCTGTGCTCTCTGTCAAATAAATAAATAAAATCTTTAAAAAAAAAAAAAGAGAACTTAAAAAAATTTTATTTCCTACTTCCCTGGTTTTGAATATATAAATACCCAAAACAGTTAATATCCTTTAAAATGCGACTGACTGGGGTGCCTGGGTGGCTCAGTGGTTTAAGCCTCTGCCTTTGGCTCAGGTCATGATCCCAGGGTCCTGGGATTGAGCCCCACATTGGGCTCTCTGCTCAACAGGGAGTCTGCTTCTCCCTCTTCCTCTGCTCCTCTCCCTGCTCATGCTCTCTTCTCAAATAAATCAATACAATCTTTTAAAAAAATGAATCACCAGTAGCTTGTAATGAATAAAGCTACGTCTGTTGCAAAAATATCTGTAAGAAGAAGAAATGACAAGGACAGAAAATTTCAACTGAAGGGCGCCTGGGTGACTCAGTGGGTTAAGCTCAGGTCATGATCCCAGGGTCCTGGGATTGCATGTGGCTCTCTGCTCAGCAGGGAGCCTGCTTCCCCCCTCTCTCTGCCTGCCTCTCTGCCTACTTGTGATCTCTGTCAAATAAATAAATAAAACCTTTAAAAATAAAAAAAATAAAATGAAACTGACAAGTCACCAAATATCACACATGAGGTTGGAACATAGCCATTCTGTAATTCTTTTTTTTTTTTTAAAGATTTTATTTATTTATTTGAGAGAGAGAGAGTGAGAGAGAGCATGAGCGAGGAGAAGGTCAGAGGGAGAAGCAGACTCCCCATGGAGCTGGGAGCCTGATGTGGGACTCGATCTCAGGACTCCGGGATCATGACCTGAGCCGAAGGCAGTCGTCCAACCAACTGAGCCACCCAGGCGTCCCGCCATTCTGTAATTCTGATTTCAGAATTAAGTAAAGTTCTAACTTATCACCACTTTGGGATTTTTTTTCTTTTTGTGTATTACCATACACAATACTTTGAAAATTTAATTCTTAATTTTATTGGCAAGGACAATCATCTTCTTTGCTCCACAGCTGCAAGCATTCTCAGTTTTAGGCTAATAAACGCCAATTAGAATGATCTATCCAATGTTGTTTTTTCATTTCTATATCCTGTTTCCTTCCAATCACTTCTGTACACCTGCCTTTAGCAAATGTCCACTCACAAGTCAGTTTCAGTGCATAAACATCCTAGAAGATGAAAGAACACAATCATATACCCTTTTAGCAAATTGAAATGGTTTTGATTCATGTTAAAACACTTCATTCTGGGGCACCTGGGTGGCTCAGTGGGTTAAGCCTCTGCCTTCGGCTCAGGTCATGATCTCAGGGGCCTGGGATCGAGCCCCACGTCAGGCTCTCTGCTCAGCGGGGAGCCTGCTTCCCCCTCTCTCTCTGCCTGCTTCTCTGCCTGCTTCTGATCTCTGTCAAATAAATAAGATCTTTAAAAAAAAAAAAAAAAAAAAAAAAAACACTTCATTCTGAAGTCCTTCCTGCTGAACGACTACCTGGATGATATCATTATTTCTTACCCACCCCTCAAAAATACATGGTGTACATGTTACCTTCTTCATTCTGAAAAAATTCATCATATTGTCACCTAAAGACTACACAGTCTGCGAAGAGGCGCACAGTTTTACCACCATTGCCCCAGTCCAGCCGGCTGCTGTCTGCTGGACTGTGTCTGTACACTAGCTCCTCTGATACCTGTGAAGGGTTTTCCTCTGTTTTTATTTCTCTTTGCCATTACAGGAGGCAAAAAAATGAAAGATTACAAATATGTTCCCTGAAAGCTTAAAAAAGTTGTAAAAACAGTATAAAAAATGGTCATATACCTTTCACTCAGATTCCCCAGCTGCTAATGTCTTACAGATTGTTTAAGATGGTATCTCCCAACTTTTTGTACACCATCTTGGAAGATGCTGTAATGCTTCACGCAAAGCAGTAAGAAAATTGAAGTGTATAGTGGTGATTTATTTTACCACTGCATTATCCTTCTAGGCAATGCCATCATTCTCCCCTTTTCTTATTATTTTAGTCTCTTTTAGCATAATAGGGAATAATTGATGAGCAATGATGAAATAATCCATAGGATGATGAAATACCAAAATGTTTCAAGCTACAGAAAAACTAAGATCATTAAGATCCCATAATATAGGGATGCCTGGGTGGCTTATTCAGTTAAGAGTCTGTCTTTGGGGGCACCTCAGTGGCTCAGTGGGCTGAACCCTCTGCCTTTGGCTCAGGTCATGATCCCAGGGTCCTGGGATAGAGCCCCGCATCGGGCTCTCTGCTCGGCAGGGAGCCTGCTTCCCTTCCTCTCTCTGCCTGCCTGTCTGCCTACTTGTGATCTATCTGTCAAATAAATAAATAAAATCTAAAAAAAAAAAAAAAAAAAGGAGTCTGTCTTCAGCTTGGGTAGTGATCCCAAGGTCCTGGGATCAAGTCCCCTGTTGGGATCCCTGCTCAGTGGGGAGCCTGCTTCTCCCTCTGCCGCTCCCTCTGCTTGTGCTCTCTCTGGCAAATAAATCAATAAAAATTTTTAAAGATCCCATAATATAGTTCAGATGTATAAATGGTAATAGCTAAAATGAGTTTATCTCATTAAAATGAAAATAAGTAAATTCTCTTTTTGGTATAAAACAGACTGAACATAAATAACAGAAGATAAGCTAGCTACAGCTATGAAGAAAGCATTGTAATTATGACCGGAGGAGTGCTTGGGTCAGTTAAGCATCCAATTCCTAATTTTGGCTCAGGTCATGATCGCAGGATCGTGAGATCAAGCCCCCACTTTGGGCCCCATGCTGAGTGTGGAGCCTGCTTAGAATTCTCTCTCTTGCCCTCTCCCTATGCCCCTCCCCACCTCACACTCTCTTGTTCTCTCTTGAAAAAGAATAGGACTTGAGACAGTTTACAGGACAGGTAGATGTGTCACTTAACCTCATCCTGTATTTACTCTATTAGCTATTTGCCCCTACACAGGCCTGGGCACATATACCTTTAACCAGCTTTGTATTCTCCCCTGTGCATAGCATATAGTCTTGCCTATGGCAAAATTCAAATCACTCACTCATTCATGCATGCAACCTCTAATATTTATTGAGCACATAGCACGTCCCAGGCATTCTTCTTGGAGCTAGAGAAATAGCAGTAAACCAAAAAGTCTCCTCCTTCATGAAGTTTACATGAAGAGGGAGAAAAAGACAGTACACAAGGTGTTCAGAACACTAGACAGTGACAAGCACTAAGAAGAAAAAGAGAAGGGTTTTTGAAATTTTACATAAGAGTGACTAAAGAATACCTCACTGATACAGTAACTTTTGGGTAAAAGAAGTGGAGAGCTAACCATGCGGAAATCAGTGAGGAAGAATTACAGGCAGAAGGAAAAGGAAATGCAAAGACCCTGATGCATATATGTGCTTAATATTTTCCAAGAACAGCAAAAAGGTTGTATAACTGGAACAGAATGAAGGAAAAAACAGACTGATAGAAAATGTAGTCAGAGAGGTAATGGGGTTGGGGACAGTGGGTAAGGAGCATACTGTGTTTGTTCTCAGAAGTCATAATGAGGATTCAAGCTTAATCACCAGACTGACCTGGAAGCCACTGGTGGGTTTCAAGCAGAAAAGTGACATGGTCTGAGTTAGGTTTTAAAAGACTCACTTGGACTGTTGTGCTAAGAACAGCCCAAGAGGAGCTGAATAACAAAGCAGAGGGAACAGTTAAGGTAACTGAAACAATTCAAGCTAGAGATGTACTTACATTCACTGCTACGGTTGGGAGTAGGGTGATGGTGGTGGTGGTGGTATTTAGTGATCAAATTCTGAGTAGTATTTTGAGTATAGAGCAAAAAGGATTTACTGAAGATTAAATACAAGTAAGACAGAAAAAAAGAGGTCAAAATGCCTATTAAATATCTAAGAAGAAATATGAAGTGGGCCATGGGTTATGCTCATCTATAGTACAGGGGAGAGGTCTGCAATTAAAGAAAGCTGGGAGTTATCAGCATTGTTTGGATTTTAGAAAGGTGAGAGTATACAAGGTAACTCTCCTTAATCAAACACATTCACATCTCTGCACCACGTGAGACAGCCTAGACTGGACTGGTGGCCTTAATCAGTTGTGGAACCAAACTTACCAAACAAAAATTCTTACGCATCAGAACTATAGATAGGGATTATAGACATATATGTATCTTTCATTAGCCCACCAGTCTGCAAGGATATCATATCGCAGGACTAAGGAAGTGCCCACAGCCATGATGCTCTAAGTACAAATAACATGCAGACACACGAGACAGAAAGGTGATGAGTAGTACAAAAACAAAAGAAGGGAAGGGCAAAAAAAGAGACGTATGCCTTCGAAACTGCTACTAATAAATGCTTAACTTTGAAGCCATTTGCAACCAAACAGATGTAGTTAACAAACTTTAAAATGCAATTTGAGTTCAGTTCGTATACTTTTTATCACCTATTATGTGCAAATATTATTCTAGGCACAGAGGCTATCACAAAAATTAAGTTCCAGCCTAGATGGGCTAAGTTAATGGTACAGCCTTGCTGAGGAAAACCAGTTGCCCCACAAATGTATAGGGGCAAAAACCTCTATACGTTTGATTATATTTGACAACAAATCTCACTAGGCATGTCTTCTGAAGAGAGACCCCAAAATAAAATTACATAATTAAAGGAAACCAAGGTTTTCTGGTATTTTTAATATGTTGTTAAAAGACAATTAAGACAGATAACTGTCTAAATACAATTAGAATTTACTTAGGGGTGCCTGGGTGGCTCAGGTGGTTACACATCAGACTCTGGATTTTGGCTCAGGTCATGATCTCAGGATCATGGGATCAAGCCCCACATTGGGCTCTGTGCTGAGCAGAGTCTCCTTGTCCCTCTCTGCTCCTCCCTCGCCCACCCCTGCTTTTTCTCTCTCAAATAAATAAAAATAAAAATAAAATAAAAAAAAAGTGGCAGGAGGAACCTGGGTGGCTCAGTCAGTTTAACATTCAACTCTTGATCACAGCTCAGGTCTTGATCTCCAGGTCATGAGTTCACACCCCACGTCAGAGGGAACCTACCTTTAAAAAAAAAAAAAAAAAAAAGGCACAAACCCAAAATTCTTTGAAATGTTTGTAAATAAGATAAAGTAATAATGGCAGAATACACTATCCTGCTGGATACGCTGCTGAATAACCTTAACCTTAACAAAAAAGTATCCAGAAGTATTACTTGAGCTGTAACCAGAAAAAGATAAAAATCCCAAGATATTACTTCTACTATGCACTTACTGAAGTAGAACTAGGAAGGCACGTGAAGGAAAGGAAGTATTAGGAAACAATAGCTGGCCATATTAACATATCTTGAGCTTCGCATGGTAGCAGTAACATATGTGCCAAGTCCATAATTTCTTCACTATGATTCTTATTCTTAAACACCTTCCAAAGCAGTAGAAGCAATCAAGTCTATAAACTGAAGAGAACAGGATTCACAAACTCTAGAAGAGACTACAATTCATGTGTGAAAAGTGCCACTCTTTCTAACACCCTAAAACACTCTCTAGGGATACTCTGAGATGTCTAAGTTCATCCATTCAACTACCTGCTTCATCTGGATCTATGATTTCAAGCTTCATCCTCCTGCTGCTCATTCAGTGCCGTCTCCTCCTCCACCCCAAAAGTAGGGCCTCCCTCCTCTGAATTCCTTGCAGCTCTCTATAGTTGGCTCTTATGGCACTCGATCTCCACTGATGTGTAATAAAATCATCATGTGAATATCTGCCTTTCCTTCTAAGAATGTAAACTTTTCTGGGACAAAGACTCTTCCTGTGTCAGCCCAGGGCTACTTAAGAAGGTGGTCAAGAAATGGGTGTTGACCCAGTTCCCCTTTAGAATCAGAGTTCCAATCTTTTCCCTCAGAGCTGCTTTCAAAAGCACAATGCTGGGACCTCAAAAAATTAAACACAGAATTATCATTTGATCCAGCAATTCTACTTCTGAGTATATACCCAAAAGAATTCAAAGCATGTACCTGAAGAGGTATTTATATATCCATGTTCTTCGCAGCATTATTCACAATAGCCAAGAGGTGGAAACAAGCCAAATGCCCACCGATATGTGAATCACCAGAAGGTGATATATACATGTAATGGAATATTATTCACCATTAAAAAGGAAGGTAATTCTGACACGTGCTACAACATGGATAAACCCTTGAGGACATTATTCTAAGTGAAGTAAGCCGGACACAAAAAGACAATTACTGTAGGACTCCACTTAAATATCAAGAACCTAGAGTAGTCAAACTCACACAAACATAAAGTAGAATGGTTGCTGCTAGGGGCTGGGGAGAAATTTAAAGGGCCTGTTGGGGTGTTGAGTTTGGGGTGCCTGGGTGGTTCAGTCAATTAAGCGACCAACTCTTGATTTCAGTTCAGGTCATGATCTCAGGGTCCTGAGATCGAGCCCCACAGAGGGCTCTGCACTCAGTGGGGAATCTGCCTCTCTCTTTCCCTTCCTCTCCCTCTGCGCCCCCACCTCATGCACACACTCATGAGCTAAAATTATAAAATGCTTAAAGATAGATAGATAGATAGATAAAGGAGCTGTTGTTTGGTGGGTACAGAGTTTCAGTTTGGAAAGATGAAAAAGTTCTGGATGGATAGTTGTAATGGTTGCACAACAAAGTGGGTGTACTTAATGCCACTGAATTGTACACTTAAAAATAGCTGAATCGGTAAATTTTGTTACATATGTTTTACCTCATATGTTTACATATGTTTTACCTCAATTGTTTTTAAAAGCACATTGCTCCCTCACTGTTTACTATCCTTAGACCAGACACAAATGAAGTGTAGAATTAGGAGGAGGGGCTCTGGAACCAGAACGCCAGGGTTCACACCTATCATGGCCACTTACCACAGTTCTAACCTCTCTGTATCACTGTTTCTTCATCTTTAAAACATGGACTTCATAGTACCCACTAGACAGGGTTATCATGAAGATTAAATGGATTAATAAGTGTACTGTGCCTAACTCAGTGCCCGTGACATAATGGCTCAATAAATGGAAGCTCTTACTGGGGTGTGTGGGTGGCATAGTCAGTTAAGACTCCCACTCTTGGGGCGCCTGGGTGGCTCAGTCGTTGACTGTCTGCCTTTGGTTTAAGTCAAGATCCCGGGATCCTAGATCGAGCCCCACATCGGGCTCCCTGCTCAGAGGGAAGCCTGCTTCTCCCTCTCCTACTCCCCCTGTTTGTGTTCCCTCTCTCGCCATCTCTCTCTTTCTCTCTCTGTCAAATAAATAAATAAATCTTAAAAAAAAAAAAAAAAAAAAAAGCCTCCCACTCTTGGTATCAGCTCAGGTCCTAATCTCAACCTGAGCTGGTGCACAATCTGCTTGAGATTCTCTCACCCTCCCCCTCTGCCCCCTCAGCTTGTGTGCGCATGCTCTCTCTTTCTAGGATAAATAAATCTTTATTTTTTTAATTTTTTAAAAAATAAGTCTTTAGGGGTACCTGGGTGGCTCAGTGGGTTAAGCCTCTGCCTTTGGCTGAGGTCATGATCTCAGGGTCCTGGGATTGAGCCCCGCATCATGCTCTCTGCTCAGCGGAGAGCCTGCTTCCCTCTCTCTCTCTGCCTGCCTCTCTGCCTACTTGTGATCTCTCTCTGTCAAATAAATAAATAAAATCTTTAAAAAAAATAAAAATAAATCTTTAGAAAAAAATGAAAGTCATTTTTCAAGCAGACAGAGGGTACAGTTTTAAAAAGCATGTTAATAGGGCACCTGGGTGGCTCAGTTGGTTAACCGGCTGGCTCTTGACTGCAGCTCAGGTCATGATCTCAAGGTCCTGGGATGGTGCCCCAGCATTGGGTTCTGTGCTCAGGGGGGAGTCTGCTTGAGGATTCTCTCTCTCCCTCTATGCCTGCCCCCACTGCACTCCCCCACCCACTTTGCGCATGCACATTCTCTCAAATAAATCTCTTTTTTAAAAAATAAAAAGCGGGACGCCTGGGTGACTCAGTGGGTTAAGCCTCTGCCTTTGGCTGAGGTCATGATCTCAGGGTCCTGGGATCGAGCCCCACATCAGGCTCTCTGCTCAGCAGGAAGCCTGCTTCTCCCTCTCCCTCTGCCTGCCTCTCTGCCTACTTGTGATCTCTGTCAAATAAATAAATCTTTAAAAAAATTTCTTTTTAATTAAAAAAAATAAAAAGCATGTTAACTATCATTTTTAGGAAAATCTACAGAAAGTAAAGCTTAACAACTCCTAGTAGTATTACTCAGAAGAGGGAGAAAGCCTTTTAACTTTTTAAAAGACTTTATTTATCTGTCAGAGAGAGTGAGCAAGAGCGAGAGGGCAAGCAGCAGGCAGAGGGAAAGGCAGGCTCCCTGCCCAGGAAGGAGCCTGATGCCAGACTCGATCCCATGACCCTAGGATCATGACCTGAGCCAAAAACAGACCCCCAACTGAGCTACGCAGGCAGCCCCAGAAAGCCTTTTAAAGCACTTCACTAGGGGGGCCCAGGGGGCTCAGTTTTGCTCAGGTCATGATCCCAGGGTCCTGGCTGAACCACGCATAGGGCTCCCTGCTCAGCCAGAACCCTGCTTCTCCCTCTCCCAATTCCCCTGCTTGTGTTCCCTCTCTTGCTGTCAAATAAGTAAATAAAATCTTTTAAAAAATAAATAAATAAAGCACTTAACTAGATTACTGAATGACAGGGACATAATCTTTTAATTCGACTAAAATTGACTAAAATTTGCAGCCATTAACAACTGCCTTGAAAAGATCTCCAGTTATCTTGTCTGTATTTCAGATGTAAACAGACTAAGCTTTGCCAATAATCTTATCAAATTACTACATACCTCTTTCCTTAACAAATAAGAAAAACAATCTTACTCCACGGGTAAAACCATCTTAATTACAAAATGCCAATCTATCATCTAGGGTCTTAACTCTGACAAAACTATAGTATAAATCATACTGATATTTGAAGAGATACGAAGCATTTATAAAAACTTTCCTATAGTATAACTAGGTTCTTACAATCCTTAAAGCATATCTGGGACTTCTGACCCTGGTGCCCCAAGAGACAACATATTAAGGGCATGATTTAGGTCTTCCGTGTTTCCCAGCAGACAGCACTGCAAATGGTGGGAACAACTATGTGTTGACCAAATCTTCCTCAGTGGTAGACTGTACTATCATCACTATCTTTGGCAATCTATAACATCAGAAAAAACACCAGGCTTTCTCTCTCCACACCAATTCTACCACAGTCACAACTGCTCAAATGAAAAAGCTACCTTTGCCATTGCTACTTCCTTAACTGAGATGGGACTTACTCTCTTCTCATGAATATGGGCCAGGACATCAAGCTCTCAGTCCCAACTGAACAAAGCAGAAATCCAGAATTTAACTTCAGTTCAGGTATCAGCCAGAGGGCTTGCTCAGATTTTAATCTATAAATATATTCCTCCGCATTTATTTTCTGATGAAAAAATATAAAAAACACACAATTTCTCTTAAGAAAAAAGAATATCAATTCAAAGCAAAAAAACTCATTTAAAATCATTCATTATAGGGGCGCCTGGGTGGCTCAGTGGGTTAAAGCCTCTGCCTTCCGCTCAGGTCGTGGTCCCAGGGTCCTGGGATCGAGCCCCGCATCGGGCTCTCTGCTCAGCGGGGAGCCTGCTTCCTCCACTCTCTCTGCCTGCCTCTGTGCCTACTTGTGATCTCTGTCTGTCAAATAATAAATAAATAAAATCTTTAAAAAAAAAAATCATTCATTATGGGGCACCTGGCTGGCTCAGCCAGAAGACCATGTGACTCTTGTCTCCTGAGCTCGATCCCCATGTTGGGTGTAGAGCTTACTTAAAAAAAAAAAAATTTTTTTTTTAAACAGTTCATTAAACATGAAACGTCCTAAGGCAACTCCCCAAAACAGGTCGGAGGGCAATGCTACGAAAGTCACATACACAAAACTGCATTAGTCCTCGACTTCACCCTCTGTTAACAAAACGGCAAGAACGCTGTTTTACAGAATATAAACAGAAACAGTCTTGATGTTCTAACAGAATTATACAAAACCAGAAGAGGAGGTGTTTCAAGAATACCTATAGTTACCTAAACTGCAACTTATTTCTTTGTGAAATTAAGCTCACATAGCAGAATCACCTGTATGTACAATGAAAGCATTAAAAAATGTAACAGCCGAAGAAATCAGAGTATTTTATTCAGTATTTTTTTTAAATCACCATCTTTTATGAACACATCGTTTTAAATAGTAAAATGTAAATCCAACCCTTCCTTTCCTATATCTCAGCCTAGTTAAAGACTTTTTCTGGCTAACTGAATTTGAAATCCTAAGGCACCTAATAGTAGCCAAGTCCAACTACCCACTACCCTATTGGCTCAAAGGAAACCCCGCCCCGAACAGCCACAGTAACTGAACATCAAGGGAACTCCAAGAAAGGTTGTCCCCGGCCACATTTCTAGTCTCTGATAACTCTCCGCCCCTCCCCCCCACAATCACCGCTGCGGAAGCATGGTCACAGCACGAGCAGCCACTCCACCGCAAGACTCCAACGAAAGGACCCTGAGCACCTCGCCCCAATAATTACAATTCGGGGAGGGGGGAGTGGCAGTGACCATGCTCCCAATCTCCAAGGCGGAGCGGTGCCATCGACGCTGCGTGGAGCTAAGCAGAGACAACAGCTCTGGCACCCAGCTCTCCTGCCCCAGGCAAAAGGCATGGCCCAGCCACAGGAGTAAGTCCTGACACCTCCGCAGCTCAGAGTCGGCGGGAGCCCCTCCCACCCTACGGAGACGTAGGGCGGGGCAGATCTGGGCGCCGCGACTCCAAGCCAGACCGGACAGCGGGCTTTCCCGAACCCCGCCTCACTTGCCAAGGAGGCGGAAACCGGGGGGAAGGGGAGGACGGCCTGGGGGAGTGGCATCGCCGCTCCGTACGGCCCCTCCGGCCAACCGGATCCTGAGAAGGCGGAGGAAAGCCGACTTCACGCCCCCTCCCAGCCGCGCCCCGAAGCCACACGCGGGAGACCCCTTGCCCGTCCCCCAACCCCAGCAGGCCAGTGCGCGGCTGCCCAGCCGAGGCCCCGCCCACCTCGGGAAGACAGGAGGGGTGGTCGACCGCAAACAGCACTTAGCCAGGGCCGCCCCGCCCCTTTCTCCACAATCGCACGCGCGCGCCGGCCCCGCCCCTGAACGGCGGCGCGAGAGCCCGCCCCCTCCGCGCGCACCGGGACTACGCTCTCCTCCCCCTCCCGCACGAAGAGCTACCCCGCTCCGCCCCCCACCCCCCTCACACATCCACACACCTCCCGCCCGCCTGCTCTACGGGAAGCCGAGGAGGTCAGCCCCCCCCCTAAAAATACACACCCTCGAGTCCAGCGTTACCCGCCACCAGGCTCCCCGCCCCGACCCTGGCCCGGCGTGCTCTCACCGCAAAGCTGCTCCGGCCGCTCCTCTCTGCGTGTCCCTCTCGGCGTGAGCCTTGGGCTCAGCAGGGAGGCCCCGAGAACGGCGCAGGCACAGGCCCGCCGAAGCGGACTGGCAGCCTCCTCTCCGCTAACGAAACGGTCACAGGCCCCGGTGCCCAGACTGGGAAGGAGGGAGGGAGGGAGGGAGGGAAACTCCGAGGGGGGAAGGGGAGGGGGGGAAAGATGGAGAAACCGTCTCCGCCGCCTCTACCGCCGCGGCCGCTTCTCTGTTACCCGGGAAATCCCGCCCACTCCCCCGGCCCGCCCCGCAGAGGGAAGACTCAACTTCGCTCCACCACAGGCCGCATTATCCGCCCGTCAAAGGTTTAACCAATCGCTGTCCCCTGCCTGCCGGCTGCCCGCCCCTTCCCCCTCGGCTGGGAGGGGAGGGGGAGCCGCTCACCTTCTCCACGCCCCTATTGGCGGGGAGCTTCCCTAACTCAACCCCGCCTATTGGAGACGAATTGCAGAATCCCACCTCCACGCCTCAATACTATTGGAGGAAGCAGGGGAGCTCTTCACATCTCATTGGAGGACTCCATATATCCCGCCCCGTGCGGTCCAGCCACAGGCCCAACAAGTCGGCTCCCGCCCTCGCCGGTCATCGCATTGGAAGGTAAGTAACCGATGTGGGGTAAAATGTCCGTGAGATAGGCTCCGCCTCCAACCACCCGATTGGAGAGCTCGGCGCCGGTAGCAGCCTCCATTGGCCAGGACGCCCGTCTAGAAAGGACCTGACTCCGCCCCGCGCGAGGAGGCTGAACCTTAGCAGTCCTTTTGTGGAATGTTTACACTAGAGACTGAAGTGCAGAGAGTTCCAGGGCCCGAAACAGGAGGGGGCGCGGAGCTCAGCACGCTGAGATCCGAAGCCCTGGGATTTGAAAGCGAGAGGCACCAGCACTACCACCATGGAGGATCCCTTACAAGGAAAAAAAAAAAAAAAGAAAGAAAGAAAGAAAGAAAAAGAACCTCATTCTATCCAGTTCTCTCTACAATTTACATTTCCGCACTCTGCCTCCTTATAAACACAAATATCCGGAGCAACCGGATCCGTACAGCTCCTATCAGTACGTACAGAATTAAGAGCTGGAGACTAAAGCCGAAAAAGAGCCCCAGTGGTTGCCAGCGCGCTGCTAGGGGTGGCTGCACACTTCTAACACCGACAATCCCTAAACTTGAGTATGCAGTCCTAAGAGGGCGGAGATAACCAAAAAGAAGGCAGGGCCCTAACAGCCACCGCCCTGGCAAGCCTCCGGAAGGCGGAGCATGAGATGTAAGGCGTTTGCGATCTCCCGGGTAGATCTAGAGGCATACTCCGACTCGAACTGAATCAGAAGACCAAACAGGCCACAGTATAAATGAACTTTCACCCCACGCTTCATACAAAGAATAAAAATTCCACAGTTGATGACAAAAGATAAGAATGGCTGTTCACCTACTCCTTTGGCCAACAAGTGTTAATGGCAGTCCCTAAGCCCTCTCTGTGTAGGTTATAGTGCTTCAACCGCACAGAGACAAAGTGCTTGCAGTGCCTAGGTTGCTTTTATTTATTCACCAAATGAGGTGGAGAACGGACGCTGGCCCTGCTTTGGGGGGCGCTCAAGGAGCGCCAGGAAAGGAGGGGGCGGGACTAGAATTTTCCCGCTCTCCGGCAAAAAGGCTACTCCCCCGAGAGCCCTGTCAGTCCCCAAGTGGCAGGCCCCAGGGAACCAGCTCCCAGGTCCTATCTTGTCCTCCCTCTGCAATCCAGCGGAGACCGCAACGAAACCAGCGCTGGCAACAGGTGGGCCTGACTCCAAGAATGGCTTCCAGCCGCAAGGACAAGGCACTGAACTGTGAACTCCATGAAAGATGAAAGACAAGCCCTGCCCAAAGACGGAGCTCTAAAAATAAGTCACACCAACGAAAGCGACCCTCGAGTCAAACCTCTCCGAGGTTAGGAAGAAGCGACACTTATACAGAACTTATGGAGGGTTATCTTTCACTCTGGGCCGTCCCCTGCTCCCTGGACTGGGTGCCACACGACGCTCCACCTAGACGTCAAGAACCACTTCGAATCCAAGCAGGATTGGGCCGCCCCCGACTCCTGCCAGTAGGGAGTGAACCACCCCGGACCTTGCCTAAAGCACCCAGGCCAAGCTTAGGTGCTCAGAGTTTTAGATAAAGCCACCTACGGACAAGCTGCCAGCGTCCGCGGCGTTCTCAAGTGAAATTCAGGGCGATCTCGGGGAAGTCAAGAGGCGCGGGAACGGCCAGGCCACAGGGTCAGAACTTTAGTAATTGGCCCGGAAGGCCAGATCCAGCCCTCCTCCCCAACCGTGCAGAACCCCTGGAGCCGAGGCCCCCGAAATCCACTCAAGCCGTTAACCCCTAACTTCATCGCAAAGCTACCAGATCTCGAGCCTTAGAGGAATCATTGTGTGCCTTTCAGCTCTCTTCGCCCCTCTACCTCCATCCCCACCCCCCCGCCAAGGACTCCAAACCCGGGACTTCCGGGCGGGAGGACAGTTCGAAGGAGCAAGGCGGGACTCACACATGTGCGGAGCGCGCACACAGGCTAGAGGAGGGGGCGGAGTACAGGGGGTGGACTTCCCCCTCCCAGCTCGCTCGGGCGGAGGGGGCGGAGACTATCCATCTCACCAACCAGGAGTGGGGGCGGGACCTTGCGCCTCACGTAAGCCGCAGGAATCCTCCCTCCGCCCTTCACGGAAAAAAATCCTAGCAACTTAAACTCCAGCCAGGCCTCCGATAGGCGGAGCTCGGGAGAATGTCATCCAGTCGAGAACCGAGAAGGAAAAAAGGGAGTCTCGCCCAGCCAGTGGAAGACAAGAGAAGGCGGGCCCTCTGGAGGAGCCCGAGGTGGGTGGAAGAGAGAGGGAAAGGCCCCGCCCCTCAGCTCCCCTCCGGGCGGGTTGCACAAGCGGCCGCTGGAGTAGATAGTAAACAGGCTAGGCCGAGGAGTGGAGGCAGGGGCAGCTCGGCGCTCCGTGGGCCGGGGCGCCGGCGCCTCCTCTCCCCGCGTCGCCCCACCCGACCCCGGCGGTTAGCGCCGGCGCCCCGCCTTCCAGCCCGCGGCCGCCATCCCGGCTGACAGGCGCGCCCCCCGCGCCCCTCCCCGCCCGCTGATGCATTTCCTTTTCCCGATTCCGAGCGTGGAGACTGTTTTCCCAGTTTCCGACCTTCACTGCCCCTTTCAGGCCACCCCCTCGTGGGCGCGCTCACACGCCCGCGCCCCCGCCCCCGCCCCTTCAGCGGGCAAGCCGCACCGCCGGGGGAGGGGAAGGGAGCCGCCGCCGCCGCGGCCGCCCTGGTGGGCGGGGAAGGAGGCAGCTCCATGTTTGCAAGGGGATCAGCTGGGGCCGCGGGTCGAAGCCGCCACGGAGTTCCTGGAGGTTTTCCGCACCCCCAGGCCGAGTTCCGCGCGGGCTCGCGGCCTGGCGGGTTACGGCGCCGAATGCTGGCTCTACTGCCACGGCTCGGGAGTTCGGAGAACACAGACCGGCGCTCCGCGGAGCTGGTGCCCAGGCGCGGGGGGCTCTTTCCGGTGCCCTCCCCCGCCGCCGGTCGCCCCTCCCGCAAGTCCGGCATTGCCCCCGCCCCCAGAGTCCATAACAACCGCGGCCCACGGCGCCCGCGCCTCTCGGATCGCGCCCACCGCCCCCTCCGCCAAGTTTGCGGACCGAAACAAAACCATCCGGGCGGCTGCCGCCCTCGCCCAGCATGGTTAGCGGGGAAAGCTGCGGGCTCCGGCTCGCTCGCGAACTCCAGCTCTCAACCAACTCCGGGCGCCGCGGGCTCAGTGGGCCTGGCCCGCCGGTCTCAGGCCGCCGCCCCCTGCCGAGCCCGCGCGCCGCAGCCCGGGCTGGGTTCCAGTCGGCGTACGGAGTATCCCCTATTTTCTTCTTTACAATAATTTTTTTAAAGGCATTCCAGGAGCGAGGGGGGGGAGGGAATCTCCCCCTACCCGCCCCTTACCCAGTCCGCCTCCGAAACCTACCGAAACCGACTGCTCGGTGAAATAAACTAGGCAGCACGGCCGGCGCACTGGCGACCCGGGCTGGCCGACCCCCTCCCCACGAATCCGGCCGGGCTTGGAAATACACACACTGGCGAGCGGGCGGCGCCAAGAGCTCTCCTTCCTGGCCTGCCCCGCGCCTCCCTCGACCGCCGGACTCCGAGCCTCCCCTAGCTCCGTCCCGGGGCCGACGGCGCCCGCACCGTGGCGGACTGGCCAGAGCCACAGGCCGGCGAGCTAGCCCCCCAAACGCCCGAGATTGGGGAGACCAAATTAAAAGCAGCTGTTTAACATACCTTCCGAGCCAGGCGAGGAGTCCTGAATGGGGAGGAACGCCTCCCACGGGCCATTGGCTCCCCGGCGCTAGCGTCAGTCAGCCTGGGCCCGCCTCCTCCCTTCGCTCCGCCTCTTCCCCTTCATTGAACGCTCCCTCCCTCCAAAATACATTAAATAAATAAATTAAACTCGCCGCGAGTGGGAAGCGCATCCGTGGCAGAGGCCCCCATCTCTCCAGTCCCGCCCCCTCGAGTTTCTTGAGACCGATGGACTGGAAGGAGACCTGAGACTCAGAGATCCGCAGGGTGGACTCGGAGGAGGAGCCAGCGGGGCTACTTCCTTCGCACTCACACCCCATTTGGAGCTGGTAGGGGAGGCTGGTGGGGACATCCTAGCGACTGGCTGGAATGGCCCGACTCCCCAGGCTGTGTAACCTAGTCCGGTCCGGCCCTTCTGTTAGGCGGCTACCTAAACGAGTGGTGTGAGTGGTTAAGTCCCGCGTTCAGGCAACCGGCGCTGATCTGAGCACCTACCCTGGGTGAGGCAAACACATTCATACTGCACCTACTTCTGAGTGCGAATACAGAGGCTGGATGAGATGCTCTGTCTGTACCCTGCAAGGGCTCCAGACCTACCCGAGTTGATGTTGCAGCAAGAGCTAAGTAAGGTAAGGCAGAAATGTCTATATAAATAAATATAGAAGCTCAGAGCAGGGAGATTCTTCCTAGCTGAGGAAAACTGGGAAAGTCTTCGTGGAGGAGATGGCTGGCACTCAAGGAGGTTCTTTATGCTTTCATCAGGCAGAAATGAAGGGGTCAAGTCATTTTTAGCAAAGGACACAAAGGGGTAAGTGGAAAATATTGGTAAGGACCTTCAAATGTGGTTGTAGTAATGAAAATCAGGGTTGGAGAGATGGAATCAAACAGCAGAAAACTTTAATACCTGGTTAAAATTCTTAGACTTGCACAACATAATGTGCTAGCAGCATTGTCGCAGGACTACAGGCTCAGAGCTGTGATTTAAGATGCTCAACATCCCAGGAGCTGGATTGGTTCTGAGAGTGGTTGAGTGAGGAGTGCCTATAAGCAGCAAGGTGAGGCACAAAGGCTATTGTAATACTGGGTTTGTAGACTACAGACATACATCTTCTGGTGGAAGGCATAATACATGGTGGAACCAAGGGAAATTTTATTTTCTCTCTCCCAGCCACCCAATCCAGAAGGCCTTGCCTACCTTCAGTATCTCTCAAGTCAAAAACTCTCAGATCCTCTCATGAATCATTTGCTGTGTTTGTCCTAACTTCCAACCAGAAGTTGAAAGAGGCTACCCTACATCTCTGTGTTCAACAGAGCTGAGCCTGGGGCCAGAGCACATGGAGTGAACAAGAAAGACCTGTGGATTGAGGCATCCAGAAAAGGAAGTTCATGTGGTCAATGTGGGATGGGCAGAATGTGGAAGGCTTTAGAGTCCTGTGGGCAGAGTGGGGCCTGATGCTAGTTAGGCTGTCCCAACAATTCAGATGAGATGTAATGAGCACTTGACCAGAGCAGTGGCAGTAGGAAGCAAAAAGAATTAAAAAGGAGAGATGTATTTGACAGAGACTTAAGGGGCCTGGGTGACTAATTCAGTTTTGATGATGGAGGGAAAGGAGTCTGTGGCCTGGTATGTGAAGAGGTAGTAGAGTTCGAGGCTAGTGGTTGGGTAATCTGGGTTCTTTTTTTTTTTTTTTTTTTAAAGATTTTATTTATCTATTTGACAGAGAGAGATCATAAGTAGACGGAGAGGCAGGCAGAGAGAGAGAGAGAGAGAGGGAAGCAGGCTCCCTGCCGAGCAGAGAGCCCGACGTGGGACTCGATCCCAGGACCCCGAGATCATGACCTGAGCCGAAGGCAGCGGCTTAACCCACTGAGCCACCCAGGCGCCCCGGTAATCTGGGTTCTAGACATAGCCTGGCCAGTGACTGGTGATATATTTTTAGGCAAGTACTTCTTCCCCTGGGCCTGTTTCCCTCCTGTAAAAGGAGGGTGGAAATTGGAGTAGAAAGGCAGGCTCTAAGGACCCTTCCCTCACTCAGCATCTATAGGAAAGGGGATTATCTAATGGGGAGGGAAGCTTGCCATTAAGGAGAGAGGACAGGTTGGAAGAAATACTGATTTGGGAAGGACAGTGGATCATGTCATGTGAAATGGGGACTAGAATTTGGGAGGTAGCTTGGTTGATGGAATCATTGAAGGAGAGGGTGTGGAGCAGGGAAGACCAGGAGATGTGGACTGTGTAGTTAGTGGGAGGCCCAGTACCTAGCAGGGCCACGGAGGTAAAGGTTCATTCTCAGACCAGGGGGCTCCCTAGGGTGAGAACCAAGTTTTTCTAAATCAGAATAGAAATCCTCTGATGTCTGGAAGCCCATCTCAGATTTCTACTTTTTTTCCCAAGAGATTCTGCCCTAGATGAAGGCATAACAGATACTGTGTGAATATGAGATGAGGCATAGTAGTAGACCAGAAAGAACATTAGTCTGGAAGTTGAATCCCATGTTCTTACTTAGTCTCTTTTTATTATCCATGGATCAGCCTCCTGTCCGGTACAAGAGTGTAACAGCAATCCTTGCCCTGTTATGAAGATCAGATGTGACGATTAAATGTGCTTTAATACACCTAGTAAAGTTCTGAGCTTCTTGGAGGCCAAAGGCCCAAGCATTTGACTGTAAGCCTAAACAGCAAGTGGTATACTGTGGAGGAAGTAATGGAACATTTGCACCCGGAGTAGTTGCTCCACTCAGAGAACCAGATTTCGCTGACACTCTCTACCCACTGAAGTGCACCCGCCTGTGGCTGTCCCCACCTGAACAGCGCTCCCTAGACGGAGCTCCTTGAGGATAGCCGCTCTACCTAATTCACCTCTGAGCACCCAGTGCCCATAGTAATCAGGCACAGGAGGCCCCTTGGAAAGGGTCCAGGGATTATTGTTTCTGACTCAGTACTCTGATGACTACATAGGAGAAGGAATCCCAGACTCTTTGGGAAAGTAAGCATTTGTTTTGGTAACACTGACCCTCCAGCTGCATTGGTTACATCCACCCTTCCCCTCCCCTACTCTGTCAGGACAAAACAGTGAATGGATACTGATGAGGGCCTGCCTTCGAGAAGTCACATTGGGAAGCCAGGTTCTGCGTCCTAGGCCACTTCTGTGTGAGTTAGGGGTTATTATCCTAATTATAGTTGAGTAAACGGAGCAGTAGTGTGACTTGCCCAAGTCAAGCCTGTCTGGACCCAAAGCCTGAGCTTTGTCCACTCCCCCATGTGCTGTCTCTATACACACTAGGGCCCATGATCCAGTTGGAACTTGTGGAGAAAAACAGCCTCCCTCCTACCACCTTACCTTACCACCCTAATTCCAAGGGCAATTTGTCCCCCAGATAGTTCCAAATGATTTCTGGTCCTTTCCAAAGAAATTATATTCCACGAGGCAAGATATTTCTCCCAACCACATACATACATGCGTCCTTACCTCACACCACCACTCAGAACTGCCACACCTAGGACACCCTGTCTCACAGGCATCGCGCATTGTGTGTGTGTGCACACCCTCATTCACAGGACTCATTTAGTTCTTTAGGGTGCTTATGGTAGGTGGTGATGGAGACATTTAGGGCCCGCACTTCAGTGACTCTGCCAAAAAGGTGTCAGTGCCAGTACCCTGCTGACAGAACCCCTGCCAGCTGTAGAGGACCGTTGCCAGTGTGGGAATACCCAGGTGAGGGGCATTTGAGGCTTGCTCTCCACTCCCCACCCAGGCCTTCCTATAGGTTCAAGGGGAAAAGCTCCAACTATTGGTTAGGATCCCAGTTTAGTCACCTGCTACCTGGATGTCTTTTGCAAGTTATTTATCTTCTCAATTTCCTTTATCTATAAACTAAGAATAAGAATACCTACTTCAGTGGGCTGTTGTGAGATGAAAAATAAAGTGTGCCTGCGGTGCTTGGCTAGCTCAGTCTGTGGAGCATGGGGCGCTTGATCCTGGGATTGTGAGTTCAAGCCTTATATCAGGAATAGAGATTACTTAAAAAAAAAAAAGAAAAGAAAAAAGTATACCTAGCATTTAGGGGGATTCACAGGCCTTTTTCTCCTTCATCTCCTCACCATCCCCTCTCATTCTGGCCTTTTACACCCAAATTCCCTCGTTTTGCAGTCTGAGAGAAGAGCCCAGGACTGTCCTAAAAGACCCCGCAGTGGGATTCTACTGTGTGAAGAAACCATTTCTCTGGCAAGCAACTGCCTTAGCTTGTACTACTCCATGTTTCTAATTTCTGGGTGGTTTGGAGGCTTGGAATTTTTTAGTGGGTTTCAAGATTGCTACTTACGGCCATGAAATGTCTTCCCTTCACTGAGGGTTAATAAAAAATAAGTAGAACATTATGTTCCCCAGTTTACCTGGCTTTACATTTTCAAAGAAAAAAAAATTTTTTTTTGGTATGTCAGTTGTTTGGTGACTTTTTTTTTTTTTTTTTTTTTTTTTTTTTTTTTTGTAAAGCAGCAGGTTCCTTTGTCTGCTTGCAACCTTACTCAAGAGTCCTAATATGGAAGAGATAACCAGGGGCCTTGCTGTGGTTGGAGACAGCCCAAGCACTGCAGTCTCCACTCTTTCACCTCCCATTCATACCACCTCCCTTTCAGCCCCTGCCCCGCGAGACCACGAGTGAACCTACATTTCCAAATCCTGTTCATTCATCCTAACTGCTCTCTTCCACTGACCAGGCTGGGACAATACAACCTGGCCATGTCCTCTATTACTTGTCTATTAATCAGAATAATTCACAGGCTTTTTATCCTCTCCTTAACATTGGTAACTCCAAATGTCTCTCCTCTCTTCTTGCCCTCCTCCTTCTGTTCTCACCCACTTCCAAGACCTCCAGCTTTTATCTAAACTAAGTCTCCAGTTGACATCTCCAGCCTAGTATCTGTCCTGAATGTTAGACTCCATACATCCACTGGCTGCTACCATAGAATAAGGTATTCATTCAAGGTCAGCGAAGCAAAGGAGACCCGACGGGATGAAATGACTGACCTAAGCTCAGTTGAGCATCTGGCCAGTTTTGAGGCTTTAGACAACTACATTAGCTTAGAGAAGTAGCCAGCTTCTGATGTGGGGGAAGGGGTGGAAGGAAATGAGCCTGGAGTTGGAAGGGGCACTGTGCCTTTTTTGACTACCTTCTATCTACATCTCACTGTCTTTCTTTTCTACTTTTTTTCATCTCCATCTGAGTCCTAACAACCATGACAGACATATTACTCTGAACAGGTGAAAAAGGATCATTGCTCCCAATCTCCATTCAACACTTCTAGCTAGGATTCTGGTGTAGCTAGCTATGTCCACCTTGGCCTTGGCTGGAAAAAATATGGGTACTTAAGACTGCAGTATGCCAGTGTAACTTAAAGAGAAGTTGAATCACTGTTGTACACCTGCAACTAATGTAACATCATATGTCTGCTATACTCAATGAAAAAAAAAAAAAGGCTGCAGCATGCCAGATTTAGCTTATAAATAGATTTTTATAAAAGTGATGGTAAGTGGTGGAGGGAGAATAAACACTTCAACAGGTTTCTGAGACAGCACTTGTCCTTCCTTTTGTAGTGAAGACCCAGTCTTCTCTGTGGTCAGTTAAGAGTAACAATCCACAACACTTGATATTCACAACCGTTTTGATGGTAACTATAGGGCAGATACCCCCCAAGAGAAAATCTGTTTCCCACCCTAGTGGGAGCTTTAGTTCCTGCCCTTGTTAAGAGAACGGTGGTCTGTGAGTAGTGACCAAGGACTAAGGCAAATGTAAGAACCTCAGCAGGGAACTCTGGCACCTTGGTTGGTTCATTCCTTGACTCTGACTCACCCTGTCAGCTCCACATGGAGTAGCACAGAAACCTTCAAGGCCCAGGCCTTGGCCTGGGGACTACCTGCTTTCCAAGTTGTGGGCCAAGTGGGATGGGACCTAAGACAATACAGGGAAGGGGCAGCTTGAAAGAAGAGACTTTGAAAACAAGCTTAAAACTAGGGATTAGGAGTCAGAGCTGACCCAACCAGAGAAGGGCCTGATGGTACCTCTACAGGAACTCACCCTGTCCATCAAAGAACTAGCCCCTTAAAGAGCTGGAAGGCCTGTGGTAGTATCATCTAATGTAGCCGCTTCTTTTACAAAAAGGAAGCTAGGAGTTGGCTTGGGTTGAGTGGTGAGACCTCAAAACTACTTAAGAGCTCAGTCACTCTAGGAAGGCTTTCTTCCTGGCCCACTTCCCCCCAGGTCTCTGATCTGTGAGTTTCTGTGTGCATGTCTGCTTTTAAGAGTCTCATCTCCCTCAAGCTACAATGCTAAATAGTCCAGTCTCCCAAGAACTGGTCCCAATCTGTCATTTACCTGCATGTGGTGACATGGAGATTGACAATGGTAGGCTTCCTAAGCTGAGGGTGTCAGGGCACACTACTGCAGGAGTCCCATCCTAGCTGACAGGGACAGGCACGATGAAGGGACCAATGCTAGAGACAGTAAGTTGAAAAAATAGCACTCAAATGGGAAGAAGCCTGAGTTGGCCCACAGTGCTCTTCCCTGCCCCCTGCCCAAACACTTTTTCTTTCTTATGCTCTCAGCTGTATAGGCCAGCATTTGATAGTGGATTCTCTTGCTTTGTTCACACCTCCTGTGTGAGAGCCTTGACTTCCTGAACAGATCTAGGCTCTTTGTCTTCCCCTTTCTTTCCCTCTTCAAACACCTAGCTCAGGTAGGCTCACATTTTGAGAAGTCACTCTTCACAATGGTAAAAGCTACAAGTAAACTATGGCAGTAGGGGAAAGCTATTGATTCCTTGCTCTCAGATTTAGGAAACATCAATTTGCTAACCTTCCTTAGAGTCAGGAACACAGACTAAGTGTTTCTGGCCTGGCTCATCCTGTCACTCAACCACCTACCAGGCAGGACCCAGGAATCTGCGCTTTTTTGGAGCTCTTACAAGTTATAACCTCACCAATCCTCAGATGTGCAACTCATGTATAACTTCTGAATTTGCAGAACACTTTGGTTACAGCCTCTTCAAACAAAAGACAGTTCAAGGCCAACTCCTCCAGATCTCTTATCATTAATCTCGTTTCCTCCATATTTTCCCAAACCCCTCTAATTTCTCAGATTTCCCTGTTCACCTCTTATGCTTGCTTGCTCCCAACAGAACACACTCATCCAGGGAAAGGGTTGGCTTAATCTTTTGTTCTACACTTCAGCTCTTGATTAAAGTAAAAAGCTCGAAAAATCTGTTGGGAGATCAGGAGATGGATCCTTAGAGGGAATCTAGTATAAGAGTTAACAACAGGGGGCGCCTGGGTGGCTCAGTGGGTTAAGCCGCTGCCTTCGGCTCAGGTCATGATCCCAGGTCCTGGGTTCGAGCCCCGCATCGGGCTTTCTGCTCAGCAGGGAGCCTGCTTCCTCCTCTCTCTCTGCCTGCCTCTCTGCCTACTTGTGATTTCTGTCAAATGAATAAATAAAATCTTTAAAAAAAAAAAAAGAGTTAACAACAGGTGGTTTCAAATCAGATGATCGGGGTTCTTGATTGGTTAATTACATTTTCCTGTGCCTCAGTTTTGTTTGTTTTATCAATACCTACCTCAAAAAATTGTTCTGAGGGTGGTGAATAGTAACTAGAAAGCACTTTGAACAGTTTGTGGAACAGAATTAAGGACCCAGTAGACGTTAGCTATCACTTTTATTTAAAAACACCCCAATATTTGCACACTCTCCAGGCCAGAACTGCCCCAACTGGGCAGGCTGTCACTGGTCAACAGGGAGTAGCTACATGGCATGGGGCATGGTACTACATGGACAAAGCTTCTGGTTCCATTCTGAGAGAGAGATGCAAATGAATGACTCAAGATCTTCCCACAAAGACCAGTGTACCCCTATGTATGGTGTTTCCTGCAAGAATGATCCCTTTGGTACTCTGCAGACCTCAGGATCCTACACCAGGAGGTCCTACCTGGGAGTATCAGTCACCAACTCTGTCACCCTATATGCAGCATAGGCTCAGGATCAACTACCTGGAATTTAGGAACAGCTCATACTCTGAAAGGAGAGCTAAAAAAAAATTCCCTCTGGTTTCCAAGGACAAAACACTATCTTGATCTTTGAAAAAGAGCAACACAGTGAAGAGGCCAACATCAAACCAACCTGAGCTCCAGTTCTACAGCAAATCACTATAATCTTCCAAACCTTACCTTCCACATCTATATAGAAATAGAAGGGAGTGAACATACTAATCTCACTCAATTATTTTCAGGTTTGAATGAGGTAATGGGGGGGAAAAGCACCAAGCACAGAGACTGGCACCCAGCAAGCCTTCAACTGGTGGTTTCCTTTGCCTGCCCAGAGCTAGGGCTGTGTTCTATGGATATAGCAAATGGCTCTTAGAACTGAAAGTCTCAGATACCTAGGTCCCTCCCTGCCTCCCCAACCCTCCCAGATCAGCTCTTGGACCCCCCTCTCACCTTCCCGGCCCAGAATGCTACTAAACTGATGAAGCTAAAAGGGTTTGATCATGTTGGTATATTTATATGTAAATACAAAACTGTATCGCTATAAGATATTGATATGAACATTTACAATTATTTTCTGAATCTGACTCAGTCCATTGATGTTAAATACAAAATGAAAAGATTGTAAAAATAAGAATATATACATTCAAAGAGCTTATTATTACAGTATAAAATTATTGAGGTCTGATCAGCTGCCAACCTCATCTGGGATAGAAGGTTTAGGGGTTCCTGGGATTTTCTTGGGAATGTGGAGTGCTGGGGACTCTTGATTCCATCCCTGGCACATCAGGCTGGGCAGGCTGGGAGCAGACAGGGACAGGATGGGTGAATAGGGGGCAAACAGTGATTGCAGGCAACTGCCCTAGCCAGCCAGGGGTTAAGCATTATATTGACACAGAGCCCACCAAGCCTAAGCTCCAGGGTAGGCTGCTAGGCAGGAGGAGATGGGCATTTAAGTGGACAGGGCCAAGTTACATAAGAAAAGGAACTTCCTAGCAGAATAAATAGGGGCCCCAGTTCATTCTCCTAAGGAGGAATTCTCATAGTTGTTTTCTCTCTCACACACACCTGGGCTCCCTCTCCTTTCTTCTAAGACTTCGTACCAATTGCTCTTGGCTCTGACTGCTCATCTTTACTCCCAGACCCCAAGCTCCAAGGGACAGAAAGAGTGAAGAGGGGTCTGGAGTCACAGTGGAGGTCTATTCCTCAAATTGGCAAAGTAAACAGAATAAAATCATTAGATAAGGATAATTCATGCTGAGTTAAACCAGTGTCACCACAAATCAGAATTCTCAGCTCCAATATCCTGGAAAGAGATAAGTCATTATGTAAGAATGAGGGCCTGTGGCAGGAACATGAGGGATGAATATATGTGTGTGTCCTCTTCACCACTCTGGCGTCTGACAAGAGACATGATCCCCAGCCCCAGCTCATCCAGGATAAACAGTAGGGTCCAAGATGCAAAGAGTCCTGAACTGCAACACGGAGCCCCAGGAAAGTCTACAAAGGAGTATCTCTGTGTATATGTATTTATAGAATACAACCATATTATCACATACAATATATATTATATACACACATACATATGGACCCATACACATAAGTGCGTGCGCACACGCGCATACACACACACATACACACAGAATGACAGAAAAGACTGGAATACACGCCCTAGGTATAAACGTGCTTGGCACTCGGGACGTTCTCTAGAGTATGTAACTTGGTCAAGCTCTCTGGGAAGGAAGGTGGATGCTCACCAAACCTCCCCATCAAATCCTAGCAAAGGGAAGGAATGGGAAAGAGATCTTGAGAAGGGGAACGGCATTGGGAAAGGGGGGAGGGAGTTTCCTTCCCCACTTACCTCGGGGCCCCTGGCAAAAACCAATAGCCACAATTTGGTTTTAATAAGGCACAGTTCGATAGCAGGTGCTGGGAATTAAGAACACATTGCTACTGGACCCTTCGAGTGGCAATTTCACCACAACTATCTAGCCAAAGGGAAAGGCTGCCTTGCGTGCACGAGTGCGCCAGGAGACACGAGGAAGAGGTTGGTCCATTGCTTCAGCATAACTGATGGCAACCTATAGGCTCAGCGGTGTCCAGGGTAGTTTAAGGAAGGCTGGCCAGCACGTAGGAGGATCGTGGGACAGTTACTGACCCTCCATGGCCAGGAGGTTGTGACTGGAGGGCACCATGCCCTCCCTCTCTGCAAACTCCAGGATTGCCTTGTAGCAAAAATAGTACTGCTCAGGGGTCTGGATGCTGAAAGCCCTCTGGGTCCTCATGCGGGACACCGTCTGGAACACGTTAAGGGTGCCAAGCTCCTCCAGCTGTGCCAGGCAGATGTCCAGTGAGCAGAAGGTACCTGAAGGAAGGAAAGAAGTGGTCATAACTGGTCTGTCTCTCCTGTCTATCCTTCCCTCTACCAAACGACCCAGACAGGCTGGATGAATGAATTCAAGGGCAAGGCGCCTCATGGTACGTAGCCAGGTGGCCTTAGGCCTGAAAGGATTCAAGGAGGAGGTCACTTTGGAGTGTTGGGGGTCCAGAGGAATGAGAAGCCTCTTGACTCAAGATAGTACAGCAGGTAACAGGAAGAGAAGGTGGGAAGGTGACAGAGAAGAACTACCTGCTTCAATCTTAGACAAGACAGAATGACAGCATTCCTACACCAGGGCCCTAATTTTTCAGAGACTCCACAACTCTTCCACAAAGACCTAATAGAAACCTATTCTTTCTGACTTTCTCCCAAAGTGACCTCTGAGCTATAAAGACTAGCAATCCCTGCAATGCACATCCCTTAAGGTAAAAGCTGCTAACTAGCTCTGGAATGACAGCACAGCTTGGGGTGGGGATCTCTTTAGGGAGGGGGATCAGAAGGAAGCAATAGCCCAGCTGAGCTCTCTGGAACATCCAGGTGATAGTGATGGGGCCAGAAGATAATCATGCTGATGGGATGTGTAAAGCATCAAGCCCTCGGGGCCCTGGCCTCTGAAGTATGTATTGTGGCTAGCACAGCTGGTGCCAGGGATACCAAAAGGACATTAAAGAGGAATTTTTCATGGCAGTTCACTACTGATAGATCAAATTCTCACATATTAGCGACTAAGAGCTTTGTTATTTCTCTCCCATCTTTACTACCCCTGGATGCTCTGTAAGCTACCGTGTCATCAGGTATATTACCTGTCCTGCCTATGCCCGCGCTGCAGTGGACGACAATGGGTGGTTCAGGGCACTGCCCTTTGGAGCGCGCTGCCATGCTGCTGACAGCCAGCCTCTGCTGCTTCCGGACTACTCTCAAGAAGTCGATGAGAGAAGCTGCCGAGGAAGGGACACCATAATCTGGCCAGCTCAGGAACTGAAAGTGGGTCACCTGGCGTTTCTGCCGCTCCTTGGATGAGAAAAGAAGCAAAAGTTAATGAGGTCATTTCAGCTTACCCCTGACTACATTTGGCTTTTCTAGTTTCCCAATTCCCTGGTATCCTCACCGAGGTTCCTGCCTACCACCCTCAACTTTCTCCACAATTGCTTTCCCACAAGCCTAAAGGAAAGGTTAACTGTCTGAAGAGGACAGAATTCCCTAGGTAGGATCCAGATTTCTTGTAAGTTTTGTTCCTAAGTAATGCCACTGTTGCGCTGAGACAACAATGGGTATATTGGCTCTGAGATGAATATCCATATCCTGTTCCCAGGAAAATGAAATTAACTTATAAGCTGCCTGGATTTCTGCCTATTCCCTTTGGAAATTTCCTTTACCATAAAAGTTCTCCCCCAGCTTAAAAACCGTGAGAAAATAGAAACTGGGATTTACCTCTATGTTGTGAATTTCTAGTGTTGTTTTCTTGTAATGGTTCATGTTCTCCACACCTAGATTGGTCACCGTGAGGAAGCCAAATTTGATCCGAGAGTCTCTTTCTAATGGCCAGTACTGGCCACACTTTCTCCTGCCGCCCTCCTCAAACCTGAAGACAACACAGAGCAAGGTAAGCCTTCCATCCTTCCTCTCCACAGCAGAAAGCTATGATCTGCTATACCCCGAAGAGCAATGTCATCTCTTGCGTAGCTTCTAACTTACACCTTTGCTTCTTGGCAGAAAACGTGGGAAACCTTCATTCTAAACAGAGGTAGCAACAGCTAACATTCTTGCATATACTCATTTAGCAGACATTTATTGGGTGCCTGTTATACCATTTCATGACCTGAGCCGAAAGCAGAGGCTTTAACCCACTGAGCCACCCAGGCGCCCCCTCACTGCCCTGTAGTGGCTCGAATGCTCCCAGGTGGTACTTCTTGTACTACCACCTCTCCGAAGCAAAGGTGGTTGTGACTGTGCCATGAGAAAGGGAACTGAGCAAACATTTTCATTAACATTTTTCTCCTCATCTGAAATAGGTTCTAATTATCATAATGATAATGATGATACTAATGAATTTGTAATTCTTCAAGTTTTGGCAGATATGTAGACCAAAATTTCAAAAGGATTCCTTTCATCAAGAGCTTCCTGCCTGATCAACTATGTTTCATCTCTCTTTTTACAATTCTTTTACAGATGGAAATACGAATGAGCAGAAAAACTGCCAAAAGTAGTAGGGAAGGAGAGAATAAAGGGAAACTGGTAATTTAGAAGCCAGGAAGACTGCTGCCCTTTGGAAGTAGGGAGCAGGTTAAAAGTGAATTGCCCCACGTTTGCTGACACTTCCTTTAGTGGATAAGGCCAGGACCTCAGAATAGCCTATAACTGGCACAGGGTCACCAGAGCCAAGGATTAAAATTTTGAAAAGTTAGATCAAAGCTGTGACAAGTTAGATCTATCAATTCCCACCATACCCTTGCTTTGTTAATTCTGGGTCAACTAAGATAAAGCTAAAACATCTCAAGATCTTTGCCATGGCTTTCCTAATCCTCATTGTTCTATGAGCTAAACTCCCCTCTTGAATCCCCGATGTTTGGGAACAGGGTGGAGGCAGAATGCAGAGGGAGGAAAGGGGAAGAACTCACCGGGTGGTCATGACAATCACCAGGACTTTTTGCTCCCATACCATGAGCCAGAAATCACGATAGGTATTCTCCAAAGGGCCTGGAATGGAAGGATAAGACAAGGAACATTACCCTGGAAGCCCTTCTTTCCTTCTCAGGAATTTCTGGGGTTTTTATTTTTAAAGATATTTATTCTTTATCTGACAGACAGAGATCACAAGTAGGCAGAAAGGCAGGCAGAGAGAGGGGGGGGAAGCAGGCTCCCTGCTGAGCAGAGCCTGATGTGGGGCTTGATCCCAGGACCCTGCGATCATGACCTGAGCCAAAGGCAGAGGCTTAACCCACTGAGCCACTCAGGTGCCCCAGGAATTGCTGGTTTTTTTCCTCAACTAATAACTCCAAAGTACAGATGCTGGCTCCCTGCTCTTCTCGGGGCATCCCTGCTATTCAGGGTGGTCCGTGAACCACCAGCACCAGCATTGTATGAGTATTAGAAATGTGCAATCTGCGGGCGCCTGGGTGGCTCAGCGGGTTAAAGCCTCTGCCTTCGGCTCGGGTCATAATCCCGGGGTCCTGAGATCGAGTCCCACATCGGGCTCTCTGCTCAGTGGAGAGCCTGCTTCCTCCTCTCTCTCTCTGCCTGCCTCTCTGCCTACTTGTGATCTCTGTCAAATAAAGAAAGAAAATCCTTAAAAAGAAAAAGAAAGAAAGAAAGAAATGTGCAATCTGCATTTTAACAAGATCCCAAGTGAAGCTGTAGGGAAGTTACAGTTTGAGAAATACTGTTACGTACCTTCCCAAGAGTCTTACCATCAAGGCTTGAACTGGCACGTACGCACAGACAGTGTCAACTGTGTACATGCCTCTAGCTGTTTCCATCTCCCTAAAGCCTTATCATCATCAGTAGCCTACTGAACCGATCCCCTTCCATGTCCCGTCATGGGTCTCCTTAGACCCAACATGCTTGCGAATCAATCTCTTTCCTCAAAATTAGCCTTCTCTCTCTACTTTCCCATCTCTGTTTAAAAAAGTATTGGTTGGGGCGCCTGGGTGGCTCAGTGGGTTAAGCTGCTGCCTTCGGCTCAGGTCATGATCCCAGGTCCTGGGTTCGAGCCCCGAGTCGGGCTTTCTGCTCAGCAGGGAGCCTGCTTCCTCCTCTCTCTCTGCCTGCCTCTCTGCCTACTTGTGATTTCTCTCTGTCAAATGAATAAATAAAATCTTTAAAAAAATAAAAAAAAAAATAAAAAATAAAATAAAAAAGTATTGGCATTCTTAAATCATTCAGTCTTAAAAAGTTGGAGTCAACTCTGACTTCCCATTTCCTTTATCTTCCAGAAGCAGTCACTAAGTTCTAGAGACTTTTTTGCCTTTGGATTCTTTTTGGCTTTTATCATGCCCTCCCAACCCAACTTCAAAGCCACAAGGACCACATCATCTTTTGTCTGAGTTACTGCAGTACTGTTTTGGTTTATTTTTCTGAATAGGACTCCTCTTCCAGTCTATTCTGGATACCCCTGCCAACTGAATCTTTCTAAAAATTTGCTTCATCACAGGGGTGCCTGGGTGGCTCAGTTGGTTAAGCATTGACTCTCGATTTTGGCTCTGGTCATGATCTCAAGGTTGTGAGATCAAGCCCCCTTTCTAATACTCAGTGTAGAGACTGCTTAAGAATCTCTTCCTGGAGCACCTGGGTGGCTCAGTGGGTTAAAGCCTCTGCCTTCGACTCAGGTCATGACCCTAGGGTCCTGGGATCAAGCCCCACATCAGGCTCTCTGCTCAGCGGGGAGCCTGCCTCCCCCTCTCTCTCTGCACGCCTCTCTGCACGCCTCTCTGCTGACTTGTGATCTCTGTCTGTCCAATAAATAAAATCTTAAAAAAAAAAAAAAAGAGTCTCTCTCTTCCTCTTCTGTCCCTTCCCTGTTCTGTCTCTCTCTCTCTCTCTCTCTCAAATAAATAAATAAATAAATAAATAAATAAAAATAAACTAAAATAAAAACTTGCTTCATCACAACATAGACAGCTCTTGATGACACAGCTGGATCAAAACAGCTTAACCAGGGGAGCCTGGGTGGCTCAGTGGGTTGAGCCTCTGCCTTCAGCTCAGGTCATGATCTCAGGGTCCTAGGATCAAGCCCTGCATCCAGCTCTCTGCACAGCAGGGAGCCTGCTTCCCACCCCCCATCCCCCCCCACCTCTCTGCCAACTTGTGATCTCCCTTTGTCAAATAAATAAAATCTTAAAAACAAAAAACCCCAGCTTAACCATTTAATGTATGTGGTCTTATATGAATCACTTTAGGGTGTAAGAAAAATCTCATCTCATCAAACATGGTGCTGAGGCTAATAGCCACATTGTCGAGTTCTCCTTTTAGAGTTAGAACCTTCACAGGGCTGGGCACTCAGGGGAAACTTTGAACATACTTGTGGGCCACCAACTCCCTTTAAATCAAGGAAGTAACAACTTGGGATAATTCCCTGTACTTTCCCAGTCCTCCTTCCTCCTCTGCTTTCAGGGAAGAAGGGCAGTATCAAGGGTTGATTTTGTCCTGGAAGTCTGCTGGACTTACTACCATTTTTGCTAAAGCCTTTTAGTAGTATTAATGTTTTATGACACTAGAATTCCCTCTTGGCAGAAATGAACACTGCCAAAAGCATGTGAGGTTTTGGAAGCAAGCTAAATGTCTACCAAGAGAGGGCTGTTAAATTATGGCATATCCACGGCTTAAGTAGTCCATAAAGGTGATGTTGTAAGATCTATTATTTTTGCTCTGGAAAGGTATTCACAAGATACCATCAAATGAACTTTTGTTCACTTGTTACCTTTTTAGGTAACAAGTAGATAGAATCCATCTTGTTAGATATTTTATATGTCTACATCTATTTGTTCAGAAAACAGTTTGGGGGCACCTGGGTGGCTCAGTGGGTTAAAGCCTCTGCCTTCGGCTCAGGTCATGATCTCACAGTCCTGGGATCGAGCCCCCGCATTGGGCTCTGTGCTCAGGAAGGAGCCTGCTTCTCCTCCTCTCTCTCTGCCTGCCTCTCTGGCTACTTGTGATCTCTGCCTATCAAATAAATAAATAAAATCTTAAAAAAAAGAAAGAAAGAAAGAAAACAGTTTGGAAAGAGACGCTATAGAATGTTAACATTACCTCTGGGTCTCAGGGTTATGAGTGAATTTCATCTCTATCTTTTAAATTTTCTACAATGCACTTACATTACCATAGTATGCATGTGAAGAAGATAGTGAGAACTCCCTTTCCATATCACTGACCCTGGCCTTGTCCACATCCTACTATCCTGCACCACAGCAGCACTCCTATGCTTTATTTTCCACCTTCAAGTCACTGGCAAAAATGCTGTTGCCAATCAGAGCACCTAACAACAACCCGGATCCCATTCAGACTCAGGCTTGGCAAAGAGGGGTCATAATTTCTTCCAAGGCATAAAAGAGATTTAGAAGAGAATGCTGCACTTCCCAGATTACTCTTTAACAGTCAACTTTTCTAAAGAACTCAAGTCAGTGGTTTATGCTGACATGGGCACAACAATCCTTTGGCTTGGCTTACAAGGACTTCTAAATCAGACATACTCTCAAATCCTGGCTCTGCAACTTACTAGCTGTGTAATCCAAGATCGCCTAACCTCTTTGGGTTTGTTCATGGGTTAATAAATCCTCTTTGCAGAGTCTGTAATAATTAGATTATAAGCCTGATATATAATAGATACTCTCAACAGATAATAGATATTACTAGTAGAAATGTATTATAAGAATCAAAATACTGAATATAGCCAAGAAAGTTAGCAAGGCAAATCAAATTAGCTTTCTCCACATCACAGGACCCCATCTTCCAGTCCTAAGAGAGTACTGATGCTGTCTAAAGGTGATCTGTGCTTGACTCAAAATGTCTCTCTCAGGGCGCCTGGGTGGCTCAGTGGGTTAAAGCCTCTGCCTTTGGCTCAGGTCATGATCCTGGGGTCCTGGATCGAGCCCCACATCAGGCTCTCTGCTCAGTGGGGAGCCTGCTTCCCCCTCTCTGCCTGCCTCTCTGCCTACTTGTGATCTCTGTCAAATAAATAAAATAAAATCTTCAAAAAAATGTCTTTCTCATACTCTTAGGGGAGTTTCTTCTGGATAGGGCCTTCAAAGCCACCCTAAAGAATCCAATTCCTGCAACTCCGAGTGGTAGCTTTGCCTTCTAAACCTGGAGGAGGAAGCATTCTGGGGTACCCTTGAGCCAATCCTTATCCACCATAAACCCAATCTGCCAAAGCCATCCTCCTCAACAAAGCCCCTACTCTCAGGCAGATCATATCATATTGTATATGCCAAAATTTTTTCCTGATAATTCTAATTTCTTCTTAAGGTCTTGAAAGGATTCCCTTTGGAGGGAGTGGTCCCTCCTAGGGGGGGGAAATATAAACCTGTGACCATCAGACCAATTAATAATATATCAAATTTGAAAAATTTGAAACCAATGAAAAGTTGGAAGAATACTACAATGTACTCATAAATTCTTGAGCTTTAAAGCTATGATTTTTAGCTATCATTACAAGATTTATTTCTCTCTCTATAGATAAATACACATACCTTTTATTTTGTAACTATTTAAAAATTAGTTCCAGAAATTATGACCTTTTATTCCTAAATACTTGGGCACATATTTAGAAGAACAAGGACTTTCTCCTAGAGAACAATACCATTGTCATACTGAACCAATTAAACACTGATACAGTAATATTATCTAACATATAGTCTCCATTTATCCCAAGTTTGCCCTTAATAGTCTTCTTCTCTAAACTGAAGTTCCAATAATGGGCACATGCCTTTAGTTATCATGTCTCTTTGGTCTCCTTTAATCTAGAACAGTTCCCTGCTTTTGTTTTTCATGGCTTTAACTTTGAAGAGTCTAAGCCAGTTTTCTAATAGTATGTCCCACCATCCCATCTGGATTTGTCTGGTTTACTTTTCACGATTCAGACTTCAACATTGGCAACAAACAATAAAGGTTATGTTGTATAGTCTCACTATATCACAATAGAGGCATAATATCTACCTATTATTGGTGATACTAAGTTTGATCACTTGCTAAGGAGGTATCTGCCAGATCTTTTGCTGGTCATGCTCTGCAATGGCCAAAGCCTCTTATGTCCTCCTGTGTTGTGATCTCTCCCCACCCTCTTTGAAGACAACTTGGTATTCTCCTTCAGATGGCCGAGGCCAGGTTAGGAGGAACTGGGGCCTACAGAAGCATCTGTAGAAACTCTGTCTGAAATCTTCACTGTTAGACCTAGTATAGACTATCCATGTCAGAAGACTTCTGGGTGCTCTCTGATTTACAAAAACAAGCAAAAGTCACTTAGGACAGCAACACCCTTTTACAGACTGGACTCAATCTCTGAGAATTCCCACTGCCATTCCTGGCCTCCTATTGGACATAAAGAACATTTCACAGGCCAGTGAGTTCTGATGTCCCATTCCCATAGGTAGGCAGCATAATCCTAAAACTTGTAGTAGTGTTGTATGTTCAAATCTCTCATTTATCTCTATGCAGTGAGTTTCCAGGCATATCTGGTACAGAAACTCTATACCTCTCCTCTGCCTTCCTTAATAACCCCCAATCATTATGAAAGGCCGGGATCTAGTGGCCACAACATCACCTCAAGTTACCATAGCCTTCAAAAGGAATGCAATCATCAGGTACAAGAAATCATAGATAGATGACATAAAACCAACTTGTAAGGAGCATCCTAACTTACCTTGCGTACCAATGTAAGCATTCTTCTGCTTGTAGCCATCCATGAAACTGGCATTGATGTAATCTGTCTAATGATAAAAAGGAAATATCATTGCAGCTGTGTGAAATACACCATTTGGGCGGGAAAAATTATGTACAAGGTAAATAAAACCCAAGGTGTAGATATTCTCTTCCTGTCAGGAAGAGAGTGAGGAGCAAAAGGATCAATTCAAAACTTTGCTTCTACAGGAGTGCCTGAGTGGCTCAGTCGTTAAGCCTCTGCCTTTGGCTCAGGTTATGATCCTGGGTCCTGGGATAGAGCCCTGCATTGGGCTCCCTACTTGGCAAGAAGCCTGCTTCTCTCTCTCCCATCCCCCCTGCTTGTGTTCCCCCTGTCGCTGTCTCTCTGTCAAAAATTAAATAAAATCTTAAAAAAAAAAAAAAAAAAAAACCCTTTGCTTCTACAAATGTCACTGGAACAATGGGATATCCACACGCAGGAAAAAAAAAAAATCAAGCTGGCCTATTCCTCACACTGAACACAAAAAATGACTCAAAACGGATCACAGACCTAATGTAAGAGCTAAAATTATAGGGATGCCTGGGTGGCTCAGTCTATTAAGCTGCTGCCTTTGGCTCAGGTCATGATCCCAGGGTCCTGGGATCGAGTCCCGCATCGGGCTCCTTGCTCGGGGTGGGGGTTGGGGGGAGCCTGTTTCTCTCTCTGCTTCTGCCTGCCACTTTGCCTGCTTGTGCTCTCTCTCTCTCTCTGACAAATAAATAAATAAAATCTTAAAAAAAAAAAAAAGATAAAATTATAAAACTCTTAGAAGAAAATGTAGGATTAAATCTTTGTGACTTTGGGTTAGGTAAAGCCTTCTTAGATATGACATCAAAAGTACAAGCAGTAAAAGAAAAAACAGGTTAATTGGACTACATTAAAATTAAAAACTCTGTGCTTCAAAAGACACCATCAAGGGGCACCTGGGTGGCTCAGTGGGTTAAAGCCTCTGCCTTCGGCTCAGGTCATGATCCCAGGGTCCTGGGATTGAGCCCTGCATCGGGGTCTCTGCTTGGCGGGGAGCCTGCTTCCCTACCTCTCTGCCTGACTCTGTCTGCTTGTGATCTCTCTCTCTCTCTCTCAAATAAATAAATAAATCTTAAAAAAAAAAAAAAAAAAGACACCATCAAGAAAGTAAAACCACCTACAGAATGCACATATTTGATAAGGGACTTACATCTAGAAAATATAAAGAACTTTTATAATTCAACAGCAAAAAGACAACCTAATTTTAAAGGGGGGCACCTGTGTGGCTCAATCAGTTAAACATCTGACTTTTGATCTCAGTTTAGGTCATGATCTCAGGGTGATGAGTTCAAGCCCTACATTGAGCTCCATGCTGGTGTGGAGCCTACTTAAAAACAAAAAAAAAACAAAAAAATTAGGGGCACCTGAGTGGCTCAGTCATTAAGCGTCTGCCTTTGGCTCAGGTGATGATCCCAGAGTTCCTAGGATCGAGACCCACATAGGCTCCAGACCCACATTGGGCTCCCTGCTCAGAGGGAAGCCTGCCTCTCCCTCTTCCACTCCCCCTGCTTGTGTTCCCTCTCTCGCTGTCTCTCTCTCTGTCAGATAAATAAATTTTAAAAATCTTAAAAAAAAAAAAAAGTAAAATGGGCAAAGGATCTTAATAGCCATTTCTCCAAAGAAGATATACAAATGGCCAATAAGCACATGAAAACACACTCAACATCATTAGCCATCAGGGAATTACACATTAAAACCATAATGAGGGGTACCTGGGTTGAGCATCCAACTCTTGTTCTCGGCTCAGGTCCTGCCCTCACTAAGTGAGTTCAAGTTCCATGTTGAGCTTTGCTCTGGGCATGGACACTACTTAAAAAAAACTGCAAAACTGGGATGCCTGGGTGGCTCAGTGGGTTAAGCCTCTGCCTTTGGCTCAGGTCATGATCTCAAGGTCTTGGGATCGAGTCCTGCTTTGGGCTATCTGCTTGGCAGGGAGCCTGCTTCCTCCTCTCTCTCTTTCTCTGCCTGTGTCTCTGCCTACTTGTGATCTCTCTCTGTCAAATAAATAAATAAATTCTTAAAACACACACACACACACAAAACTGAAAAGTCAAAGCCATGAGGAGATACCACTTCAAACCCATTAGGATGGTTACAGGTACAAGATGGATAATAACAAATGTTGACAAAGATGTGTAAAAACTAGTACCCTCATATATCCCTAGCGGGAATGTAAAATGGTCCAGTCATGTTAGAAAACAGTCTGGCAATTCTTCAAAAGGTTAAACACAGAGTTACCACATAACCCAGCAATTTCACTCCTGAGAGAAATGAAAATACATGTCCACAGAAAAACTTGCACACAAATATTCATGGCATTATTCATAATAACCAAAAATGGAAACAACTCAAATGGTATTCACTTGATGAATGGATAAATAAAGGTGCCTAGCCATACAAAAGAGTATTTTTTAGCAATAAAAAGGAGTGAAGTACTGACACATGCTACAACATGGACGAACCTTGAAAACATGCTAAATGAAAGAAGCCAGACACAAAGGCTACATATTGTATGATTCCATTTATACGAAACATCCAAAATAGGCAAATCCATAGAGACAGAAAGTACACAGACTGGGAGAAAATGGGGTTTGACTGCCAAATGTATGGAGTTCCTTTTTCAGGTGATAAAAATGTCTAAAATTGACTGTGGTGGTGAATATATTAAATACTCACTGTGAATATATTTAAAAATCACTGAACTAGGAGCACCTGGGTGGCTCAGTCGGTTAAGTGTCCAACTCTTGCTTTCAGCTCAGGTCATGATCTCACAGTCAAGAAATGAGCCCCACTGTGGGCTCCACGCTCAGGACAGTGTCTGTGGGAGAGTCTCTCCCTCTGCTCCTCCCCCCACTTGCAAGCACCTGTGCTCTCTAAATAAATAAATAATCTATCTTTTAAAAAAGGACAAAAACCAAACTACTGAATAATATACTTTATTTTTTTAAGATTTTATTTATTTATTAGAGAGAGAGAGAACATGTCTGCACTTGAATAGGGTGAGAGGCAGAGGGAAAAGGAGAGAAAAAAATCCCAAGAAGAAACACCCCGCCCCCTCTGCCAAGTGCAAACCCAGATGTGGGGCTCAATCCAAGAACCCTGAGATCATGACCTGAGCCAAAATCAGGAGTTGGATGCTCGACCAACTAAGCCACCCAGGTGCCCCTATATACTTTAAATAGGCAAACTGTATGGTATGTGAATTACATCTCAATAAAGCTGTTATTTACCAAAAAAGGAGTCCATTAAGATTTGCAGCACTGGTTCAAAACCAAAAGGGAGGCAAGCCAAGCACCCTGAGCAGGAACATTCTGTCTATGCTGTCACACACAAAAGGCGAAGTGTGACTAGAGAAGGAAGAAAGCTCTACCTCATATCTAGCACCATCAACAGCACTGGCCAAACTCCCAGGCTCCTTTACTACCTGAATTGACACAAAGCAACAGCCAGACAGATTTAGAGAAGCCTCAGTGAACAGATCTTGACTCGCTGTCTTCTGGGAGACTTGTCTCATCTCCTAGTGTCCTCAGTCTTATTTCAACATCATTAGCTATCAGGGAAATTAAATAGGATTTTAACTTTTATTATTTTTATTATATCTTCTCACAAGATCTCTGCCAACACCCTTGCTGATAATTCAAGCTAATAGAACCACAGATGCAGCCACAGTATCAAGTCACAGTATAACTAGTTGAGAGTATCTAGCAGGTACTATGAATAGCAGACCATGTGGAGGGGCATAGGAGGACAAAGACAAAGTTTCAACGTCAAACTAGAGAAAATTCATACTCCACTCCACTCAAGGAAGTAAGAGTGACTCCCTAAACCTGTCACCTTCTCTCCACTGAGTTCCATCACTTGGGGAGGGCAGTCTGAATTGTCAGTATCCACAGCCACCCTCAGAAGGCTTCTCCACGTCATGGTCAAACCCACATTAATTGGATATGTGTCCGTTAGCCAATCAGTCTACCAACTTATCCTATCACTAGTTTTTTTTTTTTTTTAAGATTTTTATTATTTATTTGACAGACATCGAGAGAGGGAACACAAGCAGGGGAATGGAAGAGGGAGAAGCAGACTCCCCACTGAGCAGGGAGCCCAAATCGGGGCTTGATCCCAGGACCCTGGGATCATGACCTGAGCTGAAGGCAGATGCTTAAGGACTGAGCCACCCAGATTCCCCTATTACTAATTATTTAGACAAGAGTTTCCTGCTTTCTCCTTCCACAGCAGTCGATACTGACCTCATACTACTAGTGTTCTACTGGCTAAGACATCTTCACTGAGCTAAGGGACCACCTGCAGCAGACCCAGCAAGCTTAAGCCTCAATCACTCCCAACCAGGCTGCGTAATCCAGGGCCCACTATAGTCCGCCAAGACTATCTTCTGCTTAGCCTGGTACATTCAAGTGCTATACTCTGTAGGACCCAGGCAAGAAGGCACAGAAAAATACAAAGGATTTACCTGGTACAAGCCAGTTGACACGATTCTGTAAGTAATGTATAAGTTGTTACTCTTGGAGCTACCTTCACGCTTTGAAAAGAAATATCGCTACTTTAATGGAGACTTACTATTTCTTTATAACTAAGGATACAAGCTTTCAGTATCCTCGTCTTTGAGAGCCCTGGGAATTAAAATCAGCCATTTCAGAAGAATCATCAGAAATAAAAACTGAAAATGACCTCAGACATAAAGTATAGACTGGGGGGAAAACTGAAATAGCAGAGAATCAAACCAAGTACACTATGTTATGGGCCACGTTCAATAGAAACTGTGACTAATAGCTTTATAATTCCAGGAGCAAATCTGGTGACCAATTCAATAATAAACCTGAATCCACCATTTACTGTAGAAATAAAGCTCCTGCCAATGTTTGCAGTAATGAAAGGAGTTTAATTCAAGTGATGATCTTTAGATTAATCATAGGATGACTGGAACAGTCTGGTGGTATACTGGGATTCATTAATTCCTTCAGAAATAATTTACTGAAGGCCTGATATGTACTGTTCTAGGTACTGGAGACACAGCAGTCAAGAAGACAGATAAATACCACTATCTGACTCCAGAGTCCCAACTCAACCATTATACTCCACTCATTCATGGTATATACTTGATGATCTCAGTAATAGTCATGAACTTGCCCTAAGCTGGCCAGACTCTGAGCTAATGCTCCTGTAGGAAAACCCTTTCGTAAGGGTCCTGGGCAAGGCTGTGAATTCAGTTTACACATGATTTTAGCCAAAAGGCCAAGAAGCAATTGAACTCAGTTTATATACTGGAAACCATGATTCTAGGGTCCCAATCCACGTATCATATATACCCAAATACAAGGCAATAATTTTCCCAAAAATTATCCCCCAGAAAAAAGAGACGGGATGTAACAAGCTCCTAAAGTGTGTGGCCATGTTAAAGGGGCACTATTTAAATTCATTTACTTTGAACAATGGCCTCAATCAATGCTGTTTTTTTGATGCCTATGGAGGGCACCAGACAGAACTGGCATATCCAAAGGAAAAAGAAGAAATGTAATACATACTTGGTTGCTGACCTCAAAATTCTAAGTGTTGGATGTTGCTGTGAAGAGGACTTTAAAAAACAGTAAGTGAATAATCATGCTACAGAAAATACATGGGATACAGGATGAATGGAAGGATAAATTGTGTTAATGTTATGCTAATTGACTTTCCTGGTTTAGGATAAATTTTTCAGTGACAATACCATATACTTAAAAAGAAGTAAAAACTGTGTGCTCTGGAAAACTGTTAGACTGACTCAGGAAGTGGCTCAAATGAGGACAAAGACACTGATGTTAAAGGTGCATGTGAGGAGTTTCACTAAATATCTATACTAGTATAAACATGTGATTTTTAATATGAACAGATATGATCAAATTAGTATATTAAGTAATATAATCACTTGACCATTTCAACTCTATCCCTAGATACTTATGTGTACACTAGTTGTCCAAAATTATTTTTAGATCTTCTAGGTGGAAAAATCACAGGTCACTTTAATTAGAGTTGCCCGGTATTGATACATATACATTCACTAATATGGTGGACAACAGGACTAAAACTTTACAACTAAGGAGTGAAAGAAGAAATAATTGACATTTATCAAGCACCTATGATATACCAGACCTTGCACTATCAGCATTTACATAAATTTTTCCATTTAATTTCCACTTAGTCCTGTGAGATGGACTTACAGGGACTTGCTTATGGTAACAGACTAACTCATACATAGCAAAGTTAAAACTCCAACCTGATCTCTCTGGTGTAGAGTTCATGTTCTTTCTACTATGGCGTTAGTAAGCTTCACTTTGGAAAATTTCCCTCAGTGCTCCTGAAAAGATAGCACTTATCTGTGTACCTGAGTGTGACCACTTCGTTTGGTCAATTTCACTCTAGTTTGGTCCAGGCAGGGTACATCCCCATAGCGGTTCTTCTCTAGGTTTCCTGGAGACCTGAAGAAAATGAAACAAACAAACTAAAACAAAGACAGAAAAGGCAGAAGGAGTGTGTATGTGTACATACAAAGTCCAGCAACGCAAAGGTGGGTGACCGTTACCATTGGTGTTGAAGACATGGAGCAATGATCTAATCTATCCATATTCTGTATCATTTAACATTTTTAAAAAAGATTTTAATTATTTATTTGACAGAGAAAGTGACAGGGAGAGAGGGAACACAAGCAGGGGGAGTGGGAGAGGGAGAAGCAGTGAGCAGGGAGCCTGATGCGGGGCTCTGGGATCATGACCTGAGCCAAAGGCAGATGCTTAATGACTGAGCCATCCAGGGGCCCCTCATTTAACATTTTTAATATGTGTGTATTCATGGGCAAATAAAGATATTTTCATTCGAAAGAGAAAATGAGGGGTGCCTGGGTGGCTCAGTAGGTTGGGCCTCTGCCTTAGGCTCAGGTCCTGATCCTGGGGTCCTGGGATTGAGCCCTGAGTCTGGCTCCTTGCTCGGCGGGGAGTCTGCTTCCCCCTTCTGTCTCTCTGCCTGCCTCTCTGCCTACTTGTGATCTCTGTCTGCCAAATAAATAAGTAAAATCTTAAAAAAAAAAAAAAAAAAGAGAGAGAGAGAGAGAAAGAGAAAATGAGAGAGAAATAGGGGTATAGACAGCACAAAAAAAAAAATCTGGCTGCTAAGAAACCTAAGTTCCAGTTTAATATGGTAGGTTGACAACATATGTTTGTCCACTTAATCTAGTAAAATCACAATAAAGGCACTAATCAGTACAAACCCCAAAATGATGGCAGAGACATCCGCAAACAAAGAGTGAAATCCATTTGGCAGAGAGAAAACAGATGGAGGAATATTGGCTGCCTTGGTCAAATGCAGAAAACTAGGACCCACAGAGGTATCTACAGAGAGACACAATGACTCACTCTCACCACTCCCACACCCTGGAAAGCAAGGTGAGGCACAGGGTTAAAAACAGAGGAATAAATGAAAATCTGAATGATAGTGAAAATTCCCTGCCCTGTCCTCTACTGTCCTATACTTGTATCAAGTTTGGACCCTCCCAAGCAAGAAAGTAGAGAATTCCTCTCTGGAGAAAGTGAATAGCCCTATATGAAAAAATTCTGTCACTTGAAGTACATCAACAACAAGCTAGCTGATCATTTAAATTTGCAGATCACTCACACAAAGAGGATTTCCAAGCAGCTTCTAAGGCCCCCCCATAATGTAAATTAACAGCCAGAGATCTCCAGATAATTACAGAAAGCTCCAACACAAAAAAGAGACCAATCAAACACATAGTAAGGAAAAAGCACAAGAGAGAGTCAGTAAGAAAAAGTAAGTTCTAAAAGACTATAATTAATACCCTCAGAGAGAAAAAGGTACTGTATCTATGAAATAAGAAGAGGGCGCTATAAGAAAGGAACAGAGAAGAAAAGCTCTTGGAAAATAAGTATGCTATCCAAAGTAAAAACTTTAATAAGAGAGATGGAAAAGAAAGTTGAAGAAATTTTCCAGAGTAAAACAAAAAGTCAAAATGATGAAAAATGTGAGAAAAAAATTAAGAAAATAAGACAATCATTCTAGAGCAGGAGTCAGCAACTACAGCTTGGCCAACCTGTTTTTGTAAATAAGAGTTTTACTGACACAACTAAACCTGTCAGTTTAGTACGATCTATGACTTCTTTTACACTATAATGGCAGAGTTGATTACACTTGCAATAAAGATTGCAAAGGTGGGCGCCTGGGTGGCTCAGTGGGTTAAGCCTCTGCCTTTGGCTCAGGTCATGATCTGAGTCCTGGGATCAAGGCCCAAATCAGGCTCCTTGCTTGGTGGGGAGTCTGCTTCTCCCTCTCCCTCTGTGCTCTCTCTCTCTTAAATACATACATAAAATCTTTAAAAAAAAGTTAGGTAATTAACTCCAGAAGAAACAAAAAATTGAATTAATAAAATTTAATATATTTTATGTTATAGAAGCTGCCCATCTAGTTCTGTAGTGGAAAAATTTACATAGTCATAATAATGTAAACAGTGACTACTGATTTTATTAAAAATATGACATTATTTTATTGGAAAAACAGTCAAAAGCGAACCGGAGACAAGGTATAAGAACCAAATGCTTACCTAACATAAAAATCAATGAAGAGTATTATAAGCATTTTATTTAGAATCACAGAAGAAATATCAGAAGAAACAGCTATTAAGAAAGAGTTGAGGGACGCCTGGGTGGCTCAGTTGGTTAAGCAGCTGCCTTCGGCTCAGGTCATGATCCCAGCATCCTAGGATTGAGTCCCACATTGGACTCCTTGCTCGGCAGGGAGCCTGCTTCTCCCTCTGCCTCTGCCTGCCATTCTGTCTGCCTGTGCTCGCTCTCTCTCCCTCTCTCTCTCTGATAAATAAATAAAAAAATAAAAAAAAAAAAGAAAGAGTTGAAAATGGATACCTGGAGGAACCAAGGGTAAGGCAGAGGATTGCCATTAATTTTATCATTCCTATTCTTCGGTACTATTTTGTTTTGCGGGGGGAAAGTATATATATTGATGAAGGAAAAAAATTACTAAAATACAAATATTATCTAATATAAAATAATATTTTATTATTCATAGCTACCAACAAATATGTAACAGAATAAACAAAATAGTCTGGAAGGAAAAGGCACCATATTCATAGTAGATGCAGCTTCTGGCGAATAGGGGAGAACTGAGGATGAGGATTGGAAGACATTTACAATGAATTCTTTCTTTTCTATAACAAAACAAGATGGAGCAAATATGACAAAATATTAAAAATTGTCAGTATTAATTCTGGTGACAGAAACATAGTTGTTTATCATGTTATACTCTGTCCTTTTCCATATTTTAAAAAATTCCCTCTTCCCACACACATAAGTCCAACTGATATTTTACAAAATCCCAAGAACAATTCAATGGAGGAAGGATTTTTTCAGCAAACGGTGCTGGAGCAACTGGGTATCTACAAGCACGCGAAAGTGCATGTGCGCATACACACACACAACATCAACATCAACCTAAATCTTACACCTTACACAAAAAATTAATTCAAACGGATCACAGACTTAAATAAATGTGAAATATAACACTATAAAATGTTTAGAAAAAAAGGAGAAAATCTTTGGAATTTAGGGTTAGGTGTTCTTAGATTTGGCATCAAGAGTGTGATCCATACAAGGGAACCCTGATTAAAGGATTTCATCAGAATAAAACTTGTGCTTCACCAGGGACCGTGTTAAGAGGATGAAAAGACAAGCTACAGACAAAAAACAAAACAAAACAAAACAAAACCCACAAACCATGTATCCAACCAAGAACCCATATCTAGAATATATTTAAAAACTCAAATCTCAATAGTTTAATAAGAAGTCCAAATTGAGGGGAGCCTGGTAGCTCAGTCATTGGGCATCTGCCTTCAGTTCAGGTCATGATCCCAGGGTCCTGGGATCAAGCCCCACATCAGGTTCCCTGCTCGGCAGGAAGCCTGCTTCTCCCTCTCCCACTACCCTTGCTTGTGTTCCCTCTCTTCCTGCGCATCTCTCTCGTTAAGTAAACAAAATCTTTAAAAAAAAAAAAAAAAAAGGAAAAAAGCATGACATTTTGCGAAGAGAATATACAGATGGTAAATAAGCACATGAAAAGATGCTTGATATCATTAACTATTAGGGAAATGTAAATTATACCAACCTATTACACACCTATTATGACAACTAAAATAAAAAATGGTGGTGGCAAGAGCAAATGCTGGTGAGGATGCTAAGAAACTTGATCATTCAGACATTGCTAGGGGTACATCGAATGGTACACCTGGGCAGTTTCTCATCAAACTAAACATCTAATTACCATATGACCATCACACTCTTGGACATTTATCCCAGAGCAATGCAGATGTATGTTCATACAAAACCTAGATACAATCATTCATAGCAGCTTTACTTGTAGGTGCCAGAAACTCTAAATAACCTAGATGTCCTTTAACAGGCAAACAGTTAAACAAACCATTCATACCATGGAATAGTACTTGGCAATAAAAAGGATGAATGATTGATACATCTAACAACAACTTGGGTGAATCTCCAAGGAATTATACTGAGGGAAAAAGGCCAATCCTAAAAGGTTACATATGGTATGATTCTATTTATATAAGAACATTCTTGAAATGAAAAAACTATAGTAACAGAGACCAGATTAGTGGTTGCAAGGATTAGGGATGGGGAGGGGTGGGACTGAGGTATGCGATGATGTAATTCATTTGTATCTTGACTGTGGTGATGGATATACAAACAAACATGTGGGCTAAAAATCACCTGGAACTAAATACACACACACACACTCTAAAACTGGGGAAATCTGAATAAGACTGGTGGATAATACTATCAATATCCTAGTTGTGATACTATATGATCCTATATTTATAGAAGATGACACCATGGGAAAACTCTGGAAAGGGTACATGTGATCTCTCTGTATTATTTCTTACAACTTCATGGGAATCTACAATTATAATAAAAAGATAAATTTTAAAATATCATTTTCAAAACATGTTGTAGGGGAGAAGAAAAAAGAGGAAGAAAGTTTCTTGGTCCATGGGCATCCTGGACAACAATGAGTACTCTGATATCTACTTCATAATCCAGAAATCCAAAGGAGAAATAGTTTGTTCTGTATAAGCAGTTTTACTGGAACTTAGTATAAGACAGAGACCTCGAGCTAATTTGGATTCTGGGTTCTAGCTCCTGAAGTGGGAGACTCATTCATTCAACAAGGGACAAGACAAGCAAGTCTTTCCATAAGACTGAAAAGTATTCTCTGACTATAACATGATGGGTGGTTTGGATGATGCCAAGAGGACAATCCAAACCTGATTTTTTAATGGAGGGAAGGGGGAAGATGGTAGAAATGACATCTCAAGGACCTCACAGCAGAAGCCCCCAGAACAAAGTTAGGAATCCCCAAGAAAAGTATGCATCCTCTTGGAGCAGCCCAGTACTCCTCTCAGCTCCATAATACTTCCTTGATTCAAAAGTAGAGGGGGAAGAACTGGTTGGGACAAAGACTGGATGCATACAGAGGTTGTGAACTGGTAAGAAAGAAATAGCTGTGTGGGAGAAAAGGATACTCTGTTCCACTTTGATATATGCTCTGCTTTCTTGCTTTTTTTTTTCTTCCCTTTGCATTTTGCTCTATTGACTTTCCTCTCAAGTGTTTCTTCTCTCTTCTCTTATCCGTTTCCTAACTAATTCTTTCCCCTCTTTCCTTTGGCTAAGCCTCCCTCCCTGCATCTTCTTTACAGTACACTGACCAAGCTGGACAGGAATTACAAAGGGGAAGAGGTATTCACAGAATCAAGGATTCTTAAAACATTTAAGCTACACAAGCAGGTGGATATCAGAGTCGAACATCATATATTACATAGAGGAAAACTGGGGCGCAGCCAAGAGAAATAACCTGCATAAACCACAGAAGGGATTTTGGGCTATGTTGGAACTTGAGCCTGGGACAGTTTCCCTAGTTTTCAACAAAGAAACAGAAATTTCTGCAGCAGCCTGTGACAACAGGGTAAAATGAGAGAGCAGTTAAGAGAAATGACCTATGCCCTATGGCCAACAATAGTTACCAAGTTATGAACCAGTTATAAACTAGCCAGGTAGTTCTGCAGAAGGAAAATCCCAAAAGGCCAAATTCCTAAGAGTTAATTCTTTTCTCTTACTGACTGTAGATTATTTTAAAGGCACCAGAACCCCTCCTAAGAAAGTAATGTTATACTATAAATGCTCTAGAAAGAAACTGCCCAAATAAAAGGACCAGAGATCACAATGAAAACAGGAATTGAGAGCCTACATTTTTGAACCTACATTTTTGTTGTTTCCCCCAAACAAGTGCATTTCAGAAAAATACCTTAAAATGCCTCCATTATTACATGGTTCACCGGATGGTACTAAAGACCTCCAGAAATGCAGAATATAGGGTATTGGCATCAGGCACCAGAACAGGAGGTTCCTGTTTCTGGATGAGAGAACCACCATCTGAGTAAGAGTCATGCTCCTAACACAAGCAAGAGCCTCTGTTAAGGAAATGAGATGAGGATGGAGCTGCTGCCAGCATGCACCAGTAGCATGTTGGTAACCCACCGTCAGTCCAAACCTTTCTTACTTACATAGAACAGTGGAAAGTCCCAACAGGGTTCTCACGGCGAATGTCTTCATACTCCTCATATATCCCTCGCTTTTGCCTGGTGCTAACATAGTCCATCAGCTCTTGGATGGTCATGGCATGGGGGCCTGGAACATGTACTGAGTCCCAGTCTAAGGCAGGAGGGAGGGAGAACAGGATGATCTCATCGAAGGGGTCTGGGTGGCCATTCATCTGGGGCAGGAACTGGAAATTCCAAGACGTGAGGTCAATTTTGACGTACCCACCCAGGTTTTCTGGAAGGCACTCCCTGGGCAGGTGCTGGGTGACCTCAGATGTCTTTAATATCTGAATCTGCAAAGCCAGAAAGAACCACGTGAGTATGGACAGGAAAAAAAAGACATAGACAGTGAAGATAAAGAACAAATGTGTTTATATTTGGTTTGAAGAATAGGATGAGATTTGCTTGAAATAGATGGTATACTTGTAAAAGAAGTAGACTGCATTTCATCTGCCTGGGATTAAAGTCCTATAATTTCCCCAAAAGTCTGACTTCCCAGAATGTATATAAAATACACTCCTGTAATTTGTCCCTGCATTTTTTAAGATTTTATTTTTAAGTAATCTCTACACCCAACATGGGGCTCAAACTCACAACCCCAAGATCAAGAGTCATGACTCTACTGACTAAGCCAGGTAGGTGTCCCGGGAGCCCTTTTATATACCTCAAAAGGAAAGTACACTGAACAAAAGCCTTTATACTATTAACAATGCTTCCTAGTGACATCTCATGCAGGTATTTGCCTTTTTGATTATTAAGAATGCACAGGTAGTGATTTTTTTTGGTCAACCCCATAGTAAGGTAACCAACTCTAAGCCTGGCACTTTACTCACAGTTCAGTATGGATGTTCTCAAAGGTAGTTTTCTATGAAAATAACACTAGACCCAGACACAGGGTAGCCCAGGAAAACTGCCAGAAAAGTAATCCTAATTCTGCTCTCTGCTTAGACACAAACTTACTGAACAAAACTGGCCTAGTTGACATAAAGTCTGTGTGAAATGGGAATGCTTGTCACTCTTGCTGTTGTCTCTTCTTAGAATGCCCTCTTTTCCTCCTTGGCCTCTTCATGGACAAGCTACAAAGCTCACCTCTTCTGTGAAGCCCTCCCTGACTGCTCAATACAATATTCTCAACTCTGTGTCTACCTCATGTCTACCTGTGTGTTCCCTATCAGGAACACGAGCTCTCTACAGGTAAACGAAGTCTCACTCCATTTTTTTATTCCCAGGGCCCAGAACCTGGACTATAAAGGTGCTCATATATTTTAAGTTTATATACTTAATTATACATTAATACTTACATATAACAAGTGCAAGAATTTGCCTGAGGAGTCCTATCAAAGAGTATCTTGGAAAAGATTTCTCCTACTCTCAGTCACTAGGTCCCTAAGTACTTCCACAAAGCCAAACATCTTCAGTTTCCCCTCTCCAACACAAGTCTCCCCTGCTATAAAGATCCACATTGTTGTTGATATAATCTCATAATTCTATACTACAAAAATCTCTAATAATATTTCATAACAACTATAATCAGATTACGTCAATGTTTCATATGCCCTTTCTTTCAAGGGTGAGAAATGAATGAATGAATAAAATCAAAACCTTTCAGTCCTAGAACACTCAGGAGATAACAGAATTAAGATCATTTTAGACAACACTTTTTTTTTTTTAAGACAACATTTTTGAAGTTAGGAAGCAACAAGGTGTTTTAAGAGAAAATGCCAGGAATGGAAATAGACATATAAAGAATTATAGTGAGAGATTCTCCTCCACCACGCTGGTGGTCAAAGGACAGATTAGTATTTCCAGTTGAACAAATTCAAACATCAGTTCAACTAATACAATTCTATTAGAGATTGTTAAATACACAGGTATAGCACTAGGCTAAATTCTGGAAGGAGTAGTTATTCCTAAGTTATCCATGAATACACTCCTTCACTGTTATCTTTATGCAAGATACTATGGAGGGAGAGTGCCAAACTATGTCTACCTCCTAACTTCAAGGAACTAGCAGTACAGTGGGAAAGGAAGCCTGTACTGACCTGAGTAAAGAATAAAGCAGAAAATATAAATGGATACACTAATAGAAGCAGAAAGCACTTTAGGAGATAGCCCAGACGAACTCTATTGAAGGTAAAAAATTAATTGGCAGGTTTCAACAGCAGAAATGGGAAGTCTGTCACCTCCTTCAAATAACCACCTCCACCTACAAATAAAATAAAGCTTGCCTTACCCTCTCCCGGACTTTGTCCTTCAGGAGGAGGCTGATGATGGAATAGGGCACTCGGAACCATATTGGCGCTCCCACAATCAGTACTTTTTTCAAACGAGCAGGAAACGCTCCCTGTGGAGGACACACATGAAAATTTAAAGATATCAATTAAGGCACTGGAATCTGTGACTGTTCAAACCCAGAGTGTAGGTTTTCTGCTCTTTTCCCCATCCTTACCCAGCAGGGGGAGTCTAAAGCCTAGTTCAGGTTTCATTTCAGTAACTACAGAAGTGGTTAAAAATTTAAAAATTACACACCTGAAACTAATAGAACACTCTATGTTAACTATACTGGAATTAAAATGAAAAGCTTAATAAAAAATTAAAAGATGATTTACTTTTTTAAAAAAATTTATTTATCTGACAGAGAGAGAACGAGCACAAGCAGGGAAAACAGCAGGCAGAGGGGAAAGGGAAATCAGAGGAAAAAGCAGGCTCCCCACTGAGCAGAGAGCCTGACATGGGGCTCAATCTCAGGACACTGGGATCATGACCTGAGCCAAAGGTAGACGCTTGACCAAACTGAACCACAGAGGTGCCCCAAAAAGTGATTTACTTTTAAAAGTTATAATGTTACCTTCTTGTCAACATTAAGCTTTATGGATCAAAAATTGATACTGACTTTTATCAGCATAAATGTGTGCATCTTTAAGTTCTGCTTATTAAAACTTTAAGAAAGGGGTGCCTGGCTAGCTCAGTCCATGGAACCTGCAACTCTTGATCTTGGGGTCTGTGAGTTCAAGTTCCATGTTGGGTGTAGTAAAATAAAATCTTGGGGCACTTCTGTGGTGCAGTTGGTTAAGCATCCAACATTTGGTTTCAGCTCACGTCGTGATCTCAGGGTTGGAAGATAAGCCCCATGTCAGGCTCTGCACTCAGAGCAGAGTGTGTTTAAGACCCTCTCTTGCTCTCCCAGGCCCGACCCCCTGCACTCTCTCTCAAATAATTAAATAAATCTTTAAAAAAATAAAATAAAATCTTTTAAAAACTTAAAAAAAAATCAGATCATGAATAAACAATATGAAAGAAACATCTCTCTTAAAACCTTTGATTCTGACTTCTGCGTGTTTATAATTATTTTTTACCCATCTCTTCATCTAGTCATGTATTCATTTATTCAGTCGATAAATATAATCTAGTGGGCACAATGAAATCTAAAGGGAAGGAGACACCCTGATCCACACAAAGCATAAAAATAAAAAAATTAATCTTTCCTAATTCACAGCTCTTGGTTTCATTTAGTTTAACATCCCAGATCTTCTCATGGGCAGGGATACCAAGTAATACTGGCATTCTAACTGGAAGAAATTATTCCCAAGGAATCAAAAAACAAACAAAACAAAAAAAAAAGAGGAAATTGTAGCTAAGTATCTTCTACCATTTTCTCCCTATTCTTTTTCAAAAAAGACAGATTCTCAATTTGACATGTCACTCTCCGGCTACTCTTCCACTGATTTGGGGGGTCCACAAACATACCCTATAGAGAATATACAGTATCCAGAACAAAATCTTCTATACTCCTCTTCACTAAAGTCCGAGAGACAATAATTTCAGGGTGCCTGGATGCCTCAGTTGGTTAAGCGCCTCTTGTTTCAGCTCAGGACGTGAGATGGAGCCCCGCATTGGACTCTGGGCTCCATGCAGACTTGTGCAGAGTCGACTTGAGATCCTCTCTCGCCCTCTCTCTCTGCCCCTCCCTGTGCTTGCACACGTGTGCTCACATGCATACTCTCTCTCTCAAATAAACAAATAAAACCTTTAAATAACAACCACAACAATTTATTTCAGGACCTAAAGAGACAAGGCACCTGCCAGGTCAAAAAAACAGTCTGGAAAAATACCTAAATCTCCACAAAATGATAAATTTAAAAATGGAAGCCTTTATATCTACTTCTTCAGAGCAAAGAACTACACACTCAGGCTTGTTCCATTTAAATGACTGTATGGCATCCATATACACTGTTGATGGGAAATGGTTACATCTTCTAGAAGGCATCTAGCATTATATATCCTTAAAAATGTGCATATTCTCTGATCAAGTAATTCCATTTCTGACATTCTACCCTAAGGAAATAACCAGAAACACAAAAATTTATGAACAGAAATGTTTATTGCACCTTTTTTTCCCCCAAAGATTTTACTTATTTACCCGATAGAGATCACAAGTAGGCAGAGAAGCAGGCAGAGAGAGAAGAGGAAGCAGGCTCCCCGCCAAGCAGAGAGCCTGATGCAGGGCTTATTTCCAGGACCCCGGGACCATGCAGAAGGCAGAGGCATCAACCCACTGAGCCACCCAGGCGCCCCTTGCACCTTTCTTTTTGGTGGTTAAAAACAGTACTTTAAAACTGGAAAGAAGGGGTACCTGGGTGGCTCAGTCATTAATCGTCTGCCTTTGGCTCAGGTCATGATCCCAAGGTCCTGGGATCAAGCCCCCTGTCAGTCTCCCTGCTCAGCAGAGAGCCTGCTTCTCCCTTTCCCCCTGCTTGTGTCCCCTCTCTCACTGTGTCTCTCTCTGTCAAGTAAAATCTTTAAGATAGATAGATAGATAGATAAAACTGGAAAGAATGTATGTGTCTGAAAAGGGTAGGGCTTAACAAAATTGTATTATCCTATAATAAGATTATTATATAGCGGGGGCGCCTGGGTGGCTCAGTGGGTTAAAGCCTCTGCCTTCGGCTCAGGTCATGATCCCAGGATCCTGGGATCGAGCCCCGCATCAGGCTCTCTGCTCAGCAGGGAGCCTGCTTCCTCCTCTCTCTCTGCCTGCCTCTCTGCCTACTTGTGATCTCTGCCTTTGTCAAATAAATAAATAAAATCCTCAAAATTGACTTAAAAAAATTATTATACAACCATTAAAATTAAAATTTCAAAGACTATTTTGCAACTATGGAAAATGTTCATAATATAATCTTAATTAAACTAAACAGGACCAAAACTATAACCTTAATTTTGTTTTAAAAATTACACAATTTTGGGGCAACTGGGTGGCTCAGTGGTTAAAGCCTCTGCCTTCGGCTCGGGTCGTGATCCCAGGGTCCTGGGATCGAGCCCCGTGTCAGGCTCTCTGCTCAGCGGGGAGCCTGCTTCCTCCTCTCTCTCTCTGCCTGCCTCTCCGCCTACTTGTGATTTCTGTCTGTCAAATAAATAAATAAAATCTTTAAAAAAAAACAAACATAATTAAGATCATATTGAGGAACATCTAGAAGTGCCATACGCCAAAATGTCAACAGTGTTTATTTATGCATAATATAAATCTTGATATGAGCTGTCCAAAATTTTCTACGATAAAAATTTTTTTCTGATTATAACAGTATTTTAAGTATAAAAGATAAATCATGAAAAAAATCAGCCACCCTATAAATAATAATCAGCATAAAATTATAATGGTAAAAACATCTGATTTATAGTAACACTTGAACACCTATACACTATCTCTATCCCTCTCTTTTTCTTCCTGTAAGTTACTAGTATTACAAAAAGATAATTTATCCTTGGTGTCTTCTGTGTTTTTAATACTTGAATATATTTTTTTAGCCTAGGAACAAACTACATAAGACACATAGATAAAATAACTTTAAAACTTTGTTGAAAGACATAATAAGGAGCACCTGGGTGGCTTTCGTAGGCTGAGTGTCAGACTCTTGTTTTCAGCTCAGGTCATGATCCTCAGCCCCTCCCCAGCTCATTCTCTCTCTCAAATAAATAAATCTTTAAAAAAAAATTTTTTTTTCTCATTGGATTTAGATTTAAAATTTTGACAAAGTGCAATGGCACTGGGGTATCTGAGGGAGAGGGTCAGAGACTTTTTCTTGAATTGCTTTTATAATATAAAAAAGAAATAGGAGGTGTCTGGCTGGTTCAGTCAGTAGAGCATGCAACCCCCCCCCCTTTTAAGTAATCACTGCATTCTACATGGGACTCAAACTCACAACCCTAAGATACAGATCTCACCCCCCCATCTACTGAACCAGCCAGGCATCCCTGAGCATGCGACTTGATCTCAGGGTTGTGAGTGCAGAAATTACTTAAAAATAAAATAAGGGTCACCTCGGTGGCTCAGTGGGCTAAGTGTCTGCCTTAACTCAGGTTATGATTCCAAGGATTTTGGGATCCAGCCCAGCGAAGGGCTCCCTGCTCAGTAGAGACTCTGCTTCTCTCTCTCCCTTTGCCTCTTTCCACACCTCATGCTCTCTCTCACTTGTTCTCTCTCTCTCAAATAAAATCTTAAAAAAAAAAAAAATTAAAAGTACACAAAAGTCCATATAAAAAGAATAAAAATGCAAAAAATATAGTCAACTTTCAGAAAAAACAGTGTGACAGAAAGCTTGACCTATGATAGTAAACTTTAGGAGTATAATAAATAAAACCATGCTTATATTGGTCTAGATGGGCTAGATCAATTGCATAGAGTGTCAGAAGAGACATGCCTACCATATGGGAATTTAGTGTAATATAAAGATATTATCTCAAATGAGTAGGAAAAAAATGTAGTAGTTAGTAAATGTTGCCCGGATAGCTGTTTGAAAGCAAATTATTTGATCTATAATACTATATATTATATATGATATATATTATTGAATAAAGCATATATAGTATATGAAAATCATTATGAAAAAAATGAAAACATAGCAGTAAGAGTAATTTTACAGTAAAGTAATTTTACAGTAAGACACTGTAAATTTGAGTAAGAAAACTACAAAAAATGTTGGTAACACATACTTAATATTTTTTAATAACAACTCTTATAAATTAGTAAGAGATAAACATGTTGGTAAAAAATTGGGTAAAGTATATGAGGGCGCCTGGATGGCTCAGTAGGTTGAGCAACTGACTCCTGGTTTTGGCTCAGGTCATGATCTCAGGGTGGTGCCCCAGGCTCTGTGCTCAGAGGGGCCTCTGAGATTCTGTCTCTCCCTCTCCCTCTGCCCTTCTCCCCCAACTTGTGTGTACTCGCTCTTGTGCACACTCTTCTCTAAAACAAATCTAAAAATCTTTTTAAAAAATTGAGTAAAGTATATGAGAAGAAAAAAAATTTGTAAATACCTCTTGGCAATAAACATGAAAATACACTGAAGCTCATCAGTAATAACAGAAACACCACAAAAACACGAACATGATTAGAATCCAAACAACAAATCAATATTGATAAGACTGGTGAAAAAGGCTGTTGATGGGAGTGTAAATCTGAACTAAGTTTTTAGAGGGCTACTTGGCAATATTTGCCAAAATTTAAATGTGTGAACTCTTTGACCCTACAAATCTGTTTATAGCAATTTATCCTGAAGAAATGATTGGTCAAATAGACAAAAATATGTAAAACAATACTCACTGAAGCCTTTATAATAACACAAAAAAATAGCATGAACTTCATTTTTTCTGCTTGATATATCCATAAAAAGAATACTCTGCTGCCATTAGAAAAAGTGAGGAAAGGGGTGCCTGGCTGGCCAGGTTGCTAGAGCACGCAGCCCTTGATCTCAGGGTTGGGTGTAGAGCTTACTTTAAAAAAAAAAAAAAGTGAGAGAGAAAAGAAATGAGTAATAGCTATATGTACTGACATAGAAGGATGACGAAGACACAACTGTTAAGTAAAAAATGGCAAGTTATAATCACTGGCCATACTACTATGCCATATTAGTAAAGAAAAAAAAAATCATATATCATCCTTATCAGTAAAAAGAACTGAATCACAGCTAAATGCCATAATAGTGACTTTAGTAATATAATGAGTGACCAATGAACTACCAGAAAACAACACACAATAATAATACCTCCTCTGTATACTCTGTTATAAAGCTCTAATAGCACTTCTAAAAATCTACTTCCACAGCAATGCCAAGTTAGATCCTAGAACAAAGCATGCATAGACTCATAGATCAATGATTTTCAAACTGCAAGTTGGCACTCAATGGGTCCTCAAATTGATTTAGTAGCTTACAACTAACTTTTTAAAAATATGATACTGAAAAATCAAAGTGACTGCACATAGTAAGGGGTAAAGCTTGTTTTGTGAAGCTTTATTGTTTTGTGTAAACATCTACACAACTTCATCCTGGGACTCTGAAATCTAAACAGCTCTGAAAACCTGAAGTTTCTTCTGAAGCTTAGTGCAAGAATTTATGGAGCAGGGATGCCTGGGTGGCTCAGTGGGTTAAGCCTCTGCCTTTGGCTCAGGTATGATCTCAGGGTCCTGAGATCGAGCCCCGCATAGGGCTCTCTGCTCAGCAGGGAGCCTGCCTCCCCCCCCTCTCTGCCTCTCTGCCTACTTGTGATCTCTCTCTCTCTCTCTCTGTCAAATAAATAAATAAAATCTTTAAAAAAAAAAAAAAAATTCATGGAGCAGCAAGATCTGACCTGAAATGCCATAGGCTATTCATAGCCTTTATTCTTCTCCACTCATTATGAATAATACGTTTCATTGCAAAAATATTTATGTGTTTGATTATAAAGTGGTATATATACTATATTATCTTTTAAAGTTCACAAGATTACAAAAGACCTCTGGACTTCTGGGAGTTTGGGATAAGAGTGTAAGAACTTGGGACACCTGGGTGGCTCAGTTGGTTAAGCAGCTGCCTTCGGCTCAGGTCATGATCCCGGCGTCCTGGGATCGAGTCCCACATCGGGCTCCTTGCTTGGCGGGGAGCCTGCTTCTCCCTCTGCCTCTGCCTGCCATTCTGTCTGCCTGTGCTCGTTCGCTCTCCTCTCTCTCTGACAAATAAATAAAATCTTTAAAAAAAAAAAAAAAAAAAAAAGAGTGTAAGAACTTATCTATATATAGACCTCCACATGTATGTGTATAGGTTAGTGTACACATACTTTTGTGTATGAATTCAACATGTAAACATGTAAAACCTATTTCCGACTAGATTGAGACAAAAAGTCTGAAAGTCATTGGCTAGGTGACATTTTTCAGACACTGGACATACCTTGGCCTTCATTAATTCTTATTCTACAACTCCAGGAAAGGGGCAACACTCCTTTATGACTCAGAATGTTCCTGTGCATTTCCTTTTTTAATTCCTCCCACTTCACTTTTAAGACCATTTTGTATTCTGGGAAGCACATATTAGTCCTCATTTACAGGTGACCTTTACACTGAACATAATGTCTGAAGTTTACATCATTCCTAAGTCTCCCAAAGAATAAAGTATCCTGACCAGTGAAGGAGACTTGAGGGGCCTTCTCACAGTCTTACCTTCAGCAGGTTGAGAACTTTCTTGCCAAGATCCAGCTCAAAGTTGGTATAATTAGAACCACACATGTCATAGATAAACACCAGTCCGTTCCTCTGAGTTTCAAAGCTGTAAACCAACCATTGAACAAAAACATTTATAAGTAATAAGATGGATGAGAGAGGTTGAAAGCCTAGGGCACAAAAACAGAGTTATGGGACCAAAATAACTCTCTCCCTGAACACTGGTCTTACAAAAATATGATTCATCTTTGGTATCTGCTATACTTTTTATGATACTGTGATTTTACAATAAAAAAAATATATATTTAGTCTTCAACCTGATTGGTGGCACTAAGCTCCTTTAAAACTCTTGGAATTTCATAAGTGCAGAGAGTCAAAGGTGTCTTTTGTGATGTTAATGAGACAACAACTGGAATGCCCTTGGGTCCCAGAAAGAAGAGGGTGGTTGCCAGGGGAACCAACCTCGTGATTACAGAGGGTTGGTACTTTCACCCCACACGGCCTACCCTCCCCCACCTCCAGGAAAGAGAAAGGAACTAGAGATTGAGTTCAATTTCAAATGGCCAATGATTTAGTCAATCATGCTCATGTAATGAAGCATCCATAAAAACCCAATAGGATAGGGTTTGGAGCTCTCAGATGGAGGTAGTGAAAGAGGGCCCTCTCAGAAAAGGCATGGAAGCTCTAGGGCTCTTTCACCATACCTTTTCTTATGTATCCCTTCCATCTAGCTATTTTGAGTTATGTTCTTTTATAATAAATTGGTAAACTAGTAAGTAAAATGTTTCTCTGAGTTCTGTGAGCCACTGTAGTAAATTTCACTGTACCCAAGTCAGGAAACTTCAATCTATATAGCCCATTGATAAAAAGCACAGGTGACAAACTGAACTTGCTACTGGCATCATGTGTGGGAGTTGGGGTTGGACGGGACTAGTCTTATAGGATTGAAAACCTTTAACCTGTGGGATCTATCAGGCAGTATCAGAATTGAGCTGGAGTGTAAAACAGAGTTGGTGTCAGAGAACTGACTAGAGGTGTGGCCAAAAAAACCCACATGTTAGGAACTGGAATTATGCTTACTGATGCGTATTTATCAAGTGCCAAACTCCTAGATTGAGAATATTCCAGAACATCTAGGTTATCAAAATTTGAACTGTTTCCTCCCAGGTTTCTGAATCTGCCTATCCAAACTTCCTAACATTTCATCTTCAACTCAAAAGCTTCCTCTTCCATGAAGACCTCCCTGATAACCATGATCAAAATGTACTGCTATCCTTAAGTCCCTTGTAGCCCCATAAATCTTCCTGTGGGATTTCCTTGTGGTTCTTAAAGCATTTCAACTTTGTTTTGTTTTTGTTGTTTTAAAGATTTTATTTAATTCATTTATTTATTTATTTATTTGAGAGAGAGACAGAGACAGAAAGAACACAAATGCAGGGAAGGGCAAAGCAAGAGGGAGAGGGAGATCATGATCTGACCCAAAGTCAGACACTTAACCCACTGAGCCCCCCAGGTGCCCCAAAGCACTTCAACTCTGTATAGCCATCTGATTCTCTCCTGGGAACAAAAAAGTGTTTTGTTCATCTCATTACTCCCAACAGTCCCTAGCACAATCCTTGCAAATAGGTTCATGATAAATGGTTACTGAATAGAATTCAGTCGGCCTGGAAGCCCACTGCTAAGAAAATACTTCAGACCTGTGGCAAACTATGAAACAAATTCTAAGCTCAATGATGGTGAATGTAACTCTTAGGACGTAGAAGGAGAGAAACCCATAGGTCTTAGGAAAGCATCTAGAGGGAGCCTGGCTGGCTCAGTCGGTTAATTGTCTGTCTTAGGCTCAGCTCCTGATCCCGGGGTCCTGGGATGGAATCCGGTATCAGGCTCCCTGCTCAAAATGGGGGAGGGGGGGCTGCCTCTCTCTCTGCCTGCCTCTCGCTCTGTCTGCTGCTCCCCCTGCTTGTGCTCTCTCTTTTCTCTGTCAAATAAATGAATAAAATCTTTTAAAAAGGGGGGTGGGAAGAATCCTGAAAAGTAAGAGCTTATTACCATACTGAGGTTAAGTGCATGTGAAGAGGGGCACCTGGGTGGCTCAGTCGGTTAAGCACCTGACTCTTGATTTTGGCTCAGGTTTTATCTCAGAGTCATAAGATCTAGCCTTGTGTTGAGTTCCCTGCTGGGTGTCGAGCCTGCTTAAGATTCTCTCTCCCTCTCCCCATCTCTGGCTGCATGCACATGGGCTCTCTCTAAAAACAAAAATAAACAAACAAAAAACATGTGAAGATATGAAAAGTATTCCTCATAAGGTGCCTGGGTGACTCAGTCATTAGGCATTTGCCTTTGGCTCAGGTCATGATCTCAGGGTCCCGGGATCAAGCCCCACATCGGGCTCTCTGCTCAGCAGGAAGCCTGCTTCTCCCTCTCCACTCCCCCTGGTTGTGTTTCCTCTCTTGCTGTATCTCTCTCTGTCAAATAAATAAATAAAATCTTTAAAAAAAAAAAAAAAGTATTCCTCAATTGAATCTCCTTACTGCCTAAAGGCTTCGCAAAGTTGTACTCTTCCACCAAGACAGATCCTTACCTATTTCAATCTGCATGCCTAAAAGATCATTAGGAATAAATTTTTCGTTTGGATTACTCACAGATGATAGCAATAGCTTTCCTACCTACTTAAAGTTAGAAAATTTTTTGGCACAAAAGAATCCTGAAATCAGAGATCTCAATGTTATTTTGTATCTTAAATTTTTGGCATGGTGGAAGTACCCACCCATGAAGTAGCAATTAAAAAATCTCTAATTCTGGGATACACGCAAGTTTTCCAGCAGTTTCTGAGTTTCAGATGGTCTCGACAGGTTATAGTTAATACTAAATCTTGACTCCTTTTTTCATGATTCCAGAGAGACTATGATTCACCAAGATCAAAGATGATGTTACAAGAGTAGCACAATTACTGAGTAGACTATCCAGGTCTAGAGGCTTCTCATTACTCCACAAGGTCATCAAGGGCCAAAATCAAAGAACTATAGATTTTCCCCTCACAGCACCAGCCTATGGCAGAGGACTGAAACAAAGAGAAGTCAGTGCCAAGGGAAACAGAATTTAATAAAAAGAGGCTACAGTTAGTAATGATGCAGATTCTATATTCCTAAAAATTGCTCATCCTGTAAAGGCACATGAAATAAATACAAATGTGGTAGGATCTTTGTTTTTCTGGGTACAGAATATGAGGTTTACAATGACAGCTAATTCCTTACCAAGAATAATTGTTTTCCTACTGAGTTTGATTTCCTGAGCTAGATGCTACCTGGGAACACCAAGATGTTTAAACCACAGTCCCTGACATTTGTTTTAAAATAATTGAGAGTAGGGGATGGTGAAAGGCTATCAATGAAACAAGATTTGTTATAGATCAGTCTGAAGACAGATGATGTGTGGAAGTTTATGATACCATTTCCATGCCACCCACAGAGATCTGAGGATTTTCTATTATATAATATGAAAAAGGTTCCCTGCCCTTAAAAAGCTTACAATCTAGTGGTAAACATAAAAAACAATAGTATAAGATAAATTACATCATAAACCTGTGTAAAATTCAATATAAAATAATTGGTATTATTAATAACCAATAACCAGGTTGGGGCACCTGGGTGGCTTAGTCAGTTAAGCATCTGCCTTTGGCTCAGGTCATGATCTCAGGGTTCTAAGATGGAGCCCTGTGTTGGGCTCCCTGCTCAGCGGGGAATGTGCTTCTCCCTCTGCCCCTTCCCAGCTACTCATGTTCTCAGTGAAAGTTAACATAGGAAAAAAAGAATTTCTACTCACTAGTGAGAATATTTTGCTTGGAGAAAATGTTTCACGTTTATTTATCTTATATGCACCTTCTGAATAATGAGGAGTCACTAAGGGTTTTTAAGAAAAGGGTGGACATCATGAAAACAGTTTTAAGTATGTTTACCTGTTCGGTCTTCCTATGGGATCACGCGGATTAGAAAGAGCAAACTTTGGCCACTGCCATGCCTACAGGAGTGCTTTGACTGTAAGCTGCCCATGAAGGAAGGCCAGTGAATTTTCTGATAAAAGAGACTTTCATTTATTTCTCTTGAGCTAAAGCATTTCAAAGGAACCTATGTTCTGGAAATTACACCTGAAGACCAATCACAGGAAAGAATTGAGAAATTTCACACTTCTGATTGGGCAGTACAGTGACTCTGAAACCACTGCTCCTCTCTCCTTACCTTAGTAAACTTTTCTTTTTCAGAATGGTGCTATGTGTGGTTAGCACAAAAGCAGAAGGAAATACTATGGAAGTAACATTAACAAGGCAGTAACAAGTGAATCAGACAGAGGCCCACTTTAGACAACCATTTGGCTGTCCGCATCCTCTAAGTCCATGGTGTGACTGAAGGTGTACATAGATGTCTCTCACTATCTTAGTCTCTCACTATCACTTCTAGCCCAGAGGATTAGCCAATGACATCCAGCACAACAACAAACTGCAAATGGCATTCACCAGGGAAAAAAAGAAGTACAGCAAAAGGACAACATGGTAGGGTACAATTAGCTCTGGCCAAGAGCAAAGAAACTAGGATCCTAGCCCTAACCCAACTGCGATGAGATGCGATGACTGTAAACGAGTCACGTAACTTCTTGGGGCTTCGGTTTCTTTGCCTAAAATAGTCAAATTACCAATTACCTTGGAAAGGGAAGGAGAAATGACCCGAGCTAATTCTTTTTGCCCCTGAACCTGTTCATAAAGATGATTTTGTTTAACTTTGTACTTTTGGACTCTTCTCTCCTGAATGCTGATTCTCAAAATCCTGACCTAAATGGCATTATTCCTGTTTTACAAAGAAAGTGAGGCCCCAGATTGTTTTAAAAACAATAATCAAAAAAAAAAAAAGAAAGAAAGAAAGAAGAAAGAAAGAAAGAAAGAAAAGAAAAGAAAAGAAAAATCAATATTCAGAGCAAATGAGCAGCAGGTCAACACAAGTCATTTCCCCTTCACATTCTCTCAATAAGTAATTCTCACAATGAGGATAACTAGTTAGTTGGCTTTCTCAGCTTTTATAATCCTAAAATAGAGCCAAGCAGGTAAAAATACAAAGAATACCCTCGATCTATAGTACCTGGAAACATGCCAAGCCCTTAAGGACATGGAATGTTTTCCATTTACAGCACTTCCCAGGGCACATTCTAGGTGCACAGTGAAGGTACTATTGAGTTAATCAACTTAGTCAAGGACTATCACTGCCCCATCTGGATACGGATCAACTAAAAGATAATCTTCATGCTCACCTATCCACAGCTCTGTCTAGCAAGTAAAACAGAGCCTGAAGTACCACATGTTGGACTGACTTGTGGGGGTGATGCAATCTGGCAGTGAAGAGGGCAATGGAGGCTCCTGTTGGGTCCCCGAACATTCTAGAAGCAAGTAAAATGAGAAATATTTAGAAATGAATAGAAAATCACCACACTTAGGCTTCTTATATCCTAGTCAAAAATTTCATTTGAAGAGAAGAGATGTGGCAATACTCTCTGACTTGCATCAGTTACCCCAGAAAGAGAAGAATATTTATTTCATCCCATGCCTGATTCTTAGCAGCCCCTGGATCTTATTTGTGTGATAGGGAAAAACTATATTCCCTTAATTTGTCAATGGCAGAGAGATTAAAGGATGGTCTACACTGGCTGCCTAGCTAATTTCCCCAATAGGATAGCAAAAGAAACACACATCAGGGGAAAAACCACAGAATACAACCATGGTTTCCATGCTCTGCCTTAAAAGTACCATTGTATACTTATTCAAAAGGCTGTATGTCTAGAATCCAGTAAGGACAGGCCTCTGAACCACTGTGTACCTACCCAAAGACCTCAACTAACTGTAATGGACCAATGAAGAAACTCTGCTTGACCTACTGTACAAATGATTCTCAATAATTTCACTTGTCACTAGAATTATTTTGTGCAAACTGCACAACTGCTTCATGTTTGCTCCTGAATGTTGAGACTTTCAGACTCAGGAAAAGCTATCTAGGAACAAAATCCAAAGAGGACAACAGCTACAAAAGGAAGTAATGAGACACTACAAAAAGGGTTCATAAAGACTCACTAAGATGGTGAATTTCCCACTAAGGATCTCAGAACGGAGAGGTTCCTCATGAGGTTTCAGCTTCACAATGCCTTCCTTCCTTCGTGTTTCCTAAGAATAAAGCACAGCAAGATAAATTAATATGAAAATACTGTGTATCCAGGAGAGCTTTATGTAAACATCAAAACTCAGAGATAAGGGACTTTAAGAAGTCAACTAACTGACTCACAAATTCCTTTGTAACACCCTTTAGGCCAACTGAGTGTTACCTGAATTTTCCTCCAATGCCACCTTATCAGCCTCTTATGTATGATATTTTCCTTTAAATTAGTGCCAATCCTGGGGCACCTGGGTGGCTCAGTGGGTTAAGCCTCTGCCTTCGGCTCAGGTCATAATCCCAGAGTCCTGGGATCAAGTCCCACATCGGGCTCTCTGCTCAGTGGGGAGCCTGCTTCCTGCCCCCCCACCCCGCCTGCCTCTCTGACTACTGTGATCTCGTCAAATAAATAAAGAAAATCTTTTTTTTTAAATAAATAAATAAATAGATAGATAGATAAATAAATTAGTGCCGATCCTAACCCCAAAGACCAACTAAAATGTATTGTTAGAGTGCAGGGTAAAAGTTCTTAAACATACATCAGCAGTGATAATGCAGCAAGATATTAATATGTACCCCAAAAATGTCTAGAAACAGACATCCTCACATATCCTCGCCATCAGTCCCCTCGACAGGTTCTCCAACAAGACCTACCATGACCTCATTTTTCTTATCTCCACAGCAAGATTCCTTAAGGTCATCCTCAGTTTCCTTATACTCAGTCTGCTACATTCTCATTGTCCCCAATCTAACTACTGCACCAAGAGCTGCCGCTCCATGGCCAGGACCTTTCTTCCTGTCAGTGAACCTAGCGGGCATTTCAGCTGTCCTTTTACATGACAAGGTTGACCACTCACCTTCCCTTTCCCCTGAGACAGTCTCTATCAGAGACAGAAAACACTCTCTCAGTTCTCCTATTTCTTCAACTACTACTGCTAAGTCTTTTTTTTTTTTTTTTTAAGAGAGAGTGACGTGGGAGGGACAGGGAGTGACACAGCGCCTGAGTTCATGACCTGGGTTGGACACTTAACCCACTGAGCCACCTAGGTGGCTACCCACCCTTGTGAGGTTTTATGTTCATTTGTATTCATTTACTCACTCAGTTCATTCACTGGCTCAATCATTTATTCTGCAAATATCTGTAGAATTAGTATGTGCCAGGCACTGAGCTAAGTGCAAGGAACACATTGGTGAACGGAACACACTAGGTCTTTGTTTATATTCTTTTTTTTTTTTTTTAAGATTTTTTATTTATTTATTTGACAGAGAGAAATCACAAGTAGGCAGAGAGGCAGGCAGAGAGAGAGGAGGAAGCAGGCTCCCCGCTGAGCAGAAAGCCCGATGCGGGGCCCGAACCCAGGACCTGGGATCATGACCTGAGCCGAAGGCAGCGGCTTAACCCACTGAGCCACCCAGGCGCCCCATGTTTATATTCTTGCCCAATCCATCCCTAAAATCAAATTCAAATGCCTTCAGAGGCAGGGCAGCAAGTGAAGACAGTATTTGTACTAGGATTACAGGAGAGTACATGCCCTACCTAAAGCACTCAAGTTCAACTTTTTTTTTTTAGAAGCTTTATTTTTTTTTTTTTAAAGATTTTATTTATTTATTTGACAGAGAGAGATCACAAGTAGACAGAGAGGCAGGCAGAGAGAGAGAGGGAAGCAGGCTCCCTGCTGAGCAGAGAGCCCGATGCGGGACTCGATCCCAGGACCCTGAGATCATGACCTGATCCGAAGGCAGCGGCTTAACCCACTGAGCCACCCAGGCGCCCCTCAAGTTCAACTTTTAAAATAATACTGAACCAAAGATAGCAAAAAGTCTGAGGTGACATTCAGCCCTACATATCTTCTCCTCACACTTTCCTAGAATGACCTCACCTTTTCTCATGGCTCCAATATTCGGCTCTACTTTGGTCACTCAAAATCTCTACTTCTGGTCCAGATTTATTTTCTCCAACTTCTTGGAGAACATGTCTATTTGGGTATACCAATGACACTTCAGACTTAACATGATTAAACCGAATTCATGACCCTGCCTCCCCACACACCTGCACTATTTCAGTGCCCACTAAAATTAATGAATGCTACTACCATTTATCCTGCCACCCAAGTTAAAGACCTGGGACACCTGACTATTCTTTCCTTATACATCAGTTTAAGCAATCCTGTTTTACCGATTTCATTTCTAGGATCTGCCCATTTTTTCCTCTATCTCCGCTGACACTACACTTAATGACACCAAAATCATTTCGCTCCGTGTAAATACAATGGCCTTCTATTGGTCTGTCTCCAGTAAAGGCCCTTCTGATCCATTCTCTAAAGCACATTGAGAAAATAGTTCCAGAATGCAAATCTGATCAACTTATTCTGCTGTATTTAACCTTCATTGAATTTCTCTGCCCTTAAAAACAAAACAAAACAAAACAAAAACCAGATACTCTATGATCTGGCCTTGTTTACTTTCATTGCTCAATCTCTTGACATGTTCCCTCTCCCAATGAGCATTTCTGCTCAGCTCAATTTCTCTACTGTCAACTAGGAATCTAAGTTGCTATTCTCTCTGTCATATTCCCCTATCTGTCCAATTCTTACTCCATTCTTCAGATCTTAATTTAGAAATAAATTCCTTCAAGAAGGCTTCTTTGACCCTTCTAAGTAAATGTGCACGTAAATGTGCATCTGCACAACAAAGTAGTCCCCTATCATAACTTTCTATAACTGTCTGTCTACTTTTTCTTTCTAAATAATAATCTCTGGGGGCACCTGGGTGGCTCAGTGGGTTAAAGCCTCTGCCTTTGGCTCGGGTCATGATCCCAGGTCCTGGGATACAGCCCCGCCTCGGGCTCTCTGCTGAGCAGGGAGCCTGCTTCCTCTTCTCTCTCTCTGCCTGCTTCTCTGCCTACTTGTGATCTCTGTCTGTCAAATAAATAAATAAAATCTTAAAAAAAAAAAAAAATCTCGGGGCACCTGGGTGGCTCAGTGGGTTAAAGCCTCTGCCTTCAGCTCAGGTCATGATCTCAGGGTCCTGGGATCGAGCCCCTCATTGGGCTCTCTGCTCAGCGGAGAGCCTGCTTCCTCTCTCTCTCTCTGCCTGCCTCTCTGCCTACTTGTGATCTGTGTCTGTCAAATAAATAAATAAATAATATTAATTTTTTAAAAAAATCTCTGCACCTGGAACATAGTACATATATAATAAACATCTGTTGAAAAAAGGAGTTAATATTGTAGGAGATGACCCACAAGATAGGCATAAGTGAGCTTTTAGTCTTGAACTAATCCTGGCATACCTTATCCTCCTTTTTCAATTTAGAGAGATTCTATAGCTCTTTAGGATTTTCTGACTTCAAGGCAGGGCGCCTAGATATTGATCTCCTTTTTTTTATGAGAGTGGGGAGAAGACTCAGAGAACCACTTCGTGGAGTGTGTGGCACAGAAAACAGCAACAAAGAAAGCCCAACTGCCACAGGGCCGGTACCTCCCCCCAAGCTACGTACTCTGTAGGAGTGGAACAACTCTATGGCGCGTAGCACATCAAACTTCCGGGCCATGAGGAACTTGACAGCCACATTCCAAGAGAGGGGGGAAACATTGTACTGAACTGTCCACTTGTTAATCTCTTCAAGAAACTGCTTGGTTGCCTGTTTGACAAAGAAAATAAAGAAAATTTAGTTATTAGGGAACATATTTATGGAAACAAAAAACAAGCAAGAAAAAAATATCATCCCTTCCTCAAGCAAGTCTGAACCCAATGTTTCCTACAGGGAGCAAGGAAAGATAAAAGCTGGAAAACAGGTCTGAAAGCAGAAATAGTTAAAATTCATACTATGCAATGAAGCCAGAATCCAGAGCCAGGTTCAGACAGCAGGGCTTAGCACAGGGATGCATGAAGAAAAAATGAGGGGGGAGACCAAGGCACCCAAATGGAATGCAAATTACTGGCCCCAAAGCAAAAAACCCTGCAGTTTTTTTGTTGTTGTCTTTTTTTTTTTTTTTTAAAGATAAAAAGAAGGTGGATGGGCCCCTAGAAGGGATATTGCATAAGATGCATGATAGTACAGCAACCGCAGCTGCTGTTTTGGGTCCCAACAAGCCAACTCGATACAGAAAAACCATCAAAAAATGGTTTTGGCTTTGGAATTAGCAATACTATTTGAGAGCAGCAAAGCTATTAAGAAGAATTTAACAAATCAAAAGGCCAACTATTCTTTGCGCTGACTGACCCCACAGGACCTCTTCATGTTTCATGAAGAACCAGACACTAGTGCCCAGAGTCACTAATAGCCCCTCTGGATAGTGGTTGCTGGGGGAGGGGTGGAGGACCTCATATTGGTGGGGATCCCAAGCTGGCAAGATGCCTGTTTTCAGAATTGTCCCTATCTCTTAACCCATGTCCTTCTATCCCCTTTCAACTATTTCTCTTTACATTTATGACCAGTTTCTGCTCTAGCCAAACTACTCTTCGGTTTCTTCAGTTTTTGAATAGGATCTACATCAGGATTTTTTTTTTTAAGACTTTTTATTTTTTTAAGTAATCTTTACACCCAATGTGGAGCTCGAACTCATAACCCCGGGACCAAAAGTTACACACTTCATGGACTGAGCCAGCCAAGCACCACTACATTGGGATTTTTTTTTTTTTTTAAGATTTTTTATTTATTTATTTGACAGAGATCACAAGTAGGCAGAGATGCAGGCAGAGAGAGAGGAAGGGAAGCAGGCTCCCTGCCAAACAGAGAGCCCGATGCAGGGCTCGATCCCAGGACCCTGGGATCATGACCTGAGCCGAAGGCAGAGGCTTTAACCCACTAAGCTACCCAGGTGCCCATACACTGGGATTTTTTGCATGTATATTCTCAATCGCTAAACACTTTCTGCGTGGCTATCTGGTCCCTTCCACCCAGAAACTTTTCTCACATGTTGGTCCAAAATGTGACCAACTTGATGAGAATTCTGAAACTTAATTGATCAACCAATCAATGCACAGTTAAGATGTATGTATGTATTTAAAGACTGTACTTACATATTTGACAGAGAAAGTGAGCATAAGCAGGGGAAGTGGCAGCCTGAAGGAGAGGGAGAAGCAGGTTCCCGGCTAAACAGGAAGCCCAATGTGATGCAGGGGCTCTATCCCAGGACCCCAGGATCATGACATGAGCCAAAGGCAGATGCTTAACTAGGTGAGCCACCCAGGTGCCCCATTAAGATGTATTTATTTTATTTATTTATTTTTTTAAAGATTTTATTTACTTGACAGAGAGAGATCATAAGTAGGGAGAGAGAGAGAGAGAGAGGAAAGCAGGGCCCCCGCTGAGCAGAGAGCCTGATGTGGGACTTGATCCCAGGACTCCGGGATCATGACCTGAGCCGAAGGCAGAGGCTTAACCCACTGAGCAACCCAGGCGCCCCAAGATGTATTTATTTTATTATTTTTTTAAGATTTTATTTATTTGACAGAGAGTGAGAAAGAAGGAGAGAGAGAGAGAACAAGCAGGGGGAATGGCAAGCAGAGAGAGAGAGAGAAGCAGACTCCTGCTGAGCAAGGAGCCCAATGCAGGGCTTGATCCCAGCACCCTGGGACCATGACTTGGGCTGAAGGCAGCCTCGTAACTGACTGAGCCACCCAGGTGCCCCAATTAAGATGTATTTATTAGGGGCACCTATGTGGCTCAGTGGGTTAGGCCTCTGCCTTCGGCTCAGGTGATCTCAGGGTCCTGGGATTGAGTCCCACATTGGGCTCTCTGCCCAGCAGGGAGCCTGCTTCCCCCTCTCTGCCTGCCTCTCTGCCTACTTATGACCTCAAATAAACAAATAAATAAAATCTTTTTTTAAAAAGATGTATTTATTAAACTATTACATATTTATTAACAACTTTCTAATATCTGTGCTAAGAAATACAAGGAATGCAAAAATAAGGTTTGCTTTAAAAGGTGTGAAACTGGGGCACCTGGGTGGTTCAGTCATTAAACATCTGACTTTGGCTCAGGTCATGATCCCAGCGTCCTGGGATTGAGCCGCATATGGGCTCCCTGCTCAGCGGGGAGCCTGCCTCTCCGTCGCTTCTCGCTCTTTCTCTGTCATAAAAAAATAAAATCTTAAAAAAAAAAAAAAGGTGTGATACCAACCTACTGTGTGGCCATGGACAAGGTAATTCTCTCTTCATGTCTAATTTTTCTTTTTTTTTTTTTTTAAAGATTTTATTTATTTATTTGACAGAGAGAGAGAGATCACAAGTAAGCAGAGCAGCAGGCAGAGAGAGGGGGGAAGCAGGCTCCCTGCTGAGAAGAGAGCCTGATGTGGGGCTCGATCCCAGGACCCTGAGATCATGACCTGAGCTGAAGGCAGAGGCTTAACCCACTGAGCCACCCAGGCGCCCCTTCATGTCTAATTTTTCAAATGAAGAACAAGGGGAGGGATACCTGGGTGGCTCACTTAGTTAAGCATCTGCCTTCATCTCAGGTACTGGAATAGAGGCCCAGGTCAGGTACCCTGCTCAGTGGGGAGTCTGCTTCTCCCTCTCCCTTTGCCACTCTCCCACCACTCATGCTCTCTCTCTCAAATGAATAAATAAAATCTTAAATAAGGAAGGAAGGGAGAGAGGGAGGAAAGAAGGAGAAAAAGAGAAAGACAAGGGGAGAGAGGGTAACAAGCAACTGACCTACTTCAGAATCTTGGCAACAGGTTCTACCCTGCAAATACAATTCAAATTGCTACATAGTATTTAAACAACTAGCAAATTAGAGTCCCAGGAATACCTCATAAGAGAGCACCTGATTTATTCCCCAAATTCTAGGAAAGAAAAAAGATACTTTATAAACCAGAGTAAAATCTAAGAGGCCTAACTGCACCTGAGCTTTAGAACCTTCCAACTGAGGCAATATAACTTACACCTCTGGAAAAGGAGAGAACCGGCAAATCTGATCAGGCAAGCGCATTAAAAAAGCCAAAAAATAAAGGTCATGAAGAAAAGCTTTCAGATGATCACTTTGGCCCAGAACCAGTTTAAGTCTGACCAGAGCAATGAGTCTCAGAGAAGACAACAGGACAAACTTAGAATGCTCCACCAGAAAACCAGTTTGAGTTGCCTCTATAGGGTGAGTGGCCAGCATCAGAATGAGGAAACATGGAAGGGAAAAGAAGTGGGCACAGAAAGATCCCAGAAACAAAACTTCAGCCAGCCCAGAAGGTCCCCAGGAGATTCTATAAAGAGTTATTTGTTTTTTAATTAACATATCATCTTTAAATCTGGTCCTCTCCTGGGCCTGGCTGAAGCTGCCTATAGAATAAAACACCAAGTAAGAGCAGAACATACTTTTCCCCCTTTCTAATAAAAATAATAAACAGACAAATCAATATGCAGTTAGGAGGGGGAAATATAGTTAAATAGCTGGGGGGTGATATGAACTCTTAACACATCCAATTACTAAGATGATTTTTCATTTTTCATAAATTAGCTATGCCTCAATAAGAGACTTGCAGATTTCACACACTTCCTTCAAAGTAGGTACATATTGTCTTCCTTCTTATTAAACTCAGCTCCTTCAAAGTTCTTAATGTTCTGTAGCTCCCAAGGGCTGTTGCCTTGAGCTGACCTCTGTCCCCTGCTGGTCAGGATGTTATTCTTGGCTTTAAGCACGGGAACAATTCCTCCTGATTTGGCCTGACTAGGCCTTGCATGAAGAGAGTCCAGTGTACTATAAACAGCGATGTGATATTTACAAATGCACATATACACACACAGCATCTGTTATGTTCAGCCTCAGATTCACCATCCTGTATCCCTAGCCCTCTTGAGGAAGAGACAAACCTCTTAAAAGAAGTCAGAAAAGATGGCCTCAGCTTCAACAGCCTTTCTCTAGAAAACTAATAAGATTGCCTCCTCTGTTTACACATGAATTCAGCACAACCACTAAGTATAGACCAATTTGTGGTCCTGTTGGTACCAGAGAAACAAGTCCCAGCAATTTTAATGAACAACACACTCTTCATAAGGGATAATCGAAATTCCTGAAATTAATATTGTGTTATTTCCTGGTGAACAGAGTGAGCCAAAAGATGAGTCACAGCTTATAAAATACTTCAACTCAAGGTCAATGGTTTGAATCTATCTAGGTTTATGAGTTAACTGTAAGTTGTTAACACCTGGCAGCTAAGGCATGGTCATAGTTCAAACAGCTTTGGTCTTCCTTTGGGAAAAAGGTCTAAACTAAAGTACAGAAAAACTAACATTACCACTTACAACCTTCTTCAACTCACTTTTCAGGTACAGGTAAGATTTGTTTCAGCACTGGGCAACTGCGTGGCTCAGTCGGTTAAGTGTCTGCCTTCAGCTGGGGTCATGATCCTAGGGTCCTGGGATTGAGCCCCATATCCAGCTCCTGGCTTGGCAGGAGGACTGCTTCTCCCTCTCCTGCTCCCCCTGCTTGTGTTCCTTCTCTCTCTCTCTCTCTCTCTCTCTCTCTCTGTCAAATTAAATAAGTAAAATCTTTAAAAATTTCAAAAAAAAAAAAGATTTGTTTCAGCATTGTCAAAAGGTTACTGTAATTACATACTATTCCCACAATGATGTCTAAATAGATAAAAACAAGTTTTTTGACTACAGCCATAAGGATAAAAAGATACTTAAGAACATGCTATAAAATGGCTGAGATATTGGTCAATTAAGTGGATTGTACCCTAGACACTATCCACTGAATATGTTACTGGAAAGAACAAAATCAAAAGTCTTCATGTTACCTCAAATTTTCAAGAGCATGAGATTATGATTTTGAGATGAGCTCTAGACAAAGGACTAGCCAACTAAAAGATCAAGAAAAAGGTGTTGGCATGCTTGGTTCCACAGCATCTTAAATCCTGTGTTCCAACACAAAGGGGAGAGAATGAAGAGCCAGACCTATAACAAACCTAATTTGAAAGAAACAGAAAACTTCTGCCTCCTGAGATATCAGCCACAGAACCACCAAAAGAATATATCTACTAGTCTAGTAGGTTTGGGAGTCAGAAAGAACCCATCCTCTCATTCATCGCTGTGTGATATTTGGTAAGTATTTTAACCTCTCTGAGCTTCAATGTCCTCATCTGTAAAGATAAGGCATGAATGAGACAACAGATAGAAAAGCACCACAGTATCTGGCAAGTAGTAGGGAGTCTCTGAATGGATGCTAATTCTCTTTTTCTTTACTACAGTCATTTTACATTAAAAATTATTTCAATAGGAGTTCTGCAGATTCAAGTGATCTGTTTCTCTTTAGCCTTTACCAATTCAATCTCTCTAATCCACTTTATCCAAAAGCATAAATTTAAATTAGAAACCTCCAATGTGTGTTCAACTGCAAGACAAAGTCTCTAAAGGAACAACTTCTCATTCAGGGGTCTGCACAATACAGAAGAAGCTGGGTCGGGAAGTACTTATACCACCACCACCACCACCCCACCCCACCCCCACCTCGTCCCCATCTCTAAATCCTTTTGTCCCTACTTTCAGACTCCACTGGCAGCTCTGGGGATTAACACTGCCATCCCAAGCATTAAACTGACTAGAGGCTATTTCTTCCTAAAATAAAGGAACAACTTAGTGCAGGACACATGCCATGCAAAAAACGCAGCTACCCTGCACTGAATACCTGAATAAGGACAGTGATTCAACAGAAGACTCTGCGACTGCCTGTTACCTCCAACATGCTTTTGATGTTACCTCTGTATTTCATCAAATACGCTTTTTTCTCATTAGAATCAGTGACAGACGCATTATAAACTATCTTTATCTTATGCCTGTTTTCCTATCTTTCCTTCATTGCAAACAGTTGTATTTTGTTTTTTCTTTAAATATTTTATTTATTTGATGGGGAGAGAGAGAGAAAAAGAGAGAGCGAGCGAGCATGCGCACAGGAGCAGGGCAAGTGGCAGGCAGAGGGAGAGGGAGAGAGAGAAGCAGACTCCCCACTAAGCAGGGAGCCCAATGCAGGGCTCAACTGGGATCATGACCTGAGCTAAAGGGCAGACACTTAACCGATTGAGCCAACCAGGCACCCCACGATTGTTGTTTATTGTTAAGCCTAAACTCTTTAATTCATATCAATCTGCTGGGAAACAGAATCTGAGCTAAGACACAGTAGCTTGCTACCATGAAGCAAGGTGATATTTGTTCCATTTCTTTTTTTTTTTTTTAAAGATTTTATTTATTTATTTGACAGAGAGAGATCACAAGTAGACAAGAGGCAGGCAGAGAGAGAGAGAGAGAGAGAGAGGGAAGCAGGCTCCCTGCTGAGCAGAGAGCCTGACGCGGGACTCGATCCCAGGACCCTGAGATCATGACCTGAGCCGAAGGCAGCGGCCTAACCCACTGAGCCACCCAGGCGCCCCTATTTGTTCCATTTCTGAACTGAAAACTATAATCCTTCCATTAGTCCTTCGTTATTGTGCCAAATATGGAAATAAACCAAGTTCCTTTCAATTAATATTTACTTATTATCTCAAATATCTTCACTTTACCAGGAAAGATTTGCCTTCCCTTAAAATCAAATTTTGGGGCACCTGGGTGGCTCAGTCAGTTAAGTGTCTGCCTTCAGCTTGAGTAGTGATCTCAGGGTCCTGGGATCCAGCCCCACATGGGGCTCCCTGCTCTCCTCACCACTTGTGCAGGGGGTGGGGGGTTGGGGGGGAATTACATTTTTTTAAAAGATTTTATTCATTCATTTGAGAGAGAGAGAAACAAGCAGTGGGGAGGGACAGAGAGATAAAGAAGCAGACTCCCCGCTGAGCAGGAAGCCCAACTTGAGGCTGGATCCAAGGACCGGGAGATCATGACCCAAACTGAGGGCAGACGTTCAACCAACTAAGCAACCCAGTAATTGTAAAATTACAAGAAAATGTAATTTTAGAAGAGCCAATGCTTTCCTTTTTCTAAATTTTAATTCCAGTATAATTAACATAGTGTTAGGTTAGTTTCAGGCGTACGATATAATCCTGATTCAATTCTATATATTATTACCCAGAGCTCATCAAGATAAGTTCACTCTGGGCTAATGCTTTCTTCCAAAATTTATTTACCTAGAGGCGGCTGGGTGGCTCAGTTATTACGCATCTGCCTGAGGATCAGGTCATGATCCCAGAGTCCTGGAATCTAGACCACCCCCCCAACCCGGTTGGGTTCCCTCCTCAGTGGGGAGCCTGCTTCTCCCTCTCCCGATCTCCCTGCTTGTATTCCCTCTTTCACTGCCTCTCTCTCTCTGTGTCAAATAAATAAATAAAATCTTAAAATAAATAAAATTTTTAATTTATTTTAGAGAGAGCACAACCAAGTTGGGGAAGGGGCAGAGGGAGAGACTCTTCAAGCAGACTCCCTGCTGAGCATGGAGCCCATCACCAATGGGGATGGAAGAGGGCAGGGAATCTCACAACCCAGGAGATCATGACCTGAACCAAAACCAAGAGTCCAATGCTTAACTGCCTGAGCCACCCAGGCACCTAGAGCCAGTGCTTTCGTAAATAGGATTTTATTGCATCTGGGAAGGAAAAAGTTTTAAGAAAAATTTCTGCTTTGATCATATTTTAAAACAAAGTAATAAAGGAAATTTCCCAAAAAAGGGAAAATGTTATCCATGATCCCATCATCTTATACAGTTATTTTCATATTTTTAATAATTTAAAAATTAATGTCAACAGAAAAATACCAATAAATATATAATTTTCTAAATATACATTCCACAACCTTCACCCCCCCCACAGACACAACTCTTGGGGGGTGGGAAGAAAGAGGGACTATTCAAGTGTATATTGTTCTAGTTGAGGGACTCCTGGCCTCTCTGGCAAGCTGCCATAACTAGCAGCAATAGTATTCCCTTCAAGTCTACCGAACAGTAGAGCTCTTTCAGGCAGGCAGTCATGTAGTCAAGCAAACATTCAAAAGTATTTCCTGAGGACCTACTCTGTGCTAAGCAGTATAGTAGCTGTACAGGAGACACAATTTAGAGAGATAAAGGCCCTACTTTGAGCAGTTTACAGTCATTTAAATATGGAGACAGATTATAAATAATCATTGTCATATAATTCTATACATTCTAGAACATATCTACAGAGTGCTATGGAATTCAAACTACCTCTAGGACAATATATGTATTTTTTTAACCTTTTTAGAGGTGTGCCTTGAAGGAGGAGTAGGAATTTGCCAGAAGGACACAAGCACTCTAATTGGAGAAAACAAAACGTGCAGACACAGAGTCTCTAGAAATAATAGGAATTATTGGGGACACAGTGTAGCTGGTGTGTCCTGATTGTACGACAGAGAATGGAGGGAAGGAGCTGACTTGGAGACTAAGCCACAATTGGAAGACCCTCATATACTGTTCTCCAGATTCCAGGCACAATCCTATAGACATGAAGGAGTCAAGAGAGATCGTTAAGCAAAGGGCAGAGATGATAACTTTGGTCCTCCTGCCCGCCCCCCACAGAATTGTTAGCAGTAGGAAAGCCAAACTGAAAAAGGAAAATCTAGCAGCAGGGAAGCAAGTCTGTGAAGGCAGGAATCATTGTCTATTTTATTCACTAGTTCCTAGCACTATGCCTGGCACAAATATCTCTAATAACATCTCCTAACAAATATGTTTGACAAGTGAATGATGAACAGAATTCTGAAGAACATTAACATTGAAGAAAGAGGAGGAAGAACCAAGAAACTTTTCAGATTTACATTTAAAAATACCAGTGATTACCTCTGAAACCAGTAATACATTATATGTTAACTGATTTTAAACTTTTTCTTTTTTTAAGATTTTATTTATTTATTTGACAGACAGAGATCTCAAGTAGGCAGAGAAGCAGGCGGGGGGCGGGGGGGAAGCAGGCTCCCTGCTGACCAGAGAGCCCGATGCAGGGCTCCTAGGACCCTGAGACCATGACCTGAGCCAAAGGCAGAGGCTTAACCCACTGAGCCACCCAGGCGCCCCTGTTAACTGTATTTAAACAAAAATTTTTAAAAATTAAAAAATACCAATGACCACTGAGTATCAAGGAAATGTAAATTATTATTTTTTAAAAGATTTTATTTTGGGGGCGCCTGGGTGGCTCAGTGGGTTAAAGCCTCTGCCTTCAGCTCAGGTTATGATCCCAGGGTCCTGGGATCAAGCCCCACATCAGGCTCTCTTTTCTGCGGGGAGCCTGCTTCCTCCTCTCTCTGCCTGCCTCTCTGCCTACTTGTGATCTCTGTCTGTCAAATAAATAAATAAAATCTTTTAAAAAATAAAAAATAAAAATAAATAAAAGATTTTATTTTTATTAATTTGATAGTGAGATAAGGAGAGAGCACAAGCTGGGTGGAGAGGGAGAAGCAGGCTCCCCACTGAGCAAGGAGCACTATGTGGGACTCATCCCAGGACCCAGGAATCATGACCTGAGGTTATCACCACCTGAGGGGATCACTACAACCTAAGCCTAAGGGTCTCAAAACACTGAGCCACCCAGGTGCCCAAAGAAATGTAAATTAAAAAACAAGAGGGGTCCCTGGCTGGCTCAGTCCTTAAGCATCTGCCTTCAGCTCAGGTCATGATCCCACAGTCCTTCGATGAGCCCCACTTAAGGCTTCCTGCTTGGTCCAAAGCCTGCTTCTCCCTCTCCCACTCCCCCTGCTTGTGTTCCCTCTCTTGCTGTGTGTCTCTCTCTCTGTCAAATCAATAAAATCTTTTAAATAATTAAAAATAAAATAAAAAACAAGAGTTATCAAATATCCACTATTTTTTTAAAAATCCAAGAGACTCAGATTAGTTTTAAATAATGTTCTCTTGGGGAGCCTGGATGGCTCAGTGGGTTAAAGCCTCTGCCTTAGGCTCAGGTCATGATCTCAGGGTCTTGGGATCAAGCCCCTTGTTGGGCTCTCTGCTCAGCGGGGAGCCTGCTTTCTCCTCTCTCTCTCTCTCTCTCTATCTCTGCCTGCCTCTCTGCCTACTTGTGATCTCTGTCTGTCAAATAAATAAATAAAATCTTTTAAAATAAAGAAAGAAAGAAAGAAAGAAAGTTCTCTTAAACCTTCATGGGACAGGGCGCCTGGGTGGCTCAGTGGGTTAAGCCGCTGCCTTCGGCTCAGGTCATGATCTCAGGGTCCTGGGATCGAGTCCCTCATCGGGCTCTCTGCTCAGCGGGGAGCCTGCTTCCCTTCCTCTCTCTCTGCCTGCCTCTCTGCCTACTTGTGATCTCTGTCTGTCAAATAAATAAATAAAATCTTTAAAAAAAAAAAAAACCTTCATGGGACAAATAGCTCTCATGTTACATAAAGTGCAGTATAATAGAGGAAATACATATCATAACCAAAGAAGGCATATCCCAGAAATGAAAAGGCAATTTAACATCAAGAGATCGATCAGGGGCGCCTGGGTGGCTCAGTGGGTTAAGCCGCTGCCTTCGGCTCAGGTCATGATCCCAGGTCCTGGGTTCGAGCCCCACATCGGGCTCTCTGCTCAGCGGGGAGCCTGCTTCCTCCTCTCTCTCTGCCTGCCTCTCTGCTTACTTGTGATTTCTCTCTGTCAAATAAATAAATAAAATCTTAAAAAAAAAAAAAAAGAGATCGATCAAAGCAATTTTCATATTAACAGATACTAAAGGAGAAACAGTATATAATCTTCTCAACAGATGATGAAAATGATGGGATAAAATTCAACACCTATTTATGATTTTACTTTTTAATGTAGCAAACTAGGAATAGAGGGAATTACCTTAATTTGGTAAGGGTTATCTAATGGAAACTTAAGCAATCATCACATTAAATAATGAAACATTAGAAGTTTTTTTTTTTTCTGTTAAAGATTGAAAGACCAGGAGGCTGTGTACCTACCCCACTATGCAACATTGTACAGAAGGTCATATACTGCAACTAAGACAAAAAGAAATCTGGTGCATAAATAGAGGAATTTTAAAGAACAGAATAAAATTCAGAAATAAGCCTATATATATATATATATATATATATGTGTGTGTGTGTATATATATACACATATATACAGGATTTTTTAATTCCATCCTTTGTATACGTATGATAAAGTAATATGCCGATTAATTAAAAGTATATTTTTATTTTTTTTAATTTTTTAAGATTTTATTTATTTATCTGACAGAGAAATCACAAGCAGGCAGAGAGGCAGGCAGAGAGAGAGGAGGAAGCAGGCTCCCCGCCGAGCAGAGAGCCCGACGCGGGGCTCGATCCCAGGACCCTGAGATCATGACCTGAGCTGAAGGCAGCGGCTTAACCCACTGAGCCACCCAGGCGCCCCTAAAAGTATATTTTTAAAAAGCACACTATAGGGGCACCTGGGTGGCTCAGTGGGTTAAAGCCTCTGCCTTCGGCTTAGGTCATGATCCCAGGGTCCTGGGATCGAGCCCCACATCGGGCTCTCTGCTCGGCGGGGAGCCTGCTTCCTCCTCTCTCTCTGCCTGCTTCTCTGTGATCTCCGTCTGTCAAATAAATAAATAAAATCTTTTAAAAAATAAATAAATAAAATAAAAAGCACACTATATGAATTTGTTCATTTAGATGCATAAAATACCTAAAGAAGGACACACAAAAACCTAATAATATTGATCACCTCTGGGGAGAGGAACTGAATTGAAGCTGGGATACAGGCTAGAAAAATAGAAACATTCATGTCTTTTCAATTTTAAGCCATGTCCATGCATAATCAAGTCAAAAGCTAAATAAAACGTATAGATTTAAAAAGACATACATTAAAAAGATGCTGTTTGTCTACCAATTAACAGAAAAAAAAAAGGACTGAAACCCAGTATAGGCAATAATATGGGAAATAGGTAAATACAATGTGGCAACTATATAAAATTCATGGTACTTCTTTGTAACAATTTGGCACTGACCAAGCAGTTTTAAAAGTGCAAATATGGGGCACCTGGGTAGCTCAGTAGGTTAAGCCTCTGCCTTCAGCTCGGGTCATGATCCCGGGGTCCTGGGATAGTGCTGGGTTCTCCGATCGGCAGGGAGCCTGCTTCCCCTTCTCTCTCTGCCTGCCTCTCTGCCTACTTGTGATCTCTGTCTGTCAAATAAATAAATAAAAATCTTAAAAAAATAAAATAAAATAAAAGTGCAAACCCTATGACCCTCACCACCCTCTCCAGGAATCTAGTGAACAGAAATATAAGCATTAGGTACAAGGCAGACAAACATACATACACAGGTATGGGTTCATGTTTCTAGTATTTTGCCATTAGAAACAATGTTGCCACGAATACTGGATATGTGGATATTCACTGTAGCTTTTTTCTTCTTTTAAGATTTATTTATAAGAGGGCGCCTGGGTGGCTCAGTGGGTTAAGCCGCTGCCTCCGGCTAGGGTCGTGATCTCAGGGTCCTGGGATCGAGTCCCACATCGGGCTCTCTGCTCAGCAGGGAGCCTGCTTCCCTCTCTCTCTCTGCTTGCCTTTCTGCCTACTTGTGATCTCTGTCTGTCAAATAAATAAATAAATCTAAAAAAAAAAAAGATTTATTTATAAGAGAGAGAACATGAGCAGAGGGGAAGGACAGAGGGAAAGAGACACAATCCTCAAGCAGACTCCCTGATGAGCAGGGAGCCTGACCTGAACAGAAATCAAGAGTTCTCCACCCAATCTACTGAGTCACCCAGGCACCTCTGTAGCATTGTTTCTAATGATAAAATGTTAGAAATAACCTAAATGACCAACAATAAATAAAAAAATGTCCATGTAATAGACCACTACACAGCTAAAACAGGTTTTTTTTTGTTGTTGTTGTTGTTGTTAAAAACACTAAGACACTCCAATATGGCATTAATCTGTAAAACACTGAAACAAAACCATTTGTTTCCACATTTTTAAATTTTCTTCTAGAATAAAATGGAAAAATATACATGAATTTCAACTTCAATCCAAAATAGTTCTATTTGCTTAAATTATTATCTATATACTTAAATTATACTGTAATTACTACTACCACTAGAAACTTTCTAAAAATGAAAAAAAAATCAAAACCTTCATGGATAGCCCTCCAAATTTCTAACCAAAAAAAAAAAAAAAAAAAAAAAAAAAAAGCTGGAAATTAAAACCAAATAACCAAATCTGTACAGCCATTTCTAACTGTAAAATGTTCTCATTTTAATGGTAATAACTGACTTTTTCATTTATTTTCCTTTTTAAAAAAATTTTAATTCCAATTAACATTGTTATATTAGTTTCAGGTGTATTATAGAGTGATTTAATTCCATGTTACTCAGCGCTCTTCATGATAAGTGTACTCTTAATCCCCATCACCTAGGTCACCCATCCCCTCATCCACCTCCCCCCTGGTAACCATCTCCCCTGGTAACCAGAGAACTAACCTGGTTCTCTATAGTTCTGAGTCTGGTTTTTTGGGGTTTTTTGGTTTGGTTTGGTTTGGTTTGGTTTGTCTCTCTTTTTGCCTCTGGTTGTTTCTTAAATTCTAAATATGAGTGAAATTATATGGTATTTGTCTTTCTCTGACTGGCTTATTTCACTTAGCATTATAATTCACATACAGCATTATAACTCCCTAGATTCATTCATGTTGCTGCAAATGCCAAGATTTCATTCTTTTTTATGTCTGAATAATATTCCTCTGTGTGTGTGTGTGCATGCACACATCTTTATCCATTCGTCAACTGATGGACACTTGGACTGATTCCATATCTTGACTATTGTAAATAATGCTGCAATAACCATAAGGTACAATTTATTCCTTTGAATCAATGTTTTTATAGGCTCTGGGTAAATACCCAGTAATGCGATAACTGGATCACAGGGTAGTTTTGTATTTTTTTATTTTATTTGAGTGAGCAAGCAAGCACAGCAGCGTGGGGGGGTGCAGAAAACACTGAGTGAGGGGGAGAAGCAGGCTCCCTGCTGAGCAGAGAGCCAGATGCGGGGCTCTATCCCAGGACCCTGAGATCAGGACCTGAGCCAAAGGCTTAACCCTCTGAAGCACCCAGGCTTCCCTATGGTATCTATGTACTACGAGAGATATAAAATCTCTATAAAACCTCTTTCTTTTATACATGAAGAGACCAAGTGAATTTCAAACTTAAAAGCCACAAATCCATTCAAAAATACTAAGGCCAGGGACATCTGGCTGGCTCAGTAGGTCAAGCATGTGACTCTTGATCTTAGGGTCGAGCTGGAGCTCCACACTGGGTGCAGAGATTACTTAAAAACAAATAAATAAATAAATAAAATGAAATTACAGTTTACTTAAAAAAATGCTAAAGCCAGGGGCGCCTGGGTGGCTCAGTGGGTTAAAGCCTCTGCCTTCAGCTCAGGTCATGATCCCAGGTCCTGGGATTGAGCCCTGCATCCGGCTCTCTGCTGGGCAGGAGCCTGCTTTCTCCTCTCTCTGCCTGCCTCTCTGCCTACTCGTGATCTCTGTCAAATAAATAAATACAATCTTTTTTAAAAAAATGCTAAAGCCATGAAGAAAGGCCTAACACCAACCTCCTGATGAAATAAAATGGGAATGGTACTAAAACTCCAAACTCTTTCATCTACTACATCGAGCACTGTGTAAGAACCAAAAAGAAAAAAAGCTAAATGCTATTAAAGGACTAACACCACACCAGGAACTGGACAGCAGGAAACTCAAAGTAGGGCTGACCAAGTTTTAAGCTTCCCACAAGAGTTCAAAGCTTCAGGAAATACAGAAGGGCCAGAATTAACTGAGCTAGTAAACGTGAAAATCTCCCCAGTGTTAAAAACTTCCTAACAAGTGGAGTGAAGGGCTAGCGTTTATCAGCACTCCAACAGTGAAGTGTGAAGGCCCCAGATCAGAAATAGCCAGTTTTCAATTGAGAAGCAAAAGATGTTCTATTCCTTGGGGCGCCTGGGTGGCTCAGTGGATTAAGCCGCTGCCTTCGGCTCAGGTCATGATCTCAGGGTCCTGGGATCGAGTCCCACATAGGGCTCTCTGCTCAGCGGGGAGCCTGCTTCCCTCTCTCTCTCTCTGCCTGCCTCTCCATCTACTTGTGATCTCTCTCTGTCAAATAAATAAATAAAATCTTAAAAAAAAAAAAAGATGTTCTATTCCTTTCAAAATGCGATTTCTGGCTCTTCTGGCTCATGATTCCCATCCACATGTAAAAGAGCATTTATCACTTATTACAGTAAAGAAAACAATTTAAATCCATTCACTTCTTGCTTCTCTCAGTTCACATAGGCCAAAGAGTATGGTCCAGCAAGAAATTACAAAGGTACCACCCAGGTGTGAAACATTTAACATGCACCAAAGAAGGAAATGTACCACACCACACTCAACAGCCTTAGCAAACTAAGTATTATTAACCACATGAAGAAAGCATACAGAGCTTATGCAAGCTGTCCAAATTCACTCAATTAATAAATGACAGAGCTAAGGTGTTTAGGTTTGAATCGAAGTCTTTTCAAATCCTTACCACAGTAGAGAAATACAAGACACATATCATTCATCTAGTCAGATAATATATATGTCATATGTTTGCCTAGCCACAAAATTACTCTGGAAGGATATGTAAGAAACTGGTACCATTGGTCATCTCTGTGGGGGAAAAATACCTTACTCTGCCCTTCAAGGTCCTTCTAGATGGACAGAGAATCAAATTGACATTAGACAGATTAATAGGAGAAAATCAAATTTAATGAAGTATGTATGGGGAATCCAGAGACAAGAAATTCCAAAGGCAATGAGACAACATGAAGTTTACAGGGGCTGAGGAGAGGGGTAGGTCTGAGGATACAAAGGGGAAGAAAGCCATTAGCAGGAAGGTGAAAAGAGATACTGTGAAAAACAAAGGTTGCCCTATTATGCAGATAAGTTTCTTAGGTAAAGGGGAGCCAGTGTTAATAGCTCTCTTCCCCGTTTAGGCTATTCTTTCCAATGTAAATTTAGGCAGCAGAGGACCGGGAAGAGAGCTTTTCCTGCATCCATTGGGTTTTGATTACTTTAACCCAAAATAACGCTCTGGCCAAAGTGGCCTCTCTTGGAGCAGCCTACATCTCAAAGAAGAGCTAGGTGGCTGAAAGACATGGCAAGAGAAGGGAATATTTACCATTTTCTCTTCTGCACCTTTTTAAGTTTAAATCATGTGGTTTCATTTACTTTAAAAAAACTTAAAATGTATTAATTTTATATAGCTTTCAACTACAATATATATAATAGGGATATTTGAACACAATGCTTTAAGAAGTATTTTAAACTATGCCACCCAATGGTAAGTTTGTTGATAGTCTTCATATCAGAGCAAAAAAGAATGAGATAAGGGAGCTCTACAAAGGATAAACGATTAGAGCTGCTTTTAGGAACTCCTAGCCCTAAACACGGGGATGCTCCAAAGTACTGCAGGAACTGTGCCACGCTCACTTTCTTGCTAGAGGCATTTGTGAAAAGCATGTTTAGTAAACACAAGCTGGCATCTCTCCTCTCCGGCTTAAAAACCTGACTCTCAGATAAAAGTTATCAAAGAGGACAAAGAACTCAGAGACAATGGAGGAAATGATTCAACAAGAAAGCAAGGAAGTAAACATTTCTAAATTGTCTTAAGAGAAAATTCACATGAAGAAGTTGAGGGGTAGAAGACTATAACACAGAGGAGAAAAAGAAGAAAACAGAAATCTGGAGAATAAACAGAAAGCTCCTCACCATCCGCAAAAGCACAATCATCCAGGTTTCCAGATGGAGTCAAGGGGAATATCGGGGGGAGGGGAGGAATAGTTGGTCATTCTCCATAAAGAAAAACCTGAAGGCAGCTTGCCAGCTGCTACCCATTCCGGTTAATGAAGGAACGAACTTAACAACCAGAAGACCGGTACCCGCGTGGCTCAGTCCATTAAGCATCTGCCTTCAGCTCAGGTCGTGATCTTAGGCTTGCTGCTCCCTCCCGCCTCCCCCTCTCCTGTGCTCCTGCGCACATAAGCGCTCTCTCTCAAATAAAATCTTTAAAAAATAAACAACCAGAAGAAACCTGAAAAGCCATTCTACGAGAAAAAATTCTAAAAAATCTAAAGGACATGGAGGACCTGCTGGGTCAGGGAGGCCTTTGGTAACAATGTTTATCTCCTTTTCCAATTCATAGTTGAGACCTTAAAAAAGAAAGGAGAAATGTTAATGTCTGTCAATAGATTGGAGTTGAGGGGCATCTGGGTGGCTCAGTCAGTTGAGTTTCAGCCTTCCACTTGTGTCATGATCTCGGGGTCCTGGGATAGAACCCCGTGTCAGGCTCCCTGCTTTGTCAGGGAGTCTGCTTCTCTCTCTGCTCATCACCCTGCTTGTGCTCTCTCTCAAGTAAATAAAAATTTTTTTTTAATCTATAAATAGGGGCGCCTGGGTGGCTCAGTGGGTTGGGCCTCTGCCTTGGGCTGGGGTCATGATCTCAGGGTCCTGGGATTGAGCCCCGCATCGGGCTCTCTGCTCTGCGGGGAGCCTGCTTCCCTCTCTCTCTCTCCTGTCAAATAAATAAATAAAATTTTTAAAGTAAAATAAAATAAAAATCTATAAATAAATAAATAGGAGTTGACTTTTCCAGATCATACGAGAACATTCTTCCTCCCCTTCACCCAAAACTGGTTTACTCCTTATCACTCTTTAGGTGTTAGTTCTAAATCCAATTTTTAAAAATTTATTATTTATTTATTTATTTGTCAGAGAGCGCATGCAAGAGCGCGCACAAGCAGAGGGAGCAGCAGGCAGAGGGAAGCAGGCTCCCTGCTGAGCAAGGAGCCCAATATGGGACCTGATCCCAGGAACCTGAGATCCTGACCTGAGCTAAAGGCAGATGTTTACATGATTGAGAGTCCCTAAATCCTGCTTCTTTTTTTTTTTTTTAATTTTATTTATTTATTTGACAGACAGAAATCACAAGTAGGCAGAGAGGCAGGCAGAGAGAGAGAGAGAGAGAGGAAGGGAAGCAGGCTCCCTGCTGAGCAGAGAGCCTGATGCGGGGCTCGATCCCAGGACCCTGAGATCATGACCCGAGCCAAAGGCAGAGGCCCAACCCACTGAGCCACCCAGGCGCCCCTAAATCCTGCTTCTTTATCCTGGAAGTTTTTCCTGCCTTCCAGCCAGGCACACAGTGTAAAAGCTTATGCTTTTATCTTATCTGCTCCCATTACACTCTAAGCTTAGGGAAGTGCAGGAACCACGTCTTCCAAGCTCACAACTGCACACTCAATACCAAGCACAGTGCTTGGCACCATTCGGAGGAGTAAACATAAAAGATTATACAGAGTTCACAGGGAGTAGGAAGAATATGTTTCCCTGAACACTTACCAAGCTGATTATGAGAGCTCAAACTGAAAATAGAGGAAAGGAGAAACATCCCAGGATAAAATGGGACCAAAAAATCAGGAATGATAAGAGGAGAAAAGCAATAGAGGTGACTATGAAGTCACAAAAGAAAATATCCAAGAATTAAGTTGCCAACATTGTAAGACATCTATAACAGAGATATCCAAAATTAAGTTTACAAATTTTATAAAATGATCCCTATCAGTGAAAATCTTGAGTTAATGGGTTTGTGAAAGCAGTATGCCAATAAATGGGCAAATCTCATTCAAATCTTAAGAAAAGAAGAGAGATGGCACTATGTCTCAAAGTGACATTCTCCAGTAGAAATCCACAGGTCACACTGGAGAATTTCTGAACGAGGATACAAGAGTATTGGATATGATATAACGGTTAGAGTACCCTTCAGTCTGTTCAATACGGATTTTTTTTTTAAGTTTGTATTTATTTATTTGACAGAGAGAGCACAAGCAGGAGAGCGGCAGGCAGAGGGAGAGAAGCAGGCTCCCCACTGGGCAGGGAGCCCAATGCAGGGCTTGATCCCAGGACCCTGAGATCATGACCTGAGCGAAAGGCAGGCACCTAACCGACTGAGCCACCCAGGTGCCCTGCATTGGGATTCATTCATCCTCTCTTTCTTTCTTTTTCTTCCTTCCTTTCTTTCGACTCAGATTCAAAAACTGGCATGATAATAAGGATATTAGAGATAGGGAACTTCAAGTACCTCATCATTTGCTGAATAGTATGTTGATTTTAAAAGGGGAGAAGGGGGCGCCTGGGTGGCTCAATGGGTTAAGCCTCTGCCTTCAGCTCAGGTCATGATCTCAGGGTCCTGGGATCAAGGCCCGCATCGGGCTCTCTGCTCAGCGGGGAGCCTGCTTCCTCCTCCCTCTCTCTCTCTGCCTCATTCTCTGCCTACTTGTGATCTCTGTCTGTCAAATAAATAAATAAAGTCTTTTTTAAAAAATAATTAATAAATAAATAAATAAATAAATAAATAAATAAAAGGGGAGGGGGGGGTAGGAAGTCTGATAAATTCTTGCTGACAGTTTCATCCTAAAAGGAGGAAGTACTGAACTGGATTTATTAATCCAAGTCAAGAAGACTAGTTGAAAAAGAGGAAGTAACCATGTAATCTCTGAAAGTGTAACAGCCTAAGTGACAATTAAGGGTAGTCAGAGGAGTCAGTAGTTAATAGAGCAAGTCCTAGATGTGGCACCAGTAATCCTGGATTAAAGACCCAGTTCTGCCACAGCCATGCGCCCTGGGACCAATCCACACTCTTAGTGCCATAGTTTCCTCCTCCAAAAAAGGACAATACCTGCCTACCTCACATAAACAAATAATTGGCTGTTGAAGGCATTATGTAAACCTTACCACAGTGATTTAAATAACACTAGACCTTTAACAAAATTAGCTAAAACTTAATGGGCACTGAATTCTAACCACCAATCAGATACTGAGTTTTACAAGGATTGTCAAGTCCTCTCAATGGCCCTAGAAGGTTGATACTCTTATTATTCTCTTAGCAAGATTAGAAAATTAAGATTTCCAACTGTTAACTTGCCCAGGGTCCCAAAATGATTAAAGCCATGTAGCTTGACTCAGAACCCAGGTTTTCTGACTCTGGAAAGCCCAGCCCACATTTTTATCCATTGTGTCATATTGCTTTAAAATCATAGATTTCACGAAATTAAAATTTCAAAATCTAAAATTCTTTCTTTAAAAGATTTTATTTATTTGAGAGAGACACAGTGAGAGAGGGAACACAAGCAGGGGGACTGTGAGAGGGAGAAGCAGGCTTCCTGCCCAGCAGGGAGCCCAATGCAGTCCTGATCCTGGGCCTCCTGGGCCTCCTGGGCCTCCGGGATCATGACTTAAGGACTGAGCCACCCAGGCGCCCCTCAAAATCTAAAATTCTAAAGAGAATATCAATGCTAGTATTTTTTTTTTTTATTTAAAGATTTTTATTTATTTGACAGAGAGAGATCACAAGCAGGCAGAGAGGCAGGCAGAGAGAGAGAGGAGGAAGCAGGCTCCCTGCTGAGCAGAGAGCCCAATGCGGGGCTCGATCCCAGGACCCTGAGATCATGACCCGAGCCGAAGGCAGCGGCTTAACCCACTGAGCCACCCAGGCGCCCCTCAATGCTAGTATTTTTTAAAGAAAACTTCAAAAGTGAGATTCTGACAATTATTCAATTAATTACAAGTTATACCAATATGAATTTAAAAAGAGAGCAATCGGGGGGCGCCTGGGTGGCTCAGTGGGTTAAAGCCTCTGCCTTCAGCTCAGGTCATGATCCCAGGGTCCTGGGATCGAGCCCCACATTGGGCTCTCTGCTCCGCGGGGAGCCTGCTTCCTCCTCTCTCTCTGCCTGCCTCTCTGCCTCCTTGTGATTTCTGTCTGTCAAATAAATAAATAAATCTTAAAAAAAAAAAAAGCAATCGGAAGAGATTGGTTGCACAGCATACTCTGTTGAGTACAGATGTTAACAGGACATCCACTAACATATACATGGACAAAGGAAGACCGCACAGTCAAAAACATAACAGAATGGTGTTTCTGATCTAAAGGAAAAGTGTCAGGAAAGTCACCGCCCAGAATGAAGGAAGGCTAGTTAATAAATGTAAGGCTAACAAAAAGGGCTCTGTGAGAACTGTCTAGATCAACTCTTCTTCCATTTCTCTATCAACAAGTATAATCTTCAACTTGAAGAGGGGAAGAACAAGCCTTGTGGAAAGCTCAAACGAGCAGAGCCCCCAATTATTCCAAATCAGTTTAAGCCTCCAGACCTGCAAAATCTAACAATCCTGAAAACTCCAGGGGAGCCTGATGAACATCTGCTGCAGAACTTTAAGGATGAACAAGGTATTAAAACTTGAGGATGGGGACGCCTGGGTGGCTCAGTTGGTTGGACGACTGCCTTCAGCTCGGGTCATGATCCCGGAGTCCCGGGATCGAGTCCCACATCGGGCTCCCAGCTCCATGGGGAGTCTGCTTCTCCCTCTGACCTTCTCCTAGCTCATGCTCTCTCTCACTGTCTCTCTCTCAAATAAATAAATAAAAATCTTAAAAAAAAAAAAAAAAAAAAACTTGAGGATGAACAAACACAGTCCTAATTTCAAAGAGGGGATGTCTACTGACGGTTACAAAAGTTCTAAAAGAACTGGCATCAATCTGGCAAACTGCACAACTTATCTTTCTTTCACATACATGCAGACACACCTAGCCCTGGCCAATGGGTTTTTGGTTTTTGTTTTAAAAAAGGTGGGCTTTGAGTTTTTAGAAAGGGGGCTAGTGATTACCAGAAGTGATTTTCTAAAAACAAGTCTTTCAAAAAAGAATTCAAGTAGACTGAAAAACAAAGAACTGGAATACATTAACCGTGCTACTCAAAGTGAAGTCTGCAGCACTGGCCTCCCTATGAGCTTGTCACACATACAGATTCTCAGGCTTCACCACAAACATACTGAATCAGAATCTGCACTTTAACAAGATACCTAGGCAATTTTTAAAATATTTATTTATTTATTTATGTGGAAAAAGAGAGACAGTGCACCCAGGGGGAGGGATATGGAGGTGGGGACCTGGCAAAAGGAGAGAGAAAAAATCTTACGCAGGCCCCTCGCTGGGTGTGGCTCAATTCAACGTGGCTCAGTGAGCCAAAGACCCTGAGGTCATGACTTGAGCCAAAATCAAGAGTTGGACACTTAACCACCTGAGCCACCCAGGTGCCCCCTCAAATAAAAAGATTTTAAAGGAATTCCCTGGCAGCGCCTGGGTGGCTCAGTCAGTGAAGTATCTGCCTTTGGCTTGGGTCATGATCCCAGGGTCCTGATCCCAGGGTCCTGGAATTGAGCCCCTCGGCAGGCTCCCTGCTCAGCGGGAAGCCTGATTCTCCCTCTCCTGCTTGTGTTCCCTCTCTTGCTGTGTCTCTCTGTCAAATAAATGAATAAAATCTGAAAAAAAAAATAAAAATAAAAATAAAGGAATTCCCTGAAAGGAGGGAGACAAGTAGACTAATGTTTATTCAAAGTCTACAGTATTGTAGGATGTGCCATAACCTAAAGTACCTTGCATCCCTGTTTGATCTACCCTTTCCAACAGGCCCATCTGTGGATATTAAGGCATTTACATATAAGGAAACAGAGGCCCAGACAAGTCAAGGACCTCGCCATGTCATAGCATGGGTTGATGATACAACCAAGATTCCAAAACCAAATCTGACTCTGAAGGCCATGCTCTTTCCCTTGATTTGCCCTGCATCCATCTCGGGCCTGGTCCCACTATTATAAATGACTGACTTAATTAACAGCACTGGGTCATGCTGACCATATGAGAGGGCCTTTAGCCTTGAGAACAAGTATATTTAAAACAGAACACAGATCTAAAAGATCAAAACAGGATCTAACAAAGGAAAAGGATGATATTCAAAAGCAAGAGGCTTTGGAGTCAGTCAGATGGATCTGAATACCAGATTCTATCACTTCATTTTTTTTGTTTGTTTTTAATAATTTTTTATTTTTTTATTAACCTATTATTATTATTAGCCCTAGGGGTACAGGTCTGTGAATCACCAGGTTTACACACTTCATAGCACTCACCATAGCACATACCTTCCCCAATGCCCATAACCCAAACACCTTCTCTCTCTACCCACCTCCTCACTTCATTGTTTTGAATGTAAACAAATTACTTAACTTCTTTGAGCCTTAATTTCTATTTTATAAAAGTGGAATTATACCTCATCATTGTTGTAAGATGGGAGAAAAGGTAATATTTGTAAAGTTCTGGCATATAAGGCTTAACAAAAATGTTCACAAAATATTCAGTGAACATTATAATCTAACAAAATTAATTAAAATTATAGGATAAGTGCAAGAAAATCAATTTTAGAAGCACCAGAAGAAACTTAACAGAAACACATTAAGAAAAGAGTTAGGGATCTCAGTTGACTTGAACCTATGAGTCAACAGTCTGCTAAGACTGCCAAAAATTATTGCAAATTTGGAACACATTACAGAAGCACAGTGTCCAAAAGAAGGAGGCCTACCAGACTTTATTTGTAAGACCGTCTTCAATCCTGAAGTACTAAATTTTAAGAAGGTCACTGGCAAATTATAATCAATTCAGGAAAAGATCAGAATGTTGAGAAGCTTTGAAAACATAGTAACTAGAAAAAAAAAAAAAGAAAACATAATAACTAGTTTCTTCCTTCCCCGTGCTCTGTTTCCTCCACTTCACACAAGTGAAATAACCCTTCAAGGGCTTCTGTTTCTCAATAACTAAAACATTTCTCCCTTCATCTTCATCTCCTTTTCTCCATCTTTCTCTCCCCCACCCCCTCTAACTTCTCCCCACATGCACCTCAAATTCAACTTTGCCAATATCGCATGGAAATAACAGGAGTGACCCGATGACTTCTAGCTTAAAACTCTAGAACCTGGTATGTCAGACCTGTTGCTAATCTACACCAAATTTAACTAGTCCCTTGCTTTTTTCCTGAGATAAGGCCCACAACTTGTGCCTTAGGTAACTGAATCCTGGGTCTTCATCACATACTCAAGAAACTGGGACTCTTCCTACATGTCTCCATAACCTGCAGCTCCATCACCCCTGAAAAGGATACAGCTGGCCAAAGACTGCATTAGGCAACATCAGCCATCTCAGACCTCAGCCATTTCAAACTTACTGGATCCATACAGACCTCCCAAACTAAGGAAGCTGTCAGATCAACTCAAGGCAAACCTATGCAAGCTCATAAAACAGTAAGAGTAGAACAGTTTACTATACCTAAGGGGCCATTTACAAACATACAAAGAAGGGGGCCTGGAAAAACTAACTGCAATCTGGCTGTCCTCACTACAGCACCCCAATTTCAAATCCAATTAGACTAGGCTCAGCTCCCTGGCAGGACCTGGAAAATAAAATCTGGTAACTCCTAGGTCCAGATTATCGGGGCAACTGACATTGCAGTAACATGAGCTTCCCTATGGAATAGCCTTGTCAAAGTTGGCAGGTATTCCTGGCTGAATCAGAACAGCCTGTGTCTCCTTTCATTCAGTACTCCCTTGGAAGCCAAGCATCTCTCTAGGGAATACCATCTGCAATGGACATCAGGTGTCTCAATGCCCTGCTGTTTTAACCAAGTACACAGTATGGTTCCATTTCTGTTTTTCAAGTAGATAGACGCTCTGCTCTTTCTTCGGATGAGAGAAACCATGGTAAATTCTAGTCTTTTGAGAGCTTTCTCTTACTGTTCCTTTACCAGGGACCAGTATAGTTCTAGTCCAGAATCCGTTACCTCTTGGAGTTCTCATCCAGTTCAAACTAGTTCTATACTTACAGTTCTAGACTCAATTTGTAAATCTAGGTCTTCCCTTCCTGAAGTGAGCCTGGATATCTAAACACACTTTTAGATGATTCACCCACCAATGAAACAGCACTCTACTTATTCTCTAGATCACTAGTTCTCAAAGTTGAGTGAAAACCGTTGAAATGCGGATTGTTATACCTTACTGATTCAGTAAGTATGGGGTGAAACGAATATCTGCATTTTTAACAAGCTCCCAGGGCATGTTCATGGTGCTGGTCTGGAGACTTCCCCTGTTCCTACCTCTCTGACAAATAAGTAAATAAAATATTTTTTCTTGTTTAAGGTTATTTATTTATTTGAGAGAGAGAGAATGAGAGAGAGAAAGCATGAGAGGGGACAGGTTGGAGGGAGAAACAGACTCCCTGCTGAGCAGGGAGCCCAATGTGGGACGAAATCTCGAGACTCCAGGACCACAATCTGAGCCCAAGGCAGACGCCCAAACAACTGAGCCAACCAGGCGCCCCAAATAAATAAAATTTTAAAGAAATATATTTTGTCAGAGAGAGAGAAAGAAAGCAAGCACAAGCAGGGGGAGTGACAGGCAGAGGGAGAAGCAAGTACCCTGAGCAAGGAGCCCGTATAGGACTCCATCCCAGGACTCTGAGGATCATGACCTGAGCTGAAGACAGATGCTTAACTGTCTGAGCCACCCATGCGTCCCTAAGATTTTATTCTTAAGTATTCTCTACATTCAATGTGGGGCTTAAACTTATAACCCTAAGATAAGAGTCACATGCTCCATCAGCTTAGCTAGCCAGGTACCCCAATAAGCATAGTGTTTTTAAGGTTCATCTACATTATAGCATATATCAAAACCACATTTCTCTTTGAGGCTAATAGTCCATTGTATGTACATACCCCATTTTGTTTATCCATCTGTCAATGGACACTCAAGTTGCTTCTACCTTTGGGTTACTGTGAATAATGTTGCTATGACATGGACATACAGCTACCAGTAAAATTGCTGGGTCATATGATACTTGCATGCTTAATCTTCTAAGAGTCACCAAACTGTTTTCCATAGTGGCTGCACCATTCTATATTCCCAACAGTGCCAATACTTGTTATTTTCTTTCTCTTTTAAAACAAATTATAGGGGTGTCTGGGTGGCTCAGTTGTTAAGTGTCTGCCTTTGGCTCAGGTCATGATCCCAGGATCCTGGGATCAAGCACCACATCGGGCTCCCTGCTTGGTGGGAAGCCTGTTTCTCCCTCTCCCACTTCCCCTGCTTCTCTTCATATTCTTGCTGTGTCTCTCTCTGTCAAATAAATAAATAAAATCTTAAAAAAAAAAAAAAAAAAAAAAAGAGGGGCACCTGGATGGCTCAGTGGGTTAAAGCCTCTGCTTTTGGCTCAGGTCATGATCCCAGGGTCCTGGGATCGAGCCCCACATCAGGTTCTCTGCTCAGCTCTCTCTCCCTGCCTGCCTCTCTGCCTACTTGGGATCTCTGTCTGTCAAATAAATAAATAAAATCTTTAAAAATAATAATAATAAAATAAAATAAAACAAATTATAGCCATCCTAGTAGGTAATGCTTAGCCACTGTTACTATCACAAGTTTTGATGTGGACTTTTACCAGTATCTGAAGCACCATAAGGATGGCACTACAACAATAAGAGGTTCTGACTAGAGTTCCAAGCATTTTTATTCAAAACACAAATTTCCAGTTGCTTCTAACTTTCTCAAAAATCATCTCCAAACCTAGTATTTCCTTAGTTTGATATCAGCCAAGAAAGAAAATGATGCTTCGGTGGCACCTGGGTGGCTCAGTCAGTTAAGTGGCTGCCTTTGGCTTACAGTCCTGGGATCGAGCCCCTCATCGGGCTCCCTGCTCAATGGGGAGCCTGCTTTTCCCTCTGCCTGCTGCTCCCCCTGCTTGAACTCTCTCCCCTGTCAAATAAATAAATAAAATCATAAAAACAAATAAATAAATAATTTAAAAATTTTATTAAAAAAAATTTTTTTAAAGAAAAATGATGCTTTAGGTAGCCAAAGGAAAAAGGGATGGGTGGTTATATTTTTTAAAACAAAAGTATACTGGAAATCCTGTATATTTTAATCTTGCTAGCTATATCAATTTGAAGTCCCTGACCTAGCTCTATCAATTTTAAGTCCCTAACCTCATCAGAAATATCATTTTCTCTTCACTTTTGGGGTTTTCCTGGCATGGAAGACCTAAACTCTCAGTGAAACAAACAATTTTTCTAAAAAAAAAAAAAAAAACCTGTTTTCTTGTGCTCATGTATTATATTCAAGGTTTCAGGACTTCCTCTCAGCAACTCTTTTTTTTTCCTTTATGAATCCAAGAAAGAGAAAATCTGTGCATACAGAAAGTAAAAATAAGGGGCACCTGGCTGGCTCAGTCGGTTAAGCATCTACCGTTGGCCCAGGTCACAATCCTGGAGTGCTGGGATTCAGCCCCGCAATGGGCTTCCTGCTCAGGAGAGAAGTCTGCTTCTCCCTCTGCCCCTCACCCTACTTGTGTTCTCTATCCCTTGCTCTCTCTCTCAAATAAATAAATAAAATATTTTTTAAAAAAGTAAAAACAAGGAGAAAAAAAATCTTTTTTTTTCTTTCTAGAAAAATTTTCCTCTACTTTTACACTTGGCAAGAATTGAGAAATAAACTCCAATAGGAACTTAAGTACAGCCAAAAAAAACAGGCAATGTGAAGGTATCATGGGAAAAACAATTTAAAAAGCTGTAGTTTCATCCTAGTTATTAGTAAGCAAGTATACTATATATGCTTCCCCATTATGCAGATGATCATATACAAAAGATTAAACTCTACATATAGAAAACTAAAAACTGGCATTATAAAGGCAAAGAAGAGACCTATGACATTCTGAGAGGTACAGCCAGAAGCCTACGTGAACCCCCAAGTTCACTAACCTATTAAGGCACATAATTCTGTTCATAAATAAATGTATAATAAGGAGTTCCTGGGTGGTTCTGTCAGTTGGGCATCTGCCTTTGGCTCAGGTCATGATCTCAGGGACCTCCTAGAATCAAGCCCCAGATCAAGCTCTCTGCTCAACGGGGAGCCTGCTTCTCCCTTTCTTTCTGCCTGCCTCTCTGCCTACTTGTGCTCTCTCTAATAAATAAATAAAATCTTAAAAGGAAGTAAGTGTACAATAAGCAGCTAGTAACAATGTAGCGCCATCTCTGTAGGAAAACTTGTGAATGGCAGAAACTAGGGATGTTCAATCCCCAAAGGCCAAGAGAGCTATTTTTGGTGTACATGTATATAGGTAGGTCATACATAGAAACATGCAGGTAAAACAGATGACGTTTACTAGAAAGAGTGTTGCATTTAAGCAGAGCTTGAGTCCCAGTGCTGCCTCCTTGGTAAATTACTGAAAGCCTTTGAACATCATATTAATTATCACAAAGGCAATCATCCTGAATGAAACAATACCAGCTTCCTGGGTTGTGTGAGAAATAAATAATTTCAATATAGTTTCAGTCATTCTTTAGTAAATGTATTTTGAACCCTCACAATGTATGAGGATGCAGAGAAGACTGAGTATAAGTATTTCTACATATAAGGTATAGGTCCTCTTCCTTGGTGGGTACCCCACAATTCAAGAACTGCTTAGAGAGAACTAGAGGGCAATTCCTCAAAGACAGAGAGCCCCTTGTCCACGTTTAAGAACTTGGTACATAGTGGACAATAAATGATTGCTGAATGAACATACTGTATTTTGTTTCTAATCTTCCTCTCCGTGAACACTAACATGAAAAGGAGGAGACTGATACATAATAATCACCTCACTCACCTGAGAAACAGAAACTCAGAAACATTTAGAGGGGAAAGCAAAATGACACTTCCTATTATTATCATTACATAGCAAGGCTCAGTAGTGTTCTGCTAGTCCTACAAAATCCCCCAACTCTGAAAACCTATGCAAATGGCTCATTTTATCCTCTCAGATAGTTATGCTATAAAATAAGAGACTTTTCGTTTTTTCAGTGGTAAAGTTAATGCCTGAAATCATTATCTGGGGATATATATCTGAATAAATACTAAATGTGTTAACCAAATACCTATCCTTAACTAAAAAGCAGGAACTTGTATCTCTGTTCCTAAGAACTGCAAAATCTTTCAGATATAAACTGGGGCTTCTTAATCTTGGCACTATAGCCAGTTTGGGTCAGTAATTCTTGGTTGTGATGGGCTGTCCTACACGTATAGGATGTTTAGCAGCATTCCCACTAGATGCCAATAGTACCCTCCAACTGTGACAACCAAATGTATCTCTAGACATAGACATTTGTTTGGGAGGTGGGGAGAGGTGTTCGAAATCATGGTGGTTGAGAACCACTGAAGTAAACAATGGAATAAGAATGTTTTCACAAAGGCTCTAAGGCTATTTAAGAAAGATATGAAGGTTGTTATTCTTTGCACTCCATTTTTAGATCAGATGACCTTTTAAAGTTTTATCTGGGAAAAAAAAAAAACAATTATGACCACTGCACCTAAAGGTAATCTATAACCTAGAAAGAAGAAATTAATCAGTGAACCAATGGATGGTACAGAAAGTGGTAGCAGCATAAAATGAGCGACAGGTAGCCCTGCTACCATCATGCAAGGTCAGACAATATCGAAATCGTCAAACTCATTGCTACAAAGTCAGATGCTTAACTTTTCTTTTTCTTTTTTTTTTTTAAGATTTATTTATTTGACAGAGAGAGAGAGAGAGAGAGAGAGACAGAGACAGCAAGAGAGGGAACACAAGCCAGGTTAGAGGGAGAAGGAGAACCAGACTCCCCACTGAGCAGGGAGCCTGATATGGGGCTCGATCCCAAGACCCTGGGATCATGACCTGAGCCTAAAGCAGACACTTAATGGCCGAGCCACCCAGGAGCCCTTTCATCTTTCTTCCTATTCTTATCCGAAAAAAAAAAGTTTTCTATAGCACAAGGAACAAGAATACCATTACAACTATTTATTGAGCATTTTGTAACTGTAAGGGATTTTACTTATATAAAATAAAACTCCTGGGGCCACAAAGGAAGCTGGGGATTCCTGATATTTACTTAAGACTCATTGCCATCACCTCCCCAAAGGCCCAGGTTTTACTTCCAAATAGTTCTGTTTAGCAAAAAGGCCAGATTTGAATTCATTTTAAATACTGGGATCTCAGCAATGAAATAATATAATTCCAATTTGTATAGAGCATGCGACACTTTTTACAAGATGTTATTGATTTTAATTATAAAAGAAACATACGGTCATTGCAGAGAGTCTAGAAGACTATTTTTAAAGGATTATTTTAATAATGATACATATCATCTAATAATGACATATATGAAAGCAAATGCAAAGGTAAAGATTACCCAGTTGTTCAAGGAATAAACAAGTAATTCAGAGATTAACGTCCCTAGAAACCTCAGTACTAAAGTCATAGATGGCTCTCTCTAAAATCTGCCTACCAGGCCACCTGGGTGGCTCAGTGGGTTAAAGCCTCTGCCTTCAGCTCAGGTCATGATCTCGGGGTCCTGGGATCGAGCCCTACAACAGGCTCTCTGTTTGGTGGGGAGCCTGCTTCCCCCCCTCTCTCTGCCTCTCTGCCTATTTGTGATCTCACGCTCTCTGTCAAATAAATAAAAATAAAATAAAGTAAAATCTGCCTACCAATTCTGAGAATAAATTCTGGTTTCATCATAATTCCATAAGCCTAGTCAGATCTGGGCCACCCATGCTGGATAAAAAGACAAGAACTATGTCTGCGTGTTTTGGATGGGTTTGGTATTTCAGAGGAAACCAATACATAAAACAGAAACTGTCTTTCTTTAGAGAAAAATGGAATCCTTTTCTTAGAAGCAGAAACTAAAAAAAAGTCACTTCTAATCTACTGTTTTGATCTAGTTTATAATCTGGATCTAAGAGATAACCAATCTTTAATAAAACTCTTCCCATGGGCTCTAGAGACTCTCAGACTCCCACCCCTATCCTGCTGCCTATCCCATACCATCTCATTTAGGTACTCAAGAGATCTTTCCAAACTCAGATACAAAAGTATCCATTCCAGTAGGTACAGGCCCTCCAGCACTGAAGAGTACAGGTTAAATACCAGTCTGAATAACATCTGCCCTTACTCCAGAGGAAGAGGAATAAAAAAGTGACTATTCCAGGGGCTCCTGCGTGGCGCAGGTCGTTAAGCATCCAGCTCTCAGTTTCCACTCAGCTCATGATCAGAGTCATGATCTCCGGGTCGTGGGATCAACCCCCACGTGGAACCCTCTGTGACGCCCTCTCACTCAATGCAGATTCTGCTTTAGATTTTCTCCCTTTGCCCCTCTCTCTGCTCAGTCATGTGGGCTCATTAGCCAACCCCCCATGCAAATAAATCTTAAAAAACAAACAAACAAAAACAGCGACTATGCCAGTGGCCAGGAAAAGCAACCAAGGAGGTCTGGTACAGAAGTATGCATAGGGGGCAAATGTGATAATGATTGATTTGGAAAAAGAAAATGCCCCCAATTATGTGACACATCAAGGGAAAATGGTAGAACAAGTGTGACATGGCTGAAATTGCACTGCAGGTTTTAGTATCGGAACAAATAATCAGAGTTAGGCGATGGCGTCTAATCTTGACACTGCAGTGGACCAGCCGTTCTGTTCTTGGGCTTAAATGAGAAACCTGGCTGGCTCAGTCCGTAGAGCATGTGACTCTTGACCTCTGAGTTGTGAGTTCAAGCCGCACATAGAGAGTAGAGCTTACTTAAAAAAATAAAAGAAAAAAAAATTTTAATAAAATGAGGGTTAACACAATAAAGGTATATAGGTCAGAGAAGGAGACTCAAATATACGGACCTACCAGTCTTAACTTTTTTTTTTTTTTTCCAAGTTTTAACTTTTACTTCTGTGAAATAGTTCTGCTCCTTTCCCAAGCAGGGTCTGTCTTACTTTTCAAGTCATTAATAAGTACTAAAGGTCATGGGGCGCCTGGGTGGCTCAGTGGGTTAAGCCGCTGCCTTTGGCTCAGGTCATGATCTCAGGGTCCTGGGATCGAGCCCCGCATCGGGCTCTCTGCTCAGCAGGGAGCCTGCTTCCTCCTCTCTCTCTGCCTGCCTCTCTGCCTGCTTGTGATCTCTGTCAGATAAATGGATAAAATCTTTAAAAAAAAAAAAAAAAAGTACTAAAGGTCAGGTTCCTTTGAAAAAACCTCCAGGTTCTTTTTTTTTTTTTTTTAAGATTTTATTTAGGGAGCCTCGGTGGCTCAGTGGTTACGCATCTGCCTTGGGCTCGGGTCATGATCCTGGAGTCCTGGGATCAAGCCCCACATCGGGCTCCCTGCTCAGTGGGAAGCCTGCTTCTCCCTCTCCCACTCCCCCTGCTAGTGTTCTCTCTCTCACTGTGTCTCTCTCTGTCAAGTAAAAAAAAAAAGAACAAAAAATTTTATTTATTTATTTGACAGAGAGACATCGAGAGAGGGAACACAAGCAAGGGGGAGTGGGAGAGGGAGAAGCAGGCTTCCCACTGAGTAGGGAGCCCAATGTGGGGCTCCATCCCAGGACTCCGGGATCATGACCCGAGCCCAAGGCAGATGCTTAACCACTGAGCCACCCAGGTGCCCCTCCAGATTCCTTAATATTTTCACAAAAGCGAAGTCCAAGACCCTTGATATGCTCAGAAATTTTAAGAGTAAAATTCTCACATCCAGATTAGATTTTACCTGATTGTTAATTATAGTATCAGTAGTTACTGGCAATAACAAAAATAATGAGAATTCTTCACCTTTCGAAACCTCATCTTCTTTGCCTCTCTGGAAGGCCTCTACTTAATATTATGAATCATCTGGTCCTTGACGTATGGTTACTTCTGGGGGGAGAGATGACATTTAGCACAGGACATGTGAGGCTGTGGGAAAAGGGAAGTTCTTGGCCACAAGAACCAGGACAAAACCCTTGTCCTTGGGAAAAATGCCAAAAATCTTTGAAGTCCACTGCAAGGCAGTTAAAATTTTAACTTTAGTTGATCCCTGTTATAAGAACATAAACCACAGCACAGAATTAGGTTTTGAAACCACATTATAAAGTTCCAAGATAACTATTTTTTAAATTTTATTATTTTTTTCAGATTTTATTTATTTATTTGAGAGAGAGAGGGAGAGAGAGCAAGCAGGGTGAGTGGCAGGCAGAGGGAGAGGGTGAAGCAGATTCTCTGCAGAGCAGGAAGCCCGATGCGGGGCTTGATCCCAGGACTCCAGGATCATGACCTGAGCCAAAGGCAGATGCTTAACCGAATGAGACATCCAGGCACGCCTATTCACTTTTTTTTTTTTTTTTTTTTTTAAAGTAGGCTCTATGCTGGGCCTCAGGCCCCTGAGATCAAGACCTGAGCTGAAATCAAGAGTGGGACACGCAACAGGCTGAGTGACCCAGGGCCCCACAAGATCATTACTCTCTGGCATTCACATATAAGAATCCATGCTAAGTGATGGTCCGTGGGGTGAATATAAATATTTTCCTCCTTGGGATTAGTTTAATCTAACTTGACTCTAAAGTCTTTCACTATTCAAAGATGGAGAATATCATGATAATGGCTAACTTTCCGAATACTTACTAGGTAACTACATGCACTAGCTTATTAATCCTTACAATAATATTCTAAACAACATTAACTCTAAAATAGAAATTTTCTTTAGAGGTTCTGAAGGTAAATATTATTTGTTACAGCAACTTTAAAGAAATTCATGATTTTTAATGTGAGAGAAGCACTATACAAGTTATTAAAATCACCTTTGGCCTAAAATGAAAATATGTATAAATGCATAAGCATTTTAGAAAACTACTCTAATTATTCTATCCTATGAATCACTACTGGGAAATCCATGCAAAATCAAAAGACCCTGAAAATCTATTGCAGAATTTGAATATCCTTAGAATCCTAGCTGAATCTTTATTTTTTTTTTAAGATTTTATTTATTTATTTGACACAGAGAGAGATCAGAAGCAGGCAGAGAGGCAGGCAGAGAGAGGAGGAAGCAGGCTCCCTGCTGAGCAGAGAGCCCGATGCGGGGCTCGATCCCAGGACCCTGAGATCATGACCTGAGCCGAAGGCAGCTGCTTAACCCACTGAGCCACCCAGGCGCCCCTGAATCTTTATTTTATGGTTTATTACAAAGAGGGAGTTCTCACAACCTATGCTTAAACAGATATAACCAGGGAGCCCCACTTAACTTTCTGTAGGTTTTAGACATAAAACAGACAAATTACAAAATACTTAATAATCCTTTATGGTCAAGTTAATTATAATTACATAGCAAATTTAATAAAATTACCTACTTGAGATCCACTTACAAATATAAGTATATGCTCTGGGAAAATAAAATTAAGACAATAACGTAATAAGAATGGAGGTAAAACATGGCGGCAGTGGTGACTGCTGTGTCCCCACTGTCTGCACTGCTAGGTCCAAGGGACAGGCGGGGTAGTCCATGTCAAGTGGCGCCCACGGGGAGGGCTCAGCTCAGCATGTGGAAGGCCCTCCCCTACTTTGTAGCGCTCCCCCACATGGGAGTGACCATGCTGAATGTCTTCCTGAGGTCGAGGTTGAGGTCGCATCATGGGAGACCTGAGTTCCTCGTCTAGCCCCTTCTCCACATCAGGGCCGGGCCCCTTCCCTGGGGAGATGGTAATCATACTCTATTCTGTAACTCTCATGTGAATCCACTTCCAACCAGTATGAAGATGAATAAAGAGAACCTGGACCACCACCCAGTGTGGACCACAGCACTGGTTTGGACCATGACTCTGCACACAGACCAGAGAAGTCTATGGGACCAGGGTGCCTAAGTGGCTCAGTCATTAAGCACGTGCCTTCAGCTCAAATCATGATCCCAGGGTCTGGGGATTGAGCCCTACGTCAGTCTCCCTACTCTCTCTCCCTCTCCCTACTCTCTCTCCCTACTTCCCCTCTTGTGTTCCCTCTTTGTCAATGAATAAATAAAACCTTTAAAAAGAAAATAAAAGTCTACAGGACCTTAAGCACACTTTCCTCACTTGTATCAAATGATGACTGATCTTCCATCCCTTTGCTTTTGACAGGAGATGGCTTAAATAAATAACTTAGATTGGTCCATGGAAAAGGAAAAAAAAAAAATTAAGAATGAACATGAGTGGGGCACCTGGGTGGCTTAGTGGGTTAAAGCCTCTGCCTTCGGCTCAGGTCGTGATCCCAGGGTCCTGGGATCGAGTCCCGCATGGGGCTCTCTGCTCAGCGGGGAGCCTGCTTCCCCCTCTCTCTCTGCCTGTCTCTCTGCCTGCTTGTGATCTCTGTCAAATAAATAAGTAAGTAAAATCTTAAAAAAAAAAAAATGAACATGAGTACTGATATGTAGAAATTACCCTTCATACTGCCAAATTTACAATTTTGCCAGCCCATTAAGAAAGGCTTTTATATTTACACATAAAATATAAAAAATGTATTCCAGACACAAAACATCTGGCTTTTTAAAGTTTGGAGAGATAATATTCTTCATATTTTGCTCCATGAATAGTTATTTCTCTGTACAAAAGATAAAGAAATTAAAAAATTAAATTTTTATTGTGACCACACCTCAAAATGGAGAGCAGTCAAATCTATCTTAAGGAAAACATTTTGGGGGGGCACCTGGGTGGCTTAGAAGGTTAAGCATCTGCCTTCAGCTCAAGTCATGATCCCAGGACCAGCCTCAGGCTCCCTGCTCAGTGGGGAGCTTGCTTCTCCCTCTCCCTCTGCTGCTCCCCCTGCTTGCACTCTCTTTCACTCTATCTGAAATAAATAAATAAAATCTTTAAAAAACAACAACAACAACACATTTTCCCGCAGAGTACTTTCATCACAATTTCTTGCATAGACTGGATAATATGTCTCTTTTGACAATACCTAGGGCTGAATAAAGGTTTTCCAAAATTTTTCTTCTGTTCATCTTTTTAAAAAGATTTTATTTATTCATTTGAGAGTGAGCAAGCAAGAGAGCACAAGCCGGGGCAGAGGGAGAGGGAGAGGGAGAAGCAGACTCCCCGATGAGCAAGGAGCCGACACCAGGCTCTATCCCAGGACCCCCAAGATCAACACCTGAACTAAAGGCACAGGCTTAACCTTCTGAGCCACCCAGGCACCCCTCTTCTGTGCATTTTTCAAACCATATTTTAAGCATCATCATCAAAACTAAATATACACATATCAAACAAAAACCAACAAAACTGGCTACTATATGTCCATGCAGACATCTTAGTAAGTTGACTAACTGCTTCCCGAGAGGTTATGTAGTATAATGGAACATTTCGCACTGGAGGCAGAATAACACAGATCTGGGTGGAAATCATGGTTCCATCACTTGCTAGCTATGTGACCTTGGGCAACTTCCTTCTCTTAGTCGGAGTTTTCTTATTTGCAAAATGAGGTAACAATTCCAACCTTATGAGGATTAATTGTATGTGAAATGCCCAGCACAGAGTCTGACTCAAAGCAGGAGCTCAGGAAACAGTTACTGTTATTACCCTGTTATTCATGTAAGCCCCTTAAAGGCAAAGCACACTTGTTCTTGTAACTCAACTGCAGGCTCTCTAATTGCTGAGGACTGAGAAAATAAAGGCAAGGAACATCAAAGTTACAAATGAAGATGTGGGGGGGCACCTGGGTGGCTCAGGTGGTTAAGCATCTGCCTTCAGCTCAGCTCATGATCCCAGAGTCCTGGAATGGAGCCCCACATTGGGCTCCCTGCTCAGTGGGGAGTCTTTTTCTCCCTCTCCCTCTGGTTCTCCTTCCTCCACCCCCCCACCCAGGCTTGTGCTCTCTCCTCTCTCACTCACTGTCTCAAAAAAATAAATAAAATAATCTTTTTTTTTTAATGAGAATTTGGTATAATATCAGTTTAACACATGCCGAGACAAGACACTATGAAGCAAAAATGATGACCTTCAGACTTTACGTGTCAAAATGAACAATATCCTTACCATATCAAAATAAACAATGTCTTGGGGCACCTGGTTGGCTCAGTGGGTTGAGCCTCTGCCTTCAGCTCAGGTCATGATCTCAGGGTCCTGGGATCGAGCCCACACCGGGCTCTCTGCTCAGAGGGGAGTTTGCTTCCCCCCCTCTCTCTGCCTCCCTCTCTGCCTACTTGTGATCTCTTTCTCTGTCAAATAAATAAATAAAATCTTTAAACAACAACAAAAAAACAAAATAAACAATGTCCTTATTTTTATAAGCCCCTCAAAAAGGAGATGCTGCTGCCTGTGAACAATCCACATTCAGAATCACTCTTCGTTCCACAAGTACTTCCAGAATGTCCACAGGCTACCTGCCAGTCATTAGGCAAGGTACATAGCACAGTAAGCAAAAGCAGACACAGTTCTGATCCTCATGGAGCTTCTAATCATGTAATCCCACAAATACTGTAAACTTGTGATAAGTGAATATAAAGGACAGTACATGGTACTCTAAGGGCCAGTAACACAGACCTAACCTAACTGGGGAGATCAAGGAAGGCCTTCCTGAGGAAGCAAAAGCTAAGAGCTGAAGGCTGAAGAGGGAGTTAACAGTGAAGGGTGTTTCCAGACAGGGGAAAGCAGTGGGTGCAAAGACCCAGTAGCAGGAGAAAATAGCAATATTCTTGTAAGTGTGTTTGGAGGAAAGATGAGGTGTGAGAATTAGCTAGGGCTCTAGACCACAGAGGGGCTGAGGCACTATAGATCATGTTCAAGAGCTGGAACATCCTGGGATGCCAGGGTGGCTCAGTCTGTTGGGTGTCTGCCTTTGGCTCAGGTCATGATCCCACGATCCTGAGACTGAGCTCTGCTTCGGGCTCCCTGCTCAGGGGGGAGCCTGCTTCTCCCTTTCCCTCTGCCTGCTGCTCTGCCTACTTGCACTCTCTCTGGCAAATAAATTAATAAAATCTTAAAAAGAAAAAAGAGTTGTAACACCCCAAGAGAAATGAAAAGCCACTGAAAGGTTTTATAAATGCTTATTTTAGGGGCAGAGAGGGTAAAGGGAAGATGCAATTAGATGTGCAATTTGTCTTTGCCTTCTGGAAGAAGAGTAAAGGAATGCAAATAGTTCAGGCAGGAAACAAAAGCCCTGTCAGGATATGACAATAGCTTGGGGACTAGGTGATGGTGGTAGTAGAATTAGTAGATAAATTCAAGAGATGTTCAGGAAAATCTGATGATGTGTCATGCTCAGGGGCTGAGGTAGAGTAAACTGTCTAAGAAGACTTCTGGGTTTCTGATTCACTTGACTGTAGAGGATACCTATATTCAGGAGAGATCTGCTCCAGAAACATCTTTAAGGTCGACACTTACACACCCTCAAAAGGACCTGAATGCATAAATGCATTGCACTTTTCCCTGAACCTGTGTTAACCCAGTGTGATCCCCTACTTTACTTATGATATGGGGTTCCAAAAGTCAAATTGACTATCAAAGCAAAATGTTTCCAACACTGAAGATACTTCAAAGATTCTATCACAAGTTTTGAAATCAACTCCAAATGAGTTCTAAAACTGGTTTGAGCAATGGGACAGCATTATGGAATGAATGTGTCATTTCCCATGATGACTACTTAGATAAGACTAATTTGAATTTGATGCTGCTTAAGGTAAACATTTTAAATAAATCTTAACAGTGAAGAGTGCTCTTCTGTGATATTAAACTAAAACATGAAATTTTATCAGGCATTACTATTGAAATTATTCTTTTATGTTTGTTTCAACATTTTGAAATGCCTATAGAAAATCTGACATTTTGCGGGGCGCCTGGGTGGCTCAGTGGGTTAAAGCCTCTGCCTTCGGCTCAGGTCATGATCCCAGGGTCCTGGGATCGAGCCCCGCATCGGGCTCTCTGCTTGGCGGTGAGCCTGCTTCCCCACTCTCACTCTGCCTGCCTCTCTGCCTACTTGTGCTCTCTCTCTATCAAATAAATAAATAAAATCTTAAAAAAAAAAAAAAATCTGACATTTTGTAGGAAAAGGTATGATTTAAAAAACCCCACATTCGGGGCGCCTGGGTGGCTCAGTGGGTTAAAGCCTCTGCCTTCAGCTCAGGTCATGATCCCAGGGTCCTGGGATCAAGCCCCGCATTGGGCTCCCTGCTCAGCGGGGAGTCTGCTTCCCTTTCTTTCTTTCTTTCTTTCTGCCTGCCTCTCTGCCCACTTGTGGATCTCTGTCAAATAAATAAATAAAAATCTTAAAACAAACAAACAAACAAACCCACATCCCTTGTTGATCTTAATATATATTTTACTGTTCCCATCCAGTCCTTGTTAATGCCCATCACATTATTCACTGTAAAAGATTTTTACTAAACACACTGGTACATGTATATAGTCTACGCAGAGTAAAGCACTGACTTTATCAATACTTCAATACTTAAAAATCTACTTTCCTTGGTTTTAATTTTTTAATGTGTACCCTCCTGCCATCTCCATAGTGGAGTATTAATGCTTTGAAGTGTTAGAAACATAGAAACTCTAAATCAGACCAATCCAAGGAAAAGAAGTGAAGAAGTTTTGCCTCTTTAAAATCAACCTAACAGGGGCACCTGGGTGGCTCAGTTGGTTAAGCAGTTGCCTTCAGCTCAGGTCATGATACTGGAGTCCTTGAATCGAGTCCCGCATCCGGCTCCCTGCACAGCAGAGAGCCTGGTTCTCCCTCCCCCTCTGCCTTCTGCTCTGCCTACTTGTGATCTCTCTCTCTCTGTTAAATAATAAGTAAAATCTTAAAATAAAATAAAATAAACCTAACACATCATACCTTAGTACTGAAATTTCCCTAATTCTAGAGTGAGAGGGGCTCCTTGGCCACCTGCTTACACTAGGCCCTGACAAGCATTTTATTAACACTCAAATGCAGTTACCAGGATGTTACCACTGCTTGTACAGAGCAGAATTCTATTTTTTCTCCCATGCTGATTTTATCTCAAGGCGTGAAAGGGCAAGACAGTGGTCTGCGGCCAAATGTGAAAAATGTCATCTCCACAAATGAGGAGAAAAGTCAAGAGCTTCTTAAAAACTAGTTTGTAAAACCAGACTGTCTCCACCCTAGAGACTGCGCTACCAAAAGTGGTCCTTAGGAACGAGGGTTGAAGAGCTTGAAACGAGTTACCAGTATGGTTCATCTTTTTCTTATTTCAGGGTTATTTTTCCTTTTTTTGTTTTTTTGTTTTGTTTTGTTTTTAAAGCAGTCACTAATTCTTTTTTTTTTTTAATTGTATTTATTTATTTGACAGAGAGACACAGCGAGAGAGGGAACACAAGCAGGGGGAGTGAGAGAGGGAGAAGCAGGCTTCCCACCAAGCCGGGAGCCTGATGCGGGGCTTGATCCCAGAACCCTGGGATCATGACCTGAGCCGAAGGCAGACGCTTAAGGACTGAGCCACCCAGGTGCCCCTTTTTGGTTTTTTTTTTTAATATGAAATCAGACTATGACTATATTTGAGCATAGCTAAGGCCGGGTATGGGCAGTGCCAAGGAAGAGACAGCGCAAAGGCTATAGGGTACCCAATCTCAGTAGCAGACTTACCGATCTTCGGGGAAGGGAAAGTTACAACACCCCTGGCCTTTTCCCTTACCCAAACCCCCAGAATGACACCGCAAACCACTTCCTTCTGGGAACTGAAGGTCATAAGCTTTAAGGGACAATGGAGCTCCATGTAGGCTCCAGAAAGATGGAGACAGCGAGATGAGATGGGGGGCAGGGAAGTGGGGGTGAAGGCATGCGCCCATTCTGAAGGAGTGAATAGGGCGATCCAGGCCAGGGACTTCGGGAGGATGAAAAGGCCTGGATCTTCCAGAATCTGCCCAAGTAGGCCTGTCACAGCCCTCTGAGCAGCCCGAGGTGCTCGTCTGGAAATCTAGGGCATCTATGTAGCCAGTGCCTGTAACCGCTCTGCTCGGGAGGGGGGATGGTACCCGAAGGAGCCCTCCCCCCAAACTGGGGTTTTGCCTGTCCTTTAAAAAACCCCACAAACCCTCAAGGAAATAACCTGAACATTTATAGGGATGGAGGGGCCAGAGATAAAGTAAGGCGTTCAGCAAATATTGCGGGTTGGGGGTGGTCAGAGGAACAGGGAGGCCCCCCCCCCCCAGTACGAGGAACTTGAATTACCACCGGAATGGGGGGAGGGGGCGATGTGAGGCCCGCAAGCCTCAAGAACAGAAGAGGCCGGGAGCCGCGTCCAGCCGCGTCCCCCGTGTCGGGGGCTGACGGCCTTGGGCGCGGTCGCCGGGGGAAGGGGCACCCGCGGGCCGGGGACCGGGGGGGCGCGCGGCCTCGAGGCCGATCTAGGCCTCGGGGATCCGGACACACCCACTGCCGCGGCCGGGGCCCCGCTTACCTGCTCCTCCTCCGGGGTCAGCTCCGGCGCCATGTCGGGCTGGGGCGCGGTCGTGGGCTCCATCCCGCCGCCGCCGCCCCGCCGACCGAACGCGCCCGGGAGCGCGGGGAGCCGGGAGCAGCCGGCCGCCGCTTCCGCGTCTCCGTCCCTCAGCAGCCCGAGGCTGGCTCGCTCATGCTGGGGCCGGTGGGGACGGGCGGCCGCGAACGCCGCTTCTGTCTCCTCAGGGAAAAGCTCTCACAACTGTCGCTCTTTTCAGGGCGGAAATCCTTTTTTATTTTCTTCGCTCCTTTCCCCGCACTCCCCCTCCGCTCCCGGAAAAAAACAAAACAAAACAAAACAAACAAACCGAGGTGCCGGCGAGGAGCTAACAGCCGAGCGGGATTTCAAAAGGAAATAAGGAACTCAAGAACTTTCTACGCCCGGAGCAGGGGCTTGCGGCGGAAATTTCCCGAAGGCCACCGGCCTCCTCGTCGTCCTGCCTTCCCCGGCCGCGCTCCCGCTCCTCTGGAGCGTGACGAGGAGTCCTCGGCGACGCGGGCCCCGGCGACCTGCGCGGCGGCGGCCTCCCAACCCCGTTCCTCAAAAGCCGCGGCGGCGGGAGGGAGGGAAGGGGAGAGGGAGCGAGGAAGAGGCGCCCCCCTGCGGGCTCAGGGCCAGTGCTGCGGCCGCGCGGCGTCCGCCCGAGCCCCCCGCGGCTCCATTGAGAAACCGAGCGTCTCATTCACAAACAGGCGGCGGAGAGGGCGGGCGGCTCGCGGACGCTGTCCGGGAGGGGGAGACAGAGAGGAGCCCGGGCTGGGGAAGCAGTGGGCGGGGGAGGGGAGACCGCAGGGACCCGCGCGGGGAGGGGCTTGGGCGACTCGGGGCTTCGGGGACGCGGAACCCGGGAGGAAGGGCCGTGAGTTTCACGCTTCAGCCCCGTGGAGGAGGAAGAGAATGCATTCGTCTGAAAACGCCGCCGGGGTGACTTGCTGCCCCCGGGCGTCTAAGCGACCCACAATGCTCCTCTAGCTCCGTGTCGCTTGCTGACTGAAAGACCCTGTGAGCGCTGCCTAGAGGTGTAGGCTTCTGGTGAAGGAAGAGACCCTGCTAAATCGAGGCGCGCACGCCCTCCTTCTCTTTGCCGGCCGTGTCCTGTTCTTCCTGGCCAGTACGGCGGCTGTATTTTAGTCCCTCACAAAAGCAGCAACGGGTTTCAGACCTCATTCAAGGAATCACACAACCTTTGCAAACCTTAGATTTTCACTCTGGCAACCACAGCAAAGAGCTTGTGGGTGTTACCTTGGAGTCAGTTTGAGAGACGTAGGGAAGGCCGGGCTGGTCAGCTCCGTTGTTGCATCATTTCAGACCAAAAAGAAATATTCCAGCAAGGTTCCGGCTAACAAGCAACAGCTAGTCCCAAGGGCTAGAGCCCTGGAGGGCTAGGAGAGAGACCCAAGGGAGAGGTCTACAGACAACCAAGGAAGGTGCTCTGGCTTCTGTTGCGCCTTCTAGGACTTCAGAAGTAACCTCTGACTTCACCTCTTTTCTGCATCATTGCAATAGGAACATCAGGTTGTCCTTGGTTAGAAAAGTATTGTGCACGGACTTGTCACGATTTCAAATCCATGTTTTTGAAAGTTTGTTTTGGACAAAGTTATTTGTGTTTTGAATTTGTTGTGATGACATTGTTTTGAAGTTGGGTTTTAGGACTTTCTTATCGAACTATTGCACCTGGAGTGGAGAGGAACATTACGTCACTGCCACCATAGTAACAGCAGTGGTGTCCATCATGTGATGGCCTTTTAAACTTTAAAAACCAGGAGCTTTGACAAATAACTCTAGAGTGTTCAGTTTGGGCAAGGCTACTCTTTGCTCACCTAAATGGCTCTCCAAAGATCTTGAGACATTTTACTCCTACTGTGGCCAGGCTAGTCATGGTTAGCAGTGGTGTTAAGGGTACAGCAGTCTGAGGAAGAGAAGAAATATCTGTTCCGGCCTTGGCCAGGCTACTCCTGTAGGCAGTGGCACAAAACATGTAAATATTCCTGAGTGATAACCTTCCCGGCAGCCCACTGGCTTGGCCAGCACTGGTGCTGTGGTCTGTTAGCCACATTCCCCAAGCAGAGAGGGACCAAACCTGGCAGCTGATAGCTCGCTTTTATTTGGAAGGGCTGACTCTACCAAGAACCAACTGGTAGAAATGTACACATCATCTGAATCTGGACTTTCTTTTATCCTCCCTTTGCCTGAAACAATAGTATAATTAACCTATCATTGGTTTAAGGTATGTTATTTCCTTATTGACTTATTAAGAGACATTATCCTGTATGCTACTGGCTTGTGAAATATTACTGTAAGTTATAATTCCTGCAGTGAAACTGTGTTAAATTATTGGCAAAGATAATGTCAGGCGCTGAGCATAATTTGCTATGAATAAAACAACTAAGCCCTGGTACTTGGATCTGTTTCTATCTCAGGTAGGCCATCATCTCAACAGTCTATTTAGTAAACAAGTACATTTTTATGCCATGCACTGGGCTATCCACTGCGGTTACAACAATGAAGAAGACATGGTCTCTTCCACACGTGAGGATATGGAATGATCCTTGAGTTGTATTTTGAAGTGGAAACAGCAAGACTCAAATAGTACACATAATGATGACACTTGTACAAAGAAAGAAAAAGAACATATAAGCTTATTAAACTTATTTATACATAGAAAAGGTTTGGTAGGGTACACAAGAAAGGTCACTGAGTGTCTTTCAAGAGGGGAAGGAAGGGAAAGACTTTCCCCTATATGGTCTTTTGTACATTTTAAGTTGTTGGGTTTTTTTTTTTTTCTAAAGATTTTATTTATTTACCCGACAGAGAGAGATCACAAGTAGGCAGAGAGGCAGGCAGAGAGAGAGAGGGAAGCAGGCTCTCCACCGAGCAAAGAGCCCGATGTGGGGCTCGATCCCAGGATCCAGAGATCATGACCTGAGCTGAAGGCAGAGGCTTAACCCACTGAGCCACCCAGGTGCCCCTGTTGGTTTTTTTTTTTTAACTTGTTATCGAAATGTAATATACATACAGAAAGGAGAAAATGTAAGTATACACCATGATGACTTTTCACCCATGTAACCAGCACACAGATCAAGAAATAGAACATTCCTGACTTGCCAAATTCTCCCTTATGTGCTCTCCTAGTCCCTGCTCTCCTCGAGAGTAACCACTATTTTGGCATCTAATAGCCTAGTGTATCTGTGTTTAAATTTTGCATGTGGATATATAACCTTTCCCCAAAAATTTTAATAATAAGTTAAATATAGTTTTTCTCCTGGAGCAGGCAGATGGCTCTAGGACTAAGCTAGAGTGGGGCACCTGGGTGGCTCAGTTGGTTAACTGTCTGCCTTTAGCTCAGGTCATGATCCCGGTATCCCAGGATGGAGCACCACTTCTCCCTCTCACATACTCCTCCCCTGTTTGTGCTCTCTCTCTCTCACTCACTCTCTTTTTCAAATAAATAAATAAGATCTAAAAAAAAAAAAAATAGGATGAAGCTGAAGTAGGAAATGGCAGGACCTGAGCAGTACATACCGCTGACCCAGGAGAGTTTTGCCTGGTGATCCTCAGGACACCAGGGGTCAGTGATTTATTCAAAGTCACAGCTAATTGAGCGGTATTGAGCTAGAACTCAGATCCAGGCATTCCAAATCCTTGTACAGAGATTTGGTGAAGAGAGTTAATAAAGGGAAAGGTTTAACAGAGTGAGCTAGGAAAGAGAACTCAGCAGTGTTTTCAGAGGCACAGCTGTGCATGTGGGCGTGTGGGTGTGTCAGGGAACAGTTCTCCAGAACTGCTTGCCTATTACAGTCCTAACAGGACAATGTTTGGAAGTTTCCGAGCAGACACATGGGTAACAAAACTAAGTGTAAGGGAACTGGCTGGATTTGCTCCCGTGCGGTCATCTCAGGAGAATCAGAGTACAAAGGCTTGCCTTTAACCACAGGCTGGAGCCAACAAAACCAAGTATGGTACTGTCATCCTGCTCAGTCAAATCTTAGAGATGCCAAATGGTTTCTAACAGCAAAAGATTGGAAACAATATAATGGCCCATCAGTAGAAAACTCAGTAAATAAATTACAGTACACCTGTACACTGAAAATATTAAGTTCATATTTATTTATTAGGTCCCTACTATGGGCCAGGCACTGTTCTACATGACTTTCATTCATCTAACCTCACCATCAGAGTATGAGATAGCTGAAATTATCCTTATTAAAAAAAAAAAAAAATCAGGACGCCTGGGTGGCTCAGTGGGTTAAGCCTCTGCCTTTGACTCGGGTCATGATCTCAGGGTCCTGGAATTGAGCCCCACATCGGGCTCTCTGCTCAGCAGGGAACCTGCTTCCCCCACTCTCTCTGCTGACTTGTGATCTCTCTCTCTCTGTCAAATAAATAGATAAATAATCTTTTTTAAAAAATCAAGGTATATTGGGCGCCTGGGTGGCTCAGTGGGTTAAGCCGCTGCCTTCGGCTCAGGTCATGATCTCAGGGTCCTGGGATCGAGTCCCGCATCGGGTTCTCTGCTCGGTGGAGATCCTGCTTCCCTCTCTCTCTCTCTCTGCCTGCCTCTCCATCTACTTGTGATCTCTCTCTGTCAAATAAATAAATAAAATCTTTAAAAAAAAAATCAAGGTATATCCACATATATTGACATAGCCTCCTCAGATTTTTTATTTTTTTTTAAGATTTTTATTTATTTATTTGACAGAACGAGAGAGCAGGAGAGCACAAGCAGTGGGAGTGGCAAAGAGAGAGGGAGAAGAAGGCTGCCCACCAAGCGGGGACCCTGATGCAGGGCTCAATCCCAGGATCCATGGATCATGACCCCAGCCAAAGGCAGACCAACTGAGCCACACAGGTGCCCCCAAAATCACATTTTTATCAAATTAACATGAACTGAAATCTGAAAGTGAAAAATAAATGACAAAGAGGGAATCTTGGGGGGAGGAGTGTTATGAATTGTACTTTTGTCTTTTGCTTTTAAAACAAAGGTTTCAGGTCTCTGTCTGGAAAGGTTATCCTCCCCTTCCTCTCCCACCTTCTTCACCAGACAAATGGGACTCATCCTTAAGTTCTTAGCTCAAAAGTCACTTCCTCAGCAAGATCTTCCTTGGCTATTCCCTAAACTGAATTAGACATTCTATTGCTCTCTCTCTCCCATTTATTTGTTTGTTTATATCAAAGAGCCAATCACAGTTTCTAACTGAGCCCTTGTTTCTATGTCCATCAGCCTAGTCTCTGTCTGCTCTACTAGGTTATAAGCTCCAGGAAGGCAGGAACCACCTCTGTCTTGTTACCCCCTGACCCCTCAGCATCTAGAGCCTGGTACCTAATAGGCAGGCCTTTCGTAAATGTGTTGGATGAGTGAATCAGTGAAGACAGCCACCTTACAAAAATAAATAAATAAATGAAATAAAATTTTAAAAGATAGCCACCTTAACTCTGAGACCTCTAGCTTGCATTTTCTCCTGCCTTTCTTATATTTGTCCAGGTATACTTACTTGGAAAAGAGATAGTTCCAAAGCTGTGATTGGAATTTTACAACATTTTTTTCCCAAAACACCTTTACTTCTAAAATCCAAAGCTCATGGGGCACCTGGGTGGCTCAGCTGGTTAATCGTCTGCCTTTGGTTCAGGTCACGATCCCAGAGTCCTGGAATTGAGCCCCACAACAGGCTGGCTCAATACAATCTCTCTCTTTTTTAAAAGATTTTATTCATTTATTTGACAGAGAGAGAGAGAGAGAGACATCACAAGTAGGCAGAGAGACAGGCAGAGAGAGGGGAATCAGACTCCCTGCTGAGCAGAGAGCCTGATGCGGGGCTCAATCCCGGGACCCCAAGATCATGACCTGAGCTGAAGACAGAGGCTTAACCCACTGAGCCACCCAGGCACCCCTGCTCAATAAAATCTTAAAAAATAAAAATGAAAAAATAAAATCCAAAGTTCCTCCCAAACATTGCTCTAAAATAGCTACTGCCTTTAGAAAAGATATGTTGTGTTATGCACACATGCTTTGTCTATAAAAGATCCCCCCAAAATTCTTTTTTTTTTTTAAGATTTTATTTATTTATTTGACAGAGATCACAAGTAGGCAGAGATTCAGGCAGAGAGAAAGGAGGAAGCAGGCTCCCCGCAGAGCAGAGAGCCTGATGCTGCTGCGGGGCTTGATCCCAAAACCCTGGAATCATGAGCTGAAGGCAGAGGCTTTAACCTACTGAGCTACCCAGGCACCCCTCCCCCAAAGATTCTTACTGCCTTTTTTCTAAAAGGCAAACGGATACAGGCTAAATGAGGTCACACAGCTAACCAATGTCTACGGGGAACGTTTTCTTCTTGTTTACTCATAGGCTAAATCTATCACCACTAGAATGACTGAAGGTGTGCTCTGCAAGGAAGGTGAAAAAATCCTATCCCATGTAGATTGCATTCCCCCATTACCCAGAATACTCCAGGGACCAGTCCTTCCCTACTGCTGTTCTTAGCCGTTTTGTTTTTTTTTTTCTTTTTTAACAAGAACATGAGCTGTCTCTTTCCACATACAATTTTCTCATCTGACACCTTATGCACCACTCCTAAATCATGGGTTAATCAGCCACTATTCTGCTTGTTTTTTTTAAAGATTTTATTTATTTATTTGACACAGAGAGAGAGAGAGACAGCAGCAAGAGAGGGAATACAAGCAGGGAGAGTGGGAAAGGGAGAAACAGGCTTCCTGCTGAGCAGGGAGCCGGATGTGAGTCTCAATCCCAGGACCCCGGGATCATGACCTGATTCTAAGGCAGATGCTTAACAACTGAACCACTCATGTGCCCCAATCAGTCACTAGTCTATGTTACTTTTGTATCTGACACCTGTGTCTAGGGTTTACCTAACACTCTGATGACAATTATTTGCTTCCTTGCCCATTTCTCCCATCTAGACCACAAGCTCCCTGGGGGCAGGGACCATGTCTTGGTCCCTCCTCTTTCTTCAGGACCTAGTGTGATACACTGCACATAGTAGGTGGTGCTCAATGTTTGCTGAAAGAATGGATCCATCCTTTTCTAGCCAACAAGGTCCAATTTTTATCAAAGAATACCAAACTGGCTTGATTACTTTGGATACTCTGTTGCTTATGAAAAAACGTTCAATGTCAGAGGGAGGTACCATCTGATTAAGCTGCTTTCACTCTGACTTATCTGTGTTAACTCGAGTCCAGAGCAGAATGGATAAATTAAGTCCACAAATAGAACCTTGTCTGAACCAGTTTCAACTTCCTCCCTTACAAAAGCTTTTGTTATGTTGCCAGCTAGAAGCAGAACTGACAGACTGGAGTTCCATCATTTATTTCCCCAGTTTGACTGCGGAGAAAACCTGCAGGGCAAAAGCAGAGGGAGAGGCTTGAAGGGCCCCGCCAGCCTGCTGGAAGGAAGCTCGCTACAAATGCTAGTGGTCTGTGCCAAGTCTTAGCCAGAAGAACTCTCTGGCTTTCAAATTTTGTCTCTTCTGGTTTCATACCGTCTCTGAGGATGAGGAGAATGCCTCTGGGCTGGGCCCCCATGGTGAGGCCTATCCCCCAGTTTTGCAGGCTGCCTCTGGCCACTGTTCTGCCTCCTCAACACAGACATAAAAATTCACTTTTCTCAAAACAATCACTATCACTGGGAAATGGATGTGAGAAACAAATGCACATATCCTAGATTAGGGGCTCTGTCTCTGCCCTCAGATATTTGCTGCCTGAGGCCACTCTAAATTCATCTTCACTACTACCAGCCTCCCAGCTCTGCCAGGCCCCCCTCCTCCTCATCTCTGCCATGCAGTGGGTTGACCCGCTGCGGAGGGGCACAGGGTCAAAGCAACACCTAAGACCAAACCTCTCAGGACTTGGTGGGGAAACAAAAATTTTAGATTAGTTTGGTTCTAAAGCTTTTGATCTTGCTTTTGCACAGCAAAGGAAACAGTCGACAAAACCAAAAGACACTGACAGAATGGGAGAAGATACACGCAAATGACATCAGATAAAAGGGTAACATTCAAAATCTATAAAGAACTTATCAAACTCAACACCCAAAGAACAAATAATCCAATCAAGAAATGGGCAGAGGACATGAACAGACATTTCTGCAAAGAAGACATCCAGATGGCCAACAGACACATGAAAAAGTGCTCCATATCACTTGGCATCAGAGAAATACAAATCAAAACCACAATGGATACCACCTCACCCCGCCAGTCAGAACCGCTAAAATTAACAAGTCAGGAAATGACAGATGCTGGCGAGGATGTAGAGAAAGGGGAACCCTCCTACACTGTTGGTGGGAATGCAAGCTGGTCTAGCCACTCTGGAAAACAGTTTGGAGGTTCCTCAAAAAGTTGAAAATAGAGCTTCCCTACGACCCAGCAATCGCACCCCTGGGTATTTACCCTAAAGATACAAATGTAGTGATCTGAAGGGGCACGTGCACCCAAATGTTTATAGCAGCAATGTCCACAATAATCCAACTATGGAAAGAACCTAGATGTCCATCAACAGATGAATGGATAAAGAAGATGTGGTATATATATACAATGAAACAGCCATCAAAACCCCCGAAATCTTGCCATTTGTAAAGACGTGGTTGGAACTAGAGGGTATTATGTTGAGTGAAATAAGTCAATCAGAGAAAGACAATTATCATATGATCTGATATGAGGAATTGGAGAGGCAGGGTGGAGGTTGTGGGGGGTAGGGAAGGAAAAAATGGAACAAGGTGGGATCGGGAAGGAGACAAACCATAAGAGACTCTTAATCTCACAAAACAAACTGAGGGTTGCTGGGGGGAGTGGTAGGGAGAGGGTGGTTGGGTTATGGATATTGGGGAGGGTATGTGCTATGGTGAGTGCTGTGAAATGTGTAAGCCTGAGGATTCACAGACCTATACCCCTGGGGCAAATAATACATTATATATTAATAAAAATAATTAATTAAAAAAAGAAAAAAATTAACTTGGTTCTGGGGTGCCTGGGTGGCATAGTCGGTTAAGCATCAGACTCTTGGTTTCAGCTCAGGTTGTGATCTCGAGGTCGTGATATTTACCCCTGCAACGGGCTCCGTGCTCAATGCAGGGTCAGCTTAAGACACTTTCTCCCTCTCCCTCTGCCCTTCCCCCCTGGATGTATATGCACTCTCTAAAATAAATAAATTAAATCTTTAAAAAAATAAATTTGGGTGTAATCACAGAATCCTAAGACAGGGCAGAACTCAGAAATCAGTGCATCTTACCAAAACAAGCAGTCATACTCTTGCCAAGATCTCAGGGCTTTTGTCTACTTTTCTTGCCCTACATATCACAATGCATAAGACAAATGACCACATCTGCTTAAAAATATGTATTGTGAGGTTTTTGCTCACTTCCTTACTAGAGAGGAAATCTGTAGCTATGAAGAACATTTCTTTCCCTCCTCCAGTGTATGAGAAGTTTTTAAGTTGTCCTTTTAAGCACATTCAGAGAACTAAATATAGTTCTTGTTCTTAGAACTTGCAGCATATCCAACCATCCGTTAGCCGCCCACCACACACTTCCACTCAGCCTCCTCTCCAGGGCCACTCCAGTGACCTCTCCAGGGTCACTCCTCTGTGCAGTAGAAAAAAGGGACTGTCCCTCAAACTGCCTTCTCATTCCAGCTCACCATTTCATTCACCCAGCTGACATTTTAATCCAGGCCAGGCACTGGGGCGCTAAAGATGAGTAAGACCAGGTTTCTGACCTGAAAGATTTTGCAATCTAGGGGTGCCTGGGTGGCTCAGTCGGTTAGGTGTCTGCCTTTGGCTCAGGTCATGTTCCTGGGTCTTGGGATAGAGCTCCAAGTTGAGCTTTCTGCTCAGAGGGGAGCGTGTTTCTCCCTTTCCCTCTGTCTGCTACTCAGCCTTCTTGTGCACGTACACTCTGTCTCTGTCAAATAAATAAATAAAAATCTTTGGGGGAAAAAAAGGAGCTTGCAATCTAATAGAGGGAGTGTGAAGTAAGGAATTTAATGTTGCCAAAAAGAAGTTGCCCTTTGCCGTCTTCGACTCCTAGGAAATAACCTCCAAGTCTTTGAAATGTCCTGAGAAAGTTTCTGTGTTGGCCTGGGGGTCTTTGGCCATACCAGATAGTCTAGTCTAGTGACTAGGGGAAAGGAGGACTTTTGATCATGTGTAATCAGTTATACCCCTGGAGAGGCTGGAGACTGAGGTCCACCAACTAGGTCCAACTGAAAAATCTCCAATAAAAACTTGGGACACCAAGGCTCAGGTGAAATTCTCTGGTTGACTATACTCCCTGAGGACTATCATACACAGGTCCCAGAGACATAAATGCTATCCATGATTCCACTGGGAGAAGATACCTGGAAGATCCACATTTGGAACTGAGAAGATACCTGCAAGATCCACATTTGGCCCTGTGCATTTCTGCCCTAGGCTAACTAATCTGTTTCCTATCACTGTGACAGACTCTATCCCTAAGTATAACAGCTTTCAGTGAGTTCTGTGAGTTCTTCTGGAGAATTATCAAACTGAAGTATGGTCTCGGGGACTATCCCTAAACTTGGGAGAGAGATATATGCAGTGGGATGGGGAGGGCACAAACATGAGAATGGCTAATTCTACCTGCAGAGGTAAAGGTTCAACCAGGTATCTGCTGAATGGAGTTTTCCAAAGATGTGTAGATATATTTACCAGATGAATGAAGTCCGAGTAAGGAGGGACATGGTGGTGGGGTAGAAGGATGTAACATGAAACACATGTGTTTGTATAAGGAACTGTAGAGCAGATCCTTGGAGAGGAGGCAGCAAAGGAAGGAAGGTAATTTATGAGGCTGGACAGATATGCTAAGCCCAGGTCATGAAGAAACTTGCATGGCAGGCTGAGAAGCCTGTAGGCAATGGGAAATCCTTGAAGCAATGCAGTTTTAGAAAGGATCACTCTGCCAGTTGTGGCAGGAGTGGATATGGTGGATGGGGAGGATTGGTGGCAGGAAACTAGGTAAGAAACTCTGGCAGTACTCCAGGATGAGAAAGACTTGAATTAAGGCCTTGGGTCATAGAGGAAATGGAGAAGAGAGAGGTGGAGTTTAAAGGATATGGTGACTCACTAGCTGTGAAAGATAAGAAATGGACAGGAATCATCAGAATACCTAGGTTCCTAGCTGGGGTGACTAAATGCTACTAACAACGACAAGGATCCCAGGAAGAGAGCACGACTGAGAGGGACTGTGGGGGAGAGTTGAGTTCAGTTTGGGACATGCCAAGTTTGAGAGGTGACTGGGAGATTGGCTGGTAAGGAGTTAGATATATAGATAGGGCTAGAGTTCATGGAAGGCATCAGCAAATACACAGTTGAAGTCAGAAAAGAGAAAGGCTGGGAAATGTCCCTTATATTTGGAAAAGAGGAGACCAGCAGTCCCTTGATGAGAGCACTCAAAAGTGGTAGGAACAGAAGTCAGATTTCTGACACGAGTGTGAAGTGAACTAGTGAAAAAGCAGTGTATTATAGACAAACTATTATCAAACACAGGGGAATTAGGATGACACCAACTCTTTGATGCAGGCATTAGAACCCAGCTTGGCTTTCTGAGTCAACAGTAAAACAACTAAGACTGCTTACTTTGCAGCAACTGGTTGAAAAGCCTAGTCTTTTCCAGGTGCTGCTGTTCCAATGGCACTTGAGATGACATAGGTGATCTCAACTAGTAGTGCTTAGCTAACTCATGCCAAGCTGGCCCTCTAGCCAAGGCAAGTGGGGTAGGCCACAAGCAATGGTATCAGCTAGGATCCTTCAGTTGCAAGCCCAGAAATCAGTTCTGACTAATTTAAGCAAGATAGAATTTACTGGGTGCTCATTGGTTTAATAGCAAGAACAAGCTCTCTACCCTTCCAAGGGCAAAATAAAATGAATTCCAGCAGATTCACTTTCTTTGTTCCTCTGCTCAGGATACAGATTCTTGGTGAGGAGTGTGTGACTGGTTCATCTTGAGTCATGAGCCTGTTTGGCTGAAGGAGGGCAGTTCCCCCAGATGACAGCTCCACCAGACCACACGCTGCATGGGGAAGAGATCATTCCACAAAAAAGAAACTGGTCACTATTCGGAAGGGTGACCAGAAAGCTAGTACCGAATCACAACAACTTATTGATGTAGCCATCTTTGAAAGAGGTGGCAGGAGGTGGTTTTACAATTCACAAGGAATACGACCAGAAGACACACCATTCAGTGATTGATCATATTGGCTCCTCCATTAAAAATAGAAAGTGCACTCCTCTGAAATACATCCTTCAAGCTATCGTTGAACAATATCAAGATGTGCTTGGCAGTAAGTTTGCCTGGTATGTTCTATGGCTCCTGCATCTCTCTCCCAAGAGTGTCCTTTTGTGGAAGTAGTCTCTCCAGACTGGCTTATTTCTGAGCAGAGCCCAGCCAAGTCTCTATTGATACTAGCTAGCATGCCCAACTCCTGAAATGATGCAGTTGGCTTGCTGAGAGCACAGACTAGTGCATTCTCCTTGGGGAGATCATGCAGCATCTAGGCAGCTGACAGCATGCTTCTTGGCAACAGGAATACAATGCTCCCATTGCAGAATTGACCCGAATTCAGAAAAGAGCGTATTGGTGTAGGCAAGCCTCAGTCTGCAGCCAGCAGGATCATTATGGGGGTGGGAAGGGTTGTCTTCCTTCTCTGATTTTTTTTTTTTTAAAGATTTTATTTATTTATTTGACAGACAGAGATCACAAGTAGGCAGAGAGGCAGGCAGAGAGAGAGGAAGGGAAGCAGGCTCCCTGCCGAGCAGAGAGCCCGATGTGGGGCTCGATCCCAGGACCCTGGGATCATGACCTGAGCCGAAGGCAGCGGCTTTAACCCACTGAGCCACCCAGGCGCCCCTTCCTTCTCTGATTTTTATAGAATCAGCTCAAGCAGCTTTGTAAGAGCCCAGCGTTGAGGCTAGTTCCACTGGTGTGCTGCATTTGTGTCATCGGGCTCCACTTAACCACAACTTCTGCCCAGATCTGTTCCCAGAATTAACACAAAGGAACCAACTGCCAGTCAAAGATCTGACCTGCATGCCTCCAATATTTCGTCCACAGGACACCAGCTAGTATTGCTGGAGTGAAATAGTGAACTCTTTTTGTCCAATAAAAGAAATCCTAGAAAGGTGGAAAGCAGTGTGAGCTGCAGATTGAGGTCACAGGAAATGGGACACATTTCCTGAAGACAGAACAGAAACGAATTGGTTGGTTTTAGACTCTATCTTCCACTGCCACTGCTGCCAAAGAACCCTAGTTTACAAATCTGAATGGATCTGGCCTGCTCAAAGTTCTTCCATGGCATAAAATCCAAAACCTGATACCCAGGCCTACCTCTCTCTCTCCAGCCTCCTCCTGGGCAGCTCCCCAGGCTTCATTTAAGCCTGAGCCATGCTGAACCTGTTTCGGGTCCCAGAGCGAGTCTGGCCTGCTCCAGAGGGAGCAGCTGCATACCCTCCAGCCTCTGTGAGAAACTCCTGCTCTCCTGTTCTCCTTGTCCCTGGAGCACTTTCAATCCAGCCCTGAGCCTCAGTCTAACTCCAATCTTCTCTATGGTTGGAGCTACTGCCCTCTGCTATCCTGCCCCAGGCTCTCTGCATCTTTCAGCCCTAAAGCGATCTTCTCACCTCCCTGCTGGTGGGTTTTTTCCCTCCACTGGACTGTTAATCCTCAAGGGCAGAGTCTGAGTCCTATCTATCTCCACAACCCCCTTTATCTACATCGCTGCTGGCCCAGCACAAGGCTTATCTTCTGGAAGGCAGCAATGTTTGTTGAAGTTGTGAATGAACTCCATTTGCATTTTATCTCTGGCATTGTCTAAACCAAAGAAAATCACACTTCTCAGAAGAGGGAACATATTCAAATACCAAGAACTGCAGTTCCTGGTAAGACCTTTTAGAAAATGACGTTAGTAACAGCAGCAACTGGAAACTCAGCAGAATGCTTAAGTGCTAAAAACAGTGAAATGGGCCAAGACTTGAACAGTCATGGTTTAGGTACCTGGGGTGGGGCGGGGGAGGGGAGGGAGGGTCAAGGTTGGGGAGGGTCATGACCAGCTAAAGTTTAAGAACCACAAACAACTTCTTTCATAAGAATTACCTATATTTACACTGTGAATATCTGGGATATACTTTTTACAGGAATTACTGCTCAAATCCAAAGACCACCCAATCTGGGAACCTCATTCAGTGGTCTGAGCCAGCATTTCTGATAGGAGATAAGCTATATCCAGCTGGAGTGGCTTTGGAAAGTCCATTCTAAAATGAAATAACCTGATGTTGTCACTATCTTCCTCCCCAGCCTTCTTTTTGGGACGAAGCACCATCCTGTGATTCCACAAGGAGCCACGCTGTTTAGTTCTCCATGAGGCTCTCTGCGGGGTCCAGGCTACGGGAAGGACTCTTCGGCTTGGGGGTGGACAGGTGTTCCAACTCATAGCACCCGTTCTCGGATGCCTTGTGTGCAACATTCTCCTTCATGCCTTCCTGGCTTCTCTTATGCTCAATAATCTGCTGGAGCTGGAGCCCGGCGTATTCCGGCTTGGTGGTCAGCGGGCCGGCTGGCATGGCTATGCCAAGAACATCTGACACCATGTAGGGGCGCAGCCAGCCCACCAGAGGAGTGCTTCCAGGGCTATAGTGGGTCTGCTTGTGGTAGAAGAGGAGTCCATCTACCTACAAAAAGGGGAAGCGAGTGACCAAAATGACTTCTGGGCCCCCCTGTTTCCAGGAGAGCCTAGGCACACAGGGGCAGCTCTAGCGGGCCAACTCCCTTTTCTGGATCACTGCCAGAGGGAGAAGAATCCTTGTTTCTCACCTGTGCACAATTTCTCTAGATGAAGAAATGGCCTAGAAAATTAAATTTTAGAAAATAAAAACATACATAGCACCTTCTTGTTTACAGGCTGCTTGCTACTTTATCCTCCTGCCCACCATTGAGGGTGTTTAAGAAAAGAGGCTAGGGCTAGTTCTGGGGTCCTCCCTAAAAACACAGTATGGGGCGGCTCGGGTGGCAGAGTCGGTTGAGTGCCTGACTCTTGGTTTCAGCTCAGGTGGTAATCTCAGAGTTGTGAGATTGAGCCCCGCATGGGGCTCCACGCTCAGTACGGTGTCAGCTTGAGATTCTCTCTTCCTTTCCCTCCCTTCCCACTTGGGCTCTCAATCTCTCTAAAATAAATAAATCTTAAAAAGAAAATAAAACAGGGGCACCTTCGGCTCAGGTCACAGTCCCAGGGTCCTGGGATGGAGCCTTACTTATATTGGGCTCCCTACTTGGTGGGTAGTCTGCTTCTCCTTCTCCCTCTGCCCCTTCCCTGGCTTGTGCTCTCTTTCTCTCTCTTGCTCACTTTCTTTCTCAAGTATACAAATAAAAATCCTTAAAAAAATTTTTTTTTAAATTTAAAAAATAAGTAAAAATAAATAAAAATAAAAACACAGTATGAAGCTGAAATTCAACTTGAGCCCGGGTCTCCTGTCCCCAGATCCCATGCATTTTTCACCACTCAGGCGTCTCTGTAATGGGGAATGTATTCCACACAGGGAACAAAGCAGGGGAACTGGACAGGCCCCTCCAAGACGCTGGACTGCTGAGCACAGGCGAAACAGGCTGTCAGGAAGCTCTGTTCCCCATGCCGTTGTTGGTTGCCACACCTCCCCCTAAATTGTCTGCGAGCTATGTTCTGGGAAACTCAGTTTTTCTCAACGGGAAGACCTCCTACAGTCCCACATTTTCTTTTCCACGATTCAGTGACTCATCTCTAAAAAGCATTTATTGTCACTGGGGCATACGGATTATAAATAAAGATGGTGTTCTTACCACCTTCTTAATTGACTCCCAGAATTGAAGGCAACTTGGCCTTTGCCATTTCCTCATTTGGGAAGCTGTGATCCTTTTTTTTCTTTTTTTAAGATTTTATTTATTTGTTTGACAGAGAGAGAGATCAGAAGTAGGCAGAGAGGCAGGCAGAGAGAGAGGAGGAAGCACGCTCCCTGCTGAGCAGAGAGCCCGATATGGGGCTCGATCCCAGGATCCTGAGACCATGACCTGAGCCTAAGGCATAGGATTAACCCACTGAAAAAGCAAAACAATATTGGGTTCAAGCAATTTCTTGTGGGTGACTAGGCAGAATTTTAAAGGGTGTGAGGGGCAAAGGAAAGTTTTTGTGCTGAGCCTGGAGACGGTAACTGCAGGTTCTAAGGATGATAAAAGACTGCTCAGGACTGAGGAGATTCTAGGGATGTGAGACCAGTGCTAAACTGGGGAAGTTCTGGACAAACTGGACAGGCTGGTCACCCTGCTGCTCTCAGCCACTGCTCAGTAAGCACCACCACCCCCAGGGACCGACCATCTGTCTTGGGAGGGACGGTAAGAGTTCATGCCCCCTTGGTCTGTCAGTCACAGAAGCCCCCAACTTTACCCACAGCTATGGCAGTCAAACAAGCGACCTGGCTCTCAGGCTCATAGCAGAAAACAGGACCTAGGAGAACAGGACCAAGAAGGACCTAGGAATGGAAGCCTTGCCCCTCCCTGTGCCCCCACCTTTCCATCTGTACAATGAAGGGTGTAGATGAGCTGTCCTCCCAGGGCCCTTCCAGCCCTGGCATTCTGACTTATCTAGTCGGGCAGAGCTGAGGCTCTGAAGGGCAGTGGCACATCTTCCCCAGGAATCAGCTTCCAGCCCTTCTCTGATGCTCTGACACAGCAAAGTCAGAGGATATCCGAAGAGTCTATGTGACCAAGATTCCCTGCGTCCTGCAGTCACATCAGAGCAGTAAGGACAACGGTGGTTACCTCAAAAGGGAAATCCATAGACAGCACCTTACACAGGCTCTCCGGAGTACAAGGGAAATTGTTTAGTCCGACAAATTTAAACTAAAATAAATTAGAGCAAAGAATTAGTATATGTTACAAATAATATTGGTTCCAGCAAGTGAAACTGTATTAAAGAAGAAAAGTTCAGTCTCATCCTTCCCTATCCACCCCCACCCTCTGAATTACTGGGTTGTTAATTCTCAACCTTGCTTCAGCCACAAGAATCACCAAGGGAACTCTTAAAAATCACTCAAGTCCAGGCCCCACCCCAAGATTCTGACTGAATTGGCCTGGGATGAGTCCCAGGCATTTTTTCTTTCTTTCTTTCTTTTTTTTCTTTAAAGCTATCCAGTTGATTCTGACACACAACCAGGATGGAGAACCACTGTCCTGTGCTAGATTTAGGGACCGTATGTTATTCTCGAAGCCATATGACAGTGCTAAGAAGGGCTAGTGCAGCTCCTTTCATATCAGCATGGATTTTTAGCCTGAACAAACAGTGTAACAAAGTGATTAGGACTAAAACTCTAAAGTCAGATTGGCTGGGTTTTACTCCCAACTTTGCATCATTTCATCTGTATATGTCTCTGCCTTCCCATCTATAAAATAGGATAATGAAAGTATCTCCCTCATAGGATCGTTGCACAGGCTCAGTGGGATAATACATGCAGAGTTCTTAGAACATTTCAGACACAGCTGCTCCCATGTTCCCCTTCCTCAATACATGTTCTTCCAGGACCTTCCTGGTAACATCACTGATGCTGAGCTGTCCTGTAATTGGTTATCCAAATGCCTTTAAAAGTGTTGTAAACAATCCAAGCAAATGCCAATCTAAAGGGCTTTGCTAATAAAATGCCCTGAACGTAGCTGTCGCATATTTAATTGCTGAGTGGGTAGCAAAGATACAGGGGCTAGCATCCTGGGCTGTGGGACCTTGGGGAAGGCAGTCCCCTCTCTGAGCTTACATCCTCATCTGTCAAATGAGGCAGCTGACTAGATGAGGTCACTCTCAGCTCAGATACAAGAACAGAAGTTCTCAAAGTGTGGTCCGTGGACTAGCAGCACCAGCAGCACTCCCCAGTGTTAGAAATGCAAATCCTCAGGCTCACCCTGACCTACTGAATCAGAAACTCTGGAGGGGAGGCCTAGGCATCTATGTTTACCCGGCCTCCAGATAGTGGTGACACATGCTACAGTTTGAGAACCACTGTACTAGAGCTCTAAAGAGCATTATTAATAAAAGCAGTTACTAGCATTTTATATCAACCCCTATTTATTGAGTGACTACCATAAGCATCATGTTAGGAGAACATGCACACTTCATATCCCTTGGTTCTTAGAACAACCCTGTAAAGCAGGGTGTTATTAACCCTATTACACAGATGGAGAAACTAAGGCCAAATGAGATTATCAACTTTAGCTAGTAATTGTTAAAGCCAAAACTGGTTCAGATGTGGAAGGCTGGTAAGCCCACATCCCTCCCATTGTGCCATGCTACCTCAACAATAAGATAATTTCATTCATAATGATTATATTTAGATAAGAGAACAATCCAAACCAATCCCCCTAAAGAATCCTACAGTCCTAACACCAGGCCTTACAGGATTGAGCTTGGTTTTCTCTCCCAGTCCTTCTTCTGGTAGCTTTGAATGCATCCAGTAGAATCGGAAATCAGTCTGCCACAGAGAAGGGAAACAGAAAGATGAAATGCTGCTCATTTCAAACTATAACATGAACAAAACTCCCCATTCTAAATAGCCACCTAATTTTTAGAGACCTAAGCCCCTCTATCATTACCCTCTTTGTTCCTTCAAATACTGCCATAAGGTCAGGAATATGTTTATAAAACCTTTGAAGGGGCGCCTGGGTGGCTCAGTGGGTTGGGCCTCTGCCTTCAGCTCAGGCCACGATCTCAGTGTCCTGGGATCGAGTCCCGCATCGGGCTCTCTGCTCAGCAGGGAGCCTGCTTCCCCTTCTCTCTGCCTGCCTCTGCATACTTGTGATTTCTCTCTGTGTCAAATAAGTAAATAAAATTAAAAAAAAAATCTTTGAAGATTTTTTTTCTTAAAACCCAGTAAGTTTTTTTTTTTTAAGGATTTTTATTTTATTTATTTGACAGACAGAGATCACAAGTAGGCGGAGAGGTAGGCAGAGAGAGAGGAGGAAGCAGGCTCCCTGATGAGCAGAGAGCACGATTCGGGGCTTGATCCCAGGACCCTGGGATCATGACCTGAGCCAAAGGCAGAGGCTTTAACCCACTGAGCCACCCATGTGCCCTGCCAGTAAGGTTTTTTAAAAGTAGTCGAGCCAACATATATCACTGAAGGCCTACTGGGTGTCAGGCTCCATGCTAAGGACTTCATGCACATCATTATTAACCCTCAACCACACTCTGAGAGTTGGATTATGATTATCTCCATTCTACAGTTGAGGACTCTGAGGCCTACAGAGATTATATCATTTCCCCACAGAAAATATAAGGTGACCCTGTACTCTAACTCCAAAGCACATTATGTTAATATCTGTTTTATTTTAATTCTGAGGATTAGAAACTACTATGTAGTTGTAACTTCTTATAAACTACTTTATTTTCTGAATTCCTGATATGTATCCTTCTGTAGCTATTAAGTGCCTTTTGTTTCTTGTACATTATTTCGCTTTTAAAAATTAAAAAAAGTCTGAGGTGCCTGGGTGGCTCAGTCATTAAACGTCTGCCTTCAGCTCAGGTCATGATCCCAGCATCCTGGAATCGAGCCCTGCATCAGGTTCCCTGTTTGGCGGGAAGACTGCTTCTCCCACTCCCACTCCCCCTGCTTGTGTTCCCTCTCTTGCTGTGTCTCTCTCTGTTAAATAAATAAAAACTTTAAAAAAAAATTTAAGAAGTCTATTCTATATATTATAGAAATACAGGTAATTTTATCTATTTTTAAGGATTTTATTTGAGAGAGAGAGTGTGTACATGTGGTGTGCACAGAAGGAGGGGGCAGGGCAGAGGGAGAAGCGGGTTCCTTGCTGAGCAGGAAGCCCAACATGAGGCTCGATCCCAGTACCCCAGGATCATGACCTGAGCCTAAGGCAGACCCTTAACCAGCTGAGCCACCCAGGCGCCCCAAAATAAAGGTAACTCTAGTAACCAAATTCACAGGTTGTGAATACATGTTACTAAATATCCTTCAGCAGAATTAAAGGAAAATATGTTTGACGCTGAATTTATGAGGTCTGAGTTTTAGGTGTGTCTCTGCACTAGAGCAAGGTACTTACCATCTGTGGCTCTCAGCTTCCCATGCCTATATGTGAGGAACGACAGCAGCACTCACCTTAGAGTGTTGTTATAAGGGCTTCAGTGAGATAGTGCTCAAACGTGCTTGGCAATGCAAGTCTTAGCTATTATTGTTAGGACAAGGCGTGTTTTCGAATTCTGTGGCACCACCACCTAGCCTTGTACTTTGGGAAACCATGCTCTGGCTCATGGCTATAGAAAGCAGCAGCCTATGGTGACAACCTGTGATTCACACTTGAGCCTGCATGAAGATGGTCCTGAAGCTTGTTAAAATGTGAGCTGACCCCAGAGTCTCAGATTCATAAGGTCTGCCAATTTGCACTTCTAACCACAGTGAGAAGGACTGTGATAAACTAATTGACAGGGAGGACAAAAAAATCACCACTAGAAAACTGAGACAATGATGTGGGAGTGTTGGGAACAGAAATGGAGTGTAAGGGGTTGACCCAGCCTCACTCCAGGGACGCGACTGTCACTCATAGGAATCGCCAATCTCAGAAAAACCTTGGGGGAAGGTGAAACTTGAGGGGACAATATTGGGGGGGGGTTCTCCTCACTTGGAAAATCTCCTTCCAGAACTGGCCCCTCAGAGATTCGAGCTGTTGTATCATACGAAGGAGGCCCTGCTGTTTTCAATGTCAGGATGTGGTTGGTGAGACAGCGGAGCTGGCTGGAGACTCTCCGATGGTGACTTAATTCCACCTTCTCTTCCTTGCGCAGCCTGCACAAGGTGGCATCCCTGTTGCCCACAGTCTTCCCTGCCAACAATCCTCCTCTACTCGGGAGAGAGGGGAGGGGGCGGCTGCAACTTCTATAAAGTCCCAGCCTACCCCTCTGCTCCTTTTCACTCTTTCCTCCCCTCAAGATTGCTGTACTTCCCTTAGTTCCTCCTACTTCTTTTTTTTTTTTTTAAACGAAGCTAATTTAAACACAAAGATACAAGGAACATTAGATAATATTCTTGATATACCACATCCTGTGCACACACAGAAGCTGGTCACGTACCAAACCCACACGCGGAGCCACTTTCCTGGGAGGAGAGGAGAAAAGAGGGGAAGACGCGAGGAGAGGACCCGTTCTTACCTGGCAATCATAAAAAGGGTGTCCCCGCCAGCACATCACATCCAGAACGTAGTAGGTCTGGTTCACCTCACTGTAAATGCAGTCCAGAATGGTGTAGTCTGGGGACACAGAGCAGAAAGTTAGTACTGGGTGCCCATTCCAATCAGACTTCATTAGGGAGAAAGTTCTTCTTTTTTTTTTTTTAAAGATTTTATTTATTTATTTGACAGAGACACAGAGAGAGAGGGAACCCAAGCAGGGCGAGTGGGAGAGGGAGACGCAGGCATCCCGAGGAGCAGGGAGCCCGATGCGGGTCCCGATCCCGGAACTCCAGGATCATGACCTAAGCCAAAGGCAGATGCTCAATGACTGAGCCACCCATGCACCCCAGGGAGAAAGTTCTCCATGGCCCTTTCTTGCTCCTGGTGCCGCTGAAGGGTGATGTGAGCAGGACAGAATGAAAGAGATCAAGGCGACCCTTAAACCAGGTGGGAATTCTAAACTTTTAGATAAACTGGGACATTTACTCATCTTAGGAAAGCTCCAATCCAAAAGCAAGCAATCTTCCATTTAATTTACATGCACTTTTGAGTTCCTATCATAGGTGGTGTGTTCTGTGGGGAATATTAACTCTAAGTAGTCGCTGCCTTTAAGGAACTTACAATCTAGGTAAAGAGATAAGATGAAAAGAACCAAGAGTGGAACTGTACCACACAAACTAAGAGCAACAGGAATTCCAGAAGAGGGAGACTAGAGAAGCAGGAAATTCTTCACAGAAGAGATAACATGGAAGAGATGTAGTTTTCCGGGATCAGAGGATTAAAACAACAGGGCAGAAGGGAGGTAGGAGGGCATTTCAGGCCAGAACACTGACCTGACATGAGGAAAGGCCTCCAGGTGAAATGAACTGGCCAGATGTGGGGAACAAGCAGGCAAGCAAGCTGACCAGAGCTAGGAGTGGGTGTAAGGAGTAGGGGAAAGACACGAGGATGGGTGAGCCAAAAGGCACGTGTGAGGCTCTCTAGAAGCTAACAGGAAAGGCTAGGCTTGGTAACAAGCACATGAAGAACCACCCAGGGAGCCTGAGCCGGCAGGGAAGAGAACAGCGTTTCAGGTCCAGCTCTGCCACTTCGATGAATGGCCGCCCGCAAGTGATTTAACCGCCATGAACTTAGTCTCCTCAGCGGAGCCTGGGTTGGAGAGGCTACGGTTAGAACAATGATAAAGGAGGAAAGGGAATTTGGCAGGAAGCCCCAGAAACAGCTCACTGTACTTTACACTCGGCATTCCAAGGGACCTCCCCCACGCAAAACTGCATGTGTCACCTTGTAATGGGTGTCCACGGGGAAGGTGTGTCAACTTTAATTCAGGGGTTTGTTGCCCAGCAGTCCTCACAGGACTGCATCTGTTCTATAACTGAGGAGGCCTGACCTTGAAGACGGCCTGAATTCAGTGGATACGACTTCCTTGAACTTGAAGGAGATGGCCCAAATCTAGAGCTACAGTTTCAAAGGTATACTTTCAAAGTGAGTCTTTAAAGCAAGTAACCAAGGACCTTCCACTGTCTTTTACTAATTACAAAACTTAATAAATAGGACACCTGGCTGGCTCAGTTGGTAGAACTTGTGACTCTTGAACTTGGGGTCAGGAGTTTGAACCCCTGTTGAGTGTAGAGATTACTTTAAAATATATATTTCTAAACATACAAACAAACTGAATAAATAGATAATTTTATGTAGGTACCTTTTGTTGTTGTTGAGTTTCGCCTGTTGCCCCCTGGCAGAAGGGAAGAAAACCTGTTGACACAGTAACCACTCTTGGTGTAGGCGCTGGTAGAACCCTGTGTGGAAAGTTACCATTCCCATTAGGCGTCAAGGTCTCCTCACCCTCTGCTTCCACAGTCTGCAGGGGTGTCATTGGCCCAAAGACGGCTCTCAACTTAGCCCTCCTGCAGGAAAGTGTTTCAAAACCCATGCCAGACCCAGTGGCTGCAAGAGATAGGGAACTCGAAGCACAGGTGAACTTCTCGGGCCCCCTCCCTCCTCGGGAGCTTTGTACCCTCACTTTGCTGTTGCTCATTAAACCTTGCTTTGCTGCCCACTACTCTGTCTGGTCTACCTCTTCATTCTTCAAAGAGGTGTGACCAAGAACCACAGGCACTGACGGAGAAAAAAGTCCTAAAACATTTATGGGGGCTCGTCTGGGATCTGCACCATTGTTAAGGACAACTAACAGATAAAGGTCATCAAACTCTGAAAAGTGGTTCAGATGGAGGCTCACATGGAGGTCAAACCAGACATTTACAGAGGACCTCTTGATAGATCCGGACAAGAGGAATCCTGACAGCCGCCCCATCCAACACCCTGACCAGCAGGAAGTAGCTTTGAATGGTCGCCACCCTTCTTTTTTTTTTTTTTTTTTAAAGATTTTATTTATTTATTTGACAGACGGAGATCACAAGTAGGCAGAGAAACAGGCAAAGAGAGAGGAGGAAGCAGGCTCCCTGCTGAGCAGAGAGCCCGATGCAGGGCTCGATGCGGGGCTCGATGTGGGGGCTCGATGCGGGGGCTCGATCCCAGGACCCTGGGATCATGACCTGAGCCCAAGGCAGAGGCTTTAACCCACTGAGCCACCCAGGTGCCCCAAGGAAACCACTCTTGAAAGGATCTTACACCACCCTGGAAGGAGCTCTCCACCCTTTCCCATGTTTGGATGACCGGCGCAGGGAGGGTTAATCAGATGAAAACAGCCCGCTAACAAGCCTATAAAAACCCTTGGACTGGGGCGCCTGGGTGGCTCAGTGGGTTAAAACCCTTGGACTTAGAAACCCCAGTGGCAACCCTCTCGGGCCGCCTTCCTCCTTGGGAGCTTTGTGTTCTCACTTTGCTATGCTCAATAAACCTTGCTTTGATGCTCACCAAAAAAAAAAAAAAAAAAAAAAGGAACACAAAGTGCAAAGAATCCCTCCCGCCATAGACCAGGCATGCTGGGATAGGGAAGAGGCAGCGACTCACCCTGGAGGCCACAATCAGGGCTCTTTTTCCAACAGGGCACACGACCACAATCCATTCCTGCCCCAAATCCGAAGGGACGTCAATTAACCACTCAGACAGCATCAACTAGGAACACAAAAAAAGGCATTAAAAATCATCAGGGGGGGCACCTGGGTGGCTCAGTGGGTTAAGCCTCTGCCTTCAGCTTAGGTCATGATCTCAGGGTCCTGGGATTGAGCTCTGCATCGGGCTCTATGCTCAGTGGGGAGCCTGTTTCCCCCTCTCTCTGCCTGCCTCTCTCCCTACATGTGATCTCTGTTTGTCAAATAAATAAATAAAATTTAAAAAAAAATTATCAGTGATGGGGTACCTGGCTGGCTCAGTCAGTAGAGTCTGTGACTCTTGATCTCGGGGTTGTGAATTTGAGCGACATGCTGGGTAGAGAGGTTACTTAGAAAAATTAAACACTAGGGGCGCTTGGGTGGCTCAGTGGGTTAATGCCTCTGCCTTTGGCTCTGGCCATGATCCTGGGGTCCTGGGATCAAGCCCTGCATTGGGCTCTCTGCTCAGCAGGGAGCCTGCTTCCCTTCCTCTCTCTCTGCCTGCGTCTCTGCCTACTTGTGACCTCTGTCTGTCAAATAAATAAATAAAATCTTTTAAAAAATTTAAAAAAAATTAAACACTAAAAGAAGAAAATCAACAGAGGTGTGCTGCTGCAATGTTTGCAATGACAAAGAATTCACACCCTATATGTATAGTGAAAATACACACAAGGCTGACTGTAGACCTCTGCCCCACTTGCTCTTAGTTGACTTGTCTGAGCTGATGGGATAGAGGCCACTCACTGTGAGCTTCAACTTCTCCCCTTATCTTCATTTCCTGCATCTATACCCATTCTTTCTACGTTGCCTCCTATGTCTGGGTGATGGGACCTTCTTCCTCCCCTTACTTTGTCTGTCCACCTGCCGTTCTCATAACTATTCTGTTCCAGAGGCTACACCTCAGAGATGAATGAGGTCCCTGACCTTGAGATGCTCTTAATCTAGATCATCATTTCCGAAACTGGTGACCCCAAATACTGTACAAAGAATGTTGGGAAATCTGCCTTAAGGAAGGGGGAGATGAAGAATGAAATCTTGCTATTTGCAATGACATGGATGGAGCTAGAGTGTATAATGCTAAGTGAAATAAGTCAGAGAAAGACAAATACCATATGATCTCACTCATATGTAGAATTAAAAAAAAAGAGAGAACATATGGGAAGGGGGAAAAGAAGAAAAGGAGAGAGGGAAACAAGCCAGAAGTGACTTTTTTTTTTTTAAGATTTTATTTATTTGACAGAGAGAGAGACAGCCAAAGAGGGAACACAAGCAGGGGGAGTAGAAGAGGGAGAAGCAGGTACCCCGCAGAGCAGGGAGCCAGATGCAGGGTTTAATTCCAGGACCCTGGGATCATGACCTGAGCTGAAGGCAGACACTTAGCAACTGAGCCGCCCAGGTGCCCCATCCATAATTGACTCTTAATGACAGAGAACAAACTGAGGGATGACGGAGGGAGGTGGGTGGGGGATGGGCTAGATGGGTGATGGGTATTAGGGAGGGCACCTGTGATGAGCACTGGGTGCTACATGGAAGTGACGAATCACTGAATTCTACTCCAGAAACCAAAATTGCACTGTGTGCTAACAAAATTTAAATTAAAAAAAAAAGGGGGGATGGTGAGGGTGTTGAAATGAATTTTGCAAAGATTAACTCATGGCTCACAATTCCTCCCATCTCCACAGAAACCAGCCATCACTGAATCGCCCCCACGGAATCTTTCATCTCTCCTTCCCCTTGGCCCACAAATTGCTCACGTCCTAATCTTCAAAAACAAAACAAAAATGAAAACCTTTTGTCACTCTGTGTTTCTGTTAAACTATCCCACTTTGTCCTTCTTAAAACAACTTCATATTTCTAGATGCTGCCCTCCCCCGCACCCTGACATCCTTAGTCCAGACCTGCTACCCCGAAGCCCTGCCAGAGGCCGTCAGTGACCTGCTTGCTGCCAAGTGTCTCTCTTCCCTTCCCTCCCCCTTACCCACCCCCTTCCACTCCTCATGTGACGCTGCCGGTCACCACATCCTCATTCTCCTTGACACATGTTCCCTTGGCCATGTGAGCCAGTGCTATTCTTTTTTTTCCCTCCAAACACTCCTCCACACACTCCCCCAAAACACGCAGAGAATCTTCAGGAGGCTGTTTTAGGTTCCCCTTTTCTTTTCTCTTAGATGTTATCTGCTTGGGGCTGGTTGTATCTACTTCTGCATCCTCACCTGCTACTTCTGAGAGGACACCCCCAATTCTCCTTCTATTTCTCTCTCTCTCTCTCTTTCTTTTCTTAAGTACTCTACACCCAACATGGGGCACAAACTCACGACCCCGAGGTCAAGAGTTGCACGCTCCACCGACTGAGCCAGCCAGGTACCCCAATTCTCCCGCTTTTTCATCTCCTGAATGCTTTCCTTTCCTCCAGACCTGTATTTCCAGCCATCCACATGGTATTTCTTTCTCTGCTTGCTCTCTCTATACCTTAACTCAGAGTCCCCAAAACAGGATTCATGGCCTTCAGTCGCCCAAGTACTTCCCATCCCTGAAACTCCCCACCTTCTCCTTCTGTACCCTGTAGCCCTGTTAATGGTAATACCATTCTTTGTTACCAAATCTCATTTTTAAAAAAGATTTTATTTACTTATTTGTCAGAGAGAGAGAGAGAGAGTGCAAGAGCACGCACAAGCAGGGGGAACCATAGGCAGAGGGAGAAGAAGGCTCCCGGCTGAGCAAGGAGCCAGATGTGGGACTTGATCCCAGGACCATGGGATCATGACCTGAGCCGAAGACAGACGCTTAACTGACTGAGCCACCCAGGCATTCCTCTGTTACTGAATCTTAAACTAAACATAGTCAATGTGTCCTTAAAGAATGGTAGTGATACAACACCAAAAGCACAGGTGACAAAACAAGGGATAGATAAATAAGACTACATCAAAATTTAAAACTTTAGTGTCGCTGCTGATACCATCAAGAAAGTAAAGAGACAACCCACAGAATGGGAGAAAATATTGCAAATTATCTACCTGATAAGAGACTTGTATCTAGAATATATAAAGAACTCTTAACACTTAATAATAAAAGACAACCCAATTAAAAGATGGGCATAGGTAGTTGGGGTGCCTGGGTGGCTCAGTGGGTTAAAGCCTCTGCCTTTGGCTCGGGTCATGATCTCAGGGTCCTGGGATCGAGCCCCACATTGGGCTGTCTGCTCAGCAAGGGGCCTGCTTCCCTTCCTCTCTCTCTGCCTGCCTCTCTGCCTACTTGTGATCTCTCTCTCTGTCAAATAAATAAATAAATAAAATCTTAAAAAAAAAAAGAAAAAGATGCGCATAGAGGGGCGCCTTGAGTGGCTCACTTGGTCATGCGTCTGACTCTTGATTTTGGCTCAGGTTATGATCTCAGGGTCATTAGACTGAGCCCAGTAAGGAGTCTGTTTAAGATTCTCTCTCTCTCCCCCTCTGACCCTCCTCTCTCTTTCTTTCTCTTCCCCTGTCCCCCTCACTTAAGAAAACAAAAAAGGGCATAGACATTTCTCCAAAGAAGATATACGAATGGTTAATAAACACATGAAAATATGCTCAATATCATTAGTCCATAAGGAAATGGAAATCAAAACCATGAGACACACAGGGCACCTGGGTGGCTCAGCTGTTGGGCATCTGCCTTTGGCTCAGGTCATGATCCCAGGGTCCTGGGCTCGAGCCCTGCTTCCGGCTCCCTGCTTCTCCCTCTCCCACTCACCCTGCTTGTGTCCCCTCTCTTGCTGTGTCTTTCTGTGTCAAATAAATAAATAAAATCTTGAAAAAACAAACAAACCATGAGACACCACTTCATACCCTCCAGGATGGCTATACTCAAAGGAATGGGCAACAAGAAGCATTGGCAGAGATGTGGAGATGCTGGAGCCCTGATCCACTGTTGGCGGGGATGTAAAACACTCTAGTTGCTCTGCAAAACAGTCTGGCAGCTCCTCAAAATGTTAAACATAGAATGACCATACGCCCTAGGAATTCCATTCCCAGGTATATACCCAAGAGAAATGAAAACATATCCATGCAAAAACTTGTTCGTGACTATCCACGGCAGCATTATTATTCACAACAGCCAGAAAGTGGGAGCAACTCAAATGCCACCAACTGATGGGTAGACCAGCCAAATGCGGGGGATCCGGACAACAGAACATTATCTGGGAATAAAAAGAAATGAAGTTCTCACACACGTTCCAACACAGATGAACTTGAAAAACCTTATGCTAAATGAAAGAAACCAGACACAAAGAGCACATCTCATATGATTCTATTTATAGGAAATGTCCAGAAGAGGTGAATCCAGAGAGACAGAAAGTAGATGACTGAGTGCTAAGGGCTGGGGGAAAGGATGAATGGGAGTTGACTGCTGATGGTATGAGGGTCCTTTTGGGGTGATGAAATTGTTCTGGAATTAGAGAGTGGCAATGGTTGCACAGTTCTGTGATGACACCAAAATACACTGAATTGTACCCTGTAAATGTGTGAATTGTATGGTATGTTAATTTATCTCGACACGGCTGTCGAAAAAAATGGTAGCTAACATTTATGGGGCATTTATTACGGGCTCTGGGCTAGGTATTTAGGGTATACTATTTGTTCCAATCCTTCTAACAATCCTGTGAAATAGTACTGTAACTATCCCCACTCTACAGATAAGAAACCAAGACTTAGAGCCATTAAGTGACTTGCTCAAGGTCAACAAAGAGCCTAACTTTGAGGTCAGGGGGACGTGACTTTAAAGCTTAAATACTTAACCACGTATCACACTGCCTCTTCTATCCGATCCACTGTTAAACTCTATCCATTCATCCTGGCGACACTTCTCACACTCATGACCTCATTTCCTTCACACCTTCACTGCCCTCAGCACCAGCAGCAGATGGTTTAGCAAAGCTAAGCAACCTACTCCAGCCTCTCTCTTCTAGGCCCTCCTCTACACAGACATGCGTGTCATACAAAGTCCCAACTCTGTCCCTGGCTCAAAAATTCTCAGAGGTTCCCCATAATTTAAAACACAGTCTACACTCCCGCAGATGTTTCTGCTGTATTCCTTCCCACAGCGCTGTGCTGCTCCATCTTCACTGGCCTGCACTGCTCTCTGCACACAGTATACTCCTCCCACCTCGGGGCTCTTGCTCAGCCTCTTCTTGCTGCCTGGAAGGCCCTGGCATGCTCTGCACCTCTGCCTTTCAATGTCTTACCTCCTCTTGGTGTGCCTGGGGGGCTCAGTGGGTTAAGTGGCTGTCTTTGGCTCAGGTTATGATCCCGGGGTCCTGGGATGAGCCCTGCCCCTGTGTCGGGCTTCCCTGCTCAGTGGGGAGTCTGCTTTTCCCTCTGCCTCTCCCCCTGCTCATGTATACACTCTCTCCCTCTCTCAAATAAATAAATAAAATCTTTAAAAAAGAAAAAAGCTAGGGGCGCCTGGGTGGCTCAGTGGGTTGAGCCGCTGCCTTCGGCTCGGGTCGTGGTCTCGGAGTCCTGGGATCGAGCCCCGCATCGGGCTCTCTGCTCAGCAGGGAGCCTGCTTCCTCCTCTCTCTCTGTCTGCCTCTCTGCCTGCTTGTGATCTCTCTGTCAAATAAATAAATGAAATCTTTAAAAAAAAAAAGAAAAAAAAAAAAAAAAGAAAAAAGAAAAAAGCTGGGGCACCTGGGTGGCTCAGTGGGTTAAGCCTCTGCCTTCGTTTGGCTCAGGTCATGGTCTTGGGGTCCTGGGATTGAGCCCCACATTGGGCTCTCTGCTCAGCAGGGAGCCTGCCTCCCCCCTCTCCCTCTGCCTGCCTCTCTGACTCTTTGTCATCTCTCTCTCTGTCAAATAAATAAATAAAATCTTTAAAAAAAAAAAAAAGGAAAAAGCTACCTCCTCTTTCAATAACCTTTTTTTTTTTTTTAAAGATTTTATTTATTTATTTGAAACAGAGAGAGAGATCACAAGTATGCAGAGAGGCAGGCATAGAGAGAGAGAAGAGAAAGCAGGCTCCCCGCTGAGCAGAGAGCCCGATGCGGGCCTCGATCCCAGGACCCTGAGATCATGACCTGAGCCGAAGGCAGAGGCTTAACCCACTGAGCCACCCAGGCGCCCTCAATAACCTTTTCCTGATTTCATAACCTTGCTTCCTTCCTTGCTGTTAGCTAATCTCACTTTCTTACGGCAAAAACCATAATCTCCACTTATTCCAGTACAGGACCCTTGTCCATCTTCCCACACATAGTCTAGCTTAATACAGAGCAGGGCCTTCAACAATGCTTGCTGAACAGAACGGAACTGTACTTTATCATAGAAGATGTTACTGTGCTGTATCGGGGACACAGAAAGAAGATGGGAGCGGGTGTACCCAGAAACCATATTCTTTTTTTTTTTTTTTTAAGATTTTATTTATTTATTCGGCAGGGGTGGTGGAAGAGAACAAGCAGGGGGAGCGGCAGGCATAAGGAGAGGGAGAAGCAGGCTCCCTCCTGGGCAGAGAGCCAGATGCAGGGCTCGATCCCAGGAACCTGGGACCATAAGGTGAGCGGAAGGCAGACACTTAACTGACTGAACCACCCAGGCACCCCCAGAAACCATATCTTAAGGTGGGACAGGATTTTGAGCCGACAAGATATAGGTATAGAGAGAAGAATATAATAGCAAGGTAGAGCCCTGACTCCACATGGACTCATCCCCTGCCTTCTGGAATACCTGGGCACCATGGGGTACTGAACGGTCTCCATGCCTGCTTCCCCTGTGGCTCCACAAACCACACTGGTTTCTTTCTGCAACCAACAGGCCACTTAGTCAAGTTTGTTATTGTCATCTATTGTTTCATGGCCTCAACCTCATGTAGGCCAACTGGCAGGCCTGGCGTGGCTGGCCAGGTGCCCCATATTCAAGGGCAGCTGTCCTCCCCACCTTCCACCATCTGAATGTGAAGATCCAAGACTGACATGTTAGTCTACTGCTCAGGAAAGACCCATAACCTAGGAGGTGGGGTGGGCACAGTGCTAGCCTGGTCAGGCCCGATCTAGAGCTGCCCTACAATGACCACTAAGAAATGTTAAGTGCATGGACTCTGTTAGTGTAGCAATAGCCCAGTGGCTTTCTGCAGTGGCATTGGGTAAATGTTCTCAAACCCAGCACCCCAGCCTCCCTCTGTGACAAGCGCCTTCCCCGACCCCATTACCACATGGCACCGGAGCCATTTCTTCTCTTAGTCCATATACCTGATGCACATAACCAGCCTCTTTGCAGTCCCCTATTCCTTCTTCCTGTCTCCTCCTCTCTTTATGGCAACATTTGCTTCGGTGGGGCTGGACCTGGGCCTCACCTTCCCTGGACTACTCACTTGATTAGCATAGCGTTTTGGTAACTTCTTGCCAGTGTCAATGTCCATCTCTTCATCATCTTTCTTATCTTCCTCTTCCTCACTCTCCATCCCTGTCCAGTCATCTTCAGCCAGTCTTCTGGCATGATTCACGTAATCTAGCCGCTTACTGGAGAAAAGAAGGCACAAGGACAGGCCTTTTATGTCTCCTTGGAAGACCCCATACAATGTGACAATTTTAGTTTAACTCAAGGGTTTTAAGTTCAGGAGCAGCCTGGGGATTCTAGTGGAAGAGATGGTAGAATTTCCTTTGTAATGCTAAACTAGCCCCCTCTGAGTGCACTCAGCCTTCCTCAGAGTATCCTAAAAACAGAGTAACATGTTGAAAGGAATTTTCAAGATTCACTAGCTGGAAAGGCTGACCCTGCTCCTGCACACACCATTCCAGATTCTCATCTCTACTCCCCCCTTAGAGCTGACACTTTCCTGCCTGGCAGGCATCTTATCCAAAGGCTCCCGGTAATTAAAGAGAGGAGTCACTGAGATGTGAGGAGTTTCCAAGGTATACAGCTTTCTTTCTTTCTTTTTTACTTATTTATTTTAAAAAAATATTTTATTTATTTATTTGACAGAAAGAGAGAGTGAGCGAGTACATAAACAGGGGGAGCAGCAGATGGAGAGAAGTAGGCTCTCTGTTGATCAGGGAGTCCAACATGGGGCTTGATCCCAGGTCCCTGGGATCATGACCTGAGCTGAAGGCAGATGCTTAACCAACTGAGCCACCCAGGTGCCCCTCTTTCTTTATTTTTCAAAGATGTATTTATTTATTTGAGAGAGAAAGAGAGAGAGAGAGAGAGAATGTGTGTGCATGTGGGGGGAGCAGAGGGAGAGAGACTCGCAAGCAGACTCCCCACTGAGCATGGAGCCCAACCCTGAGATCTTGACTCATAACCTGAGCCAAAATCAAGAATGGGAGCTTACCGGATTAAGCCACCGAAGTGCCCCTAATTTATATGGCTTTCTAAGGAGCTGCCAGGCCTTCTTTCAGCTCCTTTTTTTTTTTTTTTTTTAAAGATTTTATTTATTTGGGGCACCTGGGTGGCTTAGTGGGTTAAAGCCTCTGCCTTCAGCTCAGGTCATGATCCCAAGGTCCTAGGATCAAGCCCCGCATCGGGCTCTCTGCTCAGCAGGGAGCCTGCTTTCTCCTCTCTCTCTCTGCCTGCTTCTCTGACTACTTGTGATCTCTGTCAAATAAATAAATAAAATCTTAAAAAAAAAAAAAAAAAAAGAGTCTGCCTTTGGCTGAGGTCATGATCCCAGGGTCCTGGGATTGAGCCCCACATTGGTCTCTCTGCTCAGCAGGGAGCCTGGTTCTCCCTCTCCCTCTCTCAAATAAAAAAAAATTTTAAAAATATTTGAGAGAGAGAGAGAAGGAACGAGACGGGGAGGGGCTGAGGGAGCCGCAGACTCCCAGTGGAGCAGGGAGCCTGATGTGGGACTTGATCCAAGGCCCCTGGGATCATGACCTGAGCCAAAGGCAGACACTTAACCAACGAAGCCACCCAGGTGTGCCCTTCCTCCAGTTCTTATCTGACTTTCATAACAGGCCTCTTAGTTTATGATTTAATATTTTTTTATTAAAGATTTTATTTATTTAGGGGTGCCTAAAAAGACAGAGAGTGCACAATAGGGGGAGGGGCAGAAGGAGAGGGACAAGCAGACTTTCTGCCGAGCAGGATGGTACTGATACAGAATCTCTGAAAAAAAAAACGCCGTTAAATAAAATGTGCAGAACTGTGTATTGTATGCTGCCTCTGTTTTAAAAAAATGGCATATACACGTACAACCACACACTTGCTCATATCTGCACAGAATATCTTTGGAAAGATACAAAAGAAACTAATAATATGGGAGAGGAACTGAATGGCCAGAGGACAGAATTGGGAGGGAGACTTTTATTTTCTTAATTTTTTTTTGTTGAGTACAGTTGACGCATAAGGTTACATTAGTTTCCAGTGTACATACAATGATGCAACTTCTCTCTGTTATCTCTGGTGCTCACCACAAGTGTAGCTACCATCTATCACCATACATTATTAAATATCATTGACTGTATTCCCTACACTGTGCCTTTTATTTCCAAGACTCATTCATTCTGTAACTGGAGGCCTGCCTCTCCCACCGCCTTTGCCCATTGTGCCCATCCTTCTACCCCCTCCCCTCTGGCAGCCACAGATTTGTTCTCTGTGTTTACAGTCTGATTCTACTTTTTGTTTGTTTATTTAATTGTTTTATTTTTCAGAGTCCACATATGAGCGAAATCATATTCAGTCTGACTTATTTCACTTAGCATCATACTGGGATGGAGACTTTTCACCATATACTCGTACAAATTTTGAATTTTGAATCGGAATACATACAATCAATGTGTTACCTATTCCAAAATAATTAATTATAATATTTAAACAACAGAGGTGAGGGTGGGGAGTGGGGGAGGTGATCTGAGAATGTAATCTACAAGCAACCCAGAGGCCACAGGGAACCATTTCTGCTAAATACAGCTAATGACGCAGCACTGGGCAGAATGCAGATCATAGAGAAACTGTGCAGCTGTTAATAGTTCCTTCGAATCCTCAATTCCTTATGACCAAGAGGCTCATGTTGTACACAGGAAAAATGGACAGGGCCTGCCTTCAGAGCAGCCCAGCCTCAAACTCTCCTATCCTGCTCTCTTTGCCTGCTTGCTCATCTTGGCACTGAGAATTCAGTGTATGGAAGACATTTCCTCAGATTCCCTGTGGAATTATTTGTACTGAACTCTCAAGGGCTCCACAGAAACATTTGGGCTGAAGGCAGACAGGAAGACCACACCAATGCCAGGATTCAGAGTGCAGAAGCCACACGGGGAATGTGGGGAGTGGAAGTCTGGGCGTGGCTTTCACAAGTCCCTAAATCGCAAAGCTCGGTACTGCTGCCAGGAAAAAAAGAAAAATTTAACCAAATAAGTGAGCTTTTGCTTTCAAATTTCAGTATCTGCCGATGTTTCCATCTTTTCCTAAGCTTTCAGTGTACATGTCTACCTCTGCCAGGATTTTTGCCTCCCAACTTCATGGGCAAGATGTATGTACAAAGGGGCTACTTTGAAAAAACCAGACCTAGAGCTTCCTGGTTGGCTCCCAGCTCCTAACCTGAAGAAAGAGGCCAAAGAGTTAAAGCATCCCTTACGATTTCTGCAGTTCCAACAACCGACGGCGCCGTTCATTCTGCTCTAAGGAACTGTGCTTGGACTTGTACTGGGACAGGCGGGGGTGTGGGGCAGCTGTGCTGTTCAGATCTTGAGACACAGAAAAGCTACTAGCCAGGGCTTGACTCAGCTCTTCCATCTTCCCTACAAAGAAAAACATAAGAAAATGGTTCATTGATTTCATATCACCTCCTGTGTACAGGCAGTTATGATGTAACATGATGGCTGTATTCCTAAACAAAACTCACTTAATCCAAAATCACAACTGTTTCTATGGAGAAAAAGGAAGTTAAAGGGTAAATGAGTTATATAGGAGCAATAGCATTATTTCCTGCAGATACTTCAATAACAATCATCTTGATAGCTCTCAGTGAACATGTATATATCTACAGGGCACCTGGGCTGCTCAGTTTGCTCCAGGATCGAGTCCCTGAGTAAGGCTCCCACCCTTTGGGGAGCCTGCTTCTCCCTCTAACATGCCTCCTTCTTTTTTTAAAGATTTTATTTATTTATTTGAGAGAGAGACAGTGAGAGAGAGCATGAACTAAGAGAAGGTCAGAGGGAGAAGCAGACTCCCCATGGAGCTGGGAGCCTGATGTGGGACTCGATCCCGGAACTCCGGGATCATGACCTAAGCCAAAGGCAGTCGTCCAACCAACTGAGCCACCCAGGCGTCCCAACATGCCTCCTTCTCATGCTGTCTCTCTCTCACTCACTCTCTGTCTCAAATAAATAAAAATCGGGGCGCCTGGGTGGCTCAGTGGGTTAAGCCGCTGCCTTCGGCTCAGGTCATGATCTCAGAGTCCTGGGATCGAGCCCCGAATCGGGCTCTCTGCTCAGCAGGGAGCCTGCTTCCTCCTCTCTCTCTGCCTGCCTCTCTGCCTGCTTGTGATCTCTCTGTCAAATAAATAAATAAAATCTTTAAAAATAAATAAATAAATAAATAAATAAATAAAAATCTTTGAAAAAAGATATATATTTACATATCGAGCACTAAGCAAGCTCACCCTGTGATTGAATCTAGCTTTTGCTTTGTCATTCATTACCAGCAGCCCTGTCACTAATTCCGTCTTACCATCATTACTATCTAGTGATATGATCAAGTGTCTAATTTTTTCCTGAATAGTTCTAAATAGCCATTACTCAAAAACTAATATAAGTTATTTTTAATGCATATATTTTATCTTGTAAAAGATTTTATTTATTTATTTGACAGAGAGAGAGAGAACACAAGTAGGGGGAGCAGCAGGCAGAGGGAGAGGGTGAAGCGGGCTTCCTGCTCAGCAGGGAGCCCCATATGGGGCTCGATCCCAGGACCCTGGGATCATGACCTGAGCTGAAGGCAGACTCTCAACCAAATGAGCCACCCAGATGCCTGCATTTTATTTTTTAAAGTACTATGCCTAATGTGGGGCTTGAATTCACAACCCTAAGATCAAGAATCACATGCTCCACCAACTGGCCGGCCAAGTGACCCCTCTAATATAACTTTCTTTTTTTTTTTTTTTTTTTTTAAAGATTTTATTTATTTATTTGACAGAGAGACATCACAAGTAGACGGAGAGGCAGGCAGAGAGAGAGAGAGAGAGGGAAGCAGGCTTCCCGCTGAGCAGAGAGCCCAATGCGGGACTCGATCCCAGGACCCTGAGATCATGACCTGAGCCGAAGGCAGCGGCTTAACCCACTGAGCCACCCAGGCGCCCCTAATATAACTTTCTGATGCAAATTTTATCCATAATTGTTTGACTCTCTAATAAAAGCCAACTTACAGTAAGAAAATTTAGCCAGCCCTGGGGCCCCTAGAGCAAGATAAGGGGAGCCCAAAACCCAAACCTGGCAGTTATTTTCTCATTTTATAGTTTGTTTTGTTTGTTTGGGGGGGGGGCAAAAGGAGGTTTCAGGGCTACCCATGTAGGGCTCACTTGGAAGAGAGAGGTTGCCTACCAATTAACACCAAGGAGTGTGAAAGGCTGACCTGTGGTACATTTGGGAGATGGAGTAGATTGGAGACAGAGTACCCAGGTGTGCCCTAAAGAATGAGAATGGAGAGAAAAAGACAAATTCACACTTCACTCACTCTCTGTGAATGAAGGTACAGGAGCTTGACTATGGGTTAAAGGTATGCCTCTGAGTGTAAGAAACAGGAATATTCAGGAGAAATCTGGCAAAGCCAGGTGGGTCTAACCCTTCAGGTTAGGTCTAGTATAAACCAGAGGGCACCTCCAGTGCTTAAACTGCACCCCAGGCCAGGTCCCACTGCTCTGAGCACCAAAACCAACAGGTTCATTCCAGAGCCTCCATAGTTAAAAACAATTCTATGGGCCTCTACTTGGCAATGAATTACTTTCCATTGCACATTTGAAGATCAGATTTTTCCCCTAATTTGCAGCATCTTTTTTTTTTAAACTTGAAAGAAACTTTAAAAAGATTTGTGGTTCAAACCCATGACATAAAGTTTACCATCTTAACCATTTTTAAGTTACAGTTCAGTAGTTGTTGTGCAACCGATTTCCAGAACTCTTCTCATCTTGCAAAACTGAACCTCTATACCCATTCAATATAAAAGGAACTTTTTTGTTTTTAAACTTAAGATTGACATATTACAGGTATGGATTTGAGGCGAATCTTAACATATGTGTAATGCAACCAGGGTGGCCATTTGTGGTTGAGGCTGGGTGACTAGAACTTGGATCCATATGGTATGCTATTTTCCGTGTTTTATTGACTTTTATAGAAGTCTAAACACTTCCATAATACAATCTTTTAAAAAATTAATTATGTCTTCGGCTTACCAAAGTGATGCCCACATCTAAAATACACTTACTAGGTCGTATCTCGCTTTATCTCGGTGTGGCCTCCCGTTCTGACAAGAATCACAAAATCATTAAACATGCCTTGGATACTGGGGCGGTCGTCTGTACCTTTATGGCTGTTCTTGGCTGGCTCCTACTCTTTCAACCCATTCCCCGGATGGTCCTGCCTCCAGGAGTTCTGACCTCATCCTGGGCGGTCTCGTCCAGACCCACGCAAGTCCCCTGCCGCCTCCTCCTCCCCTCCCACTCCTCAGTCCGAGATTGAGGCCTCCTCTGAGGCTTTCGCCAGGCTTCAGCCCCCAGGCCTCTACCTGAGCCACTCGGTTGTCCTCCACGCCACAGCCCCGCATTACCTTTCTCTAGGGACGAGGTCCCATAGGCTACGCATGATTCGCCCCTCCCCCACAAAAACTACCTGAGCGGTCCTGGCCCGAAAGTCTGGAACAGAAAAGGAGCAGCGCGCCCAAGACAAGCCCGGGCCTGGCTCTACCTCTCCACGGGACACCTCGGAAGGCCGGGGGTGCTAGCAAGGAACCGAGAAGCAATTCGGCAGCCGGAGGGGCCCAGGCTCGAACCCAGGATTCACCCCTCGGAGGTGACAGTTCCAGGAGCCGCGGCCGCGCTGCCGGGGGCCGACCAATCAGCTGTCCAGAGAGAGCCGGGCCCGCCCCCTGGGCCGCAGCAGCGCCGCCTGGCCCACCAGCCACGCGCCCGGAGTTTCCGGTTCCGCCCACCGCCGTGTATGCTGGTAGTGCAGCCGCAGTCCGCTAGCTCGCGGGCAGTGATTTCCGCCTTCAGTGGCTGGCCTGTTCTCGGTCGGCCGCAGCGGGGGTCCACAGGCTCTAGTGGTGCACTGTCCGGAACCGTTCCTTCGAGGTGGCTTGGCCGGGCCGAGGCTTCACTCCTGAGCTCAAGCTCCTCGGGGCTCCTCCTTTTGTCAGTTGGAGGAACCCCGATTCAAAGCCCTCCGGCCCCGGGTCCTGAAGCTTGCCCCAGATGCACCCAGGCTTTAGGCGTACACCAGCAGTCCGCGCTCTCTCCTGTGCTTGTGCTTTTTTGTACGGGCACTGCCAGTTGCCTGAATGACACCCTCTCTCCGTCGACTCCTCACACCCCCAAGTCTCAGTGAGACATTGCCGCCGCATTCGCTCTGGCTGCACGGGCCACATACCTCCATTCCAGCCCATCTGCTCCGTTTGCGAGTCTTTCTTACTCGGCTGTGGGCTTGGTACCTGGCTTGGGGACCTGGCTTGATTCCTGCTTAGCGGAGACTGCGTGCAGCACAAAACAAGGCACGCAGTAGATCTTGGTAAAGAAATGACTGAATGACTGCAAGGGGTGGAGAGGAAGCTGCCGAGATATAGTTAGGAGAGCTAATCAAATTAGAGTGCAGCTTCCTGGAGGGAGGGGACTGGTGAGATGCAAACTAAAAATATGACAGCCATTTATTGAATGCTGGACACTGCTTCACCTGCATTATCTCCTTTAATCTTCATACAACTCAAGGAAGTAAACTGAAGCTCAGAGAGGTTAAGTACTTGTCCAAAGCCACACAGCTTTCAAGCCAAACATTTGAATTTGTGAATGTTTGACTTATGGAGAAATTGGGTATTAGTATACTACAGAAAATACACAAAGCTGGCACATTTTGAGTCAAAGGAATGCCAAGATGTATACTTGCTGCATATTTTAAATACCTAACACCATCCATTTGGACTGAAAAGAATAGGAGATCCGACTGGCACAGAGGGTAAAGGGTACTTAGGGCCCTGGAAGGTCCAATTTTTTGGACCTTAGAATTTATGTAGCTGAGTTGTCTTTCAGTAGTTGGGCTGAGCAAAGCTGTGCACTAGGTTATTTATTTGGTGTATTCTCAAATAATAGCTCATGTTTGTCTGGCTTATAAGATGGACAAAGAAAAGCCCAGGGCCAGACTTCACTAGGGAACTTTAACATCAGGATGTTAAGTATTCTGTGTCCCGGATCCACCATTCTCTACTCATGACCATGGAGTTTATACCAAGTTGTCGGAACTGCACAGAAAAGAACAGAGGCCCTACACATTAAAGCAAAATAGACTGCGATTGACAAAGAGGTCCCCCAAATTCATGCACTGAGGTCCAGGGAAAAGGCTCATTCATACTCAGCTGAATAACTTCTCATATCACTGAACAAACTAAATGGCACTTGGCCCAGGGACTCATTTGGAGTTAGTCTATGTTCCAGAAGGGCCTGCTCTGCCTGGAACAGTGAGAGGTCCCCCAACTATCACCAAAGGCACCCCCCCTTCACAATACCGGCCACAGACGCATACACCTGTGTTTAATGTCTTTAAGTCAATTTGCTATTTTAAAAAACCTAAATAAGTTTATTTAAGAGAGGAACACCATAGCATTACCTTAAATCACTTCCCACTTTAACAAAGTATCTATAAAATATATACACAGTGAAAATAATATAATGGTATAATCTAGGTAAATACCGGTATGTGCAGGAAACTGTGAAACTGAGGACTTTGTAAGAATCCGAGATCAGCAAGTGTTGGAGAAGTGATAAGGAGTAACACTAACAGAATTTTCCTCTTGTACAATGAGGAAAATTCAAAGATAATGGAAGAGGGAAGTTCCCCTTTCTCCATGGTGATGTTATTTCAGGTGGAATCTGTGCACCCACTAAAATCACCCAGTAAGTGCCCACAAGTGGGAGAATCCCTCCCTAAAAAAGAGGACCTCAAGAGCAGGAAGGTGGCCAGCCATTTCCAAAAGAAGCTCTCAGGAGGACTCCCGAATGTCACTGTGTCATCAGTCAATTAACAGGTATGTGTTTAATATCTACTGTAGGTTAGGTACTGAGCCAAGCACAGGAAATATCAAAATGACCAAGACTGCCCCAGTCTCTACCCTCCAGGACCTTACAGCCCAAGAGAAAACCAAGAGCTACAGGTTATAGCTGGGGGGCAGACCAATGTTAAGGAGCTCAGGTGGCTGGGTTGAGAGGGAGTGGCATGGGGCTGCTGGGCCAGTATTCAGGGAACTCTTCTTAGGAGATGACATTTGAGTCAAGACCCAAATGATGAAAAGGAGCCATTGGTGAAGACAGGGAGACTGAATGCATTTCCAGAGAGGTTTGTGTGAGGGGGTAGACAGGAGGCACAGGAGGAAGGGGAGGCAGCGAGGTCACAGAGGCAGGTGGGATGCCTGTAACTCCTGTAGCCGGGAGTTTGGATTTTACCTGCATTCCAGATGGAGGTTTTTAAAGTTATGAGATAACTTTGAGCTTGAAAGAGCTCACCCTGGCTACTCAGTGGAGAACCGAAATCCTCGTGGTGATCAGGAGGCCAATGAGTAGGGCTTGCACTAAAGTTGTGGCAGGAAGGGCTGCCTTTGAGATATATGCAGAAAAAAAAAACAACTAGAACAACTGAGAAGTCTTACTGTTCTCAAAGAGGGGAGGAGGTAGCAAGAATTATACAGTGTTCAAGTCTAGCCCCATAGCCAAGACCTTCCCCTTGGGGTTACTGGAACTGAAAGAGAATTGAAAAAGGAACAGCTCCCCCCCCCCCCCCCGTGTAATTTGATATGCTTTAAGCCTAGGCCCTGTACCATCTAAGCCATCTTGAGGACCAGTGCTTCTCATCGCCCACTTGGAGACCCTGTAAGAGAGGGATTCTCCAGCCAGTTGTGGCAGGAGGGAGACTCTGACGTGAGAGGGTGGCAATATTATGTACTAATAGGTGTCACATGAGCCAGGATGCAGAAGCCGCAGGCACAGGAGACCCTAAAGCTCAGAGGGGACAAAGCTCTTCTTCCCCATGCTCACAAATGTCCCTAGGGCCCAGCTCTGGGTGAAAGGAAGCATGTCAGAGTGGTTCAGGTCTTTTGCTCTGGAGCTAGATGGCCTGGGTCCAAATCCAGACTCACCTACCAGCTGGCTCTATGGCCCATGTGTTATTTCATTTCACCTACCTATGCCTCAGTTTCCTCCCCCCATAAAATGTGGCTAATAATAGCACCTACCTCGCAAGGTGGTTAGAGTTAAGTGACATAATTCAGGTAAGGTGATTAGGATAGTACCTGGCACGGAGTAAATCCTCAAAAATCTTGTTTTATTAATATGTAACTTCTTGTTATAAGATAACCTTTCCCTTACTGATTTACTTAATCATAAGTATGTCAACTAGTTAGGCGAGCCCAAAATAGTCTCTTCCCTGTAGACAGAAGTGCTCACCCAGGTCATGAACAGTCAGAAAGTGATGGGCCATGATTTTAATCCAGGCCCTAGTGAGTACAAAGTTCCTTATCTTTAGCCCAGGAGACGTTGCCTGCTCTGTATTTCAAGGGGGTCTCATTTTGCTCCTGATTTTCAGCTGGTGAGCTGAATGGGTGACTTGGTTCCATCCCCATGTTGCCCTCCCACCCCCCAGGCTGGGAATAGTCCCAGCCCTGGATAGTGGGGGAAAGATATCTCCTAGAAACTTCCCTGGGGCCAAACGCGGGGGGGGGGGGGGGGGATTCTCAGATTTGTCCTGAAGCTAGCACAGCCTTCACCTTGAGTCAGACTGGGGATTATTGGGCCAGGCAAATCACCTCTAATTTCTTCTCTGCCTCTTTTTAAATGTTAACTGCACTCTTTCATGTTCTCGCCTCCAAATCAAAAACCTTCCAAGCAGAAACTAGGGGCCACCTGGTTCAGCCTCCTCCTATTAGTGAGAGGAAAGGGAGAGAGGTCCAGTGCGGGAGGGTATGTATGCCCCAAATCATACATACATCAGCAGAGCCAGGCCCCTGCTTCTCTTGCTTTCTGCCCAGGCTTGCCTGCAGCCCCTACAGCCTCTGCCCTGCTCAGTTGTTGGGAGATGATCTCACATTGTCGCAGTGCTGGCTTTATGCCATGCATTGGACTAGGCACAAGGCTCGTGCTTCTTAAAATGTGACCAGCACACCTCAGGCCCACTCAGACTTGAGTCAGAAACTTGGAGGGGATGGGCTACCTTGCCATAATAATAATAATAATAATTATTATTTCTTTTTTTTTTTAAAGATTTTATTTATTTATTTGATAGATAGAGATCACAAGCAGGCAGAGAGGCAGGCAGAGAGAGAGAGGAGGAAGCAGGCTCCCTGCTGAGCAGAGAGCCTGATGTGGGGCTCGATCCCAGGACCCTGAGATCATGACCTGGGCCGAAGGCAGAGGCTTTAACCCACTGAGCCACCCAGGCGCCCCTAATAATTATTTCTTAAAGATTTATTTGAGTGTGTGCATGTGCACGCATGTGCACACATGCGTGAGGCTGGGGAGGGGTAGAGGGAGAGAGAGACGGAGAGAATCCCAGACTCCCCACTGAGTGCAGAGCTCCATTCAGGGCTCCATTTCACAACCCTGAGATCATGACCTGAGGCGAGACCAAGAGTCTGACACTCAACTGACAGCACCACCCAGGCGCCCCTACCTATAATTTTTTTTTTTTTAAAGATTCCATTTATTTATTTGACAGACAGATCACAAGTAGGCAGAGAGGCAGGCAGAGAGAAAGGAAGGGAAGCAGGCTCCCCGCTGAGCAGAGAGCCCGATGCGGGGCTCGATCCCAGGACCCTGGGATCATGACCTGAGCCGAAGGCAGCGGCTTTAACCCACTGAGCCACCCAGGCGCCCCCTTACCTATAATTTTTAATGGCTGTATTTCATCATAAGGCTATCCAATAATTTAACCAGTCCACTTGGGACACATTTTTTATTTTTTCCTATTATTCTGTATTAGAAATACTGTGATGAAGATCCCTGTAGTTAATTTTCTGCAAAGACCCATGATTATGCTAAATTCTTGAAAGTGACATTTCTAGATCAGAGGGTATAATGTATTTTTTTAAACATTTAATTTATTTGAGAGAGAGAGGGAGATCATAGAAGGAGAGTGAGAGGGAGAAGTAGACTCCTGCTGAACAGAGAGTCTGACACAGGGCTTGATCCCAGGACCCTGAGATTATGACCCTTATCAGCCGAAGGAAGACGCTTAACCCACTGAGCCACCCAGGTGCCCTGTATTTTTTTTTTTTTTTTAAGAGTTTATTTACTTGAGAGAAAGCATGAGCAGGAGGGGCAGAGGGACAAGAAGACTCTGCTGAGCAGAGAGCCGGATGCAGGCCTCCATCCCTGGATGCTGGGATCATGACCTGAGCCAAAGGCAGACGCTTAATGACTGAGCCATCCAGGTGCCCTGTTTTTAAAGTTCTTGATACACATTGTAAAATTGCTCTGAGAGGGGCGCCTGGGTGGCTCAGTGGGTTAAAGCCTCTGCCTTCGGCTCAGGTCATGATCCCAGAGTCCTGGGATCGAGCCCCGCATCGGGCTCTCTGCTCTGCAGGGAGCCTGCTTCCTCCCCTCTCTTTCTCTGCCTGCTTCTCTGCCTACTTGTGATCTCTCTCTCTCTCTCTATCAAATAAATAAAATCTTTATAAAAAAAAATTGCTCTGAGAGGTAGTATCAATTTTCCCTCCTGCCACATTTTTTTTTAATTTAATTTTGTTTATTTTTATTTATTTGACAGAGAGAGAGATCACAAGTAGGCAGAGGGAGGGGGAAAGCAGACCCCCTACTGAGCAGAGATCCAGATTCGGGGAGGGGTGGGGTGAGGTGGGGGGGTGGGGGGTGGGAGGTAGGGGGTGGTGATGCGGGGGATGTAGGGTTCCACCCCAGGACCCAAAGACCATGACCTGGGCCGAAGGCAGAGGCTTAACCCACTGAGCCACCCAGGTGCCCCATCTCCTGCCACATTTCTTCATCCATTAGGCTTTTTTTTTTTTTTAAGATTTTATTTATTTACTTGACACACACACACACAGAGATCACAAGTAGGCAGAGGCAGGCAGAGAGGAGCAAGCAGGCTCCCTGTCCTGCAGAGAGCCCAATGCGGGTCTCGATCCCAGGATCCTGAGATCATGACCTGAGCTGAAGGCAGAGGCTTTAACCCACTGAGCCACCCAGGCGCCCCATCCATTAGGCTTTTTGGTTGTAACATGTCTAGCTCCCTGACTTTCTTTTGTGGCCTGGGGAAGGAGGGGAAGCAGGAGCTAAGCTTTAAGGTTTTAACACATTCCCGGAGCTCCTCTAAGCACTTTGTAGGAATTAAACCATTTAATCCTCTCCATAATTTTTAATGTCAGTACACCCCCATTTTTTTCACTTTTTAAAAATTGTGGGGACACCTGTCCAGTTCAGTCAGTAGGGCATGCGACTCTTGATCTCAGGGTTGTGAGTTTAAGCCCCATGCTGGGTATAGAGATTACTTAAGTCACTAAATAAAACTTAAAAAAATTTGTGGTGGGGTGCCTGGATGGCTCAGTCGTTAAGCATCTGCCTTTGGCTCCGGCCTTGATCCCAGGGTCTTAGAATCAAGCCCCGCGTCGAGCTCCCTGCTCCATGGAGAGCCTGCTTCTCCCTCTCCCACTCTCCCTGCTGTGTTCCCTTTCTCGCTGTGTCTCAGTCTGTCAAATGAATAAAATCTTTAAAAAAAATTTGTGGTAAAAAAATTAAAAAACGGTGGTGCCATTTCAGCCATTTTTAAGTACACAACTCAGTGGTGTTAATTACATTCACAGCATTGTACAACCATCACCACAATCTATTTTCGAATTTTTTTCATCACCCCAACTGGAAATTCTGTACCTGTTGAGCAGTAGTTCCCCATTCTTTTCCCCTACCCTGTATTACCACATATTTGTAATATAGCAAATGGAGGCACAGAGGAGGCTAAGAAAAATCATCAATGTTACACAGCTAGTTAAGCCTAGAAGCCCCAATTCAGACCAGGTAATCTGGTTCGAGAACTTGCCTTCTGAATCTTGCCTAGGTTTTGTTTTTGTTTTTTAAGTTTTTACGTTTTTTTTAAGTTTTTTTTTTTAACTTATTTGAGAGAGACACAGAGAGAGCGCATGAATTGGGGGGAGAAGGAGAGGGGGGGCAGACTCCCTGCTGAGTAGGGAGCCAGATGTGGGACTCGATCCCAGGACCCTGGGATCATGAACTGAGCTGAAGGTAGATGCTTAACTGACTGAGCTACCCCAGTTTTTAAGTTTTCAGATAACTTTTGCTAAGTTATTCTTTCATATCTTCCTCCCAAAGAAGGACTTTTCTAAAGACTCTTGTATTTTACTCCCAAGACCCTAAACCCAGTTTCCTTTAAGAGAACTTGGAAGTTGTATCAGTTTGGGCTATAGAAGCAGGCTCCAACTACTCCAAAGGGTCAATCTACCTGCCTTGGCCTGTGGGATCTGGGTAGGAGCCAGAGGTGGCTTTTAGAGCATCAGCTTCCCCATGAGATCCCCAATCCTGGGACCCCTGAGGACATTCCTCAAATGGGCAGAGACTGTGCCCAGCCACCTGAGCTAAGTAGGATTCTCTTTCCTTCTACTTCTAAAGCAATGGCCCTGAAAAGAACATGGCCTTTAGAATCACATAAGCCTGGACCTGAACCCCAACCTTGGACAAAGTTCTTGTTTCAATTATTTCCCACACTTTAAAGACAGGGATAAGACCACCTATACCGGGGCGCCTGGGTGGCTCAGTGGGTTAAGCCGCTGCCTTCGGCTCAGGTCATGATCTCAGGGTCCTGGGATCGAGCCCCGCATCGGGCTCTCTGCTCAGCGGGGAGCCTGCTTCCTCCTCTCTCTCTGCCTGCCTCTCTGCCTACTTGTGATTTCTCTCTGTCAGATAAATAAATAAAATCTTAAAAAAAAAAAAAAAAAAAAAGACCACCTATACCTTTGCAGGGTTGTTGGGAAGATCAAAGGACAGCCTAACACAGGTCTCAGTGAGAGTTAAGTCTTTGAGCCCAAAGCCTGCTCCTTGCTCAAAACTTTATATAGCATCTTGTCGGGGACCAATCACATTGGTTGATGCTGCTTCTCTGCTGGCTTGGAAACTCAAATTCGGGGATTCTCTCTATACCCCTACATTATCTCAGGGACTGGCTGTGCCAACACTGACAGTCTCTTAAAGTGAGCATGATGCCAGCTCCGCCACTTATTGGCTATTCAAACTTGGGCAGTTTGACCCATCTCTGCCTCAGTTCCCTTATCTGAAAAGCAGAGGATAACTGGATTCCCCACTTCTTAGTTTAGCACTGCTGGGAGGATTAAACAGATTAATTCACGTGATGCACTTACAACTGTGCCTGACACAGGTAGAGGCATTTGCTATTACCTTCCACAGCATCCCCTTCCCTTGTTTCTCTACCAAATACTGCCTTTCACCTTGGGTAATGGAGAAGGCACATGTAAAAGCCAATCCATTGGTCTTGGCACCCTTCCTTTTCTCCTTGTGTTAAGTTTTGGGTAAAAAGAGGTAGTCTTCCTATTCTCCAATTTCCTACCACGAACATGTTTCCAGGAACCTCCCTGGGCTGCTTCTAACCGCTAGATGGCCAAGCTACAGGGTGATTATTTCCTTAGGCAAGCAAACAGCAAACACTTCACCCTCTAATATGGTACTTCCTGGGGCTGGAATATCAACAGGAAGTCCTGTGGGGAAGAGCTCTGCCAAAACACTCATTCTGAGGAAGGGATTGGTAAACTGACAAATTTGCCCAGCCCTGTACAACATCCTGCAACCTCCACATGCCCCCCTGTGGCAGGCCTCACCCACAGGCAGGTCGCTGCCGACCTTACTCTTTTCTGCTGGGTTCTTGAGCCTGGGAGCCCAGATGTGAACCTAAAAGAGAAAACCAGACAGACAAAAATTTGCACATACAAAGCAGCTGGACCATTTATTGGCATTTGGAAGTCTTCCTTTAGGCAAGGAAGGGCACCCACAATACTACAGTAACACCCATTTTATGAAAACTTGAGACCAAATTCTCCATCGTCTGTACATAGCTTAATCACAAAACCAGAGCAAGTATTCTAATTAAATAGACTGAACCAAACTGTCCTGCTACAAGATAATACAGGGAAAGCTGAGGGGAAGGGATGGAGACCAAAGTTCCTTCACACTACAATGTTTCAGGCACACAATCCAACAACTCCACAGTGCAGCACCAAACTCCTTCCCAGTGACTCTTAAATCAGTCATTTAATTATCAACAGTCCAAGGACTAACAAAAGTTCATGGAAAACGGCCGTACCCTTTGGCTCTGTGCGTGGCCTGCAGCTGAGGGGCTAAGTTCTTAAGAACCAAAGCCTGGCTGACACACTCTCAGGGAGAGCGCCCTCACAGAATCTCAAACTTCAGTTCTCAGCTGTCCCATCTATGAGATACAGCCCTGGCCGGGACGACCCGCTAGGCCTCCAGATCGAAATCATCGCGCTCCTCATTGTACTCCAGCACGTGCCGCCTGATCTTGGACGAGTCAACCCAGGTGACAAAGTCCTCCATGCTGCGCGTGACAAGGAAGGCGGGGTCGGTGACCACGTCGGGGCCCACGCGCACGTGGCCCTGCTCCACGAAGGCCACGGCAGCCTGGAGGTGCTGCGCCATACGCAGCTTCAGGAGCACGGTGGGCAGTCGGCGGCGGCAGAAGGACGAGGCCGTGACGAAGTCGCAGAGCTCGAGTGAGCCGCGAGTGGGCACCAGGCCGAGAGCATACAACTTGTCCAGCAGGGCGGCGGAGGCACGCACGCGAAACGGGTCGCGCTCGGGTAGGTCGCGCAGGCGCCGCGCCAGCTCGCGCACAGCCCGGCTCAGCTGGTTGTAGCGCGTGTAGTCCTCCCGCCGCTGCAGCCGATAACGCCGCAACACGCGCAGCTCGTGCAGGTTGTGGTCAGTGACCTCCCAATTCAGGAAGTCCACCTGCTTCAGCAGCTTCTGCTCGTGGAACTTTAGCTTCCGCACCATGATGGCGGCTCCCGGTGCCGCAAAACGCCAGGCTAAAAACGCGTACGGGTCGCCCGGCGACTTCCGCCTCCGAGAGCGAAGACCGGGCCTGGGGCCCTTGGCCACTGAGAGAAAGGCTCAAGGCCACGCCCTCGATTTCCATTGGTCAGAGTGAGCCACGCCTCACATCTCTGTATCGAATTTCTATTTCTGTGGGCAGAAGGGACCTGGAAGAAGTCGCTAAGAGAGGCCGGAGGTGGGGCGGCGGGCGGGGAGGCGTCGCGAGGAGGTGTTTTTCTTTTCGTTTTTTGTTAAAAAATTTCGCGAGGTCTTAAGTTACCAAAAATGTATCCTCTAGTGCGGTAGTCGTTTCCTCTCGTTCAGACTTACACCTTTTAGGGACTTTTCAGGTGAGTCTGCCCAGAGAAGCTGAGGACAGTGCTGGGGGAAGACGGGTGACCGCCGTGCTTGTTGGATGGAGTTTACCGTGCTAACTCTCGTCGGGTCCCTCCCACCTAGTGGGGATCTTTCCGAAGCCGGCCTTTCGGGGGCTGACCGGTAGTCCACGGGGCTCGCTACCGCCGGGCCCTTCACCAGGCCGGCTAGCGGTTCCTCCCTGTCTGGCGGGGCTGGACGCCAGCGAACCTATAAAATACTGATTCCCCGGCTGCTTCCTTACATGCATAGAATCGAGATCTATACGGGAGCCTCCTGGAAATCTGTATTGTTAGCAGGATTGCCACGTGGTTCCTAAAACAGAGCAAGTCTGAGAAATTTGGACATTAAGTATGAAACCTAACTCCTTAGTTGAACTCATACAAATTAGCCCGACTGGGTGGGTGGACTTCTGGTCACCCAGTACTGAGTTTAAGAAATTTAACGCTGTTATGGCTAGTTACGTCTGTAAGTTATATGGACTCACCACTTTATTTGCCCAGGCCTTTGACGCCACCTAGCTTCTTCGGTGATCATTTTGTCTTATTTTTGTATGGTTTTCATCGTCCTCTTAAGTATATAATACTTGATATGGAAAAAATATATGTAATATATGGAAGTTACAAAATATAATGAATACTTACGAACCAGACAGCCAGTTTAAGAAAATGTCGCTAGGACCATTTCATCTACCTGTTCCAGTCATTCCTCTAGCCAGAGCTAATGGTATCTATTCTTCTGAGTTTTGTGTTTATTTTTTCTTTTTGCTTAAAAAGTAAAAAACAGTTGGGGCGCCTGGGTGGCTCAGTGGGTTGGGCCGCTGCCTTCGGCTCAGGTCATGATCTCAGGGTCCTGGGATCGAGTCCCGCATCGGGCTCTCTGCTCGGTGGGGAGCCTGCTTCCCTCTCTCTCTCTCTGCCTGCCTCTCTGTCTACTTGTGATCTCTCTCTGTCAAATCAATAAATAAAATCTTAAAAAAAAAAAGTAAAAAACAGTTTTATCATTACACATGCATCTCTAAATACATTGAGAACCTTTTTATTCAAAGTGGAGTCAGTGGACCAGCAAAGAGCTTGTTGGAAATACAGTATGTTAGGCCCATTCCTGACCTACAGAACCAGAATCTGCATTTAACAAGGTCCCCAGGTAATTTGTATACACACTGATTTTGCAGATGTGGTTAAATGAAAGATTTTGAGATGGTGAGAATATTCTCAATTATCTGGGTGGGTCCCATGTTATTCAAAGGGTCTTTATAAATGAAAGAGGTGGGCAGAAGAGTCAGGAGATAGGATGATGAAAGCAGAAGTCTGAGTGATGTGATAGTGGGCTTTGAAGATGAAAGGGATCCAAAAGCAGGGGACTGTGAGCAGCCTCTAGAAGCTGGAAAGGCAAGGAAATGATTTTTTCCTTAGAGCTCCAGAAGAAAAATAGCCCTGATGACACTTTAATTTTAGCCCAGTGAGATCCAGTTTGGATTTCTGTGAAAGAATAAAACTGGGTTGCTTTAAGCCACCAAGTTTGTGGTAATTGTAGTAGCTGCAATAGAAAACTAATACAGTTTGCTTTTTTTTTCTAATTGATTTGAAGATGTTCTTTATGTATTATGAATATTAAGCCTTAACCAGTTATATATGGAACAAATATCTTCTCCCACTTTGTACTGCATCCTCACCCTTCATGTTCCTCCAACCTCACCTCCATCCTCAGCCCTTGCTCAGCATGTCTGCAGTAGGACTCTTGGTTAACTTCCTGCTCCCCAGACAATAAACATAGTAAAAACTAAACTATATGTGTTAAGTGACAAGCATTATGAAATAAAACTGGGGTTTTGGGGGTGAGGAAGGGCTATAATTTTAAATAGGGCATGTCAGGGGAGGTCTTATATATATATTTTTTTAAGAGTTTATTTATTTATTTGTTCGAGAGAGAGAGAGAGAGAGCGCATGAGCACAGGCAGACAGAGTGGTAGGCAGAGGCAGAGGGAGAAGCAGGCTCCCCGACGAGCAAGGAGCCCGATGTGGGACTCGATCCCAGGACGCTGGGATCATGACCTGAGCCGAAGGCAGCTGCCTAACCAACTGAGCCACCCAGGCGTCCCCAGGGGAGGTCTTATTGAGAAGGTGATATTTTATAGGGATTTAGCCATATGGATATCTGGGGGAGGAGTATTTCAGAAAGAGGACACAGTCTGCAAATGCTTTAAGACAGGAATGCACCTGGCATGTCAGAAGAGGAGTAACCGCCATTCTCATTGGAGCAGTGGGCTATGAGGGGAAGAAAGAGGGTTCAGATGACAGAGGCTCATAGGCCTTTGAGTAAGTAAGGATTTGGTTTTTACATTTGTGAGATGCTGCATGGTTTAAGCAGAGGATTGACACCTAACTCATGTTTTAAATGGCTCACTCTGATTGCCATGTTGAGAATAGACTGTCAGGAGGCAAGGATGGAAACTGATCATTAGGAAGCTGTTGCAGTGATCTGGGTGAGAAAGACATTGGCTGGAATCAGGAGAGCAGTAGTGAAAATATGATGTAACAGGAGTCCCAGGATGATGAGAAGAGTCCAGGATGGCTCCAGTTTTTGGCCTGAGCAAGTGGAAGAAACTACTCATCACTTGAGATGGAAAGGCTGCCAAATAGAACAGGTCTGGCGTGCAGTGCCCAGTATTTCTTGGGATGTGTTGGGATGGAGGTGTCTATTAGACATCCCGGGGAGATGTCAAGGAGAAAGACATTTGAGTCTGGAGAAAGGCCTAGGCTGGAGATTAAAAAAATTGAAATGTTATTGGCAGAAAGATGATGTATCAAGCTATCATCCTGGGAGGTCATCAAAGGAGAGAATAGGTTAGAAAAGTTAAGAGGAGCACTTTCTGTAGTCACTCTAGGATTAAGAATTATTGGAGAGAGGATGATGAACCAGTGAGGTAGAAGGGAAACCAGGAGAGTATGGTCTCCCTGATGCAAGTGAAAAGTGTACAGAGGGGGAAAGAGTGATCAGCCCAGTGAAATGCTGAGAGGTTGAGCAAGAGGGGAGCTGAGAATAACCATTAGGTCATTGATGACTTTGCCCTTGACAAGAATAGTTTCAGTGGAGTGTGACTGTGAAAGACTGGCTAGAGGGGTTTAAGAAGAGAAAGGAAAGAAATTGCAGGCAGCTAGTATAGATGGCTATTTTGAGAAATTTTGCTCATGTATGCAGAGAAATGGGGCAGTAGCTGGTGGGGGAAGTAGAGTGGAGAATCTATTTTTTAAAGATGTGGGTTGACTCTTTTCCTCAATACCCACAGCTTGTTGGATGCCATTCCAGTCCATTCTACTTGCATAAAGTCCCAGATTTATTTCTCCCTAGCCCGGTACCTTTGCACTATCTCAGGTTCTTGTCCTCTCGTGTGCATTGTTACAGTGTAGTCCCATGTACCCTGGCTGCCACCAGTGGGGTCAGCCTGGAAACCACTGGCTGCAGTTCTCCTTGCTGACTCCTTTGCTAAAGGAAGAGAGTTGGGTGCTTGGATGGGGAATGGATGCTGTTTGCTGAGCATGAGTCAGGGCCCCAGCAGGAAAGAGAACACACTCCAAATAGAACGATGTGAGGAGGGGCAGCTGGCTGCCTTTGGCTCCGTTCATGATCCCAGGGTTGGGCTCCCTGCTCAGCGGAGGGCCTGCTTCTCCCTCTCCCTCTGCTGCTCCCCCAGCTTGAGCTCTTTCCCTCTGTCAAATGAATACATTAAAAAATCTTTTTAAAAAAGAATAATGTGAGGAGAATTAAATAAAAGGACTTTGTCTCAAGGGAATGGGCAGGGTGTAGGGAAACCACAAAGGTTAGTGCAGTTCCCAGGGACTAGCACCCGGGCCAGGGTGGGTGGGGGGAGCGGTGTTATCCCTAGACTTCAAGAGGGTCATTGAAAGGGAGGGAATGGAAGATACCAGTACGGGATGGAAATCTCTATGAGACTCAAGAGAATTTTTCCCAAGAACCTGGACATAAGGGTGGCTCCTGAGAGTTAGAAAAACCCTACCCAGAACAGATGTGGGAGCAAGTCTGAGATTCTTGGTCTGTGAATGTGTGACTGAGGTGTTTGGGAACCAACTCAAAGGCTATCAGGGTGGTGGCTGGACTAGGATCCTGGTTGGGTAAGCAGAAATCCTACTGATTGTATTAACGGAGCTAATAAAGGTAAAACGTTTACAGCATTGTGTGGCACTGATGAAGAAGTTGCTGTTGTTAGGCTCAGCTTGGAGAGAGGCTATGGGAACTGAAGGGAGATCACAAAGAAGGGGTATCCCAAAAGTAGCTGGGGGAAACATACTCCAGCTCTGGTTGTAGCAAGAGTAGGATGACCCGAATCCTTAGAATCAAGGCTTAGATTCAAGAATCTAAGGCTGCCCCTATTGTGGGGGTCAAGATCTCAAGATTTCTTGGCTAAAAGACTTGTCACACCATCTCTTCCTATCACGGGGTTTTCTGGTTCTGAGCTAACCTTCTGGTAACTGGGTTTCCTAAGGAGCAGCTCAGACTGCCATGCTCTGTTGATGCAAAAATTCAGGCCTGCCTGACCAGTTGTATTTCTCTTTGCAGTTTAATACCTGGGCTGCTCACTACACTTAACACCGTGAGCAATTGGTAATATATGTAATTGTCAAATCACTATGTTGTACACCTGAAACTAATGCATTTTAGTTTCATGTATTATATGTCAACTACAGTGACAAATAAAAATTAAAAAAAAAAAAAAAAAAGAAACCTGGCCTTCAGGGGTTTGTACATAGCCTTTATTCAGGTCATATGCCAGCCCTGCATAGGGAATCAGATCTACTCACTGTACCAATGAACTTGGGTTTTGGGGCCAGAGACCTGCACCTATAACCCTCAAAACAGCCAAAGGTGGGGCGCCTGGGTGGCTCAGTGGGTTAAAGCCTCTGCCTTCAACTCGGGTCATGATCTCAGGGTCCTGGGATCGAGCCCTGCATCGGGCTCTCTGCTCAGCAGAGAGCCTGCTTCCCCTCACCCCTGCCTGCCTCTCTGCCTACTTGTGATCTCTGTCTGTCAAATAAAGAAAATCTTTTAAAAAACCAAAAAAACCAAACCAAAACAACAACAAAAAAAACAGCCAAAGGTGCCCAACTTTAGCAGCTCTACCTTGTACCAATTAATCTGCAACAAGTAGGAAGAGTCAGAATGAGGAGGAAGGACGTTCTGGCTGGAAGGGGGTAGGCAAGGCTCCAGGGCATAGCCAGGAAGAGGAGTAGGGGCTAAAGCCTTGGTCTCACCTTAAGCACCTCCTCCTCCAGGAAGCCTTCCTTGATCCTTGCTCCAGCCATGGGACAAGTGCCCTCCCATGCACATTTCATGCCCCTGGTGACACTGGGTAGGGAGTTACCGGTCTTCTTCTGACATATCTGAGCTTCAGGAAGGTAAAGACAATGTCTTATTTATCTTTGTAGCCTAGGGGGCCTGATACAGAATGATTACTAAATTGATGCTTCCTTGATTGCATGACTGAATGAGTGAGACAGACACAGGATAGATGAATTAAAGACAAGACTGCGGACTGTAAACCCAAGAAGGCACAATACCTATTGCCTGTTGTGATGTAATCCCCAGCCCCCAGCAGAGTGCCCGACAGTCAGCGACCAAAGTGTCCCAGATGGGCTGACCGAGTGTCAGATCCCCCCCTGCCTCTTCGCCCAAGCCTTTGTAGATCACCCCTCTCTCCTTGCTGCTGACTGCAGATGAACATCTAGTCCCCGTGGCCGCACAAAGCATCACGGAACCGGTCGTGCCTAAGCTTGTTCCCGGTTGCTACATACGTAGGGTTAGGTCTTTCCCTCTGAAGGAAGTCTCCCAGGGCAGGGGGCGCTTCTGGCCCTGTCTGGCTAAAGTACCAGGACCTGCTGTATCCCAGGGCTCTAAGGATTCTTCCCAGAGGGCGCTGCTGGCACTGGGGCCGCCCTGGGGCCCCCTCCGGAGAACAATCCCCAGGCTGCGCCATGGCCCAGTTTCATCCTGTCTGTCCAGGGAAGTGGTGAAAGTGCAGGGGAATGGGAGGGGGGCGTCGGCGGCTCTCCCGGCACACTTCTTCAATCCCCTCCCCCGGGTCTTGGCTCTGGCATCCTCCTCGCAAGCCCTCACTCTGCAAACTTTAGGAGTTTTCCGTCACTTGCGTCATGGGAAAGGCAGGAGGGTGACAGAACCCAAGAGGCGAGGAGAGGCGGCGGCGGCGGCGGCGCTCAAGCTCCTCGGGTGAGAGGTGTCTCCCCGCGGGGCGGACTGGCAGGGGGTTCCTGGAATCCCGGCCCCGTCCTTCAGCCCCAGATCCAGCGAGCGAGGGAGGGCGAGCGCCAGAAGGAAAGCCGCGAGGAGTAGGCGGGGGGGGGGGGGGGGGGGGGGACGGCTGCTGCGCTCCAGGCCGCGAGAGGGCGGAGCCGGGCCGTGCCTGCCCAGCCAGGACGCACGGGAAGTGCGGTGGAGTTTGCCCAATTCCCCAGCCAGCTTTTCCTCCCTCCCTCCCTCCCTTTCCCCACCCCTCACCTCCCCCTCGGCTATTCCCTCCTTTCTCCGGACGCCGCCTCCCGGAATCCCTTTTTTCTGTTGTTTTGGAGCTAGGTTCTAGCTGGCGGCGGCGCAGAGGGGCTGCGAGTGCTGAACGAGGAGGCGGGCCGGGGGCATAGCCCGGCGCCCGACGGCCGGACACCGCGGGGCCGAGCGGAGGACCGAGCGCCAGCCGGCCGAGCGCGCCATCTGCTCGCCGGAGCGCACTCTCCAAACTCCTGTTGAGTGTGTGCGTGCACGCCAGGGCTGGGGGTCTGTAGGGCCTGCGCGCCGGGACCGGGGACCGCGGGGCTTACCTTTGGACGGGATCCTTGGACTCAGATCAGGGTCAGCTTCAGGCTCAGAAACTGCGGAGGCGCTAGGCAAACAAAAGAGGCCACTCAGTTAGTGGCCAGAAGTCGCCAGAGCGCCTCGTCGCGCCCCCTCCTTCCCTAGGGTGGGGGCTGGCCGCTCCGGTGGCGGGGAGAAGGCTCCTGAGCCGGCTGAGGGCTGGGGGCCGGGGGGCCAGAGGCCGGGCCAGAGCCGGCTGGGCCGCCAGGGTCGACGGAGTTGGCGGCCTGTTGTGTAAGCCTCAGTCCTTGTTTTCCCCCCCCGGCCTGGCTCGTTGTGAAGCCGGACACATCCACCCTTGGACTGGATTCAAGAGGCTGCTGCTTTTCTCCATGCCCTTCTTGGATTTTCTGGATTTTTGAAAACCCAGTGGCCCAGGAGGAGGAGGAAGGAGGAAGGAGCAGATCTGTAGAGAAATGTGAGAGCAGCCTGGAGGAGCTGAGAGCCAGAGCTGCCTCGGTTTCTGAAACGGTGGTTTTTGAGTGATTCTCTTCTGTTTTAGAACATTGTTACAGTGGAAAGTGTCAAACAAATTCTTGCCCTCTTAAAGCTGATTTCTCCAGTTCACTTGACTTTTCTTCTGGGAGGGGAAGAAAGGAGAGACTACATGGACATGATCTATCCCTGCTCACAGGAGTGTGCCGGAGACCTAATAATAATAGGCAGTTAATGGGCCTCGGACATTGCTTTGAGTAGTGGGAGGCTGGACAGCATCTGTGGGTAGTAAACCCCAGTTTAGGGGCCAAGAGACTGAGTTGCTGTGACAGGCCTTGAGCTGCTAGTGCATTCCCAGTTCTGGGCAGGACGCTGTCCTCGTCTCTCTCTACCATTGGCCCAGCCATGGCACTGAAAGGGCGAGCCCTCTATGACTTCCGCAGCGAGAACAAGGAGGAGATCAGCATCCATCAGGATGAGGACCTGGTCATCTTCAGTGAGACCTCGCTGGATGGCTGGCTGCAGGGCCAGAACAGCCGCGGGGAGACAGGGCTCTTCCCTGCCTCTTACGTGGAGATCATCCGGTCCGGTGCCAGCCCCAACCATGGCGACTACTCCAGCAGCCCAGGCTCTCTGGGCACCCAGGTGAGCTTGTACGACAGCTCCGGTGTGGCCAGTCCTTCCAGGAGTGGTGGGGTCAGTGGCTTCCTCTCACACCAGGGCAGCTTTGAGGAGGATGATGACGATGACTGGGATGACTGGGACGATGGAAGCACCGTGGTAGAGGAGCCTCGGGCTGGTGGGCTGGGCACCAACGGGCACCCCCCTCTCAACCTCTCCTATCCTGGTGCCTACCCCAGCCAGCACATGGCCTTTCGGCCCAAGCCAGCCCTGGAGCGGCAGGACAGCCTGGCGTCTGCCAAGCGTGGCAGCGTGGTGGGACGCAACCTCAACCGTTTCTCGTGTTTCGTGCGCTCTGGAGTGGAGGCCTTTATCTTGGGTGATGTGCCCATGATGGCCAAGATCGCCGAGACGTACTCCATTGAAATGGGCCCTCGTGGGCCCCAGTGGAAGGCCAACCCCCACCCGTTTGCCTGTTCCGTGGAGGACCCCACCAAACAGACCAAGTTCAAGGGCATCAAAAGCTACATCTCCTACAAGCTCACACCAACCCACGCCGGCTCGCCAGTCTACCGGCGCTACAAACACTTTGACTGGCTCTATAACCGCCTGTTGCACAAGTTCACTGTCATCTCGGTGCCCCACCTGCCGGAGAAGCAGGCCACAGGCCGCTTCGAGGAGGACTTTATTGAGAAGCGGAAGCGTCGACTCATTCTCTGGATGGACCACATGACCAGCCACCCCGTGCTGTCCCAGTATGAGGGCTTCCAGCATTTCCTCAGCTGCCTGGATGACAAGCAGTGGAAGATGGGCAAGCGCCGGGCCGAGAAGGATGAAATGGTGGGTGCCAGCTTCCTGCTCACCTTCCAGATCCCCACAGAGCACCAGGACCTGCAGGACGTGGAGGACCGTGTGGATACCTTCAAGGCCTTCAGCAAGAAGATGGACGACAGCGTCCTGCAGCTCAGCACCGTGGCTTCGGAACTGGTGCGCAAGCATGTGGGGGGCTTCCGCAAGGAGTTCCAGAAGCTGGGTAGTGCTTTCCAGGCCATCAGCCATGCCTTCCAGATGGACCCCCCATTTAGCTCTGAGGCCCTCAACAGCGCCATTTCTCACACGGGCCGCACCTATGAAGCTGTCGGTGAGATGTTTGCCGAGCAGCCCAAAAACGACCTCTTCCAGATGCTTGACACGCTCTCCCTCTACCAGGGCCTGCTCTCAAACTTCCCCGATATCATTCACCTGCAGAAAGGTAAGAGCCAGAGTGGGCAGGAGACCCTTTCTGAGTCTGCGCTCTGCGGAGCACTGGAAATCTGAGGATAGCCTAGGGGAATAGGAGCAGCCGGTCTAGTCTTTCTGTCTCATTCATTCATTCCTCATTGTGTTGAGCACCTGCCATGGGGCAGGTGCTGGTCTATGTGTGGGATGTTACTGTAGACAGCTCTGGTCGCTGACTTCGTGGAGCTCGCTGTTTACCTTTCATTGTCCATTCGCTTGCTCATGCATTCCATTTTTTCTGTTTCTGTCTCATTTGATCATCTAGCCATTCTGTGCTGAGCCCGTTGAGGTATCAGGCTGAGTCTGGGAACATGGAGATGACTGGGGCCCAGGCCTTGCCCTTGAGGAGCCCAGAGGCTTGTGGGGGACAGGGACACAGATAACAAGAGCACAGAGTGTGGCCTGTCTTCCCACTCCTCTCAAGCTCTACTTCCTGCCCTCGTGTTTTGGAGCCTGTTCGTCCCACTGCATACCCTATCTGTGAGCTCCCTGTCCATGTGCGGGAGGCCCCCTGTCCCCATTTTGCAGATGAAGAAGCTGATGTCCGCAGAAGGCTGTCTGCACAGGGAGTCCGTGGTTCAGCTGAGACTGTCCCTTCCTCCTGCGCCTCCCTAAGGACACAACCATGTTGGCCAGTTCCCAAGCCCAGCTGTGTTTTCAGTTCTCATGGCCCCCCTCCGTGGGGGAGGGACAGGATGAGCCCCTGTTACTGTTGGGCCGTCAAGGAACTGCCAGGGAAGTGACTCATTCCAGGTCACCTAGGGGCACCCGGGCTGGTCCAGGGGAGGAACAGGGGTTCGGGGCACTACCCACATGGCCCATTCAACTCCCCCTTCCTGAAACCTGGCTTCTCTTGCCTGCGCAGTGAATGAGGGGCTGAACTGGCAGGTGGCTGAGTCCTGGGACAACAGGCCGGGCAGATGTCAAGAGAGGTGTGGTTCTCCCTGGGGCTGCTTGGTAACTCCGGAAGATCGTCTGCAGGGCGTGGGGCTGGTTCCCGGGCCCCTAGGCCCTGAGGTCAGGACTGGCTTGGTGCGGAGTTTTCCTCTGGGTGGGGCCCGGAGGCAGACCTCTGGACTGAGCCAGGGGGACAGCAAACACCACCCTCTGCCTCTGTATCCAGGAGAGCCCGAAGTACACCAGCCCTGTTCTACTTTACCAGGAGATCGCCTTCGAGAACTTCTCCATCTCCCAGGTTCCTTTCTCCCCTCACTTTCTCATCCTCCTTCCTTTCCCTGCCCTTTTTTCTCACCTTCACCTTCCTGTCCTCCTCTTTCCACCTTCCTTCAGCTTCAGGAAACATGAGCCCTGAGTTCTAGTTTTGGCTGTGTTCCCAGTTTGCTGGGTATTCCTGGGAAGTGCCTTCCCCTCTCTGGGCCTTAGTTTCCTCATCTAGAAAACAAGGGAGGGTCGACCCAGTGAACTCTCAGGAGGGGAGCCTCCTGGGGAGGATCTGGTGGAGAACAGGGTCATGCCTTAGAGCTGACTCTGAGCTCTGGGGCAGGCATACGGCAGAGGCGGCTGGCTGACCGGGGCCTGTGGGGCAGGTGTCTCCCTGGCCGGAAGTAGAAGCACGTTCACTGCTGCACTCAGGCCTGGGAAAGCTGGTTCAACCAGCTCCTTGGATCGCGTGTGTCTGTGTGGGCAGTGGGGGGGGAAGCAGGGGCACAGTGAGTAAACAGCCACCCTGGGCCAGAGCTGGGGAAGGAGGGTGGCCTTTTCCCCAGCCAGGGCTCCCAGGGTTGCACTGAAGCAGGAAGCAGTGATGCCAGGCCAGCCTTTCAGAGGAGCAGGGACGCAGAGCTAAGAGAGGCCATTTCCAAGTGTCTCCTTGAGGTCTTTCTGAGAGTGAGGGCCCAGCAGTCATCTGGGTTCATGCATTCAACCTTAGGCAGAGGTGAACCCACCCTCCCTCACCCTGAGGACCCCTCCCCAGTGGACCAACTCATTTTGGCTTACTTTTCCTCCTTCTGGGCTGTAGCTGGGCCAGTTAGGGAGGAGGGCTTGGGATCTGGCTGAGACAGAATTGAGCAGGTTTGGAGGACCACGGCCTGATGGGGGGAGAAGGAATTCCATGCTGGCCTTGTGGGTGGGACCCTTTTTTAGAGAGAGGAGCAGGAAAGTTGGGCCTCAGATCTCCAGAATTCTGTCTAGTCCATCAGGACATCTGAAAGATGGCAAGCGTATGGCAGAGGCCATGGAAGGAAGGAGATAGGAGGCTTAGGTGGGGTCAGGAGGCCAGGATCTGGACAAATATTGCCTCTGAGATGACCGTGAGGGTGTTTTTCCTCCCTCAGTGTCCCCCTTGGTAAAACGGATCATGGAGTCTACTTGGCACTGAGATGAAGGCCACCACTCTAAATGTCTGCCCAGTGGCCCAGCAGTCCAGGGGTCTCCTAAGAGAAGAGGAACCATATAATTAACCATTGAAACCTGGGCAGTCTTGGGGTAAAAGGGGCCCCAGTCATAGTTACGCTGGGACAAGGGGAAATAGTGCCTATCCAGGGCCTCTCCCTGTGAGCCAGCAGGGCAGAGAAGTTACTGTGGTCCCCTGTATTTTCCCGATGAGGTGCAGTGAGGTGGGGATGATACGCAGAGCAGAAATTGGGGCCCAGGGGTGTCTGAGTACACCACCCAGGCTGGTTCCCCTGTGCCAGACAGATGGGGTGAAGGAGAACCCCAAGGGATGGGTGCACAGGTAGATGAGGCAGAGGGGAAGGACGAGGGAGGATGGGTGCTTAGCACCCTGCTAACTCAGTTGGCATGCTTGGTGGGCTGGAAGCAGACCCAGGAACTCACAGTGTGTGGCAGCGGCCATGGGACTCCTAGGCTGGCCGTGGCAGCATGTCCACAGCAGGACCAAGTGCTTGTCTGGGGGGATGGGCAGGTCCGACCTCTGTGTTCCAGGCTATCATCTAACCCTCCCTCTCCCTCCCCTCCTAGACTTCCATAAACAAAGAGAAGCCTCTTGCTACCAGCCACCAGCAGCTGGTTCTTGCTATGACTGAAAAAGCAGTCTGCACACGGATGCACGGAGCATCTTAAGCTCTTGCTCTGTTGGGTGCTAGCCTAAGTACTTTGTACAGATGAGTTCTGTTAAACCCTAACTACACTCTAGGGTGGGGACAGTTATGATCCCATTTTTTAGATATAGAAACTCAAAATCACTGTACTGCCAAGAGCAGTAGTCAGTGGCATCCGACCTAGTCCAGCCTGTTCCACTGGACAGCTGGGAGACCTCTGGCCCAGTGGCTTTCTGGAAGTGACACAGCTGGGACGGGGGCTCAGACCTCCTGTCCCTGACGTGGGTTGGGGGTGATTACCTCGGAGAGGTGGGGACAGGATAGATTTAGGTGGGAGCTTCGGGAGTGTGTCTGGGACCCCACCTCCTTTCCTAGTTCCTGGGATCCAGCCTACAGGACACCTGCCAGGGCAGGAGGCTTCCCTGGGTCCTGAGCTCTGGGGTTGAGTCCTACATGGAATATAGCAGAGCTGCCCGATGGGCCTGAGCCCCGACTCCCAGCCTGTCTCTGGGGTATGTTAGGGTTGGTCGGTCTCAGCCCCAGATCTGAGTCACAGGGTGGAGAGGTGACAGAGAGCAGGGTGGGACCTCCGCCTGTCCCCTCCCCTCCACAGCTTTTGTCCCCTGTTGCTAGCCCCTGCCTGGGTGTGGATACCTAGCAATTGCATTAGATTCATTTCTATTACTTGGGCCTCTGTCTCCCCATCAACAAAAGGAAACTTTCTCTCCTCCAAGGTCAGAAAAGCCCTCTGGAATCTGGGTCCACCCTCGCTGCACCCAGATTTTTTTAAGGCAGCTGGAATCTAAGGTAGTTAGTGTGTCCTTTTCAAGTAGGTTCCTTATCTGTTATCTGGGGGCCTCACGCAGATGGGGTGACCTGGGTGACCTGGGTGACCTGGCATGGGGTCTCTGCAGTAGATGTCCACCCCCCCAGCCGTGGGGGGCACCTCTGCACCCCCACATATGGGGCACGAAGGAGGCTGGGAGGCCCTAGGGAAGTCCTCCCCGGTAGGGCCTCAGTTTCCTCTGTGCTGCTGGCCTCTAGGACCTCTTTAGCTCCGAAGTCTCTTATTGAGTCCTTGTGCTGGGCCTTGGGATGGTCCCTCTTGTGCTGCCCAGACTTGGGCAGTTGGGATGGAACAGGAGGTGGGAGGTGGCTCAGGGAGGGTGGCAGAAGGAGCAAGTGGGTTGGGAGCTGGTGACGGCGGAGTTCTTTCGAGTGGAGTGTGAGCGACCCTGGAGATCCTCCAAACTCGTGTCTGCCCACCCCAGATGTCCCTGTTAGCCATGCACTTGCCAGCTCCTATGGGTGCCTCTGTAGTTGTTTCCAGTATGTGGAGCCCTGGGCCTGCCACAGAGTAAATGACCGAAAGAAGGATCTCGAATGCATTAGACAACTTGAGCAAGAGTCAGAGGCCCCCAGCGGGCTGTTGGCGTGATTGGATGCTTCTCAAGTGCTCGGGGCTGTGTTGTCCTGTGTGCCGGGCCTTCCTGTACCTGTACCCTGCTTTGCACAGTGCAGTCCCTACAGCCCTGCAAGGAGTGCACGCCAGGCCCCGGAAGACGTCCTCCTTCCCCCGGCAACTGGCCCCACAGCCTTCAGTGCACAGTCAGTCAAGTGCCTGTTAATGCAGATCTGAAATTCATTCGCCAACTGCTTGCTGATTTATTCAGATTCTTCTAAATTGGGTCCCCTGCTCAGGTTTGTCCCCCATCTGCCATCTGTCACCTGGTTAGTGTAAAGCCTCCTCTGGTCCCTCTAGGCTGGTGTGAGGAGGGGCAGGGCCTGTGTGTGGGGAGACACACACAAAAGAAAATTCCAGGTGGCTTTGAGGTGCTGTTTTTAGAATCAGTCATGTGATGGGGGTCGGGAGCGCCCTGGAGAGGGGTCAGGAGGTGTGGGAGGCATCCGACCTGGGGGCACTGTGGGAGGCTCTGGCAGGGAGATGCTGCCCGAGTCTGATCAGGGGCCTTAAATTATGCAGAAAGATCTTGTGGGCAGAAAGGTGGTGGTAGGAAAGAGCAGGGTGAGTTTGATGAACACGGGGTCAGCGTGGAATGGGTGCAGGGGCTAACTCCTGGAGCGCCTCCCGGCTGGGCAGACAGCCAGCAACCTTCGTCTGCGGGTAGAGGGGCGTCCCTCTTGGCTGTTCGTCAGGTGCTGTGGAGAACCTCTTAGACACTGGGCCTGAGGTGGGAGCCCCTTTGTTGCTGCTCATGGAGGGACCAGTCGAATCCGCTCATCAGACGTGTACCCAGCTCTCCTGGGGGCCAGGCCTGGTCCTGGGTGCTGGAGACACTGAGCTCACAGAGCAGAGGGAGGCAGGCAGAGCAAGCACAGGGTGGTAAGAGCCGGGGCTGATGGAAGCCCCAGGAACACGGGGAGGTACCTCATGCCGTGGGGGGCTGCTGGGAAGGCTTTCTGGAGGAGGTGACGTCCGAGCCGATTAGGAGCCAGTGTGAGAGACGATGCTGGTGTTGGGTAAGGACGGCCCTGTCCTGGAACTTGATAGAGCCAGCAGGGCTGTGATGGGCTGGGTGCCACAGGCCGCTGGCAGTGCCCCAGGTCTGGAGGGAAGATGTCCCGATGGTGAGGGTTTGGAGGAGGTCCTGGGGGAGACACCCAGGTGGCTGTCCCTGAGGGGGCTCCCGGAGGGTATAGGGAGCAAAGCGGGCAGACCAGAGCCCTAACTTCCCTTGTCCTCCTCCACTGTGCCCGTGCCAGGCGCCTTCGCCAAGGTGAAGGAGAGCCAACGCATGAGTGACGAGGGCCGCATGGCTCAGGATGAGGCCGATGGGATTCGCAGGCGCTGCCGCGTGGTGGGCTTTGCCTTGCAGGCCGAAATGAACCACTTCCACCAGCGCCGCGAGCTCGACTTCAAGCACATGATGCAGAACTACCTTCGCCAGCAGATCCTCTTCTACCAGCGGGTGGGCCAGCAGCTGGAGAAGACGCTGCGCATGTACGACAGCCTCTGACCATGTGTCCCCAGCCCCCGCCCTGCGCCTTGGCCTGGTTGCCGCCGTGTGCTCTGCTCACTAGACCCACCTGCTCCAGTAGTGGCTGGGAGGGCTGTGGGGGCTTTGGACGAGTCCTGGGTCCCCCTGTGGAAGTCCCCCAGCTCTTAGAGGTAAGGGGCACAGCAGGGGTGAATCGGGGTCAGGAACCTTCCAGGCAGAGGCCTGGGCTGTGGGTCAGCGCTTGAGGCTGGGCCCTGGCCTTAGCCTCCCCTAGAACCTGCAGTGCTCACTCACCTGGCCACCACCCCCATGCTCGTTCAGCAGGCACGGGGTGGCCCTGCTGCGGCCCCCATGTCAGATGCCGGCTGAGTACCAGGGCTGCGACATGCCTGCCCTCAGGGAGTCCCCAGGCAAGCTGGGGTCAGACACAGAAACAGACAAGGGCAACACAGAGTGACTGATGGTAAATAAGGGCTTCCTGAAAGCTTAAAGAAAGAACCACTCATTCTGCTGGTCAGGGAAGGCTCCATAGAGTAAGTGACATTTGAGTAGTGTTTTGGAGAATGACAAGGATCTGGCAGACAGTAGATGGGGCCAAGGGTGGAGGGGACATTCAGAAGAGAAGAATAGCATGGGCAAAGGTGTGAAGACATGAAGACACCCCTTCTTCTCTCCCTGACTTTTCCCCAGTAAGTTTGGTGCCCCTTGGTGGGGATTTTGGCCTTTGTGACAGAGGGAAGGGCTCTTCCTCCCATGTCGCTGTCCCTGCCTCACTTTGTTCCCTTAGGAGGAGCTGCAGGCCAACTCCCTCCTGACTCCCCTCCACCTCCTGAGCCTCCATTAGCCCTTGGTTAGGGGACCATGCAGCATCTTTTCCCTGGGCTCAAGGTGCTAAGACAAGCCATTGACCCCAGGACCTTGGTGGCACCTTCCTGGAGAGGACACCCAAAAGTTACCAGATATTTGAGTTCACCAGCAACAGCTCTCCACATTCTGAGCAGGCGCAGGCCCCAATGAATCCCAGAATCCTTCGTATTGCACAGAGGGAAGGCCAAGGGGAAAAAGACAGGGGCCGGCTTGCCCACTGCTCCAGAAGTCCTGGGCCCATGCGCCTATGGCCAGCCTCACTGTGATTTCAGCCCCGGCTCCCTCCCCAGCCAGGTTGTGCTGTCTCCCACCCATGTTTACATCCTCAAGGGGGCTATTCCCTTCTCCCAGGCCAGGGTGTGGGCCATCAGGATTGGGGGAACTGACAGGTGCCACTGCTGGCCTCCCCAGGAGGTCATGGCCACTTCTGGCTCCTGCTGCTTGAATCTTTTTTTCTTTCTTGTTTTCTTGATAAACCTTTTGCAATTAAGACAACAAAAGCATGGCTTGTTTGTTTGTTTGTTTGGATCCCAAAGGGATTGAGGGTGGGGGAAGGATGAAACCCCAAGTGTCCCTGGGAGCTATTAGACTGTGAGGTCTTAGTGGGCACAAAACCTGTAAAGCTTGTGGTGAGGGCTGTGCCGACAGCAGGTGCTAGCTGGGGAGCTAGAGGTGGCTGTGGACCCCAACTGGACACCATCCTTCTCAGACCTCATGCTCCTCATCTCTCAAATGGGTGGAGTCCTGCTGACGGTTTTTCTGCGCTGCTCAGTGATCAGTGATGGCAGGAGTGTGAGAGGAGGCCAGGCTCCAGGACAGTCTAATGGACAGGGGGTTCCCCAGGGAGGCCCTGGTCCAGGAGAGGTGGGAGGTGGGGGGGGGCCACTCGGGAACTGTGTCCTTCCCTAAGCATTCCAGGGCACCCAGTCCTGTGGTGGCTTCCATGTTGGATGCTGAGGAGAACTGCCCTTCCCTTGCCCTGGCCAGTCCCTCAGCGATGTCCCAGTTAGGATGAGCAAGAATCAGTTTCCACGTGGGAAGGAGGGGTGCTAGAAAACCCCGGGTTTCTTTCAGGGCGAGACATAGGGCTGGCGGGGCTGGGCCCCAGGGGAGGCTATGACCAGGCCAGGGGCCCAGGGAGCTCACAGCAGTGAGAGGGGTGAGGAATGGCGGGTGCAGTAGGAAAGGGGCAGCAAAGCCTCCCTGTTCAGGGCAGAGCACCCTCAGAGAAACTTTTGGAATGGGCCCTTGGCCCTGGGTCAAAATTAGGTCAGATTTGGGACTTTCTGTGGAATTTTCCCCTCCCTCCATTTTCCAACCCACCCAAGGGCCTTCCCGCTTTGACCTCTAGGCAGCCTTCTGTAGACAGAACTCTGGGCACAGTCGGGGAGGCTCCTTACTGAGGTCAGTCTGGGTTGGAGTGGTGGAAACGCCTTTCTTAACCCACAGTGCCTGGAAAGTCCCCTGTTCATGCTTCCTGCCCTGGGAAGAGTTTTACCCTCTTGTGTCCCTTCCTTGGGGTGGGGGGCACCTTGCACGCCTCCCGTTGTCAGGGTGAGGAAGGCGGTCTGATGCTTGACTCAGGAGGGGTGTGCCCCTGGGAGAAGAGTCCAGAAGTGAAGTCCTGGGACAAGCCAGGTCTACTGTGGGCATCCTGAGCTATCTAGGCTGGGGCAGGCTTCTGTATAATGGGGAGGGAGGATGTCACAGACATTCCCTCAGGTTTCTTTCTGTCTCTCTGTGGGTTGGGGTATTGGGGGGGGGTAGTTTGAGATCAGTCTGGGCTGACCGGAGCCCCTTTCAGGGCGGACCTGGGGGACCAGTTGGGGGAGGTGTGAGAGCATCCTGGTGGTGGCAGGGCCCACTGGAAGCCTCAGTCACTAGCTAGGCAGATGTTCCAGACTGAGCTGGGCCCAGCTGCCTCCAGTTCCCTCCCTCACTTTGCTCCAAGGGGGTGGGAAACAAGGCCCCTCTTTCTGCCCTGGGCAGCTATCAGGACCTGGGGGTGGGGTGATCCGAATCTCTGATCCCCAGTCTTGGTCCAGGCCATGAAAGGAGTTGGCTTTGTGGCCACATGTGGGGGTTGGGGATGGAGGCAGTGCTCAGATCCTGCATCTGTTGCCTCCCCGACACGCTGGGGCGGGGGGGGGGGGGTGTGAACTACCGTGCCATGGCTCTGCCACAGCTGTGCCACCATTGGAGGGGAGGCAGGTAGACGGGGGCTCCAGGGCCAGCTCAGAACCTCTCCTCCACCTGTGGCACGGCCATGCTGTGATCCCCACGTCCACGTAGTCCCAGCTGGAGCCACCCAGCCCCAAGCAGGCAGAGCCACATGCGGCCACACACCCTGCCCACAGGGACATAGGCCACACCTGTGTGCACATCTGCACACAAATGCACAGTCCCATGCTCGCACAGGGGCATTCCCAGCCATGGCACTGCCCACCGTCACACGTTCATGGCCACAGCTGCACATGCGTCATCTCTTCAGAGCACCGGTCCCATCGTGTCCTCACTCATAGCTGTCCCACTGTCCTACGCGCACAGAGCCACACACACTCAAACACGGCTACAAGTCACATGTGCTCATAGCAAAGGTGTCACCTGTGTCGCTGCTTCTAGACTGCCCCCGTGCTCCCTCCTGGGGGAGCCAGTGGCATCACTCGTCTTCTGACATTGGCCTGTCCAGGTGGGGAACTCGAGGTCTAGTGGAGGGTGGTGGCTGGCGGTGTTACCCAGTGGGGCTGGAGGAGGTTCAGGGGCTTGAACCCAGCTCTGGGTAGCTCTGTGGCCAGTCCCCAAGGCCAGCCCCTCCTGCCTCAGTAAGGCCCTTGCTGAACCCACCCAGTGAAGCTCCAGGCAACTCCTATCTGTCCAGCCAGAGCTGAGGCTGCAGCATCCACATGAACCAGAGCCGGGACGCGGTGGGCAGGGCCCAGGCCTGTGCGGAAGGAACATTCCTGCACCGTCTCCTCCCCAAGCATGCGAGGACTGGGCCCGCCCTGCCTGCCTGCCCGCTGACTCAGGCCTCCCGGAGCCAAGCCGGCGGGTCCCCAACCCCCGCCGCCCCACAACCTGCTTCCCTTCCAGTTCAGCTCCAGTATGGCTCCGTGGGCTGGGGTAGGAGACGAGGATCCCGGGCCAAAACCACGGAGAGAAATGAAAACTCACCTCCCCCAGACGGAGCTCTGCTTGCGAAACCCAGTCCCAGGGTTCAGGATAGTTTAATGCAAACCTTTTTTCCTTTGGTTTGGTTTGGTTAGTCAAATCCCGGTGCAGTCCAGGCTGTTGAAAAAGCAAGTCTCACAGAGCTGTGGCCTCCCCGGTCCTCATATAACAGCCCTGGTAGTCAGCGTTGTTCCATTGCACAGATGAAGGGACTGAGGCTTGGCTACAGCGAAGATGGGCCTGGCCTGTGATCACACAGTGAGACGAAGGAGGAGCTAGACTCAAACCCAGCTTCCTGACGTCTTTCCTCAAAGTCTTGATTGACTCACTTAGGTCTGAAGGAAAAGGGGCTGGCAGAGCTCTGCTCCAGAGGTAAAAGAACAGGAGGCTGGCAGACCCAGCTGCTGAAATGGGAAGGAGCTGGAGGGATGAAGAGGCTGACCACAACACGGCACAGTGGCCATGGCCTTGACCCAGGATTTCTCCTTACACATGAACCTGTGTGAGGAACAGCGCCTCGTTTCTCTGCAACTGGCCTGAATTTCTTTGTCACGTTCTCCTTCCCTCACATGGTAGAAAAGGAATCTCAAATCGATTTGGGAGCCCCTCCTTTCTAACAGGATGTATATACGTTTTGGGGATGGCCCATTTGAAGATGGTGGGCAGGCCTGTGGCACTTTGAATTTTAGAGGCTGAATCCCACACCCTGTCACACGCATGAAAATTTGCCTGCTTTCCACATTAAAGGTCACTCATATACACCTGTTTCAGTTGGGTTCAGTTTATTACTTGGCAGTGCCTTGTCTCACAGATATTTACTTAAAATTTGTTAATTTTGATTTTGTCTTTTTCTTTTCTTTTTGTGTCCTGCTACTTTTCCCCTCCCTGAATACGTTGTGAGTTCTTGCAGACTCTTGGACCATGGCGCTGGGCCTGGGGTACCCACCACGGTCCTAGGTTAGCATTGGATCCTCTGGTCATCTTCTCCCCTCTCCCCGCCCTGTGTCTTCCCACCACCTGCTCCTTTGATCCCCATCCCAAGGCCTCTGTTGGTCTGGCCTTTGGTCTCTTTTGAGCACTTGGGGTTCCCTTGATTGTCCGTATACCTGTGGACCTCAAGCAACCTCAGGGGTTGCCAAAGTCCCTTCTGGGGCCTGGTGTCCCCTTTGGGGCTCATGGTCAACATTCCACAGCTCCCAGCACATACTCAAGCACAAGAAGCTCTGGAGAGCCTATGTAAGCCTTTGTCCTCTGGGGTCTGGCTGCCACCTTGGGGCTCTACCTAGGAAGGGGCCAAGTCCCCTGCTGCTCCTGGATCTCCCCACCTCTGGGGCTTCTACCCTTCTCCAGCGCAGGCAGTACCGTGGCAGACGCTGGATGGCCAGTATTTCCAAACCACTATCTGCCTTCGAGAGATGATCAACGTCATTTTACAGACGGGGAAAGGGGGCCTAGCGAGGGGGTGCTAGAGCAGGCCAGCTGGTGTGAGATGGTACCCAGGCCTGGGTCACCCGCGCTGGGAGGCAAACCTTTGGTGCTTGCGGTAGAGGAGTTGGCCTCATGGAGGCACCTGGGCCTCTTCTGGGCTGACCTGGTCCCCCTGGCTGCTATTTTGGCAGGAGTGTAATGGGCGGGGGTGGCCCTACTGCCCCCAGAGAGCCACAAGCCCCCTGTGTCCTTTCCCTCCACCCGCCTGGAGGCAGGGCCCCGGTATTGGCTGCAGTCGCTGAGCCCTAGTGCGAATCCTACACTACACAGACTTGTTCGAGGGGGGTTTTTAGTTGGTTCATGCTTCCATTTCTCTATTTATAACAGGCCTTCCAGATGGCTGTTAGGAGGATTACATGATTGCATGAGCAAGACACATCAGCTGGACGGTGCCTTCCCATAGCCAGTGTTCAGGAGGGAGTAGCTGGGACAGCCAGCCTTCGAGCAGACCCTTTAGAGCAGCCCTGGAGAGAGAGGCTGGTTCATTAGTGAGAGAACCGCTTGAGTGAGCCGTCTGAGGCCACACAATAGGTAGATGGCAGGGCTGGGCCTGGGACTAGGTGCCCCGTGTCACCACCATGTCTTCACAGGGAGCACTCCTTGGGGTTTCCTGCCTGTCATGGTACTCGTCAGCCCCGGGCAGGAGGTGTCCCCTGCGCCATTTTTGGCTGTCACACACACCATCACACACAGGAACATGGGGCCCAAGGGTTAAGAGAGTGGCCTCATGTCAGACCTTCCCTGGGTAGACAGGAGACCTCAGGCAAGGTGACTCCTTAGTCTGGGTTTTCCTCAGCGGATGTTGGCAGTTGTCACAGTCACGCCAGGGCACGCACTCACGAGTGTGAGCATGTCCCTGCTTCGGGGCACTGTGTCTTCAGAGCTGCCCAGGCGGGCATGGTGGGGGGCGGCCCAAAGGCACAGCGACTCACACTGTATGGCTGCTGTGTAGCCCTGGTGCCGGGCATCGGGCTCAGTGCCTCCCCTGAGTTACCTCTTGTCTGCAACTGCACGGGAGGTGAGAATGAGTGCCAGTGCGTCCCAGCCAACAGAGGCTATGGGCCACGGGGTCATGGGCACAAGGTCGCGCTGCTGGTCCATGTATCCCATTAAGGCTGAGGTCCCCCCGGGCACAGAGCTGTGCCCTTCTGAGGTGGACAGGCTGGGCAGGCTGGGGGTAGCTGTCCTGCTGTGGAGTGAGCACATGTGTGCCAGGGATCGAGGGGTGTGGGGAAGTGGGTGGCGAGTGGCAGGTAGTGGCTGGGGGTGGCTGCATGCCTTGAGTTAGCAGGAGCAAGGGCAGCGGGTTTGGCCCCCAGAGAGTGCCGAGCAAATATCTGTTGACTGATAATTTTCTGTAGGGTCTCAGGCTGGAGTGTGGAAGCAGAATCTGGCCATGGGAGAGTGGGCTGGGCAGATAAAGGCAGGACAGGGGTCAGGGGCCAGACTCAGGTGTCTGGGAAGGAAGTGAGTCAGGAAACTCCTTGCCTGAGGAGCCAGTCTGGGGGTGAGAGTGAGGCTTGGTAAGGAGATGCTAGGGCAGGGTTCTTGGGAGTGCTGAGGCCGAGCTGGAGAGGGTGGGGGACCCTGGCCCTGGGGCTTCTGGGTGGGGGAGGGTGGGCAGGCGGTGAGGGGGTTCATGGGGGGGGTGGGGTGTGTGCCTGTGCCTGGCAGCCTGGAGCGTGTGCGTCTGTCCGTGTGGTCGCTGAGAGCCTGTCCATGGGTGCACCCGTGCTCGTTTGAGGGTCTCTGTGCTAGCACTCTATGCCTGTGGCCATTCGGCCACACGTGCTTTTCCCTGTGCTCCCCATCCTAGAAGATGCAACAACTCTCACCCTGAAGCCAGGCCTAGATGTGCAGGCAGGCTTAGTACCTCTCTTTCTGTCACACTCCAAATCCATCCACGAGCAAAGCCTTGGGGAACTCCTCAGAAGAGATCCCAACTCTGACCTATGTCACCATCTCACTGCCTGGCCCAAGCCACCACCTGTGTAGACAGCTGGAGTAGGCTCGGAGCTGTTCTGCTTTCTCAACCATTCCCTGATGGTCCAACAGGTGTTGGAGTGATCTCTTAAGACTGTACTCTAGGGGCGTCTGGGGGGCTGAGTTGGTTAAGTGGTTAAGGGTCTGCCTTCGGCTCAGGTCGTGATCTCAGGGTCCTGGGATCCGGCCCCACGTGGGGCTCCCTGCTCAGGGGGGAGCCTGTTTCTCCCTCTGCCCCTCCTCCCAACTCATGCATGCACGTACTCTCTCTCAAATAAATAAAGTCTTAAAAAAAAAAAAAAGACTATTCTAAATCCAAACATATCTGACCCCGCTTTCAACCTCTAGGGCTTCCTGCCATTCTGACTCCAGCTTCCAAGCTGCTGCCACAGCCCACAAGGCCCCTTTCTGATGGTGCCTTGGACCTCTGTCCCTTTGGTCACAGAATTCCAGACCCACTATACTCTTGGCTGTTCCTCATAAGCCCAGCATGCTTGCACCTCAGGGCCTTTGCATTTGCTGGCCCCCTCTGTTTGGAATGTTCTTCCTCTCAGATGTTTGTGTGGTTTGAACTTCAGTTAATTCAAGTCATTGCTTAAAATGTTACCTCCTTGGAGAAGCTAAAGAGTCTTCCTAGTCCTAGTCCTCTGTTCCCTTGCCCTGCCTTACTGTTCTTCATTTTATTTATTATCAACTGCCAACAGTATACATGTATGTCTCAAACATATACAGAAATGGAGAAACTAATGTAATCTCTCCCCACATGCCCATATGTGAGCTTCAGCAATGATCAACACTAGGCCAGTACTTTACTCCCCCACATCCCTAGCTTCCTGCGAACTCCAGACATCACACATTCTCATCTGCAAATAAATACTTCTAGGCAAAATTTAGATTTTAACTATGTCTGTTGGTTAGAAGGCAGCCCTGGGGGGAGCTGGTGTTCGTCTTGCTCACGGCTGCAACAGCCCCCCTCACCCCCGCGTTGCTCACAGCCCCAGGACTTGGGATGTCTGCAGGTCTGTGTCTCAGATCTTCGGGAGGGGAGGTGTGTGAGGTGTGGTTTGCACAGGTCATCTGCTGTCAGGAAATGCCTCTGCACCTGCCTGTGTGCACTGCCACGTGGGGCAGTCCTGTGAATGTGTGTGTGTGTGCAAGTGGGAGTGTGCGTGTGCGCGTGCTTGCGTGCGTGTGTGCGTGCTTGCGTGCGTGCTTGCGTGCATGTGTGCGTGCCTGTGCTTGCGTGCGTATGTGCGTGTGTGTGTGTGTGCGTGTGTTGCTGCAGCAGCTGGTGGCTGAAAGCGTACTTCCTCCCTGACATCACCACCCACACCCCCCAGGATCCAGGGACTTGTTCTGGGGAGTGTTTCCCCCTTTCTCAGCAAGGCATGGCTTGGGAAAGGGTGGAAAGGATGTATGCACTGTTTCCCTGCTCATTCCGCTGGAGGGCTGGGTATGAGGCCAGGGTGGCCCGGAGAGCCACTCTTTGTCCTCTGGGGAGTAGGAGGCTATGCCATCCCAGGGGGCAGAGCAGGCCACCTCCTCCCTTCCTGGCACTGAAGCCCAGCCTGGTTTGGCTGGCACGAGCTGGGTGGGGGGCCGGCCACTATGTAGGAGGGATGGTGGTATTCCAACCTGGTTGACTCCTAAGGCTCCCAATGAGCTCACTCAAACTGGGGGGGCGTCTGGATGCAGAGTTCTGGCCCAGGGGCTCAGCAGTCCCCTGCTCCCCATCCCACCACAGTTCTCTATCTTAAAGGGTTGGCCCTGGCAGGAGGGCAGTGGGGAAGGACAAGCTTCCAGCCCATCACAGCTTGACTCCGGACGGGCGGCTACTCCCTATCAGACTGCGAATTCCGAGGGAGCTTCTCTCAGCCTGATCCCCAGAGCCCCTGTTGGCTCTGGGGACAGTCTTCTGGTCCCTCTGGCTCCACGTCATCTGGCCCCTGCCCTCGTACTCCCTGTCCTTCAGGCATAGTCCAGGCTCCCCTCTCTTGGAATCCCCTGTGTTCTGGCCCTCCCTGGGCCCACCCTCCCTCCCACCCCGCCTTCCTCCACCAGCTGGGCAGGTTCAAGTGTGACTCCTCCCTCTTGGGTCCCGGGGGTCAAGCTTCCTCTGAGCTCTTCTGGGGCGGAGTAGGGTGGGGCGGAGGAATGGAGGTCAGTGTGGCTGCCAGCTTCTAGCCAAAACTTGAACCTGTCTGCACACCTCACTCTTCCCGCCAAAGCCGAGCAAAGGGGAGCACCTGAATGTCCCTCTTTTCCAAATGGGGAATTTCCAGATGCTCCAGGACTGAGCATTTTTTAGCATGTAATCTGTGCCAGGCACCGAGATGGCTGTCATAAATCATAGTAATAACAATAATGTCAATCTGAACATTTCTTAAGCTTCTACAATATGTCAGACCCATATGCTAGCCGATCTAATAATAACCACCATTATAACAGCACTGATAATAATAGTCAACATTTACTGAGCATTTACTATGTGCCTGGTGCTGTTCTAAGGGCTTTGCCACAACACTTTGAAAAGCAGCCTTGGTTGAAAGGTTCTAATGCAGGCAAGGGGGTGGGGCCCCAGGCCAATCATGTAACATTCATGGCCATAGGAACTGGGAACTGGGCAGAAATGAAGACAGAAGGCGAGGCTGTAGGCACAAGCAGGTAGCAAGCTCTCCCAGGCTGGCTCCGTACTTGCTAGGGTCGAACATCCCATTCACAGGTGCGTGGACTTGTACAAGTTCATTGGGCAGACACAATTACCATCTCTGCCCTCCCTCCTGTGGTTCACCGCATCTATCCCCAGACTGAGCTTCTTAGGCAGGGCAGCTCATGGGGCAGAGGGGCTGAAGTCTCAGGGCCTGGAACCTTCTTGGATCCATGGGTCCTGCCCTAGTTGCCTCACAGGGCAACCTGTTAGCAGGGCTGACTCAGGAGGAGCCCTTCTGCCCTGACTCACAGATTTCCAGGAGCTCTCGGCCTCCTCCAGCCTCACCCACCTGCCTGCTTGCTCAACCAATAGCCCTGTAGAAAAGGCTCCACCTTCCCCAACAAGACCCGACAGGGTTCTCCCTGCTGCTGTCTGGCTCTTGGAGGTCTCTGCCCTGGCCCGCGTGTCTGGCATCACTGGCTCACACTTATCCCAATGCCTCTCTAGATGCCAGGAGTCCCTCTGCTGAAAGGTGCATCTTTGGCATCTGGAAGGGTTTTGAGCCTCCAGGAGGTAGGCTGGGACTCTTGAGACCTCCAACCGAATGCAGGGTCCTCTGGGCCATGTAAAGTTGGGGAAGCCCTTGGCTCATTTCCACTGCTTGCCCCTGAGGGTTGGGATCGGGTAGGCCCTACAGTGGTTAGAACAGCTGGCACAGTGGCCCCTGGCTCCAGGACGATCTGAGGAGGAGCTGTAGGGCAAGGGAAGGTGAGTGTCAGGGAGTCCTGGGTTGTCTCCTCCTCCTGTCCCATTTAATCAGTTTGATTGCATCAGTGGTATGCTCCCACATATGATTGGGTCGAAGTGTTCTGCCATGTGCTTCTGAGAGCTAGACCCCAGGCATCTGGTAGGAGGGAGCCACGGGTAAGTATGGAGGAAGAGAGAAGTGGGTGCTGAAGAGTCTGGCAGGGACAGTTTAAACCTGCTCCTTAGAAACTTAGGACCTGCGGCCAGGTCTGCCTGGGCCCTGGAAGGGATCTGGGGGCCAGAGCTGTGGTTGGGAGCCCCACTAGCACTCCTAGGGATGAGGAAAGCCAGGGGAACCAGATGGGAAGTCAGGATACAGGGTCAGAGTGGGATTGGGGGTTAGAGACCTTTTGGATTGAGGGAAGGGAGGGGCTCTATTCTGTCAACAAATGTTTACCGAACATCTGCTATGAACCTAGTCCTGGGCCCAGCTGGCCATTGTCCCTGATGGGCACACAACCTTGAACTATGTTTACTGCAAGGGACAGAGGGCTGGGGGCCTCAGCAACCTGGCAGGGGAAGGGAGTTGGGGCTCTCAAAGGCACGCACAGCACCAGGGCAGCACATAGGCTTGGGGCCATGGCATTTGTTCTGGGGCCAGAAGGGACAGTGAGCGGTCCAGCCTCCCTCGCTTCCCACCCCTGCAGGACAGGACAGAGTGCTGTGGGAGGCCCATGCCCTCCTTCTTGACCAGGCCTACGTTGTGGCCTGACGGCCAGCTTCTTTCCTCTTCCTCTGCTGGCTGCTGCGGCTCTGCTGTGCGGGAGACCCAATGCCCTGACCGGGGGCTTTGGCTGGACCCCTCCGTTTGTCCCTCCCTCTACAGGTGGAACCCAGATGGGTGGGGAGGGAAGGACTAGCTGGACTGCAGAAGGTGGGGTGGCAGGGGGTTGCTGTATGTTCCAGGAGCCTGTCTTGGGAGGTAAGGGTGGAAGTGGGCTTCTTCTGCAGACCCTCCCCACTGATCAGACCTGGCTATTGGCCTCGTCCTCCTCTGCTCCCCTCTTGTCCTCAGTGGAGGCTCCTGAGCAGGAACCCCCACAACAGAACCCTGTCCCCCCAAATCTGCAGAGGATATAGGGACTTGAGTTGAAAGACAAAACTCTGGAACTGGATCATGGGGTCTGACTTCTTTCTAGCTCTGCCATTGACTTACCATGGTCTTGACCTTGTCCCTGCCTCTCTGAGCTGTTTCTCCATTTGGAGGTGGAGGGGTAGGACACAAGTTAATGTGTCTTTACTATTTGTTAAAATGCAGAGTCTGTTTCAGCTGATCTGGGGTGAGGCCTGAGAGCCCTCATTTTTTCTTTTTCTTTTTTTTTTTTTTTAAGATTTTTATTTATTTATTTGACAGACGGAGATCACAAGTAGGCAGAGAAGCAGGCAGAAAGAGAGTGGGAAGCAGGCTCCCCGCTGAACAGACAGCCCGATGCGGGGCTCAATCCCAGGACCCTGAGACCATGACCTGAGCTGAAGGCAGAGGCTTTAACCCACTGAGCCACCCAGGCGCCCCTTCTTTTTCTTTTTTGAAGATTTTATTTTTAAGTAATCTCTCCACTCAACGTGGGGCTCAAACTGCCAACCCTGAGGCCAAGAGTCTCACGCTCTCCTGTCTGAGCCGGCTAGGTGTCCCCGGAGTTCTTATTTCTAATAAGCTCCCGAATGCTTCTCCTCCAGGTCCATGGACCGCACTTTGAGCGACAAAGACTTAGCCCATCCAGCTTGGGCCTCCAGGACCCAGAGACGGGGTCGCCTGAGCCCTCTGTGAGCTTACAAGGCATCCAGAGGAAGCCCTGGCATTAGCTTGAGGCTTCACGCTAACAGAGTTGGCAGTGCCCAGGTTGAGGGGCATGGGAGCTCCTTGAAAAGTCCCTTCTTGGCCACTGGTTGATCTAACCAAGGGTTACTTTTGTCTTCAGGGGGTCTTAGGACATCTGCCTTGTGAAGGAACACAGTGCAACCACCCACCAGTTATCCACTGAGGAGGTGGCATCTCTCTCTCTCTCTTTTTTTTTTTTTTTTTAAGATTTTATTTATTTGTCAGAGAGAGAGGAGAGCGAGCGAGCACAGGCAGACAGAATGGCAGGCAGAGGCAGAGGGAGAAGCAGGCTCCCCACCAAGCGAGGAGCCCGACGTGGGACTCGATCCCAGGACGCTGGGATCATGACCTGAGCCGAAGGCAGCTGCTTAACCAACTGAGCCACCCAGGCGTCCCTCTTTTTTTTTTTTTAAAGAGAGCATGTGCATGAGGAGGGAAGGGACAGAGGAAGAGAGAGAGAGAGAGAGAATTTATCCACGCTGGGCTTAGAGCTTGACTCTGGGCTTGATCTCACCACCCCAAGATCATGACCTGAGCCAAAATCAAGAGCTGGATGCTTAACCACCTGAGCCACTCAGGCGCCCCCAGGGAGCTGGCATCCTTAGTGAGGACAGCAGCTATCAGATGAATACTGTACCTCATGACACCGAGAAGGGCAGTGTGACTAGGGGTAGCTGGGCACACTCAGTGTTAGCAGCTGCATGGCTGCCCCTTCCATGGAAAGACCCCATGGAAAGACTCTCTCAGGAAAGAAGGAAGCAGGCAGAGCCGGCTGCCTGCCCACTCTGGGCTTCCCCTCTGCAGCCCGTTGGCACGCCTGGGTTAGGAGGCATGTCATGGTGCGGTAATTACTCATTGGCATGTCTGGGACTCTTCAGGAAGGGCTGGGTGGATCCCTATGGGCATCTCCCACAGCATTTTTGGCCCCAAATGCCCTTGCCCACTAATCCCAGTGGAGACCAGACAGAGACGGTGTGAACTCCGAGCCAACCTCGGGTAGGAGAGGGGCTGTGGAGAGAGGGCTCCAGCAGGGCTGGTTCCCATCCTTGGCTCCTGCCATTTGCCAGGGCCGTCCTCATGTGGTGTGGCAAGGAACAGAAACCCAACCAGAGCACTCCGGGGGCTGCCCAGGTACCTCCATTCCTTTAAGAACATGAATCTAGGGGCTCCTGGGTGGGTCAGTGGGTTAAAGCCTCTGCCTTTGGCTCAGGTCATGATCCCTGGGTCCTGGGATTGAGCCCCACATTGGACTCTCTCAGCGGGGAGCCTTCTTCCTCCTTCTCTCTCTCTCTGCCTGCCTCTCTGCCTACTTGTGATCTCTCTCTGTCAAATAAATAAATAAAATCTTAAAAAAAAAATATCCTGAATCGTCAGGGCCTAGAGAAAGATGCCAGCACCTGGCCATTCCTATCCCAGTCGGGAGACAACGTGGAGTGGGGCAGGGCAGGGAGGTCCCATGTCTCTGCTTCCTACTGGGGATGATGGTTCCAGCCCGAGCAGCTCCACTTAAAGGGCCAGCTCCTAGCACTAGGAGAGGGGCTCAGAGGGAGCCCCTTCTTTAGCATCTAAGTGGCTAAAGCATTTAAGGTGGTGGGCAGGACTTCCATGCTGGGGACCCCAAGAACTGGGCCCTCTGGCCATCCCTACCCCGTTCCCCACACACCCTCTCCTGCTGTGGTTCTGCTTCCTGGGTTTGCTGATGTCAGTCTGGGCCTCTGGATTGTCAGGGAGTCCCAGCCCTTGGTTCCCCATGGGCAGCTCTGAGGCCTTTAGGAGGGCCCACAAGTGCAGAGTACTTCTCTCCCAAGTCTGTGTGTGCGCCTGTATGGACGTGCGGCCATATGGATTACGTGGGCAGGCATTTATGTTGGCGGGGTGCATCTGAAGGTCTAAAGGTACACAGCCATGTGCATAAGTGCACTGTGTGTGTGTGTGTGTGTGTGTAAAGAAGCGGGTCAGAGTGCTCCCACACATTCCTAAACACCTGTGCCCAGGTTGGCTTCTATCTCAGTGCCTGGGAGGAGCTGCCTTCTTAAAGTAAGGGGATAGTAAGTTATTTTGCAAAGTGGATAACAATCTCTTTAAGCCTTGGGGGCCTGTCTGAAATCTGCAAGGGATTTACTTAAATGGAGGCCCCACATTTAGAGTGGGTTCCAGATTCTGTGTTCCAGTGAAAGACCTTCTCCCAGGTCCTCATGGAGCCCTGTGCGCAATGCCCTGGGTGCTGGCCCCCTGGTCAGCAGAGGCTTAAAGGAGCTGGAGCAGTGTCAGCCTGTGCCAGCTCCCTGTGGGGGCAGGACAGGCTGGGCTGAGCGAACAGAGAGGGTGTCGTCAGTCCTGGGAGGGGCGGGAAATAGGAGATGAGGCCAGATCCTGCCTGGCGGGTCTGTCACCCTTGTCTCGGGTTACACTCCCAGGGAAACTGGTCGCCCTGGGTGGAGTCTGGCGTCAGATATGAGGGCCCTGAGGATCTGGCCCCAAGCTCTAGGAAGAGGCAGGGCAGAGTGCCTGGGGTGTGGCATGGAGACTCCCTTGGCAGGGCCCCTTGTATAAGGCTGGTCCAAGGGGTGCCAGAGAGACTAGGCTGTAGAAGGAAGCCAGCTTGGGATTTGAAACTCCTGCTGGAGAGGGGTCTCTGTGGGGGTCCCATCTACGGCCTTGGACAGGCTCTTCAGTGTGGCAAGAAGAGTTGGCTTGGCCTTGGGCTCTGGTTCACTCTAGTGCTGCCTGGCTGTGTGTGACTAGATAGCCCTCTCTGATTCTCAGCCTGCCCTTGGTCCCCTGGGGGCCCTTTCAGCACTGATAGTCCAGGATTCCAGGTGACCTGCCCACATCTTGAGAGTGAAGGAGGATCTGGGGAATGCCGGGATGGGAAGGGGATGCTAAGAGGCATCTTGGCAGGGCGCTCTGGGGACAACACAGTGGGGAGGAGGGAGTTTCCTTTCTTGCCCTAGTTTCTGATTCAGATGTTCCCGATATGGAGACACAAGGAAGGGGTGCTTCTGGTCCCCAGACACCGGTCAGCTGGCTGGGGCTCTCCACCCCGTCTGACTGTGCTGAGGCCCTGGGCTCCAACGTCCCAGATCCTGCACCTCCCACTCTGTGTTTCCTTTGAGGACATCCACTTACTGCCAGGCAGCATCACCTGGGATCCAGAATCTGTCCTCATTGCCCATGACTCTCAAAAGGGAGAGGGGCAGGGGTCGTGACTCCCGAGCAGCTCATAGAGGGTCTTCTGGAGACCCTGTATCTCAGATACGTCTCTAACCAGAGGATGGCCTCTCAGGGCAGCTCGCTTTTCAGAATCCTTGCTGCTTACCCTGCCTTCAAGAAGGGGCACCCTCGGTCTTCTTGTTGGGGGGCGGAGACCAACAGAAATGTTCCTTGAGAAAATCTCCAGGGAACCAAGGGAAGGCACCAGTGGCAGTCCCCTCATTTCCCCCGCAGCACCAGGTCCCAGCCTTGGGATCCCTATGTAACCCCTCAGTCTCCTGACCTTTGCTGCTCCAACCACTTGAGAGGTAGGTGAGAAGACAAGGTGGTGGAGGCCAAAACTCAGGCTAAGACATCTATGGCTGGGATGTTTAATACATCTCCTGATTTCAAAGTTTCTTTGAGCTCCGTGGAGGGGGCCTAGTCTCTACTAAACCAAAGGGCTTTGGTCCCATCCCACAAAGACTGGCCACCTGCCTACACAGTGGGGGCATGGGGAGATCTGAAAGGCCCCTGGAGGTGGACATTGAGGGCTCCACGGGGCCCTGTCCAGTCTGCTGGCTGAGGCCTGGTGGGATGGCCTGCCCCAGAGGAGTGCAGTCCGGTTTGACAAGGGCCCAGTGCATGTCAGACACACAACATACATCTGTCCAAAACCTCCACACACCATTTATCCAGGCCCCATGGAGTTGATGTCTCACTGCTCATCCCCAGTCCTTGGGGGAGCACAGGCATCGTAGTGACCTCTGGCCTGAGACCCGCATACTCCCCAGCCCAGCCAGGTCTGGGGCCACAGACACACACTGCCTACCTCGCCCTCAGCCTGTCAAGGTCGGGCTCTGGGTATGAGCTGGCCTCAGACCTTCCTCCCTCCCAAACTCTCAGGAGCTCAGAGCTCAGTCTGGGCGAGCTCGACACTGTTTTAAATAGCTTCCTTGCAATCCCCCTTAAATAAACCCATCCCCAGAGCAACCCACCCCATCTTGTTCCCTGAATGTATTATTCTACTGGCTTATGTCTCCTAGAGAGTGGAGGGGCTCCCTCCTCCTGCCCTCTGCTCCAGGGAATACCATCTCCCTAAAAAACCAGGGGAAAAAGTTTTCCCGTCAGCTCTGGGCAGAGACAAAGGGAGGCCTGGCTTGGAGTGGAAAAGTCAGGAATCCCCATCTGTCTCCCCAGCCCTCTCCTCTCCTTGCCCTCTCGGCAGTCTGGGTCAGCTGTGACTTACCCAAGATCACAGACCCAGGATCCAGAGTCCTGACATATCTAGGAGGTCACTCTGGTTTTGACAGCCCAAACTAGCTCCAGGGCAGGGGGACTGACTCCAAGCCTGCCTCTGACCTTGGCCCGCCCCCTTGCAGTTCTCCAGGCATGGAGAAAGCTGGGGGGATTCCAGCTCTTGACTCCGCTTGGTCCCAGACCCCTGGGACCTCCTCCCAGCACCCTCCACACCAGATGTCCCCAGGTGTCTCTGGCTCTGGGGATACTCAGACAGCACCAGGGCATGGGAGCAATGGGGCCGGGGCCTGAGCAAACCTGTCCCTGGCCTGATCAGCAACTAGGCCCAGGCCTGGGCTCACACCCAGTACTGGCCGTTCTTGAGAGCAGGGTTGGGTGTCCGGCAGAACTGCAGCAGCTCTGGGTCAGGCTGGCCCCCCAGTGGGGGCCCCTGGCTGGGCACTGCTGTGAGCGGGATGGCTTGGCCCGGCTCTACCTTTCGGAAGGTCTCGTTGTCGCCCGCTAGGCCATTGCGGGGCTTGGCAGTCAGGACCTGGACGTCGTGCTTGCCCGTCTTGTTGCGTTTGCGGAGGTAGAAGAGCAGAGGAAGGATGAGTGCCAGGAGCAGGAGGACCAGACACACGGGGATGATGACGCTGAACATGTTGGCCTCCAGGAAGCCCAGGAAGCCCCCGCTGGCCACGGTGGGCACAGGGCTGGAGGCGAACGGGCCTGGCTCCCCCGTGGGGGTGCTGCTCTCTGGTTTCGTTGCTTCGGTCTGAGCAGGCTCGGGGAGACTGAGCAGGGCCACGCTGTAGGGTCGGGCCGCATCGTAAGGCTCAGTGTCAAAGTCCAGGGTGGCCACAGCGGGCGGGACGCCCCGTGCCCACAGCTCCAGAATGAGACTGTCACCCATGGGGCCAGGGGACCGGCCCTCTGGCTTGCCCACTTCCAGCCCCAGCCTTCCGTCCTCAAGGTCCTGCTGGGTGAATTGCTCCACAAGCTGGCCATCGCTGGGCTCCGTCCTGGCCTGGGGCACGCGTACCACGCGGCCATGCTGGGGTCCTGCCAGGAGCCGGAAACGGGGCACACTGCCCGTGCGGTTGGCCAGCTCTCCAGCATCAAGGACGGTGGAGTCCAAGCGCAGGGTAGCCCCCTGGGGCCATGGCCCGCCAGCCCCCACACGCAGCAGAGCCCTGACAGTGACGTTCACCGTGGCGGACGCGTTGGCCCCTCGGGCCAGCGCCAGGATGCCGAAGTGGTCGCGAGAGGAGGAGAAGTTGGTGAAGGCGAAGACCACCTCCCCCTGGTCTACCTGGAGCTGGCTGAAGGAGGCAGCGGGCTGCCCAGCCACCAGCAGCTGCCCGAACCGGGGCCGCCGGGTGAGGCGGTAGGCGGCGTCCGGCTCGTCCTGGTCTGACACCACACGCAGCTGCTGTCGGCTCAGGGGGGAGCGCCCCACAGCCTGAGGCACCTCCAGGGGCGCCCGCAGTTGCACCTCGATGGCCGATGGCAGGACGTCCACGGCCAGGGACATGGGCACGGGAGGGCTGGCCCCGTCGGATGCGCTCAGCTGCAGGATGCCAGCCACGCTGCTCCCATTGGCCACGAAGGCCAGGCGCCCAGAGTCCACGTCGGCCTGCGTGAAGCGGGTCACCGGCCCCGGGCCGGCCCCCACCAGACTCAGGAAACCATTGAGGGGTGCCTGCTGCACCTCATACTCAATCTCCCAGGTGCTGAGTCCGGGTCCACCACACTGAGCTGGGCCCGGGAGACGGGCGCGTGGGAGCCCCGGGTGAGCCGGAGTGGCACGGACGCCTGGGGCCGCGGTGGCCGCTCGTTCACATCCCGCACGGTGATGGTAAAGGCCTCTGAGGTCTGCGGTCCTGACACGGAGGCCCCCGCTGGCCCCTGGAGGTGGGCACGGAAGCGGAAGCCGTCCTGCTGAGTGCCCCCGCCCCCGTGGGCATAGGCCAGCTGCCCTGCGGCCAGCTCGGACTGCAGGAAGTGGGGCCGGCCGGCGTGGAGGGGCTCCTCGGCCACCAGCAGCTGGCCCCGGGTGGGGAACTGTGTGATGTGGAAGAGCACGTCATGCTCTGGGCGCTGGGGTGACGGGATGCTGGCCAGGAGGTTGGAGGCATCAAGGGTGGCCGTGGTGATTTCGGCCCGCTGGCCTTCGGGGACCCAGAGACCTAGGGGTGGGACGTAGGATATGAAGGTCCTGTCCACTGAAGAAAGACCTCAGAGCCTCAGACTAGGACCCCCAAGGCAAGGTTGTGCCTTTTCCCTCAGACCAGGTACCCCAGGGTGGGGCTCAGGGGCCCCTGGAGGATAAGGATCATGTCTCCTCTCTGACCTCAAAATGTCCCCACCTGCTCACCCTCCCTTAACTTCCCAGATCCTGGGAACTGATGAGGGAGCTGCTGACCCCAGCCTTGTGTCCCCTCCTTTCTGGACTTGCCCAGCGTCCCCCCCATCATACAGTTCACCTTTGTTCCTCCAGAGGCGGCTGGGGCGCTGGGGACAGGCAGCCTCGAAGGACACAGACACAACAAGGGTGGCAGCCACATCCAGGGCAGGAGGTGATGACAGCTGGAGCTCCAGGGTGTCGTGGACCTCCCAGAAGGGCTCAGGAGGCATCTCGTGTTCATACAGAATATTCCCAGCATACACCTGGGGAGGGACCCCATTTTGGGATGAGAGGCAGGTTGAGCCCATGGTGCCTGGGAGCCCCTTGCAGTCTCCTTGACAAGCCCCTGGTGCCCAGCCTCACTGTCGACTCTCCTGGTTCTCCCCGGCTCCATGTCTGTGACCTGTGCTCTCCCTCACTAGCTCAGTGGATCACGATCGGTAATCATGCGGCAGTGAGGACACTGGATCTAGAGCCTGATGCCTTGTGAAATCTGGGCTCTGCTTCTTCAGGCCAATCACCTCCCCTCTCTGAGCCCGCAAGAAAAGCAGTATTCGAACGCTTCTCTCTCAGCAGCTGGTCCTTCCACTTCTGTTCTGGGTCCCTGCCCCTCTTCCCCACTGAGGACACCAGTTTCACCAGCTCCCTCCTTTCTCCTATGGCAAAAACTTCCCCCCAAAAAGAGAACATTCCCATCATTACTCAACCATGTTATTCTCTCTTCCGTCTTTTTTTCTTTTAAAGATTTATTTATTTATTTATTTTTGAGAGAGAGCAAGAGCACGTGCGTGCGTAGGGGAGAGGGGCAGAGGGAGAAACTCCAGCAAGCCCTGCGCTATGCACAGAGCCCAGTGCAGGGCTCAATCTCATGATCCTGAGATCACCACCGGAGCTGAAATCTACTTGGGTGCGTAACTGACCGCACCCAGCCCCCCAGCCACCTCCTCTCTTCCCTCTTAAAGAAAAGACCCGTGACTTCACTTTTTCCACCAACATGTGTCACCCCTCTCCACATTTTGCTCTCCTTTACAGCACAACTCCAAAAAGAATAGTCTAGAACCTGCTCTATGCTGTCCTGAGTGCAGGCTACACAGGCCTTTGCTCCCGTCCTCACCGAGGGTACCCACGATGTCTGCGTTGTGAGACCTGACGGTGGGTTCACGGGCCTCATGGTGTTTACCTGCTCGGCACGTGGCACTGGACATCATCGTGCATTCCTTCCTCTAACACCCGTTGGCTTCCAGCATGGCCCCCTCTCATGTTTTCCTCCTGTCTCGTTAGCTGCTCCTTTGCAGACTCCATGGTCCCCCCTCTTCTCCCCGATGCCTATAGCATGGCCTCTAGAGTCTCCTCTATCTACAGGCACATCTCACGTGTCGTCCCAGGTCAGCTCTGCGGGTGACCCCCTTACTTCTGTCTCCAGCCCGGACTGCTCTCTCACAAACTCCAGACTCACATATCCACTTGCTTCCTGACAGCTCCGTGAGGATGTCTAAGGATCAGCTCAGAGCTGGCCTGGACTAGACAGCCTCCCGACCTGCACGCCTCTCCTAGTCCTCCTGCTTCTCATGATGGCAGCTCTGTTCTTGCCGTGGAGTTGTCCTTGACTCCTCCCTCTCTCGCACTCCATCACTTCTGGCCTGGATTATCGCCATAGCTTCCTGTGTTCCAGCTTTGACTGCTGATCCCTGCCCTCCAGCTGTTCTGAACACCGAAGCCAGAGCGAGACTTCTCCTATGTAGGGTTACTGTCCTTCTTGTTCAGATAATACAGTGGCTTCTCCTCAGACCACAAAGACCCCACTCTGACCCCACTCTCACCACACCTGCTGTTCTCCAGGCCTGTCTGCCTGGTAAACACCCAGGGATAGTCCTCACTTCCATGAAGAAGTATGCTCCTTTCTTCCCCCTGCTAATCCAAACGTGTTCTCTGGTCTTATCTCTTGTTTTCCTCTTTTAGGGGAGGGGAATCTATTTCCTTCTCAGAAAAACAGGGCTTGTGCAATACTGAGATGGAAACTGGCATCCCAGCATGTGGGAGACTCTTGGACAGGATAGTGATGAACTGGAGAGCAGTGCCCCATCTAATAGGGGAGCCAGCCACATGCTAAAGGGGGGGTCACCTTGGTTCTAAAGGGGGAGCAGAGCCCCAGTGAAATGGGTGGTTGCTCCTCAGCTGATTGCTGTAGGAGGGAACAGAACCTTTTAAGAAACTGGAGATCAGGGGCACCTGGGTGGCTCAGTCAGTTGAGCATCTGCCTTCGGCTCAGCTAGGGTCATGACCTTGGGGTCCTAGGATCAAGCCCCGCATTGGGCTCTCTGCTCAGGAGGAAGCCTGCTTCCCCCTCTCTCTCCGCCTGTCTCTCTGCCTACTTGTGATCTCTCTCTCTCTCTTTGTCAAATAAACAAATAAAATCTTAAAACGAATAAAAAAGAAAAGAAACGAAACTGGAAGTCAGGGACGCCTGGGTGGCTCAGGCGGTTAAGCATCTGCCTTTAGCTCAGGTCATGATCTCCGGGTTAGGCTCCCTGCTCAGTGGGGAGTCTGCTTCTCCCTCTGCCCCTCCCCTCTACTTGCACACACGTACTCTCTCTTAAATGAATCAATAAAACCTTAAAAAAAAAAAAACCCCAAAACTGGAAATCAGGCTTTTGAGTGTGTGTGTGTTTGTTTAAAATCCCTCAAAAGTTGTATGTTGACCATTAATTTAAAAATATTAAATGCCTTGTGCACGCCAAATAAAACACATCTGTGGTCCAGATGTGGCCCTCAAGGACTGTCAGCTGTGACCTCTGGTCCAGGCTGAAGGGTGGCAGGAAGCAGAGACCCCCCAGGAGTGGCCTGGGAGGATGGAAGCCTGCAGGAGGGAGGTGTGCCATTGGGGGTGGCAAATCACAGGCAAGATGGGGAGGGGCCTCTCAGCTCTGCGAGCAAGTGGTATCCTCTGGTGAGAGAAATCTTGCACTGACAGTCAGAAGCCATATTCCTCGTTTTGCCTCTCACTTGACGCACGCTCTGAATAGTCACCTGATCTCCGTAAACCTCAGTTTCCTTATCTGCAGAACGGGACACCTAATCCTTGCCCCACCCAACTCAGTATTGCAGGACAGTGGTGCTGTCAAGACAAGACCCAGTCCTGCCCTGCCCCTGCCCCAAAGCCAGGATAAAGTCTCTGCCACGAAGCCTCTTTCCCGGCTTCTGGGTGGCACTGCCAGCCTGGCCCCCTGGCGGCCATTCACAGTCATTGCATGTACTGCCGGCGGGTGGGGAAAGCGCTGTGGGTGGGGGTGGGACCCTGAAGGCCTGGTCTTCTTCCCTCCTATTTCCTGGGCATCCAATGACAGCGGCTCCCTGGGAACCAGGGTGCTCAGCGGTTGCAGCGCCAGCCTGCTGAATATCTTATCGTGGGAAGGAGATCTGGGCAGAAGCCAGGACTTCATGAGAACAGAAAACCTGGGCCCCGGGGGATGCTGACATGAGAGACCTTTTGCCGTGTATCCCTTGTGAGAACTGCCTCTTTCCCCCCATGCCTGAAAGTTCCCCACCTGCTCTGCCTTTGGAGAGAGCCAAGGCTGCCAGCACTCACAGTAAGTATCTCCTGCACTTGGAAGGGGTGTTAATTTAAGTGATGTCTGCTGTCCCCCATCCCCGCCCACCCAACCCCCCCCCCCACCAGTTAGCACAGAGCCCTGCACTCCCAGCAACCTAGCAGTAGACCTCTTCCCATGGCTATGAGTTCTAGTGTTTAACTGGTGGCCTCTGGCGTGCTCTGGAACAACTAGGCCCTGAAGAGAGATGGCAGCTTCGCTCCCACGTCACCCTCCTTGTCTGTCTTCTGTCCACTCATGCCCCCGGGACCCACTCTGCTTCTTGCTGGCTCCAGACCTCAGCCCCAGGCTCCCACCTCTCAGGAGCCCAGCAGCTGCCTTCATCTCAAACTCCACGCCTAAACCAAGCATGGCCCCTCACTAGCCACAGGGGATATGTTCGCGTCCCTGACTCAGAGCACCCTCTCCAGCTCCTGAGGTCCAACCGCAGCTTCCTTCTGGAAGCCGTGCCCCAGGACCCCAGCCTTGCTCTGGGCTGAAATCTCTCCCATCTCTGCCTACAGGACTGGTGTCTCCTGGAGGGCAAGGCAGGCTCAGCCTGGGGCGTGGTGGGGCCAGAGAGTGCCTGGGGTCCATAATGTGGGAGTGGTGCCCAGGTGCACAGGCAGATTGGGCCCCCTGGGGCTGAACGGAGTCTGCGTGGTGGCTGTAGAGAGCTGGGCCCTTACCTCGGCTTGGGTGAAGTTTGCCAGGGTCTCCCTGGTGCTGCCGTGCTGGGCGTGGAACAGCCGGCCCAGTCGGGGCCCCTGCACCACCCGGTAGAGCAGGTGCTGGGGGTCAGTGCCCTCACTGGAGCTGGCTCTCAGGCTCTGGCTGCTGAGCGGTTGGACCGACCCTGCGAGAGGCACAAGGGGCCTGTTGGCTGTGGACCAGAGCCAGGGCGAGGTCTGCGATGGCTGGCGAGGCAGAGACCCCGGCGTGTCACCTGGCCTACAAGGAATGCTGTGCGTGGCAGACCCACCTGGGCACACGGTCAGCGTTCGGCTGCCCTCCAGGGAGAGGAGCAGCTGCTTCTGGGCCATCACGCGGAAGAAGTGTCCAGAGGAGGTATGCTCCCCGTCAGAGAGGCTGAAGCGGAAGCCGCCATCCAGGGCTCCTGCGGGTGGGGGTGGAGTTGGGTCTCGCTGGCCCATGGTGGCTCCCCATCCTCAGGGCATCACTCCCCTGCCTCCCCGAGTACCCACCTCCGTGAGAGAACAGCACGAGCCCGCCATCCAGCTGGGCCTGGGTGAAGCTGTGGACCTCGGTGCCTGGTGCCGCCCGCAGCACCACCCTCCCGTTGCTGGGCTGCTCGATGGTGTAGACCAGGTCCTCCGGTCCTGAGTCGCTGTCTGTGCCCCTAAGGGCCTCCGGAGGGAAGGGCACCGTGGCCCCCTCCCACATCTGGGGACACAAGCCTGTGAAGTTTCTGTCCCCTCCATGCTCTGCTGCCAGACTCCTCCCTGGCCCCGAGGCCATCACCCTCAGGTTGTAGCTCACACACCCCCACGGCCACCCCCCGCCCACCGGCGATGCTGGGCTCTGCCTCACAAAGTAGGAATCCTACTTGGCTGTTCCACGTCACCCCAGGGCCCAGAGTCTCTTCTCTCTGCCCTAATCCTGCTTGTCCTGCAAGGCCAACTCCTGTCCCTGACCTCAGGAAGCCCCCAGCTCTTCCCCTCACAAAGTTCTCTCCCTTCAGAGCCCCCCAGCCCTGACTGACGGAGCCACTATCTTTCCTTGGTCCTGTCTCATCAGCAGGGCCGGAGCCTCCCTTTAGACCCTCCATGGTGAGTCTGGGCATGCGCTGGACACACTACGGGAATGGTGATTTTACTTCCCCAGGAGGTTTATAAATGGGCTCCCCTTCCAGGTGAAGGGAGGGCATGGGAGGCACAGAGGTCAGAGAGGCTGAGGGTTGGCTTCTGTCCTGTGGCTTGTGGCTCAGAAGCGGCACTGCAACGAGGGCTCAGGTATTTTCAGGGCAGTTATGAGGCCCCACCAGATGGGGGAGGGCTGTGGTCAGCCGCTCCCCATGCTCAGAGCGAAGAGGAGCGCCCCCTCAGCCTCCTGCCTGGCAGATCCATTTCTGGGATCTTGTTACGTGACCCTAGCTGGGTAAGCAACTTGGGCAGTCTCGGGGAGGGGCTCCCTTACCTGGAAAACGAGCCCTCTGGGATTGCAGGGTACCTTCTCCGAGCCCCAGGCTAACCCCAGATGAGCTCTGGAAGTGGGGGGGACCAAAGTACGGAGGTGGGGCTTTAGCGTCGGGCTCCTGACGCAAACATGGTGGACAGCGTCACCTGGTGGCCAAGAGGCCACACAGCACCACCTGCCTGCGGTTCCAGGGCAGTCCATACCCTGTACCCCCACTGCTCTGCAGGCCTCCCCACCGCTGGACCGCTCCCCACAGGTACATCCTCTACCATCAAAGGTGTCCTGTGTCTCACATCACAGACAGCCCAAGTCAGCTCTCTTCTGAATCCTTCCTTGACTCCTGTTGACTCTAGAAGCCAGCATCAAGGCCATCCACTATCTTGTGTGATCTTAGCCAAGCCATGCCCTTTCTGTTCCACCAATAACTGCTTCTGTGACCATGGAGAGATGTTATGACCTGCCTGCGCCTCAGCTCTGACCTCTGCTGAGTGAGGGCACCACTGTTCTGCAGGGACCTAAGGGGCAGGAGTTCAGGAAGCCAAGTTGTGGCCTTCACCGGCCGTGGGTGGAAGGGAGGAGCTTAACCCCTCTCCCCCTGGAGTCCACCCTTAAGGGCTAGAAAGAACGTTCTTCAGGAGTTCTGGTCCTGAGCCTTAGAAAAACCCTCCTGCTGAGGGCGAGTCCAGGGAAGATCAGGGCCAAGGATGGCCATTCCCAAGGCCGCTTACAGCACTTAAAAATGTTCAATAACGAAGGCTTATACCTGTGTTCTGTTTTCAGTGCCATGACTCTTCTCTCTTCCCAACAACCTAGTGAGGCATGTGGCATGGCCCCCATTTCAGAGAAGGAAGCTGAGGCTCAGCGAGGGGGTGCTACGTGCTGGGCCTCTCTTTGGGAAGGGAAGTAGAAGGGGATCCCAGGCTGCTCTCACCTTCAGGCCTGTGTTGGTGGTGAGGATGGGGGGCTGGTCGTTGACGGGCAGGATGGTGACGGTGAAGGCCACAGGAGGGCTCTGGCGGTCCACCTCTGAGGCATTGGCCACCAGGACGAAGCTGTCTGTCAGCGTCTCACTCCCGTCGTGCACATAATGGATCAGCTGCTGTTCCACCTGCAGGCAGGCCCATGGCGGATGGTCAGGCGCCAGCCAGCCTGGGAGCTGCGTGAGTCTCGAGCCCAGAACCCTTCTTGCCCTGCCTTCAGGTGTCAGGGGAGACTGGCTCCTCAGAGCTTCAGGACATGGAATGGACAGCCATTCCGCCCAGAGAAAAGGATGGAAGGAGTAAAGGAAACAGGACAGGCACTTCCATATGGCCAGAGAGGGAGGACTGACGTCAGGTATCTCTCACAGAGGGGTCCACACGTGGGGACTGCCTGCGTTCTCTTGGCGCCCAGACAGGGAGTGCCTGCGGCTTCCCCTGCTCCACCCGCAGGGCCGGGCTGTGCCCAGGGCCTCCCCAACAGCTGTACCTCTTTCCAGGAGAAGGCTCCAAGGGTCCCCTCCTGAGGACCTTCCTCTCTGCGCAGGGCCCCGTGCCGGGGTGGCTCCAGCACCTGCAGCTCGAGGCCAGGCAGTGTGGGGAAGTAAGGTCCCAGCACGCGGATCAGCGGAGGGCCCAGGGTGCGGGTGCCGCCCTCAGGGACGCTGAAGTTGTGCGTCTCCAGCGGGATGGCAGCAGGCAGCACCTCCAGCTCTACACGGACACCCTCCAGGGGTGCACCCAGGCCTGAGGACACATCCAGGGAGAAGGCATCGCTCCAAGCCTCCGGGCGGGAGTGCAGGTACAGGACCCTGCCAGCGTCTACCGCCTCCTGTGAAAAGCTCTGCACTGGGTTCAAGCTGGGCGACCCGGCCGCTGAGGCACTGGGAGACAGCAACACCAGGTAGCCGGCCCGCGGCGGGGTCTTCACTGAGAACACGATGTCTGCGGGCGCCACTGCCTCCTGGGCTGCCTGGTGGACAGAGGGTCGGGGGGAAGCTATTGTGGTCCCTAGGTGGCCAGAACAGGCTCAGTCTCCACGCCCCCCCGTGAGCCCCCGACTCCTTAACACACAGACACGCACTCAGGTTCACACACACGACACCCAGACATGTAGCTGGTTGGGGCGGGGGGGAAGGCACCCTTTCACAATGCCTTCTCCCCACCCAGTCCCATGCTCACACAGCCTCGGAGACACACACTCCCTAAGAGATGTATACAATCACACGCCTCCAGAGTTAGTGACACAGACGTACAATATCACCACACACTGACGTGTGGACACAGACACACAGGTACATCTCACACATAACACACCCTGGTAACGCGCATGCACACACACATACACGGATGGAGCCCCTGCCCTGCTATCGCTTCTCTCCACCACCAGAGGGCGCGCCATCCTTTCCACAGACCACAGGCTTCACGGTCGTGAAGACCCAGGTCCCACCCAAGGGCCACTGCGTGATGGTCCAGCTACAAAAGACCACACGCCAACCCCCAACTCACATTCCTGGTCCTGTGCCTTTGCCTGGAATACTGCCTGCATTCCAGAATTCTGTTCTCTCTACCCAGACTACTGTCCCCTCGTCCCCTGCTACTGAAACCCCAGGGCCTTCAAAGCCTGTCTCAAATGCTGTCTCCTTCAAGGCAAAGCCTTTCTGATGCCGGACATCTTTAGTCACAGTCTGCACCGAAATCCAGACAGCTGGAGCCACAGAGGGCTCAGAAATCGAGAAATCGGCAGTGTGGCAGAGAGGGCAAGGACCAGGCCTGAGGGCACACAGAGGGTCTGTAGGCCTGCTGGAAGGCCTGCGGTTGCCCTGTGAGGTTCCTGGATGGTCAGCAGCTCCCTCCAGGTCCTGAGGCCTGGGGTGGGGTCTGGGGAAGAGAGCTGAGGACACGGGAGCCTGGAGATCACATAGGTCTGTCTTCAAGGCCTCCAGTCTTCATAGTCTGTACCATGAAGATCCCCTCAGGGAACTTATTAGAATGCAGGTTCTCGGGCTCCACCTCAGAGATGCCACGGTGTGGGTGGGGCCCAGGAATCTGCGTGGTTAGCGCAGCACGTCCGTGTGTGCACCCAACACGTGGAGGCACACACAGCTCATGGGCAGACACACACACTACCCCACAATCTCTGAGGCACGCCCCTGGGCACATGTACAGGTGCATACCCAAAGCGCAGACAGACACCCAGCCCCAGGGACACAGGTGTGTCCCTGAACATCCAAGCACACCGGGCATGAAGGCTTGCCAGAAGGGCCCCCTAAACCGGTCCTTTACCTCCAGCTGATCCTTTCTGATCTCAGCCGCCTCCCCCTGGAAGACGTAGATCTTTTTGTGCTGGATCAGACGCAGTGGGGCCAGTGGCCCGTCTAGAGCAATGGTCACTTGCAAGGTGGCATCTGTGTGCACCGGCCCTGCCTCCACGGAGAAGGCCAGGGTGTCTCGAGGGCTGAGGCTGCCATTGTGGCTGTAGAGAAGTGCCCCATCCAGCAGGTCTTGCTGGGAGAAGGCCGTGGCAGGCTGGCCGGCCCGGAGCAGCTGCCCCCAGTGTGGGCCGTCTGTGACATGGTAGTGGACCTCATCCCCACTGCGGATGTCGAGATTGGTGTCCAGCTGGAGCACGGCAGTGTCGATGGTGCCCTGGCCTCCTTGAGGGACCACGAGGCTGGAGACATTGGCCACGCGGAGGTAGGGCTCTGAGGCCTGCACTTCGAGCAGCGCAGTGGCCTGGTGCCGCCCGTCGGATACCTGCAGCTGGATCCAGCCACGGTCGGCCCCCGAGTGCACAAATAGGACCCTCTTCTTCCTGAGGTCCTCCTGGGTGAAGCGGTAGATGGGCCGTGTGGGCTCATCCACGGCCACGATGCTGCCAAAGAGAAGGTCCTTGCGGGTCAGCACCAGCTGAGTGTCTGCAAAGCCGGAGTCGGCATCACTGAAGGCCACGTCATCTGTTGTCAGCAGCCGCCGGCCACCCCGGGCCACGTGGAAGATACGGCTGATGGTCTGCACGGGAGCGTGGTCATTTATGGGCTGGATGGCCACGCGGAAGACGCCCCGCACCTCCTCCCAGGCCATGCCCCCGCTGCCGTCACCCTGGCGCATTGCCACGAAGGGAATGTCGTCTTCTGTGGTCTCGGAGTTGTCATGCTGGTAGAGCAGCCGGCCCTGCAGCAGGTCCTCATTGGTGAAGGACGTCACCATGGTGGCCTCGTCCTGCGTCCCCCTCCAAACCAGCCTTCCATGGCGGGGTCGCTCCATGACCTCGTAGAGATAGCTGGCGCTGTTGAGACTCTTGACAAAGAGGTGGTCAGCGGAGAGAATGCCCTCGCCACCCTCCGGCACTGAGAGGAGGATGTTGGTCAGGACGGGAGCGTCTGGGTCACCGCCAACGTGAACGGGGAAGGTGTAGAGTGGGGAGAAGTGCGGTGGAGCTGTGACACGGAAGCGGAAGGTGTCTTCAACTGTCTCTGAGGTGCGTGCCGTGGCCCCATAGGTCACCCGGCCAGCCTGCAGGTCATCCTGGGTGAAGCTCTGCCCTTCTGACAGCCGTGTGCCCTGTAGCCGCAGGTTGCCCTTCCTGGGGGCCTGGACCACCTCATAGTGGAAGGTGGTGGGGCTGGGGCCTGCCTCTTCCTCCAGGGTGGCCTCCAGGTGGGCCGTGGTGAGCACCTCCTGCTGGGTATTCTGAGTGTGCAGGGGCTCCAGCCGCAGCAGCCACACCGTGGCTCTCTGGATTGTCACTGGGAAGGACAGATTGCTCAGGGTCTCCTGGCCCACCTGCACCTCCAGGGCCAGGTTCTCCACGGTGTCCTCGGTGTGATGCTGCGGGTCAGTGCTCAGGTATCTCACACGGCCGTGCTCCACATCCCGCTGGTGGAAGGCCTGCGTGGCCCGCCACTCGGCCCCCTCCGCCCCACCTGCCCCCTGCTTCTGCAGCTCCCCAAACTGCAGGGCCTCTGTGACTCGGAACAGGACGCTCACATCCTGCCCCACGGCATTGGTCTCCACCGACAGGTTGGTGGAAGAGATAGGGGCCGCGGAACCCTGGGCCAGGCGCAGCCCCGTGTTGTGGAGTATCTGAACCGTTGGCCGGACTGCCACCACCTTCAGGGTGGCGGCGGGGCTGGCCTGCAGCCCGTCGCTGACCCGGAATGTCAGGTCCTGGGCGGGTCCACTTCGGTGGACATAGACGAGGCTGCCGGCCTCTAGCTCCCGGCAGGAGAACTCCGTTGCTGGCTCCCCAGGCTGGTCTCGGCGCTCCACGGGGAGGCCGGTGGGGGTGCCAAGGAGCTGGAAGGTGAGGCCCTCGCAGGCGGAGTCTGGGTCGTAAGCCTGGAAAACTTCAGGCCCCAGTGGCTTCTGTGTGTGCTCCAGGATCACCATGAGGCTGCCGTGTGGGAAGATGATACGGGGTGGGTCATTGATGGGATTTATCTGGATGGGCAGGATGTAGGTTTGGCCCCTCCGAAGGCAGGTGGGCACGGGCACCCTGGCGGTCACGGACACCTCCAGCATCAGCTGGTCGGAGGTGTCCTCGGAGCCATCGTGAACAAAGCGGACCTTGCGGTTCACCACGTCCAGGAGGGTGAACATTTTCCGTGCCTGGGCCCCTGGGATGTCCAGCTCGAGCTCGCCGTGGCGTGCCCCGCGGCTCACACTGAATAGCACCTGGGATTTGCGCAGCTCGGCCTCGCTCAGGTCCAGCGTGGGCTGCACGTGCCGCCACTCGAGCCAGGCTGCACCCCCCTCAGCCACCACGAGTGGGCTGATGGTCAGCAGCTGGGTGAAATTGGCAAAGACAGGCGGCAGCCCCGGTTCAGGCACGCAGGGCTCAGGCAGCTCCACGGCGGGCCAAGCCTCAGGTGCCAGCGTGGAGAAAGCTTCGTATGGGCCATAGGCGTCCTCCTCATACTCGTCTTCCTCCAGCCTGCAGCCGGCTGTCATGCTGCGCGTCAGCAAGGCGTCCCGGAGCCCCTGCCTCTGGCCGTTGATGCTGAGATCCTCCACGCAGCCCAGCAGGGAGATGTTGATGGTCCCCGGGGCCAGGCCCAGGCGGTGTTCCTGGAGATGGCGAGAGGCCTCAGCGTCCAGCCCCCCAAGGAGGAGATTGCCACGTGGGTCCAGATAGCTGAGGACCCCACGGTTGGATGTCCGTGTGGGGTACTGGTCCACGGAAATCTCCAGCTGGTGAGCGTCCACATGGACGCTGACCTCATGGGGTTGCCCGTCGGCCACAGGCACGCTGTTGTGAAGCAGTACCGTGCCCTGGCCCTTCTCCACTACAGCCCGCAGGTGGCCCTCAAAGATGTCCACGTAGAGGAAGTCCCCATGCTGGCCCCCCGCCTGGAAGGCCAGGGGCGCCTGCTGGCTCCGAGTGGTGAGGATAAACTCCAGGGTGCCTTCCTCCCGAGTGCTCCAGGCCAGGAAGGCAGCCAGGGAGTGGGGTCCAGAGAAGCCCAGGGCCATTCTGTCATCCGCAGAAAACTCTTCAGCGCAGCCCTCATGCACGCCCGGGGTCAGTGGTCGGAGCAGGTTGCGGCCATTGAGGGTGGCAGCGTGGAGGCAACCCCTCAGGGGCCGGCTAGCCCCCGTCAGGTAGGACAGGCTAAGGCTCCCGGGGCCCCCCAGGAAGATCCCATAGGGGACCTCCAGGGGAGCTCCCAGGATGGGGGCTGAGGCGTTCAGGAACCCATCGACGGACAGCAAGGCCTCGCTGTCTGAAACGGTCAGCTGCACAGTGTGGACGGCAGAGTCGCTCAGCAGGGTCCCAGCTGGCGTCTGCAGCCTTAGCTCCTCCTGGCCCAGGGCGAGTGTGACCTGGGGAAAGATGGAGGAATGGGAGTGGGGGCCACATCCTGAGGGCATCTGCTTCTACTGTAAGAACACAGTGGGCCTGCCACAGCAGAGTCCCCACACTGGAGGTGCTGGGACAGGGGATTCTCAGGCCGCCTCGGTCTCCTTCCTTCCACCCCCTTACTCATCCCCCAGACTCTCACTGAAGCGATCTCTGAGCCACATTTAGATGGGCTCTGGGGTCCCAGCTGGGAACCAGAGAACTGCCATATAGCAAGATGCTTTTCTAGAGATTCAGTCTGCATTTTTCACTCTCCCCAACCTTCTTAGGGGGGGTGAGCAGCCAGAAAATCACCTTAGTATCCAGAAGATTCGCCCCTGGAATAACGGGCACCTGAGAATCCCCAGAACACCCTGGGACCACTGGGGCAGCCAGGCTCACTGCTCAGGGACGGGGAGCCCAATTCCAGGTGCTCTCTGTGTTGGAGGTTACATAAAGCAAAGCTCCTGGATCCGGGGTGAGGGATCCTTGGGGAGAGGAGAGCACAGATCTGTCTCGATGTCATTGGCACCGGAACTGGATCTGGTGTGGTGTTCTCATGACTGGATGGTAGAGTGGGTGGTGGCAGAGTGTGGAAACTGGAAGAGCCGAGCACTAAGCCTTGGGAGTCCGAGTATGGAGCCCCTCCACAGGGCTGAGGCACCCCTGCACTTGGCAGAGAGGGAAAACATCAGCCCCAGCGCTGTACCCGGCCTTCGCTCAACAGTGACACCTTGTGGCAGTGAGAAACAATGGCAGCAGCAGGTGAACTGAAGACCAGTCCTAGTCCTCTCCCTGCTGGAGTGTGGAAGCAGAGGGCTTTCCCAAATTTGGACTAAGATCTCAAGTTCTCAAACTCTTCATGGTTAAGGGGGAGCCTCGAGAGAGAGAGCCAGAAGACTCCTTGCTAATAAAGCTGGTTGGTGACTGGACGAAATGGGAAAAGGGAGAAGCTTTGCAGTATAGGGTGTGTCCATCATGGACAGACAACTGAACAGCTGGGTGACTGGTGCTAGGCAGGGGACTTCCTAGAGTTGCCAGTCCCAGGAGAAGGCACCCAGCCCAGGGAAGTGCCAGGGGACACGCTGAGATGGGGACGGGGCAGGGCCAGGCCAAGGGCTTGTGGTGAGCCAGGGTCTGGCGGCGAGAGACCAGAGACCGCCAGCTGGCCCAGACTGCAGGCCCGCAGTGAGGGTAAGGGCCAGCCAGGGGCTGCGGTGGGAAGAGTGGGTGGAGGGCTGCAGGCACAGCCAGTTCATGAGGGAGTCACACTTATGGCAATGCTGTTGTTTACCTCGAACTGGGGACCTAGAGACCCTGGGGCTAAGGTGAATCATACAAGGTCACCCAGTTGGCTGGGGTCCGTTCGGGGCTAGAGCAGGAGGCCAGCAGGGAGACGGCACTGACCTCTAGGTATCCAGAGTGGAGCTGCAGGAGGAGGTGGTCAGCCTGGCCTGCCGCCAGGAGAAGCAGGGCTTCGGGCTGAAAAGTGGAGAATTGTAGCCAGAGGTCTACATCGGTCAGAGCTGTGGCCGTGGGCACCTCCAGGTGGTTCTCACCGAAGAAGGAGGCTGTGTGAGAGAGAGAGCTGGGGTCAAAGTGCAGACTCTTGCCTGGAAGGGGTGGGGGCTGCAGAGGATGAGTAGGTTGTGGGGAGGGAGTCCAGGCTGGTGCGGCTTTGTGGTTCTGTGTGGCCCATCACCTGCTTGGTCCTGGGGCCAGAAGACACAGCCTCTCCTTGTGTCCAGCCCAGACCTTGGCTCCGAAGGAGCTCAGACCCATTCCAAGCAACTCAGGTTTCCTCCTTAGAGGTTCCTGGGGCCGGGGACCTCTGCCAGCTCTGACTCTCTTCCCCTGGGCTTGAGAGGATTCTCCATCCTGGGTCTAGTCCTTCTCGAGCCTAAAGGAAAACCATCCTTAACCGGGTCACCAGGCCTGATGGTTGTAGACTCTGGAAATGGACTTCCAGGGGAACCATCCCTACCCCACACTGGTCCCTGCTCAAATTCCTTCTCCTAAATGCCCTGTGCTTTGGCTCTTGGGCAACACTTTCCATGCCATGTCCTCCCAACGTGGTGCTCAGACAGGCCGCCCACCCATCCCCGCTTCTCTCTTGGGCCACGCTCCCAGATGTCTTCAGGCATGGGGGTAGTAGCTTGTCGGTCTGAGTCCACCAAGGAGCAAAGGCTCTGAGGCCAGATGGAGACCATGTGCAGTGCTGAACCCCAAATGGCCCAAAACTTCCTGCATGGCCCTATATTGCTTCCTGCTGCAGATCTGATGATAGTCCCTGGTGAGCAGTCAGATCCGGTCCTATTGTTTCCACCTCAGCTAGGGAGCCACTGATGACTAAAGCTGACCTCTCTGAGCCTGGGTCTATGGCTAAAGACAGGGCCTTGGGGGGCTGAAGGTTTGCTGAGCAGGACAGAGCGCCCAGGTTCACATGGCCTGAACAGGTTGTATCTGTAGTTTCCCAAGGCTGGTGGGTGCTGTGGGGGGCCCCTTTGGTCCCTCACTAGGATACCTCATCTTTTAAAGCCGCCACCGCCTCCATGTAGTGTCCCAAAATTAGCCTCCTTTGACCTCCAACCAGCTGCAACAATTTCTGGTTTATTCTTTTTGCAGAGATTAGGGCCAAATATAACTTTGACTCTGTCCCCCAGAGGTCCAGGGCTAGGGAAGGGGGTGGGGAGACAGAAATGGTTTAAAAAAGCTATTCACCTCTGTGGGGCTTCCCTTAAGCCCCGTGTGACTGAGTAAAGGGATAGTCTGGCACCAGACACAATATGTGTTGGTTCCTGACCTGATGGGGTGGCTTCAGCCACTGGAGGGGTCCGGCAGGATGTCCAAGAAAGATAATGCTCTTCTTCTTGGGCTGAACTGAAATCTCTCCGGTTATCCCCTCTTGCCAGCGCTTGCCGGCAACGCCAGAACCTTGTCTGAGTGGCTAGAGGAATCAAGCCATACCTACCCAGTGGCTACAAGACCCTCTGGGTAGGTATGGCTCAGCAGAGCCAGCTGACCTTGGTGTGGGTGAGGGGCAGACCCTCATGGTGAGAACTGATGGGCTGGGGGCTCCTCCTGTGCAAGGACATTGATTCTTATCTTTTTTTTTTAAAAGAGGATTTTATTTATTTATTTATTAGAGAGAGAGAGAGAATGAGCAGGGAGGAGAGGGAGAGCAGGGAGGAGAGCGAGAGGGAGAAGCAGACTCCCCACTGAGCAGGGAGCCCCATGGGGGGATCGACCCCAGGATCCTGAGATCACGACCTGAGCTTAAGGCAGATGCCCAAGGAGGGAGCCCCCCAGGTGCCCCAAGGGCATTGATTCTTAAGAAAAAAAGGCAGCACACAGAACTGAGGGCAGCCTCCCACCCCCCACACAGAAGGTGGGGGCCCGTGGCTGCCTCCCTGGCTGCAGCTATCACTACGGGCAGCTGGCAAGAGCCGATTGTTGAATTTGCAGGAATTTTGCCAGCCAGGTGATGTTGTGGGCAGGAGTATTTATACCACAGAAGAGGCAAAGGCTATAGATCAGCATTCCCTCTCCCCCAGAAAGCCTGTTGCTCAACATTTACCTGTTTAGCATACACGGGAAGGGGGCCCTCCCCCTCGGGTGGTGGTGGGGAGTGAGCTCAAACACCCACTCACACTCCCTTTCATCAAAGGTGGGTGCGGGGAAGGTGGGTTCAGGGTGTGAAGCCCACGGGAAGGGATGGAGATGGCAGGCTCTGCCCACTGAACCACCTGCCTCCAGCCGCATCTCAGAAGAGGAGAGGGGCAGCCTGGTTCTTTAGGCCAGAGTGGGAGGGTGGCAGGAAGTAGAGGTACTTTCCAGAGAGCTGGGGTCTGAATGAGCCTATTGAGGGGCTGGGCCCGGCTGTTTCCTGTGGGGCTGGGCAGGGAAGCACTCACACAAGCTGCCTTGTGCTGTTGGGAGCGCCTGGCCGGGGCAGCCCCCTCATCCCAACGGAGGCCTCGGAGCTTTGCTGGCCAGGGTTTGGAAACTCTGACAGCACCAATTCCCCCACCTCCTGGTCTCCTTCTGTGGCCCCTTACCATCTCTGATGGGCCGCAGTTGCAAGGACCCAGTCTCCCAGTCCTGGCAGACAGTGGGAGAGGCTGCCAATAGGGAGGCAGTGCAGCATAAAGGAGTGAGTTAGGAGTCAGTTCCAGAAGGCTTCCTGGAGGAGGTGAGGGTGGTGGAGAGGAGGGAGGGAGGGGCCTGGGTAGTTTCAAAGGGCAGCAAGGCCCGGTAAGAGGGTGGCAGCAGGGACCCACAGACTCTGGGACATTGAAGACAGAGGAGGATAGGGAAAAGAAGCAGGAGCCAAGCCAGCCTCAGTGGCCTGACTGGGGTCCTAGGGCAGTGGGGGGAGGAGAGAAGGCATCATCACTGCTTGGAGACTTGCCCTTGACTCTTCTGGGTCAAGAACACCCATGATTCATCCAAACACCAGTTCAGGCCTGTAGCAGATCTGCGGGCTGTCCTTTGGGCCAGAAGGGACCCAGTCTGGCCTCCGGTCACCATTTTGTAAAATGGGTGCTCCTTCCCGGTCCCTCCTCCTTCTGTCTCTGGGGATTAGTCCCGAAGGTCCCTTTCTGGTCTGGGAGTCTGCTCTCAGATAGGGGTATGCAGAAGGTTAATGGGTAATGGCGTGGGCTGTCTGGCTGGTGCCAAGTTCAGCATGGAGGGGCAGGGGACTCGAGGGGTCTGGGTTGAATGGGAGGGGCCATAAGAATGCCTGGTGTCTAGGTTTTTCTACCTGAAAGACGGTTCGTGGGTGGGTGTGCAGGACTACGTAGAAGCCTATTTGCGTGTGTTCAAGTGTGTGGGTGGTTGCTTGGGGGTGTGTTTTGGGTTTGCATAAGGCTGTGTGTTTGTGCATGTGTGCGCGTGTGGGCTGGGAGCCGCCGGGACAGAGCTGCGATTGTGCCTAGGCCTGTCCTGCCCCTCGGTGCTGCCCGCCATGACTTGGCCGGGCCTGGCTCCCTGAAAGGGGCCGTGTGTTCCCGGAGGGCACCCACCCCTCCTGCCCGGCGCCCATCCGTCCCAGAGGTTTGCTGAAGGTGGAGCCTCCCACAGCTTCCCGCCCTTCCTGACCACAGACAGGGCGTCCTGTCTGGGCCAAGGCAAAGCGGCTCCGTTCTTCTTCCTGAGATGAGGGTTGGGGGCCCAGAAAGAGCCTATGTCCTTCCCCTCCACTTAGGCCAGTGTCCCCTGCAAACCACCCTCTGGCAGGCTCTAGGTTGTGCCAGCATCTCCTGTCTCCCGGGGCACTCTTAGTGTGTGTGTGAATGGGGACCAGAAGCCTGCTCTGGGGGACCCCAAGCGTGAGACTTACTTCCCCCATGATGCTCTACTCTTACCTGTCAGTGGCTTGGGACAAGGGGTCTCCCTGTGGGGAGTACCTCCACACATCAGGCTCCCACCGTGCTCTCCCGGGCTGACCAGGGGTAGGGTTTCTAGTGTGGGTCCCTTTGTGAGTCACTGGGGGTCAGGGTGGCTGCAGACCCTGATCCTTCTGAGTCCTCAAAATGCCTGGTGTTAGCCACACCATCTCTTTCCAAGTCTCTGTCCCTTGTCTCCTTTGTCTCTGTCACTTGGCCACCTCGGAGCCTTATCTCTGCCTCTCCCTGTCTTTCTTTACCTTTGGCTCCCCTCTTGCCCCTGCCCCGTCCTGGCTGTCATTGGGAGCACCACTCTTGCCCCAGGATGGTCTAGAGAGCTAGGTGTGGGGCCCCTGGCCTCCACAGCCCTGGCCCCCCGATCCTTGGGTGATGGGTTCCACAATATCAAAGTTCTCTGCAGCTTTAGCATTCAGTAGGGTTTCTAGACAGACAAGCTGAGGCCCCAGAGGAGAAGCAGTTTGACAGAGAAGCAGAAAGTCTGCAGTTCTTGGCCCAGCCTCCTGAATGAGCCCCTCCCACACAGGCACCCCCAGCCCACCCTGCTCCCCAGCAGTCCTTCCCCGTGTGCCCTGCTCCCGCCACATTCCTGGTTGCCCTGGGGCAGCCAGGCGGCCCCACAGTCAGCGTGCGTCATGAGCAGCAGCATTCCTGGGTGTCTGCTGCTGCCTGACTTTATAAGGGAGGGAGTTTGGGAGTCAGAGCTGCTGGGCAGGATGGCCAGGGGGCACGCCCAGGGCCCAGGGGCAAAGGGGGACGGGGGGAAACCTGGACACATGTATGCTGGGGTGGTGTACCCAGTGGTACTGAGATGGAGCGGGAGGTGGGAGAAGGGGGAATCCATAGTCGTTCATTCATTCATTCATTCATTTATTCATTCATTCACAAGTACGGTAATGCAGCCATGGAAAAGAAGAACCACCTTAGGGAGACAGAAAGCCTGAGAAAGGTGTTAAAACCTGGAATGAGAAATGAAGACTCCCCCTCCTCTGCAAAAACTGGACTCAGGGGTCCAGACAGAAGCCTGACGAAGGAGATGAAGGAGGAGAACCCAAGGGAGACCCAGGAGGCTGGATGTTGGTGGCGAGCCTGCTGCTGTGGGCAGGAGTGAGGAGGGCGAGGAGGGGGCATGGCCAGCCAGCCAGGGAGGGGAAGGACTTCTGCTCTCAGGGGAAGCCAGCCCTCTCCACTGTAGCTTCTTGGGGTTGGGCACCCAGGGTGCAGATCCTGTTCCAAATCCACATCCTAGGCAGGCAGGAGTGAGGCTGGGAGAGCCTGTCTCCTGGGAAGTCTGAAGGGGGTCCTGGGGGAGGGCTCTAGGACAGCCAAGGCCAGGGTGAAGGGCTCTCTGACTCTCTTGTGGGTGCCTAAATGTGTGGCCCTATGTAAAGGCAGGTGTCCTGCCCCCTCCCCAAGGTCACCTGCCCCCTCCCCAAGGCCCTCCAGTGCCCAGGCCAGATCCCCTCCCTTCGTGCCTCATGTGCTTTTTCCTTACCAGCTTTCTGCCCCTAAGCCAGGAAACTTCTGAGGAAGATTGGAGGGGTGGAAACTTAAGTTAGAACCAGAGCCACAGACCCTGAGGCCAATGGGGCTGAAGCTCCCTGAGGCGCCCTCTCCTTTTTCTGAGGTGGGAAAGCAGGGCCAGGAGCTGGCATGGGAACTCAGTCACACAGAGCACCAGAGACCCAAGCGTGGCCACAGTGGGTGGCACATGGCCATGAGTGTGCCGAGTACAGATCCATGGCACGTGTCACAGCGTTCTGAGGTAAGTGTGGGACAGGTGACGAGGTGGCACGGGGAGGGGCAGTCCAGCTCTAGATGCTGGCCATGACCCTCCTTGGCCTTGCCTGATGCTGTGCCTGCTCTGGGGTCAGTCCCCCCAGCACGTCCCAAAGCTCAGCCCTGTCCACTGAGCTGTCATCTTCCCCTCAGCCTGCTACCTCTGAAGGTAACATGGGGAAGGGTTATAGGCATAGACCTCAGGTGGGACCAAAGGGACAACATACCCTGCTCATGACGGTGACAACTGGGTCCCCAGAGCAGAGCCTAGATGCTTACCACCTGCCAGGGCCGGCCACCTAGGAGCTGCTCACATGCCTGCAGACACTGACTGTCCCACCTCCCTGTCCCCAGCCTGGGAGTCCGTCACCCAGGGCCAGCCCAGAGGCCCGTGGAGCACCTGCTCCTGCCTTGCCCCAGAGCCTTGGGAACAACAGTGCTTTAGTTCGGTCACATACAACTTAAAAAGGGAGACAGTAGCTTCCCAGGAGAGAGTGGGCTGTCAGGCCTTGTTCTCGGGCAGCCAGCCTCGCCGGCCTGTCGTCTCAGCACTAGGGAGACCCCCTGCTGGGGTCAAGGTGGGCCCCCATCACTCTTCACTCCAGGATCTCTTGAGCCCTAAGATTCACTCTCAGGACACTCAAGAGTTCGGTTGCCTTTCTGGTTCTTGTGAGACCAAGGAGGCCAGGCCGGTATAAGTTTCCTCAGCTATTGGCTGAATCCTGACCCTGGCCACTGGCCTCGGCTATGGGTCCTCTAACCCAGAGCTTGGAGGCCACCCAAGCCGAGGGGCACATATTGGGCAACATTTCCAATTTTGGGACCTCCTCTAAAAGGGGATTACCTAAAAGGACTGGTACCCTGGGCCATGTGACCCAACCTTGAGGCCCAGTGTGGTAGAGAGGAAGCAGGAGGGAAAATGAGAGGTTTGCTCCAGAAGTGGCTCAGAGTCCACCCAGACTGCAGGGCAGGGGCGGGGAGGAAGCTGGGCCTCAATGGAGTCTTTGTGCAAGACGGGCTGCTCCCCAGGCCCAAGGCGCAGAGGGGTGGGGCTGTTGTGTGTAGAGCAATACTGAGAGGCTTTTCCTTGCCTTATAATTTTCCTCCTTGTGCAGGGAGATGGGTGGATTTCCAGGCCCTCCTCCACATCCCCTCTCCCTGGTTTTCCTGGCCCCAGGCAGGTGGGGAAAGCTTAGTGGGCCCAGGCTGCAAGGCAGGGGATCTGGCAGGGAAGACAGCGAGAGACCCTTCTCACTCCGCCGCTGGGCTGCTCAGCAGCCCCTGCCCCCACCAGGGTCTCTGGGACATAGCTGCCCTGTTACAGGTGAGGTAATGAGGCTCAAAGAGGATGCTGCCTGCACTGAGGCCGGGAGAGGAGCAGCGCAGGGCTGGATCGGAGCCCCTGGGCTGCGGCTCTGAGCCGGCTGGTGTGGTATCAGGGAGGGCCATGTGCCCACAGAAGCAGTGGGGGGGTTATTGTTGCGTGTGCGAGTGGAAGTGGGGCCTGTGCCCGGCTCCAGCAGGAGGAGGGTGTGAGAGCTGGCCTGCTGCCCAGGAGACACACTTTTTCCCTTCCTGTCCTCAGGGGCTCCCTGGGGGGCAGGGGAGAGGGGAGAGAGGTGGGGAGGGGAGAGAGGAAGGGAGGGGAAAGCATCTGCTTTCTGCGGCTGGTTTGGCAGCTGGCCTCTCCTGGTGTGGCCGGACAGGCCTGGTTCTGGGGCTGGCTGGATCAGGGAGGGACCTTCTTCAGGCCTGGCCAAGAATGGCCAGTGATAAATGCCGGTCGTGCCCACTGGGGACTTGGAGACCAGGGAAGAAGGTGGTGAGGCAAGGGTCCTGGGTGAGGAGCTTCCCCTGGGGACGCTGTGGGGCCACCCCCTCTCTGGGGCTGAAGCCAGAGGCAGGACACAGGCGGAAGCCTGTTGCTCGTCCCCGAGCTCCCCTTCAGCTCTGGGATAAGAAACCGCTAAAGGCAGGGCCCTTGGGGAGGTGTCCTGGGGCTTCCCCCAGCCTGGCAGCCTGGGCTTGGAGACAGTGAGTGTGTCAGCTGGGGTGGGGGGTTGGCGGAAGCAATGACTGTTGATCTGGACACAGGCCTGGACAGTTTGGCTCAGCCTGCGCTCAGGAGTCTGTGTGCCTTGGAGAAGCCATGCTAACCCTGCCTTAGTTCCTCCAACTGAAATACAGGGGAGAGAGGTGGGATAATCTCACAGATGGCAGTCGCCTATCCAGGAGACTGGGGGAAGCAGGGGCTTGGGACAGTACCCACTCCCCCGACCCAGCCACATGCCGCTGTATTCTCTTTGGCTTCAGTTTTCCCATCTGTGCAAAGGAGACCTGGCTGGGGAGACTAAGGCAAACCTGGCCTGCCCAGCCCAGCTCCTCAGAAAGTGGCTAGTAGAGGGCTGTGGTCAGGACAGGGGTACAGGGGAGCCAGAACTAGAGGCTCCTGAGGATAGGATGGAGGGCTGAGACCCCCTGTGCAGGACTCCTGCCATCCAGGAGACCCGTACATGTGGGCCGACAGCAGAAACATCAGCACGTAAGGGAATACAGGGATCAAATGGAGGTGGCCCTTGGCCCCTGGGAGGTATTTTCTATGGGCTGGCCATAGACAGGCTGAGTAGCAAGCTTCCAGCATGGTTGGGATGCCTGTAGGAGTGTGTGGCCTGGCAGGGTAGACTGAGAAACCCTAGAATCCTTGCTAGGGGGCTCTGTGCTACCCAGATCCCCCCGAGATCCCTACCCTGAGATCTTGCCCCATGGACGGGCCCAACTCCTCTGGGAATAGGTTCCTGCCTACCACTCCCCACAGGCCAGGCATGTGTCCCACCACTGTGCTCTCTCCAGGCCAACCTCTTCTCGCCTGGCCTCAGACACAGGCTCTTTCTTCCTCATGGCACCCACATCTCTGTCTCCACACCAAGGCTCCGGGGCTCTGGGCCTGCCTGCCAATGCCTCCTGAGACATCTGCCCCAGAAATACCCAGAGGGACCTCCAAACCCTAGCCCACCTATCTCAAGCCAGACTTGGTGTCATCTCTCTCCAAACCTGCTTGCCTTCCAGAGAAGGCCTCACCACCTACCCATGGCCGGGTAGAAATCTGAAAGTCATTTTGGACATTCTCCCTCTTTCCTCCCCATGTTCCAGCCATCCTGTCCCTAAATTCTCTTTCCAGTTCATCTCCCCCTCCTGCTCCTCTGTGCCATCCCACAGGGCAGATGGTCACCAGCCCCTGCTAGGCTTAATGAATTTCCTGCCTTGTTTTGCTAATAGCAACCATTCTTAACCCAAACTGGAAGTCGCCTTGTCATCCCCCTTTGTCTGAGAGCCTTCGATGGCTCCCCATTGCCCCACAATCCAGCCCCAACCCTGGTGTGGCACTGAAGGTGCTGGGTCACCCTGTCGCAGCCCTGCCAGGCTTTCTTGTTCACCTCTCAGGAACACACCATGCACGTGTCAGCCTCATTATTAGACCTTGCGCTGTTTTCTGTTCGCACCTGACAGGTCACCGCTCCCAGACTTAGCTCAGGTCAGCTCTACTTTCCTTTCTGCGGGCAGAATTCCCTCCTGCTCCTTCAGGAAGGAGGCCTTCTCCCAGCCTTCCCCACAGCTCACAGTTCCTTCTCTGCATTCAGGGTGCAAAGACCCTGAACTGTGGCTTGGGGAGTTGAGCTCCTGTTACCTCTCCCTGTCAACAGTGGTGTCTCAGGAATAAGACTGGCGCCGCTTGGGGAAGGGAGATGGAAAGCAGGGAGGGTGAGAGGGGTGGCGGTGTTCTCCAGCTGAGCCAGCCCTGGAAGCTTGCCCTCAGCAGGTGGGGGGAGGGGGGAGGGGGACCATGGCTGGGATGCGGTGGGGGACTGCTCCAGCCAGGGAGTGCTTTTCTGGGCCCATGGTGACAGAGTCTGGTGCTTGTTTTTAAAGAAAATAGAACCAGAGCCCCTATTTATAGCTGGAGGCCATGGCCACAGACAGGAGGTGGCTGGGGCTGAGGCTGTTTAGGCTCCTGCTCAGGCAGGGCTGGGGGTGGGGCCATTCCCAGGCCCCCTGCCCACCCCTGCTCAGACTCTAAGGAAGTGCCTGTGGGATCTTGACCTCCCCTACCAAAGGATGACAGGATGACAGGATGTAGCCTGTGCTTCGGGGGCCAGGGAAGGAGGGGAATTGGGTGAGGGGATGGAAAATTTCCCTCAGGATGGGTCCCTGGGGCCCAGAGCCCCTTATGGGAATGGGTGGAGGTGACGGTGTGTTGTGTGTGCTGGGAAGGCCCAGGAAGGCCTGGGAAGGCCCTGCTCACGGATGTAGAGGCTGCACCGTGGGTTGCCACGGGGACTGGGTGAAGGAAAGGGGACAGAGCAGGGTCAGAGACATGGGGTGGCCAGACAGAGAGACAGCCACTGGGAAGAGATGGAGGGATGAGGGAAGAGAGACCAGAGCTTGTTTGGCCCTGTGAGGCCTGGGGATAGAGGAGGCCCAGAGAGATCTGAGGGGGAGACCTCTGTGCCACAGAAAGTCTTCATGGCATTCTGGGCAGAGGGGCCAGAGTCTGAGCTGGAGCCAGTGAGGAGGGGCAGGAATTAGGTATCTCTGTGGCCTGGCCCACTCCCATCCCTGCAGGGCCCAGGGCCTTGGAGACCCTCCGTCCCAGGGAGGGAGGCCCTGGGAAGCCTGTTCTGAGGCAAAGAAGTGCTGTGGGGGGTGGGCTCACCTAGATGGGCTTTGTCACCAAGATCCCTGAAAAACTGTCCTGGGCGGATGAGGTGAGGTGGTGGCAGGGATGTTGGAGACAGGTCTGGGCTCTGGGGCGGGTGCCCCTGGCCTGGAGGTGTTGCAGGCAGAGGCTGTGGTCTGGGCTCACACCTGCTGCCAGCCTCGATCCGGAACCCTCCCTGGGTTGTGCTGTTGGAGGCTGTGGCCTGGCTGTAGCCTGGGGCTCGTGTCACGGAGCCCTCGCCACAGCCGGTGACTCAGACAGTTAAAAAAAGGAGCAGCTTGGAGCGGTGACTCAATTGGCTCTGGAGAGCCTGGGTGGGTCCGGCTGGTACAAGATGGGGTGGTCCGGGTTTATTTTTGGCTGGGTGGGGCTAGAGCAAGGGGGTGGAAAATGGGAACCCGGAGCAGAGCAGGGCCGCTACTCCCATCCTGGGAGAGCCCCGGGGCTTCATGCCGACTCGGAAAGTGGATTCTAGGTGCCAGGGAGCTCCGTCGGGCTGGGCTGCCCCTTCGCCCCCTCGCAGGCCCAGCCCAGTTCACTGTTTGGCCCCACACAGGCAGCTGGCTCTCTGTGCACAGAGGCAGAGCCCAGTGTCCTGTCGTCAGGGGGCTTTTACAGCTGACCTTGGGGACTGACTATCTTACCCAGATGCCCAGAGAGGTAGAGTCTGCCCGAGGCCACATAGCAGGGCCAGGTATCCCAAGGGCTGTGGTAGCAAGGCTGACTCTGGGTCCCCACCTCTCCTGCCTCAGGGCTGTCAACATTGGGAGGGATGGGCTCTCATCTGGGTATCTGGCCCTGGAAGAGTTCTGGAAGAGTTCACCGGGGCCTCAGCTGGGCACCAGATGCCGAGAGAGGGCGCCTTAGCCGGGGGCAGGCGCCTGGATGCTATTAGTGCCCATTCGGGGAGTGGGCCGCGCTCTGTCCAGTGCTCTGCTGAGAAGAGTTACTTTTAGAGGGTGAAGGCAGAAGATGGGGGCCCAGACCCCACCCAGCCTCTCAGCTAGAGTGCCCCTCCAGCGGGCATGGCCCGGCTTCTCGACCCGCTCCACAGCCTGTTTCCAGGACTCACGCGGCCTCGCCCGCACCAGCTCTGATCTCACGCACACATGGACTCGGGCATCATCAACATCTCCAATGGGCCCGAGCTGCTCAGAGCAGAGAGGGCGCTTGGCTCCCTCCATCTGCATTCTGCTCCTTGTGACACAGGTCCTCCTGCCTAAGGAGTCACCACTCCTTAACAGACCCCATGGGAGCGCTGGCGGTCATCTCCCACCATCCCTCCAGAGGGGCCCCAGGTGTGGGCAGTGGGCAAGGCGAAGATGGGTGTCCAGGCGCCCCATCCTACCAAAGTTACCGCTTCCTGCTCATTCTCTTTGTCCGCACCCGACAGGCTCTGAGTTTCATTTGGTGGTTCTTTGAACACGGACTGGTTGTGTTGTACCCAGGACCAAGGGTCGGTGTCCAAGGGGCCATTAGGCTTTGGGGTGAGGCTGGGGAGGGCTGTCCTACTTCTCATCGTGGGAGAGGTGTGTGGGACTCAGCCGGGTGAGGCGGTCAGATGCAGGACCCCTCCCCTCTACTGAAGGGTCCTGGGCTGGCAGGCAGCCAGTGGCTGCTCACTCCCTTGGGGACCCACCTCCCCCTTCCCCTGTCTCTGAGTCCCACACAGACTGGCTCACAGGACCACCTCACCCAGTCCCCCACCTTGGCACCTTTCTCGAAGATTCCCCTTATTGCTGGGCCTGCCCCAGTCCAGAAGACAATGGGAACAACAGAAAGGCAGCAAGCCTCTAGCTGAGCCTTTACTCTAGCAAAAGGCTTTGATCCTCAATGCTCACTGGAGGTCAGAATCATTTAGACCCATTTTAGAGAGAAGACTGAGGCTCAGAAAGGTCACTCATCAAGGCTAGGGCTGGAATGAAATCCTAGGCTCCCTAATGCCCTGTTCCTTACCACTGTGTGCCTGACCTCCCAGCCCTTCCACTTCCCCCAGCCCTGCAGAAGTTCCTGGAGCTGAGGACTCAGAGGAGGGAGAGGTGGGGCCTGAGTCTGGACGCAGGAGCGGGAGGGGGCTTGCTCTTAGCTGCTCCAAGGCACCCAAAAAGGGTGATTTGTTTCTTCCCTGACCATGGTGGGAAGTGTGTGTGTGTGTGTGTGTGTGTTTCTGGGCCTGTAGCCTGCCTGGCCAGCCTCCAGCTGCAGGAGACGGGGACCGGCCCCAGCTGCTGTGCACAGGGAAGAGGCAGGGAGGGGCTGGAGTCGTGGGAATGAGCATCCTGGGCCCACTGGTATTTATAGCTGGCCCATCCTGAAATGTGGGTGGGGGAGGGCTGCTCTTAGGTGGGAAAGGAAGTTGGTCTCCTCTCTCCAGCCTCCTCCTTCTCCCCAGAGAGGAGGCTGGCCTGGCCAGAGGTCCTGCTTCAACCATGGAGCTGGGGGCTGTGAATCCTGAGTTGGGGGTTTCTCCCAGGACCACTGGCTGAAGTGTGGGATACTCTTGGCTGTGTGTGCACGTGTGCACACACATGTGTACGTGTACCTCCTGGGCATCTTACTGGTGGGGGTCCTGGAGCAGGGGGCAGAAAGACTGCTGGCCCCACAGACAAGGAGGGCAGGGCCCCAGAAAGGGGGAAGACCAGGCTGTGGACCTCAGCAGTCAAGGGTTGGGAAAGACCCACAGGGTGGAGGAACAGGAGCTGGGCCTTGAAGGATGAGAAAAGACCAGTTGCAGGAACAGCTTGAAGATAGGTGGAAGGGCGCCAGGGATGAGGGTTATCATATTGTGGCCGAGCTCATTGGTCACACTTTGGGACCCAGGATCACCTTTAGTGTAGAGGCTGATAGATCGGAGTCGGGGAGAGGGCCCAGCAGAGTCATGGTGTCTTCTGGATGCTTAGGAATGTCCCGTTTCGTTCTGGAAGTGGCAAGAGTGGGATGCTGGGGCAGCAGGGCCAGGTCCCCAGGCTTGCCTGGGAGGAAGCTGGGATTATGTGCTGCTCCCTGCCCTCAGGCCCCCGGACTTTGCTCCCCTGGGAAAGGATGCCTTTCAGGGGCCCTTCGTATCAGTCTAGATTTAGATTCTTTGAAAACCAAGAAGTTCTTCCTTGTATCTGACCTGAGTCTTCCCTGCTCTCAGCATGTTTCAACTCAAAGCAATTGCTTGGCTTTCCCGTCTTCTTTTCTTTTCTTTTTCTTTTTTTTCAAGCCACAGAACACGTTATAAAAACTACATCATACACAAAACCCAGATCTATATAAACCTGCTCCTGAAGCTGCTCTATGTGGCTGGGGGCGGGGCTGGCCTCCCCCTCCACCTCCCCTCCCTGCTGCCACGCTCAGTCCACTCTGGATGAAAAGCCCTGGGGCATCCCAGGCATAGTGAGCAAAAACAGTCACTGCGCCCCTCTGTGGGTTCAGTCCTATATGGAGCAAGTCAGTGGAGACCCCCGAGGAAAACAGAAGGGAGGTCTGCCTGCAGGGAGTGGCTGGTCCCATGGGCAAGGCCAACACCTAAGCCAGATACAGGGACAGAGAGCCAGGAGGCTTCACCTGCACCCTGCTAGGGACTTGGTGTAGGACACTGAGAGTAGCTGCCCCTCCCTGGTCCCATTTCCCTATGAACCATGAGAAGCCTCTGCAGTAAGGTCTGGGAGGGGAGGCAACTCCACTACCCACCATGACAGTGAAGCCACAGGAGACACACACTGACGTGGGAAGGCACAAGCCGTGCCCAGAGGCCTGGCTTGGGCACCTGGGGGCTGGCAGAGCCGGCTGTTCTGAGGGCCAGGTGTGGCCGGGTGTGGGCAGGAGATGAGCGGGAGGAAGGGATGGTCAACAGGACAGGCACTGTTAAGAGCTCTGCCCCCAGGCCACCTCCATGGCAGCCCTGAGTACCACTGCCCTCCATCTGGGACGAATGTGGCTTCATTTGCTACCCCAGCTGTTGAAGGGGGTGGGGGACTTTCTTGAAGAGGATTTGCTTTTTCCTTGACAAAGGAGGGAGGGGCTGGAGAGGTGGGGTGTGGGGCACAGGAGCAGAGTTCTGGGGTTCTCGGGGAGCTGTCTCACCCCTGAAGACCTGTCCTTCTCCCCTGCTGTGGAGGCCTGGGCCCACTGGTGAGTGACTGCCTACTGGCCCCATGTGGGCTGCTGTTGACGGGAGTGACAACACTGCAGCCTGTGTGTCCCAAGGCCAGTCCCTGCATTTCTCTGAGCCTCACCTGGGGTGCCTGGGTGGCTCAGTGGGTTAAAACCTCTACCTTCGGCTCAGGTCATGATCCCAGGGTCCTGGGATTGAGCCCTGGCATAGGGCTCTCTGCTCAGCAGGGAGCCTGCTTCCCCCTCTCTCTGCCTGCCTCTCTGCCTACTTGTGATCTCTGTTTGTCAAATAAATAAATAAAATCTTAAAAAAAAAAGTTTCCTCATCTCTAAAATGGGCACGTTCCCTGGCTTGCGGGGGTGATGTGAGGCTGCGTACAACAGGGTAGCTCCCCCCACCCAGGATTTCTCTGGAGGTGAGGGCCCAATTAAACATAGCTCTACCCTCCCCCTGTTTGGAATGATGCATCCTTCTGAGAAGCGAGAGAGCTAGGCACCTCTACCCCAGAGAGAAACCAAGTACAAAACTGTTCATACAAACTCCGTGCGTCCCCAACACTCATCTACATTCAGTAAGAATGATAACAGGGTACTTTTGAATCCCACCTGAAGCTTGCACCTGGAGAAAGAGTCTTAACTCTAGAAAGCTCTATGGACCCAGGCATATGTCAGGGCAAGGGGGAAAGTTGGAGTCTATGGGGGAGCTGGAAGGGGTCTGGAGTTGGGAGAGAGGTTATGAAGGGGCAGAGGGACCAGGAAGGGAGCAGGCTCAAGTCCAAAGGCCCCCCTGTTCAGTTCAGTTCAGTCCTGGTGCTGAAAAGGAGCCACAGCCCAGCCCAGCAGCCCCTGCCCCTCTCCAGCCCTCGCCTCCTCATCCCAGGCCCCACCCAGCCCAGGTCTGTGAGCATGGCCACCGTGTTCGTGTTTGGAGCTCTCATACTTGTGTGCACACCCACATCTGAGTGTTCTAGTGAGTGTGTAGTCAGGCCTATTTCCAACTCCCCCTCCCCTGCCTGCCCCCTCCTGGGCAGCACGCCCAGTTCCCAGAAGCAGCCTATACACTTTCTCTGAAAGCTCCCTGCACAGCCCGCTCCCCTCGGCTGTCCCCACCAGCCGCCTGGCCCACCTGGCAGCCCCCGCCACAGACCCCTGGGAGGACAGCACTGAGAGACGCTTGTCCTGCCATGGAGGGCAGGCGGACGTCGGATGGGGGCTGGCTCAGTTATACTTGGTTCTTGAACAACTTTTCCAGAGCCTGGGTGGGCCAGGCCAAGGGCCTGGCCTCTGCCCTGCCCCAGAGGCCCCGGGGCAGTGCGCACGCGCACAAACACACACATCTCCAGCACCATTGCTCCCCAGAGGCAGAAGAATCTACCCAACTCAATTCCTTGAGTCCATGGCTCCAGGGTCCTGTTCTGTGGGACTCCCCATCAGGTCGGAGTCCTCACCTGGGAAATGTGGAGCCCTCCCTGCCCTACCCGAAGTCCTACTTCAGCCCCTCACCTTCTGTCTGGCCAGGTCAGAGGCGTGGGAGCCACTGCTCTGCAGGCTCTGTGCCCACTCTGAGCTTTCAGCTGTACTCATGCCGTTCCCCCGGCGGGAATGCCAAGTCCACATCAGCTCAAACCAGTCTCCCCCACTGCTCGTCCCTCTGCCGAACGCCTCCCATAGGGCTCAGAAGAAGCTGGATGCCACCCTGGCAGAGTGGCCCTTAGCCTAAGCTCCCACACAGGTGGGGCGCTCCCCAAAAGCAAGGCTTCCTGGGCTGCTGGGACTCTCTGTGGGACCTAGAACACTTTGCTTCCTCCCTGGGGTCTCAGGTTCCCAGTCTGTACTACTAGAAGCTTGGCCCAGGCGGTCTCCAAGGGTGTTTGACTCCCAGGCCTCATGACCTAGATGTTCTGGAATGTTGATGAATGCAGGGAAAGCTTCCTAACGTGCCTCACTCTGGTACCTGAGACCTCTAGGGCCTTTGCGGCTCTGGGTGTCTAGGATGGATGGGAATGGCGCCTTCCTCAGGTAGGGGCTGACCCTATGCAGAGACCGGGAGAGGGCGCTGAGCCCAGCGTTGTGACAGAGATGGACTGTTGGAGGGGAACTCTGCCTGGGAGGGGGAGAAGATTCCCGCTCTCTGTCCCCTTCCCATTTCCAAATTCTTCCTAAAGGCAGAGATTGGCTTAACATTATAAAACACCACTGTTGCCATACTACTCTCCTGCCTTGAAATCTTCGTTGGCTCCCCAGTGCCAACAGGGCATAGGCTGTGGGCTATATTCTGCCATTTAAGGATTCTGTGCCCCAGCCCAATGGCTCTTCCTGGCTGGTGCTCAAAATAAGCCTTCTAACCAGGCTGCTGCCTTTCCTGTCTCAACATGCTCTTCTCACATCCACCTCAGTGCCTTTGCTCGGGCTGAGCTCCTGCCTAGAGTACTGACCCCTCTCCATCCTCCAAAGCTTGGCTCCAGGATCACCTCTGGCCTGCCCCAGCCTGCCTGGCAGTTTCTCTTCATCCTACTCTTCATCTGTATTTTGCAGACGTGACAGGAATTGCTGTTTGAGTTTTAATTTGCTTTTCTGCCTCCTGCATGAGTTCAAGTTCAGCCCATCCATTTTCGTGCCCTCCTCATTGCCCAGCACAATGCTTGTACATTGTTGATGCAGAGAAGGTATTTGAGAATGGCTCTCAGTTGAAGCCCAAGGGGATGGGGGTGCTGGAATTTCTTGGCTGGAGGCCACAGGCTGGGTAAGCAGCCCACTCCAGTCACCCCAGATGGCCCCTTCCCATCTCTCCGGAGGCCCAGCCCATCACCCAGGCCCTGAGACTCTGAAGGAGGGGGTCCCTGGGAATGGGAGCAGAGAGCCTGGGGACCCAACTCTGACTCACCCCAGTGGGGGGTCCTCCCCTGACTCATTTCCCTCTGGGTACCTCGTGATGCTGTCCGTTAGAGCTGGCTTCCCCATCTGATGGGGAGGAGGGTGTGGCCTGGGCCCTTGGGAAGGGAGAATCAGGCTCTTCCTCTGCTGAGAGTTGCTCTTGGGAATGGTCCCGAAAGATGTAGGCTGAAGTACTGATTCATACATGGGTAGTGATGACAGATGGCCCCTGAGGCCACGGTTCTTATGGCATAACTAGACCATGCCTTGACTCAAGGAAGAATGCCATCATGGCGGGATTTCTGGCGCGTGACAGAGAGGAGACGCATCCCGGTGCCCCTCAGAAGGTGAACAGTCACTCAGTCTCTCCTGGGGTCAGTCACCAATGCCAGGACAGGAAAGTGTGGCAGGGGTTGCCCAGGGGCTGTCTGAGGGACAGGCCCCTGTGGGAGTGTGGGACATCTGAAGGGAGGCTGAGGCATGGGTGGTCTAGCAGGAGCTAGAGACGAAGGCAGGAGGAAGGTGGTGGCGAGGAGGCCGTACAAATTTACCTGGGGACAAGGAAGGGGGCCAGAGCCGTTGGAGGAAGCCAGAGGAGGCTGCAGGCTGTAGGTACACGTGGGGCCCCATACAGGGTGGGGCAGGGCGGCTCCCTCCCCATTTCTCGCCTTGTAGCACGCCCCCGTTCCTGGGCCTGGCAACTGAGGCTGGGGTACTGGCTTTTTGCTGTCACAGAGTGTCCTCTGGGCACCAGGGCAGTCATCAAAAGCCTGCTGGGCTCAGAGAGCCCAGACAGCATTGGGTGGCCCTGCTAGGTTTAGCAGACAACCGTGCGTGAAGCCACACCCTAGACAGTCCGAGTGGGGCCAACCACAGATAGCCAGAGCCCACGGAAGCCACAAGATGGAGAGCTGTCACTGGGGAGCCTGCTTCGGCCCCAGAGTGGAACTCCCGGAGATCCCAGCCTGGAGGAGCAGAAGAACGGCCCCCTTCCCTCCCAGTCCGGGGCTGACTTCTGGGCCCTCCTGTCCCATTTTTTCTGCCCAAGGAGCCCCCCACAGCTCCAGCCAGGCCGGTGGTCTCAGGCCCCTTACTCACCTGCGGATGACAGTCTGGCTAACACAGCCAAGGTCAAAGTCAGGGCCAGGGCAGGGGCCGGAGGCGCAGGCTGCTGGCCTGAGCGCATCGCGGCGGGCTGTGCGGCAGAATTTGCCAGGAGCTGGGACGCGGCGCTAGAGGAAAGGCGCTAGCCGAGAGAAGCTTGGAGGGTTGGCTCAGCCGACTGGGGCTGGGGCTCTGGAGCAGCCTGCTGCCACCGCCTTACTTAACTCTGGGGGCGGGGCAGGCGCCAGCACAGGCTCTGGTTTCAGGACGGGGCTCCCCCATTGGCCCCCCTCACCCCCAAGTTTCTTAAAGGGCCCGTGCTGGGCTGCTCCTCCCTGTTCAAGGGTGAGAAGACCCTTACAGCTCCGTTGGATCCAGCCCCTGCCCTGCAGATCAGGAACAAAGTCCCAGAGGAGCCTAGACCCCTGGAGGTCTGACCCAAGGGCTCCAGGAGACCTCCTCTGGGTCTGAGCTGGGTTAGCCCCACTTCTTTTTCTCCTGCCCTTGCAAGGATTGGGGTGTGTGTGTGTGTGTGTGTGTGTGCGCTCCAGGCCTAGGAGGACAGGCGCCTACCAACACACAAACTGCTTTTGGGCTGCTTTCCTTTAAGGTCTCCTTGGGACTCCATTTGGACAGAGAGGCACCAGCCTGAGGTTCTGCTCTGTGTCCCCTGGCATAGTGATCTTGGCCTTCTTTGCCCCACACGGCCTCCATTTCCTAGTCTACAAAAGAGAGATATTCCAGACTCTCCCACAAGGCAGTATCATTTGCCTCAAAATGACCCCACAAAGTGGGTGAGAACCACTCCCTTCCTCTCCCTCCCCCAACCCCATTTTACATTTTATGGAGGAGACTCTGGCTCCAGAGCCAGAAGCCATTCTTACTAGGCCCCAGGTGGAGTGTAGGTCCCTGGCCCTTTGGGACCAAGACTCCAAGCCTCCTAACTCCTGAATCTGGGTGTTCCAAATTCCTAGAGTTGCCTCCTGGAAATCTGGCCGTGCATTAGATCCTACCCAACAGCTTCAGGCTGGGTCCTGCTCCTCTTGACTCCCTCTGAGGCAACAACCTCAGCCTTGACCCAAACAGGAGGAAAAAGGGCGATACTACCATAGAACTTCCAGCATGTAGAGGCTCTGCCCACTTTGGCCTAGCCCCAGCATCGGCATTGCCCGGCCTCAGCTTCTCTGCACAGCAAGTGGGTGGCTTTTCCCTCCCTTCTTTCATCAGAATCCCTCTTTCAGGGGCACCTGGGTGTTTCAGTCTGTTAATCGTCTGCCTTGGGCTCAGGTCATGATCCCAGACTCTGGGATTGAGTCCTGTATCCGGCTCCCCGCTCAGCACGGAATCTGTTTCTCCCTTTGACCTCTCCCCTCTCATGTTCTCTCTCAAATAAATAAATAAATAAATAAATAAATAAATAAATAAATTTTAAAAAAGATTTTATTTATTTATTTGACAGAGAGAGATCACAAGTAGGCAGAGAGGCAGGCAGAGAGAGAGGAGGAAGCAGGCTCCCTGCCGAGCAGAGAGCCCGATGCAGGACTCGATCCCAGGACCCTGAGATCATGACCTGAGCCGAAGGCAGAGGCTTAACCCACTGAGCCACCCAGGCGCCCAATAAAATATATTTTTTAAAAGATTTTATTTATTTATTTGACACAGAGAGATCACAAGTGAGCAGAGAGGCAGGCAGGTGGGGTGGGGGAAGCAGGCTTGCAGAGTATTTAAAAAAAAAGATACAACTAAAATTTTAGGGGTGTCTGGGTGGCTCAGTCAGTTAAGCATCTGCTTTTGGCTCTGGTCATGATCCTGGGGTCCTGGGATCGAGCTCCACATTGGGCTCCCTGCTCAGCATGGAGCCTGCTTCTCCCCCTCTCTCTGCCCACCACCCCCACCCAACCAGTTCATGCTCTTTCTCTCTCAAATAAATAAATAAAATCTTAAAAATAAAAAAAAGAATCCCTTTTCCACAGCTGCTTGCTTCCGCCCACCCCCACCCACCAGCACTCTCTTCCCAGCCCCTGCTTACCTTAAAATTTTTTATAATTAATTACAGTGTAATATTAGTTTCAGGTGTACAGTCTAGTATTCAACACTTGCGTACATCAGCTAGTGCTCATCATGGCACATGCACTCCTTAATCTCCATCACTTGTTTAACTTATTCCCTACCCACCTCCTTTCTGGGGACCATCTGTTTTCTACAGTTAAGAGTCTGTTTCTTGGACGCCTGGGTGGCTCAGTTGGTTAAGCGGCTGCCTTTAGCTCCGGTCATGATCCCAGCGTCCTAGGATCGAGTCCCTCATTGGGCTCCTTGCTCAGCGGTGAGTCTGCTTCTCCCTCTCCCTCTGCCTGCCACTCTGTCTGCCTGTGCTCTCTCTCTCTGACAAATAAATAAATAAAATCTTAAAAAAAAAAAGTCTGTTTCTTAGCCTCTCTCTATTTCCCTTTGCTTGTTTGTTTCTTAAATTTGTTTCTGTTTCTTAAATTCCACATGAGTGAAATCATACGGTATTTGTCTTTCTCTGATTGACTTATTTCATTTAGCATAATACCATCTAGCTCCATCCATGTTATTGCAAATGGCATGATTTCGTCCCTTTTGATGGCTGAGTACTATTCCACTGTGTGTATATGCCACATCTTCTTTTTCCTCTCATTAGTTAATGGACTGCCTCCATATCTTGCAGCTATAATGAGGGAGTAAACATGGGATGCCTGTATCCTTTCGAACTCATGTTTCTGTTTTCTTCTTCCTGGCAGGGGCAAGACTGCATCTTGGAGGGTCAGCGGTTCTGCACAGCTGAATACCTAGAAGTGGAAATACTGGATCAGATAGTACTTCTAGTTTGAGTTTTTTGAGGAAACATCTGTGCTGTGTTCCAGAGAGTTCAGGTCCTCTCCTTGTCTAGTGACTATCCCACCCTGTGTACAACACTTCCTAGTTTGCCACAAAATTGAGCCCCATTTTGCAGATGAAAAAACTGAGGCTGAGAGAGATCAAGGGCCTTGAGCAAGTCTATGCAGCTGTGATCAGGTGGCACCAGGTCTTTTTTTTTTTTTTTTAATTTAAAGTATTTATTTGATAGACAGAGATCACAAGTAGGCAGAGAGGCAGGCGGGGTGGGGGGAAGCAGGCTCCCCGCTGAGCAGAGACCCTGATACAGGGCTTGATCCCAAGACCCTGAGACCATGACCTGAGCTGAAGGCAGAGGCTTAACCCACTGAGCCACCCAGGCGCCCCAGCACTAGGTCTTTGACCTCAAACTTGGTGCTCTTAGCATATAGCTCGTCTGTGTGGTGGTTGTGAATGCTGATCTTGAACCCAGGCCCTAAGTTTAAATCCCAGCTCTCCTACTGGAGCTGTCCAACTTTGAGCAAGTTGCTTCACCTCTCTTGTGGCTCAGTTTTCTCATTTGTGGAACTGGGTTAGTGAGGATTAAATGCATTCAGGTACCTCACGTGGCCAGCCCAGGGGCTGGTGTGCAGTAGGAGCTCCACAAATGCTTGTCTTTTCCTTCTCTGCAGCCCTCACATGTCCCTGCCCTTTACAGTTGGTACACAGCTCCACACTCATCACCTCCTCTGATGAAAAGTCAGTCCTTGAGAGCTGAATTTTCCCTGCCAGAGGCAGCTGCATACAGTAAGTGCTCAATAAATGTGCACTGGGTTTGACTAAGAAGCTGGTGCTGCTGTTCTGTGGGGATTTTGGCAAATAGAAGAACTCCCATCTGGTTCACTCTAGGAGGCCTGGGGCGGGGCTGTGCTCTGCTGGTCTCCGTGGTCTCCGGTGGCAATAAAGCCATTGATTCCACAACTTGTCCCTGTTTTTCCTCCCCAACCCCAGTCAGCAAAGCACCTGGTCCTTGTTAGGGGCTAATTACTGGCCAAGTCTGGGCCTAGGGTTGGGGGTGCTGCTGGGAAGACTATGTTTGGAGGAAAAGAGCTTTCCTTTTAAGAATGAAAAAAGAAGAGAAGGCTGCTGCTTCTTTATGAATCAAAAACTTGGGTGGAGATTTCTACCCGCCCCGTCGCCCTCCCCTCCTTTCTCCTCCTTCCCTTTCCCATCTTCTCTCTCCCTGATCCCCACCCCCACCCACGCACATTTACCCACCACTACCAGGAGTCCTTTGTGGAGCCTCCAGACGGAGTTCCCGCCCACAGCCCACAGCCCACAGCCCACAGCTGAGGTTCAAGTCAGGATTAGCGCGCAGCCTCCCCCGGCCTTGTTGCTAGCTAGGGAGAGAAACACAGCCCCAGGAAAATAGTGGCAACCAGCGCAGTGGTCATAACCCACACTTGCTTCTCTGCTGGGGCTTCCCAGCTTACAAAACAGTCACCAGTGCTCTTGACAACCCTGGGAAGTATGCGTGTTGGGGGCTAGCGTTCCCTTTGCACTGACGGGAACACTGAGGCTCCAGTGGACATGGGAGCAGCATACGCAGGCTGGCCTTTGTTCAGCCTATAGCCCGGGTCCAGAACCCCGGGTTGGTGCGGAGTGATGTCACGCCAGCAGACTGGCAGAAAGTTGAGGCCCCATTTGCTTTGGAGCTGATCCCTGACCGCCTCCTACTGTCTCAAGAGCAAAGGTTGTTGGAGCTCCTCTTTTGCCTCCTCCCCGGCCTCCTCAGTATGCCTCCCTGGGTTCCTGAAGGCTGGGTCCTGAGCAGAGTGGACCAGGGCCTCCCTGGGATCTCCCTGGCTCAGGCCTTCTCCCTCTGCCTTCTAGCCTTTGCCATGAAGTCTTCTGGCTTGGGCTGGCCAGCTGCCCTTGGTGGCCATCCTGGATGGCCCCTGCCTCCCCAGCCATTTCTCACCCTCCTCCAGGAAGCCCTCCCAGTCCTTCCTGCCTTTCCACAGACTCCCTGGAATAATGATCTCTGAATTCTCTGAGTGCCTCCCAGGGCATTCCTAGCCAGGTCAGGAAGTGTGACTCCCTGTGTCCCCTGCCCCTGGACTAACTCCTTCTCAGCAAAGCACAGGACGGCACTCGGGGCAGGGGAGAGGGAAACTCAGAATACACTCGAAGAATGAAGAAGGATGCCCACAGCTCAGCTGAAGGAGGATGCATGTTCTGAAGCTTCAGGGACCTGTGGTATGGGCTGCCTCAGTTTCTCTAAGTGATCGGCCTCTGCGAGAACAAGAGAGCAGCAAGCCCAGCTTAAGCCACTTCCCTGCCAGCAGAGTTCTGCTATGATGCTGGCCAGGGACTCCTGGTCACTCTTACCCTCCATGCTTCCTGGACTCAGTGTGAGCTCTGGCAGCAGTTACGGCCTCGTCCTGCCCCTGGCCAGCGCTGGGCCCTCCAAGTACCTCTGTGTTTTGCACTCTGACCACATGCGCTCCACCAAGGGAACCCTTGGTCAAAGCCAGCAGCTGGTCAACGGCGGGTGCTTCTGTCCTAGATGGGCTGGTGTCTGCGTTGGGGTGTACTCCAGCTGCCCAGGTCCTGCCCTTAGGGAACTGGCCTTCTGCCATGAAGGACACAGACCCCAGGCCGCTACTGTGCAAGGGGACACAGGTTTTTGGCTCCAGTTCTGTGGCCCTGTAGTTACATGGCCAGGGGCTCCCAGTCCCGGGCTTCTGACCAGGGGCCTCTGCTAGGAGTGGTCTTGCTTCTGTTCCTGGCTGGAGGCATCTGTGAGACTCCTGTAAGCCTGGGCAGCCAGGCCCAGGAGGGGTGGAGGCAGCCATTCCCAACAATTACACAATTCAGGAGCTGAAAATTTGTGTCTGCTGTCCTCGGGAGCCAGCTTCGGATGGGAGGCTAGTGGCGGGGCTTTGCCCTGATCGGGAGCGGGCTTGGAGCCACACCCAGGCCGAATGGGGGAGACAGGGGTGAGGGGTGGTGTAGCATCCCCTCCATCTCTGGTCCCTGGGGCAGGCCACACCACGTCCACAAAAGCCTGTGGCTTCAGTGGCTATGAGCAGCTGGCCACAGCTGACTCCCCTGGGATTGTGCTATTTCTAAATATTGGTTCATGCTTTTAACCCCTGCTGCACTCACTCCTCCAGTGGACATTGGCTGCCTGCAGAGAGCGTGTCTGGGAGGGGGGACCAAGAGTTCCTGTTTGGATGGAAAATTCGTGAACATACTTGCTCAGAGTCTGGCCTTTGGGGGCTGGGGCAGGGCTCCTAAAAGAGGGATGAGAAGTACCTGCTTAGGACGGAAATGAGGCTTGCGACGGGCGTTAGGAGACGTGGGTTTGGGCTGGCTGCTGGGCAGGGCAGTGGAAAGAATGTCGGGTTAGGAGCCAGAGGTCCGGGTCTGCCAAGTTTCTTCTGTGTGGCCGCAGGCGAGCCACTTCACATCTCTGTGCCTCTTCTCTCACCTATAAGTTGTAGAACCACCCCGGTGGGGGGGGGTCTGGGGATGTTCTCCAACGGAGACGCTGGGCCTTACAAACTGAGAAGGGGCAGTGCCTGGTGGTTATGATGTTGATGCCAGGATTCTGCCCTCTGCACACCTCCCAGGAGCCGCTTGAAGGAACGGCAAGACTGACAACCGAGAGATGGCCAGGGGGAGCTGGCAGGACAGTCTCCAGCCTGAGTGCGGCTCAGTGCATAAACCACCTTACTCGAGAACACACAGCTTGGAGTTCCGCCTCCTGGGGCCCCATGGGCTTGTGGTCCCGGTGTAGTGACAAGCCCACGGTAGCCAGCCTCCAAGATGGCCCTCCGCGGTCCCCACCTTCTGGCATTCAGCCCTCGTGTTGCCACCTCCCACACGGAACAGGGCAGAACTGCAAAGCTACTAAGAACTGCGGCAGTGACGGAGTGGGACCTCCAAGGTGAGGTCATCAAAGATATGGCAGCTTCCAGGGCTCCTGGGTGGCTCTGCCGGTTGAGCGTCTGCCTTCGGCTCAGGTCACGATCCCCGGGTCCTGGGATCGAGTCCTACATCAGGCTCCCCGCTCAGTGGGGAGTCTGCTTCTCCCTCTGTCTGTTGCTCCCCCTACTTGTGTTCTCTCTCTCCCTCTCTCTCTGATAAATAAAATCTTTAAAAGATACGGCAGCTTCTGACTGCGTGCTCTAGGGCAAGGTGGCCACCATGACTGAGGGGCCCGTGGAGGGCCTATAGGGGAGGAACTGAGGCCTTTTGCTGACAGTCAGCCCCAGGTCCCTGCTCGTCTTGGAAGTGGGTCTGCCTGCATACTCAAAGCTTCAGATGACCGTAGCCCTCACTGACCTCTTGACTGCTGTCTCTTGAGAGACCTGGAGCTAGCACCATCCCGCTGAGCCGCTCCTGAGCTGGACCCACAGAAACTATGTTTAGTAGTAAGAGTATATTGCTACGTTAAGCTCTTGGTTTGGGAGATCATTTGTTTTGCAGCAGCAGGTAACAGATGTGAATCTGTGGGAGTATAAGTGACAGTCCAGGGAGCCTGCATGGGTCTGGGACTCCGAAAGTAGGACTCTGCTCCTGCATGGACAGACCTTCCCTTGATCAGTCAGTGGATCAACTCATTCATTCATTCAACACATCTTTTATTTCTTTTTTTAAGATTTACTTATTTTAGAGAGAGAGCTAGTTGCGGGGAGCAGAAGGAGAGGGAGACCAGCAGATGCCGGACTGAGTGTGGAGCTCAATGTAGGGCTCGATCCCAGGACCCTGAGATCATGATCTGAGCTGAAATCACAAGTTGGACATGGAACTGACTGAGCCGCCCAGGCGCCCCTCAACAGACACTTCTTAAGTACTTACCATATACCATACCATATACCACCCAGCTGGGTGCTGGGGACACGAGACTAAATGGCCAGGGGCTGCTTGCGGGAGCTCACAGGCACCCCAGAGTGATGCGGTGACTGTTGGATGTGGAGACAGAAGACAAGGAAGAGGTCCGGGACAAGCCCAGCTTTCCAGTTTGGGCAGGCGGGTGGCTCGTGGTGTCGTTCATTGAGATAAATGAGGGGCAGGCTATATCTTAGGAGAGAAGCTTTGGGTACGTCGATTTTGAGGTGTTTGTGAGAAAGCCAGTGACCCTGTGTAGGCCGATGGCTATGTGGGCTGAAAGCCCCGGGGACAGTCCGGGCCAGAGGCACATCCGTTTGGAAACCGTTGCAGTAGAGACAGTGGGACTGAAGCGTCGAGAGGGCGGGCAGCCCGGGTGTGAGGAGGGCGGGGCAGAACAACAGGAAGGTCCAGGACTGAAGTCGGGGACACCAACGGTTTTTCTTTCAACTTTCTGTTTTGACATAATTTCAGACTTCCAGAAAAGCAGCAAGGCCATTGCAAATATTTCCCACATACTCTTCACCTAGATTTCCCAAATCTTACTATTTTGCCAGATCTTAGATTCTTTTCTGTGTATATGCATATTTTTTCCTGAGCTAGTCCAGAGTGAGCTGCAGGCATGACCTCCTTATAGTCACTCCAGTGACTCTTTCTTTTTTCTTTTTTGTGGGAAAGATGTTATTTCTTTATTTGAGAGAGATAGTGAGATAGAGCGGGAGCGGGAGGGAGGAGCAGGCGCCCCGCTGAGCAGGGACCCTGATGCAGGACTCAGATCCCAGGACCCCAGGATCATGACCTGAGTGGAAGGCAGACACTTAACCAACTGAGCCACCCAGGCGCCCCATCCAGTGGCTCTTTTTTCAGAACAAGATCCTTCTCTTTCATAACCAGACAGCAATGATCAAAATCAGGAAATTAACATCGGTATCATGTTTTTAACCAGCTACAGACCTTTGTCCCGTTTTGCCGATTTCTCCAGTAACATCCTTAAAAGCAAAGGGGAATCCTGGCTGCTGTACTGTGTTGAGTTGCCTTCCTCTCGAGTTTCTATTAATCTGGGAAAGTTCTTTCCTTCACTGTTTCTTTGGCTTTAATGACATTGCCATTTTCTGCAAGTGCAGATGAGTTTTTTGTAAAGTGAATCTTGATTTGAGTTTATGTGGTTTCTTCCTGATCGGGTTCGGGTCCCGCGTCTGTGGCAGGACCGGCCCAGGTGACGCTGTGCCTCCTCAGGGGACCTTCTCGGAGATCCACCGCGTGTCTCCGCCCCACTGCTGGCGAAGTCAGTTTACCTCACTTGGTTGAGGTGATGGCTGCCAGGATTCTCCCTGTAAAGTGACTGTTTTTCCCTTTGCAATTAATAAACTTAAGCCAACACTGAAAGGTCAGGTTGAGGAGGAAGGGCCAGGAGGAAAGCCTTTGAAGGGGCAACGGGGACACAGGAGCGAGACCAAAACAGCTCGGCACCGGGAGGAAGTGCTGAAGGGAGGGAGCCGTTGGTCACTGGGGCTGGGGCAGACAGGAGGCCAGTCCGGCAGGCAGGGGTGAAAAGCATATTGGCTATAACTTCCCCAGGGAGGTTGTCCTTTCGGTGGCGTGATGACCTGCAGAGCTGAAGTGTGAAAGGAGGGAGAGAACAGAGACAACAGGGAAAATGCTTCTCAGGGGAGGTTTGTCTGGATGGGGCAGAGGGAGACAGGCTGTTGAGACTGTGTGTGTGTGTGTGTGTGTGTGTGTGTGTGTGTGTGTGTGTGTGTTGGGGAGGAGATCAGGGAGATGGTTTCTAAAATATGGAAGGGACATAGGGTGTGGAGACCACAGGGGGAGGGACCCCTTGGAAGGTTAACCAACTTTGCTTAGGCAGAGGGAATGGAAGAAGTCCTTGGTGTCCTCCTCAGCTGCTGGAAGCAGTGGGAGCCCGTGTCCCGATGGCATGGTGGGGTGGGTTTGGGCCAGAAACCACTCTGCTGGCCTGTTTCCTCTGCTGAGAAAGAGCGGATGCAGGGGGCTGAAAGGAGGGTTGGGCATGCAGAGGGGAATAAGCCACGTTGGCGATGGCCTCTCGGGAGCAGGCGAGAGCAAGCTGACCTTGGGAGCAAGCGAGAGCAAGGTGGGCAGTGGGCGGCGTGGAGACAAGTCCGGGGTTCAGAGGCTGTGATACTGTGATATCAATAGAGGCTGTGATACTGTGAAACTGTGATACCAACAGCTTTCTGCTGCCTAGTGCAGGCCGACAAGGCAGACCTGGGGACTCAGGGCCGGGGTTTCCCAGGACAGCAGCTGGACGAGGAGGGCAGCGAAGGCAGGAGGGGACCAAGGGAGGGAGAGGAGTGTGAGTGATGATGGGGTCTCCACGTTAGCAGGCAGTTTGTCCAACCAGAGTGTCAGAGTGACAGGATGGTGGCCAGGGTGACATTCCAAAGGGAGGGATAGGGTCAGGGCTGTGGGTAATGGTGAGCAGCTCAGAATGTGCTGGGGAGAGCAGACTTCGGAGTGGGGGGTAGGTACTTGGGGAGGAGGAGGTCTGGGAACTGGGAGGCCAAGGAATGAGTGGTCCCCGGGGAAGCCTCAGTCACCCAGGTGATGGCAGGGGTGGGGCAGGTGGGGAAGAAGGTCCTGAGCCAAGGCAGCCAGGTTTACCAGTAAGGACAGACGGCTGCCCTGAGCAGATGGGGGTGGGGGGGCCCTGGATGCTGAAGCCCTTGAGGGGTGGTACTTTTGACAGGGAGGGGACATTGCCCCCAGGTGAGTACCAAGGAGACCAGGAATCCTCTCTACCTCGGACTCTGAGGGGCAGGGGTGTGAGACAAGCAGCTTGGAGAGGAACAAGGGCTGCCTACAGGGGTAAGCTAGGTTTCTGCCAAAGCTGGTAAGAAGGGAGCATTTGGAGCAGAATTTGGTGGCTTGGGCTGGGGTCTAGCATGGGTCAGTTGGCCCCAGAGAGCCAAGCATACAGGTGACAGACGGGAGCAGTGCTGGCTGGAGGGGCGGTATTGTAGGAAGGCTCCCTGGGTCTGAACACTTGGAAACTCCACCCTGCCTGCCGCCCCAGATCAGGAAGGTGGAGGTCTCAGCCCCACATCTGGCCCCTAGCAGCAGGAGGGGACCATCAGGGCTTGCGCCCAGCAGGCCCACAGCTTCCTCCAGGAAAAGCTGACGAGGATGGGGGGTGAGGAGGCGGCACTGCCTGTGGCCTGAGGCCAGTGGAGGCTGGGCCAATCCCAGCCTTGCCTAGCCCTCTCACTCCAGAAATCAGAGGCTTGGCGGCCCCCTGGGTGAGGTGAGGGACACATTGGGGCGCGGGGTGGGGGGATGGCGGTCTGCGGCCACTGGGTGGGGCCCTGCTCTCTATTCTGAGCCATTCAGTCCCACAAGGGCTTCTGGAGTGCCCTGCCTGTCTGGCCTGTCTGCTCTGAGTCCTCTCTGAGCCTGCCAGCTGGAATGAATTCAGAAAGGGGTTTGGTTTCCATTAGATCAGAGGTGGTGAGCCAAGGTAGCCCTGGGTTTGTGTCCTGGTTCCATCTCTGCTACTGACATAATGGGAGACTTTGGGTAAGTCCTTGCCCCTTCAGGGGCCTCAGTTTTTTCGTTTATGCACCAGGCCTGTGACAGACACTGTCTCTAAAGCTGGAAGTCATCTGTTCCCAAGACCGAAACCCCTCTTAGCTGGTTCGGATCAAATTCCCAGTCTAAACTACGAACTGGTAGGTGCAGGCAGACCCTAGAGTCCCCCAAACATCCTGGGTTTTTAGGGGGTGAAGGCATCCCCAGCATTTCTTCAGTCCTAGGGCTCATCCATCATTTGGCAGTGAGGTGGCTTCTCTACCCCACGATGTTCCCTCTCACACTGCCCCTCCCCCAGTGGGGTACTCTGGACCACAAGCCAGGAAGTTGCTTGTTAAGGCCTCGGGCCACGCCTCCATCCTTCTTATGTGCTCCCTATTCCCTGCCTAAAATGCCAGCAGCAGGCAAGCAAGCTTTCCTTGAGCCAGACATGGATCTCTAAAGACACTGTGCCCTGGGATAGGAGTCTGGGAAGCTATCAGACAGTTAACACCTTAGTGAGAAATAATTGGTTTGATCCTTTTCCAAGGGGAAACAGACAGAAGGGAGGGCACGTCCAGAACCTGGGGAGACAGGTGGGAGGGGCAGGCGTTAGAGGGCCACCCCAGGAGACAGTCCAGGCTGCGGGAACCTTTACCCCAGGATCTGCCCACACTTTCCTTTCCTTTCTCTGTCTTCAGGGCACCCATTAGAAGAGAACAGCTGGCCCTGTCTCTCCTCCTCTCTCTTTTCCTTCCCTGACCCTCCGTTGTGGGCACCCTCAGGCCGTGTAGCCTGGTGGGGAGTAGGGGGTGGTGGGGCCCAGCTTTCAGGGTTCTATAGCTGAGCTGCCACGGTAACTGGGGGAAATAAACACTCCGGGGCTCATGGTCCAAATTCTGCGGTGATGTCATCCCCAGCTCTAGCCTGCTAGGTCCTGTGGCTGGCTGCACCCTGGGCGGCCTCAGCTGCTCAAGCCAGAGGATTGACTTCCTTCCCAACCCCCAAGCAGCTTCTCGAGTCGGGGAGAGAGTGGACACAGGGGCTTGGGGCTAGGGCGGTCTGCACCAGGCTACACAAGCCTAGCCCCTTGCCCACCCCTGATCTCTCAGTAGCCATTGCCCCCTCCTGGGCCCCAGCCATGAAACCGCCCAAGGGGGCCGGGAACTCTGGGTTCAATGGGCAGCACCCAGAGGAGAACATTCAGGTGCCTTCTCGGCAGGAGGTAAAGCAGACCCCTGTGATCATGGCAATGATCAAAGGTGAGAGCAGGCCCCTCCCTGAGCTGGGATTCCTCTTTCCGCTGGGCTGCTGAAGGTGCCCCAGCCTTCCAGCCCTGCCTCCTGCAAAGCTCCCAAGGACTCCTCCAAGCCCGAAGAAGACCTGCCGCTTCAAGCTGAACCTCAGAAGCAGTATTAGCTGCTGGGGATTTTCTGGCGGGGTGGGGGTGGGGTGGGGTGGGAGGGAGCATGGTGTATGATTTTCCAGTTTGGGACAAAAGCTAGGGATTCAAAGGAGCTTTTAGCCCACCCTTAGCTTTCCTCACTTCCCTAAAATCTAACCCTCTACTGAAAGCAGACAAACTAATTCTTACTATGTTGCTAATGACCAATTGTTGGTCTGTGTGGGAGGTAGTTTAGTATGTGATTAGATGTTTGTGGTCTCCTGGCGGATGGTCTCTGAATTTTCACATTACCGGGCTTGAGTGACTTTGAGCATCCTGATTTTTCTAAGTCTTATTTCTCTCATCTGTAAATGGGAAACACAAAGACTATCAACTTCATGGAGTTGTCAGGAGGCTTAGCTGAAATAATCTGTGTCAATACTTAGTAGGGCTTGGCACAGAGTAAGTTCTCCGTTAACTGTAACGATTATCTTTCCTATTACCCATTGCCTGTCTAAGATAGATCGCAACATTGCCCTTCCCCAGAGGAAGCTGGATGGTGGGATCTGCGGCTGTGTGATGTCAGCAGAAGCAAAGATCCCAATGTCCTCCCCGCATCCTGCGTTCGGGGCTTCCCCAGGCTCTGGTCCCTTGCGCCGAGGCTGAGGGCTGCCCTGTCCATCCTCGCAGGTCCGGGCCCGGCTAAGTACCTCCGGCCATCCTGCACGGGCTACTCACACCACGATATCTCCATGTTCCAGGAGCCAGCCTACACTCTGCAAACCAGGCACTCGGAGAAGCGTGAGTGCTCGCCACGCCCGCCGTGCCCTCAGGCTCAGGGTTATTACTGTTGGGTGTTTGGGGTGACGGTGAGAGCTAGGGAGCCATTACCTGTAGCCACGGGACCCTGGGAACCCGGGCCTGCCCTGAAGAAGACACCCAGGTAGCTCACTGGGTCGGCAAGGAAGCCAGCAGGGATGCCCAGGGGACCCACCGCTCCAAAGCCAGCTCTGTGGGGATCTCCCAGCTGGCCCGCCTCAGTGAGCCCCGCAGGCCGATGGCACTTTCCAGCAGGCGGGGTAGAGTTTCCTCTCTGTCTTGTCCTGGGCCCTGCCCTTGTCCCTTCAGCTCTGGCCTCTGTGGGTTCACCTGCCACAGAAGCTGGGCAGAAATAGCTGGGGGGTGGGGGGGATCTGCTGGGAATGGTGGCCCCCCAAGCCTTCCAGGTGGCTTAGAACCTCCTGGCAGGGCAAGAGCAGAAAGCCACAGAAGAGCTCTGGCTGCTGGTCAAGGCCAGCGAGAGGGGAGGGTGGGGGGGCGCTGTCGAGGGGTCTGAGATCCAGAGGCCTGCTGGGTCCCTCCCTCGCATGACATGACCTCCTCAGCAGGGGAACCCCCTGTCCAGGACTGGGCCCCTTCTTTGTACTAACAATAGCCACTGTGCCTATTATTACCCCTTGGCACCGCTCCCCGATGGGAGCCAACCACAGCAGCTGTGATTTTCTCTGCTTCTCCGAGCAAGTTCCTGAGACTGGTAGTTCAGTCATTAAAAGCCCCATTTTGCAGATGAGGAGATCAAAGGTTGGGGAACACCCAAGCGTCCAAGGAATCGGAAGGGAACCCTTACTTTTCTACTGGGCAAAGGGGCTCTTCACCCTGAGGCAGTCCAGGCTCACCCTAGGGCATCCTCTGCGGCTGACTGGGCCTCTCTGGGGCTGTCCTGCAGGGGTCATGGACATTTGCAGTCCTGGGCCTCGCCATTTCTTGGATCCCAAAATAACCCGGTTTGGAATGTCCAGCTGCCCACAGGTCCTCATGGAGGAACGCCTCTCTAACCTGCGTAAGATGGGATGAGAGAGGGATGTGGGGGTTGGGAGGATGGGAAATGGGAATCTACCCTTAGGACCTGAGCAGGGACAAGGGTCATGACTCCCCTTTGCCAGGTGTGTCTTTGGATCCTGGCATCTCCCTGAAATGTTATATCAAAACACTGATGTCACCATGTCGGTGTCACCATGCTTAGTCTGGAAGCCAATGTTATGCATGCGTGTCAGCAGGCAAGGTTATGATAAAAATGTCATGGGGTTCCCAGGGCATGGGGATATTGTCATGCTAATGAGCACACAGACTGTAGTGATTCCAGGATGTTTTCTGGGTACTGTCATGGGGTTGATATCAGGATGCTGACATCCCAAGGGTGATGTTCTGATGACACTTGTGATTTTTATCTTATGATAACAGTGTCAGTCCTGATGTCACTGTGGCCTAAGTCCCTCTCCTGTCCATAGCCCTATTCAGGGGTGGTGGTGTCCCTGCCTGACGACAAAGTGGTTACAGTAACATCACATCAGGCTAACCAAGACTTCTTATATCTCTACCTGGACCCTTCAGTTGGACACCAGGAGCCGTGGCCTGGTTCCCACCCTGAGACCCTTCCTCCATTCATCCCCTTTTAGGTGTGAGCCCCAACCCAGCCTCCTGCCATTACTCCTTGGAGAAGACCCACCCACCTGGGGAACACAGGGCTCCCCAGTATGCTTTTGGCTACCGGTGCCCATACAGAGTGATGGACCCCAATCCAGCCCCCAACCGGTATCAGCTGCCACTCTTGCTGGGTCCCAACAACCCCGTCAGCCGAGCTGCCCCTTGCTATAGTTTGGCCTTGGAACATAAGAACTGGTTCTACAAGGAGGATGTGGCAGGAGGCCCTGGGCCGGCCATGCACGCCCGGCCTGAGCCCTCCGTGTATCAGAACCGTAGCCCTGACTACAGCATGGCCAAGCGATTCGCCTACCCAATGGACCACACTCCTCGGCCCGGCCCTGGCTCCCACGATGTCCAGCAGGTCTGGGTGCACAAGCCCCGCACCCCTGCATTCACCATGGGCATCAAGCACTCACCCCACCTATGCCCGCTGGTCATCAACATTCACGATTAAGGCCCCTCCTGGGGCCCTCACCCATCTCTCCCCACAGAATTTATTTTTATATGTGGAACTGAGCAATTTACCAAGGTTTCAAGTAGTTGAGCTGGTGCCTGCTGTGTCTAGCACACAGAAGGCATTAGATAAACATTTTCACTTATTTCATTTTTTGTTTTGCAAACACGGCTGCTTCCTTTGGGACCTGCTCTGGGTGAGGGGCTGGGATCCTGGGAGGCCATGTAGGGATCCCTATCTGGGGAAGGTCTGTTCCAGTTCAGCAGGGAAGGCAGCCAGAAGCCCTGGGAAGACTCTGGTCGGCTAGTCCGAACTCTGCCACTAAAATGCTATGTGGCCTTGGGCAGTTCCTGTCCTCTGGGCCCCTCAGGGCTGCCCGTGGGACAATGAGGGGGGAATGTAGTTCTGGAGCATGTCCAAGTTCCCTCCAGCTCCGCAACGGTGAGACTCTGGTCCCTGACAGGGGTCACCATGCGATAGAGGAGCAGGACAGAGGAGGGAGGGGTCATCTGGTTGGGGATGAGGGCTGAGGGGTTCTTTCCTGGCAGAGGGACGCAAGAGGACAAGTGGAGATGCTGTGTAGTGGGTGTGGGGGGTGTTCTTGGTGTCGGTAAAGATGAGAACAAAGACAGGCACGTGGGACCAAAGTGTGCAGGGCAGGACCCCGGGGCAAGCTCTGAGGGCAGGAGCCGGGCTGCAGGAGGCTCTCCTTAGAAGACCAGGTCGTGGGCACTTGGAGGGCACTCTGGCTTTGTCCTCAGCATGACAGGGCTAGATAAGATGTGTGATTTTCGGGATTCTTTGGGCAGTGAGAGAGGGTTGGACAGAATGGGCAGAATCTGGAGGCCGCAGTCAGCCTGGGAGGAAGCCAAGGGGCCAAGTGGATTGCTCGGAGAAGGGTCTGCTTGCCCAATGCAGTCTTTGGAGAGCTGCTCGCCTGTCCCAGACTCACCAGAAGAGGAGAGGAGGAGCCGCACAGCAGCCAGGAGGGGGCAGTGTTGCCTTACTCATGAGTCCAAGCCTGGCCCACCTGCCCACCGGACCCCTTCGATGTTTGCGCCAGGTGCCTGCTCTCCTGCTGGTCTCTGGGGAGGCTGGGGTCGAGTTGGAGCAATATTCAGGTTTTTTTTTTTTTTTTAATTTTTAGAAAGATTTTATTTATTTATTTGACAGAGAGAGAGATCACAAGCAGGCAGAGAGAGAGGGGGAAACAGGCTTCCTGCCGAGCAGAGAGCCCAATGTGGGGCTCGATCTCAGGACCCTGAGATCATGACCTGAGCCAAAGGCAGAGGCTTAACCCACTGAGCCATCCAGGCGCCCCCAATATTCAGGTTTTAACTGAAAATGAAAATTGAAGAACTAACTTTGGATAGAAAGAATCAGAGAGTATTTTTGGAATATTAAAACAACAGCCCCAACACTGAGTATGTTTAAAAGGGGCTGGTCGGAAAGCCCACCGGGATCATACCTGACTCTGGGCCTGGAAATCCCACCCCCTGCCACAGCGCTAGCCCCCCAGGCCTGAGGTACTGTGTCTGTCCTGTCCTCCCACTCCTCAGCGAGGTTGGTCTGGGCAGGCTTGGGAGAGCCAGTGAGCTTGGGGACCCATCTGTCTTGCAGCAGATTAGAAAGATGTCATTTTGCCGACAATGCCATTTATCACGGCAGCTGCAAAAGTTAGGGATGCTTGGCTGAAAGTGCTGGGTGTGGGGGGACTGGCAGGTGGCAGTGGCTGCTGCTCTCCTGTGTCACCAGGTCGGGGAAGCTACAGGCCAACCTCTGAACAGAGCTTTTCGGATTTAGTGCCTATCCCGTTCCAAGGCCCTCCACTGGACAAATGGAAGAAACTAAGGTCCAGAGCCAGGGAAATAATGAATGGCCTGTCTCTAAATAAAGGTCTAGGCTCAAGTGTGTGCCCAGGGTCTGGGGCTCCATGTGGGACCGGGCCCAGGGCTCAGCGTGTGGCTAGGTTGGGGTCAGTCTGTGACTAGAGTCAGGGCTCAGTCTGGGACAGACCCTCAACCTGACAGGCTCCAGCTGCCACCAGATATGGGTAGGGACTGGATATTAGCCCCAAAGCTAGAACTAAGCCTTGATTTGTGATCCCAAGGGAAGGAGAGGAGGCTGGAGGACTCAAAATGAGTCTTTGGGGGATGAAGATGTTTGGAAGAGAGATGGCCCAGCCAAGAAGGGGATGCGGCCTCTGGGGAAGATGAATGGGACTTCCCTTGTGCCTCTGCCCACAGAATGATAGGGTCATTTAGCTTGGGATTGACCTTTTGACAAAGCAGGGCCCCTCTCTTGGCTTTGCCGCCTCTGTGGTGGTGACTGGGTAGGGGACCTGCAGAAGGGTGGTGGGCTGGGCCTCCCACACCTGGCTGAGTGCTGACCCCACTCTTTCTGACTCAGAGAGGGGCGTGGCACCATTGACCGGGCAGGAAGCCCAGGTCTGAATTCTCTGAGGACTTAAAACCATGCCCTCAGGTGCATTGTTTCATTCAGTAGATATCTGATGCGCTCCCGCCCTAAGGCAGGCTCTGGCTGCACGCCTGGGCATACCAGAAGACTGTGGAGACCCATTAGTGTACCCCAGGTGTTCAGAGAGTGGCTCGGTGGGAAGATGAGAAGCCCCTCTCGCCAGCCAAGAGCAGACACTGGAGGGTTGCGGACAACAGTCAGTGACTGGTGGGGTGAGCCCACCAGAGCTTCCTCCCTTCTCTCCAGGGGCAGGGAGAAGCCTGGGCTCCACCGGTGACTGCTGCCAGGGTGTGGTGGCAAAACTGCAGTCACACGACTCTCCCAGACATGGGCTGGGGGGGGGGGGGGGTGTCTCGTTCTCTGTTACTCTCTTGTTGCTGGAGAGACCCTGAGTGCCAGTTGTTGCTCTGACTCCCAGGAGCTGGGAGGATGGTGGGTGGCCAGGGGCCAAGAGCAAGAGGAGCCCTGTCTGAGAGAGACACCGAGCCATTGTACACAGGCACACAGGCAGGGTCTGTGCAGAAACCCACACCCCTTACCCACACATACACGGAGATAAGACACGGGTACTCTATCCAGTACGGGCTCACATGCGCATGCGCACCTAGGCACGCCCCTTACTGTCCCCGTGTATACCCTGGATACCAGACCCACCCAAACACAGGCTTTATACTGTGCTCACATGGAAGACAGACACACATGCACCCATGACACACACACACACCCATGACACACATTACGTTGCCTTTTCCTGCCACACCACCTCTCCAGGTGACTCTCTATTGCCTAAGGCCCCTTAGGCTCCCTTGTGCCTCCCGCTGCCCTGGAGAAGTAAACAAGGAGAACGCCCCCACCTCAGGGCACCCCCATGCACTGGTGCAGGTGGGGGCGGGCTGGGCTGTGGAGGGGAGGCTGGGATGGTCTCCGTGTTCAGGAAGGAGCTGGGTGGGGAGCTGGGGGCCAGTCATCCAGTCTGGATCAGGTCATTCTGCCTCTGGGTGGGGTGCATTTGGTTGTGAACCCTCGTCGATGAAGACAAGCCAGGTCCCCTCTCCCTGCCTTCAGTGCTCAGATATGCCCACTCTGGGGGCCACCCAAGGACAGGAGGCCTGGGATAGGCACTCCAGCCCCCTGACAATCCTGCTCCTGGCCCTCGGCTGGGGTGCAGCTGGGGTCGGGCTGGAGAGCCTATCCCCTGGATTCCTGGGGCGGGTCAGGAGCTGCATCTCCAAGCTCAGTGGAGGCACAGTGCCTGTTGGATCCTGCTCCTTCCGGCGTCTGTCCCTCTGTGTCCAGCTCTCCCCATCTGGCTCTTGCCCCTCTTAAGTTTTCCTGCCTCCCTCTGCCTCCCCTTTCTCTTTTCTCGCTCTCCCTCCTGCTCTCCCAGTCCCTCGGCCCTGTTTATCCTCAACAATAAAGACTGACATTTTCAATTACCCTCCAGACACCGGAGGGAGGATTGTGTGCACATGCATGGCCTGTGGGTGGGAGTGGGTGCAGGCCACGGTCCTTTGTTTGCTTTTTCTCTTCAGAGCCTTCATTTTTTCCTGGGAGAGGGGAAACACGATTCCCTTCGATTCCCTTTCGGGGGAGGAAGGGAGACAAAAGAGAGAAATACAAAACAGTCATCCTTGTCCTGTAAACACAGTATATAGTGCAGAGCAGTCTCGCGGGAGAGAGGGACTGAGGGAGAGGTAGGGGAGGAGAAAAGGGGCCTGGGGGCCAAGAGAGAGCAGCCGCCACAACCTTGGGGTGTGGGTATGCGGGGACCAGTCAGGGCTGTGAGGGGTGGAGAAGAATGAAAATGTTGACCTGGGGGGGGACAAAGACCCTTAGACTGAGGAGAGGGGCAGGCAGGAGGGTCCTCCAGGCAATGATTCTCGTCTGAACGTCCACCACCGGTGCCAGGCTCTGGGGACACGGAGAGGGGTAAGATGGACATGTGGCTGCTCCTTGGGGAGAGGGTGTGTGTGAAATTTACCTGCAACAAAGCAGTTCAGCACTTCAGAAGCTGAGAGCCAGAGAGTGTGGCTGACCTGCCCAGTAATGCACAGCTGGGGCTGGAAGTACCAGGATTCCAGCCCAAGTCTGTCCCTTCACACAGCCTCCTCGGGGGCTGGCGGCTGGAAAGAGGGAGACTTGGTTCTGCCATGATTGCTGTGTGATCTAGAACAAGTCCTCCCCTCTCTGGACCTCAGTTTCCCCATCTGAAAAGTGCAGAGAACTCTGGCTGCTCTGTGGGGCTGGAGGAAGGATCAAACGTTTGGATGTGGGTGGTTACCCAGCCCTGGTTACCGGGAGGCAACGAGGGTGTGGAGGGGAAGAGAACTCCTGGTCCTGGGGGTGGGCCTGGCGGGGCGGGGGAGCAGCTGCAGCCTCAGCAGCAGGAACGGGGCGGGACCCCAGCTTCACTCCCTGCTGCCGCCCAGTGGCAAAATTTGGGTACTGCAGGGGATGGGCTTGCAAATGCCTCTCGGGAGTGTCCTCTGGTCTTTTCTGGCCCAGTTTGCAGATGCTTAGAGAGAGGAGGGACTTGGCCTCAGGTCACCCAGGGAAGAAGCTTGGGTTGTTATTGGCTTTCAGGACAGAGTGCTTCCCCTCAGCCCTGTCGTGCTCAGGAAGCCCCCAAGTGACCTTAGGGCAAGAGTGGTGGAGCTCTGAATCCTCAGCTTGAAGCCACCTCCTCCACCGAGCTTTTCAGGATTTCTTCCAGCAGGAAGCGGCCTCACTCCCATCCTGTGGCCCTATATACATCTTCTCTTTGTTCTTCCTGCTCTACCTGCCCTAAATGGCTCCCTCTTCTCCTAGCAAAGCAGGCAGTGGGAACCCTTAAGTCATCAGGGATCATGGAAGGCCATTTTCACCACCTAGGAAGCATCTGCTTGGGGCTCAGCTCTGTCCTGGGACTTCTTTGGCATCATGTCACTTGAACCTCATAATAACCCCATAAGGTCGGGATTACTTTATTTATTTATTTATTTATTTATTTATTTATTTATTTATTTGACAGAGATCACAAGCAGGCAGAGAAGCAGGTAGAGAGAGAGAGAGAGAGAGAGGGAAGCAGGCTCCCTGCTGAGCAGAGAGCCCGATGTGGGGTTCGATCCCAGGACCTTGAGATCATGACCTGAGCTGAAGGCAGAGGCTTTAACCCACTGAACCACCCAGGCGCCCCTCGGGATTACTTTTGAGCCCATTTTTCAGGTAAGGAAGCCCAGAGAAGTTGTGACTTTTAGACACAAAGTGGTGGAGGACAGATTCAAACCCAAGTCCACCCATTCTCTAGAGAGGAGCCCTTATTTGGAGATGGAAAGTATCCCCACGGCACCATGAAAATTCAGCTATGACCACACACTGAAATGACCAGTCCAGGGTGTTGGGGGCTCAGGTCTCAGCCACCGCACTGTTGCTGCTGTGTGACTTTGGGCAAGGTCCATCCCTCTCTGGACCTCTGGCTCACCTGAAACATGCACATACATGCTCGATTTCTTCTGAGACCCATTCTGGAGTTCGGCCTGTCCAGCCTTAGGCCCTGGAACGGTTCTATCTTAAAGGGCACGGGGAAGGGTTGAGTAAGTGGCAGGTCTGGGCAGGCAGAGCTCTGGGGAGACAGGCCCCCCAGGTGCGTGTCCTCCTTGGCAGTCAGTGTGTGGAGCTGGGTCATGAGAGGCTGCGGGCTGTAAGAGCGGGAGAGGGGTCCAGATCTGGGCTAGGTCTGGGGTGATGGACTGGCCCTTGCGCCTGGGAGTCTTTCCTTCTGCTGCCTGCCACAGAGGGGAGCTTGTCTTGGCAGGAAACAGCCTCATCAATCAGAGGCAATGGGGGGCTGACGGGCAGCCCCTCCCTGTTGGCCGGGCTTGAGGCGGACTCATAAATCCCACTCCAGCCTGGGCTGTAAATTTCTGTGATTCACACCCGGCCTCTTGGAGGACAGAGATATTTGGGGTGTGGGACAGGCTGTTTTTCCCTGGGCAGAACAGGTGGAGTACCTTGATCACTGACCTAGGGGGCCGGTGCAGACAGCCCCTCCTCAGGCTCCACACGATGTGTGGCTGCTGAGCCCTCCAGGACACCCCAGGCCCAGTCTGAGCCATCTCTGCTCAGACCCCGGCTACCTTCTGTTTTTAATCCGGGCCATTCCCGTGCCCTGGCCTGATCTGGGCTGAATTACCCTAGCTGTCATATGCATGGACAGATGCCCTGTGTCCTCTGAGATCTCGTGGGGACCTGTGGCCAGGAGGGACCATCCCATGTACCCCATAGCAGCGTCTCCTGTGGCTCCGGGTGATGGTCTGTTGCGGTGATGATGAGGACAAAAGTGGAAACCAGGGATCAGTCTGTGTATTTCCAGTTCCAGGGGGTCTGGAGCCTTGAACCCACTGCCTCTCAGAGACAGTAGTGTCTCAGAGATTCTCTGACCAAGGACTGCAGTCATCTGCTAGCTTCTCCCGGGACGTTGGTCACACTCAGATGCCAGTCTTTACTTTCACTTACGTAACATTTTTCGTTAAACTGGCTTGTTTTGAAATGTATGTATGTGTTTTAGCCTTGTCTTTGGCAATATTTGTGAAATCAGAGGTCCAATGTGCTAGTTAAATACACATATACACACATATGTGAGAATGTACACATGAAAATACATAATGAAAATAGCAGATGCACATTTCTACGTACTATCCAAAATAGTTCCGTGTCTCATCAATGGTGCACACGCCATTCTTTGAGAAAAGTAGCTCTAGTCCTCTTCTATTTTTCAGGCAAGGAAACCAAGATCCAGAGGGTTAATAGGAACTTGCCCAAGGTCACACAGCACTGGGATTGTCATCCAGCCCACTTGACTCCCGGCCTAGGGCTCATTTTTCAGAAGTGTGCTTGTTGTCTGGGGAGGGAATGACTGGTCAGGGTGTGTAGGCCTTTGCTTCCCCAGAAGCACATTTGCGTTTCCAGAGGCCTTTCGGAGACTGTGCCCAAACACAGAGATGTATGTGGAAAGTTTGGCTTTCTGGCAGTGGGCTGATGGGCAGGCAGGCTCTCATCCTGGGTACCCTGGTGGGACCAGGTACTGGCTCCCCTCTCCACCTGCCTCTCTTCTTGGTGCCCAGGGCTCCTGCAGTGTCTTCAAGACCGGAGAGGAGGTGGAGAATGGGGTCCTCGGGGAGGGAGAGAGCAGGGTCCTGGCAGCAGCCCTTCCCCTGGGAGCTGCTTACTCAGTTGATAATTAGTGGAACCAGCTCCTGGGCCTGCAAGGAAGGTGGCCTCATTAGCAAGTGGCTTCCCAGGTACCACCTCCCCCTTCCTATCTTCGGGCTTCTGCCACCTGTCTTGCCACCACCACCGTCGTTATCACCCCAGAGACGCAGCACAACTGCTCTTGCTGGGGACAAGGCTGCGGGCCCCCTGGGGAGACAGGAGGGAGCTGTGTGCAGGTACATGGTGTGCACACACACACGCACTCATGTACATACGAAGCACACAGACACTGTCGTCCAGCAGTGCACACGTGCTGTTAGACTTGTGTGCCTAAGTGTACACCATGCACACATGCATGTAGAACACAGAGACGTGCATGTCTATATCCAGACAGGCTGCCTCAGGAACGCAGGCCATCCGGACACATCATAGAGCACACAGCTTCGAGAGAGACGTGTACACACAGAGGCAGACTTCAGTGCCAAAGACACACAGCACGCACGTGCCAATGCCCATCCAGGACCCAGACACTCACCCGCACCAAGACACTCATGTGTATGTTCACAGGCGCGTCCTGACACGTGTGTCCAGACCCAGGAGTGCATGTGGGACGGCACACAGCCCTGGACACGGCGATGAACCAGCAGAGCAGAACTACAGAATACACGAGGGTAGACGACACGTTCCTGCGTAGACGCCATCATGTGCAGGAATGCCCACATGCACGTATGCGTGCAACAGAGCATGAGAGTGTGATGTTTTTCTTGGAATCTAACAAGGCCCGAAGTGCTGGGGCTGCCTCAGTCCCTGGGGAAGTGAGGAGGAGGGAGACGAGGACACCTTAGTTCTTATCGTTCCTGACAAAAAGAGAGGGAGGAGAAGAGGGAGAGAGGAATGGGTGGATGGAGAGAGAGACGGGGAGAGACAGAGAAGGAGAGGGAGGGAGAGAAGAAAAGGGACAGCTGGGGAAGTGAAGTTGGAGTGGGAGCAGGGTCAAGAAGCTCTCAAGGTCCAGGCTTTAACCCTTTCAGCTCAGGACAGGCCCAGGGTCCCTATCACTCAGCCCCAACCGCAAAACCAGATGGGCCCTTCAAGGTTAGTTGGACCAATGCAGAAATCTCCTTGCAGGGCCCCCTACACAGCTCTGGGGATGGGGGGCTCACCCCATGTCCTACTGACTTCTGCTGAGTGGAGATCTGCCCCCAGAACCTCCTGACTTCGGCCCCACCTGTGCTTTGTGGGTCCCTGGCTCAGGGGCTGAGCTCTGTGGGGGCTCTCCTTTCTCAGGGCCAGCATGGGGGGAGTGGCGACCCCATAAGGGGGCCCTCCTGGACACCAGGACAACCTCCCCCCCACCATCTCAACCCCAAGGACAAAGTCAGGGAGACGGGGTGGACAAAGATGGGGACTTTGAGGGCGAGAGGGGATGTGAGACAGGAGAGGGAAGTTGGCGCACGAGAGTGAGACAGAGACACAGGGACCAGGGGTGAAAGAGAGAGAATAGACATGAGAGACTGAGACTTAGCCAGTGAGAGCTGACAGGCCCAGAGACCCAGAAAGGAATTTAGGGGTCAGAGCCAGGGTGAGGGAGACCTTCAGCAAAGACATACAAAGAAAGATGTGGAGATGGGGAGAGATAGCCCAACTCTGCTGCTTTCCTTGGTCAGGAGGGAGTCACCCCTTGTGGGGATGGGGAGGGAAGACAACTAACCTGAAGAGGATGCTGTGTGACCCTGCCCTGACCCCCCAACCTCTCTGAGCCTTGGCTCTTTGTCTGTAAAGTGGAGGTGTGGGGGTTGGGGACTCACCCTGTCTCTGAGTTGGTCCTGAGGCTCCAAGGGGAGGCTGGCGGGGGCCCTTTGCTCCCTCCACTTTCCCCCAGGGCTTTGGAGACAGGGGCTTTGCAGGGGGGTGCCTCCAGGTCCAGGCTCCACTTGGAAGCCCCCAAATTGGCAAACCAGGTGGAAGAGGAATGTCTCTGCGGGGCTGGTGTCTTGTGCGGCAGCCACGCAGCGCTGAGTGATGGAGCGTTTGCCCTGAATATTGAAAATGCATAAATATCCATTTTCAGGCACCAAGGCGGATATAAATACAAAGGAGGAGGGTGTGCAGCCCTTGGCGGTAATTTAGCAGCTCCACTACTCCTGGTGGCACGGGCACTTACGTTGGGCCATCAGGAGCCTTTCCGAGATGGCTTTATGACCGCCGGCTGCCACCTGGGTCCCCTCTCATGGAGAAATGGCTCTTCAGGGATGGCTGCCTGTGGTGGGGGAGGGGCCAGGCGGGGATGGTCATGCCTGTTCCATCCTAGGCCTCTCCCGCCTTCCCCTTTTCCAGAACCTTCTGACTCAGGAGGGAGGGAGCACACACGTTTGTGTCAGGCCAGGTGCCCACCCAGCCCCGGTGAACTAGATGGAATCACAGGAGCTCCAGCCCCGGTTGTGGAAGCTTCCCGACTGGGAAACAGAGAAGCCACCCGAGGTCTGGCCCGCAGGAGCTCACTCAAGGGGGAAGTGAGGCCCAGGGAGAAGAGTCACAGGGCCGGGGGTGTCCTCCGCATGTCCGGCCTCAGCCCAGCATGTCCGTGGCCCCAGCCTGGAGGCTAAGCCTCGGGGTGTTGGCATCAGGTTGGACCGCGGAGGCCATGGTTCTCAGGCGGGTACCTTGCTCTGTGCTAGCGGATCGGGCCCTACATGGTGGGCTGGCACATGGAGGCCCTGAGGCCACAGCCTGTCTCTCCAGAGCTGGAGCATGGACTCAGGGTACCCTGGTCCCCGCGGCCTGGACTCCTGACAGGTGTCTTTTCCTGTGCGCTGGGACGTAGGGTCCAGGGCTGTGTTCAGAGCCCCCATTCCCACAGTAGAGAAGGGCATGGGAGAGCACAGTGTTCTCTATGCCACGGTCCTTCTAGGGTCTCAGAAGCCCCCTTCCCAGAGGGGTGAGTTTGGGCTTCCCTTCTCCAAGCTGGGCAGTCACCTGGGCTGTCTGGGGACCGTTGGCACTGTGTCAGCATCAGGAACATGCCAGGCACAGTGGCCCAGGGCCTGGACACCCGTGCAGGGGTGGCGGTGAGGCCAGGGGGAACCAGACAGTGGGCGGGGTGTTGCGGAAGGAGGGCTTCGGCAGAGCCCGGGGCTATAGAACCATTCCTTCTGTCCTTGTCTGCTCATTTTCGTCTCCTACATCTCCACCATGGCACGGCCTCTGTGTCCTGGTGGCTCTGGACACAGGCTCTTGGCTTCTGCCTCTGTCCTGAACTGATGACCTCACGTGGAAGGTCTCAGGTCAAGTTACTTAATGGGATAGTCTGGCCTGAGTCATTTCCCACCAGGCCAGAGAGCAGTGAATGTCCTCTGGAGTCAGATATTCATGCCCAGTCCAGGGTGACCCAGACAGGGCCTGGGAGGGGACAGCAAAGTAGTGGCTGACATCAGGAGCCTCTTCCTCTCTTAGAAGCCACACTCACCCTCTGTACTCTCCAGGCCCCAGCAATGCCAGCCATATGCCAAGCACCAGGCTGGGCTCATGGGGGAAACAGATGAACAGGCTCAGTCCCCGCTCTCAGGGGCTTAAAGTCTCATGGGGGAGACAGTATGTGCACAGATAGCCCCATAGAGGGATACAAGGAGCTTGGACACACAGAGGAAGGTGAATTAGCTCTGACTGAGGCATGGGGAAACGCTTCATGGAGAGAGGATATTTGATCTGAACCACAGGTAGGATTTTAGCATGCGGTTCTGGGGTTGCTGGAAACCTCCTGTGTGTGTGGACACAGATGGCATATATTGGCTCTGTGTGCCGGTGGGGACAGCTGAATCCCAAGCAGAATAACTAGGTCGGTAAGAGAGCCCGGAGCAATGGGAATGAACCAAAAACTGGGCAGGGCCAGCCCCCGAAGGGCCTGTGTGTCTGGCTGAGGGTGTGGGGTGTAGCTGTTGTCTGGATGTGGGTCCCCATGAGAGTAGAAAGTCCTGGAGGGAGGTGGGCAGTTGGGGGGTAGGAGGAGAGTGTTGGGAAGGCCTGTTTGGCTGAGTGGCTCCGTTTGTCTGGGGGTAAATATGGTCAGCCGGCCGGCCCTCCTGCTGGGCTCCCAGGGCCAGAATTTAGAGCTGGGCAGACCCACAGCCTTCTCCAACCCAACGCCCCTGGCTGCAGCCTGATGTCAGGGCTAAAATTAGTCTTGTGGCTGTGGGGGCAGCAGGAGAGATAGTCATGGGAATTGCCGCCGCCTTTCCTCCCAGAGGTAGTGACCAAGGGCTACTGAAAGTCAACGGACACAGGCTGGGACCCAGAGTGATGTTGGGGTTCACTGCAGCAGCAAGAACTCGGACCAACCTCCTAACTTGGCTCCTGGGAACAGGAGCCTTGGGGGACAGGAGGAGGGAGGGCCCTGCCTTTCTCTCCTGGCCGCCAGTTGGCCACTGTCAGCTGCCTGGGGGAAGCCAGTGATGAGGGTCTGAACTCTTGGGGCCCACAGGGCACGGATCAGGCCAGCAGCCCCTCCCAAGCTGCTCCTCCCACCTCCTCTCTTGCTTGCCCAGGTGCTCTGCAGCTTCTCTCCCATGGTTGCCATGGGAACCACAGGTGGCTTAAGTTTGCCTGAGCTCGGCTCCCTTCTGAGATGGGCAGTGGGGAAGGGCACCCCGAGGGAAGCCTCTGTCTGGACTCTGTCCATCTAGCCCATCTCTGGGCCCCATCCTCACCTCCTCCCTTCCCTGCTCTCCCGCCAGTCTTCCAGCCGCCGAGTCCTGACTATTTGTTCCACTTCCAAAATATCCTTGGGACTTGGCCACTCCGTAGCACCTTTCCTACCTTGGCCTGGTCCTCCTCCGTTGGTCAGGTCTCTGAGTAGTGAGCGCTTACCTTCCCATTCCCCATGTCCTTCCAGGCCTAACAGCCTTTGGTGGCTCCCACTGCCCTCAAGACAAAGCCAGGCTCTTGACCAGCGCCTTCTGGTCTGGCTTCCCCTTGGCCATGCTCCCCACCCCCATGCTCATGCTACTGCCAAAATGCGACGTTGGGTCGTAAGTACCTTTGCACCATTAATGGGTATGTGTTAAAAATGAGTGCCATGGGGAAATAGTTTGAGAAATGCCGCATATGCCTCCCCTCCTGGAAATTCACGAGGCACTCTGTGTCATGTTACAGGCTTGGGCAAGGCCTGCGCTGACGTCTGTTTGGCTTTGTTGAACCCAGAGATTCCCAGAGTGTTTGCGCATAAATAAGGAACATCCAGGAACAGCTCTCAGAGCTCATTTCCCTGGAAGACCATTTGCAAAATGCTGTTTGGGCCCCTGCGTGGGACCCCGCCCTTTGGAATCTGGGGTCCTGAGGCTGCCCCCTGCCCCTGCAGGGGCCTCTCGGGCTGGGACATCGTGGTCTGGAGCAGAGCAGGTGCTGGAGAGCCGGACCCTCTCTGGGCATCACTCCATCTCCCAGCTGGTGTGTCCGGCGGGGTTCTTGGGTGTGTTCTGTTCAAGCCACACAACATTCTTTTCAAAATTTGACCTAGGTGCCAACATTCAAAACCTGGGAGAGTCCACAGCAGATTCTGAATCTTCACGTGGCCTAAGACCTACCAACGCAGGGTGCAACCGGAGATCAGTGCCAACTGTTTAAGCACTACTGAACCCCTGAAAACAGTGTGTCTCTGCCTGGGTCGGGGGGAGCGTGGGGCTCCTCTTCCCTGGGTCGGTATACCCCACCGGGTGTCCTTCTGCGCAGAGCTGAGGCAGGCGCGGCTCCTCCAGCGTTCCCCACACCTCATGAAGCACCAGGGACATCAGGCAAATCTAAACCATCAAGTCAGCCAGTCCAGCCCACTCTCTGCCCCCAGGTCCCCTCGCCGTGGGTCTCCCCCAACCCCGGCAGCCTCCTCTCACGTCACTGGTCTGAGGGCTCCGTGGAGGAGGAGACAGGAGGTAGCTGCTCGGGTCATTCGGGTAATCGGAGCGTGCTGAGTGTGAGAATCACTCCCCACAAGAGCTAAAAGCTGAGAACAGTGTGGGACCGACCGCGCTGGCACTTCTGAGACAGCTTGCTGCTGTGGAGAGCCTGCTAAAAATAGCCCGCTCTCGCCTGACACAGAAACCCTGGGAAACCCTGCCTGTACCGCCGGCTGGTGCCAGAGGTGGGCCGGGGCTGGGGAGGCTGGCAAGGGCCAGCTTGTGGGGGACCTTTCCCCTTGGCGTGGGAATACGGCAGGGAAACAGAGCTCTGAGTTGATGGCCCAGAGGGACCTCCCCTACCCTCACACCATTGGGATGAGCGAGGAATCCCCATCTCAGGCTGGGAACAGGCACCAGAACAGGCTTCTGTCCTAGGAGGGCTGGGGGGGATCATTAGGGGACTCTCCTGCCCAGCTGCACATTCGTGGTCCACAGTCCCCCAACCCTCATCGGGTTACCTGACTCCAGCGATCTCCTGCTTTGCCTGGACATGTCCTGTTCTTGGTCCCCCACTTCTCAGCCTATTCAAGCTTTCCCTACCTTGGGGTCTGCTCATGAAGTTCTTTCCTCCTCCAGAAAACCTCTCTGATTCTTTTGTTCAAAGTACCAGCCACTCATCTAAACTCTCCCTGCACCCACACCGTCCAACCGGGGGTTGGGGGTGCTTCCCTTCCCCCAGTGTGGCCCTAGATGTTCTGAGGCCTTGAGCAAACTCCTGTCTCTCTCTGGGCCTCCAGGGAGTCAAGATCTAGAGCAGGCTGTGGGAGGCCCAGCAGGCTGGAGCTGTATATCTCTATATATCTTTGTGGGATGTCCACATCACCAGACCTCACAGGAAGTCCCGGGCATGACCTCTAGTCCAGGCCCGTTCCCAATGCCTGGCCATCCAGCCTCTACTCACAGGTCTCCTTGGGAGGGGCCCTCACTACCTCCTGAGCCCTCCCCACCCTGTTGGCGGCTTCTCCCCAGGGTCCTCCCTCTCCACGAGCTCCTTGGGGGAAGGGTTCTGGTCAGGCCGAGGGGCTCACGCAGTCCTGCGAGGAGGCAGGATAGACCTAGAGGAGGCCTTGGAGGACAATCCATGAAGTAGAGACCAATCCATGCTGGGGCAGGACTGCAGAGAGGAGAGATGGGGAAACTGAGGCCAGAGGGGCTGGGTCCCACCCAAGGTTGCCAATGTGATGCTTTTCCTCAGCCTGGATGGAGCTGAGGGCATTAGTGGAGGAGAGGCCAGGGAGAAAATAGGACTTAGTCTTTGAGGATGGTGGGTCCTTGCCCCTGTGAGGGGTCAGCCAGGCTGGGCCAGCCTCTGCAGGGGTGCCTGGGGAGCCCGGAGTGGCTGGGATGCTGGTGGGTGAGAAGGTTCCCTCCGCAAAGCTAGTTCCTAAGATGTCCCTGGTACCAAACTGTCTTCCCTGGTGTGGTCAGAGATGACAATGAGGGACCAGGATTTCCCACTGTTCCTGCAGTGAGGGGCATGGGAAGGGCTGTGAACACAGAGGGCCACACGTCCAGGCTGGCCAGCACTGTCTGCAGGGCCTGGGAGAAGTCTTCCATACCCAAGGGCCTGACTTGCCCACGTAAGCAGCACGTTCAGTATTGGACCAGACCCAGTCCAGATGAGTGGCTGACATTCTGGAGATGCAAATCTGACTAACCCAGCAATCTTCAGCAATTTGCTTAACTTCCCTGGGCTTCCGTCCCTATATCTGTAAAATGGGGATGATAATTGTTAAAAAGAAACCCAGAGGCCCAAAATGGCTTCACAAAGGTTAAGGCCCCAAGTCAGTAAACCAAGACTTACTACCTAACCTAATTGTAGTTTGAACGCCCTAGGAATGCACCTGTAGCCAGTCCACATTTTCTGGTGGGCATTAGGACATTTACTGATCTGCCCCTTCCCTTCTACTTGGGAGGGCCACCTTGCCTAAAACAATGGATTCTCTGCTAATATTTTCCTTTTCTCCTCTCTGTCTCACTTTCCCGTAGCCCTTTGGAGTCCCCTCTACTTGCTAGACGGAATGCTTCCTGATTCATGAATCGATAAAGCCAATTAGATCTTTCAAATTTACTCTGTTGAATTTTTATGATTTAACATAATAGAATGTTTTTCCTAGGGCTGTTGTGAGGATGTGTGTGTGTGTGTGTGTGTGTGTGTGTGTGCGTGTGTGTGTGTGTGTGTGCGTGTGTGTGTGTGTGTGTATCTCAGAGCCTGAATTATATAAATGTTAATTATAATTATATTATCACCAGGTCACAGACTCTTTTGAGAACCCAATAAAACATATAGACCCCTTTTCAAAAGAAAGCTGTACCCACGACTTGGTACACAATTTCTAGGGTTCTGAACTCCCTGAAATTCGCATGTGTAAGAACATGACTGAATCTAACATGCTTTTTCCTTTCTTTTTTTTTCCCAGTTGCAAATTTTTATGGTCAAATTAATGTATGCAAAGTAAAAGTCGTAAAAGTCCAAAGATAAACGCTGTCCCTGCCTCCCCCCGCTCTGAGCCCAGTCTCCTCCACAGGCCACCATCCCACAACCCCACAGCTGTCCCCCCTGATATTTCTCTCTCTCTCCATGCCGGACGCCCCCCCCTTGCCCCCTGCAGTGTTGGGAGCAGAGTCGGGGTGGGTGGGCTTGTTCCTGTTTGCCCCCAGGGACCGTGGAGCTAGGCTCTGTCCCTCTGACTCATGACCAAGTTCTCCATTCCACCTTCCCAGTGGCCCTCAGGGCTGCCCAGTGCCTCCAACACCTCTTCCTGCCATCCCCACCCCACCCCCTGCCCCCTTTGTCCCTCACTGGTCACCACAGCAACTTTCCAGTTGCAAACACCACTGCACCCTCTCTTCCTTAAAGCTCCCTGGTGGCTCTCATTGAAGGCGATGATTCTAGCATCAAGGGCAAGGAGGCCGAGTTATGTAAGATTCATCATGCCCGGGTACAGAAAAAACAGAGTTCTTCGTGGTAAATATGACATCATCAAAGGGGGCCTGGGGTGGGTCCAGGGGCCTATGGGGTCCCCTGGCCCAGCCAGGCCTGCCAGAGCCACTGGGGTGGGGGTGAGGGGGGGAGGACGAGATGTCTGCGATGAAACCATTTCATGCAAATGTATTGAAATGAGGCTTTGGGGCAGGTTTGACAAGCTGCCGGGAACAAAGGCTCTGGGACTCTCTTGTCTCCCACTTTCCCAACCAGCTGTCTTGAATAACAGCTTAGGGGGATTGCTGAAGGAGGGGCTGTCAGGAATGGAATCTCAGGCCCTGGACCAGGGGAATTAGGAAAAGAAACACATCTCTGAGCTCATCCCATCCTTCTTTACACACTTTGGTTACACTGTGTACATTGCCTACAAAATGAGAAGCAAGGTGCGGTGGCTGGGTTTCCAGCTCATATCTAAATGACAGTCCCTTTTTTCCTTTCATTATTATTATTACTATTATTATTTTTAAAGATTTGTTTATTTGAACACAGAGAGAGAGATCACAAGTAGGCAGAGAGAGGGGGAAACAGGCTCCGCACAGAGCAGAGAGCCCGATGTGGGGCTCGATCCCAGGACCCTGAGACCATAACCCGAGCTGAAGGCAGAGGCTCAACCCATTGAGCCACCCAGGTGCCCTATTATTATTAATTATTATTTTTAAGTAGGCTCCATGCCCAGCGTGGAGCCCAGCATGGAGCCCAATGCAGGGCTTCAACTCAAAACCCTGAGATCAAGACCTGAGCTGAGATCAAGAGTCGGATACTTAACCGACTAAGCCACCCAGGTGACCCCCTTTTCCTTTTCAAATGAACCCCAGGTACATAGAACTGGGTTAATCACAACACTGCCTATGATCCACTCGCATTATTGGCCCATGCGGGGTCACTTTAATTAATTAATTTCTTTGTTTACGGTGCTATATTTTTGTTTATATTAACAGTGACATCAAACAACAAAAATTTATCTGACTAGTTAAAAGATCAAATTGGCTGGATTAAACAATTACCTGTCAGTTTGCATCCCTCCACACACAGAAAGGAACTCCATCGAGGTGCAGGAAAAAGAAGATTTTTAAAGGCAAGACAAGGAAGCCGTCAACAGAAAAAAAGGACTATTTTGTGTCAGGTCACCTTCCTTTGGTGGGACAAAAGGGACTTATTAGTTATTAGTTGGATTAACTCATCTTCCTTTAGGGCGAGAAGAGATCCTGTGTGACAGATCTCCTTGTTTGTATGCCAGAAAATTTCTGGTTAAATTATTTATTTATTTATTTATTTATATGACAGAGAGGCGGGGTGGGGGAGAAGCAGGCTCCCTGCTGAGCAGAGAGCCGGATCCCAGGACTGAGATCGTGACCTGAACAGAAGGCAGAGGCTTAACCAACTGAACCACCCAGGCACCACTCTGGTTAAATTTTTTAATTTAACCACAACTAACACCAAAAATTAAAATTTTTGCTTAAGACTACATTTCTGAGGGAGGGTGAAAGTGGGGTTAGGTTAGGCATGAAGTCCCGGTTTGGTGATGTGGCCTAGCAGAAGGGACTCTATTTGGGGCCTGTGGTTTTCTTTTTGACAATGGGGGACATATGAACTCAGAATTCAGCCTGAGATCTTGAGCCTTAACGATGTTTGCACCTATCTTGTTTTCCTCTTTATTATAACCCCTGCTTCCCTGTCAGTGGTATATGCTGTGCTGAATTATGTGTTTACCATTCCCTAGCCGTTTTTTTTTTTTTTAAGATTTTTATTTATTATTTGAGAGAGGTGTGATGGGGAGGGCAGAGGGCGAGGGAGAAGCCAGACTCCTGCTGAGCATGGAGTTGTTCATGAACTTTACAGAAGGATGTCATGTTATAAGGGATCTTTATTTATTATTTATTAAAAAATATTTTATTTATTCATTTGTTGAACAGACAGGAGATCACAAGTAGGCAGAGAGGAAGGCAAGAGAGAGAGGGGGAAGCCGGCTCCCCGCCGAGGAGAGAGCCCGATGCAGGGCTCTGTCCCAGGACCCTGAGATCATGACCTGAGCCAAAGGCAAAGGCTTTAACCCACTGAGCCACTTAGGCACCCCAAGGGATCTTTTTTAAAAATTGAAGTGTAATTGATACAATATGTATTGGTTCCAGGGTGTAACATAGTGATTCGACATTTATACACATTATGAAGTGATCACCATATTGCGTCTAGTTACCATTTGTCAAGTACAAATTATTACAATATTATTGTCTATATCCCCTGCGCTGCACAGGACATCCCTGTGACTTATTTTATAACTGGGAGTTTGTGCCTCCTGATCCCCTTCATGCATTTCCCCATCCCCCAACCCCCTATCCTTTGGCAACCTTCAGTCTGTTCTTATCCATGAGTCTGGTGTTGTTTTGCTTATTTGTGTTTTAGATTTTGCATTCAAAGGGAAATCATATACTTGTATTTCTCCATCTGACTTATTTCACTTAGCATAGAACCCTCAAGTCCCACCCACGTTGTCAGAGATGGCAAGACTTCATTCTTTGCCGTGGCTCAGTAGCAGCCCATCTTCTTTACCCATTCATCTCTCCATGGGCAGCTGGGCTGCTTCTGAATCGGCTGCTGTAGCCGGCGCCGCGGGGAGTGTAGGGGCGCATGTATCGTTTTGTCTGTGTTTTTGTTTTCTTCAGGTAAATACTCAGAAGTGGAATTGCTGGATTGTGGGGTAGTTCTATTATTATTTTTTTTGAGGACTCTCCATCCTGTTTTTCATAGTGGCTGTACCAGCTTACATTCCCACCAACAGTGCTCAAGGATTCCTTTTCCTCTATATCCTTGCCAACCCCCTTCCTTCCTTCCTCCCTTCCTTCCTCTCTCCTTCCCTCCCTTATTCTTTCCTTCCTCCCTCCCTTCCTCTTTCTCTCTTTCTTTCTTTCTGATACTAGTTATTCTGACACGTGTGAAGTGAGATCTCATTGTGGTTTTGATTTGCACTGCCCTAATGATGAGTGATGTTGAGAATCTTTCCGCGAGTCTGTTGGCTGTCTATATGTCTTCTTTGGGAACACGTTCAGATCCTCGGTCCATTTAAAATCATATTGTTTGATTTTTTGCTGTTGAGTTGTATGAGTTATTTACACATTTTGACTATTCACCCCTTATTAGATATACAATTTGCAAATATTTCCTCCCTGGGTGACCTTTTCATTTTGTTGATGGTTTCCTTTGCTGTGCAAAAGCTTTTTAGTTTGATGTACTCCCGCTTGTTTACTCTTGCTTTTTAAAAATTTTTTAAATTTATTTTTTAAAAGATTATGTATTTATTTATTTATTTGGCAGAGAGGCAGGCAGAGGGGGTGGGGGGAAACAGAGGCTTCCTGCTGAGCAGAAAGCCTAATGCAGGGCTGAATCCAGGACCCCGAGATCATGACCTGAGCCAAAGGCAGAGGCTTAACCTGCTGAGCCACCCAGGCACCCCATACTCTTGCTTTTAAAAAAAAAAATTTATTTGAGATGGTAGAGGTATAGAGGGGCAGAGGGACAGAGAGAGAGAGAGAGAGAGAGAGAGCGAGTCTTAGGCAGGCTCTATGTCCAGCACCAAGACTGACACAGACCCCGTCTTACAACCCTGAGATCATAACCTCAGCCTAAACCAAGAGTCACACACTTAACTGACTGTGTCACCCAGGGCCCCTGCTTTTGCTTTTGTTGCCCCTTGCCTATGGAGTAAGGTCCCCAAAATATCACTGAGATTGATGTCAAGGAGCTTACTGCCTAAGTTTTCTTCTAGGAGTTTATGGCTTCAGGTCTTACACTCAAGTCTTTAATCTATTTTGAGTTAATTTTTGTACATGGTTTAAGAAAGGGGCCCAGTTTCATTCCTTTGCTTGTGGCTGTCCAGTTTCCCCAGTACTATTTATTGAAAAGACTGTCCTTTCCCCATTGTATATTCTTGCCTCCCTTGCCATAGGTTAATTGATCACATGTGTGTGGGTTTCCTGCTGGGCTCTCTATTCTGTCTTCTTGGTCTATGTTTCTGCTTTATGTCAATACCATACTGTTTTAATTACCATGGCTTTGTAGTGTAGCTTGAAATCAGGACACACGATCTCTCCAACTTTGTTCTTTCTTAAGATTGCTATTCTGGGGGACGCCTGGGTGGCTCAGTTGGTTGGACGACTGCCTTCGGCTCAGTTCATGATCCCGGAGTTCCGAGATCGAGTCCCGCATCGGGCTCCCAGCTCCACGGGGAGTCTGCTTCTCTCTCTGACCTTCTCCTCGCTCATGCTCTCTCTCACTGTCTCTCTCTCTCAAATAAATAAATAAAATCTTTAAAAAAAAAAAAAGATTGCTATTCTGGGTCTTTTGTGGTTCCATACAAATTTTAGGATTATTTGTTCTCATTCTGTGAAAAATGTCATTGATACTTGGATTTACATTGAATCTGTAGCTTGATTTGGGTAGTATGGACATTTTAATATTATTGTTTCTTCTAATCCGCGAGCACCATATATCTTTCCATTTATTTGTGTCTTCTTTAATTTCTTTCATTGATATCTTATAGTTGGTTTTTTTTTTAAGATTTTATTTTTAAGTAATCTCTACACCCAGTGTGGGGCTTGAACTGAAAACCCGGAGATCAAGGGTTGCACATTACACTGACTGAGCCAGCCAGGACCCCTGACGTCTTATAGTTTACAGAGTACAAGTCCTTCACTTCCTTAGTTAAATTTATTCCCAAGTGCTTTATTCCTTTTTTTTTTTTTTAAAGATTTATTTATTTATTTATTTTACAGAGAGAGAGTGGAGGGAGGGGTAGAGGAAGAGGGAGGGAGAGAGTGTGATTTATTTTTTTGATGTCATCGTGAATGCCATTGTTGTCTTAATTTTGCTTTCTGCTAGATTATTATTAGTGTATAGAAATGCAACAGGTTTCTGTATATTCATTTGTATCCTCCGACTTTAAGGAATTCATTCATTAGTTCTAATAGTTCTCTCTGTGTGTGTGTGTGTGTGTGTTTAATCTTTAGGGTTTCTTATATATCTGTAAATAGTGACAATTCTTCCTTTCCAGTTTGGATGCTTTTTATTTTTCCTTTTTGCCTAATTGCTCTGGCTAGGACTTCCAATACTATGTTGAATAAAAGCGGCAAGAGTGGGCATCCTTGTCTTGCTCCTGACCTTGAGAAAAAGCTTCCAGGTTTTCACTTTACAATGTTGGCCCTGGGTTTGTTACATATGGTCTTTATTGCCTTGTGGTATATTCCCTCTAAACCTACTTTGTTGAAAATTTTTATCTTAAGTGGGTGCTGGATTTTGTCAAATGTTTTTTCTCCATCTATTGAGATCACCATATGATTTCTATCTTTCATTTTTAAAATGAGGTGTATCATGTTGATTGATTTGTGGATGTTGAATCTCCTTGCCTCCCTGGACCATGGTGTATGATCCTTTCAACATCTTGTTGAATTTGGCTTCTAATATCTTGCTGAGAATATTCATCTGTAATTTTCCTTTTCATGGGGGTCTTTGACTGGTGTTGGTATCAGGATGACGCTGGCTTCAGAAAATGAGTTTGGAAGCATTTTCTTCTCTTTATTTTTTTGGAATAGTTTGAGAGGATTAAATCTTCTCTGAATGTTTGGTAGAATTCACCCGTGAAGCCATCTGGGTCCTGGACTTTTGTTTACTGAACGTTTTTTGAGAGCTGATTCAATCTCTACTAGTAATTGGTCTATTCAGATTTTCTCTTTCTTCATGATTTAGTCTTGGAAGATTGTGTGTTTCTAGAAATGGATCCATTTCTTCTTGGTTTTCCAATATGTCGGCATATAATTGTCCATATTAGACTCTTATAATCCCTTGTATTTCTGTGCTTTCAGTTGCAACTTCTCTCTCATTTCTGATTTTATTTATTAGAGTCCTCTCTCTTTTTTTCTTGATGAGTCTGGCTAAAGGTTTGTCAATTTTGTTTATCTTTTCAAAGAGCCAGCTCTTAGTTTCATTGATCTTTTCTTATAAGTGATCTTCTGAGATTTATTTCTTCACTCAACAGTATGTTGCTAAGATCCATCTGTATTATCGTACACAGCTGTGGTTTCTTACATTTCATTGCAGGCCCAGTGTTTTATGGAATGGTTCTATGCCATGTATCCATTCTTCTTTCAAAGGGCATTTGGATTGTCTGACTTTTTTTGTTTTGCTGTTATGAACACTGCTACTGTGAACAGTCTCTTCCTGAAACTTCCCTTGGATATCTTTTCTTTTCTTTTTTTTTTTAAGATTTTATTTATTTATTTGAGAGAGAGACCATGAGGCAGAAGGAGAAGCAGACTCCCCTCTGAGCAGGGAGCCCAACTCGGGGCTCGATCCAGGACCCTGAGATCATGACCTGAGCTGAAGGCAGAGGCTTAACCCGCTGAGCCACCCAGGCGCCCCTTCACTTGGATTTCATCATCCCACGCTGTAGACTGTGGGCTACTTGGAACTCACAGAGAGTTCTGTGCCGCTCCTGCCTCATCCTTCAAGGCCCCAGAACCTAGGCAGTGTGGGCCTCTCATCAACGGAGGCAAGTCTGCTGAGCGGCTTCACCTTCCTGCTATCCGGCCCCCCACCGGCCCAGGCTGGCTGACTAATGAGCAAAGACACAGCAGCTGGCCCACAGGCAGCAACTTCTGCTTTTCCAAGCCATTGTCTTGCATCAGGAGGCGGGGCCATTTTAGAGCTGAGGACAGCGTGTCAGCGATCAGGTCCTTTCTTTTTCCCAATGTGTGTTAAGCTTCCGCTGTGAACCACGCACTGTGCTGGGTGCTGGAGAAACAGATGATAACTCATTAATTTACAAAGTGGACATTTATTGACTCCTGTTTAGATGCCAGACTCTGCTGGGCTGAGATAAATAAAGGGGACTGCCTTCAAGGAGCTCACAGTCGAGATGGGGAAATAGGGATGTAGATGTTGTACCATGTAGATGAATAAGGAAGATATGCATGATTATACAAGGATTAAAAAAACCTTAGTATTTTTAGTCCTATATAGATGCCTATGTCTCTATGAATCTATTATCTATCTATCTATCTATCTATTTAATCTATCTACCTATCCATCTATCATTTCTCTATCATCTATCTATCTAATGAATGCGATCTTATTTACATAAATCCAGCATCCTCAATTCTGGACTAGAACAGGGAACCAGATTTTGATTTGTGGATTATCATTTTTATAGGTTAGAAAGTTCCTAAAGTAATACCCATGTTTTAAATTCTAGCTGGAACCACTTAAAAATTCCCCTAGAGAGATGGGGCAGCTCTGGCTTTTAGCTGCTCTTTTGATTTTCTCCAAGCTCCTGCCTTTTTCTTTTCTTTTTTTTTTTTTTCTCAGTTGCTGGTAGACCAAAATATCACTGCACTGTCTTGAGAAGTTAATATTAAGCTTGACCCTAATGTTACAGCAATACCTCAGCTACGTTTGAGCCATGGCTTACATCTGAATAGGAAATGCTGAGGAAGGTAACCCAAATTCTACCTCTGATCAGCCAGGTGGCTTGTTGTTGCTTTAACTAAGAGTCCCTACAGGAAGTGACACTGGAGTCTTTGCTGTGATGTCTTGGGCTGTCCCATCTAGCTCTGCTTCAAGGGGGTGCATGGTCTTTTTCACCCAGAAATTCAGCACATGTCAGCATGGCCATCCTGGGAGACGTGGATGCCTGGAGGAGGGTGGACCTATCTCTCTGCAGGGAGCATGGTGGCAGAGAATTCACAGAGAGGGTGGCACATCCGCAGAATTGGAAGAACCAGGCAGTGTTATCAGAGAGAGAAGGGGAAGCTAGAGCTCAAGGCCAAAGGAATGGCATGTGCAAATGCACTGGGGCGTGAGCAGACAGAGTGCCTACAGGAGGCAGAGAATGGTTTGCAGTGGCTGGGACAGAGTTTCATCCGGGGAATGAGCTATGTGCTTGTGGTGGCATTACCTGTGCCCAGCAAGACTTCCAGTTCTCCCTCTCCTAATTCTAGTCGGCAGGGGCATGGCATGGCGGCACGTGATGGCTTTTTTTTTTTTTATTTCAGTAAAGTATATATAACACGAAGTTGACCATTTTAACCATTTTAAAGTGTACAGGTCAGCCACATTCAGTCCATTCACGATGTCGTATAACCATCACCACTATCCATTTGAAAAACTCATTCGTCCTCCCAAACAGAAGCTCTGTACCCACAAAGCAGTAACTTCCCTGCCCCCAGACCCCAGCCCATTGGCAACCACCATTCTACTTCCTGGCTTTGTGAATTTGCCTAGTCTAGGTACTGCTTGTATGTGGAATGTTTGTCCTTTTGTGTCTGGGCTATTTCACTTAGCATAACGATTTCGCGTTTCACCCATGTTGTGGCGCATATCAGAATTTCATTTCTGTTTATGGTAAATGTTATTATGACGTGATGGGATTTTGACTTTCTCCTGGAAACGCTGTCGTGCCCGGGAGAGTCTCCCATAGAATGAAGGAACGGCCCCTGCTATTAGGGTGCTTCGTGATCCACGTGTGGCAAGAGGGGCAGAAGGGCAGGGAGCATGCAGGCATTTGTGGCGATGGTTTAGAATAGAATTACAGGATTGAGCCCCGAGTCAGGCTCTCTGCTCAGCAGGGAGCCTACTTCCTCTCTTTCTCTGCCTACTTGTGATCTCTGTCTGTCAAAAAAAAAAAAAAAAAAAAAAAAAAAAAAGAATAGAATAGAATTACAACCCCTCTGGGCTGATGTAGCCTCACCTCCCCCAGGAAGCTTTTCTATCCCTCAGAAACCCCATGGCCCTTTCTGTCTTCTGAGTATCAGTGGCGGAAGGCATACAATCCCTGTTATCTGGTAAGGTAAATTTTGCCCGTGAGGACTGTGTCCGGGGGCACTCCAATACCTTCAGGCCTTGCTCCCAGGCTTTCCCTCCCTGTCCCCCTCCTTGGGACATGGGGGCTGAAGCCTCCGTGGACACTGGAGTGGGGACTCAGTGAGAGAAGTTGACCCAGATATCCATGGCCTCTCCCCTCTCCCCTGGCCCTCGGACTGGGTCAGGCTGCATCCCAGCTGCCCCCCTACCCCCTGACACCCCTGGCAAAGTTTCATCTCTAGAGCTGGGGTTGAAGGAGACAGAACTAGCCCCAGGGGTGTCGATAACAGGGTTGTAATCCAGCGGGATGAGCCTGAGCTCTCTGGAGTCTCATAGCATTTTTCCAGCCCTGGCCACTTTATTATCATATCGCTGAGTGATGGGGCTCGGGGGAGCTATGGTTCCAGCAGCCGCTGCAGCTGCCCCTTGCGATCCATCATGCTACAACCGGGCTGGGCAGATTCATGCTGCTTCCTGCCCCTGTGTCTGCTCTCCCCGCCTCTTCCTTGAGCTTCTGCTTCTCAAGATTCCCCTCTGGGCAGCGGAGGTTCGGTCCCATCGCTGCATGGGTTTCTCAGGACAGACTCAGTTCTGCTTCACCCTCATGGTGTGACCTGGGGCCTCGGTTTCCTTCTCAGAGCAACAACAGGGTTGGACCCGTTGTACTCTGAGGTTCCTTTCAGCTCTGACAACTCTGTGACTTATTATGAGGACTTCAAAGCAGATTGCATTGCATTTTCTTCCAAGATCATCATGGTGTGAAGGGATTGGGCGGGACTGAAGCAGCCACTGCTGCACCTGATCCCGTCTTCCCTCTGTTCCACAGGAGCCCCAAGCAACGAGAGCATCATTCTTTCTCCTCTGGGGAAGCTTGTCACTAGCCCCAGGTCAGCATAAGCAGTGAGCTGGTGCCTGTCTTCAAGGGTGCATTAGAGTCCAAACTATTAGGTCAGACCTTGTGGGCATGTCAGATGCCAGCAGCCTGCCCAGAGAAGGGGGGGTGAGGGGGCAGAGCAGACCCAGCAGAGAACCCAGATGCCCCCTCCAGCCCCTGCTCTAACTGCGCCCATCTCAGATGGCTGGACATTCGCCATGCTCTAGAAGTTCTCTGGGGAAGGACATTTCCCAGCTGAGGGAATTGATCAGTCTAGGGTTTCATTATTTATTTATTTATTTATTTAAAGATTTTATTTATTTGCTTGACAGAGACAGAGCACAAGCAGGGAATGGCAGGCAGAGGGAGAGGGAGAAGCAGGCTCTCTGCTGAGCAAGGAGTGCAACCTGTCTTGGGTTTTATTACTGCAATATTGGGCCAAGTCATTCTAGGAAGAAGTAGTTGACGATGTACCTTTCTTCCCAAGTAGGCAGTATGAAACTAAAGAACAGCTGGACTTCACTGTAAGCAGATCCAGAGAATGATGTTCCCCCACCCCGTCCCAACCCCGGTGCCCAGCTGTCTCAGGTCTTGTAAGACAGCCCTTCCTCCTGACTACCTACCAAGGGGAGCCTGCGCACACCAGAACACCAGGTGAATGAGACAGTGCTGTGATGAGTGTGTCACTTTCCTGGTTCCAAGATCCATCATGCTTCCCAGTGCGAAGTGTGGGGACCCTCGACTGTGCAGGTGTCCCCCAGGGGGGCACTGGGGTTTTCTCACCACTGGCATTTCCCATGAGGTCACATATAGGTCCGAATCCACCCCAGGAAGGAGACTTCAGGGAAAGAGACTTGGCAGTTCCCCATGCACTTGGAGGTGGCCGGGAGAGGTGGCAGGGGGTCTGGGGTGGTGGGGGATGGGGACATGGGTTCTGTGTCTAGCTGTGCCATTAACCACTGCATGACTGTGGACAAGTCTCAGCCCCTGGGGGCCCCGAGGTGACAGCTCCTCCATCCCCACTTCATGGGTGTTGAGAGGTTAAAAATGAGGTGGGAATCCTAAAAGTATTTGGCACAGAGTTCTACCCCCAGCCCCTGGTCAAAAAAACCATTCAGGCCTGAATCTAAAGTCTGTCATCAAACCTCCTGAAAAATACCTCCCCAAACAAGTTATAACTTTTGAAAATGGGCAAAGCGAGAATGAAAATTTTTATGGCAGGTAAAGAGGAAAAATGTGGGTGTGATCCATGAAATCATGTCCTGTTGATCCATGAAATCATATCTCTCTGTTATTTTTCATTTTCTATTATAAATAATTTTGATCTTTATTGTTTTCTTCTACTTTCTTTGGGTTATTCTTGTGTTCATTTTCCCTTCTTCAAAAGAATTTAAATTCCATGTAGCTACCATACAGTGTCCTATTAGTTTCAGGATTCAACACTTCTGTACATCAGCTGGTCCACACAGATGCCCTCCTTCATCTCCATCACCTGTTTCTCCCACCCACCTCCCCTCTGCCAAGAATCAGTCATTTTTTTTTCCTTTTTGAGTTAAATAATTCAATGTAGTATTTTAAATTTTTCTCTATTTTACTAAACTCATTTAAGGCTATACATTTACTTCTAAATATTGTTTTAGCTGCATCTCATTAGCTATGAAATTATATTTATAATCTTTAGTGGTTACTCTTATGTTTTATTTTTTATTTTTTTTTAAAGATTTTTTTTTTTTATTTGACAGATAGATCACAAGCAGGCAGAGAGGCAGGCAGAGAGAGAGGAGGAAGCAGGCTCCCTGCTGAGCAGAGAGCCCGATGCGGGGCTCGATCCCAGGACTCTGAGATCATGACCCGAGCCGAAGGCAGTGGCTTAACCCACTGAGCCACCCAGGCGCCCCTTATGTTTTATTTTTTAAAAGATTTTATTTTATTATTATATTTTAAATAATTTTTAAATTTTTCTATAAACATATAATGTATTATTAGCCCCAGGGGTACAGGTCTGTGAATTGCCAAGTTTACACACTTCACTGCACTTACCCTCCCCAATGTCCATAACCCCACCACCCTCTCCCTATGCCCCTCCCCTCGGCAACCCTCAGTTTGTTTTGTGAGATTAAGAGTCTCTTACGGTTTGTCTCCCTCCCGATCCCATCTTGTTTCATTTATTCTTTTCCTACCCCCAAACCCCCCATACTGCATCTCCACTTCCTCATATCAGGGAGATCATATGATAGTTGTCGTTCTCCGATTGACTTATTTTGCTAAGCATAATACCCTCTAGTTCCATCCACATTGTTGCAAATGGCAAGAATTCATTTCTTTTTTTTTTTTTTTAAAGATTTTATTTATTTATTTGAGAGAGAGACAGTGAGAGAGAGCATGAGCTAGGAGAAGGTCAGAGGGAGAAGCAGACTCCCCATGGAGCTGGGAGCCCGATGTGGGACTCGATCCCGGGACTCCAGGATCATGACCCGAGCCGAAGGCAGTCGTCCAACCAACTGAGCCACCCAGACGTCCCAAGAATTCATTTCTTTTGATGGCTGCATAGTATTCCATTGTATATATATATATATATATATATATATATATATATATATATATACCACATCTTCTTTATCCATTCATCTGTTGATGGACATCTAGGTTCTTTCCATAGTTTGGCTATTGTGGACATTGCTGCTATGAACATTTGGGTGCACGTGCCCCTTCGGATCACTACGTTTGTATCTTTAGGGTAAATACCCAGTAGTGCAATTGCTGGGTCATAGGGTAGCTCTATTTTCAACTTTTTGAGGAACCTCCATGCTATTTTCCAGAGTGACTGCACCAGCTTGCAATCCCACCAACAGTGTAGGAAGGTTCCCCTTTCTCCACATAAAAGATTTTATTTTTAAATAATCTCTACACCTGAAGTAGGGCTCAAACCCACTATCCTGAGATCAAGAGTCTCACCCATACTCCACCAATGGAGCCCACCGGGCACCCCTACTCTTACATTTTAATATACGTATTTACTTATAAGTTTTTCTGAGAAAGTTCAGGTTATTCGGTATCTCTATCATTCTTCTGGACAAGTAAGGAATTTTAAAAATTGTTGTCCTAAATCTTATGCCTTTTTTGTGAAACACAATTTTAGTTGTTCTTGTCACTATTATTATCTTATGGCCAATAGTTCAGTTATATATAAACATTTTTTAAAAAGATTTTATTTTAAGTAATCTCTCTACCCAATGTGGGCTCAAATTTACAACCCTAAGATCAAGAGTCGTGGGCTCTACTGACTGAGCCAGCCAGGCGCCCCTGCCCCTGCCCCCCCCCCCCCCCCCGCTTTTTAAACAACATTCTGCACTCATTCTTGTTTCTTTATCCCCTTCGTCCCTTAGGTTTACTTTACATTTTGCTGAAGTACATATCTTAGTACTTCTATCAGTAAAGGTCTCTAAGATATCACTCTCCTATCTTCCTGTGTTTGAGAAAGGTTTTATTTTGTTTTAATCTTGAGGGATTATTTAGTTGCCAATGGAACTGTACCTTCTGTGTTTTTTCACTCAGCACTTTGTGACATTTGCTCCGTGATTTTCTGGCCTCTTTTCTTGCTGGGGAGAGGTCTGCCTGTCCTGCTGTCGCTTCTTTGGTGAGTGAGGTGTCTCTTCTCTCCAGCAGCCTGCGGTTCTGCTGCCCTTGCCCGGGTGTGTGGTAACTGGATTTAAGGGGCCGGACTGTCGGTGTTTACTCTGAGAATCTACTCTCTTCTCTCCTTTTAGGAAAGAAGATAGAAGACTATCCCCTCTTTTCTATCCCATTGACTCTCTTCTGGAATTCCTATTAGGTGTTTATTAGAACCTCTCAATCCCTCTTACCTTCTATTCTTTTTGTTGAATCTTTTAAAGATTTATTTATTTATTTGAGAGAGACAGAACAGAGCGGGAGGGAAAAGCAGACTCCCCGCTGAGCAGGGAGCCATCCAAGCGCTTGATCCCAGGACCCAGAGAACACGACCTGAACCAAAGGGAGATGCTTAACTGACTGAGCTACCCAGATGCCCCCCAAATTTTAGTTTTATCCTTAAAAAAAAAAAACAACTCTGTTCAGGACCTTTATCCTTTGGTGACTTTGTGGGCATTTCAAATCCAGTCCCGAGGCAGCATGCTGGGCCAGTTTCCTCTGTCCTCCCTGGGTTAGACTTTATTTCTTCTTTTTCTTAAAGCATTTCTTCTGTCACTGCTATGGGTCTGCAGACACGTGGAGGGGGTTAGTGGTGGGTCCACAGAGGACGGATTTAGAGAACCATCCTGACTGACGGCCTGAGCTTTGACACCGAACAACAGAACAGCTCAGAGTAATAAGTAGTGAGTGTTTTTTGCGGCTCCTGCTTTACTGTTTGCCAGACCGTTCTTTTGTATATCTTCATAATCTTTGCAAACTAAGCTGCGAGGCAGAGGTTGTTATTCTCCTGATTTTCCAGAGGAGGTGGCTGAGGCTCAACCACCAAAGCAGGGCTTCTTAAAATGTAATGTACATGTGAATCACCAGGGACCTTATTCAAACACAGATTGAGTTTCATGTGATCTGTTGGGGAGGGGGGCAAGGTTCTGGGGTCTAACAGGTGATGCCGACTCCGATGGTCTGAGGGCCTCACTGGAGTAGGGAGGAACCGGGGAGCTTGGCCACGTTGCACATGTCCTCAGGGATTGGACAGGCCCCTGTGTCTGCCTGACTCCAAAGCCTGTGCTCTGTGTCTTCTGGTCCCACCGAGGACCCTGCAATCCAACTGCTTACTTTATAGGAGACGGAGACCGGAGAGCTAGAGGCTTTGGTTGGAGGGAGAGGAAGCTTTGCTGGGGGGAGGGGACTGTTCTTGCCTGGCCCAGATCCTTTCTCAAGGTTTAATGAGGAAGAAAGGGATGGAGAGGGATTGTCTCGGGGGTAGTGAGGCACCACAGCCGGGCAGCTGTCGGTGGGTCTGTTGGAAAAATTAATTTTTTAATTAAAAACATCTTTTTCTCCCTCACTTCTTTCCCTTTTGCTTTAATGTCTCAGTCTGGAGTAATTATGAGTTGCTCTGGGGAGACTGAACCTTAGAAAAATTGTTGGTGTGACTGGCGAGGAATTTATCTGATTAACTTGGACTCAGGCTTTGAAAAAAAAAGAAAAAAGCAAAAGGGAAGTAAAAAAGAAAAAAAGGGAGGAGGCAAAGCACCGGTTCCCAATTCTCCTTCTGGCGTAAGACTTAATCACAGAGTCTGGGAGGCCAGGTGGGCCCTGGCCTGGTTCCCTCAGGCCAGCCGGGGCAATGTGGGTAGGGAGGACCTGAGCCCATTCCTGGCATTCCCTTCTCGGGGCCTCCAGGGTCCCCTGCCCCAGCCGGACCCCCCACTTATCCCCCCAGGTTTGTTCTGCGGAGGCGGACGGGTGGCGGGATGTGTAGCTCTGACTGGCTCAACAAGGGAGAGGATGTCTTAGTGCTCTTGAGTAGCAGCCAGAAAAGGAGGTCTGAGTGCCAGATTTATTAAATGAATGATATCCACAGAGGAGTGAGGGGGCAGGGTAGGAGGGGGAGGAAGCTAGGCAAGGACAAGGGGTCCATCGAAGTCTGCTGTCAGTTGCTATCCGAGTGGTGCTCTGAGCCCGCGAGCTTGGACTTGGATGGCACCAGCACTGTCAGGAGGCTTGCGGCGGGCTTTTGTGCCTGGATCTCTCAGCATTGGCGATGGCTTAACCCCCAGCCACTACGCTTCACTGTGGGCAGCCGCACTGTTAGCAGCCAGCACTCACAGCAACTGGGGGATAAATGCCTGGTAAAAGGGATCTGCATGGAGCTCCAACAGCACCTACTACCCTTGGACTGGCAGGGGAGCCCAGCAGGGGTGGGAGGAATGGATGGACTCATGGTCATTGACAGAACCTAGTGGTTGGTTGAATGAGGGGGTGATGAGAGTGAGGCTTCCAGGCTCCTGGCTTGGGTGACTGGGTGGCTAGGGGTGGCAGGCACTGGTAGACCAGGTGGTGGGGGAGAGTGTTTTGTATCCAGACATGGTGGACATTCAGGTGGAGGTGCTTTCAGGCAGTGGGGCACGCCAGGCTGAGGCAGAGATGTGGGGACAATCTGTTTGGAGGTGGAATAGGGTGGGTGGGCCCATGTAGGTGCGCTGTGGGGAAAGAGAATGCAAAGAACAGAGTCCTGGGAGTCCCCCACGATTGGGGCTGGCAGAGGACAGGAGATACAGCCAGAAAAGCAGGAGGAAAACCATAGACAATGGGGTCCCTCATGTCACCTCTCTGTCCTCTGTCTCAATCATTATCTGTCCCCTCTGTCAGTACAGTTTTTTCTTCTTTTTGTTTTTAAAGATTTATTTATTTATTTAGAGAGAGGGAGAGAATGGTGGGAGGGGCAGACAGAGAACAAGGGAGAGAATCTCAACCAGACTCCCCACTGAGTGCAGAGCCTGACGCGGGGACACCAGGCTTGGTCCCCCGACCCTGAGATTATGACCCGGGCCAACATCAAGAGTCAGACGTCCAGCCGACTGAGCCACCCAGCCGCCCCCCACCACCGCCCCGTCAGTACATCTTTGTGCAAAGAGGCAGTCATAAGGAGCCTTGATAGACTGATTCCCCTGAAGGACTTGTGCCTGTCTTCATTAGTATTGTGGTTGGAGCATTAAGAAGCTTCTTGGCACATGGTAGGTGCTCAGTAAGTCTTTGCTGAAAAAACACTAGCTAACACTCATATGGCCCTTACCATGCATGCGGTACCATAGATAAACTCAGTTACCTCTGAGCAAGTGCCATTATTATCCCATTGTACAGATGAAGACTTAGAGGCACAAAGAGGTTAAGTAGCTCACCCGAGGTCACATGGCAGTGAGTGGCAGAGCTGAGACGTGATTCCCCAGGGTCCATGCTCTTAGCTCGTGTGTGAATGACTGAGATTTGAAGCCAACCTGTTTGAGACCACGGCGCATGGCTGTTTCCTGAAACATACGAACACAGGGTCACTTGCACGTGTAACTACATTGGTGTCCACACAGCACCAGGCGACAGCTCTTGTCTGCTGTGGAAAGGACAGTCCACAGCCTCAGGGAGGGGACCCTTATGTGCAGTCCTCTTGTCACACCGGCTCAGCCAAAGCTACTGCAGATGTGAGTTGCTGCCGCCTTGACAGCCCCCGGGGAAGGAGGGTTATTGGGGGCTGGGCTAGTAGGGGCCAGTGGAAAGCTCTGGTGTCAGGCAGGACCCAAGTCTTTTTTTTTTTTTTTTTTTTAAGATTTTATTTATTTATTTGACAGACAGAGATCACAAGTAGGCAGCGAGGCAGGCAGAGAGAGGAAGGAAAGCAGGCTCCCTGCTGAGCAGAGAGCCCGATGCGGGGCTTGATCCCAGGACCCTGGAATCATGACCCGAGCTGAAAGCAGAGGCCTTAACCCACTGAGCCACCCAGGCGCCCCGACAGGACCCAAGTCTTGAGCCTCTTTGAGCCTCGGTTTCCTCATATGCAAAACGGGAGTCATTATACTTCTTTCCCAAGACTTTTGTGAGAATTAGAAATGCTACAAGGTGTCTGGCACGCAGAAGGTAGTCCTCGAATGATGCCACATCACATGGGGAGGTCCTCACACACCCATCTTTGTTACGCTGGCCACCTCTTTGCCTGGTCCTGGAAAATGGCCATATCGGCCACAGTAAATGAGTGTCTTATGGTTACCAATGGCCTGACTGCCTTCAGGGTGTGGCATACACGCCATCCATGAGCCTGTCTGGGCAGCTGTCAGCTAGCTGCCAAGGGGAGAGCAGGGGCAGAGGGGAGAGGCTCAGAGATGCAGTGTCCCATTCTGTGCAGGGGCATTGGAGCTGGCTGTCTTTAGTCAGCGCCAGCCAGGACCACCGCTAGGGACCCTGTAAAGGTGAGATGAAGGACTCCTGCCGATGCCCACCGTCAGCTTGGCTGCCCTGAGCACCCAGGGCCATCACATTACCCAGCTCCAGGGGAAGCCATTCCCACTGCAGACTATGAAGCTGGGGTCCAGAGGGGCACCTCTGACACAGGAAACAACATGAATAATGCCCCCTAGAGGTGTGCAGCTGGCCCTTGAGAGCTGTAGGGTAGCAGTCTCATAGCTCCATAACCCCTGGGAAGACCTGGGAAGCAGACAGTCCCCTGCCTGGGTCTGCCTGCTGCATGGTGCCTTGCTTGGGGCTATTGCACCTACCCACATCAGGACCTCTAAGTAATAACCCTGAGCACACCATGCCTGAACTCCTGACTTAACACATCTTCTGCCCCCAGCTGCAGCCTGGGAGCTCTTAAGGGAAGGGCCTAGGCCTCTGCCCTCCCCTTCTCCCCTATCAAGCATAGGGCTGAACACATGGAAAACAGACATCATGTTGGAGGCAAACTCTCCAGATTAAATTACTGAAGTCTTTTGTTTCTTTTTGAAGAGACGCTTCCTTCTCAGCCTCCAGCTGCGCCCTGGGCCCTGCCTGAGTGGTGAAGATGTGAGGATGGAGTAGATGGACCCTGCCTTTGAGGGAACACAGCCTTGTGGGGGGACAGACATGTGAACAGAGAGGCTCCAGTTCTACCAGAACTCCAAGAGATGGCATGCAGGAAGCCACAGGCGCACAAGATGGAGAAGCTTTCCTAGACAGGGTGATCCCTAAGTTGATAACTGAGGATGGATGGGAGTTTGCCTGGCAGAGATGGAAGGAAAGCATTCCAGGTGCACACGCAAAGGCACACTGGCGTGTAACAGCTGGGCCTCAGGAAGGATCTGCAGGCCTGTCTGCAGCAGAGGGAAGAGTGTGAGGCAGACTGGGTGTCAAGAGAACAGGGTCCCAGTACAGCTCTGCTTGTAAGAATCTGCATGACCACGGACAAATCCCTCCCGCCCTCCCCTTCCTTGCTGCCTCTGGGCCTCGGTTTCCTCATCTGTGTAATGGGAACTGGGCTACTCTATCCCCAAAGTCCGTCCAGCCTGGAAGCTCTCAGGCACCCTTCCAGTATCTTGTCGGGGTATACAGGCGCTGTGACCCTCTAGGGAATACTTTTAGGTTTGTCCTGGTTGATCCAGGCTTAACTCTCTGGGTGCCAAAACATTTGCTTTATTGCTACTAATTCTGCCTTCCTAAGCAGACTGAGTCTGGCCCCTCTGCTTGGGAAATTCGGGATCTGCTGGGATGGCTGAAACTGGACACCTCCACTGGGAGTGGTCCTCTCTGGCCTGCCTGGGTGGGAGGTGGAGTTCTGAGTTTCAGGAATGGAGCTCAGCCACACCACACCATCTTCCTTTGCAGGGACTTGCTACCTTGCGGACGCTGGTTCTCCTTTTTATAAACATCGCCAGCCAATCAGCTCATGCCTTCCCTGAGCTGGAACTGACCAATCACACTTGATCTGGTTTCTCCGTTGCTAGGAGCTGAAGGCTACCTCCCCACAGCGGAAGGGCTTGGGTTTTAAAAGCCTAATTATTGGTCTGGAGCCGATCCAGGAGGTTGGGTGCTGCGGGAAGATGGATTTAAGCTTTCCTGGGCGCAGTGTCCAATGGGTTCTGCCCACCATCAGGGCTGCTGGACCTCAGGAGGAGAAAGCACGCTGCCCGGGGCCGTCCTGGAGAACTTCCATGAGGGGGCGCCGAAGGAGGGGTTTTCAGACCCAGAGTTGCCCTCCTTTTCTCCGGAATGGGTGCCCTTCTCAGTCCTCTGCTGGCAGCCTCAGCACTCTCATCCTGGGAGTATTGGGACACCTTCCTTCCCCTCTGCCAGTCCTGGCACTGTCCTGGTCTCTGGGATCCACCCTCCTCTAGAACCCCTTTCTTCTCTCTCACACATGTTCAGGGCTCATGCCCAGTGCTGGGAATCTGTATTTTATCCCCAGGCCTGAGTAATGGTCCAGATGCTCCTGTCTGGCTCCAGAGGCTGAGAAAGGAGAAGACTCCCCAAAATGACATGGGGACTTCAGAGAGAAGAGGAGGGTGTCCTATGTGGGGAGCACTGTGTGAGCGAAGGCTTGGGGATGTGTATGAGAATGTATGCTTGGTTATCTGTCTGTATACACAACATGCATGCATGTGTTGGTGCTTCCACGCATACGCCTTGAGCACACATGTGTATGTGTGTTAAATGCCAAGAAAGGATACTGCTTGGTTCCTCCTTGATTGGACTTGTGGATTTTCTTACCTCCCTACCATCTTCCCATGAGAAGCCTGGGGTCTTGGGTCCTGGGCTCTAGCTCTCTGCAGGCTCAGGACCCTGAGCCCGTCCCCACCCAGTCCCAACAATATCCAGCACAGCGACAAAATATTGATGAGTCTAGCACACAACGGAGCCAGCATCACCTCCAAATGGAGAAAATCCACTCAATCCGTCATATATTCCCACTGCCAGGGCTGCTGGCAGCCTACGTGCCACCCAGTTTTACTTCTTCGGTGCCCTGTGCATCTGCTCCCACATGGAATGTCACTCACAAGGGCCCAGAGAGGATAGAGGGATGAATAAAACCAGTGACCCACTCTGGCCCAGGCCCTTGGGCCTGTTCTCTTGAGCAGCCTGGTGTCCTCCTCTGTGCTCAGGCTGGGCCCATCTGGGTAGACCCCGGGTTTCTTCTCATCAAAGGACCTGTCTGTGTTCCTGGGCTACATCGAGGAGTCACTTTACTGACCTGGGGCAAGCAGGAGGCAGCCTGGCCTGGGTCCAGGACCTGGCCTCACCAAGGACTCTGTCCTCTCTGACCCTCAGCCTCTACATCTATAAAACCGGACTTCCAAACCCTGAGGCTCAGATGAGGGAACATGGCAGGGTCTCCAGGACCTGTGAGCTGCTGGGCTCACACTGAGCTGGTATCCACTGGGGCCTTGGCCAATGGGAGTATCTAAGGAGGTGGTGAATGTTTGGCCAAGGAGTACTTTGAAAAAATTGAACTAGTGACCAACATTTTAAAAATAGGCAGTTTCTGAGGAAACGTTGGCTTTTGGCTTCTTTTGAAAAACGAACAGGGCCATTTCTGGTTACCTGACCTCTGGGTGAGCTGACCCCTGGCCCTTTCAGAAAAGGTTGACATTTCGGAAGAAGTGGGGTCTTCCCAGTGACCCAGACAAGTGAGTGGACTGTATTCAAGTGGGGGAGGAGGGCGCAGCTGCCTCCTGGACCCCTCAGTGCACACCCCTGCTGTTCCCCACCCTTCAGCTCCATCTGTGATCTGGAAGCCTGACTTCCTGCCAGGTAGGAAGCAAGGAAGGAGTTGACCCTTGAATGTGACCACTTTTCCTCCTTCGTTGCCTTGACCATTGCCCACATGGCATATCCTTCCCAGACCCATGGAGCCAGCTGGCAGGTTCTTCCAGAGCAGGTGTAAGCAAGCCAGACATTTCTTTTCTCCTTAATCCCTCAGTGAGGCTCCCTTGTACTGAGGCAAATGTTTATGCTGTGACCAGCTCTGTGGAATCAACCATTTGGGGCAGCGCTAGGAGAGCCTCTCTCCTCAGGCTGGAAGATGGAGTTCATAACCCACCCCTTCTCAGCTGTGTGACCTTGGGGAAATAACTTAACCTCTCTGGGCTCAGTTTCCTCACATGTAAAATACTTACTTCCATGCGCTGTCATAGGATCAAATGTGATCAAGTGTAAGAGAATTTCCTGACACAGGTCAGGCATACCATAGGGACTTAATAAGTAAAGGAGGAGTTGAGGGTTCCCAGGCCTAGCAGTGCAGCCTGCACAGTTGCTCTGCAATGGAGACTGAGTAACGGTGTCCTGTGGCTGGCTGGGGCTGGATGTGCTGATAAGAATAAGGAGCCTCTGCCTTGGGACATTTCCCTTTCCAGGCTTGGTGACTGGAATAATATGGGAGGAGGAAGAAAAGGTAGGTGTAGCTCCTTCCTTTCCCCATCCTCCACCCTTCTAGTGGGGACACAGCCTTTCCCCCATGAGTTGGGCCCCTTCCTTGAATGGGGATAGTCCCTGCCTTCTTCAGTCACTAGATTGTTGGCTGCCTAGTTTTCAACTGAAAGGTAGAGTCTGGGGGCCCCGGAGAAGCAAGGTATAGAGGGAACAGCTAGCCCCATAATCAATTGGTCTTGGAGTTAACTCATGCGGTTGCCCCATCAAGACTTGTGAATGGTGGGTGTGAATACTGAGAAAGACATTTTACTCAGTTTTTAACCTAAAGCACAGGTAGGGCAGGGATATTCCAGGTCCTCCAATGGGGGCACTTTAGGAGAGAGAGGATCTGAGGATCCTTTGAAAAGAGGGCCTCTCTCTTCCTTCTTCTTAATGCTGCCATCTGGCTGTCTTTCAAGCACAGCAATGGAAACCACTGCTTTCTCTCTGGGTGAGCTTTCACATCTGTGTCCCACAGGATGGGGGCTGCCCGGGGAAGATGATGAAAATGGTAGTGATAATAGCAACTGATGGCATTTACTGAGCACCTGGCCTGTATACCTCCTGCCACAAGCACCCTATTTCAGGGCTATAGACCAGCCCACTTTAGTGAGGCACAGCCTTTACATGAAAATTCAGATAGGAACAGAACCACCGACAGGTGAGAGGGAGAGGTGCATTAATTCATGAACTTCACCAAAGGATTCTCCTTGGTGTGACGGCAGTGAATCTAAGAAATAGTTCCCCGTGTGTGCTTATGGTAATAGTCCATGTCTAAAATGTTGACTTACCTGTCTGTTTTTAAAGAACGTGTTCAGAGAACTAAGTCAGCTTTGGGGTCTACAGAAGTCCTGCCTATAGGCAGGAGAAGTATTTCAGGACCCTGGAGAGTACTCCAAACTCTGGAGATGGGTGGAATAAGGCACTGGTCAGGTTCATCCTGGGAAGTCATCATATGCATGGGACCTGGGCCTAGGGCCCTAGGGACATGACATACCCAAGTCATTCAATAGGTCAGTAGCCTCATGTTTCCATGTGGCCTAACTGCCAGGGACTGCGTCCTCTGCAACAGAAGCAAAATTAGGGGCACTACAGCTTGCTTCTCTGTGCTGAGTCTGCAGACACAGGTGTCACTTTCTGTACTCTGAAAAGTGTGTTTAAATAGAAATATTGTGAGTTGAATCCTACTCCCAACACCACCCTGGGTGGCTCTGGGCTTGGGGGGCAGTAGTTGGTTGTTTGGATGGGCAGTGGGGTGAATGGTTACAGTCATGACTTCTGCAACCTCACTGTTTGAAAGTGAATCTCGGCTCTTCCTTTCTGGGGCTGTGTGAATTTGGGTGCATTACTTAACTTCTCTATTCTTCAGTTTCCTTGTCTGTGAAATGGGTATGACAAAACACCTACATCATAGGGTGCTGTGAGAATTAAACATGACATATACAGCATTGAAAGCAATGTTTGGCATGTGGTTAGTGCAGTAAAATGTTACTATTTTTAGTTTTACTTTTTTAAAGATTTCATTTATTTATTGGACAGAGAGAGAGATCACAAGTAGGCAGAGAGGCAGGCCAAGAGAGAGGAGGAAGCAGGCTCCCCGCTGAGCAGAGAGCCCGATGCAGGGCTTGATCCCAGCACCCTGGGATCATTACCTGAGCCGAAGGCAGAGGCTTAACCCACTGAGCCACCCAGGTGCCCTGTTATTATTTTTAAATCCAAGCATTTCTGCCCCAGCTCTGATGCATGACCAGGTTCTTTTTTTTTTTTTTTTTTAAAGATCTTATTTATTATGAAAGGGAGCACATGCACACACAAGTGTGGGCAGAGGGGCAGAGGGAGATGGAGAAGCAGGCTCCCCATTGAGCAGGGAGTCTGATACAGGGCTTGATCTCAAGACCCCGGGATCATTACCTGCGCCAAAGGCAGATGCTTAGCCAACTGAGCCACTCAGGCACCCCAGTCTTACTTGTAGGGTCAGACTTGAAAGAGGCAATTGCTTCCTGGGCTTGTAAGCTGTTGGCATGTCTGAGGAAGCATGGATTTGGGAACTGGGAGACCCGAGTGCCCTGGCCCAGGGGCTCTGGGAGCCCTGAGGGGTGCTCCCTCCCTGCTCCTTCTTCATGTTGGTTCCAAGCATGATCTTGAGGAGCCAGCAAGACACAGGCTCAAATCTTGGCTCTGGGGCTTATAGGCAATGACCCTGGGTAAGTCATTATTGGCCTGTGATAGACTCATCTGTGTCTGGCTCTGATGACCCCTTGGCATGGTTGTGCAGGGGATGAAATAAGAGCATGGAAATAGAGGCCAAGCACAGGTGCTGTGAGGGCTGCGTGGTCGTGGCTGTCACATGGCTGTCTTCCCAGTGTCTCTGTTTCATTTTGAGTTTCTGCCACTCCCCTCTCCCTCCCAGGGGATGAGATTCTCCTCCTTCTCCTTGACTTCCTGGATTGCTCCACTCGGAGGACATGGGGATTTCTGCAGTCAGCCCATCGAGGCCCAAACCTCAGAGAGAGGCTTTTAAAGGATTAGAGAGGGTGCTGGTTCCTGGTGGCCCATTCCTTGTAGGCTCACCCCTTCTCTAGGCTTTGCCTTAGAGGAAATGCCCTGGATTTCTAGGTGACTCCTTTGTCCCATAGCCCTGGGCAGACACCACTCTCCACCTCCAGCTTTGTCCCATTCCAGTAGCAAGTGGTGAAACACTGATCCTGTTCACAGATTTGACAAGTGCGAACTGGATGGGTTCTAGGTCTTGGCATGTGAGTTGTCTCATTTATAATTAGCTTTTAATTAGATCTACTTTGCGGTTAGCAATGTAGGAAGCACTTTACACATGTTTTCTTATTTAACCACCCAACTGGTTCTAGAGGTAGCTATTATTACTAATTTAATTTTACAGGAAAGGAAACTGAGCCCTGGAGGGTTTCAGTGATGCTTGGGTCACATGGAGGGGCCTTGAAGCTGCTGGGAAGAAGTTTATAAAGTACTTCACACAGTGCCCAGCATGCAGAAGGTGCTCAATAAAAGCCCTTCCACCCTAAGTTCCTCTCCAGAACCCCTAATTGAGATGACCCCCTTCATGCTCTCTCTCCCACCCTCATACCAGCCCTTCTGAGCATCAGAAATGCTTTAATTTGTAGCTGAGCCAGGCACAATGGTGGAATTTCAGGCTCTATGAGTTGGGTGAGGAAGGGGACACAGAAAGTGATCATTGGCTCCAATCATGGCTAAAGCTCCTTCCCTTTTGCTCTTGGGATCGCATCCAATCAGGACTTCCAGGGGCCTGGCTGTGGAGTCATCATAAAGTGATGTCTGATGATCATGAGCTCTCATTTGTGGATTATTCATTCTGCCTGGGAATTTGAACACAGTCCCAACCCCTCACTCTTTCCCTGCTGCCTCTCTGGGACTGGGGTGTGGGGGAATTGGGCTAGGACCTCAAGAGTTTCAGGTTCCCTACTGTCACTATCACAGGCCCTGGCCTTGACTATGACTTCTCTGAGATTCCCACCTGGCCACAGAGGAGACCCAGCTTCTCAGTGTGGCTCTGCTATGGGCAACCCACCATCGGGGTCAGAGCATGTCTTTGTCCTTCTTTGGGCTTCAGTGTCCTCCTCTGTAAAATGGGAAGTTAGGACTGGACATTCTCTGAAGGCTCTCCAGCCCAGTCACGTAGTGGAGAATCCCTCTCCCTACCTTGCCTGCCCTATCAGAGGATATGTAATAGAAGGTGGGGACAGAGAACCTGGGGTAGAATAAGATGTGGGGAATGAAGCAGAGGGAGGGGTCTCAGTGGTTCCTAGCTCTCTGGCTTGAGCAATTGGTTGACTGGGGTGTTGTTTATTGAGATAGGGAAGAAAAAGAGACAATAGTGGCTTTGGGGAGGAATCATGAGTTCAGTTTTGGATCTGTTTGACTTAAGGTATTTAAGGGATGGGCTTAAGCAGCCAGCGTGGAGGTGAGCTTGGATTTGAACCAGGGTTATTCCTATCAAGGGCCACATTCTCATGCAGCTTGAGGCAGAGTATGCAGTGTATAGTCAAGCCACTGAAGGTCGAGAAGGGGTCAGAGAGGGCTCATGTTCAGGGCAGGCCCAGCATCTGGGAATAGTAGTGGTGGGGAGAAAAGAAGGCTTAATCAGGGATGGCTTCCTGGAGGAGGTCACTGAATACCAAGAGAGGGTGAGGTCTGAAGGGGAACAAGACAGAAGCGTAGTCAGAAGGGTCCTTGAAGGCCATGTTCAGCAAGATGATGTGACTTGCCCAAAGTCATACAGCTTGTGACAGAGCCAAGACTCCAACAAGGTGTGCCTTACTCCATGGTCTTTGTTTTCAATCAATCCCATAGGATAGTGCTCTCATGGCATGAGGCCAGGTCTGGGGAGAGGGAAGGGCCAGGAGCTAGACAATGCGATGGACTTAGTCTCTCTCAATTCAGACCAGTTTTCCCCAACCCATGTGTGTGTGGTCAAATTCCAGATAAATGAAGAGACAACAGAGCTCTGACCCTTGAAGTCATAGAACACAAGAGCTGGGACTGTACCAGTTTTAAGACAGATCTGCCTCTAGGTATAGGGTTGCACCCAGGTGGCCTGGGTGACCACTTACCATCTCCCAGCTAAGTTACACGGAGAATCCCTGTTGGCCCCCAAACTGGCCTATCACTACACCTGAAAGCCCATTAGTGCCTTGACTTTGGAAGAGACGTTGCCCATCTGGGTTCCTCCTAGGAGGGAGCACATCTTTGGTCCTGCCCGTTTTGCATGGAGGGCCCTTCCCAGACCTTTCTCTCTTAGGCAGAAGGGGTGCAGGTCCCCGGAGGGGTCCTATCCTCCTGGCTTCACAGAAGGCAGGCCTGCCATTTGAAGGGTTGGCTTGCCCAGCAGAAGGGCAGGGAGCCGCTGGGCCCGGCAAGCTGCAGTGGCGGCGGCCACGGTCAGTGCCAGCAGCTCACAGTGAGTAGGCAGTGTCAAATGGGGTGCGTTACTCTCCGTGCAAATTAAAAATTAAAATTAATCAAACACTCAAATTGATTTCCTTCCCGTCTGTTTGCTCTGCTGTGCCAGTCAGATGCCTGCCTGGCTGCCTGGTCGAGTTGAGCCTGACTCTAGGCAGGGACTGGGCAGCTCAGGCGGCTGCAGTGGTGTCTGCCATGGGCCTCGGAGCTGCAAGCACCTCGTTCCCACCTTGGGAAGTCAAGTAGGGGTCAACATAATTGGGTCCCCCAGCCTGAGACCTGGTGCTGGGCTTGGAAACGGGGGCAGGCAGGAAGATAGCATCGCTCTGATCCAGAGGAAACGCTCATGATGGGCTGGGAAGAAGAACCCCAGGGAATACTCATGGGGCCATCACCAACTGACATTTTGAGTCTGGGTGTCTGGTCCCTTCTCTGATCTCAGTTTCCCCATCTGTGGAATGGGGAGAGAGAGGCAGATGGAATAAGTTCCTTTGGGTTCTTGTGCTGGCGTATGGTCTGGACTGGTCTTCCCTGGGGACGGACTCTTCTCCAATCTTCAGCTGGCCAGGGGCCCAGATCTCCCCAGCCGGACCTTGACCTACCACTTAACACTGGGCAACTGTGGGCAAGTCACTCACTTATCACCCCCAGCAGCAGGGAGGAGAGTCTCAGCCTGCAGGGGTCTGGGAAGGGCACCGTGGGACTCCCCACACTCTGCAGACAGTCGAGGGAGGCTGGTGTAAGGGTTCCCTGGAACAGGGCTGTGAACCGGACAGGAGTCAGCTTATAGTTCAACTGCAGTGGTTTTGTGGAAAAGGCCTTGGGGACCCCCTCCTTTCTTGCCTTCCCCGTAGACACTCACCAGGTCCTGTCTCTTGAATTCCTAAGTATCTACCCTTGGACTGCTCCACCCCACCCGCATCTTCTCACCTGGGTGACCTCCATAGCCTCCTCTCTAGGCTCCAGTCCTTCAGTTTCACCTCCTCCAATCCATCCTCCTCAAAGGAGCTGGAGGGAGTATCCGCAAATTCTGATCTGATCCTCTGCCTCCCCTTAAAACCCTTCAAAGTCCAATCATCCTCCCAATGGCATCCAAGGACTTGGTGACCAGGCCTGATCCCCTGTCCTGCCTCCTCCCAGCAGCGCACACCCCTCGACAGTGTGGCTGCTTTCTAATCTTTCTGCAGTCCTCCCTCCCCTCACCCTCTCCCTCTCCGCATTCGCATTCAAGCACCATTCATGTGGCCAGCACACGCTCCCTGGAGCCCCGCAGTGGCCAGGCCTGGGCTGGTGGGTGCAGTGGGTGCCAAGGCATCAGAAGTGACCCAGACCCAGTTGTGTCCTTCCACCCCACCCCCACATTCCTCCTTCCCTAGCCCCCTACCCTCTACACCCCTGTGAATGCCTATGCTCCTTTAAGGGCTGCCATTCTATGGCCATTTTAGGAGAGCCAGATCAGGCCGATGTTGGCCCAGTGAGGGCTGTGGGCTCTCTGCTCCCCTCTGAGGCTCAGGACCAGGCTCTAGGGGCTCCTGACTCTCAGCTCTTTGACCCTGCCGGCCTCCAGTCCCCCACATCAACCCGTGCCCTCTCCAGAACTTGGAACCCTGGCCTTACTCTGTGGAAGGGGCTGTGCAAGTGCCTGTCTGCCCAGAGCCTGTGAGTCTCCCGAGGGCAGGGCCCCATGGCCTGGCACAGAGCACACTTTCTGTGAGTGAGAGCTGAATGGCAGGTCTGTCTCCCCCCCCCACTCCCAGCCATAGCATCGCGACCTCCCAGGTCCCCAAATGCCCCCTACCCCACTGGCCTCCCAAACTGCAACTCCAACCCCATCTCTTAGGAACAAGACCCCAACATCCACCCCTCCTGCTGCATGTGTCTGTGTCCCCCATTGGTGATGATCTCAGGTTCCCAGGAGAATGCTTGACAAGGGGTCAGTGCCCCTCATAGAGTAGCTCGAGCTGCCAGCTTCCTTTATCCTCCCTCCTACCTAGGGACACACGAGGAATGAAGAATTATACCCGTGGGAAAACCAAAGGCCGGAGGATCCAATTCAGCTTGGAGCTCGCTGCTGGCCTATTGCCTTCTCATCCCTCCTCCATTCCTGAGCTTACCTTCCCCAGCCCTTCTCAAATGCGCTATTTCAAGGGGCTTTTCTCTCCCCATGCCCCTGAGCCCTCACCCATGTCTTCCATCAGATGTCTGGGAGGCCCTGTTGGCCTGTAAGAGCTGAATTGGATCGTTGGGCCCTGGGGCTCTAGGGTCTGGAATCTGGCTCTGATGGGGTCATTTTGACTGTTCTATCTTTTCCATCCCCTTGTTACAGGGTGTGACCAGAATCAATCAGAGATGGCAGAGAGGACCAGTCCAATCCCTGCTTTATAGTGATGGGGGACAGGAAAGGGCATGTATTGCCCAGAGTTATTTAGCTAGAATCTGAGTGGAGGCTGAGCCAAGGTGTCTTGCCCTCCTCACCATGCTGCCAGTTTGGCAGTCAAGTCTGAGTCCTTAGCATGCCCTACCTGTGCTAGGGTCTTGGCATTAGAAAAAAGGGTTAGAAATGGTCGGTAGGTGCAGGATGGCGAAGTGATGGGCTGAGAAGCATTTGGAGTTGCTGTGGGACACCGTCCTCTGCTTCAGAACTGCAGGGCTAACCCAGAGCCACAAGGCTAAACTCCCAACTTCTGACAGGGCCTTCTAGAACCTGTGGTCCCGGCCCCATCCCCACTGCAGCACCATCTTCAGTTGTCTCTTCTCATGCTCTGACAACATGGGCCTGGTTTCCTTCCTCTCACTGCAGGGCCTTTGCATGTGCTGTTCCCTCTCTCTGTAGCCCCACTCCTACAAATTAATGTCTACCCAACCTCCTGGGGCTAGGTCAAATGTCACATCCTATCTTTTCCTGATTCCCAAGACCAGCCTGGGCCTCCACCTACCAGCCCCATAACTCTTCATAGCCCTGTCCGAGGTATAATTCCACCACTCTTTGCACAGTGGTTTGAATCCTTTTTCTTCCTCTAGACTCTAAGTTCTCTGATATGTATTCTCCACATTCGGCACAGTGCCAGGTGGGGAGTAAGCCCTTGATAAATGTGGAAAGCGGGGTGCCTGGGTGGCTCAGTTGGTTAACTGTCTGCCTTCAGCTCAGGTCATGATCCCAAGGTCTTGAGATCAAGCCCTGAGTTGGGCTCCCTGCTCAGCGGGGGAGTCTGTTTCTCCCTCTCCCTGTGCCCTTTCCCCTGCTTGTGCTCTCTTTCTCTCAAATAAATAGATAAATAAAATCTTATAAAAAATTTAAAAAAAACAAACATGTTTGTGGAAAGAATGAAAAACAACAGCTCTCAGTTAAAATCATGGAACTTCACACCAAACCTTGGTTTCCTCCTTTTCTAAAATGGGAATGATAACACCAGGATCAGTGCGAGGGTGAGCTAGTAAATGAGGACTCCCGCCACATAGTCAGTTAAGAATAAGGAGGAGGCCAGAGATTGGAGTGGGCAGTGGGTAGTTGAAGAAGGCTGTTCAGGGGTGGAAGGACTTTAGAGCTAGATGGATTGTGCCAGCCAAGTAGTAAGGATCTGGGGGAAAAGACTGGAGGTGGGGAGCTGGGATGTGAGACGCATTGAGACAGCTTGGCTGGGTGGGGCCATTCTTTGAATCTTGGGTGACCCTATTTATTTTTCAGCCTGACCCAGGATGCCCGGGGTTGACTAAGAAGGCAGGCAGGAAAAGCCCACTACCTCCTGGGACCCCATGTAGGTCTCTTGGCCCCAGGCTGGACCTGCCTTGGTGATGGGGTCTGGGACACTGCCAGGGTCTCCCCCACTGGCCTACGCATAGAGCTAAAAATAGCAGAGGAGCCCTGGGCAGGCATCTGCAGGGGCACTGACCCAGCCCTCGTGGCAGGAAGCAGCCAACCCCCAGCTTCTGGGGAAGGATCTCCTTCCTGAAGCTGCCCACACTGGCCCACCCCCAGCCTCTGGCCCCTAGGCCCCAGATGCTGCTGTCTGGCAGTGGGGAGTGATTCCTCTAAGTGGGCCTGTTCATTACTCATGCGTCGCCTCTCTGTAAAGCCTGCTGGGAGCCAGAGGTGACAATAGGTCCAGGCCACCAGCACAGGGGCTGGATACAAGGGGGTCCCAAAGAGACCTCTGTACCTGCCTGCCTCTGTGGAGAACTCGTGGATAGAAGCCTGAGGCCTGGAGCTGTGGAAGGAAAATAAGTGAGTTACGTTTATGGCCCCTCTGGGCAACTTAGGGAGAAAGTTGGGGCTCAGAGACGGTGTGCTACTTATCTGAGGTTGCACAGCAAAGTTGGGGGCATAAATTCCCAAGCATAGACACAAAGGCTGCATGGCTCCCAGAACAGTAAAGTGGGAGAAACGGACTGGAACTGTTGCTCTGCTTGGAGGTCAGGCACTCCGGGGAAAGGCTGTTTGTCTCTGTTTGACTTCCCTGGGGTCCACCTGGAGGCCCTGGGAAGACTCCTCAGGAGGTGTGTTGAGCCAGAGCAGGCAACAGCCGTGAGCTCATCTCCCCGGAGGCCCCCAGGAAGTCTGGTACAAAGGCAGAGGAGAAATGGTGGGGAAAGGAGGGAACAGGAAGACAGTAAGGGCCTTTGGGATAGGCCATAAAGCCAAGCTCAGGTGCGGGGAAAGAAAATGACATTTGCTGAATACCTACTGTGTTGGGTCATTCATGTGCATTCTTCTTCCTCTTTTTTTTTTTTTTTTTTAATATTGTGTTTGTTTATTTGAGAGAGAGAGAGAGAGAGCAGGAGGAAGAGGGAGAATCTCAAGCAGACTCTGCACTGAGCACAGAGCCTGATGTGGACTCAGTTCCACAACCCTGAGAGCATGACCTGAGCCAAAGCCAAGAGTCGGACGGTAACCCACTGAGACGCCCAGGCGCCCCTCTTTTTTTTTTTCTAAGATGTATTGATTTATTTTAGAAAGATAGCGTGTGGTAGCAGGGAGGAGGGGAAGAGGGAGAGAGAGTCTTAAACAGACAACTCACTGAGCAGGGATTCTGATGCAGGGCTTGATCTCATGACCCCTGAGATCACGACCTGAGCCAAAACCAAAAGCAGACCACTCAATGGACTGTGCCACTCAGGTGCTCCTGTGTGCATTCTTCTTCCTTTTTTGTTTTTTAAAGATTTTTTTACTTATTTATTTGAAAGACAGAGACCACAAGTAGGCAGAGAGGCAGGCAGAGAGAGAGAAGGAAGCAGGTTCCCTGCTGAGCAGAGACCCCAATGCAGGGCTTGATCCCAGGACCCTGAGACCATGACCAAGGACCCTGGGATCATGACCTGAGCCGAAGGCAGAGGCTTTAACCCACTGAAACACCCAGGTGACCCTGTGAGCATTATTCTTTACGAATTCTTCACCAGCCTCCTTGGGGGCTGAGTATTTTTACTCCCATTGTACAGAGGAGGACACTGAGGCTGGAAGTGGCACCAGGTATCACCACAGTGTGGACTCTGCAGGGCACCTTGATGGGGTGGGGGCACCAAAGTTTGGCTCTCCCTGGACTCACATCACAGCCAGAGCGAAGCCTGGATTTCTCCTATTTCCAGCTCCGGTCAGCAGGGGGAGGCTGTGCTGCATCTGGCTGCAGGAATTAGGAGCAGAGATTGGGACTGGCTTTGCTAGGAGAGGAGAGGAGGCTCCTTTCAAAAGCTTCTGGATTCTGGAAGACCTTAGCCATGCCTCTGTGATGGCTGAGAGATGGGGAGGACTTCTGCCTGGATTCGCTAAGTGGCAAGGCAGCTCTTTTGCTGCCCAAGAACAGTCAAAACACATCAATTCAAGGCTCCTATAGCTTCTCTTTCCTCAAATACACCCATCCTTCCCTATTTTCCACTGCCATGTCTTCGCAGATGCTCTTCTCTTGGCATGGGATGCCCTTTTGGTTCCTTTCTGCCTGACCAACTCCTACTCATCCTTCAATACCTGGCTTCAATGCCACCTTCTCCAGAAGCTTTCCTGGACTTCCTCCCTCCCCCAAACTCCATCTTCTCTCCTGTTCTTTCATGCTTTTAAGGGCAGGACTGTGTCTAAATCATCTGTGTGTCCCCAGTATCTAGCATAGGATGGGACACATAATAGATGCTTAGTAAACAACTGGGCAACATCCCTCTGTGGAGGTTGGAGAGTGAGGGTCTGTCTGGGGTGGAAGTAGGTGTGGGGGACACAGAAGATGAAATGCTTATGCATCAGGCCTGTTCAGGATCAGGCTGACAGGGAGCCTTAGGGGTGAACTTAAACTTTATTTCTCAGGGGCATCATGAAGTTCCAGGGAGATCTTGGGTGTGAATTAATTCTGTAAACTGTAGTGTGCTGTCCCTGGTAGGTCTTTGTACCTCTCAACTTTGCCTTGTTCCCCTGATGAGGGTGGAGAGAAAGGTCAAAGAATGAGGGAGGGGGCAGAGCAGGGCTGGTGAGGGTGGGGTGGAAGGAGTGCAGCCTCTGCCGTTGCCCCAGCTCTCAGAGGCAAGGAGTGGGTGGGATTCTGAGCGCTAAGGGCTGGCTTGGGACTCCTTCTCCTATGGGATCTAACACCGTATCAGAGTTCGGCATGGCCCCAGAGATGATGTATGCCAATGTCCTTCCAAGGAAGGGTAAACTGAAGCCCAAGAGAGGCAGGCATTTGCCCAAGGTCACACAGCAGGAGTGGGAGGCCATCCTATGAGCCCTGTCCTCCAGCATGACAGGTGTCCTCATCCTGGGCTCAGATCCGGACAGCTGTTTCCCTGATCCCTCCTCCTGGCCTCGCAGTCTCGGGCGCCCAGCACGCAGTGCCCCACACCCCAGCCTGCCCCTAGGCTTAGCCGCCAACAAGCATTGCGCGCCCCTTGGATGGCACGGTCCGGACAGCTCCCGACTGCCCTTCTCCTTGACTCACCTCCAGCCGGGGAGGGCCGGGATCAACCGCGGCTGACAAGGCGCCGCCCGCACCGCCCCGGCTGCGCCACCGCCCCGGACTGTTCCGGCGCGGCGAGGCCGCCCTCCTTGGCACCCCCGGGTGGGGCAGGTCGAGCCCGGTGCGCTATCCCTTTAAGCCCGGGCGAGATGGGAGCTGTCAGCGACAACCGAGGCTAGAGCGGGACGTCGCCACCCGCCAGGCCAGAGGCAGGAGCCGCGGAGCGAGCGGAGAGCGGAGGTGGCGGCGGAGCCGGGCGCGGCAGGTCCCCTCGCCGCCCGCTGAGCTCTCCAACTCTGGGCCCGGCAAGGCGGGCGGCGCCCAGTGCAATGCGGAGAATGTGAGAGGCAGCGCAGGGCGGGCGGTGGGGAGGAGGGGGCGCGAGAGAGGGCGGCGGCAGGATAGACGGAGAGACAGCGGGAGAGAGAAAGGACAGGGAACAGGGAGCAGGTGGAAGAAAACAGAAGAGATAAAAGGAGAGGCAAGGACAGGAAAGGGGGGGCAGAAAGGGGTGAGAGAACACGCGGCACGGGCGGCGGCGCAGGCGAGGAGGAGGGGGCCGGCTTCTTCGGGTGGGAGCGCCGGAAGCCGGAGTTGGGCGCCCCGGCCGGGGTTCGGGAGGCGAGTGCGGCCGGGCCGGACATGGTGGGGGAGCGGGGAAGCCGGAGGGGCCCCCTCTGGAAGCGACGGGGGACCTGAGGCGGGCCCGCCGGGAAAGGGACGCAGGGCCAGTCCATAGGCCCCGCGGGCCGCGCTCCGGGGTCTCCGGCGGGCCGGGGCAAGGGGGCCTTTGTGAGCGCCCCAGGAGTGCGGAGCCGGGTGTGCGGCGGCGGGGATGTGTGCGCGCCCGGGGCTGCGCGTGTGTGTGCGAGTGTGAGCGCCCGGGTGGGTGGGAGCGCGCGTTAGGGATTCTGCTGGCATCGCAGCGTGGAGAGCAGGAGGCAGGAGTGGGGCGCGCAGGGGAGCGCGGGGCCCTCCCGCGCACACGCACACGCCGCGCGCGCACACACATACACACACGCACACGCCCTCCTTGCCTCGCTCGCTGCCGCTGCCACCATCTCGGAGCCGAGCCCTGCGGAGCGGGAACCCGAGCCGGAGCGGGAACCGGAGTGGAGCAGAGCCGAGCCGGGGAATGCGGGCCCGGAGCGGAGCGGCGCGCAAAGTGCGCGCCCGGGACGGTGAGTGCGGCCAGGCTGGGACGCTGCTGCTGGGCCGGGGCAGCCGGGGCGCAGGCCGGGGAGCTGGGGTGTCTGCCCGCCGGCAGCGCCGCGTGCGCGGCCTCTGATTGGGCGGGAGCCTCGGGGGCAGTGGGTGGGGGTGGGGTGTGGGGTGCGCGCCCATGGGGGGCGTGCACGCGCGGAGATGGATGGGGCGAGCTCGGCACCCCAGTTCGTGACCGCGCTCCCGCCCGCTGCGCGGCCCCGCCTAACCCTCGCCTGCTGCCGGAACCCTGGCGACTTGGAGCAACTTTGTGTGTGGGGGGAGAGGAGATGGAGGCGTTTTAATGGTGGAATTCCGGCCTTGCCTTCCTGAGGAGAGAACGCGAGGGAGGAATGGGACGGGGGCGCCGGCTGTGCCACCCGGCAGGCCAAGGGGTGCGTCTCCACCACCCCATCGGCACAGCCGCCGGTTCTCTGGGACACCAGTCCCTTACCCTGGCGCCGCGCTGGAGCCGCTCCCGGCGCTGGACTCCTGTTACTCCTCCAGGGTCCGGCGGGACCGCGCGGCGACAGCTTCCAGGCCCTGGGGCCGCAAGGTCGTCTTTGCAGCCAGGCTGAGGACACAGGGCTTGAGGTGGGAAGTGGGGAGACGTGCCTGTGTGTACATGTGTGTGCCCGCGCCTTCTGCTGCGTGGGACAGGCGGCTGAAAGAAGGGAACTGCCAGATAGGGGCATCGCGTTAGACCTGGCCCCCAGGAGCTCCCAAGAGGCCAGGGATTGAAAGGGGAACCTCTAGGTCCCTGGCCTGGTGCACCCCACCGCCCCCATGCCTGTTTTGCTTGGAGCCATGCTTCTGTGTGCTCTACCATGTGTCAGGGCTGTGCCTGGGTTGTACACCTCCCCACCCCACTCCTGTTCCTGAGTCTCCTTCCACACTCCTGTCCCGCCCATTGCTGGCAGCCTCAGGGAACTTCCCAGGCCCCCCCCCAAATGGCAATCCTGCCCCTGGATAGGATGGATGAGGGGAAGTAGCCTTAGGTGGTGCCCCTGAGATGGAGGGACCATGTCCCCTCCAGAGAGAGACCCAAGGAAAGGTCAGAGGTCAGGACTTCCCCTATACAAATCCTCCTTGCTGCCAGGGCAGGTTTTTCCTCCTCTAGGAAGTCTTTCCTGGTTGCTCCTTGAATCTGTCCTCTGGGCTCGGGTTTCTGGGTTGGAGCAGCTGGGTTCCCCAGCAGTCCTTGTTCCTGTGCTCTCTCCTGGCACTCAGTGTTAGCCCGTGGGGGTCAGAAGTCTTGGTTCTCTGCCTATGCGTTATGCAGGATCTACTTGGCTCTCGGGGATGGCAATATTTTGTTTGACCAACCTTCAGGCTTAAACCTTGCTTCCACTTCCTTATCCTTCCCGAGTCTTGTCAGCTACCTGGTGAGAGTGCAAGGCCCATGGACACAAGGCCACTCTATTTCACAGACGGCGGTTTTGAGACAGAGATGGAACTAGGAGAACTCCAGGCTCCAGGCAGCCCCTTTCCACTGGGAAGGTAGCCTTTCATCCTAGTCTTGGTGAGATGGGGAGGGACTCTGGCTATCTGCTTCTGGAGAGTCTCCTGGGGCCGCTGTCCTGCTGCCTGGGACCAGCACCCTCCCCAAATGGGCAGGAAGGTGGGCACAGCCACTCTCAGCCTTGTCCCCCTGGCTTGGCTTCTGGCACCTCTTGTCCCCAGCTTCATTAAGTTTTGCTTCTTAGATTTGGGGTTGGAGTCTACCTGGGCTCCGCCTCGTGGTTTGCAAACCGGCTTCCTACAATCCTCCAATCCTCCGCACTGGGATGTCTGCATTGTTCTGGGGATCAAAGGTTTCCCCACCCCCAGCCTGGCCCTGTAGGCTAGGTCCTGGCATTGCCCTCTTGTGTGGGCCCTGGAATCCTTCCCACTCTCCTGAGATCTGCATCCTAGAGCCCCATCTGGCCCAGAGAGCTCACCTCAGGGAGGCTTCCTCACAGACATCTAAATGTGCACTGGTGGGAATGGACTCTGGGGGCTGTTGGGACCACTTCCTACCCTGGTGGCCCACCTGAGGAACAGGAAACTAGACTAGCTCTCAGCCCCAGGCAGGCTTCTGTGAGCCCTCTCCCCATGTTGACCTGGTGGCAGCCTGGACTCATCCCCAGGGCCACTTTGGTCCTTAGAGGCCTCTGGGGCAGGGAGAGCTGTTGCCCAGCAGTGGCCAAAGCTCCTCCTGAGGTTGGGGTGCTCTTGTGTTCTGTGGTGGCTGCTCAGCCTCTTTACTGGTTTCATGTTCCAGTAGCCCTGCTCTCACTCAGTGGCCTTTCTTACCCATCGTTTCTCTTTTCTCTCTCTCTTCCCCCTTCTCCATCCCCTTGTGGCTCCCTGAGCTCTCCGCTTTCCTGTGTGTCGACTGATGCTCTGGTTGACACCCAGGTGGCTAGAGCGTGGCCTGGTGCCTACTTGGTGCCACCCCTGCCACACAGGTCCACTTTAATCCCTGCCCAGCTTTTTCTGGCCCCTTCCCACCGCAGGACTCCAGCAGGCTGAGCCTGCCATTTGGGGTCTCGAGCCATGGCGAGGGAGGAGGAGGGTACCTCTTTGGCCCTAGGTCTGTGCTGTCAGGGGTGTGAATCCCAGCCAGGTGCCCCTAGCTTTAGGAAGAGCTACTCCCCATCAGACCTCTGACCAGTGGGACCCCTTCTTTCCCTCTCCAGCCAGTCTCTGACTCTGCTGTGGGTGTGTTTTAAATTAGAAAAGTGTCATATTCTAACAAATTCTGTGATAAGTTGTTGGGTGGGCTGGGCCTTGGGGTGATTTGAGTCGGGGGAAGTTTATCCCTGACTATTCAGGCCTCGTTTGGGGGGAACTGGGGGCCACGCTGGCCAACCAGAGTCTCCTCCACGGGTTTCTGGGGCTTGCACATCTGCTCCCGAGAACCATGACTTGGCCTTGCTCCTCATTGCCTAGAATTCTCCAGTAAGGGGCTTGCTCCACATTTGGGGTCCTCTCTTGGTTTGAGGCCTGGGCTGAGTCCTGGGGATTCCAGTGACAAGCCTGAGTCCCTCCCTGGGTGGGTTCTGGAAGGGGACACAGGTATCCACCCTGGGTATGAGGCCGAGTGGGCTGGGCAGCTGCAGAGGGACGTGAGACAGGGTTTCAGGTGGACTGGAGGCTGGTGTGTTTTGACCTGCTCAGATGTTTCTGGCACTTGGTAGAAGCCCTGTGAATATGCTGAATGCATAAGTGAATGGAGAGCACGAACAAGGGAGGGCTTTCCAGGCAGATGGCACGGTGTTAGGGAAGGCATGGCAGTGGGAAGCACCAGGCATGGGTGGAGCATGTTTGCAAGGGAGTAGCTCATGCCGGGGCACAGCCGACCCGGAGCAGGTTGGCACAAGACCCAGGAGGGTCTGGAGTGCCCAGCTGAGAGTGTGGGCTGATTCCACATTTAGGGGCTGCGGGGTGGAAGTTCTGGAGGGACGGGCGAGGGGATCTGCAGTTTCAACAGCTCCCTCTGGTGGTTGTGGGAGGGGTTGGCCAGGGGAGCCGGAGGCGGGTCGAGGTCCTGAGGCTGCCAAAGGAATCCAGGCTGGTGGTGAGGGCAACAGGATGGTTTTCCAACCCAGGAATGTGGAGAGATTCCACCTGGGCGAGGAGCCTTGTGGGGCGGAGGATGCCATCCATCCCGAGTTGGGCAGGGCCTCGGGGATATCACGGGTCCCACCACTTGGGCAGAGGGAGGTGGCGGGTGTCAGAGACTCACAAATACTGGCCCTCCCACTGGGTGTGCTTGAGCAGTTCCCCTGATCCCTCCCACCTCTGTGTCTAGGTCTGCAAAACGGATAAGTTTGTCTCCCCAGAGACATGGGGTGGGTTTGGGTGGAAATCTGTGACTGTGGAAGTGGGCTACAAAGAGAAGGGGTAGAGTGCTTGTCACACTTCTCTTGGACAGAGGAAGAGTTGGAGGACCAGGGACGGGTGGTGGCTTGAATGAGGTCACAGGACAAGCTGGGGGCAGGGTGTTCCTGCTTGGGGTTTTCCTGGCTGGGTCTTTGGTCTGCGGGGCAGGGGCGGGTGGCATGCCCAGGGCTTCGAGGCCTCTGCAGAGGACGTCCTCAGGCAGTGGCTTCTGCAGTCCAGCTGTCAGGGAGCATATGGGGCCATATGGCCCCATCAGGGGAGACGCCAGCCACTGAAGGAGAAGGAGCGGCTGCCATCCTGGCTTTCTGGATCTACGTGGGCACTGCTAGCCGTTGGGGTCGGGGCGGGAGGAGGCCAGAATGGAGCCTTGGTGTCCAGGTTGGTTTGGACATGAAGCTTGGGTCTTGGCAGATGGTCCCTTTCCAACACCCATCTGCCAGAGTGGCCAGACAGGCGGCTTCAGGCCCAGGCCTGATCCAATTAGGCCCAGGCCAGCTGTGCCAGGTGCCCTCCACGCTCCCCCCCCCCTCAGATGGCCTGGCGGTGCACAGGCCGTGGGTGCTACAGGGCATCTGATGTTGGGGCTTCAGGGCTCAGGGGAGTATGTGTGTGTGACACGCGGCCTTGCCCTGGGCATGGGTTCTGTAGCTCTAAGATTTGGGGGGTGTGGAAACGGGTCCCTCGAATCAGCCTGGGGTGGTCAAAAGGGTGTGGGAGTGGATGGTGTCTGGATCTGGGTCTGAATCCTGGCTCAGCTGCTTCCAGGCTGGGTGACTTCAGGCAAGGCCTTTCACTTTTCTGAGCTTCGGTTTCCTCATCCGTACCACGAAAGAGTGATATCCCTGCCTCGTCGGGGTGTCATGGGTGTACTTTGAAGTGACATGAGGAAGGCAGGCACTGGCCTGATGTGTACAAGAATCTCAGGGAATGTTGGTTCATTTTTGTTCTCTGCTGGGAGAGGGAAATGAGGCCTCTCAAAGTATCCATATCTAGACTAAAGTAGAGAGAAACCTTATTATTACTATTTTCCAGAACAAAATCTGCTTTACAGCTTTCTGTAAGTTTTTCTACTCCTTCCCTCCTCTAGACCTCATGGCAGTTCTGCAAAGGAGGCAGAGAGCCTGCCCCGTTTGAGGAAACCGGGAAGGGATTCTCAGAGTTGCACAGCATGCTGGGTGCACCCTTGGTTCCGACAATTGCTCCATGGGTTTTCTTCCCAAACCTTGGGGGTAGAGACTGTGGAGAAGTTGGTCTGTCTTCGATAAGGCCTGTCTAGATCAAGCTTGGGAGTCCTAAAGTTTCCCCACCCAGCCCTGTCTTTGTTACAGATACAGGGATAGGCTGTCATGGTGACAAGCAGTCGGTCCCAGCTGGGGTGGGTATGGGTGACCCTCAATGGGGCAGCACATACACCCTCTGCTCTGCTGGCCGGGTGGAAGTGGAGGTGGGGACTGGGAGGAGGGAGGAGGGGGCCTTCACCTCCTGGTGAAGCCTAGGCCAGCAGGGCTCTGCCTTTTGGGGAGGGTGGAGAGGGTGGGGAGGGCACTGGGCTCTGCCCCTGACCAGCTGTGTGACCTTGGCCAGGTCAGCGTCTGGGCCCTCTTTGAGCCTCAGCTTCCCTCTTTGTAAATGGGAGAGAATTACCTCTGTGCCCGCCTCACAAGGCTGTTTTCGAGGCTCAACTCTAAATACCTATTTTTATTTTTATTTTTTAAAAAGTTTTCTTTTGGGGCGCCTGGGTGGCTCAGTGGGTTAAAGCCTCTGCTTTCGGCTCAGGTCATGATCCCAGGGTCCTGGGATCGAGCCCCGCATCGGGCTCTCTGCTTGGCGGGGAGCCTGCTTCCTCCTCTCTCTCTCTGCCTGCCTCTCTGCCTACTTGTGATCTCTGTCTGTCAAATGAAATGAATAAAATCTTAAAAAAAAAAAAAGTTTTCTTTTTTTTTTTTTTAAGATTTTATTTATTTATGTGACAGAGAGAGACATCCTGGGATCATGACCTGAGCTGAAGGCAGACACTTAATGACGAAGCCACCCAGGTGCCCCGAAATACCCATTTTTATTTTTATTTTTTAAGTTTTTATTTATTTGATAGAGAGAGACACAGTGAGAGCGGGGAACACAAGCAGGGGGTGTGTCCCTCCGAGCTGGGAGCCCGATGCAGGGCTCAATCCCAGGACCTCGGGATCTTGACCTGAGCTGAAGGCAGACGCTTAAAGACTGAGCCCCTCAGGCACCCCTCAAAATACCTATTTTTATACGGACATGCTGTTCCACAGCTGCGAGTCCAGGAGTCCCCAGTCCTGCAGCTGCTGGTCCTGGGATCATTCAGCAATTCACTTTTGGGGTGCTTCTTCTGGGCCTGGCTGTGCTAGCCGCTCTGGGGACAGAGATGAGCCACCCCAGACCCTGGCCTGTTGGGGTGTGCAGCCTGCACTCAGTAGCAAACTTGCACTCAGTAGTTCTTAACGGTCTCCCAAGCCCACGCTGGCTGTGGCCCTCCAGCGCTCCCTGTTGCCTTCAGTCCGGCAACTGGACTCCTCAGTGCCTTGCATGGGGTTCGAGCCTCTGCTCCAGCCATCTCCCTCTGGTCCCCTGTGTGCCCTCAGGTGCCAGCCAAATGCCACTCACTGTCCCTTTCACACCTGTTGTGGCTTTTTTCTTCCTCCGGGGTCTGGCCGTGCTGTCCCCACCACCTGGTGCCTTCTTCCGCCTCTGCCCTTGTGGTTCCCTGCCACTGTTTAATACTAGGCCCACGTGCAGTATTTCAAGTCCCCAGCTAGAAGTAGCTGCTTTTTCCTCAGGACTGTGCACCTACTGTGTGCAAGGCCTAGTGTATGGGTGGCCTGTGAACTATGGTGGTTTATCTCTCTAGGATACCTTGGTGGTAGGGACCAGGTTTTTCCATCCTGGGTACCTGCCATGTCCAGGCACCTGGGGCCAGACGGGCTCAGAGACATGAGGGGAAGCCCCCAGGGCCCCTGTGGCCAGTGCCACTTCCTCCTGCCTCTTAAGCCTGGGGATGTGGGCGAGGCCTGGAACGTCTACTTGAAAAGCCCCCGAGTTATGGATGGCTTTTCTGCTGAGGTGCTCACCACAGACAGGGACTTCCTTGCTCCTGGAGGCTCCACCAGGCTGCGGCTGGGGTGCCTAGTCATTGGCTGCACATAACTAGCTCCAGGGAGTTGCATGGCATTGGCAATTAGTGACTGATTATTTGGGGTACTGATAATTCTTCCATTATCGATTGGTGGAGAGGGCCTAGCCAGTGTTGGTGTGGGTCAGCCGGGCCTGGCTGGGAGACTGCGACCATGACCACTGACTTCCTGACCGGGAAGCTCCAGAAACAGGAGTCAGAGGAAAGGAGGTGTAGGCCACACTGTCTTAGATTGGAGCTGCCAGGGCTGAGATAGAGGGTTGGGGAGAAGGGGAGACTGGGGTGAGCAGGGAGCTTTTGCTCCCTTCTGCCTCCCTCTGTCCCCAGCTTCTATGTTCTGCCTCCGGAACATAGGAGGCAGACTCCGATCCCAGTCTCAACTGGCCCTGGGTCTCAGCTTTCCCATCTGTTAAATGGGGATCTCAGTCTTTGGGTAACACTGTGCTTTTGAGTGAGACAGCCTGGCCGTCACTGACTTGTCCTCATTTGTGCTGAATGGGTGAGGGCGTTCTGAGGCTTGGAGAGTGTGGTGGCCCCTTGGCGATGGGAGCCAGCATCACAGTCCTCAGCCCAGGGCTACTCAGCAGAAGGGACAGTGAGCTGGTGGGTGGGAGGGACGGGCTGCTTGGAAGACTACAGTTGTCTCTCTCAAGTGCTCTGTCTGGCTCCTGAATGTGCTAAGGCTTCTCAATGTGGAGTCAGGACTCAGTGGAACTTGTGCAAAAGCGATTTCTAGGGAAACCACATAAAGGAACCAGCGTGGGGGGCAGGGAGGAAGGATGTTTAACCTACTTGAGAGACCTAGCTGCCTTTCAGGTTCGCCAGGAGCACAGGGCATGTGTGTGGGGCTCCTGGCTCACATCACCAAGGCCTTTTTTTTTTAAACTTTTCTTAGGAACATTTCCAAACATGCAGAAAGGTAGAGAGACTAGAATAGGAAACCTTATATAGTCTCACCTAGATTTAACAATTGTTGACATTTTGCCACATTTTGCCTTATCTTTATTCCCCCAGAGTATTTTAAAGTAAATTATAGACATCATGCCGTTTCACCCCTAAATATTTCAGCATTGGTCTCTGAAAGATATGAGAAAATTTCTGTTTAACCTCAAGTGGTCATATATTCCTTTTCGTTTTATCCTTGAGAGATGAGGATGCTGTCAGATGAGGGACTGAACCCTGAGAGGTGGCCTGACATGTCCAAGGTCGCAGAGCAAAGATGGGTAAGGGAGGAGAGGCGGGACCTAGGAGGTGGCCACAGGTGTGTCAGCCTGGGACTGGCAGCGTCGCCAGGGGGAGGGGGAGGGCATTGGTGGTCCAGAGCTGGGCAGGTGGCTGCAGCAGGATCCCCATCTTTGGGGGAAGGGGTTCCTCTGGCTCAGGCTGGGGGTTCTGCCTGCAAACAGGAAGTGACTGTCTTTTAGGTTAATCTGCTCTCTTCCTTTTGTTTGCTGCGGGATTAATCAGGAACTGCAGCGTCAGGGAAACCTAAAACAACGTCTTGTTTATTGTTTAATTTAGGAGAATGTTATCAGGCTCTGGCCATACAAGTGAGGGGAGTTTCTGCTGGCACAAGAAACAGGGCTTCCCCCCACTATCCAGCTTGGGGGGAACAGTGGGGAAGGCAAGGGGAGGTCTTGCCTGATAAGAGGGTTTAGGATCCCAGTCTGGGCTCTCATTGGGGGCGGGGGGATCTGCGTATCAGGGGCTTGGGGCCGAGCCTGAGATCTGGGCTGGGCTGAAGACTGTACCTTCAGAACAGATGGAAGTGAGGCACCAGAAGGGTGAGCTTCTGGCGTGACTGTGTGCTGGAAAGAGGGAGAGCCCTGGATGCTTGTAGCCATACTGAGGAGCTGTCCTTCTCTCTCCTGCTCTCCTATCTGAGCCCAGTCCTTCCCTGGGGAGACTCTTATAAACCGTGTCTTCTGCCAGCTCAGGGCAGGTGCGGGCCTCCCTGGGCTTCCTTGTCTCCCTAAGGCCAGGGGATCCTGCCCCCAGCACCCACACGTGCTTGGGACTCCCTATTCGGCTGTTAATGACTTAGTATCTCTTGATTTTGCCAAGGTCACTGAGGTCCCGGGTATGGAATTGGAGAAAGTTGGAACTAGAAGGCAGCCCCAGAGATGATCTCATTTTTGTTATGGGTTTCAGGAAGGGAAACTGAGGCACAGGGCATGGTTATCCTTGTCTTAGGGCTCACAGTGAATGAAAAGCACTGTAGAGCCTTGGCAATAGTCTGGTATCTGGCTTCTCAGTCTCAGGAACCCCTGCTTCTGGGCCAGCTGGGCTTGTGGTTTAGACACACTAGTGCTCCCCAGTGTGCAAAAGGGAGAAGGCAGGCCCAGCTAGGAAAGGGCTGCCAATCATTCCTGGGGTGGGCCCAGGTTCCCCTATTAGGGCCTGCCTCCTTCTGCGTGTGTGTGTGTGTGTGTGTGTGTGTGCATGCACACACACATGCACACACTGTCACGCTCTCCTAGTTACTTATCTGGGGGAGAATGGGCGTGCAAGTTGGGAAGAAGGCTTTAATGGGGTGTCCTGAGGTCCAGCCATCCAGGGCTGAGAGTTGCCTGCTGTTCTCCTATCTTTGTCTCTGCAATGAGGAGAGCCCTGAATAGTGCCAGGCTTATTTCTTGAGGACAGGAAGTGGGGCAGGAGAGGCCCCTGGGAGAGAGGTAGCCAGAGGGAGAGCAAGAGACAGAGATATCAAAGCACTCTCTGATCCCTGGTCTGTGGTCCTATGGTGCTACCAAACTCTGCATCAAGCCTATGTATTCTTGGCAGTTGGGGAAGGAGAGGAAAACAACCCAAGCTTGCATGAAAGGCTGGATAGGGCCTGTATGATCTGGATGACGTCACCACTCCTCCTGCTATAATGAGGCAGGTAATGGGCTCCGTCTGTCCCAAGAATGAGGCAGGGGGGACAGGGTATGTGTGTCAGCCTGTCTATGGTGGGTGGAAAGGGGGCTGGGAAGGGTCAGAGGAAAGAGGGCAGGTCCTTGTTGCCCCTTCCCCTATCCCTTTCCTCTGCTCTCCCAGTGCTGGAGGGATAGGATGAGCACAGTGCCTGGAGTCCAGGGGGCAGGTGGGACAGTTCCTGCTGGAACTGAGGCAGGGCACAGAACAGTACCTTTATTAATGCACACAACTGCTCTGCATGGTGGAGATCATGGGCTCCGTTTTACAGACGAGGACACTGAGTCTTAGAGAGTCTCACAGCTGGTCAATGAGGAGCCTGGGATTTGAGGCTAGAACACCCTGGCTTTGCTGGACCACGCTGTCTTTGGGACCTGGCTTTTGCTCTCGGCTACACCTTTTACTGCTGTTCCCTGGGCCTTGGTGTTTGCCTTTGGCCAGTGGGGCCTGGGAGGCAGCTGAGGGTTGCAGCCACTGGCTGGAGGGGAGGCTGAGCTTCCACCAGGCCTGCTAGACGCTGGGGGTTCTGGTTGAGGCTTACTGCCGTTGCCAGGAGGAATCCTTTCCAGCCAAACTGAGTGAGAGGCTCCACAGCGCTGTGCTGAGGGGTTGGGCTTCTGGGTGTGTGGAGAGCCCTTCAGAGCCTCCCGCCCTCTTTGCTCCTAGCTGGTGGGTGCCTTCTGTGCATTTATGAGGTGACTGCAAGGCGGTGGGGGAGCCCGTGTGCATATATGTGGGCCATCCAGAGGCCTGGGGAGGCACGTTTGAGCACTGAGCGTGGAGTAGGGCCAGGCTGAGTTCGTTGAACACCAACTGTTGGTCACAGGACTGGGGGATTTACATACACTACTTTACTTAATCTAAGAACAACCCCATGAGAGATGGACTATCACTATTCCCGTTTAACGATAAGGGAGCTGAGACTCAGAGAGGCTGAGAGACTTGCAAAGATCACACAGCAAGTGAGTGGGGGAGCTGGCATTTGAAACTAGGTATGAGCTGGGGTCTGTGCTGCTGCTGGGAGGAGGGCAGTTAAGTTTTGGGAAGGACCTCTGGTGGCTGCTCTGTATTTGGAGAGAGGGGACCAAGGGTCAGGTGAAAGGTGGAGAGGAGAGGCCTGCTGGGGTCTAGGGCTGTATGTCCTTGGCTCTGGGTGTGTATCCTCAAACCTGCTTTAACTCCCCTTCAGGGGAGTGGTGCACATTCCTATGGTTCTTGATCAGACAAAGGCCTGGAGGTGGGACAGAAACAGGGCAGTGTGCCATGCTGACAGCATCTGGAAATGAAGGCAGAGGGGGGGCCCGGGCTGTGCAGGCCTCCAGTGCCAGCCTGGAGCCGTGGATGTTCTCCGGATTCGAGCAGGGCCAGGTCTGAAGGCTGGAGGGATGGCTGTCTGGTGGCTGGGCTGGTTAGTGGCCATGGGCCATGGGTGAAGAGGTGAGAGAGCAGAGGGCGTCCGGAGGCTTCTCCCCTCCTTGTTCTGAGCCCCTATCAGTATAGGCTGAGGGCGTGGTTCATCTTTGCTTGTCTCCGTTCTTTGCGCTCCCTTTCCCGGCCTCCCAGAGCGTGGAGTGAGAGTGGGGAGCCGGGGGTCCCTTGCCCCTCCCAAGCCCCTCCCTTGGAGGCTGTAAATATTTTATCTCCACCATCTCCGCTGCGGAAATTGCTGCTTTTAACACCTTTTTTCCCTTTTGCTTGATACAAACGAATGCTGGAAAAATTCTGTGCTGGGCGCTCACTCTGTCGCTTCTGCCTGTGCCCAGAGTCCCCTCCAAAAACTCTAATTGCTTTTAAGCTGCGATAGTTGGCAAAAGCAATTTTCTTTACATTATGGAGAAAGGGGGAAAAATCCACCACATTTTCTTCTTCCTTTTTTTTTTTTTTTTCTAACTTTTCGTTTGGAGTTCCTCCTCATGGCTGCTAAGAAGATTCTGGGAGAGAAACGGAGTAGAGAGAGATGTGGGTGGGGAAGCAGAAGCACGCTTGGAGAGGGCCTTTTGCCTTTCCGGTCCTCAGTTTCCCCATTTAGAAGGTGGTCCTATGTCCGTTCATTCATTCAGCAGACATCCTGGAGCACACCCCTCGAGGGCCAGGACTGGCTCTGTCTTTGCTGCCGCATCCCCAGCACCCAGCACAGAGTGTGACGCAGAGTACAAGCTCAATTAAGATCAGTGGACTGGATCAGCAGCCCCACTGTGAGCCAGGCGCTTTGCCAAGCCCCAGGGGTGCACCGGGATGGGTCAGAGGCAGCCACTGGCCACAGGAGCTCACTGATGGGCGAGGATCCTCCAGACAAATCTATTGCTGCATTTCTGAGACCTCATGCAGGGGGTTGCTGGCTACTTAGGATCCCAGTGCAGGGCAGGGCAGGGCAGTCGGGAAAAGCTGCCCAGGGGAGGGCCTGGGCTGCATTGTGATGAGGGGGAAGGAGTGTGGCAGGTGAACAGAGGCCAAGGAGCAGGGAATTCCAGACAGGAAAAGCATGTGCGGAGATGAGGGGTGGTGAGCACCAGAGCCGAGGGTGGGGTCTGGCCGTGGAGGAGGGGAGGCTATCGGGCTGGGCCCCGAGTTGCCTGGAAGAGCTTTCCATGGAGGTGGGGAGTTTGGACATGATCCCAAGGGTGAGGGGGAGCCCTGGAAGGGTTTGGAACTGAGGACATGTTGGGGAGATCCCTTTGGCTTCACAGCAGGGGTCGGGGAGGAGGGGCTGCCCACTGCGAGGCTGGTCCTGGTGAGCTGGTGGGAATGAGACAGGATCCAAATTCCTGGTGCTTCTCTCCTCTGCTTGTGCTGTGACAAGAGGTGCCCCGGCCTTCCCGGGGCCCTGGGGTGAGGGGGCCCCCAGGGTAGGAGTCCAGCTCATAGTCCTCTGTTGCCGGAGTCAGTCAGGTTTGCCTGGCTCTGGGTTACTCAAGACCCTTTAGGGTGTACGGAGCCCGCTGACCTCTGACCCCTCAGGTGACCTTAGAAACCATCCGCTGAGGTGGTGGAGCAGGTGGCCATTTCCCACTGCCAGGGATCGCCCAGGTTTGCCCCAGGGTTGTATAGGCAGGTGGAGAGGGCCTGGGGTTTTGAACCCAGGTCTCAGGGCCCTAGCTGGCTGCCCCCACCCCCTCTGCGGTGCTCTCCTCTGCCCCCAGCCCTCCTCTCTTCTTCTCCCCTCCCGAGCCCTGTGCTCCTTCCCTGTTTGCAGAGCGTGTGGGGCTTTTCAAAAGCATTAATGATAGAAAATAAATTGGAATCGGAGAGGAATCATCGCCGGGCATTCTCGGAGGGCCGCCTCTGCCCTCGCGTCTCTCAGCCATATTGAAGCCGGCAGCCCGACCGGAATATGAATGAGTCCGGGGCCGGCATTGCTCTTAATCTGTCGGGGAGCCCTCCCTGGCCAGACGTTGCTCTCCGGCAGCTGCGCTGTTTGCAGTGAGGCCCCAGCGGCTGCGGGGCCTCACCAGCCAGGACTGATTTCTCTGGGATGGAGTCACAGTCCACGGCTACAGACGAGGGGCAGGGGAAGCTTCGTGCCCAGTCCCCTCTCCCCCTCTCCCCTTTAGACCTGGGCTGGAGACACAGCCCCGAGGCTGGCCTGGGCTGGGTCAGGCATCAATGCATGGACTCAGGTAGGGGAGGTACCTGTGGAACTACCAGAGGCTCCTTGGGGTCTGGATTCCTCATCTGGGTATTCAGGGCCCCTTGTGAACTTAACCCACTTCATTCTCTCTCCTCCAGGAAGCCTTCCTTGATCACTGCCTGGCTCCCACTGGGTTTCCCATTTTTGAGCCTCGTGTGGCCCCTGGAATGGGGATGCAAACCTGGTGCCTGAAGGGGACAGGCAGCTGAGGAGTGGAGGGGGCTGGGTGTGATCCAGTCAGGAGGGGTAGAGATGGGCAGTGTAAAGACAGGGTGTGGGAGTCCTGTGAATGGCCGGCCAGAGCTGTCGTCTGCCCACCATCAGGGAGCTCCCGAGGGCAGGCCCTGGTCTCCCTGCTCACACAGGTGTAAGGCTCTGGGGACCTGGGGAATAACTTGGGGCAAACTGCTAGCTTAGAGCTGGGGAAACTGAGGCCCAGATAGGGGTGGTTAGGAAGGGCCCCTGTTCCGCTCTAAGCAGACTATACGTCCATGCTGGTATGACCCCCACAACAGGAGCAGGAGGTGGGGTTTTGTGCCTTGTTTTAGAGAGGAAACTGAGGCTCAGAGTGGCTGGATCTGGGACACGCTTTAGGCCTGCGTTTGAATCACTTGATTGGAGCCCTGGTGCCTCTCTCTGGCAGGATTATGGGGGCGCTGAGGCGAGTTCAGTTGCCTGAGGGGGCCAAGGTGCATTTATGCCCAGAGTGAGCTCAGCTAGGGGCAGAAAGCCCGGTATCCTGGCCCAGATCTGCCACCCACTCCCTGTGTGACCTGGGCAGTGGGCTCTCTCTGTGCCTCAGTTTCCCCAGGCCAGTCTGAGAGAGGCCCCGTGGGGGGTCAGAGTGAGTTTGGGGGCCCCCGAGAGTTCGTGGGCCCTTGGCCTGGCTGCCACCCCTGCTCAGTGTTACTGTCTGGTCCCTGGGCTCTTCGGCCCCAGGCCAGACTCATAATGAAACCTCTTGCTCCTGTCCTCTGTGGGCTCACCGTCTTGCGGGACATAGTGACGGGGCACCCAAGAAGGACCTGGGCTCTGCAGGTCCAGCTAGTAGTAAGGGGCTGTTAGGGAAGCCTGTCTGTCCCATACCCGAGGAGGGATGAGGGACTCAGGCCACAACCAAGTGGGAGGACTGTACACTCAGCTCTGTAGTCTGGAGCCTCACCCCTGCATGACCTTGGCACTTCCTTTCACACTCAGAGTGGACTCACAAGGACGCTGTGTGGTAGCCCTGAGGTGTAAGACAGGAGGAGCCAAGGCCCAGAGAGTCCAAGAATGAGACTCGGGGTTGCCATTCACCCACTGTGGCCTCGCCTGGTCCAGCCTGTGCCTGCACCCCTTGCTGATGAGGAGCTCATTCCCTCCCCAGGCAGCCCTGCCCTCTACCTGAGGGAGGTTTGAGCTCCCTCCCCCTACAGTATGCGTAAATTCCCATCTAGTTTGGTGCAGTTTCAAGGCTCACAGACTCCCAAGTCCCCTCTCCCTGGGGACCCCAGTTAGAAACTCCTGCTTTCATCATTCCCCATGTGACCTGGAGAATGTCACCAGTCCCCAGGCCGTGCTCTTTCTGCTCTGACCCCGTGAAGATGCCACTCTGTGCCCAGCTGGGGTGGAGTGTTAGGATCACCTGCTCGTTCTTTCCACAAACATGAGTCCTTGATGCCTTGTCGGTGCTAGGCCTGCGCTGGGCTCTGGGCGCAGAGGAGAGCAGGACCCACCCCTGGCCCTGGAAATCATGTCCGTCAGCACTCACTGCTTGGGGCATCAGGACAGGACAGAGGTGTTCCCACCCCAGCCTTTTGGGAGAGGCCTCTTGGAGGACACTGGGACTTGCCAGGGAGGGGCGGCATCCCTGCAAAGGAAGCAACAAGCACAGAGTTTTCCAGGCCTGTTTCTGTCTTGGTGGCAGACGGCCCAGTCTGCGGAGGGGAGGGGAGCCCTGGGAGGCACTGGGTCAGGCATGAGGCTGAGGGCCAGCTGGGGATGGGGCTCTGCTGTCTGCCACCTGCTCCTGGCCTGTCCGCAGGTCTGCTGGCTGCCTGTGCTGACATATGCACGCATGCTCACACATGCACACCCACACATGCGTGCAGTCCCACTGACTCTAACTGCAGACGTGAGCACACACACACCCTCCACAGTTCCTCCCCACAGACCTCGTGGGCTCCCCTCCTCTGTGAGCATTGCACACCTGCACACACCAGGCCCTGTTGCCTGGTGGGCCCATGGGCTCACCCATCCCCTCTCTTTATACAGAGAACCCTGTAAGATCCCAGAGCTGAGCCTCAAAGTCTCCTCCCCTCGAGTTTTATGTCAAGACCCTTTCAGGTTACCCCGCCCCCTGGGCTTCCCCTGAGCTGCAGCCTAGACTTTCCCAAGAATGTGATATCCCAGGGTTTTCTGGACACCTCGGGAAGCCTCCCATGCTAGCTGCAGAGAACCAGAGCCCTGCTCAGGGGCCAGAGGCCCTGGCGTTAGCCCCAGAGGGTCTGGATCATCTGTGTGACCTTGGGTAACCTTCTGGCCTGTTGGCCTTGGTGTTGGGGTGCAGGCATATGGGCTGCACCTTCTCCAGCATAGGTTTTCAAACTTGTTCCAGAGCCCAGGTGTCTGGGTAGGCCCCTTCCCTTCCCATCACAGCACGGCTGCTTAGATCTGCATTTTATATGAAGGTTTGGGCAGGACTTAAAGGAAAAACCCATTAACTCTTTATTGATTTTGCTTTTCTGATTACAAAAGAAAATCCAACAGTGCGTTTGTGGATAAGAGCCCATGGCAGCTCCTTCGTCCCCTCCTAAGAGGTGTTCGTTGTAACATCTGGGTATTGTCCTCCAGCCTTTTGGGCCATATACCAACAAATTGCTATTTATAAAAATAGGATCATTCTGAAATAGCATGGTACAGCTTAGTTTTTTTCATATTGTTATACATAGATATGCCTCTTTCTGTCAAATGGCTGCAGACTATGCCAGAGTAGAGATGTGCTGGATTTTATATGAACATTCCTTTATTGATAAGTACCGAGGTAATTTCTAATTTCTTGTTTACTCTTACCAGTGATGCTCTGTGAGCATCCTTGACTATTTATAAGTGAGTGTCTCTGCTATGGTTTCTATAGGAGAAGCTCCTAGAAGTAGGATTACTGGCTTATGGGGTGTGTGGGTTTAAAGCGTTTTCTGACATTGCCAAATTACCCTTCCAAAGGTTGAGCCAATTCCCCCTCCCTCCAGTGGTCTATGAGTGCTCATTTCCCTACATCCTTGCCAGCACTGGTTGTTATCAATCATTTTAATTTTTCCCAATCTGATGGGCAAAAAATGGTATCATGTCATTTTCATTTGCATTTCCCTGATTGCTAGTGAGATAGAACATCTTTTCATACATTTATTGGCCAATTGAGTTCTTCCTCTGTGGATTTCTAATTCACTGCCAATTTTCTCTTCTTTTGTCTTTTTTCTTATTGATTTGTAGCGGCTCTTTGTATATTAGTGATGTTTCCTTCCAGTGTCTCACTTGCCTTTTAGCTTGCTTATAGTGTCTCTTGATGCACAGATGTTTTACGTGTTTATATACTTGGATTTATCAAATTTTCACTTTATGGCTTCTGGGTTTAATGTCTGGCATAGAAAGCCTTCCCCCACTGCATAAGATTTCATTTCAAATAAGAATTTTATTGCTGAAAAATCTTTGCAAAGCTCCAGTTTGCAGGCTTCTCCTGCCAGCTGCAGCCCTGGCTCTGGGGGAGGGAGGGACGGCACGTCTGTCCTTTCTTTTCTGTCACTGCCTTTCCCTCCGTCTCTCTGGCTTTGGAGTCGTGGTCACTCTGTATCTCTTTGGGCCTCTGTCTCTCATGTGCTCACCCCCTCCTTTCTATGTCTCTGCTGTTTTTCTACCCCTAGCTGGTTTCCCATAGGACAGCAGTAATTAGGGACAGGTGATGGCAGTTGTGGCAGTCCTCAGTGGATTTGCAAGGCTGGCAGGTTGGCGGAGAACGTGCCCAGCCCCCCTAGCCTAGCCCCAAGTCTTGTGGGCTGATGGGGCAGGCTATGGGCCAGTTTTTTTGTTTTGTTTTGTTTTGTTTTCAGAGACACTCGTTTCCTGCTGGGAGCCTTAGGGCAGTCTCTGAGCCAAACTAAGTCTCCCTTCCCCTGGGGAGCCTTCTTAGATCTTTTTGTCACTTCCAAGGCCCCAGACCCAGCCTCTCTTTGTCCTCACTCGTCATTCCCCATCTTGCCTTCTCAGCGCTGCACGACCTGGGTTCACCTCTTGGGATCTCGGTTTCCACTTGGCTAGAATAGGTCCTGGGGGTCTGTACCAGCTGCTGAGAGGTGTGGCCCGTGTAGGATACAGCTCTGGAAGGTGTTCCCTCCTGCTCTTTCAGTACTAGCCTCCCCCACCAAAAAACCAAACACCACGGGAGGGAACTTTCCTGTTGCTGACAGAGAAACTGGGACTTAGTTCCACAAAGGCAGTGACCGATGGTTAGGGCTCACTTGTTCTCTGCTCAGGGCAGGGCCCCAGGCCCAGTGCAAGGTCTGGCTCGAGGGAAGTGCCAGGGAAGGCAGGAACAAGGTAGGAAGCTGCTGAGCCTGGGGGAGGCAGAGGGGGAAGGCAGGCAGGCATGGCATTCTGGGACCTCCTTCTGTGTAGCAAGGCACTATCCTCATGAGTCCTTATTCCTAGGGACTGGGGGTGCTCATGGGGAACACCTCTGGGTGTTGAGGGCCCCAGGTGGGCTCAGTGTTGCCTCGCCCTGGAGATCTCTGTATGGGGCCGTCGGGAGGCTCTGGGCTGAAGGAGCAGCTGGGAGACGAGTCAGGGAGACCTGGAGTCTCTTTGAAGCATGGCTCAGAAGTGGGGCACTGAAGTCTCTGAGGGGACCTTCCCTGGGCTCCCCCGCGTCCCTCTAGACTTCTGTCCCAGCACCTTCCTTCTGTCCATGATGGCCTGTCTCCTCTCTGAGGTCCTGGCAGGTAGCAGCGGTGTCCTTTACGTCTGTTTATCCCAATCACCAACACAAAATAGGCCCTTACCAAGTCTAGAATGAATGAATGAGTGAATGAATGAATGGACGGATAGATGGAGGGATTCATGGATGGGAAGCTGGGGAAAGTGTTCAGGTCTGGGGAAGAAGAGACATGGGTTCTGGGCTTGACTTTCCTGCTGACAGGTTGGGTGACCCTGACCCTCAATCTGCACATCTGCTCGGTGGGCGTGGGTCCCTCAAGCTCTGTGGTCCCGAGACTGTGTTGACCAGAGCAGGCACAGGCCTATCTATGTCTCTCGGTCTCTCTCCCCATCCCCTGCGCCCCCCACCCCTGGACCGTCCTCTTCGATGGTGGTGTTTGCTCAGCACCTGCTGGGCGCCGCTCCACAGAACGGAACCCCCTGTGGCAGCACCCTGGAGTGGGGCTTTCTGTAGAGTTCTCATGTCCCCAGGGCACGTCGCAGTCCTGTTGAACACACAGGCCTCTGGTTCCTGCAGCTCCCTGGGCTTCCCTGAATGGGCAGGGAGCCAGGAGGGCAGGGGGGAAGCCCCCCGCTCTGTGGTGGTCTCCTTCCCCTCCTTGGCTGTGAGGCCGGCAGCCGGGATCTCTTGTCCCTTGTGGAACTCTGCACACAGGCCAGCCCGGGTCCAGGGGAGCTCCTGGCTCCCACTGCGTCTCCCTGCCCCAAATCATTGTCATGCTCTGCCTGTGGTCCTATTGCCATAGCAACTCCTTGTGATGCCGCTGAGGAGAGTGGGAGCTTCAGGAAGGTTTGGGGAGAAGGAAGCCGGAGGCCCATTCATTATCTTGGAACATGGCAGCTGGGGACTTGGGGTGGTGCTGTGGGAATGGCTTGCCCTGCCAGGCTCAGGGGGAACTGGGCTCGGGGCTGCCAGCCAGGTGGTCTGGAGGCCTGCCAGGAGCAGGGCTGCCTGGGTTGGCTTGGGCCTGGCTGGCTTGTGCCGGTCTACCTGGAGCCAGCTTGGGCAGCCACCGGGGGCACCCCTGCCTGGCTAGGGCTGGCTTGGAGGACTCAGGCCTGAGGGACTGGCCAGGCTCTGGTTACCAATCTGTCCCAGGCTGGCACCCTTATGTCCTATCTTGTCCTTTAGGAACAGCCGCCTTAGGAAGGCAGGGCTGGGGCTTGCTGGCAGCCCGGGGTGGAGTTTGGGGCTGGCTAACTGTGGGGCTAAGCTAGTCCCGTGTTATGGGATCTACCCTGCCCATAGCTCTGTTGTCAGGTCAGGAAAGCCACGGTGGGCCCAGAGACTTGCTCAGTGCCCATTTCCCTGCCTCATTCTTCGAGAGGTTGGCAGCCCACGAAACAAGAAGACTCTGGCCTCCAAAGAATCCCTCCATCTTAACCTTCTATGTAGGTGAGAAATTCCACCATTCACGTCTTGGACTTGACAGAATATTGATCTTGGGAGGGACCCAGAGGCCTTTGCTATCTTCTGCCCACATGGTGGCAGCCATCTTTGCACCCCATCAACCCAAGCTTCCTTCCATTCATCCCATCTGGAAGGCCTCGTGAGTCCTCCTAGGGACCTAGGCCTGTGCTGGACGGTGCCAGGTGGGGAACCAAGAGGGGAATGAGGGGTCAGCCTGGCCCTCCAGGAAGGCAGGGAGCTGCTGACCCTTGGGGAGGGCAGCTGGAAACCAGGCCAGGTGAGAGGCCCACTCTCTGCCTCTCCTTCCCACCGTCTCGGGCTTGAGCCCCCACTGGAGGCCGCTTGTACTCATGTTTTCCTAATCCTTGCCTTTTTGTTGACTCACATTTGAAGGTGGGTTTCTCAGTGCTCCCCAAGCCAAACGTCCGTGAAGTCACTGCTGTGATGTATTGCTAATATTATTGTTATTTTTGATACACAGAAGAATAAACACATATCTGTGAAAATAAAAGCATTTGTCTGCGTACCACCTAGACTCCCCTTGGGCCTGCACACACTTTGAGAAGCACTGATCAGATGGGCACCTCTTGGCAATGGCTCTGGAAGGGGCTTGGGCCTTCACACACTTTGAGAAGCACTGATCAGATGGGCACCTCTTGGCAATGGCTCTGGAAGGGGCTCGGGCCTTCATCTGAGAAGTGGAGGAAACCAGGGCTCAGGAGGGAGCTTGGCCCAGGCAGCACAGCTGGCATGCCCGAGAGCTGCCTCCTTGAACTTCCAGCCCGAGGCCTGTGTCTGGGGGCCTTGCCAAGGAGACAGAGCCCCCCAGGACCACCCCCCACTCATGGAAATTGCCCTTGGAGACTATATGGTGAAGGAATAAATGAGGAGAGGTGGGGAAGGAAAGGGTGGGTGGGTGGGTCCCTGGGAACCAGGAAGCTCAGTCTCCAGAAGAGAACCCCTCCCGGGGGGGCTCTGCCTGCATCCCTCTCTAGGGCCAGCCCTCAGGCCTGGTGCTGGCTGGATACCACTGAGTGCCAGGCAGGGGACCCCTTCTCTCTGTTTATCTTCCCAGTGGACTAGGCAAGAACACCGGTATCCTCATTTTACAGAGAAGGGAAGTGAGGCTCAGAGATCTGATTGTCCCAAGGTCATAGAGCCAGTGGGTGGGGAATCATATTCAGAACCCCACCCCCAACTTGGGGCCAGAAACCCCACCCTTCCTAGGGCCTCACCTGCCCCAGCTGGTGGCATGTGAGAGAGAGAGAGAGAGAGAGAGTGTGTGTGTGTGTGCGCGCATGTGTGTGTGTGATGTGTGTTTATTGCCCATGCAGGTACAATCAGATCTATTTGTGTGCCTGGGCCCCCTCCCCAGCCCCACTCTCTAGAATTGCCCCCCCCCACCATGGCCTGGCTCTGGCTGACAGATCATCTCCTCTTTCTCCCACAGCCTCCTGTGCCCACAGGCCGTGAGGCTCCGCTGCCTACAGGCAAAGAGGGCTACTGAGTCAATCCCAGGCTGACCCCAGCCCACTTGCATTTCCCAAACGCCCGCCTGACCTGAGGTAAGAGGCCACTGTGGGGTGCAGGGCACAGTGGGGGTGGCAGCAGCCATGGAGGAAGGTGTGGGGTCCCCAAGGGAGAGGCTGCAGGGAAGCCACGGAAGAGCAGTCTTTCTGAGGGTGCCCCCCTCTCTCCCGCCCTAGGTGAAGCCAAGTCCGGGCGGTTTGATGTGGCAGTGCCCCCTTCTGTTGGCCCTTGAGATCCCAAGCCTGGGGTGTTCTGAAGACATGGTTTCATGGACACGCTGGCTGACAGGTCCCCATGTGGTGTGGGAGGTCACCGATAGCGAGCCGAGGGGATCTGGCCTTGGTTTGGTCACATTGTTGACCAGATGTGTGCGTGACTTTAGGAGGGAGCAGGAACGGGTGGACTGAGCCAGTCAGGGCCCAAGAAACTGTTAAGTGACACTGGCACAGACCCTAGCCTGTGGAGTTTACCGGAGCTCTCAGCCAGAGTCAGTGCACAGATCCAGATGCCTTCAGGGCAGGAGGGGGCTCGGGCTCAGGTGTGTGCATGTGACAAGTACTGGCAGCCAGGTGACCTTGGCTCTGCATGAGCAGAGTGGCTGGCTTGGACCGAATCACGAGGAACAGGATATTCAGAATGTGGGAGGTGACAGGCCCTCCCAGTGCATCCCATGTGAGGCGAGTCCTGAAGAAATGGTAGATGGGGAAGGAAGGGGACCTGGGGTGCTGCCTGACTTGACTCCTGGCTTGCTTATGACCTTGGACAAGTGACTTCTACTTTTTATCTGGGCCAATCTGCTGTTCTTGACAGGCTTCTGGGATCCACCAGAAGGCTGCAGAGGGATTTTACTAAAGAGAAGGAATAGGGGACGGCTGGGAGCAGCAGGGTAGACTGGAATGTTATCCCTATTTTCAGAAGGAGAAAACCCAGAGGCTCAGCAGGGCCATGGGCCTTGAACCACTTCTCCTGAAGGATTAGGTGACCGGAAGGTGTGGCCGAGGCTTAGCCAACGCCCACCTCCCACCCAGGAAGCTGGTGGGTGTGGCAGGGAGCCGAAGGCTGGATTTCCTTCTGAACTCTAAGCCTCACTTTGAAGTCCAGTTTTCTCTATCGAAATATTCCTGCTAATCAGTCAGTTCTGGGTGGATCGAGCAGCTAATTAGCCCCTCTGGTTTAACCTGTAATTGCTGCTGGGAGACAGGGAGAGGGGATATGTTCAGGGTTATTTTCAAGGCCGCCAAGGGCGATGGGAGGGCTGTGCGCAGGGGCATCAGGGAGGCTGGGCCCTGTCCCCAGCCTTGTCAGGGGCCACAGTGTCCTCCCCGCTGCCCAGGGGGACAGCCCCAGACAGCGGGAAGCTGGGCAGACAGAGATAGACTGGGGAACTAATGCTGGGCGTAGGCTGCTCCCTCACTGGGGCTGGGGGGGGGCTTGGAGGAATGGATGCCTGGGCTGAACCATGAAGGCTAACGGATTCTTTTAAAATGCTCTATGTTTCTGATTATTTAAAAAAAACAAAACAAAACAGCACACATTCTCTATAGAAAACATGAGCATTTGGGTGTTTTGCCTGTCAGTCTTTTACCAAATATGTATTTATGACATAATTGGGATCAGACTATACTTACTGTGTTCTAACCTGCCTTTTGTTCTTCATACTATACCAAGATAGTTTTCCCATCATGAAATACTCTTCTGTAATGCGATTTTTAATGGCAGCATAATGTTCCAGCCTGTGTGTACTGCAGCATGGGTAACAATTCTCTGTTACATATTTTGATGACTTCCAACCGTGTTTCATTATAAATAGGACTTGCTTGAGCGGGAAGACGTATGTGGGGTTCTGATGGTTTGGGGGAGGGGGAGGGCCCAGGCGGAGCAAAGGTGTAGAAGCAGGGGGCTTTGGAGGGTTAGGCGGGTGCCTTACCTAGGAGGGTGCAGGTCCAGGGGGCCTCTGAGGGGTGCTGGGGCAGGGGGTGCTGAGACCTGACCCAGCAAAGCTCTGAACAGCTGGAGGAAGCCAGGGTTTGCTTTGCTCCCTCCTTGCCTCCTGTGCCAGCTCCCCTGCCCAGTCCACTGGTGCTCCTGTGGTTGGAGGGGAGGGGGCAGGATGGCAGGGTGGGGGAAGAACAGGCAAGGCTTAGGGGCCCAGGGGCTGCAGCCCTTGACTTCTCACTCACTGGTGGGCTCCAGGACATTAAACTCAAGCCTCTCTCTCTGGAGAGCCCCGCTGGGGTCTCCACCTTGGAGCAAGGATGCACAGAAGCTCTGGGCATTTACCCACTCCCAGATCAGAGCCTTCCTTCATCCCCTTGGCGGGAAGTGGAGAGCCAGGGATGGAGACTGGCGTGTGGTGTCACTTTCAGGAGGCTTTTCTGAGCTCCAGGCCCATCCTCAGTACTTCAGACTAGACAGAAAAAAACAAAGCAAAAAAAAAACCCCCCAGATTAAGTAAATTCATCGTATAAGCTTAGGGAGTAATAAGTGCCATGGAGAAAAATAAGGCGGGAAAAGGGAATGGACGAGCAGGGAAAGCCATTCTCTGCAGGCTGGTCAGGAAAAGGCATCTTAGGTGAGGTGCCCTTGCAGTGGAGAGACCTGAGGGGAGGGGACAGGCCTTGAGCTGGGAGCAGCCGGTGGGGAAGAGGGGCCAGGAAATAGGGCTGTGCAGGGCCTTGAGTTAGGATGGTTGGAGGTGATTTGTGGCTCAGGGGCTACGGCTCACTGGCTCATGGGGACAAGGCTATGGGGGTGGAGGGGGAAGAGTAGAGGCTGGTTGGTGGTTAGGAGGTCCCAGCCTCCATCCAGAAAGAGATGGCAGGCCAGGCCTCGGCGGGGAGGTGTGGCTGGTTGTGACAGCCTGAGGATGGGCTTCCCGCAGGGGAGATCAGAGCCAGAGAACAGGGTGGGTGGAGCAGCCTCTGACTGACGGTTGTGTGGGGGGGCGGAGCTGAGGAATAGTTGGAAGAGGGCTGCCTGGAGGTGGTGCCCTGGAGAAGCCAGCATCCTCAGGGCTGGGCGGGTCTGGGCAGGCCTCCGGTCTCTGAGGCTGCAGCAGAGGCAGGGGCTGGGGCTGGGCGAGTGCTGGAGGGAGTCGGGGCAACCGGGATGGGGTGTTTTAAAGCTTCTGGGGCTGGACCAGCTCTCAGCCCATGGGGGGTTCCAGCCCTTGGGGGTGCCTGTTACTCCAGCCTTGCGGATGGACGAGCTCTCTGGAATGACCAGCCTAGAGGGAATGCTGCCAGCGACCTTCCCTGCTGCTCCTCCCCAATGGCTTCGCAGTTGGCACCGCCATTTTGTAACATCCTTCAGGGCTGCTGTGGGCAGGGAGCAGAGTGCTGATGCTGGGCCCAAGCTTCTCTCAGCCAGGAGTCTGGAGCAGCCCAGCCACCTCTGAGCCCACCTGGTGGTCACTACAGGCCTGCCTTCATGCCAGGCTCCTCCACAACATGCCCGCAGGGGCTCCTTGCTGTCTCAGGTGGAGCTCCAAATTCCTCCTCCTGGGCATTCAGGGCCTTTCCTTCCTTCTTTCCAGCAGGGGACTCTTGTTTCCCATCCCCATCCACAGCAGGCTCGGTCTCACCTTCCATGACCTCTCTCCTGAAAGCTTTTCTCTCCACCAGCCAAATCCCACCTCTTCCAGAACGCCTCCCCCACTCAAAGTGGGTACACTTTGGCCCCTTTGAATGGCTGTACCTTTTATGTAGGGTGCTACCCCATCATTTGCTGTTATTATCCTCACCTTTGTCTTTATCTTTGCCCTGTTCATCATCTCCTGCCTCAGTTCCCTGCCCCAGTGCTGGCCCCGTCCCCTGCCCCATTATCCAAGCTCTTGCCAAATGGGATCGGGCTCAAGCCCTGGAGCTCTCTGGGCCGGGGGCCCAAGCCTGGCTCTGCGTCAGGGGCCTATCAGGACCTCTGATCCAGAGTCACCAGGGGAACCCAGGAATCTGGATGGTTGATGAGCCCTATTGTCACTTCTGAGGGTCAGCTGGCTGGGACTGTGCCAGGCCAGCCCAGACTCACGCTGAGGGGAGTGCCGAGGTCCCCAGGAGCTTGGCCTCTGACCTCTCCTTCCACTCTCGCCAGGATGGGGACCTCGCTCTCTCCAGGCCAGCCCAGGTGTCGGAGGCAGCGCTGCTCTGGACCCAGCTCCTCCTTGTGCTGACTCAGCTGAACCTGCTTCCTGGAAGCCTCCGTGGGTGGGTCTCAATTGGCTCCAATGGGCCGGGGGCCATGTTGGGCACCCAGGAGCTCTGCTTTCCAACTCGCGGTGGGCAAGGGGTCTTGGCAAAGCGTGGGGACTCGGGTGATGTCTGTGGCCTGAGGGAGGATTCGCCCCCAGCTACACCTGCCTCCCTGGAGCAGCTCCCACTACGTTCAGACTGTGGTCGCAGCCACACGCTTGGCCCTCTGGGCATCTCTGCTGCCCTAGTCAGCACCAGGGTGTTTCAAGAGCATGGCCCATTCCTCATCTCCTCCTTATTGCAGCTGAGTGGAGTGAAAACCCGGGTGTGTGGCTGTCATAGTTGCTGGGTCTGGTGTACAAAGCACCACACGTTGGGGGTTACGCAGAAATGTGCTGTCTCCCAGCTCTGGAGGCTGGAAGTCAGGAGACATGGTGTCGACCGGACTGGACGGGAAGGACCCATCTGTGGATTGTAGATGGCTGTCTTTCCTGTGTCTGGCCATATCATCTTCCTTCTATGTCTTGTCCAAATCTCCCTTTCTTTTAAGGGCATAAAGCTATATGAGATTAAGTGCCCCACTTGACTATGAGCTTACCCTAATTAATTAATTACACATGCAGTAACCCAGTTTCCCGATAAGCTCACACTCTAAGGCCCTGAGGTTTAGAAGTTCAACATGTCCATTGGCGGCGGGGAGGGGGGGTCACAATTCAACTCATAACAGCGGGCAGATGGCCTGGGATTTCCGCAGCAATGACCATGGTGGCTCAGGTCGCTTTGGTGGTGGTGAACATCTCATGCCATGAAGTAAGCAAGGGGAGTGTCAAGGTTGCTCCAATCCCCAAGAGGGATTTCTACATCAGCACTGGGACCAGGACTCCTCGGAGGAGGTTTGCTTCAGCTCGGGGTGTTAACAGGGACCCAGGAACGTAGTTCCCAGGGTGTGCCCCCAACAAGCCAGTCCCTGGACACGCTGGATGGAAGGCAGGTACACAGAGTCAGGCTGGGAAGAAGTCCTTGGCCTCTGCGCCCCAGGATGAGTGACCTGGGGCAGCTGCTTTCTCTGGGGGGGGAGCTCAGTCTACCTGCCCCCCCCCCCCCCCCCCCCCGTGCTTTTAGCTAGGGAGAGAATGAATAGGAAGGCGCTTTGCTTTTGTTCCTTTTCATTTGTTGACTCTGTGGGTGTTTTATTACCTGTGGCTCTTTGCTAGGCCCTATGCTCTCCCAAGGACACAGAGATGAGAGGGTTAGGATTCAGGCCCTCAAGGAGCTCATAGGCCATGGGTGAGCAGGGGTGGGGGGTGTGAAGGTTATGGGCCCCTCTGGAGTCAGCCCACCTGGGATCCAGTTCAAACTCGGCCTCCTGCTAAAGGTATGAGTTCAGGCTGTTCACTTTAGCTTTCTGGGCCTTAGTGTTTTCATCAGCAAATCGGGAGTAATAACAGCATTCACCTTGTGTGGATTAAGTAGGCTGGTGCACCTAAGAGCTTAGACCAGGGTCCGGCCCATAGTAAATACTCAGTAAATACTCAGTAAGCACCATTCTAAGTCACCAGCTACAGGCCAGCGTGATGGAGGGTGGTAGAGGGGGTTACGAGCGGTTATGCAGGGAGTGTTGGGCTCTGGGAACCCAGCAGTTGGGGCCCTGGGGTTTGCCCTGCCAGCCTGCTCACCCCAAGTTCTGAGTGTGGGGTGCTGAGAGGGACGTGGGGCAGGTGGACCCAAAGGGGGAGGCTCGAGACCTTTCGACAGTCATGGGTGGAGTGTTCTGGGGGTCCGTGCGGGGGTGGGGGTGGCCGCTGCCACTCCTACCTCTGCCTCTGGGGTGCTCTGCGGGCGTGGAAGGGATGCTGAGGTGCTTGGTTTGGTTAGCCTTTGTGTTTAGTCCCCAGGTTTCGGGCAGAGAAGATGGTGGGGAAGCCAAATTAAAATTCCTCTTTGAGAAGTGAACAACTTCCCAATTAAAGGATTCTTATTTGTGAGATGCCTTGGAGGCCTTTTCAATCAAGAGGCTCTTCTGAGTAAGAAAAGGGCTTGAGCTGGGTTTGGAGAGAAGGGTGGAGCCTGAGCTGCCAGCGAGAAGGTGGGGGGGGGATGCTGAAGACGCCCCAGCCTTGGGAACAGTGGCTCTGTGGGGTGGGGGTTGGTGCGGGGAGGGCAGAGAGGGGGCACTGTCTCCACACAAGCCCCCTCAGCCTTTAAGCCCCTCTGGCCCCAGGCTGAGCTGAATGCACCAGCGCCCTCTGCTAGGACCTCTCTGTCTTCCTCAAGGGACCCTGGGCTCTCGCCCTCATGCCCCGATGGACCTGGGAGGAGGCGGGGTGGGCCTCTGGAATGGTGGATGCGGCCTGGACCTAGTGCCCGGGGGCCAGCCAGGTGGTGGGGCTAGTGAGATGGCAGGTTCCCCCGCCCCCGGCTCTCCTGGTGATGTTCCGGGATGGCTTTGTTGCTGGGTGGTGGGGTGTGTCTACCTGCCCTGCAGCCTGGCCCCCCCACCCCAGCACCCCCAGCCGGCTTCCTGGGAGGCCACAGCTGGCCTGGTAGGGGCTGAGTATCTGCTAGGTGTCCCGGGAAGGGAGCACCCTCAGATCCTGCCGGAGACAGGCAGCCTCGCTTTCCCGAATGCCTTGGATATTAGAGGCAGCTCCTGTCCGAACCCTACTCACAGATGGGGAAGCAGAGGCTCAGTCAAGTGAGGGGACCCCTCGACGTGGAGAGGAGTTCTTGCTCAAAGGGGCTTGTTTCCCCCTGACCACCGAGGCCTTCCAGGTCGCTGAGCAGAAAGGAGCTGGGTGGGGTGGGGAGGGGGGGAATACATTAGCCAAAACCCTCCCCTCAGTGGGCAGGTCAGGCCTTTACCCCAGCCCTGGAGGGTCTAGGCCTAGGAGTTGCCAAGGTCATTTGAAGAGACCTGCCATGGATGGCTCCGCTGTCCAGGCGGCGTGGAGGGTGGCGGGAGTGTTTTCAGCTCACACCGGCCACCCCCTCCTGCAGAATGTCCTACTTTCTGGAAGCCACCGCAGTGAGGCTGTCTGTGTACACACCCAGCACTGTGAGAGCTGGGCCCCTCAGAAAGGCCAGCCGACCATGCAGGCGTTCTCTGGAGCCCTGGGGCTGGGCCAGTAATTGGGAGAGTATGCTGTTCTGGTTGGGGCCTGGGAGAGGGCCACCTGGCAGCCGGGGAGAGGGTGGGCCCCTGGGGAGACCTCAGGCACGCTGACCACCTGTGTGTTCTTGAGCACATGACACGCCTCTCTGGGCCTCCGTTTCCTCCTGGGTAGCACCAGGAGCAGAACAGTGGAGCTGAGGTGGGGAGGATGATGTGTACGCAGTGGAGGGCTGACGGGGCCATGTATGTGGAATGTGGATCTGTGGACATCCCAGCCCCGCCTCTTGGACAAGTGCTTCACCTCTCTTAACCTCTGCATAACAGGCAGAACAATACCCTTCTCACACTTGTGTACTTCATCTGTGGGACTCCTCTGTGCCCTTCCCCCTGAATCATTTAATGAGCCCATTCTTCCTGAGAACCTAGTGGGCTCTGCCTGGACTTGGTGGCCACAAAGTGAATAGGTGACACTGTCCCTGCTTTTAGGTAGCAATGTGTAGTTAGAGTGCCTGAGGAGATAGGCTCTGAGCCTCAGGAAAGGGAGATGGGAGCTGGAGAAGTCAGGGAGGGCTTCCTAGAGGAAGGTCAGACCTTAACGTTCAGGAGGTTTTGGGAAGCAGGTGGAGCATCTGGTGTGAGCAAAGTGTGAGCAAAGTGTGAGCAAAGACCAAACACAGGGTAGGTTGTGAGTTCCTAAAAGCAGGCAGTGGGAGGGTGGCGGACGGGTGGGTGTATAGGTCAAAGCCCAGAGAGGTCCTGGTCCTGGAACCCTGGTGGGGGTAGGGGAGTTGGGAGTGGGACAGCTGTCTCCTGACATAAGGGGACAGCAAACTCGCAGCCTAGATCCCAGCAAGGAGCTTGGCATGGAGCCTGTGGGGAGGTGTGGGGATTCAGCCTAGGGTTCTTGCACAGACAGGACTCCCTGGGCTGCAGGGCCTCAGGTGGGAGATGAAGGCCTGAGGTGAGGCCTGGGAGGGGCTGGTGGCAGCTGCCCTGATGGGCCTGTGGGGAAGCTCTGACTGGAGGTGGGGTCAGTCCAAGGGCAGTGTCGAGCCAGGGTGAAGGAACCAGGCAGTTTGGCTTCTCAAGGTCAAGAGACTAAGAGCTGGAGAAGTGGGAGGGGTCTCTGGCAGGACGGGAGAGCTGGGGGGCTCCCCCTTACTGAGCACCCATTATGTGCCAGGTTGAGTCAGACTTGCTCTGAACTTGGGCTTACACAACAGTCCAGAGAGGGGGCTGGCACTTAGCCTTGGCCTAGGGCCCTGGAAACTAGTCTCAGAGAGGCTAGTGACTCACCCGTCCCGGTTCACATTTCAAATCTGAGCTCCAGACTTCGTGCCTTTTCAGTGGCCCCACGCTGTGGTTTTAGAGGTGATGACAGACTCTTCTGAGTGAGCTCAGTTAAAAGGACACCCTGGTTTTGTCTCTCTTGGGGAGGCTCAGAGCTGTGGGCCTGTCCTAGTGTCACACAACATTGGGGTCTGGCATCCTTGGCTTCCTGAAGAAGAGATGAGTGCGCTCCTCTCCCTGATGGAGTCTGGTGGCCCCTGCTGTGGACAGAGGGAGCCTTCCAGCCCCAAGCCTACTCCAGTCTCTGTCCCTGAGGGAGGCTTTAAAGTCTCAGCCCCAAATTAAAACCTATGAGGGCTTCAAAACAATGAAAAATTTCCCTAATAAAAGAGGAGGCACACTCAGGCATATCCTAAATGAATGGAGTGACTTCCGGGATTAATCCAGGATGTATGGGAGGGCGCCCAGCCGGGAAAAGCGTGCGATGGAGATTGTAACAAATTGTTTGCTCGAAGGAGGAATAATTCTTAATGTGCACCGGCTGTAAGCGGAAGGCACCTTGGCCGCGGGCAGCCACGATCACTTATTAGCTGGTCCCGAGCAGGGTCTCTGCCAGGGCAGCCTTGCCTCCAGGCCTCTGGACTTTCAGTGATGACCTTCCACTCCCATCAGACAGTTGAGTGGAAGTGAGCAGGCCCTAAATCTGTCCTTAGAGCACCTACACCAGGACCTCTGGAGCCCTGCTTTCTCCCCCAGCTCTGCGCCTTTGGCCAGGTGGGAAGGAGCGGTACCCGCCAGATAGTAGTTCCTTCTCCTCCTCTAGGTGGTCCTGCTCTTCCTCTCCAGCCTCCCGCACCTCCCAGGACTCAGGCTTGCCTGCCCCTCCACCTCGGATCACTCTGGGAGTCTCTACACGGACTGGTCTCGGTTTACCCATCAGCTTGGGTAAGTGCTTCCTTCCCAGATCCCTTGCCTCTGGCATGGGAAGGGCTGGGGGCTGCGCTGTTCTCCCCAGCCGGCTCTCTCCCTGCTGCCTCCTCGCTTTGTGCTGAACTTGGGGAAGGGAGGCTAAGCCAGCTCACAATCTGAACACCACCTCGAAGGTGCTGGCGGCGGAGAAAGGCCTCCTGGGTTCCATTTCCCACTCCCAGCCCAGGTGTGGCCCACACAGAGACCAGATAATGGGGGTCTGAGTCACACAGGGCTGTGTTGGGGATCTGGCACCCAGGCCACTCCCCAGTCTTTCCCAGCTTCCTCCCCTGTGAGAGAGGGGGCTCTTAGCCTCACCCTCACCTCTCATTTCTGAGAGCACGGTCTCATTCCCCCATGCAACAGTCTGGGGAAGAGGGTCCTGTATTAGCCCGTTAGGCAGCAGAGGGAACAGGTGAGAGAGGACGGGGAAGTTGTGTAGAGTGGTTGGTTCAGGATGCACACCTGTCCCTGGAACTGCTTCCTAATGTTTAGAGGAAGGGTCCTGGATCACCGGTGCTGCTCTGTAGGGCTTGTCTCCAACCCCTCCCTCTCCTCAGCTGAAGAGGAGGGGCACCGGAGACCCTGGGCACAGAGCGTCCTGGCCCCCTTCTCACTAGCCGCTCCGGCCTAGAGCTGACTATCCATTCACTCCCTCGCTCCCTTCCCAAATGAGTATGAAACCCTGTCCTGGATGCCAAGTGTTGCTCAAGTCCCAGGAAGCAGTTCCTGGAAGGGTATACATGCCGCTTTTGCCCACAGGTGGTGTCTGTTCTCGAGGGAGGGACAGTGAGCCAGGCCACAAATAATGTGGGTCATGTCATACTGTGATGGAATTGGGAGGGGAGCAGCCGGGGCTGTAGACAGGGAGTGGCTGGGGTAGGCTGAGTGGCTTTGGAGCAGGAGGCATCCGGGCGGGCCTCCCTGAAGAGGTGTCAGTGCAGCTGGGATCTCAAGTCTGAGAAGAGATGGCATTCCAGGTGGGCAGGACCGTTAGGCAAGGGCCGGGTGGTGGGAAGGAGCTGGGTGTGTTCAAAAACCAGGAGGAAGACAGCTTGGCAGGCGGTTGGGGAAGGAGGGAGGGGGGGAAATGGGGGTGGGTAAAGGAGAGGGGGGCTCAGAGGCCCTACGGAGGAGCAGGTTTTATTCAGAGTGCAGTGGGGAGCTCGGGAGAGTGCTAAGCAGGAGAGTGACAGGATCTGATTTGTGCTTTTCAAATCTGGCCACCGTGGGGAGAGAATGGATTAGAGTCAGTGGCAGGGAAAGCAGGGAGCCCAGTGGGGAGGCCAGGGCCAGTCTGGAGGAGAGCATTGGGGTCATGGCCGGGGTGGGGGGTGGTGGACGGTGAGAGATGGATGGGAGGGGGAGACATGGAGTTGGCCCGGGGGTGGGCTGTCCATTTGGCCGGAGTGACAGGCTTGGTGAGGGCACCATTTTCCGAGATGGATCTGGGCCCAGGGGAAGCATGACCACTGTCGGTATCTGGACTTGGTTCGTTTAAGGTGCCAAGGAACCCCCCAGTGGAGCATCACTCTCTCCGCCGGTATTGGAACCCCTGCTTGTCTGTAGCTGCTCTCAAAACGGCTTCTCACGTCCCTTCACACTACTTCCAAGGTCAAAGGCTTTGCTCTAACACGTCGAGTCATCATCTCCTTGCCAAGTCCATTTTTTCGATGAGGAAATGAGAGGCTCACCTCAGTCGCATACAGGGCCTTCCTCTGGACGTGATGCTTGGTAGGGGGGTGGCAGGAAACCTTGGGCAGCCTGGCACCATCTCCTGCTGACGCCGGGTGTGTGTGTGTCTGTGTGCGCGTGCACGTGCATACAAGCATATGCGTGCCCACAAGCATGCGCGTGTGTCGGGCCCATTAGCAAACAGAGAAATAAATTAACAAGTATTCAACCCACCAAATGTTCCTTCTGTTCTGTATAATAGAGCATGGGAACATAATTTTCCCCTGGAGCAAATTGCTACAGCTGAACCTGCACCTCATTTTCCTCCAAAAACTGCTTCAAATTCTGGAATGCTTGTTGATTTCGGGTCCTCTCCTTTTCTGCCTCCTGTCCCCAACCCCGGGCTTCTTCCCTCCGCCTTCCTGGTGGAGCCAGATTGCCACTGAGTAAGAGGCCCCACCCTGCCGACAGAAGGAACCTGGGGGGCAGCGGCTCAGGCCAGGGGCGCAGAGGGTAAGGGACTTTGGGTGTGCTGAACATGAATGAAATGCTCAGGGTTGGCAGAAAGATGGGTAGCTTCCTCCCGAGCCCTACCACGGGCGTGCTGTGCAACTAGGGGCACAACACTGCCCTTTCTGGGCTTTAGATCCCCCCGGGAAAGTGGGTCTAAACATACCTGCCATCCCCAGTGAACCCACCTGTGGTGTAGAGTGCCGTGTAATGTGACCCACGTCCTTCTGAGGACGCCGCCCACGTTCAGGGAGTGGGATGCCCCCCTTCACCCTCTTCCCAGGCCCTTCTACGGAGCCTTTAGATTCAGCGACTCCTGCCCTGCTTCTGAAATCCTCCAGGACACTTCTCATTTTCTTAAAGCAAATTAATTTTAATCCACTTTAATTAAACGTGTCTTATAAAAATGTATATTTATTTACAGACCTGCTCTCTCTCTGTATATCCTAATCATTTCTGTCATTCAGAGCCCAGCCCAGGTCTCCATTTGCAGGCAGCCCCCTTAGGGGTGAGAACATGGGGAGCGGGAAGCCCTAGCAGGCTGACTCCTGGCTGGATTGGGCCAGACTGGGTTACCTTTCATGGGGGCAGAAAGGGAACCTGGGATCCTGGGCTCAGGAGCCACAGAAGCCCAGCATCCTACCCCCATCTCTGAGAGTCTGGCTGTTGGAAGATGCGAAGTTCCTTCAGTCCCACACCTGTCCCTGTACTCCTCAGCAGAGGAATTAAATTCCAAAGAAACTGCCGAGGCTTTTCAGGTCTAGTGAAGGATAAGCCTTGGCTGGGGTCCCGTGTGTGGCCACAGTTCCAGCTGGCAAGAATCTGGCCTGTCTCTGAGCCATAGGACAACCCCAAATCATGTCTCCTCCAGGAAGTTCCCCTTGACTTCACCACTGCCTTAGCCTGCTTGGCTGCTCTAACAAGGTACTATAGACCGGGTGGCTTAAACAACAGATGGTAATTTTCTCGCAGCTCTGGAGGCTGGAGGTCTGAGATGAGGGCGCCAGCACTGTTAGATTCTGAGGAGCCCCCTTTCGGGCTTGCAGATGGCTGCTTTCTTGCGTGCTCACATGACAGAGAAAGACAGGGATGAAGAGATTTTCTGCTGTCAGTATTCATAGGATGCTAATCCTATCACAGTAGGACTTGACTCGTGTGACCTTATCTAACTTTGATTATTTCCTTACTCCAAATAATTTTAGTCTTAGTGAGGGGTTAGCGATTCAGCATAGAAATTTTGGGGACACAATTTGGTCCCCAGGGGGCCATCCCCGCTCTCCTGTCCCCTGGCTACAGTGAAGCGGCATGCTCTGTCATTTGTTGCAATTCGTTGGCTTTGATGTCTCCCAAGGTCTCCCTTGGAGCAGTCCTGGGCATACCAGGGGCTCCATGATGACATGGCAAGCTCAAGCCTCCCTGGCTGGGGCCACAGTTTGGGGGGATTTCCAACTCCTGCCCCTTATTATTCTGGTCTTATTATTTTGTTCCCTGTTTCTGTGCGTGCTGCTCCTCTGCCAGGTATAAAGTCTCTCCTCATCCAGTCAGTAAACTCCTACTTATCCTGCAGAGCCCTCCCACGCACAGCCTTCCCCAATCCCCTGGGCTGAGTGGTCCCTCCTTACTGTGAACCCCCATGACACTCTGGGCTTCCCTGCCGCTGTGCTTAACACCCTGGGATGGGCCTTGTCAGGGGCTGTGTCTCGTTCACCGTGGGGTCCCAGTACCTCCTCAGTGTCTTGGTCCTGTCCTTTTCTGGGGAGTGAATGAATGGATGATTATTTATTGAGAACCTACTAGTTGTGGGAGACTGGACCTGGGAGGCTTGTCGTCATGGAGCTAACGTTCAACAAGATGGGTAAGCAAGGCATGTATTGTATTGGTGATAATGTCAAGTAGAAGAACATCAGGGAAGAGGGGAGAGGAGATGTGAAGGGTAGGGGTACCCTACTGAAAAGGTGACTTTTAGGTAAAGACCTGGCGGAGGTAAAGGAGACCTGTGGCTACATGGGGAGAGTGTTGAAGGCCGAGGGAACAAGTACTCCCAGGTGGGAGCCGGCCTGGCCTGTGTGCAGAACAGAGAGGAGGCTCTAGTGGCAGGAGAAGAAGGGGAAGGGGAGAAGGGTAGGAACTGATACTGGAAAGCAATCATGATCAGAACTTGCAGAACCTTTGTAAGGACTTTTGTGTTAGCTCTGAGTGACACAGCAGTCACTGTGGGATTTGTGACTTGTGTCTCAGGGTCCCTCTGGCTGCAGCATTTTGAACATCGTGGGAGGTAGGTACCCAAGGAGGAGGCTGCGGCAGGAATCGGGAGGAAGGGCTAGGGGCTTGCACCATGGTGCTGGCCGTGGGGGTGCTCAGAGAAGTGCTCAGATTCTGGATAGATTTTGAAGGTAAACCCAACAAGACTTGCTGGTGGTGGGTCAGTGGTGGGGGTGAGAGAAAGAGGGGAGCTAAGTGCTGACCCCACGGTTTTGGGGCTGGGTAGATGGGGATTCCATTACCTGAAAGGAGAAGCCAGCAGGATCAGGCTTGGGGTAAAATGAGGCACTTAGCTGTGATCATGGCAGGGCGAGGTCCTTCTGAATTGTCTGGGGTGTGTGTCCAGTAGCTAGTTGGTGACTGTGGTGGGCTAAAGGATGCCTCCCAGACACATCTGTGTCTTAATCCCCCAAACCTGTGCAAGTTACCTTGTATGGCAAAAGTCTCTGCCGACGTGGTGACATTTAGGATCTCGGGAGGGGCAGATTCTCCGGGGGTGGGGGTGGTCCGCTGCCCCTCGCGTCCTTAGAAGGGGAGGCAGAAGGAGCTTGACTACAGAGACAAGAAGGCCGAGTGACCACCGTGGCAGAGACTGGCATGATGTGGCCACAGGCCAAGGAGTCCTGACAGTCACCGACTGGATCCTGGAAGAAGCAGGGCTCAGATTCTCCTCGAATGCCTCCAGAGGGAGCCAGCCCTGCCTACACCATGGTTTGGGTCCCTGGAAACCAGTTTCGGAGTATAGGGCTCCAGAACTGTGGGAGGTTAAGTCCCTGTGTTGTAAGTCACCGGCCTGTGGTGACTGTTACAGCAGCCCTAGGGGGACGGTGCGGGGGTCACTCGCCTGGGGAGTGCCCAGGTGGGGTGCCCTCCACCCCCCACCATGTCCTGGCCCTGGGAGAGAGGGGTGCATGCCTGCCTGTGGGCTGTGGGGTCAGAGGGCCCACACGAGTGCATTAAACCACCGTGAGGACAGTGATGCTGGGAGTCAGATTGTCTCTACTGATCGCCCCTGAATCCTGGGGGAGTGTGAGGGGGTGGGGGGCGGTGGGAAGGCATCAGGGAACGCCTGCAGTATGGCCAGGCTGGGGCTTCTGGCCTCTATAATGTTATCTCAGTGGGGGGATGTCGCTGCAGGGCGGGCTCTGAGGAAGGGGCCGAGCCCCCCAGGGTGGTGGGCAGGCCTTCCCTGGTCAGGCTAGAAGGCTGCTCCAAGCAGAGCCCTCATGAGCTAGGCTATGAGGCCACCCTGCCTGGCTTTGAATCTTGGCTCTTCCACCCGCAAGCTGGTCCCATGGCCTTGCCTGGGCCTCAGTGTCCTGTCTGTAAATTGGGTGAATTAGTGGTGCTGGCCCCGGGGGCCACCCCGAGGCTTACATTAGTGCATAGAAACATGTGAAAACACTTGGAACATGTCCGGTTTTTAACCCTCAGGCCTGGGGAAGCCAGGACTGTGGGGAAGAGCTTGACAGTCCATGGTTTTGGGTTCAAATCCCTGCTCCCCCCACAGACTGACCAGCTATGTGACCTTAGAGTCTCTGTTTTTTTCTTCCTCATGCTAGCTGCCTGCAGGGATGTTGGGAGAGGGCTTGGTGGCTGATATGGAAAGGCCCTGTAATGTTGGGGCCCCTAAGCTGGGAGCCATCAAAGCCCAGGGCAGGTGCCCATCCCCCAGGCCACCTCTACTGGGAGCAGATTCTGTCTTAGGGCTTGTGGGGCAGCAAGGGCGTGGTGCATTGACAAACTCTCTGGTGGCCCTGGGTGTGGTGGGACGTGGCCAGGGCAGCCAGAGAAGACTTCACACGTCCATTAGCTAGCTGTGGCTCCCTGTGTGGGGTTCTGCGGCCTCAGCGGCGGCATCCATTCAGGCCCCGTTGGAGTCTGCAGGGAAGACATGTGGTGATATTTACAGCCCAAATCTCTGTCCTCATAAAGGGAGGTGGTGGGAGGGGTTGGGAGGGGGAGGGAGGGGCCGGACTTTCTGATAATGTCATAAATGGAGTCTGTCTCCCTGGAAACGGTGGCGGCGGTTGGCGGTCACAGGCTGACAGATGTGCACGCGGTAATATGGGCCCATGGTGGCAGTGGCGGGGACATTGGGAGGGATGGATGGGCTGTAACTCACCAGGCCTGGGGCTCGGGGACAGCGGGATACAATGAAGGCATGGTGGGGATGCTGAGGGAGGGATCGGGGCTTGGAACCAGATATCTGGGGGGACAGTGCTGGCCAGGGTCTGGAGGAGATCCTCCAGCTGCTAGCCTCTGGCCCGAGGCCAACCTCAGAGAGAAGCCAAGCTGTCAGGGAGACATTATGAAGTTACAGGCCTTCCCTAACTCTAGTGATGGGCACATGGGACCCACCTGCAAAATGTTCTAGGCCTAGAGAGGCACATACATCAGTGAGAGTGCTGGAGAGCCTTGATCCAGGTGGGGGAGGCTCTTTCACAAGGAGCAGCGAAGCCAGTGTGAAGGAGTTGATGACTAGGATGGCTCAGACATACCTGGAATGGGCCACTCTGTCCCTGTCTGAGTGTGATGGGACCACACGGCCAGAGCCTCTGGGGGTGAGGGCTTTATCCAAGTTGTCTTGTTTCAGAGAATAGGAGGAGCTAGCCTTCAGCTACCCAGCCAGTCGGTGGCCAGCCTGGAGCCCTCCAGGGACACTCGGTGCACACACACCAGGAGGTGGAAGGCCGGGAGGACTGGGATCTGTGAGCTGGAAATGACAGGGGGCGGTGCTTGTCCAGAAATCTCTGAGGGTCCAGAAGTCTGCCCCTCAAAGCCTGACCTGCAATGGAGACCAGCTGCCCCAGAGCAGAGCTCAGTCCAGGGAGGGGGATTCCGATTAGGGTTACAGATGCACAGGCTGCTTTGAGTGGTGGTGAGGTTGCTGTCATCAGAAGTATGCAAGCAGGAGCTTGATGGGCATGGTCAAGGAGACTGGGGAAGAAATTCCTGGGGAGAAAATGGAGAAATGGAGAGAGGGGCAGGTTTGGGCCTGTCCTTCATGGCCCGAGGCTCTGCCATCCTGAGTTCTCGGAAATAAGCAGGCCCATAACCTGAGCATGGGGCTGTGGCTCTGCTCCACTCATGATCTGCACCACACCTAAGCCCCAGATTCAGGGAGGGGGATTCCGGTTAGAGTTACAGATGGACAGGTGGCTCATGACCTGGGTTCCAGTGCCAGCACAGCCCCGATGTGCTGTGTGACTTCAGCTGAAGCCCTCGGCCTCTCTGGGGCAGGAACCAGGAGCACCGGGGCTCTGGTCTGGGAGCTGCTGAGGGGGATCCTTAGGGCCTGACACTGGACCCTGACTCCGGGCCCTCTTGGCCACTTGGCTCCATAGACAGTTGGAGCCAGGGGAAGGGTGAGGCCACAACTCCAGGAGCGTGGATCGATGAGCTCTGTGAGCAAGGTCCAGGCTTAGCCTGGGGTCAGCAAGCTTCTTTTCATCCGCAGCGTCTGAAGAGCCATGGACTCCATGACCTGCTGGCCAGCTGCCCTCATTACTGACATGACTGGCCTGAGCTAGGGGAGCCGATGGGCCGTGCGTGTGGTGGGCACTCAGGCTCTGCTTGGGGGGCAGGCACCGGGAATGCGTCTGTGAGTGTTGTGAGTGTTGTGTGTGTGCACCAAGTGCTGGGGGCTGGAGCCGCGTGACCTCTGTCATCCCAGCATGTGTGAGTGGTCTCTAACCTGACAGGTGCTTAACCTACTGTGTTATATTAGTGTCAGCTGTGCCTCACAGCCATTCCACGCTTCTGTTCGTTACTCAGTGCTCATCATGGTAAACGTACTTTTAATTCCCTTCACCTCTTTCACCCATCCCTCTACTCACTCCCCTCCACTAATTAAAATCAAAAACTCAAAAGCGAAACCCTGCAGGGTGTGGGAGGGGCAGTGGCCCTGAGTGAGGCAGGCAGGGGCTGGAGCGCTTGGCTGGGGACTGAGTGGGCATCGGGCAGGGGAGACCACCTGTCAGGCGTGGCGAGGGCAGCGGTTCCAGCTCTGTGTTTCATGGGAGTGAGAGCCCACACTCTCCTGCTTACTTGAGGAGCTGAGAGAACTTTCTGGGAAATCAAGGCACCCTCCCTGCACGCACTCACCACCCCCAACTGCCCCGCCATGGCCTCTAGCTCCCCGTGCCTGTTCTCCCCAGAAAGGGCCCTCTGGCTGGGCAGGGATCAGAATGGGAGCCTCCTGCCTTGGGAGCCGCTGAGGAGGACAGCAGGCTGGGGCGGGCTCCCCCTGTGGGGTCATGTATCTGCTGCTCTGGTGGTTAGAGCTCGGGAGGCTTTATGGGCCCGTCCAGAACTCATGACTTGGAGACCCCTTTGGAGCTGTGGGATTCAGGAGGATGTTGCTTACTGGGGGCTGGAGGGAGCCTGAGCTGTGGTCTCAAGATTTAAGGAAGGGTGGGTGGGGCTTGGCCCCTGAGGAAACTGGAGTGGGGTGGAGGTGGGGGATGGGAGGTGGGCTTCTGGACACAGAAAGAGTAGCTGCTCCTTGGGGGTGTCCTTAGGGTGAGGACACTGAGGAGCTCTGCTCTGGGCAGGGCCTCTGGAGAGGGGCCAGTTGGCCCCAAGTGAATTTCCAGGGCTATGAAGTAGGGTCAAGAGCCCTATTTTTTTTTTTTAAGATTTTATTTATTTATTTGACAGACAGAGAGATGACAAGTAGGCAGAGAGGCAGGCAGAGAGAGAGGGGGAAGCAGGCTCCCCGCCAAGCAGGGAGCCCAATGCGGGCTTGATCCCAGGACCCTAAGATCATGACCTGAGCTGCAGGCAGAGGTTTAGCCCACTGAGCCACCCAGTTGTCACAAGAACCCTATTCTTAAACTCCTCATTCTCTTGGGCTGTGTGACTCCTAGGGAGTGCCTTTGTTCCTGTGTATCACTGTGTAATGATTGTTTCTGTCTCCTAGGGCCCCTTGTGTCAGAAGGTGCTGAGAGCTGGGGAATCATTGTTCCTTCCTGCATGGGGCTGGAGTCAGGGGGCTGGGGTGCCTTGGCTTCCAGGGTGGGTGGGTGGGAGTGGGGGGCTCAGTCTGGCTGCCTTTGTGCAGATGTCACCCCTTAGCTACCACAAACTTGGCTGAGACTAGCCTCCTCATCTGTTAAGAATCTTGGGAGGGGGGCGCCTGGGTGGCTCAATGGGTTAAGCCTCTGCCCAAGGTCCTGGGATCAGGCCCCGCATTGGGCTCTCCGTTCAGCAGGAAGCCTACTTCCTCCTCTCTCTCTGCCTACTTGTGCTCTTTGTCTGTCAAATCAATAAATAAAATCTTTAATAAAAAAAAAAAAGAATCTTGGAAGGGATGGCCTCGAGGGGGCTCTGGTGCCAAGATGGAATGAGTCCATTGAATCAAGCCCTGCACATAGTAGGCACATATTAAATGTTGGTCATCACTGTTACAATATTGGAATTGAATGTACTTAGAGCTCTAGGCAGACCCTTGCTCCCACCAGCCTGCTTTGTCTGTGCTCTGTTCTATCTAAGACAGAGCCTCCCAGGAATAGAGTCTCCATGGCTCTGTGGGGCCCAGGCATCACGTAGGCTGGCCTCCATAGCTCAGAGGTGGAGACCGAGGCCTTAAGGGAGAGGGCCACTGCGGGGGACCTGGGTCCTGGGAACAGATGCCCGAGAACCAGGTAAGGCTGGGTTGCAGAAGGCTGGGGGATGGTAGGAGGGGAGGGAGAGACCGAAGCCTGCTCCTGGGGTCCCCCAACTCCTGTAGCCAAGCCGGTTCATGCTAATTAGCCCCTTAACGAACCATGCTAAGACATTCTCCCCAAGCCTGCTCCCAGACAGATAATTACAATGATTTTTTGGCTTCTGGGGGGGCAGCTGGAGGTGGTGGGGGAGAGGGCTTTTCTGGCTTTTTTACTGCCCATGGGGATTTTCAAACCTACCCCTCTTGCCTCATTTGGAGCAGGAAAAAAAGTGTTAATGGACTTTTTTTCTGCAGTCGAGAAGGCCAATTTATGATAGAGGTGACAAACTTCATTTTATTTTTTTATTTTTATTTTTTTAAAGATTTTATTTATTTATTTGTCATAGAGAGAGAAGCGAGAGTGAGCACAGGCAGACAGAGTGGCAGGCAGAGGCAGAGGGAGAAGCAGGCTCGCTGCCAAGCAAGGAGCCCGATGTGGGACTCGATCCCAGGACGCTGGGATCATGACCTGAGCCGAAGGCAGCTGCTTAACCAACTGAGCCACCCAGGCGTCCCGACAAAGTTCATTTTAATGAGAGGCAAATTCCACTTTACTTTAAACTACATAGTGCACCCCCCCCTCCTCCCCGCCCCATGTCTGTGGATTGGGCATCAAAAGTAGAAGCTGAGGTGTCAGGGTGGGAGGACCCCAGGGTGGGGGTTGCGGGGGCAGGAGAACTGAATAGAGAGGCCTGGGTAGAGGCCCCCCTCCTGGGCCTCATGTTTTGCCTGCTCACACATGTCCCCTCCTTTTAGGGGAGCTCTTATGGCTTCCATTTATGGATGAGGAGACCTAGGTCAAGGGAAGTTCAAAGACTTGTCCCCCACCCCTTCAGAATTTTAGGGGTTGGTGTGTGACATTTGAGTCTGGGCTGACACCAAGCTCTGTCCTCTTACTCCTGTGTCTTCCTGCCTGACCCAGGGGATGTGGGAGTCCAGCCACATCACTCCCAGGGCTGGGGACAGAGCACAAGTTAGGGAAGGCCGGCGGTTTTGTGGATCCAGGCCAGCCCTGGCCCCAAAGCATCTGTGGTCACACCAATACCGAGGAAGGCCCCAGTGTTTGTCTCTCCACATGGAGGATGCCCTGAACAGAGAGAAACTCAAGGTCAAAGAGGCAGGTGGCCTGCCCAGTCCCTCACAGTGTCTCAGGGCCAGAGCTGAGATGGGAGCAGGTACCTTGTACCCAGGATGTGGAGTGAAGCCTGGAATCTTCCTTCCTGAGTTACGGCATCTGTGGAATGGGCCCAGTCACACCCTGTTGACAAGCAGACCATGGGCTGGCAGTAGTTTCTGGGCTCAGTCCAGTCCCCGGGACTTCTTGGGCCCCAGGCCTCTTGGCCCAACTTTCTGGGCCCAGAGGTCAAACCTCCTTTGCTTTTTCTCGGGGGTCTCAGTGAGCAACTGAGAGCCTTTGTCTGTGGAGATTAAGGAGGCAGGCAGGGCGAGGATGGGGGCTTTTTTCCTACCCTGGGAGACTCTCTATGGAGAATCCCAACTGCAAAGTAATGGCTCTCAGACCCTGGGTTTTCTGGGTCAGAGGAATCTGTTGTGGACAGATTCATGGGACACTCTGAAGCATGAGGACATGCGGGCTGTGGACTCAGTGCACAGCAGCCCTAGTTAGGGCACCAGAGTGAGACCCTGGCTGGCCTGTCATCACTGGGGCTTGGGCAGATCTCTTTTTCCTAGGAGAAAAGTGGGTGAAAACCCCACTTCCTGTTTGGGTGATGGGGGGCATAAGTAGGAGGTTGTGTGATTTTGGTAGCTGATATAAAATTTCCAGAAGCATGAGATTTTAGCATCACAGACCTTTGGAGGTCCAGGGTCAAACATCAAGGAATTTGGAAGGGACCCTCTGAGCCCCTGGCTCAACCCCAACTCTAGAAGGGGGCTTGTTCCTCCTCTCAGGGCTGTGATGCTGTCAACCCACCTCTGTGTGTCCTCTTCCTCTATCTGACCCTGTCTCACTCACCCAGATACCTGTGGGCGAAGCAGAGGTGATATGTCGGGAGTGGGATGGGGTGGGGGAGGATTTGGCTTTCTGGGTGACTTGAGGGCAGGGAAGGGTTGCCATCCTCACTTCAGGGGCCTGAGGCTGGTAGCCAGTCCACTCCTTTGGGGCCCATCCGTCTGACTGGTCTGGGCAGGCATAGAAGGTGGTGGTGTCTAGATGCTCCCTTTGGGCCAGGCCGGGAGTGTCAGCCTCCTGGGTCCTTGGCCTTGAGTGGCTAAGCCCTGCCCTGGCCAGTCCTAGTCCAGGGCCAGCCAAGTGGAGGAGGATAAGATATTCCCGGGGAAGGGCTCCTGATAGTGTGGAGTCAGGCTTGGGTCTGAATCTCTTTCCTAGTGGATTACCCGACTGAGTACCTTAGCCTCCCAGAGCCTCAGTTTCCCCATCTGTAAGTGCAGCAATGATCCAGTCCTCTGTGCAGTCGTGAAGATTCACCCAGCACTCAGTAGTTTCTCTCCCTGGGAGGAAGGCATTGGTTCCGGGGCCTGTCTCTCTGGGGCTAAGCCTGGGAAGAGGTGCCATGGGGTCCTCCACTGCAGCTGAGAGCACCAGGGGTTGTATCTGCTTCCTAGGACTCAGGTGCCAAGTCATATGGTCCTGAGGACCTGCATCTCAGGCAGCCCCTGAGAACCAAGAACCAAGCTCTCCAGGCTGGCATATTGGAGCCCAGATCCCAGCCCCATCTCTTCCCACACTGTGACTGTGGGTAATTCCCTAAACCTCTCTAGGCCTCAGTGTTTCCACCTGGAAAATCAGGGTCTCAGAATTAAGTGCATGTGTGTTGCTCATCTAGCACAGAGCAAGCATGTAAGGAGAGGCAGGTCTTAAATGGGGTGCTGTGAGGCCTGTAGCAGGGTCCTGGGTGATGGTGGTTATTTCAGGCCCTCCCTGGCCCCTCCTCCTTGTACTGTCTCTGATCCTGGTGTGGGGCGGGGGTGGGGCCCAAGGCCAGTGAGTGGACGACCGTTGTCCAACCCTGTCAGGATGGGTGCTGTCCACCAGCTGGAGTGCTGAGGAGCTCGCACTCTTCCCTTACCCGTCACCACAGCAATCCCCCTGCCTCCGTCCTTGACCCTAGTTGGTTTTGACATTGCTCAGGCCAATATCGGGGTATGGCCAGGTGGGAGGAAGAATGTACCCTCCCGCCCCCTTGTTGATCCTGGCCACTCTGTTAGCCAACAGATCTCCCGGAGTACCCACTATGTGCTGGGGGAGGAAAGAAAAAGGCCCAAGTCACGGGGGGGGGCTGCGAGAGGTCATAGAAGACTGGTTGAAACGGTGACCTCAGGGGGGCTTGGAGTAGGTTAACTAGACTGGAGAAGGGAGGACCCTTTAGGCAGGTGGTCCAGCAAGAGCAAAGACCTAGAGGTGGGAACAGGCCTGGTGGGGTTTCTTCCTCTGTGTGAGCTCTTAGCAGATTTCCATTCATCCTCAGGCTGGCTTCAATGTGATCCCTCTGGAGGCTTTTGCGGACTTTGTGGCGGCTAATAGAGGTTTCCCTCTCTGGGCTCTGCCCTGCCTCGGACGACCTTCTCTGTTCTGGTCAGAATTAGTCCCTGATTCAGCTCTGTGGCCATAGGCTTGGCCACGACTACATGGCAGGACCCATAATTTGTTCCCGAGAGCTGTGGGACCCATGGAAAGATCTTGAGCAGGGGAGGCCTGAGTGAAAGTCAAGCTTAGGAGAAAGGACAGAGCAGGAAGACACGTGTGGTAAATGGCTGCTCCAGGCAGAGAGGACTCCCTGACATAGGGAATCTGTGCCCACACCCTGCTGCCCGCGCTCCCCTCATGGCAGCCGTGCCTCATCTGACCTGAGTGGGGAATGAATCAGTAGATCACCCTGGCGAGGTGGGCATCACTTTCCACTGAAAGCTTGGGCCATGATTTCTCTTTCCTTTTGTCCTCTCACAAGCCTGGCTCTGGGCTTGGCCAGGGTGATGCGTGGGGAGCAAAAGCAGGGAGGCAAAACAGAGCTGGGGCTGGGCTGCAGAATCTCTGGTCCCCCCTTCCTATCACCTGTTCCCTTCCTCCCTTCTCCAAGCCCAGACGTCACGTCCCTGTCACTGTCCCAGCCAGCCCCTCAGGGTCATTGTTTCTGAAGAACTCGAGTTCTCCCTCTGCAGACCTGGTTCTCTTCCCACATGGTTCTTCCTCCAATTTATGCTTATTGCTTTCTTTTCTTCATACTCAGCTGCCTTGTTCCCAGCCCTGTCCCCGGGTCTGGGACAGAGGAGGTGCTTAGGAACTATCTGTTAAGTGACAGATAGAAAAACTTAGTAGGCTGCTGGCTTGGGCAGACCCCCATGCTCGGGAAGCAGACCCCCCAGCCAAAGAGCAGAGGAGGAGGAAGAGGAAGTCCTCCCTGTCTGACCCTTTGAGGAGGGGATGGGGCCCAGGTGTTGAAACCCAGCACAGGTGGGGCAGGGGCTGAGCAGGAGTGTGGGATGCTGGTGCGGGGGGTGGGGTGCTCTGGGCAATGGACACAGGGGAGGGCAGGGCGGGGGGTCAGAGGAGGGGGTGTTTGGGCCCCAGTGTGGCCCCACTGAGGTGGGAGGAGGCCAGTTGCTTTGCCATGTGACAAAGCTGATAGTCCTCTGCCCTTCCGTGGGCCATCTGCCACTCCTCTGGAGCAGACTCTCTGTTGACATCCCTCATTCTAAACAACTAGCTTGGGGCGCCTGGGTGGCTCAGTGGGTTAAGCCACTGCCTTCGGCTCAGGTCATGATCTCAGGGTCCTGGGATCGAGTCCCGCATCGGGCTCTTTGCTCGGCGGGGAGCCTGCTTCCCTCTCTCCCTCTCCGCCTGCCTCTGTCTACTTGTGATCTCTCTCTGTCAAATAAATAAATAAAATCTTAAAAAAAAAATAAACAACTAGCTTATATGGCTGTTCCTTGGTTTTCCAGTTTCAGACATTGCTGAGTGACTTTTACTGTGGAAGCTGAGGATTTAGCTCTGTTGACCACCTCTCACTAACCCCCCCCCCCCATATGTTTGGTTGGCTGAGCTCTCCAGCTGAGCCGTGTAGAATACTCGGATGATTTTTCCTTTCTTGATTGGCTGTGTTCCCTGGCATTAATAATAGTTTTTTTCTTGGAGTGGGGAAGGGGGCTTAATTTCTCTTTTTTATGCTTATCGCTAATTCAATTCCACTCTCTCCCCTAGTTGGGTAAATATAAAGTACTCAATGTAAGTAAACACATGAAGTACTGTGTCAGTCTTATCTTGGAGAATCTCTCCCTGATCCTTCGGACCTGCTCCCATCCGGTTTATTTGGATGGCGGCTGGGTATAGAACTCCAGCGGGAGATCTCGTCCCCACAACGTTAACGGGGGGCCCTCCCTTTGAAGCCGTTGCTTTGTTGTTGCTTCCAGGGCTGGTGTGGTGGGGTTCCCTGGCCGGTGGGGCATCGATCCTGTGCCCGCCAGCTGGGACATGTCCTTCTGGAAGCCTGTAGGACCTGCTCTGTCCCCTTGTGCTGATAATCCACGGTGCTGTGCCTTGCTGAGGGCCTGCCCTTTCGAATTGGCAATTCACATTCTCCAGCTCTGGGCAAGTTTTTGATGGACTCCTTTACGATTTCCTGACCTCCATTTCCTCTGTTCTCTTTCTTGGAGCCCCAGTTAACCCGATGTGGTGCTTCCCGGAGGGACCCCTCACTTCCTGGTCCTTCCCCTCCTTTGTCGCATCTCCGTGCCTTCCTGTGCCCGTTTCGAGGAGGTCTCCTCTCTGTTACCATTCTATGCTTCTCATAGAGTGTTTGGTGCATACATGCTAAATTTCAAGGATTCCTTTTTATTTGCTGAATGTTCTCTTTAAAACATGCTGTACCCCGCTCTTGCTTCAGGGATACTATATTTGATTTCTGTGAAGATAGTAATAGCTCTCCCGTTTATCTCTTTAGGCTTCCTTCTGTCTGCATGGCCTGTTCCCTTGCTGGCTGGCATGTTTGGGACTCTGTCTTTCCTGTTAGCGCTTTCCTCAGTTAATTCCCTCGGCAAGAGATTCATGGAGCACCGGCTCTGTACCAGCCCCATCCCACAGCCTTGGCCAAAATGGTCAGAAGTCTCTGAGCTGGTCTGGCGGATGTCTGGGAATGCTCAGTTAGTAGATCCTGTCAGGAGTGGGCACCAAGTCTGACTGGCGTCCCTTGTGTGTGGGTAGTCTCAACAGCTGTGCTTCCCCATGGCTGGCCTGCCTGGGCTGGGGAGCCCTGACGGCTGAGCCTCTTGGAGCCAGGTGGGAAAGGGAGGCTGGGGCTGAGCCCTGGAATCTGCATCTGCACTTTGCCGTGCTCCCACCATGTTCTGTGGGGGCCCCTCCCTCCACCTGGCCTGGTCTCTCTAGTCTTCCCTGGGCAGAGCTGAGGATGGACCCTCTTGGGGGTCTACTTGCTTCTTACATAGCCTTCCAACCAGTCCTTCATTCCTCTGTCCAGGGTCGCCTGGTGCCACCAGTGTCTGAGAGCCTCTGGTGGGTTCTGCCAGGTAATAGGACCGGGACTTGGGATGCTCCTATCTCAGCTCTGCCAAATCAATTACCACTCACTCATTTGCTTTCCAACTTCCAAAATTATGTTGCTGTTTCCTCTCCCATTCTTTGTCCTTGTGGATTTACAGACAAAAAGATCCTTTATTGTTGTAATGGGGTTTTGGAAAGGAGTGAGTGTAAATGCATATGCTCAGGCTGCGGCTGGGAATCTGCACATCCCCCCTCCCCCGTTGATCTGTTCTCCTGCTGGGGAACGTGCAGAGCATCTCCCCTTTTCACTCTTACAAACAAGGCTGCTGTGAGCATTGTCCGTCCTCCTTGCGCGCTGTGTGGGAGAGTTTCTCTTGGCCTGGAATCGCTCTGTGGTAGGCTGTGCGCGTCTTCAGCTCTACCAGATAAGGCCAAATTGTTTCTCCAAATGCTTGTGGCCGCCTCCACGGTCCCCAGCAACGCACGAGAGGTCCTGTTGCTCCACGGCCCTGGGAAACACGCGGCCCCGTGCCTTTTGGATCCCCACCAACTTAGTGGTCCAGAGCGTGTCTTGCAGTTTTCCTTGGCATTTCCGGGAACTCTTCTGTGCAGAGGCAAGTCTTGTCATGTTCGTTGGCCCTTTGGGTCCCCTCATCCACCAAGTGTCTGCTTCTGCTCTTTACCTTTTACAAAAAGTGGGTGATTTGTCTTTTTATTGATTTGCCGAGTTCTTTATATAGCCTGGAAACACATTTTTTTGCCAGCTGTTTGTACTGCAGGTACGTTCTTCTGGTCTGTCCATGGCTTGTCTTTTCCCTTTGTGATGTCTTTCGTTGCACCGATGATTTAAGTTGTAACAAAGTCAAATTTCTCACCTTTATGGCTTATGCTTTTTATAGCTTGCTGGGAATGAGCATTTTTCGGGCTCTTGCTATATACTGCTACGTCACCACCAAGGAAAGTTGTCCTAATTTGCCCTGGGGATGGGCCGAGAGCTGACGGGCATCCCAGGTGCACAAACGATGGGCAGGACTGCCGTGGAGCAGGGATCAAGGAGTAAGATAATTAATGAGCAGCTCAAGTGCGTACATTGCTCAAGGCTTCAAAGTGCTTTAGATGGAAATGCTTTACTTGATCCTTGACACCGTCCTAAAAGGCCCCTTTCTTTTTCTCCCTTGGAGAACCGAGGCCTCTGTGGTGGCCTGGGCACAGGTGACTTTGATTCCAGCCGTGGAGGCTGGGTTGGGAGATGAGGGGCCCCTGGGGAGGGTGGTTAATTGGGGTTCAGGGGCGGTGATGGGGCGCAGCCTGCCTTTCCCCTTGGCTGGGGCCGTGGGCGTTGCTGCTGCAGTGGAGTGTCCATGACTCCAGCATCTTGCCGCCTGGGCAAGCAGAAGGAGCTTTGGGGTCACCGAGCCTGGGGTTCTGCCATTTACCTGCTCTGTGATCTTGGGCCCGATCTGGGCCTCTCTGAGCCTCTCCTCCTGGGTAGAATGGTGCTAACATGGCCCTGAGGGAGCTGGGAGTGCTGACTGAGACTCTGCAGGTAGACGTACCTGGAGCTGAAAAGGTTTTTTTTAGGTGGAAGGAATGTTCCTTCCAGAGGTTGGTCAGGGTGGGCAGGCAAAGCCTGGGGTGGTGGGACCAGCCACCTTCAAAAAGGGCCTTTTTGAGAAACTCTGATTTTGGCCCAGGGAGTGGGCAGAGGCATGAGGGGAGGGGTGGACTGTCCACTGGGCGGGGAGCAGGGGCTGGGGAGGTGGGCCTGGGGAGGTGTGATCACCGCCCCCCACAGCCCTGGCTTCTGCTGCCTGGTGTCACCACCCTGCCGCACTCCTCCCCAGGCCTTACCCAGCCCGCTGCTCCTGGCCCACCCGGGCCTGAGGGGTTAATTTTGCCGCCTGAGCGAGCTTGGTGTGGCGGTATGCAAATCCATACACTTTCATAAACTGCTTAATTAGGCGAATGTTAATGAGACGTTAATTACTGTTGTGCCCGCGGATCCCACGGAAACGGAGATTATGTTTCTCTTCAAACATCCCGTCTTAATTATAACTTGTGCCTAATTCTGCAGCTTTTGCCAGCCAGGCGAGGGCGGGGTGGGGCGGGGCACGCCTGCCTGGGGTGGCGGGAGCCCGTGGGCACCCCCCTTTCTGGGAGGTTCTCCTGGGCTTCCTCACCTCTTGTCCTCCGTTCCTCCCTTAGACATCTGGTAAGCACCTACTCTGTGTCAGGCACAGTCCCGGCTTTGGTACTGGGGTGACAGAGAGCAGTCAGACCCATTCCCCGCCTCAGGGAGCTCCCAGCCCTGTGGGGAAGCAGCTCTGTAAGCAGATGTTGTGGGGAGGACTGCAGAGGCTGAGGTAGAAGTATATTGGGCTGCTTGGCCAGAGGGCAATCGGCGGAGGAAGTGGTATGTCTCTTGGGGTGGGGGGTCAGGGAGGGCTTTTTGGAAGAGGGGGCCTATGGACTGAGTATTAGAAGTAGAAAGGTGTTTACCAGGTAGATTGGAGACCTGGGTTTGGGTGGGGGTTCCTGCTGGGATAAAGACCTCGTGCTTGATGTCTTGACTACTGTGTACCTTCCCCAAAGGGCTTTCCTGCTCTGGTTTTGCTTTCTCAGCCTCCAATCCAGATCTCTTGGGCGGAGGCTTGGAGGCTTGAAGCCTCCATATCTTGGGCAGATATCTGTTCCTCTTGTGGCCTCACTCTATCTTACTTACCTGGAGGGCTTGTGGGGAGGGGGTCCCCACCCAGGGAGGAAGGTGGTCAGGGTAGGCTTCCTGGAGAAGTCTTGCCCCAGGCCTCCTCCTCTGGAGCTGTGAGACTGTATCTTGCCCTTGTATTTGAGTCTTTGACTGTAAGATGTGCTTGGTATGTGCCATGGCCCCAAGTCCCATCCAGATGTGACCAGCACCACAAGGGGCCTAAAACACTGGCCTGCACTCCCTATCCTCATGTTACTGCTCTCAGCCCACTCTGCCTTCACCTAGTAAGGCCACCCAGAACTGCCTTGGCCCTCTCCTTGTTCCCTTTCACCCACTACCCCTAGGTTCCAGGAAGCCTCAGGCTGTTGTGGCCACTGCCAAGCATGTCCAGGTGACTTCAGGGCTGGATCATCAAGTTCTAGGGCTCAAAAGACTCTAGTGGGTATAAAACCCCATTTCACAGATGGAAGGCATGAAAGCAGAGAGGGTCAGGGCCCAGAGTGGGGTCACACAGCATAGCCTAGAACAGGGTCTCAGGGAGGCCAGTGGGCCTTTTCTTCAGGAATGAGGGAAATGGAAGCAGAGGACTGCCCCCTGGTCACTGCTGCCCAGGCAGGTCTTACTTCATCATTTATGCTCACCTTGCAGACGGGAAAACAGAGGCTCAAAGAGGCCATGTGTCGGAGATGGAAGCTGTAGGGGCTAGGCATGTGGCAGGGCCTCAGGGAGCTCCTTCTGGTCATTTTCTCTGACACCACTGTCCTGGAGGGAGTTCTTGGGCAAAGGGGCTCCAGGCAGCTAGTTGGGGAACTTGGCTCCATGCCCTGAGCTGGGAAACTGCCTGGGCTCCCCCAGCCATTGGTGCCCTTCCTTTTGAGAACCCTTGTCGGAATCTCTCTTTCTAGAACTTAATTACAGTGGAAGGTTATTTACCTTCAGTGTCTCATACCTAACCTGGACCAGATTAATGGTATTTGAACCAGGAAGAGTGCAATCATAGCAGAAAAAAAAAGCTTTTAGCTCATTACATATATTTGCACAATAACAACTTCAATCCTTTAAACTGGTTACTACATCCCCAAATCTGAGACCAAAGAACATCCATCCTAGCTCCTGTACTATCAGCAAGGCCGCTAGAAAAGTCTTTGACTGAGTGTGGTCCTGTGTCTGGGTTGAGCTGCCGTGGCCTCGTCCCTCACAGTTGAGTGACGGGTGTGAGCACTGTCCCACCCCATACCTAGGAGTAAATGTTTGGTTTAATAGAATGGCAGGAGTTAAAAATGGAAACTTGTTAACATCAACAAAATAAAACCTTTGATGATAAATTCTGTGGTTTGTATGTTCCTGGGTTGTATTCCCAATTTGGGTCCAGCTGTGAGTCCGGTTACCCCCCCCACCCCCGAGATATATTCACATCCTCTTTCTCCTGGGCTTCGTTTTCCCCAGCCCCAGGCTGAGCACAGCGGGGCTTGATACAAATTTAGAGATTTGGAACCCCAGAACTAGATGCCTGGGTGTCTCCATCTCCCAGAGGCCAGGCCGGGAGGGGAAATGAGTGAAGCAGGCTGGGTGGGGACTATGGGGAACCAGAGTGCGGGCGAAACGATGAACCTGGTGCCCAGTTTATAACCCCTGTGGATGGCCCAACCTTTGCTTTTAGGACAGATCCATTGAGGCTGGGGTTGCTAGGTGGGGGCTGGGAGCTGGGCTTGGGACACCCTCAGTGGCCTGGCTCACGCCATCTCCTTGGCCTTCCCCATAGCCAGCCTGGGCTGTTCAGTGTTCTTCTCCTCAACCCCAGTGGGCGCCCTCCACCCACCATGGGGTGAAGGAGTCCTGAGGTGTGTGTTTGAGTGACAACACAGAAGCAAGCTGCTTCGGGGACACAGGTGTGAGTAACTGCTAAACTCCCTTTTGAGGAGCAAAATAAGCTTCCTCCGGGCTTGGGGAAGGAGGAAGCTTCTAAGACCTGGTGGTCAGTTTTTGGGGTGTCGCCACCTCCTGGGTCCCATCTGTGGTGTCCTGGGGATAGGGTGAGGCTCAGATGCTGGGCTTCCCGAGGGCGTGACCAGGGAAGAGGGTCCGGCATGTTTATTCGGTTATGACTTTTATAAATAACACAGGAACTCTTCTATTAAAATGGCAGTGTTACCAATCAGCGTGTTGTAATAGGATACTCAATTAGAGCAAGATTTCCGAGAAACTGACCCCCGCACATAAGCGGGTCCCCTTTTCCCCAGAGGCTGACTCCACTCCGTCACTGTCTAATGGGGTCTCCTGCTCCAGTGGGGCATGAGATTCGAGCTGCTTTCCGAGGTCCCTGTTCTTCCCGAGTGGGGGGCGGGGCATCGGAGGAAGGGGTGCCCCTTGAGCCTCTACAGTGCGTCAGGCACTGGGCTTGCGGTGTCCCCACAGGCCCCACTTACTCTTTACCACCACCTTGTGAAGTTGGTGTCATTGGCTCCATTGTTTTCGATTTTTTTTATTTATTTGAGAGAGAGAATGAGGTGAGAGCACATGAGCACACAAATGGGGGAAGGGAAGAGGGAGGGGAAGAAGCAGGCTCCCCGCTGAGCAGGGAGCCCGACAGATGCCAAAGCAAGGGCTCCATCCCAGGACCCCAGGATCATGACCTGAGCCGAAGGCACGTGCCTAACCGATGGAGCCATCCAGGAGTCCCAGCTCCATTTCTTCAGAAGGGGACATGGGGGCTCTGGGGTAACTTGGCCGTGGTCCGTGGTCCTGGGCTCACTTGGGTCAAGTTGGCCCTGCAGTATGGGGTTAGTGGGCCTGATGGGTCGAATCCTCCCTCCCTGCTGCCCTCGGCCTCTGACCTAAGCAGGGCCCTTCCAGTCTGTACATCTCCCCCATACCAGCTCACCCTGCGGCTCAGGGGGCCTGTCCTGGGGGCAGTCAGGGGCTTGTAAACTCAGACCAGAGGCCACAGAAGGGTGAGGAAGCCATGGGAAAGGTGGTGTGTGTGAGTGTGTGTGTATGTGTGTGTGCCCACGGGGGTGGTTTATTTCCATAGGCTGCCCCCCGCCCCCTGCCCCCAGCCCTTGCCCGATACCATCTTGCCTACCCTGCTGTTAAGCATTTTGCTGCTTTTGCATCTAGCTCACTGGAGGTGGGCTGGTTTGGTCTCAGTTTGTAGTGAAGAGAAATCTTGCTGCCTTGCCAGGGGCCTGGTGGGCTCCTAAGGGCTGAGTGGAACAGATCCCACCATGGGACCACTTGGACGGGTCTGGGCCTGAGCAGAAGTAGGGATAAGCCCTGGGGAGACTCAGGTCAGACTGACCTCACCCAGATAGTTCCCTCTGTTCCTTCAGTCTGTCCCGATGACCGTGATGCTGGCGTCGTCTGCGTTTCCTTTTCTGTGCTGAGCGTGGTGCCGGGGGCTTTTTCATGGATGCCTGCCCCATCTGATCCTCCCAAAGACCCTGTGGGGTAGGCACACATGTCACCACTTTTTAGATGAGGAAACGGGGGTCCAGAGTGGGTGAGCAATCAGCCAAGTCCACAGAGTAGATGAGAAAGCAGGGATGTGAGCTCAGGCATCCCATCCCAGAGGCTATCCTTTTGAGGAGGGCAGTGTCTGGCTGTTCCCCTGCCTGCCCCAGCCTGCTCTGAACTCCTTCTGGTTCAGCTTCCTTCCCTGGAAGGCTGGCTATCTTGGCCACAGCTGAGGACTGCCTGCGGCAGAGCCCAGTCGGGCTTCTCTGTCTCCCTGGAGCCTGCAGATGGACCACAGGGGTGAGAAGACGCCCAGGAGAGGACAGAAGAACCCAGCTCCAGCAGCTGGAGAGGACCTGGATGGTGTCTAGTTTGCTTGGCCCTTGGCTCCCCAGACAAGGGAGTGGAAGCCGGAGAGGGGGCAGGGGCTTGTTAGGGGCGCACGGTCAGATAGCGGCCAAACAGGACGCTGCCCCCCCCCGCCCCAATTCCCCCTCCCATTCAGCGCTGTTGCTTCTGCACCCACTTGTGTTGATTCCATTTCAGAGCCCGGGCCAGGGTGGATGGTGGGCGTGAGGCCAGAGGGAAAGCCGGGCCGAGATCCCTTTTCCACTCTGTCGCCTCTGCCCCTCCCCCATGCAGGCTTGTGCGTTTTCAACTTTCCTCCCATCCTTCACCTTCCCACCATTAAAAAAAAAAATGGGGAGGGGAGAGGAAAGGAGGGGCAAGCCTTTGACATAAATGTTTAAATTAGCCTCACTTTGCTGAAAGCTTGGTGTCAGGATAAATCCATTCCTACAATGCCATATATCTTTTCCTGAGTGGGAAGTTGGTGAATAAATGAATGTTATTCATATATTATTATGGCCTGACAGAGCCAAGGCAGGGAGAGGCAGGCCCTGGTGATTAACGAGCAGGTCTTGGCTAAAGAGCTGGAGATGGGCTCCTTACCAGGGGATGGGTGTCCTGGCGTCTCTGCCAGGCTGGGGGGGTTGTAAGCCCCAGGTTCTGGGCAATGCTAGTTGGCCCTTGCTCATGAGAGGCCTGCGGCTGCCTTTCTTCTCTTCTTTCTTCTTCTCTAGGGCAACTCCGGTCCCTTGCTGCTCCTCTTTACCCTGGCTCTGTACCCTCTGTCCTTTCCTTTGGGGATGCAACATGACGTCTCTGCTGCTCAGGGTCCACTGATGACTCTTGCTGTGGGGGAAATAGAAGACTTCCCTAAGGATGCCCTGCAGGAAAACACCATGCGACCCTCACGCCTACATGGCATTTTTGGGTCAAAAACCACCTTGACTCAGTCTATATAATATCCCCATTGACCGAGGAGGAAACAGGCCTATTGGTGGAAAGGGCTCCCAGTGGGCTCAGCCTGCGTCTTTGTGATACTCTAACCCCTACGTCAGTTTTATCTGGTTGACTGGATGCCCCTTTCCTGTGATGCTTTGTCCCTGGGGCCAACTCCCACACATGTCTGTTGAGCCCAGCCTGGCCACTTTTGTTTTGGGGGCTCAGCCCTCCTGTCTGGTCAGACCAGAGTCAGGGCCTATAGATAGACTGCCCAAGAAAAGCACCTTGATGACGTAGTGTCAAATATTGAACCAAGATGATTCCTGGGAGCCAGAGACGCCTCCAGGAGAAGGTGACCCTGAGACAGGGATGCTGGCTGAAGAGGGATGAGGGAGGGTGGCTTGGCCAAGGAGAGAGACAGCAGGGGTCTGAGCATCTAACCTAGCCTAGGGTTCCTGCCTCACTCTCCCAGGCAGTATGGGCCATAGGTATAGGGAGACCTGCCCAGCAGAGTTGGGGACCACGCCACGTTGTGGAGACAAGATGAGGAAGGGGCCAGTCTTGGTTCTGGAGGAGCCCTTGGTCCCACCCAAGAGATGGGAGATGAAACTTGGGAGCAGTTAAGTGTTAAACCACACTGGGACAATCAGAGAAGGCCCCCTGCAGGCGACGGGCCTGGAGCAGGTCTCAGCAGATTGAAAAGGAATTTGGTTTTGCAGAGGGGAGGAAGGAGGGCAATCTGGGTGGAAGAAACGACAAGAGCAAATGCTTGGCATCAGGAAGGAGGCAAGAGTGTGGAGGAGCTCGGGAGGAAGCCAGCCAGCTGGGGACAGGGTTCTTACAAAAGACAAGAGTTAGCAAGTTGGGCAGTGGAATGCCTGGCACATAGTAGAACCTCAGGAAATACTGGTGACATGAAACCGAGGGTCTAATGATTTTTCAATGTGACCTTAGGGATGGTGTTAAATAGAAAGTGCGACTACGGCATAATAAATGATAACAACTCTATTTGTTGACACCCACGGTGGGGGCCATGCTGTTAGCCCAGGGTTAGTATTATTACATTCCTTCCCAGATGAGGAAATGGAGGCTCAGAGAGGCAGTGATTCACTCAAGGTGTTGGTACAAATAAACAATGGGCCTAGGATTTGATTCGAAGCCTGAGTTTCTCTCCACCCCGCCCCGTCCCCCGTGCCTCAGTGTGCCCATCAGCATTGTTGGGACTGGGAGGAGATGACCTTGGATTTGGCCGCTCTGGGAGTGTGGGGAGTGCCTTGCTTTGGGGCTAGAGCCTGCTGCCCCCTGCCCCCACACCGCCGTGTTCTTTCTTGGCTCTGATCTGAGCCTGGCCTGTTGGGAAACCTCCTTCCCAGTCAGATCTCTAGGGCCGCTGGCACTGAGGCCAGTGTGGGCCCAGGCCCCGGGGTGGGCAATAGGGGCAAGGCTGCGAGCTTTTTGGAGTGAGGGACATCTCCGTGCTCCTGAAGGGGACTGTGGCGGGTCCTGGCCATGAAGGGAGAGCTTGTGCATGTGTTTGTGGCCTTCTGGCTCGCTTTTCCATAGGCCTGGCCAGCAGAGGGGAAGGGATGCCCTCCCCGTGCACAGCCCTGCTCAGGTCTAAACCCTTCCCACCTACACTGCCTACCTGGAGCTTCACAACCCCCTTGGGGGCTGGACCCCTTATCTTTTTTTTTTTGGCACAGGTGAAAAAACTTTCTGGGAAGCTTGTGAGTTTCCCAAGGTCTGCACTGACTGAGGGCAGAGCCGGGGCAAGGCTGCCTCAGTGCACCTGATGGCCTGTGGCCTGGCATTCTCGGGGCCCAGAGAGGGCAGCCCTGACCGCTGAGGGGGCAGCCAGAGGTGGGCTTCAGAGCCGGAGGGGACACTCCCTGGCTCTTCCTCCTCGGAGCTCCTCACCCCAGGATGCCCAGCATGCACCAGGCTGGGATGGCCACCCACTGAGTACCCTGGAGCCAGCTGTGCTCTGGGCGGAGTGTCATGTCACCCTGTCCCGGGGAGGCTGGTGTGCCTAATGAATTAATTAATGTTGGCAAAGCACTTGGAGATCTCAGGCTGAAAGGTGCTCAATACATGCAAATCAGAGTGATTATTACCCATAATTATGGAGTTTCTGTTGGAGAAATTATTCAGAGCGGACGGTGGCTGGGCCAGCACAGGGCCTTGCCAAGATCTGTTCCTCAGTAGCAGGGGAACCTATCTTCTTCTTCCCCACTCCCTCCCTTTCTCCCCTCTCCCAACTCCCCCTATCCCTCCTTCCCTCTCCCCTCCCTCATCTCCCTTCCCTCCTCCCTCTCCCCTCCCCATCCCATCTCCCTGCCTGGGCCCATCACCCACCATCTCCCCTCCCTCCCTCTCCCCTCCCCCTCCCTCATCCTTCCCTTTCCTTTCCCTCTCCCCTCCTCCCTCTCTCCACCTCTCCCCTCCTGTCCTCTCCTCCCCACCTTCTCCATCCTTCTTTCCCCTCCTTCCTCCTCCCTCCGTACCCCTTCCCCCCATCCTCTTTTCCTCCCTTTCTTCCCCCTTTCCCTCCCTCCTTCCCTCCCCGCCCCAGTCCCTCCTGGCTTCCACTTCTCCAAGCTCTGGGCGTGTTGCCTGCTCTCCCACAGCACATGCCTTCTTTGTCTCATCTCTCTTGAAGACAAGCACCTGGCACAATTTGGGGAGGAAGGGATTGGGCAATAGCTTCTCACACTCTGGAAGTGAGAAGGATCCAGGAACCAAGTCTCACTTTCCTCCTCTTTTAAATGGGGCTGTAAGGGGTTCCCTGTTCTTCCCTGGATATGGGGGGGAATCAAGTGCGGCTGTGCTTGGAAGACATTCTGGATTAGAAAGCTCCATGCCTGTGAGGTTGACCACTCACTGTTGACATAAATATTGCTCCGTGGGTACTTGTGTGTGCACAGCTGATGTGTGTGTGCTTCCAGCCCCCTCTTCCATCAGACTGGTTCTCAATGTGTCTCAATGGCTAGACTGTTGGTTCCTTAGGGCTGAGGCTGAGCCATGGCCACATGCATGAGCGTGAGGCCCCATGGTGACAGCCCCTGGCAGTGCCCAGAACCAGCAATCAAATAAACTATCTTTCTCGGCTGTACATTCCATCTCGCCCCCACCCTCCCAGGCTCCAATCCTCGGTCTCAAGGACTTTGTCCATCTTTTGCACCCACCAGCCCCAGAGAGGGCCGCTCCCAGGTTCAGGACCACGAACAGCGCCTGGCACAGCCAGAGCTCTGAACCCTTCTCCTTGTTGAACAGAGCTTCAGAGATCCTTTTGCCTCAAACTCTGCTTTCAAAGACTGGGACAGTAACCCAAGAGAATGCCAGTGACTTACCCAAAAGTACACAGAATCTTCGCTTTAGGGCTGACCACAGCCCTGGTCTCGGAACTCCTCAGAGTGTTCTCCACAGAAGGATTTCCTAATGCTCTGTCAGCAAACACTTATTAGGCACCTACTGTGTGCCTGTCTCTCTACCAAGCTCCATGATGGGGAGGGATAGAAGAGGCAAGATCTCTTTTCCCTCCCCAACAGGACCTACAGATCAACAACCAGAACCACAAAGGCGAGAGCTGGGCATGGCAGACACAACAGAACCATGGGCTTGTTTCCGTGGGGCCTGTGAGAAGAGCTCCAGAGACAGATATTTCTACTGGGCTCTCCAGGCCTACAGCCTGGCCTGCTACCTATATCCCCCCCCCCCAACCTCTCCTGCCCTCCCTCCTTTACCTGGAGTTGGCCGATTTCATCTGGACGTGACAAAAGGCGTGAGTTGTCTATGGCGCCTTTGTGCCTTATTGCAGCCTGTAATCTTTCCCATCCAACACAGGCTTCTTTCTCTTTCCCGGCGCTTGTCAGAAAGATGGGACGGAGCCCCAGGCCCGGTGGGGAGGCTGAGCCAGAGCAGGCCTCTTGCTGCCCATCGATTTGCAGCTGCCTGATGTATTTGCTGGACACCGTGGGGCTGTGTTTGGCTTTGGATAATGAAATAATGTCCTCACTGAGGAAAGGATGGAGTCTCTGCTAATTAGCTCAGCTAGCTACTTTGAGGACAAAAAGTCTTTACTGCTGTGTTCCTGGGGCTGGCTGAGGATGGGGCTCTGCAGGGGGCCAGTGGGGTCACAGTCTGCCTTGAGGGCAACAATGGAAAAAGGAGAGGGGCTGGAGGAAGCAGGGCACATAGGCAGAGCTTTCCAGGAATGTTGTCTCCTAGGAGCAGCCTGGGATAAGGGAAAGCCTTGAATCAGATAGATCTGGGTTCTGTCCCCAGCTCTGCCACTTGCAGGTCGTGGAACCTTGGGCAAGTCGCACTTGACCTCTCTGCATTTCACCTCCTCTGAGGAATGGGGCCATGGTAATCCCGCTGCTTGAGCGGGTGGTTCTTTGGCTTGCATAGAACAATGGAACGGAGTACTCGATGCACAGCAGAGACTTAGAACTTGTTGGTGGCCTTACGGTTCATCTCTTGGGGCCATGCCCTTACCTTGGTGTCAGACCTTATTCCTCCTGTACTTGCATCCCACCTCTCAGCCATCTGACCCCTTAGGAGAATGAAGTCTTCTTAGGCCTCGGGAGGCAATGGAAGCCAGCTGAATGCCTGGGTTCAAAGGCTAAAGCTTTTTTTTTTTTTTTAAGATTATTTATTTTTTTATTTGACAGAGAGAGAGAGAGAGAGAGAGAGAGATCACAAGTAGGCAGAGAGGCAGGCAGAGAGAGAGAGAGAGGAGGAAGAAGGCTCCCCGATGAGCAGAGAGCCCGATGTGGGGCTCGATCCCAGGACCCTGGGATCATGACCTGAGCCGAAGGCAGAGGCTTAACCCACTGAGCCACCCAGGTGTCCCAAGGCTAAAGGTTTTGAAGTGCCCCCTTCCTTACAGTCTAGGCTCTGGGGCTGGCGCTTCCCTGTGGCCTTTGGGAAGGGGCTGAAGAGCAGGCCAATGAGCAGACAAGAGGGGGCTGGGGTGAAGAGGCCTGAAGCCCTGGTCCCCTCTGCAAGAAGCTCTCTGGGGACCAGCTGGAGGTGTTCCCCAGCCACATCATAGACTTTCACTGTGCTCCTCCTAGGTCCTCCCCTCCCCCAACTCTGATGGTCTTATGATCCTTCCTATTTCTACGAGGCCCTTTCTAAGTTCTCTCCTCCCCAGGTTCATTGGCTCCATAGGCGAGGTGGATAATAGTACAAGCAATAATGTAGTAATAATGGTAATCACAAAAGCCGCTAACTCTTATTGAACTTACTGTGTGCCAGGCACAGCTCAAATCTCTTGACGTGTAATCACTGCTTTACTGTAAGGAGATGGGGTTCAGTTTATCCTCATTTTACAGAGGAGGAATGTAAGGCCGGAGGAGGTGAAGGGGCCCCTTGAGGGCACAGCAGAAAAGGGGGCAGAGATGGAGCTCATACCCGGCTCAGGTCCCTTTAGGCTGACAGTCCCGGGTGATGTCTCTGCTCTGCGTCTCCACTGCTTCTCCTCCATCCCACAGAGATGTTGGGACACTCTAGGCCCTCGGGGAGCTCACAGTGGGATGAATCAGACCCCTCCCCCAGGCTTTCCCTGTCCCTCCTGACCTCCTCGTCTTCTGAATCAGGTGGCATCTGTATCTTTCCCATCACCTGGCCCTGACCCCCGGCTTGGGCTTCCTTGGAGTGGGTTCCACAAGGACAGAGGCTCCGCTCCGGTGGGCCAAAGTATGGCTAGCTCTTCCCAGGCGCTGGCTTGTAGTCGTTTCATGAAGGAATGAGTGTCGGTTCATGGAATAAATCTGACTGTGCATGTTTAAGTACTTGGCGCTCAGCAAATATTTATTGAATGAAAAATATCTTTGGGTGGAATAAAGGAGGTGACAGTGTGACGCGTCTGGCCTGTTGTAGGCTCAGCACTGGGGAAGAGCAGGAACGGTGGTTTCCATTCTTCTGCAAGGGGCTGGGGGGCTGCACCGGAAGCGGGCGGGGGGGGGGTGGAGGGAAGGAGAAGCCCGGGAGGGGCCGGGACAGAACTCTGAAGAAGACGACAGCAGGGAGGAGGCTGGAGAGCAGCTGGGGCCCTGACTCCCACTCTGTGTGGAGCTGAGGATGGGAGCGCGTGCGTGTGTGCACACGTGTAGGCGGGTGTGTGTGTGTAAAACAAATAACTGGAAAATGAATTTAATTATAAGACACTTTTAATAGCTATTTATATTTAATCCTGCTAATTCTGTGTCTTGTGTAGCCAAACTGTAATTCTATTCTTCTTACTCATTTGCTAGTGAGAATGGAGAGGGAGGGAGAGGGAGACAGCCCCACAGGAAGGCAGCAGGCGCTTCCCACCCTGGGGTCAGGCAGCCCAGCCTTTGACCCTGAGGGCAGGGAGGAAGGGATCATTGGCAAGGCTGTTCCAAGGGGAAATCTGGGAAATGGCCTCAGCTCCTTCTCTAGGACAGTTCCTTCAAATGCTTACGTCTCCTCGTCTCCTTGGCATTCGGGGTTGGGGGGCAGGGACAAGGGAAGCAGTGGGGAGAGCCCCAGCCTGAGTCAGGCAGACTGAGTTCAGATCCAAACTCAGCTGTGTGCTTTAACCTCAGAAAGGCTCACTTTTCCTTACCTGTGAAGTGGGCATAGTATACCCCTCCCCAGGGCTGTTGGGGAGATTAAATTAGAACGAGGCTGCCCCATAGCCAGTGCTCCCTGAGTGCTTTTTCCTGTACCTCCTTACTCCCATCACTAGCCCCCAAGCTGGCCAGTCCTCTGGGTTTCAACCTCTCTTGACATTCCTGGACTGTTTTCAGCTCATTGGCAGAGAGAAAGTAAGCGACTCCCTTGATGGCCAATGAATGGCGGGAGTCCTGCCCCTTTTCTTCAGGAGATTCCCTTGGTGGTGGGGTTGGGGTAGGGGTGGCAGGGTGGGGGTGGGGTGGGTAGAGAGCCTAGAGGCATGAGGTGGCTTGAGGGTGGGCTTCTGGCAGGACCCCAGGAGTGCCAGAGCAGCCTCACGAGCCGCAGTGAGGAGGCCCACGCAGGACTGTGGAAGCAGGAAACAGACTCCTCAGGAAGTCTTTCAGGAGGAGCCCCAGACTCCTAGGTGCAACCGGGCTGGGGAAGGATAGCTTTGGAGGAACAAGGTCAGGAGTTAGAGGTCTTAGCTCTAGGTCTCGCTCTGCTGTGGAGACTCAGTCTGGCGGCCCTGCTGAGCCTCCGTCTTCTCTTCTGGGCTGTGGGGCCAGGGTGGGGGAGGACTGAGAGGGAGGACCCAGGAGGAGCTTCAGGGAGGATCTCAGCCCAGAGACGGGGTGTGGAACTGTGCTCCCTGGATGGCGGTGTGCCTGTGTTCTGCCGGTGCTACCTGCGGTCAAGGTCAAGGCAGGATCCTCATTGGAGCCCTGGAGTGGGCCAGGCTGGTGCTCATCCAGGATCTCCCTCTAGCGCCTTCAGGGAAAATTGGGCTGGGACTGGGGGCCAAGACCTTGTCCTGGTGGGCCAGGGCAGGGACCTGGCCTTTCTTCACCCAATGCTTCTTCCTCTGTTCTCCTTGTTTTGCTCACTGTGCCTGAGCCCTCCCCTTGCGGCAGCCACCTTAGAGTTGCAGGACCACCCGGAGGGCTGGGTTCTTGCAGGAAGTCAAGATGGGTGGCTGCACCCAGAGGCAGAGTGGGCTACCCTGAGGGCTGACCTTGTGCCAGTTTCTGTGCTGGGCTTCTTTCAGATCTCTGATGGAATCCCTGCACTGAATTTGCAAGGTGGGTGTTACTCTCTCCATTTTACAGAAGGGGAAACCGAGGCCCACAGAAGTTAAGGGACATGGTTAGAATTTGGGTCACCTGATTCCAAAGACAGTTGTTTTTCCTCAGCATAAACCTTGGTAGTCCTGTGGTGGGGGTGAGGGTGGCATTTCCAGAAGGTGGGGCAGTGGGAAAAATGCCGGGTCACTGGGAGAGTTCAGTGTCCTGGTTTGTGTACACTTGGGGGCCCAGTGAAGCTCTGCCCTGAGGCCCCACAGGGCTGAGGGTGGAGGTCCAGAGCTCATCCCGTCAGAGGAGGGCTCAGGAGAGAGGCAGCCACAGCCCCTGTCTGGATTGTGTGGAAGGAGAGAGCTTGGCTCTGGGTCTGTCCCCACCTGGGCTCGAATCCTAGCTCTGCCACTCTTAGGCCAAGTGACATATGTCCAGGTGCTTGACCCCCAAGCCTCAGTGTTGCCACCAATGCTTGGCACATAGTAGGTTCTTGGTATTTCCCCCTCCCCTCACGCACTTCCTCTGCTTACTCGTGGAGATGGGCAATGGCTGAGGGTACAATTTCTCTCTGGGATGTTTTCCCTTTAATAGGAGGCTTTAATGCCTGTGAACCCCAGTGGAACGATGTTTCCCTTTAATGGTGACACTTCAGGCATGGTGGCAGCTGTGGGGAGATGCGGGGCGGGGGGCGGGGGTGGCGGGGGAGGCTCCCTGGCTCCTATTTCGTGTGTGGGCCTTGTTCTCTGGCTCTCTCCCACCCCACTCCCGTGGCTCCCACTGCTCTGTTCACAGGCAGGTCAGCGTCTCTCGTTAATTTGATTGAGGGATTTGTTCCAAGCTGCTTGCTCATCGGCTCTGTGGAAGCCTGGCCTGGGAATTGGGCATTTTGAGGCAGGCAGACCAGGCTGACCTCTGCTCTTCTAGGAAGTGAGTGGTCACTGGGTAGAGGGTAATTAACATGGGCACAGGGAGTGTGATGAACCCCGGGGGAGGGGATCTGGGGGTGTGGTCCTAGGGGAGAGTCCCCAGAGATGGGACTTATCTGGTCCCTAACATAGACCCCACAAGGGCCTGCTTGCACACCTGCCCTGAGTCATACACTCGGTCCTACCCAAGGGGTGCCCACCATGACATGGTCATGTTGTCGGGAGTAGTGGAGGGACAGAGAGGCACCAAGGGATCTAGGATCAGTGCTGTGGAGGAGCCGGCCTGGGCCTGGGGATGGGAGTGGACAGGAGCTCTTCTTTGAGGCCTTAGCAGAGCTTGAGGGCAGAGGGGATTTGGAGAGGCCCCTGGAGAATGTGCAGCCTTGAGGGAGGGACCACATGATCTGAGGGTAGAGGCCTGGATTCTAGTCCAAGTTTTGAAGTTGGCTCCCTATGTGACCTTGGGTAAGTTTCTGTCCTCTCTGGGCCTCAGTTTTCCTATCTGTGCAACGGGAGTTTTGGTCTGGATGTCTTTTGTACCCTTATCCTTGATTCTAAGAAAGCTTGGGGAAGGGGCTGCACCTAGTGGTAGAGGTGGGCTCAGAGCCTAAGGCGCTAGAGAGGGGTGGGAGGCAGATGTATGAGGCTGGCACACTCATTAAGCACCTCTAAGATGGATTCCCAGCCCCCCGCCCAGGTCACCTGGTGCATGAGCCTCAGGATTTATTTCTTCCTGAATAGTGTTATCCATCGTGTTAGCTTTGCTGCCACAGGGCACGGCTGGCTCTTGCCTGAGCTTCCTGCAGGGTAGGGTGCCTTATTTTCCTCCAAGAGGACTCCCCTCACCCCTATCAAGCTCCTGTACCTGAATGCCCTTTACCCAGGGGGCATGGAGGCAATTCTGCCCTCCAGCCTGCTCCAGCCTCCAGCTGGCCTGCAGGTTCAGGGTACCCTAAGGGCTGCTGGGGCAATCAGGGCTGGCTTCTTGAAGGAGGTAGCAATATTGGTTCTAGACCTTTAAAAATAGCTGGGCAGGCACTGGGCAGGAGGAGAAAAGAGTAGGTGCTTTTCTTGGTTGGAAGAGGCCTGGGAGACCATGGGTCAAAGGGGAGGAGGTCCCTCGCTCATCCCTGTTCCTTACGGAGGACACCCAGGCAGGGCTTGTTGACCAGCTGACCCAACCTGTCCCCAGTTTTTGTAATCTTCTGTTCTTTCGGGTTCGGGTGCTCTACATCCTTCTCAGAAAACATCAGGTGACCCTGACATTGACCGTCAGTCACACAGTACTCCCACAGCTATCGTTGTGAGAGGCATGTGGCATATGGCAGCTTCTGTCCCCAGCCATCTACCTGACCTTAGACAAGCCACTTCATCTTTTTTTTTTTTTAAGATTTTATTTATTTATTTGACAGAGATCACAAGTGGGCAGAGAGGCAGACAGAGGGGGGCGGGAAGCCCGCTGCCCACTGAGCAGAGAGCACCATGCGGGGCTCCATCCCAGGACCCTGAGATCATGACCTGAGCCAAAGGCAGAAGCTTAACCCACTGAGCCACCCAGGCACCCCAAGCCCCTTCATCTTTTTGAGCCTGAATCCTCCTTAATCTTGAGAGGGATCATCCCGTTTCGCTGCAGAGAGAGCATTTGGAATGGACTCCAGAGAGTGACTAGGACTTCTGTGGGCAAAGACAGAAGTGGGGGGCAATGACTCTAGGTAGAAAAGGGATGCCTGAACCAGACTGAGGGCCTCTGCAGCCTCTGAATCAGGTGTTCCTGATGACGGGTGCAAGCTCTGGAGCCAGGCTGTTTGAACTGTGGATCCTGGCTGCTCCACTTCCTAGCTGTGTGACCTTGGGCAAAGCACTCAACCTCTCTGTTGTGTCTTGCTTTCCTCCAAGGAAAGGGGGATACTGGTAGTACCTACCTCATGGTGTTGTATTGAGGAAATGAGTGTATTTTTAAAGTTCTAGAATAATGCCCAGTACATAGTAAGTGCTTAGTAAAAGTTAGCTGCTGTTCTTACTGAGACTCAGAGGAAGGGACTTGCCCATGGACACACAGCTTGTGGTGAAGGTTCCGGATCTAGGCCAGAGCCCATTATATTCCACGCCTCTTCTCTTTACTCTGGGTGCTCCTGGTGTCTGCCTGGGGAGTCTAATGTCCAACCAGGGGAGAGATTTCCCTTGAGGTGTTGCACCCAGGCTCTGACCCTAGTGTGTTCTCTTCCAAGACCTTTGTGGGTAGAACCTTGTCTGTCTCATTCCCTGAGGACCCCCAGGGCCTGGCATATAGTAGGTGCTTAGAAATTACTTGGTACTTGACTGGCTGGTTAAATCAAGACAGGGCAGGCCAACTGCTGGTATGGCTCCCAGTGCTCACTTCCCCAGCTCCTCACACCTCCATCTTTTGTGCCTGTTTGGGTGGGCCCCCGCCCTGGCCCCCAGCAGCACCCACCTCCCGCCTTGATACTTGCAATACCTATCAGCTGCCCGCCTTGTTGCTCTTCTCTCTTGGAGCCCAGAGCCCGAAGGCTCTTGGTTGCCCTCTTCTCCCACTCTCCAGACCCCGCCCATCTTCAGCTTCTCTCTTGCGTTCTCCAGTCCTCCCCACTTGGTCATTAAGGTGAGAATAACTCTTGAACTTGATGTCTTTGCTTCTGCTTTTATTTCGAACCATAATTTGACTATCTAAAGGTTCCTAGAGGAGAGAGGAAAAGAAATCACTCCCCATCTGTGCTCAGAGGAGATTCTATCTGCTGAAGCGATGGGGCCAACCTTGCCAACCCTCTTTAGACTGGGGCTCCGCTTAGCCAGGACGCAAGAGCTCAGGCAGCCTCATCTCCGCCTGCTCTGCCCTCTCTGCCCACGTGTGCAGGAATCTGTACCCACTCAGCCTTCACCTCCGTCTTGGGGGATCAGGTCATGCTCCTTCTTTTATAGAGAGGGAGGGCCCTCACCCTCCTGTCCCCCCGCCCCCCACCCTGCCCCAGGGCTCCCAGCGGCCCCTTAGCTAGTAGTCCCTGGGAGCCGTGGGTAGAGGTGTGTTAGTGATGGTCACAACTGATGGAGGGGAGGAGGGAAGGAGCCCAGAGGGGAGAAGGGAGTTTCCCAAATCCTTTATGGAGATCCCTTCTGGCGGGGAGTTTGGGGAATTTGGGGAGGTTGGGGGAATGGGGGAAGGGAGGGGGCTAGTCAAGAGAGTCAAGGCAGCAGAGAAGCTGGGAGAGCTCTGCTCCCTCAGCCTCCCTGCCCTTCTAGTCCAGCTGCCCAGAGATCCCATTCCCTACCAGAGCAGTTAGTGGTGGGCTGGGTGTCCTGCCAATGCACCACGGAGGGGTCTTTCCCCATTCTTCCACCATGCCTCATGCGTCCGCTCTCTCTCAAGCTTCTGGAGACCCCACACTCCACCCCTAAGGCTCCTTACACCTGCATCTCTTTTCTTGTCTCCCTGTGGTCAGGTGGCACCCATTCCTCCAGTCTCTGCTGAAGGTGATGCCGAGTGTGGGACCACTGTCCTTGGAGCAGCTTGTCACCCTTTGCAGTTTGGTTCCCCTGCTTGCCTTGTGACCTCGACTCTGCTGGGCTGAATCAGAGTTACGGGTGTGCAGATCATTTGGCTTTTTCTCTTTGTTATGCTGGGAACCATGTTCTCTGCGGCTTCTACCCAGCCTGGGTTTCCCCCTCAGACAGTGGCTGGGAGGGGATGTGAGCTGTGTGCCAGCTACTTAGAGGGTAGCTCTGGGAAGGCCCTGTCTGCCACGACTGCCCCCCAGAAGGAGAGGGTGTGGAGATAGGCTGGCCTGCTGGGGAAGCCGGTGGGGGTGCTGCCCCTGGCCTTCTCCCCGCTCAGAGGCTTAGGAGAGAACGCTCGACTCCACGCATGCGTGTCGTAGCTCCTCTGGCTTGCCTGGACTGGAGCAGGGCCCTCTGTCCAGCCTCCTGTTTGGCCACGTAACAGCCTGAAAGTCCCACTCTTTTGTCCAGATCAGCCTATGGCTCTCCGGGCACAGAAGGTGGTGCCCAGCATTTCCATCTGCCTGATATTTGGGGTCTGTCCCCTGGGTATGGCCCAAGCCCCTCTCTGCCCCTCTTCCCTGCCAGACTCTCTCCCCTTCCCCCTGAACCCCGATTCCCTTAAAGACCCCCTCCTCTCTGGCTACAGCCAAAGTCTTGTGAATCCTTGTGTTCTGGGATAGGCTTCCCTGAACCTCACAGGGACTGGGGCTTCAGCCCCCAGGCAGGGCAGGGCCCGTTACCCCGAGCTTCGCACAACTCCAGCTGTCCCTGGTGCCTGGAGAGCCTGCAGCCCCATTGGGCTCCATCAGGGAGGCCAAGGTGGCAAGCCCCTTGCTTATAGAACTACTAGGTCAGGCTGCATCTTTCCATTTCTTGCTGGATGTGGTGGACCTTGGGGGAGAGTGGCCGGCCAGTGTTGTCTGTTTCCGGGGCTTCCTTGCGTGCTGTTGGGGCTTAAGCTGAGGACCCAGGGAAGGCTCAGTCAGGGGCCTTCCTGGGCAAGAGCCCTTACTTAGTCTCTGTTGTGTCCTCAACCCAAGGGGGCTGAAAGGAATTGGGTCATCAGGGTTGAAAAGTGGATGATAGAAAACCCGAGACTGGCCAGGGCAAGTTCCAAGAGGTTCCCAGAACAGCTTTTTGGGCCAATGTAGTGGGTGGAGAGGAGGCTGGCTCCTTCAGGGCTCAGGCTTGGGTGGGTAGAGCCATGTTCCCAGGAGCCCAGCTGGGCTAGAACCCCTGAGGGGCAAGGAAGCGAATCTGCAGGAGGCATTATTGGGGCTTTGCTGAGGATGCGGCCCTGGGATGCCAGCCCAGCAAGCATCTCCTTCTTGCAGAACGCCTTCACGTGTCTCCTGCTTCCCTACCCCCTTCCATTAGCCACCTGGGGTCGTAACTGCCTGACTTCTGGTCTGTGAGCTCTTCCGGGCTCACATGGGGGTGATGGTGGCAGTAACTGCTTATGAGGACAAGGGAGACTGCTGCCACCTGTAGACAGAACCCACCTGTCACGCTTGCCAGGCTGCATAGCTTAGTGGAGGCAGCTCCTCCCTCTGAGCCTCAGTTTCCCCCCTCCATCATGACTTCTTAGGGGCTGAAGGTTGGAGATCAGCCTAGGCAGGCCTCCATCTTTGGAGGCCACCTCCTCAGGCCTTTACCTGAACCTCTGTCTCTGTGGCCCTGGGCTCCCCTGTCTGTTTCCCCAATCTGTACTTATTCGAGCCCTAACCTGCATCTTCCAGAAGTTCTCCCTGATGCCTTTATGCCTTACTGATCTGTGTCTGAAAGTTCTGATGGTGTCCCCAGTTGCTTCCTACTCCTTGGCACACACTCCTGGCTCTGTATGGGGCTCTGGACGCAAGGAGATTGCTCTGCATGGCCTGTGGGGGGGGGGAGGGGGGAAGAAGGGCTATAATATCCAGCAGCAGGCCGGTGTGATTGTGCTAATGTGGGAGCCCAGAAGGAGTAACAACTCCTGGGCTGGGGCCCGTGAGGCAAGATTTGAGCTGCACCTTGAAGAGGGAGCCTGGGGATGAGGGGTTCTTGGAGACAGAGATCAGGCTAGGAAGGGCCTTGAATGCCAGGTAAGGAATCTGGGCTCTGACCTCCCTCTGCAGCCAGAGAGCACCAGGTGAGAGGCCCCAGACTGGGCCCCGTGTTCCTGAGAGCAGACCCTCCCTATAATGTCTATAGCTCTCCCCCTCACTTTGGCCCCTGCCTGGTGGTCTCCTACTTGTCCTACAGATCTCTGCTCCAAGAATACTTCCTCAGTGAAGTCCTTCCTGGCCACTGTCCGTGTTCAGAGTCCCAGGACCTTTCCTTTAAAGCTCTTATCCCAGGGTGCACCCCCTCTCCCATGTGACCATGCATTGCCCACCAGGCTTTATGTAAGGCCACTAAAGGCAGGAATCAGAGGGATTTGGTTGTCCCCTGGGTTCCTGGCCCAATGCCTGGCACAGAGTAGGTGCTCAGTAAATGTTGGTTGAATATGTGAATGTCTGTAGGGGCACAGAGCCCCCAAGCTCCAGGCTAGAGGGCTGCCAGGCTGGTGGAGAGTGGGGCTGATAGGGGTAGGCACAGGCCTCCAGCGAGGTGGGGGCAAGGACTGGGTCCCAGCTGGCACTGTGCTCCCTTTGTCATTAGGGGGGTCTTTAAAGAGCTATTTGGTGGGACAAAAGCCGTCTCCGGCAGCACCTCAGTGGGCGGGCCCGGCCTTGCTTGCTCCCTTTGGAAATGCTTTGAGAACAGGTGGACTGAGTCAACTGGTCACCCCCAGACTGGCTGGTGGCTCTGAGGAGTGGGGGCCGCCACATGGGCGGAGACTACGGGAGGTAGGACCATTGGTGGATCCAGCCCTGACCTCAACAAAATTATTTTTAAAACCTGCAAGAGAAAGGGGATATTTTTAACCTTTGTTCCATCAAGACACCCCAAGGGAAAAAGAAGGGGGAAGGAGGCAGGTGGAAAGTTGGAAGAGGGGCAGGGGCTTTTGTAGGGGGGAGAGCCCTGAGGACGAGCTTTTTTGTCCCCAGCCCTTTTAAATTTTTTAAAAGCTCCAAACAGCAAGAGGGACGGCGGAGTTCATTATATCGAGTTATCTCCTCCGTTTCAGGCAAAGATCAATCTTCCCAGCGTTGCAGCTTCAAGGGAGGGGGGAAGGGAAGAGAGAGAAAATGGGAGGCGAAGGGAAAAACTCCCTGGACCAGTTTCCGCTGGCTAACACGATTACTTGGCTGCTTGGCAGCCGCTGGCAGGCCTCCTGGCCCCCTGCCTGTCACACTCCGTTGCCAGCTGCCCCCAAGGCTCTCTTCTGAATGGGACAGGTTGGCAGGTGTGAGTGCCCCAGGCCCCCTCGGGGCATGGGCTGCTGGGCCTGGCCTCCCAGGGAGAGCTGAGGCCCCGCTGCTATCCCATACAGAGCGGCTGTGCCCGCTGGCCTTGGCTCAGCCTTGCGCCCACCAGCCTGCCTTTCTCTGGAGGGTCCAGTCCCACTGGGTGTGCCCTCCGGGGCCTCCCCATTTCTTCAGACGAGAGGCAGTTTGTGTAGGGAAATGAGAGCACAGGCTTTGGAGCCCATAGAGCTGGCTCTGCCTGTTCATTCGCTCATTCAGTAAATATTTACTGAGCATCTACTGTGTGCCAAGTACTGTACACAGTACAGAGGTGGCAACAGAGCCAGATGAGAAGGACACAGTCCCTCCCTGCCTTACAGAGCTTATGTTACTGTGAGGAGACCCCGAAGTGACAAGGATGCAAATAAAGAAGCAAGATGATGTTGGGTGGGCATAAATACAATGAAAAAATGGGAAAGACTGGGGTGCATGGGGACATTTGCCCTAAGGTGACCGAGGAAGATGAAGGGGGTCCCATTCAAACCTGAATGACAGGAAAGTCTGGGGGAAGCACCTTCTGGACAGAAGGAGCAGCAAGGACAGACCCTGAGACTGGCCAGTGTGGGGGGTTCGGGGGAACACGGCAGAAGGCCAGTTCTAAGTGGTGGACAGGCTGCGGGGCATCTCGTTCTCTCTGCTGTGGAAACCCCTTGCTTATGGCAAAGTAGCCACAAGATCTGGTCTGTAGCGTTTTCTGGCTGCCGGGACAGTTTGGTGCCAGGGCGGGAGCAGGGGGCCCATCAAGGCAGGAGTCTGGGGCAGCAGTGCTCCAAGCAAGGGCTGGAGAGGGCAGGGGAAGACTAGCAGGGGCAGTGGGCGGGTGCTGGATTGCCCAGGGGCCACGCTGATTGGGTTTGCTGTGGCCTGGGGCATGGGGTGAGAGAGAAGCAGTCAAGGCCGAGGGAGACGTTTGGGGGATGAGAATAAAGAATTCTGTTTTGGACAGTTCTGTTGGCTGAGCAAGCGGAGGTGACACAGTGGCCTCCAGACATGGCAGCTGGCACTCGGAGAGAGCTGGGGCTCGGAAGAGATCGGGGGCATGGCTGGGATGGAAAGCCATATGGCCCGCGGAGACCAGCCAAGGGATGAGTAGACAGGAGAGAGCAGGGAGCCCTGGTGAGCCCTGGGGCCTCAGATGTTGGGAGGGGAGGAAGGCGTGGGAGGACAACCGGGAGAGGCCAAGTCCTGGGGGCCCAGAGATAAAGTGTTTCCCAAAGGAGGAGGCAGGCAGCTGGTTCAGAGAATGACCACCGGGTCTGGCAAAACGGAGGTTTCTGGGAAGCTCGATAAGAGCAGTTCTGTGGAGTGGTCGGGACGGAAGCCCAGCTGGAGAAGGGAGCGAGGGAAAAACAGGAGGGGATGTGGAGGCCTGGGCGCTTGGTAGAGATAGCTCTTGAGTTTTGCGATGAAAGGAACAGAAAAATGAAGGGTATGTGGGATCAAGGACCTTCCCTCTCTCCTTCCCTCCATGCCTCCCTCCCTTCCTTCACAATAATGAGGATTTTCCGTATGCTTCTTGCTAGCTTTGTGACCTTGGGCAGGTAGCCTAAATGCTCAGTGCTACACCTGCAGAACGGGGAAATTAGCAGTCTGGTGCGTAGTAGATGCTCAGTAAATGCGAACTGTTCTCAGTAAGAACAAAGTAAGGGTCCCCCCGGGGGAAAAGGGCAGGTAGGCATCAGGTTAGGCAATTTTGGAGGACAGTTTGACGGGGAGTACCAAAATCTAAAACGGGTCTACCCTTTGAGCTGCCCTTAAGCAGTACTCGCACACATGTACCAGGAGGTGTGGTATCTTTTTCTAGCAAGGTTGGAAATAGAAACCAGGAGCCCCTAAGCACCTGTCCTCGGGGGTCTGCTTAAACAGGTGAAGGTGTGCCCCCATGTGGAGCCCCCCCGCCCCCGTGTGGCACCGCCGGGACCTCAGCGCAGGCTGGGCTCCATCGGGAGTGTGGATGCTGCTGGGTCGTCTTTTCAGCGGCCCCCCTGTTAGGCTGAGGGTTCTCCGTCCCATTATCAACCATCATTCTGTGCTCTGGTCTGCTCATCTACACAGCTAAGCAGACCGTAGGGGTCATCATGAAAATTAAGGGGATTCATACATAAAGTATTGCACGTGGCATCTGGCATCTGGTAGGCACTCAGGGAATGCAAGCAGGGACCCTTCTTATCTTTCTGCATGGACAGAGGCAGTCTCCCAGATCCACTGGTAGGTGAGGAACACAGTTATACACCCACACAGAGGGCCTGCTCCCTGCTGTATCATCCACCTGGTGTACCTCTCTGTGGGTAAGTGTGTGGTGAAGGTTTCACACCAGAGGGATGGTGGTCGGGACCTCTGGAGAGGCAACCAGGAGTGTTTCCTCGACAGGAGCCTGTAGCTGAGGTTCTTACCAAGAGAAAGCTTCAAGTATTGTTTGTATAATGAGACTACAACAGGTAAAGGTGGACAGTGAGGTCTTTACCTCCTACAGGCAGTCCTCCATGATTGCACCAACCTGTACCTCACAGCTTATCTGTTCTCCTTAGTGGGTAGAAGCCACATTTCCCGCTGAGGCCATGTTTTGTCAGTGTGTGCACCCATGTGTGTGATCTCCTCTGTTAGCCTACGTGCTCCTTGAGGGTGTGTGCTGTGTACTTTGTGGTCTGGACACGTCTAGACCAGTGGTTCTCAAAGTGTGATCCCCAAATGGCAGCCTCAGCATCACCTGGGAGTGTGTGGGAAATGCAGATTCTCAGGTCCCAGCCTGGACCTGCTGAAGCAGAAATTTAGGGGGTTGGGGGCCCAGTACCCAGCACTTGTATTTTCATAAGCCTTCCAGGTGACTCCGATGAGCCTGCTGGCAGTGTTGGGGGAAATCAGAGCCTGTTGAGACTGGCCCAGGGTCAAGGGCCAGACCACTGAGCTCAAGGTCCCAGTCAGAGGTAAAGGAGAAGGCCTGGAGGTGCCTTTCTGACCATGGTATCTGGCCCCAAGAGGGAGGATTTAAGGTTCAGTGCTGTGTCCAGGGGCCAGAGAACAGTCTCCCCGGCCGTGGGCACGTGCTGGTAGGGATCCCCCTGGCCATGGGCACGTGCGGGTAGTGAAGGCTGGTGCTCCGTCTGGTGTGCAGGTCTCCTCAGGCTCCCTCTACTCCAGGGTTTGGGCAGAGCCTGGGCTGAGGTTGACAGCAGGATGGGTCCTATGGGCAGGGAGTCTGTGGATCCCTCATCCAACTATTGTCTCGTCCTTTTCTCCTGTCTCTCTGCAGGCGTCCCCCTCACAAGCCCCTGAGCCTGCATGTGCCTGTGAAGTAAGCTGCTGCTGCCCGGGGCTGGTACACGAGCCGGGGGCCGAGGGTGTGTGCGGGGCGGGTTCCAGGCCCAGCGTCTTCCCCTCTTTGGCCCTCTCTCTGCCAGCCCCTTTCCACTCCCATATTCTGGAGCTGCCTTTGGCCTCCTCCAACCACATTCCTGGGGCTTTTGAGTCACAGGGTGAAGATAGGGGTGAGGAGGTTTGGGGATGAGCTCTCAGGAGGAAAGAAGGAGGGTGGCTCCTCTGATGGAATTAGGGTTCCCAGTGCTGGGGAGCCCCCTAGGGAGCAGTTGTTGGGATCCTGGGGGTGCTTGGGTCAGGCACCAGCAGGAATGAGGCTTGGGGACCCTGGAGGCCCCTCAGGAAGCAGGGTGCAGAGCTGTGGGCCCCTCAGGTGAGGTGGGCCTGCCTGTTGGGGGTGGGTGGGCAGGCCAGGTTGAGGCTGTGGTTGCTCTGGGTGGCCGGCCACTGGCCTCGGAGGCTTGGTCGTGCTCTGTGGTGAGTCAGCCTTTTGGAGGCTATGCCTCCTGTGCCTAGAGAATGTGGTTGGATGAGGGGCAGGCCCCAGAAGTTTCAGGGGACAGACATGTCATCCTCTGCCCAGCTTCTCCTCCCCATCAACTTCCACATCTCCTCTGACTCCATTTCTGAGGGAGCTTCGCTGAGTGGATGATTTCTGGGAGGGCTTCTAGCTTCTAGCTTGGTGTCAGGGGGCCTGAGTGGGTTTGCTGAGTCAGCACCGCCTCCACAGAGGGAACAGAGGGGTGAAAAGGGTGGGGCTGGCACTGCTTCCCCCTCCCCCCCGGAGCCTGCCATAGCGGCAGCAGCTGGTGGGAAGCTGCAGAGCCTTCCTGGTGGGGATACCTGGCCTTCCACCCTCATCGGGCGGAGCCGTGCCGCACACTGAGCCGGGGCAGGGCTTCCCTGAAATAAGGGGCTGGAGTTCTGGCTCTGCCCCTGTCTGTGTGACCCATGCCCTTCCATTTCCTCATCCGGTGCATCCTTCCGGCATGTGGGGTAAAGGCAAGGCCAAGGAGGGAGTCTGGCGCCGCTGGTGCTCAATAAATGTGAAAACACACGTGTGTTACTCCACAGCATGGACCGAGCTGTGCATGCCCAGAGCCTCGTGTGGGGCATTGCGGGGGTCGGGGTACTGCAGGACTCTGGACGGAGAGCTGCAGCCCTTGGCAGCTGAGAAGCCACTGCCATTCTGGTGAGGAGGAGCTGGTGCGGGGAGTGGGAGCTGGGGCCGCATCAGGTCAGTGGGCAAACGTGGCGGGGCTGTGGTGGGAGGGGGGCACGGGCTGGGCCTCTCTCAGGCTCCCTCTCGGGGCATAGCCATCCTTCCCAGGACGCACTTTCCTCTCCTCCGTGCCTGCATGCAGACAGCCCCTCCACTCAGTTTGTCCCCCTCTAGAGGCCACCCCAAAGTAGCTGCCCCCAGCCCTCCTGGGCTCTGGCTGTCCAGGGCAGCGGTCACGCGCGGTCCTGGCTGCCTGTACATGTGGGACTGTTCCATGATGTGCCGCCCACCCCCTCAGCAGAAAGCCTTCTGGGAAACGAGGGCAGGGGGAGGCTCTGAACCAGTATTGGCACCTGAGGGCAGTTTTTGCCCTGGAGCCTGGTACCTAGGCCTGGCATGTTCTCCCTCACATGCCTCCTATGATTCTGTCCAGCCCCCCAAACAGTCATCCTGTCAGGAAGGGGGGGGTGCTCAGGGATAATAAAGATAATTAGTAGCTAAGACATTGTATGTCAGGCATGGGTAAGTGAAAATTGTTCTGTTATCCTCATTTTGCTGCTAAAGAAATGGAGGCCAGAGGGGTACAGTGACTCCCCCAAGGTCACGCAGGTGAGCAGTCATGGGCACGATTCTGACCCACGTGGTGGGGCGGGGCTGGTGGGGCCCAGCTCTGGTTTTGCTCATAGGCATTCCCTCAGGAGAGCCCCTCAATGCCCCAAGAAGCCAGGATGTGGGCCATATGACAGATGTGGAAGCTGAGGCTCAGAATGGGCTCACACCACTGTGATATCAAGGTTGGGCCTTTGTCCCACGGTCCTGCTACCCCAGAGTATCTGGCGATCCCCTCTGGCTGTTCATCCCCCCATTGCTACTTGTGGAGTAAATGTATCCTGTCCCATCCGCTAAGCCTGATGCCTACTTATAAAGCTGGAGGGAGGGGGAGGCCTGGGCCAGTCTAGATATAGAAGGACACAGACAGGTGGGTGTGGAGCAGGGACTGGACTCTGGGTTCAGGCTGGGATATCATGTTGAGCCCTGTCCGCCCTCAGTCACAGGTCCTTTCAATGGCCTGGGGCAGTATGAGTCGCTGGTAAGGACCAGAGCCATGGCCTCAGAAAGCCAGGTGGACCCCAGCTCCAGTACGTGCCAGCTGTGTGACCTGTGTCAACATGATCCTTAAGCTTTGTATACCTCAGTGTTCTCATCTGGAAAAGGGAGCATGATGGTAGAAACCACCCCCCCCCCCCCCCCCGCCCCCGGGTAGTTAGAAGATTAGCTGGAGTGTTCACACCCTGCATTAGCAGTGATGTCTTCTAGGTCATATGCTCTCAACAAATTCCAGTCATAGTTGTCAGTGATGTTATTAGCCGGGCTGTGGAATGTTCTAGAATGAGAGCAGGGCCTCCCAGTTCCTTTGTGGCACTAGAGGCCAGAGCCAAGAGGGACAAAGCTGAAGTCTGCCTCTATCTCCTCTTGCCCCATTTCCCCACTCGGGGCCTTCTGCACCGAGTTCCCTATTACCCGAGGAGTAATAGGGGAGCAGCTCTGTGGGAGGTAGGGAGGGGGGCCATTTTACTTATTAACCATGTCCGTATTTATACCCACCGTATTCCATGAAGTATTTGTGAGGGCTTTCAAACATATACAGGATCTAATAAGACAGACATAATCCGGGGCGGGGAACATAGGATGTAATAGGAAGAAAAGGCTTGGGGCACATTAGGGCACAGACGCATATAGCCAGATGCTGGGTTGCATATTTAACGCTGTGCTTCTTGGTGGTCAGAGCGAAAAGGGAAATGTTAGCTATAAGATTCCCGCCCTCCTAGGGAGTTAAGCTGCATAGGTCCCCAGAGGCAGTGGGTTTCCAGGAGGGGTCTGGGGGAATGGGACCTGACAGGCTTCTCCACACTTGTCAGGTTGGATCAAAGCAGCCACAGCCCCCTCCTCAGCACAGGAGTCCTGAGATTAGAAGTTCACATGGAAGCCTGGGGAGCGGGGTGGGGAGGTTGAGGACAGAGTACCTGGGAATGCTTGGTTGGGGTCTGGGGGGAGCCCTCCATTGTGTCATTTGCACTTGGTACCTGGGCTGAGGGAGGCTGAATTCGGTGAACAGCGAAGTGGGCCTGATCCTGTTGGGATCCCCACACCCCACCCCACTCCCCCTTTTCCAGGGCAGTGCTGGGCCCAACTCAGAGATCTCATCTGGTGCCAAAGGGCTCTCATAGGCCATCTCTTTTAACGTTCATTTTGCAGATGTGGAAACTGAGGTCCAGAGGGGACTTTTGAGTACTTCCTATATGTCAGCTGTTCTAAAGCCACTACCCACTTCCTCCTTAACTGTGCCCTGTGGGTGGGGATGAGGAAGCCGGGGCTCAGGGAGATTGAACAACTTGCCCAGGGCTGCACAGCTGGGAGGAGCCAGCCTTGAACCCAGGCCTGTCTGGCCTCGAGAGACAGGAGGAGATGAAGGGTGCTCTTTCCTCTCTAAATCTTGGCCGGCCATGGTGGGGACAGCATTTGTGCCCTACAGAAGCTCCGGATTTAGGGAGTGGGGTCATATGCTTGATCTGGGTCAGGGGGCTGGCCAGCTCCAGGCAGGAAGACCCCCTCTCTGCACAAAGGTGATGCTGGGGTACAGGGCAAGGACAATGTGGGGTTGGCACTGGGCCACAGCTCCTGCTGCTGGTGCCCCTCAGTTCCCCCAACCCCGGGGGTCTGCTGTTCGGCTGTGGCTGTACATGTACAGGGCAGGTCCTGAAGCCCGCTCTGCTGCTCCACTTCTCACCTCAAGAACTATCAGCATCTCCCCATTGCCTGGGCTGCAGCTCCCTGTGCCTGGCCTCTCCGACTCTCAGCCCTGAGCCTAGCTCAGCTCTTGGGGCTTTTCTGCACACTCTCCTGTGGTCCAGTTCTGCAGGTGCTCATGGGTCTGGATGGTTGCTGGAGGTGCCAACCTCCTCTCTCCTCCCCATTGCCCCCCCAACACTCCAAAGACAGGGAGGGGGGAGTCTTGCCTGCTCCCTCCCAATGCTGCCTGGATTCCCAGAGGAGCGGGGGCTCCATAAAGCCTTGCAGGGAAGGAGGGTTAGGAAGATGGTACTTTTAGGAACGGCACTGGATGGGTTCTTCAGTGCGCAGAATCTGGGCATATATTCAGTCAAGTCCAGACCTCGGAAGGGCCCATGAAATAGGACACCAACAGCATACCAACAGCAAACCCAGCTGATGCTTCCAGAGTGCCTCCCGGATGCCAGAAACTGTTCCAGGCATTTTACAAATCTTTATTTATTTAATCCTGACCACAACCCCTGAGGCTATTTCTACTGAAGAAACTGAAACAGAGTGGCTAAGTGACTTGCCCAGAGCAACACAGCGCTCGAGTGCCCAAGTGGAGATTTGAACACAGAGAGCCGGATTCCACAGAAAGGGAAGGGGCCCATCTTTTATTATGCATCCATGATATTCCAAGCATTTGGTGCGCACTAACTCCTTGACTCCTTGGCCCCTCCTGAGGACTGGGGAGGGAATAATGCACCCCCCCCCCCCCCCCCCCCCCGCCAATTACAGACGAGGAGGAGAGGCTCAGAGAGGGTGAGACCTGCCTGAGTATGTATGGCTGGGAGGGAGAAGAGGAAGTGGAATAGTGAGGCTTTGGTCTGCAGTCTGGCTGGGAACTGGGCAGGCTCTGGGGGCTGAGACTCAGAGACGGGCCCTGGCGCCCTGCCCTGGGCCGGTGGGCACATGGTGTGGCCGTGATGAATGGGCTCCTGGCAGGCTGAGTGTTTATCTCATTGTTGGACAGCTGGAGAGGAACTATCCCAAGTGTCTGCCCCCGGGCAGAATCCACCAGCAGCAGGCTTGGCTGGGTGGGTAGGGGGAGGGGGCAGCCAGAGGCTCTCTGCTGGCAGCTAGTCAGGGAGGGGGCCCGGTCTGAGGGAGGAGACACAGGCCTGGCCTGGGGGTCCCTCTCTGAAGAGGCTCAGTTTGAGGGCACTCCTCCTTCCCCTCCGCCTCATTTGTTATGTCTTCTTCAGAGAAACATGTATTCAAGGCCTTCGCCCACTTTTGATCAGATTCCTTGATTTTTGGTGTTGAGTTGTGGGAATTCTTTGTATATTCTGGATATCAGCCCCTTTTCAATAGGTGGTTGGCAGATAATCGCTCCCCTTCCACAGGTTGTCTCTTCACTCTGTTGATGATTTACTTTGATGTGCAGAAACGTTTAAGTGTGATATAGTTCCATTTGTCTAATTTCAATTTTGTTGCATGTGTTTTTGGTGTTATATCCAAGAAATCATTGCCAAATCCAACATCATGGAGATTTCCCCCTGTGTTTCTTCTAGGAGTTTTATAGTTTCAGATCTTTACGTTTAGGTCTTTAATCCATTTTGAGTTAATGTTTGTATATGGTGTAAGATCAGGGTCCAATTTCATTCTTTTTTTTTTTTTTAAACATTTTATTTATTTATTTGAGAGAAGAGAGAGACAGTGAGAGAGAGCATGAGCGAGGAGAAGGTCAGAGGGAGAAGCAGACTCCCCGTGGAGCCGGGAGCCCGATGCGGGACTCGATCCCGGGACTCCAGGATCATGACCTGAGCCGAAGGCAGTCGCCCAACCAACTGAGCCACCCAGGCGCCCTCCAATTTCATTCTTTAGCACTGGGGATCCAGAAACTGAACGTAGGTCACAGCAACTTCAAGTTCACTTCTTTTGTGCAGTGCTGGTGTATGAGTCCATTGAGAACAGGGCTCACATACTTTCCTCCTGGGGGCTGGCTGTTGCCCTGGACCTGAGTTCCTCGTCCTGCCTTCTTTGGGCACTGCTGCACCCAGGCCAGTTAGGACAAGCCTGGCTGCCCCAGGGCAGGGGCTGGCAGCCCCGTGGGAGTGGTGTGAACCACCCCAGAGATGCTGGCCTTGGCCCCATCCATCCATCTTCAGGGCTGCTGGGGCTTTTGCCTGGGCTCGGGAGTCCTGCGGTAGGGTGGCCGTGGATACCCAGTGGTGGTCCACTCTGGAGGACTTAAGCAGGACCCGGGGCTCAAGGAGTCAACAGCAGATGCCTGTCTGTGGGAGGAAGGTCACCCGCAGGGCACCTCAGGGCCCTGGCCTGTCACGTTCTCAGCTTCTCCTGGCTTAGATGAAGGCATAGAGGCCTTCATGTGCCAGCAAGAGGTAGTTCTCACCTTGGGTGCTCAGCGGATGGAAGCTCTGGGCTAAAACCCAGTGGCCAAATGGAGATTTGAACCTAGAGAGCCAAATGGGACTCTAGAGCCAGAGAAAGGAAGTTCCGCACTTGGGCACAGACACTTGATGGCTGGGGAATGGGCACAGGAGTGGGGACGGGGTGGCTGCTCCCACGCACCCCCACTGGCACAGCTGTGTACAGCAGCTTGCATACCTCCCTCATGAGCCCTCTGGACTCTTCAGGAAGGTTATGAGCCACTTGTTCGACTCCGGTGTCCCAGATGTTCTGGCTTTCCCAGGCCTGGCAGGGGCAGGTCCCGCCTCTGATGGGGGCTGGCTGGGGAGCCAGCGGGCTAACAGGCCCTGCCATTCGCTCTCTGTGCAACCCAGACAGGTCTTTTCCTCTCCCTGAGCCTCAGTTTCTCCATCTGTAACACGACCCTGGTTTCCTTCTCGTAGGGGAATTTTGAGAGTTAAACAAGATGATGGATGGAAGTTCTTTCTTCTGTGGGGAGTCAGCCGCACTCAGAGTCCTGGATTGAACACCTGAAAGGCCCCCCAAGAACACTGCTCTGTGTAGATGGTGAAAGCCATAGCTCGAGGCTCACAGGGCTGAGCTGGAACTTGGACTCCAGTCCCTGAGATTTCCCAGCCAGGGCTCTTTGTCCCCCTCAGGTCCTGGGGTAGAAAGGCAGCAAAACTCATTTATACCTGCTTCCAGACTGGGCACATCCAGACCAGCTTCAGACACCCAGGAGGAAGCCCTGCCATGAGTGGAGAGGATGAAGTGTGGGGTCGAATGCTCCTGCCATGGCTTGTACAACCAGTGGAGGGTGGCAGGAAGCCAGGCCTTAGTCTCAGTCAACCCCCCGCCACCCCAGGAGGGTGGCCACAGTGTCCACCTGCCGCCTGGGAAGCAGCTGGTTCCACTTGCCGTGGGCCAGGCATGGGCTTTGTGGAGACATGCCAGGGTGGGGTGTTGGGCAGGGGGGATGGACTAGCCCCTGACCTTGAGGCTGGAGCTGTGGCCCTGTCAAGGCTCTGGCCAAGAGAGGTGGTAGGAGACTCTGGGGAACCTCCAGTCCCGGGACCTTGTGGATCTCTTCCTCGTTACAGAATGGGGGTCTTCACATGCTTCATCTTCTCTCGTTTTCACACTTGCCCATGAAGCAGGTGCAGAACCTTCTCCCCATTGTGCTGATGTGGAAACTGAGCTCAGAGAGGTAGGAATTTGTCTGGGTTGGACTTGCTTGTGGCTCTGGTCCCTCTCCAGCACGCCATGGGACTTGGGTCAGTGCAGGGATGTGTGTGTGGCCATCCATGTGTGCACACAGGTGGGCGTAGGGAGAGGGGTGGGTGCAGGGAGAGGGGGTGCCTGGAAGAAGCCGGTGCTGCCGAGCGGACCCTGTGGCCGTGGGGCAAGAGGATGGTCCCCCTCCCGCCGCCGCCCTCCCCTCCTGCCACCCTCTCCTCCCGCCGCCGCCCTTCCCTCCCCGCTCGGGCTCCAGGGGGCAGGGGGTGGGAGAAGCCCTGGGTAGCAGGGTTTGTGCCCCTATATATAGCTGCTCAGACACGCACACCCAGCTATTTCTGTGTTCTTCCTCCTACTGAGGCAGGGGGAGGGGAGAGAAAGTAGTCCATCTAAAAATACAACCCGGGGAAAATATCACAGCGCCTGAGCCCCAGCCTGAGAGATCTGTCTCGTTCTCTCGCCTTACACCCCCGCGCCCCAACTTTACCTCGCAGCCGCCTCGGCTCCGTTTGGAACCTTCGGGATGTTTCCTCCTCCGCTGCCCGTGCCACCTTCCTCTGGTGCTCACTGGCTAGGGCGGGGGTCTTGCTGCCCCCATTTCACAGGGGAAGGAACTGAGGCCTAGAGGGGCCTTGCTTCAGGGGGCCCTGGCCAGCATCCTCGTGCCCTGTTGGGCCTGGGTGTGGGGGCAGGGGCTGAGGGCAGGACTTGGCTCTGCACTCACCGGTTCCACCCTTGGCCCTGTGAGCCTCAGTTTCCCCAGCCACGCGGGGGATAGCCGTGCTGCTCACCTGGCCAGCGGTGGTGAAGGAGAGGGACAGGGAAGGGCTGGGACATGGTTCTAGAGGTGGCAGAAGCACTCCATTGGCCTGCCGTGGTTGACTGGTCATTGTCATTACCAGCCTCCCCTTCATGCAGGCCAGGAGTCCCTCTTTTCCCAAGGTCCCAGGTCTTCTCAGCCCCGTTTCCTGTGGTATTGCTGGGTGCAGTGGAGTTTGAAGTAGGACTTCTCCCTGGCACTTCTGCTCTCCGGAGGGCAGGGCTGGGTGTTAGTGGGTCTGCAGCCCTGGGCCCAGCACGGAGGTCTGCCTGCCCACCATAGCGGTGGTGGAGGTTGTCTTTAAAATGGCGGAAGAAGGTGAGGCAACTCTGAGGCAATGAAGCCTCTGCCTCAGGCCAGACTCCCATTCTGTGGGCGGAGCGGGGTGGAATGGGGTGGGACATTACCATTCCCATTTTGACAAGAACCTGCAGCTCAGAGAGGGAAAGCATTAGTCCAGGGGTCACACAGCTGGGACCATGGCTCTGAAACAGAGGCTGCCTGACTCCTCTGGGCTCCCACGTGTCCAGGTTATTAGAGGCTCCCACTTGCCTGGCCCCCCTTCTGGGGTCTGTTGGAGCCTCTAATGTTCCTTATTGATGCCTTTCATTGTCTTACAGAGGCCTGTCTCTGATTCTTGCCATCAGAGTCTTCTGTGGCTAGGAGAGAGTGCGCCCTGGGTTTAATGAATACCACTAGGTCTGTGTTGGGGTTCAATATAAAGATATCAACACTTACCAAAGTGGAATCTATTGAGCCCCATGTTCCTGTCACTAAGCATTAACTCATGACCAGACTTGTTTCCTGTATGCTCACCCACTCTCTACCACCACTGGGTTATTTTGACATCATAAAATTTTATCCATTAATGTTTCAGTGTCATATATCTCTAAAAGGAAAGAAAGGTTCCTTTCAAATACATAACCGTCATGCCATTACCAGACCTTAAGAATCAAATGTTACCTGGTACTTGGTATTTGTTACCTGATTCACTCTTCAGAATCGCCCTGAGGTAGGCAGCATTGCTATTTTATAGATGAGGAAAGATCAGGCACAGAGAGGTTTGGTCACTGGCCTGGGGTTACAGAGCTGATAAATGGCTAAGAAGGGATTTGAACTCAGAACACTTGACTACAAAACCAGTGCTCATGCCTCTTTCCCTTGCCATTCCAAGTGTTGCTGAGGCTTGTGACCCCATAGGGGCTCTGGACATATTTTATTGGGGAATGTCTAGTTCCTGGACCTCCTGGCAAGAGAGTCTGTGCTCAGAGTGCAGGCTGCGAGGGTGTCCAGGCTGCACAGGGGCCAGGAGTGAGCTGTCTCCTCCGGCCAGCACAGAGCTTTACGGGGACATTAACAAGCCATTTAAAAAGCGCTGACAACACACTTTGTGGCTCCTATTTAAGATGTACTAAAAAATAAGCACCTTTTCAGGGAGGAAACTGCAGGATGTCGGGTTAAAATATGTCCATGGTGTCACCTACGCACATGTCACCCTGCAGGTGCTGGCTGAGGGGAGCAGCCGGCACCCAGCCTCACCTCCCTGGGTGGGCTGGGAGGGTGGCAGTGCCTTGAGGAGAGGGTTCATGTGTCAGCAGTTCCAGCTCTGCAGGGGGAGGGGGAGGGAGGTCTGAAGCTTAGGAGGTGTTGGATGTCAGGGAGGAGTGGAATGGAGGGGGATCTGGTGGGGAGGGCAGAGGAAATTACCTGCTCCAGGCAGCCCACTTTGCAGATGGAAAAGCTGAGGCCCAGAGCAGGGGATGAAAAGGTCCAAGGTCACGTATATTGAGAGCTGCCCCCAGTGGCTCTTGGTGCCCCCCAAGTCCTAGGGGGACACTGTACCCACAAAGGATCCTCCTGTATTTCTTTCCTTCCTCCTCAACCCACGTCAATCAGACAGTCTCAGGACCTGGGGACAGCCCTGGACTCCGCGTAGGTGCCCTGTAACCTTAGGTACATCTTGCCTGTCTCAGGGGCCATATCTACAAAATGGATGGTATAATGATGCCCAGATGGGATGAGGAGAGTGGACAGTTTCCAGCTTGGTGGGGCATCCTCACTTCCTCTAGCCCTTAGCGGACACAGGGCAAGGGCCGTCTCCTGGAGAATGCCCTGGGTGGGGACTCCCTCCTCCTCCCTCCTTTCTCCCTCTTCCTTCTTTCCTTCCATGAGTATTTCTTTTTTTTTTTTTTTAAAGATTTTATTTATTTATTTGACAGAGATCACAAGTAGACGGAGAGGAAGGCAGAGAGAGAGAGAGAGAGGGAAGCAGGCTTCTTGCCGAGCAGAGAGCCCGATGTGGGACTCGATCCCAGGACCCTGAGATCATGACCTGAGCCGAAGGCAGCGGCTTAACCCACTGAGCCACCCAGGCGCCCCATGAGTATTTCTTAAGTGCTTACCAGGAGCCAGGCACTGTGGTGGGCATTGTGGATACAGTAGTGAACAAACAAAAAGTGTAATCAAAACATCAAATACACAAACAGAAATAAGATCTCTGGCTGCTTCATGGAGCTAATAGTTGAGCGGAGGAGGCTAAGGCTGAAGATAGAACCAACAGCAAGGTCACAAGGCTACTGTGTATCTACCACCTCCGTTAGGGTATGTGGTGCCACCAGGGAATTTAAGAGGGGTTGGTTGAGGAGGGCTGCCTTGAGGAGGTAACACCTGAGCTGAGTGCTGAGGAATGAACAGATGAGCCAGGAGGGTGGAGGCAGTACGCAGAGGGACTAGCATGTACAAAGGCCCTGTGGTGGAAGCTCAAGGGGATGAGGAAAGGCCGGTGTGGCTGGTGTGGAGCAAGCTCTGGGTGGTGTGACTGGAGGGGGCTGGGCCAGGCCCCCCTGTGGACTGGAATGGGGATGGGGATACACTGAGATTTGTGGTGTAGACAGATTTCTGGCTATTATGTGGGGGAAATGGCTTGAAGGTGAGTCAAGAGTGGACTGGGCAGGTGGATGGGGGTGAATGTATGCATCCAGGCAGGAGGGATTGGTGGCTTGGCCCAGGGTGGTGATCCAGCGTTCCTTCTAGCTGTCTGTTCTTGCCCTTCATTCCCCCTAGGTGTGCAGACCCAGGAAGGTCCCTGCAGGTGTTCCCCAGGGAGGGCTGGTGCTCTGGGACTGATCACTCAGCAGTGGGGTAGACGGTGAGGTGGGTGCTGGTCTGAGATGGGGTCCCTTCCTTCTCTAGGAGGCGGGGAGGCCATGCTGAGGCCAGGCATGGGAAGGGGTCGTGGCGGGGGACCCTCTGGCCTGGGCGGATCTCCCTCTCAGAAATACAGCTCCAGAGACAGCTGGGGGGCGAGAGTCTGAGCTGGTTGAGGGTCTGACATCTGCCTTGCTTCCGTTCTGAGATCTAACCTGGGGAGGAGCCGGTGCCCGAGAAGGGAAGGGAGCAAGAGAAAAAAAAAATGGCTTGCTTTACTTAATTATGACTGATTGTGACAGCTTGCATCTTTAGTCTGAAAAGTATCTATGGGGTAAGGACTGGTTTTCTCAATCGGGATAATTATGTTAATTAAAATGCTTTCTTTATAGCAGTTCTGATTAATAAAAACAGTTCCACTGCTCTCTTTAAATACTCTAACCTTCTGTGCACAGGGAAGGAGGTCCTTTCTCAGCAATTTATGGCTCTTCACACAGATTCCAAGAGGCGACCTGCTGCTGGGGGGTGGCCTGGTGGCGGGCACTGCGCTCACACACATGTGGGGATGGACTCCGGGAGAGAGGGCAGGTGGCCGGACGGGTCATTAGAAGGTGGGGATGGGATGGGACACCGTGCTGCTGAGTCTGCTGGAGAATAGAAATACCACTTATTTCTCTAATTGCTGTTTATTTGCTTTGGAAAGCATGGGGATAATTAACGAGCTCCCAATTAAGAAAAATTACATGTGGGGTAAAGGGGGTGCCTGGGCCGGAAGTGGTTCTAGGGTTGAAGAGTGAGCTGGGGGTCGCCCCCACCCTGGGTCTGATGGGTGGAGGATTGGGACAGGCAGGGGCAGCGTGGGGTGAGGAGGAAGGGCCCCTGGGGAGGAAAAAGGGGGGAGTCCCTGGTAAAGTCGAGATGGTTGTTATTGTGCAGGGCTGGGAGGTACAGAGAAAGGGGGACCGAGGGAGGGAAGGCAGGTAGGAAGAGGGGAGGATGTGGTGACACCGGTCTCCTACTCCCAGGGAAGTGGAACTAGGGGATGAGAGCTGGGGCCTTGATGCCAGAAACTGGGAGTTCTGGGACAGGCTCCTCTGCTGACTCTGAGTCTCCCTGTTGCTCAGCCTTGACTCCTCATCTCTGGTTAGGCCCAAGGTTCTGAATGGGGGCTAGAGGCAGAATCCACCCCATAGATGCGGGCACACGGGAGTTCTGTGAGAGTGTGAGTGTAGGTGTGAGTATGTGACTGTGTGCAAGTACGTGTGCGTGAGTGTGTTCTTATGTGTGTCTGTTTACGTGTGTATGTGTGTGTGAGAATATGAGAGCTATTTGTGTGTTTACATGTCTAAGTGTGTATGTATTGGTGAGACTATGGGTGTGGATATGTGCAAGTGTGAGTGTCTGGATACACGTCCCTGTGTGAGAGAGTGTGTTTTCCAGCTCTAGGGTGCGGTAGAATTCACAGTCCATAGATTTTGGAGAGATTGGGAGGTTTGCCATGAAAACCAGGCTTTGGGTGTCTCTGGAAAAGTCAGAAGCCAGACTGTGCCCCACCAGCAGCACCAGGTGGAGAGGAGCAGTGGCTGCACCCCGCTGACCCGCTGATCTTGCCTTCCCATCCCCTCCCCTTTTACATTCCAGCCTGACTTAGGGGTGTCTGAGTTTTTAACCCTGGTCTCAGAGAGGCGCCCCATGACTCTGTGGTCTGCCAGGGCCCGTGAGGGTTGGCAGGATGGTCTTGTATGGAGAAGAGCATTTAGGCCCCACAGAAGGTGGGGGACATCTCAGCTTCTGTCTTCCACCCCCAGCTCAGTCCTGGACTCTCTTGCTGCCAAAAATGAGGAAATAAGCTATGGGGCTTCCTCTCCATTGTGTGGCCTGGTTGAGGGAGACGTGTTTGCAGTTGGGCAGGCCCCTGTAGCCCGCAGAGTACGTGGGGCCGGGGGGTGGGGGCTACAGTCACACAACCTGGGGCCAGGGTTGGGGAAGGCACAGAACCCAGGCCCCCTCCCCTCTGAGGGTTATGAGGGTGGCCAAGGCAGAGGGGCTGAGGCAGAGGGGTCCCTGCTTGCAGAGCAAGTGCCGCTAGTAACTCCTCAGGCTCCTGGCCCTTTCTCATGAAAACCGTGTAGACCGGCTCCTGGCTCGCACCTTTGAGGCCTGCTCTCAGGGCCCAGAGGCTTACTGTGTACATGGGTGTGGGTGCTCACACATGTACATTTACACACGTATACATCCGTGCAAGTGCTGACAGCCGCTGTGCATACCCATGGACACGTGTGGGCGTGTGCTCACACATACACACGTGTGTATGAAGGCCGCCTGGGTACACACGTCCATGCCCGTGAGTATGTGTACATGTGTGTGCCTGGGGTGCAGCCCCACCCCTCTGTCTTCACATGTGTGTGTCTTCCCACGCAGGTCTGTACGTGCGGCTGAGGGAAGTGGTAAAGCCCTTCCCTAGGCCCTGGAAGAGAGTGGCTTTCTGGGCAGGTGGTGACAAGTTGGAGGCACGAGCTCAGGTCCCCACTAGGAGCTGGCATCGGGGGAGATGGTACCCTGTCTCCAGGGGCTGGGGGGGAGGCCCTGGATCCCACTGGTTCACCAGGCCCTGAGCCCTTGTAGGGTGAGAGCATGGGCTACCCATCGTGTTCTATGACTCTGTTGCCCAGATGTGCTGAGGACCGGAGCAGACACAGTGCCCTCCCCTCTGGGCTGGGGTGGGCCCTTCCCCATGCTGCATAAGCAAGCCTAGGGGTGCAGTGGGGACTGGGCAGGGTTGAGGAGGACCTGGGTCCCCCTCCCATGTAGAGCAACCTGGGCCTGGGCACTGAAGTAGCTGCCCCCACCCCAGGCTCCCAGGGCTGCCCCTTCCTCTCACCACCAACATGATGGCTAAGGAAGAAGCCCTCAAGCTCTCTGGCCCGTCTGCGTTGCTTCCCCACCCCTCTACCCCCCATTATCCTACAGACAGGGGCTGTGCTTATGGCCCTCTATCAGGAGGAAAGGGTTTGCAAAGCCAGAGCAGTTGGGAGCCCTAAGGTGCATTGTGCTTATGGTGGGTAATGGTGGGGCTTCAGGCACCTGCGTGACGCTGGGGGGCCACTTCTGGGCGGGAACACCCCCTGGCCTCACGAGACCCAGCTGACTCTCTCATGTCAGCAGAGGCCCCATGGGCTGCCCGGGACCTGGGCCTGCCACTCCCACCTCAGCCTGCCCAGGGGGCTGCCCCCCCACCTCACCTCCACTGTATTTACGTGTCTGTTTTATGATTTCAATTTTTAATGCCTCTGCTCTTTGAAGACGCTTAATGCTTTCGAGTGGAACATTTCCTTCCAGGACCTGAGCGCAGATTGAGGACAGAGCAATAAATCAACTAATAACTGGAACCTCATTTTCTGCTCCACAGCAGAGTTAACCCCCGCCTCGCTGCGCTCCTCTCCAGGTGGCTTTGGTGGCCGCACAAGGGGGCTGGCATGTGGGAAGCCAGGGTGCTGAGGGGGGCCGTCACCCCACTTCCCCAGCTGCTGCCCTCTCTGTCACTTCTCCTGGCTCTCTTTCCTCCTTGCCTTTCTTTCCCATCTTTCTCTTCCTCTTTGCTTATTTCCATCCTGCTCAAAGCAAGTTGGAATAGAGGAAATGACTGGAATTGGGGATTATGGGGTGGGAGGGGCCTGGGGATGGTGTGAGAAGGCATTTGTCAGGCATGGCCTGGGCTGGATGTGGGCCTGGTTTTGCCCATACCAGCTATGTGATCTGGGGGGTGTCCAGTACCCCCCGAGTCACCAGGTTACCCCCTATGCAAAGGGAGCTGACCATAGGGACAGACCAGCAGTGGTGGGCAGCACTTCACGTGCCTTCTACTCCCCCGCCCATGGTGACTTGGGGAGAGGAGACTGGACAGACCCTCAGGCAGTGGCACCGAGGCGAGAGAAGGGCCTCTTAGCTTCTTTTGTGTGCATGAATCCTCATGTGTCCGCTAATGCCTGCCTGGGCCTGTGTGTGTGTGCGCGTGTGCGCATGTGTGTGCGTGTGTGAGCATCTCTTCTTGCATTTTGGCCTCCAGGATCATGAAGCACCATGACCATACCCCTAGGGTGACTCCTGACCATCTGTAGGACTTGTGAAAGGGCCCACAGTGGAAAACCGTGTCTGAATTGACAAGCTGAGGGGTACAGGTCCAGATTAGGAGCACTGACTCTGGAACCACACTGCCTGGGTGCCAATCTGGCTTTGCCATTTATTGCCATGTGTCCTTGGATAAGTCACTTAACCCTATCTGAGCCTCAGTTTCCCCATCTGTAAAACAGAGATAAGAAGAGAGCCTCTCTGGGGCCCCTGGATGGTGCAGTTGGTTAAGCATCCAACTCTTGGTTTTGACTCAGGTCGTGATCTCAGGTTTGTGAGATCGAGCCCCGTGTCCAGCTCTGTGCTCACCGTGGCATCTGCTCTAGACTCTCTCTTCCTCTTCCTCTGCCGCCACCTTAAATAAATAAATAAATCTTAAAAAACAAACCCAAACCAGAATAATCCCTCTCTCATTACTTTTTTGTACAGATTAAATGAGTTAGTTGCCTGTAAGGTGCTTGGTACATAGTAAGTGCAATGTAAGTGTTTGTTGTCATTATTGTAAGACACCCACACTCCCACACAGCACGCTCCCCTCCCCAAACCTACTGACCATGAGAAACCAGAGGGGCAGTAGTCACGTGTGCCCAAACCCACCAGCCCTCCAGCCCCAGGTGTGCACCACAGCCTGGAAGTGAGAAGGAGGCCAGTGTTTATCAGAGCAGCCAGGGGTGGCTTCCTGGAGGAGGTGGCACCAGCACTAGGGCTCATATGATGAGGAGGGTAGACCTGGGCACCTGTTGGGTAAGGGCAGGAAGGATGTTTGGAGAGTGCCAAGGTCCAGATGGAGGTGTTTACATTGATTTAGAGGGAAGTAGGGAGGGGACAGACTAATGTTCAGTAGGCACCTACTGTATGCATTTTGTATATGTTAACTCTCTGTGGAGGTGAAGATACTGTATCTGAGCACTAACGTGTGACTTGGCCAGGGTCACCCAAGCCACCAGGGGCAGAGATGAGATTGGAACATGTGTCTGTTTGACCCTGAAGCTGTATTCTGCCCATCGACTGAGTCCCAGCCCTGTAAGCCTGGAGAAGGGCAGCCAGTCCAAAACCCCCTACAATGTCCCGTTCTCTTGGGCTCCTGGTGATGGGAGCTTACTACGTTTTGGGGTGGTTCAGGCCATTTTCATATGATACTACTCCTTCTGACAATGATATACAGGTTCAGCCAAAATCTCATTGCCAAAACACAGCCCTGTGATGCCCCTACCCCCTCAGCCGTGCCCTGCCTGGTCCTGATGCTGCCTGGTGGCCTAATGCTGAGTAGGCCACACCGTTTCCTCCGAGTGTCCACCAGATGTGTGGCGGGAATGGAAGGTGCTCCCAGGTGTGAGCCGAGGCTGCATGCCAGCCTTGATGCGGGACCCCGCCGCATCCCACAGGTGACACAACCACCCTATAGAGTAGGCTGGGCCAAGCTCTGGTGCTCAGCCCCAGGAGCTCTGCATCCCAGACAGCCAGGCCCTTGCGTGGCATCCGGGGTGATCCAGAAAAGCGCTCAGCCCCGAGTCTTCGGTTTCCAGAGTATTTAAGCAAATGACTCTGCTAGGTTATAATTTTAGCACATTACGGCTGATGTCTTCTCGGGTCCATAAAACAGCAAACTTTTATCACTGGAAGCAGCTCCCAGCAAGACGTGGGAAACTCTCATGTCGTCGAGTCATCTGGGTATCAGTTACTGTTTGGGGGAGAGTGGAGTGTGTGGGTATTTATAGACGCGTGCACGTCCCCGTGCACAGGCGAGCCAGCCTCCACGGGGAGTAGGTTGGGGGGGAGATGCTGCTGGGGAGGAGACCAGGGAGCTCTTGTTCCTTCATGCAACAAGCTTTATTGAGCACCTACTGTGTGCTGGGTGCTGACCATGCAGGCTCTCTGAAGCTGGTGGGAAAGGTGGACATCAGTAAAATAAGAGTAAACAGGGAATTTGAAATTGCTAATGGTGCAGTGATGGGATGGATGGGATCACCTGTGAGAGGAGGCCCAGCCCTCTCTCAGGTGAGGGAGCACCTGAGGGAGGGTGCTGAGTGAGGAAGAGGAGATTGTGTGGCAGGGGGAGGGATGCCAAATGAATGCATTTGCCAGGGACTCTGGGGCTGTGGGGAGGACCAGAGATGTTTTCTAAGGGGCAGTGACCTACTACTGGTGGGTTAAACAGGGCGTCAGCTGGGGTGACTGATAGGATTTCTGCTTTTGGAAGATCTCGCTGGCTGCTGAAGGAGGGACCCGAAGGGGAAACAGGGTAAGGTAGAAGTCATGGAGGCCAGGGCCAAAATGGTAACCATGGTGACAGAGAGAACGGAAGATGATTCTAGACCCATTATGGAGTCAGAACTGGGGCTAGGGGGAGGTTGGGGAAAGAGGCAAGGAGGAACCCCTGGTTCTTGGCTTGAGCCACACTGTTTTTCAAGAAGGGGAGGACCAGTGGAGGTTCGGGACTGGGAGACAGGCAGAAGTCTGTGACCACTTCCTGGAGCAGAGGGGGAGGGTTGAGCCAGGGACAGAAGGGACAGAGATGCGGGAGTCAGCAGCTACCAGCAGCCTTTACAGACACAGTGCAGAGTGCCCGGGAAGAGGAGCAGTTGGGGGAGGGAGAGGCCAAGCGCTTGTGTGTGGGTGTGCACACTGTGTGTGCGCAGGGCGGTGTAGCTTTGTGTAAGCAGCACCGCACTCAGGACGCAGGACTGTTCCATCACGCAGGGTCCCTGTGTGGCCATACACCCCTCTGCCCCGCCACTGTCCCTCCCAGGGCTCCTGCTGCTTGGTTCTCTATCTCTGTAGCTGTGTTACTTCGAGAGTAACACAGGCGTGGGCCCTGGGCTCGCTGGCCTGGATAGTCAGGAGGGAGAAAGAGCCCGCACTGGAGGCTGACGGGGCGTGTCTGGGGAGATGGAGGAGTGTCAGGGTGGTGGGGGGTCCCAGAAGCCAAAACTGAGGGTGGGCACAATAGACATGCAGATGCCGCCCTGCAGCAGACAACATGGGGGCCATGGGGGGCTGGGGCGAGATGGGTATTGGGTCAGGTGAATGGAATCCACTTCACAGAGGGCCGAGGAGAGTGGGAGGAGCGGGAAGGGAGAGAGGACGTCGTCGACTCTTCTTGGAAATCTGGGGAAGAGGAGAAGAAACAGGGAGGTGGCTGGTGGCAGGAGAGTCCCAGGAAACCACTGAGGAAGGCGCAGGCGTGTCCCAGACGCCCTCCACCCACCGCCCGCCGCCCTGGGTGGGGGAGGCTTGTGCAACTCTAGCGCAGGATGGAACCAGCTCCTCAACGCTGGGGTGAGGCTTAGACCTTACTGGGATTTCCCAGTTGTACAAGCGCTTGTGTGTGGGTGTGCACACTGTGTGCCCAGGGCAGCGTAGCTTTGTGTAAGCAGCACCGCACTCAGGACGCAGGACTGTCACACCACACGGGGTCCCTGTGTGGCCATACACCCCTCTGCCCCGCCACCGTCCCTCCCAGGGCTCCTGCTGCTTGGTTCTCTATCTCTGTAGCTGTGTTACTTTGAGAGTATTACGTAAATGGAATCACACCATGCAGAACCTTCTGAGATGGGAGTTTCTCTAAACTCAGCACAAGGAAAGGCGGGGATTTTTAAAGGATGGGAGGTACCAAAACACCATTGTTTGCCAGTGGGAAGGATGATGGATCCAGGAGAGAAGGCGAGATGGACAGTGCCCAAAGACAAGCCAAAATCCTGGGACCGGATGATGGGTTCAGAGTCTGAGTGGAACAGTTCAGCTTTGATGGGCAGCATGACCCCTTCCCAGGCAGGAAGAGGAGATCCTCTGCTGTGGGCCCCAGCAGGCGGGGTTCTAGAATCTGCAGTGGGCCCATGAGGGAGTCTGCTTTCTTGGTGAGGGCAGACAGAGGTGTCCATTGACAGGGATCAGTCAGGTAGGGGTGGGAGGTATGGGGCCAGTGGAAAAAGTACGACAGTACCCTCTCAGGGAGCAGGGTAGTGAGTGCGCCAGGGCTGGAGGTCTGAGTTTCCACTCATGAAGGGCGAAACCTCCATGCTGTGATGTGAAGTGGGTATCTGTTGGGTTCATTCAGATTGAGGTTTATGAAAGGGTTGCCGAGGGAGAGACAGGACAGTGGTTTGCAGGATACATTACAGTGATGGACTGCAGACCCCAAGTGAGGCGAAGGGAGTGGGGACAGAAGAACAGGGATGAGACGAGGCAGGTGTGATGGTCTCAATGCAGTAAGGAAGTACAGCCAGAGGGCTCAGGGGAGGCAGTGGGGGGCTGGGGGGTTGGTGCCTGACCCAGAGCTGCAGCAGAGACAAGGGGCAGACTGTGGCCTGGTAGGGAGGCTGTGGGGGATGGAGGCCCAAGGTCACTAGAGGCTGGAGGTGAGAAACAGTGAGCCCCGGCCCTGATCATCCCTACCACGGTGAAGCCACCTTGGTGGCTTGGTCAGAGTGCAGAGGGAGACAGGACATTTCTGTGGATGGGGAGAGGTGGCCAGAAAATTGGAAGGAGGAGAGGAGGGGGCCATAGCTTGATGGGGTAGGCATTAAAGGGGCAAGAAAGAAAATTCTAGGTGGGAAGATTTGGAGCTGGGGTCTGGAAGGGGCTCAGAAGAGCCAGAACAGGTCAGCCTGCCCTGGCCTAGCAGAAACCATCTACAAAGTGTCACTATGTACCCAGCCCTCGGATGGAAAAACAGAGGCCCAGAGAGGTAAAAACAAATTTCAGAAATGGCCAGAGCTTGGCCAGGGCCTGCTTGAAAGTCAGTGGAATAGGGAAGAAGGCAGGTTCTGGACTAGCATGTTGCCCTGGTTTGTTACTGCTTCTTCCACCCAGAGGCTGTTTTTTACATCTTTCTTGGCCTTTCTGAAATGGAGCTATTAATAGTACATACTTCAGAGGTGGCCCCTAGAATTGAATGAGTTAATGCATCCATCTTGTGAATCCCTGGGCCGACCATTTTTACGTATAGGGAAAATGAGAGCCAGAGAGAGGAATTGATGTGTCCAAGCCCAGTGGTCCCCAACCTCCCTGCCAGGGCCCATCCCCCTGCCCCAGGGGCATCCACCCACGGCATGACCCCCTCCCCCCACCTTCCCCAGAACACATGCCTCTGTCCGGCGTCATCCTGGGTGCTCCAGCAGCCCCACGGAGGAAGCAGGGTGAGGATCTCATTCCCATTTGACAGATGGGGAAACCAAGGACAAGACGCTGTCTTCACTCCCTGCATCTCCCAGAGAGCCAAGGGAGGTTAGAATCTTGATTCTGTCAGCCAGTCTTTACCATGGGGAGCACAGAGATGACACAGAGGCTGCTCCTGTCTCTGTGCCACCATCTCATAGGGGAGACAGGACAACATAATGAGCAAAGGTGGTAACATTAAACAATGGAAGACAGGTCAAGGGACAGTTGCTTAAGGAGATGGATTTGAGGGCCAGTGGATCTCAGAGAAGGAAAGAGAAGTCTGGTGACCCTGGTGGTGAAGGAGCTTTTTTTGAAGGGCGATGTGAGCTTCGCAAACTGGAGGTGGGAGAGAAGGGCACCAGAGGGATGAGGGAGAGGAGCTGTGTGAGCAAAGACCCAGAGAGGGGCTGAAGAGGAGGTGTCCTTCTAGAGCAGAAGAGGCGGGAAGACAAGGCTGCGTGGGCTGGCTCCTGAGACATCTCAGTCTTCTCCGAAGACGGGTGAACCAGATGACCTGGAGGCTTGCAAACAGATGCCAATGATGGGAAAGTGGCCAGTGGATCCTCTGTGGCCCAGCATGTCTGCAGCCGCCAAGAGCTGCAGCAGGGGACCTGTAGGCGGAGAGTGGGGGGAATGGGCCCCAGGGTGTGACCTGCCAGCTGCCATGTGACCTTGAGCCAGCAAACTCTGCAAATGGGGCTCTCGTGGTGCCCCTTGCTCCCTCCCCAGGGACTGGCAGGGTGTCACAGCCGTGTGAAGTCTTCTTCAGCCAAGCAGAAGCCGGTGCTGGGAGGGATGGGAGGGAGGTGAAGGCTTTCAGCTCTCTGGCAGAGACGCCCAGCAGAAACCCAAGGCGCGTCGGAAAGCAGTTTCAGGAGAACCTTTGATTTAGGGAACAAGGTTTTGGCACCAAACTGCGATGAGAGAGCAGAGGCAGCCCGCCATGCAGTGAAACCAAGCGCTGTCAGCCTCATTAATCTGATGCCTCCTTGTTCAAAGCTGCACCTAATTAGAAGGAGCCACAACTCTCTACCGGCTGGGTGGCCCGTTGTTCCCACTGGACAAGTCACACCAGGTGACTTCAAAGCGTGCTCCTCTGTGTCTCTTTGCCGAGTAGCGCCGATTAACCAGCATTTAGAGCCGGCTGCCCTGGCTGGCAAGCTTGGCTGCACGCATGCCCTGTTGGTGCCAGAGCTGGGGGTCTCCACTCAGTTTGCTACTCCTTGGCGGGGGGAGGGACAGAAGTGCCAGGCACAGGTGGCCTTTCCTCACAGGGCCCAGAGGCCTGGAAGGAGCCAGAGGAGCCATTGATCTCTTTTGATCATGCTCTCTCCTCCCTTTCTTCCCCTTCCAGATAGGGCTCCTTCTGAGAGGGTCTAGGAAAGGGCCTTGGATGCCCAACCAGAGGTAACACTTAGTCTGAGGACACCCCGTAGGGTCCTCTGGGTGGTCTTATCTGCAGGGACTCTGAGTCCCCAAGGAGATATAGGGTCCTGCCTTCCCCTGGTTTTGACCCCATCCTCCACTGTGCCCAGGGCTCTGCACACAGCAGGTGCTCAATAAGGGTCCGTTGGCCAGTGTAACATCTGTCCCAGCAGTGACTGGGACTGCACCAGTCCCAGTGACTGCACCCCGGCACACACATCAGAGGCCACATGTCAGCGGTGTCCTTTGGAATTATCTGGTTGGAATTGAGCAAGGCTGTCAGCATTGACGGCACTTTTAGTATGGAACAGGTGGAGACAGGTAGACTGGACTTTTGTCTGCCTTCCAGGATGGAGGACTCGCTGCTGTTGAGGCTAGAGACCAGGAAGGTGCAGGAGGCAGACCCAGGACAGGGAGCCTGAGAGAATCCCAGACTGGCAGTCAGGATTCCAGGATCCCAGGCCTGCTGTTGTTGCTCACTGACCTCTTTGTGCAGGTTGTCTGCCTTCTGTGGGCCTCAGTTTCCAAATCTGTGGGTTGGGAATGATTGCTCCATCTTGTCCAGTTTCTTGGACGTCATACAGTGAGGTCAGATGGGGGACTAATCACAGACTTGCCCCCAGGAGCTGTCCAGGGTACTGGAGGGGGGACTAGACTCACTCCCAGCTTTGCTTGCACACTTCTCGAGGTGGGGCCGTCTCCACCTTTTGAGAATGCCTTTTCCACTGCTGGCTAGTTGTCCTCATTAGAATGGCCGTGCTATTTACTTCCCAGGGCTGCTGGAACAAATGACCGCAGACCTGCTGCCTCAGAACCACAGGAATACACCCTCTCATGGTTCTGGAGGCTGAACGTCTGAGATGAAGGTGTGGGTGGGGTCATGCTCCCTCTGAAAGCTCTGGAGGAGGAACCTTCTTGCCTCTTCCAGCTTCCCATGGTTGCTGGCATTCTTTGGTGTTCCTTGGCTCACAGATGCATCACGCCAATCTCTGCCTTCGTCTTCACATGACATTCTTCTGTGTGTGCGTCTGTGTCCAAATTTACCTCTTTTTGTAAAGACACCAGTTGTTGGATTTGAATCCACCCAAATCCGGTATGACCTCGTCTTAACTAGTTACCTCTGTAATTACTAATTACGTTTCCAAGTAAAGTCACAGTCTGGAGTTCCAGGTGGACATAAATTGGTGGTGGTGGTGGCGGGGTGGGGGGACACAGTTCAACTGGGTACATTCATCTTCCTTCCCCTGAGCCCAGATGTCCATCCTGTGACTTCACCCCTGCAGGCTCTCCCTCTGTCCAGCCCCCCCTCTGTCAGCCTCCCATGCCCCAGCTGGGTTCCAGCCCCACTAGGCCCTTGTCTGTTCTTCCTGGCACACCGGCTTGCTGGTGTCGCAGACACTTATCTGGCCAAGGGCCTGTCTTCCCTCCCGGGCTTGGGAGTCTTTCCTATTCTTCTCACCTTTTAGGTTTGGGACTCCCAAGGCTGCACTCTGGGACTGAGCCCCAGTCCCACCAATTACCAGCTGCCTTGATGTGTAACACTATAAACCCATTCACCTCATTATAGGGAATTTCTTTTGAATGGCCTTTAAAAACCATCTCATTACATAGGAAGAACTGTAATTACCTTGCTCAAGATGGGGGTTTCCGGACGAGCTGGTGCCTGGAGCTGTTAAAACCATGGGACAGGGTTCACGACTGGCTAGTCTGGCCAGGAGGCTGAGCTTCTCCTCTCCCCCATTTCATCCTCTCGGACCCTTTGTCTCCTGGGATCTGGGTACCCTCCTCTCTCTCGGTGGCCCCAGAAAGTCAAAGCCTCCCACAGAAAGAGCAGAGTTGCTGAGGGCCCTAGGCTTGGATTGGTGCTCATGCTGTGATGGTCAGAACCGCCCCCCCCCCCCCCCCGGTATTGTCAGGGACTGTCCAGTCTCTTCCCAAGCCCACCCTCCTGGAGCCTGGTAGAGCTTGTCTGGTGGTCACAGAAAATCACAGCAGGGGGAGACCCTTGAAGTCAATAGGTGCAGCCCCTGCTCTCAGCCCCTTGCCCAGCAAACCCCCCCCCCCTCCCCCAAGTAGCCTCCTGAGACGGGACCCCAGCCCATCTTCCTGGGATTGTCTTCCCGGAACCAAGGCTTCTGTCCAAACTGTTTGCAGGATTTCCTTTGTGTCTGGCTGCAACTCCTGTTGTCTCAGTGCTCACCTGATGCCGAGCTCCTCTCCTCCTGGCTGTGTGACCTTGGGCAGGTCACATGACCTTTCTGAGGCTGTTTTCTCACGTGCAAAGTGAGCGGGATTTTTTCTTCTTCAAGGGTTGTGGTGAGCACAGGCTGTGGCCATGTGTGGGTGATGCCTGATGTTGGGCACAGAGTGGGAAGCGAACCCATGCTACTCCCCTTGCCCCAGGGGAGGCTAAGAAAAGCTCGGTGTCCCTCAGAGGCCCTGGGTATGTGTGGTTCTTCTCCCCTGTGCTCCTCCCCCTCCCGGGGAGTTAGGTGTGTGTTTTGGCGGGTGTTTATAGGGATGATTGCTTCCCTTTTTCTTGATCCCCTTCCCAGCTCTGCCAAGGCCAGAGCTGTGGGTACAGCAGGGGCCCATGCCCAAGCCTTACCCTCCCCTGAGGTTGCCAGCATGTGTCAGGGGAGCTGTAGAGGGAGAAATGAGGGCCTCAGGGTGTCCCTCGGTGGAGATACCGACCGTGGGGCTTTTTTTTTTTTTTTTTCTGTCTTGACCTTTTCAGTTTTCAGTATTCTGATAGGCTGTTGAGACTACTCTGGTCCCCACTGACTAGTTAGGTGGGCAACAGTGAGGGGCTGGCGGCATGTGGAAATGTCAGTGATGTCTGCAGAGCCTGGCAGAGTGACTCCCTTGGGACAGGGGCTACTGTGCCTGTGATAGGACAGCTCTGGAGAGAGACCTGTTTCCCCGGACCACCAGCCTGGTGGTCAGAAGCTGGCGGGAGTGTGTGTGTGACAAGGCCTCTGGGAGGGAAGACAGGGCAGTCGGAGCATAGTACTGGCCTGTCCCAGACCTTCCCTGCTGCTGCACCGCTCCCCAGCCCCATCAGCACAGACACCTTCCTAGGAAGCATGCTCCGTGGGTCTTCACTCCCTCCCAGTCTGGTCTAGGTGGCTCCACTTGTGCCCCCCTCAGCCCTAGATGGCTATAACCAAGCGCATGTCCCCTCTCCTGTTCGCCATTCAGGACCCTGGAGGGGCTGCATAGGTGGGCTGGAAGGAGTCATGTTTGTGTGGGCGCCTCTCCCAGGAGCCACTCGGGACCATGCTGACTGCCTGGGATGGATTTATGCAGAGATCGAGTGATAGGAGGGTTGGGCCTCATGGCTAAGTCTCCTTGACCAGACCAAGGAGCCCTAGGGGCAGGGGCCCTGCCTGTCTCTGAGACAGGCTCATCTGAGGGCCGAGGTGTCTCCTCCCCTTCCCTGCTCCACCTGGATGTCTGTCCTTTGGGCCTGCCCAGCGGATGGAGCAGGAGGTCCCAGGCGCTCACAACACGCATGGCCGTGGTTTGTTTCAGGCCCTGCTCTGCTCAGTCTCCAGCTGCCCTGTCTCCTGCAGAGGTCTGCATGGCATCCTAGCAAAGCCACCACCATGGGCACTGGCCAAGGAACCAGAGCCATGCCTATTTGAGTGTCTGCGCTTGCTGACATCCTCTTCTGGGACTCCAGATATGGCTTCTGGGACTGCCTGGTGAAGCAGGGAGGGCACTGTCCCGTCTGCTCCTGAGTGATGAACCTCGAGGGATTCCTGTCCCCTGAGCACTTCCAATGTTCCAGGCACAGCAGCAAGGTAGCCATGGCCCCTTCCCTTGTGCAGCTCACAGGTTTTAAGGGTTGGGGGGGGCAAATAATAAACAAGTAAACAAAGAGATGTATAATTGCAGATTGTGACAAGTGGTACAAGGGAATGATAGAGAATGCAGAGGTGGGGGTGGCCCACTGAGACAGCGCAGTCTGGGAGGGCTTCTCTGAGACAGTGTCTCATCCCATAATCAGATGGATGATGATGAGGAAGCTGTGTACAAGGAGGGGCGAGGAGCATTCCATGCCTGGAGGAACCCTGGTATGTTGAGGAGCTGGAAGAAAATTCATGGAATGGGAAGAAGAGAGCCGGAAGGGGTCGGGGTGAGAGTGGGTGGCAGGGCTGAGTCAGGCACAGTATGTGGGCCATGGTAAGGAGGGTGGGTGCCTCTTGTTCTAGGAGGAAGTTGATGGAGGGTTTTAAGCAGGAAGGGACCTCGTCTAATTCAGGGCCTCAGTGATACTGTCCTGGTCGCCATGTGGGAGACAGTGGAGAAGCACAAGGACAAAGAATGTATCCATCAGGTGGGGTGGGGGTGCTGCCTGGGGATGGAGGTGCCGAGAGAACGTGGGGTTGGAGACACATTGAGGACTGGTGCTGGGTTTGAGGGAGAGAGTAGGGAAGGAGTCCCAAGGACTCCCAGGTTTCTGGTGTGCCCAGCTGGGCCAGTGGTGGAGACATCCACAGATATAGGGATGCTGGCAAAAGAAGGCTGGGCTTGGGGGGAAGAGGAGGGATGAGGTGTTTGTGGGATATCAGTGGATGAGGGAGATGACAGGGATGTCAGGATCTTTGCAGTTGCAATCAGGGGACTGACTTATTCTTACCCCCTTTATATAGATGATGGCTCTGTAGTTCAGAAAGGCCACACAGCTGGGGTTGCTCAGCCAGGATGGGAACCCAGAGCCATCACCCCGTGAGGTGACCCCCACCCTTGGGCAGTCTTATGTTTGATAAGAGCAGCTCTTTACCTGAAAGGATGAGTTGCAAGGGGTGGGATTTTAGGTGTGGGTGAGCAGGGCCTCTCCCAGTGTTGCCAACTTGGTCTTCACCCAGGGTCACACCTGGGTTCAGTTTCTGACCCTCTCCCCAGTGTTACATCTGTAGTGCCCTTGGTTAGGAGTTCTTAGCTGCCCAGGGGAGGGCGGAGGGGCAGCTGAGTTCTGTGGCCCCATTACGCCAGGGAGGATCTAGAAGAGCCTTTCAATATTCAGCCTGAGAAGAGGTCTACAATTAGCCCTGAGTTGAGGCAGGGGAGCCCAGGACAGAGTGGGTCCCTGGGGCTCTGCCACTCCTACTCCCTTCCTGCATCTGGGAGGGTGCTCAGGGCTTGCCAGACCCCCATTTCTTGGGGACCCTCCTCTGCTGGCTGGGTGGGACAGTCAGAAGGCTGGTAGAAAAAGCACAGGACCAGGATGGGAGTCCTGGGGCTGCCATTCACCCCTAGTGACCTCAGTGTCCCTGCCTGGATGGAGAATCCAGTGAATGAATGAAGCCTAAGGCTTTTTCCCTCAGGCATTCCAGGATCTCCATCTTCTGAGGTCAGAGAGGAGAAACCAAAGGCTTGGATTGTGGATTTGTGGTCAGGGGAGAGAACTGGTTAGGGGGCCTAGAAATCGTGGCCACAGTGATGGATTCCAAGCTACTAGGGGGTGGGGGGTGCACCTTCAAGGCAGAAGCCAGTGGCATGGGGAAGTTCTAGGGAGGGACAAGGGATTAGGACGCACACATAGGCATGAGCCAGTTCATATGATGAAAGATTAACTCAGCAGTTTCTCTATGAGAAGATGGGAGAGCAGCAGCCCTCCTTAGAGCCTACTGTGACATTGGCCTCTGGTGTGAACTGGCCACAGTAGCTGGTGATTGGGTCAGGGCTCCGTGTGTGACCAGGGTCAGGGCTCCTGCAAGAGCAGGATCAGGGGTCAGTATGGGAGCAGGATTGAGGCTCAGTGTGTGAGCAGGATCAGGGCTCAGTCTGGTTCTCTAAGTGGAGTCCCACGGGGCAGGCCAAGTGCACTCCTCAGCCACCCTCCCTCTGAGCTCTCAGTGCTCATCTCCCCCCATGGGGCTTATTATTTAAGTGCCCAAGACTGGAGTCATTTACTCTGGGCCTTGATGTGAAAAGGCCAATGCCCTGGCCAAGAATCTGGTCATACATAATGTCTGGAGCTCCTCCAATTCTTGCCGTGTACCAGACACTGTGTGTGTGTGTGTGTGTGTGTGTGTGTGTGTGTGTGTGTGTGTGTGTGTGTATTATTCTCCCCATTTTATAGATTGGGAAACTGGAATTCAGAGGTGAAGGTACTTTCTGAGGTTAGCCAGCCAGTTAGGTGGCAGAACTAGGATAAATCTGTTTCCCCTTTTCCAGGCTCCCTCGGCACTCCTCCCTGGGGCAGAGAGCTCTTCCTCCCCAGGTACCCTATGGGAATCTTACTCCCTTTTCCATGTATACTGGGAGCTGTCAGTTGAGCCTTCCTCAGGCTGAAGCTCCCTGGGTAGGCCAGCTGGGCCCGAGGGTGCACTAGGAGACTTTCCTCCAAGGTCCAAGGCATGTAGGCAGGTCCTGTCCTCACGGGGGCTGGGAATAGGTGGGGCCTGTCGTTCGGGCCCCAGAAAGCCCAGGAGTTGGGCTTTGTCCCTTTGTTAGAAGGGAAGGGAAGGGGGGCAGATCAAGTGGAGGCATTTAGAAATCACGGTCCTGAATTTGAGAGGTTTGGAGGGTTCTTTCCAGTACCCCTGACATCATCCCTACAGGCATTTTCCTCTTCTGCCTCCAGGAAATAGTATGAAGAGGGCCATCCTGTGTCCTGGACACAGCCTGGACACCACCTGGATACCTCATCCTACAGAGGGGGTAACTGAGGGCCAGAGAGGACAGACACTTGTGCCAAGACACATGGTATGTTAGTAGAGAAGAGGGACCAGTACCCCAGGGCCTATCCCTCACCAGTGTTCCTAGATGTTCCCTCTCCCAGGCTCAAAGCTCATGGGTGAGCCCACAGAGCAATCATATTCTAATAGTGGGATTCTGAGCACTGGACCAGCTGTTCTCCTGGGGCTTCCTGACCCTTCTCAGACATTTATCAGTGATAAGAGTCTGCCCATTTGTAAGTCATTTGGACAATTTCAGGGGGAAAGAAGTGGTCCAGAATTTGAGTGAAGTCCCAAGAGGGAGGGGATTGAGGGAGGGTCAGCCCCTTGTGTGGTTTACTTGCCCTGTGAGATGGAAACCCTGGAGGCCTGTGAGGTGGACAGGCCCATCTTGTGTTCCAGCAGGGGCATCTGCAGCTCAAGGGGGTACAGTGATGGGCCTAGAGTTTTCCAACCTGGTTCTCACACGCATCTGCCTGCTCCAAAGCCAGTCCCCATGATGTACCCAGACTGGGGCATAGAGTGGAGAGAGGGTGAGAGTTCCCTGCCTTCAAGAAGCTGGTAGAGAATGAGATTTTAAGCCAGAAAAAAGTAAAAGGGAGGAAGAGCTTCATTAGTCCCGTGTGCACTGATGGCAGCTGTGCGAGGGGCCCAGGAGAGATGAGCATAGCCGGAGCAGTGGGGAAGGCTGGGTGAAGTTTAGGAGGAAGAGGCTGTGTGTATAGGCCTGGGGCCAGGAGGTCCGTGGCCAAGAGCTGTCCAGTGCTGAACAAACCCGGGTGCAGAAAGCTTGTCGGCAGTTCTTCCTGGGCACCTTGGAGAGTTCCTTCTTAGGCCCGAGTCTCAGTTTGCTTTTCTGGCAAATCAAGTGCTGATATTTGTATGGTGGCCTTGTTGAGAGGGTAAGGGAAGACCAGTGAGGATCATGCTGAGCTCGCAGCCTGGAGTCGATACAGGCACTGGGCCGGGAGGCTTGTTTGGGACCTCACCACCTCCCTTAGGTGTCCGCCAGCATTTAGGCCTGGATATCTCATGTTGCAGATGGGGCACATGGGGACCAGAGAGGGAAAGATGCTCATGCCAAGAAACAGTATAGAGGAAGGGACCGTCCTCAGCGTTCCCTCTCCCACTGCCAGGACTCCTAGGTGGGCCTCACCCAGGCTCAGAAGCCTTATGGAAACTGAACACATCTGAGGACTTGAAGGAATGATGCTCTACCCACGGGGGTCCAGGCACTGTGACTTCTGTTCTTTTGGGCCTCCCCGACCCTCTCCCTGCACCAGCCTCAGCCCATAGGTGGCCTTGTCATAGCTCTCGGCTCAGCTTCATCTCCCTTTAACCACACCCCATTGCCCGGCCCCCCGCCCTGCCCATGCAAAGGTCCTTCTCAAGCCCTGTTGGCCACATAAGGCCTTCTAGGTGCCCCATCTCACCAGGAAGATGGGATGATTTCAGGGAGGGGTGAGTGGGGCAGAGGGTTTCTAGCAGAGGGCTGCTGGAAGCCAAAGGAGAGACCTCTCTCACCCTCTCCTGCCTCATCTTCTCAAACTGCCCAGGCCCCTGCCAGCCCTATGTATAGGACAACATGCAGCCCTGGGTGTCAGGAAGAGTTTGCTCCTAAGAACCCCTTCTGCCCTGCTGATAATGCTTTGTGTGCCCTCTACATTCAGCCCCATGAGCCCTTCTGGCCTTTCATGCATCCTGGTCCGTGAGGAACAGACAGCCTTGGGTGTGAGCCCCGGCTCAGTCATTCCCAGCTGTGACCTTGGGCAAGGGGCCATACCCATGGAAACCTGTTTCCTCTTTAAGTGGGAATAATCATACCAGCCTGGGTTGGTGTGCAGTCCCAGCATAGACACACAGTGATGGCCATGGCTGCTTTTCTCCTCTTTTCTCTTCCTCCACCCCTCCCTGCTTTGAGCCCAAGAACTTCTGGAACCGGACGTGTGGGTGAGGTTGGTCCTGGGAAATCAGGAGGGGGGATGCTGCAGGTTCCCCTGCACATACTCAGCACCATGTTTTGTACCCCTCAAGGGCCACGCTGAGCTGCTGTTGCAGACACAGTATAGCCTCTGACCTTGCCACCTCTGACCCGGGTCTGGAAGCATCTATCCTGAAGCTCCCAGCCCCTTTCCACCCAGCTCAAGAGGGCCACTCAGAGTGATGCTGCCAACACTGGGAACTTACAGACCTTGGCCACCAGTGACACCTAACTTGCCTGCCGCCCAAGGCCTAGACCCCAGTCAACCCTCCACAAGCCAATCCAAAGGGAGTCTGGGAGACGGGCGGGCTCAGCCTGATCTCTACCTCTATCTCTTGGGCTCCAAGTACTCACACAGAGCCCAGCACAGACTTAGCATCCATGTGCTTTAGCTATTATTATTGGTAGTAGTAGTAAGAGGAGGAGGAGGAGGTGGAGGAGGAGGAGAATAGCAGTCCCATTTCATGGAAGAGCAAGGTGAGGCCCAGAGCAGTTAGAAGCCACCACCTCTGTGAAGCCTTCCAGGCTCTGCCCCTTCTCCCAGAAGTGGCTCCTCCTTTCTTTTGACTTATTTCAGTTTCTTTCCAGTGCTCTAACTTGGGCAGGGCACACGGTGGGGTGAATTCCAAGGTGGGGAAGGGGTATGTTGGAGGAGCAGCTCATAAGGCTCTGCAGCCAGAAGGCCCATCTACCCAGGGGTCCTCCAGTTGGGTGTGCCCCAGCCCCGCTCCCACCGTCCCCCCCGCCTCCCCTGCCGGCTTGCCCGGTTGTTGTAGAACCCTAACAGGTGTGGTGAGACCCAGGCCTCTTCCTTCCGCCACCCACGACACTGGCCTCTGCCGCGTCTGCGTGTCAGCTCCCTGGGGCACCTGCTGTGTCCTCCTGTGGATGTCCCACCTTCCTCTTAGCCCCTTCCCCAGCAGGCAAGATTCTGATCATCTCTCATCACTACCAGCTGGTTAGCAGAAAAACGTAGGTCAGTAAAAGTTAATTGAGCAAAAGTGTGTGCCAGGCCCTGGGGATTCTGTGAGACTGGACTCCAAGAGGCCCCGCCAGCAGGGAAGGGAAGGGGACAGTCATCTGGGGCACCTGCTGGGCACTGGGTGCTGCTTTCCCTGCCTGAGCCCCTGAGAGGTGGGTCCTGCCCAGGCTTACTGATGAGAATAGGGTCCAGGGAAGTAGGGAGCCTGCTTGCAAGTGCTTGGCATGGATGGGCTGGCCTTGGGGACTCCACTGGGGCCGAGAGTGCAGGAGCCGCTCCTGTGCCAACCCCGGTGATCCCTTCAGTGGCAGCAGGAGCTGGAGGCCGTTAGGCAGTTTTGGCCTCTTCCAGACATCTGGCTGGGCCCTTGGGAGCCTGCACTCTGGGGTGACTCTTAGTAACCCTTGAGCACAGGGCAGCCTGAGGCCACTGCACGGGCTACCTGCTAGGGTGGTCGTGGGGCCTGCTCTTCCCTCCTGGGTTCCCTGATCTCCCCTCTCTATAGCCACCTCAGGGGGCCCAGATCTCCCACTCTGACCCCTCTTTCTTTCTGGCCTGGCCTGCGTGTCCTGTTGTCTCTCAGGTGGGCCCAAAGGCCCTGCTGCTCTCTATGCCCCACCTGCCCTTTCCAGCCTCCTGCCCGCAGAGGAGATTGGTGCTTTCCACCATGAACCTGCCTCCTCTCACTTCATACTTTCTCTCTGGCTTCCCACCCCATCTTGGAAGAAGGGGTGCTCCCACTGCAGACCAGGCTCATTCCTGTCCCGGCCCCCGAGCCAGCTCCCAGTGTCAGGCCTTCCCTTTCCACAGCTCCTCTTCAGGTTTTGCTCCCAAGTTCTGGAGTCCATGAGTGCCCCGGGCCGGTGGCCATCCCCGGGCAGCCCCTCCGTCTCTTGGGCTATGACCCCAGCTCTCACCACTGGAGACTGGCTACAGCCATGTATGCACACCCATGCCGTGTGACCCTGGAACTTCCTGGGCAGCACTCATGGGTCTGTTCCCATTCTGTAGAGTCAGAACAAGGCCTGGAACATAGCAGGCGCTCAATGAATTTTTGTTGAATTAGTGAACGAAGTAACTCATCCCTGGCTTTTCCAGCTCACCTGAGTGTTGTGTGATCAAAGCAGCTCTGGGATTTAGAAAGGTTTGCAACGTTTGACAGTGTGGTTTGGACAGGAGCACCTCTCAGGCTCGGTGGGACACTGCTGCTGTCTTACTGCCGTGTTAGAACCGCGGCCCTCACTCGGCAAGTCCCTCCTGCCCCCTCCCCTCCTTTCAAGCCCTTGGCCTGCCTTGAGGCCCACCTTCTCTCCCCTGCATTGCCACGGTCCTAACTTTTCACTGCTTCCTACCTTCTCCTGTGTCCTCATTGCCACGGTCCTAACTTTTCACTGCTTCCTACCTTCTCCTGTGTCCTCCATCCTCGACCTGGGGGCAGGTGCAGTGATATTTCTGGAGCACAGATTGGGGCCTGTCAAGCCCTGCTTAAAATCCTTCAAGCTGCTCATGGTTCTTGGGATAAGAGCTAACACCATGTCTCTGCACACAAGGCCCTCCCCAGGGGAGAGGAGCTGTCTCCCTCTGCACCCATCGTTCGTGCCCCTGGGCATTGGCACAGGCCATCCCTCTGCCTGCAGAAACCTTCACCATTGCTTTCAAACCCAGTTCCTTTTCCCTCAAGGCCCATCTCTAAGACCTTTCCCCTGGAAGCCTGGCTGGAACCCCAGCCCTGGATTGGGGCCCCCCTACCCTGTTTCCCCAGCAACTTGGGCTTTCACTCTTACACAGTCCCTGAGTCATTGTCTCTTATCTCCCTGTGGGCTCCCCCTACACACTTGTCCCATTAGGACTGAACTGCCTGATGTAGGAATCTTGAGAATTTTTGTACCTTCAGTTCACAGAAAGCACTAGAGAGCATTTGCTGAATCAATCAATGAATGAATCAAGGAATAAGTTGCCGTCACCTGCTGTGGGGACTCTGGGCTGGACCTCTGGGTCTATAGTGGGACGTGGGAGTGCACGGCGGCCTCTAACTGCCCTCAGGGCGGCCTTCCTTTCTGATGTCCCACTGGGATGTAGTCACTGGTTCTGGAATCGCCCTCAGAACGGCCTTCCTGGCCTAGCCATGTGCCCCACAACAGCATTGGCTGTATCTGCAGTGAGGGGTCCCACGCTGTCCCGGGGTTTCCAGCAGACTGAGAGTGGCAGGGGAATGCTGAGGAGCCAGGGTCTGCACCATCTCCCACCCAACTCACAGTCCTCCTGCCCTGTTCCCCACCTAGCGCGAGCCATTTGACCCTTATCCCCTCCCAGGTCAGCCCTGCCCCTCTTGATCCCTAGGAGCCCTCTGGGCCTGAGCCTGCAGCACCGCAGCCCTGTGCAGGGAACCCAGTACCAAGGTCCACCTTGGTGCTGCTCTGACCCAGCTCCAGCCCTGCCTTGGGCCCTGACGGTCCTGCGGACAATCTCCCCACTGCTTTGCTCTCATGGACTCGGTTCCTGGGATTTCTGGCTTGCTGGCTCTGCGGCCCTGGTGCTGACTGCCTTCCCCTGAGTGTCACCTTCCAGGGGCCCCAGCCCCTGTCTCTGAGCCTGCCAAATCTGGGCAGAGGTCTAGGTGCCCTGTCCGAAAAGGAGGCCATGCTGCCCTGGTCCGAGAATCCCTCGGGCTGGATTGTCCACAGGCACATAACTGCTTGACACTGGGGGGGAGCCCAGAAGGTGGGTTTCTGTGTTTCTGGCTGGAGGACATATCCATGAGCAGAGTTCTTGAGGGAGTGTCTCCTGGAGGAGGTGCTGGTGCCCAGTGGGGAGTGAGGATGAGGAGGAGGCGAGTTGGAGGGGGAGGTCCTCACCAGTGGGCAGAACAGCGTGAGTGAAATTGTCCTGGGTGCCCACTCTGCTGGGCTCTGGGCCAGTTTCAAGTCCTGCCCTGGTACAGCCTTCAGGTGGCTCTTATTAGCTCCATCTAAAAGATGGGGAAATGGAGGTTCAGAGAGGCTCAGGGACTGCCCCTGGGTCACCTGCTGTCACCAAGGCATTGTCAGTCCTCTACCCCAGGTCTGGCATCTTTTCAGGCTCCTAAGCGGAGGGAGTGAGGCAGAGTCTGAGGAAGAGGGGGAGGGAGGCTAGCACCCGCCAGGAGCGTCAAACAGCTGCTGACTGTGACTTTCCGGGGAGGGGGTGTGGGTGGGGGGCGGCTTTCTGAGTTGGTCCTGTTCTTCCCTCCCTCCCCCCTCCTGTGGGAGAACCCTCACGACAACGAGAGGTTCCCACCACGCCCCCTCCCCGGAGAGGCCGGCAGTTTGCCTTTTCAGAGGATAATTCCCCATTATACAGAGATATTTAGCCTAATAGAAGCCGACAGATCATTCAGGGCAGTAATGTACTCCGGCTTCAAGCGCTTAGTTTTCTCAGCCTGAACTCTCAGATTAAAGGCTCCTAGCCTGCGCCCGCCCCACAACGATGCCTGTGACCTTGACTGCAGTGATGGGGTAGGTTTCTCCCTCCCTCTTTCCCTCCTCCTTTTTTGCGGGCTTCCTCCTCCCTCCCTTTCTCTCTCTTGAAAAAAAAAAAAAAGGTATTTTCCTTCTTAAATATTCAGTCGAGAGGCTGTTGCTTAAACCCTGCGCACTCTGGGGACAGGCAGACTGTGCTGGGCCGCTGGCAGGGCGCGGGGACACCTGGCTCGGCCATATGGGGCCTGAGGGTGCGCTGTGCCCAGTGGGCATTCTGGACGCTAGGGCCTCTAGCTGGGCGTGGGCTGGTGGAAGCTGGGCAGATGGCCTTGCCTGGGGCTAGGAGTGGTTCCCCTACTCCCTCTGCCCGCCCCTCTCCCCAACCCCACCTCCAGGGTGGTCCCCAGGGGCCTGGCCCTGGACCCTCCATGAATGGGAGATGCCTAAGGCAGCAGGTTTCATCTACTGCTCAGACCTGGATATCTGGGAGGGACCCAGGGAACACTTGGGGCTGGATTTGAGGGGCAGATGGCAGCAGAGTGGCACTTGGTGGCTTTCATTGATCACGAGGGTGGCTTCTGGAGCTGTCTCGTTCTGGCCCCTGCAGGACCCACCTGTCAGTTCATCCGTCCAGTTGCCCTGTGTTTCCTTTGTCCTGCTCTCTTACTCCTGTCCTCTGCTCACCAGGCTGCCGGTCAGAGCCGTGGGAGACTTCCCTGCCGGCCACTGGGGGCACATGAAAGTGCCAGGGTTTGGATTCAGCTGGTCCTGGGTTCAAACCCTGACTCTGGGACTTAAAAGCTGTTTCTTCTGTTCCATTTAATATTTTGAATTTGGCCAGGCTCCTTAACCCCTCTGAGCTTTCATTCCCTTTTACCTGGAAAGTGAAAGGATCCTGAGGGCTCAGGGCGTGCTGTGGTGAGGACTGGTGCCAGGTGTGGCTGCCCCATGAGTCCCCTCCTCTGGATGCGCCTACCTCCCCTACCCAAACACCTCTCCCTCTCTCTCGGCCCCTCTTGGCTAGGAAGAGGGAAGGTGGTCAGGAGGGGTACCTGGCAGGGTGGGCTCTGGTTCCCCTATTCACAAGCCTCCTTTGTAGGTGTGAGAAGAATGAGGCCAATGTGGAGGGACCCTTCTCCTCGAGTTCATTGCCTGGACAAAGCCTGGGGTCTGGACGCATGTCTGGTTTGAAGGACCCCACGTACGGGGCTGGGGATGGATTTACTAGGGGAAGAGGCAGGGAGAATGGAGGAGCAGGGCCTGGGTGGCCTGGGAGGAAAAGCCTTCTGGGCTGGGATTCCCTCCCATGTTCTAGGGGGATGAGCAAAAAGAACTTCTAACCATCAGGAATGAGGAGTCTTGGCAGCTATATGAAATCCCAGGTGGTGGAGAGGTTTCTGCTCCTTCTGGGGCAAGGGTGGTGGGATGACCACTGGGGGTGCAGGAGGGGAAGACCCCCCCCCAGGTGTTGGGCTGTAGAAGGAATCTGGGGGCTGATGTGCTATGGGAACTTGGGCTGATCCCATTTCCTGATCTGGACCTCAGTTGCCTCATCCTGTAAATGGGGTTAATCATCCTGCCCTGGGATGGGTAGAAGATCCAGTTAGAGAATATATGGGAATGTGCAGTGATCTATAATGTAGTACTAATAATTATTATTATGGTCATTACCTTCCTTTCCCTTTAGTGACACCCACTTTGATACACACAATCTAGCCCTGATTCACATGCTGATAGAATTAAAGAAACACATGGCCGAAAGCAACTTCCCCATTTAGTGGAAAATCCCCATCATGGTTCCCAGACTTCTGCTTGCATGCTCCCAGGGACAGGGAACTCACTACTCCTCATGATGGACAGAAATCTGTTTTCCTAGAAACTTTTTCTTTCACTGGGCTTAGCTCTGCTCTCTGGGCACATAAATGCTAGGTATCTTTTTCAGGGACCTAACATCCTGACCACGCCTTTTGAGACTTTCCCTGGGAACATGGGTTCCAGGCCCACCTCTTCCTGTCAAGGGCAGATTTCACATTATCAAAGACCTTCTAGACAGGTACATAGATGCCTGGGCATGGCTTTCTGGAAGTGGCTGCATTGTCTCCAAAGCTGAAGCAACAGGCTTACCCAGCCTCTACATCTCCTGGCCACCAGGAACACAGAGTCCATGACCAGAGTCCATGGCCACTCTATGTAGTGATTCCTGGAGTTACTCATGGAGCTTACCCAGGTTCTGGTAACTCTGTCTTCTATACTGTGACCCATTCCTAGGGTTCATTGAAGGCTTTGAACAGGGGACCCTGCCTCTCTAGTTGACCCCTCTCAGGCTGGACCTACCTTTAAGGTTCCATCCTAGTCTCTGCCAAAAGTGTGTTCTGGCATGGCCAAGGACCAGCCCCTGCCCGTGCAAGGAGCCAATGTGAGTTGCTCTCCCACGTTCTTGGACATGGTCATTTAGCTAACCACTGAGTGAGCTGGCCCATAGCTTTCTACCTCCTGTGTAAGGATGTCATGAGGGCCTTGACCCTGTCTGTCATGTCATCCTTTTGAACAACCAAGAGGGGAAATGAGTATCCTGCAGGGTTCTTTGGTAAGTGAACTCAAACTTGCCATTGCCTTTCCTGTGTTCTTTGCAGCACTTCTAGAATTTATATTAGAATGGATGGGGGGCTTACCAGTCTAAACCCCAGTTGGCTTTTTTGGCCCCCTTTTAAAACAAAAGGGAAGGATGCTAATATTTATAAATGTCAGTGCTTGACCTGTCTCATCCCACAGACCCTTCATCCCAGCCTCGTGTGGGAGGTGGTGGGGAAGACGAGGGGGCCAAGCCTGGGTGTGTGGGAGAACTTACCCAGGTCCCACAGCTGGCAGGGGGTGGAGCAAGGGCTCCGGGCCAGCCCCACACCTTCTCACGTCCCTGCCCCTCCCGTCTCTTTGGGCAATCTTCTCAGCCTGAGGGTGGAACTCAGTCTTGCTCCTTCCCACATGCCACACGCAGGACAGGATTGGACTTCCGATGCCTCAAGGGCATGTGAGCCTTGGCGGCGTGGGGGGTGGGACTGGCTCATCTGCGGTGTCATTTTCTAATCGTGTAAATTGTATGGGGGGTGTTGGTAAAAGGAGGACGGGTGTGTGGTGGGAGCTAGGAGTCATCCTTGGTTCCTTTCCTTACCTCCACTCCCTCGTATCCTGCGCCCCTGCCCACTGCGGAGGAGCTGGCCCTGCTCCCGCATGCATCCCCAGTCCAGCTTGTCTTCCCTCATCTGGCCCCGGCTGCAATCAGCATGTGGTTGGCAGCTGAGACAGTCAGCTCACCGGCCCCTTGCTCCCGTGCCCTCTCCTTTAAAACCAGCCTCCACGCAGCAGCCCCAGGGAACTTTTCACAATGAAGAAGACCTCACAGCCCTTCCCTGGTGACTTTCATCACAGGAGAGGCGACGCCCAAGGCCTTGGCCTTGGCCCCCCCCCCAGGCCCTGCCCTCCCTCTGAGGCTTCATTTCTCACAGTTGTCCCCACCTCTGCCCACCTCCTGCCAGGCCTTATCCTGCTGCTCCTCAGAAACCCCGGGTGCCCCCCTCTGCTCTCTTCCTCCTGCCCAAGGCAAGACTGATTCCTTATCCTCTAGGTATGAATTCAGGTGTGGCGTCTACACAGAGGCCTTCCTTGACTCATCAGCTGGAGGAAGCCCTAGCCCCACCCCAGGACCTTGCTCTCATGTTACCTGGCTTGATTTTCTTAATTGTACTTGTTGCTCCTTGCAATCACCTTCCTTGTTTATTCGCTTATCATCTGTGCCCCCCTTCCCCACGAGAGCACCAGGCTTGTCTGTTTTGTACCCCCACTGAATCCTCACGCCCTAGAATATACCTAGCATACAGCAAGTGCTCAATAAATGTGTGGTGCAAAAATGAAAAACAACACAGAAACAGGGAAAGGAGAAAAAGCAGATTATCCGATTGTGGATACAGTAGCAGTTAATGGTATAACGATTGTGTGTGTGTGTGTGAGCGTGTGTGGGTAAGTTGGGAATCGTCTGTTCCTTTAACAAGAAGGCTGGGCCTGAACCTGAAGCTCGACGTGCGTGAACATATTGGTCACGTGCGTGTACGCACGCATGCGCGCGCACATGGGTGTGTGTACACCTGTGTATCCCTGTTGGGTAGCCTTGTGACCTCTGCTGAGGTCTTTCAGCCCTCAGGCCTCAGTTGCTCCCCCTGTGGAATGGGGCTGCCTGGGACAGGAGGCAGAGGCCTCTCAAGGTCAGCCCTGGCTGGCGGCGGGACCCCACAGGCAGTGTGCCTGCTGGCCTGCCGTGCTGTGTGGAGGGGGCCGGGAGGTGTTTATTGAAGTCCACCTCCACACAGAGCTGCTGCCTGCTGACCTCAGAGGTGAGGCTCTCGCCCAGGCAGGGGGGAGCAGTCCGGGCGACAGGAAGTGGGCAGAAAAGCCCGGAGACATGAGCTCTGCTGCTGGGAGATGGATTATGTTCACAGTGGAGGTCTCTTGGAGGCATCAGGAGCTTGACCTTGGTATGTTTTCCTTTTGTGTGTGTGTGTGTGCTTGTTTTTTAAAGACATTTTGAGACATTCCTTTTATTCTTTGAACTTTTTTCTTTCAATTGCCACAAGAAGAATTTTTATGAAATTTAAAAGGGAAAATACACACACACCTGTATTTTCACCCACCTCAGGCAACAATTGTTCCCTCTCTGCCTCCTTGCCCTTTTCCTGTGAAGACAATGCTGGAAACTTGCCTAACGTGTGGGGAGTACAAGGGGCCCTTGACCTTAGCTAACTGGTTTCTCTCCATATCTTGGTTTCCTTGTCCAAAAAAAAAAAAAAATCAGGGCATCATAATTGCTCCTTCTTACACTTCTTGTGCAGATTACACAGGTCAATATCTAGAAAGTGCTGTGGAAGATGCTGGGCACTCGGTATGTAAATAAATAGAAAGGAAGGGGGCACCCATGATGCCGCCATCATGGCTCAGAAAGGCTGCTGGGGAAGTCCGGCCTGAGGGCCTCCACTGCCGCCTGACCCCCTCCCTCACCCATCCTCTCTGCTTTCTTGCTCAGTGTCGTTAGAGCTCCATGACACTACCAGTCCTCGTGTTTATCCCTTGTAACGGCTGTATAATATTCCGTCGAACAGAGGTGTCACGTGTCATTTATGTCGTGGGATGTTTAGGCGGTTTCTAGTACTTTCCTGTTATAAGTAACCCTTCTGTGAATACCTGTGTGCCCGGAGCCCTTCCCTCTGATGGATGATTTCCCTAGGCAACTTCAGGGACATTGATTGAGGCTGCTGTGTGGGGAAGATGGAAGGATGGGCCAGCGGCAGGGCTGGGAGAGGTGGGTCCCTTCCAAGGGGGCCCGACAGCCCACTCCGGGAGTGGCAGCAATCCACTCCATGCGACAGTCCTGAGCGTGGTGGGAAAGGCAGGGCATCTAGGGTGATAGGGATGAGCACTGGGGGAGGACACGAGGCCACCGGGGGGCGGGCTGTGGCACCAGGAGCTGGAGGAACGAGGCTCTGCTTTGGCCTTTGTGTCTCTGTCACTCACTCACACACTCTGTCTCTATGACTTTGAGCATCTATTACCTTGTTCTCTCTGTGGACCTCAGTGTTCCTGGTGTGCTGTGGCCAGGGGCTGGGCAAGGCTTGGTCCAGAGCTGCACTGTCCCCTCTGTTTACCACTAGCCACCTGTGGCTATTTTGATTTAAATAAAAAGTAATTAAATAAAAATTTGAAATCTGTTTCTTAGTCACACTGTCCACCTTGCAGAATCCAGTCATGACTAGTGGCTGTCACACTGGGCAGCTCAGCTACCCTTTGTGCAGAAAGCTCTTGGACTGTGCTGGTTTAGAGACATTTCCAGAAATGCGATCAGTCCTAACCTGCTCTGGTTCGGGATTTCTGTCATCATGCCTTCTTATGGAACCAAGAAGAAGGCTGGCAGCCCTGAGCTCACAGGACTCATCCAGGGCCTAACAAGGCTTCGTGACTCTGCACAGGCCAGGACCTCTGGTAGCATCTAGAGTCTGAAATATCCATGCCTGTTTCTCTCCCCAGAGGTCCCAGCATGACCTCTGAGAGAAGCTGGGCAAGAGTGTGGGCCCTGAGAGGGGTGGCCCCAACCAGGGACAGTACCCAAGGGAGGCTGGCATGAAGACAGAGTGGGGGAGGGGTCTCCTGATTCCTCAGGCAGGATGGCAGCTGGGGGTTGTTGGAGCTGTTCTCTGCCCCCACCTGAAACATCGCTGGTTCCCTCAGGGAAAGCATTGTCCTCTCTAGGATTCTTTTAGAAGTCTGGACTAGAGAGCAGAGGAGAGGGCCGCCTCGCTCATCTTGCCATGTTCTGGCTGCCTCCGGCCCTAAGCCAGCTCTGGGTACCGCCAGGAGAGGAGCCGGGAGAAGTGATACCGCAGCACGAGGGCGAAGCTGCTTCTCTCCCCACCAACAGGCACATTTGGGCTGGCGGCCCAGGGATTCCGGCCACACCTGCCCCCGACCTCTCCCTTCTTGTTAGAGGGAACCCCTCTTGCAGTGGCTTTTCTGCAGTCTGGAGGTATCACAGGGGAGGGAGAGGTATGGGGCCGGGGTGCAGAGTGCAGTGAATAGGGGAAATAAGAGCAAGGTATGAGGAAATGAAGAGGAACTTGGCTGGTTTTGGTCTCACCTTTGCCACAGGGTAGCTGCCTTCTGCCCTACCCGCATGTCCACGAGCCCCTCTGTCCCCCTATAAACCCTACTGCTCACTCTTGTTTCTCCTGTTTTTCAGGGATCCCATGGCCATGTCCTCGCTGCCTTGAGTCTGTGAGGCCATACAGCCTCCCACCTGCGTCTACAGGGCTCTGTCCCAGTGCAGCCCCTGGACCTGCTCCCAAGCCCACCCCTCAGCCCAGCCTGGGGACTCTGCAAGCTTTAGGACTCAGAGGGGCACAGTAGCAGTCACGGTAGGTGGCATCCCCTCTCTGCTCACTCCCTGGCTCCTGGGGATAGTCAGCTAAGACTTATTGGTCTCTGGAATGGGAAGGATACCTTTCTGAACACTGTGTCTGTCAGAATTCCCTTGGTTGCATGTAGCCAAAAACAGGTTTTAATAAAATAAAATTATCAGCTCATGTCACTGCAGGGTCTAGAGATAGGTTGGGCTTCAGGCAGGGTTTGATCCAGTGGTTCGAACAATGTGACCAGGACCTGTTTCCTGTCTGTATTTCTCTGCTTCTTTTCCTGGGTGATGGCTCCACTCCTAGGAGCATTTCACCTGATATGGTCACAAGATGTCTGCCAACACTTTCTGGGGCAACATGCTTCCAGGTTTAATTCTGGGGTCAGGGTTGGAGACAACTTCTTCTTTCTTGATAGAAGAAATAAAAAACCTGGGGTTGATCTCTTGCACCCTATTGGATCCTTGTTTGGATCGTCCTGGCACTTTAAGTCTGCAGGTCCTGGAAACATGAAGGGGCGGGATCAGGGTCTGTCTTTCCCCAACCATCTGACCAGGAATGAGGGGAGGGTATTTCCCAAAGGAAGCTTGGGGTCTAGCTGGTGTAAGGAGTCACCCACTGAGGGAGGCAAGTGACAAATGATCAGTGGAGTCTGTGCAGCTTGGACAGCTTGTATCCCAGATGTGCTGTGTGTCCTTGGGCAAATTACTATGCCTCTCTGAGCCTCAGTTTCCTTATCTGATGATGAACCCTGTCAGGGATACCATGAAAGTTACTTGAAATGATGTATGGGAAGCACAGGCATCCAGCAGGTACTCTGTAAACCCTCAGTCTCTTCCCTTTCCATTTCCCTCCTGGGGAATTTGGAACATCCTGTTTTCTTCAAACGGGGAAGGAGCTGCAGAGCGAGTGTTGTCAGTCAAGATCCCTAGAAGCAAAGTCTGACAAGGATTTGTAAACATGAGACTTATTGAGGGGGGCTCTTGGGAGAAGGGAGGAAGAGAAAAAATTGGAGCAGGAATGAGAGCCCAGGAATGAATGAGGTCATGGTCTCAGGGAAAGTCTAGCCTTGGGTTGGTCCAGGGGGGCCCTGGGGTAGAGTTGACACTGTAGGATTGCCGCCCAGATGAGGAGGCCAGGCTTTTGAACCCCTGCACCAGTCAGTCACTGACTGTGGGCCATGCCTGTAGTGGCTCCTTGTTGGCAGAGCGCAGTGCTCTGGAGACGGGGCTGCCATGAGCTGAAGCAGCCCACACTCCCAGCGGCTGTGGAGGGCCTCTGGGCTGGCACCGTCTCGTACAGGAAGGTAGGACCCAAGTCCCCAACCTGGCACATCCTGGAGGCCCCTGGCCTGCTGCCTTCTCTGCCTTTGGCTCCTTCTGCCCCACCAACAGGACCAGTCCCTTCCACCCTGGGGAGCTGGGCTGCCTGGCTTGGGGTCTGGTGATGGGGCAGACCTTCATTCCCTCCTTTCGAGAAGCTTTTTCCACGCCAGGCCTTCCTGTCCTCCCTCTGCCCCTTGTGTCTTCTCCTCTAATTGTTCTTTGTTTTTCCTTTCAACCTCAGCCATGTGGTTCCCCCACCTGCTATGCCCTTTCTTGCTCTCTACTCCATCCTCTCTTTAGGGCCTCTGTAGGTCCCTCCCTCTCTGGGAAGCCTCTACTCACTGCTCCAGCCAATGTTTCTCTCCTTCAGTCCTTCCTCCAGCTCCATCCTTTCTCCAGACGGAAAGGCCAAGGGCCAGTGTACACTTCCTTCTTCATGAGTACCCTGTGGGTTCCAGCAGCCGTGCCAAAGTGTGTTGCTCTCTTTACCCTGGCTGCTAGGAAGCTCATGGCTGGTTTGTGGCCCATGTCTCCTAAATGTTCAGGATTCTGGCATAGAGTTGTTCAGGGGCCTTCCCTCTGGCTTCTTCTCTCTCATTTTTCCCTTCTTCTGACTTCTTTTCTTATTTTTCGGCTTGTGCTGTTCTCAGCAGCCTCTAATTCTTTTAGAAGGTGGTGGGGTATAAATTATAACAGCCAAGAGTGGCCTTGGTAGAAGCCTTCAGGTGAGTGCTAGGCTTTCCCCTTCCTAAGGGCAGCTGGGGTGGGAGGGACTCCTCCAGGTCCCAGGCTCAGCCTGTTCCCCGGGAGACACCCAAGCTTGACCACGGCAGCCCTGGTACAGTGCCACCCTGCCGTCCGTGTGTCGGGAGGGACATTGTTCTGTTTCCCTCCCCTCTCCATCTCCCCCTTTTCATCTTATCAGAAGCTAATGAAAGAGGCTGGGAAACCCAATCCTCTGGTAATTAAATTTACTTAACGGGTATTCAAGTGGAGTAATGAGAAGTTTAATGCAGTGATTAGATTTTTCTTTAATTAATTAAAATGAGAACCATGTGTCTTGCCAGCAAACCAACTTGACCCTCTGCTTGGGAGCAGCAGACAGAGATGGTGGGGGGCTTGGCTGCAGGGGGTGGGTGCAGCCCCCCCCATTCTTGGAAGTAAGCCCAGCTCTGCTGCCCACCCAGGGCAGCCTCTGCTTTTGCTATCACTTCTGAGTTCTGTGGGTGCCCAGCCTGGGCTGGGCCTGAGTCACCCAGGGCTGAGTGATGCAACAGTCCCCGCACTCAGAGCTGAACACTGACCCAGAACGGAGGTTTCAGAGGACGTTTGGCAAAAGTGGCTTAAAGCAAAGAGCGTGAAGGAGGGATCTCAGGCGCTGGGAGTGGCAGGGGCATTTCGGGGATCACATCTCGTTGCATGGTCCAGTGGACACCTTTCCCTGCGTGTTTAGCCAGACCGTGGTTTACCTCTGTTGGCTCTCTCTGGGCTAATGGAGTGGGGCCGTGGGGTGGATAATTGAGAAATCTGAGATAACCCGAAAACCGCTTCTCCTTGACCTGGGAATGCATCCGTGCCAGAAGGATGCCCATCCTTGCTGGGCTTCTGAAGGCCAGTTAGGAAGGCAAGGAAGTACTTCTTGCCTGGGGCCACTTCTGCTGGGGTCAGTTGGGGGCTAGGGTAAAGGGAATATGGGAATCCCAGCATAGCTGTGTGGGGTGGAGTGTAGGACAAGCTGTGCCAGGGTAGGGGGTGGGCATAATGAGGACCCAGAAGACAGGGCCCCGCACCCGAAGGGCAGAACCTGTGGTTTTCAAGCAGTGGGTAAAGCTGGGGAGAATCCTGTGCCTTTCATGGTGGGGAGGCAGAGAAAACTTCCCCACACTGAGCCTTGATCTGGACAGACTGGACCTTGATCCCAGTCCTAGATGGAGCCCTGATCCCAGTCCCACACAGCCCAGCATTGTCATGGGTATGTAAACAGATTAACTCACCCGGTGCTGGGGTGGGAAGGGTGAAAGGCCCAGTTTGTCCGTCCTCGCTGCCAGCTCGTCAGTCCTCGCTGCCAGCTCTCTTGCCTGTGGGCAGGATTCCTGCGCCAGGCCCCACCCTAGTCTCTGGAATGGCCAAGATGAGTCAGATGTGGTCCCTGCCCACAAGGCTGGTGGGGGAGGTGATGAGCAAACAGGCACTGCGCAATCTGAGCTGAGGTGGGGGAGGCCCAGAGGGCTGGGGGACACTGATAATGCTACCTTATAGGGACAGTATTTTTATCCATTTCATCCAAGAGGAAACAGGTGTGCAGGGACGGAATGCAAGTTGATCAGCCCGCACTAGCTTGGTGGGTGGGGCGAGCTCCCAGGGCCTGCAGGCCTCCAGGCCTGCACACCACTGTTCCTGTGCACCTGCCTGGGAATGAACTTCCCCTAGAGGGGCTGGTAACACTGGCTGCTGGGGCGTGGGTAGTCAGGGAGGCCAAGGGTCCCAGCTAGTTAGGGGACAAGTCCCAGGAAGGAGGCTCTCCTTCATTCTTCGCCCCTGCTCCTCCCTTCTGATTCCACTAGATTCCTCCAGATTCCTCCTCTTCCCCATTTCCTTCTTCTCTCCTTTCTGAGAAACCAGGCCTAGAGAAGCTACCCAGCCACTACCCACCATTTACAGGGGGAACTTGAGGCAGGGACCTGCCAAGGTTGTGGGGCTCTGCCTCTCATCTGTCTTCAAGGTTAGAGGGTCTGAAATCACATCGTCTCCAGTGTAAACACAGGATGGCACTTGGAACTCTTGGTGACGGTGTACACACCCAAGTTCACACTACACAGGAGATAGCCCCAGGGAGTCAGCCCTCTGTCCTCAGGCCTGAGCTCCCCCTCCCTAAACCACAGTCTCACTGAATCCAGGAGTACTTTACCAGGGAGGGAACCAAGCAAGGTCAGGAACTAGGCCTACTCACACTTCTAGCCCAACAAGCTCAAAACCTAGGCCAAGCCACTCTTCCAGATTACCCGCTCCTTGCCTCTGGGCAGCTCCGCCTCTCTCCCTCTTTCTCTCTAAGCCTTCCCTCCTCCCACCAGGCCTCCCTCCCCATCCACTGCCACATCCCTCCTCCCTCCTTGCTGTGTCCTCCAGCCAGAACCAGTGACTCTTCCCCAGCCCTCCCCACGCTTTCCCCCCCCCAGGCCCTTTTCAAGCTGTTCCAGCCCCCTGGAGCTCCTCTCCCCACTCCATCTGCCCAAACCCCTTCCTCTTTCCAGGCTGGGCCCAAATGCCACTTCCTTCATGGAGATACCCTGTCTGCTGTCACTGCCATCAGAAGTCACCCACCACCCTCCGCTACACCACCCTGCAGCTCTCTCGCGGCATCCTCCCCCCAAGGCTCCTGGCTTCCTGTGTCTGACTTGACAGCTGTGTGGAAGGCAGGGCCCTCGCTTCCCAGGCCAGATACCCCCAGGCCTGGCACAGAGTAGGTGCACAGGAGGTAGGTGGGGGGACTTGCCTTGTGAGTGGCGCACCTCTACAAACTCCACTCTTTCCTCAGCTGTCCGGGCCTGCTAGTCCCACATGGCCCTGCTCCCGGGCCCTGAGGAAACCAGCCCCATGGCTGGCCAGATGCTTCCTAGAGCCCTGGCTGGGGAGGATGGGGGGGATGGCCGGTGGCCCCAGCAGACTTCCCGGGGCCCAGGCTGTGGTGGGCAGAACAAGGCACGTCCCAAGCTGGTGGGAGACACTCTTCATGTCTCTCTCCCCAGCTCTACTCACTGGCTCTGCTGATGACTGGAATTGCTTCATGCCTTAGTTTCCTCATCTGTTCAATGAGGTGATGACAAACCCACCTGGGGTTGCTCTGAGGATCTGAGCAGGTCAACACAGGGGAAAGCATACAGTAAAGACACAGATACACCGGTGTGGCTTCCCGACCACTGGTCATCACCATGGCCATGCGAGGGGGCATGAAGGCAGAGTGTTGAGGGGGAGTTTCCAGAGGGTAGTGACAACATGAGGCAGCAACTTGAAAGATGAGGCCCAGAGGCAGGGGAGGACATGCCAAGAAGAGGGAACCATATAGACGAGATCCAGAGGCTGTCTGGGGGACATGCAAGGGATCTGGCTCTGTCTAGACTTAAGAACAGGTCAAGGGGAGATCCCAGGCTGCTGGCACACAGGACTGTGTCCTGACTGACCTTGGGTGCAACACTGAGGACTTTACCCTACAGCCTGTGAGGGAACATGGAATGGGGTATTTTTTTCTTTTTTATTATTGCTCATTGCAAAAACATTGAAACAGTAGACATGTGTCCTGTTAAGTATGGAAGTTCCCTCTTTGCCCTTAAATCTTGTTCTTCTAAGATCTCCACTGTTGTTGGTCTGATGTGCCCTCCTTCCAGAACTTTTTTCTGTGCTTTGCAAATATATTGTTGTCTGTTATTTTTTTTTCAGATTTTTATCTTTAAGTAATCTCTATACCCAACATGGGACTTGAACTCACAACCCCAAGATCACCCCAAGGGTCAAACGCTCCCCAACTGAGCCAACCAGGTGCCCTGTATATTACTTTGTGAAAAAAAGAAGTAGAATCATCTTATGCACATTACTCTACAACTTCCCTTTTTCAACTTTCTGGTGTGCTTGGGCACCTGTCAGTGTCACGGGACACAGATTGATGGTGTCCCTTTTGATGGTTGCCTAATATTCCCTTGTTTGGCCGGGGTGTAATTTATGTAACTAGTCCTGGGTTGATGGAATACATAGACCATCTTCAGTCTTTCACTCTTGCAAATGATGCCCTCAGTGACCATCCTTGATATATATCTTGCTGACATGTGTAAGCATTTGTGTAGGATAGATTTACAGATGTGGAATTGCCCGGCTGAAGGGTACGTTTATTACATTTGGATAGGAAACTGCCACAGTGCTCTTCCAGAAGGTTTGGCCAGTTTATGCTCCTACCCTTGTAGCTGTGGCTGGCCATTTCCCTCACACCGTCCTCCACGCTGCACATTATCAAGCTTTTTAATTTCGTGCTCATCCAGGAAAGCGTCTTGCTGTGGTTTCAACACTCGCCTTCTCCACAGCGAGGCTGAGCATCTTCTCATGCGGTCGGGGACCATTTGTTTTTCCTCCTCTGTGAATTGACTGTTCATATCCTTTGCCCATTTTTCTTTCTTTTTTTTTTTTTTTTTTTTTTTTTTTTTTTCCTTTTTTTTCCTTTTTCTTATTGATATAAAGGAGCTTTTAGTATATTAGGAATTTTCAAACTTTTTGTCTGTTGTGTGTGTTGGAAATATTTCCCTAGTCTGCTGTTTGTCTTTTTAACTTGGTTTATGGTCTCTTTGGCCATATAGAAGCTTTAGATCTTTATTTAGTCAAATCTGTCAGACTTCTCCTCAGAGCTTCTGAGTTTCACATCCTGCTTGGCCAGGTTTCCTGGAAGGGTTTTAAGTGGAGGTCAGATTGGGGACTGGGAAAGGTCGCTCTGATTGCCACTGTGCAGAGGGTGGGTGGAGGGGGACAGCAAGCTAGGGAAGGAAGCAGCTGAGACCTTTGCACTGGGCGGGAGGTGGGACGGGTAGGGGAATATTAGAGAGAAGGTGAGTTTGGGAAATATTCGAGGATTGGCTGCCCATGGTGAGAGGATGTGAGGATGAGAGAGAGAGAGAGAAAGGACTTCGGAGTGATGCCTGGGTGTGAGGCTGGGGCGCTGTGTGGCTGGTGCCACCACCGCCCTGAGCTGGGGGCAGGACTTGGGGGGGAATGCATGCAGGGGCATGGCACAGATGAATACATGTATGCACACACGTACGTGCTTCAAGTTCTGGAGGCGGGCCATCTGTCTGTCCTGCGGCTGCGCGGAGCGGGCGGGGGTGTGGAGTATCTGTTCCCCGCCACGTACTGTACAGACGTGGCACCGCGCATGCGCACTCTGTACTCTTGACTGCCGTATGAAGCATGTCTTACAGACTAGGAACCGATTCAAAGAGGTTAAGTAACTTGCTCAGTGTGACACAACACTAAGTGACAGAAAGTCCCCACCCCCCACCACCCGGCACCTCAGATCTGACCCACCCAGACAGAATTCCCACGAACAGCATTGAGGAGCCTTTCATTCACTTCTCATCTGACCAACCCAGTTTCATCAAGGACTCTTAGGACAAGTGCGGTAACCAGACTGCCTGGGTTGCACATACAGCCCCATTACTTACGCCACTCTGTGCCTCACTTTCCCCATTCTGAAAATGTGGACAATCACAGTAACCTCCTCGCAGGGTTTTGGTGGAGATTAAATGTGTTAGCGCCTAGGAAGTGCTTAGCCCATGAGGGTCTCCTTGAATGCTCTCTGGGATGAGCCTGATGACGGTGATGGCAGGCGTTTACCTTCACCTGTGTCTGTGTGCCTCTCTTTCCCTCCTCCTTCCCCTGCATCTTCCTTCCACCTGTCACCTCACTCCTGTGCCAGCTCTTCCTCAGTTCTCTGAGGAACTTCTTCCTCAGAGAGAGAGAGCCTTTGAAGCTCTGTCCTCCATTTTCAGCCCCCAAGCCCTCGGCAGACAGTGAATTAAAGACCAATCAGTCAGCAAAAACCATTCAGGGAAGAACAATTCAATGTTGCACTCAGGGAGTCCTCCCCCAAGCAGTTCTAGTTAGGCATTTTCTGCAAGCCCATGCATTCATCCCAACATTATCCGGTCTCCGAGAACCAGACCATAACAGCCCAATCTAAAACTCCTTCCTCCCTGAATGGAGATGCTCAGGTGTATTTTTGGTGGGGGGTAGAGGGGTTCTGAGCAGACCTCAGCCCAGCCAGCTCTCCCCTCTAGCCATAGCCATCACCAGATCCCTGACCATGGATGAGTCATTCTCAGCATCATTGGCCAGGAACTTGCCCATAGGAAACAAAAGCAGAAAGCATAGCGGATTCTGGGCACAGTTTCTTCCCATGAGCCTATCCAATCAAATCCCTGGCTCTGAGGGTCTGTGCAAGGGGTTCAGACTGGGTTAAAACTTCAGGACTGCACCCAGTTAAAAATTTCTTGCCAAACTGGCCAAACTTAACCATTATGGATTTCTCATCATCAGAATAAACTCCCAGGTGAATATGGAGCAGTCACTGCCTGTTGCTTGTAGGATTTTGTTTTCAGTTGCATGGTTGTCAGGCACACCTGTTTATTTTGAACACAATAATGGCAGAACTTGCTTCAGTGCTTCTCAGGGGACAGTTACGCCAGATGACACAGAGACCCCCACCCCAAAACCTCCGAGAGAGGATTTTTTATGACTACTTTTGGGAAGCCTGGTCTCCGGGTTCCCAGGGTTCCACCGGGCCTGTCCTCAGGTTCCGCCAAGCCTGGCTTTGTCCCTGGGGTTTCTTCAACATCTCCCCCAACCTTCAACCCAAGCCCCCTTCTGCAGTACACCCCAGGACCTCTGCAGGGGGCAATGCCACGCTCTGATTTCCAGCTAACCTGGCCCAAGTTCAAAGCCAGACCAGCCTTTGGATGCACATACTGACACCAGCATCAACACTCATACATAAGAAATTTTTCAAGTTTGCCCTTACAGGGTAAGTCTTTCTTTCTTTTTCTTTCTTTCTTTCTTTCTTTTTTTTTTTTTTTAGATTTTATTTATTTATTTGACAGACAGAGATCACAGGTAGCCAGAGAGGCAGGCAGAGAGAGAGGAAGGGAAGCAGGCTCCCCACCGAGCAGAGAGCCCGAAGCAGGCCTTGATCCCAGGACCCTGGGATCACGACCTGAGCTGAAGGCAGAGGCTTTAACCCACTGAGTCACCCAGGTGCCCCAAGGGGAAGTCTTTCTAACAGTGGCAAGGAAGCTATATGGTACCCATTTTTTTTTTCCCCCGAGGAGGGGTTGGACAGGAGGCAGTATAATCCCCTACAGACAAATCTTACTTTTTGGAGAAAAGGAGGCATCACAGGGGGCATTTATGGACATCAAGGGCTGTCCCCTCGGGTTGCCTGCCAGAGCCCGCTGTTACCTTGAGGGGCTGCCTTTTCTCCCTGTTCCCTGTGTTGTCCCACAGGAGTGCACAACATTTAAGGTGATAATTGCCAAAGTGAAGTGCCAGTAAGTTCAAAATATAAATGCATATTTCAGCTGGCAGCTTGCTCTTGTTTGTGGCTCCAAGACCCTCTTGGCAATCCAGGACAGACAAGTAGGGGTCCCCAGGGCCTTTCTAAAGCCGATCCCAGACCTGAGCCAGGGGTGAATCTCTGAAGATGCCCCAGCCTTTGTTCTAAAGTCAGTTTCTTTTTTCTTTTTTAAAAGATTTTATTTATTTATTTGACAGGGAGAGACACAGAGAGAGAGGGAACACAAGCAGGGGGCGTGGGAAAGGGAGAAGCGGCTTCCTGCTGAGCAGGGAGGCCGATGCAGGGCTCAATCCCAGGACCCTGGGATCATGACCTGAGCCGAAGGCAGATGCTTAACAACTGAGCTACTCAAGCACCCCCAATGTCAATTTCAAGCCCTTAAACATAGGCCAAGGTCCCAATTCTCATGGAGATTCTACCACTTGCCTCTGCTCACACCTCCCTTCTCCAGGTGGGAATTGTCCTACTGATGAATCCTGCTACAGGGCCTGAAATTTCCCCCTTTTCCCTGTGGCTAGGGAAAACTTGAAATTGGGGATTGACATACTTCTGTCCCCCACTGAAATCCTTGTTATTTAGGGGCTCGCAAATGGAGCTTGGTTCTCTCAAATCAGAATGTCATCCAAACATGTTCTCAAACCAAATATGTCAAGGTCACGAGCCCCGGGTGGCCAGGGGGGATGCAGTAGGGTTGGCAGGGTTGTGCTGCACTAACAGGTTCTCTGGGAACTCTCGGTTATTTAGCACAACAGAGGTTCCCATATCCTTCCTTCCTTTCTTTACAGTCTGACCTCACATTACATGTCCAGTGTGGGAAGCAGGGAGGGTGGTGGACTCTGGTCTGTACAGTAGCACCGGGACCCAGACTGACAGAAGCTCCACCATCTTGCAGCTGCCCCATCTGGAACATGTGGTCTCTTTCAGTCACCGTGGCAAAGAGGAGGAAATGGTGGAGTCGCACTGTGCTCTTAAATGCCTTTGGCCCAGGAATGACACACGTCACTTCTGTTTACAACCCATTGGCCAGAACTTCTCATGTAGCCTCTGTTAACTGTAAGGAGGCTGAGGAAAGGGGACATGGTGCTGGGATGAGGAGGGCACATAGGAAATGCACCCAGATGTTCAGCGACCAGTAAACTCCTCTGTACGAGGGGTGTGGTGGGACCACTCTCAGAGCCAGGGTTTCAGAAGAGCCAAGGCCATAACTTGCTGTTCATCCTTTCCACCTGAGGTGGCTGAGGTGGGGGAAGCCCAGAGTGTCTAGGAGGGCCTGATGGGAAGAGCTTTGAGGAAGAGTCCCTGTGAGTGAACAGGCCCCTTGGCAGGCGCAGATCCAAGGCCTCCACCCACCTGGCTCTAGGTTTGACTCAGCCTTTCCTCCCTCCTTACCCCGTTGACTGCTTTTGATACCAACACCATCCCATCAAATGAATTGCTCAAGAGGAGAAGCAGGAATGAGAATGAGCGTGAGTTCAATTTGGAGGGAGAAAATCCAAGAGGAGACACCCAGAAGCTGCTGTGTCTTAGTCCATTTGGGCTGCTCGAACCAAACACCACAGTCTAGGGTGGCTTATAAACAACAAAAGTTCATTTCTCGCAGTTCTGGAGGGCTGGGAGCCTGAGATCAAGGTGCTAGCAGACTTGGTGTCTAGTGAGGGCTCACTTCCTGGTTCACAGACAGCCATCTTTCCATGTGTCCTCATATGGCACAGGGGACCAGGGAATCTCTCCGGGGTCCCTAATCCCATTCCTGAGATTCACGAGACCTTCATGACCTAATCCATTCCCCCAAAACCTCACCTCCAAATACCATTACACTGAGCTTCGGTTTCAACATTTGAATTTGGGGGTGGAGGGAACACCCACACTCAGTCTATGGCACATTGGCTATGAGCCCAAGCCCAAGAGCATACCCTTGCCATGAGAGAGAGTGGGAAGATACTGCTTTTCTTCCAGGCTTTCATGCCTTCAGCAAATGTGGCCGCTGTGGGCCATGGAGTGTACTGATTACAACTGTGGGGTCTGATTCCAGAACACCTGGGATTGAAACTTGACTTGGCCCCTCATCAGCAATGTGACCTTGGGCTAAGTACTTCCCTCTGCCTCAGTTTTCTCCTCTTAAAATGGAGATATTGAAAGTATTTATCTCTCGGTACTCTCTCAGTACTGTGAAGTACTCAGAACAGTGCTGGGCACGTGATAAGTGCTCTGTAAATGTTAACCCTCACCACTGCAGCCGCCACCACCACCATCACCATCACCACCATCACCCCTATCATTACTATCACCATCATCATCCCCATCATCACCATCATCACCATCACCACCACTATCATCACCACCACCATCACCATCATCACCACCATCACCATCATCATCACCATCATCACGATCATCGCTATCATCACCATCACCATCATTACTATCACCACTATCACCATCACCATCATTACTATCACCACTATCACCATCACCATCATCATCACCACCATCATTACCACCATCACCATCATCACCACGATCATTCCTATCATCACCATCATCATCATCCTCCAGTACCATATTCTATGCTAAGTGCTGGGCGAGTAGACATCAAGGTCCCTGTGCTCACATATGATAGGGGAAATGGAAAATAGGTAAATAATTAAATTAAGATGATAATTTCGAATAGAGATGGTAGGAAAACAATAAATCAGGTACATGAAAAATTAAATTTTTATTTTATTTTTTATTTTTTTTAAAGATTTTTATTTATTTATTTGTCATAGAGAGAGAAGCGAGAGTGAGCACAGGCAGACAGAGTGGCAGGCAGAGGCAGAGGGAGAAGCAGGCTCGCTGCCAAGCAAGGAGCCCGATGTGGGACTCGATCCCAGGACGCTGGGATCATGACCTGAGCCGAAGGCAGCTGCTTAACCAACTGAGCCACCCAGGCGTCCCAGTACATGAAAAATTAAAACCAGGGAGCCACCACTGCGTGTCTATTACACTGACGTCAACAAAATGGACAATGCCATGTCCAGGTGAGGATACAGAGCAAACTACAACTCTAGTGGGTTGCTGTAGGGAATGTAAAATGGTACAGCCACTTTAGAAAACAGTTTGGCAAAAAACAAACAAACAAAAACCCCAAAAAAACAGTTTGGCAGTTTCTTATACAGTTAAAAATATGTTTACCATATAACCCAGCAATCCTACTGCTAGGTATTTACCCAAGAGAAGTAACAACCTATGTTCATGTAAAAACCTGTATGTGAGTATTGATAGTGGCTTTATTCATAGTCACCACAAGCTGGAAAGAACCCAAATGTCCTTCAGCTAGTAAATGGATGAACAATTGAATACTGCTCAGCAATAAAAAAAGAATGAAACTGGGAATAACAAAGAAACAACGAAGGTAAATCTCAAATGCATTATATGCTAAATGAATAAAGCCAGATTCAAAAGGCTACATGGAGATGATTCTGTTTGTCTGACATTCTGGAAAAAGCAAAACTATAGAGACGGAAAATAGATCAGTGGTTGTTAGGGGCTGGGGTTGGCTGGGAGCTGGCAGCAAAGGGACACATGGAGATTTGTGATAGAATTGTTCTCTGTCTTGATTGTGGTAGTGGTTACACGGCTGCTGTGTGTGCAGCTGTCAAAACTCAGAACTGTGTGCTAGAAAGAGTAAATTTTACTCTAGGTAAATTATAGCTCAATTAACCTGCCTGGGAAAAAAGCTCTCCGTGAGATTGCTGAGACGGGGAAACCCGAATGACAGATCAGTCAATCAGGGTCCTGTGACATGCACGCGGAGGTCAGGGAGGGCTTTTCTGAGGAGGTGCCTTGAGCTGAACCTGGATCGGGAGAAGGAGCCAGGCCTGTGAGGATCAGGAGGAGGTGGGGGCCCCTGGAGAGAGGGAGCAGCAGGGTGGTGGTGTGGCTGGCACTAGGGAGGGAGGAGGCGGGGGGTTGCCACTGGGGGCCGTATATAGAGGGTGATGGAAACTCATGTGGGTCAGGCTGCCCAGGCAGAGAGATGAGGGGAGGACAGGAAACAGCAGCTTGTGACCCCATGTTGGAGGAGGACCAAGGATGGTGGGATGGAGGGGCACCCTGAAATCAAAGAGAGGGGTCAGGGAGCCCTCCTCTAGGGAGGAGGGATCAGCCATCCAGAGATTCGCAGGCTGGACCAGGGGACCAGCATGGATGGTGGGGGCGGTCCTTCTGGGAGCTTGCAGAGGGGGGGTGTTGTGGGGCCGTGGGAAGGCAGATGCTGGCCATCCTGGGTTGAGCAGCAGAAGCCCCTCTTAGCTGCACTAACCTTCCTGCTCTTCACTGCAGTGCATGCTGGGACTGCGACTGAGAGGCTGCTGCTCCCCGGGCCCCCAGACACTGATCTGTTTGCCTCCCGGCGCCGTCTGACCCAGGTAGGGGGAGAGCAAGGGACTCCCACTGTCTCATGCCTCTGTGTTGGGCGGGAGGGCTCTGGGAGCGAGAAGCAGGCTGGGCCTTGGTGAATGAGCCCCCAGCAGGGGCGATGGTATGGGACACATATGGGGTTCGAAGGCTCTAGCCACAGTAGTGCCTTCTGGGGGAATGGGGGCCACCAAGAGGCCCTAGGACATATAATTCTGCAAGCCCAGTTGTTCCCTGACACACTTGCTAGCTGTGGTCTGTTCAGCATCCTTTCCCTGTGCACACTCGCTAAGTACCTCAGCTCTGGTAGCTTCTGCATCTGTGGGGGTCCCTTTGCTGTCACTCTGGCTTCTCTCTGCCAGAACTGCTGCACCAGCCTTGTGTTTGTGCTTCCCTGAGTGACGGCTCTTACCCCAGAAGGCCCCAGCTCTCAGCAGGACTCCCTGGGGTGGGGGGCCAAGGTACTCCCCCAGGCCCCAGGAGCAGCCCAGCTCACTTTCAGTCCACTTGGCGTTTCTCTGCTGCCCCTGGGCACCCCAGCTGGAGGCTTTCAGCCCCAAAGGTGGGATGGGCTGTGGGCTAGGCTTGCCAGAAAAATGTACAGAATGTCCAGTTAAATTATAGCTTCAGACAGATAACAAATCATATTTTAGCATAAATATATCCCCAATACTGCAATGGCTGTACAATTTTTGCTAAATCTAACAATGCTAGTTTTCTGAAGCCCTTAGTCCCCCTCTTCTTCTGGTAAGTCCTCCTTGCTGGGCCCACTTTGATTCCCTTAGCTCAGCTGCCTCCAGTGCCTATGCCAGATGTCCTGGAGCCAGGCATGGGGGGGGAGCCTGCTCAGGTCACAATCAGGAGACCTGGGGGTTCCCCTGAAAGCCATTGAGAGTGATCTCAGGGTCCTTGCTGTCCCCCACATGGCTCTCTGATAGCAGAGTCCCAGCTGAGGAGGTCATGGGGTGGGGCTGTCCAGGCCTCTGTGCCTGTGAATAGAGCTGTGAGACAGGCCTGGAGCTGTGAGAAGAACCAACAATAGAAAATTGTTTCACGAGCTTGGAAGCCAGAGTGCTTGGGGTGTGGGGTGGAGGTGGAGGGCAACAGGGATAAGATAGGGCCAGACAGTGGAGGGCTTGGAATGCCCTCTCTCTGCATCTTGTAACACTGGGGACACGGGAAGTTTTCCCATGGCGAGTGGAGTCATTTTTCTGACCAGTAAGGTAATGTTCTCTGTGTGTCCTCTACCTATCTATCCAACAACCCCAAAGCATTTAAAGCTTTGAACTGTGAGCCTTTCCCACCATCTCTTCCTCCCCAGGACTAAACACTGCTAACTAGTTCAATATGTGTCCCTCCAGACTCTTTTTTCTGTGTACTTAGAAACATAGTTTAAAGACCTTATTTATTTATTTGACAGAGAGAGAGATCACAAGTAGGCAGAGAGGCAGGCAGAGAGAGAGAGAGGGAAGCAGGTTCCCTGCCGAGCAGAGAGCCTGATGCGGGACTCAATCCCAGGACCCTGAGATCATGACCTGAGCCGAAGGCAACAGCTTACCCCACTGAGCCACCCAGGCACCCAGAAACATAGTTTAAAAGCAAAAACAAGGGCTCATCCTAGTGACACTGCTCCGTCGTGAATTTTCACCTGATGACATACTGTATAGATCATGCCAGAGTTCTTCCCTATCCCTTTATGCCCATTGTTTGGGTGATCTTTAAAGTACGTCTTGGTGCTCAGTCCTGTCGGTGGCCATTCAGATTGTTGTGAGTGTGTGGCTGTGTACCAGTCTCCCTCAAGGGGCCTCCGCGTTGGTACCTCCGTGTGCCCTTGTGTTACGGGTCCTTCAGGAGTGTTTCTGAAAGTGGACCAGCAGGGCCAGAGGGCACACACCTTTCCAGGTGTGATCTGTTCGACCAGGTCAACCTCCAGAAGGTTGGGCCGACTTCCCACACACAAGAGGCCTCGTCCCCTCATCCTTGCCAGTTGTGGGCATTAGCAGTCACTTAAGTCTCTGCTCATCTGTTAGGTACAATGGCTTTTGTCATTTCTTTGATTACAAATGAGGTGGAGCATATCTCTGTCGGGTTTTGGCTGTTTTCATTCCTTTGTCTGCGAATTGCCCGTTGATGGCTTGTCCTCAGCTGGGTTTTCTATTCTTCCATCCATTCATTCTGCACGCATCTACTGAGCAACTGCGGGTTGGGCACTGTTTTGGTTACAGGCCTAACAGAGAACAACACTGACAACACAGACCTGCTCCCTGGAACTCAGGCTCTAGTGGAGAAGAGACAGCCAAGAGAAACAGATAAATGAGTGAAATCTAGTGTGTGTGTTGAGTGTTAAGTGTGAGGGAGGGAAAAATAAAGCAGGGCAGGGGATGGGCAAGGTTGGGCTGCTGAGTCTGCTAGTCAGGAAGGCCTCCCTGGGACATGGCACTGTGGCAGCACCAGCAGGAAGCAAGAGAGTGAGGCACGTGGATGGGAGCCTTGAGCGCCAGGCAGGCTGGGTCTGATCGGGGCTCACTTAGAAGGCCAGAGTGGCTGGGATATGGGGAGAGAGAGAGAGCGGGAGGTATGGTCGGAGAGGGATCGGGAGCAAAACACTCAGGGCCAAATGGACCACCCTTGGCTTTTACTCAGGATGAAGCTGGGAGCCATGGAAGTTTCTGAATAGTGGCAAATGGGATCTGAATTTTGTTTTACCCAGATCCCCCTGGCTGCCGTGAAGGGGCCAGGGAAGCATTGAGATCAGTCAATAGGGTGTTTGTAATGATCTAGGGAAGAGATATGGTGGGGGCTTAGAGTGGGAGGGGGGCTTGATGGGGGGTGGGGAGAAGTGGATGGGTTCCAGGTGCGTGCTAGTGGTAGAGCCAATAGGATTTGCTGACAGATTGGATGAGGTGGAGTGTGTGTGAGAGACAGACAGTGAGCCAAGGACAACTGCCTTAGTCATCTCGGGCTGCCATAAGCAAACACCACAGGCTTGGGTGGCTTAAACAACACACATTATTCCTCACACTTCTGCAGACCAGGAAGTTCAAGATCCAAGGTGTTGGCAGACTCGGTTCTCAGTGAGGACCCCTCTGCTTGGCTTGCAGAAAGCCACCATCTCACTGGGTGCTCCCCACCCCCCACCTCTAACTTATTCCCCTCACAGAGAACCCTGGTGTCACTTCCTCTTCTTCTGAGGACACTGATCTCATCAAGAGGCCCCACCCTCATGACCTCATCTCATCCTAATTATCTCCCAAAGGCCCTACCTTCCAGGACCACATCAGGGGTTAGGGCTTCAGCTGATGAATTTTGAGGGGCACAAACATTCAGTCAATAACAGTGACTCCAGTGGTTTGGGCCCAAGTAGCTGGAGGGGTGGGGCTGCCATCAACGGAGACTGGACAGACAATAAGGAGGAGTGAGTTTGGTATAGGGTAGGAGAGGAGCTCATCTGTGGACAGGACTAGCTGCATAGTGTGTGGGGCTTGGAGCAAAATGAAAACGGATAGCCCTCTGTTTAAAAGAAGTATTAAGAGCTGTGAAGTGATAATAGTAGGGCATTCAACCAAGAGCTAGAAACCACACTCGGGCACACTGGTGAGCAGGCCCCTGCTGGTGACCTGCAAAATGCGTCATGCCTTTCCAGAAGGGTGGAGTTGACAGTTGGATGTGTGAGGCTTGGAGTTTGGGGGGGAGTGCGTCTGGAGACACAAATCTGGGATTATCAGCATAAAGGTAGTATTTCAAGCCTTGAGATCAGTTGAGAGCATCAAGGGAGTGGATATACCTAGAAAAGAGAAGCACCAAAGACTTGGTTGGCCAGAGGGCCTCCTTCAGTTAGAAGTTGGGGGAGGAACCAAAAGGGTGAATAAGAAAGGGCAACCATGAGGTATGAGGTCCTGGAAGCCAAGGGCAAGACATGCTTCAAGCATGAGGTCAAGTAAATGCAGAAGAACATTGATCAGGCATTAGCTGCGGGAGATCAAGATGACCTTGGTTTCAATGATGGGGAGGTGGCGGATGTGTGAAATGCATCTTATTGACTTGTAGGAACAAATTGATTTATAAGAGGGTTAAGGGGTTTAACCCTTATCTGTCATATGTTGCAATATTTTTTCACAGTTTGTGGGGGGTTTTGTCATTTAAGTTTACAGAGCTTTTTTAACCCCTTACATGTTTAAAACTATCCCGTGGTCAGGTCGGGCACTCTTGACCTTTACAATTTCTGGTCTTCCCCAACTACAAAGAATCGAAAATGTTGTCTTACATTGTTTCCTAATTGTTCTTGAGATTTAAAAATATGTAAATCTGTAGTTCATCTGGAATGTTTTTGTGTGTGTGCTTTGAGGTAGGGACCCAAGTATTTTTTTTTCCTAAGTGACTGCCTGTTGCTTTGATAACTCACCGAGTAAGTTTTCCTCTCTGCTCTGTAGCTCCATGGCCATCATTTGGTCCCACTGATCTGTGCCTGGGGAGACATTTGGGAAGTCAAGAGAATGGAGGCTTGGTCATTGATGCGGGGTGGAGGGTGTGGGGGCAGGAGTGCAAGCTGACACAGTTGCCTTCAGTGAGAGAAGAGGCAAAAGGAAGTTAGGGAGGATGGGATGGGAGCTCTCAAGTATGGAGGGCCTCCTGTGTGCCCTCGTAGTTCTGCAGGGGTGGTATTCTATATACCCATTTGCAGATGAGGAAACTGAGGCTCTGTGAGAATTCATCTGTGATGAATTGGTGTCCAATGGCATCAACTCTTAGGAGGTAGAGCTGAGACTGGGGGGCAGTTCTCATGTTCTGTCCACCCAGGTGAAGGGAGAGGCAAAAGGGAGCGGTTTCCAGGAAGGCTGGAAGGGCTCCAGGCACAAATGCATCCCCCCCACCCCACTCTGCTTCCCGTCGCCATTTGGCTGGGTCTTGAAGGTTTTCCCATTTTGAAGAGGAACCTGTTAAAACCAGAATACTCCTGGCAGGGAATCACACGTTAAGTTTACAGCTAACATCTTAATTATCAGTTAACACCTCTGCAGGGATTAGCCGACAGCCAGCTGAGGACACTGAATGGGGGCCGGTGTGATGTGTATCTGGGCTGGGAAAGGCCAGGAATGGGGAGGGGTGATAGAGGAAGAGGCAGGGACCCAGCAATTCACAGCTTTCTTCTGGGCCCTTGGGAAAGAGAGAGAAGTGGAGCTGGATCCAGGTGGTGGGGTGGGTGCGGGATGGCAGCTACTCTAGGAAGCCTGGGGCTGGGGCTCGTAGAGGAGCTGACATCTATTAGACACTTGCTCTGTCCTGGAAGCAGAAGAGGCTGGTTACATTCTCAAGCTTGGCCTTGAAAAGGTCAGGAAATCAGCCACCCATTAAGTATGTTGGGCAACTGTTGGCAGCAATCACTTGGAGCTGGGAATTGTCTCTGACACCCATAGACCGAATCTGTTACCTAGTGCTGAGCAGCAGTCAGAGGAGAGAGGCTGAGGTGTCTGGAACCTCTTCTAGTCTTTGACGGCCAGTCTACCCTGCCAGGGTCAGGGCTAGGTGTGAGCAGGGTCAGTTTCAGTGTATGACCAGGGTCAGGACTCAGTTTGTGACTGGGATTAAGGCTCAGTGTGAGAGCAGGGTCAGCACTCAATGAGTGACCAGGGTCAGGGCTAGGTCAGGGCTCAGTCTGTGACCAGGCTCAGGACTCAGTGTGTGACCAGGCTCAGGGCTCAGTGTGTGACCGGGATTAGGGCTCAGTGTGAGAGCAGGGTCAGGACTCGGTGTGAGGCCCCAGGTCAGTACCTGGCAGCCTCCCAGCCCATTGGTGCAGGAGGGTGGGGGATAAAGATGTCACTGCGTGTCTAAAGCTAGCCTTTCTCTCCCAGAAGGGCTTCCTTCCCCCTTTACTTCACTCTGCGCAGGGAGACTGATCTGTGTCTTTGGGGGATATCATGAGCCTAAAGGTGACTGGCCACCCAACCATTCATCACTCTCTGGACTCTGACAGCCTTCCTGGGATCCTGGAGTTGAGACCAGCTTCTCCTTCATCTCCTCTCTTCCTCCCTGTCTTTTCCCTCCGCTGCTCTCCCCTGCCTGCCTCCCCTGGTCTTGGGGCAATCAGAGCCTGAGACTCCTAGACACCTTTCCAGCTCAAAGGAAACTCGGTGTCCAGATCATGGTGCCGGCTATGCCTAGGATTGTGGGAAGAGTTACAGGCTGGCTGGGTGTGCTGATGAGGGAGTGAGGGGAGGGGCCTCCCTGTGGTGGCTGAACTGCCTTTGGGGCTCCAAAGAAGACTGAGGCCAGATGGAGCAGAAGGACTCCGTTCTGAGGCCCAGGGAAACCGGGGGCCCTTGAGGCAGGAAGCAGCCACAGGGGCGCCTGCACTGTTTGTCCTACGAGGGGCTAGCCACTGGCTGCCCTGGGTTGTGCCTCCTCCCTGTCAGGAGGCCTGGGTTCTCTGCCCGGTTCTGTCTCCAGCTGGTGGTGTGACCACAGGACAGGCGAGCCTGAAGCTGGACCCCAGTGGCTTTATCTGAGACATGGCTGGGTCTCTGGGCCAGAGCCCCCAGAGGCAGGCTTTGGAAAGCACAGAACGCGCTGCGCCCTGCATTCATGTGCTTCTTCGGTCATGGTTTTGGCTCAAGAACCGGCTCTTGGGTGCTGGCTCTGGGGACCACAGAGGGGCCTTGGGGAGGACCAACTCTCCATTCTTGTGGGAGACCCTGATGTGTGAACTGGAGGACAAAAATTGGAGGCCCCAACCAGGGATGTGGCTGGCACATGTTTTTTGTTCCATTTCAAACAATTTGGTTTTTTACAATGGAGATATAATTCACATCCCATAACGCTCACCATTTTAAAGTGTACCATTCAGTCATTTTTTTTAGTATATTCACAAAAGGGTACAACAATGATTGTTCTAATTTCAGAGCCTTGCCCATCACCCTACAAGGGAACCCTGTACCCATTAGTGGTTACTCCCCACCCCGCCATGCCTCAGGCCCTGGCAAACACTGATCCACCTTCCTTCCTTTCTTGGGACTCACCTAGTCTGGACACTTCATATGGATGGAATCATGTACAGGTCCCCTGTTGGGTCTGACAGCTTTCCCTTAAGATACTGTTTTCAAAGTTCATCCACATTATAACATGTATCAGTATTCCTTTTTATGGCCCAATATTAAGGAGATACCATATCTTGTTGAAGTGTTCATTCACGGGCTTTCGGATTATTTCCTCTTTTTTGGCAATTATGAGAGATGCCACTAGGAGCATATGTGTACCTGTCCTTGTGGGAACGTGCTTTCTATCCTTTCGCATCTGTCCTGAGGCCAGGATCTCTGGGCCCTGGGCTAACTCGGCATCTCTGCCTCAGTCGGGACAGGTGCTCTCCATGCTCAGGTCCCACCCCTTCCGATGGCATCATGGTTCCCCTTCACTCTTGGTCATCTCCTCTCTGGCCCCTGTAGGCGTCTTAAGTTTTCAGCCTTTGATTACAGAACAGTGGTGGAGGGAAATGGGGGGGCTGCTGTAGGAGACAGAGAAGGCTCCTGACTCAGGGAGGGGTCCTGGAGGGCTTCCTGGAGGAGATACCACTTGAGCTTACTGAGGCCCAGCGGACATTTTCTAGGGCAAAAAGAGTCCTCCTGGAGGGAGACAAAAGCGGGAAGGTGTGAGACCCTCCCCCCTTTCCCCACCCTGGTGGGCAAGCACTGGGAGGCAAGGGAGGCCCCAGGGCCCAGCTGACATGCCCTTTCTCCCTTCCTCCAGTTCTTACCTTCTCTCCATCTTCTCTCTTGGTCTTTTCTGCCATTTGCTCAGGGAACTATAGGGAGCTTGAGGGAAGGGGAAGATGAAGGAGTGAGAAGCCAGCGGCCCCTGCAGTGAGAGCCTAAGCGGGGTGGGCAAAAGGATGGAGAACTTTGGTACTTCCTTAGCTGGGGCCAGAGTCTGAGGACCTCGGGCAGAGGTGACCATAGGCCAGGACACCTCGTGTCCCCAAATGGCATCTGCTTGTCCCTCCCTCGGGGGTAGGGGAGAGGTGGGATGGGCCCTGCCAGGCTAGATGAGGCCCAGGGTAGAGGCAGAGCGAGAGGCCCAGACCCAGAGCTGCGCGCCCACCCTCCCAGGCTTCTGCTCTGCTACCTAATGGGTAATTACACCCTGACATGCACGGAGGCGAAGAAGGGATTTTCTGTGAAGCAAAACTCCCGTGAAATATTCAGGCCATGCTGGGCTTCACTTCCCAGCCACCTAATCGCTGCTGCTTGGCTTGGCCACAGCCTGAGGGGCCACACGTGTCTGGAGGGCCACCTGGGGCCTTTTATTTCTTTCTCAGCTGGGAGAGGTTTCCACGGACTAGGAAGGACCTGGGCTTTGGGCCTAAGATGCTGCCTGCGCGTGCATGCGCGCTTCCTGTTTTCTAGCCCGTGCACGCTGGTTTACGAACTTGGCCACAAGTGTGTGTTCTGGGTGTGCCTGTGTCTGTGTGCGGACACGCTCTGGCATGGACGGTACAGCTTGCCAGCTCTCTGGATTGCCTCTGAAGATGCTTCTCCAGTCTGCCCTGATCTCTGATTCTCAGGGCTAGAGGGTACGTGTGACATCCTTTCAGGGGGGTGGCTGCCCCAGTGTGTGAGTTCTGCCTGTGCCTGGCATGGCACACAGGGTTTTGACAGCCTTGAAGCCCTCACCGGCTCAGGGGCTCGGAGATACCAGATGGCAGCCGGCCTGCCGTATGTGTGAGTCAGGCTTTGCCTGTCTTCTGACTTCAGCGTGCTTGGTTTCCACCGAGTTTTGAGTGCTTGATGTGGGGCTGGGAGGGTGGGAAGGACGTTTGCTTCTGAGAGTTCACTGACCTGGGACATGTCTGTCCCATTGTCAGTGTCCGCCCACCCCAGCCCCTCAGCTACCCCACTGGTTTTATCCAGCCCATAAAATCTTGTATTTGCACAGAAGGTCTGAGCGTCACCCTACTAAATCTTGCTTTTGCAAGTTCATTCTCTCCTCCACGTTGCTCAAGATAAGCGGGACTAGAATTACCATACTCATTTGGCTGATGAGGAAACTGAGGTCTGCAGAAGCAAAGAGACACACCTGAAGTCACCCAGTGAACCAGGGCTTTGAGCAAGAGCACTAGCTCCTCCTCCCTGCCCAGGGACCCTTGGTCCCCAGACTCAGCCTGTGGCCCCGGGTGGAGGGGAGCTTGCCCAGAGGAAAGCTTCCCAGAGGAAGCTCTAATTTCATGAATGAATCCTGCTGGCCTGTGCCTCCTTCTCCACATGGAGAGATGGTCCCAGGGCTCTTGCCATCTCTAGTCTACATCAACAGGCAGGGCCGCAGGAGGCAATAATATTGATGTCCATCATTGATATTTCTTTATTGTGGCTGTAATTAGCAATTCCTCCACGGCTGAGGCCCGATCTGGCAGACAAATGGAGAAGCTCCGGCTTATTCATGTCAGCCTGTTAATGTCACACTGACAAGGCTGATGGGGGACTGGCCTTAGGTAGGGAGGAGGAGAGGTGGAGGGCTGAGTAGAAGGTCAGCAGCTCTCCCCTTCTCCCCCAGGGACTTGCTGTCCTTGATCACAGCCCTCTAGAGCTGCCCTCATCCCATCCCCCGGGAGCTAACTTCCCAGACTGGCTTCTCCATTCTCTGGCCCCTCACCCCTCACTGTTTTGCTAGGCTTGCTTCCATTGAAGAGTGGCCTCCGCACTCCCCGGGAAAGCCCATAAGTGTCCGTGCAAGATAGCCCGGGAAGATTCTGCGGAAGCCTTCCCAGGGAGCTAGAGGCAGGAGAGCAGCTCCTCAGCCCTCTGCCCTGTGCCAGCTGGGAGAATCCCCCCAGCCCTGCCACAGTCAGATCTGCATACTCCCAAAGGTGCTATCCTCCATGGCAATGGAAGCACAGCCCCTTCCTGCAGGTCACTGCACACGGCCGTGCTCTGTTTCAAACAGGAGGGCTAGGATGAGTCCTCCCAGACCCCTGGGAGTCTCCTTGTCCACCACCTCAGGCTCCCCTCTTCCCTCCACTCCAGGAACTTCTTCCCTCAGTGTCCCTCCACTTATATCTCTCTAGAACCTTCAGTTCCTTGAGCAGATGAAGCCCAACCAACCATCATCCAGGGAGAAGTTACTTTGCCTTGATATCTCCCCAGCGCCTAGATACCAGCCTGCCTGTTTGATGCGTGCCTAGTGTAGGGCTGCTTGGCACTAATGGTAAAACTAGCTCTAGGGGCTGCTCTTGCTTCTGGACTATTTATCCTGTGGTAGGTTCTGTTAAAAGCATCTTACGAGAATCGGATCTTCAAAACAACCCTATGGGATAAATACATTTATCATCCCCATTTTACAGATGAGGAAAACTGAGGTACAAGGAAATTGAGCACACCCAAGCTCTCCTGCTGAGCTGCCCTCTCTCTGCCTCCAGCTGTAGTACATCAAGTCATTTCCTCCCCTGCCTCTCTCCTCCCTGGGCTCCCCAGGACAGGCAACGGTCGTGTCTTCCTTGGTCCCCCTGCCACGCCCAGTGCAGGGCCCACAGCAGGCAGCATAACGGGCAAGTGAGGATCATGGTGTCAAAAGCACAGTCCTCTGAGCGCTGCATTCAGCAGATGGTTCCTCTTCCATGGTTCTCTGGAGGGCACCCGTTGCCCAGGGAGCCCTGTGTGCTCTCTGCAGACTAGGGTCTTGGGTCTCGTGCACTGTATGCCCCGCCCATGGCGTTTTCCACGAGGCCCCAGCGTCTGATTACAAGGCTCCCTGATGCCGACAGAGCCAGACCTACCTGCTGGGTTATGTTCCCCCCCGCCACAAAGAGATTTTCGAAGCTGTGTCTCAGCTCATTCTGGGACTTGGCAAGGAGGCCAATTCTTTTGTTGGACAAACACTTGCCTACCACTGTGTACTCAAACCCCGGGCCCTATGGAGGGTCTTCAGCATGCTGAGATGACGGGCTCCCAGCCCCACTCTAGGTGCACACAGCCTGTGGGGGACAAAACCTGAACCTGACCTGACCAGGCTAAAACTTGCCCAGGGGAGGCAGTACCAGAGCAGACTCTGATCGTGGGGTATGGGCAGGACATGGGAGGAAGGCAGCCAGGAGAAGGTGGTACTTTCAAGCTGAGGAAGAGGGAAGGGCACTCCAGCCAAAGGGAACAGCCTGTACAAAGCTCTGAGTCTGAGTGAGCAGGTCGCGCTCAGAATGAGGCAGGTCGATTATAAAACACACAGGTGGGTGGGCCTGCTTGAGGAGGGGTGGGGCTGGTTGTGGAAGCCATTGGGAGGATAGGTGCATCCCTACCCCTGCAGGTGCTTGGGACCCCTGGAGGGTCTGTGAGGACAGTCCCTAAAGGCCAGGGCATCTACAAGTGGTCACAGGCCCAGGGCACATTGCCAGGAAGTTCGGTACGTCTCCTTTCCTGCCCAGTGTGGGGTGGTGTGTGTTAGGCCAGTGTCCGTGGGGCTGGAGGTGCTGTTCCCTAACATGGTGTCTGAGCCAGCCTGGGGGAAGCCATGTGAGGACCAAGGGCCCCCTGACTGCACATACTGGCAGGCTGCCTTGGGCTCAGGAACCAGATGCTCCCAGACCAGAGCTGCGTTCCTCTGAGCCGCACCTCCCAGCAGCCAGCGCTCCCAGCCCTCCATGCAGCCCCTCCAATGGGGTCCTCAGTGGAGGAGGGACACTGAGGTCCCCACAGTGGTGGGGTCCCACCCCAGCTCACTCACACACAAGCAGTGGCTGAGGTAGGGTACTTCCTGCCCTTCGAGGGATATTGGGGTCCTTGGAGAGGACGAGTCCCTTTGCTCTCGGGGTCTAGGGCAGAGTCAGGGTGCCACCAGGTAGGGTGGAGAGTATGCTTGGCTGGACAGGAGGTGGTAAAGGGCTCCAGAAGGGCAGAGGTCAGACAAGGAGCCCCGGAAGTCTGGCAGAGGATGAGGCTTCCCTCTGGAGACTTACTGCCAGAAGGTTTTCCCAGATTTTTCTGGAGCACCTGGTGGCCAGGATTGGGGGAGAATTTCTCTCACCTGCCTCCTGGGGCCCGGAGCAGCCCATGAAGGAACCAGGCATGGCCTAGCTTAGGTTCACGTGTGTACAAGCATGGACATGCACCTGTCCACCTGTGTGTGCAGCTCACGTTCATGCATGTGCAGGCTTGCTTCTGTCTGTACACCCAGGCCTCTGTGTGCGTGTCATGGGTGTGCCCCTGTTATCTATGTATATGGCTGGATGTCCACATGAATGAAGAGGGTGCTCTTGGGAGTACAAAGCCGCCTCTGTACAAGGATGTGAGAGCCCCTGGACACAGCCAGAGCCCCACAGGACACACCCTTTTCTTCCCACTGGAGCTGGAGAGCTCCCAAACCCACTGCTGGCAGGCCTGGGCCCGGCTCTGCGCAGCCTGTCACTCCCAAGGCCCGGCCCTGAGTGCTCAGGTGTGGCCTTCTGGGCACAGACACTGTTGGGGGGAGGTGGGCATCACGGGGACAGCTCAGGCTGAGAGGGCTGTCCATCCCTTTTTCATGTTCCCCACCCATCTCTAAGTGCCTGCGGATCATGACAGGGAGGGTCCCCTTCCCTGCCTTACATAGTCCCCATGATGGGGAGCTCAGCGCCTCCCAGAGCAGCACCTAGGTGCCCAGAAAAGAGAGGTCAGGAGAGTCAGAGGGTAGGGTTCTGGCTCAGCTGGGGCTTCGGCTCCGGGCAGCAAGGGCAGACCTGGGGACTCAGGGCCTCTTACCTTGTTGTCAGGGCGTATTTCAGCTATTAGCGACAGCAGCAAGGGATTTGGGGAGGATTTCTCTCTCATTTCCCAGAGCTTTCAGCAAGCCTCCTCCCTTCCCACCCTTCCGCCTGCCAGGGCTGAGAATACACACACACATGCATACACGCACGCACACACACACACGCGCTCGGTGTTCCTGTGTGGCTGAGAGAGGGAGAGAAATCTGGGTCAGTCTCCCAGAGAAGGCTCCACAGCGTCTCCCCACCTTCCCCAGCAAATGCTCAGTGTCAAGGACCTGGGCTGTGGTCCGATGGCCAAGGCCTGCCTCAGCCCTGCCCTAGCCTGCCCGAAAGGCCCCACAGAGGGACCCCGGGCTTGCCCCTCTTGGGGCCCTCCCTGGGCCTCCCCGTCCAGGTGACCTCACCCTGTAGTCTCAGTGTCTCCCTTGGCCGGGACTCTCAGGTCGTTTCTGCCATGCTCTGCTGATAGCCATGCTGAGGGTGATAGAGGCTTTCTCATCCCTACTGGACCCTCTGGCTTCGGCCCCTGAGGTTTGGGGCCCAGGAAATAGGAACCCCATGCACAGAATGCCCGAACCAGAGGAGGAATCCCTAATGGCAGGATTCCAAGCACTGCGGTGAGGGCCAGGGTCCGGGGAGGTTGCCTCAGGGAGGGGTTTTCTGAGAGAAGGTGGGCAGAGAAACAGCTCAAAGTACCATTTCCCTTTCAGGATGGAGCTTGGAGTGGGGACCTAGCTAAAGTCCCGAGGGGTTAAGTGGGTGCTGGAGACAGGCCCCACCACACCCAGTGACTGCAGAGAGACATCCGCTGGTGGTGGGGTTTCCTGTTTCTCCAGGGAAAACAGACCATGGGGAATTGCCATGCTCTCAGTTGCCCAGGGACACTGGCAGCCTCCACCCCCACCCCTGGGAGACACCAAAGCTACTTCCTTCTTACTGCCCCTGGCACAAAGTTCTCAGGTAACCTAGCAGACCTCTGTGTCCTTCCACAGCAGGACTGAGGGGTCCTCAGTGCCAACCGCTCTGTCAATCGACTCAAGGGTTAGAGAACTGACTTAATTTCAGCTAGGTAGGAGGAAGGACTTCCTGATGCCATGGGGGCAGTCTTAGCTCCCAGCTTGGTGCTGATGGAGGTGAGACAAGTCTTCCAAAGGGCTGTCAGCTGGAGGGAGACATCCCCAGGCCTCCCAGCTTCCTCCAGAGGCCTGTCCCTACCCGCCTGCAGGGCTCTGGCCTGTCCCAGAACCTCTAGGCTAGGACCCACCGGGACGCCCATTTTATTTTCCAGCACAGGACGTGTGTGCCCCTTGGTGGGGGGGAGGGGAGGGTAGCTGTTGAAATATCGGAGTCACTTGCATGTGTGTTGACACCCACGTGCGCTGTGTACATACATGCGTATGACAGGAGAGGACATGCGCACTGGATAGCTCAGGAATCACCTCGCAGACTTGAAAACTTTCAGAGTGTGGGACCCGAGGTCAGTCGGCTCTAGAAGGGGCTCGAGGATTGCTGTTTAGGCCACGGAGAGGGTGGCTCACCAGTCACTATAGAGTGACGACTCCAGGCCGGGGCCCTCAGGGCAATGCTGGAGAGGGGAAAGGCTCCCCGAGCTGGAGGCCTGGCAGTGAGGAGATGAGGAGGGCCTGGGAAGGCCTTGAAGACAGGTGGAGACTGTTAGAGTTTGAGAGGTAGAGGTGAGGGCCGGGTCATGGCATCCTCAGATGGGGCCCCAGAGCAGGCCTGGGTCTCCCGGTCAGACTGGCTTCCCTGTGTCATTAGGAGGCTCCTGGACAGCCTGCCCCTCCTTGAGAACCTTTGGAAAGGAGTTCCCTGTTCCCTTGTCCCCAAGGGCCCCAGCCAGCCCCATCGCTCTTTCCTTCTGGCCATACCCGCGTGTCCTCCTTCAGTCCCCACCATTCCAGCCAGGCCACGCTGCACCCCTGCACTCAGGCCCTGGGCTTGTGCTGCCCGCACGTCATCCCTCTGCTAGCCCGACTGACTCGGCATCCATGGAGGCCCCAGGACTCCGAGGGCCAGAGGCACAGACACACACATGCATGCCTCCTCCCTGATCAGCAGGGTCAGAAACTGGAAAGAAGGTCGGAAAAAGAGCTGGGCAGGGTGTCGTGTGGGCAGTGTCCTGGGCAGGGATGGCCTGTGAAGGTTCGGCAGAATCTGAGATAATCTCTCCCCGGCACTGGCCCTTGGAGGGTCTGTAAGGTTCTCTGGTTCAGGACAGCTGTTGTGCAGATAGGGAAACTGAGGCCCAGTGAATGTAGGGGGCTGGCCACTCTGCCCCAGCTTGCTTGGCCCCTCCATGAAGGGCAGAAGGGAAAAAGGAGCAGACGGTGGGGAAGTCAGGAAAATTGGATGCAAGGTCTAGGGTGGTATGAGGCCTGGGACTGTCTGTTCACCCAGCAAATGTTGTCCAAGCCATTGGCCAGATGAGGGCTTCTTTCAGCCCTGCCCTTGGCAATGGTGGCCTAGCTGAGGATGGACAGCGACTGGCCCTTGATCCCATTTGAAGTCTCATATGGCCTGGTAAGGTAGGTGCTTTTATCCCCATTTCACAGATACGCATGCGGAGGCCCAAAGCAAGGCTTTCCCCGGGCATTTGGATAGGGAGGGACTGTGCCCGCACAAGAGGGACACAGACCTGCTCCTGGTGGCGAATTCTCCCACAACTCAACACTCTCAGCAAGGCTTTGCTCCCGGCCTGAAGGCAGAGCTGGGACTGGCTTCTCTGGGAGGGACAGCCACTTGTCTTTAGGACTCCAGACTTCCCAGTTCATTCTCCGTGCTCGCCAAGAATTTCTTTTATAAGTATGACCACAGCCCCTCGTGCTTCAACTTGACCCCACCACTCTTGTTGATCTTGTCAATCCAAAGCCGGTACCGACCTCTCCTCTGTGTCTTCTTGGTTCTGGGTGGGTCTGGGGGTTTGGGCACTGGGCCCTGTACCCTGGCCAGCTCCTGAGGTTGGGGGACGAGAGTGACCCCTGGCAACCTTCCTACAGAGGCCTACTGGAGACTCAGCTCACCTTCACCTAGCATTGCCAACCTCATCACTGCCTCTGCCCATCTCATTTCTGCTAAACTCATTTGCCATCTAAAGGTCTTCATTTCCCACTCTGTTTGCCCATCATTACTCCCCAAGCTGTTCCTCTCTCCCCAGTCTCTCCCCGCAGTGCCCAGCACCGTGGAGAGCAGGCATCCAGACTCGGGTATGGCTCAGACCCTTTATTCCTCCCTCCTGCCTGTCTTGGGGAGGGGTCTCTTCTCCAAGGTGTCATGTTCCTGCTCCAAGGTGTCACGTTCCTGCCTCCTTTTGGAAATCCAAAAGGAGCAGATTTCCCTCCTCCCAAACTAGACACTTGGTTTTGTTGAGAACCAGAGGCAGACTCTGAAGCCCTTGAAGACTTTTCTCCACTCTCTCTCCACCTTATCCACCCAGGCTAGAAAGACCCAGGGTTCACCCTGAGATCTGTTGCTGAGTGGCCCAGAACTTGCTTATTATGCTCCACCCTCTCATCTGCCCCCTGCAACACACACACAACAAGCTCAGAATTTGCCCTCATCCGGAGAGAAGCTGACTTTAGATCAGGTTGAGCAGAGAAGCAAAGTAGCTTTTTAACTAATTCATACTAAGGTGGGAGTGACTGATAGCAATTTATCCTACCTGTGGTATTTGCATTTGAACAGAAGAGCATTATAGCAATAGTACTGAAAATAACAGTAATAAACCTCCAACACTCAGTTTTTACTGTGTCGGGTGCTATTGTTAACACTGGACATGTATTAAATCATCTAATCAATCCACTAACCCAGATGAATTTCTAATTGGTATGAGGATAAGGAAAGAGTGCTGAGGGGCAGGAGGAGAATGAGGAAGCAGAAGGCAGCCTCTCAGCCCTCCACTCCTCCATCCCAGCTCCCACTTGCTGTAGAAGAGTCCAATTGTTTGCACTGCAAACCATGTCAGATGTTTGCTTGAGGTCACCTTGGGAGGGCAGGGGAGGCTCTGCTTCTCCCTGGGGCTCACAGTTCTCCCATGGGATGCCTGGGAGGTGGCATCCCAGGCTAGGCAGCCTGCCCGCCCCCACTGCTCCCGATCTCTGAGCACCATTTAGAAAGTCCCTTGGTGCTAAGGGTCATCACACACATGCCCTGAGGAGTCAAAGTCAGTGTGTTCTGTGGTCTCTGAACCCCTCAGAGTCTCCTGCGGCTACAGAGCCACCTGGCCTTCTGACTGCACCGTTGACTCTGCTCCAGGCTGGACATGCCCTAAAGCCCGTCTTGAAGTGTGATTTAACGCAAGCCTCAAAGAAACCCCGCAATGTTAGTGGAGCTGGGACAAAGATCCCCATTTTGCAGGTCGGGAGACTGAGGCTCCAAGAGAAATAACTGTGCTTGAATCTTCCTACCCAGGAGGCAGGCCTAATGAACTCCTGCAGTGAGGGCTGAGGAAGGCTTATTGCACTCTAACAGGGACGCTCACCACTTCAAGCAAACGAATGTGAGGTACTGGTGGCATTTCAGGCCCAGTCCCTTTGCATCTCTACCACGCGGTCTCCTGGATTCTCTGGGTACCCCCTATTGGGGGAGGCTGAGCAGCTGCTCCTAGATTGGCCGCCCACCAGCCCCCCTCAGCCTCTCCTGCCTGCCAGCGTTCAAGGTCAGGCTGCCTGGAAATTCAGTAATTGATCTGGGAGACTTCCACTGCCAATCTCCCAGCACGGCCTGCTTTCCCCATAGGGCCGCCACACCCCACAGCCCATCCCACGCAGCCTGCGTTGACAGTACAAGCCACCCATCCCTCCGTGGGAAGATAGCGGGCCGTTCCGTGCTCCTTGCCGCCCCACGCTCCTGAGGGCAGAGCCCCGGCGACTCCGAACTCAGAAGTACCATGGTTCTGAACTGACTGCAACCACCAAATGCTGTGTGGTCTCAAGCAAACCACTTCCCTTCTCTGAGCCTCTGCGTCCACACCCAGGATGTGGATCGGGGTCAGATAGCTTTGAGGATCCAGTGTGACAAAGTGTGGGAGCTGGCAGTGTGGCCACTGTCATGAGGGTTCCCATAAAACCCATCCCTGGGGTCCTCAGCGTGGAGGGGTCCAGAGTAAGACATGGTTATGCTTGCCTCTCAGCAAGTCAAGGAAGACTTGCAGAGGAAGGGGCATTTGGGCTGGCCCTGGAAGGATGATGAGTCTTTCACATTTGGGGGTGAGGACAGTGGTGGATGGTGTTCTGGGGGTGGTAAGAAGGAGCCTTTCATGGAGCCATGACCAGCCTGGCGCCTTAGAGTTTCTGACTTGGAATTCTTGCTTGACCATATTAAGGCCCTGCTTATACCCTTCAGTGGCTCCCTGATGCCCTTGGCCTGAGGTCCCCACTCCCTCAGGAAGCTTCAGAGACATGGCAATATCTAGTCCCTACCAGCTTCGGGCACCCGTGTCCGAACTTCGGGCCGGTGTCCTTGCCCCAGGCCTCCAACCTTAGTGAGTTTCTTGCAGTTCTGTATAGGCTGCTCCCTGCGATGGCTCTCTGACCGCAATGAAGTTTGACTCTGTGATCAGATAACCCCCTGCTTCCTTCCAGAGCCTAGCAGGCCCTATGTGATCTGTCTCCAGCTCCCCCCAGAGCCCACCCCCACACTCAGGGTCCCAGACCCTTGAGTCAAGTCCCCCAGCTTGGGGCTCAGCTCAGGTGTGCCCCACTTAAAGTAGCCACCAGCTGACATCCTGGTTTGGCCAGGACTAGGGCTTTCCCAGAAAACTTTCAATGCTGAACCCAGGACAGTCCCAGACACATCAGAGTGACTGGTCACCTTAATATTCCCCTAGGCCCTTCTGCCGAGCCTGCCTGTTTTCTTTTCCTCACCGCTCTTCAGCTGGAAGAGCAGCAGAAGAGTTCAGGTGCTTTTCCTCATTGATCAGTTGTCCCTATTACTGGTCTTGAGCTGCCAGAGAGCAGAGCGGGAACCTCATGTCTGCTCCCTCGTGCCCAGAAGAATGCTGGTGTCAGGGTGTGCCCAGTGGGTCTGTTGAATGAATGAGTGAAGGGCGCAGACTTGGACCTAAACAAGTCTCTTTTCCCTCTGGCCGGAGTTTCCGTTCTGTGGTAGGAGGGTGGGCTCTGGGTGTCTCAGGGAGGGCTCCAGGCCCAAGGCCCCCACGTGCAGCAGGGAGGAGAAAAAGGGGCAGAGCCCAGCTCAGTGAGGGGCTGAGATGCGCTAGGCCACTGGGTTGACTGAGCTGGCAGTGGCCAAGTGGCAAGGTGGGACAGCGGGGCTGGGAGAGAGCGGACGTCTCAGCCCTCACCTTCCTAGATGTCCCACCATCACCCGAGGGCCATTTCTGGGCCAGGCTCTTGGTCCAGACCCAGGGTTGGGGGTATCCAGAGTGATGGCACTGACTGCCAAGCCCCACTCCCCTCCCACCCCCGGGAAACAGATGGCCTAAGCTTGGGCGGGCGGCAGAGACAGGGACTGGCATTTGTGTATGTGTGTGGTTTTTTAAAAATCTGACACATTTTTGTCACGTCTTGGTGCATCAGAACAGTAAAGGAGGCGGGAGTGTGAGAATGTTTTAACTCGCAACTTTGTAACAGCTCCAGTTTCTCCGGGCCTCCTCCCCCTCCCCCAAGGCCCCCACGGCGGAGCCTCAAAGCCCATCTGTTCCCGAATCCCTGCTCCCCCCACCCACATCCATCCATTTATCCATCCGTCTATCCGTCCATCCATCCTTCCTGTCAGCTGGGGGTAAGAGACAATCGGAGGAAGCAGCTTGAGACTCCAAGAGGATGCCAGGCAGGGAAGCAGGGGACCTGTTTTGGGGCCCAAGCTTGACTGCAGACTTGCTGTGTGGTTCCTGACCCTCACTGGACCTCCCCCGACCCGTGTGTGGGTCAGGCCCATCCCTTTGGGGTTCCATGACTCTGACATTCATAGACACGCCTGGGGAGAGGGATTAGAAATGGGGAAGATACTGGAGGAATGAAGACAGGGAAGTTTGGGGTTCAGAGCACCCAGGGATAGTGGCCCCAAGGTGGCAGAAAGAACCATGGTCATGATGCCACACTCAGTACATCCCAGCCTTCACTCCTCTCGGGTTTGGGGCTTGGGCTCCTCACTACCTTATCCCCTCCCCACCAAGCCCCCTCAGGGTGGTGCTCTGAAGGTGACCCAGGGCTGGCTGAGGTCTGGGGCAGCTGCTCCGGGGGTGCAGAATGGAGGGAGGAAGAGCCAGGTAGTAGCACTGGGGACCTAGCTGTCCCTCCACTGCCCTGCTATGCTTGTCTGTCCTGTGGAGCCCTGGAAAAGGAAGCAGGATGGGTGCCAGGTCCTAGAAGATTTGCTTCTCAGCCGCCAGCCCTGCTGTCCCCAAGCCTGCCTGGCACTGGCTTCCATTTCATTAGTCACAGACATGCCAAGTGGCCTGGAAAAGCAGGAGTGCCCATGGCGGACTGGTAGGTGGTGCCCTGGGCCTTGGGAACAGGCAGGAGTATGAAGGGGTGGGGCCCTGGTGTGGCTCTGGTGTGGCAAGGGCCCCAGCCTCCCTTCCTCACTCCACAGCTCAGAAACCCGGGCTGCTGGGCCCCTGGGCTGTGGTTTGTGGTGATGTGGGGCAGGTAGCTGGTACACCCCTGCCAGGGACACAGAGAGCTGCCCAGCTCTGTCCTGCACCCTGAGGCCCTCTGCACCTAATACGGAACTCCCAAAGTCCACGGCACATGTCAGGGAGCAAAAGCAGAAGGAAGAGGAGGTATAGGCCTGTCCTATGGCCCCTGTTCCCCTTCCTCCCATCGGAGGCTGTGCCAGATCACTGTTGACCACAGAAAGGCCCCTACCCCCGGTCAGGGTTCAGGCAGCTCTTAAATATTGTCCCCACTTCTCTTCTCCTTGGGGAGGGCCTGGGCCGGCTGGACATCCCCTCCCCCCCCCCCCTACTGCAAGGGTCCCTGCAGTAGATGGGTGGGCCTCTGGCCAGGGCAGCATCACCCCTTCATGGCCCAGCTCTGGACCCCAGGGCCCAGCTGAGTCAGTGCCATTTGAAGCTCACCATATGGGCATGGGGTGGGCGCAGGGGGAGGAGCTGGGGTTGCCATGAGAACCCGCACGCTGGCATTTCCTCTTTTGGGGAAGCTGAACCATACTTCGCAGGCGGTGTAGGCTTCTGAATCCCATTTCTCTGTGTTTTTTAGGAAGGGAAAAAGGGCAGGGGAAGGGGGTGGAAAAGACAAGAGGGAGAGAGATAGAGGGAGGCAGAGGGAGCGATGGGGGCTCTCTGGAGCTCTTGGGGCTTGATCGGGGCGGGGGGGCTGTGTTCCCCAGAGCTGAGCCCAGGGCCAAAATGGGGCCTGGTGTCCCCTCTGAACTCTTGCCCAGGCCTTTGGTAAAATTTTTCCTTTCAACACATAAGCCTGTACCCTGCCTGAGATTTCAAGCCAACTCACTGGCCTCTTTCCGGGTTCCCGTCCTCATCTCCGTCCCCTGAGTGCCCACTCTGAAGGTAGCAACACTGGGGCAGAGGAGGTCAGAAGGCAAACGTTCTAACCCGAGTGCATCACACACTCCTCGGGCTTTATTAGTTCGGCAGTGGGATTCCCACGTGGAAGGCTGCCTGGAGAACAGGGAATCGTGCAGGGCTGGGGTTTGGGGGATGCAGGGAGCTGAAAGGAGAGGGCTGTTTCCAGCCATCCATCTGGTAAGGGATGGGAGCGGGGTGGATGTGCTAAGAATACAGGCTCTGGGGGCAGACAGATCTGGGTGTGAATCTGGCCCCGTCTCTTCATACCTGTGGCATCTCTGGCAAATGAGCCTCCTCCAGCCTTCATTTCCTCGTTCTGTAAAATGGGGTGATAACCCCTAGCGCAGGTTTCCTGCATTGCTCCCCACTGTGGAGGGGCACCCACCCTGAGTGCAGGCGTGCCAGTGGGACCCCGCATGGCCATGTTCTGGGGAGCCAACAGTGTAGAGAGGAGCTCTCCTGGAAGCGAAGGAGAGTGGGTGATAATGAGGGCTAGGGTGGTCTGAGGGTGGAACCGGGTTCCAGGCAGGCCTGGGCCATGTGGGCAGCTCTAAAGCAGGACCACCCTGTCCAGTGAACTCCAGCTCTCCCCCAGCTCCTTTTCTTGGAAGCCTGATTGGTCATGTCTGGGGGAGCCAGCCTGCCTTCTTGGGAAGTCCCCTCCAGATCTTTGGAAAACGAGGCTACTGAGTGCGACAGCAGCTTCACCAGAACGCCCTGATGTGTGACCCTGGCCAAGCTCCTGCTTTCCAGATTGCCCTTTCCCGACTATAAATGGGCGTGTAGATTGCTATCCTTCCCGCTACCAGGGGCTGAGAAGGACTCCAGGAGATGAGGGCCATGCTTCCTTTGGGAAGTGTCTAGAGAAAACTGGAGGAAAGTCTGGCTTTATTCCTCTTGGGGGTGGTGCAGCTTGGTGGGGAGAGTGGGGCCACCTCAGCGCTGGCCACCCCTCCCCAACACACAGCGATAATGGAGCCCAAGCATCAAGCCCCGCTGGATGCCCAGGTCTTTACATCTCATGTCATTCTTCTGATAACTGGCTGGGGAGGGGGTAGTATTATTCCCACCTGACACCTGAGAAGACTGAGGCTCGGAGAAGGAGATTAACTTCCCCAGCTCACCCAGCAAGGGCAACAGCGCCTGGATGAGAACCTTATCCATGACTGTTCTAGGCCCCTTTGTTCCAGTCCTCCCAGACCAAGGCTCCGGTCTGGCCTCCCTGATGGGCCGCTGTGTGGGGTTGCAGGGACACTGCCCTCAGCTAAGACAGGACCATGAGGAGGATTGGCTGCTAAGCAGCAGACCGATCCCCATCCCCAGTGGCTGGCCTCTGGCCATACCTAGCCAGCCCGGGGCAGCCCCCAGACCCCAGCCTAGGAAGAGCACCGTCTTGGCATCAGGCATCTGGAGACTGATTCTGAACTTGCTACTAATCCACTCTGGCTCCCCAGCAGGTTAACTGAAGCCCTCTGAGCCCCCCTTCCCTCATGAGAAAAACAGGGAATGGCGTGGCATCGTATCAGTCAGACTAAGTGGGTTTTGCTGTAATAATAACCTTTAAAATTTCAGTGCCCTTTTTGCCCTGATGGCCACGGCGGGTAGGGTTGGTCTTTTCTTCATTGTCACTCCAGATCCGAGGCTGAAGGAGCTGTCACCTCTCAACCTGTACCCCCTATATGTGAGGGCAGCAAGAAGAAGCCTGGCCAGGGCTACGCTGGCTATTCAAGTTCCCTCTTTTAAGTGGTACAGGTCAATTTCACCAACAGATCGTTGGCCAAAGTGAGTCATGTGGCCATGCCCAACCTCCAAGGGGATGGGGAAGTGCAGTTCCTTACCACCTGCCTGAAAGGAAGAAAACTGGGATCTTAGTAAATCTTCTTTCCGGACGACCATAGGCCTCTACCCTTCAGGGATGCCATGAGCATACAGTGTGCTGAGGGGAAGACCCTGGCCCACAGAAGGCACCAAATAAATGTTCAGCTCTCTTCCTCTTCACTCCCAGGTCCTAGGTGAGCTATACCTTGGCTGTTTCTTTCCTGGCTGTCTCCCTGAATGGGTCCTTAGAGTTGATGGACGGTCCCCACTTGCAGTTGAAGACCTTTGCTTCTGGGACAGAGAGAGGTGGTGTCTTTCCCAGGGGTACATGGCATGGTGGCCGCAGAGCCAGGATGGGCAGACAGACTACCTCACCCCCCAGCTGAGCTCCCCCGCCCTCCGCCTCCCAGTGCTGCTTTTAACAAATGAAAAAAAGCAGCAGATACCAGTAATACCTTGACTTTATTAAGGGTTTCATAAGACCCAGATCAAATTACATCTCCTGCAATCGAACAGTAAATTCAATTCTGTTCAACAAATGTTCTGTTCTACACCAAGAGGGCCCGGGGTGGTCCGGGTGGCCCATCAGGCTGGGACCCCGCCTCTCACTCAGCACCTTCCCTCATCCCTCTGGAAGATGCCATCCTTCCTGGCTGGAAACTGCAGGTCAGCCCTAGAGTCCAAGATGTGCGAACCAAAGATGAGTAAACAGCGCCTGGGGAGGTGGAAAGGGTAAGGGACAGCAGGCAGGGACAGTAACTTAGGACTTGGGTCACTTGAGTCTACAGCCACACAAGGCTGTGCATCCTTGGGCAAGTCCCTTCCCCTATTGGCTGTCAGTCTCCCCCCACTAAGAGACTGGCCCGAGTCCCCATCTCCAACCCTAACAGAAGGGTTCTGATACCTTCTTTACCGGCCAGCATTCCCCCTTCCCAAAGTGAGGTGGTGAGTGTGGGGGAAAGGGCCTTATCATCTACTATCCCTCATTCTGCACTCAGCAGGCCTGTGAGACCCCGCCCTGCCTTGCAGTAGTTGGCGAAGACCAGGTGGTGTGGCGAGGCACACTCCCTTCAAGGAGGCTCACTGGTCACCAGCCATGGCACAGACCAGAGAGGCTGTAGGTTGAGCCCAATTTCCCACCTTCTCCCCTTCGGTCCCACCATTGATCACCACTGAGCTGGAGAAATCCAGGAGGACTTCCTGGTGAAGGAGGAATTGGAGCTGGACCCTGAACCACATAGCTGGGCCAGGATGGGCAGCAGGTTGCAGGTGGAGAACAGCAGGAACAATGGCTTGGAGGCGGGGTGTGTCTGGAATAGTATGAGTGACAGACGTGACCTGGAAGATATACTGACATGGGGAAATGTGATTTCCATGTTCTAGTGGCGACACACACATGCACGTGCATGTGCGCGCACGCCCGCACGCAGAATCACTTTTTCCAGCAGCAGCTGCAGGCAAGAGCAGTTGGGATTGTTCAGAAGGACAGACGAGCTGTCAGCCAGGATTTCATTGTGCAGAGGAAGGATGTTGCGGGAAAGTCCAGAGAGCCTTCTGAGCCCCCCGCCCCTGGGGCCTATGGGAAGGGACCTCTCTCCCTGGTGAATCAATAACGGCAAGAAGAACAGTAGTAACTCTTTTTGGCACTTTACCACTAATGAAACACTTTGCTAGCTTTCGTCTTATTGGATCCTCACAATGGCCCTGGGAGGGCTGCTCTGTCCCACTGATTCACTGATACACAGAGAAGGCAAGATTTGACCAAAGCCGGTGGGTCTATGACATCTGCTTACCTTGTTTGACTCCACGGTATATCTGTACCTGCTTTTTCGGAGCCCCATGGCCTTCATCAGGGGGACATCTCCTTGGCAAATAGATGGGGCAGTGTTCTGGCCTGAATGGGAAGCGATGCTCGGTTTCCCACTCCATGGCTTTCCTTGACTTCTCAAGTTTGAGGCGTTTCCCGAGGCCACCGTTGCTCAGCCATCAGCCCAGGCTCCCTGAGACTCAGGGACCCCACGCCCCCACATTCCATAGGGCATCTTTCCCCAGGAAGTGAGAGTGTGGCAGTTGGCCGGGGCAAGGAGCCGGCCATGACTCTGCCCCCCAGTCTGTAGACCCTTGTGCTGCCCTTGCTCCTCCAGCGGGGGCCCTCAAGTTTGTCCGTGCTTGTTCTGCCTCTGCAGCTGTTGAGATCAAGTGTGGCTTCAAGCAGGAGGCTAGCGTGGGCTCCCGAAACATTGCTCATTAAGTCAGAGCACGACTGAGAGAGCTCTACACACCTAGGTACGATGTGGTACTTTCTTGGTAGAAACTGATTATTATCAGTCACTACTGGATACAAATTTGGGCTTTTAGCATTTGGCCTTAAGAAGGAACTGTTAGCACATTTCATTTTCCAGATAGTGGTTGTGGGAAGCTCTGGGCGTGCCTCGGCACCGCACCCCCCCACCCCCGCCCCCCACCGTGTGAAGATTACTCTGGCTTCTAGGTCTAGCCACTTCCTCATTTGCATTTTAGCTCGGTTTGGCTCCTTTTATTTTCTTTTTTAAGTTTGTTTGTTTGTTTGTTTGTTTGTTTATTTATTTATTTATTTATTTATTTTTAGTAATCTGTACACCCAATGTGGGGATTTGAACCCATAACCCCAAGATCAAGAGTCTCGTGCTCTACCAGCCGAGACAGGCAGACTGTCCAGTGGGTTTGGTTTCTTTAGCGGTTCCAATCTTGGAATACCAGCCTGCAAATGATCACAGAGAAGGTGTCTCCTTAGAGCTTCCACGTAGCTTTCTAAACAGTATTCATTCAGTCTTCTGCCATCCATTCTTTTATTCAGAAAGCGGGTATTGAGTGTCAGGTACTAAAGTCACACAGTGAAAGAGGGTATGAGCTCCCTGTTCTCCTTCCACAAATGGAGGACTCTCTCTTCCTCCCCTGCCCTGTTCAGTTTTCCATCAAAAGTGGCCTCGATGTGTGGACCCAGATGCATAAGTCGGCCGTAGCTACTTGTCCCCAGTTGGTGTTTTCCTTTTCCACGTTCCTCTCCTACCTCTCCCCTGCCTCTGAAGCCTCCCAGTGAGGCCAAATTCACTCTAGACTCAGCCTCTAAAATGTCTACTTGCCCTCCATTAACACAGACTTGGGGCAGCGTGGGAGCCTCCGGCTTCTGCGCGGTGCCTGGTCCACACCAGCTCTGGGACCTTCCTTCCGCATGCCCACCCCCCCACCATCCTCATCCTGCTGTCTGTGTGACCATGCTTGGACTCTGTGCCTTGTGCCCACCCTGCAGGACTCGCTTACTACTTCCGACAACCCCCAGCCCTTCCCCTCACCCCATCCCCGCCCTGAGACGTTTTGTGTTCAGATGCAGTTGCCAGGCCCCCCACCTGGCAGGCAACTCCAGCCTGTCCTCTCCCCATCGTGGTGACTTCTAGGGCAGGAGGAGCTGGTGGCCCAGGACAAGACCCTGTGGGGCCTGAGGCGCTGGCTGGCCCAGCTCCACCCAGACAGAGCTTCGGGGCTGGCCACCCCCTGCCGGATGCCTGGGGTTGCTATGGCGACCCTCACCAGTTTCCCTGCATGGAGACCATCAGAAAATAACAGCGAAGTCTGTTTTATTCTGTGTCCCACCTGGGAGCCATTTAAGCCTCCCGACTCCTTTTGACACGTAATAATTTTTTTTTCACTTTTAAGATTATCCTGAAATCTCACTTCCTCCTCTTCCCCCTCACTTCTGTCCTCCGTGGCAGTCGCCGAGAGCCTCAGGTCTTCTGTCACATCCGTGCACATGCTGTGCCCATGCTTACGTGCCAGAGACACATCAAATTGGCCTCCCTGTGATTGTCACTTGACAGCAAATCCCCAGGGGCCAGGAGCTCTGTACCCCTTGGCCTCAGAAATCAAGGTCAGGGTCAGGATCAGGTGGGTCATCCTGTGATTAGAATTGCCATTTAATGTTCTCTCTGCAATAGCGATCAACTATGGTTGGACATAGAACCCAGCCTTAGAATGAGAATAGCTTAAACGTGGGTTCAAGTCTTGGTTCTCCCACTTTCCAGCCAGCTAGAGTTGGGGGGAGGGGTGCGTCTGGGGAATGGCCACATCTGTGGTTGCATGGCTGGCATTCTGGCTCTCCTGGCCCAAGTGTGTGGCCTGGCGCTAGGGACTGCCCTTCTGTGAGCCTCAGTTTTCCCCTCTATACAACAGGGCCAGTGGTGTGTCTGCTTCAGAAGGTTCATTGCACGTGAAGTGTCCAGCACGGTGCCTGGCACAGAGCAAGTGGTCCTTATGTGCTAGCTTTATGGCTAGCGTTAATATTGCAATTATTATCGTATCTGGGTGATCTCGGGGCTCAGTCTCGTCACCTGTAAAGTGGGGTTAATGGTGCTACTGGGAGCCCCAGCTGCCACCTGATACCAAAGTCCTCCCAGCTTCCCATCCCCTCCCCCATCTGCTGTCCATTGGCCCTGTGTTTCCTAGATATCCTAGGACAGAGAGGGAGGGAAGAAGGAAGCAAGGAAATAAATTGCTCCCTGTCTGTCCATCAGTTAGCAATGGTGGTGTCAGTTTTCATAAAGAAGGGGAATCTGCAAAGTAGTCAAAAAAATATTTCCTGTGTGACTCCAGCAGCCCAGCTGTTCCCTTTCAGGAAAAGTGCTGAAAGCTGAAAATAAAACCAAGGAACAATGATAGGAAAACATAAGGAAAGAAGGGTGGGGCACGGGGAGGGAAGGGCAAAGCAGACAGGGAAAAGACAGACATGGGGTGTGGCGGCACAGAGGACACCCAGGTTTTACCAGCCCCGTGCTAGGCTTGCAACATCTAGCATGCCTGCCCTTGACCCAGCGCCTGCTCTGAGCTGCACACTCGAACCCGGGTTCAAAGGCAGGGCTGACTAAAGAAGCCATCTGTGAGAGTTAACATTGGGTGCATTTGTGAGTCTTCCTGGCCCAATCTCAGGCCCCTGGGCCTTATAGAAGGCATCTCAGCAGTGGGTTAAACGCTGGCCTCAGCGCTGGGAGGGAGGCCTTGGAGAGGAATTTCCGGGCTCCCACTTGGCCTCTGGCATATACTGACGCTGACCCCACACTGGACAACTGTGGCCTCTTCGTGGGCCTTGTACGGACCCCACTCTGTCCAGCCTCTGCACCTTGTACCTTCTGTTCCTTTCTCCTAGAAAGTCTGTTCCCCTCTGCATGTCAGGACTTTACCAGTCCTAGAAGACTGCCTGCTCTAGGGAGACCCCTGGGATTCCCACCCCCCCAGGGTTCATCTCTCCTCCCTTCCTGCTCTGATGCCTACCCACCTTGTTCAGACCCTCTTGTAAGCTGGGCCTGCCTCCTCACTGGCCTGTGCTCTGGCAGATGGACCAGATCCCTTTCAGCTCTGGCTTTCTAGTGCCTTCTGCCAGGGGCAAGACAGCCTGGGGACCATTGCAGTGCCTGGTCTGAGAGCTTTTGGGGGCCTTGGGTTCTCAGCAGGCCATTCGCCTGTCCCTAGACTCCCACCCAGGGAGGCCACCAGGGAAAGTGTCCCCTGGCTTCAGAACCAACATCTATAAAATAGGCAGTTAGACTACACAAGTCCTAAGTCCCTTACCCTACACCCAACCAGCCGGGCGCCCTCCCTGCACCTCCACACTCTTCAGCTAGAATGTACCCAGAGGGCCAGTCCCAGTTTTGCCACTGACTTCTCTGTGACCTTGGGTGAGTCTCTGTGCCTCTCTGGGCCTCTGTTCTCTCACCTGTAAAGTGGAATGCTAACAGTGCTTTCTTCGTTTTGCTATTGGGAGTATGGAACAAGTTCATGTCTAGAGTATGGGAGGGCCCTGAGTAATGCTTAGGAAGTGTCAGGCATTTTTATTTTTCCCCAGGGTCTGTGGCTCCCTTTGGGGCCACGTTTAGAGGAACACACCCTCCATGGCCCATCAGCTAATCCTAGGCCAGGCACTTAAGGCTGTCAAAGTCCCTATCCATCTTGGGGGGCTTCTGGGGACAGGGCTGTCTGAGGCCCAGTGGAGGAAATCTTTCCTGCGGGGACTTCAGGCTGGTGGAAGGAGATGGGAGAGCAATCATGGCAGGCTCAGCATAGAGACGTCCACGCCAGGGACAGGCCCTTGAATCCTGCCCCGAACGCACGTTTCTGTTCTGTCACATCTGCTCCTGGGAGAGAGGGCTGGCTGGCCTCTGGACTGGCTCTCCTGCGTGTGGTTCCTGCCCTGCTCCACCCGCACACAGATCTGGGGGCTCAAAGAGGAGGGAAGGAAAGCTTAGCCCTCTTGAGGAATCGTGATCCACAGCCCATTCCTCTCACCCCTCTCCTCCTTCCCCATCCACACCCCCGGTTCTGCTCTCTTGGTTGCCATGACAGCAGGGCACTGGGGACAGAACCAGAGTGTGGCAGCATGTGTGCCCATGGTGGTTGGCCCCTCTGTTTCACACTGGGGTCCTCCTGCAAGCTGGTGTAGGGCGGGCTGGGGTGGGGGCTGGGTGTTTGGGTGGAGCCCCTTCAGGGCCGCAGACACTTCCCTGACAAGCAGCTAGAGCCATGCAGGAGCAGTTGGTGCCTTTACTGACTGTGGGGGCCATAGGTGTGTCTGCCCCTCTGCAGCTGAGGGTCCTCCCTGTCACACCCCCAGCAGCCTCTTGCCAAAGACCCTTCACCACCCTCTCATGCTGTTGTGCTTGCTTGAAGCTGGCTGGCTGGGTGGTGCTGTCTCACTTTACAGATGGGGAAACCGGAGGCCTGCTCATGCTCTCACTCCTTCACTGGCTCCCCTAGGCCATAGAGGTATCAGTGGGGGTTTTTTGGAATCTTCCTTTCCGGGGCTCTCTCTTCTTCCGCACCTGAGTAAGGCTGATAGTCTCCACGGCAAGGGGAGAAATGTCAGCAAGGCCTTTCACTCGGCTTCGCTTTATTCTTCAGTTCCCAAGGCTAACCTTTGGCTAAAGGAGGGGCCACCAGCCTTTCTAAAGTAGGTCCGGAGCCAGCTTTCCCGTGGGACCAGTAAGACACGCACCGGCACAAAGTGAGGGCCGGCGTGCAGCTGTGGGCTCACCGAGGTGGCAGCCCGGGGAATGTGGGGGGCCAGACTGCCTGGGGAGGGGAAGGCCAGCGTGGTGGGCCTGGATTTTCTCACGGTGCTTCCCACACTTCAGACATTATGGGCATTTCTCTTTAGCCAGGCTAGGTGCAGGAGCATGCCTCCCTTCCCCCAACCTCCAGCACGCTCACTGAATGTGAAGATATTCCTGCCGAGTTCACGGGTGGAGAGAGATGGGCTGATGACAAAAAATGAGGTGGTGAGAAGGAGCCAGACCTCCATTCCACCCCAACCTGCCCACCCCATTGTATGCCCTGGGGACACTGTCTGGCCCCAGCTTCCTGGGCTGTGACATGGGAAGTCTCTGCAAGCTGGGTGGCCAGGCTCCTTCCTTCCAGACCCCTCAGCCCCCTGATTTGGGGAGTGGGTGGGTGGTTTTCTCCACCCCGCTGTCTTTGTGGCTCCCGGGCAAGTGAGTTCCAGGGGTGTGTGCGGTGGGGAGGAGTGTCCGGGTATGTGCAAGGAGGTCAATGAGTCTGAGTCACGGGGAAGTTTCCTGAAGGCACACCTGGCCTCTGTCCCCACTGATGAGCCACCAGACACTGCAGGTGTTCATGGCTGGTTTTCGCGCCCCAGCAGGTGGTGTGAACACACTGCCTGAATGTCTATGTTGCAGTTTGAGAGTGTGGGGGCTCTCCCATTGTCTGCCTTCCAGATCTCTCCACCTCAGGCTGCCAGCCCTAGCCTCCGGTCACTCACCCCATGGCACATCTGACCCTGCATCTCTAGAACTGTCACCAAGGTCGGACCTGGCTGCTGGTTCTGGCTTCAGTAGGGTGAGTCACCTTACCTTTCCAAGCCTCCGTTTTGTCATCTGTGAGATGGGCAGAGCAGCACCTTCTACATGTGTTGCTGGAGGGACTGAGGGAGCCACTGCTGTGTCCACTGGCTGCAAGAATGGCCAGTGAGAAGCTGTCCAGGGCTCAGCCTGCTCTTGGCTCAGCCCTGCTCCAGAGCCCATTTCCTGGCCTCTCAGGGTGCATGGGCCAGCTTCTCTCTTGCCCTCCTGCTGTCATTCACACTTCTACTCATGTCAACCTCATTTCCTAGGAAACAGAAATGCCCCAAACAGGTGGGCCCTGAAGGAGCAGATAGATACTCAGGCCTGCCCCGGGGACCCCAGGAACTAGTGTACACCTCCCCACCACCAACCTGGCCTCCTGGGCTTCTAGGACAGCATGGGCAGAAAAGGGATAGAGAGGGAAGGCACTGCCCATATACAGACCCCAGTTGCTGCCCCAGGGTAGCTCGGAACCCTGAATGAGGCCTTGGGTCTTCTGTTTGCACTGATGAGCCTTGGAGAAGGGAGGGAGATACAGAAGAGTCCCGCTAAGGCCACCGAACCCTAGCACGTCATGTTTAACTGGGAGGCACACAGCACAGATGTCTAGCACAACACAGTGATATTTTGACAACAACCACAAAAATTGGACACACACACAAAGCAGACACCACTGTACCTACTAAACTCGTGATCTCAATGGCTTGTCCTCTAGAGGGCTAAGTGTATGCAGGGCCCAATTCCCAGGGCTCTGAAAGGATTAGCTCAGTAATTCCTCACCACTCTTTGGAGCAGGTGAAGGGGCTTGCCCAAGTGCCTTAACCAGAGGAGTCCATATTCCAGAAGATTCTCCCACGTATCACACTCACTCATTTCCGTTTGCAGATATCCCCCCCACCCAGCCCCATACTAGAGGGAGATGAAGTGGGAGGGCCAAAACCTTGCCTGGGGGTGGCACCAAGCTCTCAGGAAGGACACTGTCCCCTAAGTCTCTGCCTGAGATTTTCCCTTGGCCTGCTGCCTCAGGGCCAGCGCTGTGACTCCTCACGGGGTACAAACCTTAGACCATGGAGCTTGGGGGAGCCACCTTCAGGACTTGCCCTCCCTGCTCCTTGTGCTGTGACTGGCAGGGTGGCATGTCCAAGAACAGCAGGAAAGACAATGTAGGCCACACAGCCAGAGGAGGCCCCAAAGGAGCCCTGGGGACCTGAGGGTCCTGGGCTTTCCTCTTTGCATACCTTCCACACGCCTCCATGAGCCTCTCACCCCTCCATGTAACCTCACCACTGCTGAGAGTTCCGTCAGCCCTTACTAAGATGTGACCCAATTAAGGGGGGACAGAGGGCCCTTCCTGCCTTTGAGGTTGTCCTATGCCCAGAATTATGGTTCTTCCCTGAACCCCCAGAAAGCCCTGTTCTCCCACCGGATCCAGGGCAGGCAGCCTTCCTGCTCCCCATTCCTTCTCAGCTTCCAGCACCATCCAGAGGGCCTGGTCAGGGCCACTTGTTACCCAGTCCAGGGGTCTAGCTTGCCTTATCTCCCTGGCCCTCTGAGTGAAGGAAAGTAAGTTGAAGAGATGGAAGGAGAGAGGGAGACAGGAAGAGATAGACCCTCAAGGGGTCAGAGAAGGGCTGATGCTGAATTTTGGGGGCCATGAGGGGCCATGGCCTGACCTGACCAGTTCATCCCCCAAACCCGGTCTCCTGCTTGGGTCTTTGTAGCAGCCAGTAGTCTTGTCCCTGCACCTTCTGCACGCTCCCCCCACCCCGTACCCTGCAGCCATTCAGTTTGGTGTAGTCTTGGAAACCGGAAACCTGACAGACATGTTCCAGCTGCCCCACATATGACCTATGTAATCCTGGGCAAGTGGTGTCCCCTCTCAGAGGAGGGAGGTATCCTTAGGGCTCCGAGTGAGCACCCAGTCCCAAGAACAGCCTTCTGAGACGCCTCCATCCCTCACTGCCCAGGCCATCTGCCGACCACCGCAGGCACCCGCCCCAGCTGCCCCCTACCCCGCTGGGCAGGTGATGGGCAGGCAGGTGCCAAGGACTGGGAACTCTTGGGCAGGAAGAGAGCTCCTAGGAATGCCACACCAAGGTGGCTGTCAGAGCACTTGTCCCAGTTGTCACAACATGACACCGAGCACGGGGCGTGAGAATCTCCCCACCTCCTCCTGGGATGGAGTCCAGCTGCTGTGGGGAGAAGCAGGAGGCTGAAGCTCTGGGATCCAGCAGTGACCTGTGTGGCCTCTCCATCCATGTGCAGGACAGGCTGCCGTGGGACAGACCGAGGCTGCCTAAGAGAAGATAAGAGGTGCAGAGAGGACCCCCAGAGGAGAGGCCCAGCCCAAAGTGCAGTGCTTAAGAACTTCCAGGATTCCCATCTTTCCTCTGGGAGAAGAAAACCACTTCCAGAACTTAGGTATCAGTGGGGGATATTTCAGGACTGGAGAGAGGAGCCTGTTGGCCACCCAAACCTGGGTGATGTGCCCAGCCCTGCTCCCTGTGTAGCCTCCAGCAGGTTGTGGGTGAGCTGGCTGCCTGTTTAGGGAAAGGGGTGCCTTCCGAGGCCTGGACTGCCTCCCCTTTGCCCTGTGTGGCCTTTGGCAGAGCTGAACACACCAGGGGTGCCTAAGTGCCCAAATCGGGCAGCCCGGTTCCTCGTCCCTGAAGGAAGTATCCCAGAGACCGAAGATCCTCAGCCTGAGAGACAGTGGGGTGCCAAGCTCTTCATCACCAAGGACCCCAAATGCCGGTGTTTCCCTCCATCCTGTCTTTCCCTCCCCATGCCCGGTGAGGCCTCTCTCTGTTGGCAGCCCTACCTCTGCCTTCCTCCTCTGCTCCCCGGTGGGTGGGGACACCCCGTGTTTGGTGGAGCCTGGGGTGGACCAAGCCCTGGCAGCTGGACACCTTCCCCCCTCCTCAGCTTTCTCTCCTTTCTACTAACATCCTGGACGCCAGCCTTAATGGAGCGGAAAGAGAGCCCAACAGAAGGAAGCCTCATTAAGCCTGATCTAATTAGGAGCTCCTATGAGATTGGGGGGCTGGGGAAGTGCCTTATGCATCAGGAATATCACACCACAAACTCCCGGGACCCTCCTAATCTCCCAGGTAGGCACGACTATCCCCAGGTGGCATGAACGGAGAGCAGCTCAGAGAGGGTAGGTGACTTGCTCAAGGTCACAAGCAGCAAGTGACTTCCCTGGGATGTGCACCATGTGTCTCTGGGTCCAGCCCCCAGTTCTCCACAGCACTGGCCTCGCACATCAGGCCGGGCAGGCCCCAGAGCTCTTCAGGCTCCTGTAACGCCCTCCATGCGGGTTTATCCGGCCTCTGCGTGCCCACCACAGTGAGGGAGAGCTCGCGGGTCCGGTTCTGGCTCTTTCCATCTGTGGACCTCCTCGGTACCGCCTGACTCCCCAGGAGGGTCTGGGTGGGGAGGAGGTGGGGACCCGGGCCAGCCAGCCTCTCAGGCCCTCTCTACCCTACCCTCATCCATATTCCTCTGGAAGCAGGCGGGATGCTAGGGAGCCCCTGCCTGGCGGCCAGCCGCCCCTTTGTTAGTCTTAGCTAACAAGCTGTTTATGGGTGCGACATGACACCTGCTTCCTTTTTTATAACTTCAATAATTTATGGGCATATTAGTGGCCAGGCGGCCGCCCTGGGTCCCAGCCAGACGGGACAGGGCGATGCAGCCGGGTGCCTCTGCCGATGTTTACTCTCTCCCACCATCAATTATTAAGGAGCTAGCCTTCATTTTTGCACATAATTACATGCACTGTGATAGTTTGAACTCCCCTGCTCTTAGTCCCTCTGGAGCAGGGCCCGGCCTGCCCTACAGGGCTGAGCCTATGCAGGGGTCCAGCTGTCTGTCCTCACCATCCAGGGGTCAGGCCTCTGCACCTGCTGTTCTCTCTGCTCAGACACCATCCCCCACACTCCATTGGTTGACTCCTACTTAGCCTCTGGATTTCCACCTCCCAGAGATCCATCCTGACTCCTGTGCGTGAGTCTTCCCATGCTCTCCTCGTCTCTAAGCATCGCAGTCCATTAAGTCTTGCACACTAGACTGTGGGCTCTTTGGGGCCCAGAGAAAGCTGTATCGAATATTTGTTGAGTGAAGGAATGAATGGATGGATGGATGGATCCCCCACCTCCCTCGCCACCAGTGAGCCCACTGAATCACCTGCCCCTTCCCCTCCAGGAAACCCGTCTTGGTTGCTCCCACCACGCACCTCCTTCTCCCCAAAACTCCTCCAAATTCTTCTTGGCTGGGTTGGAATCCCCAAAGGACAGCAAAGCCTGGACCCTCTGTCTGTGCTCCCAGCACCAGACAGAGGGCAGGTCAGAATGGAGGGAGGGCCAGTTATGATAATCTCAGCTCTGCTGTGTAACCTGGGGAGGCTGCTGGTCATTTCTTCATTGACCATATTGATCATGGAAGGGGGCGCATAGAGATGACAACTGTCCCTACTTTGCTGGGTGGGGTTGAGGCTTATGTGACATGGTTTATAAAAGCACCGAATGCAAGGCCAAATGTGTCATAGGTGCACAAACAATACTCCTTAACTTCAACCATCGTCTGTCTGGGAAATGAGTCAATGAATTGAACTGAATCGTGTTGAATTGAATCCTCTTAGTCACACCTTCTCTTGTTCACACCTCCTTGTGTGGCCTCAGGTTGGCTCATGGGAGCCCTACAAATATTCCAGAAGGATGAATCAAGACTCCCGGCATCTCAGTCCACACCTAGGAAGGGGGAAGATGACCAGTCCCTCCCATGCTACCGAAGAATAGAATGAGGTCGGGGAGGTATTGTGGCTCCGCCGAGGATGTGGCAGAGTGAGGAACCTAGCCTTGGCCTGCCACTGGGCTTGAAGGTCCAGGAAGTTCTCCCTGGAAACCCTGTGCCTCAAAGTCCTCCTCTATAAGAAGAAAGAATAATAGAATAGACCCATGGGATTGTTGAGAGGACAAAATGTGTTGCTTAGAACCGTGGAGCCTACTCACAGTGAGCCCCTCAGAGTGTGGGGTTCCGGGTAGGCCTGCCTCTAACTCTTCCCTTTTCACTCTGTCCAGTGGGAGCACTCCCCTGGAATCGGTACTGGTCATTCTTATGCATGTTTTTAGACTTTGCCTGTATATGTAGGTATCCATGCACAATTTATAAGGTTTGGGGCTTGCTTTTAGACTTATATTGGTGGTACCATCTTATATGTAGCTTTGGTTCTTTTTTCTCCCTCGACCTTGTGTTTGTGGGATCACCCAGCTGATGCGTGGAGCTCCAGCATGTCCCTCTTTAGGGCTGTGTGATCATGCACTCTGTGTTTATACACCGTTCTGGTGATGGGCATGCAGGGTGTCTCCAGTTCCTCACTAGAACAAACGTTTTCCTGCCAAGTTGCTATGCTGTTTCTCACCCTGACCAGCAGCAGGTACCTGGCCCGCATTATCTCAGCCACGCTGGGAGAAAGACGTTTTTTGCCCATCTCACAGATGGAGTATGTATGAGTTAGTTATCTATGGCTGCATAACAAATCACCCTGAAACTTAGTGGCTTGAAAAGACAAATTTGTGTTATCTTACAGGTTCTGTAAGTGAAGCTTAGCGTGAGGCGTCCGGCTCCAGGTCTCTCACAAGCCTACCGTCGGGTGTCAGCCAGAGCCTCAGGCATCTCAAGGCTTGGATTGGGTAGGGTCTGGGTCCATGTTTACTCCTGTGGGTATTGGCAAGTGTCAGGGCCTCGCGGGGTGCTGGTTAGACATCAGTTCCCTTCCATGTGGGCTTCTCAACAGGGTGGCTAATAATAATACTGCATCTGCTATGTGTCATAGTGAACAAGCAAGTGATGGAGAGAGAGTCCCCAAGATGAAAGCTCGTCTCTGATAGCCTATCGGATTCTCTCTGTTAGAAGTGATTCCATTAGCCTGGCCCACGCTCAAGGGGAGGGGATTGCATGCAGTGGGGGAGATGCCAGAAAGTAGGGACCCATTGGGAGTCGTCTTCGGGAGCTGCCTATCCCAGGGCAACTGAGGCTCAGAGACTTTCTCAGGGTCACACAGCGCTTAGAGATAGAGCCAGAACTGGAACTCAGGACTGCTCAGCAATAAGGCTAGACACCTTCCGAGCCGCCACCCTCTGCCTTTGACTTAATAACAGGTTCCGACTTAAGTTAATAAACAAGACTGCTGCACAACGGAACTCAAGACAAGCGCTTAATGAATGGATTTGCTAATAGTGCTGCCTGTTTGCACACATTAGCTCAAGTGCCCCCTGACATGATCCATGGGGACAGCCAAGCCCAGGCTCTCAGGAGAAGCTGCTCTGCCAAGCCTGGAGCCCAGATCCCCAAAGAGCCAGGGAGTGGTCCCTTTTTACAAACTGCCTTTTATATTTGCTTCTTTGTTTTTGCTTTCAGTTTAATCATTTGGGTGTTTTTGTGGTTTTGGAGGGTCGTTTTTAGTGGAATGCACACTTCTTAGGTCTTAACTGCAAGGTCAGGAACATCAGGAGGGACTTTGGGGTGGGCAGGGCTGACGAGCCCCTTTACAGGCCCCAGACAGATTCCCTGCCTCTCATCTCTTATGGATGCAGGAACCAGGCACCCAACCCAGCAGGACTGTGTGGCTGGGCTGAGTAAGGGCTCCTGCCCTGGGTCCTCCAGGAGCCTTTTGGTTCCCCCCAGTTCTCAGTGCGACTCCAAGTAGTGGAGGCTGCTGCCTACGTTGCTGCTAGTTAAGGGAATGTCACGGATGCTGGAACATTTCCAGTGGAGGCGTGGGTGACCAAGGCCCCAAGATAAGGGGAAGTGAGAGTTGAGGACTTAAGTGTCCCTGCCCCCATGGCCTGGGCCCCCCTCCTCTCGGGGAAACCTACTGGTCCTTCCTGATTAGTGGATTTCAGTTGAGTTTAATTTGCACACATCAGCTGCTCTGGAATCAGGGCTGTGGGCTCTGCAGAAACCAGAGGAGACACAAGATCAATCCCTGCCTTCAGGGTGTTCCTGATTCTCAAAGAACTTAGTCGAGGCTTCTCCTATTGGGAACGCTGAAAAGAACCTTAGAGTCAACCCCTGTCTTCACAGAGGAAGGGCTAGGGGTGGGGGGCAGGGAACAGAGAACAACCATAACAGTATAATAACCATTTATCAAGTACCTACTGTGTGCCCGCATTTATCAAGCACCTATTGTGTGCCAGGCCCAGCATCAAGTATTGGATATATATATATATATTTTTTTAAGTCATGAGATCCTCACATCATCCCCCATGAAACAGGTTCTACTTTTATTCCATCTTCCAAAGGAGGACACTGAGGCCCAGAGAGGTAACCAAGGATACAGAGTAGGAGACTGAGGTGCTCAGAGTAGGCTTCTGGAAAGAGGGGGCCACACAGAGCCCTGAATTGAAAGGGAAGAGGGGAAGGGTGGGAGAAAATGGATTGAGAGTCTGAGAAAGCTGTCAGTGACAAGACATGCCTGAGCTGGGGGATCACCAGGTAAGAGGACACCCTAAGGAAGTGGTGGTGGCTTTCTGCGCCTCTGCCCTTGGAGTCTTGGCCTCAGCTTTGGCCACAGTGTTGTCCCTCCACATTGATCAGCATATCTCCACATGTGCTATGTGCAGGGTTCCTTTGAGCTGAGAGCCCCAGTGTCCTTCCCTGGGCCGGCTGCCCCATGTAGGACATGGAGGCCAGGAGCTGGGGTGCACATGGATGAGTGTCTTTTTCCTTATAGGTTCCTGGGCCTGACCCTCTTTAACAAGCCTTACTGGGACCCTGGCATCCCCAGGTCCCTTCTGGCTCAAGGAGGGGCTTCCGAGGGGGCAAGAAGGTCCTAACCCTGGCCACAGCTCCAGGCCCACCTCTTACAGGGACTTCTCTGCCAGCTCCTTCAGAAGCCCCCCATATCCTGCCCCCCTCCACAGCTGCACCAGTGCAGGGCCCTGACCTATGGATTTTCTGCCACGTGCTGATCCACTTCACTCCAGCCTGTGTCTTTCCGACTTCATTATACCCGCAGCCCAGCAGCCCCAGCATAGAGGGCTGCCGTAGCCAGAGGTGAGTATGGGGCTTCTGCTGCTCCTGGAGGCTGCAATGCCCCCAGCTCCCAGGCTTCAGCTTCCTAGGAACTCAGAAGCCTTGAAGGAGCCCCCTCTTGGCTATCTAGGTGGGGGCGCACTCCCCATCCCAACCAAGCCCTTATTGCTTGGCTGGGGCAATTTCCCCAGGGAGGGGCGGCGGCCCCTCAAGGTCACACAGCAAGTTATTCAGAGCACTCAGAATCAAATTTGCAGTATCAGTTGGAACATGGGGTCCACCAGCTCCACAGGGACCTCCTGCTGGATCCTGGCTCCAACCTGTTCCCCACCCCTGCTCCACGCCCCATGTGGCCTGCCCAGCACCCCCCCACCTCCACAGCGCCCCCCGCCACCTCCCTAGACCCTGGTCTCCGTTTTTCTTGCTAATTAGAGGTCTCAGCCATGACCCCAATGTCCCAGCCATTTTAGAGCTGTCATTAATTTCAAGTGGCTTCAGAAATAATCATCTGCGGGCTGCTGGGCTGGAAGCAGGCACAGAGCAGGAACATGGGTAGCCCTGCGTGTGCCACCCATTCCTTCCTGGGCCCCGGGGGCCCTGGCCCCTCTTCCTGCACCCTCAGCCGCCCAGAGTTGGGGGGAGCGCAGGGCTTGGGCTGGGACATCAGACGCACTGAGCTTCAAAGTCCAGCTCTGCCTCTTACACAGTGAACTTGGACAAGATACCAGCTCTCCCCAGAGCCTCAGTTTTTCATCTGTGCGGTAGGAGAGCGCCAGCCTCTCTGCTTTGCTGTTCTCAGGCCACTGCAGGCTGGCTGCTGCTTCGGGCCATCAGCTCCTGCTTTATTGGGACTTGCTAAGTTTTCTTTCTGAAGCCAGGATCTGCTATGTGCCCTCCAGTGAGACAGGTGGGTTGAGGCCTGCTCTTGGGAGCTCCTAGTCTGAGGACAGAGATAGAGGAGACTGGGGCCTTGCTTCTAAGGCCATTTTAGTATGGGGAGGGAAGACAGGAAGAGAATGGCCTTAGTTTGCTCTTGAAGCACCCGTGGAAACCGGGCAGAGGACACACCAGGCAGGTGGACCAGCAAGGACTGAGGCTTCAAAGTGTGGGTGAACATTCTTCAGCTGTAGCTCAAGCGTACAATCCCCTGGTTGTGTCATTCAAGCCTTGGGCCAGGCCCCTCCAAGGTTTCACATTCTCCATGGCTCTGGGATCCCTGAGAGGGCTCTGCTGGGGCCCACCCCACCAGCCGGAGCCGAGAGATGCCCGTTTCATAGCTCATGCAGAGACATCTGACTGGGGAGGACACAGTGACAGGCCTCCTCACCCTTTTATGGGGTCTTGGAGTAACAAGGCCAACACTCTCACCAGGTCCAGGCTGGACCCTCAAAAAGGACTTTTCTCCAAATTCTTCCCCCAACTCCTCCCCAACCCCATTGTTTCCATTGGCGAAGTAAGATAAGGGAGTCATTTCTTCTGGAGAGACAGGCAAGGAGGAACGGCCTGGATACTGTATAATGGAGAAATAAGGATGCGGGGCAGTTCCTCCCAGACAGAGCTCTTTGGTCATCCCTGCTGCCTCAAGGCGCGAAGAGATAATTGTGGGCCCCAGAAGGCCCCAGCCCCCGGCGCCGCCGACTTCCTTAGCCAGCATCTGGGGTTTGGCAGTGGGCTCTCCCCCATTTCTCCTTCGAGATCACTGAGGCTGGGAGCAGGTGAGTCGGGGGCGGAGATGCCGTGGCCGCGCGGTGCCTGCGTCAGTCGCCGCACCAGGAATAGCCCCCGCCCCCGCTCCCGCCCCCCAGCGGGTCTGCGCGCCCGCCGGGCGCCTGGCGGAGCCTTTACGCAGGAGCTGGAGAGCGTCTATTCCTGTCGGGCTGGTGGGAGGAGGCGGCGCGGGAGGGCGGGAGCTCACGGGTAACTCACCAGCAGCCGGGGTGGGGGAGCTGGGGAGTCTGGGAAGGGGGTCCAGGCAGCAGAGAGTTGAGGGACCAGGGAACCGCCTGCGCTGGGCTCTTGAAAGGGACGAGGACACCTGTGCCGCCTCCCCTCTTCCCCGCCCACCTGTAAGTCCCTCTGCCAAGCCTGCCCCCTACTGGTTTACTCAGCCCCGGAAGCCGATTCAAATTCCCATTCCAGGCTTTAGGTGCTGTGTGACCACGGGCAAGCCATGTAATCTCTCTGAGCCTCGGGTTCCTTCTCTCCGTCACGGGAGAACAACAGCGCCTCCTCGGAGGTTTGTTGGAGGATGAAGGTAGAGTGCACAGCAACAGCATCCGCACCTGCTGGGAGGGGCTCCAGCTAGGCCTAGGATAAGGATGGACACAGGGAACGGTTTTTCAGGCAGGACTGTCCAGACCAGTGGTGTGGCAGCGAGACAGCGAAGTACCCAGAATCTGTTTCGCTGGAGCAGAGGGTCTGTGCAACTCTTCGGGCTGTGTGTGTGAGACTGAACAGTGGAGATGGGAGATGGTGTTGGGGGTCTGGGGAGACTGGTGGCCCCACCATGCCAGGCAGGTATCTGCAATGAATGTCAGGCAGGCTCTGTTGGGCAGGGGCGGGGGCGGTCGGGGGTGGGAGTAGGATCCCGGGGTTTGTCTCCGAGACCGAGGGACCTTGGGCCAGTCTCCTCTTCCCCAGCCTCAGCTTCCTTCTTTGCCTGCCAGAGCCCCTACGCCTGTGGGCTCCCGGTGGCAGGGGGCTAATGTGCTAATGGGATGCGCTCTCAATAGTGGGGAAGGGTTGGACGTGCCAGGTGGTGTCAGCACTGATGCTTGTTCTAATCATACTAACTTAGTGTTAAAGGGCATCTGGCTTACAGGAGATGAAGGGACGTAGAAGGAGATGAGATGGTAAGGGCGGTAGTCCATTCTGCACCCTAAGACACCCCGGCCAGTGGATCCACTGCATCAGCTGATTAAGGAAGATCAGAGAGATCGCTTTCTCTAGGCCCATCTAAGTGCGTGGCTCTAGCCCAGGATCCTCTGGATCCCTGGTATCGAAGTGAGGGACAGCCATGCCCAGACTGAGACTCTGCACTGCCCTCTGCTGGTGTGTGGGTGCCGTGCCCGCGGCCAGAGCCGGCCGTAGCGGCCTGCTGCCCTCTGCTGGACGGGAAGCCGGGTTGGGCGGGGACCCGGGCTGCAAAGGGCGGGGCAAGACCCCGCTTAGGGTAAAGCCGCGGAACTGGCGAGGCTTCCTCTTTACACCCCGCCCCCAGCTTCCCTCTCTACCTGCCTGGCCCCAATGCCGCCAGGGCGTGGGCCCTACGGAGATTTGCGTACATTTGGAGAAGAGGGACAGGACAGAGGCTCCGGGCCTTACCCTTCCCACGCCGTCCTCCAAACAACCCTGGCTGGGTGGGGAGCCTTGCCCTGTCACGTGCGTGTGTCCGTCCACAGGGCAGTGTGCAGTATCCCTGGTTAACACGTGTGAACACATTCATGTGCACACGCATGTGGCCACACAAGAGGGTGCGTGCCCACTCAGAGAGGACCGTAGCCCGGACTCCCCTGGGTCGGGCTGGCCCGGGATTCGCCCGGAGCCCAGGACTCGGAGGGGCGCGGCCGGTGCGGGCCTGGCGCTCCCCGGCGCCGGCAAGAGCCTGGCGCGCCCCTCGCCTGCGTCCCCCACTGCCAGTTTCACTGCCCCATCGGTGCAGGGCAGTGGTTGGGGCGCTCTTCGCTCTCCGCCCCCTCGGCTGGAAGAAAACGAGCCCCCTGCCTCACCTCCCCCCCTCCTTGGTTTTGCGGCCGCGCCTTCTCCTCCCCCGCCCGGCACCCGCCGCTCCTCGCTCCCTCCCTCCCTCCCTCGGTCCCTCCTCCCTCTCCGGCTCACTCCTCGCTCCTCGCTCCTCGCTTCTCGCGCTCCCTCCCCGCGCCGCGGCAGAGCGCGGAGCCCGGGCGGCAGTCGGTGCGGGAGCCGGAGCGGGCGACCGGCGACAGCGCAGGCGGCAGCGGCGGCGGCGGGTCCCGGCCCCGGCCCCGGGAGCGCGCGGAGTCCCCACCCGCGCCGCTCCGGCCCCTCTCCCGCCGCGGGGCTCCGAGCAGCATGCGGGGCCGCTGCCTGCCGGCCTCAGCCCTGGCCCCGGCCCCGCTGCGGAGCGCGCCCGGCCTCGACCCCGGCCCCAGCGGCAGAGGCGGTGGCGGCGGCGGCGGCGGCTCCAGGGCGGCCCGAGGCGCAGAACCAGGCTCGCCGAGCCCGCGTCGCACGTCCTGAGCGCGCCCGCCCCTCCGCCCGCCGGGGCCGCGGCCTCCCGCCTTCCCACTCCCGCGCCCTTGCCCCAGCCCCGGCCCCGGCTCGGCTCCCACCTGCGTGGGGCAGACAGACGGACAGACAGCCCCGCGAGGGCGCGCGGACTGCCGGGCGGAGGTGTCGAACGGGGAGGAGGAGACGGAGGAGGGGGCTGGGCAGGGGCTGAAGCCCGGCGGGGGAGACATGCGATTGGTGACCGAGCCGAGCGGACGGACGGTGCGCCCGAGATGCAGGTGAGCTCGGCGGCCGAGGCCCATCCCCGAGCGGGCAGCCCCGCGGCGAGCTCCCGTGAGGGCCGCCGTTGGCCTGGCTGCGCCCTCCTGGGGCTGCGGGGCACCCCGGCGCCACCCAGATTTCCCTTTGGGGGCGCAGATCTGACCCTCTTCAAGCCTCAGAAATGAAGATTCTTTCTTTCCCGTTCCTCCCACCCCACCAAATTCCAGGTTGGCTAGCTGGGACGGGTAGCTGTGGAGGAGCACCTGCTAGGGTCCCAGTCTTGCTGCCCCCCCCACCCGTGTCCCCTCCTGTTCTGAGCACTATTCATCCTGGAGGGTAAGCCTCTTGCTCAGCGGGTGGCTGCACCTCTCCACAGATCCCAGATCCCCCCCAAGCAGCCCTGGCCAGCAGCAGGCACCAGCCAGCTGGTGGATGCCGGTTTGGGACCAGTTTTCTCCACAGCCTCCAGCCTGGGCAGCAGCTCCCTCCCCTAACAGGGAGCAGCCCCTTTCCTGCTCCGGCCCAGCAAGAGGGAGGAAAAGGGAAATGGGGGTGGGGAGAGTGCAGAGGAGGGAGTTGGGGCTATGGAGGACTCTGGAACCTTTTAGGGGCCTCCCTTTGTCTGTCTTCAGCTTGGGTTTCTCACCTCCTCCTGCCCCACTTTTCATTCTTAGGCAGCCGGTGGGAGGTGGGAACCAGCTGAGAAAAGGGAGGTGAGGAGGGAGCGTCCTGTTCTCCCTCCCCACCCTCTGTGAGGTGGCTGAGCACCACCCCGCCCCAAACGTGTCCCTCCAGGTGGCTTCCACTTTGGGGAGGGGTGGGGCCAAGTCCGGTGGGCTCTCCCCTCTCTGTTCCTACCCTGAGTCTCAGCCCAGTCCCTTGCAGCCCTGGTTTTGCTGGAGGCATCCCCTTTGTTCTCTGAGGTCCTGGCTTCAGGGTGGGGGAGAAGGGGCATGTGGGAGGTGCCCTGGGAGTGCAGGAAGGCCCTGAGATGGGGATCAGTCCCATCTGGATGAGCCCCTTCCTGTCCAACCCAGTCCACCTTCTGTCCTCCTCTGCTTGGCTTGGGCAGCCTGAGGGTGCTATGTCCAGCCTGGCTCAGAGCTCTGGGCTCAGCCCTGCCAACAGCTCTTACACTGGTGCCTCCCATGCCTGGGGAACTGTGAGCCTGAGGCCCCCAGGCTTTGCAGCTTTGCTGCCTGGGGCTTCCCCACATCCGGCAAGGAGCATGGGTGAGGGAAGAGAGGGTCACCAGTTCCCAGACCCTTTGTCCTTGTGTGGGACCTGGTCTGCTGGGACAGCTTGCCTGCTTTTCCCCCATGGCCTGAGGCAGGAGGGAGAGGATAACGCGACAGAGGGGTGAGGCCAAGAACTCCCTGGAACCCAGGTAGGGACTCCTGGCAGCACCCGGATGCCCCTATGAGAGGGGGGCTTAGCAAAGGGGAGGGCAGGCCCCCTGTGACGGTGCTTGCTGCCTCTGTCCCGTCCCCCTGCCAATTTAATTGTGAGATGGGCCTTGGATAGGGCTTGGTCAGGGCTGCAATGCCCCCCAGGGCCTGGAGTTAAAGAAGGTCCTCATTCCAGGGGCCAGATTTTGGGGGATAGGTGTGTGTTCAAAACCCAAGAATCTTGGCTTGTGGGCAGAGGGCCCTGTGTGCCTGGAGAGACTACTCTGCCCCTTGCGGTAGTCCTCTTTGATTCTAGTGGCCAGTGCTCCCTCCCCTGCCTCTGAGCACCCACATTGCCCTTTACTAGTTACTGTTCTCTAAAACTCAGAATTTCAGACACACACACACACAACCAAAAAAACAAACAAAAAAGACCCCAAATCCTCTCGTGTGTGTGTGGGGGGGGGGGGGGGTCTTTGTTCAGCATAAAGCCAGACAGGTAGCAGGGATGGCTCATCTGGTCCTGTCTCCTGGTGCCTCTTGGAGCAAACAGCTGGAGGATCACAATGGGGCCGAGAGTGCATTCCTTTGGAGAAGGGAGGCACCGTAGTGATTTAAACAGGGTCCCATGGAGGAATGAGGCACTGTGTCAGCTGGTCCTGTGGGGCTCATGAAAGGCCAGGGAGGGGAGGAGGCAGACAATGGTGATTTCAAAGTCAGAGCCTTAGCTTGCTAGTCAGGGTCTTTTGGTCCTGCTGTCCTCCGTGTGGCACTCAGAGGACAGATGGAGCCTTCCAGACGCAGGGTCTCCTGTCTGTTTTGCCCTGGACTATGCCCTTTTGGGGCTCCCATGGATTGCCTTGAATGTTCAACCCTGGGCAGTCATATACCCACCCACTGAGCTCCCCTGCTTGGCCCTCAGGATAGGGAAGACACTGGGAGGTACCAGGGAGCATCTATTGGCTGGTGGCAAGGACTGCTTGGAAGGGACACGAAGTCCTCTACCTGTATGGATAGACAGAGCTAGGTGATGTCAAGGGTGCCCAGGCAGTACACTTAGTAGCCCACCCGAACTCAGAGAAGGGTGGGACTTATTTGGGGGAGGTTGCGGTCGCCAGAGGTCCTCCAGAAAGAGAGAGACGAGTAGGTCCTGAGGTGGTAGCAGACTTTGCAGACACATAGAAAACCGGGGATTCCAGAATTGGGAGGGTTCTTTGTAGAAAGAGTGTGGTAAGGCAAGTTCATTTCCAAATGCATCTGAGGCATTCTTGATACTGACCTTTGTTTATGTGTTGAATGAATGAATGAATGAATGAATGAATGAATGTATGTCCTTGGGTGCTGTGGGTCCAGGAGAGCCGTGCTGACGACAGTCTTCTCCTCATGTGTACTTGGTTCATTTGATGTCACTTTATAGTGAACTTGTTGAGCGTGGACCCTGGAGCCAGATGCCAGGTTTCAGACCTCAGCTCCACCTCTGCTGAATTTCTTAATCTCACCAGGCCTCAGTTTTCTTATCCATAAAGTAAGGCTAGCAAGGGTATTTACCTCTAGGGCCAGCAGGAGGATTAAGTATGCTAATATATGCAAAGCATTTAGAACAGTGCTTAGTACACAGTAAGCTCTCAAGAAATGCTAGCTATTCATAATTTATATCGGTGATGTGTTCTCAGTCTTTTCCCTGTAACTGGTACGGAGATTTGATGTTATAGCTGAGAAAAGGGAGAGAGCCAGAGAGGTGGAATGACTTGCCCCAAGTCCCCAGCTGATAAGCTTGATCTAGAATGCCTTCTGCCTGACCCCTGGGGCTCAGGGCTCACTCATCTGGGCATGACCTGGTAACTGATTAATGTATTTAGCATTAGGGATAATAAAAGTGTTACAAATACAACAATGCTACTTCCTAAGCTGAACACTAGGGCTCTAACAATCGTGTCCATCTTCCACGGGCTTCCTCACTTGATTCCTTGGTCTCTTTCTCTGAGGCAGCCACTCTCCTAATTACCTAGTTAGCATTCCCTTGCCTTTTTATTTTATTTTATTTATTTTTTTAAAGATTTATTTATTTATTTATTCATTTGACAGAGATCACAAGTAGGCAGAGAGGCAGGCAGAGAGAGAAAGGAGGAAGCAGGCTCCCTGCTGAGCAGAGAGCCCGATGAGGGGCTCCATCCCAGGATCCTGGGATCATGACCTGAGCTGAAGTCAGAGGCTTTAACCCACTGAGCCACCCAGGCGCCCCTCCCTTGCCTTTTTAAAGCCATGTATTTTAGTATATGGAAATTGTTCAGTTTGGGTTACCTTTGAACTTTGAAAAAGAGCCTGAAACCGGATACAGCCATCTGGAATTTGCTTCCCCCCCCCTCAACTTCATATTCCTAAGCTTCGTTTATATTGTTGCAAATAATGGTAGATGTAGTTCATTTGTTTGCCCTGGTGTGTAACGTGCTGCCATTTGAACCTACTGCCACGGATTTATCGTTCTTCTCTGTGGGTCATTCCCCTTCTGGTTCTCACAGACAATGCTGCCGGGAGCCACCTTGTCCGGTCTCGTGAGCACGCAGAGGGTCTCTGGAGCACACGGCTGGGAGCGGAATTGCTGGGCCGTAGGGCGTGGGCATATTCAGCTGTCCTCGAAAACGTGGTGAAGTGTCTTCCAGATTAGTTGGACCACTTATGCCCTGCAGTTGGAGAACAGTGTCCGCAGTGCTCCCCACCCTCGCCAGCGCTCGGTGTGGTCAGCCATCTTGGTTTTTACCAATTGGTTGAGAGTAAAACGGTGTTATGTTATGGTCTTACTGTGTATTTCCAGAATTCAGGGTTTCTGATGTAGGAAATGGGGCCGAGATGGCCTGTAGCCAATGTGTAACAGGTGCTTAGGGAGCGATTGTCCCCTTTGTCCCTCAGAGTTCCCCAGTTAGTGGGGCTGCTGTCTCTATAAGCTCTGAGCTCAGGGATGGGTAAGGGCACTCAGAAGGACTCCCCAGGGAAGGGGGTATAAAGGAGGAGCAAAGAGAGCTTAAGTCTTGCACAGGACCCCAGGGGTTCTGTGTTCACCCCGAGGATGGGCAGGGGCGGTCCTGGCTTGGCAGAGGGAGAGAGATTGTCCCCCCTGAAAACCCTTTCTCCACACCCTGGGGTCTGGCCTGAGGTTAGGCACTGGGGAGTACTTCATAAGAGTTTGGTGAACTGGAAACCAGATCTGGATGAAAAAAGGTATCTTGTTCTTCCTTCATTCCCATCTCCTTGGGGAGTCCTCCCTGATTGCTCTTGCCCACCCGAGAGAGTGAGGGGGATGGCTGAGCAAGGTGGCTCCTTGGCGGCAGCAAGTTCCCCTCAGGGGGCCCTCAAGCCCCCTGTGTCCCCACAGAGGCCAAGAAGCTCGGTGCTGGCGAGGTGATTCGGAGCCGCTCCCTCCGCCAGCCTGGTGCCCCAAGGATTGATTCTGGGGCCGCTTTCCCCTCCCGGACCTGGGCCCCTGGAGCTGGTTAGAGACGAGCAACAGGGCTGGCGGAATAATTATGCCTATTTCATGTGACACCCAAATTGATTGCCGCCAGGGTGACATTACCAGGGCATTGTTCCTTGTCTCCAACCTCTTATTACATGTTATTAGGGTGTGTGGTGTGTGTGTGTGTTTTTCTATTTTTTCCCCCTTTCAGGGAATTAATCTCTCTCTGCCGTGTCCTCTGCTTCGCTCTATAGAGAACCTGCCTGTGGCTCTGGGAGGGGGCGGGGCCCGCCGGCCTGCAGGCTTCCTCTGCCTGGCCCAGCCCCAGGAGGGCTGTAGATGGAGCTTGGGGGGGAGGGGGGGTGGCCATCTCAGGTCCCTTTACGTGGGTGTGAGATGGGGGTGTCTCAGAGCTGAGAGGGGCTGCTGAGGTGCGTATGGGAGCAGAAGGCTTTCCCGTTGGTGTCCCGGGTTGCTTTTGTCTTGGGGCACGCTACTCACCCACTGCTACGAAGCCAGGTCTTCCATCCTGGGCCATCTGGTCTTCCATTTGAGTCCTCACACTGAGCTGAATTGGGCCTCCCGTGCGTTTTGACACCACCCTCTTGGCCTGCACCAGGCTCTTTGCCCTCTGTGCCTTGGGACACCTCTTAGAGGTTTGCCTATGCTCAAGCCTGGGCTTCTCATGAACATGTAGCCGGGCGAAGGGGTCCTCAGTTCCTGAGCAGAGCAGAGCATGCCCCAGCCCCGTCTGAGCAGAGGGGCTCGCCGCCTCTTGATTTGATCTCGGTGTACAGGTTGGAAAAATGGGTTTGGGTGAGGGGTTGGCCAAGATTCACTGGAGCAGAGAGCACTTTGAATATTCAGTGGTGGTAGAAGGGCATTTTTCTTTATAGCTTGCCCATGCTCTAAAAAACTCACTGGACCTTGGTTTGGGATGTACTGGGGGTTGTTTTTCAATCTTTTCACCTTTTTGAGGCATTAGTAACTCAAAGCTTCTCTTGACCCTGATCTACCCCCACCGCGGTGTCCTGGCACTACGCTGGGGAAAGAAGGGGGGTAGAGGCTGGGTTCTTCTGAGGCCGTGGCCCTGAGATGCCCTTGGACCTAGGACAAGTCCCTGATGCTCTCAGGCCTCACTTCCCTCACCTGTGTGTGGGGGGTGTCTCTAGGGTTACCGGGCCTCTGGAGTCAGATGATCTCGGGGACTGTGGGGAGGTAAACTAGTGTCTTGAGCCTCAGTCCTCATCCACGAAGTGGATACATGGCGAGGGTTGTTGGGGTCATTCTGCAGAGCACTCTGTATGTTCGATCCAAATATCTCTTTCCTTCCTTCTCTTTGAACTCTCTGCCCCCAGCCCCTAGAGGGGTACTGTCCTCCCCTTCCCTGAGGAGTTTTGAGCCTTGAGACAGGAAGCCACTTGCCCACAGGGTCCTACAGCTCAGCAGGCCCTTGAAACTGAATCAGAGAAAGGCAGCATAGTCTGCAGGAGTGGTCAGACAGCCTCAGATTCAGCCACCTCGGGCCCCGTCCCAGCTCTGCTGTCCATCACTGTGTGATTCATGGCAGGCTGCCCTACCTCTCTGTGCCTCAGTTTTTTCATCTGTAAAACGGGGATCATAGTACCAACCTAATAAGATGGTTGTGAAGAGGAAGGAAGCTCGTGTTTGAGTTCATAGCCTACTCGCCGTGTGACCTTGAACAAGTTACAGAACCTCTTTGTGACCTTGATTGAGCAACTTACAGAACCTTTTTCATTTTGTGCTTCTCTATTTTCTATCTGCAAAATGGGAATAATGACACAACCTACCTCCACACGCTGTGGTGGGAGAAATAAAGTTTTGTATGTAAACTGCTTAGATTTAAGAGCCTGGCACATGAAAGGCTCTTGTCTTCATCCTATTGATCAAGTCTCGGGACTTCCAGTGCCCCTGCTGGTTTTACCGCTGCCTGCTCCCTGCCCTGGGCCTCTGAGGCCATGAGCTCCTCTTCTTTCAGGCTCAAGGCTGATGGCCTAGCAGGGTGGGGGTTGGCTGGTGTCCAGGCCTCCAAAGCCTGAGATGGGCCTACCTAAGTTGTTCCCAAGACAGAGGAACCCTGAGGACTGGGGCAGTCAGGAAGGGATGAGGGGATCTGCCAGGCACCTACCAAGATGGCTTGGGTGGTGGATGAAGCCAGAGACCTTCAGCGGTTTCTTCTTGCCCTTGTGAGCCTGGGTTGGTGTTTAGGAGCCGGGAAAAGGTGGGAAGGGAGAGGTAGTGGGTAGGGACATGGGTTTTCCTTGAGCCTCCTCACGTCACCACGTGGGTGCTTGCCTAGCCCTCCTTGCCTGTCCTCTGGGACAGCTCCAAGCCAAGGAAGGATGCTTTTTCCTCGGGTGGGCTCAGCACAGACAATAAGGAAGTTTCCTAGAACCAGTGGCTCCCTCCCACGCTTCCCAGGACAGCTCCTAGCTTCCCAGCTGGACTCTTCCCTCAGAACAAGCCTGTGGAGGGGCCGTCAGGGCCCAGAGTGGTCCAGGGTTCACCCAAGGTCACACAGCAGGGCAGGTGTGCAGTGAGCCCCGACTGGAGCCTTGGCATGGGACCTGTGGGCCCAGTGCCCTTTGCTCCCTGAGATGTGGCTTCCTCTGGGCCTTGCCCTACCCCAGCCCCACCAAGCTGGCCACTCCTGGAGGCCAGAGCCTATATATAGAAGCCTTTAAACACTAAGATGCTTTGACAATTAAAATTCATAATTTATCCTGAAAATGGCTTGGAGCTGTGGGCTGGCCGGAAGGCCGGCAGCTCCTGAGAGCAGCTGTGCTCCTGTGGAGTGGGCTGTGGGGTGGGTAGGGCATCCCGCCCTCAGAGGCATGGGGGTGGGTGCTTGCCCAGGACCCACAGAGGCAGCTGCCCTAGTGAGCAGGCAGGCAGTCACGCCGGGCCCAGCCAGCAGCCTCGAACCTGGCTGCTGCCGAGAGGCCCGCTGAGCACTATGGAAAGAAACTTGAGTTCCCAAGCATGCTGGAGGCACTGGGCCAGTGGAGTGGTGAGAGGGAGGGACAGCAGGCCCACTACACCCACATGGTGGGCCACCATCCCCTGTGCGCGCAGCACACACACGCGCGCGCCCTGAGGGCCAGGCAATTCTGCCAGAACCAAGAGCAAGAGGAAATAAAGAATTATACACGACAAAGGACATGACCTCAATTTTCTTCCCAGGTTGTTTTTTTTTTGTCCCCGTCGGGGGAGGGGCAGCTGAAGGAGGGAGGACAAGGGAGAGGACAGGCCAAGGCAGGCTGAGCAGCCTGGGAGGAGACAGACGGAGGCTGCCGATGGCTGCTGTGCTGTCGCTCCGCATGGCCACACAGGCTGGATTTCTCTGGTGGGAGCCCAGCCGGAGCACCCAACCCTTCCTTTCAGGATTCTCTGCCCTCCCACACTCCCTGTGCAGGAGGCAACCCCGGCCCAATTAGGCTGGCCTTGGACTGAGTTTGCACCCTTAGCAGTTCACGCTGCAACCATTATCAGCCATTCACACCTCAGCAGGGATAGCCTGGAAAGCCATGAATGGACGTAGCTTTAGAAGGAGCGCCCCAACTGGTCAGGATTTGGGGTAGGAGAGAAGCAATAGAAGTCCCTGGATGCTCCACCCCCCCCCCACACACAGACCTGTAGTTTGCACTACTTCCATCCCTCACACAATGACCTCCCCTTCTCTTCTTGGCCTGTGGAGCCTCAGCTCAGGGGATGCCTCCTCCTCCTCCAGGAAGCTCTCTGAAGAGCCTAGCCTAGGAGGGGCTGTTCTCAGGAGCTGCCCCAGCCTTGGTTTGACTGGCTCTCCTGCCCCTTTGAAGATGGGCGTGGTTCCATCAGCCCCAGCCCTCCCCTGGGGGCTCCTAATTTGGGTGACACAGAGGGGAGTCCTCAGGAACTGTGAAACCCCTGAAAGGGGGTGAGGGAGCAAGGCAAACACAGCAGACCCCCTCAGAGATCCAGAGGGGGCACCCAGAGGGGTGATCCCTTCTTGAGCTGGATTCTGCAAGCCGAGTGGGAGTGCTCTGGGCCTATGGTGGGCAGTCAGCTGGCACTGTGGGAGACAGGCCCCGACCCTGACCATAGAGGGCTTCCTAGACAGACCTACTCCATCCCCACGTCCACCCTGCTCCCTGCCACGGACACACTTCATTTCAGGAAGCGGGATCCGGGGTGGGGGGCGGCCATGTCTGGAACTGAAGGCCAAGAAGGGGACCTCAGGTAGGCAGGCGGGGACTTGGGACAGGGCAAGTCACGAGGACTCTGCCTGTTCCCTGGTCACCTTTGCAGGAGTGCCTTCCCCTTCCTGAGCAATCAGCCCTCCTGCGTGGGATGGGACCAGGCCAGGATGTAGTAACAGGCCCTGTGGTGGGTAGTTGAGTCTGCGGGCCAAGCTCACTCCCTCTCTGCCCCTCGCCCCCCAACCTAGGCTGCCCCTACTGCCTGCTGCCCTGGGTACCCATCTCTCTCCTCTGTTTTCTCTGCCTCTCCTCCTCCCTTTCTTTCCTGTGTGCCCCGCCTACCGCCGTGTATCTTTTCTTCTCTATTTCTGTCAACTTTCCTCTCTCCAGCTTATTTCGGGGGTGGGGGTAGGCAGAGCTGGATAGGGCTGCAGGCAGACCCCCTCGGCCCCCTCCCCAAGCCAGCCATCCCTCCTCACTGCCCCCTGCTGCAGACCCCATCAGACACGGAGCCTGGCAGGACAGGGCGTGATGGTGCACACCTCATTTCCACATGGGGCAACAGCCTGCTGCAGGCGCTCAGGTCCCACAGCCGGGCTACCCCCCAGAGGTCCTGGGCCCCCAGCCATGGCAGCGGGTGCCTCCCTGCCCAGGACCCCACGCCTATGTGTGCTGGGGAGCCCTGTGCTCCCTGCAGAACGCTGAGTGGGAACACCATGAAATATCGATACTGTAAAAGTAAAGTAACTAACCCTTCCATTCCGTGCTGCACCGGAACTAGGTGAGACTCCAACAGAGACCGTGGCGGCAGGCACTGGAGGAAAAATTTAGTGTGTTCAACACACGCAGTTGAGGAAAGGCTTTTGTGGGGTTTGGGGGGGGCAGGGTGCCTGCTTGCAGTTATCCGAAGACAGGTGCCTGCCTTGGGTCCTGGCCCTCACCCACTGCCCTGATGCCCCCCCCCCCACCATGTGTCCACAAGCATTCACAGCTGGCAGCTCTCCGGGCAAGCAAGCTGACCAGGAGGAATGGAGCTCTGCTGCCCCCTAATTTTGTGCCTAGGCTGAAGGCAAATGAATTCCCTTTTGGAAGCCTGGGTTCTCATCTGTAAATGGTTAAAAAAAAAATACCTCTTTTGGGATGGAGTCACCCCTGGCCTCCCTCCCTAAGTCCCCTGCCCCTTCTGTCCCCATCAGCCACCTGTCTCATCCTGAGCCCCACAGGGCACAGCCCCATGGTAAGGCCTTTCACATAGATCCTTCCAGCCCCAGTGGAGCTACAGTTTGGAGCCCGAGCCCCCGCTCCTCTTCACCCCTAACCAGGTTTGAGAATGTTGAGTTTCTAGCTGGAGGAAGTCAGCTTCTGCTGTGGGCTCTCTCGGGGAGCCTGGAATCCACCCCTCACTGCACATTGGAGGAAGCAGACCAGAGAGGGCAGGCCTTGCCTGAGGTCACACAGCAGCGTGGCCGGTGTGGGGAGCAACAGAGCCAAGCAGTTAGGGCCTGGCACAGGAGTGAGAGTGTGGTGGTGGAGGCGGCCCGCTGCACGCAGGTCTGACGGCACGGCCTCCCGCGCCGCTCGGGCACTGGGAGGACCCAGGCTGCCATGGGGTCTGAACACTGTGCCCCGGGCACAGCTCTCCCTCTGCTTGCCCACGTGCCTGCCTTTGATGTTTATTCCCTTTGTATTTATTGGTCCAATTTTTAAACTCTTGCCCTTGTGGGAAGCCCTTCAGGGGGCAGGGATTCGAAACAAAACGCTGATTAAAGTGCATAAAACACTTCTCCTTTGCAGTTGCAGGAATAACCAGCAGGATTCACGGTGCCGGGAAGGCAGGAGCGACTCATTGCCTGCTCAGCAGCTCTGGTGTCCCCCGTAGACACAGCCCCGGCACCGCCCCTAGATGACAGGGACCCCATGGTGGGAGATGGTTAGACTGGGAGACTTGGCCTGTGTGCAGTGCTCCTGCTGTGCCAGGCTTGGGCAGGCCTCTTAAACTCTCCAGGCCTCAGTTTCTTCTCCTTTCAGGAAAGCCACATGTAAAAGGTGAGGGGTGAGGCAGTCTGCGGGCCGTGCCCTCCTGAAGCTGTGTTGGTCCTGGCGTGCATTGCCTTTTGATCTGCAGGGGGTCAGGGTGGGATGGGGGGCGGAGGGCAGCCAGGCAAGGCCATGCCAGTCAGCTTTTCCATCAACAGATTTGAATTCCCCAGGTCTCTCACTGCTCACTCAGAGGGCCCTCAACCCCTGCAGAAAACTCCTATGTACGCTCTGTCCAAGAATATCACGGGGGGCTGTTCTGTGAGGCAGGAGCTACCATGACTGACCCAGCATCGAACACACAGCTGCAGTGGCAAGTGCTGAGGCTTTGGAACATATTTCCCTCTTCATTCAGGTTGCCAGGAAGCTCACCCCTTTTGTCATTACACCGGACTGGGTGGTATTCTTCCCTTACTGGCCTGCCTTATCTTTTTATCGACTTATGGCCCAATATTTTCTGTCAGTTGGCTCAAGTGATTTTTACAGGCATGTGCTGTACAGGAGTCGCAAAATATCTCTACTAATAAGTGTAAGATGCTTCGATGTTCCAGGAGAAAGATGATTTCTGACTGCGTAGGTTACGGATGGCTTCATGGAGGAGGTGGCCTTTGAGGAGGTCACAAAGGCCACTGGGCTAGGAGGCTGGGAGAGGTCTCCAGAAGGAAAAGGGGCGGAGGGACACCTGGGTGGGTACATGTAATAGGCAGGCTGGTAGGCGATGCAGATGGGGGTCTGGTGAGGCAAGGTGGTGGTGGCTTTGAAAGCCTCATTCTGGTGTGTGTGTGAGGGTTTCCCAACATCTCAGGTGAGCTGTGCCCTGACCACCCCCACTCTCGGTCCACAGCCCCCTCTCCAGCAACCCCCACCTTGCCCACCAGCCCAGCCCTGAGCTGGGCGCCCCAAGTCCTGTTTAGCTCTCCAGGTCCCCAGCCTCACACCCCAGCCTCACACCCACGCTGGCCCCAGCTGCCGGCCCAATTACTTATTGATCGCCTGTCAGGATGTTTGCTTCTCTGGTGGGTCACTGGAGCGTGTGTGACTGTGGAAAATGGCCTGGTGGGGGTGGGGTGGGGGAGGACGAACCAGAGTCTAGAGAGAGTATGAGAGAGGCGGGGGCTGTGGACAAAGCCGCTGGGGATAACAAAACCTTGAAGATGCCATAACGTGTCAGTGACACCCAGAGCCCCCTCTGGTTAATCAGTCACTTAGTCTGTCACCAACCAGGGAGCACCTCTCAGGCCTGGGAGAGACTGCTGGAGCCCTGGAAGGTGTGTGGCTTGTCTCACAGAGCAGAACTCTGGTCCCACATCCACCCCCCTCTGCAGGCTGGAGCCACAAGCTCCTTGAGACCCCATCACCTGAAGGGGCGCTGAGTGATAAGACCTGTGACCTTGAGAGCAGATGCACTGTACCAGTGTAGAAGTGGGGCTGGGAGAGCTAAGGGAGAGATGTGGGAACCCTCCCCACCTAGGCTTCCCCTTCCTGCACAGAACGCCCCCTGGTACCATGCGAGTGGAGTATATGAACAGGCAGCCATCGGTCGGGCTCTGGTTCAGCCCCTTAAGACCCTCTGGCCCACCCTCGGGAGTTTGGAGAAGTCCACACTTGCCCTCCTAGCCCCCTCCTTGCCCTGCTGGGGCAGTTTCCCAGGCAGTGGAATAGAGGAGGGACGGAGGAGATGGGGCGGCAGTCTGGGCGTAAATGGGAACAAGTCATCTCTCAAGGCGGCTGGCAGAGAGTCATGGAGGGGCTAGCTCCCGCACATCTCTTGCCTACTCCTCCTGTAGCCTGTGCTCAAGCCAGGCCCCTCCCTTGGTGCCATTATCCTTGTCATGGGAACCCAAACCCTGCATGTTTCTCAGGGCCCAGCTGTAAGAGCCTTGCATCGTCAGTGCCTCAGTAGGGACTGGGTCTCCAGCTGTCGGCCTGTGGCAGCCCATGGTGGACCCTGATGGCCCCCACCTCAGACCAGCAGCTGCCCAGAACCCTGGCTCTAGGAGGAGCGAGATCGGAACCCTGAGAGACAAAGTCTGGTGGTCCTTCATCTCCCCCGATCTCCCACTGAGGGGTCAGAAAAATCTTCTTGGAGCAGTGGCCATTAAATCAGACTGTGGAGATGGGGTTTCAACAGGCAGGGGAAGGGGCCTTCCTGGAAGAAACAACTGCAGGGGCCAAGACCAGGAACACTCATTTGCTGGGCCCTGAGCCCTGAGCTCAGGAGTCTGGGGGGGGTCACAGCAGACCCGGAGGAAGGGGAGAGTCAGAGAGACTCCACGGCAAGGCATCAGGGCAGAGTTCCAGCATTCTGGGACTTTCTGCGCGGAAAGCCCACTGGGGAGCAGATTCATGACAAACTGGGTTTGCTGATATCCCAGGGCTCTCGGGCTGGGGGCTTAGCTGCAGTGCGGGCAAGGAGGGTTCTGAGGTATCGGGGCTTGGGGAAGTTCAGGCTGAGGGTGGCCCCCAGCAGCTTCTGGAGCCCTGGCCTGGCAGGCCCGGGACCAGACACGCTCCTCCGCAGGCTGTTCCCAGAGGCTTCAGCCTTTGAGCCCCTTTGATTCCCTGTGTGATCCCTGAGGGCAACTCAGCTGGTCTGGCTTTATCCCTGATGAGCACCAGGGGAAGCTGAGGCTCAGGGTGTGCGGCTGGGTATGGGGTGCTTGCCTGCGAGGCATAAAATATAAAGGAGGTGGACACCGCCTGGACTGCCCATACCAGGCTCCTCTGAGACGACCCTGCCCCTTCTGTGCACTCCCACCCCAATCCCAGAAATGCTGGGGAGTTCCTCTGGGAGGGCTCTGGGCAGGGTAAGGAGCACGGAGGACGCAGCATGGGGTGGTGGGAGGCTCTCTGACCCAGGCATCTGGACCTCACCGCCCCGGCGGTGTCAGGGACCGCCCCCCCCCCAAACAGGGCAGGAGGGCCCAGCTCGGGGCTGGCCCAAACACCATCCTCTAACCACACCCTCCGTCCTGTGCTTGCTCCTGGCTGCAGGTGAGCGAGAGGATGCTGGCGGGGGGCGCGAGGAGCATGCCCAGCCCCCTCCTGGCCTGCTGGCAGCCCATCCTCCTGCTGGTGCTGGGCTCGGTGCTGTCAGGTTCAGCCACCGGCTGCCCGCCACGCTGCGAGTGCTCGGCACAGGACCGCGCGGTGCTCTGCCATCGCAAACGCTTCGTGGCAGTCCCCGAGGGCATCCCCACCGAGACCCGCCTGCTGGACCTGGGCAAGAACCGCATCAAGACGCTCAACCAGGACGAGTTCGCCAGCTTCCCACACCTGGAAGAGCTGGAGCTCAACGAGAACATCGTGAGCGCTGTGGAGCCCGGCGCCTTCAACAACCTCTTCAGCCTTCGGACGCTGGGGCTGCGCAGCAACCGGCTGAAGCTCATCCCGCTGGGCGTGTTCACGGGCCTCAGCAACCTGACCAAGCTGGACATCAGCGAGAACAAGATCGTCATCCTGCTGGACTACATGTTCCAGGACCTGTACAACCTCAAGTCGCTGGAGGTGGGCGACAACGACCTCGTCTATATCTCTCATCGCGCCTTCAGCGGCCTCAACAGCCTGGAGCGGCTGACGCTGGAGAAGTGTAACCTGACCTCCATCCCCACAGAGGCGCTGTCACACCTGCACAGTCTCATCGTCCTCCGGCTCCGGCATCTCAGCATCAATGCCATCCGGGACTACTCCTTCAAGAGGCTGTACCGGCTCAAGGTCTTAGAAATCTCGCATTGGCCCTACCTGGACACCATGACCCCCAACTGCCTCTATGGCCTCAACCTGACCTCCTTGTCCATCACGCACTGCAACCTGACCTCCGTGCCCTACCTGGCTGTGCGCCACCTGGTCTATCTCCGCTTCCTCAACCTCTCCTACAACCCCATCAGCGCCATCGAGGGTTCCATGTTGCATGAGCTGCTGCGGCTGCAGGAGCTCCAGCTGGTGGGCGGGCAGCTGGCCGTCGTGGAGCCCTATGCCTTCCGCGGCCTCAACTATCTGCGTGTGCTCAACGTCTCGGGCAACCAGCTGACTACTCTGGAGGAGTCGGCCTTCCACTCGGTGGGCAACCTGGAGACGCTCATCCTGGACTCCAACCCGCTGGCCTGTGACTGTCGGCTGCTGTGGGTCTTCCGGCGCCGCTGGCGGCTCAACTTCAACCGGCAGCAGCCCACATGTGCCACGCCCGAGTTCGTCCAGGGCAAGGAGTTCAAGGACTTTCCTGACGTGCTCCTGCCCAACTACTTCACCTGCCGCCGCGCCCGCATCCGGGACCGCAAAGCCCAGCAGGTGTTCGTGGATGAGGGCCACACAGTGCAGTTCGTGTGCAGGGCAGATGGCGACCCACCACCTGCCATCCTCTGGCTGTCGCCCCGCAAGCACCTGGTCTCGGCCAAGAGCAACGGGCGGCTCACCGTCTTTCCCGATGGCACGCTGGAGGTGCGCTACGCCCAGGTGCAGGACAACGGCACGTACCTGTGCATCGCAGCCAATGCTGGGGGCAACGACTCCATGCCCGCCCACCTGCACGTGCGCAGCTACTCGCCTGACTGGCCCCATCAGCCCAACAAGACCTTCGCTTTCATCTCCAACCAGCCGGGTGAGGGAGAGGCCAACAGCACCCGAGCCACCGTGCCTTTCCCCTTCGACATCAAGACCCTCATCATCGCCACCACCATGGGCTTCATCTCCTTCCTGGGTGTCGTCCTCTTCTGCCTGGTGCTGCTGTTCCTCTGGAGCCGGGGCAAGGGAAACACGAAGCACAACATCGAGATTGAGTACGTGCCCCGCAAGTCGGACGCGGGTATCAGCTCCGCCGATGCACCCCGCAAGTTCAACATGAAGATGATCTGAGGATGGGGCAGGGGAGCAGGGACCCCCGGGGCAGGCCGGGCAGGGGAAGGGACCTGGCTGCTGTGCTCACTCCTTGGGCCCTCCCGCCTCCCCTTGCCGCCCTGGCCCTACACACATACACACACAAACGCACACACACCCTGTTCCCTGCGGCTCCCCTCCTCCGCCCCCTCCGCTGGCCCTCACCACTTGCCCTCTGCCTACCAGGACCTCTGCAGGCCAGGCCTGGGGATCCCACCTGCACAGGGGCACACGTTGACAGACTGGAGTCGGAAGCCGACAGACCGACACGTGGCACAGTCAATAATTCAATTAAAAAAAAAAGTTACGAACTTCCTCTGTAACTTGGGTTTCAATAATTATGGATTTTTATGAAAACTTGAAATAATAAAAAGAGAAAAAAAAACTATTTCCTATAGCTAGTCGGAATGCAAACTTTTGACGTCCTGATTGCTCCAGGGCCCTCTTCCAACTCAGTTTCTTGTTTTTCTCTTCCTCCTCCTCCCCCACCCCCCCGCTTTCTCCTCCTCTTCCTCCTTTCTCTTCTCTTCCCCTATGGGGAGGGATCACTCAGGAAAACAGGAAAGGAGGCTCCGGCCCCACCTGCCCGGGCAGCTGACAGGAGTAGGCAGGGGAGGCAGGTGCGGGCTGGCTCTGGGCTGGCCATTTGCAGGTAGCAGGTGGAGGAGAGATAGGGCTGCCTGATGGGGGTGGAGGCTGTTGGCCAAGATGCCAGGAAGCACTACTGCCAGGGGTCGGGGGCCTGGCTCGTGTGTGGCTGAGACTCTGGACAGGGGCTGGGGTCCTCCTGGAGGACAGCATAGTCGGTGGAGAGAGCCAGGGGCTGGAGGCGGGACCGAGGCCTAACCTCTGGTCCCAGCTCTGTCGCTGACCTACTGTGTGGCTTCAGACAGGTCACTGACCCTCTCTGGGCCTCAGTCTCCACATTGTACAAATGGAAAACGTGACTCCCCGCCCTGCCTACCTCACAGGGCTGTTGTGAGGAATTGATGAGATGATGTATGTGAAACACTTTGTAACCTGTAAAGCGCTGTGCACATGTGTGGGTGACTGTTCTCATTATGGTCATTATTATCTCACCGTGGGGGTGGGGCTCCTGAAGGGCTCTCCATGGGGTCAGGGTTGGGGGCAGACCCTGGGCAGGCCCGGGAAGGGCCGCTCGCTCCAGGGACTTAGAGAGGCTCCTGCTAGAACAGTAGCCCAGGCCGGCACCGTCTGCTGAGCCTAGCCCGGGCTCTGGAGAGTCGTGGGTTGGGGAATGGGGCCCCCTGTACTGGGCTGACCTGGAGGGTCAGAAGCTGCCCTGCCCACTCATACCGAACCCAGCCACTCCACACTCTGCCCTGGGAGGGGCTGCCCCAGATGACAGAGGTGCCAAGGGCCAGTCTGGTAGCCTTGTAACTCTCCCTGACTCTGAGGGGCCTGGCTTGGAAGGCCAGTATCTCCGTCGGGCAGGGAGGGCGCTGGGGTCAGGCAGGCCTGGCTTCTCCCCTCCACGGTTCCTCTTTCTCCTGGGGGACCTGTTGGATTCAGCTCCGAGGCGGGGTGAGGCCTGCTGCCTGGAAGTCCTCAGGTCAAAGGGTCCGTGATGCAGGAATGGACAGGCACAGACGTAGCTGAACGTGGAGGGGAAGCCCTTGGGAAGTCAGCCCTCGGCAGAGATTTCCAGAACGTAGCGTCTCCGACTGGGACTCCTCCCAGGGCTCACATGCCCAACCTGAGCAGGCACGGACTGGGTAGCACCTTCTGAAGCAAGCCTCTGGTGGGGGCATGGTGAGCCCAGACGGGCACAGAGGGGTACTCACTCCCTCCCTCCCTCCCTCGGCTCATCTGCAGGGGTCCGGAGAGCCTGCTGCTGATGCAGCTTTGCAGCTGGGTCACGTTGCCCTGCCCCCCTGCACCCTCAGCAACCACCCCACAGCTGTCCTTGGCCCTGGGGAGGCCTCAAGCCCTCGGAACTGTGGTTTTATCCCCCGGAACAAGCAGGAGCCTCTCCCCATTGGATTCGGGGATGCTGGTATGGTAAAGGTTGATGGTCCCTGGGGAGCAGCCTAGACATGATTATAGGCTCAGCTTTGCGGTCAGATCTGGGTTGGAGGTCCTGTTCTAGCACTTACCGAGTGTTCAGGATTGTTACTTAACCCCTCTGAGCCTTGGTCTGCTTATCTCTCACGTAAAGAGATGATCTTATACTCCTTTTGGTCGTTAGGACATTAAATGAAGGGGCGCGGGTGGATCTGTTTGGTGTGCTGCCTGACGCCCAGTACGCCCTCTGCCAATGGTGGTGGTGGTTACTATCAAGGCAAACTTTGGTACAGATGCAGAGACTGAGGACCAGAGAGGGTGGTAGCGTATCCAAAGCCGCACAGCTTCGAAGTTTCAGAACCAGGGCCTGGGAGGTCTAGACTCCCAAGCCACAGACTTCTAAGCCTAGCTGAGGGCTGCTCAGAGCCAGGCGACCCCCACCTAGCAGGACACCACTTTGGGGAGCACAGGAGCAGGGAGGGGAGTCCTTGGGCAAGGGCGTGGCTTGTACATAACAAGAGGCCAGTGGTATGTGAAGCTTCAGGAAGCTGATAGGCCTGCTTACCTCCAGAGAGACAGGTGCACAGGTTGTCCATGGCTCCAGCCCTAGATACGTTGGTGGGCACTGTTCTCCCTCAGGAGCCAGCCTGTGGGATTGTTACTTACCCCTCTGAGATGCCTGGGACTTCACAAGTTTCTGGTAAGAACAAGAGGTTCAAGGGGCCAATTTCTCCTTGGCTACCTTGAGGGAAACAGACCTCTGAGGAACTTCAAGGACACAAGAAAATTGTGAGGTTGTTTTCAGATATGGGAGAGAGTTCTTTTGGGGGAATGTGAATGCCCCAGGGCAGGAGGTTGGGTTGACCCAAGCAAAGGAAGCCTGGGTTTTAGAACTGCCCCCTCCTAGGCGTGGGACATCTATGTATTGAAGATAGTTGTGAACTCAAGAGCCCCGTGAGATCGAAGGGGGAATGTTGCAAAATCAGACTGCAGCAAGCACCCAGATCACGGCCACCCCCATCTCCCCGCCCCCGGTGTGCCCCTCACCAGTGAGAATCTGGGGCCCGGAGACGGGAAGTGACCCACTCCGAGTCATACAGCAGAGTGATGGATGGGCAAGGGCTTTGGGGTCAGGTCCAATTCTATCTCAGGTGTGACAGCTGCTTGCTGTGCAGTGATCACTGGCACTGTTACATGGCATCCTTACAGACAGGCAGGGAAGTGGCAGGTGAACTCAGGAACAGGGAAGGAAAGGGACTATATGGGAGACAGTGGGAAACAGGGAGCTGGAGCTTCAGTTGAGACTGGGGTAGAAGCCAAGCCTGGTGATGCCCTCTGATTTGCTGCCAAAGGCCTCAGGGCTGTGTGGGAGGATGGGAGCAGACCCAGGCCATCACTGCTGTTTGCCCAGGACAGAAAGACTGGTCATGCCCTGGGGCCCTGGAGGACAAGGCCACCACCTGCGTGTGTTTGCAGGGATGGAGGTGACAGGGAGCCAGGGAGAAGGGGTCAGAGGATCCATGTAGACTCCGGCTGCTATCAAGAGTCCTGGGAGACTTGGGCCTTTCAGGGCCTGGAGTCAGGGTTCATGAGGTATAAGGAAGGGGTGCAGCTCAGACCATCTGGAATCAAGTGATTTACTGAGGACCTCACAGAACCTAGTTCCGTGGTCTGTATCACCTTCCCTGCTTCTCTCCCCAATTTGATGTTCCTCTGACAACACAGGGTTAAAAGTCACCGCAGTTTCCATTCCAAAACTTCAATTCCAGTCTCCTGCGGAATCTGGCTTGCTAGGATCTCTAATCTCTTCATTCACAATCTCCAGAGGAGAAAAGTCTGATTGGCCGCCTGCCAACCAATGGATTGGTTGCCCTAACTCAGATGCTCATCCCCTTATCCAATTAGCCGAGGCCAAAGAACTCAACCTGATCTAAGCCAAGTTCAGGTGAAGATGATGCTAAAAGGCCTAAGGGACCCTATCAGTCATTGATTGCTACATGACAACCACCCCAAAATTCAGTGGTCCAAAATAACAACCACCATTTCTTTGCTCCAGTGAGCAACCTGGGCAGGGCCTGGTAAAGACAGCTCATCACTGCTGTGCGTGGTGTTGATTAGGGAGACCTGACTGGGGCCAGAAGATCCTCGGGGGTTCCGGCCAGGTCTGTCTCAGCTGGGGAGGCCGGACGGCTGGAGGCCAGCCTGCTCCTCCATTTCCGTGCAGTCTCTCCAGTGGGCTAGCTGGTGGCTTAGCACTCCAAGGCGGCCGAACGGAGACTGCCAGGTCTCTCGAAGCCCAGGCCAGGAGTCAAGGCCATTCACAGGCCCGCCGAGCTTCAAGGGGAGGGAGGACAGCTGCCAGCTCTTGGTGGGAAGAGCCGCAAAGTCACAGGACATGGGCATGCAGGACGCGAGGTTTAGTGCAGCCCCTGCTGGGGACCTCCATGGGGACCGCAGAGGTGCCTCTGTCCTCTTTGTCCTCTTAGGATCTGGTCATTGGTGCGCAAGCCTCTACAGTCTACCCAGGCGTAAGGATTTAGCGAGTGATGATGACTGCCCCACAGATGGATCTCCAGCTGAGAAAAGAGTCCAGTGAGAAAAGAGTCAGGATTTGAACCAGACTTGCTGCCCCTGGCCAGGGGCCTTTTGAGCAGAACAGGAGGCAGCTCCCACCACCCTGGGGGTAATATGGCAATAGTAATCATTACTGTTTACAGGTCAGATGCTTCCCCTATATTGTCTTTTTCTTCTTTTAAGTTGGCTCCACGCCCAGCATTGAGCCCAACATGGGGCTTGAACTGATGACCCTGAGATCAAGAACTGAGTTGAGATCAAGTCGGATGCTAACACTAACGGACTGAGCCACCCAGGCGCCCCTCACTTACATCGTCTCATTTAATCCCACCATAAGGAGGTTCTAATCTGCTCCCTTTCTGGTGAGAAGGCAGGCTCAGGGAGAAGTGACTGCCCCGGGGTCCCCACCAGGGAGGGGATGAAGCTGGGATTCCTACTCAGGGCACCAGGACTTCACAGCAGAAAAAGCACCGGACTGGGCCCCTCACATGGAACCACCCCAGACCCAGGCTTCTCATGGGCAGACCTGGCCACAGCCACATCCCCGCCCGTGACCACCTTCTGCTGTGGACCGGGGTGGGTCGGTGGTGGCAGGTGAGTGCAGGGGCAGGTGCCACAATCAAGGCTTCTACAAGTCAGTTCCCCCTCCCAGCCCCCAGGCCACCTAGCCTCTCTGTGGGACCCAGAGGCCCTGCAGCCTGTTCTGAAGACCTGCAATCTGGCCTACCGGGACACTGGATACTACTGGGTACTGCTGGGCGGGGGTCTGAGAAGAGCGGCCATGCAGCACAGCCCTGGGGGTTCAGATCTTTCCTGGGGGACACCAGCTCTGACTACCTGAGGGAGTTGATTGGGGGATTTACAACCTCCCCATAAACCTATGATGGCTCATCCTGTGTCCCCAGCCCAGACTCTATCATCATGCCAGCAGACTGCTTGTGTCTGGGAAGTCCAGGGTGGTAGGTCCTTTGGGAGCCATGGAGACGAAGTGTGCCCTAGTGTCTCATCTCCCACCTCCATCCTGCCCCAGCCCTCGTGCTGAAGCCTGCCTTGGATATGACCCCATCTGGTCACAGGGACTGGGGCCTGGCTCTTCCACGGCCCCTCCAGCTGTATCCCTCATCCCTTCACTCTTGATCTGGGCTGTGGCACACTGAGAAGGCTCATCCTGGGGAGGGGGCGGCAGGATGTTCTGGAGCAAGAGGAGGAGGAAGCTGACGGAGAGGAGAGAAAAAGCCAGGCAGGAGGAGGATGGGTGGGACGACCACCATGTCTGGTTCCCAGGATGCAGAGCTCAGCCCAAATGCTGTGAGTAGCATGACTGTCTCCCTGGTTTGGTGATGAGTCTCAGAGAAGCTGAGCCACTGTCCAAGGTTGCAGAGCTGAGCAGTAGCAACTCGGGAAACACACACACACACACACACACAATGTTCATTGTGCTCCCACTTTGCAGATAAGGAACTTAGTTTCAGAGAGGGGGAAGTCACAGGTCCAAGGCCACAAAAGGAAGGAGTCAGTTGTAGCAGCAGCTCTGACTCATCTAAACCAGGGGTGTGGCAACAGGGAGGCAATTGCTGTGGCCTCCAGAAAGCATCCTTATGGGAAACCCAAGGTGAGGCTGGCTCAGGGGTGCTCCGCCCCAGAAGAAGGGAGCCGATTTGCTCTCCCACAGGCATTGCCCAACTTATGAAGAAATGTGGTGTCATAAAGAGGAGAGATGTAAGCATAATACAGCCTCATCTCCTTTGTCTCCTGCCAGCTCCAGAGCTTCTTACAGACCCTCCAAGGCCACAGACCTGGGTGGCAGCACCCAGAGCTGACACAGGGTGTCTATCTCTCTGGGGCTCTCTCCAGACCCCAGTGCTGTGAGGTGACACTTGTCACTGTGTGACCTTGCTCCAGTCCCTGAGCGCTTTGAGGCTGACCCTTCCTACAGGCCTGAGAGAAGGTTGTACCAAGGGGGACTCCCCACACCCTCTGCTTTCAGGGTTCACCCCAGACCTCAATGGTGTCCCCCATTCCACATCACTACCCCCACACGGCTGCTGAAGCAAAGCAGGAATTATAGCTGCTCTCGTAGAATGACATTTACTGCCTGGCCCTGCGTCTGAGCCCATAAATCGCCCTCACCATGCTTGGTACCAACCGTGCAGTCACCTGGAACAGAGGCCCAAGGGATCCACCAGCCTATCCCCCCACCTGGGCCCTAGCCCACTCAGGCCATCGTCTTACCCATTCCCTCCAACCTCCCTTCGGTGCTTCTCAGTGTGGGGCCAGGTCAAAGTCCCCACAGGCCTGGCCATCTGAGCAGCCCCATCTCTGTAAGCACACCCTGGAGATCACCTTTCTGGAGTCCTCAGTTGACCTCCTTAGGGACTCTGCCTATCTTCTGCCCTTTTGGTCCCTGCCCCCGCCACCTTACTTTCCCTCCCTCTCTAGCTGGAGTTGGACCAGATGGACTCCAAGAGCTCAGACAAAACCTTCTGCTCTGTGGTGAGTCCAGGTGGGGCCACCAACAAGGCAGTAAGACTGGTGGAAGGCCCTGCAGCCGCGTGTGCCAAACAGGACTGCCTGACCACTGGTGGGCACCTGACTGGCTAGGAGCCAGGAAGCCAGCTGTTCCCTTTGTCCTCTGGGGCAGCTGGAAGGGAAAGAGACACTTCTGCAAGGCCCTTGCAGTTGGCCAGAGGCAGAAGGGGCTGCTGGAAGTGTGGGATAGAAGGGAGGATTGTTCAGTGATGAGGCGAAGAGCTGAAGAGGCCCATGATGGTTTCCCAGGTCCCTGCTGGGCCCTCCAGCCGGCATCCAGCCCTTCCCCACAAAAGGAGGCTAACAAACACAGGTGTAGGCAGGGGAGGCTGGGGTAGGGAGGTAGATAAGGGAGTAACAGCTGGTAAACACCCCACAGTGGTGGAGTACTGTATCCCACAGGCAATGGGAGGCTAAGGGACGGTCACCTTTCATGTGGAGAGTACAGACGGGAGACCAAAGGCTTTTCAAGGGTCCACAGGCCTTCAGTTCCAGTTTCCCGGTTTAGGATGAGGGAAAATGCTTTGATCGGTTCCTCTCTGCCCTTGAAGCCTCTCCTGTAACAGGGATAGAACCCCTCTTCTGAGTTCTCAGTGTTCCTGTGAAAGGGAGGGCGGATGTGCAGGGGGTATGGCAGGGCTGCGGAGGCCGAGGTCGGCGTTCTGTATAGCGCCATCTGGACCATGGGGAGCTATGGTGGGTGCCTGAGCATGAGAGGGACACATCTGAGTCTAAGGAGGAAAGATTTGAGGTGCGGAGCAGAGAAAGCAGAGGCAGAGAATGCACGCATGAGTATGCACACCTCTGTGCTCACACATACTCACTCACACACACACCTACTGCAGCAGGCACAGGTGCAAACGGATTTCTGCAACCTCACCTGTTCCCCCACACAACCACACAGCAATTTATGTGTCCACACAGACCCGTGCACGCACCCATGCAAGCAAACACCCTGCGTCTACACATTGGTACAGATAATACACGCTCACACTGGTCCACCACGCTCTCACCTGTACATTCGCACTAAAGCGCAGACCCGCAGAGCAGCCCCCTTCGAGCAGCGCATGGAAGAACCGCACACACGCCGCCGGGCGCCCCCTCACAGAGGTCCACGCCCTGCCCTGTGCTCAGGGCTCACACACCTAGCGATACACACGGGAGCCTGAGCATGCACACACGTGTGCGCACACAGACAGCTGCCCCAGCCTTGCTCCGCCCTTGGAGCTGCTGCTGGCCAATAAGAGCTCGCTGGGTGCTGTCTCCTAGGCAACCAGTGGAGCTGTCTGGCTCAGGGTTGGGAAGGGGGGAGGGCGTGGCCATGGGGATGCCCCACACTCCCCACCCTTGTGCCCCGAGGCCCTCGGTTTTTTCGGGGTTAGATTGCAGAGCTAGGCTGAGGGCAGGAGTGGAAGGGGTACCTTGGAGATATCGTGCCCAAAGTAAATCCCAATGATGTTAGCTCTCCCACCCTACCCTGCATGGGCCACAGACGGTGAGCATCCTGGCGGAAGATACCTCGTGTGGCCCACCCTAAGAGGTCTATGGGAGGACCTGGCTTTGAAGGTTCCGGGTGGGGGGCCTCTATGACCCAGCCCCATGGCCTCTCTCCAGAGGAATCTGAAGAGCTTGCACCATTCCTCTTCCTTTTCCTCAAATGCCCAAGCTTTCCCCTTGGGACCTCCCCACATGTTCTCCCTTCTGCTTGGGATGTCCCCTACTCACCTCTTCCTGCGCCATACCCTCTCACACACTCATTTCTTTTCTTCTGGCAACCTTCTGCTCATGGTGTAGGTCACCACCCCAGATATTCTTTTCCTAGCCACCACTGTCCCTGGCCCCCATTTGAAGTCAGTCCCAGAGCTAGAGCTTGTCATCACTGGGACTAGCAAGAGCACACCTTGAGCCTTTTGAAACACAGGGGATACCAAGAGATGGAGGCTGATCAAAGGGGCCAAGTACAGGGATGCTTGGGATCTGGAGCCAGACAACCTGGGTCTAAATCCTGGCTCTGCCACATACCAGCTGTGTGTGACTTTGGACAAGTTGCCCGTGGAGCTGGTGAGGATTAAATTAGATCATGCCTGCAAAGCACTTAGAACACTGTCTGGCATGGAGCAACCGAACAGTAAATGCTTCTACTATTCTTATGGACTCCCCATAATAAATAATGCCACCTCCCCCACACAGCTTCCAGAGCCCGGCCTCATTCAGAACATGAGGCCGTGGAGCAGGAGACTCAAAGCTGGTGAGCAACAGAGGGTTTGCCCCTCATACACAGACAGACTTATTCCAACGGCAGGTGCCCTGTCCAAGAGGGAGACTTGTCCCATTGGGGCAGAAATCAAGAGTCCATGGTGACAAACAATTATAATTTTCTTTTATCACTCTGTTTGTCACTCTGTGGCCTGCATAACTGCTGCAGTGATTTCAAGAGTGATCACAGTGCCCCACGTGTGAGCAAGCCCCATGTGCGGTTCTGGCCTCCAGTTCTCCTGTATCCTCCCTCAGGGCCTGGGCGAAGTGGGGCTGTTTTTCAAATGGCCAGCCCCATCCTCTTGTGCCCTGTTCCCACTCTGGGGGGTGGGTAAGCAGCAGCCCCCCACTCCCCCATTGCTGCAGGACCTCCACTCTGTCCTGATTTGCATAATTGGCTTCTGGTGAGATTCACTGGAAGAGATCTGGCACACCCTGGTTTATGTCTGTGCTCCACACTAATCAGCCAGGCATCCAGGAGCATAGCACTGCACTTCTTCCTAAAAACGGAGATAATCTTTCCCACCATACAGTTTGTGGGGAAGCTTGGCCTCGATTCCTGTAGAAAGTACCTGGCTTGTGGGCTATGCCCAGCAGGGGCTAGCTGCAGTCCTTTGCTGGGCCCTCCAGGACTATGGGGCTCCAGGCTGGGGTACATTTTAGATTTCAGTGCTGTCTGTATCCAAAATGATCTGATGACAAGAAGCATAAACCCTCCTAAAGATGTACTCTCACAAGGGGCTTTCTGGAAGCAGACAGTCTCAGAGAAGCCTATCATAGCCAGCCTCCCCTCTCTCCTGGTGGCTCAGCTTCTGGCTGCACAGGGCCTTGGGTCACCCGTCTGTCTCTGCAGAAATGATCAGGGGTGGGGCCCCTGGGTGGCTCAGTGGGTTAAGCCTCTGCCTTCAGCTTGGGTCATGATCCAGGGTCTTGGGATCAAGCCCCGCATCGGGCTCTCTGCTCAGTAGGGAGCCTGCTTCCCCCTCTCTCTCTGCCTGCCTCTCTGCCTACTTGTGATCTCTGTCTGTCAAATAAATAAATAAAATCTTTAAAAAAAAAATGATCAGGTGCTATCTGAATGAGCACAGCTACCCTAGGAGGGCAGCCTCGGCTCCCCATGGCTTCTGTGTTCAATTCTACATTCCCCAGAGAAACCATGATGGGCCAGGATGAGGTCAATTATCCACCCTTTGTCCGGTCAGCTGAGGGAGGGACCAGAAGGTAGGGAGGGCCACGTCTTCAGGGATTTGGGAGGAGCAGGGTCTTTAAGTAGGAGTGTGAGTGGAGTGAAAAATGGTGACTTTCCCTAGACCAGTGGTTTGCAACACTGGCTGCACATTGGAATCACCAGGGGAGCTTTAAAAAAAATACTGCTACCTAACTCCCACTCCCAGAGATTCTGATGTCATTGGCCTGGGTTGATGCTGCAGTAATAAAATTTTCAAGAGTTCCCCAGGCGATTGTAAAGCGCAGCCAGGGTACCGATCACCACTTTCAAGACTTCCTGCTGGCTGAGTCCACACCGCGGTGTCATCCATCCCTCTAGGTTGGTCTCCCTTCAGGCCAGAGGAGAGGTTCATCCTCCGCAGCCTAAGTCAGTGATTCCCAAGCCATCCCCTGGATAAGATAAGGTCAGAATCCTGATTCCCCGGTCTGGTCCATTCTTACTGAATCTGGATGTTTGGAGAGGAGCTCTGCTGATTCTTATCACCAAGCGAAGTGGAGACACTGGGCTGAATGATAACTTTACCCACTGATCAGCTCCATGCAGCTGATATGCAGTCATGGAGGAAATCATCCCAAGTCCCTTCTGTAGAGAAATCAGTGATGGTAGCAAGCCAGACACCCCCAGAGCTCCATGCTCAAAGAACAGGGTGGATATCCATTGTTCTGTCTGCCTTGTGTGAGGTGCCTGTGCTCCAACCACATGGTGAGACTAAGAACTGTCTTCTGTCTTCTAATGGAACCATCTGCTGTGGCCATGGCTCCATGGAGGAGAGGGTAGCTAACCCCAGCTGAGCTGATCCATATCCACATCTGCTTGTTAGTGTGAGTAGACAAGGAAAAATGGCACCTTCCCGAAGTGTAGCTAATCAGAAACCTTCCCTAGGATATCTGAATTTGGAACCAGAGAATTCCAATATCGGTGTTTCTCTTGAGTACAGACTGGGAAAGGTGAACCTGGGAGCCAAGTTCACAGAGGATCCAGGCAGAAGCAGAGGCGAGCGGTGGGGAGAGTCTCTGATTCTGCTTTTTTCTGTGGTACCCTGAGCCTGGCTTTTGGTGGGACCTAGGTCTGAATCCCAACAACTACAGGCACAGCACATTTAGTGGTTTTGCTACCACATACCGTGGGCCACTGACTACCCTTTCCCAGCTAATCCCACTGTTTCTTGTCACCTGAGTCCTAGGGTCAGTCTCTGTTTTAGGGCCAGTTTCAGTGGGTTTCTCCCCTTTTCCAGAAAAATGCCCTTTGAATGTAAGGTTACAGAGAAATTTTTTTTTTTTTAATTTATTTGACAGAGAGAGATCACAAGTAGACAGAGAGGCAGGCAGAGAGAGAGAGAGGGAAGCAGGCTCCAAGCCGAGCAGAGAGCCCGATGCGGGACTCGATCCCAGGACCCTGAGATCATGACCTGAGCTGAAGGCAGCGGCTTAACCCACTGAGCCACCCAGGCGCCCCAGGTTACAGAGAAATTTAAAGAAGCACAGTGAACCATGAACTGCTAGGTTTCCCTGCGCCAAACTGAAAACCATCAAGAAGTTCTCTCATCTCTGCTCTTCTGTCATATTTGCTCCATTCTCCTCATCTCTGATAAGCAAGCTTTTCTTTTACTTACCAACGTGCACTTAGCTGAGCTTGACCACCCCAAGATAGCAGCCCCTGCCAGAAGCCCACACAACCCGGAATCTCAATTTCCTGCAGCTAACCTAATAGTCGTGCCCTGATTTTAAATTCCCATGAGACACACTCTGATTGACCGAGTTATGGTCAGGTGACCTCAACCTGGTCCAATCAGCTAGGGCCCAGGGAGGGCTGCCATGAAGAACAAGGACTCATCCTTGTTCACCAGCTCCTGGACACCATCCTTGGAACTCTGGGACATGAGGGAGATGACTTTTGGATAAACTTAAATGAACCCATACTTTCTCCAAGAGAGCTTGTTCCTCAGCAAGTCAAGAAGAAAGTGGAAATCTTAACAAGGAGGTCGGCTGATAGTGCTAGCGAGGCCTGGTAGCTGGCAAAGAGAGATGGACAGCGGTGACCCTCACCTTCACCCCTGAGGCAGCAGCTGCGGCCCTGCTTTGCATCCTGTCCAGATATTTCCAGTAAATAAACATTGACGCTTTCGATATCATGTTAATTTCACAGGCGGCTGCTCTGCTGACAGTTTCCACACTCCGCCAGCGCCTCTTGTCAGTTTTAGACTCACAGTCGGACGCCAGCCCTGCTCGCAGGCTGCCCGACATACAGACATAAAAACAAATGGCTCAGAAAGCCCTGGTGAGATGACAGTGAGCAGCATGGGCGCCTAGGTTGGGCAGAAGCAGCCCTGTCCACGGTCCTGAAGTTGACCAGGGCAAGGGCCAGGCCACAGGGCTTAGAATCCTCTAGTGTACCCTTGCTTCTCTACCTTTCAGGGCCACAGTTTTCAAGTCTGTGAAAGGAGTTAATTTTGTAGCCTTGTTTCCTTGGGACCTTAACTGCGAGTTATGGGCAACCTCTGACTCTAAAAGGCACTTCTTAAACTTCCCAGGGCTGGCTTTGACCTTCAGCACAATCCCCAAAGGCATTTGAGCAGAAATTTATCCCAATTTTGCAGGTGGGATAGCTGAGGCCTAATGCCAGACAGTAATTTTCCCTGTTTCACAGCAGGAGACAGGAGCAGAACCAAGGTAGGAACTGGGGGTGCTGGCTCCAGTTCCAGCTGCTTTGACAGCTGTCAACCACACAAACTAAAGTCCTAGGGCCACAGGAATGGTAGGGCCAGAGACCCCTGCCCTGTCCCAAGCTCAGCTGAGCCAGCCTCTTGGAGCATTTAGGCTTCTTCCGGACATGCATAGTCATGAAGCCTCATGCATATGTATGATTTATTCCTATTATAAGCTGAGCTGAGGTTATACTTTCTGGCTAGGTCCTCCTGTGCTCTAGGACCCTCTGTCAGCCAGTGTTCCTAGGTTTTCTTCAGGGAGCCCACTGATGGGCCCACTTTACCCCACACCAACACACACTGGGAGCTGAAGCGGGGAAGCTGGGCCAGAAGCTCCTTCTGGGTGCTGGGATGCCTTCCTTCTTCTTCTGGTTCCTGCTACAGCTGCTTCTAGATGCTTCCACCTGGAGGGAAGGAACACTTGCATCAGCAGGGCTGGTCCTGCCACACATCCTGTCACCTCCCCAAGGCCTAAGTTGGACCCCAAGAGGGATGAGGCTGAGGCAGGTTATAAGCAACTACAGTGATGGCCCACCTCCTTGTCTGCCATCTACTTCCTGAATAAAGTCTTCACTAGCCTGGAGGGACATGTGGGGGCACTGCAGCCCAGGGGTGGTGACAGGAAGCAGGAGGAAACATCTTGACCTCCCAGGTCGGTGTCCAGGGTGACTCAGATGGCCATCTTCTCTGGGGGCAGGACTCTGGAGCACTCACATGGCAGCTCACACCCACTCACCACTGGCGCCTGCTTCTGCTCAATAAAGACTCATTAATGGACTTAAGTGAATTAGAGTCATTAACGCTGTTATCAGAGGCCGGCAGAGGTTGGCGCCTGCCTTCTAGGTCCAGCCCACAGTCTGGGGAACTTGGGCAAGGCCTTCACATCTCAGGGCCCTCACCTATAAATTGGGGCATAAATGTCCCCCGACTTCCACCACCTATACACACACACACACACACACACACACACACATGCATACACACTTAGCACTATAGCTTCCATCACCTATAGGCAAAATTTTTTTTTAAAGACTTATTTATTTAGGGGCACCTGGGTGGCTCAGTCATTAAGCATTTGCTTTCAGCTCAGGTCATGATCCCAGGGTCCTGCTCCCTGCTCAGGGGGGAGCTTGCTTCCCCTTCCCACTCCCCCCTGCTTGTGTTCCTTCTCTTGCTGTGTCTCTGTCAAATAAATAAAGTCTTTTTTTTTTTAAGATGTATTTATTGATTTGAGGGGGTGGGCAGAGGAAGAGACAGAGCCTTAGCAGACTCCCTGCTGAGTGCAGAGCCCAACGTGAGGTTCAATCTTCCGACCCTGAGATCATGACCTGAGCTGAAATCAAGAGTCAGATGGATGCTCAAATGACTGAGCCCGGAGGCACCCCTAGGCCAAGATTTCTAAGGTCCTAAGGCTGGCATTCAAGGCCACCTGGCCTGGTTCTTTCCACCTCTCTAGTTACTCCCACCCCGCCCCTCATCCCCATCCCCCTGCAAACAGATTTGTGCTTTGCACATGTTACTTCCTCTGACTGGAAACTCAGCTCTGCTTTTTCCCTAACCCTGCCCCAGACTGCTAAACTCCTGAGCACCCTTCAAACCCCTGTGCCAGTGTTACCTCCTCTAGGAAGGCTTCCCTGGCCACCTCCCCCCGCCTATCCCAGGCTGGGTTACATAGTCGCTCTCTCTGGGGTCACCTAAGGGAACCACCCATAAGAGAGGTTATGTCTTGGACAAACATAAAAGAAAGCCCACTTTCCCCATGAGGAATTGCCCTGAAGGGCTTGTTCCTAAGCAAGTCAAGAAGAAAGCAGAAGTCAGGACAGAGCCCCAGCTTCCCTCTGTCATCTGCGGTGTGGTCGTCTATTTTGGTGTTTGTCTCCCCCACCAGCTACATCTACTTGAGAGATCAGAGTTCAGGTCTGTCTCACCCAGCGCCAGGCACACATAGGTGTCCTCCTCAGTTGGACTTCCAGAGGAGGTAAGGGGATGGGGGGAATTGTTCTAGGAGCTTCCTCTAGGACTTTTTCTCCAAAGAGCCCTTGTCAAGAAGGAAGGACACAGCCTCCCTCCAATCCCTTCCCCACTCCCTCCCAAGTCCAGGCTCAGCACTTTCAGAATCACTTAATTTTTACAGATTTTTTCCTCCTTAATTACAGTTCATGTAACAAGTAACAAATAAACGAGGGGGGGCAGGGGAGAGGGAAGATAATCGCAGACGCTGCCAGCCTCTCCCTGTGGCGTCCCATTCCAGGAGCTCGGAGCCAGGACAGAGGCGGTGGGAGGGAGGCTTTCAGACCGGAGAGTGGTTCTCACACTGGTACCTTCTTAGTCTCTGGCTCCAAGATGAGCTGTACTGGGCCCTCTCCAGGCCAGAGACTTTCTTGGCCATACCACTCTGGTAGGAGCTCTCTAGACCTCTCCCGCTCTGGCCCCTGGTGAGGGAATTGTCCACGAAATGAAGATAATCCATTGCAACTGCCGTTCATTGAGGGCCTTCAGTGTGCCAGGCACTTGGCTCAACCACTGCTCTGATCATCAGAGCAACACTTACCGCAAGCCATTCTAGAGGGGGGAAACTGAGGCCCAGGAAGAGAAAGTGATTCCCCACTAGGAAGTAGGTCTGATTTCAAAGTCTGCACTTTCCATGAAACCATGCTGCCGCCCACCCATATGAGCACGCCTACCCTCTCCGAGGGGTGGTTTGAGCATCTCCTGGGCAATCCTACCACTACCTCTGCTGTCCCAGCAAGAGCCACATTCTCTCACTTTCCTCCTCTCTGGGTTGTGTACGGACGAGGAAAGCCACCAAAATCCTCAAAATCCTTTTTCCTTTCTCACTGCCTATACTGGATGGGTAAAGATGGTCAGAAGCATTTTTATTGCAAGGGATGTAAAAACAAAGCCCAGGGGTGCCTGGGTGGCTCAGCTGGTTAAGCATCTGACTTTGGCTCAGTTCAGGATCTCAGGGTCCTGGGATCAAGCCCCGTATCGGGCTCAAGCCCCTGTCCAAGTTGGGCTCCCCACTCAGCAAGGAGTCTGCTTGTCCCTCTCCCTCTGCCCCTTTCCCTACCACCTCCCTCTGCCCCTTCCCCTACGCCCTCTCCCTCTGCTGCTCCCCCCTCCTCCTCCTCATGCTCTCTCTCTCAAATAGATACAAATCTTTAAAAAGATAAATAGAAACAAAGCACAAAGGAGCCAAAAACAAACCACCAAGACATACTTTTTCTCTTAAAGCATGAGAACATGACCGACAGGCCCCAGTTTCTAATCCGTCAAGGCTGCAGCCTCCTGTGCGGGGCAGTAAAGCCTTGGGTCTGCTGGACCTGGTGGCTCTGGGCCTCTGTGGCTCTGGGCCACCTTGCCTTTCACTGACAGACTCCTTGGAGAACTGGCCCTGAAGAAGAACTGATCTAAACCCAGCTGCCCAGGCCAACGCTGATTCCCTCTCTCTGTCAAGAGATTTGTCCCTTACGCCTGGGTGGCTCAGTCCGTTAAGCTGCTGCCTTCAGCTGGGGTCATGATTCCAGGGTCTTGGGATCGAGTCCTGCATGAGGCTCCTTGCTCAGTGGGAAGCCTGCTTCTCTCTCTGCCTCTGCCTGCTTGTGCTCTCTCTCTTTCTCTCTGACAAATAAATAAATAAATCTTAAAAAAAAAAAAAAAAAAGATTTGTCCCTTACAGGATCTGGATTTCTCTTGATTTAAGGGATGGGTGAATTCTGTCCACCTCCCTTGCCCCCAGGCAGGAATCATGGAGCAGCAGAAATAATGGAGATGATTTTGACCTCTGAAGGGGTGGGAGGAAGCTGCACACACAGCTGGGAGTGTATTGTTCCCGACCCACCACTAATCCACGGGCCTCAGGTACAGCCATGTAGTGGGCACATTGGGAAAGGGCAGCTAGACCAGCTGGTGGGGTAGGAACAATTCATTCATTCATCGAATATTAATTCAACATCTATGCACTGTGTGCCAGGCTGGGCTCCTCCTGCTGTAGGCACTGGGGACGGTGAAGGACAAAACCCGGACGGGTTCCTGCCTTTGTCACTCTTAGAGTCTAGTGTAAACACTTTCTGTAAAGGCTGGAAGTAAATATTTTATGGTTCATGGGCCACGAACAGCCTTTGTTGCACATTCATCTTTGTTTTCTTACAGGCCTTTCAGGATGCACCAAGGATCCTTCGCTCACAGGTGGCACATATACAGATTGCTGGCTGAATTTGGCCCACGGGCCCTAGTTTGTCAGTCCTGGGTCTGGTGCAACCTATCCCATAGAAGGATAATGGAGTCACATGGGTACTTTAAGATTTTTAGTGGTTTCATTAAAAAAGTGAAACGAGGGGCACCTGGGTGGCTCAGTGGGTTAAAGCCTCTGCCTTCGGCTCAGGTCATGATCGAGTCCTGGGATTGAGCCCTGCATTGGGCTCTCTGCTCAGCAGGGAGCCTGCTTCCTCCTCTCTCCCTCTGCCTGCCTGTCTGCCTACTTGAGATCTCTGTCTGTCAAATAAATAAAATCTTTAAAAAAAAAATGAAACAAAATGGTGAAATTAATTTTAATGATATAGTTTATTTAAGCCAATATATTCATAATATTTTCATGTTAAGATTCTTCAGTGGAACCCCCCACCATTGCTCTCAAAGTGAAGTCCAAAGTCCCTTCCTGTGGTCTGCAGGGAAATATGTCAGCATGGTTTTTGCTGTAAGTAACAAAATAGCAAACTAGTACTGCCTTAAATCTAAACAAATGTATGCACAAAACAGGAAGTCGAAGTAGGTGGACCTCCTTTCGCTTCTCATTGGCCAGAACTGGGTCACGTGCCCATCCTCGAGCCAATCATTCACTGGTAAAGATACAGACTGGCCACTCCACTGCCCAGGGCTGAGGTCGGTGGGTTCTCCTGCTGAGCGGGGGAGGGGTGGGGAGGAAGTTGTGACACCCACTGCTCCCACACAACCCTCTTGCGTTGGGTTCAGGGCCTGCCCCCAGCCTGTTCCCCCACACCCGGCCTCACACTCTATGATCTAACCTCCTCGGGTCCATCGAAGTGCCTTCCTTTGTCTGTAAGACTTCATACATGCTGTTCCTTCTCCTTGGAATGCTTTTCCCTTTCTCCGCCTCTCTCCCCACCTTTGCCTGGCTACTTCCTCTTGTCCTCTAAGCTTCAGGCCAGATGCTGTTTCCACAGGAAAACCACACCTGGTCCCCCAGATCAGATCGAGGGCTCCATGAGGGACAGAGACCATAGCTGATTCACTTCCCAGGGTCTGGCACAGAACCTACACAGAGTAGGTACTTGTTGAATAAGACCATCTTTGGGCACTTCTCATTGTAGAATTGTGGTGAGAGAGAAGACAGAGCAGGTCTCCATACCACCCAGGGCCTTCTAGGGAGTAGTACCCTGCCCAGGGAGAGGCCAGGTCAGGAGACTCAAGTTCAGGTGCCAGGTCTCCCCCTGACCTTAGGTGTGACCTTGGGCAGGACTTCTCTGAGCCTGACCAGGTTTTGGGGATGGTGGGTAGATGAGAATGCTGGGAGCTGGGGTAGGGAGCTGAGCCCAGGGCACATGAGGTTCCTCTGTCCAAGGCAGGGACTGAGATGCCCACAGAGCCCATGTAGAACCAGGCCCCCTCAGCAGGGAGGGTTCCAAGCCTCTAAGAGAGTAGGAGGCAGGAAAAAGGCAGGATTGAAATTCCATCAGGCACTCACTGAGCCTGCTCCCTGGAGCCCCTGTGCCTTTGTTCCGTTTAATCAATATGTAATTAAACTGAAATCCCAGCTTAAGAATTTCCAGCGGTGTTAAGACCAGGCTTTCCAAGGGGCTGGCAGATTTGAGGCTCCTGGGTCCTCCAGCTATTAGCCCTTCACCAGCCTGGCCTGTGCCCCGCCCCACCAGGCCTCAAGGTCACCTTCCCAGCCGGCCAGGCCCCAGTGGGACTCTAGTCTTCCACAGACTTTCTGGAGGAGATGGTGGGGCCTTCCAAGGGCAAGAGATTCAGGTGGAGGGTGCAAGCTCCCTGGGTCGCCATGACCACCCTGGGGCCATCCCAGGTCCACTTGCCCTTGCGTGACAGGGAGGAAACTGAGAATAGTGAGGCCATAGTGGAAATGACTCTCAAGCTGCCCCCCCCCCACCTACCTCCTCTCTCCTCTCCCCTTGGGGTGACTCAGGGCTCTGACGCCACAGGCTGCTGCATGCCGAGCACTTACCATGTGCCATACGCTATTCTGACTCCTTCACATGCATTAACCCATTTACTCTTCCAAAGAGCCCGTGAGGGAGGTATTCAGAGTAACTCCATGTTAAGATGAGGAAACTGAGGCCCAGAGCCCCCGGGGTCCCCAGCTAGTTGATGGTGGAGCTAGGATTTAATCCCAGCGCTGCTTGTTCCAGAGCTTTAAGCACTCAGGGCCCTGGCATTGGGACCTCACTGCTAAGACCCTGTGACCTCCATCACCAGGAGCCAGCAGACTGCCCAGTCCCCATCCTGGTCGGCCCCACACCTGCCACAATCGTTCTTCATGTACCTCCTCACAAGCCCAGAACAGGCTTTCAGGTGCGAGGCTAAAACTCCTCCAGGGCTCCCACCGTCAACACCTCCAAGTCCTCCGAGTTCTTCTGCACGGACAGCTCTGTGTTCAGGGACGTCTGAAACCCTGCCCTTAAATCAACATTGGCCAGCAGAAACAGCATGAGCCACAAGGGTAAGGCACACATGCTAGTAAGGAACGGCACTGAAAGAAAAAAGAAGCAGGTGTAATGGATTTAAATATATATTTAACCAAAGGAATCTAAAATATCATCATTTCTGCATATAATCAGTATTAAAAACTATTGAGCTCTTTTACGTTCTTTTGTAGCTGTCAGTCTCTGAAATCCGGTGTGTATGTTCTACTTAGGGCACATCTCGATCCAGACGGGGCAAGTCTCAAGTGTACAGTGGCCACACACGGCATCCATGACACCCTCCTCCCAACCTATCTGACAAAACCTGGATAAGAAGCCCTCAAGGAGCCACGTGGGACCTCAGTAACCAGCCGAGATGGCCTAGCTCCTGTGTAACAGGTGGCAAGGACCCAGGAGGCATCCCGGGAGGGTTTGGAGAGGGTGGGGCTGCTGAGGCTGGGTAGAGTCCAGACAAAGGAACAAGGTGGGCAAGGCCAGGCCAGCCAATCCTGGGGTCTAAAGTTGGCCTCTCTGTGCAATGTCCATCCTCACTCACCACAGTCCTGGTTAATGTAGTAGTAAGTCTGGGGTAGAGCCAGGCTGGACTCCTGACCGGAGAGAAAGGTGTTGGGGGGAGAGCTCATACAGCTGGAGAACAACCAAAGGGTCACACTTGGACATCTGGGCTGCATGTCCTTTGTCCTCCTAGTCTTTCTTGGGTGTGGGCCTCCCAGGTGGGACAGTCAGGGGATTCAGGACCAGAACCTGAACTCTGCACTGAGACTTTGACCTTGAGAGATGCTAGGGGCTCGGCCCAGGGGCAACAGCCAGAGCAGCAAGGGCAGGCAGGCAGCAGAGGTCTGATATCTAGCCAAAACGGCAGTGGAGCTGCCAAAACAGTCTTGGAATCCTGGAAGCATCTTTCAAAGGGGGTGATATTTATGGAAGCACCCAGAATCTTGCTTGGAGAGCAGAAGGTACTCAATGTGCTTACTCCAAACCCAAATCTGTAGGTCGTAGGGAGCCAGTGCCTGAGCGGGAGAGTGGCCAGAATGGGAGCTCCAGAGCACTGGATGCAGAATGGATGGGTGGGACAATGCGGTCAATGAGGTCAGAGGCAGTGACCATGACACTGCTCAAAATGGCCAGCCCCAGGTTCAGCCGGCCTGGCCCAGACCACAGATGCTGTGGGGGGGTAGGACAAGAGGGCTCCAGCCAGTCCCGAGGTTGGGCTGGTGGCTGTCCCGGCCCAGCCTTCTGAATGGAACCTCAAGACAGCTGCCCTGGAGCACAAACAAAGCTCTTTCCTGGGGACGTCCCCACAGGCCACTCCCCTCCTTACCTCCCTCCCTTGTGGTTTGTGCCAGCCTTCAAGGATGATGTAGGGGCTGCTTGTGGAGAAAGGGCTAGTTGAGATTAAAGAGAAGGCTAAGAAAATGTAACGGGGGTTCAGCTCCCAAGGGACTGGTGAGAGCGGGAGGCTGGCTCTGGGTCGTGACAGTCATGATGATTGAAATCCTCCCCAGCTTCCTCCTGACACCAGTGCCTTCTCCCCCTACTCTTAGGACCCAACCTTGGAGATGGTGGCAAAGGCTATCATCTCCTGTTGCCAAGGGACAACCAGAGCAATCAGTGGGTTTCCTGTACCAGGCTTACCCTGCATGGCACCCTCTCTTCGAGCTCTTAGCCTGTGGCCTCGACCCACTGGCCCTTTCCAGAGCAGGATGGGGGAGAGGCAGAGAGAGCCGGGTTGGTTGGTCGGGGGAGGCAATGGATTTGGGGGCCTGCGGAGGCCTGGAGACACAGGGAAGTGCAAAGCGTGGCTCAGGACCCAGGACCTTGGCACCTCCGTGTCTGTTCTATGTGTGGGAAGTGCAGAGGGAGTGCAGAGCAGCAAACAGGCTCCCCACGTCAGCTAGGAGACTCCCAAGCTGCAGGCTTTCAGGGTGCACCCACGACTTTTGCTAAAGCTTTATACTATCTGTATTCTTTTCCTAATACTCTTTAAGCCAACTTACTTTTTTACTTTGATAAATTTTATTTATTTATTTATTTATTTATTTATTTATTTATTTATTTATTTTAAAAGGTTTGTTTATTCATTTAAGAGTCAGGGAGAGAGAGAGAGAGAGCTGGGGGGCCAGGGCAGAGGAAGAGAGGGTCACAGACTCTGCACTCTGCAGAGCCCAATGCCCAGCTCCAGGCGGGTTCTCCATGGGGCTCCATCTCATGACCCTGAGATCACGACATGAGCCCCAGAGATATTTCTTTTAAAATATATTTACCCAGGGGTACTTGGGGGGGGCACAGTCGGTTAAGCATCTAGCTCTTGGTCTCTGCTCAGTCATGATCTTGGGGTCATGAGAGTCTGCTTGGCATGGAGTCTGCTGCACATTCTTTCTCCCTCTTTCTCTGCCCCTCCTGCTCATGCTCTCTCTCATATACATAACAAAATTAAAAGAAAACCTTTCTACTAGTAACTTCAGAAAAAATCTAGTCTCAATTTTCATAAATAGAAGGTATGTGTAAAACCAAATACAATGACAGTGATAAAAATGAGACTCCATTCTAAAACATTAACTAATCATGGAAATCAACAGTCTTTGAGTCTGAAGCCTGTCATTTAGGTCATTTTTGTTTAAGGGAAGGAGATTTGCAAGAGTCGGAGTCCTGAAGGTGAATCAACTGAGCCTTTCTCGATGTTTCCTGAGGGCTTTTGAGACTAACTGGAGGCAGACTAACTTTCCCATCGAGTGACCATTTAATGACAGGATGATGAGTCTGTGTTTGACATAAAACCACCTCCCTACCCCCGTCACCTCCATTTCCCCCCAGGTTAGTCCCTGGTGTCAGGACCACCGGGCCCAGTGGCACCTGCCACACAGTGCATTTGGGGAAGTCATGTAACTTCTGAGCCTTAATCTGCTCATCTATAACATGGGCAGAGTTTTTTGAACTTGAAATGAGGTAATAGCAGCTCAGTGCCTATCACATAGTAGACACTCAATAAAGATTTCCATCCTTCTTTGGCAACATTGTGACTATCCTAAGGCCACTGTTTGAGCTGTGGGGTTATTCATGACTGCCCAGGGCCTAGTCCCTGGTAGAACCCCAGGCATAAACAGAAGCATGAGTAATTTATTATTCTTCAGGTGGTCAGAGCCACTAGGAAAGCCATCGGGAGCAGCTAAGGACATTCCCAGAGCCGACAGCTTGTGCCTCTCTGGACCTACAGGGCAGGGAGGCCTGCAGGACACTGTCCAGGTGCCTGGGGATCCACAGAGAGCAAACCCTATCCCCTCTTCATCCCAGACCCTGATTGTCAGGGAGGACACAGGGCCAGGGCCAGTAAAAGCAGGGAGCAAGGAACGGGGTGTGTCACCGAGTAGTCTTGGGCCCCCCAAGACATCCTTAGAAGGAATGTCTAGTGAAAAACTAAAGACATTACCCTGGGGTCAAGGCCTCTTCATTCTGGGGGCAGTGGAGGAGTCCTGGAAGAAGGTGAGGAGAGAGAAGAGAGGTAGTGTGCCTGCAGGGGGAGCCTCCCCTCAATTCTTCTGGCTCTATTTCACTTCCCAGCCATCCCTCCACTCCTATCAGCCTTGGGTAGGGCAGCGGTTCTCGATGCTTGCCTCAGCCCCCCGATCCCGTACCCCGCCCCAGATAGGGTCAGGCTAGGCAGCTTCCCAGACTCTGCCCTCAAGACTGGCCTGCTGGCCCAGATGGAGCCGTGGGTGTCATCTGGAAGGAGAGGAGGGACAGGCACCTGTAAATGTCAGAAGGGAAGGAGAGGTGCTAGAGGCAGGGGTGGAGAAGGGAGGGAATGGGGCAGGATCTCCTCCACCCCTCCCCTATTGACCTCAGAGATGCAGCCCCCTGCAACTGTCCCAGGACCCCAGTGTGGCCAGGGTCACTGCTCCACGCTATGAATGAGGAAATGAATCAGAGGGAGGCTCTGTCTTCCTTTAGTTACATTTGGGGCCCTCCTCCTTCCAGTGGGGGCAGTGGGCACCTGTGGGTTAATGAATTTGCCTTCCAGAATCATACACAAGGAGGGTTTCTGGCAGCCTGGAGTGGCCTTGGAAAAGGGCTCTTAAAGGACCCAGAGAACACCCGCCAGGGCGGGGATAGCTCCTTCCACAGGCACATCTGCCCTGACCATCTTAGAAGGGCCAGCCGCACCCGAGGATGGGTGCTTCGGCTGGGAGTCCCTCTCCCTGTGTCTCCTCAAGGCCAGCTTCCCCCCACATCCCTGAGTGGGGAAGCTCACCATGCTGGGCAGAGGCAGAGAAGCTTCCCGTCCACTTCGGGCCATGCCCGTGTGCCCAGGGCAGCCCTGACATGAGCCCCTTAAAGGCAGCATGCCAGCCATGGAGGGGGCCTCTGGAGCCAAGTGTGGAAAAGGAGAGGCCTAAGGGCAGATGTTGAGCCAACACCATAGACCTAGTCAGGGCCCTAAACCCTAAACCCAGTTAAAAGGGGCTCCTGCCCTGAGCCCTGCACATTAGACAGCCAGCTCTGCACCTGGAACACTGCTGTGAGGGACCTCCTCCCTGGACCCCCCTTCTGAGAGGGCACCATGCCTCTGATGCCCACAGTTGGGGCCTGAGGGGTCTCCCAGGGGCTGTGTGCATGGGGTGGGGACAGAGCGTGGCCTTGCAGGCTAGGGTGTCTGTCCCCCTGTAGGTGAGCAAGGCCCTTTTCAGGGTGAGACACAGCCATGGGTGAAGGGAAAGGAGAGGAGGGGCTGGCCAGGGCTTAGGGCTAGAGTCTGGGGCCAGCTTTTCCCCAGAATTCTATATTTGAACCTGGCCTTTCAAGTTGCTATGAGGTAGGTATATTTGTCAAAGTAGGAGCCTAGAACATGTTTAACAGTTTGCTAGCTTGATTTATAATTTAAACACCTAGACGTATGCCATACAGACTTTCTTTTATACCGTCATCCCAGATCCTGCAAATGTTAGGGGTGAGCTTGGGCTGGGGGCGTCATTAGACTCAGTTACCTGTGCTCTGAGATGCTCTCTGCCAGCAGTGTGGGGCAAGGCAGCCACCACCATGAGGTGTGGCCCTGGGCACAGTTGTGAGCAAGCACCAGCCTATGGGGTCTCCCAGCTGGCAGGGATTTGAGTTCAGCGATGAACTCCCCATTGTACAGATGGCAAAACCGAGGCCTAGAGCATTCCAGGGAGGCCTAGCGGGTTCCACTGATGTGCGTGTGCAAAGCCCAGGAGCATGCACACGTTTGTGCAAACGGAGGGTACTCCGTGCGTCAGCGGGGGTGTGCGCGCACACGACTGCATACACAAACGATTTGGGGGGACTTGCTTTCTTCACATTTGTTCTGCACCATGGAAGATCCATCATTTCCTTTTCCTGTAATAATGTTGACCTGATTAAAATTTTTATTGGATTTCGCAAAATAATTTCATATACAACATTCCCTGGGGGGAGTCGCTGGAGGAGGCGATGGTGGAGGATGGCGGGGAATGGGGGTTGGGGGGCTAATAGGCGGAGAGAGAGCCACAAGTAGCTTTAGAAAGAGCTTGAGTTGGAAAATATTTCACAGGCTGCTGAAATGACCGGCGGGGGGCAGGCCCGGCAGCAGGGAGATGAAAGGCTGTGCCTTGTGAGTAGTGTTTTTGGGAAGCTGCAAGTGGAGCACTGATGTAGGCCAGCCGTGGGAGGACGGGAGGGCGTCAGAGGCCTGCGCCCCCAGAGGGACCTGAAGGGGCCGGAGAGGAGGGCTCCACGGGCACAGGGGACAGATGCTGGCTTATCCCCTCTTGCCTCCCTCCCCAGCCCAAGGCCTTGGCGTGCCTCTGGTGGGAATGTCAGGGTCTGCCTGTGCACGCGTATAGGGGGATGGGGTCAAGGCCAAAGCCAAGGGAGGCTGTGGATGGCGGTAGCTGAGTCAACACCCCTCCTGTGGTAGTGGCCACCCTGTGGGAGCATTCGGGGACCTGGGTTCCCCCAGCCTGGCTCAGCCACCCGCTGGCCCAGTGACCTTGGGGAAATCATTTAAGCTCTCTTAAGGCTACGTTTTTGTACTCTGAGGTGTTGGCAGGACTCGAGGAGACAAGGTGTGCAAAGGGCTGGCATAGCTGCTCTCAGCCTGGCAGTTGTTTTATTTATTACTATGGTCACGTATTCATTCATTCATTCATTCTAGAAACTCCATTCTGCCTACCCTCTGCCAGGCACGTGGGGGGTGGGGAGTGGAAAGTGCCTGACCACCTGGGGCTCCCATTTTAGAGGGGAGACCAACACCAAACCAAGTAAGAAAGTAAAATAAATTATATTTTCGATGGTGATAGGTGCTGTGGAAGGAAATCAGCAGGAACCTGGCAGTTCTGGGAGGGGCTAAAGGCCTTGCTGAGAATAGGTGTGAAGCGGGGGAGGCAGCGATTCCCATGGGTCTGGGAGAATAGAATCTGAGATCAAGGGAAGAGTAAGTGCAAAGGCCTTGAGGTGCTGGTTGTTGGACATGCTGGGGGCACATCAGAGAGGCCAGCCAGGTGGAAGCAGAGTGAGTGGGGGAGGGAGAGAGTGGAAAACATGAGGCCAGAGAGGGGAGGGGCCACATCATGAAGACCACACAGGTCGTTGTGAGGACCTGGGCTTTCTTCTCTGATGGTGACAGGAGCCGTGGCAGGGTTAGCCTTCTCCCTGGAGGAGTGAGTGTCATCTCTTCTGGTGCACAGGTGAGCCAGGTGCCTGCTCCCCAAAGACAGGATAGATAGGTGGGAGCCCTTGACCCCTACCAGGGAATGCCTGGAACAGGAAAGGATGGGGGGTGAGGCGGCGGAGCGGACCGCAGGCCCCAGCCTCTCTGCAGGCCCTGGACCGGTCCCTGGACCACAGGACAGTCAGGACAGTCCCTGGACCACAGTGGCCAGTCCCAGGGTCTGCCTCGCCCCGACATGGGTGCTAGCCGCCCCTCCTGCCTCACATTCCCAGGGCCCTCCACAGCCTGGATGCCCAGCCTGTCAGTTCCAACCACCGGTTTTGTTTGTGCAATCTCAACAAGAACGAGAACGAAATCAATTCAGTTGATGAGAACAAACCTCTACAAAGGGACAGCGTGCCAGACTGAGCCTGGCCGGATCTGCAGTGGGGAGCCCCATCCGGGGGAGGGCCCTGTTACGGCAGACACAGCAGAAAGCCCCCATAACCGAGGAGGAAACGTAAACCCTCTGCGGGAGACCTGACCAGTTCAGGGTCGAAGACTGGACACACAGATGTCCTGAGTTCCCACACTGTGAAGGGGCGGCACCAGCCCTGGGGGAGGCAGTAAAGACAAGCCAAGTTCAGGGTCGCAGTGCCCAGGTCCGGGAGGGCGGGAGGGGCTGAAGTTCAGCCCAGGCAGCACTCATGACTGCACCCTGGCCTGGAGCTGTGTCCCCTGGAGGAAGGACGTCTCTTTCTAATTTGCCCAGAAGCCCCATGTGGGCCAGCAATGGCTCTACCTTAGTCCCTGGACCCATCAAAGAACATCCTCAGGAAGGCACTGGGGGTAGCCAGAGGGGACACGGGGGGTGGGGGAGGAGTGGGTGGGTGGTGCCAGGGGAACAGCCCCCACAAAGGCCCAGAGGAAGCATGGTTTCCATGATAGCAACTGGAGAGCAGACGGTTTGCAGAGGGGTGGGCAGGACAGGGGTGAGAGTGACGGGTCTTACAGGGGATGGACGTTCTAAGCGGGATTGAACATGGACTTTGGAGCAGTGTCTCTGGCTCCCCTGTGGCCGTTGAATTGGAGGAGCCAGGAGGACCAAGGATCCAGGAAAGATATGGGATGCCTGAGTGGGGTCGCAGAGGGGGCATAGTATGGGAGTCACTGGGAGAAGTCCCGTTTAGCTAGGGCAGAGCAGGGGGGACGCTGTAGGCCAGGGACTGGGATGGAGAACTCCAGGGACCAGAGCAAATCTGAGGGGGGGTCCCCTCCTTCCCACCTGCCAAATGTTGGGGAGCCAGGTTTAAACCCCAAAGCCGCTGCTTCCTCCTTCCACTGTTACATACTACTTTCTCATCCTATCTTCTCCTTATCTCTGCCAGTTCCCCCAGTTATCAGCCAGGTCTCTAAATAGAGAGCCCCCAAGAAGGGGTCAGAAAGAAGGTGTTTGCCCCGGGGAGCTATTTTTACTTAGTGCCCAGATATTTTAAAAAAAATAAGCCGAGCCCACAGGGTATCATGCCTTCTAGGGTCTCACTAAGCCCAGGATGGGGGGCACAGACCAGCCTGGCTGGCCCAAATATTTGCTGTGTTGCCGGGTAACCACCAGTTGGCCCCGAAAGCTGGCATCTGTGGATCTGAGACTTGGAAGGAGATTCACAGCCGCCCAGGGCTTGGAAGCAGAAACGGTCGGTGAAGTTGGGAAGTGCCCCAAATGTCTCCTGCGTGAGTCTGCGGATTCTCCGGAAGCTGCCCCCACCCCCAGGAGATGGGATGAGTGGCTTCCCAGGGAGACCCAGGCAGCCTGAGGCCGCTTGAAGGAGCTGACTGCTCTGGGCACACAGGCCTGGGCCTCTCTCTCCCCTCTTGCTCCAGACACCCACCACAGGCACGCACGGGGGGTTGCTGGCTATTTCTACGAGGGTCTGCCCAACTTATGTTCAGGGACAACCTGGGACAGGGACAGCTGTACACAGAAGTAGAGAAGTACAATGAAGTCGGAAGAGCTTTGAGAGAGCCCCACCCCCACCCCCAACTCCTGTGACTTGGTCTTCTAGAAATTCCATCATTGGGTGTGAAGCTTCCCTAAGAATCGGGAGGGACATTGGAGATATGATGTACTGCAGGGGCCCAGACCAGCCTCTGCTTTTACAGCCTGAGGAATGGGAAGCTCACCACCTCAAGAAGCTGTTTGTCATCTTGGTGAGAGCAGTGACTGGAAGAAAGTTCCTGATGCTGGGCCTCTTCCTCTGAACCTTCCTGAACCTACCTCTGGAGGAAGGCAGGGGCTCAGGGAGAGATTGCTGGTCACATGTAAGGTGGGGATGACCTCAAGAGGGCTTCCCTCCTGTCCTGGGAAACCCTGAGCCTTCCAACAGAGTGCTCAAGGCTTGAGCCCTGGAAAACTATGTGACAGTTTTTTGTCTGTGTGTCCCAAACCACAGATAGCAAGTGGGCAAGCAGGGAGCATAGGCCAGCTCAGCCCTGTGTGAACTCCAGCTCCCACAGTCCCCCAGCTGGGAGACCCATCAGTAGCTTTGTTTCTCTGAGCCTCAATTTCCTCCTCCATAAAATGGGCACAACACCAGTATTGCAGGGGACTGTGGTGAGGAGATAATGGTTAATGGCCATAGAGCCGCCCCCAGCAGGGGCATTTGCCCCTTCCTCCTCCAGGCAGCACCTACTCTGACCCAAGCATGCCCCCATTTCCTCAGCATCGGAAAGCTGTCTCCTAATAGCTGTTCCCCACCCTCCCTTCTTCCTCCTCCCCTGCTAGCTCAAATCCTCTACCCTCAGACCCGGACAGCTAACCCCCAACCTCCACCTCTAAAGGCCATTCCCCCACTCCTCCTGCTCTTTGCAGTGGGAGACACAGCTGACCATCTTCCTCCATGCATTCTGTCTATCCAGGTCTTTTGGAGCTGTGGCCTCTTGCCTCCCCCTGCTCCTCCCTGGTAGTGAGGACAAGGGCTCCGGCTTGCAGGACAGTTTCTCAAGCTCTGTCTTCTACAGTCTTGTGTGATCCTCCCTATGGCTCTGGAGCATGACACACAGGTGATATTCTGCCCATTGTGCGGATGGTGGGACTGAGGCACAGAAGCAGGAAGGGACACAGTACAATATAAAGAACCCAGGTCTTGGGGCACCTGGGTGGCTCAGGGGGTTGAGGCCTCTGCCTTCGGCTCGGGTCATGATCTCGGGGTCCTGGGATCGAGCCCCACATCGGGCTCTCTGTTCCACAGAGAGCCTGCTTCCTCCTCTCTCTCTCTGCCTGCCTCTCTGCCTACTTGTGATCCCTGTCAAATAAATAAATAAAATCTTTAAAAAAAAAAAAAAAAAAGAACCCAGGTCTTGGAGGTTCAGACCACACTGCTATTTGCTGGTTGTGCCCCCGAGCAAGTTGCTTAACTTCTCTGGGTCGCAAGTCTCCTTGTTGAGGAAGCGGGTAGTGATCATCGTAACTTTCTCGTGGGTCGTTGAGGATTAAATGAGTAACAGCAGGGAAGGAAAAAATGAAACAAGATGGGATCTGGAGAGAGACAAACCATAAGAGACTCTTAATCTCACAAAACAAACTGAGGGTTGCCAGGGGGAGGGGTGCCAGGGAGGGTGGTTGGGTTATGGACATTGGGGAAGGTATGTGCTATGGTGAGTGCTGTGAAGTGTATAAACCTGGCAATTCACAGACCTGTACCCCTGGGGCAAATAATACATTATATGTTAATAAAAAGTAAAAAAAATTTTTAAAAATGAGTAACAGCACTTAGCCCAGTGTCTGGCTCATCACGAGTGCTGGCAAGTGTGGGCCTTTCCCAGGGGCAGAGTGTGCTTAAAGAAGAGCCTGGGCTCTGGCAGACCCCAGGCAAAGCTGGCGGGGTCTGCCCCCGCTCCCCATACTGGTCTTAGCAGCGGGGTGCATGCAGAGCTAGGAGCCCCAGATCTGAGCTCTAGCCTCCATCCTGGACGGGGCAGCTCAAGGACCTGTGTGTGCAGGGAAAGTGCTGAGCTCGTCTGAGGCAGGAGGGCAGACTCAGCAATTCTGACCTCTGATGGGATGGAGCACTTGCAATTGATAAAGGATTGTGTTAAAATGGAGGCTTCTCTTGTCTGTAATTACTGCCTTCTCTCTGCCTCCCTAGCGTTAAAGGGCCAGGGCTTGGTCAGCATTTGTTGGAAAGAAATCCAGGGTCTTCTCTGCCTACCCTCCATCAGAGCTAAATGACAATGCCTCCCGTTCCTTATCCAGATGGTCACTGCAGTCCCTTCTGCTCTACGATCTCTTTGTTGTCTTTGTTTTGCAGAGGCCGGGTGGCTCAGGGCTCCGCAGTCCCTGGATATCCTGGCTTCCCCACCCAGTGCCCAGCTACCGGTGGGGCTAGGTTCAAATCCCATCCAAGTCCTGCCTTAGCAGGAAGGCAAATTCACATCACCAGACACCCACCACACGCTCTCCCTCCAGAGTCTCCCAGATCTCCCAGACCTCCCCTTTCCCAGTCTCCAGCTCCCTGCCCTTCAGGTTGGCATCCACATGTTCTTTCACGGAAACCACTGTGTGCCCAGCTGGAGTCAGTCTGCTCAGTACCCCATCTTCCTGTCTTCAGGAAAGGGTCTCTGATTTTCCCCAGAGGAACCTCTGCCTTCCCACCCTCAATTCTTATAGTAGGATTAACTTTGTCCCTACCTCAGGTGGCCATGTACCCTGTGTCTGGGCAATAAGAGGGCCACACACCCACACCCACCCACACACCTACCACTCACCCCCACCCACATACACACACAGGAGGGTCACCATGACGGCTTCTGCTTTGGGTATGCAACCCAAGCTAAACCAATAAGACTGTGTTCTACACTTGAACTGGAACTAGTGGAAAGAAGCTCTGACTCTTCTGGATTTGGAGCTGGTATATTGCTTCTCAGTCTTTTGGCTAAGATCAGTGTGGATTTGGAGATGATAGAATATAACACGGGAGCTTCTGGAAAGATGACATCTTTAGCCAACACCAAGGGAGGCAGAGCACAGAGACCACATCCTCATGAGAGCAACTGAGCCTCTAGATCCAGCCGTGCCTGAAGTCCACATACCTCTGGATTTCTCAGTTACACCAGCGAATAAATCGCCCCTCTCTTTTTTTTTTTCTTTTGCTTAAGCCAGTTGGAGTTGAGTTAGTGTCACTTATACTCAACGGAGTCTTAACTAATCCAAGAATAAAAAATGTTGAAAGCGTAGAGACAGAGCCTTGTGGCATAGCTGTAGGGACATCCACAGTAGGCCATGAGTCAGTTCCCCTGGGGACAGCTGTTTGATCAGTCAAAGTCCTGGCCCCACCACTGAACCTCGGGGCACTATCCTGGTCTTAGGAACATCAGGTGCAAAGTCTCGAAGGGACATAGACGCACTCTGCACCCTAGTGCCCTGTCAGGACAAAGGATTCAGTCACTTCGACCAGACTCATTCTTGGTGAACCACCTAGAGCTTTCTCAGAGTCTCCAGACCTCCTTTGTGAAGGCCTCTTAGAGGGTTGGGTCGAGACCTATGTCAAGCTCCCATGCAATGGCACTCAGCAGCTTCAGAGGGCTTTCCCTTTGGGGACCCAAGCAAGCCTGGGAGGCCCAGCCTCCAGCCTGGGAGAGGTGAGCAGATGCAGTGGGATCTGACAGGCCGGATTCAGGGAAAAGGGAGGGAGAGGGAGCAGGCAGGAAAAGAAAGGGCTACTTCAAAGCTCATAAAATACAATGAATTGGACTGCCCTAGATGAGCATAGACTCCTTCCTAAATCATGCAGAGTTATGCAAATTTTATGTAAATTAGCCACACAAAGGTGGCAGGGGGCACTTGCTGACAGCTTGGCTCTGGAGCCTTCTTGTCAGTCAGCCTCAGTCTCATCCAGAGAGTGGAGGAGCTGTCACCTGTGGGGCAGCAAGAAGGGACAGAAACAGACTGTCCTATCCCAGCTTCCTGCCACCTGTAAGGGGAGGGGTCTCGGCGGGAGGGGTCTCCCCAAGGGCAGACATACTCCATCCTCCACATCTGTCTTCTGCCCTGGACTGCTAGCTCAGAGACAGCCACTGACAGCAGGGCCTCTGCCACTGTCTTCCCATTGTATGGATGAGAAAATAGAGGCCCAGACCAGGAAACGTACCTGTTCTGTCCCTTGAGAGCTGCTCATTGGTGGTCTGATCCACCCACTTGCTCCCGCCCACAAGAGCTGACCTTGTGCATAGTCAAAGCGGGTGGCCATCCCCTTACTTCCTACCCCGCTGCAGGCCTCAAATATCTTCCCGAAACTTCACTGTATCTAGATGCCACCTTTAGGATGGGGTCCGTGGCCATACAGCTTGGGGGGTGAAAGTTGGTGAAGTTTGGTGCGTGGCAGGGGTGCTGGGGCAGGCTCGCGATAATCCCGCTGCCTGTGACGCTGCGCCAGGCTCCCTTGTTCCTGGAGAGGTGGGGCCTCTGAGATCAGGGCAGCCTTGGGGCTGGTCGCCCCACGCTCACGGCCGCCTGCAGTGCACACTGCTCCTTCAGGTTTTCAGATGCTTTCTGTCCTTTAATCACACTGATGAAAATAATCACAAAAATGACTCTTTGTCCAGCAGTTGCTTTGTGCCAGGCTCCATCATAAACAATTGGGATCATCACGACAGCCCTCTGGGTTCAAACCAATTATAATTCCTATTTCATAGACAAGGGCACTGTGGCACGGAGAGGCAAAGCCAGCTGTTCCTGGTTGCACATCCAATAAGTGATGAGGTGGGAGAGTTACCAGGCATGTCTCACACCAGGGCACATGCTAGGAGACCCACTCGGTGTGGTCTCCCTACTCCTCTAGGAAGCCTGCCTTGCCTATGTGCTGCTAAAGCCGTCTGCCATCAGGGCCTCATTCTTTGATGGATCCTGGCCCTGGGCTGCTTCCTTCCCTAAACTCCTGAAGCCCGAGAGTCCAAACTCTGTGGCTTGGTTTGGAATTTGCCCACCAGGCCTGGCCAGGGCTGTCTGAGGGGGTGGGATGGGGCTTCCTTCATTTGTCCCCCACTGAAATACTTCCACAGCAGAGACCAGCATAGAGCTGGACAAACTACCCCTGGGTTCAGCGTTTGGCTTCTCCCATAGGAGGGACCAGGCCTTCCATCCTTCCTACTCAGGGTGTGTGTGTGTGTGTGTGTGTGTGTGTATCAGACACTTCCTCCCAGCTGTGTGAGCCCCACACACCTGGAGACTGAGGGGACGTCTGGGCTAGGCCAGAGAGTAGGATCATCTGGGATGTTCCCAGCATCACCGTTTACAATAGCAAAGAACCAGTAACAGTCTGAATGCCCATCAGCAGAGACATTGTTAAAAGAACTAAGGGCCATCCTTTGTAAGAAATACCTGGGACCAGCTAGACGAAGAAAGGCAGGTCTACATATAATAATGTGGAAAATCCCCAAAGCTTCTGGGGAAAAAATTAAATTCCAAAACCCAAGATATATCTAGTAGGATCCTATTTATGTTATTAAAGAACATCGTATCAGTGTACATGTAGATATTGTGTATATAAATATGATATGTGGGGGAAAGTCTGCAACTACTATCAGACTGCTCAGACTGGTAAACAGTGGAGGATGCTCGGTGGGGAGAGGAAGACTCCTGTGTGACATGCTTGTATATCGTGGTGAAAATGTATTCATGTATTCATATTACTTGAATACATGTTTAAATCTTTTTAAGATCCTAAGACCATAAAATTAAATATATACACACACTTCAAAAGGCTGGACAGGGGTAAGGAGGCCCAGCAGAGACCCCCACACACCAGGAGGGCACCTGCCTGCCTCTTCCCCCTCGCTGCCCCCCCACCATCCACCCCATCACAGCCAAGCTCATTAGCTCTCCTGCTTCCCCTGGTTCTGACCTCAGGGTTGTGAACTGTCAGCTCTGCTTTCACAACTTCCCATCAGCCATGCTCTGTGACCATCCCTCACCCCGACCAGACTGGGAGCCCAGCAGCTCTGTAACAGCCATTCTCCCTGGCCCAGCAGGAGGGACCGATGATGTGGGCACAAAGCCCACGGGTCCTGGCCCCTCAGAGCGCAGGGAAATTTCCTCCTCTCAGAATACTGGAGGCTTGATTGTGCCGTCCTATGGGGAAGAAAGTGTCCAAACTCAAACTTTGCCCGGTGTCTAGGGATGCAGGGAGAAGAGAGACCGAGGCCTGCACTTATAAGCTGAGGCTCAGAGGGGGAGACCCCTGAGGCCTGGCCTCTCTGTGTTGCTCCCCACCAGCTCCCATCAGCAGAGAAGTCGAGAGCGGCCGCCCAGAAGCTGACATGGCAGGAGCAGCCGGGCCCGCGGGACTGGGGGCACAAAAGGAACGCAGGCCTCTCGGCGGTGGTCCAGGGAAAATATTGACTTTCTGGCTAATAAAGCCAAATTCCATGAAAGCTACAACTCCAGCCTGAGAAAATCCATCTGTGTTTCATAAATATTTGAAAGTGTCCGATTGATTCTCCTCTGGTAATGGTGGCAGCTCTGAGCCTGAGAGTGGCGGTGATGGGGGTCCGGCCTTCGCCGCGTCACAGAAGCCCCCAGAGGACTTAGTCAGCCCTTTGCACCCGCGTTGATTTCTGAAAACAGATGAAACCTTGACTGTAGACACATGAAAATAAAAGGAGGAGGAAATTTTGTTATTCCCTGCCGTATTATTATTATTATTATTTTGAAGGATGTGAATGTGTTCCCTTTCCAAAATAAGAAATAAAATGTTTCAACTGTTCCTAGCTGTATCTAAACACAGGAGGGAAGATGGGAAGGTATAGATGGGGACCTCCGTGAGGCCATGGCGGCAGTGGGGGAAGGGGGGCTGGGGGAGAGCCAAACGTCCGATCAAGCATCTCCAGGTGCTCCTGGCTCCAGACAGCATAGTGTATGTCTCCCGGTGCGCCTGTCAGGGTGCAGAGCTCAGACGTTGTTAAGTGACCCTCAAGGTTTGGGGGCCAGGCTCTCCATCCTGCAGGGGTGGAGCGATGCAAAGCAGGGCAAGGCACTACTGCTCCTTGGATTTCCTGCCCCTGACTACACTTGTGCCAATGGGCTGGTCTTCAGGGGCCAATGGTTGTTGGCCTCAGCCTCCATTAGACAACAGAGCATTAGAGCAGAACAGGCCCTCAGGGAACACATGGTTCACCTCTATGCCATACCCCAGCTCATCTTATGGATACAGTGGAAGTTCTGGGAGGAGGGAGGTGTCAAAGGGAATGTCAGTGGCAGGGCCAGACCTGGAAGACCCGAGACAATTTACGGCGTGTAAGCCAAACGACATTTAACAACCTTATTTAGGTGTCCTCGGTTACGAGGAGGCCGTTTAGCCCGCAGCCTCTCCCTTCCAGGGCTCTCCCAAGAGGCAAGGAGGCTGGAGCCGACCCTGTCCAGGGTCTGCAAGGCCCAGCGAGGCAGTGCTGACGGGCACAGCTCCCTCAGCAGCCCCAGGCAACTTGTCCCAATGCAGTTCCCCTCAGCAGGTCCCGGGAGGCTGGGGACTTCTGCCCCCAGCCTAGCCCACCAGCCTGACAAAGACAAGGAGAAGCCCCCATCTCTTCCAGGCCAGCTACCGGGCAGCGTGAGGCTCCCAGAGAACGCCCGTGGTCCAACAACAGGACAGTGGGCACTTTTCCAGCTCAGACATGTGTCTGAAACTTGCCCCTCCTGGTCTCCCCACCTTAGGGAAAGGCACCTCCCGTCTCCAGCCCCCTTGACCCATTCTCCCTCACCCCAAAACCCAAGTCCTGTCTGCCTTTGGGATCTCTCTCATGCCCCTCCTGTCCATATCACCACAGTCCTTTCCCTGAGCCACTGTCATCCCTCACCAGGACGACTGCGACAGCCTTCCCTGGCTGCTGGCATTTCTTCTCACTCCTCCACAAGCCTCTCTCAGCCAAGCAGGGAGATGTTGCAAAACCATAAATCACATTTCATTCCCCCTTTCCTTAGAATCTCATAACTCTTCCCAGATCATTAAAGAAGCCTATAGCACTTATGTGGTCCCTCTAGGCTGGGCACATCACAGTGCCACACCAGCCTTCCTGCCTCAGGGCCTTTGCTTATGCTGTTTCCCCCCTCCCTCTGGACTACTGGACTCCCCAGTCTGTACCCAGAAAACTCTCACTTCCAGGCCTCAACTCAATTAAGCCTCTCCTTTCCTCTTAAAGAGGTCTTTCCTGAACCCCCCAACTGAAGCAATTCCTACCTGTCCTCTCTCATTCCATGTCATTCTCTTCCTTTAGAGCAGTATCCTCCCTTGTTAGAATACATTTATTCATGCACGGAGTTGTCGAATATCAAGAAAGAACCCAGATGTGTGTATTTTTACCACTAGAGCACAATGCGTGACACAAAGTATGTGCTCAAGAAACAAGTGTGGAGTGAAACAGAGGAAGGGTGAGCTGATGCTCAGAGCCTCCATAGCTAGGGGAGAAAGGAAGGTGGGCACCGGAAGATGAGGGGAATCAGGACACGGGGACCCGGCCCGAGCCCTGCATCTGGGACTCGGGGGATGGGCGGTGGTTAAGAGCCTTCTCAGTGGACCTGCAGGGAATAGGAAAGCCTGGCCTGCTGGTCCCTTAGCCTGGGTGTGCCTGTGCGCAGGCGCAGAGAGAGTGCTTCATGCTGCTTGTTGGGGGGCGGGGAGAGGAGGGGGAGCCGGCCTCATTGCAGCAGATTTGTATTCCTGCCGACTTTTATTTCAGGCCTTGTTTATTTCTCCTTAAAACGCGGCTGCTGTGCCAAGAGTCGTCCCCGAATTAGCTGCGAGTGTGTAATTTTACAGCTATTACCCGGGCGTTTCTGTGACTTGGGTAATAACGAGGGAAATATAAACAAACAGCGGCAAAGACAGTTAAGCGAGGAGGCTCGGAGCTCTGTGTCTCGGTCCTGAGGTGGAACGAGTCCCATGCTTTCGCTGTCCCCATTGCGAACATGTCCCCCATGTGAACATCTGGAGGCCCAGGGCCTGGGGACTAGAGGCCAAGGGTCCCCAAACCTCAGCCTCATTGCCTCCTCACCCTGCCCCCAGAGGCACAGCACCCCCCTCACCCCCAGCCAGGCCCCCTCACACTCCCCCTCCACAAAAGCAAACAAAGGCCTGGCCTAATTATGTGGTATTTCCCTTCTCTGGTGGCTAATGGCACCAGAACGCGTGTGACATTTCACTCTTTTTCCTTTATTATTCTTGCTTATTATCTGGCTGCTGCCGGAGGCTCTAGGCTAAAGCTGGCACTGATGCTCACCACCCTCCCATCCCTCCTCCTCTTTGGCTCTGTCCCTTTACCTCTCCTCATGGCCCCTCCTTCATCTCCTAAGAAGGACCAAGCTTGTCCCAGATCCACCGGCCCCCCTTCCTCAGAATTGGAACCGGCAGAGTCAGGGCTGGGGACAGGGGTCGCTCTGGGCTACTTGAAGTGGCTGGCTCCCCAGGACACCTGTGTCTTGCCTCAGCTTGGCCGCAGCCTCTCAAAGAGTCCCCCAACATCTCCTTGACCCCTTTGTGCCTCAGTTTCCCTATTTATGTACCACGAAGGTGGGACTTGATCCCCAAAGGATCTTCCTGCTCTAATATTGGAAGATAAATTCCTGAGAGGTTTGGGTTGTGCCGTGAATGGCTGAGTGATCAAGGGGTCAAGGATGTGGGTCTTGCTGTAGGAAGGAGGGCACGTGGGCCAGGGTAGAAGAGAAAAAGCTGCCACATCTGTATGTGGACAGCTGGGCCTCTATGTCCACAAATACCGATGTTGAAAACTTCGTTTTGCTTCCAAATAATCTTCACTCAAAAAAAAAAAAAAAAAACAAGAAAGAAAGCAAAAAATATAAAACCTCTTCTTGTCTCCTCTACAGGTCACACTGACGAAGAGTTTGCCGTACATCACAGCAGGCTATTTCCTAAGTGTATCTACTCTCTCTATTTTCATATACAGACTTTTTTAAAAAGCAAAAGTGGGGTCATGGCATCTATATTGATCAGTCACTTGCTTTTTTTCCCTCACCAATATATCAGGGACATCTTCCAGGTCAGGCCATACGGATTGACCTCATTTCTTAATGGCTGCAGGGTGTTCTGGCTGTCCAGCAGTGCCATTGTTGATGCCTCCAGCCCTGGCATCAATGGACATCTGGGTTGCCTCCAGTTTGGGGTTGTATTGGTTTTTTAGCACTATAAATAATGACTCTCTGACAACGCCAAAGCTTAGTGGTTTAAAAAAAAACAAAAACATTTACTATGCTCATGAGTCTGGAAGTCAGCTGAGCGGCCCCGATCTGGGCCAGGTGAAGCCGATTCCTAGGTGGGGGCCACGCAGGCACCTGCCGTCAGCTGGAGGATCGGCTAGGGGCTGCTTGGTCTAGGATGGCCTTACCTGAGATGATTCTCTTCCACCTGGTCTCCCATCCTGCAGCAGACTAGCCTGGGCTTGTCCTTATGTTGGTCACAGGTGTCCAAGAGAGCAAGTAGGAGCATACAAGGGCTCTTGGGCCAACATTGCAACTGGCACGTGATCATTTCCACCACGTTCCATTGGCCAAAGCTAGTCAGAAGCCGGTCCAGATTCAAGGGCTGGGGAGGCCAACTCCACCTCTTGATGGAAGAAGCTGAAGAGTGAGACTGAAAAGGGGATACAGGAAAAATGTGGGGAATTAGGACACATCTCATAATTGATCTAACAAAGAGGCTGTCACGAACAGCTCTGGGATGGTCACCTTTGTACCTACTTCTCTCTGCTCCATCAGGCTGGTATTTCTGCAGATGCCAAAGGAGGCATTATGGGGTGGAAAGGCTCTTACATTCTGGGGGGAAGGTGTTTTTAACTACAAAGTTGTCCTCCAAAATTTTACCGATGACCATTCCACCAACTTTCAGAGCAGATAAATTGAAGAAAATAGAAGATCTTTACAGCCTCTTTCTGTCTCTACTGATTCACCCCAGGGTCTGCAACTGATACTTCCTGACCTCTAAATTCCAGGGGGATATTAACGATTATTGTGTTAGACTCAGAGGGCCTGGCTAGGTGGTAATCTAATTCTGCAGCCTCCAGCCCCAACACCATGATCTTTCCCAGTCTCAGGCCTTACATTAAGGTCTTTAATCCATATTGAGTTAATTTTTATGTGTGGTGTGAGGAAGGGGTCCAACTGCATTTTTTTGCGTGTGGCCATTCAGTGGTCCCAGCATCATTTGTTGAAAAGACTACTCTTTCCCCCATTGAACTTAGTTTTCTTGCTAAAAATCAATTGGCCATAAATGTGAGGGTTTATTTCTGGACTCTCATTTCTATTCCGTTGATCTCTCTGTGTCTGTCCTTATGCCAGTACCACATTGTCTTGATTTCTGTAGCTTTGTAGTGAATTTTGAAATTGAGAAGTGTGAGTCTGCCAACTTTGTACTTTTTCAAGATTCATTTGGCTATTTTGGGTCCCTGGCATTTATTAATAGACTTATTTTTAAATAGACTTTGTTTTTGTTGTGTAGCTTTAGGTTCACAGCCAAACTGAGCAGAAGTTACAGAGATTTCTCATATAATCCCTGCCCACATACAGGCAAAGCCTCCCCCATGACCAATGTCTTACACCAGAGTAATAATTTGGTTACAATTGATGAACCTACATTGACACTCAGAGTGTCATCATCACTCAGAGTCCAGAGTGTCCACGAGGGTTCTCTCTTTGTGTTGTACATTCTATGGGTTTAGACAAACGCATAATCACAGGCACCCATCATTAAAGTATCACACAGAATAGTTTAATTGCCAAAAAAATCCTCTGTGTTCCCCTACTCATCCCTCCTCCCCGCCCAATTCCTGACACCCACTAATCTGATCTTTTGGCTGTCTCCATGGTTTTGCCTTTTTCAGAATGTCATATAGTTGAAATCATACAGTATACAACTTTTTAGACTTTTTTTTTTTTTAAAGATTTTATTTATTTATTTGACAGAGAGAAATCACAAGTAGGCAGAGAGGCAGGCAGAGAGAGAGGAGGAAGCAGGCCCCCTGCTGAGCAGAAAGCCCGATGTGGGGCTCGAACCCAGGACCTGGGATCATGACCTGAGCCGAAGGCAGCGGCTTAACCCACTGAGCCACCCAGGCGCCCCTTTTTAGACTTTTTTTACTTAGTAATATGTATTTAAGATTCCCGCATGTTTTTTCATAGCTGGGTAACTAATTTCTTTTTAGCCCTAATAGTGGACAACCTGAACGAACCAGTTTGTTTCTCCATTTGCCTCCTGAAGGACATCTTGATTGCTTCAAATTTTTGGCAAATATGAATAAAGCTGCTGTAAACACATGAGGGGCACCTGGGTGGCTCAGTTGGTTAAGGCATCTGCCTTCAGCTCAGGTCCTGATTCCAGGGTCCTGAGATAGAGTCCTGCATTGGGCTCACTGCTAGGGAGCACACTTCTCCTTCTCCCTCTGACTGTTGCTCCCCCTGCTGTTGCTCGCTCTCTCTCTCTCGGTGTCAAATAAATAAAAAAAAATCTTTAAAAAAAAAAAAAGCTGCTATAAACACTTGTGTGCAAGTTTTTGCGGGGACATAGCTTTCAACTTCTTTGGGTAAATACCAAAGAGCATGATTGCTGGATCATACAGTAAGACTGTGTTTAGTTTTGTAAGAAATTGCCCAAAACGTCTTTGGATTCCCACCAGTGGTCCCTTGGGTTTTCATATAAATTTTAGGATCAGCTTATTAATTTCTGCAATAAAGCCATCTGAGACTTTGATAGGGGTTGCGTTGAATCTGTACATCAATTTAAGGAATATTGCACCTAACAATATTAAGCCTTTCAATCCATGAACATGGGATGTCTTTCCATTTATTTCAGTCTTTTTAAAATTTTTTCAGAAATATTTTTTAGTTTCCAGTGTACGAATCTTGTACTTCCTTGGCTAATTATTCCTAAATATATATCTATGTATATATACACACACACACATACATATATATATATATTTAATACTATTGTAAATGGAATTATGTTCTTTTTAATTTTTTTTTATTTTAAAGATTTTATTTATTTATTTGTCAGAGAGAGAGAGAGGGAGAGAGGTAGCACAAGCAGAGGGAGCAGTACAAGGAGAGGGAGAAGCAGGCTCCCTGCTGAGCAAGAAGCCTGATGTGGGGACTCGATCCCAGGACCCTGGGATCATGACCTGAGCCGAAGGTAGATGCTTAACTGACTGAGCCACCCAGGCATCCCTAGAATTGTTTTCTTAATTTCATTTTTCATTGTTACATATAGAAATGCAATTGATTTTTGTATATTGATCTTATACCCTGTGTTCTTTGTGTTTAGTCCAATGTTTCCCAAATGTATCTGACCAGGGGAACTTTTATCTCAAGTAACATTGATCAACATCCTCTAGGACTCAAGTTCCTCAAGAGACTGTTGGGGAACAAGAATCCAGTCCTACATGATTACCTTGGGCTTTTCACCATGATCCATGCATTTTTAGGCCTTCGTTTATGCTGCACCTCTCCAAGGAGTATCTCCCCATCTAGTCTGCTTGGAAAACTCCTGTGTGTACTTCTGAACCCCACTCAAGTCTTTCTTGCTCTGTGCCTCCTCCCCTGATGACCACCTCCCCTCCCCACTTTTGGGCCCCTGTAGACCTCCACTTCATATGCTGGCTTGTCCTTGTCTGTTTAGACATCTGTCTCCTTTCTGGGCTGTGGATCCTGAAAGCCAGGCTCAAAGCAGGCAGAAGTGTGTTTGTAGCCTGAAAGATTGACTGATGTAAATAGAGAGGTGCACAGCCCCTCTCTATTCCCTCTACCTCCTGTCCCCCTCTCTCCCTCTCCTCCTTGATTCATGGCTTGCTCTCAGCCCACAGAACCCATGCAGGGCTTGTACCAAACCCTGAGTCCTGCCCAGCTTAGCACCCTGTTCAAACTGTACTCAGTTGCCTTTTGATCTGATGTCAGCTGTCCTTCCAGCTAGCAGAAAGAACTTCCTGCGCTCAGGAAGCTTGCTCTCGGGACGCCTGGATGGCTCAGTTGGTTAAGCAGCTGCCTTCGGCTCAGGTCATGATCCCAGCGTCCTGGGATCGAGTCCCACATCGGGCTCCTTGCTCGTCAGGGAGCCTGCTTCTCCCTCTGTCTCTGCCTGCCATTCTGTCTGCCTGTGCTTGCTCTCTCTCCCTCTCTCTCTCTCTGACAAATAAATAAATAAAATCTTAAAAAAAAAAAAAAAAAGGAAGCTTGCTCTCCTGTGACCAGCAGTGGCAGACCTGGGAATTTGATTCTGGCCTTCTTGGTTCCTCTGAGCCTGCCCCATGACAGGTGTCTGCTAGTGTCAGCCTTGCCTAGTCCCGAGAGTCTAGAGGGGCACATGGAGCATAGAAGATGTTCCCCACATCCATCAGACAGAAGTGGCATTCAGTGGGTGCCAGAGCTAGAAGCCCCAAGGCACAGGGGACAGGTAATGCGCTGGCCACATACCTGGAATATTGGCACCAAATCCCCTCTCTGAGTGGGTTTGGGACCCAGCCTGGGGCGGGCATCTGGCCATCTGGGCCTTGACCACCTCTTCCTCTCCAGCCAGGCTAGTCTCCTCCCGACCTCCTCACCATCCTGCTACTACTTCAGGGACCCTCCTCCCAGAGCCTGTCCTGACGAGACTGCCCCACACACAGTCCCTCTGTCTAGCCTGGTCCACGAGCTTCCAAAAGACAAGACTCAGCTCCTTGCAGCCTCCTCTTGATCTTAGCCTCTGAGCTGGGCACACTGGAGCATTTAGAGGCTACTAATTCATGTGGGATTTCATATGCCGTCCTCTGTGCACAACCAAGGGCGAGATATTGTTTAGTGTGTGCTCCCTGTGGGACAGACAGAAAAGTCCTGTACTCGTCATACTTTCATCTGCACAACCATATGAGGTAAGTACCGCTATTATCCCCATTTCACAGAGGGAGAAATGGAGGTTCAACCTTCAGGAGTTACTTGCCCAAGGTCTCACTGGTATGCTCTCTCGTGGAGTGTATGTGCCAACCACTGTACCACACTCCCTTGGGACAGCCCATTTCAAGCCCAAGCTAGATGCAACCAGCTGGCACTGGAGGTCATGAAGGACTGTTCTCAGGGGGCCCTCGAGGAGGAGGGATCAGAGGACGTGTTAGGTGAGATGATCTCTAAGTTACCCTCTCTTTGAGCCCTTATGATACTGGCACACTATAGGCATTCGATAAATGTTGATCAGTGAACGGCAGCATGAATGAAACCCGAGGGCCCAGGGTCACATGGCCCCAAGCCCTGAATGCGATGTGGTGTCCAGGGGTGCAAGGAGGGTGGGGCTCTGTACCCTTGCTGGCCTTATCAGGAAGGACACTGGGCTCCTGGGCCGCCTTTCCAAATCCTGCCCAGTTAGATTAGCCCCAGCCAGCCAGCCAGCCAGGGAGATTGGCAGCCACTGAGGTCGGCCTCGCTATCTTTCCTCGCTCCTCAGGAAGAAAGCCTTTATCAGCAAAGCCTGCCTTTGAAAGTCCTAATTGTCAAGCACGGTCCAATCAAAGGGGCCACAAGGCAAGCTGCCCCTGCCGGGCTTCTCCCCAGCAGGCGCTGCTGGCTCCCCACTATGGCTGGCAGGTGTGTATTTTAAAATATCTAAATGCAGCTGAAAATAAAAATTATTTACACTCCCCAGCCGAGCCGGCAGGCCACTTTAAAGCGCGCGCTGACGGCGTCTCTCCCTCCCCGTCTCTCCGTCGCTGATAAAGGGCCATAAACAAGGCTGACACATTTATAATAACCTTTTTCTTCCTCTCCTTCTTCCCTCTCCTGGGCTCCCGTCTGGGCCTCTCACTCACACACTAAGAAGGATAATTTTTTATTATTCTGCCATTAGCAGAGAATAGAGAGTTTGATGGGGGGGGGGAATAAAACGTCAAATCATTTAGAAAGAGAAGGCGAGAAAACAAGCCGGCAACTTTTACATGTCCACATCCTCAGCACTGTTGGGATGTCACCGTCACACACAGGGTGTGAAAATTTATTTTTCCATATCTTCCCAGCACAGTTTTATTTCTTGCTTTCCTGCCCAAGAGGTCAGACCCAAGTGCACCGGGGCTGGCTGGATTTTCCCACCAGGCTGCTTATGGAGCCTGGGCCCGAGTGCAAGGTGGTGCGGGACTCCCAGGATGGAAAGTGGGGGCTCTGCTGAATTTCTGCCCCGAGGGCGAGGCGTGTCTGGTTGGCAGGTGTGGATGCTGTGATGTGTGCATCTGTTTCTAGAAGGAGAAAGGATTTGGGGGGCTTCCTTTGTGCCATCAGCCCCTCCCCCAGGTGTCCGGGGGCTTTTGGCTTTGGGGCTTTGGGCCCCTGGACATCTGGGGGAAGGGCTGATGGCACAAAGACTGGAGTCCCAGGGCATGATGGAGTGGGAGTGAGGGGCCTATAGATGACCTTGGACCTGCCCAGCAACCCCTGGACACCTGAAAGGGGGGCAGGGACGGCTGTGGGGGCACGAGGAGACCAGGCCATGGATGCAGGATCTGTGTTTTTGGGGAGGAGTGGGGGGCCAAAGCGGGGCAGCAGGGTGCAGGGTGGCCTTGCACCTTTCAGAGAATGTGAGAGGATCCTGACTGCAGATGAGGCCCCAAAGGAATTCTCCAAAACCACCTGGAGAGTGTGCTGCGGCCTAGACACAGTAGGGGTTACTGGCGGTCACCCGCAGGCTGGCCAGGTGGGGCATGGCTGGGGGTCTCATGTTCTTTCCTTTTTTTTTTTTTTAATTAGTTTTATCTATTTGACTCACAGAAAGAAAGAGAGAGAACGAGCACAAGCAAGTGGTAGAGGGAGAAGCAGACTCCCTGCCAAGCAGTGATCCTAACATGGGGCTCAATCCCAGGACCCTGAGATCACGACGTGAGCCGAAGGCAGACACTTAACCGACTGAATCACCCAGGCGGCCCGGGGGCTTGTGTTCTATACAAAAAAGGCTTTGGGACACCTGTCCCAAAGGGTGGTTCAGCTGGTTAAGTGTCTGCCTTCTGCTCAGGTGATGATCTCGGGGCTCCCTGCTTGGCGGGGAGTCTGTTTCTCCCTCTCGCTCTGTGATCTATCTTGTTCTCTCTCAAACAAACAAACAAACAAACAAACAAGCAAATAATTGTTTAAAAAGAGAGAAAGAGAGAGAAAGGCTTTACCAAAGAGGCTGGATTAAGAGGGCTGTAGAGGCCCATGGCTTTCAGAGCCCGGATAACTACACCAGGGGTCTTTCTAGGTCATTTCTTCCTGGCCCTGGAGCTGGAATGACGAGCCAAGCCCTCTTCTTCACCTAGATAGCCAGCCAGGTGGGTGCTCCTCCCACATGAACAGAAACCTGCCTTGGACTTAGCTGTGGCCAGCTGCTGCCTGTACCCCAGGGCCCCTCCTGAACTGGTGAGATGGGGCTCGGTCCCCTAGAGTGTGCCCTCTCTGAGGTGTGACAGTGGAGCGCAGGAGGCTGGCCTCCCCCAGGAAGCACTCCTCCACCTTGGCCCCTGGCTCTTGGACGGCCCCGGAGGCTTCTCTCTCCAAGAGCAGGCTTCACGCCAGGGGCTGTGGAGGCCACAGGACTGGGGTGATCCCTGTGGACAAGCAGAGTGGATTTGGGCCCCCGAGAGCAGGGGCAGAGAGAGTGGTCAAGGCCCCAGCTCATCACAGACATGCACATTTAGTCTGACAGTCTTTCCACAGGTGACAGAAAAGTGTCTGGAGCAAGCCGAGCCATGGCTAATTCTTACAAAGGCATCCCGGAGGGGGTCCGGAAGGCCTGCCAGGCAGGGAAGCGTTGTCAGCCAAGGGGAGGCAGGGCCCAGACAAGGGACGGAGGGGACTCACTGGGGCTGGCCAAGCAGGTCCGGGACACAGCACATGTGCTCCTCTGGCTGGCAAACAGGTGGTGGCGGCCCCTGTCAAGGTGCCCTCGGCAAGTTGTGGTGGGGCGAGGGTCCATGGGGCCCACTCTGCTCTAGATGCCATAGGACATGGCTGGGCCCCCAAAGAAGGACTGGCCCACCCCCATTTAGCCAGCAGGACAGTGGTCTCACTGTCTTTGGGGGCCTGTAAGTGATCCGGGGAGACCCCTGAGTGGACACCAGCTGCCGCCCCCGTCACGGGTGAAGATTCCGGCGATGGGTCTGATTCACAGTCCACTGGAAATGGAGGGTGTGGCTTTGAACTGGTCTCTCCCACTCCCTGGCTGGCCACAGGGAGGACACTCCGCCCACCCCTCCTTCCACATCCTCCACGTGTAACATCTTTCTTCTCACCATCAAAGGGACATCTGTCTCTCCAAGGGAGGGAGAGAGCCACTCCTCAGGACACACTGTGGGCTTTGATGTGCAGCTCAGCCTCCCCTTGCTGCCACCCCAGGGCCGCTAGCCCCTTCCAGCATCTGCCTTCACACACGGCTCATCCGTTTTTCTCCTCTGAGCCCTACCATCTCATCTCCCAGCTCTTCTCCCTCCTCAGCCTCAGCCCCAGGATCAGCCTCTCCTTCTGGATGCAGGGTCCCCACCTTGCTCGCTCACTCCCCACGGGCTGAATGTGTCCATGCCCAAGACCCCCACCAGGCCCATTTCCCCATCCCCTCACTCAGTGGTGCACATGCGTGTATATGTGTGTCTGTATATAGGTGTGTGTGTGGGGTGTGTGTGTGTGTGTGTGTGTGTAGTGTAGTATCAACTGGCCTCCCACTCCCAGGACAGGGAGACCTCCAAATTCAGGGCCAGGTCCCCGCTACTTTACCCCACAGAGAGGAGCCCACACTGCAAGGCCTTGTTTGCTCTCTTGCTCCCCATGGGGGTGGGATACAAGTAAGAGGTGAGGAAGCCTTATGATGTTTCAGGGTGAGGAGGGGGCAGTGTGGTCTGTGTCCACACGTGTCCAGGCAGCTGGGGGGCCCCAGGGGCCCCCAGGGAGCAGGTCTAGGGTCAGTGGTGCTGGACAGGGAGGCTCAGTGCTCCCAGGCACAAGGACAAGTATCTCACACACACCTTGCACAATATGCATGCAAGTCTCACATGCTTCTTGCACATGGACACACACCATCCCTGCATACTCACTAGACACACAAACGCGCCACGTACACAGACACAGACACACATCCATGCTCACACAGATGCACACAAATACACACGAGCACACATGCATGCCCATGCTTGCTGTCACACAGCTCTCAGCAGCATGATACACGATGCCCATGCGCACGTGCACATAGGCACACCACACACAGGCGCAGTCTGCAGGGCTTGTACCTCCTGGCCTTTCCCTACCACCCCTCCCCTATTCCCCACCCCTGAAGCAGAGAGCCCCTCCTCAGTCTGCTCACCCACTGCTCCTGACTCAGCAGCCCCTCCCCCGCAAAGTCAGTCCTCCCCCACCCGGCCTGGCTCTGCTCTGGGCTGCCCCTCTGCCCATGCTGTCTCCTTGTGGATAGGCCTGCAGAGGACAGGGGCAAAGCCTGGGAGGGCAGGGGTCTGGAGACCCGCAGGATAGCTCTCCTTGTCTACTGGGGAGGCACAGAGGATCCCGCAGGGAAGACGGGCTTTTTGTCCATGCTCATCGCAGATCAACTATCTTTCTTTCCTTCCTTCAGATTTTATTTATCAGAGAGAGAGAGAGAGAGCACAAGCAGGGGAAGGGGCAGGCAGAGAGGGAAGCAGGCTCCCCACTGAGCAAGAGCCTGATGCGGGACTTGATCCCAGAAACCCGGGATCATGACCTGAGCCGTAGGTGGACACTAAACCGACAGAGCCACCTAGGTGCCCCCAAACTTATTTCAACGGAAGGGCAAGCCCAGAAGCCCAAATCCAGGAGCACAAGGCCCATGACCTCCTCCAGGGAGGAACAGCCACATCTGATCTGGGTGTTGGTGGAAGGAGAGCAACAGGAAAGGTGGTGAAGGAGGGGAGGTTCCGCCAGGAGGAGGTAACAGCGAGAGAGGCCAGGAGGCGGGGCAGTGCAAGGTACAGGGGACATCAGCAGTCCCTGAGATGCTAGAGCAGAGGAGCAGGAGGGGGCTTGGCGCTTGAGCCTGCAGGGACCAGAAGCTGGGCTGAGACCCCCCTCTAGGAGAGAATCCACGTGACAGCCTGTGCCCTTCAAGGCCAAGGAGAGCCAAGACAGGAGAGCAGGGCGTGGCCCGGGGTCAGGCTGCTGCCTGCGGCCCAGGCACTGCCTGCCGCCCAGAGGCTGCCGTGCAGGGGACCCCCACACAGACTGCTCACCCAAGGGCGGTGGTAGTCCCCAGAGCCACCACATGCTTCGATTCAAGGACATCTTTCAGCTGGGTATGACTTTGTAATTTGAGGATTGGTCACAGACCACTCACAGCTCATTTTTCCCATGAGCTAATGTGACTTAGGAGGGTCCTAGGAACGAGCACCGGGGAAGGGGCTGAATCCTCTCCCTGGCTTGGCCACAGACCTGCTGAGAAACAAGGGTGGGGGGCCAAGATCTCATTGGCAGAGATCTCTTATGGGCCTGGGGGGCCCAAGCCCAGGCCATTCTGAGGAACAGTTTGGTCAGAGGATACGTGGGGATACCACACGTTTTTTGTTTTGTGTATTGCTCCTTCATTCTCATCATTGATCTGCTGGTGTCAGGCAACCATCTGACGAAGTCCGGGTCAGAAGATTCTGCAGAGGATGTTCTCCAAGCACAGTGTCTCTCCCAAAAATGACCTGGAATGTTGGCACCCAGTGCTACCCAGCACGCGTGCGCACACACACACACACACACACAGGCACATGTATGTAAGACGAGGCCCACCAGGCCCAGTGCCCTGTTTCCTGCTCTGTCACCACTGACTAGGCCCCTGGAAAGGAGAAAGGCCCAGTCAGTGGGAGGCAGCCTGGGAGGAGACCAGGAATATGGGAGGTAGTGAGGGCAGAGTGAGGGCCCGGGGTCTGGGCTGGCAGGGCCTCTGAAACAGCAGGACTAAGCAGAATGCTGAGGGACGGAGTGTGGGTATGTTGTCTGGAAGTCAGAGGCTGGCCCAGGCCTCACATGACCTCCTGCCTCTCTGGGCCTTGGGCTCCCGAGTAGCCCCCCGTCCTTGGCACTGCCAGCTGGCCCCGTTCTGTGGCAGGAGCTCCTGGGCTCCGTGAATGGGGCTCCCTCAGGCAGGCAGGTACTGGGGGGGACCAGGCTAACTGGGCAGTAAATGGAGCAGGGGGGCCATAAATCATCCTCCAGGAAACCAGCCCTGCCTGGCTCTGTGATGGCCACTTAATTTAACCGCTCCTGTCACAACACCTTTGTGGGCCTGCTCGCCTGGGCCTGTGGGATTTATGGCCCCAGAGAGACCTTCTCAGGCTTCAGGCCCTGGCCCAAAGCCCAGCCCCTCCCAGCCCTGGGCAGATCCAGGGTCAGAGCAGAGAGCCCTCTGCCTGCCAGCGGGGGCGCTGTAGGCCAGAGCAGACCCTCCATCCTTTCCCTGTGCGCCCCCCACCCCCACCCCAAGCCTCCCACTCTGCTTACACATGTCCCCTCTGCTGGCAGGGCAAGACAGGGTCTCGGAGACAGGCGCAGGTGGATGACTGCCAGGTTCTTGCCCTTCCCACACCCGCTCTGAGAGTCCTGAGTGGGCCCATCCTTTCACCTGCCCTCCTGCCTCTCCAGCTTAGTGTGGACTTCCCCCGAGGCAGGTGGCCCAGCTCACACCAGGTCTGAGGGCAGGCGGTTCATTGACTGGGCCACAGGCCTGGGCCCCGGAGCGACCTCCTTGGGCATCAAAATGAACTTCTGCCGGGTCTGGTAATCAGGCTGGATTACTTGGGTTATCTCCATGCCCTGTGGCTCTACGCCTGCTTCTAAATGAACAACGATGATGTCTCCTGACCTTGAGGGCCCCCAGAGAGAGAGCACGAATCCTGCTACCTTGCCCTTCTCCACCAAAGGCCACAAAGACTCATTCCCAGATTTCACTGCACTCTCTGCCGGGCCCCTTGGGTGGAGCACAGGACATCTTGCCATGACCCTCAGGAGGGCTTTGAGTCCCAGGTTCAGGCAATCCCTTATAGCCCCTGTCCAGACTAGGCTTCTATTTTAGAACCAGCAAAGCCTGAGGCTAACTCTCAGTTCTGTCACTGCCTCACTTTGTGACTTTGGACAGGGTGCTCAACCTCTCTGAGCCTCTTTTCATTTGCGGAAATGGTGACCTGCTGGAGGATTCTGTGAGGAGAGAGGGTGACAGCGTCCCACCTACACACATCATAGGTGCTCAGTGAACCTCCCTTCCTTTCCGAAGCCTCACAGAGCTGCCGGGTGGGCTGCCTCTCAGCCACAAGCCAGCAGGGCAAGGGGAGCTGCTGGCAAGGGAGGCACTGCCACTAGCATCCCTGCATGGGGTCAGGGCCTGGAGATCTCCAGGAAGCCAAGCCCTTCCTCGCCTCTTTTGTCCACCTTCCACCCACATCCCGGTAACTGGGCCAACCCACACTGGCCTGGATGAGCGGGCTGGCCTCAGAGAGGCCCCTTGACGCTGTCAAGGCCACCCTGTCCAACTACCTCCAGCCCTGAGCCCCCACCCCAGCAATCACGTGTTGATCCAAGACCACAAACCCGAGTCAGTGGGCCCATCGGGGACCTTCCAGCCTGGTCCCTGTTGCAGGGATGGAGAGACTGAGGCTCTTACCAGTCATCCTCAGGCCTGGCACCTTTGTAAGCTGAGATCACACCTGTTACTCAGGCCTGCCATTGGCACCCCCAGAGGGGAAGCCCTCTGTGAATGAGCTCAGGGGCTCTCCTTGAGCCAAGTTCTCCACCTGGCAATGGACCCATTTCCCTGTGGGTGTCCAGCCCCAAGCAGGTTGCTGCAGGACCCAGAGGAAGGGGCGGACAAAGTGTCCTGGACCCCCCAGGGGGACAGGCCACCTCATCCCTGGACAGCAACAGAAGCATGCTATGTGTGGTCCACAGTTGGGCCTAGAGAATCGGAAGCATGAGCACCCAGAGACGCCCCCTGGCCGAGGCAGACAAATACAGAGTCCAGAGAAGCGAGTTTCCCCCTTCCCCTACTGGAAGGGTAAGAGTGAGGAGACTGCCTGTCACATAGCCAGTTAGGGACACCATCAGGCCATCAGAAACACAGCTGGTGCCATGTGACATGCTGGGGTTCAGGCTAAGGAAGGGTCATCATGGGAGATAGGGCTGAGGGAGGGAGCAGAAATGAGGCAGGGAAGCTTAGACTACCCTTGGTGGGGAAAGCCTCGGGAAAGATTTTGGGGTGACAGTAGGGCCTTACACAGTTGGTGATGGCTCCACAGGGCCTGGCCCCCCACCCCCACGGCTCCAGGAGACTGAGAAGGAAGAGCTACCTCAGCCCCTCTAATAGATTCCTCTTTGATCATGTTTTTGTGACCTTTGTAAAAGGCAATTTAAATTCTAATTGTCCTATGAGTATCAGAGAAATCAATTAGAGACAAGAGTAGCTAATTGTGCTAGGGAGGTGAGCTTAGGGCAGTAAGTATGGGGGGGCTCAGGGACCCTACACCCCCTACACCTGCCTAGAAGCCTCCAGTCTCTTGTCTCCAGGCTCAAGGTGCATATTGTCAGGGTCCTTGGGCCACAATGCAGGCCTTAGAGAGCTGAGAGGGTGTCCCCCAGCTCCACAGAGTGCTGCTCTTCTAGGCCTCCAGGCCCACCCACAGCCGAGCCTGGAGGTCTTCCTACCTAGGAAGCTGTCCACGAGGGGTTGACAGCTGGCCCTGCCCCCTCCCAGCTGGCAGTGGCCTCTGGTATGAGCCCTGTCCTGCCTGGGTTTCTGGGATAGGACCCCTCAGCAGCTCTGGCCCACCAGCATTCTCAGGCACACACCCTCCACAGAGCTCTCTGGGTGGTGCGGCACCCTCACAGTCAGTCCTGGTGGTCCCAGGTGGGCCTAGGGACAAGGGGTGGTCCTACTTTCTCTTACCAGAGCCCTGCTTTGTTCAAATATAGAATGATCACTGAGTGGGGCTCCTCAGCCTGATCTTCAAGGCCCTTGCCCACACCCGTGCCTCTCAGACCCCTCCACCAGGGAGTACCCTTGGTCCCTGGGGTCCCTGGGGCTCAGTCACACCTCCACTCACATCCCTCCCCCTCACAGAAAAGGCTCAAGCTTCTCTGATCTCCTCCTTCCTGAGCCTGAGAGTTACCTATAAGATGGTGGTGGTTATCTTGTTACAAATCATTCTCTTGTGAGAATAAAGAGACATAATGTGTATAAAGCTCCTAGAGCAGGTCCTGGTAAACAGTAGGTACTCAACAAATCTCATTTGTTGCAAATATTCCCCAACCCCCCAGTGGATTCATCTGGACCACTTTCCCCCTTACATAGCCCACACACCTCATGTTAGGAAGATCTCTCCACAGACAGTGAACGCTCTGAGGTTTTTTTTTTTCCCCCTTGTATTACCAGTGCCCAGCACAGAGTAGGCACCAATTGTCATCGGTCCATTAGGGTCTGAATACAAGCCTCCGTGGAGGGTCATGACCTCACAGTGTCAGCCAAATGTGCACCAATAGGCAAAATGATAGCAACACACAACCCAAATACAGAACATGCCATGTGCTGGGCACCAAGCACTTCATGAGAGCTAGCTTATGTTAATCCTTAGAATAACCTCTGGGGCAAATGTTCCTATCACTCCATTTAAAAAAAAAAGATTTTATTTATTTATTTGAGAGAGAGAGAGAGCGAGCACACATGCACCAGTGTGTGGGAGGGGCAGAAGGAGAGGAAGTGGCAGACACCCCAATAAGCAAGGAGCCCAACACGGGGTTTGATCAGGACCCAGGACCCTGGGATCATGACCTGAGCCAAAGGCAGATGCTTGACTGACTGAGCCATCCAGGATCCCCTCCTATGACTCCATTTTACAGACGAGGAGACTGAGGCACAGAGAGGTGAAGTAACTTGTCCATGCCACATGTGGGAATGGGCAGCCCTGGGATTTGAACTCCACACAGCCTGGTTCCAGAGTTTGAAACTCTTTAGCATCACACCGGACTCACCAGCCACACGATGTTCCATCTATGGCCAGTGGACCAAGTTGAGCTGAGTGGGTCATAGGACACAGTGAGACAGGGAATGGCATCACAGCTAAGACAATCTATGGCTCCATTCAGAGGCCATTACACATAAGCCATGATTTCCCCCCAAATCTGCTATTCTGTGGGCCTGGACACTTGATGGGCTTATCTCACATTCATTGCTATAGGCTGCCCCCCTTAGTGCTACTGAGCTCCCTCACCTTCGCCCCCACCCCAGGGGAGAGCAAGGGAAAGGAAACAAAAAGAAGCCAAACAAAATATGTTCACCCAGACAGGCCAGGGTCGGGGCTCAGTGTGTGATGAGGGTCAGGACTCAGTTATATACAGGGTCAAGGTTCAGTGTGTGAGCAGAGTCAAGGTTTTGTCTGTGTCCAGAGTGTCCAGAGTCAGGGTTCAGTGTGTGACCAGGGTCAGGGCTTGGTGTGTGAGCAGAGTAGAGCTCAGTCTGTGTCCATTGAGGACTCAGTCCATCGCTGTGGACAGGTTCAGTCAGGAGTCTAATCCTTAATCCCTGCATTCCTTTCCTTCTTTGAGGAGGCAGGGCCTGGCTTCCCTATTTCACTGGGCAGATCTGGTATGAATGCTGGGCTCTAACGCCTCCAGTGGTGGAAGGCAGTGTCTGCCTTTCTCCCACATCCTCCTTGGGATCCCGCCTATCGCAGTGCCCTGTGCTGTGGGCCATCTCTGCCAAGCTCTTTGCCCCACTGATAACCTGTACCCTGAGTAGCAGGACCACAGACTGCGTGCAGGAATCCAATGAGTCACCTACCTTCCTTGAGGGCTCTCTTTCTTCTGAACATCCCTGAAAACACCTCAAACTCAATGCTAAAAAATGCACAGTCCCTGCAAAGCTGCTTCTCCCCGCTACAACCGCTATCATCCAAAGATGCCCCGTGCCCGACTTGAATGGGCCATGACCCCAGAATCCTCAAAAGGAGTCAATCCTCAGACCTCCCCATCCTGGGGACCAAGCCCTCCATGCAATCGCCTCCACCATGGTCCTGAATATTGTCTTGCTCAGACTTCAAACAGCCACTGCACAGGTTCTCCTGTGCCCACCTGTGCCCTCTCCCACCATTCTCCAAACTATCATGAGGGTAGGCTTTCTAAAGTGCAGACAGGACTATGTCCCGGTCCTGGCTTCTTCTCTGTGGAACTCGGGACTTATGACTGACCCAAAATGGTGATTTGGGATCTGTGAACTTCAACCATATGAGAGAGGAGGGCTCCCCCGGAGATGCCAAGTGAGAAGAAAGGGGAGAGGAGAGGAGATGCCTCCAGAATGGGAGGGAAAATGCCTGTGAAGGAGGGCGAGGAGGAAAACCTGGAGCTAGTGGATCATGGGGGCCACGGGAAGAGGAAGCCTCGAGGCAGGTCCGAGCAGTACTCACTGGATTTGGTGATTCAGAGGTTGCTGATGGCTCAGTGGGTATCATTTCACTGGGGAGCTATCAATACAGAGGACAGAGAAGTGGGTCAAAAGTGAGGGAATAGAGCAGTGAGCACAGACAACTGTTTCAAGAAGATGGACCAGGGGCAGACAAAAGGGAGCCAAGGTCAAGGGAAGGTTTCATTCTGAGTAAGAGAGAGCAGACCCGTCCTCCGTCCTGGATCCACAAACCACATTTGGCCTCCCCGCTCTCCCCACTCTACCTCTGTGTGTCTGGCTCATATCCACTTGCCCCTGAAGACTCACCTTGGGGGAAGCAGGTGGGACTGACATAAAACAGATTGTCAAGTCTAGAGGAGAGAGGCCCAAAGAGAGGCTGGTCAGCTCAAGGTCGTCCATATGTCAGTGCCAGATCCAGAGTAAGGGTCTTTGTCTCTTGCCCCCGCTCCCCTGCTTGTTCCCTACCTTCACTGGAGTTGGCAGCATTTTCTCCCGTGGCCCCAAGGAGAGGAGGGGCAGGAAGGAGCTGAAAGTGGTTGGGGGGGGCTCCTTAGGGTCCTGGAGAAGAACTATTTCTTCATCCGGGGAGCCATCAAGGTTTAGCGCTGGGAATCTGTGACCGTTTCTGATCCCAGACCATTCCACGCCTCACCAAGTGATGCTGGGGCCTTCCTGGTCAGGGCTCCCTCTGTGACAGAGGAGGCTACGCCGGCTGCCCCCCGACAACCTTCTTGCCGCATCCTTGGAGAGGTTAGAGGCGAGGGTCAGCAGCTGCTCTGGGGAGGGGGGCAGCTGCAAGCCAGGGTGGGGCTGAGGTGGCGGGCGTCAGGCGTCGCTGCACCCTGTTCCAGCCCTTCTGTCGGTGCAGAGGACACGGCTGTGAAATGTAAGTAAAACCCAAGGCTAATTTCCTCGGTCAGAAGGAGGAGGCACTGCAACGTTTTCAAACCCTAATTAAACCCGCTCGGGTGGTGTAACACCAAAATCAGTTCCAAGATCAATATCGCTATTCATTTAGAAGTGTAACAAGGTTAGAGAGGTGAGCAAAGGAAATAATTAACTCATTTGCAGCCTTTTTAAACAGAAACAGTCATTTTAATCTCCAGGGTAATTAGCTATGCTCTGTCCATCAATCATGACCATGGCCATTATTTTAAGTATTTGGTTAATCAAGGAGGGTGGGGGGTAAGGTATGCTCCCAGCCCCTCTTACTGGCCCCTAAGTCAGGGATGACCCCTGACAGCCATGAGGAACACTTCTCAGAGGGGCGGCCAGGCCAATGCTGAGAGTGGCAGGGCCCATCTGGCAGGTGGGCCAGGTTGGGCAGGTGAGGGAGTGGGTCCGTCTCTTGGCAGTCTGGTTCCAGAGGAGTAGCCGCACCCCGGGCTCGGAAGTGCTGGGGGCCAGGCGGCCCAGGTCCCGGTCCAGGCGCTGTCCCTACCTTATTGCATGACCCCCAACAAACCCCTCCCAGTTTCTGGGCCTCAGTGTCTGGCTGCCCTAAGACCAGGAGGCGGCACATTGAATGAACTAGAAGCTCACAGGTTCTAAGTGCCCAGGGGGCCTCCGGCCACTGGAGGGCAGCAGAGCCCTGGGGACCCCGAGCCCCAGGGCTGGGCTGTCCAGATGGGGCCTTGGCTGAGAACAGCTGGTTCCCTTGGCAGCCTGGGTTCTGGCTGTTCCTGATGGAACACTCTTGTCTGGCCGACGTCTCCAAGGCTCCCAGCACCCAGAAGAGACATCCCAGTGATTATTCTCCCCATTTAGCAGATGAGGAACTGAGGCCTCAGAGAGCGTCAGGACCTACCCAGGGCCACAAATGAGTGCTTGGCCCTCACACCTTTTCCCTAAGGCTCAGTCCTGAAATTCAGAGGGGCCGTGGGATGGGGGCAAGGGGGGACAAAGATGATCCAGATCCACTCGGTCTCCTTCTCATAGCCCAGATTTAGTCACCCTCACCAGCCAAAAGAGTCCTCAAAGACCACTGGCCCTTTGCCCTCATGTTACAGATGGGGGAAATTGAGGCTCAGAGGCAGGCGGGTGTGGCTGTATTGATTATCTCACTAAGCATTTGTGAACAAACTTGCAGCCCAGAATCCCTGCCCTTGAAGATCTCATGGTGCACTCAGGAGAAAGACGTGTGTACAGACGGCGACTGCTCGGTACAGTGAGGAGCTCTCAGCAGCGGGGCTGGGGAACCCAGCAGAGGCACCTAAAGCAGCCTGGGCAGTCAGGGAAGTCTTACTGTAGGAGGTGACCTCTGAGCCGAATTCCAGTGAAAAGGCAGAGAAGAGCGTTCCGGACAGGGAGAGGCGAGGAGGAATAGGCCGGTGTGGCTGGACCCTAGGTTACACAGGCCACCAGGGGAGAGCCTGAAGGCCGTACAGGGACCTGGTTCTGGAGTCTGGGAGGCAGGTGGGAGGGCTGCAGCCTGCTCGCCTGCTGGGCCTGTTTGTATCCCTCTGAAATGACTGCGTTGAGCACTGGGATCGCCCTGTGGGTGAATGATAGACCTGAGAACCCCTCCTTATTACCGTCCTCCCTCTCTAGGGCCCAGCCGAGAAAGGTGGAGCCTCTGGGAGGGCGGGGGTGGGGTGGGTGGGGGGTGTTGGGGCAGTGCTCAGGATTGGGGAGCAGGAAGTGGGGATGAAAAGGACAGCGGGAGGAGATAGGGGCTGTGCCCTCCCTGCCTTCCTTCTAAGCTGCCTTCCTTCTAAGCTTGCCAGAGTTAGCCCTGCACCACAGCAGCATCAGCGCCATTGGCCCTGGAAAGGCCTCTGCTTGCATGCCTCCGGTTCTGGGAAACTCACCACATCCAATAGCTCTGATGAGGAGAGATTCCCTAGGCTCCCGAGTCTATACTCTTCTCTGTGCCTGGGGTGCCCTGAGAGATTTCCCAAGACATCCTTGGGGTCCTGGAGCCTGCAGTGCGCAGTCCCTCAGGCAGCCACAGAGTACTGACTGCCTTCATCAGCAGATGAGGAACCCAGAAAATCCAAGGGGCTTGGCTGGGTCACCGGGACACAGGGTTTGAAGGGAATCTTCCAGCCCTTGATAGTGTCTCCACAGCTGAGGGAAGGGGGTAGGGAGGGAGGAAGGATAGGAATGAGGAAGCAGAAGGAGGAAGAGGTAAAGGGGGCTGGGAGGAGGACCAGGAGGTGTCCGGGAGCTCTGTTGCTAGGGGCAACAGCACTGCCTTCTGAGAAGGAACCAGATGCTGAGGAAGGTGGCAGGAAGAGGGGAGCTGGGGTCCAGGTGGCGCATGCAGGGCTCTGAGGGCTTGGGGTAGGGGTTGCTCAGGCAGCAAGGACCTCAGGAGGCCCTGGTGGGAGTTCCTCAGTGGCTCCTCTGACCTGAAGCCTGAAGGCAGGCCCCCGGAGTGGGAGCGGGGGTGGGGAGGGCTGGGCCTGGCACATTGGTAAGCTCCCCACAGTCGCTTTCCCTCTCTGGGCTACAATTTGTCTGGGACTCCAGAGTTCAAGGCGTTGTTGAGGCTGGTGCTGGAGCAGGGCTGGGGAGGAATGCCTAATCTGGTGCTGGCAGCCTTGCCCAGACCCCCTGGGGCATGTGGGGCACCAGCCTGCCCTCTCTTCCTCCCTGCCTCTAGGAAGCCAGCAACACACATTTGCAGAAAAAGTACAAGCAGAAGGTTCCAGACCTGTGAGGCTTGGGACACTCCCCACTCCTCTGGGCTTCCTTCTCTTTGTCTTAAAATAAGGCAAATTGTTTATCAGCAGTTAGGGCTACAGGCTTGGGAGCTCCTTTGTTAACATGATAAGAAATAGGGGTGCGGGGTGCCTGGGTGGCTCAGTTGGTTAGGCGACTGCCTTCAGCTCAGGTCGTGATCCCGGAGTCCTGGGATTGAGTCCCACATCAGGCTCCCAGCTCCATGGGGGGTCTGCCTCTCCCTCTGACCTCCCGTCTCATGCTCTCTCACTCTCTGTCTATCTCAAATAAATAAATAAGATTTTTTAAAAACTGGGGCGTCTGGCTGGCTCAGTCAGTGGAGCATGCAGCTCTTGACCTCAGGGTTGCGAGTTTGAGTCCCACACTGGGTGAATCAAAATCTTAAAAAAATATTTTTTAAAAAAACCTAAGAAATAAAAGAGGGAAAAAAGTGATAAAAGGGCGTCGCCTTTTTTACCCTGGATTTACTACCGGCCAGGGAGGAATCTGTCCTCCCTTTTTCCAGACCAACAAATGGAGGCTCAGGGAGAACTGGTTAGGGAAAGCGCTGGGAATTAACATACATCTGTACGACTGCCCAAAACTCTGTGGACCTCTTGGGGCTGCTCCCACCAGGAGCTCCCTGATGTTACCCTTGAGGAAACCCCATACCAGAATTCTCTCTGACATTCACAGCTCTGCCCCCAAACACCCACCTTCCCCACTTTCATAGCATGAGCGCCTGCTCAGCGCCCCCAACCTCCTTTGCCTGACCTGCATGCAGGGTAAATCTCACCCCTCCCTGGGGCATTTGGGGCCCCATCCCATGTGCAGTCCAGTCACCTCCCTGTCCCTGCCACATGCCCATAGCCTGACGTGCTTGCTTCCTGCCTCTTCTGGATACTGCTATTACTGCATCGCAAACCACCCCAAAATGTAGGCGCATTAAACACTGACCATTTCATTGGGCTCATGGATTCCATCCGTCAGGCATTTTTGTGCAGGGAGCAGAAGGGACAGCTTGTATCTGCTCTGTGATGTTTGGGGCCTCAATGCTTGGAGGTGAGCTGACATTTGGGGTCTGGGAATTATGGGGGGCTCTTCTGCTCACATGCCTAATGACAGAGCTAGGTGGGGCCATTGACAGGAACACCTACACAGAGCCCTTTTACAAGGCCGGGGCTTCATAGCCCAGGGGCCTCGATCTTCGTAGGACTTCTTCCTCAGTGGCTTTAAGAATGAGTGTCCCAGCAGACACAGGGGAAGTTGTGTTGCAATTTTATGACATAACTTCAAAAGCCCCAGAGTGTCAATTCTGCTGTACTCTCCAGGGCAGAGCTGTCACGAGCCTGCTCTGTGTAAGAGGAGGGACCCAGAGCCAGGACTCTAGGAGCAGGTGGCAAGGTTTCACTGGAGAAGTGCCCAGGGGGCGCGAGAGATCATGGGACCATCTTTGGAAACTACAAGCTGTCCCGTGGCCTCTTCATCATTGCTGCCATGACTTCCCTTCCTCTTAAATCCCTATCTCCTTGGTGCCCAGATACTGTCCTCTCTAGGAACCCTGCCTAGATGGACAGCCGTAACTCCCACACCCTAAGGGACAGAACCACAGCTACACGGGTGCCTCCAAAGGGACATCTGGTCTCCCTCGCTCTTCCCTGCCACTCTGGCTCCCTCTCTTCCTTGGACACGAAAAATTCAAGCCAGCTTCCCAGGGCTCCAATATTATCTTACTGAGGACTCTCCGGGGAGAATCCTTGCAGGACTTGTTCCTTGCTTCGCTGACAACCACCCCATCAGTATTTGCAACTCTGCCTTTCCCAAAAGGACCAGGTGCCCTCACCTACCTGCCAGGCCCAGGGGTTTTCCCCTCCCTGACACTCATCACAGTCCCAAGTGAGCTCTTGCCCCAGGTTCTCTCTTTTTTTCCAAGAAAGGGCAGCCCCAGCATACTGGTCACTCAAGCCCAGAAGGCTTTCCCAATCCAATTCCAATCCCCTCAGCCTGGCTCCCAAGTCAGCCCCGCTTCCCCACTTCGGCTCTCACTCCAATGCTGGCAACTTCTCATGGGTTCCTGGCCTCCAGGCTTTCCCCCCACCCAGTCCAGCCCCCAAGCAAGCTCTTCCAACCAGGAAAGCCTCCCTGTGAGAAACCCTTCCAAGGCTTCCCAAACATTCAGGACAAAACCCTAGCTCCCTGCCAACACATGCCATCATCAGCTCCCACTTGAGTTCTTCTCTCCTCTCCAGCTTTGGCTTCCTTGTTCCTTCCTCCTCACACCTGTGCTAGGGGCTCCTGGACACGCGTGTCTTATTTCCAGGCCTGTGTGCAAGCTGCTCCTTGGAACTGGAGTGCCTCTCCACCTCCCTCACCTGGGGAGTGTCTGTTCACCCTCAGAGTGCTGTCCCATAGAACTTTCTGTGTTGATGGAAATGTCCTATCTCGGCACTATCCAATATGGTAGCCACCTGAAATGTGGCCAGGGCTACTGAGGAAGCATTTTAAAATTCTATTTACTTTAAATTAATTAAATATAAATAGCCCCATGTGGCTAGTGGCTACCATATTGGATAGTACAGCTCCAAGATGCCATCTTCCCGGAAGCCCTCCTGACTTCCCCAGCCTGTGCTAGATGCCCAGTTGTTGTGTTCCCATAGTATTCTGTTCTCTATCTCTCCATCTGGCCTGTGAGTTCCTTGAATGGCTCGATCTAATTTGTCATAATATTCCTGGCTCCTGGTTCTTCATGTGCACCCAATAACTGTTCAGAGTAAATGAAATTTCTGGATCCACAGAATAAGCCTTACATAAAGACCAAACCCCAAATGTCTCTGCTGCGGATCTAAGGAGGTGAGTGTGTGTGTGTGTGTGTGTGTGTGTGCGCGCGCGCGCGCGCGCGTGCACAGTGAGTTCACGTGCAGGTGTGCGTGCAGACCCACCTGACCTTGTCAGGAGCTGGGCAGGTTCCCACCCAGCTGGGGACAGTTATCTCACACACAGATGCTGGTGCCCTTGACTGGGGAGGAAGTGTGCCTCTGAATTGGCCTTTGTGAACGTCAAACCCTGTTTTCATTCTTATTTCTAAGATGATTCATCTGCATTGCAGATGAATCTTCAGGGAGTTGAAAAAGAAAAGCTTCCAGTTTTCTGTGTGGGACCACCTGCACGCTCAGCTCCAGATTCTATAAACAAGCCCTTACAGGCATGAGGGGAATTTGCTATTTAAATGATCCTTCACCTCCTGGGTCCAAGATGCATTTCTTGGTTTATGAGGGTCTTGTGAAAGTTTTGATATTATTGGAATTTCTGCAGACGGAGCCTCAGGCTTCTGTTTCTTCTCCACCCCGTGCCCATCTCCCCGCCCTCCCTCCAGAACAGGGCTGTGCCTCCCCCTCAGGCGGGGAAGGGCTGTGCCTCCCCAGCTGTGCCACAGTCCAGCTCTGGGGCTGAAGCCCGCCTGGCTCCTGCTCCCTGGAGCTCCCAGGCAAGAGAGAGCTTTAGCTGTCCTCCTGTCCCGCCTGCAAGTCCCTACAATTTCCTTACAGAGCAGAACTTTAGAATTCTGGCCATAGACAGTCCTCAGAGGCCCGATCCACCTTCCCACTGCACGGATAGAGAGACTAAGGAATGATGGGGAAATGTCAAAGGACACAGAGGCAGCTTGAAGGTGGATTGAACTCAGCCTCGAGGCCCCCATCCTCAGTTCTGGGATGCTACCTGCCCTCCCCCAACCTGGGCTGCCATGTGGGGACTCCTGCTTCTCTGTCCTTGGCACAGGCTGATGACGAACTCTCTCAGCTACGGCTGCGTTCCACAAGGAGGATCCATCTTTAAGCAGTAGTGGGAGGCTTCTCCCCTTCACAGGGCAGCAAACGATTCCCCAGCACAGAACGGTCCTTGCCAAGCCAGGCAGCAGGTGCCTCGGCACGGCCGTTTGTTTTGAGTGTCTTAAAATGGCATGGAGAGGGTGCGTCGGAATCTTGCAGCCTGCGATGGGACCCCACGGAGGAGTGAGAGGTAGCTACTACAACAGATAATGACCTGACTCAGCCAGAAACTTCCAGAAAATGGAAGGGCAGTGGTTAGGTTGAGAGGGCAGGGACTGTGAGCAGAGCCCTGGATCAAGAACCAGGACAGCTGGCCCCAGATCCCAGCCTGCCGGTCACTCTGTCTGTGGCCACACTCCGTGCCACAGTGTCCCTGTTAGCCTTGGGGTGGCAAGAGGGACGGGCTGCCAGTGCCCTATCCAGGATGTGAAGGGGATCCAGAGTCCTCTTCATCCTGGAGCGGCCCTCGCACCTAGGCGGCAAGCCCCAGTCCAAGAGGGCTCCAGCTACCACAAGGAGATCCTCTTGCCCTAGAAAAACACTTCCAGGTTTGTCCCAGATTAGCCCTGTCTGCTTGGCCCCACATGAGGGCTCCAAGGAGCTGAAATCATAATGCTAATTGAAGGGGAAGAAAGTCCCAGAAGAGGGGCAGTGTTGCCATTTATTTTATTTTTTTTTAAGTTTTTATTTATTTATTGGAGAGAATGAGACAGGATAGTGACAGAGGGCAGGAGCAGGGAGGAGAGGGAGAAAAGGGTACCCGCTGGTCAGGGAACCCGATGCGGGACTCGATCCCAGGACCCCGGAATCATGACCCGAGCCAAAGGCTGTCGCTTAGCCAACTGAGCCACCCAGGCACCGGCACCCTCTTCATTTGTTTTAATAATGAGAGCATTGAGCAAAGCACTCTCTAGCCCTGTGGATGTTGGGAATGGTGTGCCAGCACCCAGACTCAGTCTTTCTTTCTCACACACACCACACACCACACACATACACACTCTCGCCCTTCCCACACACCTCTCACACATCCACACCCTCACATACACACACCCCATAGACACACCTCACACACACTCACACACACATACATACCTTCACACACACTCATATACACACACACCTTCACATGCACACACCACATACATGTTCGTCACATTCTTACACACCTCTCATGAACACACCCCCTGACACACATGCTTTCACACATCTTCATCATGTGCACGTACCACACACACACACACACCACACACCACGCCACTACAAAAGGGTTCCATGACAAGCCAGCTTGGGAACTGTAGCCTATAACATCCCTGGCTTGACGGTTCCTAAAACTGGTTAGCTTTTGAAGGTTCTGGGAAATCCTGCAAGAAAAACTCTGTTTAACCAGGTGTTTCTCAAGCTTATTTGACTGTATTTTTTTTCTAGGTAACACCTTTGAATCAACTAGGAATACATTTGTCTGCTGGTAACAGAGACCCAACCCTAACGACCTAAACGCATTAGTTGCGTCTAATATTCTTCCATATCTGGAGGTCGGTGGCTCAGGGTTGGTGTGATGGCTCCAGCATGTCCTCAGCATCCCAGGCTCCTTCTCTCTTCTGGCTTCATCCTCAGCACTGCTCTCTGCAGCATCACCTCATGGCCCAAGATGGCTGCTGAGCGCCACTGTGTCTGCATTCCAGGCAGGAAACAAGGTGAGGGACACATGCATGCTCCCTGTCTCCCTCTGACAGAACTTTCCCAGGGTTTCCACACAACAATTCTGATCTCATTGTCATTCCTGGCTACAAGGGAAGCTGGGACTTTTGAGAGTAGCGGTCCTTTGAGGGGACACATTGCCCCCAGAACAGAATATGTGTTCTGTTACCATAGAGAGAGGGAAATGAGTCGTGGCTTGACAAGTGTGGTCTCAGTCACTCCTTCTTCGTGTGACTGTGTTCTAGGGACTGTTCGGAGTCAGGAAGAGCTGTGCCCAGCTCCTACTCCCTGTTTATGTTTCCTGGCTGTGGGACCTTGAATAAGTTTCTTTATCTCTCAGTCTATATTCTTATCTTTTAAAATAAAGGTTCTCATGTGGACCAAAGGAGATACTATGCAGGCGTGTTATAAACTATGAAATGCTTTAGAAGTGAAAGACACTCTCATTTTCACTTGTTCTTCTAAGTAGCCTTCTGAGGCAGGCAGGGCAAGACTTCCCTCCCTGTTTCACAGAAGAAGGAACCAAGCTCAGATGATGCAGGCTTAGCCTGGTCATTGTTCACCGACGGAACCTTGACATCAGCCTGAGTCTCAGCCCTGAGCTTGCTTATAGACTGAGACCTGATCCTAGCGTTGGTTTAAGTCCTGATCTTGGACTGAACCTTAATGCTGGTTATAGACTGAGCCTTCACTCCCACCCAAGTCTAAGCTCTGATCTTGACCTCTGAACACTAATCAATAGAGGGGCCGTCTCGAACCATCCCGTAGTCCAGTAAGATGTGCACTAGGCTCCACTGGGGCCTGGGGGTGTATGGATGATGCTGATTCTAGAGCCCAGAGCTCTGTCATCCCAACGGACCAGACTGGGCTTTCTCCCCAGTCTGTCATGTCATGGCTCCTCCAGATCTTGCAAATTAGGGGAGAGAACAAACCAAGCCTGCGGTGGCCCGGGTCCGGGTCGGGAGAAGAAGCACACAGCCTGCTTCCCCCTAGTAATTTTCCCAGCCCAGACAGCTGTAATGGGGAAGGCATTGAAATTTAAATCAGAGCCCGGCCTAACCTCTCTGCCTGCCTGCCGCCCGCTGTCACTGCCTCCTGTAATCTCAGGCTGGCTATCTCCTCCTGGGGAGAACGACAGACCGACTCAGGGAAAGTGATAAATTTTCAATTTTATTTTAAAATATACCAGATGGGAGATTTTATTGGAGCCATAAATATGTCAAGAGCAATGTTGGTGTGTGATGGGCGATGCCCCCTCCTTGGGGCCTCTCTCCCTGTTTAGAAATTCCATCAGATTCTTAATAAGAGGCTCGAGTTCGACTGCAGCAAAATAGTCTCTATATTAAAGCAATTGAATTTCCATTTGCCAGACATCTTGTGCTTTAAGCTTCCAGGTTCCAGGGGTGTGGGGTTGCTAAGCCGATTCTAAATGAACCCGAACTAATAACTGCACAGCATGCTGGGGGCTGTGAAATCGGGTGGGGGAGAGGGGGGCGAGGGGAGGGACAAGCAGACATCAATTACCGACAGGGAGGGGAAGGGCGGGACCACCCTCACCTCTTCTGCTCCAGGGCCAGCCTGGGATGAAAATCCCCCAAATAAAATCCCTCTGTTCACAAAGGGGAAACTGAGGCCCAGAGGGATGATATGGCTGAACACTGGTCCCTCTTCTCCTATCATTGCTTTCTTTGCTGTCTTGATTGATTTTATATTATCCTGGCCTTTGTAGGGGGCTGGCTGCTGCCGCCTGGGATTTATTGAGGGTGGGTCTGGGTGGAATGCTGGTCCTTGTCCCCAAGGCTCTCCCCAGCACAGGGACTCACCTTTGGAAGGCTGTGCTCTTGCCTGGGTATTTTCATTTGTTTTGCTTCTGCCATCTCCCTCGCCCTCAGCAGTCCTCACCTCTCTGTCAAGTCGCCCCTTGCTCCCGCAGAGACCACAACCTTTCATGCAGCCTCAAGCATCTGGCTCAGATCACAGACTCAAGGACATTAGAGGTCAGAGGATCCAAAGCTGAGGGAACTGAGGCCCCAAGAGGACCCAGGGAGTACAATTCTTTTAGAACTGTCTAGGGTGATGCCTACCCACAGCCTGTCTACTCACCCCAACTTGAGCCAGGTCTAGGGGACACCAGCCCAGCTTGACACAGTCCCAGACAATGCCCTGGTGGGGAGGTGGGGGGCGTGGGGGGGTGGGGGGGCTTCAGCAACATATCACCTTTGTTCGGGGCAAACCACTTAATTTTGCCGAGCCTCTATTCTCAAAAATGGGCATACATTTATGGATACTAAAACAAACAAAAATAATGGTTGTAGGGGAGCCTGGGTGTCTCAGTTGGTTAAGTGTCTGATTCTAGATTTTGGGTGATGTCGTGATCTCAGGGTCATGAGGTCAATCCCGGTGTCATCAGGCTCCTCGCTCAGCAGAGAGTCTGCTTGAGATTCTCTCCCTCTCCCTCTGCCCCTCACCCTTCTTGTGCGCTACTCTCTGTCTCAAAATAAATTTAAAAATCTTAAAGAAAAATGTAAATAAATGTATATAATGGGTATATTGCTACTTACACCCCAAAGTATTTGAGAGGTTAATGTGATAATTCACAACTGTTTAGCCTAATGCTATCTCCCAGTAAGTGATCCCAAAATGTTAGCTATTATTATTTCTTTGCTATTATGATTATCATTACTGCTATGGAGGCTTCCAGTGGTTCACTATTCCCCATGGATCTGTGTCCCCCTGGTTGTCTGAAAGATTCTGTAGATGGTAGAAGCTCAACGCTGAGTTAAAAGTTGAAGATGTTCCATCCATTGGAACACGATGTGGACTCTGGAAACAAATCAGCAGACTCAAATCCTCTTTCTCACTTCCTTGATCCATGTGCTCTGTGGCTGCTCTGAGTCTCAGTTTCTTCCTCTGTGAAATGAGTGAGTTATCCTTTCACTGCCTTCCTTTCAAGGCTGTTGCAAGAACCAGAGCTAGAGAACACTCCTTTAAGCTGCAGAGTCTTTGTTTTTTTTCCCTAAAGATTAAAAATATATATTTTATTTAAATTCAAGTAATTAACATAGAGGGTACTATTAGTTTCAGAGGTAGAGGTCAGTGATTCATTGGTGTTCTATAATACCCAGTGCTCATTACATGACGTGCCCTCCTTAACGCCCATCACCCAGTTACCCCATTCCTCACCCCCTTCCCTCCAGCAGCCCTCAGTTCCCTATATTTCCACCTCCCCCCCACCCCATGTGTCTTCACTCCCCACCACACCGACCCGGGTCTTCCTCAGTGGCCCGTGTGCCTGAGTCCCAGAAAGGCCCTGAGAGGGGGTGGGTACTGGGGACGGCTCTCTCCATCTGCTGCTGACACCCCCACCTCTAACCTGATCGTAAGTGTCCGGGTGTGTGGACCACTGCCCAGGGCCCAGCTACCGACAAGATCATGGCAGCAAGTCTCCTAGCCTGACACCGGCTACTGGCACTAGAAACCGGCTATGGCAGCTGGGAAGTATGGACGCATGGAATCAAGTAACAGAGAAGAAGGCAGCTGTGGCCCCAAGGGCAGGACCACCGGGTGACAACTGACTCATTTCCAGGGCCCTCGGCGACAGCGGTTTCAGCCTCTGAGTGTGGACATGTGCTTCTCGTTGAGGAGAAGGTCCATAGCTTTCATCAGAGGGCTTCTAGACACCAACAGGGAGGGGATTGTCATTGCGAGGAGGTTAGTTCTCCAACCCCGGTCTGCCTCTGTGCCCACATGCGTGCCCTCGCCTGATGGGGAGAAGATGTGGGAAGATGGGCCATGCACACCTGAAATCTCCTATATTCAGATCCTTGGACATGCTTCACACAGGACAGTGAGGCCTGCATGTTGGGGCTCCCCTAGGGACACACCCAGGGACACCCAGGGACCCATGAGGTGACACCTGCCAGCACTAGCCAGATCCACAGCAGGTGCTCTGGGAAGGGCCAATTCTGAGTAGGCTCACCTTGAACCAGCTCCTGCCCCTCTCTGGGCTCAGCAACTACTCCACTAACCTCCACAGTCCCTGCCAGCTCCGCTTCTGGTGACCCCTCCCTCCTTCATTAGCGAGGGCTGATGTCGTCTGCTGGTCTGAAGCTAAGTGGTGAGGGCCGTTTCTTACCCTTGCCCTGGCCACCCCTTAATTGAGTAAACCTTCGCAGAGAGCTTACCAAGTCCTAGGCACTGTGCCTCCTGCTCCCAGGGCTTCATCTGCCTTGTCCTCCATTTCAGAGCTGGAGAGAGTGAGCCTCAGAGAGGTTGGGTGACTCTGTCAAGTGCCAAGTTCACCAAGCCGGGGTGTGGGGAGCCGCATGCCAACAGTGATCTCTTCCCTGCAGGCCATCTCTCTGGGAGCTGCTATCCCATGGAGGCGCAGGGTGGGCATGAGGTTAGTGAGCTGAGGCTCCCAGAGGGCAGTGACCTGTTCAAGGTCACACAGTGAAAATAGAGCAGAGGTGAGGCTCCGACCTATGTCTTCCAAGGCTCCACTCCTAGTCCCTAAACAAATAAATGTTACCTTTGCTCTTCTTTGAGATGTACTCAATCCATTCATTCGTCCATTCATTTAATCCACAGATATTTGTTCAGTACCCATACTGTTTTTAGGCATTGTTCTAAGTGCCTCTGGCCGGGGGCGGGGGGAGTTTGATGTTGAACAAAACAAAACTCTCTGTTCTCTGAGCATTCATATTCTTTTTTTCTTTTTAAGATTTTATTTATTTATTTGACAGAGAGAGAGAGATCACAAGTAGGCAGAGAGATAGCAAGAAGCAGGATCCCCGCCAAGCTGGGAACCCGGTGTGGGGCTCGATCCCAGGACCCTGAGATCATGACCTGAGCCAAAGGCAGAGGCCCAACCCACTGAGCCACCCAGGTGACCCTAGTGCTCATATTCTAGTGGAGGAGAAAGAGAAAACAACATTAAAAAGTCAATGACAAAGTTCCAGAGGTAATAAATCTGTGGAGTGGGACAGAGCAGGGTCAGGAGGATGGGGAGGGACGGGAAGAGGTATTCTGAAGTTAAGTGGTCAGAGCAGGCCATGGTGAGAAAGTAGAAACCAAGAGCAGAGACTCCAAGGAGCTGAAGAAGTCAGCCAACCATGTGGACTCTGGGGAAGGAGCACAGTATGGAGGTGTTGCCAGTGCAAATGCCCTGAGGTCACAGTGGGCTTGGTGTGCTTAAGTACAGCAGGGAGGCTGTAAAGCAGGGCAAACATGGGAAGAGCGGAAGGTGAGGATGTGGGAAAAGTGATGGAGAGAGGAGAACTCATCATGTAGACTGGACATTAAATTTGTCATGGGAGGGCTGAACTTTATGGGTTAATATGAAGATCCCACAAATGACGAAGTTGTAGGGTCATCACAGCCACATGTGAGAGCCAGTTGGGGTCAGAATGGGAGTGGGGACATCTAGCAAAATCAGCTGTGAGACATGACCTCTCATATTCCCTGGGGAAGCCCTTCCCTTGCTGCCCCTTTCCCCTGTTCTGCTTGGGCTGTGTCCCCATGGAAGCCAGGGCAGTTTGGGGTGACAGAGGAAAGTCAGGGCATCCTGTGGAGCCTTCCCAGCCCAGGCGAGACTGGCTGCAAGTCTCTGAGGGCTTTGAAGTGGCCAGGATCTACAAGAGCACTCAAAACCACAGGCAGGATGAAGAAGGTTCTGGAAGCCCTTTGAAACTCACTGTGGAAACCTGTAGTTAGGTTTGTTTGAGATTTAATAAAGGGCCTGAAGCCCAGCTGCAGCACCAGGCCCACTTTCCAGGCCACCCCCTCACCACTACCTCTGATCATCTGACCCACCAGCTCCCAGACACCTGGCCCGAGGAAATGTGGGCCCAGGGAGGAAAAGGCCTTATTTGTGGCCACAAGGCAACTCAAGGTCCAAGCCCCAAGTTCTGAGGCCCAGCTCAGCCTACTCTGGTACTCCAAGGACAGAAGCAGCTTTCTGTGTCCATCACTGTGAGGCAATCCACAGCCTAGAAGGGCCTGCTCCCTGCTATTCCGGTGAGGCACTGTGAGCAGAGCACAAAGCCCGGCGGGTGAGGCTGAAGCTAGTGAGTTCTGGACTCGACTGTCTGCAGCATTGCTTACTAGCTGTGTAAACCTGGAGAAGTGTCTTGACATTCCTGAGCACTCCCACCCCCGTTCTTTTATTTGTAATTTGAGTGCGATGGGACTTTTCTCTCAGTATTGCTGTGAGGAGGTCAGAGAGAGCCTCCTTCCCGCCCAGGGAGCAGCTCCGCCAGCAGTGGACGCTGCACAGGCTTCTGGAGCCCAAATCTCTGGGTTCCCACCCTAGCGCTGCCACTTACCAGCTGGGTGGCCATAGGTAAGTTACTTGACCTCTCTGTGCCTCAATTTTCCAGCTACAGCATGGGTTAATAAGAGCCCTCCTTCACAGGGTTGCTGTGAAGATGAAATGAGGTCATTTACCCAAAGCATTTGGATTACTACGGGGAGCCAGACATAACCCCAACCGCAGCATACCTCCAGGGGGCGCCCTTCACTCCCTGTAAGGCACCTTGACTGTTTCTTCTTCCTCTCACTGCCCTCCCTAGAGAGAGAGTGGGTGGCTGGGTTTGGAGGTGGGGGGAAATAGGGGAGTGGCCGGGCAGCCCCTAGGGCCTGGGTCCCCAAGCCGGACCCTCGCGGAGGCCCGTTCCTGAGCGGAGACTGCCCCAGTGGCTATCCACGCAGAGCCGTGGAGGCGGTGAACCAGACTGCGCTTTTAACAGCTTTTTAATGGCATGGAGCGCACTGCGCTGGGAGAGCAGAGGCCCGTCAGGGGAGGCCCAGGAAGCTTTCAAGGTCAGCCGGCGTCAGCCTGACCTTGAAGCCTGTCCCCTCCTGGGGATCAGCCCAGCCGGCGCCAGAAGCGCAAGCCCAGGGGTTCCTGGGACTGGGACCTGGGAGTTTCTCAGTTGTCAAGGAGGCCCTGGGGGCCCTGAGCTGAGGATAAGTATTTAGAAAAACAGCTTCCAGGAGGTGTTAAATGGATTAAAGAGGCCAGGGACCCAGACAAGGAGCAAAGCCCAGCCAGGGACAGGACCATTGGAGACCTTCACCTCCTTGGTGCTGTGTTGGTTTCCTCTTCCTTGTCACAAGCACCCCCCCCCTCCCCCCCCAAAAAAAAATCCCAGAGCTGAGAGGCTGGGAAGAGACAGGACTTCACCTTTAACTCCTCTCCTTCTCACAGTCTTTTCAGCCGGACAGCACTGCTTCCTTTGTCCTACAGATTAATAAAAATCAGGGTCGGCTCCCTGAGAGATGGCTCAATGATCAGCTCCCTTCCCAGAGAGCCAGGCCAGCCAGGCAGTTGAGAAGCAGCCCTGTGGTTTGGAACCACCCCCCTGCACACCCCAGCCCCCCCAGCATAGCACCTCAACACTCCCCAGAGAGGGGGAGAATTCTCCAGGGAAGGCTTAGCAAGGTCAGTACACTCCCTGGGGCCGAAGCAGGCCTGTCAAAGCCAGATCTCAGCCTCTTCCCAGCAGGGCTCTCTCATTGGCCCTTGGCTTCTCAGCTCCCACAAGCGCTCTGAGCACTTCACAGCTCACACATGCTGTTCCCATGATGCTCTAGAAGGTAAGGATGGTCCTAAGTCCGTTTTACAGACAAGGAAACTAAGGCACGGGGAGCTGGGATGGCCTGCGTAGAGTTGCTGCGCCAGGAGGCACGGGAGAGAGGAACGGGAATTCAAATCCAAGGGCTGGTTCCCAGACGCAAGTCCACTGCAGCCTGCCTGCTGCGGAGGAATGTGTAGCCCTCTCTGCAGTGGGTCGGGTTCTCAGCAACCAGCTGGGCTCCACAGCAGCCAGGCCACCGAGGGGACCCAAGGGAGAACAAGAGCAGGGGGCAGCTCCCTCCCAACCCCCTTCTGCCCAGAGCCTGGGCCACAGGCCAGGGCACAGTGGGGAAGGAGGGCCAGGCCCCTTCCAGAGCAAGTCATGGGAAACTCAGGGCTTCGGGCGTCCCTAGCTCTCCACCCCTCCCCAGCGAAGCCCAAAGGGATGAGGGGATCTCGAGGCCGTGGACAGCTCCCTGAGCTGGGAACCAGGCTGTCATTTCAGTCCCTGCCCTGCTGTGGAATGGGGGAGGGGGATGGACCAGTTCCTGCCCCTCTCTGCCCTTGATTTCCCCATCTGTGAAGTAGGAGAAGATCCCTCCAGTTCCCACGCTGGAGGAGTGGCCATCTACTCTCTCTAAACTGGCTCAGGTAGAGACAGAGGCTGGAGGAGCTAAGCCCACGGCCCACGGCGTGGGAACTCAGGGACCAGGGTCTTGGCTGCCGCTGTGAGCTGTCGGCAGAACTAGACTTTCCCACAGATGCAGCTCAGCCCCCAGAGCAGGCCCCACAGTTCCCACTGCAGAACTTCCAAGTGGAAACCACAATGTGTGCGGAAGCCAGGCAGAAAATAAACAGACAGCGATGTCCCCAGGACCTTGGGGCCCTGGGCCCAGCCCCGAGGCAGCCCCATAGAAGGCACCTATGACCAGAGCAGATTCCTGCTGAGCCTGTCTGGACTGGCCTGGCTGGCCTGGGGGCCCTGAGTGGGGTAGGGAAGGAAGCTCTGTCTCTGGCTAAGGGCCAGGGGGTTGGGGAGAGCACCAGGAGCTGGAAAGCACCAGGGCTGGGTGCCAAGAGATGGCGCTCTGGTCACAGCCTCTGCTGACTCACGGACTGGGGTACCAAGCCTCATGGCCCCATCTGAACAACGGATGCAGCATGCAGCACGTCTGCTGCTTTCTCAGGCCCTTCCCAAGTGCTGAGTGTGTGACCTGGAACAGGGCACAAGAAGGGAGAAGAAAGGGGGTCACCCCAGGGACTCTAGCAGAAGGGCCTTCCTGCGGCTGTTTTGGCCAGACCTCTCCTGCCCTGTATGGCTTGCAGGCAAGGAGACCTTACCCAGGCCCGCCGCTCAGAGGCAGAGAGCTGGGCTTCAAGGTTCTGAGCCCAAGGCCCTTAAGAAGGAAACTCAGGCAGGCCCTGGCAAGCGTAGGCCAGACTGGGGGTGGGTGGGCAGGCTGTCCTCACCCTCTCCTCCCTCTCTCCCCAGGTTTTTATCATAGTGCCTGGCCTGGCCTCTGGCTTGGGGCCCCTGTTAAGGGGAGGAGGAGGCAAAGCAGGACAGGAAAGCAGCTCATCTGTAGGACCTGGTCCCCTGGGGACAGGGCGGTGAGCAGAGGGAGTGGGACAGGCCTCCTTCCACATTCACCCCTTCCCACACCACTGACCGGCCCCAGGGCCTCCAAGGGACATACCAGGGACAGCCTTCTGAGAGGTGTAGTCCCAGCAACTGTCCCCCAAGTAGACAACAATGATCTCGTCTCTCAGTCATCCTGCCTCAGAAGACACTCCTTCCGCCTTGACCACAGGGAAGACCAGACTCGCCAGTTTTGCAGAGCTCCTGAGTGAAGCCCAAGGTTCAGACTCGGGTTTTCTGACTCCAAGTTCAGGCGTCAGAATGTCTCCCCTGATCTTCCCCATTAGCAGAGCCTTTTGGAGAGTTGAAGCACGGCCCTCTTCAGACAGCCTGGGGGTGTGTGGGCTTCGGCACCCAGCTTGGGCCCAGCAGGCCTGGAGAATGAGCTCACCTGGCTGTTTTCCCTCTCTCAGGCGAGCTGGCAAATTGTGGTGTTAGCCCCCATCTGCATGGTCCTCCTCTCTCTCTCCAGCCCTCTTGGAATGTCCTCTACCCCAGCGGCTGTGCTTCCCACTGGACGCCAAGTTTCTCTACCCACAGAGCGGGTTCCCTGCCATCTGCCCTGTGTTCAAGCCAGGCTGCGATCTGAAAAGACGGGGAAGGGTGTCTGTCCCATGGAGACTCACCTTCCACCCAGGACTCAAAGCCCCACTCACTGGGCCCCAAGTCTCTTGTCCTCTCTTCCAGGGCTTGGACACACATCCCTGAAACTGCTTAAGGGCCACCCAGACCCAGCCTACCCTGCCCCCGCCCCCTGCCCCAGGTGCCTCTCTTGAGGGCCTATAAAAGCCATCCCACTTCTCCCCTGGAAAAAGACCCTCATGTAAGAGATTTCTGTTGACCTATCTGGATGGCCCACGATACAGGCCCAGACCTGTCAGAAACCCTCATTGGGGAGCTACTGATAACTACCCTCACCCACCCACCATCCCTGTCCGGAGACAAAAGGCTCTTGGGAAGGTCCTCATCCCTCATCTGGACCCTCTTCCGGGATTGGACAGGAGGAAGAGGCATTGAAGAGAGTAGAGGGACCTGGGCCCTGCTGCTAGCCGGACGTGACTGGGGCCATCAGGGACTGAGCCCGGCCTGGGAGGCTGGGTTCTGGTCTCAGCTCAGTCACGGACTTGCTTTGTGACAGTGGGCAAGATTCTGGCTCTTTTGAGCCTCAGGCTCTTGTCTGGGAAATGGGAGTGTGAACTGGTCCTCCTTGGGCTTTAGGATCTTTGGCTCAGGGTTTCCCTTCCTACCCACCGCAGCTCCCCTTCCTCAGAAGCACCCCTTCACGGGCCCCTCTGTGGCTCACGCCACCCCCCTCCCCAGGGAGGCTGCCACCAGCAGCTCATTTGTGCAGCCACAGCCTCTGTCGCCAGTGACTCGGCCTATGGCAGCACACGTGGCCATGTGGACTAATGGAAGCAGGGCCACACAACCACAACCCTGAGCTCAGAGCCCTTCTCCCTGCTGAGCAGGCTAAAGCCTTAATCCCCTTACACAAAGCACACTGAATCCTTCCTGGTGGGGAAGGCGGTGGGGGCACAAATTGGCTTATCCTACTGATCCAGAGAGAGGCTTGCTCCCATGAGGACCAGCAGATCCATCCCTGTGTGCAGCCCGCGTGCTCTTGCCAACACACACTGCTTGCATCCCCTCCCCCAACACCCCGGCCTCCAGGGGTCCTTGTACTGTCAGAGGTATGGAAACTCCCCAAAGGCCTTCCGCCCCTGTTCCAGGAGCACTACTGTGAGCAGACAGGGCTGGGATGCCAAGTTCCTAAAAAGACCTGATCGGTTAGCCCAGCGATGGGATGTCTGATGTGAATTGCTAGGCAAGGCACAGAGAGAACGAGAAATTACACACAGCCCGGAAAACAGTGAAATGGGGTACATTTCTCTGCATTCCCTCCGCTCACTTTCCATAGCCCTATACAGGGACTCTGCTGGCCAGGAGGAAAATTTACTTATTTATTTATTTAATATTTTATTTATTTACTTGACAGAGAGAGACAACACAAGCAGGGGGAGAGGCAGGCAGAGGGGGAGAGAAGCAGACTCCCCACTGAGCAGGGAGCCTGATGCGGAGCTCAATCCCAGGACCCTGGCATCATGACCTGAGACAAAGGCAGACACTTAACCCACTGAGCCACCCAAGTGCCCCCAGAAGAAAAAATATTTAGTAACTTCCTTCTGATAAAATTTCAGACCAGTTAGAGTTCAGGTAGCCTCAAAAGAAGAGACAGCTAATGGTGGAAACTCAGGCATTTTTCGAAGAGATTATTTGAATCAGGAAGATTTTCTGGTATTCTATAAGCTCACAGTTTTATATCTACCCCTGTATATGAGTGAGGTCAAGGACAGAGTTATCTCCAGAGGGAGACAGGTGGTACCATGAAAACACAGGTCCCACAAAGCCTTGTACAACCATATCCAGAGCCAGCTTATTTCTAATAACCAAAAGCTAGAAACACTCCCGAATTCCATCAGTAGGTAACAGGATTAACCAATACACGGCTACAATTATATACTACTCAGCCGTCAAAAAGAATGAACTCCTGATACAGGCAAGTACACGAAGGAATCTCAAAGTAATCATGCTGAGTGAAAGCCGACAGGAAAAAAAAAAAGTGTATATGGTATGATTCCATCTATGTGAAAATCCAGATGCAAAACTAATCATGGTAATAGAAATCAGAGCAGTGGTCAGTTGCCTCAGGTTAGGAGGAGGGATGACAGGAGGGAGAGACGAGTGATGGTTCCCACCTTGATGTGGGTGATGGGTTTCAGCGCATTTACCAAAACTGGTCAAACTGTACACTTCAGGCTTTATGTAAAATGTATCTCAGTAAAGGAATAATAAATAAATGAATAAACAAACAAATAATAAAGTAATAAAAAGTAATTTATAAAGTAAAGTAAATAATACAAAGGAATAGTCAACAAAACCAAAGACAACTGACAGAAAGGGAGAAGAGAAATCTATAAAGAACTTATCAAACTCAACACCCAAAGAACAAAGAATCCAGTCAAGAAATGGGCAGAGGACATGAACAGACATTTCTGCAAAGAAGACATCCAGGTGGCCAACAGACTCATGAAAAAGTGCTCCACATCACTGGGCATCAGGGAAATACAAATCAAAACCATAATGAGGTACCACCTCACACCTGTCAGAATGGCTAAAATTAACAACTCAAGAAATGATAGATGCTGGCAAGGATGTATAGAAAGGGGAACCCTCCTACACTGTTGGTGGGAATGCAAGCTGGTGCAACCATTCTGGAAAACAGCAGGAGGTTCCTCAAAAAGTTGACAATAGAGCTACCCTATGACCCAGCAACTGCACTACTGGGTATTTACCCTACATATACGTAGTGATCCGAAGGGGTACGTACACCTGAGTGTTTATAGCAGCAATGTCCACAGTAGCCAAACTATGGAAAGAACCTAGATGTCCATCAACAGATGAATGGATAAAGAAGAGGTGGTGTATATATATACAATGGAATACTATGCAGCCATCAAAAGAAATGAAATCTTGCCATTTGCAATGACATGTATGGAACTAGAGGGTATTATGCTAAGCGAAATAAGTCAATCAGAGAAAGACAATTATCATATGATCTCCTGATATGAGGAATTTGAGAGGCAACGTGGGGGGTCTGGGGGGTAGGGAAGGAAAAAATGAAACAAGATGGGATCGGAAAGGAGACAATCCATAAGTGAATCTTAATCTCACAAAATAAACTGAGGGTTGCTGGGGGGTTGGGGGGTAGGGAGAGGGTGGTTGGGTTATGGACATTGGGGAGGGTATGTGCTATGGTGAGTGCTATGAAGTGTGTAAGCCTGGCGATTCACAGACCTGTGAAATACCTGGGGCAAATAATACATTATAACTTGATAAAAATAATTTAAAAAATAATAAAGTAAATAATAATACAAACATGACAAATGGTATTTATTCAGTTACTTAAATCTTTATTTTGAAATAATTGTAAACTTACAGCAAGACCAGCACAAAGAACTCCCACTTATCCTTCACACAATTTACCAACAATTAACAGTTTACTACATCTGTTTTACCATTCTCTTCTGCTCCCACTCTCTGTAGGTATGTATAAATATACGTGATGTTTTTATGTAATTATATACATATGGGTTACATAAGAGTAACCTGGCTGCTTCTGTTCAGCATAATTATCTTGGATTTTTTTTTTTAAAGATTTTTTATTTATTGGGCGCCTGGGTGGCTCAGTGGGTTAAGCCGCTGCCTTAGGCTCAGGTCATGATCTCAGGGTCCTGGGATCGAGTCCCGCATCGGGCTCTCTGCTCAGCAGGGAGCCTGCTTCCCCCTCTCTTTCTCTCTCTTTCTCTGCCTGCCTCTCTGTCTACTTGTGATCTCTCTCTGTCAAATAAATTTTAAAAAAAAATCTTAAAAAAATTATAAAAAAAAAAGATTTCTTATTTATTTATTTGACAGACAGAGATCACAAGTAGGCAGAGAGGTGGACAGAGAGAGAGAGAGGAGGAAGCAGGCTCCTGGCTGAGCAGAGAGCCCGATGTGAGGCTCGATCCCAGGACCCTGGGATCATGACCTGAGCCGAAGGCAGAGGCTTTAACCCACTGAGCCACCCAGGCGCCCCTATCTTGGATTTTTTTAAAGGAATCTCTACACCCAACATGGGGCTTGAACTTATGACCCCCAGAATCAAGAGTCATGTGCTCTAACCAACTGAGCCAGCCAGTGCCCCTCAGCATAATTATTTGGATTCCTCTATTTAGCTGTATGTGTCAGTAGTTCATTCATTTTTTTGGCTGAGTAGTATTTCAGTTATATCGATGTATCACCATTTATCCTGTCCCACAATGCTATTACCCCAAAATATTTCATGTGTATTTCCCAAGAACAAGGATAATTTTTTTGTTTCTGTTACCAAATTGGGATGTTAACATTGAGTAAATATTATCATCTAATCTATAGACCTTCTTATTCAAATTTTGTCAGTTGTGCCAACAATATCATTTATTGAAAAACTTTTTTTCGTGATCCAGGATTTGATCTAGGATCTTGAGTTGGATCGGGTCGCCATGTTTTTATATCTCGTTTGATGTGGAGTGGGTCCTCAGCCTCTGTCTTTCGTGAGCTTTAGAGTTTTAAAAAGACAGGCTAGTTCTTTCAATGAATGTTCTTCGGTTTAGGATTGTTTGATGTTTCTTCATGATTAGATTCAGGTTATTGATTTTTGGCAGGATTATTACAGAAGTGACACTGTGCCCTTGAAACCTCATCTCAGGAGTTGCTGTCTCTTTGTCTATTACTAGTGATATTCACTTGGATTGCGGAGAAGGTGGAGTCCACCACTGTCGTGACTGTTTTCCATTTGTATTAATAAGTATCTGGGGGGAGTCACCTGAAGATTACCTAAATATCCTGTCTCCATTAAACTTTTTACCCACTAATTGTAACATCCTTTGATGATTCTTGCCTAAATCGTTTATTGCTATGATGGTGACCAAACGTAATTTTCAAACCCCTCCTTATTAATTCCCTCCTTATTTATTTGTTTGAATTCCACCATAAGGAAGAGCTTTTTCTCTCCTCCATATATTTATTTGTGCTCATTAAATTATATCTGTGTGGACTCATGGATTTTTATTTTATGCAATGGGTTGTAATCCATTTCTATCATTATTTATTTTGGTGCTTAAATTGCCCTGAATCTGGCCAATGGGAGCCCCTTCAAGCTGCCTCTGTGTCCTTTGACATTTCCCCATCATTCCTTAGTCATTTGCTTACTTTCAGACTCATCATGTGCTTACCCTGGGATCAGCCAATTTCCCAGGAAGTCCTTGTTTAGGTTAGCAGAAAATACTCTGGAAGTTAGAGTACCCATAACCATGTTTACGTTATTATTTAAAAACCCATCACCTCTAACTCCTGTCCAATACCTAAAAGTACATTCTTGTCTTTCCATTGCTGCATTTGTAATTCAGTTCTCCAACAGTCAGAAACCTGGATCATGATTTTCATCATATTTACTCATTTGCTTGAGCCTAGAACACACAGAAATGCAAACCCATACCACTGCAAACAGCAAAACTGCTAGCTAGAGTGTGGTAATTTTATAGTCCTTTTCCTGCCTTCCCTGGATGTATATAGCCAAGATACTGTGTTCAAAACTTCCTTCTTTCCCCTTTTCATGTGGTTAGGTTATTCTTTTGAAATACAGTCAGGTTTGTTTCTTTCTGTTTGTAATCCATTTAGGGATTCCATTTTAGGAATTTCCCTCATATCTTATTATTGTTGTTATTATTTGAGTGTAAAAAACATTAACTTGGTTCCAGGGCACCTGCGTGGCTCAGTCAGTTAAGTGTCCAACTCTTTTTTTTTTTTTTTTTCTTTTTTTTAAAAGTCTTAAGTATATTGGTCCTTCCTCCTTTTTTTTTAATTTAAAGATTTTATTTATTTAATTGACAGAGATCACAAGTAGGCAGAGAGGCAGGCAGAGAGAGAGAGAGAGGAGGAAGCAGGCTCCCCGCTGAGCAGAGAGCCCGACATGGGGCTCGATCCCAGGACCCTGGGATCATGACCTGAGCCGAAGGCAGAGGCTTTAACCTACTGAGCCACCCAGGCACCCCAAGTGTCCAACTCTTGATTTTGGTTCAGGTCATGATCTCAGGGTGGTGAGATAGAGCCCCATGTTGGAGTCTCTCTCCCTCTCCTTCTGCCCCTCCACCTCTCTCCCCCACTTTAAAAACCAATCCAAACCAAAAACATAGTTCCAAGAGTTAATACTACAGGACGAAGTCATATTTAGAGAAATAGCCCCATCCTTCTCACCCCATTTCCATCCAACTTCTGTGGGCGACTGATGCCATTAGTTTATCTTTCCTGAATTTCTTTTTGCAAAGCCTTCATGAAAATTTCCTCATTCCCCTCTCTTTCTTACACAAAAGGTAGCATGCTATAGACATGGTTTTGCACTTTGGTTTTTCACCTAAGATTATATTCTGGAACTACTTTATCAGTTCATAGAGATTGTCCTCATTTTTTTTAAGTTTACATTTTTCCTGAAGAATAACACACAGAAAATGGTGTTAGAAATTAGGGATTTCTGGGGGGCTAGTTACATGAAGGTGTTCAACTAATTAGTTTTGCCTGGTCTGGATACTATATAAATGGGTTCCTATGATATATGCTCTTTGGTGGATGATGTTTTCTATCAACGTTATGTTGTTCGATCAAAGTTATGTTGTTGCCATGTAGTCCCATGATTGTGTGTAGTTCATTCGTGTTGCTAGTTAGTATCCCATTGTGTAAACACATCACAATATGCTTAGTCATTATACTGGGATGGGCCTTTGGGTATTTCCAGGTTTTTGTCTTTATGGATAGTGCTACTATGAACATTCTAGTACCTAAGAGTGTCTGGATTTGCTGGGTTATAGGGTTTGTGTATGTTCAGCTTTAGTGTGTGTGTTAGGTAACTTGGAAAGTGTTACTACACCAGTGTACATTCTCACCAGTCTTGTATAAGGGTTTCAGTTGCTCACTAACACTGGATTCTGTGTTGGTTTTTTATTACATCCTCACCAACATTTGATTTTTTTGTCTGTCTTATTTATTTCAGCCACACTGGGATGTGTGTGTGTGTGTGTGTGTGTGTGTGTATTGGTGTTGTTGTTGTTGTTAAGAATTTTAATCTGTATTTCCTGGATGAGCAAATAGCATTCTTCCCAGCATCACCACCAAACCAGCCCCCTCGTGAGAAGCAGCCTGGTGTGATAAAGGGGCTCTGGCCTTGGGGTCAGAAGACCTGGCTCTACCCACCCTGATTGGCTGAGTTGTGTGACTTTGACCTAGCTAAGCCTCGATTTTCTCATCTGTGAATAAAGATTTTCTCATCAGTGGGAATAAAGCCCCTGGTCCTGCTTTTGCAGTGGGCACACAGTGGCATAGGAAGTGATGGGGCCCCCGGGCTCTTTCTCCCAAGGCTCTCTCCCTACTTCATGGGCACATGTCTGTACATAAGACAGGGGTATCCTCTGTGGAGAAAGGGGAACCCTCCTACATTGTTGGTGGGAATGCAAGCTGGTGCAACCACTCTGGAAAACAGCAGGAGATTCCTTAAAAAGTTGACAATAGAGCTACCCTATGACCCAGCAATCACACTACTGGGTATTTACCCTAAAGATACAAATGTAGTGATCTGAACGGGCACGTGCACCCAAATGTTCATAGCAGCAATGTCTATGATAGCCAAACTATGGAAAGAACCTAGATGTCCATCAACAGATGAATGGATAAAGAAGATGTGTTATGTATATATAATGGAATACTATGCAGCCATCAAAAGAAATGAAATCTTGCCATTTACAACGATGTGGATGGAACTAGAGTGTATTACGCTGAGTGAAATAAGTCAATCAGAGAAAGACAACTATCATATGATTTCTCCGATATAGGAATTTGAGAGGCAGGGCAGGGGGGTTGTGGGGGTAGGGAAGGGAAAAATGAAACAAGATGGGATCGGGAGGGAGACAAACCATAAAAGACTCTTAATCTCACAAAACTGCGGATTGCTGTGGGGTTGGAGGGGTAGAGATAGGGTGGTTGGGTTATGGACATTGAGGAGGGTATGTGCTATGGCGAGTGCTGTGAAATGTGTAAGCCTGATGATTCACAGACCTGTACCCCTGGGGCAAATAATACATCATATGTTAATTAAAAAAAAAAAAAGGCAGGGGTATCCTCACTCACACACCAGTCTTCTCCCTGCTCTTTCCCCACATATTTTCCCTCCTTCAACAACACCTGAAGGCTTCCTCCACTAGAAGATTTCCCTGACCGCCTCCATCTTTCTTCTCCATCACTGAGGCAAAGCCTGGACAAGAAAGAGCAATGGATGGGCCCAGGAGAATGGTCATGTGTATTTGGCTTGGTCCGTTGCTGAGTGATCAGAGGCTGGGTTCTAGAAGGAAATGGGTGGAGGCATTGCCTGCAGCGTCTCTGGGGCACTTTGCAAGCTGCTGCTTTAGTGTTCTTTTGTGCCGTGCCAGATGAGGTCATCCAAGCAGCTTAGCAGATGGGAGATAGACAAACTAGCTTTGTGTATTGCGAAGCCCAAAAAGACACAGAGACAGCAGCCAACATGCCTGTGTGCCAGGGACGAAAGCTTAGCATCCCCACAGGGAGCTCTGAAATTCCCTCTGGGATCCCATGGGAACAGTGCACCCTGGCTTTTCCATCCTTCCATACTGCTCTGATCTGGGCACCGCTTGGATCTAGAAGCCCAGCTCTCATTCTCTCCAAGGAGGTGTTGAGCCGCGGCACTGGGTGAGGCTCTGCACTGACTGAGGCTCTGCACTGACTGTCCTGGAGATGGTTCAGGCTGGACCCTGCATGCCAGATGCCCAAAGCCTCCAGGGAAACACAGAAACAAACAAGTGCAAAGTGGATTCCAGGAGAGGCCTGAATGGCCTCGAACTAGAAGGCTGATGAGTAGTAGGGATAAGCTGAGGGTGAGGGAAGGTGTTCCAGACGTGGGTTACAGTCTGGGCACAGACACAGAGCTGAGGGCCTGGGGCATGTTCATGACATGAGTGATGAAGGCAGAAGGGGCTAGATCCCTAAGGGCCTTGAGAACCTGGCAAACAAGGTGGGATTTCATCCCCTGGGTAATGCCTGGGGAGCCACTGGTGTTTTTGAGAGAGGTTGGGTCGGGGTGCTCTAATCGGGGTTGATCACAGATGCTCACCTGTGGAAGGCTGAGCCCGCAGGCTCTCCCCAGCCGGCTTCTACCATGTGGACTCTCTTCCTTAGGGACCCAAAGACTTTTTCAGCTCCAAGAGCTTCCACCAAAGTAAAAACGCTGGATGCCATTTCACACTGTGATGGGACTAGCTGCTCAGCCCAAGATCCTTAGAAAGATCTGGCTGCAGAGGGCAGGGCCAGACCATGTGTTTGTGAGGGGGGTGTGGGAATGGAGTGAAGGAAATATTTGCTAACCATTTTCCAATGCCAGATGTTATGCTAAGCGTTCTACGTTCAACATCTCCGTTACTGTGGGTAACAACACCACGAGAAAGGCATTAGCCCCATTTTATAGAAGAAGAAACAGAGTCTCAGGCAGGCTAAATTAGCCACGTGGTACATAACACTGTCCTCGAAGCCTGAGCCTGTTCTGATGTTCCAGGCAGAGTATATGCGCTGTGTCTCCAGGAGCCCAGGGAGAGGGGAAGGGTTGTCTGGGGCTGGATTCCCCCCAAATGCCCTTCCTCACAGAGCTGCCTCCGGCAATCTTCCCAGCTGGGCATTCCCAGCCCAAGGTGCAGCTTTTTGTTGCATTCTTTTCAAAATATACCAGAGACAACAACAAGAAGAGGGAAGTTGGGCTCAAATCAGACGCAATTTGCTTAAAGCCTCTGGAGTCCTCCCCTCAGGGAATGCATTCATTCCACTAGATTCATGCTTTTTTTAAAACTGCCGTCATGTAATTCCTCCAGCCGCCACATTGTGAGACAACATCCTCATCTCTTGCTCCAAGTCATAGGCACTGGGGGTTGTTTTCATTCGAAGTGTCAGGTTCACTCGCCATTTATTCCACAGAACAGGAAGTTTCGGTTACGGGCCCAGCACCAAGGGGAGCGAACCCAGTCTGTGTCCGGAAGATGCACAGAGGGCCACAGGGCTAGAACTTCAGCAATAGAGGCTTGAGGGCAAGCAGCGATTAGCTGCCTTTAGGCCCTGCCCTCCCTCCCTATCTCTCTAATCCCCAGAGCCCTCTGCAGCCAGAAAGTTCTTTAAAATGCAATGTCTGGGCGCCTGGATGGCTCAGTCAGTTAAGCATCTGACTTTGGCTCAGGTCATGATCGCAGGGTCCTGGGACTGAGCCTGAGTGGGGCTCTGCGCCCAGCGGGGAGTCTGCTTCTCCCTGCTGCCCCTCCCTCCCTCAGGCTCTCCCTTTCTCAAATAAATAAAATCTTTAAAAAAGAAAAGGAAAGAAAATGCAGTGTGATCATGTCACTTCCTGCTTACACCATTTCGATGGCTTCCCATTGCTCTTGGGGGAAAATCCAAACTCCTTACAAGGAAAAAAAAATCCAAGCTTGCTGCGGGGGCCTGGGACCAGGGCTGGCCTCCTTTTTAGCCTCTTCCCGCAAACCCTCTTATTCTCTTCCATACCATACATACACTCATCACATTTTAGCTCATGACCCTCCACATTTCTTTGTTTTGTTTTTTTTTTTAATAGGAAATACAGGTTTTATGCCATTTATCGTCCACATCTTATGCCACATCTCGACTGATTTTTTTTCTCCAATTTTTTATTGCTGTCTAATAGTTAACATAATGTTTACTATAGCGAGTTTTCTGAGTGTACAGTTCAGTGGTTTTAAATACATTCCTAAGGTTGTACGACGTCATCACCACCCACCTGTGGGGCTCTTCCATCAGGTAAAACTGAAGCCGTGTACCACTAATCAGTAGCTCCCCATTCGCCCGAAGCCCCCAGCCCCCAGTGCAACCATTGTACTTCCTGTCTCTCTGACCCTGACTGCTCTAGGCACCTCCTCTAAGTGAAATCATCCAATATCTGTCTTGCACGCCGTGCTTATTTCACTTAGCGTCATGTCCTCAGGCTTCACCTGTGCTATAGCAGGGATGGCAGAATCACCCTCCTCTTTATGGCTGAACAATAGTCCACTCTACGGGTGTACATGTCGTTCTTGGGCTCATGGGTCAGTGCAGGCGTGGGTTGCTCCCACATTTTCGGTCTGATTTTTACACATATGAGCACCCACATGTACTACTCAGACTGAGACAGACAACATCTGGGTACCCCTGAAGTCTCCCTCATGCTCCTTTCAGGCCGACCTCCCACTCCGTCATGAGACCAACTGCCCTATAGGTCAGCTTTATGTGTTCTTGACATTCACGGACACGAAATCCTATACTGCGTGTTCTTTTGGGTCTGGATGTGTTTGCTCGACGTTGTGTCTGTGAAACTCATCCATGCTGCTGTGTGTGTTAGTAGTTCGCTCCTTCTTGTTGCCGCGTAGTATTTCCTTGTGTGAAGATAGCCCTGTGTACACACTCCACGGGTAACCGGCACTTGGGTAGTGCTATGGGCTGAATTGTATGTCCTCCAAATTCACGGGTGGAAGCGCTAGCCCTAGTGTGACTGCGTTTGGAAACGGTGTCTTTAAGGAGGTAACTGAGGTTATGTGTAAAGATTACAGTCTGGTTGTTTTGTAGAATGTCCCTCAGTTTGAGTTTATCTGATGTTATGTGTTTTGGCAGGAAGAGCCGGGAAGGGACGCTGTGAGCTTCCTGCGCTTCCTAACATCTTGAATGCAGTCAATCTGTCCCATTTCTGGGGATGTTAACTTTTAATACTTGGTTAAGATGCTGCCTGCCAGGCTCTCCCCGACGACAGAGAGCTGCATCTTCAGGTGCAGTGCCAGCCATGTGCCCGAGACACGATGGTGAAGGTTGGAGCGAACGGACTTGGCCGTATTGGGCTCCTGGTCACCAGGGCTGCTTTTAACTCTGGTAAAGTGGATATTGTCGCCATCAATGACCCTTTCATTGATCTCAACTACATGGTCTACATGTTCCAGTATGATTCTACCCACGGTAAATTCCACGGCACAGTCAAGGCTGAGAACGGGAAGCTTGTCATCAATGGGAAGTCCATCTCCATCTTCCAGGAGCGAGATCCCGCCAACATCAAATGGGGCGATGCTGGTGCTGAGTATGTTGTGGAGTCCACTGGGGTCTACACCACCATGGAGAAGGCTGGGGCTCACTTGAAGGGCGGGGCCAAGAGGGTCATCATCTCCGCTCCTTCTGCTGATGCCCCCATGTTCGTGATGGGTGTGAACCATGAGAAGTATGACAACTCCCTCAAGATTGTCAGCAATGCCTCCTGTACCACCAACTGCTTGGCTCCTCTGGCCAAGGTCATCCATGACAACTTCGGCATTGTGGAGGGACTCACGACCACCGTCCATGCCATCACTGCCACCCAGAAGACTGTGGACGGCCCCTCTGGGAAGCTGTGGCATGACGGCCGAGGGGCTGCCCAGAACATCATCCCAGCTTTCACTGGTGTGGCCAAGGCTATAGGCAAGGTCATCCCTGAGCTGAATGGGAAGCTCACTGGCATGGCCTTCCGTGTCCCCACCCCCAAAGTGTCTGTTGTGGATCTGACCTGCCGCCTAGAGAAAGCTGCCAAATATGATGACATCAAGAAGGTGGTGAAGCAGGCATCAGGGGGCCCCCTTAAGGGCATCCTGGGGTACACTGAGGACCAGGTTGTCTCCTGCGACTTCAACAGTGACACCCACTCCTCTACCTTCGATGCTGGGGCTGGCATTGCTCTCAATGACCACTTTGTCAAGCTCATTTCCTGGTATGACAATGAATTTGGCTACAGCAACCAGGTGGTAGACCTTATGGTCCACATGGCCTCCAAGGAGTAAGAGCCCCCTGAATCATCAGCCCCAGCCAGAGCAAGAGGAAGAGAGAGGCCCTCAGCTGCTGGGGAATCCCTGCCCTAACTTACCCCTCAAAACACTGAGAATCTCCCAACCTCCACTATTTCCATCCCAGACTCCCTGAAGAAGGGGAGGGGCTTGGGGAGCCCTACCTTGTCATGTACCATCAATAAAGTATACTGTATCCAGCCAAAAAAAAAAAAAAAAAAAAAGATGCTGCCTGCCAGGCTTCCTCACTGTTAAATTAATTAATAAGTATAATGCACTTACCAATTTAGAAGGCATTAAAAAGTATTTGGTTGGAAGAGAGTTTGAGATTGTGTAAATATCGTCTTTCTCATCAAAATTTTACCCAACGGTTTCAGCATCCACTGGTGAATCTTGCCTGAATTACTATTTCTACACAGTTGCAAAATAGTGGCTTTCAGATTCCATGATCTCGTCTCTTTTTTTCAGGTGGGATTCTACTCTAAGGAAGAGCTTTCTATTCTTCTCATGTGTCGTCATTTACTTCTTTTTCTTTTTTTTAAGATTTTATTTTTAAGTAATCTCTTCACCTAACATGAGGCTCGAACTCACAATCCTGAAATCAAGAGTCCCATTGACTGAACCAGCCAGACACCCTATTCATTCACTTCTTTATGTTAATATGGACTCATACATTCTTTTTTTTTTTTTTAAGATTTTATTTATTTATTTGACACAGAGCAAGATCACAAGTAGGCAGAGAGGCAGGCAGAGAGAGAGGAGGAAGCAGGCTCCCTGCTGAGCAGAGAGCCCGATGCGGGGCTCGATCCCAGGACCCTGAGATCATGACCTGAGCCGAAGGCAGCGGCTTAACCCACTGAGCCACCCAGGCGCCCCTTTAAAACATGTTTTTAATTGTGACAGAATACACAGAAGAGGACATTGATCATCTTAAACACTAAAGTGTGCAGTTCTGGGGGCACTGGGGACATTCACATTGTTGCGGTGCTGTCACACTGTCCATCTCCAGATTCTTTTCATCTTCTAAAATTGAAGCTCTGTACCCTTTAAACAGTAGCTCCCTATTGCCAGTCCCTGGCAACTGCCATTCTGCTTTCTGTGTCTATGAATCGGACCCCTCTCCACCCCTTGCATAAACGAAATCATCCGGTATCAGTCCTTTTGTGACTAACCTATTTCACGTCTCCTAGTGTCTTCAAGGTTTATCCATGTCACAGCATATGTCAGAACGTCCTTCCTTTTTCAGGCTGAATACTACCCAATTACATGTACAGACTTCATTTTCCGTCGACGGGACACTGGGGTCGCTGCCACCTTTTGGCTGTTATGGATAATGTTGCTAGGAACATGAGTATCCTTTGAGTTTCTTTGGGTCCTGCTTTTAACGTTTTTTGGGGTAGCTACCCGGAAGTGAAATTGCTGGATCATATAGTAATTCTATTTCAGTCTTTTGAGGAACCACCTTACTGCGTTCCATAGTGACCACACCAACAGTGGAAAAGAGTTCCAATTTCTTCACATCCTTGTCAACACTTGTTATTTCCTGTTTTTTGATAACAGCCTCTCTAACTCATGTATGGTGGTATGTTGTGGTTTTGATTTGTATTTCCCTAATGATAACTGATGTTGAATTTTTTTTTTCTGTGCTTACTGGCTGGCTGTTTGTATGTCTTTATTTATTTTTTTTTAAGACTTTATTTATTTATTTATTTATTTATTGAAAGAAAGAGAGCGCATGTGCACAAAGAAAGGGGGCCGGGGCAGGCAGAGGGAGAAACAGGCTTCCCACTGAGCTGGGACCCTGTTGTGGAGCTTTGTCCCAGGACACCGGGATCATGAGCTGAGCTGAAGGCGAATGTCTAACTGACTGAGCCACCCCAGAGTCCCAGCCGTTTGTATATCTTCTTTGAAGTAATTTCTATTCAAGTCCTCTCCCTGTATTTTAGCTGGGTCGTTTGATTTTTTTGTCATCGTGTGGAGGAATTCTTTGTATATTCTGGACAGTATCTTGTCTCCCATAGACATGTCTCCATCATTGTCTGACTGCTGTCTGTCTGAAATGATAAGATGCTTCAGAGGCTCTGCTTCTCCTGATCCAGCCCTGGCATCAGCCCTTTTTCCAAAGAGCCCAGGTTCCCTTTAGTGGAGAATGGCATTTAGAAACAGATTTGGCTTCTAGGTTTGCTCATTGTTCTTGGCAGGGGTTGGGGGAGGTGGGGGTACGGGGGAGGTTGTTGTCTTCCCAGGCCCTGTTCATGGTCAGAGCTTTAGAGTGGGGATGTATGTGCATATATTTATACACATTTCTAGATCTATATATTGAAAGCCTGAAGTCTCATCAATACCTCTATTTCCAACTGCCTCCCCACCCCCGCCACGGGATTTGTTCTAGCTTCTTCCCTTTCCATGTTTGGACCTTCCTTCTCCAACTGCGACAAATCTGGCCCCCACCATCCTTGATGCGTTTACTTATTGCTTGAGCCCTTGTAAGAAGCCAATCTCTTGACCTCCTGGTCACCACTTCACTTGGCCACCTCCCTGCTCCACACCAACCCTCTTGCTGCCTTCGATATGTATTGGGGAATGGAAGGAGTCCTAATGGCTTTGGAGTGAATTACTCAATTATTTAGGGAGGAAGGAAGCAAGGGCGGTGCTGGCTTTTGTAGAGCGTGTGGGCAGCTTCTCTGCATTTCTGCCCTACATAATTGGCTGAAAGCTCAGGGACTTGCCCTTAATGGCCCCCCAGGGCTGTGACTTCTGCTTCTGCTTCTGGGCTCCTGGGAAGCTCTTGGGCAGGCCCTTGGTGCAGGGAGGCACACCAGGCCATAATGAGCCAGTCCGCTCTGCCTCCCTACCTTCAAGTCTGGACGCCTGCTGGCAGCTGCTGGAGGCAGCCACGCTCTGCTGGGCCTGCCAGACACTTGAACCCTATCCAGAGACCCTGCTCCTGGCAAGGTCAGGCATGATGCTGGGGCCTCAGGCCTCTCCCACACCAGCCCAGGGAACGTGGGCCGGTCTGTCCAAGGAGGTCAGGCTGGAAATTTGAAGAGACTCATAATTGATGTAGAAGCTCTTATCTGAGAGCAAACTCCTTACCCCCAATACATTTCAGCTGTACTTTACAAAATGAGTTAGAGGTCTCCCTTCATCCCAGCCACTGGAGTAGGAGGAGTTTTGCCTGCTGCTGTGCTCCAGCCCTTCCACCCACACAGGGACAACCAAGAAGGGCTCCGGCATCTCTGTGCAAATGATGCCTGGGCTTGGATGCAGCACCGGGCTTTGGCCATGCTTGGGCAGCCTGCCTCCCAGCCCGGGGAGGCCTTAGGAGCATCTCCTGGTGCATGTGCCGAGGGTAAGTGGTCTTGCTGGTTCTCCCACCTGTGCAAGTAACCCCATCCCTCTCTTAGAAAGACATGCCCCCCTGTGGCTCTATAGTGATTGAGATCAACTTGATTCAGAATGCTTGAACCGGCAGGTATTTCCGGAGTGGCGGCCACATAGGTGGGCCACATAGGTGGGCATTCCAGGACTGGATGCTGGAACATCACACTGATTCCTCCCCTGGGAGCCTGAACTGTCGCACTCAGCGAAGGGTGTCCACAGCCACAGGAGGCCCAGCCAGAGCGCCATGTGTATTCGGAGGAAGGAGACAGGCTGTCTGGTCATGGATGGCTTCGTGTTGAAGGAGGTGTAGAGGAAGACAGCCCCTGGTCCTTGGAGGTGAAGTACACAGCTCTTTACAGTGTGTAAAGCAGATCAGTATGTATGATCACCCCCAAGAGCAGATCAGGAAGTGGAAAAATGTTGTATCCCCGATGCAGGGCGCAGGCCTGCCTGACAGAAGGTGTACTGTTCATCTGTGCTGAGTGAACAAAGGGGCCCCAGGGCTGGGGCAGCGGCTCCTCCCCGCAGGGCCTGTGAGCCAGGGCTGGGCAGGGGCAGAGGAAGACCTTTACTTAGCAGCCCTAAGTCTGGAAAAGAGTAAGTAAGGTACTCTCCATTTCCCATGTGCAAATGAAAATAAAGCTAGTCCTAAACCACTAAGTAAGAGTAAGGAAGTCCTACAAGGGTCTGAGTTTTTCCATTATGACTCTGAAATGAGTTTTTAAATGAATAATTTCTCTAAAACTTCTCATTTGGGTGTGGTCTGCTTTGCTGGTGCCCAGGCAGCTATAGGGCCTGGCCCAACGCTTCCCAGCTTGGCGCCCTCCGCCTCTTACGGACTCCAGCATGGACTCCCAGCCCCAGGAACTGGGAGGTGCAGGAAGAGCTCAGCCGTGCGCTCCGGCAGGTCTGGATCTGAACAGGACACAGCCACTTAGCAGCCATGCCCGTCCATTCAGATCAGACACTCAGGTCTCCTTATCTGAATAAAGGGCTTGTGGTCATAGCTATATTGTGGGGCTGGGCGGGAGGGAAATGAAAGAAAGCATGCAAAGGGCCTAGCCCAGGGTCTGGTGCACTGTTAGGGCTCAGGAAGTCCCAGACGGGTCCTCAGCTTTCTGCAGCTCTCGCCAGAAGTGGACCTCGACAGCCTAACCCTGGCAGCCATCCATCTGAGTCGGAAGTGGAAGAGCGGTGGCCAAGCCTGGGGGCCGGGGTCTTCTCCCACCTGCAGGCTCAGCCCACTGTGCCTGGCCTGAGATGGGCCCTCCATCCTGGGACCTGCCCACTCTCTTCTGGGCCCTCCAGAGCAGAGTAGTCAGGAAGTGTGCACAATGGGCTTATTGTTATTCGAGTAAAGCAGAAATAGATTTGGAACTAGAGATGTGGGGTGGGTAGGGGTTGGGCCCAGGCTGGGTGGTATTTGTATTTTTAAGGGACCCTTTTCCCTGAGGGAAACTCAAGACTCACAGAGGTGAGCTTTGGGTGGGCCCCCCCAAAGGCACTCAACCTCCCCTCCCTCATTCTGCTGACCCACACGGGGCACCAGCCCCCACGCCTTCCCTCCTCATTTCTCCCTGCCTTAATCTGCTCCAGTGCCTTTACACCTTCCCCCTTTTGGAGGCCAGCCCTAGGCGGCATGGGAAGTGCCCCAAGATCTACCCCCTCAAGGACCAGGGGTGTCAACCCTCCAGTTCCCTTGCCCCTGATTGGGACAACTCTGTGGTGTCCCCTGGCTTCCCATGGGCTTGGGCCAAAGTCACCCTCTGTGCAACTCTGCTTGATGCCACATTTTGGCTTGGCTGCTTTTTCTTTGCTTCCCGGTCCCACTTCCTCATTGTTCTGCTGCTCTTTTCTCTGCGGAGAGTCTTCTGATAAATCACTTTCACAGGATCCTTCCCTCCGCCTGCAGCAGGGAGCACCCCCCAGGCCCAGTGAAGAGAGGTGTTGGGGAGAGATCTGTTGTGGGACCAGCTTCCCGGAGCTGGCATGTGCCCCACCTGGCTGGCCTCTGTCCTCCCCAGGAGAAGCGGCTAGAGGAGGAGGAGGAGGAGGAGGAGGAGAAAGGGGAGGAGGGGGAGGAGAAGGAGGAAGGGCGGGGGAGAAGAAAGAGGGGGAGGAGGTGGAGGAGGAGGGGGAGGAAGGGGCCTCTCTGCTTTTGCCCCTCCCCAGACCTGGCACTGAGCTCTCTGCTGGCATAAGGTGGGCACTGAACACCCGCCCACAGGGGCTGAGCCGGCATATTTAGAACACTCCTTCTGCAGCAGACCTCTTCTGCAGGAGGCTGGGGGCCACCGCCTGGGGCGTCCAGCAGGTCACACCCATGCCACAGGTGGAAAATCAGAACATGGAGTTAGGGGGGCACTCCACGAGGAGCTCTGCCCTGCAGTGGCCCTTCTCAAATCCTTGACTCCCTTCCCAGAACTCCCACTTTGGGAGGAAGAGAAGAATACGTTGTGCTCTAGATGTTCAGCAACAAAGGCAAAGTGGCCGGGTGATGGTAATGAATAGCAAGGAAGAGGAGTCAAGAGGGCAGGCTCACGCTTCAGCTGGAATGGGAGTGCGGGGACAAGAAACACCGTTGCTGCTCAGAGAACGTTCCAGAACTGAAGCCTGGTGGGAGAGGCACCCTCTGCCCCTGCTCCATCACAACTCCTGGTACAGAGGGAAGGCATCCTGCAGGGGAGGGTGGATGCCCGGCCGTGACGGGGTTAGGGGCTGCCCATTAAAGATACCCTGAACCAAACTCAAGCCCCTGGGATGTTCCTGAACCTTCTCCAGCACTTTCCAGAGAGGATCTAGCCAGGACGGGAAGTGGGGGTGTGCATAGGGTTACTAGAGAAAACACAGGACACCCAGTTAAATTTCGAATCTCAGAAAACGAAGAATATTTTTAGTATAAACTTGTCCCCAATACTGCCCAGGGTGTACTTATACTAAAAAAATTAGTGTTTATCTGAAATTCAAACCTAACTAGGTGTCCTGTAGTAAGTAATTAACTAATTACTTTTTTGGCTGAATCTAGCAACCCTAGGTGGGGGCCAAAATGGTTGAATAAATGGGACGTTTAACCCAGCAGCTGGCAGAGTCCGGGGGACAGGTGCACTGGCTTTCAATTTCAGGAGAGCTGTCCTGGGAGCGAGTTAGAACCAGAAGATGGAAATGATTGCATTTGGAAATAGCAGCTGTATGGTCTGCTCAAGAAGAAAGGAAGTGGCAGGAAGGAGGTACAGGCCATCGCCGACATGGCTCTAGCACCCGCTTCCGTTCAACCTTAGGCTTCTGCCTTCGAGACTCAGTCTCCCCATCCGTGTCCTCCATGGACCTGCCTCGGAGCCCACAGGCCCTGCAGTCCACAGCAGCCTGTGTTGTATCCCTATTCCCATCATGATTCTCTACCTGGTGAATCCAGAGTATTCACTCTGTCCTGAGCTTCTGGAATAATGGCCTGGTGAGGACGCAGAGGTCAGTGTGTCTCCCTGGTTCTTCCTCCTGTGGATACGGAAGCAGAAGGTGTGCGGCCCGAGCCCTAAGGCCATGCCCCCTGAGCTCATAGGATGTGCAGATGTGGTCCTGCAAGGTCCTGACTCCACTTGGCTGGGTGTCTAGGGCCCCAGGCACCCCTGAGCACCTGCCTGGAGGGGAGACGCTTCTGAGCGGCCACTGGCTTCAGGAACCAGCTCCAGCAGAGGCTTCATCTTCACCCCAGCCCCAGAGGGCTCTTCCAACATCAGCATTGTAGGAGAAGACAAAGTCTCAGAGGGAACATCCCAATTTAGGTCTTGCTCGGCATTCAGTGGCCTGCTGTCCATAACCCCAAGCCTCTGAGTCAAGAGTCATATGCACTGTGCCAAGCCACCCTCCATGAACGCGTGAGCCTCACAATAACTGGGGAACAGTGTTCCAGCCCCTGAGGCTCTCTTGCCCCCATGCACACAGTAGACAACGGAGGCTCTAAGAACTGCTAAGAACTTGCAGAAGCTGGTGAGTGGCCGGTTGGCACTTTCCCCCAGTTTTAACCCCACCTGCGGGTTTGCTGCCTCCTCTGTCCCGTCCTCTGTCTGCACACCCATTTCTCTGCTGCCAATCGCCCCCAAGGCCTCCAAGGCTTGTTTCCTTCCTTCCTTCTTCCACTCTCACCCTCAGACGCCCCTCTAACACAGCACCTCCTCGCAGGCCCACCTGCCACCCAGGACTCCTGGCATTTGCACAGCTCTCTCTGGTTTACAGAGCTTTCCCCAGGATATTATGTCATGTTGATTTCCCCAACTGAGACTCCAGCCCCAGTGGGGAGCATCTGGGCCTCTCGGGCAATTACCTCTGAGAGGCCAGAGGAAGCACCCATGTGCAAAGAGTTCCTTGCAAAATGTCAGGCTATTCCAAGTAAACAGAAACAGGCCCCGAGCCAGCTCAGCTGCGGCAGGGAGAATCCTGGGAGTGAGGCCTCCCAGGCTGCAGCTTGGTGCTCCTCTCGCCTGGCAAACCTCATCCCACATCTCGGCACCTGCATGGAAGGATGTTCTTGCTCATTAGCTGCCCGAGGATCTGTAGAACCGGGAGCCCAGCTGCTTTTCCTCATTCCTCCTGGCCCCGAATGGCCAGTAGGCTACATGTGCCGTCCCTTTTCCTTATTCCTACAGGGCTCCCACACCGGTGCTGCATAAGGGTCCTGGCTGAGGACTCTTGCCCAGACTGAGCCTCCTGACTCAGTTTCTCTTTAGTAAGTTTTTCCTTATCAGACTGTCTCTAGATCCCCAGTGACTCAGGTGCCCTGAGTAGAGATGGTTTTTGCAAAGTCCTGGCTTAGCATGGAGTACGCTGTGCTTTGAGCCCAAGACCTAAATTTAAGTCCTGTTTCCGCTGCTTTTGAGTCTTGTGCTTGTCAGGGCTGCCCTGGACACCTGCCCAGGTTGTACACTATCTTGCATTCAAAGTGGGGTCCAGAGACCAGCAGCATCCATATCACTTGGGAGCTTGTTAAACATACAGAATTTGGGTCCCTCAGACTGACTGAATCAAAATCCATTTTAACATGATTCCCAGGTGATTCAGACACTAAAGCTGGAGATTCACTGACATGTGAGGATCCCAGGGAGCACCACGCACACAGGCTATGGTGTGACTTCTGGGATCACAGGACAAGCTGGCCCTGCTCAGGGGAATCCTCTTTGGGTGTCATCTCCTGGCCTCCAAGTGGTGACAAGAATGCTACTCGCTCAGTGGGGAGGGCCTTGCCGGGCTGGTGCTCAAGCAGACTTGGCTCAGGCTGACACGGTGGCGTCTCCTGGCGTGTGAGCTCGGGAATTTTCGCCACACTGACGGCTTTTAGGAGAAACCAGATCTTCATGTTTGGGAGCTAGAAAGGATTTCAGGAAATTCTCCGTTCAAGTGGATATCCAGTTTTGACTCAATTTTCTAGATGAGGAAGTGGCTGATGGGGAGGTGGAATAGTGGAAGGAGGATAGAGGGCTGTGCTGGGATCGGAGCCGGGGCCTTGCCCCCTCACCGCCCCCCACCCACATCCCTCCTTCCCACCTCCCCTCACCCTCAGGCCAGCACCTGTCTTCAACACCTCCTGGAGATAAACTAGAGGAACTTAGATAAAATCTGCATCTTCCTTAAAATAGAATACCTGAGTAAATAAATGGGCAGCTCTTTCTCAGGCTCAGGAAAGAGGAGATGCCAGGACACATGAGAGCATCGGAAAGGAGTATGGGGACACCTACTTTCTAAGCGCTTTCACTCTTGCTAGGCCTCGTGCTGAGCCCTTTATGCAAGACGAAGACACTGACTCCTGGTCACCTTCCTCCCAGGAAAGGACGCATGACCTATGTCCCAGAAAAGCTAACAGTGAGGACAAGCCCCTGGGTGTGAAGTCCACTGACTTTCTGTATTACTGGATGGGTTAAGAGAAGAATGAGAAGTCACTGGGTGAAGAAGATGGAAATACATGGAAGATTCTAGAAGATGCTGTATTAGAAAGGCCTGAGGGCAGGTAGGATTAGATAGGAATAGAGAGCAATGAGTACAAAACTGGAAATGGCAAGGTATGCTTCCGGGCGGGATGGCTTGATTCATCTAGAACAGGGGTATATACCATCGAGGGGTGCTATGACAAAATTCCACAGACTGGGTGTCTTATAAACAACAGAAATCTACTTCTCAGCATTCTGGAGATGGGAAAATTCAAGATCCAGCCACTGGCAGACTCTGCGTCTGATCAAAGCCAGCTTCCTGATTCAGAGATGGCTTTTTCCTCTCGAGTCTCTTATAAAGACACTAATCCTGGGTTTCTGGCACACACACACACACACACACACACACACACACACACACAATACTAATCCCGTTCGTGAGGGCTCCACTCTCATGTCCTGATTACCTCCCAAAGACCCCACCTTCTAATACCATCACACCAGGCCTTCGAATTTCAACATACGAATTTGGGGGGATGTAAACATTCAGACCATAGCAAGAGGTTCGCAGTCTTCTTCTGTAGACATCCAGAGAGTAAATATCTTAGGGTCTGCAGGTCATATGTTCTCCGTTCCAAGGACTCAACAGTGCCATTGTAGCCGGAGAGCAGCCACAGAGAATGAAGTATACCAAGGAACTTGGTGTTTTCTAGTACAACTTTGAAATTGGAATTTCATGTAATTGTCATGTGTCACAAAATGTTATCCTTCCCTTGATTTTCTCCAACCACTTAAAGATATAAAAAATCATCCTTTGCTTTTAGGCTGTACAAAGACACATACTGATTTGGCCGATGGACCATAGTTTGCCCATTTCTGGTCTAGCCGCAGGATGGAAGACAGGCTGGGGTCAGATCCTGTTGGGCACTGGGTACCAGGTTAAGGAATCTTTTTCCAAGTCAGATGTAGGAAACCATAATATTTAGACTTCCCTAGGCTGGAGCCCTCTTCCAAGGCACTTCTTCCTAGGAAAGTTGCTCCCAAGATCCTAGGAAGGGGACCCACGATGTTGTGCCTTTTACCAAAAGGGGCAGGACTGAGGGAGGAAAGGTTTGGGGGATAAAACTGAGAATTGCTGTTAGCCTTCGAAAGTTCTGATCAGCTAAGAATCAGCTAAGTGATTAAATGAAGTCGCATAGGTTGTTAAATATTTGAATCTGGAGCTGAGAGCTGAAGAGGGAGGTAATATTTTAAACTGTGGGAATCAGCAGTCCCATTCAGGAACAGAACATGGGGAGAGAAGAGAATGGAGGCAAGGACAGAGCCCCGTGGCACTCTGTTTTGGGGGTCAGCTGAAGACCGGCAAGGCCTAGAGAGGCAAGAGGGAATGGCAGACTGTGATGCCTGAAGCCAAGAAAAAGAGTGACTGAAGGAGCGAGCGGCCAGTGTGCCCAGCGCTGCTGAGTGCAGGGGAGTGTGGAGCATGTCTGGGGATCTGGTCATGAGCAGGTCTCTGGTGACCTTGGGAAGAGCACATCAGTGTGGAGGTAGGCGTGGAAATCAGAGAGCGGAAGTGGTGCAAACAATTCTTGGGAGACATTCTAACCTTTGCAAAAGGGATGAAGTTAAGCATTAGTCATAGGAAGGGTGAGGGATTGAGTGAAACTCCATGCGCTTGGATCCTGTGCCTACCCTGTCCCAGGCACGATGCCAGGAGCTGAGGATACAAAGATGGGAAGGGACAAGCCCAAATAACCACAATCCAGGAGGACACGAGTGCAAATAGGCCTAAACAACAGGCCGTGTTGGTGAAAGGGACACTGCATGGATTCTGGGTTCAGGGGTCAGAAAAAGCAACCCAGGGGAGGTATCATCTGGCCTGGTGCTCACAGATGAGGACAGATAGGGAGAGAAAAGGCCTGCCAAGCAGTGGGAAAGAGGATTTCAAAAAGTCGCAGTCAGGAAGACACAGGGGGACTGGGGGACAGCATGTGATCTAATGTCGCCTGATGGGTGGTGGGAATGACGGGACATGGGGCGTGGCAGGAGACGCTTTTGGAGACACTGACCAGCCTGATGGAATGGCCCTTTGTACCTTGCTAAAGAGACTGAAGTTTGTGAAAGGGGGAACGAAGGGCAAACTGTGGTCCACCTGCTGTGCACCAGGCACCGAGCTGGCCACCCTTTTGAACATGGTGTTTGCAGTATAAGACAGACATGGGTTCAAATCCTGATTTTGCAAGGCGTAATAGCTACGTGGCCTTGGGGCCTTTAAGCTAGCAAATCTCAGTTTCAACTGCGAAATGGGGAACATGATGCTTATCATCTGGAATGATCAGAAGGCTTAAGTAAGACAATAAAACCAAAAGCAACTGCCAGAATGATGATTTAAACAGAGTGATAGTTGCAAGGTTAGATTTGCATTCTAGAAAGATTGCTCTTAGAGTGGCAGCAGGACAGAGATACCAAGGCCAGGTTGGAGCTACTGCAGAACTAGTTACTAAAGAAAAGCAAATCCAAGAGCTATTGTTGGAGCCCAAGGGAGAGCTGATGCTGAGGGCCTTATGAAGGCCTGGCTTGGGGATGGCGGAATCTGGAACCCAGGGTGTTCTGGGAATGAGGGAGGTGGGGTCAGAGCCAGGAAGAAGGCTGGGATCCAGGGAGAGGCCTGCAGAAGGATTTCAGGTTCTCTAGCGTTGAGTGGGCAGTGGCACTAGTAACTGAGCTGGCAGACACAAGAGAACTGTGGATTTGGGGAGACTATATCATTTTGGACAAATTGAGTTTGAGGATTCCACAGAATGCCAGATGGGGAAGGCCTGAGGGAGATGGAACCAGAGACAAGGGACTCCAAAGAGGAGGGAGGCGAGACTCAGCCCTGACCTGTGGATCCAGGAGGGACAGCCTGGCTCCTGGAGCGGGAACGCCAGGCAGAGCTCCAGATGCGGAATGAGCGGGGTGGGTGGGGATGGGGCACACTCTGGAAGGTCCCTAAGAATCCAGGTTTTAGGTGAGATGGGATAACCCAAGACGTAGTTCGCACAGAACTTTATAGCCTATTAGAAACTACCTGGGCTTAGGCCATTTTGATCCAGACTATGAGCTCCAGAGCTAGAAGGGAACACCTAGTCTTTTCTGTGTTAAGTACCTTTTAGGGCAGGCACTGTGAATAAGTAAATGGCAAGAAGAGAAGGCTGCTTCCTGGGAGAATACCCAGCAGTAAACAGAGCAGGAGTCATGGATTTAGAACATCCCGCAGGATACATAGTGAAGACACAGCCTGATCCATGGACTTCACGGTCAGTACAGATGCCCCCTGCCCCAGTTCTAGTGGAGAGAGAGGGTCAGGAGATGTCACCTGGCTTCCAAGGGGATACAGAAGTGGCCGGGTTGGGAGTCGCACCACGGAGGCCTTCGAGAGAACCCACCCGAATGTTTGTCCATGACGTCATTATTGTACCTCAACAGCCTTCCAAGGTATGCAGGGCTCAATTAAACCTCCATTCTACAGTGGAGAAAACCGAGTCTCCAAGAGATGAAGAGACCCGCCTCCCGTCCCAGCAGCAAGTGGCAGCTGTGGCTCCGAGCCCCAGGTCTCCCTGCTCCAGCCACGGTCAGGCTTTCCTCAGCGACCTGAGCCAGAGGAGGGCGGGTGGTGAGGGCCAGAGGGCCTGGATACTGGGGCCCACAGGGGTGGGTGTGCGGGGAGAGGCCGGCTTCAGGTTCAGGTTGCTTGTCTTGCAGGAGTGTAGAATTACTGCACGAGTCCCAGAGCATAAACAGAGTTAACACCCCATTAAATACAATGGACTTTCTTGGAGCTTCAGACATGCCACGAGCAAGACGAGCTGAGCAGGAGCTGGCCCGGGAGTAAAACGCATCACGCGTGCCGCCTGACCGCTTTCAACAAAGGAAAAGCCAGCAAGGGGAGAGGAGAGCGCCGGCAGCGGCTCTGCGGGCTCAGGGCTGAGGATCCGGTAATGAAGTCTTTCTGGAAGGTAAGAGACGGCTGTGTGCTGTGTGCTATTTTTAAACCTGCTGGAGCAGCACATGGACTCCTGCCCCACGCAATTTCTCCAGCGGAGGAGGGGCCCCGGGGGGAACGCAGCCAGGAATTTCGAGGCTATTTATCGTATTCCTTTTATCAGGCAATGATTTTCCTATTTCCCACATAGATAAGATCTTCTGCTTACAACTCCGGCTCATTGACCTTGTCGGGACCGCTGTGCAGTCTGGAAATTGGTCCCAGAGAGAGAGAAGGGCGTTGTTGTTAGGGGTTGGCTGGAGGGGGTTGGGTGTTTTTTCTCCCAGCAGGGAGGAGGTCGGTCTGCCAAAAAACAAAACAAAACAAAACAAAATAAGTAAGTAAAATAAATAAATTAATTAAAAACCTTGCTCCCTGCCCCCAACTCAAAATGGACTGTTCTGTGCTGTTTTGCAAAACTGCAAGGTTGTCCAAGGAGGCTTTCAGTTCACCAGACTCCCCACACTCCCACCTGAGTACATCCACAGCATTTTTCACCAGGAATGCTCTCTCCCTGTCTCCCGTTCTCTCTCTTCTGTCTCTCCTGCAGCAGCAAGCCTGGCCCTGGAGCCAGCCCGGGACCCACGGCTGCGTCGCTGTCTTGGCAGGCAGTGAGCAGAGGGGGCGGCAGCTCGGTCTCAGCTTGCAAATGGAGCCAGGCTCTTGGCTGTGCCAGCTCTGGAGGCCCCTTGGAGATGCCAGTGTGCCTGAGTGGGAGCAGTTGCAACTTCCCCTCGGCTGCAAGCCTCTGGAGCCGGCAAGCCTTCTGGAAGCTGCAGTCTTAGGCAAGGGTGTGGCCGGAGGGCTGCTGAGGGGCGGGAGGTCTCTCCCTGGGCAAGCTGCCCTCCTTGCCTTGCCTTGCCTGGGCCTGCTGGCCAGGTTCACGGGCAGGAGCAGCACCAGTGATCCGCACCTTCTCGGGCACAGGACCAGAAGATGCTGTGGGAGGCTGGGGTTTTATTATAAATGCTCTCCATTTCTGGCTTGTTCACAAGCACAAAACATAAAGAGAGCCAGCTAGACAGAGGGAAGCCAGCTCCTTGCAGACTCAGCGTTTGAATAGCAAGGAGCTGCAGGCCCTCCCTGGACCAGAGTGGGTCTGCTGTGGGCTTGAACAGAGCCGCAGACTTTCTTGAGCCCCTGGGTCTCTCTGCACCGTGGTGGTGCTTCCCGGCCAGGACAGCAGAGGGCGCTGGCTCTCCCAACAGCCTCCTGTCCTGGGCAGCTCTCCCACACATCTGGAAATGGGCTCTACCACTCTCTTATGAAATGTTGGATGAAGATCTGTCCGTGTGAGACGTGCTGGCACTGAGTGAGCGAGAATACACATCAAGAATTCCACTTTCTCATTAGTTCAGTTTCCCCCTCAAGAGCACTGGTGGAATGTGGGGAATTTGCCTTGCCAAGGCAGCCAGCACACTGGAGTCTTGGGCTCGGTTCAGCCTGGGTGGAATGCTTGGAGGGACCACCTCTGGTCTGAAGCCTTTGCCCTTCCCTCCCACGTGGAGGGGGGAAAAGAAAACAGAAGAGCAAGACCTCCCAGATCTTTTCCCCAGGGGAAGAAAGCTAAAGATGTTTGGCCTTGCCCCTGTGGGCTTCCTGAAGAGAGCAACTGCCCACGTTTCCAGGTCATTGGGAAAGAAGATCTAATTCTAAGAAAGCGTCTTCCAAAACGGCAAGCGATTAGAAATGCTGGAGACATTTGCAAACGATGGAGCAGGGAGAGGAGAGACTGGCTGGAAGAGGGCAGAGCCGAAGCCCAGGAAGGGACCTGGTTGCTATTCCCAGAATGCTCCCTAGACGTCCGCAAGCTGCATGCATTTAAATGTCCACATTTTCCCGCAGAAGCCAGCAATCTGTACTTCTCTTGGCCAAACAACACATCAGTCTAATATGGTGTGGGAGAAATGTGTTACATTCTTTTATGAACAGAATGTTAACACCACCTAGAATCAATATTTATATCCAAGAACACAATGAACTGGCTTGTTTTGTGCTGCTGCAGGTATAAGAAAGGGACATTCGGGGGAAGCTGGAGGTTGCCCTTGCTTCTACCCAGAAAGGCAGGCCCAGGGCAAACCAGCTGGGGCTCAGGCATCCAGAGGGTTTCCGCCTCTGAGACCCTGCTAGCTCCCTTCCTGCCCCTGCTGCCTTCTGTCTCCTGGGATTGCGAGAGGAAGCCAGAGGCAGCAAGTGGGGCAGGACGTGGCAGCGGAGGCCAGGACGTGAGGCAGTATCCTGTCCACATGACAGTTTGGGGGAAGGAGGGTCAGGCTTGCATCCTGGAACTTTCTAGTGCATAGCAAAGTGAGAGCTGACACAATAAAAATCCTTAGACGAGAGACTTCTGGGGACTGGAGAAAAGGGAACAGGGTGAGATGGCTCTTTTTCTGGGGTCACCCTGGTGATATTTTTCTGGCCAGGCAGTTTCCCTCATTGAAGACAGTGGCTGTGACAGAGATGGAAGCCAAGTCTCCTCTCTCCAGAATGCTGTCTATTCCTCAGAGGTTTTTGGGAAACTCCATCAAGCTCCTTAGGCTGTTTCGTTCCTGAATGCTGTTTTTATTTGACTGCCTTTAGAAGCCTCTGGGCCTGCAGCCTGGAGTCAGGGCCTTGCTCCTAACAGGTAACGTCCTTTCCTAATTATAAAAACAAAAATAAATGCCTTTCTCCCTCATCCGGAAAATTTCAGTTTTGCCGGCACCCGAGCATCTAGAAATGTGAGTGTCCTCTTCATCTCGTGGACTAGATTGGGGTCTCATTTTGCAGAGCGAGCAGGCCTGCTTCATTTCCAGATTAGATGCTGAAGGTTACCCCTTTAACAATAGCACTTGTCTCTCATTAAATGCCTGGAGCTCATTATGGTATTACCTCCAGAAAAGTCTTCTCTGCTTTAATAGGCATGATCTTTAGAAAAGCTCCTTCGGCTTATGTATAAGACCAAGACATGATTAATCTTGGCCCCATTTAGCCGTGGGTCACATCTTCAGGGGACAGTGAGACCTCTTCTTTGCATGACCACAATTTACAATTTTCTGAAATTTACAGCCTTTCTCTGTCGTTAGCATGTTTAGTTGCAATTCCCTTGGTTTGTCCTGTTATTTTCTTCCAGTTCTAAGAAACTATCAGTAGATATCCCAATCATATTTGCTATAAAATTGGCTGTGATAAACAGACAGTAATTCACTGGAAGGCACGAGGACGTTTAGCATCTTTATAGATGCAAAGCTCCCCCTGCAGAAATCCCACGAGAGAAACCTCTGCAAGTTCAATGTTCTGAACACCTTTAGAGAAACTGCCAGACTTAAGCCGCCTGGAAAGTGGCACCTGGTCCCGCTGCTGTGTTCTGGTATCAGGGGCAGAACAAAGAAACTGAGTTGACAGCGGGGCTGAGAATCAGAGTGCAGTCTTTAGTCAGGATGGTAGAGGTTGGCAGGGTCTGACTTATTGCCTGTAGCTCAGTGCCAGGATCTGAGACAAAGGGGCTGACACTGAGTGTGTCCTTAGGGGTCTTGAGTAAAAGTCACCCCAAGTCCGGACCTATCTTTAAGCTTTAGAATTGTCGCTGTAGACGTTGATTTAGCACCTAGCCTCCTGCATCTCAAATGAATGAGCCCACGGAGATCTCTGATTTGTAGACATTCCTGCCTGCCCCGTCTGCTCCTTCTCCAGACTGTCTATCCCCACCAGTGGCGCCTCTCTGGATCTGTTTGAAGCTGGAGATTCCTGCACAGCTGCCCTCTGTCCTCCCTCCTTCCCACCTCTAGCTGTCACTCACGGTGTTCATTCTACCGCCCACCGAGATTCACTGCATCATCTCCTCCCCTCCATTCTTCTCTGTCCCGGCCTCAGTGGGAGCTCCCACCACCAGCATCTCTCCAGCGGTTCAGTCACAGACACACCTCCCCTCCCTATTTTGGTGCTTTGCTCCCTACAACCCACTCTTCTGAGAGCAGCCGGGAGAATTTCTGAAAACCACAAACTGGATTCTATCACTCCCCACTTAGAGATCTTCAGTGGTGTCCCCCTGCACTCAATCCCCAAAGTCCTTAGGATGGCTGAAAGACTTCCTGTGGTCTAACTCCCTTCTGCCTTTTGCCCCCTTCCCCGAGCTCCCTCTGCTCCCCTCCCCTGAGTTTCATTTAGCCCCCCAGCACCAACAGAGGTTGGCCTTCATGCTCTCTTCCTGATTCCTTACCTAAGTCCTACTCGTTGCTCTGGTCTCATCTTAAGAGTTACTTCTTTAGAGAGGTCTTCCCTGACCCCACGGTCTAAGACAGGTCCCTACTCCCTGCTAGCAGGCTCTGCAGAAACCGCCCCCCCCCCCCGCCATCTTCCTCCTTTTGAGCCCATTGGCGATAGCTTATTGACTCTGCTTTGCTTAATCGTGTTTCTTCCAAGAGACAGTAAGCTCCGTGAAAGCAAGAACCAGGTCTGTTTGGCTGAATTCTTTGCCTTGCCACAGAGGGGAGTAAATACTAGTTGAACCAGCGAATGAAACTATACACAACCTGATCAGCTGCTGCGAGAATTGATGCTCCTTTAACAGTTTATGCCTTCCTGATCCTGTCCGGCGAGACCGCGTGTTACTCCCAGATTCCACCATGAAGAGTCCCTCACTGAGGGTTGGGAGAAACCGAGTCAAATTCCCAAATGTCTCTCCCTCCTGTTCCTTGGCTCCCCCCATCACAGGCTCTTCTTGCTTCTTGTCCTGCCTATTCAACAGCCTGCTAACTGGCCTCTCCCCACAGAGCTTTGAGTTCAGGAGTCCGGCAAGGACTGAGAACCGCAAACACGAACAGGGGGAGAAAAGGTGCTTCTTGATTTTCATAAACCTCTAACTGAAATTTGGCACTTTTTGGGATTTGAAATGTTGGGAATGGAGCCCAGCAGTCCTGGCAAGCCCTGTGACTTGGCCACCGGCGGGAGTATGGATATTTACACCATGTCACAGCTGTTGCAGAGGTTGAAATACCATTTGTGATCATTACTACTTTAAAATTATGGTGGTTATTAGAGCTGCTGCTACATTATGTTATTTAATCGTTTAAGAAACACAAGTATTCCTGTGTAACTCATGTTTAATATTTTCATAGCTGTATTTCAATATAGTTGGTGTCCCTTGTAATCCTACATATTTTATTTTCTGCACCTAAAAACATTATTCTGAGAAGCATCCACAGGCTTCATAAGATTGCAAGGATGGGTTCATGGCAGAAAACATGTTAAGAACTTCTGGTCGAGTTTTCCTTCATCTCCCATCACTGTCTTGCAAAAACAGCCTTGATGCCTCGCCCTGGGCAAATAAAACGAAGTCTCTTAGTATGGCATTCAAGGCCAATTTATAATCCATTTTCAAAAAAATCTTTCTCTTTCTCTATTTTTTAATCAGTACACTGGATTCCTTTTTTTTTTTTTTTAAGATTTTATTTATGTGAGAGAGAGAGAATGAGAGAGAGAGAGAGAGAGAGAGCATGAGAAGTGGGAGGGTCAGAGGGAGAAGCAGACTCCCTGCTGAGCAGGGAGCCCAATTCGGGAGCCGATCCTGGGACTCCTGGATCATGACCTGAGCTGAAGGCAGTTGCTTAACCAACTGAGCCACCCAGGCATCCCTGGATTCCTGTGTTCTAGGAATTACTTGAGTACAGCAAAAATGCACTCCTATCTCCAGTTCTATTTTTAGCTTCTCTTAAAGACTACAATTGACCCTTGAACAATGCCAGGGGTTAGGGGTACCGGCCCCTGTGCAGTCAAAACTCCACATGGAACTGTGACTTCCCAAAAACTTTACTAATAGCCTACTTTCGCCTCGAAGTCTTACCAATAACATAAATAGTCGATGAACACATATTTTATATGTTACATATATTATATGTTGTGTTGTTACAATAAAGCAAGCCAGAGAGAAGAAAACGCTAGGAAAATCATAAGGAAGAGAAAATACATTTACAGTATTATCCTGCATTTATTGAAAAAAATCCACACAGTTTAAAGCCCTGTTGTCCAGGGGTCAACCGCACTTTAAGGACTAGCTCAAACTGTTATCTTGGTAAAGCTCTTTTTTGACCTCCCCTGAGCAAAACCTTTGTATTTTCCAGAACAGTTTGCTTACAGCCATTTGGTAATTTATCAGTTCCTACTGTAATCAGCTTTCATGTTTACTCTTTGTTACACTGTGAACTTTTGAGGAGACCTTCGTCCTCAGCTTTAAACCCAAAACACATAGTATTTGGAAAATGTTTGAATGAATGACTGTATCTAAAATATTCACTCTCCTGAGGTGGTGACTAAAATCCATAATGGCCACACTAGTTTGTCCTCAAAAACAAGAACTTCAAAAACAAACCAAACCAAACCAAAACAAATAAAAAAACCAAGAACTTCTCTTGATAAGCGTAAGCCCCCTTAAAAAAAATACAGCAGTCCCAAGGGCACCTAGCTGTCTCAGTGGGTGGAGCGTGTAACTCTTGATCTCTAGGTCATGAGTTTGAGCCCCATGTTGAGGGTAGAGATTACTTAAAAATAAAATCTTAAAAAAAAGAAATACAAATTAAAAAAAAAAAAGCAGCCCCAAGGAAAATAGATTATTATCTTACATTCCAGTGCCTGGACCCAGCTGCCTTGAGTTAATGTCTATCCTTGAAGATAGCAAAAGCACTCCTGGCAGGAACCCATTTGCTGAGTCCATAAACCTTTTGGCTGTATCACTGACGTCTTCTCACATTACCCTTCTTTGAACGCCAAACATACCGGCCAGTCTCCTTCAAGCAGACGCTTTCCATTACTTGCCCCAGGATTTTCTAGCCATCAGGTTACGGTATGATTTTTACATCCTAGAACATTCAGCTGCTTTATGCCAACCTTAAACAAATGCAAATGCGAGGTTTGAAAAATTCTTTTCCTAAGGAGCTTTAAGAATTAAAAAGGAGACCGTTCCTTCATTTCATAGTTCAACAAATGGCTTGAGTAGCTGGATCTCCGTATGTGCACCTGCACGGAGGCTGGAAGGAACGTTAGCAAACACTGACCTGAAGTTGCAATCTCACGGAACTGCAGACTGAGGAGCTGAAAAGGAAGCGTTTAGTGGAGAGAGATCGAAGTGTCCTCTTGGATTTAGCAAGTCCCACACAGAACTTTCCGTATTTCCTCCATGACGTCCCAACCTTAAGTATATCCCATCTCACATAATGGCACTACCCAGTTGCTCAAGCCAAAATAACCTGGGCTCAATCCCACGACCCTGAGATCATGACCTGAGTCAAAATCAGGAGCCAGATGCTCAGCTGACTGAGTCACCCAGGCGCCCCTCCCAGGGAGTTATTCCTAATTCTTTTCTTTCATTCTTCACATTCTCCTCACAACTTCTGTCCCTTACACTTTGAAAATATATCCTGAATTTGTCTGCTCTTTTCTGTCTGCACTGTCACCACTCCAGGCTAAACTATTGTCACTTCTGCCTTGAACTCCGGTGCCAATCTTCTTCCTTTTTTAAAGACTTATGTTGAGAGAGCGAGTGTGTGAGCACATGTAGGGGTGGATCTCACCACCCTGAGATCACCAGCTGAGCTGAAATCAAGAGTCGGACGCATAACCGATGATGCCACCAGGCAGCCCCTGTGCCAATCTTCTTCTTTTTTTTTTTTTTTGACAGAGAGAAATCACAAGTAGACAGAGAGGCAGGCAGAGAGAGAGGAGGAAGCAGGCTCCCTGCTGAGCAGAAAGCCCAATGTGGGGCTTGAACCCAGGACCTGGGATCATGACCTGAGCCGAAGGCAGCGGCTTAACCCACTGAGCCACCCAGGCGCCCCCTTGTGCCAATCTTCTAACTGGCCTCTCTGATTCTGCTCTTGACTACCCAGTTCGGTACACAGCGGCCAGAGTGAGGCTTGAACAACATGGGGCTTACTTGTGTAGAGCTCTCATCACAGCCACTTAAAATACAATTTAAACTTTTTAATTTTTTAGAAGATTTTATTTATGAGAGAGAGAGAGAGTGAGCGAGAGCATGAGAGGGGGTAAGGTCAGAGGGAGAAGCAGACTCCCCACAGAGCTGGGAGAGCGTTGCGGAACTCGATCCCGGGACCCTGGGATCATGACCTGAACCGAAGGCAATCGCTTGACCAACTGAGCCACCCAGGTGCCCACAATTTGAACTCTTTACACCTTACAAGGCTCTACACAATCCTGTATTGCTTACCTGGCAACTTCAAAGCCACTCCGCCTCTCTTGTACTCTGTTCCATCCAGCCTTTTGGGTTTTTCTCTCTTCCTTGAAATCCCACAGCTCATCCCTGTCTCAGGATTTTGGCTGTTCTAAATTTCCTAAATCCTCAGAGGCCTGGCTCCTTGGAATCAGCAGGGTCTGTCTTTAAACGTTACTTTTTCAGAGAAGGCTTTCCTCTATCTTAGTTATTTTGTAGCATTTCAGCTTATCTTGGCAACTAGCTGAGGGGAGTTTGTTAGGTTATGTTTAGAGTCTCTTTTCCCCTAGCAGGATGTGAACTCCATGGGGACAGGGATCTAGAGTATCTCCTGACAAAAGAAAGGCATTCAGCAAATATTGTTGGACGATTAGGTCTAATTCTGGTTTTTACACCCACCATACTATGCCACTGATCAGAACTCAGGTCAGTCTCCTTAAATACCTCTAAGACAGTCTGGCTACCGAGAACTGTGGAGTCAGAACTATTTGGGTATAAATCCATTCTTTGTCTCTTCCCAAGTGCAAATTTCTTACCATCTTTGAGTCTTAATTTGCTTACATGTAAAGTGGGTACAGTAGTCCTACTCCACAAGGTCGTGGGAAGAATTAAATGACATAATTTATGTAAAAGGCAGAGGAGAGTGCTTGGCCTATGTATGTCTAAATATTCTCATTTCCCTTGAATCTTACAAATTATAACAGTTAACATTTAGGTGTCTATCTGTGATAGGTACTAAATGTTTTACATGGATTAGCTAATTTAATCCATCTAAAACTCTACACAATAGAAACTATAAATATCTCTGTGTAACAGATAAGAAAACAGACTAGTTTAAAACTTGCCCAAGGTCACACAGTAGAAAACTGCAGAGCCCAGCAAACTAGAACTCAGTGAGCCCATCCAATTTCAGAGGTAGTGAAATGTCAAGGTCTGTCTTTATTTTGACCAGTTGGTAGGAAACATATTTTACATTCTAACCTAGCACATGTGTATGAACTAAAGTGGGAGAAAAAGTTTTGCAAAATTATACTTACCCTTAGTATAAGTATTCTGACAGTTTCTCTCCATTTTAATTAACTAATTAATTTTTAAGTGGCTTGAACTCAATAACCTTGAGATTGAGACCTGAGCTGACATCAAGAGCCGGACGCTTAACCGACTGCACTACCCAGGCGCCCCTCTGTTCATTTTATTAAAAAAAAAAAAAAAAAAAAAGTTTTTGACCGACTTGATTTAATGGTCTATTAATAAGTCAAAAGCACACTTTGGAAACCATTCATCTAAGTTACAATGAATCCAGCCACTCTTATTGTCCGGCTCTCTCAACCTCTACTAGAGAAACTCTTTGGTGGTTATCAGCTAGACTTTTATATTTATGTTTCAGAAAAGGGTTTTATTAGTTAAGATGCAGATCCCTCAAGGCTCAGATCCACTGCCCATGGCCAACCTTCTCGCCGTTATGGAAAAGTCATCTCTTGTCTGGTGAGATCCAAGCACTTCTTTCACTCCCCCAAAATTATTTACCTGTATCAAAGCTCTTAATACAAGGTTCCCCGTGTTAGAACTTTTTAAGCAGCTTCCCCCCGTAGACACACGTTCCCGTGAAAACCACACTGAAATGGTTTTTGGATGAGATGAATGGACACTGACGTTTTACCTGCTCTCTCAGTCCAGAGTTGGCACATGAGCTAGCGTTTATTTCTACAGATATTCTGAGGGCAGGGAATGTGTCAAAAGGCAAATAAATGAAACAAAGAAAAAGCCCTTGGCTGGGAACTCTCAGTTGCAAGGGAGGAAATTCTTTGGGAGGGCAGGAAGTAGCTATGCGCTTTTCCGCCAAGCAATGCTTCAATTCCCCCACCCTCAGGGAAAGTTTATCCTGGTGTTGTTTCAATCCAGCAGATGCTGAGCAGTTCGAGAAAGGGAACAAACAACTGGGGGAAATAATACCACCTGTTTATGTTGACTTTTACCAAACAGGACTGGCCACCAGCTGTTGAGGGGTTTGGGAGAAGCTAAGGTGGGAACAGGAAAGGCAAACTCGGACTGAAGCTAGGTCTTGGCTTTTTCGCTTATTTGGTGGCGGGGGATCGGGGCGGGGTCCCAAGGAAGTAGAGGACCAATTCTCAGATGGCCAAGAGGCAAAGGCAGTATAAGGCACCCTGCTCGCTGACAGAGCAGGGCTGGCTTTGGTGCGTGCACGGCGTTAATGCGTATCTGTTAATTGACTGTAACTCACACATTATTGGGGGAAGTAACGTCCAAGGAAAGGTGACATTTCTTGGCCTCCTTTATAGCGAGCTGCTGTCACGTGACTGAGTTCTGGAAACGCTGAGTGTGATTTCCAGGAAGACTCTTTAAAGGGTGCTGACTCAGCTGGGTTTGCCCATGCTGTCCTTGCCCTCTTTTCTTCTTCATGCTGCCTGGTATTTCAAATGACAGCTGATGGTCAAGAGGCTATTCTGGACCACGAGGTGACCCTGAGAAAGGAACCATGTTGTGGTGCAGACAGGAGCCATTACACTGGCCTTGGACTGCCAACCTTCGGAATACTTTTCCATGACAGAGATGCATTTCTTGTTCAAGTTTCTGCTGATCTGGGTTTCTGTTAAGCATAGAGTCAAGCCCCATCCTAACTGAGTTGGCTCAGTAATTCTTCGCACTCATGGAACCAAGTCTTAGTGTCCTCCAAAGCACAGTCACTTCTGTTCCCTAATTCTAGCTTTCTGACAACAGCGTATGAGCGCTGTGAGGCACGTGTTCTGTCAGAAGAGAAAACTGGAGCTGGAGCAAAGCAAGTCTTGCCCAGTGCAACACCACTGGCTCCTTGGAGAGCAGTGGGCTTTGAAAGCCAGATTCTCTCGCCCCTAGGATTTTAAAAGCATGGTGGAAAGAGGTTACAGTTTTTCCTTTAAAAATGATTTTGACTGGTTAAGTAGTGGTTATTTTTAAAAGCAAGCATCCAAGGACAAGTAATCTCTTCTGTCAAAAGGAACAACATCAGATTTCTTTCACGTAGCCTGCAGAACACTACTGCTACATTAAAATGAATTACAACTCATTGTATTGTTACAACATACATTAAAAGAGTTGAACTCTCAAACAGGCTAAGACACATTTTGAATAAGCAATTAGCAAAATGAATGTGTTAATGTTTTAAAAGCATAACAGTCTTGATGATTAATGTGGAGTTGACAAAGTCTTTAAGATGAAAAGGCAGAGGTAGGACTTTTTTCTTTTTCCAATTACAATGCAGGGAAAATTGAATGAGGTGGATTCAACATAGAAAAGTTTTAATGAGGCAAGTGTCAAGCAAGCATATCAACTTCTTCAAAAACAAAGAAAATCTAAAAGTTTAATTACAAAAACACTTGTACAGAAAACTTGGCATTTCAACAGTTCCAAACACATATACACAATTTTTTCCCCCTAAAATTTAATGTTGTCAGAAATAAAACACTTTGTCTTACTTTCCTCAGCTGCTCCTTTGTGTTTTAATGAAAGAAAAAAAGAGATCTGTTAACACTGAATAGGCAACAAGTTATTTCTGGAGAAGAACCTATACGTGTGCTAGAATATCTACAAGTTTATTGGGGAACATGAATTGCGTACTGCGTTAGCCCACTCACCACCTCCTGGTTGAACAACACAGACCTGCTTTACAGAATCGGACAGTTTTGTGGTGGCTGAATCCCAGCCACCAGAGTCAGGTGTGTAGCTACTGGGAGAGGCAGGATTTTGAAAGCAGGCTGCGTATTTTGTGAAAATGGTTTCAGAGTGTAGGCAAGATCTGGGGCATTCCTGAATATGCAAATGTCTCAAGTCAATGTCAGATGTCCTTGCTAGAGTCTCGAGAATGATAATCTTTGGACCAAGTTACAGCCTTTCCTGGTCAACAGTGCTGCTAACAAAGGGGCACAAAACGGACACAAAGGAGAAACAGAGAGAAATACGAGGAGGAAAGAAAAAGGAGACAAAGTGTCTGGCAGAAAGGCAGATACAAACTTCCAGAACTGGCTTGGCTGTCCTTCTGCCACACACAGGCTATTCTAGCTTGGACTGAGCATGCAGGGAGGCTGAGGGAAGTGACAAGAACAGCAGGTGAGGGCAGGAACACAGGAAAACAGAACAAAGCAGGCTAGGCTTACGGCGACAGATAGATGGGCTCTTATTCTAAGAAACTGCCAGGCAGTTGTGTGTGGGCTTCAGTGCGTGGAAATTTGACATGTGCTCACATGACATTTTTTAACAAGGTTGTTTTTGTTGTTATTTTATTTCCTTTGGGATAATAAAGAAATCAGTAAGGAGATGCTGAGAAGACAGGATGGTGCAGCAACCCGACAGGGGGTTTCTGGCTTGTACCCTGGCTCATGAGCAGATTGTGAGGGGGACACACTTCCACCTGCTTCAGTGGCGTGGTGCCTAGACAATGGGCTCAGCATGTGCCACTTTGGTTCCAAAGATCTCGGCTGCAACTGTCAGCCTTGCCCTCTAGAGCAACAAAACACAACACAGCAAAACCCTGAGGTGAGAATCAGAAGGCTGTCTTCCCTTTTGGCGTTTAAAAAAAAAAAACAAAAAAAAATCACTTCCTAAGAGGGGAAAAGGAAGGGAAGCCTGTCCTTTTGACGTAGATTTTGCAGTTGTGGCTACAGAGGGAAGACAAATTCCTCTGTGCCCTTGCTTATTAGCTCAAGAGACGATTTTGAACATTTCCACCCGTCCCTATCCTTGTACCTAGAGCATACAGGGATTCCCTCAGGTCTCGCTCATGATAAACTTTGGGTTTTTGTTTTTAATGCCAAATGAGAAACTACTTTTCCCGTTCTCTCCTGTTTGCCAATGACCTTTTCCTTAGCAAAAATGCTCCATAAGACACTGCCAACAGATGGGAACAGAAGAGCCTTGCTGGGGCTGGGACCAGACCGTGTCTGTGCAGGAGCAGTGCTTAGGAAACAGCAGGCAGTAGCAAGGAGGAAGGAAATAGCATTCTCCTTCAGGGCAGCAATCACAAAGCCTCGGTGAGGGCTGGCACCCACTGAGTACCGTGTGGGGTAGGAAACACAGCCTTGCTCCACAGGGCACTGTCGACAAGAAGCTCCTTTCTTTGGAGTCACAGCAGGACAATGATGGGAGAAGCCTGGGCCTGTCCAATGAGAGGAGCTCTCCTTCAGAGCCCTGCTGAGCAACAGAGCCCAGAGGTCAGAAAATGGAGATGTCGAACCTGAAGAAGGTGAAGGAAATAAAACATCACCCCCAAAGGCACTGAAAAAAAACAAAAAAAAAAAAACAAAGTGACAGCTAGGTAAGAAAACCGGAGCCACTGAGAAAAGGGTCCCGTGTGAAGTGAAGCAATGAGAAGGCTTCCTTCCTGCTGCAGGAGAGGGCAGGGTCAGGGCGGCTGGTCGGCAGAATCTATGCAGACCCACTTTATCAGAAAGAAATGCAGATGCCAGGAAACCGGAGACCCAGGAGAAGGGCTGTACACTTTCAAAGCTGTACAAGGACGGTTCCACAGGAAGTGCGTATCCATGTTCCTCTAGCTGCTCTCTCCTATGGCTTCCCGGGGCGAAGGCATTAAACTCCTAACTGATAGTTCTTTCCCAAGAAGAGCAATCTGTACCCCCTCTCTGCCTCCACTCAGTTCATATTTCCATGGATGGCTTCTCATTCCTCACAAGAAAAACCACTTACAGAACGTCATGGAGCTCTAAGACCTGTAGGATTGGGAGGGAGAAAAACAATGAAGATACCAAAAAGGTAATAACCACTGATCAGAAAGGTTAGGGCTCTGGGTTTAAAAAAAAAAATGCTCTGTTCTATTTCTAGTAGGGTTGAGGTGAGAAGCAGGGTGAGTGTAGACAAAAGAGCTCATAAAGCTGCAAACAGACAAGCTCACTGAGATGTTTTAGATAACATTTCAATGAAACGTGGCCCAGCTCCAGTTCGGCAACAATAGGGAGGTAGGAAAATCGTCAGCCCAACACAGAAAAGCAACCATCGGGGCCAAATCGGATGATGGAAAATTAGTACTCCATTTTAGTCCAAAGAATGTATAATCAATCAAAACCAATTTTCTTCAAGAGAAATCTAAAAATCTTGGCATGTATATAGAAATGTATTGTGTGCAGAGAATCAATACATTTTCTTACATTGCTAAATGCAATCGCATAAGAAAGGGTTTTTTTTTTTTTCCTCAAAGAGCTGAATATTTTTCATTTGGTTAAACTGAAATCAAGTAACATATGGATTTTGACAGTTTATGTGACATTGGTCACCTCTCAGTGTGAAACTGCCCCATGGTTTCCTCCCAGCCCTACTTTTTTTCTAGGTACCAGTAAGACACAGAGAAAGGTGATAGCTGGGGCAAGTCTTTCTTTGTACGTCCATAAAAATGATTTTTAAATGGGTTGACCAAAATTTTATAACATTACAATTATTGGATTGTAAGTTTTTCTATTTGCTTCCTATTTATCTTAATGCTCACATTCCAAGGCTTTTTATAGTGTCTTCCCCTTACACCTGCTCCCACTCCTTATAGTAATGTTTTAGAAACCTCACTGAACCAGAATTTAGGTACACATGTTCTTGTCCTGGATTCTGCACTCATCTACTTAGATATTTTTCAGGCAAGAAATTTCACCTCTTCGGGACCCAGTTTCTTCCTATGTAAAATGCTGGGATTTCTGAAGGCTCCTTCCAGCTCTAATATGCTCCCCAAAACTGTAGAACACTGGCTTCCCTTCACTCATTGGCTCCTGACAGTGGATGAAAACTTGGCCAAGCTCACGTCAGAGTAATTAATTGCACCAGGAATGCTGGGGACATCAGGCATAGCTGTCTGCACATATTTGTATAATGAGGCCAGGCCAGTATTAATCACAGTCTTCATAATTGTTTCATTTGACAGTTTCGAGGGGTGTGGGGAACGACCTACTCTTAGTTATGCTTGCATGACTAGATTGTAAGAATCTGAAGTAATAAAATCGGTTCACATTTCAGGTATTTCTGTTTTCCCAAAGCAAAACATAGGTTAAAACCAAGGATAATGGTAACATTCTAGGTTTTCCACGACACCTCTGAAAGCCGATACTACAGTTCATATCCTGAGATAGGCAAAGCTCGAGGAGAGTCTTACTGGCAAAATGCTCAAAACAAAAAACCACTTTTGGCTCAAAACTTGTAATAACTGCCCTATACCTACGTGAGGAGACACCATGTTATCAATTACTGTGTTCTTTCACAATCTTCCACAGTTTCTCCAGGCTCTCTCTTTTCAAGCCTACAAGAGTGCTAATTGAAAACACTGTGTGAAAATGAGAAAGATGATGAGCTCCTGAAAATCCCAGGCCTAGATTTACAAGCTGTTCCTTTCATAAACAGCAGCAGTAATGCCATTTCTTCATTCTGTAGGCAGTCCAGCCATCTCTTAGAAGTACGGGCTGTTCCATCTGGCTACCCACTAGAAGGACGGTAATCCTTTCTCCATCAGAGCAGGGCTGAGGCTAACGTATAATGAATTGTTTTGCAGTTACCATCCAGTGGGATGGCCAAGGAGAGACTCCTGCTTTTTGTCTCTGCTAGCAGATGTTGCCTCATTAGACAAAGTCATGGGTTTTATTTATTCTTACACATTTTGCTCAAGGTCCAAACCATACTAGAATATGAATATGTCTATGAGTGTGCTTAGGTACCTGCAGGACAAATAAAGAAAGATTCAAATCCATGACTGGCCATTGTAAGGAGCATATCCTGCTGTCCACTTTTGTCTTTCTACCCATACATGGCCACCTCAACATATGGTCTTAGGACTTCCACAGTTTATAAGTCTGCTGCAGACCAAAGGGATGTCAATTCTGTGGGATGGCATACTACAGGGCACACTAGCTCTAGGAATTTAGGTGAATACATACGAGTTCTATTTAAGAAATGACACCTGATGACTACCATTAGCACCAAAAAGCTTATATGGTCAGAGACTTTCTGGAAATGTACTTTTTTTCTTTTCTAAGAGGACATAACACATGCTACTAGTCATTTGTTGAAAATATTTTAGAAGGCTTATTTTCTCTCTCCTCTCTTTTTTGCCTACTGAGAATTTATTTTTTAAATTGATTTAAAGTCTTATCATTTTTTATTTTATTTAAGGAATCTCTGGGCCCATAGTGGGGCTGGAACTCAAGACCCCAAGATCAAGGGTTGTGTGCTTTTCTGACTCAGCCAGCCAGGAGTCCCCCTTCCCCTTTTTAAAAAAGTCTAAATCTCTTTAAACAGGCAATAGCTGTTTCACTGTAAGGATAGTCCACAGTGACATCTAACATATAATAGTTACTCTGATATTGAGTGCTGAATGAAAAGCTTCTTACGTAGGTTTATATACATGCGATGTCTCAGTGACTGCTGTTTTAAGTGATCATTAGTATTTTCCAGGGAAAAGGAGGCTTAACAATTAAGTGATACTTATTTTGTTCTAAGCGCTGTTTTGGGGGTGATTTCTTTTAAGCTTCTCATTCACTCTTCAAAACCCTTCGGGAAACTCACACCGGAGAATACAGCTACTAGCTAACAAAGCTGGAATGGAGGTTCAACCACAAAAAAATCATGCTCTTTCCACTAAATCACGCTGAGGCAGGCATGAGAAAGAACTCTATTCTGACATTATTTCCTATATTTAGTAACCATGTAACAGTAGTTTTAATCAAGTCTCCAACTCATTTATTTGATGTATTGCCAGGGTTTTAGTAGCTCTGAGAAAGCCTACTGCCTTATTTTGGATGACGTGTTGGCACATACGTATTGCATCAGTGAGCACTCACCATTCCCTAACGATCAAGCCTGTTCACAACTTCTCGAACTGTAGCTATGAAGTTTTCATTGTCTTGGGGATTAGCTAAAATAATACTGTGCAGTCTGTTCATATAGGCGTCAATGGTGTCCACGGTAGGTGTCTCTCCACTTCCTGAAGTGAGATAAGGAGAGAAAGAAAGAAAATCCTCCCTATTCAGTTCAACCACAGCACACTTAAGCGACTCCACAGTAAGTGTGGGGTCTTGGTCTGCTCCACAGAAAAGATTTTCATTTCAGAGGAGAGACTCTGAGACCTCAAAGGAATGAACTTAATCCACATAGCCTGAATAAAAAGATGGGCTATATAGTTGTTCTACCGTATATACCAGTAGCTGTATATAACAAGAAGTTAGAGACTCTCCCAGCTTTCTGCTGTGATTATCCTTCACAGGAAAGAGGATATAAAAAAATACCAGTGTTTGTTTTCCTCTTTCGTCCCATTAAAACAAAACTACAAAGTGAGCAGACATGTATAAGAAAAATGCTCTACTCAGGATTTATTACTCAGCTTTCATTATTCTGAATATCGAATTAAGCTTAATAGAAAGGAAAGTAAATTACATGAAAATATAATTGGAGAAAAATTTAAATGGCCGGAGAGCCTGAGATTTTGGATGACTGTAGCCAATACTGAGATACTGTTACAAGACCCACAGCAACCTCTGAGCGAACAAAAACCCTTATTCTATTGATTTTCTTCCGGGTGGGGAGACCTCGCCCCACTGATACCAACACAAGACAGCACCTGCTCCCTCTCCCATCACGGAAGTGCCCAGGTAAGGGTGACGTTACCAGGCAAGGGCATGCTGGCAAAGCTGCTGGTCAACACCTGCCGCAGGGTCTCCAGGTGCTGCTGTAGGACGGTGTTGCGGCTCCGCTCCTGGATCACATCCACCTCCAGCTTCTCCACTGCGGTGCGCATGCTCTCCACGTGCTTCTGCAGGGCTGCGTTCCTCTCCTCGAACTCCATGTTGGATTTCCGGAGCTGGCGGAGCTCTGCCTCCCGAGCTGAGGACACACGCCCCACACAGGGCACATGGAGCACTTGGAGTCTCTGAGGATTCCCGAAGACTCTTACAAGGAAGTTCTGCTCAGCTGTCTCTAATTAGCTACCCCACCTCAACTCCCTAGTCTCATTAGAGCCTTCCAGATAGCAATTTCAGCAATAAAATGCCTGGTTCCCCAGAGCTATTTTAATTCTTAAAGCTGGTCATATTCCTACTTAAGATTGCAAGGAACAGTTGCAATTCTCCGTATTTCTGTTTATTTTGTTTTGTTTAAAAAACTGTGCAAGAAGGAAGCCTGAGGAATATATTTTATCTTTAAATCTTTTGCAGTGGTATAGCTAGCATACTGAGAACTATTTTGAATATTTCTATCTGAGAAGGGCTCTTAATCATTTGGCAAATATTCTTCCATAAAAACAATAGACATGACTTCTGGCCCTTGCCAACTTCCTGTACTTTCATCAAATGATTATTATAATAGATCACAAAACAGAGAAATAACCTGAGCAACAACCAAAAAAAGTATTTGTTATAATCAAATGCAAACTTGATTAAATGGTAATGAGATTAAAAAAAAAAAAAAAAAGCTGAGGGGCTTTCACAGGGGGTTCCTGGGAGACTGGAAGCATAGCTGTGGGTCTCCATCTTTACTGCAATGGGGTCAGCTTTGCTCTTCCTTATTTTATATTCTGGATGCCCATGTAAGCTTTTGTTTATACAAAGGGTTTCAGGCTAAGAGTCTGAAAGCAACTGAATTAGTGATGCACATTTATTTCCTTTGATCCAGAGACTAAAGTAGCTTTGACAAAGCTGGCCTGGCTTTCCCTCACTGGTTTTTGAGTAGCTACCCTTACTACAGAGTGAAACAGAAACAGTTTTCTCCCTCCAGAACAGTCCTAGGGTCAAGAATATCACTACCGCTGCTTCTGAGCAACGAATCCCTCCTGAGAATGAAACCCCCTGTCACAAACCTGAGGAACACAAAATGATACTTTGGTAATTACCTTTGCTGTGGTTCAGGAATTCCTCTGTAAATATAGGAATGTCAAAAACAGACCGTTCCTTTACCTCTGTTTCTTTCTGTAAATCAAGAGTAACAAAACAGTTAATTCTTTTTTTTTCTTTTTAAAGATTTTTATTTCTTTGTATTATTTTTTAAAGAAATTTTTCTTTATTATTTTTCTTCAATTTCTTTCTTTATTTAAGAGAAACTGGGAGAGCAAGCACAGAGCGAGAGGGAGAAGCAGATGCCCCAGTGAGCAGAGAGCCCGATACAGGGCTGGATCCCAGGACCCTGAGGTCATGACTTGAGCCGCTTAGCTGACTGAGCCACCCAGGCACCCAGTTAATTCTTTTCCCCTCTTTTCTCTTTTAATGAAGTAGAGTTGACACACAATGTTACATTAGTATCAGGTGTACAATGTAGTAATTCCACAAGTCTGTACATTCTGCTTTGCCCACCAAAGAGCAGCTACCATCCATCACCACGCAATGCCATTACAATAGCACTGACTATATTCCCTAGGCTGTACCTTTTATCCCTGTGACGTATTCATCCCATAACTGGAAGATTGTACCTCTCCCTGCCCTTCACCCACTTCGCCTATCCCTCTGCCCCCATCCCTCTTGCAACCACCAGTTTATTCTCTGTATCTATGGGATCCGTTTCTGCTTTTTGTCTAGTCTTGTCTTTTCTTTTTTTAAAGATTCCATGTATAAATGAGATCATATGGTATTTGTCTTTCTCTGACTTATTTTTATTTAGCATAATACTCTCTAGGTCCATATGGGTTGTCACATAAAGCAAAATTCCATTATTTTTTATGGCTAATATTCCACCGTATGCATGTGTATATATGTGTGTATATCTTCTTTTTTAAATCTTTTTTAAGGATTTTATTTATTATTTGACAGAGAGAGACACAGTGACATAGGCAACACAAGCAGGGGGAGTGGGAGAGGAAGAAGCAGGCTTCCTGCTGAGCAGAGAGCCTGATGTGGGGCTCAATCCCAGGACTCCGGGATCATGACCTGAGCTGAAGGCAGATGCTTAACGACTGAAGCACCCAGGTGCCCCTGTGTGGATCTTCTTTATCCATTCATCTATTGATGAACAGTTGGGTTGCTTCCATATCTTGGCTATTGTAAATAATGCTGCAATACACATAGGGGTGGATATATCTTTCCAAATTAGTGTTTTCACAAAACTGTGAATTCCTTTTTTTTTTTTTTTTTTTTTAAAGTAATCTCTAAGCCCAATGTGGGCTCAAACTCATGACCCTAAGGTCAAGAGTCTCATGCTCCATCAACTGAGCTACACAGGCACACTATAAACAGGTAACTTTTTTTTTTTTTTTTTTTTTTAGATTTTATTTACTTATTTGACAGAGAGAGAGAGCACGCACAAATAGGGGAAGCAGCAAAGGGAGAGGGAGAAGCAGGCTCCCTGCGGAGCAGGGGAGCTCAATCCCAGGACCCTGGGATCATGATCTGAGCCGAAGGCAGACACTTAATGACTGAGCCACCCAGGCGCCCCCAAAATAGCTAATTCTTAAACAGAAGCTAAACTGAATAGGTAAAGCCCGAAGGCCATGTGTTCCTTACAGAAACAGTAGGGTGGGCAGAACTCAGTTCAGGTGGAGGTGTGCGGGAAATGTATTCACCTTTTAACTGGAATCAACCTTTAAAGAGCTCAAGTACGTTAAGTATTCAGTTCTCTTAGGTGCACAATTGTTGTGCAATGAGAAATCTTAAAACAAACTTACATAGGGGCACCTGGATGGCTCAGTCAGTTGAACATCGAGCTCTTGATTCGGCTCAGGTCATGATCTCTGGGTCCTGAGATCAAACCCCGAGTTGGGCTTGGCACTCAGTGCAGAGTCTGCTTGTCCCTCTCCCTCTGCTTATATCCCTGTGCTCGTGTTCTTTTTCTCTTTTATAGATAGATAAAAATCTTAAAAAAAAAAAAAAACAAACAACTCTACATAAATTTCCCTAATAGAGAATATGGAAGCCATTTCTCAACTATGTGCTTTGAACAGTCAACAGTATACGGCTGTGCAAGTGGTTGAGGCAGGAAAAGAAAAAGGGAATTTCTAGGTGTTTTTTTTTCAATTGCTTCTGTTGATTATGCATGTAAAATGCTTTGAGATAGGGCTGTCCGTTCTAAGTTTGCAGAATGGACAGTAAGAACTCTGCCAACCATGAGCACTAACAATGGCATTCTATTGGTACTACTGCTTCACTTACTTGAGGGGCAGCCTACAATTGGGGACATTTTAGATTTTCTTCAAACACAGGGAAAAACAAAACAAAACAAAATCAAGAAGTTAGAGACAAGTAGGCTCTAAAAATGAGAACAGCGAGGGATTATGTGAAAATAACAAAGGCTAAAATTAATTCACCAACTTGGGGAATTTAAAAATAAAATTTAAAAAATAAGGCCTCACAAAATTACTGTAAAATATACCCCATGATGACCCTTAAGGATAAAGTCACTTTCAAGATGCTTTGGCTGCCATTTCTATAGTGAATCTGAATCTGAAAGCATTAGAAATATAAATCCTAAGTGTACAGGCACAGTGTTTAAAGTCTTGCATAATATAAGGTGGTAAAGACAACAGCAGGCAATGAGCACTGAAGAAATCATCAGTGAAATCTGAAGATTCCAAAACCCTTCTAACATAAAGAACAGTTTAAAAAAAAAAAAATCTAAAGGCACTGCTAAAAAAATATGTTTAAAGCCAGAGATAGAATTATCTTCCCTACTCTTGCCACCACTAGTCTATTAACTTCGAACACAAATATGATCTGGCGCCCAGCAGAAAGCTAAGCAGTTAACAGTCTATAAGGGGATTCTGATGGCCAAGCTCCTGTTTTCATACTGGCGTCTGCCTTGTCAGTGGGCTGGGCTGGAACAGCCTGCCAATGGCAGTTGATCAAGAGGCATCTAGGATGTTAAGTCTTTCAGAGCACTTAATTTTTATCTTTAAACAAGGCAAGCAAAACTTCAACTTAAAAACAATTTAAACAACTTAAAAATAAACAATAAAATTATCAGTGAAAGCCCCCATTTCAACATGTAAAGCTCTATCTGGGGCTAGTTCCTAGTGGTTTGAAACAGAACCAAAGTATGGGCAAGGGATGCTGGTGCCAGAAGGGATCCTAGACATATTTCACGGTGGCTTTCTCTTGACTCTGCAGGCTTACGTACACTTTAACCCTGTTGCTGGGTTGCTACAGGAAAACAGAACACTTATGACATACAATTTCAACACAAAGTGTAACAGAAGTTCACAAATGACCTCGTCTAGTCTTAGGCTTTATCATCCTACCTTTTTCAGTCTCCTACTTAACCGCACAGGCTCATATGAGATCAGTCCCCTAGCCACAGGTCTGACTATCCGCTGCTAAGAAGGGTAGGGAGGGATGCTTGGCTCCCATTACCGTGGTACCAAGAGCCCTCTCCAAGTCCCCTGACTCTCATCGGACTGGTAATTCTCTTCTCCTCTTCACCAGGGTGGCCCAAACCGAGCTAACTGCATAAGCGAGAGCTCAGCACCTCGTAGGTGTATTAACACACTGCCCCTTGGTACAAATTCTTAGAGTGCAAAATAAGAAACACGAAAGCAATTAAACGAAACGGTTCAGTCTCTGAAAGGCAACAGAAATTCTACTTAACGGAAGAGTGGTAATAAAAACCATCAGCACTCTCCCATTACTAAGTACATTACTCGGAATGGAGAGGATCCTCCTGGGGGCTCGGATACACTTAAGCTATTCCAAGGATCGCTCAAGGGATTAAAATCATAAGGATTTCATTACCTCTTCATCGAAAGAGTCTAATTTGTTCAGGCTGAGTGTCATTTTGTCATTTCTCATAAATTAAAGGAGAAACAGAATTATTGTTTCTATCTTGGTCCTCACGCGGGATGTTTCTTGAGAGTAACGCTGGTTGACTCCTGTGTCTGGAGGGCTGCCTTTTGATCTGAGAGCAGCAAAAACGCTCTTCACTTTGGTTTTTCATTCTATACATGGAGTAGAGGGTAAGAGAACAGAGGCTCTTCTGAACTGAACCTATTTTGCTGTGATCTAGGTTCAGGGCCAGAATTTCATAGAATGTGACACGCTTCTCTCAAGTGCCCTTTACTTTAGGGAACACTCTCAATCCTGTGTACTGGGCAGAGTGCCCCACTGCTACGCGCGACACTCCAGTGGCTCTCAGGTCAGCGTTTCTGCAGCTCTGGCACGCACTTGCCAGCACCTGCTGTTGTAACAGTGTCTTCGGAATCCAAGTTCCAGTTAGGAATGTGACAGGTTTCTTTTCTGTATACAAATGATATAATTTGTTTTAACTGGCAACAAATTTGGTGACATCCCCAGCAACTAGGCCCATTTTCACTTGCAACACCAGTGTGTTCCCCATAGTGTGGCAGGTGTGGCCAAGAGCGCTAGACTAGGATACCGAGGCCTGCATTTCTCTCATACCTGTGCCTCTAATTCATTAAGCGATTCTGCGGAAATTCTTTCCTGTCTTAGGCAGATCACTCTTCTCACCCATAAAATGGGGGGTGGGGTGGGGTGGGGTGGGGTGGTCGGTTCAGAGAATTTCTGAAGTTCTTAGTATTTCTGAAGTGAGCTGGAACACTATTCTACTACACTTGTCATTTTACTCCTAATAGGATAAATAAAGGGAAATAAGCATTTACTTAGAATCTATGATGTTTTAGGGTATTTTGTGAGATACTAGCTCTTTTATTAACTTACTCATAACTCTGCTCAAGCCATTTCACCCACCTCTAGGTGTCCCCCACAAAACCTGGGGCATCTTTAAGGTCTGATTCAATTTCTCCTTTCCATGGGCTTCCCTGTGGCTGCTTTTCACTTGTGGTGCTTTCTTACTTTTCTGAACCATTATGCTAAGAAAGTATATGTAAGGAAATCACCGTGTAACTATGTTTAAAAAGTCAAACCAGTTCTTTTTTTACTACAATTGTTTTGAAATTGCCTAGTTTAGGAAAGATAGTAATCAACGAAAAATGAAAACTGATAAAGTGAGGGACATTAATTGGGTCAATAACCTTGTTAAGAGAGCTTTAACCTGGTGTGGGGAGAGCAACCGACAGATTTACAGAGCCTACAGTATACACATTTGAGGAACTACTGTGGCTCTTCATCTACTCTCTCCTTGTTTTCCTTTAACATGTGTCTGATCCTAAGACAGGGAAATCACATGGAGACTGATTCCTTTTCATAAATCACAGAAATTCCTACCAGGTGAAATCATGTAAATAAAAATAAGAAGCTTCATTTAATAAATAAAAAGCCTCATTTAATAAAAAGCTTCTTTTCTCAAATCATCAGCAGCAGCTTCTGTAACTGAGTAAATCTACCAAATCTTTCCTGACTAAAACTATCGGCCTTACTGAAGACACAATGCCACATACAATTAGGTCAACAAAATTCATAGTGATGAAAGGAGTTAGTTGTTGACTAGAAAGTGTGAGATCTAATGTTTTAGATTATTGTCCAAGTTCTCTTTTGTAACCATTAAGGACAGAGAAGTTATAAAGGATACATAATAAGGGAAAAAAGAAGTACGGAAATCTTATGATATGGGTAGGTGGGCACAGACAAATAAAAGGAGAAGTAAGTAATTATACAAGTATCTGGCAATATGGAAAGCTTGCAACACTATTCGATTAGAATTTAATATATAAAGTATATATACAGTTTCTTAAGTAAAAAAAAAATCATAATATTTCACCCTAATTAGAGTGCAGAGACGTCATATATCTACATTTACATAGGATTTATTTGAAGAATAAAATGCTTTTATTGTGCTTCTTATTTTCTAATTCATGGATTGTAATAAATCTACTTAACTTATGAATCGAAATGTTTTCTCTCTGTTTTCAAGGTCACCAATGCTTAAATATGTATGAGAACGAGAGGTCAAAGATAAATTAGTTATTATTTTGAAGAAATTATTTCTTAAAACTAAATGCTCACAAGAGTACATAAGAAAATTCTTTTCTGTAAATTTCCACTAGTATTTCAACAAATGGGCTTTGTGCAAAAAAAAAATATTTATGGGACACTTCCTAATGCAAGTGTGTCATGCTAGGTGGTATGGGGCAGTACAAGATGGAAACTAGATCATGCTTCTTTCCAAAAGATTACAATCCAAGACTGTGAATAATAGAAGGACTTGAATAACCTCAACCCCTTAGCTACATCATCTAAGTATGTATGGAAAATACAGAGAGCTGTGAGGGTTAAAGGAAGTTGGAGGACACAGGAAAAGCTTGAAGGAGGAAATGGAACTTGAAACAGGGCTTGATGGATGGCTAGAAGTCAGTGAGGCAGAACAGGATGATGGGGGAGAGGCAGTGGAAAAAATGAGTGAGAGAGAAAAGTATTTTTGTGAAAGAAAGAATAGGAATGTAGGCATGAGGCAGAAGCGGATGGGGCACGTGGAAGAGAATGAGAGGGAAAGGTTTTTATTTTCCTTTTAAAAAGATTTTATTCATTCGTTTGAGAGAGAGAGAGAGAAAAAGCACAAGCAGAGGGAGAGGCAGAGGGAGAGAAGCAGGAAGCAGACTCCCTGCTGAGCTAGAAGCTGGACATGGGGCTCAATCCCAGGACCTGGAGATGATGATCTGAGAAGAAGGCAGACGGCTAACCATCTGAGCCACCCAGGCGCCCAAGCAGTAAAGATTTTTAAGTACACAGATATACACGGGAAATGTGAGAGTTAAGGTGTTTGGAAAGGAAGTTGGGACTTAATTACAGAAGACTCAGACCCCTGAGCTGAATGGGATTTGGAAAGTGACAAAAAGTCACCGAGCATTTTAAAGTGTGGAATTACCGAAAAAGTATATTTTCTTACAACCACATGTGGACCTTGGGCTACATAGATATTTAAAGCTCTCTTTGCCGCATAGTCAAGACACACAGGCCTAAATCCTATAGGTGATAGGCTAAACCATATGGAGGGGAAAAGGCCAGTAAACAAGTAAATGCCAGTGAACTAGGAACCAAGATACTGTCACTTGTGCTCTGCTGACACTGCAGTTGAATAGTTCATTTTAACTGAATGTTGGATTCCCTAAACCACAAGTTTCTGAGAGTCAGAGTGAGATATCTGAGGATGATGAACTATGACCAAGTTATGGCTTTCAGCTGGTCCTTATTTCTACACCTCGCTCCAAATTCCAGCCATCTTTAGCGTGTCAAGGCAATAAAATTCTTGGACCACAAGAAAGGACTAGAGTTAGGGGCAGTAGTTCACGGACAGACTCATGGTAAGTGTCCACCATACAATAAGAATCTTTGAGCAAAAGCAACTCACACCATCCAAATTATGGGATAGGAAATATTCTGTTATTCATTTAAAAAAAAGTCCAATAGCATGAGAAACAGTAATATTATTCTAAATAGATACATGATAGGTAGACAGGGAATTACCTCATGATCATGAGTTGCCTGCCGGGCCGCATCTAAAAATATGAAAGAATAAGAGAACATTGTTAATACCAAGAACAAAACAAAGCAATAACAAAACCCAAGGAAATGAACTGTGTCACACCACAGTTAGTTACAGTCAGACACAAGAGAACAGCAGACACAGTTCCTACCTCTGAAGAGAACAGAGTGGGAGAGTGGACAGAAGATGCACGCCAAAGGCTGTCTGCGCAACAGACTAGCTGTGGGTGGGGCTTCTTTGGCAATGTCTCCTGAAGAAAGGGAGCTTAAAGCAATACTTGAAGGGTGTGATGAGCAAATTTAACAGAGGACAAAAGATCAGTGAAGACTGGGGTCTTGTCTATTTTGTTCACTGTAGCATCTTTAATGCCTAGGTGAAAGCCTGATGCATCCCAGGAGTGCTCACTAAGTACTGTTCAAGGACAGGAAAACATGAATGGATGAATGAGAAGGATGGTCACTGTGGGCTGGGAGAAACGGTGCATGAAAGCTTAGAGGTGTTGAAGAACAGCAGGTATGGAGTTTAGTAGATAGACGTGTTTAAAGGCAGAGAAACGCCTAAACCGGGAATTAGAAAAAATGCTCAAGCAACCAAAAAGGGTCGTGGAACACCAGTCAAATTGTTTGATACTGGCTATGGAAATCCAACTGAAAATTTTAAATGAGAGCAATGTGATTTTTTTTTTTTTTAAAGATTTTTTATTTATTTGACAGAGAGAGAGAGAGATCACAAGTAGGCAGAGAGGCAGGCAGAGAGAGAGAGAGAGAGGGAAGCAGGCTCCCCGCTGAGCAGAGAGCCTGATATGGGGCTCGATCCCAGGACCCTGAGATCATGACCTGAGCTGAAGGCAGAGGCTTTAACCCACTGAGCCACCCAGGCACCCCGAGAGCAATGTGATTTTAATAAAATTCCAAGGTGCTGTTTGTAAGTGAATGTAGAATAGAGAAATGATGGAAACCTGTCTTTTACATTTATCACTCTAACAGCAGGCTTTGTGACACTCTATCCGGCACAACAAATTACAAAAACATTTCCTTCTGGTTCTGGTACCTTGCCTATGAGATTTGCCTTTCTGACGGTCCTGGGTTTTCCTACTGAAGACCTTGTAGGCCTCAGTCTTCTGATACTGCTCCAGTTCCTTCATGTAACGCTCCTTATCTCTGTCTGCTTCATCAAGGTAGCGCTAGGAAAAGAAATGCGCAATTATTTTCAAGAAATAGATCTTATCTGGGTAAACTATCAGTGAACTCCTTGAAGACAACAGAGGACAACTGGAACATGGAAAGAAAGTATATAAGGGATAAGGTTTAAGGAGAATAAAGAAATCATATGGGTAGAATAAAATACAATCTCTCAATTATAAAAGAAATAGGTGATTGTGATTCTATAGACTATTTATTGCCTTTTCTAACTTAATGAAGACAAGTTCTATTGAGATCATTCTCATAAAATATTCACAAGAAGATATTACAGTTATTCCTCTAATCTACACATGGCCACTAGAGTCTTCAAGAGGACTGAAGGCCATACAGGCACACTTAGTCTTCCCAGGAGAAAGGATGGAATATTACTTTGTTTCTCTATCCCCAACCCATTCAGAGAATGATCTCATACATCAATTGGCCTTTTAAGAGCCAGAAGAGTGGAATACTAAAATCGGGGGACACAAAGAACATAAAAAGGAATGACCTCATCCTATGGACCTAAAATGGACTATTATGAGAGAGCCTATATCTACACACTTTGTGTTATTAATTATTTAAACAAAGTCATTGATCTACTAGGATAATTTTGTTTAGTGCCTTGTCCTTTTCATTCATCAATTAGGTTGAAGAAATAAAATATAAAAACAGTGCCTTTAAATGGACACAAACTAGAGACAGATATGTTAAAAAACCTTGTCTTACGCAAAAGCCAGATGGAGGGGACACCCAAATGGCCAAATCTGGGAAAACTTAAGTTCCAACACTGAAGTAGAGTAATAAAATTATAAGCCAATAGGGAAAAAAGAAATATACTCATACCAACAATAAATAAATAACAAATACATAAATGTGGGCAGGGCGGGGAGGAAAAGGACGCCTACTTAGGTTAGAATGCCAAGCACCGACTGGTAAATACAGAGGGAGTGCTGGAGTTGGAAAATTACCTTTCTGCAACCCTCATGGTAAAGATTACATCCAGCAAAAGTCATTAATGGATGCTAAATCTAGGGGGAAATCTGATATGGAACAGACTATTTGCACGTTCTTAAAATGTCTCTCCACAGATGGCTTATTAATTATAAGGGCGAATAAGAAACTTTATCAAGTGAGCAAAATCAACATTACCAATGAGGAATAAAAAGACACTGTGCTTGAACATGTGATCCCTGGAGAAGGACACAGCACCTCCTATGCAGTATTCTAAGAATGCATAATCTCAATTGAATCATAAGGAAACATGAGACATTAAAAAATGAGGAATGTTCGGTTAGAAGTAAACAAAAACGAGGTGGAGGAAGAGGGAGGGACTGCATTCTTAAAAAATATCAGTGTCAAAAAACAAAAAAACAAAAAAAAACTATCAGTGTCATAAAAGACAAAGAAAGACTGTAAAACATTCCAGATTAAAGGAATCCAGAGATCTGACTCCTAATTACTATTGTGTTAAAATAAAATCGTAAAGTTGATAACGAAACTATAGTTGTGTAAGAGAACATGCCTATTTTTGGGAAACACACATTAAAATATTTATGGATACACGGCCATGAAGTATGTAATTTACCCTCATGTGATTTCAAAAAGTGTATGTGTGTGTGAGAGTGCAAGAGCATGCAGATGTAAGCAGGTGTGTGTCAGTGGAAAAGAGCAAGAGCATACAGGCACGTGTCAGTGAGTGAGAGTGCACACGTGTGAGCATGAGCACATGTACACATGAAGCTTGCCCAGGAGGGTGTTAGTGCACATATAAATGAAGAAATGGGGTACAGTGTGTTAACTACAGGTGAATGTGGGTAAAAGGATATTTGGGTGTTCTTTGTACCATATTCCGTGTCTGTAACTCTGCATATTGAATTTTTTTCAAGATAAAAAGTTAAAAACAAAAAACCCTTGCCCTACCTACCTAATGGCAGTTATCTCTGGAAAGGACTACTGTTACTTTTGCTTTTTTCTTTATGTACTTCTGTAACATCTAAAGAAATTTTAAATAATGAACATGTACTAATTTTGAAATTAAGAAATTAAAAAGAAAAGAGTAATCAGCTATGTACAGCTCAGGATCCCTTTATGCATTACAGCTGAAACAAGGGATGATATGCATTGCTTTCTACTTCCTTGCTACCACAAAGAGCTTCAAGTTGCAACTTAATATAATCTCCTTGAAATGTTCTGATTTCAGTTAATTCCCAAGAGTATTTTTCAGTTTGGTTTTAGTCTGTTTGGAATCCTTTTTAAAGAGTATGAGATATAAAAGAAATATAGCTATCTGGTAGATGCTCAAATGCTGGGAACTTTTAACCCCAAGCCACCCCCACAATCATTACAATCGCTCCACTTTTGTGGCATTTCAGCCAATTTGTGGCTATCTTGTCCTTAATTCCTCTGAACTCTCTAACAAATGGATTTGTTTCAGTCTGGCAATAGTGTTAGTTTCTGTCTTAGAAACAAAAGAATTGAAATAGTTCTTGGTTTATTTATCATAGTAGGCTAAATCTGCCAGAACTCTAGTTAAAAGAATTTAAACAAGAATCTTATGTGAACAGCAGAATTTTATCAAATGACCTTCTTTCTCATTTAACTCATGACTTTTTTTTTTTTCAAGATTTTATTTATTTATTTGATAGAGAAAGGAACAGCAAGAGAAGGAACACAAGCAGGGAGGAGTGGGAGAGGGAGAAGCAGGCTTCCTGCCTAGCAGGGAGCCAGATGTAGGGCTCGATCCCAGGACCCTGGGATCATGACCTGAGCCAAAGGCAAACGCTTAACGATTGAACAACCCAGTGTCCCGACTTTACATTTAATTCAGTGGAATAAATTATATTGCTAGATCTCTTAATTCTGTAATATTGAATCATTTTTTACACAATTCTTACATGAATTCTCAGCACATAAATCATATGAAAGTGGAGCTGCTTTTGGTTAGTGGGGGGTCGGGGGGTGGAGCTCCTAGAGTCCCTCCAGCTTGTACCCCTGCAGCAGACCCTGACACCATGTAAAAACCACTGTGCTAGAGAAGAGAGCTATGGTGAATCGTGCTATTCTGTTCTCCTAGACTCTGTGACAAAACTGAAGAAAAACCATCCAACCACTTTGCTTCTCTGAAAGAAGCTGTCTTCGAGGTAAAATCAAAACCAAGCCAAGGACCAGGAATAGGAATAATTGCCTGTTTTTCCTCAGGAGGCAGTTTACTCCATTCATTGCCTAACATCCTTGTGATTTCTGGAAATGGGACTTCTGGTCTCTTTGCACGAAGCTGTTCTCGACGCTCGTTCATGAACCGAACATAGCCTGTAAGGGGGGATTTGGGTGCATTGCTGTCTCGAAGAGGTTTCTTCCTCTTTCTTCCTTTGGACCAACCTCCTCGTTTACTTCTTTGCTAAAAGACACAATAAAAAACCCAAAACCAAATTACAAAACTGCCCAAGTAATACGACAGTAAAACAAACGAACAAAACAGGACACAAGTTGCATTTTCCTACTATTAAGGGACTGGATATTCAAAGCTCTCCAGATTTGTCATAGGCACAAATGACTGCCATGCAGTCTTCAAGAAGGAATTCCAGATAGTTCACTTGCACACCCTTTTATGTACCACACTACGAACTGTTACATTAAGGGCTAATCCTAACTGATGAGAATAAGGGGTACCATGATCACATAAGCTTCTGCCTTCATATGCACTTAACAAGTCCAGACTCCTGACAGGAGACTATTCTAAATGAGAAATGTAGCACATACATAGCACTGTGCCAGAGAAACAGATGCTGTCACAGTAGATCAGAACAAGATGTCACAAGCACTGGGCAGACAAAGAGACACGTTGTAGTACAGGGATTAAAAATCATTCGTGAAGGATGTTTTTCACTGATTTCATTCAAAGACCAGTTCATATCCCATAGCAGATAACATATAGATTTTTAAATTAATAGCTAAGTCTTAGAAAAATTTCATCAATATATCCAACATGAACACTTAGTTCTTTTGCTTTGATGACTTGTTCCTCGAGATGTTTATTTCATAAGGTCAGAGGTCTTTATAGGTTATTAATTAAACCAAAAGATGAAGTTACCTCAAACGGTTTAAAGAAAGGTCTGAGGTCCCATTGATGTTTTACCACAGGCCTTTTAATGAGATGCAAGCTACATCACATTTCTGCTTCATAATTTTATAAATACAACAGCCTATCAGTTAATAGTTTTGTGGATCCAAGAATTCTTATTTCAGACGAGAGAAAGATAAGCAAATTGGGACAAAAACATCTAAATATTAATTACAGGACCGTATTCCTCAAAATATATATAAAACGGTGCAATAATTCACCATTGGGCAAGTGGTATATCTGGTATCACCTTTCTTTTTTTTAACGATTTTATTTATTTATTTGACAGAGAGAGATCATAAGTAGGCAGAGAGGCAGGCAGAGAGAGACGGGGAAGCAGGCTCCCCGCTGAGCAGAGTGCCCGATGTGGGGCTTGATCACAGGACCCTAAGGATCATGACCTGAGCCGAAGGCAGAGGCTTAACCCACTGAGCCACCCAAGTGCCCCTGGTATCAACTTTTTTCCCCTGTTTTTGCCTTATAAACTTAGTAACATTAAAGCTACTAAGGATTTTAACACTTCTTTTTTTTAAGATTTTATTTATTTGGGGTGCCTGGGTGGCTTAGTGGGTTGAGCCTCTGCCTTTAGCTCGGGTCATGATCTTAGGGTCCTGGGATCGAGCCCCACGTCGGGCTCTCTCCTCAGCAGGGAGCCTGCTTCTTCCTCTCTCTCTACCTGCCTGTGCCTACTTGTGACCTCTCTCTCTGTCAAATAAATAAATAAAATCTTAAAAAAAAAAAAGATTTTATTTATTTGACAGAGAGATAGAGAGAGAGAGAGAGCACAGGTAGGCAGAGCGGCAGGCAGAGGGAGATGGAGAGGGAGAAGCAGGCTCTCCACTGAGCAGGAAGCCCTACGTGGGGCTCGATCCCAGGAGCTGAAAGCAGCCACTTAACCGACTGAGCCACCCTGGCACTCCAAGGATTTTTAAGACATTTAAGAAGCTTCAAGCATTCATTATAATCTTTAAGGATGCCAACATGAAAAAAAGCTCATTTAGGATAAGAAAAAAGACAAAATTAATGGGGTGCTACTCTTTTATGGCTAAAAAAAGATGCTTTAAAACATGGACGATGTAATCAATCATTTGTGAGAAAGGCGGAAAGCCCAAAAAGGTCATGACTGATGCTCTCCTCCCCCACCTTTGAACCTCTTGAGTTTGGACCGACGCCCTTTAGGGGAAGGAGAAAGGCCTGGTAAGTGGTGTGAATCCTTTTCAGTACATATTAACTCTACACTGCAGGGCTTGGTGTGCAATGAGTGGCCTTGAACAAGGGCATGGGGACTTCTCATGTATCACTTACTTAAATCATTCATTCATTCAACAAGCATTTGTTGAGCATGTAATATGATGTAGGTGTAAATTTATTAAGTAGGGGGAAAAGAGTCTATTTGTCTCCATGTCATTAAAACCATGAATACGGTTCTATATGAAACCATCAGCATGGTTCTATGAAGAAAATTCTGCAGAACGTAAGAAGGCCAGAGGATGAACCCTCTGATCAATTCCCTAGCCGACTGCTCCTTTGGAAACTTCAGAGACTGGTAACAGGAAGTGATGCCACAGCTTACCTCATCTTCATGCCTCTGTTCAGTGCCTTCTGTTGTATTTGAAGCCTCATTCTGAAGCAGCTGACCCTGGGAGAGATCCTCCACAAATTCTGGATTGTTGGTAGATGATGTGGCTCCGCTACTGTATGGAACTTCTGGGTGGGTTAACCTTAAGAATAACAGGCAGATATGCAATGGTTCAGTTATCAACGGCATCAAAAATTCCTATTTACCAAGGTTCAAGGCAAATATCCCTGCCAGCAGAAGCGGAAGCCAGCTTTAATTCCCCCACTTCATTTGTGTAACTGTAAACAATGTCTCCAGCACAGTTACAGAGCATTCAAAAAATAGTTTCAGTGCTTGACTGAAACAGATGTCAAAGAAGATAGGCTAAAAAGTATCTGCTAAATTTGAAGACCTGAAGGTTGCTGGCAATTTTAGGGACTATAGTTTTAGTGGAATTATGGGAATAAAAACCAGATTATAGTGGGTTTAGAGATGAATGAAAGCAGCTACAGATTGGCCTGAAGTGAAAGAAATTACACTTTTCTGACCCTTTCTAGAAAATACAATAGATGATTTTAAGCAGGAGTTTCCAACATTTTTGAGGTCTTTGAGGTCCTATGAAAAAGTCTAAGGGGGCGCCTGGGTGGATCAGAGGGTTAAGCCCCTGCCTTCAGCTCAGGTCATGGTCCCAGGGTCCTGGGATCGAGCCCCACATTCGGATCTCTGCTCAGTAGGGAGCCTGCTTCTCCTTCTCTCTGCCTGCTACTCTGCCTATTTGTGGTCTCTCTCTCTTTCCGTCAAATAAATGAATAAAATCTCAAAAAATAAAAATTAAAAAAAAAAAGGCTAAGAGAATCTATGAACTCAATGCCAATCATGTTCTCTGAAAAGAGGTACCATCAGACACCCAGTTTGACATTGGTAGCTATGTTTTCCAGATATTTCAATCATTTGTGATGTCTTTGGCAACTTGTTCTCTCACTGTCATTCTCGTTTCAATGGTGCCATCAACATTTTAGTTACTAATTCTTGTACATTCTTATTTCAGTAAAATATGAGAATGAGGTTTGGAAAAGCATACCAATCCTATGAACCCTGACTGAAATGAACAGGAACCAGAGAGGAGTGGTCACACGCACCAAATGCCTTAGAGATGGCAAGTTGGATAAAGACTGAAGAAAAAAAAAAGGTTCTTTTGTTCCTATGAATGAACTGGCATGCTCTTAGTTAAAGCCAACAGGCCTTCCGTTTGTGCTGTGGACCCTACAGTGTCTAGCCTACTCAAAGGCAGGTTTTTAATGATTCTGCCCTTTCTGACATTACCAATTCTTCCCAATCTATTGGGATCAGCTTAATCAGCCTACAAATGTGGCATTTTGACTCTTATTTCAAAACAAAACAAAGTGAAACAAAAAGTACTCTCTTGATCCCACCTCATTTTTCTCCTTTCCTTTACAGAATTATTTATACAGGCAGTCCCCAATTTAAGACGGTTTGATTTATGACTTTTCAAGTTTAGGATGTTATGAAAGTAAAATATATTCAGTAGACACCACACCTGGACTTTTGAATTTAGTCTTTTCCTAGGCTTAGCGATATGCGGTGTGACACTCTCTCCCGATGCTACCCAGCAGCAGGGAGCCTTAGCTCCCCGTCAGCCCTGCGATCACCAGGGTAAATAACCGATACCCTTCTGTACCCATACAACCACCCTTTCTTCACTTTCGGTACAACAGTCAACAAATTATGAGATGGTCAATGCTTTATTATACTTTATTATACAATCAGTTTTGCGTTAGATGATCTCACCCAATTGTGGCTACTTTGGAGCATGGTTAAGGTAGGCTGGGCTGAGCTACAGTGTTTGGTAGGTTAGGTGGTATTAAGTGCATTTCTGCATGCAACCCTATGGTAACTGAGGAAGATCTATGCCCTGAAAAGAACTGTTGACATGTATTGACTCCAGTTCTCTTCTTTCATTCTCTCTCTCTCTCTCTTTTTTTAAAGATTTTATTTATTTGACAGAGAGAGACACAGTGAGAGAGGGAACACAAGCAGGGGGAGTGGGAGAGGAAGAAGCAGGCTTCCTGCTGAGCAGAGAGCCCAATGTGGGGCTCGATACCAGGACTCTGGGATCATGACCTGAGCCAAAGGCAGACACTTAATGACTGAGCCACCCAGGCGCCCCTTTCATTCTCTCTTAAACCTAACCCAAAGGAGATTTGTGCTTACAACTCTTGCCAAGGTCACCAATGCCATCTGTGCTAAATTCAGTGTCATTTCTCAGCCTTCATCTTACCTGATCTTCCAGAAGTTTCTGACACTTCCCACCTCTTGAAATATTTTTACTTGGTTTCTGAGACCATGCACTCCTCTAGTTTTTCTGCTACCTTTTTAGCTACTCCCTTCAGTCTTCTTTGTTGACTCTTCCTCTTCTACGTGGCTTCTAAATGCTAATGCTCAGGCATTAGATCTCTTCTCTTTTCTGTCCACATAGTGCTCATTTCTTTGGTGATCTCAACCAGTCTCCTGGTTTTAAATATGAGGTATATACCGATGATTCCCATGTTTCTTTTTCTGGTCTAGACTCCCCTAACCTCAAAGCCCTATATCAAGTGGTCTATTTGACATCTCTACCTGGATATCTAACAAGCATCTCAAATTTAAAATCTCCAAAACTGGGGCACCTGGGTGGTTCAGTTGTTTAAGTGTCTAACTCTTGATTTTGGCTCAGGTCATGATCGCCAGCCCTGTGTCGGGCTTGGTACTCAGTGGGGTGTGTGTTTGAGTCTTTCCCTCTGTCCCTCCCCTGATTCGTGCTCTTTCTCTCTCTCAAAATAAATAAATAAATGTTTAAAATCTCCAAAACTGAGCTCCTGCTCAGTTTCCTCCATGGAAGTTAATGGCAATTCCATCTCTTTGGTCACTTAGGCCAAGAGCTTGGAGTTGTCTTTGACTGCTTTTTTCTCTCCTTTCACATCTCATCTGGTTTTTCAGGCAAATCTTACTGGGTTTATCTTTAAAATATATGTAGAATTCTATATTTGTCACCAAGTCCCATTCCCATGATCATTACAACTCTCTCCACTGACGCTTTGCCCCTACTACTCCACCAAAAAGACTTGTCAAAGTCACTAGTGATGCTCTTTAAGTCATCATCTCTCACTTGAATTATTTCAGGAGCTTAACTCATCTCCTTGCTTCAGCCCCTGTTCCCGTCACTCTATTTTCAGTTTAACAGCCACAGGGATCTCATTAAGAAGCTGGATCATATCATTCTACTCAAAATCATCCAATGCTTTCCCACCTCACTTGGAGTGCCAGTTAAAGTGCTTACTCTGACCTATAAGAACCTACATGATGTGGACCGCAGCTAACTCAAAGTATGGGCCTCACACCAGTAGCACTGACATCACCAGGGAACTTACTAGAGTATAAAACCTCTGGCCCTCAGACTTTCTGAATCAGAATGTGCTGATGGAGTCCTTGGTTACCCTTCCTCTGGGGTACTCTGCTCCAGCCACACTGGCCTCCTGGCTATTTCTAATAGGTAGAAACACTCTTAACTCAGGGAGTTTTGTACTTACTCCTCCCTCTGCCTCGAATAATCTTCCCCAGAGAACTGCATGCTAGCTACCTTACTTCTTTCAGGTCTTTATTCAATCTACTTTTAAAGACTTCCTGGGGCCATCTTATCTAAAACCACCCCAAAGCCTTCCTATCCCTCTTTCCTGCTTTATTTGTTAATCTACAGTTCTTAAGAACACAGTATGTATTTTACTTATTTATCCTGTTTATTGCCTGATGTCCCTAGTAGTATTTAAATAGTATTTAAGCTCTACAGGGCTGGTATTTTTATCTGCTTTGGTCATTGCTTAGTATCCAGTGCCTAGAACAGTGTCTGGCACATAGGAGACACTCAGAAAATTTTTCTTTAATAAATTGGATTTAGCAACATTTAGAAAAGTCTAAAAGAGCAGTTTTATCGGAACAGTAAGGTCAGAAGGCAGATATTAATGAGGAAAGAAGTAAATGTGAGGGAAGGAAACAGAATTACAAAGTGTAGTCTATTTTTAAAGAGCTCTACAGAGTACTAAAATAATTCGTCGTAGAGATTAACTAGCACCTCAATCTATCAATCTATATTTCTTCCATGGCCAATAACTTCTAAATAGAAAAGATAAAAATTCAAGTGGGACAGAGATTTTCAAGGGAAGAGGGACTATTAGCCCTTTTTTAGATTCTTTTACATATTTGTCCAAAAATACCAAAGAAAGGAGATGGGGGGCAAGATAAGGGAACAGAAGTCAGTCAGAGCTCACAGACATCTTGAATAAAAGAGCCATATTACAAAATCTGATCTAAAAAAACAATCTGACCTTTGGGGGGAAAATCATTCCAACATCTGTGTCAATTCAAACAGAAAATGCACTTGATTTTCAGAGCGAGCCCCGTGGCAGGTATTTACTTAATGGTGACTACGTAATTCTCTTAACAGGGAGGAACTGATGATGTTTCCTAGGTCCACATACTGCTGTTCCAGTTCATAGGAACCAGAGCACTGCAAGTGATGGCTGAATGCAGATAACAGAGCAGCTTACAGTGGCTCTCACTCTCTTTGCAAAGCATAACAAACATACCTTCTATTTTTATGATATAAAATGGTTTCTTCAGGACCTTACAACATTGTCAGAAGCTCTGGTTTGAAGCCTAGGCAGAGAGGTCGAGGGTCCCAAAGCAGCTGCTTACCCAGTTGTAGCCAGATCATTACTCTCCTTGGAGCCATCTTCATCTGCAAAAAGGGGCGGCAGGGTGGAGCTAGTCATCAAGGTTTCCATCTCTCTAAAAGGAAGAGAGGATAAGAAAATAATGATAATGCCTTAATTACTTCCAGTTGAAGTTCCATTAATTTAAGAACCAGCCTTCCCTAAACTTATCACACCAGCAGCAGAACAGAAACTGACCTCAATATTTATTTTCTTGACTTGGACATGACAATTTAAACTCTGGTTAATGAGCTCTTGACTTTGGTCTTACTGAAGGACCAGACTAAAAAGAGTTAGATTTTAATAAATGGGACACAGTTTGGAAATTCCTTTGTGTTCAAGCAGAATATCTTCAAAAGCATTCTTCATTTTCTGTAAAAACTCTTAAGCAGACTAACTCAGAAGCAGTGCGTCCCTGAACAAGTTATTCAGTGTCTTTGAGATACAGTTTTACCAGCTTAGACACAGACGAAATTGCTGACTTGACCCACAGGGTTACTGTGAGGATTAAGCTGAAAGAGCTTCCTAAACAGAGAAAGGCTAAGATCCTAAGTACTTTGAGTATTATTATATAAAGCAAGGTATTGTTATTACAGCATTACTGGGTCTCGGTCCCAGATGAATCATCCTTAGATTAAATGGTAACAAACTGAGCCCTCTGAAAGGAAATAATGCAGAGGAAGCGGAGGCTGGAAGGCATACTGATGTGGTGCAGAGTCAAAGCAACCACACTTCCAGGTCAGAAATATGCTCCGCATCCCCATGATGACCAACGGAAATAGCATGCACCTGGGTACAGGAAACTACTGAGCTTAATGGAAGGAAACCAAATAAATCACAAGAACCTGAGGTTATCAGACTGAAAGGATAAAAGGACAGAGTGACAAAGAGAGTCATTTCATTTAGCATATCACTACAAAGAGATTTTTCCCTTTCAAGGCTCACCACCACAAGGGCTTCACCCCATACAGCTAAAGGCAGTGACCTCCCATTCATCATGAAAGTGATAGTCAAACAAAACATTCAATAGTGACCCCAAACAGTAGCCACTTAAGTGGAACTGCGAACCACTCAAGGAAAAGAGTGCCTCAATCAAACTGGGAGAACTGAGAAGCGAATTAGGAGGATTCATTTAGGAGCTCCCCCAGCAGTTATTTCAGGGGCTGCTGCTAAGGAGACCGAATGAGACCGCAGTGAAGGGGAAGGCACAGCGGCCCACGCAGAGCTAGGTGGGATTCAGCCCATGGAGGAGAAAACACCAAGACGCAGATGACGCCGACACCAAATTCTAAAGGTTGAGTACAGTCATTTTCCTCAAAATGGTAACACTGACGGCTTACTTCTTATTCTTACTTATCTTCTTGTTTTTCCTTCTAAATTTGTTAGTTAGCAGACCAAGGTTCCTACACAGCTTACTGCAAAAAAAACAAAAAACAAAAAACAAAAAAAACAAAAAAAACCCCCACGAATCTGCAGGTCCCTTACCCACTGCGGTGGGTAGAGCCTGGCAAGCAGAGAGAGGAACTTCAGACTCAATCAGTTTCTTCCACGTGCAGGGATGCTTGCTCAATTCCTTCAAGACAGGGGAGCTTACGAGGGGCTCTAACACATACTGCAAAATTCCATTCGGGATGTTTTCTAGAATAATCCTGATGTAAGTGCACTTCATTTTAATTTAATTTTAATTCACATTATGCACAGACCAGATTAGAGCAGGGGCTTTAAGGGCTGCTAATGTCGCCTTACCCTGATATTCATCTTATCAAAAACCCCACTAATCAATTAGATGCCATACAGCCTAATTGTAAACCTCAAGCAAACATTCAAATAGCCAGATATTTACTCCCAAACTTTATAAGGAAGGATGCAGTTAGCTGGCTTCTTTCTAAACATCTTTCCTAAATGTAAATGGCCTTTCAAGACATTTAAGATTTTAGCATGTGAAGCTTCTGGCATCCATTGTACCTCAAAGGCAATATATTATCTGGCAGGGGCTGAATGAAGGGTCTTGTCATTCACTTGGCCAACATGACCCTCTCAGGGTGCTGCCCAGTTATCTTCAGTCATTGTTGAGATACTGGGAAGCAGCTGGACAACACAACCTTAGCAACATATAAACAGATCGTATAAACAAAGGAAGCTGAGAGAACACAAGTTTCTTGCCCTTTTTTTCTTAAATTGGTTTTATGCAACCCATGTGGCTTCAGATATACTTTCTCTAGTGTTACTGAGTAGTCAGGTCTTTAAGAAATGAGTAATAAAGTGGGTGGAAGGTTAAGGGGCCAAGATCAACAAAAGAAGGAAATGAGGAAAAAGTCCGGTGAAACCCAAAGGCCTCTAAACTAGTCCAATAAGTTGGAAAAGAAAATGATTCCCAAGAACATGGCTGGGCTCCTGCAAGAATCTGCTTTCATATAGTCCATGAGGGGGTGATTCAAAGTGAATCACGGCTACTAAGCCACTGACTGCCAAAAAGCCTTTCAGTGTAGCATCTGTGTCTGACAGTATCCCAGTACAGAGGTCACACTGAACTTTGAAATTCTATGTGAAGCACTTAAGAAATGTAATGAATGCTGCTCTGGAAGGGGAAAGAAGAGAAATATGCACAAAGTCAAAGCAATATACAAATCTGGTTTTCCACTGCAGTTTACATAAGTAAGCATAACACACAGATGTTTCCTTGCAAAAGGGACCTCCCAGTGAAGGCTTCTACCTGGAGGCATCAAAAAACAGTTTTACCTTGGGGCTTACACTTTGAACGAGGGTTTAGACTGTAGCTTTGAAAATCTAAAAATACCCTCGAATGCTGGCCACTCACTGAAAAAAAAAAAAAGATATATAAAACATGGTGCCAATTTAAGATATTTTAATGACAATAATAAAAATTATAATGACGATTATATTAAGTACACTAGATATTTATTGGGCAATCAACATTTTCTCCCTGTAGTAAATATGGGGCACCAAATCATATTCAGAACACTGCCTGGTCAACAGAGGTGGAGTTTAAGAAATGTTCCTTAACTAAGATTTTCCTAGTAACCCTTCCCAACAAGAGGTATGATCTCAACAATGAGACTACATTATTCCAAATGTGTTGGACAGTGCTAGAAGCCTAATTTGTACTTGGGTTTTCTGGGGTTGGCTATTTTCAAGTGCCCTTTCCTTACTTTTGTATGTTAATCTCACTTCATTAAGTTCTTTCATGGAGAAGCGCTATATTCCCTCCTCATCACATACCTCAGAGTTGAGAGGAGAGATTCTGCCCTCATTTTCCACACTAAAAGCCTTATGTAAAACTCCCAGTTCTTTAAAAAATCATGTTGTTTGTCCAACCAGCCTCAAATTCAAGTCTTTCTGACCACTATTCCCTATCATTTCAGCTCTCTCAATTACTTCTACTACAATGGACCTCTAACCACACAAACCTCTATTCACTGGCCCTTGATTTTTCCCTTCTCTGTCCAGCTTAGATTCCATGGCCACATTTCAAATATTCTTTTGTCAACACTCTCAAATTCTTTGCCTTGCCACTGCTTTTACACCTCAGATATAGATCAATTCTGAGTTTTAGCTCAAGACGGTGTTGGAGAAAAATCACAAAGGATGCTCCTGTAAATTTATCTAACCACAAGTAGGCCCTCAATGTTCTCAGCAATCATTCTACATTTTCTTAGGATCTTCCCCAACTGCCATAACAGCTCTGACAAACTTTTCCAACCAATTCAAACCTAAGTTACTCAAACCCTCCCACTCACCCTCCTCTCTTCACACTCCCTATCCCTGACTCACATCAAAGGCCACCCGAAGTTGCTTTTTTAAACATATAAATCACATACCACAAAATTCATCCCTTAAAGCATACAATTCAGTGGCTTTTATATATTTATAAGGCTATCCATACAATCAACACCATAATTGATTTTAGAACATTTTCATCAACCCAAAAAGAAACTTGGTACCCATTAGCAGTTACTCCTCATTCTCCCCTTCTCCTAGGCCTGGGAAACTACTAATCTCCTTTCTGTCTTTATGGCTATACACCTGTTCTGAACATCTCATATAAATGGAATCATACATGATGTAGCCTTTTGTGTCTGGCTCCTTTTGTTAGGCATAAAGGTCTTTATCACACAGCTTCATTACGCTATAGCATCAGCATTTCATTCCTTTTTATGGATGAGTAACATTCCATTGCATGGCTACACCATATTTTGCTTATCCATTTATCAGCTGACAGACCTAGGTTAGTTCTACTTTTTGGTCACTATGAATCATGCTGTTCATGAACATTTGTGTAGAAGTTTTCTTGTGGAAGTGTTTTCAGTTCTCCTGGGCACATACCTAGGAATGGAATCACTGGGTCATATGGTAACTCCACATTTAACATTTTGAGGAGCTGCCAACGTGTCTTCCAAAGCATCTGCGCATTTTATGTTCCTCCTAACAATATATGAGCGTTCCAAATTCTCCAGATTCTTACCACATTTTTTAGGAATGCTAGGGAAATATCAATTCTAGTCCTTCTAGCTTTCCACATGGGTTAAGGGAAACATAAAACTCCAGCTCCCTCCAGCCATCCTGTCTCACCTAAAGGGAGGAAAAAAAAAAAACCCTGAGAAGCATTAGAGGTTACAGTCCAGGGGCACAGGCTCACCAAAAGACTGAGACCTAATTATAAGACTATAGAATGCTTCTCCCTCTACCCTTACCACTACATTACTGAAGGCCTATGTACCACAGTTCCTTCTATCCAGTATATCATGTCAACTCTTCAACAAAAAAATTACAAGGCATACTGGAAGAAAAAAAACAGTTTGAAGAGACTGAACAAGTAATCTATGGCATGAATACTGAAGTTTTCAGACCAGAACATTTTAAAATTATAATTTCAGGGCTTTAATGGAAAATGTAGACAATGCAGGAAGAGACAGATAATATAAAATATAAACAGATACAAGAGAGATGGACATTCTAAGAATGAATCAAAAAGAAATGTTGGAGATAATAAAACACTGTAACATAAATGAATATTTTTAATGGTTTATTAGTAGACTGGACATAGCTGAGGATAGATTCTCTGAACTTGATAATATGACAAGAGAAATTTCTAAAACAGAAAAGCAAAGAGAAAACAGACTGGAATTTAAAAAAGGACAGATTATCCAAAACCTGGAGTGACTACAAAAGCTGTAACATATATATAATGGGATTAGCAGTAGAGGAGAGAAAAGAACAAAAGCAGTATTTGAAACAACACTGACAGAATTCCTCCAAATTAATATCACACAATAGTCCACAGGTCCAAGAGACTCAGAGAACATCAAACAGGATAATGTAAAAAGAAAACAAAAAAGCTATAGTAAAAAAAAAAAAATCATATTCAAACTTCAGGAAATCAAAGATAAAGAAAAAAATCTTGAAAGAAGCCGGAATAGAGGGAAGGCTGCAAAGAGGGTGGACAGACCCTAGGTTCATCTTGTCCCATGAATACAACTAGACAATACTCACATCAGTGTAAATAACCCAGAAAAACACCTGCAGACTGGGAGAACAAACCTCCACAATTAAAGATAGAGCATAGGCCATACTGAAGAGGGTAGGAAGGGTGGTGATGTGGTGGGGGCCAAACTAATGGTGCTTGTCTGTTGGGGAGGGTGGTAGGGGGAAGTGAGCTTCAGGCTAGGAGAGAGAAAGAAACAAACCAACCGTGACACTGGGAAGCCTGCACGAGGAAGATGAACCCCTATAACATTTGGCTTTGAAAGTGAGAAAGGCCAAATTTCCTGAGTTCTTAAAACCAATGGGACTTAAAGCATGGAATTTAAAAAATCAATGGGTTCAGTTCTGGGAGAGCCTAGAGGGTTATAGGAAGCTGAGTCCCTGCCCTTAAAGAGACAGCAAAACAAACAGCCAGCTGAAATACAGCACAGAAGCAGCAGTTTAAAGAATGCTTGGGGCATATGAGAGGGAGAGTAATTTACTCATTCCTGAGTGTGTCCTAGAGGGGCAGGGATCACTGAGGGACTTCTCCAGGAACAAAGATGCTGGCAGGAGATACACAGCCACCTGCAGGAACCAGCACAGCAGGTGCACTCACTATTTACTACCTAAGTTGTTTAGACCAAACCCCACCTCCATGTGCTTTGGTGGTTCCATCCTTTCCAGCCAAGTCTGCCTTAGTCCCAGCACTGCCAAGTCTACCTCCCTGAGAAGACTGTACCTCCCTGAGAAGACTGTGCCAACATTGCATCCCCCAACCCACCTCCCAATCCATGTGTTTTGCAGAGCCTCAGTTCTGGCAGTGGTAGAGGGCCTTGCGTGTCCTAGGTGAACCTTGTTAAAATTGCACACCCTGGGGCGCCTGGGTGGCTCAGTGGGTTAAAGCCTCTGCCTTCGGCTCAGGTCATGATCCCAGGGTCCTGGGATTGAGCCCCGCATCGGGCTCTCTGCTCCACAGGGAGCCTGCTTCCTCCCCTCTCTCTCTGCCTGCCTCTCTGCCTACTTGTGATCTCTGTCTGTCAAATAAATAAAATCTTAAAAAAAAAATTGCACACCCTGACTGTGGACCAAATACTGTGCAAAAACAAGCAAAGAGAGTCTCTGTAGACAATTGGACTGAAGGAAAAAGTGGCCCAGACACAACAGTGGGACATATGCAACACACACAGGAAACACCCCTTGAAGCACCAGGTCCTGGTAAACAAAGGACATTGACCTGCACAGCACTACAGGACCTCTTCTTCTTAAGTCCATTATTTTCAAGAGCAGGAGACATAGCTGACTTTCCTAACACACAGAAACAGACACAGAGCATTAGACAAAATGGGAGAGAGGAGTATGTCCCAACTGAAAGAAAAGGACACAACCACAGCAAGAAACCTAAGCTAAATGGATACAATTAATATGCCTGACAGGGAATTTAAAATAATGATCATAAAGATACTCACTATACTTGAGAAAAGAGTGGAGAACATCAGGGAGACCTTTGACAAAGAGATAAAAAAGAATCAGAGATGAAGAGCATAATAAATGAAATTAAAAATACACCAGGTGGAGTAAATTGCAGGCTAGAAAAGTAGAGGAATGAATTAACGATCTAGAAGACAGACTAATGGAAACTAATCAAGTTTCAACTAATCAACTAATCAAGTGAGAGGAAAAAAATATGCAAAATGAGAACATACTTAGGGAACTCAGTGACTCCACCAAGTGTAACAATATTTGCATTATAGAGATCCCAGGAGAAGAGGAGAGAGATAAGGGGACAGAAAATTTATTTGAAGAAATAATAGCTGAAAACTTTCCTAATCTGGGAAGTAAACAGATACCTAGATCCTGGAAGCAGAGAGATTCCCTCAACAAAATCAAACCAAGAAGGTCTACACCAAGGCATATAGTAATTAAAATGTAAAAAAGTAATGATGAAAAGAGAAAATTTAAAAGCAACAAGAGAAAATATGAGAGTTATATACAAAGGAAACCCCATAAGGCTCTAAGTGGATTTTTCAGCAGAAGTTTTTAGGCCAGAAGAAAGTGGCATGATACATTCAAAGTATCAAAAGAAAAAATTACAGTGAAGAATACATTATCCAGCAAGGCTATCATTCAGAACAGAAGGAGAGATAAAGACTTTCTCAGACAAACAAAAGCTAAGAGTTTATGACCACTAAAAGAGCCCCACAAGAAATGTTAAAGGGGAATCTGTGAGTAGAAAGGAAAGGCCATAAGTAAGAGTAAGAAAGGTAGTAAATACAAAAGTAGTAAAAATAAGTATATCGGTAAAAATCACTCAAAAGATTCATAAAACAAAAGAATGTAAAATATGATAGCATATAACTATAACATGCGGGAGGGAATAGAGAAAAGACTGGGTTCAAACTTAAGCAACCATCAACTTAATATAGACTGCTATATGCAGAAGATGTTATATAAAAACTTAATGGTAATGACAAATCAAAAACCAAACACAGATACTCAAAGAAGAAAGAGAAAGGAACCCAAGTATATTACTAAAGAAAGCCAGCAAACTGTGAAAGAGAGGAAGAGAAGAAAGGATCAGATAAGAACTACAAAAACAATCACAAAACAGCTACCAAAATGGCAACAAATACCTATCTATCAATAATCACTTTGAGTATAAATGGACTAAATTCTCCAATCAAAAAACACAAGATGACAGAATGGATAAAAATCAAGACCCATCTGTACACTGCCTACAAGGGTCTCAATTCGGACCTAAAGACACATGCACATTGAAAATGAGGGGACAGGGCGCCTCTCCGTCTACTTGTGATCTCTCTCTGTCAAATAAATAAATAAAATCTAAAAAAAAAAAAAAAAAAAAGAAAATGAGGGGACAGAGGAACATGTATCATGCAAATGGATGTTGAAAGAAAGCTGGGGTAGCAATACTGATAAGGGACAAAATAGACTTTAAAACAAAGACTTTAATAAGAGACAAAGAAGGACATATATATAATTATTAAAGGGACAGTCCAACAATAAGTTATAACAATTATAATATTTATGCACCCAACATGGGAGTACCCAAATACATGAAACATTTAAAACAAACATAAAGGAACCAATCGATAGTAATATAATAAGAGTACAGACATTAACACCCCATTACATCAATGGACAGATCATCTGAAGAGAAATCAACAAGGAAATAGTGGCTTTGAATAGGACACTAGACCAGATGGATATTACACATATATTCAGAACATTCCATGTGAAAGGAGCAGAATATAAATTCTTTTGAAATACACGTGGAACAATCTCCAGAACAGATCACATATTAGGTCACAAAACAAATCTCAACAAATTAAAAAATATCTAAGTCATACTATGTAACTTTTCTGACCACAATGCTATGGAACTAGAAATCAACCATAAGAAAAAATCTAGGAAGAGCACAAATGGAAGCAAAGGAACATGCTACTAAATAATGACTGGGTCAACTAAGAAATCAAAGAAGAAATTAAAAATTACATGGAGAGAAATGAAAATGAAAACAGAATGCTCCAAAATCTTTGGAATGTAGGAAAAGCAGGTCTAAGAAGGAAGTTTATAGCAATACAGGCCTACCCCAAGATAAAAGACAAATCTCAAATAAACAACCTGACCTACCTAAAGGATCTAGAGAAAGAACAAACAAAGCCCCAAACCAGAAGGAAAGAAATAATAAAGATTAGAGCAGAAATAAATGATACAGAAACAAACAAAAAAAGAAAAAGAAAGAAAGAAAGAAAAAAAGAAGATATCATTGAAACCAGAAGCTGGTTCTTTTTGAAAAGATAAAAAAGAACTGATAAACCTCTGCCAGACTCAAAAAAAGAGAGAACTCAAATAAACAAAATCACAAATGAAAGAGGAGAAATAATAACCAATAACACAGAAATACAAATGGTTGTAAGAGATTTATGACAAATTATATGCCAATAAATTACACAAACTTAAAAGAAATGGTAAATTCCTAAAAACATAACCTATCAAAACTGAAGCAGGAAGAAATAGAAAATTTAAACAGATTGATTACCAGGAATGAAATTCTATCAGTTAATAAAAAATCTCCCCAAAAACCAAAAAGTCCACGACCAGACAGCTTCACAGATGAATTCTATCAAACATTTAAAGAAAAGTTAATACCTACTCTTCTCAAAGTTTTCCAAATATAGAAGAGGAGGGAAAACTTCTAAATTCATTTTGTGAGGTGAGCATTACCCTGATACCAAAATCAGGTAAAGACACCACAAAAAATGAAAACTAAAGCCAGTATCTCTGATGAACACAGATGTAGAAATCTTGAACAAAATACTAGCAAACTAGCAGAAGATATGAACAGACACTTCTCCAATGAAGACATACAAATGGCTATCAGACACATGAAAAAATGTTCATCATCACTAGCCATCAGGGAGATTCAAATTAAAACCACATTGAGATATCACCTTACACCACTTAGAATGGCCAAAATTAGCAAGGCAGGAAACAACATGTGTTGGAGGGGATGTGGAGAAAGGGGAACCCTCTTACACTGTTGGTGGGAATGCAAGTTGGTGCAGCCTCTTTGGAGAACAGTGTGGCGATTCCTCAAGAAATTAAAAATAGAACTTCCCTATGACCCTGCAATTGCACTCCTGGGTATTTACTCCAAAGATACAGATGTAGTGAAAAGAAGGGCCATCTGTACCCCAATGTTTATAGCAGCAATGGCCACGGTTGCCAAACTGTGGAAAGAACCAAGATGCCCTTCAACGGACGAATGGATAAGGAAGATGTGGTCCATATACACTATGGAGTATTATGCCTCCATCAGAAAGGATGAATACCCAACTTTTGTAACAACATGGACGGGACTGGAAGAGATTATACTGAGTGAAATAAGTCAAGCAGAGAGAGTCAATTATCATATGGTTTCACTTATTTGTGGAACATAACAAATAGCATGGAGGACATGGGAAGTTAGGAGAAGGGAGTTGGGGGAAATTGGAAGGGGAGGTGAACAATGAGAGACAATGGACTCTGAAAAACAATCTGAAGGGTTTGAAGAGGTGGGGGGGTGGGAGGTTGGGGGAACCAGGTGGTGGGTATTAGAGAGGGCACAGATTGCATGGAGCACTGGGTGTGGTACAAAAACAATGAATACTGTTATGTTGAAAATAAATTTAAAAAATGATTAAAAAAAAGAAAAAAGAAAAAAGAAAAAAAATACTAGCAAACTGAATCCAACAATATATTTAAAAAATCATTCACCACAATCAAGTGGGATTTATTCCCAGGACGCAAGCATGGTTCAATATTCACAAATCAATCAATGTGACACATTGCATCAATAAGAGAAAGGATAGGGGTGCCTGGCCTGGTTCAGTTGTACAGCATGCGACTCTTGCTCTCGGGGCTGTGAGTTTGAGCCTCACATTGGATGTAGAGATTACTTAAAAATAAAATCTTAAAGAAAAATAAGAGAAAGGATAAAAAACACTATCATTTCAACAGATGCAGAAAAAGCTTTGATAAAGTACAATACCCATTTATGATATACACTCTCAATATAATAGGTTTACAGGGAATATACCTCAATATAATAAGGGCCTTATTTGAAAAATCCACACCTAACATCTTACTCAATGGGAAAAAAACCGCTTTTCTCCTAAGGTCAGGAACAAGAAAAGGATGTCAACTTACACCACTTTTATTCAACATAGTGGTGGAAGTCCTGGCCACAGAAATCAGACAAGAGAAAGAATATAAAAGGCATCCAAATTGGTGAGGAAGAAGTAAAACTTCTACAATTTGCAGATGATATGATACTATACATAGAAAATGCTAAAGACTCCACCAAAAAAAAAAAAAAAAAAAACAAAAACTAGAACTGACAAATGAATTCAATGAAGCTACAGGATACAAAATCAATATATGAAACTATGTTGCATTTCTATACACTAATAATGAAGCAGCAGAAGAGAAATCAAGAAAAACAATTCCATTTACAATTGTACCCAATAATAAGATACATAAGAATAAACTTAACCAAAGAGGTGAAAGGCCTGTACTCTGAAAAGTATAAAATGGCTATGAAAGAAACTGAAGTTGATACAAAGAAATGGAAAGACATTCCATGCTCATGGATTTAACAAATATTGTTAAAAGGTCTATACTACCCAAAGCAATCTAGACATATAATGCAATCCCTATCAAAATACCACCAGCATTCTTCACAGAACTAGAACAAACAATGCTAAAATTTGTATGGAATCATGAAAAGACCCCAAATAGCCAAAACAGTCTTGAAAAACAACAAAACTGGAGGTTTCACAATTCCAGACTTCAAGTTATATTACAAAGCTATTGTAATCAAAACAGTATGGTACTGGCACAAAAACAGACACAGAATAGAAAGGCCAGAAATAATCCCGCAATTATACCATCAATTAATCTTCTACAAAGAGGCAAGAATATGCAATGGGAAAAAGACAGTCTCTTCAACAAATGGTCTTGGGAAAACTGGACAACTGTACGCAAAGGAATGAAACTAGACCACTTTCTTACACCATACATAAAAATAAACTCAGAATAGATTAAGCACCTAAATATGTGACCTGAAAACATAAAAATTCTAGAAAACAGGCAGTAATTTCTTTGACAATGGTCATAGCAACATCCTTTCTAGATAGGTCTCCTGAGGTAAGGGAAACAAAAGCAAAAATAAACTACTGGGACTACATCAAAATAAAAAAACTTCTGTACAGTGAAGAAGAAAATCAACAAAACTAAAAGACAACCTGTTCAATGGAAGAAGATATTTGCATATATCTTCTTCCAACATATCTGACATATCCGACAAAGGGTTAGTATCTAAAATATATAAAGATCTAATACAACTCAACATCAAAACTCCAAATAATCTAATTAAAAAGGAGAAGACATGAACAGACATTTCTCCAAAGACATCCAGATGTCCAACAGACATATAAAAACTTGCTCAACATCATCATCAGTGAAATGTAAATCAAAACCACAATGAGATATCACCTGACATCTACCAGAATGGCTAAAATACAAAACTCAAGAAACAAGTGTTGGTGAGGATGTAGAAAAAAAGCAACACTTGTGCACTGTTGGTGGGAATGCAAGCTGGTGTAGCTACTGTGGGAAACAATATGGAGTTTCCTCTAAACGTTAAAAATAGAACTACCCTGTGACTCAGTAATCACATTACTGAGTATTATTAACCCAAAGAATGTGAGAAGAGCATTTGAAGGGATATATGCCTCCCTATGTTTACTGCAGCATTACTGACAATAGTCAGACTATGAAAATAGCCTAGTGCCCATCAATAGGTGAATGGATAAAGAAGATGAGGTGTATATATACAATGGAGTATTATTCAGGTATAAAAGAATGAAATCTTGCTATTTGCAATGACTTGGATGGACCTAGACAGCATAATGCTAAGCAAAATAAGCCAGTCAGAGAAAGACAAATACATGATTTCATTCATGCGGAATTTAAGAAGCAAAGCAAACAAGCAAAGGAAAAGAGAGAGAGTGAGAGGTAAACCAAGAGACTGACTCTTAACTCTTATAGAGAACAAACTGATGGTTACCAGAGGGGAGGTGGCTGGGGGGATGGATGAAATAGTTGAAGGGCATTAGGAGTGCACTTGTCTTGATGAGCACTGATTAACGTATGGAAGGTTGGGTCACTACATTGTAGACGTGAAACTAATATAGCACTGTATGTTAAAATAAAACACTGGGTTTAAAATAAAATTGATCCACTCACATATCCTGAGGGGGTAAGGGGTTAAGAAAGAAGCCAGCTCCCTAAAAATACCTAACCTACAGAAGCAAAGATAAGAATTATATCCAATCTCTCCTTAGAAAGTATGTAATCAAGAGAGGGGACTGAAATATACGAAGCGGGGGCACGTGGGTGGCTAGTGGGTTAAAGCTTCTGCCTTCGGCTCAGGTCGTGATCCCAGGGTCCTGGGATCGAGTCCTGCATCGGGCTCTCTGCTCAGCAGGGAGCCTGCTTCCTCCTCTCTCTTTCTGCCTGCCTCTCTGCATACTTGTGATCTCTGCCTGTCAAATAAAAACATATGAAGCATTGAGAGAAAAAAAAATCAACAGCCTAAATTTCTGTATCCTGTGATATTATCTACAAAAGTGAGGGAGAAACAAAAATTTTCACAAAGGAAAATTGAAGGATTTGTTTCCAATAGACCTGCCTTGAAAGTAGTACTTGAAAGTAAAAAAAAAAAAAAAAAAAAAAAAAAAGAAAAGTAAAAATGTTCTTCAGAAAGAAGAAAAAAATGACACTGTTCAGAAACTTGGACCCACATAAGGAAAGGAAGACCACTGGAAAATAAGTAAGTGAGGGCAAAATAAAAAGGTTTATTTTTCTTATTCTTAATTGATCTAGCAGATAACAGCTTCTTTAAAGTAATAATAGCAAGTGTATTTGATTATGTACGCTTACACACACACACACTTATGTAAAATAAATGACAGTAATGATACAAGGGATGAGAAATAAGAATTAGAGGAGCATTTTGCTATTACATGGTACTTGAACTACCCATGAATGGAACAGTGTTATTTGAAAGTGGACTTGGAGTAGTTTTAAAATATTGCAAACTCTAGGGCAACCACTTAAAGAAAAAAAAGTAAAAAATAGAAATAGAATTGATATGGTAAGAAAGGAGAGAAAATGGAATAAAAAATGCTCAATTAAAACCACCAAAGGCAGAAAAGGTGTGGAAGATAAAAAAGGAAAAAAAATAAAAAAGGAACAAAGAACAATGGCAACAAATAGAAACCAGTAATGAAGATGACAGATATTAATCCAACTATATTAATAATTGCCTTACAGGTCAATGTTCTAAATACACCAACTGAAAGACAGAGATGGTCACAGTGAATGAAACACAAGTTTCAACTATATGATGTCTATAAGGTACCCACTTTAAATATATAGAAACACATACATTAAAAATGAAGGAATGGGAAATGATATAACACCAACCAAAAGAAAGCAAGAGTAGCTATATTAATTTCAGACAGAGCAGACTTCAGAGCAAAGAAAGTCATCAGGAATAAAGAGGGACAATGCCAAGGGACAATACTCAAGGAAGACGTAATAATTTTTAATGTTTATATGTCTAACTACAGAGGGTCAAAATGCATGAGGCAAAAACTGATAGAAGTGCAAGGAGAAATAGATGAATCCACCATTATAGTTGGAGACTTCAACACCCCTCTAAGAGAAATAGACATATCGAGAAGATAGAAAATCAGTAAGGACGTAGATGAACCCAACAGTTCCACCAATCAACTGGATATACAGATGGCAAGTATCTATATGAAAAGATGTTCAATATCACGTCATTAAGGAATTGAAAAGTAAAACAACGAACTACCAATATATAGCTACTAGAATGGTTAAAATCCGTAACACTGACAACACCAAATGCCGATGTGGATTTAGGACAAGAACTCTATCCACTGCTGGTGGGAATGAATGTAAAAAAGGTACAGTCATTATGAAGACAGTTTGGCAGTTTCTTAAAAAAGTACATTCTTATCAACAATTGAATTCCTTGCTATTTACCCAAAGGAAGTGAAAACTTACATCCACTAAAAACCTGCACATGAATGTTTCCGGCAGCTTTATTCATAACATCAAAATTTGGATGCAACCATGTCTTTTAGTTGCTGAATGGATAAACAAACTGTAATACATACTGATAATGGAATATTATTCAGTGCTAAAAATAAGTGAGGTATCAAGCCATGAAAAGACATGGAATAAACGTAAATGAATATTACTGACTGAAAGAAGTCAATCGGAAAAGGTTACGTATGATATGATTCCATCCATATGACATCCAGATTAGGCAAAATATGGAAACAGTAAAAAGACGATGACTGCCAGGGTTAGAGGGGAAGCAGGGGTGAATAGACAGAACACAAAGGATTTTTAGGGTAGTGAAACTATTCAGCACAATACCACAATTGTGGATACGTAATCATTCATCTGTCAAATCCCACAGTGTAAACTAGCGTTTTGGGTGATGATTTAGTCAATTAAACTCACTGATGTAACAAATATATGGTGTTGGCAGGAGATGTTGATGGTGGAGGAGAGTATGGCATGTGTGAGGACAGGGAATATGTGCAAATTCTTTGTACCTTCTGCTTGATTTTGTTGTGAACCTAAAACGTCTATAAAACAAAGTTTATTAATTAAAAAATTATCCTAAGTATTATATATTTAATGTTATAATATGCAATTTATAGTAAGATAGTCCTGCTATAATCATGCTTAAGAATAAATACAACTGGGGCACCTGGGTGGCTCAGTTGGTTGAGTGGTTGCCTTCAGCTCAGGTCATGATCCCGGACTTCCAGGATGGAGTCCCGCATCGGGCTCCCAGCTCCTTGGGGAGTCTGCATCTCCCTCTGACCTTCTCCTCTCTCATGCTCTCTCTCACTCATTCTCCCTCAAATAAGTAAATAAAATCTTTAAAAAAAAAAAAAAGGTAACACATCTTGTAGCCTTTAAAAAAAAAAAAAAAAGAATAAATACAACTGATTTTGATATGCGTGCAATTTAACCAGAGAAGGTGAAAGCACACTTACTAGAGAATAGTCTACCAGCTGTGAACATTAAGCTAAGAGCAGTCAGTAGGCTGTAAGCATTAATCAATATGTTTTACAGAGGGAGTAAGAGCACTGGCTGATCCCATCAGGCAGTTAACTGGGGTTCAGTTAAGTGAAATTTAGTTAAGAACTTTTTCACTGCAGGTTTTGATATGGGAGATGAGAAGGAAAAAGATAATTTAATATCTTTTTTTTTTTTTTTAAGATGGGGTAGTTAGTATGGGGGAGTGAACTGAAATATACATAAAAGGCTTAGGGTTACTTCAAGAGAAGGGCATAAGGAGGTGTGTGTCTGGCTGGGGGTTTGGTGGAGGCTCTGTATTCCTAAAATCTAGAGCCTATGCTCCTGTAAGTATAAATATTATTAATTTATACATATATGTTTTTAAGATTTACTTTTTTTAGAGAGAGTGTGAGCAGCAGGAGGGGCAGAGGCAGAGGGAGAATCTCCAGCAGACTCCCCACTGAGTGTGGAGTCAGATTTCACCACCCTGAGATTGACCTGCACCGAAATTTAAGAGTTGGATGTTTAATCAACTGAGGCACTCAGTCACTCCTATTATTAATTTTTAAAAATGTTGGTAGGGTAAGGACGCCTGGGTGGCTCAGTTGGTTAAGCAGCTGCCTTCGGCTCAGGTCATGATCCCCATAGTCTGGAATCAAGTCTCACATCGGGCTCCTTGCTCGACAGGGAGCCTGCTTCTCCCTCTGCCTCTGCCTGCCACTCTGCCTGCTTGCATCCTCTCTCTCTCTGACAAATAAAGTCTTTAAAAAAAAATGTTGGTAGGGTAGTGTAGGAAATATTTTTATTATTTCTTAAAGCTTTTATTTATTAGGGTGGGGGGCAGGGGCACAAGTAGGGGAGCAGCAGGCAGAGGGAGAGGCTGGCTCCTTGCACAGCAGGGAGCCCGATGCAGGACTCGATCCTAGCACGCTGGGATTGTGACCTGAGCCCATGGCAAACACTTAACGGACAGAGCCACCTAAGCATCCCATGTGCAGGAATTAAACAATAAAGAAATGGATTCATTCACAGAACAAACTTTTTTTTTCTTTTTTTTTCCTAATCAATTATTTTTATTTTTATTTTTTTATAAACATATAATGTATTTTTATCCCCAGGGGTACAGGTATGTGAATCTCCAGGTTTACACACTTCACAGCAGTCACCATAGCACATATCCTCCCCAGTGTCCATAACCACACTCCCCTCTCCTGACTCTCCTCCCCACAGCAACCCTCAGTTTGTTTTTGTGAGATTAAGAGTCACTTATGGTTTGTCTCCCTCCTGATCCCATCTTGTTTCATTTATTCTTTTCCTACCCCTCCCAAGCCCCCCATGTTGCATCTCCACTTCCTCATATCAGGGAGATCATATGAGAGTTGTCTTTCTCCGATTGACTTATTTCACTAAGCATGATACCCTCTAGTTCCATCCACGTCGTCGCAAATGGCAAGATTTCATTTCTTTTGATGGCTGCATAGTATTCCATTGTGTATATAAACCACATCTTCTTTATCCATTCATCTGTTGATGGGCATCTAGGTTCTTTCAATAGTTTGGCTATTGTAGACATTGTTGCTATAAACATTTGGGTGCACGTGCCCCTTCAGATCCCTGCGTTTGTATCTTTAGGGTAAATACCCAGTAGTGCAATTCCTGGGTCATAGGGTAGTTCTATTTTCAACTTTTTGAGGGAACCTCCATGCTGTTTTCCAGAGTGGTTGCACCAGCTTGCATTCCCACCAACAGTGTAGGAGGGTTCCCCTTTCTCCGCATCCTCGCCAGCACACAGAACAAATATTTATTGAGTATCTAACATTCTAGGCACTTTCTATGTACTGGGATAGAAGCAGTGATCAAAACAGGCCAAAAATCCCTGCCCTCACATAGCTCACAGTACACTAGGAGAGACAGACAAAAAACAAGATTAAAAAAAAGTAAAACGAATAATGTCACATAGTGATAAGCACTAAGAAAAAAATAGAGCCAGTGAAGAGGCTAGGAAGAGTTCAAGGGAAGGGGGTGTTTGGAATTCTAGATAGAGACCAGGAAAGACTTCACTGAGGCCTACAGGAGAGGAAGGAGAGAGTGATGCATGTATGTGAGGCTAGACGGTCAGAGCAGGGCAAACAACCTGTGCAAAGGAGGATACTGAATGTGATGAAAGGAGGCAAATGTGGCTGGACTAAAATAGGGGCAAAAACAGTAGATGAGATCTGAGAGCTGACTAGGGACCAGACAGCACAGGGATTTGTCAGTCATAGTAAGGACTTTGGCTTCTTGCTCTGAGATGAGAAGCCACGAGAGGTTCTGAGTAAGACATGGTATCTAACATTTCTAGGACCACTCTGCCTGCTGTTTCCAGAACAGAATGAAGAATGGAGAAAGTCAAGGTAGAATAAGGAGTTCTTTTGGAAATCTACTGCAATAATCCACCTGAAAGATGAAGGTGGCTTGGATCACAGTGGCAGTAGTGGAGGTGGTGAGAAGTGGTTAAATTCTTTTTTTTTTTTTAAAGATTTATTTATTTATTTATTTGACAGACAGGGATCACAAGTAGGCAGAGAGGCAGGCAGAGAGAGAGGAGGAAGTAGGCTCCCTGCTGAGCAGAAAGCCTGATGCGGGGCTTGATCCCAGTACACTGGGATCATAACCTGAGCTGAAGGCAGAGGCTTTAACCCACTGAGCCACCCAGGCACCCCTGGAGAAGTGGTTAGATTCTTGATTTGAAGGTAGAACCAATCTCTCAGTTGAAAGTAACTAAAAAGAAAAGTTAGGACATATTTCAACTGTAGAATCATAACCTGTTTAGTGGTAAAGGGTGGGCTATACTAACAATATGCTACTTGCAATTTTTGTGAAGCTAAATATTGTACAGTGTTTTTTGGGGCTACAAAGGAAATAATCCAGCCTCCTTTAATGCAAATGCTTGCAGAGTTTACATTTTACCAACAAATATTTGTTGAGTACCTTTACTGTGTGACCAAGACTGTGCTTGGCGTCAAGTGGTACACAGATTTGCTTTATAGGATTTTACAGTATGTTATGGTCCTTGGTCTAGAGATACTGTTCTCAAAACAACAAGAAGTGGGAAGAAGAGGCAAGAATTAGAAACAAATATAAATCTTTCATCTCTGTCAGTGATTTTTTGAAGTAAAAGTTTTGTAAACTTTTAGTCAGATATTTTCTTTTAAAAACATGGACGTATTAGATCATCAAAAGAAACCGAACACTTCAGACTTCCTTTTAGACAGCTTGATTACTGTACGTGAATTTCCCTCCGACACTGGAACCTTGATAGCACATTGTTATCACAGGTCACAAAATGTGTTGTGAGAAAAAAACCCTAAACATCTAGCAGTAGTGTTTCATATTGGGCGTAAAGCACAGAAATAACACAGGGAAAATACTTACCTCTTATAAAGCAAAAATCTGTCCTTAGAAGCAGGGTATTGTCTTCTGAGTTCACAGTCCACCCATCTGGCTTTTTCAGGACGGTGGGTCCCAAGTGGCCTCTCCTACACAGACTACCTAAGCGCTGCTTTTATTATTAGTAAACAAGGAGATAACCGCCCCGAGTAAGACAACTTCTGGCCCAATACCAGAACTAAGAGTTCAAGGAATTCAATAAGACTTGGCATTACTTTCTCTGGGTAGAGTACTTTGCCAAACAATTTCCTGGGACATTTGGGTACTATGAAACAGTAAAAAGGTGGGTGTGTATGAGGTGGGGGTGGAGAGGTACAAGGAAGGTGGGGAAGAGGAACACCCTAACGGGCATACTCCCAGTAGGAGGCCGTTATGATATACAAAAAAGTGTTTTCAACAATATGCAATGTTATAATCTAATCTTACATTTGGAAAACCAATGCAATTAAGCATACAAAATGCAGAAAGTTAATGTTCTTATTTGGTGAAGACACATATGTATATTTTTGCACTTATTCTTGGTGAGTCTCATGGAGGGTATATTAGAATAGAGGAATTTTATGTTTATCAACAGGGGAAATGAGTTTTAAATGAGTCTGAAATCAGTTTTAAAGCTGAAAAATAAGGCTTTTCACAGTTTATTATATGTAACTATGATATGCATTGAAGACAGAACTAAATAAGGTTGACAAGAAATTCTTTTCCTTTTACAGTTCATGACGTACTGGACAGGTGGACAAACAGTAAAAAAATGTGAAGGCTGTAGCTGATGTGTGTGAAGATATTTATTTAAATCTATGAGAAAAATAGGGAGGAGACAGATGAATTGAACAGACGGAGTGACCAGCTAACTGCTCATTATCATAATAAATTCACAGATGCAGTGGAGATCTGAAGGCAGCAGAAAATACCAGCTGAGTAAGTGCCTGGGAAGAAAACACTTAGCACAGGGTACTCACATGTTTGGAATCCAATTTCATATCAAGGAGGTAGATAGGATTCCTTTCTTGCTCTAAAATAAAATGGTTCAAGCCTAGAATCTGAGGAAAGCAATAGATGAGAGAGCAGAAGAAACAAAGGTCCCTAGTATTTTGACCTGAACAAAAACTTACTAGTTAACAGTTCTAGGGGAAGGGTCCTTATTGGTTCAAGGAACAGTGCTCCTCTATTTTCTTATATTTTACACTGTTCTTTTCAGCTCAAACCTGCAGCTGCGAAACAAGACTGCAAAGAAGAGATGGAAAGAATGTTCCTTTCTATTACAGGCAACAACTCCCAAACCTTTTACCCTTTCAAAGCCGATGAATACTAAAAGATGACATGCTTTGAGAAGGAAAATTGGAGATCATTTATAAAAACTGGAGTGTAAAAAAAGGGGAAAGAGACTCCATCAAAGTGTTCTTCATTTTAATCAACTCACAAATTAAAGTCTCTTCCTAGGGGGAATTCCTAAAAGAAAAACAGAGAGCTTTGGGTAGTAGGGAATTTTTCTTCACCCAAAAGTTAAAGACAAAAAAGAAAACAAAACAAAAACCCAAAACACTTCTGTTGCAGGGAGGCCAAGCAATAATAGTCTTCACCACTTTGAACAGTAAAATGAAATTCAGTTTTCATCACAAAACAAATAAGACATAATTATAATGTGCTTAACAGAACAGTTTCAACTGAAAAGGAGAAGATTTAAACAGAATTATAGTTCTGTACTTTTTATTTTAAATCTTGAATCTTTACAACACTCAGGACTTTAGAAAGTAAACCAAATGGTCCCTGAATTCAGCTTTGACATATTTAATGCTCCAGAAGTACAGTTTCCTAGGAACACTGTTCCTTTAAATACTCTACCCAATATGATAAGGCTTCACCCTTCATACAGAGAACCTCTAGGCTCTCACCCACCCAGGCAATTCCAACCAAGTGGTTGGATGTTATCTTCCTGGTTTATTATAAGCTACCTGTTTCATTTCCTTTTTTTTTTTTTTTAAGATTTTATTTATTGATTTTTCAGAGAAAGAGCACATGCAGGGGGAGTGGCAGGCAAAGGGAGAAGGAGAAGCAGGCTCCCCGCTGAGCAGGGATCTAGCCATGAGGCTCGAACCCAGAACCCTGGGATCATGACCTGAGCCAAGGGCAGATACTTAACCAACTGAGCCTCTTAGGCATCCCTAATTTCCTTTGTTTTTAAGTGGAAAAAAAGGGAAACAAACTGAGGGTTTCAGAAAGGAGAGGGGTGGGGGGATGGGGTAGCTTTGTGATGGATATTAAGGAGGGCATGTGTTATGATGAGCACTGGGTGTTATACTGAACTAATGAATTGCTGAACACTGCATCAAAAGCTAATGATGGCTATATGGTGGCTAACTGAGCATAATGGAAAACAACCACACATTATTGGGGTACCTGGGTGGCTCAGTTGGTTAAGCATCTGCTTTCGGCTCAGATCATGATCTCGGGGTCCTGGGACAGAGCCCCGTGTCAGGTACCCTGCTCAGTGGGGAGTCTGCTTCTCCCTTTCCCTCCTCCCTCCACCCTGCTTGTGCTCCCTCTCTCTCAAATAGATACATAAACAAAATCTTTCAAAAAAAAAATAAATAAAACCACATTATCTTAAAACTGAGGAGTGGCCAGACTAATTAAACCACCTCAAAGATACTTGGTATTTACTAAAATCTGACAAATCTGTATTTCCAATAACTCTGGAAATTATTACTGTTCAAATACTCTCTTGTCAGGTAAGGCAGTCTAGGTCCCAGGGAGTAAGAATGTGCAGAATGATTTATTTTTCTCTTCTTTCTGCGTTAAATGCACCTACTTGTTTGTGTTAGTGCAAGTTACTTCTGTCAGAACAGAAATTCACTAGACCACCAAACAGAGGCATTATATGATTCTCTGTTTTCAATAACTTCATATGGAAAATGGGGCTAATACCTTCTTTATTTAACTCAAAAAAGATGTGGTGAAGACCAAATAAGTATTTCTTTACATACTCCACAAACAATAAAAGAATGTGAAAGCTCTTTTTGCTAATCATGTTACAAAGTCTTCAGTGAAATATTTATAAGCATACTATAGAGTCTATACTTATATTAAAAGACCAGATACAATAGAAAACTAATTGGAAGGAAACACACCAAAATGCTCCAAGTAATTACGTTAGGTGGAATTATGAGTAATTACTTTCTACTTTTTGTTTTAACTCTCCAATATTCAGTCACAGGGTTAGTTACTTTAAAGAAAAAATACTTTTTATTTCCTTATTTGACAGAGAGAGATGACAAGTAGGCAGAGAGGCAGGCAGAGAGAGAGAGAGAGAGAGGAGGAAGCAGGCTCCCTGCTGAGCAGAGAGCCCGATGCTGCTGTGCTTGATGCTGCTGCTGGATCCCAGAACCCTGGGATCATGACCTGAGCTGAAGGCAGAGGCTTTAACCCACTGAGCCACCCAGGCTCCCCGGGTTAGTAACTTTAAAGAAAGAGGAAAGTGCCGTCAAGAATTGTAGGCTTTTTAAACTTCAATTTTAATTTCACACACAATACATGAATACACTTTCTTTTTTAAAGTTTGGCTACACATAAAGCTAAAATTCTCTTTGACCGGATTCTTTCCACTCCCCTCTCCAGAAAATATGCCATTAGAGGAGTTAATAGCTTATTGCTGAAAGGAGCCTTAGAGAGAATTTCTAGCGATATATTCATTCTCTCTCTCTCAAATCAGAATTAGCCCTACAGGGCAAAGAAGAGTAAACATGTCTAGCAGGAAGAGCACGAGGGCAGTTTATGAACTTGGCATTTTATATTAAAAAATTCATTTAAATTCTGCATTCAATTTTATAGAATAGTGTTTAACACATGAATGTTTGAAACTAGAGGAGACCAGGGAAAAGCATCTTGTACTTTTATAAAATTAAACATTTCCTTATGAGTGCAATACCACATAGCAAAGATTAGGTTCACCTTCCTGGCAGATAACAGACACATTTTGATACTGAGAAGAAGAAGTATTGTGACTCTCTGGTCCTTCTCTACTATACAGCAATATAATGAGAAATTCTACTATTGGCTAGAAATGTATGGTTAACTCAATTTATACTCTGTTATTTTTCCAGATAAAATTACATGACAATACACTGCAATTATTACACAAAATCCCATTTAATTATGGAAAAATAGGCCATGACCATGTGTTTAATATGGCTTGGTGTTTCCCTAAAAGGTTTACTTCTGAAAATTACAATATATCTGAGGTTGATCAATGTATATTCTTAGGTCACTGGTAGAAAAAGTAACAAGATTTTTATAAATAAGTGATTTTACTTCTTGCTAATATATCTTGAGATATACTTCAAACAGAATATACTTAATCCATCTCTAACTCCACTGTCATCTCTTCCCCTTCAGACTCCAAAAAGAGGAAAAAGCTCATCATTACCGTGTTTTTCCACAGAAGCATCTACTCTGGAGGCATTTATTCTTATTACAAAGTCTCTCCAAATATCTGATTTGGTTCTGGGTGTTTAGTAACATTTGCGTATTTAAAAGACAAAATTGGTAACTTAAAATCAAGATGTGCCAATGTGAACAACGATGACATTCTATAGCAAGTTCACTCACAATTTTGGGGCGGGGGGAACAAAGCACCTCAAATTTTTGAGAAAGGATTATGTGCCATATGAACTACTGGCAGGCAATCTGAGGTGGCAGAAAGCACTCTGGGGTCAGGGAGTCTGGCCGTGAGTTCAGGCTAACGCCACTCAGTAACTGTCTTCTGGGATCCCTAACCTCCTCTGGCCCCAGTTCCTTTTTCTGCTAATGAAGGACAAAATGAATTCAAGTTTGTTCGTCACATCATGACAGAACACCATGAAATTAATACATTCAATTAAATTAATTAAAAACGATTTTACAAACTAGCAGAAAATAGGAATATATTAAAAATTCAATACGTACATACACAAACACAAAGTTCCCGAAGCACAGTATGTATTTCTGAAGTCTTCTGTTAGTATTCATTTGCTCTCTGGGAGTGCGTCATGGTTAAAGTGAAGGCTCTGAAACCAGACTGCCTGGATTCAAATCCCATCTTCTATTTTCAGCTACAGAAGCTGGGCAAGTTAATAGCTCTGAGCATGTTCTCTCATCTGTAAATGAGGATAATAATAGTACCTACTACAGAAGTTATTTGAAGAATTAAGCCATGTAAAGCAGGTTGTATGGTATCTACCACACAGTAAGGGCCCAATAACAATAATGATAACAGTAACAGTAGCAAGCACTTCTTGAGTGTTTACTAAGTAACAGCTACTATTCTAAGACTTTTACATGTATTATCCCATTTAATCTTCAACTACCATGGGGTAGATACTATCATTAGTTCTTATTTTATAGTGAGCTACCAACAGAGAAGATAAGTAATGTAACCAAGTTAACTGTGGTAGTCATCATAGCTCTTCACAAATATTTTTAGTTTTCTTTTCAGGAACCACAGTAAGATTACACCATGGAACTCAGAGGGTCAATCATAGTAGCAAGAGTCCAAAAGCGATTTTCCATGTTCCCCTCCTCCATTACAGTGACCGTGTTATATCACAATGGAGTTTATGTCAGTCTCCTTGCCTAACTGACCAAAAATAGCATACCTCCCTGTTAACCCACTTTGGAAAAGTAGCATGAGTGAGAAAAAAAGCCATTGAGATCCTACAGTGGTTTTGTTATCATAGCAATAAACAAGTCTATCTTGAAAGTAAATTTCAGATTTGGTGTCATCATAATTATCTACTTATTCGCAGCTAATGCTGAAAGTTTAAGATTTATATTATGGGAGAAAATAATACAATTCTATACATTTCTTTCTTTTTTATTTTGATGTGTGAACCAATGAAAGTTTACCATTATCTAGTTTAGTATCAGAATTTAAGAATTATTGGTCAAAATGTCTTCATAATCTTGGGCTAGGCAAAGACTTTTTAAAGAGGAAGCAAAAAGCACTAACCAGAAAAAAGAAAAACGATGAATTAAAGTTCACCAAAGTTAAGAACATCTGTTCATCAAAGACCATGTTAAAAGAGTAAAAAGTCTCAGAAACTTCAGACTGGGAGATAATATTTGTAACACATATGTCCCGTAAAGACTCAGATTCAGAATGTATAAAGAATGCCTACAAATGAATGACCCATTTTTTTTTCAAAAAGGGATAAAAATAAAGCAAGTGCTTCATAAAAGAGACTATCCAAATGATCAACAACCATAGAAAAATATATACTACAACATATTCACCAAAATGGCTAAAATAAAAGACTGACAATACACAGTGCTGGCAAGCATGAGAAGAAACTGAAATTCTCATATGTTGCTGGTGGGAATTTAAATGTGCCCAATCCCTCTGGAGAACTGTTTGTCAATAATTGCTAAAATAAACCTATCCTATGAACCAGGAACTGCATTCTTAGTAATATCCTAGAGAAATGAGTGCTGATGTTCACTGAAAGACTTGTAATAGGGATGTGCATAGCCCCATTATTAAAATGAGCCTCAAACTGGAACCAACGCATGTTTTCATCAACAGCGGCAAGGATACATTATGATATATTCTTACAATGAAATGAGTGAATGACTGCTACATGCAACATGGACGAACCTCACAGACAGAATGATGTCAGAAGAAGCCAGACACAGAGAGTAAATATTCCATGAATCCATTTAGGTGACATTTAAGTAAAGGTAAAGCTACTCTTTGGGGACAGAATCAGCATAGCAGTTATCTACGGTAGGGGGAGAAAGGGTACTGACTAGAGAGAGCCTCCTGAAGTGCTGGAAATATTTGTAGGTGTGTGTGTGTGTGTGTGTGTATGCACAAATTCATTGACTTATTCACTGAAGATTTGTGTACTTTCCTGTAAATACCACAGTTATAAAAGATTAAAAGTAAAAAAGGAAGCACTGGTTTAAATAAGAATTCTAGGACCAAAGGTTCCCACAAAGATCACCAGGTCCAACTAAACAATCAAGGCTCAGGTCTCAACCTGAATGTGTCTCTTGGGAATGTATGAGAAGCTCTGATTTTTCTTTATAAAGAACCCCCAAGCCTATTCCCAAGGAGCTTCTACCCTTGGGTTCTCATTCTACTCTTCTGGGGACAAACAGAACAAGTGTGCTCCCTCTTCCAAATCATATTCCCTCAGTTATCCTAAGACTAATCTGATGCCTGCTGAGATTCCTTTCAGCTCTAAAAATTCTGTAATTTTATATTTTTATTAGTCCACATTTCTTTCATTTGCTCTTTCTCTATATCTCTGTAGAACTTTACTCTTTCAACCAAAGTATTCTAAAGTTAAGCTTCAACCTGAGTAGATAACCAGGTATTAGATTTGTACTCAAAATGTGAATTTTAAATGATCACTATTTACAGTATATAGCTGGCCACATCTGTATGCTAATGAGAGCAGGAAGGAACATCTCTCAATACATTAGAATATAGAGTTCCTTATGAAAGATACTCAGCTCACTTGGATTTGAAGAATACTTACCATTAGATGTCTAGGCTGGGAAGATGAGAAGTGTATTTCGTAGACAAAGAATAAGTCAAGCCAATGGTGATTATTTTGGCCAGTACATACCTTATTTGGTATGTATGAATATATGGAAAACGCTGGTTATGCCTAAAGCGATGAATCAGAGTGTGTGTGCTTCATGAATAAACATAAAAGGATTTCTCTAACCTCAAAGAGCCAAGTGAAGCATTCATGGAATTGTGTATTTTAAGGCATTCAACAGTCTCTACAGAGTAAAGTTTAGGAGATAAACGTAAAACCAGAGTGAGATTTTTCTCATACTCAATGTATACTGTAGTAGCATTCTGTTTAGAAAGTTTGCCTGTATTATCATTTCGTACTGATTGTCCTTTTACACTGCTACATCCTCATATTCTTACCATTTTGTCCTTTGGTGAATGGACTAGAACAATAATCAAGACAGGCTCAAGATTATCTACAAAATCTGCAACATGAATTATGCAAAATGAAATGTATTCATTTCATGACGCTGGGGAAGTTTTGAGGCAGAATATAAAAGTAAGAACAAGAAGGAAAATCTACTAACAGTAATGCTTTATTGTAATCTGGGAGAGAAATTCTTGCATGGCTGTGCTTTTCAAGACTAAAGCTGCTCTGAAATTGGTGGTTTTAAGGAGGTAGCAGAGAAATATGGATAGATTAAAAGCCTGAAGTAAAGGTCATCTATCAGACTGAATTAGGGAAATCCTCAACATAAACTAAAGATTCTCATCAACAACAATGAACTGAAGGCTTGAGCTGCACACTGCTCAATGAGGTACTGATCTATAAAGGAGAAAACTCAATGTGCCAGGATTTCCGAGTTTAGCATTTGACATCAAACTCAAACTTTTCGGGGCGCCTGGGTGGCTCAGTGGGTTAAAGCCTCTGCCTTCAGCTCAGGTCATGGTCTTAGGGTCCTGGGATCGAGCCCCACATTGGGCTCTCTGCTCAGCGGGGAGCCTGCTTCCTTCTCTCTCTCTCTCTCTCTGCCTGCCTCTCTACCTGTAATCTCTATCAAATAAATAAATAAAATCTTTAAAAAACAAAACAAAACAAAACAAAAAAACCCTCAAATTTTTCTGAACTCCTCTGGAGCTGCCAAATTTTTATTCATCGAATGCTTGGCACTTAAACTCTATTATCAGGAATATTCCTTTAATGTGCTATAAGCAATTCACACTTAACAGCTATAAAACTGAATCCATCATCTTCTCCTCAAAATCTGTTCCATTCCCCATGTTCTCCATGTCGGCTGAGAGTATTCTACTCTGTCACTAAGGCAAAAAACATGGAGTCCTTTTTGGCATTTCTCCTGCTCTTACTGCCACAGTGAATTCCCTCACCAGGCCCAGTTGATTCTGTCCTTTCTTCCGTGTTCCTGTCACTACTGTCTCAGTTAAAGCCGTCAGTTTTCTTGGCCTCCAACAGCCTCCTGCCTGCCTGTCCCTCTTGACTCCAACCTGTTTCCACACAACTACCAGTGATCATTCTAGAAAAAAATCTAATCATGCATATCATTCCTTGTTTAAAGTCATTCAAGAGGCTACCCACTATCTTCAGGTATTTTTACTTTTTTTGTTTTAAAATTCTGTCTGAAAGCATTAAAGTTATGCTTGTTTGAGTCTTTAAGGTTCAAATGTTCTACAATAAGGACACATTATGATATCATTAGATATAAAGCAGTAACATTTGGACTGTAATCGGGAATGATCACCTTAAACCAGTTTTGGGATCAGAAAAAGAACATTTAAATGAAATAGAACATGGAAAGTTTATAGCGCTATTGGGTGGCTTAGTTAATTGAGAGTCTGACTCTTGATTTTGATTTTGGCTCAGGTCATGATCTCAGGGTTGTGAGATCAAGCCCGTCATCGGGATCTCCACTCAGCGGAGAATCGACTTGAGGATTCACTCCCTCTGCCCCCTCCCCGCTTGCACTCTCTTCCTCTCTCTCTAAAATAAAAATAAATAAATCTTTTCAAAAAAGTTTAAATTAAAACAATGTATTAAAAAATTATATTTTCCCGGGTGCCTGGGTGGCTCAGTGGGTTAAGCCGCTGCCTTCGGCTCAGGTCATGATCTCAGGGTCCTGGGATCGAGTCCCGCATCGGGCTCTCTGCTCAGCAGGGAGCCTGCTTCCTTCTCTCTCTCTCTGCCTGCCTCTCTGTCTACTTGTGATTTCTCTGTCAAATAAATAAATAAAATCTTAAAAAAAATTATATTTTCCCTACATTGAATTTACATCTTTAGTACCATCTCTTTATACTTGCATGAAATATCTTACAAATTTATCCTCTAGGTTGTAAGATGAATCTGGCTTGATAATGAATTGTTACACAGAGCTGGTAAATATTCAGTTAAAAAAAAAAAAAGCAGCCCTGAACTTCTCTTTAAGTAAATAAAAGAACAATAAACTATATCATTAGCTTGTATCCAGGAAATGAACGTAAGTATGAAAAGATAATAAAAATGGGTATCATAAGATTTAACGCTCTATATGCATCATTAGCCTTCTACCTATGATGGAATTTACTCTTAGTTTTTGAACTGGGAAGATTATTTTCCACAGTATCGTACTGAAACACATGGTTTACCTCATCAGATTAACAAACTATTCAGATAGAGTAATTTCTAGTCTCTCCCCTAACCCTCTTAATTACAGTATCTATGTTCTTTCCTGCAATACATTTCTGTTGTTATCAACTCCCAAATCTCTCGAGAGCAAATGCCATTCAGTATTACTATACATGCGTTACCAAGTAAGGTAGGGGGAGCTGTGAAACTGACTGAGATCCCATGATGCCAGTTTAATTTGAATCTGCCTTCCAGGCTCCCAAAACATGTCAGCACTATGGTAGTAAAGTAGGTTATAAGTTTTGAGTGATGTGATTTGCTTGAAAGATAAAGAGCAGAGTGTAGAGCAGACTATTATGGGTCATAGCAAAGTAAGTTCAGATCTGTAGCTACAATTTATTTTTTTTAATTTTTTTTATTTTTTAAAGATTTTATTTATTTATTTGACAGACAGAGATCACAAGTAGGCAAAGAGGCAGGCAGAGAGAGAGAGAGAGGGAAGCAGGCTCTCCGCCGAGCAGAAAGCCCGATGCGGGGCTCGATCTCAGGACCCTGAGATCATGACCTGAGCTGAAGGCAGAGGCCTTAACCCACTGAGCCACCCAGGCGCCCCTACAATTTATTTTTTATTATGCATATTTACTAAGTACTGAAACAATAAACATGAAGCCCAGCTAAGAGCTGAACACACCAGGTTACACACATGATTTTCCTACCTTCTAAGAGAGCCCAGTTCCAAAAAAGAAGTGTGTGTCGGCGGGGGGAAACTATTTAAATAATATTTTAAGTCCTTGGGAGGAAAAAAAGCTCTCACAATTATTACATTATACTCATAAAATGATGTACCGCTGAACTTAAATCCACTTAATCTATTAGAAAAACAGCATTTTGAATTTCAAATCTTTGAACTCAAGCCTCCTATTGGATGATGATAAACTGTTAACTAACAGGATAGTGTCCTTGATGTCAAAATGGTTGCTGTACCACTACTTTTTAATAACAAGGATGCAATTACACCGATGCATCCTTAGTCTTCCACCCAGCCCCGTGGAGCAGCAAGATTCATTTATAGGGTAGCACTCTAAGGCGGGACGCAAATAGAGATCAATTCCAATCCTGTGCACCAGGATTATTTTATTACATGACAGACATTACAAAAATTGAGTTGTAATTTCTAGATGATAAGGTTTTACTTACCTAAAAAATTAAGCTCTTTGCAGAAATGAATACAACTCTAGAAATAGTGACATAGACATAAAAAGGGAAGATTATAAACCTTACCAATGACAATGCTAAACAAATCAGAGAAGACACATAATTAGTAATGGCTGAAAGCTAGAAAGACATACTTGGCTCAGGTCTTTCTTGGTACCTGTACACTATCCTCAGTATCATGTATTGCTAGAGAATGATTTTAATTAAACGCCAGGGAGAAGAAATCCGCCAATTAGAATTTTGCAAGTAGTTTGTTTTGCTAGGAAATAAATGGCTAGCAGCCGACATTGTCTTTCTGGCAAAATAAAGCTCCTCTTTCCCCTTTTTTGAAATAAACATAAAAACCATTGTGTTTATTTAATACACTCCCTAAACTGGCAATTAGCTTGAAAAGACTGTTTTTACATATGGCAGAGTTCCCTGTACTTAAATTTCCCCACCCCCTCTATAACCATAGTGTACCATATTTGTATGTTGCTATAGTACTATAGAAAGAAATTCAATATTTCTCGATTATATTATTTCACTAGCTCTAGAGTCAATGATCTACATTTTAAAAATCTCAGGAAAAAGCCGGCAGTAACAACCAGAGGACTGTGAAATTCAGAAACGTATTTAGTCATACCCGAGAGCAGACATTTAAAAACTCCTATGAGCCCTAATTTCATCGATATGAAAATAGCTACGGATGTCTGGTAAATCTGCAAATATCAACAAATGGATGAAGCTCTAAAAATTTTTTCACCAAGAGGGAATTAACAATTTTGCTAAAGGTAGAATAATGATGATGTTGATGGTGATGTCAGAAACTTGCTTTTTCAAAAGCATTAAAAAATCCTCATTCTTGTTCTGTGCCCCTTCCCCACCATGCCCCTGAATCTGATTATATGCTCAATAAATACCTGGCATTTTTTTTTCAATTTATGGGATAAGCATGGTATCTAGACCTTAGAAATAAAGAATACCTCATTTACTATACATTAAGAAATATGATAAATCTCTAAAACCGTTCCTCCTGAAATGAAATACTTTTTTTTAAGATTTTATTTTTTTATTTGACAGACAGAGATCACAAGTAGGCAGAGAGGCAGGCAGAGAGAGAGGAAGGGAAGCAGGCTCCCCAGCGAGTTGAGAGCCCGATGCGGGGCTCGATCCCAGGACCCTGGGATCATGACCTGAGCCGAAGGCAGAGGCTTTAACCCACTGAGCCACCCAGGCACCCCTTGAAATGAAATTTATCTGGTCTAACATTGGTAGTAAACAGGCATTTTTAAAATGGGGTTTTTCAAGCTAGTGGCCTGAAAACTGCTTCAAATTGTTGGACTTATTTTCTACAAACATACAATGACACATCTCATTTTACTGAAGTTGGCTTAAAAATAATTAAAATTTTAATTAAAAACTAAGTCTAAGATGAAGAAAGCAATACATACTCTTAAGAAAATGTAGAATATTTTGTAATATCAAATCATAATAGCTCTGCATAGCTTATGAAACATATATGAAGATATTAATATTATGAAATGTGGTCATTTTTGTCTTGTGATTAAAAGCTATGTCATATACTTATTGTGGCAGCATTTCAACATACTTATATTAAAAAAGCAGCTAATAATCTTTACACAAACAATATTGTCAATTTCTGTAGTAAGCAAAGGCAACTAGACCACCTTTCCTTTTTAGTGCCCTAAGAATTAAAAGAAAAAAAAATGAAGCTCTAGAAAAGAAGACAAATTACTTAGCCAAGATTGCCACTGAGAATACTCTGCCTCTAGTTTTTAAGAGCTCCAATCTATGAAATGTGGACAGGTGTATTCCTCTTTGGGGGTTTAAATAAAATTTGCCCACAACTGACAGCTCAGCTTAGCACATAAACTATACATCACTGAGAAGACTGACTTATCATCAAAAATGGTCTCCAGGCATTACAATGATTACGTGGTGCCTTTCTCAGAGAGCAATTCTGAAGAAATAAAGGACTAAACCAGAGGAAACAATAACCCTTTCATGTTCCCAGGGTACAGGCACACATATGAAATGGTCCCTGACCTATAATTTACCTAAGGTGGCATGCTCTCTTTTCTCATTTACCATGTACTTACTAAACATATAACATGGGCATTTAGTTAAGATACTGGAACTACAACAGGGAGCAAAACAGTCTCTGTTGTCATGAAAGTTATGGTTTGAGGTGAAAGACATCAAGCAAATATATCAACAAACAAAATTTAAAATAAAAAAATTCTATGAAGATAACAGAACGCTATAGAATAACAGTGGGAGTTGTCATTTGGACAGGCACCACTCTAAAGAAGTGACTTGAATGTTAAATAGGTCTATTTCAAGCTGAATAGAGGTGAGAAAGAACTTGGTGCTTTGGAGGAAGTGAGAGAAGCCTAGAGTGGGCTGAAGAAAATGATCAGGAGAAGAGAGCAGTAAAGAGAGAGAGGCATGAACTAAATCCTGCAGAGATGTGGGGCTGTGTCAAAGGTTTAGGTTTTCTCCAAAGCTTAAGAACAGATCTTTGAAGAATGTTAAGGAAAGGCATGATATATTTATGCTTGTTAAGGATCATTCTAACTTCTGTGTGAAGAATGGACTGACCGGTAGAAAGAATGGGTATAGAAGGACCGGTTGGGAAGCTTACTGCAATAATCCACCACAACAAGATGGTGGCTTGCAATAGTATATCGGAGTGGAGACATAGCATAGAGGGTCAATTCAAGATCTATTTAGGAAGCAAAATTGACAGAATTTAGTAGTGGTCTGGATGGGTGTGTGTGTGTGTGTGTGTGTGTGTGTGTGTGTGTGTGTGTGCCCATGCATGTGCATGGTAATGAGGTTTTAAAAAATATTTTATTTATTTATTTGGGAGAGACAGAGATAGAGAGAGCATGAGGGGAGAGATGAGGGAGAAGCAAGCTCCCCACTGAGCAGGAAGCCTGATGTGGGGCCTGATGCCAGAACCCCAGGATCATGACCTGAGCCAAAGGCAGACACTTAACTGACTGAGCCACCCAGGTGCTCCAGTAATGAGAGGTCTTAAGAATCAAGATGTCCAATTAGGAATTCAGTAAATTTTTATGGAGATAAGATTTACAGATACCAGGAAGACTGCAGATGTAGAAATATGGAAAGAGCCAGGCACTTAAGACTGAATATGCTCACTGTAAGATGCCTTTGAGATAAATATCGAGTCGGAAGCTGAATACCAGACCCTAGAGCTCAGAAGTCTGGGCTGGTGATAGGAACTTAGGAATTTTCAGCACATATGGTGGTTGGTATTTTAAGTCAAGAATGTAAGAGATATCCTGGGGAGAGATGGTAGAGTAAGGAAAGAGGATTGAACCCTGAGGAATTCAATAATTAGAAGATGAACAGAGGAGTATGCAAAGGTGTCTGAGAAAGATGTGAACCCAGGCAGCTAGAAAACCAGGGATGAATGGTGTCAAAGAGTATCTGAAGAAAAAAAAATAAACCCAAATGTTGCCAAGAGATTAAATGAGAATGTGAAAGATGTCTGTTTTTTGGCAACAGGGAAGTTACAAGCGATCTGGCAAGACCCTTCCGATGTACTGGTAGTTGTAGATAAGCAAACCATCTATGTGGTTTGTATGGGGGAGGGGAGACTAAAAAAATAACATAGCCTTTAAAGTAATTTGAAGGAGGTTAAGTAAACTAAGTTAGAAAAAAATTATACAAATTGTAAGTGCATAGCTTGTGAAAAGTATGACTTTCACCTACCATGTAACCCCCCCATTCATTATCCCCATAAAAGCTAACTGGTGTGACTTCTAATACCATAAATTTGTTTTGCTTATTTTCAAACTTTATCCATACACTACATACTGTCTGGTTACTACATTTGTGTCTGACTTCTTTTGCTCAGTATTATGCTTGATGATCATCCCACGTTGTTACAGGAATTTATTCACCCTTTCTACTTGATGGATGTTAAGGCTATTAATAATGCTACTATGAATACTCTGGTACATTCTTGTCTTTTGGTGAATATATGTATAGATTTCTGCCACCCAGAACACCCAGAATAGCGATGTCAGATATATACATGTTCACTTGTAGAATATATAGCTAAACTGATTTCCAAAATAGTTTTAACGATTTACATACACATCTACCAGTAGCATGTAAGTTTCAGTTGTTTTACACCAAGGTACTTGATATTGCCAGTGTTCTAAAATTTTGCCATTTCTTAGGGTATGCAGTGGTATGTCACTATGGTCTTAATTTGAGTTTATTCAATGATAAATGATTATTGGATGCATGTTGGTTTTTGGAGAGTTTCTTTTGTGGAGCACCCATTCAAGTATTTTGTCCTTTTGGAAATTTGATTTTTTTTTTCCCCTTACCAATTTTTAGCAGTTTCACAAGTCCTTTATTGGATACATGGATTACAAAATATACTCTCACTCTTTGACTTTTTTGTTCACTCTTATAACGGTTATATCTTTTGATGAATATAAGTTCTTAATTTTAATAATTCAATTTAACAATCTCCTTCCTTTTTGGATCGTCACCTATTCCAAGATTGTTAAGATATTTTCAGTTTTTCCCTAAAGTTTTATCTTTAACATTTAGATCTAAGAACCAACTGGAATTCTTTTTTTTTTTTTTAAGATTTTATTTATTTATTTGACACAGAGAGAGATCACAAGTAGGCAGAGAGGCAGGCAGAGATACAGGGGGAAGCAGGCTCCCTGCTGAGCAGAGAGCCCGATGTGGGGCTCGATCCCAGGACCCTGGGATCATGACCTGAGCCTAAGACAGAGAGAGGCTTTAACCCACTGAGCCACCCAGGCACCCCTGGAATTGATTCTTGTTGTGAGGTAGGAATGAAGAGTCATTTTATTTTCTCCCCACACAATCTAGCACTATTTATTGAAAAATCCATTCTCTCCCTACTGTGCTGCAGTGCCTTTGCTGTCATAAAATCAAGCAATCACATGTATGTTAGACCCTTTCTGGACTCTTTATTCTGTTCCATAGATCCACTTGTCTATTCTCATGAGAATTATGATGCCAATTACTGTAGCTTTATAGCAAACCCTGTTACCTGGTAATGAAAGTCCTCCTTTCATTACCTTTGTTCTAACTTTGTTTTTAAAATCGTCTTGACTACTCTTAGTCCTTGTGGATTTTAATGTCCATGTCCATATGGACTTTATGTCCATGTGTATTTTAAAACCAATTTGTCACTCCTTTTCTCTACTCTGTATATAAGCCATCTGGCATTTTATTAGGGATTCTATTTAATCTATAGATCAATTTGGGAAAGAGTCAATCTTCACAATACGAGATTCCCAATCTGACTACAGATTATTAGCTCTTAATTTCTGTCAAAGTTTTCTGTCAAAAGGTCTTGCAAGGCTTGTTTGATTTTTTTTGGATTCTATGGTAAATGGTATTGTTTTTGTAAATTTCATTTTCTAACTTATCGTTGCTTGTATACAAATTAATTTTGTATTTTGACCTTGCATTGAGTAGTCTTGCTAAATTCATTTATTAATTCTAATAACTTGTAGATTCTTTTAGACTTTTTACATTCCCAAGTAATATGTGTAGGTTCATGAAAGACACTGGCCTGTAAATATTTTCTCTCAAAATGTGATGGTCGGGTTTTGACATCAAGGCTTTGCTGATTTCAGAAAACAAGTCGTATTCTACTGAAGAGTTTGGGTAAGATTGGGGTTATTTCTTCTTTAAACATTTATAAGAATTCACCAGTGGGGCGCCTGGGTGGCTCTGGTTGGTTAAGCATCTGCCTTCGTCTCAGGTCATGATCCCAGGGTTCTGGGATCAAGCCCATGTGCGGCTACCTGCTCAGCAGGAAGTCTGTTTCTCCTTCTCCCTCTGTCCCTCTCCCTATTCATACTTTCTCTAATACATAAATAAAATCTTAAAAAAAAGAAAAGAATTCACTAGTGAAGCCATCTAGGCATGCATGGCTTTCTTTGTAAATGAAATTTAAATAATGGAGTCAGTTTTTTTTTTTTTTAAGATTTTATTTATTTATTTGACAGAGAGAGACACAGTGAGAGGGAATACAAGCAGGGGGAGTGGGAGAGGGAGAAGCAGGCTTCCCGCTGAGCAGGGAGCCGGTATGGGGTTCGATCCCAAAACGCTGGGATCATGACCTGAGCCGAAGGCAGAGGCTTAACCCACTGAGCCACCCAGGTGCCCCTGGAGTCAGTGTCTTTAACAGGTAAAAGCAATATTCAGATATTCTGTTTCTCCATGTGCCAATTTTGGTGAAGTATGTTTAACCATTCCACCTGAAATTTAAAATTTGCTTGCATGGAATCGTTCATAGTATCTTACCATTTTAACATGTGTAGAATCTGCAGAGAAATGTCTTCTCTCCATTCCTAATATTGTGTTTTTTTTCTTTTCTAAAGAATTTATTCATTTGAGAGAGAGAGGGTGAGAGAGTGCAAGCAAGAGCACAAACAGGGGGAGCGGCAAAGGGAGGAGAAGCAGGCTCCCAGCTGAGCAGGGAGCCCCACAGCAGGGTTCAATCCCAGGACCCTGAGATCACGGCCTGAGCCAAAGGCAGATGTTTAATTGACTGAGACACCCAGGTGCTCCTCTGTTTTTCTTTTTTTTTTTTTAAAGATTTTATTTATTTACTTGACAGATAGAGATCACAAGTAGGCAGAGAGGCAGGAAGAGAAGAGAGAGGAGAAAGCAGGCTCCCCGCGGAGCAGAGAGCCGGATGCGGGGCTCGATCCCAGGACCCTGGGATCATGACCTGAGCCGAAGGCAGAGGCTTTAACCCACTGAGCCACCCAGGTGCCCCTCCTCTCTGTTTTTCTTGATCACTATTGCTAGAGGTCTAAGTACCTTCTTCACAGAATGAACTTTTGGCTTTGTTGATATTTTCTATTGCACATTTGTTTTCTATTTCATTAATTTCTACTTTTTATTTATTTATTTTTAAAGATTTTATTTATTTATGTGACAGACAGATCACAAGTAAGTAGAGAGGCAGGCAGAGAGAGAGAGAGGAGGAAGCAGAGTCCCCACTGAGCAAAGAGCCCAATGTGGGGCTCGATCCCAGGACCCTGGGATCACGACCTGAGCTGAAGGCAGAGGCTTTAACCCACTGAGCCACCCAAGCGCCCAATTTCTACTTTTTGTAATTTCTTTTTTTCTACTTACTTTAATTTGCTGTTCTTTTCCTAATTTCTTGAGATACATATTTAAATCACTGATTTTTGACTTTTTTCTTTTCTAATACATGCATTTATAGCTATAAATTTCCCATCCAATACAGCTTTAGCACATTCACATGTATTTTGATATACTCTATTTTCATCATTATTCTGCTGCAAATGTGTTCTAATTCCTTAGTGCTTTCTTTTTGATCCAATGGGTTATCTGGAAATGTATTTTGGGGGGAGTTTCCTACCTACTCTTTTATAAATCATTTCTTACTTAATTCTATTGTGGTTGGATAACATATTCTGGATTAAATTTGTTAAGACTGTCTCTATGGCCCATCATATGATTTATTTTGGTAAAGGATTTGTGTGAACTTGAAAAAACATTTTTGAAGCTGCATTACGAGATACATACAAACTCACAGTTCTTATGTTTTCCTCCCATCCAAGTACTAACCAGGCCCGACCCTAGTTCTTATGTTTTCCTGAGAGAATGACCCTTTTGGGTGTCTGGCTGGCTCAGTTGGTGGATTGTGGGATTCTTAATCTTGGGGTTGTGGGTTTGAGCCCCATGTTGGGTGTAGATTACTTAAAAAAAATCTTAAAAAAAAGAATGACCCTTTTAAATTATGAAATATTTTTCTTTTTTTTAAGGTTTTATTTATTTATTTGACAGACAGAGATCACAAGTAGGTAGAGAGGCAGGCAGAGAGAGAGAGAGGGAAGCAGGCTCCCTGCTGAGCAGAGAGCCTGATGTAGGGCTCGGTCCCAGGACCCTGAGATCATGACCTGAGCCAAAGGCAGAGGCTTAACCCACTGAGCCACCCAGGCTACCTGAAATATTCTTTATTTCTAGTTATTCTTCTTGTATTCAAGTCTATTGTGTATTGCTACTTATATTACATATTGCATTATATATAATTTTTGTTTAGTGTTTGTACGATATTTTCCATTCTTTTACTTCCAATCTTTCTCAGTCTTTACATTAATGGTTTATCCCTCATAAACAGTATGTAGTTTGATTAAAAACAAATCAATTTACTGTTTTCACTGGTTTTTAAATAAAATTTGGTTTCTACCTATTATGTTGTTATTTTTGTCTCATCTGTTATATATGACCATTTCTTTCCTTCTTTTGGATTAATCTGGTAATTTTTCATTCTGTTTTTCTCTTAGCTGTACATTCACTTACCGTTCTTTTATTGGTTATACAGGAGATTACAATATGAATCACCGACTAATAAAACATTAGGAATTCTACTGCTTCCCAGACAATGCCAGGACCTTATTATTTTCCATTTACACTGATCCTACCTTTTGTGTTACAATTATCATAATTTTAACTTTATATATATTTAAAATCCTAGTAGACATTATTATTATTGTTTTTATAAAGTTATTGTTAAGGTAGCTGTATCCATATGTTTATCCTTTCTGTTGCTCTTTATTTTTCCTGAACTTTCAAGTTCCATCTAGGATCATTTTTATTCGGCTTAAAAAATTACCTTCATGGTTTTGGGGGTTTTTTTGTTTGTTTTTTGTTTTTTTAGTGAGGGTCTGCACATAATAAGTTGTTTTCGTTAATTTTTCTGGTAATCTCTTTATGTCTCATGTACTCAGAACAACATTTTCATTGGGTATAGAATTTTAGATTGACAGTTATTTTCTTTAAGCACTTTAAAGATTGCATTCAATTATTCTTTTGACCTCCATTATTTCTGTTGAGAAGTCAGATGTGTCTTATCACTGTTCCTTTCAATATGAAGGGTCTTAATTCTCTGGCTACTTTCAGCAGTTTTACTACAAAGTGCCCAAGTTTGGTACTCCTCCTTGCATTTATTCTTTTTTTCCCCCTGCCCTGCATTTATTCTGCTTGGGGTTTATTGTACTTTTGAAATCCATGGGTTGATGTCTTTCTTCAGTTTTGGAAAATTCTCAGTCAAAAGTTTAGCCAAGGTACTTCATGGTATTGCTGCACTGATGTCCATTTTGTTTGGCCAAGCAGCCCGGGGGGTTGGAGGGCATGAAACTGACATTTGCCCCTCAGGAAAGCACATGCCTTAGCCAACAGCCTGCAGAGTCATACATAAATTTAAGTTCCTGATGTGATTTACCCAACAGCCCTTATGATAACAGTCTCCCCTATTGCCCAGGGCCTCCCCTTTGTGTGTTCCCCAGGTAAGATCCCCTTGGAGCTCACCAAATTCTGTTCTTTTGGTTTCAAATGACCAGTCAAGCCTTAGCCTGGGAACTTCAAAGCGCTTCAGCCATGGAACCTCATAAAGGCATATGCCCCAGGCCTGTCACTCTCTGTATCAGTACCCCTGCCTTGATCTTCCTGTGTGGTTCCTCAAGGCTTACCATGCACTTCCTCTATGACCTGTGAGAACTAAATTTTTCTATTTCAAGTCCCTTATGATCTTTTGTTGACCTGTGCTTCACCACTTGACACGCCAGAGCTCTACTTACCAAAGGTTAATTTAACAATTAGTCATAACACATTATCTTTTCAGACGAGATTGGGCGTGTTCAGGGTGGTATGGCCGTAGACACACATTATCTTTTCAAACATAACTTCTCCTAATTTTCTCTCTCCTTTTCTGGGACTCCAATAACAAGTGTATTAGACTTTTTCATCATATTTCTGAATATTCTCATATTGCTGCCACAACAAACTACCATAAAACTATTGGCTTAGAGTTATACAAATTTATTTTCTTATAGTCTGGATATTAGAAGTCTAAAAATTGTTCCAAAGGGCTGGATTCATCTGGAGGCTCTAGGGGATAATCCATTTCCTTGCTTTTTCCAGCTTCTAGGTGCCGCCTCCATTCCCTGGTTTGTGGCCCCTTTCTCTATCTTCAAAGCCAAGAATGCAGCATCTTCTCTTTTCTCTGACCTGTTTCTGTGTATCTTCTGTATATCTGATCCTTTTGCCTCTCACTTAAGACCCTTCTGATTACACAGGACACATCTGCATAATCCAGGATAATCTTACTCAAGATTCCTAATTTAGTCATATCTGCAAAGTTCTTTTTTGCTATGTAGGGTAACATATGCATAGGCTCTGGGATTAGGATATGGACATCTTTCAGGGGCCATTATTAAGCCTTCCACATTCTCTTATACTTTTTATTATATTTTCATACTTTTTCTTTTCATGCTTCAGTCTGATATTTTCTTTCTTTTTTAAAAAGATTTTATTTATTTATGGACAGAGAGAGAGGAGGAAGCAGGCTCCCTGCTGAGCAGAGAGCCGGATGCGGGGCTTGGTCCCAGGACCCTGAGATCATGACCTGAGCCGAAGGCAGAGGCTTAACCCACTGAGCCACCCAGACACCCATTAGTCTGATATTTTTCTAAGGCTCTATCTTCCAATTCACCTCTTCAGTTTTGTTAAATCCTATTAAAGGTTTTTGTTTCAGTCATTATATTTTTTGGTTTCTAGAACTTCCAAATCATTTTTAAAAATAAATTCTAATTCTCTAGTGACATTTTCCATTTTAGCATATATTTCTTTAAACATATTAGTCACTGTCTGTGTCTGAGAACTCCAATATCTGTATTACTTCATCTGTTCCTATTGTCTGCATTTTCTCTCAGTCCTATTATTTTCATCTCCCTGGTAATTTTTGCTAACAAGGTAGATGAAAAATTGTAGAAGATTTTGATGATATTACTTCCTTCACAGAGAAATCACCCTCTCCTCTTGAATGCAGCAACAGGACAGGTCATCTTATTTATTTATTTTTAAATATTTTATTTATTTGACAGGAAGAGAGAGAGCGAGAGAGAGAGAACACAAGCAGGGGAAACAGCAGGCAGAGGGAGAGGTAGAAGCAGGCTTCCCACTGAGCAGGGAGCCCGATGTGGCACAAGATCTTAGGACCATGACCTGAGCCGAAGGCAGATGCTTAACCAACTGAGCCACCCACGTGCCCCCAGATCATCTTATTTTAATCAGAAACTGAGCTGATTTGAGGTTAGGTGTCGATTTTCAGAAGGCGCTGTTTCTAACTGTAGTTTGCCTCCACTTTAAAGTCCTTTAAAAGGGAATCCTATTTGACAGTCTGGGATGTTTATAGGTCCTTCCTCCTTGGAGGGACCAAAATTTTAACTTTTGCTTCTTAACATCATGAGAGAGACAAAAATTTCACTCTGTTTTTCAGGGGTTTTCTGTTTAGCTTCTTAGCCTTTGACTCTGTGTAGCAAATACCCTAAGGGAAAAATAAATTTAAAAAATCGTTTCTTGGCGCCTAACCTCTTCTCCGAGGATTTTGGCTCCTCGGTCCTGGCCACCTGGGGATCTCTAAATTCCAATTTTTGTGTACCAGCCCTAAACTGGCTCCTCTGCTTCTAGCAGAAATCCTGTTAGATTTCATAATTTCTTCTCTTGTACCATGAATTAAGCAAATTTCTAGAAGGGAAAAGAGAAGGATAGAGAATAAGCCTACTTTTTTGAAGTTGCCTGGACTCCATAATTTTGGTTTCTTAAGTCTTGACTACCCCAGTAGGTCTCTGATGCCACCATTCTTTCCTTTTCTTTTTTTGGTATGATATCTGCCTTTTCGTGTTGTTCGCAGCAAAAGCATTAGTCTGCAGCAACCCAGTCCTTCACAGCCCGAAGTGGAAGTCATAGCAAGATTCTCAGTCAAAATTCTACTGCTTATTAGCTGTGTGACTTTGGCAAATTACTTAACCAACATTTTTAAACATTCTGAGTTTCAACTTTCTTTTATGTAAAATGAATACTATCTTATAAAGTTATAAGGATGTGAAGATTAAAAGAAAGACGTTTGTAAAACATCTAGTAACAAAAACACTTAATGAGGGCTTGCTATGTGACAGGCACTTTATGTGGATTTAATAATTAATGGAGATATGGTTATTCTCTCCCATTTCCTTTCCAAGGTCACATAGTAGTAGGTGATGGAGCCAAGATTTGACTCCAGAGTACTTTCCCTACTAACTACTCAACACTACTTCTAATAATACTGCTTTTGTATCATGTCTGATACCAGTCAAATGCTCAATAAATGTCAGTTATTATACAGGAAATACAAATGCTTCAGAAATATACACTAATCACATCAGTTTTCCTCTCCTATTTATTTTTTCCTTTTCATTTTTGAAAAAACATTCTTAAAACATCTATGTATTTTAAAAGAAATTTTTATGAAAAATGTCTAATAGCCTACTGAATGGGGAGGTCATAATTTGCTTAACCATTACTTTATTGTTGGATATTTAGAAGGTTTCCATTTTTTTAGACAGTATAGATATCAGTACTATTAACACTTTGTGCTTTTAACTACTTTCTTCATTTGAAGTATTTTCTCAGAATAAAATCCTATCAGTCAATTACTGGCTCAAGACTGTGAGTACTTTATTATTGCTGATATAACAGGTATATTGTTATGTTGTTCCCCCAAAGAGTTGTAGTACTTGTGATACCATCAGCAACAAAAATGAAAGGTTTGTGTCAGAAGAATAGGAATTAAAGCTATGGAGTACAGGAATGAAAGAAATGTGGAGATGGGAAAGAGGAGAAAGAGAGACATTCTGAGGCTAAGAAAGAAAAAAGTCGAGTATCTGGATACTAATTCTTGCAAAGGAGGGGCATTTAGCTGCACTTGAAGGAGTAGGAATGGAAAGAGAACTGGGCTGTGTTGAAAATTCAAAAGCTTCAATACAAATACATATACATGTATATTATAATCTTTTATGAATAATGTTTCTATGGTAAGTTTTCGAAAGATGTGTTTTTCCCACCCTCATCAATGCAATGTTGGATACAGAGAAATATTACTTAGGTATAATTTACAGATAGATTATTTAACTTAATCTTCAGTATCACTTATTCTAACCTAACATTCTAACATTTAGTAATCTGGTGTGTGGATCTCTATTATTGTTGTTTGTTAAGATACATAGAGAAATGATCTCTCATATAACATATTAAATTGTAAAAATTTATACATATAAATTACAAAATAACCATACATTATTGTTTTCTTTTAGTTCAGTTAATTTAGTAAAATGTACTGGGAAGGAGGCCTACGTTCTAGCATCCCCAGTGTCATCTGCTTGGTGCCTAATTTTGGGCCTTAACTGCCTTACCTATATATTGGGATTATATTTTATATGACTAAAAACCAGTATTGGAACATGGCATCTCTTGTTTAATATTCCTAATCTTAAATATGCTTAGTGAGCATACTATACTTGAATGAAAGTGAAAGCATCTCTTCTTTTGTTAATGCCCACCATGATTTGAATATCTTTTTTTATTTGAATCTCTTATTAACCTTGTTACCAGGAGAGATTTGAAGTTATTATTTTTTTTTTTTTTGGTCAGAGAGAGAGGGAGAGAGAGCGAGCACAGGCAGACAGAATGGCAGGCAGAGGCAGAGGGAGAAGCAGGCTCCTGCTGAGCAAGGAGCCCGATGCGGGACTTGATCCCAGGACACCGGGATCATGACCTGAGCCGAAGGCAGCTGCTTAACCAACTGAGCCACCCAGGCGTCCCTGAAGTTATTATTTTAAAAGCTACTTTGTGGGACAATCTTAGGGCCATTTGTCTGTTCCTACCATCAGATGAATCTCAATGTATATACTCAAAGGCAGTTGCTTTTCTACCACCGCTTTCCTTTTTCTCTCTTTCTCCTTTGCTCCCACTGTAAATTTTGGGACAGTATGTAACTGCACATTAGGGAGAAACAGAAAGAGCACTGAAAATGTGGGCAAAAAGAGAGACCTTCTTCTCTTTGTCTTTGCACTGTAGCCTCCCCAAGGAAAAAAATGTAAGCCCCTAGAAAATTTTAGTAGTGATACTGAAGGATCATAGAGTATGAGAATGATAACTTGCCTAAGAGGCATTTGAATCCTGTCTCTATCACTTAGTGGTTAAGAGATTTTGGGCAAGTGACCTTAAGCTCTCTAAGTCTCAATTTTTTCATATGTAAAATGAAGTTAGTGAATACCGACAACACCTAATTTTAGAATTAAGTTAGTCAAATAGTATTTGGAATTACAGCTAACTGGGTTTGAATGTGAGTATCATTTAGAAAATAAGGAGAGTGCCATTGAATAAAGTAGTTTTTAAGCTGATTCAAATTGGAGGCTGGTTTGATTGCTAGGGTCCTAAAAAATCCATTATCTTTTAAAGAATCCATTCTAGATGGGGGAGCAAATATAAAGGCTTTGAATCTTTCATGCTCCAATTGATGCCAATTCCAAGGTATAGAAAATGGTATATTAACAGCAGCAGCCTAAATGAAGAACAATTTTAAATCTATTCGATTAGCCAAAAACTTGCTGGTGAAATTATGGGGAAAACAATACACTTACATTGCTGGTTGCATCAAAAATTAGTACAACCTTTCAGAGAAATAATATAGTATTATATTGAGAACTATAAAATGTTCATACTCTTAGAACCAATAATCCCACTCATAAAACTTTACCCTAAGACATTAATTCAAATAAGGATAATAGCTGGCAAACAAAAGGTACTCACATATTTCTTCAAATGAATACCTTTATTTGCACTGACCTCTTCAGATGACTGCCCTTCGTTCCTTCTCATTTAAAAATTTTTCTATTTTCATCATTGCAGGATAGTTTTAGGATCAAATTCTTGTGTCTTTATCTAGTCTTTGTTCTCCAACCTTCTTCATTAACTTCATTGTTGATTGCTATCAGACCCCCTTACCTTTTGATACTTTCACCCTCTAAATTCAGTTTACCTTCACAAGCAAATCAAGTTACACCGCATCCTTGACCAAATCAAAAGTCTGACGTTTCCTTCAAAATCCTAGGATGCCTTTCTCAACACCTTTCTAGTCTAACCAACTGCTTACTGCCTGCTTCGTTAAGACAAAAGATAGCCAGAAACCTTCATACCCATCCTCACCTGATCCTCCCCATATCTCTAGTCTTGTACCTAGCCACTTATAGTTCCCTCTATTACTACCTCCTTGCTTCCATACTCTTGCTTTCTTCTAGTTCCATCCAAAATACAAATTCTTCAAGTCTAAGTATCTCCTTTTTTAAAGATATAATTCACGTACTTCTTTAGCGTACAATTTCAGTGTTTTTTAGTATGTTAGTATACAAGGTATTTTAGCATCAAGATTGTACAACCATCACCATTATCTAATTCCAGAACATTTTTGTTACCCCCAGAAGATTAGCAGTCACTCCCCATCTCCCATCTCTGGCAACCTCTAATATACTTTCCATCTCTATGGACATCTCATATAAATGGAATCATACATAATGTGGCTTTCTGTGTCTGGCTTCTTTCATTTGAGTGTAATATTTTTGAGGTTCATCCATACTATAGTATGTATCACTACTTCATTCTTTTTTATTGATGAATAATATTTCTTTGCATGGCTATACTACACTTTGTTTATTCATTCATCAACTGATGAACATTTGAATTTGTTTCTATTTTTTTACTTATAAGCAATGCTGTTATGAACACCTGCATAAGAGTTTTTGTGTGAAAAAATATATATTTAAGTTTATTTATTTGATGGAAAGAGAGTACAAGTAGGGGAAGCAGGAGGCAGAGGGAGAAGCAGGCTCCTCGCTGAGTGGGGAGCCCAATGTGGGGCTCGATCCCAGGACCCTGGGATCATGATCTGAGCAGAACGCAGATGCTTAACCACCTACCCAAGCATCCCTGTATTTTCAATCTCTTGGGTATGCAAACTATGAGTGGAAATGCAAGTAAGTACCTCTTGATATCCAAATCTATTTTTTCTGAGTTCAGATAGCTTGGGTTATCTTTCACAATGCAAACAACTCTATACTAACCTCTCCATCCCACCTTCACTCCAACACCTGAAGTCTTCTGAGTCTACACGTTAACTGCAACTTACTTCTTTCCAATTAAATTGAGGACAGGGATCAACTCTCACAGTTTTGATCATACAGTACTTTTTAAATATATGCTTACTGATACAATGACACCCTGAGATGCTCACAAATGTGAAAATGAGGACTCATTCATTCCTTCATTTGGCAGACATTTGAGTTGTACACTGGTCACTGTGCTTAATGTTGGGTACAAACAGTGCACAAAAGTTAATAAGTACCATCATACCCCCAATCCACTGAATACTCATGAATAGCATTGTTTCAGGTATTTCAGCAGACACGGGAATAAGATATGGTCTGCAGCCTTTTATGGCGGTACATAAGCTCTACATACAGAAATAACAACAATAAAAAGCAAACAGCCCCAGCAACTCTGGATGCTAAATGCCATAAGGCAAGTACAAAAGGCTCTGAAGAGTCAATGGTCAGAGCATATATGCTTGAAAGAGTGGAGTGAGAAGGATCCTTTTTGATCCTGAAGGATCAAAAAATACATCCTGAAGTTGAAGGTGGTAGGGCCTCCAAGATGATGGCATTTTGATAGATAGGGAGTCCTAGGAAAAGAGAACGTTTTTAAGGCAGAGGATAGCAAGAACAAAGATCGAAAGGCTGGGTATAGTACAGAATTTTTTTCAGAGACCAGTCCAGTTAGGAATGTGTAGATGGGTAATGAGTGAAGGCTCTTGAACGTTAGGCTTAGTATTTCAATAGGTTTAGAAGAAGCATTTGAAAGTCTTTCTATAACAATTCAAATTACTTTGGTGTACTCCTTAATCTTTTCTTGAAACTTTTCTATTATATATATTTTCTAAAGTGGTCATGGATATTAGAGCTCTCTCCTTCCAACAAGGGATAAAAAATAAAATCTTAATAGCCAAGCACGTTAATGGGAGAAGATATAATTTCAATAATCCTGGCACTGCATCTACATACTTTTGGGGACATCTAAGGCTTAAAACACACTTGTAGGCAAATCTTAATGGCCAAAAGAGCAGAAACAAGACTGGGAATAAAATAATTGCATTCATTAAGCTCCTACCACCAGGCATTGTGCCAGGTGATTTACTCAGAATATTTTCGATGGACCAAACAACCCTATTTAGGTTTATGGCAACTGAAGCTCAGAGAGGTTAAATAAATTGCTCAAGGTAACCAAGATAGTAAGCTCAGCTAGTAAAAGGTGGACATCAGTTTTGAAACCAGGCCTCACCGGTCCTCTATTTTCTCTACTGTTCACTTTTATTTGTTTTTACTATATAAAGGAGGCCAGAATGGTAAGTTTATGATGCATGCATCGATGAAAAGGACTAAATATTTGACAAGAGGGGATTTAATGGCCTAGAGAAAAATCAGGCTGAAATATTCAAAACTGGTTTTAGAATGGTTTAGAGATCAAGATAAAGAGAGATGAAGTTTAGGGCTGCTACTCAATCCCATATGAACAATGATTATATGATAGATCTTATTTCGGCATACCAAGGGAGCAAGAGTCTACTTTTCATATGGAGACTAAGAGAGTAAATTCCATGAGAAAAGCGTTATTTGTCTGTACTCACTGATACATCACAAATCCCTAGAACAGAGTCCATCTCACAGTAAGCATTCAATAAACTTCTGCTGACATAATGTAAAGTCATGTAAGGGGTTTCTCATTAGAATACTCTTAAAATAGAGATGGGGCACCTGGGTGGCTCAGTGGGCTAAGCCTCTGCTTTTGGCTCAGGTCATGATCTCAGGGTCCTGGGATGGAGTCCTGCATTGGGCTCTCTGCTTGGCAGGGAGCCTCTTCCGCCTCTCTCTCTGCCTGCCTCTCTGCCTACTTGTGATCTCTCTGTGTCAAATAAATAAATAAAATATTAAAAGAAAAAAAAAAAGAAATAGAGATAAAGATAGCAGAGTAGTAAGCTTAAAAATGAAGTTGTTAGGGTACTCTCTTTAACACTCAACCCCAGGGTAAAAAACAAACTAACAAAACAAACATACAAAAAAAGCAATAGTTGTAAAACATTAGCATGATTTTACAATGAAAGGTGGACAAGAGAAATTAAAAGACACTTTTGCACTTTATACAACACCTAGGACTCTGTGGATAATCAGATTCAATGAAATGGAATCCAGAGTTTTGACCTATTATTTTAATGTTTTAAACTTCTGTGAGCAATATATCCAGGGGCTGTTTTTGGAAAAGAAAATGGCTATCTAATCTGAGTACCCTAAAAGTACCAACAATTTCTTTCTTATAGATTGCAAGCAATGGAATGAAAAATGTCAAAATCATTAACTCAAAGAAGTAGCAGAGTACACTTCCATAAGTCTTTATTTTTCTAATTTTGATACTATGTTTCTATTAAAACATACCAAAAAAGCTGCAACAAAGAGCACAGAAGGAAAAAAAAAAGTCTTTGGAATATAGCAATCCTTCCTAAAGAGACACTTAAAGATTTAAGGAGAATAAAAGCAGGTTCCATAGACTTTCCCCTCTGTTTTTCACAAGCTTTTCTAATATTTCTTCTTTGATGGAACCAAAGAATAACTACCACTTATCACAAAACGTCTTCTTTCAGATATGTGCTGTATATATTACTTTCTTCAGAACAGACAGTTCTTCAAGCTGCTCAAGTCTTTCAGCTGCACAAATTTTTCTTTTTTTTTTTTTTAAACATTTTATTTATTTATTTGAGAGAGAGAGAGACAGTGAGAGAGAGCATGAGCGAGGAGAAGGTCAGAGGGAGAAGCAGACTCCCCGTGGAGCTGGGAGCCTGATGCGGGACTCGATCCCGGGACTCCAGGATCATGACCTGAGCCGAAGGCAGTCGCTTAACCAACTGAGCCACCCAGGCGCCCCTGCACAAATTTTTCTTATTTCTGTTATACTGCAATTCTTCCACGGAATATCATAAAGACCCAATAGAAAAAAACTCCTTTGATCTCCTGTTTCCTAAAGGCAGTACTATGTATCTCAATCAATATTTTAACTAAATTTTCTCTATCTTTTTCATTTAGTTCCACAATATTTGCTTATTTCAATAATTCCTAATACTATAATTTGTCAGGGTGATCATATCATATTTTCTTCTGTATTATATTAATATGAAAGACAGTGAGCATTTTCTTTCTAATCAATTAATTAATACTTGCTTGCAGCAGTCTACATGTCCTTAACCTTCAATTAATTATAACATAGACATTATCAGGTCTTGCTTTTTCAGTTATTGCAGAAATTTTGTAGTCTTTCAAAAGATAACTCACTGATTTTAGGGTCTTAGTTTTTTTTTTTTTTTTTTAATGTTACAGAAGGTTAAAACACATATTTTTTCCTTATTGTAATATTTGGTTTAAAACATTTTGTAATAAACTCTAAGTGAAATAACTTTTTAAAAGAACTAGAATTAGGGCACCTGGGTGGTTCAGTGGGTTAAGCCTCTGCCTTAGGTCAGGTCATGATCTCAGTGTCCTGGGATAGAGTACAGCATCGGGCTCTCTGATCAGCAGGGAGCCTGCTTCCTCCTCTCTCTCTGCCTGATTCTCTGTCTGCCTCTCTGCCTACTTGTAATCTCTCTCTGTCAAACAAATAAAATCTTTAAAAAATAAATAAATAAAAGAACTAGAATGAAAACAACTGCAAATTCTGAGGACAGAGTAGGTAACAAAACCCAAAGGAAAAAAAAAGGACTTATTCTTTTAAAAATCCTTTAAAGACATTACAGTTCACTTGGTATTCTAAAATCACTAAAGTTGAGATTTCATAGGCTCCAGATTGATTCCTTCAGTACACACACCCCACACCCACACACACAGTGATACTTGAAAAGAGAAGCCAAGAAATCTAAATTGTTGAGTATTTATTACTTTACATATCGTTTCTTAAAGCATTGAGAACATAGGAAAAATAAAAATTTCTGTTTTATTCACCTTTTGTCCTCTGTGAGCCAAATGTCCTGCATGCTTAAAATCTAGCTTAGTATCATGACACTTGCACCATGTTTTTAATCGGTGCTGAAATTAAATTACAAAGGGGAAAAATATACCAGCGCACAACTCTCACAAGTGCTACATGAAAGTTACCTGTAAGAATTTTTAAGGTTAGGGGAAGTTTTTTTCAGGTACAGGGCAAAAGCTGTAGCCTCAAATCAACAGGTCTAAGAATTTAAGACCCTAATCGTACCAGTTAAGGTAATACCAAGTATTTTAGTACTTCAGTACGACCTCCACTCTCATAAGGTGAAAATGCCTCAAAACACTGAGTCCTGGGGCGCCTGGGTGGCTCAGTGGGTTAAGCCGCTGCCTTCGGCTCAGGTCATGATCTCAGGGTCGCATCGGGCTCTCTGCTCAGCAGGGAGCCTGCTTCCTCCTCTCTCTCTGCCTACCTCTCTGCCTGCTTGTGATCTCTCTCTGTCAAATAAATAAATAAAATCTTTAAAAACAAACAAACAAACAAAAAAACAAAAAACACTGAGTCCTAGAAGAAACCACCTCCTTAAAAGAGCACCTACAGAGTTCCGGTGGCATGCCAAGACAGAACACACCACTATACCTCACTCAATCAAGGTTGGACTTGAGTAGGGGAGCAGAGGTAGAGAATCCATTAATTACACAATAAAGTACGTCTTGTAGAGCGGAGTAGTTTTAACGAGGGTCTTCGAATACTGTGATGAACGCATTAAACAACCGGGGGGAGGAAATTTTCCATCTTACACTTGGAAATAAAACTCAAAAATTCTGACTGGAGGCTGGGGATTAGCACAACTTTGTGGAATAACCTAGCTTTTCACATAAAACACAATCCTAAAACTTTAAGAGACCGTCTATGCAAATGGCACCAAGTAACACCTTTTCAAGCCTTCGCCGGCAATGAAAGTGGGTCGGACACCCCCAAACCATCACCCTACCCCCACAGGAAATGAGTTCTGTCTTCCCCCTCCCCTTGGACGGCCTTCCTCCCTTCCCCCAACCGGAAGTGAAGCGCCCCCATTCAGTCGGCCTCAAACCAAGACAAACCAGTAACAACAGCAAAAGAGAGATGATCCTCAAGGGGGTGAAGGGCACCTCCACTGTGGCCACCCCGAAGCTCGCCGTGCTTACTGACCTGCTGACGATAGGGGCAGGCAGGGGTCTGAGGCCTATAGAAAGTCCCTTGCACAGAGGACAATTCCCTGAGCCCCTCTCAATCGCCTTCACTCTTCTCACTCCGTCGCCTCACAGCATGGAAAAAAATTCATCCGCAGCACTTTATTTTGACATATTTTCTTTCCCTTTACCTAGTCACTTAACCATCTTCCCATAGGTAACTTTTCTTAGCGCAGTAACATTTAAAATTGTTCTGGTGGGGAGAAAAATGGATTATTATTCCCCACACCTTCAGAAAAACGAAGGGATTATTTTGTTCAAATGCGGCGAAGGACTACGTGATTACGCAAGGTAAATCTTTACTTTCGCGGAGGTTTCTGGGAGATGTAGTTTTTTAAATTGCTAAGGCCTGCAGAAAGGAATCGGTAATTGCTATATACTGGAATCCTTGGAAACACATGTTTTGTATTCGAGGGCAGGCTGACCAGGGGACTTCGGCACCAAAAGGGTCAATACTTTGTTGCCCTTTTCCTCTGGAACTTAATGGAACCAAAACTTCCCTTCACTTTGGCCCAAGGTCCTGCTCGTCCTGCCCTCTTCCTTTGGCCACGCCCCCGTCACCAGTCAGGTGTCCTCATAGGCTCATCCTCTGGAGGTAGGAACTCGAGAGGAGGGGCGTCACGGTGACTCCTCCCGCGGGGCCGAAGTGAGGCTGGTGAGAGGGGCCGACGGCCGAGGGCTCGTGCGCGCGCGCGTGCTCTCCCCTAGGGAGCGCGGCGGCGAGTGTGCGCGCGGAGGGGTGGCGCGCTGGGCTGGGAGGAGGCTGGCAGGCTGGTGGGCTGGGCGGGCGGCGGGCGGCCGGGAGCGCGCGGCAGACTCGGCGGCGGCGAGTAGTTAGTTACTTGTTAGTGTCAGTTGCTCGGTGGAAGCGGCCGCGGTCACCAGGAAGGGGACGGGACGGCCGGCGATGGTGGTCACCACAGCGGCATGTGCGCCTTTCAGGTAACGGGGGCAGGGCTCCCCGCGTCCCCTTGGTTCCCTTCTCCTCCGGCGCCGATTTATGGGACCACGGTCGTCCTGGGGTGAGGGCGCTGACCCCGGGGAATCCGGGCGGGGCGGCTCGGGGTCGAGTGGCACCGCCGCGGGGGCCCAGGCGGCCGGTGTGTCCCGCCTGGCGCGGGCTCTGCGGCCACCCCCGAGCCCCATCGCCCCCGGGGCTCGCCGCCGCCGCCCCCGCCCCCTACCGCGCTGGCGGCGGCGGCCCCGGTAGCTCGGCGCCCCCCAGAGGAGGGAAAGTTGGGACCTGGAGAAGAGGGACGCCGCCGGGCGCGGCTGGGAGGCTGCTGGGGAAAGTGAAGCCTGTAAAGAGCTGGATGCGGGGAGACTGGGGCAGGAAGGGCTTCTCTCTCTCTTTGCTAAGTCTACACGGTCATCCTAATCCAAACCCGGGCGGATCCGGCGCAGGCTCGCCGGCCGCGCCGGGACGAAACCCGGGGGCTCTTTGCCCACTCCCTTGGCCCTGCGGTTTGTGAGGCCCCTAACGTGCGGGTTTGCTGGGTTGTTTGGGAATTTTCAGTGGTTCGGTTGGTCAGTTTGTTTCTCCTTTGCCCTTTGACTCATCCGTTCTTGCTACTTTTCTTACCTCCCGCGTTGAGGACTAGCAGTCTGAACCCCCATCCCTCCGCCTCACTGTCTCTGCACCATCCGTCTGAGAATTTGATTTCGTTTTTCGACCTTTGACAGTGTTAAAGACTGCTGAGAGCAACAGGAAGGAGATTTCCCACCTTTAAATGGTACTTTTTCGCTATCCGTTCCCCCCCCCACCCCCCCAAGATCCAAGTTTAGGAATTTGAGAGCTGTGGAATGGAGTTATTAGAAGGCTGGCGTTGAGGGGATAGTGACGAGTTAAAAGAAAACTATGATTTCATCTTTATTGGCTTTGCTATAGAAAACCTAATACATTTTTCTTCTGCCTCTGTTAAATGTGATAAGATTAGGCGTTGAATTAAGTATTTGGAGACTTACATAAAAGGCTATTTTTAGGTCATTGGATGATGTATGTCAACAGCTTTTCACCTGAATCGTGTTTGCCACCAGGATTCTGTTTTGGGGCCTGTGTACTGATTTTTCGTTCAGCCACAGCGTCTTTTTATCCTGATAAATGAAATAATGTAGGAATGTGTGTAGTGGGGGAACCCATATTGCTCTCTATAGTGTGGAAGTGAAAAACGTGAATTATGCACAGGGGTAAAACTTTACATGAGAAGTCTTGGATAGTTGCTTCATGATGGCCTCTCCTGTAATCTCTGAGCTTTTCCAGATAGCTCAATTCATTGACTACCTTAATTACTTTCTGAAGTGCCTGTCATTTCTTCTCTTCCGTGACTCTTTTAGTAAGCTATAATGGCAGGTATGGTACATTTTTGTGGCTTCGAAGATGGGAGTTATAGCTTTGGCCCAGAGATTAATAGTTAACAATGGAAGCAGAATTCATACCATTCCTAGTGAGTTTTGGCTATGACCAACCCAAAAACTATGTGAAAAAACAAACATCTTTCCATAGCTGTCAGAGGGGGAAATATTTTATCATGTCTTTATTTTGGAGACTCTAACTTGATCATATTATGTGGGAAAAAAATGTCAAATTATTTTCTTTGAGGCTTTGTGATGTGTGGTCCTCCTTTCTATCCTTTATCTCCCTTTTAGGGGCTGATATTTATGTTTGGCTGGGTTCCAGGATGGGAAGAAAATATTTTGGCAAAAGGAAAAGATAAGATTGCTTTGAACTGTGATGGTATTATGAGTATTCCTTTTACCCAGTGATAGTACAGAGAAACTTCCTTGCTAATGTTTGTACCCCATTAACATTCTGTCAGAATTCATTTTTAAGAGTCTGCCCTGAGGCCCATAAAGAAATAATGCCACTTCATAACTGTTTCTGACAGTCACATTAAAAAATGTGTTCCTGGAATGCATTATATGTGTACTCATATAAACATTTATCTTTGTACATTTATGGTAATGTAAATATTTAAGTCTGAGAGCTTAAAAACTTTTATTTGCTTATTTGCATACATGTTTTGCAACATCTAACCGTGCCAACCGTATTTGCCAAATAAGCATCAGCCATAAATTCATGCTTTGGCACATTTCATATAATAACTCTTCTAAATTGCTCCATGGTGAAGCATCATGAGATTAGCATTTGCTTCATGAGAGAGATTTGTTGTTGTTTTTAACTGTAATGATGTGCTGTTTAAGTGGAACAGGTGCTGGGCTCTAGCTGTTTATGTTGAAACCTGCCAAATCATACTCTTTTGTTGGTTGGGTTGTTTAAGTAATTTAGGAACCAGACTGTGGCCCCTGGCATGCCAAGAGTGAGTTCAGGGTTCCATATCACTGCTGCAAATCCCTGTTTTACTGTAAGAGGCAGGTGTGTGTGATGAGCTTTGCTTTCTCCTTGCTGTTCTCTCTGGAATTCTGAGTCCTCACCACCACCACAGTCCTTTCATTACTAGAGCTCCTTGGAAAGTCTATAGGCACCTTCTTTCACTGATGTTTTGTTTTCCTTGTAGAACTAGAAATTCTAGGAACTTTCAGGCCAGGAATAGATAGTTCATATTTATTTGACAAATGTTTTGATTGTCTTTTAAGTGGTAGGCTTGGTAGGCCCTGAGTGTAATGTAGAATGGTGTTCCTTCTTGCAAGCAGTGTACAGTTGAGGAGGAGAAGATAGTTGATAACTGATAATTAACAATGTGCTGTGATCTATGACACAGGTGTAAGTAGATTCCTATGGGTAGAAGCACCACCTGTCTGAGAATTGGGGTGGGGTTGGTGGGAGTAGCTGACTCAGACTTGAGGTAGTTGGGGAGGGGGGAGTCCTGAAATACATCCTTGTGGGTTACCCGAGCTAATCTTCAAGAGTAGGACTTAACTACATGCAGAAAAAGGGAGAGGATGTTTTATTTTTACTTATTTATTTTGATAAAAGAACAGTTTATTTTGCTCCATAACCCATCTGGCCTCCCCCTTCCCTTAACCCTGTCACCTCAATATATGGGAAAGAACATTTTAGACTAGCTCTGTCCTATAAAAATATAATGTGAGCCACAAATATGTCATATACATGTGTGAATTTTCTAGTAGATGCAGTTAAAAAAAGTGAAATTCATTTTTTAAAGATTTTATTTATTTATTTGACAGAGGTCACAAGTAGGCAGAGAGGCAAGCAGAGACAGAGAGGGGGGAAGCAGGCTCCCCGATCCCAGGACCCCGGGATCATGACCTGAGCCAAAGGCAGAGGCTTAACCCACTGAGCCACCCAGGTGCCCCTGAAATTCATTTTAATAGCAGATTATTTAACCTGATATAGCTAAAATATTATCATTCAACATATAATCAATATTTTGAAAGTATTGAAATATTTGACATTCTCCTCTTCATACTAAGTCTTCAGAGTCTGGTATGTATTTTAAATTTACGAGACCAGTGCTCTAACCCCTGAGCTACGGAGCCTGTATTTTAAATTTAAAGCACATCTCAATTTAGACAAGTCACATTCAAGTAATCAGAAGCTACAGGTGGACAGCACAGTTTTCAAACAGGGACTAGTGAAGTGGCAAGAGGCCAAATCACTGAATGCCTTGTCAGCCAAGTTAAGGAGCTTTAACTTTATCCTGAAGGCTGTGAGGATTGAGTGGAGGAAAAATGCTGTGATGGAATCAGGTTTGTGTCTTAGACCTATCCTGTTGACAGTGAAGTGAATGCTGGATTAGAGAAGGGCAAAACTGGAAGCATGTCAGGTTAAGAAGCCATTCCTGGTGAGAAAGGATGAGGGATAAAAGGGGCAGGGTGGATGTATAAGAGATCGAGTATTATCAACAATACAGGGTAAATAATCAGGTTTTGGAGTTCAGTAAGGTTGAAAATTTAGGATGATTTCACATTTCTGTTGGGAGCTACTGTATGGGGCAAGTGAAGAGAAGTCAACCATCTGTGCCAGACAGACCAAAGATGAAAAAAGGAAACTATGAGAGATTTGTCTCAGAAGCTGAGGGAGGAGAGAGTATTTCAAGGACTAGGAGTGGTCAACACTGTATCCTGCCATGAAAAGGCCAAAGAAGATAAGGACTAAAGAAAATTTCTGAGAGTGGTGATTAAAATGTCATTTGTAACCTTTGCTAGTGCAGCTAGCTACATTGTAATGCATTTAGGGGGTTAATAGTGAACAACAGAAGCTTAGCTAATTCAGGGCTAATACAGTGTTTTCAACAGAGAACTGAAAAAAGATATTGAAGATTGTGACTGAATCAAAGAACTGTGGAGTCCAGGCTGGGTCAGGAACACGAAGCCTGGGAAGGATGATTCAGTTAGGAGAAAACGAAGGGCATGAAAGGCTAGATAGGTGTCACTGTGATGCTGAAGAGCTAGTGAGGAGGGAGCAATGATGTTAGCTTTTATTTACGGAGTACCTACTACATGCTAGACACTTTACCACCTTATTTCTAATTCTAACACTAACTCTACAACGTAAGTGTTATTAACCTTATAGTTTTTCCTTTGCCATTCTCCATCAGATGAAGAAACAGGATTAGAGAGGTTAACCAATGGTCCAGAGATATACATTATCAAGTGATGAAACCATGATCCAAAGCTTATTCTTTTTTTCTCCAAATCATATTCTTCTTTTAAAAAGAGTTTTCATTTTTTAAAAAAATTTTGTTTATTTGACAGAGAGATCACAAGTAGGCAGAGAGGCAGGCAGTGGGGGCGGGGGAGCAGGCTCCCCGCTGAGCAGAGTGCCCAATGTGGGGCTAGATCCCAGGACCCTGGGATCACGACCTGAGCTGAAGGCAGAGGCTTAATCCACTGAGCCATCCAGGCGCCCAAGAGTTTTCATTTTTTTAAGTAAACTCTAGGCCCAGTGTAGGGCTTGAAGTCACAACCTCAAGATCAAGTGTCAAATGCTCCATCAACTGAGCCAGCCAGGTACCCCCAAATCATATTCTTAAGGAGATAAGACAGAAAATGTCATAGTGATGAGAAGTCTTTGAAAGACACTGGGATGTTTAATTTAGGATTTCAAAGGTGTGTCATTCATTTAACAAATGGTTTCTAGGTGTGCTGGTTGCAGTAGCAAACCAAACACAAAATCCTTGCCCTCATGAATCTTACATTCTAGAGAGAATAAGACAGACATTAAACAAAATAAATGAGAGTTCTTGTTATATTAGAAGGTGATAGATAAGTGCTGTAGAGAAAAATCAAGCAAGCAAGCGGGACCGGAATGCCACAGAGTCTGTGCACTTTTAAAGAGGGTGTCTGGGAAGGACTTGGTGAGAAGTGAGCAAAGACTTAAAAGAAGTAAGGGGCATACAAGGTAGAAGCAACGTTTTACATTGGTCCTGAAGCAGAGACATGCTTGGCCAGAGTACCTGCAGTGGACTGAACAGCAGAGAAGGTAGTAAGGTCAGAGAGATAACTGGGTCCAGATCTCCTAGAACCTGTAGGCCACATTGTAAGCACTTGGATGTTTACTTTGTGCACTGGAAACTATTACAGGGTTTTGAGCAAAGGAGTGACATGATTGGATTTATGCTTTAAAAAACTTCCTCTTAGGGCGCCTGGGTGGCTCAGTGGGTTAAAGCCTCTGCCTTCAGCTCAGGTCGTGATCCCAGGGTCCTGGGATCAAGCCCCACATCGGGTTCTCTGCTCGACACGGAGCCTGCTTCCTCCTCTCTCTGCCTGCTTCTCTGCCTACTTGTGATCTGTCAAGTAAATAAATAAAATAAAAAAACAAAAACAAAAACAAAACTTCACTCTGAGCCATTGAGTTGACAGTAGTCTAAGGAGGCACAGAGTAAAATCAAGAAGACCTGTTAGGAGACTCTCCTAAAAAATTCAGTTGAGAGATAGTCTTGGATCAGGGAATTGAGAAGTAATTGGATCTGTTAGATTTACAAAAGAGATGCACAGATAGTACTGAGAGTTTTCTTATACTATGTTTCTTAATCTTCCCATTATTGACATTTTGTAATAGACAATCCTTTGTGGTGGGGGTTTGCCCTGTACAGTAGGATGTTATCCAGCATCCCTGTCCTTTATCCACTAGATGCAAGTACCATATTGCAGTTCTAACAAACAAAAATGTTTCCAGACATTGCCCAATGTCCCTTATGGGGCAAAACTGCTCCTAATAAGAACCACTACCATATATCCTTCACTCTGTTTCCCCTATGTTAACATCTTATATAACATTTTTCAAGCTAAGAAATTAATATTTGTACAATACTTAAGTGGAACTCCTGGTTTTATTTGTATTTTACCAGTTTTTCCACACTGTCTTTTCTCCATTCCATTATTTATACTAAGATATTACATTGCTTTTAGTTTTCAGGTCTCCTTTATCTCTTCTTGGTCTTTTCTTTTTTCTCCTTTATCTCTTCTTGGTCTTATCTCTTATGACCTTGATACTTTTAAAGAGTACTAGTTAGGTATTTTGTAGGATGTTCCTCAGTTTGGGTTTGTCTGATGTTTTCTCATTAGAATGGAGTCAGGGATTTTGGGGAGAAGAATACCATAGCAGTGAAGCACCCTTCTTATAGGAGATACTTATAAGAAATAAATGATACCAACATGACTTATCGCTGGTGATCACTCTGTTAAGGTGTTTTCTGGTAAATTTCTCCACTGGAAAGTTATTTTTCCCTTTCCCTACTCTCTTCAGTAGAAGCAGGTTGCTAAGTCCAGCCTACGCTCAAGCGGGGGAAGAATTAAACACCTACTTCCCGGAGGAGGAGAATCAATGAATTTTGACATATATTAAAACCTCTATAGTAATTGGTAAATATTGTGGGGGGGAGATACTTTGAGGCTTTGCTAGTATCCTGTTTCTGCTCACTAATTTTAGCATTCATCAGTAGATCATACTGATAATAATTATTGCTTTTGTGTTCTAAAAGTACCTCTTTATGTTGCTAATTTTTTCTGTATTTATTAATTGGAATTCTTTTGTAAGGAAGTCTTGTTCTTTCATGTCTGTTTTTCTGTCTATCTGCTTAATCATTTATATCAATGCCAGTTCATGGATATTTATTTTAATCTTAGGGTTATAGTTCAGTGCTAGCATTATTTATTTTATTGACCAAATTATCCAACTTTTGTCATTGGGATCTCTTTTAGGTTGACTCTGTCCTATGCCATACACCTTTTGTTTATGTGTATACATGTACATGTCTCTATTCTCTGGTACTAGTAGATGCTTTAGGCTCATTGTGTATTTTTCCTGCAATAGCCCTAGCCTCATTTTTTCAAGAAGCTGTGGCTCCTTTTATCAGAGAATGGTATTCTGAGGCCAAGCTCTGGATGCTAGGTGTGCTTGTTGCTACTTGATGTCACTGCTTCTGGGCACATTCAGTGGACAGAGAGGTAGGAAATATATGTATGTATACTAATCTATGTATCCACACATACCTGCGTTTATTTCTGTGTATAAAAGTAGGCCTGCATTTATACTTATGTGACTCCAGTTGGATGTGTTTGGATCCAACTATCTTTGCTCTAATAGATTGGATATAGAATGTGAAAAGAGAGTGGTCAAGGATGATTCTAAGGCTTGAGAATCAGAAGGATGGAGATGTGAAGACTATGGGCAGAGCAGATTTCTGGGAAGAGTTCAGGAATTCTATCCCAGACTGGCTGAGTGTTTGAGATGTCTAATAGATATGCTAATAGGATTATCAAGTCAGCAGCTGAACAAATGAATGTGGAGTTCAGAGGAGAGTGGTCCAGGTTGGATACATGCGAGTTGTCCATATAGATGAGATCGATGCCTGAAGAGTGAATGTTGATAGAGAAGAGGGTCAAGGACTGACCCCTGGAACATAACAGTCAGAGAGATGAGGACGAGCAGTTCTGCAGAATGTTAAGGATGGGGGTATAGTTACCGGGTGGGTTCCATATCCATCATTAATAAACACTTGTTATTTTCAAGACATTGAGCTGTTTTGGGGGTTAACCTTGCTTCCTTCCATAAACTTACAATCTAGGATGAGACAAATTACAGACTTAAAAAGAGTAGCAGTGGAAGGCAAGTCCTGGATAATAGTACAGATACGACATTCTGGAGAAGCTTGTCAGAGGACATGGATAAAAGAAGGGAACAGAAAGTGTGCCAGCTGCAGGTCGACATTAACACAAGCCTGTGTCAGTCAGGGAACTTGCCAGGGCTTCATGCCCACAACTAGTAATTATTGACAAGCAGAAGCTCCTCCATGTGTTGACCTTGGTTTCTTAGGTTGCTTCTGCTCTTAGTGCTCTGCCATTATAAAGTTTTGGGTTGGTAATTGTACCTATGGTCGTTGGCTGTCATTTAAGCCACTCAATGAACTGGTTAGGAGGGTTTCTGCTGCAACTTACTTTTTAACCTTTGCCATCTTTTCATAATCAGTGGGATTCAACTCAGGACTGCTTAAGATAAAGTGTTTCCATGTAAAATAAAGCAGCAGTGGGCTTCCCTTCTTCTGTGAACATGTTTATTTTTTGACTGCTTCTTAAATGATCTTTGACATTCCCATTTATCATTTGGTATTAAAGTCATACCCAAAATACATTTATAGAACTTTAAAGTAATTTAAACTTGTAACCTAGTAAACTGAGGTTTTAGTAAAATACTTTAATTTCATCTCCTTTGTACTAAAAATGGATAGGCTTTCATTGCCTGCTGAGAAGAGGTAGTACAGGTATCCTATGAGACAGATAAAGAGTACCTATAGAATAATTATTTCTCAGTCCCTCTTAAAGAATTATAAGGAAAATAAGGGATTTATCTGTTTTATAGGATAGGGGGCAGAGAATTGCAGGATTCCATTCTCAGTTATTCCACCAAACTGGTTGGCAAAGCTGTCATCCACTTATGGATATGGGTATGTTGTATTTATTTGTTGTGAGAAACTTGAGCATATGCTGAGTGGAAAGAGACTCTGTCACTTGTCTTGTTAGCAGGGTCCCTAGCACATAACAATACTCACAACGATTTTGGGTGAAGGAAGTACCTAAGATCCTTGAAGACATGAAGACATAAAGTAAGATGTGAAGAGTTAGCTTGGTCAAGAAAAGTTAGAATACTAAAACTTTAGTTGTCTAAGTCAGAATTAGGGCAAAGTAAAGTAAATCTGTATGGTAACATCCTCATTTTAGACTAAGCCAGACAAATACTACTACTGTAAAAATGTGATCACTGTTTTTCAGGTGGCCCATAATCCTACTCTCTAGTAGTAGAGTTCTTCTAGCTCAGGAGTCAAACTGCTTGAATTTGAATCCGGTGCAACTACATACCAGATGTTTGACCTTAAGTTTGTTTTTTGACTATTCTTCACTTTCCTCATTTGTAAAATGAATATTTCTACTTTATGAGGTTGTCAGGTGAAGTATGGATAGCAAACACATAAATGTTTCGATATAACTATTCACTTAATTTGAACCATTACTCTAAAAATGCTGAGATGCTAGTATCTTAAAGTTTTTCATTTTCTAGAAAATCATGTATGCTGCGTGATAATTAAGGGGGGGAAGCCCCATGCGAAAAAGAGAAAAAGACTAATGGGAAGTATACTAATATATTAACAGTGATGTGTCGGAACTAAGAATAATTGGTTTTCTACTTTTTGCTGTCTCCATATTTTTCCTCTTAATTTGTTTATCAGATTTTTGTTAAATATTTAACTATAAGCCAGAAATGGGCTTTCAAGAGCATATTGCTTTTTGAGCATTCAACATTGCGTTATGGATTAAGAACATAGATTCTAGACCTAGACTACATGGGACTGAATCTCATCTCTGCCACTTATTAGCTGTGTGATCTTGGGAAAGTTATTTTATTTCTCTATGCCTTAGGGTTCTCATCTGTGAAATGGGGATAATGATAGCACCTAAGTCAGAGGGTTTCTAATGATATAATATTTACAAAGTGCTCAAAATAATGCTTGGGGTATAGGAAATATCATGTATTTGCTGATAAATAAAGGATAGAAATATTACACTTAAAAATTAATGAAAGATTTTAGCTTTCCAGTAGATCTATAGGTTAATCCGCAGGTTTTCCTCTAACTCTCCTATCTCTACCTTCCTGAGCTTCTTTGGTTCCACTGATGGTGGAGAAGCAGGAAAACTATTTTTCTCATAAATTCTTGTATGACAGGAGCATTTTCATTGTTTAAAGTTAGGATCTAACCCCTCACCCTCCCATAATTTTCAAAGTAGATTCAGTTACTTTTGTTACTACAAGGGGAGATGCCATGGTACACCATTTCAATATTTTGTAATAGTCAATTGAATATTTCAAAGGCTGAGAAACTGTCTTCCTTCCAGGTGTGCAACAGTTTTTATAGATTTTATTTGGGTATGAAGTAGGAGTAATTGTGGGAGTTAGTGTGAAAGAAGATTTAAGGCATTGGAGAAGCAAGAAAAAAAAGTATTTTCCTAATGCCAGTTCTTTCCTTGACTTGAAAATTCTTTTAGCAATAATATCCCCAGACTATTTTTCAGCATTTACCTATTAAGGACTGGCTGTATTCACAATGTTAAACCTTACAACTAGATATTTCAGCTAGACTGACAGATCTTAATTCAGCTGTTTGTCCTGAAGTTAAAAGAGGTTATTGTTTTCCAAAATCAGTGAGGAAATTAGTATAAGAGTGATGAGATATCCAGAAGAGAATCCTGTGGTTTAATAACCTTTTTTCTTCTATGCAGTGTAAGAACAAGTTTACTTTGTTGCTTTTTAAAGATTTTATCTATTTATTTGTCAGAGAGCGAGAGTGAGAGAGAGCACACAAGCAAGGGGAGCAGCAGGCAGAAGGAGAAGCAGGCTCCCCACCAAGAGGACCCTGGGATCATGAACTGAGCCAAAGGCAGAGGCTTAACCCATGGAATCACCCAGGCATCCCTGCTTTGTTTCTTAATATACAAATGTAACTTGTGGAATGACAGCATCAAAGAATATACAAATTGCACCATCAGTAGCATAGAAGAACTTATAAATACAGTAGTTACTAATTTAGGGAACTGAACTTTTATTATTAACTTAGATTTTACTTCACATAAATATTTTTATTAAACATATGCAAATAAAATTTGAATTCTATTATAAATGCAACTTGTAGTTTTGTTGTCGGTTTTATATTCCAAAAGTCTAACAAAAAATCTTGTCGTTGAGAAAAGTTGTGTTTTGTATTCTTTTGTAAAAGGCAAATATAGGGCTTTGTAGCTGCATGAAAACCCTCTTACCCTTTATAGGACTGTGTGGTCTGCATTTTCATGGACTGGCATTCTGACTATGAGACTGAGTACTGTATGGAATGACTTTCTTCTAATTCTCTTTGTCCTTTTAGCTTCAAGTCTTTATTACCTATCAAACTATACATCTTTTTTTTATTTTTATTTTTTTAAATATTTTATTTATTTGACAGAGAGAGAGAGATCGCAAGTAGGCAGAGAGGCAGGCAGAGAGAGAAGGGGAAGCAGGCTCCCTGCTGAGTAGAGAGCCCGATTTGGGGCTCGATCCCAGGACCCTGAGATCAGGACCTGAACCAAAGGCAGCGGCTTAACCCACTGAGCCACCCAGGCTCCCTCTTGTAGCCACATTTTTAAGAGTACAAAGAAGCAAGTGAAATTAATTTTAATGATACATTTTATTTAGTATAACTAAAATACCATCGTAACATATACTCAGTATAATAAATTGAGATGGTTTACAGGTTTTTTTCTTGCTAAGTCTTCAAAATCTGTTGTGTATTTTCTACTTACAGCACATCTCAATGCAAACTGGCCACATTTTGAGTGCTCAGGAGACACATGCGACTAATATTAGCACAGTCCTGGAGCATATAATTTCTCCCATAAAATACAAAATAGCACTTTTCAAGTACTTTGGAGTGGGTTAGTATGAGAAGAAAACTATAAAGCCAAGTTGTACTGAGGATGATGAGCATTCATTCTGGTGTCTAATGAAATCTTAAAACTTTGCCTCAATATGACATATTCCTGTATTTATGGACCTTCATGTTACAGAATAATGTTAAATTTGTAGTCACATAAAGGTTTACTGTGCATACGTACCTGTGGCTATTCTCAGAATAGTCAAAAGATCAATTCCATATTCCAAGGATTTAGGATAACTAAGAGTTTGCAAGTACACTTCGTGGTTTAAGACCTGAGGACAAATGTATTCTTCCTGGTAGAGAGTGCTTTTATGAAGTAACAAGCCTGTATGCACATGTACATGTTACATATGCGTATACAAAATATATATATTATATACACACATGCACACACATTTATCATAATCCACATTGTCACTCTGAAGAAACAGTAGCAATTAAAATCAATCTTTTCTTTTTAAAATGAATTTGTGGCATGATAAGAAAGATGTGGCATGATCAGAATGATCCCTAAGGTTAGTGAATATATAATATACAATAGAAGAATAAAGAACAAGCTTTGCTTTTATTTATTTTTTTTTAAGATTTTATTTATTTATCTGACAGACAGAGATCACAAGTATGCAGAGAGGCAGGCGGAGAGAGAGGAGGAAGCAGGTTCTCCGTGGAGCAGAAAACCCGATGGGGGGCTCAATCCCAGGGCCCTGGGATCATGACCTGAGCCAAAGGCAGAGGCTTTAACCCACTGAGCCACCCAGGAGCCCCCAAGCTTTGCTTTTAATTTAGCTTGTGATCATGTGAAAAATTCCCTAGTATCTCTAAGCTTTATTTTGTTCTGTAGGATGGAGATAATCCTGCCTTTTTTTCTTAATATGATTTTGATTATCAGATGATTATCAAATCCCAAATTATAAAATTGGATGAATGGAGACTAAAGGGACATGTCTTATTCATCTTTATGTCCCCAGGACTTAGTATTGGGTTTGACAGACTGGCACCCAATAAATATTGTATTCAAAGTCTGAATATATGTAAAAGAACTTTCTAAACTGAGAGTGCTGCAAGTGGAAGTTATTTTGTTTATTTGGTTTGTACTGTTTCTTCTTCTTCAATTTCTTGACGGGAATATGAGAAGTGTAATAGTTAATATTTCCCCATAAACTCAGTAAATAGGACTGCATGTTGTGATTGTATTTTTACTTAACATTATTATTTTATTCACCAGATCTTGTCTATAAATATGTATATCTCTAAAATATAATTATCTTGTTTTAAAAGATGTCTAGCACTTAAATATTTTTTTAAAATAAAGATTTTATTTATTTGACAGCGAGACAGTGAGAGAGGGAACTTAAGGAGGGGGAGTGGGAGAGGGAGAGGGAGAGCAGGCTTCTGCAGAGCAGGGAGTCCAATGTGGGGCTTGATCCCAGGACCCTGGGATCTTGACCTGAGCCAAAGGCAGACACATAATGACTGAGCCACTCAGGTGTCCCCAGCACTTAAATTTATCTTGACCTGTTTAGCATAAAGAGTTAATAATTTTTTTTGTTGTTAATATGAGCTAGGACTGTTTTCACCGTAATCCATCTTTATTAGCTTAAAATCAGCCTGAAACACTAATACGTACTTATTGGATGTCAAAATTTAGAGGCAAACTAGCAATATTTTAATTACCACACTGTTGTCTGTTAATCAGAAAATACCCCTAGTAAGAATGGCTTTCTTGTTTATATAACGGTGGGAGAAACTCCATCTTTTTCCTCCAGAAAGGATCCAGCACTTCATAAATGCTTAGTGTGGAAGTAAAACAAAATTATAATGCAAGAACCAGTAATGTGCACCCAGAGCAGCATTTCAAAGTGATCCTCATCAAAACATGAGCTTTTTCTAGCACCAGCTATGAGTTTCTGTAACTACCCACTCACTGAGTCATCTGTAGCAATTGAAAATTTGGATATTTCCCATTTTTTAGGGCATATTTTTTGATAAAGTGGCTTCTCTTTATCTCATGAATGAAGTAAGCAGCCTCATGTAAAACAGCCTGCGCAGCGTGACAGTATGCCTCATTGTTTCCTGGGAATGCGGAACTTCAGGAAGCAGTTGGATGTTGTCTGTGTGCTAGGGCACCATTAACTAAATATTATACTTCAGGAGTAGTTATATTATATTCCCCCACTTCTGCCTTCCTCCAACACCTTTGGTATCTTTGGATATTTAGTGACAGAAAGATAAATCAAGCTTGATCCCCCCCCCCCATTTTTCTGCCCATGACAGTAAATGTTAAAATTGTTAAAATCAAGAAATATAGTACAAGGGTGCCTGGCTGGTTCAGTTGGAAGAGCGTGTGGCTATTCATCTCAGGATTGTGAGTTTGAGCCCTCCGTTGGGTGTAGAGATTACTTAAATAAAGTTATAAAAAAGTGTTATAAAAAAAGTTATAAAAAACATAGTACATATTAATGAAAGAGATCAGAGCAGTGACAGTGTAGACCATTTGGCCAAATGTAAACTGAGTGATGTACTGAATGAATGAAATGATGGGCCTCAATTAAAGGCAGAGAAGGGGTAACTTGGTTTTTTTTCTTTCCTTCTTTGCTCTTTCTCCCTGATGTCTAGGCTAGATAGGCATTTTTTAAAAAGTGATTCTATTACCCACCCCCCCCCCCCAAAAATCCTCTGCTTATTTCTATTCCATTCTGAGTTTCATTGTTTGCTGGTGTGCTTAGACACAAGGGAAAAGGATTGAAATCTTGTTCTTTTTCTTTAATTCTGTAGTTCATGTACTTGCATCTGCTCATTCTTAGCTTAGAAAATACTAATGATAATTGGTTAAAGAAGACGTTCATCTCATGAAAACTTACAGTAATCTAATTCTGAATAATTTTTATTATTAAGCCCTTAAATATTCCAACCCGTATCAGCAAAGGCTCCCTAGGAAAATAAAACTGGCACCTTTAATATGGACCAAATTATTGCTCATGCATTTTTGTTTTTTTCCTGTCAATATCTGATTGATGAAATTCAAATGACTAATAATCTTTGGAAAATAAAAAGGTATGTTTTATTTATTTATTTATTTTTAATTTATTTTGTTCCTGATTTAGGAATTTAGTTGAGCCACGAGCTACAATTTTTGTGTTGTTTTTTTTTTTTTTAAAGAAGCACAAGAAAAGGGACATGATTTTGCTTGTATAAATACTTTTCATACTCTTAACAATTATATTTTGACTCGTGCAGATTAACTCTTGCATGATGTTTCAGTTTCTGGTCCTTGGCTATCATTTCTGGGAACTATTAAGAGAGCAAGAATGCTGGGTATTTTTAAGGTTTAGTGCTGCTGTTGAAACACTGCTTGAATTGCCAGCAAATTGAACTTCTAGAGGAAAGGAAATGGTGTGTACAGCAAAACTTTTCTTTAGGGAAGAAAAAAAAGTTACTCATGTTTGTAAGATGATTATTTTGGAGGTAGTAGTGTGCAATTTGAGGATATTGTGAGCTGCTAATATGTAAAACAGTTACATATAACAATGAGTTATAATAAATGAGTTACAGGATGTGTATGAAAGCAGTGTTTTATAGTATCTATCCTAGTTCCAGTGACTTAGAATATATATTTTGAAAGTGTACGATTTCTTTGTTCTGACCTACTCGTTTTAGAAGTTAAATTTTCTAAGTTCATGGCATTTATTGTATAAGCATTTTTTGGGTCTAAGTGCCATGTCAGTTATTCTGACCGTTCAAGGAAGATAATTGTTTCTTGTAGTGTTTGGAATTAAGGACCATATTGTAAATATTGGATATTTATCTGATTTTAGAGATGGTTTCTTTAAAAATGTTCCTAATTAAGTTACAGATGAATAGTATCTCAAGAGAAATCACACAATATAGCAATAAATAGAAAAAGAAACCAAATTCCTTCTGCATCTCTTTCTCTCTGTTTACCTCCCGGGGGTAAATAAATAGTAACCACTGTAGTCAGCTTGGTATCTTTCCAGGTCTTTTCTTCTGTGTGTGTGTGTGTAGTTTTATTTTGTGTCTGTATTTTTTTTTAACATATTCCATGCATTGATCTGGATTCTGTCCTCTACCCAATATGGAATATAGCTTTTCATGTCAGTACATGTAGTTGTATCTCATTCTTTAACTGCTGCATAGTATTTCTTTGCCTACGGTTTTTAGTTTTAGTTTATTAAATTAAAAAAATTTAGAGCAGTGCTCTTGTGCTTGGATTGCACAAGCTTACCATTTTAAATCTGGGAATGGTAAGGATCATTTGGTTTCTTCAAGTTTTCTGAGTAGGCAGAACACATTAAATTTTTTATCAAAACTGTAAGAGGAAGTAAAAATTAGTTAGTTGGATTATTTCAACTTTTTAAAAATGCCTGGATTGTGTTGTACTGTTCTGGGCATATGATTTAATGCAGTTGAAACTGTGCTGTGGTTGTATCACTGAACCCCACTTGCAGTTGGGAAGAACCAAATGATGACAGTTTTTCTTCAGTGAGATAGGATGGATAAAAGCAGCTTATATTTAGGCTACATAGATCTTTGATGACTGTACCCAGAAAGAAAGACGATCCCTGAGCGTAGGTACCCTGTGTTTTCCTGTTCGTTGTTAGATTTCAGGCACCTCCCATTGTGCCTAGTGTGACGAAGAATGAATGAATGAATGGTACAGAGAGGTCCTTTATATGAAGCATGTCTTCTTTGGGCCATGAGTTGAAAATAACCTAGCAGTTAAGGCTTCAGAGATTGGCCTTCAATTGCATTGGTATTAACACATCTATAACACTGAGCACTTAAATTTTTGATAATTTATCCAGAAGCTTGAGTTGTTTTGCTGTCTTGTTGTCTTTACTTTCTTGTGTAAGTAGTGTTTCTTTCTTTCTCTCTCTCTCTTTTTTTCCAGGTGGAGTAACATCTAAGTTATTATCTTTGTTTCTTAGGAAACTTTGGTCAAACCATTCAAAATGAACAACTGAGATGAGTAGTTTTGGGGGTGTCTCTCCCAGTGGTTCCTATATTTATTGTTTCCATATTGAGGATGCTTGCTGTTTTCAGTTCAGTTAGGAGGCATTTTCTGAGTGCCTACTTTGTAATGGACCTGATGCTGAATGGTGGAGGTACAGAAATGAATGAACTGCCATCCTGACCCTCGCATCTCAGTGTCCAGAAAGAATAAGAGAGTGTCACCGGTACATGGCAAGTGCAATTATAGGTACTATTATATGTTGGACTGTAACTTTGAGCTTTGGCATTAATTTGGCCATTCTGAGATTGAGACCATTTGTTGGCTAGGAGTTTGAAGTATTTCTAATGCTTCATCATGCTTCATATTCTGGCATTATTACTTTTTGGAGAACTTACAGCTGAACAGCTTGTTTTTAGTATGTGTGTAGTGTTCTTCCCTCTCTCTTTCAATTTCTTGAAAGTGAGCTGCTCTGTTAGAGCAGAAGAGTGTGAACCATCTCTTGCCTCAGCTTTCACCTGCTGCTGAAAAAAACCTCTTCTCCCATAGTCGTTTCTTTTTTTATTTGTGGTTGGACCTTTATAAGTCTATATGGACCCATATTTCCATCCTACTGAATGTATTCTCTATGGTTGTAGGACTTCTTTTTTTTTTTTTTTTTTAAGATTTTTATTTATTTATTTGACAGAGAAAGAGATCACAAGTAGGCAGAGAGGCAGGTAGAGAGAGAGGGGGAAGCAGTCTCCCTGCTGAGCAGAGAGCCCGATTCGGGGCTTGATCCCAGAACTCTGAGATCATGACCCGAGCTGAAGGCAGAGGCCTTAACCCACTGAGCCACCTGGGCGCCCCTGGTTGTAGGACTTCTTACTTATCGATGTATTCCAGCCCTTAGAATAGTGCCTGGCATATAGCAGACTTGCTGTAAATACTGTTTAATGAATGATATCTGACAACTCTACCTAGAAGACTGAGTGAATCTTTAATGCACAGATCTTGTTTCAGAGCAAAGGGTTGTGTTCCTGTTCTTACTGTGAAGCTTTGTGAGTCCATGTAGCTTAGCAGGAGCACCTGACAACCTTGTAACTAGTATCATTTATTAGGGTTACTGAGAAGATTCCCACTGTAGTGCGTACCCAGGGATAAGGAGAGAGGCCTTAAATGAAGTCATCTTCTGGGCCTGTGAGGCTGGGATCCAAGGTCCCTGTGACATTAAACTAAGTCTTGTTGGAGAAGTAAATGCTCACAGTCCTAGGGAGCCTTTTGGGTGTATCCTGTGGAGGCAAAACTTCTTATCTTTTTGGTTCTGGCATCATAGGAAGAGTTCTTGGAATTCCCTGGGGCATCTATCCACTAGGTCAAGCCCCAGGAAAGCTGAGCGGCAGTTTATTGTTGTGTTTAAGAGCTGAGGATCTACAGCCAGACCGCCTCTTTGGAATCTTGGTATTGCCATTTCCCTTATGTGTGATCTGCAGCAAGTTACTTATTTTGTGTTTCAGATGCCCTGTCTGTAAAAATGGGAATAAAATAGTAACTAATTCATAATGTGGTTTGAGGATTAATATAGGCGAAGGGCTTAGAAACATACCTGGTACATAATATCAGTGCTCCGTAAATATTCATATTTCCTTAGTTGATACTGAAAAGCAGTTCATGCCTTTTTACTCATTTTTATTCGAATGTGCTTCCCTGAGAAGTGTGAGAAGGCACAGAGGTACAGCTGCTCTTCTGGGAGTTTCACATAGGCGGGTGTGGAGGTGTATGGAGGCCCATGGAGGTGTGGTAAGCATTAGATGGCACATAGCATCAGCTTGTAAGGCCCTCATCCATCACCACGTGGAAAACAGGTGGAGAACCTTTGATCTGGAGAGCTCTAATTATCTCCAAAGTAGGCCATGCTCAATTTGACAGTGTCATGATTTTTAATATTTGAAAGCTCCAGAATTGCTGCTATGGGATATAACCCTTTCTTCTTCAGCCTCTTTCCTGCTTTCTTATACTGTTGAGTGAATATGATGCTCCACTTCCCACATAGATACACAATAGCTGTGACTGCCAAAATTATTTATCTTACTTTCAGCATATAACTTGTTGACATGTTACTGGGTACTTGAAGTTTTCACTATTACCTGGGTTTGAATCCCAGTTTTGCCAAACTTCAGGGTTTTTTGTTAAATGTGTCCACCCAGTAGGATTGTTGTAAGGATTAATAAAAATAGAACACTTAATGCAGTACTGGGCATGCAGTAAATCTCAAACATTGGTTGTAAAGTTAATAGATTTTTCCTGATTAGCATGGTAGTCCTTATTGTTCCATATTTCAAATTGGCAATGAAATACAAATTTGCCCTAATCCTCATTGCTGCTCAGAACTGGAAGACTAAGTGAAATGTAGCAGCTCTCTGCTTGAAATGTGCTGTTAACCTTCCTTTTGCGGTCAGGGGCATGCAGGGGTCCTGAGAGTTGGCTTTTCTGGTCCTATATTCTAGTTCCTTTCTGCCGAAATGTTGTAGCCCAGATTTTCATTACAAACTCCTCTTGGTGGCTTCTGCAACAAAATTGCAGTAATGTGATTTGCATTCTGTCCTTGAATTGAGGCCAGAATTAGGAAGTACATTCAATGCTTTTGGTAGCAAAATTCTGTAATGGCCTATGAGATAATTATGTTGATAATAACATACAAATTTTTATGTATAACCTCCAGTTTACCACTCACCCTAGATTTGTTGCATTTCTTTTCCTTTAATTTGAAAAACATCCTTCAATGATAGGCAGTACCTTCTCTCCCTTTTACAATTGAGAAAACCGAGGCTCAGAAAGTTTAAATAATTTGCTGTGCAACTTAGGCACTGAACAGAGTGAGAGTTAATTCATTCCATGACTTTTTTCCTTTCAAAATTAGAAAGTTGAATCCCCAAATTAGGGTCAAAATTTTTCCTGGAGAAATTTACAAATGATTTGGCTACATTCAGATCTTAGGTAAAAGAAAGGAAATAGGTGGAAAGAAGGTATGGAGAGGTTGAATTGATAAATGTGGGCCAACTACAAAAGATAAGAAGCTGAGAATATTTCAAACACTTGTGGTATTGAACCAATTCATAGAAGGCAGTTGCCCTGTTGGAGGGCTTTTTTTTTTTTTTTTTTTTTGGTAGTGTCACATTTTAACTTGGAGATTCAAATTTCAACTTAAAAATATATCTGAAAGAGAGGGTAGAAGATGGTATTAGTGGAAAGGAAAATGTAGACGTAGAAATGTTATGCATATTTAACAGAAAAAAATGATCCAGATGAAGTGTTAAAAACCAAGAGCTAAGTGGGGGTTCAATGTAGATATGGTTCAGAGAAGTCTAATTGCAGATATTCTTTGGTTTAGGTAGAGAAGATTCAGATAAGCTTTCTGGAGTTGTTACCATAGTATTAAATTATATCTTCCCAGAAATGAGATCCTAGTGTGCAACTTACTTATTTGGAATTTGTTTAAGCAGGGTGCCTGGAGGTAAACACTGAATCTTTACTGCAACTGAGGAGGTATCTGGAATATACGTCGGGGTCTGCTGTGAATTTCATTAGCTGCATGTTAGCCCGTCGTATCTGTCACAGAGGCTATAGCGTTTACCTAAGAAGCTTGCCTTATTTAACATTTTTACTTGTTTAAGAGTATAAGAGGCTCAAATCTTGCATCTTAAATTTACCTATAAGCTGGCTGCATATACTGAAGACATACTAAATATACCTACTTGCTAGCATTTGCTTCCACAGTATAAACATGTTTTCCCTTCCTTCCCCATCAACCCACTTTTCTCAGACTTCCGGGTTGGTCAGGTTGGTCCTCATCTGCACAGTTGCCCTGGCACCAAAATGCTGAGGTCACTTTGGAATTCATCAACTCCAGTCTTTCCAAATCTGGTAGTTCTTCATTTGTAATGTATGGTTTGTCTGTTTCTCTTCATTGCTACTACTTCAATGTTTTTCCTTTTTCGCTGGAAAGGAAAAGATCATTGTTTCTTGGGTTTGTTTTGTTTTGTTTCCAAGTAATTTTTGAAAGACATTTTCCTGGATAGTGCCTTTTCTGTTTCGTTTATTTTAGTTATTTAACCAGTTTAGTTCAGGTGCCAGCGTGTCATTGGAGAGGTGGCTCCTGTTGGAACAGTAAGTTTCAGTTCTGCTAAAAGAGATCATTTGCATCAGTGAGGGTTGGGGAAGAGGAGTTGAAACATCAGCTGTTAACAGTAATAAAATCACTTTCCTTGTATGATTGTTGTTTTTTTTTTGTTTTTTTTTTTTATTTGACAGACAGAGATCACAAGTAGGCAGAGGCAGGCAGAGAGAGAGGGGGGAAGCAGGCTCCCCGCTGAGCAGAGAGCCCAATGTGGGGCTCCATCCCAGGATCCCGAGACCATGACCCGAGCTGAAGGCAGAGGCTTAAACCACAGAGGCTTAAACCACTGAGCCACCCAGGCGCCCTGAATGTTTTGAATTTGAACAACAAATTCATCTGTTTTGCCTTAAACAAAAGGCAAGATGTATTTGAAGACAACTATTTGCAACCCACGATGAGGGAATTCCTACCCTACAAAATTATTTCAGGAATGAGCTAATGTATATGTAAATGTATATTTACACCTGGGCAGTGAACATCCAGTTATCTGAGGGGATGACAAAGTGTATGATCTTTCACTATTTTAAAAGCATGGTTTTTTTTTTTTCTATAGGTAGAATGAATTTTATAATTTATTAATTTAAGGGAGCAAATGTCTTTGTAGAAAAGATTATCAGGAATGTAGCCAGGCCTTAATGGCAGTTTTCTTGTGGGGAATACTAAAATGGAGGAGGTAATTTCTGTTTGAGACTTACTCTGTGTTGAGAACACTGGAATGGTTCAGAAGCACATTAGGGGCGTTAGTAAATTTATATGTCTACATTCGTTTAGTTAACAAGTTGACTATATTTTGTTCAGATAGATCGTTTAAAGATCTTTGGTAAAAGATTCCCTGCCCGACATATTTCTATTGTGCAAACAACCTATACATATCTTTGCAGTGGAAGTACATTAATTACATTAATTAAATTAATTAAATTACATTAATGAGGCATTGAGTTTGCAGTTCAGTAGGAATCAAGCAGAGTGGTGCAGTGGAAAGCTCTTCCTGAAAATGTTCTAACATGATGGACGATTGATTAGCTGCGGGATGCAGGGAAAACCACTCCTCTCTTGGCTTTGGTTTCCACTCTGTAGATCAAGAGAGTTAGACTGAGGACCCTCCCCACTCTGAATTGCTGATTTTGTGGTGCCCCCCAAATCACTTCTGAGCTGTTTCCTTAGAGAAGGGGTATTTGTCCCATGGCCTTTTCTGTTCTCTCAAAACCAGCCTACATGTTCTGGAGTTTGGGAAATTTTTTTTTTTCCTCTGACTGAAGTTAAGTGACCTAAACAGATAATGAATTTTGACAGTAGTGTTGTTATTAGTTTCATGCTACCAACAGCATTTTAGCAACAGAGCAGGATTGTTTCCAAATTAGGAATCTATTAAAATTCAAATGTTGATGAAGAAGGGCTTTAAATACTTTGTTTACACAGAGTCATTCTTATGGTTATGTGGGATGCTCATTTTATAACAGCAGCAATAAATGAGGTAGTTAAGAGCCTGGACGCTGGAGTCTGTACCACCTGGATCCACACACATCTGGCTCTGCCACTTGCTCCTTTTGTGACCTTGGGCAAGTTATAATAATAGCACCTATCTAATAGGCTTGCTGAGGAATATATGCCTGGGCTGTGATCCCTTATATGTGCAGCTACGACTATGAATTTATTATTATTTTTTACATTCTAGGGATCAGGTCTTCCTCTGATACCTCCTTTAATCCTCATAACAATCCCGTGAAAGTAGGACCATCTTTGAGGATAGAGGTTAAATAACTTTCGTCACATATGAAGTAGGTGTTAGAGTCATGGTTCAAACTAGATCTTTCTGACTCATTCTAAAACCAGGTTCCTTCCTTATGTATATATAGTTGACCCTTGAACAAGACGGATTTGAACTGCACGGGTCCACTTATATGTTTTTTGTTTTTTTTCTCTATATAGTTTAGATAGTATATATATGTAAATATATTTTCTCTTTCTTGTGAATTTAACATTTTTTCTCTAGCTTACCTTACTGTAAGAATACACTGTGTAATACATACAACATACAAAATAATGGGTTAATTGACTTTGTTATTGGTAAGTCTTCTGTTTAACAGAAGGTTTTTAGTAAAGTTTTGGGGGAGTTAAGTTATACCTGGATTTTTGACTGCATGGGGGTGGGGATAGGTACCCCAACCCCTTCATTATTCTAAGGTCAATTGTATACTGCTCTAAGGCCAGGCCTTTGGAAATTCTAAATGTTGTTTATTATTCCCTGGGCAATGACTTCCAGAGGCTCTTGGTGTTGGAAGATCAAAGGCTCATCTAGCATTTGAATGCCTCCTATCACCAGGATAAAGTGATTTGACTTCTTCTCCTTTTTTATATCTGGGCCTTTCTGGCATCAGGGCTCTTGGTGAATTGTTTTCATACAATGTGATTTGATTTTTTTTTTTTTTTTTTGGTTCATCTCCTCTGCAGACTGACCCAGCATTGGTACCCAGTTCCCAGTTTCTCTGACATCAGCCTTGGGTTATAAAAGACTCCTTTTTTACTAGGTCTACCTCCTTAATGGAGGAGAGTGAAAATTGCAACACACGAAATTCTCCCTTTATTCACCAGATGTTTAACTGAACATCTGTGTATATGACATTTTAATCTGGGGTTTAGCTCTTGTATTTTTCACCTGAAAATTTAAAAATGGCTTTACAGTGAAACAACATCATTGGAACATCAATTTTTACTCATTTACAAAACTTTAGAGTACATTCATTTCAACTACCATAGCTACTTTTGTTTTTTCTTTTGAAAATTCTTTCGTGTAAATAATGGTACACAAATAGGTCTCTGTCATTACTCAACCTTCTTATGACATTATCATACTTAATGCTGAGTAATACGAATAAGGGTGGTGCCGGGTGTAAACATTTTGCATTTTGAGTTTCAGAAGGTTTTAGCTTCACTTGAGTTGCTGAGTCAACTCTGCTTTGTTCATTATTTCAGAAAAGTATCTTATACATGGGTTCCAATTAGTATAACTCTAAAAAGTTAATTGCATTTAACAAGTTCCAAGAAGTTCTGTAAGCATCCGTCCCCTTCATTTTATAGTTAGCTGAACAGTGAAGATAATGGTGAAGTAATTTTATCCATTTTATTTTGAAGAAGTCTTGGTTTTGGTAATTTTTGTCCATAAAGGGTCAAATAGTAAGTATTTTAGGTTTTGTGAGCCATATGATCTCTGTCACAGCTATTCGGCTCTGCCAGTGTAGACTACAAACCCATAGAAATGTACCTCTGTGGGCATGACTGTGTTTCAGTAAAACTTGATTTATGTAGACCGAGTTTGAGACTCTTGATGGTGAGGCTCCAGTGAAGAAGTGACCAGTGGTGGAGGTTCCAGTGAAGAAGACATTCATGTGATGAAAACAGCTGTTTAAGCTTCTGGCAAAATTGGCTTCTTAACAGAGGAGTCATAATAGTGTTTATATAAAAATAAAAGCAGTGGTTTGAAATATCAAGGAATACTAAGAACCACTCTCACAAGGAGTTCTCTTTTCAAAATGGCATGATTTTGCTCATAATGAATGCTTACAAGAGTCCCTCATGATGTATTATTAATTTAGAAGCTATTATTTGTTCAGATACATATGCATATTTTAATTTTCTTTATACATTTAAAAACGATAAATGGAAAATTCAGTACTGTTCAAGAAAGGAACTGCTACTCAGTACTTAAATAATTATTTGCCAGATCACATTTTGGGTTGAGTTTCTATTTTTAACTGATATGCTGCCTTAAGTTTGCCAAAACCTGATTGCATTTGGAAGGAAAGTAGCATTGTTGCTGTTTCCTCTGCATGATAACATCTAAAATAGGCAGCAGGCAACAGGGGGAGAGTGAAGGTAAAGGGCAAAAATATAATACTCTTTTGAAGCTTGTATTTTTTTTCCCTCTACAGAATTTCAATTCCGGTTAGACTATGCTTTCCTTCACTCTGATCCTTAGAATACCTTATTTATTTTCTACATTCCATATTTGTATTGAGGTGCGATTATGAACCATTTTGTTAGAATTTAACCTTCTGATTCAAGTTGATTAATGTTTTTATTTGCAGTCTATATTTTATAGTGTTTAATTCTGTTTCCCCTCAGTGAGTGCTTCTGTTTTAGAACAGGAATAACTGACATAAGGTGTACCAAGTGACTTAGAAAACATTTTAAAATAGTAACTTTACAGCTACATTTTAGAGCTTAAGAAATAGAAAAGAAAAGGTTAAATAGATTGGCCAAAGTTATTAATACCATGAGTATTTTATTTTAGGTCACATTTTTGTGCTCTTATTAAACCATTCATTTGGTAAAATCCCTCAACCTAGTGTTATGAAAACATGTATATGGGGTTGCAACAGATCTGGGATTTGTGACCATTTTGAGACTCTAACTGGATGATGTTTTGCTCAAAGCTTCCTTTATGTTTCTTTTACATTAATGGCATCAGGATGCCATGCAGCCCCCAATATGAATCCCTAGGAGGAAAATTTTGAATAGGGTTCTGAAAAGTGTGATTATCAGATTTTGATGTGTCTTTTAACACTTATCCCACTTAAAAAGACGAAGAGAGGGGTGCCTGGGTGGCTCAGTCATTAAGTGTCTGCCTTCGGCCCAGGGCTCAGATCATGATCCCAGGGTCCTGGAATGGAGCTCCAGCCCCACATTGGGCTACCTGCTCTGCGGGAAGCCTGCTTCTCCCTCTCTCATTCCCCCTGCTTGAGTTCCCTCTCTCGCTGTGTCTCTCTCTGTCAAATAAATAAATAAATAAATAAAATCTTACAAAAAAAAAAAAAAAGACCATGAGAATGTGGAATCAAATGTTGCAAATTTTAACTGACATTTCTTTTCAAGGAAGATATTTCCTATTATGATGTGGTTGTCCTTCTCTATTTAAAATAATGAAATAAAATGATTTCGTATTTCAACTTTTCAATCATTCATAAGCTGTTGTATGAATACATTTTCCAAATAGATACAATGAACATTTTAAGTGAAGTTCCTTTTCCTTTATTTTAAGAAAAGCATTATGACTATTCATAAAAATTCATTTTTGGGGGTCAGATTGAACCATTGAGCCCTATATGGAAAAACTTCCATTTATATTTAATCTTGGTTGGATTCCCTTTCAAGAAGTTAGTAGCCCCATTCTAAATGTACTTAAAACTGTTATGTTAATAGGAAGAATACTGAGGATTGTGAGACAACAAATCAAAATAGGAGGAAAACCCCCAGCTGTTTATCTCCCTAATGGAGTAGACTGAATACTGTCCTATAGAGAGAACACAGAACTGAGAACTAATGATTATTTTAGCACTGATAATGTGGCAGGCATTCACTTGTTTGGAAATTGCTAATACCCTCTCTTCTACCATAGAGAGGGGGAAATAAAGGGGGCCTAATTCAGACTTGGTGTGGGTTAGGAAGGAATGTGTTTCAGGGTCCAAGAGAGAGGATGTCAGGAGATTATTTCTAAGAGAAGGATGTGAGCTTAACATAGCCATGCAGACAAGGGAAGAGAGCTCTACAAAAAAAAAAAAAAAAGAAAAAAAAAAATGCATTGAGCTATAGCATGGACGTATGAGAGCATGTTAAACACTGGGTATCTCTAGGTATTCAGTAGAAACAGTTAATGAATGAGGAGGTGGAAAGTGGTGGTGTGAAGGATCGGATTGGGAAGGATTGTTGGGTTTTAAATATTAAATGCATTATTTACCAGGCTATAGAGTCAGAACTTTGTTCTAATGATGGCAGGGAGTCCCTGAAGGAAGCTTGGGTTGATATCCTCTTGATTTATTAGCTGTGTCTATTACCTTTCTTGCCCAATTAACATAAAAGAAAAAGAGGAAGATGGAGTCTAGTTTGAAACCTCTTTGAATTTTCTTATTATGTTAGGAATAATTTTTTTCCAATTGTATCCCAAAGTAGAGAAAATACAAAGGTTATCTTAAAGCTCTGAGATTAGGAGTTTAAAATTTTTGGTTTTGATTCTAATTTCTTTACTAATTTTGGCAAAGTATCTAATCTCTTTTAACCTCACTTCCAAGTCAGAGAAAATTAGGTTCTTGGACCTTTGTTTTTGCCCAGGCCCTTTTTATCAACGTGGGGTAGAGGATGGAGGTGGATGCACATGAAGGCAGGCAAGGATACTGACTGGCCTCAAAACAGCAATGGTGCCTAAATAGGTACTTTTGAAATTATTTTTTCTAGGTATTTTGGGAGAAAATACCAGGATGGTGGGGTGTTGTAATTGAATACGATGATTTCCTGGTGGTTGGATTTCAGGCACTCTGTAGCCTGTGTGAAAAATGAAGACCTTAGGAGCTCACGACTGAACTCAGGCCCCCTTTGTTCCATAAGGCAAATTAAGAAAATGATTACTTGCATCCATCTTATTCTCAGGATGAGCTGAATTTGTGATAGAAAAAGGTGAAATTTGTTGGCAATGTCAGGTGTAGCTCTTCTTTACTATTGCAACAAGCATTGCCTTATTCTGTATAGACCAATTATTACCTTGTGTTGAAGTGTTCTCTTTGCTTTCATTATCGCCCAACTGCAGTCCCACATTATCTTATCATGTTTATTAACCTTTAAACACAATTTTCATCATGTTATTTCCTTAATTTAAAAATCCACAGTACCATTTTGCTGTGGGTTTGGGTTTCATAGAACCTCTGGAATATTCTCTGTGAATGGGGAGAGGAATGCTTGGGATGTCCTGGAGATGTGTCTGACTTAGACAAATCCTATTATTAATTTGTATTGTCTAAATAGAAGTCTTCTTATTTGGCAAATATCTTTCACTCCAAAATGACTTAAGGAATAAGTTCCTCGTAGAAGATTATGTGATTGAAGGCACATAGTCTTGCGTTGGTGAATGTGGTGTTCCAGAGTTTCCAGCAAAACGCCTATTGATCTGCCATTTATAATAGGGGGATGCCTGTCTTTGAGGGACAAACAATTGTTACTTAATAATTGATTTTCTCTCATCTCTGACAGTTGGACTATATACGTGATAAGCAGGAAGAAGAAAAAAGGAAATTTGTCTTTAAAAATCAGTTACGGGGGCGCCTGGGTGGCTCAGTGGGTTAAAGCCTCTGCCTTCAGCTCAGGTCATGATCTCAGGGTCCTGGGATCGAGCCCCGCATCGGACTCTCTGCTCCGCAGGGAGCCTGCTTCCTCCTCTCTCTGCCTGCCTCTCTGCCTACTTGTGATCTCTGTCTGTCAAATAAATAAATAAAAATCTTAAAAAAAAAAAAAAAAAAGAACTCTCAGAAGGTCCACTAGATAATTTTGCTGCTTATTGGAAGGCCTTGCTATGGACACCCCCAAATCTTTGAGTTTCGATTTGAAATGCATGGTACTCAACCACTTTTTTTTTTTTTTTTTTTGAGAAAGTGTTATTGTGACCTTGGATTCTCACACTATTAAAGGTTGCTTTTTTCTTATTCCTTGTTACCTAACTGAACATGGTTATTAATTCATTGCCACTCTTACTTATCACCCACTGGAGAGGGTTGCCATGCTTTTAGGCAAGGCCCATTTAAGCAGCTTTATCTCTCTAAAGACAAATCAGTTAAAATTAAAGATCATCTCAGCTGAGCTAGAATTGTTTCTTACAGATCAGAGAAAGATGAGGAGAGGAAAAGCAAAATCCTAGAATGTACACATCCTACCTCAGCAAGCATGTTTGTGCTTGGGAATGGTACTTGTTGATGACCTCATTTTTATGAATGGTATGTGAATGAATCAATAGAATTCTCCTTGGTAGCAGAGATTGAGGGTCTTTTTGTAGTTTGACCCAGATTTTGTCTTTGGGAACGTTTAATAACATTTCAAATATATCTTGATTTATTTGCTTTCTAGTTGAGTTTTTGACATGTCTATTTTCTGGGTCCAGGGAGATTGGCAATAAGATTTTTAAAAGGATTTATTTATTTCAACAAATAAGTATGCAATGGTATTGGCATTCCAAAAACCACTAAGGCATAAAGTGTTATTGTTATAAATTCATACTGCACAGTAGATTTAAAAATGCTTTCAGAATGTCAGCAGAGGGAAAGATTTTGTTATTTTCCAGTAACTTTAAAATGCAACAAATGAGCCCTGTATACCTTAACTCTAATTAAACATGTTTTGTAATGTAAATAGGAGCTTAAAATAGCAAGATTTCTGGTGGCTGGATGGTTGAATTCCATACTCTATAAGAAGCAAGAATTTTTTTTTTTAATTAAAAAAAATTTTTTTTTCAAAATTTTATTTAAATTCTGGTTAGTTGCAATGTTGGTTTCGGAAGTAGAATTCAGTGATTCCTCTGTTACATACAACACCCAGTGCTCATCATATTAAGTGCCCTCCTTAATACCCATCATACATCTAACTCATCCCCTACCTACCTTCCTCCCTACCCCTCAGTTTTTTCTCTATAAGAGTCTTTTATTTTTTTCCCTCTCTCTTTTTTCTTTTTTTCTCCCTCCCATATGTTCATCTGTTTTATTTCTTAAATTCCACATATGAGTGAAATCATATGGTATTTGTCTTTATCTGACTGACTCATTCTGTCTAGCATCATACACTCTGGCTCCATCCATGTCGTTGCAAATGGCAACGTAATGTATCTCAAAATCTACCATCATGATGCCTCCAGTTTTTTCTTTTTCAAGATTGCTTTGGAGTCTTTTGTGGTTCCATACAAATTTTAGGATTGTTTGTTCCAGCTCTCTGAAAAATGCGGTATTTTAAATGTGGTATTTTGATAGGGATCACATTAAATGTGTAGATTGCTTTGGGTAGTGTAGACGTTTTAACAATGCTTGTTCTTTTTACTCCACGAGTATGGAATGCTTTTCCTTTTCTTTGTGTCCTCTTTAATTTCTTTCATAAGTGTTCTATAGTTTTCAGAGTACAGTTCTTTTATCTCTTTGGTTAGGTTTATTCCTAGGTATCTTATTATTTTTGGTGCAATTGCAGATGGGATTGATTCCTTGACTTCTTTTTCTGCTGCTTCATTATTGGTGTATAGAAATGCAACAGAATGGTGTGCATTGACTTTATATCCTCTGACTTTGCTGAATTCATGTATTCTTGCAATTTTTTGGTGGAGTCTTTCAGGTTTTCTACATAGAGTATCATATCATCTACAAAGAATGAAAGTTTGACTTCTTACTTGACGAATTGAATGCCTTTTATTTCTTTGGTTGTCTGTGTTAAATAGTAATGGTCAGAGTTCCTGAGCATAGGGGAAAAGCTCTCAATTTTCCCCATTAAGGGTGACATTAGCTGTGGGTCTTTTGTATATGGCTGTTATGATGTTGAGGTATGCTTCATCTGTCCCTACTTTGTAGAGGATTTTTGTCAAGAGTGGATGCTGTATTTTGTCAAATGCTTTTTCTGCATCAGTTGAGAGCATCCTATGGTTCTCATCCTTTCTTTTATTAATGTGGTGCGTCACACTGACGGATTTGCAAATACCCAACCAGACCTGCAGCCTAGGAATAAATCCCACTTGATCATAGTGAATCGTTCTTTTAATGTACCACTGAATTTAATTTGCTAGTATCTTTTTGCATCCATGTTCATCAGGGATATTGGCCTGTAATTATCCTTTTTAATGGAGTGTTTGTCTAGTTTTAGAACCAAGGTAATGCTAGCCTTGTAGAATGGCCTTGGAAGTTTTCCTTCCATTTCTATTTTTTTGGAACAGTTTGAGAAGAATAGGTATTAACTTTTCATTAAATGTCTGGTAGAATTCCCCTGGGAAGCCATCTGGCCCTGGACTTTTGTTTTTTGGGAGATTTTTGATTACTGTTTCAATTTCTTTGCTGGTTATAGGTCTGTTCAAATTGTCTATTTCTTCCTATTTCAGTTTTGGTAGTTTGTATGTTTCTAAGAATTTACCTATTTCTCCCAAATTGCTCAGTGCCACATAATTTTTCATAATATTCTCTTATAACTGTTTATATTTCCATGGTGTTGGTGTGATCTCTCTGTTTTCATTCATGATTGTATTTATTTGGGTGCTTTCTCTTTTCTTTTTGATAAGTCTGGCTAGGTGTTTATCAATTTTATTAATTCTTCAGAGAACCAGCTCTTAGTTTCTTTGATCTGTTCTACTGTTTTCTTTTCTTTTTGTTGTTGTTTCTATATTGTTTATTTCTTTTTTTTTTTAAGTTTTTTTTTATTTATCTGACAGAGGTCACAAGTAGGTAGAGAGGCAGGCAGAGAAAGAGAGGGGGAAGCAGGCTCCCCGCTGAGCAGAGAGCCCAATGTGGGGCTAGATCCCAGTACCCTGAGATCATGACCCGAGTCAAAGGCACAGGCTTAACCCACTGAGCCACCCAGGCACCCTGTATTGTTTATTTCTGTTCTCTTCTTTATTATTTCTCTTCTGCTAGCTTTAGGTTTTATTTGCTCTTCCTTTTCTAGCTCCTTTAGGTGCAAGATAAAGTTGTGTATTTAAGCCTTTTCTTGCTTCTTGAGGTAGGCTCTTAGGGCTGCTTTTGTTGTATCCCAACGTGAAAAATGAAAACTGTTTTCATTTTCATTTGCTTCCATGTACCTTTTAATTTCATCTTTAATCTCCTGGTTTTAACCCATTCATTTTTTAGTGGGATATTCTCTAACCTCCACGTATTTGTAATCTTTCCAAATATTTTCTTGTGGTTGACTTCAAGTTTCAATAGTGTTGTGGTCTGAAAATATGTATGGTATGATCACAGTCTTTTTGTACTTGTTCAAGGTGGATTTGTGACACAGTATGTGGGTCTCTAGAATAATGTTCGCGTGCACTTGAGAAGAATGTGTATTCTCCTGCTTTAGGATGAAATGTTCTGAATGTATCTGTTAAGTCGATCTGGTCCATTGTTTCCTTGTTGATTTTCTGTTTAGATAATCTGTCCATTACTGTGAGTGAGGTGTTAAAGTCCCCTACTGTTATTGTATTATTATGAATGAGTTCCTTTATGTTTGTTATTTTTGAGAGAGACACAGTGAGAGAGGAAACACAAGGGCTGGGGTACAGGGAGAAGCAGGCTTCCTGCTGAGCAGGGAACCCAATGTGGGGCTCCATCCCAGAACCCTGGGATCATGACCTGAGCCCTGGGCTGAAGGCAGACGCTTAACGACTGAGCCACCTAGGCACCGCTGTCTGTTATTAATTGTTTTATATATTTGGGTGCTCCCATGTTAGGGGCATAAATATTTAGAATTGTTACATCATCTTGATGGGTAGACCCCTTAATCATGATATAATGCCTTTCATTTCTTGTTACAATGTTTGGTTTAAAATCTAGTTTGTCTGAGGGGCGCCTGGGTGGCTCAGTGGGTTAAGCCGCTGCCTTCGGCTCGGGTCATGATCTCAGGGTCCTGGGATCGAGCCCCGCATCGGGCTCTCTGCTCAGCGGGGAGCCTGCTTCCCTCCCTCTCTCTCTCTCTCTCTGCCTGCCTCTCTGTCTACTTGTGATCTCTCTCTGTCAAATAAATAAATAAAATCTTTAAAAAAAATAAATAAAATCTAGTTTGTCTGATATAAATATGGCTACTTTGGCATTCTTTTGGCATCCATTAAACATGATAGATAATTCTCTATCCCCTCACTTTCAATCTGCAGATGTCTTTAGGTCTAAAAGGAGTCTCCTGTACACAACATATAGATGGGTCCTGTTGTTGTTGTTTTTTTTTAATCCATTCTGATACCCTATGTCTTTTGATTGGAGCATTTAATCCATTAACATTCAGAGTGATTATTGAAAAATGTGAATTTAATGCCATTGTGCTACCTGTAAAGTTAGTGTTTCTGGTGATGTTTTCTGTTTCTTTGTAGTTTTTGTTGCTTTTGGCCTACTCCCCCCGCCCCCCCAACACACTCTAAGAGTTCCCTTTAATATTTCTTGTATGACTGTTTAAAATGAAGTCTTCCTTTATGATCCATTCCCTTTGTTTCCCTTTTCTTTTAGTTTCATTATTTTCCATAATTTTATCTTGTGTATCACTGATCCATTCCTCTGCTTTGTCCATCCTTATTGTTATGGTATCTGTTTGGGTTTGCATCCCAGTTATAGCATTTTGGCTTGACTAATTTTTAGCTCTTCTATCTCTGCAGTAAAGAATTCTCTAGTGTCTTATGCTTTTTTCAAGTGCATCTAGTGTCCTTATAATTGTTTTTAAATCTAATTCAGACATCTTACATCTGTATTGATTAAATCTATGGCTGTTATTTCTTTCTGGTCTTTCTTTTGGGGTAAATGCCTACATTTTGTCATTTTAGAGGTTAAAAAAAGCAAAATAAAATAAAGATTTAAAAAATTTTAAAAAATTAAGGAAGATCGATGTGTTTTCCCTTGCTTAAGAGAAGCTTGATAGAAGAAAGAAAAAAGGAGAAAATATTAAAAATTTTTAAAAATAATAAAAAATTTTAAAAATTTGTCTTTCTGTAGCCAAAAAAACCCAAAACCGAAACCAACCAATCAACCAACAAACAAACCCAAGGAAACTAGATCCTGTTTTCCCTACAGCTGAAGCTTTGGAGCACTCTATGTTCAGTAGACTTGGTACTGGCAAGAGATTTGTTCTGGTCTTCTGGGGGAGGGGCCTGTTGCTCTTATTGTCCTCTGCACCCGAAGGACTGGGGGGTGGAGGGGTGGGGCTTGGTGTAGCGGCTCCGTTCTTGTTCTACCCTGGGTGGTGCTCTTTAGCTCACTGAGGTCAGTGCTGGTGGAAGAGGGTTGAAAATGCTTTCTTGTCCCTGGATTGGGAAAGTTGGGCCCACCGCTCTTCAGGAAGCCCTCACAGATGCTCAAATAACCACCTCTCCTTTGTCCTTGGCTTCTGTTAGATCACCACCTTCACCTTGTCCTTAACTGAGCTGTCTGCCTGCCAGGCGATGTAGCACTCTTGTGTTTTATCTCAGGTGTAGCTGTGTTTCAAAACCCCGTATTTCAGAGACCTCCACAGGGCAGACCTGTGCTGATCATTTGAGGGAGGGTCTCACTGCACTGTGGCCAGTGCCAGCTTGTCCCAGAAAACAGTCATGCCACTGTGCAGCCTTTTGGAGTTTACGATAAATCACAACACACAGCTGGCATCAGGGTTTGCTGCCCTCAGCTGGTGTCCTTATTCTAATACTGGTGAACAGGGCAGTTCAGTTGTGCCTACAGGGTCATTTTCTCATTTTCCCTGTGTGACCCAGGGGATTCTCAGACTTTTGCTGCCCGCTAGTGGGGCTCCACCCATCTTCCCCACTGGTGCACTGGCGCATGTGACCTTGACTGCGATGCTGACCTCCAAAACTTAAGACTCTGCCCTCCACTGTTTATAATAAACTGGTGGTGTTGAAATACTCTCCTTTTTCCCAGTCAGTGGTTTTGAGGAAGTTTTTTTTTTGTGCAGTCCCCTACATGTGTTTTCACCCCCCCTTCCCTTTCTCCTTCTCATTCTCTCTGGGTACTCCCTGCAAGATCAGAGCTCCCTCCCCTACGCAGCACCTGTGGCTCTCTTCTCCCAGGAATCAACTCTCTGTAGTTCCTATCCTCCATGGATTGTTTTTTTCTGTTTGTAGATGTGCAGCTTTGCTCTCCAAGACTTCTGATCGATTTCAGAAGCAAGAATTTCTGTGGACCATTTCACTTAGCCTTTGCTTATGACTTACATTTGTCCATATATGTCAAAGAAGGGGAATCATCTTTTAATAGTTTGCTGAAGAAATGAAATACTTCATAAAATAGTTTTGTGGCTGACCTTTTCAGAAGTGAAATAGGATCTACAAATTTCCTCATTCTTATGAGAATATGTACAGTATTGCTATGCAGTGTAGTCCTTAGAAGCTTATAGTTTTAGGAAATAAGACAGGCAGGCAAATTTTTCTTGTTAAGCTCCTATGTGAAAATTTAGGCTAGTTGTTTGGTAAGATGGAGAGAAGAGGTCACCCTTGGTCTCAACTTGTCCAACCATAGCATTGTTGTGTTAGAGGACATATACCATCATAGTCCTGACGTGTGCAAGCTCAGCAAGTTTTATTAGGTCAAGTGAAGGAGTTGGGCTCTAAAATGATGTTTGAATCAGCGAGTGATACAGGAGATGTGGGAGGTGAGCACGAGGGTAAGGAGTTGTAAATAATAGTTTTTGTTAAAAATGCGGTTCCTTTAAAAATAAAAGGTACAAAATAAAGAACTCTTTTCAAATGGCTCCATCTTTGTGAAGGATGCCTGCGTTTTTCAAAATCAAAATTGTATTTGTGGTATTGCATAAGGGTTCCCGTATCAGAAACACTGAAAGTGTTTCATTACGCTGATTAAACACTAATATTTAATTCAGAAAACCAGGAGAAACAGAAATCTTGGTCCTCATGATATCCTCCAGGATGTAGGTGGATTGAAAATACTTCTAGAAAGATGCTGTTCAGGGTAAGGGGAAGATGTCATTTGGATTTAAGACCTTCTTTTACGAGAGAGGGGGTATTTTGGGGGGCACAATATGAGGAGGAGATTTTTCACAGGGAAGTTGTATCTTGAAGTAGTAAGTACGATTTACATGAGGAGGAGACTGGAGAACTTTTTTTTCTCCTTAGTTTTCCTTTTCTTCCCCATTTTCACTTTTCATACTCATTTAGCCAAACCTTTACTTGTTCATCAGACATTTGTTTGTGTGCCTCATTTGTTAGCTGTGTAGTAATTTTTTGCATATCAATTTTTTTATGGTCAGTTTTTTGGGAAGAGACATATTTGAGATAGCTGCCTTTTTAAAAATCAGCAGTAAATTTTCTTCTCTAAATGTTTCTTCAGAACAAGAGGAAAGGTTGTTTTTTAGTATTTTTCTTTTAGTAAAACTCTTATTTATTTATTTTTATTAAAAGGTTTTATTTATTTATTTGACAGATAGAGATCACAAGTAGGCAGAGAGGCAGGCAGAGAGAGGGGGGAAGCAGGCTCCGCGAGGAGCAGAGAGCTCAATGTAGGGCTTGATCCCAGGACCCTGGGATCATGACTTGAGCCAAAGGCAGAGGCTTTAACCCACTGAACCACCCAGGCCCCCCTCACTCATTTTTATTATCCTATTTTCCCTATCTCTCCTGTTATCTTATCATCCTATCTGTCCTGATTGAATTTCTTATTTTTTCTTTTGTTTATATTGACCATGGATCTTGGTTCTCATCTTTGATTCTCTCTCATGAATGCTTATATCTCATTTAGATCTTCTTTATAGAAAATTCTAAAGTTATAAAAATTAGGTTCTCTTATTTGATTTCCCCCCTTCTCAGCATTTGACTACTTTTGCATCTAAATGTTTACTAATTTTTCTCATTTATATCAAAGTGTGTTCAATGAAGGTAGAATTTTGCGACAGCCCATAAGCTGATGGCAACATCCTTGATTTTTCCAAATCAGGGTCAGAAATATAGTTACTAAGTTATATTTTCCTTAGCTATTAGGATAGTTACATCCATTGGGATACTGAGCTTCATGAAGTCTTAACCTCATCCATTTAGAACAGCTAATATACTATGGAGCTTCCTTACTAAATTGGCTTGCTCTAATCCATTGAGACCATCTGTTCAGGCAGTGGGGTATGGCAGCCAGCACTGAGTGTCTGCAGTAATAGTTTGAATGTTTACTTTTCTACTTCCTCACTGACATTGGCTAGATTATTTCCAGCATGAATTCACTATCAGTAAGGTAGGGATGATGTTACCTGCCTTGTAAGGTGCTTGTGAAAATTAACCATCTAGGTAAAAAAACTTGCAATCTGTCTTGTATAATGTATAGGTACTTAAGAAATGGCACTGACTGTTACTATTACTTGCCAATTTGTGAACATTTTCTGTTTAAACTCATACAGTACTGCGAATAGCCAAGGTAATTTACATGGTTGTTTCAAATTAGGATTGATGACACTTTCAAAACTTTTGTTAAAATATGTTATGGTCTTTATTTTTCTCTTGTTTCTAATTTAGGAACTGCAAAAAAAAAATCAGACTGGCCTTCTTTGCTTTGTTCTAAATAAACACTTTATGGTTCTAGTTTAAGACTTTGTCACCTTCTAGAATTTTTCATTAGCACAGTATGTAGTACATCACTGTTTTACCAAAAAGTGATGTTAGATTAATAGGATAGTGTTGAAATTAGGTAATTAAGCTTCTTCTTCTTCTTCTTCTTCTTCTTTTTTTTTTTAAGATGTTGCTATTACTTTTCCCTTTGTGGTTCGTTTTAATATTTTCATCGTATAACTCTCTGAAGCTCTCTATAGCAATCATCACTGAAGGATGATTTTTCTACCTGATAGTGAGTAACCTAAAATGATATCACCATTTATAAGTTCAAAATTCTGCATATTCATCCTTCTTTCAGCTACATACCTTATCTTTCTGGATTTTTTTTTTTAAGACTTTATTTATTTATTTGACAGAGAGGGACAGAGCATGAACAGCAGGGAGAGGCAATGGGAGAGGAACAAAACGACTCTGCTGAGCACAGAGCCAGATGCAGGGCTCAATCCCAAGACCTCTCGAGATCATGGCCTGACCTGAAGTCAGACAGTTAACCAACTGAACCACCCAGGTGCCCCATCCTTCTGGATTTTTAAAAGATTCTGTCACTATCTTGGTGGTGCTGTGTTTTGTGTTACTTGATTTTAATGTGATATATATTTTATTGATCACTTTCAAAATAATTGTCATGCACTATTGAATATTTAATCATTAAATTATAAAAGTGATAACTTAATATCTGATTTTACATACTCAATAAATTCCTATGAGTAAGAAATTCTCTGTGGTTTTCTATTTATAATTAATATACCAAGTAAAACTAATTAGAAGTATCTGAAGCCCCTAGCAAAACCTGTAATTAGACATGTGATTCATAATTAACTGACTCTTTTCATTCTTTCTTTTTCCTCTGTTTGAATTAACAATTTGTGTTCTTCCTGAGCGATACCTGTCCAAGACACTGACTGTAGTTCAGTGATCACTGTTGGTGGCATTCTTAAATTCTGTGGTTTTACAGAAACTTTGTTTTAATCTTCATTTAATAACATAAATAATACTGGAATCATATGCTGTATAAATGATCACATTGGAGGTTTTTGCCCACATTATCAAATTACGCATTTATTTTATCAGAGGCTAAAGGCAAGAAAATAGAAATAGGCAATAGGCAGACTGTTCACTTTTCCTATCTTGTACTTAAGTACCTAGTGTTTTTTTTTTTTTTCCAATCTGATTATTATTTGTATAGTTTTGACATATACCCACTGGCCTTGGATCATTGAATAGGATTGGTGTTCATTATTTGGACATAGAATTAATAGTACATTATGGATCTGCTATATGTTAGGTAGTATTCTAGGCTTTGGGCATAAAGGGGCAGGTATTTACCATTCACTACAACACAGGCACCAACCAATCACAATGACCATAGCACTGGATTCAGGATCTTCAAGGATCTCCCCCCCGCAATCTTTTATACTGTATCAGGCTTTGATGCTTTTGTTGCTGAATTTTGGTGGTGGTGGTGGTAAGACAGGGCCATGGAGTTCAGGGCAGTGACTGCTTACTAGATATTATTTCAGAAGTATTTTTAGTATTTCATCCTTTAAAGCTGTGCTAGTGTCTACTAGCTGAATGTTAACTCTGCCAGGAGGTGTCCAGTTTTTTGACTGTAAGAGTCAGAGTTAACCCAGTTTGAGAAGTACTTGATGGATGTATGTAGAAGGTACATAGGGAAAGGATTGCATGAACCTTTCTTGGGAAAACCAGTTAGTGAGCAGAAATTCACCATAGTCAGATTTGAGGAGGAGGTTCTAAGCAAGCTGAGGGGGAAATAGCATCTGCAAAGACGTAGAAGCCTGAGATAGCATAGCGGATTCAGAGATTAACAAGTAGGAGAGAAGGAAGATGATGATGTTTTTCTCTGACCCAGGATTTTTAATCTGAATAAATATATGTTCAAGTCACATTTGTACCTTTGAAATGGCTCTATTTTTGGTAGAGAACTGCTAGACTGCTTAGTTTCTTCTACTATATCTAAAGAATTTTAGGCATTGGGTACGAAGGGAGAATAGGAATTTGTTATAGTTCAGGGCTGTAGTAAACATGGATAGAGCAAGAGTGCAATTAAAACCCCTCTCTCGATTCACTGAGAGGCTTCTAATGAGCAAACACAAAACCAAACAGATTGAGGATGGTAGTTCTTTTAATGACATAAAACTGTTGCCTATGAGGCTTTCTGGCTGGCATCATGAAACTAATTTTGCTTAATGGCTATGGAGGCCTACAAATTCAGATGTGCAGAAAATGCAGTAAATTACTGGCCTGTCAGATTCCTGTTGCCTGTCATTTTTTATCTCAATAGCAGCTTTTGTTTCCAGACGGTCAGGAGCGAGTGTGGGGACCCCTTCAAGGTTTTATTTGTATATGCTTGAATGATTCAATTCAGAGCCATCTAAATATAGCAAACTGACAACAGTGAAATGATGTATCTTCTGATACTTGTGTAATTTAGGGAATACATGTATGGATCTCTCTTCTAATTTCTGAGAGCTCTTGAAATACGTCAAGTATTTATAGTGGTGTAAGTTCTGCTTTTATTGCCAGAGTTGATGACTCACACCTTTGAAATATAATGAAGTCACATGGACAGCAGAGAAAATATTTTCTCTGTGACTACTCAACTCAATGAATGATTTGAAGGTATCAACTGTGTGCCAGGAATTGTGTGGAATACAAAGGTGAAAGAAAACTGGGATTTTTCTGGGTATCAAATTATGTGATTTTTCTTCTTCAAGTTATATTTGGTAAAAATGATTGTCTTGATGGGTGTATTGTGTGTGTGTGTGTGTAGTGTTGCAACAAAGGGTGCAATAAAGGTTTGACTTACTTGTGAGCAGTTTGCTACAAAGATGGTTTTGAAATATGGCTTAAGTGTTTGGTTGGCTTCATTTTTACAACATTTTTCAGTTAATGTTATTTATTTTCTGTCTACTTTTTGTTACTCTGTATAGTTAGAAAAGAGGAGTACTTTAAGTGAAATGTATATTATATCCCAATATTAATTCCACAAGCATTTAGAGAGCATCTACTAGGCCCTAGGCATGGAGTGAACAGAATAGCAGAGGTTGGCATTCATAGAATAAAATTGCTCAGTATAAAGGGAACCAAAATAATCAAAAAGTAAAAACTTCCAGCCCTTTTGGTGTGGTTAATTTTGTGAAAATAACAGATTCAGCCTTAAATGCACAGGATTTATATTTGGTTTTGCAGAGTTTTGCTGTTGTTCACAAAAGTTATCTGAAAACTTAAGCAAGGCATGGACTGTCTACTTTGAGTACTGATTACCTTAGCCAGCATATTTCCGTCTATGGTTTTGGTAACCTATTCCATATCATGGGTGGCCCAACTACTAGGGAAACAAAAAGACAGTGAGTATCCCTGCCATCATACATTGTCCGTTTTGTACCTTTATTCATTCTACTTCCTAGAACACCACCTTTTCCTCTCTCTGTCCTTTAAAGTCATTTTTTTTTTTTTATTAAAGTTTGGAATCTTGTGGATATTCATTTATCTCGCTGCCAGAATTTAATGGTTTCTAGATGTAGTCTCTGTTTTATTTTATAGAATTGGATCTCGTAGGCAACTCTCTTATTATATTCACAATTCCCCACATTGTCTAATTTTAAGGTACTTGCAAGTATAAAACCATTGCTATAGGATAGGTGTTTAGCTTTTATAACTTAAATTTAATATCCAATTAATATAATATAAGCAAGTGCTTGCTCCCTGCACCATTATGATCTTACTCTGTGATCCAAAGTTTTTTTTTTAAATGATTGTAAATTATATGTAACATAGAATTTACCATCTTAGCCATTTTAAAGTGCGTAGTTAATTGGGGTTGTGTATAATCACAATGTTGTGCAACCAATCTCAAAAGCTTTTTTTTTTTTTTTTTTTTAAGTGTCTATTAACATCTTATTCAGAGACTTTCCCAAAGGCTTAACCTGAACATTTCCCTCAGAGGTTACATTTTACCAGGAATTTCTATTGGGGGTTATTTATCTTTTACTTTTTCGTGTATCTGAGCTGTGTTTCCTATTGGATTGTAAGCTTTCTGAGGGTGTTTTGAATTGGGCATGAAGAATGATAGGAATTTGGGTCGGTGGAGAAGGGAAGAGCTGCCCCTAGGAGAGAAACTGTATAAACCTACGTCCTCAGGACCAAAAGAACAAGGTACTTTTTTCAGGTATGTTAAGTAGACTCATTTGCTTATTTTGCTTACATGAGTAGAGTAGAAGGAGATGAAGCTGAGAAAATAGGAAGTGACCCTTGATGTTGAGTTGGTCAGATATGAAGATTATCAGTGTCTCACTTTGGTCAGTTGATTATTCTCAGGTAGGAAGGGCTCAGTGGAGAGTTGGAGGAGAGTGGACTTACCTTTCTTTTATTCTCAGATTACCCCACTAGAAGAAAAGGGGGCCAATGTTGTGATAGGATGTAAAGCACATTGGGTTCAGGAGACAGTAGACCTGGAAGATTGTCATTTCTGGGCTTTAAGTTAACCTTCTTTGTAACATGATGAAGAGGAAGGATGGTCTTAGCTGCCTTCCGGTTCTAATATACTGTGATGCCATGGCACACTTTAAATCTCTGGGTTAGAGCTGCCACTAAGACCTGTTTCACCCATTTATGAATTGTTTAGTTCAGAGGGCTGCAAACTTTTTCTGTAAAGGGTGAGATAGTAAACGTTTTAAGTTTTGTGACTACTGTCTCTGTTGCATATTATTTTTTGTTTTTTTTTTTCACAACATTTAAAAAAATGTGAAAACCATTCTTAGCTCAAGGGGCAGACAAAACAGGCATGGCTGGTTTTGGCCTCCAGGCTGTAGGTTGACTCTTTAGTTGACTGGGGACAGTTACTAGTTAAGGTTTCTAGAATTTAGAAATCAAGACCAGCTTTGTGATAGTGTTTTCCATCCATTTTTATGGACTACTTATAGGTCATTTTTTTCTAAGAGTCAGGAAACTAATGTATATTAAGAATTCTCCATCTTTTTTTTTTATAGTCTAAATAATCTTGTGTCTCAGATTATGTCCTTTATTTCTAAGTGCTTGAAAACTCATCTTTATTGTTTGTATTCTGATTAACACACATATATTTCCTGTGTTATATCCTTAATTTCTAAGGCTATTTTACTCATATTTACTAGCTATTCTCTGATAAACACATGTTGTTCTAGTACTCTTAATTGTTACTAGTAAAAATAATGTAATTTATTTGTATCTTATTTTAAACTATGAACAATTTAATACATTTTGGATACAATATATAATAAGTTCAAACATCAGACCTGAGAAAGCAACAAATTATACAATTGTAATTTAAGCAGTGATTTAATCTCTATGTCCATTGCTTGAAAGTCATTTCTGGATTAGACTCTCCTATATGTTCTCGCCAGTGTTTTGCTTCTTATGTGTTGCTCCCTACAATACAGTGGGTATCTCAGGTCTTCTTATCATGAGAAGTTAGTGCAGTTTTTGATTTTTATGTTTGTTTTTATTTTATGTTTTTTATGCCCAGCACGGAACCTGATGTGGGGCTTGATCTCACAACCCTGAGATCCTGACCTGAGCCAAAATCAAGAGTCAGATGCTTAACTGACTGAGCCACCCAGGGGCCCCTAGTTTTTGATTTTTAACTACTCTCCCCACTGTCTTGAATTTCTGTGCTTCCTGCTAAAACAAATATTTCCTGTGTTATTATCATTTCTTGTTGAATAAAACTTGTTTGTTATATGTCTTGGCTGTTTCTGTCTGATTAACGTAATACTTTTTGTTCTCTTTGCTTAATGCTTTGTCTTCATTGTCACATTTTTTTCTTTCTAGATTTCACTTATATTTTTCTACAGTTTCTTAGTTGAAGTTTTAGACACTTTAGCCATTTTTATAGCTGTAAAAACCTTTAATCCTTTAAGTAAATGCTCAGAACTCATGAAATTTTAATGGTGGTTACCAAGGCATATAATCTTATAAACACATTCATATAATCCAGAGCAATGAATTCAAAACAACTGATACATGTTCATGTTATAGATGATAAATGTTCAGTTGTAGGAATTTTAAGCTTATTTTCAGAAAGATTAGGTCAACAAATAATCACTAATGCAGATGGTTCTTAGAAATAATCGTGACCTACCTCTTTTATATGCCAATGTAAGGATTATTTTTAAAAGGTGTGGTTTATAGATTGTCAGTGCTTCTACTGACTACAGTGACACTTGAAAGGCAGGTCTCACTGAACTTTGGGGAAACAGACCCAGTGCAGAAGCATACCTCTGCTGTGTGGGCTGCTGTTTGTACGTGGAGGCCTGCAATAAATACTGAAAGAATAAATTAATAAAACACCAAACGCATTCTAGGATCAAGCTCTGGTTCTCAGTAAAATAGTATTAAACATAAAGTTTCTCTTAAGCCCCTTTACAATCATTTCTTTCACATGACCTTCAGCTCCTATAGCAACTGATCTGCTTTCTGTCTATAGTTTATACATACACAGAAAAATTGAGCAGACAGTACATAAAGTTCCCATGTGTGCCTTTCACACAGTTTCCCCTATAAAGTCCTTAAGCATTTTTGATATTTAATTTTAATTATTTCTTATTCTGATTTATTAACTAATCATTTGGACATTTAGTTATTTCCATTTCTTTGCAGTCATAAATGAGCTATGGTCTAAGTCTGGATTTTTTATTATTTAGGACAGATTTCTGGAAGAGAAGTTACTAGGTAAGAGGGTTTGAACTTTTTAAAGCTCTTGTGTATTGCTTTCCAGAAAGAGTTTACCAGTTTATACTACCATGAGCAGTGTGCAAAGATGCCCATTATATTGCGTTATTATATTATTATAATATCTATTATGTTACATTACATTGTCATTTGCAGCTCTCAGTATAGTTTAGAATATGCTATAGTAACAAATAATCCCCCAAATCTCATGGTTTAATGCAACAGGTTTTATTTTTTACAACAGAGGTCATGTTACATGTTGAACACATATCAGCAGGTGGTATTCTCTCTTGGAGTTACTTAGTGAATCATCCTGATCAAAGCTCCTTTTGTTACTTGTTTTCGTAATTACTGTAGTGGGTAGGTCTTCTGGTTGTGTACTGGTTCCTAAAGCTTATTCCTGCTGATGTTTCATATCATGTTTACGTACACCTTAGTGACTAAAGCAAGTCAATGTAGCCACACCCAACTTGAAACAAGGGCAGTGAAGTGCAATCCTACTGTGAGTCTGGGAAGGAGGAGAACTGGGATAGCACTACACTTGATCTTAGCCAAAAGGCCAAGAAGCTATTGGGATAGCAGTAATGACTAACATCTTAAAAAACAACTCTAATTTCACTGATGGAAAATGACATCTCATTTTAATTAGATTTTCTTTGCCGATGTAGATAAACATTTTCATAGTTTTTTCACCAGTTTTATTTAACATTTCCTTTTATTTAAGCTTTATAAAATATACTCTTGGTTTACTTTTATATTTCCAGATTTTTATATTCTGTTTTTTTGTAAGGATGGGAAGCCGTGATGGTGGGATTATTATAGGGAGTACAGACTTTTAGAAAATGCCTTTTCTTTTGAAGACTTGAACTGGTGAAAGGAAAATGTCTTTCTTGGATTGATCTTCCCCTCATACCCCTAGCCCCATTAGTATAGTATAAATTTTGTTAAGTGTAATTAAAGGCAATACAGGGACACCTAGGTGGCTCAGCTGGTTAAGTGTCTGCCTTTGGCTCAGGTCATTGTCCTAGGGTATTGGGATAGAGCCCCACATCAGTCTCCTTTCTCATCAGGGAGCCTGCTTGTGTTCTCTCTCTCTCCGACAATCAATAAATAAAATCTTAAAGAAAAAAAAAAGACAATAGAGGGTCTGGCAGAATTAAGATTCTTGACGTTCTATAGATTTGTAAGACACAAACACAAAAATTTAGTGAGTAGATGATCAAGGTAGGGTTCTACTGAAAAAATTAAGTTCCCTTCTCAGATTTAGTTATATTGACCATGTCTTTTTTTCTTCTTTTCCTTCTCTCTCTCTCTCTTTTTTTTTTTTTTTTTCAATTCAGGTATCTGCCTGAACTGGAACTCATGCTGTAGACATTTCTTTGTGGATTCATCTAAAAATCTGAGGTGAGATATTCTTTTAATGCATTTGCCTTATAAGATATATTTTATAATGAGAAAGAATTATTTTTGAAATATTTAAGGCAGTGCCAACTGTTTTTTCCTATGAGAGTTTAATGGATAAATATTATTTATTACAAAGTTTACATATATAGCATGCTTATTTTTAGTTTGTAGGACATTTGATTGAAGGAAATGGAGCTGGTTCTGATGGTTAGAGTAGTTTTGAGTGAATTTTTCCATGTAATTCCAAAGGAATTTTTCTTTTATACTTTTATATTTTAAGACAGAGTTCACACTGCTAGTCTGACACACATTTGAGAATGATATTGGCATTATAATCTGATATTCCTGAAGACAGATCCTTAATTTGTTAAGTCATCAATTTCAACAGCTGATAACTATTTTAATAAGTCAGTTATTAGGAATTTTCTACCACTCTATTCTCCTGGACTTGATTATGTTCTGTAGTTCCCTCAGTCTGGGGGGCTTATAAAATAAGAACATATCCTTTAGTATGTTAGTAGTTGGTTTCTATAGAAAGTTTCCAGAATAGCATTTTACTCTAAAGATAGGCTCATAGCCCTTTTCCTTTTCTGGCAAGTCTGGGCTCCACTTCTCTTCATCTTTTAATTTTTTAAGCAACCATTCTGTCATCTGGTCTTTCCACCTAGAATCCAGCTACTCTCTAAGCCATTCTTGTCACAGTCATGAGATTGCTTTTTCTAAAAGATGATTGTTGTCATGTCAGTCTGAAACTCAGAATCCTTCAGTACATTTACATTGCTTAAAGGATATTTTACAAACTCCTTTATAGAGCAGTATAATCTCCTTACCTAGTTTTCCATCTCACTAGTGCTCTAGGAATGTTATGAACTATCATTTTTAAAAAAAACATTATTGAGGAATAATTTACATACCTTAAAATTCACCCATTTATTTAAAGTGTACAATTCATTGTCATTTTTTTTTTTAATTGTAGTTACGGAGTTGTATAGCTGTCACCACAATCTAATTTTAGAATATTTTCATCACCGCAGGAGCGCCTGGGTGGCTCAGTTGGTTGGGCATCCAGCTCTTGATCTCCGCTCAGGTCTTGATCTCCACTCCAGTTTTGATCTCAGTGTCTTGGGTTCAGGGCCCAGGATGGGCTTTGTGCTGGGTGAGCTTACTTTAAAAAAAAAATTTTTTTTTAATTGAATATTTTCCTCACTCCGAAGAGACACTGGTACTTATTAGCAGTCACCACTCATTCCTCCCTCTACTCAATTCCTGTCAGGTACTCATCTACTTTCTGTCTCTATAGATCTGCCTCTTCTGGATAGTCTATGTAAATGAAATTGTACATACAATATGCAATCATTTGTGACTTATTTTTTCTACTTAGCATAAAGTTTTCAAGGTTCGACCATGTTTTTGGATGAATCAATACTTCATTCCTTTTCATGGCTGAGTGATATTCCATTTTAAGTGTCCGGTCAGGTGACCTAGCAATAGAGAAACCTGAACTTCCAGGTGTCAGGGTAGCTAATCAAAAACAGTGATCCAAAATGAAAGTAACAGTTGAGACTTTATTCACTTATTGAGATAGAATAAGCAAGAGGCTAAATCTCGGAAAGTGCAGGTGTCCCACTCAGGTGGATCTGCATAGAGATGGGATGGGAGGTGGCTCGTTTCACTGCAGAGGGAATGCCAGACAGGAGGTTCCTGCATTTTTATGGACCCAGGGCTGGTTCAAGAGTGAGGTGGAAGGGCTTGGAATTGAAAAGCACAGAGTCAGAGTAGAGAAAAAGTGTCTTCTGTGTTTCCTCCCTAATGAAAAGGCCACAGATAGACAGACTCCTGAATGAAGTCTAGGGCCTGGGTTGGGAATGTAGCCATGCTTAAGAACATGGTCAGCCAGGGGAGCCCGAATTCCTGGCTACAGCTCTCTTCAGAGACTGCAGTGCGCTGGCTGTGTACCCAGTACCGTGTGGGTAAGACGGCTTTCCCCTGTGAGGCCTGCCAGGTAAGGCCTTTGTAATTGCTTATGGTCAGGCTGGAAAATTACACACAGAGATTTTAATTTTTTGGTCAGGAGCCAGACTCCTCAGTATAGATAGACAGACAGATAGATAGATAGATACACAGCATATTTTACTTATCCATTCATCAATTGGTGGACATTTGGGTTATCCCCCCCCCAATTTTGGCTATTCTTTTTGCTATGAATTTCTGTGTGTAAGTTTTTGTGTGCATATGGTTGCATGTCTTTTAGGTATATATCTAAAAGTGTAACTTGCTGGGTCATTTGGTAACTCCACGTTTAACAATTTGTGGAACTGTCAAATGGTTTTCCAAAAGACTGTATCATTTTACATTCCTACCAGCAATGTTTGAGGATTCCAGGTTTATCATGTCCTCACCTACATTTGTTACTATCTCTCTCTCTCTCTTTTTAAGTTTTAGCCATTATAGTGAATGGGAAGTTGTATCTCATTGTGGTTTTGATTTATGTTTCCTTAATGAATAATGATATTGAATAGCTTTTCATGTGCTAATTGGCCATTTATATATCTTTTTTAGAGAAATATCTATTTGAATCCTTTGCCCACTTAAAAATTATGTTGTTTACCCTTTTATTGTAAGAGTTTTTTAGATATTCTGGATACAAGTCACTTATAAAATACGTGATTTACAAGTATTTTCTCCCATTCTGCGAACTGTCTTTTTACTTTCTTGATATTGTCTTTTGAAGAATAAATGTTTTTAATTTTTATCTATCTTCCTTTTGTTGTTTGTGCTTTGGGTGTTATATCTAAGAAACCATTGCCTGATCTAAGTTCATGAAGATTTACTCATATTTTCTTCTAAATATGAGCTCTTAAATATAGGTCTGTGATCCATTTTGAGTTAATTTTTTGGGGGGTGGGTGGGTAGAGGGAAGATAGAGAGAGAGAGAGAGAATCTCAAGCAGATTCCAGACTTCATGCCTATTGTGAAGCCTGATGTGGGACTCAATCTCATGACTCTCATATGACCCACATATGACCTGTGCTGAGAGCGAGTCATGCTTAACCAACTGAGCTACCCAAGTTGAGTTAATTTTTGAGTTAATTTTTGTGTTAAATTTTTTTTAGTTAATTTTTGTGTATGGTTTGAGGTAGAGGGTTCAGATATCCAGTTGTCACAGACCATTGAATTATCTTGGACCCTTGAAGAATAATATTTGCTGTAAATGTAAGGTTAGGTTTCTGGACTTTCAGTTCTATTCCAGTGATTTATAGATTTCTCCTTATGCCAGGAAGTTTTAAAATCATGAAATATGAGTTCTCCAACTTTGTGCTTCCTATTGAAGATTATTTTGGCTCTTCTGGATCCCTTACATTTCCATATGAATTCTAGGATTAGCCTGTCAATTTCTACCAAAAAAAATCCAGCTGGATTTTGATGGGGATTGTTTTGAATTTGTATTATGAATCTGTAAATCAGGTTGGAGATTTTATAATAGTGTGTTCTCCAGTCTGTGAACATGGAGGTCTTTCCATTTATTATGTGTTAATTTCTTGTAATGATGTTTTATAGTTTTTAATGTATGTCTCCTACTTTTGCTAAATTTGTTCTTAAGCCCTTTAGTTTTTGGATACTATTGTAATGAAATTGTTTTCTTTCATTTTTGAATTGTTCATTGCTAGTGTATGGAAATATAATTGATTTTTGTATCATGCAACCTCACTGAACTGTTAGTTCAACCAGTGGTTCTAATTGTTGTTAATATATTACTATGAAGTTTTAATATATAAAATATATAAGATATATTTTATATTTATATATTTTATATATTAAATATATTTATATTTTACATATATAAAATTAATTATATATAATTATGTATATAATTATATACAAAATCATGTCATCTACAAATAGTGATAGTTTTATTTTCTTCCATTCAAATCTGGATGCATTTTATGTCTTTTTCTTCCTTAAGCATCCTGGCTAAAACCTTCATTTCAATGTTAAATAGAAGTGATTAGAGTGGACATCCTTGACTTGTTCCTTAGGGTGAAAGCTCTCAGTCTTTCAGCATCAAGTGTGATGTTACCTGTGGTTTTTTGGTAACTGTCCTTTATCATGTTGAAGTAGATTCCTTTTATTCCTAGTTTGTTGACTGTTTTTTGCCATGAAGGAGTTAACATTTATTGAGAAATCAATGTAAGCCAGGTCCTGTGCTCAGTGCTTTATTAATAGTATTTAATTTTCATTATAGTCCTGTAAGATAGAGACTTATTTTACCTTTACTCAGCTGGTAAGTGGTAGAATCAGACTGGTTGGTTTCAAAACTTGTGTGCTCAACCATTATCCATCAAATTCCCTATACAGACTATGTTGATTTATACATGTGCCTTTGTCCATGTTGGTTTCCTCCTCCTAAAATGCTCACTCCCTCTCCTTCCCCTTTACAAACCTACCATAACATTTTGTAGCTGTCTCTATCATAGTACTTTTTCACTGTGTTGTGACAGTTTGCATTGATTTCACTCATTTTAGAGTCTTTGCTTGAAGTCAGGGACTTTGTCATACTTGTTTTTGAATCTTCACTGCATAATAGATAGGAAAGAGATGTGTCACAGAAGGGATTTGAGAGTTTCAGGAGGGTGGAAGCAGTCAGCAGTGTCAAGTACAGCAGAGAGATGAAGTAAAATAAGGTTCACAAAATGCCTTACCTATAGGTTTCATCTTAAATGATTTCAGCAAGAGTGTTTTTAAGTTGCAGTGGGGACTGAGCAAGATTGTGGTAGATTTGAGAAATGAATGGGAGATGAAGAGACTGCCTCAGGTAGAGACTGTCCCCACTCATGTGAGAGTTTAACTGTGAAGGGAAGAATGAATTTAGGATCCTGCCTAAAGGGGAATGTAAGCTAATTTTTTTTTAAAAGGGAGGGGCTTGAGCATGCATCTATACAGAGGTGGCAGGAGAAAGGACAAGTTAAGAGCAAGCTTGTAGAAGTAGAGAGAGGACTAATAGAGAGAATAGGCTTTCCTGTAGAGATAGGAGATAGCCTAAGAACACAAGATTTGCCTGGAATGGCCTCTTCCTTCTGAGGAAAGGAGATATCCATGGATATAGTCCAGAGGTAAATATTTGGATGTGAATTAGGAAATATAGGGAGTTCCCCCTTTTCCTGGAGTAGAAAACAAAGTTGTTGGCTTTGGGATATTGTGGTTGTTGATGTTGTGCAAGTAGGCAAGAAGGGTGAGATGTGGAGTTTGAGGGGAGTGATGAAGATTTAGAATATCTGCCGTAAGGCATGGGAGAGATTGTTTACAAGAAGCATGAACATTGTTTGAGGCCCTCTTTCTCCTCTGTCTCCATGGAAATTGCCAAAGCAACTATATAGTCAGAAACAATCCAGAGGGTACAAAAGGATTTACAGTGAAAAGTAACTCTTCCCTTCACTTTTGATCCCCTGTTGCTATTTTCAGAAGGAAGTACCATTTATAATTTATTTACTTTCAGATTGTTTTTACAAATATATGTATAAATATATATGGGATTTATTTTAATCCATGAAAATTTACTGTTTTACTCCTTCCTTTTTCAGTATACTTCTGTATCTTGGATATCTTTCCATATAGTTAGACCTACTTCATTCATGTTTACAGCTGCAGGATACTTTGTATATGAATATTGTTTCAGTTATGTAACCTGCATTTCAATGGATTACAGTGTTTACTCCCATATAAGTCATGTTGAATGAATAAATTCTACCTTTAAATAGTAGAAAATCATCATAATACCTTAATTCTGTGCTTTAATCTTGGATTTATTCTATACATACACATATTGAACAAGCGGATCATAAGTATATACCAAAACTGAGTTGTCTTTAAAATATAAAGATATCTTAAATATTCAAAAGTGAAAACTTATGGTCAATTTATTTCTGGTGTTGAGTGATAAGCATCTTGATTTTAAGGATTTTGTTGACAAATGCATTTACTACATAATCCACACCTGTATAACATGTAAAACATTTTTATGACTCTTTAAGTTCCTTAAGACTCCTTGACAGTCTCTCCTCTTACCAGAGCAAACCACCTTTCTGATTTCTGTCACTATTTTTTTTCCATTTAAATTCTTGTTTTTTATTTAGCTTTATGGAGATATAATTTCATATAACATTCTATAAGTTTTAAAGTATACAATGTGATAATTTGATACAGGTTTGTGTTGTAAAATGGTTACCACAATAAGGTTAGTTAACACATTCATTATTTAACATAGCTTTGTGTGTGAGGTGGTAAGAGGTGGGGGGACTATTAATATCTACTCTCTTAGCAACTTCCATGCCTACAACACAGTATTGTTAAATTACTATTAATTTAGTTGCTGTGCTATATGTTTGATTGCCATAACTTACTCATCTTTTAACTGGAAGTTTATTAATATTTTTAGTGATTACATTCTTTAAAAAATTATTTATTTATTTATTATTATTTTTTTTAATTAACATATACTGTATTATTTGTTTCAGGGGTACAGGTGTGTGAATCATCAGTCTTACACAATTCACAGCACTCACCATAGCACGTACCCTTCCCATTGTCCATCACCAAGCCGCCCTATACCTTCTCACCTCCCCCCCTGCAACCCCCAACCCAAGCAGCCCTCAGTTTGTTTCCTGAGTTTAGAAGTCTCTCCTGATTTGTCTCTTTCTCTGGTTTCATCTTATTTCATTTTTTCCTCCCTTCCCCTATGATCCTCCTTGTCTTGTTTCTCAAATTCCTCATATCAGTGAGATCAAATGATAATTGTCTTTCTTGGGTTGCCTTATTTTGCTCAGCATAATACCCTCTAGTTCCATCCACGTCATTGCAAATGGCAGTATTTCAATTTATTTATTTATTTATTTATTTGTTTATTTATTTATTTGACAGAGATTACAAGTAGGCAGAGAGGCAGGCAGAGAGAGAGGAGGAAGCAGGCTCCCCGCTGAGCAGAGAGCCCTATGCGGGGCTCAATCCCAGGACCCTGAGATCATGACCTGAGCCGAAGGCAGAGGCTTTAACCCACTGAGCCACCCAGGTGCCCCAAGATTTCAATTTTTGATGGCTGCATAATATTCCAGTGTGTGTGTGTGTGTGTGTGTGTGTGTGTGTGTGTGTGTGTGTGTGTGTATACCACATCTTCTTTATCCATTGATGTGTTGATGTACATCTAGGCTCTTTCCATAGTTTGGCTATTGTGGACATTGCTGCTATAGACATTGGGGTGCACATGCCCCATCGGATCACTACATTTGTCTCTTTAGGGTAAATACCCAGTAGTGCAATTGCTGGGTTGTAGGGTAGCTCTATTGTCAACTTTTTGAGGAACCTCCATACTGTTTTCCAGAGTGGCTGCAGCAGCTTGCATTCCCACCAACAGTGTAGGAGGGTTCCCCTTTCTCCTTATCCTCACCAACATCTGTGCACCACCCTTGCTAGGGACAAGGCTAAGTAATCTGCTCGGTTTTGCTGTCGGTAGCTTTTGTTCCCTGAAAGCTATCCTTACAGCTTTGGAGGAGATGAATGGAAATGGTAGCCTCCCAGTCTTAGATCTGGAGGACCCGAGAGCTCAGGGCCCCACTCCTCAGTGCACCCTCAGAGAAAAGCAATCAATCTCTCCCGTCTCCTTGGTCTCCGGCTGCACTCCGAAATATGGCTGCACTCCGAGCTCACAAATGCTGTGACCGAGCATTTCTGTCTCTGGTGCACAACCCTGTTTGGAGTCTCCAAACCTAGCAGCTTCCTGCAGTGTGCTGCTGTTTTGCTCCTCCCAGGGAAGGAAGGGGAGTCTCCCCGAATCTGCTGCTTATTGGGTCCCTACTCGAAGAGTAGTGGTCCGACTGTGCCAAGGATCACTGTTTAAGGCAGCCCCGAGCTGCGAGCTCACTCCTCAGCTCCGTCTCTGCAGCCAACTTCCCCGCTCTGATACCTGGGAGCTTTGCCGCACTCAGACACCCTTGGTCTTCCTGTGACATTGAGGGTCCTGAGATCACACTGTCCCAGCAAGGGTTCCACCCTCCACCCCCTTTCTCCTTAGCCACTGGAGTGACGTCTCTCTGCAGAGCAGACGTCTAATAAAAGTTCAGTTTTGTGCTCCACTGCTCTACCGCTTGCTGGGAGTTGACCCCTCCCCCCTCGGTCTATCTTCCCAAATATCTCCTTGGATTCACTTCTCCGCATATCCTACCTTCCAGAAAGTGGTTGCTTTTATGTTCATAGAATTGCTGCCATTCTTCTCTTCGATCTCCTGTTGAGTTTGTAGGTGTTCAGAATGGTTTGATAACCAACTAGCCGAATTTCTGGGACCAGATGAAATTTAGGTCTCCTACTCCTCTGCCATCTTACTCCTCCCACCTGTCACTTTATTTTTTTAAAGAAATTCGTCTGTTCTCACCTTACCAACTTCTTTCTTCCCATTCTCTTTTTTAATGTCTTTTTTAAAAAGTTGCAAAAGATAACAAATTGATCATCTTAACCATCTTTCAGTATACAGTTCAGTGGTATTAAGCACTTTAAGAATGTTGTGCATTTGTCACCAACATCCATCCCCATAATTCTTTTTCATCTTTAAAATGAACTCTACATGCAGTAAACAATAAATCCCCATTTTCATCTTCCCCCAGTCCCTGGCAGGTATCAGAACTACTTTCTGTTTTTATGATTTACATTTCTCTCAGTACCTCATGTGGTCGGAATCATACAGTATTTGTCTTTGTAAGTGGCTTTTTTCATTTAGCATCATGTCCTCAAGATTCATCCATGTTGTAGCAAATGGAACAATATTCTTCCTTTTTGAGGTTGAATGATATTCCATTGTACGTTTATACCACATTTTGCTAATACATTCATCTGTCAATTGATAATTGGTTGCTTCCATGTTTTGGCTATTGTGAAGAATACTCCTGTGAGTGGAGTGTACAAATATCTTTTTGGGACCCTCTTTTCATTTCTTTTGGGTATATACCCAGAGGTGAAATTGCTGGATCATATGGTAATTCTGTTTTTAATTTTTGAGGAACTATCCTGCTGTTTTAAACAACAATGGTGGGACGCCTGGGTGGCTCAGTTGGTTGGACGACTGCCTTCGGCTCAGGTCATGATCCTGGAGTCCCAGGATTGAGTCCCGCATCGGGCTCCCAGCTCCACGGGGAGTCTGCTTCTCTCTCTGACCTTCTCCTAGCTCATGCTCTCTCTCACTGTCTCTCTCTCAAATAAATAAATAAAATCTTTAAACAACAATGGTACCATGTAACATTCCCCAACAACACACAGTTCCAATTTCTCCACATCCTTATGAGCTCTTTTTGTTTTCTGGGGTGTGTGTGTGTGTGTTTTGTTTGTTTGTTTGTTTTTGTTTTTTTATTTATTTTTATTTTTATTATTTTTTAAGATTTTATTTATTTATTTGACAGAGAGAGATCACAAGTAGACAGAGAGGCAGGCAGAGAGAGAGAGAGAGAGAGAGAGAGTGAGGGAAGCAGGCTCCCTGCCGAGCAGAGAGCCCGATGCGGGACTCGATCCCAGGACCCTGAGATCATGACCTGAGCCGAAGGCAGCGGTTTAACCCACTGAGCCACCCAGGCGCCCCTGTTTTTGTTTTTTTTTAATACTAGCTATCTGACTGGATATGAGGTAGTATCTCATTGTAGTTTTGATTTGCACTTCCCTAGTGATCAGTGATATTGAGCATCATTTCATGTGCTTACTGGCCATTCATATATCTTCTTGGAGAAATATCTATTCAAGTCCTTTGCCTATTTTTGAATTGGGTGGTTTTGTTATTGTTGGGTTTTAGGAGTTCTATTTTCTGGATATTAATATCTTATCAGATACATGATTTGCAACTATTTTCTCCTATGTTGTGGCCTTATATTTTACTCTGTGAGTAGTGTCTTTTGATGTGCAAGATTTAAAAATTTTCATGAGGTCCAATTTGTCTTTATTTTTGTTACCTGTGCTTTTGGTGTATCATATTCAAGAAATCACTGCCAAATGCAATGTCATTAAGCTTCTGTCCTATATTTTCTTCTAAGAGTTTTATTGTTTTAGGTCTTAGGTTTAGATATTTGATCCATTTGGAATTAAGTTTTATACATGTTGTTAAGTATGGGTCCGGCTTCATTCTTTTGCATGTGGATACCCAGTTTTCCCAGCACCACTGTTGAAAACACTTTTTCTCGCTAATTACTTTGATGACTTTGTCAGAAATCAGTTGGCTGTATATGTGTATGTCTATTTTCTTTTTTTTTTTAAAGATTTTTATTTATTTGACACAGAGAGAGAGAGAGATCACAAGTAGGCAGAGGCAGGCAGAGAGAGAGGAAGGGAAGCAGGCTCCTCACCGAGCAGAGAGCCCGATGCGGGGCTTGATCCCAGGACCCTGGGATCATGACCCGAGCCGAAGGCAGAGGCTTTAACCCACTGAGTCACCCAGGCGCCCCTGTGTATGTCTATTTCTGAGCTCTGTCTTGTTTAATTGATATTTTTTTTCTCTTTGCTGATACTAGGCTATATCGATTACAGTAGTTTAATGATCAGTTTTGAAGTGAAATGGTAGAAATTCTCCAATTTTGTTCTTCTGAAGATTTGTTTTGACTCTTCCAGGTCCTTTGTATATTCATACACAGTTCTCTATAGGGACATTAGGGTTAGCTTTTCATTTTCTACAAAAACATCTGTAGATTTTACTTGACACCATGTTCACTCCACAGATCAATTTGGAGAAGATAGACATTTTAATATTGTAAACATGTTATCATTGTCCATTTATTTAGATCATCTTTAATTTCTTAAGAGCCGTAATTATTATTTTCTTTTTGTGTACAAATTTTGCACTTTGATTTTTAAAATTCTATTATGACATTTTAAAAGTATTTTATTTCCACTGTTGATTACCCATATGTAAAAGTATAATTAAATTTTATATATTGGCTGTTGTTAGTTCTAGTAGCTTTGTGGGGGTTTTTTGTTTGTTTTGTTTTATTTATTTTGATTCTCTAGGCTTTGTTATGCAATTACGATGCGTATGTAAGTAAAGACAGTTTTACTTCTTCCTATCAACCTGTATTTCTTTTCCTTGCTTCATTTTACTGACTAGAACCTCTAGTATAATAATTGAATAGAAGTGGTGAGAGCAGATGTCCTTGGCTTGTTCCTGAATTTAGGAAGAAAGTTTTCAGACTTTTACCATGAAGTTGTTATCCTCAGGTTGAAGAACCCCTTCTATTCATTTGCTGAGAGGTTTTTTTACTTTTTTCTTTTAATCATAAATGGATGGTATTGTATTCTGATTGTGGTGTTAAAAGGATTTTTTAAAGGATTTTTAAAAAGAGGTTAGAATCATGACTCATACAGATACAAAATTAACACTTGTCAGACGTTTAACTCACAAGTTAATGAGGAAACTAGTAAGATGTTAGTTCAAAGGCAAATTTGAAGAGTCACTCATTTGTATGCAGTAAAGGAATGCTGAAATGAATTTTTCAGATGGATGCAAAAACTGATCTATCCATTGGGCAATTATCACTTGTAATCCACTGGACACAACTAGTTTGCTCCTTTGTGCTAAAAAATAGTCCACATTATTATCAACTTTCTACAGTTTTTAAATTTAAAAATTGCTCAAAGGCAATGAAAGGTAGAGGTAAGGAATGTCTGAACTATAGAGAACTGTAGGTAGCCTTTTCTTTTTTGGTTTGTTTTCAAAGCTTTTTGTTTTTATTGACAAAGAATTTTGCTTTGAATTTCCATGCTCTCCAGTGATGTTGAACATTGTTCATACATTTATTGGTTATATGCATATGTTCTGCTGTTAAATGCCTCTTCAGTCTCTCTTGTCCATTTTCCCGGCCATTTTGGCAGGAATTGGAGCCAGCATGAAGTTTTTCTTAGCTTTCACAGACTTCCCTTACATAGTTAACAGGTGACTTGAATCTGACAAAAAAATGAGTGTTCAAGATTTCCTCAATCATCTGCAAGACTTCTTCCATGCTGTGTCTGAATACTTCCATAGAGACTGTGTAGAGGGGAGGCTGGCTGTAGCAAAGAATCCCACAGAATCTTTCTGATCATCCAGTGGTGTTTCACTGAATGTTCACCCTGACCTGGCTGCCTTTTCGGATAGGTGGGGTGACTTACTTCTAAGAGGGTCTTTGACTTAAAGTGGCTCTCCTTCTGCTTAGTAATGTTATTTTAAATTCTAATTCCAGACAGTTATTCTTGCTCAAATGACCCATGAATCTGTAAGTATTATATTGCATCTTTCATGTAAGTTTTATATTCTTCTTATAATGAGTTGATGTTAAAATTTTTTAAGTTACTTACATCAAAGAAACTCTCTCCTCCAAGAGAATGTCTTACATTTATCCCGTTGTTTTGCTTATTGCCTGCTGTATCTACGCCCCTGCAAAAGAATTAGTCTGCCATACAATGCTACCTTCCCTGATAAATCCCAGTGTTGTACTTATTTTCCTTTTTTCCTGTGATTTCAGAGAAGAGGCAAGACCTGTTTCTTACTTAATTTTGACATAGGAAGGCTGGGTCTGAGGTCCCAGAGGAGCCTTGCAGGACCAGTCAAGAAAGCGCTTGTCTTAGCACAGGATAGAAATCAAACATGAGCGTAGAGGAAGTGAGAGCAGAGTTTATAGTGAGTAGCGTAAGTGACAGTGTACAGCAGACAGAGGTTCTGGGAGACTCAGAAAAGCAGAAGTGAGGCTCCCTGCTGCTTGGGGTTAGGAGTTTATATTGGAAAGGGGTGCATTTTCCTTCAGGAACTCAGGGTAGGGTCTGATCAAAGGTGTCAGCTGAACAATAGGTGTTTTTCCATAAATCACTGAAGGTAAGTGGGTATTGGCACAAACTGAGGTTTGAAGCCATTAACCTGCATCATGCTCATGACCTCTTTCTTCTCAGATGTTATCAGGTATGTGGGGGACCAGGATAGAGCTCTGAGAATGGTTAACTTTCTTGCTTCCCCCATGGGGAATCATAGCTGCTTTGGTTTACTCAGATGCAAGGTGAGATAGATAGTATGAGTAAATGCGGTCTAGCAGAGAAACAGGAGAGTCCCTTCGGTTTCTCTGTCTCAGTTTTGTTTGCCTAGTCCTGGCATAGGTCCTGCCAGATTTGCCATAGCATAGGTGTTCCATATTTTTGAATTAAATTAACACATAGCGAAGTAGTTAGCATTTATAACAGGAGTTGCATTCTAGATAGAAAAGTAGCTACTCCTGTCCACAGTGAGATTTTGACATGGTTAGAATAAGCAGCGTATGGGGGACAATAGAATCTGTATAACTTGATGATTGATTAGGTGTTGGTTGAGGGGAGAACGGTATGTAGGGAAAGAAAATTGGGCAATTAAATGGGCAGAGCTGTTTATCTCCAATGCATGTTTGGGTTTAGAAGGAACTTGTGGACTGTGTGGTGGTTCAGTCGGTTGAGCGGCCAACTCTTGATTTCAGCTCAGGGCATGATCTCGGGGTTGTGAGATTGGGTCCTGTGTCAGACTCGCGATGACATGTGAAACCTGCTTAGGAGTCTCTCTCTGCCTTCCCCTCTGCCAACCCCACCATAAATAAATAAATAAGCAAGCAAATCCATAAAACAGAAGTTGTGGGATGGGAAATAATAGTTTCTTAAAATATCTAGTTTGAGGTTTTTCTGAGATATTCAAGTGGAGATGTGCAGATCTGTATGCAGTTCTTGGAGAGAGGTAGAAGCTTGAGAGAGAGAAAGATTTTGAGGTTAATAGTTTTTGGGGAGTGGTTGAAGAAGGAATTGCTCAGGATTCAGGACAGAACCGCTGAGCATATCTAGTTTTAGCAGACACGTACAGAGAAAGGCACTGGGAGAAAGTGATTGAGAAGGAGAAACTGAGTGTTAACAAAGGATTTTACAGCAACACCCTTGGTTTCATCTCTGTCTAGAGACCAGATTTTCCTTTCAGCACGCTGTATTTGATCTTGTCCCCAGACCTTTTTTTGTTTCCAGCATTCTCTGTTGGGAGAGATTGTGGATGAAAAATGGTTTTATTTTTGAACCCAGCAATTGCTGGTTTCTTTCTATTTCCTCTAAATTCCATTTGAAAACAGAAGACTTTCTTCTTCAGCACATCTCTGCAGCTGCACCTTATGTTATATATATATATAAAAGAAAGCAGTTGACACTTCGGACATTCTGCTTGGAAATTACTTTAGCTAGAAGTAACAGTTCATTGTCAGCATTTTTTTTTTTTTTTTGACTTATCACAAGCAACAGTTTTGCTAAATTTTCTGCCCTTTTGTAATGGTCTTTTTTCCTCTAGCTTCTGGTAACAGTTTACTCCCTCTCCTTTAAGGCCTTTTCAGTAGCCTCTTCGATGCTCATCAGATTTTTGCTATAAGATCCTTGTGGTCCTTCCTGTTCATTTCTACCACCCAGTCCCACAGCTGGTGTCCCTGTCTTACGTTTTTATTATGGCAGCATTCCAGATCCCGGTGTCAGATTCTGTTCTGGAAACTATCACTGTTAAACAAATCGCCCCAAATCTAGTCTCAGAACCTGCATCACTTTTCCTAACCAAACCTGGGAAGTCACTCCTTGTTGCTTTACCACACTCTTTTGGTTACAATCAAGTTCAGTGCCAGCTTGGATTTAAGAAGGGAATCAGACTCCATATCTTTGTGGGTGAGCCGCAAATTTACACCATTAGAAGAGCACGTAGGTGGGAGATATTTTTGCGGCATATTTGGAAAAAGTCTGCCGCAGATGGATAAAATAAAATGCATAGGATTACAAGGGAAACCAATTATATTAAAGTTTTTGTTTTTTTGTTTTTAATTTGAGAGAGCGAAAGAGAGCGCAAGTGGGTGGAAGGGGCAGAGGGAGAGGGAGAAGCAGACTCCCCACTAAGCATGGAGCCAGATACAGGGCTCAATCCCAGGACCGTGAAGTCATGACCTGAGCCGCCTAGGCACCCCTATCTTAAAGTGTTATTACCAAGCAAATTGTACTAATAAAGTATTATGTGTTTGTTTAACACGATACACAACAAGGTATAGTAGCAGGCCTATAGTAATTTAGTAAATATAGTATTAGAAATTTTAGAGGTTGGAGGAAATAAAGAAATAATATATTTTCCCATCCAAGTTCATAGGTCTTCTGAGTTCTATCCACAGACCCTCCAGCCTCTAGATGAAGAGCCCTTGGATTAATGTTATGGTATGAAGAGAAGTCACATTGCTGTGGCCTGGGGTGAGGGGAAGGCAGAGACTATGGAGGAGGACACCATAGAGTAAGTTCTGTATACTAGCAGTTATTTACCTTTTTAATAAGAAGCTAAGGGTTTTGTTGCCTTTTAGATAGAGACTTAAATATGTTTTTGTACTGAGAGAAAGACACTAGTGAAGAAAGTTGAATATATAAGAAAGATAAAGGCTATGTAGAAGATTTCTGAGAAGGCAGGAGAAGGTGTGGGTAAAAGCATTAGAGAGTGAGGAGCAAGTTGAAGGAGTTAGAGATGTTTGTGGATGCTGTTATCAGGTCACATGACATTCTGAGAAATATATATGTAGGCATGATAAATTTTAACACAGGGGAAAGGGAGGTCAAGGCAGGCCCCAGAGAACATATATGCTATAAGCAGAAGTCTGGAGGAAATATGTGAACATTGAGAATAGGGTGGGGAGAAAAAAAGGTAATGAAGCATGGGCAGGAAAAAGTAACTGACGTAAGAAGACAAACTTTGCCTAGTTTACAGTTTTGTTTAGTGCCTTCTTTGGACCAGTTGTTCTCCTGACCATGGATATTGCTAGAAAAGTGGATTGAGAATGAAATGCAGTTATATATGTGACTTCTGCTAATATGGGGTTAACTTTTTCTAAGTACCTTGTTTAGCATATGTAATTAATACTTGTATTGCTTTTGCCACAGAGAAACATGAAGGCTGAAGAGCTTCTTTTTCATGGTTATTTGAGGGTGATACTGAAAAGCAGTGCATGCATGTGCTGCTTCCGTGCTTATAGCTGGATGGAAATTGGCCTCAGAGGGTCCATGGTTTTCTTTGTCATTAGCCAACAGATGCTTGGTACAGTGTTTTGCTCACTGAGTCTTTATTTAATGCGAGGGTAATGCATCTCTGTACACTAATGAGCAGAGCTCTGGAATACAGTAGCTCGTTTATGTGTAACAAATACCTGCCTTTGGCCACACATTGATCCTTTACTAAATGATTTTTTTTCCCCCCAAACCAAGCTGTTTTCAACACCTGGTTGGCATATCTATCTTCATGTTGCTTTGACTTTCTAGTATGTTGAACCTGACTTTAGTATTTCTATTTTATAGGAGAAACCTTTTTTTTTTTTCTGTTAAAGAATTATTTCAGATCTTCTTGAAACAATAAAATTTTTAAAACTTCTGGTTGGTACTATAAATCATAAAAAACCTTAGGTTTTAGGCAGAAATAATAATTTATACATGAGTATGTCATGAAATTGCTAATTCACAATATTATATATATTATTAATATAGTACTTACATACTAATATGTAAATGTATATACTCATATATGATTATATATACATCTTACCACAATGAAAATATTTTGAAGTATATAAATTATATGTGATATATGGAACATATGTAATGTTGCAGATATGCATTATATAATTCTTTTTATTGTGGTAAAATGTTCAAGCTCTCTCCATAGCCCCCATATTCCCTCAGTAGCTACCTCTTAGCTACTCTTCAGGTCTAGGGGGTGCACATCTGCATGAAAACTTGTTCTGGAAATGGACTCTGTCATTTGGGCTAGGCATTTTGGAGTTCCAGGTAGGTGAAAAGTGGTCTCTGTGGGTGAGACCCAGCAAGATACTTCCTCTTGACCTTTGTATCACTCATTACATAGAGAATGGTGTGGCCTCATAAGGATTAAATCTGTTGCTTTCATCTAAGGGTAGTAGTGATTTTTAATAATCTTTTTTTAAGTCTCTATTTATTTATCTCTATACCAAATGTGGGGCTTGCACTCACAGCTCCGAGATTAAGAGTCACGTACTACTCTGACTCAGCCAGCCAGGCACCCCTTAATAATCTTTCAGTAGAACTACCAAACTTGATTGCTCCAACCTGTTTCCTTCCTTTTGTTCTATATATGGTCCTTTAGGGTTCTCAGATTCAATTTCAGTGTTGGAGGCAGGGGTTCCCACACACAACACCAAGCAATTCTCAGAGTAGGATTTCTGAGAATTCAGCTCAATTCTGACACCATCAGTGCAGAGATGGCATCAGATTTCCTAGGTTAAGGGTTCAGTCCTGCAAGACTGCTCTCACCCTCTAATTCAGACACCAGTCACAAGCCCCAGGCTCTTACCTGTGCTTCTGACCAACCAGGTACATATTGTAGGTTCCAACAACCTCCTCTTTAGGTTCAATGAATTTGCTAGAACAGCTCACAGAACACAGGAAAACACATATTTACATTTACCAGTTTATTAAAGGATATGATAAAGTATATGAATCAATGTCCATATGAAGAGCTGCCTAAGGTGACATCCCTGACAAAGGAGCTTCTGTTCTCATGGACCTGGGGGCCTGGCTCAACATTCTGCCCCTCCCCCCCAACATGGAAGCTCTCCGAAAAAGAGGACTAAGACAGCTGTCCTCTCGGGTTTTTCTTGAGGCTTCATTACATAGTCACGATTGACTAAGTCATTGGCCATTGGTTGATTCAACCTCCAGCTCCTCTCCCTTCCCCACTCTGGGATGGAGTGAGGGTGATTGAAAGTTCCAAGACTCTGATTACATGGTTGGTCCTCCTGGCAACAAATCCCTGCCCTTGGGTGGGGTCCAGAAGTCACCTTCATTAATAATACCACATCCATTTCACCTTTATGGCCTGAAGTGTTTTCAGGAACTAGGGATGAGATATAAATCACTATAAATTGTTATATTGCATATGGCCAGAAGGATTTTTCTAAAGCAAAAATCAATCACATTCCTGCTTGGAACCTTTTTTATTTATTTGAGAGAGAGAAAAGAGATAGATGGGGGTGGGGGTGGGAGAGGAGGAGCAGAGGGAGAGGGACAGGCAGACTCTGTGCTGAGTGCAGAGCCTGAGTGGGGCCTGATCTCAAGACCCTGAGATCATGACCTGAGCCAAAACCAAGACACTTAACCAATTGAGCCACCCAGGCATCCCTCCTGCTTGAAACTTTTCAGTGCTTCACATTTTCTTTGGGATAAAGTCTAAACTTCCTCAGTTGCCTCATTGGAGATCCTTTGTTCTCCATTCTGGTGATCGCTTATTATTTCATCTTGACTTATTTTGGACTATGTTGTTGCCATGCCAAACAAGTACTCTTTTCTAACTATACAACTTTGCACAGGCTATAGATCTGTCATGCTTCCCTTTCCTTGCAATCTCTAATGTACCTACTAAACTCATAACCATCAGTGAAAAAATTAGGTTGTCTGACAAGCCTCTTTTCACTTCTTCAGGAAGAATTAAGTCCTTTCCCTTTCTATATTTTCATTGTGATTTGTACACATTATATAATATTTGCACATCTGTAGGCCATACCTTCTACCTCCAAAAGCAGGGGCTAATGTAATTTAGCTTGGTGTTTCCAAGTATTTCCACTCAGAGTGCCTGGCACACAATAAGTGCTCAAAATATGTGTGTTTAATGAATATTGTTGTTGTTTTTAATTAATTTGAAAGAGGGAGGGAGAGAATGTGTGCTAGTGAGCAGAGGCGGGGTGGAGGGACAGAGAGTCCTAAGCAGACTCCCTGCTGAGCATGGGGCTGAATCTCCAGACCCTGAGATCATGAAACCTGAGCTGAAATCAAAGAGGCAGATGCTCAACCAACTGAGCAACCCAGGCACTCCAGTGTATTGTAATTAGTAGAGTACTTTAAGTGTGAATTGCTCTAAACAGAAGAATATGTTTATAGTAAGCTCTCGAATGGCCAAGGTAATTGAGGAATGAAGGATTCCAGTAATTGATTATGCTATGTAATAGCCAAATACAAATTATCTTTAGATAATTTTAATACAAAAATAATGGGTTATACAGAATTTATCTGTCTTTATTATAAGATCATTCTGAATTGTACGGCTCTTTTAGAACTGTGGCCAAGGAAGCTGTAAGAAATCACGTAGTGTGCTTTGTCACAAGCTGGGGGTGTTTTCCAGTTGAGTTTCTAACACACTTACTTATTTTGCTTCCCTAAAGAGTTCACAATTACCTTATTATCAAATGCAGTTTTAAAAATGCTCAGAAAACAGGCAGCATACTTTATGGTGTGTGTCTCAGTTCAGCAGACAACTTGCTACATTTGGGCTGTGCCCTCTTCTCTATTCAGTGACAGTCCTTGCTGAGCCCAAGTGAAGTCTTATGAACCGAGCTAAGCAGTTAATTAGATGGTGTTCTCTGGCCATGACTATTTCCAGAGTGCTTGATCTCTACCCAAATTATATATTTATTCTTCTCTCATTCATGTGCAAGTAATGTGAGTGGTTGCTGCTCATTTGTGTATTAATTTAGTGGTTCTCTTCTGCTGTCACCTGCTCAACCACAGTGTTGCCAATTATTATTTGCAAGACTCAGAAATTACTTTTATGCATGTGGACCTGCATTTTCATATCTTTGAAAGTGACTTTTGACGGAGGCCTCTTTGGAATAGAGAAAATGCTCTCACTATATTTGTATAAATGATCTGAAAACCATCATGGTGGCTGAGCTCTGACTTCCTACATTACTGTGTCATATTCTCTTGTTAAACCTAGAAATCTTGCTGCAAAGCTTGATCCTTTTTAAAGCAGTTGTATATTTTCTCAGTAAATCCAGAAACATGTAATGTAAATATGACTGTTACTTTAGTTACTGTATTGTTTACTTGGCTCATCGCCATATGAATCCTTTTCTTTTCATCAGTTTCCCAGTCAATCTCTCCCTTTAGCTGAATAATAATGAAGTATTTGTAACATAATTATTTTATGAAAATGAATCATCTTGACTTAAGTACAAGAACAGATTGACCTAAGGGTTAACTTGAAAATCCTACATGAAGGAAAATAAAGGATTGATGAAGTAATTTTTAAGGATGTGTTTATTAGAGTCATTAATGATAGAAACAATAGACTTCTTGATTATGATAAAATATTCAGCAATTCACTAACCCAGCTGTTCTGTCTAAATAATCTGTGAATAAACAATAAAAAATAATCCTTGCTACCTTATATTAAGCTGGTATCAGTAGAGGTTTTAATCTGGGAATATATCAAAAGACTTGTCTTTGATGTGAGCATTTTAATGTTAAGAAGCTGACTAATTCTATTAAACACAAGGCAAACATTTGTGTCTTTATAGTATGACTTTAAAAAATAATTATTACATGAATTGGGGTACCTGGGTGGCTCAGTCATAATTAAGCATCTGCCTCTGGCTCAAGTCATGATCCCAGGTTCTGGGATTCCCACGTTGGGCTCCCTGCTGGGTGGGGAGCCTGCTTCTCCCTGTCCTTCGGACACTTCCCCTGCTTGGGTTTGCTTTCTCTCCCCACCTCTCTCTCCGTTTGTCTCTCTCTCCCTGTCAAATAAATAAATAAAATCTTAAAAAAATAAAAATTATTACCTGAATTAAAAAATATGATTGCTTGCTAAGGCATACTTTTTTTTTTTTTTTTTTTTGCCTAAGTCAAGTTATGAATGAGAAAGATTTTCAGTTTCTATTTTAAGAGAAGCAGTATTAAGAGGCGCCTATGTGGCTCATTCGGTTAGCATCTGCCTTCAGCTCAGGTTATGATTCCAGGGCCCTGGGATTGAGCCCTGCATCTAGCTCCCTGCTCAATGGGAGCCTGCCTCTCCCTCTCCTGCCCTCTGTACTCTCCCCCACCCCTAATAAATAAATAAATCTTAAAAAAAAAAAAAGAGCAAGAGAACAGTATGCAGTGTTGTAGGTTTTACTTGTGGTTCATCATGAACTACTCACTGGCTATCTTTGGTAAGCCTTGGGCTTTCTCAACAGTCAAATTAACTATTTTATAATGAAGATTAGTTGGCTCTTCAGTGTGTCAAAGTGCTTTGTAAACGTATACCACATTTAGAAATTTAAATAAGGTTTTAGCCCCTTTTCTGCCTGCTTTTTGACTTGGGGCTTGTCACTTAAATTCTCTGAGTTTTTGTTCTTTTTTTTTTTTTTTAAAGATTTTATTTATTTATTTGACAGAGAGAGATCACAAGCAGATGGAGAGGCAGGCAGAGAGAGAGAGGGAAGCAGGCTCCCTGCTGAGCAGAGAGCCCGATGTGGGACTCGATCCCAGGACCCTGAGATCATGACCTGAGCCGAAGGCAGCGGCTCAACCCACTGAGCCACCCAGGCGCCCCTGAGTTTTTGTTCTTTATAGGTAAAGCAGGAATTTGGCCTGTATAATTCAACTCCAGAGGTATTATTTACATTGTGGTTAGCTCTTATAACCTGTAATTTAGATTGTTTGTCTTTTTTTTTAAAGCATATATTTGCTTTTATTCCCCCTATGATGATTACCAATAATAAAACTGGAATGCATTAACCTTCACCTATTACATTTTATTTAATCTTTCTGTTGTGAGAGTAGATGGTAGTAGCCTCATCTTACTGATCCGGAAGACTGTGGGTTAGGAAATGATAGAGGTGGGATTGTAGTCTCTGATGCCAGTGTTTTTTTTTTTTTTTTTTATTAAAAATTAAATATGTAGCTCATGTAGAGGCACATTGCCATGTACCTCTTCTAAAACAAACTTCTGATCTCCATTGTTTTCCTATTCTCTCTCTCTCTTTTTTTTTTTAAAGATTTTATTTAATTAGAGAGAGAGATCATAGTAGGCAGAGAGGCAGGCAGAGAAAGGGGGGAAGCAGGCTCCCCGCCAAGCAGAGAGCCCAATGTGGGGCTCGATCCCAGGACTCCGAGATCATGACCAGAGCTGAAGGCAGAGGTTTAACCCACTGAGCCACCCAGGCACTCCTCCTTTTTTTTTTTTTTTTTTAAGGTGTCTTACCAAAGTGCTTTTGTGGAAAAAAAATGCATCTATTCACTAGCAGTAGGCATAGTTTGGGAATTTTAACATTATAGTACCATTAAAAAAATCTGGTTAGCATTACATAACATGTACATATAGTTGGGAATCTTTCAATGATAGAAAATATAGTTTGTCCTTCAAATAGATGGTTTGTTCTGTTTTATTTTTTATTTTTTTTTTTAAGATTTTATTTATTTATTTGACAGACAGAAATCACAAGTAGGCAGAGAGGCAGGCAGAGAGAGAGAGGGAGAAGCAGACTTCCCGCTGAGGAGATAGCCCGATGCGGGGCTCGATCCCAGGACCCTGGGATCATGACCTGAGCCGAAGGCAGAGGCTTTAACCCACTGAGCCACCCAGGCGCCCCGTTTGTTCTGTTTTAATAGGTATATTTTATTTTTAAAATATAGCATTATTTAATGTTATACTTCTAAATGCAAAGTTTTGTTTTGTGCTTGCTAGAGAAGGAAAACAGGTGATCTCTAAGTACTTACTAATTTTTTTTTTCTGTTTTTACAATCCTAATTTATTTTGTGATTCCAAGAAGATGGTTACGTGTGGCAAAATTTTTTAAAATTGCTAAAAATTTCTATTCTAGGAGGGTATTGTTTTATGGTGTCTATTTTTACATTTAAATTTTAAAAAGAAATCCTTGGACTATCTGAAATGAGTGGGTCAGGCAGGGATTAGGGCACGCACATTCAGAAATATTTATTTTTGTCTAGAGTTCATTTATGAGTTCTACATTTTAACATTTCCTCTATGAGCCTCAAATGTCCCCTTGTCCAGGTGTACTCGTCCTGGACAGTGATCTTACTTAGAACGCTGTTGCTTTGTGGGTGATTGACAGCACTGGTTCAGCCAGCACTCTGATGCTGATCCTTCCTGATTCAGAAACCTCTGCTCTTGGGACATTTCTTTAACTTGTGTTTCTCTTTTTTCTGTTGAAAGATTCTTGGTGGTCATTACTAGTCCAAGTGTGAGTTCCCATGAGTAGCTCATTGGTCACAGTTTTTATTTTTATCTTTCCAGATGATGACTTTGAAATGGCTATGGCAATTTGAGGGGCCTGTCTGCTGCCATTCTTAACCCTGTTCACAAAACGCGAGGCCTCAGCCTTTTTTTCTATTCTGTGGATATACCAAGTTCATTCCAGCTTCAGGGTCTTCTTCTACTTGTCCCTCTGTGGGGAATGGTCTTCTTTTAGACTGTTGCTTGACTGTATCCTCCTTGACATTTAAGTCTCAGCTTACATGTCCCTTCTTCAAAGAGGTTTCCCTTGACCACTCACTATAAATGAGAATTCTTCCAACACACTTTATTACATGGTCATGTTCTATTTTCTTCTTTGCACCTAATGACTGAGCAAGAGTTATTTATTTCTCTTTTATCTTCTCTGATGGGGACAGGGACATTGTTCACTCCTTTATTGCTAGCACCTAAGAACAGTGTCTGTCACAGTAGGAATTCCAGTAAATACTTGTTGAATGACCAAATGAAGGCATACTTTTCTCTTAGCTATTTATAAAATTCTTTTTTTTTTTTTTTTTTTTTTTGGTAGTCAGGTAGGTCCAATTAATGTTTATGTACTTTTGACATTTTCGTCTTCCTTTACTGTTTTGGTCCCTAGTTGAATTCTTCAGAAGAAGGGGGAAAGAGCCTTCTAGTTTTCAAACTCTTGAGATGTGACTGTTTCAATTTATCTACTGCTTGCCAGGTAGGTGTGTGAGCTGCTGCAGCCTAGTCGCAAATGCAATTAACAGGTAGGAAAATTGGCTCCTAACAGCTGCTTCAGTCCTGCTTGAGTTGGCCCCTTCCCCAGGGGAACGGTCTCTGTCAGCCTAGCAAAATGAAATTGCCTTCCCATAAATATTTTTTTCGAGGATTATAGAAGAGAAACAAATCTAGGTTTATAAAATGAGTTGAAATGTGTCAACAGGATAGACCAGACTAATGACCTGCTGTAGCAATTTGAATTCTGAGGCCCAGCAGCAGTGTTTATCTTCAGAAGAGTTGACATTGAAACTGTAGCTCTTCTAGTTCTATCGAAATGACTTTATTATGCCAAAAGAGTAGAGTTAATAACTTATTTATTGGTGTTGGTGAGGAAAGTGACAATTCTATAAAATATAATTTTTGACCCTCAGATCTTTGGTTTATAGCACAGATTTTGATCCTTGCTCTTTCAGTTAACCCTGTGGAAAGGGGCAGGTTTTGGAAAGAATGTGACTTGATTTCCTTTCCATTTTATTCGCCAACTGTTTAATTCATTCAGCATGCATTGCGCTTGACAGTGATAGAAGATGTTAACCATTGCTATGTGCCATAACCAGTATATTCATTTTACAAATAGATGTAAGTGGGTTTTTTATGAATAGTATGCTAGTTCTGAGTTTTATAGTCATATATGCCTCAATGTTAGCAAACATTACATTCTGCTTTTCTCCCTTTTTTTTTTTTAAATTAACATATAATGTATTATTAGCCCCAGGGGTACAGGTCTGTGAATCATCAGGCTTTCACACTTCACAGTACTCACCATAGCACATACCCTCTCCAATGTCCATAACCCCACCACTCTCTCCCTTACCCCCCTCCCCCTGGCAACCCTCAGTTTGTTTTGTGAGATTAAGAGTCACTTATGGTTTGTCTCCCTCCCGATCCCATCTTGTTTCATTTTTTTCCTTCCCTACCCCCCAAGCCCCCGACATTGCTGCTCAAATTCCTCATATCAGGGAGATTATAGGATAATTGTCTTTCTCTGATTGACTTAATTTCGCTCAGCATGATACCCTCTAGTTCCATCTACATTGTCGCAAAAGGCAAGATTTCATTTCTTTTGATGGCTGCATAGTATTCCATTGTATATATATATATATATATACCACCTCTTCTTTATCCATTCATCTGTTGATGGACATCTAGGTTCTTTCCATAGTTTGGCTATTGTGGACATTGCTGCTCTAAACATTCAGGTGCACGTGCCCTTTCAGATCACTACATTTGTACCTTTAGGGTAAATACCCAGTAGTGCGATTGCTGGGTCATAGGGTAGCTCTATTTTCAACTTTTTGATGAACCTCCATGCTGTTTTCCAGAGTGGCTGCGTCAGCTTGCATTCACACCAACAGTGTAGGAGGAGTCCCCTTTCTCCGCATCCTCGCCCGCATCTGTCATTTCCTGACTTTTTAATTTTAGCTATTTTGACTGGTGTGAGGTGGTATCTCATTGTGGTTTTGATTTGTATTTCCCTGATGCTGAGTGATGTGGAGCACTTTTTCATGTGTCTGTTGGCCATCTGGATGTTTCCTTTGCAGAAATGTCTGCTCATGTCCTTTGCCCATTTCATGATTGGATTATCTGTTCTTTGGGTGTTGAGTTTGGTAACTTCTTTATAGATTTTGGATACTAACCCTTTATCTGATATGTTGTTTGCAAATATCTTCTCCCATTCTGTCAGTTGTCTTTTTTTTTTTTTTTTTTTTTTTTTTGTCTTTTGGTTTTGTTGACTGTTTCCTTTGCTGTGCAAAAGCTTTTGATCTTGATGAAGTCCCAGTAGTTCATTTTTGCCCTTGTTTCCCTTGCCTTTGGTGATGTTTCCAGGAAGAAGTTGCTGCGGCTGAGGTTGAAGAGGTTGCTGCCTGTGTTCTCCTCAAGGATTTTGATGGATTCCTGTCTCACATTGAGGTCTTTCATCCATTTGGAGTGTATTTTCGTGTGTGGTGTAAGGAAATGGTCCAATTTCATTTTTCTGCATGTGGCTGTCCAATTTTCCCAACACCGTTTGTTGAAGAGACTGTCTTTTTTCCATTGGACATTCTTTCCTGCTTTGTCGAAGATTAGTTGACCATAGAGTTGGGGGTCTGTTTCTGGGCTCTCTATTCTGTTCCATTGATCTATGTGTCTGTTTTTGTGCCAGTGCCATACTATCTTAATGATTACAGCTTTGTAATAGAGCTTGAAGTCTGGAATTGTGATGCCACAAACTTTGGCTTTCTTTCTTTTTTTTTTTTTAAGATTTTATTTATTTATTTTACAGATAGAGATCACAAGTAGGCAGAGAGGCAGGCAGAGAGAGAGAGAGGAGGAAGCAGGCTCCCCGCTGAGCAGAGAGCCCGATGTGGGGCTCGACCCCAGGACCCTGGGACCATGACCCGAGCCGAAGGCAGAGGCTTTAACCTACCGAGCCACCCAGGCGCCCAAACTTTGGCTTTCTTTTTCAACTTTCCTCTGGCTATTTTAGGTCTTTTCTGGTTCCATATAAATTTTAGGATTGTTTGTTCCATTTCTTTGAAAAAATTGGGTGGTATTTCGATAGGGATTGAATTAGATGTGTAGATTGCTTGGGTAGCATAGACATTTTCACAATATTTGTTCTTCCAATCCATGAGCGTGGAATATTTTTCCATTTCTTTCTGTCTTCCTCAATTTCTTTCATGAGTACTTTATAGTTTTCTGAGTACAGATTCTTTGCCTCGTTGGTTAGGTTTATTCCTAGGTATCTTATGGTTTTAGGTGCAATTGTAAATGGGATTGACTCCTTAATTTCTCTTTCTTCTGTCTTGCTATTCGTGTATAGAAACACAGCTGATCTTTGCCCAAGGCAGAATTGCACTGCCCTTGCTAGGGCCCGGGCTAAGTAATCTGCTGGGGTTCACTCTGGGGAGCTTTTGTTCCCTGAACGCTTTCCATAGAGCTCTAGAGGATAATGAAAATGGCGGCCTCCCAATCTCTGGCCGGAGGAGCCAAGAGCTTGGGGCCCTATTCCTCAGTGCGCCATCAGAGAAAAGCCATCAATCACTCCTGTCTCCTTGGATGCCGGCGTGCTCTGAGCTCACCCGGTCTTGTGATTGGCCTGTGATCCAGCGTTTATGTCTCGGGCACATGGCCCTGTTTGGAGTCTCCAAATCCAGCAGATTCCTTCCATGCACTCCTGTGCCGCTCCCCCTGGAGGAGGAAGCAAGTCTCCCCGGATCTGCCACTTTTGGGGTCCCTGCTCGAAGAGCAGTGACCTAACTGCGCCATGGTTCACAGTTTAAGGTAATCCCAAACTGAGAGCTCACTCCACGGCTCCGTCTCTATAGCTGGCTTTCCCTCTCTAATACCTGTGAGCTCTGCTACACTCAGATACTCCGATCCTTCTGTGATCCTGCGGGACCTGAGAGGTTCCTGCGAGGGCTCCATCCCTGCTTAGCCTCTGGAGCAGTGTCCCTCAGTGGAGCAGACATTTAAATGTTCGAATTTTGTGCTCCGCTGCTCTGCTGCTTGCTGGGAACCGGCCCCTCCCCTCATGGTCTATCTTCCCATCCCTTCTGCTTCACTTCTGTGCAAGTCCTACCTTTCAGAAAGTGGTGATTTTCTGTTTCTAGAATTGCTGATCTTCTCTTCGATCTCCTGTTGGGTTTGTAGGTGTTCGGAATGGTTTGATAACTATCTAACTGAACTCCTGTGACCTGATGTCATCTCATTCTGCTACTCCTCCACCATCTTGACTCACGGACCTGCTTTTCTCCTTTTTGATAAAGTTTATTTTCAGGATTTGAGCTAATTGTGCTCCCCTTAAAAGTCACCTTCTGATCAATACTCCCTTCTGTTCATTGTTTTATAATCTCTGGCCTTTCATGAAACTAAAAGTTTGTGTCATTAAATTGTGCTTTGAATCAGAAGTTTCTTCTATGAGAGTATTAACTTAGGTTTTGGATGAATGGGCTGTGCGTTTGTTGTGCTACTGTGGTGACTTATGGTGGATCCCTAGATAGCTACAGGAGGGGGTCTGGTCACCGGAAACAGCAACCACATGATTAGCGGCTTGGGACTTCAGGCCAGTCTGACCTCACAGGAGGTGGATAAGATTTGGAGATGGAGTTCAGTCATGTGATCATCCAGTGATTTAATCATTCATGCTTATTTAATGAAATCAAATAAGAGCTCTAGATATCAAAGGGGACCTCCTAATTGGTGAATATACTGATATACTGGGAGGACGACACACATGGACTCATGGGGAGAGGGCATGGAAATCCTTCATTTGGGGACCTCCCCCCTCCACCTCAGACCCTGCCCGTGTGTTTCCTCTATAATAAAACTACAATTATATGTATAATGCTTTCCTGAGTTCTGTGAGTTGTCCCAGCAAATTATCAAACTCAAGAGCATAGGAATCCCTGAATTTATGGTCAGTTGATTGGAAATGCTGGTGGCCTGGGGACCCCTGAAGTACAGCTGGCATTTAAAATAAATGCAGTCTTGTTTGAAATAATGCTCTTTGTACTTGTGGATGCTGTAGTACCTCTGGGTGGTTGGTGCTGGAATTGAACTTTGCAGTACACTTATTTAGGGTTGAAGTAGAATATGTATTTGTTATAATTAATTAACCAATATTAATATATTATTATAAAGTTCATAGTCTGCTTTAAGGTTCATTCTTTATGTTGTACAGTTTCATGACTTTTGACAAATTCATGATGTCATGGGTCTATCATTACAGTTTCATACAGAATAGTTTCAGTGCTCAGTAAATCCCACATTCCACTTATTCATCCCTCCTCCTCTTGCTCCCATACTCCTGACACTGTCCTCATCTTTCACCATCTCTATATTTTTGTCTTTCCAGACTGCCTAATAGTTGGAATCATATGCGATGTAGTCTTTTCAGACTGACTTATTTCACTTAGTATTATGCTTTTAAGTTTCTGTCATGTCTTTATGCAGCTTGATAGGTCCTTTTTAATTGCTGTATAATATTCCACTGTGTGGATTTATTACAATTTATGCATTCAGCAGTTGCAGGATATCGTGATTGCTTCTGAGTTTTGGCAATTATGAATAAAGTTGCTATTAGCACTCATGTGCAGATTTTTCTGTGGACATTTGTTCTCAAATCATAGCCCAATTTTTGAATCATATAGGAAGACTAAATTTAGCTTTGTAAGAAGCTGACAAACTGTTTTTGCAAAGTAGCTTACCATTTTGCATTCCCACTAAAATGAATGAGAGTTCCTGTTGCCCCACATCCTTGGCAGCATTTGGGGTTGTCAATGTTTTGAATTTTAGCCATTCTAAAATGTATGTAAAAGGTATCTTGTTAGATTTTTTTTTTTTTCTAAGAGAGAGAGAGAGTGTGCATATGAGCAGGGGCTAGAGGAGCAGAGGGAGAGGAAGAGAGAGAATCTCAAGCGGACGCCACGCTTATTGTGGAACTGAATGCGGGGCTTGATTTCATGACCCTGAGTCCATGACCTGAGCCAAAACCAAGAGTTGGATGCTTAACCGACTGAGCCACCCAGGCATCCCTCTTGTTATTCTCATTTGCAGTTCCCTAATGGCATTTGATGTTGAGCATCTTTTCATATGTTTATATTCTGTCCTTAAATCTTTTTTGGTTAGGTGTTTGTTCAGATCTATTGTCCACTTCTTTTAAAGTATTTTTTAAATATATTTATTTATTTGAGAGAGAGAGCCCACGTGCATGCAGGGGGAGAGGCAGAGGGACAAGAAGGGAGCAGCTCAAGCGGATTCTGTGTAGAGCGCAGAGCCCCATGCCTGGCTCTATCTCACTACCCTGAGATCATGACCTGAGCTGAAACTAGCCCTATCCACTTTTTCTCTTTTTTTAAAGTAATATTTACATCCAAAATGAGACTTGAACTCAAGACTTAGAGGTCAGGAGTTGCATGCTCCATCAGCTGAGCCAGACAGATGCCCTTTTTGTTTAGTTTTTAATCATGTTTTTTGTTATTGTTGAGTGTGAGAGTTCTTTGTATATTTGGATAATAGTGCTTTTGTTTTTGTTTTTGTTTTTAGAGAGAGAGGCAGGGAGAGGCAGAAGGAGGACAGAATCTTAAGCAGGTTCCATGCCCAGCGTGGATCCTGACTCAGGGCTTGATCTCATGACCCTGAGACAATGACCTGAGTAGAATCCAAGAGTCGGTCACTTAACTGACTGAGCCATGGATGTGTCCCAACAGTGCTTTATCAGATATGTCTTTTGCAGATATTTTTTCCCACTATGTAGCTTGTCTTTCCATTAAGCATGTCTTTTGTAGAGTGAAAGTTTTTAGTTTTTTTTTTTTAAGATTTTACTTATTTATTTGACAGGCAGAGACCACAAGTAGGCAGAGGCAGGCAGAGAGGGGGTGGGGGGAGGAAGCAGGCTCCCTTCTGAGCAGAGAGCCCGACGCGGGGCTCGATCCCAGGACCCTGGGATCATGACCTGAGCCGAAGGCAGAGGCTTAGCCCACTGAGCCACCCAGACGCCCCGGAAGTTTTTAATTTTAATGAAGTTCCTTAATTTCTTGGGTCAAGCTTTTGGTGTTTATCTAAAAACTTGTCACCAACCCAAGGTCACCTAGTTTTTTTTTGTTGTTGTTTTGATTTTAGTGTCGTCTTCCAGAAGTTTGCAGTTTTGTGTTTTACATTTAAGTTTTTGATCCCTTTTGAGTTAATTTTGTGTAAATTTCAAATTTTTAAAAAATTTGAAAATATTTCACACATACAGAGTGATATGAAAACTAGTATAATGATCCATATATAAAGTACCTAGCAAATGGCCTTATAAAACATTAACCTTTTACTTTGTAAATCTACATTAAATTTAAAATCAAGTTGAGACCCCTGTAAATTCCTCCTAATCTCATCTCTCTTCTAGGAAGTAATCAATTCTATCAATTTGGTATTTTTCAAATCCATGCAATGTTTTTATAGTTCATTAAATATTTATGTATCATATGGTACTGTTACATATTATTTATATAGCATACCATATATACAATAGTGTATACATTATATCATATAATACTGTGTATAACTGGGATTGTTTTTCAAGTTTTTAAATATCACGTTAACATTATGTATAGTACATAGACTTTATCAACTTGTTTATTTCAAAACAGCATTGATTTTATGATTTAGAGGATTTTTTTTACTATAGGAAAGAATATGTTAATTGAGAGGTATATAATGTTAGAGAATTTATTATAAGTTCTAATTTTATCTTGGTTTGCCATATTAGCACAGATAAATTTAGTTCTGACCTGAGGGTTAAATTTTTCAATGCTGGAATATTGTGTCTTTAATATCTATATTGTGGCATGTTTTTTAGCAGTCTTACTAAGTTAATATGTAAGGTGCTATTTTTTTATTTTAGGAAAATTTTTCAGTGTGTGTTTGAGGGGGCTTTTTAGAATGCACACACAGCTGTATTAGATCATTGGTAGGGTGTTTTGCAGCTGCCCTGTTAAGGATACAGTAGAAACCAGAAAAACTTAATTATTTAAACTGTGTTGCTATTCGGTGAGCCTACCTTTTATAGATATCTTTCTGAGGGCTCTTTTTAAGTTGTGGGTTTCCTTTAGTATAACCACCAGTTTCTGAAGAGAACACCACCATTTGCAGGTTTAATCAGAAGATCTCTACAATTCAGGCTGGAGGTAAAGGTGTAGCTAGCTTCCTCTCCTAGCTTGAGGAAAGTGACTTGATTCCTGTAGGGGGAAGGAAGGTTGAACCTAATTATTTATGCTGATCTATCAGCCAGTTTCACCCAGTATAAGCAGAAACTGTCAATTCTTTGTAGAATTTTTTATGGCCTAAATTAAGTCTGTACCATACAAGATTGCCATTTTTAGAGAAGGTACTCCCATTGTTAGTGTTAATTGTGCACACTAACCTGTCACTGTTGATTTGATTATTATTGCTCATTTTATAACCTTTAACTGGTGTATAGTTTTGAGTTCTGTAGCGGAAAACAAAAATAAACAACAATTTGAATTTCTACTGTTTGTGCACATTTGAAAAATAATGACCTCCCTTTTCCCCCAAGATCATTTATTATAGGTTCCAGAAAGCTGTATAATGATATTTCCAATCCAGATTGTTTTTCTATTGACATCTTGAAAAATCTATTATGTTGTAAACCATCATTGGCAGATTCAGTTGTAATTTAATGAGAACAGCCTAATATGCCAAGAGAAGTGACCTTCAAGCCCCTGCTCTTCCGACTCAACTCTTGCATGAAATGCAGAAATGGTTTCTCCCCTTGTGTCCTCTTCAAGGATGAAATGTGTTCCAGATTTTGTCTCCTCACCCCTCTTCTATTAAAACTGTGTTCATATTGGTGCTGTACTAATAAAGGGGTACTGAAAAATGACTTTTTCCTACTAAATTTTCTATAGTTTCATTTTTTATGTGATGCCATGGTTTTAGGTACCATCTTATTCAGGAATTGGTCTGTAGCAAATGTTTTGTAACATGATCTCTAAAATAAGGGGATAGATTAAAAATTGAGATAGATATTCTGTGCCAGAGTATAGTGTATTTTCTGTTTGGAATTTTACATTCAGGGTCTTTATAGATGATGTACACAGATTAATCTCAGAATGTTATAGACCTATTAATTTCAGACAAATAGTCAAATTCTGAGTTAGGTTATATACTTACTTTAGGTTATTGGTTATAATCTCAGCGATTATTCTTTCTTGATTTTTATTTTATTTTTATTAATTTTTAATTTTTTTAGAAATTTTATTTATTTATTTGATAGAGAGAACACAAGGAGGTGGAGCAGGAGGGAGCCTGACATAGGGCTTCGCTAAGAAGGGAGCCTGATGCAGGGCTTAATCCCAGGACTCTGGGATCATGACCTGGGCTGAAGGCAGGCTTTAACTGACAAAGTCACCCATGCGCCCCCATTTCTTGATTTTTAAAAAAGTCGATATTTACTGAAATTTTTTTCTCTTAAGTGAAATACTTATGGCTTCTTAAAAAGTTAGTGATACTACTTTTGTCTTAGCATATGTAGAACAGTTTTTCTTTTTTTTTTTTAAAGTAGAGCTCTCTTGACTGTATTGTCTTGTCCCATTTGATTTTATTTGAATGTCCTTTATTCCCCTACCTATTTCCCACACTTCAGGAATATAGAATCATGTTTCTCACTGCTGGCATCCTGAGGGCTAGACCCATCTCTTGACTCGTTATTTTGTTGTCTTTATCTTTCTATTTACCTATCGCTACTCATTTTGCTTCCTCTCATAAATACGCACTCCAATCTAGTTAGTATATGTCTCCAGACATTTGTGTATCTTTGGAAGATATGTAGTGTTTTCTGTGCATGAGTTTTTAATTTTCATAAATAGCATTTGGCTGTACCTCTCATTTTATTTTATCTTTTTAAATTCAGCCCTATATTTAAATGATCTATCTTTGTTGCTGTAATTCTGGTTCATTACTTCTAACAGCTATAGAGTAGCTATACTCTACTTATAGCTATAAGTACTTATATAGCTATAAGTATCTATAAGTATAGATACTTATCCGTGCATACTACATATGCATCTTACTTATACACTCCCCTAGTGACATGTACTATAAACAATGCTGCAATAATAATCTTTATTTTATTTAATGGAGATATATGCTGAAGAGTGGTATTGGTGGGTTGTTGGGAGTCCATTATAAAGTTTACTAAGTATTGCCAAATTGTTCTGTAGAACAACCAGGTTATACTCTTTAGAGCTGTAGGTGAAGATTCAGACCATTTTCCATGTAAGCAACTTGGCAACCAAACTGGCATGAAGAGTTGCTTTGATGGACATGAACATTGACTGATAAACTATGAATAAGGTAAAACCAAAGTAGTTTACTATCAGCCCTCTACTGAAAAGGTACTCATGAATGGAAAAGCTGCCTTGGTTCCTGATAGTGGTCCCTGTAAAGGGAGGTTTTTTTATGAGAGAATATAAGGGTGGGCCCCCACTGCCAAATAACTCAGTCTGTTTAGCTCAGCAAGCTGTGAATATTAGATTCTTTGTGCCTAGCATGGTTCTTGTAATACAAATGTGAATGAGACAGAATCTTTGCTTCTGAAGCTCTTTGGTTGTGGGACAAGAGTGTACAGTACTTTGTGGTTATCTTTTAGGGGTGATCTCTTTGCTTCTTCTGTGAGAAGTTGGTTCTGGTTATAGCAGCCCTCCTTGGGTCACTGTTATTCTTTCTACCTTTCTGTCTAAAATTAAGACTTATGGGCTGTCTGAGTGGTTCAGTTGCTTAAGCGTCCAACATTTGATTTTGTCTTGGGTCATGAGATTGACCCCCCCCCCCCATCAGGCACTGTGCTGGGTATGGAGCCTTCTAAAGATTCTGTTTCTCCCTCTTCCTCTGCTCCTCCCCACTGAGCACATGCTCTGTCTCTCTCTCTCTCTCTCTTAGAAAAAAAAATAGATAAAAATAACATAAAATAAAACCAAGACTTATAGGTACCTGGTCTATAAATTGTGACAGTTCAGGGTCCTACCAGTCCATCATCCTACCTGCCTTGGTAAAAAATTCCCTAGGGAACAGTGTTGTTAGTGTGGTGTTTGCGTCCTACAGTGTAATGATTGGGATGGCATGTTATAAGTCCCTTTGAATTGGTAAAGTGGAAATCAGAAAATACTACCTAGAAGTATGAATTAATTAAATGTAGTAAGAGGCAGTGTGATGTATAATGGCAAGAATACAAATAATAGTATTGGGCAAAATAGCAGACAAAACACATTTCCCAATCTTTACTCAATTCCAATTGAAAAGACCAGTAGCTAAATAAATAGGTGGGAAGAAACTTGGATATGTCTTAGAAACTAGAGCTTGATGCTGCTCATATGCCAAAACACTCAGGATAATTTTTGGTGGGCAGTTCTCCAAGGTAGGAGAACTCCTAACCTGGGAGGGACAGGGACATCTGGCCGGCTCAGTCAGTAGAGCATGCAATTCTTGATCTCTATACCCATGTTGTAGAGATTACTTAAAATAAATAATAAAAATAAAATATACCCAATAAGTAAAAAAAAAAAATATTAACTTGGAGGGGCAACATCTTGATGAGTGGTCTCACAAGTCACAATATTTAAATTTCTCTCTTGCCTCTTAGGCCAGAAGTATTTGTACTTAGTACAAATAGTGTTCAGAGACCCAGAGTTTGCTGCTAGTACCTCCCTGGAAGGTGCCTATCCACTCTCCCCAGATCGCTTAATCTCCCAATTAGCAATCTAGTGAGGTTTGTGTTCCAAAAAAGATTCAGTCATTAAAAGCCGTGAAAGCTGAATATCAGTTACAAGAAGAGAGCAATCTGATAGGATTGTAAGGGATGGAAAATATAGTTACCGAGTTAAAATCTGCTATGGATGTAGTGAGTAGCAAATTAGACACTGAGAAAGACAAACTTGTGAAATATTTTCCAGAGTATAAAGGCAAAAGTTGGGGAAATAAAAATGATTGGAAAATAAGACAAATGAAGGAAAAGTCAGAAGACAAAATGTACAAATAATAGGAATTTCAGAAAGAGAGCATATACATTTTCAAATAAATAATAGAAAACATTGCTGACTCAAAATTAATGAGAAATATGAAAGTATATTCTTCTGGACTTTTCAAATTTGGGGGCATTTCTGCTAACAACATTATGAAAGAAACTGAATTGATGGTGGCACAGAGAGCCAACCTCTAAATTCTCCCATGAAAGAGGTGACTGCCTGGGCTGTAAGTAGAAGAGATGCTGAGTAAATCCCACTAAATGTCCTCCGTTTCTGAGGAATAAGAACAAGCAGGAGGAGCAGGTAGAAGGCCAACAAGATGGGAGGCCTTCTTCTAGGACTAAAGGTAGACAGGACCCAAAAGACTGCATGGTGGGGCATAATCATTAGAAAAAGAAAGTGTTAAGTTATTCACAGGTGATATTATGATCGACCTAAAAATGGAAGAAAATTATTGCTTGAAAACCTATTTGAACCAAGTAAATATACTGAGATCAGATTTTTGAGTATTCTAGTTAGCAGCTACATTGGGGGAAAAAATCCAAGTATGTGGAAAGAAAACTTGTGCTCCCCTCTCTTTCTTAAAGAAAAACAAACAAACAAACAAACAAAAACTAAAAAAAAAAAAAAACAAAACCCCAAACCCTAGAGTTTATAAATCCAAGTGAATATTTACCTCTTCAAATAAATCTATTTGAGAATAGATGCCAATGTGGAAGATGGTGCTTAGAAACAGCCACTGTCGTTAACTAATAGAATTTTTGTTTTCCTCAAGCTTTTCTATTAGGAAAAAAAACTTAGTAAGAATCAAACACATTTTTTAAAAGATTTTATTTATTTATTTGACAGACAGAGATCACAAGTAAGCAGAGGCAGGCAGAGAGAGAGGAAGGAAAACAGGCTCCCTGCCAAGCAGAGAGCCTGATGCGGGGCTGGATCCCAGGACCCTGGGATCATGACCTGAGCCAAAGGCAGACTCTTAACTAACTGAGCGACCCAGTCTTACTTTTTAGGCTCAGGAAACATAATCAGCTCTTGTGTTTTGATAAAAAGACCCAAATACTCTTTATTGGTGAGGAGAAATATGGTCTTACATCACTAGGTGTAGAATAAATTGATACAACCATTCTTTAGGACAGTTTAGAAGGGGGAAAAAAGGATTCGTGATCTATGTATCTTCTGACCCAACAATCTTACTTAAAATAATCATACTAAAGAAACTATCAGAGCTGTGCAGAGAAATATATATTCTAGGGTATTTGGTGTGTAGAGAAGGATATTTGTGATACTAGAAATTCAGAAACAACCCAAATATTTAAAATAGAAAATTGATTGAATTTATTATAGTATACACCTATAATGGAATACTGTTCAAAAATTAGAAATGCTTTAGCAGATAGTAGTAAATCATAAAAGCTGAATATACACTTTAGGCACACTCTAGTCCTAGTTACTTACGTAGTTATTCAGTCATTCACTCACAAATACTTAGTGACAACCCAGGCATTGTTCTAGAACCTAGAGATAGAGCACTGCATGGGGAAATTATAAAATTAAAATGACCATTTCTTTGCCTACATAGAATTTATAGTCTAGTCAGGAAAGGCAGGCCAATAAATAAATAATTTTTCAATTAATGATAAGTGCTTTGGAGAAGAGTATGACAGGATAAGGTAGATAGGGTGTACCAAGGGAAGAGAAGGGGGACGTTTGCAATTTTATATGAAGTGGATCAGAGAAGTCTGAAAAACGAAATTTGAAAAAAAAAAGCTAAGAAGAAGCAATGTTTATATCTGGTGGAAAGTATTCGTGGTGGAGGGAATTGTAAGTCAGAAGACTTGAAGTGGAGATGTGTGTGTGTTCCAGCACAGCCATGAAGGTTAGTGCAGTTGATGCAGATAAATCAATGGAGAAAGTATGTGGGAAATAAGGTAAGGAGATGGAGGTTGGTGGTGAAAATGGAGGGCCATTACTGTGGTCAAATGGGCCATTTGCTTTGAGATGGGAAGCCACTGTTGGGTTTTGATAAGAGGAATGAAATATGACTGGCATTTAAAATAATTGTTTTGCTGTTTTGTGTAGGATAGAGTGGAGAGGATCAGGAATGGAGCACGGAGATCAGAGGCTATTATAATAACCCTCTCAAGCCTGATGGTAGCTTGGACCAGTGATGAGAAGTGGTTTGATTCTGAAATTATAGCACATAGCCACAAACTCTTATTGAAGAAATAATTGAATATATGTATCAACATGTAAATAGTTATCTCTGGTGGGATTGCTGATGATTTGTATTTTCTTTGTATGCCTCTGGGTTTTCCAAATTTTCTGTAACTATTACTTTTAAAATAAGAAAAATATATAAAACTGACTTCTGCTTAAAAACTGTGTTTTCCCCCCTGATTTCAAAGTATTATATGCATTTAAGGATTGAAGAATTATGTTTCTTTCCTTTTAGTGTTAGGCATTCCCTCTGTCTAGTAAATCAGATGGCGAGTAGGCCCAACCTTTAATTAGAACTAAGATGTTAACTTACTAGTGAAACTGATTAAGGAAATTCACCTTTTTCAAGGTAGAGAGGATTGTATTCAGCATTTTCCCTATCATTCTTGTGAGATAAACTTTAGAAACTTGTTTTATTACATCATTGTTAAAGTTAATGCCCAAGATTACATTTTTACTTCTGTGTTCTGCTGTTCTTACTTCATTACTGATGCAGGATAACTCAGTGACAAAAAACTGCAATGTAGATCAGTAGAATGGCTATGCCTCAGTCATCTTTACTATTGAATGTGAGTTGTATTGCTGATTTCCTGAAAATCATTTGTACGAATGATTAGAATGTGGTACTATGAATTTTCTTTCCTGACTTCCTTTCTGGTTTTCTTGATTATACCAATTCAGTCTAACCGCGGTGAGAGTTGTAGTGGTCCAGAGTGTGCCTGCTGGCAGAGAGGGGAAAAAAGAAATTCAGACTAGAGTTTGGATTTGGCTATAGATAATATAGGTGATTGAATTTTTAAATGATAAATCAACAAAATTCTCATTATCTGGAAGCATAACTTGAGTTTTGTATTAGTTGAAAATAGTAGCCCTTGCATTGGCAGTGTTTAGTCTTCTAACATTACCTAGAAAATGGAAATTTGGGCTTTTGCTTTGAGAGTACCTTCCCAGGTAATATTAGGAGCACATTGGCTAAGGTAAAATTTTGTTTTGGTTTATATTTTGGTTTGAAATCATGCTTTACTGGTAAATTGCAAATCCATAGACACATTCGTTTTGAGGTACTATCAGTTTCAGAAACAGCAGAATTACATTGTGGCTCTACTTTAGTCAGTTAATAAAAATAAATGTGATTTCTTTCTTCTTTTATAGAAAAAGAGAAATATTTTCTCTTACATGTTATATTCTAAAGAAGTTTACCACATGAGAGTAGTTTTTGTAGTCTAAAAAATTGTCTATACCTTCTGTATCTTTCTATACCAACTGAGCAACTTGTGTGGTAAATACCTGTTGTTATGTATGACTTGGTTTTTTGTTTGTTTGTTTGTTTGCCTAATTGGAATGTAGATATTTAGTTTTTTGGGTTTTTTTAAAGATTTTATTTATTTGACAGAGATCACTAGTAGGCAGAGAGGCAGGCAGAGGGGGAGGGGAAGCAGGCTCCCCGCTGAGCAGAGAGCCCAAAGCAGGGCTCCATCCCAGTACCCTGAGGTCATGACCTGAGCCAAAAGCAGAGGCTTAACCCACTGAGCCACCCAGGTGCCCCTATTTAGTTGTTTTCTGATGATCTAAAGCCAGTGTTGCTTCCTGAATACTTAGGTGGAAATAATTCTGTTGCTTCAAAAACAACTGTCTTGCCTATAATGTTTATGTTTTCAGAACTTCTTAATTACTTTTGTATGAATTGTATATGTCACTGGAAAGAAAAGAGCCTGCTCTTCAGACCCAGGTTGAGTCCCAGCTCTGCCACGGAGTAGTTAGCTGAATGAATAGCTTTCAGAGCCTCAATTTGCTCATCAATAAGACTACCTATATTATTGACTTGGTGTGTTATGCCTCTAGTATTATGCCTACTGTATGGTAGGCAGCCAGTAAGCATTACTTACTCTATTTCTTTTATTTTGTACTTTTCAAAAATTTTTAAAAGATTTATTTATTTGAAAGAGAGAGCGCGCATAGGGGGACACACACACACACGCGCGCACACACGCGCGCGCGCGCGCGCGCGCGCGCACGGCAGGGGAGGGGCTGGCGGAGAGGGAGAGACTCTCAAACAGACTCCCTGCCCAAGGCTCAAAGCCATGATCTTGAGATCATGACCTGAGCCAAAATCAAGAAACAAATGCTTAACTGAGTAAGCCACCCAGGTGCCCCTATTTTAGATTTTAAATTTAACTTGTGTCCTGAACAGAACCCTTGGTGATTTTGTTACAGTATAATAATTTTATACAGAGCACTCTTGAAGGCAGTAGGAAAAGAATATCAGTTACCAAATTTGGTCTACATGATATTAGATCTTTAACGCAGGTCTCATCTTTTTTATTCTTTTTAAAGATGTGTATTGTACAGTGTTACAGTATATTGAAAATATACAGTTGTGCCAGATACCTTGCAAGATCCCTGTGCTAGAAGCTTTCTATATATTGTCTCTCATCCCCATAACTGCAGATATACTTTTTTTGTTGTTGGAAAAAAAAAAAAGATGATGATATCTGGAAGGCTTTTAAAAAAATGTGTGTGTAGTTTGGCTATTGTAGACATTGCTGCTATAAACATTCGGGTGCACGTGTCCCTACGGATCACTACGTTTGTATCTTTAGGGTAAATACCCAGCAGTGCAATTGCTGGGTCATAGGGTAGTTCTATTTTCAACATTTTGAGGAACCTCCATGCTGTTTTCCAGAGTGGTTGCACGAGCTTGCATTCCCACCAACAGTGTAGGAGGGTTCCCCTTTCTCCGCATCCTCGCCAGCATCTGTCATTTCCTGACTTGTTAATTTTAGCCATTCTGACTGGTGTGAGGTGATATCTCATGGTGGTTTTGATTTGTATTTCCTTGATGCCGAGTGATATGGAGCACTTTTTCATGTGTCTGTTGGCCATCTGGATGTCTTCTTTGCAGAAATGTCTGTTCATGTCCTCTGCCCATTTCTTGATTGGATTATTTGTTCTTTGGGTGTTGAGTTTGCTAAGAACCTAGATGTCCATCAACAGACGAATGGATAAAGAAGATGTGGTATATATACACAATGGAATACTATGCAGCCATCAAAAGAAATGAAATTTTGCCATTTGCGACGACGTGGATGGAACTAGAGGGTATCATGCTTAGCGAAATAAGTCAATCGGAGAAAGACAACTATCATATGATCTCCCTGATATGAGGGAGAGGAGATGCAACATGGGGGGTTGAGGGGGTAGGAGAAGAGTAAATGAAACAAGATGGGATTGGGAGGGAGACAAACCATAAGTGACTCTTAATCTCACAAAACAAACTGAGGGTTGATGGGGGGAGGGGGTTAGGAGAGGGGGGTGGGGTTATGGATATTGGGGAGGGTATGTGCTATGGTGAGTGCTGTGAAGTGTGTAAACCTGGTAAATCGCAGACCTGTACCCCTGGGGATAAAAATATATGTTTATAAAGCTGTAAAAAAAAAAAAAAATCTTAAAAAAAAAAAAAGTGTGTGTAATAATGGGTGTGTTTTGGATTAAAATCCCTGTGTGGTATATTGTAAAATGATCTTCTGCCATATTGTTGAGGAATGAAGTTTCTGTTATCAAACTGGAGTCATCTCCACTGGGACTAAAGAGTAGTGGTCTTCAGGAAGCTATGAGGGTGTTGAACTATTGCTGTTAACTGTGATATTAATCATCGGTGATATCAGTGTGGACTGTTATTGCTGGAGGGTTTTTTCTTTTTCTCCTATCCCTCCACACCCCCCTCCCCCACCACCTTTGCATTCCTTCTTCCATTATGTGCTTATCAATTAATTCTTAAATCTTCCAAGTGTGAGTACCTTTCTTAATTTTAGTCTTTGGCTTTTATAATGACATTGCAAGTTTTTTTCCTTAAAACAGAATCTTTACAATGGTTCTGATTATATCAAAAGGAAAATCTGGCATGTGTTTGGATTTTTTTCTTAAGTTGATATATGTTTTAGTTTATCAGGGTTCACATTAAAGAAACCAACAGTAATCTGTACTTATTATTTCTTTTCTGTTAAATAGGAATATTTCATTATGGTCTTATTTTGTTATTATTGACATAATGTTCCACAATATTTAAAGTTGGTCAGTTGTCACATATATTTATATATGTGTTTTAAAAGGGAACTGGTGGGGCGTCTGGGTGGCTCAGTGGGTTAAGCCACTGCCTTCGGCTCAGGTCATGATCCTGGGTCCTGGGTTCGAGCCCCGCATCGGGCTTTCTGCTCGGCAGGGAGCCTGCTTCCTCCTCTCTCTCTGCCTGCCTCTCTGCCTACTTGTGATTTCTCTCTGTCAAATAAATAAATAAAATCTTTAAAAAAAAAAAGGGAACTGGTTTCCTAATTATCTGCCTCTTATTTACGAGGATATGAGTGCTAAAGAAATGCAGACAGGTGTCTAGAGTTCATTAAAGCCTAGTTTGAGTTTTTGTCTTGTTGGCATAGGAATTTACAGTGATTCATTGGGTTGTTTATTTATTTAACTGGTTTCATTTTAAAAGTATCCTTGCCCCAACAATGATTTACTTTAGAACAGTATTCTGTTGAGTACAGGGATTAATTTAACTTAACATCCAAATATCTGATTCTGTAATTATTAAAATCAATATAAACAACACCATTGTGTTGGTAATCATTTGGGGACACTTTTTAGTATGAAAATATTTAGGGCACCTAAGTGGATCTGTCAGTTAAGCGTCCAACACTTGATGTCCAACACTTGACCTCAGCTCAGATCTTGATCTCAGGGTCATGAGTTCAAGCCTCCCCTCCACCCAGTTGGGCTCCACGCTGGGCGTGTGGCCTACTTACCAAAAAAAAAAAAAAAATCTTTGGGGGCACCTGGATGGCTCAGTCGGTTGGGTGTCTGCTTTCGGCTTGGGTCATGATCCCAGAGTCCTGGGATCAAGCCCCCCATCGGGCTCCCTGCTTGGCAGGAGGCCTTCTTCTCCCTCTCCCTTTGTCTGCTGCTCCCTCTGCTTGTGCTCTCTCTTGCTCTCTCTCTCTCTCTCTGTCAAATAAATAAATAAAATCTTAAAAAAAACTTTGGTTATTCTGAAATGCTGTTTATTTGTTTTTTGATCTTTTCAGAATATAATTTGATAATACTGTAATTATTGGGGAAAACAAAGAGTGTTTGGATTTTCTTCTCATAGTCTGAAGATCGGGATTATTTTGCCTGACTGAACATAATTTCTGAGGCTTTTCAAAATATAATACACAGAATAATGTTTTTTCTCTCTGCCTCTACCGCATGTGCTCATTTGTCACTGGTAATTTTTTTTTTTTAATGCATCACACATGTCAAGCTGCTTCCTACGCAGAATAATATCAAGAATATAAACCTGATTGATTCTGTATTTTGGGATAAATGAGGTACTCTTAGATACAGATTCATCTCAGTCTCATACAGCGTAGGCCTTCCAGTATTGCTAGGATATTGGATGGAGCAGCCAAGAATGACTTTTTTCCTCCTACGTTACCAACCAGGAAGTTTCTGTGGTGAGAGAAATATTCCCTGCATTCAGAGAATGCTGTCATCATATGGAAAGTATAACTGGAAACAAGGAGAGAGGCAGTCTCAAAACACAGTGCTCGAGCCATAGATTTCATATATGCCAGGAGAAAATATAGTCTAATTTTCATTTTGATGAGCTAGGTATGACTTTATTTTGAAATGGTTCTGGCATTTCTTTTACAACTGGAGATATTTCGTGTCCTTTCTTCTATTTCTCTTAATTTAAAATTTCTGTGTCTACCCCTCTGTGTAAAAGATTGCCAAGACCCAGAATAGTGTGGTTTTGATGAGAGTAGTTGAAAGTGTTTGTTATTGATGTTTTAAAGAATCCCTTTATCAAAAATGGCCACTAATGACGGGGTTCATTATGTCATCCTCTAAAATCCAAAGATGAATCTGGGTGGAGAATGAAGGGCAGGGAAGCAAGAAGAGGATGATAAGTGCTCAACATAGATGGCTGGAATGGCAGAGCAAGTGGGAGATTTTATCTCTTATAGTCTATGGGGAATATTGAGATCTTATTTCTCTTACAATTTAGAACACTTAATAGACAAATTCAAACTATATGTTAGATTTCTAAACTACAGAAGTTATCTTTAGTCTGTGTTACAGTTACTTTTTTAATTAAAATTAGTACCAATTTTGTGTTATATTTGTACTATTATTTTATATTGTAACTATTTTTTTAATCTTAATCTATTCTTCAAAACAAATTTAACAAAATTTATGTTGATTATATTTCAGGATGAACCAAATTCATATCAAAGGATCTTAGGAATGAGGGGGAGAGACATAAAAAAGCAGTGAGTAAGACACAGCTGGATTTTCAGATCCTGGTTAGAAAAATCAGCTTTTGACTGAAAGCTGAGAAAATTTTATGTTTATTATTGAAGAAAAGTAAATTCGAAGACCTCACAAATATCTTTTTAAAGTCTGCTCCAAAATTGAAAGGTAGCACTTCCTCTTAGGAACTTAATTTGCCTGGAAAATGTAGACATTTTAAGGTGGTTAACTGCTTCTGGCTCCTCAGTGACCTTATCACTGCTCATTAATCTTCTATGTATGAAAGTACTCAACATCTCAACTCCACCTATTTTTCCATGGTTACACGAAGGCAATGGTTTCTGAATATATTCTAGACTATTTTTTGGCTTTGGTTTTGGTGTTTTTCTTTTTTCTTCCAGATTTCACTCTACATGGGATTTAAGAACTGAATTCAATTTGACACATCACTCTTCCACACCATATTGCCTTACAAACACTTGTGGGACAAATATTTCAAGATTTTTCTACATGGGCTATGGGTACAATATTAGAAATTACTTTTAGCCAGTATGAAAAATATACTGTGGATTGATTTAATAATACATTTACTCAGCAAACATTTATTGAGCCCATATTCCATAACCAGGTACTGGGAGTACAGAGATAAGTAAGATGTGATTCCTGCCTCTGAGGAGTAGCTCGTTGTTTGCCTCTAAAGTCTTAAACTGGGGTACAAAGAAATAAGAGGCTGAACTAGCTGGTCCAGATAAGGTCATTTATTTTTTTATTTTAATTTTTTAATTTTTTAAATTTATTTTCAGCATAACAGTATTCATTGTTTTTGCACCATACCCAGTGCTCCATGCAATCCGTGCCCTCTCCAATACCCACCACCTGGCTCCCCCAACCTCCCACTCCCCACCCCTTCAAAACCCTTAGATTGTTTTTCAGAGTCCATAGTCTCTCATGGTTCACCTCCCCTTCCAATTTCCCTCAACTCCCTGGATTTGAAAAATAATGAACTGTAGAGACAAAGCGCAAATTGTTGGGTGTTATGTTCTATTTGTCTAGAAAAGCTTGAAAAATAAAATTCAAGTAAACAGTGGAGTTGTTTTTCTCCAGAGGGTTTTACAGTGATTATTAAATGTTTTAATAAACATTCCCCCAGGGACTACTATGTGCAAGCCTCATGCTCAACACTAGGGATATGAATGTACGAGATTAAGTATTTCATTCTCTAGGAAGACCATGAGAGAGAGAGAGAGCTATATGAGTAATTACCATGTGGCAGGGGTAGACATTTTATTACCAAACTTTGTACCAACTGATACCTCTTGGTTGCAATGACACGAGGGAATAAAAGAGAGACTAAGGCCAGGAAGCCATAAGTCACCAGATGACTGAGGGAAGCACCAATTCCTGTTTAGGAGAATCTTTCAAAAGCTCTTCTTATTTTTTAGATCATATATCAGGAATTTCCATGATAAATACCAAGAGAAGAATAAAAATATGTCATAAAGCATGAAAATATTTTTGTTACAAAGAGGCATTTTGTTTATCATAACAAAACCTTGTATCTTGGCGCTGTCTTATAGTTGACCCTCTAAGGAGATTTTCCATTGGGAGCAACTTCCCGTTTTGCAAATAAAGAAAGTAAATAAGGAAAGAGTAAAGGACCCTCTGTAGTGATACCACCAACAATGGCAGTCTGTTTGCTCTACTCTAATTGGGTACATCTATAAATTTGGTTGGAAGATCCCTAACATTAGGACTAATAGTCTTGTGGGATAGAACTGTTATTTGAGATGGCTTGATGATGCACAGAATTAGGAGACAGCACTTCTATAGGAGACACATACTTCCTGTTTTTATTTCGTTTCTTGGCTAGTTGAAGAGGTTGGTATTATCCTTTCATAGTCCTTAAACATCTTTTAAAAAGATGAAACACTTAAAGAATCTTTTGTGTCTGTGCTTTAGTTCTGTTTATGAGCTGCCATGCTCTTTTCAGTTGGTATCATGATCTACTCCTAGACTCCTGTGCGTCCAACAAAGGCTTCCTTTTTGGCAATTACACCCTGTTTGGGTTCCTTTTACTTTCTGTTATTTATAAACTTTCAAAATTGGTTATTAACTTTTTGGTTATTTCAGAGATAATAGTTTTAATTACTAAGTATACACTTATTTTTCCCATTTGAGATTTTCTTTGTTACACTACTTTTGAAATTAAAGGTGTTTGTAGAGTACTCAAGAGATTCAAAGCCTTGAATTTTATAAGTAGTACTTTGGTATGCTTTTTTGTTTTTAACTATATTTAAGGCATGTTATTGCTCACTTCCATGTGCTAGAATTTCACCTATTATAGACCAAGAATTATTTCTCACCGTTTCTGTAAGAGTAGTTTAAAAGGTGAGTCTAATTTATTTTGAGTGATATTCGTCATTAGATCAGAGTGGCTATTAAATTTCAAAGCATTATCATAGTGATTATGATTATTGCTACAGCTGGAGGCAGTGTTCTGTGGAACCCATTAGGGTATTAGTCTTCTTGGTTCTAGTGCAAGGTTTGGCAAGCTTTACTTTTGAATTAAAGTTTATAGTTTGCCATCATCAGAGAGTTTATAGAATATCAACTGCATTGTTAGTAAGTACCACCTGAGACTGATTGGTAGTAGCTGCCTGGAGAACCTGTTGACAATTAGGAGGCTTGTGGGAGACATTTGTAAAGGAGTGTTGCAATCTAATAGTGTCTGACATGATCATAAATTGGGAAGGGATAGAGTGAGATTTGTGTTACCTATACCATGTGTTTGCCAAATTCACAAAGGGGCCATAGAATTAGTATTTAGTCCCACATGTAAATTAATATGAGAGTCATCCTCATCATATCCCTTGTCAGAAAATCATCCTATCTTTTTCAGATACCTCCAGTGGGGAGCCGACTGCCTGCCTGGGATCCCATTCTGTTGTAAGACAGCTGTTAGAAATTTCCCCCTTTAGTGTCCTTTTCAGTTACTACTCCATATTGAAAGTTCATGAAAACCTGGTATAAAGGGTTTCTGACAAGGGTAGATTATGAGGTGGTTTTTTTGTTTGTTTGTTTGTTTGTTTGTTTTGGTTTTTTTGTTGGTATCATTTATCATTTACCAACTGTCTTTTTGCCCATTTCAAAAAACTTTTAATTTCAAAATAGTTAAATATTCACAGGAAATTGCCAAAATAGTACACAGGATTGCTGTGTACCCTTCTCCCAGTTTTCCCCAATTACAGAACTGTACTATAATAGCAAATCCAGGAACTTGGTACAATCCACAAACCTTAATCAGGTCTCAGCAGTTTACCTGCTTTTGTGTGTGTGTGTATGTGTGTGCGCGTGCGCGTGTGTTTGTGTGTGTAGTTCTTTGTAATTTTATCATTTATATCGATTTGGCTGTCACCATACTCAAGATACGAAACGGTACCACACCCACAAAGAGCTCCCTTGTACCACCACTTTATAGTCACTCCCAATCCTCTCCCCTGTTGCTAATTCCTGGTAACCACTAAGCTGCTATCCATCTCTGAAATTTTGTTTTTTTTGAGAACTTTGTATAAATGGAATAATATAGTGTAGCCTTGGAGGCTGGAGTTTTTTTCACTAAGGATAATTCCTTTGTAATCTATACAAGTTGATTACATGTATCAATGGTTATTCTGTTTTTTTAAATCATTACTGATGTCTTTTCTAGGGGCCACCATAAATATTTGTCTAACTATCTGAACAAAATTTAAAATATTATTAAAGTGGTTAATTTACTTTTACAGAGCTCTTAAATTTGAATTCACCTGTTACCCAGTATATAAGAAATCTCATCTTTGACTATTTGTTGCTTGTACTGTTAGGGTTAATAAGGAGTCCCAAGAGTATTAGGAGATCCCTTTCTTCTGTCTGTTTCTAACCAGCCCTGAGGTCTCATACTACTCATTCAACCCTTTTTTGTTATTTCTTTTGTGACCAAGGGCTGTCCACCTGAAAGGATGATTATGTGGATGAAATGAGACATAAAAGACAAAATAAAAATTTTTCTATACCTTGTCAAACCAAAATTAATTTGTAAGGTAAATTGTTAACCTGTGGTTGTGTCTGGTGTAATGAGACTGATGATTGGAGGTGTTTTGTTTTGTTTTAAACTTGTCTTTATTTTCCAACTTTCCTATAATGCATATATATTTTATCCTTGTTTTTCTACTTATAAAAATACGTACTCATTAAATTGAACCATAATAGGGGCGCCTGGATGGCTCAGTGGGTTAAAGCCTCTGCATTCAGCTCAGGTCATGATCCCAGGGTCCTGGGATCGAGCCCCGCATCTGGCTCTCTGCACAGCAGGGAGCCTGCTTCCCTTCCTCTCTCTCTGCCTGCCTCTCTGCCTACTTGTGATCTCTCTGTCAAATAAATAAATAAAATCTTTAAAAAAAATTGAACCATAATAAAAATATATACACTAGAAAGTGAAAGCCTGCAGAAATCCCTCACCTAAAGTTAATTATTATGAACCGTTTGTTGTATGTTTTGTTTTTCTGTTCATGGAAGAAGTTTTTGTTATTAGTACTAAAATAAAACCAGGGATTTGCTGTGCACATTGTTTTGCATCTCTTTTACTAAGGTTTCTTGAATATTTTTTCCTGTCTGTACGGGTGACCTTATTAGCTGTGTGGTTATTTCGGTGTGTACATGTACTATTCATTCATTTACTCAGTTACTTCTCATTGAATGCCTGCTGTGGTTCAAGGCACCATGCTGGGGAAACTGTGATGAATAATACACGAAGCTTACATTTTAGAGGGAAGATAGACAATAATGATTAATTTCTTAATTGATTATTTGACTACAAATGTGATATTGACTAGGAGAAGGACTATCAAGAGCTATGCAAGTGCCTGTTGGGGCACTAGGCCTAGTCTGGGAACCAAGGAGGAGCTCCCAGACAAAGTGACTTCTGAGCTGAACTCTACAGTTATGTGTGAATTAGGAAACGACTGGTGAAAGAGTAGTGTATCAATGAATATATATTCATCTAGATATTTCAGTATGTGGCTGGAAGACCATATAGTAAAATGGCAACCATCTTTTTTTTTTTTTGTGGTGGCATTTTTTTTTAAATTCTGTACAGAATAGTCTGTATTCTGATTTGTCTACAGTGAATGTGTATTTATCATTTAGCCAAAACAAAAAGAAAAACCAGAAGTGTTGAATGACCATATTGTATACCTGGAACTAATATAACACTGTATGTTAACTAACTGGGATTAAAAGCTTCAAACAACAATTGGGGCATTAGAAAAAAAAGAAAAAACATAAATGTGCTTGATGTGTGAATACAGATGCTCATAGAGGAAAGCAAAACTGATAAAAGATCTCTCAGTGTATCAGTACTGTGGTGGCATTATAGGTAGCTACTGTATTTCTAACAGTTTTTAAGAGAAGTATTAGCTTTACAGAAAAATTGAGAAGATGGTACAGAGTTACCATACATTCTCCCTGCCACATGCAGAATTTTCCCTTTTCATATCTTACAATAATTTGGCACTTTTGTTATAACTAATAAACCAATACTGATAGGTTATTATTAACTTCCCATTGTTTATCCAAGTTTCCTTAGCTTTTACTTAATATCGTTCCACGATCTCATCCAGGATACCACATGGCATATAGTTTTCATTTCTCTTTATGTTCCTTTTAGCTGTGACACTTTCTTATATTTTCTTTATTTTTGATGTCTTTGACAGTTTTGAAATCTGCTGGTGTGTTGTAGAATACCCCTCTTGTGGGCTTTATATGATATTTATCTTGTGATTATACTGCAGTGTCGGTTTTGGGGAGAAAGCTGACAGAGGTAAAATGCCAATCTCATTGCATCATATCAAGGGTACCTACTATCAACATGAATTATCACTGTTGATGTTAACCTTGATTACCTGGCTGGAGTAGTTAGAGTTTCCCAGGTTTCTCTTGCCTTCTGGAGTTAACTTTACCCACCTCTGTTTCATATACTGCTCTTTAGGAGGAAGTCTCTGTGTAGAGTCCATACTTAAAGGGTCAGAGTTATGCTTCACTTCCTTGAGGGCAGAATATTTACATAAGTTATTAAGAATTCTTCTGACAGAAGGTTTGTCTTTTTTCCTCATTTTATGTATTTAATCATGAGTGTGACCTCATGGAGATTTATTTTATCCTTTGGGTTTTAACCTGATACTATATCTTATTGTTCAAGTTATTCCAGCTTTAGCCATTAGGAGTTCTTTCACTTGCCTCTTTGCTCCTTGGACATACTCCATCAACAAGGCTTTGTGTTTGTGTTTTTGGTAAGTATTTCCTTATTTTCTGGCACTACAGGTTGCTCTAGACCCACTGTGTGTTTCCTGCCACAGACCTACAGTCAGCCATTTTCCAAGGAGCCTTGCTTCCTTTTGCTGGAGAATAGTATTAGGAACCAAGATCTTCGTGCTATTGTATTTTTCTCTTACTATTTTTTTTTTTTCTAGTACTGGTTCTCCCTCACCCACCTCCTGCCTTTCCCCTTAAGATTTCTGGTAGACCAGGGGCGCCTGGGTGGCTCAGTGGGTTAAGCCGCTGCCTTCGGCTCGGGTCATGATCTCAGGGTCCTGGGATCGAGTCCCGCATCGGGCTCTCTGCTCAGCGGGGAGCCTGCTTCCCTCCCTCTCTCTCTGCCTGCCTCTCTGTCTACTTGTGATCTCTCTTTGTCAAATAAATAAAATCTTAAAAAAAAAAAAAGATTTCTGGTAGACCAAATATGAATTCCAACATGGCAAATTTAGATAAACCCATTAAATACCCATTTCCAATCATCTTCTCCCTCCTTTCCTTCTTCCTTAGACCTCTTTTAGCCAGGGTTGACCCTGTGACACATTGCTGGGCAGAGGGATATTTAATACAAATCTCCTGGGAAGGGCTTTCTTTCCAAAACCAAGTGAAATCATGAGGGGATGTATTTTTGGGCCCTTCATCCTCTCAGGAGAATGGAATTGATATATTCAATTCAATTCAGTTCAGCGTGAATATGAAAGCAAATGCTAGGGAATGCACAGTAAGGAGAAAAAAGGGCCCTTATTCCTTGATGTCACTGCTGACCTATATGGTTAAACCATTGCTGGTCTGCCCAGCTCAGGACATTTTTTGCCTAAAATAAAATAAACTTCTCTACGTTAACTATCGTTACTTGGTTTTTTGGTAATTGCTGCAGCCGAGCATCTAGTCAGTTTAGTCGATTCAGATATCAACTTGGTTGGCATAGTTACTGTTAATTTACTTAAGAGGTATTTGTTGAGGGCACCTGGGTGGCTCAGTTGATGAAGCGACTGCCTTTGCTTAGGTCATGATTCTGGAGTCCCAGGATCGAAACCTGCATCAGGCTCCCTTCTCAGCAGGGAATCTGCTTCTCCCTCTGACCCTCCCCCATCTCATGCTCTCTCTCTCTCATTCTGTCTCTCTCTCAAATAGATAAATAAAATCTTTAAAAAAGAAACAGGAAATAATTGTTGAGGACCTATCGAGTGTAAAGCTTCATAATACAGAGCAAAAAGAGAGAGGAATTCTTGATATCATCCAGTTCCCATTGGACCCAAGTTTAATAATTGTATGCAGAATAAGATAATTACATGGTAACTATGATTAGAAACAGAATATTTTCATATTTTGTCATTTGGTTGGTCACAATACCTGTCACTTTAATTTATCTTACTGTATTCTCTGTGTGTCTGCAAATGGTTTGGCAATTTAGCCGGTTCCAGGATAGAAACCTAAGTATGGTCCTCGTCCTCTCCTTTTCTCTAACTCTTCACATCCATTTGGTTTTCATTTGGTAGCCTGTTTTCTTACCTTATAAATTTTTTGGTCCCATCTTCTTTAATTCCTTTGCTTCTCCACTAGTTCTGACCCTTAGACTCTTCTCTCGTATACAACGTTACAGCCCTTCATGCCTCGTTCAAAAGGCAGATGAAATCTTGCTTCTCTCTTCAGTAAGATTGTGTGCTGGCTTTGCATTGTCTCTAGTATAAAGTTTAAATTTTTTTCTCTTAAAAGCCCTGTAGGCAGTGTCCCCACACACAAACCACTCTGCCGAAGACACCCCTGACTTCATTCCAAACACCTAACTAATTCCAAATTAACACAGTTTCCAAAGAAACACAGTTTTCTGTGTTCTTATTTATCTCAGCACATTTCTTCAACCAGAGATTCTTGTTGCTCCCAATGCCTTTTAAACCTTTAAGATAGAGCTGATTTTCAGAAGACGTTCCCTAATTCTCACATTGTCCCTCTCAGAGATCTCTGTATTCGACCTCTTTAACACATAAACTGGCTGTTGGGGTGCCTAGGTGGCTCAGTCTGTTAAGCAGCTGACTTTGGCTCAGGTTGTGATCTCGGGTTCCTGGGATTGAGCCCCATGTCAAACTCCCTGCTCAGTGGGGAGTCTTCTTGTCCCTCTTTCGCTTCCTCTGCCCCACCCCCGATTGTGCTCGCATGCTCTCTCTCTCGTTCCCTCTCTAATAAGTAAAATCTTAAAAAAAATAAACTGGCTGTCATATTTTGTTCACCTTTAAAATAAAATAGTGAGTTATTTTACCAGCCAAATGGCTTTATTCAGGAATAGCAGAAGAATTGCAATTTGTGACGCGCAAGCTATGACAAACCCTAGACAAGTCCAGAGGTCCAAGGAGAGGAATGTTTCATTATAAAGAAAAGGAGGGGGCGCCTGGGTTGCTCAGTTGGTTAAGCCGCTGCCTTCGGCTCAGGTCATGATCTCAGGGTCCTGGGATCGAGTCCCGCATCGGGTTCTCTGCTCGGTGGAGATCCTGCTTCCCTCTCTCTCTCTCTGCCTGCCTCTCCATCTACTTGTGATCTCTCTCTGTCAAATAAATAAATAAAATCTTAAAAAAAAAAAAAGGAGGAAGTTGGGAGGGACTGCTTTGAAGGAAAGTCTGTTTGAGGAAAGTGAAAGTTCAGGATGGTAACAGTTTCTTGTTGGCTGAGTTGTTATTTTCTTACTGGCTGAGCTTGTTGGTGGGCTAGGAGAAAATTTTCCTCCTCCTTGCTGAAATAACAAAGTAGGCTTCTTCCTGTTCAGAATACAAGGTATGTCTCTTCCTGTTGGGTTATAATTGGTGACAAGTAATAGGGCTGGAGAGCTTTCCCTTCTGGCCTCTAGACTCAGTTTTAAATGAAGTTTCCCTTATTCACTTTCACAATTTGAAATACCTCTTGAATGCATGTACTTTCCATCTCCAGTACCACTCTTTGTTCTAGACAATCATTGTTATAACCTATTGAAATGGTCTCTCTGCTTCTACTTTGGTAACTTGTAAAATACATGCTTTACCCAGTATCTGGTGATCTTTTCAAACTCCAGATCTGATCATTATGTCACTGTGTTTAAAAATCCTTCTCAGGTTTAATGATGATCTTAGCCTAAAAATTAAATCCTAACATGGCCTGTAATGTAGGTCATATGATAGTTCCTGTGTATCACTTTTCTTGTCTCTCTTAGTCTTTTAGTTCTTTAAATGTGCTCTGCTTCCTCTTAGCTCAGGGCCTTTGCACATGTTTCTCCTATCTGAAACATTTATCATTTAAATACCTTCAACTCTCAACATTTGCTCAGGATATCCTCACCCAGATCTACAGCAGATTTCTTTGTTGTGTGTTTCACTTGCTCCGTCTTTTGCATAAACTTGTAGAGTTGAACAAGGTGGAGAGCATATAGTTGCATTTAATTTTCAAAAATGATTATGGCTCCTGTCTTTAAAAGTAGCTTTTCTGCATCCACCCCTCTGGAAACCTTCATTCCTTGTATACAAACTGCTCATTTCACTCATTCCATTAGATTCCTGTCCTGTCTGGATTTCATGATAAATTCCTTAAATACAGGTCTTGTCAGCACCCTACATTCTTTCGTTCAAAATATTTTTTTACAGCCCAGTGATTTTTTTCCTCTTCCAATTTTTTAGTTTTGTTTTGTTTGTCAATTTTTGGTAAGAAACCCACAGAGAAAGTTAACAATTGTTTGCTTTGTTCCAGAAAGTTTTGAGTAGTATAAGCTGCACTGAAATGGGTACTCTGACCACACCAGGAGCATAAGGGATTTTCAAAGCACTGACTCAGGGTCAGCATTCTGTTCCTCACTCCCCTGACCCTCAGACCCAAAACCTCACAGTTAGAACGTTGTATGATTTCACGAACTGCTGACAAATGTCTAGATGTCATTCTGACTTTAAACATATACCACAAAGTCATAGACTCAGGAGACTCAAGAGTGAGAAGAGGCTTTAGAGTTCATTTAGTTTTAGTCCAGCCACCTTTCTGTTCAAGGTCATTTGGTTCCTGAGTGTTCTGTACCACCCACATACAAGAGTTGTCTTTTATACAGTGAACTCAAATTGTCCTCGCTACAATGTTCATCTACCAGTTTTAGTTTTTGGCACTGTTTGTGGAATGACTGTGTATATTTGAAGACAGCTATCATGTCTGTTCTAAGTAGCTTTTCTCCAGGAAGAACAGCTCCAGATCCTGATGTATCATGGCTTCAAGTTCTTTTAACATCTTATGTAAATTTATAAAATTTTGCTTTTTGAGTGCTTTCAATTATTTACCGCTCTGTCCCCTTTCTGTTAGTGTAAACGATAAAGATGATTGCAAATAAAACAAGTTGATAAACTTAATAGCAACTGCAAAATATGCAAGAATAAATTAGTTGAGAGAACGGGTAAAATACAATTTGGTGTTTATCTTACAGACCAGAAAAAGCTATTTATTCAGACTTTTTTTGGCGGATTAAATAGTGGGTGGAGACAGAGGACATTTGGGTGATAGAAACTGGTATAGGGGATGATTTATCTGATGAATGACCACTTTCTTTGCTTTATTATACCATTACATTTGCATATCATTATCATTTTCAATCTGTGATCAGCTGCTCAATTTCATAAATGCAGTGTATCTAGTTGGCATTTTCCCACTCAGGACATGTAGACTGCTGTTTTTCTGGCTCTGTAAAGGTGTTTTTTTCCCTTGCTGAAAAACACACATTCTACCGTGAATTATAACATGCAGCCTTACATTGTCTTTCCTCCTGTCTGTGTAAAAGTATGGATTTACCACTGGCTGCCTGAACTAGGGGTTAAAAGTAATGATGACAGCTGAACTTCCTATGAACTGCAAAGCCCTGAGATAATTTGTCAGGGATTTCTAAGGTTTTCTCTTTTAACTTTTCCTTTATCTTACTCTGGGATAAAACCCACATAAATAAGAGAAGACACATTCATCTTTGGTAATGATATAGAAACTTGTATCTTTCTGTTCTTTTGCCGCTCCAGTGCTGAACTATTAATACCATATGAAAATTCTAAAATGACTTTATACTTATTTCCAAATAAAATTGAAAAGAAGCATTGTCTATTACCTGATATTTGTGGTTTTACCTGTAATCCTGAACTCTAACATTTCAAATGTAATTGATATCTTTCCAAATGACAGCTTTCTCTGGTGTGGGGGGGTTCGTTTTGATTTTTTTTTTTTAAGATTTTATTTTTAGGGGATGCCTGGATGGCTCAGTCAGTTTACCATCTGCCTTTGGCTCAGGTCATGATCCCAGGGTCCTGGGATGGAGCCCTGCTTTGCTCTCCCTGCTCTGCAGGAAGCCTGCTTTTCCTCTGCAGGAAGCCTGCTTCTCCTCCTCCCATTCACCCTGTTTTTGTTCCCTCTCGCGTTGTCTCTCTGTCAAAGAAATAAGTAAAATCCTTAAAAAAAAGATTTTATTTTTAAGTAATCTCTACACCCAACATGGGGCTCAAACTTACAACCCTGAGATTAAGAGTCTCATACTGTACCCACTGAGCCAACCAGGTGCCTCTTGATATTGTTTTGTTGTTTTTTTTTTTTAATAGTAAAACTTGTACATGATGTCATCTTGTTGACCCAGCTTTGAACAGAAGTTTAGTGTTAATAGCATCTTCTCCAATAATTTAGCTTTTTTCCCTCCTTTCTCATTCTAATATTTGTTGAAAGGTGTAGGACCAGAAAAGGTCCTTGTGTAACATAAACAAGCATTTAATTAAGGGGTAATGCCTATGGTTCTGGAGTCTGTGAAGTGAAACAGAGGTGCTTAATCAGCCTCAAAAGCTATTTACTGCTTCGTAAACTTCAGTGCTCAGTGTCATAAATATTATTACTGTTTTAGGACTCCAGAAAAGCAATGTACTATCAAAAGTGATTTTTTCTATAGTTAGAGTATGGAAGATTATCTTCCTAATAGAATTTTGTAATGAAGCTAATAGTTGGGAAAAGCATACATACCTGAAATTTTTAACTGAGGTGTTATCAGAAGGGACTTAAGTAACAAATGAGGGATATGTTGAAATGAAACAAAGAAGGAAAGGCATTATCACTATTAAGGCTGAAGTTATATTGAGGAATGAGTTACGTAATATTGCCATATATTTATTGAGCACCTCCTGTGGGGCATGGAGTGATAGATGCTTTACATACATGTCTTTATTCATTATAACCCTGTAAACTCAATTGGTTCTAGTTTTAGAATGACACACAGAAACTCAGTGAGTTTGTCACACAGTTGTATCAGGTTACACTTTTACTCCTCCTTTACTTCAAACTGCTTATCAGAAACCTTACATTTAAATAATAATTTTTATATTCATTCTGCTGAATACCTACTAGTATACCTGAAAAGTTAATGCTATGTTAATTCTTAAATCTTTAACCTTTTATTTTTTCCATATTCAGCATTTATTAAGCAGCTAGTATATTCCTTTTTTAAAGATTTTATTTATTTATTTGACAGAGAGAGAGATCACAAGTAGGCAGAGCAGCAGGCAGAGATAGAGCGGGGGAGCAGATTTCCTGCTGAGCGGAGAGCCTGATGCGGGGCTCGATCCCAAGACCCTGAGATCATGACCTGAGCCGAAGACAGAGGCTTAACAACTGAGCCACCCAGGCACCCCTAGTATATTCCTAATATTAAGTATTATGAGAGCTGTAACCAAGTATGAAGACCTTATCTGTAAACCCAGAATTTAAAAACTGATAAATACTCCAGCCTTATATACACAGAATTTTAAAGAGAACTCAAGCAGAACAAGGTTTTTTTCCCCAATATTTTGTGATTGTTGGCCAGACCCCTTCCAAATTGTCCCCCTTCTGTTTAGATAGGGAAGTGCACATAAAAGCTAAAATTCAATCTGAATAATGTTTGTATGATCCAGTTTATGTGGACAAATAAGGAAGGAGTTCATAGTCTGATTGAAATTCTTTGATAGAAAGGAAATCCTGTGCCATGAGAACCTAGAAGAGGTAGTTAGCATAAGAACTTCTGAAGCAGGAAAGGTTTTACAGAAAAATTGTTATTGGGGGAGCCTGGGTGGCTCAGTGGTTAAAGCCTCTGCCTTCGGCTCCGGTCATGATTCCAGGGTCCTGGGATCGAGCCCTGCATCGGGCTCTCTGCTCAGCGGGGAGTCTGCTTCCTCCTCTCTCTCTCTGCCTGCCTCTCCACCTACTTGTGATTTCTGTCTGTCAAATAAATAAATAAAATCTTAAAAAAAAAAAAAAGAAAAGAAAAATTGTTATTGGAGTCAAGAAAAAAAAATTTAAGCTGGTCTATACAGAATCTTAAGAGAAGGCTTTTGTTAGGATTATAACATTTTACTAACCTAAATGTTTATATCTATCACTTGCTTATATTGTTATTTCCTTTGTGAGCTACTGTTATTCTGTAGATCTTTTATTCCAGTAATGTTTTCAAAAAGATCCTACATTCTATGTGCAAATGTAAGCAGTAGGAGTTAAAAAGTTCAAATAGTTGATGTTTGTTTAAGAAAAGTTGCTGATCATCATGTCCACTTCCCTTATTTTGCTCGCAAAGAAGCCAAGACCCAGATAAACTGTAAAGTGCTTGTTATCAGATACTTATAAGCCTCAGACCTGGGAATTGGCTTGGATTATAGCCATGGTTTTGTCCTGAAGCTAAAACTCTAGTTGAAGAATGCGTGAGGTTGGTAATACTTTAGTAATAAAAAATAATTTATATTTCCCTGTATTGTTTTTCTTCATTGGCTTTGGGAGAGAAGTGATTGAAGAAATTGAAGTAATAGAAGTATCCAAGATGGAAGATAGATGATAATTTAGGTAAAAAATGGGGAACCTTTACTTCAGAAAGTTCAGCTTTTTAAAATGGAGTCACGTAATTTCTGAAGATGTTTATGTACATGCCATCTTTTTAATGTATACTATAATGTGAAGATGGCAAATTTAATAAAAAGCCTGAGTATGTGAGGTAATATGGCAATAGAATTTGTAAGCTCAGATTTATTCATACATTCTTCTTTTAACTGGCCTTTTAACTGAAGTGAAATTGATAGGGAAAGCATGAAGTTATGGAGAGTTTGGAATAGGGATGCCTTTGGGTTGACTGTGATTATCATAATGTATTTCAACCTTGAAACTGAGCCCTGGATGACAGAGGAAGGCAGTTTAGACATAAGAAAATGCCAGAGAGACAAAATAACTTTCAGCTAGTCTATAAAAGAATGATTAAGCAGTTCCAAATGTAAATGCCATATTCTATCACACAGCCATTTCCAGGGATTTTAAATGACCATAACTGTTCTTTTTCTGGATCTAGAAAGGCACTTCAATTTTGAATGGCATAAGAAAATATTTGGAGCCTGCTGCCAGCCTTCTTCTAGTTGCTTTACCCAGGAGATAGTGTGTGCAAAAGCCAAATTGTTTCTGAAGGACAATGTAAATGATACAAGAGCAAAGGATAAAAGGTATCCTCAGAATTTCTGTAGTTAAGTCCAATTGAGGGTTTAGAATTTGAGGTCTTACTGATTCCATCACTTACTCCTTTAAACTCTGACTAGTTACTCTTCCTTCACTTTTCTTCAAATACTCAAAAAGAGAAAATGGCTAAACGAGAATGTACATGATAACTGCATTATAATTTGCCATATATACTAATATTTCCTAGTGAGAACAACCTACAACATATGTAAAATGAAGATGTTAAATTATTTCTAAGTCCCTTTTTTGTAAAATTCTCACCAAAACACTCATCTGTTGCACTATTCTAAGTTTTACCCATTTTCCATTGAATTATACCCTATCAATCAGATTAATTTCCAGAAGACCCTACATTAAATATCTACTCCTTTGTCATTTAGTGGGTCTACATTAAATATACAATTGAGTACAAATTTTGGTTTTTTCCTACCTATCTTTATAAATCTCCCCCTGCCTTATACTTGTTTAGTGATTTCTAATTTGCATGTAATTTTTCCATGTATTGTCATTTCATCATTATAATAACCCTGTATAGTGATAAGTGCAGGAAGTACTATACACATGTACAAATAAGTACCAAGTCCCAAGTAGGTTAGGTGATTTGTGTGAACAGTTTTCTCAAACTTTTTAGTCTCAGGAAATCCCATTTAAAAAGCACCCACCAAAATGAAATGCTAAGGTACAGATCTGAGAAAATATATACAGAATATATACAGTGTATATATATATATACAGTGGAAAACTATAAAACACTGATTTAAAAAAATCAAAGATCTATATAAATGGGGAGATAATCTGTGGATTAGAATACTTAATATTGTTAAGATATCAGTTGTTTCCATTTTTCCATTTTAATCTATAGACTCAACCCAGTCCCAGTCAAAATCCTAGTAAGCTATTTTATAGGTATCATCATACTAATTCTTAAGTTTATATGGAAAACAAAAGACCTAAGAAGGCCAACACAATACTGAAAATAAACAAAGAAAATGAACAAAGTTGGACTACTCACACTACCTGATTTCAAGACTCAGTATAAGGCTACAGTAATTAAGACAGTGTTATTGGCAAAAGATTAGACACATAAATTAACAGGACAGAATAGAGAGTCCAAAATAAATCCTCACAAATCTAGTCAACGATCTTTGACAAGAGAGCAAAGGCAATTCAATGGACAAAGGATAGGTAGTCTTTTCAATAACTGGTGCTGGAACATATGTAATAAGTGAACCTATGCACAGACCTTATGATTTAAGCAATAGGTAACGCAAAATAATCATATACCAGATATTAACATGAAAAACTATAATACTTATTGAAGAAGACATAGGAGAAAATTGATATGACTTGTGGGTTTGGCAATGAGTTTTAAAATACATTAGTAAGAGAATGCCTAGGTGGCTCAGTCAGTTAAGTGTCCAACTGTTGATTTTGGCTCAGGTGATGATCTTAGGACTGTGAGATTGAGCCCCGCATGAGGCTTCATGCTGGGTGTGGAGCCCGCTTAAGATTCTCTCTCCTCTTCTCCCTTGGCCCCTCCCCCTCTTTAAAAATAAAAAGTAAAAATAAATAAATAAAACAAAATACATTAGTAATGTGATCCAGGGAAGAAAAGAAATGGATAAGTTGGGCTTAGTTAAAATTGAAAACTTCTGCGCGATGCAAGACACTGTTAAGAGACTGAAAAGACAAGCCACAGACAGGGAGAAAATACTTGCAAAACACATCTGATAAAGGATTTGTATCCAAAATATGTAGAGAACTCTTAAATCTCAATGATAAACAAATCAACTCAATTGAAAAAATGAACAAAAGCTTTGAAGAGACATTTCATCTAAGAAGATGTATAGGTGGCAAATAAGTATATAAAAGATATTCAACATCATAGATCATGAGGGAATTTCAAATTAAAATAATAAGATACCATTACATACCTGTTAGAATGACTAAAATTTAAAACAAAAACAAATTCTAATAAGGATGTGGAGCAACGTTATTTTTCATTCTTTGCTGGTGAGAATGCAAAATGCTACAACTACCTTGGAAAACAGTTTGATGTTTCTTACAAAGCTAAGTGTAGTTTCACCATACGAACCAGCAAATGCACTCCTAAGTATTTACGCAACTAATTTGAAAACTCATATCTACCAAACCTGCACACAAATGTTTATAGTAACTTTGTTCATAATCCACCCCCAAACCAAAAACAGCCAAGCTATCCTTCAGTAGGTGAATGAATAAACTTTAGTACATCCATAAATGGAATATTATTTGGTGATGAAAAGAGCTATCAAACTGTAAAGACATAGATGAATCTTTAATATATACTGTTGAGCTAAAGAATTCTGTCTGAAAATGCTACATTCTGTACAAGTCCCATTATATGACATTCTGGAAAAGGCAAAAATAAGGGTCAGTGAAAGGATTAGTAGTTGCCAAGAGCCTAGGGGAGCAATGAGCTGGGGAGAAGATTGATGAGGTGAAGCACAGGGGCTTTTTTAGGGTAGTGAATGTATTTTGTATAATACTATAATGGTGAATATAGGACATTAAATATTTGTTAAAACCTGTGGAACCTTATAGCAGAAAGAGTGGATATTAATGTATATAAATTTTTAAAATTTCATTTAGATGATCAGGGATCCCAGGATGGGGTGTAAAATGTGACAAAAGAATGTAAATGTTTTGCAGATTTATGAAACAATGTCACTGAAATGGATGGAGGAATAAGGTGCTGATCTAAGTAACTTTGGAAATCAGTGCAATCTGTAAGACTAAAAGGGAAAAGGAACATATATGTAAACACTGTACTCTCATACAGGGGGTTCATGGGGTTCAGGGTAACAATTTTGAAACTACTGTACATGTTTTTACTATTGTAATGGAGTTATAAGTAAACAGGGAGAAGAAGCTAATATGATCTATGTGCTAATGGATTAGATTTGGAGATATTAATTAGTATGAATGCATGTTTAGCTTAATACGGATATGGATGATTATATATAGAAATGTTCATAGATATGTGTGTATATACACAGGTTATATTGCTCTGTTAGCTGAGAGGGCCTAGAAGCAATGAAATCCTAGTAACAATGACCCTACATTGTGCCCAGAATTTAATTTTTAATACCATTATCCAGTAAGAGGAATGAGAGGAGTGACTGATTCTTGTGCTGGGCAGGAAGTATACAAGGTGAGCCTGGATCATCTTGTAGTGCCAAAAACTAAGAAAGTATGTAAAACACACGGACGCACGCACGCACACAATAACAGGAGTGCAACAAAGGGACAGAAGGGCCAACCGAAAGATCTCCCAATGTTCAAAGCTGGAACACATTGAGAAGCAGAATAAATAAAGTAGTGTTGGGTTAAAACCCAAAGTATAAAGAAATATCCATTTGTCTTTACTGATATAAACAAATGATTGATGTTGATTCCAAAGGAGAATAGGCAAATCTCCCATGCAGAAAAATTTCAAATAATTTATTTAGATACTCCATCCTCAAGGAAGTATAACTCTCTGCCTCTTAAGTTGAACTCTTGATAGTGACTTTTCTTTAAAGAGTACAATATCATGGAGAAATGTGACAAACTCTGCCTCATGCCAGATTATCAAGATCAACATTCAGTAGTGATTAGTCATGCTCATGGTCTGTACCCTTGATATGATAGGATAAAACAATACTTCACCTGAGTGGTTCTTCTCCCTCAAACACATTATCCCAGACTAATCATGAGAAATCAAATCACACTTCTATAAACTATCTGACCAGTAATCCTTTAAACTGTCAAGATCATTGTAGTAGATTGAATGGTGATGTTTTCCCTGGGCACCCTTCCCCTCGCCCCGTGCCCACCCAAATATACCCATATGCTAACCTCCAGAACCCATGAATGTGACCTTATTTGGAACAAGAGTCTTTGAAGATATATTTAAATTAAGAATCTTAAGAGGAGATTATCTCGATTATCTTGGTAGACTCTAAATCCAATGACATATCCCTCATAAAACACAGAAGGTAGAGATACAGAGAAGACGGAGGCAGAGATTGGAGTGATTTAGCCATAAGCCAAGGAATGCCTATGGCCATCAGAAGCTGGAAGAGAAAAGGAATGGTTCTCCCTGAGAGCCTTCAGAGAATGTGGCCCTTCGGAGATCTTGATTTTAGGGTTATGACTCCTAAAACTGAAAGAGAATAAATTTCTTGTGTCTTTCTTAATTCCAATACAGTTAAAGCACAGTGTTATATTAGTTTCAGGTGTAGATTACAGTGATTCGGTTCTCTATGTTACTCTGTGCTCATGGCTGTAAGTACTCTTCATCCCCTTCACCTATTTCCTCTCCCTTACCCCCCACCCCACCACCTTTGGTAACCATCAGTTTGTTCTCTATAGTTAAGCTTTTCTTTTTTGGTCTCTTTTTGGTTTTGTTCATCTGTTTTATTTCTTAAATTCCACATGAGTGAAATCATATAGTATTTGTCTTTGACTGACTTATTTCACTTTATATTCTCCAGCGCTGTCCATGCCGAATATATCTTCCTGTACCAGAAAGTCTGGAATTGCTCAAAGAGGAGTTATATATAAAGGATACAGAAGCGACCTTGAAGGAGCACTCACTGGCTAACTTTTGAACAGTTTGAGTATCATATAATGCTCATTATCAAATTATAGTGACATAATAAATTAGTGGAGAGAAGAAAAGGAAGAACAGAATTGGGAAAACCACAATTCGGGAACCAGTGTAGTATAATCAGTTTTCCATGAAATATTGGTAGATGCTAAAACTAATGGGTGAAATTTTAATGAGTAATGGGCTGTTTGTGTAATCTCAAAGCATCTTCTCCCAAAATATCTATTATTGACTAAGGAAGAAAGAGGAACTTCACAGCGATAAACCTGGCAGATACTAACCCCACTCAGGTGGTGACAACTAATGTTAATAGTAATGGAACAAAGTAAAATCATGTACTACTGATAGGAGGCATTATGAGGACCAGGAGATCATTTCTAGGATTCTTCTACCAAAATCTGTAACATAAATCTAATCTTGAGGAAACATCAGAGAATTCTAAATAGAGAGACTTTCTAGAAAATACCTAGCCTATAACTTTCAAAAATTTTAAAGATTATGGAAGTCAAGGAAAAACTCAAAAACTAACTCTTCCAGAGTAAGAGACTAAAAGAAATGTGACAAATGTAACCCATGATACCAAATCTGATCTTCTGCTACAAAAGACATTAGTGGGATAGGTGAAACTTGAAAAGGGCATAGAGATTACAGGATATCATTGTTTATTTGTTGATTTTGATGATTGTATCATGGTTATTTGGGAAAATATCCTTATGAAAGGAATTACAAACCTGAGTTTTCAGGGATGATCAGGCACAATATCAACAATTTACCCTCAAATGGTTTGGAGAAAAAGGTTCTTTATACTATTCTTGAACTTTTCTGTAAGTTTGAAATGATTTTTAAAATAATCTTTAAACATTTAAAATAAAGGCCAATATGGAAGTGAGAGGATGAGAGGAAGAGTTTCTTCAGGATAGCTCTGATCAACTAAAGATCCCCAGACCTTGAGGAAAATTGAGCACGTTAAAGGGAAATACTAAGATCAAGTTACTAATTCTAGGAGAAAAAGTTTGTGGAAAGCGTTTTTTTGTAATGAAAAAAATCTTATAAGTACTCTTGGAAACTTCATATTGAATGAATTTTGGTATTTAATGTTTTTCCTTGGCTTGCCTCTTTGCAAGGGTGGGGGTGGATGTTTAGCTCCCTTCTGGGTCCTGCTGGCAGGGGGCTTGGTAGGGAAGGAAGGGAATAGAAGTGCCAACTATTACCACTTTGTACAGTTTTGTCCTCCCTAGGTGCTGCTGGGAATGGTTGAAGTTTAGCTCCCTGTGGGCCTGCTAACACCAGAGAAGTGCATAGGAGGGACAATATTTTAGAGGTGCTAAAAGCACATTGAGGAGAAACTATCAATGATGAGGAAAAGAGAGGGATTTTAAGATAGAATTTATAGACTACAGCTCTACCATTCTGCTATCCTAAACTGTGGTCCTTGACATCTTAAGGCATATAGTCTCCATATGCTTTTTGAATTAAGAGTTTTAAAAAAGGGTAAGTTTAAAGGACCATTTAACTCATTATATTCCACCCAGCAATCAGTGTTTAAGGAAGAAATGTGATAAGGGACAGTTACTGGGTCTTCTCAAAGTTGGAATTAAAGATACCAAAGAACAGAAGCTGTAGGACTTTTCTTCCCTAATAATAAATATGGTCAAAAGAGAGATTTATGGTTGTGACTGAACTGAAATAATGGTGTTTTTTTATTTTTAAAAAATGCTGAAAATGACTGTTTTCCTGTGTTGCTAGTTACATATGTGATCACTTCTAAACCAACAACATGTCTTTGGTCTGCATTAGACTAGTTTAAAACTGAAGGTAGTTAGAATCTCTGACATTTATGGTATAGTTGTTAAACTCTTTTAAAATGGCTGAGTTTTGCTCATCTAGAAGTTGAAAACCTAAAACATAATGATAAAAACAACTACCTCTTTGAAAATCTTGTGATTAAGAGTACTTGAAAATTTTTAAGTTACAGTGCTTATGTTCTTTGGATGATGGAAGAATTGATTGAAGTACCTGAAATACCTTAGTTTCAATAAATATTTGCTGTGAAATGAATGTTGAATAATCTTAAAAGATTGGAAAATATTGGCATTAATTTCTCATTGAGCGAGAAAGTAAATGTCTTGCCTATATTATTCAATTCCTGTTCTCAATAGAGAATTTGGGATGTGATGTAAATGAAAGGTACTGTGTTAATCTTGAATTGAAATCACGCAGTGAGGAGGAAACCTGATCATTAAATAGCAAAATCAATTTCATTTTCTTTGCTGCAGTTTAAACAATGTAGGATACACTGCATAGTAGTAGTGATCATTGCCCACTTTTGGGGACTTCTGAAATCTATTACCATTTGAAAAACACTATTACTAAATCCATTGTGCTCCCTGTGGCTGGGGGCAAACTGAGAGTGATTGCCTAGTATACTTCATAGGAAAAATCCTTCTCAGCTCATAGATTTTTTAAAAAAATATTATTAGATCCCGTGGCTGCCAGAAAAATAGAAAATTCTGCCTATTTATAGCAGAATTCCTCCTTTGCAACCAATTTTCTTTTTATTCAAGCTATCTTCCCCAATTCCACTGAAAGCTAGTATTATAAGAAGATTGGTATATCTGAGCTTCTAAGATCTGCAGTCTCTGCTTTTGGCTCATCCAGGTGCACAAATATCTTGGTTATAGGAAATGACAGTCACGGCATGTACTAGTTTCCTAGAGGATCTGAAATATAGTAAAGTAGGACATTGTGCAATGTGAAGAAAAACATGCCAGAGAAGTTTTTGTTTTCCATTGGAAAGACTTCTTTACCTAAAAGGTCAGTCATTAAAGTACCCAAAAGAAAAGAGATAGCAAGTACTCTCCTGCTAAATTTTCTGCTAGGATTCTTTATGATTTTCAATTAGATGACCTAATTAAATATTCTGCAGATGCCCCAGTTTGTGATGAGGATATTGATTGGTAAGCAAAAGTTGTGCAGAATCTCTGAAGAAATCTATATAATCCGTCATGACTTTTGTTTTTATTTAAAGGTATAGGTGAGAAAAAGGGGTAACTTTTAATAGTTGAAATGTTAATAAATCAGCAACTATGGGGTTTTAAAATATTTGAATTGAAGGACCATTTTTTCTTCAATAATGTAAATTCAGTCCATTTGTTTTCCTTACAGATATTAATGATCTGAAACCTATCACAGAAAAATAAGGGCCAGGAGGACAGGCACACCTTGTTACATTTAGCTTTGCTTTATTGCACTTTGCAGAAAACTACTTTTTTCTTTGTTTGTTTACAAATTGAAGGTTTGTGCTAACCCTGCATCAGTGAGGCAAGTCTCTTGGCACCATTTTTCCAACAGCATTTGCTCACTTCATGTCTCTGTGTCCCATTCTGTTTATTCTTGCAATATTTCAAACTTTTTCTTTATTATATTTCTTAATGGTGACCTGCATCGGTGATTACAACTTGTTGATGCCTCAGATGATGGTTAGCCTTTTCTAGCAATAAAGTATTTTTTGTTTTTGGACATAATACTATTGCACACTTCATAGACTAGTATAGCGTAAATAGAACTTTTTTATGCACTGGGAAGCCGAGTCACTTGACTCACTTTATTTTGATATTTATTGCAGTGGTGGTCTGAAACCAAGCCCACATTATTTCTGAAGTTTTCTGTAATTGAAGTTTGGGGTATACTTATTTTGTTAATGCTGTTGGCTATAGTGATATCCACAAATATTTATCCATGATAATTTACAAAGCATGGATCCTTAGAGTCCAATGAATTTTGTAGTTTGAAAAGCGGTATCACTGGGACTTTTGAGGTTAAAAACCTAGTCCATTTCTTTTTTTTTTTTTTTTAGCCTATCCTCAGATTTCAAGTGTCTACAGACTTTTTTTTTATTTAAAAAAATTTTAATTTAAAAATTTTTTGAGAGTGTGAGCGCGGGGAGTGGTAGAGGGAGGGGGTGGGAGAGAATCTCAAGCAGGCTTCTTGCAATCTCATGACCCTGAGATCAGTGTCTGAGCCATAGTCAAGAGCTGGAAGCCTAACCTGCACACACCCCCAAGCCTGCACACACCCCCCAATTTTTTTTTTTTTAAACAAGGAGTTTAAGTTTCAAGACATTTTAAGTTGACTTGAAGGGAAAACTATCTAGGATTCATTTCTTTTCGAGTAATTTATCCCTGTTGAAAGACAAATTGCCCTACAGGTAATAGCTGTATACAAAAAAGGTATAAAATTATTCTTGGTTTTACCATGATAAATGAAAAACATTAAAATTCTCCAGTAGAATAAGGAATGCAAGGATTTTTAAGTTTTTCTTTTTTGTTAAACAGTGAAAGCAAAAATAACTTACTGGAATATAAAAATGAGAACTGAATGAGCATGCCACCAATGGAGAAAGAGGGTATTTTCCCAGAACCAGTATTTTCCCTATCCCATCTCCATCTGATGTTGATCAAAACATACCACTGGCCATTTAGTTTTTAAAAATGCTATATAAGGGGCACCTGGGTAGCTTTATCAGTTAAGTGTGTGCCTTCAGTTCAGGTCATGATCCTGGGATCCTAGGATCAAGCTCCACACTGGGCACCCTGCTCAGCAGGAAGTCTGCTTGTCTCTCTCCCTCTACCCCTTCTTCCCAGCTCTTGCTCTCTCTTTCTCTCAAATAAATAAACAAAATCTTCAAAAAAAATGCAATATGCTTGTGCACATACACAGTTACTTTATGTACGATAAAGGAATGGGGAAAACGAAAGAATAGAGAAAACGATACTGTAGTAGTCAAGGTGTGGTGGAACCAAATTGTGGCTTTCTCACTGAGAGTGCCTTCTTGGTCTGGAGGAACAGAGTTCTGGGGTCAAACAGCAGATTCCATTTTTAGTAAACACTTCCTGTCTGCTGCTGGAACACATCAGTTGAATTCATCCTCCACTTCCAGCTGCACAGGTGTGTCTGTTTCATTGATTGGCTGCCCATCAGTTGGCAGACTGATCTGCCCCATTGGCAAACCCTGTCCTCACACTGGGCTTTTGTTAGTTGACTAAATGGTATATCCACTTGGTCTTAGATGGCATCACAGGACCATCCTGCCCCACCACCTTCAAATAAGTGGGATCATTGTTCTCAGTCTTGACTCCTTCCTTGGGCTTTTTGTTGGCCACGGTGAGCACCAGAGTCTCTCCAGCTGCTGTTTCACAAAAGGGGTACCAGGTCCCCACTAAGAGAGCACATAGTCCGCACCAGGAGTGGCAAAAGAGGGAGGTGGCTGACAAGTAGAATCTGTCTACAGATTCTAAAGAGCTTAGAGACATCTTATTACGCTAAGAGAATCGCCCATGACAAGTATTTTCACCTGCTTGACCAGGACTGTGTGACAAGGGGACTGAATTCCTCCAAGGAGGATGAGTTGTTATGTCAGCTGAAGTGACACAGGCTTCAGGGAACAGGCAGTCGCAGGTGTTAGTAACACATTACTTTAAGGCTTGTAGAAGTTTCTAAGAACATACATTTTTAAATTGGCAGCTTGGAGTGAGTTTGAAATTAGAATATTTTACTTCTATTACCATTTGAAGCTGTGAAAATGTTGATTTTAAGTAGCTACTGTGGAATATGTGCTTTTTTTTCAGCAAATGGCACTAGTACTTGCCCATAGCATCTATCAAGTCAGTGGCTCCAGGAGCAACCATGCTATGTGTGTATCCTGAGACCTAACTTCAGCAAATGGAACTCATACTGAACTCTTCCAAATTCAGTTTGATATCCTAACAGGGAGTGACAGTGGAACAGTGTCTGGATCTTTCAGATCTGCGGGGTTTTTCTGTTTTTTTTTTTTTTTTCTTTTCTTTTCTTTTTTTCAGTTGATTACTCCTGATTTAGTCCAATTTTGGTTACTTTAGACCAAGTTGGAAATTATATCTTTGATGTCAGAATATGACATTAATTGATATCCCCAGGGGGCATTCGCTATGCTATAGTACCTGGTGCTTTGGGCCAAAGTTCAAAGTGTACTTCTCTGTGTATATATATGTGTATGTGTGTGAATCCCTCCCTCCCTTTTGCTCTCTCTCCCTATCTACCTTCCTTCTTTTCTTATTTCCTTCCCCCCTTCCTTCTTTATAATGTTTCCCCCTTAATCATGACATGTAGATTCTTCTCTTACTCTGTGGTGGCCCATTTATTTCATCCATTACACCTCAATGTTTTCTCATTCTTTTTATTGTAGTAAAATGGATTAAGCATAAATTTTACCATGTTAACCATTTTAGGTGTACAGTTGACATTATATACATTCATAATGTGGAACCATCAGCACCATCCATCTCTATAACTCTTTTCATCTTGTAAAACTGCTTTATGCTTACTCAACAATAACTCCTTATAGGAGTGATGACAATACTGACTCCATCATTGGCCCTTCGTCTTATTTATGTCCTCTCTGTGACCTCTCTTGGGGCTACATGTTCTAGGTCCCTTGGAGATTAGGATAAATGCCTTAGAAATGCCCAGCAGGGTTGGAATGTGGGGAGGATTGCTTTGGCTTTGACTCTCTGTAAATTTGTTCAAATAACATAGTCTTTCCTCTTCCTGATGCACAGATAACATCATGAGATGTGTCAATTAGGTGAATGCAAAGCCTCTGAAATGCACGTGAACCTTATGAGCTCCCTACAGTTCCGCCTGTGTCCCCTTGCTCTATAAAACCTGTAGCTAAGGGCCAGACTTTTTTGGGAAATAACTGTGTAGGTCTGGATCATCATTTGCTTGATCCTCCCCCTCAATTCATTAACCTGAGTAAAACTCTGTAAAATGTATTGCATTGCCTACTTTGTTTTTTGGTCTCAAAATGCCTTTTAATTTTGGAGGATACTTTATAATAGTCCCTCGGCCTTCTAATACTCCCCATTCTCCTTTGCCCCCAGCCCTGTGGCATCCACCATTCTACTTTCTGTCTCTATGATTCTGACTACTTTAAGTACTACTTAAAGTACCTTGTATATGGGATCATTGTCTTTGTGTGACTAGTTCATTTCCCTAATGAACTAATGAAGGCTAATGTCTTCAAGGTTTGTCTATGTTGGCAGCATATGGGAAAATTTCTTTCCTTTTTGAAGCTGAATAATATTCCATTGTATTCATTCGTCTGTCAATGGACACTCGAGTGGCTTTTGTATTTTAGCATTGGTTTAGTAGTGCTGCTTGCCTTCACTTCTTTTGGGTATAGACTCGGAAGTAAATTGCTGGGTAATATGGTAACTATTTTTAATTTTTGAGGAATCACCATTATGTTTTCTGTAGCAACGGTTATCGTTTTAAATTAGTACTAGTAGTGTACAAGTATTCCAATTTCTCCACAGCCTCACCAGAACTTATTTTCTTTCTGCCCTGCCCTCCCTGCCCTGCCCTACCCTTCCCTGCCCTTCCCTTCCCTTCCCCTTTCCCTGCCCTCCCTTCCCCTTCCTTTCCCTTTCCTCTTTCTCTCATACTAGCCATTCTATTGGATGTGAAGTAGTATCTCATTATACTTCTGATTTGCATATATGTGAAATATATGTGAGGGTTTATTTCTGGGCTTTTTGTCTCTTTTGTAGTGTCTTTGTCTGACTTTGACATCAGGATGATGCTGACCTCATAGAATGAATTAAGAAATGTTTTCTCTTCAGTGTTTTAGGAAAGTTTGAGAAGGACTGCTTTAGTTCTTTAAATGTTTGGCAGCGTTCACTAGCGAAACCATCAGGTCCTTTGTTTGGAGATTTTTGATTGCTGATTTAATCTCTTTACTAGCTATAGGTCTATTCAGATCTATGTTTTCATGATTTATTCTTCATAGGTTTTGTGTTTCTAGGAATTTGTCCATTTCCTCTAGGTTATCCTGTTTGTTAATGTATAGCTGTTCATAGAACCCTTTTTTTTTTTTAAATTTTATTGATTTATTTGAGTGTGCAAGTATGCATGTTTGGATTGGGGGGAGGGGCAAAAGGGGAGGGAGAGGGACAGGCAGTCTCTGCCCTAAGCACAGAGCCCACTGTGGGGCTGTATTTCAAGACCCTGAAATCACAACCTGGGCTGAAACCAAGAGTCCAACACTCAACTGACTGAGCCACGCAGGTGCCCCAAACTCTTTTATAATCCTTTTTATTTCTTTAGAATTGGTAGTAAGGACTCCACTTTAATTTTAGTGAATGATTTTAATAATTTGAGACTTTTCTCTTTTTTTCTTAGTCTATCTAAGCTAAAGATTTGTCACTTTGTTGATCTTTTTAAGGAACAATCTTCTCAAGAAACTTCTGGTTTCATTGATTTTCCTCTATGGTTTTCTATTCTGTATTTCCTTTATCTCTGCTCTAATCTTTATTATTTCCTTCCTTCTGCTATCTTGGGTTTAGTTCTTTTTCTAGTTGCTTAAATTGTAAGCTTAGGTTGCTGATTTGAGCTTTTTCTTTTTTCTTTTTTTAATGCAAGCATTTATAGCTATGTATTTTCCCCTTAGCACTGCTTTCCCTGCCTCCCGTCAGTCTTGGCATGTTGTATTTTCATTTTCATTCATGTCTAAGTATTTTCTAATGTCTCTTGTGAGTTCTTTTTTTAATCCATTGGTTGCTGAAGAGTGTGTAGTGTAATTTCCACAAATTTGTGAATTTTCCAGTTTTACTTCTGTTCTTGGTTTCTAACTTTATCCTGTTGTGGCTGGAAAGGATATTTTGTGTGATATTTATCTTTCTAAATCTGTTGAGGCTTAATTTGTGGCTGAACATATGGTCTGTCCTGGAAGATGTCTTACATGCATCTGTGAAGAATATATACTCTGTGTTGGGTAGAGGGTTCTGTATATCTCTTTTGGGTCTAGTTGGTTTATGATGTTTAGTCCTTTATTTCTTATCTTCTATCTGGTTGCTTTATCCATTATTGTGAGTGGGATGTTGAAGCCTCTAACTATTATTGTACAACTCTTTATTTTCTCTTTAGTTTTTTTTTTTTTAAGATTTTTATTTATTTATTTAGAGAGAGAGCACATGAGCAGGGGGGAGGGGCAGTGGGAGAGGGAGAGGGAGAAGTAGATGCCCCACTGAGCAGGGAGCCAGCCCCTGGGCTGGATCCCAGGACCTTGAGATCATGACCTGAGCCACTGAGGTGCCTCCTGCCCTCAATCTTGTCAGTTTTTGCTTCATATGTTTTGGTGGTCTGTCAGTAGATGTGTAAATGTGCAGAACTGTTGTATCTTCTGCTGTATTGAATCATTTATTAATATATAATATCCTCTCTAGTTTTTAATGAGACAAAATCATGAATGTTTTAAAAAGCAATAAATCTTTAAGTTAATATACTTCCTCCTCCATCTGAAAAGTTAACTATTTAAAATGGCTCCTAATTGTAATTATATCACTTACAACTTTTATTTTTATATACATTAGCAAATAATTTATTGTTTATTACAGATATGCCAAATTCTTTGTAGGAAGAATATTCACTGTTGCAGTTTTAGCTGATAAAACAATGTATGCAGATAAAACAGGAAGGGAAACATTGTTTCTCCCCATTTAAAAACAAAAATTGATGTATTTGAAAGTAGGTGGGTACAGCTATAAAGCATAAGCTCATTCTTACTCTTCTTCTTTTTTTTTTTTTTTTAGAGATTTTATTTATGTATTTGACAGACAGACATCACAAGTAGGCAGAGAGGGTAGAGGGGAAGCAGGCTCCCCACTGAGCAGAGAGGCAGACGTGGAGCTCGATTCCAGGACCCCGGGATCATGACGGGAGCCTAAGGCAGAGGCTTAACCCACAGAGCCACCCAGGCACCCTCATTCTTACTATTCTAACATTTTGGTTTCTTATGAAATGGATATTCCTCCTGTAGAAATAATTGTAAGAAAAGTCTGATCCCCTGTTGAAATTTTTTCAGTTTTGCTTATGACCTACTGATGCTTTATACAGTACTCTGCTGGAATTTACTGAACTACAGTCTTGATGCTGTTTTTTGTATTAAGATAAGTCAGTTTTCAGTATTAATAATTCCGTGGTAACCTACATGGAGAATAGTTTCTGCTTAAATGAATTAGGAAATGGTAAATCTTTAATAATAAGGTTAAAGTATTTGAATGTTTGGGAAGTGAGAATTAATTAAACATACTTGACAGAAGACCATGTTTTTCTTCAAAGCAGCTATTGTCTCCAAATCCAATAAAGGTGAAGATGCATGAATTCTTAATATAATATTCTGTAGAGATTCTCTTGCTTTAGAACTGTCATTTTTCTCTTCCTTAGTATTGGCTAGTTTTTTGTTACATATACATAATGCTTATTATAACATTCTTATAGGTTAGGAAATATACAACTTAATAAAAATTTAGAAAACAGGCCACTGAAGTTATCATTAATCAGAAATATTTCTGACCCTCAGTGTTGCCTGTACGTATGAGCCATAAGATCACCCTGAAGAGTAGTCTTTATAAGCTCAATCAAGTTTATTAAAGTCAGAGGAAAATTAATGTTCAGTGCTTCTATTCTTATTTCTCACTTGATTTAACTTAGAAGTGCCTTAGGACCTTGGCCTACTTTTGTACTATTCATTTATTGGTAGTAATTATTAATTGATGAATTGGGATTTGATGTCAACTATTCTGTATTAACCAGTTTGTTTATCATATCCTACTTTTCAGTTTGTGGATATTACATAGTTGCATCAAGACACTTATTTTATTTTATAAAGCATTGTTTCTCTGGTGAGGTATAAATATAAGGTCTGGTTAGTTTACTTCCCCATAGCCAGAGCGAACCAGGGCCAAATCTAGGAACTCATCTAACCACATTCAGCATCCATGTTTAATTCATATTATTGATGGTGGCGTGCGGTATATATCTTTATGCATACTACATAGGAACTGTGAGTTTCCTCTCAAGACTTAATAGAACCATCGCATTTCTAATGCATGTGTATATACTGTTTTGTACATTTCACTGTGCTTTCATATTGTTTACATTTCCCTTATCCTCAGAACAACCCTGGGAGATAATCTTCAATAACATTATCTTTAAGTCAGTTGAGTTTCATCAAGATTGTTTTGCTTGGACAAAAATTCAGGTCTCTTGACTTTTTGTTAATCATCTACCTGGTTGCCTACAAAGAGAACAGTAAAACATCTCATGATAGTACATGTCAAACTACTGTAATACTAGTAGTTCTTTATTCGCACAGTATTGGCAATTTTCAGAGCACTTTTTATTATAGTATTTTTAGAAAGAAATTTAGCAGAGTTCTTATGTTATTATGCATACTATAATTTTCCTTTATTAGATTCATATATTCATTAGATACAGAGTACCTCTATATGCTTTGTACTAGATTGCTAAAGTACAAATATAGTCTCTGCATTCAAAGCAAGGGTATCAGGCCATCAGGGCACTGTTAAGAGCTTATGGACAATGTATTACAAACTAAATTTGCTGAGGGCACTGAAGAAACGCTTTTGATAGTGACTTGCGCTATCCTTCTTTCTGCCTTGAATGTAGAGATAATGCCTCTATCTACTGCAAGTGGCTTTGAAGCAACAAATCAACACACTTAATGCAGCAAAAAGAGAGGGACTTGGTCTGTGATGACCCTAGACTGGGAACTCTGGACTTCTCATGTGGAGGAAAAAAAAGTTAATGCCATGTTTGTTTAAGTCACACATAAGTCCAATTTTCAATTACTTATAGTCAAATATTTTCTCTCTTTGTTCTTGACTTTTTAAACTTTGTTTTAATGGAAATTGAGCTTACTAAAATAGACTCTAGTTTAATGAATCTGCATTACCCAGCTACAGGAGCAGTCAGTATTTGGTCAACCTTGTACATTCTTGTACTTCCTTAATAATTAGAACTCAAGTAATTTTAGAATAGGAGTATATGAAAATGTTATGGAAGTATAGGGAATATAGTGACTAACGTGGCCTGAAGTAGAGGTAAAGGCCCATCAGAAAAGTCCATATTACTACCACAATAGTAAGAATTGACTGTGTGTGAACATAAAATCTGCTACTCTTTTATGAACAATTCTTACATTTGTACAGTGTAGACTTTGGCTCCAATTTATGGTTAATGGTTTTTGTTTTTTTTTTTTTTGAAAAGAAATTTAAATTTTATTTTTTATAAACATATATTTTTATCCCCAGGGGTACAGGTCTGTGAATCGCCAGGCTTACACACTTCACAGCACTCACCATAGCACATACCCTCCCCAATGTCCATAACCCCACCCCCCCTCTCCCAACAGAAAAGGCCCATCAGAAAAGTCAGAAAAGTCCACCACCATAAAGCAGGTGACATAAGAAGAGGCTTCGAGGGCAAATAAATAATGGAAGAAAGAGCATTGCTAGTGGAATTTCTGACATGTATAAAGGTTCTTTAAAGGGCAGGATATATTCAAAGAATGGGAAATAGATTACTGTGGCTATAGAGTTTATCAGAGATGAGTGACAGTAGATAAATAAAGAAGGACGATTTGGTGCCAAATCATAATGAAGCACTATATACCATTAACCAAGAAATTTGGAGCTCATCACATAGGTATCAGGAAGTGAAAGTATAATTAGGTCTTGGAAAACTAACAGTGACAGTAATATAGCCTGTGATTTTGGAGTAGAGAATGGAGAAAGAAGATGGTAAAACTGTGCCGGTGGTCCAAACAATAAAAAGGCATTTAATGATGACTGCAGTGGGCTTGGTAAGGGGAGAGATGAACTTTAAGAGATACTTCAGAGGTTGAATCAGTATGATCTGGTGCCTGGGTAAGATGTGGAGAAATGAGTGAGAGTCATAGTGACTTGAGTAGTGATGTAGCAGAAGGCAGGTTCGGGGTAAGTACAGAAATGAGCCTGGTGTGTTAAGTTTGAAGTGCGCATAGTACATTCAGGAAGAGGTATCCAGTTTACCAAGCGGAAATACAGAAATGGACCTCAGGAGAGTCTCATACTAGAGTCCCACAACTTGTCTTTCCTCTCAGATGTGTCATATGCATATACACACACAAACATACATTCAAATACACACATATACACAGGGATATATACACACATAGTTGATCCTCATTCTTCATTGCTTTCATTTCTGCAAATTCCCTTACTTGCTACAATTTATTTGCAGCCCCCAAATCAATAATTTTGGTGCTTCCACGATCATTTGTAGATGTATTCAGAGTGGTGAAAAAATTAGTTGCCTGGGGTGCCTGGCTGATTCAGTAGGTATAGCATGTGACTCTTGATCTTGGGGTTGTGAGTTCAAGCCCCACATTGGATGTAAGGATTAATTTAAAAAAATGAGTTGCCTGGGGCGCCTGGGTGGCTCAATGGGTTAAAGCCTCTGCCTTCGGCTCAGGTCATGATCCCAGGGTCCTGGGATTGAGCCCCGCATTAGGCTCTCTGGCTCGGCAGGGAGCCTGCCTCCCCGTCTCTCTGTGCCTGCCTCTCTGCCTAATGTGATTTCTGTCTGTCAAATAAATAAATAAAATCTTTTAAAAAATTAAAAAATTAAAAAAATTTAAAAATGAGTTGCCTGATTTGCACATTCTCAGCTGAGGTTGAACAAGGTGACATTTGCCTTCTTATTTTAACTCTCATACTATAATTTAATGTCCTTTTCTCCATTTCCTTAGTGCCACATTTTTCATATTTTTGTGCCTTTTTGGGCTGTTTAACATGTTCTCCAAAGTGCAGAAGAGCTGTTCCTAAATACAACATAGTTCTGATATGCCTTATGGCAACATTATTTGTGTTAGACAAACTTTGTTCAGTCATGAATAACACTATTGAGTTAGACTTTAATGAGTGAACAATATTTATTAAATAACATGTTTTTAAGTGAAATACACATAAAGTACAATTTATGTATTGATCATTTGATGAAAATGTTATAATCAGAGGCTCACCCTGTATTTCCCATTTCCTAGAAACAGTAGAAGTACAGTATTCACTGATGCAGCGTTTATGAAAACTTTATAGAACATAACTACCACAATAGTAAGAATTGATTGTATGTGAACATAAAATCTGCTACTCTTTTATGAACAATTCTTACATTTGTACAGTGTAGACTTTGGCTCCAATTTATGGTTAAGATTATCATCACAAGAAATATATAACTCTCTCTTCTTGTTGAAAGATAAATATATATCAGACAAAAACAGTTTGCTGTTTTAGATCAGATAGATGATTCTGTATTCCTTCCCGAAGTCAGCAGGTTTTTCAGAAAATGGAATTTTGAAGACATTCAGATGACATTGGCTGACAGCATCTAAATGACCATCTATATAGCACACTTGAGCATAACGTGGTTGTCAACATCATATTCTTGGGCTGCCAGTTTCTTTTATAGCTTGGTGTTACTCTCTTTAGCAAGCTTGTAACATTTTCAGTCCCTCTTAGAGAAATTTATTTTACAATGGTGTTTATGTGTGAGGGGGTTTCATAATCGAACACTAGTGGTTGTGCGTTCACATCTGTCAATTTGCTTGAAGACAACAGCTCAAAAGAATTTTTCCACCTTTCATTCACGAACGTTGGTTCGTATCAGTAGGGATATTTTAACATGACAGGTATTATGTGAGAGTGAGAATTATCCATATCTTCTGACATAACATCAGTGTTATGTTGAAAATTAACATTCAGCGTTGTATCTCACTTTTTATTGTCTGCAAACCTGAAAGCAGGGAATTGGCATTTACAGAGTCAAGGACAAGAAGACATACAACTCCATGCAAATAACTTTTATGCTCCAAAGTGCTTCTGTGCTTTGTCAACATATATCTGTTTTCTAATCACCTTTCTTTTTGATATAGAAGATATGCCCTGGGTTGTTATTATCTTATACAGCTATATAGTTAAATATATAAAATAAAAATGGTACAGAATTCCATTTAGAGATGCTTCCGTTTGGGGTGGCTGATTTACTTGTGCCGCTTAAGCTTCTAACTTGATTTCCTTTTGACTAATTGTGTGGTCTTCTAACTAATGTATTAGAGTGAATGTTCTCTGTCTTTACTGCAAGCAGTAGATTTTGTCATTAAGTGTAGTTCAGAGATGACAAAATTTTTTTCCTCCTTTTAGTCTTGGTAGATGACCTTAATCTTCACTCTACATATGGGAATATCTCATAGATCTCTTCTTTGTCTGCATTATGACTAGTGTATTTAAGTTTCAGGATTGATATTCTTTAATTATTCTGCATTCAGAGAACAAAATATTTATAGCTTAATTCATGTTGACTTGAATATTAAGCTTTCTGTATTTTTAGTTTCTTCTTCTGACTTGGAATAATCTAATGTTCTAATAATAAAGGTTAATATTTAGTAAGGTTGACTAGCCCTTGACCTACCTGAAAGAGTCTATATTAACTTATTCCAATTCAGCAAACTGTCATGCAACATAAAGATATATGATAATTTCAGGATTTTATGTAAAGTTCTTCAGTACATGGGAATTAAGTAGGAATACTTTCTTAAACCTATAGATTGCAAGGGATTAACTAAAAGATGAAGATATCTTTCTAAACTAATATCCCTCTAATGGAAGTGTAAGGTAATAACTGTAAATGGTAAGTATACCATATAGTTTCAGAGAAAATTATTTGAAAAGTCTGGTGATTTATTGGTGGTGGTTCCTAAACCTCTTTATAAGGATGGCAATATTTATGAGTTTTTATTTGCTGTTGACTATCCCTCCAGCCTTACTATACACATTTCTCCTCTAAATGTGTTCATGTCCATCTCTCTTTCACTCAAATGCTTTTGTTTCCTCTCTTCCACCAATCTGTGAATAAATACTCCTCAAATCTTCAGATCAAAATTTTATTTTCTCCAGAGAAACACTACAATCCAACTAGTTTCTCTTCTCACTGGCTTCGCTTAATTTTTATTTTTTTTCAGTGTAACAAATGTCTCCTGTGTGCTTGTTGTAATGATGTGTGAGCTTGGTGGGGTAGGGAAGTATACTCTGGGCAGGCTTCCCAGAGGAAGTGATACTGGTAATAAAGTGATACTGGACCTGAACCTTGAAGAGCAAGTAGGAATTTCCTATTCGTGCAAAGGATAAGGATATATTGGCAAAGAGAACAGCGTGAGAACACATGGGATTCTGTATGGCTGTGGTGTGATAAAGGGGGAGATATGAAATGAAGCTGAGGAGATAGGCATGAGCCAGGTCATTGAGTACTTTAAATGTCGTCCTGTCCATTTTTTCTGTGGGTGAGCTTTGACTTCATTCTATGGAGAATAGCCATGGAAGGGTCTGACATATGATGGTGCATGCTGTGACAAGATTTTCATTTTAGAGTGATCATTATAAATGATTCTGGGGTAGGATAAGAGTGGGCCAGTTGGATTACTGAATTGGCCATATTGAGAGATAATGATCTGGATTTGAGTACTATTGATAAGGATGGAATTGAGAGAGTAGACTTGGAAAGTGTTTAGAGTAGAAATCAATGAGGGTTTAAGATGATTGGTGAACTGTGATTACTGCTAGACTTTTGGCGTGTTTAAGTGGCTGCTGCATTGTTAACCAGAGCACGGGATTGAAAGAGCGGATGGATTTTAGGAAGAGATGAAAAGCTCACTTTTGAACATGTTGAGTTTTTACCTATGGTATATTCAGGTGGGAATATCTAAAAACAACAGGATGTTGGAGTCTGAGGCTCAGGTGAAAGGTCAGAATTAGGGGTTATCATGTGAGGGGTCCTCCTAGTCCAGGTGGGAACCCAGAGTATGTATGCAAAAAAGCTGAACCCTAAGAGGAAAAGGAAAAAGAGAAACCCAAGACAGAAATGAAGAGAAAACTCTGTCTTTACCTAATTCCTCTTGAAAGGACAATTTTATCTTTTCTACATCCTCAATCAATACCTTTAATAGTATATTATGTAAAAGATACTCAGTAAATGTTTGCCACTTATTTTGTTCAACTACAAAGCATCTCATTTACTTAGAGACTTGTTTCATATTTTATCCAATTCCATGATTTGATAAGAAAAATTTTTAAGTATTAATTTTAAGAAATTTTAATTCCAGTATAGTTAACATACAGTGTTATGTTCGTTTCAGGTATACATTATAGTGATTTAGTTCTCTTCATTACTCAGTGCTTATCATGATAACTGTACTCTTAATCCCCCTTACCTATTTCACCCATCCACCTCCCTCACCTCCCCTCTGGTAACCACCAGTTTGTTCTCTGTCTAGTTAACAGTCTGTTTTTTGGTTTGTCTCTTTTTCTCTTTGCTCATTTGTTTTGTTTCTTAAATTCCACATATGAGTGAAATCACATGGTATTTGTCATTTTGCTTAGGATTATGCTCTAGATCCTCCATTTTGTTGCAGATAAGAAAATTTTTTTTGTTTATTTTCTTGTTTTGTTTTGTTTTGTTTTTACTTGACAGAGATCACAAGTAGGCAGAGTGGCAGGCGGGGGAGGAGGGAAGCAGGTTTCCCGCTGAGCAGAGAGCCTGATGTGGGGCTTGGTGGGACTTGATCCCAGGACCCTGGGATCATGACATGACCTGAGCGGAAGGCAGAGGTTTTAATCCACTGAGCCACCCAGGTGCCCCTAGAAATATTTTTAATTCATATCATTTCATGAGCACCTACTGTGCACTAAGCACTGGGTTAAATACTTTACACATGTTATCTGATTTTATCTCTAAAATAATCCTTCATAAGTGGGTTTTATTATTTCCATTTTTGTATTTGAAGAACCTGAAGTTAGATTAAGCGAATTAATCAACTTTTTTACACACCTATGAAAAACTCCAGAATTCATTATCTTAACCACCACCACTGATGTTTGGAACCAAAAGACCATTTGCCAGTCTTCTGTTTGGGTTCCACTGTGAGCATTATTCTAAACCAAAGGCTCTGATTTATCCTAAATTTTGTATGGTCGGTCTTATGTAGATTAGCATAGTAGTTGGACACCTTTGTTCCTGAGTACAGTAAGCCTTTACTTAATTCTTTTTAACTTTCTGGGCCACTACTACTTCATTTTTCTATTAGCAGTTTGCATTAGATGAGTGCTAAATTGCTTATGGTTCTAAAATCCTATAAATCCATGATTTTGAATAACTCAAAAACTATTCCTCAAGAGTCTACTACCAGGTTTTGGAGATTCACAGATTAGATGACTGGGTTTAATGTCTCAATTAAAATTATATGCAAAATATGATTCATGTATATGCATTTTGGGGAAATGCAATTCACAGTTTTCATTAGATTCTCATAGTTTTATGTCTCACCACTCTCCCTTCACTCAGAAGATTAAGAACTTAGTTTTAGAAATATTTTTGCATAATATAGTGAACTACAGTGCTTCATGCAGTCCTGTCCTGAGTAGTTATTTTTAACAAGGTATTGTTATTCATTAGAAGTGATTTTCTGAGGTAAGGTTACTTTTTTGGCTACTTAAACCATAGTGTTTCCTAAAGTAAAACACCTCTTAGAGGACTTGAAAACAAGTCCTCTAAAACAAGTCCTCTAAGTAGCACGAGTAACAGTTTGTCTCTGCCTAATGGTAAATTAAAGAATGCTCAGTTTTAAAGTATGATTCAAATAACCTTCACTAATATTTATTTCCTACTTTGCATCTTCTTGTAGGAAAAGAATATTTGAGGGCCATTTGTAAGGAAAGAAGAGGAAGCAATGACATAATGCCTACAGTTGGAGCCAGTTAAACTGGGTTGGTACTTCCTTTTTTCATAATGTCACACATTTATTCTAGTCTTGAATCCCTTTTTTCAACCTCTTGCCTTATTCCAGCATCAAATCTTATAATTTTGAATCTTACCTTACTATGGAAGAGAGAAAGATGAATAAGAGATGCCCTTTTCAAAGCATTTGCAATGTCTCTGTGAATAGGAAAGACAGAATGATAAAAAACTAGATAATAGTCTCATTTTCAGATAAGAAGCTTTGAGAAGTTTGGTAAATTGCTCAAGGTCAAAAGCTCTTCAAACTCTCTCATTCCAAACCTCATTTGCCTTCTATTAGGTCACAATGCCCCTCATTTTATTTAGGTTTAGTTATTGTACAGTTGCCAATAACTGATTTGAGAACCAAGAAAGGCCTCATAAATTTAATTTCAGGAATCTTTTTTGTCTTTTTAAAGATTTTATTTATTTATTTGACAGAGAGAAACACAGTGAGAAGAGGGAACACAGGCAGGGGGAAGAAGTGAGAGAGGGAGAAGCAGGCTTTCCACCCAGCAGGGAGCCCAATGTGGGGCTGGATCCCAGGAACCCAGGGTCCTGACCTGAGCTAAAGGCAGATGCTTAATGACTGAGCCACCCAGGTGCCCCCAGGAATCTTTCTGATGAAGAAAAAGGAGAGAAAATTCCCTTGAAGTTTAGGAGATTGGAGAAGAGAAGTGTATGTGCCAAACACTGCTCTAGGGCCTTCACATGAATTAGCTCATTTAATTCACAATAACTAGGTGAACTCCTTAGTATTATCCTTGTTTTAAAAATGAGGAGGGGCACCTGGCTGGCTCAGTTGGAGGAACACCTGTCTCTTGATATTGGGATCTTGAGTTTGAGCTCCATGTTGGGTAGACATTACTTAAAAACAAAACAAAACAACAACAACAAAAAACTTGGGGCACCTGGGTGGCTCAGTGGGTTGGGCTTCTGCCTTTAGCTCAGGTCATGATCCTGGGGTTCTGGGATCAAGCCCTGCTTCAGGCTCTCTGCTTGGCAGGGAGCCTGCTTCCCCACCCCACCCACTGCCTGCTGCTCTGCCTACTTGTGAGCTCTCTCTCTCTGTCAAATAAATAAATAAAATCTTAAAAAAAAAACCTTGAAAAAAATGAAGATGAGGGGACTGAGACTCAGAGAAATAAATAAATTGCTCAAGATCACACAGCTAATAAGTAACAAAATCAGAATTAAAAGTCTTTAATTAGGAAAGGTTAGATAGCGTTTATTTCATGCCCGTTGGCTTAAATATCACACAAGCCAAATGAACAGCTGGACAGTTTGATTTGACCCCCTCGCTGTTAGCATCATCTGTAAACATTTTCAATTGGACTATAAGCGGTTAAGTCATTTTCACCAAACTAATATTTACATCTTTTTATTTTATTACTGTTATTATTTTATTTATTTTACTATTTTTAAAGTTTACATCTTTTTAATAAACTTTTCATTGTAACCGGTTTGAAAAGGTAATTGTTTAAGCCGTGGTAAAGAGGGATTTTCAAGCTCCCAGAATAGTGAACAGTATCACATGCCAGAAGGGATTTTGCACAGATTCAGGTCTCAGTCCGGCCCACCCCAACTTTCCTACTGACTTCTCTGGTCTGCAGGCTCCTTAGCCTGCCTTTGGACTCCTTTTGTGAGATGAGAAGGTTGAGCTGATTGTTCCCTACCTCTCTTTACAGCTATGTAAAGTTACCGTCTCAGTAAGAAGAGTTTCATGTTTCATTCAAATGTAAATATCAAAGAATTTTTAGACATGGAAGGAAAGTCTTTAGAGATCAGCTAAGGGAATCCTCCCATATGACAGATGAAGAAACAGAGACCCTCACCTTTGTGTGACACTTCGAACATTCAGAGCTCTTTCACATACCTTAACCTCATATGAGCCTCACCTCAGTCTTCTGGATTAAATATTATTATCATTTTTATAGAAATGAATTTGTGCAAGGTCTCATAGCTGGGCCTAAAGTTTAAGAGGTTTGCTTGCTTAGTGGGATTAATTATATCCTGTGATGGAGTCCTGTTGTGAGAAAGTGAGAAAGTGAGAATTCAGTGATTGATGAAGCAAGTCCAAGCAGGAACAGCATACGTTTCCCAGTATGAAAGTGGACTGATCTCAGCAGTATAAATAGCAGAAACAGAGAGGGAAGGAGGTGGCAAAAACTGAGGTCTGTGTGCTGATTTAAACTTTGTTTTCATTTATTCCTGGATTAGGAGTAAGCAGAACTGACTTTTAGTGTTGTTGTGTTTATCAATAGTGTAATAGTTAAGTTGCTTAATCCTTAACAAAATAATTCAAACGGAAACTGTACTTTGTAATAAAGTATTAAAAAATTGTAGGTGAGCTAGGGGAACTTTAAACAGTTCATTTAGAAGGGGATCCTGAAAAAATAAATGAATAAGTAAGTGTAGGAAGCTAAGGTTCACACACAATTATTTATTTCATTGCATTTAGTGATACGAGGTGTTTTTGGTGTTTTATCCCCCCTGTTTCTGCTCTGTAGTAGGGACATGTCCCTTAGAAATGTTACCTGTTTCTGTGCCAGTGACCTGGATGCTAAACAACAAATTGCTTTACCTTGGTTCCTTCCTTCTTTCCATTCATTCATTTATTCATTCATTCATCCATCCATCCGTCCATTTATTTATTTTATTTATATTTCTAAAAGGATTTTATTTATTTATTTGACAGAGACACAGCGAGAGAGGGAACACAAGCAGGGGGAGTGGGAGAAGGAGACGCAAGCTTGCGGCCGAGCAGAGAGCCCAACGCGGGGCTCAATCCCAGGACCCTGGGATCATGACCTGAGCTGAAGGCAGCCCCTCATTTATTTGTTTTTCTAAGTTTTTATTTAAATTTCAATTAGTTAACACAGTGTAATATTAGTTTCAGGTCTATATTATAGTGATATAACACTTCCAACAACACCCATCGGTCATCGTAACAAGTGCCTTCCTTAATCCCCATCCCATATTTAACTGCCCCCACCACCCGCCTCTCCTCTGGTAACCATCAGTTTGTTCTCTGTAATTAAGAGTCTGTTTCTTGGTTTGCCTCTTTTCTTTTTTTTTTTCCCTTTTGCTTGTTTTGTTTTTCAAATTCCACATGTAAGTGAAATCATATGGTGTTTATTTTTTCTGACTGACTTATTTCACTCAGCATAATACTTGTCTGTCTCCATCCATGTTGCTGCAAATGGTAAGATTTCATTCCTTTTTTAGGACTGAGTAATATTCCCGTGTGTGTGTGTGTGTGTGTGTGTGTGTGTGTGTGTATGCACACCACATTTTCTTTATCCATTCATCAGTCAGTGGACACTTGGGCTATTTTCTTAATTGGCTATTCTAGATAATGCTGCCTACTTTGGTAACTTTCTGTAAACAACCTATATTTTTTTTAATTGGAAAGAAAATTATTTTAAAACTTGTATATGGATGTTAGCAGTTTTTCTTTTACAGTTTTGGTCTCCAAATTGTCCTTCCTTTAAAATGAACTGTTGTTTTTTGGATTGCGTGTTATGATGTTGCTTTCGCTGTGGATATTACAATTTTATCATTAAGAAAATTTCTATTTTTCATTGTGTACTAAAGTTTTTTAAAATTATAAATGATATTCTGTAGAAGTAATGGAGCAGTTCTAATCAAAAACTAAAGCAATGAAGGTGGAGTAAATGTAGAAAAAAAAATTTGAAAGCAACATTATAAGATTTGACGTAAATTAGAGAGGAAGAATGTTCTTGAAATCTTTTTTCCTTGAGAGTCCTTTTAAAGATTCTCTTGCCCAGCTGCTGATGGTCTTACCAAGCTTTGCCTCATAGCCCACTCCCATTCTCACCCCATTGCAGATCCATGGAATTCAGAGAAATGGCATTTGAGGACGAATTGAATAGACTGGTCTTTAATTCTTAATTTTGTGTCTGATCTCAAAACTTGTGCAAGGGTTTTTTTCAACTGCCACTTTAAGGTTCTTTATTTAAAAAAAAAAAAAGATTTTACTTATTTGACAGAAGAGAGAGTGAGAGCAGGAGCAGGGGGCTGAGGGAGATGGGTAGAAGGAGAGAGACAAGCAGACTCCCTACTGAGTGGGGAGCCCAATGTGGGGCTCGATCCCAGGACCCCGAGATCTTGACCTGAGCTGAAGGCAGATGCTGAACTGATCCACTTTAAAGTTCTTTAAAGGAAAACCCAAAAAGGCCACTTCATAGTACTTGATACTTAATTTTTGTTTTGCTATAGCTCAGGAGCTGGTCTCCTAGAAACTTCCAACACCTGATATAAACACTTTCATTAAACTGTGCCTATTATAATATAACTGTCATGTTTGCCCAGAGTATAGTGAGTTTTAAGGACTACAGTTAGCTTCTTGTTGGCCAGCTGTGATTCAGGGGTCATGGTAAAGTTCTGATATTTAGCTGAAGGCTTAAAATTTTTAAAGGTGACTGGGCTTTTTCCTGTGATTTGTGTTTCCCTTGTTTGGCATTACTGCTAAGGAGTAATGCTGGTGTCTCATTCACATTAAAACATTCCCTCTGTATGTGTATGGTCTATGTGATTCAAAAGGGATGGTTTTAATAGATTAAGCCTTGGATTTTTAAGCTAATTATTTCTATAAAGAAACAGTTGGAACACTTTGTATTTTTCTGTCTTATTGACAAATCTGGTAGCACTAAATAAAGTGTTTTGCCAGGAGATTTATTCAACATTAATATAGATTTGCTTTATTCTATGGAATTTGGTTTCTGTGCCAGGGTACTTTCTAGTATGAGATCAGTTCTTACTAGACATATGGAAATATGGGAAATTTCAGATACTTTTTGATGTCATGTTCAGTAAATTTCAGGGTGATAGCGAGGGAAATACAAAGATGTTGATTTGTGTTTGTTTGTATGTGAGTGTGATCCGACACCAAGGAACTGTAAGAAACTGATTTGCTGCTTTCTTCAAGCTTAATATGGCAGTAGAGTTATAAGAAAATATTTATTTGTTTTTCTTTTTCTAAATGTATTTCTATTTAACAAATATAGGTCAGGACTTCATTTTATATCTTGGTGTATATTTTAAAGAGTTAAGTGAGTTGATTCATATTTTTAAAAACCAGAAATATAGGTGATAAAGTGGAGTTACCGAATCTGTTGGCATATATTTGTAATATCAGTCCATTTGTCGTTGCCTGGGTATTTGAATTTACTCAGAGAAAAATACTATCACACAAGTAGAGTTAATTGAGTATTTGTTGGCATATATATGTGCCACCTCCATTTATTTTCATTTCTCAAATTGAGAAGGTTGGATGATTTTCATAAGTTTTCAAAAATTATTCTGCTGGGTAAAATTGAGAGTGTTGTTAATAATGTACTTTATGTTGGCTAGTTGAACATAATTTAAAAAGTTGATTGCCGGGCGCCTGGGTGGCTCAGTGGGTTAAGCCGCTGCCTTCAGCTCAGGTCATGATCTCAGGGTCCTGGGATCGAGTCCCACATCGGGCTCTCTGCTCAGCAAGAAGCCTGCTTCCCTCTCTCTCTCTGCCTGCCCCTCCGTCTACTTGTGATCTCTCTCTGTCAAATAAATAAATAAAATCTTTAAAAAAAAAAAAAAAGTTGATTGCCCTCTGGTCTTTTTTTAGGAGAACCTATCTCCAAGGACAATGTAAACCAAAGACCATTAATTACAATCAGATTTTCTATGAACACTGATTTTTCAATTAAAATTGTATAAGCTCCCTTGCTGACTTTGTTCATCTTTATATATAAACAACATTTCAGTGAAAGATATTGTAGCCATGGGGCGCCTGGGTGGCTCAATGGGTTAAAGCCTCTGCCTTCTGCTCAGTTCATGATCCCAGGGTCCTGGATCAAGCCCCTCATTGGTCTCTCTGCTCAGTGGGTAGCTTGCTTCCCTTCCTCTCTCTGCCTGCCTCTCTCCCTGCTTGTGATCTCTGTCTGTCAAATAGATAAATAAATAAAATCTTTAAAAAAAAAAAAGAAAGAAAGAGAGATATTGTAGCCTGAAATGTTGCTTGTCTGCAGGTCTTCTTCAGGAGATAGGAAAGATTGCAAAAGATTTGGGGAACTCTAGATTTTCCATTCAGGGTTTTTTTTAAAAAGTACTTTATCATATTATGTGAAACCATAGTCCTTATAGTCTGAGGCCTGGTTATTTCAAATAGGGGAGAATGGTATTATCTAAAGATTAGCAGCTCAAAGCTAGTAAGTAAGATGAAATGTTCAGAGCCCCTTAAAAAGATCACATAAAACCAATAACGGAGAATATTGAAAGCCAGCTCACATTGTCTGAAGCAAGAACTTAGAATCTACTTGAGTGGATAGAAATATTTTGTGTTCCTTGTTAATTTGGGGCAGTAAAAATGTAACAGAAGCATGGAATGGCAATAGGTTTTAGAATAGAGAGAGGCTTTGGAGATCATTTCCTTATATCCTTTCATTTTACAATGAGACACCAAATGTAAGAGGTTAAGTCACTCAGTATCAACCAAGTAGTGGCAGTAGTAGAACTAGAACACTCTGTCTTAACTGTTAAATCATTGATGATGGAACGTCAAAAATTGTAAGGGGAAATAATGGCTTTTATTATTGCCGTTTAAAAACTTTTACATACAGTAAAGTTGACTTTTTTACTCTGTGAGCTCTAACACATGTACAAACTTGTGTAGCTCTCACTACAAATAGGGCACAGTAAGTCCTGTCCCCCCAGAAAACTATTTCAAGTTGTCCCCTTTTGTTCAGAACCTTTCTCTACATCCAACTAGTAAATAATATTATGTCAGTGTTTTACAGATGCCTTTTATCAAATTAAGGTAGTTCTTATGTATTCTGAATTGTCTGAAGTTTTGTTATGAATGAGTGTGGAAATTTGTTAAATTTTTTTCTGTGTTTATCGAAATGGTCATATTGTTTTTCTCCTTTATTCTGGTAATATGATTAATAACATTGATTTTTTAAAAATGTAAAATCAGCCTTGCATTCCTTCTTATATATTGCTGAATTTGACTTGCTATTTTGTTAGAGATTTCTGCATCTATATTTGAGAGAGCTATTGGGTGTATTTTTCTTAAAATGCCTTTTTGGGGTTTGGGAATCAATCTGATGCTGGCCATATAAAACCAGATGGGAAATGTTCCTTCCTCTCCTTTGTGGAAGAATTTATGTCAGATTGGTATTACTTCTGTTCTTACATGTTTGATGGAATTCACCAGTGAGCCATTTGAAAATTTGGAGCTTTCTTTGTGAGGACATTTTAAAATTACAAATTTAATTTCCTTGGGGCACCTAGGTGGCTCAGTCCATTAGACCGCTGCCTTCAGCTCCGGTCATGATCTCAGCATCCTGGGATTGAGCCCCACATCTGGCTCCCTGCTCTGCAGGGAGTCTGCATCTCCCCCTCCCTTTGCCTCTGGAGCTCATGTGTTCGCTCGCTCGCTCTCAAATAAATAAATAAAATCTTTAAAAAGAAAACAAATTTAATTTCTTTGACAGATAAAGGGCTATTCAAGTTATCTGTTACTTCCAGAGTCAGTATTGGTAATCTGTGTCTTTTAAGGAATTTATTTCATCTTAGGTGTTAAATTTATTGTCATAAAATCATTCATAATAGTCTCTTGTTTTGTTAATATCTGTAGACTCTCAAGTTATGTTCCCCCTTTCATTCCTGATACTGATGATTTCTGGCTTCTTTCATTCAGTATAGCTAGAAATCTATCAATTTCATTGACTTTTTTTTTTTTCTTAGCACATTTTTTTGGTTTCATTCATCTTTCTGGTTTTTCAATTGTCTGTTTTATTGATTCCTATTCTTGGTCATTTTGTTAGTGTCTACTTATTTTGATTTAATTTGTTCCCTTTTCTTCTAGCTTTTTATGGTGGAAGCCTAGGTTATTGGTTTTAGACCTTGCTCCTCAATAAAAGCATAAAAAACTACAAATTTCCTCAAAGCACCTTTTTATGTTAATTCATTTCAAGATATTTTCGGATTTCCCTTGTGATTTTTTTATTTGGCCCTTGAGTTATTTTAGAAGTATGTCGTTTAATTTGTAAATGTTTGGGAATTTTCCAGATATCTTTGTTATTGATTTCTAATTTAGTGCCATTGTGGTAAAGGAACATACTGTGTATAGTTTCAATCCTTTTAATTCTTAAGACTTACTCCTGGCTCAGCAGATGGTCTGTCTTGGTAAATGTTTCATAGGAAGTATAAAAATTTATATTTTTCTTTTGTTGGTTTACATATTCTATAAATACCATTTCAGTTGAGAGTACTATTCTAGTACTCTTTTATCTTTGCTGATAAAAGAAAAGAAAGAAGAGTCGTCTTTATCTTTCGCTGTACCTGTTCTTCCAGTTACTGAGAGAAATGTTGATGTCTCCAACTGTATTTGTATACTTGTTTGTTTTCTCCCCTCAGTTAGTCAGTTTTTGCTTCATGTGTTTTGTACTTCTGGTATTCTGTACATACACACTTAGAATTATTCTGTGTTCTAAATGAATTGACCCTTGATTATTGTGAAATGTTCCTCATTATCTTTGGTAATATTTGGTTTGTCTTCTATTTTATCTGGTATCAATATGGGTATTCCAGCTTTTTTAAGATTTTGATTTATTGGGTATATCTTCCATCCTTTTACTTTTAACCTGTTTCCTTATTTTAGTGTGGGATTCTGATAGCTAACATATATTGATCTTACTTTTTTATTGGGTTTTTAATTGGACTATTTAGACAATTAACATTTAACTTATTTATCAGTGTGTTTGGGTTTAAATCTATCATCTTGCTGTTTGTTTTCTATTAACCCTTCCTTTGAATTAATTATACTTTTCTATTTAATCTTCCCTGTTGGCTTATTCCCCTACTGGCTTATTCATTGTTCTACCTATTTATTTATTTATTTATTTATTTATTTATTTATTTATTTTAGTGGTTGCTCTAGGATTTATACTGTGCCTTTTTAGCTTACTACATTCTATTATTAAATAATATTCTATCACTTCTCAATAATGTAAGACCTTTATAACAGTATTTTTCCATTGCCTCATGGTCATTTTTTTCTTTCTGCACTTCTTTATTATTATTATTATTATTTAAAAAATTTTTTTTACCTTTTTTTCTTTAAAATTTTATTTATTTATTTGACAGAGAGATCACAAGTAGGCAGAGAGGCAGGCAGAGAGGGAGAGGGGGAAGCAGACTCCCCGCTGAGCAGAGAGCCCAATGTGGGGCTCGATCCTAGGACCCTGGAATCATGACCTGAGCCGAAGGCAGAGGCTTAACCCCCTGAGCCACCCAGGCTCCCCTATTATTATTATTATTATTATTAAGTAATCTCTCCACCCAATGTGGGGCTCAGACTCACAACCTTGAGATCAAGAGTCACATGCTCTACTAACTGAGCCAATCAGGTGCCCCAAAGTGTCTTGAAGTTCACTGATCTCTTTTTCTGCAGTGCATAACCACTGTTTGTCCCATCCAGTGAAATTTTGATTTTGAATATTATATTTTTTTAATTGCTAGAAGTTCTATTTGGCTCTTTTAGAAAACCCCCCATTTCTCTCTTCACTATATTCCTGTTTCCATTTACGTTCTTGAATAATGCAACATACTTGTAATAGCCCTTTCAATGCCTTTGCTCCATTAATTCCTCCATACCTTTTATTTCCAGGTCGGTCTCTCTCTATTGACTGATATTTTTCTGGTTGTGTGTCACATTTTCCTGTTTCTTTGTCCAGTAATTTTTAACTGAATGTCACATATTTGCAAATTTTATATGTTGAGTCCTTGATTTTGTGGCATTCCTTTAAAGAGTGTTGGACTTTTTCCTGACTGGCATTATAAATCGCATATTAGTTTGATTTTTTCCTAAGCTTTCAAGGTCCTTTCAGGTGGGTCTATAGTAGCTTTTATTCTAGGGTTACTTTCCTTTTGCTTCTGTGATGTGGATCTTCTGGGATCACTACTGCCTTGTATATTCAACAAGGTTTTTCCCTTCTTGCTTGAAGGAACTTTGTTGAAATCTTGGCCCCATGTCAGCTCTGAGAAGCCTTTGTCTTACAACTCCCTGGTAACTTTCTTTCCTTAGATATTCTTGTTAGCTGGTCTAAGGAAATTTTACTCTTTTCATGTACAGGTTTTTATTTAGCTAAAAACTCTAGGGATCCCTCATTGAAATTACTGGAACTCTTTCTTCTCCTCTCTGGAACTCTGCCCCATAAATTCTAGCCACCTTGGCCTCCTTGCACTTTTTTCTCTGTCTCCTCAAGTCAACAAGATTGCCGGGTTCTGTCTGGTTCTTCCTCCCTGCTCAGGAGTGGTTAATTGCTTCCTGGCTGAGAAGCTTGGGTGATGGTAGGCCTTGCCTTGTTTGTTTCCTTTTTTTTTTCAGGGATCACGGTCCTGCACTGCCTGTGTCTGAAAATAGGCCTTTCCTGTATTTTATCCTGTGTTCTAGCTGTTTGCAGTGGGAGGATTATTCTAGACCTGCTGAATCCCTCATGGTCAGAAATGGAAACTGAATCATTCCAAAATGAATTTTTAATACTTAACGCCTTTACAAAATTCTGAAGCTCTCAAGCAGATTTTTTACCTAACATTTAACCATTGATTCACTTTTCCTCAGTATTGTTATAAATGATCTTTTATCAACTGTAGGAATGTTTGTTTATTTTTTTAATTCAAAGTCCATTACAAACTTTAAATCAGAAACTGACCCAAGGAAAATGATTTATCATACCTCATAAATCTCACAAATGAGGAAAATGAATTTTTGAATATGTAAAAATTCAATATAATGGGATGGTCATTTTAAATATAAAATTATTACTTAAAACTTCATTAGAAACACAAAACACTAAACATACCAGTGGGTAAATACTTAAATGAATCATTTGATGTAATGTTTTAAAGTATTAACCCTATCATTGTAAAGTGCAAACATGTTCAGTATACTTTAGACCAGGAATTGGCAAACATTGTCTATAAAGGGCCAAATAATGTATTTTAGACTTTGTGGGCCATATGGTCCCTGTTATAATAACTCTGCCTCTGAGAGTACAATAGCAGCTATAAACAATATATTAAAAAATGAGCTAACGGTGTTCTGATAAATCTTTATTTCTAGACAACAAAATTTGAATATCATGTAATTTTTTACATCTCAAAATACTCTTTGTCTTTTTTTCCAACCGTTTAAAAATGCAAAAGTTGTTCTTACCTTGTGGGCTATACATAAATAAATGACTCGTTAGATTTGGCCCCTGGGTCATAGTGTGACAGTCCCTGCTCTAAATTATTAAAAAGCTCCCGGGTAAGCTGTAGGATCTTAGTGGAGTGTTGTGTTTTAATTTCAAGTGATTTTTTTTTTTTAAGATTTTATTTATTTATCTGACAGAGAGAGATCACAAGCAGGCAGAGAGGCAGGCAGAGAGAGAGGAGGAAGCAGGCTCCCCGCTGAGCAGAGAGCCTGATGCGGGGCTCGATCCCAGGACCCTGAGATCATGACCTGAACCGAAGGCAGCGGCTCAACCCACTGAGCCACCCAGGCGCCCCTCAAGTGATATTTTTTTTTATAAAGATTTTATTTATTTGACAGAGAGAAATCACAAATAAGCAGAGAGGCAGGCAGAGAGAGAGGAGGAAGCAGGCTCCCTGCTGAGCAGAAAGCCCGATGTGGGGCTCGAACCCAGGACCTGGGATCATGACCTGAGCCGAAGGCAGCGGCTTAACCCACTGAGCCACCCAGGCGCCCCTCAAGTGATATTTTTATTTGAACTATTGTCTACTATTAGATAGCAAAGTAAACAAGATCATACAATATGGAGCCAATGTTTTGATTGATGGATTGATTGATTGACTTTAGAGATGGGAGTGGTGTGAGGGAAAGGGAGAGAGAAAATCTCCAGCAGACTTCCCCCTCTGACTCAATCCCATGACCCTGAGGTCATGACCTGAGCCCAAGTTAAAGATCCCATGCCTAACCCACTGAGCCAACCAAGTGCCCTGCTTTGACAGATTTTTTAATGTCAAAGGTTATATCAGGGATTCCTCAGGCAATTGGCATAGTTAGTTAAAAAAAAAAGTTAAGAATTTAAAATAATCATTATTTTATTGTTTTCATTATATAGGAAATAATAAATAGGTTTAAAATCAGGACAGTTTCCTCATTTTTTAAAAAATCGCAGTGTAACTGGCATACAACTTAATATTAGGTGAAACTGTATATTTCAGGTATACAACATGATGATTTGATATTTGTATATATATTGCAAAATGATCATCACAATCTAGTTAACATCCATCACCATACAAAGTTACAGAATTGTTTTTCTTATGATGGGAACTTTTAAGATTTATTCTGTTAACTTTCAAATATGCAATACAGTATTATTAACTATGGTCACTGTGCTATATTTTACATATTTTACGAATACTTTTTTTTTTTTTAAGATTTTTATTTATTTGACAGAGAGAGAGATCACAAGTAGAGAGAGAGAGAGGAGGAAGCAGGCTCCCCGCCCAGCAGAGAGCCCGATGCGGGACTCGATCCCAGGACCCTGAGATCATGACCCGAGCTGAAGGCAGAGGCTCAACCCAACTGAACCACCCAGGCAGCCCCTGAAGACTTATTTATTTATAACTGGAAGTTATACTTTCTGACCATGTTTTTTGATGAGTGTGCTATTTCTCACAAATTCTCATTTGTTTGAGTAATTCAGAAACTTTTCCATCAACATTTTAAGTTCATTCCTATCTCATGACTTGTATGTCTTAAGTCTGGAACATTGTTCTAAATTATTGCATGTATGGCTTATTTCATTCAGTTTTAACTTGAACATCATGTCCTCAGAGGTCTTCCTTGATGCACTATCTAAAAGTATCTATACCTTCCCAATCTCTTTCTAACACCCAGTTTTATTTTTTTCAGAGCATCTGAAATTAGTTCTTATTTGTCTTTGTCTCTTTCTGTATTACAGTGGAAACTCAATGAGAGAAGAGATCTTGCCTCCCTTATTACTTCTTTATCTCTCCAACATTGCCTTTCATACAGTAGGCCCTAAGTATACAATTTATTTGTGGTTGGAAAGATGAATAAATGAAAGTATGGCTAATGCATGATTTGTAGAAATATTTGACATGGTAATATACATTATGAATTGTTAAAAGGAAAACAGTGAGTAACTTTACCTCAATTTATTTCACTACAGAATTACTTTCTTTTTAAACATAGGGCTGTATTGGGATAGGGTCTATTGATACTTTGGTTTTTTTCTTTTTAATTTGTAATAATTTGAAATTTACACACAAGTTGTAAAAATAATAATTTTTCCTGACTCATTTGAGGGAGTAAGTTGCTGACCTTATCACTCTGAACACCTTAGAGTCTATTTTCTACAAAAATATTCTCCCAAAAAACTAGATAAAATTATTGCAATCAAGAATCCACTCTTGATAGATTAGCACTATCTAATACACAACTCATGCAGATTGTCCTGGAATACGGTGGTGAAAATGCCCATAAAAGAAAGAGATACAGCATAAAGGGGGCCTCAAAATTTGCATTTGTATTCCTTTTAATTTCATGGTTTGATGTCTAAATTCAGATGTGTAGAGGAGACTCCATAGAGCCTTGAGGAAAATGATAGCTGACCTGAGAAGTTGTTCAGGTGATATTTCTAATCAGATTTTAAGTTTGAGTCCTATTAAACACATTAGGGTTTTTGTTGAAATCTTAGAAGGGTCCTGTCTTAGAAGTAAAGACTACAAGCCCTAAGGGATTTATTCTATTAACATACTATTCTATTTATTCTACTAACATAACTATTCTATTAACATAACTATTAACATACTTCGAAAAAGGGTAACAAAATACTGAGTTTCTATAGCATATCATCTGTATTGTCCAGTATAGAATAAAAAATTATTAATCATGTGAAGAACTAGGAAAATATTACCCATAGTTGAGAAAAAAAGTCAATATGGATGTTAGTTAAGGGACAGTAACTTTAAGCCAGCTATTATATAATGGTGACTGTCTGTGCAGAGAGAGAGATAAACTATTTTTTTGATTACAATCAGTTAGCCAACATATAGTACATCATTAGTATTTGATGTAGCGTTCAACGATTCATCAGTTGCATATAACACCAGCACTCATCACAATTCATGCCCTTCTTAATACCCATCACCCGGTTACCCCATCATTTGGCCCCCCTCCCTTCTCTAACCCTCAGTTTGTTTCGTGGAATCCAGAGTCTCTAATGGTTTGTCTCCCTCTCTGATTTCTTCTCCTTCAGTTTTCCCTCCCTTCCCCTGTGGGCCTCTGCACTATTCCTTATGTTCCACATATGAGTGAAACCATATGATAATTGTCTTTCTCTGCTTGACTTATTTTACTTAGCATAATCCCCTCCAGTTCCATCCATGTCCATGCAAATGGTAGTAGGTATTCATCCTTTCTCATGGCTGAGTAATACTCCGTTGTAATATGAACCACATCTTCTTTATCCATTCATCTGTTAAAGGACATCTTGGCTCCTCCCATAGTTTGGCTATTGTGGACATTGCTGCTATGAACATTGGGGTACAGATGTCCCCTTCTTTTCACTACATCTGTATCTTTGGGTTAAATACCTAGTAGTGCAATTGCTGGACTGTAGGGTAGCTCTATTTTTAACGTCTTACAGAAACTCCATACTGTTTTCCAGAGTGTCTATACCAGCTTGCATTCCCACCAACAGTGTAAGAGGGTTCCCCTTTCTCCACATCCTCACCAACATTTGTTTAGAAACTATTTTTTAAAAATAAAAAGGAAATTATAGAACTGGAAATATAATACCGGAAATAAAAAATTCACTGGATAGACTTAATAGCAGATGAGAGATGGCAAAAAGGGGACCTTGACAGATCTGTAGAAATTATCTTTCTCTGAAAAGCAGAGAAAAAGATTAAAAGAAAAAAAAACACGGAAGCTCAGTGACCAGTGGGATTACAATCAGTCAACCTCATGTATATTAAACCTAGAAGGAAAAGAGAGAAAATGGACCAGAAATTTTTTTAAATAATTATAGACTGAAAACTTACCAAATTTAGCAAAACACTAATTTGAAGAGCCAGGAAGCTCAATGAACCCCAAGAAAAATAAATGAAAACTAAATCTAGGCACATAGTAGTTATACTTCTAGAAACCAAATATCAAGAGAAAAGTCTTGAAAACAGCCAGAAAACAAAAGAAACCTTATACACAGAGTAACCAGGGTAACAATAATATTAATGACTACCAACTTATTGGAATAATGGAAGCCAAAAAATATCTTGAATAAGAATAATATATCTTGAAAGAGCTATGAGGGGAAAAAAGTACCTTTCAACTCAGAATGTTATACTGAGTATAAATGTCATTCAAAAATGAAGGTAAAATAAAGATGATTTCAGATTTTAAAAAAAAGTAGATAATTCATTGTCAGCAGACCTACAGTGTAAGAAGTAATAAAAGAAGGTTTTTAAGTTGAAGGGCAGTGATACCAAATGGAAACTGTTGTTTAGGAGAAATGAAAACCACCAAAAACGATAAATATAAAATGCTTACTTTTTTTTTCCTTCTGTTATTTTCTTTAGAAGAAAGATGACTTTTTTTTTCTTTTTGAAAGCTGAGGTCTTAAAGCAAAAGTTAAAACCATTTTACTCTGGGTTTTATAATAGAAATAGAGGTATGATATATGATAACATTAACAAAAAGGGTTTTGTAGTAAATGGAATGATATCATTGCAAGATTCTTATGCTTTGCATGATATTAATATTAATTTTAATATTGATATATTATTTTAATTTATCAATTTTAATATTGATATCAATATTAATTTTAAGTAAACAGTGGTTATTTGAGGATGCATATTCTTAGAGTATCATAGCCTAATAGAAATATCCAGCAATTAAAGTAAAATATTGCAAGTATTTGATTAACTGAAGTTAAGGCAGAAAAATGTAGAATAGAAACAAAACAAAACAAAAAGCAGGAAACAATAGAAATAGGAAACAAACAACAAAATGGTAGTTTTGAGTCCACTCATTTCAGTAATCATATTACATATTGATGAACTAAACTCTCCAATTAAGAGTCAGATTTTCAGGGGCGCCTGGGTGGCTCAGGGGTTAAAGCCTCTGCCTTCGGCTCAGGTCATGATCCCAGGGTCCTGGGATCGAGCCCCACATCGGGCTCTCTGCTCGGCGGTGAGCCTGCCTCCCCCTCTCTCTGTGCCTGCCTCTCTGCCTACTTGTGATTTCTGTCTGTCAAATAAACAAAATCTTTAAAAAAAAAAAAAGAGTCAGATTTTCAGACTGGCTAAAAATACAAGACCCAACTCTACCCTGTCTACAGATTGCACATATGAAATGTTAAGGTTTAATTAAACACTGTTTATGTCTCTTTGGGTAAGATTTCAATGGCTATATTATGATGGAATACCTACAAGTCTGAAAATAAATTATCCAGAAAAAATAATTTGGGAGCTGAGAGGACAGAAAAGCAGGATGGATTATAGGAGGATAATGGAACACTACATTGGGAAGAGATTCTAGTTTTGCCACTGACTAAACACCTACTCTTGGGAAAATACTTTTCTACTACCATGTACTTTGCTAGGTTACCAATATGTATATACCCATGTGTTCAATTTTTTTTCACATTCAACGTAAAATTGGCATAAATTGCATTTTTCTTTTTGAAAGACTCCTGTAATAATGGAAAGAAGACTGAGTAATTTTACCACTGTGTATGTTATCCTGGACATCATTGTTTACCTATCTATCATCTATCTATCTACCCTTCCTTGATGATAATCCTCATATATGCCACTTATGTTATTGTTATGTTATTATTATGTTATTGTTAATATTATTATGTGCCACATGAAGTAGAGGTATAATCATTGTAAAAACATTGGGTGTTATTTTCATCATGAGTAACCCAACCGTGTTGGAGTTAGACATTGTTTGATGGTACACAAACAGAAACTTCCGTTTTAAAATTCCTTTCTGATGTCTTAATATTTATTTATTGAAAGGTTCAACTCTGTAATAAGCACAATCAGGAATCAAAATAAAAAAAATAATTACATTTCTCTTTCTCTTTCTACATAACTCTTATAGTTATTTTTCTTATATCTTGTGTTACATAGAAAATACATGAGGGGTTGTGCTTGTTTGAATGTACATAAAATTGGTGTCCCAGACTCAGAAATAGATAAGAATTTGTTCATTTACTTTTAGGGGATACCTTGTATACCAAATCATAAATATGTTTCATATTTGAGCCTAAAGTAAAATTGCAAAGTAGCTGGAGAAGCTTTTGCATTTGGAGATACCTACTTCTATATTTTACAAAGGGTGTATCAGAATTGGACATGGTTACTTTTTTAGAATTGGATTTTTATAAAGATGAAGTAAGGTTTAATATTTCTCATTCGATTAATGCTCTTACCTTTGACCCTTACATAGCCGAAAACAGAAATGTTCAAAGACCATCAAGTGAAGTCTTAGAAAGTTTCAAGTGCATCACTGCTAGTTTGATTCTTACACATTACTTGGTCCTTAATTGAGTGTGTAGGATTCTATCCATGTGTCCACTTAAGTAAGGAAGTTACTTCTTAAATGAATAAGACTAATTATAACTGTTGAGTGAGGGTGAAATTAAGAACATTCTAAAGGAAAGAAAAATGTCCAGTGTATCTAAAACTAGTTTACTCTCCAATTCAGCTCTTTATTTTTTTCTCTTGCAGTAAACATTGCAGTCTTCAGAAAGTAAGTTAAGGAATCCAAGGCAAGGAAGAAAGTAAATTCATCCTGGAAGGACTCAAAGCACTTTGAAATTTTAAATGAATGTAATGATAGCTGCTAAAACCACCTTTGTCACCATAATGGATGAAGTACTTCAAATTTAAACGGTAACCAGAATTCTCATATCGTGTTACACTTCCACCGAGAACTTTATATGACTTGAAAGGATTTCTTTTTAATTTTAAATATTTTCCCTCCAAATACCAAAGTATAGATAAAGCTGAAAACTTTATAATTTATTTGGCATAGTCAGGTCTTTGTTTTGGCCCTTAATGTTGACCCTGATAGTGCTCAAAAGAATTGTTGTTTTTTTCCCCAGGTTATGAACTCCTTAATGTAGAAACAGATAAGCTTATTTGAGTAGAAATATAGCATAGTACTAGTCTATTTATAGGTCCATTCTTCACCAAATACTTTTCCTTTCATAGAAATAACTTGGGCAGCATGAAATGGTAGCATATGCAAAGGTTTTTTAGTCTTGTTTTCTGAACTTTCTTTTTGTTTTTAGTTTCTTTACTCTTGATCTTTTTGCCTTCCTACCTGACATCTTTTTATTTAATCATTATTTTCTCCTTTGCCCCTCCTCACGAATTTAGAGTTTTTAGAAACAAGAATCCAGAGTAGAAAAGAAGAGAAAAACTGGAAAAGATTATAAAATTATTTCTTCTTGTGAAATTACAAGGACTGTTGCATTTCAGGTAGAACAGAAAGCAATTGTAGATGACTTAAGACTGCTTGTCAGTCTTCTTAAATCTCCTTGATCTTAGGCCATAATTGTTACAGTGCATGTTTGATAAAGATTAAAATGTTTGCAAAATTTTTAAGGCATCTTAGTGAATAATTCATTGCTAGTGTACTAATTTGATTTTGACGGTAAACATTTGAGTCACTGTATCTTGGTAGTGAATGGGTGCAACTGACTAAAAACTAGGTTCCTGTGGTGAACTGCATATGTGAAAATCAATCAAATACACTATCAATTGCTAGTCCTAATACTTCTAAGGAATACACCACCTATTTCAAGGGCTTTATTCAAACTGACAAGTGTAACCCAGTATAAAGAGTACCTATTATTATTCTTTCCTGTGCTAACATTAACCTTGATTAAAAAAAAAAAACAAAACCTGAACATTGATATAAAAAAAAAACTTTTCCAATTGTTGCTTTAAACCTCTATGTAGGCTATAGTTAGCACTTCTCCATGTTCTTGTCACTACCACCCATGTAGTAGCATTTAGCCCTTTCTAAAAGTTCAGTAAATTCATTTACTTCTCAACCATTAAAAAATGAAGTTGAAGAAAGTAACTTTTGAAACACTAAAGAAATTAAAGTGCTGAATACTCACTTACACAGGTAAGGTAGTATGTAGAAAGTCATCACATATTCTGTCTTCCTCGGTGATGATCTCAGTTTTCTTTACCCATTTAATTATGTCTGCTTCTATAATCTTATATAACCATAGTTTCATTAATGAGATTAATACATTAAACATCAAAAACAATATTGTCAGAATTTTTACTGTGGTAACTTTTACCACTCTTTATTAAACTCTTAATTCCATTAAATCTGTCTCTCAGTATTTTTGGTAACCATGGATAGGATCATTGAAATCTTTAGATAGTGGATATTTCCAAGTATTAATTTCTACTTTTCTCACTGCCAATTTTTTTTTTTCGGTGTTATAATGTTATCAAGGAACAGACTAGGATAGAACTCGACCTCTCTACAAAATAGAAGAACTGAACTGATTCTCCAGATTCTAGCCCAGTTCAAAAGTCATGTAACTCACATCCATGAGGTACATAGAATTAAAGAAGACCATCTGTATTTACATATTTAATTTTTCTGGCCTCATTCAAGCTAAGTGCCTCTAAAATCGCAAGTCTGTGATGTTTGAAAAAGGAATGGAATTAGATTTCTAGTTGTACAATTAACAGGATTTCTAACTTGTACAATTGGGAGTTCAATAGGAGTTCATATTTCTAATTGTGCAAACTATCATGGACACTTTGAAGAGACTAATATTTAAACATTCTAGCTATATGATGTTAAAGTGGAGTCAAACACCCAGTTTTATCTAAATTCATTTCATTAGCTTAAAGTTATGATTCTTGGGGATATGTTCTTGCAGAGTACAAGACCACTCCAAACAATATATCCATCTAGAATCTTAAGTTTATAAAGCTTGGTAGGCCTTTAGAACATCCTCTACAGCACCTTTATTTTGCAAAACTCTCCTTATGAAGGGAATTCTGTGTAAAATTTGCACAGAAAAAAAGGAATTAAAAATAATAGTGATTAATGTGTATTGAGTGATTACCGTATGCCAAGCACTGGGATCAGTGTTTAATGTGCATTATCTCGAGTTTCACAACTGTATTTGACATGGGTCTTATTGAATATCTCCATTTTACATATGAGGAAACACATTCTCAGAAAAGTTAATCTCCCTGCATCAGGTTTGTTATTTGTAGAGCCAGTTCTGTCTAACTCCACAGCCTGAGCTCTTAACCAGAAGTATGTTCTGGTTTACAAATACTCATTACAGTGTGTTGCAGTTGCTCGCTTATGTAGTGAAAGCTAGCAAATACTTATTATTAGTGGCACGCTCATCTCAGCTTTGTGAAGTTATGCTCCCTCGTGGCATGTATTATGTTCCTTTTGCAGCATCAATTTCACTTTGTCAGTAATTTATCATTATTTCGATTGTTTTTAAAATGTTACTTACTGTATAAAAGATGATCCACTCCCAAGTAAAGGCTAAGTTACTTGAAGGTGATCTCAGTAGATCCATATTTCATTTGAGTTAGAGACTTAGAGAAAGGTAGGAGACAGGGGTGGGGAATGCAAAATGACCTCTCAGCTGTCATCCCTTGAAGTCTTATTTGCCTTTCCCTTTATCCCTGGAAATTTTTCATTGTTTTTTAGTCTCAGAAACTGATACTATCCCTAAAGACTAAAGTAGTAATGAACCCAATGGCATAATTTTTTTTGTTAAATTTACATATGGTCCCTTCAAATAGATACTTCATATTTTAAGTGTAGAAAACTAAGTACATTAACCTGTCATCAGGGTTTAAGATGATTAAGCCTATCACCAAAACTCAGCATATTAAAGATACCAGTTTTCCCCAAATGAATGTGTAGGTTTAACTCAATTCCTCAAATCTCAGCAAGGTTTTTCATTTATTATTTGCCGTTTTCCACCAAGTTCTTTCTCCCCTCCTCATATCACTGTCCCTCCTCCACCAAAGGAATTGTACTCAGTCCCCATTTGAGAATAGGGGTTGAATGAACTGTTTGTGACAATTGCATGATAACCCCAAAATATGATCAAATATGTTACTTATTTATAGCAGCTTTTCAGAATCTCAATTTTCTGAGATTTTTCTTAAATAAGGAGTGTTTTGTGTTCCTCTTGTGGCAGGGGGACTGTGTAATAGGAGGAAAAGCAAAGATAAAACAAGAAAAGTTATTTCAACCTTGCTTTCTAAACTGAGGCTATAAAATTCAAAATGATCCTGTGGATTCTTCTGGAGAGAATGTTGAGGGGGCTTCTGGATTACTCCTGCCCGCTTGTCGGATTATCAGCATATCTGACAATGGAGTAAACTTCATGCCATTTTGTATTACTGACTCATTCATTCATTCATCACACATTTACTTGGGAAAAATAATATTTGCAATAGGTAAAAAGTTTTAAACTTATTTCATGCTAACATAGCATCAAGTGGTTTGTCTATATTACATCTCTCTTGGCTATAAGCATGTCACTGTGGAAGGCACATAAGGTACAGGGTCTGTCCTCAGTGGCTCACTGTCTAGCAGGGCAGGCAAATGTGTAAATAGATGTACCAGTGTGTCAAGTGTTTACTGAAAATATGAGCAGAGAATTGTGACAGTCATTTTCCCTACCTGGGAAGAGTGAGGGAAGATGTCCTAAAGCACAAAGGAATCCTTTGTGAGTGTTACTGGATAAATAGGAGTTTACTGCCAGGGAGCAAGCTAGAGAAAAAGAATTCTAGGCAAAGGAAATAACATGTGCACAGACATACTTACTTTTTTTAAGGGGAAAAAGTCATCGACTTTTAAAGTTGAAGAGGTTATCTGAGATATTTTATTTTGATACCTTTTCTTAACCTAAAAGGGGATGAAAGCCCTTGGAAACAAATTTACTTGCCCAATATTACTCAGAAATTGCAGTATCACTTCAAGTATTCTTTCAAGCCGTACACTAAAATATATAAAATGTATTTGGTCAGACACTACTCCCAAGAAAGAAGGTTCTTCCTCATGTTTTCTTTGTTTATAAATCTGCTTTACTTCCAAGCTAAAACATAACCAGGTGCTATTTTTATTTCTCTTAACAATTTTTTATTATAAAAATTTCCAAGAATTAAGAAAAATTCAGAATAATTTAACAATCACCTTTCTCTCACCACTAAGAATGAAATGAATTAGCATTCATTTTGTCATTTTTGTCATTTTGTCATTTTGACATTTTGTCATTCTTGCTAAAAGAAGTTAAACAATTTAGGAACACTTGAAATCCTCTTTATATCACTCTCCAATCTCATTCCTATCCTTCCTTTTCCAGAGAAAATGCTCTATGAGGTTGGTGAAATATGTGCTTACAGTGCGTGTACTCAGAAACAATATGCAGTATAAATGGTAACATTTTGCATTTGTACATTTGCATCTTTCATTGATGCACTTTTGCATCTTTCGTTGATGTGTGATATTTAATTTTATTTTTTCATATGAGTTCAAAATAAAATAGAACACAGTAGAGTAGATAATATACTCTCGTCAGTTGTGGAGATTTGCTGTTGTGTTGTGGCTTTGTTCTCTTGCTACCCAGAGTGCTGTTGTCATCGTAGTAAATCTGCATTGTGTTTTGGAAGAATATATTTCCATCATTCTGTAGGTTTTCAAATATATTTTTAAAGACTCCTTGGGAAAATAGTTACTTTTTGGGACTGACATCTGCTCTAACATTAGATTTCTTTTAAACTCTTTACTACTGAGATTAGAAATATTCTCAAGTATAGTCAAATGAGCAAGAAATGACTGTCATGTGGTAGCAGTTCTCTGCTACACATGTATTACCATTATGCCCATGGTGCTATGTGTGAAAATACTGTAACAAAATGACCCAGGGAGAGGATGTTTATCTGGACTTTGAGAAGAGCTTAGAAGTCCTTTCACCAAAGGTCTAGCCCTGGCTGAGGGATGATACAGGGAGAGAGAGGAATCTGCAGCAATTGTGAAGGACATCACCAAAGGTGTTAACATATTTTAACCCTTGGAGTCATTGAGCCAACTATAATTAGCAATAAATGTTTTAAGTTAATGACAATCAGCTGGAATACCACTAAATCTATGAGGCTATTGCAGAGCATAATAAATGCAGAGAACTCCCTTGTTTCTGTTCCTAAAAGGAAAATTTACCCGTCATGCTTGTATAACAGTGAAAAACTGGAAATCAACAAAAAATGCTTGTAACAGGCAAGCCAGTTATTCCCAATCCTACTGGTACTTTAATTCTGCAGTAATTGACCCCATGTAGTAGCAACAGAATAGTGGAAGAAAAAAATAGCGTTATCATTCTCACTTGTATGTTTTGAAGATTAACAATTCTAGCACATGGTTACAGGAAAGCTTTTCTAAAATTGCCAAACTGTAAAAATGAAAGGAAACTATTGATCCCTAAGAAACTCATTCTTCTTGGAATCAGGCCCAGAGTTTGTTTCCTTCCTCTGGTTTGGTGTATAGAAAGGAAGGAAAGCATAAAACATTGTGGTGCTATAGAACTCTCTACTGATAAATAAAGGGCCATTGTATAACTGGCAGGTAAGTTTAACATGTGGAATGTTTAAAAGGAAACAAGACGCAGATGCTTTGTTTAGATGCAACATAGAGAAATGTAGTTAGTAACTTCATTTCCAGATAGATTTTTTAACTAGTATTTCTATCTATTGCCCATCCAACAAGAATGAAAAATCACTAGGACCCTTGTACTCCAATGTATAGCCTCCCCAAATCACTAGGCAGGTGTCCAAATTTAAAAAAAAAAAAAATGTGTGCCAGCCACAATGAGATAGGATGCCACATCCACAATAACTTCAATAACAATAACTTATCTATAACTTCAAAAAAAAAAAAAAAAAGGAACCTCATACATTACTGGTAGGATTGTGAAATGTCTCAGCTGCTGTGAAAGTTAGGTGGTCCCTCAGAAAGTTAAATATGGAATTATCATATGACCTAGGAATCTCACTCCTAGATGTATACTCAAAAGAATTGAAAACAGGGTCTCTCTCAAATGTGTGTATACAAAATGTCCATAGCCACACTATTCACAATAGTCAAAAGGTAAAAACAAACTAAATATCCATCAAGAGATAAAATATGAACAAAACTTTGGGCCTATATATTCAAAAACTTGAATGGAAAAATTTGGAAGACCCAAAATACCAAGGCTCTCAAGAAAAGACACATAATATGAATAGCCCTATATAATTAAAGAATTGAATTTGGAATTTAAAACTCTCCCCTAGGGGCGCTTGGGAGGCTCAGTGGTTAAAGCCTCTGCCTTCTGTTCAGGTCCTGATCTGGATCAGGCCCCACATTGCTCCCCGCCCCACCCCCTCCCCCACCCCCACAGTCTCTGCCTGCCTCTCTGCCCACTTGTGATCTCTGTCTATCAAATAAACAAATAAAATCTTTAAAACACTCCACTAAAGAGAATTCTAGGCCCAGATGCCTTTATTGGCAAATCCTACCAAGCATTTAAGGAAGAAATAGTATCAATTCTGCACAAACTCAGTCAGGAAATGAAAGAATAAAGAACACTTCCCAACTAATTTTATAAGATCAGTATTATCATGACATCAGAATGGGCTAAAGATAAATACAAAATTAAGAACTGTAGACACAGGGACGCCTGGGTGGCTCAGTTGGTTGGACGACTGCCTTCAGCTCAGGTCATGATCCTGGAGTCCCGGGATCGAGTCCCGCATCAGGCTCCCGGCTCCACGGGGAGTCTGCTTCTCTCTGTGACCTTCTCCTTGCTCATGCTCTCTCTCACTGTCTCTCTCTCTCAAATAAATAAATAAAATCTTTAAAAAAAAAAAACTGTAGACACAGACTCAAAAATCTTAAAATATTTTCAAATAAAAAATAGCAAAATGTAAAAATAATACATTATGATCTTTAGGTAGGCTTTATCTCAGGAATAGAAGGTTGTTTTAATCTTCAAAAATGAATCTGTACAATTCACCTAGCAACAAAAAGGGAAAAATATGATGATCTCAATAGTTAGATACTGCATGAATTCATGATAAAGAACTCTCAACGAACTAGGAGTAGAAGCAATTTCCTCAACCTGGTAAAGGGCAAATATAAATATCTTGTAGCTAATATCATACTTAATGATTAAAAATGGAATGCTTTCCTCTTAATATAGGAATAAGGCAAGGATGTCAACATTGTGCTAGAGGTCATAACCAGTTCTAAAAAGGGAAGAAAAAGAAAAGGAATACCAATTGAATAGGAAATATGGACTCTGAGAAACAATCTGAGGGTCTTGGAAGGGGGGAGTGGGGTGGGGTGAGCCTGGTGGTGGGTATTATGGAGGACATGTATTGCATGGAGCACTGGGTGTGGTGCAAAAAACAATGAATTTTGGAACGCTGAAAAAAAATTTAAAAAAAGGAAACATTTGCAAATAGAATTTTTGCAAATAATGTTCTATGTAGAAAATCCCAAAGAATCTATCCCCCCCAAAATCCGTTATTACTATTAATAAGCAAATTTAGCAAAGCCACAGGATACAAGAATCATTATATAAAAATAAATCATATTTCTACATACTAGTAATTAACAATTAGAAGTTGAAATTTTAGAAAATGGCATTTATAATGATACTATAAAATATGAAATAGGTATAAATTAAGTGAAAAAATATTCAGCATCTGTCTGCTGAAAACCTACAAAGCCCTGATGAAAGTAATCAAAGAAGATTTTATTAAATGGAGAAGGATACTGTGCTCAACTATTGGAAGAGTCAATATTGTTGACATGCTGGTTCCCCCAAATTGTTCTATAAATTGAATGAAAACCTTATCAAAATCCCAGGAGGAACTGTTTTGTAGCAGTAGACAAGCTAATTCTAAAGTTTATTTGGACAGGCAAAGGAATAGGAAAGGCCCTAACAATTTTGAATAAGAGCAGAATTGATATCAAGATTTAGTATAGAACTAAAATAATCAACCAGTATATTGTATGATTATTGAAAGAATAGACACGTAGATCCATGGAAAAGAGTAAGTTCACAAATAGATCTGTAAGTATATGGTGGATTTTTTGACAAAGGTGTGGAAACAATCCAATGAAGAAAGATTAATCTTTTCAATAGACAATATTAAGCATTTATTTTTTAAAGCTTTTATTTATTTATTTGAGAGAGGGGGTGCATGCAAGCAGGGGGAGCGGCAGAGGGAGAGGGAGAAGCAGACCCCTTGCTGAGCATTGAGCCCAACACAGGACTCACTCCCAGGACCCCTAGATCATGACCTGAGCCTAAGGCAGATGCTTAACTGATGGAACCACTCAGGCACCCCTAGTATTGAGCATTTAAAAACGAAACCAAAAAGAAACAAAAGGGCATTTGCCGTTGGCTTAACGAGGGCCTCAGAGGTAAATAAAAGAGAGGATGCTAAGAGGTTCACCTTGTAGAAGTGGAGAAAGTAATAAGACTGCCTCAAGCAGGGGCGCCTGGGTGGCTCAGTGGGTTAAGCCTCTGCCTTCGGCTCGGGTCATGGTCTCGGGGTCCTGGGATCGAGCTCCGCATTGGGCTCTCTGCTCAGCGGGGAGCCTGCTTCCCTTCCTCTCTCTCTCTGCCTGCCTCTCTGCCTACTTGTGATCTCTCTCTGTCAAATGACTAAATAAAATCTTAAAAAAAAAAAAAAAAAAGACTGCCTCAAGCATAGAAACATCAAAATGGTAGAAGGAATCATTGGAAACTTGTTTCACCCTTTGAGAAGCATTATGCATTATAGGAAATATGTATATACATTATGAATAAATAAAGATTCATTTAATCTACTAATGTACTATTGACAGACTGCTATGTTAGACTGAAGGGGCATTATATAGGTCCCTTGAGGGAATCCTATATAAACAGTAACAGAACATTGATGAGTGTTGTCACACTGGTTGGTGCCAAGAGAAGGAGAGGGAGCTCTGAGTCCACTGAAGAATGTTAATTGATTGACTGTCCCTTTGAGGACTTTGAGAAATTGTTAGTTTGATAGTCAGCTAAAATTCAATATGGGATGTCTTCCATCTGCTGCCATTTGAATCTGTGGTAATTACCTTAGGCTCAAAGAATAGACAAAGTGAAGGAACCTGATGTAGTTTCCTTTTATCTTTCCTTTTAGCTGTCATTTGATCTGCTTTAAAGTGGGTAATCTTTCTCTTGCCTCCAGTTGCTGGCCATTCTGTGCAGTCTCTATCACACAAGGGAAGTAGCAAAGGAGTTTTTTCAAAGACTGTCAAAACTGTAGGAATGAAAGATCACTCCTCCCATAAAAGAGTCTCCATGATACTCCACACACATGGAGAAGTTAGAGTTGCATGTGATCACTTTGGCCAACCTTCTGTGGGTTTCTAATATATATTCTCCTCTCTTTTGAAGGATTATTCATTGCAACTTGTACTCACACTTTCCCTAAAACAAGTACTCCTTTTATTCTCCCCCAACCTTCTATCACTTAGCAAGAGTGTTGGTGGAAATTGCTTTTCCATAAAAAGAACTGTGCCACCTACTCTTCAAATGCCACTGATTAAGAAAATCGTTGATTTTTCCCCTCCTGGGGAATAAATTAGGCTTTCCCCTGAGAGTAGGAAAAAATAAATAATGGGATGTAAAGAATGAAGATGGCTGTGTGTTATGAGGAAAATGTTTATGCAGTTGCCATGGAAATAGCATGTAGGCATTCGAACCAGGAGTTTATGATAAGTCTGTATTTGTCAAATATAAATCAGATATGAGTAACATTTGTTCTCATTCTTGGCTCAGATTTAGTCCAAAATGTGTGGTTATGTAAAATATGCTCCTCTTATAGGATATCTGCTTAATATTTGCAGGAAATGGCAATACCAGGGGCTGCCGTCTTTTAAGATCATATATTTGAGGCATAGAGGTGATACCTCAAATTGCTATTTGTTACAGCACTGTCAGAGTACCCACAGCTGAACTTTCCTATGACATTCATAATTAACAGGGCTAATTAATTTTTTCTCAGTGAAACATGCACAATGTTGGACCTAATTTGTATTGGCTAATTATTTGTGAGTGATGTCAGATTCTAAAAATGCATAGTTTGAGACTTTATTCTTAATGTATTTCTCAAGTGAAATAAAACACAACAGGCATTGTTTCTGAATGACTGTTACACTTTTCTGTCAGAAGACACCAGTTAGCCTTTAATTTCATGCTTTACAAGTGAGGCATGATAGAAATCTAGAGAGGGCATATATGAATTTTGAGAAAACAGAGAATTTGACATAATTTTCCACAGCTTGAACTTTTTTCACTAATTCCGAAGATAATTCAGACAATGCAAACACTACCTGCAGCCACTGCCTGAATAGTAGGAAAATCTAAAAATGATTAGAATATGCTCTACTTATAGAAGATAGTGTGGTAGCCACTTAATTCCAGTACCTCATCCTTCTATGCCAACTTTGTTAGCCATTTTGTAGCCCATGAATTTATCTTTACCCTGTGTATTTTCTCCTCTCTCAGATTTCCTCTGAGACATATTACATTCTTTGTAAGCAGATAGCCTAGAGGCTCACTTTCTTATTGAAGCAGTAATCACCTATATGGTCCAATACATATAACAGTAATTTAATGAGACCAAATAGTTACACAGATGGAACAGTGGGAAAGTACTAATCAGAGAGAGTTTTTCAGAAGAGATGAGTTTTTGAGTCAGAATTTAAAGATAAAAGCCCTTTCTGAGGTCATTTTGACAACATGTTTCAAAAGTTTTAAAAATACAAGTACCTGTACTATTTAAAGAGATGAAGATATTTGCAAGGATTACATTAGGAGGGTGTCTTCACTAAAGCATGTTTATATTAGATAAAATTTGGAAACAAATATCAAAATATAAAGGAATGGGTAAATAATTTTAGGATAAATCTAGATAGGAAAACATGCTGCCATTTAAAATAATGTTATTGAAGAATTCATGTTGATATGGAAAAATATTCATAGTATATTGTTCAATGGGAAAAACGGTTTTATTTGGAATTCTATCAAATCTTTAGATCATTTTGGAAAAATTGGCATCTTTACTCTGTTGGGTCTTATAGTTAATGAACATAGTGTCTCTTCATTTATTGAGGTCTTTGATTTCTTTCATTTGCATTTTATAGTTCTTAGCATAGAGTTGCTGTACCTGTTTCCTTAGACTTATACACAAGTATTTCATTTTTCTTTTTTTTGGGGGGGGTGCTGTTCTAAAGGGTATTTTTAAATTTTGATTACCATTTGTATATTGCTTGTATATAGAAATGCAATTAATTTTTGCATGTTGACCTTGTATCCTGCAATCTTACCATACTCCTTTATTAATTCTAAGAGGTTTCTTCATACATTCTTTGGGATTTTCTATGTATACACTGCATGTCATCTTCAAATTGGCACAGTTTTATTTCTTTGTAATCTGTATGTTTTTTCTTTCTTTCTTTTGCCTTATTACAATGTGTAGGACTTACAGGATATTGTGGAATAAGAATAATGAGAGTGGGCATCCTTGTCTTGTTCCCTATTTGGATGGAAAAGCAGTTTTTTTACTATTAAGTATGATGTTAGCTGTTGGTTTTTGTAGATGCCCTTTAATTATGTTAAAGAAGTTCTGTTCCTAGCTTGGCCAGGGTTTTCAAGATAGTGGGTATTGGGTTTTGTCAATTAATTTATCTGTCAATTGATATGAACATGAAGATTTTCCTCTTTGGGGCATTAATATGATGAGTTACATTGATTAATTTTTTTAATGTTGAACCATACTTACATTCCTAGGATGAACCCCACTTGTTTATGGTACATTTTTCTTTTCATATATTACTGGATTCAATTTGCTGATATTTTGCTAAGAGTCTCTCTTTTTTTTTTAAGATTTTATTTATTTATGATAGAGAGAGCACGAGTGGGGAGAGAAGCAGACAGGTAGGGATGGGGGAGAGAATCTGAACTAGATTCTGTGCTGAGCACAGACCTCCACATGGGGCTTGATCTCACAACCATGAAATCATGACCTGACCCAAAACCAAGAGCCGAAACTTAACTGAGCCACCCAGGCACCCCCTTTGCTAAGAATTTTTATGTTTATGTTCATGAGGAATATTGGTCTAGTTTTGATTGGTTATTTTGGAAGTTGTGTGCTGTTTTGTTGGTTTGGGCATCAGAGTAAAGCAGATCTCAAATAATCTCCTCTTTCACTTTCTAGAATACATTGGTATTGGTATTATTTCCTCTTGAAATGTTTGGTAGAAATAGAGTAAAACCATTTTCTCCTTAGTTGTTTTTATTTTGTTTTGTTTGTGAAAGGCTTTTAACTATAAATTCAGTGTCTTTTATAGTTATAGGGCTATGTAGTTATCTGTTTTTATCTAAGGTGAGTTTTGGTAGCTTGTGATTTTCAAAAGATTGATCTATTTAATCTAAGTTGTCAAATTTAAGTATTTTAGCATTTAGTACTTTAGTATCTATTGCTCATACTATTCCCCACCCCCCCTTTTTTTTAGTATATGTAAGGTCTGTAGTGATAGCTTTCATTCCTAATAGTGTTAATTTGTGTTTTCTCCTTGTCAGCCTCACTAGAAATTTATAATTTTATTAATATTTTTGAACAATCAACCTTAGGTTTTATTGTTTTTCTCCTTTCCGTTTCAGTAGTTTCTGTGCTTAGCTTTTTTTTTCTAATTTCTGCATACTTTGGGTTGATTTTTGTTGTATTCTATTTTTTTTTAAAGATTTTATTTATTTATTTGTCTCAGAGAGAGAGCACAGGCAGGGAGAGCAGCAGGCAGAGGGAGAAGCAGGGAGAAGGAGAAGCTGAGCAGGGAACCTGATGTGGGACTGGATCCCATGATGCTGGGATCATAACTTAAGATGAGGGCAGATGCTTAACCAACTGAGCCAGGTGTCCCTAATTATTTTAAAGATTTATTTATTGATTGATTAGAGAGAGAGAGAGAGAGTGTGTGTGTGTGTGTGTGAACAAGCAGGGGAGGGGCAGAGGGAGAGAGAGAATCCTCAGACTCCCTGCTGAGCACAGAACCCTATGCAGGGCTTGTTCCCAGGACCCTGATATAATGACCTGAGCCAAAATCAGAACCCAGATGTTTAACTGACTGAGCCACCCAGGTGTGTCTGTCATATTCTAATTTAATGGTAGAATCTTAGATTATTAAATTATTAGTTTGAGACTTTCCTTTTGTAATATAACCATTTAATACTGTAACTTTCCCAGTAAGCACTGCTTTAACTGCATCCCACAAATTTAGAAATTTTGTAATTTATTTTGTTCAGTTCAAAATATTTTCTAATTTCTCTTTAGTCTTCCTCTTTGAATCGAGGATTATTCATTTAGACAATTTCCAAGTGTTTGGAGAATTTCCTGTAATCTTTCTGTTATTTTCTACTTTTTATGATCAGAGAACATTCTTTATGATTTCTGTTCTTTTAAATATCTTAAGGTTTTTTTCATGACCTAGGTTATGGTGTATGTTGGTAAATGTTTCATGTATACTTGCAAAGAATGTATATTCTGCTATTGTTGGATAAAGCATTCTATAAATGTCAATTAGTTTCAGTTGCTTGATGGTATTGTTTAGCTCTTCTGTATCCTTACTGAATTTTTTGTCCACTGTTTGCTGAGAGAGGAGTGCTGGAGGTTTCCAACTATAATGGTAGATTTATCTATTTCTCCTTTCAGTTTTGTCAGTTTTTGCTTCTTACGTTTTGAGTCACTCTTGTTAGACTCATACACATTTAAGAGTTGTTACACCTTCTTGGTGAATTGACATTTTATCATTTTTCATTTTATCATCAAAGGTTTCTCTTTATCCCTGTCAATTTTCTTTACTTTGAAGTCTACTTTGGTAATGTAACCACTCCAGCTTTAGGTTGATTAGAGCTTTCAGTTTATATTTTTCCTTCTTTTTACTTTAAACCCATCTGTATCATTATATTTGAAATGAGTTTCTTATAGATACCAAATAATTAGGTCATGATTTTTTTTTGAAGATTTTATTTATTTATTTATTTGACAGAGAGAGAGAGAGAGAGCACAAGTAGGCAGAGTGGCAGGAAAAAGGAGAGGTAGAAGCAGGCTTTCCGCTCAGCAGGGAGTCCAATGCAGGGCTCAATCCCAGGACTCTGGGATCATGACCTGAGCCAAATTAGCTGCTTAACTAACTGAGCCACCCGGGCCCCTCAGGTCATGGTTTTTTTAAAATCTGTTCTCATAGTCTCTTTTAAATGGTGTGTTTATACTATTCTATAGTATGCATAATATTTGCATCTAATGTATTTGACATGTTTGAATTTAGGTCTACCATTTATGTTCTGTTTCCACTCTTTTACATCCTATTTTCTCTTTCCTGCCTTATTTAAACATCTTTTGGTTTTCCATTTAATTTACCTATTGTGTTTTTTACTATACCTTTTTTTTTTTAAGATTTTATTTTTTATTTGACACAGAGAGAGAGAGAGAGCACAAGCAGGCAGGGCAGCAGGCAGAGGGAGAGGGAGAAGCAAGGTCCCCATTGAGCAGAGAGCCCAACACAGGGCTCAGTAAGAGGATCCTAGGATCAATACCTAAGCTGAAGGCAGATGCTTAACTGACTGAGCCACTCAGGTGCCCCTACTATATGTCTTTGTTAAAAAAAAAATAGTATGCTCTAGGGATTACAATGTACATATTAAACTTTTTATAATCTACAGTCAATATTTTACCACTTCAAATAAAATGTAGACACCATATCACTATATATAGGTGGCTTTATCCCCCCCGAACCCCCCCACTTTAGGTTATAGTTACCTTATATATTACATTATATGCATTGAAAACTGTACCAGGTGATATTATAATTTTTGCTTTTACCTGTGAAACATATTTTAAAGAATTCAAAAGAAGAATATTTATCCAGAATATTTATCCAGGTATTTACCCTTTCTCTTTTTCATTATTTTTAATCTTCTGAATTCCATCTGATAACATTTTTCTTTGCCTGAAAAAAAGAAAAAACAATTCTTTTGTAGCATATCTGCTGGTAACATTTTCTCTTGGTCTCCTTCATCCAGTGTCTTTATTTGACCTTAATACCTAAGGAACGTTTTTTTTTTTTTTGAATATAGAATTCCTAGTTGATAGTTCTTTCCTTTCAGCACTTTAAAAATATTGTGCCATTTCATACTGGCCTCATGGTTTCTGATGAGAAATCTATAGTCTTTCAAATCAGTTCCCTAAAACTATTGTTTTTCTTTGGGTGGCTTCAAACTATGTTTGTTTTTTGTTTTCATCAGTTGGGTTAGGATGTCTGGTGTTGATTTCTTTAGACTTCGGCAAGTTCAGTGAGCCTTTTTAATCTGTGAGTTTATGTCTTTTGCCAAATTTGGGAATTTTGTAGACATCCAATGTTTTTTAGCCCTATAATCTTTTTCTTTTCCTTTTGGGACACCAGGAGCATAAGGATGGACCATAGGTTATTTTTCCACAAGTCCCTGAGGCTCTTTTGATTTTTTAAAAATTTGATTTCTCTTTCTTGATCAGATTGAATTGTATAATTTCTATTAAACAGTTCTCAAGTTAACTGACTCTTCCTTTTTCATCTGCTATTCAGCCCTCCCAGTGAATTTTTTCATTTAAAAATGTATTTTACAACAAAAACCATAGGTAAGAGTAAGAAAAATAGGAAGCACAGAAGCAAAAAAAAAAAAAAAATTAAAGTATATCTGTAAGAAAAATAAAAGTATATCTGTAAGAATCAGTCAAGAGAAACCCAAGGTAAAAGGATGTGAAGATGGTACCAAATATGTGAAACATGAAGGGGAAAGGAGTAAAGAATGAGTTCAAATTTAAGTGAATATCATCTTAATATATATTGCTATATGCAGATGTTATATATGGTGACCACAAATCAAAAAAACACTGATATGCAAAACCTAAAGAGTAAGAAACCCAAGTATATCACTAAACAAAACCAGCAAGCCATGAAAGAAAGAGAAGAAAGGATCACAGAAAAACTAAAAAAACAACCACAATACAAGTAACAAAGTTGCAATAAATACATATCAATTCATAATTACTTCAAATGTAACTGGACTAATGCTCCGATCAAGAGACATAGGGTGAAAGTGGATAAAAAAATGAAACCCATATATATGCTATCTACAAGAGACTCATGTCAGACCTAAATATACCTGCAGATTGAAAGTGAAGGGATGGAGAAACATTTATCATGCAAATGGATGTAAAAAGAAAGCATAGTAGCAATGTTTATATTGTGCAAAATGGACTTTAAGACAAAGTCTGTAAAGAGACAAAGAAGGACACTGCATAATAATAAAGGGGACAATCCAACAAGAAAATATAACAATTGTGAATATTTATGCATCCAACATGAAAGCACCCAAATACATAAAATATTTAATAACAAACATAAATCAATAATACTACAGTAACAGTAGGGGATTGTAATACCCTCTTACATTAATGACAGATCATCTAAAGAAAATCAAGACTGAAACAGTGGCTTTGAATGACACACTGGACCAGAGGGATTTAACAGATACATTCAGAACTGTCCATCTGAAAACAGTAGAAAACACATTCTTTTCAAGTGCACATGGAACAGCTTCCAGAATAGATCCTATATTAAACCATATAGTAAGCCTCAAAAAGGTTGAAGTCATACCACGCATCTTTTCTGACCACAATGCTATGAAGTTAGAGATCAACCACAAGAAGAAATATGGAAAGGCCACAAATACATGGAGGTTAAATAACATGCTACTAAACAAGGAATGTGTCAACTAAGAAATCAAAGAAGAAATAAAAAATTACCTGGAGAGAAATGAAAATGAAAACAAAATGGTGCAAAATTCTTTGGGATGCAGGAAAAGTGGTTCTCAGGGAAGTTTATGAAATACAGGCCTACTTCAAGGAGCAAGAAAAATCTCAAATGAACAACCTAACCTTATACCTTAAGGAAGCTAGAAAAAGAACAAATGAAGGAAATGATAAAGATTAGAGTTTGAGACCCATGTTGAGGGCAGAAATTACTTTTTTAAAAAAAGAGCAGAAATAAATGATAGAGAAACAAACATAGTGGCACAGATCAATGAAACCAGAAACTTAATAATAATAATAATAATAAAACAAATCAGTGAAACCAGGAGCTAGTTCTTTGAAAAGATAACAAAATTGATAAGCCTCTTTCTGGACTTATTAAAAAAAAAGAGAAAGGCCTCAAATAAAAATCACCAATGAAAGAGGAACTATAATAACCAACACCACAGACTTCTGTGGTAATTATAAGAGAATATTGTGAAAAACTATATGCCAACAAATTAGACAACCTAGAAGAAATGGATAAATTCCTAGAAATGTATAACCTACCAAAACTAAACAGGAAGAAATAGAAAATTTGAACGGACTGATTACCAGCAAGGAGATTGAATCAGTAATCAAAAACTCCCAACAAACAAAAGTCCAGGACAAGACGGCCTCACAGGGAAATTCTACCAAACATTGTTTTGAACATTCAAAGAAGAGTTAAAACCTATTCTACTCAAATTATTTCAAAAAATAGAATAAGGAAAACTTCCAAATTCATTCTGTGAGGCAAGTATCATCCTGAAATCAAAACCAGGTGAAGATACCATTTAAAAAAAGAGAACTTCAGGCCAATATCTCTAATGAACATAGATGTAAAAATCCTCAACAAAATACCAGCAAACAGAATCTAACAATACACTAAAAAGCATCATTCACCACAATCAAGTGGGATTTATTCCTGGGATGCAAGGATGGTTCAATACTCACAAGTCAATTAACATGATTGAATTGATTGATCAACACATCAGTAAAAAAAAAAAAAAAAGGGGTAAGAACATATAATCATTTCAGTAGATGCAGAAAAAGTATTTGACAAAGCACAACATCTGTTCATGGTAAAAACCTTCAACAAAGTAAGTTTAGAAGGAGTATACCTCAATATAATAAAGGCCATGTATGAAAAACCCACAGCTAATATCCTCAATGGGGAAAAACTGAGAGTTTTCCCTCTAAGGTCAGGAACAAGACAGGGACGTCCATTCTCACCACTTCTACTGAGCATAGTACAGGAAGTCCTAGCCACAGCAGTTGGACAACAAAGCAAAATAAAAGCCATCTGAACTGGTAAGAGAGAAGTAAACCTTTCACTCTTCGTGGATGACATGCATCTGTATACAGAAAACACTAAGGACTCCCAAAAAACTATTAGAACTGATAAATGAATTCAGTATATCAGTAGGAGACAAAATCAATATACAGAAATCTGTTGCATTTCTATACATTAATAATGAATCAGCAGAAAGAGAAATCAAGAAAATAATCCTATTACAATTTCACAAAAAATAATGCAATACCTACAAATAAACCTAACCAAAGAGGTGAATGACCTATACTCTGAAAAGTATAAAACAGTGATGAAGGAAATTGAAATAGAAAGAAATAGAAAGACATTCCATGCTCATGGATTAGAAGAACAAATATAGTTAAAATGTCTATACTATCTAAAGCAATCTACACATTTAATGCAATCCCTGTCAAAATACCAACAGCATTATTCACAAAACTACAACAACAACAACAAAAATCCTAAAATTTAATGGAATTATAAAAGGTCCCAAATTGCCAAAGCAATTTGGAAAAATAAAAGCAAACCTGGAGGTACCATAATTCCAGACTTCAAATTATATTGCAAACCAGTAGTAATCAAAACAATATAGTAGTGCCACAAAAATAGAAACATAGATCAATGGAACAGAATAGAAAGCCTGGAAGACCCACAATTATATGGTCAGTTAATCTTTCACAAAGGAGGAGAGACTATCCAATGAGAAAAAGACAGTCTCTTCAACAAATGATGGTGGGAATGCTGGTCAGTTATATGCAAAAGAATGAAATTGGACCATTTTCTTTAACATACACAAAAATAAGTTAAAAATGGATTAAAAACCTAAATGTGATACCTGAAACCATAAAAATCCAAGAAGAGATCGCAGGCAGTGTAATTTGTCTGCCACTGGCAAAATTTTTCTAGATAAGTCTCCTGAAGCAACAGAAATAAAAGCAAAAATAAACTATTGGGACCACATAAAAATAAAAAGCTTCTGGGGCGCCTGGGTGGCTCAGTGGGTTAAAGCCTCTGCTTTCAGCTCGGGTCATGATTCCAGGGTCATGGGATCGAGCCCTACATCGGGCTCTCTGCTCAGCGGCGAGCCTCCTTCCTCCTCTCTCTCTGCCTGCTTCTCTGCCTGCTTGTGATCTCTGTCTGTCAAATAAACAAATAAAATCTTTAAAAAAAATAAAAAGCTTCCGCGCAGTAAAGGAAACAATCAACAAAATTGAAAAGCAGCCTACTGAATGGGAGAAGATATTTGCAAATAACATATCCGATAAAGAGTTAGTATCCAAAATATATGAAGAACTTAAACAAGTCAATGCCCCAAAACCAAGTAACCCAATTAAAAAATTTCCAGAAGAAATGAACAGACATTTCTCCAAAAAGGACATCCAGATTGTCAATAGACACATGAAAAGACACTCCAGATGCTTAACATCACTCATCATCAGGGAAATGCAAATCAAATCTACATTAGATATCACCTCACACATGTCAGAATGGCTAAAATAAAAAACACAAAAAATGACAAGTGTTGGCAAGGATGTGGAGAAAAAAGAACTTTGGTGCACTATTGGTGGGAATTCAAACTGGTGAAGCTACTGTGAAAAACAGTGTGAAGAATCCCCAAAAAGTTAAAAGTAGAGCTACCCTATGATCCAGTAATCATGCTACTGCTTATTTGAAAAAAAAAAAAAAAAAAAAAGCAAAATCACTAATCCCAAGGGATACGAGCACCTGTATGTTTAAAGCAGCATTATTTACAATAGCCAAATTAGGGAAGCAGTGCCAGTGTCCATCAAATGATGAGTGGATAAAGAAAACACACATACACACACACACAAACACACAGTAGTACTATTTAGCCATAACAACAATTTTTTGCCATTTGCAACAACATGGGTAGAGCTAGAGAGTATAATGCTAAGTGAAATAAGTCATAGAAAGACAAATAACATATGCTTTAACTCAAATGTAGAGTTCAAGAAATAAAGGAGCAAAGGAGAGAGAGAAAGAGGGAAACCAAGAAACAGATTCTATGCTATAGAGTACAAACTGATGGTTACCAGAGGGGAGGTCAGTGGGGGGATTGGTGATACAGATGATGGAGATTAAAGAGTAGACTTGTGGTGATGAGCACTGGGTAATGTAAGGAATTGTTGAATCACTATATTGTACACCCAAAAGTAATATAACTCTCTTATGTTAACTGTGCTGGAATTAAAATCTCAAAATAAAATAAATAAAATGTATTTTTAATTCCAAAATTTCCAGTTGGTTATTCTTTATACCTTACATTTCTTTGCTGCAAAGTTCTAGCTTTCCTTTTATTTTATTTTATTTTTTTAAATTTATTTTTTATTTTTATTTTTTATAAACATATAATATATTTTTATCCCCAGGGGCTAGCTTTCCTTTAATTCAAGAGTTTTTATCCTTAAATGTTCAAGTATTTTTTTTTTAGCAGTGACCTTTATGTCTTTGTCAGATATTTCCACCATCTTTGTCATCTTGACATTGGCATCTGTTGATTGTCTTTTTCCATGGGCTTCTTCATTTGTCAAGTAATTTTGGATATCCTGGGTAGTTTGAATATTCTAAGTCTTTATTTTTAATACATTGTACCAGTCTCATATTTACATTGCTACAGCATGCCCTTATCTGCAGATTCTGGTACCTAAGACTAGGCATGATTCTCACTTGCTTCTCCTCTTTTTCCCTCCCTCCTCAGGCACTTAGCTTCAGTTTTCTCTGATCTGCTAATTTACTTCATTCTCTGAATGAATATTGTACAATGTACTAAGTACAGTTCTAGGCACTGAGGATTCATTAATGAAGAAAATAGACAAAAATTCCTGCTTTTATGGAGCACATATTCTAGCAGGGGGAAACAAATATCAACAATAAAGCTAGTAAGTTAGTTGCATTATACATTAGTAGGTGATAATCTCCTATGGGCAAAAACACAGTATGATAGTGGGATTGGAAGTGGTAGACCGAGTTGGGGTTGAAATTTTAAATAGGCTAGTAGGAATAGGAATCATTGACAAGAGGACATTTGAGCAAAGACTTGAACCCATTTGCTTTCCAACTTCTAAAAGTTCATTAATATCTGTCATCTGATACTGTCTCCTCTTGTTCTTTATTCCTTTGCTATTACTATAGAGGAATTTCAGAGCCACGAAGAATTCATACAGCCAACCAAAAGTTCTATAAGAGTAATTCTCTGGAAAATAAAACATAACAGTATTTATATGATTGCTGGTTGTTAATTCCTCAAGGTATTCTTTCTTCCATTTTCCTCAGTGAAATAAAAGGTAATTTTTATAGCAACTATAATCATTTGCTTCTTATAATTTCTTAATCCTTTTTATTATTCGTGTCCTCTTTGGACAGGACCCAGGGTAGTTTTAATAATTTTCCTTATAAGAAGCACCAGAAGTTTTTCTTACTCATTTATTTTTATTGAAGTGAAAACTTGACATAACAAAATTAATCATTTTAAATTCACAATTTAATGGCATTTAGTGCATTCACGATGTTATGCAATCCCCACCTCTATCAAGTTCCAAAACATTTTCATCACCCCAAAACGAAACCTCTTAATCTATTGAGCAGATATTCTCCATCTTTCCCCCAGCTCCTGTCAACTCTTAATCTGCTTTCAATTTGTATGGTTTTACCTATTCTCAGTATTTCACATGAATAGAATCATACAACTTGTGACTGATTGTATATGGCTTCCTTTATTAGAAAAATGTTTTTCAGTTTCATCCATGTCATAGCATGTATTGATACTTCCTTTTTACAGCTGAATGATATCCCATCATATGTGTATAGTACATTTTGTTTATCCATTCATCTGTCAGTTGACACTTGGGTTGCCTCTACCTTTTAACTCTTGTGAATAATGCTGCTACAAATGTTTACATTTGAGTCCCTCTTTTTAATTCTTTTGGGTGTACACCGAGCAGTAGATTTGCTGGGTTCTGTGGTAATTCCATGTTTAACATTTTGAAAAAGTGCCACAGTGTTTTCCACAGTTATGTTCTCACGAGCAATTCTACAATCTTTCAAGTCCTTGTTATTTTTCATCTTGAAAATTATAACCATCCTAATAGATTGAAGTTTTGTCTCATTGTGGATTTGATTTCCATTTTACTTTGTCAGCCATTTTTTATCTTTTTTTAATATATTCAATTCCTTTGCATATTTTTAAATTGGGTTCCTTGTCTTTTGTTGTTGAGTCGTGAGAGTTGTTTATATATCCTGAATAAAAGTGTTTTTATCTGATGTATGATTTACAAATATTTTCTTCCGTTATGTAGATTGTCTTTTCACTTTCTTAATAGTGTCTTTTGATGCACAAAGGTTTTTAATTTTGAAGTAGCCTAATATACCTATATTTTCCTTTGTTGCTTGTGTTTTTGAGTCATATCTAAGCATTCATTGCCAAATACAAAATATCAAAATTTCCTCCTATGTTTTCTTCTAAAAGTTTTATAGTTTTAGTGCTGACATTGAGGTCATTGATACATTTTAATTTAATTTTTGTATATGATGTGAGGTAGAGGGTCCAACTTTAATCTTTTACATGTCTATATTAATTGTGGCAGCACTATTTGTTGAAGAGATTTTTCTTTCCCCCATTGAATGAATGGTCTTAGCAACCTTGGCAAAACTCAGTTATTTCTGGGTTTCCAGTTCTATTCCAGTTGTCCATCCTTTTGTCATTACCATGCTGTTTTGATTGCTGTAGCTTTTGAATTTGGGAACTGTGAGTCTTCCAGCTTTGTTTTTCTTTTTCAGGATTTTCTTGGTTACTCAGGATCCCTTCAGATTCCATTTGAATTTTACAGTCGCTAATCAATTTCTACGTAAAGTGCAGCGGAGGTTCTGCTATGGATTGCATTGACTCACTAGGTCAATTTGGGGAATATTGCCATTTTTACAATATTGTTTTTCAACCCATGAACCTGGGATTTTTTTTCATTTATTTAGGTTTCTTTTCATTTCTTTCCTTAATGTTTTGTAGTTTTTAGTATATAATCTTGCTCTTCCTTGATTTCTTTGTAAGGGTTTTTGGTGCTATTATAAGTGGAATTGTTTTCTTAATTTTCTTTTCAGGTTGTTCATGTTTAGTATGTAAACATACAACTGTTTTTTTTAATGTGTTGCTCTTGTATCCTGTAACTTTGCAAAATTTATTAGGTCCAATGGTTTTGAGTGTGTATTCCTTAGAATTTTCTATTAATAAGATCTTGTGATCTGTAAGTAAAGATAATTTTACTTCCCCCTTTTCAACTTGGCTTTTTTTTTTCTTGCCTAATTTCCCTGGCTAGAATTTCTAGGACAGTATTGAACAGAAGTAGTGAACACAGGAATCCTTGTCTTGTTCTTGATCTCAAGGGGAAAGCTTTCAGTCTTCCACCATTGAATATAATACTAGCTATAGGTTTTGTATTAATGTCCCTTACTGTGTTTTTCACTCTCACTTTAAAGGTATTCCAATTCCAGTTACTCCACATCCTTTCCAGCATTCGCTATTGTTGCAGTGTATCATTTTAACCATTTTAGTCATACGTAGTGGTGTTTTATTGGAATTTTAATTCGCTTTTCACTGATGACTCATACATTGTACACTTTTCCATGTGCTTTTGGCTACAGCATTTGTTTTTGAGGGGGTCTTTTACATTAAAAATCAATGTCTTATACTTCACCATGTAAATTTATATTGAATACAGCAGGAGTTGGGCCCCCTTAATGTTTAGTTTAGGTCCCTTAGCTGTTAGTACTGCTGTGGATCACTTTTCTAGTAAAGGTCGGAAAAATTTAGGCCACTTATATAATGTTTATTGAACATTAAAAATTTATGAACATTTAAACATTTTAAAGAAGCAGGAGAAAATAATTTTTCTTTTTTTATTTTTGTTGTTAATAGGTGAATAATTGTAGCTGTTAGATGGGTTAAAACTTTTTAAAGAATTCAGTTGGATAGAAGTTGTGTTATGCCAAGGGCATACTTGTGCTTCTGAATGATACAGATGATAAAGGTATTCACATTTACTTGTCAGCAAATGGATATAATTGTGTTTGGCTAATCGTCTAACCATCCCTGAAAATGGAGCTGTCTCCCCCTGGCTGTCATTAGGGTTGGATTGTTTTATGCGTCAGATACACTAAAGTTGCTTTAATTCCTGGGTCCCACACAGCTTTCTAGTTATTCTGCTCATTTTCTGCATCTTCAAAGTATTCATCCATTTCTCACAAAATATTTGAACTAGTGCAAACAGAAATATATAACCAGGTTGCCATATTATTAGCATTTTTACTCTCAGATATTGAAATGCAGGATTGGAGAATGGCGCAGAAACCTTGTAATAGTCTTGAGAGCTGTCCTTTGAAAAGAAATTCATTGAAGTAAGGATGATAAAAGAGCCCAGGGGGTACAATAAAATGTGACAGGAACACTGTAAATTCCATAATCTCTCTCAGTTTGAAATATCTGTCAGTGATTGTCTACTCCTATGAAGTTTTGTGACATTTGGAATTAAATTTTAGTCATTTTAGCTTATGGAGGGGGTGTCCTGTTTTACTTGATCTGTTTTTTAGTGGCATGATTTTTGTCTGCTTACTTATAAATGACTTTAGGAGAGCTAACATTTTTAAAACATTTGTTATTTGCCTTGCATGATGCTCATCTCTCTTCTTAAAACGTCTCTAATCCTCACTGCAATCTTGTGAACCCAGTTTACAGATGAAACAAAATCTCAAAGCATTCTTTCTTTCTTTTTTTTTTTTAAGATTTTATTTTATTTATTAGACAGAGATCACAAGTAGGCAGAGAGGCAGGCAGAGAGAGAGGGAGGAAGCAGGCTCCCTGCCTAGCAGAGAGCCCCATGTGGGGCTCAATCCCAGGACCCTGAAATCATGACCTGAGCCAAAGGCAGAGGTTTTAACCCACTGAGCCACCCAGGTGCCCCTCAAAGCATTATTTCTTGCCTAAAGTCACAGAGCATAGTAAATGGTGATTTGAACTCATTCATCTGATCCTAAAGCTTGTGGTTTTTCTACATATACCAGTGATTCTCAGTCCATTCCAATTAAAATAGAATTTCTTGAATTAAACTTTAATGTGTGAGTAGCAATCCTAGGTTAATCCCAGGTCAATAATGTGCATTTAGGGTTAGAAACCACTGAATAACATCCTATGCTTACTATTGTAAGACTATATATTTAAGTAGAAGAGAGAGTATAGTAAAAGGACATGTTTTCCTTTAAAAATGTGTGCAGTGTTGTCCATTTATCTCTGCCAAAACGTATCTATTTGAAACTTCAGTGGTAGGTGGTATACTGAGAACATGCTGAAGCTTCCCTTTGCTACTTCACAGTTTTAAAAATAATCCTTCTTTCCTCTTCCAAAAATATACAGTATCAATTGAACACAACTGTGAAAGGAAAAAAAAAGAGCAAAACTGGCCCAAATTTATGAAGAACTCTTAAAAAATGGGATTGGAATTCAGATGAGAACTATAATCTGAGCACAAACAGGAATGTAATACTATAAAATACATGACTATAGGGATACTTTATGTCTAGCTTGCCAGACAAGCAGACATATGGATCTGTCTCTCCCCATCTTCATTCTTCCTTGGTGTGTATGATGCAAAAACAGGCTTTGTGGGTGTTCTTAAAAGTCAGAGCAGTGCCCCAGGGTTGTCAATATCCAGAAAGGATAGTAAACCCCCAAAACACAAGTTATCCAAGTTTACTACCCAGTAAAAAATTTTTCTCCTTTCCTTAAAAAAAAAAAAAAAGTTGCTTTAATGACATACATCAGTCACAGACCAACAGGATATCTGTAAAGCCTAACAAAGATAAGCCCATAAAAATCACAAAATATTTAAAGGAAACAAATATTATGAAGGAAGGTACCAAACTGTGTAAAGGGAAGGATTAAAGGAAACAAAGTTAATAGAGAAAGCAATACAGAACTTTAGAATAAATATAATATTTTCAGAGACATGCAGGATGGCACTGTATTCATTTTAAAAAGACAATTTAAAAGCCTTTTGAAGTTAAGAACAGTTTAAAAGGAAGGACAGAATTGTGAAGGAAAACAGTAAATTGAGAGTCATGAAGTAATCCATCTCTGTTTGTGCTTAGAGAGATGTGTGGAATGATATTCAACTCCTGTTAACACTTTTTCCTTCTGTGTTATGGATATTGGTTGGTTTGTTGCTTACTATTTTGTACTTCTATGTGTTACATAAGTTTTTTAGAGAAGCATTATATAAAAATTATTTGCTTAAATAAAATAAATGAATTAAACAAGTTAAAGATCTTTTTGAAGAATGATAAAAATCAAAGAAAAAGAAGACCCAAATCAATAAGGATAAAAGCAGAAATCCAATAGTAGGATTGAATGATAAAAGAAACCTATAAAAATAGGTAAATCTAGGTCAAGATGGCGGAGAAGTAGCAGGCTGAGACTACTTCGGGTAGCGGGAGATCAGCTAAATAGCTTATCTAAAGATTGCAAACACCTACAAATCCAACGGGAGATTGAAGAGAAGAAGAACAGCAATTCCAGAAACAGAAAATCAACCACTTTCTGCAAGGTAGGACTGGCGGAGAAGTGAATCCAAAGCGACGGGAAGATAGACCGCGGGGGGAGGGGCTGGCTCCCGGCGAGCGGCGGAGCAACGGAGCAAAATCAGGACTTTTAAAAGTCTGTTCAGCTGAGGGACATCGCTCCAGAGGCTTAACTGGAAGCCCAGGCGGGGTCAGCGTGGCCTCAGGTCCCGCAGGGTCGCAGAAGGATCGGGGGTGTCTGAGTGTCGCAGAGCTTACCGGTATTAGAACGGGGAAGCCGGCTGCAGAGACAGAGCCGAGGAGTGACTCTCAGCTCGGGGTTACCTTGAACCGGTCGCAGGCTCGGTCAGCTCGGAGCGCGGCCAGAGGCCAGGGTGATGGGAGTCATTTGGCGCTGTTCTCTGAGGGCGCACTGAGGAGTGGGGCCCCGGGCTCTCGGCTCCTCCGGGCCGGAGACCGGGAGGCCGCCATCTTTATTCCCGTCCTCCGGACTCTACGGAAAGCGCTCAGGGAACAAAAGCTCCCTAAAGCGAACCCAAGCGGATTACTCAGCGCGGCCCCGGGTAAGGGCGGTGCAACTCCGCCTGGGGCAAAGACACTTGAGAATCACTACAACAGGCCCCTCCCCCAGAAGATCAACGGGAAACCCAGCCAGGACCAAGTTCACCTACCAAGGAGAGCGGCGGAATTCCAGAGGAGAAGAAAGCAAAGCACGGAACTCATGGCTTTCTCCCCATGATTATTTAGCCTCGCAGTTAATTTAATTTTTTTTTCTTTTTCAATTTTTTTTTCTTTTTCTCTTCTTCTGCTGAATTTTTGTTAACTTTTACCGTTTTCTTTTTTTAACGTTTTTTAAATAGTTTATCTAATATATATATTTTTTTCCTCTTTTTATATTTTTTTCTTTATCGGCTTTCTTTTTTTTAATAGTTTCTTTTTTTTTTCTTTCTTTCTTTCTGAACTCCTTTTTATCCCCTTTCTCCCCCCTCACAATTCGGGATCTCTTCTGATTTGGCTAAAGCATATTTTCCTGGGGTTGTTGCCACCCTTTTAGTATTTTACTTGCTCCTTCATAAACTCTTATCTGGACAAAATGACAAGGCGGAAAAATTCACAACAAAAAAAAGAACAAGAGGCAGTACCAAAGGCTAGGGACCTAATCAATACAGACATTGGTAATATGTCAGATATAGAGTTCAGAATGATGATTCTCAAGATTCTAACCGGGCTTGAAAAAGGCATGGAAGATATTAAAGCAACCCTCTCGGGAGATATAAAAGCCCTTTCTGGAGAAATAAAAGAACTAAAATCTAACCAAGTTGAAATCAAAAAAGCTATTAATGAGGTGCAATAAAAAATGGAGGCTCTCACTGCTAGGATAAATGAGGCAGAAGAAAGAATTAGCGATATAGAAGACCAAATGACAGAGAATAAAGAAGCTGAGCAAAAGAGGGACAAACAGCTACTGGACCACGAGGGGAGAATTCGAGAGATAAGTGACACCATAAGACGAAACAACATTAGAATAATTGGGATTCCAGAAGAAGAGGAAACAGAGAGGGGAGCAGAAGGTATATTGGAGAGAATTATTGGAGAGAATTTCCCCAATATGGCAAAGGGAACAAGCATCAAAATCCAGGAGGTTCAGAGAACCCCCCTCAAAATCAATAAGAATAAGTCCACACCCCGTCACCTAATAGTAAAATTGACAAGTCTTAGTGACAAAGAAAAGATTCTGAAAGCAGCCCGGGAAAAGAAGTCTGTAACGTACAATGGTAAAAATATTAGATTGGCAGCAGACTTATCTACAGAGACCTGGCAGGCCAGAAAGAGCTGGCATGATATATTCAGAGTACTAAATGAGAAAAACATGCAGCCAAGAATACTATATCCAGCTAGGCTATCATTGAAAATAGAAGGAGAGATTAAAAGCTTCCAGGACAAACAAAAACTGAAAGAATTTGCAAATACCAAACCAGCTCTACAGGAAATATTGAAAGGGGTCCTCTAAGCAAAGAGAGACCCTAAAAGTAGTAGATCAGAAAGAAACAGAGACAATATACAAAAACAGTCACCTTACAGGCAATACAATGGCACTAAATTCATATCTCTCAATACTTACCCTGAATGTTAATGGGCTAAATGCCCCAATCAAAAGACACAGGGTATCAGAATGGATAAAAAAACAAAAACCATCTATATGTTGCCTACAAGAAACTCATCTTAAACCCGAAGACACCTCCAGGTTTAAAGTGAGGGGGTGGAAAAGAATTTACCATGCTAATGGACATCAGAAGAAAGCAGGAGTGGCAATCCTTATATCAGATCAATTAGATTTTAAGCCAAAGACTATAATAAGAGATGAGGAAGGACACTATATCATAATCAAAGGAACTGTCCAACAAGAAGATCTAACAATTTTAAATATCTATGCCCCTAACGTGGGAGCAGCCAACTATATAAACCAATTAATAACAAAATCAAAGAAACACATTGACAAGAATACAATAATAGTAGGGGATTTTAACACTCCCCTCACTGAAATGGACAGATCATCCAAGCAAAAGATCAACAAGGAAATCAAGGCCTTAAATGACACACTGGACCAGATGGACATCACAGATATATTCAGAACATTTCATCCCAAAGCAACAGAATACACATTCTTCTCTAGTGCACATGGAACATTCTCCAGAATAGATCACATTCTTGGTCCTAAATCAAGTCTCAACCGGTATCAAAAGATTGGGATCATTCCCTGCATATTTTCAGACCACAATGCTCTAAAGCTAGAACTCAATCACAAGAGGAAATTTGGAAAGAACCCAAATACATGGAGACTAAACAGCATCCTTCTAAAGAATGAATGGGTCAACCAGGAAATCAAAGAAGAATTGAAAAAATTCATGGAAACAAATGATAATGAAAACACAACGGTTCAGAATTTGTGGGACACAACAAAGGCAGTCCTGAGAGGAAAATATATAGCGGTACAAGCCTTTCTCAAGAAACAAGAAAGATCTCAGGTACACAACCTAACCCTACACCTAAAGGAGCTGGAGAAAGAACAAGAAAGAAACCCTAAACCCAGCAGGAGAAGAGAAATCATAAAGATCAGAGCAGAAATCAATGAAATAGAAACCAAAAAAACAATAGAACAAATCAACAAACTAGGAGCTGGTTCTTTGAAAGAATTAATAAGATTGATAAACCCCTGGCCAGACTTATCAAAAAGAAAAGAGAAAGGACCCAAATAAATAAAATCATGAATGAAAGAAGAGAGATCACAACGAACACCAAAGAAATACAGACAATTATAAGAACATACTATGAGCAACTCTACGCCAACAAATTTGACAATCTGGAAGAAATGGACGCATTCCTAGAGACATATAAACTACCACAACTGAACCAGGAAGAAATAGAAAGCCTGAACAGACCCATAACCAGTAAGGAGATTGAAACAGTCATCAAAAATCTCCAAACAAACAAAAGCCCAGGGCCAGACGGCTTCCCGGGGGAATTCTACCAAACATTTAAAGAAGAACTAATTCCTATTCTCCTAAAACTGTTCCAAAAAATAGAAATAGAAGGAAAACTTCCAAACTCATTTTATGAGGCCAGCATCACCTTGATCCCAAAACCAGACAAGGATCCCAACAAAAAAGAGAACTACAGACCAATATCCTTGATGAACACAGATGCAAAAATTCTCGCCAAAATACTAGCCAATAGGATTCAACAGTACATTAAAAGGATTATTCACCACGACCAAGTGGGATTTATTCCAGGGCTGCAAGGCTGGTTCAACATCCGCAAATCAATCAATGTGATACAACACATTAATAAAAGAAAGAACAAGAACCATATGATACTCTCCATAGATGCTGAAAAAGCATTTGACAAAGTACAGCATCCCTTCCTGATCCAAACTCTTCAAAGTGTAGGGATAGACGGCACATACCTTAATATTATCAAAGCCATCTATGAAAAACCCACCGCAAATATCATTCTCAATGGAGAAAAACTGAAAGCTTTTCCGCTAAGGTCAGGAACACGGCAGGGATGTCCGTTATCACCCCTGCTATTCAACATAGTACTAGAAGTCCTAGCCTCAGCAATCAGACAACAAAAGGAAATTAAAGGCATCCAAATCGGCAAAGAAGAAGTCAAACTATCACTCTTCGCAGATGATATGATACTCTATGTGGAAAACCCAAAAGACTCCACTCCAAAACTGCTAGAACTTGTACAGGAATTCAGTAAAGTGTCAGGATATAAAATCAATGCACAGAAATCAGTTGCATTTCTCTACACCAACAACAAGACAGAAGAAAGAGAAATTAAGGAGTCCATCCCATTTACAATTGCACCCAAAACTATAAGATACCTAGGAATAAACCTAACCAAAGAGACTAAGAATCTATACTCGGAAAACTATAAAGTACTCATGAAAGAAATAGAGGAAGACACAAAGAAATGGAAAAATGTTCCATGCTCCTGGATTGGAAGAATAAATATTGTGAAAATGTCTATGCTACCTAAAGCAATCTACACATTTAATGCAATTCCTATCAAAGTACCATCCATTTTTTTCAAAGAAATGGAACAAATAATCCTAAAATTTATATGGAACCAGAAAAGACCTCGAATAGCCAAAGGAATATTGAAAAAGAAAGCCAAAGTTGGTGGCATCACAATTCCGGACTTCAAGCTCTATTACAAAGCTGTCATCATCAAGACAGCATGGTACTGGCACAAAAACAGACACATAGATCAATGGAACAGAATAGAGAGCCCAGAAATGGACCCTCAACTCTATGGTCAACTCATCTTCGACAAAGCAGGAAAGAATGTCCAATGGAACAAAGACAGCCTCTTCAATAAATGGTGTTGGGAAAATTGGACAGCCACATGCAGAAAAATGAAATTGGATCATTTCCTTACACCACACACGAAAATAGACTCAAAATGGATGAAGGATCTCAATGTGAGAAAGGAATCCATCAAAATCCTCGAGGAGAACACAGGCAGCAACCTCTTCGACGTCAGCCGCAGCAACATCTTCCTAGGAACATCACCAAAGGCAAGGGAAGCAAGGGCAAAAATGAACTTTTGGGATTTTATCAAGATCAAAAGCTTTTGCACAGCAAAGGAAACAGTGAACAAAACCAAAAGACAACTGACAGAATGGGAGAAGATATTTGCAAACGACATATCAGATAAAGGGCTAGTGTCCAAAATCTATAAAGAACTTAGCAAACTCAACACCCAAAGAACAAATAATCCAATCAAGAAATGGGCAGAGGACATGAACAGACATTTCTGCAAAGAAGACATCCAGATGGCCAACAGACACATGAAAAAGTGCTCCATATCACTCGGCATCAGGGAAATACAAATCAAAACCACCATGAGATATCACCTCACACCAGTCAGAATGGCTAAAATTAACAAGTCAGGAAATGACAGATGCTGGCGAGGATGCGGAGAAAGGGGAACCCTCCTACACTGTTGGTGGGAATGCAAGCTGGTGCAACCACTCTGGAAAACAGCATGGAGGTTCCTCAAAATGTTGAAAATAGAACTACCCTATGACCCTGCAATTGCACTGCTGGGTATTTACCCTAAAGATACAAACATAGTGATCCGAAGGGGCACATGCACCCGAATGTTTATAGCAGCAATGTCTACAATAGCCAAACTATGGAAAGAACCTAGATGTCCATCTACAGACGAATGGATAAAGAAGATGTGGTATATATACACAATGGAATACTATGCAGCCATCAAAAGAAATGAAATCTTGCCATTTGCGACAACGTGGATGGAACTAGAGGGTATCATGCTTAGCGAAATAAGTCAATCGGAGAAAGACAACTATCCTATGATCTCCCTGATATGAGGGAGAGGAGATGCAACATGGGGGGTTGAGAGGGTAGGAGAAGAGTAAATGAAACAAGATGGGATTGGGAGGGAGACAAACCATAAGTGACTCTTAATCTCACAAAACGGACTGAGGGTTGATGGGGGGAGGGGTTTGGTAGAGGGGGTGGGGTTGTGGATATTGGGGAGGGTGTGTGCTGTGGTGAGTGTTGTGAAGTGTGTAAACCTGGCGATTCGCAGACCTGTACCCCTGGGGATAAAAATATATGTTTATAAAGCTGTAAAAAAAAAAAAAAAAAAAAAAGAAAGAAAGGATGAATACCCAAGTTTTGTAGCAACATGGACGGGACTGGAAGAGATTATGCTGAGTGAAATAAGTCAAGCAGAGAGAGTCAATTATCATATGGTTACACTTATTTGTGGAGCATAACAAATAGCATGGAGGACAAGGGGAGATGGAGAGAAGAAGGGAGTTGAGGGAAATTGGAAGGGGAGGTGAACCATGAGAGACTATGGACTCTGAAAAACGATCTGAGAATTTTGAAGGGGTGGGGGGTGGGAGGTTGGGGGCACCAGGTGGTGGGTATTGTAGAGGGCACAGATTGCATGGAGCACTGGGTGTGGGGCAAAAATAATGAATACTGTTATGCTGAAAAAATAAAAAATTAAAAAAAAAAAAAAAAAAAAGGTTTGGGAATTGCAGTTCTGGATTCACAAATTATACCAGAATGAGTATGGACAGTTGGCAGTTTTATTTATAAAACTTAAAAAAAGTATTTTATTAATATTAATAAATAATTATTTATAATTATTTACTAAAAAAAAAATAGGTAAATCTAGGCAAGTCTAGACAAGAAAAAAAAAATACTGATCAATATTAGAAATTAAACAGAAACCAAAACTAAACACAAAGAGATTTGTAAGGTTTTAAGAACTCTCTATATTAAAGTTTATACTAATAAAATATGAACGCCTAGATTCTGTGGGTAATTTTTGGAAAAATATGATTTATTCACATTGTCACAAGGTAAAAACTTTTAATTAGCTAATAATTAATGAGAATGAATTGACAAGAAATTTAAAGATATGGCCCAGGTTTTGAAGATGAGTTCTAAGAAACTACTAAGGAAATCTTATGTTAACTAGCATTGCACAAAAAACGATAGGGTCCTAGCAAACTGGTGTTATGATGCCAATGTAACCCAAACCAAAGAGGGATATGGGGGGAAGGGGGTAGGGGGAAGCAAACTGTAGACCCATCTCACTTCTGGAGACAACACTAAAAAAATCATAAATAATAAAATGTTAACAAATTGAATTTATCAATCTATTATTTATGTAAAATTTGTCCCAGGAATGAAGGGTGGTTCAGCATTATAAAATCTATCTGTGTCATTTAATTTCTTAGTTATTAAAGGAGAAAACTTGCAATTGTCTCAGGAATGCCCCCAAACCAAAAAGCTTTCAATAAAACGGAGCACCATGGTTCTGGCATAAGGAAAGACAGCTAGATCAATAATATAGATTCTGAGATAGACCCATGTATATTTCTCAATTTAAGTGTGGTATTTTAAATGAATGTAAATGTGGTATTTTAAATCAATATTTAACAAATGGACTATTCAATAAAGGATGTGCATTTAGAAAGATACATTAAATCTTGTGGCGCCTGAGTAGCTCAGTCAGTTGTACCTAACTCTTGGTTTTAGCTCAGGTCGTCATCTCAGGATCATGAAATTGACCCCTATGACTGTCTCCATGCTCAGTGGGATGTCCGCTTGAGATTCTTTATCCCTCCCTCTCCTTTCTCCCTGCTCCTCCCTCCCCCACTTGTTCTCTCGCTCCCAAATAAATAAAATCTTTTTAAAAAGATATATTAAATTTTTAGCATAATTCACAAAAATAAATTCTAACCTTAATAAAAATATAAATATAAGAAACACTTTACAACTCTTGGAAGCAAGTGTTTATGACCATGAGATAGGAAAGGCCTTGAATGAATCAAACTTAAAAGCCATTAAAAACAAAAAGATAAGTTTAGATATATCAAAATTTAAAACTTCTTTATAAGAAAAGACACTCTAAAGAAAAGGATAAGTGCCGGACTTAAAAATTTTTTTTTCAGTGGATAAAGCAGATAAATTATTTACATTCATAATAAGAGAAAGACAGGAGGAAATAGAAAAAGGAGCAAAGAGTGTGAGCAGAGAATTCAAAGAAAACAGCCAATAAACCCTGGGAAAGTTGTGTATTCTTACTGATAGTCAGGGAAATGCTAATTTTAAAGTCAATAAAATTGTTTTAATCTACCATATTGGCAGAAATTTTTAATTGATATATCCAGTAGTAGTAAGTATGTGGAGAAACAGATACTCTCTTAGTAATTGTGGGGTTTTAAAATTATGGAGCCATTACCTAGATGAATCTGGTAATATTTATATACCTTTTAGAATGAAATATATTCTGAAATATATTCTTAACTTTATTGACTATACCCTTCTTTAATCCTGAGCCTGGTACTTTGTCCTTATTTTACCTATGAGGAATAGAATTCAGAGAGGACAGACAGATGGCAGAATTAGAACTTTTATCCAGGTCTCCTGGTGCCAGTATAGTGGCACTAGGTGCCAGAATTGTACTCTGTAATTGTTCCTAAATGAAAAAGTAGCATGAGCCAAAGTTTAGAGGTAGGTCAATGCATGTCATGTCTGGGGAATGATTAAGTAGCCCTGCATGATTAGAGGATGGTTGAAGGGAATGCACTGAGAGATGGGACTGGAATAGCTAAGCTGAGATAAAATCATGCGTTGATGTTTTATTTTGTGAACACCGAAGATCCACCAAAGGTTTGTGAGCAGTGACTAATAGCGTGGCTTAGGAGTGAGATTTGAGGGAGGAAGACTAGATGGCTAAGGCAGTTGTTTAAGTGAGAAAATGAGGACTTCAAAATAGGTTGGCGAATGTGGGTTTGACAAGGAGAAGGCAGGGACAGGAGGCATGGAGGTGGAGTTGACCCAACAAAGAACCTGGCACCAGATACCTGAAAGAGATTCATTCTTAGCTTAACCTGGTGAGATTTGAAATATATATTGAAGGTAGAGCTAACAAGAGATAAACAGATGGATTGGATTGGAGAAGAGAGGGCAGAGAGTAAGAAAAAAAAATGTTGGTTTTTAATTGAACAGGTGGGTGGATGGTAGACCATTCACTGACATTGGAAGACTTTGCAAGTAGAGAGATTAGATGTTAATAGTTCTGTTTTGATCTTGTTAAGTGTTGGGTGGCTCTTAGACATCCAAGTGGAGATGTTAAGGCAGTTGTATAAAGGAGACTAGAATTTTAAAACTAGAGGTATGGACTAGAGGCAAAATTTGAGAGTAATACGCATCTGTCTAGATTAGACGGTATCCAAAGCCATGGGACTGAATAAAATCGCTTAGGGAGAGAGAATGGATAAGGAGGTGGGAAAAGTGTTAAGGGATATTCTTGGTCACTCCAGCAGTGAGAGATGTATTATCGAAGAAGCTAACAAAACAGGCTGAGAAGAACTGGCTGATCAGGTAGTAAGAAAACCAGAGGACTATGGTACCCCCAGAAATTGGAGGAGGAAGTATTTCAAAAGGAGGGAGTAGTCAACTGTAAGAAATGCTAATTTAAGTTTTGATAAAGTGAGAGTAGAGAATTGGTCAGTGGCCTTGAGGGAGATAAAATCTTTGGTGACCTTATTTAGCACTATTTCAGTGAAGTGGTGGGAACAAAAACCTGAATGGAGTGGGTTGAGAAAATGGATGAGGGGAAAGTCAAGGTATTCTTTGAGGAGTTTTGTTCTGGAAGGTAATGGAGGAATGCAGGGAGGGATGATAAGATAAAAATCAACTGATCAGATCTATTTTCCCACTCAAGTATGAGGCCAGGTCATCAGGCTTAGAGCAAGCTAGTAGTTAAGTTGGCATTTTACTAGTAGAACAATGAAAGGAGGGACAGGGGTGTTGGCAAAGTGAAAAAACAGGATTGTTCATGGAATTTAATCTGGGTGAAGATGGAAGTGAGAATACTGATTACAATGATAAAGGCAATGATTTTATATCTTGGTGAGATTGATGAATTGTTGGAGTAAGGATCTGCATTTTAAGCGAGCATCCCAGGAGAGATATGATTCATGTGGGCTGTGAGCCACTCTTGAAGCATTTGCAATAGCTTTGGGTCATAACGGAGTCTAGTCTTAGAGCAAATATCTGTTTTTCAAATTTCACAGTTTATTTAAACAGAAGCAGAGGTACTTATTTTTTAAAAAGTGAATTTAGGGGCACCTGGGTGGCTCAGTCATTAAGTGTCTGCCTTCAGCTCAGGTCATGATCCTAGGGTTCTGGGATGGAGCCCTGCAACCAGCTCCCTGCTCAGCCGCCCGCTGGCTTCTCCCTCTCACTTCCCTTGCTTGTGTTCCCTTTCTTGCTGTCTCTCTCTGTGTCAAATAAATTTTAAAAAATCTTTTAAAAAGAGAAGGTGAATTTACACGAGTATGTAAGAAGATACTGATCATCAACTTGTTAGTTTTAAATTAGTTAATGGTCAGAGGAAAGGAGTATAACAATTGTTCTGTCACAAATTTAGCTTTTAGGGGTGCCTGGGTGGCTTAGTTGGTTAAGCATCTGCTCAGGTCATGATCTCAAGATCCTGGTAGGGCTCTTTGCTCAGTGGGAAGCCTGCTTCTCTCTCTCCCTCTGCCAGTACCCCTGCGTGTGCTTTCACTCTTTCTCTGTCAAATAAATAAATAAATTAAATAAAAACAAATTTAGCTTTTAAAGTATTAAATAAACAACTGTTACATTGTACCTGCATATATTATAATTTTTCACATAAAGTAATTGCTCAAATATTTCTGGCATTTTGAATCTATGGGTGTATTTTAATTTCAATATTTTCCTCACATCTGAAAATAAAAATTATATTCTAAAAACCTTTTTTCCCTGCAAGGAGATTCTGAAGTTCAATTTAATTTGGACAGTTTCGCATACTGAAAATGCCATCTTTAATTCCCTGAGTTATACTTAATTATCCAGTTGCAACTTGTTCTCAGTAAAACTTTGTCTTTAATTTTAGCTGCTTGCCTTTGCTTGGGAAGCTATTACAGTTTTCTTTTAATGAATTAAATTTGCCCCGTGTTGGAAGACTTGATGAAAAGTGGACTGAGTTTGCTAAACCACTAGGGATTCCTTTTGTACTGAAACTCACTTATATGTAGCTTTTCACATACTTCTGAGCTTCACTGAAAGAAATCTCATCAGATTAGTAGGACCTATTAGAATTTTTTTAAACTACCAAATTTGTATTACAGGAAAGTTAGAATGATTACTCTCTAATCTATTCTCTGCTAGCTAGTAGTTAATAGTGAATTTGGGAGGACTTTTTTCCAAGTGCCTTACATCATTGTATATTTACTGTAATTATTGAATGCATTTGAACAGGTTCAGGGATTATTGTACATTGTTGATCCTTTTTTATTTTACAGCTCTAATCAATTACGGATATTATATATATGACCGACACTGGGGTGGGCTATAGGGAATACAAATAAAGTACAAAGTGAGGTCCCAGAAAAAAAAAATTTAACAAATAAAAATAAATGAGGTACCAGATATTAGCATTCCTTTTTGATGTCTATATTTAGCCCCTCATTTTGCTTTTCACTTCTTAATACTAACTAGCACTGCATGTTTTATTTTTTTTTAAGATTTTATTTATTAATTTACTTGACAGAGAGACAGATTAAGATCACAAGTAGGCAGAGCAGCAGGCAGAGAGAGAGCAGGAAGCAGACTCTCCGCTGAGCAGAGAGCCTGAAGCAGGACTGGATCCCAGGATCCTGAGATCATGACCTGAGTGGAAGGCAGAGGTTTAACCCACTGAGCCACCCAGGCGCCCCAGCACTGCATGTTTTTTTTTTTTTTTTTTTTTTTTTTTTTTTTTTTTAAAGATTTTATTTATTTATTTGACAGAGAGAAATCACAAGTAAGCAGAGAGGCAGGCAGAGAGAGAGGAGGAAGCAGGCTCCCTGCTGAGCAGAAAGCCAGATGTGGGGCTCGAACCCAGGACCTGGGATCATGACCTGAGCCGAAGGCAGCGGCTTAACCCACTGAGCCACCCAGGCGCCCCTGCATGTTTTAAACCAAATTATACTTCTTGCTGTTTTATAAATATTCGGCATTGGTGTTTCTGTCTTTGCTATGCTGGTTCTCTTCCACCTTCTTTCCAATTCTGAGTCATCTTTCCTCACTAAGATTCATTTCAAATGCTATATCCTGCATGACATTTCTCCAGACACCTTCTTTATCGAATAAGTACCTTATAGTGGCACTTTTGTGTTTGCCCTGTTTTAAGTGTTATCCCCCTTCTTGAAATTAGTTCCTCAGGAGCAATGTCTTTTTCCTGATCGTTGTGTATACCATGTCATACCTGGCATTTGGTAGTCACAAAATAATATTTGTTGAATTAAAAATCAGAAACAGCTAAGGAAAAATAACAGATATGACAAGAATAGCCAGCAGTCAAAGCTCTGCTGATAAGTGATAAATGTTGAGTTACCAGATAGGAGAGGACTTAAGCTGAGCCTCACACTCGGGACCTTAAAGTAAAACCAATCAGAGTGGGCTTCCTGGGTGGCTCAGTGGGTTAAGCCTCTGCCTTTGGCTCAGGTCATGATCTCAGGGTCCTGGGATAGAGTCCTGCATTGAGCTCTCTGCTCAACGGGGAGCCTGCTTCCTCCTCTCTCTCTGCCTGCCTCTCTCCCTACTTGTGATCTCTCACTGTCAAATAAACAAATAAATTCTTTAAAAAAAAAAAAAAAAGACAGAGTGAGTGCTGTGGGAATGACAAATTCCATTTTTAAGTGGCATTAAAATGGATAAATATTGGGAGAATTCATAGTCATTGAATTTCCCTGGTTACAATAGAGTTACACTTTCCTTCATTTTATGAATAATGTAGCCTTTTCATATTGTGAAATACTGGAAACAAAATCCTGTCTAGACTAGAAAGCCTTCCTACATGTTCTTAGGGTAAGGATGTCTCTATAGGTGATAACTAGCCATATTGTGAAAGACTATAAATCCCAGTGAAGTGATCTACCTAATAGTCCTTTGAAATGCAATTTGGGACCCTAAAGGTTGTTTTCATCCCCAGAGGCTTGCAGCTGATCTCTGTTTATAACTCCAGGTTTTCTAAAGGATTGTCGGGTTCGGAATGAGGAAATAGGTGCTGAAGAGCTGCCAGAATGATTTAAAAAATCTGGAGTAGCCTGATTTAAAAAACAAAACAAAACAAAACAAAACAAAAAACCTTTCTGGGGGCTGTATATCCTGAGTAATAGAGAAGCCACATGTATGTGTCTATGGCAGAACCAAGGCTCCCGAAGAAGAGGGAAGCTGGGGTTGGCTGTCAAATGAAGGATGTAACCCCAGGGCCCTCAATATTTTAGGAGCCCATGAAAATATTTTAATGTCTTTTAAAATCAGAAGGAAGAAAATGAACTTCGATTAAACAAAATGTTTTAACATATTTGTCTTAATACCAGAACAGTCACAAAATGTCATTTTTGAATTTTTTATGGAGGAAGAACCACAAAGACAAAAGTGTCCAGGGCCCACAGAAGTCACAGGGCAGCCCTGCCCAAGACCTACCAGGTTTCTCAAGGCTGGTGCTAGACTGTGAAAGAGCTACAAATTTGGGCAGACATGTGATATTTTAATCTAGCTCTTCTCCCTCTCTGCATCCCAGTGTCTTCATCTGTATAATGAGTTGTTCTCTTTTTTTAAGTATGGGTCATTTATTTAAATAATCTCCATGCCCACCTTGGGACTTGAACTCACAGCCCAAGATCAAGAATCACATGTTTTACCAACTGAGCTAGCCAGGTGCCCCTGTATAAGAGAAGTTTGGACCAGGCAACCTGTGAGGGCTTTTGCAGGCATACTTCCTTAAGTGAAATCTGGCATCAGACAAGTTCCAGGCTAAAGCAGATTATCTAACATGACCTTACTGTGAACTCAGGTCATGTGATAACTGACTAGACACAGAACAGGGCTAATAACCACCCCCCTATATTTTCTGTGTCCCATTAGAACTAATTGTTCGGAAATGGTTAAGAGCATAAATTATGTGATATTAGCATAAAGTATGTGATATTAGCATGCAACTGGTAAAAGATTAGAAGTAGTGAAATGCATTGTATGTTTTAAGTACTCAGTAGTAAATATTTAATGGTTAAAATAATGATATAGGCTATTACTATTAGCTCGTTTTCTTAAGAGAAATCTGTATTTACCAGAGAAAGTATTAATCTGTGAGGTTTTTTTTCTTATTCTTTACAGAAGAATAACTGAAAACATTTTGGGTTTTATTTGGTTATGTGTTGGTTTTTCTGATGGGCAGTAAAGCCAAGTTTATTGAGCTCCTGAAGAGGGAGAGGACCTAAGGGGATTGCCCACTGAAAACATTTTGGAGATGGTCATATCTAAAGTATTTCAATCTCATTTCTGCAAATTGTAAGATTCTATAAATTAAGCCCAGAGCTCGTTTAAATTGTTTTCTATTTATTTATAAGGTTTTAATCTTATAAATAGGTTTAATCCAAAATATGTGCTAAATTAAGATATTAAAGCAGTATGTCTCTTCTATTTGTATTTGTCCATTTTTCAGATTATTGTTGGAAAAGGTTCATTCCTTATTTGATGTTCTTTCTAGAATAAATGGACCTCTATATCACTTATACTACTCCAACATCCTTCTTTTCTTAGGGATATCATACTGATAGAAAACAGGATGATTTAATGGATGCCCACAAAATACATGATTTGAAAGGTAAATTTGCTGAAGAAAAGTATTACAAATTGACGATAAAATTAAGCCTAGATTGCTTTGATTGTTTTTTTTTTTTACCTTGTCCAGTAATTACAACTACTTAGATGTATATCAGAAGCACCTGAGGGGCACCTAGGTGACTCAGTTTGTTAAGCATCTGGCTCTTGATTTCGGCTTGGGTTGTGATCTCAGGGATGAGCCCATGTTGGGCTCTGCACTGGGTGTGGAACCTGCTCAAGATTCTCTCTCCCCTCTTCTCCTGCTCCTCCCCCAACTTGTGCTCTCTCCACCCCACCCCCCAAATAAATGAATAAAATCTTAAGGAAAAAAAAAATTCACCTGAGCTACTTTTTAAAAATAAACATGTCTGTGCATCATCTAAGACCTGCTAGTATAGTATCCATGGGCATGTAACCCATGGATCTATGTTCGAAAAAGATCCAAGGTCATCCTGACAGGCACTAAAGGCTGAAAACGGCTGCACTATGTAGTCAAGTAGAAGGAAGCATGGGCTTTGGCATTATTAGATCTGAACCCAGAGTCCAGACCTGCCACAGTCTAGGTGTACAAGCCCAGATCTAGATCTATGACCAAGTTACTTACCTTGCTGAATTTCAGTGTCCTTGTCTATATAATAAGAATGGTAATTCTTTCTTTTTTTTTTTTCTTTTTTAAAAATTTTTATTTATTTATTTATTTATTTATTTATTTTTAATAAACATATTATGTATTTTTATCCCCAGGGGTACAGGTCTGTGAATCGCCAGGTTTACACACTTCACAGCACTCTTTTTTTTTTTTTTTTTTTAAAGAACAGTAGTACTTTCTAAGGCTTAGAACTTGGCGGGGGTTAAAGGAGAAAATAGATGAAAAGTGCTTGACATACCGTAAGTGATAGCTAGTGTTGATATTCTAGTAGCACGGCGTTATCCTCAGTTTTCATCTTGACTTACGAAGAGTGAGGTTTTTCTGTATCCAAAAGAATATTTATGCAGCACTTCCTCTAGTTCTCTTTTAATTAAGCAGATTTACTTTGGGCTTTGAACTTTCCTCCAAGTTTGCATTTGGACTACTCAGAAAATAGTGACAGAGAAAATACGTGGCATCTTGCTTTTCAGTTTCCCTAACATCCTCTGGAGTAGCTAATCATTTCTAGATCCAGTTTCAGAGTTATTCATTGTCTTATTTTAAGAATAGGTATTTGGTATATCGTGATTTTGGGACATGAACTTTAGTAGCAAAACCGTAGAATAATGGGGTTCTGTCAGTGAAAGAACATACAGATGCCTAATTCTTTGTCCTGGCATCTCCATCATTATGTGTTTGTGTGGTTATTTCCGTAGATCTGTAAATGATAATGTTTCAAATTTGTTTTGAAACATCTCAGGTCAATTTAACTGATAGTGTAATAGTGTAGAACCATAAGAGAAAGAAGAGGAGAGAATACGGCACTTTTCCTAGTTATGGCCTTTTTGTAACATTATCCATTTATCCTTTTATTTTCAGTTGCTGCAAACTTGCCAGAATTATAAAGTATTGATTTCCTCCTTTTTTTTTTTCTTAAATAGAGCATAGTGCTAAGCATGAATATTTAATTTACTTGAACTTTGCTTAGCATTTAACAAGGCTATGGCTAGGTGCTTTTTCTCCTGAAATAGGTGTTCACAATGCCTTCTCATGTGAAGGTGCTTCCCCTTTATTTATCTTGTTGGATTCATCATATTTGGAAAACAGTGAATATATTAAATGTTGTTTCAAATTTAAAAATTGCAAATGCTGAAGGTTATATAAAACCATGCCATGCTTGTTGTAGCCTTTCTACTTCTTTTGTTCTAGAACTGCCTTTAATATATCAGGAGTAGTCTTCCATTATGCTTAGTTATTTGATTTTTTTTTTTTTTTTTTTTTTTTTTTTGTGAGTCTCTGTTAGGCTTGCACCATTGCATATTTTTGGACCAGAACACCATGTAGAAAAATTTAATGCCACAACAGTTTATAGGCAAGAAAATGCAGAAACTACAGCAGATGAGGATGTGAATCCTCATTTTAACCATATTTTAACCACTTTATTTAGTATGTATGTATGAATGTAAACTCTACCCTCAACGTGGGGTTCAAAGTCATAGCCCCAAGATCAAGATTTGCATGCTGTACCAACTGAGCCAGCCAGACACCCCTCATTTTAACCACTTTATACATTCAAAGATCTTTGACTGTAAATAGTTGCAGTGTTGGCATTCTGCTTTGCCTGAACAGCCATTCTGGTATAACACCAGTCAGTAAAGCATATTTAATTAGTCTATGATGTATAGGCTCTGTGTGAACATACAAAAGGAGGAGACTGTTTCAGAGAATAATGTAGTTGGGAAAATATCTGGAGACCCATAAATACAATTGCAAGGTAACATTCACATACCACATTCTTAATAGGGGCAATGCAGTGTAATGCTTGAGAGCATAAACTTTGGAACCAGGTTGCTGGGTCTGAAATCCCAACTCCTATACTAACTGTGTGACCCTGGGCAAATTATCTCAAAATATTTCAGTTTTCTCATCTGCAAAGTGAGATAATTGATTGATATTATTGATTTGAAGTGTGGAGGGTTTTGAAATCCAAGCTAAGAAATTTGGGTTTGATATGCTGAGAAATAGGGAGTCACTGAAATTTTTTGGACAGGCAAGTTACATGGTGAAATTAATTGAGGAACATTATTTTAGTGACTGTGTATGAATGGAGTAGGAGGGCCTAGAGGCAGGCAGCAGCTGGGAGACTGCCAGAACCATTTAAATGTGAAAGGTGTAACTGTGGTAGGTGTAACTGTGGGAGTGGCGATAGATGGACAAGACCAAAATATCACTGTGGAGAAAAAAAAAATCATTCAGATTTCGTGGTGGATTAGATTTGTTCTTTTAAATACCCCACTCCCTACAAATGGCATAATTCAGCAAAATCTTAGAAAATGCTTCTGTAGCAGCTCAGAGGAAATCTCCTGTAAGTGCTGTCAGGAATTACAAACTCTGGGGACTCCAGCTGGTAATGTGTGCGTTCACTTACAGCTTGCTTTGCCCCTTTATACACTAGAGCACACCAGGAAATATTGGCTTATCCCAGTAGGAAGTTTCTCTATAGGAGATGCTTAGTGAACTGAATGCCTTTGTTTAGAACTAATTGACCTTTCTAAAACAACATTTTTTTAAAGAGCTTTCTCTAATTAGGGAGACTTTAACCATCTGATAAGTCAAGAGACAAATCAGTCCTCTCTTAAGCAAGGTCAACAATCATGTTGAAGGAGAAAAGGAGAAAGGGGGAAGGCCCCATCAGAAAAAACAGACAGTTAACATTTTATTATAATATGAACATTGAACTATATCACTAATCTTTTCCTACATCTTGGTATTAGCCTGGTGATACCAACATTTTTTCAGTCCTTTTTGTTACAGGATGTAAGAATGTTAATCTGCAATCAGAAAACAGTGTCTCAGTGTTTCAATCTGAATTTCTTTTTCTTAAAGTAGAAAAAAAGATGCTACCTATTCTTTAAACTTTTTGAGAATTTTGACTCAGATTTTTTATTATTATAAGTGATAAAGCATAACCCTGACAAAAAAATAAGAAAAGGACTAAAATTAGTTTAAGAGAAAATTCCTTGAAAATATATCTAGAGGGATAGAGACAATCGTTATTGTTGTTCCATATAAGTACATTTTAAGCCTAACAAATATATATAATAAGTTTTTTTAAAAAAATCAGTTAAATGAGGCTATTGTTTTCCCTTTAAAATTAACTCATTGTCATCTGGTCAGATATTTCCAGCTATTTAACTATCTGGCAAGCTATTTTCAGTGAGGAGAGGAATTTATCAGTAATTTTATGCTTTAGTTTATGTAGCAGGACAGTGGTAATAATTTTATTTTATCATCAATTACTTAATGGATTTAATTAAGTATTCTCTTTATGATCAAATGCATTACCACTCTTCCCACTAGTATTAATGGTTTAGGTGGTGTCTAGCTATGTAAGAGAAGAAATTTTTACAAGATCTTTTGTCTTGACAAAAGGATCCATAAATCCTTTCCTTTAGCCACAGTGTTAAGAGTTCACTGTTGATACAGAAAATGCACTTTGTGGGGTAATATCCAGCTTGCTTGCTACTACAGTTAAATCATAAGGAAAACCTTGGATTTGGGTGAAGACAGCTCTTGCTTATAAATGCATTTCATCCCAGTAGATCGTATCTTGGCCCTCTGGCCCTGCTTAAATTTTACTCTAAGGTAAAACTCTGACTAGGCATGTGCTGTTGCTTTTCTTCTTCTTCTTTTTTTTATAGTGTCATGTTAGTCACCATACAATATATCATTAGTTTTTGATGCAGTGCCATGATTCACTGTTTTTGTATAACACCCAGTGCTCCATGCAATATACTCCCTCCTTAATACCCACCATGAGGCTCACCCAGTCCCTTACCCCCAACCCCCTCCCAAACCCTCAGTTTGTTTTTCGGAGTCATAGTCTCTTTTCTATTGAGAGTTGGATGTTAGCTAAGAATGAGTGAGCGGGTGAAAGGTGAAAGATGAAACAAGATCTTACCAGGTAGGATTAAAAGAACGGAATAATGACTTCAAAATTAAAATGCTCCTAGTAAGTAAAGCAAAAGCTACTGTTTACAATTTACAGAATTAATCAAATAATGGAAATGGATTAACATATCTGTTTTTCCTGGAGGCATCGTTGGCTGTAGTCTAATTTCTACCTCTTTAAACTAGTTTTGGACATCATTTAGTTAGTACTGGCTTAATTATAACTGAAATCATTCCTTCTCAAGCTTTCATGATATACTAATCTTTTTAAAAACTGATTCAGATTCAGTAGATCTGAAGTCAGGATTGCATTTCTAACAAGCTCATAGGTGATACCAATGCTGCTGGTTAGTGGACCACATTTTGAGTAGTAAGAGTCTAAATAATTGTTCTTATTACCTGTGGTTCCTGTTTCCTTATTCTGTGTTTGTCTTTTTGCCTGTAAGATTAGCTGTTTGCCCTTTATTTTGCGAGTTCGAACTCTTTCATAATGCTTATTTATTCAGTGACAAGATTGCATCTGGAAGACTCACCTGTTATTAGTGGAAACTTCATTTGTCTCAGAGCTGTAGTGGTGTGCCCCAGAGGAGTCTTTCACTGCTTCTGTGTGCAAGAACAATGAATTACTGAGAGTACTTGACTAACAGAAACCTTTCCATTTAACTGTGGTGATGTAGAAGGAGCATGAGTTCTAAAGTAGGACCTGAACTGTATGGTCTTGGTCAGGTTACTGAATTTCTTTGGTTCTTAACTCATTATTCTGTAAAATGAAAATACCTATATAAGGTTTTGGGATAATGATTAGCAGTAATATATATGAAGCACTGAGTATCTACAAGGTAGGAGGCATTTAGTAAATAGTAAGCATTCCAGTCACTGAATGGAATGAAACAAACATTAAAACTATTTAATCTTCTTAACATCAGGTATTTTATTACCATTGTAATGGTAAGGAGACAAAAAAATGTGTGGATGGTTTTCTATGAAGAAAATTTGGGGCTAAATTAGGTTTTTCAAGTTTTTTATATTTCTGTTTGACTTCCTATTCTTTAAAAAGTAATTCATTTGATTTCTTCGGTAGACTTAGAGCCAAATCACTTTTCTGAGTGTCTGTTAGAATCTGTGTGGTTCAGAAAAGAAATTAAGTTTTAGATTCTCAACTTTATTTTGAATAACAGAGTTAATAACTCATTTATCCTGATTTACCTGAATTTTTGAGGTCAAGATATGCCCAAATAGTGGCATTTTCAAGGACTCATTTGTGTCCTTTCTGTCAGTATAGAGGAGAATCATTAGGAACAACACAGCTGGTACCTTGAGGAACATGACATAAAATTGGCATTGCCTGCTAAGCCTGAAAAAAGCCAACACTTGTTCAGCCGCTAATTTTTTCAGGCAGAGTCTCTAATTTGGCCCCAAATGACTGCAGTTTACCATAGAAGTATTTTTATTTGCTGCCAAAATCCCTTACAAAACTTAGTGCCTTCTGAAACACAAACATATAGGCTATATTGTTTCTTTGCTTTTTTTTTTTTTTTTTTACGTTTCCTTTTCCTCACTCACATTAATTGGTTTCCTAATCTTGGCCGTAAAATGTTTGCTCAGTTAGGTGCTTCATAACAGAGATTCTTTCCAATAGCAGATGCATTCCAGGATAACCTATTAGCTGTATTATATAATCAGGAGCACTAGCTGATGGGGTATTCATCTGTAAGAAAATATTCTCTTAGTACCCCTGGGCTCAGCAATATAGATCCTCAATATCATTTGTCTCACTTCAAAGCTAATTGAAATCAGCCAGCCTATGTTTCAAAATATCTACACATATTACCAGCCATCTGGCTGCTTGCAAATGATGAAGACATTTAATATAAAACCTGGTTAATGCACTAGCTTCTCACCTCTAGAGAACAAATCTTGCCTAGGACACACATACTCTTCTTTTAGTATTGGTCTGCAGTAGAGGGCAGTCTTTTCAGTCCCCAGACTCATAACAATTTGATGTATTCACTCTCAGGTGACTGACCATGTGAGAGATATTCAGAATGATCATTGAGGGACTCATTCAGAACTGCAATGACAGAGCAGAAGGTTTATGTATACCATCGGGATGGAATATCTAGAGTGCATTGTGTGTGGGTAAAGGGCATATGTGGCTATTTTTTTAGTAACTAAATGTAATTTTATTATGAAGATAATGTTGGATGAAATGTGGCTATAGTAGGAAATTTGTAATACATACATTTTCATTTAACATTTTATTTATTAGTCTTTCAATTTTTAAATTAGGTTTATATGTGCATTATTTTTAGCAAAACTGATATTCTTTATGTAGTTTTTATTCTTTTTAAACTTAGTTATATTTACAAACATTTTTCTTTTAAAGTTTTTATTTTAATTACAGTTAACATACAGTGTTACATTAGTTTCAGGTGTATAATGTGGTGATTCAGCACTTCCATATATCACCCAGTACTCATCACAGGTGTACTCCTTAATACCCATCACCTGTTTCACCCATCCCTCTCTCCCTTCTGGTAATCATTAGTTTATTCTCTGTAATTAAGACTCTGTTTCTTGATTTGTCTTAGGAACATTTTTCAATGTCATTAAATAACATCTCCATTTCAATGACTTTCATATTGCTATACTGTCTTAAGTTACCAGTGGGATGTTTGTCTTTCATTTCCCTATGATAAATAACATTGAAATGAACATCCAGTGAAAATTTTTTCTGCATAGACTGTATCATTGCCTTCCATTAAGGTAAATTGTTAGAAATTAATTATAAGATCAAAAGACATGAAAGTTTTTAATGTGCTGTATTTATTTTGTTTTTTTGTGTGTTTGGGGAATGTTTTATATGTGCCTCATCACAATTGAGAAAGCTTGTACTTTTTTTGTACTTTTCTTGATACTGTGTAAAATACCGCATCACCGGGCCAATAGCTAGGCCTGGGCGTATTCTTTCCGTTGCTCATTTTAGAGCAATTTGATAGATGATTAACTGGTTCCTCAATTGTTTTAATTTGAATTTCTATGAAGTTTAGTGAGGTAGCATACTATAATTATTTTTGCTGAGTTTCAGGTAAATTTCTCCTATACCTATCCACACTAACCATACATTAATAAATGGGAAGTATTCCCTATTTAAGTGCTGTATTCTAAGTGGCAATAAGTAACAGAATTGTAGTGGGTTGTTTTTTTTTAAGATTTTATTTATTTATTTGAGAGAAAGAGAGAGTGAGAGAGAGCATGAGAGGGGAGAAGGTCAGAGGGAGAAGCAGACTCCCCACGGAGCTGGGAGCCTAGTGAGGGACTCAATCCCAGGACTCCAGGATCATGACCTAAACCGAAGGCAGTGGCTTAACCAACTGAGCCAGCCTTCCAGGTGCCCCCCCCCCATATTGTAGGTTTTTAAAGAGATTACATTTGTCCTGCTATCTTGAAGCTTCTGTGTAAATGTTGTAATTTCAAATCAAAAAAATCTCAATACTTAGTACATTTTTGTTAATCAGCTAAAACCAAATAAATTTTACCAAGATCTCCATCATCTTTTACTGGATTTCTCATGAAGAATTTCAACTGCTTTTTCTTTTCACCAAAGAACACTACTTTTACACTTTTTCCTACTAGTTAACCTTGGCCACATTTTCTTCTTCCCACTGCCCTTTGGAAAAACAGAAGTCCAGTTATATTTTGCTTTTGTCGTGCTTTAAGTTGCTAACATCTATAAATTTTAATCTTTTATGTTTATTCTTTTGTGGAAGAGGTAAGGAGTGTTGATGTCCACACTCTCAATATATAAGAAAAATATTTGCATATAGTCAAAAAGAAAATTAACAATTATAACATTAAAGTATTGCTTATTTATAAGTTAATTTTACTATATAAATTTATAGTGAAAATAGTAGATCTACTGAATTGAGTCTTAATTATTAATTAATGAGGGTAAAGTGCTTTGAAGATGAAGACTACTTTTTGCTTTTTTAATTTTTTTTTTAGTAATCTCTACACCCAACATGAGGCTTGAACTCACAACCCTGAGATCAAGAGTTAAATGTTCTTCCAACTGAGACAGCCAGGTACCCCTAAAGATGAAGAGTACTTTTTAGGTGCTTGTATGTATTAATGTAGGTGGAGTTTTGGTCCTTATGGTTTTTACAGTCTCTCAATCAAGTAGATAGTTTAGTCTTTTTTCAGTCCTCAGTCCAGATTCTTGTGGTTTAAAAGTGTTGATGAAATTTTAACATAGAAAGTGCTGTGATTGAGCTTGCATTAATGGCAGCTTTACACCCTACTAGGAAGTAGTTTTAAGAAATAAGGTTGATTTTCATTTCCAGTGAAATGAAATATGTGTATATCCTGCTTAAAGGATACCTACTATATGATATCTGACACCAGAGCCCATAAAACTAGTTTATAACTATTTCATTCACCAGATGAACCGGGATCATATGTCTAGAGAAGTAATGTTACAATGATTTGCTTCCATTGTGGTCCTCTCTATTAAATAAATAATGAAAAGCTATACTTCCTACCTGTTAACAGTAAAATTTAATCTTTTTGTGATAATTCTGACTATTGAAGAATTTTAGGATCATCAGTCATTTACTAAATTGTCTCATTTCCAGACTTTTTATATCATCTGCCACTAGTTTAATTAAGACCTCATTACCATCTACTTGCACTACTAGAATTGCCTCCTAACTAATCTCCCTACTTCCGTTTGTTCTCCATATTGTAGTTCATTTTACTAGCACAGATATATTACTCTTTATCTAGAGTATAGATATGATTATTATCCTTCCATCTAAAATTTATATTTTATCAGCCATACTCTTAGGCCCAGATAGCATTCAATAATTGACAAAATTTAATCCTAACTTAGTATTACAGCATTATTCCCACCTGTCTGTGTCTCACTATTTGCTTTCTTACCTTTGCAACCTTTCCTTGAATAGCTTAGAATGCCCTACATTTCTTTCTTTGTACCAGCCCCAGAAATAACTCATACTCACTTGGAGGAGGGAAATGAGGAGTATTCAAATAAGTCCTGTTCAGCCAGGGATTAAATGCAATCTGTACATTGAAATGTACAGAAATGGGTGAAATGGGTGGCAGTGCTGCCAACACAAAAAAATTTATTGCCTTCTGGTCTGGCAAACCACAAATGAGAAACTAAGAAACTGGGAATGCCTAAGAGAGTATAGCTTGCAAGGGAAGGAGTCAGACAAGAGATCTCTGGATTTTTGTCCTGCCTATACTATGACTCACCTTTGAATCATCTGTGCCCAAAATAGACTCAGATCAGCCTAACTAAAAACAAAAGATCTGCACAAGAAAAAAGTTTACACTCAGAGATTAGCTAAGAAAATGAACAACTAAAACAAAGGAAACAATGCTCATTAAATAAAAATAATAGAATCCAGATTCTCCACAACTCAAGACACAATCCCAAATTAACTTGATATGCAAAGGACCAAGAAAATAGAACACATTCTCAATCAGATCATCTTGAAAATGAACCAGGTGTTGGAATTTACATATAAGGATTTTAAACCAGCTATTATAACTATTATCAGTGAAGTAAAAGAAAACAGGTTTTCAGTGCATGAAAATCTCAGCAGAGAAATGGAAAATCTTGGCAGAGAATAGAAAAAACAAAAAAGATCATATTGAAGTTCTAGAACTGAAAAACACACTTTTGAAATGAAAAATTCACTGGATGGACTTAAAAGGTGATTGAACATAAGAAGAAAAAGTAGGTGATCTCAAACAGATCAACATTAATTATCCAGGATAAAAGCAGGGAGAAAAAAGATTAGGGAGAAAATGAAAAAAAGGCTCAAAGATCTCTTAGGTGATATTTAATAATTGACTTCTCATCAGAAACCACTGAGGACAGAAGAGAGTAGAAAAGTGCTGAAAGAAACTTGTCAATCTAGAATTCTGTATCCAGCAAATATATTAATCAGTAGTGAAGGCTGGACTTATCATTGTCATCATTTTGCAGGTATACAAATATCAGATTGCTAGATTGTGTATTTTTTTAAAGATTTTATTTATTTCTTTGACAGAGACAGAGAAGGAATATAAGCAGGGGGAGTGGGAGAGGGAGAGGGAGAAGCAGGCTTACTACTGAGCAGGGAGCCCTATGTGGGGCTCGATCCCAGGACCCTGGGATCATGACCTGAGCCAAAGGCAGATGCTAAACGACTGAGCCACCCAGGTGCCCCTGTTACATTATATATTGAAATTAATATAACGTTATGTTAATTCTACCTCAATTAAAAAAAGAATGAAGGCAAAATATATTTTTAGATAAAGAGAATTTTTACCAAGAAGCCTGCACCATAAGAAATGGTGAAAGAAGTTCTTCAGGCTGAAGATAAATGGTTTTAGATGGAAATGTGAATATTCATTAAAGGATAAAGAATATCAGACATTCTAAATATCTGGGCAAAATAAAAGACTAGTTTGGGTTTTTTTTTTTAACTTCTAATTTCTTTATAGACTGTAACCATTGAAAGCTAAAATTACAACATTGTCTTATGGGGTCAATGATATGTAGAGGGACATCTAAGATTGCAAACAGTCTATAGTTTATGCAAAATAATCCATTATTAACTGTAAGTAAGCTATGAAAACATGGATATATAATTCCTAGGGACACCTGCTATTAAAAATAATGCTGGGTGTGGTGCATAAACAATGAATTCTGTTACGCTGAAAAGAAAAAAAATGTAAAATATAATAGCTAAAATCCAAAAGGAAAATTACACTGGAACTCAATAGCAACATAAACATAAATATGTATATACTCAGTAGCAGGACTTCAAAATACATGAAAAATCAATAGAATTATAGGGCAAAATAGGCAATTTTACAATCATAGTTGATTTTAACCCCAACTTCTCATCAATTGACAAAACTAGGCAAAAGAAGAAATCCAGCAGACACATAGATTATATGATGAATACTGTCAACCACCTAGTCTTAATTGCTTTCATAGAACAGTATACCAGCTAGTGGCAATGCACTGTTTCAGGTGCATATAGTATGCGTACCGAAGAAAATTACATCTGCACCAAAAACCAAACCACGTATTTAGAAAGGTTGGAATTACAGAGTTATCTGACCACAATGAAATTTAATTAGAAACAAATAGCAATCAGATCATCAGAAAAACACATAAATGAGTATTGAGTCAAAGAAGAAATTACAATAGAAATTTTAAAATATTTTTAACTGATAATTAAAATACAACAAATAGGAATTTGTGGGATGCAGTCAATGTTGTGTTTAGATGGAAATGAATAGCTTTAAATGCCTATATCACACAAGAAGAAAGGTCAGAGATTGATGGTCTATTTGACAAGCTGATCTAAAATTTATATTGAAATGTAGTGGGACTTGAAGAACCAAAATAACATTGCAAAAGAAGAACAGGAGGACTTATACTGCCTGATTTCCACACTTAATATAGACTACAGTAATTGAGATGGTGTGATACAGTATAAAGGGAAACAAGTAGATTGGTGGAAAAGAACAGAGGCTGCAGAAATAGACCCACCCCTATATATTTAATTCATTTTCTTAAAAAACAAAAAGTCCAAGGCAGTTCAATAGGCACAGAATAAGCTTTTCAACAAATTGTTTCTAGAATAACTGGAGGGCTATGCACAAAGGAATTAAAAAAAAAAAAAAACCTCAACTCCTACCTCACACTATGTAAAACAATTAACTCAAAATGGATCATAAGTCTACATATAAAAACTAAAAATATAAAGCATAAGGGAACATTTTAGTGATCTTGGGTTTGTTGAAGATTTCTTATATTGGACACAGAAAGTGTAATATATTTTTAAAGAAATCAATAAACTAGATTATATCAATTCAAAAATCTAAGCCAGAGGTCAGCAAACTATGTCCTGTGGGCCAAATCCAACTGCTCGTTTGCTTTTCTAAATAATATTTTTCAGGGGCGGGCACACAGTCATGCTCATTTGTTTACATGTTGTCTATGGCTGCATTCACATTATAATAACAAGAGCTGAGTATAGAAATAATATGGTCTTTATTACCTGGCCCTTCTTAGAACAAGTTTGCCAAACCCCCAACTTAACTTGAAAAAAGGAGAAGTATTTTAAGTGGAACAAAACAAAAACAAGGAATTGATAGCAGAAATCAATTAAATTGAAATATATATATAAAGGAAAAACCAGTGAAACCCATACCTGGTACTTTTGGTCGGGGTGGGGGAGGGGTGTAATTCATGAGAGAAGACCCAAGTTAGCAATATTGGGAATAAAGTAAGGGACATGATGCCAGACACTTCTGACAGTAAAAGGATAATAAGGGAATATTCTAAGGAGCTTCATGCAGTAAATTTGACAATCTATATGTAATGGGCAAATTCCTTGAAAGACCTAGATCTCCAAAACTGGTCCAAAATGAAATAGAAAGCTTGGAACTACTTATATAGTAATTTAAAAAATGTAAGGAATGATTTAAAATCTCCCAGGCCTGGGTGGCTTTACTGGTGAATTCTATCAAATAGTTTAAGGAAAAAAAACTAATGTTATAAAACTATTTCAGAATATAGATAAGGAAGAAATACTTTCCTATACATTTTATGAGTACAGTATTATCTGATTCCAAAACCAAAGGAATACAAGAAAAGGGAACTATATTCCTTAGGAAAATAAATGCATAATTCCTTACAAAATACTAGCTAATTGAATCCTACATTTTTTAAAAATGGGTAATACATTTATCCTAGGAATGTAAGGTTGGTTTAACATCTGACAGTCATTCAGCATGATTCATCATTTTAATAGAATATAGGAAAAAGGGGCACCTGGGTGGCTTAGTCAGTTAAGCATCTGCCTTCAGTTCAGATCATGATCTCAGGGCCTGGGATGGAGCCCCACATCTGGCTTCCCTGCTCAGCAGAGAGTCTGCTTCTCCCTCTTTCTCTGACCCTCCTCCCCACTTGTGCTCTCTCGCTGTCTCAAATAAATTTTTAAAAAATTGTTTTTAAAGAATATAGAAAAAAAAGAATAACATTTCAATAAATGTAGAGAGAACATTTGACAAATTTTTGGGATAAAAGTGTTCTGCAAAGTAGTATTGTAAGAAAATTTCCTCAACCTGATTGGAGTTATCTACAAACAAAACAAAACAACAATAAAACAAAAAAAACCCTTACAGATAAACTTTATATTTGCTGGTGAATGGCCCCAATTCTCTCTACTTCAGATCAAGAATAAGGCAAAGATGTCCACTGTCACCACTTTCATAATGATTTTCTAGAAATCTTACCAGTGCAAGAAGGCAAAAAATAAATTAATTAAAGGCATAGTAACTGGAAAGGAAGATCAAAAGTGGCCTTATTATCATGTGTGGAGAAAACCTAAATTACTTTTTTAAAAATAAATAAATTTAGTAAAATTGCAGTATACATAGTTAATAAATAAAAATCAATTTCTTTCCATGTGCCAGCAGTACACAATTAAAAAATAAAAATTTAAAAACAATCCCGTTTACAACAGCATAAGGAAACAAAATATTTAGGATAAACTTAACAAAAGATATTAAAGACCTCTGCACCAAAAGGGGCAAAATATTGCAATGGGAAACTATAGATCTAAATAAATAAAGCAATATACTGTGTTCATGAATCAGAAGACTAAATATTGTTAAGATGGCAGTCCTCCCCAAATAGACTTACAAATTCATTGTAATTTCAGTCAGATTCCAGTAGGCTTTTTTGAAGATATTGACAAGGTGGCTTTAAAATTTATAGAGATATGTAAGGATCTAAAATAGCTAAAACAATTTTGATAATGTATAAAGCTGGAAGACTACTTGATTTGAAGATTTACTATAATGCTATAGTAATCAAGACAGTCTGATACTGACAAAATGATAGACATAGATCAATGGAACAGAATAAGAATCCAGAAATAGATCCACACACATATGGTAAATTGCTTTTTAAACAGAATTGTCAGGTTAATGCAATGGAGAAGAATCTTTTCAAGAGATAGTGCCAAAACAAGTGGACAGTGTATGGGCTAAAATGAACCTTAACCTTAAACAACACTTAAAATTGGACTTAAATCATAAAACTAAATGTAAAAGTTAAAGCTAATTAACTTCTTGAGGAAACCATAGGAGAAAAATCTGTGTAACACAGGTTAGGCAAAGGTTTCTTTAAAAGAACATCAAAAGTATAAACTAAAGGAAAATATTGATAAAATGTACTTTATCAGAATTAGAAACTTGCTTTTGTAAGACGCTTAAAAAGGCAAACCAAAGACGACAAGAAAATTTTTGTAAAACAGATATTTGATAAGGGGCTTATAAAGAACTTTTACAACTCAAGACAACTCAACTTAAAATGGACAAATGATCTTCTGATAAACACTGAACCATAGATATATGAGTGATTATTAAGCCCATGGAGAGATCCTCATCATTTGTCTGACAAATGCACGTTTAGTAGAAAAAGATCAATAATGCCAAATGTTGAGGAGGTTCCAGAGCAGTTGGAACTCTCATATATTGCTAGTGGGAATGCAGATTGGTGCAACTATCTTTTAAAAAAGTATGGCAATACCATATAAAGTTAAAAATACATTCACCATTTGACCTAGCAATTCCACTTTAAGATATTAACCCAAGCAAAATGGAAACACATGCTCACCCAAAAATGTGTTCAAATGTTTGTAACAGCATTATTCATAATAGATAAATACTGGTGAGTGAATAAACAAATTGTCTTATATCCATTCCATGGAATCCTACTTGCGTTAAAAAGGAACAAAATAGAAATATACAAAACAACTTGAATAAATCTCAAAAACAATGTGCTGAGTGAGAGAGGTCAAACATAAATACAAGGCTGACCCTTGGACAACTGAAGTTGAACTGCACAGGTCCACTTCTAGGCAGATTTTTTACAATATATACAGTATAGTACTGTAAATATATTTTCTTTTCCTTATGATTTTCTTAATAACCTTTTCTCTAGCTTTGTAAGAAGAATATAGTATGTAATATGTATAACGTACAAAATATCTGCCGTTTATGTTATTGATAAGACTTCTGGTCAGTAGTGGGCTGTTAGTACTCAAGTTTCAGGGAGTCCAAAGTCATATGCAGATATTTTGACTGCATGAGGGGTCGCCTCCCCTAACCTCTGTGTTGCTCAAGTGTCAACTGTAGCATGTACTATATGATTCCATTTATGTGAAATTCTAGAAAAGGAATATCTATAAGTGACTGAAAGCAAGTTTGGGGGCCAGGAGTTGGGGGGGAGAAGATCGAGTGCAAAGTGGGACAGGGAACTTTTTTGAGTGAGGGAATTGGTCTATGTCTTCCTTGTAGTGGTCACACAATTGTATGCAATTAACAAAAATGATCATACTCTACATTTAAAATTGGTGGATTTTATTGCTGTAGATAAATGCCTTTAAGAAGAAAGGAAAATAAATCCTCTTCATCCTTTAAGCCTAGGTTTATGCCACCCATTTATGAAAATTTCCTTTATTCTTTCTGTTGGAAGCAGTGTTTGACTTCTTGAACTCCCAGATCTCTATCAGTAAATCTTGGGTGCTATTTTTGTTTTGTCATTTTGTATATTTTAACTCCCCTACTAGGCTAATTCCTTTGGGGGCCAGGATTATTTCTAATTTTATCTTGGATCCTCCAGTCTAATTTTTGCATATCTTGTTATTTCTTTCTCTCAAAAGCAGTGGCTAGAACATCATTCCATTTAATGAAGGGTTCCAGTTAATTGGATTTCAGTTTTTTCTGTCTGCAAATGTACTACTTTGGAAATGCATTCAGCATAGGGAATTGTGATCTCACAACTTCCTTTAAGCATCAAATGAATTCCTCCTCCACCCCAGACTCAAGTTTATGTGTTCCTTTAAAAAGTTTCTCATGGCTGATAAATGAAAAAAATTATTTTGCTAGTACTAAACTCAAGGAGATATTACATGATGGGACATTGGGACAACTCAAATAACTCAGTCTGAGATTTTGTGAAAGAGGTAGAAATTTTCTCTGATTAGATGTTGCTCATATTATTTTCTAGAAAAGTCAGATGTGTAACATTAAATTTGAATTCATTGACGACCTTTTCACAGGACTTTTGGGATAACATTGCCCTGGTTTGTTTGTTTGATGATCTACACACAAATTTAGAGTTTATTGAAGAGAGCAGGTAATTAAAATATCCCTTGTTTGGTTTCTGTCAAATAGCAGCAAGCAGACTTTTAGAATAAAAGTTTTAGAATAAATAAATCAATTTTTAATCAAATTCTCTCATGAGTCTTGGATATGCATGTATTCTGTACTGTTGAATCCAGGGAAAATCCACATACTTTAGGTGACAGAATTGTATAAATGGCAAAACTGACATTTATAAAAAATGTTAGGAGCCTGATTTATCTTTTTGTCCAAACTTAGGGCTACTCCACTTCCCCATGGAAAGTACCTGAAGGCAGGCCAATTTTTAATTTTCTCAGAAGGAGCTTTGAATCCAACATTCTTGAACATGTAGTCAGCTGAGACACACAGTTCTATATGAAATATGCAAAAGAAATCATTGAATCTGAAAATGTTTTAAAATGTAGGAAAAGTAACAAAAGGAGAATTTTAGAGACTGAGAAGCCTGACGTAAAGTCCCAGCTCAGCTACACAATGCCTCTTACGGTATAAAGTTGAAGGGATGCTCACTTTCTGAGTCTATTTCTGCAGCTATGAAAATGGAAGAGTATTCTTTATGTTTATTTTTTAAGTTCAGTGGTTATATATTTTAGTTCCTACCAATTTTTCACACCCAATAATTATTAGCCCCTTTCCCCATACTTGATCATAAAAAATATGAGTCTTGGGGCATCTGGGTGGCTTGGTTGGTTGAGCATCCGACTCTTGATTTTGGCTTAGGTAATGATCTCAGGGTCATGAGATTGAGCCCCTCATTGGGCTCTGTGCTGAGTGTGGAGCCTGCTTAGGATTCTCTCTCTCCCTCTCCCCACCCTCACCCCTGCCTCGCATGCATGTGCACTCCCTCTCTCTAAAAATAAAATGAACAAAAAAAAAATTTAAACGCTCATTTAAAAAAAAGTATGAGTCTTGTAAAAGGTGTATAATCTTGCCAAGATGAAGTACTCTATATTAATGAAGAAATGCTTTATGAAGGAAACAAAGTGTTTTATATTATTTTTAATAATTATTAATTTTTAATATGAATTCTGATCAAACATGTTTATAGTAGTTCCTATTGAATAAAGGTCACAGGGATAGTAAGTCATTATATTATTTTGCCTAGTATTTATATGCTGAGATAGTAATTTTGCTGTTACTAAATCAACATCATTTAGCCAAAATTGAACTTACACCTGTGATGTCTTTTTTTTTTTAAAGATTTTATTTATTTATTTGACAGAGAGATCACAAGTAGGCAGAGAGGCAGGCAGAGAGAGGAAGGGAAGCAGGCTCCCCACTGAGCAGAGAGCCTGATGTGGGGCTCAATGGGCTCGATCCCAGGACCCTGAGATCTCGACCTGAGCCGAAGGCAGAGGCTTTAACCCACTGAGCCACCCAGACACCCTGCACCCCTGTGATGTCTTAGTGGAGCCATAGAACCTGCACTGTATAGAATTTCATCTGTATTTAATGTTGTATGCTACTTTAAGCCATAGTATTCCTTGATTTGTGTAACATTCTCAAAACTTTGCTGAAAGATCATTTAAATATGTGTTCTGAAACATTTTATGAGATAAATTAAGCTTCCATGCCTGAAGAGGCAGTGCACCGTTAACACTGGGGTCAGCAAACTTTCTGTATATGGGCAAGATCATAAGTAGGTTAAGCTTTGTAGGTCAGTCTGTGCACCTATTCAGTTGTGCCTTTGTAGTAGGAAAGCAGTTGTAGACAATATGCAAATGATGGGTGTTCCTGTGTCCAGTAAAACTTTATTTACAAAAAGACAGTTAGTTGTCTAAATGTGAGCCATGGACCATGTTGCTGATCTCAACTCTAACAAAATAGCACAGATTTGGAGGTAGAAAACCCAAGAGGTAGTGCATCTCTGACGTGAACTAGCTGCATATTGATGATGAACCAAATCATTTAACTTCCTTGTGAATTACTCTTTTGTTAGTAGTAAAATAAGGAGGTGGGACTAGAGTGATCTGTCTTCCTATCTTAAATTTTCCTGTCTTTAAGTTTTAAATACTAAAAAACAGTTTTCTGGTATAAAAGTCACCTTTTCCTGAGGGATAAAGAAATAACCTAAGGATGAAATCAATATAGAGTGTTGACTTTACACTGGTTATAAAAACTGGGTTTAAAATAAATTACACACATATTGCTTCTTCCCTTTGGGAATGTTGAGATCTAAAAGAACTTTAGCCTTACAGTCCATGGGAACAAACTTATGACCACCACATCAATATATTACCAATAAATTTAGTGATAGCTGGAATTTTGAATGCAGAAAACTATGAGTTGCCTGTAGGTTTTATAAAAATGATTGCAATTTATTGCTCTAGTATAGTATAAGTGGTAAAAAAAAAACCAAAAAACTAAAAAAAAAAAAAAAATCACTTACCCGGTAGCACTCAGCACTTAACCTATTTGATATCTGTAACAACGTATAGTTCCTAATTTTAATCCCCATTTCACAGATAAGGAAGCTAACATTCAGGAACATTTAAGGACATGAAGCCAGGGTAGGTGTTGAGATTGAACCCAGTGTATTAGTCTCCTACTGCTGTTGTAAGAAATTACAGCAGGCTTAGTTGTTTAAAACAGCATAGATTTACTGTCTTACATTTCTGGAGATCAGAAATCTGAAATTAGTCTCAGTGGGCTAGAATCAAAGTTTTCGCAGAGCTGCATTCTTTCTGAAGGCTCTAAGGGAGAATTCTTTTGCTTGCCTTTTCCAGCTTCTAGAGGCTGTCCACAGCCCTTACCTTATGACCCATTTCCATCTTCAAAGTCAGCCATGTTGGTCAGGTCTTTGTTTTCACAGCACTCAGATTCTGACCCTCATACCTCCTTCTTCACTTTTAAGGACCCTTAAAAATTATTATTTTTAATAATATTACATTAAGCCCACCCAGATAATCCTGGGTAATCTCTTTTGAGATTCTAATTTAATCACATCTGCAAAGCCTCTTTTGCTATAGAAGGTAGTATTTTTCACAGGTTCTGGGGATATGGATGTGGATGTCTTCATGGGTCCATCATTCTATCTTCACACCCAGTAAAGGAGAATTTTTTTTTAAAGATTATATTTTATCCTCAGCATCTCATAGAAAGGAGGACTAGTTATTGTCATCCCACTGGACAGATAAAGGATCCTGAGGTGGAAGGAATCTGTGACTTTGCCAGAGTTTTATAACTAGTTAGCTAGAGTAGGGTGGGGTGGGATGCTCTTTTAATTCCCAGTCCAGGAAGCTTTCTATTGGATCATACTTCCATAACATTTTTATCAGTATTAAGCATTTGATGCTAATATGGGTAAATTGCTTTCATGTCTCCAGATAATCAAACTTGAATTCAACCCAAATTAGACTTGATTCAATGCTCTTGCCATCTGTTAGCTTGTTTGATAATTTCCGGTTTAAAAAAAAAATCTTTTCCTGAAGGATAAAGAAATAAGCTAAGGATATAATGGATGCAGAGTTTTTACTTTAATCAGGTACCTTGAATATTTCTCTTCACTAGTGTTGAGACTCAGTAGTTGAGGGTATATAGGATGGTTAAGGGTCTATTTTACATTAAAAAGAGAGCGATAATAGGGTATCCTAGAGTGGACTGTTTTTTTAAGATCCAGTTTCAATTTATTTTCTATTTAGAGAACTTTTTTCAACATGTATTTCCTGTCTTTCTATTATGCCAGTGAATAAATAGTTGAATCTGTACTGTAAATTTACTTCCTTAGTCTGTAGATACTTAACTTTTTACTTTCTTTCCAAAATAGTAGCAATGGAGAGGAGATAGTCCTTCAAAAACAAATGACAATTAAAAGGACCGCTTTAGAGGTGCCTGGGTGGCTCAGTGGGTTAAAGCCTCTGCCTTAGGCTCAGGTCATGATCCCAGGGTCCCGGGATCGAGCCCTGCATCGGGCTCTCTGCTTCTCGGGGAGCCTGCTTCCTCCTCTCTCTCTGCCTGCCTCTCTGCCTACTTGTGATCTCTGACTGTCAAGTAAATAAAAAATATAAAATCTTTAAAATAAATAAATAAATAAATAAAAGGACCCCTTTATAAAACCTTTGTCTTATCGTTGCTGTATGAAGTAGTAAGGAGGTGGTAAAGGACACGTAATTTGTCCCTTTCTTCAGCTTTCCATCAGCAGGTTAGTTCTCGCAATTAGATGTTTCTCTCTTACCAAAAACAGGTATTCCCACACATTTCTCATATTAGACTTAACTGTTCCATCATCCATCATTTTTGTTGTTTTATTTGTTCTGTTATTCTAAACAGCAGTTTGATTTCAAAGTCATTTTTCCAGCTTTTCTCCTTAGGCAGGAAGGGCAATTTTTTACCTCTGTACTAGATTGTCTAAAATTCATAGATCTTCTAGTTAACGTAAACAGTTAAACTGAAAAGAGTGGAAAGAGGGATGAGTACACAAGAGTAACAATGACTAATACTCGTCACCCTGAGAGGAAGCTACTGGCCTGGCCACTGTGAGTCCCATGGAAACAATACTGAGACTGGGGAAGTCATTTTCCCAGAGGTACTGGTGGTTATAACCAAGGGAGTAGTCAACTACGGAGTGGAATGGGATGTCTGAGATCAGAAACTAGAGTAGGGTTCCACCCACAGCAAAAAGGGGCATGTGCTGGTTATCAAGGAGTAGAGAAACAGTGTGATTTAATAGAATTGAGTGGGATTTTGAAGTGAGACATTGCTGGGTTCAAGGCTTACTGCTTCAGAGCTGTATGGCACTGGGCAAGAAACTTGATCTCTTCAATCCCCTACATCCTTATTTATTAAAATGATGATTGCTGCCCCTCAACTTTATTGTATGAATTAGAGATATGATTTATGTAGTACTAGTATTAGCCTAGTAAACAGGAGCTATAAGGATAAAAAGCAATAGATTGATGTTGGTTTTGGATTTTTTTCTTTATGTTGGATCTTTTCAGAGTTCTGTTTAAAAGTCTCAGGGCAAGAACTGCACTCAGAGCCTTGTGTCTTCCTACAGAGCAGTACAGATCCAGTTTCAGCTTCACCTGGTCCCGGGCCTGCCCTGAGCCTGGAGCTTGAGGAGGAACTCTCTGAGAGTCCTGAAAGGAAACTTGAAACTATAACTGGAAATGGAAAACGTAGTGATCTCCCTTAGAAACCCACCTTTGTCCCTATACCTTGTCCTCTGGCAGCTACAGCATGACCCCTGGGCTCCCTGTTGCGGATCCCTGTTGTTGAGATAAGAACTCCCCTCTGCCTAGTCAATCCGACAATACCCTTTTGGAAAACAAAACCTGTCTTTAAATTTTCAAATTAAAAAAAAAAAAAAAACTAATGTGCCTTCTTACATAAGCTCAAATGATCTTACTATTACCTAATTTAACTGTGGAAAGTTTCCATGCTTATAATTAATCATTAATTAATTCTTTTTAAACATTAGAGGTATGTATGCTCTTGATTTTACTTTTAAGTAATAGACTTTATTTTTTAAAGCGGTTTTAGGTTCACAACAAAATTAAGTGGAAGGTATAGAGATGACCCGTATATCAGCCCTCCACACACATACACAGCCTCCCCTACCATCAATATCCCACACAAATGTAGTACATTCATTACAACCAATAAGCCGACATGGATACATTATCAACCAAATCCACTGTCTACGTTAGGGTTCAGTTTATGTTGTGCAGTTTGTGGATTTTATTTTTATTTTTTATTTATTTTGTTTTATTTTATTTTATTTTATTTTATTTATTTGACAGAGACACAGCGAGAGAAGGAACACAAGCAGGGGGAGTGGGAGAGGGAGAAGCAGGCTTCCCACTCAGCAGGGAGCCTGATGCAGAGCTCGATCCCAGGATGCAGGGATCATGCCCTGAGCCTAAGGCAGCTGCTGAATGACTGAGCCACCCAGGCGCCCCCCAGTCTGTGGATTTTAACAAATGTAGAACAACGCATAGCCACCATCATACTAACATACAGTATAGTTCCACTGCCCTAAAATTCCATGGGCTCCACCTATTCATACCTCCCACCCCCTTAATCCTTGGAAACCACTAATCTTTTTACTGTTTCCGTAGTTTTGCCCTTTCTAGAACGTCGTATAGTTGGAATCACATAGTATATAGCCTTTTCAGGTTGGCTTCTTTAATTTGTAATGTGTATTTATGGTTCTTCCTTGTTTTCATAGCTTGATAGCTCATTTCTTTTTATCACTGAATAGTATTCCATTTTGTGGACATACCACAGTTTATCCAGTCACCTACTGAAAGACATCTTGATTGCTTCCAAGTTTTAATAATTATGAGTAAAGCTGCTACACACATTTGTTTGTATAGACATACATTTTCAACTCCTTTCGGTAAATACACAGGGGCGAGCTTGTTCATCATCTAATGTTGAGCATCTTTTCATATGCTTGTTTGCTATCTACATATCTTCTTTGGTGAGTTATCTCCTCAGATCTTTTGCCCATTTTTTAGTTATGTTGTTCACTTTCTTACTGCATTTTAAGAGTTCTTTATATTTTTGAATAGCCATTCTTTTTCAGATATATCTTTTGCAAATATTTTCTTCTACTATGTGGCTTGTCTTCTCATTTCCTTGAGATTGCATTTTGCTGACCAGAAGTTTTTAAATTTTTTTTAAAGGTTTTATTATTTATTTATTTGACAGAGAGATCACAAGTAGGCAGAGAGGCAGGCAGAGAGAGAGAGGAGGAAGCAGGCTCCCCACTCAGCAGAGAGCCCGATGCGGGGCTCGATCCCAGGACCCTGAGACCATGACCTGAGCCGAAGGCAGAGGTTCAACCCACTGAGCCAGCCAGGTGCCCCAGAAGTTTTTAATTTTAATGAAGTCCAACTTATTGATTCTTTCATGGATTATGCCTTTGCTGTAGTATCTTAAAAGTCATCACTAAACTCAAGGCCATCTAGATTTCTTAGATTATCTTCTAGGAATTTTATAGTGTTGCATTTTATCTTTAGGTCTTATATTCCATTCTAAGTTAATTTTTGTGAAAGTTCTAAGGTCTTTGTTCTAGATCCTTTCATATGTATAGATAGATAGATTTCTAGTTGTTTCAATATCATTTGTGGCAAAGACTACCTTTCTTCATTGAATTGTCTTTGTTTCTTTGTCAAAGATCAGTTGACTGTATTTGTATGACTCTATTTTGGGGCTCTCTGTTGTGTTCCACTGATTTATTTGTCTGGTTTTTCACTAATACCATACTGTCTTAACACAGTATAGCTTTACAGTTGTAGCTTTACAGTTAGTCTTAAAGAAGGATAATGTTAGTTCTCCAGCTTCTTCAGCAAAATTTTGTTTGTTCTTGTGGTTTATGCTCTTGATTTTAATTCCATAGATTGTGCTATAAAGTACAAGAATAAAACTTCATGGTATTATCCTTTAGCCACATATCCAGGGAACAATAGAAATGATTTCTTCGTACCCTGTTTCTCAGATTTTTATCATCCCCATCTTTTGTATATATTCTAAAACCCACTATCCAAGAATGGTCTGTGGCTCCAGACCTACTGAATCAGCATTTTTACAAGATAACCCAAGTACTTTATAAGCACATTAAAGTTTAAAAGCCCTACTCTAAAAAACAACTTTTATCTGACTATGAATATAGCACATTCAGTATCTGCATGGCTTTTGTTTCTTCATTTTAAAATCTGCTCATTTCAAACCTACTGGTCAGATAGGAGATAAAATATAAACCAGAAAAATAGCACACCTGGTAGAAACTTTAATGTTATCAGATGCTTAAAAGATCTTACAGTAGAATCAAATGTAATTCACACCATTCTGCTTGTTAATGAGGAGACATAGCTAGAAAAATGTTGCTAAGGCCAATGTCAAAGAAATTACTGCCTATGTTTTCTTCTGGTTTCATGTCTTACATTTGGCTCTTTAATCCATTTTGAGTTTATTTTTGTGTATAGTATAAGAAAGTGTCCCAGTTTCATTCTTTTGCATGTAACTATCCAATATTCCCAGCATTGTTTATTAAAGAGACTCTCTTCCCCATTTTTTTTTTTTTGGCCTCCTTTGTCATAGATTAATTAACCATATAAGCATGGGTTTATTTCTAGGCTCTCTTCCCTTCCATTGATTTGGATGTGTGTTTTTGTGCAAAATAGTACCGTACTGTTTTGATGACTACAGCTTTGTAGTGATCTTAGAATCTGGGATTATTATACCTCCAGTTTTTTAGTTCTTTCTCAGGATTTCTTGGCTATTCCAGGTCTTTTGTGGTTCCATACAAATTTTAGTATTATTTGCTCTAGTTCTGTGAAAAATGCTCTTGGTATTTTGATAGAGATTGCACTGAATCTGTAGTTTGCTTTGGGGAGTATGGACACTTTAAGGATAATGATTCTTCCAATCCATGAGCATGTAATGTCTTTCCATTTGTGTCATCTTTAATTTCTTCCATCAATGTCTTATAGTTTTCAAAGTCCAGATCTTTCACCTCCTTAGTTAAGTTTATTCCTAGGTATTTTGTTCTTTTTAATACAATTGTAAATGGAATTATTTTCTTAATTTCTCATTCTGCTACTTTGTTATTAGTGTATAGAAACGCAACTGATTTCTGTATGTTAATTTTATATCCTGCAACTTTACTGAATTCATTTATATTCTGCTTATTATTGAAATGGTTGTTTTTTGTTTCTTTGTACTTTTCCTGCACATCAACTTTAGACAGTTATGACATGTAGAAACATACTTAAAATGACTCACCTCTGGAGAAAAATATGTTATCTTTGACATTATTTTAGTAAGCATAGGGTTTGGAGTCAGACAGGCCTGAGATCTAATGTGTACTCCACTCCTTCCTAATTTTATACTTTTGAGCATCAGTTTCCTCATCTGTAAATTGGCGAAGATACCTACCAATATAATGGCTAGGAGGATTGGATGGGGTGATATCAAATAAAGTTTCCAGCACAGTGACTGTAGTATCTCAATAAATGTTAGTTTCTTTCATTTCCCCCAGCCCCAAAAGCAGAATTAAAATTTTTCACATACTCATTCTGACTTCTTTGTAATATAAATATAACTATATAATGTTAATGTTATATAATAACTATATAATGTTAATATAAATGTTAACAAATCTTTGGCACTTCTCAGATTTACACGTACTAAGCTAAATGTATCAAGTTCAGTTTAAGCAATTCAGGATTACTGTTAGTGATTTTGGGGAAGAGATTCTCTCTCTCTCTCTCTTTTTTGAGTAAACTCTGTGGCCAGTGTGGGACTTACACCCATTATGAGATTAAGAGTCACATGGTCTACCAACTAAGCCAGCCAGGTGCCCCAATAGGGAACAGATTCTTTTTTTTTTTTTTTTTTTTAAGATTTTATTTATTTGACAGAGAGGGAGAGATCACAAGTTGGCAGAGAGGCACGCAGAGAGAGAGGGGGAAGCAGGCTCCCCACTGAGCAGAGAGCCTGATGCAGGACTTAATCCCAGGACCTGGAGATCATGACCTGAGCAGAAGGCCGAGGCTTAACCCCCTGAGCCACTCAGGCGCCTGTAAGGAACAGATTCTTAAAAAGAAGTTTTGCTACTGTCTTTTCAACATAAAGACCTGTATATTAGCCTCAGATTTTATTGTGTGAATTGATAAGCTTTTGTGTGTAAATATCACTTTTTCTTTTTTTTAAGATTTTATTTATTTATTTGACAGAGATCACAGGTAGGCAGAGAGGCAGGCAGAAAGAGAGAGGAAGGGAAACAGGCTCCCTGCTGAGCAGAGAGCCCAACTCGGGGCTTGATCCCAGGATGCTGGGATCACGACTCGAGCCAAAGGCAGAGGCTTTAACCCACTGAGCCACCCAGGTGCCCCTAAATACCACTTTTTCCCTATTTCTAGACATTACCTCTTTTTCATAAAGAAATGACCAGTCTTGGGGCGCCTGGGTGGCTCAGTGGGTTAAGCCGCTGCCTTCGGCTCGGGTCATGATCCCAGGTCCTGGGTTCGAGCCCCGAATCGGGCTTTCTGCTCGGCGGGGAGCCTGCTTCCTCCTCTCTCTCTGCCTGCCTCTCTACTTACTTGTGATTTCTCTCTGTCAAATAAATAAAATCTTTAAAAAAAAAAAAAAAAAGAAATGACCAGTCTTGCGCCCCATTCATCAATCAAAGACTCTGTCTAGTATTGAGAATACTTCTTGGCATCTAGCATATTCTAAATATTGTCTTTTCATTATTTCTGGCATATCATCTGGGGAAAGCTAATTCAGAATCTTTTTTTTTTATTATTTTTTTAAATTTATTTTCAGTATAACAGCATTCAATTGTTTTTACACCACACCCAGTACTCCATGCAATCTGTGCCCTCTCCAATACCCACCACCTGGTTCCCCCAACCTCCCACCCCCCGTCCCTTCAAAACCCTCAGATTGTTTTTCAGAGTCCATAGTCTCTCATGGTTATATTCATGGGCCCTTTCCAAGGAATTCTAGGCACCTGAGATGCAGGATGTCATGTAGCTAGAGGCATAAATGACTAATTCAGAGTTATATCTTAAAGACAGAAGCAGTAGAATCCTCAACTCTGACTGTGTTAGATGTCATACTTAGACCATACTGGCTCCTTTGTATGTCTCCTTTTGTGTGTCTGATTCATCTGCCTTCAAACTTGGTATTTATTTTACACTCTGATATTGTTCCAAATGAAGCCAGCTCTAATATTAATTCAGCCTTCTAATTAGAGCTACCTATAAAATAAAAGTGGGTGCTTGTGCCCTTTTTCATGGAGTTTCACATTAAGCTATTCACTCCTATACGTTCAAGAAGCATTGTGTTTTCTTTTTGCCTAGATTTGTGGGTTATTGACCAGTTGTGTTCTTCATAATTTAATAATTATTTTTCAAGTATTATCTTTAGTCTACTTACTTTGGCATAAATCACTGCTTTCTCTCCAGTTAGTCAGGGTTCTGGTTTTTCTAACATGGTTCTTTTTAAGTGTTTGGCTGGGAGTTACGGTTGGTTTTAATATCTTGTCATCTTGAGTTTTGTCTTATCTCAGAACACAGGACTCTTAGAAGACCCCGTTTGTCTGCTGAACACCCTACCAAAATATTTTCTTATTTCAGGGTGGTGGTGGATAGGAGCAGAACCAAAATTTGAAAAATAATAGAAATCTACCAGAAACTGTTAAAGTAATAGAAAATTTCAAAAAACTATTAAATCATTGCACAGAAACCTCTTGATGAAAAAATCTTGTTATTTTTGACTTTTAATTATATCTGTATTAATTAAATTCTGCTTAAATAATTAATTCTACCTCTCATTTTTAGGCAAGAGCCCAGGGAAAGTAATACAATTTAAATGGTGTTTGCCATCAGGGAGGCTTTTCTAGTCTGTAACTACAAATTTTGTCATTTCTATTATTGGTTTCCATTCCCCTATGAATTCTTAACGGTTTTATTCTTTATTGATTTTAAGCAATAGCCATTGCCATGCATCATAAACAAGCACCATTTTCTACTGTAATCTTTAACTTCTCCAAGGATAACCATATTTAGACTTCTCTTAGGTTCCCTTTATGTTGATTTTTTTTAGTGAGCAAACAAAAATTTTCCCTACCATTTGTTATTACCTCAGAGAGGGAACTAACATTTGTCAGTGCCTGCTCTGTGCCAGATAACATCCCTGTCTCACAACATTCCCTTCTTCTCTATTGTCTGTGTTTTATCTGTACCTTGCTGCTTTCCTCCATTCCTTACCTCATCACCTGCTCAGTTTTCAGTGCCATTGATGAATCAGAAGCCAATCTTTCTCAATAACTCTGGAGAGATTTGGGGAATTCTGTATTATTAGAATACATTTGGAATTGTAGTGATTCGAGGTAATATGAAATAGAGAAGTGATGAGTATGAGGAGCTAAGAAAACCAACAGCTTCTAGGATTTCTTTCTCTTTCAAAAGCATACCTAGTAGTATTTTAAGACCTACCAGGAGATTATACCTTTTTCTTGAGTGTCCACAGTATTTAAAGGAAATCAGAGCATGGCAGCTTGTCATGCAGGATTTCCATTTGCAATGTCTTATTCCCTGAGCTAGCAATGCTAAGGTTTTCACTGCCTGACAGATAAATTGGGGAGAACGGGAGTTGGATCAGGAGCTTCATTTGATCGTTGCCCCTCACCTGTTGTCCATTTAACAATAACCTTGAAGAGTTTGTACAATCTTCTCTTTAGTAGGAAAATGGTAGACCCAGAGTTCAGCTGGCTCTTGCTTATGAAAGTGAGACAGATTATAGAGAAAGAACAGGGCTCACAGGCTGCTGATTAGGATGAAATACCAGCTGATCTAGAGGGAGATGCAAGAGTGATGGTATTGCAGCTGCACATAAGTGTGGGAGACACTTGTGAGTATTGCACAGTAAATCTGCACCTTCCGTGGGCACTCATTTAAGGGGAGGCTTCCTCAGGATGGGGCTTCTGCAACACATGTCTAATAGGTGCATTCATTTTAATATGCTCATTCATTGAATAGGCCTGATTAATTAGTACATGTCACCATCTGGTACTTAGTGAGACTATTCATTTTTAAAATGTTGAAATTGCAGGGAATGGTGCACACCAATTAAAATCCTTTTAACTGGATTGTGTTGGTATAAAGTATACGTGTAGGAGGACTTCATTGGAATTCAGCCTGCATCTAAGGGTACATACATCAGCCTGAAGTCAATTAGAACAAAAGAAGTCAAGAAAGGAGAAAATGAAAGAAGAGCTGCATTTTTCTGAATGTGTCTGCTCATATATTGGGCTTCCTCTCTTTTTGTTTTTCTGTGCTTCCTCCCACGTGTCTTGATTGTTCTCCTACCTTTTATTTTGGATTCTTTCTTTCTCTTTCACCCTCCATTTTTGTCTTTTTATTCCTCATTTTCTCGTCTCCTCCCCACCTCATCATTCTCCAGTCGTACATTAAAACAGAAGAGTTGGATGAATACTTTTATGTGTGATATAGTAAAATCTTAGCTCTCTATGTTCTTTGAAAGAATGAGTTTTAATTGGCTAAATTTTCTGGATAATTGGGAGCTCAAGTTCATTAAACATTAAAATGTTTTCAGTTAAAAAAAATCTAATCATTTGATGCTTACGTGACCTACATTTTTTTTAAAATGCAGACTTGGGGACTTTTTCTCCGCTCTACCTTTGTTTTCCAAATTTGCTCTACAGCGTATTTATAATTAAACAAATAAACTTTTAAATAATAAAACCATTTTTATGAAAATCTTCCCAAAATACATTTCAGACTTTTGTTGTTTTCCTTCCTCCTTACAACGGATACTCAACATAATTTAATAATTTCTTGATATCTTGCTATAATTAAGGTCAAGGTCAATCAGTGCCCGTCTGGAAAATGCAGTGATACCCTTATGAGATCTTTGCTATTTGCCCACACTGAGATGCTTTCTGAGCTCTTAAGTTTGGTTTTTGTATTTTTCTTTCTCTCCATTTGCTGTCAGGTAGTCATTTCTGTCTGAATGCTTTTGTCCCCTTCTAAGCTTTTTGGTCTGTGAAATCAGATAAAGCATTATTTATTCATCTGTTCAAGAAGCATATAGGTACCAAACCTGAATAAGAAGCTAAGACTAGCGAGTGAGAGAGAGGAAGTTTTATACAAACAGCCATAAGTCCCGTGTGATGGGAATTATGAGGAGAAAACAACTAATTTTAGGAAGAGGATCTGCAGGGGCGCCTGGGTGGCTCAGTCTGCCTTCAGCTCAGGTCATGATCCCAGGGTCCTGGGATCGAGCCCCGAATCGGGCTCCCTGCTCAGCGGGAAGCCTGCTTCTCCCTCTCCCACTCCCCCTGCTTGTATACCCTCTCTCTATGTGTCTCTCTCTATCAAATAAATAAATAACATCTTTAAAAAAAAGGGGGGATCTGCAGCTTCACAGGGGACTTGGCATTGGACTGAGGCATGGAAAGTTTTATCGAATTTTGAACAGTTTTTATATGGGTGGACATGTAGGAGATGATGATAAAAAATGGTAAGGCAGAGTCAATCACAGAAGAGCACTGTTTTTAGTTTTAAGGAGTTCAAATGTGTTATAGAAACAACTGAAAACCACTAATGGTTGCATGAAAAGGTAAGTAGAGTGGTAAAGAGCTGTATTTTAGAGGAATTAATAGACAATAAGATACCATCCCAGTACCTCAAACAAAGAATGATGAAATTGAGGACTCAGGTGATGGCTGGAGTTGTCAAAGGGAGAGTACACATCAGAGAGACAAGACCTGGCAATTAATTGGATATAGCATGAGAAGGACTCATGGGGCAGGGGAGTTTGTCAATGCTGACCAAACTGAACATCTACCAATATTGTGATACCATTCATTGTTATGGTGCCCAGAACAAGGTGGAACACATTTTGGAGGAAAGATAATTCTATTTAGAGATGTCTAGTAGGCAGTTGGAAAGTGAAGTCTGGAGCATCAAAGGACAAGAGATACAGGCTCTGGGAGGTTATTCCACACTTACATATTTGGGAATACACAAGATCACAGAAGAAATTATTAGAAAAGAGAGTTGTTTTTTTTTTTAAAGATTTTATTTATTTATTTGTCAGAGAGAGAGAGGGAGAGAGAGCAAGCACAGGCAGACAGAATGGCAGGCAGAGGCAGAGGGAGAAACAGGCTCCCTGATGAGCAAGGAGCCCGATGTGGGACTCCATCCCAGGCTGCTGGGATCATGACCTGAGCTGAAGGCAGCTGCTTAACCAACTGAGCCACCCAGGCGTCCCAGAAAAGAGAGTCTTTTTAAAAGGGTAATAGTAATTAAATTGTTCTCACCAGACCATTTGCACTCAAGATTTAGAGTCAACTCGATATAAGAAAATAACAAATTATTTTTAATGGGGAGAATTTTAATCACATATGTGGCTTTAGACTATGTTTGCTATTTTCATTCAGGTCTCAATTTCTCATTATTCTCTACAGTAAAGTAGTGCAAATTATTGCTAACTTAATTCTCTACCCTTCTCAGTATGCCTCTGGGAAAATCATCCTTGATCTTCATGTAGACACCCCAGAGTCATTGTCAGTCCCTGTCCCTTTCCACCAGCGTCCCACTGGTTGATAAGTGTTGTCCATTTAGCCTCTCAAATAGCCCTTGCCCATTATTTCCTACTGCAGCTGTGTTAGTTTGGGGCCTTACCTACTCGCTATTGTAATAGTTGAACTAGCCACATTGCCTCCAGCCTTGCCTCCTATCAATCTGCCCATGGAAAACATGGCTCACCTGAATTCTTTTTTTTTTTTTTTTAAAGATTTTATTTATTTATTTGACAGAGAGAAATCACAAGTAGGCAGAGAGGCAGGCAGAGAGAGAGGAGGAAGCAGGCTCCCCGCTGAGCAGAAAGCCCGATTCGGGGCTTGAACCCAGGACCTGGGATCATGACCTGAGCCGAAGGCAGGGGCTTAACCCACTGAGCCACCCAGGTGCCCCACTCACCTGAATTCTTAAAGTGCGGGTAGTATCACATTGCCCTATTGCTTAGCAACTCCTTCCTGATATAATCTGACAGTATCTCTTAAAACTAATGTAAAACACAAATCCAAAATGGAATGTTAAAGTTTCTTTGCAAGTCAGTTGTTCAGAACTTGGACTACATTTTCCCTGTAGAAATAAGTGATAGATTGGTGTGCAAGTAGGCTGAAACTTCCAATTAAACCATTCATGGTAATTGAGGCCCAACAGTATAGTTACCAGTATCTCTGTAGCAATAGCATGGCCCAACTGGCATGTCAAGATGGCGTGCAGATATGTGTGGAGGGTATTGGAAGTGATCATGCCCCTTCCTGTCGTCCACTGATTCAGAGATTTAATAAAGAAGGAATTTATTGGGGCGCCTGGGTGGCTCAGTGGGTTGAGCCTCTGCCTTCAGCTCAGGTCATGATCCCAGCATACTGGGATCGAGCCCCATGTCAGGCTCTCTGCTCAGCGGGGAGCCTGCTTCCTCCTCTCTCTCTCTCTCTGCCTACTTGTGATCTCTATCTGTCAAATAAATAAATAAAATCTTTAAAAAAAAGGAAGGAATTTATTTATTATTAATAGATTATATTAATTATATACATTATTATATAATCTATTTTAAGAATAAAATTATTTTAAAATAATAAATAATTAAAATAATAAATAATAAGATTAAAATATACTAAATTAATAAAAGAAATGTAAAAGAAATAAAATGAAATAAAATAAATATATGATAAAATAAAATATAATTTATTTTTAATATATTTTATAAATTATATCTAATATATTAATAATATACATTATATTATAATAATATTATATTATATTATTTTTGTTTCTATTGTATTATATATTTTATTTATTTATTTATTTATTAAGCACTTATTATGAATCAACCTCTGTGTCAGGCACTTTATATAGTTTGAGATACAATTGACATATAACATTGTGTAAGTTTAAGTTGTGCGATATGTTGATTTGATACATTTGCAGTATGATTACTGCTGTAGCACTAGCTAACACCTCTATTATGTCACATAATTATCATTTCTCTGGTAGAATATTTGAGATCTAGACTCTTAGCAGCTTTGGAGTATATAATACAGTATTGTTGACTATAACCACTAAGCTGTGCATTAGGTCTCCAGAACTTATTCATCTTCTAACTGCAGGTTTGACCAATATCTCTCCAGTTAACCCCACTCCTCAGCCCCTGGAAGCCACCACTCCACTCCCTGTTTCTATGAGTTCAACTTTTTTAGATCCTACATATAAGTAATATGTTATAGTATTTGTCTTTCTCTCTCTGACTTATCTCACTTAGCATAATGCCCTCAAGATCTGTTCATGTCACAAATGGCAGGATTCCTTCTTTCTCATGGCTGAATAATATTCCATTCTTATTCCATGTTATTTTTATCCATTCGTCTTTTGATAGACACTCAACTTATTTCCCTTTGTGAACAATGCTACAATAAACATAGGAGTGCAAGTATCTTTTTGATGCTCTTGTTTTCATTTCCTTTGTATATATGCCCAGTAGTGGGGTTGCTGGATTATATAGTAGTTCTATTTTTAATTTTTTGAGGAAACCTCCATACTGTTCTCCATCTTGGTCAAACCAATTTACATTTCCCACCAATAGTGCACAGGATTCCCTTTTTTCCACATCCTTGCCAACATTCATTATTGCATATCTTCCTTTTTTAAAAATTTTTTAAATTTATCTCATATCTTCTTGATGATAGCCATTCTAACAGGTGAAATGTGATACGTGCTTTTGATTTGCATTTACCTAATGACTAGTGATGGGGATCTTTTCATGTATCTGTTGGCCATTTGGATGCCTTCTTTGGAAAAATGTCTTTTTAGTTCCCCTGCCCTTTTAAAAACTTGTGATTGTGGGTTTTTGTTAAAGAGTTGTATGAGTTCTTTGTATACTTTAAACACGAACTCCTTATCCAATATATGGTTTGCAAATATTTTCTTCCATTCTCTAGTTTGTCTTTTGATTTTGTTGATTGTTTCTTTCACTGTGCAGAAACATTTTAGTTTGATGTGGTCCAATTTATCAATTTTTGTTTTTGCTGCTTATACTTTTGTTGTCATGTTCAAAAAATTGTTGCCAAGACCAATGTCAAGGAACTTTTCCCCCCTCTGTTTCTTCTAGGAGCCTTATGGCTTCAGGTCTTATGTTTTAAGTTTTTAATCCTTTTTGAATTGATTTTTGTGTGTGGTGTAAGACAGGATTCAGTTTCATTCTCTTGCATGTGGCTGTTCAATTCTCCCAACTCCATTTATTGAAAAGACTCCTTTCTCCATTGTATGTTCTTGGCTTCTTTGTTGTGAACTAATTGACCAATATATATGCATGGTTTATTTTTGGGCTGTTTATTCTTTTCCATTGGTGTGTGTGTCTATTTTTATGCCAGTACCGGACTCTCTTAATTACTTTAGCTTTGAGGTCGAGTTTGAGTTCAGGAGTGTGGTGCTTCTGGCTTTTCCTTTTTCAGGGTTGCTCTGGCCATTTGGGGTCTTTTGTGGCTCCATACAAATTTTAGAATTGTTTTTTCTATTTCTGTGAAAAGTGCCATTGAGATTTTGATAGGGATTGCACTGGGTCAGAGGAAGAAGTAAAATTAATGATAAAATTGTATTATTTTATGTGTAGAAAATCCTAAAGACAATTAAAAAAAAGTGTTGGGACTAATCAGCAAATTCAGTAAAGTCACAAGATGTAAAATCAATATACAGAAACCAGTTGTTTTCTGTATACTAACAAAAAAAATCTGAAAAAAAAGAAAAAAAATCCCATAAAAATGAATAAAGTACTTAGGAATTGATTTACTCAAAGAAATGAAAGATATATATAATGAAAACTTTTAAGACTTTGATGAAAGAAGTTAAAAGGAGACACAAATGGAAAGATGACCCATACTCCCAGATTGGAAGAATTAATATTGTTAAAATGTCCATGCTACTCAAAGCTATCTATAAATATATAGGTTCAATGCAATCCCTATATATTTTATCTAAATTCATTTTAACAACAGCCCGACAAGGTGGATGGTTATTATACTCCTTTAAGAGATGCTTAGCAAATTAATAATGTAAATAAGATCACAAGAGGAATGCTTATCTGACATAACAGAATAGTATTTTTAAGCACTACTTTCAAATTTAGTAATTTATAGACTCCTTATTTGGTAAAAAAAAAAAACTAGAGTCTTTTACTATTCATACATATTATTACAATTTTACTTAAATATGAACAAACAAAATTAGATATAAATTCTTATGCGTGTATTTTTCACTTTGCTCTAAACTGAAATGAACTTAGAATTTAAGTACAAAAAAGCCTATAAAATTAGTGAAATGCAAATTCATATTATTTTAATACAGTGATGACATTTTGCCAAAGCTGACTTGCTGCTCACATGAGTAAGGTGCTGTCTGCCACCCCAGAGTTGCCTTGGCAGCTTTCGTGACCATTGTGCTCTTTTTCTGCCATCTTTTTCTAAGATGTGGAAAATCCAGAATTGGTACAGTGTACAGTGATTACACTGTTACTTCATTTTGGTCTTTACTTAGTGGGACTGTATCATTTACCTATCAAGCGAGCCTCCTTTTTTTCTCATTATTCCTTCCAGTTAAAATAGTGTGCTTGATGCCAATTCAGACCAGAAAGGGAAACGTATATGTACGTTTGCAATCATGTTGCAAATCACATGGCTGTGCTTAGTTAATAAGTGGCACTGCAATGATCCAGCCTAGGTTTATAGTAATTTTGGATGTAAAGTTTGTTTTCAGTTCAATATTAAAGTTCTTTTGGAAAACGCATAAACTCTTGAAAAGAGACCCTGGATTCCAGTTTGAAAGATACTCTTAATGTATTTTTAAGTGGTTATTTATTTATTTATTTTGCAATTATTTATTTATAACCATCATGAAAATAATTCGTATTTGCTTATTAGAACAGATCCTCCAAATACCAGGAAAGACTGTTACACTTGTTTATGATGGTATCTCTTTGAAAGCAATGTATTTCTATTTCTTTAAAGTACTGTATAATTCAAACTTTCACTAATTTGAAAGTGCTTTTTCTCTTTAAAAGTCTAAATTAGAAATGTTTTGCAGAATGCATTGTTCACGCTTTTCCATAGCTGGGGAAGGTAAAATTTACTTTGATTGGAAAAATAATACCTCAGAGCAAATGTACAAGAGCCACAAAACAGTAAAGCCTCCAGAAATGGTAAAGTGTGGTAACTAATGACATTATTCTTCCTCTGATGCTGTTGCTATAAACATTCCAGTGGGATTTCTCTCAGAATAATTGACTGTTTTGTTAGTCAAAACCAACTTCCTTCCCAACTTCCTTTTCATCCTTTCTCTTACGTTTGTATCTTGCACTGTCCTCATTTCCCCCCCTTTCTTACTCCCTTGTTTCATTTTAAAGATTTTATTTTTTTATGTAATCTCTACTCCCAACGTGGGGCTCGAGCTTACAACCCTGAGATCAAGAGTCGCATGCTCTACTGACCAAGCTGGTTAGGCACCCACCCCTTCATTCCCTTGTTTGATACCAGAGATCACCTGTCTTTTCTCATCTCAGTCAGCCTAGAGTCCAGCTTTCTTCACTTGACAGTTGGCTCTGTGATTGCAGGCAGTGGAGAGGAAGAACACAGCAAGGCAACTTCTAGCAGCATCTCACCGGTGGTTCACTCTCAGTAAGTGACTTCAGAAGCCCTCCTAATAGGGGTGGCTCCTGAAAGATCATGCTTAATTTGCCTCAAGATATTCACTTGGAAGCACAAAAGCACAACTTTGGGACAGCCATAGCTAATTGTCTATGGCTGTTGGTTTACTATGCCTGTTGGTTACAGGTGTGGGTGTGCCTACCTCTGACACTTCTTTGTTCAAGGTGGAATTCCACTGTGGTGGGCAGTACTGCTGCTGCTGCTGAGTGGACTTTCAGGCAGCAGAAAGCAGCCTCCAGATGCCACGGAGAGCTGAGCTCTACCATTTATAAATACACGCATTCCTTCATCCATTCAGCCATCCTGACAGTCCCTTATTAACTATGTGACCTTGGGCAAGTCTCCATTTTTTCCTTAGTACAGCGAAGCTCATGATAGCATGTACCTTTTAAGGTTTTTAGGAGAGTTAAGAGTTTTCATACATAAAATGCTTCAGTGGTGCCTGGCACTTAGTAGTAAATACTAGCTAAAATTATTATCATTCAGCAAGCATTTGTTCCATAGCTAGTATATTCACAGCAATCCAAGAGATACAGAAGTGAACAAGACACAGCCTTGCCTTCTAGGGCCTTAGATAACTGCCACTCAACACAGTGTTTAGGAAGTCAGGTAAAGCTTCTCACACAGGTAAAATTTGAACTTGGGCTCAGAGAATGAACAGTTTTGCTGAATGAAACAGCATTAGAGGAAATACATTCCAAGCAAAGGGAGCAGCTCATGGACAGAATAAAACTGTAAAACACTGTGGAGTCCTTGGCTACTATTAGCTAACATTTTAACAACCTCTCTGATGTAGCTGGTGTATACTTCTCAAGTAGGGGGTCTTAGGTGGGTTCAGCATAGATTTTAGAGCTTATAATCTTATAATTAGTTATTAGCAAGTTTATGATAGTAATTTTTTTAAAGATTTTATTTATTTGTCAGAGAACACAAGTAGGCATAGAGGCAGGCAGAGAGAGAAAGAGGATGGGAAGCAGGCTCCCTGCTGAGCAGAGAGCCCTATGAGGGGCTCAATCCCAGGACCCTGGGATCATGACCTGAGCCGAAGGCAGAGGCTTTAACCCCCTGAGCCACCCAGGCACCCTGATAGTAATTATTATTATTATTTAACTGGTTCATCGAAGAGTTTGAGCTTAAAAGATGAGTTGGGAGCTGAGCAGTGGCACTTCACAGCAGCGCATTTGCTGACGCAAAGCTCTTATCCGGACATGGCTTCCATGTGACAGGAATAGTAAATGGTTAGAAAAGCTTGCGGTTAGAACAATTGGAAGTGGATGGGCTTCCTCCTTTCTACAGAGCTTTAGTTAACTTTTCCAAATTAAGCGGGTTTTACTTCGCTTTATTCTTTAAACAGGAGAACCTTATGTCTTAAGGTCTTGCTTGCTGATGTGATAGCAAAGAACTGTGATTTTTTTTTCTCCCCACGAAGGGGTGGGGAGGGGTCAGATCTCAAATTAGGAAGGTTCCTTTTACTCATGGAATTTCCATTCGTGTTCCAAATTAAAGCTGTGTTTTATCTCCTACAAAGCCTTTTCCTGCAGCTTTGCTTTCACTTCCTCTCTCCACCCTTTTAGTCATATACTGAAGGGTTTGGCAGCTGGTTAAGGTATCAGGTCAGCATTTTTCACTGCAGAAGAAGGAAAGGTTGGGAACAGTGACGTGGGGATGCTTGTCACATTTTCCTTTCCTTTTTTATATAAGTAACCCACAAGTTCCATTACAAAAGCCTAATGAGAAGCTGGACTTGTAAATTTTACCCTCGTATCCTGGAGATGGACTAACGTGTGGGATGACATATAGGCGATAGTTCCTCACTGAAAGTGTCCTTAAAAGCCCATGTACAGGGGCGCCTGGGTGGCTCAGTGGGTTAATAAGCCTCTGCTTTCGGCTCAGGTCATGATCTCGGGGTCCTGGGATCGAGTCCCGCATCGGGCTCTCTGCTTGGCGGGGAGCCTGCTTTCTCCTCTCTCTCTGTCTGCCTCTCTGCCTACTTGTGATCTCTCTCTGTCAAATAAATAAATAAAATATTTTTTAAAAAAAGCCCATGTACAGCACTGAGGAATCTTGACTCTGTCTCTATGGCAATGTGACAGATTTTATGAAGAAAGATAATGGCCTCCGGGAGTCATAGGACTGGGGAAGGAGCTTAGCAGTGCCTGCCCCGTCCTCCTTTATTATTACCAGATTCTCCTTGGGTGCCTTTAGGAAATGCTCTATATATGGTGTTTAATATACCACCTACACAATCTCCCCCGTTCACTGACTTGGAAATTACATCCAGCTTGAGGAGCTCTGGCTCTTTCTGTGGGCCTATTTACTCCCAAGATTGAAATCCAGGGAGGATTTAGTTGTTTTGTATCAAATTTGCTTGAAACTGTTGGACTTGAAGCAAACTAATTATTGTCATTGTCTGTATAGCAGTAGAGAGAGTGAAAAACAGTAATAGGTTCTTAAAAAGCTGTCATGACTTGAAGTGAAATAGGCTACTCTTCGGTAGCTTCATCTATAGCCTAAAGGGCTTTGGTCTTGAAAACTGTCAAACACGAAATCGGATTTTAGATCATGGAATCGCGATTAGCTTCTGGGGCAGCCTCAGCCATTCAGCTCTCTCACCGACCATTCCATCTGTAGGGTTTACTTTGTAAGGAATGGGGAGCAAAGGGCTTTCTCTTACTGAACACTCCATTTGGCTACTCCGTAGCAGACCTGTCTTGGCAAGTAAATAGAAGACACCAGATTAGACTGTCCTGTTTCCCTAAGTGCCTCAGAAGACACATATTTGACTTCTCAAGCATAACTTCGGCGACGGGAGTTTCCTGACTTGGGGGTGTCAGTGTTGAGCAGGCAAAGCTGCGAGTTCCTGAGTACCACTGAAGTCCTTGCACAAACACAGTAAAGCCCAAGAATTGTCCCTTGGACGGAGCTACATCTGATCTGGTACAGCCTCTCTTTCTAAGAGCCTGTTACAAGTTAAAGTAGTTTTGACAGTGTCTTTCAGTGTGTCTCCAAACATAATTAGTGTTGACAAAGAAAGCCCTCATAGTTAAGGCTTTGTGGCTTAGACAGCAGCTCCATCTGGTGCTGGCTGAAGGTGTTTGCCTGCTTCATCTCGTGGTCCTCACAGCAGTGTGGATACAGATGCACACAGACTCTGTAAAAGACTGTCAAATCCAAAGTCTCCACTTTAGTGATGGCTTTCTGTTGCATGCAACGCTGACATGAGCTCATCGTGTTCCTGCTGAATCTCATTTGTCTGTCATGTTGATAATGTGATAGCTGCTAATCAGCCCAACAGCCATCTCTTGAGTGAATTAACTTACTAGCACTCGATGTGGGGAATTATTTTGACTATTTACCAGGCGTGGAAAAAAATATATACTGTACTGCTTTAAAAGAGAAAATGGAATCCCTCTCTGATCAGCGGTAGATTTAACTTCATTAATAAGATATTAGGCCAGGATGCCTTATTCTTCTATATTTAATGCTACATAGTGCAAAAAATGTCTTTTTAAAAAAAAATTCTTGGTGACTGACATGAACTGCCCCTTCTATTGATAGAAGTTACTTCCAAGTAATAGGATTACATGTGATTTCTATTTTCTTTTATGCTTTTCTGATTTTTCACAGTGAGCATATATAACAAAAGAGAAAATCTCATGTAACAAAAGAAAATAATAATTTAAAACAAAAAGTATTGTAGGTTGCTGTAGCCTCGCGCTTCAGTTCTTTTTCAGATTTTTGTCATTCACCGTGTGGCCTTTTGGGGGCCCTTCAGCTTTCCTCAGCCATAAAACAGAAAGATTGAAATGGAGCCTGCGCGGTTTTAACATTCTTGGTTTCGGGATTATCTACCTTTTTCCCCGTCTTTTCAACCTCATTTTTGTATCTTTCTCCAATATTAACATTCAGCGTGATCTCGTTTTTGTCATCTTAAACTAAGGAAATCCTTTCTGGACAATATCACCACCCTGGCCCCGCTTCCACCTGGCTCGCTCTTTCTTCCAGTTCCCACCTAAACTTCTTCCAAAAGTTATCTACAGTTACTTACTCTAATCTTCTCACTCTGCAACTGACCACAGTCTCCTTTCCATCCCCACGGCTGCACCACGATAGTTAAAGCTAAAGGCACCAATGAGCTCCTGTTGCCAAGTCCAGTAGACGCATCTAGGCCCTCATTCCTCATTACTTGTCAGCAGCGTTTGAAATAGTTGTGGTCTCCCACTTTAATGAAATCTCCTCATCCGGCTTGTGTACCATCACTATTATGACTGTTACTTTTGCGTTTTCTTCAGAGGTTCTTCTCTTCTCCCTGGTTTACCCATGAAAGCCACCTCCTAGTTTCTTAGTAGCCTAGATATTCCTACAGTAATTTCCCAACAGACAAGAACAGCAGAATTCCTTTCTGTATTCCAGACTTCTAAATTCAACTGCTTCCTCTAGTATATGGCAACAAAGTATGGACTAGTAACCTTATTCCCGAAAAGTTGCACCTCCTCCAACGTTGTCTATCTCAGTAAATGGCCCCACAAATCATTTAAATACATAACCCCAAAATCTCAACATCTGTTACTCTCTCCAGAATCTAGTCCTTTGTGCACTACATTCCTCCGCCTTCCCTGATGCCACATCCTAATTCAGATCCTCATCATATCTCATTTTTGCCCATAACAGCCTTTGGACAGTCTCCTGGCTTCCTGTCCTGTTCTCCCCAGTTTATTCTCTAATCGGCAGCCAGAGCTCTTTTATTTTTGAGTCAGATGTATTGAGGTGTGATTGCTATACAGTAATAAATCTTGTTTTTTGGTGTAGAATGCTCTGAATTTTGACAAATGCTTGTAGTCATCTAACCACCACCACACAGCATTTGGATTGTTCGGGTTTTTACCTATAAACCTTTGTGCACATGCTTCAGGGGAAAGATAACTTTTCATTTGTCTTGGGTAAATACCTAGGGGTGAGCCTGCTGGGTCCCCTGGAAAGCTTATGTTTAACTTTATAAGAAACTGCAAACTCTTTTCCAAAGTGGCTGTGCCGTCTGCATTCCCACCAGCGCCATGGGAATTTCAGTTGTACCATATCTTCCCTAGCGTCATTTTTCCTGTTTGTTTGCATTTTAACCATTCTGGTGGGTGCACAGAGGTAGGTAGCTCATTGCTGTTCTAATGTGCGTTTCTGTACGACTAAGGAGACTTAGCATCTTTCATGTGTTTATATGCAATCCATTTACCTTTGGTGAAGTGTCTGCCCAAACTTTTGCCTATTTTTTAAAACCAGATTTGTTTTCTTTTTATTGAATTTTGAAAGTTCTTCATATATTCTGGATACAAAGTCCTTTGTCAGATATGTACTTTGCAAAAAAGTCTCATCTGTAGGTTATCTTTCCATTCTCTTATCAGTATCTTTGACAGAGCAAACATTTTTAATTTTGATACTATCCAAATTGTCTGGTTTTTTTTTGTTGTTGTTGTTCACTTGTTTGTTTTTTTAATGAATCATGCTTCTTGTTTTGTTTCTGAGAACTCAGATTAACTCAAGGTCACAAAGATTTTCTCCTGTTTTTTCTTCCTAAAAGTACTATAGCTTCACACTTTATACTTGTATCTCTGCTCCATTTTGAGTTAGTTTTTGTGTAAGAGGTGTGAGGTATGAATCCAGGTTTACTTTGTTGCTTATGGATATCCCGTTGTTCTAGCACATTTGTTGAAAAGAATATTCACTGCTGGAGGTGAATATCAGTTGCCTATATTTGTATCATCCTATTTCTGGACTCTGTTCTGTTTTATTTTAATCTGTCAGGGGTCAGAAGACTTTTTCTGTAAAGAACTAGATAGTAAATATTTTAGGTTTTGCAGGCCAAGAGGCAAAATTGAAGATATTGTGTAAGTACTCGTTCAATAAGAGAAAACAACTTTCTGTGAATTTTTTTTTTTTAAACTCAAAATGTAATAATTGAGTATAGTTTTCTGAAATGCAGCTCTACTTATCCAAAGAATGGAACTCTTTTTTGGGAGAAGGATGACATTTTGCTTAACGTGGGTGCTAAGTTAGTGTTTCCTCTCAAACTTTATTACAAAGTTCATCTATTAATGTGAAATTTGACATACTTTTATCTTTGAAAAATATCTTTTCACGTGGGTGATACATGTAGCAGCAGAAATGCTGGTCCGTAGGTGCTTGGAAAGTACTGCGAGGTGACGAGTGTGCTGCCTGCCATCTGTCAGAACTTCTCAACTCTGCATCGTAGCACAAAGCCACCACAGAGGGAATGGAAACAAATGAGCCTGGCTATGTCCCTGTAGACCTTTATTTAAGGGCGCTCTGTTTGGAATTCCATATAATTTTCATTTGTCACAAAATACCATTCTTTTGAATTTTTCAATCATTTAAAAATTTTAAGAACATTCTTAGCTTAGGGACATACAAAAACAGGGGACAGGCTAGATTCAGCCTATAGGCTAGTATTTGCTTGCCCTGCTTCCTCCATTTCTGTTTCCATCCTTTGAGCATACCCCATTGTCAGGATTACTGTAGCTTTATGCTAAGTCTTGAAGTCAGGCAATGTGAGCCCTCCAACTTTGTTCTTTTTCTAAATTACTTTGGCTATTCTAGTTTTCCTTTGCCTTTCTGAATACATTTTAGAATTAGCTTGTTGATTTCTACCAAAAAAAATCCTGCTTGGATTTTGTTAGAATTATGCTGAATCTACAGAGCAATTTGGGGAAAATTGACACCTTAAGAATACTGAGAGAAGTTGGTATCTCTCTCCATTTATTTAAGTCTTTGATACCTTTTTATCAGTGCTTTGTAGTTTTCTGCATAGAGATTGTAGATTTTGCACATGTTTTATTAGATTTAGACCTAAGTATTTCATGTTTTGGGGTCAGAGTTCTCTTTTTAAAATGCAAATTGGATCCTGTTGCTTCCCCTACTTAAAACCCTTCAGTGGCTTCCCACTCCTCTTAGCATAAACTCTGTAATCTTGCAAAGCATAAATGGCCCTGCATGATCTGGCCCCTGCTCTCCCTTTCAGCCTAATTTTATGCCTTTCTTCCCCTTTGCTCAAAACGTTCCAATCTCAGACTAGCAGGAAATGTTTTTATCAACTAAGGAATAGCTTTTAGAATATCAGAAAGACTAAACACATGTTTCCAAACAAATGCTTGAAAAATATATTTTAACCATATTGAAAAGAACCATTTGATGATCTCCAGCAAAGAATGAACTTGGGTTTTGGCCCATTTGTTGTGCTCTCTTGTGTGGAATCCTTTGATCTTTAAGTCTGTACTTCTTCAACTGAGCCAGAGGACTTTATGAACATTATTCACACGTGACTTAGCTCTGTGTGCAGGTGTATGCACGCACACCCACAAGCGGAAGAAAATATTCTTTTCTTCGTTTTACATGTGCTGAAACTCAGCAGAAAGACTGCATTTCTGACCAAATAAAGGATCCTGTTGCTGTCCTTGTACATGCATAAAGTTAAACTCTTCAGCCATTAAAATAGTTCTTACGTGACCGTGCCCACTGCCAACTCTATTATAATATCCAAATTAGAAGTGCAACACTGTAGTGATGATGTTCTGTGGGGAAGTCCGCAGCTATGTGCCTAAGACAAAAGAGAGAGTCGGTCATATGATTTGTTTGTTTGTTTTTTAAATAAATGAGCACATTTAGTCAACCGGTGTTTATTCAGATCCTTATGCTAGATGTATTGAGATGAATAAGATATAGCCCAGACCTTGAAGAGGTTCAAAAACTAGTGGGGAGACAGACAATTAAAAATGAAAGTGCTTGTTCATGGAGCTATGTCTAAGTGACTTTCAAAGTACCAAGGAAACGAGTAGCTCAGTGGGATTTACAGTATAATAAGACAATTTGATTGTTAAGACATAAGGCTAGAAGGGAGGCAAGGTCCATATCGTGAAAACCTAAGGGGCTTATCTCCCATCCCATCCTATAACTCAGAGATTCCAATACCTTAATGCACATAGAACTCGTTAAAAAACAACAACAACAACAACAACAACAACAACAACAAAAAGCCAAAAAATACAACCCGGAGAACTTGTTAAAAAATCAGATTCCTGGAGTCTTCCCTTAGAGACTGACTAGGTGGGTCTAGGGTGCTTCCCTGAGTGGTTCTTATTTACCTGATAACCCCTAGTCTGCACACTGACATTTGGAAGTCAGTGCATTAGGTAAGATTGAGCCACCGAATACTTAAGCAGGTAATAAGTTGAGCATATTAGCATTTTAGAAAATGCTAATTTTAGAAAGGAATGAATTTGATAGTCGTACATAGAACAATAGAACCACCTAAGACTCTCATTAAATATGAATTCGGATCCAATAGATCGGGGGTTGCACCTGAGATACTGCATTTCTAACAAATTCCCAAATGAGACTGGTATTTCTTGTCCGAGGACCACACTTTGAGTAGCCAATGTAGAAATGTTGGGTTGGAATAGGGTGAGATGCAGGCATGAAGATCATTGAGAGCCTGTTGCAGGGAACTAGGCAAAAGATGGCGAGTCTCTGAACTATTAGCAGGGTCTGGCAAGAAAGTGTTCCAGTGAAATGTAATAGACCAAATTGACAAGACTAATTTAAGGAGTTTGTAAGATATGGAGTTAGACGTGAGGGAAGAGGTGTCAGGAATTGAGCTTAGCTATCTAAGTAGATGATAATGACATAACTGAAATAGGGTACAGGAGGAGGAAGGAGGGGCCTAGGGAGTAGAGGGGAAGGCTGGTTAGAGTAGAAAAGGTTCCTGAAGTTGAGAAAAGGGATAGTCAGAGGATTTGTTTTGAATGCATCGAGATTGAGGAGTCTATGAGATACCCAAAAATTAAAAGGCTAGGTAGAAGAAGAAGAACCTTCAGCAGACTACAAAGTGTCAGACAGGTTGGGAGATATTAAAAAGAGCAGTTTCAAAGACACTCCCAAAGGGCAAGGTCACAGTATCATTGCCACATAGACATCAAGGGAAAGATTATATATAGTTCAATGAGAGGGTACAAAATTATGGCTGCAAAATGAACTTTCCAGAATGCTGATTGGCTAAAGGGAGTTTGAAAAGTGCCCAAATTAGTTTCTCTCTCAATCTTTTAATTTAAGGAAAAGTTGAGGAGTGGAGCCAATTGTTTTAAGTCATTCATCTGATTTAAGACCTCATAGTGCCTTTTCCATTTAGATTTTCTTTTTTTCCCTCCCCCCACAGATTGATCATACCTACAAGAGCTGCTATGGTACCAAGGGGAGGTGAAAACTGATGGACGAAAGTTTTACTACCATGCACTGAAAAGAGAGCATTGTCTGTGAAGGTCCTTTTTTAAAAATGTCTGCTTGTAACACCTTTACTGAACACGTTTGGAAACCTGGTGAATGCAAGAACTGCTTTAAACCTAAAAGCTTGCACCAGCTTCCCCCAGACCCTGAGAAGGCACCCATCACCCATGGCAATGTGAAAACTAATGCCAATCACAGTAACAACCACCGCATGAGGAACACTGGAAATTTCCGTCCTCCTGTGGCTAAAAAACCCACTATAGCTGTGAAGCCCACTATGATGGTGGCAGATGGGCAAAGTGTATGTGGTGAACTTAGTATCCAAGAACACTGTGAGAACAAACCTGTCATCATAGGATGGAACCGAAACAGGACGCCCTTGAATCAGAAACCACTTAATAATAATAATGAAGATGACATTGAAGGCTTTAGCCATGTTCCTAAGCCTTATGGCAATAATGATAGTGCAAAGAAGGTATCAAATAACAATAATGGACTAACGGATGTGTTAAAGGAGATAGTAGGCTTGGATGCCACCCCTCAGATAAGAGGAAATGAAACAAACTCCAGAGAAACATTCTTAGGAAGAATAAATGATTGCTATAAAAGATCACTGGAAAGAAAGCTTCCACCGAGTTGCATGATGGGTGGGATCAAGGATACTCAAGGCAAGCACGTGATTCTGAGTGGGAGCACAGAAGTGATCAGTAATGAAGGGGGCCGGTTCTGTTACCCAGAGTTTTCTAGCGGCGAGGAGAGTGAAGAAGATGTACTTTTCAGTAACATGGAGGAGGAGCACGAGAGCTGGGATGAGAGCGATGAAGAGCTGTTGGCCATGGAGATTCGCATGAGAGGGCAACCCCGCTTTGCTAACTTCAGAGCAAATACTTTGTCTCCTGTTCGATTCTTTGTGGGCAAAAAATGGAATACAGTCCCCTTGCGAAATAAGTCCCTGCAGAGGATCTGTGCTGTCGACTATGATGACAGCTATGACGAAATCCTAAATGGCTATGAAGAAAACTCTGTGGCCTCCTATGGACCAGGAAGCGTTCAGAGCATGGCGTCCTCTGACTCTGCGTCACCAGGTTCTTCTTTAACAGAAGAATCGCGTTCTGAGACAGCCAGTAGTTTATCCCAGAAGATCTGTAATGGGGGAGTATCTCCGGGTAACCCCGGAGAGTCTAAGGACATGAAGGAAAGGGAGCCCAATTGTGAAAGTCTCTCTGGTAATAGTCAGGAGAAGGACTCCTCACAAGTACCTAAAAGCTCAGTAAAAGTTCCAGAAACACATAAAGCCGTCCTTGCTCTCCGACTGGAAGAGAAGGATGGCAAGATTGCCGTACAAACTGAGAAGCAAGAAAGTAAAGCCTCTACAGATATCGCTGGCCAAGCCATAACCATAAACCTCGTCCCCGTGGAAGAGCAAGCAAAGCCTTACCGAGTTGTCAATCTGGAACAGCCATTGTGCAAGCCATATACTATCGTGGACGTGTCGGCAGCCATGGCCAGTGAGCACCTTGAGGGCCCTGTTAACAGCCCCAAGACAAAAATCTCATCTTCTACTCCAAACTCTCCGGTGACATCACCCGCGCTGACAACAGGACAAACAGGTGCCCGTTTCCAAAACTCCAGTGCAATACGATACCAGGAAGTATGGACTTCCAGCACCAGCCCGCGACAAAAGATACCCAAGGTGGAACTGGTTAGCGGTGGAACTGGGCCAAACATCCCTCCGAGGAAAAACTGTCACAAATCAGCACCCACTTCACCTACAACAACAAACATTTCCTCTAAAACTATCCCTGTTAAGTCACCCAATCTGTCTGAAATAAAATTCAATAGTTACAACAATGCTGGTATGCCACCTTTTCCAATTATCATTCATGATGAGCCGACTTATGCTCGGAGTTCCAAAAATGCCATCAAAGTCCCCATTGTCATCAATCCAAATGCGTATGACAATCTAGCCATTTACAAAAGTTTTCTCGGAACAAGTGGAGAACTGTCGGTGAAAGAAAAAACCACCAGTATAATAAGCCATACTTATGAAGAAATCGAAACTGACAGCAAAGTGTCCAATAACAGCACCAGCAAACCTACTGACTGTCCCCAAGCCAAAGGGTTTTCCAACAGCACAGAGCGTAAAAGGGGCTCAGTGGCTCAAAAGGTTCAGGAGTTTAACAGCTGTCTTAACAGAGGTCAGTCTTCACCACAGAAAAGCTATAGTTCTAGCCACAGCTCCCCAACAAAGATCCAGAGAACCACTCAAGAACCTGGGGCCAAAACCGAAGGCCCTCAGGAGTCTCCGATGACGTGCACCAGCAGCAGCAGCAGGGAGAAAGCGAGCACGGTGCTTTCTCAGATTGTGGCTTCTATCCAGCCGCCGCAGTCCCCTCCAGAAATGCCCCAGTCCGGCCCGAAAGCATGCAGCGTGGAAGAGCTGTACGCAGTTCCTCCAGACGCCGATGCTAAGAGTACCCCTAAGAGTACACCAGCCCGACCCAAATCTCTCTTCACGGCTCAGCCCGGCGCTGAAGCTGAAGCCCCGCAGACCACAGAAAGCCCGACGACCAAAGCACGGAAAGATCCGCTCACAAAGCCGGTCACCAGCCCTCTCTCCAAATTAGTGGCCAACCCCCAGAGCGAGCCCCCACCTCCCTTTCCCCCACCTCGCTCTACTTCCTCCCCTTATCATGCAAGCAACCTTCTGCAAAGGCATTTCACCAACTGGACCAAGCCCACCAGTCCTACCAAGTCAACAGAAGCTGAATCGGTTTTGCACTCTGAAGGCAGCAGGCGGGCGGCTGACGCGAAACCTAAGCGCTGGATATCATTTAAAAGCTTCTTCCGCCGCCGGAAAACAGATGAGGAAGAGGATAAAGAAAAAGACCGAGAGAAAGGAAAACTGGTGGGCCTGGATGGCACAGTCATCCACATGCTGCCGCCGCCTCCCGTCCAGCGCCATCACTGGTTCACAGAGGCCAAAGGAGAGTCCAGTGAGAAGGCGGCCATTGTCTTCATGTACAGGTGCGATCCTGCCCAGAGCCAGCCCAGCACCGATCAGAAGGCCAGAGCAGACCAGACAGCCGTCAGAGAGAAGGATGGGGCAGAGGATGGGTTACTGCAGGACTCAGAGAAGAAGAAAAGGAGTCATTCTTCTCCATCACAGGTTCCTAAAAAAATTCTCAGGTATGTAAAATAGAATGGCAGAGTATGGGAATTATTTTTAACACATTTTTAGGTGCTAAGTTTTTTTACATCTTTGAGATTATATAAAAGCCATTTATGTTTATAAGTAGCACTCGGTGGCCATCATCTATCTTTATAACTGCATTCCAAGATTAGAGTATTATTAAAGTGATCTTACTGCACTGAGCAAGGTTTATGGCCCTGGAGCTTTAGCTGAAGTAGCCTGCTGCATTCTGGTGAATGGAAAGGGGCTTGAACACAGAAAAGCAAATCCGTAACACCTTCATAGCAGTAAATAATACGTTGCTTTGAAATCCTATGATAGTGTGAGGAAGAAACAGGATCAAATGAATAAATGGTGGCACTCCTCTTACCCTCACTGTAGATGGAATAAAGCTCCTCAAGCCATTCATTTTGGTTTTTCACCAAGGTGTTAGCTCTATATGCATTACTTTGTTTTGAGGGAATATTTGGGTTTTTATTGTGTCTCTTCTTCCTAAGTATTGTGGAAAAGGGGGAGGAGAGTGTGCAGTGGAGACAGGGCCAGCAGTTTAATGATTTAACACGTGGGCGACAGAGGAGAAGTTGGTCATTGAGGTTGAGACCCAGCCAGGAGTAGAATCCTGATGGCAGCTGGCAAGTGCACACCCATTCACATCCACTCAGTTCTGTAGCTGTTCATTTCCTTTCTCAAATAAGTGTTCATGATCACATTCCCAGGATTTGTCTCCCATCCATACAGCAGCCCTACAAATTGGTTGTATTCTTCCGATGAGGAGATTAAAGATCAGAGAAGTTAAGAAGTAAACAGATTCATGTAGCTCGCAGTTGACAAAGCCAGAATTCAAACTTGGTCTGTTTGATTCATTGTATTCTTCCCACAGTGTTGCACTGTTCACAAACACAGAGCAAGCAAGATTTTTATATTTTCACTTGTAATCATTCATATAAACATTCATATTTAGGAAGCTTAAGTTTTTTGTTTCTCATATGTATTGTAAGCAAAATTAACGAACTGCCAATAAAAATAAGAACTATTATCCCAAGTTTGTAACAGATGGGATGATTTCCTTATATCCCCTGTACTTTTTTTTTTTTTTTTCAAGATTTTATTTTTAAGTAACCTCTACACCCAGCATGGGGCTCAAACTCATAGCCCCAAGACCAAGTGTTGCATGCTCTACTGACTAAGCCAGTCAGGCACCCAGTACTTTTTATTTTTAAGCAGAGATATGCCCTGAGTATTTCTTTCATCTGATTGTAAGTCTGCCTTCCTCTTACTTATATAGTAAGCCTTCTCTACCAGGGCTGGCCCTTTCTTTGGCAAACTCTTATGAGACCATAGATCTTCTCATAAGACTAGCTTTTTGTTAGAACAATATAGATAAAAATTAAGATGAATACTTAATGCCTTCACTCTTTCTAGCAAAATGTTAAGAAGTTCTATATATATATTCTTTACGAAAATAAGCTTTTTATATAACCCCAAAATAGTTGTCAAAATGCTAGCAAGTTCCTGTTTTCCTTAAATCCATATAATAGCGAAGCAAGTAGAATAGTGGTAATATATTCCTGGAAAGAGTAGTCTTGTCATTGATAGTTGAAAGTGGATGATAGAATATCATACTCCAACGGTAATAAAACACATGTATTGCAGGTTACTGTTTTATTTAGGAAAAAAGCAATTTAAACAGCACATGGTTGGAGTTACTTATGTCAGATAGTTCTCGCAGATCAGTAAATGGCTTCACTCCTCATTAAGTAGGGCTGTGGTGTGTTTATCTGCATCCCGGAAGGAAGAGCCAAGCAATGATTTGGCCTCTCTTCTGTGGAATGAGATTCTCTACTGTGGCTGCATTGCCACTGCATGTGGGCCTGAGGACAGCCCAGGCCCTTGGCACAGCAGACCCCTTACTGTATAGCTTATATTTTCACAGATTTGTTTGTACATGAGCCAGTCATATTTTCCAAAATTCATCAGTTCTTGATAAGTAACTCCATGAGGGCGCCTGGGTAGCTCAGTCAGTTCAGTGCCCAACTCTTAGTTAGGGCTCAGGTCACGATCTCAGGTCCTGAGGTTGATCCCCAGGTGGGCTCCACGCTCAGCGGGCAGTCTGCTTCCCTTCTCCCTCTCCCTCTATTCCTACCCCCATGTGTGCTCTCTCTCAAATAAGTACATCTTTTTTAAAAAGGTGACATCCATGAATCGAAGCAGTGCAGTTGGTTTGCCCCATTGGTTTCAGAATTAACCGTGCATCATGGTAACTTGAGGGCTGTTAAAGCAGAGATTGCTGGGCCCCACAAAGTTTCTGATGCGGTGGGTCTGAGGTGCTGTGGGCCCTGAGAGTTTGCACTTCTTACAAGTCCCCAGGTGATACTGAGGCCACTGGCCCTGGGGTTACACTTTGGGAGCCACTGATCTCACCACCATTCAGAATCTAAAGCTAATGTGCTGTCCTCTAAGTAGAGCATTTTTGAGGTATTAAGGTTTTCTTAGAGACACCTTAGAATTGTCACATTTCATATTTGTCTCAGAAAAAGGGGTTTTAAACAGTTTTGTTTTAAACTAAACATGGATACTCATTGAAAAATATACACCATTTGCTTTTTTAATAATTACTTAATTTACTTGGATACACCATTGATATTTACTTGAAGCAACTTAGAAAGGGAAAAATGTTACTGTCAAATGTCAATATTTGTGTTTCCAGCCTGATAGCAGTGTAATCATTAAAGTAGCATGCCGTGGCTGGGAACATACCGCTGGAAGAAATGAAAATTCACGTTTTTCTATAAGTAATGAAGATTCCAAATCCAAACTATAAGAAATAAATACTCAACTGAAGGCCAGACCCTAAAAGATAAGAGATTTTGTAGAGCCTTCTGTTATGGGATTAGATTGTTATTCAATTCATTTATTTGACTCTTCAGGCAACAAAAAATGAGTATCTTAACTGTGCCTTATATAGGCCATTGGGGCAGATGAGGGAAAGATCATCACACTGCTGAAATAACAGGTTTGGCTTTGACTTCACTTCAGCTCTCTGTCCGGTCCTTCAGGGGACAGTGATTGTAATGACACCTATCACTGGAATTAGTTTGAGGGTATAAAGGGAAAATACGTATGAGACTTTGCACAGGGTCTGGCATAGGTTGGGTGCTTTAAGATGTCAGTAGCCCCTCTGCCTTCCATATAATAAATGCTAAAACAGTGTATGTGTGTCGTGGTACAGAAGCATAAAGCACAGAGATTAGATCAGCTTAAAAGAGACTTCTCAGAAATGAAATACAAACCAGTTCTTAAAAGACAGATAGGATTTTTCCCGCTGCTTGGAAAAGACATTGTAGACAAAAGGAACAATATATGCAGAGTCACAGAGAAGATGATAGCAAACAGAGTCCAGACAGGTGGCTGGAAAAGGATAATGAATAGACCCGTGGTTCTTCAAATGTGGTCAAGGCAAGGTCAAATAGTGATCATGCAAAAGTCACCGTTTTCATAATGAGACATTATTCTTTTCACTGCATTGACATTTGCACTGATGGTACAAAAACAATAGAAGGCAAAATTACTTACACTTTAACACAAGTCAAAGCCATGGAATAATATTGTACAAATAGTTAAAAAAAAAAAGTTCATTTAATCATGTCCTTGGTGAAGTAGTAAATTTTATTAAATCTCAGCTCTTGAGACTGTGTCCGTTTAAACATTCCATGTGATGAAATGGGAAGTATACATAGATTATTTCTATTGAATACCAAAGTATGGTGGTTATTGCAAGAAAAAACAGTTTGAGTTACAAAGCTGAACTAGCCACCTTTTCCTTTTCTTTTCTTTTCTTTTCTTTTAAGATTTTATTTGTTTATTTGTCAGAGAGAGAGAAAGAGAAAGCACAAGCAGGGGGAGCGGCAGGCAGAGGGAGAAGAAAGGAGCTTCTCCCTCTCCGCAGGGAGCCCGATGAGGGGACTTGATCCCAGGCCCCTGAGATCATGACCTGAGCTGAAGGCAGACACTTAACCGACTCAGCCATCCAGTCCCCTAGCCACCGTTTTCATGGACTGCCTTGAAAGAACAGGTGGCAGACCCGCTGTGGCTATTCAGACTTGAGTGCTTTTCTTAAGAATGAACATAGTAATCCTATTACCTCAAGGAAAACAACTGACAGTATTTGTTGTCAATGATAAAAAGTTAAGGCTTTCAAATAAAAATAAGAATTTTTAAAAACTTTTATCTGCACTGGGTGTGGCGCAAAAACAAGGAATACTGTTATGCTGAAAATAAAAAAAAATATTAAGAAACAAATGAAAAAAAAACTTTTTTTTTTTTTTTGAAAAAAAAACTTTTATCTGCTATCATGACTTTGACAGCTTCCTGATGTTTAAGGATCTTTCTGATGAGAATGGTGGTATTTGCTTAAAAAAAGATTTTTTAATATATAATGAAATGTGTCAACATTTGGAAGATCTGCATAACTCAGTGAACTGGTAATTTCAAATGACCTAATGCACAATATTACAAAATTATGCACAAGTAAAAGATCCATTGAAACTGCAAGTTGGATGGATATTTTTCAATGCAACCGAGGCCAGAAAGTTTATTGATATGGTTTCAGATTCCACATTGCAAATAATCTTTAAGACTTCCACTTATCAAGTTCTGATATGGTACCAAGGAGAATATCCACAATTACCTAAAGGTCTACTAATGGACTTTTTTTCCTTTCCCACCTAGATATCTGGATGAGATCACATTTTTAAATATATAGTTGACCCTTGAACAACACAGGTTTGAATTGCATGGGTCTACTTATATATGGATTTTTCAATAAATACTGTAAAGTACTATAAGTGCAGTTTCTCTTCCTTATGATTTTCTCAATACCATTTTCTTTTCTCTAGCTTACTTTATTTTAAGAATACAGTATATAATACATATAACATACAAAATATGTGTTAATTGAGGTACCTGGGTGGCACAGTTAAGCATCAGACTCTTGGTTTCAGCTCAGGTCATAAACTCAGGAGTTATGAGATCAGGCTCCTCATCAGGCACCACACTCAGCGTGGAGCTGCTTCAGATTCTCTCTCCCTCTGGCCCTCCTGCTTGTGCTCACTTGCATTGCTCGTTCGCTCTCTCTTAAATAAATAAATCTTTTTAAAAAATGTGTTAATTGGCTATAACTAAGACCTGCTTAATAGTAGGTTACTATTTTTAAGTTTTGGGGAGTCAGATTTATACACAGGCCTTTTTATAAATTGTTTTTAAAGATTTTTATTTATTTGACAGACAGAGATCACAAGTAGGCAGAGAGGCAGGCAGAGAGGGCGGGGGAAGCAGGTTCCCTGCTGAGCAGAGAGACGAATGTGGGGCTCGATCCCTGGACCCTGAGATCATGACCTGAGCCCAAGGCAGAGGCTTAACCCACTGAGCCACTCAGGTGCCCCTATACACAGGTTTTGACTGCAGTTCCCCTAACCGCTGCATTGTTCAAGAGTCAACTGTACTTTAACCAAAGCAGCATATCGCAGCCGATTGAATGCAGAAGCACATGTGAGAATTCAGCTGTCTTCTCTTAGGCCAGATACTAAAGAGATTTGAAAATGATGTTATAAAATAAACCCTATTTTTAAAGGGTTTATTATTTTTAAATGAACTAGTAACTTTTTAAATTGTCTCATTTTTAATTTCTAATACAGTATCAATTGGTAGAATTCACATAAACAAGAACCCTTGAACTTGTCAATAATTTTTAAGTGTAAAGGAATCCTGAGAACAAAAAGTTTGAGAAGTGCTGAGACAAGCCGTGAAGAGGTTTACATGATATGTTGAGATATTTGGCCCTTATCTTTAGATTTGGGGGCAGAAACTGTTTCTTTCTTTTTTTTTTTTTTTTTAAGATTTTATTTATTTATTTGACAGACAGAGATCACAAGCAGGCAGAGAGAGAGGAGGAAGCAGGCTCCCCGAGAAGCAGAGAGCCCGATGCGGGGCTTGATCCCAGGATCCTGGGATCATGACCTGAGCCAAAGGCAGAGGCTTTAACCCACTGAGCCACTCAGGCACCCCAGGGCAGAAACTTTCTAAGTGGGAAAGTGTGTGACTTTTTTTGTTTTTTTTTTTTTCAAGATTTTATTTATTTATTTGACAGAGAGAGAGCACAAGCAGGGGGAGTGGCAGAAGGAGAGGGAGAAGCAGGCTCCCTGCTGAGCAGAGAGCCCAGTGAGGGGATCGAACCCAAGACCCTGGAATCATCACTTGAGCCAAAGGCAGATGTTTAACCAGCTCAGCCACCCAGGCACCCCTAGTGTGTGACTTTTTAAATTTTTTTGTTTTTAATTTTCTTTTTAAGATTTTATTTTTTAAGTAATCTCTCCACCCAATGTGGGGCTTGAACTCAAAACCCCAAGATCAAAAGTTGCATGCTTCACCAACTGAGCCAACCAGGTGTCCCCCCCCCCAAAATTTTTTTTTTTAAATAAAATCTCTATTGGCAGTACTATTGAAAATGGGCTGGAAAGTGGAAATACTGTTTACCGTGATACTAGTCAAATTTTGACTCAGGAATATAATCATAGGCATCATTTCTATCTGACTAGTCTGGATGAAGAGAAGGTAATTTAGTGGTTATTCTGGTCTATGATCCTGTGGGAATTCCTTCACTATTGTTTTTAGAAGCACTAGCCTACCTACCATCTCTCCAACTCTTTGGTGTCCATATCATGAGGAATAATATCATTTAGTGCGAAAAGCACTAGGGTCAGACTAAGATTTGAATTCCATCTATACCACTGGTAGTTGTGTGGCTTTTGACTTAAACTCTCTAAGCTGAAGCTTCCCAACCTGTACAATAGAGATAATACCTACCTTACAGAGCTACTGTGAGGACTAAATTGATATCTGTAAAGCATCTAGCACAGAATCTAGCAATAGGGTTAGCCCCTTTATAAATTCCATTTAGGGCACCAGAATTTAGAATAATCCTTGCTGAATGTCTTACCCCTGTAGTCTGTTTTTAGAACAGCTTTCTTAACATAAATCCAGTCATATCCCCACACTGCAGAAGGCCCTATATATATGTGAACTTTGTCACCTGTTTAATCTTATTTACCCTCTTGCTCTTGAACCTCAGTTATTCTGGCTTCCTTCCTTTCTGAGTGCCTTATTTATAAGGTTTACCATGACATCAGTACTTTAGGACCACCTTTTAATTGGATACTGTCTTAAAATGGGTTCTTTATTTATTTTCATTTTAAAGTTTTTTTGTGAAAGAAAATTTTAAACATATATAAAAGTAGATAAATTAGTAAAATGAACCACCATTTGCCCTAAAACCACATTTCAACAATTACCAGTTTATGGCCAGTTTTGATTCATCTATACCCTTATTTCCTTCTCCTGTTATTTTGAAACAAATTCCAGACATTTTGTTGTAAATGTTTAGTATGTATCTCCAAAAGGTAAGTTCTTTTTTTTTTTTTTTTTCCTCCCATCAGACCATATACCAGAAAGGATTCTTTAAACTTTAATGACTAACTCCTGGCTAAGTAGCATCTGGTATCAAGATTTTAAATACTAGGGGTTTTTGCGTGGCTCAGTCAGTTAAGCATCTCCCTTCAGTTCAGGTCATGATCCCAGGGTCCTGGGATTGAGCCCCACATCAGGCTCTCTGCAGAGCAGGGAACCTGCTTCTTCCTCTCCCTGTGCACCCTCCCCCAACTTCCCCAGCTTGTGAGCTCTCTGTCAAATAAATAAAATCTTAAAGAAAAAGATTTTAAATATTAAATATATTCTGATGACTCCCTTCTGGACCTCCCCCATGATTCACATACTTACCCATTTGGCATTTCCACTTGAACATCAAATGGACATCTCAAATGAAACATGTCCAAAACAGAACTGTTGATTTTTCCCTACAAATCTATTCCATCCCAAGTCTTCCCTTCTTGGTAAATGATCCCACTATCCATCCAGTTACTCGTTCCAGAAAAGTAGCAGTCATCCATGGTCTTTCTTTTCCCCTCACCCCCTACATGCAAAATATCAGTGAATCTTATTAATTCAACCTCTAGAATTTATGCCAAATCTGTTTACTTCTTTCCATCTCTGCTTCTACCACACTGGTCCAGGCCACCATCATCTCATCTGATTTTCCTTTTCCATTTAGGAAAAGCATTTTCCTTTCCATTTAGGAACAGTATTTTCCTAATTGATCTCCCTGTTTTAATCTCTAATCTCTCAAGAATAACCGTAGTGTCAACACAGTGAAGGAAGTCCATACATAATATGACCACTGCCTACCTGTTTAACCTATCTCCTACTCATCCCCTTGTTCATGAGCTTCTCACAATACAGTTTTCTTTCTTTCTGTTCTTCAAACATGCCAAACATAATCCCTTTTTATCAGCTATTCTCTCTCTGGAATGCTTTCCTCAGATCTTTGTACGGCAAGCTCCTTGTCATTCTGCTAGCTGCTTGTCTATTTATTTGTTTAAGATAGAGATGGGCGGGTGGGGGGGTTGTTGCAGAAGAGGGAGAGAGAGAATCCCAAGCAGGCTCCTTGCCCAACATGGAGTCCAACGTGGTCTTGATTTCAGCCCTGAAAACATGACCTGAGCTGAAATCAGGAGTCGGACACTTAACCAACTGAGCCTCCCAAGTGCCCCATTCAACTATCAATTTAAATGTCACTTTCTCGGATTCTCTACTGACTGCCTAGTCTTTTTTTTTTTTTTTAAAGATTTTTTTATTTATTTGTCAGAGAGAGAGTGAGAGAGAGCGAGCACAGGCAGACAGAATGGCAGGCAGAGGCAGAGGGAGAAGCAGGCTCCCCGCCAAGCAAGGAGCCCGATGTGGGACTCAATCCCAGGACGCTGGGATCATGACTTGAGCCGAAGGCAGCTGCTTAACCAACTGAGCCACCCAGGCGTCCCCTGACTGCCTAGTCTTAAGAAACTTCCCCTACCCTTAGTCACTTCCTATCACATCATCCTTTTCATTTTGGATTTATTCACATGTTAGTCACTTTTTTTTTTTTTTTCACTATTCCATCTTCATTTCACTCCTCCCTTCTGGATTCAATTTCCTTCTTCCTCAAGTATGTCTTTAGTAGCCTTTTCAATAATCAGTGTCGTAAATTTATTACTGATTAAAATCATCTTTATTTTGTAATCAGTAGGCAGTATCTATTGCCAATCATATGTCCTTAAAAATTTAGTTCAAATTTTTTTCTAATCAATTAGAAAACCTTAGCCAATACCTAAGAAAATAACTATAACTCATGCAAAATAAGATAATATTTCCAGCCAAAGTTTAAGATCTCACTTGCTCATGAATGGCCTCTTTTGGCAAGACTTTCTAGCTTCATCAGCCCAGAAACAACATCTTCCTGATTAGCAAAGATCCCCAGGATGCGTTTCTGTATGTCATTTATATCTGTATTCTCTCGGACTCCCAGAAACATCTCAGGAATTCAGCTATGCCTCACACTGCTGGGATTCTGCCCAAACCTCCACCAACTTCTATTTTGGACAGGCAGATAAGATTTGGCACACCTTTACTCCCTTAGGAATGCCATTCGTCTGTATAAGCTTTTCCTTTATCCTTCCAAGATCTTTTTGATCTTCTTAGAGTCCTTATTGAGAGTCCTCAATAATCCAGGAGTCATCCTAGGAGCTTTCTAATCCACTCAAAGGTTCAACAGTATAGACCAAAAGTTGGAGAACTATGGCCTATAGGCCGATCACCTGTTTCTCTAATGAAGTTTTATTGGAAAACAGCCACACTCATTCATTTGTATGTTGTGTATGGCTACCTTTGCATTATAACAGCAACGTTAAGTGCAACAGACACCATATGGCCTATAGGGCCTAAAATATTACTGACTTCACAGAAAAAGTTGGCCAAGTCTCCAGACTAAGCTATTATATCTGATTTGCCTGTGATTGTCAGGCATGCTAGTGGCCGGTGTCTATTCTAGCCAGACACCACACAGGTTTGCAACTCCCTGAAGTACCTAGAGTCTGGGTCTCTTTATATTCATGTGTGTATGCACATCTAGTATGGAAAAAAAGTCTGAGCACTTTTTAGACTGTGGTAAAATGCAATGTCCTTCTCTCTGTAAAGGTCAGTTAGAAACTTGAATTTTTTTGATGCTTATGCTCCAGTTATATCTTAATTTGCATTATCTCTACTCTTTGCCAAGAGAATCCTATCAAATTCATCTTTTCATGCTGAGGACCACACTGGCCTCTGAAGATCAAATTCCTATTCCTCATAAAGAAAAAAATTGGAGACAGAAGCTGAAAGTAGCTGCTTGCTTTCCTGATCACATAGTCCTTGCTCTAAAGAAACTTCTGGACTATAAGCATTTATAAAGATCACATCTACATTTGCTGACATATTGTTCCTAGAGTTAGATGAGTTCATAAAGCCCTTACTGTTGAAATTCTAAATAATCCTGTTTTACAGAGAACTGATAAACATCTCACTTGGTCCTAATCACAGAATGATGCAGAATGATTATGTTTATGTGTACCATGATGGGATGGTCTTCAGATGGCTTTACATTCCTTTCCCTTCTGGAAGGTGATAAAACTCCAGAGAAGGAAGGTACTTGCCTAGAGTCTCATAATGAATATATTCCAAAGTGAAGAATCCAACTGAGACTTCCCCCATGTATTGGGTCAGTTTTGTTTCCTTGTTCACCTAATGAATCTGAAGTTAAACACCAGTATCTTACTGTATAATTCTTAAAACACTTTCACTCACGTTATCTCAGTTGTCCCAACATCTATGTCAGTGCATCCTTCCTATTTGATAAGATCTTGAGAAACAGAGTCTCATCGACATTCCCAGGGCTGCTATGCAAATAGGTAGCAGAGCCAGAGTCTGACTTCAGAGGTGTTTGGCCCCTAAATGATATTTTTTTCTTTTTTGCACTCTTGGTGGTTGTTGAGTCCATTGGTTTCTGCCATGTCTTTTATAAAGTCAGTCTCAGTGCAAGAAGGGAAGTCTGTGACCAGGAAGAGATATGTCCTGATTCATCAAGCTGTCGAGCAGTCTCAAAGTACTTAACATGGGCATAGTTGAACATAGTTGTTCACTCTCTTAAAAGCACTTAATATGAATTTCCTAATTAATACATACTCCTATAAATGTCACTATACTCATTTTATAGATGAATGATGGGAGGCAGGGGCAGAGTAGTGGTTGTGGCAGCGCCGAAATGAAATTTGAGTTTCTCATTTCCAGGCCTGTATTCAGACCTCTAGGCCACAGTTTCAGCCAGTGATTATTTAACATAACTGCAGTAGAGTATGGATTAGAGTTATCAGGTAATATTTAAAGTTTTAATTCCAGGAGAAGCAGTTTGTTCTCATGGTGCCTTGATAATGGTGATTTGTTAACAGCAGGGAGAAAGGCTTGCCAAACAACAACAACAGGGGCGCCTGGGTGGCTCAGTGGGTTAAAGCCTTTGCCTTCAGCTTAGGTCGTGATCTCAGGGTCCTGGGATCGAGCCCCAAATCTGGCTGTCTGCTCGGTGGGGAGCCTGCTTCCTCCTCTCTCTCTCTCTCTCTCTGCTGCCTCTCTGCCTACTTGTGATCTCTGTCTGTCAAATAAATAAATCAAATCTTTAAACAACAACAACATGACAGTGGTGCACACTGGTCAGCTCCCCACCCCCAGTCCTAGTTCTCCTGGATTAAAAGAGCCTCAGGAGTCAGTCTTTGGCCTTTCTGTGCTGCTGGCACAGGGACGAAGCTCCAGTCTGCATCAGGGAGATGGCCTGCCCCACACTGGAACCTGTCCTGATGCCAGTCTCCATGGTGGTGCAGGCTGGGATTTTACTGGGAGGAATGCAGGTACAGAACTGTAGTAATATCCTCTAGTGCCTTGCTGTCCAGATCCCACCTGATTTGATTTATTCAACACCTATTTATTGAGTGTTTGCTGTAATTCCCTGTCCCTTCGTATTAGTCTGCGTGGGCTACCGTAAATAAAATACCACAGACTGGGTGACTTAAACAACAAAAATGTATTTGCTCACAGTTCTGGAAGGCAGAAATCCAAGGTCAGGGTTCCAGTTGAACTGGTTTCTGGTGAGGGCTCTCTTCCTACCTTGCAGAAATGACCACCTTCTCGTTATGTCCTCACTTTCCTTGTGTGCAGAGGGAGAGACAGACCAAGCTCTCTGGTATCTTTTGTTGTGAGTACAGTAATCCTATAGGACAGGGTCCCATCCTTATCCCCTCATTTAATCTTAAGTATCTCCAAATATGGCCACACTGGGGTTTAGGGCTTCAACATATGAATGGGGGGATACAAATGTTTATCCAGAACACCTGTTAATCAGTGTTCAGAGAAGGAAGAGTCCTGAAGACACAAAGATGTCTTGGCCAACTTGAGGCCTGCATAGTCTTTAATGACTGAGTTTGAAGTAGATGATGAAAAGAAGGGAAACAACTCTAGATAGATAGAGAAAGTAGGTTCAGCACAGATGGAGAATATAGTGCGTCCAAGGGATAGGAAGTTACAATGTAGAAATACATTGGTTTGTGTGGAGCTAAAGGATTGCGTGTTGAAAAATTTGGAATAAGGAGGGAAACATAACATTGCAGCCTCATTGTGAAAGGCCTTGAAGTGAAGACCTATAGGTAGTTCAGACATGACCTTGACAGGTCACAGGGATGTGGAACAGAGGAACAGCAAAACAGGAACAGGAAGAGAACCCTGGCCCAGCGTGTAGAAGGTACCGGTCCAAGGTTCCTCTTGTAGCAGCTTTCTCAGTCAGAGCGGTCTGCCCTTTTTGCTCATCTCTGTCCTCTGTTGATACCGGGAATTGAGGTCATGCTGCATGTCGGGAGACTCAACCTATTGCTGCTCTCACAGATGCTGCTTCATATTTTCAGAGGTAACTTTATCCAGACAGGGCTCCAACTAAAAACTGTGAATGTCATACTAGACCAAATCCTTGTTTTCTAACATATTGTGAGTTCGTATAATTGTATTCTAAGAATAAACCTCAGAATGTAAGGATTGGTTCCAAAACAGCCCCCCCTCCTCTTTTTTTAATAGCCCTTTATGAATCTCTCATCTGTGACTACTTGAATTATTTTGTTCCCCTTTATGTCACTTCTGAGCAGCAATGCTCCAATTTAAAATTTTCTTGCTCACTTTTTACACCTTGATCCTTTTTATACTTGAGGCACTAGGACCAACTGTGTCAGAATCTCCTGGGGTGTTTATATAAATTCAGATTCCTGGGCCATCCCCCAGAGCTGTTAAATCAGTCCCTGGAGGTGGGAGCTGCAAATCTGCATCTTTAGCAAGTTCCCAAGGTAATTCTTAGGCACACTACAGCCTAATAACAATTGGCATAATATTTTAGAACATTGACTTTGAAGTCACTCAGACCTGGATTTGAATCCTGCTTTCACTGTCATCTTGGACAAGCCCTGGTTCAGGTTACCTCATCTGTAAACTGAGAGGCAGAGTAGGGTATCTGTTTAGACCACAGACCCTAGGTTTTAATCTCAATTCCACCAGTTAGCAGCTGTGTTACCTGAGGCAAATGACTTAACCTCTCTGGACTCTAATTTCTTCATTTGTAAAAGAGAGATAATAATCTGCCTAGTGCATTATTGTGAGACTTAGAAGAATTTAGGAAAAACTGTGAGAAGAGGGTAGATTTTGTTCTCCCCTCCCTATTCCCACCCAAGGCATGACAGTGTCTGAGACTATTTGGTCATCATGACTAGGGAAGGAGAGAGTGGTTCCAACACCTGGGTAGAGGCAAGAGATGCTAGTAGGATCCTACCATGCACAGGACATCCCTTCACAGCAAGTATTATCTGGTCCGAAATGTCAGTAGTGCCACTTTTGAGAATCCTGGCTTAGAACAGACACACAATAAGTACTATGTAAGTTTTGACTGCTTTTCAGATTCCTTGTTATAGGAATAACAAGCCTTACTTGGAGTGGTATCGTTAGGAGACATAGATCTAAGTACAGTACTGCACACTCAGCAAATGCAGAGGCGGTCATGATGGTGTATCTGTGAACGCAGTCTTTCTGTACTAAAGCAGCTCCTTTTTTAAAGAAATCCTTTTGCAATGTAAATAATTACGTTGTTTAGAATTTTTCAAAAGTAGAACACATCTGTAGCCATTAATACCCTTTAATAATAGCTTCTAGTAATTTTAATAATAATTCTGTTCTTTGCAAAGCACTCTTCTTCATCTTCACAATCAGGCATTTATGGTCGAATCTTTACCACATACCAAACTTGCATTATGGTGCCAGCGTGGTGGGTGTCAGTTCGGAGACAATCCAGTTCAGATCCCGACTCTACTACCACGTTACCCTCCTAACCCCAGGCAACTCATTTCACTTCGTCTGAGCTCAGTTTCCCTTTCTGCAAAATGAAAGCAACTGCCTCAACCCCCTGAAGTGTTTTTGGTGAATTAAGTGGGAAAGTGTGCAGCTCATGCAGTGTCGCGTAGGAGCAGATTCCTGTCCCCTCCATGAGCCCGCAGTGTTTTCATAGCATGGTGTGTACATACTTCTCTCCCTCCTCTGACTCCAAGGGCAGACAGGCAGTGGAGGGAGACAAGAGGAAAGTGGAGGTGCTTCTCCGTGCTTCTGTGCATGCGTAAAAAGTCAAGGGCCCCTATCCTCCCTTGGGTAGTCTTTTTCTTCTAGTATCTTACACCTTTCTTTAGAAGTGAGCCAAGGCCTAAATGGTGATGAGAGGCTCCTGCTGTAACGCTGTTGTTGAGAAAGGCAGCCTTCTTTTATTGCTCTTTTCCGAGATTAGTTTATCTTCTCTGTTGATTTGCATAGATCCCATTCTGACTTCGTATTTCATAGGATTTTAAAACTGTAATTTTTCTTAGTATTATGAACATGACAGTGATTTACAGTGGCCCGTGTTTTTATCTACTTTTCTGTCTTGCGGTCCGGTGCTTTAAAGACACTTTTAATTCGCTATTCACATCTATTTTTAAAAAAGAAAAAGTGAAACCATGCAGTGTCTGAAGATTAGAGTCTATTCAGGACCTTGCTCATGGCTACCAGGCTTCCTCATTCCAGGACCCAGCCACTTCGTTCACACTAGTAAGAGCTACCTTTGTTTGACCAACTTCTGTTAGATATATTAGAACTCATTAAGTTCATTAAGAACTCATCAGATCTCAATGAGAGGTTAATCTCAGTTCAGGAGAAGAAGTTTGAAGGTTTCAGTGAAAGACTACAGAAGGCTTAGTGGAAAATTGGAGACACTAAGATAGTGATCAATGGACACAACACTTTTCTACCTGAGAATGCCAGTAATAGGAAAATATAGCAAAATCAAATTGATGACCTGGAAACCAAGATAGGATTAGGAAATGTCACATCGACAGGGGTTACAGGGACAGAGAGAAACACAGTTTTTCCTCCTTCTGATAGATTAAAGGTGTGGGATTTGATAACTTTGAACTCTCCTCATGTGTTGGTATATATTCCAGCTCTACAAAAGCTCATCATCCCCCGCAACCCCAGAAATCAGCAGCTCTGAAACCAGTTAAGAAAACTGTGATATGCTGTTTCTGATATGCTTTGATCTGAATTTTAGGAGTAAAAAGAGGTTTTAAAAATCACACATTTATTAATTGGCTGTCTTGGGCAAATAGAGACAAATGCTGTTGCCGAAGAGAGCTGGCAAATGGGAGGTTAGAATACCATTTGCCCAAAGAGACAGATGGTCTCTGTTGAAGCTTGATTTCATTTACTGTCCCTTCTGAAGCTGAATGGAAGTGGTTGAATTTGAAGATAAAGTTGAACAGAAATTGTGGAAATACTTGGATGCATAAAGGACTCTAATGCAGAATTTGATTTGCCTTTTTTAAAAAGTACATCAGACATTTAACAGAATTTTTACAAAAATCTGTCTTGAACGAATTTGCCAGAAAAAAAAAGATCATTTTCATTTGATGGTGTGTAATGATTAATCCTACCACCTGGGTAAACCAAGTGAGCTTCCCACAGGAGATTGCTTGTGCAGCTTTGAATTATGTATGAATGTTGCAGACTGATGAGAGATAACCTTACCAAGGGATTCCTTTGTATAACAGACAAATCTGTAACAATTGTTACAGTTTCCTTTGAACACATTAAGTTCATTCTCCATGTTCAGAAAGTGAGATGTCTTCCTGGAGATTATGACCTGATTTTTTAAGTGTTGGGTTATCCATCCCAAATCTCAATTATAAACTGGTCATTAATGAAAAAGTCAGTTGAGGAGTCTGAGATACACACGAACTTGTGTTGTCTTCCATTATGAAAACAGAGTGAATGCTGAGGGTCCAGGAAAATAGTAGGCTAAATCAGGGTGTGACTCAGCCTGACAATTAAGGACCTAGGTGTCAACGCCATAGTTACTGTAGACATTCTACATAGCACTATAGACCTAGGGATTGTTTAAACATGAAATTAACTCGTAGAAATAGAAAAGATATAACTTCCTCTATGTGGGCCATTTATTAGTTAACAGTTCTGTTTTATAACAACGAATATCAAATTGTACTTACCTGAAAAAAATCTAGTTATCCTTGTCATATTTGTTATTTCAAGATGTGCTAAGATATAGTATATTAGAAATTCTAACAAGTTTCTTATAATTTCATTTTAGAGATCTTTTTAAACTTTCTGTCTCATGGAGGAAATGGGGGGCATTTTCATTTTGTTCATTATCTCCTTTCTGAGGCTGTCCTCTAGTTGCTAGAGATGACCAAGGAATAGGAAATCAGAACCTGGTTTCTCAAGATTCTCATTTTGGTGTTTTCTCCATTACCTTAAACATTTCTTGATGAAATACTGGTGATGAACCCCTTTGTTAGGAGATAAAGTCTGTATTTGGAAAGTGTCATTTTACTATTAGGGAGGGGTTTCTTTTTTTTATTTAAATATCTTTTTTTTTTTAAGATTTTATTTATTTGACAGAGATCACAAGTAGGCAGAGAGGCAGGCAGAGAGAGAAGGGAAGCAGGCTCCCTGCTTGAGCAGAAAGCCCCCAGGGGCTCGATCCCAGGACCCTGAGACCATGACCTGAGCTGAAAACAGAGGCTTAACCCACTGAGCCACCCAGGTGCCCCTGGGAGGGTTTTCTGATTTCATATCTAAATATGGCACAAAGAAATCAATGGTCAAAAATTATATTCCCTTAAAAAGTTAATATGCCTTAGATAAATTGTCGGATTTTACTTCTTTCTTTCTTCCTAGACAGTTTGTCTATTGATACATAGTGACTGAGTCAACCTTCTCTGATGCTGTTCTCAATTCTTTTTCATTTTTCAGTCATAGCATGTTACCACATCTAAGCTTGAACTCTCAAAGCCTCTCCGTTTCTCATCTCTTACCATTTTCGTCGTACATAAAGCTGTTCCTCCCTCAAGCATCAAGACGTGACATATCATTGATGCATTTAAAAAAAAAAAAATTCTTCCCTTTTAGACTCTGCTGTCACTGCTGATTAAACATCTTAGCATCCGTTTGCAATTCCTTGTGCTTTCACTTTCATCAGCTCCCTTTGCATAGTTCTTTATAGTTGATGATTATTTTAATTGGTGATATAATATACCAGTGTACTTACTTAAAATGTGCTTATGAAAACTAACCTTTATTTGGAATATAGGTTGTCCTGCCCTGATCCTCAAAGAGTTAATATAACTAGTTTTCACTTTGCTTCCCAGAGGTAGTTTGGCACATTTCCCAGACCAAACCCCTAAGGTAAAGGTCAAGGTGCAGTGGATGATATTAAGGTGCAGGATTCGAAACTTGTATCTTACCCAACCTGTAGTTTTCCTGAGCTCAGTGGGATCTCTGGTACATCAGAGCTTCAGAACATGATTAACAGACCAAAGGCGGCCCTGTAGAATATCCTTTAATGGGGAATTGTCTGAGTGAGTACAGTGGGTGAGTCTTTAACATTTCTTGCTTTTTAGCATCCGTATTTTGTTGTGAGAAGCCCATAGGAGCACAGAGCTGTGTTTCATGTATGTGAGGAGCAGGCCCAGGGAATTCTTCATGGTTTAATAGCAGTAACTCTTTCTGAAGTCTTCACAATAGCTGAGGCTCATGGTAAATAACCCATTGCATGGAGGAAAACAGACAAGGGAGGGCAGAGTCGTGGTTTCTGAACCAGCCTTTGCCAATCCCTTTTGATAATGGAAAAGAGAGCTGTCTTAGTAATAATGAGATTGGGGAAAGAGAAAAGGCGAGAGCAAGCTTGCAGAGGTTAGGAGCCTAAAAACAGCATTTTAGGAAACCTCTCAAATTAACTCTAAAATAAGAGGTGAATGTCACTTTATATTTAGATATATACTTGTACTTTGAAATCAGAAATGACTTACATTAACTTTTGCCCAATAAAGATCATTTTCCTTCTGAAGCATGTTGGTAACTATCCAGTGATCTATATCCTTGACACTATGTGGTATTTGAGAGGGTCTCAGAAGTGTCACTTTGCTTTGTCTTTGCTAATGGCAGGGAAGCAAAGGCCCCTTCTCACTGTGATTTTGTAATGCTCCCTATTATGAGAAACCAGTTTTGTTCGGAGCCCCTTTTTCGGGTTGATGTCCTAGGGCAGCCCATTAAGAGGCAACATGCTCTACCGTGTGAGACCTCCTTTACATACACCACCCTACTGGCCGCCAGTGGAGTGGCTCCTTTCCACCTTACCACTGTCCTCGAGAGCCAGATCCCAGAAAGGAAGCTCCAGCTCATTGCTCACTCCCAGTACGGAGACACCTCTGGCTCTGCCAACTCTGAAAGAGTATTTTTGAAGTTGTATATCCAGCAGACTTTAAGGCTTATTTTTTTGTTCAGACACATGCATAATTTCCATAATGAAAGATTGATAAGAAGGTACTCCTTTTTCAGATCTACTCCTTCAAATCCACAGGTGATACATGTTCAGATGACACATGATCAAACAAAGTACCTCTTTTAAAGAAACTTGTAAATGTCACCATGATTCACTGCCAGTTGAAAATCCAGAAATAACATGCTATAGTATATAAGATGTTTCCTTCTTTCTCTTTGCCCACATTAAAACAAAATTTTAAAAAGTGTGTGTGGGGGGGGGAGAAGGGTTGGTTAGTGTGTGACAGTGTAAGAACACTCTCAGAAACTGTTAAAGATGCCTGATTTTAAATTTATTTTGTTGGCTAGCCCAGTGAGATTTTCTAACTAGGCTAGTTTTCTCTACCAACATTAAATGACCATTCCATCCCCTTGTACTTATAGCAAAGAATTGACAGTTCAGGCAGGATGGGAAGTGGGGAAGACTGGAAGAAATAGCTAAAAGCAAATGAGCAGGCAGCAGTGAAACAAGATTGGAAACATAAAGTAGTATGGATGCCACACTGTGGTATGTGGCCAACAGGATCTTTCAGGTTCATTTTAATCGAGAAGATTAACGAGAATGCAGACCTTTCATTTCCATTCACCTTGCCTACTGCATCAGGCAAAGGCTGATGATTCTGTCCTCCTGACAACCAGACTTTCCTGGCCTCAGTTTACCTTCTGAAGCAATTGCTTACCCTCCTTATTTAATCTAATCTCAGCTTTATTCCTGATCCTTTACTGAATACTTTAGCATGTAGTAAACTCTATATATGAAATAAAGTAAGTTTATATAGTAAATTATTTGATGTTACAGTACTATAATATAGTAAATATGCCAGATACTTCACTAAGCATGTGGGTGTTTTGTCTTTAACCAGTTAAGCATTCAGCCTTCTCCACCACTACCATCGCCACCTCCTGCCTTAAAAAGTTTCATTTCTTACCTTCTTATTCTCAGGCTTCCTTCTGAGATTACTATGCCTCCTCTATCGAACTGGATTCTCAATATGTAGGAATAGATAAATAGGAGGATCAGCCTAGATGAAGGACTGCCCTGTATTCAGACAAGTATTTCAGGCCATAGGACCCATTTTGGTGACTCTGGGGCTTGTTATTTACATTTTTGGCAAGTATATGTCTTCTATAAATCTAAATTTTAGCCAGACCTTTGAATGCCACTGTGACCACAGTCTAATTTGTTTCAGTCACAAGACCCACGAAGTGACAGAGGACTTCTCTCCTCGGGATCCAAGATCCGTTGTTGCGAGGCAAGATGACGGAGGCTGCCCTCCCATCACAGCAGCCTTGCCCCTACCTGGACTGGAAAGGGAAGAGGAAAAAGAAGACATTTCAGATACTATTGACCTGAATCCCTGTAGTGCAACCTACAGCAACTTAGGTAAGTAGAAAATGTCATATAAGTAGTATTTAAACTTTGCCTTTTTATGCACTACCCAAATGCTTGATTTCCCTGGTGAGATGGTTTTTATTGTTGCATGGAGCAAAAGTTGGACAACGGAAGCCATAATTTTTCTTTTTTTTTTTAAGTTTTTTTTTTCTTTAAATTCCAGTTCGTCGACATACAGTGTAATATAAGTTTCAGGTGTACAGCATAGTGATTCAACACTTCCGAACAACACCGGGTGTGGAACCATAAATTTTAATTCACCTCAGAAAAGTCCTTGTGTTTACTAGGCATATACTGAACACTTGCTACCATGAGTCCTGTGCCATGCGCTAAGGGTGTGACATGGTCCCTGCTTGAGGGACTCACTGGGAGGATTTCGGTAGTATATGATAAATACAGTGATACACACATGGAATATTTTTTATATTACCCAGGAGAGGGTGTCAAAAGATGCCTTTTGGAAGCTAGTTCCTGAACTAACTAAGCTGGTGGACAGAGGGAAGAAAGAGTATTCCAACCCAAGGCAGCAACATGAGCAAAAGCACGGACCCTAGAACAAGCATGGTGCCTGGGCTACCACAGCCATTTAGTGCTGCTATGAGCAGAAGAGTTCGACAAGAGTGTGCGTTTCAAGCTAAAATCTGAGACTTTTTTGCTCTCTGTGATAGTAACCCATCAGAAGGTTTTAAGCCGAGGAATAATGTGATGTAATTTGTGTTTTAGAACATCCGCTTTATAGGCTGCCATGAGAAGATGGATTGGAGGTGAAGTATTTGAGGTGAAATCTAGTAGTTGGGTACTTTGGCAGGACTGCATAAGGAGATGAGAAAGGCCTCAACTAAGGTAGTGGGAGGGGGAACAGTAAACAGATTTAAGAGACAAAATACATAAGGCATAGTGGTTAATTTGATAGGAAAATGATGTGGAAATCTATGATATAGCTCAGATTTCTGGCTTGGAGCAAGCAGACTCAAAGAAGTAAGATCCCAGTTATTGTGGTGTTCAGGCAGAGGCTGAGGGGCCATCTCTCAGAGATGCAGTGAAGAGGAAGCCTACAGGACAAAGAGGGCCAGACTGAGTGACCTCTAAGGTGCCTGCCAGTGCAGAGATTCTTCAGTTTTTCCAATTATCTTCACTCTTCTTCTTTGAGTACCCAGGAACTTTCCATCTGTCGTCTTTCCTTGAGTGTCATAGTTCTCTGTAAAGCCTGGGGCTAGATAAGGATTTCTCATTGCTGTTCTCCCCTCAAGTCAGGAGAGAGGTGAGTAGCCTGAGTTGAACTCCATATGCACAGCACTAGCAAGATCCTTATGGGCTCTGACAACACTTAAACCTGTTTGGAGATCGGTGGCGTGTAATATCAAGGCATTCTTCTGTCTTGTTTCTCATTTCCTTTTTTCGTCTTTTCCCTTCATCAGGTTATAGTAAGGAAAAATTATTCTAAGAGCAGCTAGAGTACTTGGAAATAAAGGAGTACTTAAGAAGGCAAAAAGGTTTGAAGTAATACTGTAGGAGAAATGCTCTAAAATGTTCTTTGGGAAAACTCATCATAACAATCCACATGCAGCTGAAAATACATTCTGTAAGGAAAAGACTTCCATTCTAAGTTCTAGAAGCCTTCTATGATCTTTGCGTTGTGGAGCCCATATTACAGTATACGCAAGCAACCATCTCAGATGCCATTTTCCAGTTGGAATTATAGTCAGACAGCTTACTCAACTTCTCCCATTGTTTTATATATTTTGAAACATCCTATAAGATACAAAAACTATTGCTTATTTACTATAGTATGCTCTCAGCATAATATATCGACATATCTTTCAGACATTCTTACTACCCCAACATTTCTTTTGTGATGTCCTCAGTAAAATATATTACTAATTATTACTGATTATATGGCATCTCTTTAAAAAATATCCATCGGCTGGGGTGCCTAGCTGGCTCAGTCAGTAGAGTATGCAACTCTTGATCTTGGGGCTATAAGTTCAAACCCCATGTTGGGTGTAGAAAATACTTAAAAATTTTTTTAAAATCTTTTAAAAAAATCTATCTGCCAATGTCAGTTAAGGGTAATTATTTTATCTTGTTTGTCTTCTCAGTTCTGTAGATAATTAGAAAAAAAAATAGAACATTACTTCCATGAATAATCCAAGTACCTCACATTATATTATATTAACTTATTTAATCCTCCCAACAACCTTAGGAATTTTGATTCCCATTTTTCAGATGACAAAAGTGAGTCAGAATTCTTTGCCCAAGGAACCAGTAAGGATTGCACCAGGATTGGAACCCCGTCAGTGTTAACCAGGACTATAATGATCATAACCACTAAATTCTTGTAAAATACTGAAGGACTGCAGCTGTCTCCCCACCCCCCACACTTTTTTTTTTTTAGTTATCTACATTGAGACACAAAATTTCAAAATTTCAAAAGATTACCATTACTTAGAACACTAAAAATACACTATGTTATAGATGCCCCATCAAAAAGATAGCTTTTTTTCCAACCTGTTAATTTACTTTTAAATTTTGTGATGCTCGTAAAGTGTTGCCTTATTTTCCTTAAGTGCTTACGTGGCTGTGCTTGATTCCATAGTGTATGACATATGTTAGTTTCTTCTTTGGGAAGGTTTTACTATGTGAATAAAATAAAAACTGAGTAACACATAGGGTTGATGCCATGAGTTCTACAACTGAGGGGTTTTTAATTTTTTGATTTGTTCTTGGTTTTTTTCCTAATGAAACAAGTATTTTAGATGGCTTTTGGAAATTGCCTTTTTCAATATTTTTAATAAATCATTTGCAGGAAATTTTAAAGTATCTCTTTGGGTAATTTCTTGTGATTTAAAGTCCTAGGAGCTTATTATTTAAAAATCTGTAGTTTAAAAACTGAAAGGAAATAATATTTTTAAATGGTAATACCTTTAGATCTTTTTAAATAGTCTAAAACCAGTCTATAAATACCACGTTTTCTTTCTTTTTTCTTTTTCTCTTTTCCTTTCTTTCTTCCTTTCTTTCTTTGTTCCTTTTTCTTTCCCTTCCTTCCTTCCTTCCTTCTTTTTATCAAATGAGGCAGAAGATGGATGGACAGACCAGTGGAAGAAATTAAGGGAGGAAAATTAAGGATTACCATTATTTTTACTGTGAAACTTATTTCTGAAAATTACATTGTAAAGTGGATGTGGGAGGCAGTGTAATATAGTAGGCAAAAAAAAAAAAAAAAACAACAACACCATAAGTTTGAGGGATCGACCAGGTTTTGGTTCATCTGGTAGCTGTGTCATTGCCCACCTGTATGCTTGTAGTTCAGCTGTTTAGCATGCCAGAACTTCAATTTCCTCCTCTGAAATGAGGGGATAGTGATATCTGCTTTATAGGGATGATGATAAAAGAAGAACTTGGTATACAGAAGTACTCAAGAATTATGAAGTTCCTTTATTTCTTCCCAAAGATATGCTGTTGCTTTCTCCTTCAAATATGTTTGATGTGCTAGCCAGATAATGTAGAATAAAGTGGAAATAATTTAAAATGTTTATTAGAGATGTTGAGGGACACCTGGGTGGCTCATTTGGTTAAGTGTCTGGCTCTTAGTTTCCACTAGGTCACCAACTCAGGGTTGTGGGATCGAGTCCTGCATCAGGCTCCGTGCTCAGCATGACGTCTGCTTGTTCCTCTCCCTCTCTCTCTTCTCCTCCCTCATTCATGCACACTGGCTCTCTCTCTCTCTCTCAAATAAATAAATAAAATTTTCATTAAAAAATGTTGAATAAGCAGACCAAAAAATATAAATTCAAAAAGTTGTGTGTTGCTTGCATCCTAAAGACTGAAGTTGTGAATGTGATAGAGGACCCCAAGTTCTGCTAATTATTACTGACTTATGCAGACCGTATCTTTTTTTTTTTTTTTTTATGCAGACCGCATCTTAAAGCCATTTCTTTTTACCTTAGAGATTATTCTCCAGGGTTAATTCAGGCGGCTTTTTTCTTCTCCTTAGCATAAATAAAGCAAACTTTATTTTGTTTAAACTAGATTAGATTCTAAAGCTGCACTATTCCATACAGTCGGTAGCCACTAGCCACATCTGGCTATTCACGTTTAAATTCATTAGAGTCTAAATAAAAATTCAGTGTCTTAGTCTCACTAGCTAAGACTAAGACAGTGTTGCTAGTGAGACACTAGTCTCATTATTGTCAGTGCTCAGTAGCCCTCAGTGGCTAGTACTGTATTGGACATGCAGATACAGAACATTTCTGTTGTCACAGAAAGTTCTGTTGGACAGCACTTCTTTTTTTTTTTTTTCTTTAAGATTTTATTTATTTATTTGACAGAGAGAGAGTACAAGTAGGCAGAGTGGCAGGCAGAGGGAGAGGGAGAAGCAGGCTCCCCACTAAGCAGGGAGCCCGATGTGGGGCTCGATCCCAGGACCCTGGGATCATGACCTGAGCCGAAGGCAGAGGCTTTAACCCACTGAGCCACCCAGGCACCCAAGGACAGCATATCTTTAAAGAATTGTTTATTTGGAGGATTTGTATTGTCTCCTATGGGCACAAAAATCATATTGGCCTTTATGCAGCTTGAAAAATGATGATTTTACTCTGGATGATGGTGATATGAGGCCTCTGAACAAACCCTGATCTCTGGCATCTTAATCAACCCCAAACTGAATTTAGCAGGGTATCAGCCACCCAAAATGATTTCCCAAATAAGCGATAGAATGTTTTTTCAATCAGACCTTCAGTATTTTCCCCACATTTCTATGTCTATCTCAAGATGTCTAGAAGAAATATTGCTAGTTTTTTATGTGGCACACCTGACTACTTTATCAGCCTGCTAAAATCAGACGCTCATAATAACTTTTACTGTGTTAGAAATAAGTCAGTGACTTCAGCTGTCCTTCATTTACTTTGTAACTGAGTACTCTTCACGTTAGTTTTTAGAAATATCTATCAACTCTCCATTTGCAGATTCTTGGTTTACCTCTCCTTCTGTGTGCCTACAACATAGCAAATTACCTAAAACATGCGGTAGGTCTAAGAACATGTTTGAACGAGTTAGCCAAAAGTGACTTTCACATTTGACTTTATAAAGATTCCCAGATTAGGGAAGGTAAGCCCTCAGGAAATTTCATATAGAAAAATTTCAAGTATCAGTTTTTGTGCTCCGTTAATCAGCTGGCTTTTTTATTCTAATCCTGGCATACCTTGGAGATATTATGGGTTTGGTTCCAGACCACCACAATAAAGTGAATACTACCATAAAGGAAATCAAATTAATTCTTTGGTTTCCTGATGCATATAAAGTTTATGTTTATCACTATACTGTAGTGTGTTAAATGTTCAATAGCTTTATATCTAAAAGACAATATACATATGTTAATTAAGAGATGCGTTATTGCTAAAAAATGCTAAGCTTTCGGTGACTTGTAATCCTTTTACTGGTGGAGGGTCTTGCCTCAATGATGCTGGCTGCTGACAAATCAGGGTCTGAAGACTAGGGCCTTCAGAAATTCAGAAATTGCTGTGGCAATTTCTTAAAATAAGTCAACAGTGCTATTTGCTGTATCAGTTGACTCTTCTTTTCACCAACAACTTCTCTGTAGCTTGTGATGCTGTTTGATAGCATTTTAAGCACAGTAGAACTTCCAGAATTGGAGCCAATCTTCTCAAACCCTGCCTCTGCTTTATCAGCTGTGTCAGAGTCTAAATCCTTTGTCATCATGTCAACAATCTGCACAGCATCTTCACGAGGAGCAGTTTCCATCTCAAGAAACCATGTTCTTGGCTCACCTATAAGAAGCAATTTCTGATCTGTTAAAGTTCTATCATGAGGTTGCATCAGTTCAGTCCCGTCTTCAGGCTGCACTTTTTTTTTTTTTTTAAGATTTATTTATTTACTTGAGAGAGAATGAGAACAGGCTTGAGTGTGGGGAGGGGCAGAAGGAGAGAATCTCAAGCAGACTCCTCACTGAGCATAGAGCCCCATGCGGGACTGGATCCATGACCCTGAGATCACGACCTGAGCTGAAACCAAGAATTGGACACTTAACCTACTTGAGCCAACCAGATGACCCTTCAGGCTCCACTTCTAATTCTAGTTCCCTTGCTGTTTCCACCACATCGGCAGTTATTTCCTCCACACAAGTCTTAAAACCCCCAAAGTCCTCCATGTGGACTGGAATCCACTTCTTCCAAACTCCCATTAATGTTAGTATTTGACCTCTTCCTGTGAATCAGGAATGTTCTTATTGGCATCTAGAAAAGTGAATCCTTTCCAGAAGGTTTTCAATTTACTTTGTGTAGATCCTTGGGGGAATCACTATCTATGACAGCTATAGCCTTGCAAAATATATTTCTTAAATAACAAAACTGGAAAGTCAAAATGACTCTTTGGTCCATGGCTTACAGAATGGCTGTTGTGTTAGCATGCAGGAAAACAACATTCATCTCGTACACCTCCATCAGAACTCTTGGGTGACCAGGTACAGTAATATTTTGAAAGGAATTTATTTTTTCCTGAGCAGTAGATCAAAACAGCTGGCTTAAAATATTCAGTAACATGTTATAAACAGATACGCTGTCATCCAGGCTTTGCTGTTCCATTTAGGGAACACAGGCAGAGGTGATTTAGCTTAATTCTGAAGGGCTTTAGGGTTTTTGGAATGGTGAATGAGCACTGGCTTCAAATTATAGTCACCAGCTGCATTAGCCCCTAACAAGAGGGTCTGCCTGTCATTGGACGCTTTGAAGCCAGGCATTGACTTCTCCTCTCTAGCTATGAATGTCGGAGATGGCATTTTGTTTTACTATAAGACTGTTTCCTCTACATTGAAAATCTGGTTGTTTACCAGAAGCTAGATCTTCTGGATAACATACTGCAACTTCTACATCAACACTTGCTTCTTCGCCTTACACTTTTATGTTATGGAGATGGCTTCTTTTCTTAAACCTCATGAACCTGCCTCTGCTAGCTTCCAACTTTTCTTCTGCAGCTTCCTCACCTCTTAGCCTTCATAGAATTGAAAAGAGTTAAGGCTTTGCTCTGGATTAGTCCTTGGTTGAAGGCAAGGTTGTGGCTGGTTTGGTCTTTTTTCAGACCACTGAAGCTTTCTTCATATCAGAAATAAGATGATTCCACTTTCCACATTGGTGTGTTCACTGGAGTGGCACTTTTAATTTACTTCAAGAACGTTTCCTTCACATTCACATCTTGGCTAACCTGGTGTAAGAGGCCTAGCTTTCACCCTACCTCGGTTTTCAATATACCTCCTCAGTAAGCTTAATTATTTCTAGCTTTTGATTTTTTTAAAGGATTTAGTATTTTTTTATTTTAAAGAGAGAGAATGACGGGGGAGGGGCAGAGGGAGAGGAGAGGAAATCCTTAAGCAGACTCTCAACTGAACATGAAGCCCAATACAGGATTCAATCCCAGGACCCTGAGATCATGACCTGAGCCAAAATCAAGAGTCAGATGCTTAACTGACTAAGCCACCCAGGCACCCCTCTAGCTTTTGATTTACAATGAGAGCTGTGCAACTCTTCCTTTCACTTAGAGACCAGCTTAAGGTTATTAATTGGCCTAATTTCAATAGTGCTAGGTCTCAGGGAATAGGGGACCCAGGGAGAGGGAGAAAGAAAAGGGAATAGCTGGCCGGTGGGGCAGTCAGAACATATTTATCGATTAAGTTTGCTATCTTATATGGGTGTGGCTTGTGGTGCCCCCCAAAATTACAGCAGTAACATCACTGCTGAGATCACTATCACAGATCACCATACAAATGTAATAATAATGAAAAAGTTTGAAAAATTGCAAGAATAACTAAAACATGACACAGAGACACAAAGGGAGCAAATGCTGTTAGAAAAATGGCATCAATAGACTTGCTAGATGCAGTGTTGCCACAAACCTTCAGTTTATTTTTTTAAAAAATGAGAACACAGTATCTGCAAAATATAATTAATTGAGGTATGGCTGTATGGGGCTTAATCCAGAGGTTTCCTAAGCAAAGAGTTATATAAGCCATCCTTCTACATAGCCCCACAAGATCACTTTTTTCTTTTAAGATTTACTTATTTATTTTAGAGAGAGGAAGAGAGAGAGCACAAGCGCAGGGAAGGGCAGAAGAAGGAGAGAGAAACTTTAGCAGATTCCTCACTCAGCTCAGAGCCTGTCACGGGCCTTGATCTCTTGATCCTGAGATCAGGACCCCCAAGATTACATTTTTTGTTTTTTAAGTAATCTCCACATCCAACATGGGGCTGGAACTTACCACCTCAATACCAAGAGTTGCACACTCTGCTGACTGAGCCAGCCAGCCAGGCACCGCTCCACATTTCTTATCTTACTTATCTAGGGCATCTCCTTAAGGCTGAACCCTTAAAACACTGAAAGAAAGCATCTGAAAATCCTCTGTCTCCAGAACTTCCTTTGGCAGTGTATTGATCATCAGTGTAAAATGTTAAGGGGTGAGGGGCACCTGGCTGAGTCATTCAGTAGAGTATGCGATTCTTGATCTCGGGATTGTGAATTTGAACCCCATGTTGGGTGTGGAAGTTACTTAGAATAAAACCTTTAAAAAAAAATGCTAAGCAGTGAGTGTACTTAAAAGAGTGTCATTACTTTGCTGGCCTTAATGTTGTTAAGTATAGAATAATGACATCATAAACAGAAGCTTTAAAAAAAATCATTCTGAAGCATATATTGCCGTTAGTTCATTTACTCAATAAATAACTATTGAGGAACTTCTATGGGCCAGATGTTATTCTACACAATCCAAAGTTAATGATTTGAACCAAAGATTAAAGAATTGCACATTTTTAATTATCTGAATCTTTAAAACAAAAACAAAAACCAAAACCTGAGATTGACCGCTTTGAACATTTGAGCATTTGTTGTACTTTCTAAAAATATAATTACTACTATTTGAAAAGGAATCATATACTGTGTCCCTACCTTTTAACTTAGCTACATTTCATTTAAAAATAGTTTCCCATATACTAGAATTAGTTGGGGGAGTACAATATTCGAATTATATAGATAACTCACCCCCAAATAAATAATCTCTGTTCTTGGAGAGGTTTTCAAATTACATTCTATAAAAATTGAGTCTGTCAGCTGCTACACCACTGACATTCTTTAAAGTGGTCAGTGTATCTCTTTATTTGAGGGTATGCCCAAAGTGATCTTTGGAGGTCAGCTTCATTTTATCATTTGGCATGAAGTTGATGTCCCCTGGGGTTTGCCAGTTGGTGCTTCCAATTGACTGTGGTGGACCCTTCTTCCTAAGCTGCTGAGTCCTGCTGCAATGAGATGATACAGTGAGTGCTAGGTTTAGCCAGTGATGGCCCAGTCACTTGACAAGGCGGGTGCACGGTGGTATGTGACATCTATATTTATAAACCACCGTGCATATTTCCCAGTTTAGAGATGAATGTCTCTTCCTTTGTTCTCTCTTGTCCTGTTCTCATCTACATTACTTATCATGAGCCCTGGAAAAAAAAATTAGGGGTGAAATTACAATTTAAGGAAAAAAATATGTCCCATTTATTTGGGCTTTAATACGTTCATTCAGTAAACATTTGTCGAACACCAACTATCTCCTGGCACTGGAAAAAACAGTGCTATCTTCAAGGACTCTTGGCCTTTGGGAAAATCAGACATGGGCTGGACTTTTAGGAGCCCGTGTGCTAATTGCTATGATGCAGATATTTCAAGGTTTAATGAAAGCCTCTGCCCCAAAGTGTGTGGGAGAGGGTCAGTTAAATTTTGAGCAGAGTTTGAAAGAAGGGTGGTGGTTTGTCAGATTGGCAAGCAAGATTGGCAAGAACATCCCAGGTAGAGGGAAGAGTATGTATAAAGCCTAAAGCTAGGGAGATGAGGCTAGATCATAAATGGTATATAAACGTCATAGTGATATATGTAAAAGATACACCTATAGGAAATAGAGAGCTACTGAAGATTTTTGAATAAAAAGACATATCAGGATTTTTAAAAGATAGTTCTGGGAACAATTGAAAGCAGAGAGACCAACTAGGAGCCCATGACATTCCTGTCTTATGGGAATGAAGAGTTAATTATGCTCATTCGCATACTGCTCCTGTCCAAATGTGTCATCATTAAGTGCCCTTAATCCCTAGCACCCCAAGATTATAATGATTGTCAGGTCTTAAACAAACATTTGCTATGGTTTGTCCCTAGCGTGTCTTCAAAGGTAGTGCCTTTTAGCAGATCTCTGTAACAAGAGAGTTATTATTTTGAGTTTTTCAGTATGTGATTATCTTTAAAATGTTGATCTTGGGGTGCCTACATGGCTCAGTCAATTAAGCATCCAACACTTGATTTCAATTCAGGTCATGATCTCAGGGTCCTGGGATCAAGCCCTGTGTCCAGCTCTGCATTCAGCAGGGAGTCTGCTGGAGACTCTCTCTCCCTCTCCCTCTGCCCCTCCTGCTTGTGCTAGCTCTCTCTACCACCACCACCCCCACTGAAATAAATAAATAAATAAAATGCAGATATTTAGAAATAATATTTTTCTTATGTCCTTTCTACTTACCAAAGCAGTCTTGTAAGTCTTAATAGGCCTATATCAATCATTTTCCTTCTGAGGAGTTTTAAACCACCTTTGGCTTCTTCAAAGTGTCATTAAATTAGTCCTTTTTAATCCATCTTTCATCATTTGCTTTTAGAACATGACACGGCTTTTCTGTTAGTCTGAGGACATTTTTAGGTGGGGAGAGAGTAAAGAGATAGAGTAAGGAAGCTCAAAAAGAGGGAAAAGTAAGATTTGAATGTGGTTTAGACATATTTGTCCAAAAGAACTTTTTTAGTCTATAGCAAGGCAAGATTTAGAACACAATCTTATTTTTTTTTTTTCTGTTTAGAGAGCTGGTATGCCACAAAAATGTAGAGTATGTGATGTTATATCAGGACTGCTGAAAGCTGAGCTTAGTGTCTGGTCCCAGAGGCTTGAGAGGAATGTACAGGATTCAAAGTTTAAAATAAAAACAGCCAAGATACCAAGCTTTTAAAACACTGACCCTGATGATTGGAATTCAGTTAGGAGAACTTGTCTTTCTTGAGGAAAGAAATAAAAACACAAAACACTTTTAAACGTGGGAGAATGGCATGACCTATTTGCATGGGCTGTGCAGTGCTCATGGTTTCATCTTAACACGCCAATGTTTCTGATTCCCGTGTGGAAATCTCCATAGCTCCCAGGAGATCATATCCCGCCATTTGGGAAAAGAAGCCACTATTCTCTGTCTTTCCTTGCTGACTTGGCTGTCCATTTTCATTTTGGAATGATGAGCAACTCTTCTGACTCTCTGTCCTTCTGGCAGCCACTTACTGCACAATGGCTGCGTGTCTCACACGGTGCCAGGTACTGAGGAAGTGTAAAAAAAAATACATATGCATGTTATAAAAGGCTGAAAATGCTGTAATAGAACAAAAGCGCTAAGAGAGCACAGAGGAAGAAGAGATGGTTCCCAGTTTGGTTATGGGGAGTAGGGAGGCTTCTGTGGAGAAGGGCCAACTGAGCTGGGCTTATGACACAACACCTTCACTAGAGCAAAGAGGTAGAAATAAAAATATGGAGCATATGAAAAGAACAGGAAGCTAAGTGTTTGTGTGGGGATGTTGATGAGAAATGGTGGTAGATAAGACGGAGAGCCTTGACCAGCTTGCTGAGGAGTTTGGACTTTATTCTATAAGTGGAAGAAAGTGGCGTGATCAGCCCTCTTCTACCTCTGATAGGCACTAAGCAGCTGCGGACAGTGATAGACTTTGTCTCACTTGCCAGTTCTGAGGTAATTTTTTTGAACAAGCACTTTGGGAATCTGTTCCTTTTCCATGTCCATGATTATTTTTGTTTGCTCTAATTTGGAAGAGTGGGTGGACAGTGACATCCATAAAGCTTCTTCTAGGGACCACATTGGAAAGGCCAAGAATAAGCCTGTGTTTCTAGCTTTTTCATTTATACATTAACAGCTTCCTTCCTTTTTTCCTTCTCTCCTTCCATTCCCTTCAGCAAAACTCTTTGCTTGATCCTGAGTATACAAATGAGCCACAGTCGTAGGGAATCTCGACAGGGACACAGATCAAGGGTTGTCAGTAGTTGGAGAGAAATGTGGAGAGAAATGTTCACAACATACATATATGAGGTCCCGAGGAAAAAGAGGTCAGTCTTGGGGAAACCATTCCTGGAAGAGGGTTAGCCTGAGCAGAGAGAGAGAGAACGTGAAAAAGCAAAGAGTGCTAAAGACACTGCTGACAGGTTGGAAGCCCTGACTTCAGAGGCAAGATGAAATGCTATAAGAATAATGGGTACAGCCAGGGCGGGGTCATGAAAGGCTTGCTTTCCGTGCTCCAGCCAAGAAAATTCTATCCTCGGGATCAAGTCCAAATTCTCAAGGACATATTGTTTAAGTGGAGGACTGCCTTGATCAGTTCTGGTGTTTAAAAAAGAAGAAAAAATCTCTGTAATGACCATGTGGTGTGGGAGGCAAAGCTGGAGACAGTGATAACAGGCGACTGTCACAGTAGTAAAGCAAGGATGATAAGGTGCTGGCACAGCTCACTGCTTCTAACCTTCTCCATCACACTTCGTCTCTGAAAGGTCTGGATCAGCAAGTAGAAAATAAAGGTTTGTTATAAAGCCTATTTCTGTCATGTTGTAAATAAACTATGGTTCTGACTTCTCACATTAGCTGAGGCAAAACAGGGCTGGGGCAGCTTCGGGAAGGAAGCCTCGTCATCACAAGAAGAGTGCGAGTAATACCGAGCCCCTCCATCCTTGGTGATGGGAAGGACACAGAGGAATGGAAAGATGTGACTAGAAACTGAGTTTACAGTTGTTTCTAAGAATTAATTGTTGATTTTCTTTGTTGAGATATAATTTACATACCGTAAGATTCAGAGGGTACAATTCCATGAGCTTTAGTATATTCACAGAATTTTACAATCATCACCAGTATCTAATTCCAGAACATGTTTATCACCCTAAACAGCAGTCACTCTCCATCTCCATTCTCCCCATCCTCCAGCAACCACTAATCTACTTTCTCTTTCTAGGGATTTACATATTTCTGGATACTTCATGTAAGTGGGGTCATACGATATGTGACCTTTGTGACTGGCTTCTCTCAGAATAATATTTTCAAGGTTCATACAGGAGGTAGCATGTATCAGTACTTCATTTCCTTTTATGGCTGAATAATATTCTTTTTTTTTTTTTTATAACATTTTCTTTTCTTTTTTTTTTTTTTAAAGACTTTATTTATTTATTTGACAGAGAGAGATCACAAGTAGACGGAGAGGCAGGCAGAGAGAGAGAGAGAGGGAAGCAGGCTTCTTGCTGAGCAGAGAGCCCGATGTGGGACTCGATCCCAGGACCCTGAGATCATGACCTGAGCCGAAGGCAGCGGCTTAACCCACTGAGCCACCCAGGCGCCCTGAATAATATTCATTTATCCATTTATCAGCTGATGGACATATGGATTGTTTCTCTTTTTTAGCTGTTAGGAATGTTGCTGAGAACATTTGTGTACAAGTGGACATATGTTTTCATTTCTCTTGGATATGTATGCAGGACTGGTAATGCTGGATCATGTAGTAAACTTTATGTTTGACTTTTTGAGTAACTGCCAAACTGTTTTCCAAGGTGACTGTACCATTTTAGATTCCTAATAGCAATGTGTGAGGGTTTGAATTTCTCCATATCCTCACCAACACTTGTCCATCTTTTCGACGATAGCTAGCTTAGTGGAGGTGAAGTGGTGTCTCGTGGTTTGGGTTTGCATTTACCTAATGGGTAGTGATGTTGAGCGTCTTTCCATGTGCTTATTGGCCATTGGTATATCTTCTTTGGAGAAATGTCTATGCAAATCCTTTGCCCACTTACAATGGATTATTTATCTTTTTATTGTAAGTTACTTATAAATTCTGGATATAAGTCTCTTATCAAATATAAGACTTGCACATATTTTCTCCCATTCTGTGGGTTGTCTTTTCACTTTCTTAAAGTTGTACTTTGAAGCACAAAGTTTTTAATTTTTATGAATTTCAATTTATTTTTTATTTTTTTGCTTGTGCTTTTTGGTATCATTATCTACAAAATCATTGCCTAATCCAAGGTTGAAAATACTGATTCCTATGTTTTCTTCTAAGAGTTTTATGGTTTTAGTTCTTATGTTGAGATCTTTGCTATATTTTAGTTACTTCTTGTATAAAGTATAAGGTAGGAGTTCAGTTTCATTCTTTTGTATATGGATTATCTGGTTGTCCCAGCACCATTTGTTGGAAAAACTACTACTTCCCTGTTGAATTTTCTTGGCACCCTTGTTGGAAGTTGATTGACCATAAATATACAGGTTTATTTTTATAACTCAATTCTAGTCCATTCATCTATATTTCTATTCTTAGTACACACAATCTTTTATTTTTAATTGAAGTATGATTGATGTACAACTATTAGTTTTAGGTATACAACATAGCGATTCAACATTTATAGACATTACAAAATGCTTACCAAGATAAGTGTAGTTACCATCTGTCATCATAAAGTTATTACAGTATTATTGACTATATTCCTATGCTGTACTTTTCATCTCTGTGACTTTATTTTATAACAAAGTTTGTACTTCTTAATCCCTTTCACCCATCCCCCCAACACACAATACATACAATCTTGATTCCTATAGTTTTGAAGTAAGTTTCGAAATTGGGAAATGTGCGTTCTCCCACTTTGTTCTTCTTTTTCAAGATATTTTTTGGTTACTTTAGATTCATTGTATTTCCATATGAATTTTAGGGTTCTTTTGTCAATTCCTGCAAGAAAGCCAGCTGGGATTTTGATAGGGATTACATTAAATCTTCAGAACAATTTTGGAATTGTTTCCGTCTTAGCATATTAAGTCTCTAATCTGTGAACATAAGATGTCTTTACATTTATTTAGGTCTTTAATTTCTTTCAACATTGTTGGATAGTTTCCAGTGTATAAGTCTTGCCCTTTTTTTGTTAAATTTATTCCTAAATACTATATTGTTTTTGATGATATTGTAAATGGAATTGTTTTTTAATAATAATTTTTTGATTTTTCATTGCTAGTGTGTAGAAATACAGTTGTTTTATATAGAGCTTAGATCTTGCAACCTTGCTGAACCGGTATATTTGCTGTAATAAATTTTTGTGGATTCCTCAGGCTTTCCCATATACAAGATTATGTTATCTTTGGTTAGAGATGGTTTTACTTCTTTTCCAATCTGGATGTTTCTGTTTTTGTTTTTGTTTTTGTTTTCTTTTCTAATTGCCTTGTCCAGATCCTCCAGTGAAATATAAAATAGAAGTACAGGAATGGAAATCCTTTCCTTATTCTTGATCTTACTGGGGAAATAATGGGGTTTTTTACCAATAAAGATGATGTTCACTTTGGGGCTTTCATAGGTGCCCTTTATCAAGTTGAGGATGTTCTCTCCTTTCCCCAGTGTGTTCAGTATTTTATCTTGAAAAGGTGTTGAATTTTCTCAAATGCTTTTTCTCCATCTGTTAAAATGATCATGTAAGGTTTTGTCCCCTTTTATTCTGTTCGCATGGTGTGTTCCATTGACTGATTTTCAGATGTTAAAGCCAACCATTCATTCCTGGGACAAATCCAACTTTGTCATGGTGTATAATCCTTTTTATATGTTGCTAGATTCCATTTGCTAGTATTTTTAAAAGATATTTGTGTCTGTATTCATAAGGGATATTGGTCTCTAGTTTTCTTGTGATGCCTTTGTCTGATTTTGGCACGTAGGTAATAATGGTTTCATAGATTTCAAACTGGGAAGGGTTCCCTCACCTTCTATTTTTGGAAGAGTTTGTGCAGGGTTGATATTAGTTCTTCTTTATACATTGGTAGAGTTCATCAATACACCAGGTGCCTTAGACCTTTCTTTGTGGGAATATTTTAAATTACTAATTCGGTATCTTTTCTTGTTATAGGTACCTCTATAATTTTACAATTTATTCTCTTCCAGCTCTAATTTATACTTTTAGTCATTCAAGAAACATTTACTAATTTTCTAAAGATCTATTTATTTATTTGAGAGAGAGAGAGTATATGCACCAGTGGGGGAAGGGGCAGGGGGAGAGAGAGAGTATCTCAAGCAGACTCCCTGTGAGCATGGAGCCTGAGGCAAGGCTCAATCCCAGGACCCCTAGATCATGACCTGAGCCGAAATCAAGAGTTGGATGCTTAACTGACTGAGCCACCCGGGCACCCTAAGAAACACTGATTGAGCATCTTTTATATCCAGGCCCTGTCTTGACATAGAGGACACAATGATGTATCAAGCAAAGTCCTGGCCCTCTTAGCATTCTCATATTCTTTGTCTCTCTAATTCTTATGCTACACACACACACACACACACACACACACACACACACATTTTTTGTTGTTGTTGTTTATATGTATTATAGCTCTCTTCCTTGTAAAAAGTATTTATTTACCAAATGCCATTGGTGGAGAAAGGTGGTCCTTAGGTTTGCTATGTGTATTGTCATAGTTCTCTCCTCATTTCTAGGTGTTCTTGGAGAGAGTGGCATGAATAGGAAATGGAATATGTTGTTAGTGCAATCATAGTTTATATTGGTGCCCATCCTAGGCATTGCTACATGATTTTAATAAACCACCATCTTTATTTATTATCAGCCTCAGAACCATCTGGTGCCTTCTATTCTACCTGACCATCAGTCGGCCCATGCATTAGTTTCCTAGGGCTACTGTAATGAAGTACCATAACCTGGGTGCCTTAAAACAAGAGGAATTTATTCCCTCAGCAGTTTTGGAGGTAGGAGTCTGAAATCAAGGTGTTAATAAGGCCATGCTTTCTCTGAGGCTCTGGATTGAATCCTTCCTCACCTCTCGCTAGCATCTGGGGGTGGCCCTCAATTCCTGACATCCTTGGCTTGCAGCTGCATTATTGCATTCTCTGCCTCTTCACCACATGGTGTTTTCCCTTTTGTCTCTTTTTATATGACGTTTCCTCTTTTTATAAGAACACCAGTCATATTAGATTAAGGTACACCCTAATGACCTCATCTTAACTTGATTACCTCTGCAAAGACTATTTCTAAATAAGGTTATACTCACAGGCACCAGGGGTTGTGACTTCAACGTTTTGGAAGAGAGGACATAATTCATCCCATAACAGAGCATTATACTCTTTCTCAGTAGGCCTCATTTTAATAACTTTACTAATTATAATAACTTTTATAAAAGTTCCATGGCATATTTCTCTGCCTTTAAAAAACTAATGTCTCTCCCCATTATACAATAAGCCGAAAAGATGTCATTTTTCACAGGTGTATTTGTTTATACATTACCACATGTGTAGCTACCTTCTGTCACCATACATCACTGGTTTTTTTTGTTTGTTTGTTTTGTTTTTTTTAAACATTTTATTTATTTGAGAGAGAGAGAGAGACAGTGAGAGAGAGCATGAGCGAGGAGAAGGTCAGAGGGAGAAGCAGACTCCCCGTGGAGCTGGGAGCCCGATGCGGGACTCGATCCCAGGACTCCAGGATCATGACCTGAGCTGAAGGCAGTCGCTTAACCAACTGAGCCACCCAGGCACCCCCATACATCACTGTTTTAAGAGCTTTGGTTATATTCTTTTTGCCATGCCTTTGTTCCTCGACTTATTCCCACTTATCTCCCATTCCCCTTCACCCACTTTGCCGAGACCCCTACCTCTCTCCCCACTGGCATCCATTCATTTGTTCTCTATATGTATAGGTCTCATTCTGCCTTTTGTTTGCTTATTCATTTGGGTTTTTTGTTTGTTCGGGGAGGATTAGATTCCACTAATGAATGAAATTATATGTAATTTGTCTTTTTCAGTCTTATTTCACTTAGCCTAATACCTTTGTGTCCATTCCTGCTATCTCAAATGGCAAAACCTTATCCTTTTTTATGTTTAGTTTTCTTTGGTTAAATACCCAAGTGGAATTATTAGATCATATGGTATTTCTATTTTTAATTTTTTTGAGGAATCTCCATTCTGGTTCCCACAGTGGCTATACCAATTTACATTCCCACCAACAGTGCATGAGGGTTCCGTTTTGCCTACATCCTCAGGAACACTTTGTCATTTCTTGTCTTTTTTGTTTTATCCATTCTAACAGGTGTAAGGTAATACCTCATTGGGGTTTTGATTTGCATTGCCTTGATGATTAGTGATGTTGAGCATCTTTTCACGTCTCTGTTGGCCATCTGTATGTTTTCTTTATCTATTCAGGTACTCTGCTCATTTTTTAGTTAAATTGTTTGTTTTTTTTTGTTGTTGTTGAGTTGGATAAGTTCTTTATATATTTTGGATATTAATCCCTTAGAAGATATATCGTTTGCAAATATCTTCTCCCATTTGGTAGGTGGCCTTTTTGTTCAGTTGATGGTTTCCTGTGCTGTGCAAAAGATTTTTTTTTTTTTTTTAATTTTGATGTAGTCCCAGTATATTGTTTTTGCTTTTGTTGCCTTAGGAGATGTATCTAGAAAAAAATTACTATAGCTGATGTCAAAGAAATTACTGTCTGTTTTCTCTTCTAGGATTTCTGTGGTTTCAGGTCTCACATCTAGGTCTTTAATTCATTTTGAGTTTATTTTTATGTATGGTGTTAAAAGGTGGTTCAGTTTCATTCTTTTACAGACAGCTGTCCAGTTTTCCCAGCACCATTTACTGAAGAGACTATCTTTTTCCCATTGTATATTTTTGCCTCTTATGTCATAGATTAATCAATCATATAATTGTGGGTTTGATTCTGGGTTCTCTATTCTGTTCTGCTGATCTGTGTGTCTCTTTTTGTGTCAATACTATACTGTTTTGATTACCACAGCTTTTCAGTATAATTTGAAACCTGAAATTGTGGTACCTCCAACTTTGTTTTTCTTTCTCAAGATTTCTTTAGCTATTTGGTGTTTTCTGTGGTTCCATAAAAATTTTGGTATTATTTATTCTAGTTCTGTGAAAAATAGTGTTGATATTTTAATAGGGATTGTATTGAATCTGTAGATCCTTTTGGGTAATATAGACATTTTAACAATATCAATTCTTTCAGTCCATGAGCGTGGAATATCTTTCCATTTTCTTTCATCAGTGTCTATAGTTTTCAGAATACAAGTCTTTCACCTTTTTGGTTAACTTTATTCCTAAGTTTTTTGTTCAATTATAAATGGGACTATTAATTTCCTTTTCTGCTAACTTATTACTAGTATACAGAAGCACTACCAGATTCTGGGTATTAATTTTGTATCATGCAACTTTCATGAATTCATTTATTACTTGTTGTATTTTAGTGAAGTCTTTAAGGTTTTCTATGTATAGTATCATGTTGTCTGCAAATGGTGACAGTTTAACTTTTTACTAATATGGATGACTCATTTCTTTTTCTTGTCTGATTACTGTGGCTAGGATTTCCATTACTATGTTGAGTAAAGGTGGTGAGAGTGGACATCCTTATCTTGTCCCTGATCTTAGAGGAAAGGCTCTTAGTTTTTCACCACTGTGAATGTTGTTACCTACAGCTTTTTTATATATGGCCTTTATTATGTTGAAGTATGTTTCCTCTAACCCAACTTTGACAAGTGTTTTTATCATGAATGAATGTTGAGTTTTGGTAGATGCTTTTTCTGCATCTATTAACATAAAGCATATGATTTTTATCCTTTGTTTTGTTGATGTGGTATTTGTGATTGATTTGTGAATAGTGAACCATCCTTGTATCCCCAGAATAAGTCTCACTTGATCATGGTGAATAATCTTTTATTGTTCAATTCAGTTTGCTAATATTTTGTTGGGGATTTTTGCATCTATGTTTATCAGGGATATTGGCCTGTAGTTCTCTTTTTTTTTCGTGGTGTCCTTGTCTGCTGTTGGTATCAGGGTGATACTGGCCTCGTGTTTATTTGTATTATCATGTATTTGGAAGCCTTTCTGCTTTTTCTATTTTTTAGACTAGTTTGAGAAGAATAGGTATTATCGCTTCTTTAAATGTTTGATAGAATTCACCTGTGAACCCATCTAATCCTGGACTTTGTTTGTTGGGATTTTTTTTTTTATTACCTATTCAATTTCATTTTTTGTAGTTGATCTGTTCAGATTTTTATTTCTTCCTGATTCAGTTTTCAAAAATCATATGTTTCTAGGAATTTATTCATTTCTTCTAGGTTGCTTAATTTGTTGGCATATAACTTTTTGTAGTATTCTCTTATATTCCTTTGTATTTCTGTCGTGACAGTGTTACTTCTCTTTTGTTTCTGATTTTATTTGGGTTCTTTTTTTTTTTTTTCCATAATGAGTCTAGCTGAGGGTTTATCAGTTTTCTTTATCTTTTCAAAGAATCACCTCTTGGTTTCATGTTTTTTTCCTTTGTTTTTTAGTCTCTATGCCATTTATTTCTGCTCTGATCTTTATTATTTCCTTCCTTCTACCCCTTGGGTTTTGTTTGTTCTTCTTTTTCTAGTCCCTTTAGGTGTCAGGCTAGGTTTTTTTTTTTTTTTTTAATTCAAGCTATTTCTTGTTTCTTGAGGTAGACATTTATTCTCTATATTTCCCTCTTAGAACTGCTTTTGCTGCATCCCAAGGATTTTGGATTGTTGTGTTTTCATTTTCACACATCTGCATTTTATTTTCTTATAAGTGCAAGTGCTAGAAAGGAAGCAGAGTAATTGGTCCTATAACTAGGTCTTGTAAGAGATGTTCAAAAGTAGTATTGCTCAAATCACAGTTTATATACCCCCAAAAATAAAACAGAATGGTAAGAGTTTGTGAAGAATGTTTGGAACAGCAGTTGACTGTTCATATATATTTTTCTCCTTATCCCAATCGCAAGAATTTATACATAAACCAGTTTAAGACCAATGCTAGAATCCATCTCTGTGGTGAAATAAAATAACATGGTTTATGAAATCATATTCATATGTGTTGGATTGAAAATGACAGGTGCTAAATACAATACAGTGCAACTTTGGAACAAAGTTCAAAAAGCAGAATGGTATCTTCTGAGCATCAGTCTAGTGGTCCCATTGCTAGTTTCAATTGTTTCTTAAAATGCTTCCAAGTATTTTTCTTAATCCACAAATGCTTTCATCTCTACTCTGCCACAATGAAATTATTTGAGTATCTGTCACTCTTTCATATTCAGCACCCTTGGAGGCAGGAGTAGAGAATCTCAATTCTGTTTTTTTTTTGTTTTGTTTTTGTTTTTAAACAAAGCCCATTACCCTCTTCTCTGGCATGGAAATGATGAGACATTGTTCACATTTTTTTTTTTGCTCCCACCAACAAAGTCTTTGGTTGATTTTCTTCAACCATTTTAAATTAAGGCATTGACTTCTTATACTCTCATGACCACATCACTTGTTTATCCTTGAGTTTCAATTATGTAACAAGAATAAAAACTTAACTATTGTTTTTCTTTCTTTCTTTTAAAACAATACAGGGCAATCTAGAGCAGCCATGATACCACCCAAGCATCCACGGCAGCCTAAGGGAACTTTGGATGATGGCATTGTCTTCAGTGAGAAAACAGACCAAGAAGCACCTAGCGCTTCCCAACCTACGCCACCCCCACTGCCAAAGAAAATGATCATAAGAGCCAATACAGAGCCAATCCCCAAAGACCTCCAAAAATCCATGGAAACAAGTCTTTGTGTAATGGCTAATCCCACCTATGACATTGACCCCAACTGGGATGCCAGTAGTGCTGGCTCTTCCATCAGTTACGAACTCAAGGGACTAGACATTGAGTCTTATGACTCCTTGGAAAGACCTTTGCACAAGGAGAGACCTGTCCCCTCAGCAGCAAACAGTATCTCCAGCTTAACCACTCTCAGTATTAAGGATAGATTTTCCAACAGCATGGAGTCCCTGTCTAGCCGGCGTGGTCCCTCTTGCAGACAGGGACGAAGCATGCAGAAGCCACAGAGACAAGCACTTTATCGAGGACTTGAGAATCGGGAAGAAGTTGTGGGTAAAATCCGAAGCCTTCATACAGATGCCTTGAAAAAACTGGCTATAAAATGTGAAGACCTCTTCATGGCTGGACAGAAAGACCAGCTCCGTTTTGGGGTGGACAGCTGGTCAGACTTCAGGCTAACCAGCGACAAGCCATGCTGTGAGGCAGGTGATGCAGTTTACTATACAGCTTCATATGCAAAAGATCCACTTAATAACTATGCAGTCAAGGTAAGAAAATATTATAAATCTGATTTTAATCTTACCCAGCACACTGTTATTGGGATGGGTCTGTTCTTCTTTCCTGCATTCCTCCATTCAGCAAAAAGTTACTGATCATCTATCTACTTTACACCAGATATTATAGTAAGCTGTGACTGTTTTCAGAGGCTACTTGTACAAATACATGCCTTCCACTCTGTTTCTGTCTTTATTCTCTAACAAATAAGAGACCCTTGTCTGCCCCTATTCTAGGACTCTTCTGCTTCTTGAAGAAACATTTTTATAGAGAAAAATAACCAGTATTTGTTGATGTGCCAGGGACATTATTGGCGTTACATAATTTGATCTTTATATCAATTTTATGAGATTAAGATCTTTTTACCTATTTGACAGATGAGGAAACTAAAGCTCAGACAGGTGAGCTGATTTGCTTAGGGTCACACACCTAGCAATTAGGAGAGATGGGATTTAAACACAGATCTCTCTGATTCCATAGCCTGCACCTTATCCATTTTGTCACATATTAATTTCTTAACTGTATATTACTCATTCTAGACAAATTACTTCTTCAAGAAAGCTAAAACTCTTAACATCAAGAATTCTTGTCCAATTACATTCACTGTAAATAATGCATAATTTTCATGAATGTAATAAATAAAGCATGGGCTTTGTTACATTTCCAATTTCTTTGGTCTCAAGGTATTTTTTATTTCTCTTGATTTCTTCTTCGACCCATTGGTTTTTCAGTAGCATGTAGTTTAATCTCCACAAATTTATGAATTTCCCAGTTTTCCTTGTATATTTAATTTCTAGTTTCATAGCACTGTGATCAGAAAAGATGCTTGATAAAATTTCAGTCCTCTTAAATTTATTAAGTCTTGTTTTGTGGCCTAACATATGATCTCTCTTAGAAAATGTCCCATGTGCACTTCAGAAGAATGTGTATTCCTTTGCTTTGAGTGGAATGTTCTGTATGTATCTGGTAAGCCCATCTGGTCTACTGTGTCATTTAAGACTGATGTTTCTTTGTTGATTTTTTTGTCTGGATGATTGATCCATTGATGTAAGTCTCCTACTATTATTGTATTGCTATCAATTTCATCCTTTAGGTCTGTTAGTGTTTGCTTTATATATTTAGATCTCCTATGTTGGGTGCATAAATATTAACAAATGTTATAGCATCTTGCTGGACTGATCCTTTTATCATTATGTACCTTCTTTGTCTCTTAATGCAGTCTTTGTTTTAAAGTCTATTTTGTCTGATATAACTACTGTAGCTTTCTTTTGGTTTCCATTTGTATGGAATATCTTTTTTCGTCCTTCACATTGAGTCTGTATGTGTCCATATATTGAAAGTGAGTCCTTTTTAGACAGCATATAGATGGGTCATATTTTTTTATCCATTCATCCACTGTGTGTCTTTGGATTGGAGAATTTATGCATTAACATTTGAAATAATTATTGATAGGTTGTGCTTATTGCCATTTTATTTATTGTTTTGGGGCTGTTTTAGTAGGTCTTCTCTCTTTCTTCTCTTGATCTCTTCCTTTGTGGTTTCTTTCTTATTTTTTTTTAAGATTTTTTTTATTTATTTGACAGAGAGAGATCACAAGTAGGCAGAGAGGCAGGCAGAGAGAGAGGGGGAAGCCGGCTCCCTGATGAGCAGAGAGCCCGATGCGGGGCTCGATCCCAGGACCCTGAGACCATGACCTGAGCCGAAGGCAGAGGCTCAACCCACTGAGCCACCCAGGCACCCCCCTTTGTGGTTTCTTTAGTGGAATGCTTATATTCTTTTATCTTTTGTGTTTTTTCCTTTATGGTTACCATGAATTTACATATAACAACTTACATCTATAAAAGTCTATTTTAAGTTTGTTACAACTTAAGTTTCATTCCATTGTAAAGCTCAAAATCATTACTCTTCCATCCACACATTTTATGGTTTCTTTTTTATTTTATGTTTTTTGATGTCACAGTTTACATCTTTTTATTTTGTGTATCCCTTATTGTTGTAATCATAGTTATTTTTACTATTTGTCTTTCAGTCTTTACACTAGCTTTATAAGTGACTGATCCACTAACTTTACTATATGGTTACCTTTCCAGTGATAATTTTTCTTTAATATGTGTTCTTGTTACTTGTAAGGCCAGTTTAGTAGTGGTTTTTGTGGGTTTATTTGTGTATGTGAGGTTTATTTTGTTTTTTTAGTACTTTGAATATACAGTACCACTCCCTTCTAGCTCGTAAAGTTTCCACTAAAAAATCTACTGAGAGTCTAATGGGGGGTTTCCTTGTATATAACAAGTTGTTTTTCTCTTGCTGTTTTTAATATTTTCTCCTTGTCTTTAACTTTTGACATTTTAATTGTCTTGGTGTGGGTCTCATTAGGGTTCCTCTTATTTGGAGCTCTCCGGGCTTCCTGGATCTGGATCTGTTTATTTCCCCAGATTTCCAGCAATTTTTTTCCAGCAATTATTTCTTCAAATAAGATTTCTATCCCTTTCTCTCTCGTTTCTTTTTCTAGGAGCCCTATGATGCAAATGTCCATTTGATACTGTTTTCTACATCCCTTAAGCTGTCTGCACTTTTTTCTTTTTTGTTGGTTTCTGATGCTCTGATTTAGAGAATTCTACCACCTCATCTTTGAGTTGAGTGATCCTTTTTTTTGCTTCATCTAGTCTGCTATTGAACCCCTATAGTGTATTTGTTTAAGGTTTTATTTATTTGAGAGGGAGGGAGGGAAAGAGAGAGAGAGAGAGCATGAACAGGGGAGGGCCAGAGAGAGAGGGAGAGGGACAGGTGGACTCCCTGCCAAGTGGGGAGCCCAGTATGGGGCTCAATCCCAGGACCCTGATATCATGACCCAAGCCAAAGTCAACCAACTAAGCCACCCAGGTGCCCCAGAACTCCTATAGTGTATTTTTAATTTTGTTATTGTATTTTTCAGTTCTGTGGCTTTTGTGTGGTACTTTCTTATATTTTCCATCTCTCTGTTGAAGTTCTTTCTATATTCATCCATTTTTTCTCCCTAATTTAGTAAAGATCTTTCTGACCATTACTTTGAACTCTTTATCAGGTAAATTACATATCTCCATTTCATTAAGGTTCTTTTTCCTTGGGGGATTTTATCTTGTTCTTTCATTTGATACATATCCTTCTGTTTTTTCACTTACCTTGAGTCTCTGTTTCCATACAGTAGATGATACAACCTCCTCTCTCAGCCATAAAGGAGTGGTCTCATGTAGATGAACTTTGTCATTCAACCCTGCCCCAGCTCTTTGTCATCTCTCAAATTTGTGCCTGTTCAAGAAGCCTATTATATTTTTAATAGCTCCCAGTAGTTGAGAATATTCCAAGACCTAACAGTGTCCCAAAAGGGAGAGTCTCAGCACCTAAATTCAGGCTGACTAGAAGCCAGACCCTCAGGCATCCCTTTTTAAAAATATGCAAATGTATACAGTCCTGTGGGCCTGCAAGCACAAGCAGATCTGGAGGTGTCCCCTGGGAAGCAGTTACAGACATCAGTGCTCTAGACAAGGGTCTCTTGTGTGATACTGGTGAGCTGGAGCAAAGCAGAGAGAAAGCACTAAGATGGTATCCATAGCCTCTGTTCCTTCAGAGCAGCTCCCTAGGCCACTTAATATGTGCCAAACCTGAAGTCTGCCCCTCAGGCCAATGTTCCAGGACAAGCAAAGTGGCCTTCTTCACAGAAAGACTACGAAGTGTGCCTCAGACCACTCTCTGTACAGTACCCTGGGAGTAGAAGCCTGCCAGAAACTGTTTCTCTGCCACAGTCCTATGGGACTCAGGAATGCAGGCTCCCGGCCACCAAAGCCAGGTGATCTAGGAACATCTTCTGGGCAGCAGCCGTATAACCTGGGACACCAGACAAAAACTAGGGCACTGGATGTGTATACAACTCCCTTCCAGGAGATCCTGGCACTCTGGAGCTTGGTAGAGGGTGAGTGGAAAGATAGCACCATCTCTCTGAGATTTTTGGAAGCCCTAGTTAGCTAATAGGCCTCCTTCACAGAAAGGCCAAGCTCTCTTGGGGTCTGTTACCTATTGCTTTGCTCTGGGAGTGGTCGGTTTTTAAGAACTCTTTCTCCGTTGGTTACAGTTCTGTGGGATCCATGTGCATAAGCCTCAGTGGCTGCCAGAACCAGATGATTTAGGAGTGTCCCCTGATAGTAGTCACAAAATTGAGGGTGCCAGACAGGAGGATAAGCTTTTTTTCTGGGTGATACTTATCATTACAATCCCAGAGGACCAGAAACACAAACTCACCTGACCTCCAGGCAGTCCAGAAGTATCCTCTAGACAACAGCTATAAGAATCAGGCCACCAGACACCCATAAAAGTTCCATTCTGTGGAATACTGGTGCCCTGGAGACTGGCAAAGGGAAAGCATGAAGATGGTACCTGCTAGTCTTTGTATGGACAAAGACAAAGTGTTCCAGCTGGCTCCTAGATGTGTGTGTTATGTTAGATGTCTGCCCCTCACACCAGTGCTTTAATATAAGCAGATGAGCCTCCTTCACTTTAAGTCCAGACACAATTGGCTGCCTCTTGGGTAGGGAAGTCCCAGCAGGTAGGCTTTTTAAGAGGGGTTTCTCAGACTGCTACATTACAGTCTCGTGGGTCTTAGGACACAAGCCCTGTTGGGTTTCAAAGTTAGATGTTTTGGAGGCTTGTCTCTCAAGCGTATGTCTTAAAGGTTGGGATACCTGATGTAGGATTTAAACCCTTCATTCCTCAGGGAGAAGCTCCAGGTTTTGACTTCCCTCCCTGTTATGGGATGCTGCACCAGGGGTGGAATTTATGGCGAGATTGTGTCCTATTCTTTCCTACCCATGTCAATGTGGTTTTCTTCTTGTTTACCCATGTGTAGTCATCACTCAGCCAGCCTTTGGATTTTTTTAAGAGGAAATTGTTCCATATGTGGCTGTAGACTCAGTATATCCATGGGAGGAGGTGAATTCAGGATCTTTCTACCTTGCCATCGTAAACTGGAACCCAATAAAGAATGGACTTCAAAGTCCAAAAGATCTGGGTTCAGGTCCTGGCTCTGCTACTTAGTAGCTTTGTCACAAATTGCTACTCTGAGTCTCAATTTCTTTAGCTTTAAAAGAGGATAATAATGGTACCCATCTTTGGGGCTGTTTGGCGAAAAGAGAATAAAACATCCCTGTTAAGGGGCACCTAGGTGGCTCAGTCAGTGGAGTGTCTGCCTTTGGCTCAGGTCATGATCTCAAGGTCCCACGTCTGGCTCCCTGCTCAGTGGAGAGTCTGCTTCTCTCTCTCCCTCTGCCTCTCCACCAGCTGGTGCCAGCTCGCTCTCTCGCTGTCTCTCGTGCTCACTCTCCATCTCTCTCTCTCAAATAAATAAATAAATCTTTAGAAGACAAAAATCCCTGTAAGTGTTCACTCCTTTCACTCTCCAATAGTGTCTTCCCTAGGTTACTTTAAGAGCCTTAATTTCCTCCTCTTTCAGATGTTTACAGTGATAATCTGTGGGATTGGGATTAAGATCAAGGAAGCTAATGCATGTGAGTTTTTAAAAACACAAAGTTCTAGGTAAACAGGTAATGTTCTCCTTCATTCCCATCGTCCCTTTTTATTGATTCTATTTCCTAGTTCAAAACCAATTAACATATCTAAATGATTTTTACATGTTAATTTGGCTTAGAAAGACCAGATGGTGTCTTAGTAAATTAATGGATAAGGTAAACAATCTGCCTTAACTGTCTATCATGGCAGAATACATATTTGGACCAGACCTTCAGCTGCTCTCTGCAGTTACAGCACCCATACCACTTACCTGTCTGTTGGCGCTGGCAGAGTGACCCTAGGCCCCAGCCCACACTTTTTAAATTAAACTGAGGGATAGACTGCAGAGAGGGGAGCTGGATTCTAGTTAATGCATTACTGTTGAGTCTAAAAAGGCATTTTGAGATTCTCTGTAGCACTCAAGAGCTGTTAAGTCAATTGGGGTTATGGTGCCTCATCTATCTTGGGCCTTTATTGCTACAAGATCGCCAATGCAGGATGAGTACCTATTTCAGAATGGGGCATTGAACTATCTGTTCTTTCAAAACAATTGAGAAGTAGGGCTTGACTAACTTTATGTATTATTGCCGTGCAATCTTGTCTCTTTCCCAAATCAATGGCCTAGTATTGATTTCTTTGCTTGTAATGATGCAGAAGCAATCTCCAAAGAACAGGTGGCGAGTGGTTATATACTGGGACTTGTTGGCAGGTTTGGGAAAGGATGTTTTACACTAAATGGTGAATATAAATGTCTATTTGGAGACCCTCTGGGTGTTTGTAGAAGTACCCAATTGATTGTGCAACCTTAGAGGAATAAACTACCAGGACACTGTGAACCCTACCTTTGCAGATGTAAGCAAAAAGGAATAGCAGTTGGCTCACACAAACAAGTTTTTACTGTTTGTTTTCTTAAAATATCCCTTCCCATACTAATGGAATATAGAGTAGGCTAACAAGTGTGATTGTCTCTTGAAGAGACTAAAAGGTCTTTAAAATGTTGCAGAAGGAAATCAGTGCTAGAATTTAGCAATTTGAACGCCAAAGGATAATGCCCCCTTAATTGCCAAGTCTGTTGCAGTGATTGAGTACTAAGATCGTTACTTTGGGTGTTGTCTTAGTTTGCTCAGGCTGCTTTAACAAAATACCATAGACCGGGTGGCTTAAACAATAGACATTAATTTTGTCACAGTTCTGAAGACTAGAAAGTCCAAGATAAAGGTTCTGGCTGATAAAATTTCTAGTGAGAACTCTCTTTCTAGATTGTAGATGACTGCCTTCTCCCTGTGTCTTTAACATGGCCAAGGGGGGCGATAGAGGCTCTCTGTTGTCTCTTCTTATAAGGATACTAATCCATATCAAGGCTCCTCCTCTATGACCATTTCACCTTAATTACCTTTTTGTAGGCCCCATCCTCAGATATGGTCCAATTGGGGGTTAAATTGTATGTTCCAGGACTCAATTTCCAATGGGGGTGGGGGCATACTTCCCACATAGCACCAAGCAATTCTTGGACACCAAAAAGGTGTCCTGCAATTCAACTCAATTCAACTTATCTACCTAGAGATGACACCATATATCACAGGTCAAGGGTTCAATCTACCAGTCCCCCTCCACAAACATCAGATACCGGTCACAAGCCCAGGTTGTTGCCTGTGCTTCTGACCAGCGGGATGTAAATTGAAGATTCCCACAAACCCCTGCTTGGGTTCAAATGATTTGCTAGATCAGCTCACAGAGAAACATCTTACTTAATAGATCACTAGCTTATTAGAAAAGGATATAACTTGGGGCCCCTGGGTGGCTCAATGGGTTAAGCCTCTGCCTTCGGCTCAGGTCATGATCTCAGGGTCCTGAGATCGAGCCCCGCATCGGGCTCTCTTCCCCCTCTCCCTCTGCCTGCCTCTCTGCCTTCTTTCTTGTGATCTCTGTCAAATAAATAAATAAAATCTTTAAAAAAGAAAGAAAGAAAGAAAGAAAGAAAGAAAGAAAGAAAGAAAGAAAAGGATAGAACTCAAGAACAGCCAGATAGAAGAGATGCATAGAACAAGGTATGAAGAAAGGGTACAGAACTTCTCTGTACACCACACTCCCCAAATCTCCATGTGTTCACCAGATTGGAAGCTCTTCAGACTCTATCCTTTTGGGGGTTTGTGGCGACTTCATGATTGATTAAATCATTGGTGATTGGCTATTGATTCAACTTCCAGGCATTCTTCCTTTCCAGAGGAGGTTGGAAGTCCCAAGGGGCTGCAAATTCCAATGCTTCAATTATGTGCGTGGTTGGTTCCCCTGGCAACCAGCCCCCATCCCTAATGGGATCCAAAAATCACTTTATTAACATAACAAGAGACACCTTTGTCACTCTCAATACTTATGAAATTCCAAGGGTTTGGGTTGCTGTGAGTCAGGAACCATGAATGAAGACCAAATATATTGGAGAAATATATATATTGATCTTGTCTTATAAATCAGACTATCTCAGGGGTTAGCACTTCAACATATGAATTTTCAGGACTCAGAATTCAGTCTGTAGCATTCTGCTCCTTACTCCCCCAAATTCATGTTCTTATCACATGCAAAATATATTCAGTTCATCCCAATAGGTCCAAAGATCTTAAATCATTTCAGCATCAACTCTAAAGTCTACAGTCCAAAGTCTTATCTAAATAGCACTTAAATCAGGCATGGGTGTAACTCGGGGTCTGATTCCTCTCAGATTTCCTCTCTAGGCTATGACCCTATGAAACTAGACAAGTTATGTGCTTCCAAAATACAGTGGTGGCCAAAAAAAATGAAAACACTAATTTGAAAAGATCTCTGTACCCCTGTGTTTACTGCAGCCTTATTTATAATAGCCAAGATATGGAAAGAACCCAGGTGTCTATCAATAGATGAATGGATAAAGAAGATGTATATATACACGGATGGAATATAATGGAATATTATTCAGCCTAGAAAAGAATGAGATCTTGACATTTTGTAAAACATGGATAGACCTAGAGGGTATAACACTAAATGAAATAAGTCAGAGAAAGATAAATATCATATGATTTCACTCATATGTGGAATTTAAAATCAAAACAAATGAACAAATGATGAAAGAGAAAAAAAAAAAATCCTCTTAAATACAGAGAATGAACTGTTAGTTGCCAGAGGGGAGCTTCATGGGGAGATGGATGAAATAGGTGAGGGGAATTAAGAGTGTACTTGTAGTGATGAGCACTGAGTAATACATAGTATTGTTGAATCATTATATTGTACACCTGAAACTAATATAACACTATGTTAATTATATTTCAATTTTTTAAAAAGTGCAACGATGCAATAAGATTGTCCCATTCTGAAAGGGAGAAATCAGAAGGAAGGAAGGGGTGATGGATCCCAAGCAAATCCAAAACCTAGGAAGATAAATTCCATTAGATACGAAGGCTCACAGATAATCCTCTTTGATTCAGCACTCTACCCTCCAGGTCCACTGGGGTGGCATCATCACTCCCATGGCTCTAAACACCCTGTTCCTTTGGCTCTTGGTAAGGGCCCTGCCTACACTGCCCTCTGTGAGGGACCATCTACATGGCTCCCTGCTAGGGTAGCCTACCCCTGAGGTGCTGGTCATCCTGGCTTTCCAAATCTGGAGAGGCAGCCCTACCCTTTGAAACCCAAAAGGAAACAGCCTTATCTCTTAGGTTTGTGATGGGAGTAATAAGCCCTGACAAACTCTGAAACACCCTCAGGGTCATTCTTCCCTTTCCTTACAAAATAGTGCCCTTTCACAGCTGAATAGCTCTGTGGACCAGTCCTGTAGAATCCAAGAAGTCCAACAGCTTTCCTTCATTCCATCCTGCTTTCTCTTTCCCTTTAGCTCCAACTGGCAGTGTCTTTGCTGGGAGAATCCTCTTTCTATTTCTGGCTTCTCCTGAGATGACTGATTAAGGCCAGGAGTCACACCCCTGATCTCTTTAGACAAATGGCTGTTCAACGTGCTTTTAGAATTCTTTTTAGAATTAGCTTTATTGTTTGTTGCAGTATGGATAGGCTTAGAATTTTCCAGATCTTCAAGTCTTGGTTCCTTTTTGCTTAACAATTCCTTCTTCGGTTTCTGTCTCCCCTTTTGCATATATACTATAAGCAGTTAGGAGGAAACAAGCTGCTCCTTCACCACTCTGCTTAGAAATCTCTCTGCCAAATACACAATTACATTACTCACAAGTTCTGCCTTCCATAAAATACTAGAACAGCTTAGCCAAGGTCTTTGTCATTTGTTTTTTATCACTTCTCTTATTTTCTAATAACATGTTCCTCATTTCTGTCTGATTCATTACCAGAATCACCCTTAATGTTCATATTTTGCAATAGTCTATTCATGATTATCTAAGCTTTTTCTGTCATGGATCTCAAAACTCTCCCAGCTTCTATCCAATTCCAAAGCTGCTTCTACATTTGTGGGTATTTATTATAGTAGTACTCCACTTCTCGGGACCCAAATCTTAGTCTGCTCAAGCTGCCATAACAAAACACCACAGACTGATTGGATGGCTACACAGCAGAAATGTCCATTCTCCCAGTTCTGGAGACTAGAGGGCTCTCCTCCTGGCTTGTAGACAGCTGCCCTCTCACTGTGTCTTATGTGGGGAGTGAGAGCGAGGGAAAGAGTACAATGCATTTAGGGGTTAGGGCTTCAACATACAAATGTAGGGAGGACACAGTTCAGTCCATAGCATTATTCTGGTTTTCATTCAACAGCTTTAGTAGTTCTATTGATCTTAAACTAAAAGACATCACAACACATAATAAAGAAGAGTTGATTTAGAGTAAGCTGACATGGGTCCAAATTCTGAATCAGTCTCTGTGTATCTCCAAGTAAGTCAGGTAACCTCTCTTGGTTATCATATGAATGGATACTAACTGCTCTACCTACCTCATAATAAGATTGTTATAACGCACATGTGTTAATGTGGTGAAACTCCTTTCTAAACTGTATAAAAAGTACAGTATATAAACTGTATACAGTATACAGTATATAAACTGTATCTAAAGTATGTATAAAATTATGCATTATTCTTATTAACAGTAATGGAAAATTACTGCTCAACATTTTTTTTAGATCACTCATTATTCCTTAATATTGGGTACTGGTCTGAGTGTATCTAGATAGGTTCTGCACTTACATGCTTTCTTTGTCATTACTTCAAAGATGTAAACATTTCTCCTTAAAATCATGAGAGAAAGCTACTAAATGCTAGCATCCTCAAGAATATTAGCACTACCCCAAATTGGTAACAAACTGAGAGTCTGATATTAAGGAAGATTTTAATAAATTATAGTAATGTCCAATGGAATGTCTGTGGCCATTAAATAGTAATTGTGAAGACCCTATAAAATTGTGGAAAACATTTTTTGGTAAAACATCACATGAAAGTAGCAGAATACCAAATAGTATGATCATAACTTTTTAAAAATTCACCTACAAAATGGTAATATGCAATTAATGCAATTAATGGCTATGTTAGAGTAGTGATAATTATAGGTGATTTTAATTTAGTTTTTTAAATATAGTCATAATTTTTTTAATTAAAAAAAAAACAATGACTTGGAGATTTTAGATCATTTGACACTGAGCTCCTTGAAGGCAGGTATCCTTAGTTATTGATCCCTGTAGTTTCATCCTCTAGCATGAATTATAAATACTCCTATTTCATGCTACGCAGCCTTGCACACACTGGTTCCTCTCTCTGGACTGTGCATCTGGGAAGAGCACGGTCACATCCAGGTGACCTATTTCAGTACCGCCTGAGGGTCCTCATTGGAAACATACTTTCCTCTGCTGCATCCCATACCTACAAAATCAGAGTCTCTGGCAGTGAGGCCTGGGAAACTGCATTGTTAGCAAACACTCTGGGTGGTTCCTGCACAGAATTTGAGGACTGTCGACATAGTGGTTAAGGATTTGGGCTTTTAAGTCAGACAGACCTGGGTTTAAATTTGTACTTTAGCAATTTAGTAGCTATGATAATTTGGTCCAGTTACATGCCTTTTCTAAACCCGGTATCTTTACCTGTAAAATGGAGAAAATACATCATTCTTAAAGCCATTGTGAAAAATCACAGGAGTCCGTATGTACATAGTGATTGATGTATATAGTGCTCTTAGCATCCTTTGGCACAAAGAAAGCATTCAGTAAATGGTACCTATTTATTCCTCCACTCTCTTCTCCTGTACCTAGAAAGCTCCTGTTTTCTTAAAGAACCCAGCTCTGTGAATTTTCTTCTCTGATGTTCTGAGAACATGTTGACAGCTCCTCTCTGTGTACCCACTCTATGCTTAGTGGATTTCTCTGTCATTGCACAATCATGCTACAGTTTTATGATTCTACAACAGTACTATTATACAATTAAAGTCACATGCCTCCCCTCCCCACTGTTACGCCTGAGCTTTCCCATGGCAGGGACCATAGTTTATTAATGCTTGTATCCTTGTTACCCTGTTGATCTAATATATTTAGCATCAGATAGCAATATATACTATCCAAAAGAGTACCATGTACGTAATGGGCATTCAGTAAGTATTTCTTGACCTTTCAGAAAACATTTACTGTTGAAAAAATTATGATATCTGTGTGGGTTTACAGAATACATGTGAATAAAACAAAACCTAACCCTCAAGAAGCTTATATTCCAATGAGGGGGGTGGGACAAAGGCATAAATTACTCTTAAACAAGACATTATAATGAAGGTTCAGAGTGGTATGTGGAAATGTAAAGGTGAATGACAACTAATGAATGAAAGAAATCATTGTTAACACTATCTCAGGACCAAACACTTCACACTGTTTGTAATGAATGCAGTGCCTGGAGAGAATATTGAAAAATTTGGCTATGGAAAGATCTAGGACCACATTTAGAGCTTTGAATGATGAGTTCAAGAAGTTAAACTTTAGTTTGTGTTTTATGGGAAACTACTAAGGATTTTTAAAGAGAGAGATAACATAAGATCAATTAATTTGGAAGAAAACTGGTGAAATGATTTTAGAAGAAAACTATTATGGGAAGAGTCCAGAAGAGAAACCAGTCATGATGCTACTGCAGTAGTCCAGGTAAATACCCGAACAGTGGGAAAGAAGGGGCAGGTGGTCAAAGAGCTGAAACAAGTGGTAGACCGTGTCTGGTGAGCGACTGGATTTAGGATGAGAGACCACCCCAGGAGGAGAGTCTACAAAATCAGGAAAAGGCCTACTCATCTAAGTGACCCAAAGCAGGGACAGAGGGCAAGGACCCACAGATCAGAGTGCAGGATTGCAGAAGGTTTGAGCAGAATAAGGAGAAGGCAGGAGTTCAGTCTCTAGTAAACCTCAAGAAAATGCAGTCTTGGTAACAGTAGGAGCAGACACCAGATGCAGCCAGTCAGAGTGTATGGAACAGGAAGGCTGCGGATGCGGTGTGCACAGCCTACTTTGGAGTTTGGTGAAGGAAAGGCCAAACCGATGCCCAGACAGTGTTTAACCTTCAACCTCTGTCTCTGTCTCATTCATGTCTCCTTTTACCCCTCATCACTTGGGGAGCCACCACCCAGCGGATCAGACTTGTCTCTGGGCTGCGTTTTGGCTGGCCTCCAGCCCTTAACTTCCCTGCTCTCTGAATAAAACTTGCCACAAATTTAAGCATGAACTTGAAACTTCCCTGTTCTGAATAAAGTCTACCTTGCCTTTGCCTCCTTTCAAAGAATCTGGGTAGCCACCGACCAAACATGTAGAGTAGACTCTACAAAGTAGACTCAAGACAACTTTAGAAGAGCAGCATTCATCATCCATCATCCTATACAGGAGGAAACTGAAGCCAGAGAGGAATAATTAGTTTTGCAAAGGGTCACCTACTTCATGGCAGGCTGCCTCTTACCTCCTGCGTGGAACCTGTCCTATTATCTCATACCTGAGCAGTGGACAGCCCTGCCACACCTCAGTGTTGTCCCCGAATGGACAAGTGACAATGTTTGCCTACAAGCAGAGTGGCCAGTTGGTAAAGTTATGACTCAGTCTCAATGGGACATTCTTTATCACTGCTTTTATGGGATCATTTTATAATAAATGCTGCTATGTGAGACCACAGAAGGAATTTGGATGAAATTACTGTGGGGAAGATGATAAAAATCTCACACAAGCAAAAAGTATAAATTTCTGCCTTAATAGTCCAAGAGTCCCAAATTTGGGGTAGTATTTATCTTCTTGTTTTGAAGGAGTCCAGGTCTTTGTTCTCAAGGAAAGAACTCAGAGAGCTTAGGGAAGATGTGCACTTCCCTGGTACAATAGTGGGCTGTTTCCTTTCTTCCACCTATGTCAAGAATATTGTTCAAAGCTTGTAGTGAGTAGAGGTGAACTGTGGACACCACAGTTGTCTGCAATTGACCTGAGTCTTTGTTTATCTCATTTGGGTGGATGCTGAGAAAGCAAGACACTAAATGAAAACGCATTGACAGGAATAACTGATTGGTAGGAGTTTATAACTAGTTCAGACTATCGACATAGGCAATTAATTACTGGCTTAGTAATAAGGAAAAAACTATAGAGGGGAAACCACTTCCACTTTCATAATTCAGCACAAATATGTTCCAATATTGAAACTTCACAGAAAGCCATGGCTCTGCAGCCAGCTGTACATGCTCGTAGCCATCGTAGGTCAGTGTCCACTTCATTTCAGGGCTGAATGTGGACAGAAGTTCCTAAGAGTGTCAACTGGGAATTGGTTTAGGAAGGAAGGGGTTTGGGGACTCACATAAATCTGGAATCAAAATGAATAGTCTAGTGAGAAAAGGAAGCCATGGCTTTCACAAACAAGGTGAGAAAACCTCGTTGGGGGTTATATATTAGTATTCAAGTTAATTGAACTCCTAATCTGTGCTTGAGATGGTTATTGAACTCTGCTGTACCTCAGTTTCTCTAAGGTGAACATTCTGGGCATCATTCTGTCAGCCCAAATTACTAGCTCACAAACACAAGTGATTTTCTTTTCATCCACATGCTGAGTGGGAGCATGAAAAGATTTAATGGGTACAAGCTACAAATAAGATAGTAAAATCTTATACAGTTGCCTTTTTAAATTTCTCTCTAGACTCCAAAATGGGTTTCTTGGGCATATGAACATTTTTGCAGCAGTTCAATCTATAAATTACCTGGCCTACCTGACAGAGCTCATGGCAAATTCCTAGAGCTTGTAGTTCTGAGTACCTGGGGCCCAGATGGCATTTATGTATTAAATACTTAATCCATTTTGAATATATTGGTAACAGCATTGAATGTGTGGGTCTCTTGGCTCTGTAGCAGCAAGCAAAGCAATACTCCTAGGTTGATCAAGGAATTGAGGTCAAGGAGTGATCAGCCTGTGTTGCCAGAGCAAGGCTGTACCAAATACTGGCTATCTGTTCCACATTTGCAGGTTTTCATTCTGTGCGCCCTCCTGTTTGCAGATAGCTTTTGTGTAATGTGACAAAATGGCGCAGATGGTACAGTGTGTGTGATCTTCAGTGTTTCTCATTTTTGCCCCTCTACAATTCATTCCCTACAATATCCATCTCACTTAAGGCTCACCGTGGCACTGTAAAATGTGTAGTATAAGCTGAAAATGAGATTTCCTGCTGATAAAGTGGAAGTAGGCTGAAGGTGTACTAGGCTGACTGGGCCCATCAATGGAAAATTAAAAGCAAATGTGGAATATTTTTGAAGAGTCCTGTGTTTTGTAATTATTGTTTTCTTTGGGGAAAAGGAGAGGAAATTGAATGGAATGTTGCGGAACATTGTCATTTTATGTAGGTTTGTGCAGTGCAAAACCCCCAAGCATTTAGGGCAGCCCAGACTCAGTGGACAGCCCTCGTTGTTCAGGTTTTACTCATTTGCGTCATCAGGTCATGAGCATTCATTACTCAGACTAGTCTGCCGTTGTCCCCTCCCCATCACCTTGCCAACTTCCATCTGTTTCATAAAAGCTGTTCATATATTCTAGCTGCTCTGAGTGAATAACCCTGTGGCTACCCCAGATCAGATGTAACCTCCCTCAGTATTTTGTACACACAGATTGAGAGCACGCACAATGTGCCTTGCCCCGTGGAAGGCCCTACCGATACAAATATCTGCTCTTAAGACAAACCCGGCAAGTGTGCTGTCTGTAATAATAGAGACGTATGCGAGAAACACAGAAGGGAGGTTTAGGGTGTTCAATGCTCTCTCTTTGACAGAACTGACACGTGATAATGGTTTTGAAAGAGTAAGTAGGAATCCCTCAGGCAGATGAGGGTGAAGAGAGAACACCTGGCGGGTGGAAGCTGGAGGCGGGAGCTGGCTGCTGGTGGTTCAATATGGCGAAAGTGAAAGAGACGTGAGAAATTAAGACTGGAAAGGGAGGCCAGGCCAGGCCTTTCTCCTGTGAAGGTAGTGGGAGCCACTGGAAAGTTTAAATATTAGGCAAGTGGGATCCAATTTTTTTGAAAGATGGATCTGGTGTTTGAGGGGAGTCACATGAGAGGCAGGGAGACCAGTTGGACATCTTCTGTAGTACTCCATGCCAGTGATAAAGATAGCAATAGATGATGGAGACAAGAGGATAATTTGAAAGTTATTTGGGAACAGAATCGATTAAAATTGGTGATTGGTTAGAGGTAGGGAATGAAGATAGAGGAGAAATCCAGAGTGAATTTGATTTCTTAGCCAGCTGTTGGGACAGATAATGGCACCATTCGAAAAGAAGAGGGAGTACTGAAAGAACAGGGGTTTTGGTGGGAAGAAGAGTTTGGGTTTGATTATGTTGAGTTTAAGGGTCTATGGGAAGGGACACATGGGGCGGGGGATAGGGTCAAGTAGGCCATTGTAGAGATGAGTGTAAAGCTCTGAGGCAAGTCTGGATTACAAATGTGGGAGTCAATAATATATCAAGATGGTCGAAGCCATGAGCTTGCGTAAGGGAGTGTGTCCATGAGTAAAGAGGACAGAGGGCAGACTCCCCCCCGCCACCACCATCCTCCGCCAACAAACTAGCATGTCAAAGAGCCTTTGGGAGGAAGAGTCAAATAAAGGAGAAAGGATAATACCACTCCATTCGACAACTGATTTATTCCACAGCCACTTCCCTACTGTGGTGCCAGATGTCCACCTTCTCCCCCTACCTCCCCATTGTGTGGCCTTAAACTGAATATCTGTTCCACTCTTCAATGCTTAAAGGACAGCAAGATGTATGGATGTCCTCTTTACCGGTTCCAGGCGTTGTGGGCATTCTGAGAGGGTCAATAGTATCAGACACATAGACTTGGTCTTCTTCCCAGCTGCTTTTAATGGGGATTTACAGTCAAAGCTCCCCACATTCTGCTTTTTAAAAGTTTGCTGTCTAGGTTGAGATTATTATTATTATAAACATAAATGCTTTATAATGGCAGATTTGACTCAAAGGTATGCAGAGCAGTTGCCATGAGCAACACAGAAAATGAGCCCCTGTATTGAAGGGAATGTTTGGAATTAAACTTTTCAGCTTGTGTGTGAGGAGCAATTATCAGGCTGTTTTCCCCACGAAGATCAGGTTGTGTAAGCATTGTATGCTTTGACCTGGGTCTGAGAAGGCCTCAGGAGAGAGCTCTGGCTCTGGAAGCACTTTTTTTTTCTTTCCGCATTTTTTTGCATCGGTGGCTAAAGGGCTCTGGCTAGATCACTTCAGGATTTTTAACAGATGGAAAGTGCTAAGGAGCCATCAGATACTAGTTTGAATGCTCAGTTGCTGCGAATGAATAATTTTCCTTTTCCTTCTCTCTCCTCCCTCACCCTCATTAACTCAGACAACTCCTTTCCCCACAATGTTTGTGGCAATGTTTTATCCGTGCTGGTGGATGTGTAACTACCCCTGGCTGGCTGTCCCTTGTGATGGGCTTCTGGCTTCCTCCGGAGAAATAGCTCAGGAAGGGGTGCTGTCTGGGAGGGCAAGCAGGCCAGGGTCACTGTGCCCAGCACGTGCATCTCTTCCTGTTTGCAGAAAGTGCTCCTGTTGCCTGAATTCAGCATTGCCACATTCACAGAACCAGTAACTGGTCCACAAAGATGGCCTATGGCATATTGTACAAGTCAACCCTCCCCAGCCTGGTTTTGTTCTCTTGCTTCAGCTTCCAAGGAAATGACTCCCAGATGGTGATACCACAGCTCCCTCTAGTGTCGCTGTGGCTCAGGCTCTCGTGGAGCTTTTCTTCCCTTCCAGAAAGTGCAGACAGGACAGATCTGTCAAAATTGGCGGCAGGTTAAATAGATTTTTCCATACGTAGTCAAAACAACTATGAGATGATTTTTCTCCTGTTAAAAAGGAGAATCTTACATGAAGATATGGGACCATTCCAGCTCCTGTGTTGTTCCTGTTTCAAAATTTGGGGAGACTTAGAAGTCCTATGGAAATCATTCTTCTTAGGGAGTGGAATCTCTTTGGAAATTCCTGCAGTTAAAGCCAGCTACCCTTTTAGGGAAGGAATGTAAATTCCTTTCAAGAAAGATAAGTGAAAAAGGGAGGCCCAGAAGAAGTCACTTTGCTCCCTGGTAGAGAAAATATCAGGTAAGGGAAGGAGGTCAAAACAACAACCGGCAGGAGAAACCTGTCCATTTGTTCTGGAACGAGCGGCTTGTTTTCTGAAATAACTTTTGGACTAGAAATTTATCATCTGAAGTCAGGTCATTTCGAGTTTCCTTTTTTAAACTAAAAGAGTCAAGTTACTAATATTTGAAAAATTGCTACTGTGTGGTACATAGAATCCTATAATGTTCCTACCTAAACTAATATCATCAGAAGCTCATAATAAAAAGTTATGAGATATTCATCATAAAAGAAATCCTATCTTGGAAATCTCCATAGGTCTGTATTTTAATTATAACTATTTTCATGGTTGTGAACCAATTAGAAACCCTAGTTTGTATGTTTCCCTCTTTTCAGACTTTTCCCATTTCCCTTTACCTTTTAAACTAAAGTGACCCATTATTCTTCAGCCTGTCTCTATATTGTAAGATGGAGAGATAAGGGAGTGCCACCTCAGGCCAGCTATCCAGGCAGGCCATTTTCCTTCAGAGCATCCAGAATGGTTGAACAATTTATCATTTCTCCTTTGTAAATCACTTTGATCCTTTATCTCAAGTTGATCTGTGAAACTAAACATAAATTCTTGTTGTAGTGTCCATGTTCTTGTCTGCTCATACAGCTCTGAGGAGTCTTACGAAACCTTGTGTGTCTGTGTGCAGGCAGATACCACCCGAATAACACGATGTGAGGACCAGTCACAATTAGAATACCCTCTCCGCTTCCAGTGCCAAACCACAGGGTGGCAAGTTTTTTTTCAGTGCAGCTTAGCATAGTAGAAACTACAGAGTGGTCAGACACTTCTCCTTCTCTCTCTCTCAGCCTTGGACTGGGTCTGTCTTGGACCAGAACATACTGCCAGTCTGGCTTGTTGCCTGAGTGGGGAGAGGGAGGTGGGCAGGGTTGGACTTTACCTCTTCCTCTCTAGCTGCCTCCACCCAACCCATGGTCAGAGAGCCTCGTTGCTGGGGCAGGTGGCTCTCAAAACTCAAAGAAGGATGCATTTTTCTGTTTTGCTTCTCTCTGTTTGAAAAAAACATGAAGATCTATAGTGTGACATCATATTTAATGTTTACAGGTTATAGTCTTAGTCATGTGCAATGTTACGTTTGTGTAGCTTTGAGATTTATAGGTTGACTCTACAGAGTTGATCTCATTTAATCCTCACAAGTGCCCTATGAGGTAGTAGGTTTTAGGATTTTTTTGTATATTGTCTCCCTTTTTAGGGAGACTGAGCCCCAGAGAAATTGGCTGAGATGCCCAAGTTTACACAGTTCATGTCAGGACTAAATCCCAAACCTGCCAAGTCCTGGGTGAGGGTCCTTTCTGGAAAGTGACTGCTGGAGTTTAACTATAGTCTCATTCAACTCAACTCAGTGGTATTTGATTGACTTTTCAAAGACGGAGGAGTTGGGACCTTTGAACTTTCATTCCAGCCAGCGATGTGATATGGAGCAAATTATTAAAATTGAGAATGGGTTTAGTGGTGCCGTGTCCTAGATCCAACTACTATACAACTAAAAGATGACTGGTATAGGATTTTTTAAATACCTGCTGACACATAAATATGAAATATTGCCAACAGTACAGTATAGAAGGAATTCATGATGTGATTGATGAGCATATAGGAGTATATATTATTCTGCATGTACAAAGACTTGGAGAGCTTTCCAAAGATAATATTTTCTGAAAGATATATGTTTGAACTTGAACTCAGCCTGGGGTTATCTCTCTTTCAAGACCAGAAGTTTTAAAGAAAAAAATGCTTGATGTGCCCTCAAATTGATGAAGTAGGTGGTATAAGATTTGAAGAAAGAAAGATTTCTGTGGTGTTGATCACTGGTGTCAAGACTCTAAGTGTAATAAATATGTATAAATACAGTAAATGAGAGAAGATGTTCCTTTCCCCCAGATACGCCTTTACCTTTGGTCTGGTTTGGGGGGGGCGGGGTTCTTTTTGGTTTTTTCTTTCTTTCTTTTTTCCTGTTATCATGAGAAGTGTACTCTTGAGTCCCCATCACCTAGTTCATATTTTTCTTAGTATCTCTTTGAATGGAAATCAGAGCACACTCTTTCTCAGACGTGGAGACTCATCAGCACCCTCCCAAGAAAATGTTTTTAAAATAAAAGCTAGAAAATCCTTTTTAAAATGTGTTTCTTTTCTGTATGACTGCAGCAAACAGACAGCATGAACACTTCCAGGGGCATGTTGCCAGGAGGCTTGGATCCCTGTAAAATTCAGCAGCATCTCCCTGCTGAGGATAGGAAACGGGCTCCTCAGGTCCCGGCCCGTGGAGCAGCTTTTCCTGACTGGGCTGTTCCGGTCTGTGAATGAGTGTTAGTCACTGAGTCTTCCACTGGCCGCTTCTCTGCATCCTGTCATCATAATCCACTTAGGGGTGATTTGATTTACTTTTTGCTTGTCTAGCCCTGGATGACTAGAAATATAGTAGTTGTTTCAGTATATAGAACTCTTGGCTAATGTTTGTGATTTAAAAACTCTTGCATGATCCATGACCACTTAATAAAATTCTTTTGGAAAGGCCTTCCTGCCTAAATATTGGCCTTTAAAAGAGGCCTGTTAAGAGAAAGCATGAAACTCAGAGTCCTGCCATGGAAATGTTCATTGTGCTCAGACCAATGATGCTCTCCAAGCTTTACCTCTACCTTGCCGGTCAACCGTGCGTGCCTGTTTTGACAATGACATTCATTTACAATTAGGAAAACCCACACTTCACCTGGCCAACCTTATGTTACCCTCCTGACCAGTGATAAAACAAGGTATCCTGGCTCAATTTATAGAGCTGTTGTATAAGTCTAGGCTGTAAGCCTCTACAGAAAGTAGGTAAAAAATTATTCTTGGTTATTCTGTTTTCTGGATGACATACAAGGTATAGTAGAAAAAGCAAGCTTTGGTGTTAGACAGGCTTTGGTTTGCAAGCTGATAGCCCTGGGCGTTTTTCTTTTTTCTCTTTCTTTCTTTCTTTCTTTTTTTTTTAATTCTTAAATCTTCAGCCTACTTCAAAGGGTTAGTGTAAGGACTAGAGATAATATACATGAAGTGCTCAGCGTGTCGATAGCCATAAGAAATGGCTCCTGCCATTATTACTGTTACTAGGCACAGGACTACCAAGACCCTTCCTGAAGACTTCACTGTAACACGGCCTGTTCCTAACCAGTCACCTCCCCCATTACTCTTCCTTTACACCTCGAAGCCTGGTTGTGAAAGGGTGTGTTTTACATTGTGTCATTTGCATTCTTCTTTCAGATCTGTAAGAGCAAAGCGAAAGAGTCGCAGCAGTACTATCACAGCTTGGCTGTCCGCCAGAGTCTGGCTGTCCATTTCAACATCCAGCAGGACTGTGGTCATTTCCTTGCGGAAGTCCCTAATCGTCTGCTTCCCTGGGACGATCCCGATGCCCCTGAAGAGGAAGAGGATGAAATGGAAGAAGCTGAAGAAGAGGTGAAAGGAGAAACAGATGGGAAAAGCCCAGAGCCCTGCTCTGAAACAGAGTCATCCCAGAAATCAAGCCAGGGGCTCATCAGCAGGAAGCAGAGAAGCCACGTGGTGGTCATCACCAGAGAGGTTCCCTATCTCACGGTGGCTGATTTTGTGCGGGACTCTCTGGGCCAGCACGGGAAGAGCCCGGACCTGTATGAGAGGCAAGTGTGTCTGCTGCTCTTACAGCTGTGCTCTGGCCTGGAGCACCTCAAGCCCTACCACGTCACTCACTGCGATCTTCGTCTGGAGAACCTGCTGCTCGTCCACTACCAGCCGGGGGGCACCAGCCAGGGCCTGGGGCCCGCAGAGGCCAGCCCCACCTCGTCTTGTTCCACCAGGCTCATAGTAAGCAACTTCTCTCAAGCCAAGCAAAAGAGCCATCTGGTGGACCCCGAGATCCTCCGCGACCAGTCCCGCCTCGCTCCGGAGATCATAACCGCCACCCAGTATAAAAAGTGCGATGAGTTCCAGACGGGCATCCTCATCTATGAGATGCTGCACCTGCCCAACCCGTTCGATGAGAACCCAGAGCTGAAGGAGAAAGAATACACTCGGGCAGACCTGCCTCGAATCCCACTCCGCTCCCCCTATTCCCGGGGCCTGCAGCAGCTGGCCAGCTGCCTTCTCAACCCCAACCCTTCTGAGCGGATCCTCATTTCAGACGCCAAAGGCATCCTCCAGTGTCTGCTGTGGGGCCCCCGGGAAGATCTCTTCCAGACTCTCACCATCTCTCCCAGCCCAGCGCAGAGGAGCACCCTGCTCCAGAACTGGCTAGACATCAAGCGAACACTGCTCATGATCAAGTTTGCTGAGAAGTCCCTGGACAGGGAGGGTGGGGTCAGCCTGGAGGACTGGCTCTGTGCTCAGTATCTGGCTTTTGCCACTCCAGATTCCCTCAGCTGTATTGTGAAGACCCTGCAACACCGCTAGTCTGTCCTGGATGCTACTTTTCTTTCATTTCCACCTTCCACTCACCTGTGCGCTCCCCATTCCCAGTGCTCCCATGGAATTCAAAGAAAGAAGAGAGACCAACCTTCCATCCCTGTCCAGAAAAAAATGAGTGCCCTCTGAAGGCTCATTCACGGCTCCACACCGAGTACAAAGCTCAGTCTGTCTTCGCTGTACGGTTGTGCAGTTCCCTTCCATCGGAACACCTTTCACCCTAATTGTCCCCAAATGCAGGAAGAAAATGAACATGTCCATCCCAGAAGGGACAGCTCTTTTGGTATGAACTCAGTGATCTGTGTCCAATTCCTCCATGATTCTGAGTATCACCTATCTTTTTAACACCAAGTATTTATTCTCACTAGCAATAGACAGATTTGACAGGTCCTTACCAACATCCACTAAGCTCTCACAACAGACTTTTTTTTATGTCTTTAAAGGATCAATCACTGACTCTCTTACCAGGCAGAACTGCTGTCCCTAGCATCAGGCCAGTTTTGTGCCTGGGGACTCTATCCTTTGTTCCAGCAGATAGTAAAAGACAAGGAGAGATTTCGTCCTTTGGGTCATGGACGCATTTTCCCTTGTCCTCGGTAAGTAGGTGAACTGCACGGAGGACGGCCTGGCCAGTCTCTCCTCTCCTGCCACTGTCTGACTCTCCTTCACCTCAACTCTGTCCCTACTTGCCAGTGAAGTTTGGGTTTATCAGCCACTTGTGTCCCCTTCCACAACTGACCCAAGGGGGTGTCACCGATGCCTCCACAGGGTGCATAGAGTTCGGCTCTGATAAAGAGGTGGCAGGACACCCGGAGATGATTTTCCACACATGCAGTTCCCTAGGGGGCCCCCCCAGGGGTTGTTGTGCTGGCTTTGATTACTGTCAGAGCTGGCAGTGTAGACAGCCATAGCTGGTGGAGCCCAGATCCCCGTGTTCCCCTGAGCGGTAATCGGCCAGCTTCCTCCTCTCAGTAGCCAGTGTTAACTAGTCTCCCAAATGCTGTAGACATCAGCTATGAGGGAAACGGCTGTCAACTGAGCTCTGAGATCTGCTCGGAGGGCACGGCGCACTGGCAGTGAGGGTGGCCAGAGGCCAGGGAGGGGAGACGGCCACTGATGAGACTGCCGGTCTCCTCACAACGCTGATCTTGACAGAAGAGGCTGCCTCCCAGGGGCCCCAGGAACATTGCTCCTTAGAACTCTCTGCAGTGGGCCTGGAGGATGGCTCGCAAGGATGTTGAGTGCTGAGGTGGGTGCCTGCGAGCCATGCCACACGTGGGGTCCATGCTCCTCTCCTAGGAATATATGTGCAATTTTTGTATGTATTTTTTTTTTAGCTGTATATTACAGTGTTTGTGTTGCAATTTTACCTGAAGCAAGTTCTACAGAAATCCTCCCCTTCCTCCCTTGGCACATACACATTTGCGCTAAGAAATGAGAGTTCCTTCCGGGGGGCTTGGGGTGGGAGGGGACGCGGGTGCGCTTGTTTTATTCAAAACTGTGAGTATCTGTTTACTTCAACCTTGAAATCCCAAGAGTCACTCAGCTGTGTGAGTGTGCGTACACGTGGGTGTGCACACACGTGGGTGTGCACGTGCATGCTGGGAGCAGAGGCCAGGCCTCTGAGGGGAACGACCTGTGGCAGGGTTGAGAGATGTGTCCTCTGCGTCTCATGGGCGAGGGAGCCCCGGGACCCCTCCCCTAACAGCGCAGAGCTTCTGAAAGCCAAGACTGGTTGTGCAGTATTACTTAGAGAGCACATTAGTGGCCTTTTGGAAATTTCTAAACTTTTAACATTTTTAACAGCCTTTTTCATATGATTCACCTAAATCAAAGAGGATCAAGAAAGGAGAAGAATGTATTTTATTGTGATCTTCTTTGTGTGTTTTGTTGTTGTTGCTGTTGTTGTTGTTGTTGTTGTTGTTTTAAGAAAATGGGCCATATGAGGCTCCCCATGGAGGATGCCCCTGTCCTTCTGGCCAGCTGTATAGGACTCCCAAGGAAGAGAACTCACCAGCCCACAAACAGCCTGGCCTCCTCTAGCCAGAGGGCAGGGCTTGACCCCTGGAACGGCTGCCGAGCGGACCCGCTGCTGCAGGCCAGCAGTCCGCTCCGTCCACAGGTCCTGGGGCATGGCTGCACCTCGCCTCGTGGCCTGCTGTTTCGTTCACCTTAGCAGAGCCCACGTGCACATAAGTCCTTGCCTAATTATACACTGAAGTAGCAGTACCCAGACCACTGACCATGTCAGCCAGCACATTCCCTTCGCCGTCCTCCCCGCCCTCCCCCAGACGGTCCACAGATTGATACACTTACTCAATGTCATGCTCGTGGTGCCTTGCCCATGTAAATTTGAATGTTGACTATTTAATGAGGTTTCATATTTAATGAAGAATGTTCCCTGGGCCCTCTGTTTGTTCTCTAGGTATCCTTTTTCTTTTCCTTTTTTTTTTTTTTTCTGTTTGACTTGGATCTAGCCTTCTTCGTGTTAACTCTACAGTATTCTAGGCGTGGACACCCTCGACTACCGTTATCCTAGAGCACTGGTAAACCTCCCTCGCACCAGATTTGTTCAGTACTGTTTTTATATTCAGACTTGTTAAGGGCAAAAGATGAATACCACCTAGTCAGAGAAGGGCCTCAGGCTTCCCAGAGACAGGTGGCTAGATTAATTTTACTCTGCAGAATATGAGGTAGAGAGGGAAAAGGGTGTTACGGGTTCGAGCAGAACAGACAAAATAACTATCTCTAGACAAGAAGTACTACATCAGATGGTCCTTGGAGTATTTTTCCAGAGTAGTGAAATTCAGTCAGTTAATGTCACAAATTTTCTTTACACTCGCATTTTAATTACAGTAGGAACTTTGAATTCATTCATCAATTGGAAAGAAACCCTACCTTCGGACACAGATGGATATATATGTGTTAGAGTTTTGCATTATGACTAGGATAGCACTTTAAGTTTTCTCAATGTCAAGTTACCGTCTTCAATATTATTTGGAAATTTTTTCTTTTCTGTTGAAGTCCGTACTACAGATTCTTCCATTTATCGAGAGTTTGAACAATTAAGCCACCTTTGGAACTTTACCTTAAGCCACATGAGCAGGAACAATCTCTCTGACACATTGCGGTGCTAGAGAAACAGGGAAGTGGGTGGAGTAACCAAGATGAAGCCTGAATGTATATATAGCAGAGTGCCTTGTTCCGGTGACAAGCTAGTCTTGGAAGGAAGAGAATCCGACGTCCCACAGCGAGGACTAGGACTGCGATGCCAGCCTGAGGGAGAGCCCCTTAGGTGAATGTACACTGATGTGATGCTGAGAAGCTAACTCATGAAGAATGACCGCAGGATGGGAGAAAGGGCAGTTGAACCTATGAAGTCCACATGAGTGAATCATGAATGAGACCTACCAACCCCCAGACGAAGTGAGAATTGGAGGCCAAGAGGACGGCAGTGGGTTTCAAGGTTTGCCCTCTGGGGATGAGCTGGGTGAGGTGTAGGGAGGGCACAAGCACCCACACCACTGACACTGGGGGGTCAAAGTAGAAGGTGCTTGTGAGGATTTTAAGAGTCTGGGTAGCCTTTCATCCTCAGGTCAAGTGGGGGCCAGTATTGCTTCCAGACTCAGCAGAAGGTTGTTAACATGGAAAACTCATAAGCCAAGACATCTAAACCTCTAGAAATAGTAATGATATTTCTGGGAGGAAAACTGTATTTTAAGGTTTCTAGTATTGCAAATGAAAGAACTTTGGGGCCTACTAAATAATAAGGCATGGAAAGATTGCACTTAGCTTCCCAAATTTGAATTAAAAACACTTCCGTTAGGGAAGTAACCTGACTTGGTTTTGCCAGTAACCTGCAAATATAATACTTTCCCCTAGATTATACTGGCAGTGATCTGAAAAAAAATACAGACTAGTCCCAGAAATCAGGAAGTACTCAGGATACTGCACTGTAATTCCAAATGATTCTAGGTGTTTGAATGAAGTGTAGACATACTTGAAGATGAGGGAGAGAGGGACTTGGCACCCCAGGCCAACTCTGACATGTTTTTTACTTCCCTCACTAGTTGATAAGGATTGCAAATTCTGGTCCAGCCTAACGAGTGAACAGGATGGCTGCCCACGAGACTGGGTTATTAGTTTTACCTCATTGAAGCTCATACTCTCAAAGGCCCGAAGTGCTGCGCCAAGACAAAGCCAAGTGCAGCCAGCCCCGAAGGCCAGCTGTCCGTGCTCATGGCAGTGCCGAAAGTTGGGAGTCTGTGGACCAAAAAAGATGCCGTAAGGGAAGCCGGGGAGCTACAATGCAAGATCCCAGATAGTGATGATACCAAAGAAATCCAGCCTTTTTGTCCAGATGCTTTGAAGGGGAGGAGGTTGAGTTGCAACAGATGCCATAGAAGGAGAGCTCACATACATTCCGTGTCAAGGGATTTGGCTGATAAAATAATCCATCCTCCAAAAAAAGCACCTACTTTTTAAAATAAGTCCATTTTTGTCTATTAGGAAAAAAGATGATGGTGATGATGAAAGCCGTGGTCCCCAGTATCTGAGGAGAGGGAACTAGTCCCTCTCCCCAGGACGTGACCATGGCTGTCTCCCTGACTTCATCTTGGGAACATTGCATCCATGTGATTCTGAGAGCTGGGCAATATTTTTTCTAGGAGACTGTGGTAGTTTCAGTAGGTTTGTTTAAAGAACTCCTGGGAGGTTTCTTAAGAAATCTGAGTCATTTTTATAAAGCTTCCTACAGAGGTGGTTACCACTCGTCACCATCATTTAAGATCTCCAAGTGCCCCGAATGTACAAGGTGCTACACAGCTGTTAACATCCCTTCTCCATAGCTGTTTAAAATTAGAGTAGGTTTTGCATCAGCCACTGCTAGAAGCTTCCCCACCTAAGTGGGCTGCAGGGGCCTGCATTCCCATCATCCCATCACATGCTTCCCACTCCAGAGAGTCTCTAGGCTTAATCCAGCTTCTCACCTTTAACCCATCCCACTCACCCCCATGCTTTTTTTTTTTTTTTTTTAATTAAGAAAGTTTCAGGGAATCAAAAGAGGTCGGAAATTTTTTAACCTAGCAGAAGTATAGAGTCATATATTTTGCTACGACTATTATTGTATTATGGAAAATCCACTTTGCCCGTCTAGTGTGTGGAAAGTGTGTGTGTGTTTGCACTCACGATAATTTGAATGTTGAACAGCCCTATATGGCTTCAGGGTAGCATTTTTGAAGGAGAAACCACACTGCTTCAGGAAACTTGCTCCAAGTGCTACTCAGTTATCCCTTCCCTTGCCAGTTTTTTAAAGAGTTATGTGTGAACACACTGGGTTGGGATTTTTTGTTGATACGCAGGGCATTTTGGCATGAGATCAGGGCAGAAGCAAGATGTCATCCTTGTCAGTATTTGAATCATGGCAGTCCTCACTGCAGTCTCTCCTTAGTTCCCCATGGCTCTGCCCGCTCCCTATAGTGGAAAATCTTATTTCTCTTGCTCTTTCCTGGAGTTTCAACCCTTTACATATTTTAGAGTTGTATAAATCTACCCATGTAAGGTCCCCTCTGTCACCAGGTGGTGCCGACCCTTGGTTTGCTGTGGTACTTTGCTGTGTTCTCTGTGGCATCATGTTACTGTGTAAATAAAATTGTTTTAATATACACTAAAAACGAGACGGGCGTTTGTTTTCTCAGGGACCCTCCCATGCTGACACACGGGGATGGGTTTGCTTGCAGACGCGGTTGGTTTTGCCCCCAAGCGTTCATGCCCTCTTGGGTCTTTGCTCCCTGCTGACCTGGACGGTATTTCCTGTTCATTGCCTCCTGGACCTGAGAAAACTAGCCCCAGAAGAAAAAGAGGGCCTTCCGCTTTGCCCAGCGCTCCCTGAGGGCTACCAGTCCGCTGTGTGCGATTGCCCCCTGGTGGCCAGTCTCCATACAGCCTTCCCCGGGCTCGTGCCGCGTTTGAGAGGTTTGGTTATACCACGGTCTGGTCACCCTCCGTGAAGGGCTCCCAGCCGCGCAGACAGTATGAGCAGAGGCCAGGCCTCGTGCAGCATCGAGCTTCATCTGCTACAGAATTCGCATAACTTTGCCTGTTCCTTAAAGTACACACTCACAGGGTTCTCAACGATGGCCGACAGGAAAATATGCTGACCCTTAAGTAGCCGAGAGACCACCTGGCTTAGGCGGGAAGAGTCAGCAGTTGGCAGGGGTAGCAACAGCTGCCTCGTTATTATGAGTAGAATGGATGGAAATGCAAACGTGTAGATTCTAAATTTAGACCAGGTTTTACACCTCTAAACCCTGTACGGTGGACACTGTACCACACTGGTGTTTCTGCTCCTCTCCGCTAGTGATCACTCTGGAATTTGCAGATAATTTTAAGGCATATTGCAATCCGGTGGTTGCCAGACTCTAGTTTTGTGTTGTCGAAGAAGCAAACCCACACTGGCGTGGGCCTCAGAGTTCCACCTGCACCATCTGGACCCGGGAGCAAGGGTTACAACAAAAGCCAGGAGTCAGCCCGCAGGGACATAGCGCTTCCTGCCACAGCTCTCAGCCTGCTTGCTGGGGAGGGTCCAGGGAACTGCCCTTTCTAGCTGTGAGCACAGCACACCCGCTTCTTGGTGTGGGGGGCGGGGTGGACAGCTGGGGCGGAGTGGTCACAGAGCAGCATATACCAGCCAGGCTGCCGGCTAGAGCTCCGTTGACCTGGGCCTCAAAGGGTTTGGCCTAGGTGGTGGGACCAGTTCAGGGTTGCTACAGCCAGACACGGCAAGGAGAGGCAGATCAAGTCTCAAAAAACTGGAAGCTCTGTTCTTCCAGTGCGGTCTACCCAGTGTGGGATCCAGTCCTGGAAATTCTACTAGTGGGTCCTCGGCAAGACCAGTCTTCTCTTTGATTCTGGGTTGTGCAGACATCAGGATAGAGCCTTCAGTTTCCATACGCCCGCAGACTGCTTTCAACTCAGATCCAGACAATCTGGATCTTCCCCACCTGGGATTAACCAGTACAAGTTAGTCTCTGGACTCCTGGGGCTGTGAGCGTGCACCCTCTGCTCCAGGAGCTCTTTGCCTGCTCTCCAGGGCCCAGCAAATTACACTTCCTTTAAAGTGAGCCTGTGCTCTGATAGGGAGGGAACTTCATTGGTGCCTTAGGAGCCAAGAACTGCATTTGGCGGATCACACGCTGTTAAGAGCGGCTCTAGGCAATTATAGCTGAAACTTAAAAATTGGATTCTACATGGTGGGGGCAGGAGAGAGCTGGATGCCAAGATCCGGTTCTTCCAAATTTGCAGACCTCTGAATGGAAACAGGCTGCCTTGAGCACAATCCCTGACTTCCTGGATATCGCAGCAAGGTCTTAAAGGTACCTGGAAGCAATCAGAAAGCAGAGTGGTTGGTGCTGGTCACCCGTCTCAGCTGGAGAATCGGAGCAGGGCTTGGGAAGAATGCCAGGCTGCTGGGGAAGCCGCCCAGGGGGACCAAGGGCCCTGAGCGGAGAAAGCCCTGTGTGTCTGAGGCGGGGGCAGAGCTCACAGCTCTGTGTTGTCCCTGTCACCACCACCCTCCACTCGCCAGCCCATGCTGGAGCCGGAGTCCCCAAAACAAGGCATCAGAAGGCAAGACCAAGTGAAACCTCCACGCCCGCAGTTCATCTTCCACTTTCCCTCACCCCAAGCCCCTTGCCTTCCTGCACCATGCCCTACCGGAGATCCCGGTGCACGTCTGAAACCACCCCAGCCCCACTGCCCCAATCTTCCCAGCCCAGGCCCTACCGCTATGCCCTCTCCCACCCCATGCTGGGAAGAGAACCCCACCTTGAGCATCAGTCTTGGCAGACCTCCCTCCCTCAGCACCTGGGCTCTGAGCTGCTCAGCTTCCACCTTCAACTATTCTCTGTCCTTAGCCTCCTGCCCGCAGGCCTGCCCCAGCAGGGCAGGGCAGCTGGCCTTTCCCAAGCTGCTCAGCACGTACCTGGCCTGGGCCCTGCTCCAGAGAGCCCCCCGGGCTCCAGCTGCGTGAATATGAACAGCGACAGCAGTTCAGGCGTTCTGCCGTCCCACATCAACCTCACTCCACCCCTCAGGATGACTCCATCCTGCCCATTTTCCCCTCAACTCATCAAGGCCAGGATCTCAAACCAGAATCGGTGCACCCTTAACAGCCGGGGTGCTTTTTCCTTATCCCCTTCCTGCCACCTAAGTGTGGCCAGGAAGCTGGGGGGACCGCAGCGCTCGTGGCAGAGCTGCCTAGGGGTGGGTGGAGAGCCTTCCTCCTCTCATTAAGTGCCACGTGCTGGCAGGAGTTCTGCCCCCAACCCTGACACAACGGAGAGGCCGCCAGCTGGAGGGGTAGCAAGGGGCACAGCCGCTGCCTTACTGTGTGCCTGGAGAACAGTTTGGAGGAATGAGACCAGGGTCTGCAATGAATCGTCTTCCTTGGAAACCAGAGGCCTGTCTGTTGGGCCAGATATTTACCTACAGACAATGCAAGGACCTCTGGATGCCCACAAAGTCCTCTCAGCACTGCCCGGGGCCAGCCGCAGTCACTTCCTGCCTCCAGGGAGCCAGAATCCTGCCTTGAAGGGATCTCAAGCACATTCCTTAACCTCTGAACTCTGCTCAGGTGCAGACTGGGGCCCTGTCGGCCATCCCCTCCAGAGCAGGTAGCTGGGAGGATGGATGGGTGAGGTAACATTTGTGCCAGTGTTTTAGCCTGATTTGTTAGAAAGCAGGGTGGAGACGACACCTTCAGAAGGAAGCTGGGGAAGGGAGAAGAGTGTTTTGAGGGTTCAGACAAAATGGATCATTGCCCGAGAAGGACCTTGGATGGAGGGAGGCTGTTTGAGGGACGAGACCCTGCTGGCCCCATCTCCAAGCATCTTACCCCTGATTTTACCCAATCTCTTGACCTCCAGCCAACTTCAGGCCAATCCGTCCCGTCCCCCAGAATGGGTGAGGGCCCCAGCCTGAGCGCCTGGCCAGGGTCCCCGCTTCAGAATGCCTGCGTCTCCGTGGGACAGGCTCATCAGGGATCTATCTAAATGAAGTGTGAAGGAGCTGGGGGGCAAGGTCGAATACACTAGAAAACTGTGGTGGTGCCTTCCAGGGTGAAGGAAGCTGGCTCCTCCAGAAAGCCAGCCCACAGTGCTTCCCAGGAGTTAGCTTAATTTTATATCCACAACAATCCTGTGAGGTAGGTTCTAGAATTATTCCCATTTTACCAATGAGAAAACAAGAGGTTTTGTTTGTCCCGATCCCTCCATCCCTGTGAGGGACTGGGATTGTCCTCAGGCAGTGTGCCTCCCTCCCAGCTCCCTGAAGCCCATGGTCTTCCTCCCTCCCCCTCCTGCTGCCACCCTGGTGCCCAACCACAGATCCTAGGTCCCACCACCCAGCAGCTCTCCCTGCTGTCCAGACCCCTGCAACAACTTCCACCTCACCGGGCTGGCCCCCTTGCTGCCCTGTCAGACATGGTTCTGGATTTTTCCATGCCCACATTGTTCCTGTCCTTCTCCCTGTTCTGAGGGTGCCATCCAGCCAAGAGGTTTTTGGGGTGACTCCAGTCAGACACATGCGCTCACCCATCTGAAATCTGCAACTTGCTCCTCGGGTTGGGCTCCTCTCTTCCTGTGAGCACCTCAGAGAGGCCTTGACTTCAGCTGTTCCCCCTGCTCTCCTCATGGGGCTCCTCGGATTCTGACTCAAACTAGGGGGAGAGGAGGACAGAACTGCTCCTGGCTTCTCCTGCTGGCTTTTCCTGCACACAGGTCCTGGGCCGGGCTTCCCCACATTTAATCCTCACGAAAGCCCTATGACCCCCAAGCAACAGAGGATCCCACTGAAACTCAGAGTGGGTAAGGAACGTGCCCAAGGCTGCACAGCCAGTGAGCCTAAGGGCTGCCTCAAGCCTAGCCTGGCTGACGGGGAAGCCAGTCATCTCCCCACCACTTCATGAGCCCGTTCTTATGCCAAGGGTAGAGCCTGGGGTGCAGACACGCAGTCCAACCTGCCCAGACTGGGGCAGCCAGAGAAGGCTTCCTGACGTGGACATGATTACCCCGCTGCGGTAATCAGGATTGTAAAATGCTCAGCCCCCGACCCCGTGCTCGTGCAGATACAACACATGCACACATTTACCCCCACGACATGCACCACACTCTGTCGGTTTGCTTTTTTCGTTTAACTCGAGGGCTGACTCCAGTAGTCATGATGGTCATAGCACTTTCTTAAAAGGGAGCTTCTCCCACTAAAGATGAGAGTATTATATAACATACATATATGCAAATGTATGGTTCCTATTACTTCAGCTTCTCTGGGCATCCAGTCATCCTTGTAAGGATGGCTGAACAATGAAATACGAGAAACTACAAAACTCCCCCGAGAACTATAGAGGGAGATGACAGAGAAATGAGCCATTGGCTTGACTAGAAAGACCATATCATCTCCCAAAATACTTCAGTAACATTTAAATGAAAAATCTCAGTGTTTTCTGGTTGTTGTTTTTTTAACCTTTATAATATTTCTCAGAATCAGTTGGAAGAATGAATAGGTGGAAGAAATCCAGAAACTTAAAATCAAGAGGCTATTTAAGCATAGGAGAAAGCTATGATCGATAAAAGTGTGATACGGGCACAAAAAATATATATAGGTCCATGTCACAAAACAGGTACCTAAAAATTAAACGTAATGGGGTGCCTGGTGGCTCAGTGGGTTAAAGCCTCTGCCTTCGGCTTGGGTCATGATCCCAGGATCCCGGGATTGAGCCCCGCATTGGGCTCTCTGCTCGGCAGGGAGCCTGCTTCCCCGTCTCTGTCTCTGCCTACTTGTGATCTCTGTCAAATAAATAAATAAAATCTTAAAAAAAAATGAAACATAGTATGTGTAAAAATGTAACAAGGGGGGGCGCCTCGGTGGCTCAGTTGTTAGATGTCTGACTTTGGCTCAGGCCGTGATCCCAGAATTCTGGGATCAAGCCCCACATTGGGCTCCTTGCTCAGGGGGAAGCCTGCTTCTCCCTCTCCCACTCCCCCTGCTTGTGTAGCCTCTCCCTTGGGTCTCTCTGTCAGTTAAGTAAGTAAATAAATAAATAAATCTTTTTAAAAAATTAAATGTAACAAAGGATAAGTAAGACATCGCTGCATAGAAAGGAAAGGTCTTATCCAATAAAGTGTTCTGGTACAACTGGTTAGCTATTTGGAAAATAAAAATAATTAATCTGTACTCTGTAAACCAAAATAAATCAAAACAGATCACACAAACAGTCACGGGCCACAAAGGAAAGAAGAAAGAAAAGAAAGCCTAAGAACTAGAAAGAATGCTCAGTCGCTATCTGTTTTATCTCTTTTTGATAAAGGACTTCCTGAGTTTAAAAAGCAATGTAAAGAAGGGGTCTGAAGCAGGGGCGTCCATAGGCAGACTCTGCAATGCCGGAGAAACAAGATCGAGAAGTAGATAACCAGCCAGGAAAACTGTCTCAGTAAGTGTAACAGACATAGGGTTAAAATCCTTAGTTATGAAGAACTTAATACAAATCATTAGGAACAGAAAATGCCAATAGACGGATGAGAACAGACAAGTCAAAGAATCCAGATGTTGAAATGTTCTAGAAATAAGAGAAATGAAACCCTAAGATGTCATATCTAAACACCATTTTAATAGATTTTTCGGATTATAAAAGTAAAGCATGTTTATGGGAGGCAATCCAGCAAATAACACTGACCCTCTTGGTCACCATCCAGAAATGACCACCACTAACTTCTGCCTTCTGTCCTGCTCGTGGTGTCTCCTCCGCCTTTTTCTTGTTTAGTTAGGGTTGTATTGTTGGCATCACATTTTCTGCCTATCAAATTAACAAAGATCTTTTTTTAAAGCTCATACTCAGTGCCGGTCACGGTATATGGGGTTGCGACAGTGACGGTGCAACTGAATTGGAAAGGGGCTTAAATCATCCTGTCCTTTGTCTGAGGCCACAGCTGAGCCCTGGTGTCAGACAAGGGGTGACCCCAGGAGACAGGGTGGGTGTAGGGATTTCAGTTGCCAAGGTCACAGCACCATAGTCTGCAGGGAGTTTTTTAACAGGATGGACTTGGGGGCCCCATCCAAGTCCAATGATTCAGAGGACCCCTCTCCCAGGGTCCCCCAGTTATTCTGAGCTTGCTGGCAGCCTATCTGCCCCGAGTCTGGCTGCACAGGTTGAGGTCCAGGGTCTATCCCTAGCTAGCCTCGGGGACTCAGGCCCTCCCTGAGCCTTGGTTTCAACGGAGACTCCCACCTCTCGGGATCATCATGAGGGTGAAGGAAGAGTCCAGCAAATGGGTCTAGCCCACTGCCACACCATTACGCGCTCCAATATTGTTAGCTCCAAAGGACAAACTCCAAATGAGTATTTGCTTCTGTTTTTATAACAAAGGACTCATCAAGGGACTTTTGCTGAACAAAGGCACTATGAATTCAAATCTCTACCTCGTTGAGGATCGGAAAACTGTTGGCAGCTTTTAAAGGGCAGTTTCCCCAGCTTCCCAAATATATCTTGGCTAAATTTCAGAAAGCCCTGCTAACAGTCCCTTCTCTGAACACCTCCTACCTGGTCAAGGTGACACAGCATGTCAGAGGCAGACGTGGTCCCAGGCCCCTGACTCCAAGCCTGCCCCATACTTCCTCCCAGTCTTGATCCTTTAATGCTCAGGGCCAAGTCACCAAGAGGGCAGAGGAACTGCGGGAGGCAGGGGGATGAGGTTGAAGGCAGCTGTAGCCAGTCCCTCGGTTCCGTGCCTGCTGGCTCATTATGGAGTCACTGTGCCCAGAAGTGTGTGGTCCCCCTCCCCAGACAAGGGGCTCAGGATAGGCCCTAGGCTTCCTCAAGAGTCCACTGCCCACATCCGGGCTACTATTTTTGCTCCCCCCACACACACCATGCCTTGGCATCCTAAATGCTCTAGTCGGATGTACTTTCTTTTTGGGAAAGTCATTAAATTACTTCTGTGGAAATATTTTAATTGAATTAGATTATTCTCTGATTGTAATAAATGTTAATTAATTGAGTGGGCTGGGTGTCCTTGGATCTAGCTGGCTTCTTGCGGTTTAATTAGGAGGAGACTGTGGACTTCTTTCTTTTTGCCATGAATCTGTGGTTTGAATTTATCTATTGTGCTAATAAAGTGATCAGGGAGTGCAGGGAGCAGATTATGTCTTCTATCTGAAATTTAATAGCCTGCTTCACTCACTGAGCCAAGTGGCAAGCCCCTGCTTGGCGTCATCGGGCCGTGACCCTGTTCTCTCGTCTGGGCTTAATGAGGTTTCTCCATTTCTCTTGGGAAAAGAAAGAAGTTTTAGGTTCTGCAAACATCCCTTTGTTTCCCAAGAATACGAGTCACTTGGTTCCAGGGGTCGACGTTGCTGATTCCCATGGGCACAGCTGACCAGAAATGCAGGGGGGCGGCCGGGTAGCTGAACCCCCCAAGCTTTTTGTTCATACCTGGTGGAGGCAGGCAGGCCCCAAGTAGTGACAGAAAGAGACCCTGGCAACTTCTTCATTATAGGGATGCGGAGTCTGGAGTCCAGAGAAGGAAGGAGCATGCCCAAGGCTACAGGGTATGCTTCTGGGACAGTGACATCTATAGCCCAAGGAGTTTTAACTCCTTGGTTAACCACGGAGTTTGAACCAAGTTTGGTTCAACCAAGACTGACATGATTCAAGTCCTGCATTAGATGTGAAGGCAAAGATAGATCCAAGGCCCCTAGAGAGGCTATGCAACAGTGACTGTGATGGTTGTGTAAACCAGGAACAGAGGGGTCCACACAACATGGGAGGCAAGCCGGGGGGTTGGCATGTCACCACACATAGTCTGGAGAGCCTTCAAGAGGAGGTGTGCCTGCACTGGGTTTTGAAGGATAAATAGGAGTTCTCCAGGTGGACAAAGTGTAGAGAAGGGCCTTCTAGACAGAGGTAACAGCATGTGCAAAACCAAGTTCATTCTGGTGAACATAAGAGCCAAGGACGCTCTCAGAGGCAGGACGTGTTCAGATGTGCACCACAGGAAAGATCCTTCTGGCAGTTTCAGAGGAGAAGGGTCCAGATGGGGAATCAAGGAGCAGGGACAGCCAAGCAAGGGAGGCTAGGAGCTCCCCAGCTCGGCTCACTGCCACAAGGATGGAAGAGCAGGGCCAGATTCTAGAAATATTCAGGAGGTAGAGTCAAGAGTAGGTCAGATCTCGCGAGGAGTCCCCTGGAGGAAGCAGGTGAGGAAGAAGGGAGAATTGAGACCCTCCCTTTTGGACTGGCTCCCCTGCAACAGCGTGGTTTTTTCTTCCTCTGAACGTGCTTTGTGGCAATGAGCTTTTACAGTAACAACAACAGCTCCGGGGACACAGCTCTCTTTAGCCGGGTGCCCTTACCTGTGCTTTACCTGCACAGCACGTGGAATCTTCAGGACAGCCCTGTGACCTAGGTTCTGTTCTTAGCGCATTTCACCGGTGAGAAAACCTGGGCACGAAGAGGGTCAATGACCCGCTGAAGGTCACTGAGCTTAGGAAGTGGGAGAGCTGCAGCTCCTGGGCCGGGCCGAGCCAGAGACCTACCCCAGAGAAACGTGTGCTCCAATCCACGTAAGGCTTAATTAGCTCTTTACCCAAAATGGTCCATTCTAACAAGGCAACAGGAGTCTAAGTTTCCCTTTGAGAAATCGGAAGATCTTCTTAGCACCACACTGCCTTCCCTAGGACCAGACTGCGGCATCTTATTCCCTCCCCCATCCGTGCCCAGACCCATCCTATCTGGTGGGAGGGGAGGGAGGAGTGCAGGCTGGACTTCCTTCTCGAAGGTCCCACAGTACAGCAAGAAGGGCTTGGACTCAATCGCACTTACTACCTATGTGCCCCTGAGCTAGCCCTTCTCCTCTCTGAGCCTCAGCAACCAACCACGTCTGTGACGGCCCCTCCCAGGGCTACATGGTGTCCCCAAGGCCCAGGCACACAGGTCTTGGTTGTTGCTGTGATTATGGCTGTCCCAGCCTTGCTCCCGATTCTTTCTGGGCTGAGGTAGTCAGAGGACACAGGGCCACCCTCAGGAAAGGATCCTCACAAGGGCAGCCCCTAACCCCAGAAACTGGGTCCCAGGCCTGCCACCCAGGAATCAAGCTCAATGTCAGTGCAGACTCTTTCTTCAGCAGATCCTCACCCTCAGAGCACTCTTTGGTGGTTTCTTTGCTGGGGGCCCCAGAAGCAAACCCTTCCCCATCCATAGGCCAACCCCAACTCTGCCTGTCGGGATTCTGCTCACCCTTCACGGCTTCGGTCGGCCTACTTCCTTTCCAACCCCATGGAGCATCTCCCTGACTGCTCTCTGTCCGCCTCCGCCCTGTCTGCCACAGGGCATTGTCTAATGCCGGTGAGCTCCCAGGCCAGGTCTCTGACTCTGACTCTGCCGGAGCCATTCTTGGGGGAGCTCCAGCTGAGGGTTGTGGGTAGATGGAGATGGGATGGAATTTACCAGGATGGTATTCTATCTGCTCCCCCCCACCTCACATGCACACACAGAGGTGTGCCCATACACGTGCGTGCAAACATACACACTATCTGGCCCACCTACCATTTTGTGCAATGCTAGCCTTCCCTCTAGCTCTGCCCAGGCTGGCCCTGGGATCTCTCCGCTCTCCACCCTTCCCTTCACTGGGCCCCTGGCAAGCCTCCCCACACCACCCTTCTCTCTAGGGCAGATCCTGACTGTGGGTCGGGGGCTGGCCCGAGGCAAGGCACCACTACACACGGCAGCAGTCCAGTGCCTGGGAGAATGAGAGGAACGTGGCTTGGGAGCTCGTCATCTACCAGCGGCAGGAAACTCCCACAAAATCCAGAGAATAAGCAGGAAAGTGGACCATGAAAAGCAAGGTTAAGAAGGTTTTCCTTCTCTCTCCCCACTTGCTAGAGAGCAAAGCAGCAGGGCCAACTGGTTCCCAAATGATGGGTTTCCTGTCAGCCCCCATCCCGACCCCCTGCAGGATAGACCAGCTGTTGGTGCCAGATTAATGGCCACGATTAAAAGCAAAATGCCCTTGCTGTGGCCTACTGTCCTCCCACACCTGTGAGTCTGGAGGCTGAGCTTTAAGCCCTGCGAATGGAAGATTTGTAATGAAATCAGACAGGCCTCTTAACCGCTGATGGTATCAGGGCCCAGGGGAGATGCAGACTTATTTCCTAATCTCCCGCGGAGCATCTGTCAGCCCCGCCACACAGCAATGTCACTTCTGTGTGCAGCAAGGACCTTCCATGGGGCGGACTGTCAGCTGCCTGCCCTGCTGCCCGCCTCCTCCCACCCCTCCTGTGGTCCCTTCCCCTTGCTCGAGCTTGGGCGGCATGGACATTCACAAAGATAGGCACGCACTCATGCACATACACACACCGGTTCATTCATGAGTTGTCTGCTCTGCTCCATTTGCATAAATGGAAGAAAGAGAAAAATAAGAATCGCTCTTCAGCAACATTGGGAAACAGCAAAGAATACCATCAACGGAGTAAACATTCTGAGAGATTTCTAGAAGCTGAGAGGCAAATGAGAACAAAATGAGAATCCCATTGATGTCGGAGTCTGTGACCCACCAGGCAAACTCTAGGGACTGGTTTCGCCACCAGAACCCAGGGCTCCCACCCTCCAACTCTGGGCAGCAAGGGCTGGGTGGAAGGGCTGCAGGAGGCTTCCGGAGCAGTGACATCCATCCTACCCTTTGTCCTCAGGATTTACTGGATTAGGACTGCGCGCTGAGTCAGTGGGTGGTCCAGGAGGCCTGCACAGCAGAAGGGGTAGGAACATACAATCGCAGCTAGGGGAACAAGGACAGGGACTCGGTCCAGCAGTGGTAGCTCCTTTGATACCGGAAACTTCTCTATGGCTACTGGCTATTACAGCCTTAGGAGACCCCGAGGTCCCATTAGTAGGAGGTGTAGGAGTGGGTAGGTGGGAACAGGTGCCATGGCCTGGACTCTGCCCCTCCCCGGTCCTAGACTCTCGGTGGCGAGAACTCCCAACGAGACCTAGGACATGAGACACAAGGAATCCTGTCACTCCTGTCTCTACATGGCCATTTGCTCTCAGCTCATGCTCTTAGGAGAGCATTTCCTGCCTACAGTCCCTCCAACAAGGTTCAGATCAGGTCAGGAAATCCTGTGCTCCTCTTGACATTCATAATATGTCTTACCTTAATAAAGGCTCTGAAAAGTCCTGCAGTAACTTTACTATATAAATTACATTCAGTGCAGTTGCGGATCTAAAGTGTGCAGTTCAATGAACTTTGACAAGAGCACACTCATATAACCTAGAGTTGCAGCAAAATTTAAAGTATTTTCATTGCACCAGAAAGTTCCCTCATGCCCCTTTCCCATCATCCCCATCCCTACCCTAGAGGCAACCACTTTCTGACTTCCATAACAATAGAGTAATTTTGCCTGTCCTAAAGCTTCATATAAATAGATTCTTATACAGCCTGTGATCTTTTGTGTCTGACTTTTTTCCCTCAGCATAATTGCAAGATTCATCCGTGCTGCTCCATGTGTCAGTAGTTCGTTTCTTTTGCTTATTGATCATTTGCAGTTGTCCACTATAAAAACTTATCTAATACAGTTTGCTTATCTACCATTATTCTGGTAAATATGTAGGCTTTTCCAATTTCTGCTTGAACAAAGCTGCTACAAACACTTCTCCATGAGACATCATGAAGGCACATTTTGTATTTTTCTTGGGCAGTTATACGTAGGCACGGAATTTGCAGGTAAATGCAAACTGCCAGGCTGTTCTCCAAAGTATCAATTTGCACTCTCACCAGAAATGTGTGAGACTTTCTGTTGGTCCATACACTCACTATTACTTGGTGTTGTTTCTGCAGTAACTATTTAAAATTTTTTGTTTTAACTCCTCACTTCCAACACTTATTAAACCACTGAGCATTTTTCCCTAAAAATCTTTCTAATACCCCATGGAATTAGTGTCCTGCAGAAGTCACTGTGGATAGCGAGGACCTGAACCTTCACTTATAAATAGAAGTCAAAACATTAGCAACAACAAATCACCAGAATATGAGGAGCAAGAGAAGGTCAAAAGAGGGGATTAAGGCAAGCAGTCAGAAGAAAAGGCCTCCAGGGAAAAGGAGTGAGTTTAATAAGTAACTTGGTAAAAATTCTGAGATTCAAGAGGATGTCACACAATAAAACTAGAATAGGCTACTGTGAAAGAGAAAAGAATTCGGAAATCACAAACATGACTGCCAACATGAAGGTAACATTAGAAGCATCTAAAAGGAAAATGCTGAAAATGCAGAGGGACGTGGAAAGAGAACCAAGAGCTCAAGAAGTTAGAGGAAAATATCCCCAGAGCAAGGAGAGGCTTGAATTCACAGATTGAAAAAGCAGACTACGTGTCAGGGAAAGCTTGATAAAAAACAAGATCAATAGCGTTTGGTCCTGATATGTAAATGGACTAATTAAAGGGACAAAATTAAGGCCTCAGAAATACACAAAAATAATAAGAGAATCTAATTTAGGATAAACGTGGTATTTTATTTTATTTTATTATTTTTAAAGATTTTATTTATTTGACAGAGACACAGCCAGAGAGGGAACACAAGCAAAGGAAGTGGGACAGGGAGAACAGGCTTCCCACTGAGCAAGGGAGCCCCAACACAGGGCTCAATCCCAGGACCCTGGGATCATGACCTGAACCAAAGGCAGACAATTAACAACTGAGCCATACAGGCGACCCAAAGGTGGTATTTTTTTTTCTCATTAAACTTTTGTTTTAATGGGTCTCAAAATTCTGTGACAGATTTTTGGTCAAGTTGTTTCCATTAAAAAGTACTGATTTTAAAAACTAATAACTTAAAACTGCCACACACACACACAAAAACAAATGGTCCACAAAACATTCTCCTTTCCTTCTGAAGGTTTTACGATGCATTGTTATCATTAACCAGTCTTTCACTATTAAACTTAAATGGCCAATTGACACAAACAGTTCTGAGACCGTTCTTCCACCACTGATTAAGCCTGGGGTGGCAGGGGGCACCTGGGTGGCTCAGTGGGTTAAGCCTCTGCCTTCGGCTCAGGTACTGATCTCAGGTCCTGGGATCGAGCCCCATATCGGGCTCTCTGCTCACCATGGAGCCTGCTTCCCCCTCTCTCTCTTCCTGCCTCTCTGCCTACCTGTGATCTCTCTCCGTCAAATAAATTAAAAAAAAAAAAAAAGACTGGGGTGGCAGGTGTTGGGAATAATATTCACTTATGCTTCTGAGCTTTCTGGGCAGACTTGGTGACCCTGCCAGCTCCAGCTGCCTTCTTGTCCACTGCTTTGATTACACCCACAGCAACTGTCTGTCTCATGTCACGAACAGCAAAACGGCCCAGAGGAGGATAGTGAGAGAAGCTCTCAACACACACAGGCTTGCCAGGAACCATATCAACAATGGCAGCGTCACCAGATTTCAAGAACTTGGGACCATCTTCCAGCTTTTTTCCAGAACGACGATCTATCTTCTTCAGCTCAGCAAACTTGCAAGCAATGTGAGCTGTGTGACAATCCAGCACAGGTGCATATCCAGCACTAATTTGGCCTGGATGGTTCAGGATAATCGCCTGAGCTGTGAAGCCAGCTGCTTCCATTGGTGGGTCATTTTTGCTGTCGCCAGCCACATTGCCACGACAAACATCTTTGACAGATACATTCTTGACATTGAAGCCCACCCACATTGTCCCCAGGAAGAACCTCACTCAAAGCTTCATGGTGCATTTCAGCAGACTTGACTTCAGTTGTAACATTGACTGGAGCAAAGGTGACCACCATGCCAGGTTTAAGAACACCAGTCTCCACTCGGCCCACAGGGACAGTACCAATACCACCAATTTTGTAGACGTCCTGGAGAGGCAGATGCAAGGGCTTCTCAGTTGGACGAGTTGGTGGCAGAATGCAATCCAGAGCTTCAAGCAGTGTGGTTCCACCGGCATTCCCATCTTTACAGGTGACTTTCCATCCCTTGAACCAAGGTATGTTAGCACTTGGCTCCAGCATGTTGTCACCATTCCAACCAGGAATTAGCACAAATGCTACTGTGTTAGGGTTGTAGCCAATTTTCTTAATGTAGGTGCTGACTTCCTTAATGATTTCCTCGTATCTCTTCTGGCTGTAGGGTAGCTCAGTGGAATCCATTTTGTTAACACCAACAATTAGTTGTTTTACACCCAGTGTGTGAGCATGTAAGGGCATGCTCACGGGTCTGCCCGTTCTTGGAGATACCTGCTTCAAATTCACCAACACCAGCAGCAACAATCAGGACAGCACAGTCAGCCTGAGATGTGCCTGTAATCGTGTTTTTGATAAAGTCTCTGTGTCCTGGAGCATCAATGATGGTCACATAATACTTGCTGGTCTCGAATTTCCACGGGGAAATATCAATGGTGATACCACGTTCACATTCAGCTTTCAGTTTATCCAAGACCCAGACATATTTGAAGGAGCCTTTTCCCATCTCAGCAGCCTCCTTCTCGAATTTTTCGATAGTTCTTTTGTCGATACCACCACATTTGTAGATCAGATGACCAGTAGTGGTAGACTTGCCCGAATCTACGTGTCTGATGACAACAATGTTGATATGAGTCTTTTCCTTCCCCATTCTGGCTTAGGTTGAGTGGTGGTTTTCACAACACCTGTGTTCTGGCGGCAAACCCATTGCGAAAAAGCAAAGGTGGTATTTTAAATCAGAGGGAAAAACTATCATTTACTAAAGGGTTTTGGTACAACTGACCATGTATCTAGAAAAAAAAAAAAAGATGGTTTTCCTTGTTATTTCTTATTCTAAAATAAATTCCAGATGGATTTTAGTTGTAAAAATGAAATTATAAAAACAATAGAATAAAACATGTATATCAGGTAAGGGGCTATACTAGATAAATTCCAAAAATATCAGCAGCTTAGCACAAGAGTTTATTTTTTGCTCATGTGAAGCCTGATTGGAGGGAAAGGAGCAAGCTGGAGATCTTGCTGCTTAGTCTTCCAGAGACCCAGGGCCAAAGAAGCTCTGGCGTCTTCAACAAGTGGTCCCGGAGGTGTCCCTGAGCATTGATATCCATTGGTGAGTTAGAGAATGAGAGGATCATGCATGAGAGAGCACACATATCCAAAATAGGAAAGACAAGTAGGAATAACCCTTGAAACTGAAGGATTTTAAAACTGACAAGAGGTTTCTCTGCATAATTCTATGTAAATAAATTTGAAAAATCTAGTTGAAATGGTGATTTTCTAGGAATAGATTATCAAAACTGACCCCAGAAGAGAAAGAAAGCCTAAACAAATAAATCTTAATGAAAGAAATAGAGAAAGTTGTTCAAGAGCCAATTCCTAAAAAAAAATTTCAGAGGGGAACTCCATAAAGCTGAAGAAATAAGACGTTCTCAATGGTCATTCAATAATTCCAGAAAATAGAAGAAACAAGGGCATGAAGAGACAAAGTGAAATTATCCAACAAACCACTATGGAAACTCGGGCTGGCCTGGTAGTAAGTTGTATGTACTCGGAGGGCTACCCTTACCTCAGCAGCCAAAGCTCAATTTTTCACCAGGCCACCAGGTGCCAACAGTTAGTGTTCTAGACAGCTCTCTAAAAAACTGGTGTCTAAATTTAAATTGGACCTCTGGCTCTTCTTATGACAGACTTGTCTTATTCAATAGATGAATTATTTTCTATTTAATTCTTAATGTAAATAGGAAATTATATGCTCAATTACATTAGCTAATAATTTAAAGATAGGCACTAATAATATGGATATGGGATATGGAACCTGAATATCACAAGAGGAACAAAGAAAAACAATAAAATACTTTGTCAACCCTACGAAATTCAGAAAAAGGAAAAAAGAAAATATTGAGAAAGAATAATGAACAGAAAACATGAAATAAAATGGCAGGAAGGCCAAACATTTCATTGTTATGTTATGACTGAATTAGTTAAATTTCTTTATTGAAGATAAAGGCCTTAATACTGGGCACATACACACATATCGTTGTATACACTCACACACATAAATCTGATGATAAACCAGTTACAGGATACTCACTTAAAACATAATGACAAAGATTAACATCAACAGTCCAACAAAGGTATCTCAGGCAGATGCCAGGCAAAAGAAAGCAAGGTATGGTGTACTCATATCAGACAAGGTAGAATTCAAGGCAAGATGCATTTTTTCCAGTAAAAAAACACAGTCTACCAAGAAGATATGAAATAAAAAGGGACTTTAGCCAAACCATAATTGTAGTGGGAGAATTTATCATAACCCAGAACCAAATTCAGTGGAGGAAAGAGAAGGTTTGAATATCAAACTGAACAAGCTTCACGTGTAGCCCAAAAGCAAACTACCTGCTTTCTTTTCAAATTCTCATGGAATGATAACAACAACTGATCACACACCATGCCACAAAGAACTCAGTAACCAAAAAGTAGAAATTATGTGGTCCATGTTCCCTGATCACGATGTAATCAATCTAGAAAATAAACAACAAAAAGATAATGCCTTCACCTCAAGCCTAACCACATGGAAATTCCCAAACATTCCTCTAAATACCTCAGGTTAAAATGAAAAATCAGATTAGCATTACAACCTGTCTGAAATTATTAACCACAAGAATATTTCATATAAAAACCAAGATAATCTGACTGAAGGGTTCCTCATAGCAGTGGTCAGAACCTTAAACTCCTTTGGGTAAAGTCAGTGACTGACTCATCCATTCCACAAAAGTTTTCTGAGCACCTATTGTAGGCCAGCACTGCCTCAAGTGGTGGGGACAGAGCAGTGATCAAAAGAGAGAATGTTCCTCTTGGTGGAGGTTATGTTCAAGTGGATAACTGTAAGAATTATTGAAAAAAACATCCTTAATGTTCAACTCAAGAACCTGGAAAGGTATAATAATATGCCCTCAGAAAAGTAAGGGAGAAGAGTAAGGTAAATATAAAAATGGATGACTTAGAAAAAAAATAAAACAATCAATAAAATTAAGATCTGAAAGTCTAGGGCACCTGGGTGGCTCAGTGGGTTAAAGCCTCTGCCTTCGGCGCAGGTCATGATCCCAGGGTCCTGGGATGGAGCCCCACATTGGGCTCCCTGCTCAGCAGGGAGCCTGATTCCTCCTCTCTCTCTCTGCCTGCATCTCTGCCTACTTGTGATCTCTGTCTGTCAATTAAATAAATAAAATCTTTAAAAAAATATCTGAATAGCTAAAATGAGAAACACAAGAAACAACAAGTGTTGCCAAGGAGGTGGAGAAAAAGGAATCTTCCCTCTTGCACTGTTGGTGGAATGCAAACTGGTGCACCTCTGTGGAAAACAGTATGGAGGTTCCTCAAAAAATTAAAAATAGAGCTACCCAATAATCGCTCTACTAGGTATTTACCCAAAGAATACGAAAACCCTAATTCGGGAGTGTATATGCACCCCCATGTTTATTACATCATTATTTACAATAGCCAAATTATGGAAGCTGCCCAAGTGGTCTATCAATAGATGAATGGATAAAGAATACACATATACACATATATAAATATATATAACAATATAATATATATAACATGTATATATAACGGACTATTATTCAGCCATAAAAAATAATGATATCTTGCCATTTGCAACAACATGGATGGATTGAGAGTATAATGCTAAGCAAAATAAGTCAGTCAGAGAAAGACAATACTATATGGTTTCCCTCATATGTGGAATTTAAGAAACAAAACAAATGAACAAAGGGGAAAAAAACAAACCAGAAAACAGACTCTGAACTCTAGAGAACAAACAGATGGTTACCAGAGGGGAGGTGAGTGGGGATGGGTGACAAAGGCGATGGGGATTAAGAGCACACTCGTCTTGATGAGCACTATGTACAGAACTGGTGAATCACTGCGTTATACACCAGAAGCTAATATAACACTGTATGTTAACTATATGGGAATTAAAATTAAAAACTTAAAATTAAAACTTAAAAATTAAGATTTGATCAGACTCTGCCATGTCTAAGAAAAAAGAGAGAAATCACAAATACATATCCTTAGAAAGGACAAAGGGGATGATATGGCTGCAGATACAGAGAAGATTGTAAAGCTTATAAGCAAATAAGTTTTTAAAAATGTGTGTAATACAATGTCAAGAAGTGTAAAAACTTAGATAAAAACAGATGGCTACCGTGGACAAGATGAATAAATTACTAGAAGTACGTGAATTACCAACATCAACTCACGTGGTGGAAAATTAACATGGTCCAATAACTACAGAGAATTTGAAAAGATTGTTCAGGATCTACTCACCAAAACACATAAATACCTATAAAAGTTCGAAGTAAAACTTGACAGACTATTGAGGCAAAGATAATCTTATTTAAACTATGTAGAACATAAAGATGGAAAGAGACTTTTGCAAGGCTGGAATATCAAAATCTGAGGTAGAACATGAACACCGGAATTACAATGACAAGAACAGAGGCAGGGAGAGCAGGAAGGCTGGAGCACAAACTGCCCTGAGGGAGAGCTGTTGCAGTGGGAGCTACTGTGTGTGTGTTCGCTTGGGTCCGTGAATGGCCTGTCACCCAAACATGGCTCTGGGGACATCCCAATCTGTGTCCCTGCCCTCCCTTCATGCCCCGCCACAGTCCACATCTATGGCTTTATGGGATACTCCTTACACTCAGCTGATCCCCTGAAAGTGGACTGTTATGGTGCTACTGTCCCATTTGGGGGTGGCCCCAAAAGATGGTGGGGAAGAGAAATCCTCTCAAGGACAGAATGTAGAACAATACATCTTCTTGACCACTTTCCCCAAAGGCAAGATGGCCTGAGCTACAGATTTCCATTGGTTCATGGACAATGGCTAGTGGTCTAGCTGGACAATTGGAAGCTCAGACAGAACAAGATTAGAGACTGGGGACAAGGTCGTCTGGGGAGGAGAATGTGAATGGATCTCTCAGAACTGTCCCAGAGGCAGAGACTCTCTCCTCTCCAAAATTTTCCCCACTGTGAAGGAAGTTCTCAATGATCAGGTGGACAAGATGTCCACCCAGTGGACAAGTGTAGATCAGCTTTTTTCCTCAGTTACCCCTGCGCCCACTCAGAAATGAAGTGCTTTTGGAGGCAGGAACAGAGAACACCTATCCAAGTAAGGACTTGACAGCCTCTCCAAAGCTGAAGCAGCCAGTGCCACAGACAAGGCTCTAAATTCCAGCAGTGGAGACCAACTCTGCAAATCTGGTATATTGCAGTAGAGATGACCTATCAGCATTTGATAGCAAGTGGTTACACTGGATTCCTTCCATCATGGAGGGTCAGTGATTCGTTCTCATTGGGATAAATATTTATATTGGAGCTCGATAAACGTTTTCTCTCCCTGCTTCTACCAGGACCACCTTGAGCGGACTTAATAAATATCACTGGAACAACCCATTTTCCATACTGTTTCTGCCCAAGAAACTCAGTTTAAAAAAAAAAAGTAATGCAATGGACCAATGGTCATGGGATTCACAGGGCTTTATCATATATCAGGATATATATATATGAGTTTAACGGATAGAAGAATAAAATGGGCCACTGAAGGACCAGTTACAGCACTGATTGACAACATCTTGTGAGTTTGGGACACTGTCCTCCAAGACATGGTATGTAAATTCAACCAGCAACCAATGGATAGTGGTCAATTTTGTTATTTGTCACTATCGAACCAAATAACCCGCTTTCAAAAAATATGCTTCTCATTCCTGTGTCTGCTCTACATCTGCTAATTTAGAGGTTTTGATATCCAAGGGAGGAAAGCTTCAGTCTGGGAACATACAATGGGTGCACTGAATAGGAAGTTAATAGTGCCAAGCCGTCATTATGGGCTGTCTGTGCCACCAGATAAACAGGCCCAAAGGGAGGTCAGTGTTGGTTGGAATGATTGGGATTTGTGCTGTCCAATTCTATAGCCACCTGTGGCTATTATAAATTAATTTAAATTAAGCAAAATTATAAATTCAATTCTTCAGTCCCACTAGCCACATGTCAGGTGGTCAATATCTGCATATGGCTATTGGCTACCATATCAGGTGGTAACATATGGCTATTGTCTACAGAAATAGGCAGAGCAGATGTAGAATGTTTCATCACTGCAGAAAGTTGCATTAGATGGTGCTGATTTCAACAACCAAGAGTAATAGGGAGGTCATTCTGTGGGGCACGAAGAAATGAGGTTAACTCTCTGGGACCCCGCTGCTCTATCTACTGGCACTGGTATGAGTGGGGGTCAATATGGAAGGAAGACTACAACAAACATATTTAGGCAGGACCATCAGGGCTCAGACCCCTCAAGAATAATGGTCCAGGCCACCTCACAATGTAAAGAATCCCTACCAACTGAGGTGTTGGCTGAAGGCAAAGTCAACGTGGAATAAATGGTAGAGGAGGGAGGTCATACACCTTTGCCAAGGCATAGAGCCCTATATTCCCTCCTCATAGTTTCTTCCTTGCTCAGCCACATGTATATTCACATATTTAAATGAATTTCTCTTAGATTTCCCTTCAATTACATATATTGTGTGCAGAATATTGAGATAGGATTGGGACAGAATCAGAGAAGGAATGGACCTTGTCCCAGAAATCTTGGACTTGGAGTTGTATAGAGTAACTAATAAAAGAATGAAGATATTGGGGCACCTGGGTGGCTCAGTGGGTTAAAGCCTCTGCCTTTAGCTCAGGTCATGATCCCAGGGTCCTGGGATCGAGCCCTGCATCGGGCTCTCTGCTCCCCAGTGAGCCTGCTTCCCTTCCTCTCTCTCTGCCTGCCTCTCTGCCTACTTGTGATCTCTGTCTGTCAAAAAATAAATAAAATTTAAAAAAAAAAAGAATGAATATATTTTCAGTTTGTTAGGTTACAACTTTGGTGGGGGGGAGGGTGCTCTAAGGATGGAAGTCAGGCAGAACTATAGTAAGAACTTACTGGTTATTTTGGCCGCCAAGAGTTTGATTTTGCCAGTAGCCTTCCAGTGTTAGTTTAAGTAGAGCTGGTTTCTGTTGTTTGCAAAGAGAATTTCTGATGGGTACAGAAGTATAAATGTTGGCAAGGAATTGACATAGTTATTTGTGGATGACACACTTGTCTTCCTAGAAGTTCCTGGAAAATCAAGAGAGAAAACACTAGGAAACAGCAAACAATTAATTGTGGTAACCAGATATAAATTGCTTTCCTGTTTATCCACTTTATTCTGCAAGAAAATATAATGTTCAAAATCCCATTTTCAATGTAAAATAAAACCAGACCCTGAAGGGCCCTAAATGCCAGACCATTCTGTCTTGATGGTGGGGAGGAGCCAGAGAAAGTGTCAGCGCGTCAAGACTTGTCAGCAAGCTGAATGCAGGAGTTTGGGGGCAAGGGGGTGGCGGGGAGGTGTCATGCCCCTGCCCCCTGTCCTGGCAGGTGCCTGTGGCTACCGCCCACCAGGCCCAGGGGTGGGGGTGTCAGATTGAGAGCAGTGACCACTCCAGTGTGCACTGGTGGGGCCAAGGGAGTGGGAGGAACAGGAGCTGTGGTGCGGTCTCTGGGGTGTGAGTCAGTGCAGCTCCTCAGGGGACAGCAGACCTACATTTTGCCGGTCTTTGGCTTGTATACATTGGAGGACTTCTGTAAGGAAAATAATAAAAATTATAAATATAAAATAAGGTACAAACATGAATAATTACTTGGAATGAGAAAAGAAATCAACATGACCAACAAATAAGAAAAGTCAACATAGTCCAAATATCACATAATCTCCCCAAATAGCCTAATAGTTTTAAATGCTGCCCACATCTTTGTAATACCTTTTTTCCCCTTCGTTTTTGGCTACATACCTTTTGGGGGCTTCTTCATATAATGATGCTGTAAAGTACAGTACATGACGTTTCCTATAAAGAGAATAATTTGGCATTTCCTAAAAGGGAATAGAAAGATAATTCCTGGTGTGATTAGCCAATCTGTTATTTTGTTACTAATAGTTTAGTAGAGTTCAGCTTCATGATCTGTCAATAAAGTTGGAAATGTTCAGGATTGTCCCCAATTGGCAGCAACCTCTATCCAATATCTTTTACAAGTGAGCTGTAAGATTGCAGGGTGAGGGCCAATCTTAAATATTTGGAATTGACGGCTCGTTAACCAGAGCAATTCCGACGCATTCTTAAATTGCTGCTACATTGCTTTTAGCAGCATCATTGTGTAATAAAATGACTCTTGCGCTATGTACACTGTAGTTATTGATGAATATGTACAGAAGCCTTGTCACGGGAACCTTTGTTCCTCCAGGCTGTCTTGCTCTGTTGGTGAAAATTTCATGTGCCATTTCGTCTGGAACTACCAGACCTCATCAGGACAAGATGCATCAGTCACACTGAGATGTGATTCCATATAATGAGACACATAAAACATGCAACTTGACACAGAAGTACCAGGTGCTTGTGGAACTTGCCCAGGACTCAAGTCCTGCAAACAATGGAATCCTGATACATTTGATTCTGGATGAATCCCATGAAAGAGAAACAGAATGTGTGATGCACTTATAATTGTATATGTAGCGTTACAGAGTATATTCTTCAACGGGAGCATATTTTTTTAAAGATTTTTTATTTATTTATTTGACAGAGAGAGATCACAAGTAGGCAGAGAGGCAGGCAAAGAGAGAGGGAGAAGCAGGCTCCCCACTGAGCAGAGAGCCTGATGTGGGGCTCAATCCCAGGACCCTGAGATCATGACCTGAGCCGAAGGCAGAGGCTTAACCCACTGAGTCACCCAGGCGCCCTGGGAGTATATTTTTGAGGGGAGAGAATTTCCAGTTTGACTGGGCATCCATGAGAAATGAGTCCTATGTTCTGATGGTGGAAGAATTTTTCATCGGCCCACTCTGGCTCTTTTCACTTCAAACCTCATTTCTCCTCCAAAACTTGCCAGTACTGGGGGCTGACACATTCATATTTCAATATGACCTCTGGACTGAACCTTCGTGTCGTGGTAATTGGTGAGCTGGCATGGTGGGTATTGGTGGCTAGGAGTATTATTGCCAGAATGGCTAACAATAATTTAGGTATAAATTGGAGTGAGTATAAACTATGTAACTATATGCCCACTAAGCCAAATACGTGTATTTTCGATTCAACTTCCCCTTAGCCAGACCCCAGAGATGTCCACAGTCATCCAACACCTTTCGACATGGTGGAACTATGACAGGGAAGTTACAGTGAAAGACACAATGGTCTTAACAGAAACATTTTACTTCTGTCAGTTTTACAGAACCATTATGACCATGTGAATGCATTGCTCGGATCCCTCCCAGGGCTTTGCAGAAGGCCTGTGTGAGCTTATCTAACATCACAGTATACCCACCTTGGCTTTGGCTGTCAGGGCAGGAGCTAGGGAAACAGGGAATAGTCCCTTTAATCATTCCTCTTACTGAAAATCTCAACACAGTCCACACAACACCCTTCATGCTCGCCCTCTCATATATTCCCACTACAACCTGTGAAGTAGGTATTATCCTCCCCAGGCCACAGATGAAAAGTGGAAGCCTAGAAACAGAAGGACTCTTGGCCAGGGTCACACAGTAAATAAGCAGTTCAGCCCAGCTCTTGTGTTCCGTCCAGGTCAGTGCCTAACACAAGGCCTGCACGGTCTCATTTACTCCCATGCTCATTGTGACAGAGTGACAAGGAAGGGGTTATGCTCCCATTTTACAGAAGCAGTAGGTTTTATAATCATCTGTCATACCTGCACCCACAAGACAGTCGACAAGGCATTTGTAGGCCTGTGAGTTTTATTTAACTCTCACAGCAACCTCCAAGGAATGTTATCTGGTAGAGGAGACAGACTCACTGGAGGTCATATGGGCTGATTAAGGTCCAGCAGCAAGTCACTCCAAAGAGGAACTCCAAACCAGGACTCCCCGCTCCTGGTTCAATGCTCTTTTCACTGCACTCTGCTCTCTTCCCCTTTAGAGATCAAAGGGACCCGAGAGCATCATCTAGTCCCATCCCCTCCTGCCACACAGGAGAAGCCCAGAGAGGGGGAAGGACTCTTAACCTAATGGTCAAATTTGTTTCTCTGCCTCTCTTCTGCAGGAGGCTTCATCTGCCTCCCCATGTCTAGGGGGCCCAATTGCCCTAGATTTTGCCCTGACGTCTGAGTGACCCTCCTGCAACAGCTTGTACCAAGTCAATCTATCACTGTCTTCTTCTTCTTGTAACTGGTCTCCAGCCGCAGGTCCTACTGAAGATGGAGGAGAGTCTTAAGCAGCCTTAGAAGCCAAGTAGCCCTGTCCCCATGGCCACAGCCGATTGGATGACACCAGTGAGGGAGGCCAATCCAGACTGAGCAAGGTTAGACTTATGCACCAGAGCAGGTGGGTCTGAGCGGTGGAAAAGGAGCCCGGCAGTAGAAAGGAAGAAGCACAGAAAAGAGGCTAGGGGACCCCAGACAGAGCCTCTGCTCTGTGAGTGTACCAATCCCATGATTCCCAGCAGTACCTGGGCCCAGGTTATTTTTCTGTGTGAAGCATTAGCACATTCCCCTCATTGAATCACATGAGTGGGTTTTGATACCATGCAACTTAGACCTTATAGAATTATTTTTATTTTTTTAACAAGTTTAATGGCTGATACAGTCATATGGTATTAACTCATATGTGGAATTTAAGAAACAAAACAAATGAGCAAAGGGAAAAAAAGAAAGAGAGAAAGAGACATACCAAGAAACAGACTCTTAACTACAGAAAACAAATGGACGGTCACCAGAGGGGAGGCAGGTGGGGGGGTCGGTGACCTAGGTGATGGGGAGGGGAGGAAGGAGGGCACTTGTGATGTATGATGATGACGGGTGATGTACAGAAGTGTTGGATCACTATATGATACATCTGAAACTTATATTACACTCTGTTAATTAACTGGAATTTAAATAAAAACTTTTAAAAAAAAGACATTTTGGGGGCACCTGGGTGGTTCAGTGGGTTAAACCTCTGCCTTCGGCTCAGGTCATGATCTCAGGGTCCTGGAATTGAGTCCCGCATCCGGCTCCCTGCTCAGTGGGGAGCCTGCTTCCTCCTCTCTCTCTCTCTCTCTCTCTGCCTGCCTCTCTGCCTACTTGTGATCTCTCTCTGTCAAATGAATAAATAAATTCTTTAAAAAAAATAAAAATTAAAAAATTTTAAAAAGACATTTTTAAAAAGTAGCACACTATATATATTGCTCTGCATCTTGCTTTTTTCACTGAACTGTCCTGGAAATCATTCCAGGCCATAAAATGATGCATTGTTTTTACAACCAAAGTCCATGGTTTATGTCTGGATTCAACCGACCCCACTAAGGGGTGAGATGGGGCGCGGAGGCCTGTCACTTCGTCAAAAGCAAAGGAGAGGCAGGATCAGGAGATATGTCTGGTCTCTTCGCTGGTGGGAGAACAGAGAGACTGAGGCTTTAGTCAGTGTCTGCAGGAGGCCGAGGCTGGACCTAGAGGGTTTGGCCGTGTCGGGGATGAAAGTCCATGGCTTGGCTTGCTGACCTCTGCCCCTCCCTGTGAAGTTCAGAAACAGGTTCCTCAATGACTTCATCATTCTGCCTCATCTTCTCTCGCACCACAACTGCTCCACCCGAGTAGGTGGCTGCAGAAAGGGGAAAGCTGCCCAGGCCTCCCTGGCTCTTCCCCCCTTCCAGTTTGTCTCCACTCCCTGAAGGGCCTCCTTCCCCCGTGGCAGCAAGGGCTGTGTGGGCCCAGAACAAGCAGCTTCCCTTGCCCTCTGCCCCTGGGGAGGGGGGTTTGGGATATTGCGGGGGGGGGGGCAGGAGAGGATACTATGTTGGACTCCCCTGCCTGAGCTCTGGAGATCTTTACCCTCTGCCTCCTTTCCACAGGCTTCCCCAGGGGGCCCAGGCCCCGATGGTGCTCGCCCACACCTGTTATTTCTGTCCTCTGCCCAGCACCCTACCTTGGACACTGGGGCTCCCCTGGATCTGTCCCTTGGAATCTTACACCTTACTCTTTCTTTCTCCCACAATTCTTTATTCTCTTCTTCTATAAATTGCTTTTATAATTTTATTCCTGCTGAAAGAAATGCCTTTTCCTGACCTTCCAGCCCGCTCCAACACCCCACAATTTACTGCTGGTCACATCTTGTAAGGACCTCCAAGGGGTTTGCCTCTCTTTCTTTCTCTCCTTCCCCTACCCCCACTCCAATGTATTGTTTAGGTTATGGAAATATTAACTAAGGTCAGGACGTCTTTTCCACAGAGGAATTTTTGTTTCTGATTCTGGTGGGGTCATTCCACTGAGTCAGAATCAAATGCATGTCCCCACCTGAAGAGAGGGATTATTTTATCTGCGTGCACATGTGTTGTAGCCGGCAACCAGGCATGGGAGTCCCTACTGCAGTAACTCCTTCCATCAGCAAATGCTCCCTGCAGCCTCCAGTCTGTGGGCTCTGGGCTGGGCAACCAGGGACACACAGTCGATTGGGCATCTGCCATCAGCTTGGGTTGTGGTCCCAGCGTCCAGGGATCAAGCCCCACATTGGGCTTCCTGCTCAGTGGGGAGCCTGCTTCTCCCTCTCCTGCTCCCCCTGTTTGTGTTCACTCTCTGCCTCTCTGTCAAATAAACAAACAAAATCTTAAAAAAAAATAATGGACATTCTCACTGCCTTCACATGTGGGTGCCCCAGTGTGTTGTGGAGGACAAGACATGCGCTAGGATAATGGGGGGTTCCGGTTGTATTTGTGCTGAGACTTTTTCCCCTTTAGTGATTGTGAAGCATTTTGAGGGCACCTGTTCTGTGCCAGGCACTTATGTGACCTTGTTTCATTTTGACAACCACTTGCAAGTTAGGCTTTGTTAACCTTACCTTACAGATGAGGAAACTGAGGCCCGAGAGGTTAGGTTGCTCACACAAGGTGACAGTGGAGGTGCAGCATCAGGATTTGATTCCAGGATAGTTTCACCCCAAGGCTAGGTTCCTTCCACTGACTGGAGCAGCCCTCTCTCAGCTCTGATAGCAAAAAGGAGCAGATTTCACACTGGTTTGTTGCTTTGTCTCTTTTCTACCCCGAGTGTGACAGGCAGGGGATGTGGGAGAGGTTGGGCCTAGAGGACAAAAAGGGCAATTGGCCTGCACAGAGTGGGGGTGGGAAGCAATGCTTGTCTGTTTGCCTGCACATGCGCAAGGACACAGCCTGCGGGGACAGTAGATGGTATGGGAGTGAATGAGGCTGTCCTTGCCTTTCATGCACCAGCATCTTCATTTGCGTGGAAGCCTTAGTACCACGAGTATCACATCTGATAGGCCTTCCCAGCCCAAAAGGAACTACACTGTTCAATCAACAACCCATGATTGTCTTCCCTACACCGGGCATGGGATAAAGAGATGCTTAAGAAATGGTCCTTTCTCTTAAGAGCTCGTAGGTTAGCACAGTCCCTTGAAAACCAATGTGGCAAGTGACTTGATGGAAGAATGCCTGGGGGTTGGGGGCTGCCAGAGCTCAGGGAAGAGGACGTCACTCAGTTGGAGGGGTAGATCAGGAATCCTTCTTGGAGGCAATGGCTGAGCTGAATCTTAAAGGATGAGCTGTCCTTCAAGGTCAAGGCAGGTGAGAGAAGGCATCCCAGCACATGTGCATGACATGTCCAAAGGCCAGGAGGCGGGGACGGGCAGGGCAGTTTTGGAGAACAGTAAATAGTTGGGTATGGCCAGAACCTCCTTCAGGCGCTTTGTTATAAAAGGTCATTTAGCCAAACTGGGAGTTTGGTCCCTATTCAGTAGATAAAGAGAATGATTGAAATCCTTTAAGTGAGGGAAGGGATGGTCAGAGCTGCATTTTAGAAAGCTCATTCCAGGAGATGTCTTATTCTAAATGGTGCCTGGAGAGCAGTTCCTGTTGCAGCCTTCTGCACTTCTCGCACGTACGCACCCACAAAACACAAAAATGCATAACAATTCTGAAAATCAAAACGGGCAGACAATCAATTACAAGAATCTGAAAGACAAAATAATTGCTTGTCCATGCTTGGACTAGGAAACAGAGCAATGCACTCACGTAAATAAAGATAGAAATACACTTAATTCTGTTTGCCATTTAGAGACCCCAAATATTTAACAATTAGAAAATAGCACAACTGCCTTTTTGCTGTAAATGGGCTGCTTTTTTGAGGTAGCCAGTGCAGTATTGTCATATTCCTGTCCCATATTTTTTAAAGATTTTTTTTTATTTTTTTTTATTTGAGAGAGAGAGAGAGAGCTGGGTGATAGGGGTAGAAGGAGAGAGAGAATCCTAAGCAGACTCCATGCCAAGCATGGAGCCCAATGTGGGGCTCAATTTCACGACCCTGAGATCAGGTCCTGAGTTGAAACCAAGAGTCAGTTGCTTAACCGACTACACCACCCAGATACCCTGTCTTTTTTTTTTTTTTTGTAAAGATTTAATTTTAAGTAATCACTACGCCCAATGTGAGGCTCAAACTCACAACCCCAAGATCAAGAGTCACATGCTCCTCTAACTGAGCCAACCAGGCATCCCATCAAATTCCTGTCCTCGCATCTACCTTTTTGCACTAAATGAGGTTGCAATCCCCAAAGGAGAGAAAATAGGGGAGCCTACTAGGGCTAGCACTTATCATTCTGAAAGGTGAAGAATCTCAACACAAAGCCTTGAGAAGGAGAGAAGGAAGGGAGAGCTGTTAATGATGCATGCTGATGCAGTTTTTCATAAACTCCACTGATCCAGAAGGGCAGAGGGACTAGACAACAGGAACAGAAGATGTCCCCCACTTGTGGAGGAAGAAGTTAGAAAAGTAAAAAGAAAACTAAGCCCAAGTAAAGTAGAAGGAAGACATAATAACAAAAATGAGTCAAATAGGAAGATAATTAATTCATTAATTAAATTTAGCAATGTAGCTGGATCCACTGTATAAACAAAACTCTGTAGTACTTCTACTAAGCACCTACAATTAGTGAGGTTCAAAAACAGTGCAATTTGCAGTAACATCAAAAAAGCAACAAAGGGTGCCTGGGTGGCTCAGTGGGTTAAGCCTCTGCCTTCAACTCTGGTCGTGATCTCAGGGTCCTGGGATCGAATCCCACATCGGGCTCTCTGCTCAGCAGGGAGCCTGCTTCTCCCTCTCTCTCTGCCTGCCTCTCTGCCTACTTGTGATCTATCACCCTCTCTAAGAAGAAGACAAAAACAAAAACGAAAACAAAAAGCAACGAATATCTTGGAACACATCTAGTGAAAGGTGTACAAGACCACATATTATATTATTGGGGCAAGTTAAAGAAAATCTAAATTAACAGAGGAAGGGATATACCATGTTCATAGATTGAAGGACTATGAATATTCATACTGAACACTATTCTAAATAGCCTAAACTGGAAACAACCCAAATGTTCCTGAACAATACAATGCACAAATTCATCATGATATAATCACACAGTTGAATATATTCAGCAATGAAAATGAGTAAACTTCTGCTACATGCAACAACTCTGATGAATTCCATAAACATAATGTGGAAGGATATGCACTGTGTGATTTTACTGACCAAAAGTTCAGAAACATGGGCACCTGGGGGTTCAGTCAGTTGAGCATACAACTCTTGGTTTTGCCTCAGTTGCGGTCTCCAGGTCATGGGACTGTTCTCAACGCAGATTAGGCCTGAGATTCTCTCCCTTTGCTCCTCTCCCTGCTCATGCTCAAATAAATAAATAAATAAATAAATAAGTAAAATAATTCTTAAAAAGTTCAAAAACAGACAAAACTCGTCTATGGTGTCAGAAGTCTGGATAGTGGGAGATAATGACCAACAGGGCCTAGGAGAGATTTCAGATGTTGGTCATCTAGTTCTTGACCTGGATGGTAGCTTCACAAGTATGTTTACTTTGGTACAACCAGATTGTGCATTTATGGTTTGTGCACCTTTCTGAATATGTCTTAATTCAGTAAAAATTTTAATAAAAAGGAATAAATTAAGAAACGGAAAATTGTGGTATAAAGGACTTACAAGGCTACTCAGATTCTGTGATATAGATGAATTCTGTGTCATGCATGGATACTGCCGCCCAGCAAGAGAGCTGAGCACTTTATAGTTACTTCATAGTTACTCACTTACTTTTCATCAAATGTCATTTTACAGGTGAGAAAACAGGCCAAGAGAGTTTAAAGGAACTTCCCCAGAGTCACAAAACAACTAATCGGTAGGGTCCAAGAGTCAAACCTCAGCAGCTGGGGTCCAGGACTCACGCCCAATGCCACCCCACAGAGTCAGCTTGTCAGCTGTTTCTCTTCTGCTCCACTCCTTCCCCCGTCCCTGGAACAGTGTTTCTCAAACTCTATAATTGATTCCACAATTCGTGGGGTGTCTTTGCCATGTTTGATGACACTAAGAACAATAGTGATTCCTATGGTGTTTCAGGACTTGCCAGTAATGGACAAACTTTTTAAGAGCTTGGAACAGTGTCAGGAAAATTGCCGAACAAAATGTCTTCTGTATTTTTGTCACTAGAAGCAGAGTTGTGACGGGCAGCATAATATGCATGTTCACTGCCAAGAAACTTGCATAATGATTTTCTGCATCTTTAAAGCCCTGAATCCATTAAGGTTTTTTAATTGGTATTGAGTAATACACCACATGCATGGCAGAGACTATCCGTAGCCATCCCTGAGCTCCTCTTCACACTACCTTTTATCTAGAACTGTTAAAATTGCTCAGTTAACTATGCATAAATGTGTGGAATAATCAGTGTATTCTCAGCTATGTAAAAATGCAGAAAAAGATTTTTCAGGAAATACACCAAATTATGCACAGCAGTTATCTTGGGTTGTAGCTTTTTGCATTGGTTTTTATTTTTTTATTTCTTGGTATCCTCAAATTTTCTACAACAAATATATGTTACCTTTTATATCATATGATTTTTTTTTTTTTTTTTTTTTTTTTTTAGAGACCGGGAGGAGAGGCAGAGGGACACAGAGGCTCTTAAGCAAGCTCCTTGCCCAGCAAGGGGCCGAACCAGGGCTTGACCTTACAACCCCAAGATCATGATCTGAGCCAAAATCAAGAGTCAGAAGCTTAACCTCCTGAGCCATCCAGGAGCCCTAAATCATACAACTGTAAAATCAGCTTAGAGTATATGAAGTTTTATATAATCATATACTTGTAATTATGTCAAATATATGTATATAGTAAAAGACTGGAAGAAGTCAATAGTAATTTTTTTCTGTTTGTAGAGCAATGAGTTTTTTCCTTTCCTTTCCTTTTTAGAACTTTACAATTTTTCTGTAGCAATCATTGTATCAGTCAAGATTCTAGATTATAGGGGCACCTGGGTGGGTCAGTCAGTTAAGTATCTGTCTCTTGGCTTTGACTCAGGTCATGATCTCAGAGTTGTGGGGTCAGAGTCCACATTGGGCTCCACACTCAGCATGGAGTCTGCTTGAGATTCTCTGCCTCTCCTTTTGCCCTTCCCCCCTGTTCACATGCTCTCTCTCAATAAAATACATACATACATACATACTTTAAAAAAATGATTTTAGATTATAAACAACAGAAGTTGACTCTAGTCACCTTAAGCAGTAAAGGATTTATTGTAAGAACATTAGGTGCTTCTCAGCATCTTTTGGAAGCTAAGGAAGGCTTAGTAAGAGAGAACCCAACCAAGGTCAAACCAAGGTCAATGGTTTGGTTAGGACATTGTTGCTGGGACTGCCACCAGACACCCCTAGCCGTCACTGCTGCTGGACTCCCGATGCCTGCACTGCTGTAACAAATATTCTAACTGTGCCTGTGTCTTCGTGTCACTCTCTCATGGTCCAGACTTCTGGGCAGAATCATCTGATTCACTAACAATAATCATGTGCCCATGTTCTAGCTGCCTGAGCACAGGAAGGACTGTCTGGCTCTTGCCAGGCTTCCTACAAGGTTCATACAGTAGAGATTCTTCCAAAGAGATAGGGTGTTCAAATGTGAGATAGCTTGAAATAGGATGAATGTCAACTACACTCAAATATTATTATTACAATTATTATTTGCAATGTCCCAAATCAGAGAGAAGAGCTGGTCTAATAAAGACACTAATTACCATAAGTAGGCATTGCTTTTATAATGGAAATAATACTTTTTTTCTTTCTTGCTAAAACATAGACACTTGTATTACACAATGTGGATCAGAGTGCATTTTACTTCCCATAGTATGGATTAAAGAACAGGGTTTATTGGGGGAAATTATAAGCCAAGAATCAGTGAGAAAAAGCACAAGTGTTTCATCTTCTCCTTGTCCCCCAGACAGGAGTGTCACAGTCAGGAGCCACAGGGCACACAGTGGGTCTGTGTTTCTGAGGATGACCCTCAGTCCTCGTTTGCTTTTTTTCTAGGTACAACTTTACCAGTAAAATAAGACTGCTTGAGTACAAGGCAGTAGGAATTTATAAAGGGCCAGGAGTTACCTGAGAAGGGTAATTTTCTAGAAAGGAGGAGTCTCCCAGTGGGTAGGAGGGGTCAGCGAGGGATACTGTGGGTCATGACACACTGAATAAGAAGATGGGTGTGCTGTTCATTGAGCAAAACAACACAGGCAGAAGAAGGGTATGTTTGGGAGAAGTGATGAGTTTGGTTTAGGACATGTTGAGTCTGGAGAACATATGAGTCACCCCCAGACAATGTCAAGGTTCACATTATACACCCCCAGAACAGCCTGTAACTTTCCTTTGTATTCCTTATCCCAATTACACTTTAATCAATAATCGCAGAATTAGTATTGAATCTCCATTCCAGATTGTGAGTTCCCGGAGGTCTTGGCCCAGGTCTGACCATTTCACTGCTATAGCCCCAGCACCTGGCATAGGATCAGGCACAGAATAAGTAAGGAAAACAAACGTGTTGAATGAATTAATGAATCTATATGGAGCCCTGCAGCAGGCAGATATGTGGATAGGAAACCGAGAGACCTGGGATGAAGCTCTAGATTCAGGAGAATTCCACACTTAGACAGTAACTGAATCCAAGGCAGTGGCTAAGATGGTTTACCCACTGAGCTCAGCTGGGTTGAGAAAATCAAAGAGCCTGAGCCAGAACCCCAGGGAACATCATCATCCCAGGAAGGCAAGGTAGGCAAACGTAGGCAGAGAACAAAGGGAGGGGTGTGTTCTGGAAGGTAAGGGAGAAGAGAGTTTTAGGCATGGAGGAGTCAGTGGAGTCAAATGGTGCTGGGAGGTCTTGTAAAGTGAAAAACACCAATGCTTATGAAGGGCTGGTGGGCCACTCTCAGCTTCTAACAGCTCTCAGTGTACTAAATCACTGAATTCTGGAGACCACACGTACAGCAGGTGTTACCATCATCACTCCCTCCCTGCGATGAAGATACTGGGACACAGAGAGGCCACCAGCCAGTCAGTGTGGGAGGGCTGTATTTTGAACCCAGGTGATCTGGTTCCCAAGTCTGCGCTCTTCACCGTTATATATGCTGCCTCAGATCAGAGGTAACACGTGGCTCATGGGTAACATCGGGAGAACAAACATCGGCCGTGCTGGGGGTGAAGCCACATGGCAATGAGCAAACGGTGAGTCGGAAGCAAGAGAGTTAAGACCAGAAATCCAGCCTTTCCTTACAAAGGGTGGTCCAGTGCACTGACACCACCTGGGAGCCCTTTAGACATGCAGAACCTTGAGCCCCAGCCCTATCTTCTGAAAAGCACAGCAATAAGTGAAAGGTTGCTTTTTCTCTTTTTTTAGGTTGGAGAACCTTGAGCATATTTATAAACTGAGACCAATGGTTTCGAACTCCTGCAGCACATTAGAAGCACCTGGGATGGGACACCTGGGTGGCTCAGTCGGTTAGGCTGCTGCCTTGGGCTCGGGTCATGATCCCGGGGTCCTAGGATGGAGTCCTGAATCGTCCTCCTTGTCCAGTGGGGAGCCTGCTTCTCTTTCTGCCTCTGCCTGCCTCTCTGCCTGCTTGTGCTCTCTCTATGACAAATAAATAAATAAATAAATCTTTTTTTTAATAAAAATTTTTAAATAAAAAAATTTTAAATAAAAAAAAATTTTTAAAAGATTTTATTTATTTATTTGACAGACAGAGATCACAAGTAGGCAGAGAAGCAGGCAGAGAGAAAGGAGGAAGCAGGCTCCCTGCTGAGCAGAAAGCCCGATGATTCGGGGCTCAATCCCAGGACCCTGGGATCATGACCTGAGCTGAAGGCAGAGGCTTTAACCCACTGAGCCACCCAGACGTCCCAAAATAAATAAAATCTTAAAAAAGAAATCTTTAAGAAAAAAAAAAAAGCACCTGGGATGCTGTTAAAATGACCAGTTTCCTAAGGCCTACCCTTGGAAAAGCTGTGTGGCATGTGGGATGGGGTGGAGAGCTACCTAGGGGGAAGGCACACATAAGGAAGGACAGGATGGAGGTGTAAGCACCGGAGAATGAAAAAGGGATGAAGGCCTCTTCAGGGAAACAGGAAGGGATGGGATGAGGATGAAGAAATGCAAAGGAGATGTTTTGGAGGAGGAAAAGCATTAACAATAAAGCAGAGAGAGGAATTTTTAGAGGGAAGGGACCAGCAAGGCGATAGATACTCAAAGGGAATCATGCCTGAGAGCCATGATTGATTGCTTTCATTTTTTTTTAAATTTTATTTATTTATTTTAGAGAGAGAAAACAAGAGGGGGAAGGTCAGAGGGAGAAGCAGACTCCCTGCCAAGCAGGGAGCCCGATGCAGGACTTGATCCTAGGATTCCAGGCTCATGATCTGAGCTGAAGACAGTTGCCCAACCGACTGAGCCACTCAGGCACCCAACTGATTGCTTTTTTTTTTTAAAGATTTTATTTATTTATTTGATAGATAGAGATCACAGGTAGGCAGCGAGACAGGCAGAGAGAGAGAGGAGAAAGCAGGTTCCCCGCTGAGCAGAGAGCCCGATGTGGGGCTCGATCCCAGGATCCTGGGATCATGACCTGAGCCAAAGGCAGAGGCTTTAACCCACTGAGCCACCCAGGCGGCCCCAACTGATTGCTTTCTTAAATGCTAACTAAGACATGCATGGTGGCAAGAATGGTACTTCAAGTCAGATGGGTTACTGGCCTGCTGAGTCTTGCAGTATCTTCTCATCACACATAGCTTACTAGGCACTTGGTGACTTTATTTCTTGTCCCTCCACTGACCTCCAGCACACCAGACTCTTCAGTGTTCCTTTTCCTACTCATCCCATTCCTGCCTCAGGGCCTTTACACTTGCTATCCCCACCTATGGGCTGTTCTTCCTCCAGATATTCACATGGCCTGCTTCCTTACCTTTAGTTAGATCTCCTCCAGTGTACTCTCCTCAATGAAGTGATGAGGGTCATCACTCTCTATCCCCGTCCTCTGCATTATTTTCCATTACTGCCCAACATCAGTCCATAAAGCGACTTGCCTATTTGTTTAGGTCTGCTTTCCCTACCCGAATGTAAGCTCCATTGTCTTTCTTGCTGTGGAAAACCCACTGCCTAGAACAGTGAGGCATAGAGGTGCACCTGTACAAAGTTTGGAGTGAGTAAGTGGCAGCTGCAACCTAGTACAAGTGAATGGGATGCTGAGATGAAAAGGTATTGCTGAGTGTGCCCGGGGAAGGTGATGAGCTAGGGAGGTTGAGGAACAACAGGGTGAGTAAGGACAAGTAAACAGGCATTTTAAGGGCCTGATTGAGGAGGAAGCACAGGGTTGTCACGGCAGGAAAGACTGCGGTTTCTGCATTAGACCACCCACTCTGTGTTGGTCTGGGCAAGTTTGTTAATCTTCCTAAGCCTCAAACCACCCACTCTGTGTTGGTCTGGGCAAATTTGTTAATCTTTCTAAGCCTCAATTCTCGTAACAGTGAAATGAGGCTGATAACCATCGTCCCTCCACCTAGGGTTGCGATGGGGGTTAAATGAACTAGTAGCCAGAAAGAGTGTGATAGGCAGTAAGCTCTCAATAAATGCTAATTATTATGATCAATCCAAGACTGTGGGAGGAGAGTGAAATGTTGCAATGTTTAAAAAGAAAGAAAGAAAGAAAGAAAGAAATTTACATTTCTGTAAACCATCGAGTCTTGATCCAAAAATGTCCTACCCTGAGACTGACTTGTTACCTTGCCACCCCACCACGCAAACGTGTCTCCGCCTTGCCCACGCCATTAGCAGCCCTTTCTCCTTTCTGATGACGCTTCTGAGGGCTGACCTAGCTAGCGCCTGGCCCAAGAAATTCTCCATAAAAATTTGCTGGTGTTCACTGCACTTCTCCCAAACAGTGCTGCTTTGGTGCTACCTTGTCAGGAAAACGACGTGAAGTGGGAGAGATTCACGCTCCGACCTCTTTAGGGGAGAACGGGCTAGGCAGAAAGAGTCTTCTGCGAGTCCTCAATCATCTAGAAGGCTGGCATAGCAAACGTAGCTCAATAGGAGGGGAGTGGGTTTGTTCCTCTGGAACTCGTCTACGAGACTTGTGCCGGAGGCCAACAACTGGCGCTGAATCTTCGACTCCTTTAGGAGGCGTGGCCTCGCTGCAGCTACCGCGGGAGTGATTGGCTGAAGCTGGCGGGGGCGGGACTCGGTTGCCAGGGAGCGGCGCGGGGAGCCTGGGGATCTGCGGCGGCTGCGCGAAGAAGCGAGGTGCTTGCTGGGGCCGGGGCTGCGCGACGGCACCGGGGGCTGCGGTGAGCGCCGCGCAGGCCGGGCACTTACCAGTGGAGAGGCGCCGCCATTGCCGCCGCGCTCGGTGAGCGCATCCCGCTCGCCGAGCAGGGCCCCCGCGGGCCGCCGGCACCATGGGCCAGTGCGGCATCACCTCCTCCAAGACCGTGCTGGTGTTTCTCAACCTCATCTTCTGGGTGAGCGGGGCCGACGGGCGGGGAAGGGCGAGGGGCCGGCGGCGCGGCCCAGGGGAGGCCTCTACTGAGGCGCTCTACGGGCCCGGCGCTGCGGGGGCAGCGGTGACCAGCTTGCGGGCGACGGGGCCCGGCGGCGGAGGCTTCCTCTCGGGCTGGGACGGAGGGCGGAGAAGGGAAGCCCTCAGGGGCTTCCGGCTGCCTCCGCGCCAGGGGCTCCCGTCTCTGGCCCGCTGGCTCCACGCCAGGGGCTCCGGGCTGTGAGGCTGCGGCCCTCCCCCTGGACCAGCCTGCTCCATGGCGGGCTCTCACTGCAGATTTTTTCAGGACCTCAGGCTCGAAATAGGATACTCCCCAACGGGTCAGGCTCTGCTTCTTTGTCAGGGCCCGGAGCCCCCGTAGCTCCAGTGGCAGCACCGAGGCGTGTGAGCAAACGTGCGGCTCCGCGGGGACGCTAGCGACTCAGGGTTGAGGGATTTTGACTTACTGCTCTTTGTGTGTAGAGAACTGCTTAGCTGGTTACCCGCCCAGAAAACTGAAAGGTTTCTTCTTGATAAGCCAGATCATTCTTTGCCCAAGAAAATCGGTATATTTGTTTTGGTCACTGGGCGTGAGTAACCGGAGATCATAAGCCCTGGTTACATAGGATTCGGATGTCAAAAGATTTTGAAAGCAGTGAGTTCACTTTCAGCAAAAGGTGGCTTATGGGGTTTTTTTGGACACGCCCCCAAAGAAAGGGGTGTTTATAACCACTTCATGGCAGTTCAGGTTCTTATCTCGCCAGGAACTTTTGTAGTAACCGGTGTTGTTCCTATCACTCTCCACCCTCTAGTCCATTTGGACCTTGCACCCTGATAAATTAAGCATTTCTTCCCTCACATCGTTTTATTTAAAAAAACAACCCCTCCCCCCCAGAAAAAATCTTCAGCAGTACAGTAAGGTTCAATCTCCTCTTGGTATTGCAGCAGAAGTCTTCAGTCACCTTTCCTTCTTCATGACTGGTCATGCTCTTAAACACTTGCTGTCCAGTCCCCAGACACTTCTTGAACATTCCCACTTCCCATACTTTTGTATGTCGCCATTCAACAATTTCTCACACACACACCTCATTTGGAAAGAATCCTTGCCTTCTTACACGCCCCCACCTCAACAGAGGATGAAACTTTTCACGTTCTGACTGCTATAGCATAAAAGGATAATTATATATAATAAGGCACTACACACAGATATTGCCATGGAGTCTTTTAGGTTATTTATGGTGTGATGGAAAGGGTCCTGCTAGTACCTGTTCAAAATCACCCAGGTGACATTGGGGTTTCTATGACCTCTTCCAATTAGAGCAGTGTTTCTCATACTGTAGTTGGAGTTACAAACCTTTTTAAAAGGTAAAAGAATTTTTCAGGGATCTTCAAGTGAGAGACACTCTATTAGATAATAAGGTACTTAGGCAAAGACTTGGTTTTGTACCCTTTACAGTTTCTTGGGATTTTTATGGGCATAGCTATTTGGTTCTGAAAAACAAACTATCAAGTGAATTCTAGACTATTCAGTCTCATGGACTGGAATTGTTGTTAATGTAACACAATATTTAAAATACAGGAACCATTTTCTTTAAATTTTGGGGGGCAATTGGGTGCTCATGTGGCTAAGCATCTGACTCTTGATTTGGCTCAGGTCATGATCTCAGGGTCCCAAGATTGAGCCCTGAGCTCAGCCCAGCTCTCACTCGTGGAGCGTCTGCTTGGGATTCTCTCCTTCTCTCCCTCCCAGTTCTGGGCATTTTCTCTCTCAAACAAATCTTTAAAAACAATTAAAAGATAATTAAATTTTCATTTACTCTGAAATATCAGTTAATTCTAAGTGATTGCTCATGAATCTTTAGAAATGGTGTAAGTATATGTACTACTGGTACTTCTGTAAAGAAAGGTTAGATTGAATTTCAGTTGTGCTTTTCATAGTGGGTTATTGCCAAGACTGAAGTCATACTGTGTAGTAAAAATATCATTTTTCTAGGTTAGTAGGATAGTAAAGCTTTTGTGAGCTGTGATAAGTTAAGCAGACATGCAAGGGGGAGATTGTGGCTTAGAGCAGGATTAGTGGAACGTAACTAATGAGGAAACAGTATTAGATGTGTCTCCCACTAAAGGATTGGTTTAAGGACAGATCGTTGGAATCTGATGATGCTGGTAATAACTAACATTTGAGTACTTATTACACCCAGGCATTGTGCTGAGCAATTTACAGTGCTGTTCTCACAGTAACCCCATCTGGCAGTAAATATTCTTACGCATATTTTACAAATGAGGGCATTAAGGTTTACTGAGGTGAAGTTGCACACCCAAGGTGTGGCAGAGTCTGTGTTCAAACCCAGGTTGTCTTATACTCTGGAGCCCGTGATATTAGAGCAAATCTTTTAAAAGATTTGGAAGGGGGAAGGAACTCATTAGCCAGGTTAGAGTCACTTCTCTAAACCATACTAATTTTAACCTTGGTTAGAGCCTGTACCATCATGTAAAGTACAGTGACTTGTCAGTTTAAAAAATTAGGTCATTACGAGGAAGTACATACAACAGATGTTAACTGGTTCTGAGAATTTGTAATGCATTCTTCAGTTCTAATAAGTGTATTCTTTTTTTTTTTTTTAAGGTTTTATTTATTCATTTTGACAGGGAGACACAACAAGAGAGGGAACACAAGCAGGGGGAGTGGGAGAGGAAGAAGCAGGCTTCCCAATGAACAGGGAGCCTGATGTGGAGCTCGATCCCAGGACCCTGGGATGGTGACCTGGGCCACAGGCAGATGCTTAATGACTGAGCCATGCAGATGCCCCTAATAAGTGTATTCTTTTTTTTTTTTTTAAGGTTTTTTAAAATTTATTTATTTGACCGGCAAAGATCACAAGTAGGCAGAGAGGCAGGCAGAGAGAGAGGGAGAAGTAGGCTCCCTGCAGAGCAGAGAGCCCGATGTGGGCAGCATCCCTAAGTGTATTCTTAAATAGCGGCCCCTCCCTCCTTTTAATGCCTTAACACACACACACACACACACACACACACACGCAAGAACAAACATTCCCTGCATAGAGATCTTTAAACTATACATTTTAAGGGAGCCTGGGTGGGTTAAGCCTCTGCCTTAGGTCATGATCAGGTCCTGGGTCCTGGGATCAAGGCCTGCATAGGGCTCTCTGCTCAGTAGGGGCCTGCTTCCCCCACCCCCAGCCCCTCGCCTGCCTCTCTGCCTACTTATGATCTCTCTGTCAAATAAATAAATAAAATCTTTTAAAAAAATAAACTATACCTTTTAATATCTTGATAATCCTGTTTTAGTTGACAGTTTGTTCAATGAGCTGTGGAACTATATATGTACCTGAAATACCTAGGCTTGGCGCTAAATGATCTGACAGTTGAAATTGTTAATATTGACTTGGTCTGTATCCTTTTGGACTGTGCAGTCTAAGAAGATTAACTGTGGAAAGGCACAAACTAAAAGGGGGAACAATTGTTACTAAAATCCTGAAGGCTGTCCTCATGGAACTAGAGAGTTCCTTACCAAATTCCAGAATGTTAGGGCCTGTAACTTGAAAGATCATTTTGGACAAGTGAAGTCAGGTGTACAACTTGAATTTCTATTTTTTACATGTAAGCGTATTAGTGCCAGGCCATGATAATTTATGGAAGACTGGAGTGTTTGAGGTACATGCCTAAATGCTGAAGACTAATGGAATAGTCTTCAATTTATGATGAAATATTTCAAGAACTAATGCCTCTTCTGTAAACTGCACCTTTGTACCAAGGTCAGAAGGGACCCTTAATTCAGTGGGTCATTTGATCTGACCCAGAGGAGGGCTCATCTAAAATAAGTTTAAATCAGTACTTTTTAATTTTCAGGTTTTATTCTGGGAAATTGGTTGAGTATTCAGTCAAGTTCCATATTATACAAATTGCCTTTACTTTTTCTACCCTGTAAGAAAAAGCCAGTTGGCTTGTATTTATTTTGCTGATATGTGTCTTGGCCATTATAGGGACTGCAAGACAAAACTTTGTCCATGCTTGTGGAATATATAATGTGTCATATCTGTTTGGACTTTTTGTTTTTCATTTGTGTGAGAGGCAATAGTAATGCTAAAACATCTATGGAGTAGGAAGTACGACACGAAGGTCAGACACTTTTTAAGTGCCTTAATAAGTAACTTCAGAATGTGGCACCTTCACTAATCATTCACTTATATGTAGTCCCCTATACATACAAATCATATTTGAAAGCCATATGTAACCTTTAAGATTTATCTTTTAAAAAAAGCTTCACATCATACTTCCATCTGAATATATATAATTAAGGAAAGTTCCTTTGTTAAATATAGCACAGATACTTGGGCATTTAGTTTGTGCTTATTTTATTGATAAAATGATGGAAAAGACAGTGAAGATCTTATTCTTACAGAACTTTCTTTTTAGAGGAGCAAGCAAAAATAAGCAAGAAAAATATCAGATACTGATGTGATTATGCAGACAATTAAAAAACATGGTGATATCAAAGACACTGGTCATTTGAAATAATACAAAAGAGAAATCACAAATTTTTCCAGCATGAAGTGACATTTTAGTAAAGATATTACCATGGCTTTCATTTCATTTTCATTTTTGAAAAGCAAAGCATACTAATTTACACATTTTTAAATAATCTATGCCCATAATTTTCAAAATTTAGTGAGCAAATACATTACTTGAGTCGCTTTGGTGAAAATAACTTTTTTTTTTTTAAGATTTTATTTATTTATTTGACAGAGAGAGATCACAAGTAGACAGAGAGGCAGGCAGAGAGAGAGGGAAGCAGGCTCCCCGCTGAGCAGAGAGCCCGATGCGGGACTCGATCCCAGGACCCTGAGATCATGACCTGAGCCGAAGGCAGCGGCTTAACCCACTGAGCCACCCAGGCGCCCCTGTGAAAATAACTTTTAAGTTAAAAGTGAAAAATCATCGTTTATATGGATATCACTTTGAAATAAGTTATAGGAAAAAATATATAGTTGGAATTTAACAGGGGGAAAAAGATTATAATGGACTGAAAGCAAAGAAGAAGAGTTGATGCAGTAGAGGAAAAAACACCACTTTTAATTCAAAGTAATTTAATTCTGAATTTCCACAATTTTAAGTTTTCCTGGGTTATAGGTGAACCTCTTCTGAAAATCTGCATTGTTTTTTGTGGGAATAAAGGTTTCTTGGAAAGTTGGGTACGATGAACATTTGCATTTTCCATTGTGTGGTAGTTAGCTTTAATCTCAAAGGAGAAAAATTGTTCCATGTTAAATACAGCATATGTCACAATGTATTGATGGTGGGGAAGGAGATATGTATTCTGACCAACAACTAATTTCAAGGATTGTGAAAATGTCTTTCTTGCATAGGTCAAAAACTAATAAAACTCCTATCAGATACTAAAAAAAAAAAAAAAACCATGGTGATATCACAGAGTGAGTGAGTGAATGGCTGCTTAAGGTTGGCAAAGAAGGCTTCCCTGAAGAGGTGAAATGTAATCTGGAGTATAAGGAGGAGCTGATTTGGGGTGATTTGGGGGTGATGAAGGCATTTAAAGCAGGGAACAGCCTGTACGCCTAATGGTAAAAATATACTTGGTATATTTTCTTTTGGTAAGTTACCAAAAGAAGATTTAACTATACATTCGTGCTTTTGTTAAAAAAAAAATTATAATGAAATATTTCAAGGAAAACTTCTTGACAGAAATCTCCTTATACATATTTTGTGTTTTCCAGCACTTCTTATGCATTTGGGTTGGGGGCTGATACTTTTAAACTGGAACTTTCATCAGACATCCTGGAATTCACTTCTCTGTTTCCCATATTTCTATCATCATGAATGACTGCTCTGACAAAGACTGTGTCACCTTCAGCTAACAGATTTTTCCCCCCATTATTGTTTTTTTTAATTCACCAAAAGAAAAGCTACCTTTGACAGTAAGCTAGTCATGGTACATAACAGGAGACCTATTTCTCACCTTGTGTTTGGCAGTTAAGAAATTGAATGTTTCCAGTCTTAATTCATTTAGAGTCATCTGTCCACTGATCAAGTGCCTTGTGGCTCTGAGTAATTATTGACTGAAAGAACTCAGCATTGGGAACTTGGAATCAGTCAGATGACCAAATGCAGGCGTGTTCTCTTTAGTTGGAATTTAAGGAATAGGTTGTTTCTTAGCTTTTTAGAATATTTATCACGCATTGAAATATTTTCATGGATTTTGTTCCGTAAGATCCAGTTCATTCTAGGATTTTTGCAGAAAACATATTCCATAAAATTTACACTTGCACCAGACAGGTATACCCTAAGAATCATTCACTCATAAATGCTTGTTGAATATCTGTTTTACTTGTTTCTAAGAAGTACAAAAACCAAAAAGACGGTCCCTGTTTTCTAACAGCCCATGGGGTGAGGGAGCAGATAGGCAAACTCTTCTAATACTTTATTGAATTTAATTTCTAGGTGTACCTTCCTCCTTCTCTCCCCGTCAAATAAATCTTATGGGCAGTCTCAAGTCTTCCTTTATGTCTTCTCCTTCCCCTACCTTAATAATTTGGTAGAATCAGGTGATGAGAAAAATTACTTGTGTTTATAAAATTTGTTTTTAATTTACTAAAGGTGATATATAGTAAATGCCAAGATATCGTATCTTACATTGTTGTTTCTACTGATTAAATACATAACACCTAATACGGACAAACTATAAAGTTTATGCATCTCAGGCTCCTATAGTAATAACTGATTCTTTTTATAATCAGAGTAGATTGTGGGGACAGAAGTTCTCAGGAAGAAAATGCATGTTTAAATTCCATGCTTCTCAGATGACCCTTGGAGCCCCACAGTCTGAAAATAGCCAGTTTCCATGCTGTTAAAATAATCTGGCTCTGGTAACTGTTTCATCTCCAATTTCATTACCACCCAAACTTTTGTGTCTTTCAGCTGGTAGCTATAAATTGGATTAGGTGAACAACTTTGTTAAACTAGATAAACAATGGCATAAAAAAATGGAATACAGAAAATGAAAATAGGGCAGAATTGAGGAACATGACCTCTGGCATATCATCAAAATAATAGCGGTGCAAAAGGATTAAGATATTTCTTTAAGAATGATGACAGTAATGCAGTGATACAGATAATGATGGCAGAAGTGGCTTATTGTCAAAACCTTGCAACCCTAAGTAGGAATTTTTCCTTTTTTTTTTTTTTTACTTTGTCTCCTTGAAAGGTGATGTTTATGTGGTGATGGGGGTGGGATGGAAGGATAACGTGTACTGAAAGAATCAGAATTGTGTTAGGTAATCAGAAAACATCTGAAGATGAGTCAAAGGCAGGTAGACCAGAAAAAAGTGATAAGCAGAGGAGATTGGCAGAGGTCCCTAAAGTATTTGGGGTGGAAGAGATGCCTATTTTATGTTGGTGGTTAAGGACAGATACAGGAATTCATTTGTGAGAGGACAACAAAGTCTGAATTTCAGATATAATTTTAAATATTTGGGATGCCTGGGTGGCTCAGTCGGTTAAGTGTCTGTCTTCAGCTCAGGCCATGATCTCAGGGTCCTGGGATCAAGTCCCACATTAGGTTCCTTGTTCAGCAGGGAGTCTGCTCCTCCCTCTGCCTGCTGCTTCCCCTGCTTGTGCTCTGTTTCTGACAGATAAATAAGTAAAATCTTTAAAAAATATATAAATATTTTACTTTTCTGATTATACAAATAATATATTTGCTTTTTAAAGATGATACTAAAAAGTATTTTAAGAAAACAAACTAAGGGCGCCTGGGTGGCTCAGTGGGTTAAGCCGCTGCCTTCGGCTCAGGTCATGATCTCAGGGTCCTGGGATCGAGCCCCGAATCGGGCTCTCTGCTCAGCAGGGAGCCTGCTTCCCTCTCTCTCTCTCTCTCTCTCTCTCTCTGCCTGCCTCTCTGTCTACTTGTGATCTCTCTCTGTCAAATAAATAAATAAAATCTTTAAAAAAAAAAAAAAGAAAACAAACTAATATCACCATAATTCCACATGCAGAGACAAAATTTACTGTTTTTTAATGTCTGTATGTGATGTATGGTTTCCCCTTAGCACATTACATTATTAGTTATTATTAATTATGCTTTAACAAAATATTTAAAAGCTTTAATGCCAAGTATACCTCTGGATGCCAGGGTTTTTTCTTTTGTTTTGCTATAATTTTGTTACAGTATTATAACATTTTGATGAACATACCTTCCATACAAATTCTTTGTTTCCATCTGACTTATTTTCGTAAGGATAGATTCCTAGAAGTGGAATTAATAGATGTGAAATCATAAATACGGAGGCTAGTATGTGTTGCCAGATTGCTTTCCAAAAAGATTATTCTGTATTAATCTCTACTCCAGCCTGAGGGTTCATTTCTCTGTACCCTCACACATCTTTGAATATAGCTTGGCCTGCTTGTTCGTTCATTCTTTCTTTCCTCTCTCTCTCTTTCTTTCAGTGTACAGGAAACTGAATTAAATGTTAAAAGATGTACATAAGATGGATTTCTACTTGTATCTTTACCCTCTGCTTTCTTTTTGAAATCTGCTTTCTTAAAAAGTCCAGAGTACACAGTGTTTTTCATCTTGCCTTTTCTTGATTGTTTTTTCTCCCAATATTCCAATCACTTTTATTTTACCAATTGATTCTTTGAGGCAAAAATTAGTCTGAAGGAGCAGTTCACACAGGTGGATAAGAACTTGTCAAACATTGTGATTTTAGCTGAATGACGCCACATGGTCCTTCATCTGTACACTGCTTGAGATTCTTGCCAGTTCTGGACATGAATCAATGACCATACCAGCATAAGAAAATCACTTCTATTCTTTGCTTTATCTTCACCAAAATGTTCTATGGGATTCTTTCACCGTCACATTTCTAAACTTCCATATAGGTACACTTTTCACAACGGAGCTGTTTTATTCCCTAGCTTTTAACAAGGCTGATAGTGTCACATTCCCTCGCCAAGTTGCACTGTGCATGATGTGCCCCCTTTTGTTTCATATTCCTTCTTCTGAAAGAATTTAGTAGTTTTGTGGATTTCAGCATTTTTTCAGCTATTTCTTTCACAGAAGTTTTGAAAAATAAAAACAGAACAAAGCAAAAAACCCCTACTATAGTTTTATATAGCTTATAGTTTCTAAACTATAGAAAAAGCAATCTTAAGTAAGAATGAAATGTTTTACTTTAAAAGAGACCTTACATTTGTGTGTATGTAGTAGAAGGGTAAAAGGATAAAATGAATATCATACTTCTGGAATTCTGCTTCCAAAATTTGATAGCAAGATAGCTTTAGTTTTTAGAGAACAGCTTGGTATGGAAAAGCACACTCTCTCCTATAATTTTAAAATTCTGTGGCTTAATTTAGGGCATGAGTTTTTTAAAAGATAAGGAAGAATAGTTTTTAAAAAATTATTCTTTTGATAGTTTCAGCCCTCAGCCTTTACTTTAAATTTCCCTTCATGTCTTTGGAAAAAGGATGAATATTTTTAGTATACTGTCCTGGCACAAATCCTCCTTCGAGGCTCAGATTTTTTTTCAGCAGTGACTAAAGCAGTGCAGTGCAGTTTCTTCCAAGTTCTGCATTTCATCTCCTCTTCTGTGGCACCTCCTCCCCCTCTGCAGCTGCTTTGTTGGCAAAGCCCAGATCCTTTGATAGATCCCAATCCCATCATGACCCTTCAAAAGCAGGATTTAACCCAGCTTACCTTTTAGCCTTTCTTATAGCCTAATTCTTATATTAAACATCTGTGTGACGACTGCATACTAGTTAGGAATTACTTATAACTTCCTCTCTGTATACTATACAGCTCTACCTATGTTTTTCATACCAGTGGTTAGAGTCATTGAAGAAGTTGCGTATTGTTTTTAGGCCTTCAGCTAGTGTTCGGATACTTCATTTTTTCAAAGAAACTGATGTCATTTTATAAGTTGCTTATTATGCAACTTAAAATATAAACACTGTATACAGATATCAAAAGAAAATTTTGAAGTTGTCTTCAATTTAGGAAACAAGGCTGTTACGAGTCCTTTGATTTATATACTCACCAGCAATCAGTGTAGTTTCTAATTTGTGTGTGCAACTACTAAGTTGTTTCCCACTATGTGTTCAAAACAGAGTTCTATTATGTTCTCAACTCTGCTGTGTGAATTGGCTATTGACTGGTTTGCAGCCTTGGAAAAGATACTGTTCTCAAGTCAATTCGGAAAAAAATAGGCAGCCTTACAGATGGCATCTCCTGCTAGCCTTCCATTGCATTTGTTACATGTTTGGTCGTATCTGCTGTTGGGTGGTTTTTCTGCTTCCTCAAAGTCTCACTTTCAGTTGAGTGCTTCAGTCTGGGTGAAGGGTGGCCGCACTGGAAGTATTTCCCTTGGCCTATTCCCAGGGAACACCAATTGTGAGTCTCTTTAGGCGAAAGGCTCATCATTTTGTATTTAAAATGCAAGTACTTTAGTATCTGTGCTTCAGATTAATTGAATACATATCTCTTCCAGTTTTATCTTGTTTTCATTCACATTTCTGTAGGCTAAAATTTCATTTATTAGAAGATCAAATTTATTTTAATTAAGCTTTCTAAAAAATAAAAATTACCTTTTAGTGTAAGAAAAGCTAAGAATCCAAAGGAACGAAAGATGATTAATGAAGACAAACTGGACAAAATTTGATTGATTCATATTTAGGATTCTAATTCAGTTGAGGACTGAAGATATTTACTTTAGCAAAATATGTGTGTGTACATACATGTGTGTGTTTATCCCACACATATATAGTAAAAAAAAATAATAGTATTGGGCTGCCTGGGTGGCACCCCAATTTGAGCATCCTACTCTTGATTTCATCTCAGCTCATGGTCTTGGGGGTGAGATTGAGCCCTGAGTCCCTGCTCGTCAGGGAGTCTGCTTGAGATTCTCTCACTCTGTGCTTCCCACTGCTCATAAGTGCATGTGCATGCACTCTGTCCCTCTCGATTAATAAATCTAAAAAATAAAAGAAAGAATGTTTTTCTTTGGTAAGAATGTTAAGTAGCCCATGTACTTCTGTAATTAATGCACCCAAACTATTAAGCTATTTTTCTTCTTTTCCCTTTCCTAGGCCTGCCTTCATCCCATAATAATATCCCCCCTAAGTAAGTATGTCAGTGAACTCTGAGAACTTTTGAACAGGCATGGTTGCTGTAAGTTCAGCATTTATAAACTAAAAATCTATTCTGGATGTGATGACCATCAGGAATTTAGTAAACCAGATTAAGTTGCCAGATCGTGTTTGAATAGTGAACTAAAAACCATAAAATTAGACCGAAGAGAAAAAACCAAAAACTAAAGCTTATGATAGAAAAGGGAGTTGTGCGATTTCAAGGGAAAGGATGAGATGAATTATACTCAATAAATTTTGATTGCGCCAGACACCGTTCTAGGTGCTGGGTGGTGATATAAGGCTAAAAGACAGATGGGCAAAATTTGTGCCCTAAAGGTGTGCTGAGACATGTATGGTTACTGCAGTTGTGTGAGTGTCTGCATGTGTGCACTGAGACATATTTAAGTTGCAACAGTTGTAATAAATACTCTGTTAGAGCCAGGTGGGAGTGCATAAAGGGCACCTAATCCAGCCTGAAAAGGCCAAGAACCTGCATCTTAATAGACAACAAGGAGTCCTCAGGCAGGTGTGGATAGGACATTCTAAAGAGTACAGCAGAGAGGTAAAGAAACGAGAGAATATGTGTACATTTGGGTGTAGCAGTTTTCTCTTAGGGTGTACGTAGGCTAATGGAATCTGAGGTGAGGAGCAGGGAGCAGCAGCTTTGTTCATCAGGGGCCTTATTTTGCCTCACTCTGATTTTAACCGAGCTCATGTCTTGATCTGGTTTGCCCAAACTAAATGTGTCCCATAGACTGGAGAAAAAAACTGCGTGTTTACGTTGAAAGAGTTAATGATATTTCTAATATTGTGGAGGTTGTTTTCTAGTTTGGAGATTAATGATTTATGTGTTAAATTTTAAAGGACAGTGAAACCATTCTTTTCCTGTGAAAGTCTCTACAAATGATAACTCATTACACTAGGTGTTTTAACACTTAGCCTCACACTGCATTTGATCATTCACACACAAACACGTGGCATTAAGCTGTCAGCATTGAGCAGGTACAAAATGATAACAAAATGACAATGGTAGAAGAGAGGAGAATGCATATAAAACTGCAGTTGGAGAATGGTGTCTGGAGCAGAGCCAAAATAAGATAGATCTCTATTCTGTGACTTTCTGCACTCACTTTCCCTGTAGGAAACCTTGTTTTCCAAAGTGTAGTGCAAGAACCAGCAGCATCAGCGTCATCTGGGAATTTGGAAATGCCAAGTCTCAGGCCCCAACCCCAGACCTACTGAATCAGAGTCTGCAGTTTAATAAGGTCCTCACGTGATGATTCCTGTTAACTTTAGAGTTTGAGAAGTACCATTCTAAAGAATAAATCGAAGGGTTTGCAAAGTTCTTTAGTTAACTGAGCCTTCTGGCTTTACTATTGCATTCTTAGGACAGTAAGTTTTTTTTGAAAATGGAGATTCAGATTACTAACTATTATTGTATTTTCTTTTTCCAAGTAGGTGGATAAAGGTTAGAAGTGCAGATTTTGGAGTTAGATTGCCTGGATTCAAATCCTGGCTCTGCCACTTGTACATAACTCGTACATAATTTTTTTCATTCATTGAGGGCAACTACAATGAGCAAAGGCATACCCCACCACCCCACTGATCTATGGTAGACCTGTAATTGAGTTGCATATAAGCCTTTGTTGTGTGTTAGGTGATGGGAGAGTTTGTTTTTGACAATATTTATTGGATTCATGGTTTCTTGATCTTAACCAAACCATCAGTTATTGAAAAGAAGGCAGCGTTTGGGAAACTTTTCAACTTTAGTAAGGAAGTGTTCTTACTAATGAATAATAGATTTTTCAGCTTCACTGTAAAAAAAAAGTGTATGAGTAGATTTAAAAGTGATGGTGGGGGTTAGGGAAGGAAAAAACGAAACAAGATGGGATAGGGAGGGAAACAAACCATAAGAGACTCTTAATCTCAGGAGACAAACTGAGGGTTGCTGGGGGTTGGGGAGGTAGGGACAGGGTGGCTGGGTTATGGACATTGGGGAGGGTATGTGCTATGGTGAGTGCTGTGAAATGTGTAAGCCTGGCGATTCATAGACCTGTACACCTGGAGCAAATAATACATTATATGTTAATACAAAATTTTTTTTAAAGTGATGGCAAATCTCATTAAATGATAACCTACTAAGAAATAGTAGGAACACTTTACTAACGGAGCTTAAAGATTTTTACCAGTGCTCTGATCTTGTTTTCTACCAGGGGGCAGCTGGAATTTTATGCTATGTGGGAGCCTATGTCTTTATCACTTATGATGACTATGACCACTTCTTTGAAGATGTGTATACTCTCATCCCTGCAGTAGTGATCATAGCTGTAGGAGCCCTGCTTTTCATTATTGGCCTAATTGGCTGCTGCGCCACAATCCGAGAAAGCCGCTGTGGACTTGCCACGGTAAGTTAGCACTTTGCTGACTGTGTGTGTCATCATGGTATGTGGGAACATTTTGTTTGTATTACTGGCTTGAATCGAGCATGAAACTCCATAGACTCTTTGGCTCTTATGATTGAAACAGAATTAGCACTTGTCTTCTAGCAGTTATCTCAGGTAACTGTTTTTATATCAAGACTATTTAGAGCAGTTTGTATTTAACTTTGACACTGTTTTCTTCCTTACAGTTTGTCATCATCCTACTCTTGGTTTTTGTCACAGAAGTTGTTGTAGTGGTTTTGGGATACGTTTACAGAGCAAAGGTATGTTGTCTACTGTAACTCGTATGTTTTAAAAGGCAGCTTAAGTGTTTCAAGCGAAATAGAACAAATTCATTTTATCACAATAAACATGTTCTTTTGCCTTACTTCAGTTTAGTCACTGCTTTTAATATCTAAAGTTCATTAGAAATTGCACAGAGAACAGATTGGTGGTTGCCATTTGTGGGAGGTTGGGTAAAATGGGTGGAGGGACAAAAGGTACAAACTTCCAGTTATAAACGTAAGTCAGTCAGGGGAATATAATGTACAGCATGGCAACTAAAGTCAGTAATACTGTAATGCATGTCTGAAAGTTGCTAAGGGAGTAGATCTTTTTTTTTTTTTTAAGATTTTATTTATTTATTTGACAGACAGAGATCACAAGTACGCAGAGAGGCAGGCAGAGAGAGAGGAAGGGAAGCAGGCTCCCCAGTGAGCTGAGAGCCCGATGCGGGGCTCGATCCCAGGACCGTGGGATCATGACCTGAGCCAAAGGCAGAGGCTTTAACCCACTGAGCCAACCAGGCGCCCCTAAGGGAGTAGATCTTAAAAGTTCTCTTATCACAATGAAGAAATCTTATATATGGTGAAAGAATTAATTAGACTTATTATGGTGATCATTTTGCCATATAAAAAGTTTAAACCATGCTGAAACTAATACAATGTTAGATGTCAGTTTTGCCTTCATTTTGTGTGTGTGTGTGTGTTTAAGAAAACAAAATGCATTTAGTAAACACAAGTCCAGTTTCCTGGCTTAATAAAGAATACATACCGGAGAACTGAGCTTTTGTTTTATGTTTAAGAATACTGCAGCAGGGGCGCTTGGGTGGCCCAGTCATTAAGTGTCTGCCTTTGGCTCAGGTCATTATCCTAGGATCCTGGGATTGAGTCCCACATCAGGCTCTCTGTTCAGCAGGGTGCCTGCTTCTCTCTCCCTCTGCCCCTCCCCCTGCTTGTGCGCTCTTTCTCAAATAAGTAAGGAAAAGGAACTCTTTTTAAAAAAAAAGAATACTGCAACATTTCAGGCTCTTTCTGAACACTTCTTTCCACTGAAGATACCTATGTAGGCATCTAAGATTATGTTTAAATGTGGTTTCTGATCTCAGGAAGTCTCCTGAAAGCTTACTTATTTCAGTTTTTATGTATTTTTCTACCACAGTAATTTTTTTCTGTAATGTATTGTGTGCTGTGTAATTTAGGGTCTTGTGAGAAGCACATGCAAAAATGGAATTCAGTGACATGGATTCTGTTAGAGGAAGGTTCTGTGAGAGAACATGGGGAAGTAACCAGGGCTGGCTGTGAGCTATCAGGCCTGATGCAAGTGTACTCCCGAGTAGTTGTTAGTGTAATTATGTAGTTAATTAGATACTAAGTTTTTGAAAAAACGAGTACACAAAAAAAATTGGGGGTGCCTGGGTGGCTCAGTGGGTTAAGCCTCTGCCTTCAGCTCGGGTCGTGGTCTCAGGGTCCTGGGATCAAGCCCCATGTCGGGCTCTCTGCTCAGCGGGGAGTCTGCTTCCTCCTCTCTCTCTGCCTGCTTGTGATCTCTCTCTCTGTTAAATAAATCTTAAAAAAAAAAAAAAAAAGAAAGAAAGAAAATTGAACAATTTGAAGAGACTTGGTAAAAACAAGTGGTCACTAAAACATTTTTTATCAAATCAGATATGGGTATGATCACTGTATAGCTTTAGGGGAAATTTATAAATATTTAATAGATTCTACACTTTGATTTTGTTGCAATGTTTCAACAGTTTAAAGAACTGGAAGTACTGTCAATATACTAAGGATGTGATTTGTGCAGAACAAATGATAAAGTGTTCTAATCAGTGAATCTTATACAAAGACAAGACAGGCTTGCATCATAAGATCAGTGTGAAGTATACATTTCTGTGCTTTAAGCTAAATGAAAATGTTTACTTTTTTAAAAGCCTGTGATTTTTATGGACTTTCTCAGTTTACCAACCAAGTACTCCTCACCATGGGAGGCTTCTCCATTTGTTAAATACAGTATAACTGCCTTTGCTACTGATTTTTACATGTGAGGTAATAATGAAAAGCATAAGATATTCTTTGGATTGAGAGAGTATGTGAAAGTCAATTTAGGTCATGATTAGGTCCTTTATTCCACAAATATTTGTTAGGAATGGTTTTAGAACTTTGTCAAAATCATAGATAGGCTGCTTGGATTTCAAACTATATTTGACAAATATATGTATATGGGTACCCATATATATACCCAGCTCACCCAGTTGACCTTTGAACAACACAGGGGTTTTGTATGTATAAATTAATATATGACATAAATCTCTGGAACTCAAAGAATAGAGATCAGCCAAAGGGTTTTCCTACTGTCCCATATATTCTCAACCCAAGATATGCTAGAGAATTTTCAGCTATCAGCTACATTACATTTCAGCTGTCTGCTGAAGGAAGGATTCATTTTAAAATTTGATTCATCCAGGCCCACTTTTAACCTCAGGCTATTTCATGTGGTTGATTTGTTCATGAAGAATTTCCAGCTAACCGTTAACTAAACTTTATAGGCACACCCTAGTGACTGTTCCATATGGGGGAGATGTTACAGCCCTTTGTAAAATCCTTCTGGAGCTTAAATTAGAGGCTGTTGTAATATCTGATCATAATTCACTTTCCTCATTTGAGGCAGGATAATAGAAGCATTAAACCAACAAGCAAATGATTTCTGAACAAGATAGTTTTCTCTCTTTTCCCCTTGTTGGATTCTGCTACAGTGTATCTTCAAAAGATCTAGAATGGGGACTCCGAATTTCTTTAGGGTGAGGCAGTCATCTTTGACTGTCCAGCAGTGGCAAGGTGTTATGATAATAGATGAATTGGGTGATGGATTGAATAAAAAAAATTGTCAAGGCGTCTAGTCTTATTTAATATAACAAAGTGTTCTGCTGTTCTAATTTGTGAGTATTTAACTTTCTTTACCTCAGAATGAGCCGCAGATGAATAGTTGGTCAGCTGAGAAGTTTGTTCAGATTTCCTCAGCCCATAAATGCCATGTATGAGAGGACTACATATAAGTTTTCTGCTTTCTGTTTTAGAAGAACTAAAGGACTTTCGAAGAACTAATGAGGACTTCATTTTCCTTTGCCTCTTTAAAAAAAATGCCTTGGTTCTGGACTTAGAAAAAGATAATTGTTAGTTCAGATCCTACCATCTATGCCTGTCCGGAAGAGCGAAGGGTCCCTCCAGCTTGAACACCAAGAGAGCCGTTGCCAGCCACTCTCTTCTTGTCCCTTTCATCTTTCTTAGTCACTTCCTCTTTTCTTTCACCTTTGTTTCTATTTTGCCTGTTTTTGCTCTCTACCTACAGTACCATTTACCATTGTTTAAGGCTAAACAATCTGCCTTAAATTAATTAATTGGAGTATAACTTTAAAGCTATGATAAAGACATAGTAGAAGTATTCCTAAGGTAATTTACAGTTTTAAATCAAAGGCATAATATGCCAGTTTAATATTCAGACCATTGATACATAAGGCACCAGGGCAGCTGTGCCCCCAAAAAGGAATGCATCGGATTATACCCCTACTGGTTATCAACTTTATAGTTGTATCACATAACTGGTATAATTACTAAGTAGGTCTAATCATCTTAGAAGGGTAAGGAGAATCTGGTACAAGCAAATTTTACTAAATGACACTTTCTTGCCACTTTAGTGATTGACAGCAATAAGTTAAGTTTATTTCCTGTCTCCTCATTCACACATTGAACTGCACTTTTTTCATAAAAGGCCACTTTTAAGAACTGATTTTTTTTTTTTAAGGTTTTATTAATTTGACAGAGATCACAAGTAGGCAGAGAGGCAGGCAGAGAGAGAGAGGAGGAAGCAGGCTCCCTGCTGAGCAGAGAGCCTGATGTGGGGCTCGATCCCAGGACCCTGGAATCATGACCCAAGCCGAAGGCGAGGCTTTAACCGACTGAGCCACCCAGGCGCCCCTAAACATTGAATAAATAAAATGGAAAGCTTGTTGGTATTTGTTCCAAAGGGGAGGAGAAGCTTAAAGTTCTTTTATTTTTACCTCCCTTTGGAAAGGAAAATGAGCAAGTCCAGCCCACTAAAAGTTTATTTGAAATGGAACTGCCTTCCATAATTTACAATATAATTTACAATATCTGTCTCAGGGTTCAGCTGCTTTCTCCCTCTTGAATAGATTGTTAATCTGCCATCTTGCACACAATCTTCTCTTTGGATGGTTTTAATCTGTGATGTAATATGTCTGAATTTTCATCTGAATTTCTGTGGAGACAGGAAGAGAGAAAATTTTTTTTTTAATGAGAAATTCACAGAGCTATCTGGCAACTTGCCATACATGTTAGTTAGGTACTTTAGCTGGAGTCTTGACAAATGTTAATTTTACCAGTATTATTAAGGGACTGAGTTCTTTGTTTTGATTCAGGTGGAAAATGAGGTTGATCGCAGCATTCAGAAAGTGTATAAGACCTACAATGGAACCAACCCCGACGCTGCTAGCCGGGCTATTGATTATGTACAAAGACAGGTGAGCTCTCCTGAGGTGAATTTCTTTTTGAAGGCCAGTTACTGTCGGGTCAACCTTAAACTCTGTTACTATGTAAATTAGACATGTATTTTCATAGCCATGATTAGCTTCATGATGTGTCTAATATTTTTACTTTCACCCTTGAAAAGTTTTTTCCACTATCACCTAATCAAAACTAGATAAGAAGAATTTGACTTTTTACCCCCCAAAAAATAAATAAATAAATAATTAGCCAGGAAGGTGATAATTGAAGAAGGGTATGGTCAATAGGAAAGGTGGGTGCCTCGAGGGACTTCAGAGGTGGTAAGAGGTTTTTCATATACATTTAGAAAGCAAGACCAGGAAAGATAGCGTGGGGTGGGGGCGGGGGGCGGTATGGAAGGACAATTTGAAATACATGAAGGTAGAATAGTATAGTACTTATAAACCTACCCCCAAATTGTTAGTTTTTGTCAGTCTTATTTCATCTTTACTCCACATGGCTTTGCTAGGTTATCTTAAAGCAAATCCCAGACATTTCAGAGAAAATATTTGAAGCACGTTGTCATTGGAAATAATATTTAATTCAGAACCAGATTTTTAACATGTAAGATATGAAGATTTTTCTTAGCTATAAATTACCTCTTGTGGGTAATGTGCTTTTCATGTGGAGGTTCTAAAATTACTAGTCATATGTGGCTATTTAAATTAAAATTTAAAATTCAGTTCCTTAGTCATCATAGCCACATTTTAAGTGCTCAGTAGCCTCAAGTGGCTAGTGGCTAACATGTTGAACATGCAGACACAGAACGTTTCAATCATTAGAGCAAATTTTATTGGACCTCCTTGGTCTAGAGTAGATTGAAGCTCTGCAGTGTGCAGAATTATAAAGTTCAACACAGGTATGTGTGTCTTGTGAGGACCGATATTTCTGTTCTCTTCCCCACTAGTTGCACTGTTGTGGAATTCACAACTATTCAGACTGGGAAAACACAGACTGGTTCAAAGAAACCAAAAACCAGAGTGTCCCGCTGAGCTGCTGCAGAGAGAGCGCCAGCAGCTGTAATGGCAGTCTGGCCCACCCCTCCGACCTCTATGCCGAGGTAAATTTGGTTTCCTGGCTAAGACTTGAATCTAGCTTGGTAGCCTGTTTTTCTCTGTGAATTGTCTTTACCTAGAAATCCTTTCTGTGCTCTTTTGCTTGTCTGTAATGTTGTTTTATGTTATTGTAAATTCTTTTTAAATGCATTGTCTCTCCCTCTTTGGGTTTCTGTTATTTCCATTTCCACCACTAAGTAGTAATATTCGACCTTGCAGCTTTCACTTTTAAAAAAGACTTCTAATGAGGATGATTGTGTGTTTCAGGGATGCGAAGCTCTAGTTGTGAAGAAGCTACAAGAAATCATGATGCATGTTATCTGGGCCGCGCTGGCATTCGCAGCTATTCAGGTAAGTGCGGTTAGCCGGGGAGTTGTTATCAGAGTGTGCTGATTCCCTAATGTCAGCCGAGAATGGTTTTAACCATTAAATGCTGTTAAAACTTGGTGCATATAGATAACTTGGAAGTGATTGAGAAATAGGCCACCAGTTTCCAACATCTTCCATTTCCTGTCTCTAAACCTAGACCCAAAATGGTTCTAAGAAACCAGAGATCTGGATGTGGGGACTGTGTCTGAGGGGACTTTGCTTTATTTTCTTGACTTGATTAGTGAGTGGCCTGTTCAAAATACATACTGTTCCCAGTCCCAGTGTATTCTTGGGAGGTATTTTAATAGAACTTAACAGAATTTTTAAAAATTTTACTGCTTTATTTCACTTTGAAAATAGAAAGCTTTCTTTCTTTTTGTACTATTTCTTCTGCTTGCTTTTCTGTCCTCAAGGGTTTTGTATGTCCGTGTATGTAAAGCAAGAACTGACTACAGTACTAGTCTCTTAAACTAGTAGAAACACTTTCTTTGCTTTACAGAAGAAAAGACCAAGTGAAAACTGAGGCTCTAACCTCTTCTGTATTTGTGCCTTAGTTTTTTCACACTGACAGCTGCCACGGAGTTCACGTCATCACTTGGCACCTCTGCAAATGGGTAGCTGAAGGGGCTTGTTTTACCATCTCCTACAGTCTTTTTCCTACCTGATAATGGCATGCTCGAAGTAGCTGGTGACTGTTTAATTACTTCTCACTTTATCTACTCCTTCCTCCCTCTCCCACCAACCCCCCTACATCCTTATCCTTTACCTGAAAACAAAGAAGAAAGGTAGCTATTTTTCTGCTTGTTAAAACTACATTGCTAGTTTCTCAGGTGTATACAGTATATCTTAGGGATTTTGTCAGAGGAATCTTAAACTGAGGAACAGCCAATTGTTTGAAATGATTGAGAATCCTTTGTGTCAGATCTAGTTCTCAGAGTGTTCTTTTGGTAGTTCTTGAAATATGCTTTAAGTCTAGAGAATCTATTTTAAGAAAGTGTAGGTATCTTTTAATTGTTAAATAAAACCAATGTAATTGCTAGTTTAAGTTGCTTGGGTTTCCTGCTCTCTGTATATTTGAACAAAAGCTAGTGTATTTGATGGGAAATGCCTTTTAAAATGGCAAAAAGGTGATTGTTTACTTTGCTGTTTGGTATTCAAACAGCTCTGAAATGATTCATTAAAAAGCCTAGCTCTTTATTTGCTATGGTCTCTGCCCTTCTAAGCATTTACTTTGTGGCTCAGGATAGTAATATGTTGATCAGCAGGCATGTTATTTCATATTTTTGATTGAGCAAACACATTCATTTAGCTAAAAATAATGAAACTGTTTTCCCAAGGGAAATCCTGGTCTGTGCGTTCTTAATGATTTTATTTGTGTTACTAAATCAGCACATACTACCATGCGACAAAAATCTTTGAAACTGTAAGGTGCTTGTGATCATGAAATATTGCAGCATATATAGGGACGCCTGGGTGGCTCAGTTGGTTAAGCAGCTGCCTTCGGCTCAGGTCATGATCCCAGCGTCCTGGGATCGAGTCCCGCATCGGGCCCCTTGCTCGTCAGGGAGCCTGCTTCTCCCTCTGCCTCTGCCTGCCATTCTGTCTGCCTGTGCTCGCTCTCTCTCCGTCGCTCTCTCTGACAAATAAATAAATAAAATCTTTAAAAAAAAAAAAATATTGCAGCATATATAAAGAAGACTGATGAAAATCGTTACTTCAGCTATGTCCCTCATCTAGTTACGCTTATTAACCAGGCAGATATTGCTTCAGTAAGTATTTTTCAGCGAGGGGTAATAAATATTTTAACTAGTCTCTTAACTTATGTATGCCTTCTCATGCGCATTTTATACTTAAATCACCCTGATTTTAGGTAACGGCTGATAAAGATTTGATGTGTTCAGTTCAGCAAAACTCAGTCAAGGATTCAGAACTTTCACAGACTCAAAACCTAGTGGTTTTGAAAATTTAAGAACTTTGGTTTTAAGGGAAAAAAACATAGAGTTGAAATAGTGAGTTTTCCCTAATATGTTTTCTTTTTTAAAAGAGTACCTGTAAATTTTCTCAACTTTTGATACTCAGAATCTGATTTAGTTTGGTGCCCTCGGTGTGGAAAACCTGATCAAAGGCAAAAACAACTCAAAGATCAGTAATCTCTTGTGCTTCAAGTAAGGGAGCGTGATGTAGGGCTTGATCCCAGGACCCTGGCTTGATTCTGACACACTTTTAAAGAAATATTTGAAGTAATTCTTAGTTAGAAAATTTAAACCAAGGCTTGGGAAGCTAATTCTTGAAGGACTAGGTTTTGTTTTGTTTTTATTTTAGAGGAAATTAAATCTTAATTGTTAACTTTTTAAAAAGTGTTAAGTTTACCCATTTGATAGAATTCTTTTCAGATGATATAAATTTAGAAAAATGTAAGCCTCCCTCAGTCCTTGTGTGCTTTGTCCAGTTTCCCTCAGTGGTACCTTGCAAAACTATACTGTATCACAACCAGGGTATTGGCACTGATATAATCCACCAATTTTATACAGATTTTTCATTTCTATTTGTGTATATTTGGTTCTGTGTAGTTTTATGACGTGGTTCCCGTATCCACCACCACGATCAAGATACTCAGCAGTTCTACCACCACAGTGATTCCACCTAGTACCCTTTTTTTTTTTTAAAGATTTTATTTATTTATTTGAGAGAGAGACAATGAGAGAGAGCATGAGCAAGGAGAAGGTCAGAGATAGAAGCAGACTCTGCGTGGAGCTGGGAGCCCGATGTGGGACTCGATCCCGGGACTCCAGGATCATGACCTGAGGCGAAGGCAGTAGTCCAACCAACTGAGCCACACAGGTGTCCCCACCTAGTACCCTTTTGTAATTAACTGCACCTGCCTCCATCCTGTGCCTCCTCCCCCCATAGCCTGACAACCACTGATCTGTTCTCCATTTCTAAAATTTTGTCATTTCAATATATAAATGGAACCATATGGTGTGTAACCTCTGGTTCCTTCTTGTGTCTCATGTGGCTGCATAGTATTCCATTTTGGGGACATACTTTATAATTTAATTTACATTAATGGGCATTTATATAAGTCTTGCTATTACAGAAATGCAAGTAGTGGATAACCTCTGTATGCTTGTACAAAGTCTGTAGCAAAACTTTGTAGCTATGGAGTTGAGGAGTCTGTGGCTTTTTGACAGGTATTTCCACATTTTTCTTAGAAAAGTTTGTTTCCAGTGTGCAGTTCCAAAACCTTGTATAACAATACCTATTTTCCCGTAATGCCCCCTACACAGTATATTCTAGAACATTTAATCCTTGGCAGTCGTTTTTTTTAATCACCACTTGCCTCTCTCTTTAGCAATCATTTTTTGCAGTTGCTTGGTGTTATATTTAGACTAAGTGCAGATTAGCTCTCTGCTAATTTATTGCAAGAAATAACTCGAGTTAAAATATTTCAAAGTCTGTTGTTGGAAAATTTTAATAATCAGTGAAATTTCTGTATAGCAGAGCTTTGGAAGTGAGCCTGTAGTACTTAGTGATGAGGTTTGGACCCTAAGAAGTTCCTGTGTAGAGCTTAATGTTTGTAAACAGACTCATTCCCAAGCATGAGTAGGTTTTTTTCAAGCTTTTTTAGTTGTTTTAAAATCAGTACAAGTTGACTTAATTGAAATAAAAGTCAGGAAAAGAAATGATGCTTATTTCAGACCCCATTTGAGAATGCTGACTCCTTCAGTAGAAGTTAACCAACTGAAAGGAATCTGAGGGAAGTGGGATGGGAAGAGAGATTTTTTTTTTTTTCCAGAAAATCAGTAATTTCTGAGCTTAGCATTTTTATTGCTCAGTTTAACATTCCCTGGGAACATAATTGTGTTTGATTTTATAGCTGTTCTAAGAATATTTTGAAGATGTACAGTGAATGGAAATGTATTTCTTTAAGAATTAGATACAAAACATGTCCAGAACTGGCTAAAGGTATTTATTGAATTTTAATAATATCCACTTTTAGAATGTCTTCAAGGTGCTTTGTGCTGTTATTGCACTTAGCAAATATTGATATAATGAAACTGATGGATTTAAGCAGCAAATATATATCCTGAATGGGTAGAAAGAAGGTGGGCTAATTGAGGGTGGAGATTGGAGTGTGTGACTTTTATACCATGGAGAATTCAGACTGAGGACATCCTTATTCTCTATTGTGTCTCATTAGTAATCTTCCACTTCAGACTTTGAGAACGTGTTTATGGATCCAGTACATTTTGTTGAAATTGATTAACCCCATTTGTACAGAAAGCCTTGCCTTTTAAAATCCAGTAACTGAGACCTTTCACTGCCACTGAAAAGTTAGAACAGCAAATTAACTTACTCTTATTTAGCTCTTTGGTTACGATTTATATTTTGTAAGAAGCCAGGTCAAAATTCTAGAATCGTTTTCTCTTTAATCCATTTTAATCCTCTTGCTTATTCAAAATAACGTGGCATGACTTTATTATAATTCCAGTTTGCTGCCACAGAAGGATTAGGACTTATTAAAATAAAATGATGAAGGAAGAGTGACCTTTAAAAAGTAATGTGTGTGTAGTACCACAGAGCCAAATCGGGATTTCAAAAATAGTAAATAATTATGAAAGAGACAAAAACCTTCAAACCAATTTTTTGGCATCAAGATTAGTTTTCCACCATAGGGCTTTTGGGCTATTCATGTACTGAATTTTGTGGATTGTTAATAAAGCCTGCGTCCCCAAATCCAGATGCCTAAAAAGACCACCAGTAAGTTTCCTTAATACACATAGTCTTGGTCTTTCCGTTCCCTAGACCTTTGCTGTCCAGTATGGTAGCCACTAGTCAGTTACATGTGTCCCAAGTTCAGATTAATCTAAATAAAATAAAAAACATAATTCTGCAGTTGCACTGGGGACATTTCAGGTGCTCAGTAGCCCCATGTGGTTCGTGGCTGCCATGTTTGACAGCTCAGATATAGAATGTTTTCATCATTGCAGAAAGTTCTTTTTTAAAGCACCGTTGTTGATTAAGAGTGGGATGGCAGGAGGAGAGTCTTGTGTTTCTGCTCCCCACGTATTCTTCTTAGGTGTGAGACAGGGGAACTAAAAGTTGGTTCCTAAAAAGATAATGTTTTCCTTAGAAATTGTTTCTGTTCCTGTTGTTACTGCGGAACCTTGAAACAGCTCCATTGCCAACCAAGAAATACACACTTGCTATGAGAGGGTCTTCAGCCTTCTTTTTCCTCCTGTTGTTTTCTTCCCACAGCTGCTGGGCATGTTGTGCGCGTGCATCGTGTTGTGCAGAAGGAGTAGAGATCCTGCTTATGAGCTCCTCATCACCGGCGGAACCTATGCATAGTAGAACACGCAAGCCTGAGCTTTTTAGTCTTGTTATTCTGATTTGGAAGGTGAATTGAGCAGGTCAACTGCATTGGTGGCCTGAGTTCATTTAGTTAAAGCACACAGGTGTTGGACAAAGCAGCTTGGCTCTTCATGTGCCCACCTACTTCCCTACCCACCTACGATTTTCTTTTCCTCTAGTCTAGCTGACTCTCCATGTCCCTCAGTTTTTAAGTACGGCAGTATATGTTCTAATTTCAGAACCATTTGTAGGTTGCATAGTGTGGGAGAATCAAAGGAGGGCCTGGGCCTGCTTCTGTTACCTCTATGCAGTAATGGGGCTGCTGCCAGAGTATCACTGGGCCCTTTCAGTCTTCATGATGGAGAACTCGGGCCAAAAGTTTTTGGGGGGAGGGGGAGGAAACCAGCTGCGGTTAAAGTTAACACCAGATGGTGCCCCTCATCAGTGTCCTTTTAAAAAACATATACTGTAGTCCAATAAGATAGCAAATGTATAAAATTGCTAAAATAGATTTTAGAATCATACAGTGTGTCTCTTGGTTCATCTTCAAAATCAGACTGATCTTTGAAACTAGCAGTTTTTAATCAAAGCTGGCTTTATAGGAGGAGTATAAGGTATGCACTACTGTTTTAAAACAATTAGTATGAGTGTGTGTGTGTTTTTGTATGATTGAGCCCATTCATTGTAAGTCTAAACTCGTTAGGATTTAATGTACCCATGTAGACTAGCAAAATAGTATGTAGATGTGATCTCAGTTGTAAATAGAAAAATCTAATTCAATAAACTCTGTATCACCCCTCAACATGTACTTTTTTAATTATTTGGGAATACTTCAGTTCCCAAGCAGCAGTGTAATGTTTTAAATGTTGGTGCTGTCTGCAGTTCATCATGATTTGCATGTGTTTTAATCATATCCATTGCCAAATTCTAAAGGCCTTGGGATCCAGAAAACCACGGATGCTTTTCAGCCAGTATATCCTACAAATATGGAACACCTAAGCATGTGCGTACACCGGCATACGGTGATGGTGTCTTCCTTGCCTTTAAGGGTAATGTGGAGTCCTGTTATAGGAGGCATAAACAGAAGCAGATAATTTCCATACAGGGCGATGATTGTAGTAACAAAAGAGTGCAGAGGAGGTACCCCGAGGGGTCAGAGGCAACTTCTTGGAGAAGAGGCCTGAACTCAGAGTTTGGATAGGCTTTGCGGGAGAGGATACACAGGAGTGTGAGATGGGTTGGGATGTGCAGGGAGCTGTAAGTAGCTTATTGTTCCTGGAGCTTAAAATACAGGGCTGGGAAAAGAAGTGGCAAAGCGCAAGTCCTCTAGAGTGTCCCATGACATTCTGTGGAGGTCCAAGGTCACCAGAAAGTGGAGGCAGCCGAGTATGGTGCCAGTGGATGTGTTGTGGATGTCCCTGAGGCTGCAGCAGGGGGGATGATTGGAGAGAATGTGACTGGGCTTCAGTGAGGTGTGGGTGTCGTGGTTTGGGAGAGAGTGGGAGTGCCTGGAGTAGGGCACTGTTGGTGGCAGTGGGGAGGAGGGTGGTGGAATTCCATCACTGGTTGCATGTGGGACAGTGAGAAGGGAGAGGATGGAAGGAGTCTAGCATGAGGCCCAGGTTTCTGGCTCAGTCAGTTGAGGAAACAGAATTAGGAACAGAGCTAGGGAGTAAGTAAGGACCACATCTAGGGGTATGGGTTCACATTCTGTTTTCGATCTGTCAATTTGGAGGAAATTATGCAAGGCTGTCCTGCCTGAAAATGGAGGTGTTGAGAGGGGACTAAAAACTAACTCCTGTTTATAAAGTGGAAATTAACTAAAACAAGTCATGGTTTTTGAGAACTACAGGTGGTTTGATATGTCCCCTGACCCATCCCCCCTCTACAGGTTGCACAGCAGGCAGGGATGTTTTGCTTGTCCTCACAACCTTTCACTAGTGCCTTCTCCCCTCCAGCCCTGTTTCTTTTCCTCCCCCTTCCGGTTTTTTATGTGTACCATTCTGTGGCTTCCCCGTCACAGGTTGGAGCTGGAGTGAGCGATCATCTGGACTGAGGTTGGTTGCCCTCAGCAGTTTCTGCCCTCAGCAGAACTGAGCCTCCAAAGTAAGAAATTGCTTTGGGAAGATGTGCCACTGCTAGTCTACTCTTTGAACTTGCCCAGGATGCCCACACGCTCCTTTACTCATTCTCTGCTTGCCTGGCAAAAGAACAGCTTCCTCCCTCTAACGGTGGACTAGGAGTTTGTATTACCCTGCGGTTCTTTTCCCCGGTGCGTATTTCTTCAGAGGGCAAAAGAGCCGCTTTTTTTGGTCTGAATTTAATGGATGAGCCCTCAGGCTGTGCCACTTTCCCCACCATTGTCTGCACATTGGAATCACCTAGAGAACTTTGGGAACTACAGATGCCTGGATCCCAGATCCTTGGGAGCTTCCAGAGAGCAGTGAAGCTAAGAACTGCTACCATATCCCGTTGAGTTTGGGTTTTTTTAAAGATTTATTTATTTGACAAAGGGAGCAAGATCACAAGTAGGCAGAGCAGCAGGCAGAGAGAGAGGGGGAAGCAGGCTCCCTGCTGAGCAGAGAGCCCGATGCGGGGCTCTATCCCAGGACCCTGAGATCATGACCTGGGCTGAAGGCAGAGGCTTAACCCACTGAGCCACCCCAGCACTCCCTTGTTGGCTTTTTAAAATTTTTTTTTAAATAATTTTATTTGGAAATAATCTCAAAGTTACAGAAAAATTACAAGAATAAGAATGATGCATCCAAGGTGGCCTCAAAACCCTTCATTTAGATTCACGTGTTCACATTTTGCCCTGCTTACTCTGTCATTCATGTTCTTGAGTGTGCTGTCTCTCTCTGCACCAGTATCATGGCCTTTAGTACTTCAGTGGGTATGTCCTAAGGATAAGTATATTCTAATTGAGCACATTGAACACTGATACAATACCTAAACCTTCCATTTGTGTTTCATTTGACCTCGTAACATCCTTTATACCATTTCCCCTCCAGTTCTGGATCCAGTCAAGGACCAGGTGTTATAGTTAGCTGTCCTATCTCTTTGGTCTCCTTTAATTTGGAACATTGCCATAGCTTTTAATCTTATGACATTGACATTTTGGAAGAATATAGTCCCTTCTTTTAAATGCGCTGCTCATTTTGGGTTTATCGGATGTTCCCTCTTGGTTAGATTAGGTTTTGCATTCCAGGTGGCTGGAGCACTATCCATGTCATGCGTCCTCTCAGGGTGTAACAACGGGAGCACACAATGTCATCTGGCCCACGATGGTGATGTTCATTTTGATCACCTGGTGTAGCATTCAGGGCCCAGTGAGGGAAAAGTGTAAACAGGAAATGATAGAAACAATTGCTAACTGGTAAAGATTGGTTAACTATGAAAAAGGGCTAAAGGGGAAAAAAAAAGGCCCTAAAGCAGCTTAGTAGGAAACAGCTGCAACCCAGAGGGTCAAGAGAGAGAGGACAAGCAACTAGGAAACTTAGAGCAGGGCCCTGCAAGTCTGAGGGTCCAGCCTCTGACAGGAGCATGCCGCCTGCCCTGTGCTGCAGGGTAGAGTGCCCGGAGGTGCCTGGCACTGAGCCAGGAGGGCAGAATGCTGGCACTGTGGAGAATGCTGCCGGCACCCATGCCAGACTGAAACGCAGTCTCCTTTAGCCCGGCCATTCTCTTCACAGGCCCCTCTTGGCTAGCTGGTGGAAGAGGAATGTCCCAGTGTGGCAAGTAAGGGAGACGCAGGGCAAGACTGACACACTTGGTTAAGGTGGTTTCTACTCTGAAGGGTGGAGTTACAACTCAGGCCATTTCTGGAGATGTTCTACTGTAAGACAAATGTTTAACTATCCTGCTCCTCATCAAACTTCCTTCATGGTTTAGCAAAGATTGCAGTCTGACCTAATTCAGGCTTTCTTTTGATGATTGTTGTTTTAGATTTTTTAGATTTCATCTTTCCTGTGATGGTTGTAAAACACTGTTCCATTCTGGCACTCCTTCCTTATGTACCACTCTGTCCTCCCTCCCTTCTCCCCCAGTTATTTTATATATCTGTTTATATTTGTTATGGACTGATGGATTCCCATTTTTTCCAGTGATCTAGAATATCTTATTTTCCTTTTATGTTTTGTTTTTGGTTCTCAAATAGTTCCACATTTGGCCACTGGGAGCCTCTTCAGGTTGCTTTCTGTGTCCCGACATTTTTGTTGAACATTTTTGTAATTTTTGACTTAATAAGATGTTCCAGGCTCTTCTTGTACCCCTGGTGCCCAGTCCTGGAGTCAGTTTCTGAGAAGCCTTGGTCCCTGGCACAACCTGTGCTCATTACTACCGGGGTGTCTTTGCCTCTCAGCCTATCAGAGCTTGTCTCACTCTTAAAATTATCCCCCCCCCTTTTTTTTGTTTGTTTTCCAAAAGTAACAGTGTTTTTAAAAATGTAAACCATAACAGACATCTATGAAGAAAAACATACCCACAGGTAGACAAGTATAGCAATGGTGTGTATCCTTCCAGACTATTTACATATATAAAACCAGATTTGGTGGTGGGGTTTAGTTTTGCTTTTGACTAATATATGAATTCTGTCCTACAAGGTCTTTTTTCCTTCTTCACCACATAGTATGTACTCTATATCAGAATGTAGACTTCTGACATTTTTGTTAGCTCCATGGATATATTAGTATCATGCTTAACATTCAGATGGAATCCAGCGGACATTCAGATGGAATCCAGCCTTGCTGCAGTGGGCACTTCCATATACCTACTGTGAGTCATTTCAACTTTTTTTATTGATTTTTAAAAACTCTTTATTGAGGTGAAATTCACATAGTGTTCACTTAACCACTTTAAAGTGCCCAGTTCAGTGGCATTTAGCACACTCACAGTATTGTGCAGCCACCTCCTCTCTCTGGTTCCAAAGCATTTACATCACCCATGTTGTGCATTTTTATTTGGACTCAAGGATGGAATCTTAGTAGTGGGTTTACTCTGGACCAAAAGCCACAGTGAAGGGTTTTTCGTAGCTACATCCACTCGCCCTCCAAAAAGGTTATTCCAGTTTATATTCCCACTAGCAAATGAAAATGCATTTCCCTTTATCCTCGTTGACACTTTGGGTGTTATCAGCCTTTATTTTTCTTCCAATCTGATAGATAAAAATATGTATTTTTTGACTAGTAGCTAGGCCCAGGATGTTTTCAAAGATGCCTCAGTCATTTGTGTCTGTTGGATTTCCAGTTTCTGTCATCTGCCTAGTTTGATACGTTGTTAGCAGTGGGGTTTTTTTCCCTTACAGGGCTGTTTACTTAGGAAACTTTTCCGTGAAATTCAGTGCCTGTTGCTGCTGTGGTGTGTGAGCTAATCTTCCTGATCTGTTTCCTGACTGGTTATTGTTGGTGTGTAGGAACACCTGCACTTCGGATTCATTGAGCTTGTGTCCAGTATCCAGTGGTTCTTGAAAACAGTTTGTATCTTCTGGGTGACTCTTTATTGCAGTGTCTCTGAGGTCTCCCGAGGGTGTTTGTGACCTTGTAGAAACACCTTAAGGTTTACCTACTGAACACCTTTCTGGACATGCTGAGTGCATCGCTAGTGGTGGGGAAATGGACTCACACACAGGTCCTTCTCTCCTGAGTTTATTTGCTGAAAGGAAAGTGGGTATGGAAATTATAATAATAGGATAGAAGAGAAACTGTTTATCTTTGCATCCCCAGTACCTGGCACATAGTAGGCCCTGAATGTCTGAAATAAGACACTGTGGTGCCATAAGAATATGATTTTCGTTTTTCTCTTTTTTTAAGCTGAGGAGCCCATTAGCCAGAAAGGTTCTTATCCCTGGCTGCATATTAGAATCACCAGGAGAATGTTTAAAATATTTATGCTCAAACTTAGCTGGCAGAGAATTGGTTTCAGTCTGTCCAAGGTGAGGCCAAAGCATGAGCATTTTAAAAAGACTTGTTAGTAACTCCACTGCTTGTCTGCCACGTAAACTCTATGAGTAGAGCTTGAGGTGGAGCGGGGCTCCCTCGCTCTTCCCGTTGGCTCCCAGCAGGGTTTGCTGGGCACAGTTTGAAAGCCAAGTCATCCCTTTGAGCATGTGGAGGCTGGTGTCCCCACCTGCTGGTGACAGTTTTGTTCGGGGCTTGTGCTGCTGCCTCACACGCCAGGATGGGAACGAGGCAGACATCCTGGTTCAGCCAGGGGAGCTGGCTCCCCTGTGCTGAGGTCGCAGGGCCTGGGAATAGCTATGGGAAGGTGGTGGGAATTAGGTGTTGGGCCTCTGTGCATCTTGTTTGGCCAAATAATGGATTGCTTCTCCTTTACTCCTTGTCACCTTTGGAAGGGACTTCCTGGTGTAATCACAGCTCTCCAGAGGGCATGCTGTGTGAGGATGGTTATGCCAAGCCCAGAGTTGCTGTTGATGATAGCCAAGATTCAGAAGTGGTGGGCCTTTTTGTTAAAAATGGCTTTTAGGTAGTGCTTTTATCTAATTTGAGCTTCATGGGGTTAGCAACTTACACAGAGGGCTTATTGCACCTGTATTACTGATGATGAAAATGTGGTCCAGAGAAACGGCAACTTGCCTAAGAGCACACAGGGAAGCCTGGGCCTGGCTCCACTCTGATGTTCTTCAGGGGCCATTCTCTACCCTCCCCGCTCCATCTGTCTGAGCAGCCCTCTGTTGGGAAGAGGGCTGTAGTTATTTGTACCCCCTGTTACACACATGCCAGCCCCCTCTTTGTCTGGCACCATCTCTTCTGCTGGGAGGGCTGTCGGTCCATTGATTGGTTCACAGCCGCTGAAGCTCTGACCCTCCTGGTGCCCAGAGTGGAGAACGCTGCAGAGGCAATGAATCTGACTTAGATTCATTTGTGGGTTTTTTCCCTGGGATGAATTGTGACCCCTAAGTTGCTTTTAGTTCCATTCTCTCACTCCCTGCATGACTGGAGCGCAGGCTCTGTTATCTAACACTCATTACCCAAGTGCCCTCTGGGACCTGTAGACACTGCAGCACCTGTCAGAGAGATGATGATAAATATCTAGGCCAAAAGTTTTTAAAAAATCTATGCAGTCGAATGGAATGCTCAATCAAGATGACAAGGTATTTTCAGAGAATAAATAAAGCACTGATACCTAACTTTCTCTTTTTCTTCCCTCTTGGCTGCCCATACATCACCTGACCCTGGTGGTCAGTCTTCTCAGCTGCCCTGCCTCTTCTGGGCCTTTGCTCAGGCTTTGTCCCTGCTTGCTAACCCCTACTCTGCCTCCTGCTCTGCCTGGGGAGGACCTGTCCGTCCTCAAGGTCTGGTTCAGCTCAGAAGTCGCTGCTCACCTCCTTCCTTTCCCCTCTTCCTGCTCCTGTCTTACAGCCTGTAAGTTACCAAGTCCTGTTGATCTGCTTCCCTTGTCCTTCCAGAATTGTTCTGCAGCCCCATTGTCACTTCCCAGACAAGCCACCATCACCTCTGTGTTGGGTAGCCTGGGCCTGGCCTCCTGCTCCCATCTCACCATGCTTGCTGTCTGCCTTGTGTCCGAGGGATTACGGCATCTGTGTATCCCTCTCTGGAATGAGTGAGCTCTTTGAAGGCACCCCTTTATCTTTGCACCCTTTGCCCCCCATTATCAAATACAGGGTCAATCAGGTCTCGTACGTGGCCATCCCAGGCAAGAATTTTCATAGGCCTTTATACACTGACTACTCTGTCCTTCGCAGAGTATAAGACCAAGCATAAGATTACATTTTCTTTCTGAACATCCCTATTTATAAATGTCAGATGGATCAGGACATTCGGTCACTTCTTTTGTAGGATATGCCTTACAAGGGAAAAGGACATTTTCAGAAGGATTTAAGCCTCAGTCTGATTTTTCTCAGAAGCCCAGCGCCTTTCCCTACCCCAACTGCCACACATCCTGTGGTCGAAGCACTGGTGGGTGACACCCAGCGAAGGGCCAGCTGGAGTCCTGCTTCCAGGGTCCTACCCTGTCCCGGGCTGCCTTGGGCTGTTCCACCCCTGCCTGCCCCAGCATGAGTAGTACTCGGGCGGAAACAACCCTTTCACTGCTTAATAGACTCGTGAGGTGCCCACGCCCAAGACAGCGGAGAGGCTACACTCCAAAGGCACTTTCCCTCCCAGAAGAACAAAGCCTGTCCCCTCTTCACCAGGTGCCATGTTTGCTTAGTCACACACACTTGTTTGCTCAGCTGAGGAAGATGAGGCATGGCTGGAAGTCTGCAGGGGCCATGGGAGCAGCCCCCTTTAAGGGGCCCTCCTTGCCCTCTGCCTGGTACAGACCTTGGTCAGAGGCCTCATTTTTGTTACCGTGGCACTTAACATTTGCCTGGGCATGTGGGCTTTTGTGGGCGCCACAAGCTGCCTGTCACCAGAAATATTCACGCTGATGGTGGTACCCAGTGTCCAGTGCCCGTCTGGGGCAGGCAGGCAGGCATCGTGCAGGAGGTCAGATTAGATTCTCCCAGAGGCTCTTCTGGTTCTGGATCCTGGAGATTCCAGTGCTGACCCTCACTTCCTTCTCCGTCACACATGAACCCTCTCAGCCCATGGTGGGCTACTGCAGGCGGGCAGGAGCAGAAAGGAACCCCCTTTCCTCTCTCAGAATAGCCTCCCTGTTTCCTTGGTTTTTCTTGGGTCACCTATTCTCAGAAGTCTCATGACTGCTCTCAACCTCAGGACATTTCCTGTACTGTCATTAACTTTCTGGGCTGCTTGGTCTCTTGACTGAGTCAAGAGCTCCTTGAATAAAGCAAGGGACTGAGGCTTTACTCCTCTTGCTCACATGGGGCAGACCACAGAAGCTTACAAATGAGCAAGCAAAGGAACAGTCCTAGAGAAGGGTGGTCTGCAGGGGACAGTAACCGCCTTCAGCAGAATCTCTCAAGGTGTGCACAGTGGAGGAGTATGGCATGTCCCCCTTCTGCCCCTGCAGTCTGGCCCCTTGTGCTGACAGTGTTGGGCTCCCACAGGCAAGTGAGGGGGAGGCCCGGGACTGAGGAGCCATCAGTTCACAACGCTCTCTCCCTGACACCCACTCCTAGTGCCTTCGGCAAGGGTGGAGACTTCTGTGGCCAGAGCAGGACTTTGGCAGGCCTTGGCCAGCAGTGGAAGTTGTGTTTCTGGGGGCCTGGGTCCAAATAAGAGAAAGGCCTGAGAGCATGTAGAACAGAAGAGGAGTGGTCCCCGCAGGGCCCAGAGCTGGCCTGCATGGGCTCTGGAGCCCCTGCCTGGGTGGGATTTGCCGTGTCTGACGGGGAGTGGCACAGGCTGCAGTGGCTTCCCGGTGCCTCAGCTGGGGGTGGAAGACAGGATCACTTGTACCCACGAGGTGCTAAGCCTGTCTTCCTGGACTCTACACCATGGCCCCTTCACCTCCAGGGGACCCATTGCCTGTTTCCTTCCCAGACTGAGCTTGGCTCATCCCCAGAATGTTCTAGGCATTTCTGTCTCCTCCCTGTGTGCCCATATTTACCCCACCCTGATGCTCTTTTCTTCTTTGTGCCCTGTCTGTTGCTGTTGTTCCAACACCTGTTTTTAGTCCCTCTGCCCAAAGAAGCCTAGTGCCCCATTGCAGGTCTCCTGAGCCCTTTCTCATCGCCCCACCCTGTCCTCCCAACCCCTGCAGCCTTCTCCCATTTGCCCGCATGTGAGTGTGTCTCCCTCACAGTCTGGGAGTTCCCAAACTGGGGCCGGGCTCTTCTCCCCACCAGCAGACCTCAAGACAGACTGGACTGGGCCTCCGTGAGGACACTCAAAGTAAGTAAGCTCTGCCCGCCCCCCCTCATCCCCCAGACTTCTTCCCTCACTCCTTTGCCTCATCTTGGTCGGGGTATTTGGACATGGGGGCAGAAGAGCAAAAGGGACCCCTGCAGACCAAGGAATAAAAATGCACTCCTTTATTCCCTGTAGGAGAGACAGCTCAGGGAGCTGTCAGCATCCATCCTGAGGGACAGGCTCCATCTTGGGACCCCAGCAAGGCCAGGGCAATGATTAGGGGTACCACTGGCCCCATAGGCAGGGCAGGTCCAGGTGGGGGCTGCTTCCCCTTCCTCAGAGCTTTTCCAGGTAGGAACCAGGGACGAAGCCACGCTGCCCATTCCGTTCCACTGTCCACCAGCCATCCTCCCCCTCCAAGATGACTTCCAGGATGTCTCCCGTGGAGATATCCAACTCGTCGGAATTCTGGGCAAGAGAACAAAAGTGCGTTGGGCTGGAAGGGCTGCTTTGGGGGGCTGGGGGTGGGCTCTGGTTGGCACCCCACCCCAGGCAGTAAATGCAAGCTTGTCTCCTGGGGGGCAGAGTCCTCAGAGCTGCACGTGGCCTCCTGGAGCCACAGGACGAAGCTGCTCTCTGGGCTGGGGTGGCCTCTGGAGACAGGTAGGGTGTGGGGTATCTGTGGGACTCAGCCTCCCGCCCTCCCTGGTTTGTCATTGTAGGCCTCCGTCACCCTGGGGCTTCTCCTCCCCACTTGCCCCCTGCTGCCCCCGTCCCCCAACTCAGCTCCAGACACAGGGTCAGGTGTGCTCACCGTACTGCACATATTTCCAGGCCCACCGCGTGCAGCCTCCCCGCTGCTGGTGAGCCAGCCCCTGTCATGCAAGCATACTCTCATTCTCTTGGCCTGTCCCCCTGCCAGCCAAGGACCAGACTTTGGGAGTCTGCGCAGCCCACGTAGCCCCGAGGGGATGCTTTCCTTTGATCCGCGTGAACTAAGGGGGCTCTGCAACCCTCACCTCAAAGCAGGGAGCAGACTGGACTCCCGAGGATCTTGGCACAGCTGCCGGGTGGCCCCTAACCATCCTCTCTCCCCACAGACCTCGGAAAACCAACCCCGGCCCAGCTGAGGGGCTCATTCTGGCTGTGGCCTGTTCTTGGCACCCATGGCCCCAACCGGAGGGCACAGAGGCTGACCCACAGACCCTTTCCTGCAGGTAGCCCCAGCCTCCATCAGCGCGCCTGCCCCTGCACGCACACCTAGGCAGACATAGGCCCTCGTACCCTTCATCATTTGCTCAGCACAGGTACACAGAGGCCACTCCTAAGTGGCAGCTGCTGTTCTAAGGGCACATTCCCCCAGCACACTTCCAGGGCACGTGCCTCTGTGTGACCACGCTTAGGCATATGTGGCCCTCCTGAGGAAGGGAGGGTGAGGGCCTCACCTGGGCCGTGTAGTCATAGAGCACCCTGTATCCCTGGGCTGGCAGGGTTGGGGGGCCCGGCGCCTCCTTCACTGCGATGGCAGAGTAGACAACCTCATTGTGTTCAGGCATTGGGGTCAGGGTCTCTGTAGAGGCGAAAAGCAGCATGAGAGGCCTGGAGCCCACCCATCAGAGGCCATGATCCCCGGAGACACCCCTGGCATGGAGCTTCCCCAGGCTTGGATGAGCCACCCCACAAAAGCATTTGGACAGCCCATCCATGCCATAAGGAGTCTTCTCCTTTCCCCTGGGGTTAGTTGTTCCGCAGCCCCCATGTCACCCCCGGTCACCTGCAGAAGCTGCCAGTGATATAGTCTTGGGACTTCCATGCAGCAGCCCAGAGAACCTGGGGACAAGAAGGAAAGTGGCCCTGGAGGGAGGGGGATGAGGCAGGGGGCCCGCAAAGCTTCAGGGCTAGGGCCATATGGCCCTCAGGCACAGAGCAATATGGAGTGTCCCTCAGGCCAGAGGGCTCTCCCAAGGGTGGTCCCCTCAGAGTTCAGCCCACTCATGCCCCGCTGGGACCTTCTCCTGCCTGGACCCAGCCAATCCTATCTCCCTGCGCTCCACCGTGACCCGGCCAGCCCAGCCACTCCCTGACCATGCAATGTAGGGACTCCAGTGTCCACATGAGGCAGTGCCAGGGTAATTCACCCCTTCCCCTGTGCCTGGCTCAGGTCTGGGCTGAGCAGGAGTCATGAAGTTTTGTTGAATAAAACAATGGAACAAGCAAGAAGCAGACACTCTGTGCACCGGTGGGGAGGCAGATGTGGCTACCCCATGAAGCAGGCAGTGCTAAGGGCTACATAAGTCGAGGCTGACGCTATTCCCAGCATCAGGAAAGGCTTCCAGGTGGGGTCGAGCCAAATCCTGAAAGAGCTTTACCAGGGAGATGGCACAAGTCTTGGCCAGTGAGCGGCAGCAGCGCAGGGGGGGCTCCGCATGGGTGGAGGAGTTTGTGGAGTGGGCGCGTCTGGGGGTGTGGGAGACAAGACTGGAATAGGCACCAGGCCAGACCCCAAGGGGCCCTGAGTGTGGCTCGGGACTGTGGGAGACTGTCCTGGAGTGCTACCTGGGGCACAAAGGGCCTTTCCCACAGGTGGGGACACTCAGTGATCCCACCCCCACAAATGAGCCCTGGGCCTGGAAGTGGACACACATGCCCAGGATGGAGACACAGAGACAGGCGCATGTAGACCTCAGGCCAGGCATCTGCAACAGCAGTGGCATAGTCCCGTCCCTTGGGCCACTGAGTCAGGGTAAAAGCCAGCAGGCCTGTGACTGGGAGAAGCAGAGGTCATGGGCCCCCCCACTGCCCGTTTCTCTAGAATTATCTAACCCTGTGACACCAGTTCCTTTAGGCACTTCCCAGCTGCTGCACACCCCTCCCCCGCTGAGCCTGGCTTCTACCTGGCCCCTGTAGTGGCCCCTGCCCATCCTGCCAGGGGCCAGGCCCCCTCCACCCGGTCGGGCGTCCCTCTCTCTCGTCCTCAGGAAGACACCCCTTTCTCGACACCGCCCCAGATGAGCTCTTCCATCCAGTCGTTTAAATGACCATCTGTGTTGAACTCCAGGTTCTCCCCAGGGCTGCAGGGAGGCCCGAGTCCCCCACGATTCCACCAGGTAAGATGGGGGGGGGGGGCCTGCCCTCCTCCTGGGGTCATTGGCTCCTCACAGTTCCTGGAGGGGCACGCTGGGCTTCCTGTTGAGCACGGGTGGTTGACCTCTGCCTCCAGAGGCGTCCTCCAGGGGAGGCTCCAGGGTTCCTGAGGCCTCAGGAGAAAGCTGTCCTCCTAGGGCTGGGGGACCCATCAGCCCATCCTCCTCCTTCCCCACCACCTGCAGGCTGGGCCTTCTCTGCATGAGCAGAGAAGAGGGAGAGAGGGCATCACAGGGGCCTCAGAGTGGGAGTGGGGCGCAGGCACACATGAAACCCACAGATGCTCTCAGATCCCCAGCGACAGGGCACACGGCCCACTCAGGAACCTGGAGGCTGCTGGAGGGCTCCCTGAGAAGGCTGTAGTGCTCTCAGTGGGCTGTCACCGTTGTGCCTGCCAGGCCTGAACCAAGAGAGCCCTTAGGTTCTGAGTCTGATGCAAACAACTCATGGGCTCTGGATCTAGAGAAAGCAAGTGACTTGTGCAGGTGACACAGTGGCGCATGGTACAAGGGGCCTCTGCAGCCAGGCCAGAGAAGAGGCCCTGAGAAGCCCGGGGAACTCTCCCAAGAATCTCCGGCCTGTTCCTGTGCCCTGGTCCTGCCCCAGCTGGAGAGTGTCACCACTGCAGCGTGACTGTCCAGGGCACCAACCCAGGGTAGCAGCCCGGCCCAAGAGACATGGAAGCCAGCCTGGAGTCTCCCTGGAGCTCCAAGTACAGTCACTGGTGAGTAGTGGGCTGTGATTATTTGCTTAATGTCTGGGACCCCTTTGGGCTGCAGGTATCATGAGCCACATTGAGTCTGTCTTGTCCCCAGAGTGCCCAAGACCTAACACAGCACCAGGTTCACAGCAGGAGCTCAATAAATACATGTGGAAGAGCCACTTGCAGGTGGGAAGATTAGACCCCCTTCCTGGTGCCTCCCCAGCCCCATCAGGCTCCTCACCTCTTTATCATGCCGCAGGATGGCTGGACGCCAGGGCTGCCCGATGACGGGGTGACCTCCCGATCATAGTAGTTCTGGTAGGGCACAGGAGCTGTGGGCAGCAAGCTGGTGAGGCCCACGGTGGCCGAGGACAGGGCAGGCAGGACCTGTGCCACCTGATACTGCAACTTGTCCCCATCCAGAGACCCAGACTGAGGCCCCACTTTCCCATTCTGGCCCAAGGCTGCCTCCGGGCAGGGAAGGGGCCGCTCTCACTTCTATGAGACATGGAACCAAAGAGGTTCTAAGAGGGGTCCCCATCCCTACTCCCCCTTCTGAGTGTTGCGGCAGGCAAGGAACCCAGCTAGGGGCCTGCATTGTCCCCGACCCCTCCTCTGGGTCTGCCAAGGCTTCTTCGCCCAGAAGTGAGCTGTGAGCTGCCCTGTCTTGTCCCAGCAGTGGAGGCTCAGCTGGGGCCAGGCATCCTTGGGACAGATGGGGCTGGCCCCAACGGCTGTGCTGCCGCGGGCTGGGCCTCACCTGGGGGCTCAGTGCCTGTGCTCTTGGCTTGGATGAAGCCATCGATGTCGGCTTCCACGCTGCAGCCTTCTAGTGTCACCCGCACCTCCTCGTAGAGCTGGGGTTGGGAAAGAGCAGAGGCTGAGGGTCCTTGATGTCCACCCTCGTCCAAGTCCTGCTCCTCAGTGGGCCTGAACTCTGGCCAGGGACCCCCATCCCACCAGCCTCCTCTCGGGCCTTGTGTGCACGGCTCAGTGTCTGCATTTGGGCACCATGGCATGAAGGGTCAGAGCCCTGGCTGCCAACTTATCCTGGTTCCTAAACACTAGCTATGCACAAGGTCCTGTGCGAGGGGTGTACCTCTCTCCTGCCCTCGGAAGTAGACACCGCTTTCCCCACTTCACAGACAAGGAAACAGGGCAAGTGTCTTGCCCAAGGTCCCAGAGCAAGAATTCAGTGCAGCCAGACTGGATTTCATTTGACAGGATCCAAAGCCCACACTCCTTCTGCCACAAGGAGGCCACCAGGTGAGCTCAAGTCATTTTCAGGGGAGAAAACTCCAAACCCCGTAGTCCATGGGCAGAAGGGGTCAGGCAAGGAACAGCAGTGGGCATCAGGGAGTCCCAACTACCTCAGAAGAAAGCTCATGGCTCTCAGGCTGCATTAACAGAGGTCAGAGCCCCCGGTGTGGAAGTGGCAGTCCCAATTTCCTGGGGGAACCCCCCTGATACTCCTGGCATATAGAGTGCAGTAAGGGGAACCAGGACACCCCACAGGGACTGGGGGCAGAGGAGAGACTCTTGCAAGCACCAGGTGTGGAGTAAGCTGCCCAGGGTCTTCCAGCCTCTCTGCAAAGCTCTAAAATGCAGTGTCCACTGGCCTCCCCAACCCCAACAGGGGGGACAGGCACTCTGCAGCCCTGAGAGCAGAGCCAAGGACCGTGGAGCAGAGTAAGCAAGGAGGCAGATGCCTGGGCAACCCCTGAAGCAGCCTTCCAGGTAGGGAGGCCTGGGCCCTGCACCGAGCCCCTGTCCTTGGGACCCTGAGTGTTTGTTGATGGACTCAGATGGACCCAGGCATGCTGCTGTCTGCAGGCTGCCCTCCCCTCACACCCCACCCCTGGCTTACTCCCTGCCCCTCCCTGCCCATGCCCCCCCACCTCATCATCCTTGACACACTGCAAGGACAGCTGGTTGCAGTGCACCCACATGGCGTTGCGAAGGATGGTCAGTCGGTCAGACTCTTGCAGCTGGAAGGCCTGGGAGGTGGAGGCGGGATGGTATTGAGAAGTGAGGAAGGGCTTCAGGGCCAGGCCAGACTTGGCACTGCTCCACCCAGCTGGTGCTGACTAGCTTACACCCTGCTCTGCTGAAAGCCAAGTCCAAAGGAAACACCCTTCTTGGGGGATCCCCATCCCCACCTCAGAAGCCTGAGGCTTCTGGTTCCTGCCCTCACCCTCCCTCCAGGCTCCACCACACACTGGGAAAAAGTCCTGGGGAGTGTTGTAAGAGGAGCACTAGACCCGGAGCCCTGAAGCCTTTGTCCCAGGCCTTGTCTACCAACAGGACCCAGAGAAGCTATGAGTTTTGTCTGAGCCTCAGTTTTGCCTTCAGCAAAAAAGGGGGAGGGATGCCTGCCTATAACAAAGGGGCCCAGGGCACAAAGCAAGATGGTGAGTTCCCAGAGACATGGACCCAGCACGGGGCCTGGGAAGAGAGTAGACGGGTGAATGAGGGAATGAGGTCTTCCTCTCACCACTGCCTTGCTTGCCCCCATGAAGCAGCTGGAGGAATGAACATCTTTCCCATTTTGCAGCTGGGAAAACAGGCTCCATGCCCGAGGTCACTCACCTCACAGGTGGTCCGGTGCTCCTGCTCCCACTCGCCCCGCACCTTCTCCAACTGCTCAATGTTCTGCTTGTACACTCGCTCTGGAAGCACAGGTGGTCCTCAAGGAGGCCAAGGACCAGGCACACTCCCCGACCCCTACCCCTTTGCTCCTACAGTGCCACTGTATGTACAGAGTGCCCTCCAGATCCTTGGAGTGCCCCCTCCTCCCGCAGACCTGCCCTGGCTTGTGGTGCCTCATCTGAATGCCTGTTATGGCCACCTATTCTGGTATCGGTCTTTTGAAGGTGACTCTTAACTTCCCACTGTGCTCTGAGCTGCCCAGTGCTACAGTCGAGCCCATCCCTCAAGATCAGAGTTCAGGCCTCTTGTCATCCCTGGGTCCCACCCCCTCACCCTTCGTAGATGGGAAAGTGAGGCCTGGAGAAGGCAGCACTGAAGGAGGTAGGAGCATGGGAGCTGCGGGATGGAACCCAGCAGGTTTGGCCATGACCTCCATTCCCCAGAAATCTGAGGGACGCCTATCTGCCAGCCAAGGGAGAAGCTGGGTCCTGGGAGAGGCAGAGCAGAAGGGAGAGCATTTCCAGGGAGAGTGGGGGTGAGCTCTCTGGACTAGGAGGTGTGCCAACAGAGACAAAGGGTGTTGGGGGGAGGGGTTCTGGCATCAGGTGAAAAATAGAAGAGAAAGATCTAGAGGAGACTGTGTGTGTATGAGAGAGGTGAGTGTGTCTGTCTCCCGTGATGGCAGGAATGTGAAAGTCCTGGGCTCTGGAGCCAGAGCCTGGGCTGAAATACAGTTACCACCACTTCTTGGCTGTGTGACCTTAGGTAAATTACTTTACCTCTCTGTGTGTCAATTTCCTTGTTTGTTAAAAAGGGAGATGCTAGAGTGTGGCCAAGCCACTAGGGGCTAACCTCACCCACTAGCACACCTGCAGCAGCTGTAGCCAAACCTGTCAGCTAGCCATGCTGGTCGGTGACCAGCCCTCCGCACCAGCAAGCCTGCAGCAGTCAAGGCCACGTCACAACAGGAGGGTATATGTAGCACACACAGGTGATACCTCTGGAGTCCTGGTACTAGTGAACAGGAAGGATTGTGCTATTGGGCCCCACAGGACAACTTCTACATAAGACCACTACTTTCAAGTCCAGGATTCATAACTGACCTACCTAATACATAGAAACAAACACAGAAAAAATGGGGAGAAGAATATGTTCCAAATGAAAGAATAAAACAAAACCTCAAAAAAACAAAACAAAACAAAACAAAACATAAACAATCTACCTGGTAAAGAGTTCAAAGTAACAGTCATAAAAATGCTCACCAGACTTGAGAGAAGAGTAGATGAACTCAGAACTTCAACAAAGATACAGAAAATATAAAAAAAGAACCAAGCAGAGCGGAATAATTTAATAACTGAAATGAAAAATACACTCTAGTGTATTTTTAGCACCTGGGTGGCTCAGAGGGTTAAGCCTGTGCCTTCGGCTCGGGTCATGATTTCAGGGTCCTGGGATAGAGCCCCACATTGGGCTCTCTGCTCAGCGGGGAGCCTGCTTAGCCCTCTTTCTCTGCCTGCCTCTCTGCCTACTTGTGATCTCTCTCTTTCTATGTCAAATAAATAAATAAAATCTTTAAAAAAAAATACACTAGAGGAAATCCACGGCTGATTAGAGGATGTAGAACAGATCAGTGATCAGGAAGATAGGGTAGTAGAAAATATCCAAGATAAATAGCAAGAAGAAAAAAGAATTTTAAAAATGAGGATAGGTTAAGGGACATCAGGTGTACTAAAATTTGCATTTTAGGGGTCCCAGAAGGTAAAGAGATAAGGGGGCAGAAAACTTACTTGAAGAAATAATAGCTGAAAACATCCCAAACTTGGGGAAGGGAATGGACATCTGGGTCCAGACATCCAAGGTCCAGTAATCTCAGAAAGCCCCGAATAAGACAAGACAAATCCAAAGAGGACCACACCAAAACAAATAATCATTATGAGGTCAAAAATTAAACCTAAGAAATCTTAAAAGCAGCAAGAGAGAAGCAACTAGTTATATATATATATATAAAAGACACCATAAAGCTACTAGCTGATTTTTCAGCAGAAACTTTGCAGGCTAGAAGAAAGTGGTGTAATATTAATAAAATGCTGACAGAAAAGAAGAAAAAAACAACTTAAGGGATGTCTAGCTGGCTCGGTGGGAGTGTGTGACTTGATCTTGGGGTTGCGAGTTTGAGCTCCATATTGGATGTAGAGATTACTTCTTTTTTTTTAAAGATTTTATTTATTTATTTGACAGAGACACAGCGAGAGAGGAAATACAAGCAGGCGGAGCGGGAGAGGGAGAAGCAGGCTTCCCACGGAGCAGAGAGCCCAGCGGGGGGTTCAATCCCAGGACCCTGGGATCATGACCCGAGCCAAAGGCAGATGCTTAATGACTGAGTCACCCAGGCATCCCAGATGTAGAGATTACTTAAAAAATAAATTAAAAACCCTAAAATCAAGAATATTTTACTTAGGGGCGCCTGGGTGGCTCAGTGGGTTAAAGCCTCTGCCTTCGGCTCAGGTCATGATCCCAGAGTCCCAGGATCAAGCCCCACATCGAGCTTTCTGCTCAGCAGGGAGCCTGCTTCCCTTCCTCTCTCTCTGCCTGCCTCTCTGCCTACTTGTGATCTCTGTCAAATAAATAAATAAAATCTTAAAAAAAAAAGAGAACATTCTACTTAGCAACATTATCATTCAAAGAAAAGTTAAAGGAGTTCATCATCATTAAACTGACCTTATAAGAAATATTAAATGGATTTCCTTAAATGTAAAAGAAAAGGCTGTAAATAGAAGCAAGAAAGTGAAAGGGAAGAAATGTCACTAGTAAAAGCAAACATATTGTAAAAATAGTAAATCAATCACTTATCAAGCTAGTATGAAGGTTTAAAGAAACAAGTATATCGGGCGCCTGGGTGGCTCAGTGGGTTAAGCCGCTGCCTTCGGCTCAGGTCATGATCTCAGGGTCCTGGGATCGAGGCCCGCATCGGGCTCTCTGCTCAGCAGGGAGCCTGCTTCCCTCTCTCTCTCTCTCTGCCTGCCTCTCCATCTACTTGTGATCTCTCTCTGTCAAATAAATAAACAAAATCTTAAAAAAAAAAAAAAAAGAAACAAGTATATCTACAAAACGTAATCAAGGAATATGGAAAATAAAAAGATATAAACTATGACATACATAAGATGTAGAGGGAGGAGTAAAAATTGCAGTGATTTTAGAACGTGTTGGAACTTAAGTGACTATCAACATAAAATAAACTGCTATATACATAGAATGTCATATATAAATCTCATAATAACCACAAACCCAAAACCTATAATAGATAACACAAAAAAGAGAAAGGAAACCAGGTGTAACACTAAAGTTACAAGTCACAAGGGAAGAGAACAAGAGAAGAACTATAAAAACAACCAGAAGACAGTTAACAAAATGCCAATAAATACATACCTATCAGTAGTAACTTTAGATATAAATGTACAAAATGCTTGAATTAAAAGACATAGGGTGACTGAATGGATAAAAAATAACACCAATCTAGGGGTGCCCGGTGCCTCACTTGGTTGAACATTTGATTCTTGATTTCAACTCAGGTCATGACCTCAGTCTCATGGGATCAATACTCATCCTGGAGTCTACCTGTCTCTCTCCCTGGTCTTGCTCTCTCTTTCTCAAATAAATAAAATCTTTTTTAAAAAAAATAAGGCCCATCCAAATATTGCCTACAAGAGCCTCACTTCAGACCCAGAGACACATACAGATTGAAAGTGAAGGAATGGAAAAAGATATTCCATGCAAATGGAAGCATCAACAACAACAAAACTGGGGTAGGAATACTTACATCGGACAAAACAGATTTTTCAAAAAGACTGTAATGAGACAAAGATGGGCATTACACAGATAAAGGTATCAGTCCAACAAGAGGATATAACAATTGTAAATATCCACGCACCCAACATAGGGACACCTAAATATACAAAGCAAATAGTGACAAACACAAAGGGAGAAACTGACAGAAATAACAATATTAGGAGACTAACTCCACTTACATCAATGGATAGATCATCCAGACAGAAAATCAGTAAGGACATGATGTCTTTGAATGACACTTTAGAGCACATGAACTTAAGATACGTAGAGAAGATTCCATCCCCAAACAGTAGAATACATATTCTTTTCAAGTGTACATGAAATATTCTCCCGGGTGGGTGACATGTTAGGCCACAAAACCAGGCTTAGTAAATTTAAGAATATTAAAATACTATCAAGCATCTTTTCTGGTCACAGTATGAAACTAGAAATCAATTACAAGGGGAAAACTGAAAAAAAAAACACAAATGCCTAGAAACTAAACAACATGCTACTAAACAGCCAATGGGTCAATGAAGAATTCAAAAAGGAAACCAAAAAATACTTGGAGATGAATGAAAATGGAAATGCAACATTAGAGAATCTCTGAGAGGTGGCCAAAGCAATTATAAGAGGGAAATTTATACCAATACAGGCCTACCTCACAAAACAAGAAAAACCTCAAATGAACAATTTTACCTTACATCTAAAGGAACTAAAAAAAGAACAAAGCCCAAAGTTAGTAGAAGGAAGGAAATAATAAAGATTAGAGTGGAAATAAATGAAATAGAGACCAAAAAAAAAAAAAAAAGATTAGATCAATAGATCAATAAAACTAAGGGCTGCTGGGGTGCCTGGATGGCTCAGTGGGTTAAGCCTCTGCCTTCGGCTCAGGTCATGATCTTGGAGTTCTGGGATCAAGCCCCGCATCGGGCTCCCTGCTCAACAGGGAGCCCGCTTCCTCCTCTCTCTCTCCCTGCCTCTCTGCCTACTTGTGATCTCTCCCTCTCTGTTAAATAAATAAATAAATAAATCTTAAAAAACAAACAAACAAACTAAGAGCTGCTGCTTTGAAAAGAAACAAGATTGAAACAAGATTGATAAACTTTTAACCAGATTCATCAAGAAAGAGGACTCAAAATCAGAAATGAAAGAAAAGTTAACAACTGACACCACAAAAACAAAGAATTATAAGAGACTACTAGAAAAAAAATAGATGCAGAAAAACCATTTGACAAAACTCAACATCCATTCCTGATAAAAACTCTCAACACATGGGTTTAGAGGGAACATACTTCAACATAATGAAGGCCATCATATGACCTGATCCACAGCTAACAGTGAAAAGTTGAAAGCTTTTCCTTTTCGATCAGGAGTAAAACAAGGATGTCCATTCTCACCATATTTATTCAGCAATCAGAAAAGGAAAAGAAATATCCAAATCGGTAAGAAAGAAGTAAAACTGTCACTGTTCACAGATAACATGAGACTATATAGAAAGCCCTGAAGCTTCCACCAAAAAAACTATTAGAACTAATAGATGAACTCAGTAAAGTTGCAGGATACAAAATCAATACACAGAAGTCTGTTGTGATTCTGTACACCAATAATGAACTAGTGGAAAGAGAAATTAAGAAAACAATCCCATTTATAATTGCACCAAAAAGAATAAAATACCTAGGAATAAATGTAATCAAGGAAATGGGAGACCTATACTCTGAAAACAAAGGCCTTGATGAAAGAAATTGAAGACAACACAAATAAATGGAAGATACACCATGTTCATGCTTTAGCAAATTTAATATTGTTACAGTGTCCACACCACACAAAGAAATTTACAGATTCAGTACAATCCCTATAAAAACACCAACAACATTTTTCACAGAACTAGAACAAATTCTAAAATTTGTATGGAACCACAAAAGACCCTGAACAGGGACGCCTGGGTGGCTCAGTTGGTTAAGCCGCTGCCTTCGGCTCAGGTCACGATCCCAGCGTCCTGGGATCGAGTCCCGCATCGGGCTCCTTGTTCTGTGGGGAGCCTGCTTCTCCCTCTGCCTCTGCCTCTGCCTGCCACTCTGTCTGCCTGTGCTCACTCGTGCTCTCTCTCTCTCTGACAAATAAATAAATAAAATCTTAAAAAAAAAAAAAAAAGACCCTGAACAGCCAAAACAATCTTGAGAAAAAAGAGCAAAGCTGGAGGTATCACAATCACAGATTTCAAACTACACTACAAAGCTATACTAATCAAAACATGTACTGGCACATAAACAGATTCATAGGTCAATGGAACAGAATAGAGAGCCCAGAAATAAACCCCTGCTTGTATAGTCAATCAATCTATGACAAGGAGGCAAGAATATACAATGGGGAAAAGACAGGCTCTTCAATGAATGGCACGGGGAAAACTGGAGAGCTGCATGCAAAAGAATGAAACCGGATGACTTCCTTATACCATATACAAAAATAAGCTAAAATGGATTAAAGACCTAAATATGAGACCAAAACCATAAAAGTCCTAAAAGAAAACCTGGGCAGTAAACTCTTGGATGTCAGCCTTAGCAATATTGTTCTGCATCGGTTTCTTCAGTGAGGGAAAACAAAAGCAAAAATAAACAATTGGAACTACATCAAACTAAAAATTTTTGCACAGCAAAGGAAACCACCCACAAAATGAAAAGACAACCAACTGAATGGGCAAAGGACAATATTAAAAATATATAAAGAACTCATACAACTCTACATTTAAAAAAAAAAAAAAACCCGGGGACACCTGGGTGGCACAGTCTGTTTAGTGTCTGACTGTTGTTTTCAGCTTGGGTGATGACCTCAGGGTCCTGGGATCAAGCCCCACGTTGGGCTCTGTGCTTAGCATAGAGTCTGCTTGAGTTTCTCCATCTCCTGATGCCCCCCACCATGCATTCTCTTTCCCTCTCTAAAGTAAATAAATAAATCTTGGTGGTGGTGGTGGGGTACCCAATCTGATTAAAAAGTGGGCAGAAGACCTAACTTTTCCAAAAATGACATACAGATGACAAATAGACATGTGAAAAGATGCATAATATCACTTATCGTCAGGGAAATGCAAATCAAAACCAGTGAGATATCACCTTATATCAGTAAAAATGGCTAGGATCAAAAAGACAAGAAACAACCAATGCTGGTGAAGACGTGGAGAAAAGGGAACCCTCTTGGACTATTGGTGGCAATGCAAGCTGGTATAGCTACTATGGGAAATAGTATGGGGCTTCCTCAAAAAATTAAAAACAGAACTATCATACAATCCAGTAATTCTACTTCTGGCTATTTACTTGAAGAAAATGAAAACACCAATTGAAAAAGATACATGCACCCCATGTTAATTCCAGCATTGTTTACAATAGCCAAGATGCGGAAGCAGCCTGAGTGTCCATCAACTGATGAATGGATAAAAAAGTGGTATATATACACAACAGAATACTATTCAGCCATAAAAAGGAACGAACTCTTGCCATTCATGACAATATGGATGAACCTAGAGGGCATGATGTCAAGGGAAATAAATGAGACAGAGAAAGAGAAGTGCCGTATGATTTTACTTTATGTGTGAAGTCTAAAACATAAAACAACAAAAAAACAGAATTATAAGAATAGAGAACTGGTGGTTGCCAGAAGGCAAGGGGCTAGGAGGACACACAAAATGGGGGAAGAGGATGAAGAGCTATAAACTTCCATTAGTAAATTACATGAATCACAGGGATGAAAAGTATAGCCTAGGGAACAGAGTCAATAACGTTGTAATAACACTGCACGGTGACAGGTGGTAACCACATAGATCGTGGTGAGCTCTGCCTAATGCTTATGATTGTCAATTCACTATGTCGTACACATAACATATAACATCATACGCCAACTATGCTTCAGTTAAAAACTTAAAAGGGAGAGAGCAATAGCAGCCACCTCATAGGGTTGTTTTTTTGTTCTGTTTTTTTAAATATTTTATTTATTTATTTGACAAACAGAGATTATAAGTAGGCAGAGAGGCAGGCAGAGAGAGAGAAGAGACAGCAGGCTCCCCGCTGAGCAGAGAGCCCAATGCGGGGCTTGATCCCAGGACCCTGGGATCATGACCTGAGCTGAAGGCAGAGGCTTTAACCCACTGAGCCACCCAGGTGCCCCACCTCATAGGGTTGTTAAGCAGAGTAGTTGAAACACACAAAGCCCCAAGAACATGGATGTCTTTATTTTACTCGCATGATTATGTGAGAGTGGTGAGCATGTGCCTCTGTGGAGTCATGTGTCCGTGTGTGTCCCCAAGGCAAGGAAAGAGTGCCAGGGGGCGGGGGGCAGGCCTGTCTGGCCACCCTCCCAGGTCAGAGCAAGCGAGCAGGGCCGCGTACCTGCCTCCATGGCTGAGTCCTTGCACTGCTTGGCCTTATTCTGGCTCTGAGGAGAGAGAGGGAAAGCAGAGCTGAGCTGGCCCCAGCCCTCGGGGGCCCAGCCTCCCCAGGGGGGCTCTGAAGGGCTTCTGTCCCAGCCTTCCTAAGCCACCTAAGAGGACACTCAGCAGCCAACTGTGGGCACGTCCCACCATTACCTCCAGCTTCACCCCACAGAGCACCACAATCAATAAAGGTCCAATACAAAAAAATAAAAACAGAAGCATGTAGCCCATGCCTACACGTGCTACAACTGGACGTGAAGACCTGAAGGAGAAATGTGGACGGGCAGGTCCCGCCGCTCCACCTGGCCACTGCTGACCCCACTGGCTGGGGCTTGGGCTCTGCCCTCGACTTGCTGCCCCTAACTCACCCTCCGGCCCCTGCTCTTTCTGGGCCTCAGCTTTCCTGTCTGTGCAATGGGCGCAATGTGCTCTCGGGCCCTGGTATCTCTGGCAGCCCACCCTGGTCCAGAGGCCAGAGCAGTCAAGATCTCGGGTGCTTGATGACCTGGGTGTGCATCCTTTCTCCACTGCTTCCTGGCTCTGAGACCTTGGACAAGTCATTCACTGTCTCAGGGCCTGTTTCCTCTCCGGCACATGGGTCTCCTGAGCCCCTCTCCATGGGTTATGTGAGAATTAAGCTGGCCGTGCCTGTCCATGCCCTGAGACTCCAGGAAACCCCTTTTGCAGCTGAGGAGATGGAGGTTCAGAGAGGAGTGAGCAGATATCCCAGCTGCAGACCTTTCTTAGGGTGTCTATGGCACCTCCTTCCCTCCCTACCCTGTTTCAGCCCTAGGTGACACCATTCGGCCTCAGTGGCTCCACGCACCTTCTCCACCTGCTTCTGGGGGCCGTTGGTGCTAATGCGTTCGAAGGCCTGCTCAGCATCATCAGCATCCCGGCACTTCTGCTCATATGACTTCTTGGACTGGGTGGGAGGGGGTGAAGAAGTGTGACTGTGGGGGCGCCCACAGTGAGGGTCCCTGAACCCAGCCTCCCCTCTCCCTGTTGGGGGCCTGTGGGTGGAGTGGGGGCCTCCTCACCAGGGACAGGGGTCTAGGGGTCCAGAAGGGAGATGGAGAAGAGAGTTTTATTCCCAGGCCCTGCCCCACCTGGGGACTCCGGCCCTGCCCATGGCCACATCCTGTTTAGAGACATGGTCCCATCAAACCACCAGCAAGTCCCCCCAAATGCCATGCATCCTCATGATGCTGGCCTCTCCCTGTGTTGTCCCCTCTTGCAGAACCCCTTTTCTCCCTCTCAGCTGGAGTCCCAGGGGACACAGCTCAGCAGTCTCTTGTCCCTCCACCCTGAGTCCCCAACTGACAGCATAGATCATCCTGTGGGCCACTGTCTGGGACTGACTGCCTGCTCCTCAGTCAGGAGCCCCCCAAGGGCAGGGCCTGGGCCTAGCCACATGGGCCCTGGTTTCCCCGTGCATCCCCGAGCACCCAACAGGCCATGGTGTCTGTTGTCGGACAGGTGGTCAGAGGCCAGCCCCGTCCCGGGGGCCCAGCTCAGGGCTCCTGGGGTCTGCACCATGAGTCCCCCACGCCTCCAGGCCCAACACCCTCACACTCACATCCATGGCCTTCTTGTAGAGCGATAGCTTGCTCTTCTGGACCCGGTCCATGACAGCCTCGTACTGTAGGGGACATGGGGCTCTGAGCAGGGGTGCTGTGGCCCCTGGATGCTCCCCTAGGCCAAGAGGATGAGGTGGCCCCGGGATGAGGCACAGCATCCCCTCCTGGCTCTGAAGGGGACAGTGACAAGACGTCCTCTCTCCCACTCCCCGCTCTTTCTCAATCTCTGCTCAGGACAGAAAACTAGAGCCCAGGACAGGATGTGTCCATCATGACTTTTTGCTTCAGACTCCAGCCAAGACTTGATCTCTGTCCCTGGAATACCCACCCTGCACACATGCACGCACGCACGCACACAGACACACAGAGACCCCCCTCGTGGCTTCTGTACATTCTCACACCTGTCACTCACTGTGTACACACTCTGGCACACGCATGCCAAGCTCCACATGACACACACACAGAAGTACACACTAACAGGTCCCCAGTGTCCCCACTGCTCACACTTGCACATGCAGGCCTTCGTGTGCACATTCACGGGATGTCCACACACCACACACAAGTACGCACAAGCATACTCTTGCACGTCCCTGTGCACAGCCATGGGCCTGTTCACACGGGAACACACACCCCTGCCACCAAACTTTTGCCGCCTGTGGGCACACAGGGCCAGTGCACTCTGACCTCACCTCGCAGGCTTCTTTTTCAGGCAGAGACTGAAAGGCAGCTGTGACAGAGATCGGGGTGTAAGGAGGACCGGGGCTGGCTTTGCCTCGGGTCTCAGTGGGGCCAGGGCTGACAGGGAGCCCTCCGGCAAGCCAGCGGGTCACAGAGATATAGGCACACACACATGAGACACACGCACCTCAGAGGCAGGCACACACGTGTGCCGCCCCCCCCCCCGCTTCCCCCTCCCCCTCACACACACGTGTTCATATGCACACGGGTGCATACACATGAGCCCAGGCTGTGTTCCTGCAGACTACCCCACAGTTCTTCACTTGGGGGGGGCCCTGGCCGCTCTGGGGAAGGTGTCTCTGAAACACCCCCTCTGGCCACAGGAGAACTCAAAATAGGCAGTCTGGGGCCTCCCTGTCTCAGCGGGTGCTCTGCACCCTGCAGGCAAGCCCCAGCTTCAGAGAGGCCACCTGCTCCAGCACCTCGAGGTGGAGCTGGCCTCTGGGGCTGGCTTCGGAGACCAGCTGTCTGCTCAGGGACCCAAATTTAGAATCCTGAAAGCCTGAGCCCCCGACGTGGCTGGCTGGGTGGGCAGGGAGGGCAGCCACACTAGATTTCTGTGGTCAGAGCCACTCATCAGAGCCGGAGCCTATCTGAGAAGACCAAGGGGGGCCGGACCAGGGCTGGGTCCCCAAAGCCTGCAGGAGGGAAACTTGAGGCACAAAAGGAAAAGAGCTTGCCCAGGACACCCAGGCCCAGCCTGGCTCCAGCCGTGAGCAGGCAAACCTTTCCCCTCACAGCTCAGTTGTGTGGACTTCTCCATTTCCGGTTCTCTGGAGAGTCTGCAGTGATCCTTCACCTCCAAGCAAGAAGTGTTTCTGTGTGCTGGCCTCTCCCATCCTGCCTGGGGCGTCGCCCTCATCACATTGAGTGCGCACACGGACCCAGCTGCCTTCCCAGCAGCCAAATGCTCAGCCACTCAGAGAGTCTCAGGCCTGGGAAAGGACCCTGGGACACTGAGGTCACCAAGCCTGTCCCCACCCTACCCCTGTAGGTTCCCTGACAAAGAACCTCCAGACTCTACTTGCATACCTCCCGTGATGGGGACCTTACTTCCTTCCCATGTAGTCCCTCCGCCTAGGGACAGCCACGCCCCATCCACAGGTGAGAAGTACCTGTGGATGCCAGGGAAGGCCTGGCAGCCCCCCAACAGGCTCTGTCTGCCCCTCTCAGCCTGGGCAGCATGGCAGAGCAGCTGCAAAGGCCAGCCGCCAAGTCTGCCTTTCTCCTGCTCAAACAGCCCTGACCCTTGGGCTGAGGACCAGTTTCTGGCAACTCCCCAAATCAGGCTGCCGCCTTTGGATACCCCCAAACTGTGAGGATCCACAGTCTTTTGTAGGAGGATAATCAAGAAGACCCATGCCTTTCCCTCTCCCTGGCATGAGACAGCTCAGGGGAAGACCCCCAGTGGGGCTCTCAGGCCTGCATGCTGGGCCCTGATTCCAGGGCCCCGTCTCAGCACACAGCCATCCCCTCACCATCAAGTCACTCTTATACCCAAGCCTGGAGTGCAGTCTCCCACCCTCCCTGGGCTCTGTCTGGAGGGACCATTCCCCACAACCTTCTCAGTGAGGATGCCCCACCCCCGAGCACCCGCCTTACCTTCTTCCTCTGCTCCTTCTGCCTCTCGCGGAACTCCTCAAGGCTCCGCAGCTCCTCGCGCAGGGCCAGGGCCAGCTGGATGTGGGAGCTGCCCACATTCTCCATCTCTGGGGGCAGAGCACACGGGTGAGGAGCTTCAACCACGCACACACTTACCTCTGCCCAGACCCGCCCCACACCTCCCAGATCCTCCACTAGCCTTAGGGCCCTGTGCGCAGCCTGAGCAATGCCCTCCCCACCGCTCCCCCACCCCCCACTAGAACCTATCTACCTCCACCTATGGGGACATGGCTGTTCCCAAAAGGTCCTGTCACTCTGCAGCCTGGGGTTGGGGACAGTCGGGACTTACGCTGCTTCAGGGAGTCAAAGGAGGCCCTCAAGGAGCTGCAAAACAGAAAGGCCAGGGTCAGCGGGAGGAGGGCATGACAGGACGGAAGCACCCCCCCCCCCCCCGCCCCAGGGACTTTTCATTTGATGGGAAAGCCCTAGGTCACTCACACACACTGATCCAGACCCAGACAGTGACCATCACTCAGAACCAAGCTGGGATTTCTGGAAGGCAGAATTCCTCTTCGGGAATGGTAAAGCTATCACACCTCCCAGCTGTGGTGCAATGCTCCTGGCTTCGTGTTTTCAGGGCTCTCCCTCCCTCACCCAGGCCATCAGGACGAGCTGAAGCGGGACAGCAGAGGGTACAGACCTGGCTTTAGGCGAGTGGCCTGGAAGGTGTTTGGAAGAAGCTGGAAGGGCGAGGCAAGCCAGGCAGGGGTACCAGAGGAGAGAGATGTGGGCAAGAAGAATGGGACGTAGGGGGGAGGACAGTAAGAAACTGTCCCTGTTCCTGGCTGAGGTGGCTGGGCACACAGTGGTGACATTTCCAAGAGCAGACCCAGGAGAAGTACGTGAGCCAGGAGGAGTACACAATAGGGTGCACTGAGCAGGGGTGCCTGAGAGAGCGTCTCAGGAGGAGTCAGGAGGCAGCAGTGCAGCTGTTCTGGAGTAGAGATGTGGGCCCTCGGAGAACAAGAAGGGAAGAGGCTGGCCCTGGGGGAGAACGCCCAGGGGTGAGGCTGCAAGACAGCAGAGAAAAATACAGGGCACCCAGGTACATGCGGATTTCAGACAAACAACAAATAGTGTTTTAATATAATGTAATATATGGATCATACTTACATCTAAAAAGTATTTGTTGTTTATCTGAAGTTTGCATGTAACTGGGCCTCCTATATTCTATGCAGTGGCCTGGCCCTACTGTGCGGACTGACCCCCAGAACCACAAATGAGCTAAGGTGTCGGAGCCCACCCAGGACCCAGTCCTGTCTCCTGAGGGGTAACGGGGTGCCATGAAACAAACATCTCCTTGGGTCGGAAACGCAACCAACAGGGGTGAAAGGCTCTCTCCAGGTCACTGGGGTTCAGGGGCTGGGACCACTCGGTGGGGTGAGCTCCCTGCCTGATGGAGCAGGAGAGTGACTGGCAATCCCAGCCTGGGAAGGCAGCAGGCCCTGGGCAGGGGCTCCCGCTCCGCACTCCCACATGCACCAGAAGCAGACCCAGGAGCCGAGTAGCCTGAGTCCAGGCAAGGCTCTGCTGTGCACTCACTGTGCGACCTTGGGCAAGGGACTTACTCTCTGTGCCTTGGTTTCCCCCTCTGTAAAATGGGGATAATAGCACAAACAGGACGGTGATGAGGAATAAATTAATTAATAGGTCTAAAGTACCTCTGTCAGGACATGGCTGCTGTCGTGCCACCCTCCCCCGAGTCCACATCTGCACATCCCAGTCCTGGGGGGGGGGGGTTCCCCCAGGCCCCTGAACCTGACCTGAGCTATATACTGCCCCGCCTAAGAGCTTACTGGGTGCCCACAGTAATCAGAAACCCCCCAGGTCTTGCTTTCAGCTAGGGGTTCCCTTGAGGTTCTCTCTGGGGCTCCATAGGTCGGGCTCCCTTCCCCCACCTCGGCCTCCCACCTCCACCCCGCCGTCCATGCGGGCATTGATAACAGACTGACTTGCGTCCACCAGCAGCTGTGTGAGGGATGCCTAGGCCTGTGGTGCCTCAGTGTGGGCCCATGGGTGCCAAGTCTGAGTGCACCCATAGACGGAGCGCAGAGGTTGCAGACTGGCCCTAAGGTGGTATTTGGAGTGAAATTCTCTGCCTGCGTTGGCAGACTCTTAACCAAGGAGGCAAAATAAGCTGGGGCACCCTCTGCCCCAGGTTGCCTGAGGAGGCGCTGTCAATCAAGGCAGAAAGAGAAACTGAGTCCAGAGAGTGGCCAGGCTTGTTGGATCACACAGAAGCAGCGGGCAGGCACCTCTCCCACCTCCCCCACCCCCCACTCGCCCCACCCCCGCTCCTTCTGTCCCCGCCCCCCGCCCCCCGCCGCCGCCGCCGCCGCCGGCCTCAGGCTCCGCGCTCCGCCCCTCGTGCTCCCTGCCTGCCTCTCCGCGGAGCAGCGCGCCCGCCCCCTGGTGGCCGTATGTCCTCATGACGCCCGCCCGGGACCGCTCTGAGCTCCTGCCCTTCCGCAGCGTCAAGGCAGGCTTTGCAGGGGCCTCCCTCTTCTCACTGGACAGTTAGGGAAACTGAGGTTTCAGCAACCTGATAGGACCCACAGGGATCCAGGCCTAGAAGAGAACTGCGGGAGTCTGGCCTGGGGTGGACCCCAGCCCTAAACTAAGTAGATCTCCAAGTGTGGTCCCAGGACGAGCAGCCTGACCGTCACCTGGGGGCCTGTCGGAAAGGCAGATCCTGAAGCGGAAACTCCGGGGTGGGGCCCAGCTCCCTGGGTTTTAACAGGCCCCCCGGGAGCTGCTTTCTGTTCGAATGTGAGAATGGCTGGCCTAAATTCTTTAATCCTCACAGCTCTGGCAGAGATGGTCCCCATTTCACAGATGAGAAAAACAAGCATCAGCGAGGAGAGGAAACTGACCCGTGGCCACACAGCGGGTGAGACGGCAAGGCCAGCCCCTGGCTTCTCACCAAAGGAAGGAGAGGGGGACTGCCAGGGTGACCCCAGCCACCCTGGGGATGAGGGGCAGGACCCTTTTCTGACAGAATTGATACCTTGCCAGGGGCTCTCCCTCCGATCCCTCCGCTTACCCACACATCCATGTTCTGCCTCAGTCTCTCCATTCATGGTGAGAGCCCCTCCAGGCTCAGTGTGTGCTCCCACTCCCCCAGGCCCCAAATCCTTCAGGACCCCATCCCTCCCCAAAGCTCAGGCAGCACATGCACGGCCTGGTCTTCACCTCTTTTTAGATCTCACAGCTCACGAACACCTCAAATGCAAAGTGTCCAAAACTGGACTTAGCTCCCGCACAAAGCTTGCTTCTCAGCCCACTCCCCTCTCAGTGAAGGCGTCAGCCTGCACCTGGCTGTATGCACCAGGAACCCAGAGTCGTCCTTTTCTCAGCCCTCTCCCTCCCCCTCCACTGCCTTCTTTTTCACCTCTTCAATCTCCTCTCTGTCCGCCTCTTATTACCACCACCCAAGCCCTTGCCCCTTCAGCTCCTGTCCCCTAGTGTCACTTCCCACCTGGTAACCCCATTTTCTGGGCTACCTAGTCACCTGACCACCCACCAGTTCCTTCTCTCTCTGTCAAGTTCCTTCTTGCCTCAGGGCATTTGTACATGCTAATTCCCTCTGTGCAACATCTTTTCAAGGCTTCCCCTTCTGTCCCTCTGAGCATTTGTTCCTCTTGTCACCTTGGGCTGATGCCCCCCCCCCACTGAACTGTGAGCCCACTGAGCAAGGTTCTCCTCCTGGTTCCGCCTGGTTCTCCTCCCCCTTATCCCTAGGGGGGAACAAATTCAACACTTGATAAATACCAAGGCTTTTCTCAATCCCAAACCTACCCTGCCTCACCCTCCTTGGCCTGTGGACCCAGGTCCTCCCTCCCAGGCCCAGGGTGTCTGTAAGGAACCACAGCCTCCTGGGACAGCTGGTCCTTCTCCCTACCCCACCCCTGGATGCTGGGAGCCCCTGCCTGAGTCCACAGCACTGCCATGTGACATGCAATCTCTGTTCCCACCCTGGTCAGTCCTGATGATGACAAAGCCCATGCTCACCTTAGGCTCCCATTTGTCCCCGGGCTTGTTGCCCACTGGGGCTGCAGGGGTGACGGTGCTCATTCTGCCTGGGACCAGAGTGGGAGGCAGGATTGCAGGCTGTGACCACTCCAGATGTTCCCCCCTCCCTCCCCGCCCCTTGCTCACCTCTGGGCTGCAGTCCTTCCTGCCCAGCCCTCCTTTACCCAGTGCTGGGGACCTTCAGGCCACCAGAGCTCCATTCACACAACAAGGCCCAGGACACCACCTCTCTTTCTTGGCCCCAGACTTTCAAGAAGGCCTTGGTTCTGTCGGGGGGAGGGCGGTCTTTACTTTTCCTGGAACCAGAGGCAGCCCACTGTGGATTAGCCAAGACTCACCCCTGGAGAATGGCCTTAAACCCTGATCTTGTGCAGGATTTGTGGAGCATTTGTAGTCTTCCTATGCTCCATCCGACCCAGAAAAGATGGCGTCTCGTAGCTTTTCTCCCTCCCAGGTCCTCCCTCTTGCTGCCAGGACCTGCTCAAGCTTCTCTTCTCTTGTGTCTCTGTCACATGGCAAGGACGGGGCCTCATTCAGGCCTCTACCCTCTGTTATCTGCCACCAGCGTCCTTATGTGTGACTCATTCCATTGCCCTTTCTGACTTGGCTCTCGGGACGCACAGCCTGAAACGCTTGGCTCAAACACAGTCCAGAAATTCCAAGTGTGAACACCTCCTTCCATCTCCCCGCCATCTCACGCCCCTGCTGGGGCCTCACTGCCCTTGCCCTCCTGCTGGCCAGAGGCTCTGGCCTCCCAGCTGCCAGCAGCAGGCTCTTCTTGCCTCTGTGCCAGAGGCTGGGCCTGGCCGCGCTGGTGTCAGAGGACGCCTGATGGGACGAAGGCCTGCCTCCCTCCCACTAACGCCCTCAGCATGTCTTCATTCTCTGAGTTCAAAAGAGAGATCATGAGAAAAAAAAAAAAAAATCCCTTCTGACAGGAAAACCACAGCATTTTAGGCTGTGACAAGGGCAGGTGAGGCGGGGATTCAAACCCACATGCCTGGAGGAGGTGTCCTGACTTGTGGCAACCACCCAGGGGCTCACAGGAAGTTGGCCCCAGGCCTGCCAGCCTTGATTTCCTTTCATTTCCAGAACCCCTGCCCTGTGGCACCTCAGGACCCTACCTGGGGCAACGGGAGCAAAACAGGATGGGTAGGACTGGGCAGGGTAGAAATGAGAGCAGCCGCCAGAGCAAGGCCCGGAGGCTGGAAGGGAGGGTCAAGGTGAATTTTCTGAGCCGGGTGTGCAGCTTAAACCATACGGATAAGCCCGTCACCCGCGTAATGAGGTCTTCAAAGTGCACTGAAAGGGCTTGCGAGGCTCCCTCAGTGCGGGTCTTCTCGGGGCATTCTCTGTTCCATAGCCCAGCGGGCGTTAGCTAAGGCAGCAGGCAGAGGAGGAGGAGGAGGCTGTGACTGTCAGAAATGGTGTGAAGCGGGGTGTGACCTCCTGTCAGCATACAGGGCTGTGCCTCCAGGCCCGAGCGAGCTTTCTGGCCTGAGGTCAGAGGATCATGAAGAAAATGCTGCCCCTTCAGGCAGCAGAAGAGGCCAGGGAGGCCGGCCCTCTCTGCCCTCTCTGCTCTCACTGGGCTTCTCCTGAGGTCTCTTAACTCCTCAGCTTGTGTCTCCCCATTTGCTCCTGTCCAGCCTGTGCACCCCCAGCCCTCTACTTGACCCCCAAGGAGCTAAGGGAAAGCATCCCACGGGACCTAGAAAGGTGGGTGGCTGTGGCAAGGCTGGTTGCTGCACCCTACCGGGTGATGGGCCGTAATGGGTGGAACAGCCAGGCCATTCCCAGGGGCCAACCCCAACACACCTCCCAGTCACCTGGACAATGAGGAAGTGACCTGTGTTGTCATGGCTATCCTTCACTCATCCCACAGGGAGCCCTCCGGGTTGGTGTTGGGACAGGGTGACCTGGCTCAATCCAAGACTCTAACAGTCACACAAGGCTGAGTGTTTGGGAGGACTTCCTGGAGGAGGTGGGGCGGAAGGCCCTAGAGGCAGGGGTTCTGAGGCAAAGGATCGGGGAGGTTTCCCCACAGTGTGCTGGAGAGAGTCTAGCTTCGGGATAGTGGGGCCATTTATTTTATGTTATTTTTAGATTTTTGAATCCTTCTAACTCAGCAGGGCATGGCAGGCACATCATTTAGGTGCTCCATAAACGCTTGCTGACTAAATGAATGGATGCTGGATGCTTGGCCCACTCTTGAAGAAAGGAAGGACTGCATGGTCTCACTAGTCTTAGTACATGCCACGTGGCTCAACAGCAACACTTACTGAGCACCTAGTGTGTGCAGTCAACCCACCTGGGAGCTACATAGGGCATGACCCTAAGGCAGGCCGCAGGTGAACCGGGTGGGAAGGGTTCAACCCCTGCCCCTCTTGCCCACTGGCTTTGAATGTCCTCCCGCAGGAAGGTGTCTCCCCTCCCACTCCGTCTCTCCCAGGAGGTGCCCTCCCCAGGCCACCCTGCTCAGACCATCGCAGCCTGATGGCAGACTCGGGGCCATGCTGGTTCTCACCCACCATTCCATCTATTGTGGAAACCTGCGTGCTGGGTCGTAGGGCCCCCATGCTGGGTCAGCTGTGATGGGACCTGGTACTCCCAACCTGGGCTCCAGCTCCTCCTTGGTAAGCAGAAGGCAGGCCCTGTCTCTACTCCTTGCTCTGGTCTGGGGCTCTACCACTGATGCTCCCACTTGGACGAAGGCTGCCCTTCCAGTGATGCTGGCCTCTGGCTTTTCGGGCCAGGGAGGGGCTGGGCCTTAAAGGAAATGGCTAGGTTGCCGGGTCAGGCTACTCAGCCCTAACCCAAGTAGGGCAAGCCCAGTTTGTCTGATATACACAGGTGCCTATAAGACTGGCAAGAAGCCCACTGTTGATTGAGCATTGCCCTGACCTGGTTCTCTCTGTTTGACACGGTGATTCCAGGACACCTCCCAAGGGCAACTCCATTTTCACAGCCCAGCACAGGACTCAGAGGGGCAGTGACCACCCTATGGTCACACCATACAGGAGGGAAGTAGACCTTGCCCCACTTGGCCTCTTATAGCCATGCAGGGGATCGTGACTGCCCAGAGTGTTGCCCCCACTTCCTAGTCCTGCAGTGGGGTGAGATGCTGTGTCCCTCCCTCCCTTTCCCACCACCCACCAGGATCCCCTTCCATTTTGTTCTCTCTGTCAGTGGATTCTCCTTCCCGATTTAAGTGCCCAGTGACTCACAGGCTTCTGAGTGTGAGTGTGCCTCACATGGCTTACCTCCAGCCTATCACAGTCCTGCCCGGAGCACCCTGTCCCCCCATCCCCAGTGGGTCTCCTCTCTTTCTGGGAAGGTTCTCCTTTTCCATCTGGCTTGGGTGGCTAGGAGGTGGGCAGGGACGCCTCCTGGGTCATACTCTCTCAATCCCTCTTCCCCAGGAAAGGCGAAGAAGGTTTTATCAGACTTCCATTCATTCCTTACCCGTTCGTGAGCCCTCCTTGAACCCAGTCTGCGTCCAGCCCCAGCCCTGCCCTGTTTCTCTGCACAAAGTGGGCAGAGGAGAACCCAACTCAACCTGCCCCCAGTCACACAGTTCGCAAAGGCCAAGTGGGGACACGCGCTCATGCATTCTTACTTCTGGGGCTGTGTTCGTGCTTTCTGGGCCCATGCACAGACCTTTGGGCATTAAGCGTTAATCTTCCCTGGCCCACACCACTTCTAAAACTTCCTCTAGCTCTTCCCATGACTTCTCTGGCTCCTGTTTGGAAGCAGGAACCAGCCAGGGTCCCCTGTGTCTTTAGAAGACCCGGAGAGTGTTGTATGTTCAGGGCACTCAAATGAGGGAACTTGGTGCCAGGTTTTGGAACCACTTTCCTTGTGCAGAGCCAGATGCTGATAAGCTTGACCTCTGGGGGAGCAGCGGCAGGCTCTGCAGGTGGGGGCTCCTGGACAGAAGGTCCTGACCCAGGGGGAGAGTTCACACCTTCCCAAAGGCTGCCTTGGGAAGAAAGTTCTTCAGCTGCCCTCAAACCCTCGCGCTCTCCCTGTCTGCTGCCTCACCCCCCAGTCTACACACAGGGACCCAGGCCTCGGGGCTGGAGAAGACCCTTGCTTCGTAGCATCAACGACCCCCATTCCCTCCCCTCCAAGCCAGGCCTGAGCTGAGCCTCTGGACCTCATTAGTCCTTTGAGGAAGGTTACGTTATCCTTCTGCTCTCTGTCAAGGAAATGGAAGCAGGGAGAGTGTCAGGGAGCAGCCTGACCCAGCCGATGATCACACAGCTGACGGGTAATGACATGTCCTGCCGCTGTCCCCGCTCACACCTCTCTCCTTGATTGCTCGGCCTAAGCCAAGGCTGCACGGGGCACAGGCGACCAGGGGAGGGCCTGTCACCTGGCTCTCAGGACGTGGGTGGAGCCTACCCAGATGCTGGGGGCTGTGCCACAAACACCAGAGGACAGATAGCCTCTGTCCCCTGCCCACAGCCTTCTTGGCATTCAGACAGCTGGGTTTGCCCCACAGAGCCTGACCTCACCCAGAATCCCCCGCCCCCAAGGGAGTTGTTCTTCAGGCATCTCTGCCCTGGAGCCATCCAGACACTTCCTGGCCTACCCCACTCCAACCCATGCCAGGGAGCCCAGGGCATGGGACCTCTTACTTGATCTCTGTCTGGCCGCCTGCCTTCCGGGCGATCTGCACCAGCTCCTTGCCATAGCGCTCCTCGGCTTGGGCCCTGCAAGAACAAAGCGCCGGCTCCATGTCCCCCCTTCTGGCCACAGCGACCCCTGAACGGCTGTGCTGGAAACTGAGGGTCCACCCAGTCAGCCACTGCGGGCCCTGCAGGCTCCTCCTTGAGAACGTTAAGTTCCAGCCCTTCTTTGAAATAAATGTTAGCCAAATACCTGCACATTTGAGGGGACGTCAGATTCTTGGCCCACTGAGGGGAGGCCCAGGCTGGGAAAAGCAGGAGAGTCACACTCCCAGGGATTGTGGGCGGGGGATGTTTTCCTGACAGAAGCTTGGCTGGGAGGGTGAGGCTGCTGCTTCCACAGCCCCCGCCTCGCCCCCTGCAGGCCCCCTTCTGGTGTCTGGCTCACCTCTGCCTCAGCAGCTCCTCCACATCCTTGCACATCTTCCTGCCATCCAGCAGCCTCTGCAGCAGCACCTCGTAGCCTGTGTGGGCCGTGAAGTCCCTGCACTGCAACACAGAACAGAGGAGCGCCTGAGGGCGGGCAGGGCGAGGACCCCACTGCCGCCTCCCGCCGGGCCCTGACCTGCCAGCCGCCTCCCCCACACCCCCACTTAAGGACTGGGGCTTGGCTTCGCGCAGGCGCCCAGCAGGGCCCGGTCCGCGGACGCACGGGCTGTTGAGCCTACCCGCGATTAGAGCTCCCAACCCAGGACCGCAGCAAGTCCAACACGAGATGGCCGTGGAAGGGCCCACTCCAGGGCCCGGGGATGACAGCCTTACAGGGTGCCCCGCACGGCTTGCTGCTGTCACATTCCCCATAACCCTATCATCTCCCTGGTCCAAGGGAGCAAACCGAGGCACAGGTGGGAGAGGCTGCCGACAGGGACGTCGCTGCCTTGAACTCAGGCTGTCCAGCTCGAATCCACGCTCTCCACCTCAACACCACATGGCTTCTGCAGCATCAGCACCAGATGTTTCTTGATGGTCAACTGTGTGCTATTTGCTATGCCAGACTCTGTGTGTGGACTCAGGGAATCCTCTCGTACCCGCGCGGTGAGGTGGGCATCGAGAGTGACCTCCGCCGCCAGAAGGCGCGCACACCCTAACACACGCCTAGAATCCCTGGCACATGCTAGCACCCTAGGGCCAGCCCTCAAGCAAGACAGTGGGGAAAGGGGCATCTTGAAGAATTCTCCTGGCCACAGCTGGCCCTCCGACCAGGCACTTGTGCAGACCATCCTGGTGCTCCTGACCGATTGGATTCTCCTTTCTCAGCCCTGGAATGGATTTTGAGCTGCTGCTTCTGGAAGGTGGGGAAGGGAGGTCGTACTTCCAGGGTCTCCTAGGACACCCCCCCCCCCCGGGTCTGAGGAGCGGGTCTTAGGGCCAGGCTGCACACAAGGCTGACTGGCAGGGGAGGGAGATCGAGAACGTGGTAAAACATTAAGCTGAGAGCTGGGTCTTCCTGCATCTGTGACCTGAGCCTGGCTCCAGCGTCCATGCTTGAGGAAGGACCCCTACCCCTACCCCTAACCCCCTAGGATGCTGGGCCAAGCAACTATAAATTGAGACAAGCCCTGAGATTCAGCTCCTAGTCTGTCTTCTTTTCCATCCGCATGGACCACCCTACCCAGAGCCTCGGAGACTAGAGAAACAGTCTGCTTTCCTGAGCATACATATCATAACCCCATCTCAGACACAGTGAATCAGTGGGGCCACAACCCGGGGGAGGCAAGTCTAGCCCACCTTAGAGTCAAGAGCTGATGGTGCATCTTTCCCTGCCCTGTGCCTCTCCTCAAATGCTATGTGTGGGGATGTAGGGAGAGGCAGGAGAGAAGTCTAAATCCAGGAGAACTTCCCACAGGAAGAGGCATTTGAGCCAGTTTCTAGGAGAGAAGGTGTTGTTCTTCGAGGTGTAAGTAGCCTCAGACACGGTAGGAAGTTCAGAGATTGCACAAATTGCCAGCTCTCCCTCAGCAAATTCAAAATAGTGAAATTTCCAGGCCTATAGGACACCTAGGACTCCAAGTTTATGCCCTCCTCCATAAGCATTCCTGGAAAGTCCCGAGGCCCAGGCTCAGCTGCCCCCTGGGTATCAAGCAGTGCTCGTGGGCCCTGCTGGCTATTCAGGGCCCCAGCAAAAGGAAATCATCCCCAGGACCCCTGCCGGACTGTCCTGGATCAGGCGTCAACCCCCACATCTGGGCTGGTGTGGTTGGGCCAGGCTTTCATTTCTCTGGCTTTTCTGAGTGGCCATTTGCCCACTAACTAGCCAGCAGACCAGGGCTTTCTGCCTCTCAGCCCCTGCCCTCCCTCCAAAGCCAGCTGGCAGAAGGTCATGACAGCTGAGGAAGGCGAGGAATCTGGAGCCTCAGCCTCCTGTTCTCTCCCCAGCAGGAGGGCACCCTGAGCTGGACACCAGTGCTTTCAGGGCCCAGTTCCACAGACCACCAAACTAGGAAACATCTTGTCCAGTGCCCCTCAGTCCTCAGGGAGGCTGAGGCCCTGAGAAGGGAAGGACCTACTTCAGGAAGCTCAGGCAGAGGCAGGAAAAGCGTGTGGACTTGCAGGGGACCTGTTGCTGCTCCATGAAGCCTGGGAGAGCCAGAAGTAGCCACCCGCCCCTCTTCCTCCTCCTGTCCCCCACCCTGCAGCAGGACACTCTGCTCTACCCTTCCAAGGACCCTGGTCCCAGCTCTATAGGGGAGCCCTCCATCTTTATGGAGCTGCCCAGAGTGAAAAGACAAGCAAAACCAAACCTACATTGGCCATTCCATAGGAGGCAGAAGGCAGCAAGGGGCCCTGCAGGCTGGGTCCCCAGGAGCTCAGGTCCCCCAAGTGCCGCAGGCTCCAAAAGGGTGTTCAGCCTTTGCTCAGAGCCACAGTGGCGTCAGCAGCCGCTGTGGCCAAGTGAGCCATGGTCACAAGCGATGAGACTGTTCTGAGGAAGTGCCTCGTTCCGTGGGGGCTGCTCCCTCCCAGCACTGTACCCCTCCCCCAGCCTGCACTCTCCTCCTCACCCCTACCCCACCACCAACTCCAGGGAATGAGGCTGCTCAGGCTGCTGTTGAGGAAATGAATGAACCAATCATTCAATTAAATAATCAACCAGTTGTGTAAGTTCATAGTCCAGGCCCCACCGCACATCACCCCTGCAGGAGCCCCCCTGGCCTTCCTTCCCAGCACCCACCCAGCTCCACCCTCTAAGTGCCAAGGGCTCGCCGCAAGTCCCTCTCCTTCACTGGCTCATAGGTCCACAGTGCAAAAGCTACCAGGCAGGGCCTCGCTCCTCTTCCATCTACCCACGGCCTCTGTTGCCTGAAACCCCCCCATGGCCTTGATCTTAGTGGAATTAGCTCTAAGAGTCACACACTAGGAACATCACAGTGGTTTTCTTTTTTCTTTTTTAAAGATTTTATTTATTTATTTGTCAGAGAGAGAGCACGAACACAACCCGGGGGTGGGGCAGGGGGAGAGGGAAAAGCTGACTCTCTGCTATCTGGGGAGCCCACCGCAGAGCTCTATCCCAGGACCCTGAGATCATGACCTGAGCTGAAGGCAGATGCTTAACCCACTGAGCCACCCCATCACAGCAATTTGCTTATTGAAAATGCCTCTCACTCACGGAGGTAAGGACAGTGACAAGGAGACCCACAGAGGGGAAGTGACAGCCCAAGATCTCTCAAGGGGTAAAGGTCAGAATCTGGGCTGTGAACCCAGGCCCGCCTCTCCCCCAGGCCACATACCTACATCGGTCATTCACAAGATAACCAGCACTGTTTTTCATTTTGAAAAGTCAAAAAATCATTTTGAAAGATCACTTTTGAAAATGATGACTCAAATTCTTTCCAGCTTAAATCAAAGCTGTATTTTGGGCTATCATTCCATTCCCATGGATTCCCAGAGACAGGGTCTGAGCCTAGGCAGGGTCAGAGGAGCTCTTCACTGGAGAGGGGCCGTGCTGGCTCCACAGATGTGCACACCGGGAAGCAGTGAGCAGCCAGAATCCCGGCCTGGCCTGGTGGCACCCCGGGGCAGTTCACCCCGGGGAGGGTGCCAGGTGTTGGGAAGCCACGGTCCCCTCCTTTAGGAGGCTTGCTCAAGCCAGGTGTGGGAGCCCAGGCCATCACACTGGCCATGCTGGGGCTCCCTTCCCCCCAGCAAGGCCAAATCAGAACAGCAGGAAGTCTCCTGAGGCTCTAGAAGGAAATGCTCAGGGGAGACCTGAGCAGGTGGAAGCCTATTCCTACCTCAGCCTTCAGGCAGTGTGGGGAAGGCCCAGGTGCCCCTTGCTGCCCAGGGAAGCCCAACGGCTCTGTTCTCTAAGCAGGTCTACCTGTCAGCCATTGCCCTGGTCCTGCCATGGCCGCACTGGGTGGATAGAAAGACAGTCTTTGTACCCACCACGACTTCCCCCTTTTCTTACCCATATCACCCTTTGGTGGCTGCAGGGGCTAGACCACAAAGATCAGGGCCTGAGGGATTTGGTGGCACTTGGTTTCCTCATTTAGGAAGTGGGGACAGAGGTCAACCTCTCCCCCCTGCCCTAACAACCTGCTGTTCTAGGGAATAACCCCCTCAGGGCAGACTGAGGTTGCTGAGTCAGGGAGGTGCCCAGGCCGTGTCTGAGAAACGGAGTCCAGACTCCGGCAGACTAGCTGTAGGTTCACAGCTCGGGTCATTCTCCCTCTGGCAGGAAAAGGGGCCCAACAGTTCCCAGCACCGGAGGTGTTCTGAGAAGTCATGAAATGATGTGCACAGCTCAGAACGGTGAACAGCGATCACAGCATGTCGGGTACAAGGCTGAGGATTATTACCCCCATTTTACAGGTGAGGAAGATGGAATGCAGGGAGGTCACCTAATGTGCCTAGGGGACAGGCGGGGTTTGAATCCAGCTCTCCCAGGCCAAGATCTTAGCTCTTCGCCTCCCAGTCTCACGCCTCTCTGCAACTCCCCAAGCTCAGTGGCTGAGGCCCTGCCCTGTCCCTGCCTGCCTGTCACCACCTCCAGGCAGAGGCATGAAAGGGGTTGGAGCATCCAGGAACCGGCCGATGTTCTTCCTGGGGCCCAAGTGAAGGGCTGTGGAAGGGAGCTGGGAAGAGCAGCTTTGGGACTTTTTGTTCAGGAGAACTACCTGACAGGGAGGGAGGAGCCGCCACAAGGGGCCGCGTGGAGCCAACTGCTGGGTGCACTGCCAGCGGTCAGAAGTGGACAGCTGCGGGGAGCAGAGTAGGTCATCCTTGGGGGGACAGGCTCACCAAACAACCAGGAGAGAAAGAGCTACCCCGGGGGCCTCCGCCACCTGCTGCATCACCACCAGCTCCCAGAGCTCCAGGGAAATAAGACTTTTAACCCCTTTAGAGTCACGGACCTCACAGCCCACCCTGTCTGAGGAGACACCGGAAGCAGTGGTTATGGGGAGAACACGGCAAGTGAAGAAACGGGCCCCGTCCTTTCCCCATTGTCCCCATTGTAGGCTTCCCATGTGGAGTCTGGAGACCGGGAATGTTCAACTGAACAAGAGAGCGAAACTCTGACATAAGGTTGAACTGGAGTGAGTTACGCAGAGACTAGAAAAGGACTAGAAAAGCTCTAACACACGCCCAGGCATGGGGACGGGAGAACCAACAGCAACTTTAGAAGGTGGAAGAGAGAAAAATTAAGTTGCTGGCTTGTCCCCTACCAGGCTCAAAAACCATTTTGTAAAATGTTAACCATTTCTTGTTGAAAACCTTTCTAATGTCTGACATGCTATTGGGTTGATGGGCTCTTCATTCTTTTTTAATTTTTAAAATTTTTAAATTTTTTAGAAAGGATATTATGTGTTTATTTGACAGAGAGAGACACATCGAGAGAGGGAACACAGGCAGGGGCAGTGGGAGAGGAAGAAGCAGGCTTCCCGCCGAGCAGAGAGCCCGATGTGGGGCTCGATCCCACTCCCTGGGATCGTGACCTGAGCTGAAGGCAGTCGCTTGAAGACTGAGCCACTTAGGTTCCCCCATTCTTTTTTTAGCCTTAAAACAAAAAACAAAAAACACCTTTTATCTGTGGGAGAGGAGACAGGAGGCTAGACTCACTCTTCTCATCCCAGATGCCCCAGAAGCCTGGGACAGCTGTCCGAGCAGGCATTTGGGGCGGCACAGTCCCAGTGTCACGGAACGGACCTCTGCGGCCAGCGTGCCTCCTGAGCTTGCTTACTGGCAACTGTTTACTGTTGCTTGTCTTCTGTGGACTGAGAAGACAACTGGAGGTAGGAGCACTGAGCTCTCCAGGAGGCAGCTCCCTGAAGGCGGGAAGTGGGTCCGTTTCTCTGCTGGTTCCCAGAGCCCAGCATCTGCAGTGCAAACACATTGACGAGCGCCAAATAAATGTCTGAGGGAGGCCCTCGAGAGGATGTGGCTTTGCGACTACTGGCTCAGGAGAGGTCCTATGGGGGAGACCAGATCATTGGCTTGCATTGCAATGACTCATCACCCAACACCTTTACATAAGCCAGACAGATTCATGCCCTCTACTTTTTAAAGTAGTATTATTCTCTCCATTGTACAGACAAGGAAACTGAGGCTCAGGCTGGGTCAGTCCATGAGTAGCAGCAGGGCCCTTTCCACTGCCCTACAGCTACACCTCACAGTGGGGCTCATCTCCACCATTCATAGTTGGCAAATTGAGGAAGGCAAAGGACCAAAAACCCAGGTATGGCTTGGATGGTTGGGTGGAGAGATGGATGACCAGAGACTTCAGTAAGCAAGCTAGTTGCTTCCCTAGAGTATCCAGGGGAGGTTGGGTGAAGAGAGGGTCCCACACCCAGGCACTCGAGAAATCACTGAGGCCTGTAGGCCTTTGTGGGGCCATCAGGAGCATAGGGAGTGTCTGTGCCTGGTGTCCCTGCCGGGACTCTCAGGAGTAGAGGGAGGGAGGCCAACTCCAGATCAGCACAAGGAAGGGCTTCCCAAGAGCCCAGCTGGTCCCAGCTATGGTTGCACAGGGCCAGTTGCGTGAGCAGGTGGAGAGCACCCCCTCACAGGTTAAGGATTCCACGGGGAGGGTGAGCTGGGTCAAAGTGTCCTTGACCCAAGGATCGGAGGGGTCCATGCATAAGCTGATAACTGTGGGGTGACTTAAAGCTTTTCTAAGATGGCCCAGGGTAGGTGCCAGAGGGACAGCCATGAAGGCAAAGACGGACTTTTTTTTTTTTTTTTAAGATTTTTATTAATTTGACAGACAGATCACAAGTAGGCAGAGAGGCAGGCAGAGAGAGAGAGAGAGAGGAGGAGGAGGCAGGCTCCCTGCTGAGCAGAGAGCCCAATGTGAGGCTCAATCCCAGGACCCTGGGATCATGACCTGAGCCGAAGGCAGAGTCTTTAACCACTGAGCCACCCAGGCGCCCCAAGACGGACTTTTATTTTTAAAGAAAAAAAGCACACTGAATGCAGTTTGATGAGTGACCCTGGGTTCAGCTGGGCTGACAGGAGCTGGAGATTAAAAATGAGTTTCCAGAGGATTCCAGCTCTTCACTGAGCCCCAGCCTCCCTGGGGCCTTCAGGGCCCCTGACCCAAGCAGCCAAACAACAGAGCAGCCCTGCTGGCTGGGGCCCCTCTGCGCATGGCCAGGGGTCACCCCGTGCCTTCCAGGGGCCTGTCAAGGCCTTGTGAACTTTCAGATCCTCCTGGGAATCCCACCTCACCAGGTGTGGGGGGCAACACGAACACCAGAAGAGGGCCTACTGTGTATGGGGCAGTAAGGGGTAGGGGCGCTTATCTCAGTGATACTGACCATGGGTACTGGAGGAAAACAAGGATGAGAGGGGTTATGCAACTTGTCCAGGCCCAATCAGCATTTGTGTGGGCAGGCCTAACTTTCAACCAGAATCAGCCTGGTTTGAAAGTTTTGTGCTTTTAAATAAACCTCCTCGGATTAGCAGGAAGGAAAGATCTCCTGCTATAGCACTCCCCTCCTCGAAAGTCGGTGGGGCCCTGCCCACTTCCCCTTCCCTCTCTCAAGTCTTAAAGGCCCAGCTCACCACCCCCCCAACTTTTTCTTCCTGCTTTATGAAACCAAAACATGTAGAAAAAGTAGAACAGGGGAGGGACAGGGAGTGAACACCAGTCCAGGCAGAGTTCCGCAGATGGGAATGAGCCCCTGGGGTTCAGGAGATGGGAGGTCAGACTCACAGAGCTCTGACTGGTCCTAGTGAGACTTGAGCAGCTGTCTGAAGAGGGAGCCTGAAGCCAGCTGGAGGAGAGACTCAGGAGCAGGTGTGGGGCCTTCCCAGGAGGGAAGGGGATCCAGGGTTCCCTTTCAGGCTCCAAGTTCAGAGGAAGGGAGCTGGGTGGGATGCAGGACTTAGAGGCCAGTGCTCTAAATATTTTGTCACATCGAATCCTCAGAAACCCCTGGAATGTCAGGACAGTGCCATAATTATCACCCCACCTTATGGAGGAGAATGTGAGGCTCAGCAAGGTGAATGACGTGCTCAGGTCACATGGTTCCTCTATGGCCCCGCCACACTGATTTGGCAGCAGGGCTCCCTTGATCTAGCACTAGGTGGGGTAGGAAGCAGATCTGAATGGGCAAGGGTGGGTCAGGGAAGCAGTGGGACGCAGAGGATGGTTGATGGAGGAAAGGAGCCATACCAGACCCTGAGCCCCGGAGGGGACGGACCCCTTCAGCAAGGACAGGCACTGTCCAGCCCCCGCCTGTGGCCAGCCGCACGGGGCTCCTTGCCACACAGGCTTCAGTTTGTGGTGAGCAGCCAGAAACCGGAGGCTGGCCCTAAAGGCCCACCTACTGCCCCTGCACAACCTGTTCTCCAAGTGTCACCCCTCCCACACTGCCTACCACTCCCAGGGGAGGCCCCATGGAACCCCACCCCAGGAGGAAGTCCAGGCAGTGGGACGTGGCAAGAGTTCAGGCATTGGGTTCTAGTCCTGGCCAGTTTCATGCACACAGTCAGTGTGAGCTTGGGCAAGTTACTTTACCTCCTGAGCACAGAGTCCCTCCTCCATAAAATGAATGCGTACCTATGGCCCACCTCTGGGCTGGAGTACATGGAGGAGCCCAACAGCGGGCCCCTAACACTGAATGCGTTCCTGGAAAATGGTGCCCACAGTGTTGAGGACATATTAGGTGAAAGAAAGGAAATAAAAAAGGGGAGCTAGGTTTGAATCTGGGCTGGAACACTTGTTTGGACTGGTGGCTTCTAATTTCTCGGACTCAATTTTTTTTTTTTAATTTGTAAAATGGGAAGAACAATTGGCCCATGGACCCTTGCAGGGGTGACAAGGGGTGTCTTTGTGGCTGTGAATGCTCCTCCCTCGGGCGTGAGACTTGCTCAGGAGACAGAGATGGAGGCCTGGAGTGGCAGAGATGCTCCACGGCCACGACCACACCCTTTCCCGAAGGCAGGGACACACCCCTACAGCCTCTGCAGAAAGCCCTTTGGCCTCTGCCGGCCTTGGCAGGTTCTAGGTCTCAGCGATGACCCTGGGCTCTGGCTGCAAAGCTCTCTAAGCCTGTGTACAAGCTGGGCCTCTGCTCCTGAACGGGGTCTGCACATGAGGCTCCTTGCCCCTATGAGGCCTTTAATGGACATGTTGCCACGTCTCTATTGTCTAACCACAAACCTCAGTTTAATACAGACAAGAGGCCAGAGGTTCAAAGAGAAGAGGGACTCATCAGGGCCACTCTGTGAATGCAGTAGACTCAAAGCAGGGCATTGGATTCTAAAGGCAGCGTGAGAGACAAAGACAGCGCCCTCCAAGGAAGGGTTCTGTGTTGGAGACTGGCAAATGGCTTTACGGTGCCCAACACAGCCATGTGTGCCTCTGGCATAGAGCCATGCTACAGGAAAATTTATCTCTAAGTAGAGCAAGATGCACCCCCAGACCCTGAAGTGCTGGCCTACCTGAGGGACCCCTAGGCAAGCTGAGACCATGCATGGTTTAACTTTCCCTCTAGGCCACTAGGAAGTCCGGGGCCAGAAGTCTCAATTTTCAAAGGCCCCTCAGGTCCAGGCAGGCCAAGACCAAGGCAAGGGCAGACATCAGTTCCCTGCAGGACCTTCCCACGATCCACCGAGGAACCTGGCGACCTGGTCGGTGTTCCTTAAGAGCGAGAGCCGGTAGGGCCTCAAGGAAGCCCAGGAAGCCAGAAGGTATGGCAACTACAGAGAGGATCCCACCATCTGGTGCTGGTGTCCATAAGGACTATCACTCCAACATGGAAGAGGGTGGAAATTGACCCTGGAATCAAAGGAACAAATATGGCCGATGACAGAACCAGGAAAACCAGACTCTCTAAGGAGGAGGTTTCTCCAGTGTGCCCAGGCTGGGAGAGTTACGGAAGGTTTGTCAGAGACTGGTGGCCAGTCCAGGCTGGGCAGCCGCAGGAAGGCTCAAACCTCAGCTTCCTCACATATAAAATGGGAACAATAAAAACACTTCCACAAGGGCGCCTGGGTGGTTCAGTGGCTTAAGCCTCTGCCTTCAGCTCAGGTCATGATCTCAGGGTCCTGGGATGGAGGCCCTCAGGGGACTCTCTGTTCAGCAGGGAGCCTGCTTTCCCCTCTCTCTCTGACTGTCTCTCTGCCTATTAGTGACCTTTCTCTCTGTCAAATGAATAAATAAAACATTAAAAAAAAAAACCACTTCCATTCAAGACCTCGAATAGCCAATGATGTTGAAAAAGAACAAAGTTGGAAGACACACTTCCTGATTTCAAAACTTACTACAAAGTTACAGTACTTTAAATAGTCATAAAGAGAAACCAATGGAAGAGAATAGAGAGCCCAGAAATAAACACGTATATGACTCTCAACAAAGATGTCAAGATCATTCAATGGGGAAAGGAGAGTCTTTTTGACAAACAGTGCTGGGAAACTGGATATCCACATGTAAAGGAATAAAGGTGGACCCATTCCTTACACTAAACACAAAAATTAACTCAAAGTGGATTAATGATCTAAATGTAAGAGCTTTAGCTCTTTTAAGCGTAAAACTCTGAAAAGAGAACATAGGGGGAAAGCCTCAAGACATTGACTTTAGTAACGATTTCTTGGATTTGACACCAAAAAGCATAGTTAACAAAAGCATAGTTAGCAGAAGAAAGAATAGATAAATTAGATTTTGTCAAAATGAAAAACTGTTATGCATCAAAAGATACTATCAAGAGAATAACAAGACAACCCACAGATTGAGAGAAAATATTTGCAAACCATATATATGATAAGGGATTCATATCCAGAATATATAAAGAAACACAACAAACACAAATAATTCAAAAGTAGACAAAGGACCTGAATAGATGTTTCTCTAAAGAAGATATATGGTTAATAAGTACACGAAAAGATGCCCAACATCATTAGTCATTAGGGCAATACGAATCAAAACCACAGTGAGACATCACTTTATGCCCAGAGTCTGCTGTAATTAAAACACACGGGGGTTGGGGCACCTGGGTGGCTCAGAGGGTTAAGCCCCTGCCTTCGGCTCAGGTCATGATCTCAGGGTCCTGGGATCGAGCCCCCCATCGGGCTCTCTGCTTGGCGGGGAGCCTGCTTCTGCCTCTCTCTGCCTGCTTCTCTGTCTACTTGTGATCTCTGTCAAACAAATAAATAAACTCTTAAAAAAAAAACCCACACAGGGGCACGTGCACACACACACACACACACACACACACACACACACACATACATATGTATAGGTATTGGTGAAGATGTGGAGAAATCAGAACTCTCATGCCTTGTTGATGGTAATGGAAATAGAACACAGCTGGGGAACACACGTTGGAATTACTGAACTGGTTAAACATAGGATTACTGTATGACAGCAATTCCACTTGAGGCTAATGCCCCAAAGACCTAAAAGTAGGGATTCAAACGGATATTGTACACTCATGTTCACAGCAGCATTATTCACAATATTCAAAAGGAGGAAACAGCCCGAGAACCCATCCACAGATGAATGGGTAAACAAAATGGGATCTATAACGAGAATGGAATCTTGTCTAGCCACAAAAAGAATGAAATTCTGATGTCTGTTGAAACATGGATGAACGTGTTCTTTTTAAAGATGTTATTTATTTATTTGAGAGAGAGAGAACAAGTGCGGGGAGGGGTAGAGGGTAGGGGAGAAGCAGACTTCTCACTGAGCAGGGACCCCAGTGTGGGACTCAATCCCAGGGCTCTGGGATCATGACCTGAGCTGAAGGTAGCCAGTTAACGGGTTAACAGACTAAACCACCAAAGCACCCCGAAACATGGATGAACCTTAAAGACATGCTGAGTGAAAGAAACCAGACACAAAAGGACGAATACTCTATGATGCCACTTCCGCGAGGTTCCTGCCATAGGCAGATTCCTGACAAGCAGAACAGAAGTAGGAGACGGGGGAAGGAAGGTGAGGAGTTATTGTTTCATGGGTACAGTTTCTGCTTCGGATGATGAAAAATTCTAGAAATAGTAGTGATGGTTGTGCAACAGTGTGGATGTAGTGAATGTCACTGAATCGCAAGTTTAAAAATGGTTAAAGTGGTAAGTTTTATATTACATTTATTTACCACAATTTAAAAAAAGTAATGGTAGAAGATTATAAGGCTAAAAAAACAAAAACCAAGCTCTAGCCTCGACTCATTCACAAGTGAGTCAGACGAGGTCGCATCAGTGGTATGAGCCAGATGTGTGCTCCGTGTCCACGGTGACACTGCACAAAGCTTCACCACGATGGTGGGCACCCAAGCTTCTCAACCCTGGCCGCACGGGGGAAACACTCAAGAACTCCAGAAAATACTGATGCCCAGCCTCCCATCCTGAGATTCAGATCTAACTGGCCTTCGGTGTGACCAAGGCACTGGGACCTTGGAGAACTACGGTCCTACGAGATTTGGCTCCCTGTTACATTTCCGATCTTAACTCCAAGTACTCCCCATCACAGTCCCTTGGTCCCAGCCACACGGGCCTCCTTGTCCCTTGAACACATGGGGTAGCCTTCACCCCATCGTCCCTCCCCCGGAGGGCTCAGCTTCCGTTTTCCCCTTTTCTGAGGCCGGGAAGCACTGAGCTCCGTCTTGCCACCCCATCGCTGTGCTGGCTGTAATTTCTGGAGTGCCAGCTGGTGCTTCCTATTGACCAAGAGTGGATGCTGCAAACACCAGCGGGAAGGGCTGCCATTCACCCACCCTCTCACCCAACATTCAGGGCGCCAGATCTTCGCAAACCACATGCCTCCCACTAACCCCGAAGGGCACTCTGAGCCAGGCTCAGAAGGGAGCAGCCAGGCCTAGCCCAGTAACCCCAAAATCCACCTCGGTGGCATCTCCAGGCCCACACCTCCTCTATGAGTTTTCTCTGCAAAACAGAAATAAGAATACCACGTTTGCAAGGCTATTGTTGGAATCAAATGTGTCCTGTCACTTGAAGCCACGGGAATGACTCTCAGAGGGCAGGATTTAATATGCAATGGTGAACAGAGTTAGGGAGGCGTTCTGGGAATCAGGGGGCGCACAAATGCGGCTCAGCCTGGAGGTGCGCACACCGTCGCACCGTCGTAATTCTGGGAACTTGAGACCCTGTTTCTGTTCTGTTCACTCCCCTGGCCCTTAGCGCTGCCCTTCGCCTTCCCCTCTTCAAAGCCTTTGTCTGAGGTGACCATCACTCTGATGTCTTGCAGGTGAGGACACCGAAGTTCAGAGAGGGGCAATCCTTTTCCAGAGCCCAGCAAGGGAAGGTGGAGGCCTGGGTGAGGCTTCAAAGAAGCGTTTGACTCCTGAGTCTGGAGGGAGACCCCGTTGGAGTTGGTCCAGGGCGGCGCCCCGGTGTGGGCAGCCCCCGGGGAACAGGGGGCTGCTCTCTTTTGCTGGAAGCCCAGGCAGTTTCAGTTTCCACACCATGTTTCCCTTCATTGTGTGGTTTGTGGCATCAGCTAGACTTTGGGTGAGGAAGAAGGGCATCCCGCCCACGGCCTGCAGCCTCCAGCCTCCTTTGCATGAGAGGAACACCCACCACTGGAAAGACAGCAGCGGAGCAGAAGAAAGTGTTTCTGCCACGACCTCAGGCCGGTCAGGACCTTTCACAATCCGGCTGGGGCCTTCCCTCCCTACCGAGCTCCCTGCACCCTGCTTTGGGGCAGAACACTGCCTCCAAAACCATGTGCCCATTTCCCACTGGCACACCTTTGCCATTCCTTCTGCGGGAGTGCCACCTGCTCTCCTGCCATCCCCCAAATCCCTGCCCACCCTGCGAAGCCCAAGCAGGGCCCCCTGTCTCCATTCCTGGGGTTCCTGGGGAACAGCCAGGAAGGGTACACAAGTCCCTGGGAATTGGAGTACAAAGAGGGCCATTGAGAAGCAGATCTCTTCTCCCACTTAGAATGAAAGCGAAGGTGTGGGTGACTCTCTTGCCTGAGACTGCTCCACCCAGTAAACCTCCCAGACCCCCAGCTGCGGGCATCGCAAAGGCAGAGCGGGCAGAACCACCGACCCCTGCGATCTTCTCTCAGCACCACCCAGCAGCCTGCATCCTGTGGAAGGGGCACAGGTCAACCAGCTCTCCAGCCCCTGAGCCACCATGTACCACCAGTGTGCACAGAGCGTGTGGAAGAGCTAAGACTATCAGGCCCCAAATTTCGCCTAAAAACACCATCTTAGGCTTGAAAATAAGAACTGCTTAGTTTTGTTTTTAAATATTTTCCTTTTCAATGACATAAATGGGGGGCCCCCTGGGTGGCTCCTTTGGTTAAGTGTCTGACTCTGGATTTCGGCTCAGATCATGATCTCAGGGTTGGGACCTTAAGACCCTGTTTGTGAGCCCCATATAGGCTTCACACTGGGTGGGCAGCCTGCCTGAGAGTCTCTCTCTCTCTCTCTCTCTCCCGCTCTCTTTCTCTGCCCCTCCCCCACCCCCTCCCACACCTACGCATGCACTTGCCAGTGCTTTCTCTCTCTCAAAAAATTAAAAAGAAATAACATACATAATCTGTGTTCATTTATGGAAAATTAAGGGGCAGATAGAAAAAAATAACCCTATTTCCAAAGCCACAGAAATCAACACTAACATGCAGGGGACCCCCACCCCCATTTGTCCTACACGATTTAGAACTCAAACAAGAATAAACTCACCTATTTCAGGGGCAGAGTAAGATGGCGGCCCACAGGCCTGGGTGGGAGTCCCCGCTCTGTCCTGGACAGGTGACCCTGAAGGAAGCCTGCCCATGTCTCCATTCAGGAGATAGGAGGACACTGACGGAAAGAGTCTGTCCCCAATTCCTTCAGACAGACGCAGCCAGGGAGGCACCGAGAAGGCAGTGGGTAGCAGCAAGGGCAGGACAGCTAGGCCCTCCCTCTCCTCGTGGTCTATGACATCCGGATGTTCAGGAGGACCCATTCTTCAACTGCTGGCCTCCTTGACCTTCGAGGCCAAAGCCCTGCGGCAAGTGCTCCCCCAAAGTCTGAGCAGCTTTGGTTCCCAGCAGAGTCCATCCAGGCTCCGCCCCCCCAGCCCCAACTGGGCCACTCTGGCCCCTTCTTCCTGGATCAAAAGGCTCCTGCCTGTCTAGAAACGTGGTCCCATTCTCTCACCCAGGAATATCTCCTCTTCCAGGAATCCACTCAAGGAAATAATCCGCAAGTGAAAATTTTTGATACACAAGGATCTACCCATTGCATCTCTATCCAGAATAAGGAATAACTGGCAGCAGCAACCTGGCAGTCCAGCAATAGGGGATAGGATAAATGCTGAACGTCCAGCAATAGGGGATAGGATAAATGAATCATGCCTGTGTCTACCAAACCCACAAGCTGGACTGGGTAGCCATTAACAATGGTGTTTTGAAACGAGGAAATCACACCCACACCCACACATGTTCAAAATGGAATTATGTTGAAAAGCGGAGGGGAGGGGTGTCCACAACAACGTGAGTACACTTAACCCTACTGAACTGTACACTTAAACGTTAAGATGGTGAAATTCATGTTAGGTATACTTTACCACAATTATAGACCAATTTTAAAATGCAAGAAAAACCAAGCCAGGGAGAATACAACACTGTGTACACAATACACTTGCACCTGCGTGAGATACTCTTAGGGAAGCGCAGCAAAATATTACTGGTTGTCTTCGTGTGGTGAGACTAAGGGTGCTTTTTTACCTGGTTTTCTCTATTTTCTTCTTTTCCTTTTAGAATCTTACACTGATTGATTTTGTTGCTTTAGGAGGTATATACATAGCTTCAAATGCTCAGAACAGAATAGGTGCCCAGAGAACATGAGCCTCTCCTGATTCTCTGTGAGGCCCTAGGGCCATGATTGGTAGGTCCGGGGGGCGGGGCGGACAGGCCAAAGTGGGGCCTCTCTCCTAAATTGGGAAACTCAGAGTCTCAGAGCTGGGAAGAGGAAGAGGCGAGAGCCTCTTGAGCCGGCATCTGTGGGAGAGATGGGCCCATCTGTAGCCCCCTGTGTGTCCCTAGTGAGTCATCCCCCCACCCCGGAAAGTGGTGTCTGCCTCAGTCCTCTGCGTGTTGGGGAGCTCAGCCTCTCCTAGTTTGGCTGGTTTCTAGAGGAGGCTGGAGCCTCACCTCAAAGGGAAGCGATGTGGCTACAAGTCAGAGGGCAAAGTTCGGGCTTACTCCCTCCACTCCCTTGGTAGTTCTTGCCCAAAGCGAGGGGAGATGTCACTGTAGTATGTGGCCCAGCCTCCTCAAGCCCTTACTTTGCCTTTAACAACCTCAAAAGGGGTAGGATGTGGATCTCGATAAAACCTGATCCAGAACTAGATTTTCCCTCTTAAAACAATATCCGGTGGCTCCTTGGCACAGATCTGGGAGGGAGCGGGAGGGTGGGGTGAGAAGGCACAGCTCAGAGCCCAGCCCCTCCCTGTGCCTCGCCCAGTCATTAGGGAACCTTTGTCTCCAGTGCTGGACAGTGACTTCCTTGAGGGCCAGACAGTCTCATTCACCTGACTGGATGTGGGGATAAGGCTAGGAATCCAGCTTAGACCACCTCCCAGAGGATCCCACTTGACAGCCATTTGTAGAATAGAACTAAAGTGAAACAAAGGAGAAAATGGGTTCAGGAAGGCGGTGGGACCATGGAGACATTCATTGTTCTTAGATTTATTGTACAAAAACTGAACACTACCTTGCTTGGTAAGGCTGTTGAAGATGCAGACAGATGTTTTCTGCAACAGAGTTTGGCTGCCTGTCTGGAGAAGAGCCACTGGCAAGGAGAGACTGGGAAGTGGGGGACAGGACCCTGCCTTCTCTGGGCTTCTGTGCCCCTCAGATTTATGGCTGAGGCAGGGTTTACAAGATCAAAAGCCGTCTCAGCTCAAGTACCTGGTATTCTCACCCTCAGGTTTGTGTCACTGACAGGCCCTGCTCTGAGGCCCAGCCACCAATTTCCTGCAAAGCTGCGATGCCCCTTATCATCTGTATAACAGAAATCAAATTATTCCCTCGCCCTGTGTCTAGTTCACCCCCGCCTCACTCCACAAGTGGCCTGCATCCCGGTGTTTTGCCACAGGAGAAAGTAGGCTATAAATAAATACCGGTGGCCACATTGATAAAATGACAAATACAGGCGTACTGAGGGACAGAACTGGCCTGCTCCCACGCTGGATGTTCCCACCACCTCTGAGCCATTCTATCTGCTTTTAAGAATATTTTGGTCTCCTCCCTTGCTCTCAGGCCACCCGCTCCCTGTGAAACTGTCTCTAACCATTCAGGCCCAGCAATATTTATCTGTCACCAACTGAATGTCAAGTTCCACGTAGACCTCTCCTAACTGCTGTATCTATAAAGACCACATGACTAAGCTTGTTAAAATCATGAGTAAGATTAGAGTTCATAGGCCCTAATTAAAAAATGATGGGGCATCTCATGTGAGTAAAGTATATGAGCTTTAATATAAGCTCTTAGCTCCTCGGAAAGCACTTTTGTTTCCTGCTCTTACGACGAACGAGTGCCGGGAACAGGGCTAGCTCTCACCTCTGTCCGGGATGGTTGAGGGTTGAGGGTTCGGGATGTTAACTGCAGTGCTGTGGTATTAGACATGATCCTTCTAGTTCAAGGGCTTCCTTCCACTACGCAAGACTACTCATTTTCGAACTGTGAGGCTGTGAGGTTTAATGCCTTGGGCTTGGGGTGGGGGAAGGTTGGGTTCTGTCTCTAGTACCCCCACAGCGGTTAGATCACTATGTCTTTCGTGTTATAAATCTGTCTGTAAATTGAGCTTCCAGTTACTTCCATCAGCCTCATCTGATCTTCTTACTTCTCTGGGTGGCAGAAGGACAGAAATTTCCCCTCTGTTTTGTTGATGTGGCCCAAAGATCCAGTGATCCGCTGGGTTGAGCGAGGGTGTTAAAGCAACCTGTGTGAGGGCCCAGACACCGGACCTAGCCTGTCAGGGTTTAATCCCTGCTGTGTGACCCTGGGCAAGCTACTTAAGTTCTCTGTGCCTCAACTACCTCTTGTGAATAATAGGGACGAGATCATCTACCTCACCAGTTTAAATGAATGAATAGACAAACAGTCCTTTGAACAGCACCTGACTCATCTTTAGTACTCAGTGTTAGCAGTCCTTGTAGGCTGGGCTGGGCCAAGCCCCAGAGAAATGGGTTTAAATTCAGAGCCCTGGGGGCAGTGATGCTGACAATGACCTTCTGGGGCATTTCCCCAGGCTCAGGGTGAGAGGATCCCATGGGCCACTTCTCTACACATCTGCCTCTGGCCTTCGCTGGGCTAGATCCTCACTGGAGCCCAGGGAGGCAGCAGGGGAGAGGAGGAGGAACCTGGAGCTCAGGAAGCCTGGGGTGGCTCAGAGGTGGGGCAAGCCCAGAGCATGGCTGCCTGTCCCTCAGCCACAGGTAGGCTCCTTTCTTCCTGCTGCTGCTGTCCCTGCCGAACCCTGCCCCCAACCCCACACACACCATCCCCCACTGCCCAGATCCTGCCATGGGGACTGCTTCTTGCCAGAGCTCTGCCTTGGGAAGATGGGGCCAGGAGCCCTGGGCTGGGACAGATGTCCTAGAGGTCGAATGGTCAGGGTCTCCTCGTCTACTCTGGGCTACAGAGCACCCTGGATATCTAGGCCCTACCTCTTTCCCCCACTTTGCACTCTTAGGCAGAGCAGAGGTGATGACTCATTGCCCCACCCCCTACTGCCACACCGCCCCTTGTGTGGGCCCAGCTGCCAGCCTGGTGCTTGGCTTGGGCTGAGCCAGGTCTGTCTCCATTGGCATCTCTGACCTGAGCCCACCTCTTGTTTATGGAGTTGGGGAAATGGAGGCCCAGAGAGGAACGGGGTACCCTCCCCAGATGGCCCTCAGCCCACTGTGTGGTCAGGGCAGGCGGGAAGCAGGCCATTAGCACGCTGGCCACAGGCCCCAAGCAGAGCACAGCCCGGAAGGGAAGGAAGGCTTGGCTCGTTAGCTCTCATCCTCCTGGCCACAGGCCCCAGGAAAGGGCCCAGGGAGGGCCAGGCTGTTGGCTGAGTCTGAGCCAGCTGAGTGAAGGGCCAGGGAGTCCTCTGCGGGGTGGAGGGGGGTGCCCTCAGTACAGCCTCATTCCCGGGATCTAACCGGAGGGGTCTCAGCGGTTTCCCACAAGCCACTAGGAACAGCCAGAGCTTGAGAAGCAGAGGGAAAGGTAGAGGCACAGCTGCAAAAAAAGCTGAGGGGATCTGGGGTCCAGAGTGGACTTGCAGGCTGTGTGTGGCCCACACCAAGCCATTTCACCTCCCGAGCCTGTTGGGGGCTGTCATTTCACGGGGGAAAAGGACTTGAAGGACACCTGCACTGAACTGAAGAAAGTAAGCAAGGAATTGCCCAGGGCCTGCAGCCTCCTCAGAGAACCCCAAGAGTCTGTGAGGAAGAGAGATTGTGTGAGGGGCAAAAGAGTGATCATTTGGCGTGCCAGCAAGGTGCTGGGAACTTGATTACATGAGCTCGCCCCTCTAAATTCTCCCATTTTCCATTGAGATGCTTATTAATATTGATCTGGACTGTGTAGCTGGGGAAAGAGAGGCTCGGAGAGGTCAAACAGCTCGCCCAGTCGCTAAGGAGCAGAGCCAAGACCCAAATTCAAGTCTCTCTGGTCCCCAAACACTTGACCCCCTCCCTCCTTCACCTCACATGGCCTTCTCAAGTTCCCACCCATATATTAGATCCTCTTACTAAGATCCTGCCCTTGGGGGCAGGGTCTCTCCGAGAAGTTCAGGCCTGGGAGTACAGATGACATCCCTCACCCACTGTGGTGAGGTTCCCAGAGCAATCGGTTCCCCAGACCAAGGACCCCCTTCCCCTTCCAACTCAGAAGGGACAGAAGCCCAGGTTATGCCCCATCATAATTAAGACCCCAAATCAACTGCTATTTTCAAGAGAAAACCTCCCCCGTGGAGCTGCATCCCCGTTAACAGCCACAGGGCAATCCCAGCCCAGGTGGCCTCCCGGGGGCCCATTCCACTTGCTCAGTGTCCCAGCCAGTCTTCACTCACCCAAAAGGCATCTCTGAACTGGAGCTGGGGCATCATCGTCAGGGGACTGCCGCGGCAAAGCTCGCTCTCCTGCCACAGACAGGACTGAAGGAGGGCCAGGAGCCAGGCGCACCGTCCCAGTCCCGACAGGGCTGGCCCAGGCCCCCCCCTCCCTGGCCGGCGCCGTCTGCAGCGCCTCAGAAGGCAGCCGCAAGCCAGAAAGGAGCTGCCGGAGGGAGGAAAAGGGCTCAACCTGTTTTGTTTGAGGCTAGAATCGGCAGCAAAATGAGGAAGGAGCAGTGGCCGTCCAGCTATGGGAGGGCGGGCCCTGGTGTCCGGCCGGCCCCCCGCCAGCCCTTTGGTGATGGAGACACAGTCCAGGCTGCAGGACTGAGAGCACGGATGCCAGCCCGGAGTGGGAGGCAGTAGCCAGTGGGGGAGGCAGGCTGGTGCACTGGCCAGGCGGGAAGGCAGCCTGGGGCCTGCACAGGAAGGTTTGTGCAAGCTCCCCCGGGGCAGGCACGGGGGGGGGGGGGGGGGGGGGGGCCTCGCCCACAGGAAGTGGAGCCGCAGGGCTCCCTCGTGCAGCCCCGCCTGTCACCTGCCACCCTGTGCCCGCCCCCTCTTGCCCCCTTCCAGAGCCCCAGCGGGCCACGCTCAGAGACCAGAAGCTTTGGGAGCCTGAAGCCTAGACAAGGGAGAAGAGCCTGAGGTCTCTCATAGGCAGTGCACCTTAAGTCTCCAGATCACACACTCTCTGGGGCAGGAAGACCCCTGTTCCTCCCCCGGCGTCTTCAGGCTGAAAGACTGTAGTTGAACTGAGAGATAGGATTATAAAGGCAATGTGGGAGTGAGCCTGAAAACCCAGGTTGAGGTCTCTGTTTTTGTTTTGTCTGGTCCAGCCCTTGAGGGGTTGAGGGACCTTAATGTAGCCTCCAAGTCTCTTAGTTTTAGTTTCCCTATTGGCCACCCCCACCCCCCATCTTTATAAAGGAGACGATGCTGAGAATGTTACCGGGATTTCCGGTTTGGTTGCAGGTGCCAGGTACAGGTCTGGTACCACCTTGGAAAGAGCCTAGGATTGCCGCCCCAAACACAGCCCGAAGGAGCCAGGGCCTGACTACTCAGCAGAATATGCCTTCAGGGGGGCCTGCGCCCAGGCTAGGTAGGGAAGAAGGGATGAGTCAGCCTTGTCCACAAATCACCACCCTTACCTATGCCTGCTTTACCACTGACTAGGGATGGTAAGAAAGATGAAAGCTGGTGCGGAAGAGAGCTAGGCCCCCAGGTGCCGGTTATGTGTGCCCCGGGTTAGAGATGGGGCACACCCATCCTTCTGAAATAGCCGCCCAAGACAGAATACTTTAGGGAGAACTGCAGAGCAGTGGGGTTGCCCCTGCTAGACCCCGACCTCCAGAGCCCTTAGGTTTGAGCCAATAAACGTCTTCAGCACTGAAGGCACCCGAGCATTCTGTTGCTTGCAGCTGATTTTATAGTTGATGGTATACACATCACCTTGAACTCTGAAGGCCAAATGCTGAGGCTGCACCTTATCCTACCGGCCTCCGATAGCACCACCTCCAACAGCACTGACTCAGCCTCCCGGGCCTCAGTTTTTTCATCTATCAAATGAGGTGATGCCTCTAGTGCTGGGGGCAGACTGGAAACCCTCTTGTTATAGAAGGCTTCTACCCTCTCATAGGCAGACAACTTCACAGCCAGGCTCCATCCCCTGCCTCTCCAGGGGTTCCTCCTATCACCCCCAACAAATTTCTGCTCCAAACAGACCTTTTCCCTTTCCCCAAAGGTACCTTTCTCACTGCCACACTTTTCCCCATCTGTTCTGCAGCCTCCCTCCTGGCATGCATTCCTTGACCTTCCTTACCTGGCCAAGTCCCCCCAGAGCCTACCTCAAGGATCCCACACAGGAGGCCTTCCTTTCCCAATTGCCCTGGTCTAGGCAGGATGCCCCAGAAAGATTACCATGCTGGTCACAGGTCAGAGCGATTGCAGAAGTACTAGCAGGCATCCAAAGAGGCTCCCGAGTTCTCGAGCGCAGAGGTCTTCCTCCTCCCCTCACACCACCTCACCTTCTGCAGCTCCCAAGGGTGGGCGGCCAGCTTGGCTTTGGACCCCTTGCAGAGGGCCAAGGGGACCAGGAAGCTTTTCACATGGCCCACCCCTCTTAGCCCTCACCCCAGCCTGTGGGGGGGCACCCTACCATTGCCTCCACTTCCCAGGAGAGCAGTCTAGGGATTAGAGTTTATGAGACTCACCCAAGGCCTCACAGCCCATGAACAGAGTGCTGGGCTTCAGACCCTGGTCTGTCTGATGCCAAAGCCCATGCTCTTGACCTCCATGGGTGTCTTTTACCAACAGCCCTCTCTTAATAATGGGTTTCAGCCTTCCTTTCTCCACTTCTGCCTCCCGAACCTTTCACCCCAATCCAGAGCTGGAGAAACTGAGCCTCGGGAGGTTGTTGGGGCTGGTGGTACTACTGGGGGACAGTCCAGCGCTGGCACACAGTCGTCTACTTTCACTGTGTTACTTGCATCGACTTGATGCCTCGGCTACAAGAAACAAAACCAAAGTGTCTGGTGTGGAGGAAGTGTGTTGTCTCCACATACGGGGCCGGAGGCAGCGTGGTCCCCAGATGGGGTACCTCAGGGCTTCAGCGCAGCGTCTCTGTGGTTCTCCTCTATTTCTATCTCCTCCTCGGACGGCAGCAGCTCTGCTCTATGACTCCAGACAAAGCCACAAATACAAGAAGAAAAAGGCTACCTCTCCTCACATCCCATTTTCTTTGAAGTCCTCCACACTCATCCTCCTAGGAGACCTCCCCCAGGGTCTTGTGACCAAAGTGAGCCACATGTTCATACCTCACCACTGGGAAGGAGATCCCTTGGGGTGTCATGGATGTTGGGGGCCGACCACCGTGACGACCACAGCTGTGTCTCAGCCAAGTCCACAAACATGGCTGGGAACTGACTCCTGCCAGACCTTGCTAGAATTGGGGCCCAGTGTATAGGTAGCCCTGGTCTCTACCTGGAGGGACCCATGGACAGGTTCTAGAAAGATTGCTCCCGATGAGAAGTACCTTAGGGTAGAAGTTAAGGGGTGAAGTCAGAAGAGGGTGTTATTATATTCCTGAGACAGAAAGAGTAAGTGAGATGAGGCCTAGGTGGGGCACCCAGGATGGGGAGATGGATGTGAGTCATGGAGGAGGTAGAGAAGTGGGACAGACATCTGAGTGCCCCTCCGAAAACAGAACTCTTTTCAGGCCTCCCTTAGTCACCAACCCCCCAAAGAGGTGAATCCAGTCCAGAAAATCACAGCTTTTTAATGACAGTTCCAGTTGCTTCGAAACTCAGTTTGCCTTGAGGTGTGGGTGGCTAGGCCTCAGGTTAGGCTCTGCCCCTCTTTTAAGGGAGAGTCCCCCTCACACAGGCAGAGCCCCTAACCTGTTTTGCCTGGTATTTGAACACATCTGCCTGAAGGATTCAAGATATAGTAGGTCCAAGGATTGAGAATACAATGCAAAATCAGTTGTCACATCGATCAACCCCTCCAGACCCTGGGCAGGGCTCCGCTCCAAAAGCCACTTCATTTAACCTTCTGAGCCAAATAAACAACAAAATCAATACTACTAGCCACCATCGAGGGCATCTCAGTATCTGTGGGACCTGCATACAGTTTGCGTGCTTTAGCTCACTGAATGCTTTCTACCAGGACAAGCTATTTCATTTGTGGGGTTAAGGCAAACAGAAAATGAAGACCTCTTACTAAAACGGAAAGGATAAAAATTGCCGTTAAAGGCACTAAAATGTAAAATTATCCCCTTTCCCACGTTCTCTCACTCTGTGCTTTACTTCCTAATGAATGTGCTTCTGCCCAAACCCCATCAGCTGCTGGGTTTCCTCTCTGGCCCACTGCTGGACTGAGTTCTCTGGCTAAGGACAGGGAAGTTAGCCAGTTGTCTCCCCTTCCCCAGTGAATAGGAAACCCCTGGGGTTTTGCACATTCAAGCCAAGATGTGCTTACTTGCTCTTTCTTCTCTTTCTTTCTTTCTTTCTGATTTTATTTACTTGGCAGAGAGAGAGAACAAGCAAGTGGAGCAGCAGGCAGAGGGAGACTGAGAAGCAGGCTCCCCACTGAGCAGAGAGCCCGATGTGGGGCTCAACCCCAGGACTCTGGGATCATGACCTGAGCCGAAATGCTTAACCGACGGAACCACCCAGGTGCCCCAAAGATGCACTTTTCACCTGTATCAGGAATGGGAGAAAGACTCACCCAACCTCCCACCCCCACCAAGTCACCTGCTGAATGTACTATGGTGCTGTCAGCCTAGGGCAGCGAAAGCCACTGACATGCCCCATCCTGAGGTGCTACCAGGCAACCCTGAGCCTCCCCATACCTGCGCCGTGGTTGCTAGGCAAGCTAGGAAGCTGAGAACGAACGCAGGGCAGGTAGTAGGAGCCGGGACCACATAGGAGCCAAGGCTCCGAGCCCTTCACTGTCTCATGACACTGCACTTACAAAACACAAATTCGAAGATTATATTATTAAGAATTTCAGGGGCTTCCCGTTGGTGCAGTCGGTTGAGCGTCCGACTCTTGGTGTCTGCTCAGGTCATGATTTCAAGGGTCCTGAGATTGAGGCCCACGTTGGGCTCCACACTCAATGCCAAGTCTGCCTGAGACTCTGTCTCTCCCTCTCTCTTTGCCCTTCCCCACCCACTCACGCTTGCTCTCTATCTCTCTCAAATAAATAAGCCTTTTAAAAAAAGAAAGACGGCGACTGGAGAGCATTAAGACCCAAGTGCAGGGTTCTTCTGAGCAACAGGACCCTGTGCGGAGCTGCTCATCCTTGAAGCCCAAACTCTTCACTACTGTCTGTTCCCCACACAATAGTGTCACATTTTCAGACCCAAATTTGATCTTGTACCTTCCCATTGTCATCTTGCTATGACTTCCCATCATTCTTAAGACAATGGTCATTGTTCTTTTTTTAAAGATTGATTTATTTATTTTGGTGGAGGGACCTGAGTAGAGGGGGGAGAAAGAGAGAGAGACAGAGAGCCTCAAGCAGAAGCCCTGCTGAGCACAGAGCCCCATGCAGGGCTTGATCCCAGGACCCTGAGATCATGACCAGAGCTGAAATGAAGAGTTGGCCACTCGACGGATGGACCCACCCAGGTGCCCCTGATGGTTGTTGTTCTTACACAGTTTACAGACCCTGTGTGATCTGGCCCCAGCCTACCTTTCAACCTCTTCTTATACAGGAAGAATCTGAAGTAAGACCTTGGAATATCCTAGAAAGGGGAACAGGCTCTAAAGAAGGAGTCTCTCAAAGCTGCTTGGTAACATCAGGAAGCCAGAAGGCCTTTACCATAAATTTCACTTGGAAATGGCATTGGCTGTGCTGCAAGGGGCATTTGTTTTGTTCCTTTCATTGCTAACATGCTGTCATAATAACATCCGTCATTATCCAGGCAGGCCAGGCAACCCATGCATCTCCTTCCCTCCTGCAGGAGCAGAGTGCACTCCCATGACATTGGCTGTGACTGTCAGGTGCCCAGTGGCTGAACTGGAATGTTCCTGTACCTGTCCACTGTGGTCTGTTGATCCTGGGGGATGCCTGCAGGGTCCCTCCAGAGGCACATGTCCCCTGGATTGGGGCTCACTCTCTCAACCCCACCTACTCTGCCTTGGAATGGGAAAAATCCCACTACAGTGCACCATGAGCTTCTGCTAAGCCTTCCTTCTGGAGACATGAAACAAGGCTTGGCTCCTGCTAGTCTGGTGGGAGAGGCAGCCCAGGTGGGCAGATGTGCTGAGTGGCAGGACAGCAGTGTATGCAGAAAGAGGCAGGGTCTGCTGGGAAGTCCTTCCACAGGAGGGGATCTAGGGCCTGGTAAATGAGAAGGAACTCACTAGTGAGACCAGACAGGAAGGGAATTCCAAAAAAACTGCCATAGCCTTTTGGGGTCTCACTGTACCCGGCCCTGTGCTAAGTTCTTCATGTACCGTGGGTCTCACTTAATCCAGCAGATAAACAAACTGAGGCTCAGAGAATTTGTTTAATTGTCAGAGTCCCATCCTAAGTGGAATCTTTCCTTCCTAGAGTGTGGGGCTGGAGGTGAGAGGCTGGGCCAGGGTCTGGGGCAAAAGAATGATGGGAGGGGAAAGAAGGGAAGTCCCCAGCTGAGGAGGAAGTACGGACACCAGAGGCCCAGATGGCAGGGTTGGGGCTCCCAGGTCATTCGTCTGACACTAGGAGATAGCCTTCTTCTCCCAGACCCCTGATGCTTCCTGAGGGTATGAGTCTCAGCCCCAATAGAGATTGTTTTTCAGTTTGCACGGAGAAAGCAGTTGCGACCATTAAGGCTTCTTTCCACTCAGACAGCTCTTCCAAGTTGACAACAAGCTTTCAGATTTACTAATTTGCGGCCACAAGAGTGTGACTCTGAGTTTCCAAGTACTGAGTCTTCAGAAGATGGAGTGCTGCTCAGGATCGTTGAGAGACATCAAAGAGGTGCAAAGTGGCCAGCGGGCAGCTGGCAGAGTAACTGAACAGAGAACCAGCAGCTATGGGGCAGGGGCTCCTTCAGTAAGGGCCAAGAATCACTACCACCAGCTCACTGGTCAGAGGACAGAGGCCTGCCATGGTGGAACGGCCCACAAAGGCCATCTGGAGGTTCTCAAATGACAGGAGAGAAGCCTCCCAGAAGCCCTGAGATATTTTGTAAAAAAGTATAAGGTGAGCTTCCAACTTCCAACTCCCTGGCCCCCTCCTGACTGGGAGAATCTGCAGAGTGTGTAGGTTTCACAAGTGAGGCAGACATACACCCTTGGGTCAGAACTCCTGCTAAAATCCTACTGCTTCATTTGGGGATGGAGAAACTGAGGCCTAGCTGGAGAGAACTCACCTGACTCCCGCGGGAAAGCCAGGATATAACCACGTCCCACCCACCCCAGACCATGGCCCCGCCCTCCCCGCCCGTGGCCCCGCCCTCCACAGCCCGGCCCCGCCCCCACCCCGCCCAGCCTGTTTGCGTTTCCTTTTGCGCAGCTGTCTCGCCTGAGAGCTTCAGGAGTTTCTCCGCATCCTCTCCCCAGTTGGGTTGGTTTTAATTTCGTCAGAAAATTACTTGTTCACAGTAAGGCCACGCTTGATTATGGCCTAATCGATGTTTACTTTTCACTGAGAACTTGGGACTCAGGGGCAGGAGACCTTGACATGGTATCCCTTTACCCCTAATTTCTTAAATGTATGTTTCCTAAAAATAAAAACATTCTCTTACATAGCCACAGTACAATTTTTACAATGAAGATTTACACTGATACAATGCTATTGTCAAGGCTGCACTCCTCATTCAAATCAGATTCCAGCAATTGTAATGTACCTTCAGTCTATTTTCTTCTCTCCTGCTCTCCTTCAGTCTGTGATGGTTCTTCTGTCTTGCCTTAACTTTCATGACATTGACGCTTTAGAAAACTGTAGGCCAGTCACTTTGTAGAATGTCTCTCTATTCAGGTTTGGGGCTAATCCTTTCCTCATGATGAGATTCCGATTATGCACAGACCCCAGAAGTGGTTCTGTGTCCCTCTCAGTGCATCGTATTGGGAGGCACGTGATGTAAGCTGGTCCCATGGTGTGGGTGTGCTTGACTGAGATGGCGTCCACCAGTTTTCTTCACCACAAAGTTACTGTTTTCCCCTTTGTGATTCATAAGTATCTCATAGGAAAAATTTTTGAGACTATGTAAATATCTGTATCCTGTTCCTCATTGCAACTTCACCCACTAGTTTTGGCCTCCATTGATAATTTTCTAACTCCATCGTTCCAGATGTGTTTGTAGTTGGCATCCTACTGAAAAGGAGAGAGTCCCCTTTCCCTCATTTGTGTGTTTATCCATTTGCTTATATTAATGCGGACTCGGGGTTATAATCTGTTACTATTGTTTATCTTGATGCTCAAACTGTCCCAGATTTGGTGAGCACGAGCCCTTCCAGGGTGTTTTCTGTTTCCTTCTGATACAGGCCTACTGCTTTTTGAGCACTTCCTCAATTTCTTGCATAAGATGCAAAGGCTTATCTTGTAGGTTACCTCCCGCCAGCTCTGCAATCAACCTTTCTCCAAGGATCTTTGGTTCCTTTCAATGGTGAGCCCAAAGCTTTTGCTCTTAACTAGTTGCTCTTTTTCTCTTGTCTCCCAGAAATGGATGGAGTAGACTTTGAGGAAAGGGTCCAGGGTTTGCATGAGCAGGTAAGCCAAGAGGTTTTAGGTCATTGCTTACACTGAACCTGTAAGAGTGCCTATTCTTTGATGGAGCCTAGAAAAGCATGAGTTCTTCTATTATTATTATTATTGCTATTAATAACAATAAATATTTCCATCCATTCAGTGACGCTCACTGAGTCCCCAATCTGTGCCAGCCTGGGAAGAGACAGGACCAGATCATAAAGCTATTACATGCCAGGCTAAGGGTTGGGACTTCGCGCTAAGGACACTAAACTGCTCTTGAAGGCCTTGATGGCGGCAGGTCCCATTTCCCTTAAGGCTCTTGAAGATTCAAGGCTCAGGTCATGCCTCCTCTAGGATGCTTCTCTCCCTGACATCGAGGACTCAGGGCAGATCACACAGAAATGGGAAAAGGAGGGAGATAATGTTTAACTGAAGAATAATCTGATGCCCTCTCCCAGCAGAAAGTTTATTACCAGCCCCAGGAACTAGCACAGGGAGTGGGGAGGAAGTGGCAAGACGTAACAAGCCGGACTTTTCAAAACTGCCAGGATGGAAAATCAGGAATCAGTGTGCTCAGAGGATCTGACTCTCCTAACGGGGACTCCCTTGGTACAAATGCAATGATTTCTTATTTGATTTTGATTTTCTTATTTGATTTTTTCTCCTTATCCACATTTTTTTTAAGCATCTGGACAAGGCACAGGTTTGTGTCCTCCAAAATTTCTCTTCCATGAGACTGCCTTGTATAGTTGAGCAGGTTGTTCATTGCCCAAGATGGGACAAACGTGAAGATGCCCTACCCATATCCCCCGTCATGGAAGGAACAGCTGCCCAGCTGTGGGGAGAGTAATCGGCAGACAGTCTCCGGTGTCAGTCCCCTCTGAGCCTGTTTTGGCTGCAGAGTGAACCAGCACCAGGCCAGGGCGAATTCTTGTTTCAGGTCCCATAGCAAGCTGGTCAGAGGGGTGCTGGGCAGCCTGTCAGAGTCCCTTGGTGCCCATTCCTGCCCATTTCTGATCACCTGGTACCTGGATTCACTTTATGTCCTGGTATTAAACCAGTCCTTCCTGGGGCACTTGGGTGACTTAGTCATTAAGCCTCTGCCTTCAGCTCAGCTTATGATCCCAGGGTCCTGGGATTGAGCCCTACATCAGGCTCCCTGCTCAGCAGGGAGCCTACTTTTCCCTCTCTCACTCCCCCTGCTTGTGTTCCCTCTCTGGCTGTCTCTCTCAGTCAAATAAACGAATAAAATCTTTAAAAGTAAAACAAAAAACAAAAAACAAAAAACCCTTCCCTTTGGATCTCAGCCCCCTGGTCTTTATTTTCCTGTGGGCCCCTCCAGCTCTCTCCCTTCTCCTTCCCAGATCCCCTTCTGAGTCAGCCAGGAAATCACTTCTTCCCTCAGTTCTGCCCTCAGAACACTTTGTTCACTTTCCCTGGCCTTGGTCTTCGCCTTCCACCCTGCTCTCTGCAGGGCTCTGGGGAGCCCTGGCTTGGTCAGTGTAATGACATGCATGCCAGGGGTAGTGGAGACACTTTAGAGCTAAGGTCTCACCCGGCAGCACCAGCTTACAGAAGAGCATGAATTTACACCAGTCCCCATCACGAAGTGTCACACTGGGGCAGTAAACAATTAGTGTGTGCCTGGCATGGAGTTAAATGCTTTATATTCACCATGTCTACGCCTCACAAAGCTGCTCAAGGATCATCACTCCGTCTTACTGCCCTCAGGAGGGAGAATGAATGTGGCCAAGGCCATGAGACCCCCAGGTCTGTTTGATTCAACACCCACCCCAACCCTGTCTTTCTACTATAACCTTGTACCTCCAGACAGACCTAAACACTGACAGTGCACAACTAGCATAGGGCGCGCTAGGAAAACCATTTCAGAAAGTCCTTTGGCAGTAAATATCAAGGGACTGCGGAGGGGTTTTTAACATGTTGACATACTGTGGGGAATTCCGTGACAAGAAATCTACTCTGAGGAAATAACAAGAAACCAAGGAAACAATTTATACACAAAGATGTTCGTAACAGCATTCTTTATGATAGGGGGAAAATAAAACCCTGAAAACAACCTAAATGTCCAAGCCTAATTAAATTATGGCATTGCTCTACTGGAAATATACTGTAGCCACTGAAAATATTTAGAGAGTTTAATAATAACGGGGGGAATGTGTTTATGACATAATGCCAAATAAAAATGTTTTAAATTATGCATACAGCTTGATCTCAACCATGACAACATACTCTGCAACTAAAACAAAAAAAGAAGGAAGTGCGAGTCTTGAGCAACCCCACTTCTCTGGTGTCCCCTGCCTGGTGGGGACATAGCTTCAACAGCGGGGTGCACTCCTGCTTTGTCTGTCTCCCTACTGGGCCGCAAGCCTCTCAGACAGCGGGCACCTGGGTCTCAGTCCTGTCTGACTGAGCAGCAGCCAAGATAGAAACTGTTTCCAAGTGGATGCGCCCCCATTGTAATATGAGTGAGCAAATGAAGGAAAAGAAGGGGATGGAAGGTTGGCCCCACTCTCAGGCCACTCAACTCTTTGGAATCAGTCTTCTGAGTGGCAGGATCTTAGATTTGCCACCTCCTGCTCTGAGCCCACCGCCAACCTAAGTCTCTCCGAAAGCCTTTGGCAGCTTTGTAACCTGAGAAACGGGACAGTGTTTCCCCTGAGCAGTCCAGGTTGGGGAAGAGGAAGCATTCCCATCACCCTGGGGCAGGGGCGGGCAATGGAGCCAGATGCCTAAGCTGCCACTCAGGAATGGGCACCTTAATACAATCATTCCTGCCAGTGCTCACAGCTCTAAAATGTTAGAATTGCAAGCCCCTGTTAATATTTATAGAAACTAAGACTCAGGTTACAACTTGCAACCTGGGCTAGTAAGTTGCAGAGCAGAAATTCAAACTTCTCTATCTGCAAAACCCATACCAGGACTGTAAAGGTGACCTTGGCCTGGTCCCTTCTCCTGTACGAGCCCTGGCTTCCCCTCTGGACAGCAAGGTTCCACTCTGGACAGCAAGGTGCTGACTCAGAGGGTTCAACGGTTCCTCCCCATCATCACGGATAACCCATGATGAGAAAATACTCTGATCTGACCCCAACCCCACCCCGATTCCCTGGGAGCTGCCCAGAGACTTGGAGACTACAGGATGGCAACCATCCAAGTGAGGTCATATCCACTGACCCCTTGCAAGCAGCCTTGGTCTGGGGAAGAGCTCCTGCCCCTTCCTGGACACTGGCAGAAAGCCCAGGAGCATAGGAGCACCTCACTCACACCACAGATCCAGACGTGAGTGGCACATTGCTGGCCATTTCCCCCTGCCTTACTCTCCCTGGGCTGGCCTCTGAGGGGCATGGGAGGGGCCTTATGCTGACTTTGCTCAGCTCAGCTCAGCTCTTACAGCCAAGGAGCTCCAAGAAACAGTCATCTGCCTCCAGTCCCCATACATCCTGATTGCAGGCAAACCATTGTAATCATAGCCCACATCTGCACCAAATCTCCCACTCACCTTAATCCAGTAAGGTAGCCAGGACAAGGATGCATAGTCCCGTTTTGCAGGTGGAGAGCTAAAGGCCCAGAGAAAGCCACTAGCTCTTCACAGGCCACACAGCTAGTCAGTGGCAGAGCTGGGACTAAGCTCTAGACTCTCAAGCCACTGTTTAGTACTCGCCAATCAGAGCCTGCATTTGTCCTATTTATGTGACACACATTTATTGTTCATTAACCCCTGCCACAGGCAGGACACCGTAGGTCTATGAAATGGGCAAGACACAGCTTCTGCTGCAGAAGGGTTTGTAGCTGAGCGGAGCAGAGGAGGAAGGGTGGGGTCTCATGAGGGAGGTTAATAGATGAGTTGCAGAGATCACGATACAAGGGGTGAGGTGTCAGAGTGGTGGGCATACAGTGAGACGCCTGTAATACCTGCCAAATGAAAGGTAAGCTGAAGGAGTGAGTTGTTATATTAACCAGATAGAGAGAGGAGAGCAGGATGGACAGGCAGGCTGTGTTGTGGCGGCAGGAATGAGCACACGCTGTGTGGCACGTGGATAGGAGACACCTCTGAAAGGAAGGAGAAATAAAGCTGAAAGTTCTGTAGGGTCACATTTTTTTTTTTTAACTCCTTTAAATGCCAGGCCAGGAAGCTTCAGAGATCCTTTGTAGATAAAGGTCGCCATTATAATACATGTTCTCAGACCATGAATTTGGCAGCAAAATAGTGAATAATCAGGAAAACAATGGCAGCTCTGGTAGATAGGTGTGAGGAGTAGGACCAGAGGCAGAGAGGCAGGGGAGGTTTCTAGAAAAGCCTGAGGAGGTTGGGACAGGGTCAGGCTGGCACAGAGGGATAGGGAAGGAGGGACGTGGGTGACAAGTGCATGGGCTTGGCTTCTGAATACTGTTCTGAAATCGGGGGTACCCTGCTGGTCAGCCTCAGCCCCACCCCATCCCAAGGGGCAGGCCTGACCCAAGCAAGAAGACTAAGAAGCCATCCAGCAGCAGGTCTCATCAGCTCTGGCTGCTACTCAGTTTCCCATCTGGATGAAACACAGCAACACAGTGAGTGCCTGGCTTGGTGCCTGACCCACAGTGGGCACTCAACCCCAGGAGCTAACCCTAGACCCTGAGCTGCGCCTTCCAGATCCCGCAAATGCCACTTCCTCTGGATGGAGGACTGTCCTGCCCCAGATGACAGAGCTAGAGTTAGGGCCAGGAACCCCAGGCCAAGCTGCTTGTGTCCCTGATGCTAGGAGCCTCCTGCTCCATATATGTGTCTGTCTGGCCATTGTCAGCCCTCCCTGCTGGACCACACTATCCCGAGGCTGTGGCAGTAGAAACAGGGAAGGTGACTGGATATCAGACAAACCTGGCTGTGAATTCAGCTCTGTCCCTGCCCAGATGCCTGTCCTTGGCAAGTTGCTTAACTTCCTGTCATTGGCAAGTTGCTTAACTTCTCTGGGCGTCATTTGTAGAAAAGGACCAGAGATACTCCTGGGACAGGATGTTAGATGGGTGTTTCCTGTCATCTCAGTGTTTTGGCTGACACCGAGAGGTGAAGATGAGCGAAGACATTAGGAGACTCCCCGTGCGGGCAGGGTCTGCCAACAGGGGCTCCAGATAGGTCCTGCACTGTTGCGTGGCATCCGCCTCCAGCTTTAGGTAGAGTTAGGGACAGAGGGGAGACCGGTGCAGGAGGATGAGCCCAGAGAGAGTCTGGAGGAATTCTGATGTATCGCCTCCTTTCCCCTCCTGCAGATTCAGAGAATCAAACATGGTGTTAGAGCTTGATCAAAAGGTCTCTCCCCGCCCCCTGCTTTTCTCAGCTCTGCTCTCCTTGGGGTGGACTCTACCCTCCGTCAGGCTCTTTCCACGTGGCTGCCCCTGGCTGTTCAAGGCTGACATCCTCATTTAGTATCCTCAGATGAAAAGGGGCACCCTTCTCCTCCAAGGCTCCAGTCAGGGTTTCCCCCGCCTAACTCACCTTTGCCGCTTTGGGGTCGGGTGCCCACCTCTGAACCAATCACCGCGGCCAGGATGGGGTGGAGTTTCCTGATTGGCCAGATCTGTGTCACATGTCCACTCCAGGCGCCCACGTGGATCCAGAGTAGCAGAGGGAACTAAGAAAGCTGCTGTGTGAGAGGAAGGAAAGGGGTGCTGGGCAGGGGAAACATCGCATAGTTCACAGCTTCAGCCACAGGAAAGCTCGATGTCTCCTTTCCTGATTGCCCCATCGGAAGTGGCTCCTTCCCCCCTACTCGATCTCAGTAGCCTCCCGGTTTCCTTCATTGTTCTTCTTGCATTTTGTAACTATGTATTTTCTGGCTGCTTGTCTCTTCTGCCCTCCAGTGTCAGCCCCACTGCAGCAGGAAGGACTCTTGTTCACAGTTGTATCCTGCAACTAACACAGTGCCTGACACATAAGAGAGGCTTACAGAACGGTTGTGGAGGCAAGGAAGAAATGCTACCCTCCCAGTGAGTGCCCTTTCTCTAGGCCGCAGCCGTACTTAGAAAGTCCGCTACCCAACACACCGCGGGCGGCCCCAGAGCGCACTGGCACCCCATGTCTCCTACTCACCTCTCCACCCTGACTTCCCCCAATCTCACTGGTCTTGCGCCAGCGTGGGTGTCCTTAACCTGCACTCATGCCCATAAGACAAGTGTCTAGAGGGCAATGACAAGGATCCTACCCACCCCCTCCCCCCGCCCCGCTGTTTACTGTGTGGTGGTGTCTGTTATAAACAGAAGTTGGGCTTGTGTCTTCCTGAGATAAGCCACCCCGGGGGCCTAGCAAGGAAGGCCACTGCTGTCCTGCTAGGGAGGAGAGGGGGCAGGACTGCAGGACTAGCCAGTGGTGGGAGGAGGGCTCAGCCTGTCTCGGTCACTTTTGGAAGGGTCTGGATAAATGGGAGGAGCTCCTGGAACAATGGTGAAAGGTGGTGCTGTTGGAGCAAGGTGGAAGAGAACCGAGCTATACCCCAAAGTACTGGTCCAGGTTTGGGTTCTGCCTGGGCCAATTTCCCTTCATTCTCCACAAGCCATTATCTGAGTGGTCTTTACCATCCCCAGGAGGCCAGGCTTTCCCTCGGGAGCTGCCCTTGGTTCTGGCTCAGACCCTCAGATGTGGAGGAACAGCACCCCCTAAAGGCCAGAAGGGTCAGACAGTGGAAATCAGCCAAGAGGAGACCTTGAGGTCCCCCTTTGGGCTTGAAGAACCTCATGCCAGAATCAGCCTGGGCATTTCTGAGTTGTATTTAGGGCAAGAAGCTTGAGCTTCCTAAGGTGGCTTCAGTCCAAAGGTTAGTGAAGATGCTCCCCACCGGCCTTCCCCAGGTGCAGGGACAGGTGCAAAGGCACCATCTGATCCCATCGGATCCTGGTATACCTGCTCAAGTCTTCTGCCTGCCATGCCTGAGTCTCCTTAATCCTGGGTGAGAGGTGGCTCTTTCACTACCCTGAGCTGTGCTCAGTATTTGGGACTTTGTAAGCAACATCCGAGCAAATACTTCAGAGATGTGGGGCCCCGCAACTGGATCCCAGGATGACTTTTCTCAGAGCAGAGACTGGCTGTTCTTCTACTCCGACTTTCGTACCCCAAATCAATAGTTGGGAGCGTTAAAGCCTAGCACTAGGGAAAGGCAGTGTGGCTCTTCAGACTCCAGAGCATCTCTTCCAGGCACAGGGAAAGCATTTTGGCATCTGCTGCACTAGGCAGGTTTCCAGGCTGAAGCCTCCATCTCAGTCCAATGACCCAGAAGTTCTTTCCACGGCCCGTGTTGGAGGAGGGAGCAGGTTGAGTCCAGCCCCAGGGTAGTGGATTAGTAAAACGTGGGCGATGCCCTGCAGGCACACTCAGCAGTATGAATGCGTCCTAAAATGGAATAATAAATAAATGGGAAATCAGATGAGATTCTATAACACGATACCATTTCTGTACATTAATAATACAGGCATGGGTGCATGCTGATTTTAGCATTGTACTATTGCCTTTGCTGTTCATAAAATGAATACCATCTTGTACTGGTGTAAAATATTTCAGGACTTCGCTTATTTTGGAGACACTGGGGGAATGTTTTCTCATCCAAAATTTGAACACTAACTTCATAGACCGGCATGATTATACAACATCTCACCTGTGTGAAATTTTTTTTTTAATTTGCCACTTTTGCATCTTTTGCATAGTTGAAAGCTATTTCAGTAACTATGGTAATTCAGTACCATTCAGTAATTTAGCACTATTTTAATATAAAATTTGAAAATTTTATAAATTTATAGGAATAAGGTACATCAGTGAAAATGTAAGTATACGAGTTAATCACAAGGTATTTTTGCTCCTCAAATTATTTTTCATCTTCACATTGCCTGGCCCTGGGTTTGGAACAACATACTTATTCTACATTTGGATAAAGTTCTTGTAATGTATTAATGCTTATAATTTTCCACTTATATTTAAGAAAAATACATAATTTTCCAGGTTAAAAATATATTAAAAATATATACTCACACAGAACACATACAAGATTTCGTGCAAATAAAAACATAGGTATTAAGCACATCAGAATGTTTATCTATAGTGGAGAAGGGGAAAGAAGGAAACTAGGACATAAAAGGGAATTCACCAATTCAAAATCGAGGGAATCTCACTGAAGGGTGATAATGGGCCAAGAACACTGAGTAACTCAACCTTCCTCCTGACACCTAAGGACAAAAAAACAAAGAAACTTGCAAAGCCCCTGTCTCTAGGCCAAAGCCAAAACCATCCTCTCCAGCTGTGGGGCCCAACGTCATCCAAGAGTTTGAATCAAAAGCCTGTGGCTTTTCACCCACCCAGACATTCTACATTACAGAAAATTTCTAGAAGCTTGTAGGGAGGATGGTCAAGGCTCAAGTTTCACCCCATGACCTTGAAGACAGAGAGACGCACCCAGAGAGACCAGAAAGATGGCCTGTGGTCACAGAATTCTGTTTCTGGTCTATCTGAGTTGAACAGAAACTTCCAAGAGAATGAGGCCACCATGGCTGCGAGGACAGGAACTGGATGGGCAGGTCGCTGGCAGAGCAATGGTCAACCTGAAGCCTGCTATGCCTTTGGTCCTCTACATCCAGCTCCGAAAAGAAATTCCAAAGAGATACAAGTCTCAGATTCACAGATTCTAAGCCTGGCTTAGAGAGCTCGGAAAAAGGCCAGGCATTTTAAGTCTGTGATACATTCTGTATCCCTACCTCCTGCAGCACAGGAGCCCTTGAAGAAGGCAAACTTGGGTGGATGTCTCTACCCTATCTGAAGTCCTCTGTTCATTCTCCAGCCCTCCATTCAGGGGCCAGGATGCCTGAGCCTCTACTCCCCCAGCCCTGCCTGTGAGAAAAGCTGATCAACTTGTTCTCACTAAGGTGTGAGGGTCTGAAAGGCTTCCCCTCCTCGGAAAAGTTGCAAGTTGCTCTAAGAGCCTGATGTATGTGTATTGCTGCTGATGCTAACGAATGAAGCGCTGATGGTGGGACTTCAAGCAGCTGAGAAGCAGTTTCCAAATTAAGCCAAGAGACTGCCACCTGGCCAACTATCCCATTAACTCTTGGAGGCATTATTCCCTGCTGTTTGGTCTTGGAAGCATGCCAGTTTCATCTTGGAAGCACAAGATGAATTCAATTTTAGTGAGTGCTATGACTTTTTAGAAGGTACATTGTGTCTAATTGAATTGATACTTATTTCCCCCATTATAAATAACATAATTATTTTCATAATATAATCAGAAAATGGATTCATCCTTCCAGGGTTTAAAATCTATTTAGAGGGGTGCCTGGGTGGCTCAGTGGGTTAAAGCCTCTGCCTTCAGCTCGGGTCATGATCCTAGGGTCCTGGGATCGAGCCCCGAATCGGGCTCTCTGCTCAGCAGGGAGCCTGCTTTCTCCTCTCTCTCTGCCTGCCTCTCTGCCTACTTGTGATCTCTGTCTGTCAAATAAATAAATAAAATCTTAAAAAAAATAAAATAAAATCTATTTAGAGTAATATTATAAATAATATAATTATTTGACTATTTGGAGTAACATTATAAATAATATAACTATTTGATATATACTTATACAATATATTATTATGTTATTTATATATTATATTATGTATTATAAAATAGATAATAATATAATTGTTTTCACACTATATTATTTATATAATTATTTTAAACCCTCAAAGAATAAATCAGTCTTCTGATTTAAGATGGCTTCCAGGATACCCTCTCCATCTGTGTGCCTTGATTTTGCTATGGCTTGTCATCTTGCTGTGGCAATAGAGTTGAAGACTAAGAAAATGATCCTTTTTCGAGCATTCTTTAGATGAAAGTCATGTATTTAATTGTGGATTTTGAAAGTTTCAAGGGCCTCACCATTTTGCTTCATCTGAGATAAAATTCCTGTCCTCCCACCAGCCATCACTGGTATTACCCTGGGGACCCATGGACTCTGGGCCCCATCACAGCCCTCCTCCAACCACATTCCTCTCCATAAGGAGAGTCATAAGGAGTCAACAGGATCAAAGAGATACACCCATGCAAAGCTGTGCCCCCTTTCTGGAACAAATTTCAGGTTCCTGAACCTCTGGAATAGACTTCCCAAACTGCTTCCAAGCCTGCAAGGGCCTCTTCTTCACAACTGTGTCCTCCTGAGGGTAAACTAAACTGTTGGCATGTGCGACATAGACCCAGAGGTTGGCCAAGGGGAGCTTTGGCAGGCAGTGTGGACAGAGGTTGGACATGTGAGCTCGGATTTCTACGTGCATGTGCACACATTTCGTTGCAATATAGGACAAAGCGAGGGCGGGGGGGCAGGGAAGAAGAGGGAGCCCCCCTCCTTTTTTTTTTTTAAAGATTTCATTTATTTATTTGCCAGAGAGAGAGAGAGAGAGCGAGCGAGCACAGGCAGGCAGAGTGGCAGCAGAGGCAGAGGGAGAAGCAAGCTTCCCGCCGAGCAAGGAGCCCTATGTGGGACTCGATCCCAGGATGATGGGATCATGACCTGAGCCGAAGGCAGCCGCTTAACCAACTGAGCCACCCAGGCGTCCCGAGGGAGCCCTTTTTAAGAGTCCATGTTTCAGTGCAGTCTAAGTATTTTATTTTAGTAAAGATTTTATTTATTTATTTCAGAGAGAGAGAGAGTAAGCATGAGTGGCATGAGGGGCAGAGGGAGAAACAGACTCCCTTCTGAGCAGGGAGCCCTATGCAGAACTAGATCCCAGGATCCTGGGACCATGACCTGAGCCAAAGGCAGACACTTAACCCACTGAGCCACCCAGGCTTCCCTATATTTCTATTTTTAAACATTTTATTGTGGAAAATCTCAAACATATCCAAAAGTAGAATAGAAGGTAGAACAGAAGAATGAACTCCCAGGTCCCAACTTCCACTATAAGGATTATGAATTTAGAGCCAAACTCATTTCATCTCTACCCCCATTCACATTCTCCTCTTCCTCCATTTTTTTTAAAGCAAATCCCAGACATTATAGCATTTCATATGTAGATTTTTTCATGTATTTCTAAAACATAAGGACTCTTGGAAAAAAACATAACTACATCACACTTAAAAACAATTAACAATAATTTTAGTGTCATCAAATATTCAGCCAGTGTTCAAAGTTTTAATTGTCTTTATTATTTTTGTAAGATTTTCCTCCTTTTCTTCACCTGGCTAGCCAAGGAGCAACCTGTGTAAACCAAACGCTGACAATGCATGGGTGCATGGACCGTGATTTTCCTACGCCCACCCCCTCACCTCCTGACTCCTACAAAGGGGACTGACTTCATAGCTTCCAGGCCCAGCAGAAGCCCAGCAGCTCTACATGCTCAGTAAATGTTCATTGGATGAACATTGCCTTTCCTTTTAAATCAACAAAATCAGCTCCAGGTCACAGCCATGCCTCTTGCCAACCAGAAAGGTAGCTGCACCATAATGAAATCTCCTTGGTGTTATTCTTTTTGTTATCCTTCTGAAGGGAAAGATTTTCCTACCTGTTAGATGTTTATAAGAGTGATTCAAGTTATCATCACTATGGGGAAAAAAAAAGATATCATAATTTAGAAACTCAAGGAGTCCGAGAATTTTATGACAGCTCTGGTTCTGTCGGAAAAAACAGACTCAGAGCCAGCAAGTGTTGGGCAGAGAAGGGAGGACCCCCGAGGCCAGCCCTCCATAGCAGGTCCTTGGGCCATCTCATGTTTGGCCCCTTCAGAGTTGAAGACGTACCCCCTGTTTACCCTTGGGACTCCCACCAAGGCAGGCCCAGACAGCCTGCTGGGCTTCCTTCAAGATGGGTTTCCCACAGCATGGCAACCATTCCATTCATGCCTACCTGTTGGCTCAGGCTTTGGGGTCTGCCTGCCTTGTCATGTCTGCACCGAAGGCGGCTTAAAACTGGCAGGTCACACTTGGGTGAGCTCCAAAGACAGCCTCAGCCCCCTCCCGGCCACTGGGATCCTCAGCCTCGGCTTGCATGCACACACACTGGGGTGCTTCTCTGGGGAGAGCAGGGGAGCCCTGTGGCTGCAGCCAGCACACTCCTGGATTTGTTACACCGCCCCCCCCCCCCCCCCCCCCGGCTCCCAAACAAAGTTATCTTGTTGATACCACATCCAAGGAAGCTCGTGGGCAGCTCAGGAGAAGCCTGGAAGGAGAAGTTCTGGTTTGAAAAGTTGTCAAAACACCACAGAATCAGAGCAACTCAAGTTGGAAGAGACCTAAGGGGTGCCCCAGGGATCACCAAAGAGGCGCCTCTTCAATCTGTTGTATAAATTTAGGTACCACCGTGTACTATCTAGCTTGAAGACAGAGTTCTGATGTTAAAAAAAAAAAAAAAAAAAAAAGTAGTAAGTCTGCAAAACACTCACCCTAAGGCTGCTTCATGCCTGAGACAAGAATTCCCTTTCCTATGGCATCTCTGTCACATGACCATTCAGACTTACATGCTCCCAGAGCCAGGAGGTTCCTTATTGCCCCTAAGATGCCATTCCACTGCTGGGCAGTTCTCATGATAAGGAGCCCCCAAAGCCTCCAGGCTTCTCTGCATTGGTCCTATTCCTGTCTTCATCTCTTTGACTGGACTGCAGCCAGCTAAAGGCAGAGCTCACCTCCTTCCCCTCTCCTCCCCGCCTCACCTCTACTTCTTATTAAACATCCTCAGGTCCTTGGACAGCTCCTTTGATATTTAACAGACCATTACCTGCCCTAAAGGGATTCTCTTGTCAGAAGTGAAAACGCTTTAAGGCTATCACTTCAATCTGTTGTGCTACTGATTCAAAACAGCAGTTGTTTCTCTCTTTAATGTTATTTTTTTTCCTTTTTTTTTCCTCCTAGTTGTGAGTTCTCTCCCTGTTTAAAGGTGTGAAGATGGAAGGCAGGTCCCAGCAGGTCTGAGGTTGCCTCCCCAGGCGTTTCCCAGCACTGTCCTTCGTCCCTTCCCCTCATGGAGTTTGTGGCTGTCGGGGGACCAGCAGCCTTATCGCCAGGTGGGGGGCGCAAAGAATTACACTGGAAAGGCTTTCTGAACTACAGGTAAAGAGTTCCAATGACCCACACCAACAGAAACAGTCTTTCAAGCTGGTGGTTTCCCACCTGACCGCCTGCACTAGAATCATCTGGAGGGCTTGTTTAAACACATTCCCGGGCCCAGCGCCAAGTTTCCCATTATCAGGAGGCAAGGGGTGCGGCCCCAGAACTTGCATTTCTAACTGGTCCCGGACGATGCTTGATGCCTCTGCTCGTGGTCGTGGAACTACACGTTGAGAGCCACGGGGTGAAATGACCATGAGAAGCATTCACAAAGAAACCAAGGCTCCAAAGAATGGACGTGTTCCTAAGTGCCCAGGAGGGAGGCTTGTGGCTGGTTCTACACATTCTGCAGGTAGCTTGAGCCTGAGTGCGCCCTCCACCCCCAAATGCCTGCAGCGTCAGCCCCCAAACGGACCCTCACGGGCCTTGAAGCAGTGCGTCTGACACACGAGCCTTGCTTTGCCGACCGTTTCATCTCCGAGACCAAAGGGAACTGCTCCTCTGGACCCAATTTTGGCCATTAAAAAGGAATTGGTAAGAAAACAGCCATTTCATCTTGGCGGTGGCGACAATCAGAGAACGGAACAGCCTGCTGAGCCCCGTTGTGCCCTCAACCAGCATTTGTACGTCAAAGGCTCCTGCAGACGTGTCCGCTTCCGAGAGACCTCAACAGGGCACATTTTAAAATCCTGAGAAATACGGTTCCCGAGAAATGTGGTTCCTAAGAGAAGAGAAATACTTGAACAATAGCGGCGACCTGATTTTGCAATCCCAGACGATGCTGCTCAGGAGGAGAAGCTGAGCAGGAAACCAGAGCAGGAGGCTGGGCTGTCAGCGGGCAAAGAGGTGTGAGAATTTGGGGAGGCGTGAGGGAGCTTGTCAGGTTTTTAAAATTTTTACCACCATCTGAGCATCAAAGACTGACAACAGACTGTGAAACTTCCTGGTCCAAGAGAAAGGGCAATTAAGTTTAAGGGACAGGAGCTGTCAATTGGTAGCCAAGGTCCTTGGAAAAGGGGGTTTCGTCTCTGCCATCTTAACTCCCGGCTGTGGGATTCATCTTCCCTTGCCTCCTTATCAAAGCTTTGCCCTTTTGTTGCTTAGAAAGTCACTTTATTGAGATCTTGAAATGCCAGAGTTTTCAAACCATTGTCAGCGGCTATCAGAACTTAGATGAGCTTTAATCAGAATGTGTGTATTTTCAGTTTTAACCTTCAAGAGGAACTGCTATGGTACCCACTGAGGTTTGACAAGAACTGTTTTATGACAGCAGGTTCCAGAGCTTTCCTTCACATTGTATTTTGGCCGTGCTTGCTTCATCTTTTTATTATTACCTAGCAAGGAAAGAATTTCCTTTTTTTTTTTTTTCTAGTCTAAACATTCCCCATGAGAAAAACAGTCTGCTTCTGAATAATAGGCCAAAGAGGCTCTTAGTAAAAAGTGAAGTCTATTTAGAAATTAATAGTAGGTAAGAGTGAAAATAATTCATGTTAATCTTATTTTTGCTACCTGATAGAGCATAAAAAGCACATTGCCTTCCTGAGCTTGCTTTGAAGGAGTTGATTCTCTCCAAAATGTCTCCACTGTCTGTTGTGAGGGCAGTTGTCTTACCCTAACGGCTCATTATTCCTTTCTTGATGAGTCAACATCTTCTTCACCCCCACCTCCCATCTCCCCACCCCACCTGTCTTTTCCTTCTCATTTTGTTAATAATCCATTTTCTACATACTTCCTCAAACACAGATCTCTCCTAGGGCCGTGGATCCTCCTCAGGAGGGCACCACAGAGCCCACCACCAACCTGGCTTTCCAGCTTCCCCTTGCTCAGTCTCCTAGTTCCCAGCTCCTGCCCCCATAGTCCTTACAAGTGGGTTGGGCAGCCTAGAGCTCATTCATTCACTGGACACCCACTGTGCCCTTACTTTCACCCTGGGCCACAGTTTTAATAACAATAGCAACAGCTAACACTTGCTGAGGACAGTGCCAGGCACTGTCCCCCTTCAAGAACTCATTTGATCCCTATAATATTAGGTAAATATATATAGTTACTCATCATTCCCAGTTAACAGTATGAAACAGATGCAGAGAGATGCAAAGTGGCTTGCCCAAGGTCAGGCTTCACAGTTGTGGAAGAGACTGATATCTAATGATTAAGTGCTTCATTAGAGGTGTGAAAGTGTAGTGGGAGACAGAGGAGGCTTCATTCATTCATTCATTCAGTCAGTCAGTCAGTCATGTTAGTGGTTTTGGTGCATCTATCACTTTCCAGGCATTTTTCTAGGTGCTTGGAAAACAGGAGAGAAGAAAACAAAGAACCTTGCTTTCATGGAACTTACATTCTTGTGGCAAGAAATGGACAAAAGAGAACAGACGTTATTAGTGAAGTATACAGTGTGTTTGAAGGTGGTGACTACTATGGAATTAAAAGAGGGGCTAGGATGGGATGCCTGGGTGGCTCAGTTGGTTAAGCAGCTGCCTTCGGCTCAGGTCATGATCCCAGTGTCCTGAGATCGAGTCCTACGTTGGGCTCCTTGCTCAGCAGGGAGCCTGCTTCTCCCTCTGCCTCTGCCTGCCATTCTGTCTGCCTGTGCTCGCTCTCTCTCCCTCTCTCTCTCTGACAAATAAATAAATAAAATCTTTTAAAAAAAATAATAAATAAAAAATAAAAGAAGGGCTAGGGAAAGGGGAGACAGTATTTGACAGGCTGCAGTCATATGCTGCAGGTGGTCAAGATAGCTGAATTAAGCAGGAGATCTTTTACCAAGACCTGAGGGAAGTTAAGGAGTTACTCTCTGGCTGTCTGGGGGAAGAGCATGCTTGGAAGAAGGAGCAGCTAGTGCAGAAATCCTGAGGCAGGAATATGCTGAGTGCCTGTTGTGTTTGAGGAACTAGAATGGAATCCTGTGTGGAGGGAGTGGAGTGGAGAAGGGGAAAGAGCAGGAGATGAGGTCCGAGAGACAAGAGGAGGGGGGCGAAGCCAGATTCTGTAGGACCCTGTAGCTCTCATAAGGACTTCGGTTTTCATGGAGTGAAAGGTAAAGTGGCAGGGAGCAAATTTATTCTCTGGTGCCCTCTAGAGAAGAGATTATGGAGAAGGAGATGGAGGGTGGGGAAAGGGAGTCAAGATGGAGGCAAGAAATAAAAAGCAACAACATGAACAGAAGAGATATGCCCAGCAGGAGCAGCCAGGGGTGAGAAGTGGCTAGGCTGGGAATGGAATGAGAGAAAGAGAGAGAGGAGTCAAGGACTCCAAGTCTTCCCAAGCCTCACTTAGAAGCCCAAGTGCTTTGTCTTTCACCCTCCCCACCCCCCTACTGCCTCCTTTACAGTTTCCTCAGATTCCACTGTTGGCTCTTAAAGGGCCAGGCATCAGTCTTAGCTGGGTTTTGCATCCGCAGGGCCCAGAGGGGCCGCCCGTTTGCCCCACTGCAGGGCTCTCCATTCACATTGTGATCTATGGGTGCTGTGGCTGCCCTGCCATGTTTCATTAGGGGGGCTCACTCAATGATTGTCAGAGAAAAAAAAAGGAGAGGGGAAAGAAGGAACGGAGTGTCTATGAATTAGCAGATTTGTTTGAAATCACACACCCCAAACTGGAAATAATTCATTGAAGTTCCCTTAATATTAGCATTGTATTAAAAAAAAAAAAAAACTATGTTAAAAAGATAACATCTACATTTTAAAATTCCTACGGATTTTTTTTTGTCTTTGAGACTTAAATTGTTAAATCCATCCTCTCCCCTTTTAAATTCCTCTCATAAAAAGGCAGTGTTTCTTCCTGTCTGTTTAAATCATATTCCACACTGAAATTGGTTATGTAACTTAGGAATGAAAACAATCTCATGCCTTACTTTTAGTTTGTCCCCTGGGAGGTTGGTGCAGGAAACTTATTGAGATGGAGTGGGGAATCAATAAAGTCATAACCATAAAGCAATTTAATGAACTTTTTCTTAATTAAGTGGGAAATATAAAATTCTCTTCAATAAATATATCAAGTATTAAAGTATCAAGTATTAAAACGCACTCCATTTCCAACTGGTTGCCAGGCAAAGCAGGCAAAGACAAAGAGAGCTGGAAGGAAATGTAAAGATCCACTTTGTGTGCTATCTCTTCCCTAGCCCTCTGATGAGGACCCAGACCCAGGTAAGGAGAGAGTGTGGCCAGGATTGCAACGCCAGGCACCAGGCTCCCTGGAGTGGCCGAGGTCCCGGTCTGCTCTGACACCAGCTAGTGCCTTTCCCAGACTCAGTGCTGCTGCTTCCTGCCAGAGCAGGCACAGAAAACAAAATTAGAGGCTTTCAAAACCAAGCTCTGAAAGCACTACCCAGAGCAACTAGACCAGTGGTTCCAAATGGGGTGATTTTACCCCCTGGGGGACATTTGGCAACATCTGGAGACATTATCTGTCACAACTTGGTGGGGAGGGAATGCTATTGGCATCTCACCAATAGAGGCCGAGGGTGCTGCTCAACACTCTACTACACACAGGACAGCCTCCCAGCCAAGAATCAGCCCCAGTCGCCAGTTGTGCTAAGGAAGAGAACCCCTGAACTAGATGGTGGCCTTCGAAACGAAGAGAAAGCCAGTGAGGTGGGGCTCCCACTGTGGGGGCCAGGAACATCCCGGACTACTGGGACAGCTGCCCTGCTGATGGTCCCCGAGCTTCTGTTTCTTTCTTTCTTTTTTTTTTTTTTCAGATTTTTTTTTTTTTAAGATTTTATTTATTTATTGGACAGACAGAGATCACAAGTAGGCAGAGAGGCAGGCAGAGAGAGAGGAGGAAGCGGGCTCCCTTCTGAGCAGAGAGCCCGATGCGGGGCTCGATCCCAGAACCCTGGGATCATGACCTGAGCTGAAGGCAGAGGCTTTAACCCTCTGAGCCACCCAGGCGCCCCTTTTTTTTTCAGATTTTATTTATTTGTTAGTCAGAGAGAGAGAGAGAGAGCACAAGCAGGCAGAGCAGCAGACAGAGGGAGAGGGAGAAGCAGACTTCCCGCCTAGCAGAGGGTCCCATGCAGGGCTTGATCTCAGAACCCCAGGATCATGACCTGAGCCAAAAGCAGATGGTTAACCAACTGAGCCACCCGGGGGCCCTAGAGCTTCTGTTTTATTGCATGTCCATGGTATGCCAAGCCAGGTAAACAAGCAAGGGAAAGGACCCAGCTTCCCTGATAGGCTTCTGCCATCAAAACTCATTTTGTCCTCCTCTGTGAGCCTGTTTGTCTGGGATATTATCCTGTCAGTGTCATTAGTGAGCTCCCTTCTCTCATGGGGTTTTGAATAAGGTCAACATACACTAAAGTATTTAGAGTCCCTTTCTCTTTTGCTGACCTTTGCAGTTATAATAAAAACTTAATGTGATACAAATAGAAATGAGAGAGGAAATATTTTTCTGCTCTCAAAGATCTCAAGAGGGTAGCAACAGAAGTAAAAAACGGGGTAATGCAGAGGGTATGGGAATTATAAGGAAAGTCAATGGAAAGGAAAGAGTTGAGGGCTTCAGAGGTCATCAGAAGTACTGAGTTTCTAGAAGAGGATGGGACTGGGGACTGGGGCTTAGAAAGGTGGAGACCAATTCTGGTGGCTCCACATTTTAGTTACACATGCCTGTTCCAGATCATTAATCCCTACAACCAAAATGATCTTCTCCAAGTCAATCTGACAAATCCATACAGTTAATGGTGTTTTCCAATAAACTCTGAAATGACCCACCTGGTTTCCTGCCTTTACCTCCTGGTTATATCCATCTGCAGAATGAACCTTGATCCATGGTCTAAGGTCAATTCTATCATCAGGAAGTACCCTGAGGAGCAATTCTTACATTTTGATATAATTTCACACCTTAGAAGAGTCTCAAGAGTGTAACTTTGACTCGGATTCATCAACTGTTTACATTGTGCCCCATTTGCATCATTATCTCTTTCTCTTCCTCTCCATCTAGAGGATCTAGATGGACCTCTAGAGGTAGAGGGATCTACCTCCCTCTCCATGCGTTAACACAGAATTTATTTTTCTTCTGAACTGTTTGAAAGTAAGTTGCAGACATCATGTTCCTTTCTCTTCTAAATGCTTTAGTGTGTATTTCCTTAAAACAAGGACATTCTCATTAAAACCGTGGTTCAATTTTCAAAAGTAAGACTCATCATACAGTAGTATTAACTAATTACGGTACATTTCCAAATGCCAGTATTGTTCCATTATTGTCCTTTATACCTATTTTTCCTTCTTCAGGATCCAGTCCAGGATACATGTTATATCTCGCTGTCATACTTTAATCTCTTTGAAACTAGAAGAGCTCCTTGACCCTTTTTATCTTTCTTGATATGTCACGTTTGAAGACCATAGAGCAAATATTTTGTAGAACATCCCTCTCTTTTTGTCTGTCCAATGCAGTTAGATTCAGACACTTTTTGCCAGGAATACCATAGAAATGATGGTGTGTCCTTCTCAATGACTATATCAAAAGACAAACAGTGCTAGTTTGTCCCAGTTTTTGTGATGTTAATTTTAATTACTTGGTTAAGGGGGTGTTCACCAGGTTTCTCAGCTATAAAGTTACCATTTTTCTCTTTGTAATGAAAAAGTAATTTGTGGTGACATATTTGAAACTGTAAATATAATGTTCTTTATCAAACTTTCACCCACTAGTTATAGCGTCCATTGATTTTTTCTTTAAAAGATCTATGTATTTTAGAGTGAGTGAGAGAGAGAGTATGCATGTGAGCAGGGGGAGGGGCAAAGGGAGAGGGAGAGATGGTCGGTTTTTATTTATTTATTTATTTATTTATTTATTTATTTATTTATTTATTTGACAGAGATCACAAATAGGCAGAGAGGCAGGCAGAGAGAGAGGGAAGCAGACTCCCCGAGGAGCAGAAAGCCCGATGCGGGGCTTGATCCCAGGACCCTGGGATCATGACCTGGGCCGAAGGCAGAGGCCTATAACCCACTGAGCCACCCAGGTGCCCGGGAGAGATGGTCTTAAGCAGACTCCTTGGGGAGCCGACTCTGTGCTCAATCTCAGGACCGTGAGATCATGACCTGACCTGAAACCAAGAGTCAACCACTTAATTGACTGAGCCACCCAGGTGCCCCCATTGATGATTTCCTAACTCCTTCATTTGTTCTACAATTATCAGTGGGCATTCTGCTATATGGAGGCAGGTTCCCTCTTCCTCTCACTTATTTTTTTTTAACACATTACTTTATATGCCCACAGATTCATAGATTCTTACTTTATTCAAAAGGTTATAATCTATGACCATGATTCATTTTGATGTGTGAACTATCTATATTTGGCCAGGGGGAAACCCGACAAGCTGACACCAGTGTCCTTTCGACATGTCCCCATTATTCTTCTTTTGGGAAATTTCGAGAATTCTAGTTTAGTCATTTAGTTGGCCCAACTGGCCTCTAGTTTGCTCTGACCTCATGGTTAAGTCTCAAGAACAAAATGCAAATGAGATCTAACTAGAAATGGGAATTTTCTCACAATCTGCACATGGCAACTTTATTTTAAAAGCATATAAGACTGCATTATATACTTTGATTATTTTTGCATTATTAGATGCTACTAGCTTGTAGCCCCATAACATCTCCAGCTCTTTTTCAATGTAAATTAACACCGAGGCTTCTGGTAATCATGGCTGACTGAAATCCTGCTCCAAACACATGGAAATCCTGGATAAAATATAATCTAAGACATTTAAGAATATAGACCAGAGTACAAAAGCAAGAAAGAGAAATTTCCAGGTGCTAGAAACAAAGAAGGAATAAAAACAAAGGAGGAATCTGGCCATGAAGGAAGGAAGACCTCTTTAAAATGGAACTAGAAAAACACCACTCACTGATCTACAATGGAGCGAGGAAGTATAGTACATAAGAAATTGGGATCCTGGGGCGCCTGGGTGGCTCAGTGGGTTAAAGCCTCTGCCTTCGGCTCAGGTCATGATCCCAGGGTCCTGGTATCCAGCCCCACATCAGGCTCTCTGCTCAGTGGGGAGCCTGCTTCCCCCTCTCTCTGTCTCTGCCTGCCTCACTGCCTGCTGGTGATCTCCGTCAAGTAAATAAATAAAATCTTTAAAAAAAAAAAAAAAGAAAGAAATTGGGATCCAAAACTATACCTGTGTGGATATATGGGAGGAATTGTGAAGTATAGAAACTTTAGGCTGAGACATTTAACACAGAAACCAGCCTAGAACAGATAAAACCACAGGGTTTAACAAAGGACACTTCCACAATGTTGGACATATGAGATTCCCATGAAAACAACTCTCACTAAATGTGAATTCAATCCAGATTTCCAAACTGTTATGAGGGAGAGTCAGTGGACTAACAAATAGGAATATAACTAGAAAAAACAGAATCATTTCAAAGATACTTGAACATAAATATACTTTAATATCCAAAGAGATAAAGAACATAGAGACCCCAAGGCAAGAACAGGGTAAGAGACATAAAGAAAAAACCATACACACAGCCATTGAAACCGACTGATATTATGTCTGCTCTCCCACCGTGTACCATTAGTGAATTCATTCAGTAGGTATCTACTGTGTGCTGATCACATACTGGACCACACGATGGTAAAGATATAGCTACAGCCCTCAAGAAGCCTACATTCCATTTTTTAAAAATGTAAGATAACACATTGATTTCTAAATAAACTGTTATGCTTTTTCTTTTTGTCATACATAAATTTTATAAATACTTAGCAGGTCTTTAAATCTAGCAGGATAGTAGCATTAATACAAACCATCCTCATCTCTTTCCTTCTGTAAGCATGTATTAATCGTTGTTTGCTTTGGTGGGTTGTTTGGGGGTTAGGGGGATTTTGCTGAGGTGTTGCGGTCTATAATGTGGAAGACTGAAGACTACATTGTTGTGTAACAATAGCTTCATCACAGCTCCGTCTCAGCTTAGCCCAGCTTCCCTTTCCCAACCCCCATGAAGGTAGTCCACAATTAAATGTAACCAAGTTTTGCATTAGCATACTCTTAGAAAATCAATCACTTGTATGATGTCACTGTCCCAGGTGGAACAAAACATCAATTCTGACAGTCCCTCAGAGGGCACAAAAGACCTTTGTTCATGATTTCAGTGTGTCCTTGTAATGGGATGGCCTTTACCTGCATTACCAAATACTACTAATGGTACAACAGAGCAGAACAGTGATGTCCTCTGTTCACTGGAACCTGGTCTCAGAAGAGAGGAAAAATACCTTTGTAGAACAGAGAACTAGGTAGGGCTTTATTTTTTAAGATATGTAAAACCAAGATTAAAGGCTATGTCATTTCTAAAAATCCCTTCAACCATTTTTAAATAGTTTTATAAACTCAAATGGTTTCTTTTCTATACCTCATGAACTGTCTTTGGTTAATTTGAAATGAAGATATGGTGAACTTTAGGTAATTGTTTTTCTTTGTGCTTGGATTGAGTCTTTTTTTCCAAATAAAATTGAGATATTTTATATTTTGGTAGCTTCTCTGGAGGCCTAGGTAGCTGAGATACTCTCAACCAATACCAGTCATAAAAAAATTTATAGCAGCCAGGAAATCTAGCCAAATATTTATTCCACAAAACTCAATGTTGAAATGAAGCAAATTAGTTGTTATACTTCTATCAAGAATTGGATTCCAGGAGCTCCTGGGTGGCTCAGCTGAACATCCAACTCTTGATTTCAGCTCAGATCATGATTTCAGGATTGAAATCTGCTCCGGGCGTAGAGCCTACTTGGGATTCTCTCTCTCCCTCACCTCCACTCTCTTTCTCTCTCAAAACAAAAATTCGACTCTAGTTGGCTTTCCTAAATCATTTTCTGAAGAAAGAAGATTTCATACCTTAAGTAGAAATTTCTCACTTAGGAATATTGTTACACAAAAACCTTAAGGAAACAACAGCACAAATTTATTCTTACATTTAAACCAGTAAAGGAAGCTGAAAAGGCTACATACTGTATGATTCCAACTACGTGACATTCTGGAAAAGGCAAAACTAGAGACAGTAAATTTGGTGGTTGCTAGGGTTTGGGATGGGGAAGGTTAATAGGCAGAGCACAGATGATTTTTAGGGCAACAAAACTACTCTGTATGATACTATAACTGTGGATACATGTCATTATATATTTGTCCAAACCCACAGAATGTGCAACACCAAGAGTAAACCCTAATGTAAACTATGGTCTTTGGTCTTGGGGTAATAATATTGTGTCAATGTATGTTCATTGATTGTAACAAATACCACCTCTAGTGCAGGATTCTGGGAAGCGGGAAGGTTGCAAATGTGGGGAGCAGAAAGTATATGGAAATTCACTATACCTTTTGCTCAATTTTGCTATGGACCTGTACATGCTCTGAAAAATAAAGCTTAGCTAAAAAAACAAAAACAAAAACAAAACAAAACAAAAAAAACCTGCAATGGAAAGAAGTAAGGCAAATATGGTATCATGGCTTTTGCCCTGAGTATCCTGGTTTCCTTTAAATTTGTGTCACAAACTAGACACTCATTTTCTATCCTGCAAATTTCTCCAATCAGAACCACATATGCATTGATTTGTACAAATCCTGTCCACTTTTCCATTGTGAAATAGTACCTGCAGTCAAACAATGGAAGTGATTACACTCTTTAGCCAGGATCAGCCAACAATTCAGAAAGCCACATTCTCTTTTTACTCTTATGCTGTAAGGATAAATTCAAATTCTCCTAATTCTATCAAAATAAAAAGCTTTATTTTTAGAGTTTATTAAAATCCAAAAAACCCCTTAAAAATAAATTTTTCTAGTTTGACTTAGCAGAAGATACAGAAACTCTTTTTAAGCAATTCTTTTTTTCTGTATGCTTATAAGAACCAATTGTTTAATACTAAATCTTCACTCAGGATAAGCTAGACTCTGATGTGGTTAAACATATACACCCTCCCTTCCCCCAAATCTCAGGGCTTAACACATACACAAAATCTCAGTGGCTTAACATAAAGTTTATTTCCTGATCATGTGAAGTCCACTGAGGGTCCAGCTGGTCTCCATATGGTCACTCAGAAATCAAGGCCTCTTGGATCTTTTTTTTTTTTTTTTAAGATTTTATTTGTTTATTTGACAGAGAGAGATCACAAGTAGACAGAGAGGCAGGCAGAGAGAGAGAGAGAGAGAGAGAGAGAGAGAGAGAGGGAAGCAGGCTCCCTGCTGAGCAGAGAGCCCGATGCGGGACTCAATCCCAGGACCCTGAGATCATGACCTGAGCTGAAAGCAGCGGCTTAACCCACTGAGCCACCCAGGCGCCCCAAGGCCTCTTGGATCTTGTGGACCCATGTCAACTGAGACCTTCTCTACAATGCCATTTAAAGGAAGTGGTTTGTCCCTGGCCCAGTCTTGGAGTGACACATACTACTGTCACTCACTTTTAACTGACTAGAAGTAGCTGTCTACCTGTAAGGGGGCTAGGAAGTATAATTTTCTCTTGATGGGAATGAAAGAACAGATATTAGTGAACACTAACAATGTCACCAAAATTCTTTTATCTGGTAATATCAAGGCTGAATATAGAATGCTAATTCTTTTTTTTTTTTTTTTTAAGAGTTTATTTGTTTGACAAGCAGAGATCACAAGTAGGCAGAGAGGCAGAAGCAGGCTCCCCGCTGAGCAGAGAGCCTGATGCGGGGCTCGATTCCAGGACCCTGGGATCATGACCTGAGCCAAAGGCAGAGGTTAACCCACTAAGCCACCCAGGGGCCCCTAGAATGCTAATTCTTAACTCATTAAGATGAAATTAAAATCTGTATCTAGTGATCTAAAATTAGATTTTGAAGAATCTAGTAATGAAAACAAATAATTATCATGCTAATCAAATTAGTTATTCCAAATATCCCAATTTCAGTAAGGCTGACAAGTAACAAGTGAGTGATAATTGTCTACGTTTAATTTTTAAACTGTTGCGACCAGATAGGTGTTGTAGGTTAAAATGAAAACCTTGCCTTGTCCTTTAGATACCAAGGGGAGCGAGCTATCAGTATGGTATGAAAGTTTACAACTTGCATTCATACTTCACATCAGCAAAGATGGGGATGGGAGAGAGGTAGGCAGATGCTGTCAGTTCTATCAGAAAAGAGCTTCAGGTTTTCCCAAATATTCATTAAGGACTCATTAAGCCTCCAGAATGCTATGTGTGCCATAGAGGTCACAACTTTAGCCTGGGGAAAGATTAACAGAATACATAACTGACATCTTCCCCCCACAAATAAAAGTAATTTTTTAAAAAATCAAGAAAAACCAGAGCACCTGGGTATTTCGGTCATTAAGCGTCTGCCTCTGGCTCGGGTCATGATCACAGGGTCCTGGGATCAAGCCCCGCTTCAGGCTCCCTACTCAGCAGGAAACCTGCTTCTCCCTCTCCCACTCCCCCTGCTTGTATTCCCTCAATACAAGCTGTCTTGGCTGTCTCTCTCTCCCTCTCTCTGTCAAATAATAAAGTATCTTTAAAATATTTTAAAAATTTAAAAAAAAAGAAAGAAAAACTATCTGCGGGTAAGGGCTAGAAACACAAATTCCTCACCTTCTCACTTTTCTTATTCCTTTCAAAGATAAATAAATTGATCTTCACAATAAGGTTAAAACTGACCATTTAGGTATAGACAAATACTTACCAAGTATGATTTTACTTTTAGTATAACAGATACTGAGCTCTACTGGTGATAACTAACCAGCTCTACTGATTTCAACCTCTGTAATTTTTTTTTTTTTAAGATTTTATTTATTTATTTGAGAGAGGAGAGAGAGGAGGAGCAGGGGTGGGGAGGGAGAGAAGGAGATGGAGAAGCAGACTCCTGTGGAGTGGTGAGCCTGACCTGGGGCTTGAACCCAGGACCCTGCGATCATGACCTGAGCCAAAGGCAGACGCTCAACTGACTAAGCCACCCAGTTGTGCTGACCTGTGTAATTTTTATGATTATTTCTAGCATCAAACAGCAAGACCACATTTGTCACACAGCAACTGAAATATGTCAGGTATACATGCAATTGTAACATGATTCTCTTATCGAAAAGGAAAAAACAAAATAACAATATACATCAAGAATAATTCAAGGTTGGAGAGCACTCACTACACAAATATAGGAATGGATAACGTAAGACAATGTATAATTCAACAAAACCTATTCTAAATTCTAGGCCTATCTGGGAGATGAAAGAAAAACAAACAAACATATAGAAAGATAGGACATTTCATTTTTAATCAGTCAAAAATGAAGAGTTCTGGACAATGTCAAATTCCACACACCATAATGCTATCGTTACACATTAAATATAATTACTATCTATACATATGCAAAAATATAAAGTTCTATTTCATACAATAAAACCCTTTATAGAAACCATTTTAAAAGTAAGCAGAACTTCTCAACATTAAAATGTGAGGTATAAGTCCTTCTAAGGTTCCTTTAAAGGTTTTAAAACAAAATGCTAAATCTAAAAACAATGTCCTTTTTGTCAGTTCCCAAGTTAAATCTACTTAAAAGAAAAGAAAAACTGATAGCTCAGTCACATACTATTTAAATAATATTGTTCAGGCATCTCTAAAATCCTCCATTTTTTCAAGTATGGATATAGAACTCAAATATCCCACAATACAGTACTAAACAGATGGAATATTTAGGAAAGACTTTGTTGTCATATGGCACAATATTGTTTTATTTTTTCAATACATTTTGAAATAAATACCAGGTTTTGTTTCATTTTTCTTCTAAAAGGCCAAAATTACAATCTACATTTAAGATAATTTTGACTGTGGTAAGACTTGAGTGTAAAATAGAATATCAATATTTTATCACAAAAGTAAAGCTGGTAACAAATTATAAAAGAAGACAGTATTCTATTCAGATCTACCCAGGGATTAAAGCTCATCATGATAGAAATATTCATCATGAAGCTGTCTGCCATAATCTGTAGCTTCACTGGTAAGAAATAAGTCCTGGTTCTCCAGAATCTCCGCTTCCGAGAGCTTTCTGTCACTATTCAAATCCATTTCATCAATTAGGTGAAGAGCCTTTAAAACAAAACAAATCAAGTATAATAAGTATTTTCAGCAAGATGTTCACGTTTCAATGTGATCTGATTTGTCAACAGTCATTTAGGTATGCCAAGTACTCATTACTGTCTGAGTATCTCAAAATATTACATTTTATAACCAGGGCTGTCTATAGCTTTTCTCATTATCCTTTCTTAATTTCTGCTAGGCTCTGCCTCCTCCCCACTCAAATCCTATTTAGGATATCTCAAGGTGAAGCCAAATTAACAAATAAACAACTCTGTTCCTTCCTTCTTCGGCTTCAGTCTTTGCACTTTCTTTCCTACCAGCAGCACCTAACTTGGGGGAGAAGGTAGGGGATATACAGTCCTTTTGTAACACTCACCTCCTCTTGAGCAATGCCCTGGTTATTGGGTACTACCCAAGACAACAGCTCTTGGGGATCAAGCCTGCCGTCAGTATCTTTGTCATAATCATTCAGGAATCTATCTTTCTCAACCAGTATCCACTCTGGATCTTCATTTGCTGCTTAATGGCAAAAATAAAACACACTATACATACACAAGAATGTAACATGTAGCCAATGAGAAGTACATCCCTAGAATAAAGGAAATGAACTCAAACCTCACTATAAAGGAAGCCTGACAAAACAGATTTACTTATCTAAAAAGCCTGACATAAGTACATACTATATAATTTTCAAAAGTGACACTTAAGTCTAAACAGCTCAGAGTTTCTAAATCCATGTGTATTATCACAAACCAGTAAGTCTGTTAACTGCTGCTACTTGTTCTGGTATCTAGTTTTTTTTCCCCACAGTTGAGCTGGGTAATGTTTTTATGTACATTGTGTGATTATAGAAAGTTTCCTATGTGGGCTTATAAAGTAATATCATGTTTAATTTAATTTTATTTTTTTATTTTTTTTTTTTAAGATTTTATTTATTTGAGAGAGAGACAGTGAGAGAGAGCGTGAGTGAGGAGAAGGTCAGAGGGAGAAGCAGACTCCCCATGGAGCTGAGAGCCTGATGTGGGACTCAATCCCGGGACTCCGGGATCATGACCTGAGCCGAAGGCAGTCGTCCAACCAACTGAGCCACCCAGGCGTCCCTCATGTTTAATTTTAAAGTGAAAATCACAGTAAGTGTTTTTTTTTTTTTTTTTAAGATTTTATTTATTTATTTGAGAGAGAGACAGTGAAAGAGAGCATGAGCGAGGAGAAGGTCAGAGGGAGAAGCAGACTCCCCATGGAGCTGGGAGCCTGATGTGGGACTCGATCCCGGGACTCCGGGATCATGACCTGAGCCGAAGATAGTCGTCCAACCAACTGAGCCACCCAGGCGTCCCAGTAAGTGATGTTTTTAAGCAACAATTCTGAAAAGACAGCGGTGAACAGAAAAAGCTGCATATGCAAAATCCTCAAATTTTAAACACTCAGTGAGACACCTTCTACACCAGTATTTGTAATATTTTGTTTCTTTCAAGATCTACACGCAAAGGTACAGGATTTTGTTTAAAAATATCAACCTTTACTTCCTCACCCATTTGAATTGAGAATTACATTATACTTGTTCAAAAAGGAAGAAAAATCTTTGAATCCTGACATGGAACTAAGAGTGAGTGAAACAGCATTCTCACGTAAGCTGGGAGTCCTTCTGTTTCAGTTGTATTACATTTAACTTGGCAGAACAAGCAGAAATCATGCATACCCCTTCTTGTTCCATTTTCCTGTCAAACATAGCTCTCAGTGAGCAACACTGTCTCTCAAATCATTTCTTCTTTAATTCCAGGCTTTTCCCCGCTCCTTCCACACACCCAGAGTACTTACTTGGATCCCGCCTGTAGTCACCAAGAAATTCTTCCAAACTAACAAACCCATCACCATTTTTGTCATGTTCTTCCAAAGCCTCTTGAATGACAAATTCCTATTGCATGTTCATAAAAAAACCAAAATAAAACAATTAAGTCACAAATTTTTCCCACCACCATCTATTCCAGTATAGAATTTCCTTAGGAATACTCATTTTTATTGTCCATTCTTGCAAGACAACCTTTCTAAACAGTGGAATTTAGAGGCAGGAATAAAATTGGAAGTACTGAGTAGCTTTGAATTCAACATCTTTAAGCTTCTGCTATCACGAACTCCACTTTGCCCTCCTAAACAACCTGGGCACTAATCTCAAACTCTAAATTTCTGCATGTTCCCCTCCCTTTGGCAGAAGGACACCTCTTACTACCCTGGTCTTCCTTAACTTCACTTTCCCTCCACTCCATTAACAGCCCTAAAAGAACCCTTATTCAGATCCCTTTGCACAGAACTATTGTTCTGCCTCCAGATCTAAATCAAAGGTGCCAGTCCCCCATAAACCTATACCTCCTTGCTTCCTCTTCAACCAAATCTACCCCATCCACCCCAAACTGCCCCAAATCTGTTCCTCATTCTATCATGGCTTATCAACCAGTCCTCTCTAACCCAAAGATTTACGATTTCTAGTTACACTGGACCCAAGATGACCTGTTTAATGGCCAGCTATTTCAGTTCTTTCCTTATTACCTCCCTATATCTTCTACCTTTTCTTACTTTGCCAGTCTCTACCCTCCACAGCAGACCCCCATATTACGTTCTCCTTTATTCCAGAATCATAAAGTCTAAAAGAAAGAGAGAAATACACACCTAACCCTTAAAATTAATTTTTTCCCATTTCAGCGGGCTCTCACTGCAGTTTGGAAGTCTGTCTCTGCCTCAGTTTCCCTAACACATACTCTAAAGCTGTTTTTTGGAAATTCCACTTTGAGTCTTACCAAAACACTCTCCAAATACCTCTCTTGGCAAAGATGTACCCATTTTTCCAAACAAGGTATAAGGCTTCTGAAATGCCTGTTTACCAGCATTGCATTCTCTCCTTTAATTACCTATATTTTTATGCCTATTCCCCTCCTCCTTCTCTACAACCTCAGGAGTTAAAGTTATCTTTCCCCCTTCTCTAGGGTGAAGCCCTCAAGGGTCTTACTTGATTTCCCACCCTTTCTTACTTCTTGAGTGCTTTCTTTTCACTACTAACTGTGGCCTCTCCTAAGGCTCTACTCGCTTCTGTTAGCTCCTTCTTCTATGCCTTTAAACACATTCAAGTCCCCTGCACTCTTTAATTACCATCCTGGTTTCTCTTCTTCCATGCCAGGTCTCTTATAGGTTACACTTACTATTCTCATTTCCTCACTACCTGTTGTCACCCAAATACCTTTCAAACCTGGATTCTAGCATCACAACTATAATGAAAATACACTCTCAAAAGTCTCCAATTCTAGCCAAACCCAAGGGCTTCCTTTTTATCTGTATGAAATAACACTTAAATACAAATTGTTAGTTTTTAAGAAATCAAATGTTACAAATTTTATATATAGAAATCAGGGAATCTTAACCAAAGATATCCAAAGATTACTTTTAGAGAATCTGAGACTCTTCTGAAATTATAATCCCATATTTTGTGTATATGAGCATATGTGATTTTTCTGGGACAGAGTCCATAGATTGCTTATTTTTGTTTATTATTTTTGTGAGAGAGAGAAAGAGAGAGAGAACAAGTGTGCGCACACACGTGAATGAACTTCGAGGAGGGAGGGGTGTGGGGGGAGGTAGAGACGGAGAATCTTAAGCAAGCTGGATGCTGTCCTCTATCTCACAACCCTAAGATAATGACCTGAGCCGAAATCAGGAGTCAGATGCTTAACCTACTGAGCCACTCAGGCACCCCGATTGCTCCTTATTTTTAAAGGAGTCTGTGATCCAAGATAAGTTAAGAATCACTGATTACAATGACTATTTCTCCATTCAAGTAATTCTCTTGGGAAACAACAGACTTATTTCAATAATGTTGCCATGGTTAAAATAAATTACATGACATAATTACATAAATTAAATAAATTTATATATTTATATATTTGTATATACTTGTATTTATATGTAATTTATAATATAAAATAAATTACATAAATTAAAATAAACTACATGAATGAAAGTATCTCTAAATTCTAACTTTTAATCCAAATCAAAATCACCTCATTGATCTTGCACCCTGCCTTTCCCTTCATCAAATATATCCTTAAATGGAAAAAGTGATACAGCAGAACAAATTAAGGTAAATAAGAATTAATGAAGGTGCTCTGAACTAGACACTTCATGGTCACCCTCTTATGTGCTGCAATCAACTCCAACTTAGCACAATCAAAGAACACCCTTTCCTACCCTGACACACCCCATTCTGTCAAAGGTACTACCATTTTCATCACTTTACACAATCTCAAAACCTCAGCATCTTTGACTCTTCCTCTTTTCATACTTATTCAGTCAGCATTCCTGCTTGCGCTTTCTTCAAAAGGTTGTTCATGTCCATTTCATTCCATTGCCACATCATACTCTGGGGCCGCAGCACATTTTGCCCAAATTATTTTAATGCTTTCATCGGTCATTCCCCTCCCCAGTCTTCAATCATTCCTTAATTCCCCTGAGAATCGATATCCAGCATGCTCTGCCTGCCACGCTAGGTAGAGTTCAATTAGCTTGTCTCAACATAACTTTGGCAGTTAAACAAATTGTGCCCAGCATTGTTCTAAATTTAGGTTGTATGTTTTGTTCCAAGGGAGAAATCAGAAGCCTCAATGGCACAAGTGGTGGCAACAGTCTTGTCTTGCCACTAAGTTATGGAGAAAAATGTTCTCTACAGCCTTGTTATTCAAGGTGGCAGCTTCTAACCATGACCCATTTAACATAAAGCTACATCTTCCCTCCCTGAAATATCCAAAGAACCAAGCCACACAGCTAGAGGCTGAGGCTAGACAATAAGCCTTAATATAAATGTTTAGTCTATTTCCTACAAAGCTATTTGTTATACTAGTCTTTACTCTCCAACATGACAGTTTCTCCTCTCAAGAAGCTTGCCAAGTTATAGTAGGGACTCAATCAATGTTTGTGGAGTTAAAACTAGAGTTCAACAAAAATTCTGAAGAACTGGTACTTCTTTCAAGTACTAAAGGGATGAGGGGACTCACTAGGCCTCTTGCTGTAAACACATTAGTCAGTAGGAGCTACCCCACCCCCCCAAAACCCCATGAAAGGGGATCCAAAGGTGATAAGCCTTCCCAGAACCAAAGTTTTTAGAGGTGATATAAACTAAATAGGAAGTACTGATGTTACTGATATTGGAAAACAGAGAAAATTCTAAAAGCTACAAAAAGGCAGGCAATAAAGGTAATGTGGCTATGTGGGAGGAAACAGCCAGGAAGATTTACCTTCCCTCCTCATCAGCACCCCTCTTCCCACCACCAGTAACCCTTTCCTACCCCTATCTGAAGTGAGGAGAACTTTGGATCTTGCTGTCTCTTAAAATTCCGGTTGCCCCCTACAATTTATCTTAATGACTTAGAAAAAAAGCAGGTTTTAAAGTTTTGGTCACCCAAGAATTCTCTCTCTTTTTTAAAAAATTTATTTATTTATTTGACAGAGATCACAAGTAGTCAGAAAGACGGGACGGGGCGGCGGGGGGAGCAGGCTCCCCATTGAGCAGAGAGCCCGATGCGGGGCTCAATCCCAGGACTCTGAGATCATGACCTGAGCTGAAGGCAGAGGCTTAAGCCACTGAGCCATCCAGGCACCCCATGAATTCTCTCAAAATGTTTCTTCCTTACCGTCATATAATCAACTTCTTCAGGATGCTCAAAAGCAATAAATTCTTCAAGATTCAAACCAGGACTTGAATCTTGGTTCGCTTTCTCAAATCGCTTCTTGTCCTTTAAATGAAGCTTGAAAATTAATATTGAACATGATTAAGGTCTCATCCACATGGAAACATCATTATACATACTTTGAAAATTACATACTATGTGAAATCTAAAGTACATTCTCATACATTATCTTATCTTCACATTATCCCCTTGAAGGTACGTTAGAAAAATAACACATATTTATGAGAAGCAATATACATAGACTGCAGAGTCAGAGACACAGATCTGAATTCCAGCAATGCCACTTACCAGCTGTGGTAAGGGCATTTTGCCTAACTTAAGGCAAACTGCTTAACCTCTCTGGTTTCCTCAACTATAAAATCAGGGTTAAAATCTCTATAAAGCAACTGGGATGAGAGCCCTTATCAAATTAGTAAACCTGATTATTTAAAAAATGTAATATGTCACAAATTACATGTTACATGATTAAAAATGGAAATTAAATGATTTATTGAGAGTTATGTCAGAAATACAGCAAAACAAGTTGGACTCGGATTCTCCCTGTTCTTCTATAGTATTTTACACTCTCTTCTTTAACAATCTCAGCTGTTTTGAATGCCCAAAAAACAATAAATTCAGACTATGTGTTAATTCTTGATATGCCATTTTCAAATTGTTTCTGGTCCTTGGAATGACTTTGTAAAAATGTTAGTAGGTTTCAGAAAACAGACCTCCTATGAGAACACTTTTGATATATGTATGTTATATTTGGAAGTCTATTCTTGGTAGTCACTTTATAATGCTAATAATTATGTATGTTCAGGCATAAACATCAAAAACTGAAGTGGACCTATTTTGAGGTTAAATAAACACACTTTTCTATTTTCTCACACCCATCTTCCTTTTTCTCTTTTTGTTAAGTATGCTTAAGTAGTAAATCAAGTAGCAGCTATTAGGGACAAGGCTGCTTTTAATGCATTTCTCAAAGGTAATTCTGTAATCAAGAGCCTTGGAAGCCAATAGTGCTATATTGCTAATCCTGAATAAATTCCATTTTGAGCATTTCTGGGGAAAAAACTCTCCTTTCTATAAACAATATGTACTAAATAGCACATTTAAAAAAACACAGTTTCAAATATTTTAGGAGCTTTTAATTTATGTGTCTTACTGTTGAAAAAAGAAATACTCTTTTCAGTTTTCTAGAATAGAGGTTGGGTGGCGGTCATTTACTGAACACTACTTTTACAATGACCGATTTATGGCGGAGAGGGTCACGTCTTCCCCCACAGAATTCATCTTTTAAACCATCCAGTTTCCATTAGCCAGTTATACTTACCAAATCATGACAGAAAAACAACAAACTTGTTTCCAATAGCTGCTTTTAACTTAACGTTTCTTAATTTCAAATAACTAGACCAAATAATTTATACTTGATGTTCAGGGGTTTAACAAGGGGAGAAGCATACAAACAAGAATTTGAGATACTTTGTTGAGTCAATCAAATTCTTTTTGAATAAACCACTATTCAAAATACTAAGTGCTTAGATTTCCTTATGAAAGAACCCTTCAGTTTGGAGCAAAAAGGTCCATGTTTCAGCAGCAGGAGCTGAATTTGGCCAAATTTGCCTATGGAAAGAAAGGATCTCTTTCAGCAAGCTCAGATTGTTGTTTAAAAAAATTAAGGAATGTAGTTTTCTGGTTCACATTTCTCAAATTTTTAAAATAAAATTAAATAATGAGACTTTAAGAAGCAGTTTTATTCACGGTCATTTGAAGAAAACAATTAAAGAGCAATTCAAATTAAAGAAGCCAATACACAGAAAGACTGTTTTTCCGAAATGGCAAAGATAACAACAAAAAAAGCTGTCAGTTCCACAAAACCTTAGCACACTTTTTTTTCCTTCTGTGTAAAAATACTGTGTTCTAGTGGAGAGTAGAAAGTGCTACATACAGTAGTAAAAAGGAGGAAAGGACCTAATCATTTATTTTTATATATCAATAGAAACTTGAGAAGCACAAAACTGCCATCTTTTGGTAGACTAATGGTTTTACATGAGGAAACAGATGATGCCACAACAAATTCTAGGTCTTAAAAATTCTGATTAGCCACATGCTAGGTTGTACCTTAGTTAAATAAATATTGCTTGTACATGCACATTCAGCATCTGGCTTTGGGAGTTAGAACAACTGAACTTTTGCCAGGTAGGTCCCCAAACTTTAATTATCCTGCTTAAAAGTGCTGACTATAATTGTTCATCATTACATAAAGAAATGCTTTTTCAGGAACTTCATTGCACAAGAGGATCTCTACTACAGGTTCTCTACATGGAAACTTTATTCTCTATTCTCTACATGGAAGCTTATTAAAAATAAAAAAATTCAAGCATCAAATTGCTGTTTGTTTAATATTTATTATTTGTTGATTTAATATTTATTTATTTGAGAGTATGAGGAGGGAGAAGCAGAAGGAGAGGGAGAGAGAGAATCTTAAGCATGTAGATTAAGCTGTTGGAGAATTACCAATAGGACTACCATGGAGAAGTGTTCATTTTAGGGATCCATCAACTCCCTAGCACTATTAAGATCTAACTAATTCATTCTTAAAACGTACAGTCTTATAGTCAACATGTACTGAGTACCTGGATGGTGAACACAGTATTAGAACCAGACATTTTTTTTTAAAACAAAAACTGTTCATAAGTCGTTTATATTAATGAGTCCTGTATCTCTTCAAAGTGAAGATTTTCTTCTCAACGCCACCATCTGTTACTAATCACACCCTCCCAAGAATAAAGAAACTCAAGAAAACACACACACTCATTTCTCATGTTTTGATGGGATAGTCATTAAATCTTTGGAGTGCCAAAAGAAAAAAAGGACACAATTATAATCTGATTCTAGAAAGATTTTAAAATACTGTATTTAATGTCTCTCTTGTTACCTAGCAGGGAAGTTATAATACCATAACATGGTTTGGTTTTAGAAAAGTCTCAGAACTTGAATAGTGCTTTTAAGATTAATTCCTACAGGATATCTCTAGACAGACAAATCCCAAATCTCATTATTATTTGTTTCTTTTTTAGCACCAAGTAGTAAAAAGACTGACTTCTACTCTCTTCAGTCTGCTGTAAGATGAAAACCCAAATAAGGAGGAAAGAAAGTGAAAAGGAATCTTAACTAACCTAAAGCTGATATAGTTAACCAATGCTACACAAATTTTAAAAAGCTAATCATATATTAAATATTAAATGTAAACTTAGGTGGATCGCACATGCTTTCTTCAACAATATGCTCTTCTATCAACACACAACTGTTTACCAGCCCAACCGCTACAACAGGATATTTCATAGTATAGTATAATAAATATATTACTATTCCTCTATACTATTGTTATCCTCATTTTTTGATATGAGGAAACTGAGACATAAGGAAGTTTAATAACTTACCCACAGCTACACAACACTTAAGTTATACAGCTGGATGTGAAGCTGTGCAGACTGGCTCCAAGGCTGAAGCCCTTAAGCTCTACATGGTGGCAGATGCATGATCATTAGCAAAAAAAGCAATCCGCTTTGTGTTAGTGATGGCCTATAGAGATCAAGTGGCCAACATGATTCTAAAATAAACAGTCTGTATAATGATAAATATGGCCACAACAAAAACTAAAAGGTAGATACTACAATGGGTAAGTTAAGGAATGGAAGAAGCTCAATGTTTTCCAAGCTTGACTAATATTTTGGGAATGACAGTTTGCAACAAGGTGTTTGGTTTTGTTTTTTCCACATATAAAAATGTATCTTTTCAGAAAGTCCTTATTATAATGGGGTGCCTGGGTAGCTCAGTCAGGTAAGCATCTAATCTTGATTTCAGCTCAGGTCATGATCTCAGGGTCCTGGAGTCGAGCCCTGAGTCAGGCTCTGCTCTCAAGGGGGAGTCTGCTTGTCCCTCTGCCTCCCTCTCCCCACATGCTCTCTCGTGTTCTCTCTAATAAAATAAAATCTGAATTTAAATTTAAAAAGTCTTTATAATTACCCTTGAAATATAGAAGTATGGAAATAGCAATTTCTTAAGCTTATAGTCCTTTGTCTTGAAAAGTTCCTACATATCACTAAAAGTTCTTATTAATTCCTAAATTCCTCACCTCTGTTTAAGAAGCATTAGAACAAGACGTCTTTTAATTTCAGCAAATTAAACCAGGAGAATCAACAAAACCTATAGTGATACTAAATCTTAAAAAATGAGTTATTATTAAATGGTGCAGCCTCTGTGGAAGACCGTATGACCGTTCCTTAAAAAATTAAAGATAGAATTACTATATGATCCAGATGTTCCATTTTGGGATGTATACCCAAAAGAATTAAAAGCAAGGTCTCAAAGAGGTATTTGTACACCCATGTTCATAGCAGCATTATTCATAATAGCCAAAAAGTTGAAGCAACCCAAGTATCCATCAGTAGGTGGATAAACAAAATGTGGTATGTATGCACAATAGAATATTACTCAATCTTAAAAAGGAAATTCTCACACACACTACAACATTATGAGAACAGTATCTTAAGTAAGCTACTCACAAAAAGACAAAAAATGTAAGATTCCACTTATATGAGGTACCAAGAAGTCAAATTCAGAGATAGAAAGTAGAATGGTGGTTGCCAGAGAGGCCTAGGGGAGAAGGAATGGGAAATTGTTGTTTAATGGGTTTAGAATTTCAGTTCTGCAAGATGAAAAGAGTTCTGGAGATTGGTTGTATAACAATGTGAATGTACTTAACACTACTGAACTGCACACTTAAAAATGGTTAAATTATATGTGCATTTTATTACAATTAAAAATTTGTAATCATTATTTTATATAAAACTATCTGTTTAAAAGATGCAAATGGGTCTCTACGGTCTTCGTAACTATGATATAAAACTATTAAATAACAATGGGGGTGCCTGGGTGGCTCAGTGGGTTAAATCCTCGCCTTTGGTTCAGGTCATGATCCCAGGGTCCTGGGATCGAGCCCCGCATCAGACTCTCTGCTCAGCAGGGAGTCTGCTTCCTCTTCTCTCTCTCTGCCTGCGTCTCTGCCTACTTGTGACTTCTCTCTCTGTATCAAATAAATAAAATCTCTAAAAAAAAATTGTCTCTTTAAAAAAAAAAAAAAAAAAAAAAAAAAACTATTAAATAACAAAAATGAAAATAGCGAGATACATATTCAAAATATACCAAAAAGCAACTCGAAATGAGGACAAATGACGCCACTGAGAAAAACAGATGCAAGGATAATTTAGGTAGTGCAGAATAAGAGGCCAAAATCTGGCTAGAAAGGAAATCATCAAAACGACCACTGAAGTGGAACAAGTGATTGCCCAGAGAACAAGGCTATCCCAGTCTATGACCTCAGACCCTCTTGTGCTCATTCATGCAGGAAGGAAAAGTGAACTGATATGATCAAAAGGAACCGCTTGTGCACAGCTACTCACCTGCCTAAAAGACTCCTCTTCGGCATCATCCAAAGCAGCATTCTCATCAAAGTCGATCACACGATCATACATCTGAATGTTGTATTCATCCCACGACACACTATTATCACTGTTTTTATCATATTCAACAAACTGTTGTTTTGCTTCTTGCATAGCATAATGTTTAAAAGACATCTGAATCCACGAACTGAGTTCGCCTGTGAGAATTTCCCAGACACAAATGAATGTTGACAAGTAATTTTGATATTTACGAAGGAAAAAAAAACTTGAGTGTTTTCAAATACTGAGTGAGAGTTAGCCCAGTTGTATCCATAGGATAGATATCTATCTTGTTGTATCTATAGGAATAGAAGGTGTGAGAGTGGTTTGGAGCCCAAGAATATAACAATATGTGATCCAAATAGAATGCAAGCTCCTTGAATACAGAGTTCAGGTATGTTTTGTTCATTGAGGTACTCTAAAGACCTAAAAAGTACCTGGCTCCGTCACTTATTTGCTAAATGAATTGCCAACTGGCCAAAACAGTACTTGACTTTTAAAAGTTATCATCCACAAAATTGCAGATAACGTTTGCTAGCTATCACAGATCTCTCAGGAAGTACAAATATGTTAATAATGGCCTATTTATTCTAATATGTAATAGAAAAAAGTGTTTTCCACTTATGAAAGTAATATAAAGTTTCTCTTTAAAATAAATTTTATGTTGAGTTGAATCAAAACCATATTAAGGAAAAAATAGATGGTAAGTAGCTAGGGCCTAAATTGTGAAAATGTATTCAAGTGACTGAAGTTTGAGAAACATTGTTACGGTGTATGTCCTTCAACCATCTTAAAACTTCTGGAGGAAATTTTAACAAAAGTTATGGGTAGCAATTACGACTTAAGCCCTTTTTGCAATTGGCTCGCTGTCTTGGTACCTGAAGACATGGGGGAAAGTTTCTAAACCTCTAATGTCCACATTCAGGTCAACTTAAAAAAAAAAAAATCTATTCAGAGATATTTACTACACTGCATTATAGAAAAAAAGTGGTAGGGAAAGAACATGAATATTTGCAAGGATGGCAAGAGTATAGCATTTGGTTTAAAGGTAATACACCATTTGGTTTAAAGAGTGGTACCCCTTTATTGATCTAGGGGAGGTCAGGTGAATAGAAAAGTAAAGACATTGTCTCTCCGGAAACTCTAAATTAACGCAGAATTATAAGTACTATAGCAACCACGTACTGAACAATTATTATATCTATAGCAACCACGTACTGAACAATTATTATATATCAGGTCCTCCACATATGTTGTCTCTGATCTTCAAATCAGACAATTTTATCACTTTCCATTTACATTTCTAATCTAGTCTACTTTACAGTTCAAGAAATTGCCATTTGGAACTGAGGACTCAAAGCCAGTAAGTAGCAGACTCCAAATTCAAACCTATATTTGGCTCCAAAGCCCAAACTCCTTCCACTGAATTTTGTTCTCTCTCAAGAACCTGAGTCCAATGCTGTACTTTAAAGTACACATTAGCAAACTTCTCTGAAGGGTCCTTCAAGTACAATGAGGGTTTCTTCTGGTTTATTTAAAGAGATCTACGTCACATAATAGAATACAGAACGCAAAAGGGGCCAGAAACATGGGTTCACACTTCAGCTCTGTCATAAGGGGCAAGTTTGCCCTCTCAAGTTTTTGTTTCCTTATATGTAAAATGAAGATTTGAACTAAGTTCCTTTTAACTTTAAAATTTTTTAAAGTTTACTATTAAATATTTGAATACATATAGGCCTTTACAGACAGGAACCACAGTCTTCCAAATCAATTTTTTCTGTGTGCTTGCTAGCATAACCAAAGACAGACCTATTCTTAGTGGACAACTAGAGTCTAAAGCTCTTGTTTTTATTCAGAGAAATCAAAACCTTAATATTCCTGAGGGCACCAAATTTACTGACAACACATCTTAAATTTACCAATTAGTTTGCAATTCTCTCTTCAGCAACTTCAATCTTTGGATGGTGAGCAACATTTAAATAAGAGTTATAGCAAAATATCTCCTGAATTTTTTTGGAAAATCAACTTGGAAAAGTTGATAGAGTTCACCACTTGAATTAAGCAATGAGGAAAGACAGTTGCAAAGCAATTGAATATTCTTTTAATATTCTGTGCATTTCATTTCTGACTGGAGAACCTAAAGGCCCTCAGACTTTTTTTTTTTTTTTTTTTTTTTAAGTGAAGGATATTAAAAACTGAATTAAGAGCAAGAAATCTGGATTCTAGTCCTGGCTTTGCCACTCATTTTAGAAAGGCACTTACCCCTCTGGGCTTCTGTATCTTCAGCTCTACAAAGAGAGGTGGAAAAGATAATTCTAAGACCCCTACCAGCTGTAATAATTTGTGATCATCATAAATTCATATGCAACAGGTCTTTTTCTACTTATAAAAAAGATGGAAATTCTTAAATTCCCAATGAAACATATATCAAAACAGCAATAAATCATGTAAAAAATGCCATAAGACGGTTTCTGGCATATTCTTGACATTGATAAAAGTCCTATAAGGAATACGGTGTTTGTTCAGCGTACGACTTGCACATATCGATTGAGTCAACGATGTTTATGTATTACTGGAGAAAGTCCTGATTTATACTTGGGACCTATATCTAAAGATTTCCAGATATAAAACCTACTCAACATGTCCTTCTTTCCCCTTCTCACCGTACACCTCACATTTGTTGCAACAGGAGCAATCTACACGAAACAAACAGCCCTGCTTAAATGTTTGTGCTTCTATCTCCTACAAAGGGTCTTCTCCATTGTTAATTGTGTAGGACATCCTTACTTTCCGTGAGAAAGCCATCTGAATCCAAGTCAATTTTCTTTATGATTGACTTCAGTCTTTTGTGTTGCTCTTCGGGGGAGAGTTTAACATATTCATCGACTTCTTCCTTTGGGGAGTAAGCGATACACAGAGGGGTAAAGCATTACTATCAGTGGGGCAAAATGGTGGCAAAAAAAAAAAAAAAAAAGGCTACCAGAAGCCTTCTCTGTCCAGGGATTTGGGGGTGACCCACACCTGCTTTCCAAGGCCCCTGCCTCCTACACACCCTCAGTGATCATGCCCGTGTAGGGAGGGTGGAAGAGATCCGGCTCCCGGACCGCGCTATTTCCTAAGAGGTAGAGGCCTCGGGGTCCCCCAGACAGTGAGCGACGCCCCGCCCGGACCCCATTGTCAGGCCGCCCGGGCCAGGCCTGGCCTGGCCGCCCCTCTTTGTCCCGGGACAAAGCCCGCGGCAGCCGCGGTGCGAGGCCCGGCCCTCCCAGCCCCGGGCCTGGGCACCTCACCTGGCCGCCCAGCAGCGCCTCACGGTCGTAGTCGCTGCGGTGCTCGCCCTGCGGGTAGTGCAGCTCCTCGGCGTCCCCGGCGCTGGCTACCGCGGCGCACAGCAGCAGCAGCCCCAGCGCCGCGGGCCTCGGGCCCAGCCGCATCGCTCCGGCCCGCCGCGGACACAGAGAGGCGAGGAAGGAGACCGGCGGAGGCTCAGGCCCGCGGCTGCGCTCCGCGGGAGCCTGCGGACGGGCGGCGCGGCGTACGTGGGGAGGAGAGAACGCGACGCTCAGGGGGCGGTGGCCGCCGTTCCTCACAGACTTGCAGCTTGAAGCCCGAGCGACAACTGCGGGGCTGGGGTTGGCGAGGCCGAGGCCTATATCGCCCGGGCGGGGGGGGGGGGGGGGGGGGGGGTGCCAGGCCGCGCCACTGATTGGGCCGCACGGCGCTGGGGGCGGGCCGCGCCGATGTGGCGGTAGGCAGCGGGCACAGCAGCTTCGCAGCGCCAGCGGTGGCTGCCGGGAGGGGAGACCCCCGCGGGCGCCTACCTCGGCCCCTGAGAAAACACGCCCCCACCTTATTCCCGCCCTGTCTCTTCCCGTCAGCCTTGTTTCTGTCCCTGTCCGGTCCATGTGTCCATCCGGCTTCCATCAGTGAGAAAGGCTGCAGATTTGAGTGGACAAAAAATATGGTACCCAGAAAAATGTTTGCCTTGAGGAACCAACCTACAGTATGCATTCCCCAGTCTTCAGTGTATGCCTACTTACTTATTTCACCAGAGCAGAAAGAACAAACCCAGCTACTGAAGCCAGATATTTTTATCTGATGCTCAATTTCGTGACTTACAAGTTCATGACCTTGGCCAAGTTACTTGGCCCTTGAAAAACCTGTTTGCTTATTTATAAAATGGGCATAGTAATAAGATGAGCTTAAAGAGTTGTAAAGATTACATTAAATAATATGCTTTCAGAACAGTAGCTCGGACATATGGTTAAGTGTTCAATAAATGTGAGCATCCATCCATGCAGGTAGAAAAGCAGACGATTGTACAGAAGGAATAGCTTACCAAGTACCTAGGAAAACCTTTATGGGTAGAAACCGTATACTGGTGGGCTCTATGCTATGTTTATCTGCAGGTCTATGTCATTTCTGTACCTCATACTGAGCACACTAAACCCAAAGAAATTTGTAGGCTGCAGCTTGAGCCCTTTTCTTTCATTGATTGCTCCACTTAGGATCAAGCCTTTTCACACAGAAGAAAAGGCTTTCTGGGTCCTCTTTCTCTTCTCACAGTTACTATTTGGATTGAGAGTAAGAATCCTGTTCCAAACTGAAAAACTGAGTGGGCACAGATCAGACAAATTTCCTGGGTCAGGGTGGAAATTTATTGTTTTTGGTCAGAGACCATTGAAAGATTTACAGAGCAGAGTAATTTCAAATGGGATCTTTTAAGTGTTATAAAGAGAGATGCAGAATAAAGTCTTAAGTTTCAGAGTCTAAATATAGACTATGCCTTAGAGTTTATTTCTCTAAAACAAAAAAAGAAAAGAAAGGGAAAAACTTACCACTGAGCCATTTTAACTTCAGTTCTGGGTTTTGAGGCAGCCTGTGAAAAAAGAGATAAATGTCCCCAACCCAGCTGTCTACCTACTGTTCTCCAGTTAGTACAAGGTAAACCTTGACTAGCTTCTGATGTGATTCCAGTTTAAAGGGTAAGGGTAGGATACAAGGTATTATGGAAGTTCTTCCCATCTCAAAGTCTCCACACATGGAAGATTGGGGGCAAAGGAAATCTTTTTTTTTTTTTAAGATTTTATTTATTTTTTAAAAGATTTTATTTATTTATTTGACAGACAGAGATCACGGGTAGGCAGAGAGGCAGGCAAAGAGAAAGGGGAGGAAGCAGGCTCCCAGCTGAGCAGAGAGCCTGATGCAGGGCTCAATCCCAGGACCCTGAGATCATGACCTGAACCTAAGGTAGAGGCTTAACCCACTGAGCCACCCAGGTGCCCCGGGGGCAAAGGAACTCTAATGATATCTGAAGAGGTAGTGAGGTGAACAGCATAAATATCTGAGCACCAGAAGCCGGGTTCTCTCTTCCCTCAGTCCCTATAAAGGCTGCTTTCCTTCCTTGGGCCTATTTTGTTACTCCATAAGAAAAGAATTGGGTTAGCTCAGAAGGTCTGAATTTGAGATCCTAGGGCTGCTAAGTGGGTCCTAAATGGTGTAATAATCTCTGAATCTCATGCAAAATGTTGTGCATGTATACATTTCTGGAGAGGAGGTGTATAATTTTGCTTTCATCAGAGTCTCAAAAAGATCCATTGTGGCAGCCCCCATAGAAGCCTCTAAGCAACTCTTCATCTCTCTCTCTTTTTTTAAAAAGATTTTATTCATTTACCTGACAGAAAGAGAGAGAGAGCACACAATCGAGGGGAGCGGGACAGAGAGAAGCAGACTCCCCATTGAGCATGGAGCCCGACGCAGGGCTCAATCCCAGGACCCTGGGCTCCTGACTTGAGCTGAAGGCAGTTGCTTAATCAACTGAGCCACCCAGGCACCAAGCAACTCTTTGTCTCTTAAAATCCACAGTTTTATGATCTTGACAGTCAGGATTGTTAGGAAGCAGATTATAATAGAGACCCATGCTCAAGAGAGGCAAGACTAATGCACTGTCTGTCATTATGTGTAATTAATCCATTTTACTCAGGGGAAAAAGAAGTATCTAAAATAAGCAGACTATTAATCAAAAAAAGGCATTGTGAGAATGCAGAGATCAGCTTTCTTGCCCTATAAAAGCACAGAACAAATTTGTTATTACTTCATTTTGAGGTATAATTAATAGACAACAAAGTGCACAAATCTTACGTGTACAGCTCAATGTACAGCTTAGATGTATATACACCTGTGAAACCTGCCCAGCACCCCCTAAATCCCCCTCCTGCTCTCTAGATATTATCTCCACCACACGTAGTCAGTATTCTGACCTCTCTTCTCCTAGGTAAGTTTTGCTTGTCCTTGAACTTTCTATAGATGGTATCAGACATCATTGAAAATTACTAATCCTATGCCCTTCTGCCCTGCTGGAAAGCAGTATGGTGCCATGGAAAGAACACAGGCAATCTTGGAATCAGACGTACAGAATTTGAATCTTCAGTCTCCATAGTTCACTCACTATGTAACCTTGAACAAGTGGCTTCGTCTTTTTTTTTTTTTTTGACTCTGTAAAAACTGGAATAATAAAAAAACCATCTGATAAGCTTTATGTGTGGAGAATATTAAATAATCTATATATCTGAACCATAGAAAGGGCTCAAAATTTTTTATTTTTCTTTCTTTCCCCCTGGAAAATTCTTATTCAACCTTTCAGACCCAACACAAGCATTTCCTAAAGGAGGACTTTCCTAACTCCCTGACAACCAAAATTTTTGATCTCTTAGGTCTCTCTGTTTCATCATTGTTCCAGCACTGTGCATATGTTCCTCTGCTCCAGCATTTGGCACAATCTACTGTGACTGTTTGTTGACACCCACTACAAGAAGGTGGGAGCCTTGAGGTTAGGAAACGTGTGATTGCGCCTGTATTTCACTAGTGCCCCTGCTAGTAAGAGGAGCTCAGTAAATTTTTGTGGAATGAATTCTGCTGTACTGACATTCTTTTAGTATGTACCATAGATAGGAGAGTTAGCTTGGAAACTATTGAAAGAAGGACTTTACAGATTTCTTCCTGAGTTGGGTAAAATGTGTGTTATGATGAACAGCAGCTTAAAGAACAAAGCAATACTTAACACATATGGTGTGGGCACTTCTGTTATAGGCCAATTCCCATGGGGATGAGGGAGATTTGGCACAATAAACAACTGTAGTGGAAAAGCCAACAAACTCAATGAATTTGTAGCTTTTCCAAAGTTGGGAAACACAAGACAAAGGAACAGACTCTAGGGCAGTGACTGAAGGAACAACTTAGACTGAATGATCACACAATTAGAGGGATTTTGTTGGTTGTTTAATCTTTCATTCATCTTTTGAGGAGAGGAGATGTGAAAATCCCAAGGTTATAATGGAGTCCTAGATGGTGACAGAAAATAGGCAGGGGGGTGGGATTGTTACAATACCTAGAAAATATTTTGATTTCCAAGGAGTACCCATAAGTGTGTAAGTGGTCAAAAATCTTAATAACCTACAAGAAGTAATTCCAAGAAATTCAATGTAACTGTTTCTTACCGAATGAGGGTTCCTTAAATTAAACATGAATCAATGATCAAATGTAGTGACAGCTCTATCCTCAAATAGGAGTCATCCTCTATATCCGGCAATTCACATTTATGGCCCCAGGCCAGTTACACCCATTTCTGCCCTAAAGGTGGCCCAAGTGGACAGATATTAGTCAGATGCCTTCCCTGACTTGCTCTCTAAATCCACAGGACAACTGCATATCTTGGTTGACCTGGCATAATTGTTAATCACGTCCCCTTTCACTCTCAAAAGTATTCCAGAATGGGGTGATAAATTATAATGTCACCTTACCTTTGGGCCTCACAATCAAACTGTTCAGCCACCTCCCAGTCCTCCTCCCCAAGTCTCAGTCTTTATTAAGCCTCAGAACCCTTTCCCACACTCTTTTCCCCAGGTTTTCAACAATAGGTCCTTGAAGTCTTAGTCAAACACAGTAGCAGTAAAAATAAAGAGTACAAAGAAGTGAGGGATAAAACTTAGCTAAAGAAGGAAGTGAGACAAGGAGCAAAAAGAAGAGTAAGACTGTGGACTAAATAGGAGTTTTTACAAATTATAATGAAATTGATTTTCTTTTGGCATTACTCAACCAGCTCTGAAGACTATTTTGTCAGAGAAACTCCAAAACTGATATGAGCAGAGTGGCTTCTTTGAAAGACAAAAATTCTTGAATGCATAAGTTTTGGGTGTTAGTACGATGAAAACTCAGGATTGCTTTATAGTCATACCATGCTTTCAAGCCTTACGTGTTCTCAGATGCCAACTAACAGAAAACTCGGTTGCTATGATCACAATTCCATCACAAGATGGTGTTCCGGGACTTGTGCGTGATTGGGGTTTCAGTTTTTTGGATTCAAAATCAAGCTAAGGTCTGTGGGCTTCTGAAGTTGGTTTCTGTTAAAAAAAAAGGTTTGTACTGTGATGTAGTGCAGAAACAAAGGAATTACAAATATAATCCATACTTACTTGCATATTTTAGGAAAGTCAGTGTATACAAATAAGCAAAAAGAAAAAAAATCACAAATCCCATTCTTCTAGATAACTGTCATTAACATTGGAGTTTAACTTTCCAGAGTTTTTCTGTATGTGTTATATACACTTTTGAAGCAGATATGCCTTATGCAAAAGTGAGGTAAGAAGGAAGTTACTACTATCAATGAAATAGCTTAAGAAAGCAGAGGAACATAGCCTAGAATGTCATATAAGTTCTGGGGACAAGCTAAAAACATTCTGTCTCAGGAATTTCTTGGTGTCAATTTTGTGTATTGAACTTTTGCCTGGTAGGCTTTTCCTCATCTTTCCCCTTTCTAATTGCACGTTTTCCCCTCCCACAACAAATGCTGCCTCATCTAGAGCCATCTCACCTCTAGGACCGTATAATCTATTTTGGAATCGAGTATAACAAACCAGACCTTTGAGTCTCCTCCAAAATATGGCTCCTGGTCTCTACTCTTACATTTTACTCATAATACCCAAAATTAAAGGTAACTTTCATGCTCTAGCTAAACAGCCCCCTTCCCCCAGCGCTTAATAAGCGAGTGGAATTGGAACACAAGAGGGAAGGACAGACATGATTATATCTGTTATTTATTCTATTACAGAGGCCAGATCTTGGACTCCTACTTCCATTGTCTTTTCCTAAAGATTTCCACACAGTGTGCACTGGGGGAAAAAAAAATTATATTTTGAAGTTGTTGATCGCAGTTTTCTATGTATATCACTTAGGTAACATTTGTTCATTGCATAGTACAAATCTTTTTTTTTTATCTATACTGATAGTTTGCTTGTTTTATCAGTTACTGAGAGATACATTTCGTAATCTCCTACTCAGGTTATTTCTCTACTTCTTTAAGTTTTGTCAATTTTTGTTATATATATTTGAGGCTATGTTATTAAGGACATACAAACTACTAATTTTTATCTTTCTGGCAGACTGACATTTTGACATTATGAAATGTTATCTTTACCTTTAGTAAAACCTTTTGTTATAAAGACTATCTTGTCTGATGTTAGTGTAACTACATCAGGGTTCATTTCATTATCGTTTACAGGTGTAATTTTCCTATTCATTTACTTTTAGCTTTGCTATGTCTTTATATTTAAGGTGTATTTCTTGAAAGTGGCATATAGTTGAAGATTTACATTCAGTTCTTAAAATTTTTCACTTCTAACTTACCTGTTCTATTTTTGATCTAGTGACTGACAGATTGGATTTAAGCCATCATCTTACTATTTCTTTTCTACCAGTCTGGATATGCTCTATATTCTTTTTTCTCCCTTTTCAGCCTTTTTAAAATTAATTTTCTTTTTACCATTTTTTCTCTCATTATCTTACTAGTTATACACTGATTTACTGTTCCTTTAATGTTATCGAAGAGATTTTAACATACATCTTTGATTTATAAAAATTTCTCCAATATAAATTGGAATTTTTACTTCTTCAGTACAATGCAATGATCTTCGAATCCTTTAATTACATTTACTACCCACCACATGTCTTATTGCTATTGGTGCCATGTATTATAATTCTTTCCAGGTGTTAGGTTCTGTAAGATGTTATTATTATTCCACAAATCAATATTTATTTGTTATCCACATATTTACTATAGCAAGTTCCAGAAGGAGAGTCACAGTCTACTTAGGTTCTACAATAAAGCCATGACATCCATGGCAGCTGAGAATTTTCTTTGAAAATGGAGTTAAACTCTATTTTAACCAAAAAGCATCTCTAGGTATGCTACTGTGTCTTGGTAAAGAATGAACATCTGGCTGTGATGACTTTGTGAGAATGAGTCTCCATCTTATTTTTTCCCTCAAATCAGCAATCATTGTATAGTGCTATGTTCCCAGGCAGTATAATGCATTGGTTTGAAAACCAAAGAGTGAAAGTAGGAGCAGCCCCGGTCATCAGCAATCTCTAAAACCCATTGGAAGAATTTGGTCCCCACCCCCACAACTTTAGGTCCAATGGTTCTATATATCCTGCCTTCCAGAAAGAGGATACTTCTACCAGGGAGCAAAGAGTCCTATTGAACTTAACACTATGACTGGCACCTTGCTACTTAGGGTTCTTTGGGTTCTTTGTGTCAGTAGAAAGGAGTTACCATCTTGTGAAGGAAATTGACTTGGATAACCATGAGGAAACAAGTCTGCTGCTGCACAGTGGGGAGAGGCAGAAATGTTTAGTACTTGCAGGGTGCCTGGGTGGCTCAGTTGGTTAAGCATCTCACTCTTGATTTCACCTCAGGTCATGTTCTCAGGGTCATGAGATTGAGTCCTGCATCAGGCTCTGTGCTCAGTGGGGAATCTGCTTGAGATTCTCTTTCTCCCTTGCCCTTTGCCCCTCCCCACACTTGTGCACCCTCTCTCAATAAATAAATAAATAAATAAATAAATAAATAAATAAATACATCTTTTTTTTTTTTTAAAGAAATGTTCAGCACTTGGATGATCCACTAACGAATCTCTTGGTACTCTCATGGCAGTTTTAACTATAAGTGGAACTATAGTTGATAAGGGCATAATAATCAGGAGCTCAGGCTCCTCCAAGATGTGGATTGAGTCATCCCACCAGACAAACCACCTACACCAGCAGAAGCACTACCTGAGGATGAGGAGAATCTAGATTGGATGGTAGAGGAGAGAGATGGTGAATATCACTGATGGCCTTGGGTCCAGCCACAGCAGCAGAGGCTGTAGCTCATCTCACAAACCCTCCTTTCTTACATTTTGCCAGAAATTGTAATTGACCAGAATCCTGGAAAAGTCGTGACAGGATAGAGTAAACCCAATATGTAAAGCACACGGGTCAGAACAGTACAAGAGGTAGACCTTGGCAGACATTTTTGATGCTCTGCCTAGATCTTTTGAGTTCCCTTCTTCCACTTTGATTGTTGTGTCCATTGACCAGCTGCCATAGATATTTGGAGTAATGGGCCATACCTAGAACTTTCTCTGGAAGATTTCTCTTGTATGCTTGAAGCTTCTAGGGCTAGAGATTCCTGGGAGTTCTATCAACCTCCCATTTCATGAACTGTGGCCAACAAATGATTGGGGCAAAGGTACAAAAATTCTACTCCCTTGCTTCAAGGCAAGACAGGCCCTGCAGTGTTCTTTATACTCCCCAGCTTCTTGCAGGATGAAGCTGAAACTAGATTTCACCTGAAAGCCCATTCTTGCATAATTTCTTGCCTCTCCTACCTTCCTCTCTCCCCTCCCTGTCTCTTCTGATTGTGTTCCAATAAATCACACACAAATACCCATCTCAGGTTGTTTCTAGGGAATCTTACTTGAAATTTCTCCCAAATAAACTACAGGTACCCAATTCTTTCTCCAGAGTAAGAAAGCAGTCATTGATCCAATGGATTTTTAATATCTGGGAAGACCACATAACCCTAAGTTATTGTAGGAAGCAGCTCCCCAACTTCAACTTTAATAAAAAAATCATTCTCATTAAAATTGGATCAGAGCATATCTTGGCATACATAACTATATATTCCTAAGGCATTTTAATAGACTTTGACTCACTTTCTATATGGAAGATTATGTATGTTTGTAGAAACTTCATTAACAATGAAATATGAGGGGCACCTGGGTGGCTCAGTGGGTTAAAGCCTCTGCCTTCGGCTCAGGTTATGATCCCAGGGTCCTGGGATCGAGCCCCACATCGGGCTCTCTGCTCGGCAGGGAGCCTGCTTCCTCCTCTCTCTCTCTCTCTCTGCCTGCCTCTCTGCCTACTTGTGATCTCTGTCTGTCAAATAAATAAATAAAATATTTAAAAAAAAACAATGAAATATGAAAGACTTCAAGATGTGAAATTAGCTTCAAGGGTGTAAATTACAGTGACAAGAAATTCCATTTACCACAGAGAGAACTTTTTAGCTATTAAGGTGGTCTCAGGTTAGGTTGAATTTCCTGTGCTCTTAGATTTTCAAACACAAGCTGGATGATTACCTGGTGAAAACATCAGAAGCATTGGATTGGTAGCTAGTTGATGCAGGTGATCTACAGTTATGATCTGTATTCAGGAACTTAAATATGGTATTTTGAACCCTCCCTTGGTTGGAGAAAAATTAAACTGAGAAATTATTATTTCCAATCATTTAGTTTTTTTTTAAAAAAATTGCTTTCCTATACCTAGTACTAAATCCATCATTTGTTTTGTACACATTTTTTCTTCAACCAAATCTCATCTTTATGGTAATAGCTATGATCAAAAATATAATGAACACACTAGCCTATATGACCCTTCAATGAATTGTTTTGGGCAATGACTATGACTGGAGCTATGAACTGAAAACCATCAGCTGGCTTCTTACAACTATAAATGGCTGAAAACCAGGTTTAAATTTCAATTGTTGAATTTAGACACTTATTGACACAGCCTTTCTCTTATGTGAAAATTAAGGCATTTATTGGGAAGTAGGATGCCTATAATTGAAGTGGGATATATGATAGTCTTTGGATAATTGCTGTCTGATGGTACCATTCAATATCCCTGCACACCATGCCTCAGACCATACCACCATCCATAACCCTTAAATATCTTACACACTATCATGTTATCCCATGTAATATTGCTTCTGGCAAACTCCCTTCATGATGAAAGAGTTAAGGCAAGGAACTGATGTCTGTGGGATTCATTGGTCTTATCATTTATTTATTCCATCACTCAGAAGCAAGTGGTCTTATAGGGAGATATAAGGTCTATTGAAAACTCAGTGATAATGCTAGCAGGAAGATTTTCCAAGGTTAAGGTGCTACTTTACAAGGTGTGCTCTAAGTCAGCAACCAAGATATAGTCTTATTTTTTCCACAGAAAATTACAGGTTCCAAAGTGGAAGTGGGAAGTGTGTGTTTTACACACAATGCAAACTAGAAAAATTTTTTGTTTTCCATCCCTATGATTCTTGATTGGCTGATTTAGAGGTCTTGGTGTGCATGAGAGAAATGCTTCTGTCAGGGGACATACCGGTTCTCCTGAATTGAAAATTAAGACTACCACATGGGTGCCTGAAGATCTTCATGTCACTGAGTATACAGGTCAAAAATGGTCCTTGCTGAGATGATTGATTAAGAGGAGATAATATGGGGCGCCTGGGTGGCTCAGTGGGTTAGGCTGCTGCCTTCAGCTCAGGTCATGATCTCAGGGTCCTGGGATCGAGTCCCGCGTCGGGCTCTCTGCTCAGCAGGGAGCCTGCTTCCCCCCTTCTCTCTGCCTGCCTCTCTGTCTACTTGTGATCTCTGTCTGTCAAATAAATAAATAAAATATTTTTTAAAAAAAGAGGAGATAATGTCACTGATAAACAGGAGAGACTTAAAGGACTATGGCTGGGACTTACAGATCTTCTTGGGGTCACTCTTAGTAATGCCATATCCAGCGGTAATGTTAATGGAAGACTCCACCAATCTTATGTGTGCAAGACTATCAAGGGCTTGAATTACTTGGGAATGAAAATTTGGGTCATTCAAACAGGTAAGGATGCCTGACCAGCTGGAGTTTTTGCTCTGGGCAACACAACGTGAAATGGGTGGTGGAGGATGGAGGTTAGAAATATCAATTACAGCTCTGTGACTATTTGCAGAAATAAAGATTATGGAATCTGCCTAATTTTCTCACTTGTTTTGCTATGCATATATTTTAAACTAGTTTTATATTCTTTCTCATCCCTTTCTTCCTGGGCATGCTGGTGGTGGTTAGCTTTGCAGTTTTACTCATGGGTTACAGAAATCTGAGACAGGATCATGATGGGACCAGAAGAGGACTGGATACCATATAGAGATTCAAGCTGGATTCAGCTATCAATGGGATTTGAGGTTATCATCGTTTTAGGGAGGGAATGAGCACATTTTAATCTTTTCTTCTGCAGGATTAAATATGGGAAGAAGACTTCATGTTACTATTGGACAGGGGCAGCAAAAAAGTGAACTCTAGTGAATATTGTCACCTTTTTTCATCTAGCATCTGTCTTCCTTTTGATGACTGGAGAATTCCCCACCTTAAAGTCTGCCTCTCACTCTAGAAGCTGAAACTGACAAATTCTCACTTTCTTACCTTCCTTACAGTTAGGGTATGGGTTCATAATCTAACCAGACACAATCTGCCAATACTCTATAGCAGGAGTAACCCACAGGAGGACTGTGGAGGAACTACTAGGCAACAGCAACATTACAGAATGATCCAGTTCTTTGGGCCACAGTGGTATCTGCAATGCCAAATTCCAGGGTATGAATCTTGGATATGTTTCTGGCTGGGTAGCAATGAGCCTGAAACATGCTCTTCCACCCTCCTGGCAACTCTGGAAACAGCTTCTATATCACGTTTTTTGTTTGCAAAGTTTGATTTTTATAAAATTTAATACTTATCAGCCTAATTGCCAAGAAGAATTAAGCAACCATATTCCCTTGCAGTGGGGGGGAAGCAGAAAGAGAGCAAGCATGGGGAAGAATGGTAAAACAAATGAGCAAAATGTGAGCAATTGGTAAAATTAAATGAAGGGAATATGGGAGTTCCTTAACTTTTTTTTTTCAGGGCTTGAATGCAGGGCCTGAACTCACAATGCTGAGATCAAGACCTGAGCTGAGATCAAGAGTCAGACACTTAACTGACTAAGCCACCCAGGTGGCCAGTTCCCTAACTATATTAGCAACACACATATATACATGCACATATTTTCTTTTTCTGATTCATCTGAAAATAAGTTGTAAACATTGTTCCATATCCCTAAATACTTCAGTGTGTATTTCCTAAGAACATGGGTGTTCTCTTATATAACCACCATACAATTATCTGAATCAGAAAATATATCATCGATATAATACAATTATCTAATGTATAGTCCAAATTCAAATTCTTTTATCATTTAAACAAATTTATTTTCTGCTTAACTGAATCAGTGTTAGGTTCTGTGAACTCTGATTAATTCAAAGTTGCAGATATCATTTCTTCCAGGAAATGTTCCTGGGCCCTAACTTTGGGTTAGGTGACTCTCTTATATGTACCCTCATGATACAGGGTACTCTACCTACCAGAGTATTTATAATGCTCTATTCCTGATTATGTGTCTGCCTCTCCAACCTGAATTAAGCTACTTAAAAGGGTAGCTAGGTCTCTTTTTCACTGGTCTTTCTTCACTGACTAGCACTATTTCTAACACAGTAGATGCCCATAAATATTTTTTGAATAACTGGATCTCTATACTTTAGTGGAAAATCAAATTACATATGTTCTAAGTTGAATTTGTCATATTCGCTTTTTCAATTGAAAGTTCTACATTTCAAGTTCCAATGCAGAAAGTAGAAACCATTCCAGGTATTTTTTACAAGAAGAAACTTATTATTAGAAACTGATGCCTGTAAGGTCTAGAAGAGCAAGAGCTAGGCTGGACCACTAGAAATTATTCCCAGAAAAATACAAAACTGGACCATCAGCAACATTCCAAGGTCATCACTGGAATTATTTAAGATATATAGCCTCCATAGCCTCGATCCAAGAATCTGGAAACTGTAATCCAGAAGCTGTCCTCACTGCCACCATAGATGGTATCACTGCCTCTTGGTACTCAGAAAGCTGGAAAATGGCCACTGGAATCCAGTGTGGAAGGAATTCACATTTTCACAAGTTTTCTTGATAGTATAGAGGCTAACAAAGTGGCTTCAAACTTTATCTCATTTCTACGTGTCATATCTCACAAATTTATCTCAATATCAGAAACTAATTCACATTCAGAAACCTAGTTGCAAAGGAGCCTGGAAAAGGCAGTTTTCAGCTTTCCTGGCTTTGCAAAGCAGGAAGATACCCCATGGAGCCTGAGTCAATCCCCAGGATGAACCACAATGGCATCCCCATTCATGAAGTTGCTGAAGCTAGACACCAGTGTGCAAAACTCAACTCCTTTCTGATGCCAAGATACTCTCCTTGGATGGAGGTAGTAGTGCCTCTTCTCCATGAGATTAAATTTAGAGGATTCAATTTAGTATTTGCAGAGAATGGGACAAAAATACACCTTGGTTGACTGCTCCAGAATCACTGAACCTCTGAGCAGTTTTCTGCCCAGGAAAATGGCAGTCAAATGACCAACTTGGACCTTCCTCTCTCTGGAGGTGGCAGTAACATACTATCTCCTTTCCCAGATACCCCGTGACCTCTGGGGTCAGTGCAGTGGAAGGAAAGTGGAGAAACCAAAGCCCAGAGAGATGAGATCTGTGTGACATTATGGAAAGAGCTTGGACTTTATAGTCAGGTGGCCCTGACTGGATTTGTCTCTTACTAAGTGTCACACCTGGAATAAGTTCCTTAGTTTCCCTATCTCAATTTCCTCATATTTAAATTACCTATCTTTTATGGTTGTTCTGAGGACTAAATTAGATAACACAGGTAAAGTGCAGGTATATAAAAGTACACAAAAGAATGCAGCTTCCTTTATTAGTTTCCTATGGCTACTGTGATAAATTGTGATCATCTCAATGGCCTAAAACACCATATATTTACTCTCTTACAGTTTTGGAGGTCAGAAGTCCCAATTCAGTTTGGGCTGAAATGAAGGTGTTGGCAGGGCTCCCTCCAGAAGTCCTTTCCCACCTTCTAGATTGTTTGGAGAGAGCTGGAGACATAGCCATTAATGGACATGTTGTCTGAGAAGGAGTGAGAGAGCATAATACCCTGATTGTTCCCTCCTTCCACCCTCCAATTCTGTCAGGGCCTCTCACTGGCCAAATCTGTCTGGAAGCCACTTGCCAAGGGATGCCAGAAGATGTAGTTGCCCTAGAGTCAGAGCAGAGCAAGGGAAGATCAGGGAATGGACCAAGAGCAAATAGGCAAGTAAGTATCACAATCCACATTGTTTGGTATTCAAAATATTTACCTCCTTTATCACAGTATCATACTTCTTTCTAACAGGATACAACTATGCTTCACACACATAAAGATGTCCTCATCATCTGCTCAACATGGGTGAGATAAGTTATCATTGCCATTTTAAAGTCCAAGATCTCTAGGGAATTCAGTTTTTCCCAATAAACCCTGTTTCTTATGGTCTGGTGACATATGAACTAATTGGCAAAGTTAAATACCATTGACCTTCTTTGTGCAAAATAGTAAAGGAAGAAGGAGAAAAAAGAAAAAAATGGTTAATATTAATATGTACATAAGAAAAACATGCATAGCTGTTAGTTACTTCAATAACTGGTCAGAAGGGCAGACTTGATATCTATTATTTTCTTCTTTCACTACTCATTCCGTGCTTCTGTTGTCCTCTGTCAGTGCTTTGACCGGTTATGATATTTTACCTGCGTAGTGACTGAAACCTTCATTCCTGAAGGCTCTGAGTCCTACTGCTCTTGCCTTTACTGGTTTTTGCCTTTTTTTGGGTTCTTCCTTTAAAATTCTCTGTTGGGGATGAAAAAAAGAGGCACCCCAGTTCTTTCCCCCTGGATACCATTTAGGGTCCTCTCTGCCTTCATTGTCAATTGGACTTACCACTCCATCCAGTATTATAACCTCTCCTCTGGCTATCGGTTCATTGGCATGAGAGCCCCAAATGGTCGGATGGCAATTTCTATTTCTCATTTACTTGGGTTATTATTGGGTACTCATGACAATTTACCTCCCTTGGGACTGTAGCAGATGAGGTAGATGCCTTTTTCCGTATTCCATCCATCCATCTGAGTTCATCTGCAGCTGCAATGGAGAGTTTCCTGCACAATGACAGCTTTTCCCTCTCTCTTTTCTCTTCTGCTGGGCTTTCTCTGGCACCCTGCCAAAGCGAAGTAGAGCCCAGAAATGTGAAAGAGTTAATGTCCTATGAGTTGGTGGTGATGAGTATATACCCTGCTTTCCTCCAAAAGGACAATTCTGAAGCTTGTTCCACACTGTTTTTCAGAGGATTCTTGGTGAGATTGAGCTTCAGTTGCCTACAGCGCTCATCTACTCATTGTCACACATTTATTGGCTTTTCTCCCTTCTCTGACTCACTTTCCTTCCTTCCTCACTTGTCCTTCCTGGGATCATTGCCCAGGCAAATTATCTGCACCCAATATCTGTCTTAGAACAAGAATCCAGACTAAGACAGGAACCAAGACCTCTAAACTAGAAGAGTATGGGGTTGTAGAGAAGGAAAAGTAAATAAATACTGTCAGTGGGTCGTTAGGTTTTTGGAACCTTAGGTATTTTGCCTGTAAGAGAATAGCACCATCTGTTGGTCACTGGCTCAAAGCATATATCCCGTTCTGTAGGACAGCACTCTCGTCTCACAAAAGTGTTAGCCTACAGGTGGTGCTGTGATTATGAGTTCAGGAGGCCATCCAACCAATCTTCTAGGTCAGTTGTTCCCAGCTGATGGGGTATGTGATAAGGTTAGTGGAATCCAATAATGTGAGCCCATTTCTCTTGCTTTTAAATGAGACCCTTGGTGAGAAGCAACTTGTTTAGGATATCACGACAATGCAACGTGGAATCAGGACATTCCATAAGTCCACAGATGGTATTGCTGGCAGAACCATTTTGGATAGGGAAAGAGAAAAAAGAATCTATTTTAGTGAAGACAGATCTCTGCCTCCCTATGATGATAGAGGTCCACAATAATCAACACGACGGCACTGCTCCCAAAGAATCTTTACAGGGCTCAACACTGGCTTCTGCTTTTGGCAGGCTGCGCTTTCTGCTTTGGGGAGGAAGTTCATGTTGTTGAGCATACCCTTATCCCTGCTGCTGTGGCTACTAGTACACAGGCCCACTGTACCAGGACTGAGGTGGCTTCATAAAGGAGCTGATTAATATCAATAACACGGTTCATCCACCTGACTATACTGAGAGCCTTCTTTTCAGGAAATTCCTGTTGATGAGCGTTCAGGTGAGAAGCAAAAATCCTCATACTATTGACCAGTTTTGAGAAATCCAACTGTATACCTCTTCCATAGATTTCCTTGTTACCAATATTCTGGTATCTTTCTTGCCAAGTCTCTGAGTAACAGGCATAATATTTAGCTACTACCCATGAGCCAGAAGAGGTTTGTACTTTGGGCCATGTCTTCTTCAGGCAAAATGGACATCCAGATGTGCTGCCCAATGTTCTCCCCAATGGGAGAGCTGACTTTCACCATTTTCCTTAAGGGTGACTCCTGAATGCGATTGTGACAGTGCCACAGTCCACTACCACCTGATGATAACATATTGTGCAGACCCATCTTTAAACTAGGTCCAAGTTCTTCCCCCTGACAGCTGGTTATAAAGTACTCTTCATGAGGCCTTGGAGTCTGAGCCACCTGCCCACGCAACTTCCTTGTGTCCTGACCTGTTCAAGCACGATCTTTTCTATACCATTTAATTTTCTATACCATTTTAATTTTTAATTGGTTTATTGCTGTGTGTGCCCAGTCTTAATGGCAGTTCAAGAATGGCAGCCAGATCACATCAATCTTGATGTCATCAGGACCCAGTCTCTACCAGTATCCAGTGCTCTTTCAGTAGAAGAGAACATGGCATTGTGTCAAAACCCTGGGATTCTGTGCTTTGGATCTCTTGCTGGCATTTGCCAGAGGGTCCATACAGTATCCTTACTTGCCACAGACATTTTGGATCTTCTGAATTATTAGGCTTGAGAAGGAATGTAGCTTGAACAGCAGTTGGACCTGCTGCAGAGCTTTTTGTTTCCTGGGAACACAGGGTTTGCAGTAAATGGGTCAGAGAAATATACCCAAATCTGGTAGATGTTGCCTCCAAAATCCAAAGGGGTCTACCAAGATTGTGCCTCTTTCTTAGTATTAGGATGTGCCAGGTACAGAAATTTGTCTTTCACTTGAAGGCCAGGATTCTCAACCTAATTTTGACATTTGGGCTTGATAAATCTTGGTTGTGGGGAGATGTCCTGTGCATTGCAGGATACTTAGCAGCATCTTTGGCTTCTACCCACTAGAAGCCCACAGTCACTAACTCTTTTACCCCCAATTGGGACAACCCAAAACCTCTCTAGGTATTGCCTGCTTAATATCCCCTTGGGAATAGAATTGCCTCTGGTTGAGAACCACTGCTATAGAGAGCTGTTGCAACAATCATTTCACTGAATTTTTATGTCTCTGGCATTTATATGTCGTATTGAAAATAGTTGCTGCTTCCTGTTCCCCAAGCTAATAGCATGGTGTTTTCAATGTAGTAGATCAGAGTGATGTTCTATGGGATGTCCAGATGATCAAGATCCCTGTGGGCTATACTGTGACAACACTTTGAGAGTTGACATGACCCTGAAGTAAGATTGTAAAGGTATATTGCTGACAGGTGAAACTTCGCTGTTTCTCATGATCTTTGTTAATTGATACGAGGGGGAAAATGATCTGTCAGATAATAGCTGCATACTAGATGGCAGGACTGTGTTGACCTATTCTAGCAAAGATGCCCTATCTGGCTCAGAAGCTGCAAGTGAATTACCAGGTAGTTTTATAACTGTCAAATGTAGGAATTAAACAGAGGGGTAATGAGCACCATCAGTCCTGTATCTATCAAATCTTTGATGGTGGCACTAATTCCTACAATTGCCCACAGGGATGTGGTATTACATTCAGCATACTATTTTGTTAGAGAAGGAAAGTTCCAGGGGCTTCTATTTGGCTCTACCGACCACAGTACCCCTCTCATTATGAGTTAGGGAGCCAGTGCAGAGAATCTGCTGGTTACCAAGTATGTCTAGTCAAAATACACATTTAGGACCAAGAAATTGCCACTGCATGTGTCTACAGAAGCCATTGAACCCTCTGTGAGATGGACTTGGATATAAATTTAATTTGCCATCTGATCACCCAAATCTAAACCTCAATCTATTCTGCTTAATCTAAGCTGCCTAATGCTTGTGACGTTGTCAACTTATTCTACAGTCCTTGTGATTATCACTACTAATACATGGCAGAGTACAGAAGGTCCCCAAAGATATGCATAAACTCAGAGTCATATCTAATAATCTTTCAAAAATCTGGCTAGGTCCTTTTCCTCAGTGCACTCTCATTGTGTTAATCATCATAGGTTTTTTTTGGGGGGGGAGGGCTTGGAGAAATATTTGTAGTATATAGTTACGACAACATTACAGTGTCCTTCTTAAGGGGACTCAGTTTCTCCTTCAACCACTGGTTCCTGGATATGTAGCATAACTGAGATCTGGGAACTAAATGAGAGGCTATGACTTCAGGTTTCCATGCACTAGATCTATAGTTTTCCCAGTTGTATATATCAAGTAATACTTTAGTAGACTGCCCATCTATTTCATTCCTAGAGACCTTGTCATCGGGTCTCTTCAGGCATCCTTGGTCTAGAGTGGAGAGTCATTGCAGAGTTTTCAAGGATACCTATGTTTCTCTCACTAATGTTTTCTCAGTCCCTTAATGCCCTCTCATCCCTTCTGGGAAACATAGTCAGGAAAAGGGTGAGCCAGTTACACATAATAGATCCAGTCCAACATTCCCATCACCTTGATGCTTGCACATATTTTATCCTGTGGCTTGATCCCATTGAATAAGACCTTTTACATTTATTTCTCCATGTTGTGTGATTGAAGTTCTGGCATCTCAGCTTCATTGAAGTCAATCAACCAAGTAAACCATTAAAGCTGCTTCCAGGTGCTCAACTTAGTACATCAAAATCAGCACCTCAGGTAATGACGCCTGTATTCCAATTTAGCCTGGCTCATCAATATATTCTATCTTTTCTGATGTAGCTTTCCTAGAATCTACTCCTATAGAGTTTTCTAGATTACTGGTGATGTAAATACAGATGGTATTGCAATTCTTTGAGTGTATAAGTTTTTTTTATTTTGTCCCTAGAATAAACCTTACGATTCTGTCCTGGGTTCCTGGATTTGATTATGGAAGTGGGTTTGGAGTTAATGAGGGGTGATGCAAGGAATTTGGAGAGAAAAGACATCCATTTCTTTGCAGGGCAACTGTTGCTTACAGGATCTTTAAACAAGGGAAAGTCAGTTTCTTAAGATGGGAGATAGATCTGTGGTGGGATACCAGTATTTTATATTTTTATTTCATGTAATTTCTTTACATGGATTAAATATAGTCTATGTGAAGTGCTTTAGCATAATAACTGCTACATAGTATGAGCTCAATAAGAGCTAACTATCTCTAGTATATTATTACAGCATAATGATTCAAAGAGGGGCTTTGGAGTCAAACAGACCTGGGTTCAAATTCTAGCTCTACTTGGAGCACCTGGGTGACTCAGTTGGCTAAGGGACCAACTCTTGATTTCAGCTCAGGTCATGATCTCAGGATCATGATACTGAGACCTGCATTGAGCCTGGTGATGAGCCCTGCAGGCTCCTTGCTCAGCGTGAAGTGTGTTTGAGACTCTCTCCCTCTGTCTCTCGCCCAACTCATGTACATGTCCTCTCTCACTCTCAAATAAAAAAATAAAATAGATCTTCAAATCCTAGCTCTACCCACTTCTAGCTGTCTGCCTCAGGAAAAGTAAATCTAGGGCCTTTGTTGATTTGTAAAATGGTAGAAATTACCTAATTCTCAGGGTTGTTTTCAGATGAAAAGAGATTCTCTCTATATATAGTTTGCACATAGGAAATGCTTAGGCAGAGATAGCAATTATTATTCCAGTAATAAGGAACAACTTGAGCAAAGGCTCAGGTAGGGAGGAAAAGAGAGAGGAAGAAGTGAATTTCAAGGTCTCAATGTATTTTATTTTGTCTGGAACATAGAGTGGTTGAGGAAATGACCTGGAAATGAGGCCTGATTCAGGCCTTGTGGGCCATGTCAAGGAGCCTGGAGAGATAGTAGAGCAAGTCATTCAGCACATGGGACAAGTAGTACAGGCTAGGCTATGTGCAATAACAAATGTTCCAATCATCTGAGTGGCTTATGAAAACAAATGTTCTATGTCTATTGGGGAATCATGCAATTTCATAATCTGGTTTTGTTCCATGTTACCTTCACTTTGGAACCCAAGTTGATGGAACAACTTTTCTCTGAAATAGATTGCTGCCAGACAGAAAAGAGATATGGTAAACCCACAAGCTGGCTCTTTAAATTTCTGCTTGGAATTGACCCTTTTGTTCATATTTTATTGGCCATAGCAAGTCACATGGTCAAGTCTGCCATCACTGGACCTGAGGAAGTGGCCTTTTATGGAAGGGCACCAGAATATTTGGCAGAACAATAATAGAAACAGATTTTGTGGCAAAAGTTAATGAGTGGTAACCCAATTTAAAAATGAGCAAAGTATGTGAAGAGATGTTTCTCCAGAGACATACACAAATGGTCAATAAGCACACGAATAGCTGTTGAACATCATTAGTTATTAGGAAAAATATAAATCACAACCATACTTGATATCCACAAGGATGGCTGTAATCCTAAAGACAGACAATACAAAGGCTGGAAAAGATGTGGAGAAATTAGAACCATTATTAACTTCTTTTTCTTTTTTTTAAAGATTTTATTCATTTATTTGACAGGCAGAGATCACAAGTAGGCAGAGAGGCAGGCAGAGAGAGAGAGAGAGGAAGCAGGCTCCCTCCTGAGCAGAGAGCCTGAAGCGGGGCTCGATCCCAGGACCCTGGGATCATGACCTGAGCCGAAGGCAGAAGCTTTAACCCACTGAGCCACCCAGGTGCCCCGTGAACCATTATTTACTTCTAGCAAGAATGTAAAATGGTACAGCTGGTTTTGTAAATAGTCTGGCAGTTTTTCAAAAAGTTAATCGCAGCTACCCTATGACCCAGCAATTCCACTACTAGGTATATACCCAAGAGAAATGAAACCATATGTCCACTCAAAAACTCATACACAAATGTTCATAGCAACATTATTCATAACAAGGAAAAAGTGGAGATAATCTAAATGTCCTTCAGGTGATGAATGCGTAAATCCAATGTGGTATGTCCATAAATTGAAATATTATTTGACCACATGCTACAGTGTGGTTATACCTTGAAAACATTATGCTGAGTGAAAGGGGTCAGTCACAAAATATTGCATGATTCCCTTTACATGAAATGTCCAGAATAAGGAATTGAAGGAAAATGGGCCACTACTAAGGAGTATGAGGTTTCTTTTTGGGATGATGAAAATATTCTAAAATAGATTATAGCGACGGTTGCATAATTCTGTGAATGTATTAAAAACCACTGAACACTTTAAGTGTGTGAATTGTATGGTATGTATTCACAAGGCTGTTTTACATCTTATATAAGGAAGATAATGGATGGTTTTTATTTTTGTCTTGTTGGTTTTGAGAGGGTCAAGTGGAGGCAACCAGGTACTTAACCATGTGGATCTGGAGCTCAGGAGCAAAAATCAGGCCTGGAGGTATATACTGGGAAATATAAAGCACAAAAATGCTAACTGAGATTATGGGAAAAGCAATCACCCAGAAAAAGTGTGGCCAGTGGGAAAAGAGAGGGCTTGCACCTATCCTTGAGTGATACCAACACTTAAGAGATGGAAGAAAGGAGACTTCAAAAGAGATGAAGAAGGGGTAGAGATGGAAAAGTGAGATCAAGAGAGTAAAGACGAAAGGCAAGGAAAGAGTGTTTCCAGAAGTAAGGAGTGTCAACTAATGCAGAGAAATTAAGTTAGGTCATGATGAATACTTCATAGCACCTGCAGTTAGGAGATCCCTAGTGACTTTGGAAAGAATGGTTTCCATATGGCGGTAGGGCAGTATCACGAGTTACTGTACGCGAGTTGTAGTCGAGGAAGTAGAGACATTGTTTGGATGACTGGAGAAGTATAGCGGGAACAGGCAGATCTGCAAAGAGGAGGAAAAAAACAGGTTGAAGTGGAGTTTGGTGGGTTGGGTAGGAGATTTCAAGATCAGAGAGGTTATTTAAATACCATGGGAATTAAAGGAGAGGAGAAAAGGAATAGTTGAAAAGAGGAATAAAGCCCCAACCATCTTTTATGAAATTGCATTATGTTCCCTGATCCATCTTCCTTATCCTACCGTAAGCTTATAGTCTTAATTGTGAGGTAGATTCAACTGGATTCCACGACTTCTGGATATTGTGGGTAGCAAGGGATAGGGAAAGGTTGAGTCTGAGCTTCCCGGGTGGATGAAAAGTGATGTGGAATATTCATTTGACAATTATGGTCTGCCTTGAGTCTCTTTTCTGTTTGTTCAGAACTGTGATTTAAACACCGTTCGTGTGTTTACTTTGTTTTTGAGGTAGAGAAAACGCACTTGTTGGGTCTTTGTACTCTGAGCCTTTCACGGCTGGCATACAAGAAGGGACGAATAAAGCTTCACCGCGGAGGGTAAGCTGTGCTCAAAGCCTTTTCACAAGTACAGATTTTTGTGAGGCGGCTCTCTAGGTCGTCAATCTCTGGGACTAACTGGCGGTGAGACGGGCGGAGGAAAGGGACTGAATCCAAGATTGTGGCTAAAAGCAGCGATGCGAGTGCAGCCCACCGAGGGGAAGATAACCCGGGAAGCAGCTACGCTGCGACAAGGAAACCTAACAACCGCCCAGTCGGCGCGAACCCAGCTGCGCCTGCGCGCGGGCGGCCGCGGCGAGAGGCACGGAGCCTCGCGGCCAAGGCTGGGAGTCACGTGGTACACCGGGCAGCCGCCCCGCCCCGCCCCTCCGCTGCTGCCCCTCCCCGCCCCGCCCCTTTCCCGGCGGGACGCTCGGAGCCGCCCCGAACTGCGCAGGGAGGCCGGGGGTGAGTGTCCGCGAGGGGCGCGCGAAGCGCAGACCGGGGAGGGCCTGGGCTGGGGCGCTGGTCGGCGGAATGCGTTGCGGGGTCCAAGGGACAAAATGGCGGCGGGTACACCCCTTCACCCTTTTCCCTTACCTGGGAGTGCGGGCGAGAGGGGCAGCGATCAGTGCTGGGGGAGGGGAGCCGCGGCTGCCAAGGAGGGCCGGGGGTTCCCCTCAGTAGGCCTGGGGGGCGACGGTGCGCAGGCTCTCGGCCTGCCCAGTGGGTTCAGCTGGGGTGTGAGGGACGTGGGACCCTGTGCACCCCACGGGCCGGGGGGTGGGCAGGGGACTGCTCATCCCTTCACGGGGTGCGCGGCCGCGCGCTTGTCGAGGCTTCTGGAATGTCCAAACTGCAAGGGGCTCCCAGAGGAGACTCCCACAGGCTCTTCATCTGACAGGTGATCGCCATCATCATCTCATTCTCCGCAGAGTTTACCAAGCTTTCCCTGCTCGATGATTTGGGTCTTAGTTCTGCCAGGGAGGCAGGGCGGGAATGGGCTCTCCGTCTCACAAATGCATAAACTGGGGCCTAGAGGGGTGAAGAGTTGAACCAGTGCCTCGCACCTGGGAGTAATAGGACCCAGCCTTCTACCTCTGTTAGTGCTCCTTTCCTACCACTTCATTCGCGCCCCCCCCCCCCCCCCCCCCCCCCGCCAGTGAGTGACGGGATTTTTAGAAAGCAGACAGAAAACTGATTCTCTGAGCACCTGCTGCTGTCAAGTGGCTCTCCCTGAGATGGGGCTGCCTGCCTGAGAGCAGCTTCCTGTTGCTGGTGGACTGTATCCCTCATTCTGTTTGTGCCAAGATATTTTCCATGAACATAGCTATTCATTATAGTCATCTTGACGAACAGATAGCAATTCTTTGTATGTATTATAATTCGTTGCAGTTTACACATTGATTTCACCAACATTAACTATTTCATTCTCATAAGAATGGGGAAACTGAGGTTCAGAGACATTACGACTTGCCCCAGAGTCACCCGCTGGTAAATGGTTGATCTGGGATGATGCTTTCAGACCTAGGGTTGGTAATCCGACCATTATCCCGCTCTGATTTATATTGGTGTTCCGGCCCTTGTATTTTTTTCTAACTATGACTTTTCCTCAAAATGTGTTGGATGCAGATTGATTTATGCCACATATGGAAATGATCTGAATAATATTCACTAAGGAATTAATATTTTATTTTTAGTTCGAGATTTTCTTTAAATTCAAGTTAGTTCACATATAGTGTAGTATTAGTTTCAGGGGTAGAATTTAGTAATCCATCAGTTTCATATAACACCCAGTGCTCATTACATCAAGTGTCCTCCTAGTGCCCATCACCCAGTTTCCCCATCCCTCCACCCACCCACCCTCCAGTAACCCTCAGTTTCTTCCTTATATTAAAGAATCTTTTATGGTTTGCCTTCCTCTCTATCTTATTTTGTTTTTCCTTCCCTTCCCCATGTTCATCTGTTTTGCTTCTTAAATCCCACATATGAGTGAAATCATACGGTATTTGTATTTCTTGGACTGATTTATTTTGCTTAGTGTAATACACTTCAGTTCCATCCATGTCGTTGCAAATGGCAAGATTTCATTTTTAAGGAACTAATATTTTAATTTCTCAGAGTCCATTTTTAATATTATTTGGAAAGTTTCTTTGTGGGAGGAAGTGTGATAATGATGGTATTGAAGGCAAATTGATGAGAGTTTGAATCAGAGCCTCACTACTTGTCCTTTGGAAGATTACTAAATTTTTCTGAGTCTTGATTTCCTCATCTGTAAAATAGAGATAATATCGTTCACCTGATATGTTTGTCGATAGCAAGTAAATGAGATGTCTGTGAAGGATTAAGAACTGCTCCTCCCCCATAGTCTGCTCTCAACAAATGCTTGCTTTTTCTTTTTTCTTTTTTTTTTCCTCTCCCCTGTGCTGTACTTTTTTATTCTCTATAGTTAACCACTTTTGGTCAGTCTGCCTGGTGGATTATGTGGAAGCATAATCAATGTTACTATATAAATGGATTTATAAATTATTTTGGTGACTAGGGTTCAAAGGATTAGTGTTTTAAACAGGCTTTAAAAATGTCCTTAGGGCTTCATAGATACTTAATAATCATTAAAAGTTTGATTTGATATTAATGTTATTAATACCTTCACTTAATCACTTTCAGGAATGTTTTAAAGATAAGATGGAAGGGGCTTGAGATTCTGTCTTAAAGGAGAAAAAAAATTATTTGGGAATCACATGTGAACATTCTTTAAATGTTTAGAAAGTTGTGGTGGTATTTAGTGGGAAGTTAAACAGAATTCTCTCTATTGGTGCAATCTGATATCCATTGTGAAATTGGCATTTCTGAAATTGTAGAAGTGATAACTGTAAATGGCTTGAATAACTCAGTAATTAATAAATATCTGTTTATAGTTTTGTGCTTGGATGATAACCTTTTTCACAAATAAGTTTGGCTTTGACAGTACATCTTATGGGGTATAAACAGCAAAAAGACCTGCAGTTCACTGGTGGAGCCACCTTAAAAAATTATTAAGAGGAAATGATATATAGAAAGACTTTATTTACTCTGGACATGAAACACTAAAGATTTCATGAAGTTTTGCTAAAATAATGACTACTTTTTATTTTATTTTAATTTATTTATTTAAAAGATTTTTATTTATTTATTTGAGAGAGAGAGAATGAGAGAGGGAGAGAGAGCATGAGAAGGGGAGAGTCAGAGGGAGAAGCAGACTCCCGGCTGAGCAGAGAGCCTAAAGTGGGCCTCCATCCCAGGACTCCAGGATCTTGACCTGAGCCGAAGGCAGTCGCCTAACAGACTAGCCACCCAGGTGCCCTAATGACTACTTTTAAATAATTTCTTAAAGTAGTAAGTGATGTAGGAAAGACATTAGGGTTCAAAGCCAACAGCCAAGAAAGAATTCTTGAGATGTCTTTGGGGTCAAAAATTTGGTTTTAGTAAAGTGTGGGTCAGGACCCATGGGCAGAAAGAGCTGCACTGGGGTCATGAGGAGTGACCCATTATATACTTTAAAGCTGGGGGTCGGGGTTAGAGATAGTGCAAGTCTCTAAGGAATTTTGGAAGCAAGTTTTCCAGGACTTTGAGGGGGCTAGCTATTGTTGGGAAAAAGTCCTTTATTATTGTTTAGTAAAACCCTAGTAGTGAGACCCTTCAGATGTATATTGGTGGGTCATATGCTTGGGAGATGATTGCCAACATGTATCTTGAGGAGTTGAGATAAAGGAAGTTTCCAGAGAAATTTCTATATATTAAAGTAGACTTACAGGAACCTGGAGGGTCGGTTTAAGATTGCCTTTTGCCTTAGCAAAGTAGTAATATCAAGGCAGCCGAGTCACTAGAGGAATGTCACTCTGCCTGTTTTAAGGACTTGTCAATGGGCTATAGGTAGTAAGGAAATTTAATTTTTCTTTTGCCTTCCCCCCCCACATCGATAAGTTCATTATATATTTTGAAAACGTGGATTAGAATAGTAGAATTAATTGCTATGTATCAGTCTCTCTCAGTAATTATGTACACATGGACAGTCTTATCTTATAAAAGCTAACACCCCTTCATTGTTTTGAAGCAAATCTCAGACATATTTGATTTTTAAAGATTTCAGTTTGTGTTAGGCTTGTTTAATATAGTACTGCAAAAGAAAAGTAGTTTGGTATTTTCAAAGAGGCATGCCAGGTTCATGGGAGAAGATAAATGCCTCCTGGTTGATTTATTCATGGTAGTATATATGGGAGTGTGAAAATTGAAAAATTCATTAAACAGTTTGGAATTATAAAATGTCTGTGGTGTTCTTCAGAGTACTTATTTTACCATAATACATTTATTTTCCACTCAGCAAAGATGTGAACAATTATTGATAGTTTTTGAGATAGTTTTTGACAATTGTTTAAGTACCAGACTCAGGGAAATATTCAGATTTTCTTCAATTTCAGAAAATGCCAGAACATTGAGTGATAGATTTTGGAACATTGGATTTTGCCAAATCCAGTTTTTCTAGAATTTACTGGCAAACATGAGAACAATTCATAGATGTACTATCCTGGCTTCTGTTAGATGGGCCTGTATTTTTTAGAGTTACTAGCAGGCTTCTACTATTTTGGGCCTGCCATTTACTTTTTGCCTTTTCAGGACCTGTGTACCTAAACTCAGGTAAAGAAGAGAGGCAGGCCTTTCCTGGCATTGGAACCAATCTGCCCATTGCCAAATGTAGCACTCTCAGGTGTCTCCACAGACTTTATGGGACTATAGGGCAGGCTAGGACAAGTGAGACTTCAGTTCATCAGTGGCCCCAGATTGTTCCGAAATCTCTGGCCCAGTCAATCCTAGTGTCTGTTTCCTGTTTACTGACTCGTTTTGTTGTTGTTGTTATGTGCTCTATTTTCTGTTTGCCCATTGTTTTGCTGTAGCCTAGAGTTTCTTCTTAAAATTAATTTATTTGAATAGCACTGCCAATATTTGCCATATCCATCTTTTACATTAACTGTTTGTTTATGGTAGTATTATAAATTTTCTTTTAAAATATAAGTAAATGTTTTATTTAGAGAAAAATATTATATAAATAGTATAGGTGGTAGTTATGGCAAATATGAAAGTAATAACTGAATGCTTAAAATTTTGGAAGTTCTGGATTAGGTATTAAGTTTTTTTTGAATAGCTTTATTGAGATATATTTCACATACCATAAAATTCAGCCACTAACTTGTATACTTCAGTGGTTTTTAGTGTATTCACAGATTTGCGTAACCATCACCACAATTAACTTTAGAACATTTTCAAAACCCCAATATAAAAACCTCGTAACAGCCATTCCCCGTTCCTGACCTCCCTTGCTTCTCCATCCTATTTCCTTCACCAGCCCTAGGCAACCACTCATCTACTTTTTTTTCTCTGTGGATTTGCCTATTCTGGCATTTCATATTAATAGAATCATATAATATGTGGTATTTTGTGCCTGGCTTCTTCATTTAGCATAGTGTTTTCCGTATTCAAGTTGTAGCATGTATCAGCACTACCTTTTCTTTTAATACTTTTAATTTTTTAGGGCAGTTTTAGGGTCACAGAGAAATGGAGAGGAAAGTACATATCCTCCCTGCCTCAACTTATGCATAGCTCCCCCCGCCCTTTTTAAAAGAGTTTATTTATTTACTTATTTGACAGATCACACGTAGGCAGAAAGGCAGGCAGAGAGAGACGGGGGGAAGCAGGCTCCCCGCCAAGGAGAGAGCCCGATATGGGCCTGATCCCAGAACCCTGAGATCATGACCTGAGCTGAAGGCAGAGGCTTAACCCACTGAGGCACTCAGGTGCCCCCATAGCTTTCCCTTTTATCAACATCCCCCACCAGAGTGGTACATTTGTTAAAATTGATTTAACTTACATTGACAAGCCCCTGTCACACCAAAGTCTGTAGTTTACATTTGTATTTACTCTTGGTGTTATATTTATGGGTTTGGACAAATGTGTAATGACATGTATTGTGTCCACCATTATAGTATCATAAAGAATACTTTCACTGCCCTGAAAATTCTTTGTGTTCTATTTATCCCTTCTTCTTTGTAACCACTAAAACACTTGATCTTTTCCCTGTCTCCATAGTTTTGACTTTTTCCGAAACTTCATGTCTTTTATGGCTGAATGATATCTTATTGTGTGGATATACCATATTCTGTTTATCCATTAGTTGATGGACATTTGGATTGTTTTACTTTTTGAATATTATGAATAATGCTGCTATAAACATTTGTAAGTTTTTCTGTGGACATGTTTTCATTTCTCTTGGGTATATACTTAGGAATGGAATTGCTGGGTCATATGGTAACTCTGTTTAACTTTTTGAGGAACCGCCAGACTGTTTACAAAACCAGCTACAGCTTATTACATTCCCCTAAAGCTGTGTATGTTGCCTCTAGTTTTTCCACATACTCTCCGATACTTGTTAATGTTTGTCTTTTGGATTATAGCCATCCTAATGGGTGTGAAGGGGTTTCTTATTGTGGTTGTGCTTTGTATATCTGTAATGACTAATGATGTTCAACATCTTCTCATGTTCTTACTAGCTATTTGTATATCTATTTTGGAAAGTGAGGACAGAGCCTTTTTAACCTCTTCATCTTTATAGATGAGAATACTGATACTCAAAGAGATTAAATGACTTCTCAAAGTCACATAGCCAGTGATTTGGTTGATTCCAATGTCTTATACTCTCTGCACTATTTCATGCTTTAAGTAAAGAATACAGCTGAAATGGTCTGGAAATTCAGATGTAGAAGATCTCTGTCAGCTGGGGATGTCAGAATAGGCTTTTTGAAGATGACTTTTGAGTTCATCTGAAACAATTGGAAGGCTTTGGATATGTAGAAGGGTGAGAGCAAAGCAATTTGGTAAGCAAGTATTCTTTATAATGAGCTTTATTTATTAGTAAATAAGTATTTATTTATTTATTTTTTTAAATGAGACAACTGTATATATTAAAAAATCCAAGATAAATAAGTAGTGCTAAAAAAGAACAACAATTACATGATTAGCTGGGTGGTTAACGGAAATGCACAACCTTGGGTAAAATGGTCCTGACGGGGAAGGAGAAGAGTTTTTGCTTGCTTCTTTTTCAATGGCCACCATGGTACAACTCTGCCTTCTCTTGCAGAAGTTTACCTTCGGTCTCCTTCAACTCGCTTTTTACGAACCAGGTCATTATTCTTTGTGATGGCGGCTGCCACCCTTGTTCGAGGCCCTTGCTTGGTAAACTGATATCCAAACTTGAGGATCCTTGAATTCTCCTCGAGCATCTGGGCAATTTCCATCTCCACAGCCGTTCCCAACTGCTGCCTCTGGTTGTCGATCTTGATCTCGGTCAGGGTGTCATTCTCTCTCAATGCCTCCACCAGGGCCAGGATCCCAGTCCCAGTGATGAAATTGGATTCGATGTTGAGGCTTTTCAAGGTCTTATTCACTTTCAGCATATCTGCAAAAGCAATTGCCACAGGGTCATTGCTACGGGTTGCAGCCAGGCTGAACTTCTTTACGTGAGTGTTGGTTTCCAGAGCTTTTGCAAATTCCTTCAGGGTTGGAATTGGAATGTTCTTAATGTTGTTGAGGTTGACTTCTTGCAGGCTGGGATCATTGGCTTTCATCTGCTGCAGACTCACTTCCACATTAGTAGGATTGGGCGGTTCCTCAAATATTGGCTTGACCTTCTCACCTTTGACCACATTTCTCACAGGCGCTTTGCCACCTTTAGCGCTGGTCACTTCTTCATCAAACTTTGGATTGTTGAGTAAATTGTGTACCCCGAGAACAGCTGCAAGATCATAGAGTTCGGTGTCGGAGGCACTGGCCAAAGCTTCTTCCAGTTCTGGGTCAAGGGTCACTTTTTCTTCTTTACGAGTTTCTATGGGCTTTTCTTTGGGGATGAAGACTCTCCCTTTCTTTTCTCCGGTGAAGGGCACAAAGTCTTCCCTGTCCTTCTGTTCCAAAGCCTCCTTCTCCAGGTACATGAGGAGGTGCTCACGGTCAAACGGGCCGGTGGCTGCTTTCTGGGTCTGGTCTTTCTGTCGGAATCCAGCTGGTAGCAGTGCACTCTTGGGATCCAGGTCATCAAGAACATTTTCCAACTGTTTCAGTTCCTCTTCTGAGAGTTTGCCAAGAAGCTCATCTTCATCAATGTTCTTGTATTTCTCCAGCTCTTTTTGAAAAGGGAGTGCCATGGCTTCTTATAAGTCCTTCTCATGGGTTGCGGACATTTAAACAGGCCAGCCTCCTGAGACTTCAGAATACCGTCCGTGCGCTCATCCCGGAGCCGGCGGTGCTGGCGGTGCGTCCGTCTGCCCCGAGGTAGCGGGGACCGCCAAGCAGCGGTGGCGCAGTGGCCCAGTAAATAAGTATTTAATGCTTAGTCAGTGCCAGGCACTGTTTTAGGTCTTGAAACTATAGCAGTATCAAAACCAACAAACACCATGAAGCTTATTTTCTTGTAAGGAGAGATGGACAGTATACCAATTAAGTAAATAATGTGATAAATGCTCTAGAGAGGTGGGATAGGGAATGTCAATGTGGGAATCAGGATAAATGGGTTGTTATTTAAAGATTTTATTTTACCTTTTTTTTTTGACATTTTACAAATAAAGCTTTATTTTTCCCAAATAACAAGAAGTCCAGAAGAAGTACTTTCTGTCTGATATTCTGCTTTTTAATAATACTATTGGAGACCAAGCCTCTTTCTGTCTTTTTAAATCTTTTCTCTTTATCATTCTGAGCATATTAGTTTTGAGCCTCTTATAGATCATCTCGTGATGGCAAGATGGCTGTTATTACCATCGCTTCAGAAAACAATTCCTCTTTTTTTTTTTTAATTTTAATTAATATATGATGTATTATTAGGCCTGGGGATACAGGTCTGGGACTCGCCAGGTTTACACACTTCATAGCACTCATCATAGCACAAACCCTCCCTAATGTCCATAAACCAAGCACCTTCTCCCTACCCCCCTCCCTCTGGCAACCCTCAGTTTGTTTTGTGAGATTAAGAGTTTCTTATGGTTTGTCTCCCTTCCGATCCCATCTTGTTTCATTTTTTCCTTCCTTACCCCCCAGACCCCCCACTTTGCCACTCAACTTCCACGTATCAGGGAGATAATGTGATAGTTGTCTTTCTCTGATTGACTTATTTTGCTCAGCATAATACCCTCTAGTTCCAACCACATCATCGCAAAAGGCAAGATTTCATTTCTTTTGAAGGCTGCTTAGTATTCCACTGTATATGTATACCACATCTTCTTTATTCATTCATCTGTTGATGGACATCTAGGTTCCTTTCATAGTTTGGCTATTGTGGACATTGCTGCTATAAATATTCGGGTGTACCTTCCCCTTTGAGTCCCTACATTTCTATCTTTTGGGTAAATACCCAGTAGTGCAGTTGCTGGGTTGTAGGATAGCTCCGTTGTCATCTTTTTGAGGAACCTTCATACTGTTTTCCAGAGTGGCTGCACCAGCTTGCATTCCCAAAAACAGTGTAGGAGGGTTCTCCTTTCTCCGCATCCTCGCCAGCATCTCTCCTTTCCTGACTTGTTAATTTTAGTCATTCTGACTGGTGTGAGGTGGTATCTCATTGTGGTTTTGATTTGTGTTTCCCTGATACCAAGTGATATGGAGCACTTTTTCATGTGTCTTTTGGCCATCTGGATGTCTTCTTTGCAGAAATATGTGTTCATGTCCTCTGCCCATTTCTTGATTGGATTATTTGTTCTTTGGGTGTTGAGTTTGATAAGTTCTTTACAGATTTTGGATACTAGCCCTTTATCTGATATGTTGTTTTCAAATATGTCTTTTGGTTTTGTTGACTGTTTCTTTTGCTGTGCAAAAGCTTTTGATCTTAATGAAGTCCCAATAGTTCACTTTTGCCCTTGCTTCCCTTGCTTTTGGCAATGTTTCCAGGAAGAAGTTGCTGCGGCTGAGGTCGAAGAGGTTGCTGCCTATGTTCTCCTCAAGGATTTTGATGGATTCCTGTCTCACATTGAGGTCTTTCATCCATTTGGAAGCTATTTTTGTGTGTGGTGTAAGGAAATGGTCCAGTTTCATTTTTCTGCATGTGGCTGTCCAATTTTCCCAACACCATTTGTTGAAGAGACTGTCTTTTTTCCATTGGACATTCTTTCCTGCTTTGTCAAAGACTAGTTGACCATAGAGTTGAGGGTCTATTTCTAGACTCTGTATTCTGTTTCATTGATCTATGTGTCTGTTTTTGTGCCAGTACCATACTGTCTTGATGACAACTTTGTAATAGAACTTGAAGTCTGGAATTGTGATGCCACCAACTTTGGCTTTCTTTTTCAACATTCCTCTGGCTATTCGAGGTCTTTTCTGGTTCCATATGAATTTTAGGATTATTTGTTCCATTTCTTTGAAAAAAATGGATGGTATTTTGATAGGGATTGCATTAAACGTGTAGATTGCTTTAGGTAGCATAAACATTTTCACAATATTTGTTCTTCCAATCCATGAGCATGGAACTTTTTTGCATTTCTTTGTGTCTTCCTCAATTTCTTTCTTGAGTACTTTATAGTTTTCTGAGTACAAATTCTTTGCCTCTTTGGTTAGGTTTATTCCTAGGTATCTTATGGTTTTGGGTGCAGTTGTAAATGGGATTGATTTCTTAATTTCTCTTTCTTCTGTCTTGTTGGTATATAGAAATGCAACTAATTTCTATGCATTGATTTTATATCCTGACACTTTACTGAATTCCTTTATGAGTTCTAGCAGATTAGGAGTGGAGTCTTGGTTTTCTCATAAAGTATTATATCATCTGCAAAGAATGATAGTTTGACTTCTTTGCTGATTTGGATGCATTTTATTTCTTTTTGTTATCTGATTGCTGAGGCTAGTACTTCTAGTACTATGTTAAATAGCAGTGGTGATAATGGACATTCCTGCCGTGTTCCTGACCTTAGCGGAAAAGCTCTCAGTTTTTCTCCTTTGAGAATGATACTTGCTGTGGGTTTTTCCTACATGGCTTTGATGATATTGAGGTATGTATTTTTTGTCCCTACACTTTGAAGAGTTTTGATCAAGAAAGGTTGCTATACTTTGTCAAATGCTTTTTTAGCATCTACTGAGAGTATCATATGGTTCTTGTTCTTTCTTTTATTAATGTATTGTGTCACATTGATTGATTTGCAGATGTTGAACCAACCTTGCAGCCCTGGAATAAATCCCACTTGGTCATGGTGAATAATCCTTTTAATGTACTGTTGGATCCTATCGGTTAGTATTTTGGTGAGAATTTTCGCATCTGTGTTCATCAAGGATATTGGTCTGTAATTCTCTTTCTTGATGGGGTCTTTGTCTGGTTTTGGGATAAAGGTAGTGCTGGCCTTATAACATGAGTTTGGAAGTTTTCTTTCCATTTCTATTTTTGGAACAGTTTCAGGAGAATAGGAATTAATTCTTTAAATGCTTGGTAGAATTCCCCTGGGAAGCCATCTGGCCCTGGGATCTTGTTTGTTGGGAGATTTTTTTTTTTTTTTTTTTTTAAAGATTTTATTTATTTGTCAGAGAGAGAGGGAGAGAGAGCGAGCACAGGCGGACAGAATGGCAGGCAGAGGCAGAGGGAGAAGCAGGCTCCCTGCCAAGCAAGGAGCCCGATGTGGGACTCGATCCCAGGACGCTGGGATCATGACCTGAGCCGAAGGCAGCTGCCCAACCAACTGAGCCACCCAGGCGTTCTTGTTGGGAGATTTTTGATGACTGCTTCAATCTCCTTACTGGTTATGGGTCTGTTCAGGATTTCTATTTCTTCCTGGTTCAGTTGTGGTAGTTTATATGTCTCTAGGAATGTATCCATTTCTTCCAGATTGTCAAATTTGCTGGCATAGAGTTGCTCATTATATGTTCTTATAATTGTTTATATTTCTTTGGTGTTGGTTGTGATCTTTCCTCTTCCATTCATGATTTTATTTGGGTCCTTTCTCTTTTCTTTTTGATAAGCCTGGCCAGGGGTTTATCAGTCTTATTAATTCTTTCAAAGAACCGGCTCCTAGTTTCGTTGATTTGTTCTATTGTTTTTTTGGTTTCTATTTCATTGATTTCTGCTCTAATCTTTGTGGTTTCTCTTCTCCTGCTGGGTTTAGGCTTTCTTTGCTGTTCTCCTTAAGGTGTAGGGTTAGGCTGTTTATTTGAGACCTTTCTTGTTTCTTGAGAAAGGCTTGTGTCGCTATATATTTTCTTCTCAGGACTGCCTTTGCTGTGTCCCACAGATTTTGAACAGTTGTGTTTTCGTTATCATTCGTTTCTGTGAATTTTTTCTTCTTTAATTTCCTGGTTGAACCATTCATTCATTAGTAGGATGCTCTTTAGCCTCCATGTATTTGGGTTCTTTACAAATTTCCTGTTGTGATTGAGTTCTAGCTTTAGAGCATTGTGGTCTGAAAATATGCAGGGAATGATCCCAGTCTTTTGGTACTGGTTGAGACCTGATTTGTGACCCAGGATGTGATATGTTTTGGAGAATGTTCCATGTGCACTACAGAAGAATGTGTATTCTGTTGCTTTGGGATGGAATGTTCTGAATATATCTGTGATGTCCATCTGCTTAGTTTCACTTAAGGTCTTTAGTTCCTTGTTGATCTTTTGCTTGGATGATCTGTCCATTTCAGTGAGGGAGGTGTTAAAGTCCCCTACTATTATTGTATAATTGTCGATGTGTTTCATTGATTTTGTTATTAATTGGTTTATGTAGTTGGCTCTTCCCATGTTAGGGGCATAGATATTCAAAATTGTTAGATCTTCTTTTTGGACAGACCCTTTGAGTATGATATAGTGCCCTTCCTCATCTCTTATTATAGTCTTTGGCTTAAAATCTAATTGATCTGATATAAGGATTGCCCCCCTGCCTCAAGCTTTATTTTGATGTCCATTAGCATGGTAAATTGCTTTCCACCCCCTCACTTTAAATCTGGAGGTGTCTTCGGGTCTAAAATGAGTTTCTTGCAGACAACAGGTTGATGGGTCTTGTTTTTTTTTTTTTTTTTTTTAAAGATTTTATTTATTTATTTGACAGACAGAGATCACAAGTAGGCAGAGAGGCAGGCAGAGAGAGAGAGAGGAAGGGAGGCTCCCTGCTGAGCAGAGAGCCCGATGCGGGGCTCGATCCCAGGACCCTGAGACCATGACCTGAGCCGAAGGCAGAGGCTTAACCACTGAGCCACCCAGGTGCCCCGATGGGTCTTGTTTTTTTTAATCCATTCTGATACCCTGTGTCTTTTGACTGGGGCGTTTAGTCCATTTACATTCAGGGTAAGTACTGAAAGATAGAAATTTAGTGCCATTGTATTGCCTGTAAGGTGACTGTTACTGTATATTGTCTCTGTTCCTTTCTGGTTTACTACTTTTAGGCTCTCTCTTTGCTTAGAGGACCTCTTTCAATATTTCCTATAGAGCTGGTTTGGTGTTTACAAACTCTTTTAGTTTTTGTTTGTCCTGGAAGCTTTTTATCTCTCCTATTTTCAATGTTAACCTAGCTGGATATAGTATTCTCGGCTGCATGTTTTTTTCGTTTAGTGCTCTGAATATATCATGCCAGTTCTTTCTGGCCTGCCAGGTCTCTGTGGATAAGTCTGCTGCCAATCTAATATATTTACCATTGTATGTTACAGACTTCTTGTCCCAGGCTGCTTTCAGGATTTTCTCTTTGTCACTAAGACTTGTAAGTTTTACTATTAGAAGATAGGGCGTGGACCTATTCTTATTTATTTTGAGGGGGATTCTTTGCATCTCCTGGATTTTGATGCTTGTTCCCTTTGCCATATTAGGGAGATTCTCTACAGTAATTCACTCCAATATACCATCTGCCCCCCTCTCTCTTCTTCTAGAATCCCAATTATTCTAATATCATTTCATCTTACAGTATCACTTACCGCTCTAATTTTCCCCTTGTGGTCCAGTAGTTGTTTGCCTCTCTTTCGCTCAGCTTCTTTATTCTCCACCATTTGGTCTTCTATATCATTAGTTATCTCTTCTGACTCATATATCCTAGCAGTAAGAGCCTCCATTTTTGGTTGCACCTCATTAATAGCTTTTTAAATTTCAGCTTGGCTAGATTTTAGTTCTTTTATTTCTCCAGAAAGGGCTTTTATTTTTCTGGACAGGTTTTCTCTAATATCTTCCATGCCTTTTTTGAGCCCATCTAGCGCCTTGAGAATCATCATTCTGAACTCTAGATCTGACATATTACCAATGTCCGTATTAATTAGGTCCCTAGCATTCACTACTGCCTCTTGTTCTTCTTTTTGTGTTGAGTTTTTCCGTCTTGTCATTTTATCCAGATAAGAATATATGAACAAGAGAATAAAATACTAAAAGGGTGGCAAAGGCCCCAGAAAAAATGTGCATTAACCAAATCAGAAGAGATGCCAAATCGTGGGGAGAAGAAAGGGGATAAAAAGAAGTTTAAAAAGAAAATAAAAAAGGTATATATATACATATTAGACCAGTGAATAGAACAGAGACACCTGCTTGATTTTGGGAGTATTTTGGTCTTTTAGAAGAAACTACCTCCCAAAATTTTAAAGAAAGAAACACACACACACACACACACACACACACACACAAATAAGGGTAAACACGATGAAGGGATAGAGTATGACTGTAAAGATAAAAATTTTTAAAAAATTCTAAAAAGGAGTTGATAAGATAAGTTGGTTGGGACGAGAAAGAAAAAGAAAGTGGAGAAAATTTGCTCAGGCTGGAGACTAGAACAAACCTGTGCTAGATTTAGGGCATATTTTGATCTGTTAGAAGAAGTTGTGTCCCAAAAATTTTTAGAAGAAAAAACCCTATGTGTATACAAAAGATAAAGTTAGATTCAATGAATGATAAAATATGACTATAATAATAAAGGTTCAAAAAGATTTTTTTTAAAGAAAGGTATTGTTAAGATAAGCTAGTTAAAAAATGTTAAAAGAGGAAAGAGTAAAAGCTAAAAAAAATTAGAATAAGAAAAAAATAAAATTAAAAAATTTAATTAACTTTGCAAGACTAAAGAATCATGGGGAGAAAGCCATGAATTCCATGCTTTGCTTTCCCCTCCTCTGGAATTCTACTGTTTTCCTTGATCAGTGAGCTTGGTCTTGGCTGGATTTCTTGTTGATCTTCTGGGGAGGGGCCTGTTGTAGTGATTTTCAAGTGTTTTTGCCTGAGGTGGAATTGCACTGCCCTTGCCAGGGGCTGGGCTAAGTAATCTGCTTGGTTTGCTCTCGGGAACTTTTGTTCCCTTGAACGCTTTCTGTAGAGCTTTGGAGGATGGGAAGGAAAATGGCGGCCTCCCAATCTCTGGCCCAGAGGAGCCGAGAGCTCAGGGCCCTCTCCTCAGTGCACCCTCGGAGAAAAGCGCTCAATCACTCCCATCTCCCTGGTCTCCGGCCATGCTCCCAGCTCAATCGGCCTGTGACCGAGTGTTTCTGTCTCTGACACACAGCCCCATTTGGAGTCTTCAAACCCAGCAGATTCCTGTCGCTCTGCTCTTCCGGTGGCTCTCCCCAGGTCTGCCACTTGTGGGGTCCCTGCTCAAAGAGGGTTCTGCATTGTGCTGCAGATCACAGTTTAAGGTAACCCTGAGCTGAGAGCTCACTCCTTGGCTCTGTCTCTGTAGCCGGCTTCCCTGCTCTAATACCTGTGAGCTCTGCTACCCTCAGACACCCCTGATCCTTCTGTGACCCCGCGGGACCTGAGACCACGCTGTCCCTGCGAGGGCTTCACCCCCGCTTAGCCTCTGGAGTGAAGTCCCTCAGTGGAGCAGACTTCTAAAAGTTCTGATTTTGTGGTCCGTTGCTCCGCTGCTTGACTGGAGCTGGCCCCTCACCCTGCAGTCTATCTTCCTGACTCTTCGGATTCACTTCTCCACAGGTCCTACCTTTCAGAAAGTGGTTGATTTTCTTTTTCTAGAATTGCTGTTCTCCTTCTCTTTGATCTCCTGTTGGATTTGTAGGTGTTTGGGACAGTTTGATAACTATCTAGCTGAACTCCTGCTACCTGATGTCATCTCAGCTTGCTACTCCTCTGCCATCTTGACTCCTCCCCCATTTTACCTTTTTAAAGTAATCTTTACACCCAACGTGGGGTTCAAACTCAACAACCCTGAGATCAAGAGTTGCATGCTCTGCTGACTGAGCCAGCCAGGCACCCTTGAATGGGTTTCAATAATAGAGTGTTTGAGAAGGCCTCACTGAGGAAGTGACATGTGAGCGAAGGGAGTAAATCTTGAGTGTTGCAAATAAGTATCCAATAAGCATAAAGCCCTGAGGCAGGTGTGTGTCTGGGATTTTGGGGAACATAAAGAAGCCAGTGTGGCTGGAGTAGAATCAACACCAAAGAGGAGAGGAGTTGAGGTGTGGTTAGAGTGGTATGAGTATGGTAGGCTACTGTCAGGATTTGGCTTTTACTCCGAGATGGAGAGGAATTGGAGAGTTGTGAACAGAGCCACTGCATGTAAAAACAGAACAGTTAATTGAGATATAGTTCATACACCATACAATTTCGCCATTAAAAATTTTTTTAGATTTATTTATTTATTTATTCATTTGACAGAGGGAGGTAGGGGGAGAGAGAGAGAGCACTCAAGAGCACAAGTAGGGGGAGCTGGAGAGGGAGAGGGAGAAGCAGGCTCCCCGCTGAGCAGGGAGCCCGACATGGGACTCAATTCGAGATCATGACTTGTGCCCAAGGCAGACACTTAGCTGACTGAGCTACCCAGGTGCCTGCAATTCAGGCATTTAAAAAAAAGGTTTTTAGCATATTTACAGAGTTGTGCAACCATCACCATAATGAATTTTAGAACATTTCATCATCCCCAAAAGAATCTCTATCCTCATTAGCAGTCATTCCCATTTTTCTCCAACTCCCTAACCCTAGACAGCCAATAATCTATTTTCTGACTCTATGGATTTGCCTATTCTGGGCATTACCTATAAATTATATAATATACTGTCTTTTGTGACTGGCTTCTTTCACTTAGCATAATCTTTTTTTTTTTTTTAAGCATAATGTTTTTAAGGTGCCTCCATGTTGTATCATGTATAAGTACCTTATTCCTTTCTATGGCCCAATATTAATCCATTGTATGGATATACCAGATTTTAATTATCCATAATTTGATGGACATTTGGGTTGTTTCCACTTTTGGCCATTATGTATAATGCTGCTATGAATACTTGGGAATAAGTTTTTATGTAGACATTTGTTTTCATTTGAGGTGCTGCATTTTAAAAGGATTAAATTCACTTAGCAATGGAAATTCACTAGGCTCTCATCCTAGAAGCACCTAGGTTCTAACTGCTGCTTTTCTTCATTCATTATAGGGTCAGGCCATTCTTTATAGCAATATCTCTGGCGCTTTGTGTTCTATCTAGGTTTCTGCTTTGGGTTTCTTTGAATAAAGGTTTGGCTACCTTATGTTGATATCCTGAAAAGTAAGATCTGTTCTATGTGGAGGCTTTTGTAATAGTAATTAAAATATTCTGATAAAATCTCAGTTTTCGAAAGTTCCTAGAAAGAGGTTATAATGTTTTGTATACTAGTAGTCATTCATTAGTGGGTCTTAAATCAATTTAATGAAAGCAGCATTTGAAAAACAGAAAGATATATCAGAATGCATCTCACACGATAGGGATAAACATTATGAAACTTGTTTCAATTAAGCACGTATTTGTGAAGGATATACTGTATGTGTGTTGTGTGCACTATATAGATGGTAGTAAAAAAAAAGTCTGCATTGAGATCTCACAGACTATTCATGTAATTAACAGTGATTTTCTTCTATTTAACTTAAAAAATTTTGGGAGAGAGAGCATTAAGGTATTATTCAGTATAGAATATTTAAAATTTGCTATATTATATCCAAATAGGCAGTATACAGGAGCAATTTTTTGTTGTTGTTGTTGTTGTTTAATATGATGACAAACTTGTGGTGATGAGACTTGATCTTTTTAAGTATAAACATTTTTGACAATGTTATGACTAAGAGTATATATATATATATATATATTTTATTGTAGGAGTCACACCCCAGGGGTTTATGTGCTAAATGAACTTCTTGGCATACAAGGGAATTAAAGAATGATGGTAAGTGATCGATCTACCTTAAACACTAACCTTAGTTTTTTTTGTCCTCCTTTCCTTACATCTCTTTTTCATTTAGTATCTTTGCAGCATACCCTATAGCATCAGAGATCTTCATTTTCTTTTACTGCTTCATAGTATTTCCTATTGATTTGTCTTGTTTTTAAACAACTCTAATGGGCAAAGTGTAGTAAAGCACTGCTAGTCTGCCAACCGTGACTTTAAGGAAGGTGGCCAAAAACCCAAGAGTAATTTAAAAATGCCTGTGATCATCCATAACAGATAATTCATACAGTGAAAGTCTATTCACTGTGCTTGTAGAATTCTTGAACTTCCTATTCAGAACCATAGTAGTAACATTCCTGTAATTCTAACAAGTAAGAATTGAAAGCTGATACCTGGATCAGAAGAGAAAATAATTGAAAATTAAGCTTTTGTGTTCTGCCCAATCATCAGGAAGTAAAGAACTTAAAAGGTCTAAAAAACACTTTGGTCTGGGCCCATTTATCTTACAGGTACCATCCTCTGTACTTCTACAGCTCCTGAGGCATATTATAATATCATAAAAAGTTGTTCATAGTGATAACCCAGAAGTACCAAGAAAAGAGGAAGTTCCTTTAGTAGCTTCCACTTAAAAGTCAGGGAAGTATGATTCAGAGATTTTTATCCAAAATGGTAAAATGGAAAAAATTTGTGCTTAGCAGGGCAAACTTTAGTTATGGATTTATGTTGAATACCTCATTTCCCAATGATGTTGTTCATTTATTCATGATATACTTTAGTCATTCATGATTTCTTTATCATGCCAATTATTCATCGTTCATGGGGGAAGATAGATGGTAAATACGTAATTAAATGATTTAAAATGTAATTGTGAGTTGTACTGCAAAAGAGTACAGATTGGTTTGAGCATATAAAAGTGGTCCTGGCTAAGTCTGGGGTTTAAAAGACTTCATTTTGAGAGAGTTACTTTTTAAGTTGAGACTTGAAAGACCAGTAGGTTTTAGTTGGGCTAGAAGGAACACTATGTTAGTGTGCTTTCAGTAGCATGTGCTCAACAGTGTCACCAAGGATTTGATTGCTTTCTTCCCTTGTTTCAGCCATCTGTTTTGTTGCCATTATGTTAAGTTTCTCTTTGTGATCCGTAATTGGTTAGAGTCAGACTTTTTTTTTAAGTAGGCTCCATACCCAGTGAGGAGCCCAACACGGGGTTTGAACTCACGACCCTGAGATCAAGCCCTGAGCTGAGATCAAGAGTTGGCTAACTGAGCCACCCAGGTGCCCGTGGAGTTGGATTTTGTATTTTTTGGCAGAGTATCACATGATTGGTGATGGTCAATTTGTTCTGTTTTAGGTCATGTTATCTTTGATCAGTTGGTTAATATAGAGTATTGGTTTTTCTGTTTAAAGTTTGTGTTTTCTCTTTTGAAATTAATAAGTAGTTTGTTGAGAGAGACTTTGAGGTTGTGTATGTATGCGGTACCTCATCAAACATTCACCTGCTAGTTTTAGCACTCATTGATGGTAACATTTATTAAAGTTCTGTGAGGAAAACATTTACATTCTCCCCAACTGTCTGTGTATCTAGATTCTTGGATTTTTAAATTTTATTTGGTGTTGTAATCTGTTATTGTTATTATTTTGATGCTCAAATTGTCCCAGATTTAGCCGGTGGAAGCTCCTTCAACCTGGCTCTTGTGGTATGTCCCTATTATTCTTTGAGCATTTCTATACTTTCTGGTGTAACAAACTGAGTCAGGCTCATTTGGTGCTTTCACTGTTTCCCTGTTTTTCTCACCTAATTGCGCAGGCTAGGGCCTTCAGTACAGTGTTGAATGAAAGTGGTGATGGTGGGCATCCTTGTCTCTGTCAACATTATATCATTAAATATGGTATTTGTTGTAGTTTGTGAAATTTTTATTACATGCTTTTTTTCATCTGTTGAGATGAGCATAAGGCTTTATTCCTTTATTCTGCTTATTTGGTAAATTACATTAACTGATTTAAAAATATTAAACCAGCCTTGCACTTGAAATAAACTCAACTTGTGATATCTTACCTGGATTCGATTTACAAATGTGTGTTTGTTTTTTTCACATTTTTACTCCTGAAATAGTTTGAACTGGTGGTTAACTTTGCTTATTTTATCCTCTTAGGTTCTGATACTAAGGTTATGTAGGTCTCATAAAATGAGCTGTGTTCCTTTTATTTTATTTTCTAGAAGAATTTGGTGTAATTTTTTGTTACTATGGTTTGGAGAATTCATCCGTGAAACCCATCTGGTTCTGAATTTTCTTTTTGTGGGATTCAGTTTCTTTAATAAATGTTCAGATTCCTTTTATGTCAAGATTTGGTAGATTATATTTTTTAAGTCAACAATATTTCAGTATCAATATTTCAATATCAAATATTATAAGTTGTATGTTAGTTATAATATCCTTTTATCTTTGTAAAGCCTGGAGGTTTTAGAATCTGTAGTGGTGTTCCTTTTTTATTCCTCATATTGGTTATTCTTTTGTTAGTGTTTTCAAATAACCCATTTTAGGTTTTGTTATTAGTTTTTTTTTTTTTTTTAAGATTTTATTTATTTATTTGAGAGAGAGACAGTGAGAGAGAGCATCAGCAAGGAGAAGGTCAGAGGGAGAAGCAGACTCCCCTTGGAGCTGGGAGCCCGATGCGGGACTCGATCCCGGAACTCCAGGATCATGACCTGAGCCGAAGGCAGTTGTCCAACCAGCTGAGCCACCCAGGCGTCCCAAGTTTTTCACTATCATATGTTTGTCTTGTATTTTATTGATTTTTGCTGCTTATTACTTCCTTCTTTTTTTGGAATTAATATGCTATTCTTTCTAGCTTCTTGAAATAGAGACTCTGATCATTGATTTTTAGCTTTTTGTCATTATGTCATTTTTATGGCTATACATTTTCCTTTAAGGATGGCTTTGGCTGCTGTATAAGTACTGATGTGTCATATTTTTATTATGATTCAGTTGAAAATATTTTAAAATTTCCGATATGACTTCTTTGATCTGTAAGTTATTTAGAAATGTAATGCTTAATTTTCAAACATACAAGGATTTTTCTGGTTATCTCTCTTAGGTACTTTCTATTCTTTGAAGTTTAGTGAGGCCTGCTTTATGACCCACGGTATCGACAGTCTGGAAAATAGCATACACTTGAAAAGAATGTATATTCTACCAGTGTTGAATGTTGGGTTCTGGATATGTCAAATATGTCAAGTTTGTTAATTATGTTGTTCAAGTCTTCTGTATTGTTACTTAACTGTTTTTGTCTACTTATTCTGCCAGCTTCTTAAAGAGGTATGTTAAAATCTTCCATGATGCTTTTTTCCTATTTCAGTTTTTCCTTAGATGTTATTAGATGCACATTTAGAATTATTATAATTCACTGGTTGATGAACCTTTTACACTTATGAAATACATTCTATCTCTAGCAGTAATCCTTGCCTTAAAGTCTGCTTTGTTCAATATTAATAAAGCTACTATTCTTTTTTTAAATTTAGTTTAATTCCAACATAGTTATTATATAGCATTATATTAGTTCCAGGTGCATAATATAGTGATTCAGCAATTCCATTTATTACTCAGTTTTTTCTTTTGTTTTTACCCATTTGTTTCATTTCTTAAATTCCAAATATGATGAAATCATATGGTATTTTCCTTCTCTACCTGACTTCTTTTTTAAAAAAAGGATTTTCTGTTTTAATTTACTTGAAAGAGGGAGAGCATGAGTGGGAGGTGACAATGGCTAGGAACACTGGCAGTCATAGTTTAATCCTGCCAGATATTGAAATGATTCAAAATTGGCTCTGTTTTTTTGTGAGGGCTTATCTATTTCTAGTTTACCCTTATTCTTGGGATGAAACTTCCAGGTTTCAACCTAATGCCTGGGTGGCCCTGGACAGATTTAGTTTCTGTACTTTTGCAAGTCTATCAAACCCTGCTCAATTTTTCTGTCTTGGCTGTATCTGTTGGAATTGCCAGGTGCCTCTGGGGCAAAAGCAGCCCTGATTGCTGGACTCACCTCTTTAAATTTCTTATGTTCCCTGATCTTGCCCTATAATTGCTTGCTTCCTTCACTTTTTTCTGGTGCTTTAAATAGATTTTTATTTTTTTTTATTTTTTTTTTTAAAGATTTTATTTATTTATTTGACAGAGAGAAATCACAAGTAGGCAGAGAGGCAGGCAGAGAGAGAGGAGGAAGCAGGCTTCCTGCTGAGCAGAAAGCCCGATGTGGGGCTCGAACCCAGGACCTGGGATCATGACCTGAGCCGAAGGCAGCGGCTTAACCCACTGAGCCACCCAGGCGCCCTTAAATAGATTTTTAAAACAAATTTTCTTTAGCTCTTACAGTTTTTCTCAAGTGCATGGTTGGTCTGAATTACCTAGCCCTTTATAAGCAGAAGGGAAGTTTATTATTCATATAATAGTTCAGTGCATGTATGCAGTATTCAGCCTTTCACATTGTAATTCAGGAACCAATTCTTTTTTTGTTTTTGTTTTTACTCATTTTCTAGAGAGTTCTGTGTTTGGATCCTCTGCATCTGGCCAGTATGGGAGAAAAGATAGAATATAAATGATGATGCATGAGATTTTCTTTATAAGCCAGGCCTGCAAATGGCTTATCTTATTTTTGCCTATATTTTAGAGTGCAGAATTTAGTCATATGGCCATCTAGCTGCAAGAGCCCAGTAAATATTATCTAGCTTTGTAGCAGGACAAAAATGGAGTGGTTTTGGTGAACAAATTATTGTCTCTGTCACAGAAGCTGTTAGAATAATATATGTTTGACATGATGATGGTTCAGATTAGGGTATTAGTGGATTTACAGTTTCAAAATATATTTAGGACATAGAATTAGTAAGATTCGGTATCTGTTCTAACAGAGATCTCAAAACAGAGTAGCTCATACAAGGTTGAAGTTTATTTTTGTCCTCTGTGATAGTCTGGACAGCCTTAGTTCATCTAGGACTTGACTTTACCTTTAGAAAGATGTCAAACATCAGTAAGATCTGACAAAGTTATTGTAGGTTACTGTACAGAATTCCACTCCACATCCTATGTTAGGGAAATTGTCCCAGTTACTCAGTTTCTCAGGTAAGTTTGTGGTTTGTTAAAAGTATGTATAAGTGCTCCCACTCTTAGAATTTTAATGTACTCCTGGTGTTCAGTGACTGGTAATTTTGTCTTTGAACTACTTAAAAATATGAAGAGCTTTATTAGTGGGAATTTAAAAGAAAGAGTCTTTGCTTAGTTATTTAGAAAGTTGAAAAACCATTTAAAAAAAAAAGGGAAATCAGTTTTATGAGCAAGTAGTATTATAGGTGTATTTTGAAGAACTGTGAGTAGTAGTAATTTTAATGGGGGTACAAACAAAAATTTAATAAATAGTGCTTGAAACCAGTTTGGGATTATGAACAAAGTTGCTTAAAGTAGAAATTATTTAGATTTTCTTAGCCTTAGCAAATAGGTCAAAAAAAATTTTTTTTTCCCAATCTAGGAGCAAGTCTCAGAAATTATGCACTTAAATCACAAATTCTTTAAGTGTTAAACATAAAAACTTTAACTTAAGACTGATAGTTATGCTTTTTATTGAAACGTTTAGTATTTGAACAAGCCTCTGCAAAATCTCCTTATGGCACTAGGTGGCACACTATGACTTTGGGATGCAAATAATGTATTTTGTTTAAGTCTCTTGGAAGAACCTAGATGAAAATTCTGTTTGAAATATCTGTAATGTTATAAAGTATTTCAGAGTCATTTATTGAATAGCAAACCCTGATGCTTAGATTAAAATGCTTAAACTATTGTATTTAATTTATTACTGACATCTTTATAACACCAGGGTTATTAAAAATGACTAGTATTTGTCAGTTTATTGAAAAGAGTTCAGTTAGAATATATTACAGAATGCACCTGTGATTTTATGGAAAAATGGTTTTCAGTCAGATACTGTAGTAAGGTGAATGTTACAACGTTTTTACATGTGAAGTATTAGAATTAAGAATTAAAGTCATGAGTTGGTGATAGCTTTTTCTTTGAATTTGTGTATGTGTATTGAATATAAAAGAACTAACTTTTGGGTGGCTGGATGGCTCAGTTGGTTAGATGTCTGCCTTTCAGCTCAGGTCATGATCTTAGGTCCTGGGATGGACTCCCATGTGGGGCTCCCTCCCCAGCAGGGACTCTGCTTCTCCCTCTGCTTCTCTCTCTGCACCCCATCCCCTGGCTTGTGCGCATGCATGCTCATGCTCTCTCTCTCTCTCAAATAAATAAAAATCTTTAAAAAAACCCGACTTTGCAAAATTTATGGTAGAATTGAAACGTTTATAGAAGCGAAGAATATTAGATTTCAAGTTTTCTGTTCTAGCATTATTATATCATTGCTATCTTGTGATCACTTTAGTTCCTAGAAAATCATCACTTTATGAGGACTCTGGAGTTAGAGAATAATGTATAGAATAATGAATTTTATAGATTTTATGTGATTGCATAATTATCTGAAATTATCTGAGAAGGAGCTGAAAAGGAGGCCACCTATTTAAACTTGTTCATCTGGCCTGTAAGGAATAGTGATACTTCTTGCTTAAAACAATGCTTTGGTAACTTAAATGATAGATGCTAACCTAAGTTAGAGCTAATAATCACTGGGAGATGTGTTTAATCTAAAAAAAGGAGATCTTATAGTGTTAACTTGATTGAAAAATATGGGAATAGAGGTGATTCAAGAATTTTGCACAGGGTGGAGCTGGAATAGTCGTCACAGATTAATGAGTTTCAGCATAAACTTATGAGTTAGGTAAGTAGATGCCCTGTGGCTATCCAGGATAAGGTCAGAGGAATGAAGGAATGTGGGGGCAGGTATTTATTTTAAAGATGTGAAAGTTAAGTTCTGGCTGCTTTCACACAAAAAAGTCATGATTGACTAGTTGTCACAGAAACTGTATGGCCTGCAAAGCCTAAAATAAAAAGTTATCTGGCCCTTTGTGGAAGCTTGCTGACCCATGCTCTAGAGTGTAGTGCCTTTTTTCCTTCTCTTCAAGTCATACTCCTTGCCAGTCAGTTACTCTGAGAATAATGTGTTGCTTTCTTTCACATATTCCCCAACAAACAAGCACTTAAAATCAACCAGTAAGTGAGGAGAACCGAAAACGGAACAGAAGGAGTAACATCTTACAAGGAAATAATGTAATCACATTGAAAGGGGTGAGGATGAGAAGAACCAACTTAAGTCATTTTGGGAAAAAAAATCCAGTACTTTGGATACTGTAATGCTAAAGATAAGAACTGTATAGAAATGTTATGATCTTGTTAATAAATGCTGTGGGTTAGCAATTGTGAAACTATGTATGTATTAGAACTGAACAGATAAGTAAATATATTTTAGGTAACGAGAACCGGGTTTCTGACTGGCAGAGAAAGAAATTACAAATAAGGGAAAGGCTAAAATGAACCTGTGTGTAGAACTGAAATCCGGGGGATCAGACCTGTTGCTGTGTAAGTGGTGGTGCTGAAATGTGTACAAGGCAGTATTGTGCTTCTTAGGGCACGTGTTCAAACCTTACATTGTATTTATTCTTGAAAGAATTTGTTTATTCTTAAAGTTGTAAAACTAGTCTTTTCAGAAATAAAAAGATCTGTGACTTAACTTTCTTTTCTCTGTTTAACTACCTTTTCAATCCTAAATTAGTTTTAAGTGTTGCCTTTGTGAGAAAATGTGAGAAACAATGAATTTGTCAGCCAAATATATTTTATATGTTGACTAATCTAATAATCTAATATATATTTTCTGTATATAGGCCTCATTCCAGCGCTCCAATAGTCATGACAAAGTTAGGAGAATAGTTGCAGAGGAGGGTCGTACAGCAAGAAACCTGATAGCTTGGAGTGTTCCTCTAGAAAGCAAAGATGATGATGGTATGTATTTTTAAACTGTTTCATTTTTGTTGTAAATTTAGGAGGGTATATTTAGTCTTAAACAGTAGATAGATCCAAAACTTTATGATTTAAACTGTTGGGCAAATTAGCATACATGAAATAAGAAATAACTTTTTTATTGCCTTTTTTTTTAAAGATTTTATTTATTTATTTGACAGAGAGAGAGATCACAAGTAGGCAGAGAGGCAGGCCAGAGAGAGAGAGAGAGGAGGAAGCAGGCTTCCCGCTGAGCAGAGAGCCCGATGCGGGGCTCGATCCCAGGACCCTGGGATCATGACCTGAGCCAAAGGCAGAGGCTTAACCCACTGAGCCACCCAGGCGCCCTTTTTTTACTGCTTTTTTAAAAAAGATTTTATTCATTTATTTATTAGAGAGAGGAAGCATGCATGAGTGGGGGAGGGAAAGAGGGAGAAGGAGAGTGAGAATCTCAAGTAGACCCCGTGTTGAGCGAGAAGGCCCCATATGGGTCTCGATCTCATGACCCTGAGATAATGACTTGAGCTGAAATCAAGAGTTGGATGATCAACTGACTGAGCCACTCGGGTGCCCCTTTATTGCCTTTTTTTCTTAGCTAATATACAAATGGTTTCATGAAAGTGTTAGTTTTGCTGTTTCACATAGGAACGAAGGTAGGTTTGTTATGATTGGCAAATTAGTTTTCTTTTTTAATTTATAGGAGATTGAGATTTTTTCTTTTATTAAATTCTAATAAAAATAAACAGGTTTGGGGTGCCTGGGTGGCTCAGTGGGTTAAGCCACTGCTTTCGGCTCAGGTCATGATCTCAGAGTCCTGGGATTGAGCCCCGCATCGGGCTCTCTGCTCAGCGGGAAGCCTGCTTCCTCCTCTCTCTCTGGCCTGCCTCTCTGCCTGCTTGTGATCTCTCTCTGTCAAATAAATAAATTTAAAAAAATAAAAAATAAACAGGTTTTAAAAAATTTATTATACTTACCACAATTAGTTACAGGTTAATGTTTTAGGAAAAAAAGAGTATATTTCTTGAGTTGTTATTATTTGAACTAGAAAAAATACCTTTTTAGTCCTTTTACTTTCATGGGTAGGATCATTGTGAGCACTGCCTAAATCCTGGGGACTAGAAGATTGGATGGGGAGATAGAAAACGGGAGGTTGGGGTATACCAAAGAGGATCTCGCTTTGAAATTTTCTGAGGATTTGTAGACTATTCCTCATATTGGGTTTGTGTGGTATCTTTTCATGCTTAGATTCAGTTATATATTTTTGGAGGGATTCTATAGAAATTATGTTGTTTCCTTTCCAGTGGGTCATAGGAGGCACATGATAGTGGTTTTGTTTCGTTACTAGTCATGTCAACATTAATCACTTGGCTAAGGTGATATCTCCTGAGTTTCTGCACTGGAAAGTAACTATTAACTTTATAATTAGTAGGTAATTTGTGGTAAGGTAGTTTGAGACTATGTAAATGTCCTGTTTCTCTTGAAGTAGTCTACTCACTACTTTTAGCTTCTGTTGATAATTCTTAGCTAATTAAGTTACTACTCTGATGGTTGCAAATGGTGATTTGCTGACCCCAGTGTTCTTTATTAGCTGACATTCTAATGTAAGAGAGAGCTTTCCCTTTTCCCTTTTGTAGTATATGTGTAACTTTGCATTTATTTAAGTTTGTATGGAGTCATGGTTCTTATTTAATGAGTTCTGATTTATCTATTTTGATGCTTAGTTCTAGGTTTGTCTTAGTTTTAGTTTTAGTTTAGTTTTGTTCAAACCTAGTCTTTAGTTCTAGGTTTGTCTAGATGAGTGGGAGACCTGTTAAGCTGACTCCTGTTTGCTTTTGACATATTCTTTGAGATCACCCTTACCCAGGGAGATGTTTCAAGCTATATAGGAGTTCATCCATGGTTTATTCTTTTAAATTTATTTTACTTTTACATATTTTTTACATTTTATTTTTTATACTTGTTATTTAAAAACTTATTTTTATTCTATATTTTTCTATACTTGTATCAATGATCCATTTGTAGTTTATTCTTATATATAGTGTGAGGTATGGATCTAATTTTATCTTTTTCCGTAGGGATTACAAGTTGCTCCAGCATCACTTACTGTAAAGTCTATCTTTGCCCCCCTTTTTTGAGATGTCACTGTATCATAAATTGAATTTCCTTATGTACTTACATTCTGTTTCACCGAGCTGTTCATCTGATTCATGTGTGAAAGACACGTTTTAATTATAGAGGCATTATAGTATATTAAAATATCTGCTTAGACCAGTCCTCCCTCGGTAGCTTTTCTTTGTCAATCTTCCAGATTTTTTTTTTTTTTTAAGATTTTATTTATTTACTTGTGAAAGAGAGAGATACCAGGAGAGAGCACAAGCAGGGGAGAGGGAGAAGCAGACTCCCTGCTGAGCAAGGAGCCCAGTGCAGGAAGGCAGGGCTCTAGGATCATGGTCCTGAGTAAAGGCAGATGCTTAACCAACTTAGCCACTCAGGCACCCCTTCCTAGGTATTTTTAAGGAGCCGTTACTTTGAATCAAAAACTACCAAATAGAGGGGGAAATTAAATTTGTCTTCTTAAATTTACCTCTGTACTAGCTGAAGTTTTCATAAGGAAGCTTACTCTTACTTTCATTTCTTTGGTAAAAACATATATCAACATTATTTACTATAAAAATAATAACATAGTGACTCTTAATCTCACAAAACAAACTGAGGGGGAGTTTTGATGGGGGAGGGGGGCTGGGAAAGCGGGGGTGGGGTTATGGACATTGGGGAGGGTATGTGCTATGGTGAGTGCTGTGAAATGTGTAAACCTGGCAATTCACAGACCTGTACCCCTGGGGATAAAAATATATTATGTGTTTAAAAAAAAACCAATAATATTTTTATTGAAAATAAATAACATAAAACCTAAACATTTCTTTTTTTTTTTTTAAGATTTTATTTATTTATTTGACACACAGAGAGGTCACAAGTAGGCAGAGAGGCAGGCAGAGAGGGAGAGGGAAGCAGGCGCCCCACTGAGCAGAGAGCCCAATGTGGGGCTCGATCCCAGGACCCCAGGATCATGACCCAAGCCAACAGCAGAGGATTAACCCGCTGAGCCACCCAGGTGCCCCAAACCTAAAAATTTCTTATGGTTGCTGTGTATGATTCATATTATTTTATGAAATTTTATTTTTTCACTTTGCATGGATTAATCAGAACAAAAAATAATCTGAGATTTATTAAAATTGCTTCTATTCAAGGAGGGAAAGAAAATTCAATAATGAATCACATATCTGTATATAACCTGATTTTGCATGTAAGTACATAAAATATTGGCCAATACAATTATAAAGCTTCATTTATGCTTGTTGCAAAAGAATAGAACTGTGAACCCATAGAATTAGAACTTTCTGAATATCTAAATGATGACAAAATAAGAATGTCAATTTCACAATTTCTGATAAGGATTATTTTATATTGTTAAAACTTTGCCAATAATAGGGAAGTCTTTATTTTGCTTTTTTTTAAAAAAAGCAACTTGTTCTTATTTATAGCTATAATACATACTCAGATATTTCTGAGAATAATCTTTCAATTTTTGTAAGTTTTCTTCTGTTGTTTTATTTCTGTTTTCTCTGATACTTGTTCTAAGCTGGTTATTCTACTGGATATTCTAAAAGTCCTGCTCATACATTGTTCTCTATAATCAAAGGATGGATAAAGGCTGTGTAGTTGAGTGTCGAGTTCTGCTTTCATCCCTGGTAGAACAGTTGAGGGAGGCCCACTTATGTGTGGGTAAATTGTTAGTAGGTGTTATGGCTCACTTCATTTGTACTGCTTCACAGGTCCTGGCCCAAAATTATTTTGCTGAAAGGAAAATTATTCTGTTGTACATTATAGATAGAATTTTATTTCTATTTTGAATTGCTCTCAAAAATAGAATGATTATGAAATAGTAGTTAGTATCTTTCTTATAAAAAAGAGCGGGTGAGAAAGATATATCTGATGGCAAAAATACAAAGAACTGAAAACTTCTCTTTTCAAATTAAACTGTGAATTTCATAAATCAGATAAGTTTGTCAAAACAAAATACTGAGTTTTTAAATGGTAAAAAATGTATTCTCAATTTTATTGTTAAAATAAAATTTGAATTCAAAGAGTATTTTCCAGAACTGTTTATGAGTTGAGAAGTATCAAGTAACTTGGCCTTGTTTTTAAATTATCAGAATATCTGACTTATTTAAGAGGTTGATTTTTTCCTGTTCTGAGAAAGCCATTCAATAAAATCAGTCCCTGGGAACATGGAAGTTTGTTTTTTTATTTTATCAGTAGTTCATATTGATCACATATAGATTGTACTGTTCTGTGATCTCTGGAAGGAGATTATGTATTAGTATGCCCAAATGACTTATATGGTTCAATTTTGTACTACCCATTAAAAAAAATTATTTATGTATTTAACAGAGAGGGAGATAGAGAGAAAGAGGGGAAGAGAGAGAATACAAACAGGGGGAGCAGGAGAGGGGGAGGGAGAAGCAGGCTCCCTGGTGAGCAGGGAGCCTGATGTGGGGCTTGATCCTGGGACCCTGGGATCATGACCTGAACTGAAGGCATTTGCTGAACCGACTGAGCCACCCATGCACCCCTGTACTACCCATTTTTTGACCTTTATATTTGTCTATTTTTGCCTTGAAGGGAAATCCAAATGTCAAACTGGTGGAAAATCAAAGAGGACAATTCAAGGAACTCATAAAAATATTAAACAGGTACAGCATATGCAACTTTCTACTTACTGACTTTTAATTTGAATGAGAAAATGTAATTTTTCAGGATTTGAGTAGTGTATATTTTGTTTTCATATAAAATTCCAGTGTAACATTCTTCACTTAACAAATGTGTATACAGTATCGTGTGCCTAGCTAGTACTAAATACTTTACAAATATTAATTTATTTGTTTCTTGTAACAGTCCCTTCAGCGTAGGCATTATTATTATCTAAATGATTATCTAAAAGTGAGGAGACACAGGTAGGGAGAGGTTATATAACTTGCTAGTGAGTGGCACAGCGAAGATTTGAATCCAGGTCATTAATTTCTGGTTTATGCTCTTAAGCCTTCTGCTACACATCCCATATTTGTAAATTCTTTTATGATTTTCTTTCTTGGTATAGTGATGTCTTTAGGTGGTAGAATAGTAAAAGTATTGTCTCTAAAAATTTCCAAATTGCTTTATTAAAATTTTGGAGAGCACAAGCCTATTTTAAAAGTGTTCTTTAGCACATTAATATTGGCTTTTTAATTTATAGTACTTTCTCTGAACTTTCCATATATATTATTTTGTTTTGATGTTATTAAATATATCAATATGATTATGCAGACCCAAAACTTCACATAAGGAAAACATGAATTTCTAATCAACATGTCATTGTGAGTTCATAAAATAATCCCCAACTCCTCACCTACAATGTTATCAATGATAAAAAATTTTTTTACATTAAAAAGATAAAAGAAATAAAACAAATACACTGACAGGTGAGTGGAATTAGGGACACAAACTTAATGGACAAGTTTTAAGGGATTAAGAAGGCTAAAATTCCCTGATTATGGTGGGGAAACAAATCCAGGCTCATGGTATAAAGTTTTGGGCTTATGCAGGGTTTGCACTAGGAGTAAAAAAAGCTATAGTCTGCCTGGGTTGTGCCCTATGAATTGATGTCTGAAGCAGTAAAAGGAAGTGGCCCATGGTTTATGACTGGTTCTTCTGCTAGTATTCTTGACAGGTGAGAGTGTTAAGTACCCAGTAAAAGACCTGCGGAGGTGGGACCACAGTGGGCTGGAGGATGGTCGCTGTAACAGTAGGATACATGGAATGAGGGTGAGCAAAGTGAAGAACTAAAATACAAGAAATTCAAATGCAAAGTAAAATATCAAAGCACGTGAGGAAAATAATGTTATAAAATATAGATAACACATTCTATGAGTGAGAGAATTTACTCTTGAGGTAATGAAAAAAGTCCATTTTCCTAAGGAAGACTTTCAAAAAAATGAGCTTAAGTTCCTCAAAGGAAAGAATAACTATAAACAAGAAGGAGAAATTCTGAAGTAAAATAGATGGATATTAATTTTGAACATTTATAGAAAAAAGTGAGCCAGTTAGAAATCTTATAAATGGAAGTATTGTCAATGAAATTTAAAAAACCCATAATTAATGGAATAAATGTTGTATGGGACAAAGAGAAAATTTGTGAATTGGAAGACACTACTGAGGAGAATTTAAAACATATTGCAGAGAACTAACAAGATGGAAAATAAGTAAGAGAATTTAAGATTGAGAAATTCTTGTATAGGCCATATAGGACTTTTAAAAATAGAGGGTAAATAATAGTGGGCATTGAATATTTGAAGAAATAATGTTGAAAAATTTTCTCACTTGAGTTCTGAAGAGCTTCAGAGCATGACCGTGGAACTGAGCAGGGTAAGTAAAAATAGATTTATATACCTAGCTACATTCTAAAGAGTCTGAAGAATGTTAAGATTACGGAAAAAAATCTTCAAAAAATACCAAGAAGTAAACAAAACCACAGAGGAATGATATATTAATACCCTTGTTATAAACAAAAGGATAATGAAGCAATATATTCGAAGTTATAAGACAAAATTACTTTATTTTATTTTTTTTTTTTTAAGATTTTATTTATTTATTTGACAGAGAGAAATCACAAGTAGGCAGAGAGGCAGGCAGAGAGAGAGGAGGAAGCAGGCTCCCCGCTGAGCAGAAAGCCCGATGTGGGGCTCGAACCCAGGACCTGGGATCATGACCTGAGCCGAAGGCAGCGGCCCAACCCACTGAGCCACCCAGGCGCCCCAAGACAAAATTACTTTAAAAAATGCTTTTTAAATTTTATTTATTTAAGAGTGAGAGAGCACAGAGGGAGAGGGAGAAGCAGACTCCCTGCTGAGCAGGGAGCCCGATGTGGGGCTCAATTCCAGGGCCCTGAGATCATGGCCTGAGCTGAAGGCAGCTGCATAACCGACTGAGCCACCCAGGCGACCTGACAAAATTACTTTTAACTCATAATTCTGTGCCCAGCCAAGTGCAAGAATGAAATATAACTATTTTTAGTTATTTTAGACAAAAACTAAGTGTTTGCCACCCACTGACCCTCAATGAAGGAACTACTAAAGATGAACTTCAGCAGGAAGAAAAGGTAACCCGGGGGAAGGAACTTGTTAAAAAGGTATCTGTAGCATGTGATATGATGAGCACTGGGTGTTATATGCAACTGATAAATTATTGAACACTATATCTGAAACTAATAATATACTATATGTTGGCTAATTGAACTTAAATTAAAATAGATATCTGTAAAATGTGTTTGTAAATCTCATTACCTGTTGATGGTTTGAAAAAAAAAACACATGATTAGATTTAGAAAAGTGGAACTATAGTTTTAGACAATATTAACATGAAGACTGGATTGTAGGGATTTTGGAAGGGAGTTAGAGTAATAAAATTCTTGTCTTATTTGGGAAGAAGTTTTTGTTAGGAAAATATGAATATAAGTGTGTATGATAAAAATTTAAGGCTATCAACTAAAAGCAGCCATGATTTCCAAATAGAGGAATATTAGCAAATTGTATCTCACAATATTTGAAAAGAATGATACACCATGACCAAGTATATAAATTTAATTTTACGTAATTTATCCATGAGTTGTGCTTTTTATCTATGAAAGCCTCTCTTATTTTAAGATTATAAAAATGTCCTTCTAGATAGTTTTAAATTTTTGTTTTCATATTTGGTCTTTAGTCCATCAACAGAGTAAAAGAAAAATCACATTATCACTTCAATAGGTTCAGTAAAAGCATTTGACAAAACTTGACACCCATTTATGATGCAAACTATCAATAAACTACGAGTAGAGGGAATCTTCCTCAACTTGATTAAAAAAATGTACAAAAAACCCTACAGCTACTGTGGTACTTAATGGTGAGAAACGAGAAGCTTTCCCCCTAAGATCAGTTATAAGGCAAGGATGCCCCTATCATGACTGTTTTTCAACATTGTAATGGAAGTTCTAGCTAATGCAAAGACAAGAAAAGGAAGGAAAAGGTATATAGATCAGAAAGGAAGGAATAAAACTGTCTTTGTTTGCAGATATGATTATATAAGAAATCTGAAAGAATCAACAAAAAACTGCTGGAAATAATAATCTGTTATAGCACGTTGCAGGGTACAAGATTAATACACAGAAGTCAGTGGCTTTCCTGTATATCAGTGCTTAGCAAGTGGAACTCAAAATTAAAAACACAATATGATTTACATTACTACTCCCTTGAATTAAATACCTAGATATAAATCTAACAATGTATGTGCAAAGATCTATATGAGAAAAACTATAAGACTCTGATGAAAGAAATCAAAGAACTAAATAAATGTAAGGGCGTTCCATGTTCATGTAGGAAAACTGAATATTGTCAAGATGTCCTTTCTTCCCAGCTTGATGTGTAGATTCAATACAATTCTGACAAGTTATTGTATAGCTATTGACTGATTCTAAACTATATGGAGAGGCAGAAGACCCAGAATAGCCAATGAAATATTGAAGAACAAAGTTGGAGGACTGATGCTAGCCAACTTTTAGACTTACTGTAAAGCTATAGTAATTATGGCAATGTGGTATTGGCAGAACAATAGATAAATAGATGAATGAAGAGAGTAGAAAGTCTAGAAATAGATCCACATAAATAATCAACTACTCTGACAGAGGAGCAAAGGCAATACAATGGAGCAAAGGTAATTTTTTCAACAAATTGTGTTGGAACAACTGGACATCCCATATACCAAAAAAATGAATTTAGACAGATACCGTACACCCTTCCCAAAATTAAACTCAAAAGTGGATCGTAGACTTAAATGTGAAAGCAAAAACTCTGACATTTCTGATGATAACATAGAAAACCTAAATGACCTTGGGTATGGTGATGACTTTTTAGATATAATACGAAAGTAGTGATCCATGGAAGAAATCATTGGTAAGTTAGATTTCATTAAAATTAAAAACTCTGCTTTACAAAAGATGGTATCAAAAGAATGAGAAGACAGGCCACAGACTGGGAGAAAATACTTGCAAAAGACATACCTGATGAGGGATTGTTATCCAAAATATACAAAGAACTCTTAAAATTCAACAATAAGTTACAGTGTTATGTTAGTTTTAGGTATACTATATAGTGATTTGATACTGTATGTTAACTGTACTAGAATTAAAATAATAATAAAAAAACAAGCAACCTGATTAAAAAACAGGCCAAAGTCCTTAACCGATGCCTCACTAGAGAGGATAGATAGATGGCAAATAAACATATGAAAAGATGCTCCATATCATATGGCATCAGAAATGCAAATTAAAGTAACAATGAGATATTACTACATATTCATAAGAATAGCCAAAATTAGGAATACTGACAACACCAATTGCTGGTAAGGATGTGAAGCCACGGGAACTCTAATTCATTGCTGGTGAGAATGCACAATGGTACAGCCACTTGGCAGTTTATAAATTGCCAGTTTATAGAGTCTTATAAAACTAAACATATGCTTACCATATAATCCAGCAGTCGTCTACGGCCATACCACCCTGAACGTGCCCGATCTCGTCTGATCTCGGAAGCTAAGCGGGGTCGGGCCTGGTTAGTACTTGGATGGGAGACCATATAATCCAGCAGTCATGCTCCTTGGTATTTACACAAAGGAGTTGAAAACTTACATCCTCACGAAAACCTGCACATGGATATTTATAGCTGCTTTATTCATAATTGTCAAAACTTGGAAGCAACCAAGATGTCCTTCAGTAGGTGAATATGATACATAAACTGCAGTACATCCAGACAATGGACTGTTCTTCATTGCTAAAAAGAAATGAGCTATCAAGCTATAAAAAAACATAGAGAAACCTTAAATGCATTATATTAAGTGAAGAAAGCCAACCTCAAAATGCTATATACTGTTTCCAAATATACAGCATTCTGGAAAGGCAAAACTATGGAGACAATAAAAAGGTCAGTGGTGCCAGAGGGTCGGAGGTAGGGGTAGGGAGAGGGAAATAGGCAGAGCACAGAAGATTCTTAGTACAATGACAATACTATGTGTGATACTGTAATGATGGATACGTGTCATTATACATTTGTCCAAACCCATAAAATGAACAACACCAAGAGTAAACTGTAAGGTAAACTCTGAACTTTGGATGATTATGATGTGTCAGTGTTGGTACGTCAAGAAAATGCATGTTTGACTTTATGTGCCCATGCATTTTTCTGCAATAGGTCCATAAACATTTTTAGATTCTCAGAGGAGTCAGTGAGCCCTTCTGACAGAGACGAGTCAGAAATCTCAATTTCTTCCTTCCACTTTCCCTTTACTTTTTCTCTTTCTCTCAAAAGTCATTGATTAAAACAATATAACATCATGGAATTCAGTTGTGTCTAATTTTCCCCACAAATTTAGATTGCTTTGTCTTCTTTAGTATCTTGGAAGTAGTAGTAAGCTGTATTATAGGATAGTTACCTGATTTTTGGCTTTATCACTTAGTGTGAGACCTGGGGCTCATTACTTAATTTAGCTAAGCCTCAGTTTTCTGTCCTGTAAAAAGGAGATGCTAATGTTACCTATGATACAAAATTGCTTCAAAGTTTAAATCAAGTACAGCTGTATGGAAAACACTTAGCACATGGCACCTGGCAAGTGTGCCATGCATGTGAGATGCTGCTGCAATTACTATTATCACTGCTATTGTTTTTATCAGTGGTAAGAGCCCTATACTTTGGAACTCTATACTGACTTAACCTCTACAATTTGATTTGCCAGTCTACTCTTTCACAGATTTGACAATTTTGCCATTAGTTTATTCACATTTTTTTCCTGAGCATATTTCTTCTCTTTATCTTTCCCACTATAATCATACCTAATATTATTTGGGTACTAATTGTGTGCTTGGTGCTATGTAAAATGCTTTATGAACATGGGAAAAGTTGAAAGACTAGGTTCTAGTCCCAGTTCCACCACTCAACCTTTTGACTTGCAAAGAAATTCATTCTTTCTGAGCCTCAGTTTTGTTATTTACAAATGGGAATAATAATATTTGTCCTGTTTTCAGTTTGTTGTAATGATTAAATGAGATAATGTATTCAGAATTCCTTCATAAAATATGAGTAAGCATGCAAGTATAAAGTGCTATCATTTTGGCAAAGTTAAGTATCAAATTTGTGTAGCACATTGCCTTTCAGATGGAATTATGTAACTGTAGTTTTTGTCTTACTGGCATCTTTCTTTGTAAAAGCTTCACCTAGAGCAATCACAGAGAATAGAAACATTTTAACCTGGATGCAGTGGTGCCTATTTTACATTGTAAGAAAGGTTGGTAAAAATATTTGATGCATGATAAGGTAAATACGTAGGTGGGTGAAACTGAGTGAGAGTACTTTAAGAATTCCATAAGATTAGAGGCTAAATTCACGGGAAGTTACTAGCCCTTTGCTGATCATGAAGAAGGTAAAATTGGGAAACTTCTCAAGTTAATTTTAACTTTGGATGGTGTACAGCAAGAGAAATGAGATAGTCTGGAATATCTGGCCAAGCACTGGCAGCACAGGCCTGAGGCGGTATACTGGTAAGCCGCCAGTGTTATTGTAGAGCTCTAATGGGAAGATGGTCTTCTGTGGCTAGATGATCTTTGACAAATGAGTTATTAGCCTTGGAGCCTGTTTTCTAAACTGTAAAGTGGAGCTAATAATACCTACTTTAAAGTTTGTGTGAAGGAGCTTAGAAATTATGTGAAGTTGATTTATGTTCTATAATCCTGTATAAATGGTCAGTTGTCAGAGTTATCAGGAGAGTGGACAGAATTAAGCTTTACTTCAGGACAGATGCTGGCTGAATGGGATTTTGAATTTGGTTTAATGCAAGGAGGGGATATTTGCCATTATAATAAAATTATTTATACTAGGGCTGTAAAGAACTTGGAGAGCAATTGAGGCAATGGTTTTATGGATTGTTGACATTACTTTAAATTTTATTGCTTGAGTATTGAGAATTTGTGCCTGGACCATGGCTATCCTATAAAATATTTGCTAATTTTCATTTGTGAAATCTGGCAACTCTGTCTGGATGGGGGACTGTGGAGGGAGGACAAGTAACTCCATTTTAGCCTCTCTAGCGTGTATGTCCCTGTGTATACATGTGTTATGTGTGCTTCCTTTTTGGTGATATACATTCAATATAAATCAACAATTGGCTATAAAAGATAGATGAAGTTTAGGAATCACTTATATTGAAGGCCAAAGCCTAAAACAAAGCAGGAGGACATTAGCCTGTATTCAGATACTCTCCACTCTGGGGCTCTCCTGTGAAAAAGAAAAACAAGCAAACAGGAATGATACACACACATACAAAACAACCCAAAGAAACCTGGGATTGTTTGTTGCTCTAATTGTAGTAGAGGGTTAGTATTTATTTATTCTTTAGCTTAAGTAGCCAAAGAGAGATAAGCAACTCTTTTGGACTTCTAGTCAGAAGCTTCAGGTTTGCATTTTGAATTTCAGTCTTTATGTAAACTACATGCTTTTTGGTGGAATGATTCTGTGGTACAATCTGTAAAACTATAGAATGTAATCTTTATTTTCAAAGTTTGCCTGTGCAACTGAGGAAAGAGTGGGTCCTTTAGTGTTTCTTTTTTGACTAAGGGTCTGTTCACTGTTGAAGCCATGCTAATCTTCAGGAAGACATGTCTGAACTAAAAAAATGACCTTACAAACCTGCTTTTAAGATGAGAAGCTTTGTTTTGATAAATTCAGTGTGATGTAAGTTAAAAAGAAGAATGTCCATTTTTAAGTATTTACTTTGAAAAATGTGTTTTATACAAAGATCAAATCCCTGGAGGCTTTTAAGAAATATTTTTTTATGTTTTGTTTTATTTCACCAGAATGCTGCGGTAGACTGTAAAATAACATCATCTACAACTGGAGATAAACACTTTGATAAAAGTCCCACTAAAACAAGGCATCCTCGGAAAATTGACCTAAGAGCTAGATACTGGGCATTTCTTTTTGACAATCTTCGTCGAGCAGTAGATGAAATCTATGAAACTTGTGAATCAGATCAGAGTGTGGTAGAATGTAAGGTAAGGTTTGCTTTGAGACTTTGTAATCCATTTGAAGCTAAATTCTCCAATTTTTATTAACCTGACCATATCATTTAACTCAATATGTAATACTATATTATTCAGTGTAGTCACAATGCTGTGCATTAGATCCCTAGAACTTACTCATCTTACAACTGAAAGTTTGTACCCTTTGACCAACATCTATTTTCCCCATTCCTTGCAACCACTGTTCTACCCTCCTTCTATGAGTGCTTCAGGTTTTTTTGGTTTTGATTTTTTGAGTACTCTTGCGTTTTGCGTTATCTAATTATGTAATGTTCTGTGTAAGATTTGGTAGAAAGCAAGATTTGGTACATAGTCCTGGGCAAGAAATCATAAAAGACGGATATGCACACACATAACCATGACACACAAAATTATTTTAAAGATCTCTCTTATCTGCATTGTCCAGTACTGTAGGTGGCACTAGTGAGATTTTCACATTCTTTGGTTTCATGTTTAATGTCTTTAATTGGACATTGCTTCCTTTCTGCTGAGATACTTATCATTCTTCTAATTCACTCTGGTTAGGGAAAAGTGAGATTGATGTCTAACCATAAACAATCCTGGGTGGGATTGGGATGTCATTGTAAGGTGTATTTTCTAATTTCATATAACCTTGTGTTTGTAATAGGATATTAGATACATAGTGCATCTGTCTGTGAAAATTCACTAAAAAGCCCAGTCTTTTAGAAAATAGAAACTATATACTATATTACTTTATGCTGAATGAAATTATTTTGATAAAAACTAGAGTGATTTACCATCATAGACATATTACACAGTTAGCTTGTGTTTCTACAGTGAACAGGATTGAAAACCCTGGCATTCATTATTTAACCTATGAAATATATGAAGGGTCAAAGAAAAGTTACATGTTGAAACAGCAGCTGTGTTTCCTCCAAAATTGGAAACAGCTTAGAATAGCCTAAAAATATGGTTCATCAGATGCAGGTTTCAGAATGAACAGTAATTGAAATCCTCCAAATTTAGTTTGGTTGTCACAAGTAATATTGAAAACTAGGGTGGCAATCCTTATATCAGACAAATTAGATTTTAAACCAAAGACCAATAGGAGATGAGGAAGGACACTATTATATAATTAAAGGGTCTATCCAACAAGAAGATCTAACAGTTGTAAATATTTATGCCCCTAACATAGGAGCAGTGAATTATATAAACCAATTAATGACATAATTAAGCACATCGATAATGATACAATTATAGTAGGGGACTTTAACATACCACTTAGTGCAGTAGATAGATCATCTAAGCAGATGATCACCAAGGTAACAAGGGCTTTGAATGACACACTGGACCAGATGGACTTCACAGATACATTCAGAGCATTCCATCCTAAAGTAACAGAATACACATTCTTCTTGAGTGCACATGGAACATTGTCCAGAATAGATCACATACTACATCGCAAATCAGGTCTCAACTGGTACCAAAAGATTGGGATCATTCCCCACATATTTTCAGACCACAAAGCTTTGAAACTGGAACTCAGTCACAAGAGGAATTTTGGAAATAACTCAAATATATGGAGGCTAAAGAGCATCCTACTAAAGAATGAATGGATCAAGCAGGAAATTAAAGAAGAATTTAAAAAGTTCATGGAAACAAATGAAAATGAAAACACAACTGTTCAAAACCTTTGGGATGCAGCAAAGGTGGTCCTAAGAGGGAAGTATATTGCAATACAAGAAACAAAGAAGGTCTCAAATACACAAAATAACCTAATCCTTAAATGGAGAATGAACAGCAAATGAAGTCTAAACCCAGCAGGAGAAGAGAAATAATAAAGATTAGAGCAGAAAATAATGAAATAGAAACCAAAAGAATAGTAGAACAGATCAACAAAACTAGGAACTTGTTCTTTGAAAGAACAAACAAGATTGATAAACCCCTAGCTAGACTTATCAAAAAGAAAAGAGAAAGGAACCAAATAAATAAAATCATGAATGAAAGAGGAGAGATTGCAGCAAATACTGTAGAAATACAAACAATTACAAGAACATATTATGAGGGGTGCCTGGGTGGCTCAGTGGGTTAAACCTCTGCCTTCAGCTCAGGTCATGATCTCAGGGTCCTGGGATTGAGCCCCGCATTGGTCTCTCTGCTCGGTGGGGAGCCTGCTTTCCCCTCTCCCTCTCTTCCTGCCTCTCTGCCTACTTGTGATCTTTCTGTCAAATAAATGAATAAAATCTTAAAAAAAATTATGAACAATTATATGCCAAAAAAGGCATATAGGCAATCTGGAAGAAATGGATGCATTCCTAGAAATTTATAAACTACCAAAACTGAACCAGGAAGAAATGCAACACCTGAACAGACCCATAACCACCAAGGAAATTGAAGCAGTAGTCAAAAATCTCCCAATAAAGAGTGCAGAGCTGGATGGCTTCCCAGGAAAATTCTACCAAACATTAAAAGAAGAATTAATACTTATTCTGAAGCTGTTTCAAAAACTAGAGATGGAAGGAAAACTTCCAGACTCGTTCTGTGTGGCCAGCATTACCTTGATCCCAAAGCCAGAGAAAGACCTGACCAAAAAGAATTATAAACCAATATCCCTGATGAACATGGATGCAAAAAATTCTCACCAGGATTCTAGCCAATAGGATCCAACAGTACATTAAAAGGAGTATTCACCACGACCAACTGGGATTTATTACTGGGGTGCAAGTGTGGTTCAACATCTGCAAATCAATCAGTGTGATACACTAAATAAAAGGACAAGAACCATATGATCCTCTCAATAGATATAGAAAAAGAATTTGACAAAGTACAGCATCCTTTCTTGATTAAAACTCTTCACAATGTAGAGACAGAGGGAATATACCTCAACGTTGCAAAGGCCATATTATTAAAAGCCCACAGCAAATATCATACTCAAAGGGGAAAAACTAAGAGCTTTTCCCCTGAGGTCAAGAACCCAGCAGGGATTTCCACTATGACCACTGTTGTTCAACGTAGTACTAGAAGTCCTAGCCCCAGCAATCAGACAACAAAAAGAAATAAAACACATCCAAATCAGCAAAGAAGTCGTCAAACTCTTACTCTTTGCAGATGACGTGATAATCTGTTGAAAACCTGAAAGACTCAATCCCCAAATTGCTAGAACTCATACAGGAATTCAGCAACCTGGCAGGATATAAAATAAATGCACAGAAATCAGTTGCATTCCTTTACACTAACAATGAGACAGAAGAAAGAGAAGTTAAATGATCCCATTTACAATTTCACCTAAAACCATAACATGCCTAGGAATAAACCTAACCAGAGAGGCAAAGGATCTGTACTCAGGAAACTATGGAACACTCGTGAAAGACATTGAGGAAGACACAAAAAAAGGAAAAACGTGCCATGCTCATGGACAAAAGAACAAATATTGTGAAAATGTCTGTGCTACCTAGAGCAGTATATGTATTCAATCCCTATCAAAATACTGTCAACTTTTTTTTTCCCACAGAGCTGGAACAAATAATCCTAAAAGAACCCAAGTAGCCAAAGCAATCCTGAAAAAGAAAACCAAAGCTGGTGGCATCACAATTCCAGACTTCAAGCTCTATTACAAAGCTGTAATCATCAAACTAGTATGGTACTGACACAAACACAGATGCATAGATCAATGGAACAGAATAGAGAACCCAGAAATGGACCCTCAACTCTATGATCAGGTAATCTTGGACAAATCAAGAAGGAATATCCAATGGAGAAAAGACAGTCTCTTCAACAAATGGTGTTGGGAAAATTGGACAGCCACATACAAAAGAATGAAACTGGACCATTTCCTTACACCGTACACAAAAATAGACTAAAAAATGGAGGATGAAAGACCTAAATGTGAGAAAGGAATCCATCAGAATCCTAGAGAAGACATGCAGCAACCTCTTTGACCTTGGCCACAGCAACTTCTTGTTAGACAAGTGTCCAAAGGCAAGGGAAAAAGGCCATGAACTATTGGGACTTCATCAAGATAAAAAGCTTTTGCACAGCAAAGGAAACAGTTGACAAAACCAAAAGATAACCAACAGAACGGGAGAAGATATTTGCAAATGACCTATCAGATAAAGGGCTCATATCCAAAAATCTGTAAAGAAGTTACTGAACTCAACACCCCCCAAAACAAATAATCAAGAAATGGGCAGAAGGCATGAACAGATGTTTCTCCAAGGAAGACATATGAATGACCAACAGACACATGAAAAATGCTCTCTACCACTTGGCATCAGGAAAATACAAATCAAAATCACAGTGAGATACCACCTCACACCAGTCAGAATAGCTAAAGTTAACAGTTCAGGAAATAACAAATGTCGGTGAGGATGGAGAGAAAGGGGAACCCTCTTATAGTGTTGGTGGGAATGCAAGCTGGTGCAGGCATCCTGGAAAACAGTATGGAGGTTTCTCAAAAAGTTGAAAATAGAGCTACCTTAATTGCACTACTGGGTATTTACCCCAAAGATATGAATGTAGTGATTCGAAGGGGTACCTGAACAACAATGTTTATAGCAGGAATATCCACAGTAGCCAAACTATGGAAAGAGCCCGGATGTCCATTGACAGATGAATGGATAAAGAAGATGGTGTGTGTGTGTGTGTGTGTGTGTGTGTATACATATATATATATATATATATATATATATATATATGTATGTATATATATACTGTATATGTGTACACACACACACACACACACACACAATGGAATACTACTCAGTCATCAAAAAAAAGAAATCATGGGGCGCCTGGGTGGCTTAGTCAGTTGAACATCTCCCTTTGGCTCGGGTCATGGTCCCAGGGTCCTGGGATTGAGCCCCACATCAGCAGGGAATCTCCTTTTGCCTCTCTGCCTGCTGCTCCCCTTGCTTGTGCTTTCTCTCTCTGTGAAATAAATAAATAAAATCTAAAAAAAAATCATGCCATTTGCAACAATGTGCATGGAACTAGAGGATATTATGCTAAGTGAAATAAGTCAATCAGAGTAAGACAATTATATGATCTCAGTCCTATGTGGAATTTAAGAAATGAAACAGAAAATGAAGAAGAAAGGAAAAAATAAATAAGACAATACCAGGGAGGGAGACAAACCATAGGTGACTCTTAATCATTGGAAACAAACTGAGGCTTGCTGGAGGGGAGACGGGTTGGGGGGTGGAGTAACTGGGTGATGGACACATGATGGAATGAGCAATGGGTATTATATAAGACAGATGAATTGGGGCGCCTGGGTGGCTCAGTGGGTTAAAGCCTCAGCTTTTGGCTCAGGTCATGATCCCAGGGTTCTGGGATCGAGCCCCGCTTCGGGCTCTCTGCTTAGCAGGGAGCCTGCTTCCCTTCCTCTCTCTCTGCCTGCCTCTCTGCCTACTTGTGATCTCTGTCTGTGAAATAAATAAATAAATAAATCTTTAAAAAAAAAATAAGACTAATGAATCACTGACCTGTATCTCTGAAACTATTAACCTGTTATATGTTAATTAATTGAATTTAAATGGACAAAATCTCATTAAAAAAAAGAAAGGTATGACATGCAATAAAAAGAGAAGGATATCACATAACTGTGAAGACTGTGTCACAACAAACATATATATGTATACTCTCATTGTTTCACACGGTCATTTAACATCTATTCACTGAGCATTTAATATGTTCCAGTTCCAGTACCAAGAATTGATGACAGAAGGATACAAAACAGTGGAGCTTTAACTAGACAGAGAGCTCAGTGTCTGATAACAGAGACAGATATAAAACTAAAAATACAGTTTTTAATTTCTTTTTTTTTTAAAGATTTTTTTTAATTTATTTGACAGAGATCACAAGTAGGCAGAGAGGCAGGCAGAGAGAGAGAGAGAGGGGGAAGCAGGCTCCATGCTGAGCAGAGAGCCTGACGTGAGGCTTGATCCCAGGACCCTGGGATCATGACCTGAGCCGAAGGCAGAGGCTTTAACCCACTGAGCCACCCAGGCGCCCAGTTTTTAATTTCTATTGTAATAAGTATTTCAAAGGAGAAGAATATTATGAGCGTATACTGTAGGGGAATCTGATCTATTCTGAAACCCTGAGGAGGTGACACTTAAACTGAAAGGTTATTATTTAGATACTTCAAATACTTAGCATGCATTTTGCCTCCATTATCTGTCAGATACTCAGATATTTTGAAGTCTTTCACTACTATTGCAATTTCTTCAACATCTCTTTTAATTTCTAAGAATTTTTGTTACACATTTTGCTGTCTTATTATTACTTGTGTAAAGGATTATATGAGGTTAACTTTCATTATAAGTTTAACATTTTCTCAGTATAAAAATGACCCCATTGTCCAGTTTAATGTTTTTCTTTGTGAATTCTGTTTTGTGTGATATTAATATTATAATCTTTTTGTTATTGTTGTTTGCTCAATTTGCCTGTTACCCTTGAGCTCAGGTATTGAAATTTGCCACAGAGAACAGAGAACATGAGATTCTCCACAGGGATAGCAGGTTAAGAGTTCACCTGTTCTTTAATCGGAGTAGGCTTTTTTTACCTCACCATTGTCTAACATCCATCACCACACATAGTCAAAAGTTTTTTTTGTTTTGTTTTTATGATGAGAGCTTTTAAGAGCTACTGTCTTGGGAACTTTTAAATATGTACTATAGTATTATTAACTGTAGTCATTATGCTGTACATTAATCCCAGGACTTAATTTTTTTGTAAGAGGAAGTTTGCTCCTTTTTAAAGAAGATTTTATTTATTTATTCATTCATTCATTCACTAACTCATTTATTAGCAAGCGCTCACGTGCGTGAGTGAGGGAGGAATGGCAGGGGAAGGAGTTGGGGGAGGAGGAAAGAACCTCAAGCAGACTCTGTGCTGAGTGAGGGGCTCAGTCTCATGACCCTGAGATCATGACTGAAGCCAAAACGAAGAGTTGGGCGTTTAACCCACTGAGCCACTCAGGTGCCCTGGGAAGTTTGTACCTTTGGCCACTTTTACCCATTGTGCCCACTCCCACCCCATTAATAATTGTCCTTTCCTTTATCTGTATCTGTTCTTCTGAGTCTTATTCTAGATATTTCTTCTTTTTTGTGTTTCATTCATTTTAGGCTTATAATAAAATTTTGCTATCTGATTGATTAAATAATTAATTTCTCTTATGTTTATAAGTTTACAAAATATTTTGTGATTCAGTATTAAAGTTGTAGCAATAGATGAGTTTCATTTTAGTCTATTTAACATGACAATTGATGATTTCCTGGTTGACAAATCTTTGTTTCTTATACCTAGTTCTCATATAATCAGTAGAGCATAGATTATTTTTCTTTTGGTTATTTGGGAGAACTTAATAACTGGATTGCACAATTACCATGTCATAACTGTTACTGGGGTTAGTTAAACCTGACTTACCTAAGTTATGAACCTAGTTCTTAGGAGTAAGCATCATACCATTTTATACCCTACTTTATTAATTGATTAATTTGTAAGCATGTTTTAAAAAATGTCATATTAATTTCAGGTGCACAATAGAGTGATTTAGCAGTTCCTTACATCACCTGGTGCTCATCATGACAAGAATACTCCTTAATCCTCATCACCTATATAACCCAACCCCCCATTTCCTCCCCTCTGGTGACCATCAGTTTGTTCTCTATAATTAAGAATCTCTTTCTTGGTTTCTCATTTTTTTGCCATTACTCTTCTGTTTTATTTCTTAAATTCCACATATGAGTGAAATCATAGGGCATTTGTCTTTCTCTGACTTATTTCACTTAGCATTATATTCTCTAGGTCCATCTATGTCATTGCAAATGGCAAGATTTCATCCTTTTTATAGCTGAGTAGTATTCCTTTGTATGTATATACCACATCTTCTTTATCCATCAACTGATGGTATGCTTGGGGGGCTTCCATATCTTGGCTGTTGTAAATAATGCTGCTATAAACATAGTATTGCCTGTATCCCATTGAAATAGTGTTTTTTAATTCTTTGGGTAAAGACCCAATGTTTGATTGCTGGATGGTAGGATAGTTCTATTTTTAACTTTTTGAGGAAACTCCATAGTGTTTTCCACAATGGCTGTACCAGTTTGCATTCCTACCAACAGAGTAAGAGGGTTCCTTTTTCTCCACATCCTTGCCAACACCTGTTGTTTCCTGGGTTGTTGATTTTAGCCATTCTGACAGGTGTGAGGTGATATTTCATTGTAGTTTTGATTTGCATTTCCCTGGTGGTAAGTGATGGTGAACATCTTGTCATGTGTGTGTTGGCCATCTGTATGTCTTCTTTGGAGAAATCTCTGTTCGTGTCTTCTGGATTTTTTGTTTTCTGGGTGTTGAGTAGTAGAGGTTCTTTATGTATTTTGGAAATTAGCCCTTTATTGGTTTTGTCATTCACCAATATCTTCTCCCATTCCCATTGCCTTTTAGTTTTGTTGATTGTTTCCTTTGCTCTGCAGAAGCTTTATACTTTGATGTAGTCTCAGTAGTTTATTTTTGCTTTTGTTTCCTTTGCTTCAGGAGATCTATCTAGAAAAAAGTTGCTATGGCCTATATCAAAGAAGCTACTGCCTGTACTCTCTTCTAACATTTTTATGTTTTCAGGTCTCACGTTTAGGACTTTAATTCTTTTTTTTTAAGATTTTATTTATTTATTTGACAGACAGACATCACAAGTAGGCAGAGACACAGGCAGAGAGAGAGAGAGAAGAAGCAGGCTCCCTGCCGAGCAGAGAGCCTGATGCGGGGCTTGATTTCAGGACCCTGAGACCACGACCCGAGCCGAAGGCAGAGGCTTTAACCCACTGAGCCACCCAGGCGCCCCACTTTAATTCATTTTTGAATTTACTTTTGTTTATGTTATAAGAGAGTGGTCCAGTTTTCCTAACATTTGTTTGAAGAGACTGTCCTTTTCCCTTTGGACATTCTTTTCCCCCTTTTCAAAGATCAATTGACCATATAGTTGTGGGTTTATTTCTGGGTTTTCTGTTCTATTCCATTGATCAACGTGTCTGTTTTTGTGCCAGGACCATACTGTTTTGATTACTACAACTTTGTAACATAACCTGATGTCCAGAATTGTGATACCTCTAGCTTTGCGTTTTTTGTTTGTTTCTTGTTTGTTTTGTTTTGAGAGCAAGAGAGTGCATGTATGGTGGGGAGGGGGTGGGCCAGATTGGGAGAAAAAGAATCCCAAGCAGGCTCCACACCCAGCATGGAACTTGATGCTGGGCTTGATTTTACCGCCTTGAGATCATGACCTGAGCTGAAATCAGAAGTCGGATGCTTAACCAACCCACTGAACCACCCAGGCACCTCTTTGCTTTTCTTTTTCAAGATTCCTTTGGCTATTTGGTGTCTTTTGTGGTTCTGTACAAATACTTAGAATTATTCTAGTTCTATGAAAAATGCTGTTGGTGTTTTAATAGGGATTGCATTAAATGTGTAGATTTCTTTGGCTAGTAGAGACTTTTTTTTGTTTTGTTTTAAGATTTTATTTATTTATTTGACAGACAGAGATCACAAGTAGGCAGAGAGGCAGGCAGAGAGAGAGGGTGAAGCAGGCTCCCTGCTGAGCAGAGAGCCCAATGAGGGGCTCGATCCCAGGACACTGGGATCATGACCTGAGCTGAAGGCAGAGGTTTAAACCACTGAGCCACCCAGGTGCCCCTAGTAGAGACGTTTTAACGGATTTGTTCTTCCAGCCCATGAGCATAGAATCTTCAGTTTCTTTTGTTATTGTTTTATAGTTTTCAGAGTACAGGTCTTTCACCTCTTTTGTTAGATTTATTCCTAGGTATTTTGCTATTTTTGGTATAATTGTAAATGGGATTGTTTTCTTAATTTCTCTTTCTGCTGCTTCATTATTGGTGTATAGAAATACAACAGATTTCTGTACATTGATTTTGTATCCTTCAGCTTTACTGAATTCGTTTATCAGTTCAAATAGTTTTTTGGTGGAGTCTTTCAGGTTTTGTTTATATAGTGTCATGTCATGAGCAAATAGTGAAAGTTTGACCTCTTCTTACCAAAGCAGATGCCTTTTATTTTTTCTGTTGTCTGACTGTGGTGGCTAGGACTTTTCCAGGATTATGTTGAATAAATATGGTGAGAGTAGGCATCCTTGTCTTGTTCCTCACCTTAGGGAAAAAGTGCTTAGTTTTTCCCCACTGAGGATGGTGTTAGCTGTAGGTTTTTCATATATGACTTTTACTGTGTTGAGGTATATTCCCTCTAACCTATTTTGTTGAGGATTTTTATCAATAATGGATGTTGTACTTTGTTAAATGCTTTTTCTGCATTTATTGAAATGTACATATGGTTCTTATCCTTTCTCTTACTGATGTGATGATGTGTCACATTGTTTGATTTGCAAATATTGAACCACCCTTACGACCTAGGAATAAATCCCACTTGATCGTGGTGAATTATGTTTTTAATGTATTTTTGAATTTGGTTTGCTAGTATTTTATTGAGGACTTTTGCATCTATGTTCATCAGGAATATTGGCCTGTAGTCCTTTTTTTTAGTGGTGTTTTATCCGGTTTTGGTATCAGTAATGCTGGTCTTACACCATAAACTTGGAAACTTTATTTCCCTTTCTTTTTCTGGAATGGTTTGAGAATAGGTTTTAGCTCTTCTTTAAATGTTTGGTAGGATTCGCCTATATAGCCATCTGGTCTTGGACTTTTTTTTTTTTTTTAAGATTTTATTTATTTCTTTCACAGACAGAGATCACAAGTAGGCAGAGAGGCAGGCAGAGAGAGAGGGTGGGGGGAAGCAGGCTCCCTGGTGAGCAGAGAGCCCGATGCGGGGGGCTTGATCCCAGGACCCTGGGATCATGACCTGAGCCGAAGGCAGAGGCTTTAACCAACTGAGCCACCCAGGCGCCCCATGGTCTTGGACTTCTGTTTGTGGGAAGTGTTTGTTTATTTTTCTTACTGATTTAATTTCTTTCCAGGTTATCCATCTGTTCACATTTTCTGTTTATTCCTGTTTCAGTTTCGGTAGTTTATATGTTTCTAGGAATTATCCATTTCTTATAGGTTGTCCAATTTGTTGGCATATAGTTTTTCATAATACTGTCTTAAAATTGTATTTCTATGGTGTTGGTTGTTATTTCTCCTTTTGCATTGGTGATTTTATTTATTTTAGTCCTTTCTTGTTGTTTGTTTTTTTTTGTTTGTTTGTTTTTTTTTTTGGTAAGCCTGGTTAAAAGTTTATTAACTTTATTGATCTTTTCAAAGAACCAGCTCCTGGTTTCACTGATCTGTTCAATTTTTTTTTTCTTAGTTTCTCTGTCATTTATTTCTACTCTAATCTTTATTATTTCCTTCCTTGTACTGGTTTTGGATTTCGTTGGTTCTTTTTCTAGCTTCTTTAGGTGTAAGTTTAGATTTTTTGGAAAAATTTCTTTCTTCTTGAGATAGGCCTGTATTGCTATAAACATGCCCTTTAGAACTGCTTTTGCTGCATCCCAGAGGTTTTGCACTGTTGTGTTTTCATTTTCACTTGTTTCCATGTAGTCTTTTATTTCTTCTTTTATTTGCTGGTTGGCCCATTCATTGTTTAGTAGCATGTTATTTAACCTTCATGTATTTGTGTTCTTTCCAGATTTTTTCTTGTGGTTGACTTCTAGTTTCTTAGTGTTGTGGTCAGAAAAGGTGCATGTCCTGACTTCGATATTCTTGAATTTGTTGAAGCTAGTTTTGTGAGCTCTAATCTATTCTAGAGAAGGTTCTATGTGCACTTGAAAATAATATATATTTTGCTATTTTAGGATGGACTGTTCTGAATATATCTGTTAAATCCATCTGGTCCACTTTGTCATTCAAAGCTATGTTTCATTGTTGATTTTCTGTTTAGGTGATTTGTCCATTGATGTAAGTTGGGTGTTAAATTCCTTATTATTATTGTATTGTTATCTATTAGTTCCTTTATGTTTGTTATTAACTGTTTTATGTATTTGGGTGCTCCTATGTTGGATGTATAAATATTTACAGTTATTATATCTTCTTGTTGGATTGTGCCCTTTATTATATCGTCTCTTCTTATAGTCTATGTTTTAAAGTCTGTTTTTTCCAAAATACGTATTGCTACCCTGGCTTTCTTTTGACAACCATTTGTATCATAGATGTTTCTCTGTCCCTTTACTTTTAATCTGTAGGTTTCTTTAGGTCTAAAATAAATCTCCTGTAGGCAACATATAAGTGGGTCTTGTTTTTCTATGCATTCTGCCACCCTGTGTCTTTTGATTGGAGCATTTAGTCCACTTTCATTCAAACTAAGTATTGATAGATATATATTTCTACTTTATGACTTGTTTTTATGGATGTTTCTGCAGAGTTTCTCTGATCCAGTCTTGTCTTTCTCTCTTTTATGTTTTGTTGATTTTCTTTAGTGATATGTTAGGATTTCTTCTCTTTGGTCTTTGCATATTTATTAGTGGTTTTTGACATATGATTACCATTAGGTTTGTATTATGGTTTATAGTTTGTATTAAGTTGATGGTCATTTAAGTTTGAACCCATTCTTTTCTCCTCTCCTCCCCATGTTTTAGATATGTTATTGGATTTGATATCTTTTTCTTTTCCGAGGTCCTTGGTTGGTTTTTTTTACAGAAATAGTCATTTTCACTGCTTTAAAAAAAATTACAGTATTTATTAACAAAGATTTTATTCATTCATTTGACACAGAGAGCGTTAGAAAGTGTAAGTGCACAAGCAGGGGGACCAGAAAGCAGAGAGGGAGGGAAAAGCAGACTGCCTACCAAGCAGGGAGCCTGATGCAGGACTGGATCCCAGGAACCTGTGATCAGGACTTATGTGGAAGGCAGATGCTTAACTGACTGAGCCACCCAGGCACCCCTTCACTGCTTTTTTGTTTCCTAAGTTTATATTCTTATTTTTCATTTCTCCTTTCCATTCAGAGTATCCCCTTTAATATTTCTTGCAGGGCTGGTTTTAGTGGTCATGAACTCCTTTAGTTTTTGTTTGTCTGGGAAACTCCATCTCTCCTTCTATTCTGAATGATAACCTTGCTCTGGATATTCTTGGCTGTGGACTTTTCCCATTCAGCACTTTGAGTATATCATGCCACTTTCTTTTGTTGTGCAAAGTTTCTATTGAAAAACTCTTGCTAGCCTTAGGGATTTTCCCTTGTAAGTTAATGACTTCTTTTTTCATGCTGCTTTTAAGATTTTTTTCTTTATCACTGTGTTTTATAAGTTTAATTACAATATGTCTTGGTGTGGATCTGCTTTTGTTGATTTTGATGGGAGTTCCTTGTGCTTCCGGGATTTGGATATCCCATTTCCTTCCCCAGATTAGGGAAATTTTCAGCTGTTATTTTTCAAATACATTTTCTGCCCCCTTTTCTCTCTCTCCTTCTGGGACTCCTATGATAATAATGTAATTATCTTTCATGGAGTCACTGAATTTCCTAAGTCTATTCGTTTTATGTAATTCTTTTTTCTTTCTTTTGTTCAGCCTGATTATTTTCCATCACTCTGTCTTCTAGGTAACTAATTTGTTCCTCTGCTTCTTTCACCCTTCTATTCATTCCATAAAGCTTGTTTCTCGTTTCACTTATTGAGCCTTTGTATCTGCTATGTTATTCCTTATCTCTCTGTTTTCCATTCTTTTCTCAAGTCCAGTGAATATCCTTATGATCATTGCTTTAAATTTTCTATTAGACACATTATTACATCTGTTTTGCTTGGATATCTGACTGTGGCCTTGTCCTCTTGTTAAACCTGCATGCCATGCCTAGCAGCCATGTAGGTACAAAGCTGTCACATCACGACCCATCCAGCAGCAGCACCCACACACCCCTCAGCCACTATCACTTGCCAAGCCCACACATCAGGTTCACAGCCGCCATCTCACACCCTGCCCAGTCAGCCCAGCCATTTTCGTGCATGCCACATACTCCTGGCTCCTCTGGCCACAGTCTCCAGCTGCCAGAGTGTTTCTGGAGATCCAGCATAGCACTAGCGGTGTAACACAAATTTTGCTAACACTGCAATCCTCCCGAATTCCCCTGGGGGCATGCTTCCCCAGCTGGCCTGTCTGGGCCCCACTAATAACACGGAGAGCAGGCATAGTCCACAACAGGTAGAAGGTCAGTATAGACAACTACACTGAAAGGAAAAGTGGCTCAGACACAAGAGCAGGATGTAAGTAACACATATAGGATACTCTCCTGAAGTGCCAGGTTCTGGTGAACAAGGCAGGTGGTGTTTTTTTATTTTTAATTTTTATAAAATTTTTTTTATTTTTTAAATTTCTTTATTTTTATTTTTTAATTTTGTAACAGTATTCATTGTTTTTGCACCACACCCAGTGCTCCATGCAATACGTGCCCTCCTTTATACCCACCACCTGGCTCCCCCAACCTCCTGCAAACAAGGCAGGTTTAACAAAATTTGCCCTGAGCCCTGGGCTGAGGCTACAAGTGTCTGTGAAGCCTCACCTCCTATAGGTAACTCTGTCTTTATGCTAGAAGGTGGAGGGAAAAAATGGCACCTGCCATGTACCTTGTTTTCAAAGAAGTATCCTAACACAGTCTGAAATCGGTATTAACAGATCAAAATCTCCCGTTGGCGCTGGTGTTATATAAACTGCCGTTTTTATGTTGCAGCCATACAGGTTGCTGTTTAAAGGTGGCAACCCAGCTTTCTCACCCTCTGAATCAACTGACTTTCAAGCCCCAGACTTGAAATCTGACTGATTTTACAAACTCGTGGAATTCAGCCCCTTTGGTTTTGTTTTGTTTTTAATTCATTCATTTGAGAGGGAAAGCAAGAAAACACAAGGGGAGGGGCAAAGAGAGAGGGAGAAGCAGACTCCCCACTGAGCAAGAAGCTGGGCTCAATCCCAGGACCCCGAATCCCTTTGGTTTTTAAAGCTATAGGTTATGGAAATAAGTCTTACCCATGTGAGTTCTATGGTGCAAGGGTCCATTTCTTTGCTCTGTGTGTGCAGCTCCCTCCCTCTCTTGGGCAGTTTCCATTTACCTTTCTGATCTTCCTAACCTTCCAGATGCAGCTTCTTTTTCCATATTTAGCAGTGGAGTTTGTTTTTCCAGTCTTTGGATAGTTCTCACTTGGATGTAGATGATACCTAGTAGTAAATGTGGGATGGGATGAGCTCAGAGTCCTTCTGCTCTGCCATCTTCCCGAGCTCCCTCTCCATACTTTTACTTTTAAAGTATTTCTTACTGATTTCTTTATTTCTGCTAATGAAACTACTGTTCTCCTAGTCACCCATATTTCCTCCTCTTGGTCAGCTACAAAGTTCCTGTCCATTCATCTTTTGCATTTTTTTCTTTTCTAATCACAGACTTCTTCTTTCCTAGTGTCAGTATGTTACATTTTAAAACCCTTATGACTCTGTGGTGAGCTCTTGTCTTGTCCTTTTAGGTATGTCCCCTCTTGTTTCTGCCCCCCCTTTATAGTTCTTCTTACCAATGACATTAATCTTTGTAGAGAACAGTTCTGATCCTATTATTCCCTTACTATAAAATTTTTATTGGTTCTATCTCCATAGCCTTCTGAGTCCAGAATTTATTGTGTTGGCTTTTAGAATCTACTGTCTGGTATTAGTTGACTCTTCCAGGCTTGTTATAATCAGTGCTAACCTGCCTGTATACTGTATCATAAAGGGTTCATAGTTTAGGAGAGCTGAATCCTCAGGGTCCAAACCCAAATTTTAGCATTTCCTTAGAATGTGGGAGGGTTTGGGATTTCAACTGGGAACTGTTTACAGAAAACGGATTTAGTGTCTCTCATTTGAAACCTTGGATAATACAATATGGTGAAATAAGCTGTTCTCTGTGACTTTGTTGAATTTGATCTCAAATGCAGCCACCTTTTGCTTTTAAAGAGAGGAAACTGGGTAGGATCTTTGAAAGTGGATGTTTGTTTAAGTTGGTTTGGCACAAAAATAGTGTCTGGAGGGTGAAATTCATCTCCACTTTTTGTAATTTTGTTTGAATTCATTAGGTGCATAATTGTATTTTGGGGGGCTTTCTGGGTATGCCTTTCTATCCATTTCATTTTTAGACATGAATTTTGGGGCACCTGGGTGGCTCAGTTGTTAAGCGTCTGCCTTGGGCTCAGGTGACTGGGAGAACAGTAGTTCCTAGCAATCTCCATTCTTTGTTTTAAACAAGAAAGGGTTTATTAACAGAATTTACAAACAGGAGCATATCTTGGGCAGCTGCAAGATTAGGGTCTCTAATCTCTAACCCTACCTCCTATAAGACCTGCTTTTGTACCTCTAGAGTCTTGGAGTACAGACCTATCTCAAGAGTAGACCATGAATGTTGTGCCCCAAGGGTGTACTTGAGGGTGTGGTTAAACAAAAGAAAATGTGGGTGGGGCCACGCTTAAGAAGGCTTCAGGTCACAGAGTGGCCATCATGGCAGATTTGTCCAAGATCTTAGTCTGGTTTGCACACTCTATCCCTCAGTTCCGATTCTTATAATTTCAGGAGCCCACCTCTTCTGCAGTATTCCCTGAGCTCAGGTCATAATCTTGGGGTTGTGGAATTGAGCCCTGAATCGGACTCTGCACTTAGTGTGGAGTCTGCTTAAGACTCACTCTCCCTCTGACTCCCCTACCCTCCACTTTTACTCTCTAAAATAAATAAATAAATTTAAAAAAATGCTTCTGCTTTTGTCTTCTCTTTTGTTTTAACCAGGCCTCATTCCATGGTGCCAGTAATTTGGCCAGTTTTTGATTGTGGCAACATGTTAGACTTCTAGATCCTAAGTCTCTTTCTAACCACGCTTATGGCAAAGCAAAATGGGATATGTACATATAATGGAGTATTATTCAGCCCTAAAAGGGGACCACATTATTCTTGTAAAACTAAAACTTTATTCCAGTTAAACAATAACTCCCCATTTCTTCCTCCCCTCAGCTCCTAGCAGTCTCCATTCTACTATTGTGGCTGTTATTTTAACTGTTCTAGGTACCTTATGGCTTCAAGCCTGTGTATAGACTGCCTCATCTTGAATCCTGTTTCTTGCTATAATCCTGTCCATGAATTCTGTCAAGGTTTTACTCAATCCCTATTTCCTAGTATTCTGACCATGTCTTCCAATAGCAGGTTTCAGCTGTTATGTCAGTTTGCTCTGGTGCATATCAGACTCGGGCTTCTTGTTGGAATGACTCTTACCACAGTTATGTTAGGCAGATACCTCTTTATCTTTTCATGATTCCTAAAAATTTGAATATATTGCAGTTATAAAGTAGGATAACAGAATAAAACAAGGCAAGAACACTGAAAAGGTAAACATTGAATTCGTAATGTTTACTGAATAATAAGTAAGTTTTGTTTCTTTGGTGAAAACTATTTAAAAGGAATTTTACTGGTACCCTTGGACAAATCAGAGTTTGAGCTGATGTTCTTGAGAAACAGAGCAATCTTTAGGAAACTGATTTTCTAAAAGGGCTGCATCCCAGGAAAATCCTGTCCAGTGTTCTTAGGCAGGAAGCTTCTTACTTCCTTTTCAGGAGAGGATGAGACAATCATTTGAGTGGGATCTAGGTACACTATCATGCAGTTGCCCTATACCATATCTCTTTTCCTCACTATTTAAAAATATTTAATAGAGGCAAAGTCATGTAAATGAAGTGCTGCCACTGAGCTCAGAATGACAACATGCATGGTTATAACAATATTGGAAATAACAGTAATTAGCTCTCATATGGTTTATCTCTGCAGTCCTCTTAGTTTTTTTTTTTTTTTAAGATTTTATTTATTTGAGAGAGGGAGCACAAGACTGCGCATACACGCTTGAGTGCAAATAAGAGGAGATGGAAAGTGGGAGGGAGAGAGAGAATCTCAAGCAGACTCCCTGCTGAGTTAAGAGCCCAGCATTGGACTCAGTGTCACCACCCTGGGATCACGATGTGAGCCTAAACCAAGAGTTGGCTGCTTAATGGACTGAGCCACCATGCGCCCCTCTCTTAATTTTTTTATGCACTAATGTCTCAGGTGAACATTCTCTTCAGCTATTTCAGTTTATTTGGAATGATATACTTAATGATTATGGGATTGAGGTCTTTATACCAGTTTGCTATTCATTTCATTAGGTGCTAGTGAAAATATGAACTGAGTAGCATAATTTATTTATACCAATTATCCTCCAACAAAATAATGAATAAATGAAATAGAACAATTTGGAGAGTTTACAGATATAATTGTTCCTCGTGATGGACAAGTAAGACAGATTTCGTGGTGATGTATTTGTGTAAAGATTCAGGTATCTTCTATGGTTTTCTTTGTTAACGAGTGTTCACATTGAAATTTGGTCATGATCTGTTTCTTATGCAGAAGTGTTTGGTGGTTTGTGTTTTTAATAAAATTGGAAGCATCTTTAATGAAGACCATGTCATGTGCTTTTTTGTTTCCACCACACTTCTGGGTATATGCAGTAAAAATATAATAAATTGGTCTTAAATCTAGTTTGTGGTACTCTAGTAGAAATTTACAGGGCCTCCAAAATATGATAGTATTTTTATAGTCTTTCCTTGGCAATTAGTTTATTTTTAAGATATCATCTTTCTCATTAAACCTAAACTGCAGTGATCTTTCTCAGTATTTTTGTTTTAAAATTAAGTTAGTTGCCTCAGAAATAATTTTCTGATATAGGGTAAAAATTTTTTTTAAATGTATACTTAATTTAATAGCTACACTAATACTGACTTTGTAATTCAATGGTATTCACAATAGAGCATGATATTTCTTAAGAGAGTTGAGTTTTAGAAGTATCAAAGGATGAATTTATCAGGATTCTGGGAGATAGAGCAGTTTCCATAAAAGATACAGTTTTTGTTCCCTATTTATAATTAGAGAGTGTTTTCTTCTTATAAAACATCACATTTAAAAAAATCAAGAAATAGAAACAGACATAAATTTTAGTTTGTCAGAAAGAAGAATTAAAGATGTATATATGATTTGTATTAGAAACAAAAATAGCAGGACGTGAAATAGTATCATAGATCATGATATCTGAATATGATTTGAGAAATTATATAATCCAGCCCTCTATTTTACCAATAGGAAACTGTAAAACTAAGTGACATATCTGACATTATGTAATGAATTAACAATAGAGCTATAAGCTAGAACTCAAATGGACTTATCTTTCAGGGAACAACTGTTCACTGGTTATTTATTATAGCATGTATTGTTTTGGGTGCTATTCATGCGCCTGAAAAGCTGTTTCAGGTCAAACACACCAGGTTGATTTAAAAATCAAAGTTTTATTACAGATCACTGATAAAATTATATTAAATTTTTAAAAAGTCAAAGTTTTAAAAGACTTTATTTAAAGACTTTCTTTTAGAAAGAATTATCTGTGCTACTCCTGCTGTGGGTATTATATTGGGTTATTTATACTTTTCATTGAGGGATTCTGTTTTTTAAAATTTTTTCAATTACTTTCTACTGTTATTTTGAAATGATAGAAATTTACCAGATAATAAGTGCAAACCAGAACATAGATCTTCTTGGAGCCCAGATCAAAAGATATTCAGCAAAGGTTATCATTCTGTTACATTATTCCTCTGGGTTATGAAAAGAATTTGAGATTTGTTTGCCAAGGAGAGTCTGTTTATGTCTTTTTTTTTTTTTTAATGGGGAGGGCATTTTAAATATTTAATTAATTTATTTGACAGAGAGCGAGAAAAAGCGAGCACAAGCAGGGGTATTTATGACAGGCAGAGGGAGAAGCAGGCTCCCCACTGATCTGGGAGCCTGATGTGGGGCTCAGGCCTAGGTCCCCATGATTATGACCTGAGCCGAAGGCAGACACTTACTGACTGAGCCACCCAGGCCCCCCTGTTTATGTCTTTGAAATAAATTTTGCTCTTCCATATATGGTCACTCAATAGAGGTTAAAATTTTAGAAAAACCTTATGGTATTTTTCTCTTAGGAAGTGAGATGCTATATTATAACAAATAAATGGCATAGGGAAAAAAGTGTTTTTATCCCCTTCAGGTTCAGGAATAGCACTTGGATTTTTGCCCATTAGTTATTATACTTGGTAATATTTATAGCAGGAGAGGTGACTTTGGGCTGTAGGATTGTGGAACAGTTTTTGCATGTGGTATTTGTACTATTGTTTGCAGGGAAAGTAGTAGATCTCATGGGATAGTAGTTATTTCTGTGTTTCCGCTAAGCTAGTTGTATGACTTTAGAAAATTCACCAAACCTTATTCAACCTTTGTATTTGTAAATGATGAGTTTGGTCTACAATGAAGGCTGAGGACCTTCAGCCTGAATATAAGCTTTTAGTTTGGTACTGGGAAAATATTCTGGTAAAAGAAATGCCTTAAGCAGATGTTTAGGTAACCATGCAGGCTTCAGTGGGGAATTTGATTGAATATGTTACTTTGAGCTTTGTAACAAAATATTTTTTAGCATATTTGTTTATTTATTCTTAGCTGCAGTAGGTCTTTGAGTTTTCTCAGTGGGAAATACCTTAAGAGAAAAGTGTCTTGTCAGGCCAACTTGCAAATAAGTTGAGATAAAAATTAGCTACTGCAGTAAGATAGTTATATTATTACCCAGACAACTGCAAATTTTATTTATCCACAAAGATCCTGGTAGGGGGCGCCTGGGTGGCTCAGTGGGTTAAGCCACTGCCTTCGGCTCAGGTCATGATCCCAGGTCCTGGCTTCGAGCCCCGCATCGGGCTTTCTGCTTGGCGGGGAGCCTGCTTCCTCCTCTCTCTCTGCCTGCCTCTCTGCCTACTTGTGATTTCTCTCTGTCAAATAAATAAATAAAATCTTTAAAAAAAAAAAAAAAGATCCTGGTAAAGATTGAATTATAGGAGAATGGTTCTATTAGCAGATTTTCATATATAGGTTTTCATTTATTGAATATGTTTTGTATTTCTTTTTAACCAAGCTGCTTATACTGAAAATTAAGGGGAGGTATTTGAAAGAGATGAATGATTGAAAGTTGAAGATGACCGTGAATGATACTATTAGTTCTGAAAGTGGTTTACTTGCCATTTTCCTTTCAGCTGATTTCCTTTTTGAACTATTTATTCTATTAGTAGCTTTTAAAAGCTACTAATGCCTTTTAAAACTTTTCACTTTTGGTAAAGCTCTTTCATAGAAGGTCCCTTTATCACTGACTGCTCATGTGATGCATGTTTCTATCCCTGCATCCCTACAGGGGTACACCACTGTGCTCATTCCTGTAGCTGAATCGGAGGGCTGTGTTGGTGCCCTGAGCCCAAGGGCCTGTGCACTAGTATTGTGTGTCAGGAGGACAAAGGGATGGCGCCAACCATCCTGCTCTGTGCGCCAGTAACTAGAATTAATTACAAACCAATCGAATCCGTTGCAGCCAATTGGTAAACTAATTGGTAACTTTAGCTGTATATCTATATGTAGTTATCTGAATGCCTATAACATTACTTTCTGAGCCACTTTTGTTCTGTTTCATCCTGCTTGACAAAATGGCCTTCATAGCTGTAGGGAGAAAGATGTGCATCAGTGACTAAGAGGCTGCTCCAGCTGCTTGTCTTGTTTGTATTCCCTTGTTCATAAAACATGACTCGGATTACAGTTGCATGGTACCACTCTGATCATTTCTGATAACATTGTGCTCAACATTCCTTAAAATAGGTTGTTTAAGCCACCAAATGTACTTTCTCTGTGCCAACTAGGATCAGAAGTATAGCTACTTCTATTCTTGATCATTAGAGGGTTTTTCTTCCTTCTCTTTTTCTTTGTCCTTTCCTTTTTTTTTTTTTTTAGCAAAAATGGAAAGCAAAAAAATTCTGAAATAAATTATTCTGAATAATATCTTCCTGTGCCTAATGTAGGTGATTTAAGTTGAATTTAATTGAATTTGTATTATATTTGTAGAATCGAGAAGCGAAGCCAAGTAAATTTTTTAATTTTTCCTTTTCCTGATTGTAGAAGACTTTTATTACTAGTGATTTGGCACGAAGGATTACCTTTGAAAGGAAATAAACAATACTTCTTTGTTCAGAAGAGTATTTTAAGTTAGAATGTAACTTTTATGACTAAAGTGAAGTTGGTACTATATTTCATTTGTGACTAATTTGGCATACATTTATTATTAGTTTTGGGTCTGATTTCTGAAGTGTATCTATAATTTAAAAAACATTTATAAGTGAGAAGTGTTTTTGAGATTTTGAGTTCCACTGAAACTAGAAGGTGTGTAAGACCTAGTTATGGAAAAATGATTATTTATTAACCAAATAATCATTTGATTATTTATTAACCAAATAATCATTTTTATAGTTGGTTGGTATTTTTTGATGATTATCTTGGGAGTATGGAAAGTTGTCTTTTATAGTAAAATGAGACCGCATGTCTCTCTGGTAAGGTGAGAATGGTATGAAATTGATAAAGTAAATACACTTTAAAGTTCTTTGTCTTATACATTTAAATGACAGCTTTAGCCAGTTAACTACTATCTGCACACATATTTACATTTGAGATAAGTTCTTTCTGAGCAATGAAATAGATCTCAGTGGTCTATGCTTTTACAATCTTTTTAAATATAAATTTTCATTGCCATTCATATGCAAGACTAGTGCCCAGAAAAAAACATCTTTTCCTGATGTGTAGAAAGTAGTGTCACAGTAATGTAACTTGGATTATCTAAAGAAGAAAATTAGATTTCCCTGCTGTAATAGTCACTGACGTTTGCCCTTGCTGCTTATGTTCAATATTGTACTTGAGGTTCTAACCAGGGAAATTAGACAAGAAAAAGAAATAGGAAGCATCCAGATGGAAAAGAAGAAGTAAAACTATATTTGCTGATGACATTTCTACATCTAGAAAACCCTAAAGAATCTATGAACATATATAAACTATTAGAACTAATAAACTCAGCAAGGTTGCAAAATACAGAATCAATAGACAAAAATCAGTTGTGTTTCCATATGTCAGTAATGGACAATCAAAAAATGAAGTTAAGAAAGCAGTCCAATTATAGTTGCATCAGAAAGAAAAAAAACATTAAGGAGTAAATTTAACAAAAGAAGTTCAAGACTTGCACATTAAAAACTACAAAACATCATTAGAAGAAATTAAAGAAGACCTTAATAAAGAGGAAGTCATCTGAACTTACGGATTGGAAGAGTTAAGATGGCAATACTCTAAAAGCCATATACAAAAAACCCACAACAAATATCATTCTTAATGGGGAAAAACTGAGCATTTCTTCTAAGGTCAGGAACATGACAGGGATGTTCACTATCACCACTGCTGTTTAACATAGTACTGGAAGTCTTAGCCTCAGCAATCAGACAACAAAAGAAATAAAAGAGATCCAAATTGGCAAAGAAGAAGTCAAACTCTCTCACTTGTTGTAGATGACATGATACTCTGTGGAAAACTCAAAAGACTTAACCCCCAAATTTCTAGAACTCATACAGGAATTCAGCTAAGTGGCAGGATATAAAATCAATGCAGAGAAATTTCTTTATACTAACAATGTGACAGAAGAAAGAGAAATCAAGGAGTCGATCCCATTTATAATTGCACCCAAAACCATAACATACCTAGGAATAAACCTAAGCAGAGAGCTGAAGGATCTGTACTCAGGAAATTACAGAACACCCATGAAAGAAAGTGAGGAAGTCACAAAGAAGTGGAAAAATGTTCCATGCTCATGGATTGGAAGAACAAATATTGTTAAACTGTCTGTGCTACCTGGAGCAGTTTACACTTTGAATGCAATCCCTATCAAAATACTATCAACTCTTTTCACAGAGCTGGAAAGAATAATCCTAAAATTTGTATGGAACCAGAAAAGACCCCAGATAGACAAAGGAATGTTGAAAAAGAAAACCAAAACTGGTGGCATCACAATTCCAGACTTAAGTTGTATTACAAAGCTGTAAACATCAAGACGGTATGGTACTGGTGTAAAAACAGATGCATAGATCAATGGAACAGAGTAGAGAACCCAGAAATGGACCCTCAACTCTTAAGATCAACTAATTTTTGACAAAGCCAGAAAGCCAATGGATAAAAGACAGTCTTTTAACAAACAGAAAGAATATCCAGTGGATAAAAGACAGCCCCTTTGATACATGCAGAAGAATGAAACTGGACCATTTCCTTACACCATACACAAAAATAGACTCAAAATGGATGAAAGACCTCAGTGTGAGACAGGAATCCATCAAAATCCTACAGGAGAATGCAGGCAGCAACCTCTTTGACCTTGGCCACAGCAACTACTTGTTAGATTAAGTGTCTAAAGGCAAGGGAAAAAAAAGGCAAAAATGAACTGTTGGGACTTCATCAAGATAGGAAACTTTTGCACAGCAAAGGAAACAGTCAACAAAACCAAAAGACAGCCAACAGAATGGGAGAAAATACTTGCAAATAATCTATCAGATAAAGGGCTAGTACCCAAAATTTGTAAAGAACTTACCAAACTCAACACCCAAAAAACAAATAATCCAATCAAGAAATGGGCAGAAGACATGAATAGACATTTCTCCAAGGAAGACATACAAGTGGCCAATAGACGCATGAAAAAATCCTCACTATTACTTGGCATCAGGAAAATACAAATCAAAACCACAATGAGATACCACCTCACACCAGTCAGAATGGCTAAAATTAACAAGTCAGGAATATCAAATGTTGGTGAGGATGCAAACCCTTGCAAGCTGGTAAAGCTACTCTGGGAAACAGTGTGGAGGTTCCTCAAAAAGTTGAAAATAGTGCTCCCCATGACCCAGCGACTGCACTACTGGGTACTTACCCTAAAGATGCAAATGTAGTGATCCGAAGGGGCACCTGGATACCAATGTTTATAGCAGCAATGTCCACAATAGCCAAACTATGGAAAGAGCCCAGATGTCGGTGGACAGATGAATGGATAAAGAAAATGTATATATATACAATGGAATACTACTCAGCCATCAACAAAATGAAGTAATGACATTTGCAACAACATGGATGGAACTAGAAGGTATTATGCTACATGAAATAAGTCAATCAGAGAAAGACAATTATCCTGTGATCTCAGTCATATGTGGAATTTAAGAAACAAAACAGGATCATATGGGAAGAGAGCTAAAAATAAAATAAGATGAAACCAGAGAGGGAGAGAAACCATAAGAGACTCTTAATCAGAGGAAACAAACTGAGGGTTGCTAGAGGGGAGGGTCCCAGGGGGATGGGGTTACTGGGTGATAGACATTAAGGAGGGTATGAGATGTAATGAGTACTCGTTTTATATAAGGCTGATAAATCACTGACCTCTACCTCTGAAGCCGATAATACATTGTATGTTAATTGAATTTAAATTAAAAAAAAATGGCAGTGCTTCTTAAAGTGATATGCAGATTCAGTGTAATACCTACCAAAATTCTAGTCTCCTTTTTTGCAGAAGTGGACAAGCTGATCCTAAAATTTGCATGGAAATGCAAGGGACACAAAATAGCCAAAATAGTCTGGAAAAAGAACAAAGTTGGAGGGCCCATATTCCCTAAATTCAAAACTCACTGCAAAGCTACAGTAATCAAAATAGCATGGTGCTGGAATAAGGATAGACGTAGATCAGTGGAAAAGAATTGAGAACCTGGAAATAAGTCCACACATCTGTGAATGTTGAAATTTTTAAAAAGATTTATTTATTTATTTTAAATAGAGAATGAGTGCATGAGTGAAGTGAGGGGCAGAGAGGGGGAGGGTCAACTGATTGAGCCACCCAGGTGGCTCTGTGATCATTGATTTTTGACCGTTTAATGGAGAAAGAATAGTCTTGAGAAAATGCTGCTGGGATCAACTAGATATCTACACACAAGGAATGAATTTGAATCCCTTCCTCATTTCAAATATAAAAAAAAACAACTGAAAATGGATTAAAGACCTAAGTATAAAAGCTGAAACTATTAAATTCTTTGAAAAAAAAAAACAGGTGTAATCTTTGTGACCTTTGACTTGGCAATAGTTTCTTAGATATGCTACCCAAATGCAAGTAACCAAAGGAAAAAAATAGATATTAATATTAAAAACTTATGTGTGTTCTAGGACTCTATCAAGTGATAGGATACCCCACAAAATGAGAGAAAATATTTTCAAGCCATGTATCTTACAAGAGTCTGATACCCAGAATATATAAAAAACTCTTGCAGCTCAGAAATATAGAGGACAAATAACCTAGGTTAAAAATGGTCAGGGAATCTGGGTGGCTCAGTTGGTTAAATGTCTGACTCTTACTATGGACTCTGAAAAACGATCTGAGAATTTTGAAGGGGTGGGAGGTGGGAGGTTGGGGGCACCAGGTGGTGGGTATTGTAGAGGGCACGGATTGCATGGAGCACTGGGTGTGGTGCAAAAATAATGAATACTGTTATGCTGAAAAAATAAAAAATTAAAAAAAAAAAGTCTGACTCTTAATTTCAGCTTAGGTCACGATCTCATGGTTGTGAGATCAAGCCCTGCGTTGGGCTCTGCTCTGGTTTGGGAGCCTGCTTACGAGGCTCTCTCTTCCTCTCCCTCTGTCCCTCCCCATCCCACTCTCTAAAGAAAAGGGGGGTACAAATGATTTGAATAGATGTTTCTTCAGAGAAGGTATGCTGTGTCCAGAAAGCACATGAAAATATGCTCAACAATTTTAGTCCTCAGGGAAATGCAGATTAAAAGCACAGTAGTACCACTTTACACTCATTAGGATGACTAGACTCAGTAAGTCGGGAAATAGCAAGTGCTCAAGGATGTGAATAATTGAGACCCTCATACAGACTTACCTTGGACATCCTGTAGGTTCAGTTCCAAACCACTGTGATAAAGTAAATACCACAGTAAAGTGAGTCAAATGAATTCTTTGGTTTCCCAGTTCATATATGTATTATGTTTATACTGTGGTCTAAGTGCAGTACCATCATATCTAAGGAAACAATGTATTTGCCTTAAATAAAAATATTTTATTGCTAAAAATTGCTAACAGTCATCTGAGGTTTTAATGAGTTTTAATCACTGATTATAGATCACCATAACAAATATAACAGCAATGAAAAAGTATGAAATATTGTAAGAATTACCAAAATGTAACACAGAGACATGAAATAAGCACTGTTAAAAAAGAAATGGCATAGGTAGACTTGTTCAGTGCAGGGTTGCCACAAACCTTTAATTTGTATAAAACATGGTATCTCCTAACTGCCATAAGACAAAGCATAATAAAATGAGATGAGCCTGTATATTGCTGATCAGAATGTAAAATGGTGCAGTGTTGTTGAAAAAGTTTTGGTAGTTCATGTTAAGTTTAGAGTTACATATGATTTAGTAAATCCACTGCTAGGTAATACACCCATGAGAATTAGAAACATGTTCATAGAATAATTTGTACAAAAATGTTCATAGCAGCATTATTCATAATGGGCACAAAGTGGGAACAAGCCAAATTTCCATCAACTGATAAGTGAATAAACAAAATGTGTTTATTTATGCTATTATTTAGTCTAAAGTTACTGAAGTACAGATACATGCTATCAGGTAGATGAACCTTGAAAACCTTAAGTAAAAAAAATCCAGCCATAAGAGGCCATATTCTATATGATTCTGTTTATTTGAAATGTCTGGAATTGGCCAATCCTTAGAGACAGAAAGTAGATAAGTGGTTTCCAAGGGTTGGAGGGAGAGGAATATGGGGAGTGACTATTAATCGGTACTGGATCTCTTTCTGGGATGATGACAGTATTCTGGAGTTAGTTATACAACTCTGTGCATATACTAAAAATGACCAGATTGTATAATTTTAAATAGTAAATTTTATGGTGTATGAATTATATCTTAAAAAAAAAATGCTGGGGCGCCTGGGTGGCTCAGTGGGTTAAAGCCTCTGCCTTCAGCTCAGGTCATGATCCCAGGGTCCTGGGATCGAGGCCCGCATCAGGCTCTCTGCTCAGCAGGGAGCCTGCATCCTCCTCTCTCTCTGCCTGCCTCTCTGCCTACTTGTGATCTCTCTCTCTGTCAAATAAATAAATAAAATCTTTAAAAAAAAAAAGAAAAGAAAAAGTTATATCTTGAGCAAAAAAATGCCAGTATTACACAAACTTTTCTAGAACATAGAAAAAGAGAACTCTTTTCAGCATAACCTTGATAACCAAAGCTTTTTTTTTTTTTTTAAAGATTTTTAATTTATTTATTTTGACAGAGAGATCACAAGTAGAGAGGCAGGCAGAGAGAGAGGGGGGGAAGCAGGCTCCCCGCTGAGCAGGGAGCCCGATGCGGGGCTCGATCCCAGGACTCTGGGATCATGACCTGAGCTGAAGGCAGAGGCTTTAACCCACTGAGCCACCCAGGCGTCCCGATAACCAAAGCTTTTATGAGAAAGGAAAGTACAGACCACTTAGCAGTACAGATGTACAAATACTAAAACAAATATTGATATATTAAATCTGGTGATTCAAATATCTAACAACAGATTACAGTCAAATTAGGTTCATTCTGGTACTGCAATGTTGGTTTTAATCTTTCAGTATGAAATTAATATTGCCAAATTAGATGGTAAAGATGAAATAGATCTAGGAAAAGTATTTGACAAAATTCAGCACCTATTCATGATAAAAATAGCAAACTAAGAATAAAAGAGAACATCCTTACTGAAAGAAACTTCTAAAAAACCTATGTAAACATCATACTTACTGGTGAAATGTTGAGAACTTTCCTTCTGAAATTGGAAATGAGTCAGAGTCAGCTTTCTTTATTTCTAGTCAACATTGACTAACATAATATAATAAAAACAAAAATAATTAATTAAAAAAAGAGGGGAAAAAAAGGAATCTAGCCAACACAGGAAGATAAGAATAATATATAAAATATATAAGGCTTGTAAAGAAATAAATAAATATGTTATTATTCACAGTTCACATATTTACATTTACATATTTAGAAAATCTAGAAGAATCTAAATAGAAATTATCAGATGTATTGAGTTATTTAAAGTTGCTAGATACAAGTTCAAAATATAACAATCAACAGTAACAGAAAATGAAAAAAAATTTAAAGCAACTACCACTTATTCCTAGGTCTAAAGCTAATAAAAGTTTTGCAAAACCTTTTCACTGAAAACTGATACATTTTGAGAGACATTGAATAAAGTGGAAATATATATATATAGGTATATATGAATTTGTTCATACAATAGAAAAGACAGTATTATAAAAACGTCAGTTTTCTTCTAGTTGATCTATAGAATCAATGCAATTACAAATAAAATTCTACCTTTTTCCCCTGGGAAATTGAGAAACTGGATTTTTATGGAAATGCAAAGGGCTGGCATTAACCTAGGCTACCCTGCAGTCAAAGATATAGTTGGAGGATTTACTCTGCTGGGTTTTGAGTTTTATTTTCTTATCTTATTTATTTATTTAAGTTTGATAAATTCTTGTCCATTTTTAGATACTGGCCCTTTATCTGATATGTCATTTGCAAATATCTTCTTCCATTCTGTTGTTTGTCTTTTGATTTTGTCAACTGTTTCCTTTGCTCTGCAAGAACTTTTTATCTTGATGAAGTCTCAATAGTTCATTTTTGCCTTTTTTCCCCTTGTCTTTGGAGACTTGTCTGGCAAGAAGTTGCTGCGCCTGAGGACAAAGAGGTTGCTGCCTGTGTTCTCCAGGATTTTGATGGATTCCTGTCTCACATTTAGGTCTTTCGTCCATTTTGAGTTTGTTTGCTTGTTTGTTTATTTATTACACATAGGGTTTTTTTTTTTTAAAGATTTTATTTATTTATTTGACAGAGAAGCACAAGCAGGGAGATTGGAAGAGGGAGAAGCAGGCTCCCCGTTGAGCAGAGAGCCCAATGTGGGACTCTGTCCCAGGACCCCCGAGATCATGACCTAAGCCAAAAGCAGTCACTTAACCAGCTGAGTTACCCAGGCACCCCTTTTTTGAGTTTGTGTATGGTGTAAGGCAGCGGTCTAATTTCATTCTTTTGCATGTGACTGTCCAGTTTTTCCAGCACCATTTGTTGAAGAGACTGTCTTTTCTCCATTGGACATTCTTTCCTGCTTTGTCAAAAATTAGTTGATCATAGAGTTGAGGGTCCATTTCTGGGTTTTCTGTTCTGTTCCACTGATCTATGTGTCTTTGTTTGTGCCAATACTGTACTGTCTTGATGATTCCAGCTTTGTAATATAGCTTGAAGTCTGGAATTGTGTTACCTCCTGCTTTACTTTTCTTTTTCAGAATAGCTTTGGCTATTCAGGGTTGTTTTTGTTCCATGCAAATCTTAGGATTGTTTATTCTAGCTCTGTGAAAAATGCTTGTGGTATTTTGATTGGGTTTGCATTGAATGTGTAGATCTCTCTGGGTAGCATAGACATTTCAGCAATATTTGTTCTTCCAATCCATGAACATGGAATATATATAATATGTAAATGTAAAAATGAAAATTAAGAAAGACTTAAAAAAAGAATTGATAAAATAAGAAAATAGCTGAAAAGGAAAAAAATATAGAACTGAAAGACTATAGAATAATACGAATGCTATATACTGTTTTCCCCCAGAGCTGGAGTTTTGCAGCTCTCTATGATCAGTAAACATGGGATTAGCTGGATGTTTCTGCTGGTCTTCTGGGGGAGGGGCCTATTGCGCTGATTCTCAGGTATTATTGCCCTGGAGGAATTGTATCCCCCTTTACCAGTGGTCTGGGTTCAGTATAAGTGGCCTGTGGTTGTCCTATGTGGCTGTTTTGCTGCCTGAAGGCTTTCAGCAGCAATGGGGGGAATGAAAATGGTGGCACACTGATCTCTAACCCCAAAGCTGAAAGTTTGAGCACCCCCACCTACTCCTCAGTGAGTCCTCACAGAAAAGCAGTCAATCACTTTTGTCTCACTGGTTTCCATCCACACTCTGTGTTCACCCAGCCTATGACTGAGTGTTTTTATCTCAGGCATGTCACCCCAAACCTGTTTGGAGTCTCCAAACTTTATGGACTCCTCGGGCGTGCACCTGCACCGTTCTTCCCAGGAGAGGTAGGGGATTCTCTCTGTGGGTCTGCCTCTTAATGGACCCCTGCTTGGAGAGCACTTTCCCAACGTCACAGTAGTTCATGGCAACACTTTATGGCAACACTGAGCAGAAAGCTGGTACTTGGACTCACTGTGTTTAGCTGGTTTCCCCACTCCAATGCTTGGGAACTCTGCCCCCTTTCTTTTTGTGACCCCTGGGGATCTTGAGGCCATGCTGTCCCACCTGGGATTTTGCCCTGCTTCACCACCTGAGCACCTTTCAGGCAGACTTCTAAAAGTTCTGATTTTGAGCTCTCCTGCTTGTAACACTTTCTGGTACCTGGCTTGTGGAGGCTCCCTTCCCACCGTGGTTTGTCTTCTGATATATCACCTCCCATTCACTTCCTTGCACCTTCTATCTTGTGAAAGATGGTTGCTGTTATATTGTAGAACTGCAGCAATTCTTTTCTCACATCTCTGGTTGATTTCATAGGTGTTGAGAATGATTTGGTAATTGCCTAGCCAAATTCCAGGGACCAGAGGAAATTAGGGTCCTTTACATGTCTGCCATACTAACTCCTCTGGGAGAGAGAATCTTAAGCAGGCTCCACATCCAGCGCCATGCCTGTCCTGGGGCTTGGTCTTACAATCCTGCGATCATGACCTGAGCTGAAATTAAGAGTGAGACGATTAACTGACTGAGCCACCCAGGCACCCCTTGAGTTTTATTTTAGAACTACAGCAGGGTAACTTAGTTTGGTATTGTTACAAGAATAAACCAATATAACAGAGGAGAGACTCCGGAAAAAGACCCATGCTCTGAAAGGTAGTGTTGGAGAATATCTTCCTGACCTATGGTAGGAAAATAATTTCTTAAAAATGACACAAATAAGGTGCTTGAGTGGCTCAGTGGGTTAAGCCTCTGCCTTCAGCTCAGGTCATGATCTCAGGGTCCTGAGATTGAGTCCCATATCAGGCTCTCTGCTCAACAGGGAGCCTCCTTCCTCCTCTCTCTCTGCCTGCCTCTCTGCCTATTTATAATCTCTGTGTGTCAAATAAATAAATAAAATCTTAAAAAAAATGACACAAATAGTATCAGCCTTAGAAGAGTCAGAAGTTAGACTACCTCAATATTAAGAATTTATGTTCATCAAAAGATTCTATTCCATTATGAGAGTGGAAAGGCAAATATATGTGGTTAACATATATAGCCCAAAAAGGGTCCATATCCAAAAGATGTAAGGAACTCCCTCCTATCAAAAAGAAAAAGGCAGGAGTGTTTAATAGGTGCTTGGGCTAGAGTCTTGAATAGGCACTTCACAAAATGAGAATGGCTAATAGCATATGAAAAAGGGCTGAACACCATTAATAATCATCATATTAAAACAAAAGCGAGACCATTACACAGCCGTCAACCAGAATGGCTCAGGTTAAAAATAAAGAAAACCCCAAATGGACAATACCAAGTGTAGTCGAAGGTGTGGAGTAAGAACTCATATACACTGCTGGTGGGGAGTGGCAAACAGTTTGTTGTTATACACTAGAGTAGAACATATGCTCATCTTGTGACTCAGTATTTCCTCTCTTGGGCTTATTCTCAAAAGAAATGTATACGTATGTGCAGAGGACATACATATAAATAAGAGCATATAATTTGGAAATCACCCCACTGTTCTTAAACTGTAGATTGGATAAATACACATACAATAAAATACTCTTCAGCAGTTACCTTGAAGAATGACAGTAAATGAATTGCAGGTTCATTCTGCAATATGAATGAATCTAGTAAAAAAAATACACAAGAGGTGAAAAAATAATAAATATGATTTCATTTATATGAATTTCATAATCAGATAAAATCAAACTACTAGAAGTCAAAGCAGTGGTTGCCTTGGAGCAAGGATAGAGTAGTGATTAGGAGGGGACACCAGGTAACTTTTGGAGACCAACATTGGTCTGTGTGGATGGATGGATGGGTCTTTGCTTTGAAATAATCTGTATATTTTATGCATTTTGCTGTTTATTAAACTTAATAATAAAAAAGGTTTATTAAAAGAATGGTCTTGGGGGGGATCTTGAGAAGGAATATCAGTACCATCTATCGATCCTTAGATTATCAACTTTACTAACTTCGTCCTGTATAGTGAGAATAAAAATAAGACCTAAAAAACTTAATCAGTAGGTTTTGCTGCTTTCTCAATGAGGAGTATAATATAAAAATTATTAATTCCCAAGTCCATCAGTTCTTAAAACTTTTCAGTCTCAGGAAGGAATTTAATTATTATTGTTTGTTTTAATTAGGAGGTGCTAATGATGCTGGATAACTACGTAAGAGATTTTAAAGCATTGATTGACTGGATTCAACTTCAGGAAAAGCTAGAGAAGACAGATGCTCAAAGCAGGTAATGAACTCTTGTGTTTATAGCAGCTAGCAGTTTCAAAAGCAGTAATTGAAACTGACAATGACCTTGACCTAAGTTTAACTTGAAACCTATAAACAATCTAAAAGTTGGGAGCTGTATTTCTCCTTCAGTTCAGTAACAAATATTATTGGGTACTTACTAGTGCAAGGTACTTTTATCCAGTATAGAGATTTAATTGCTGAATATGATGCATTTAGGACTCCCATGAATTTGTAGTCTAAGGGTGGGATAAAAATAGAACTTATTACCACAAAAAACTACTGCAGGTGTTCAGGGCAAGACGGGGTCATCTCTCTTGTAGAGGATAGATCAGGAAAGATTTCATGGAGGATAGGAAGAAATGTTGAAAAGATGTGGTGGATTTTAACAAGTGGTTGGTCTTTTATTTATTTATTTATTTAAAGATTTTATTTATTTATTTGACAGAGAGAGAGATCACAGGTAGGCAGAGAGGCAGGCAGAGAGAGAGGAAGGGAAGCAGGCTCCCTGTTGATCAGATAGCCCGATGTGGGGCTCGATCCCAGGACTCCAGGATCATGACCTGAGCTGAAGGCAGAGGCTTTAACCCACTGAGCCACCCAGGCACCCTGTGGTTGGTCTTTTAGATGAAGAGAGCAAGTTCAGACAGCTGTTGAAGTGCAGAGCATGTGTGAAGTGAAAGTAATGTAGGGAAATATATATATTTCTTCCTAAATAGGGAAACATATACTACCTTAAGAAGAAATACATATGTGAGGAAGGCAGTAAGGAAAATTGATGATTTTTGATTAGGGTAGTCATGAGAGATCAAAGTTACTTTAGGAACATTCACTTTTTTCTTTTCAATATTTAAAAATAATGTACATTTAAAAAATGTAATATTACACTACATATAGTGTCATTTTAGTTTCAGGAGTAGAATTTAGTGATTATCACTTCCATATAATCCCCAGTGCTCATCATAGTTGCCTTCCTCAATACCTGTCACCCATTTAACTCATCCCCCTGCCCATCTTCTCTCTAGCAACCCTGTTTGTTCTTTATAGTTAAAAGTTTGTTTTATGGTTTGCCTCCCCCCCTGCCAAGGTTCATCTGTTTTGAGAAACTTTCATTTGGAATCCCCACACAACATCTGAGTCCTATGCATCAGTCTCTGGGACTGTTGTGAAGAAGGAAAGAAACACTGTCCATGTCCTCATGAAGTATATAGTGCATTTGCAGGAAATATTGATGTTAAATACTTAACAGTGTACAAAGTGTCATGAAAATACAGTGTACTTTGGGGATAAGGAAAAGCACCATCAACCAGTTTGCTGAATCCAGGAAGACTTACCCAAGGAGGTCGTATTTAAGTGAGACAGAAATATCATGTAGGAGTCGGCATGACAAAAAGAGTAAAAGAGTAACCCCACGTAGAGGGAATGGTATATGTGATAACCTGGAAGGAGAAGAGAGCATAGTAAGTCAAGGAATTTCGAGTGTAGCAGGACTGAAATGGAGAGAACAAGGGGAGGAGTAGCATGAGTTGAGCCTAGAGAAGTAGGCTGGGACCAGATCATGTAGAGTTCTGTGGACATCATAAAAACTTTAGAATTTATTTTGAGCCATAAAATATTTTTAAGTAAGGAAGTGACCTCAGATTTGTGATTTTAAAAGATCTTTCTGGCTGTAGTGTGGTAAGGTTGAGGTACAGCAGGATAGTTTATAGATTATGGCTACTCAGACTGGAGTAGTAGCAATGGGGAGAGTTGAGAGATATTCCAAAGATTGATGATCAGCTAGACTTAGTATTATTTTGGTTATGTGCAAACACAGATATTCACTTACTTTATAAATGAGACCCGATCCCTTGTGGACTAGGCCAAGTCACATGAAGCTACTATCATATATTTTCTCCCAGAGAAGACAGGCCTAGGCTGCCTCTTTCCCTTGGATTTAACCATGGTTCAATTTCTGTAAGTGGAATCATCCAGTAAAGAACATGTTTTTTGTTCTATCAGCTCCATGGGGAAACCAGGGGAGTGAAAGAATCCCATGCAATAAATTCAGAGTCTTGATCCCCAGGAAACCAAATCCAGGGAAACCATGTTGTGTTGGTCCTTGTAACATTTTTGTTTCTTATAATGAAAAAAAAAAAAAAAAGTTTTTAAATCCCAGTGTAGTAACATACAGTGTTGTATCAGTTTTAGGTGTACGGAATAGTGGTTCAACAATTATATACATTACTCCATGCTCATCACAATAAGTGTACTCTTAATCCCCTTCACCTGTTTCACGCATTCACTGCCCTTCCTCCCCTGCCCTGGCTCTAGCCATCTGTTTGTTCTCTATAGTTAAGAATCATTTTTTTTGTTTGTCTCCCCCAACCTTTGTTTTGTTTCTTTTTTTCCCCCTTTTTTCTTTTTTCTTTTTTTTTAGGCTCAAATGTAGAATTTAGTGATTCATCAGTTGCATACAACACCCAGTGCTCATTATATCAAGTGCCCTCCTTAATACCCATCACCTAATTACCCCTTCCCCCTGTCTACTTCCCCTCCAGCAACCCTCAGTTTGTTTCCTAGAGTTTGGCATCTCTTATGGTTTGCCTTCCTCTCAGTTTTCGTCTTACTTTATTTTTTTTTACCCTTCCCCTATGTTCATTTGTTTTGTTTCTTAAATTCCACATATGAATGGAATCATATGATGTTTGTCTTTCTCTGACTGACTTATCTCTCCTCTCATAATAGCAAGTTTTGATACGGTTTTTTTTGTACTTGCTTTACCCACAGTCCCTGGGTAGATCAGGCCTAGTCCACATTTCTACCAAGCAGTTTCACCCTTAATCTCTGAGAAGTGATTAAATTTAGGGGTGGTACATTCCTTCATTGGGTTGAACCAAGTTAAGAGATCATCATGCTGATCAGAGATTGGTGGCTCTGTTGTTCTTGTGAAGATAAGTAGAAGAAAGCAAGTTCAAAGAAAATGGAATAGATATACAAGGGGAATCAGGGATGAAGGAAATCATGTGGTCTTTGAGAGTTTAAGATTGTTGCTTTTATGCTTCTTTCCTCTTGGTCTAATCCTCATGATTCTTTATTCCAGTTTTTCCCCACCTTGGATGTCCTTGACCTTTTATATAGTTTATATCCTTAGAGTAAATCTTTAATTTCTTTTTCATTCTTTTTTTTTTTTTTTTTTTTAAGATTTTACTTATTTATTTGACAGAGAGAGAGATCACAAGTAGACAGAATGGCAGGCAGAGGGAGGGGGAAGCAGGCTCCCTGTCGAGTAGAGAGCCTGATGCGGGGCTCGATCCCAGTACCCCAGGACCATGACCTGAGCTGAAGGCAGAGGCCTAACCCACTGAGCCACCTAGGCGCCCCTCTTTTACTTTTCAAATTCAGCTTGAGTTTCTGTTTCTTGTATCCAAAAGGGTCTACAAATATCACCACCAATGCATAAGAAGAGAACTAATTTTTTTTTTTTTTTTGCCTGCTTATAAACTATAGTCAGGTAGCGGTGGCTTTGTTGAGGATAGTATTAAGAAAGATTCTGAGGCCAAGTCCAAGGTGAACTCTATCCTGGTACCATGGTTCAGAAGTATACCTGAGATTTCTCTTTTTATCTTAACTGGTTATCAGCATATCTGCTCTTTGCTTCTTGAGGCAGCCCCTGATTATAGAAAACAACCTTAAATTCCCTATAGATGGCATTATCCATCTTACTTTCCTCAAATCATGCATCAAAATTCATTTGAGATTCAAATGTAAAAACTGCAGTTGTACATAGAGAAGAAAACATAAATATTTATATATTTTTATTGTGGGTAAGGACTTTATAAGACAAAGGCAGAAACCACAAAGGAAGGTATTTATAGGCTTGATTTAATAGGAATAAAATATGCCTTTCTGCATAAAAGATTAAAATTTAAGTAGTTATGTTATCTCTGCCAAAGGATATGTAACCATAGTAGTAGTAGTAGTAGTAGTAGTAATAGTAGTAAATTAGAAAATGATGAAAATCCCAGTGGAAAAAATGACAAAAGTTACCAACCTGCTAATCCCGAAGAAGAAATTTATTTTTTATTTTATATATTTTTTAAGATTTATTTATTTGAGAGAGAGGTTGAGCATAAGCAGGGTCAGGGCAGAAGGAAATTGAGAGAAGCAGATTCCCCACTGAGCATGGAGCCATCAGAAGGCTTGATCTCAGAACCCCAAGATATGACCTGAGCCAAAATCAGGAGTCAGACGCTTAAATGACTGAGTCACCCAGGCACTCTCCCAAAGAAGAAATTTAAATAGCTAATAAAAAAAAGCTCAGCCTCACTAGTAATGATAATAAAAATATATGATTTTTTTAAAAACAAAAAAAATTTTGCTAATGAATTTTTTTAAAAACACACCATTATTGAAATTTTTGTAAGAAAAAGACCTCGTGACTTTAGAGATTTTCTCTCCCTTCCCCTCTGCCCGTCCCACCACTCATGCTCTCCCCCACCAAATAACTAGATAAATCAATAAAAAACTATTAAAAAAAGAAAAAGAAAACTTCTCACAAAACCAAAACTCTAGCATAGGAGTCAGCGAACTCTTCCTATAAAGTGTCAGGTAGTAATTTTTTTACTTTGCAAGCAATGCCATCTCTTTCATAAGCCACTGAAATTTCTAAAACAAGATCCTAACTGTTGGCAAGGTTCAAGGGAAATGGGCACTTTTCATCTAGTAGAGGTGTAATTTGTTAGAACCTTTCTGAAAGGTGATTTGAAAATTAATTTAGACTTTATTTGGATAATCTTTTATCTTAATTTCTTGTTTTCTAACGACCAATACCACTTTTTTTTTTAGAGAGGGGTAGAGAAAGATAGAGATTGGGGAGGAGCAGAGGGAGAGTGGGGGAGAGAATCTCAAGTAGGCTCAATGCCCAGCGTGGAGCCTATGTAGGGCTTGATCTCACAACCCTGAGATCATGACCTGAGCTGAAATCATGAGTCAAATAAACCAGCTGAGCCATGCAGGTGCCCCATCAGATACTACTTTTTAATGTGAGAAAAAAAATCACAACCACTAGATTGAATGGAAGGTAAGAGGGAAGGAGATTCTGGGGAGTTATGGAGGGTTGTGCTGAGGCCATTAGGAATATAGGAAAACGCTACTAGAGGAAAACAGTTTATTTATTTATTTATTTTTTTAAGATTTTATTTGTCAGAAAGAGAGAAAGAGTGAGAGAAAGAGCACAAGCAGGTAGAGCAGCAGGCAGAGGGAGAAGCAGGCTCTCTGCTAAGCAAGGAATCTGATGTGGGACTCATTCCCAGGACCCTGGGATCATGACCTGAGTGCTTAAACCGACCGAGCCACTCAGGTATCCCTGGAAAACAGTTTAGTAAAGATTGTGCATCCTGTCAAAGTTCTGGGGCCAGTGAAGAAGTTAGCTTTACCAGCAAAGAGCAAGGAAATGTTTACACTCCCACTCTCATGTAGAGGAAAGGAGACTTCATATTTTCTTGTGTATTCTTCATTTAACCCTCGAAACTGTTTTTCTGTCCTGTTCTGCAACTCAGTTTTCCAGGTAGTAGACACAAGTTGATTTTTATAAGTAGCCTGATTTAGTACAATTGTCTTTTACATATGTTTTTAGCTGAGTATGTGGAGGCTTTTAAAATGTAAATAGTATATCTCATGTCTTTGTAAACCCATGGCTTTTTTAGAGAAATAGGGTTATGTTGGTGTGCTGCAGTGGGTAGAAAATCCTGGACCATGCATCATCTGTGTGGTTTATTGGGTAATATGGTAAACTTTCTGGTGACTCTAGGGAAAATTTGTGACCTGGTTATGTTTTCACCCACCAACGACAAAGGGAAAATACTAGGTTTTTCTTTTTATTCTCTGTTAATTTAATGTCTTCTATGTTTTGAATTGACAGACCAACTTCTTTGGCTTGGGAAGTAAAGAAGATGTCTCCAGGACGTCACGTGATTCCAAGTCCATCGACAGATAGAATAAGCGTAACATCAAATGCTCGAAGAAGCTTAAATTTTGGGTGAGATGAACTAAAAAAAACTGACTTGGATTACAGTTAATTATTTTCTATGAATAATACAGTATTATAAACTGATATTCCACATAAAAAATCCATGTATATGTTTGTTATGTGTTTGAAATTTTTCGAATAAAAAAAATCCAAGAGAATAAAATTTAGCTTTTAGGAAATGTAATATATTCAAATATAGTTAGGATCCAGAAATTAAAACCCATAAACATATGTCATGCTAAATGATTCATAACATGAATTAGCAATTTCTTTTACAACAAAAGATCTAAATATATATCATAAGCTGTGTTACTGTCATGAAAATTGTATCTTTATGCATTGTAATCCCATCAATGCAGTTTTATAATTATTGTTTTATGTGGTTATATTTTAAATCAGATAGAAAAAAGTTATAAACGAAAAATACATTTATATATTTTTTGTATTTACCTGTGTAGTTACTTTTACTAGTGTTCTTTATATCTTCATGTAGATTCCGGTTGTCTAGTGTCCTCACATTTCGGCCTGAAGGACTCCCTTCAGTATGTCTTGTTGGGCGGGTCTACTACTGACAGTTTTTCTTGGTTTTTGTTTTTCTGAGAATATCTTAATTTGTCCTTCGGTTTTGGAAGGATAGTTTTGTAGTACATTGAATTCTTGGTTGAAAGTCTTTTTCTTTTAGGAGTTTGAACATGTCTTATTACTTCCTTCTTAATTTTTAAAAATTTCTTTTTATTTTTTTAAAGATTTATTTATTTATTTGAGAGAGGGAGAGAGAGAATGAGCAGGAGGGGCAGAGGAAGAAAGAATCTCAAGCAGACTTCATGCTGAGTGTGGATCCTGACTTGGGGCTCAGTCTCACAACCCTGAGATCATGATCTGAGCTGAAACTGAGTTGGATGCTCAACTGACTGTGCCACCCAGGCCACCCCCCTCACTTTCTTCTGACTCCCATGGTTTCTGATGAGAAAGCAACGGTTATTCTTAGGGATCCATTTTGAGATGCCTCACTTTTCTCTTGCTGTTTTCATGATTCTATCTTTGTCTTTGAATAGTTTGTGATGTAGGTCTCTGAGTTTATCCTATTTAGAGTTCATTTAACCTTTTGGATGAATAGATGAATGTTTTTCATCAAATTTGGAAAGTTTTTGTCCATTTCTGCAAATATCCTGCAAATATTCTTTCCTGGGAATCCCTCTATACCGATTTGGGATTTGTGATGGTGTTACACAGGTCTTGGAGGTTCTGTTTTTCTGCCTTCTTTTTTCATTCTGTTTCTCAGATAATCTCAATTGTCCTCTCTTCAGGTTTGCTGATTGTTTATTTTACTAGCTCAAATCTGCTGTTGAGCCCCTCTGGTGAATTTTTCATTGCGGTTACTAATATTTTCAACTCCTGAATATCTGTGTAGTACTTTTTTATATTTATTTTCTCTTTATTAATACTATAGTTGGTGAAACATTGTTTGCATACTTTAGTTTTTAGATACAATTTTCTTCTGTTCTTTAGTATCCTTTGAAGATAATTATAGTACCTGATTTAAAGTCTGTCTAGGAAGCCCAATGTCTGGGTTTCCTTGAGGACGGTTTCAGTTACTGTTCTTTTACTGTGTGTATGAATGTGTCATACCTTCCTGTTTTTTGCATGTCATGTGACTTTTTGTTGTTGTTGAAACTGAATATTTTAAGTAATTTGGCAGCTTTGGAGATCAGATTGCTGCCTCTTCAGGATTTGTTGTTGTGGCTGCTTTGTGGTGGTGATATTGTTACTGTTCAAAAACTCTGTTGAACTAGTTTTCTGCAGTCTGTTTTCTTTGTCATGTGCAGTCACTAAAGTTTCTACTTGATTTGATGAAAGTTTCCTAGTTCTGTGTATATGTTGTACATACCTTCAGTGCTCTAGCATTCACTTCCGGCCTCCTCATAGCCTCAAGATTAGTTAGAAGTGAGGTGTTAGGGCCTTCTCAGATCTTTCTGGGGCATGCACAGAACCCTCACTTCTGTGTGGCCGTCTTGATTTTCAGGAACATGTAGGAGCTTTTCAAAGCCCCCTGTGACCATTCCATTCTCCAGATTTTCCTTTAAAGATTTTTTGTTTAGGCCCTTGTTTGCCCCAAGCGTTACAGCAACTTTTGGCAGCTCTAATGTTAAACAGCCCTCACTGTTGTTTTCCTTAAATGTCCCTGGGGAAATCTGTTTTTTAAGACACAGTTTTGTTTGGACTCTTAATTCTTTAAAGTGACTCTTAATACTGGATGTGTAATAGAGGGGTGGTAAATAGTTTGCTCTGTCAGTTCTCTTTCCTCTGTTAAAACCTAACCTTTCTTAATTGCTTTTTATCCTCACTCCAACCCTGTCACTGTCATCTTCATCTCTTGTTACTGCTGAACCTCGCATCTACTTGTGTTATTATTACATTTGCCATGTAGTACAACCTTTTTAATGTTTCTTTTTTGTACTCATACTAGGATCTTTAACACAAATTCTTGTCATATCTTCTGTATCCCAAGCACCTAAGATTGTACCTGGCATTTAGTAAAAGCTCATTAAGGTTACTAGGTAGAACCAAATTTTTGCTTTCAGCTGAGATTATTGAATAGTATTTCCTCAGGTGAAGGTTAATGGATTTTGGAAACTTAGAGTAATTGTACTTTAATGGAATAGGAGAAAGGTATATAAGCAAACAAAACCAAATAATTGTATCTTCAAGCAACATTTTAAGGGATGTATTTATATTATGTATTCCATTGGTCTGTGGCTCAGAATGTTGTATAATACATGTTTTCTTTTAACATTGGAAGCCTTTAATGCATGCATGGTAGAAGTTCTTGCACTGATCTCCATATAATCATATTGTTGGATTAAATGGCATTCTTTATTATCAATGTAAACCCTGTTTTTTTCAGTGTGCTGAAAAATTGTGGTTCATAGTCTACTTTTAAATTATCTACTCACTTTTCTCCTACTAGTTGAGTTAAATGTTTACTCAGAATATAAACTAAACTAAACTTGCTTATTTAAAAGTTTCTTCGTTATTTTAACTCATAATTTAAATATTAAATAAAACAGTTAAGTATGATACAGAAAGAGTCATTGTTTCTGTGAAAACTTAAAGTTCTTAGAAAGCTTTGATAAAGGTGAACTATTAAAGTTTTGCTGTCAAAAGATTGGGGAAAATATTGTCAAAGTTGAGGAGCATTATTCACTTAGAATGTTTAATAGGTGTCACTAAATTCTCACTTCATTTTAAAGAGACCGAAATTGAATATTACCAATGAGGCATTATACTTGTGCATGGTTCATGTAAGAAATGTACACAAAGAGAAAGCCTGTTTTGATAGTATCTCTGTCAATAGATTGACAAGTTAATGCACATTTATATTATTTAAAGATAGGAGTTTTTAAATCGAAATAAAATAAATGTCTAAATTGAAATAAAATATGTATTTTATAAGGTTCCCCATTTAACTGAAATTTTCTTTTAAACTGAATTAATGAGAGCTTTTATATTATCCCTGTTCTCGTACAATATGTTGTACTATATTGAATTAATGAAGTATTAGACCAACATAAATTTATGACTGTATTTGACTTCAGTTGCTCTGGTTGTATGGTACTCCATATATGTGGATATACACACCCAATTTATTTAGAATTTAAATATATTAAGTATATATTTAAGATTGTAGCTTTTTTGGGGTGAAGTTGAAATAATTTTGAACTGTGCTAAATTTCATTTAAATAAACATGATGTAAATAACAGTGATAGAAACGTGACATATAACCAAATGAGTGGGGAATAATATGTTACACTGCTTTTTTATTTGGAAATAGCCCAAGTTCTTTTTTTTTTTTTATCATGCATATTGCATTTGTTCTTATTGGCTGCATAATATTTCATGGTATTTTTTCACTTTTAAATTTTTTTCAAATTTTTAAATTTTTTACAATGTAAATATTAAATATTCAATATGTAAATATTAAACAACACACTGCTGCACAAGCAGTGGACCAAATAAGAAATCAAGTGGCAAATCAAAATATGTCTCAAAGAAAAAGAAAACACAACATTCCAAAAACCTATGGGATGTGGCAAAAGTAGATGTTAGAGTGAAATTTATTCTATAAATGCTTGTATTAAAAAAATAATTAAAACAAATAAATTATATCACAAGGAATTAGAAAAAAAAGATCCTTAGCTGAAATTTAGTAGAGGAAGGAAATAACAAAGAAAAATCAGAAAAAGAGACCCAAAATAATATTAAGTATATATTTAAATTTTAAAAATTTTAGCTTTTATATTTGATTTATTAATGCAGAATTTTCTCCATAGGGGTTCACCTGGCACAGTGGCTGCTCCCCGTCTGGCTCCTACAGGTGTTAGTTGGGCTGACAAAGTAAAGGCTCATCATACCGGCTCTCCTGCTGCTTCAGATGTAGTTCCTGCCCAATCATGCCCACCAATGACTGTGCAGAAGACTTCTCGCAAAAATGGCAAGTGACTTTTTTTGTTTTTGTTTTTTTCATGAAGAGAGAGTGTTTCTTAAGCAGGCTCCATGCCCAGCATGGATCCTGAAGCAGGCTTGATCTTATAATCCTGCAATCATGACCTGAACTGAAATCAAGAGTCAGATACTTAACTGACTGAGTGCTCCCAAAATGGCAAATGACTTTGAATCAATCTTTTTATATAGTAGACAGGTAGAAGCATATGGAGTTTTATATATTTTACCTGAAACTGATGCTAATATCATTACATATTTATCTTTTTGCATCATTCATGTGATATTAATTTGCCTTAAAATAATCTTAATAAAGTAATCTTAAAAACTGTCTGAAAGCTTATGCAGATCATTCTAATCTCAGGGTTGCTCTGTGTAAACTTTAAGAGAATCATTCTTTTGTCAATTCATTTATGAAATCTTTATAACTCTTTTTTGACTTAAAATAGAAAAAAATTGACTGCTAATTCATTCTCTAGGCAGTGTACACTTTTAAGTAGCATGTCACCATTTCATTTCATTTATATTTGAGTATTATTTTGGCACTAAAATCATACTCAGTTTATCTTTGCTTACACATTTGTTTTCTATACCATGAAAATAATTACGGAGCACAAATAAATAGGGCTGTTATACCGAGGGCCTGTTTATTGCATAAGAATTTCCTTCATGGACTTTGACAACAATGGTAAAACCTAGAGTATACAGTGGAGAAGCAGAGGTCATAGGAAGGAATTTTAAGTGGACATTAAATAGTATCAGCCTTGATTTGGGAAGATAAATTTGTTGCTACAATGGGGAGGATGGGTACCAAGAGGAAGCAACTAACCATGATGGGTACCCTAGTGAGCAGTCTCACTAGGGAGTGGGATTCTTATTCAAAAAGAGAAGTAATGAAAATGAGAACATACCAAATCTAACCAGAATCTCCTTTGGAACATAGACATTATCTTTTCTCTCTTAGCTCAAAATTGTCTGAACTTAGAATATAAAAAGCCAAAACTGATTATCTAATGTAAAAAAAAAATTCTTTTCTTTCATAAAGTATTTTTATATAGAAATCCAGAGTGAATTTTTTTAATTTTACACATTTGCTAAGTTTAAGTTGTGCTAACTTCTGATATATAGAAATGTGTATCCACATAACTGTATATTTATATGTATAAAAATATACACAAACATAATTCATATCTGTAGTAATATTTTGAGTTTACCTCTGGAATTAATTTCATTTTGTGTCAGATATTTCATCTTTTACTATAAGCCTAATCTGTTCATGAGCATCTTTAGTCCATCTGAGGTAAGGAATATAATCCTGGGTAGGAGAGGGATATGGTGGTAGGATGGTCAGAACTGCATTTAGCCCATACAGGGTGCCTTGGAGCCACGTCATCTGAGTAGATACAGCCTTACACCAATTAACTTGGCTTGGTGAGTGGACCCTGGCAGGATTTCAGCTTTTATTCACAGTCTTAGCCAGGTACTCTTGTAGACACTACCTACATATAGGTGGCAATCCTGGAGGGGGCTGCTCAGTGGTGGTACAAGCAGAAATTGATTAGGCCACCCTTGTAACAGCTTTACTTCTTGCTCTAAAAGACTGATTTAATTTGTCTGGCTGAGTTTGGTCAGATAGGGGGTCCATTCTTCCAACCACTTCAGTTGATTTAGTTGAAGAGGGAGATCTTGATGGGAGATCATTTTCATGTTCAAGTGTGCACATGGCTATGCAGCATCCATTTGGACTTTAAAGGCTCAATCTTAGGAAATAACCCAGTATTCATTCTTGACTCTTAAAAATTATGCTGCCAAGCTGGCAGTAGGTGAGCTATGTGATTTCTCTCTTTTAAGTGTCCTTAGTCTTGAAATACAAACCATAAGGAAAGCCTATTCCAAGACTAAGATGAATTCTTCACTTCCAGTGGGAGATCAAACCATTGTTCTTGGAGCCTTGGTTCGCCTGCCTTTAGCCCGGGGTAGTGCAGAGAGGCTGAGGGGAGGAGAGAGAGAAGAACCAGTGGGCAGTCTCCAGGCATGTTTTTGCTTCAGGCCCATGGGTCAGAGGACCAGAGCAGTGGACACCTTGAGCTGGGCCCCTTGGTGAGGTAGGTTCGCTGTGTCGATGCCCTGGAGGCTGGCTCTGAGGACTCTGCCAGGCCCTCCCACTCCATCTGTCACTACAGTGGTTGGGAGGCTGTTGGACCCCAGGGGCCACACTTTAGCACTGGGGGCTGCCTCCATCCCCCTCCAAGTGAATTTCTTATACTTCTATTGAGCCTTGGATTTTAGAATTATTACAATGAATTTACGTTACGAATTAAGGAGCACGCGGAGAGTACTGCTTTCTTTTTCTTTGATGAAAGATCCCTTTAGAGCTCCTTCGTTCAAAAAGAAATGTTTTATTGGACGTAACAAATTCATTGCCATCTTTACATTACAGATATTCTCTTTTCCATTTTGGCCTCAGTAAGTCGTGTTTGCCTTTTTTTTTTTTTTTTTTTTTTCAGCATAACAGTATTCATTATTTTTGCACCACACCCAGTGCTCATGCAATCCGTGCCCTCTACGATACCCACCACCTGGTGCCCCCAACCTCCCACCCCCCACCCCTTCAAAATTCTCAGATCGTTTTTCAGAGTCCATAGTCTCTCATGGTTCACCCCCCCTTCCAATTTCCCTCAACTCCCGTCTCCTCTCCATCTCCACATGTCCTCCATGTTATTTGTTATGCTCCACAAATAAGTGAAACCGTATGATAATTGACTCTCTCTGCTTGAATTATTTCACTCAGCATAATCTCTTCCAGTCCCGTCCATGTTGCTACAAAACTTGGGTATTCATCCTTTCTTTTTTCTTTTCTTTTTTTTTTTTTTACAGCTTTATAAACATATATTTTTATCCCCAGGGGTACAGGTCTTCGAATCGCCAGGTTTACACACTTCACAGCACTCACCATAGCACATACCCTCCCCAATATCCATAACCCCACCCCCCCCCCTCCCAACCCCCTCCCCCCATCAACCCTCAGTTTGTTTTGTGAGATTAAGAGTCACTTATGGTTTGTCTCCCTCCCAATCCCATCTTGTTTCATTTACTCTTCTCCTACCCCCTCAACCCCCCATGTTGCATCTCCTCTCCCTCATATCAGGGAGATCATATGATAGTTGTCTTTCTCCGATTGACTTATTTCGCTAAGCATGATACCCTCTAGTTCCATCCACGTCGTCGCAAATGACAAGATTTCATTTCTTTTGATGGCTGCATAGTATTCCATTGTGTATATATACCACATCTTCTTTATCCATTCGTCTGTTGATGCACATCTAGGTTCTTTCCGTAGTTTGGCTATTGTAGACATTGCGGCTATAAACATTCGGGTGCACGTGCCCCTTCGGATCACTACGTTTGTATCTTTAGGGTAAATACCCAGCAGTGCAATTGCTGGGTCATAGGGTAGTTCTATTTTCAACATTTTGAGGAACCTCCATGCTGTTTTCCAGAGTGGTTGCACCAGCTTGCATTCCCACCAACAGTGTAGGAGGGTTCCCCTTTCTCCACATCCTCGCCAGCATCTGTCATTTCCTGACTTGTTAATTTTAGCCATTCTGACTGGTGTGAGGTGATATCTCATGGTGGTTTTGATTTGTATTTCCTTGATGCCAAGTGATATGGAGCACTTTTTCATGTGTCTGTTGGCCATCTGGATGTCTTCTTTGCAGAAATGTCTGTTCATGTCCTCTGCCCATTTCTTGATTGGATTATTCTTTAGGTGTTGAGTTTGCTAAGTTCTTTATAGATTTTGGACACTAGCCCTTTATCTGATATGTCATTTGCAAATATCTTCTCCCATTCTGTCAGTTGTCTTTTGGTTTTGTTAACTGTTTCCTTTGCTGTGCAAAAGCTTTTGATCTTGATAAAATCCCAAAAGTTCATTTTTGCCCTTGCTTCCCTTGCCTTTGGTGATGTTCCTAGGAAGATGTTGCTGGGGCTGAGGTCGAAGAGGTTGCTGCCTGTGTTCTCCTCAAGGATTTTGATGGATTCCTTTCTCACATTGAGATCTTTCATCCACTTTGAGTCCATTTTCGTGTGTGGTGTAAGGAAATGATCCAATTTCATTTTTCTGCATGTGGCTGTCCAATTTTCCCAACACCATTTATTGAAGAGGCTGTCTTTTTTCCATTGGACATTCTTTCCTGCTTTGTCGAAGATGAGTTGACCATAGAGTTGAGGGTCCATTTCTGGGCTCTCTATTCTGTTCCATTGATCTATGTGTCTGTTTTTGTGCCAGTACCATGCTGTCTTGATGATGACAGCTTTGTAATAGAGCTTGAAGTCCGGAATTGTGATGCCACCAACTGTGGCTTTCTTTTTCAATATTCCTTTGGCTATTCGAGGTCTTTTCTGGTTTCATATAAATTTTAGGAATATTTGTTCCATTTCTTTGAAAAAAATGGATGGTACTTTGATAGGAACTGCATTAAATGTGTAGATTGCTTTAGGTAGCATAGACATTTTCACAATATTTATTCTTCCAATCCAGGAGCATGGAACATTTTTCCATTTCTTTGTGTCTTCCTCAATTTCTTTCATGAGTACTTTATAGTTTTCTGTGTATAGATACTTAGTCTCTTTGGTTAGGTTTATTCCTAGGTATCTTATAGTTTTGGGTGCAATTGTAAATGGGATGGACTCCTTAATTTCTCTTTCTTCTGTCTTCTTGTTGGTGTAGAGAAATGCAACTGATTTCTGTGCATTGATTTTATATCCTGACACTTTACTGAATTCCTGTACAAGTTCTAGCAGTTTTGGAGTGGAGTCTTTTGGGTTTTCCACATATAGTATCATATCATCTGCAAAGAGTGAAAGTTTGACTTCTTCTTTGCCGATTCGGATGCCTTTAATTTCCTTTTGTTGTCTGATTGCTGAGGCTAGGACTTCTAGTACTACGTTGAATAGCAGTGGTGATAACGGACATCCCTGCCGTGTTCCTGACCTTAGCGGAAAAGCTTTCAGTTTTTCTCCATTGAGAATGATATTTGCCGTGGGTTTTTCATAGATGGCTTTGATAATATTGAGGTATGTGCCCTCTATCCCTACACTTTGAAGAGTTTTGATCGGGAAGGGATGCTGTGCTTTGTCAAATGCTTTTTCAGCGTCTATGGAGAGTATCATATGGTTCTTGTTCTTTCTTTTATTAATGTGTTGTATCACATTGATTGATTTGTGGATGTTGAACCAACCTTGCAGCCCTGGAATAAATCCCACTTGGTCGTGGTGAATAATCCTTTTAATGTACTGTTGAATCCTATTGGCTAGTATTTTGGCGAGAATTTTTGCATCTGTGTTCATCAAGGATATTGGTCTGTAGTTCTCTTTTTTGATGGGATCCTTGTCTGGTTTTGGGATGAAGGTGATGCTGGCCTCATAAAATGAGTTTGGAAGTTTTCCTTCTATTTCTATTTTTTGGAACAGTTTCAGGAGAATAGGAATTAGTTCTTCTTTAAATGTTTGGTAGAATTCCCCCGGGAAGCCGTCTGGCCCTGGGCTTTTGTTATTTTGGAGATTTTTGATGACTGTTTCAATCTCCTTACTGGTTATGGGTCTGTTCAGGCTTTCTATTTCTTCCTGGTTCAGTTGTGGTAGTTTATATGTCTCTAGGAATGCATCCATTTCTTCCAGATTGTCAAATTTGTTGGCGTAGAGTTGCTCATAGTATGTTCTTATAATTGTCTGTATTTCGTTGGTGTTCGTTGTGATCTCTCCTCTTTCATTCATGATTTTATTTATTTGGGTCCTTTCTCTTTTCTTTTTGATAAGTCTGGCCAGGGGTTTATCAATCTTAATAATTCTTTCAAAGAACCAGCTCCTAGTTTCGTTGATTTGTTCTATTGTTTTTTTGGTTTCTATTTCATTGATTTCTGCTCTAATCTTTATGATTTCTCTTCTCCTGCTGGGTTTAGGGTTTCTTTCTTGTTCTTTCTCCAGCTCCTTTAGGTGTAGGGTTAGGTTGTGTACCTGAGACCTTTCTTGTTTCTTGAGAGAGGCTTGTACCGCTATATATTTTCCTCTCAGGACTGCCTTTGTTGTGTCCCACAGATTCTGAACGGTTGTGTTTTCATTATCATTTGTTTCCATAAATTTTTTCAATTCTTCTTTAATTTCCTGGTTGACCCATTCATTCTTTAGAAGGATGCTGTTTAGTCTCCCTGTATTTGGGTTCTTTCCAAATTTCCTCTTGTTATTGAGTTCTAGCTTTAGAGCATTGTGGTCTGAAAATATGCAGGGAATGATCCCAATCTTTTGATACCGGTTGAGACTTGATTTAGACCAAGAATGTGATCTATTCTGGAGAATGTTCCATGTGCACTAGAGAAGAATGTGCATTCTGTTGCTTTGGGATGAAAAGTTCTGAATATATCTGTGATGTCCATCTGGTCCAGTGTGTCATTTTAGGCCTTCATTTCCTTGTTGATCTTTTGCTTGGATGATCTGTCCATTTCAGTGAGGGGAGTGTTAAAATCCCCTACTATTATTGTATTCTTGTTGATGTCTTTCTTTGATTTTGTTATTAATTGGTTTATATAGTTGGCTGCTCCCACGTTAGGGGCATAGATATTTAAAATTGTTAGATCTTCTTGTTGGACAGTTCCTTTGAGTATGATAAAGTGTCCTTCCTCATCTCTTATTATAGTCTTTGGCTTCAAATCTAATTGATCTGATATAAGGATTGCCACTCCTGCTTTCTTCTGATGTCCATTAGCATGGTAAATTCTTTTCCACCCCCTCACTTTACACCTGGAGGTGTCTTCGGGGTTAAGATGAGTTTCTTGTAGGCAACATATAGTGGGTTTTGTTTTTTTTATCCATTCTGATACCCTGTGTCTTTTGATTGGGGCATTTAGTCCATCAACATTCAGGGTAAGTATTGAGAGATATGAATTTAGTGCCATTGTATTGCCTGTAAGGTGACTGTTATTGTATATTTTCTCTGTTTCTTTCTGATCTACTACTTTTAGGGTCTCTCTTTGCTTAGAGGACCCCTTTCAATATTTCCTGTAGAGCTGGTTTGGTATTTGCAAATTCTTTCAGTTTTTGTTTGTCCTGGAAGCTTTTAATCTCTCCTTCTATTTTCAATGATAGCCTAGCTGGATATAGTATTCTTGGCTGCATGTTTTTCTCGTTTAGTACTCTGAATATATCATGCCAGCTCTTTCTGGCCTGCCAGGTCTCTGTGGATAAGTCTGCTGCCAATCTAATATTTTTACCATTGTACATTACAGACTTCTTTTCCCGGGCTGCTTTCAGGATCTTTTCTTTGTCACGAAGACTTGTAAATTTTACTATTAGGTGATGGGGTGTGGACCTATTCTTATTGATTTTGAGGGGGGTTCTCTGAACCTCCTGGATTTTGATGCTTGTTCCCTTTGCCATTTTGGGGAAATTCTCTCCAATAATTCCTCAAACATACCTTCTGCTCCCCTCTCTGTTTCCTCTTCTTCTGGAATCCCAATTATTCTAATGTTGTTTCGTCTTATGGTGTCACTTATCTCTCGAATTCTTCCCTCGTGGTCCAGTAGCTGTTTTTCCCTCTTTTGCTCAGCTTCTTTATTCTCTGTCATTTGGTCTTCTATATCGCTGATTCTTTCTTCTGCCTCATTTTTCCTAGCAGTGAGAGCCTCCATTTTTGATTGCACCTCATTAATAGCTTTTTTTATTTCAACTTGGTTAGATTTTAGTTCTTTTATTTCTCCAGAAAGGGCTTTTATATCTCCTGAGAGGGTTGCTTTAATATCTTCCATGCCTTTTTCGAGCCCGGCTAGAACCTTGAGAATCGTCATTCTGAACTCTATATCTGACATATTACCAATGTCTGTATTGATTAGGTCCCTAGCCTTTGGTACTGCTTCTTGTTCTTTTTTTTGTTGTGAATTTTTCCGCCTTGTCATTTTGTCCAGATAAGAGTTTATGAAGGAGCAAGTAAAATACTAAAAGTGTGGCAACAACCCCAGGAAAATATGCTTTAGCCAAATCAGAAGAGATCCCAAATCGTGAGGGGGTGAAAGGGGATAAAAAGGGGTTCAGAAAGAAAAAAAAGAAAAAGAAACTATTAAAAACAGAAAGCCTATAAAAAATATAAAAAGGAAAAAAATATATATATATTAGATAAACTATTTAAAAAATGTTAAAAAAAATGGTAAAAGTTAAAAAAATTTAGCAGAAGAAGAGAAAAAAAAATGAAAAAGAAAAAAAAATTAAATTAACTGCAAGGCTAAAGAATCATGGGGAGAAAGCCATGAGTTCAATGCTTTGCTTTCTTCTCCTCTGGAATTCCGCCGCTCTACTTGGTATTGAAACTGCACTCCTGGGTAGGTGAACTTGGTCCTGGCTGGGTTTCTCGTTGATCTTCTGGAGGAGGGGCCTGTTGTAGTGATTCTCAAGCGTCTTTGCCCCAGGCGGAGTTGTACCGCCCTTACCCTTGGCCGGGCTGAGTAATCCGCTCGGGTTTGCTGGGTTTGCTTTCGGGAGCTTTTGTTCCTGTGCGCTTTCTGTAGAGTTCTGGAAGACGGGAATGAAGATGGCAGTCTCCCGGTCTCTGTCCATGAGGAGCCGAGAACCCGGGGCCCCACTCCTCAGTGCGCCCTCAGAGAACAGCGCCCAATGACTCCCGTCACCCTGGCTTCCTGCCGCGCTCCGAGCTGACCGAGCCTGCGACCGGTTCAAGGTAACCCCGAGCTGACAGTTACTCCTCGGCTCTGTCTCTGTAGCCGGCTTTCCTGTTCTAATATCGGTAAGCTCTGGGACACTCAGACACCCCCGATCCTTCTGTGACCCTGTGGGACCTGAGGCTGCGCTGACCCCGCCTGGGCTTCACCACAGTTAAGCCTCTGGAGCGATGTCCCTCAGCGGAACAGACTTTTAAAAGTCCTGCTTTTGTGCTCCGTTGCTCCGCCGCTCGCCGGGAGCCGGCCCCTCCCACCGCGGTCTATCTTCCGGTCGCTTTGGATTCACTTCTCCGCCAGTCCTACCTTTCAGATAGTGGTTGATTTTCTGTTTCTAGAATTGCTGTTCTTCTTCTCTTCAATCTCCCGTTGGATTTGTAGGTGTTTGCAATCCTTAGATAAGCTATCTAGCTGATCTCCCACTACCTGAAATCCTCTCAGCTGCTACTTCTCCGCCATCTTGACTCTATTTGATTGTGTTCAAGTTTTAAAGCATTGTGGTCTGAAAGTATGCAGGGAGTAATCCCAGTTTTACTGGTTGAGACCTGACTTGTGACCCAGTATGTGATCTGTTCTAGAGAATGTTCTATGTGCACTCGAGAAGAATGTGTATTTTGTTTGTTTAGGATGGAATGCTCTGAATATATCTGTGAAGTCCATCTGGTCCAGTGGGTCATCATTGCCCTTGTTTCCTTGTTGGTTTGCATAGATAGTCTGTCCATTGCTGTGAGTGGAGCGTTAGTGTCCCCTACTATTACTGTCTTATTATCCATGTGTTTCTTTAATTTTGTTATTAACTGGTGTATATAATTGGCTGCTCCCAATATAATGGCATGAATATTTACAATTGTTAGATCTTCTTGTTGGAGAAACCCTTTTATTATGATATTAGTGTCTTTTTTCCTGTCTTTTTTCCGTCTTCTGTTTAAAATCTAGTTTGATATAAAGATTCCTTTCCCAGCTTTCTTTTGAAGTCCACTAAAGGCAAATGGTCTAAATATTAAATTTTTGAAATTATAATTGCGTTTAAAATAATGCCCGAGTGTGTTAAGCTTAAAGTGATATACCTTCAATTTGAAAACAGAAAAGTCAAAAAAAGATGGGAAAAGATATTCCATACATGTCTTATTCAGATCAAAGGTGGTATTGCTTTATTACCAGACAAAATAGATACAGTAACCAAGAAACATTTTGGTTAAAAAACAAGAGAAATTGTTTTTTAATTTTTAAAGGAGTATTTTAACAGAATTGGAAAATAATTCTTAATTCCTAATATAACACATCTTTAAAACATATAAAGCAAAAACTAACATAACTGAAAGGAAAAATTAAAAAATGTATACTCTATGAGATTTTAAAATAACTGTCTCAACACTGACAGTACAAGTAAACAAAAAAAAACCAGGGTATCTAAACAATGTGATTAATGAACCTGATATAATTGATTTGTCTAACAAATAAGCTTTTTTTTTTTTTTTAAGATTTTATTTATTTATTTATTTGACAGAGAGATCACAAGCAGGCAGAGAGGCAGGCAGAGAGAGGAGGAAGCAGGCTCCCTGCTGAGCAGAGAGCCTGATGCGGGACTCGATCCCAGGACTCTGAGATCATGACCTGAGCTGAAGGCAGTGGCTTAACCCACTGAGCCACCCAGACGCCCAAGCTTTTTTTTTTTTTAAACAAATATGCTATTCTTTTCCTTTTTCTTTTGATCCTTCAACCTGGAAACTTTTTACTAACATGTCTTCTAGTCCACTGGTCCTCTATTCTGTATGTCTAATCTGTATTATCTTAAATATATTAATAATAGCTATTTTGAAAAGAGTGTGTCTGAAAATTAAAAATTCAAATATCTGGACTACCTGTGGGTTTGTTACTTTAAAAACATTTTTGGGGAGTTCTCAGGTATTTGAACCTTACTTTTTAAACATGCCTCATAATATTTAATTGAATGTTTAACATGGTGTATTTAAAATTATAGAGGCTGCTTTTAAAAATATTGTTGTTTTTCTTTTGGCAAGAAGATAGAGCTTAAGGAGTTTACCTTAATCCTTGAAGGTTTGGTTTGAGGTTTTATTAAATTTGATGTGTTTCAGTTTTGTCCTTATTCCTTTTGAGTCTTAACTGAAAATCTGGGGTGTTTGCCAAGACTACCACATTCCTGAATTCCTTACCACTCTATAGTTGATATAGTATCCGCTTAGTTTGTTAGCATTCCAGCTGCTGCTTTTTCCTGTGTATTATGGAGTCTTGGTGTGTATGTGCAAAGCGTAGTAGTTGTCAGACTCCTAAGGGAAGGCTAAATACAGTTCCTGCCTCTCCAAGACTTTTGCTCCTGAAGTCTCAGTTATTTTAGACTCATTGAACTCCAGTATTTGTTTCAGCCAGACATGACTGTTGGTTTCGGCTAGGATTCACTTCCCCCTGAATTTGAAATGTCTTCAGGAAAAGATTCTAGGGTCAATGTGGATCTCATCTTGTCCTTCCCTTTTTTCAGGAATGGTAGTTCCTCAAATCTTGCCTATCATGATTGCTTTCCAATGCCTTTAGACAGTTCAGTTATGTAGTTTGTCTAGCTTTTATAGTTGTGTTTGGCATGAAGGGGGTTAATTTTGATATAGGCTACTTTGTCATGTAAGTCCAAATATATATTCAAGTATACATGGAATATTTACCAGAATTGACACATGCCGAGCCATTAAAAAAATTTCACAAAATTTTAGATGATTGAACTCATTTGTCTTCTTGAACACTGTAGTATTAAGTTAGAAATCCATTTAAAAAGATAGCCGTATAATTCTCAAATTTTTGGAATTTTGGAATATATTTCTGAATAATCCATGAGTCAGAGAAGAAATCATAATGAAAAGTATGAAATGGGAATTCAGTGAAAAGTAACATTTAAAATCTTGTGGGCTTAAGGTAATGCTGTGCTTTGAGGAAAATTTCTAGCCTCAATTTCATATATTAGAAAAGAAGAAAACCTATCTCTGGAAATTAGAAAGGAACAAATTAAACCCAAGGAACATAAGAAAGAAGGAGAAGGTAGAGGTGAGAAATGAGAAAATCAGCAGAGCCAAAAGGTAATTCTTTGAATAGGCTAATAAAATTAATAGACCTCTAATACTGATTATGGAAAAAGAGGAGACAAGACATAATACCATGTATGAGATAAGGGCATGAGTAGAGATTCCACAGATATTGAGAAGGTAATAGGATATTATGACCAATATTATATGCTAAATTTAGAAAGAGAAGAAAATGACAAATTTCTTAAAAAACAGTATGTAATCAAACTTTTATAGCAGGAATTAGAATAATATGAAGGAATTTAATAAGTATTTTTTTTAGAAATCTGGGTGTATAATTAACATTTTTTTCACAAAGAAATTTCCTGGTCAGGATGGCTTCACTGTGAATTCTTTCAAACTTTTAAGGTAAAACTAACATTAATCATATAGAAACTCTTACTGAGAATAAAAAAGTGGATCTTGTTTTCTGATGCCTGTATCATCTAATAAAGGATATTATAAAATAGAACATTTTCTCTTGAACAATGATAAATTATAAACAGAATATTACTACATTAGATATAGTAATAAGTGAAAATAGTAATAAATCAGTCATGTTGGGATTATTCTGTTGCTTTTCATTTATTGGTTGTATTAATTTGAATTTAATGTTACTTTATTAGTGTCATCTGTAAAATATTAAAAATTGTTTAAGTTCTGGAGTGTAAAAACTGATATGAAATAAAATTTTGAGTTTTGTGTACTTACAAAATTATTCTAAGCATTTAGAAGCTCTCTGACAGGTTAATTGCATGATTTGCTATTCTCAACATTCATTCTTCATTATGGGAATAATTTTTCAATATAGTTTTTACTGAAGTCTCCTTAAAAATGTAATTTGTTCATAGCTAATTTCTTAGTGTCTAAGAGACCTGTGTTATAGTTTCTGTTTTGATACATTCCTCTGACTTGCTTCAGTTATTTCACTTTTTCTTTTTATTACATGGTAGTATTTGTGTTGGCCATCATATTGGTTATGGACTAGGTTCAAGTGTTAAGCAGTATTTCTTTCTATAAGAAAGCTTTGAAAGAGGGTGTTTTTCTTTCCTTTAAAATGTAAAGTTATTAATCATACTCTTCCTAAGGGTGAGCCAGTTAAATTAAGTGGAAACTGAAATCTTTCGTTAAACTTAATTTCATAATTTAGTTGCTTCTTTTTTTTTTAAACTTTTTTTTTAAAGATTTTATTTATTTATTCGACAGAGATCACAAGTAGGCAGAGAGGCAGGCAGAGAGAGAGAGGAGGAAACAGGCTCCCCCCCAAGGAGAGAGCCCGATGCGGGGCTCGATCCCAGGACCCTGGGATCATGACCTGAGCCGAAGGCAGAGGCTTTAACCCTCTGAGCCACCCAGGCGCCCCTAGTTGCTTCTTTTTTTCTTTTGGTACATACGATTTTTAAAGGGTTGATTTTATATTTTTAAATATACATTATAAAATTAATTAAATATTAATATAAATTAATAGACTATTATGCTAATTTTTAAATGTTCAGTTAATTACTCTATAGCACATAATTAGTTTTTTAAAAATATTTTATTTATTTATTTGACAGACAGATCACAAGTAGGCAGAGAAGCAGGCAGAGAGAGGGGAGGAAGCAGGCTCCCTGCTGAGCAGAGAGCCCAATGCGGGGCTCGATCCCAGGACCCTGGGATCATGACCTGAGCCAAAGGCAGAGACTTAACCCACTGAGCCACCCAGGCACCCCCATAATTAGTTTTAGATGTAGTGTTCAGTGATTCATTAGTTAAATATAATACCTAGTGTTCATCACAGCACATGTTCTCCTTGATACCCATCACCCTGTAACCCTTTCCCTCCACCCTCCTCCCCTCTGAAACCCTCAGATTGTTTCCTGGGGTCCATAGTCTCCCATGGTTCATCTCCCTCTCTGATTTCTCCCCCTTTGAATTTCCCTCCCTTCCCTTTGGTCCTGTGTGCTATTGCTCTTATGTTCCACATATGAGTAAAACCATATGATAATCGACTTTATCTGCTTGACTTATTTCACTTAACATAATCCCCTCCAGTTGCATCCATGTCGATGCCAGTGGTGTGTATTCATCCTTTCTGATGGCTGAGTGGTATTCCATTGTATATATGGAACACATCTGTTTTATCCATTTGTCTGTTGAAGGGCATCTTGGCTCCTTCCACAGTTTGGCTGTTGTGGACATGGTTGCTATGAACATTGGTGTGCATGTGACCCTTCTTTTCACTACATCTGTATCTTTGGGGTAAATAGCCAGTAGGGAGAGGACTGGATCGTAGGGTAGCTCTATTCTTAACATCTTGAGGAACCTTGATACTCTTTTCCAGAGTGGCTATACCAGCTTGCATTCCCACCAACAGTGTTAGAGTGTTCCCCTTTTCCCACATCCTCACCAACACTTGTTGTTTCCTGTTTTATTAATTTTTGCCATTCTAACTGGTGTAAGGAGGTGTCTCATTATGGTTTTTGATTTGTATTTCCCTAATGGCTAGTGATGTTGAACATTATTTCATATGTCTGTTAGCCATTTGTATATCTTCTTTGGGGAAGTGTCTGTTCATGTCTTCTGTCCATTTTTTGGCTGGGTTATTAGTTTTTTGAGTGTTGAGTTTGAGAAGTTCTCTATAGATCTCAGATATCAGCCCTTTATCTGTAATGTCATTTGCAGATATCTTCTACCATTTCGTGGGCTGCCTCTTAGTTTTGTCAGCTGTTTCCTTTGCTGTGCAGAAGCTTGCTTTCTTGATGAAGTTCCACAAGTTTATTTTTGGTTTTGTTTCCCTTGCCTTTGGAGACGTGTCTTGAAAGAAGTTACTCTGGTTGATGTTGAAGAGGTACTGGATTTTGATAGATTCCTGTTTCACATTGAGGCCTTTCACCCATTTTGAGTTTATCTTTGTGTGTTGTGTTAGGGAATGCTCCAGTATCATTCTTCTATATTGTAGCTGTCCAAGTTTCCCAGTACCACTTATTGAAGAGACTATCTAAGATTAGTTGACCGTAGAATTGAGGGTCCATTTCTCGACTCTCTATTCTGTTCCATTGGTCTGTGTGTCTGTTTTTGCACCAATACCATGCTATCTTGGTGATAACAGTTTTGTAATATAGCTTGAAGTCAGGCAATGTGATGCCCCCAGCTTTGTTTCTCTTTTTCATCATTTCCTTGGCAATTCAGGGTCTTTTCTGGTTCCATACAAATTTTAGGATTGTTTGTTTGAGCTTTTTGAAAAATCCCAATGGTATTTTAATAGGGATGGCATTGAAACTGTATATTGCTCTGGGCAAGATGGACATTTTAATGATGTTTATTCTTCGAATCCATGAGCATGGCATGTTTTTCCATCTTTTGGGTCTTCCTCAATTTCTTCCATAGGTGTTCTGTAGTTTCTAGAGTATAGATCCTTTACCTCTTTAGTTAGGTTTATTCCTAGGTATCTTATGGTTTTGTTGCTATTGTGAATGGAATTGATTCCTTAATTTCTCTTTCTACAGTTACATTGTTAGCATATGGAAAAGCATTCTCTATTGATTATATATCAATATAGATCAATGCACAGCAATGATTACTGTGCATTGATTTTGTATCCTGCCACATTGCTGAATTTCTGTATGAATTCTAGTAATTTGGGGGTGGAGTGTTTTGGGTTTTCCACATAAATTATCATGTCATCTGCAAAGAGGGAAAGTTTGACTTCTTCTTTTCCAGTTTGAATGCCTTTTATTTCATTTTGTTGTCTGACTGCTGATGCTAGGACTTCTAGTTCTGTGTTGAACAATAGTGGTGAGAGTGGGCATCCCTGTTGTGTTCCTGGTCTTAAGGGAAACGGTCTCACTTTTTCCCCATTGAGAATGATATTCGCTTTGGGCTTTTCATAAACAGCTTTTGTATTATTGAGGTATGTTGCCTCTATCCCTACACTCTGGAGTTTTAATCAGGAAAGGATGCTGTATTTTGTCAAATGCTTTTTCTGCATCACTTGAGAGGATCATATAGTTTTTGTCTCTTATTAATGTGCTTTCTCACATTGATTTGTTTGCAAATGTTGAGCCACCCTTATAACCCAGGAATAAATCTCACCTGGTTGTGTGGATAATACTTTTAACATACTGTTGGATCCTGCTGGCTAGGATCATGTTGAGTATTTTGGCCTCATGCTCATCAGGGATATTGGTCTGTAATTGTCATTTTTTATGGGATCTTTGCCTGGTTTTGAGATCAGGGTAATGCTGGCCTCATAGAACAAGCTTGGAAGTTTTCCTTATGTTTCTATTTTTTGAAACAGCTTCAGAAGAATAGGCATTATTTCTTCTTTAGTGTTTGGTAGAATTCCCCTGGAAAGCCTCCTGGCCCTGGCCTCTTGTTTTTTGGGGTGGTTTTTGATTATTGCTTCAATTTCGTTACTGGTTATTGGCCTATTCATATTGTCTCTTTCTTCCTATTTTAGTCTTGGTCGTTTATAAGTTTCTAGAAATGCATCTGTTTCTTCCAGGTTGCTTAATTTGTTGGCACATAGTTGCTGATAATAATTTCTAATAATTGTTTCTATTTCCTTGGTGTTAGTTGTGATTTCTCCCCTTTCATTCATGATTTTGTTAATTTGGATCCTTTCTCTTTTATTTTGGATAAGTCTGGCCGGAGATTTATCCATCTTAATTAATTCTTTCAAAGAACAAGCTTCTAGTTTCATTGATCTGTTCTAGTCCTTTTCTGGTTTCTATTTCATTGATCTCTGCTCTCATTTTTATTATTTCTCATCTCCTGCTTTGTTTAGGTTTTATATGCTGTTTTTTCTCTGGCTCCTTTAGGTTTAAGGTTAGCTTGTGCATTTGGGATTTTTCACTTCTTTGAGTGAGGTTTCTATGGCTATGAATTTCCTCCTTGGGACCTCCTTTGTAGTATGCCATAGATTTTGGACCAATGTGTTTTCATTCTCGTTGGTTTCCATGAATTGTTTAAGTTCTTCTTTAATTTCCTAGTTGACCCTAACTTGGAAGGCTCTTTGCCTTCCAAGTGTTTTAATTCCTTCCAGATTTTTCTTGTGATTGAGTTCCAGTTTCAAAGCATTGAGGTATGGAAATTTGCAGGGAATAATCTCAATCTTTTGGTATCTGTTGAGACCTGATTTGTTACCCAGTATGTGCTCTATTTTGGAGAATGTTCCATGTGCATTCAAGATAAATGAGTATTCTGTTGTTTTAGGGTGGAATGTTCTGTATATATCTATGAATCTATATAAAATCTCTATCTTTGAGATCCAATGTGTCACTCAAAGCTCTTGTTTCTTTGTTGATCTTCTTAGATGATCTATCCAGTGCTGAGAGTGGAATGTTAAAATCTCCTACTATTAATGTATTATTATCTTTATGGTTCTTTATTTTGGTTAACAGTTGTCTTATATAGTTGGCTACTCCCATGTTGGGGACATAGATATTTACAATTGTTAGATCTTCTTGTTGGATAGCCCTTTAATTATGATATTGTGTCCCTCTGCATCTCTTACTACAATCTTTAGTTTAAAATCAAATTCGTCTGATATGAGAATTGCTACCCCAGATTTCTTTTGAGGATTGTTGGCATGATAAATGGTTCTCCATCCCCTCACTTTCAATCCCGAGGTATTTTTAGGTGCAAAATGAGTCTCTTGTAGACAGCATATGGATGGATGCATTGATTTTGTATCCTCCCACATTGCTGAATTGCTATATGAGTTCTTGTAATTTGGGGGTGGACTCTTTTGGGTTTTCTGCATAAAGTATCATGTCATCTGCGAAGAGTTGTTTGGCTGCTTCTTTGCCAATTCGAATGCCTTTTATTTCTTTTTGTTGTCTGATTGCTCTTGCTAGGACTTCTAGTACTATGTTGAACAACAGTGGCAAGAGTGGGCATCCTTGTCATGTTCCTGATCTCAAAGGGAAGGCTGTCAGTTTTTCCCCATTGAAAATGATATTCACTGTGGGTTTTTCATAGTAGATTTTATGAAGTTGAGGAATGTTTCCTCTATCCCTATACTTTGAAGAGCTTTAATGAGGAACGGATGCTGTATTCATTCCCAGTTACAAGCAATTATAAGTATTTTTTCCCCTTTAAATAAAATTTCTTTCCTTTAGTGATTCATTTGGTGGTATGGTCTTGATACCCATAAAAAATGTAGTTTTCAGCTGTGATGTAAGTTTTCAGTTTTTCAGAAATAAGTCTCAGAAATCAGCCTACTTTTTCCTTTTAATTTTTTTCCTGTTAAGTTTTATACCACCTTTGTTAAGATACAATTCATATGCCATACAATTCATCCATTTAAAATACACAATTCATCTATTTTTAGTATATTCACACGTATGTAATACCATAACACAGTCAATTACAGAACATTTTCATCACTTTGAAAATATACCTCTTGGCATTGAATTTTTGTATTTGACACCAAAAGCAAAGGCAACAAAAGCAAAAAGTAAGCATGACTACATCAAATTAAAGGGCTCTGTATAGCAAAGGAAACCAACAAAATAAAGAGGTAACCTATAGAATGGAAGAAAACACTTGCAAATCATATATGTGATTGGGGCTAATATCCAAAATATATAAAGAACTCATACAACTCTGTATCAAAAAACAAGCAATGTAATTTAAAAGATGGGCAGAGGATTTGAATAGACATTTTTCCAAAAATGTCATCCAGCTGGCCTCAGGTACCTGAAAAGGTTTTCAACATCATGAGTCATTAGGGAAAAGCAAATCAAAACCACAATGAGATATCACCTCACATCTGTTGGAATGGTTATCATCAAATAGACGAGATAATAAGTGGAGAGAATGTGGAGAAAAGAGAACATTTAACCTTTGGACATTGTTGGTGGGAATGTAAATTGTTACAGTCACTATGGAAAACAGTATGGAGTTTAAACTTAAACTTAAAAAATTAAAAAATACTTAAAAATACATACTTAAAAAATTAAAATAGAACTGCCATATGATCCAACAATGCCACCTCTGGGTATATATCGAAATGAAATGAAAACACTATCTTGGAAAGATACCTGTACTTGTTCATAGCAATATTGTTCATAGCAAGATTATTTATAGTAGTCAAAACATAGAAGCGGTTTAAGTGCCCATTGATCCATGAGATAAAGTACGTTTGGATAAAGAACATGTGGTGTATATATATTTGAAAGTTGCTAAGAGAGTAAACTTAGAAGTTCTTATCTCAAGAAAAAATATTTGTAACTAGATGAGGTGCTGGATATTAAAGTTATTTCGGTAATCGTTTCTTGATATATACATATATCAATATGTTGCACCTTAAACTAATATGATGTTATATGTCAATTATATCTCAGGAGAACTGGAAAGAAAAAAGAGAAATCTCGTACCGTTTACTTATCAGCCTTCTAATCCTAGATTCCTGTCAGTATTTTCACTATATTTTATTTAGCCATTCTGATAGGTATATTGTGATATCTCATTGTGGTTTTTAATTTGCACTTCTGTAATGGCTAATGATGTTGGACATCTTTTGTGTGCTTTGTCATTTGCATGTAGCTTCAGTGTGATGTTTATTCACGTCTTTTGCGCATTTTCTTCTTGTTTGTAATATTACTGTTGAATTTTGAGTGTTATTTGTATATTCTGGACGTTAGTCCTTTGTTGGACTGTTGTTTGTCTTTTCATTCTCTTCAGAGTTTGTTGCATGGGGAATATTTTCAATTTTGATGAGATCCATTAGGCCTTCTGTTTATGGATCATGCTTTTAGTGTCAAGTGTAAGAACTCACTATGTAGCCATACATTCGAAAGGTTTTTTTTGTTTTGTTTTTCCTAAAGATTTCATAGTTTTACATCTTAAATTGGTGACACATTTTGAGTTAATTTTTGGGTGAAGTGTGAGTTTTAGTTTTAGATATTGACTATGGATGTCTTACTGCTCCATCACCATTTGTTAAATATTCTTTTTAAATTTTGTCAAAAATCAGTTGGGCATATTTTTGTGGATGTATTTCTGGGTTTTGTATTTATTTCATTGATCTGTGTTCTGTTATTACACCCATACTGTATTGTCTTGATTACTCTTGCTCTGTGGTAGCCTTAATATTGAGTAGAGTGATTGATTTTACTTTATTCTTCTCTTTAAAAATTGTTTTTAGGTATTTTAGTTTGTGTCTTTCTATATAAATTTTAGAATAAGCTTCTCTAATATCTAAAAAAAGTTACTGGGATTTTGATAGAAATTGCATTATAGCTGTTGATCATTTTAGAGGAACCAACATTTTTACTAAGCTGAATTTTCTAATCAACATTTATTTTCTAATACATATGATATGCCTTTCCATTTATTTGGACTTTTTTTTATCAGTCTTTTGTAATTTTGTAATATATACTGTATCTTTTTTGTTAAATGTATTACTATTTTATTTTCTTCAGTGTAATTATAAGGTTTTGGTTTTTGGTTTTTTTTTTTTTTTTTTTTTTTTTTTTTTTCAGATTGTATTTGTTTGAGAGAGAGAGAGCAAAATTGGGAGAGGGGTAAAGGGAGAGGGAAAAGGGTACTGCCCAATGAGCAGGGAGCCAGATGTAGGGCTGGATCCCAGGACTTTGGGATCATGACCTGAGCTGAAGGAGATGCTTAACTGAGTGAGCCAGCCGGGCACCCTAATGCTGTTGTAAATTGTTTTTGTAATTTTAATTTTCACATGTTCACTGTTAGTATATGCAAATGCAATGGATTTGTGTGTTGACCTATATCCTACAAGTCTACTGAATTTATGTAATAATTCTGGAATTTTTTTGTGTATTCCCTGGGATTTTCTATGTAGACAATCATACCATCTGAAATTAAGGACAGTTTTATTTCTTCTTTTGCTTTATTTATTTTCTTACTTATTTTAAGATTTTATTTATTTATTTGGCAGCGAGAGAGAAAAACAGCGAGAGCAGGAACACAAGCAAGGGGAGTGGGAGAGGGAAAGCAGGCTTCCTACCGAGCAGGGAGCCCAATGCGGGACTCAATCCCAGGACTCTGGGATCATGACCGGAGCTGAAGGCAGACGCTTAATGACTGAGCCACCCAGGTGGTCCTTTTTTTTTTTTTTTTTTTTTTAAGATTTTATTTATTCATTTGAGAGAGAAAGCGTGAGCAGTGGATAGGGGCAGAAGGAGAGAGAGAAGTAGACTCCTGCTGAACAGGGAGGCTGATGCAGGACTCAATACCAGGACCCTGAGATCATCACCTGAGCTGAAGGAAGGCAGATGCTTAACTGGTAGAGCCACCCAGGTGCCCCTAGCTATAGGTTTTTTGTAGATATTTTTTATCAAGTTGAGAAAGTTCCCCTATATTATAGTTTAATGAACTTTTTCTCTTGAGTGGGTATTAGATTTTGTGAAATACTCTTTCTGTATCAGTTGATAAGATCATATGATTTTCCTTGTTTAGTCTGCTGACCAGTAGTGGATTGCATTGATTTTTTTTTAATGTTGAACCAGGTTTGCATTCCTGAAATTAATTCCACTTGATATGGTTTGTAATTCTTTGTATACATTGCTAGCTTTGATATGCTGTTATTTTGTTGATGATTTTTATATTTAAGTTCATGAGAAATGTTAGTTTTTTTTTTTTTTTTAAATGTACTGTTTTTATGTGTTTTTCTATCAAGGCAAAACTGACCTTATAACTTGGGGAGTATTCTTTCCTCTCCTATTTTCTGGAATAAAAATTAGTGTTTGTCTAAAATTAGTGTTAATCCTTTTAAAAGGGCTGTGTAGGGGTGTCTGGGTAGCTCAGTGGGTTAAAGCCTCTGCCTTCGACTCGGGTCATGATCCCAGGGTCTTGGGATCGAGCCCCACATTGGGCTTTCTGCTCGGTGGGGAGCCTGCTTCCCTTCCTCTCTCTTTCCCTGCCTCTCTGCTTACTTGTGATCTCTGTCAAATAAATAAATAAAATCTTTTAAAAAAAAGTGTTGTTTAGAATTTGTTAGAGAAACCTTCTGGGGATAGAAATATTTTGAGGGAGATTTTAAAGTACAAGTTCAGTTTGTATAATAATTATGAGACTATTCAGATAGTCTGTTTCATCTTGGTTGAGTTTTGGTATTTTGTATTTACTGTAGAATTGGTCTTTCCAGTTTGTTTTATAGAATGAATATGGTCTATCATACTGAATGTTCTGTATATATTTATATATTTTTTGTCTTTTTGTTTGTTTTTAATGTTGTTGAGTAGACTGTTCTGTATATGCTATTATTTCAAGTTGGTTGTATCTAGTTCTGTCAGTTCCTCAGAGTGAGTTAGAAGTCCCCAGGTATAGTTGTGGATTCTTCTCTTTTTCCTTTCAGCCTTATCATTTTTTTCTCCTGTGTATCTTGAGTTTCTGTTTGGTGTATGTATTTAGGGATGTATATCTTCATTGTGGAATGCTTTTATCATTATAGAATGTCTTTATTTCTTTAGTGGTTTTCTTTGCTCTGAAGCCTACTGTATCTCATATTAGTATAACTCCTGCTTTCCTAATTAATATTTGAATACATTTCCATACTTTCACTTTGAATTTACCTAAGACCTTATATTTAAGTGAATTTCTTATAGATAACATAAAACTCAATTGTATTTTTTTTTCATTTTATTTTTATTTTATTTCATTTCTTTACAGTGTTCCAGAATTCATTGTTTATGCACCACACCGAGTGCTCCATGCAATATGTGCCCTCCATAATACCCACCACCAGACTCACCCAACCCCCTCACTACCGTCCCCTCCAAAACCCTCAGTTTGTTTCTCAGAGACAAACTCTCATGGTTTGTCTCCCCCTCCAATTTCCCCCAGCTCACCTCTCCATCTCCCAATGGTCCTCCATGTTATTCCTTATGCTCCACAAGTAAGTGAAACCGTATGATAATTGACTCTCTCTGCTTGACTTATTTCACTCAGCATAATCTCTTCTGGTCCCATCTATGTTGATACCAAAGTTAAGTAGTTATCCTTTCTGATGGAGGCATAATACTCCATTGTATATATGGACCATATCTTCTTTATTCATTCGTCCATTGAAGGGCATCTTGGTTCTTCCCACAGTTTGGTGACTGTGGCCATTGCTGCTATGAACATTGGGTTACAGATGGCCCTTCTTTTCACTACATCAGTATCTTTGAGTAAATACCCAGTAGTGCAATTACAGGGTCATAAGGAAGCTCTATTTTTAATTAAGGGATTAAAGGAATCTCCACACTGTTTTCCAAAGTCGCTGCACCAGCTTCCATTCCCACCAATAGTATAAGAGGGTTCCCCTTTCTCCACATCCTCTCCAACACATGTTGTTTACTGTCTTGTTAATATACTGTGCCAGTCTTTATCATTTGGTACGTTTAATTAATATAATTAACTAATATAATTAATTTTATAATTAAGGTAATTATTGGTATGTTAGGGTAGGATATAGGCCTGTCATTTTACTGTTTTTCTGTTGTCTCTGTTACTCTTTCCATTGTTTCCCTTTTTTGGCTTTCTTATCAGTAACTTTTTTAATGATTCCATATTGACTTATTTATAGTGTTTTGGAGTATATTGATTGGTTTGGTTTTTTTAAATAGTTGTTTCCTTAGGTATTACATTGTACATATGTAAATTATCATACTCTACTGGCTTTGATGTTTACCACCATGAATGAAACGTAGAAACCTAATTGTTTCCCTTTATTCTCTCAACTTCTATGTGTAATTGCCTTAATTATATTGTTTCCTATATTAAAGGTATTTTAATTTTTTTATTTCTTTTCAGCGTAACAGTATTCATTGTTTTTGCACCACACCCAGTGCTCCATGCAATACATGCCCTCCCTAATTTTTTGTTTTGTGATTCAAGAGAGTGAGAAGAATAGTTTATTTACCTCCAGTTTTACTCATTGCAGTATTTGTTCCTGTTTGATTTTTTTTAAACCTTCTTGTCTTATTATTTTTCTTTAGGGAGCTTCCTTTAGCCATTCTTCAATGGGAGGTTTACTATTGATATGTTCTTTCAGTTTTTCCTTTATCTAAGAATGCCTTTATTTATTCTTCATTCCTGAGGGATATTTTCACTGGATATAGAATTTGCAATTGATAGCTCTTTCAGTCCCTGAAAAACATGTCACTTCCTCCTAGCCAGCAATATTTCAGAGGAGAAATCTGCTGCCATTAGAATTTATGTTGCTCTATGGATAATATTTTTCCCCTGTGGCTGCTTTCAATAATTTTTTCTTTCTTTCTTTTTTTTTTCCCCAGTTGTTTAATTATGATGTGTCTTAGCCTGGATTTGGGGGGTATACATTTCCCAATTTCTTGAATCCGTAGTTTATGTCTTTCACTAAGTTTGGCTAGTTTTCAGCCTTTCTTTCTTCAAATACTTCTACACTCTCTTTCCTCTCTTTCTGGGACTCCAATGACACCTGTTACCTTTTTTATAATTGGCCCACAGGTCCCTGAGACTCTGTTCTTGTTCTCAATGACATTTTCCCAGCAAAACTGATATACCACATTTTACCATCTCCTTGGCTCCTCCTGGTTGTATAAGCTCATCCCTTCTTTGGGGCCCACTGAGCCAGGAAGGAAGGAAATGTTTAGTATACAATATGTGTTTGTGATTGAAGGGAGGACAACTCATGCTATCTTGTTGCTGTATTGTGAGGTGGATTCTTAGGTCCCTCCTTGGCAAGGGGAAGGGAGGTCCATGTGCCAAGTAAACCTGCCCTCCAGCACTTCATTTTGTTACATTAATGTTGGTTGAGTGGGAGCTCAGCTTTCTACAGGGATATGCTGATACTGGTGAAGGGGGAGAACAGAATGTTGTCTAGTTCCTATTTCACACTCTGCCTTTGATGCGGAATGGAAGTGGAGGCTGTGCTTCCATTGGGCCCCGCTGATCGTGGGGTTAGGGAGGACCACTGTTTACCAGTTCTGACTTGTACTGCTTCATTCAGTCTCATTGCTGCTCAGTGCATATGGAGGTTCATCTTCCTACTGGGCCACACTGAGCGTAGGGGTGGGGAAAAGGTCGAGTGATAAGCAACTCCAGTTCCTGCTGCATCTTGGCTTTACCTTTCCTGGGCATGCGACCTTGGGAAATTACTTAATCTCTCTTCGTATCATTTTTCTGAATGACAAAGGGATAAATGAAATGACAATAATAGATTTTATCAGTGATAAACTTGGGATGATACGGGATGCCTGGGTGGCTCAGTGGGTTGAACATCTGCCTTCAGCTCAGGTCATGCTCTGGCATTGAGTCCCATATCGGGCTCCTTGCTCAGCAGGGAGCCTGCTTCTCCCTCCGCCTGGAGCTTTCCCTGCTTGTTTTCCCTCTCTCTCTGACAAATAAGTAAATAAAATCTTTAAAAATAATTTAAAAATCTGGGATGATGGTACTGGTATTACAGGGTTGTTGTGAAGATTAGGAGTTATTCTGCGTAAAACACTTGGAACAGTATTAGCATATAGTATACACTGTATAAGGTACCTTGTTAGCACAGTTGATAGTGCGTCAGTCTCATGGTATACACTATATAAATGCTTATTACTACTTTCTGATTCTGTGGCCTTATGGCAGTCTTAATCTGAATCTCAGTTTTGTCATTTGTAAAATAGAGAAAATTATACCTACCCCACAGTGTAATTGTATTAGACGCGACACATGCACATACACACACACATTATGCCTTGCATGAAATTAGTGTCCTACTTGTATATTAGTTACATTTGGTGGGAATTAGATTGGAAATGTTTTTCTTTTATAGATTTTTGAAAATATCATCTAAATAAATCTTGATTTATTTCCTATCCTCAATTGCATAGAACGGAAAGATGCTGAAGGATGGGAGACTGTTCAAAGAGGAAGGCCTGTTCGTTCACGATCAACAGCAACGATGACAAAAGTTTCAGTAGCAACAGAAACATTAAGGTCAAAGGATGACAGTGATAAAGAAAATATACGTCTTTTACCTGACGAAAGCATACAGAAAGGTGAATTTGCTGGAGATGGACTTTCTAATACTATAGAATTTCAGTCCAAAGACTCCTTACACTCTTGTGACCATCCTCTTGCTGAAAGAACCCAGGTAGTACATTCTGCAAATCCTTTTACTGCCTTTTTATAAAGGATATGTCTATGCTGGAATGTCTTATTTTCCTCCTTAACTTTTTATTGTGAAATATTTCAGATCTCCAGGAAAGTTGAAAGAATGAACAATGAACCCTCGTAAACGCTTTACCTAGATTCACAGATTAAAATTTACCTCATTTTTTTTCTTTTCTCTCTGTATCAATGCATCACAAACACCTATTGTATGTTAAACAGTTGAAAATAAAATGCAAACATCATAATTATTCACCTTTAAATATAGCATGTATCTCCAAGGAATAAAGAAACTCTTAACCATTTTAATTGTAAAATTCAGGGAATTTGGCATCTGTATAGTGTTTTCATTTAATTTATAATTCATATTTGTGTCCCAGTAATTTCCTTATAGAATTTTTTCCCTTAGCCATGATCCAGTGTCTAAATCACACATTGTATTTAGCTTTGTTGTTGTTTTTTAAACATCTTTCACCTGGGGCAGTTTTTATTTTTGTCTTTCAATGTTAATGTTTTTGAAGAATACATTGCATTTCTTTTTTTGTAGAATGTCTTTCAGTTAGTTCATTATCCAAGTTAGCTTATGTATTTTTGACAGAAATAAAGTGATTGCTGTGAGAGGGCATCTAGAGGCATATGATATTAATTTGCTCAAGTTTGTTGATTTTTTTGTTTTAAGTGGCATCCTACTGCTTCATTTGAAGTGTTATTAAAAATAATGATGAAAGTAAGGATCTTTTTGGACTTGCTCTCTTTTTATGTCCTGCAATCCAAGTGTAGAATAATTTCCTGATATTTAATACAGATCTTTAGAGCTGATTTTCTCGGTATTTCTGCTATTAGTCCATTTGAAATTTATTTTACTTATTTGATGAAGGAATGAATTTTTCAGGTATTTGTTTATATAAAGATTCATGTTCAATTAGTATAATTTTATGTAAAATGAAATACAAGAGATATTGTATTTTAATATGTACTTTATTTATTTAAATTTATTTTAAATTGTACTTTATGGATGACACAGGGGATAAGTAGAAGAGTTGTAAAATAGTCATAATATTTCTCAGTTTAGAATAGTGTCTGATTTTTAATGTTTTTTTTCTTTACCTCTAGTATATTGTTACTGGAAACTCTACTCAAGTTCCATGTTTTTCTTCTTAATGATGATAATGGCTCTTACTTGCACATTGTTCCTGATGTTCTGTAACTCCTTAATGTATATATGCCCATGTGAGATTGGAAGCTCCTTGTGAGCAGTATCTTATGTTGCCTTTTAATTTCCCACATTATGGAGCAGAGTCCTAAACACATGGAAAATAATCAGTACTTTTTTGGGGGTATACCGTTGAGAAGCCTTTTAATGTTAAACTTGATGAAGTCTCTCTTTTTCAAATTTGGTTTTCTTTGTCTTTTTTTTTTTTTAAGATTTATTTATTTATTAGAGTGAAGCTGTGTGAGGCGGGGGAGGGGCAGAAAGAGAAGGAGAGAGAATCTCAGGCAGACTCCCCGCTGAGCACAGAGCCCTACATAGGGCTTGATTTCATGATCCTGAGATCACGACCGAAGCAAGATCAAGACTCATTTAACCCTCTGAGCCATCCAGGCACCCCAAGAAATCTTTTTAAATCACTTAACATATAGTTCAGTTTTGTTCATCCTCATTTTTATGACCTCTGCTTGGGACTGCATCTTGGTAATAGCATTTTTAATCGCATCCTGAGGAGATTTTAGTTCTTTTATCTCTACAGTAAGAGATTCTCTAGTGTCTTCTATGCCTTTTTCAAGCCCAGCTAGTATCTTCATAGTCGTTTTAAAATCAGTTCAGACATCTTACTTATATCCTTATTGATTAAATCCCTGGCAGTGAGTTCTGCCTCCTATTCTTTCTTTTCATGTGAATTTTTCCATCTTGTCATTTTGTCCAGTAAAGAAAGGAGAATGAGGAAAACCAGTAAGAACAAAGACAACAGAAAAAAAAAATCACTTAACATTAACACCTAGCATTTTTGCTAACATTTATTTTAGTTACAAAATTTAACAATACAATAATTACATTGGTTTTGTGTAATGAATAAGCTTACATGATTTGGAATTTTAGGAATAATCCTTACATATAGCTTTTGAGTAATTAAAGTATTGCTAAAATATTTCAATATAAAAAGTTCATTGCTATTGGTATCCAAGCTAATTGATAACATTTTCCCATTGTTCTAAAAATGGAATTAGCATATTTATATATTTTTCAACATTACTTTATAGTTTAGCTTTGATTTTGTTGTATAAATGATACTGATATTTTTAATATGCAGGGTTGACTATATTGTAAACATCAGTAATGCTAATGTAAATATTGCCAAGAAGATTATAAACTATGGTGACTAATGTATAGATAATGTCGATAATAATATAAACAATGTGATACAACTTAAATAATACTTACATTAAAATCAACACTTTGAGACACTCTAAGTTTTGACCAATAGAATTTTTAAAGTAGTTTATAAGACTTGACAAAGTTTAATATTTATATAAATAATTAATCAAACTGGAGTTTTATAGCCACTGCAGTATTTATCTAATGTTTATTTAAATAGTGATGTTAGTGGATTTTAAATTCACAATTTTAGATTTTAGTTCTACCTGGAGCTCATTACTCTGAATATAATTGGAAAACACAGCAGCATTCTTCTATACTCTGTTATAATGTGAAAATAAAAACTTGTTTCTTTTTACTAAATTGGAAATTTAAAAAAATGGATATGTATTTGGCCTAAGACAGTATTTTATTTGACTTAAATGGTTTAATGTGTTAAATATTCCTAAAGGGTAATGAGGAGGATATGGAAATCTAGATAGGAATTACATAAGTAGTGAGACTTCATGCTACAATATACTATACTTTTTATGGTATATTTCTCTTTTAGATCTGAGAATTGGTATTGTGTACCATTGTGGTTTTACATGAAAGATACTTTAAGGTTTGTTAATGTTATTTAAAGAGAGCAAGTGTCATGTTTTGAATAAAATGCCCTCAAAGTGTGTATTTTGGTGAAAAGTGCCTTCATTTGATATTCGGCAGACAACCTTTGGAAAAACCACATAAATATCTTTAGTTATTTGAATATAAGACAAAGTATCATACTTCCAACTAGAATTTCCTTTGTGAGCTATATAAAATACTCATCAAGAATCATTACTAAAAAAATGTAATTATAATATAGCTTAATTTCATAAAGCATTTCAGACAGTGCCCTATATACATAGTAGGTATGCAAATAAAATTTGTGGCTGCTTAATTTTTTTTTTCTTTTTTTAAACTTGAAATGTACAAAAAAGATGAATGGTCATCTGTCGGCTAGTCAACTGCTGCTTTAGTTGATAGGTTTAGTATAATCAGTTTTTCTAGAATGGAGTAGTTTGTGAGTATTTTCTATTATCTCTGAGTCATTCTGCAAATGTGTTTTGTTAGTTCACAGTGAGTACATTGGATGATGTCAAGAACTCTGGCGGTAGTACTTTACAAGACAGTTCTGTGCGAACTTCTGAAATACCTGCTGTTCATATTGATACAGAGTGTGTTTCAATTACTCAGCAAGCTGACACACCTTCTTTGCAAGAAAATGACTTGTTTTCAGCAGAAAAAGCAGGGATAGAAAGTGAAATGGATCCTTCAGATATTTCAAATGTGAGTGCTGCTAACTTGGTAAGAACAACTTATCAGAATTATGAGTAAATATATTAAAAGGGAATAAACCCTAGTAATAATAATAAATTGTGTTGTGTGTTATTTTACAGTCTATAAAGCATTTTATATATGTTATTTCAGCCTAACATTTTATTCTTACAGCAAGCTTTTAATATAGTTAAGATTCTTCTTGTTTTGTAGAGGAGGAAAATGAGAATGACCAAGTTAAATAACTATTGCTAAAATCATTCAGTTTGTGATCTGATCAAGTGTTCCTTAGTCTGGCATTAAGAAATGAAACCAGTAACAATAAAGTCTTCCATGCAACATCTAGCACTCTGATGGATGGGAAATGCTGCCTACTGCACTTTTTTTTTTTTTTTTTTTTTTTTTTTTTTTTTTTTTAAAGATTTTATTTATTTATTTGACAGAGAGAGATCACAAGCAGGCAGAGAGGCAGGCAGAGAGAGAGAGAGGGAAGCAGGCTTCCTGCTGAGCAGAGAGCCCGATGTGGGACTCGATCCCAGGACCCTGAGATCATGACCTGAGCCGAAGGCAGCGGCCCAACCCACTGAGCCACCCAGGCGCCCCGAAGGAGAAGCAGGTTCCCTGCTGAGCAAGGAACCCGATGAGGGACTCGATCCCAGGACGCTGGGATCATGACCTGAGCCAAAGGCAGCCACTTAACCAACTGAGCCACTCAGGTGTCCCCCCTACTGCACTTTTAAAAATTCTCTAGCTTCTATCATTTGCTTGGAGTTGGTCTTTAAGATGAAATTTACTTACCATTTCTGTTGTGGAAATTTTAAAATGTGTTGATTTGGAATTAGAAGTTTATGTTTTTGGATGACTATTTACCTATCTTCATGTCTTTCTGTTTCCAACTTTAGAATTAAGATACTTGACCTGAGGATAATCCAGAATGAGTCATTCTAGTTTAAAACTATCTTTCAAAAGAAGTAGGCACATATAAACAGTTGTTGAGAAAACTTACTCAAATTTTATTTTTTAGATAGCCACTGTATACTATCGTTTTCTTCAAAACTTAAGGCCTCATCATGCTGAAAGATGCTATCAACATGTGGTATTAGACCAAATTATACATTTTTTTGACATAATAACATTAGATATAGGTGAAACTTGATGAGGGTTAAGAAAAAAATAAGGGTTATAGTAATAAGAAAAACATTTAAAATTTTAAAATAAGGAATAAAGAGCAAATTGTATTTTAACTTGGCTTTTTTAGTGTGACTGTTTTTAAAGGTTGAATATAATTATGACCATATAAATACTAGACAATGTATGGGCTAGAAGTTGATCACTTTTATATTTTTTATATTCATAGCTAGATACCATGTTGTTATTTATTTTGTGAGAATCATATTTCAAGAGGAAAAGATCCCATACTTAACAGGCATTAAAAAAGTATTTAAAAATTCTTCTTTCATCCGTTTTATTTTGATCACATATGTAAATAAGCTTGTGGTAGAATATTAAAAACTCTTGGTTATTTTAAGAATCAGATTTATATATTTTATGTACTCTGCTTTATATATGACTCTTCATCTATTTTTAGAGTTAGAGGAATTTTAATTAAACTAAGATTTTAAAAAATTTTGTTCTTTGATTTGTCTTGGCAGAGATAAGTCTTTGGCTTGCTCTAGATGTACCTCTTTGTTTAGATTCTCAGTGGGGGATTATAGAGAATTGCTGCAGTTATGAGAGAACTGTTTTCTTTCTTAATAAGTATCATCATGTAGCTGATTAAAGGTAAAACTCTGCAGTTGTCTCATTTATCAGAAATTTTGGTAAAAAATGACTTTGAACCTTTCTACTTTAAGGTCAACTGTTGCACATTGTAAAAATGTGGTAATATAAAACCTAGCTAACAATGGATCTGTGTTTTTAGATTTACTAAAATTTGAGATTTTAATGAAAATTTGGAAATTAAAAAAGTGATATATGTAGATATTTATTTGAATTTCACAGTGTGAAAATACTAAAAGTTGTATATGAACAATTGAATCATTATTTCATCCATAAGCTGTACTTCTACATTAAAATCTTTTCAGGTCTTCAGAGACTAAATAGAAATGTACATGTGGGGAAAATAAAATTGGGAGAGCAAATAGGCTCATGTGAGAACTTTCTGCAAAGTTATATGTATTCAACTTTAATATTTGGATTTTTAAATTGTTCTTAAGTTGTAAGGTCTTTGTTGCACATTAACAACAGTGAGTTTGTATAATAATCTAGGGTTTATAGAGAAAAAGCTTATAATGCAAAGAATTAGTCTCTCATCTAAACTCCCTTACCCCCATTTTATTCCCCAGAAGCAATCTTTTGTGTTTTGGTGGGACAGATTATCAAGAGAGTAGATAGAAGTGGGGGAGGGAGGAGAAAGCATTAATAAAGATAATAGTGCCCTTCTCCACTCTAAACCAATTCAGTTATAAGTTGGGGCTCAAGCATTCGCATATTTTAATACCTCTGTTGAAGTATAATTGATTTTCAGTAAACTTCGGGTATCTAAAATATACAAGTTATTAAAATTTTGATGTGTTTATACCTATAAAAACATAACTACAACCAAGAAAATGAACATACTGATTTCCTCCGAAAGTTTTCAGATTTCCCTTAGTAATCCCTCCTTTCTGTCCTTCCCAGTATTTCCTTCCCAGGTCATCACTATTCTGCTGTCATTATATAGTGATTGGTATTTTCAAAACTTTATGTAAATAGAGTAATATAATCATTTGTTTGCCTTCTTTTACTCAGCATAATTATTTTAAGGTTCATCCATGTGGTTGTGTGTACTAATAGTTCATTCTTCTTACTGTCTTTAGAAGTATTCTACTGTATGCGTATAACACAGTATATTCATCCACACAGAATGTTCATCCATCCATTCAGTTGTGGACAGATGTTTGAGTCCAGTTTCTCTGTTATGAAAAATGGCACCATGAACGTTTGTCTTTGTTTTGAACATATGCTTTCATTTCTCCTACAAAGATACCTAGAGGTCAGTTTTGTTGAGAGTATTGTTCAGGTCTCTTAGATCCATGCCAGTTTTCAATACATGTTCTATCAGTTGAGAAAGGGATATTGAAATCTCTGAATATAACTGTGAAACTGTTTCTTTTTTTTAATACAACTTTATTGAGGTAAAACGTACATATCATACTGTTTACCCAGTTAAATTTTTTAATTCGATATTTTTCAGCATATTCACAGAGTTGTGCAACAATCACCATGATCAGTTTTAGGACACTTTCATCACTACAGAAAGAAACCCAATACCCATTAGCAGTCACTCCCTTTCACTCCATCCTTCCAACCCTAGATAACCACAGATTGCTTTCTATCTGTATAGATTTGTCTGTTCTGAACATTTCATGGAAGTGGAATATAATGTGTGGTCTTTTGTGACGGGCCTCTTTCACTGGGCATGATGTTTTCAAGGTTCATTGATGTTTTAGCCTTCATTCCTTTTTTGTGGCCAAATAATATTCCATTGTATGGATACACCACATGTTATCCATTCATTACTTGAAGGACATTTGGGCTGTCTCTGTTTTTTTGGCTGTTATAAATTATGCTGCTTTAAAGCTTTAAATATTTGTATATACGTTTTTGTGTGGATATATGGTTTCATTTTTCTAGGGTAAATATCTTGGAATTGTTGGCTCATATGGTAGCTTTATGTTTCACCTTTTTGAGGAATTATCAAACTGTTTTCCAAACTGGTAGCACCTTTTTATATTCCCATTAAGTTTTTTTTTTTAATTTAATTTTTTCAGTATTCCAAGATTCATTGTTTCTGCACCACACCCAGTGCTCCATGCAATATGTACCCTCTTTAATACCCACTCCCAGGCTCACCTATCCCTCCACCCCCCAAAAACCCTCAGTTTGTTTCTTAGACTCCATAGTCTTTCATGCTTCATCTCCTGCTCCGCATTTGCCCTAATTCACTTTTCCTTTCCTTCTCCTAATGTCCTCCATGTTATTCCTTATGCTCCACAAGTTAAGTGAAACTGTATGATAATTGACTCTCTCTGCTTGACTTATTTCACTCAGCATAATCTCCTCTAGTCCTGTCCATGTTGATACAAAAGTTGGGTATTCATCCTTTCTGCTGGCTGAGTAATATTCCATTGTATATATGGACCATATCTTCTTTATCCATTTGTCTGTTGAAGGACATCTTGGCTTTTTCCACAGTTTACATTCGCATTAAGTTTATTTACTTTTGTAGTTCAGTCCATTTCTGCTTCATGTATTTTGAATCTCTGTTATTAAGTCCATAAATGGTTATGTTCGTTTTGTCTTTTTGATGAATTAAACCTTTTATCGTTATGAAATGACGTTTTTTAATCCCTCCTGATATATTTGCTCTGAAGTCTGGTATTAATACCTCAGTTTTCTTTTGATTATTGTTAGCATTGTAGCACTTTAACTGGTAATCTGTTTATATTCTGATATTTCAGTTAAGTTTCTTTTTTGGGCAGCATATATTTTGGATCTTGCTTTTTATCCCATTTGACAATCCCTATTAGTTGAGGTGTTTAAACTATTCCACTCTAACTATGGACTCTGAAAAACGATCTGAGAATTTTGAAGGGGTGGGGGGTGGGAGGTTGGGGGCACCAGGTGGTGGGTATTGTAGAGGGCACAGATTGCATGGAGCACTGGGTGTGGTGCAAAAATAATGAATACTGTTATGCTGAAAAAATAAAAAAATTAAAAAAAAAGAAAAAAAAAACTATTCCACTCTATTGATTATTGATATTGTTCCTTTAAATATACTATCGTATGATTTGTTTTCTCTATGACTCACCTCTTTTTCACCCCCTTTTCTTCTCTTTCTCTCTTCTTTTGGATTAATTATGTTTGATAATTCCATTTTTATCTCCTTTGTTGGCTTATTAGTCATAACTGTTTATTATTTCATTGTTTAATTCAGAGTTTCTAGTACACATTTTTAGCTTATCATATGAATTTATTAATGATTTAGTTGCATGTTATTTATACTTTTTTCTAATGTGTTTTTTTAAGTTACATATACATGTTCAGAAAGTAACATCACCATTACAGAATAAAATCTTTCCATGTTCCCTTTATATATTTTTCTTTTGTTTTAAAGATATTTGATCTACAACTGTTTTGAATTTTGGCATCCAAACTAGATTCATACTTTGAAATTAATACTATCTGTCATTTGTATAACTTCACAGTTTCTCATACATAGCGGTCTGATAAAGAAGGTAAGTCATGGATTATTGTACCATTTTGTGGAATATAAAATATGCTTTTGGTGTTAAGAAGCTTCCAAGTCACACAGGTAGCAAGTGGTTCAACCTATACTGAACCCCATGTTTTATAATTCCAGATCAATGCTACTTTTTGTATATTGTTGAATGTGTCATTAGAACATAAAGAAAGAAAGATTACTTAACTTTATACTCAACTGATAATTCTTTTGTTTATTTTTAACTTTACAGTCCATGGCAGAAGTTCTTGCTAAAAAGGAAGAGCTAGCAGATCGTCTAGAAAAGGCCAATGAAGAAGCCATTGCTAGTGCTATTGCTGAAGAGGAACAGTTAACCAGAGAAATTGAAGCAGAAGAAAACAATGATATTAATATTGAAACTGACAACGACAGTGATTTTTCTGTGAGCTTTTATTTTTTTAATTTAATTTAATTTATTTATGTTTTTTATTTATTTCTTTTCAGCATAACAGAATTCATTGTTTATGCACCACACCCAGTGCTCCATGAACTACGTGCCCTCCATAATACCCACCACCTGGCCCCCCCAACCTCCCACCCCCTGCCCCTTCAAAACCCTCAGATTGTTTTTCAGAGTCCTTAGTCTCTCATGGTTCACCTCCCCTTCCAATTTCCCTCAACTCCCTTCTCCTCTCCATCTCCCCATGTCCTCCATGTTATTTGTTATGCTCCACAAATAAGTGAAACCGTATGATAATTGACTCTCTCTGCTTGAATTATTTCACTCAGCATAATCTCTTCCAGTCCCGTCCATGTTGATACAAAAGTTGGTTATTCATCCTTTCTGATGGAGGCATAATACTCCTTGGTGTATATGGACCCCATCTTCCTTATCCATTCATCCGTTGAAGGGCATCTTGGTTCTTTCCACAGTTTGGCGACTGTGGCCATTGCTGCTATAAACATTGGGGTACAGATGGCCCTTCTTCTCACTACATCTGTATCTTTGGGGTAAATACCCAGTTGTGCAATTGCAGGGTCATAGGGACGCTCTATTTTTAATTTTTTTAAGTTGTTTTTTTTTTTTTAAATTCCACTGTAGTTAACATACAGTATTATATTAGTGTGAGGTATACAGTATAGTGATTCAGTAATTCTCAACATTACTCATTGCTCATCATGATAAGTGTACTCTTAATCCCCATCACCTATTTCATCCCCCTCCACCTTTGATATACTTTATTTTAAATGTGTCCCCTCAGCTAAAGGTATTTTTTTTTTCCTAACAAGAACATTTTTTACTTGAAGCATACAGCAGAACACATGTTCTAAAGGATATATGTGAAAGATTCCATCCAAGAAAAATTCAATACACATTTTTCTTTAAGTACACACTGAAGAATCCCCTGGCTAAATAATATAAAAAGAGACATAACAAATACTACTAATTTAAGGAGACCTGAGATCATACCAAGTGTATTTTCTATCCACAGTGGTACAAAACTAAAGACCAAAATAAAAGTGGGAAAATCCACAATGTAAATATTAAACAACACACTACTACACAAGTAATGGGCCAAATAAGAAATGAGATAGCAAATCAAAATAAGTCTCAGAACAAAAAAGGAGAAAACACTATGTGTCAAACCTACGGGATATAGCAAAAGCAGACATTAGAGTGAAATTTATGCTTTAAATACTTGTATTAAGAAAAATAGTTGAAGTAAACAACTTAACATTATACCTCAGGGAAGCAGAAAAAGAAGAAACTTAGCTGAAATTTAGTAGAGGAGGGAAGTAAAGAAGAATCAGAAATAAATAAAATAGAGACCAGAATAAATAATAACATAATATTGAAAGTCATGACCAGTTTCCCCACCAAAAGAAACAAAATTGGCAGTGCTTTAACTATATAACTAAGAAAAAAAATTTTGAGTCAAAAACCAAAATGAGAAATGGAAGAGAAAATAATACAACAGATGAGATCGTAAGAGATTACTTTAAACAATTAGATAGTAACAAATCAGATAACTTAGGAAAAAAACAAATAGATAATTCCTAAAAACATACAAGTTACTAAGATTGAATCATGAATCTTGAATCCAGAAAGTAGGAAGTCTTTGTACACCAATAACAAGAATGAAAGTTGAATTGGGAATCCAAAATCTCTGAGCAGAGAAAAGCCCAAGACCACATGGTTTCATGGGTGAATTCGACCAAACATTAAAAAAAAAAATGACAATCTTTGTCAATATCTTATAAATAATGGAATAGAGGGAACACATTCAGAATCATTCCATGAGGCTAGTACTAACTACCCTGATACCGAAAAAAGATAAAAATGATACAAGCAAAAGGTCTGGTTTGTCTGACCTAAGTATTGTGTGACAAATGTTTTTCCATCCCCTCACTTTGAATCTGCCAGTGTCTTTAGGTCTAAAATGAGTCTCTTGTAGGCAGCATAGAGATGGCTTTTGTTTTTTAACCCATTCTGACACCCTGTTTATTTTGACTGGAGTGTTTGGTCCATTTACATTTAAAATAATTATTGATACGTATTTATTGCATTTTACAGTTGTTTCCTTATCACTTTGGATCTCTCCTTTGCCCTGGAAGAGTCCCCTTTAATAATTCTTGCAGGGCTGATTTAGACGTTATGAACTCATTTAGTTTTCATTTGTCTGAGAAACTCTATCTCTGCTTCTAAATTATAGCCTTGTTGGTTAGAGTATTCTTGGCTGCAGATTTTTCCATTTAGTACATTGACTGTAGCATGCCACTGACTTCTGGCTTGCTAGGTGTCTGTTGAGAAATCTCCAGCTAGCCTTATGGGTTTTCCCTTGTAAGTTAAGGACTTTTTTTGTCTTGTTGCTTTTAAGATTTTTTTCTTTATCACATTATTTTGCAAATTGAATTACAGTATTTCTTGGTGTTGGCCTGCTTTTGTTGATTCTGATTGGAGTTCTCTGCACCTCCTATATTTGGATGTCCGTTTCTTTCCCCAGATTAGGGAACTTTTCTGCCATTATTTCTTGAAATAATTTTCTGCTCCTTTTCCCCCTCTCTTCTTCTTCTGGGACTCCTATAAAACAGATGTTTTTACATTTAATGGAGTCACTGAGTTCCTAAATCTATTCTTGTGTTGCATAATTCTTTTTTCTCTTTTGTTTGGCTTCATTATTGTCCATTATTTTATCTTTTTTTTTTTTTAAATTAATTTGTTTATTTGACAGAGAGAGATCACAAGTAGACAGAGAGAGATCACAAGTAGGCAGAGAGGCAGGCAGTGAGTACAGGAGGAGGAAGCAGGCTCCCTGCTGAGCAGAGAGCCCGATGCAGGGCTCGATCCCAGGACCCTGGGATCATGACCTGAGCCGAAGGCAGAGGCTTTAACCCACTGAGCCACCCAGGTGCCCTCATTATTTTATCTTTGAGGTCACTAATTTGTTTCTCTGCTTCTTCTAGCCTGCTGTTCATTGCATCAAGCCTGTTTCCAATCTCATTTATTAATTCTTCATCTCTTATTGTCTTTTATCTCTGTCATAAGAGTCTCACTGGTGTCTTCTATTCTTAAGGCCAGTGAATATTCTTATGATTGTTGCTTTAAATTCTCCATCAGGCATGTTACTTATATCTGTTTTGCTTAGATCTCTGGCCATGGCCTTATCTTGTTCTTTCATTTGGGATACATTTCTTTGTCTTGGCACTTTGTCTAAGTCTCTGCCTTCTTCCCTATGTTAAAAAAAAAAAGCCAGTTATATCTCCTGAAAGTAATGGCTTTCTGAGGAAGAGGTCATGTAGTGCCTCAGGTCTGGCACTTCATGGAATATCTTTGGTATGTATGTGCTCTGCTGTTGTGTTTTGGCTGCTTTATCCTTCAGGCCAGTTGTCTGCAGAGGCTCTCCATGCCTTCTGGGGACACTGTTTAATCCCTGGGCTGAATGTGGTGAGTTTTAACTAGATGTGCTCTGGTGTGTTTGTGAATTGAGACCTGACACCAACTCTCTAAACGGAGGCCTTGCAGAACTCTGTTCGGGGTCTGTGATCTGGGCAGGAGTTTATGCTGATCTTCTGCGGGGAGGCGCCTACCATTCTGGGACTGAGGCAAGCTTGACCAAGAAGTGCAGTTCTGCCAGAGTGCAGGGGTGTAGGGCATAACGTAAGCAAATTAGTCAGGCAGCGTTGGTGCTGAACTTCTTCCCTCAGATGGCTCTGTGTTTATGCTGAGGGGTAGGGAAGAGAAATGGCTCTTTCTAGCTCTTTTGTTCCCACAGAGGCATCTCTGTGAAGCTGTGCTGCACCTCAAGGAAATGCTCTTAGAATAGTGAATAATCTCCCACTGTGTGCCCCAGGTGTGCCCCACTATTTCCAAGCTGTCTGCCCCTGGTTTTTTGCCTGTCTTCTCTCCAGGAGCAGGGCTGTGCCCTCTGGGCTCCCATCCTAGCCAAGCCTGCTGGCTTTTAAAACTCCAAATCTTTAAGCCCTGCTGGTTGCAAGAACTCACAAAGTTCAACCCCTCTCATTTTCCAAACCAAAAGCTTTGGGGAAAGTTCTCTTTGTGCATGCCCCTTTGTGCTTGTGTGTCTCTCTCTCGCCCTTCCCTGCAACCAGGGTGCTCTCCCCTTTGTAGTGTCAGCAATCTGATCCATTTCCTCCCCTAAATCATGTCTCTGAACTTCCAGTCTTCTTCATTGTGACCTCTTCTCTCCCTTTAGTGGTAGAGTTTGTCCTGTCAGTCTTCAGGATGATATCTGGGGGATGATTTGATAGTTACCTTGTTGTGTTCCTGGGACAAGATGAGCCTGGGGTCCTCCTACTTCACTGCCACCTTGGGTTCTTTCTGTGACCTTTTAGAATTTTTAACATAATTGTTCAAAAAATTAAATTTAGAAATAAAATTCATAGGGCCAGAAGGACTTACACTTGTTACAAAAACAATAGGAAATCCTTCTTTAGCACTTTTACCATTATAAAGTGTTTTTATACATAATTTCGTTGATAAACTGGAAGTTGTTATTCTCATTTTACCGATCGATTAATTGAATCTTCAAAAAAGTAAGAACGTTAATCAGATTTTAATTGCAGAGATTGATATAGAATCTAAGGTATTTTACTTTTTTCTTTTCCACTAATAAAAGGCAAATGGTAATGCCTTGCTGTCACTAAGCCCTCAAGATATATATGTTGCTAAAAGGGACTTTTTACAGAATGGACGTAACTATAAATGTTTCAAATGTTTTTTTATTAAGTTTTAATACCCAGAAAATAATCTTGAGCTCTTCTCATGTGTATTATGAATATGGCAGAGTTACGTGGTAATAATATGAGGCCAATATGTTTCTTTTAAACTTACTTGATTTGTTTCTGCTGTTAAAGAAAAGTAGGTTTATCTTCCTCTTAAAACGTATAGACTATAATATTTTAACTTGGTGATTAGTATAACTAAAAGAGGTATATAACCTTTTTCTGGTTTTGAACTATTTGTTAAATGTATTAGGAAAATTACATTTGCAGTTCATTTTTTAAGGTTATAATTATGTTCAAGTATTTCTTTTTCACTTTTCCTTATTACATTTTAGGCCAGCATGGGCAGTGGGAGTGTATCTTTCTGTGGTTTGTCAATGGACTGGAATGATGTCCTTGCAGATTATGAAGGTATTTTGTGTGTGTGTGTGTGTGTGTGTGTGCACATTGTGTGTGTAGCTAGAGGGATTTAAAGTAGATTATCTTACTAAATGGGAATTTATGTATAAAATAAATAATTTGGAGTGGGAATGCTGATGCCTTTTAAAATTCTGTTCTCAAATGTTGGTTTTACAGAACTGTGTGGTTAAACAGTTACAGTGGTTTTCTTTTCTTTGGGCAGCTCGTGAAACTTGGCGCCAAAATACATCATGGGGGGATATTGTAGAGGAGGAACCTGCTAGACCTCCAGGCCATGGAATTCACATGCATGAAAAACTTTCCTCACCATCTCGTAAAAGGTTGGGCTTTGAAAATTAATTTGAAATATTTCACAGAGGGAAAATAGCTACTCTTGATTATTAAATAGAGTTGCTAAACAACATTATAAGGCACATTACTCAGGATCGTTACAGATTCATTGAAAAGTGACAGCGTTTTCCTGAAATGTTAGACCAGAATTACTTTTGTATACTTTTTATATTTGCTTTAGGAATGTTGAAGACTAAAGAAAATATTTTTGGCTTTATCATGTAAACATTTGTGTCTTCTTTCCATTTGTTTGTATTAATAGAACAATTGCAGAATCTAAGAAGAAACATGAAGAAAAACAAATGAAAGCACAGCAGCTAAGGGAAAAGTTACGTGAAGAGAAAACATTAAAGCTGCAGAAATTATTAGAAAGGGTGAGTTTTTAATATTTAGAAAATTCTTATAGCCTTAAATTGATGGGCTGATTTTTAACTTGACTATTTTTTGTCTAAGAGAAGCTAGCAGAACTATAAAAATAATTAAATTTTCTAGGAAACAAAAGCATTTCTACCTGTTGAATTACAGAAGGTTGCCTGCAAAAAAGAAAAAAGTTGACATTTCTAAACCCGCTAGTAATTTTGATGTTTGCAGAGTTGGCCTGGGTTATTAAGCTGTGCTTTGTCTTTTGCCATTTTTATGGGGGCCTTTCTTTGGGGAGTCTTGTAGACAGCGTAGGATGAGTTGGTAGGATAGTTTTGAGCCTCAGATCATCAGGTTTGAATAAGTGGAGTACTGACTGAATTTATAGAAAAGATTCTCAGCTGATCAGTGTGATAGAGTGGGAAGAACATGCGGTCTGGAGATAGCCGACTAGCGATCAAATCCCCGTTTTTCCACATGATAAAATATTGCCCTGGGCAAGTTACTTGTCAATATTGCATATCAGTTTTTTTATTTGTAAAATGACAATTATAATTATTAACTTGACATGATGATTAACTGTGGCAATTATGTATAGTAGCAGCATAGTGTTAGGATGACGGTTGCTCATTGTATGATCATTATTATTACTTCAACATGCCAAATATAGGCAAGTACTACATTAGTTACGTGTGCTGTATAATAATGACCTTAAAACTGAGCTACTTTAAACAACAGATGTTTATTAGCTCACAGTATATGTGGGCAAGGAACCTGGGAGTGTCTCGCCTAATGATTTTTATTTGGAGTCTCTCATGAATTTGCAGTCATGCTATTGGCTGGGGTCAGTCATTTGGAACTGAAGGATCCACTTTTGGACCCACTCATGTGGTTATAGGCAGACTTAAGGTGCTGCTTACCCGTTGACCACAGTCTTCAGTTATTTGTCATGTGTGCCTTTCCACAGCCCAAGTGTCCTTGACATGGTCACTGGCTTCCCTACAGAAAACAGTCCAGGAGAAAGGGAGGAAAGGCGAAGGGGTTGGGGTTGGAGATGGAGATGGAGAGAGGGAAAGAACAAATGAGCTGCCAAAATTGAAGCCGCATTGCCTTTTATAACCTGATCGTGGATGTGATATGCTATCACTTTTGCTGTATTCCATTGGTCAGAATCCTGATACAGTGTGGGTAGGAATTACAGAAGGATCTGAATACCAGGTGACTGGGATTGCTGGGAGCCATCTTGGAGCCTTCGTACTTTAAGTACCTATCACAACATGACAAAAGATATGTGACTGTTATAGTATAGATGAGCTCCTTTGTTATCTTCTAGTACTAGAAAGGAGTACTAATATACAGAGATGAAAAATATTTGCTTTGGGGCACCTGGCTGGCTCAGTTGGTGGAGCATGTGAAAGACACTTGATCTCAGGGTTGTTAGTTCGAGCCCCGTGTTGGGTATAGAGATTGTTTAAAAATAAAATCTCAAAAAAATATTATTTGCATTACTTATAATGTGTATTTTAAATTTTGGAGAGATAATTGGACCAAATAATCCAAATATTTTTAAAAATGAGGTGTAGTACAAGATTCTGTTTTGTACAGTAGAAAAGTTGACTGGAAAAAGAAGGAAATCTGTGACTTTTATTTTTACCTGAATCTCAAGAATTTGTCATTATTTTTATTTTAATCATTTAGAATGAGTAAATCAAAATGAAAAATAGATTCCATGTTATGGGGTTCTGTAAGAGTTAATATATTATTTAATTTTTAGTTTTAGAGAAATGTTGTAACATTACAACTTCCCCTCTTACTGTGTCTTTTTTTAAGTTTTATTTATTTATTTGGGAGAGGGCAGGTGAGCCATAAGTGGGGCAGAGAGGAACAGAAGGAAAGGGAGAGGGATAGGCAGAGGGATAGGCAGACTCCCTGCTGATCAGGGAGCCCAATGTGGGGCTCAATTCCAGGGATCATGACCTGAGCTGAAGGCAGATGCTTAACTGACTGGACCACCCGGGCACTTCTTACTGTGTCTTTAAGACAAATAAAATTATATAGTTTATTTTCTTATGTAATATAATCTGCCAGTATTCATGCAAACAGAATAATAAGTTCTTGAAATTGTACAAGATGTTAGAGGTTCTTTGGTTTAATTTTTCCATTTATGTAAGTTTCTCTTTGATTTTAATGATAAATCCACTTTCTGTTTGTATAATAGGTTATTATTTCAGCACTGTTTTCATATGTGGTCTCATCACCAGACTTCTTCTGTGTAGCTCACAGAGTTGGACAGTTACTGAATCCCATTTTACAGGTGTGAAAAATGAGTCTAGGAGAGGTAAAGTACTGTTTTCAGTGACATATGACTGATAATTGGCTGACCAAAGAGCTTTAAAGATCTGTCTTCTAGCTCCTAATCCAGAGCTGTTTCCACCTCATACTTTTTTAGGTGGTTAAGCACATAATTATATAGCTGAAATTCAACTGAAATGTTAATTTTATTCCCACTCATGTTGAGCCAACTTTTGATTTTTGCTAGCAAGGGACCAAGGTAGTTTGTGAACTCAAGCAGTCTGGCTTCCTAGTCTGGGTTCTAAATCACAAGTCATGCTCCTTTAGGGCTTTCTAGGTTCTAGACTTTGTAATTCCTAAGCTGTTTATCTGTTAAATTACTATGTGTGATATCTCACTCTGTATAGGAGAAAGATGTCCGGAAGTGGAAGGAAGAATTATTAGATCAACGACGCAGGATGATGGAAGAGAAATTACTTCATGCTGAATTTAAACGAGAGGTGCAATTACAAGCAATTGTTAAAAAAGCACAAGAGGAAGAAGCTAAGGTATATCTTAGGTGCTTTGAACATTGAATTAGTTCCCTAAGTTCTCTTTTCAGTTGTTAATATAAGAAGCTGATATTTGTGAAGTAATTATTCTGTGCCAGAATAATAGGCTTGCTTAAAACATATTAGGTGCAAAATCATATACTTAAAATAATCCTTTGAGATGTGTATTAATGTTTTGCAGCTTTTTTGAGGTGCAATTGACAGACAACAAATAGCACATATTGTAAAGCATCAGTTTGATGAGTTTTGACATGTATGGTTTCCTGAAACCTCAGCACAATGGAGATAAGAAGCAGTTTCAAGGCCCTCAGAAATTTGCTCACGCTTCTTTGTATTCATTCCTTCCTCCAACTCTGTTACTGTGCAGTTGCTGATCTGCTTTTTGTCACTATGGACGTTAGCATTCACTAGAATTTTATATGAATGGAATCATACAGTATATATTCTTTTCCTCTGGCAACTTTCACACAACATAGTTACTTTGGACGTCATCCATACTATTGTGTGTATCACTTCCTTTTCATTGCTGGGAAGTATACCACTGTGTAGAAATACCATGATTTATTAATCCGGTCACCAGTTGATAGCTATTTGTTTACTTTCTTGTTTTTTGGCCATTATAGATCTAGCTGCTGTGAACTGTCATGTACAAGTCTTTGTGTAGATGTGTGCTTTTATTTTCTTGGGTAAATATCGAAGAATGAAATAGCAGAGCCTTATAATAGGTTCATATTTAACTTATACGGTTTTCCAAAGTGGTTATTATATAACCACTATCTGAAAGTAGAGTGTTCCAATGAAACTTTTTATAATCTAAAATGGCATAAAGATGCAATTACCATTGATTTATATGGAAAAATAATATCTTTTAGGCTTTTCTGATACGTTAGGACACATCTTGCTAATGGATGCACAAAATAAATTGAGACAAAGCACAGATATTCACAAACACAGTTCAAAACTGTGGTGGCCTGATGCTGAGATGCTGAGTGTAGTTTCCAGGGAAGGAGCTGGACAGCGCCGCTCATACTGTTTGGGGTGTGCTGACTCTATAATGGCTCACTGTAAAAACAGACACTGAACATGATTTTTGTTTTTTTTCTTTTTTTCATAAAGCAGACATCCTCTTTGGATTTCTTTTGGTTAACAAAAACAAGTGCTAGTGTAGGTCTTCATAAAAGCAAAGTGGTATAATGAGAACTTTCGAAAAGCAGGGGATAGTTGTGGTATTAGACATTCTTACCAGCAGTGGATGAGAGTTCTAATTAAGCACATTCTAACCAACATTTGACATGGTTACACATTATAATTTTAGCCACTCCACTTTATTATGTCTATGATATCTCATTTGGTTTTAATTTTCATTTTGTAACATCTTTTCAGTGCTTATTTCATATCTTTATCTCTTGTTTGGTGAAATGTGTGCTCAAATATCTTATTTATTAAAGTTAGATTGTTTTGTTATTAAATTTTTTTAGCTTTATTGAGATATAATTGACAAATAGTAAGGCATATAAAGTATACAGCGTGATGATTTGATATACATATACATTGTGAAAGCATTCCCCTCATCAGGTTAAATAAGATATCCATCACCTCATATATTTATCTGTGTGTGTGTGTGTGTGTGAGAGAGAGAGAGAGAGAGAGAGAGAGAATGTTTAAATTCTATTCTCTTAGCATATTTTATTTATACACTATAGTGTTATCAACTGTAGTCACCGTGTTGCACATTAGATCATCAGAAGTTATTCATCTTACACCTGAAAGTTTATGCACTTTTACCATCCTCTCCCTATTTCTTTTTCCATCCTCAGCCCCTGGCAGCCACTTTTCTACCTTGTTTTTATGAGTTCAACTTTTTTTAGATTCCAAATATAAATGATACCATGCAGCATTTGTCTGTCTTTGTCTGGCTCATTTAATTTAGCATCTTGCCCTCCAGTTTCATCCATGTTGTCATAAATGAAAAGATTTCTTAAAGGACTTCCATGTATTTTAGATATTAAGGTCTATGTTTTGTAAAAACTTTCTTATAGTCCTTGGATTGCCTTTTCCTTTTCTTCTTTCTCTCTCCCTCTCTCTTTTTTTTTTAAAGATTTTTTTATTTGTGAGAGAGAGAGAGGGAGAGCATGAGCGGGGGAGTGGCAGGCAAAGGCAGAGGGAGAAGCAGACTGAGCAATGAGCCTGATGTGGGACTTGATCCCAGGACTCTGGGATCATAACCTGAGTTGAAGGCAGATGCTTAACTGACTGAGCCATCCAGGCATCCTGCATTTTCCTTTTCTTTAAAGTGTGTTTTGAAGTTTTAAAAATTGCCAAAGTCCAATGTATTAACTTTTTTCCTTCTATACTTTGTGTTTTTTTGTGTCCTATATAAAAAATCTTTGGGGCACCTGGGTGGCTCAGTGGGTTAAAGCCTCTGCCTTGGGCTCAGGTCATGATCTCAGGGTCCTGGGTCCCTGGAGCCCGAGTCTGGCTCTCTGCTCAGCGGGGAGCTTGCTTCCCTTCCTCTCTTTTGCCTGCCTCTCTGCCTACTTGTGATCTCTGTCTGTCAAATGAATAAATAAAATCTTTAAAAAATATAAATAAATAAAAAATCTTTACCTAAATTTACGGTCACCAAGATTTTCTCTTAATTTTTTTGTAGGAGTTTTACATTTTACAATGAGGTCTATGTTCCCTTTTGAGTTAAATTTTGTATATGGTGTGAGGTAGGGTTGAGATTCATTTTTTATGTAGGGATATCCAATATTCAAGTACCAATTGTTGAAAAGATTATCTTTTTTATATTGAATTGCTTTAGTACTGTTGTTGAAAAGCTATTTGCCATATATATGTATGGGTCTGTTTCTGACTGTCTATTCTGTTTCATTTGTCTTTGTGCCTATTTTTATGCCAATACCACTTTATCTTGATTACCATTATAATATCGTGTCCCTTTGATGTATATGTCTATTTAGTGCTTTGAAGTTTTCACTGTGAAAGTCACCTTATTTAAATTTATTCCTAAATATGTATTCTTGTAGACATGCTTGTAAATTTGAATTGTTTTAATTTCATTTTCAGACCATTTATTATTCGTGCACAAAAATACAGTTGAATTTTATATGTTAGTCTTATCTCTTGCAACCTTGCTTGAACTGACTCTTTACTTCTAATAGTTTTTTAGTGGATTCTTTAGGATTTTCTATATACAAGTTCATGTTTTCTGCAAATAGATATAGGTTCATTTCTTTTCCACCTGGTTGTCTTTGATTAGTTTTTCTTCCTTTTTGCTTTAGGTAGAACCTGAAATTCAGTGTTGAATAGAAGTGATAAACGTGGACAGGATATCTTTGTCTTTTCCCCAGTCTTTAGGGGAGATATTTAGTCTTTCATCATAAAGTATGATGTTAGGTGTTTGTTTTTATAGATCCTTTCATCAGATTGAGGAAGTTCCTTTTTATTCCTATTTTGTTGTGTGTTTTTATCACAAAGGGATGTTGGATTTTGTCAAATTGCTTTTCTGCATCTGTTGCAAAATAATGTGCTTTTGTTTTTTGTTCTCTTGATATTCGCTATATTACATCAATTGAATTTATGTTTTATATATTTACCTAATTTTTTAGTTATTTAAGGTGGGAGGGTATATCTGGACCCTGTCACTCAGGGCTGGAAGTGGAAGTTTTGAACTATGTATTATTATTATTATCTTTATTTTCTAGAGGGGCTATCTGAAGGTAGATTGTTGATGGTCACATGGCCAGAATTAAAATCCAGGTCTTCGTGGTTCCAAAGCCTCTGCTTTTATGACTGTGGTTTTGGTTTAGTATTCTCATTTTTTGGTCTTCTTTTCATATGAGTTAAATGAATTTTAATTTGTCAAATTGCTTAATATGTTTACTTTATAAAATTATAGTTTTATTAAGCCATAGTGGCTTCATAAGCATATTAACCCAAACTACAGTTTAAAAACTCTCCATCAAGGTGAATGGTCAGCTGCTGGCTGTCTTTACCTGAGAATATGAGCTGTCTTTTGTAATTTTAAAATTCTTAATAATCAAGGTAAACTGAATCAAGAGTCTGTACTAAAATTATGGAAATATGAAACAGGGCTTTAAAACTATGCTACCAGTTGCTACCCTATCCATTCTCTTAATTTTTATTGCTTCTCTTCAAAAATCTGTGAAACTCCATTTTGGAATGTAGTTGTCAGGGCACCTGGCTGTCTCAGTCAGTTAAGCTTCTGCCTTCGGCTCAGATCATGATCCCAGGGTCCTGGGATCAAGCTCTGCATCAGGCTCCCTGCTAAGTGGGAAGTCTGACTGCCCCTTTCCTTCTGCCCTCCCCCCACATGTGTTCTCTCTCTCTTGCATCCTTTCTCTCATGTTCACTCTTTTCTCTCAAGTAAATAAATAAAATCTTTTAAAAAATATTATGATTAAATTGCTCTTAGGGTAATTGCATAAATATCTAAAAGAGTTTTCATGAAATATATCACATAATTTCATACCCAGACATACTAATTTATGAGACAGAATCTCTTCCTGCCTTTGGTTTTGTCACATGCCAGTATTTTCCAAGGTTGCCTGATCTAACAGTCATCTGATTTCTAAGGTCTGTCCTTGCAGGGTCCTTCAGTAAGCTGGAGTGGGGCCTAGAGAACTTTATTTTTTATAGGTCCTCCAGGTGATTCTTAGAATCAGGAACTTTGGCTCAACATTCATCAAATAATTGTTCCTTCTTCAAAAGTAATTTTTTGTTATATTGAAGACTGAAGTCTCTGGAGTTGGATAGAATTAAATTCAGGTCCTGACTCTACCAATTAGTAGCTGAACGACCTTAGGTTTTTTTACCTTTTACCCTATTTGTTAATTTTCAAATTAGGAATGACCTTACCTACATCTCAAAAATTTTGAGGAAAGGATTAAATTAGTATATGCTTGTTTCAAAGAAGTCAGTGCCATCCCTGGTGTACTGTAAATACTTGATAAAATGTTAGAATTGTATATGGACCACATCTTCCTTATCCATTCGTCCGTTGAAGGGCATCTTGGTTCTTTCCACAGTTTGGCAACCGGGGCCATTGCTGCTATAAACATTGGGGAGCATTATGCCTCCATCAGAAAGGATGAATACCCAACTTTTGTAGCAACATGGACGGGACTGGAAGAGATTATGCTGAGTGAAATAAGTCAAGCAGAGAGAGTCAATTATCATATGGTTTCACTTATTTGTGGAGCATAACAAATAGCATGGAGGACATGGGGAGTTAGGAGAAGGGAGTTGGGGGAAATTGGAAGGGGAGGTGAACAATGAGAGACTATGGACTCTGAAAAACAATCTGAAGGGTTTGAAGAGGTGGGGGGGTGGGAGGTTGGGGGAACCAGGTGGTGGGTATTAGAGAGGGCACGGATTGCATGGAGCACTGGGTGTGGTACAAAAACAATGAATACTGTTATGCTGAAAATAAATTAAAAAAAAAAAAGATGTTAGAATTGTTGAACACCATATCCCATTTATGTTCTACTTCTTAATTTTTCCTCAATGCGTTTTTGTTGTGTTATTACTAATCCAAGAGTGCTAATAATTCAGTCATTTTTTTACTGGCTTTAAACAATATACTTAAGTTCTACTAGAAATTTAATTCCCTTGAGACATATATACCAACTACATTCATTTCAGTCCTGTTATTTAATCAAGATATAATTTTTTTCTCATATATACTTTTTGTGAATTCGTGGAGTAAATTATCATTTCAAATTCCTTCTTTTTGTGTACACAGATGGTTGAAAATAAGTCACTGTTTAGTTGATAGCGACCATTACTGTAGCCTGATTTATTCAGAACCTGATTTTATCTTAGATCTTGCTGTTATTCAATATATAAAATTGGCTTTTATTTTCAGTTTCTTAATGGTGTCACTGATTCATTTTCAGTTATAACATCTACTCATAATTACAGTTGATTTTAATTTTCTCATGAGGAAGATATCATTTTCCTGATTTATGGCGGTAACCCTTTTCCCTTCTGCTGTGTCTTCTTGCCTGCTCTTGGAATTTGCCTCATCATTTCTTATGTCTTCTCCTCTGCTTTCTTCTTCTAGATTGCCTACTTGTGTACTCCCAATTGTGCAAATTGTCTATTCTGTTCTTCTGTAAATCTTCAGATTCCTTGGAAAGAGCAGGCTGACCCATTTTCTATCACCTTGTCATCCATATTTTCGTGAATTCTTTATAATACCATTTTCCTCTGTGCTATACTGCATTTGCTTTTCAGAATGTTATTAATAAGTTTAAAAGGCTATTCTGATTTTTTCCATTATGCACACTGTGAGGTACCTTTTTCTAGAGTATGCTGCACTATCTTGATTTTCCTTCTGCTTTTCTAACTAATCCTTTCCTATCTTCCCTTTTCCTTTTGCTGCCTATGTTTTACTGACTTTCTCCATTTCACTTGTTCTTTTCCTTCAGTATCACAATCATTATCATTGCTTCAACTCTTGTCTCTCTAGTGCTCCTAGATTTGCATCTTTAGCCCCATCCCCTCAACTAATTTTTATATTTTAAATTTCTTTTGTAATTCTAGTTTAATTAACATATAGTGTTATATTAATTTCAGGTGTACAATGTAGTGATTCAGCAATTCTATACATTGCTCAGTTCTCATCACCTATTTCACTCATCCTCCTTCCCAACTGCCCTCTGGCAATCACTGGATTGTTCTATTTAAGAGTCTGTTTTTTTGTTTCTCTCTTTTTGCTTTGTTCCTTTTTAAAAAATTCCACATATAAGTGAAATCATATGGTACTTGTCTTTCTCTGACTACTTTCACTTAGCATAATACCCTCTTGATCCATCCATGCTCTTGCAAATGGTGAGATTTCATTCCCTTTTTATGGCTGAGTAATATTCCATTGTGTATATACACCACATATTCTTTACCCCTTCATCTATCAGTTGACATTTGAGTCGCTTCCATAATTTGGATATTATAAATAATGCTGCAGTAAACATAGGGGTACATATATCTTTTTGAATCAGTGTTTTCATATCTTTGGGTAAATACCCAGTACTGGAATTACTGGATTGTATGGTAGTTCTATTTTTTTCATTTTTTAAGGAACCTCCAAAATGTTTTCTACAGTGGCTGTAACAATTTGCATTCCCATGAACAGTGCACAAGGGTTCCTTTTTTTCCATATCCTCTCCAACACTTGTTGCTTCTTGTGTTTTTGATTTTAGCCATCTGACAGGTGTGAGGTGATATCTAATTGTGGTTTTGATTTGTTGACCATTTTTCTGTAATTTTGTTGGCCATCTGTATGTCTTCTTTGGAGAAAATGTTCATGTCTTCTGCCCACTTTTTAGTTAGCTTATTTGTTTTGGGGTTGTTGAGTTATATAAGTTCTTTATATATATTGGATATTAACCCTTTACTGTGTATGTCATTTGCAAATACCTTCCCCATTCAGCAGGTCATCTTTTAGTTTATTGTTTCTTTTGCTTTGTAGAAGCTTTTATTTATTTTTATTTTAATTCCAGTTAACATAGAGTGTAATGTTAGTTTCAGCTATATGATGTAGTGATTCAATACTTCTATACAATACCTGGTGCCTGTCATAACACATGTACTACTTAATCCCATCATCTATTTAACCCATCCCCCCAACCAACCTCCTCTCTGGTAACCATCAGTCTGTTCTATGTAGATAATAGTCTGTTTCTTGGTTTGCTTCACTCTTTTATCCCCCGCCCCTTTGCTCATTTTTTAAAAAATTACACACATGAGTGAGATCATATGGCATTTATCTTTCTCTGTCTTATTTCACCTAGCACAATACTCTCTAGTTCTATTCATGTCATTGCAAATGGTAAGATTCCATTCTTATTTATAGCTAAGTAATATTCCATTCTCTCTCTCTCTCTCTCTGTGTATCTATCTATATATATAGATAGATACACACACACACTACATCTCCTTTTCCTTTCATCAGTCTGGTCGTCTGGGCTACTTTTGTAGATAATGTTGCTGTCAACATCAGCATGCATATATCCCTTTGAATTAGTAATTTTGTATTTGTTGGGTAATACCTAGTAGCACAATTGCAGAATTATAGGGTAGTTCTATTCTTAATATTTTGAGGAACCTCCATACTGTCTTCCACAGTGGCTGCACCAGTTTGCATTCTCAACAGCAGTGTAAGAGGGTTCCTCCTTCTTTGCATCATTGCCAGCACCTGTTATTTCTTGTTGATTTTAGCCATTCTAACTGGTGTGAGGTGACATCTCATTGTAGTTTTGATTTGTATTTTCCCTGATGATGTGTGATGTTGAGATCTTGTCATGTGTCTGGGCCATCTGGATGTCTTCTTTGGAAAAATGTCTGTTCATGTCTTCTGCCCATTTTTAAATCAAATCACTCATTTTTGGGTGTTGTGTTTTATAAGTTCCTTATATATTTTGTATACTAACCCTTTATCAGATATGTTGTTTGCAAATATCTTCTCCCATTCCATAGGTTGCCTTTTAGTTTTGCCAAATATTTCCTTCACTGTGCAGAAACTTTCTATTTTGATGAAGTCCTAATAGTCTATTTTTGCTTTTGTTTCCCTTACCTGAGGAGGCATAGCTAGTAAGAAGGTGCTATGGCCCATGTCAAAGAAGTTACTGCATGTAATCATCACTAAGATTTTTATGGTCTCACATTTAAATCTTTAGTCCATTTTGAATTTGTGTTTGTGTATGGTGTAAGAGTGTGTTCCAGTTTCATTCTTTTGCATGTTGCTCTCCAGTTTTCCCAACACCATGTGTTGAAGAGGCTATCTCTTTTTTCCACTGGATATTCTTTCCTGCTTTGTCCAGATTAATTGACCACATATTTGTTCATTTCTGGATTTTCCATTCTTTGATCTATGTATCTGTTTTTGTGCCAGCATCATACTGCCTGATCAGTACAGCTTTGTAATATAGCTTGAAGTCTGGAATTGTGATGCTTCCAGTTTTGCATTTCTTTTTCAAGATTGCTTTGGCTATTTAGGGTTTTTTGTGGTTCCATACAAATTTTAGGATTGTTTGTTCTAGCTCTGTGAAAAATGATAGTGTTATTATGATCGGGGTTGCATTAAATGTGTGGATTGCTTTGAGAAGCTTTATTTTTATTTTTAAATTTTTTAAAATTTAAATTCAGTGTTGTTAACATATAGTGTATTAGTTTCAGGGTGCTTTGAGAATCTTTTAAATTTGTTGTATTCCCAGTAGTTTATTTTTGCTTTTGTTTCCCTTGCCTCAGAAGACATACCTAGAAAAATGTTACTTCAGCTGATGTTTGAGAAAATGCTGCTTTATTTTCCTCCTTTAAGATTTTTATGATTTCATGTCTCATATTTAGATCTTTAATCCAGTATGAGTTTATTTTTGTGTATGATGTAAGAAAGTGGTCCAGTTTCATTCTTTAGCATGTAGCTGTCCAGTTTTCCTAGCACCGTTTGTTGAAGAGACTGTCTTTTTTCAATGTATATTCTTGCCTCCTTTGTCAAAAATTAATTGATTGTATAATCATGGATTTATTTCTGGGCTCTTCTTTTGTGTTCCCTTGATCTGTATGTCTGTTTTTGTGTCTGTACCATACTGTTTTGATTTCTACAGTTTAATATTATATCTTGAAATCTGAGTTTGCAATACCTCCAGTTGTTCTTTTTCAAAATTGCTTTGGCTATTTGTGGTCTTACATGGTTCCACACAAATTTTAGGATTATTTATTCTAATTGTGAGAAAAACATTCTTGGTGATTTGATAGGGATTGCATTAATGGGTAGTATGGATATTTTAACAATATTTCTTCTCCCAATCTAAAAGCATGAGTATCTTTCCATTTGTTTGTGTCATCTTCAGTTTCTTTATCAATGTTGTATAGTTTTCAGAAGGTCTTTGACCTTTTTTGCTAAGTCTGTTCCCAGATATTTTATTATTTTTGGTGCAGTTATAAATGGGATTATTTTCTTAGTTTCTCCTTCTGCTACTTTATTATTAGTGTATAGAAAGCAACATATTTCTGTGTATTGATTTTGTATCTTGTGACCTTACAGAATTCATTTATCAGTTCTAGTAGTTTTTTTGTGAAGCATTTAGGACTTTCTATATATAGTATTTTATTATCTACAAGTAGGGGATGTTTTACTTCTTCTTACCAATTTCTTTTTCTTGTCTGATTGCTGTGGCTAGGACTTCCAGAATGAAAGCAATGAGAATGGACACCCTTGTCTTGTTCCTGATCTAAGGGGAAAAGCTCTCAGCTTTTACCATTGAGTGTGGTGTTAGCTGTGGATTTTTCATAGATAACCTTTATTATGTTGAGGTGTATTCCCTATAAACCTACTACTGTTTTTAGAGTTTTTACTCTATGGATTTGTACTTTATCAAACGCTTTCTTTCATCTGTTGAAATGATCATATGATTTTCATCCATTTTCTTGAGGGGTGTATCAAGTTGATTGATTTGTGCATATTGAATTACCCTTGCATCCCAGGAATAAATCCCACTTGATCATGGAGAATGATTTTTTAGTGTATTGTTGGATTCATTGATATTTTATTGAGGATTTTTGCTTGTGTGTTCATCTGAGATACTGCCTTGTAAGTCTCTTTTTTTTGTAGTGTCTTTATCCAGTTTTGGTATCAGGATAATGTTGGCCTCATAGATTGGATTTGGAAGCTTTTCTTACTCTTCTTCTTTTTTTTTAATAGCTTGAGAAGTATAGGTATTAACACTTCTTTAAATGTTTAAATTTCATTGCTGGTAATCAGTCTGTTCAAATTTTCTATTTCTTCCTGCTTCTGTTTTAGTAGATTATAGATTTCTAGGAATTTATCCATTTTTTTCTTTCTTTTTTTTTTTAATTTTATTTTTATAAACATATATTTTTATCCCCAGGGGTACAGGTCTGCGAATCACCAGGTTTACACACTTCACAGCACTCACCATAGCACATACCCTCCCCAATATCCATAACCCCACCCCCCCCTCCCAACCCCCCCCCCCCCCATCAACCCTCAGTTTGTTTTGTGAGATTAAGAGTCACTTATGGTTTGTCTCCCTCCCAATCCCATCTTGTTTCATTTATTCTTCTCCTACCCCCTTAACCCCCCATGTTGCATCTCCTCTCCCTCATATCAGGGAGATCATATGATAGTTGTCTTTCTCCGATTGACTTATTTCGCTAAGCATGATACCCTCTAGTTCCATCCACGTCGTCGCAAATGGCAAGATTTCATTTCTTTTGATGGCTGCATAGTATTCCATTGTGTATATATACCACATCTTCTTTATCCATTCATCTGTTGATGGACATCTAGGTTCTTTCCATAGTTTGGCTATTGTAGACATTGCGGCTATAAACATTCGGGTGCACGTGCCCCTTCGGATCACTACGTTTGTATCTTTAGGGTAAATACCCAGCAGTGCAATTGCTGGGTCATAGGGTAGTTCTATTTTCAACATTTTGAGGAACCTCCATGCTGTTTTCCAGAGTGGTTGCACCAGCTTGCATTCCCACCAACAGTGTAGGAGGGTTCCCCTTTCTCCGCGTCCTCGCCAGCATCTGTCATTTCCTGACTTGTTAATTTTAGCCATTCTGACTGGTGTGAGGTGATATCTCATTGTGGTTTTGATTTGTATTTCCCTGATGCCGAGTGATATGGAGCACTTTTTCATGTGTCTGTTGGCCATCTGGATGTCTTCTTTGCAGAAATGTCTGTTCATGTCCTCTGCCCATTTCTTGATTGGATTATTTGTTCTTTGGGTGTTGAGTTTGCTAAGTTCTTTATAGATTTTGGACACTAGCCCTTTATCTGATATGTCATTTGCAAATATCTTCTCCCATTCTGTCAGTTGTCTTTTGGTTTTGTTCACTGTTTCCTTTGCTGTGCAAAAGCTTTTGATCTTGATAAAATCCCAATAGTTCATTTTTGCCCTTGCTTCCCTTGCCTTTGGCGATGTTCCTAGGAAGATGTTGCTGTGGTTGAGGTCGAAGAGGTTGCTGCCTGTGTTCTCCTCAAGGATTTTGATGGATTCCTTTCTCACATTGAGATCTTTCATCCATTTTGAGTCTATTTTCGTGTGTGGTATAAGGAAATGATCCAATTTCATTTTTCTGCATGTGGCTGTCCAATTTTCCCAACACCATTTATTGAAGAGGCTGTCTTTTTTCCATTGGACATTCTTTCCTGCTTTGTCGAAGATGAGTTGACCATAGAGTTGAGGGTCTATTTCTGGGCTCGCTATTCTGTTCCATTGATCTATGTGTCTGTTTTTGTGCCAGTACCATGCTGTCTTGATGATGACAGCTTTGTAATAGAGCTTGAAGTCCGGAATTGTGATGCCACCAACTTTGGCTTTCTTTTTCAATATTCCTTTGGCTATTCGAGGTCTTTTCTGGTTCCATATAAATTTTAGGATTATTTGTTCCATTTCCTTGAAAAAAATGGATGGTACTTTGATAGGAATTGCATTAAATGTGTAGATTGCTTTAGGTAGCACAGACATTTTCACAATATTTATTCTTCCAATCCAGGAGCATGGAACATTTTTCCATTTCTTTGTGTCTTCCTCAATTTCTTTCATGAGTACTTTATAGTTTTCTGTGTATAGATTCTTAGCCTCTTTGGTTAGGTTTATTCCTAGGTATCTTATAGTTTTGGGTGCAGTTGTAAATGGGATGGACTCCTTAATTTCTCTTTCTTCTGTCTTGTTGTTGGTGTAGAGAAATGCAACTGATTTCTGTGCATTGATTTTATATCCTGACACTTTAGTGAATTCTTGTACAAGTTCTAGCAGTTTTGGAGTGGAGTCTTTTGGGTTTTCCACATATAGTATCATATCATCTGCAAAGAGTGAAAGTTTGACTTCTTCTTTGCTGATTTGGATGCCTTTAATTTCCTTTTGTTGTCTGATTGCTGAGGCTAGGACTTCTAGTACTACGTTGAATAGCAGTGGTGATAACGGACATCCCTGCCGTGTTCCTGACCTTAGCGGAAAAGCTTTCAGTTTTTCTCCATTGAGAATGATATTTGCCGTGGGGTTTTCATAGATGGCTTTGATAATATTGAGGTATGTGCCCTCTATCCCTACACTTTGAAGAGTTTTGATCAGGAAGGGATGCTGTACTTTGTCAAATGCTTTTTCAGCATCTATGGAGAGTATCATATGGTTCTTGTTCTTTCTTTTATTAATGTGTTGTATCACATTGATTGATTTGTGGATGTTGAACCAACCTTGCAGCCCTGGAATAAATCCCACTTGGTCGTGGTGAATAATCCTTTTAATGTACTGTTGAATCCTATTGGCTAGTATTTTGGCGAGAATTTTTGCATCTGTGTTCATCAAGGATATTGGTCTGTAGTTCTCTTTTTTGATGGGATCCTTGTCTGGTTTTGAGATGAAGGTGATGCTGGCCTCATAAAATGAGTTTGGAAGTTTTCCTTCTATTTCTATTTTTTGGAACAGTTTCAGGAGAATAGGAATTAGTTCTTCTTTAAATGTTTGGTAGAATTCCCCCGGGAAGCCGTCTGGCCCTGGGCTTTTGTTATTTTGGAGATTTTTGATGACTGTTTCAATCTCCTTACTGGTTATGGGTCTGTTCAGGCTTTCTATTTCTTCCTGGTTCAGTTGTGGTAGTTTATATGTCTCTAGGAATGCATCCATTTCTTCCAGATTGTCAAATTTGTTGGCGTAGAGTTGCTCATAGTATGTTCTTATAATTGTCTGTATTTCGTTGGTGTTCGTTGTGATCTCTCCTCTTTCATTCATGATTTTTTTTTTTTTTTAAATTTTTTTTATTTTTTCAGCATAACAGTATTCATTATTTTTGCACCACACCCAGTGCTCCATGCAATCTGTGCCCTCCACAATACCCACCACCTGGTGCCCCAACCTCCCACCCCCCACCCCTTCAAAATTCCCAGATCGTTTTTCAAAGTCCATAGTCTCTCATGGTTCACCTCCCCTTCCAATTTCCCTCAACTCCCCTCTCCATCTCCCCTTGTCCTCCATGCTATTTGTTATGCTCCACAAATAAGTGAAACCATATGATAATTGACTCTCTCTGCTTGACTTATTTCACTCAGCATAATCTCTTCCAGTCCCGTCCATGTTGCTACAAAACTTGGGTATTCATCCTTTCTTTCTTTCTTTCTTTCTTTTTTTTTTTTTTTTTTTTACAGCTTTATAAACATATATTTTTATCCCCAGGGGTACAGGCATGCGAATCGCCAGGTTTACACACCCCACAACCACAGCACATACCCTCCCCAATATCCACAACCCCACGCCCTCTCCCAACCCCCTCCCCCCATCAACCCTCAGTTTGTTTTGTGAGATTAAGAGTCACTTATGGTTTGTCTCCCTCCCAATCCCATCTTGTTTCATTTACTCTTCTCCTACCCCCTCAACCCCCCATGTTGCATCTCCTCTCCCTCATATCAGGGAGATCATATGATAGTTGTCTTTCTCCGATTGACTTATTTCGCTAAGCATGATACCCTCTAGTTCCATCCACGTCGTCGCAAATGGCAAGATTTCATTTCTTTTGATGGCTGCATAGTATTCCATTGTGTATATATACCACATCTTCTTTATCCATTCATCTGTTGATGGACATCTAGGTTCTTTCCATAGTTTGGCTATTGTAGACATTGCGGCTATAAACATTCGGGTGCACGTGCCCCTTCGGATCACTACGTTTGTATCTTTAGGGTAAATACCCAGCAGTGCAATTGCTGGGTCATAGGGTAGTTCTATTTTCAACATTTTGAGGAACCTCCATGCTGTTTTCCAGAGTGGTTGCACCAGCTTGCATTCCCACCAACAGTGTAGGAGGGTTCCCCTTTCTCCGCGTCCTCGCCAGCATCTGTCATTTCCTGACTTGTTAATTTTAGCCATTCTGACTGGTGTGAGGTGATATCTCATTGTGGTTTTGATTTGTATTTCCCTGATGCCGAGTGATATGGAGCACTTTTTCATGTGTCTGTTGGCCATCTGGATGTCTTCTTTGCAGAAATGTCTGTTCATGTCCTCTGCCCATTTCTTGATTGGATTATTTGTTCTTTGGGTGTTGAGTTTGCTAAGTTCTTTATAGATTTTGGACACTAGCCCTTTATCTGATATGTCATTTGCAAATATCTTCTCCCATTCTGTCAGTTGTCTTTTGGTTTTGTTCACTGTTTCCTTTGCTGTGCAAAAGCTTTTGATCTTGATAAAATCCCAATAGTTCATTTTTGCCCTTGCTTCCCTTGCCTTTGGCGATGTTCCTAGGAAGATGTTGCTGTGGTTGAGGTCGAAGAGGTTGCTGCCTGTGTTCTCCTCAAGGATTTTGATGGATTCCTTTCTCACATTGAGATCTTTCATCCATTTTGAGTCTATTTTCGTGTGTGGTATAAGGAAATGATCCAATTTCATTTTTCTGCATGTGGCTGTCCAATTTTCCCAACACCATTTATTGAAGAGGCTGTCTTTTTTCCATTGGACATTCTTTCCTGCTTTGTCGAAGATGAGTTGACCATAGAGTTGAGGGTCTATTTCTGGGCTCGCTATTCTGTTCCATTGATCTATGTGTCTGTTTTTGTGCCAGTACCATGCTGTCTTGATGATGACAGCTTTGTAATAGAGCTTGAAGTCCGGAATTGTGATGCCACCAACTTTGGCTTTCTTTTTCAATATTCCTTTGGCTATTCGAGGTCTTTTCTGGTTCCATATAAATTTTAGGATTATTTGTTCCATTTCCTTGAAAAAAATGGATGGTACTTTGATAGGAATTGCATTAAATGTGTAGATTGCTTTAGGTAGCACAGACATTTTCACAATATTTATTCTTCCAATCCAGGAGCATGGAACATTTTTCCATTTCTTTGTGTCTTCCTCAATTTCTTTCATGAGTACTTTATAGTTTTCTGTGTATAGATTCTTAGCCTCTTTGGTTAGGTTTATTCCTAGGTATCTTATAGTTTTGGGTGCAGTTGTAAATGGGATGGACTCCTTAATTTCTCTTTCTTCTGTCTTGTTGTTGGTGTAGAGAAATGCAACTGATTTCTGTGCATTGATTTTATATCCTGACACTTTAGTGAATTCTTGTACAAGTTCTAGCAGTTTTGGAGTGGAGTCTTTTGGGTTTTCCACATATAGTATCATATCATCTGCAAAGAGTGAAAGTTTGACTTCTTCTTTGCTGATTTGGATGCCTTTAATTTCCTTTTGTTGTCTGATTGCTGAGGCTAGGACTTCTAGTACTACGTTGAATAGCAGTGGTGATAACGGACATCCCTGCCGTGTTCCTGACCTTAGCGGAAAAGCTTTCAGTTTTTCTCCATTGAGAATGATATTTGCCGTGGGGTTTTCATAGATGGCTTTGATAATATTGAGGTATGTGCCCTCTATCCCTACACTTTGAAGAGTTTTGATCAGGAAGGGATGCTGTACTTTGTCAAATGCTTTTTCAGCATCTATGGAGAGTATCATATGGTTCTTGTTCTTTCTTTTATTAATGTGTTGTATCACATTGATTGATTTGTGGATGTTGAACCAACCTTGCAGCCCTGGAATAAATCCCACTTGGTCGTGGTGAATAATCCTTTTAATGTACTGTTGAATCCTATTGGCTAGTATTTTGGCGAGAATTTTTGCATCTGTGTTCATCAAGGATATTGGTCTGTAGTTCTCTTTTTTGATGGGATCCTTGTCTGGTTTTGGGATGAAGGTGATGCTGGCCTCATAAAATGAGTTTGGAAGTTTTCCTTCTATTTCTATTTTTTGGAACAGTTTCAGGAGAATAGGAATTAGTTCTTCTTTAAATGTTTGGTAGAATTCCCCCGGGAAGCCGTCTGGCCCTGGGCTTTTGTTATTTTGGAGATTTTTGATGACTGTTTCAATCTCCTTACTGGTTATGGGTCTGTTCAGGCTTTCTATTTCTTCCTGGTTCAGTTGTGGTAGTTTATATGTCTCTAGGAATGCATCCATTTCTTCCAGATTGTCAAATTTGTTGGCGTAGAGTTGCTCATAGTATGTTCTTATAATTGTCTGTATTTCGTTGGTGTTCGTTGTGATCTCTCCTCTTTCATTCATGATTTTATTTATTTGGGTCCTTTCTCTTTTCTTTTTGATAAGTCTGGCCAGGGGTTTATCAATCTTAATAATTCTTTCAAAGAACCAGCTCCTAGTTTCGTTGATTTGTTCTATTGTTTTTTTGGTTTCTATTTCATTGATTTCTGCTCTAATCTTTATGATTTCTCTTCTCCTGCTGGGTTTAGGGTTTCTTTCTTGTTCTTTCTCCAGCTCCTTTAGGTGTAGGGTTAGGTTGTGTACCTGAGACCTTTCTTGTTTCTTGAGAGAGGCTTGTACCGCTATATATTTTCCTCTCAGGACTGCCTTTGTTGTGTCCCACAGATTCTGAACGGTTGTGTTTTCATTATCATTTGTTTCCATAAATTTTTTCAATTCTTCTTTAATTTCCTGGTTGACCCATTCATTCTTTAGAAGGATGCTGTTTAGTCTCCCTGTATTTGGGTTCTTTCCAAATTTCCTCTTGTTATTGAGTTCTAGCTTTAGAGCATTGTGGTCTGAAAATATGCAGGGAATGATCCCAATCTTTTGATACCGGTTGAGACTTGATTTAGACCAAGAATGTGATCTATTCTGGAGAATGTTCCATGTGCACTAGAGAAGAATGTGCATTCTGTTGCTTTGGGATGAAATGTTCTGAATATATCTGTGATGTCCATCTGGTCCAGTGTGTCATTTTAGGCCTTCATTTCCTTGTTGATCTTTTGCTTGGATGATCTGTCCATTTTAGTGAGGGGAGTGTTAAAATCCCCTACTATTATTGTATTCTTGTTGATGTCTTTCTTTGATTTTGTTATTAATTGGTTTATATTTATCCATTTTTTTTATGTTGTCCATTTGTTCGCATATAATTTTTCATGGCATATTCTTAAAATCCTTTGTATTTCTCTTGTGTCTGATTTGTTTCTGATTTTGTTTGGAAAAAAAAATTTTTAATGTGTCCGTCTAAAGGTTTACAATTTTGATGATCTTTTCAAACAACCAGCTCCTGGTTTTACTGATCTCCTCTATGGTTTTCTTAGTTTCTATTTAATTTATTTCTGCTTGTAATCCTTATTGTTTCTTTCCTTGTACTGTTGTTTATTTTGTTTGTTGTTCTTTTTCTAGGTCATTTAGGTATAAGTTTAGGTTGTTTATTTGAGCTTTTTCTTGCTGCTTGAGGTAGGTCTATATTGTAATCGTCCCTCTTAGGAGAGCATTTGTTGCATCACAAAGATTTTGGACTGTTATGTTTTCACTTATCTCTAGGTATTTTTAAATTTTCTCTTTGATTTCTTGGTTGACCCATTCATTGTTTAGTAGCATGTTATTTAACCTCCTTATTTTTCTGTTCTTTCCAGAATTTTTTCTTGTGTTTGATTTCTAGTTTCATGGTGTTGTGGTTGGAAAAGATGCATGGCATGACTTTAGTCTTTTGGAATTTGTTAAGACTTGTTTTGTGGCCACAACTGATGTTTGGATTCAGTTATCTATTTCTTGATGATTGTATTCATTGGAACTCATCAGGTCACTGCTTCTGTCTCCTGGACTATCTGCTTCTCCTGAAATATGTATTTCAGATAATGCTATCACTAATTTCCCATTAACTTAGACTTGGGAAAGTTCTGATCATTTACTTTGATTCACTGTTGTTGTTATTGTTGTTTTGAGTAATTCTTTTGTATATAGCAAAAAGATAAGCTGATCTTTTTTACTTCTTCCCCCATTTCCCATGTATATACTCAGCTAAAGATTCTATAGTTCTTTAGTTTCTCATGTGTTTTTATCATAACTGTCACCAGGTGTTTTTTTTTTTTTTTAATCTCCCTCCTAAATATTTGTAGTTGGTATGCTTGCCTTTTTTTCCCTTTTCCCTTTAAATTAATCTTTCTGCAAGATATTATTGTATTACCTCTTTTCTCAAAAACTTTCAGAGACTTTCGTTTATCTTCAAGTCTTAGTATAAATGCATTTCCCTAGCTTTCTTTAATATTATTTTATACTAAGAGTAATAGCCATCATTATTATAGAAATTGTTTTCATTTTAAAGAACTGAAGCAATATAGCAAGAGCAACTCAAAATTCCACCTCAGAAATAGCCACCAAAGACATATACCTAATGGCGAATACTGTCCAGACATCTCTCTAGAATAATATTCAGATGGCATGAATATGTAACTTAAAAAAAATAGAATTATACTATAAATGATACTTATGAATAAGAAGTATTAAACTTGATTTTATTTCCATTTTAAGAGATGGAAGTAAAATGGCAGTAAAATTGAGGGAATTTTTGATTTGTAATAAATGTTTCTTTCTCACAAAAGGCATTGTTTTAATAATTTCTTTTAAGGTTATGAAAATTATGAAGAATTCAGAGTTTAGAATGCTTATATTTACTACACTCTATTTCATTGTATAAAGTTTTGAGGAAACTAGCACTACCATTTCTTTCTATTGTCCTAATCTCCTCCCAACAATTTTTCATAGTTTTATTGTTTTTACATTGTTAAGATAGATAACATTTATACTTTGTTCTGAAATTATAAATTCCTTAGTGTAGTTTTCCTTCTGTATATAAGTGGACTTACAGCTTCACTCATTCTCCATTTATGAGTTGTTTGTTTTGACTTGTCTCTGGTTGGGTGGATTTTATTAACAAGTGATTTTGTCAGGAAGAACTTATATATGCTCTATTCCTTGAGTTCTTCCATATCTAAGGATGTGGGATTTCTGTCTGAATACATTTTTGCTAGAGATCAGGTTCATGGTTCATAATGTTTTTCCTTCAAAATTTTGTAGACTTTATTTTCTTCTAGCATTAACTACTTCTGGGGAGAAGCCTGAGGCTATACTGAGTTTTCCTCCTCTCCTTCTTGTAGGTGATTTGCATTTACTGCTTGGAAGCTTACATTTATTCTTCTTCCTTAGCATTTTATAATTTAATAAGATTTAATAAGGATATTCTTGGTATTAAACATTTTTTCATGAAATAACATGTGCTCTTTCAATTTTCAGTTTGCTTTCTTTTTTCTCCCCATAGAAAGTTTTCCATATTATATGTTGGAATATTTTATTTTGTCTTTTTTGTTTTCAAAGATTTTATTTACTTATTTAATTATGAGAGAGTGCACATGAGTGGAGGGAAGAGCAGGGGGATGTGGAGAGGGACAAGCAGGCTCCATGTTGTGTGTAGAACCTGGAACTGGAGGCAGGGCTTAATCCCAGGACCCTGAGATCATGACCTGAGCTCTAAACCAAGAGTCCAGTGCTTAACTGACTGAACCACCCAGGTGCCCTTTTCTTTCTTAACTATAGATATTATTCATCCTTGTATTTGGCCATCTTGACCTGTTCATTATATTCAGAGCTTATTACTTATACATAAATTTTCATTTTAGTTCTGCATTAACATTGTTAATGCTATGTTAGCATTACATAATGTTAATGTTAACATTAAGACTTGCCTCTATTAGTGATATCATTTTTTGTCATTTTTATTTGCTCCATGCTTTTTCTAATTCAGTGATAGAGTTAATTTTGTCCTAACTTTGTTTCCTTAGCTTTCTAATCTTTTATTGTTTTGTTCTCTTACCATTTTTTTGCACCTTTAAATTCAGGGTTTTTTTTTTTTTTTTTTAACTTCTTTTATATTAAAAAGTTTGCCGAGGGAGTTTTCTGGTTTTCCTTTGGTTATGTTTTCTTCTAGACTGGGTTTTTTATTTTTCTGTTAACTTCTGTTCTGTTTACTTATTTATAGCTTTATTGAGATATCATTGCCATATTGAAATTGTATATATTAAGGTTTACAGCATGATGTTTTAGTATACACATACATTGTGGAATGATCACAGCCTAGCTAATTAACATATCGGTCACCTCTACTTAATTACCATTTATGTGTTTGCATATGTGCTGAGAAAATTGAAGATCTATCTTCTTAGCAAATTTCAAGTATTTTTAAGTGTCATCACCATGCTGTACATCTCTAAAACTTACTCACTCATCTTGCATGATTGAAACTTTGTACCCTTTGACCAACATCACAGTTTGAAATTTTTACCCAACTTTTGCACACTCTTCCCTCTAACTTTAGTTTATTTTGTCTATATTTATTTTGTCTATAGCATTAAGTCCCATTCCTTTTTCTTTGATCTTGATTATGCTTAACATGTGAGCCCTGATGTAGTATGATTCCTTTTCCTTGAGTATAGCTGTTTGTCTTATACTTTCAGTACAGTTTGAAAGATGGTTATGTTATTATCCTACTTTAAAAAGTGACCACGTGGCAAGGGGGTTGGGACATCTTCGTTAGACTTATTTCAAACTGTCTTGTCTGAGATTTTTTAACATGTCTCATGATAGGTTTTATTCCACCAGCATGGATTCCTGGAGTCTGTACTTCTGTCAGAGTCAGTCTACCATTTCACTGTAGTATGCCTTCACTCTGGCTTTCAAAAATGAGAAATTTGATCCCAACCAACTCTTTCCAGCTTTATCTTTCACTAAACTTTACTCATAAAAACTATGCTTTCTAGAAAAACTTGGCTAGTAAGTATCAGCATATGTGAAGTTGAGGATGTCATAGATACTTTACTACGTTGTTCCTAATTGTCACTTATTTGCTATATGTTGAAGAAAAATGATTTATTGCTTATTTTAAGTTTGCTTTCCCAAGTTCATTAGAATAACATGTATGTACCTATTTAAATCTTAATATAACTTATATAATTGCAAATTATAATTAATTAAGTAGAACTTTATGTTTTTTTAAGAATCTTGATTTGTTTCTTAACTTAAGATCTGCCACTAAAATATTTATTCTAAATCAATTCTTATGCCTTTGGGTTTCTTACATACACTGGATTACTATCCATTTTTGAGGCAAATATTAAAAGAAAAAAGCTGTTTTGTTTTATGCCTTATTAGTAGTTTATATTACTATCAAAGACTGCTGTTAGGTTTCTTATTTTTGTGGTGTGTCTTAGAATTAACTTGATTTGATACTCACTTTCTTTGTTTTTATTGAAGGTAAATGAAATTGCCTTCATAAATACCCTTGAAGCCCAGAATAAGCGCCATGATGTCTTATCAAAATTGAAGGAATACGAGCAGAGGCTTAATGAGTTACAGGAAGAACGTCAGCGAAGACAGGAGGAAAAACAAGCACGTGATGAAGCTGTTCAGGTAGAATTTTATTTGGCAAGCAGTTATTGAACACCTGCCATATCCTAGGCTCTGAGCTATGTGCTGAGGATCTAAAAAGGATTAAAACCTAGTCTTGACCCAAGGGTGCATGGTTTGCTACAGCATTCTGGAAACATGAAGTCTGATTGCCAAAAGACAATGTGTATTCCTTCAGATAAGATAATCAGTGTTTTCATCAATATGGAGCAGTCATAGAGTTTGAATGTCTAGTCTCAACCAGGTGAAAGACTAAATTGCTTTGGACAGATTATTTATATTTTGCTAATTGTGTTGCATAAGAATATTCTCCTACCATTCCACACAAAAGGATTGTGTTTGAACCAGTATATATAGCCTTATAGATCTGGGCAATCTTTATGCTCATGACAAGGAATACCTGTCCTTTATTGGGCAGTATCATCGGATACTTTTGATTGCTTAGCTTTTGTCCTCTGTGGTTAAATCCCAATTTAGCTACCATTTCAGAATAGGAAGAAAGGTCAACACATAAATTGTACTGATATTTATAAACTGTTTTAGATTTTGACCATAAGACTTTATGGCGGTAGATAGTCTTGCCCATAAGACTTTATGGCAAGTGTGCGTTCTGAATTCAAATTATATTTGTGTCAAAGACTGTATTAGAAAAATAAATGTTTTTAGAGGAGGAGGATTTTTTTTTTTTGAGGTAGAAAACATCCTCAAATGTGGACATTCATCTAGATGTAAGATTCAAGCTACATTTTCTTCACACTGAAAAGATGGTATGACTCCAAATTTGCTTTTGAGTAGAGGTCCACAGAGAGATTTTGAGGCCACAGAAATACTCAATTTTGCTTAGAAAGAAGATGTATTCTCAGGGCTATATCCATGACTTGGCTTTTCTACTCAGATTGCAAACCAAATACAGTTACCATCTCTTTTAGCGGTTGCTATGGCACATTAAGACCAACACTTAAGCAAGTGAAGTAGTGTAGGAAATACATGATTATGACATATTTATTCATACACATATAAGCATATACATATATATAAGCATACACACAAACACACACCCACACCTACACACATTTTACCTTTTACAGCCAGGGTTTAGAAAAACTAAAAAAGAAAAGAAATGAACACAAATTTAATTTCACTTTGCCTTGGAAAAGGATATATTTTACATATATATGCGCATGTACAAATACACATATATATATGTATATGTACGAGTACTCATATACAGCCGTGTATATGTATGTATATATATTTGCTGTATATGACTCTTACATGGTTATTCAAATATAATGACATTGTATGATCATTCATATATTGTTTATGATTATGCAAATGAGTATTTTGATCTCTGTTCTGGACTGTTTCTGCTTTGCTGTTTCTCACCTGTGTCATGATTGTCAGCAGCAGCCAGAGTAGGCCAAGCCCACATGGGATGAGAAGGCCAACCTCATGGGCTGGAAGTACTACTTACATGGTGATTTTTCTGGGTGGCATGGGTTATCAGAGTGGGTGCAATGGCCATGACTCCCAGAGAAGTGTGGCAGGCTGTTCACTTGTAGGGCAGCAAACCGAAAGCTTGGGCTGGAAGTCCAGCAGGGAATCCAGTACCAGAGTGGCCTTTGATGTCAAGTGTTGGTGCACGTTTCCATCTGGAACCTTGACCACCTGCATGCCAGCTGCAAGGGCCGCCTCCACGCTGTTAGGAGTGTCTTCACAGGCAAGGCACATTTCCTTGAGAAGAGGAGGAAAAAACCTCTTTTGCACAGGCTAGGAAAAAGGACTTGACATTTAAAAAAATTTTTTTAATTTTTTTATAAACATATAATGTGTTTTTATCCCCAGGGGTACAGGTCTGTGAATCGCAAGGTTTACACACTTCACAGCACTTACCTAGCACATACCCTACCCAATAGGACTTGACATTTTTGATGTTGGAAAAGTTCACTGATAATATGTAGCATATATATAACTAAAATTTTTTTAATGTGTAGTCATTACTAGATGTGCAAGGCACTAATGCCCCAATTTCTTGAGATAAAATAATATTAAGGTCCTCTGTCTACTTTCACTACTTTAACATTTTAGCATTCCCTTAAACGGTTACAGGCAATTGTGATCCTTCTTTTTGTACGTAAAATACTAAGAATTATACTATATTCTCAATTTGTCATTTTTCTTATGTAAATTATTGGTTAGTTTGAAGTCCAATTTCTTTAGATATTCTGCCATTCCTTTTGCCCTAATCATTTGAATTATAGGCCTAAAATGGTAGGGATTTGTATTATCCATTCTTAGGCTGCCATAAACAAATCCCTGACTATAAAGGAAAGTATGTGAGTGTTTCAGAGGTTTCAGAAGGCTAAGAATTAGACATCTTTCTAATTCATTATTTGTATGTGATTAGATTTATAATGCATATTATTTTATAAAGTTATGCTTCATTTAACAGATAGTTATGGAACTCCTGTCCTGTATGAAATGCTTATGTGGGGTACCAAGTTTCTTTTATTTAAAAAACTTAAATTTTAGAAAGGAAAATAGTAGCTGAACTTACCGATTTTGTTCATTAACTATAGTTACCAATTATCTTTTTCCATTAATTAAAAACAAAAATTGAAAGACTGAATACTGTTTGAAGTCCAGTTATTTCTTCTTATACATCGTTGGAGTATATCTTACATACATGAATAAAATCAGCAAGTTGATGTTATATGGAGTCAACTTGGCTACATTGCACATACACATAAAGTATATATATACACATATATTATTTATAAGACCATTTTATAATTTTTGAAAGTGTATTTTTAAAGCTTTTGGTTTTATAAAATATGAAGTGAAAAGTTCTGGTTTAGTTTTTTATATTTAATGCCTAAGCCTTTTGGATTTTATTGTGAAACATGTTTTCAGACATAATACAGATTTTTTTTAAGCTTTTCTTTTAATTTCAGTTAACATATAGTGTTATATTAGTTTCAGTTGTACAATATAGTGATTCAACAATTTCATACATCACCCAGTGCTCATCATAAGTTCATAAGTGCCCTCCTTAATCCCCACCACCTATTTCACCCATCCCCCCGCACTGGGGGTACCCCAACCCATCCCCCCCGGTAACTATCATTTGGTTCTCTGTAGTTAACAGTCTGTTTCTTGGTTTGTCTCTTTCTTTTTCCTTTGCACATTTGTTTCTTAAATCCCACAGATGAGTGAAATCATATGGTATTTGTCTTTCTCTGACTTATTTCACTTAGCATATACTTTCTAGCTCTATCCATGTCGTTGTAAATGGCAGAGTTTTATTCCTTTTCATGACAGAATAATATTCTGGGATGTGTGTGTGTGTGTGTGTGCATGCACGTGTGTGTGTGTGTGTATACCACATCTTCTTTATCCACTCATCAGTCAGTGGACACTTGGGCTGCTTCCATATCTTGGCTATTGTAAAGAATACTGCTATAAAAATAGAGGTGCTTGTATTCATTTGAAATAGTGTTTTTCTGTTTTGGGGGTAAATACCCAATAGTGACATTGCTGGATCAGAGGGTAATTCTATTTTTTTTTAAAGATTTTATTTATTTATTTGACAGAGATCACAAGTAGTCAGAGAGGCAAGGAGAGGAGGAAGCAAGCTCCTGGCTGAGCAGAGAGCCCACTGCAGGGCTCGATCCCAGGACCCTGAGATCATGACTTGAGCTGAAGGCAGAGGCTTAACTCCCTGAGCCACCCAGGTGCCCCATGAGAGTAATTCTATTTTTAACTTTTTAGGAATCTTCATACTATTTTCCAGAATTGCTGTACCAGTTTGCATTCCCACCAACAGTGCAAGAGCGAGGCTTCCTTTTTCTCCACATCCTCACTGACACCTGTTGTTTCCTATGTTTTTGATTGTATTCATCCCCATTTCCCAGGTAGCTCACACAATCTCTCCCTGGCCACACTGATCTAGGTTCTTCTAACTATTACTTATATAGCCTTGTGCAAGTCATTTTGCCTTAGAGAGCCCCAGTTTGTCGTGATGTCAAAACTGCTTATATGAGTAAGGACTTAGCTAAGTGTTTAGCATAGTAAGTGCCCAATAAGTGACAGAAAAAAATAATAAAACGGTTCCTGTTTAGAGAACACTGAGAAGGCATGAATACTTCTAATACGTAATTACACTGACAACAGTAACTTCATACCTACAACAAACCCTATCTACCCCAGTGGAAGAAAATATTTTTAAATTCATAAGCCAAAAAGTCCCTACTTATTTTTGTTTTGGGTTTTTTTTTGGTGGGTAGGGGGGTCCAGGACAGGAAGGGACTGGGAATTAGAGAGAATGCACTGATTTCAGGAAGGTGTGTGTGGCAGATTACAGATTGCTGGAGACATGCGGTTAGGTTTTTAAATATATTCTTTATGTCGGGTATACTATACACAAACTGGTTATAGTTATTTTACAGTACTAGGTAAGCATAATATGTGGAAACTTGTGTTGCTCTCTAAGATCTCAAAAACTCTTTAAGACTAAAAACAATTAAATCTGGCACAGAAAATTATCTCTAATGAAGAAAATCTAAACAAAAGAGTTTTCTCTTAAATTCAGATTTCTTTGTTGTTAAAAATGTCTGTATTGACAGCCTATGGAATGGGAGAAGATACTTGCAAATGCCATATCTACGAAGGGTTGAAATCCTATATATGTATCTTATATCTTATAAAACTCAATACCCACAAAACAAATAATTAGTATATTAGCAGTACATGAAAATATGTTCATCATTACTCAGTGCCAGGGAAATATAGATCAAAACTACAATAAGATATCACTTCACACCTGTCAGAATGGCTAAAATCAACAACACAAGAAACAACAGATGTTGGTGAGGATGTGGAGAAAAAGGAATCTTCGTGCACTGTTGGTGGCAATGCAGACTGGTGCAGGCATTCTGGAAAATACTATGGAGATGCCTCCAAAAATTAAAAATGGGGGCGCCTCGGTGGCTTAGTCTGTTAAGCGTCTGACTCTTGATTTCATGATCTCAGGATCATGAGATGAAGCCCTAGTGTGGAGCCTGCTTAAGGTTCTCTCTCCCTTTCCCCCTCTTTCCCCACTCACTTTCATGCTCTCTCTAAAAAAAAAAATCCCTATGTTTATAGCACCATTCTTTACACTAGCCAAGATAAATGGAAGCAGCCCAAGTGTCCATTCACTGATGAGTAGAAAAAGATGTGGTATATATACCTAAAATGGAATATTCAGCCATAACAAAGAATGAAATCTTGCTGTTTGCAATGACATGGTTAGAGCTAGACAGTATAATGCTAAGTGAAATAAGTCGGAGAAAGACACCATATGATTTCAGTCATGTGGAATTTAAGAAACAAAGGCGCTGAGGAAAGGAAGAGAGACAAACCAAGAAACAGATTTAACAATAGATAACAAACTGATGGATACCAGGGGGGAGGCGGTTGGGGGGATGGGTGAAATATAGGTGGTAGAGATTAAGGAGTGTATTTGTGTGGAGCACTGGGTGATTAAAATACAAATAAAAAAAGATAATAGAAATGAAAAATAATATCATTAAGAGAAACTGAAGATGTAGTAATATATACACTTTCCATGAAGAAAGAATAATAATTTCAAGATAGTCTTGATATTTACCCATAATGCTGTATTAGTAAATATGGAGGTTAATATGTTTAAAAGAATGCTGAAAGACATTGGAGATAAAAATGTCAACATGTGATTTTAACAAAACAGAATATTAGGAGCCATGATGGAAACAAAACCTCTAAAAACATGGTAGAAATTTTTTCTTAATTATGTAACAGAAAGTATCCTCATATAAAAAGTGTATATAAAATGCCAAACAGAAAAAATAAAACTACATGCACATAAAAATATATCAGTACAGCTAGTAATATGGTGATAGTCAGCAGTGTACTCCTAGTAGGCAAAAATATACATAGGACATAGTATTTTGATTATCTTCTGCCTTGATGATGATAATTACTGAAAATTTTCTATATGCCAGGCCCTCTCGTATTTTTTATGCATTATCTCATTTGTTCTTCAGAATATCTGAAGACATTAGTAGTATTGTTATTTGTCTTCCAGAAAATGAAGGCACGTTTATAATATACCGAGACCAGTGTTCCTGAGCCAGTAAATAATAAGGTCATGAAACAAAATCAGGGAATCTGACCCAGTGCCCACTCTCTTACCCACTGTGCTGTATTATGATAGCTCTTTATCCTTGTCACAGGCCCTCCCCCCACCCTGCCCCTTAACTCCTTCATGGGTGCTTAGTTAAGAAATTTGTTAACTACACTTTTTCATCATGTTCTGGCATTTCTGAAATCATCTGTGAATATGAGGGTTTAGAAGTGATTAACCACAAAATGCATGTTAGGTTCTCACAGAGTATAAATAACATAGTGTCTGCTTCAAGGAGCATTTATTCTTATAATTATGTATAACACTGATAAAGGACATATAAAAACCACATATCACTGGTACTTATTATTTTTTTTTAATTCTGAGAAGCATACCTAGTAGCAAGCCAAGTATGTCTACTTGGCTTGACATATAAATTTATGTCAAAATGGTGCCACCTTTAATTATTTTCACTTTACACTTAATTCTAATATTTTAAAACTTTTCTTTCTGATTGTAGGAACGCAAGAGAGCTCTAGAGGCAGAACGGCAGGCCCGTGTAGAAGAATTGTTGATGAGAAGAAAAGAACAAGAAGCCCGAATTGAACAACAGAGGCAAGAAAAAGAAAAAGCCCGTGAGGATGCTGCCCGAGAAAGAGCTAGGTACCTCATTTGCTGTTATGATTTTGATCCTGATGAACTTGATGTCATGAGTGGATATTCAAATCATGTCTAAAAGTAAAGCCATTTCTTGTCATGTAGATTTTTAAAGAAATAGTCACAAATACAGAAATGTACTGAATTTCAATTTCCAGGAATTACGTGATTGTACTTAAAATAGAAACCTTTTGAATCGTCCTACTGAATGAGAAACTTGATATTTCAAGATTTTTTTGATTGCAGAAAACAGAATTTGATACTGGCTAGCTTAAGCAAAGAGAGTTTTTGGAAAATATTGGGAGTAAAAGTGATAGGAAGTTAGAGGAACAAGCTTGGATATGGTAGGTGTCAAAGGCTAGGTCACAAGAGCACAGTGGTGGTCTTTTGATGGAAGCAGTCTAGTCAGCATATTGCCACTCTGATTATGATAAATGACCTTCAGCCATCCCTACATTTTGAAATCACTTAAGATTCAAAGATCCAGGAAAAGACATTTAACTGGCTACATCCAAGTCGTTTTGGTTGCTCTACACCTAATAATATATTTTCTGACCTCTTAATTGTGGCAAATTTAGTGCACATGAGAAGATAGCTCTTTGTGGTTTTAATATGCTTTTCTAGTTGGCCAAGATTAATAAGGCTGAGCAACTTTGCTCATACTTACCAACTACACAAATTTTTTTTTTTTAATGTAAAGTGCCTATTTAAATTTTTTGTTCCTTTCTCTATTGGAATATTTTCTTCTTGATATTTGGGAATTATCTTTACTAGATATCAATTCTTTGTCAGATACATTTGTTGCAAATATTTTTATGGGTTATTGGTTGTCTTTTTACTCTTTATGATGGCTTTTAATTAACATAATTCCTTTTCTTAGTTTTTGTTTAAACTCCAGTTAGTGAATATACAATATAATAGTAGTTTCAGGTGTATAATCTAGTGACTCAGCACTTCCCTACAACACTTGGTGCTCATCACCTACTTAATCACCCCCCCATTAATATAATTCTTTTTTTTTAAGATTTTTTTTTTTTTAATTTATTTGACAGAGAGAGAGATCACAAGTAGACGGAGAGGCAGGCAGAGAGAGAGAGAGAGAGGGAAGCAGGCCTCTCGCTGAGCAGAGAGCCCGATGCGGGACTCGATCCCAGGACCCTGAGATCATGACCTGAGCCGAAGGCAGCGGCTTAACCCACTGAGCCACCCAGGCGCCCCTGATTAATATAATTCTTGATTGCAACGCAGTAAACCTGAACAAACTTTGTGATTTGTGCTTTTTTTTTAATCTTGTTTATGAAATCCCTTCCTCTCTGGAGTCATTAGATATTCTTCAAAATGTTGTAGTTAAAGAGGACACATGTTGTGTTGAGCACTGGGTGTTACATGCAACTAATGAATCGTTGAACACTACATCAAAAACTTACGATGTACTATATGCTGGCTAAATGAAGAATGGAGATGAAAAAAAAACCCAAAATGTTTTGTTTTGGTGTTTTTTTTCATAGTAAAATCATTATCTACTTAGAATTTATTTAATTGTATGGGTTGAGGTAGGAATCCAATTTCATTTTTTTTCTCCATGTGGAGAAATTCTAATTTAGGCATCAATTTTTTCCCTACAAATCTATAAAATTTCTAATATAAATGAAGCTTCCATGTATGCATGATTCTGTTTGTAGGCTCTATCTTCTGGTCCAGTGGTCACTTTTTCTATCTCCTACCTTAATTCTCAAAGCTTTACCATAATTCTTGGTATCTATTAGTATCCCTTACTTTATTTTTTATTATTAGGGCTGCCTTGGCCCTTTTGCATTTCCACTATTAGATTCAGCTTGCTCAATTCTATATTAAAAAAAGGAAATTGTAAAAATTTTGTGATTTTTGTTTGTTTTTGTCTTTTTTGACTTTCAGGTATAGAATATACTGATTCGACACTTATAAACAACACCAGGTGCTCATCACAACTGCCCTTCTTAATCCCCATCACCTATTTAATCCATTTGCCCCACCCATCTCCCCTCCTATAACCATCAGTTTGTTCTCTGTATTTAAGAGTCTGTTTCTTGATTTTCTTCTCTTTTCCCCCATGTTTGTTTGTTTTGTTTCTTAATTCCACATGCAAGTGAAATCATATGGTATTTGTCTTTGACTGACTTATTTCACTTAGCACGATACTCTCTAGCTCCATCCACTTGGTTGCAAATGACAAGATTTCATTCTTTTTTTTATGGTTGAATAATCCATTGTATATATGTACACCACATCTTTATTCATTCATACATTGATCAACATCTGGGCTCTTTCCATATTTTCGCTATTATTGATGATGATGCTGTAATCATCAGGGTGCATGTATCCCTTCAAATTAGTATTTTTGTTTGCTTTGGGTAAATACCTGTTAGTGCAATTGCTAGATTGTAGTGTAGTTCTATTTTTAACTTTTGGAGGAACCTCCATACGGTCTTCTATAGTGGCTGCACCAGTTTGCATTCACACCAACAATTTAAGAGGGTTTCACTTTTCCATATTCTCGCCAACACTTGTTTCCTGTGTTGTTCATTTTAGCCATTCTGACATGTGTGAAGTAATACCTCATTGTAGTTTTGATTTCTATTTTCCCTGATGATGAGTGATGTTGAGCATCTTTTCTTAATGTCTGTTGGCCATCTGGATGTCTTCTTTGGAAAAATGTCTATTTATGTCATGTCACAGATACACCATTTTTAACTGGATTATTTGTTTTTTGTGTGTTGAATTTTTAAGTTCTTCATGGATACTGGATACTAACCCTTTATCAGATATGTCCTTAGCAAATATCTTCTCTCATTCTGCTGGTTGCTTTTTGGTTTTCTTGATTGTTTACTTCACCTTGCAGAAGCTTTTTATTTTGATGAAGTCCCAATAGTTTTTGCTTTTGTTTCCTTTGCCTCGGAGACATATCTGGTAAGTTGCTGTGGCTGATGTCAGAGAGATTACTACCTGTGCTGTCCTCTAGGATTTTGATGGTTTCAGGTCTCACTTATAGGTCTTTAATCCACTTTGAATTTGTGTTCATATATGGTGTAACACAGTGATCCAGTTTCATTCTTTTGCATGTTGCTGTCCAGTTTTCCCAATATCCTTTGTTGGAGAAATTGTTTTTTTCTCTTTCTTTATTTTTCTTTCTTTCTTCTAAGATTTTATTTATTTATTTGATAGAGAGAGACACAGCAAGAGAGGGAACACAAGCTCCAGGAGGGGGAGAAGCAGGCTTCCTGCTGAGCAGGGAGCACAATGTGGGATCTGGGATCATGACCTGAGCCAAAGTCAGGTGCTTAATGACCAGGTGCCCCAGAATTGTGTGTGGTTTTTTTTTGTTGTTGTTTTTTTGACTCTTTCCTGCTTTGTTGAAGATTAATTGACCATACATTCTTGGGTTCATTTCTGGGATTTCTCTTTTGTTCCATGGATCTATGTGTCAGTTTTTGTGCCAGTGCCATACTGCCTTGATCACTACAACTTTGTAATAGAAATTGAAGTCCAGAATTATGGTGCCCCCAGCTTTGCTTTTCTTTTTCAAGATTGCTTTGGCTTTTCAGGGGCTTTTCTGGTTTCATGCAAATATCAGAATTGTTTATTCTAGCTCTGTGAAAAATGCTGGTATTATTTTGATAGGGTATGCATTGAATGCATAGATTGCTTTGGGTAATATAGACATTTAAATAATATTTGTTCCAGTCCATGAGCATGAAATGTTTTTCCATTTCTTCTTGTCTTCCTCAATTTCTTTCATCAGAGTGCAGATCTTTTACCTCTTTGGCTGGGGTAATTCCTACAACAATTTTGTTGCAATTTTAAATGGGTTTGATTCTTTCATTTCTCTTTCTGCTACTTTATTATTGGTGTATAGAAATGTAACAGACTTCCCTGTGTTCATTTTATATACTCTGACTTTGATAAATTTGTGTATCAGTTCTACCATTTTTTTTATTCTTTCAGGTTTTCTACATAGATTATCATGTCCTCTGGGGAGAGTGAAAGTTTGACTTCTTCCTTGCCAATCTGGATGCCTTTTATTTCTTTTTGTTGTCTGATTGCTGAGGCTGGGACTTCCAGCTGTATATTGAACAATAGTGGTGAGAATGGATATTCCTGTCATGTTACTGACCTTAGGGAAAAAGCGCTCAGTTTTTCTCCATTGAGGATGGTATTACCTGTGGGTCTTTCATATATGGCCTTTATGATGTTGAGGTATATTCTGTCTGTCCCTACTTTATGAGGGTTTTTTTCAAGAATGGATGCTGTATTTTGTCAAGTGCTTTTTCTGCATCTAATGGAAGGATTATATGGTTCTTATTTCTCCTTTTATTAATGTGGTTTATCATGTTGATTGATTTGGGGATGTTGAACCACCCCTGCTACCTAGGAATAAATCCCACCAGATTGTGGTGAATAATACTTCTAATGTACTGTTGGATCCTATTGACTAGGATCTTTGTGAGAATTTTTGCGTCCTTTTTCATCAGGAATATTGGTCTGTAATTCTTCTTTTTATTGGTCTTTTTCTGGTTTTGGGATCAAGGTAATGTTGGCCTCATACAATGAGTTTGGAAGTTTTCTTTCCATTACTGTTTTTTTGAAACAATTTCAGAAGAATATTTATTAATTCTTCTTTAAATGTTTGGTTGTCTTTCCCTGGGAAGCCACCTGGTCCTGGATTCTTTTTGCTGTTGTTGTTGTTGTTGTTGTTGTTGTTTGTTTTGTTTTTAAAGATTTTATTTATTTGACAGAGTACAAGCAGCAGGCAGAGGGAGAGGGAGAAGCAGACTCTCTGCTGAGCAGAGAACCTGATGCAGAGCTCTATCCCAGGACCCTGGAATCATGACCTGAACCGAAGGCAGACACTTAATCAACTGAGCCACCTAGGCACCCAAGTCTGGCCCTAGATTCTTATTTGTTGGGAGATTTTTGATTATTGATTTAAGTTCTTTGTTGGTTATGGGTCTGTTCAGACTTTCTATTTCTTCCTGTTTCAGTGCTGGTAGTTTATATGTTTCTAGGAATTTACCCATTTCCTAGTCTAGATTGCCTAATTTGTTACCATATGAGCACTCATAATATTCTCTTATAATTGATTCTATTTCTTTTGTGTTGGTTATGACCTCTACTCTTTCATTCATCATTTTATTTAGGTCCTTTTTCTTCTTTTTGATAACTGTACCTAGGGGTTTATGATTCTTGTTTATTCTTTCACAGAACCAGCTCCTAATTTTGTCGATCTGTTTCACTTTTTTTTTTTTAAAATTCTATTTCATTGGTTTCTGCTCTAATCTTTATTATTTCTCTTCTCCTGCTGGATTTAGGCTTTATTTGCTGTTCTTTTTCTAGCTACTTTAGGTGTAATGTTAGATTGTGTATGTGAGACCTTCTTGTTTCTTGAGGAAGGCCTGTATTTCTATATACTTCTCTCCTAGGACGGCTTTTGCTGCATCCCAGTGGTTTTTGGATTTGTCATATTTTCATTTTCATTGGCTTCCATGTATTTTTTTTTTTAATTTCTTCTTTAATTTTCTGGTTGACCCATTTATTCTTTAGTAGAATGTTCTTCAACCTCCATGTATTTGTGTTCCTTCCAAATTTTTTCTTGTGTTTGATTTCCAAGTTTCATGGCATTGTAGTCCGAAAATATTCATGGTATGATCTCAGTCTCTTCTTACCAGTTGAGGCCTGATTTGTGACCTAGTATGTGATCTATTCTGGAGAATGTTTCATGTGCATTCGAAAGAATGTATATTCTGCTTTAGGATGAAATGCTCTGAATATATGTTATGTCCATCTGGTCCAGTGAGTCATTTAAAGCCTTTGTTTCTTTGTTGATCTTCTGCTTAGATGATGTGTCCTTTGCTGTGAGTGAGGTGTTAATATCCCCTACTATTATTGTATTATTATCAATGAGTTCTTTAAGGTTGTTGTGAATTGATTTATATATTTGGCTGCTCCCAAATTTGGAGCATAAATACTTAAAATTATTAGATCTTCTTCTCGGATAGACCCCTTTATTAAGATGTAGAGTCCCTTTTCATCTTATATCACAGTCTTTAGTTTAAAATCTAGTTTGTGGGGTGCCTGGGTGGCTCAGTGGGTTAAGCCTCTGTCTTTGGCTCAGGTTGTGATCTCAGGGTCCTGGGATCGAGTCCCACGTTGGCCTCACTGCTCTGCGGGGAGCCTGCTTCCCTCTCTCTCTCTGCCTGCCTCTCTGCCTACTTGTGATCTCTCTCTCTCTCTCTGTCAAATAAATAAATATAATCTTAAAAAATAAATAAATAAAATCTAGTTTGTCTGATATAAGGATGACATATAAAGGAGGCTTCTCTAGCTTTCTTTTGATGTCCATTAGCATGATAAATTGGTCTCCACCCCCTCACTTTCAATTTGGAGTCATCTTTGGGTGTCAAATGAATCTCTTATAAGCAGCGTATCAATGGGGCTTTTTTTTTTTTTTATCCATTCTGGTATCCTGTGTCTTTTTTTTTTTTTTTAAAGATTTTATTTATTCATTTGACAGAGGTCACAAGTAGGCAGAGAAGCAGGTACAGAGAGGAGGAAGGAGGCAGCGAGAGAGGAGGAAGCAGGCTCCCCGCTGAGCAGAGAGCCCCATGTGGGGCTCGATCCCAGGACCCTGAAATCATGACCTGAGCCGAAGACAGAGGCTTAACCCACTGAGCCACCCAGGCGCCCCTCCTGTGTCTTTTGATAGGAGCATCTAGTTCATTTACATTCAGAATACTTATTGAAAGATATAAGTTTATTGCCATTGTATTACTTGTAAAGTCACTGTTCCTATAGATTATCTCTTCCTTTCTAGTCTTTACTTTTTAGTCTCTCTTGCCCACTCACAGTGTCCCCTTTAATATTTCTTGTGGAGCTAGTTTAGAGTTCATGAACTCCTTTAGTTTTTGTTTATTTTGGAAGCTCTTTTTCTCCTTCTAATCTGAATAACAGCCTTTCTGGACAGTTTTCTTGGCTACATATTTTTCCCATTTACTGTGTTGAATATATCATGCCATGGCTTTCCAGCCTGCCAGGTCTCTGTGGACAGGTCTGCTCCTAGCCTAAGTGTCAACCCTTGTATGTTAATGATCTTCTTTCCTGAGCTGCTTTCAAAATTCTGTCTCTCTTTTTGTAGTTTTCAGGTTTCACTATGATATGTCATGATGTTGACCTATTTTTGTTGATTTTGAGGGGAGTTCTCTGTGCCTCTTAGACTTGAATGCCTGTTTCCTTCCCCCGGTTAGGGAAGTTCTTAGCTATAATTTGCTCAAATATACCTTCTCTCTTCCTTCTTTCGGACCCCAATAATTCTGACACTTTCATTTTATGGTTTTGCTCATTTCTCAGTTTTCCTTCATGATCTGGTAGTTGTTTTTCTCTCTTTTCTTCAGTTTCCTTCCTTTCCATCATCTTGTCTTCTATGTCACTAACTCACTCTTTTGCCTCATTTACCCTAGTTGTTAGAGGATCCATTATAGACTGCATCACAGTTAAAACATTTTTAATTCTGGCCTGATTAGATTTTTTTCTGCACTAAGAGATTCCCCAGTGTCTTTTATACTTTTTTTCAAGCCCAGCTAATAACTTTATAATCATTATCCTGAATACCAGCTCTGACATTTTACTTATATCTCTACCAATTAGATCTGAAGCAAGAGAGTATTACCTCTGGTTCTTTCTTTTGTTGTGAATTCCTCTTTCTAGTCATTTTGCCCAGAGAAGAAAGAATGGATGAGAGAACAAAATCAAAAATATTAACCACAACCCAAGCGAAATACACATTAGACAAATCAAAGAGGTTGCAAGCCAAAAAAGAAAAGGAAAAGAAAAAAAGGGAGGTGGAAGGGAGTATATAATTTCCCAGGTGGACAAAACAGGGTGATTCACTTGGTCCTGAATATATTTTGGTTTGTTATAACACACTAAATCCAAAAATTATAAAGAATGCAAAACATATATACATAGTAGAATACAGTGAATGGAAACCAAAAATGAAGTTGTATCTATAAAATGTAAATGTAAAAATGAAAATTAAAAAAAGAGTAGATACAAAAAAACTAGTTGAAAAGGAAAAAAAGAAAAAAAAAGAAAATTTTAAACTGAAAAAATAAAGACTTATGCCAAAAAACCTCTGATTTTATGTACTGTTTTCCCCTAGCATGGGAGTTTTTCATTTATGAGTGATCTGTAAACTTGGTATTTGCCTGAGGATCCTGCAGGTCTTCTGGGGGTGGGGCCTCTTCCACTGATTTGCGGCTGTTTTTGCTCAGCAGAGTTGTATTACCCCTTGCCCTAGGGCAGGGCTCAGTGCAAGCTGCTTCAGTTGCTCTATGTGGCTTTTGTTCCCTGAAGGCTTTTTGTATTGCTTTAGAGAATGGAAATAAAAAAATGGCAGCACTTCAGTCTCCAGGTCTGGAACTGAATGATTGTGGTACCCACTCTTTAATGCACCCTCAGGGAAAGGTGGCCATTCCCTTTTCTTTGCACCAACTCCACAGACTCCTGCAGGCACAGACACACCAATCCTGAGGCTGGGGAGGGGTATCTCATTATGCCCTGCCACTGGCTGGGCTCCTGCTCGGGGAGTGTTTGCCCTGTCCTGTGCACACCTGTGCTGCTACTCTGGGGGGGAAGGAGCCAGATCTCCCAGCAGTTGTTGCTTGCTGGGCTCCTGCTCGGAGAGCGGTCACCTGATTGTGCCATGGATCATGGTTTATGACAACACCTAGCTGAGAGGTTTATCTGGGGCTTGCTAATTGTAGCCAGCTTCCTTCTGCAATGCTTGGGAACTCTGCCACACTCAGGCACCTTCGTTTTTTCTGTGACCCTGGGGATCCGAGACCACACTGTTCCACCTACAGTCTGTGCCACTTCATCACCTGAGCACCTTTCAGGCAGGGACATTCTTTTACAGGAGCAGACTTCTAAAGCTTCCGATTTTGTACTTCACTGCTCTATCACTTTCCAGTGGCTGGCTTACAAAGGCTCTCCCCCTACCCCATGGTTTATCTTCTCATATATCCCCTTAGATTCATGTGTCTGCACCTCTTACTTTGCAAAACCTGGTCACTTTTCTATTTGTAGAATTGCAGCAATTCTTTTCTTAGATCTGAGGTTAAATTCAGGTGTTCAGAATGATTTGGTAGACATCTAGTTGAATTCAAGGGACCATATGAAACATAGATCCCCCACTTTTCTGCCATCTTTCCTCCCTCTTCCCAATTAAAGATATTTTTAATTTTTTTAATGATTTTTTGATCCATGAGTTATTTAGAATCATTTTGTTTAGTTTCTAAGTACTTGGGGATATCCCCAATTTTCTGTCATTTTCTAATCTTTTGTAGTCAAAGAATATAAAAGTGTAAATTTAAATTTGTGTAAATTTTAAAGTCCCTTTAAATTCATTGAGACTTATTTTATAGCCTTGGGTATAGATTATCCTAGAGAAAAAAGTCCTGTATCCCCTTGTAAAAGTATTTGTATTCTGTTGTTGGATTCAGTGTTCTTTAAATGTCAGTTAAGTTAGTTGATTGTTTTGTCTAGACTTCTGTATGCTTATTGGTTTTCTGTTTTGCTTTATTAATTTTTGATAGATGGTTGTTGAAATTTCCAAATATTTTTGAATTGTCCATTTATATTTTAGTTTGACAGTTTTTGCTTTATGTATTTTGGTGCCTTAGTGTTATAGGCATATAATATCTTCCTGAGGTATTGACTTTCATCGTTATGAAATGTTCCTCTTTGACTTTTAAAAAATATTTCTTGCCTTAAAGTCAACTTTTTTCCTCTTTTAAATATCTCCATTGTCATTATTTGTATGATACATCTTCTTCTGTCCTTCTACTTTCATCCTTTTGTGTCTTTTTACCTCAACTGTCTCTCTCATAGACTAAATATAGTTGAGGTTTCTTTTTCCATCTATTCTAATTTCTGCCTTTTGATTAAAGTGTTTAGTCCATTCTCATTGAATGTAATTATTGATATGATTGCATTTATATCTTCTACTTTGATACTTATTTTCTATATATCTGAAGGGTTTATTTGTTCTCTCTTACTACTGCCTTTTTTAATACTTTTTAGTGCATCATTTAAATTTTTCTCTTCATTTGTTCAAAGATTTATTTATTTATTTATTTGAGAAAGAGCACAAGCAGGGAAAGGGGCAGAGAGAGAGGGAGAGATGCAGACTCCCCACTGAGCAGGGAGCCTGACATGAGGCTTGATCCCATGAGCCTGAGATCATGACTTGAGCCAAGATCAAGAGCCAAGATCAAGATGTTTAACTGCCTCACCTACCCACCAGGCATCTCTTTCTCCTGTTTTTTAAACTCTTATTTTAGTTTTGCTTAGTGATTCCTCTCTTTATTACAATATTTTGACTTACAACAATCTACTTTTGATTAAAACTAACTTAATTTTTGTAAAATAGAGCAACTTTGTTTCATTATAGTTCTGTAGCCTTTCCCTCATGTTATTATCATCACATAAAGTATATCTACATATGTAATAAATTCAACAATGCAGTGTTATATTATCTCTTTATGTAGTGCCACATTTTTCAAAAAAATTAGAATAAGAGAGAAAATGTATTTATATGTTCCTTTATACTTATTAACATATTTATCATTTCTGGGGTACTTCATTTATTTTGTGGGTTCAGGTTACTTTTTGGCATAACTCCTTTTTAGCTACATGGGTTTCTTTCAGTATTTCTTGTAAGGGAGTTTTGCTGTCATTCAATTATCTTGCATTTGCTTATTTGGGAATATTTTGCCTTCATTTTGGTTTTGGTTTTAAAAATTTTTGTTATTGTAGTATATTTGACATTTTCCTTCATTTTAAATGATAGTTTTGTTGGGTACAGAGTTCCTGGTTTTGTTCTTTTTTGTTTTCACTATTTTGAATCTTTTAACTTCTGTTTTTTCTGATACAAAGTTTAGCCATTAATTATATTGATTTTCCTCTGTATAGGGGGAATTGCTTTTTCCTTCCTGCTCTCCGAATTTTCTGTTTGTCTGTAATCAGACTATGATTTGTCTAGGTTGGTTCTATTCATGATTATTCAGTTCTCTACAATCAGGTTTGGGAAGTGTTTGGCTGTTATTTGTTCAGATATTTAATTGTCATTTCTCTTCAGACATCTCTGATTTGTCACATTTTCTCAAGCTGCACATGGTTTTAATGACCTTAAGAGTTTTGAATAGTGGTCAGATATATTGTAGCATGTCTCTAAGGTAGGACTTGTTTGATGTTCTTCTCCTGGTTAGATTGATGTTACAACTTTTTGGAAGGAAGAACACAGAATTAACTCTGAATTATCATTTGTAACATGTCAAAGGTTCATGCTGTCAATTTGACTTATCACTAATTTTTTTAACCTTGATCTTGGCTAAGATAGTGTTTGTCAGATTTCTCCACTGTATAGTTACTCTAAAATTTTTTCTATGCTATCTTCCCTGGAAGCAAGCCACTAAGCCTAACCAATACTGAAAAGGTAGGGAATCTTACCTCCTTGGGAGGAGTATTCCTACGTAAATTATTTGCAGTTCTTCTGTAACAGGACATTTGTCTGTTCTTTCCTACTTAGTTATTAAATGCTTTTTTAAATGTCAGTGTGGACTTACGGATATTTATTTTATACATTGTGCTATAAACCAGTATTATTTTGTTGCTCAAAGTGTTCTAGGTTTGGACGTTGGGAGCTCTTTCTTTCAGCCCCTGTGTCCCTTCAACATACTTCATCATTTTATTTTTTTGAGCACTTTCTTGCCCTTCTGGCACTGCAGGATCATCCATACTCATCTTGTGTTTTTTCTACTCCACCTGTAGAATTAGCTATTTGTTTAAGGACTCTTGATTCCTTTTATTGGGAAGTTGTCTTTTTTTTTTTTAACTTTTTTATTTCTCTGTTGAGTTTCCCTGTTTGTTGAATCATTGTCATAATATTTTTCTTTAGTTTGGCATACTTTCTTTTAATTCTTTGAACATATTTGTAATAGCTGTTTTGCAGTCTTTGTCTACTAAATATACGATATGATTCAGAGACAGTTTCAATTGACTGCTTTTTTCTTTTCTTTTTTTTAAGATTTTATTTATTTATTTGACAGAGAGAGAGATCACAAGCAGGCAGAGAGGCAGGCAGAGAGAGAGGGGGAAGCAGGCTCCCTGCTGAGCAGAGAGCCCGATGCGGGCCTCAATCCCAGGACCCTGAGATCATGACCTGAGCTGAAGGCAGAGGCTTTAACCCACAGAGCCACCCAGGCACCCTTGACTGCTTTTTTCAAAGCCTGGTCATACTTCTTTGTATGTCTCATAATTTGTGATTGTTTCCTTTGCTATTACTTTTGTCTTTGTGAGCCTATGCCTTTTCTATTCATTTCTTGTGGTTTTAGTGTTTTGTTTTTGTTTTTGTTTTTTTCAGAGAAAAATATGTTTTCAACATACCATATTTAAATGAGAGCTTCAGAGGTAGTATTTGAACCCATATCTAGTGTGGGTCCAGAAACCTATTTTTATAACTAAGAATTTGTGTTGCTTCTTAAACATTTATTGAGCAGTATATTTGGGGCTTAGGCACTCATAAAAGAATAATTTAAAAATAATAACCCTTTAGCATATATAAGCATATGTATCCCAGTTGTATTTTTTTAATCTCATGAAATTTGTTACTCCAAGTAGTTGAATTTATAATTTTTACTATTTTTCTACAGAGATAGGGAAGAACGATTGGCTGCACTCACAGCTGCTCAACAAGAAGCAATGGAAGAGCTACAGAAAAAAATTCAGCTCAAGGTAAGGATATGATAATTTTAATTTGAAATTAGAGCTTTCAATGGAGCATAAGATTAAATCTTTTATATATGGAATTGTGAAAAATTTTTAGTTAGTTTGTATTTTTAATATTTGGATAATGAGACATGATTTGGTTATGATCAGTTCTAACTCAACTATCTAAAAACTGAATTTATTTTAATAAGATAAAACAATGTGGAGAATAATTAAGGGAATTCTAACATTTCTTGTTTTTTACTAACCAATTTGTCAGTGACATGAAGGCATTACTGTTTGGCTTCTGATATTCATACTTTCAGTTATTTACAAATAAATTAGAAGATGATTAGTGTAAATAGTTTCACTTGCTCTTCAGTGCTTGTGAATTGTGCAGTTGTAACTTGGGAAATTATGATAAACTTATTTTCTGGAATATGCTTAGCATTAGGAATATAGTTTCTAGCAGTATATTTCATGCTGTTTAACAATTATTTACACAATGGCTTCACGTGGAGATAGAAAATTCCATAAGGTAGAGGACCATATTGTATTATTTATGTAGTCCTGGAACTTTTATCATTCATTTCAATTTAATGCAGCAAAAATTTATTGAGCTTTGTGGTAGTTACAGGGTATAGAGATGAGTAAGGCATGATCCTAAGTTTCAAGAAACTCTTAATCTAGTGTAAAATTCAGATGCCGATAATTTCCATATGGATAGAGGTGTATTTGGCATGCAATGGAAGTACAGAGGAGGACACTTAGTCTAACATGAAGGGTTTCAGAAGTCAGGGGAAACATTTTAGAGAATAATTCCCGAGATGAAAGAGAGAGGAGTTTAATTAATAGGAGAATAGGTAGGTTGGTTGGATGATATTTCCAGTCATATGAAAAAGCATGAGCTTGAAGTCAGAAGTCTGGAATTGTAGTTTTTTTTTAAAGCTTGGTTGTTTTTCTTTTGTTTGTTTCTGGGGGAAGTCACTGCAAGTGTAGAACAGCCAGAAATGGTATGGTGTAGAGTTAATGTGGATAGAGGCCTGCATCATGATGGGGTTTGTCTGTTGTGAGGATATGCTTAGTCTTCCCATATGGATCAGCATTTCCCAATGTGTTTCCCAAAGTGCTTCTCAAAAGTATATTGTTGTCACATATGTGTGTAATATGTTGCTTAGTATAAGCTAGGTTTAATTGAGTCATAGAGCACAGAAACATACTAGAATAGTTCTATTTTAAAAACCTGTTTAGCTTTAATTTAGTGTTTTTCTTTTTTTTTTTTTTAAGATTTATTTATGTATTTGAGAGAGAAAGAGTAAGAGAGAGAGCAAGAGAGGGGAGAGGGTCAGAGGGAGAAGCAGACTTCCTGCTGAGCAGGGAGCCTAATGCGGGATTTGATCCCAGGACTCCAGGATCATGGCCTCAGCCAAAGCCTTTTGCTTAAGCAGCTGAGCCACCCAGGCACCCCTAATTTAGCATTTTTGAAATGTATTTGAAAATACATTTTTGTTTTGTTTCCACAAAATGCTTAGTAATCTCCCATGGTATAGTCCTATGAAGCACACTTTAGGAGACACTATTGTGCATGCAGGAGATATTGAAGGGCTTTATGTAAATTGTTGTTATTGGTGTTCAAGTTAACACTGAATTAAGACATTCTTCTTTCGTTCTAGAAAATTCAATGGAAATACTGTTTTTTCAAGTTCTCAGTATAATTTGGATAATTTTTTCCATTTTCACACTTTGACTTCATTCACAGCATGATGAAAGCATTCGAAGGCACATGGAACAGATTGAACAAAGAAAAGAAAAAGCTGCTGAGTTAAGCAGTGGGAGGCATGCAAATACTGATTATGCCCCCAAACTGACCCCTTATGAAAGAAAGAAGCAGTGTTCCCTCTGCAATGTCCTGGTAGGTTGTCATTATTAATATTGTGATGATAGAATTTATTACTAAAGTTTATTAAACTATGGAAATATATTCTCCCAGTCTTTTAAAATTCATACTAAGGCATCTGATGAGTACCATGGATTTCTGTCATGATTTTTATGCAAAGTAAGTGCTAGAAGAATAGTATTGGCATTTAGGAGTAGCAGTGCAAAATGCCAGTGCAAGCAGTTGCTGCTGAAATGGCTGTATACCCGCTTACTTGTTAGCCCAAGCAGTATTTCTGGGTACTGGAAACAAAAGGAAAAGAGCATTTTTAGTGCTGAAACTTGAACTTTAATACTTAGAAGAAATGATATCCTGTTAAGATTGGCTACAAAGGCATGTTTTTTTTTGACCATGTATCTTCTAGAGGATTCTCAGAAGTGTGTTTTAAAGAAAATATTTGTAAGCCTAGTATGTAAAGGCTAGAGTGATCTCAACTTGCATATAATATACTGGCTTCAATATGTAATATTTACTATTAGATATAATTATATGTTGATTACAGCTGCTTTGATCTTATGCTTTTAGATCTCTTCAGAGGTGTATCTTTTTAGCCACATTAAAGGAAAAAAACACCAGCAAGCTGTGAGAGAGAATAGCAGCATCCAAGGGCGTGAACTTTCAGATGAAGAAGTGGTAAGCTTTACTTTTATTCATTTACACATATTTATTGACTATCTAATATGCTTTCTTTTATTATGAAGAATTGCATGTTCATTTGTGATTATTTAAAACTATAACATTTAATAATGACTAAAATATAGTATATAAATGTGTCACTTTAGTGTACATTTTAACAAACATAGGAATAAGAATGTAATACTGTTATTTATATAATTTCAGTGCAAAAATGCTATTGTATTTTGAAATTTTAATATCAAAGGAACTGGAGGGTAATATGCTAAGTGAAATAAGCCAATTGGAGAAAGGCAGTTACCATATGGTTTTAAACTCAAATGTGGGATATAAGAAACAGTGCAGAGGATCATAAGGGAAGGGAGGGAAAACTAGATGGGAAGAAGTCAGAGAGGGAGACAAACCCTGAGAGACTTTTAACTGTGGGAAGCAAACTGAGGGTTGCTTAAAAAGAGGTGGGTGGGGGCATGGGGTACCTTGGGTGAGGGACATTAAGGTGGGTGCGTGATGTGATAAGCGATGGGTGTTGCACGCAACTGATGAATTGTTGAACACTACATCTGAAACTAATGATGTACTATGTTTTGGCTAATTGAATTTAAATTTAAAAAATAGTAAAGGAAAGAATTGTTTAGTGATGCTCGACATTTCTTATAAAATAGTTAACAATATAAATGTCATAATTGATAGCTTTTGTATAAGTACAGTATTTAAAAGTTTTCAGAAATGCATTATTTATCTACCTATAATTGTTTATAATGGAATTTAGATTTATACAAATATTTTTATAAATATTTTACAATCAGCTGTTATCTAGACGTGGATGACATTGCTAATCTATGATGTTGGTTCTATTTGTAATAGCACATTTCTAAAGCTACCCAAAGATGAGACATTCATGTTTGTTGAGCATCTGTTAAGATGCCCAGGAAAGGTTATTGTGGTTCTATGAGGGCAGTACCTGTGTATACATACATGTGTGTGTTTAACTCCTCCCCCACTCCAGTGTAACATATTAAGAATACACAAATTTCAAATATATAGCTTGATTAATTTTTACATATGTTTCAGTCATATGTAGATACAGATTATTTCTTGTACCACAGAGGGCTCTCTCATGCTCTGTGCCAGACGTGTCCCCAAAAGGTAACTAGTCTCTGACTCTACGGCCATCAGTTACTTTTGTCTGTTCTGGAGCTTTACTTAGACAGTATCAGTCCGCATGAACTTTTTGTGTCTGGTTACTTTCACCCATTCCGAACTCTGTGAGATTGATGTTTAATGTTTGTATGAAGCTATAGTTCATTCTTTTTCTTAACTTTTTTCAGTGCTTTCTAGGCAAAGACCATCAGGAACACATCTGTAGTTGAATAAAATTGAGTTTTATTAATTTATTAAAAGAATGGAAAATGCACACTGTGGAGAGTTATGGAGCTTCTCAATAAGGTGTTAGAAAGGACTTACAGGATTTGGGCTTGTGCTAGGTGATTTCATCCGGGAGGGGAGAGTTCAAGGACTTGGGGCTTTGGTCTGGATTGAATACTGTCAGGAAACACAGGGCATGTTGTGGCTGCTTCTTAATAAATGAATAAATCTTAGTGAGGTAGGAGCACTGAAGCCACTCTTTTCTTTCAAGTTTCTGGACATGACTAATGCTTGAAGGGAAATTGCACGCAGTTACTTGGGCTTACTTCTCCTTTTGAGGATTACCCCCTCAATTTCCAGTCACTTCGGCAGCTCAAAACCAAGTTCTGTCTCTTTAGCTCAATAAGGCTGCTACTTTAAGCTTGCACTGTTCTCCCATGTCAAAAATAGGCATAAGCCCTTAAGGAAAAATCCAGAGTGGATGTGGAGCTCATTTCATGTAGTTCCTTTCTTTTAGGGATCATGGTCTCTCAAGTCCTGGCTCTGTTGGCTGTTCTTTAATGCCTTCAAATTGATATTTTATATATTTTGTGCAACGTTTTGAGTTGGAAGATAGTCCAATATAAGCCAGTTCACTGTAGCTGGTGTTGGAAGTCTCCTAATGTTTAATTCCTATATATCCATTGTTTAACAAAATGCTTGACATATAGTAAGGTATTTAATAAAGACTCATTGAGCTGAGTTGAACTGAAAGGTTATACAGAATGGCTTTAGGTATTATTAATAAAACATATAATTAATCATCTATTTAGTTTACCTCAAATAATTTTTTTGGCCTTTACTCAAATTGTACGGATATTTTAAGAGTGAATAGTAAGGATTTTTTTTTTTTACTTGAATCATTCATGTAATTTTCCCCATTCACTATTTAAGTTTGTTGTTTAGAACTAGAGTCATGTGTATGTGTGTGCCACTTAGGAAAAAATCTTAAGTTGCTTTCATTAGTTAGAATTTAATTATTCTATTACAAATGAAATTCTTAAATTTATAAAAATTATTTGTAATTAAGTTCTCTTAATTAAAAAATCCATTATTTAATTTATAACAAATTGTTAAAGCATTTTCTGGAGTATTGCTATTATGTAAATTGAAATCTAAATTTTATGTCTTTTACTTCAATGAGAAAAGTTGAGAAGGAAAGAGTATGCAATTTGGAAGAAAAATGTGCAGTATTATCGAACTATTGTAGCTATTACAGCATAGCCTGCTGTTTAGCTGTTTTGATTTGAGATTTGGTTGATGTGTTCATTTTGTGTACTATTTCAGTTCAAGGGAATTAAATTTTCTTTAAGTTCTCACTTAATTCATGTAGTCATTCTTGGTAATAGTCCTTTCTTCCTGAAAACAAGCATGCAATATAGCATATGAGTTATGTGATATAGTAAAGCAATTTTATATTTACTCATATGGAAGTTTCATTTTTAATCAGTGAAGGTATCTATAGTAAACATACTTGTTCTACTTAAAGTTATTACTTGTCATCTGTGATGTCTTTATGTTATATACACCTTGTCTGTGACCCTTCTTCTTTGACATGTAAGATTTTATTTATACCACCTCTGACCTATTAAAATTGTACCTTTGACCTTATACACTTGACATATCAGATAACTTACTCTTGATCTTTGACACATTTTGTTTTAAGCCTGTTAAACATAATAGGTAGCTGCCCAGTAAGAAAGTTATATTGTTTTGTGTTTTTATTGTAATTTTACCAGGAAATCTTTCTTGTTTTTTAAAACTTTACAAAAAAAGCTATTTTATGTTTTATTTTTTTCCTCTTTCTTTGTCTTAGAATCCAAATGATAAAAGTAGCTAATTTTTGAAGGTCCCAACAAATGGGTGCTAGTATAAGTGCTTTCCAAAATTTAATTTTTATACATTGCTAAAGATATAAAAAGTATAAGTTTTAACTAAAACTCTGATTTCTGTGTCATCCTATTTTCACACTAATATCTAAAGAAGCTAATAGTGATTTGTGTGGACATGAATGAAGTACATTCAGTCATACATAGAGAATGAAATTAAAAGGTTTTTTTTAAAAATCCATATATTTCTCTTTGTAAGACTCGTTGGCTTTAAAAACATGTAAAATATACGAGCTCTGTTTGTTAACCTGTGTACTTATATGAAGTTTATTTTCATTTGATGTATAGATGTATAAAAAGGACTTTCATGAAGGTTGTTAACTATAATTTATTGGATGTTTACAACCAAATGTGATTTTATAAATCTCAAATTAGTATTTCAATGTGGAAAAATTATGCACATTAGGTGACTGAAAGAAAAAAATGATATTTTAAATTAGCAGAAACATAAATACATAACTGTATCTAATGAAATGTAAGCTGATTTCTTTTGTGAAAGGGTGCTGGTGTTGAGGTAAAAGAAGTCTCCTAGCTGTCCCCCAGAATTGAGGAAAATCCAGGAAATAACAGATAATTCCTACTTGATTCATTTCCTCACCTTGCTTACCTTTGTAGAAGCAAAAGTATTTGTTCTTTTTTTATAATCATTTTAGGAAAACATTTTGTCTACTTTTCTACAGAAAACCAAGTCAAATGAACAAATTAGAACTCATTTAGAATAAATCTTTGGTTCTCCCCGCCTAGTACTTCAGTTAGGTACACTTTAAGTTAGACTGGGAAATGAGCTAAAAATATCTTAACCTTTCTTATAGGATATAACTTCCATTGCCTAAATTTTCTCTCTAATAGGATGGGAAAAATTTTATGGAGTGTGTGTGTGTGAGAGAGAGAGAGACAGAGAGAGTGCAAGCACCTGTGAGATTTGTGTGAGAAAGAACATGCGTATGTATTCAGTGTATAACACACACATATATAGTTGATAGTTAACTTCTATATTTCTTCTAACTTTTGGAATTCTTATGGTGGTAAATTCACTCAAATTGTAACTAGGGACATGTGGAGAATATTTGGCTATTTATCCATAGCTGAGTTCATGCTGTTCATTGATTTAAGGAAGATTTTTAACCAGGTAACCAATTTGTTTTAAACCTTAGTTTGACCCAATAATTTAAACAGTTTCTCTGGTTTGTACCTACCTTCTTTTGAATAACAGTCCTCGTTCCCCATACGCTTGCTTATCTCCTTGAGATAGCCCCTATATGAATTAAAAGAAGAGTATGGCTTACAGGACCCCATATTACGAGGAAAAGTTGAGATCTTTCTACATAATGTTTTCTGTCTTTTCTGATTTACGGTGTGAGGCCCTTCTCTACCTATTCACTTAGTCTTCTCTGGGCCACCAATCCTGAAGAGTGGCTGGTGAACTCTTGATCTGTTCTTTCCACTTAGTGTTCTAGTGGAGTATCAGACATTTATTTTCTTCTTCCTGAGCAGGTCACCCCTTAGTCCTCTCTGCCTACATGTCTCTGAGTTTTTGCCATAACCACCATTCTGGCCCTGGCAGGCCTACTGGCTTCTACCACAGGGTTCACACCACATAAGAATTAAGAACATTTTGGGAAAGCTTAAACACGAGATCTCTTACTGATCGCATAGCATGGCCATATTAATGAACCTATTTGTTGGCAGGGACAGGTGCAGAGATCATTTTTTTTTTTAAGATTTTATTTATTTGACAGAGAGGCAGCAAGAGAGGGAACACAAGCAGGGGATATGGAAGAGGAAGAAGCAGGCTTCCTGTTCAGCAGGGAGCCGGACCCTGGGCTCAATCCCAGGACCCCGGATGGCAACTTGAGCCAAAGGCAAGTGCCCTATGACTGAGTCACCCAGGTGCCTTGAGATCATTTCTTTTCAGAATCAAAATTACACTTTTGGCATTATTCTCACTTAGCTAATACACTGTCCCCCTTAGGATACGTATTTTAAAAGTTTATTTCTCCTTTTATCTCCAAATTTTTTTGGCTGGCAAGAAAAAATTTACTTTAACTACGCCTCCTAATTACAACCAAGCAACTAAGCCTTAAGGTTAGAAAAAGGAATTCTTCATATTATAGAGTAAAACTATAGTTTGAATCCTCCAGGCCTCATTATTGACATGCTAAAGGACAAGATAAATTTATTAAATCTCAGGCTCTTAGCTTGGTTTATAAACTTTTGTCTTACTGCATATATCTGTTTTCCATTCTAAAATTGATTATTATAGAGTGCATTTTTCTTGTATTTATTTTAGAACAAATTCTGATCACCTCTGTAGCCGAGTTGTATTGGACAAGTGCCATATGCTAAGAAGAGTAAAAGAGATAATTACTCATAATTTTGAAATGTTACTCCATTGATACCTGTTTTTCATAGTTTTTCTGTTGTAATATGACCCTTGTAGTTTTACTGGTAAAAATCACAGTATCTTTTCTGTACTGGTTTTCTTTTAATAAACATTCAGTTTTGGAGATATTGATCATTAATCAGTGATTCAGAACAAGAAGCCTAAAAAACTATAGTTTTCTTAGAGATTTTTCAGATTCTGTCATTGGTTTGGTAAATTACAATGACATAATGTTCTCTTCCATGAATCTTTTCTTTCAGACAGTTGCTTTATTTTAAAATGAAATTTCTTATAGGTAAAATATCTCTGCAGTTTAGAAACTTAAGCTCGTTAGTGTTTGATAAAACTATTTTGTGACTCTTAGTTCTTATAATACAATTAAACTATAGAAGTGTGAAAAGCCATTTCAACTATATTTCTCTGCATGAGTCCTTGGACCATATTACTGTAACACATGCTGCTTTTTTGTTTGCATTACAGTGGCTATCTAATTTTACAGTTTGCTTAAAGTAATTAAGACTATTTTTTCCTCTTTTCATCTGTTTATTTGGGAATTAGAATGGATAAGCTGATAATTTAAGTGTTAAAGTTATAACATATTTTGGCTGTCTTTTTGTAGCTGATACCCATTGCCTTTACACAATTAATTAAATATCTAAATACTGTTCTTTTTAAAAGACATAAATCTTTAAACTCCTTAAACTCTTATTCAAGATCATGGTAGCTGGTGGGGGCACCTGGGTGGCTCAGTGGTTAAGCCTCTGCCTTCGGCTCAGGTCATGATCTCAGGGTCCTGGGATCGAGTCCCGCATCAGGCTTTCCCCTCTGCAGGGAGCCTGCTTCCTCCTCTCTCTCTCTCTCTCTGCCTGCCTCTCTGCCCGCTTGTGATCTCTGTCTGTCAAATAAATAAATAAAATATTAAAAAAAAAAAAAGATCATGGTAGCTGGGAATGATTACAATAGTGACACTTTATACATCTACAGATTACAGACCAGTGCATTCTCATCTGGCTCTTGTGTGTCAATTGTGAGGAGTTGCAGAATTGCAGCCATGGGCATCATTAAAAGACCAAAGCAGTCGTGATGATGACTTTTGTAGCTGCTCTCTTTCAGTTGGATGATAGAGGATCAGAAAGGTTACAGGGAGGCAAATCAAAAAAAAAAAAAAATCAAGCTGCTTCTACTTGAATATTTTCTCAAAGTTTTATGATATGTACTTTATTATATGGAAATTTTATGCATACCCAATCTTGAAATCCATAGTATGACAATTTCATGTTGGAAGAATAAAGAGAATGAAGGATTTATTAATAGACGTTTATAAGCAGGAACAAGGGTGCCTGGATGGGTTGGTTATTTGAGGGCCTGACTCTTCATTTTGGCTCAGGTTGTATGTAATCTCAGGGTTTTGAGATTGAGCTTCATGTAGGGCCCTGTGCTCAGCATGCAGTCTGCTTGTCCCTCTCCCTCCCCCTCTGCCCTCTTCCCACTAGCTCGCTCATGTTCTCTCTCGTTCAAATAAATAAATAAATAATAGTCTTTTAAAAAATGGGAGATTATAAGCAGGAACACTCTTGCTCTGACAAGGATAGCTGACAAGTTTAGTATTTTTCCTGCCTTATTTATATAATTCTTATTTTCCTTACCAAATAATTGATTATAAATGCTTTTGTTTTGGGGCACCTGGGTGGCTCACTTTGTTAAGTTGTCTGCATTCAGCTCAGGTCATGATCCTAGGGTCCTGGGATCAAGCCCCGAATCTCTGCTTCTCCTTCTCCTTCTGCTTGCTGTTACCCTTGCTTGTTCTCTCTCTGTCAAATAAATAAATAAATCTTTAAAAAAATAAATGTTTTTGTTTTAATTCAGACCGTATTAGGTTCTTTATCTGAAATTCAATGGCCAGTATATTAGTTCCAAAGTAAATATTTATAGAAGATCATATCTTTGATGAGAGTTAACTGAGTTTTAGTAATAATTATTTTGTCAATTGACTTCTCTTGCAATTGTTAGAGTAGGCACATCTGTTGTATCAGGAAATCACAAAGCTCTAAAACAAAATTTTCACAATCCCCAAATTTGGTCCTTTCTCAAATTCTTTTTTGTAGATTACAAAATATTTCAGCATCAGAAAGAAGTGTAGTAAACCCCACATTCCTGCCACCTGGTAGTTAAATGATAACACTTCTTTTCTGGTCCCTCCATACATGGAAAGATGGAAGGGATACAACGTATATCAAGTGTGAGTGGTGGAGCCAGGTTCAGGAAATAGAGGTAAATCCATGGTGAGAATTCCATAGATAATCTTAAAGCTGAAAAATGAAGAAGTAGCAATATAGATTCAGGAATATAGAGAAGAAAGATAAAATAATCTCCTAAAACCATTGCATCTGGATTGGGAAAGGAGTGGGGAGAGCAGTGGGAAACTACTTTCTTTGAACCATTGACTATGTAATGTATATTTGCTGGTAACTTTGACAAAAGCAAAAACATTTTTAAAAAATAAAAGAAATATAACAGTGGTAATTATGTATACGCCCATGTTGCTCAGGAATCTTCTGTGTTCTGTCCATTGTTTTTTGTTCATGGTTAAATTAGATAATACATCTGCAACCAAAGAAGGCCTTGGGAACTTGAATATTTTGGCCAGTTACCTCCTTAATTCTTTATTCTCTTAAATTTATTGCAGTATCCTTTGATGCCATTAATCCAAATACTGGATTTTCTGGGTCGACTGGGTGGCTCAGTTGGTTAAGTGGTTGCCTTCAGCTTAGGTCATGATCCCAGGGTCCTGGAATCAAGCCCTGTATCAGGCTCCCCACTTCATGGACAGCCTGCTTCTCCCACTCCACCACTTGTGCCCTCTCTCTCAAATAGATAGTCTTTTAAAAAAGAGAAATATATGTATATTATAAAAAGCAAATACTGGGTGTTCCCTTTTTTTGCTGTTATCTGTAGAATAATAATAAAACAACTATCTCTGTGCTCACTACTCACATTAATGAGAAGAATCTCCTGGTAGGAAATTATGTTTTTGTTTGTTCATAGTACTTTTGTGAAAGATATTTTCGCTGGGTGTAGTTTTCTAGCTTAATAATTATTTTCTCTAAAAATTGAATAGATGTTATTTGCTGTTTTCTTGCTTCTATTCCTCATAGGGTAGATGTATTCTTCTTTATTATTTTTCAAAATTACCTTGGCTATTCCTCTCCTTTTTTACTTTGTACATAACGTTTCCAATTAAACTGTTAAACTAAGAAAATTCTTTTTTTGATTTTGAGATTGCAGTGAAATTATAGCAAGATTAAATTGGCAAGAGTGGACATCTTTTAAATATTTTTTCTTTTCATCCAACAACATGTTTGCCTACTTATATCTTGCATTTGTTTATGTGTTCTTAGTTAAGCCTTCATTTTCTTAAGTCTTAAACATTTCATAGTAAGCTTATTTTGTTTCTAAATTAATGGGTTTTAAAAGCATTTTGAATTTCAGGTGGTTTTTTTGTTTTGTTTTTTGTTTTTTAGAGTTCCAAGATTCATTGTTTATGCACCACACCCAGTGCTCCATGTAATACATGGCCTCCTTAATACCCACCACGAGGCTCACCCCCCCCCCACCCTTCTCCCGTCCAAAACCCTCAGTTTGTTTCTCAGAGTCCACAGTCTCATGGTTCATCTTCCCCTCCAATTTCCCCCAACTCACTTCTCTTCTCCAACTCCCAATGTCCTCCATGTTATTCCTTATGCTCCACATGTAAGTGAAACCATATGATAATTGACTCTCTGCTTGATTAATTTCACTCAGCATAATCTCTTGCAGTCCCATCCATGTTGATACAAAAGTTGGGTAGTCATCCTTTCTTATGGAGGCATACTATTCCATTGTATATATAGGCCATATCTTCTTTCTCCATTCATCTGTTGAAGGGCATCTTTTTTTTTTAATTTTATTTTTTATAAACATATAATATATTTTTATCCCCAGGGGTACAGGTCTGTGAATTGCCAGGTTTACACACTTCACAGCACTCACCATATCACATACCCTCCCCAATGTCCATATTCCCACTACCGCTCTCCCAAGCTCCCTCCCCCCATCAACCCTCAGTTTGTTTTGTGAGATTAAGAGTCACTTATGGTTTGTCTCCCTCCCAATCCCATCTTGTTTCATTTATTCTTCTCCTACCCCCTTAACCCCCCATGTTGCATCTCCTCTCCCTCATATCAGGGAGATCATATGATAGTTGTCTTTCTCCGATTGACTTATTTCGCTAAGCATGATACCCTCTAGTTCCATCCACGTCGTCGCAAATGGCAAGATTTCATTTCTTTTGATGGCTGCATAGTATTCCATTGTGTATATATACCACATCTTCTTTATCCATTCATCTGTTGATGGACATCTAGGTTCTTTCCATAGTTTGGCTATTGTAGACATTGCGGCTATAAACATTCGGGTGCACGTGCCCCTTCGGATCACTACATTTGTATCTTTAGGGTAAATACCCAGCAGTGCAATTGCTGGGTCATAGGGTAGTTCTATTTTCAACATTTTGAGGAACCTCCATGCTGTTTTCCAGAGTGGTTGCACCAGCTTGCATTCCCTCCAACAGTGTAGGAGGGTTCCCCTTTCTCTGCGTCCTCGCCAGCATCTGTCATTTCCTGACTTGTTAATTTTAGCCATTCTGACTGGTGTGAGGTGATATCTCATTGTGGTTTTGATTTGTATTTCCCTGATGCCGAGTGATATGGAGCACTTTTTCATGTGTCTGTTGGCCATCTGGATGTCTTCTTTGCAGAAATGTCTGTTCATGTCCTCTGCCCATTTCTTGATTGGATTATTTGTTCTTTGGGTGTTGAGTTTGCTAAGTTCTTTATAGATTTTGGACACTAGCCCTTTATCTGATATGTCATTTGCAAATATCTTCTCCCATTCTGTCAGTTGTCTTTTGGTTTTGTTCACTGTTTCCTTGGCTGTGCAAAAGCTTTTGATCTTGATAAAATCCCAATAGTTCATTTTTGCCCTTGCTTCCCTTACCTTTGGCGATGTTCCTAGAAAGATGTTGCTGTGGCTGAGTTTGAAGAGGTTGCTGCCTGTGTTCTCCTCGAGGATTTGGATGGATTCCTTTCTCACATTGAGATCCTTCATCCATTTTGAGTCTATTTTCGTGTGTGGTGTAAGGAAATGATCCAATTTCATTTTTCTGCATGTGGCTGTCCAATTTTCCCAACACCATTCATTGAAGAGGCTGTCTTTTTTCCATTGGACATTCTTTCCTGCTTTGTCGAAGATGAGTTGACCATAGAGTTGAGGGTCTATTTCTGGGCTCTCTATTCTGTTCCATTGATCTATGTGTCTGTTTTTGTGCCAGTACCATGCTGTCTTGATGATGACAGCTTTGTAATAGAGCTTGAAGTCCGGAATTGTGATGCCACCAACTTTGGCTTTCTTTTTCAATATTCCTTTGGCTATTCGAGGTCTTTTCTGGTTTCATATAAATTTTAGGATTATTTGTTCCATTTCCTTGAAAAAAATGGATGGTACTTTGATAGGCATTGCATTAAATGTGTAGATTGCTTTAGGTAGCATAGACATTTTCACAATATTTATTCTTCCAATCCAGGAGCATGGAACATTTTTCCATTTCTTTGTGTCTTCCTCAATTTCTTTCATGAGTACTTTATAGTTTTCTGTGTATAGATTCTTAGTCTCTTTGGTTAGGTTTATTCCTAGGTATCTTATAGTTTTGGGTGCAATTGTAAATGGGATGGACTCCTTAATTTCTCTTTCTTCTGTCTTGTTGTTGGTGTAGAGAAATGCAACTGATTTCTGTGCATTGATTTTATATCCTGACACTTTACTGAATTCCTGTACAAGTTCTAGCAGTTTTGGAGTGGAGTCTTTTGGGTTTTCCACATAGAGTATCATATCATCTGCGAAGAGTGATAGTTTGACTTCTTCTTTGCCGATTTGGATGCCTTTAATTTCCTTTTGTTGTCTGATTGCTGAGGCTAGGACTTCTAGTACTACGTTGAATAGCAGTGGTGATAACGGACATCCCTGCCGTGTTCCTGACCTTAGCGGAAAAGCTTTCAGTTTTTCTCCATTGAGAATGATATTTGTGGTGGGGTTTTCATAGATGGCTTTGATAATATTGAGGTATGTGCCGTCTATCCCTACACTTTGAAGAGTTTTGATCGGGAAGGGATGCTGTGCTTTGTCAAATGCTTTTTCAGCATCTATGGAGAGTATCATATGGTTCTTGTTCTTTCTTTTATTAATGTGTTGTATCACATTGATTGATTTGTGGATGTTGAACCAACCTTGCAGCCCTGGAATAAATCCCACTTGGTCGTGGTGAATAATCCTTTTAATGTACTGTTGAATCCTATTGGCTAGTATTTTGGTGAGAATTTTTGCATCTGTGTTCATCAAGGATATTGGTCTGTAGTTCTCTTTTTTGATGGGATCCTTGTCTGGTTTTGGGATGAAGGTGATGCTGGCCTCATAAAATGAGTTTGGAAGTTTTCCTTCCATTTCTGTTTTTTGGAACAGTTTCAGGAGAATAGGAATTAGTTCTTCTTTAAATGTTTGGTAGAATTCCCCTGGAAGCCATCTGGCCCTGGGCTTTTGTTTGTTTGGAGATTTTTGATGACTGTTTCAATCTCCTTACTGGTTATGGGTCTGTTCAGGCTTTCTATTTCTTCCTGGTTCAGTTGTGGTAGTTTATATGTCTCTAGGAATGCATCCATTTCTTCCAGATTGTCAAATTTGTTGGCGTAGAGTTGCTCATAGTATGTTCTTATAATTGTCTGTATTTCTTTGGTGTTCGTTGTGATCTCTCCTCTTTCATTCATGATTTTATTTATTTGGGTCCTTTCCCTTTTCTTTTTGATAAGTCTGGCCAGGGGTTTATCGATCTTATTAATTCTTTCAAAGAACCAGCTCCTAGTTTCGTTGATTTGTTCTATTGTTTTTTTTGGTTTCTATTTCATTGATTTCTGCTCTGATCTTTATGATTTCTCTTCTCCTGCTGGGTTTAGGCTTTTTTTCTTGTTCTTTCTCCAGCTTTTTAGGTGTAGGGTTAGGTTGTGTACCTGAGACCTTTCTTGTTTCTTGAGAGAGGCTTGTACCGCTATATAATTTCCTTTCAGGACTGCCTTTGTTGTGTCCCACAGATTCTGAACCGTTGTGTTTTCATTATCATTTGTTTCCATGAATTTTTTCAATTCTTCTTTAATTTCCTGGTTGTCCCATTCATTCTTTAGAAGGATGCTGTTTAGTCTCCCTGTATTTGGGTTCTTTCCAAATTTCCTCTTGTGATTGAGTTCTAGCTTCAGAGCATTGTGGTCTGAAAATATGCAGGGAATGATTTCAATCTTTTGATAACGGTTGAGACCTGATTTAGGACCAAGAATGTGATCTATTCTGGAGAATGTTCCATGTGCACTAGAGAAGAATATGTATTCTGTTGCTTTGGGATGAAATGTTCTGAATATATCTGTGATGTCCATCTGGTCCAGTGTGTCATTTAAGGCCTTTATTTCCTCGTTGATCTTTTGCTTGGATGATCTGTCCATTTCAGTGAGTGGAGTGTTAAAGTCCCCTACTATTATTGTATTATTGTCGATGTGTTTCTTTGATTTTGTTATTAATTGGTTTATATAGTTGGCTGCTCCCACGTTAGGGGCATAGATATTTAAAATTGTTAGATCTTCTTGTTGGACAGTTCCTTTGAGTATGATATAGTGTCCTTCCTCATCTCTTATTATAGTCTTTGGCTTAAAATCTAATTGATCTGATATAAGGATTGCCACTCCTGCTTTCTTCTGATGTCCATTAGCATGGTAAATTCTTTTCCACCCCCTCACTTTACACCTGGAGGTGTCTTTGGGTTTAAGATGAGTTTCTTGTAGGCAACATATAGATGGGTTTTGTTTTTTTATCCATTCTGATACCCTGTGTCTTTTGATTGGGGCATTTAGCCCATTAACATTCAGGGTAAGCATTGAGAGATATGAATTTAGTGCCATTGTATTGCCTGTAAGGTGACTGTTATTGTATATCGTCTCTGTTTCTTTCTGATCTACTACTTTTAGGGTCTCTCTTTGCTTAGAGGACCCCTTTCAATATTTCCTGTAGAGCTGGTTTGGTATTTGCAAATTCTTTCAGTTTTTGTTTGTCCTGGAAGCTTTTAATCTCTCCTTCTATTTTCAATGATAGCCTAGCTGGATATAGTATTCTTGGCTGCATGTTTTTCTCGTTTAGTACTCTGAATATATCATGCCAGCTCTTTCTGGCCTGCCAGGTCTCTGTGGATAAGTCTGCTGCCAATCTAATATTTTTACCATTGTACGTTACAGACTTCTTTTCCTGGGCTGCTTTCAGGATCTTTTCTTTGTCACGAAGACTTGTAAATTTTACTATTAGGTGATGGGGTGTGGACCTATTCTTATTGATTTTGAGGGGGATTCTCTGAACCTCCTGGATTTTGATGCTTGTTCCCTTTGCCATTTTGGGGAAATTCTCTCCAATAATTCTCTCAAACATACCTTCTGCTCCCCTCTCTGTTTCCTCTTCTTCTGGAATCCCAATTATTCTAATGTTGTTTCGTCTTATGGTGTCACTTATCTCTCGAATTCTCCCCTCGTGGTCCAGTAGCTGTTTGTCCCTCTTTTGCTCAGCTTCTTTATTCTCTGTCATTTGGTCTTCTATATCGCTAATTCTTTCTTCTGCCTCATTTTTCCTAGCAGTGAGAGCCTCCATTTTTTATTGCACCTCATTAATAGCTTTTTTGATTTCAACTTGGTTAGATTTTAGTTCTTTTATTTCTCCAGAAAGGGCTTTTATATCTCCCGAGAGGTTTTCTCTAATATCTTCCATGCCTTTTTCGAGCCCGGCTAGAACCTTGAGAATCGTCATTCTGAACTCTGGATCTGACATATTACCAATGTCTGTATTGATTAGGTCCCTAGCCTTTGGTACTGCCTCTTGTTCTTTTTTTTGTTGTGAATTTTTCCGCCTTGTCATTTTGTCCAGATAAGAGTATATGAAGGAGCAAGTAAAATACTAAAAGGGTGGCAACAACCCCAGGAAAATATGCTTTAGCCAAATCAGAAGAGATCCCAAATCGTGAGGGGGGAGGAAGGGGATAAAAAGAGGTTCAGAAAGAAAAAAAAAAAAAGGAAACAATTTAAAAAAGCAATCCAATAAAGAAATAATATAAAAAGGAAAAATATATATATATATATATTAGATAAACTAGTTAAAAAACGTTAGAAAAGAAAAGGGTAAAAGTTAGAAAAATTTAGCAGAAGGAGAAAAAAAAATTGAAAAAGAAAAAAAATTTAACTGCAAGGCTAAAGAATCGGGGAGAAAGCCATGAGTTCCATGCTTTATTTTCTCCTTCTCTGGAATTCCGCTGCTCTCTTTGGTATTGAAACTGCACTCCTTGGTAGGTGAACTTGGTCCTGGCTGGGTTTCTTGTTGTTCTTCTGGGGGAGGGGTCTGTTGTAGTGATTCTCAAGTGTCTTTGCCCCAGGCGGGGTTGCACCGCCCTTACCCGGGGCGGTCTGAGTAATCCGATTGGGTTTGCTTTCGGGAGCTTTTGTTCCCTGAGCGCTTTCCGTAGAGTTCCGGAGGACGGGAATGAAGATGGCGGCCTCCCGGTCTCCGGCCCAGAGGAGCCGAGAGCCCAGGGTCCCACTCCTCAGTGCGCCCTCAGAGAACAGTGCCCAATTACTCGCGTCACCTTGGCCTCCGGCCACGCTCTGAGCTGACCGAGCCTGTGACCGGTTCAAGGTAACCCCGAGCTTAGAGCTTACTCCTCAGCTCTGTCTCTGTAGCCGGCTGCCCCGTTCTAATACCTGTAAGCTCTGCAACACTCAGACACCCCCGATCCTTCTGTGACCCTGCGGGACCTGAGGCCACGCTGACCCCCTTGGGCTTCACCCCAGTTAAGCCTCTGGAGCAATGTCCCTCAGTGGAACAGACTTTTAAAAGTCCTGATTTTGTGCTCCGTTGCTTGCCGGGAGCCAGCCCCTCCCCCCGCAGTCTATCTTCCCATCGCTTTGGATTCACTTCTTCGCCAGTCCTACCTTTCAGAAAGTGGTTGAGTTTCTGTTTCTAGAGTTGCTGTTCTTCTTCTCTTCGATCTCCCGTTAGATTTGTAGGTGTTTGCAATCTTTAGATAAGCTATCTAGCTGATCTCCCGCTACCTGAAGTAGTCTCATCCTGCTACTTCTCCGCCATCTTGACTCCCTGTTGAAGGGCATCTTGGTTCTTTCCACAGTTTGGTGACTGCGTCCATTGCTACTATGAACATTGGGTACAGAAGACCCTACTTTTCACTACCCCTGTATCTTTGGGGTAAATACCTAGTGGTGCAATTGCAGGGTCATAGGGAAGCTCTATTTTTAATTTCTTAAGGAATCTCCACACTGTTTCCCAAAGTGGATGCACCAACTTGCATTCCCACCAACACTGTAAGAGGGTTCCCCTTTCTCCACATCCTCTCCAACACTTGTTTACTGTCTTGTTAATTCTGGCCATTCTAACTGGTGTAAGGTGGTATCTCAATGTGTTTTTGATTTGAATCTCCCTGATGGCTAATGATGATGAACATTTTTTCATGTGTCTGTTAGCTATTTGATATCTTCTTTGGAGAAGTGTCTGTTTATGTTTTCTGCCCATTTTTTGACATGATTATCTGTTTTGTGTGTGTTGAGTTTGAGGAGTTCTTTATACATCTTAGATATCAGCCCTTTGTCTGTAGTGTCATTTGCAAATGTCTTCTCCCTTTCGGTGGGTTGCCTCTTTGTTTTGTTGACTGTTTCCTTTGCTGTGCAGATGCTTTTTATCTTGATGAAGCAAAAGTTCATTTTTGCTTTTGTTTCCTTTGCCTTTGGAGACATGTCTTGAAAGAAGTTGCTGTGGCCGATGTCGAAGAGGTTACTGCCTATGTTCTCCTCTAGGATTTTGATAGGTTCCTTCCTCACGTTGAGGTCTTTTATCCATTTCTAGTTTTCTTTGTGTAAGAGAATGGTCAGGTTACATTCTCCTATACATAGCTGTCCAATTTTCCCAGCACCATTTATTGAAGAGACTGTCTTTTTTTCCACTGTATATTTTTTCTTGCTTTGTCAAAGATTAGTTGACCATAGATAGAGTTGTGGGTTCATATCTGGCCAGTAACGACTGGCCAGATAAATCTTATTGATTTTTTCAAAAAACCAGCTTCTGGTTTCGTTGATGTGTTTTACTGTATCTCTAGTTTCTATCTCATTGATATCTGCTCAAATCTTGATTATTTCCCTTCTTGTGGGTGGGTTTGGCTTAATTTGTTGTTCTCTTTAAGGTGTAAAGAGAGCTGGTGTATTCTGGATTTTTCAGTTTTTTTTTTTTTTTGAGTGAGGCTTGGATGGCTATGTATTTCCCCCTTAGGACTGCCTTTGCCAATCTCCCATAGGTTTTAGACCAATGTGTCTTCATTCTCATTGGTTTCCATGAATTGTTTAAGTTCTTCTTTGATTTCCTGGTTGATCCAAACATTCTTAAGTAGGGTGGTCTTTAGCTTCCAAATGTTTGAATTCCTTCCAGACTTTTTCTTGTGATTGAGTTCCAGTTTCAAAGCATTGTGGTCTGAGAATATGCAGGGAATAATCTCAGTCTTTTGGTATTGGTTGAGCCCTGATTTGTGACCCAGTATGTGGTCTCTTCTGGAGAAAGTTCCATGTGCACTCGAGAAGAATGAGTATTCTGTTGTTTTCCGATGGAATGTTCTGTATATATCTATGAGGTCCATCTGGTCCAGTGTGTCATTTAAAGCTCTTGTTTCTTTATTGATTTTCTGCTTGGATGATCTATTACTGAGAGTGGCATGTTAAGATCCCCTGCTATTAATGTATTCATATTAATATGACTCTTTATATTGATTAACAGTTGGCTTATGTAGTTGGCTGCTCCCATGTTGGAGGCATAATTATTTACAATTGTTAGATCTTCTTGGTGGACAGACCCTTCGAGAATGATGTAGTGTCATTCTGTATCTCTGACTACAGTCTTTAGTTTAAAATCTAATTTATCTGGGATGAGAATCGCTACCCCAGTTTTCTTTAGAGGCCCGTTGACATGAAAGATGCTTCTCCATCCTTTTGCTTTCAGTCTTGATGTATCTTTAGTTTCCAAATGGTTCTCTTGTAGACAGCATATGGTTGGGTCCTGTTGTTTTATCCAATCTGCAACCCTGTGCTGTTTTATGGTAGTGTTTAGGCCATCCACTTTGAGAGTGATTATTGAAAGATACGTCTTTATTGACATCATTTTGCCTGTGAAGTCCTTGTTTCATAGATTGTCTATGTAAATTTCTGTTCTATGTCACTCTTGGGTTCTTTCTTCTTTTATAGAACCCCCCTTAATATTTCTTAAAGTGCCGGCTTGGTGGTCACATACTCTTTTAAACCTTGCCGGGCTTGGAAGCTGTTTATCTTTCCATTTTGAATGTCAACCTTTCTGAATAAAGTATTCTTGGCTCTATGTTCTTCTCATGCCCTGAATACATCTTGCCAGCCCTGGCTTGCCAGACTTCTGTGGACAGGTCTGACATTTTTCTGATGGACCTTCCTCTGTACGTAAGGAAACTCTTCCCCCAGCTGCCCTCAGAAGCTCTTGTCTAAAATTACGATTTGTCAGTTTCACAGTTAAGTGCCTTGAGGTCTTTCTAGGTTCCTTGATCTTGAGGGGTGTTCTTTCTTCCTCTTGGACTGAACGCTTGTTCCATTCCCCAGACTGGGACAATTTTCATCCAGAATTTGTTCAACTATATCTTCTAGTGTTCTGTCTTTTTCCATGCCCTCAGGGATCCTAATAAGTCTGACGTTGGAATGTTTCATGGCATCATTTATTTCTCTAATTCTGTTTTCATGGCTTCTAAGCTGTTCGTTCCAGGCCTCCTCCTGATCCTTTTTCTCTATCATTTTGTCCTCTAGGTTGCTAATTCTACCTTCTGCCTCTGTTACCCTAGCTGTTAGAGTATTAGATTAGATTGGATCTCATTGATAGCATTTTTAACTTCTGCCGTGGTGGCTTTCACTTCTGCCCTTAGAGATTCTATGTTGTCACTAATGGTTTTCTCTAACCTAGCCATTGCCTGGATAACTGTTTATGTCTATATCCAGTAGTTCTGATGGAGAGGGCACAGTCTCTGAGTTTTTCCTCTGTTGTGTGTTCCTCCTCCTAGTCATTTTGGTGAAAGGTGGTTGAGGGGATTTATAGCTGAATATATCAACCATGATCCAGACTAGGTGCACCCTGGAATGCTTCAGAGCAATGAGAAGTCACCACCAAAAAGAAAGAAAAAGAGAGAGAGATAGAAAGGAAAAAGAAAAAAGGAAAAAGAAAACCCAGGCAGATGAGCCCCAAAAGTAATTATAAGGTATGTAAACAAAAACGGACAAACAAAAAGACTGACAAAAGTAAATGACAAGAAACGGAAAAAAAAAAAAAGAACCCAGTCAAAATGAATCCCAAGAATAAGATTTATATAATACCAGAACAAAAACAAATACACAGAAACACTGACAGAAGAAAAAGATGGGAGGGTGGTTATAAATCCTTGATGTGGGCATGGAAGGTTATTTTCGTTCTTCCTGGGTGTATCTTGTCATCTTTGTTAAAGGACTCAACTTTCCAAAGATAAAGGGAGATTAAAACTGGTTTATATATAGGGGTAGTATTGAATAGGGAAAAAGGATTACCTTGAAGCTGATATCTATATGTATTTTTTAAAAAAGAAAAAGAAAACAGGCATATGTATGAAAAAATTTCATGTTAAAAGGCTATTATGGAGTATGTTGTATTAAACCTCTAGTTATAGTTGCTTAAAGAAATTAAAAGAACAAGAATTGTGAGAGTGAATTTAAAAAAAAAAAAAAGCTGTATGTATGAAATATACAGGTTTTAGGGCAATACCGGGAGCTTAATATATTGTTTTCTCCTGATGTTGGGGTTTTACGGTTTTATGGGGAGCCTGTGGTGGTTGTCCTCTCCTTCTTTTGGCTTGCCTTCTGGGGAGGAGCCTGCCATATTGTTTTTCAGTCAGTCTTGCTTGGGTTGAGTTGTCCTTAACCCCCGTTAAGGGGCTGGGCTCTGTGGAAACCAGTTTTTCAGGCTTTTGTTCTCTGGAGGTTTTTGGTTTGTTTGTTTGTTTGTTTGTTTGTTTGTTTGTTTTTGGCAGCTTTTTGGAGGTTTAATGTAAAGCAAACTGCACCCAGACCTCTGCCTCAGAGAGAAGCCTCAGTCTGCTCCCCTCTGGGCAGTCCAGAACACACAGACTCTGGGCAGTCCAGACTCCCCTCTAGGCAGTCCAGAACTTCCCCCTCTGCAAACTCAGCTGAACACCGCAACCTCCCACAGGCAGTGCATGTCCCCAGCCACTGTCTCAGGGGTTGTCTGAAGCGCCCATTTGTCTCTGTACCCCTGTGCTACTAAAACTGCAAGTGATATTCGTCCAGGGAGCCCACTTCTGGTGGCTGCTTTTGCTGGGACTGCCATCTGGGGACCAGGCCCATGCCTCCAGGTGTGCTCAGTCACGAGGCTTCTGCTGCTGAGGAATCCCAGCTAGAGATCAGGCTGAGATCTTTTAGGGTGGGCTGGAGCATCCAGACCCTCTTCCAGTCCTAGAGACCGCTGGCTAGTGAACACGCGGAGCTCTCTCCGTTGCAGGCAGGGAGTAGGGTCAGACCCCAGTTGCACAGTGCATGCAAAGCGAAGAAGGCTGTAGTTCTAGAGAGCACCCACCAGACTCCCTCATGTGCGACCACCCCACCCATCGGTGGTGCAAGCAGCGCATAGCCGGGTGCGCAGGGACAAGGAACTGGAGGCTCTGCCACAGTCTGTCTGGCACGGATGGTTGCCAGCGGTGGCAGACCTGGGTCTATGGGTTTTGGCCTGTGCCCATGACTGCCCGATTCTACCAGTTGCCCCTTAAGATCTTTTGCTCTTTTTGAGTGCTTTTAACCAGACTCCCAAGTTAATGCTGGTCCCCAACCACAGGACACTTTCATATTGGGGCATAACTTTCCAATGGGTCACTTCTCGTGGCTCCCTCCCCCTTATTCTTATCCTCAGATATCAGTCCAAGTGTTCCCACCCTGCCTTACCTTTCCACTGATGCCTACTGCCCCCGTAGAGATCCATAAGTGTATAATTCTACATCTCAGGCTGATTTCATGGGTATTCAGAGTGTTTTGGTAGATATTTAGTTCATTTTAGGGGATCTGTTGAAATGGGGTCTCCTACTTCTCCACCATCTTGCCCCTCCTCCAAATTTCAGGGTTTTTAAAAGAAGGTTGTTTTGTTTTGTTTTGTTTTTAGTTTTATTTTAGAGACAAAGCGCACAAGCAGGGGGAGGGGCAAAGGGAGAGGGAGAGAGAATCTCAAGCAGACTCACTGCTGAGCACAGAGCCCAATGCAGGACTCGATCTCACTACCCTGAACTCATGACTGAGCTGTAATCAGGAGTTGACATTTAACCAACTGAGCCATCCAGGCTCAGTTTTTATTTCCTTTATACAGAGATATTTTCAAGGTTATAGATTAAGAGGGGTCGCAGTACGTTTTGTTTTATGAGGATAAGTGTACGTGTGTGTTTCAAAGTGTGAAGTGATTCATGGATTCGACTGCTGTTGTATATAGGGACAAGGCTCATCTTTTGGACTTGCTTTAATTTTAAAATATGTGAGGGGTACCTGGGTGGCTTTGTCATTGAGTGTCTGCCTTCATCTCAGGTCATGATCCCTGGGTCCTGGGATCAAGCCCTGAATCGGGCTCCCTGCTCAGCAGGAAGCCTGCTTCTCCCTCTCCCACTCCCCTTGCTTGTATTCCCCCTCTCTTTCTTTCTCTCTCTCTCTCTCTGTGTCAAATAAAATCTTTAAAAAAGTATATGTGATATTAAAATGAGTGCTATTCTGTGTTTTCAGTTTCAACTTTTATTGCATTATGATCAGAGATTATGGTTTATCTAGGTTCTACTTTGGATAATTTATTGATTTTTCTTTATCGCTTAATACATTGTAAAATTTTAACAAGAAGTCTTCTCTCTCTTTGGGTATATATATTCGATCAGTTTTGCTTGTTGTAATGCAAATATTCTCACTTTTTTAACCCATTTTTTTGTCCTCACTAGTATCGTTTTGTCAAAAATAGAAAGACTGTCAATATGCTATTATTATTATTTATGCATGTCTCCTTGTGTTTTAAAATTCTTCATATATATATATATCAATGTTTTATCATCATGATTATAACTATTTATATAATTTTTATTTGGTGAATTTTACTTTTTAAGAATATGAAACATCTCTTTCCTATTTCATGTCTCTTCCTTGAATATTATTTTTATATGGTATTAATTTGGCAAACCTAGCTTTGCATGGTGCTGCCTGATATATCCCTTTATTATCCTTCCTCTCCCTTCTTCTCCCTTTTGCTCTTGTCTCCATCATAGTTTTATTTTGGCATGTAGGTCTATTCCTAAAAAGTATAATTTTATTTTAATTATTTCCTTCTCTGTTAGGTTTATTATTAGGTATATTACATATACCATGCTATATATAATCTTTTGGACTTAACTCTTTTCTACTGAATATTATAGTGCCTAGGTTCATATGGATTGGGAATTTGTTGCTGTTTCTCAACATCTTTGAGGCCTATCGTACATTAAACTACACTTATTTTTAAGTTTACATTTTAACAACTTTTGGCGTATTCATACCCATGAAACTAACTATCATCATGATGAAGACAGTGAACATATCTGCCACCTCAGAAAGTTTCCTCATTTACTATATCCTTGCTGATTTTTTGCCAACTTTTGTTCTATAATTTTTGAGAAAGGGATATTGAAATATTTTAATTGTGAATTTTTCTCTTTCTCTTGGCAGTTTGTTTTGCCTTATGTCGTTTCAAGTTGTATTAGGAGCATAAATGGTAATGGTTGTTATGTCCCCTTGAGTATTGATCCCTTTATTATGAGATGACCTTCTCTATTCCTAATAATATTGTTGTTACCTTGTCTAAATATTAATTAGCCATTTCAGCTTTCTTTTGTCTAGTATTAGAGTAGTGTATCTTTTTCTTCTAACATATTTGTTATTTTTTTTGCATGTATTTTTTTCTTAAACACTTAAAAGTTAAATAGGCTTAAGGAAAATCTTTGTTCTGGTGCTGTTGAGTTTGATGTGAAGCCACTGTCTCTGTCAAGTTCTTGTCACCTAGGGCTGTGAAAGCCACTCAGAGCTAAAGCGTTCCAGCCCCATCTCTGAGCATTCCTTTTACTTTGATCTTTTTTTTTTTTTTTTGAAAGGGTGCTGTTATTTGTGTCATATCATTACTGGGATATTATTGAAATGGTTTCTAAGGATGAAGCCTAATTGCAGTCTAACGTGCTGTGTTTGAAATCTGAGAATTCTCCAAAAATAGCTTTCATTACAAGGCTTGGTCCAATATAACTGAACCATTCCCTGTTTCACTATTGAGCTCAGACCTTTCTCCATCTTCATAGCATGATAAATTAATAGGCTTGTTGAACTCTGTGCTTTTCTTTGAGTCATCTGTTAAACCTTAGATCAGATCAGAAAGGAACATCAGAATCTGTAGAACTCTTTACCTCATTTATCATCTCCACCTACCAGAAAACTGATGGAGTGTTTGTAATTGTCACTGAGTAGCAGTGGGACAGATGGCCAGCTATCATCCTATCAGAAGATGGCCTTTTCTCTTTGGCATGGTGTCTGATTCACAGTATTTCATTAGCTATATTTTTCTTCTCTGTCACTTTAAACAATATACTATATAGACTGTAGTAGATAAAAAATAAAAATATATCCTACACCTGTAGAAAGGGACCTTGGCAGACTTGAGTCTTTTGTATAATTAAAATAATCTATTGGGTTTTAAAAGTTGTCCTTGTCTTATGTTTAATTTTAAAAAATGGATGCTATCATAAAAGACATTGTTTTGATACATTATATTTCAGATTTTCTTAAATTTACTGTTTGACAAAATTTTATTTAAATATAATGGAATCTGGGTGTGTCTGGGTGGCTCAGTCATTTAAGCATCTGCCTTTGGCTCAGGTCATGATCCCAGAGCCCTGGGACTGAGCCCCATGTGGGGCTCCCTGCTCAGCAGGGAGTCTGTTTGTCCCTCTTCCTCTGCCCCTTTCTCCCACCCCTCGCCCCCACTCATGCTTGCTCGCGCTCTCAAATAAATAAATAAATAAATAAATAAAATCTTTTAAAAATGGAGTTCTCAAACTTTTTATCTTTTTAAAGCATTTTTTTTTTTAGCACCTGCTTGTGCACTCTGCATTAGTCCAGGCACCAGGAAAGCACAAGTAAATAATGGCAGGGGTGCTTAACTCTTCGTTGTATGCTATCAGTCTGAGTTTCATGAATCTCTAAACACACTCATTTTAAAAAGTGAGCTAGTTCTTATATGGTGCTTTCATTTTTAGATAGTATTTCAGTAATATCTGTACATACTTTATTTTAATTATTTTTACTTATTTTTAGTAGCCAAAACTATACTTTAAAAAATACTGTTTTATTTATATTCATGTATGAAAAAAATGGCTGTACTACCATGTTTACAGACATACCAATATTGGAAACAGAATTCAATAATGAATTTCCTCTAAATTTTAAAAAGAACACACAAACATAAAACTACTGATTGGTTATAGAAAGCAGAGCAGAGAAAAAAAGACATTTGTTATCATTTTCATTTCATTAAAGAGCAGCAGCCTCTGAGAAGAATCAAGTCAATTAGTGATATTCATTTATATTGCAAAATAATATATACATAGAAAAGTTAGTGATTGTACTGATTTTAGTTTTACTAAGCCACTTTATCTTCTCACACTCAATGCAAAGAAATAAAACAATTTAAAGAAAACTATATCCTCATTGTTATTCACAATAAAAACAGTCTGCATCATTCTGCAGGCCTGGGCATATTACATAATAGGGAGTACTTAATGGCTCAAGTGGATCAAAGTATCTTTTTGATTCCGACCCACAGAATAGAATCTCATGTATATTTGCAACTGGACTCATTCCATGGGAGCTGTGACGTACTGAACCATTTCTGTGGTGTCCCTAGATCTCACTAAATTAAGAAAAGATGCTGCACAAGAAAAGATAACAATCTGTCCATAAATTATATCTGTAGACTCTTTAGTGTCAGGTGTGAAAAGGGGCCCTTTCTTGAGTACATGGATACAAGTATTGTTGTGGTCTAAAGATTGCCAGATTGATATGGTGTCTGTTACAGTGAAAAAAGGTGTACATCAAAGCCACTGCCAGATTAAGAAACTCCCACAATTTGTCTCAGTTCTTCAAATAACAGAGCAAGTTCCCTTTCTCTGACCGTGAGTCCTATATTGGTATTGCTGCTGGCTATGAAACTTAACTGCCAAAAGTAAATGATTGAATTGAACCACTTTTGTAGGTGTTACAGTAACAGATGATACTCTCATTTTTTGCTCTTTTGGTCTGTTGTAAGGGCAAACGTAGATAAGAAACCAGGTCTCTAAGCATGCTCTAGAGCATTATCATTGGCCACCTAATAACAGGGACTCTGTCTCGATCTGACACAGCAATAGCATGGAGCGCTTCAACACCTGGTTACTTTTTTTTTTTTTAAACCTGGTTACTTTTTATACAGGAATCTCTTTAGGTCCTGGCTTTCTGGGCTGCTTTGTTCTCCCAGCTGTAAATTCAGGGACAGCTTGGACATACTTTATTTGATAACAACTAATTCCATCCCACAAATCAGTAATTACAAATCAGCTTTCCTCTGAAGTCATTTTGGAGTTTAATCTGCTGGAATAGTTTTATGGAGGAGTGATATCAGTCAAAATAATAATTTACTACAGATTGTTTTGGTGTTATTCTGGGTGAAACAGACATCCAGAGAATCATACCCTTTAACTTAAGCAGTTAGCATAAGCCCTTGGCAAACAGTAAAGTATTGAATTAAATGTTAGTAAACTAAATGTTAATGAGCTACTACAATTTATTGTTTTCAGTGTACCATATCTGTGGAGAGTGATATTCAAAATACATGGAAGAGTGCTATCTAAAAATACTGTGTTGTTTTTAGTTGAGTATTCTTTTTTTTCTTCCCTTCAGTCATCTGGCTTCTCTTTTTCTCCCAATTTTTCTTCTTTTCTTCCCCAGTCCCTTCATCTCTCCATTCCTCCATTCCTTCCTCATCCCTCACTTTTCTTACCTTCATCATCATCCAGAGAAACAAAAACATGTTGGAGCCCTCCAACCTCCATGTTTCCCCAGTTTTTGTAGAAGGCAATAGGGAAAGTTGTAAAATGCCTCCTATTTATCTTATTTGTTGTTCTGCCAGGCAGGATTCAAAGAGTGGAATGCCTTATGATATTTTTAGGAATTTAAAGAAAAACTTTATGTGACTCTGGAATAGACTGATGTCATTGTCACTGGATTTTAGATTCAAAGTTGAAGTACTGGATGAGGTTTAGAGAAAAAGCCTGTTTTTCTAAAGAATATATGAAAACCCTTACATTAATTTCTCCTCTACTTAGATTTTAGTAACTTGGCATCCACCCTACTCTTGAAAACAAACTTTGAGTTGCAGAGAAGTAAGTAAGCCTCTTGAGTGTGAGATTAGATTTCTATAAAGGAAACTTGATTTTCAAAAAAAAAAAAATACATTTGTGTCATTATAATGAAGCTTTAGTCTTTTTTCCCCCCCAAAGGAGACATATTTAAACCCTTTTGAACTAGGATTCAAAATTCTCATGTCTGTGTTATAATATTTTTAAGTAATGGGGAGCAGATTATTTCTTTTGATGTACCACATTTTATGAACTCTGTTTATTCTGAGGTATAACTTGAGTTCTAAAAATGGCAATTTAATAAAATTCTATATTATGTCATTTATGTTTTCTTGCATATTCTATTTTTAGAGCTTTTTATATTCTTTCCCCAAGATCATGCATCTATCTGTAGCTCAATTTTTTTCATGTCTCTTTTAAAAAGCAAGGAACTATGAGAATCTTTAGGAGGAGTCTGAAAGAATATCAAGGTCATAAGCTTCAGTATGAATTATTTCATTAAATATGGTAAATTATAGTAGAAAAAAACACAAGAGGTAATTAAAAGAATAAGAAGGGTATAAACTTTGATGAGATCATGTCTGTATAGGTGTTAGTTTCTTATATACGTTATTTGTATTTCATACTATAGCAATGGACTTAACAATTTGTGTGTTTGTGTGTGTGTGTGTGTGTGTGTGTGTGTGTGTGTGTGTGTATAATTAGCCATCACTGATTAGCTTTTAGGCTTGTTACATTGATTTTTAGAATGTTAGAAAAGGGAGGACTTTAGAATTTATTGTCTAATCCCTTTATTTTACTAGGGAGGAAACTGAGGCCCAGATAAGTCACTCCATCGTGAGTTTCAGAATTTATCTTGGTGTAGGTATTTTGACCCCAGTTCAGTGCTATTTCTACCAACCTAATTTTCTATGCCTATAAGAAAAACAGTGTTTCCTATTCATACTTACTTAGGATTAATAGTATCAAATAGTCAAAATGGCCCATTTCCTGCTTGTTAATAAGAGAGTAGGAGTTGCATTGAACAGGATTCCATGAGGCTAAGAGGTGTACTTTTTTAGTTAGGAAGGGAGGAGATTTAGCAGCTTTTGGGGAGATTCTTTGGTCCCGAGTGCTTCATATTTTGAAAATGACTGAGTAAATCATAGATACTGTGTCTAAAGGAGTACATTTTGCTTTTCCTTATGTCTGTGTCATAATAGAACTGTGAGTAGATATGGAAAGTGAGTATATTTTTGCACAGTTATACTCATTATTCTGCAGCATTAATAAGCTTATAGCAACTCTAACCTTGTATAAATCAACACTGTTTTCTTTAGAAAGCTTGCTTTCCTTTGCATTTCCATATTAGGATTAATTTTGTGATAATTAAAATATTAATATTAATTGCAGAAAACTGGATAAAAAATAATGCTTACTCTTAACATTTTGGCTTATCTTCTGGTCTCGTCTCTCTATATAAATATATGTCTTACATGCTTATTTATATATAAACTACATTGCATAGATTTGAATCCTGATTTTTTAACATTATACATTGTATGTTTTTAATATCATTACTGTTTAAAATTAATCAAGTCTGTGTAGTATCATCTTAATGTATGTGCCACAATTTATGTAATCAATTCCCTACTGCTATTTTGTTGTAAATTTCACTGCAGTGAATATATTTGTAGAGAAGTATTTTTGCACCTCTCTGTTTCCTTATGGCAGTTTTGCAGAAGTAAAGTTATTTAAGCTACCTTTATTATTTTTTTAATGGAGTGTTTTATTAAACATTAAGTAGACAGGGTTGTTTATATAGAATGGAGACAGAGATACCAATATCTGAAAAGCTCCCTTTGTAAATGGCCAGAGCTATAGGTAACTTGAAGCACATAACATTTCAAATAAAAGGAAATGAGATTGCTGATCTCAGCCATTCCTTTCAAGAAAGGATGTCATCAAGGATTACAGCCCCAAAGGTTAGGTTCTAGGGCTCAGGGCAGCACTCAGATCGATCGTAGGAGGAATCTAGAACAATGAGGAGGGAAAGGGGAAAAAAAAAAACAAAGGAACCAGATTTTATGGAACGGATTACTGCTGAGGATAGAGTGAGAAGTGCTGCCTGTCTCTGTACACAGATGTGCAAGGATCGCTCAGATACCCTGGATGCTGGCCTTGTGCAAGATTAATTTCAGTGGATGAAATTAATTAACTAGTGGATGGATCCTGCTAGTGTACTTCCTGTCACAACAGATTGGGCTATGGAATTAGGTGAAGAGCTTCAGGACCTTCATCTCTGACTCAGTAAGCAGAGCATGGCTCTTTTTGGTTAGCACTGTTTCTTAGGAGGCTCAGGTTGTTCATCATTTTGTAATTGCTGGTTAACTTTTGCCTGTCCCATAATGCATCAATAAAAATATATAACTACTTCTTTCAGTGAAGCACTTTCTTATTATCTCTACTTTTTTGCAGGACATTGTCTCCCATCCTTATAACAGATTTCAAACTTGTAGTATGCACTTTAGTACTTGAATAGTCTGCACCTATGTTAATTACATTTTAGGTTCAGCTCTTAGATGCTTGAGAGATATGAATATATGATTTCATTTACTCCTTTTGGGAAGCCAGAGTTTTAAGATTCATGTGTACAAATTACTTTTCCTTACAAAGTGACTCTTCTGAATTGGTTATTATGGAGAATTTAAAACATAATAGTGGACAGAATAGTAAGCCATAATAATGATAAATTCATGGTGAATCCCTCCCAAATACTATTTTGAAGTCAATTCCAGATAGTACTCCATGATAGCTATTTTTTAAAAGATTTTCTTTCTGCTAATTATATATACTTATTATAAAAGAGAAAATTAAAAATCTGTCATATTCATCTGTGAAAATTTTAGTATTCTTGTTTTCTTATACTCATTTTATACATACACATAGAAGTATACAAAGATATTTATAGTTATACATACAATTTTTTTGCATAATTACATTAGTTTGGGAAAAAACTAATCTATTGTAATAAAAGAAACAAAAATACAAAGATTTTTAAAAACATACAAGTTTATTTCTTACAATACAGCCCTGAGGTTAACAGTGTAAATTGTCAGGGTAGATTTATGCCATGTGGTCCACCCTTCCTTTTTCCCTCCCTCCCTTCCTTCCTTCTCTCTTTCTTTTTTTCTTTTTGAGTACAGTTGATACACTATGTTACAATAGTTTCAGATGTACAACTTAATGATTTGACAAGTTGTGCACTAGTATATGCTATGTTCACCACAAGTGTAACTACTGTCTGTCCTGTTACATCGCTAAAATATCATTTACTGAATTACATACGCTGTGCTTTTTATTCCCTTGACTTATTTCATAACTGGAAGCCTGTATCTGCCACTCCCTTTTATCCATTTTGCCCAACCCCCCTCTTCCCTGCCCCTCTTCCCTCTGGCCACCATTAGTTTGTATTTGTAGGTCTGATCCTGCTTTTTGTTTATTCTTTATTTTCTTAGATTCCACTTTATGAATGGAATCAAATGCCATTTGATTTTTCAGGGACCCATCTTCTTCTTTCTCTAATATTCTATAGTATATGCCCTCCCCTTGAGACTCAGAGCTTATTAGAGGCTCTTTTTTGTTCTAGTTTGCTGAGGAGGAATAAAGTGAATGGGCTTTCAAACATAGCATGCATTCATATTCTGTTGATTAGAATTCAGACACCTGGCTACCTCTAGCTATAACAGGGACTTACAGGACTAGGAAATTCAGTTCCTAGCCAAGGAATGATGTGACTTCTTAAGGCTCTATCACTGTACAGTGTGCTTCAGTTCAAGGTTTTTCTGGCTTTTCTATTACATGCCCAGGGGCAGGTGAATCTAGAGGCCTGATCAGAGTAAGGTTCAACCCAAACCCATAATTAGTATTGAGTTCAGTAACTGGGAAATCTATAATTGGTACTGAGTTCTTTCACCAACATGAACATAATAATGTCTGATTGTCTTTCTTTTTCTCATGTTTAATGTGTTAGCTACTGATTAATGTGTACCTAGATCCATTAATTAATAGGTATATTCTAATTTTGCATTTCAGTTTCATTTATTATTTGATATATGTTTATAAAGAGATGGTTTCCCTCATCATTTGGTTACTGAAAGGCAGGGTAAATTTTTGTTTGCCTGTTTTCAAAGTAATGAATTAATTCCCTAATATTCTGCAAAGGTTCCAACTAGTTTTTTAAAAAAATATGGGTTATTAAACTCCTGGATTTGAACACTTCTTAGGGGTTTCAGTCATTTGAAATTCTCCTTTTTGGAGCTCAAATTATACCATATTTTGGTCAGTGGGAGCCTCTTAAAAAGTTTGCACTCATGTTCTTTTGACATGAGCTTATTAGTTGAATGTGATACTTATCCTTCTACTTGGTATGGCAAGATATTTAGCCTTTGATCAGTTATTTCACTAAGAAGCCCTTATTACTTTTGCTTAGAAATGGTATTCCAAGAGTATTATTAGGATACATATTGCTACTGGGTTGGTTATTGTGAACAGAATTAGGAAATAAATAAGATGTAGTGATACATATATGAATTGTGTATGTATTAACACTCATATACATCTGCATGTGTACATATACATTTATTTTTTACTTAAAGATGATGGATTCATGAATTCTTAAAATTCAAATTTAAGATGACTGGTCTTTTATTTAACCTCCTGTGTATTGTATGTATATCTCTTTTCTTCCATACCAGACATTCAGGAAATCAAATGCAGGGAATGATAAAATTATAATATCCGTAATATCCTTTACTTCATCCCATATTACACACACAACAGTCTAAGAACAGCATTACCTCTACTTCCACTGCCAATGTACTGAGATGTAAGTTTTCCCATTCTTACCATTTTTTAAAATGGTAATACTAAGAAAAGTCTGAGGTACAGCTGTTATATACTATTTTCTTCAGCCTTTAACCATCAGTTTAGTCTTAGCTCTCTAAGTTTGTAATGGTTAATACTAATCCTTATGTCTATGTCTTCCTAGTCATTTTGGTTTTCTAAGGCTTATTCTTTTTTAAAAAATTTTTGCTTAAAATTTATTTTTTTGTAGTTTTTTTCTATTATGTTAGTCACTGTTCAGTACATCATTAGTTTTTGATGTAATGTTCCATGATTCATTTTTTAAAATTTTGTTAAATTTTTGAAATCTTTTTCATCTCTTTTCTTATTTAAAAATTTTAATTCCAATACAGTTAATGAATATACTGATTCAGGAGTCTATACATTACTAAGTGCTCATGATGATAAGCGTACCTTTAGGTGCCCTCTGTTTCACCCATCATACCACTCCCTTCCCCTCTGGTAACCACCAGTTCTCTATATTTATGATTAAGAGTTTGTTCTTTTCTTTGTCTCTTTATTCCTTTATTCCTTTGTTTTGGTTCTTAAATTCCACACATGAATGACATCATATTATATTTTTCTTTATCTGACTGACTTATTTAACATTAGATCCAGCCATGTTGCAAATGGCAAGATTTCAGTCTTTCACATGGGATGGATATATATCACATCTTCTTTTATCAGTTCTACTGATGGACACTTGGGGTGCTTCCATAATTTGGGTATTTGTAAATAATGCTGCAATAAACATAAGGGTGTATTTATCTTTTCCAATCAGTGTTATTGTATTCTTTGGGTAAATACCTAGTAATGGAATTACTGGATCAAAGGTAATTCTATTTTTAATTTTTTGAGGAACCTCTGTACTCTTTTCCACAGTGGCTGCACCAGTTTGCATTCCCACCAGTAGTGCAAGAAGGTTCCTTTTTCTCCACATCCTCCCTAACACTTGTTGTTTCTTGTGTTTTTGATTTTAGCTATTCTGACAGGTGTAAGGTGATATCTCATTGTGGTTTTGATTTGCAGTTTTGATTTGCATTTCCCTGCCAATTAGTAATGTTTAGCATCTTTTCGTGTGTCTGTTGGCCATCTGTATGGCTTCTTTGGAGAAATATCTGTGCATGTATTCTGCCCATTTTTTAATTGGATTGTTTGTTTCTTTGGGTATTTAGTTGTACAAGTTCGTTATATATTTTGGATATTGACCCTTTATTGGGTATGTCATTTGCAAATATCTTCTCCCATTCTGTAGGTTGCCTTTAATTTTGTTGATTGTTTCACTTGCTGAGCACAGCTTTTTATTTTGATGAAATCCCAATAGTTTATTTTTGCTTTGTTCACTTGCCTCAGGAGACATATCTAGAAAAATGTTGCTATAGCTGATGTCAAGGAAATTGCTCCCTGTGCTTTCTAGGATTTTTATGGTTTTAGGTATTACATTTAGGTCTTCAATCCATTTTGAATTTATTTTTGTTTAAAGTGCAAGTAAATGGTCCCATTTCACTCTTTAGCATGTAGTTATCCAGTTTTCCCACCACCGTTTATTGAAGAGACTCGTTTTTTCCTAATTGCATTTTCTTGCTTGTAGAATATAATTGACCATATAGTGTAGTTTTATTTCTGGGCTCTCTCTTCTGTTCCGTTGATCTATGGTGTCTATTTTTGTGCCATACCATACGCTTTTAATTTCTACAACTTAGTGGTTTATCTTGAAATCTGAGATTGGGATACCTCCAAATTTTGTTCTTTTTCAAGATTTCTTTGGCTATTTGGGGTCTTCTGTGGTTCCATACACATTTTAGGATTATTCATTCTAATTCTGTGAAAAATGTGATATTTTGATAGGGATTGCATTTAATCTTTAGATTACTTGGTTGTATGGCCATTTCAACAGTAATTGTTCTCCAATTCATTAGCATGGAATGCTTTTCCATTTGATTTGTCATGTTCAGTTTCTTCCGTCAATGTTTAATAGTTTTCAGAGTGCAGTTCTTTGCCTCCTTGGTTAAGTTTATTACTAAATATTTTATTGTTTATGGTGCAATTGTAAATGGGATTGTTTTCTTAATTTCTCATTATGGTACTTCATTATTAGTGTATGGAAATGTAGTGGATTTCTGTGTATTAATTTTGTATTCTACAACCTTAATAAATTACCATTTCTAGTAGGGGTTTTTTGGTAGAGTTTTTAGGGTTTTCTATATATAGTATCATGTCATCTGCAAGTAGTGAATGTTATACTTCTCCCTTACCAGTCTGAATGCCTTTTCTTTTTCTTATCTGATTGCTATGGCTAGGATTTCAGGACTTTGTTGAATAAAAGTGGTGAGAGTGTACATCCTAAACTTTTTCCTGATCTTAGGGGAAAAGCTCACCATTCACCATTGAGTATGATGTTAGCTGTGTGTTCTTCATAGATGGCCTTTATTATGTTGAGGTAAAATTCCCTATAAACCTGCTGTGTTGAGAACTTTCATCATAAGTGGATGTCATAGTTTATCATATGCTTTTTTGGCATCCATTGAAATGATCATATGATTTTCCCCCTTTCTCTTGTTGATCTGGTGTATCACATTGATTGATTTGTGAATATTGAACCACCCTTGCATCCCAGGAGTAAATCCCACTTGATCATAGTTACTGATTTTTTAAAATGTGTTGTTAGATTTGGTTTAATATTTTGTTGAGGATATTTCCAAGTGTGTTCACCAGAGATATTGTGATATTGCCCTATCGTTCTCTCTCTCTCTCTTTTAGTGTTTTGGTATCTGATTTTAGTATCAGGATAATGCTGGCTGGCCTCAAAAAAATTGGAAACTTTTCTTACTCTTCTATTGTTTTAAATAGTTTGAAAAGAATAGGTATTAACTCTTCTTTTAATGTGTGGTAGAATTACTGTGATGCCATGTCTGATGAGAGTTTTTTTGATTTAGTGATTCATTTTCATTGCTGGCAATCAGTCTATTCAAATTTTCTATTTCGTCCCAATTCAGTTTCGGCAGGTTATGTGTTTTCAGTAATTTATCCATTTCTTCTATATTGTCCAATTTGTTGGCGTATAATTTTCACAATAGTCTCTTGTAATTATTTGTATTTCTTGTTTGTTGTTTGTTGTTTGTTTGTTATTTCTCTCTTTCATTCCTGATTTTGTTGGAGTCCTCTATATGTGTTTTGATGAATCTGGGTAGAGGTTTACCAATTTATTGATTTTTTTTCCCCCAAAGAACTAGCTCCTTGTTTCATTGATCTGTTCTTTTTTAAAGTTTCTGTTTCATTTATTTCATTCTAATCTTTATTATTTCCTTCCTTCTACTGGTTTAGGGTTTTGTTCTTTCTTTCTTTGCCTCTTTTTAGTATAAAATCAGGTTGTTTATTTGAGACTTTTCTTCTCAAGACAGGCCTGTATTACTATAAACTTATTACTATAAAGTTCCTTTTAGCACCACTATTGCTGCATCACAAGGATTTTTGACTACTGTGCTTTCATTTTCATTTATCTCCATGTTTTTTGATTTCCTATGATTTCTGATTAACCAGTTCATTATTTAATAGCATGTTATTTAACCTCTATGTATTTGTGTTCTTTCCAGAATTTTTCTTCTGGTTGGTTTCTAGTTTCATAGTGTTGTGGTTGGAAAAGATGCATGGTATGACTTCCTCTTTTCAATTTGTTGAGACTTATTTTGTGGTAAATATTATCTACTGTGTAGATTATTCCATGTGCACTTGAATGTGTATTCTGTTTTAGGATGGATTGTTCTGAATATGTATGTCAGATCCCTCTGGCCCAATGTGTCATTCAAACCCATTGTTTTCTTGTCAATTTTCTATTTGGCTGATCTGTCCATTGATTTAAGTGGTGTTTTAAAGTCCCCTGCTATTACTGAATTATTCAATTACTTCTTCATGTTCATTAATAGTTGCTTTATGTGTTTCAGTGCTCCTATATTGGGCATATACATATTTACAGTTGTTATTCGTCTTGTTGAGTGTTCCCTTTATGATTATATAGATCATTTTTTGTCACTTATTAACAGTCTTTGTTTTGCCCGATGTAAGTATCACTACCTGGCTTTCTTTTTACTGCTATTTGAATGATAAATGCTTTTCCATCCCTTCACTTTTATCTTTATGTGTTTTTAGGTCTGAAAAAGGTTTCTTGTAGGCAGCATATGGTTGGGTCTTCTTTTTTTTTTTTTTTTTTAAATCCATTCCATCACCCTATGTCTTTTGATTGTTCCATTTACATTCAAAGTAATTATTGTTACTATATACTTATTGCCATTTTGGTACTTATTTTATGGGTTTTTTTGGTAGTTCTTCTCTGTTCCTTTCTTCTCTTGCTCTGTCATGGTTTGTTGGCTTGCCTTAGTGATATACTTGGATTCCTTTCTCTTTACTGTTTGCTTAACTATTATAGTTTTTGATTTGTGATTACCTCTAATGTTATATATAATATCTTCTGCATATAGTAATCTATATTAAGTTGATGTCACATAAGCTTGAACCTATTCTAAAAGCACTAAGTTTTTTCTTCTCTCTTCCCCATGTTTTAAGTATGTGGTATCATGCTCTGTATCCTTTTATTTTGTGAATACCTTCATTGATTATTATAGATATGCTTAATTTTACTGCTTTTGTGCTTCCTACTTTTCTTATTCCTCCTTATGATTTTTCCTTCCCACACAAATAGTCCCATTTAAGGAACTGGTTTAGTGGTGAGGCTGGTTTAGTGGTGGTGAATTCTGTTAACTTTTGTTTGTGAAACTCTTTATCTCTCATTCTATTCTGAATCATGGCCTTGCTGGATAGAGTATTCTTAGTTGCAGACTCTTTTGGGGTTTTTTTGTTTTTTGTTTTCAGCACTTTGAATATATCATGACCCTCCCTTCCTGCCTCTAAAGTTTCTGGTAGAAAAATCAGCTGATAGCCTTATGGAGTTTCCCTTGTATGTAATTGTTTTCTCTTCCTACTTTAAAGGTCCTCTCTCTCTCTCTCTCTCTCACTACTTTTTGCCATTTTAATTATTGTTTGCTTTTTTCTGGGTCTCTTTGGGTTGATTTAGTTGTGGGATCTCCATGCCTGCTGAATCTGGATTTCTGTTTCTTTCCCCAGATTCAGGAAGTTTTCAGCTGTTATTTCTGCAAATAAATTTTCTGCCCCCTTTCCTTTCTCTTCTCCTTCTAGGATCCCTATAATGCTTAATGGTGCCCCTGTGTTTCTTTTATTATTCTCCTCTTCTGTTCGTCCTTTTTCTTCTGTTCAGCATGATTGCTTTCCATTACTTTGTCCACCAGTTCCCTCATTTGTTCTTTTGCTTCCTTAAGTCTACTATTTATTCACACTAGTGTATTTTTAATGTAACTAAGTTTTCCATCTCTGATTGGGTCCTTTTCTTTTTCAGCATTCCCCTGGCAATTTGAGGCCATTTCTGTTCCATAGAAATTTTAGGATTGTTTGTTCCAACCCTGTGAAAATTGTTGATGGTCTTTTGATAGGCATTGCTTTGAATGTGTAGATTGCTCTGGGCAACACAGACATTTTCACCATGCTTATTCTTCCATTTCATGAGCATGGAATGTTTTTCCATCTCTTTGTGTCTTTCTCAATTTCTTTCATAAGTGTTCTGTAGTTTATAGAGGATAGATCCTTTACCTCTTTGATTAGGTTTCTTCCTAAGTATTGGGGCACCTGGGTGGCTCAGTGGGTTAAAGCCTCTGCCTTCGGCTCAGGTCATGATCCTAGGGTTCTGGGATCGAGCCCCACATCGGGTTCTCTGCTCAGCAGGGAGCCTGCTTCCTCCTCTTTCTCTGCCTGCCTCTCTGTCTACTTGCGATCTCTGTCTGTCAAATAAATAAATATAGTCTTAAAAAAAAAAAAAAAACGGTTTCTACCTAAGTATCTTATGGGTTTTGGTGGTATTGTAAATGGAATCGATTTCTTGATTTCTCTTTCTTCAGTCACATTTTTAGTGTATAGAAATGTAGCTGATTTCTATGCATTGAATTTATATCCTGCCATGTTGCTGAATTGCTCTATGAGTTCTAATAATTTGGGGGTGGAGTCTTTTGGGCTTTCCATATAAAGTATCATGTTATCTGTGAAGAGGAAGAGTTTGACTTCTTCTTTGCCAATTCGAATGCCTTTTATTTCTTTTTATTGTCTGCTGATGCTAGGACTTCTAGTACTATGTTGAACAATAGTGGCAAGAGTGGGCATCCCTTTTGTGTTTCTGATCTTAAGGGAAATGGTCTCAGTTTTTCCCCATTGAAAATGATATTCTCTGTGGGCTTTTCATAGATGGCTTTTATGATATTGAGGTATGTTCCCTCCATCCCTACACTCTGAAGACTTTTAATCAAGAAAGGATGCTGTACTTTGTCAAATGCTTTTTCTGGATCTATTGAGAGTATCATATCATTCTTGTCTTTTCTTTTATTAATGGGCTCTATCACATTTATTGATTTGTGAATTTTGAACCACCCTTGTATCCCAGGAATAAATCTCTCCTGGTCATGGTGAATAATCCTTTTAATGTACTGTTGGATCCTATTAGCTAGGATCTTGCTGAGTAGTTTGGCATCCATGTTCATCAGGGATATTGTTCTGTAATTATTTTTGATGGGGTCTTTGGTTTTGGGACCAAGGTAATGATGCCCTCATAGAACGAGTTTGGAATTTTTCCTTCCATTTCTATTTTTTGAAACAGCTTCAGTAGAATAGGTATTGTTTCATCTTTAAATGTTTGGTAGAATTCCCCTGGGAAGCCATCTGGCCATGGACTCTTCTTTTTGTGAGGTTTTTGATTCCTGCTTCAATTTCCTTGCTAGTTGTTGGTCTTTTCATATTGTCTGTTTCTTCCTGTTTCAGTCTTGGTAGTTTATAATTTTCTAGGAATGCATCCATTTCTTCCAGATTGCCTAATTTGTTGGCATATAGCTGCTGATAATAAGTTCTAATAACTTTGCCTCTATTTCCTTGATATTGGTTGTGATTTCTCCCCTTTCATTCTTGATTTTATTTTATTTTTTTAAGATTTTATTTATTTATTTGATAGAGACACAGCGAGAGGGAACACAAGCAGGGGAAGTAGGAGAGGGAGAAGCAGGCCAAGCAGGGAGCCCAACGTGGGGCTCGATCCCAGGACCCTGGGACCATGACCTGAGCCGAAGGCAGACGCTTAACGACTGAGCCACCCAAGCACCCCTCGTTCTTGATTTTAGTAATTTGGGTCCTTTCTCTTTTGGAAAAGTCTAGCCAGCAGTTTATCAGTCTTACCAGTTCTTTCAAAGAACCAGCTTCTAGTTTTGTCAATTTCTTCTATTGTTCTACTTTCTATTTCATTGATTTCTGTTCTAATCTTTATTATTTGTCTTTTCTCTGTATATATATTTGTATAGACTTTATTTGTGGTTCTTTCTTCAGATCCTTTAGGTGTAAGGTTAGCTTGTGCATTTGGGATTTTTCTAATTTTTTTTTTGAGTGAGGCTTGGATGGCTATGTGCTGCCCTCTAAGGACTGCCTTTGCAGTATCCTATACGTTTTGAACTGATATGTTTTCATTTTCATTGGTTTCCATGAATTGTTTAAGTTCTTTTTCAATTTCCTGGTCAACCCATTCATTCTTTAGCAAAATGCTGTTAAACCTCCAAGTGTTTGAGTTCCTTCCAAATTTCCTCTTGTGATTGAGTTTCAAAGCATTGAGGTCTGAAAATCTGCAGGGAATAATCTCAGTCTTTTGATATCAGTTGAGACCTGATTTATGACCCAGCATGTGATCTGTTCTGGAGAAGGTTACATGTGCCCTCGGGAAGAATGGGTATTTGGTTGTTTTAGGATGGAGTGTTCTGTATATATCTATGAAGTCCCTCTGGTCCAATGTGTAATTCAAACTTCTTGTTCTTTGTTGATATTCTGCTTAGATGATCTGTCCATTGCTGTGAGTGGGGTGTTGAAGTTTCCTACTATTAATGTATTATTATCAATATGTTTTTTTAATTTTTATTTTTAAATTTTTTATTTTGCTCCTATATTCAGAGCATAGATATTTACAGTTGTTAGATCTTATTGGATAGACCCTTAAGTATGATATAGTGTCCCTCTATAGTCTTTGGTTTAAAATCTAATTTGTCTGTTATGAGGATTGCTACCCCAGCTTTCTTTTGATGTCCATTAGCATGATAAATGGTTCTCCATTCCCTCACTTTCAATCTGGAAGTGTCTTTTGACTCAAAATAATTCTCTTCTAGACAGCATATGGATGGGTCCTGCTTTTTTATCTAATCTGATACCCAGGGTCTTTTGATTGGAGCATTCTGCCCATTTTCCTTCAGAGTAACTGTTGAAATATATGAACTTAATGCTTTTGTATTGCCGAAGAAGTCCCTGTTTCTGTAGATTGTCTCTGTTACTTTCTGGTCTATATTACTTTTGTTGTCTCTCTTCACCTACAGAATCCCCTTTTATATTTCTTACAGGCCTGGCTTGGCGGTTGCTTGTTCTTTCAGTTTCTGCCTGTCCTAGAAGCTCTTTATCTCTCCATCTGTTCTGAATGACAGCCTTGCTGGATAAAGTCTTCTTGGCTGCATGTACTTTTCATTTATTAACCTGAATATGTCTTGCCAACTTTTTCTGACTTGCCAGATTTCTGTGGCTAGGTCTGATATTATTCTGATGTTCCTCTCTCTGTATATAAGGAACCTCATCTCCCTAGGTGCTTTTTTGGCTCTCCAATTTCCAAGTTTCACTATTATATATATTGGGGTGTTGATCTATTTTTATTGATTTTGGGAGGGGTCCTCTCTGCCTCTTGGACATGGATACTTGTTTCCTTCCCCAGATTAGGGAAGTTCTCAGCTATGGTTTTCTCAAATGTACCTTCTAGTCCCTTGCTCTTTCTCCACCCCTTTGCAGAATCCCAGTAATTCTGACATTTGAACATTTCATGGAATCATTAATCTCTTCAAGCTTTTTCATAGACTTTTGTCTTTCCCTTTTTTTTCTCTACTTCCTTCCTTTCCATCTGCCTATCCTCTACATCACTTATTCCCTTCTGCCTCATTGATCCTAGCTGTCAGAGTATCCAGTTTAGACTACATCTCATTCATAGCATTTTTAAATGCAAGCTGACTAGATCTCATCTCCACCTTTAGAGATTCTGTATTGTCAATAATGCTTTTTTCAAGCCTAGGTATTAACTTTCTGATTGCTATCCTGAATTATATTGCTGATATCTTACTTATATTCATATTGATTAGCTCTGTGGCAAAGAACAAGGTTCTTGTGTGTGTGTGTGTGTGTGTGTGTGTGTGAGAGAGAGAGAGAGAGAGAGAGAGAGAGAGAGAGAGATCCCCCTTCTAGTCATTCTTGCCAGAGAACAGTGGGTGGGCAAATGAAGAGAGTCCAAAATACCAACCATGACCCAAGCAAAATCCACCCTAGAAAAATCCAAAGTGGTTGGAAGCCACCACAGGAAAGCAAACAAAGCCAAAATGAAACACAAGAATAAAATAAAAATTTTAAAAACTTTTTTTAAATAGGGAGCGGAAGAAAGAATATAATCTCGCAGGGTGGACAAAGCAGTGTGATCCTTTTATTCCTGGGTGAATTTTGGTCTCTGTGTTAGAAGACACCACATCCCAAAATTGCGAAAAAGTAAAAACATCAACAACAACAAAACACACACACACACACATATACATATATACGTGTGTGTGTGTGTGTGTGTGTGTGTGTGTGTAATAGAGTGAACAAAGGACTAAATGATGCATATATCTATAAAATGTAGATTTGAAGAAATGCAAGTTAAACTCTGAAACATAAGGAAAAAAAAACAAGAAAAAGGGAAAGGAGAATTTTATCTGAAAAATAAATGAGTCATGAGGCAACACCTGGAGCTCAATACACTGTTTTCCCCTGGTGTTGGAGTCTTGTGAGATCCATAAGCTTGTTGTCCACCTGTTCTTTCAGTCTGTCTTCTGGGGGTTGGGCCTGCCATGCTGCTTCTGAGGTGTCCCTTCCTGGGCAAAGTAGTCCTACCCCTGTCAGGGGGATGGGCTCAGTGGAATCTAGTCCTCCCTGTGGCTTTTATTCCCTGGAGGCTTTCTGGTCCTCTCATAGGATCAGAGCAAAAATGGCTGTGCCCATTGTTTCCCTTTGATTTCTCCTTCAAAGACACTGAAACCCTACTGATGTCTTGGTAATATGACCTCACCTATTTTTTTCTTGGGTTTAGGAGGATACATTATCACCTTGTTTTATTGTAAATATTTTCTGTGATTTTTGCTTTTGAAACATAGTTGCTCTTTCTGTTCTATATGATAATTTAGAAAGAATCTAAAGCTTTGCTGCCACTGCCTTCTTCCATCACAATCTTCTGTTACAAGCATTTTAATTACTAATACTTCTTCATGGAAATATGCCATAATTCTCTCAACCACTCCTTTTTTTAAAATTTTATTTTATTTTTTGTGTTCCAAAATTCATAATTTGTGCACTTCACCCAGTGCTCCATGTAATACGTGCCCTCCTTAATACCCACCACCAGGCTCACCCAACCCCCTACTCCCTTCCCCTCCAAAACTCTCATTTTGTTTCTTAGAGTCCACAGTCTCTCATGGTTTGTCTAGCCCTCTGATTCTTAATGTTGAAAACATTTATGCATGCTTTCCATCTTCAGAAGCCATCTCAGAAATGTCCTGTATAAAGTCCTTATAGTTTTAACGGAAAATGACTATTATTCTCCATCATATCCAACAATGTGTTTCTTTTATTACCCAGAACAAATCTGTTTCTTACAGAAAGTAAGACAGAATGCAAACCACTAGAAGGAAATATATAAAAACTTGAAATGTGTTTATAGAAAACTAGAGAAAAGACACATTTTAAGTCACAGAGGACAAAATACAAATGGTCTAACATACTAACACCAGTATTTCAACCAAGAGATTGATAGATTTACAAACAAAATAGAAATACTAGGTACTGGCAGATCCCTTGTGGAGATAAAATTTAATTCCCATTTTGGTTCAGTTTGCAAACACAATGAAAATCCTTAAAAATAAGTGTAATCTGCAATGCAGGAATTTCATTCCCATGATTTGATCATAAGGGAAAAGTAGATTATGTGTTTAAAATTTAAACTATAGGAATATTTGTTGCAATGATATTTATAATATTGAAAATAAAAAATTATCCAAATATCTAAAAATAAAGCATTTAGTAAAATTATGCGTATTCATGGAATGGAATACTTTACAGCCACTAGATTATGTTGTTGAATATTATGTAATGGTATAAATATATGTGCAGTTTTTTAAAAATTTTATTTATTTATTTGAGAGAGAGGGTGAGCACAAGTGGTGGGTGGGGGGGGCAGTGGAGTGGGAGAGGGAGAGGGAGAATCAGCATGTGTGGGGAGGCCACTGTGCTGCTCATTCTGGCCTCCCAATTGGCCCCAAGGGGACCAGGTATGCTGTGTTTTTCCACAGAGACTCAGTCCCCACAAATTGCTCAGGGTCCCTTAGCAGATGTGAGCCAGAGGGCTGCTTTCCGCACAGCTCCCAGCTGAGCAGGGAGCCTGACAGGGCTGGATCCCAGGATCCTGGGATCCTGACCCAAGCTAAAGGCAGATGTTTAGTTGACCAAGCCACTGAGGCCAAGCTGAAGGCAGATGTTTAGTTGACTAAGCCACTGAGGCCACCCCTATATTTGCAAAGTTAAATGAAAAAAACAGTTTATTAAAAAAAACAGTTTATAAAATATCATAAATGGTGTCTCCCACTTTTACAAAAATATATTTACAGAGAAAGATGTCTGGAAGGATATATTCAAATTATTATTTTTAGGTGTTAGTATTATAGATTTTTTCTTTTTTGTTTTTGTTTTTTGTATTTTTTGAGATTTTTATTTCTTAATTTTATTTATATATTCTGTAATTAACACTTACTAGTGTTCTTTAAGAAAGAACTTACTATTAAAATAGTCATAAAAATCTAATATATTCTCATTTGTTTATAGTTGTGAGATTTTTAGAAATGTTAATATGAGTACATAATGCATGTATGTTTGCATATGTAAATGAATTGTTCTTTTAAAAGATGTAATTTTTGATCGTTCTGGATAGAGCCCCAAGTTTTCTTATGTAGTGTCTGCATTTCTTTATAAGGATCCTAAGTGGATTCTATGAGATACCTAAGTGACATTTATATATAGCTGAAAATAGTATAATTGGAACTTTTATAAAATTAAAGATGTCATTTAGAATATTACTTTTCCTTGGTGTAGAAATAGAAATTTTCATGAGAGACTTAGTCTGTATGAGCCATGTTAAACAGTGGAGGGATTGGAGAGTACTAGAAAAGCTTGGTCTTGTGAAGTCAGCCAATTGTGGTTTTGACCTTGAGCTTTGTGACTGTGGACATAACAACAACCTCTTTGAGCCATTGTTAAGCATCTTGTAAAATGTAAACATATTGCCACCTGTTCTATGGGGTTGAGATTATAGGAAATAATGTATGCCATTTAGCCCTTTGCTGATCACATAGTAAGTATTAAAAAATGATAACATGGATGGTGATAACTTGCTTTGTACCATGTATCCTTAGGAGATATGGTAAGAGAATTATCTTTAATTTAATTTAATTTATCTTTATTTATATTATTGCTTTCATTTGATTCGAGACCTGCATTACTTTTTCTAGTTGGATTTGAAATAAAGGGACCTAGCTTATCAAGGAAAGTAATTGCTTCTGCTTTGAGAGAATATTTTCTCCCTTTGGCTATAGAGTTTTGGGTTTATTTTTAATTTTTGGTTCTTTATGATTTAAAAACTTTCATAATGAGTACAATTCTGTGGCCCAAACTTATTTTCCAGTCATATCTTCAAGGTATAGAGTATAGAAGTATAGAGTATAGAAGCCAAGAGTATAGAAACCCTAATCATACTGTCTGATTTATATTTAGGCTTTATCACTGTACCCTCTGCAAAAGTTACTCAGTTACGATTTTGACTTTCTAACTTTGGGCAAGTAATTTGACCTTTTGTGTTTGTTCTTGTAGTTTAAATGGGAATAATAAAAATACATATCTTCTATGTATGTTCTAAGTATAGCTTAAAGGACTAAATGAGCAATTATATGTAAAGTATAGCTTAGTAATAAGCCTTCATAAATATTTTTGTGTTTTTTTAAATTGAGATAATTGACATATAACATTGTGTTAGTTTTAGGTGTACAACATAATGTTTGGAATGTGTGTGTATATCTGTGTGTATATATATATACATATATATGTAGTGAAATAATTATCACAACTAATTTAATTAACATCTATTACCACATATAGTTATAATTTTTTTCTTGTGATGATGAAGTCAAATCACTTGCCCAAAGTTAGAAAGTCAAGAAAGTCTTCTTTCTTTTTTCTTTTCAATTTTTTATGATCTAATCTCTTAGAAACTTTCAAACTTATAATACAGTATTGTTAACTATAGTCACCATGCTGTACATTACATCCCTAGGATTTATTTATCTTATGTAACTGGAAGTTTGCACCTTTTGAGCACCTTCACTCATTTGACCATAAATACTGTTATTAGTTCTTACTACATTACTCTTTTCTCATTTAGTCATTTATTTAACACATATTTATTGATTGCCTACCATATGCGAGGCCATAATACCAGATACAGAAACATCAGTGAACAAAACAAAGTCATTACCCTCATGAAACTTGTATTCTGGTGCAGGAGATTGCAAATGAATATTTGATGTTAGGCAAGTCCTATGAAGAAAAATAAACAGAATAAAGAGAGGGCAGATAGTAAAGAGTGTTACTTGAAGTTGTGTATTCATTTTAGCTTAGACCATGCAAATACCTGGAAGAAGACTATTCTTGGCTAAGGGAACAACATAAATAGATTTCTGAGGCAGTAACAGTCCTGATGAATGTGAAGAACAACAACATCCACTCTACTGTGGATGGAGCAAAGTGAATAAAGAAAAGAGTAGTATTCTTGCCATTTGCGATGACGTGGATGGAACTAGACGGTATTATGCTGAGTGAAATAAGTCAATCGGAGAAAGACAACTATCGTGTGATCTCCCTGATATGAGGAAGTGAAGATGCAACATGTGGAGTTTGAGGGGTAGGAAAAGAATAAATGGAACAAGATGGGATCGGGAGGGAGACAAACCATAAGAGACTCTTAATGTCACAAAACAGAGGGGGGCAGGGAGAGGGTGGTGGGGTTATGGACATTGGGGAGGGTATGTGCTATGGTGAGCGCTGTGAAGTGTGTAAACCTGGCGATTCACAGTCTTGTATCCCTGGAGCTAATAATACATTATATGTTTATAAAATTTTTTTTTAATTAAAAAAATTTTTTTTTAAAAAAAGAAAAGAGTAGTATAAGATGAGGTCAGAGAGGTCAATGATAGAAGCTTGGTAGGCTATTGTGAGGACTTTGGATTTTACTGAAATGTGGTGAGAAGGCAAAACTTTAATAAGAAGAATGGTGTGATTAATATTTTTAAAATATCACTGACTGCTTTTGTAACAAAAAGACTTGAGTGTCTGATTAGAAGCTGGGAGACCAGTTAAGAGGCTGTTGCGGTAGTACAGACAAGAGCTGATGATGGTGGTGGGGAGAAGTGATTGGGTTTGGGATGAATATTGGGATATATTTGGAAGTAAGCTCCTAAGATTTGCTGATGCATTCATGAGCAATTGTGTGAATGATAGTACCATTTACTGAAATGGGAAGGGTATGTATATGGGGAGCATAAGTGTTTTGTAATGGACTGTTATTTGGAAATGCTTGTGATGGAAATATATGGAGATTTTTAGACAGTTTGATATAGGAGTAGAGTTCAGAGGAGAAGTCAAGGCTAGAGATAAAAATTTGGGAATTGCTTTTGTGTAAATAATATTTCAAGTCACTGTACTTGATGAGTGAGTTTGGATAGAGAAGACTAGCTGGGGGATGCTCCAACATGTACTGGTTAAGCAGAGCAAAAAGGTCCAGCAAAGAAGACTTAGAAGGTTTGGCTTGTAGGTTAGGAAGATAGTGTAACATCTGGAAACCTAGGGGGAAAAAAATGTCAGGAAAAAGGAAGTGATCTACAGGGTGTTAGAAATTTGAGGGGAAAGTCTAAAATAATTTCTAGAGTGTGTGGAGAAAATAATTTGTTTCCTTGATTGCCTGGCAATACTAGAGGCCATTTGAGGTGTGATGTCATAAATTTAATGTGAGAGTAGTCAACACAATTCGTAATTATAACCACTTTAATCTGCCCAGGTAGTGTACAGAGCAGGGTGAAAGGTGGAATTAGAGTTTGGATTTTGCCATGCAAGTATGAATAAAGAAGAGAGGGGAAGGGAATGTACATGCTGTGTACATGCAAGGAAGTTATTTTAGTGAGGGCTATAAAATCAAACATTGGTAAGGAGGGACGTGGGACCAGATTTTGCGTGCTCCAGCTAAACCAGATCTCTGTTGCCAATAACCACATTTTATTTTCATCTCTGCTTGTGTTTTTTGAGTTGCCCTTTTTATTTTTCCTTTCTGCCACCTTCCTAACTCCCAGTCCAAACACACACACACATATATCCAATATCCATATGTTCAAATTCAATCCATCCTTCAAGAGATAGCAGACCTGGTACTTCCTTTTTGAAACCTTTCCTCCTCACCCCCAGTGACAGTGCTTTTGCTTCCCTTTTGAACTCCTGTAGCACTCTAACTTTCTAATTGGCACTTGTTGGTTGATATTGTAGGGGTGTGTGTGTGTGTGTGTGTGTGTGTGTGTGTGTGTGTGTGTATTTTAAACCTCTCTACAATGTGTGGTTGTGAGGGACAAGCATATGTCCTTGTAGTCTTAGCATTTATCACAGTTGATGTGCAGCAAATGTTTGATAAGTCAATGAAATCCTCTTTTAAATTTAAATTCAGTTAGCCAACTTACAGTAAATCATTAGTTTCAAATGTAGTGTTCAATAATTTGTCAGTTTCATATAACACCCAGTGCCCATCTCATCACATGCCCTCCTTAAGTCAATGAAATCTTTTTTTTTTTTTTAAGATTTTATTTATTTGACAGAGAGAGAGAGAGATCACAAGTAGGCAGAGAGGCAGGCAGAGAGAGGGAAGCAGGCTCCCGGCTGAGCAGAGAGCCTGATGTGGGGCTCGACCCCAGGACCCTGAGATCATGACCTGAGCCGAAGGCAGAGGCTTTAACCCACTGAGCCACCCAGGCGCCCTAAGTCAATGAAATCTTAAGTAAAACAGTTTCTTCAGTGTTTTCCAAAGCAATTGTGAAAACCAGAATTTCTTGAAGATTGCTTTTACTTTCATCTATATACTCTTTTATACTCACTGTAGTCTGTAGCAATGCTATGTCATTTTTTAACCAGCATCATCGTCGTTTTTTATCTTGCAGGAGCATCTTTCTTTAAAGAAGTATATTATTGACATTGTGGTTGAAAGTGCAGCTCTACCAGAACCTTTGAAAGATGGAGAAGAGCGGCAGAAAAATAAAAGAAAAGCCAAAAAGATAAAAGCCCGGATGAACTCCAGGTACCATAAATATCCTTCAAATCAAAACAAAACAGAAACTGTTAGTGATATATCCTTTTTAATGTATATCTGAGGAAGACCCTCTGCCTCACACAAAAGTTTAAACTTGTTTGCTTTAAGAAAGCCTTGAAAATAATACTGATGAGCCTAATTTATAGCCACTTTCTTTGATTGAGAAAGAAAACTGCATATCGATCTAAAGCCCTTGCTTTCACCTGTTAAGAGCTCTTCTTATAATTGGATGCCAAAGCCCTGCCAAACTTGTGCCTTCTCCAGCATACAGTAGTATGTTTAAGTATGTGTAAACTAAGACTATTTTTCTTTCCAACTATTGATTTTTAAATGAGGTATCAAAGAAAATCAATAGCAATCAACAAATAGAAGTCTGCTGGCTGTAGTGTCAAATCCCATGACTAGGTTTAATCAATTTGGTTGCCTGTCACAACAAGAAAAAGTTCAAGAAATATCTTGAAATGGAAAGTAAGTTGTCAGACCTGTAGTTTATCATCAGCTTCCAAAGTAACATCCGAGGATCAGACAGCTGTGTAGTACATCATTACCTCACATGCTTTGAGCATCACCTGATGACTGATGAGTCTTAGGACACAAATGTAGTTCCTCTGTAGTAGATAATTTTTGCTCTTTGGGAGAAGATAATCTAAATATGTTGTTTTACTTTTTTTTTTTTTTTTTAAGATTTTATTTATTTACTTGACAGAGATCACAAGTAGGCAGAGAGGCAGGCAGAGAGAGAGGAAGCAGGCTTCCTGCTGAGCAGAGAGCCCGACTCGGGGCTCGATCCCAGGACCCTGGGACCACGACCTGAGCCGAAGGCAGAGGCTTTAACCCACTGAGCCCCCCAGGCGCCCCTGTTTTACTTTTATTACCAGATGTTTTCAAAGTTGAAGAAGCTTGACCTGTGGGATTATTGAAATATAGTTCTAGAAGGTGAATGGTGGTTATCACTCTATAGTCTCCAATTTCAGATTGTAATTAAAGGTATCCATTTCATCTTACAGAATCAATGAAAACTTGCAAAGTACTCATTCAAGCAAAGAATAGAAAAGGCTTTTTTGTTTGTATTTTTTGAGATTTCTCAACTTCCTAAAAACACTTTCATAGTATACTTGAAGGTATTACTGACCTTCATTTCTAGTTTATGCTAAGAAGTTTGCTGCCCTGACATGGAAATGCTATTTTTATTAATTCTTTTTTTCCCTCTGTGTACACATTCCCTTGCTAAGCTCCCCCAGTCCTTTCTCTGAATATCATCTACTTAGTAATGACCACCAATTTAATATCTTCAATTTACTCCAACACAAGCTCCTGTTCTCTCCCTCACCCCACTCCCCAAAACCCCTTTGTCCCATAGTCTTCTCTGTCTCAGTAAATGGATACTGTATTCTAGCTTTGTATGCCAAAATTCTTGAAGTCATTCTTGACTTTCTTTCTCCCACACCTCACATCCAGTCCAACTGCAAATTATGTTAGCCTTAATTTAAAATATATACATACATTCAGAATTCGACTACATCTAACTTCATTGCTTCCCCTGAACCAATCCGTCATCATCTCTTGCCTGAGTTACTGCATGAGCTCTGTGACTATTATCATTGTTTCTGCCCTTGCCTCCTTGCAGTCTATTCCAAATCCTCTAGCCAGAGTATTAAAATGTAAGTTAGATCATGTCACTTCTCAAAACCTCAGGTTTCCTCTTCCCACATACACCTACATCCCTTATCTCCTTCTGGTCTTTGCTCAAATGTTCCCTTTTTGGTGCGGCTGTCCTCAAGAGCTTGACTTTTGTTTTGTTTGTCTTTAGAAACATAAGTAGTGGTAATTTATTAAACAAAATTATAAAATTATAGGAAAAGTCTCTATAATTCTGTTGCTAATATTTTCTATACATATCTACTTCTATCTGTAGACTTTATTCTTCATTGCAGTATGATTTATTTAAGTGAAATGTAGAGTGATTCAGTGTGGTTTGTTGACTTCTTTTTTTTTGTTAGATCATTTTATTTTATTTATTTATTTGACAGACAGAGATCACAAGTAGGCAGAAAGGCAGGCAGAGAGAGAGGAAGGGAAGCCGGTTCCCTGGTTAGCAGCGAGCCTGATGCGGGGCTCGATCCCAGGACCCTGGGATCATGACCTGAGCCGAAGGCAGAGGCTTTAACCCACTGAGCCACCCAGGTGCCCTTGGTTTGTTGACTTCTGACAAATCTAGATACTCATGTAATCAATACTTCTATCACAATTGTCTTTGTGCCTCTTTCGGGTGGGTTTCTTACCACTCCTAGTCTGTAGTAATCACTGACCTGCTTTCTATGATTATAGATTACTTTCTCCTGTTCAGGAAAGGCATACCAATGAAATCAAACTCCCTTGTGGCTGGCTTCTTTTACTAAGTGTACTGTTTTGATATATATCACTGTTGTTGTGTGTAGATAGTTTGAGTCTTTTATTATTGTACATATTCGTTGTGTGCATATCCTACAATTTTTATTTATTCATCTGTTGATGGACTTTTGGGTTCAGTTTTGAGCATTTGTAAATTAAGCTCCCCTCAAGTCTTTGAGTATATATTTTTTCATTTCTCCTGGGTAAATACCTAGAAGTGGAATACCACACCCTTTTCCATAGTGGTTGTACTCTTTTACATGCCTATCAGCAATATGTGGGAGTTCCAGTTGCTCCATAGTCTTCCCAGTACACACTTGATATTGTTATTTTTTTCAAAATTTTAGCCTATTTCAGTGGGAGTGTCAAAGTATCTCAGTGTGTTTCTATTTGCATTTTCCTAATGACAAATAGTATATATTGAGCATCTTTTCATGTGCATTTTAACCATTCAGTATCTTTCTATATGAAGTGTCTGCTGAAGGTTTTTGCTCATTTTAAAAGTTGAGTTGTCACCTTACTTTTGAGTTGTTTGTATATTCTGACCACAAAGTTCCTTGTCAGATATGTGTATTGCTAATTTGTTCTTACAGTCTGGAAATAGCCCATTACATTTTCTTGAAGATAGTCTTTGATAAGCAAAGGTTTTTACTTGTGATGATATCTGTTTTGGGTTTGGGGTTCTAAGAGGTCTCTGAACAAAGGTTAAAAATCCTTCTGTATTTTTTTCTAGAAGCTTTGTAAGTTTTATTTTTATATTTAGGCTTATGATTAATCTCAAATAAATTAATGGTTATTATATGAAGCATTGGTCCAAGTTTATTTTTCCATATAGGTAACCAGTTATTCTAACATTATTAGCTGAAAAGGTTTCTTTTTCCATTATACAGTTAGCATTTTGGGGAAAAAGAAAGAAAAAAAAAGGAAAGGAAAGGAAGAAAGGAAGGAAGGAATGAGAAAGAAAGAGGGAGAGAGAGAGGGAGGAAGGGAGGAAGGAATCTTCCCTTTGTGTATGAGTCTGTTTCTAGACTATTTCATTCTTCTATTTTAAAACCTTGATAAAAAATAAAAATCATCCTTTGAAGTGTAGATCCCCCCCCCCAAAATCCATTTCTGGACTCTCTGATCAGTTCTGTTCCACTGATATATTCATCTGTCTTCAAACTGTCTTGATTACCATGGCTTTATATTAAGTCTTGAAATAAATTAGAAGTCTTCCAACTTTGTTTTCTTTTTTGAGATTGTTTTCTTTTTCCAGGTCTTTTGTTTTTCCATAAATATTAGGATCAATTTTTAGTTTCTAAAATAAAAAGACCAGTTGGGATTTTGTTTGGTGCATTGTATCTACAGATTAGCTTAGGAAGAACTGACATCTATCTGATAGTATTGGGTCCTCCACCCATGATTAGGGTGTTTAGTTTCTTTAATTTCTAGTAATTTTAGTTAATTTCTAGTTTAGTTTAATTTCTAGTTAATTTCTAGTTTAGTTAATTTCTAGTAATTTCTTGTAATTTTCAGTGTAGAGGTTTTACAAATATCTTACTAAATTTATCCCTAGCACTTTTAGTTTTTTGATGCTATTGAAAATAGTTTTACTTCTTTTTTTGTTGTTGTCAGTATATAGAAACAATTGATTTTTGTATTAACTTTATATACTGGGACCTTGCCATATTGACTTATGAGGTCTAATAGTTTTGTGAGTTTATAAGATTTCTTTAGGTACATAAACATATCTGAGAATAAAAACAGTTTTGTTTTTTCAATTATATACTGTCTACTTCTCTTCATTGTCTCTTGCACTGTATTGTATCTTTGGCAAAATTTTGAACAGAAGATATTGTCCTGTTCTTAGGGAGAAAGCAATTAGTTTTTCATGTTAAGGTATTATGTTAGCTGTCATTTTATGTAGATGCCCTTTATCAAGTTGAAGCAGCTTTTTTTATTCTTAGTTTCCTGAGAGCTTTTTTCATAGATATTCGATGTTTTCAAAAGCCTTTTCTGCATCTATTGAAATGTGTCTATTAATTTTATCAACAAAGTTCATTATATTGATTTTTATAATAGTTTTATTGAGATATATTCACATCCTATACAATTCATATATAAAAACTGCATAATTCTATATTGATTATTGAAGTATAATTGACATACAACATTGTATTAGTTCCAGATGTACAATATAATGATTTGATGTTTTTATATATTGTGAAATGATCACCACAGTCATTAACATCTGTCACCATATATAGTCAATCTCATCAACTTTCAATCTCATCAACTTTCAAATATACAGTACAGTATTATCAACTATAGTTGCTGTGCTATACATTACAACCCATAACATTTATTTTATAACTGGTAGTTTTTACTTTTTGACTCTCTTCTACCATTTTGCCTACCCTCATGTGCCAACCATCAGTCTGTTCTTCATCTGTGAGCTTGGTTGGGTTTTTTTTGTTTCGTTTTCTTTTTGGTTACCAAAATGAGATCATACGATGTTTGTCTTTGTCTGACTTATTTTGCTAAGCATAATGCCCTCAAAGTCCATCCATGATGTTGGAAATGGCAATTTGCATTTGTATATGACATTCTGGAAAAGGCAAACCTATAAAAACAGCAAAAAAGATGTGTGGTTGCCAGAGGTTGGGGAGAGGGAGAGATGAATAGGCAGAACAAAGAGGATTTTTAGGTTGGTGAAAGGACTCTATATGATACTTATAATGGTGGATACATGTAATTATATATTTGTCCAAACCCATAGAATATAGAACACTATAGAGCGAATTGTAATGTTAACTATAAACTTGGGGTGGTAATAATGTGTCAGTGTAGGTTCATTACTTGTAACGAATGTACCACTTTGTTGGGAGGTGTTGATATCTGAGCTAAGCATGTTTGGGATGAAAGGTATATGGGTAAATCTCTCTGAATCTTTCTCTTAATTTTTCTGTGAACCTGAAATTTCTATAAAAAATGAAGTCTTTCAAATTTTTTATCATTTTTTAAACCTGTAAGAATCTATACTAACACCGACTTTTTTCATTCTTGGGAATTACAATTATTCTTTGATTATTCTGGACAGGAATTTATCAGCTTTATTAATCTTTTCAAGAATGAATTTTTGCTGTCATTGACTTTTCTTTATTTTTTCTATTTCACTTATGTTTTTATTATTTTTTCCGTGCTTACTTGATATTTTTTTTCCTAGATTCCTAAGGTAAAAATTTAAGATTACTGATTTGAAACCTGACTCCTTTTCTAAATATGCAATTATAGCTATAAATTTCCCTCTAAGCTATGTCCCACATATTTTATATATTGTGTTTTATTTTTCATTCAGTTCAAAGTATTTTCCAGTTTCAGGCTCCTGGGTGGCTTAGTTGGTTGAGCGGCTGCCTTCAGCTAGGGTCATGATCCTGGAGTCCTGGGATTGAGTCCATATAGGGCTCCCTGCTCAGCGGGGGGTTCTGCTTCTCCCTCTGCCCCTCCCCCTGCTCATGCTCTATCTCATTCTCTCTCTGTCTCTCAAATTAAAAAAATATATTTTCCAGTTTCACTTCAAATTCATTGACCCATTGGTTACTTAAAAATGTAAGTGCTAAATTTTCAAATAATTGGGAACTTTTCAGATATCTTTTTGTCTTGATATTTCCTGTGGTGAGAGAAGATACTGTGCATAATTTCAGTTCCTTTTAATTTATTGAGGCTTGTTTTATGCCCAGCATCTGGTTTGTCTTGGTCAGGGTTGCATGTTTACTTGATGAACATGTATATATTGCTTGTGGTAGGTGTAGTTTCTATAATGTCAGTTAGGTCTTGTTGGGTGATAGTGCTGTTAAAGTCTTCCACATTGTATCTCTAATATTGTCTGTTTCATATTGTATCAGTTACATAAAGAATATTCACTTTTTGGCTTATTTCACACTTCTATCTCACACTTCAGTATTTTCCAGTTTTGCTTCAAATTTTGAAGCTTTGTTGATAAATAGATACAAATTTAGTATTATTTTATCTCCTTGAAAAATTGATCCCATTACCATTACAAAGTGTCCTTCTTTGTTTTGGGTAATATTTCTTACGGTGAAGTCTACTTGATCTAATATTAGTATCATTTCCACTCAGTATTTTCATGATAAATCTTTTCCCATTCTTAGTTTTATTCTTGTAACTTCATCACTGTATATTTTTGTGCACCTCTTATAATCATCATATGTGCATCTTTTCTGTCTTTTCTGACAGTCTGTTTGCAGTTTTTCATTAGTTTATTTCTAGTGAAATTATTGCTATAGTTGTTTTAAGTGTACTATTTCACTATCATTTGTTCATCTGTTGTTCGTTCCTTTTTTTTCTTCTTTTCTCCCTCCTTTTGGGTTATTTTTTTAGTATTCCATTTTTTTCCTTTATTGATTTAGTATCTCTACTGCCTTATTTTTAGTGTTTGCTTCATTTAAAAAATGTAAGCTTAAACTATCATGATAACTATATAATATTAAACCACTTTAATTATAAGTTTAGAATCTTACAGTAATATCTATATTCTCTTGTTTGTGTAATTATTGCCTCATATTTTACTTCTATATGTATATTCCACATCCCACTATAATTTTTTCTTCTAATTATTTAGGTATCTTTTACATAATTTACAAAACCATTCCCTGTGCTTTTCATTTTTTCATGTAGTTCTCAGGTTCTATCTCTTACCTTTTTTCTTCACATGAATTACTTCCCTTAACAGTTTTTATATTGCAGGTCTACTGGCAATAGATTTTCTTAATCATTTGTTTGCCTGAAAGTGTTTATTTGACTTTCATTTCTGATTGATGTTGAATTATGTGATAATTTTTTTTTCTTTCATCACTTGACAGTTTTGTTCTATTATCTTATGCTTGGGTTGTTCCTGATTAAAAAGCAGCACACAATGCCTGAAACTAATAATTCACCTTCACCATGTGTTAAATAACTTGAATTTAAATAAATCCTTAAAAAAAGGCAGCACACATTCTAATCCTTTTTTACTATATACAATATTTCTTGTTTTCATTTGGCTGCTTAGTATATTTTTCATATCATGGTTTTAAGCTATTCCATTATAGTATACCTTGATATGGTTTTCTTTGTGTTTTTCCTACTTGCTGTTCATTAAGTTTCTTGAATCTGTGAGTTTATATTTTCCCTCAAATTTAGAAAAATTTGGCCACTGTTTCCTCAAAAAAATTTTTTAAAGATTTTATTTGTTTATTCTTCAAAAAACTTTTTATGTGCCAGACCATATATTTTTCTTTTCTGGGATTTCAGTTGCACTTAAAATAGAGTGTTTGGTGTTGTTCTACAAGTCATTTTTCTTCCTCTGCATCAATTTGGATAGTTCTGTTGCCTTATATAATGTTTTTTTTCTGCTCTTTGTCATCTGCTATTAAAATTGTCTACTGAATTTTTCATTTCATATGTTACATTTTACATCTTTCAGAGTCTCTTTTAGTTATTCCTTATACTTTCAGTTTACCTATTTCTAATTTCTGATTTGTTCTTTTTATATGTTTATGGTTTCATTTACTTCCTTAACACAGTTATGAATTTATTTGAAGTCCATCATACTTGTAATTTCTCCATCTGAGATGGTTATTGATTGGTTTTTCTCCCCATTGATTTTGTTGCTATTATTTTTATTTTTATCCTTTCATTGGACAGTATGAACTCTATGTTATTGTATGTCTGGATTTTATTGTTTTTCTTAATAGAATGTGGAATTTTCTTCTGTCATACAGGTTACATGCCTTGATTTTAAGTTTTGTGAAGTGGGTTTTGAGTAACCTTTAATTCTAGGGCTAGATTGGCCCTGCTCCTAAATGTTTGGCCTTTGTAAAGTCTCCACTGAATAACTAGAGTGTTCAATAAATTTTGTAATATAGCATTTGAAACTCAAACTTCTCTCAGCTCTATGCAGACTCTGGTAATCGTTGAACTTACAGTTCCTTGGTAGTTGGTCATTCCTCTGCCCTGGGAAGTCTTGCCATGCTCATTCACAGATTAATATGGCCAAAGACTTAAAGAGGACCTTTGGAGATTTCTGGACCTTTGTTGCACACATCCCTTCTCTTTCTCTGTGCATAAATTCCAACTGTCTCCTTGGCTCATGCATCCTGTTTTGCTTTTTCCCTCATAGATAGCTACCTGGAAAGTGCCTTCAGGCAAAAGATGAAGGAATCATGGAACCTAGTTAATTTGTTTCCTTTTGCTCAGGGATTACTGTCCTAGGCTACTAGTTGTCTATACATAAAAATCACTAATTCCATATGCTTTAGGAATTTTTATTGTTGTTCATAACAGAAGGGCCAGTATGATACTAGTTAGTCTATAGTGACTGAAAACAAAATTGTCAAACAGCATCATTGGCATTTCCGCAGCTCTTTTTGCTGTAGCACTTACCATCATCTAAAGTCCTCTTTATTTGGTTATTATTTACATATTGTTTTTCTCCCATTAGAATATAAACTTTATGAAGATTTTTGTCTCTGTTGCTGGCACCCAGTATGTTTTCAACAAACATTTGTTAAAAAGAATTAGATGAGATTAGACTGTGGGAATAGTATTCATATCATTAGGATTTCTTCAGCTTTTTAAAAATGGATAAAAGAACTATGAGTCTTGCTGGCTTTTTTAAAAACTGATATGCTTGGATTTCTTTCTCTTAATTCTGTGCATATTGATTTCGGTTTTTTATTTATGGTTACAATTTTTTTTTGTATATAGCACAGACTGTATATTGCAGTCTCTATTAAGCTGATGGGCCCTTAAGCTTGAACCCATGTTTTAGATATATGATATCATTTTTTACATATTTGTATTTTGTGAATCCTTTGACTGATATTTACAAATAATACTTATTTTTACTGCTTTTGTATTTCCCACTTTTCATACTTTTACCTATGGTCTTTCCACTGAAAGTATCCCCTTTAACATTTCTTCTGGCCTGGTTCTGTGAACTCTTTTAGTTTTGTCTGTTTGTTTGTTTTTATTTAAGAAACTATCTCTCCTTCTATTCTGAATGATAGTCTTGCTGGGTAGAGTATTATTGGCTGCAGATTTTTCCCTTTAAGCACTCAGCTGAATGTCATTAAGAGTGTTTAATGGCACTTTAATTTACCCTGATTCCACCTTCCACTCCCCAGCTCAGGAGCATCTTCGAAGATAACCACCTGCATCCCTGATACAACCTAGTTCTGGAGGGAGCAAATCTGACATTACATTCAAAGATGTATAGTTGTTTTGACCTGTTTGTTGGTTCTCTGAAGGATGTTGCCTTTCTTTCATCTAACTCAAAATTCTCCCAGAGCTGGGGATTCTACCTGGGGGCAATTGTCAAAAACAATTTAAAGGCAAGTGTATTAGTCAGTATAGTCTGGAGCAAGGGAAAACAGAGCAAAAAATAGACTAATCAAAAACCTTGTAGGAGTTGGAGGAGGTTGAGAATGGAAATGCTTTGAGTAATAAGGGCTTTGAAGAGCTCCCACATACTCTGAAAAATCTAGAAGGGCATACTGAGGGCTGAATACATGTTTGGAAAAGACCTGAGAAGTTCCTGAAGTCTTATCTCTGGCTGACCATCAGGCTTCTGTGCAGTAGGGAGTGAAGGCTAAGGAAGAGTTGTAAATGGCCAGTGTTTTGTCATTTTGCCTCATCCACACATATAGCTCATTTACAAATATTAGATTAAGACCTTTTTTTTTTTTTTTTTTGGTCATTCCAGGTATTTAAGGAAATCACTCTTATCACTAGTTGATCCCTAAACAGAGACTTCAGTGGCCATAATGACAAAGAATACAAACTTTAGAAAATCAGAGAGGTTACTAAACAAATACATGAAGCTACATCAAGCAGCAAAAACACACCCTGTCAAAGGAGGAAAATTTTATTTTCATCATTGCTACATTATAGTATTTAAGATGTCTAGTTTTTGGCAAAAAGTTAGAAGGTGTTCAAACAGAAAGAAAGTTAGCCTATACACAGGAAAAAAAAATTAATAGAAATGTCCCAGAGGAAACCCAGACATTGACCTTACTGGACAGACTTTAAATTAAAATGTTAAAATATGCCCAGAGAACTAAAGGACCCATGCAAACAATATCTAACCAACTGGGGATTAGTAATGATGATATTAAATTTATATTTATATTTTAATACATATAATTAAAAATTATAAAAAGGAGTGAATAGAAACTTTGTTGTTGCAAAATACAGTGACTGAAATGAAAAATTCACTTGGAGAATTGAGCAGCTAATTTGGGTAAGTAGAAGTAAGAATTAGTGAACTTGAAGTTAGATCAGTTAGATTATCTCCACAGAACAGAAGGGGAAATTAATGAAAAAAAATGAACAGAGTTTGAAAGATGCATGGGAACAACATATACAGAAAGGAAGTCCCAGAAGGAAAGTAGAGAGAAAAAAGGGCAGAACAAATATTCGAGGAAATTATGGGTGTAAATTTTCCAAATTTAATGTAAGATATTAATCTGCATATCCAAGAAGCTTAACAAACCCTAAAAGAAACTCAGAGATCCACACTATGACATATTATAATCAAACTGTTGTTAAGACAAGAACAAAGTAGTGGCACCTGGGTGGCTCAGTCGGTTAAGTGTCTGCCTTCAGCTCAGGTCATGATCCCAGAGTCCTGGGATCAAGTCCTGTGTCAGGCTCCCTGCTCAGTGGGGATTCTGCTTCTCCCTCTCCATCTGCCCCCGCCCCCTGCCTGTGCTCTTACTCTCTTTCTCTCTCAAATAAATAAAATCTTTAAAAAAAGAAAGCAATAAAAGAGAAGCAGCTCTTCATATAGAAAACATTCTTAATATAATTAACAGCTTATTTCTCATCAGAACCTATAAAGGCTAGAAGGTAGTAGGATGACATATTCAGTTTCCTGGTTACAAAAACAAACAAATTGGTCACCAAAAAATTCTTTCTGGCAAAACTTCAGAAATGAAAGAGAAATTAATATATTCCATGATAAAACCTGAGATAATTTGTTGCTATGACACCTTCACTTTAAGAAACTCTGAAGTATTTTTAAATATTATACATACATACACACACACACACACACACACACACACATACATATAGTTATGCTTGAAGAAATGAGAAGAGAATGAAGATGGTACTCTGGAAAATATCTGACACAAAACAAAGCAGTAATAAGGAGAAATTGAAGGACAAAAGATGTATAGGAAATAGCAAAATGGCAAAAGCCAGTCCTCATCAGTTACTACATTAAATATAAATGTAAATACATTAGATACTCTGGTTTGGCAGAGTGGATTTTTAGAAATGATTCAACTATATGTAATTTTTTTTTAATAATTGACTCACTTCAAATAAAAGGATCCAAGTGGTTTAATGTGAAAAGGATTGCAAGATATTTTATGCAGAGTACCTCTACAAAATAATATAGCTGAAGTAACTATGTTATTGTCATACAACATAGATTTTAAGACAAAAATTGTGCAATAGAAAAGAAGGACATTATATAATCATGAAAGGGTGAATTCATCAAAAAGATAATTACAAACATTTATACACCAGAGACCCAAAATATATGAAGGAAAAACTGACAGAATTGAGGGGAGACATAGATAATTCAACAGTAGTAGTTGATGACTTCAGTACCCCATTTTAAATAGTGGATAGGACAAGTACACTGAAGATCAACAAGGAAATAAGGGTTACACAACATTATAAGCTCTCATTTACTCTACTTTGTAGACTTGGGTATCTTTTCATAGTGTTATGTCTTCTTCTTCCTTGGAGAATAAATTCCTTGAATATTCCTACTACATTTATGCCTCATCCTTGCTTTGTTTGTACCTCTTAGTTTATACAGAGCAGGAACTCTGGAAATAAATATTTGATTGCTGAGAAGTGATCAAGACAAGAGTCAAGTTAGGAAAAAGTGATTATCCACATTTTGGGTAAAGTTAGAATTTTATGGATAATTTTTTAGTTGTATGTACATGAATGAGAGAATGGATTTGATCCGTCCCATTTTAAGTCTTAGATAAATGTATTTTTTTATATAATATACGTCCTCTTAAGCCTCAGTTTCTTCTTTGTAAAATGGGGATCATACCGTATCGAGTTTTTAGGACTGTGTATGAGACAATGGATGTTTAGCTGCTGGAAGAATACTTGGAATATATTTAACCTTCCATAATTGTTGCTCTTTCTCCCTTTCATTCAAGTTCACAGTTATTTGCTACTACAGTGGTTATTTCCCCCATTTTCATATGCCTTAATATTTTGGCTAATAGCGATGAGCATGTGTAGGTTACAACGATATATATATTTTTCTCATTTTTTTAAGTAATTTTTTAATTTTTTATTAACATATAATGTATTATTAGCCCCAGGAGTACAGGTCTGTGAATCGCCAGGTTTACACACTTCACAGCACTCACCATAGCACATACCTTCCCCAATGTCCATAACCCAACCCTCTCCCTCCCCCCTCCCCCCGGCAACCCTCAGTTTTGTTTTGTGACATTAAGAGCCTCTTATTGTTTGTCTCCCTCCCAATCCCATCTTGTTTCATTTATTCCTTTTCTATCCTCCAAACCCCCACATTGCCTCTCAATTTCCTCATATCAGGGAGATAATATGATAATTGTCTTTCTCTGATTGACTTACTTCGCTAAGCATAATACCCTCTAGTTCCATCCACATCATCACAAATGGCAAGATTTCATTTCTTTTGATGGCTACATAGTATTCCATAGTGTGTGTTTGCGTGTGTGTGTGTGTGTGTGTGTGTGTATCACATCTTCTTTATTCATTCATCTGTTGATGGACATCTAGGTTCTTTCCATAGTTTGGCTATTGTGGACATTGCTGCTATAAACATTCGGGTGTACATGCCTCTTCGGATCACTACATTTGTATCTTTAGGGTAAATACCCAGTAGTGTGATTGCTGGGTCGTAGGGTAGCTCTTTTTTAACTTTTTAAGAACCTCCATGCTGTTTTCCAGAAAGGTTGCACAAGTCAGGAAATGACAGATGCTGGTGAGGATGCCAAGAAAGGGGAACCCTCCTACACTGTTGGTGGGAAAACAATATATAATTTAATGTTTAACTCTAATGTATTCTTTTGCTCCCATGTTTAACCTGTTCCCTTTTCCTTATTAAAGCTGTTATAGGGACACCTGAGTGGCTCAGAGTGTTAAGCCTCTGCCGTCGGCTCAGGTCATGATCTCAGGGTCCTGGGATCGAGTCCTTCATTGGGCTCTCTGCTTGGCAGGGAGCCTGCTTCCCCCTTCTCTCTGCCTGTCTCTCTGCCTACTTGTGATCTCTTTCTCTCGGTCAAATAAATAAAATATTTTTAAAAAGCTGTTACAATTTGCATCTTTCATGATTTTTTTTGAAGTATTACTTATTTTATCATTGCAGTCTGGATTGGTATACACATTGTGACTAATTCTCTCATAGGTCACTAGACTAATTCTTTGAGACTAGGATCCTTTGGGTGAGCAGATAAAATTTAAATTAGTATTTTCCTCTTTTTCAAAATTTCGAAAGGAGAAATTTAAAATTAAGTCAATAATAATGGATTGCTATAGTGACACCTATGTTAGATTGATTAACTATTGATGGCTCTCCCTATTGGTTCAAGTAAGCTGGAGCCTAGTTAGACAGTGGCAGAGAAATGTTATCTCAGATTTTTCCAGACTTTAGGTATTTAGCAAATATAAGTAACAAAAACAGAAGAAGACAAATCTTTGAGTGTGTCGTCATTTCCACGGCCTCTTAAATTATTTCTCATGGTAAATAACTCTTTCTTGTATTCAGTTTTGCATTGTACACCTCTTAAAGCATATGGCTATTTAGTTATTTCAGCTATCTTGTAGAAACTTATATGATTTCCAATTTAATTATCATGATTTTAACATTTCTGAAAAATAAGGCCCATTCTATACTAGGTCTGTAAACTGAGAAATGTTTTTATGAAGCTCCTCTTTATCCTATGAGGAAATAACTTATTTTTTAGTCTTTTTTGATAGCATTTATAGCATTTTAAAGACATCTAAGTGTTACAAATCAAAGTGTTACACTAGTTTCTAATACTGGAACAGGAAAAACATAGGGATTTAGTTTGTTTTAAAAATTGGCAGCAAAATAACTAACAGTGATACATTTTTTTTCTCTTCAGGGCCAAGGAATATGAGAGTTTAATGGAAACAAAAAATTCTGGATCTGACTCACCTTATAAAGCAAAGTGAGTATATTACTCTGCATTTTACTTCTTTTTTACTGATGTCTGCCTTTATAGAAGTTTATCTAAACTGTATTCCTGTGACCCTAAACTTTATATCTGAAGCCTAGAACTTCATTCTTCTAACACAGTGGTGTCCAGCAGGGAACAGTTGTGGCAGGGGACATTTGGCTATGCTTGGGGATATGTGATCACATTTTGATTATCACAGCTGGGAGAAATGGCGCTATTCCTGTCAAGTGCATAGAGACCCGAGGATGCTCTTAAACACTCTTCATCGGGCAAGACTGAAGTAAAGAATTATCTCATCCAAAATGTCAGTAGTGCCCAGGTAGAAAAGTCCTGCTCTTACAGAATAGATTCTGGCAGCGCTGCGCTGGTTCTTGCTCTGAGGAGGTCTTGTTCAGGACTGTTGCCAATGCCACTTGATAGATGAAGATTTAGACTCCACCACTGGGTATTAGTTTAACTACACAATAGCTAAACAAAACCACCATCATTTTGCTTCTCTCAAATATATTACCAGTACAGGTGCAGTGAGGAAGGTACTCAAAAACACTGCTGATGGGACTGCAGGTTAATGTAGTCTTATTGAAAGGCAACATGAATCCAGAACTTAGAATCTACTTTAGGCTGCTGAGGGAAGTAATGGAAAGTGTGCCTGAACATTTATGTACAAAGATTAACTACTTTAATATTACTCCTCATAGTGAAAAATTCAAGAAAGAACTTAACTGCCATAAATTGAAGAATGTCTATAACCAGTGGTTAGTGTAGATATGCTATAGCACTTTGATGCTGCAGTTATTTACATTTAAAACAGAAATATTGCCTGTGAGAAATGAGATAACCTATCAGAAAATTACTTTTATTAATTATTGTTTTGAAACTATTAGTCATTGCCATTCTAAAAGAAAAAAATTTGTAAAATAGTAAAGAAGTTAACAAAACTATCAAGATTATGATGATAATGCATATCTGAAAAACCCAAGAGAATAAAGTGAAAAACTAGTAGAAATTAGAGAATCAATTCAGTAAGGTGGCTGATCACCAAATTAATGTGATAATATTAATAATAGGTAATTTTTAATGAACCTTTGCCTCATTCCAGGCTCTTTACCTGTGTTGACTCTTTTATTTCTAACAATAACTCAATAAATTTCATTAGGGACGCTAAGCCTTACAGAGAGTGAGTAACTTGCCTCGAGGTTATGCTGCATCTAGTCTACAAAAGTAGTATTTTCTTTTCTTATAATCAGGAAATATAAACATCATTTACAATAGCAATAAAAAATAAACTAAAAATAAACTTAAGAAACGCGAAGTCTCCATAAAAATTAAAAACCTTAAAATCCTAACAAAAGGTATTAAAAAGGACTTAAATAATGGAAAGACAAATTATGCTCTTGGATAGAAAACATGGTATAGTAAATTCTCTAAATTCTCCTACAAATGAAACGTAACCTGAATAAAATAACTACCTTTTAAAAAATAGAATCATTTTATTTTATTTTATTAAGATTTTTTATTTATTTTATTTGACAGAGATCACAAGTAGGCAGAGAGGCAGGCAGAGAGAGAGAGGGAGGAGGAAGCAGGCTCCCTGCTGAGCAGAGAGCCCAATGCGGGGCTCGATCCCAGGACCCTGGGATCATGACCTGAGCCAAAGGCAGAGGCTTTAACCCACTGAGCCACCCAGGTGCCCCCCAAAAATAGAATCATTTTAAAGAATGTATGGAAAAATAAAAGAATTTCTAGGAAAAAATGTAAAAGAAGGATGAGGTAGGTCTGTGCTAACAGATATTTAATAATATTTTGATGGAACCTATGTAGTTAAAATAATTTTGCATCAGCACATTAATAAAAATGTAAATTGATGGAAGCAGTTTTTAAAAACAATCTAGAAATAGATTCAAATATTTGAGTAAATTTAATATATGATGGTGGTATAGTGTTTACAAAGATAGTCAGAAGTTGAGCCGTTCCTGGAGGCATGCCCCTATGCAATATAATATAACTTTGCCACTATTCCATCAAGAGGTGAACTCTGTTTCCTTTCATCTTGAATTTGTTCTGGACTTTTGTCTTGTTCTGACTACTGTGGAAGCAATAGGTGATAACAAGACTTGGCCATAGAGGTCATGAGCCTTCTACTTTCAACCTCACTTTATTGCTCTGCCGTGATTGCCCTGTAAGGAAGCCTGGATCAGCCCTCTTGAAGATAAAGCATCACTTAATCATGGTGATAATCCTTTTAATATGCTGTTGAATTCATTTTGTTTGTTCTGTTGAGGATTTTTAAATTAATGTTCATATGGGATATCAAGTCTTAGTAAGCCTTTGATTATGTTACTTTGCTTATGTCCCATTGGCCAAAATAAGTCATTTCACCAAGTCCAGAGTCACTGTAGGAGACTGTAAAAGTCTTGGATAGCAAGATTAATTCAAGGGGAGCCTTTACTCAACAGTCTATTACAGAACTTTCTCTGGATTCACCTAACTGGCTACTCTTTTTCCAGTATGTTTTGCTTGGGTCTTTCTTGTCTCCTTTACTTCCAACATCCACATGCCTTTGTCTTGAGAATTCAAATGCAGAATTATTCCCTTGGCCATCTTACTCAATTTTATAACGTTAAACATTTAGTCACTGATGGATTTTAAATATATGACACCATCCCAGTCCTCTCCTCAGAGCTCCAGACTCATATATCCAGCTTCCTGCTTAGTATTTCCACATAGATAACCCACCCACAGGGGGTCCAGGTAGACCCCTCCTGAAATTTTCTCCCAAACCTTACCCCTTATATTTTTTGTTCTTCTTTAGGAAATGGTAAGTCCATCCTTTGAGATTAAAATCTTTAAAGTCATCCTCTCTTTTCGTTTCATTTTTGGTCCATCAACAAATTCTTTTGGCTCCATCTTTAAAATATATTCAAAATCTGACCACTATTCATTATCTTCATACTAACTACTGTAGTCTAACCTATGATCATCTTTCATCTGGGTTATTGTAGTAGCCTCCTAATTAGTCTTAAACTGGTTCTGCTTTTCCTTACTACAGTCTGTAGGCCACTGGGCAACCAGGATGTTCCTTTAAATTATAACCTAGAAAAAATGTCAGTAGCTATTGCAGTATAATTTTGCAGTGTCTCCAAATCCTCACATGGAAACAAATAAGTAGTTAAAACCAAAAACCCATGGCAGCATTTACAAAAAAAACCCCACATTACCAGATAGCTCCAAGAATCCAAAAAACAAGTAAATCCAACAGCCCACAAGACTTGCATGGCATTTACATCAGTGTGAAAGAAAGCAAAAAGAAACAACTGAGATAACATTTGTAAAGAAAGGAAAAGAACCCCCAAATAACTAATGTTTTCCCTGCAAGGTATAGGGAACCAATTTGACAAAAGCACATGAATCACATTTTCGTATTTTATTATGTTCAGTTAGCTACTGAACATGTTTTGGATGTAGTGTCCAGTGATTCATTAGTTACATATAACACACAGTGCACATAACAACACATGCCCTCCTTATTCCTTACACCATACACAAAGATATAAACTCAAAATGGTTGAAAGACATCAATGTGAGACAGAAATCTATCAAAATTCTAGAGGAGAACATAGGCAGTAATCTATTTGATATCAACCATAGCAACTTCTTTCAAGACACATCTCCAAAGACAAGGGAAACAAAAGCAAAAATGAAGTTTTAGGATTTCATCAAGATAAAAATGTTCTGCACAGCAAAGGAAACAGTCAACAAAACTAAGAGGCAACCCACAGAATGGGGGAAGATATTTGCAAATGACATTACAGATAAAGGGCTGGTATCCAAGATCTATAAAAATCTTATCAAACTCAACACTCAAAAAAAAAAAAGTCAAAAAATGGGCAGAAGACATGAACAGACACTTCTCCAAAGAAGACATACAAATGGCTAACAGACACATGTAAAAATGTTCCACATCACTAGCCATCAGGGAATTACAAATGAAAACCACAATGAGACACCACCTACACCAGTTAGAATAGCAAAATTAACAAGACAGGGAACAACAAATGTTGGTGAGGATGTGGAGAAAGGGAACCCTCTTCCATTGTTGGTGGGGATGCAAGCTGGTACAGCCACTCTGGAAACAGCATGGAGGTTCTCAGAAAGTTGAAAATAGAGCTACCCTATGACCCGGCAATTGCACTACTAGGTATTTACCCCAAAAGATATAGTGAAAAGAAGGGGCACTTGCACCCCAGTGTTTCATAGCAGCAACATCCAGAATAGCCAAACTGTGGAAGAAGCCAAGATGCCCTTCAAAAGATGAATGGATAAAGAAGATGTGGTCCAGTGTCTGCAAAGAAGACATCCACATGGCCAACAGACACATGAAAAAGTGCTCAACATCACTCGGCCTCAGGAAAATACAAATCAAAACCACAGTGAGATACCACCTCACACCAGTCAGAATAGCTAATATTAAACTGTCAGGAAGCAACAGGTGTTGGTGAGGATGCAGAGAAAGGGGATTCCTCCTACATTGTTAGCGGGAATGCAAACTAATGCAGCCACTCTGGAAGAAAGTATGGAGATTCCTCAGATATTTAAAAATAGAGCTACCCTACGGCCCAGCAATTGCATACTGGGTATTTACCCTAAGGATACAAATGTAGTGATCCAAAGAGGCACATGTACCTGAATGTTTATAGCAGCAATAGCCAAACTATGGAAAAAACCTAGATGTCCATCACAGATGAATGGATGAAGATGTGGTATACAAACACACACACGTGTGTGTGTGTGTGTGTGTGTGTATAATGAAATACTGTGCAGCCATCAAACCCCTGAAATCCTTCCATTTGCAATGATGTGGGTGGAACAGAGGGGATTGGCTAGGTGAAATAAGTCAGTCAGAGAAATACATTTCTCATAGAATCTCTCTTATGTGAGGAATTAAGAGGCAGGGTGAGGATTGTTGGGGGAAAGGAGGGAAAAATGCAACAAGATGGGACCGAGGAGGGGGCCATACCATAAGAGACTCTTAATCTCAGGAAACATCTGAGGGTTGCTGGAGTTACTGGTGGGGCGGGGGGAGGGATAGGGTGGCTGGGGATGGACAGTGGGGAGGGTCTGTGCTATGGTGAATGCTGTGAATTGTGTACGACTGATTGTGAATCACAGACCTGTACCCCCTGAAACAAATAATACATTATATGTTATAAAAATAAAGACAGAAGATCATGAACAGACACTTCTCCAATGAAGACCATACAAATGGCTATCAGACACATGAAAAAATGTTCATCATCACTAGCCATCAGGGAGATTCAAAATTAAACCACATTGAGATATCACCTTATACCAGTTGAATGGCCAAAATTAGCAAGACAGGAAACAACATGTGTTGGAGGGGATGTGGAGAAAGGGGAACCCTCTTAACTGTTGGTGGGAATGCAAGTTGGTGCAGCCTCTTTGGAGAACAGTGTGACGATTCCTCCAAGAAATTAAAAATAGAACTTCCCTATGACCCTGCAATTGCACTACTGGGTATTTACCCAAAGATACAGATGTAGTGAAAAGAAGGGCCATCTGGACCCCAATGTTTATAGCAGCAATGGCCACGGTCACCAAACTGTGGAAAGAACCAAGATGCCCTTCAATGGACGAATGGATAAGGAAGATGTGTCCATATACACTATGGAGTATTATGCCTCCATCAGAAAGGATGAATACCCAACTTTTGTAGCAACATGGACGGGACTGGAAGAAATGATGCTGAGTGAAATAAGTCAAGCAGAGAGAGTCATTATCATATAGTTTCACTTATTTGTGGAGCATAACAAATAGCATGGAGGACATGGGGAGTTAGGAGAAGGGAGTTGAGGGAAATTGGAAGGGGAGGTGAACAATGAGAGAGCTATGGACTCTGAAAACAACCTGAGGGTTTGAAGGGGCGGGGGGGTGGGAGGTTGGGGGAACCAGGTGGTGGGTATTAGAGAGGGCACGGATGGATGGAGCACTGGGTGTGGTACAAAAAGCAATGAATACTGTTATGCTGAAAATAAATTTTAAAAAATGATTAAAAAAAATAAAACAAAAAAAAGTCTCAAAGACTGCCAGTGTTTTTAAAAGGAATCAGTAGCCAACTTAAAAGTTTATACTGGACAAAGATAGGACAAGTGAGCATTAAAAGTAAAATTATTCTAACTATTGGTAACTGATAGTAGATGAGCTGTTTCCTTATTAAAATTATTGTAACTAATAAATGAAAATTATTCTTTTACTCCTCCTCCAGTTACCCCTCCCTTTCCAGAAAAATTAATCCTGAAGTCATTAGATGAGAGAACTGAAGCAGCCATCTGCACCAGGGAGAGGCTGGAGGTAGCAGTGGCACAGTGAGGGATGGCAGACCCTGAGTTGACTGAGGTGGACAGTCATGCAGGAGTAAGAGGGGTGGCCAGATATGGAGGCTCAGAGCACAGCCAGAACGAGGGGACTTCTATGTGAGATGGGCACCACAGCCTGGTGTGGTGAGTCAGAGCAGAATGAGGACAGCCCCTCTGTGGATGGGCATCTGGTACAATCTGTCAGAGCCCAAATAAAGAGGGAAGTCTGACAAAGTCTGTCAAAACCAAGCAGGGTGAGAAGCATTACCACCCAGACTGGGGAGTCAGAGCCCAAGGGGACATAATAGCATACATATAGAAACAAGATGGGAGGCACCTGGGTGCCTCATTCAGTTAAGCACCAGCCTTAGACTCAGGTCATGATCTTGGAGTCCTGGGATCTAGTCCCATGTCAGGCTCCCTTCTTAGCAGGAAGTCTGCTTCTCCCTTGACCTTCCCCTGCTCATTCCCCCCTCTCAATAAATAAATAAAATCTTGAAAGAAAGGAAGGAAGAAAGAAAGGAAGGGTAGGTGGATAGGTGATAAATTACATGTAGGGAATTGCTCAAATACATAAGATAAAGTTAAGAATGATGAAAAGGAAGATTGCTCGCTGTTGGAGAAGAGTTAAAAATATCCAGGGACAATAGAAAGACCCTGTAGCAAATTGGAATTATAGGTATTGGTTTTAATTATATTTTCCAATATATAGAATAGAAATATATATCTATATAGAAATATAGATGTAAATATGTAGGGATATATATGATATATATTTTAAATATTTATTTATAAAATAATATACAGGTTTCCTAGCTCTTTCCACTGAGAGTGAGGGCCTGGGAATAGCAACATCCCGACAGCAGTGAGCACATCAAGTACACCCATGTAAGTGAAGGCAAGATGGTTCCTTAAAAGGGACCCTTCGGCTCAGGTCATGATCCCAGCGTCCTGGGATCAAGCCCTGCATCGGTCTCTCTGCTCTGCGGAGAGCCTGCTTCCTCCTCTCTCTGCCTGCCTCCCTGCCTGCTTGTGATCTCTCTCTCTTTCTCTCTCTCTCTCTCTCTGTCAAATAAATAAATAAATAAATCTTTAAAAAGGGGGGGATAGATGGGTTCTTTTTCTACAAGGGATGCTGGCAGGTAAAAATGAAAGGTGTGCAATGTAGGAGGCAGTGTATGTACACGGATTTTTTTCATCTTACGTAGAGATTTCTTAGGCTCTTATATTTCGAAATAAAGCCTCCAACATATTACTTAAAATAGAAGGGGAACCAATTGCCCTGAATTTAGACTGTGTACCTTTCAAATCGAGAAAGTGAAAGAAAAAATATTAATGTGTTCATGTCTTCCTGTCCATCGTACTAAAGAGCAACATTTCCTAAAGTGGGCCCAATCTCCTTACATTTTTCAAATCATCCCGGTGCGACCAAAATTTGACTGTGATACAGATTAGGGCTTCTTACAGAAATTTATTTACATTTCACATTTACCAATGACACAGTTGAAGTTGGAGTTGTTGTGGGAATTAATGTTTTAGTTTTGAGAAGAAAGTATTTGACCTTACAACATTCTTCACAAAGCTATTTATCTGACAGATAATATTCATGTTCTAGGCTAGGAGTTACAAAGCCTCTACTTTTTCTTTTCATGCTAGAAAATTTTTCTGCCAGAAGTAACTCAGATAACAATTTCCGTACTAAAAACTGCACCCTCTAAACAGCTTCTTTTCTTCCCTATAGGGAAAATATACTTTTCAGGGCCTAAGTCCTGACAGTCTGTAATTACTCATAGTATGAATCAAATCTGATGGTTTTCTCCTTGAGAGGGGCTATATTATTTGTGGTACTTCTGTGGAGGCAGGGAATGAAACAGAGTTTTATCTCATGTTACCAAAGCATCCCCTTGATTTGGCATTCTTCCTTGAAGGGTAGGTTCATATGAATCCCAGATTTGATTTACCATCAGGGTGAAATACAAGCCTCTTATATTCTGTGAATTAAAATGGTCCTTTTGCCTCCCTAAGTACCCCTGGTTTTCAGTGGATGTGACCATTCTTGGTAGAATACTGCTAGATTCATATGCATCCATGATTATGGCTGGATATTAGTTACATGGTGTGCAGGCTTTATTCAGCCAAAAGCTGAATTGGCTACTTATCTATCACACGATAAAGTTCGCTGCCAATATTCCTCAACATGATAAGGTCAGTAACTTTAATCGGATGGGACTCCAGCCCATATTCGATTGAAAGGGAAAAGAAGTATGTTGTTCTTATTCTATTTCTGTGTTTTTTATATTCCCGTTTTCCTTTTGTTGGATTGAGACCTTCTGTCAATGAATGGTAATAATAGTTGACCATTTATTGAATGTCTACTTTACTCCTGAATGGTGTTAGGTATATTACATTAACTACTTTCAATCTTTAAAAGATGTTAGGTACAAAAAAATAATAATAATTTTAAAAATTAAAAAAAAAAAGAAATCAATTCATGGTTTCTAATACTATTTCCAATGAAAGGACTCTTTGGAGAAATGGCTGATTCTAGGATTGGGGCAAGATATATCCAAGTTGGGGCTTATAACTCTTTATACTGCCAGGGAGCTACTGGAAAAGATGAAGAAGAGGAAGTATGTTAAAGTAAAACAGAAGCTATCTGAAAGAGATACCAAAGATCAAAGCTGGAACAATTTGAGCAGCAAAATAAATGAAAGTAGCATTGGAAAAAAAAAATAAAGATAAAAAAAGATGTTAGGTACATTACATTAATTACTTTCAATCTTCAAAAGCTCTGAAAGGGGGAAATATATATATTTACATGTAATATAAATATGTATTATTCTATGGTATTGTTTATTTGTGAATAAAATGTCCTTATTGAATTGATTAATATGGTTTGGATACAAAAGCATGAGATTTGAGGACCAAAGGGCTAGTCCTAGTAATAACTTTTACCAGTTGTGAGACCTTGGGAAAGTCATTGAATTTGTCTGAGCCTTTGTTTCTTCATTTTTCAAATGGGAAAAATACTAATGGGACATTGTTTTCATAGGATTATAAAATCATGTACATTAATGTATTTTGTAACCTATGAAGTTATGGATATTATTAAGATTAGAGAAGAAATTTTTTCTTAGTACACTAATCATTAAGCATCTTTTGAGTGCATTTATGTTAACATATTAGGTGCTGTGGTTAGGCAGTGAACAGGTAGACAGGAGCCCTCTTTCATGCAGTTAAGACTGTGCTTCTGCACTGTTCAATAAAATAGCTTCTAGCCACAAGTGGGCATTTAAATTATTAAGATTAAATACAACATAAGGGGCACCTGGGTGATTCATTTGGTTAAACATCTGACTCTTGATTTAGGCCTAGATAATGATCTCGGGGTTGTGAGATCAAGCCCTGCAAGGGGCTCTGTGCTGAGCATGAAGTCTGCTTAAGATTCTCTCTCTGAAAAAAAAAAAAAAAAAAAAAAAAAGATTCTCTCTCTGCCCTTCACCACCCCCAATTCCCGCTTGCACACTCTCTCATAAATATACATACCTGCATACATACATACATACGTACAACTTAAAATTTAGCTCCTCAGTGATACTAACTAACTTCAGGTGCATAATGGCCACATTTGCCTTGCAGCCACCATAGTGGGCAGTACAGATACAGAACATTCCCCATCATTGCTAAAGTTCTGTTGCAAACCTCTCCATGGGAAAGACTTATGATGAGTGATTTAAAGGACTAGTCAAATCAGAAAAAGCAATGTCTGAGCTGAAAACTCAGGGATAAGTTAGAAATTTTCTAGATAATGTGGAGTTGAGGAAAGCGTTTCAGAAGGAATGAAAGAAGAGTGTTTGCAAAGACACTGAAGAGGAAGAAGAGGGTGATTTGATAGAAGGACTTCATGTACACAGATTCTGTGTGGCAGGATTAGCCCTACATAGGAGGAATTAGTCTTCCTGATTGTAATAGGAGAAGCAAAGGAGGGTATGGCTGAAATGCAGATAGGTTTGTAGATTTGGTGGCAGAAAGTGAGGATTTTCCTGTTCCAGTAGTTCCATTTTCATTCTGAAGTGTAAGATCTTTTTTTGAAAGCAAGAGGGGAAAGGAAATGATGGAGATTTGAAGAGAATGGATAATGTATGAAGCAAGTCTTTGTGGAGAGTGGGAGAGTGAGGATGCTAAATGGATTCACTAAGATCCTGAATATGTGGTCATACCAAGATCAGAGATGGAAAAGGCTGGCAGATGTTCATTATCCAGCCAACTAAATTAATACATCAATTCACTGAGAATGGTGCCTACAGAAAGAGTTAAACATTATGACTATTACCACTGCTGGGGTTTAGCAAGTAGTAGTAACACGCAGAACAGCAGAGAGGGAATGTAGCATGCTTGCCATAAAGTGACTATAATGATGGCCTACAGAATCTATCATAGGTAAAAATGGAAGTGAGACAACGGGGAGTGATGTATAGGGGAGAAGTGGAGAGGTCTGGGAGTGTGTCTGGTGAATATCTGTTGGTGGACTACTTAAGTAAGTGGAAAGGAAAGGATTGCTCAGAATGAGGTATATGAAACAGAAGAAGGAAGGACTACAAAGAAATATTACACATACTTCACTCACGAAAGAATCCCACAGTCTAAGTAATATGTGTTATTTCCTGGTGAAAAGCAAATAATTGCTCTGTTGCCTAAGTAAATGACATCATCAGTGGCAGGCAATCCCCAAATGGCTTGTAAACTGAAACATGGGGAGTTTGACATTTTAAGAGTTTACAATGCTTACAACATGATATCCAAGTCTACCTTGCAGATTTAAATCAAAATATGAAAACCCAGAGTTTCTTATACTCATTTTCTCTGCCCGCATAGTCTCACCTTCTCCCCATCTGCAGTTCTGTTCTAGTTAAGTGTCACACAGAAACTGATGGTAGCTGTTGTTCTAGCTAATCTACTGTCCTCTAGTTCTATTTTGTGCCGTGAGGACTAGGTCGATATTCATGAATTTAAGTAATATCAGCCTGAGGAGTGGTTTGTTTGTTCCTCCTCAGAGCTGTTCTGTGAAGCAGTTTCTAATACAATAATGAAAGTAACTTTGTTTCAAAACATTCAGGAAAATGAAATAATTATAGTCTAATTCATTAATGTCATTCTTCCCTTTGATTTTATTTTGAAGGCTTCAGCGATTAGCTAAAGATCTTCTAAAACAACTACAAGTACAAGACAGTGGCTCATGGGCAAACAATAAAGTTCTGCTTTAGATCGGACCCTAGGCGAGATCACTAGAATTTTGGAAAAAAGGTATGTAACTAATCTTTTGCCTTGCTTGCCCTTAATATTTGTGGTTCTTTCTCACTATGACAGGGCATACATAGGACTATAAGGCTGACTCTCATTTATGCATTTCGTCTGTGTTTCCAAAACCTGGTCAACCACTGGTCAATGTTTTTTTTTTTTTCTTTCATTAATTAAACTGATGTTGTTTTCAGTCATTTTAATTGAAATCCTCAATAACAAAAATATGATCATTGGGTCAATCATATTTTTCCCCATACAAACAAAAACAAAATTATTTTAAATGGAATCACAGTAATGAAAGTATACAATTTTATGGCAGAAAATATAAAACTTTGAATTATAGAACTCATGAATCACAACCAGATTTCTACAAAGCACAATTTCCTTACAGTTGCCAACAGAAAATTTGGCAGTTTTCTATAGTGACTTAGAGACAGTAAATGTTCTTGTGATAGTTAAAAAATTCATAATGATTTCTAAAGTATTACTACTCAATATAGAAAATTTTCAATGCACAAGAAGTCAACTCCCTATAGTACCCACTGTTGACATTTTGTTGTATTTTCTTCTTACTTTTTATTGTACATTTCTCACATAATTTTATCTGGCTGATTTTATCATAAATTTTTTCTCATGTCTTTAAAAATTCCTTGTAGCCAAAATGAACATATCACAATTTATGCAATTTATATCACTTAGTTGGTTTCTAATTTTTCCATTTGGTGTAATGGCCATCTTTTTTTATTACCTGCAATTTTTTTTTTTTTTTTTGGTTTTTGTTTTCTGGGTTTAAATGTATAATACTTGAGATACACAAAAGAATGGAGTGATAAAAATACCCTAAATATAATGAACAGCTGTGAATTCACCACCCAACTTAAAAACTAGACTGTTCCCAGTATACCTGTGGTTCCTAGTGTGATTCTTCCAACCCCCATTCCCATCGCTGCTCCCTTTGAAGGAAATACTATACAGTATTAAAGGGATATCTTTCTTTGTTTTTTAATAGCCTTTTCTTTATCACATTTATAAATCTATTACATAATATATTATTTATTTCGCTTATATTTGACCTTTATAAAATATCATACTGTAGACTTCTATTATTTTTTCAATCAAATTATGATTCTAAGTTTTATTTAGGCTTATAAATGTAGCTGTTTTTCATTTATTTTCTCTATTGTGAGTGAGTACTTCATTGTGTTAATAATATAGTTTTTAAATCCATTTCCTGACACAGGACCTTGTTTTCCAGGATTGAATTCAGTCAGAGTTGAAATGTGTATCAGTTTGTGTTTGAGAGAGAGAAAGGGAAACTGAGCAGTTAGAGACAGTGCTGCTCAAGCATTCTTGTATCAGAGCAAATGAACAAATTTCTCCAAAGTGGGGAGTCTCAGACTTTAGTCTACATCAGAATCATTAGGACTTGATAAAACACAGCCCACCTTGGGTTTCTGATTCATTAGTTCTGCAGTGGGTCCTAAGAATTTGTATTTCACAGGTGACACTGATACTGCTGGTCTAGGCATCATATTTTGAGAATCATTACTCTTGTCTAGGGCATACACCTCAGGGGTGGAATTACTGGATTCTCAGGCATATTCACAAGATGGTGTTCAGCTGCATTTTGGCGTCAGACTGTACAGTCCTCTGTAGGAACTGAGAGCAGCATATTCACTGAGGCATTGTAGCAGAGCCAGAAAGAGTCAGTTCTGTGGAACACATCCCTTTCAGAGTGTCAGAGTTCAGAAACTGGTAATTGTCAGACATGTGCTAGATGGGAGTGTTTGGAGATTTGATATACCTTGGAAAAAATCTCTATTTTAAAAATTAGCACCGATTATTTTTATAAAGGGTACTTATACTTTGAACTAAAAGGGATTTACTTGAAGATACCACTGTGTGCACCTTATCTCATGAATATTGTTTTAGATTGAAGTAATCAGAGAATTTTTGAGGAAAAAGTAAAATGATCTGTATAAGAAAGGTATTCAGTATGAAAATCTAAGTAAAGTTATTTCATTCACAAAGGGGCAATTTACTGGAATACCACTGATTCCTTATAATTTTGGGGAGAAAAATGTAGTCTGGCTCCTGATCTAAATGGTCTGTGTCAGAAGCCTTGCTGTAAAGGTGTCCTCAGAGTATACACTGCAGGACCACCTGAGAGTCTAAACTTACCTACAGTAAGATCCTTTTGCTATTTTTATAACTAAAATCCCTTTTACCTAGCCAAGACAGACTCACTTTATGTGAAATTCTGTTCATAGAGTTATACTGACATTTCAGTGTAATTCAGCTGATATTTATGATTTCAGTTTAGGAATTGTAAATAACCATTCGTTTTTGTTTGGAAAACTGCCTGGAGTAAGAAAATCATTAGAGCCAAAGCCAAGTACCCAGTGAAGGAATTGAAGACAACCTAGAAGTGACAAGGGTAGGCCTGGTAGAACTTGGGCAAGCACTCCCTGAGGAATGGTGAGAGATGAATCTTGAGGTCTTCATCTTCTTAATTGAGATCTCAACACACTGATGCTTTTTGTTAATGTTTTGATACAGTTTTCCTTAGATACTTCTTCTGGAATTCTGAGAACTACTTTAGAGATAGCAGGTTAAACTTTGTGATGCACAAAAACACTCTTGTAATGAAAGATCAGGGAACTGAGGAAACCTGCCTATTAATACTTACCATTTGTGTCAGGTCCCTTCTTACTTTTCAGGTTCTCTGATTCTGTTTAGAATTAAAAAGCCTGTAAGCTGTGTTGCATATGTTACAGTTTTTAACAAACTCCACCCAATTCTGCAAGAAATAACGATGGTCTAGGGTACTTGCACCTACTCTACCAGCAAAAACATCTAAAAATACTGGTTTTTCTGTCCCATTTTTATGCCTCTTTATTTGTTTCTCTTGACTAACTGCAATGGCTAGCACCTCCATTACAGTGTTGGGTAGAAGTGGTAAGAAGAGACATCATTGTGTTACTCTGGTCTTAGGGAGATAGTGTTGAGTATTTCAAATTTAGGCATCTTATCAGCTATAGGTCTTCCTTAGATGCTGTTCATCACATTGACAAATTGGCTTGAGTTTGTATTTGTATCATGAATGGTTGGCAAATTGTGTTAAGTACTTGTTTAACATTATAACATAATTAAATGATTAAAAAATACTGGGAAAAATTTAAAGTAGCTTTCTTAAAAACATCAAATTGCTAAGAAAAAATTGAAGAATTACTGGGTCAAAAAAAAAAAAAGAATTTAGGAAGTTGTATTCAGTTATAACTGAATCCCCCAAGAGTTATGATTTGCAAGCCTCATGGGGTAGGGAAGAAAAGTAAAAGCTTAAGGGCTGCCTAAAGTATGACATCTAATAGGTTTTCTGTTTACAGAGATAAGACCACCATAACCTATTCTGTGATATAATCATGAACCCACTTACCTCATTCTTAGAGACTGCAAAGAAAGTGCTATGGCATAGTGCAGGAGTTATAACTATAATCGAGCCCTGGAGTAGACTTTCAGCCCAAACTCATATCACCTGTATCATTTCAAATGGTGAATTGAATTTGAAGTAGTCCCAGATTGACTAGTGGTATCTCTAGATACTTGGCAGAAGGAAATGCAAGTCCTCACTTAAAGAAGACACCTTTAATCCTGGGCCTTAGATCATTTCTGTCAAATAATTTTACAAGAACAGATAGCCACAGCCCAAAAAAAGGGTGTGCAAAAGTAAATAAATCATTATGAGTTATAACAAGCAGAAACTAGAATTTCAAGTCTTTGTAAATACCAGTTACAGATTATAAAACTATGATTTTTTATCTTCTAAGGAAATAAAAGGATTGAAAATATCTACACATATGGACCAAGTATATAAATCAGAATAGTTCTACTGATGCCAATTAATAAAGCTAGACAAGGGCGCCTGGGTGGCTCAGTGGGTTAAGCCGCTGCCTTCCGCTCAGGTCGTGATCTCACGGTCCTGGGATCAAGTCCCGCATCAGGCTCTCTGCTCAGTGGGGAGCCTGCTTCCCTCTCTCTCTTTCTCTCTGCCTGCCTCTCTGTCTACTTGTGATCTCTCTCTGTCAAATCAATAAATAAAATCTTTAAAAAAAAATAAAGCTAGACAAAATATAAACTGGAACTGAATTGCTAACAAAGTGGTAAAGAATTACTGGGCTGAGGGGGGCACCTGGGTGGCTCAGTGGTTAAGCCTCTGCCTTCGGCTCAGGTCATGATCTCAGGGTCCTGGGTCGAGTCCCCATCAGGCTCTCTGCTCTGCAGGAGCCTGCTTCCTCCCTCTCTCTCTTTGCTTGCCTCTCTGCCCACTTGTGCTCTCTCTCTGTCAAATGAATAAATCTTTAAAAAAAAAAAAAAGCTACTGGGCTGAGATCTGGAAACAAGGCATTTTGGGGCTGGGTACAATTGGTGATCCAAAAGAAGTGGTAAGAAGCTGAGTAATATTTTTGACATTATTGCAAAATTGGTGGATTAAAAGTGTTGTAGTCTAGGACTGTCAAGGGTAGATTGGAAGTATGCCAGTCATTGCACGGACCACAGCTTAACTTCAGATCATCTGGGTGGCTGGAAAAAAAAAAAAGAAAAAGAAAAAAGAAAAAAAAAAACAGTTGTTGGGAAAAAAAAAGTGATCTTGGATTGCTAATACCTCCAGGTGCCTAACAGAAGCAAATGGGAAATCTACTGTGAAGAAAGAGAATTTCAACCAAAGTCTCAATTATTTTGACAAAATAAGTTTCAAATACTGTGTCTGACAGAGAAAGGTAGTTAACCATGTAAGGGGCAAGATAACATGGATAAAAATCAGTGGGAACAGACAATGGGGGCTATGCTTGCTATGTTCAAGGATGTAAGTATTAACCATTTTTAAAAGGTATAGCACATTTGAAAAAATAGAAATCAAGAACTGAACGTTTTGGTAATCAAAATTAAGAAAACTATACATCATGTAACAGCAAAATAAACCCACTGAAGAGAAAATAACTATATTCTAAGTCCTAAGACTAAAACATGGAGAGAATATATGAAAAATACAGAAAAGAATAGAAGCATATCAAATATAGTGAGGTTTTTAATTTATGTATAGTTATTCAGGAAGAGAGGAGAGAAAAGGGCAGAAACAGCACCTGAAGTGATTCTTTCTAAAACTTTCTAAAACTTTACAAATCAACCCAGAGATTCAAGAAACCCAGTGAAGCCCAAACAGTGAAAATAAAAAAGAAATCTACACCTATGTTTATAGCAGCAATGGCCACAGTTGCCAAATTGTGCAAAGAACCAAGATGCCCTTCAATGGACGAATGGATAAGGAAGATGTGGTCCATATACACTATGGAGTATTATGCCTCCATTAGAAAGGATGAATACCCAACTTATGTAGCAACATGGACAGGACTGGAAGAGATTATGCTGAGTGAAATAAGTCAAGCAGAGAGAGTCAATTATCATATAGTTTCACTTATTTGTGGAGCATAACAAATAGCATGGAGGACATGGGGAGTTAGGAGAAGGGAGTTGAGGGAAATCATGAGAGACTATGGACTCTGAAAAACAACCTGAGGGTTTTGAAGGGGCGGGGGGGGGGGTGGGAGGTTGGGGGAGCCAGGTGGTGGGTATTAAGGAGGGCACGTATTGCATGGAGCACTGGGTATGGTGCAAAAACAATGAATTCTGTTACGCTGAAAAGAAATTAAAAAAAAAGAAAGAAATCTACACCTAAACACATCATCATGAAACTGGGAAGAAATCACATTATAAGCCAATCTCATTCATGAACTTAGATTCAAAATTCCTTAACAAATTTTTGGCAAACAAATCTTGCAATGTATACAAAGAATAGTATATCACAACAAAATTGGAATTATCAAGGTATTCAAGTTGGTTTAATATTGGAAAATCAGAGTTTATCATATTAATAGATGAAAAGAGAAAAAGATGTGAGCATCTCAAAGACCCAGCAGAAGCATTTGATAAGTTCAGCATCAAATCTATTCATCATTGTAAACAAGGAATAGAATACAATTTCCTAACTCACAGATTGTATCTAAAATAAAAATGTAGCTAATTTCATGAACTAGTAAGTTTAAAAAGTCTACTAGGATACAACAACAGTATATAAAAATCAATCTTGCAAAAAAATCTATCTTATTTATATCATCAACAAATATTAAGTATCTGGAGTAAATAATCATGTTCATGGATTGGAACCCTCACTATAGTAATATACCTTTTCACCACAAATTGATATGTAGATTTAGTGCATTGGAATGAAAATTCTTATATTGTGCAATTGAAACTTTATTTTCTGGAAATTGAAATGCAGATTCTAAAATTAAAATACACAATTTCAAAGAACTAATAATGGCCAAGACACTGTTGAAAACTAATAATATGGGAAGATTTGCTCTACCAGGTATCAAAACTTACTAGAAAGTTGCAGTAGTTAAATAATGTATTGTTGGAGCAAAGATGGCAGAAACAAAAAATGGAACATACTTAATTAAATTCATATATAGTATGCTTAATGAACAATGTGAGGCAGTTTTTTTATGTATATATAGAAAAAGGAAACATCATAAAACATTAGGGAAAATAGGGTCCCTTTTGTAAATGTTGCTATAATGATTGAATATCCTTAACTCTTTTAAAAATAAAACTTGACCCCACCTTACATCATAATCAAAAGATTAAGTTCAGATGGACCTAAATGTGAAAAGTAAAAACAACCTTTTAGGCGATAACAAAGAATATTTTAACTTTGGGGTTTTGCTAGAACAAAAAAAGGGCACAAGAAATTAGCTATATAGGAAGTGAAATTTTAGTTAAAAATCTGGTATCAAAGATACCAGAAAAACAGCTAAAAGACAATATGATGGAAGAAAATCTTTATCTGTATAACTCATGAAGAAGTGGAATCCAGTGTATATAAGGAATTCTTTTTTTTTTTAAGATTTTATTTATTTATTTGTCAGACAGAGAGCATGCACAAGCAGGCTGAGTGGCAGCAGAGGCAGAGAGAGAAGCAGGCTCCCTGCTGAGCAAGGAGCCTGATGCAGGACTCTATCCTAGGACCCTGGGATCATGACCTGAGCCAAAGGCAGCGGCTTAACCGACTGAGCCACCAGGCGTTCTATATAAGGAATTCTTAAAGTTAAAAAGGAAAAGAAATAAACAGCCCGAGGGAAATGGTAATAGGCATTCCAAAAGATGTCTAAGTAGCCAGTAAGTAAATGCAAAGATAGTCAATCTCTTCGGTAATCAGAAAATTCCAAATGAAAAATGTAGTGTGATGCTATGATTCACTTGTCAGAATGGCAAAAATTAAAGACTGAAAATACCAACTATTGCCAAAGATCTAGAGTAATGGAATTCTCATACATTGTGATTATATAAGTTGGTACTACCACTTTAGAAAGCGGTTTGTTATTATTGACTAAAGCTCAGGCATATGCATCATATTTTTCTTCCAGGTCTATACCCTAAGACAGCAATGCATATATGTACCAGGAGACACATATACAAATGTTCAGTGGCATTTTTGTAATTACCAAATATGGAAAAAAGACCAAGTATCCTTAACAGTTAAATATATAAATTATGTACATTTGTGTAATAGAATATTATTCAACAATAAAATGAACTACAGCTATTGGTAACAACATGAATGCATCTCAGAATGTTTTGTGGGCAAAACAAGTCACCAAAAATATATATGTATGAATATATGTACATGTGTATATATATACACAGAGGTGAACTACATACATACACTGTTACATTTCCGGTTATGTAAAGTCTAAGAATAGCCAAAAGTACCTATATTGCTTTGCAATATACACATAGAAGAGAAAACTATAAGGAAGACACAGGAAATACTTCTCATAAAAATCAGGATAATGATTATTCAGAGAGTTGGGAGGGAGATGTGATCAGGAAGATTCATGTAGGTGGCTTATTGAGTGTGTCTAGTCTTCCTTCTCTTGACCAGATGGCAATGATATACAATGTCCAAATTACAGTTATTCTTCAAATTGTACTTACATGTTTTCTCATTTTTCTCACTTTTCTGCATGTCTGTTATGTTTCACAATGAAATTCCATTTAAAATTCAAGTTAAAATAAATGCTCCAAGAACCCTTTTGTTGCAGAAATGTTTAATTATTTCAAATAAGAGTTTCTAAAACTTTCTTATACATGCAGAGGAATTTTCCTTGTTTGTGCCATTTTATGAAATTTGGTCCAAGTGAGCATGATTTGTATTTTCATTGACTTTTCTCATTACTCTGTGATGATGAACATTGCATTTGAATTTGGATAGTAACAGCATCCCAGAAGCTTTCTGTGGTTTATCAGTAACATGAGACATTTGTATGCTGTTGCTGTAAGTAAACAGTTTAAGCAGATGGATTGGATATGGAGTTTTTCCAATTCCTTTCCTGATTTTTTTTTTAATCCTGCCAAATTTAAATAGAGATTCAGCTGTGATTCTCTTGAAGCTGAATAAGCAAACCGCATAGCTGACAGCAATCATAATTTGAACTGAATTGAGAGATAGATGTCAAATCACTTTTTATACCTTTAGTAAAGCCTGCCATGTTTCAGTGTTTTGAAATTTATCTTGCAAAATTTCACCAAGTAACTGTGGAAGGTAGAAACATACAAGCTTTTCCTGACCCTGCCCTTTTTTTCCTGCTTTTTTGCCTACTGAGGTTTGTGGCTATTTTACACATGCCTAGACTCAGAGGAGATAAACCAGTCATCCCTCAGAGCTTTTCAGTCGAATTGTATTCAGAAAATTGTGTTCAGGTCTGACTAGACATTGCCTGTCTTCCAAATTTCATGGTTTCATTTGGTTTTGCTTCTCTTATGTTCAGCTGGAATTCTGCAGTTGAAAAATTCTGTCATAGAAATCTCTGATTTCAATCCTCTCACATTATTATGTTCTTAAGTTATGTATTTCTTCATGGCAGCTGATAAATAAATGTATATAGCTTATAGAACACCCATATTTTATCACAAGGTGACAAATGTAACCTGTAGTCCTAAGTAAAATGAGAATGTTTCTTATACTTTCTTCAGCTGGTATGTATTAGAAGATGAGTATAAGGAAAATGGAATTGTTACTTCAAGACTCTGGCAAAGGTTTAATCTATACATGGTATGTATTTTAAAAAAGGAAACAAGGAACATGAAGGGGTGTTCATGTATTTTGTTATAGATGGTGGTTACATAGATGTATGCAGTTGCCAAAATTCATCAAACTGGACACCTAAATATGTGCATTTTATTATATGTTACCTGTATCTCAGTAAAACAATAGATAATGATTCAAAATAGCTTATATATTTTTCAGATTTCAGTTTCCTTTGCTGTGCAGAAGCTTTTGATTTTGATGAAGTCCCAAAAGTTTATTTTGGCTTTTGTTTCCTTTGCCTTTGGAGACATATCTTGAAAGAAGTTGCTGTGGCTGATAGCGAAGAGATTACTGCCTATGTTCTCCTCCAGGATTCTGATGGATTCCTGTCTCACGTTGAGGTCTTTTATCCATTTTGAGTTTATCTTTGCGTACGGTGTAAGAGAATGGTCGAGTTTCATTCTTCTACATATAGCTGTCCAGTTTTCCCAGCACCATTATTGAAGAGACTGTCTTTTTTCCACTGCATATTTTTCCTGTTTTGTCGAAGATTATTTGACCATAGAGTTGAGGGTTCATATCTGGGCTCTCTACTCTGTTCCACTGATCTATGTGTCTGTTTTATGCCAGTACCATGCTGTCTTGGTGATCACAGCTTTGTAGTAAAGCTTGAAATCAGGTAACATGATGCCCCCAGCTTTATTTTGTTTTCAGCATTTCCTTAGCGATTCGGGTCTCTTCTGGTTCCATACAAATTTTTGGATTATTGCTCCAGCTCTTTGAAGAATACCGGTGGAATTTTGATCGGAATGGCATTAAAAGTATAGATTGCTCTAGGCAGTATAGACATTTTAACAATGTTTATTCTTCCGATCCAAGAGCATGGAATGGTCTTCCATCTTTTTGTGTCTTCTTCAATTTCTTTCATGAGTGTTCTGTAGTTCTTTGAGTACAGATCCTTTACCTCTTTGGTTAGGTTATTCCCGGGTATCTTTTGGTTCTTGGTGCTATAGGTAAATGGAATCGATTCTCTAATTTCCCTTTCTGTATTTTCATTGTTAGTGTATAAGAATGCCACTGATTTCTGTACATTGACTTTATATCCTGCCACGTTACTGAATTGCTGTATGAGTTCTAGTAGTTGGGGGTGGGGTCTATGGGTTTTCCATATAAGAATCACGTCATCTGCGAATAGAGAGAGTTTGACTTCTTCATTGCCAATTTGGATACCTTTTATTTCTCTTTGTTGTCTGATTGCTGTGGTTTTGATTTGTACTCCCTGAGGCTGAGTGATATCGAGCACTTTTTCATGTGTCTGTCCGGCCACCTGGATGTCTTCTTTGCAGAAATGTCTGTTCATGTCTTCTTCCCATTTCTTGATTGGATTATTGTTCTCTGGGTGTTGAGTTTGATAAGTTCTTTATGGATTTTGATACTAGCTCTTTATCTGATATGTCATTTGCAAATATCTTCTCCCATTCTGTCAGTTGTCTTTTGATCTTGTTGACTATTTACTGTACAAAAGCTTTGTTATATTGATGAAGTCCCTATAGTTCATTTTTGCCCATGCTTCCCTTGCTTTGGTGATGTTTCTAGGAAGAAGTTGCTGCAGCTGAGGTCAAAGAGGTGCTGCCTGTGTTCTTCTCAAGGGTTTTTATGGATTCCTGTCTCACATGAGGTCGTCCATCCATTTTCAGTCTATTTTTGTGTATGGTGTAAGGCAACGCTCCAGTTTTATTTTTCTGCGTGCAGCTGTCCAATTTCCAAACACCATTTGTTGAAGAGACTTTTTTCCATTGGCCATTCTTTCCTGCTTTGTCAAAGATTAGCTGACCATAGAGCAGAGGGTCGATTTGTTGGGCTATTATGTTCCATTGATCCCTGTGTCTGTTTATATGCCAGTACCATACTGTCTGGATGACTAGAGGCTTTGTACTAGAGCTTGAAGTCTGAAATTGTGATGCCGCCAACTTTAGCTTTGTTTTCTACCTTCCTCTGGCTATCAGGGTCTTTTCTGGTTCCATATAAATTTTACGATTATTTGTTCTGTTTCTTTGAAAAAAGTGGATGGTATTTTGATAAGGATTGCATTAACAATTAGTTTCCACTAGGTGGCATAGACATTTTTTTTTTAATTTTTTTATTTTTTCAGCATAACAGTATTCATTATTTTTGCACACACCCAGTGCTCCATGCAATCCGTGCCCTCTACAATACCCACCACCTGGTGCCCCAACCTCCCACCCCCCACCCCTTCAAAATTCTCAGATCGTTTTTCAGAGTCCATAGTCTCTCATGGTTCACCTCCCCTTGTCCTCCATGCTATTTGTTATGCTCCACAAATAAGTGAAACCATATGATAATTGACTCTCTCTGCTTGACTTATTTCACTCAGCATAATCTCTTCCAGTCCCGTCCATGTTGCTACAGAACTTGGGTATTCACCTTTCTTTTTTCTTTTTTTTTTTTTTTTTACAGCTTTATAAACATATATTTTTATCCCCAGGGGTACAGGTCTGCGAATCGCCAGGTTTACACACTTCACAACACTCACCATAGCACATACCCTCCCCAATATCCATAACCCCACCCCCTCTCCTAACCCCCTCCCCCCATCAACCCTCAGTTTGTTTTGTGAGATTAAGAGTCACTTATGGTTTGTTTCCCTCCCAATCCCATCTTGTTTCATTTACTCTTCTCCTACCCCCTCAACCCCCCATGTTGCATCTCCTCTCCCTCATATCAGGGAGATCATAGGATAGTTGTCTTTCTCCGATTGACTTATTTCGCTAAGCATGATACCCTCTAGTTCCATCCACGTCGTCGCAAATGGCAAGATTTCATTTCTTTTGATGGCTGCATAGTATTCCATTGTGTATATATACCACATCTTCTTATCCATTCGTCTGTAGATGGACATCTAGGTTCTTTCCATAGTTTGGCTATTGTAGACATTGCTGCTATAAACATTCGGGTGCACGTGCCCCTTCGGATCACTACGTTTGTATCTTTAGGGTAAATACCCAGCAGTGCAATTGCAGGGTCATAGGGTAGTTCTATTTTCAACATTTTGAGGAACCTCCATGCTGTTTTCCAGAGTGGTTGCACCAGCTTGCATTCCCACCAACAGTGTAGGAGGGTTCCCCTTTCTCCGCATCCTCGCCAGCATCTGTCATTTCCTGACTTGTTAATTTTAGCCATTCTGACTGGTGTGAGGTGATATCTCATGGTGGTTTTGATTTGTATTTCCCTGATGCCGAGTGATTATGGAGCACTTTTTCATGTGTCCGTTGGCCATCTGGATGTCTTCTTTGCAGAAATGTCTGTTCATGTCCTCTGCCCATTTCTTGATTGGATTATTTGTTCTTTGGGTGTTGAGTTTGCTAAGTTCTTTATAGATTTTGAACACTAGCCCTTTATCTGATATGTCATTTGCAAATATCTTCTCCCATTCTGTCAGTTGTCTTTTGGTTTTGTTCACTGTTTCCTTTGCTGTGCAAAAGCTTTTGATCTTGATAAAATCCCAAAAGTTCATTTTTGCCCTTGCTTCCCTTGCCTTTGGTGATGTTCCTAGGAAGATGTTGCTGCGGCTGAGGTCGAAGAGGTTGCTGCCTGTGTTCTCCTCGAGGATTTTGATGGATTCCTTTCTCACATTGAGATCCTTCATCCATTTTGAGTCTATTTTCGTGTGTGGTGTAAGGAAATGATCCAATTTCATTTTTCTGCATGTGGCTGTCCAATTTTCCCAACACCATTTATTGAAGAGGCTGTCTTTTTTCCATTGGACATTCTTTCCTGCTTTGTCGAAGATGAGTTGACCATAGAGTTGAGGGTCCATTTCTGGGCTCTCTATTCTGTTCCATTGATCTATGTGTCTGTTTTTGTGCCAGTACCATGCTGTCTTGATGATGACAGCTTTGTAATAGAGCTTGAAGTCCGGAATTGTGATGCCACCAACTTTGGTTTCTTTTTTCAATATTCCTTTGGCTATTCGAGGTCTTTTCTGGTTCCATATAAATTTTAGGATTATTTGTTCCATTTCTTTGAAAAAAATGGATGGTACTTTGATAGGAACTGCATTAACTGTGTAGATTGCTTTAGGTAGCATAGACATTTTCACAATATTATTCTTCCAATCCAGGAGCATGGAACATTTTTCCATTTCTTTGTGTCTTCCTCAGTTTCTTTCATGAGTACTTTATAGTTTTCTGAGTACAGATTCTTAGTCTCTTTGGTTAGGTTATTCCTAGGTATCTTATAGTTTTGGGTGCAATTGTAAATGGGATGGACTCCTTAATTTCTCTTTCTTCTGTCTTCTTGTTGGTGTAGAGAAATGCAACTGATTTCTGTTGCATTGATTTTATATCCTGACACTTTCCTGAATTCCTGTACAAGTTCTAGCAGTTTTGGAGTGGAGTCTTTTGGGTTTTCCACATAGAGTATCATATCATCTGCAAAGAGTGATAGTTTGACTTCTTCTTTGCCGATTTGGATGCCTTTAATTTCCTTTTGTTGTCTGATTGCTGAGGCTAGGACTTCTAGTACTATGTTGAATAGCAGTGGTGATAACAGACATCCCTGCCGTGTTCCCGACCTTAGCGGAAAAGCTTTCAGTTTTTCTCCATTGAGAATGATATTTGCGGTGGGTTTTTCATAGATGGCTTTGATAATATTGAGGTATGTGCCCTCTATCCCTACACTTTGAAGAGTTTTGATCAGGAAGGGATGCTGTACTTTGTCAAGTGCTTTTTCAGCATCTATGGAGAGTATCATATGGTTCTTGTTCTTTCTTTTATTAATGTGTTGTATCACATTGATTGATTTGTGGATGTTGAACCAACCTTGCAGCCCTGGAATAAATCCCACTTGGTCGTGGTGAATAATCCTTTTAATGTACTGTTGAATCCTATTGGCTAGTATTTTGGCGAGAATTTTTTGCATCTGTGTTCATCAAGGATATTGGTCTGTAGTTCTCTTTTTTGTTGGGATCCTTGTCTGGTTTTGGGATCAAGGTGATGCTGGCCTCATAAAATGAGTTTGGAAGTTTTCCTTCCATTTCTATTTTTGGAACAGTTTCAGGAGAATAGGAATTAGTTCTTCTTTAAATGTTTGGTAGAATTCCCCCGGGAAGCCATCTGGCCCTGGGCTTTTGTTTGTTTGGAGATTTTTGATGACTGTTTCAATCTCCTTACTGGTTATGGGTCTGTTCAGGCTTTCTATTTCTTCCTGGTTCAGTTGTGGTAGTTTATATGTCTCTAGGAATGCATCCATTTCTTCTAGATTGTCAATTTGTTGGCGTAGAGTTGCTCATAGTATGTTCTTATAATTGTCTGTATTTCTTTGGTGTTCGTTGTGATCTCTCCTCTTTCATTCATGATTTTATTTATTTGGGTCCTTTCTCTTTTCTTTTTGATAAGTCTGGCCAGGGGTTTATCAATCTTATTAATTCTTTCAAAGAACCAGCTCCTAGTTTCGTTGATTTGTTCTATTGTGTTTTTGGTTTCTATTTCATTGATTTCTGCCCTAATCTTTATGATTTCTCTTCTCTTGCTGGGTTTAGGGTTTCTTTCTTGTTCTTTCTCCAGCTCCTTTAGGTGTAGGGTTAGGTTGTGTACCTGAGACCTTTCTTGTTTCTTGAGAAAGGCTTGTACCGCTATATATTTTCCTCTCAGGACTGCCTTTGTTGTGTCCCACAGATTCTGAACCGTTGTGTTTTCATTATCATTTGTTTCCATAAATTTTTTCAATTCTTCTTTAATTTCCTGGTTGACCCATTCATTCTTTAGAAGGATGCTGTTTAGTCTCCCTGTATTTGGGTTCTTTCCAAATTTCCTCTTGTTATTGAGTTCTAGCTTTAGAGCATTGTGGTCTGAAAATATGCAGGGAATGATCCCAATCTTTTGATACCAGTTGAGACTTGATTAGGACCAAGAATGTGATCTATTCTGGAGAATGTTCCATGTGCACTAGAGAAGAATGTGTATTCTGTTGCTTTGGGATGAAATGTTCTGAATATATCTGTGATGTCCATCTGGTCCAGTGTGTCATTTAAGGCCTTGATTTCCTTGTTGATCTTTTGCTTGGATGATCTGTCCATTTCAGTGAGGGGAGTGTTAAAATCCCCTACTATTATTGTATTCTTGTTGATGTGTTTCTTTGATTTTGTTATTAATTGGTTTATATAGTTGGCTGCTCCCACGTTAGGGGCATAGATATTTAAAATTGTTAGATCTTCTTGTTGGACAGTTCCTTTGAGTATGATATAGTGTCCTTCCTCATCTCTTATTATAGTCTTTGGCTTAAAATCTAATTGATCTGATATAAGGATTGCCACTCCTGCTTTCTTCTGATGTCCATTAGCATGGTAAATTCTTTTCCACCCCCTCACTTTACACCTGGAGGTGTCTTCGGGGTTAAGATGAGTTTCTTGTAGGCAACATATAGATGGGTTTTGTTTTTTTATCCATTCTGGTACCCTGTGTCTTTTGATTGGGGCATTTAGCCCATTAACATTCAGGGTAAGTATTGAGAGATATGAATTTAGTGCCATTGTATTGCCTGTAAGGTGACTGTTATTGTATATCGTCTCTGTTTCTTTCTGATCTACCTCTTTAAGGGTCTCTCATTACTTAGAGGACCCCTTTCAATATTTCCTGTAGAGCTGGTTTGGTATTTGCAAATTCTGTCAGTTTTTGTTTGTCCTGGAAGCTTTTAATCTCTCCTTCTATTTTCAATGATAGCCTAGCTGGATATAGTATTCTTGGCTGCATGTTTTTCTCATTTAGTACTCTGAATATATCATGCCAGCTCTTTCTGGCCTGCCAGGTCTCTGTGGATAAGTCTGCTGCCAATCTAATATTTTTACCATTGTACGTTACAGACTTCTTTTCCCGGGCTGCTTTCAGGATCTTTTCTTTGTCACTAAGACTTGTCAATTTTACTATTAGGTGACGGGGTGTGGACCTATCTTATTGATTTTGAGGGGGGTTCTCTGAACCTCCTGAATTTTGATGCTTGTTCCCTTTGCCATATTGGGGAAATTCTCTCCAATAATTCTCTCCAATGTACCTTCTGCTCCCCTCTCTGTTTCCTCTTCTTCTGGAATCCTAATTATTCTAATGTTGTTTCTTCTTATGGTGTCACTTATCTCTCGAATTCTCCCTCGTGGTCCAGTAGCTGTTTGTCCCTCTTTTGCTCAGCTTCTTTATTCTCTGTCATTTGTTCTTCTATATCGCTAATTCTTTCTTCTGCCTCATTTATCCTAGCAGTGAGAGCCTCCATTTTTGATTGCACCTCATTAATAGCTTTTTTGATTTCAACTTGGTTAGATTTAGTTCTTTTATTTCTCCAGAAAGGGCTTTATATCTCCCAAGAGGGTTGCTTTAATATCTTCCATGCCTTTTTTCAAGCCCGGCTAGAACCTTGAGAATCGTCATTCTGAACTCTAGATCTGACATATTACCAATGTCTGTATTGATTAGGTCCCTAGCCTTTCGTACTGCCTCTTGTTCTTTTTTTTTTGTTGTGAATTTTTCCGCCTTGTCATTTTGTCCAGATAAGAGTATATGAAGGAGCAAGTAAAATACTAAAAGGGTGGCAACAACCCCAGGAAAATATGCTTTAGCCAAATCAGAAGAGATCCCGAATTGTGAGGGGGGAGAAAGGGGATAAAAAGGGGTTCAGAAAGAAAGAAAAAAAAAAGAAAACTATTAAAAAAAGAAAGCCGATAAAGAAAAATATAAAAAGAGGAAAAAATATATATATTAGATAAACTATTTAAAAAAACGTTTAAAAAAGAAAACGGTAAAGTTAAAAAAATTTAGCAGAAGAAGATAAAAAGAAAAAAAAATTGAAAATGAAAAAAAAATTAAATTAACTGCAAGGCTAAAAATCATGGGGAGAAAGCCATGAGTTCCGTGCTTTGCTTTCTTCTCCTCTGGAATTCCGCCGCTCTCCTTGGTAGGTGAACTTGGTCCTGGCTGGGTTTCCGTGATCTTCTGGGGGAGGGGCCTGTTGTAGTGATTCTCAAGCGTCTTTGCCCCAGGCGGAGTTGCACCGCCTTTACCGGGGCCGCGCTGAGGTCATCCGCTCGGGTTTGCTTTCAGGAGCTTTTGTTCCCTGAGCGCTTTCCATAGAGTCCGGAGGGCGGGAATGAAGATGGCGGCCTCCCCGGTCTCCGGCCCGGAGGAGCCGAGAGCCCGGGGCCCCACTCCTCAGTGCGCCCTCAGAGAACAGCGCCCAATGACTCCGTCATCCCGGCCTCGGCCGCGCTCCGAGCTGACTGAGCCTGCGACCGGTTCAAGGCAACCACGAGCTGAGAGTCTCTCCTCGGCTCTGTCTCTGTAGCCGGCTTCCCCGTTCTAATACCGGTAAGCTCTGCGACACTCAGACACCCCCGATCCTTCTGCGACCCTGTGGGACCTGAGGCCGCGCTGACCCCGCCTGGACTTCACCCCGGTTTAAGCCTCTGGAGCGATGTCCCTCAGCGGAACAGACTTTTAAAAGTCCTGATTTTGCTCCGTTGCTCCGCCGCTCGCCGGGAGCCGGCCCCTCCCCCCGCGGTCTATCTTCCTGTCACTTTGGATTCACTTTTCCGCCAGTCCTACCTTGCAGAAAGTGGTTGATTTTCTGTTTCTAGAATTGCTGTTCTTCTTCTCTTCAATCTCCCATTGGATTTGTAGGTGTTTGCAATCTTTAGATAAGCTATTTAGCTGATCTCCCGCTACCCGAAGTAGTCTCAGCTGCTACTTCTCCGCCATCTTGGTGCCAACCCCCATAGACATTTTCATATATTTGTTATTGCATTCCATGAGCATGGAACGTCTTTCCATTTCTTTGTGTCTTCCTCAGTTTCTTTCATGAGTACTTTATAGTTTCCTCAATAAGATTCTTTGCCTCTTTGGTTAGATTTATTCCTAGGTATCTTATGGTTTTGGGTTCAATTGTAAATGGGATTGACTCCTTAATTTCTCTTTCAGCTGTCTTGCTGTTGGTGTAAAGAAATGCAACTGATTTCTGTGCATTGTTTTATATCCTGACACTTTACTGAATCCTGTATGAATTCTAGCAGTTTTGGAGTGGAGTCTTTTGGGTTTTCCACAAAAAGTAGCATATTATCTGCAAAGAGTGATAGTTTGACTTCTTCTTCACCGATTTTGATTGCCTTTAATTTCTTTTTGTTGTCTGATTGCTGAGGCTAGGATAGCAGCGATGATAGTGGACATCCCTGCTGTGTTCCTGACCTTAGGGGAAAATCTCTCAGTCATTCCTCATTGAGAATGATATCATTGTGGGTTTTCATAGATGGCTTTTATGATATTGGGGTATGTACCCTCTATCCCTACACTGTGTAGAGTTTTGATCAAGAAAGGATGCTGTACTTTGTCAAATGCTTTTTTCAGCATCTATTAATAGAGTATCATATGGTTCTTATTCTTTCTTTTATTAATGTATTGTATCACATTGATTGATTTGTGAATGTTGAACTAACCTTGCTGCCCAGGAAAAATCCCACTTGGTCGTGGTGAATAATCCTTTTAATGTCCTTTTGGATCCTATTGGCTAGTATTTTGGTGAGGTTTTTGCATCCATGTTGATCAGGGATATTGGTCTGTAATTCTTTTTGAAGGGGACTTTGGTTTTGGGATTGAGGTAATGCTGGCCTCATAAAATGAGTTTGGAGGGGCGCCTGGGTGGCTCAGTGGGTTAAGCCGCTGCCTTCGGCTCAGGTCATGATCCCAGGTCCTGGGTTCGAGCGCCGCATCGGGCTTTCTGCTCAGCGGGGAGCCTGCTTCCTCCTCTCTCTCTGCCTGCCTCTCTGCCTACTTGGGATTTCTCTCTGTCAAATAAATAAATAAATCTTTTAAAAAATGAGTTTGGAGGTTTTCCTTCCATTTCTAATTTTTGGAATAGTTTCAGGAGAGTAGGTTAAATTCTCCTTTAAATGTTTGGTGGAATTACTCTAGGAAGCCATCTGGCCCTGGGCTCTTGTTTGTTGGGAGATTTTTGATTACTGCTTCAGTCTCCTTACTGGTTATGGCTCTGTTCAGGTTTTCTATTTCTTCCTGGTTCAGTTTTTGTAGTTATATGTCTCTAGGAATACATCCCTTTCTTCCAGATTGTCAAATTTGCTCATGTATAGTTGCTCATAATATGTTTTTATAATTGCTTGTATTTCTTTGGTGTTGGTTATGATCTTCCTCTTTCATTCATGATTCTATTAATTTTGGTCCTTTCTCTTTGATAAGTCTTGCCAGGGATTTATCAATCTTATTCTTTCTTTTTTATTTTCCCAACATAGTATTGGAATATATATTACATGTTTTATTTTTTAATTTTATTTTTTCAGTGTTCCAAGATTCATTGTTTATGTACCATACCCAGTGCTCCAAGCAATAGGTGCTCTCCTTAATACCCACCACTAGGCTCACCCATCCCCCAAACCCCCTCTTATCTGAAACCCTGTTTGTTTCTCCGAGTCCACATTCTCTCACGGTTCATCTCTACTGATTTCCCCCAACTCACTTTTCCTTTTCTTCTCCTAATGTCCTCCTTGTTATTCCTTATGTTCCACAAGTAAGTGAAACTATATGATAATTGACTCTCTCTGCATGACTTATTTCACTCAGCATAATCTCCTCCCGTCCTGTCTGTGTTGATACAAAAGTTGGGTAGTCATCCTTTCTGATGGCTGAGTAGTATTCCATTGTATATATGGATGGCATCTTCTTTATCCATTCGCCTGTTGAAGGGCACGTTGGCTCTTTCCACAGTTTGGCGATTGTGGACATTGCTGCTATGAACGTTGGGATTCATATGGCCCTTCTTTTCACTACATCTGTATCTCTGGGGTAAATACCTAGTAGTTCAATTGCAGGGTCAAAGGGAACTCTATTTTAAATTTTTGAGAAATCTCTACACTGTTTTCAGAAGTGTTTACACCAACTTGCATTCCCACCAACACTGTAAGAGGCTTCCCCTTTCTCCACACCCTCTCCAACATCTGTTGTTTCCTGTCTTGTTAATCTTTCCCATTCTAACTGGTGTATGGTGGTATCTCAATGTGGTTTTGATTGAATTTCCCTGATGGCTAATGATGATGAACATTTTTTCATGTGTCTGCTAGCCATTTTGTATATCTTCTTTGGAAAAGTGTCTGTTCATGTCTTCTGCCAATTTTTTGACATAATTATCTGTCTTTGGGGTTTTGAGTTTGAAAGGTCTTTATACATCTTGGATATCAGCCATCTGTAGTGTCATTTGTGGAGATCTTCTCCCATTCTCTGGTTTCCACTTTGTTTGTTGACTGTTTCCTTTGCTGTGTTGAAGCTTTTTTATCTTGATGATGTCCCAAAAGTACATTTTCAGTTTTGTTTCCCTTACCTTTGGAGGTATGTCTTGAAAGAAGTTGCTGTGGCCAAGTTGTAGAGGGTTTTGCCTATGTTCTCCTCTAGGATTTTGATGGATTCCTGTCTCACATTGAGGTCTTTCATCCATTTTGCGTTTATCTTGTATATGGTGTAAGAGAATGGTCGAGTTTCATTCTTCTATACATAGCTGTCCAATTTTCCCAGCACCATTTATTGAAGAGACTATCTTTTTTCCACTGGATATTTTTTCCTGCTTTCTTAAGATTTTGACCATAGAGTTGAAGGTCCATATCTGCGCTATCTACTCTATTTCATTGGTCTCTGTGTCTGTTTTTGTGCCAGTACAATGCTGTCTTGGTGATCACAGCTTTGTAATGAAGCTTGAAATCAGGCAGTGTTATGCCCCAGCTTTGTTTTTCTTTTCCAACATTTCCTTAGCATTTCTGGGTCTTTTATGGTTCCATACAAATTTTAGGATTGTTTGCTCCCAGTTCTTTGAAAAATGCCGGTGTTAATTTGATCAGGATGGCTTTGAAAGTATAGATTGCTCTGGGAAATTATCGACATTTTAACAATGTTTAGTCTTCCGATCCATGAGCATGAAATGTTTTTCCATCTTTTATCTCTTCTTCGATTTCTTTCATGAATGTTCTGTAGTTCCTCAAGTACAGATCCTTACCTCTTTGGTTAGGTTTTTCCAAGGTTTCTTACGATTCTTGGTAATATAGTAAATGGAATCGATTATTTAATTCCCTTTCTATAGTTTCATTGTTAGTGTTTAAGAAATCAACTGATTTCTGTGGATTGATTTTGTATCCTGCCACATGACTGAATTGCTGTATGAGTTCTAGTAATTTGGTGGTGGAGTCTTGGAAGCTAAAGTCCATCCTGCTCAAGAATATTTGGGTCAACCAGGAAATCAAAGAAGAACTTAAACAATTCATGGAAGCCAATGAGAATGAAGACACAATGGTCCAAAACCTATGGGATACAGTAAAGGCAATCCTAGGAGAAAATATATAACTTTTTTTTTTTTAAAAAGAATTGAAAAAAATCCCAAGTATACCAACTCTCTTTACACCTTGAAGAACTGGAAAATCAGCAACAAAATAAGCCAATCCCCCACACAAGAAGGAAATAATTAAGATTAGAGCAGAGATCAATGAGTTAGAAACTAGAGATATAGTAGAAAACTTCAATGAAACTAGAAGCTGGGTCTTCAAAAAAATTAATAAGATTGGTAAACCACTGGCCAAACTAATCCAAAAGAAAATAGGGAGGACCCATATTAATAAAAATAAGAATGAAAGTGGAGAGATCACTACTAACACCAAGGAAATAGAAACAATCATCAGAAATTATTATCAACACTTATATACCAATACATTAAGCAACCAAGAAGAAATGGTTGCATTCCTGGGAACCTATAAACTTCTGAACTGAAACTGGAAGAAAGTGACAGTCCGAGTAGACCAATCTAGTAATGAGATTGAAGCACTGATTAAAAAACAAGAGTCCAGGACCTGATGGATTCCCTGGGGAATTCTACCATTTATTTAAAGAAGAGTTACTACCTGGTCTCCTGAAGCTGTTTCAGAGAATTGAAGCAAAAGGAAAACTTCTATACTCTTTCTATGAAGCCAGCATTACCTTTGCTGCCAAACCAGTGAAAGACCCCATCAAAAGGAGAATTTCAGTCCAATATCCCTGATGAATATGGATGCCAAGCTTGTCAACAAGATCCTAGCTAATAGGATCCAACAGTACATCAAAAAGATTATCCACCATGACCAGGTGGTATATATCCCTGGGACGCAAGGGTGGTTCAACATTCACAAATCAATCAGTGTGATAGAACAAATCAATAAACGAGAAGTACCACATGGTCCTCTCAATTGATGTGGAAAAAGCATTTGCCTAAATAAAGCATCCATTCCTGATTATAACTCTTCAAAGTATAGGGACAGAGGGAACATTCTTCAACTTCATAAAATCTATCTATGAAAAACCCACAGGGAATATCATTCTCAATGAGGAAAAGCTGATAGCCTTCCCATTGAGATCAAGAACATGACAAGGGTGCCCACCCTTACCACTGTTGTTCAACATAGTACTAGAAGTCCTAGCAACAGCTATCAGACAAAAAGAAATAAAATGTATTCAGATTGGCAAAGAAGAAGTCACTGTTTCTCTTTTCCCAGATAACATGATACTTTATATGGATGACACAAAAGAACCTTATTAATTCTTTCAAAGAACAGGCTGATAGTTTTGTTGATCTGTACTACTGTTGTTTTGTTTTCTATTTCATTGATTTCTGCTCTGATCTTTATTATTTCTCTTCTCTTGCTGGGTTTAGGCTTTATTTGCTGTTCTTTCTCCAGTTCCATTAGGTGTAGGGTTAGGTTGTGTGTTTGAGATCTTTCTTATTTCTTGAGAAAATCTTGTATTGCTATATACCTTCAGAACCACCTTAGCTGTATCCCAAAGATTTTGAACGGTTGTGTTTTCATTTTCATTTGTTTCCATGAATGTTGTCAATTCTTCTTTAATTTCCTGCTTGACCCATTCATTCTTCAGTAGGATGTTCTTTAGCCTCCATGTACTGGAGTTAGTTCCAACTTTACTCTTGTGGTTGAGTTCTAGTTTCAAAGCATTGTGGTCTGAAAATATGCAGGGAATGATCCCAATCTTCTGGTGGTAGTTGAGACCAGATTTGTGACCCAGGATGTAATCTCTTCTGGAGAATGTTCCATGTGCGCTAGAGAAGAATGTGTATTCTATTGCTTTGGAATGGAATGTTCTGAATATATCTGTGATGTCCATCTAGTCCAATGTGTCATTTACAGCCTTTATTTCCTTGCTGATCTTTTGTTTAGATGAGCTGTCCTTTTCAGTGAGGGGGTGTTAAAGTCCCCTACTATCATTGTATTATTGTCAATGTGTTCTTTGATTTTGATATTATTGGTTTATATAATTGGTTGCTCCCACGTTGGGGCATAGATATTTAAAATTGTCAAATCTTCTTGTTGGACAGACTCTTTAAGTATGATATTGTGTTCTTCCTCATCTCTCATTATAGTCTTTAGCTTAAAATCTAATTTGATACAAGGATTGCCATCCCAGCTTTCTTTTGATGTGCATTAGTATGGTAAATTGTTTTCCACCCCTTCACTTTAAATCTGGAGTTGTCTTCAGATCTAAAATGAGTTTCTTGTAGACAGCATATCAATGGGTCTTGTTTATTTATCCATTCTGATACCCTGTGTCTTTTGATTGGGGCATTTAGTCCATTCACATTCAGGGTAACTATTGAAAGATATGAATTTAGTACCATTGTATTTCCTGTAAGGTGAGTGTTACTGTATATTGTCTCTTTTCCTTTCTGTTCTTTTACCTTCTGGCTCTCTCTTTGTTAGAGGGCCCCTTTCATTCAGTATTTCCTGTAGGGTTGGTTTGGTGTTTGGCATATTCTTGTAGTTGTTATTTGTCCTGGAGCTTTTATTTCTCCTCCTATTTTCAATGACAGCCTAACTGGATATAGGATTCTTGGCTGCATATTTTTCTCATTTAGTGCTCTGAATATCATGCCAGTCCTTTCTGGCCTGCCAGGTCTTTGTGGATAGGTCTACTGCCAGTTTAATATTTCTACCATTGTAGGTTACAGATCCCTTGTCCTGAGCTGCTTTCAGGATTTTCTCTTTATCTCTCAGACTTGTATGTTTTACCATTAGATGAGGAGTGTCCACCTATTCTTATTGATTTTGAGGGGGGGTTCTCTGTGCCTCCTGGAGTTTGATGCTTATTTCCTTCCCCAAATTAGGGAAGTTTTCTGCTATCATTTGCTTCAGTATGCCTCCTGCCCCTCTCTCTCTTTCTTCTGGGATCCCATTTATTCTAATATTGTTATCGTCTTATGGCATCACTTATCTCTTGAGTTCTCACCTTGTGATCCAGTAGTTGTTTATCTCTTTTTCTCAGCCTCTTTATTCTCCATTAATTTGCCTTCTATATCACTAATTCTCTCTTCTGCCTCATTTATCCTAACAGTAAGAGCCTCTATTTTTGATAGTACCTCATTATATAGCTTTTTTTATTTCAACTTAGCTAGATTTTAGTTCTTTTATTTCTCCAGAAATGGGTTCTCTGTTATCTTCTATGCTTTTTTAAGCACAGCTAGCATCTTTATAGTTATCATTCTGACTCTTGTTCTGACATCTTACTAATGTCCATATTGGTTAGGTCCCTAGCAGTTGGTACTACCTCTTATTCTATTTTTTTGAGGTGAGTTTTTCCATTTTATCATTTTGTCGAAGCACAGATGAACAAGAGAACAAAATGCTAAAAGGGTAGCAACAACCCCATAGAAATATACACTAAGTAAATCAGAAGAGACTTGCAACCAGGGGAGGAAGAAAAAGAGAAAGAGGGGGAGAAAAATATGATCGCTGGCAGTCCATACTGCCTCTTGTTCTTTTTTTGGAGGTGTTTTTCTGCCTTGTCATTTTGTCCAGAGAAGAATAGATGAATGAGAGAACAAAATGGTAAATGGGTAACAATAACCCCAGAAAAATAAACACTAATGAAATCAGAAGAGACCCAAAAGCAGGGGGAGAAGAAAGGGTGAAAAAAACATATCTATATGATTAGGCTGGTGAAAAGAACAGAGCCACACACTTGATTTTGGATGTGTTTTGGTTTGTTAGATGAAACTGCTTCCCAAAATTTTAAAGAAACAAAAACTTATATATGTTGAATAATAAAGGTAAACACGATGAAGCGGTGGAATATAACTTTGAAGGATGACTAGTAAAAAAGATTTTAAAAAAGGAATTGATAAGAAGTTGGTTGATTAAAGAAAAAAAGGAGAGAATGTGATCAGGCTGGTGACTAGAACAAAGCCATATGCCAAATATAAGGTATATTTTTGTCTGTTAGAAGAAATTCTATCTTACGATTTTAAGGAAAGAACTTTTATGTATAAAAAATAAGGTTAAATATAATGAAGGGATGGATAGAATATGACTATAAAGGTGAAAATTTAAAAAGATTTTTAAAAAGGTATTGATAAGATAAAATAGTTAAAATAGGTTAAAATAAAGAGGAAGAAATTTTAAAAATAGAAAAAGGGAAAAAATGACATTTTTAAAAATTTAACTTTGAAAGATTAAAGAATCATGGAGAAAAATCCATGAATTCTATGTGCTGTATTCCCCTAGCACTGGTGTTTTGCAGTTCTCATTGATCAGTAAACTTGGTCTTGGGTGGATGTTCTTGCTGATCTTCTGGGAGAGGGTCCTCGTGCAGTGATTCTCAAATGTTTTTGCCGGAGGTGGAATTGCACAGCCCTTGCTAGGGACCAGGCTAAGTAATTTGCTCGGGTTTTCTGTGGCGGCTTTTGTTCCCTGAATGCTTTTCCCACGGCTTTGGACAATGGGCATGAAAATTGTGGCCTCCCAATGGTGGCCAACCGAGAGCTCTCCTCAGTGAGCCCTCAGAGAAAATCAGTCCATCACTTCTGTCTCCCTGGTCTCTAGCTACACTCCTGAGCTCACCCAGCCTGTGACAGAGCGTTTCTATCTCTAGCGCACAGCCCCATTTGGAATCTGCAAACCCAACAGATTTCTGCAGCATACTCCTGCACCTCTCCTCCCAGGGAGGAAGGGAGAGTCTCCTCAGATCTGCCACTTGTGGGGTCCCTGCTTAAGGAGCAGTAGCCCAACCGTGCAGGGGATCACGGTTTAAGGCACTGTGGTCTGAGAGTCCACTCCTCATATTCATGTCTGCAGCTGGCTTCCCTGCTCCAATACCTGGAGCTCTGCAACACTCAGGCACCCCTGGTCTTTCTGTGACCCGGAGTTTCCTGAGATGGCACTGTACCAGCAAAGTCTCCACCCCTTGCCTTGCCTCCAGGAGTGGGGTCCCTCAGTGGAGCAGACATCTAAAAGTTATGATTTTGTGCTTTTCTGCTCTACCGCTGGCTGGCAGCTGGCCCTTCTCCCCAAGGTCTATCTTCCTGTATATCACCTTGGATTCACTTATCCGCACATTCTGTCTTCCAGAAAGTGGTCTCTTTTCTCTGGATAAAATTGCTATTTTTCGCTTTGATCTCCTGTTGAGTTTGTAGGTGTTCAGAATGGTTTCATAACTATCTAGCTGAATTCCTGGGAGCAGATTAAATTTAGGTATCCTACTCCTCCTCCATCTTTTTCCTCTTTCTAAGTATTTTATAATTTCTCTAATATTTCTTTTTTTTTTTTTGCTATTATTGTTTCTTCAATTTTAATTCCAATGTAACTTACAATGTTACTTTAGTTTGCAGTATACAATATAATGTACTCTTAATCCCCTTTATCTGTTTCACCCATCATGCACTCACCTCTCTTCTTTAACCCTCAGGTATTCACTAACTTCAGAGTCTGTTTTTTTTTTTATTTGTTTGTTTCTACTTTTCTTTGTTCACTTGTTTCTTAAATTCCACATATGGGTAAAACCATATGGTATTTTCTCTCTTTTACTTATTTCGCTTAGCATTACACCTTCTTATCCATTCATGTTGTTGCAAATTGCAAGATTTCATTCTTTTTTATGACTGAGTAATATTGCATTTATGTACTTAACAACATCTTCTTTATCCATTCGTCTATTGATGGATATTTGGAATTTTTCCATAATTTGGATATTGTAAATAATGCTGCAATAAACACAGAGGTGCATAGATCTTTTTGAATTAGTGTTTTCATATTCTTTGTGTAAATACCAGTAGTGCAATGACTAGATCTTATAGTATTTCTGCTTTTAACTTTTTGAAGAACCTCCATACGGTTTTCCATAGTAGCTGCATTAGTTTGTATTCCAACCAACAGTGCGCTATGGTTTTTTTCTCCACATCCCCAACAGCACTTGTTTCTTGTCTTTTTTATTTTAGCCATTCTGACAGGTCTTAGATGCCCTTGGGACTTCTTATTTCACACATTGGTTGTACAAGAATGTACTGTTTAATTTCCACATGTATTTGAATTTTCGAGAGTTCCTTCTGTTACTGATTTCTGATTTCAGTCCTTTGTGGTCAGAGAAGACAAATTGTATAATTTCAGTCTTTTAAAATTATTTATATTTGTTTGGGGCATATTGTGTTTGAACAATTTTTAAGAATAATTTGAGACCTAATATAATGGTATCTTCTTCTAGAAATACTTTCATTTACTTGTGTTAGGTGACAAGAGTACCAGTGTTTATGGAACCATCTTAATCCAAGTTCAAATTCTAAGGTTCCCAAGGCTACGTGGATATCTCGAACATAGGCCACAACTTGGTTGATTGGCCAGTTTCAGTTTCATGCTTATTATGAGGATGAAATTTTTTATGGTCTTGCTTAAAATGGTTTACCTTTTATCATTCTGTAGATGTTTCTTCTAGATTAGCAAAAGCAACTTTGAGGGCTATGCTTCTGTCTCTTGGTTTTCACCTCCTCTTGGATTTTGACTTGCAGTTCTCTCCCTGGTAGTTTTAATTCATTTAAGGATATTTTTATTTTTATTTTTTAAAAGATTTTATTTATTTATTTGACAGAGAGAGAGATCACAAGTAGACAGAGAGGCAGGCAGAGAGAGAGGGGGAAGCAGGCTCCCCACTGAGCAGAGAGTCTGATGCAAGGCTTAATACCAGAACCCTGAGATCACGACCTGAGCCAAAGGCAGGGGTTTAACCCACTGAGCCACCCAGGTGCCCCAAGGATATTTTTAAATGTTACCTTTTTTGGTTTCAGCAGGAGGACTTGTCTTCATTGCCTTACTTGCCATTTTTTAATGAAGTAGTCCTTCTAGTATCATTTTAAACCACTTTATAATATATAAAATATAAAAAGAAAAAAAATTTAAAAAAATTAAAATATATAAGAGGATGGAAAGATATTAAAATAATGTCTATAATGGGGCATCTGGATGGTTCAGTCAGTTAAGTGTTGAATTCTTGATTTCGGCTCAGGTCATGGTCTCAGGTGAGATGGAGCCCTACATTAGGCTCCCTGCTCAGTGGAGAGTCTGCTTCTCTCATTCTGCCCCTCCCTGCATTTACATGTTTGCACCCACTCTCTAAAAATAAATAAATAATATCTTTAAAAATAAAAAATAATAATAATGTCTGTAACATCAGGATTTGGGGAAATGGCTGTTCCAGTTATCTAGTGTGGATCAACCTTTTTCATATCAAGCCATGTTGCAAATTTTGGAAAAGAGATGTATTGTTGTCTAAAAGTATCACCTTTGGAGGATTAGGCTTTTAAAAAGATTGAGGTCTGTATTTGCTGACTGAGCATAGTGCAGGTCCTCATTCAGAGAATTATTATTTGGGTCTTGACTAGAACTGCAAAAAATTAGACGGGAGCTGACATTATAACTAAATCTCAGCTACTCACTTTTTTTTTTGGTGGTTATTGTTTTTTTCCTCTTAGAAATAGGGAGAAAATGGTATGCCTCATGAGAGGTAAGCATGATGACCAAACACTATTCATCTGGCTAAGTGAATGCATATCTACTGTGGTTAAACACTTTTCCTTAGAATATTACTAAAGGAAGATACTCAAAGCCATTTGATTAAAAAAAAAGTATACTTCCCTAGTGTGTCCATTTTATTCAAACATTACAAGCAAAAAAAATGATTAAAATTTTTTATACTCTTATGTTTTTATCCATACCTATACAGAAGACTATTTTAATATTACCTTTTGAAGAAAGTTAACTTATAAAACAGTTTGTGGTAAAGTAGTTGATAAAGAAGTTTTCAACAAGATACATTAAACAAGAAGTGTTGTAAACATGATATTTGAGAGCTGGAAGTAGGACCATGATTATATAATCTTAATGTATTTGCTAAAATTACAATGCTATTGATAAAATTAAAAACAGATTGTTAAAATTTTTCACAAATAAAGTTACTTGTTGAGTATGTCTCTGTTATAATAAAAAATAAATAAATAAGTGTAAAAGAGCACCTGTTCACACAAAAATAGACACCCAGGTAAATGGAACAGAATAGAAAACACAGAAATAAAACCACAGTTATATGGTTGGTCAATTCACATTCAACAAAGCAGGAAAGAAAATCTAATGTAAAAAAGAGTGTCTGCAGCAAATGGTGTTGGGAAATCCGGAGAGCAACATGCAAAAGAATAAAACTAGACCACTTTCTTATACCATCACAAATATAAATTGAATAAAAAATTATAAACCTACTCTGTGACCCTGCAATTGCACTACTGGATAATTACCCCAAAGATACAGATGTGTGAAAAGTTGGGACACCTGCACCCTGATGTTCATAGCAGCAATGTCCATAATAGCCAAACTATGGAAGGGGCTGAGATGTCCTTCAACAGATGAATTGGATAAAGATGATGTAGTTCATATATACAATGGAAAACTACTCAGCCATCAGAAAGGATGAATATCTACCACTTACATCAGTGCTGATGGAACTGGAAGATATTATGCTAAGTGAAATAAGTCAAGCAGAGCAAGACAATTATCATATGGTTTCACTCGTATATGGAACATAAGGAATAGTGCAAAGGACGGTAGGGGAAGGGAGGAAAACTGAAGGGGGAGAAATCAGAGAGGGAGACAAACATATGAGACTCTTGACTCCAGGAAACAAACAGGGTTGTGGGGGTGGGGAAATTGGGTGATGGGAATTAAAGAGGGCATGTGATATTATGAGCCCTGGGTGTTATATTCAACTAATGAATCATGAATATTACTTAAAAATCTAATGATGTACTATACCTTGGCTATATTGAATTTAAATTTTTTTAAAAAGGAAATAAAATAACTGATACAACTTAACAGTCCCCAAAACAAATAATCCAATTAAAAAATGGGCAGAAGACATGGACAGACAGTTCTCCAAGGAAGACATCCAGATGGCCAACAGACACATGAAAAGATATTCATCATCACTTCTCGTCAGGGAAATGCAAATCAAATACACAATGAAATATTGCCTCACACCTGTCAGAATGGCTAAGATCAACCATCCAAGGAACAACAGGTGCTAGTGGGGATGTGTAGAAAAACACTCATGCACTGTTGGTGGGAATGCAGTCACTATGGAAAACAGTATGGAGGTCCCTCAGAAAGTTAAAAATAGTACTACCCTAGTATCCAGCAATTTCACTACTGGAATATTTACCCAAAGAGTACAAGAACACTGCTTCAGAGGGATACATTGAGCCCTGGGATTATAGCAGCACTATTTACAATAGGGAAGATATGGAAGCAGCCCAAATATACATCAGTTGATGGATATGAAGATAAAGGAGGTGTGAGATAGATAGATAGATAGATAATGGAATATTATTCAGCCATAAAAGAATGTAATTTTACAACAGCATGGTTGGAGCTAGAAACTATCATGCTAAGTGAAATAAGTTAAAGATAAATATCATATGATTTCATTAATATATAAATATATGGAGTATATTTTATATACATATTTAAATATATGGAATTTAAGCAAGGGGAGAGAAAAGAGAAACAAATGAAGAGACACTCTTAGTTATATAGAACAGACTGATGGTTATCAGAGGGGCAGGGTGTGGGAGTTTGGTTCAATAAGTGATTGGAGGGACGCCTGGGTGGCTCAGTTGGTTGGACGACTGCCTTCGGCTCAGGTCATGATCCTGGAGTCCCGGGATCGAGTCCCGCATTGGGCTCCCAGCTCCACGGGGAGTCTGCTTCTCTCTCTGACCTTCTCCTAGCTCATGCTCTCTCTCACTGTCTCTCTCTCAAATAAATAATAAATAAAATCTTAAAAAATAAATAAGTGATTGGAGATTAAGGAGTGCACTTTTTTTTTTTTTAAAGATTTTATTTATTTGACAGACAGAGATCACAAGTAGCAGAGAGGAAGGCAGAGAGAGAGGAGGAAGCAGGCTCCCCGCTGAGCAGAGAGCCCGATGCGGGACTTGATCCCAGGACACTGGGATCATGACCTGAGCTGAAGGCAGAGGCTTTAACCCGCTGAGCCACCCAGGCGCCCCAGGAGTGCACTTTTTGATGAGCACTGGGCAATGTATGGTGTCATTGAATCACTAAATTGCACACCTGAAACTAATATAATGCCATATACTAACTAGAATTAAAATAAACACTTAATAAGAGAGCCTCTTCAACCCAGCATATGCCATGAGTAATTTCACCTCTCAGTAAGGAGCTGTGATTATTGAAGTTTCTACCCATAGCAACCTGACAGTATTCCATCATGATACCTCTCTGGCAATATTCTGTTCTTGGGCTTACCTTAGTGATTGATTGCCTGGTGCAGTGAGTAAACACTTACTGTTTTTAACCACATTTATATAAATCTAGGTTCTCGGAAATAGTGACAGTAAAAAATGAGAAATTGCCCATATAAGGACCTTGATGCTAGCTATCTTCAATTCAGCTCAGTGCTTTTCATTAGTAGACTCCATTTCACGTATCTTACATACTAAGTAAGGCATGTAGAACACTATTCCTTCTTGGCATGTAGTACAAAAATTATTTTCTGCTTAACATAAACATTGAAGATAACATGAAAAACATGCAAAAAATATTTTCCATGAAACCTTATTTTGTGCTGTTACTAGGTATATCCTTACTCAGATGTCATTTACATATATATATATATATCTTCTGTCATTCAGTAGATTGTCTTTTAGTTTTGTTGACTGTTCCTTTTGCTGTGCAGAAGCTTTCTTGATATGACAGTCCCAATACTTGATTTTTGCTTTTGTTTCCCTTGCCTCACGACATATATTTAGAAAAATGTTAATATAGCCAGTGTCAGAGAAATTGCTACCTATGCTCTCTTCTAGGACTTTTATGGTTTTAAATCTCACATTTAGGTCTTTTGAGTTTATTTTTGTGTATGGTATAAGAAAGTGGCCCAGTTTCATTCTTTAGAATGTAGCTGTCCAGTTTTCCTACCACCATTTGTTGAAAAGACACTAACCCTTTACATATTCTTGCCTCCTTTGTCGAAGATTAATTGACCATATAGTTATGGGATTACTTCTGGGCTCTCTCTCCTGTTCCATTATCTGTGTGTCTACTTTTGGGCCAGTACCATGCTGTTTTCATTTCTGCAGGTTTGTATTGTTTTGAAATCTGGGATTTTAATACCTCCGGTTTTGTTCTTTTTCATGCTTGCTTTGGCTCTTTGAGGATCTTCTGTGGTTCCATATATATTTTAGCATTGTTTGTTCTAGTTCTGTGGAAAATTCTGTCAGTATTTTGATAGGGATTACATGAAATCTGTAGATTGCTTTGGGTAGTATGGATATCTTAACAGTATTGATTACCCCAATCTGTGAACATGGAATAAATCTCTCTCTGTGTCATCTTCAGTTTCTTTCATCAGTGTTTTATAGTTTCAAGAGTACAGGTTTTTCACCACCTTGGTTATGTTTATTCCCCAATATTTTATTATTTTGGATGTAATTGTAAATGAGAATGTTTTCTTAATTCCTCTTCCTGCTACTTCATTGTTAGTATATAGAAATGCAGCTGATTTCTGTTTATTGATTTTATGTCCTGTGACCTTCCTGAATTCATTAATCAGTTCTAGTAGCTTTGTGTTGGAATCTTTATGGTTTTCTATATAAAGTATCATGTCATTTGCAAATATTGAAAGTACTGCTTCTATCTTACCAATTTGGATGCCTTTTATTTCTTTTCTTTTCTTTTTTTTTTTTTTTTTCTAATTGCTATGGCTAGAATTTCCAGGACTGTGCTAAATAAAAGTGGTGACAGTGGACATCCTTGTCTTATTCCTGATATTAGGGGGAAAGCTCTTAGTTTTTCACAGCTGGGTAGAATATTTGCTGTGGGTTTTTTGTGGATGGCTTTTATTATGTTGATATATAATATTATGTTATCCTTCCAAGTGTACTTGGAATGTACACAGTGAATGGTTACTGTACCTTATCAAATGCTTTCTCTGCATGTGTTGAAATGATCATATGGTATTTATCCTTTCTCTTGTTGATATTTGATGTATTACCTTGATTGATTTGTGAATATTAAACCACTTTTGCATCCCAGTAATAAATCCCACTTGATCATGGTGAATGACTTTTTTAATGCATTGCTGGATTCAGTTTGCTAATATTTTACTGATGATTTTTACATCTATGTTCATTAGCAATAGGCCTGTAGTTCTCTTTATTGGTAGTGTCTTTACCTGGTTTTGGTGTCAAGGTAATGCTGACCTTGGAGAATGAATTTGGAAACTTTCCTTCCTCCCATATTTTGAATAGTTGGAGAAGAAATTAACTCTTTAAATGTTTGAGAGAATTCACCTGTGAAGCCTTCTGGGTTGGACTTTTGTTTACTGGGAATTTTTTTGATTACCAATTCATCACTGGAAATCAATCTATTCAAATTCTCTATTCTTGATTTTGTTTTTGTAGGTTATATGTTGCTAGAATTTTATCCATTTCTTCTTCATTGTCTAATTTGCTGGCAAATAATTATTCATAATATTCTCTTATAATCCTTTGTATTTCTGTGGTATTTATTGGTTATCATTTCTTCTCGTTCACTTTTGATTTTCTTTGAGTCTTTTCTCTTTCTTTTTCTTTTTTTTTTTTTTCCTCTTTGATGAGTCTGGCTAGAGGCTTATCAATTTTGTTGATCTTTTTTTTTTTTTTTTTTTAAATTTTTTTTTTTTTTTCAGCATAACAGTATTCATTATTTTTGCACCACACCCAGTGCTCCATGCAATCCGTGCCCTCTACAATACCCACCACCTGGTGCCCCCAACCTCCCACCCCCCACCCCTTCAAAATTCTCAGATCGTTTTTCAGAGTCCATAGTCTCTCATGGTTCACCTCCCCTTCCAATTTCCCTCAACTCCCTTCTCCTCTCCAACTCCCCTTGTCCTCCATGCTATTTGTTATGCTCCACAAATAAGTGAAACCATATAATAATTGACTCTCTCTGCTTGACTTATTTCACTCAGCATAATCTCTTCCAGTCCCGTCCATGTTGCTACAAAACTTGGGGATTCATCCTTTCTTTCTTTTTTTTTTTTTTTTTTTTACAGCTTTATAAACATATATTTTTATCCCCAGGGGTACAGGTCTGCGAATCGCCAGGTTTACACACTTCACAACACTCACCAATTTTGTTGATCTTTTCAAAGAACCAGCTTCTGGGGGCACCTGGGTGGCTCAGTGGGTTGAAGCCTCTGCATTTGGCTCGGGTCATGATCTCAGGGTCCTGGGATTGAGCCCCGCATCGGGCTCTCTGCTCAGCAGGGAGACTGCTTCCTCCCTCTCTCTCTGCCTACTTGTGGTCTGTGTCAAATAAATAAATTAATTAATTAAATCTTTAAAAAAAAAAAAACCGGCTTCTTTTGTCATTGATTTGTTTTGTGCTTTTTGTTTTTGTTTTTGTTTTTTAGTTTCTATTTTATTTCTGATCTAATCTTTATTATTTTCTCCCTTCTACTGGTTTGTTTTTTAGTTTGTTCTCTTTTTCTAGTTCCTTTAGGTGTAAGGTTAAGTTCTTTGAGATTTTCCCTACTTCTTGAGGCAGGCCTGTGTTGCTATAAACTTCCCTCTAAGAACCACTTCTGCTACATCCCAAAGGTTTTACACCATTGTGTTTTTATTTTTGTCTCCATTTTTTTATTTCTTTTGAATTCTTGTTTGACCATTCATTTTTCAGTAGCACGTCATTTAACCTCTATATATTGGAGTTCTTTTCAGATTTTTTTCTTGTGGTTGATTTCTAGTTTCATAGTGTTGTCAGAAAAAAAATGCATGATACAACTTCAAGCTTTTTGAATTTGTTCACATTATTTTGTGGCCTAACGTGATCTATTCTGGAGGATATTCTTTGTACACTTGAAAAGAATGTGTATTCTGCTGTTTTAGAATGGAATGTTCTGAACATATCCTTAGATCCATCTGGCTTAATGTATCATTCATAGCTACTGTTTCCTTATTGATTTTCTATTTGGATGATTTGTCCAGTTATGTGAGTGGAGTGTTAAAATTTCCTACTCTTATCATATTACTATCTGTCATTCCCTTTATGTTTGTTAATAGCTGCTTTATGTATTTGGGTGCTTCCATGTTGGGTGCATAAATATTTACAATTATTATATCATCTTGTTGGATTGTTTTCTTCATGATTATATAGTATCCTTTTTATGTCCCTTGTTACAGTTTTTGTTTTAAAGGTATTTTGTCCAAGGTAAGTATTGCTATCCTGGTTTTCTTTTCACTTCCATTTGCATGATAAATCCTTCTCCTTCCTTTTACTATTAAATCTTCATGTCTTTAGGTCTTGTAGACAGCATAGAAGTAGGTCTTGATATTTGTTTATTCTGTCATTGCATGTCTTCTGATTGGAGTGTTTAGTTTATTTACATTCAAAGTAATTATTGATAGGTATGTATTTATTGCCATTTTGTTACTTGTTTTATGGTTGTATTTGTAGTTCTTTGTTCCTTGCTTCTCTTGTTCTGTTCCCTCACATTTTGCTGAATTTCTTTAGTAATTTTTACTTGGATATTTTTCCATTTATTTTTTGCATATCCCTAACCAACTTCTGATTTGTTGTCATATATAACAACAAACATACAACATGCAGAAGGCATATAGCAGTCTGTATTAAGTTGACGGTTGCATAAGCTTGAACCCATTTTAAAGGCACTAAGTTTTTACTCCTTCTCACCTATTAGGCATATGGTATCATACTTTAAATCTCATTGTTTTGTGAATTTCTTGACTCATTTTTGTAGATATACTTACTTTTACTACTTTTGTGCTTCCTGTTTTTCTTACTCATGCTTATATTCTTCCTTTTCCATTCAGAGTACCCTGTAACATTTCTTGTAAATCTGGTTCAATGGTGATGAATTCCTTTACCTTTTGTTTGTCTGGGAAACTATTCATCTCTCTTTCTATCCTGAATAATAGCCTTGCTGGATAGAGTATTCTTGGCTAAAGGTGGTTTGTTTGTTTGTTTGTTTTCTTTCAGCACTTTGAATTTTTCCTACCACTGGTTTCTGGCCTTGCATAATTTCTGCTGAACAATCAGTTGAGAGCCTTATGGGGTTTCCCTTGTATGTAACTATTTTCTCTTCTCTTGCTGTTTTTAAAATTCTTGATCACCACTTATTGCCATTTTGACAATTATGTTTCTTTGTGTGGACCTCCTTGGGTTGATTTTGTTGGGGGTTCTCTGTGCCTCCTGGATCTGGATTTCGGTTTCCTTCCCCAAATTCGGGATGTTTTCAGCTATTATTTCTTCAAATAAATTTTCTGCCTCCTTTTTTCTTCCTTCTCCCTCTGTGATCCCTGTAATGTGAATGTTATTATGCTTGATAGTGTACCTGAGTTCCCTTAGTCTATTTTTATTTATTATTATTATTTTTTCTCTCTCCTGTTCAGCTTGATTACTTTCTATTACTCTTTCCTCCAGATTGCTGTTCTGTTCTTTTGCTCTGTCTGGTCTACCATTTATTCCCTCTGGTGTATTTTTAATTTCAGTTATTGAATTCTTCATTTCTGACTGGTTCTTTTTTAAGTTTTGTATATCTTTATTGAGGGTCTCAGTGAGGTCCTCCCCTCTGGTTTTCAAAGCCAAATGTTATGCAGTTCATCTTGCCACTGCAGGTTCATCGTTCCTGTGGTTCCTGGGGTAGGTTCTGCTCCTGTTCCCTCTCCAAGCCTATAGTGTCCCTCTCTCCTGTGACCGTTCCATGGGCCAGTTTGGCTCCTGACCACCTCTCCGTCCTTCCCATCCTTTTGAATTTGGTCTTTTCTCTCCATTTAGCTGTGAAAGCTTTGTCCTGACAGTTTTTTTTTCATTGTTTTATGGGTTATTTACACTGCTGTGGGTATTAACTACATGTTTCTGTGGGAAGACATGACCTAGATCCTCCTTCTCCCTCATCTTCCCTAGAAGTCTCAGTTGTTTTTGCTTTTTGGGTTTTATAAATAATTCATAAACATTCATGTGCAACTCTTTGTGTGGCTGTATATTTTCATTTCTTTGGTGTATGTGTCTAAAAGTGAAGTTGCTTAGTTTTATAATAATTTATTTATTTCACTTTTCAAGAAACTGGCAAACTCCTCCAAAGTAGTGCACCATTTTTACATTCCCACTAGCAGTATGTGAAGATTCCAATTTATTTTCATTCTTACTAATTCTCTCTTTTTAAATATAGACGTTCTAGAGGGTGTAGAGTGGTATCTCATGGATATTTTGATTTGCATTTCCCTGATAACTAATGATACTGAGTATCTGCATGTGGCTAATTGTGCATCTTCTTTGAAAAAATATGTATTCAAATCCTTTGCTCATTTTTAAACTAGGTTATTTGTCATTATGTCTTATATATGTTGTGGATATAAATCCTTTATCAGTAGTATGATTTGCAGAAAGTATTTTCTCTCATTATTTGTGTTATCTTTTCATTTCCTTGATGGTGTCCTTTGAAGGATAAAAGTTTTAAATTTGGGGTGCCTGGGTGTCTTATGCAGTTAAGCATCTGCCTTTGGCTCAGGTCATGATCCCAGAGTCCTGGGATTGAGCTCTATGTCAGGCTCCCTGCTCAGCAGGGAGCCTACTTCTCCCTTTTCCCCTTGCTCGTGCTCTCTCTTGATGTCTCTCTCTCAAATAAATAAAATCTTTAAAATAAGAAAGTTTTAAATTTGATGTTTAATTTGTATGTTATGTCTTTTGTTTCTTGTGATTTGGGTTCTCAATCCAGGGTTATGAGATTGAGGTCTTAGTTTTCATGGCATTAGGGAACCCCATACCTTATGAGTACAAGCTTTCCCAAAATGGAAACAAGAAAACTATTTTTCCAGCTTCCCTTATAGCACATATGATCTAAGTTCTCCCATTTAGAAACACCCATATCATATTTTGTATCAGAGTTTAAGGAGGTAAGAAAGAAAAACATAAAAAAGAATCCATTCCAGTAAGGGTAGCAACAGATACATGCAGTTTTCAGATTTCAACATTGTGAGGTGTTAGAGGTAGCATATAGTTCCTTCTGTGCAGTGCAAACTACAGTGCTATGCCCAGTATTTGCAAGCAGTGTCCACACTGAAAATCTTCCTCTTGCCATTAGTAATCCATGGATTACTACATCAGGATGCTAACTGGAAGCCTACTTCATATTACTTTAAATAAGGAAAAAAAATGTGTTTATTTCTATCTTAAACCTGAGCCAGTTTCCTAAACTATACTAAAATATAGTAAAATGGCCATATAAATAATAGACACATTATGATATAAAATATTTAAAATGTCATAACAATATGGTTAATAGTTTGCTTTGCACACAATAGCATGTTACACATCCCCTTTGTTGACAGTGCATTTTTTTCAAATGTCCACATGTAATCCTGACATTCTGCAAGTTCTATTTGGAGTGTAATTCAGGTTGTGTTCTTCTGTATTTAAAATGTACTGGTTTGGGGTACATATAAATTTTTCTGTATACATATCTACTGGAAAAACTTTGTATTTAGAAATAAGTGTGTTTTATGAATTTTGAGTATTAAAAACCAAGAGGCATTCCAGGAAAATGTTATCCATAGAAACATTTTACTGAGCATCTGTACTGTACAAGGAGTACAACTCTTGTCTATAAGCATGTTTGTGGTTCTTAATGCCTTCCTGGATACCCTGAAACTTTTACAGTAGGCAAAAGACATAAAATTCTTCCTTTTTCATGAACTAGATAATCAGCTCTACCTACTCATCTTACTTTATGGAAAATCATAAAACATCTCCTCAGATGAGTTCTGGATTCTAAAGCTAGCTTTGTTTAGATATAACCATAGGCAAGTGACTTCCCTTCCCTAGGCTATACTTTGTTTATAATAAGAGAAGTAGTTTGAATTAGGAGTTCTTTATGGTTCTGTCCAGTTCAAATTATTTATGTTTTTCTTTAAGCACATCATATAAGCAGAAAATATTCAGATCAGCAGAACAGTTCTTAAAACATCTGCCTTATAAAATGCTCAGATTTTTCCTCAGTGGCTTTTATCTTGTAATCATTCTCAGAGAAATCCAGGTGTTCCCCTTATTTAGAAATTATATACTGATCTTTATCAGCATTGGAAGACAGTGATCAAAAATTGTTTTTATGTCTATTTTGTTCATTTAAAATATGTTACAAGCAGTATTAAGGAAAAAACACATGAACCACAAAATCAATTATTAACTTTTATCATATATATTTCTAGGTGAATGTCTATAATAGGAAAAGGGCAATGGGAAGATAAATTTGGCAGTGTTAATAGGCAAGCCCTCATTGGAGTATTTTTTTCTTTTTCCAAGCATTACTCTGCCACCGGTGAAGTCTCATTATTTCTAAGTGTCCTAATCAATAAGGTCATGAAAGATTGATTTCAGGAGCTGTCACTGTGTTTATGACAAGAAGCATATAGAGTCATTTATAGGAGTGGGCAGTAATTCTCCTGTTAACTAGCAAGTCAGGGAATCAGTAAGCCCATCATACATGTCTTTAGGTGGTGAGGGGGAATCTCAGTGGTGTTCATCATTGACAGAGGAGGAGACTAATATTGTTAATTAAATTTCCCTAAAAAGAACAAAAATAAACCATCATGTAGGGGGAAGGGGAGAGGAGCAAATCTATACAAATCTCCAGTAGGTATGAGTTGATTGCATTGATTTTCCTCTGTTAATGGCCTGGGATGGATACAGAATTGTTATCAGAAAATATAAAGTTGATTATAGCAGCTCCTTTCTACTTATGACTTTCAGAAGTCCTAAGAGTGGCAACCAACAATGTTTCAAACAAAGCATATATATTAAAGTATATGTAATTTTAAAATAAAATATTTTAGCTTTATTTTTTAAACTAATAGTAGAAAATATGTACACTTAAACATTCTCTCATTATTCTGATGAATATGATTTTAAGGACCACACAATACTCTGTAATATGGGAATAGTATAATTTATTTAGATAATCCTCTACTTAGGGGACCATTCGATTCACAAAGCCTTTCTTTTTTTTTTTTTTTTTTTTTTTTTTAAAGATTTATTTATTTGACAGAGAGAGATCACAAGCAGACGGAGAGGAAGGCAGAGAGAGAGAGAGGGGGAAGCAGGCTTCTTGCTGAGCAGAGAGCCCGATGTGGGACTCGATCCCAGGACCCTGAGATCATGACCTGAGCCGAAGGCAGCGGCCTAACCCACTGAGCCACCCAGGCGCCCCTCACAAAGCCTTTCTTAAAGGAAAAATGATCTTTAATATACTTTCATTATAAAAAATAAAGCAATATAGAAATACATAAATAGGAAAAGTGAAATCAACCCCACTTTCCCCTCCTCGTCCTTCTCCTCAGACATACCAGCTATTAGCAGTTTGGAAAGTATCTTTCCCTCTGTTTTGTCTGTATATTTTCCTGTATTAATAAACATACCTTTTTTCTTATTAAAAATATCAAACTAGGGGCAAGCACCTGGGTGGCTCAGTGAGTTAAAACCTCTGCCTTCGGCTCAGGTCATGATCTCAGGGTACTGGGATCGAGCCCTGCATCGGGCTCTCTGCTCAGTGGGGAGCCTGCCTCCCCCTCTCTCTCTCTGCCTGCCTCTCTGCCTACTTGTGATCTCTGTCTGTCAAATAAAGAAATAAAATCTTTTAAAAAATATCAAACTATAAAGCTTTCCATATTGGCATTAAGATCTACCTAATTCTCTCCTTTTTAATTAACCAGGTTTATTTTTTTATTTTAAAAGACCATAAGTGACTCTTAATCTCACAAAACAAACTGAGGGTTGATGGGGGGAGGGGCGTTGGGGGGGTGGGTTATGGATATTGGGGAGGGTATGTGCTATGGTGAGTGCTGTGAAGTGTGTAAACCTGGCGATTCGCAGACCTGTACCCCTGGGGATAAAAATATATGTTTATAAAAAATAAAATTAAAAAAAAATATATATATATATATAATAAAATAAGAGTTAAAATTTTAAAAAAAAAGATTTAAAAAAAAAAGAAGTGGCTTGAACAATTAAACTATCTTCCGAAAGGGAATATAATGAAAAGGAAATTCCTCTTTTACTTAATGTTGGCAGTTTTTTTCAAAACTGCATAGTATTTCATGGAATAGTTGTACTAGTATTTTCCTGTTTCCTTTATTCCTATAACCATTGTCCTATTGATAGACATTTGTTTGGATTGTTTGGGGGATTTAGCTTTTTCAAAAATGTTTCAGTGACCATCCCTGTACATATGTCATTGTGGACTTGGGCTTATTTTCCAGGATAGATTTACTAGATGTGAAACTGAAATTTTGATTTTTTTAAGAAAAGCCCAGATAATCCTTCAGACATGTTAAAAAAACATAGTAACCTCAGAATCAGGGAAATACAAATCAAAACCACAGTGAGATACCACCTCACACCAGTCAGAATGGCAAGTCAGGGAATGGCAGATATTGGCGAGGATGTGGAGAAAGGAGAACCCTCCTACACTGTTGGTGGGAATGTAGGCTTGTGCAGCCACTCTGGAAAACAATATGGAGCTTCCTCAAAAAGTTGAAAGTAGAGCTACCCTACAATCCAGCAATCACATTACTGCATATTTACCCTAAAGATACAAATGTAGTGATCCAAAGGAGCAGGTGCACCCGGTTGTTTATAGCAGCAATGTCTACAGTAGCCAAACTATGGAAAGATCCTAGATGTCCATCAACAGGTGAATGGATAATGAAGAGGTGGTATAGATATACAATGGAATACTATGCAGCCATCAAAAAACCCTTGCCATTTGCAATGACGTGGATGGAACTAGAGAGTATTATGCTAAGGGAAATAAGTCAATCAATGAAAGACAATTATCATATGATCTCTCTGATATGAGGAATTTGAGGGGCAGGGTGGGGGTTGTGGGGGGAAGGGAGGGAATAAAATGAAACAAGATGGAACCAAGGAGGGAGACAAACCATAAGAAACTCTTAATCTCAGGAAACAAACTGAGGGTTGCCGGCGGGGGGAGTGGAAGGGGAGGGAAAGGGTGGCTAGGTTATGAACATTGGGGAGGGTATGTGCTATGGTGAGTGCTATTAATTGTGTAAGACTGATGATTCACAGACCTGTACCCCTGAAGCAAATAATACATTATATGTTAATAAAATTTTAAAAAATAGTAACCTTCTTAGCCAGTATAATTGGTATTAGTAGTTTGGTCAGTTGCCCAAAAGTCAAACCAAGAAAATCATGGAAAAATCACCTAAATACTTTCGATACTTGTTTTAACATAAAACTTTTAAATGTATATTCATTTGCCAATCTTCTGATGTAGGGGCAAGGCTTTTCTTTGTGAATAGTTGTCTTCTTTGGAATTCCAGTAGTTATTCTTAAACAAGTAATACCTATAATAGCTAAAAATTCCACTTTCAGGGCTCTTTTAAGTATAAATAATTCAAGTTCATAATCATCCTGTAGATTTTTACATTTTCCCCCCACCATTAAACTTGTCTAACTTATACCTAATTTGCTCACAGTTTTGTATAGTAACTACTATTGTTGAATCTTTCTAAAGCATTCAACTTAGTGTTTATAGAAACTTTTTTTCTAATTTCTCATTAGTTTACTTGACATTTAGTTAAATTGCATAATGTAGTAAATAGTCAATTGACATAAACTTGTCTGGTAACAGATACAACTTACTCATGGTAACACTCAGAGGCAAGAATGCTCCCTGGGATATAGGCACCAATCTACAAGTTTTACTGAGGAAATGAAGAGTGTCTATTATTCCATCATTTTAGCTGTATGGAGGTCAATTAAAGAGTTTCATATTATATTGATTCTTATGCCTGTCCATGGATTGCAAGAGCCCTTTTATGCTCATCCTTGACAAAACTAGGCATTATTAATATATAAAGCATTTTAAGATTGGAAAATGTCAGTGAACAACAATAAAACCCTAAAATTTATTGAATATCTACTCTTGTAACACTTTCTAATGTTGTTTTGTAAACTCATTCGAGTAACTCTATAATGTTTTTCCCATTTTAAAAATAAAGATGGAAAAAACAAACAATAAATAATTAAAATAAAAAAGACATTGTAACACAGAGAGATTAACTTATTTGGCTAAGGTCACGTAGTAAGTAGTTGAGCTAAGATTCAATAATATTTTTAAGACATTTTTGCTTGGGACGCCTGGGTGGCTCAGTTGGTTAAGCAGCTGCCTTCGGCTCAGGTCATGATCCCCGCGTCCTGGGATCGAGTCCCGAATCGGGCTCCTTGCTCATCAGGGAGCCTGCTTCTCCCTCTGCCTCTGACTGCCATTCTGTCTGCCTGTGCTTGCTCTCTCTCCCTCTCTCTCTCTGACAAATAAATAAATAAAATCTTTAAAAAAATTTTTTAAAAAAGACATTTTTACTTGACAACTAAGTATACTGCATGAATGAGATATTCAGCTTTTCAATGTCATATTCACAAAAGGAGTTAAAACCTTCTGAAAAAAATATAGAAGTAGTCTCCATAGCATAGGGAATGTATTTTCCTTTCATGATATAAACTTACAGAGTGGCTGATAACATTTGACAAGTATAGATTGAGTCTACAAGATGCTTTCCTATTTTTAGAAATTACTGGATGTTACAGAATGTTAGAAGTTAAGTAACCTTAGTAGCTATTTACCTGACTCTCCCATTCCCTTATTTGTAGGATGTTGGGGATGTACTGTGCTGATGCTTCAAGTCTGAAAAGGCCTTAACAACATAAATTAAAATAGAATTTCCTATCCTCTTAGCAGAAGAGGACTGCATGGTCATGATGGGCATGATAAACCATTCAGTCTAGAATCATAGATTTTAAATTCATTTCTATAGTGTGTCTGCTTGAGCATGTTTCCATCGTGCAGGTAAAGACATGTGTTCCTCTTTACATTAAGTTTTACCTATTATTATGGGAAGTATCCAGATGTAAATGAGAGAGACAAACACACCATCTTGCTAGGCCAGTTTCTGAAAATGTTTTGTTTGATAACCCTTTTAATTGGTTACCTTGAATTCTCACATACTCCATCCTTAAGGTGATATTTTTGTCACTACAATTCCAAAAGAAGAAAAGTTATTCTTGATTTTTATCTTATGCTCTTAAATTTTTTTCTAGAACAAAAAATATTAGTAAAATGCAAAGTTGGTTGAATAAAATTATGATCTATATACCTTGCTGAATACTTGTATGAGTATTTCTATAGGACACATTTCTAGAAGTAAAATTACAAAATGCACTGTTGCATCCAGGCTTTTATGAGAATCTTTTCTTCATTCCTTGTCTTTCAAGATCCCCATATTAGGGTAAACTCCTAAAGCATAGAAAGTGCTATTCAACTAAGCAGAGGTGTAGTTTCTTCTCCACTGGGAATTCTAGCTGAGCCAAGAAGAGAGCTTCAGGAAAAGGGGCTGTAGCATTGATAACAGTAAGCTTGAAATGCCCATGGTAGATCCTCCATTTTTCTGATTGGAAATCTCGTTATTAAAAGACCAGGTAATGTGTCATATCCTCTGGAAGCCTTCCCAAGCAGGCTGCCCCTTCTGTATCCATATACTCATACACCCTGTCTGTCATCACACAGAATGAACTGCTCTTCTTTTATAATCCCATCCATTCATGTTTACCTCTCTCATAGTCCTTCTCATTAGTGCATTGTAGTGGTTCTCAACTCTGTGTCTCAGAATTACTTAGGAATTTTCTTTTTTAAAGATTTTTACTTATTTATTTTAGAAAGAGAGCACACACAAGTGGAGGGAGAAGGAGAGAGAGAATCCTCAAACAGACTCCCCGCTGAGCACAGAGCCCAGTATGGGGCTCAATCTCTGGTCCTTGAGATCATGACCCAAAATGAAATCAAGAGCCAGATGCTCAATTGACTGAGCCACCCAGGTGCCCTGGGAATTTTGTTAAACTAAATACAGATGACTACTGTGTTTGAAATATTTTTATCACGAAATTTTTAAAAAAGATTCTTCGGGCCTACCACAGACTCACTAAATAAAAACCTCCACCGAAAATTTTGAGATGCAGCCAGTACTTTACCACAGTACTTCATCAGATTGTCTTCTTTTTTTTTTTTTTTAATTAATTTATGTATTTCTACAGAGAGAGAGCTTGAGAGTGAGTTGGGGGGAGAGGACCCGAAGGAGAAAGGGAGAGAATCCCAAGCAGGCTCCCCACTGAGCATGGAGCCCAATGTGGGGCTTAATCCCACGACCCAGAGATCATGACCTGACCCAAAACCAAGAGTCGGTCACTCAACCAACTAAGCAAGCTGGCACCTAGCTTGTTTGTCTTCCTACAAGATTGTAGTCTTTGGGGAGCCTCTTGTCTCTGTGTCCCTAGAACCCAGTCCTGTGTCTGACCTATTAGCAGAAACTCAACAAAGACTTACTGAAGAAACCACAAAATTAATGAGTGATTTATATTATTCAGTTAACTGGGAAAATGGTAAAGAGTAAGCTTATGAACTGTGTACATATAAAAGGTTTTTGTAAAAGGTATAAGATGCACAATTGCAATTTCTTTGAGGATTGAATGAAAAATAGGCCAAAATTGTAGACTGTGCATTAGGAAGACTTTCTTGCCTATAAAGATTTCTAAACTCTATCAATAAATAGATAATTTATGAAGGGTATGGATTTCTTTCCATAAACTGGTAGCTAGAGATTTTTTCCTATACACTGAGAATTTAAGCCCAAGCATGCATGCTCTGTAGTTCTAGACTTTAGGTCCAGAACAATGTTGGAGGAAAAAGTTAGAATAATATGATCCTAGGGTGAACCAAACCAAAACTATAAAGTACTTACCTAAGGCTCTTCTGATGTAGTCAGGGTCTTAGGTATAAAAATGGGGCTGAGCATCTTGACTGATATAAAAGGCAAAGGAAGGGCACAAACAGAAGAAAAAGCAACATGACTATACCTGGGAGGAACAGAAGCATATGGAAATTGCCAAGTAGATTGGGTCAAAAAGTAAGTTAGCCCTAGGCTATGACTGGAGAGTATTGTTGAGCGACTTTTCCTGGTATTGGGTCTTTTCAGAGACAGGCATGGTAGCTTAAAAGAAATTTTAGAGGGCTGAACCTAGAACTCATATTCGATGAGAAATAAGACTGAGCCAACCAGTGGCAAGAACTAGACCAGGTAAAAAATTCATGCTTTTGTCTTTGATTTTATAATCGCATGTTTTACAAAGTGAGTCTGGCAGTTTGGATTTAAAATAATAATGGTATCATAAGAATAAAGCTCTGTCAGTTATTTTAGCTGATGTAATCAGGGTAAAATATATAGATTCCTCTGTTTTCAGTTGTATAGTAAGACTTTCTCCCTTCTCCAATCTTTTTTTTAAAAAGAGGTCTTTGCAGTGTGTTTTATATATTCAGATTATTAGTAGAATGATGGAAGATTAACCATAAATCTATTAGAAAAAAATTAAGATTTTAATTTGCCATACAGTATAATAATATGAATACCTTATATTAAATATGTGAAATAGGGGCGCCTGGGTGGCTCAGTGGGTTAAGCCGCTGCCTTCGGCTCAGGTCATGATCTCGGAGTCCTGGGATCGAGCCCCGCATCGGGCTCTCTGCTCTCTCGGGGAGCCTGCTTCCTCCTCTCTCTCTCCCTGCCTCTCTGCCTGCTTGTGATCTCTCTGTCAAATTAAAAAAAATAATAATAATAAATAAATAAATAAATAAATAAATAAATATGTGAAATAATTTAATTGTGGACTATAAGAAACCAAGTCCTTGGTTTTAGACTCATTTAGTAGATTGGATACTATGTCTTGAAGAGACCTCCATTCCATTTCTTTAACCCTTTTTAAACATACTTGGAAATTAGAAATTCTCATATATTTGTCTTTCATGTTTAGAAGTCATCATTAAGCTGTAAGCCCAGGAATGCAGATGTGGGAGTTAGAAACATTTATGGACTGACATAAAAAGTCAGCAATATTCTAACTTATCCAGGTTTCCAATGCTGTCCAAAAGTAGAACATTCTCATGCAAACTTTCCTAAGCCAAAATGGCATAAAGTGAAGAGTATTTCCTACCTTCCAAAAGGTTCATATTACCCCACTTCACTTTTATGAAAAGATCTACATTGTATCTGTTTTTGCTAACTGAAAGAGATCTGAAGAGGATTTTCACTTTTAGAGAATGGCAATTGCTTCTTTGCTTTATGCCATTTCAGCTTACAAAAGGTTTCATAGGAGAAATAATGCTCTGCTTTCAGGTAGCAGGAGAAACCTGTACCAGTGTAGGGCTTTCATAAACATGAAGTGGCGTAATGTGAACTTTCAGGAAGCAGAGGTACCTGTAATTTATAAATATAAAGGTAACTTAACCTTATTTATAATTGTAAAATAATGGACTTTGGCTTGCAGTGCCATCTTATAAGCTAACTTGATGTCTTCATAAGAACTGGACTGGACTTGTGTAACTTTTATTCACTGGATTTGCATAACTTTTCAGGAAAACACTATGAAGTAATAACAAATTTTCTTATATAATTGAGGAATGGAAAGTATGAGATTCATTAAGTTTTATAGAAAATCAGAATTATACATTTTATTCCATACTCTTCTACCTAAAATCATTTACACACCAAAAATTAAGGCTAACAAGATTTTAAATTCTATTCTAATAAAAAACTGTCCTTAAGAGTAAAGAGAAAAATTTACCCTTTTCCTACTGGTTTGTAATTCTTTTGTCTCTCATATTACTTACTCTTGCCTCAACTAAATTGCGACAATATCTTTGGTGCATATTTTTTGAAGACTGATGACAACACTTATGACCTCCCAAAGCTGCTCCCTTGGTGACCACTAATGGTTTATCTAGTGTCAAACAAGATCTTTGTTTTCTCGATTTTAGATAAATTTGCAGCCCACTGCTTCACCAGTCATGATGTCAGTTGTTTACATTTCAGCAAAATGTTTGTCGTAACTTTCAAATACAGGGGAACTGTGAACAGACGGTGTTTATCATGTTGTAGAGACTGTCAGAAATGGTTGGCCTCAACATAACTGAGTCGATCTTGGTGTTTACATTTTAATCTGCAAACTGTCAGGCCTGCTCACTATAGTGACCAATTGCAGCATGAGAAGATGAATAACACAGAATTTTTATACTAGTTGCCCTACATTGCTCTGAATTAGTCTTTGTAAAGAGTGTTTTACAGTGATGATGGCTGAAGGATGAGGAGAAGCCATTCCAGCTTTGGAAATGATACTACTATTTTGGTTAATGACCCTCTTCCAAAAGTGAAATATGGAAACTCATATGTAGAATGTGTTTCCTGACGATGATATTCTTGCCTGTCTTCTCCAAGTGAGGTCAGGAAAAAAAGTGCTGACAGGTAGGCAGAGGAGGAGCTTGTAGAAAGGAGGGATGGCTCCTTGCTTGCACTATGCTCATGTCAACTATTATAGCCATTTAAAGCCTGTTTCTCAATTTCAGGCATTTACTCAATCACCTATTGAACAGGGGTGTGGGGAAGTATATAAATAAATTTAGTATTGCTTAAGCTGTGTCCATAGATCATGTATATGTATATGAATATTGACATACTGAATTTTTAACAGTGCACTTCCTTCCTGACTGCCTACATGCCATTTCTTCTGGAACACCCATTCCCTGAATCCACCCTCTGCTCATTCTTCAAAACTAATCTCAGTGTCCACCTTCAGAAGCCTTACCTCGTGTACTGTTTGACTTTATTATCATCCCTACCCAGCTTTGTTATAGCTGCATACTATAATTTGTCACTTCTACTACATAATACAATACTGATTTTCTTGTTTATCTCCCCTTACTAAGATATAATCTCCTAAAAGATAGGGACTCTTATTTAACCATGTGTCATTAATGTAAAGAAGAGTGTTTGGCCTATAGTAGGTGCTAAATAAATGCTGACTTATTTAATTTAGGACACCTTATTGCTAATCTAGAATACTAGCATTCATGGCCTCCCTCATTTGTTTTTCATTCCTTGTCTCTCCAAAGGCATTATTACTTGTTGATCAGAACAGCATCCTCTATATTGTGGCTACACCGTCCTTTTTACTGCATTTCCTTATGACACTCTTTTCTTTACTCTCTCCCTCTCTCTTTGGGTGGGGGGTGGGCAGGGAGGGGCAGAGGGAGAGAGAGAGAGAGAATCTGAAGCAAGTTCTCACCACCCTGAGATCATGACCTGAGTCGAAATCAAGAGCTGATGCTTAACCAACTGAGCCACCCAGGTGCTCTGTGATATTGTTTCTGTCATCGGCCCCCATTTCCTCTCCTTTTCTATGTGTCCTGCTTTCTCCAAGACCACATTCAGGATGCATTTCCTTTGGAAAACCCATGTTTACTCAATCCCTTGATTGATTTAGAGACTGGTGAATGATATAGGTCCTCAGGATACTTACTGAAAAAAATGTATGAGACTATAGTTAATAATACTGTATTGTATATTTGAAAGTTACCAAAAGAATAGATCTTAAAAGTTCTCATCACAGGAAAAAATTTATAACTGTGTGTGGTGATGAATGGTGATCATTTTGTAATATATACAAATATCAAATTGTTTTGTTGTGTAGCTGAAACTGTATATGTAATATACAATGTCATATAATGCTATATGTCAATTATATCTCAATAAAAATAATAATCAGTAAAAAATGAATGATAAGTAGATGAGTAAAAAGTCAACATTAGCCTGAAGACTTACAAGGAAAAAATAGAATAAACAAAGAGGAAAATAAGTGATGAGAAAATTATCTTAATGGAGTTTAATATACTGTCTGTGTAGTCATGTCTATGGCAAGGAAGAATAGTACCTGAAATGATAAGCCTTAGTTTCTTGCCCCAGATGTCCCATTACCTGGATGTGTGCCCTGGGGAATGACAAAACCTTTAACTTGAATTTCCTGATGTCTATAGCAGTTGTTTTGAGAGTTCTTTTAGCTCTCCAGTCTAAGATTCTTGCAGATAAGTAAGAGCGGCAAAACTCTTTTCTGAGTGGAACTATTTGGGAGAGTGATTTGAACTTAATTAATATGTGTCTCTGGAACCATACTGCAGCTCTCCCTGCTGGAAGAGTTGTGTAGTCATGGCAGAGGGGGAGTTTTAGATTATTTGACTACAGAGGACAAGCATTATAGGAGTTCAAGACAATGGTTGTATCCTTTAAAAAGAATTTAAATGTACTTTTCCCCCTTTGATTGACTCAAAGCACAATTACAGAAGAGTAGAATATGAATTAGCTTTCAGCAAGCAGCTTCAGAAGTTGGTGAAATCTCAGAATAGATACACCATTTCTCTAACTCCAGAGTATTAATAATGCTTATATTTGTAGACTGCGCCACGGTTTCCAAAAGATCTTTTTCACTCCATTCCTCATGTGAGCAGATCCTCTTACAAAAGTTAGACCAAAGCTGATGGGGCCATAGGAGTTGGAATGAGGACAAAGGAAGTAAAGAGTACCCGGTGGGGAGTGGCAGGTGGGAGAGAGCCTATGTTCTAACTTCTCCATCCCAGAGATGATGTGTATGGTTGTTGGGGGATGATTTTGATGATCCGTGTTTAACAAACACAGATACCAAAGGGACAGGGGATCTGCTGAGTAAAAGAACATAAACACAACCTAGTCATCTAATTCATTGACTTTACTGAAGATTGGTAGATAGGCCACTGGCTCTCTGTGGGAAGCTGAAGGCTGTCTTTACTCAGAGCCAGAAGATACTAGAGTATAGGAAACATCTCTAAGCAATATAATTAAGTAGGTATAGACTAATAATAATAATTAACACTTACTTTGTGCCAGGTACCATTCTAAATTTTTTTTAAAGATTTTATTTATTTGACAGACAGAGATCACAAGTAGGCAGAGAAGCAGGCAGAGAGAGAGGAGGAAGCAGGTTCCCTGCTGAGCAGAGAACCCAATGCTGGGCTCGATCCCAGGACCCTGGGATCATGACCTGAGCCGAAGGCAGAAGCTTTAACTCACTGAGCCACCCAGGGGGCCCCCCATTCTAAATGTTTAACCTATATTAACAAGTTAATCCTCATAGCAATCCTCTTGCTTTTATTATCCCCATATTACGAGGGAAGAAACTGAGGCTGTAGTCCAAGTTCCCACAGCAAGTAAGTGGAGAACCAGGAGTTGAAAATAGATAGCTTCCTGTCAGAGTCCATGCTATTAATCACTATGATGTACTGACTAAAACAGGTTGATATTTATCTTGCTTCTTGTTTGCTTGAGTGTGCATCTGAATGTGACTGTCTTTAGTTCCCCCAGCAAGAATTTTGGATCTGTCGTCACACATTCTCATAAGCTACAGCTGTAAGAGTTATGGTTTCAGTATCATAAAGATCTTTTAAAGGGAGTGTTTTTCCAGCCCAATAAGGAAAATGGATATCTCATCCCAAGTGGCTTGATCTTCTGATTTCCTCTACCAACTTAAGTAGATTCTTCTAGCACGTTTTAATTTAGGATCTCTATGCCCTCAACTTTCCCTAAAATATTCACGAGAAATAACCAGTATTCTTAAAGGCTAACATAATCAACTTTTTAATTCTGAGATTTGCAAACTTCCACCCTCAATTTTTGTTATATTGAGTTAAGTAATTGCTTTTATCTATATAGTCCAAAACTGATTTTTAATTACAGTTGATCTTGAACAGTGTGGCAGTTAGGGGTGCTAACCTCCTGTGCAGTTGAAAACCCATGTATAATGTTTGAGTCCACAAAACCTTAACTACTAATAGCCCGCTATTGACTGGAAGCCTTACTGATAACATAAACAGTCAATGAACACAGATCTTGTGTATGTGTCATATATTATATTCTTACAATAAAGTAAACTAGAGAAAAGACAATGTTACTGAGAAAATCATAAGAAAAAAATACATTTACAGTACTATACTATATTTATTTTAAAAATCCTTATATAATTAGATCCATGCAGCTCAAACCCATGTTGTTCAAGAGTCAGCTTTCTGGTTTGGGTTAAATATAGCATATATTTATATATTTATTATATATATATATATATATATATATATATATCACATATAACTTTAAAATTCTTTGATTACAAGAAATATGTTTCTGGATATTTTCTTCCATTGTTACACATCTCTCTCTGTCTCTCCCTTCCTTCCTTCCTTTTCTTTTTCTTCTTCTCAGCGCTGTAAAGTTGTTCTGTGAACCATGGTACATGATTAACATATGGTGGTGATGATTTCCAGATACATAGCCTATTCACAGGAAACAGATGCTCTCTAGTTCCCTTGGTGCACACTCAGAAACCATGTGCAGGTACACATTCTCACCATCTTCAGTTTTTGGGGAAAAAAAATGTAAGAAGAACAGGATCCTCATAAGTAAGTATGTCAATGAAGGGGTTGATAACTTTGCCATGGTGTCTCTAGAACAGATCTTTCTGGACAGTGGAACCCAATTCATGATACCTTTAAAATATTCTCATTCTTGGACCACATTAAGATTATCTAAATATGTTTAAAATGCTCAGTACATGAGTTACAAGTTGATAATGCCCATTTCTCTTTCAAAAGAGTACAATGACCAAAAAGTAAACAGGGTACCTGAGAGTAGGATTCCCGTGGTCTTTGAAAGCCAATGAGTCACATGAGCATTAAAACATAAAGCTGGTAGATAACTTGGCTGATGGATGCAGACTTCATTTTGTGTGTGTCCTGTCTTGTACTTTGAAAGGATATTTCATCTTTCCACTGAAAGTCATATAGTGTTTGTTATGCAATGTATTCTTATGAGTGCATGTTCCTGCATTCCTGAAAACTCTGTGAGCAGATCCTTAGGAAGTAGATCATTCTTCCCACAAATATAAATGCCTAAATGGTGTACCAGATCCTGCCCACAAGTTGCTTAGGTCTAATAGCTGACTACAGAGAAGTACAGAGGCAGTTAGAATAAGATAGAATAAGCCGTGATAACAGGTCTTCTTGCTACTTTCAGTCTGCTCTCTACACGGCATCCAGAGTGATCCATAAGTCACATCACATCACTTCCCCACTCAGTCCATTCCAGTGGCATCCCAGAATACTTGGAGCAAGAGCTAAAGTACTTACAGTGGACTAGAAAGCAATAAATTTACCCCACAATTACATTTCTGACTTTATCTCTGACACTTTTCCCCCCTCACTCTGCTTTTGACTCATGGACCTCCTGTACTTAAACACTCTTCTGCCATAGGCCCTTAAATCTACTCTTTTCTCTCCTGAAAAGCAGCAGGCTTATTCCTCACCACCTTTGGGTCTACACTCAAATGTCATCTTCTCAGGAGGTCCTCTTTCACCACCCCATTTAAAACTGCAACCCCTTCTATCTCCACAGCCCCCAGCCACTCTTCTCTACTTTATTTTCTGTAATCACCATGTAACATATTTGTTTATATTGTCAATGACTTTCTGCACTAACTGCAATATAACTTTCATGAAAGTACAGATTTTTGTCTGTGCTTAATCAATACTTATTGAGTTAGTCACAGATGAAAGCTAAATACAAGGTACTATGTACTCTCATAATCCTGTAATGAATATCAGAGAAGACTTTTAAGTTACAGCCATGATTTCACAGATGAACAGGAAGTTTTTAACAGTGTTTCAGGCAGAGAGAACAGCACCCAGAGAAGCGCAAAGGAATGTGTGGTACTCTAGCCATTCATCACAACTGGAACATTGCAATGATGGAGAGTGGTAAGCAGTGAGACTGGAGAGATAATCAGGGACCAGATAATGAAGGGGCAGATAAAAACTTGAGGAGCCACTGAAGGATTTCAAACAAGGAGTGATTAGGTTTGCCGCTTCCTTTGAAAAGATCCTTCAAGCTGCAGTGTAGTGAGTAAATTAGAGGAAGCCAAGCCTGTAGTAGGAAAGCATTTTAGGAGGCTATTTTTTCTTGAGTTTTTATTTTAATCCAAGTTAACATACAGTGTACAATATAGTGATTCCACACTTCCCTGCAATCCCCCATGCTTATCATAAGTGGGCTCCTTAATCCCCATCACCTATTTCCCCCATCCCCTCATTCACCTCCCCTTTGGTTTGTTCCATATAGTTAAGAGACTTTCTTCATGGTTTCTCCCTCTTTCTCTCTTATTTTGTCCCCTTGCTTATTTATTTTGGGTATTGAAATGAGATGGTGGCAGACTAAAGTAAGCTGATAGTGGTAGGGATAAGAAGTAGATGCATTTGAAAGTATATAAGAGACAGAATCAATATTGTCTGTGAGAAGTAAGGAAAAAGAAGCTGAGAATAGAGTAGATGTTGGTGGCTTTCAAGGTCAGGTCTATAAGAGAGAAAAGTAACAAATTTCATTTTGGACATAATATGCTTATATGATATCCAAATGGTACTGAGATCCCTAGTTGAAAACCATAAAAACATGGTACCCCCCCAAAACACACACACACACACACACAGGGCTTAAAAGGCATACAAAAAGATGCTCAACATCACTAATCATCAGGGAAATCAAAATCCACAATGAGATATCATTTCACACCTGTCACGATGGCTAAGTGAAAAACAAAAGAAACAACAGGTGTTGGTGAGGATGTATAGAAAAAGGAACTCTCATGAACTGTTGGTGGGAATGTGCAGCCTGGTGCCAGCCACTGTGGAAGACAGTATGGAGATTCCTCACAAAATTAAAAATAGAATTACCATGTGATCTAGTAATTGCACTGGGTATTTACCCACAGAACACAAAAATACTAATTCAAAAAGATCTATGCATCCCTATGTCTGTTGCAGCATTATTTACAATAGCCAAACTATGGAAGCACCCCAAGTGTCCTTCAATAGATTAATAGATAAAGAAGATGTAGTGTATGATATACGTATATATACATACATACATACACTTACACATACAATGGAATATTACTCTGCCATAAAAAAAGAAAAATCTTGCCATTCACAGCAACATGGATGGATCTAGAGAGTATTATGCTAAGTGAAATAGGTCAGAGAGAGACAGATACCACACGTTTTCACTCATATGTGGAATTTAAGAAACAAAGAACAAAGGGGAAATAAGTGACAAACCAAGAAACTGACTCAACTACAGAGAACAAATTGATGATTACTGGAGGTGGTAGGTGGGAGAGGTGGGTAAAACAGGTGAAGGGGATTAAAAAGTACTTATTAGGACACCTGGGTGGCTCAGTCAGTTAAGCATCTGCCTTTGGCTCAGGTCATGATCTCAGGGTCCTGGAATTGAGCCCCTCATCGGGCTTCTTGCTCAGCGGGGAGCCTGCTTCTTGCTCTGCCTGCCATTCCCGCTCTTCGTGCACACGCTCTCTCTCTTTCTGACAAATAAAATCTTTTTAAAAATTTATTTAAAAGTATACTTATCATGATGGACACTGAGTAATGTGTAGAACTGTTGAATCACTGTATTTATTGTACACCTGAAACTAACATAACACTATTTGTTAACTATACTGCAATTAAAACTAGAGGCATCTAGACTAGCGATAGAGCTTTGGGATCAGCTTGATATAGTGAAGAAAACAATGGAAATGGGTAATAATCTCTAGAGTAGAGGGATGAGGAATAATACTATTTACTCCATAGATTGAGACTGGCAGGCTACAGCCCATGAACCAAAGCTGGCCTACTGCCAGTTTTTTAATGGCCCACAAACTAAGAATGGCCTTTATGTTTACTAATGATTACATTTTACAGAATGCCCTTAATTTTGCATCTTGGCCTACAAAAGTTAAAATATTTACTATCTGGTCCTTCAAGGAAAAGCTTACTGATTTCAGCAAAAGAAGACAAGCTTTTAAAGACGAAGATAAATGTTGATGAGAATGATGGGGGTAAAAACAGAAGAATGAAGTGCTGTGTTTACCAAGGGGAGAAACAAGGGTTTCCAGATAGGGAAACTTTAGGCATGTTGGCATATCTCTTCTGCTTCAAATATATAAAAGTAAGAAAAAAATACTTAAAAAGAAAACTAAGAGGACATAGCCAGGTCAAAATCAAAGTTGGGATTTTAGTGGACCAGAAATGGAATGACTAGAAACACAAAGTAAAAATAGCAGAAGCCATAGTACCTTGGTACTGCTGGTCCAGAGGCTCAGTGATGACAAGGATTGGGTTCCTGCAGGCTAAAAGCAGGTAGATGCCCCGTAGAAAGCCATGTTCATGACCTAAGGTCAGAGCTTGGGGTAGGGACTTTTCCACTAATGATAGGAAGCTGAATAAAAACTGCTATTGACCACTGCCTAGTGCATCAGCTTTTGGGAAGCTTCAGGCCTAGTAGAGAAGAGAACACAGTGCCTCATGACCAAGAATTAAACCAAGCCACCTGCCTGCTCAGTGACTGAATCTATAGTATTCTCAGTGTTATTGCTGTAGCTCTAACCTCTGAATTGCCATTTATGGGACCTAAGTCCTAGGTGCACCTGTGAAGCTGCTAAATAAGGGAAGAAAAGGATAGAATAAAACCTGTCTCTCAAATGTGCCTGCTAACCAAAATTACAGACATGAATAAATCAAATTTTAGGAAATACAGCGGTGAAACAACCTTTTAAAATGGGATCATGGTTTATAAAAGATGACATTAGTTTTATAGAACTGTCTGAAAAAGATTTTTGAACATATGTAATATGCTCAAGGAGATAATGAAGGCACCCACTTTAAATCAATAGGAGAGATGAAAAACATAAGCAGAAATGAAATAATAGGTAATATGAAAAAGGACTGACGGGGCGCCTGGGTGGCTCAGTGGGTTAAAGCCTCTGCCTTCGGCTCGGGTCATGATCTCAGGGTCCTGGGATCGAGCCCCGCATCGGGCTCTCTGCTTGGCAGGGAGCCTGCTTCCCCCTCTCTCTCTGCCTGCCTCTCTGCCTACTTGTGATCTCTCTCTCTCTGTCAAATTAAAAAAAAAAAAAATCTTTAAAAAAAAAAAAAAGAAAAAGGACTGACAATCTAGGAAATAATACAATATTTGAAATTAAAAATAAACAACGAGATAAAATCTAAACTGGAAGTAGAGGATTAATCAGTAGCTTGAGATATAGTATTAAAAAGTATACCCAAAATGCAGCAGAAACACAGATAAAAAGGGTCAAACAATGCTTAAAACCATGAGAGACTGACTGTGAGCACTGAGAACCAAACCAAGGGTTTTGGAGGGGAGGGGGGCAAGGGGTAGGGTGAACCTAGTGTTGTGTATTAAGGAGCGCAAGTATTGCATGGAGCACTGGGTGTGGTGCATAAACAATGAATCTTGGAACACTGAAAAAAATAAAATAAAGATATATTTTTTTAAAAAGTCATATAGAATGTAGACTGAGGTTCCATAGTATTCTTCTGGGAATTGCAGAAGGAGAGAATGGAGAGAAAAGTGAAGTTAGTATTTTACACTTAACATCTAAGAATTTTCAAGAATTAAAGAAGGGCATGAATTCACACATGTAGATCAAGAAGAAGAAGAAGAAATTTAAGACTACCAGAGTAAAGACAGATTACCTAAAAAGTAGTTAAACTGATAGCAAACTTCTTGTCAGCAATAGGAGTTGCCAAGGGACAACAGAGCAGTATCTTCAGAATGTATATCAACAGAGAATTTTATGCCACTGAAACATGATTCAAGAATGAAGGCAAAATGAAGACGTTTTCAGACATTCAAAAAAAAAGGGGGGGGAATTAGAACTACTATAGGCCCTCAGTAAATCAATTAAAAGATCTATTTCAGCCAGAGGAAGTAAGTTCATACTGAGGGAATGGGTTAAGTAAAAATGGTGGACCCAGATGCTGTGAAAATGCATCTGTTGTTTCATTAACCATTGACAGTGTTAAAACACTTTTTAAAAATTTACCAGAAAAGGAAAAAATATAACCCTTTAGTTCCTGATAACAAGAAAGGAGAAGGGTATATAACTGGAAGTGAAGGTATCCTAAGGGCCTTATGCTGGAAATGGTAAAATAAGAGTTGAAGTAGGTGAAGATTTTAAGTAGATTACTATTCCTATGAATCAAAATTACTACACAGGAATAATGTTAGATTAAGGATTCAAAATTAGATAAATCAGGGGCACCTGGGTGGCTCAGTCCATTAAATGTCTGACTCTTGATTTAGGCTCAGGTCATAATCTCAGGGTTGTGAGATCAAGCTCTGCATTGGGCTCTGTGCTGGGCATGAGGCCTGCTTGAGATTCTCTCTCTCCCTCTGCCCCGTCCTTCCTCACTCTCTCTCTCTCTCTAAAAAAATAAAAAGAAATTTAAAAAATTAGACAAACCATAGGAGGCCAATGATATCATAAGACAAAGATAAAATTATTTGATCTGGCCTTGAAAATCATTACCAGGGTAAAATTCTAATAGTGATTAATTTAAAAAGCCACCTTGATAAGGGATGTCTATATTTTCTAAGTACATATTAGAAAATTCAACTAGAAAATATTAGTGTTTATTAAGTACAGATAGAAATTTCAACCAAAAAATAGGCGCCTAGATAAGGGATGCCTATATTTTCTACATACAGAAAATTTTCCGAAAAATAAAACCACCTTATAGTCATATACAGGCTTAGTCAATATTATTATGACCAATAATAGTGTTTCATTTTTCATCATTTAAGAGGCCTGTGATGGCTTGTTTGAATGGTCCAGATCTCTTAGAAAATCTTCCCTCCATATAAACCTATAGCTAGCAGAGGCATTTATATTTATTCCTGAGATCTTTCAAAATTAGGCTCCAATGCTTGTTTCCTTTCAAGAACATACGCTTCATGTATTGACAAGTTTCTACATGAATGATGAAAGACATCAGAAACTGTTAAAGAATATCCCAAAAAGTACAGAATGAACATTTCTAAGTAGAATATCGGAGTATCCTCATTTCCTATTTCTGATTATCGAAGATAATGCAGAGGCAAAAACAACTATTCAGTAAGGTATTAAAAAATAATGTATTTTAAAACATTCACTTATATATATATGTTGGTCTTATTTCTAATGAAACCACCCATAAAAGCCTAGTAACCAAAATGAAAATATTTTCCCAGAAGTAATGATCGATCTCTCTGCCTTTTCTTTTCTTTCTTCTCTTTTTTTTCTTTTTTAAGATTGATTTATTTGAGAGAGAGAGGGAGTGTGTGCAGGAGCTGGGGAAGGAACAGAGAAAGAGAGGGAGAAGCTCAAGTACACTCTCTGCTGAGCGTGGAGCCCTGCACAGGGCCTGGGTCCCACTGCCCTGAAATCATGACTTGAGCCTAAATCAAGAGTTGGATGCTTAACCGGATGAGCCACCCACGTGCCCCTGTCTTCTTGGAACCCTAAATACTTTGTATCTTTCTTAGGACAAGTGCCATGTTTTGCCTTAGTTTAGAGCTGCTTGTCCTGACTTTTATCTCCCCTTATAGACACTGGTCTTCTTGAGGTCTCATACCATGGCTCTTTATCCTTCACAGGCGCACCAGCACAGTCCACATGCACAACATCCAACTGTTGCATGAGCGGCTGTTCACATATCAGACTTTTGTTTGCTTGTTTGTTTTTCATTATAAACAAATTCTTTTTTACAGTATATAAAAAAAGCTTTGTCTTTCAAAGCTATGAAATTTTTATAGATTTGCTGGTAAAGTTTCTATTTTAATAATTGGACCGTTACATTAAAAAAGAAAACAGATGAACATAGGAAAAGGGAAAAAAGAAGAGGGAGGCAAACTATAAGAAACTCAACTATAGAGAACAAACTGAGGGTTGCTGGAGCGAAGTGGGTGGGGATGGGCTAATTGGGCGATGGGGATTAAGGAGGGCATTTATGGCAATGAGCACTAGGTGTTGTATGGAAGTGTTAAATCACTATATTTTACACCCAAAACTAATATTATGCTGTATGTTAACTAACTAGAATTTAAATAAAAGCTTGATACAAAGAAAAAAAAAAGATTTGTGTACCGACAATTGTGTTCATGTTTTGAAAGAACTTCAAACAATGATTTAACATAAAAGAGTCTTATTTAAGTCCCGACTGTCATTTCAGTCCTAACAGAGTTAGGAATTGATGGCATATGTGAAGTAACTGAGGTGGGAGAGGTTAAGTGAATTCACCCTGATCACATACAACTGTGGGGATTTTTGATAGTTGATTTATGCACCTTTTTTTTTAAACTGGCTAAGACAGTGAAGTGGAAAATATATCATCTTCTCTAGCATGGCTGATAACATGCTGTAGTTGTTTTTCATATATAAAGCATGTATTTTCTTAAAAAAGAAACAATAAATAGCAGTTTCTCCTCTTCTCTGCTCTCAGAGCCCTCTGATCATACTTCTGTTAGAGTATCTACCATAGCATTATGGGGTGTTGTCTGTCATCTTAATACAGACCCACTTCAGTACTGGCATTGGATGGATGCCCCCCAAAAACATTTATCGAATGAGTCCCTGAATGTAGTTTAATTGCCTTTGGAATTTGGATCCTTAAGGCTGTTTACATTATCATATTTTCTGAAGTACATCATTCTGAGTCTCTTTATTGATTATGGGTTGGTTCTATTGGATTCCCATGAAGTGACTATCCTGGAAACCAGTAACTGAGCACTTCTATGGCCTCAGTCTTGGAAATGTACTAAAATGTTCTGTGAGAGAGAGAAACATGTCAGTCTACTCAAGAAACTAATATCAGAAACTTTTGTCTGATTCCCAAGTTTTCCTCATTTTGTGCAAATATATATTTCTGATCTAATATTTAGATATACTTTATAACTCCGGTCCTGTCAACTGAGTCTGAATCTTTAGTAAAGTAGAAAATATTTTTATAAAATAGTGTCCTAATTTGAATTTTATGTATCATGTTTACTTAATGCATTGTGCCACTTTTATTAGAGTAAATACTTCATGATAGTTATTCAGTCTATTTCAAGATTGCTATAAATGTTTCCGAAACCAGTATTTCAAGAAGTTGTGGTTTTTAGACCATTTTGTTAGCACTTTAATCACTTTATTAAGATACAATTCACATAACATAAAATCCACCTATTTAAAGTATACAATTTACGATTTTTTTAGTATATTCACAGAATTGTGCAACCATCACTATAATCATTGTTAGAACATTTTCATTACCCCATAAGGAAACTCCACACCCCTTAGTCATCACCCCCTAATGCTCCCATCCACCCTAGCATTTTGTTAACTTTTAGACTCATGATTGAAATACTCATTTCCTACCTTGTATTAGTATAAAAATCAGTTCACTGTGTGTGTGTTTCAGATAATCTGTTTCTCTGTACAGTCCAGATTTGCACATCTTGTTATAAGTTATATGTTTAAATGAGCTCCTGATGTAGTAATTTGTATATTATCACTTTATTCTTTTTCCTACCAAGAATAAAACTTAAAAATTATTATATTGTTTGAAGACCAACTGTTGCTTTGACAGAATTAAACTCAGTAATCTTTTAACTGACTTACCATCAATGATCAGTGATTGTACAGTGATTAAAGAGCTATCTCTCCACCAAATTCATATTAGAAGATATCATATGGGGTTAATCTCTCTTTCTCTCTTTCTGTCTCTCATAATTTGGATTTTGTGTGTTCAGTTTATACTTCTTGACCTAAATTGTTGTTCTTCATAGATTTAGACAATTATTAGAAGATTAGTCACAAAGCATCTTGAATTTCTCAGAATAAAAAAGCCCATGTATGTGAATGACAAGCTTTGCTATACATTAATAGTCTATTTTGATTAATAGAAATGTTATGTAAATCACTTGTCAAACACATGAAATTATTTTTTTATCTGTGTCATTTACACTAAATTCTTGCCAGCACAGAGCATTTTCTGAATTAAAATCTCTGTAGACAAGCAGTAAAATGCATAATGTACTTATGAATAATACATTAACAGCCTTATAGTCAAGATCAGTGATAAACGAATTGGTAGCCTAGCATCTGGGGACACATTAGACTGCTGAGTTCATTTGATAGAGGACTTTTTGGACTTGTCTACTATCTTTGTATCAAGTGCCATAGAAACAAATTCAATAAGTTTCTTATCTAATTTGAAGGAGGGTTTTGGTAAATCTGATGAGTCTATGCAGCTTTCCTGAGGTCTTTGTATCTGCTTTGTGTATCCTTTGTATACCCTCTGTATAAGTTGTATCATTTATGTGTTCTTTTGATGCCTGACTGTAACATCAGGGACAGGAATGAATTACTTAAGGGTGGGATCTTCTTATCATTTTGATTTATTAACTAATAAAAATTACTTTGTATATTTTGGTTAACTTAAAGCAATAAACTCAATTTGAGAGGTCTTTTCTGATAAAAGCATTCATCCTGGTACTTCATGATCTTACTGAGTTTATAATCCTTACAAATTCATGAATAGAAACTAATTATACCAAATTAGAATGCTACACTCTAAACTCCATAAAGGTACGGACATGTCTGTTTTGTCTACCCCCAACACCTAGCATGATGGCATAGTGGTCACTGATAAATGGTTGTTGAATAAATGAATGACAGTGTTGAGCACTGGTACTCGGACAGTACTAACACCCTGGTCAATGGCTCAGATGGTATCCAGTCAGGAAAATAGTAACTACTGTCAGTATTTATTTCAAAAAGAGGGGTACTTAAACCAAGGATTTCATTACAAAAATTATGAGACATGCTAGAAGAGCAAAAAGAGGAGAGCAGTGCTACCTGAAGACTGATAGCCACAGGGAGCTGTTCTCTACGCGTGTTCTACCACCCCGCCGCTCGGGGCTGGAGGAGGAGATGTGGGAATGGTATGCAGTGACCACTGGCAATGCCAGAGCTCGACCTCTGCCTTTTAAAAAGAATAGTTTTGAATAGTTACAATGTACACATTGTAGGTACATACAGTATGTTAAATTCTGGTACCAATAATGTGTATTGGGCAGAGGACTCCATATAGAATATGGTTCTCCTTTGCAGCTTGTGTATTTTGGTATTTCATATATTTAGTGACTGCTGTCTTGTGATTTATTCCTTCTGTATGCTGGGGGCTGATTTATCAGTACAAAAATCACTAGTACCTACTTGGTGCTAGGCACTATGTTAGATACTAGGATTATAAAAATTAATTTTTAAAGTAGCAGATAGTATATTATAAAGTACAGCTTTTTTTTTAAAGATTTTATTTATTTATTTATTTATTTGACAGAGATCACAGGCAGGCAGAGAGAGAGAATGGGAAGCAGGATCCCCGCTGAGCAGAGAGCCAGATGCGGGGCTGGATCCCAGCACTCTGGGATCAATACCTGAGCCAAAGGCAGAGGCTTTAACCCACTGAGCCACCGAGGCGCCCCTAAAGTACAGCTTTTAATATGCAAGTTAATTTACCTGATTTAGGCTCACATCTTCATGTAAATATATTCGCACTGTGTATATTAAGTGTTAAGCTTGTATAGAAGTTTTTCAGGGTTTTGACTTGCCAGGTTACTTTGAAATAGCCATAGTTCTTACTATCAAATTGTATTGTTCTTTAAAAAAAAAAAAAAGTAACATAACTGCATATCTGCTGCAGTCTCCTGACTGTCCATCAGTGCCACTCATTGGCCATCTGAAATACAGTAACTCTATTTCTTGGTAGATGAGAGAAGAGGTGACTTGTCAGAAATAGGTTTACTTAACAAAATGCATATTCTGTGGGATGCCTGGGTGGCTCAGCCAGTTAAGCACCTGCCTTCGGCTCCGGTCATGATTCTAGCATCTGGGGATTGAGTCCCAACATCGGGCTTCTTGCTCTGCAGGGAGCTTTTCCCTCTGCCTCTGCTTGCCACTCTGCCTGCCTGTGCTCTCTCTCTCTCTGACAAATAAATAAATAAGATCTTTTTTAAAATAAAATAAAATAAAATAAAATGCACATTCTGAGAAGACAAAATGGTGTCTGTGGATAGCTAATAGCTTTCAGAGCTTCAGTAGGCCTCTGAGCTTGTAGACTCTGGCTAGGGCTTGGGAAATGAGCACAAGGACACACAAAAATCACTCTGAGTCTAGCCTCTTTGAACTGTTTTGTGTTCAAACAGGTCCACTCTCTAAATTTTGGTACAGATTTTAGTGGCCTGTGATGTAGACCCTGATGCTGTGTTCAGAGAAGAGATGTCAAACCAGTATCTACAAAACCTTCAGAGAACATGCAATCCTTGTAAATTCAAATTAAGGAGAAGGAAAAGTAGGCTTTTTTTTTTTTTTTTTTTTTGTTCAGAGTCTATGGCAACCAATATATGACAGTCACTGGAATAAAAATTGCCTTTCGTAGAAGAAGCACCATATGTTCTGTTTCTTCCCCCTCCTCCATATTTTGTTTCTTTATCTTTTGCATGGAATTAATATTGAACAGTAATGGCTAATTAATGACAAATACAGTAAAATATCCAATTTTCAATCCTATATACAAATACCCAATTTGAGCTACTGTTTACTGTCACCAAGGCTATATATTAAAAAGTTAAAATGGTTTTTTGAAGTGTTTTTCATTTGGCATTATGAAAAGGAGTCATGAGAGCTCTTTCTGCCCTGCCCTGCATGAGCATGGGTTCTGTGACTGCCACATACTCATTTAGTACTTAGACATTATCTTGGAAAATCATTGGATTTTTTTTTATGCCTACTTTACCCAGTTAGATTCTAAGCTGCTTCATGGAGGAGACTATGATTCTGTACCAAACCAGTTCATATCCCTTATGCCTTATGTATACAAAATGATTGGTAAATTGGCTCTTCTTTCTCCCCTTTCTCCTCACATCCAATCCATAGCCAAACCTATAGCTTTTATTTGTGTATATGTATAGCTTCTAGCCAGCCATCTATCTTCTCTATTTGAATTGTCACTGATGGTGCTGGGTTCCTGCTCATTTCTACACTGGATCTTAGCCAAAAGTCCGAGAAGCGATTCCTGCTCATTTCTAAATCAGAATATATATATGATGATCTCCTATTTGAGGTCTTTGTTCTAACTCTCTCCACTGTATCGTCGTCATAGCTTCCATAAGTGAAAAATCTGGGTGTGTCACTGTCTCCTTTAAACTGTTTTGTGTCTCTCTGTTGCTTTAGAATAAGAGTCATACTCTATAATATTTTTGTATACAGGATCCCCTGTAAAATATATTTTCTTCCTACCCCTCTGTCATCATATCTCAACACTTCTCCCCTCCCATGTTGCACTCTAACCATTTTAAATGGGTTATGATCCCTTGAATGGGCCCTTCCACCCTCTTATCTCCATACATCTCATCCCCTACCTCTCTCCCACTCAACTTTTTTGCTTCCCCCAACCCTCACACTGCCCCCATCCCAACACACACATTTCCATCCTTATCACATAAATACTTAACCTGGATGGCTTCGTGTCTTTTGAGACTCAGCTCTGGTGTCCCCTCCTCCAGATAGTATTCCCTGTCATTCCCCTGATCTCCATCCAAACATGTTAGGTACCTACTAGGTAAGCTCAAGGTGTACCCTGTACCTATGTCATACATAGGACTTACCATGCTATGTACACTAACTTGTTTTCAGAGCTTTCTCCATAGAATGTGAGGTCTTTGAGGGCGGATGCTAATCCTCTGTGCTTCTGTATTTCTACCACTTAGCAAGCACCAGGTTCATAGCTGGCAGACAATAAATGTTTGTTCAGTTAAATTCAGTGGGGTTTTGTTGTTGTAGTTTTGTTTTGTCTTTAGTCCATCCCTTGCCTTAAGTCAAGCAAATGCCTAAATATTCAAGACAGATGCTTGCCTGGGCCAAATAGCATCCTTTTCAGAAATGGCCAACTTGGTAGATTTGGTGATACCAGTAAACACTTAGTTCTGGGACTACATTACAGTCTATTCAGAAAAAACTGGTATTAGAGTGTTGCAGTACTAGCCATGACTCATTATTTTGTTGTGCTTGCTTTCTTTAACATATCCTAAGTTTATTGTATTTATGTCAAGGACCAGAGGAAACTAGAAAATAAATTTTTATCTCAAAAAACCTTATAATTTATATTGTTCCCTTCAAAATCCAAAGTATTCAAAATCCATTTTTTAGGTTCGGGCTTCTGCAGCACCAACTATGGTTCCTTATATATTCTAGGTACTAGGTAGTTTGTTTGAGGAATTGATATGACAGGCTTGTTCATATATAAACCCAAGCCAATAAGTTGTAAAATATGCCATTAAAAATCTAGTAAAATTACAGAGCACATAATATTTGCCAAACTACCTAAAAAGGCTACCTTACTATATTTTGGCACATCTTGGCCTCATCTAATATGTTTAAGTTTCATAAGGAAGTTAGATCATTTTCGAGTTCCATCTAAAATTTTTATATTTTGTAATTCTTTCCTGTCTCTTGCCATTTATTTTTGACTACTTGAATAATGGCCCTTTTCCAAAGCTTCAGGAGTCTCTCTCAAGAACAATATAGAGCCCGCCTAAATCTCGAAGTTTATGGTTTGCCTGTAATGCTATCATCCTGTCTAGGGAAACTTCTCAACACTAGCTCTATCATTCATTACCCCCACTTTGCAGACATTTTAGTTCAGTGAAGCAATTTTATTTTTCAGTGTCTGCCGCACAGAGAGGCAATACAGAGTGATGATTAAAGCTAAGATTCTAAAGTCAGACATATCTGGATTTGATTCCTAGATCAGCTCTTACTGGTTAAGTAATCTTAAACAAGTTTCTTATCTTCTTGGAGCTTTAATTTCCCCAACTGTGTCAGCCTCACACTGTCGTGAATATTATATAAGATATGGCCTACAAGGCAGTACTTGGAATACCTGGGGCATGGACACATGTGCTCAGCCAATGGAGATTTTTTTTTTAACATACCAAGCACATAGGAAATAGTGGTAATTAAGACAGATAGAGGCCCTGCCCTTCTAGACAATTCAACAAGCAGTTATAATTAAGAGCAATGAGTGTTTGAGGAAAGGATTGAGGAAATGCAGAGGTGCTCATGGATGTAGCAGGAAGACTGACTACAACCTAGAGGTCAGAGAAGGCCCGTTGGAGGAAAATGACATGAAAGTTGAGACTGATAGCCTTAGGTAGACTCATAGCTAAAACAGAGATATTTGTGTGAGAAATCATGCTTTAGTACAATTTCGAGATGTCACAAAGATAGGGGTAGGAGCTGGTATTTATTTGATGACAGTATGGTGGGTAGCAAGAGGAGGGAGGGCATGTGAAGAAGATGATGATCACTAACATTTGTGTAGCACAGCTGATTTAATCCTCTCAGCAACCACTTAGAGTGGAATTATGTGTCCTAACTTAGGAGTAGGAACACTGAGGCATCGAGAGGATAGGTGATTTGCCTGATGTTATATAGCTAGTAAGTGTGAAAAGGTTGGGATTCAAACCTTCGCAGAATTATTCCAGAGGCCATGCTGACAGTTCCCGAACAGAGACTAAGACACAGTTTGTATCCATAGGGAGCTCAGTCTAGAGGACAATAATTGTTCTAGGCAACAGCTCCCAGGGCAAGAATTATTTTGCAATCTTTTATATCACGAAGTTAGCAACCTAAATGGTCCTTTTATCTGATTCCCGCATGCAGTAGATTATTTCTGCACATCTTTGTCAGATCCCTCCCTCTCCCACTCTCTGCTAAAAAGGTCTAGCACTGTGTGCCATTTCATGTTCACACACGAATGCCTTCAGAGGGACAGATTCTTTTTAGGATCTTTACCAGATGATGACTTGACTTATCATTTTGGAAGGATATGGACTGGCATGCTGATTTAAAAGCAAAACTGGTTGCAGGCTTCTGACTAAAGGCTTCGTGTAAATAAAAATTGATCATCAAATTTCCCTTCAGATGAACTTGAGTAATCCTTGTAGAGAAAAATGAATTTATATTTTCTTTTTCATAAAGCAGAAAGATTCTGTAATGGCCTGGTGTTCTCCAGACTTAAAGACTCTTCTAGGTTTTATTTGCCTTGAATAAGCAGACTTTTAAACATTTTGGTTCATCTTTACTAGAGGTCTTGTCTATTTTCACTAGCTAAAAGCGGTAGCACAGAGCAGCTCTAATGTTAGAATTCAGGGGGGCAACATTAACTCTTCAGTAAACATACGATTTTAAAATTAAGAAGAAAGACCAGATATTCTGAAAAAAGCCTTCACACTATTCTCCACAGATGAAGGTACTGTTTGCAACGTTGTCATGGAGAACAGAAGTTCTGTGTTATTAAGCAGTTTTCATTCACAACCAAAATATAAGTTAACATGATCATCTTCAGGTCCCAGATCTGAAGGACTCCTTATTTTTCCCTCCTTCCTTGCCACATTTTATATCAGTCTCCTAAGTAACAGATTTTGCCCTGCCTTTGTCTCCTGTTTTCTCTCTATACCTTTTAGATGCTAGAGAAGAAGGCCTCAACCAGAGTGCTGGCTCCAGATAATCACTCTTAAAAAGCATTGTCTAGCCATTTCCCTCCTTTTATTTCCTCTGGACTGAATAAAAGCAGACCCTAGCAGATTCATTTCTAAAATCAGTTCTTGGGGCGCCTGGGTGGCTCAGTGGGTTAAGCCACTGCCTTCGGCTCAGGTCATGATCCCAGGTCCTGGGTTCGAGCCCCGAATTGGGCTTTCTGCTCAGCAGGGAGCCTGCTTCCTCCTCTCTCTCTGCCTGCCTCTCTGCTTACTTGTGATTTCTCTCTGTCAAATAAACAAATAAAATCTTTAAAATCAGTTCTTAACTTTCTTAGTACCCAGTCACAAGGCTTTTAACCTAGTTGCTTCTGGGGAAAACAACAACAAAACCTGCAATAAATATCGTACCGTGGGTGCAAGTGGAGAAGGCAGACTCAAAAGACTGAAGCAACGTCTGAGCTGAAGTTAGAAGCCAAGCCTACAGAGACTTCACTGACATTCGGGAAGGAAAGGGTTTTGAAAGTCTGCCCCAGCTAAAAGTGTACTGATGGTCTTTTGGGACTGGAGCTGTGGAGGGAGTGCATCTTGGGCCACCTGGAGTCTTTTCTAACCCTGGTCCCACATTCCCTCCCTCCTCACTCAAGGTCTGCTTCCCTCCTGCTGTGTGCACATTACTTCCCATTTCCTGACAGTCTCAAGAACTGCACCACCAGTTAAAAGAACTACTCGTATTTCAGTCCCTTAGAATCTAGTTTGCTCTCATTTCCTTTCTTATTTACTTGTGATGGTCAAACTTGGCATTCCTTTACATTCTCTGAGTCTGGATTATTTCAAGAATTTTTTTTAAGTTGTTAGTGAATTCTAATATAAGAGAGCTAAGGATACTTCCTCTAATGCTAAAAGTAACTTCACCTTCTCTTCAAAATAGTGTTGCGCTAAATGCAATGTGGTATTCTAGACTTGATGGTGAACAGAAAAAAAGCATCAGTGGGAAAACTAGGGGAAAGCCAAATAATGTCTAGAGTTTAGCTAGCAGTATAATTTTAATGTGATTTCTTAGTTTTGATAAATGTACAGTGGTTATGTAAAATTTTAACATGAGGGAAAGCTAGATTAAGGTATATAGGAATGCTCTAGTGTCCTTGAAACTTTTCTAAAATACATAATCTAAAATAATAAAAGATCTAAATAATTTCAAAATAAAGTTTTCTTTAAAATTTTTTAAACTTAATTTTTGGGGCACCTGTGTGGCTTAGTGGGTTAAGCCCCTGCCTTCAGCTCAGGTCATGATCTCAGAGTCCTGGGATCGAGCTCCACATAGGGCCCTCTGCTCAGTAGGGAGCCTGCTTCCCCGCCCCCCCTGCCTGCTTGTGACCTCTCTCTCTCTCTCTCTCTCTCTCTCTGAAATAAATAAATAAAATCTTTTAAAAAAATAAAATAAACTTAATTTTCATTTTTTAAAAAGGCTAAGATTTTATAAAATTGGGATGTTTAGTGATAAGTATGCCAGGAGCCAAGCAAATTTCTATAATAACGTGCCAGATTTTCCCACAACATTCTTTGAGTAGATCCATCATATGAAGTTAAATAAACCTAGACTCCGTGCCCAGCTCTGCCACTTACTAGCACGAAGAACTTATGTGACTCCTCTAAGGCTGTTTTTCTTATCTATATAATGGATGATCATTCCTACCTCATAGGGTTATTGTGAGAGCTTATATGAGAACAGCCCAGGGCCTGCCACATGATAAGCCCTTGAAATGTCACTTTTAGCCCTCCAGGATGGCGCTTTGAGAAAAGTAAAGTTTGGGTTCCTGTTCCTTCCTTTAGTTTGCTTTCACTTTAAAAACTGCCTTCCCCCTCCCTCTTTCTTCTGTGTCCCTCCTTAAAGACATGAAAGAGTCTGAGCCTACTTGAGAATAGGGTAAAAAAAATGGTGCCAACACGAGTAGGGCAGTATGTAAGCAAAGATGCTGTTGGCCTTTACCTCTCTGGGCTTGTCTCCTTCAAACCAGGGCTGTGCTGGGCTGGGCTAGGCTAGGCTGGGCTTGGCTGGGCTTGCCTTGCCTTGCCTTGCCTTGCCAACACAGGCGAGAAGTACTAACCTTTTCCACGTTTTCTAGCTTACTTGTACCCTTATCTTGACTTCCCCAGGCATGTTGGTGTTTCTACACCTTTTCTTTCTCATTGTAGGCTTGATGGATTTTTTCTCTCTCCTCTTAAGACAGTTTCTGATGTTAAAATCCTTGCAACTAGACTGTACCTTTATTTTTTTAATTATTTTAAATATTTTATTTATTCATTTGACAGACAGAGATCACAAGTAGGCAGAGAGGCAGGCAGAGAGAGGAAGAAGCAGACTCCCTGCTGAGCAGAGAGCCCGATGTGGGGCTCGATCACAGGACCCTGGGATCATGACCTGAGCCGAAGGCAGAGGCTTTAACCCACTGAGCCACCCAGGCGCCCCTGTACCTTTATTTTTTTGATTGAGCAGCCATTTGCTGAATGCCTACTCTTAAATGGTTTTTTTTAAATTGAAGTATAGTTAGCATATAGTGTTACATTAGTTTAAGGTGTATAATATAGTGATTCACAATTCTATACATTGCTCAGTGCTCATCAGGTTAAGTGTACTCTTAATCCCCTTTATCTATTCCATCCGTCCCCCAACCTAACTCTCCTCTGGCAACCACCAATTTATTCTCTGTATCTAAGAGTATGTTTTTTTGTTTGTCACTTTTTTCTTTGTTCATTTGTTCTGATTTTTTAATTCCACATATGAATGAAGTCATATGGTCTTTGTCTCTGACTTATTTCACTTAGCATTATGCCCTCTAGGTCCATTCTTTTTGCAAATGGAAAGATCTCATTCTTTTTTAATGATTGAGTAATCTCAAACCTACTTTTTCCCCTAGATTCTATATAAACATAACTCCAGCTGTCCAGGAGCTCCTAGTCTGCTTTGTGATTAAGTAAATAGATAATCAGTATGATCTAGTCTATAATTAAATAATTTAAAAATGGGTCAAGAACTATAAATTTAATGATGGAGAGAGAACAGGGTGGTGTAGGAACACTGTCCCTTTCCTTGCCATCGAGGTGGAGAAGAGCCTCTGAGCCTCTCAGGTCCTACCCTCTGGTTACTGCTAGACCTAAAGGAGTTTGTCCATGTTACTCACTTTTGTCCATATCACATTTTTGGCCAAAAGAGATTCTCCTTGGTCTCACAGCCCCAAGTTCCTTTTGCCTCTAAGTGTTAGAATATCCAGGACCCCTGAGATGCAGAAACGGGAAAAGGAACTTCTGCAGTAAGACTCCTCAAGTTCTGCTGTAAACCAGCAGGTAGCCTGGAATTTGGGAAGGGTGGAAAAAATAAAGCAGTTGTTCAAGGAGCCTTATATGTAGGTCCTTGACTCTGGGTTTTTGTCTTTTTATGTGATAAGTGTAGAAACTGTGCATATGGATGTCCTGAAGAACTAGTCCCAGGAACCATTTCCTTGTGGGCACACGGTTCTGTGTACATCCCTGCGCTATGGGACTCACTGCACTGCATTTGTCACTAGGACTGTGAGTGCTGGGCCTGGCCAGTGCCTGCCATGAGGCAGCATGGTAGCATGTGAGGACGAGGGAGATGAGAATAACTTTAATTGTGAGTTTTGTTGGATGGCAGTAGTGAACTCTGTACACTAATCTTTGGTCATCTATCTCATAACAGCTTAAAGGGAAGAACAGGAGGTCTTGTGTCCTGCTTTCATCCTTTAGTTTCTGCACCACCCCCTCTCACTCACCCTGCCCTCATCTCACTTAGTCCAAACAGGTCAAAAATGGCACAATTCAGCTCCCTTAGGGAGAGCCTTCCAAAGGGTCCAAGTTCTGATTAGCATTACAAAGGAATTGTTTCTCTCATCTTGAGATAGCTTTTCCAGCCTCTCTCAGCCCCACTTACCTTATTACACAAGCCTTCAAGTGGTATGTTATGATTTTACTCTTTCTGGCACCGCATTTCCTTAAGTTTCTGACTTCCTTGTGATATTCTTGACCCCAACACCTGAATCCTTTCAAGTGTGAGCGTACAGCTGAAAAGCTGAGCCTAGACATTTATGTAGATTATGGGGAATTTGAAGAAACCAACATTAAAAGGCTCAGAAGGGAAAAATCATAGAACAAGGACTATCAGCTCATCATGCTAGCTTCTTTTAAGCCAGCACTAACAGGTGAAGATAGTAGAGGAATGAAGATGTCCTTTAGGTGTTAGGAAAATTTTCCATGTGGGAAAAATAACCATAAAAAAATGTACTCCAGGATCTCCTCATCACTATAAATTGGGCTACTGAGTTCTAAATGTATGGACTTGCCTGAAACCTGCTTGTGTTATCTCTAAACAGGGCCCAAGGTACCACCAGATGCTCAGAACAAATCTAGCCTATCCTGCTAATGAACAGGCAAACAGTTTTCCCCATCTGCCACCTCTGTCTAAAAGGCTAGGAAGGCCTTCCTCTGCGATCACAAAGAACATAATTAGAGTCTGTAGAGAAGTCAAGTACAAAGGCCACCAGCCTTTGTAGGCCACCAAAGATTAACAGCTGCCTCTTCTTTGATTGGGAGAGGCAATAACAGTTACTCTAGTTAATAATTGAATGGATTCCCAGGCCATGTAATTCAGATTGAAGCTGTCATTTTTTGCTGGCCTTCAGCTAAGCTGGGTTATTAGAATGGAGCCACTAATCCTATTAGTCACTTGTCATTCTCAGAGTCAGCGAGAGCAGAGGAAGGCAGAGCTATTAAGGTGTTATGCCAGGTACGTTAAGTAAAGCCACACATTTCCTCTTGAGGGGTAGTTTTTCCTCACTCAAATCAGAACTCCATTTTCACATGTCTGAATATAGAGTATTTGGATAAGGGGTAAAGGGAAAAAGGAAGGGTACCTTTCTAGATGAGATATTTTCTGTCATTAAACAAACTCTACTCGGTGCCTACAGTGTGCATCCTGTGCCTGACCCTGACTGAGAATGCAGAGGTAGGAGAGTTCAGGCTTTACAGCCTGGAACATGAACACAGGGAAGTGTGGGATAAAGGAGAAAGTGATTAGGGCCCCAAAAGAAATGCAGTTAAATGCAGAGACCTTTCACTTTAGTTGAAGCTGTCAGAAAGGCTTCGTGAAAAACACTGGATCTGGGTCTTTCCCAGACAGTGTGTTTGAGGAGCATTCATTCCCATTGTGGCATTAGATGTCCACGAGTACAGAGAGCAGTGAGCAGCACTAGAAGTCAGTGTGGTGGCCTCAGAGAGGAAGAGGAAAGGGGAGACTCCCTGCATCCTTTGAGTTTGTGGATTGTTGTGTGAATGTGATTTCCATTTTGTCTTTGCTTATAGAGCTTTTAATGCCATGTGCTTAAGAAGGTGGGTTTCTTCCTCAATTTTAGCATTTGGGCAGCTCATCATTGAGCCAGATTGATTTCCCTTTCTGTCTGCGTGAGGTGAAAATATCATAGGCTATCATAGGATCGTTTCATCCACTGTTATGTGTGGAGAGGAGGAAAAGCTATTCATTTGCACTGCGTGAAGGAATTTCCTCCTTTCTCATGGGCCTGGGTGTTGTATTTGCCTCTAAGAGCTCACAAGGCATTTTTTACCCTCTGAGAGAAGTCTTTTCCTTTGTTCATCCTTTGGTTCAGTCGCTCATTCCACAGGTATTCACCGCGCCTGTTCTAAGCCAGAACTGGGGCTGAGGAGGTGAACCGGCTGTTATACTTACGGAGCTTACAGACAGAAGGGGGCCCTGAGGTAGGGCAGAGATGACGGGATGAAGACAAGTTGATACTGGAGATGAAGGAGAAGTTAGGAAGATCCTAAACAGGGTTGCCATTGGGCTGAGTTCTGTGGAAGAGAATCCTGAAGTGGCTTGTTGCATGTGCAGCACTGAAGTCCATATAACCAGGAACCACCATGACTCCAGAAGGAGATGTGTGAGGTTTTTCTTATTTCACAGTTGGTTTTGCTTTTTGGTTTATTTCCTTGAATAGCTGCAAGTGATGATAAATTAAAACTTCAGTTTTCGATAATAAATTAGTAAAAATTTGGCTTTGAATGGCCTTTATCTTCCTGCCATTGGCATACTTCTTCCTGCTTCATGTCTGTTAGAGCCTATATCTTACGTTTCTCAAGAGGTCACGTCCATGTTTTTGGCACTGCATAAAAGGCTTTGAGTTTTGTTTTGTTTTTAAAACGTAGATGTATACATTAAAATGGTCTGCTTTTACTCATTCCTTTTCCCCTCCACTTGTGCAATGTTGACCCAGTTCTCTCCCATTGTGGAAAAGTCTACAAGAACAGCCGTGGTGCTGCTTTATTTCCCTGGGGACAGATTGCATCAGCTGGTACATCTGCTTGGCTTGAGGTATAATATACTGTGTTTCTGAACTAAGAGATATCAATATATGAAGGCTTTACATTGAAATGGCTGTACCTTCCCTGATGGCTATTAAGGAGGCTCAGTCTCGAAAAACTGAATTTTATTCTTTGGTCATGAAGCTCACTTAATAATGAAAAACTATTCTACAAGGCATACATGATAACAAGTGCAGGATTTTATCCTGCAGAGAAGTTATTGACTGTCTGTATTTTCACTGTCAAATCATGTCCAAGTACCCTTATCAACCTTCTTTCTTAAAACTGTCACTCACAACCATTGAGCACTCACTGAGTGCAATCCCCTCTGCTCGGTGTCAAAGCTGTGGTGAAGCAGACAAGGTCCCTGACCTCAGGAAGCTCTGAATTTAGTGGACAATACAAAGATAAAATGCTGGAGGATCACCCACCTGGGAAGGTGGAACAGTAGATGCAGAAGCACAGAGGCATGAAAGAGAAAATGGGCCCGGTGGGGAATTTGGTTGAGGGAGAGGCAGGAGCATGGGAGGGAAGAAGGCTATTAAATGGGGCATCAGATTTTGAAGATTTGTGCTAAGGAATTTGAGCCTCCTGCAGATAGTGAAGAAGAATTTATTCAAGTGTTTTAAGCAAAAAGTAGCATGATTACATTTACTCTGGAGAATATTTTCCTCATTGCACATATAGGCATCCAGAGTAGGACAACTCTAAAGGGAATCCCCAGTCCAGTGCTGGGCCACTGTCACTACAACAGGGTGAGATAAATACGCAAATCAAGAGTAAGTTTTAGCAAATTGGCAGAATAACTTTTGTCTGTTGTCTCTAATACTTTAAAATGTGGTTTCTTATTTTGTACATTTTCCCTCATTTGTTCAGTATTACTTTTGTATTATATTTCACAAAAGTATTGGGCTACAGTGGAGTAAAAATCAAAGGAAGGAAAGGAAAGGAATAAAACTTTTATCTTAGGATACTTGGGAAATACTACTCCATAGAATAGGCTTGTTTGGGCTGAGCCCAGATCCAAAGATACTAGTTGGGTAATTGCTGCAGTACCTCAAGCAGGAGACCTTGAAAGTCTGAACTGGCATGATAGGAGTAGACAGGAGTTGAGAGCTCCAACAGAAATGGAATAATCAGAACTTAGAGGCTGAATCAGTGTGAAAGCTGAGAAAGAGGGAAAAGTCTAGAAGGGCAAATATTCTTTTTGGACTCTTGCCCTATGCTTTGAGCTTTTCCATCCCTGCTTCACAGAGATGTTGCATTTATTTTTTAAGGTGGTTGTGCATTTTTAACATTATTAAATATTTTATCTATAATTCCTACTTCTTTTCTTCACTTTTAAATTTTATTTTATTTTTTTCAGTGTTCCAAGATTCATTGTTTATGCACCATACCCAGTGCTCCATGCAATACATCCCCTACTCCTTTTGAGTATAAAAAAAAAAGGAGGTGTTTGTATGTGTTTACTTCCCTATCTTGACTCAGTGGTCCTCTGCTGTACTCCTTATGCTTTATATGTTTTCATGGTACCAGATGCAATAGAAACATTGCTGGCAGGATGACCATTCACTACCAAATTAAATCCAGAAAATATTCACGCATACTGTATGATCTCATTTATATGAAATTCTACAAGAGACAAAACTAACCTGTATTTTGTTTCTTTCTTTTTACCTTTTGATCCTCTTCACCAATCCCACTTTCCCCACACCCAACTTCTGCAACCACTGATCTGTTCTCTGTATCTGTGAGTTAATTGTTGTTGTTTGTTAAGATTCCACATGTTTTTCTCTGCCTGACTTATTTCACTTAGCATAATGCTCTCAAGGTTTACCCATTTGTCACAAATGGCAAAATTTTATTCTTTTTGTGACTAAGTAACATTCTGTGTATTTATATATCACATCTGTAGAGGTTTTACTTATCATTGGACACTTAGTTTGCCCCCACATCTTGGTTATTATAAACAATGCTGCAGTGAACATAGGGGTATATATAGCTTTTCAAATTAGTGTTTTGATTTGCTTCAGATAAATACTCAGAAGTAGAATTTCTGGATCGTATGGTACTTGTATTTTTAATTTTTTGAGGAACCTATATACAGTTTTCCATAGTGGCTGTACCAATTTATATTCCCACCAGAAGTGCATAAGGTTTCCCTTTTCTTCACATCCTCACCAGCACTAGTTCCTCTGTCTTCCCTCCCTCCTTCCCTCCTTCCCCCTTACCTTCTTCCCATCCTCCTTCTTTCCTTCCATCTTCCCTCTCTCCCTCTTTCCTTCCTCCCTGCCCTCCCTTTTTCTTTTTCTTTCTTTCTTTCTTTCTTTCTTTCTTTCTTTCTTTCAAATACCATTCTAACAGGTGTGAGATGTATCTCATTGTGATTTTGATTTTCATTTCCCTGATGATTCATGGTGTTAATTGAACATCCTTTCAAGTACCTCTCAGTCATCTGTATGTCTTTTTAAAAATGTATATTTATCTCTGCCCATTTTTTAATCACATTGTTTATGGTTTTTACTGTTGAATTGTATGAGTTCTTTATATGTTTTACCAGAAATATGACTTGCAAATATTTTCTCCCATTCAGTAGATAGTCTTTTCATTTTATCGATGGTTTCCTTTGCTGCACAGAATCTTTTTAGTGTAATGTAGTCCCACTTATTTATTTTTGCTTTTTTGCTTTTGCTTTTGGTGTGTAATCTATGGTACTATAAATCAAATGTGTAGTTGCTTCAAGAAGAGGGGAGCAACTGTAAAAGTGGCATGAGGGAACTTTCTAAGGTCTTGATAAGCATCTCTCAAATTTATTTGAATGGTATGCTTAAGATCTGAGCCTTTCATCCAATTGTAAAGTGTACCTCAATTTAAAAAACTAATCAGTAAACATAAGGTGTTCGATCCCACTAATTATCAGGGAAAGGCAAATAAAAACCTCAATGAAATGCCATCACACACCATTAGCATGACTGAAGTTTAAAAAAACTGATAAAATCAATTTTGGTGTGAATGTAGAATAACTGAAATTATCACTGCACTGTATTGTGTACACAAATTGTTCCAAATGCCTTAGAAAGCTGTTTGGCCATAGCTAGTAAAATTGAGCATGTATATATACCGTGTGACCCAGGAATTCCACTCTTAAGCATAAGTGCAGCACAACTGCATGTCATATTTGCACAAATACTTGTGCCAAAATGTTTAAAACAGCATCATCCAGAGTCTGAAAGTGGGAACAATCCAAATGTCAGTTAGCAATGAAACATTTAAGTAAGCTGAGTAAGATAATAAGAGTAGTCATCTTCAGCCTGTAATGTTAAAAGTGAAATTAATATGGGAGGAGGGAAAAAAGACACTAGAATAAAGTAAATTCTTCTGATTAAAAAAAAAGTAAGTTGAGGTATATAATCAGACAGAGGAATACTATATTCTAACAAGGAAAATGAATGAAATATTGGTATAGACAGCAGTAAAGATAACTTAGGGGAAAAATGAGCAAGAAAAGCTAGATTCTATGGAATATGCAAAGTATGATTCTATTTTTATAGACCTGAAAAGACAAAGAGGGTTTGTGATTCTTTACATTTGGGGAAGATGGAGAGAGACTTCATGTGATGGGTATCAGGGATATTATGGGATATTATAAAGATTTATTTTTTATTTTGGAGTTGTTACAGGGTATGTTCAGTTTGTCATACCTCATCTAGCTACACAGTTATGATTAGTGCAGTTTTCTTTGTGTTATGTGCTAATACAATTTTTTTTTTAATATTTATTATTTGAGAGAGGGAGTGAGTGCTGGGAGGGGCCTGAGGGAGAGAGAGAAAGAAACTCTAGCAGACTCCTCATTGGGCATGGAACCCCAGGCTGGGCTTGATTTCAAGACCTGATTTCATGACCTGAGCCAAAACCAAGAGTTCAGACATCTGACTCCTGGTTTTAGCTGGGTTCATGATCTCAGGGTCCTGAGATTGAGCCCCATGTTGGGCTCCGTGCTTAGCACGGAGTCTCTTTATCCCTCTCCCTCCCCCACACCTCTTCTCCACCTGCTCATGCTCACAGTCTCTCTCAAATAAATAAAGTAAATAAAATCTTCAAAATTTACTATCATTTTCTAATCACATTGACATCCTAGCATAAGAAGAAAGAATGGTAACAGCATTATGGTTTCAAATTACTGAATACATCTGGGTTTTTCAATTTTTTAATTGTTAGTTTTATTGCAAAGAAAATTATCTGTCTTCAAAGTATGAGTTCCTGTCTAGGATTCACAATAAACCTATTATAGTCTCAAACTGTATTTTATTGTGCATGTAGTACGTAATTGAATGACTAAGGTACTATACTACCAGAGTCTAGACCTATACTACAGCCGGTCAGTAATTAGTAGTCCACATCAAGCAGAGCGTTGTGCTTAGAATATCAGAAGAATCAGGCAAACATGTTTGACAGAGCCTGTGTATAATTCATACCCCTCCCCTCTGCATCCCCCCTCCCAAAAAAAAAAAAATTCGTATGTCAAAGATATTTCAAGGCTTCATGAATTGTAAAATACTATGAGAAGAAGCATAAGGTGATGACATAATAGGGGGGTTGTGCATTTGTGTGCTGGGGCTGCTATAACAAAGTATCACAGACTGGGCTACTTAAACAATAGAAATGTATTTTCTTACAATTCTGTAGGCTGGAATTCCAAGATCAAGATGTTAGCAGGTTTTGGGACGCCTGGGTGGCTCAGTTGGTTGGACGACTGCCTTCGGCTCAGGTCATGATCCCGGAGTCCCGGGATCGAGTCCCGCGATCGAGTCCCGCATCGGGCTCCCAGCTCCATGGGGAGTCTGCTTCTCCCTCTGACCTTCTCCTCGCTCATGCTCTCTCTCACTGTCTCTCTCTCAAATAAATAAATAAAATCTTTAAAAAAAAAAAAAAAGATGTTAGCAGGTTTGGTTTTTCCTGAGGTCAGTCTCTCCTTGGTTTATAAATAGCAGGTTTCTCTCTGCCTCACACAGCCTTCTCTCTATGCACTTGGATCTCTGGTGTCTTTTCCTCCTCCTACAAGGACACCCGTCATTCGGATTAGGGCCGTACACTAACAGTCTCAATTTAACTTAATCACTTCTTTAAAGACCTCCTCAAAACAGTCACATGCTGAGGTACTAGGGGTTGGACTTAAACCTAGGAATTTGGGGGCAGGGAGACAGACACAACGTAGCCCATCACAGGTTGCTAGCCTACTTTTTTCGGTATATGATGCAGTGATTCTGTGTGTGCGTTAAAAACCAATACAGTGGGGCACCTGGGTGGCTCAGTGGGTTAAGCCTCTGCCTTCGGCTCAGGTCATGATCTCAGAGTCCTGGGATCGAATCCCGCATCAGGCTCTCTGCTTCGCAGGGAGCCTGCTTCTTCCTCTCTCTCTCTCTCTGCCTGCCTCTCTGCCTACTTGTGATCTCTCTCCATCAAATAAATAAATAAAATCTTAAAAAAAAAAAACAATGGTACAGTGGACCATAGAATGGCCCCGGCCTCTCCCCATGCCACAGGAATGCAAAGAAGCCAGAGATGGTCCCTTCATGAGATTTGTAAACAATCCAGAAATTATTTACAGAAAGAAAGAATCATAGATTGAGTTCTACAATGGTAACTTAATATCCTCCCTAAAATAGCTGAAGTGGTGAATAAAGACATGTGGATGGTTAGATATTAGATTATCTTCTGCTACTGAAAAGGAATAGGACAGGAAGTTTTTATGGCAGTCCATTTGTCTTGTTAGGTGGAAATTAACATGACAAAATGATGTGATCCTTTAAAGTATTGCTAAAAATTCTGTGTGAAAAGATTTTGTCCTCTGCATGGAGTGCTCAATCCTTCCCTTTTCTTTGGCCTGCTTCAAAGCCTCAACTTTCCCAGAAAAGCCTGTGCTGACCCTTTCTCCAATATGTAGTTGGTTCCCCATTATTCTTATAGAGCACCTTTCCTTTTTCTTTAAGGTACTTATCATAATTGAAATTATTTTATTTATGGTTTTTGACTGGTGTTGCTCTCATCCACTAAATTTTAAGCTTCATGGAGGACAGCGATTTTGTCTTATGTGTTCACCAGTTTTGACCTGCTGTTCCTAGCACTGTGTAAACATTCAATAAATATTTGTAGAATAATGGAACCAACACAATGTTTGACACTACCACTAAATATTTTATTTGGTGATAATTTTATTCCTGGGAAATTGGGCTGATTTCTGTTTGTGTTTCTGTCTAGAATGTAGCAGATCAGATTGCATTTCAAGTTGCTGGTGGATTAACAGCCCTTGAACACATTCTTCAAGTAGTAGTCCCAACCACAAATGTGAACACAGCTTCACGAATTCCTCCTAAGTAAGTATAGTTTTTTAATCTGTCTTTCACGTTTCATTTGTGAGTCATTTCTGCCCTATGGTTTCCATATGGAGGACCATAAGAAAATTGTATATGTATTCAGGCTTGAATAGCAAAAGCTTACACCCCCCATTAGGGAGAAAAACAGAGGAGCTCAACTTCACTTACAAAACTCAAATCGAGCCGAAAAAGCCTTAGAAAGGAAATCTCTTTGGTCTGTGACCTTCTCGAATCCTAAAACAAGGAGACTGGATGAACTCCTGGGCAGCTGTACTGCTTACATAAATTGCACGGAGCTGAATAGTAGTAACAGAAGGATTACTTTCTGCGTTGGGTACTAGAAGAGGTAAGTACATTAACAAAAGCCTGAGCTGTGAAATTTGAAGAAATCCCTAACTAACGGAAGAGCAGTCTGAAGCCAAGATTGCCATAGTGGAGAGTCCCAGCCAAATGGCTGGGACTGAACTGCAGTTTGGTCTTTAACTGCAAACTGCTCTTTGTCATAAGGATCCTGAGTAAGCTTTCCACCCAAGATCTGCTTTCCCCTTCTCTTCAGTCACTTGGTGAGCCCTGGCCACCTGGGATAGAGTAGCAGACAGCTTTATTTCAGAAGTATTACATTCCAGAGAGGTAGCATACACAATTCCTGGATATTTTGTGGAGACTCTTATTTAGAGTTTAAGTGAGTTTTGATAAAAGTTCACTTATATCACTGAGAAAACCTAAATATTTAGTTAGCCCAACATAAGTGAGTACTTTATTTGTTCACTGGATACCACAAAAAAGAAATTCCAAGAATATGTTATCTTTCCTCTTGAGAGACATTTTGGCAAAATAAAAAGAGCAGTGGCTTTGGAGTCGGATGAACCTGGATTCTGTTTTACCTCTGTTGGTTCTTAGCTGGGAGAATTTGGGCAAGTGCCTTATTCTTGTTGCATCAGTTTCCTCTAAACGGGGGTCATCATATTCACCTCTACTGTGGGGATCAAGTGAAATACCTGTGAGAGTTCTTTTTATATAAATCTGAGCTGACAGTTTCTAAGTGATAGTCTTGCCTCTGCCTTAAGACAGTGTTCTCTTTGAAATGAGACATTTCTAAGTACAAACTGTTTGATGCCGAAGTTACTTTGGGTTCCTTTGCTCTGCTGACAAAGTGGAGATTAATAAAAGAAGGTATAGTTAGCCTTTGAGTCAGGTTCTAACCCGGGGGAGTTGGTGTTCCTCTTCAAAATGGACTTTATTGACAGTATGCTGTTTGGCATATTGTCATCACTCAGTGTTTTGTTAATTGACAGGGAGAGAGAGGGGAAGGAAAAGAATGAAACAATAAATTTGAGGTAAGAAAGGAACCGGCTTTTGACTCTTTGGGACAGTGCTTCGATAACTGTTAATCATTCATACTGTTCATCTTAAAAGTACCTGCAGCTTCTTGTTTTGTCTTGTTCTGCTTTGTTTGTTTGTTTGTTTGTTTTCCAGTAGGTTTCCGCATGCATGACACTGAGTTCCCTGGCTGGTAAGCCAAACTACATGCCTATTTCACAAAAGCTACTTTTGTCATTGTGGCAAAAAGCATGCTCTGGTATTTACCTGTACCATCATTTAGGGAACAGAAGAGGTTTCCATAGTTCCTAAGAAGACCTAAGCAAGAATTAGCACACCAACGTTGGCAAGGAGCCCTGGAATCCGGGGAGTCCAGGCCAGTGCGCCTCTGATGGCTGCCAGCTGACCACAGTGCCAGGATTGAGAGTTTGTTTCTTCATCTCACCTTAGGCCAGTAGATTTGTGTGTTCAGCCAGGCACTGCTTGAGGAGTGGGGCTCCACTCGGGTCAGTGGGCATCAAGCAGCAGCTCTAAGATTCTCTTCTCCTGAGCACAGATCAAGATCATGACTCTACTTTCTAAGTTAGCCTCACTTCTCGGAGCTAATGGATTAAGACTATGAGAGTATTATGCTGCTTACTCAGAAAGGGGCAGGAGACATGCCCCAGCTCTGTGAGAATTAATATAGACTCAGAGCACTCTGGTAGGCATGAGTAGTGGCTTAACGCAAAGTGTTCTTTCTTATATTCCTTCCGGCTATGGTTGTGCACACCCCCCTGCCCCCCCGCCCTGCTCCTCAGCTGTCCATAGTCCCTGGGGACTTCCTTTGCTCTCAGCCTGTCCAAGCCCTCCCTTTCCTACCCTGATGAGCTCCCATCCCTCAACTCTATGAAGCTCCTGTCACATTAGCTCATTTTGTTCTCTGCTTCCTGTGGCATTTCATGGCTCTTACCCAGAGAGGCTGGGTTTGTTGTTGTTTTTTTATTTTTTTGTTTGTTTGTTTTTTTACTATCCTGCATTAATTTTTCTCAGTAATAAACAGCAGAGGTTTTGAGAAGTCTCAGTCAGTATCGTGGAATATTTACCATGTGGATCATCTAGACAGTTACCGTATGGCTCACCTGTGACTAGAGACCTAGCATTTCACTGCCCCTGCAGCCCTGTAGCCCTGAGCTCTGGCAGTGGAGAGACCAGCTCCCTGCTTCTCCTTTCTCACCACCCTGCCTCGTTCCCTTTTCGTTCTATGTAGTACCTCAGCAGTTTCCCTATAATTCTTGCTGGGTAACTTACTGGGAGTGAATATTTGCTTCCAGCAGATTTTTTTAAAATGCAAAATTGAGAATTATACCCACTTCTGAAAATTTAAATTTGTGAAACCTTTCTGAAATCATTGGTGGGTTGTTTTGCCTTTGTTAGAACCAGAAAAGCCCGTATAACTGCTTGAATCCTTGAATTCTTTAGAGGACTTTATTAAGATGTGATATTCCAAAATCAACCTTCTTAACAAATGTGCTCCAATAAAATTGTTTTTGGTGACAAGAAAGATCAGCCTGAAACAAGGTGATTTTCATTTCATGTGGTATATACTTTGGAGAAGCCTCCTATTAATGTACTGCTAACTTAAATTGCAGAAGACAAGTACAAAAGAATGAATAAATATTCTTTTCTTTGGTTTAGGCTAATAACAGTTGTTTAACATAGCTTTTAATATTTGAAAATAAATGTTGGTCTGTCATTTTCTTTGGGCATAGAGAATGCCCCGCGTGATGTAAATAAGAAGATAGATCTCTTGTGACCAGAAGCTGTGGCCAAAGCTTTGTGTTGTGTTTTTATCGTGTATTTACAGAGCGGCAATGATACTAAAAGGGAGAGTTGGCACTGGATGGCACTCCACATCTCCAGACCCTTTCAGGCAGCAATAGATGGTCACCTGCAGACCTTTTGGGCCGTGAAAAGCAATCACTGGGCTAAATCTTTCCAGGTTGCCTTTACTTACTTGGTATCCTTAGTTCTTGATACTCATAGACAACAAAGGGGCCAAATGGTTAACTCACCAAGCCACTCTAGGTTTTCAATTGGAGTACTCACCAGGCCGCCATTTCTTCTCTGTCAGCCTTGCTTATCTTCCTTCGTTGTCCCTCTGGACGCAATATTTTTTATAGAAAAGTAGTCTCATCAATACGAACCAATGCAGACTGTATAGCATAGAAGAAAATACACAGGCTCTGGAGTCACATCTGAGCTTAGATTCTCTGCTTTTCACTTATTAGTTATATGACCTTGGGCCAAGTTGTGTGTTCTCACAGAGCCTCGGTTAAGCAGTAACACTACTGTGTCGTGTAGGACTTGTTAGCTGTTGTGAGAATTCAAAGTACGTGTACCACAAAAGCACTTAACTCGTATTGGTGGGTTTTGTTTTAGTTGTTATGAGGTGGACTTTGCATGACCCTACTTAATTACTGAGCTTTAAGTCCCTCACTCCGTGTCACTTTGGCTTCTAAAGAGCTATAATCTACTCATTTTACTTGGGCATTTGTTTTTTTTTGTCTTCAGCCCAGTCTTCATCCTGGTCAATTTTAGCCTCACCTGTCAAGATCCTTTTTGGATTCTGACTTGACCTCTAGTTTAGTGTCTTTTTCTTAAACTTTGTGCCAGACCTAAAGTTGATCTGTAGAACACCTGCGTCTTTGTCTAAATCGCTGATGCCCCAAATATTAGGAAGTAGTTCCATTTACCATCTTATTAATGTGCTGTCTTGCCAAGTATTCCATCTGTTGTACTGTCATCTCCCCATCTCTGTACAGTCAGACTGTAATTTCCTGGGACTGGAAACCATAGTAAATATATTACTTTTTATTATTATAAAAACATTATTACTATTTATTATAAATCATCATGGCATCTTAATAAATATCATTTGGATATGTGAATAAATTCTTTTCCCCATACATGGAAATAAAGCAGTAAAAGAACTCACCGCATTAAATACTTGACTCTGTGGACTTAGCCAAATAGGGTCCTCTTGATATTGACCACTCTGTTAGCTAGACTTTAGGAAGTTTTCTTAATTCTGTCTTTAAATTTCTGTGTACTTGTAATTATGTCAAGTATCTGTACTGCTACTTATTCAAAAAGCCTAATGGGAATGCTAGAACTGAATTCTTGGTCAACCTTATCACAGTTTTAGAACCAGGGCATGTCAGTATATATAAGATTGTCCCCATTTTAATCTCTGTTGAAAAACAGATCCTTCGGACTGCTGTGTTTTTTATGAAGTTTACCTACGTATTCAGATCAAACAAATTAAGTTGCTTTTTTGCTTCTTCATAGTATAGAGCTTTTCCTCTAATAAACCAGTCTTTCTCAGGTAAAACAGTATCACTGAATATAATAATAAAAGGGAATGAATTTAGAAGGATATGAGGTGGAGTTTTGCTTCCTAGGAAGATCATTTATAAGATATCACAAATTTGTTCTCCTAAGTGTAAAATAAAATGAAACCCACTTGGCAGTATTGCATTTACTGGATCCTTTGTGTTGGTGAGGAGACAGACCTTAATTAACATTACCGAGTGTGTCCTCCGTGCCAGACACTCTTCCACCTGTATTACCTTGCTCACTCCTCACAGTCACTAGCAGCCATGCCTATGGCCCACTACCAGAATGAGGGTTGGCAGCAATCATATTTGGAGCATGACTGCAACCTGAAAGAGCCACGATATCCCTTTCGAAAGCATGTTTATTCATTCCAAATGGCAAAGAGAACGTTCAGAATTGCTTTCCCATGATTACTGAGGTTTTGTCCCTAAAGGCTTCTGTTCCCTTTCTTGGTCTTGTGATACAGCATAGAGACCGGTGGAGTTCATCTTATAATGGAAAAGAGATACCCCTTTGCATTCTAGAAGCAGGTGAATGATCTAGGGCTTCCAATCCTAATAACCAGGAGAAAAACTATTTTCTTGGCAGTCCCCTTAGGAGCATTGTATGCATGTGTGGACATGGAAACGGAATTGCCACATCTAGGGGCCATTCAAAATAGACCCTGTCCACAGGGAACTTAGGGTCATAGAAAGTGAGATGGATTAAACTTTAAATATCAGTAGTAGTAGCCTGCTGTGTACCTTTGCACGGCTGGCACTCTGGTGGTATACACAAACTCGTCATAAAAGGACTGTTTTGCTAAATATCCAGTATCTGTAAACGTAGTTTCCTGAGATGCCTCCCCTCGTGTGTGCTATAGCTTACTTCTTATTCTTGTCTCTTGACTCACTTGTCTGTTCTTTTGGGGGCTTATTTACTTTACATTTTGGTGGGGGTGGGTAGTTGTTTTATTTTGTTAAATTTGTTACATCTTTGCCTTTCTCTTCAAATTTGCAACACAGTCCAGACCCTGTTCATCCAGTTTTCACCATGAGTTTCCCTCCTTATTATCCTTTCATCTCTCTTGCTGGTTTGTCACATTCATTTCATATTTTTTGTCTCCTTGTTTTTCTGGGTGTTGTGAATACCACCTGTTCTAAACATTGCACCCAGGCCTCTTCTTAGCAGCTCATCTTATGCCATGCGATGCCTCCCTCAATGGCCATACCTGGTTAAACCAAAAGTGGACATTTGGATTCAGCAGCCAATCTATAGACCAGCCAACAATATCAGACTTAAAACTCAACCCAGAAAGTTAAACTGAGCCAGTCAGGCTTCTCTCAGGAGTTTGCAGTTGGAAAGTTGTACAGCTCCAACTCATTTTTTTCTGGTGTATTTGAATTTGAAAAATCATGTAGAGTAACTTCTGGGATGGCCATTACAGGGCTCTCAGTTTAGCAGGGCCAACAAAAGGCCATTTGGGAAAAAGGGAGAACAGAACTGTTTCAGGAGAGAGACGGGAGATGGAAATGAGAGCGGGTCCAGTCTACAGAGCTGGCATTGTTCCTGCCCTCCTGAGGTCTAGGAGTTCATATTCTCCTGGATTCGTGGGAAGTTCCCAGTAACCTTATAGCAAATGCCTCTTTTTACTTGAAATATTCTTACTGAATTTCTGTCCCTTCAAACTGAAAGAGCCTAATACTTTTAAATAAAAATGATAAAGGTTTTTTCAAGATTATTTATTTATTTGGGAGAGAGAGTGTGTGCTCGCACCCAAGCTTGGGAGGAGGGGCAGCGGGAGAGTGAGAGAGAGAACCCTCCAGCAGACTCCTAGCTGAGTGAGGAGCCTGACGCAGGGCTGGATCCCAGGACCCTGAGATCATGACCTGAGCCGAAATCAAGAGATACTTAACTGACTGAGCCACCCAGTCACCCCAATATTAAAGATTTCTTAAACTCTTGATTGGCTTGAAAATTCTTGACTATGTTATAGAACCTTCCTTGTGACCTCCTTTGTTTTTCTAAATGCTTTCATATCAAGAATGAATGAATGAATGGCCACAGTATAAAGTAGAAATAGAGAGAAAGCATGCTCTGCAGGTTCTCTAGGGTATAGTTTGTTGTGAACATTAAATGTTTCTGCAGGCTGGACTTCCCTTTTCTCTACTAACCCTAATTTGGAGAATCTGTGTAGAAAATAATGTAGATTAAATTTGCTATTATCCCTGGTTTCTAAGGCAAACACACTTAAGTAATATACTCTAGAGTAGGGAGCTTATCTTTAGAATCTTATCTTCAAAAGATAAGAGAATGTATTATGTATCGTTCTTTAAGAACAAATAACAGTACTGCTCATATATTTTTTTTTATGGCTCTTAAGTGTTAACTTTCTTGGTGACCCTTGGGTCCCTGATTGGTTACCTCAGCATTAACTTGATAATTAGGACTTCGTTTGAATCCCAGTAACATTGTCTTATATTTATAAACAACTGAAATATCTATTTCTTTAGACCCTGCTCTCTCAAACTGGATCATAATGGGCCATATTCCAACTTTTTAATAAAAATAACTTTGTTCTTGAGAAACTCAATCATTTCACCAGTTATTTTCTGAAATTGGAAACCAGTTGCCAGTTGAGATGGTGAGGCTGCAGTGTTCAGAAGGTGAGAAGATTGCAAGAGCAGCTATCCCTCCCCTGCTCAAGTCCTGGCAGTGTGATGCAGCTTAGAACGTTAGTCCTGTGCTCCAAGATAAAGCTTCAGTACACTTTTAAGAACAGAATAATATGCCTTTAAGGGCACAGTTTCAATTGCTAGGAGAGAGAGACAATTTGTTCTCCATTAGTTAAGTCATTTTATAGTATGTAACAGAAGGAATAAAAGCACTGGCTTGTATCTTTTCAGGGCAACCTTTTTTGGGATTGCAGTTTTGTTTCCCTCAGGGGAAACCAAGCAGTATCTCCATATTATTCGACATCTACCCCAGAGCATGGCATACTCAAACACGTGATGCAAGCTTCGGAGCATTGCATCGTCTCTTATTCCTCTCTCTCTCTTTCTCTCATCCACTAAGAAATGTAAGACTTCATTCTGGAGGGGATGGTGATTTTACCAAAATTGCATCTGTAGATGCTGGATTCACATTTTCTAATAAAATTAGCAGTTTCAAAATTTTGTTTTCATAGTCCAGTCTACATTAAGGCTTTTGCTTCCTAGGTAGAAAGCTCTCAAGTAATGTTTTGTCAAACATTTTTGGTTACCTAGCTACTCAAGAAAATCTTTAGACTATCATTGTTAAATCACTCCTGGGATAGTACTCACAACTTATCTGAGGCTCTGTTTTCTTTACACTATTACCTTCTGCTGAATTATTTTCACCAAGTCTAGCTATTGATTCAGGTCAATTGCTTTATTGACAATCAAGATGCATATGGATAGTTCTCTGCACTGGCATTTGAGTTAAGGGAAATACAAATCTCTCACCTTTCAAATTGATGTATTCTAGCAAAGATGATTGTAAAGTTAATTTCTATTAAGTGAATCCAATTTTCTTATTAATTTTCTTCAAGTCAACAATGAATTTCTATGGGCAAAGTGTCAAGGCATTAAACAATCAGTTGGGAGTTATAGTCAAGTCCTTTGGTGTTCTAGACAGTGTAACACAGCAGTCTTGTTGAAAACAGGCTTCAGCACTTTCAGAATGATAAATTATGTAGCACTTTCCTAACTTTGTAACTCTCTTGCCACATTCTGGGGCTTGAATTCTTGAAAAACACCTACTGAGGATGAAGATAATAGCATATTTTACAAATACTACCACAGTCTAACATGTAATGTATCTGAGGCGAAAATTTATTTCTGTAAACGTAGTCACCTTCCCACTTGGTTTGTTTTGGAACTCAAGCCAGAAATACCTGTATGTCGAATTAGAAAAGAGGGAATATAATGCACTAACATTAAAGTCAACTGGGACTTGGTGTAAGGGCATTAGGATTCAGATACCAGCTTTGCCAGTACTTGGTGTGAGACCTGTCTCTTAAAACCTTACTAGCTGTAGTATTTTTCATCTGGGAAATGAGGGAAAGATGCATATCTCACAGGGTCACTGTGAAGATGAAATGCTAATATGTGTAAAGGGACTTTGTGAATTGCCATGCTTTAGCACAGGACACCAGTGGCATTTGGGGCAGAATGCAGGATTGTCCTGCCCACTGCAAGGTATGTGACATCCTTTGGGTCATTAAATGACGTTAAACACCCATTAGATACCTGTGTTCCCAGTTGTTTTCAAAACCGAATGTCATTACACATTTCTACATTTCACCTAAAGAATTTATACAATCCCAATTGTGAACTATGTGCTGGGCAATAGAGTTGTGGAAATAAATAAGACATTGTCCATATCCTCGGGAGGCTCACTTGTTAGGGGGTGAGCTGAACAGGGAAAGATGTAATTTAGTACAGTGTGCTAAGTAAAACTATAGAAGTATGCACTAAGTACAGAAATTAGCGCAAAGGTTAGAGTAATTAACTGCCAGAGGAGGGCACAGAGTCTTACCTGAAGGTCATAACATGTGAACTCAGTTTTAAAAAAGATTCAGAGTTTGCCAAATTAACAAATCCTCCTAAGTGAGCGGAGAGCACAGCATGTGCAAGATCATGGAGGCCTGAAATAATAGGATATGCTCAGGGAGCTGTAAACATTTGGTATTATTGGACCACAAATGTCCTAATGTCATTAGAACAATATCAGAAGTATCTAGGTATGAGCAAATTGGGCAAATAGCAATTCTGTGAAGAGTAAAATGTATTTATTCCTTATTTCTTTCACATTTGGGGGAGAAAAATGTCATAATCAGTTTTATTCACTCATCTATTAATTGCTGCTACTATCTTACCAAACACAAAGAGGAATTCAGTCATTTAACACACTTTTATTGCCAGGTACTTGGCACTTGGTTTAGCCACATGGCCAGAAGGTGAATGAGAGAGGAAGAACTTTTGGAAAGGAGTGCTCTGAACCCCCTGCAAAACACTTGGCATTTTCAGAAATACAAGAGCAGTAAAGCTGCTTCATAAATATATTAAACTTATTTAACAGTCTTTGGCATATCTTCACCAATATTATCACTTGTATACATGAAGAAACTGAGGCTTTAAAAGACTAAATGAGGGCGCCTGGGTGGCTCAGTGGGTTGAGCCACTGCCTTCGTCTCAGGTCATGATCTCAGGGTCCTGGGATCGAGGCCCGCATCGGGCTCTCTGCTCAGTGGGGAGTCTGTTTCCCCCCCCCACTGCCTGCCTCTCTGTCTACTTGTGATCTCTCTCTGTCAAATAAATAAATAAAATCTTTAAAAAAAAAAAAAGACTAAATGATTTATCATCAATCATCAAATGGGCAGCCAGAACTGAGCATCCTCGTCTGGTGTCCATTTTTCTATACCTTATTGCCTTATAGTTTCTGCTATGTGAACACTTAGCTTTCACTATTTTAATAAAAATAAAGCACCGTTTCATTGATATCTTAGAAAAAATTACTGTCATTATTCCTGTGAGTTGCTGGAGGTTTTTTTGTTGTTATTGTTACATGTTTGTTGTTTAGCTTTTGGCTTTTGGTAGGGGAGATGTTGTTTGATAGGTTCGGGATTTTTAATTTAGGATTTTTGGTGGTGGTTTGTTGGTGTAGGTATAGGAAATGCTTGCAGAATCATTTTTCCCAACTAGGAGTCAAAGAGGGACAAGAGGAACTGATCTAACAGAAATTGGGAAACAGAAACCAAAACCAGTTAAAGCAATATATATGTATAAGAGTAAATGCTCAGGAAAGATCTAGCAATGAAGTTGAAAAAAGAAACCTAACATTTCGTTGTTTCCTTAAACACCCTTTTCACAACTTAAATCAGGTGGCACACATGGAGTAATTTTTTCATAGTGTTTACTTGGCATCAGTAACTGATACAGATATTCCGAAGTTGGAAACCACATGTGTCCACTACATGATAGCCCTCAGGAAGTGTTAATAAGATGGTATTTGCGGGTGCCTGAGTGGCTCAGTGGGTTAAGCTGCTGCTTTCGGCTCAGATCATGATCTCAGGGTCCTGGGATCGAGCCCCGCATCAGGCTCTCTGCTCAGCGGGGAGCCTGTTTCCCTCTCTCTCTCTCTCTCTGCCTGCCTCTCTGCCTACTTGTGATCTCTCTCTGTCAAATAAATAAATAAAATCTTAAAAAAAAAAAAAAGATGGTATTTGCCACTATAAGTGAAATCTGGAAGACAGCCCATTATTAATAAACAACTCCTTATTTCTAAGCAGGATTCTTAGTATAATTCTAAATATCTATTTTTAGATCAAGGTTTACTAAAAGTAAATAACTTTCCCTAAGACAATAAAGGTAAAAAATTGTTTTGCAAATTAGCCATAGTGATTGATAAATACTCTTCTCCATTTGACATATTGAGGCATTTTGTTTGTGTCTCAAAGGCTGCACAGAGATGGTTACAGTTGACAGCTGTTGTACCACTAATAAGATTAAAGTAAAGAAATTAGTTTTTTAGACTTTAATCTGCTGTTTAACACTGCAAACCACCTGGGGTCTTCTCCAGGGCCCACATGTTTAATTGTGAATTTAAAATTACATAACCAGATCCTTCTTACGAACATATCTGAAGACTGGCTAATGGTAACTGTCTTGTTACTAGACAAGACAGAGTTAGCCCTAGACTTTAGAATTAATGTTTTAATTTGATGCCCACCCTACATTTTTAAATGTATTATTCTAATCTTTGAAACATAACACCTTCTCAGTGGGAGGTTAATTTTAGGAAACCAAGAAAGTTTAATTAGGTGGGTACTTAAGATATGTATGATTTTCCCATCTAAAATTAGAATATGTCTCCGTGGAATAATTAAATTGCCAATTCTTATTGTACCAAATTGACCAATTAAAAAAAGAAACCCTTGCAGTAACACATCTAGTTGAAGGTTTCTTACTCCTTGCTCTGGGCATCATTTTAATAAGGAAAATAGTTTAATTTCAAAATAATTTTGGGGGCCACCTAGGTGGCTCAGTGGGTTAAAGCCTCTGCCTTCAACTCAGGTCATGATCCCAGGGTCCTGAGATCGAGCCCCGCATCGGGCTCTCTGCTCAGCCAGGAGCCTGCTTCCCTTCCTCTCCCTCTGCCTGCCTTTCTGCCTACTTGTGATCTCTGTCTGTCAAATAAATAAATAAAATATTTTAAAAAATTAATTTTGGTTTTATCAAAATATGTGGTAGACTGTGATAAGCAGTGCAGTAATCCTTTGTGATGATTACATTGAGTTTTAATGCAAACTGAAGTGTAGAGCCTATATCATATGTATCTCCACAGTGAAGATCATTTGGTCAACAGCATTATTAACATCCCTCGAAGAACCCCCATCTTGAGCTGAGATTTGTTGTTCCTGAATGTTGGCTCCCTCACTAGCCCCGCCCATCCCACATGTTGTGGCATCAGACAGATGGAGCAAGAGCAAAAAAGGGCAGTATGAGTTTAGACTAGTCTTCACAGTGCCACATTTCCTCTTCATCCATGGCTCACGCTGATCCACATGTCCCCTTATCCACTGCAAAAAAAGCCTTCCCAAATTCTGTCACAAGTTCACCTATTCTGTGGTCACAAGAATGTCAAAATTGAATAATCCATACAAACATCGGTCATCACATGGGGAATGGAGTTCACTTTGCCTGCCTGATGCCTCTTCCAGGATCAACACCTTGAAAAAAGTTGGTGGGCACCGCCTCATGGTTCTTAAACGGATTATGTGGTACTGCTTCACATAGGACCTCCCATCAGCCTCTGTCCTGCAAGTGGACCCAGACACACATGACCTTTCAGGGCTCCCAGGGTCTGGTTAGACCCAAGGCCGCCATCTTCAGGAAGCTTTCCCTGACCTCCATCTTGTGGCCATCTGCAGGACTGTCCCTCAGCAGGAAACTTCTTTGCCTTTTGTGGCTTCCCCAGGAGACTAGGTGCTCCCTCCAGGTAGAGACTGACTTTTACCATTTCCTTTATGCCCATCACTGGGTCAGGCAGAGTGGGTCATGGCAATAAATACTACTGAAAGAAAATAAATTAAGAGGGAGAGTATGTTAGGAAATGACCATAGTGTAGCTGATATTCTGATAGTATAACTAATATAACCTCATTGGAGGTGAGGAATGCATATGGCATATGCCAAAATATATTTTAACTGTTTTTAGTAATTATAATTAGTGGTGGTACTATTAATTTTGTGTTTCTGAAACTCTTGTGTGTTGTAGCATAATACAAATGAGTACTTAACGGATATTCTATTTCTGTCATCCTTGATACCTATGAGGGCCAAGATTTTCAGTGCCAAAGAAAAGATAGAGAGCTATTATATAGAAGAGATTAAAGGAGAAAAAATCCCTTAATCTTGATTTTGAATTTGAAATATCACTATACATTCATAAGATATTTTAACTTTAAGTAGGTGCATGATTCCTACTTCTACTCATTCTGGTGACTGTTTTAAAAATAGAATAGTAGAAAGTGTAGGTAACTAATGTGTTAATATATTCCATAGTTGTATATTCTTATATATTCTGCTTGAAACAACAAAGATAGTTGTCCCTTCATTAGATATCTCTGTGCTCAGCCAACTCGGTATCATATACTGTGATGGCTCCAAAGAGGAGGAATCAGGCAAGGACCTTATCCAGAAGAGGGGTGCTGGGGTGGCTCAGTTGGTGAAGCGTATGCCTTTGGCTTAGGCCATGATCCTGGGGTCCTGGGATCAAGCCCTGCATCGGGCTCCCTGCTCAACAGGGAGCCTGCTTCTCCTTCTTCCCACCACTTGTGCTCTCTCCTGCTATCTGTCTCTGTCTCTGTCTCTCTCTCTCTCTCTCAAATAAATAAATAAATAAATATCTTTAATAAAAAAAAAAAAAAAAGACCTCATCCAGAAGGAACTTAGAGTAATCGTGTAATGGAGTAGAGTTCTCAGTGGTTCAACAGGAGTCTCTGTTTTCTGCCTCAAGAATTGGCATGTGCGGTTCTCAGGTGGGCCACTCTGTGCAAGGCCAGACATAGGTCACAGGCTTCATTCTGTGGGCAGCCACTCACTTGGTGAGTCCAGTTAAGGCATTAGAATTCTTTTTTTTTTTTTTAAGACTTTATTTATTTATTTGACATACGGAGATCACAAGTAGGCAGAGAGGCAGGTAGAGAGAGGGGGAGGCAGGCTCCCCACTGAGCAGAGAGCCCAATGTGGGGCTCGATCCCAGGACTCTGGGATCATGACTTGAGCGGAAGGCAGAGGCAGTAACCCAGTGAGCCACCCATGTGCCCCAGGGCATTAGAATTCTACCTGCAGTTGGATCTCCCTAGTTTCAGATATAGCTCTTTTTAATACTATCGAAATAAATTACTTTAGGGGCACCTGGGTGGCTCAGTCAGTTAAACGTCCAACTCTTGGGTTCGGCTTAGGTCATGATCTAAGGGTTGTGAGATCAGGCCCTGCGTCAGGCTAATTCTGTGTCATTTGCTAACCATCCTCTGTGTTTTCTGAGGATCTGTCACTTTGCCACACTTATCTACATCAGGGTAGAAGAGTAATTGATGAAAATTCCAAGTTGCTCTTTGCAGCTCTCTTGATGGGACTCTGGGACTTGCTGTGCCTACTTGGCACAGAATTTTGCGCAGGAACGTAGTCATTCACTCTCCCCTTTGTATGTAATTACTTATCATTTATTAAATGCTTAATGCAAACCAAAGGAATTTGGTAAGTTACAATATGTGCTGGGGCTCCAGTTTTAAAATGCCCGTGGCCGTTGTTTTTAAATGTCTGCTGTCTTGACATAGGTGTAAGACGGTGGATTTTGGTGAACAGTATTTTCCGAAAGTCTTAACCACTGCAAACTGCATAAAGATATAAAGTAAACTATGTACTTCCTAAGTTATATTATCAAATCCTCTTAGGCTACAACCACCTGGGGCTTTTCTGTTTAACTATTTCATCATATATAAGTACTAATCTTAATGTCTGCGTTGTACTACACTTGTTTTCTACCACTGTCCTTTTTGTATCTAAATATGTTACTGTACTTATTGCCGAAATACCCAGTTTTGTGATTCCTTTTCTGTCCTCTGTTTCTCAGAGGCAAGGTCTTCAGTGAGAAGACTTACTGACGTAAGATTCATTCATGTAGTCATGATCTTTTGGGACACAAAGCCCTTATCTCAGCCCAGCCACAGTATACTTTTGACAGAATGGACAGTAAGATTTTAATGTCTTCTCAGAAGATACTTTTAAAATCTGGGGCTTTCTGTTTGATGTTTAAAAGTGCTTCTAGTCATTTGAGTTTTAAATTTCAGGGAAAGCTCCTTGAGCAGACCACCCAGGCTGGGTTCAAAGAAGTGATCTTTCCAAGACAGGTGCTTTTCAAATAGAGGTTGTCTTTCAAACAAGTTTTACTGAGTGGACAAGTTTTTCCTGACCTTGAGATTTTTTGTTCCCCCCGCCTTTTTTCTCATCAAAAAGTAGTTTCTTTGTAGAAGTTTCTTGGGGGAAGTTTTGTGAGCAAAAGATTATATAAGTGCACATTCCACACTTTACCAGGAAATGCATTTTCTTTAAAGTACAGAAAGCATTAGGACAAAATCTTATACCTCGTGTTTTTTATGGGCATGTTTTATGATATGTATGGGTTTGCTCTATGATATTCTACAAATGACTATAGACAAGTTGTGTTTCTTGAATAAAACATAAAAAAAAGAAATTAAAAATCAAGGTTATAAAATTTATAGATCAAAACAAAAGCAAAAAATAAGATACAATTATAAAGCTGTAAGATTCCATATGTCATTCTAAATGTAATACCCTCATTTGTTTAAGTCTTTAGGGATCTATAATTTTATATATTAATCCTACTATAAAGCTACAATACTCAAAACCATATAATATGGCATAATGCCTGACAAAATTATCAATTAGAGTAGGAAACCAGGGAATATGTCCTGTATTTAGTTATGATAAAGATACCATTTCAAGCCAGTAGAGAAAAGGTGAATTTTTCAATAACCTATTAAAGGAGGGGGGATGGTAAATTTAGCTTCTGGCTCTCACCATATCCCAAAATAAATTCCAAATGATTTGCTAGTGAATTACAAAACCCTAAAATTACTACACACAGTGATAATTCAGGAAAAAATAAACACAAAGGGCTGGATACATCTCATAGTGAGGAAAAACTTATTAAACAATCAAGGGAAGGGAAGAAAAAACCACAAAGAAAAAAATCATTAAACTACATAAAATTGTTTCACTTCAATACATTTAAAAAAAAACAACAAAATGAAAGGCAGTGGATAAACTGGAAAAAATACTAACAATATGAATTAACCCTTTGCTATATTTATGAGAGAACCCTTCTAAATCATTAAGAAAAAGATAAAAGCCTCCAGTAAAAAATGTTTAGAGGATAAGAATAATTAACAAAAAGATGAGTATGGATGGCAACTTCATTTTGAAAATAATCTAACAAATCCCTCCCTTATACCTTATCCCACAATCAATTTTATGTCATGAGTTTAAATGTGAAATCTATGGAAGTACCAAAAGTAAATTTAAAAGAATACTTTTAAAATCGTGAAGTGGAAAATCCTTTTAAGTCTGACACAAAACTCAGATACACTAAAGGAAAGTTTGACAGATTTCATCCAATAAAAATGAAAACATCCTTTATGACAAAACTAAGTTCAGATAAACAGAAAATTGGAATATTTATTTTCAACATACAGTGATCAAAGGTTAACATCTTTATTGTTGGTAAAGAGCCTTATAAGTCAGTAAGAAAAACACAAACCTCCCCCAATAGAAAAATGGGTAAAAGGTACACAGTGATAATTCAAGAAAATATAAATACACATGGCCAATAAGAACATATAAAGGTCTTTAATCATACTAGTAATAAAAGAAATGCAATCTTTAAGAATATTATTTTTAGCTGTCAAATTGGTAAAGATTTTTTAATGAGATTATCCAGTTTTGGTAAAAGCATGGAGAAACTTTTTCTGGGAGGATAAATCAGTTTAAAATATTTTTTTTTCTGATGAGCAATTTTGTCAGTTGTCAGTCAAAAATCTTTAAAATGTTCTTATCTTTTTACCCAAATTATTATTACTGGAAATTTATCCCAAGGAACTAGAATAATATTTTTGGTATAGCTATAATGAGCACAAGTTGTGCCATGAGCATATCCTATGTCTGCTGAGTTCCCAAGCATATAAGGTGGCCCTCCCTTGTAGTACCTGAGAATTGCTTCCCAGTTTTCATTGTGTCTAAGATATAGTCATGAGACCTAAGCTTCACAACCCAGTATTCCTATTCCAGTCTTCCACTCTGAAGCTGGTAAGTAAGGAGTAGAAAGGAAGGGTAAAATAATAATAATAAAAAATACATATTTATAAATATTTAATATTTATATATTATATATAAATATATTAAAAATAATATATATTTATAAATATATACATTTTTTTTAAAGTAAGGGTAGAGAAGTTAAGAAGATCCTAACCTCTCTTCTTTTGACAATTAGAGACAGCTGCATCTGGCGTCCAAACTCACAGTGTAAGTTCAAGCTGTGGCATATGGGGCCCACTGGTATTTTTCATCAGATCTATATAGTAACGTATGAATTGGGTATTGGTCCTGGCCATGTAACTTTAGTGCCTGTGTGTTTTCTAAATCTTACAATATACCCAATAGCCTATAAGTTGATTTCCTTTCTGTTTAAGTCAACCAGAGCTTTCTTCCTGTGACTTGTAACTAAAAGACTATTAAAACAGCATTATTTGTAACATTGAAAGTTGAAAACAGAAATAGTAAGGGATTAATTGTGGGAAAAAATGTTATATCCTTAGTATAACACTGTTCATCCTTTTAAAATTGTGCAGTATTTCTCAGAAAAGGAATTTAAAATACTAGATGCTTACAAAAAAAAAAAAAAATACTAGATGCTTACAAAATTTTTGGAAGCCATTGTAGGCCTCTGGGTTGAGTCCAGAACAATACCAAACATATCTACTGGGGGCACTACTCCTCTGAGGTCAGTACAAGTTGGAAAGGAAATAATGTAATAACATTACACAGCTGTGTCTCACACCCAGGAAACCACAGAACCAGTACAGATCAGAGATTAGGAAATCAAATAAAGTAGCACAGTCCCACTGTGTGTATTTAGAATAATGATCTTCACTATGCATAGATTATGCCTGGAGGAATATGTAAGCTAGTAACCATGGTAATTTCTTTTTTTTTTTTAAGATTTTATTTATTTATTTGACAGACAGAGATCACAAGTAGGCAGAGAGGCAGACAGATAGAGAGGTGGAAGCAGGCTCCCTGCAGAGCAGAGAGCCCGATGTGGGGCTCAATCCCAGGACACTGGGACCATGACCTGAGCCGAAGGCAGAGGCTTTAACCCACTGAGCCACCCAGGTGCCCCACCATGGTAATTTCTAAGGTGGGAAATTGGGTGGCTGAAGGACATAAGAAAGAGGGAGATGGTTTTCACCATATACCCTTTCTTGTGCATACTGTACTATGGTTGTCATTCCTAGTCAGAAAGCTAAAAAGCTAAATTATATTACATCAGAGCTCAGTAGTTTTTGGTGTTTTTTTTAAGATTTTATTTATTTATTTGATAGAGATCACAAGTAGGCAGAAAGGCAGGCAGAGAGAGAGGAAGGGAAGCAGACTCCCTGCTGAGCAGAGAGCCCGATGCAGGGCTCCATCCCAGGACCCTGGGATCATAACCTAAGCTGAAGGCAGAGGCTTTAACCCACTGAGCCACCCAGGTGCCCCAGAGCTCAGTAGCTTTTACCGCACTTCATGGGAACTGAAGAAACTTTCAAGGCTTTTTGAGAAGAGAAGACAGAGTAGGACCCTGGCTTCTACACTTCTGCTTCAGTCAGAGCAACTCTGGTTTTATCAGTTCTCTGGTTTAAGCATCTAGGATTTTGTAAGTTTTGGGGTTTTTTTGTTTTTGTTTTTGTTTTTTTAGTTTATTTTTATTTAAGTAATCTCTACACCTAATGAGGGGCTCGAATTCACGACCCTGAGATCAAGAGTCTCATGGTCCTCTGACTGAGCCAGGCAGGTACCCCCAAATTTTGTAAGCTTTTAATCTTCTGAGTAGGAAAGCATTCTGCTGCTTTAAAAAACAAACAAACAAAAAAACCTACAGACCATTATTACAGAATATTAAATGTCTTGGAGAAATATTCATTATGTATTTGTTAAATAAATGTACATTTATGTGAGTAAGGGGAACAAAGACCAGAAGTACAAATACCAAATTGCTTCTTCCTTTTTTTTTTTTTTAAGATTTTATTTACTTATTTGACAGAGAGAGAGAGATTGCAAGTAGGCAGCGAGGCAGGTGGGGAGTGGGGGAAGGGAGAGAAGCAGGCTTCCTGCTGAGCAGAGAGCCTGATGTGGGGCTTGATTCCAGGACCCCGAGAACATGACCTGAGCCGAAGGCAGAGGCTTAACCCACTGAGCCACCTAGATGCCCCCAAATTGCTTCTTGATAGTTTTCTACTATTTCTTTGTCCTTGTCTTTCCCAAATTTATTACAATTACTTTAAAAATTATTTTTATAAGGTGACACCTTCCTGGCTCAGTCAGTAGAGCATGTGACTCTTGATTGCAGGGTCATGAGTTCAACCCCCATGTTGAGTGTGGAAGCTATTTTTTTTTTAAGATTTTTTATTTATTTGACGGAGAGAGATCACAAGTAGGCAGAGAGGCAGGCAGAGAGAGAGGGGCGGGGGGAGGAGGAAGCAGGCTCCTTACCTAGCAGAGAGCCCGATGCGGGACTTGATCCCAGGACCCTGAGATCATGACCTGAGCCAAAGGCAGAGGTTTAACCCACTGAGCCACCCAGGCACCCGGAAAAGCACTCTTTAGCAACATCTAAATATATTATCTGATAAGTGAAATGGTGCCAATTTCCACTTGTGAAGTACTTACCAAGTAGAGCCTCCAAACAATTTATCATAAATGAGTTTAGTACGGGCCAAGGTTTTTCTGTACAGGCCTCAGGGATTGAGTGAAGCCGGACAGAGTTGAGTCTCCACCTGCTGCCGTGCAGCCTAGAGTCCTTTTCTCATTCATGCCAGTGTACCAGGAAAACATTTGAGAAACAATGTGCTTCATGATCTTGGAAATAATAGCTTTTATATCGTGCTTTAATTTGACTCAGTTTATTAACATTCCATTTGTGCCTTATTCATAACAAAAATAATAAGATTAGTAACCCAAATAAAGCCTATCACTTATATTTAACCATGTGCCAGGCATTTTCCTAAGTACTTTACATGTATTGTCTCATTTACTATTCATGATGCCTGTGTGAAGTCTGTGTATTACTATCTTGGTTTTATATGTGAGAAAATGGATACAAAGATGTTAACTTACCAATTTACTAATACTTAGAGGTTAATTTACTGATTTACCAGTGCTAAGATGTAGCTTCCTAAAATCTCAAATGGCAGAACTGGGATTCTGACCTAGATGTATTTTACTCTAGGGTTGCTGCTCTTAACAATTATACTCTTATGCCTAGAGTTCAGGAACCTATCAATTATATGAAGCAAGATCCAACCAAATCAGACAAACAGATGATCAGAAGTACAACAGGAGCTTTCTCACTCTCTCTCTTCCAAATGAGGAAAGAGAGGTTGGCTGTTTTGTTCAGCTAACAATGCCTGGAAAATCATAGGCACTTAGATATTTGTTAGGTGAATGAATACTCACATGTTGGTTCTTCAGTTCTTAACTTTATACACACATCAGAATTGCTCCCATATATCTTTTGAAACACGCAGATGTCTGAAAGTCACCCAGCTGGCATCTTCAGGGGAGGAACTCAGGCAAGAATATATTTTTAAAGATTACAATGCTCAAACTATAGAGCCTCTATTCTAGAGCTGGGGATCTCTGACTAGAAGGTGAATCTGAATTACCTGCAGAATTTGTTAAAGCACGCAGTGCTGGACTCTACCCTCGGAGTTTCTATTTAGCAGGTCTGGGGTGGGGCCTGAGAATTTGCATTTCTAAGAAATTCTCAGGTGATATTGATGCTTCTGATCCAGTAGGATCATTGTCCTATAGGATTTGTTCTAATAGACTATGTTAAAACATTTGTACTTGGGACTTAAGCAGGAGATTTATTTAGACAGGCCAGAATCCACATTGATCACTCAGGCAATGTTAGTTTTAAACACAGTTTTCAAAGTACCCAGAAGAGTGTCCATTGAGTTTGTGGCTCCAAAAGTTTCTTTGAATGATGGTATATGTAAATTGGTTTTATCGCCTAAGAGGAAAACATTAATTTGAACAGTTTGACCTTAGACTGTCATACTCTCTAGGTTTTCTCGTGTTGAGGTGCTCTGAATCCATATCCATACAGTCTATAAGCAGGCGGGGTACTCACTCCCCAGAACTCTGCAGTTCTTAGAGAGAAAGCCTCTAGTTTCTCCTCATGTATTCTCCCTTCTCCATCATCTGCCTTGATCTGGGACCAGGAGATCTGAGAAGAGGAGCTTTGACAGACCTTTGTTTTATGTATTATTCAAAGTTCCAGGTCCAGAGTTCCTGGGTGATAGGTATCTAATCCTTAGATTATTAAGACATTATCAACTGATGAATGGATAAAGAAGATGTGTGTGTGTGGAATATCACACACACACACACACACACACAATGGAATATCACACAGCAATCAAAAAGAATGAACTCTTATTACCATTTGCAACAACATGGATGGAGCCAGAGTATATTACATAAAGTGAAATGAGTCAGAGAAAGACAAATACCATATGATCTCACTCATATGTGGAATTTAAGAAAGAAAACAGATGAACATATGGGAAGGGGGGGAAAGGAGAGAGAGGAAACAAACCATAAGAGACTCTTAACTTAGAGAACAAACTGAGGGTTGATGGAGGGAGGGAGGTGGGCATGGGCTAGATGGGCCATGTGTGATAAAGAGGGCACTTGTGGAGTGCCTGGGTGGCTCAGTTGTTTGAACACCTGACTCTTGATTTCAACTCCGGTCATGATCTTAGGGTCATGGGATTAAGTCACATGTCAGGCTCCTCCCTCAGCAGGGAATATACTGGAAATTCTTTCTCCTCCTTTCCTTCTCCCCCATCCCCCCCCCAACCCGTATACACTTGTGCTCTGTCTCTCTCTCTCTCAAATAAATAAATCTTTAAAAAAAAAAATAGTGGGGGTACCTGGATGGCTCAGTCAGTTAGGCATCTGACTTTGGCTCAGGTCATAATCTCAGGGTCCTGGGATCGACCCCCTTATTGGGCTCCTTGCTCAGTGGGGAGCCTGCTTCTCCCTCTCCTCCGCATTCGTGCTGTCTCTCACTATCTCTCTCTCAAGTAAATGAATAAAATCTTTTTAAAATAAAATCTTTCTTAAAAAAGAGGGCACTTGTTGTGATGAGCACTGAGTGTTGTATGTAAGTGATGAATCACTGAATTCTACTCCAGAAACCTGTACTGCCCTATATGTTAACTAAGTAAATTTTAAATTAAAAAAGACATGATCAGATAGACTATTAAATATATTTCCATTATCTGCTGTGTAACTAAGAAATTAGTAAGAGACAACTAACAAACCAACAAACACCTGGCCTTGGATAAAAAATTATAAGCCTTTATATCTAGCTGATGGGCCTTGTACCTAATATTTGGCTGCTTTTTTTTTTTTTTTTCCGAATGATTTCCATCTTGTGCCTGTTGCTTTTGTACCATTCATTTTACGTATTTTAAACTGTGTATAGAAGAGCTGCTCAAGTTTTACAAATGGTGTTTCTCTCCTTCTATTAGGTCTCTCTGCAATGCAATCAACGTTTACAACCTCACCTGCAATAACTGCTCAGAAAATTGCATGGATGTTCTGTTTAGTAACAAGATTACCTTCTTAATGGACCTCCTGATACACCAGTTGACGGTATGTAATATTACTGCTTTAAGTTAGAAGCAGTTAAGTTTTGAGAAATATTCCCTGTGGAGAAAACTCAAAGAATTTAGCTTATTTACCCTCCAGATGAAAAAGAGTGAAGATGATGGGGAGAGTAAATTACGGACTGGCAAAGAAACCTCTTGGTTTGGAAATCTCTTATTGGATTCTCCTAAGTTCCAATATTTAACAGATAATATACTTGTAACACTTGCCAAGTTCACAGATTTACATGGTTAGACTGGGGCTTCAGAGTCAGCTGGACTCCAAGCCAAACCTCTGAGCCCACAGGAATGAGTGCTGTAGGAGGTAAGAAAGCTTAGGAAAGCCTCAAAACTTCTCTTGCCAACTCAGTTAAAAGAGTGGTTTATAAGGACTTTTTGATGGCCCTTGATATCTGTTTTTTTGAAGCAAGAAACTCCTCTGGCAAAAAGGGGCTAACCTGTTATACTTTTGAAATGGGAACAAGCAACCAGTTATGGCCTTAAATTTTACTTCAGTTCACAGATGTTGAAAGAGGTAAGCTCAGTGTAATATCCAAAGGTTTAAGTCTGTCAACTGCAGCCTCCAGAACACAGCCCTGGGGCCAGAAGTTTCCTGGTGAAGTTTCTGAGCCCCTGAGGTATTGGCACAAAATCTCTCTTAAGCTACAAGTTTACAACACAAGAGATTTATTTTTCAGAACCGATTACTTTTACTCAGCACATACTTCTAATACCTCTTTCTAAACTACTTGCCTTTTGCAATCTTTCTTTCTCCCTTCTGGTTCATTTCTGTACATTCTACAGACCTTAACTGAAACATAATAGCACCTTCGTCATGAAGCATTCCCTAACCTGACTCTCCCCAGGTCCAGGTTACGAATTTTTTTATGTGCTCCTAGGCATTAAATTGTTCATAGAATTCATCACATTGAATTAACTGTTTAATTGTCTGTCTCCCCATTAACCATAAAATCAACAAGGATAGAAGATAACTTATCATCCTCTCCAGGATCCTAACACAGTGCCTGACACTTAGTAGATTTAGTATATCATTGATGACTATGTGAGAGAAGAAGTGGATCCCCATGCATCTCAAGCTGAGAATCAGAAAGGGAATGAGGAGGCCCTTCCAGGCAGGCGTACTAAGATGAGAGGGGTCGCCAGAAAGAGAGAACAAAGTCACAAACCTAGAACTGTTTTACACAGTACAGCAGTGGCTATTTATCATGGTGATACTGTGTCATCACTTGAGGGCAAATTTTATTTGGTTCTATCTGTAAAAGAAAGCATTGAAATACGGATAAGACATTTGGCACAAAATTCTACTCAAAATAGTTGAAAGGCAGGGACAAGGAGAAAAGACTTAGCATTTGTTGTATGGCCTTATATTCCAGACATTTTAATATATATTGCCTCATCTAATTTTCTTAAACACAAAGTCAGTATTATTATCCCTTTTACCAACAAGGAAACTTGAGTCCCAGAGAAAGTGGCTTGCCCAACACTACAGAGAAAGAAAGTCACAGAGCTGAGAGTCAAACCTATGTCTCTCAAACCCAAACTGAGAGACATTCTGTACAATAACTGCTACTTTTCAAAAGGGTCAATGTCACGGAAGACAAAGAATAGAGAACTGTCACAGATTGGAAGAGGTACTGACAAGTAAATGAAATGTGGGATCCTATACCAGGAAGAGGACATTAGTGGGAAAACTGGGAAATTCATTTACATCTACAGATGTAATGCTTTAATTAGAGTATGGTTTTGTAATTTGTTAACAGTAGGAGGTACTGAGCGAAGAGAACTCTACTGTTTTTGAACCATATCTCTTAGTTTAAAATTATTTTAAAATAAGATGTGAAAATTAAAAAAAAAAAACACTATGTTCCATGCTGCATCATCTGGAAGAATTTATTCTGTGAAACTTATTCTATATTGTAATGGAAGAAGAGACATTCAAAGCACATACTTTGAACAGGACAGGTAACAAAAAAGACGGCCTTTGAAATGTGAAGAGATGAGTAAGAAGATTTACAGACAGGATCTTCTATTCTAGCTCTTCAGACTTTTCTGTTCAAAACTTATTCTTATTAGGAGATATCATAGAAAGGTTGTTTATTATTTTCATACTTAATAATTAAGTGCTTACTGGGGTGCCTGGGTGGCTCAGTCAGTTAAGTGTCTGCCTTTGGCTCAGGTCATAATCCTGGAGTCCCAGGATTGAGCCCTACAACAGGTTCCCTGCTCCTCAGGGCCTCTGCTCCCTCTGCCCTCCCCACCCCACACCCTCCACTGCTGATGTCTGTGCCCACATGCTCTCCCTTTCTCTTTTTCCTGCTCTCACGCTCCCTCAAATAAAATCTTTTTTAAAAATACTGTTAAAAAAAATTTAAGTGCTTACTATTTCCACTTCCAGAGAAGCATGGACTATAATCCCCATCACCTGGCAAACCCCATTTTAGGAGTGGGAACAGTAAACACTGTCATGGCAGCCTGTACAAACTACAGTGGGAGCACAGAGGAGGGCTTTTGTAGCCTGACCACCACAAAGGGAGGGACATTTGAGCTAGACCTTAGCTCTTCATAATAGCTATCATTTACTAAATGTCTACCATGTGCCAGAAGCTTGTAAGTGGCTCCATTCTCCCCCTCTACTTTGAAAGCCCTAGTTTCCTAGTAGTATTTCCTTGCTTGTGACCTCATAGTTTCTTGACACTCAGAATAGCTTTTAATCTCCCAACCAATGGATTTCAGCACATTCTGTGTTTATTTTGCTCAGTTCAGAGCTGTAATCCTACGACATGTTTGGCAAACACATTTTATTCCTCCTTTCCTTATACGTGGCACTTCCTGGTTTTTACGGTTCCTTTTAGGTTTCTTAATCTGTAGCTGTCAATTCTAGTACTGCTATGACTCAGTTGGTAACACTTGGGAGAAGAGGTTGTGTTTCCTAATTTGGAGAGACAGGGGGTAGAGATGGCTAGGGATGGTGATTTTTACGTTTCTTGAAATCACTTAAATACATTTCCATTTTTCCTGATAATTGGTTTGATACTAATGTAACAAAAATATGGGCCATTAATTTGCAGTACCCTGTAAGTAATGGATAGAAAATAGTCATCAACACGTTTTCCAGAAGGATGAGAAGGAAGCGTAAAAGAAGCTAATTAATTGAGATCTGGTGGGATTTATAAGATTTATAAGATACCCAATAATGAGGCACTTCAGCCTGTTTTGGTTCTTTAACAAACTGAGATGGTTTAGAATTTTTTTTTTTTTTTGTCTAGCTGCTTAGACTTTGTTTTAGCATTCCTGTATTTCATATAGATTATGTGCAAAGCACTGTACAGATGCCAGGGTTGCAGAGATAAATTGGACACATTTCCTTCACTCCAGAAGCCTACAGTTAAGAGAGGAAGAACGTGCACACATAAATAGCTGTAAGAAGTTTTGTCACATAATGAGAGCTACAGAGCCTAAGCAACCTAGAAGAGTACCTAGCGCATAAGAGATGCTCCTTAAATATTTAGTGAATGAATTCTAACTTGGAGCATTAGAAAGGTTTTGGGAAGAAATTAGATTTCAATATGCCCAGAGGAAGGGTAGAAATTCTACAATTCTGAGTTATGATTTTTACAGAAGATAAATTAGCACAGGTGGCACTGTAAAGTATACCTTGCAGTAGAGATTCAAAGTAGGATTTTTGGGATAAGTTCTTGGGGAATTTATCTGGAGCCCTGTAAAAACAGTACATTGAGATAGACATGATCTAGGATAAAGTCTCACATACATTTATTATTTTCCAAGAAGCATGAGAGTTTTTAAATATGTTAAAGCAGATTACTTCTGTCATTCTAGAAGCATGGTTAAGCACCTTTTTTTCTGTGCCTAAATCTTTCCAGTGCACAGAACATGAGTCTCTAGCTTCAAAATGTCTCCTTGAGGAGACCAGACATGAACACTGGAAGGCAATAAAAACACCAGCAAAGGGGCGCCTGGGTGGCTCAGTGGGTTAAGCCGCTGCCTTCGGCTCAGGTCATGATCTCGGAGTCCTGGGATCGAGTCCCGCATCGGGCTCTCTGCTCAGCAGGGAGCCTGCTTCCTCCTCTCTCTCTGCCTGCCTCTCTGCCTGCTTGTGATCTCTCTCTGTCAAATAAATAAATAAAATCTTAAAAAAAAAAAAAAAAAAACACCAGCAAAAAGAGCAAGATGGCAGAACAGGAAGTCCCAGCCCTCATTACCCCACAGAGACACCAACCTAACAGTATATGGACCAAAATACCATTATGAGAATTCCACAAGACAGTTAATATGTTGCAGTACCCCCAGCCAATCTCAAAGCCAAGAATGGCCACACTGAAATGAGTAAGAACTGTTTCATTTTACTTGTGTTCTCCCCTTCTCCTGAACCTCCACAGCTCAGCACTAGCAGAAAATACCCCAGTTCATGGGTTCTCCTTTAGAGGGTAGAGAGGAGTAGTGGCATTCTGGCTTTTGGGGGTGGTGCCCAAGGGTCTTAAACCTGTCTCACCTGACTCAAGACACTGACAGAGAGCTGGCATACTTTGAATGCCTAGTGTTAACAAGAGAGCAGGGCAGCTTGCTGCTGAGAACCAGAGAACTTAAAGTGTTGCAGACAGACACCAGAGGGAGCAAGAGATTATGATGTCCTGAAAACGAAACTAAAATAAACCAACAAAACTCTCTAATTGAGAAATTGTCTCATAATCCACAAAAAGGTTTCAGAAGCCCCCAGATTTCCTAGCCAAGATGATTGGTGTCTTCCTTTTTACAAAGTCAGGATGTAAAGTCTAGAAGAAGTCCCCCCCCCTTTTTTTTTTCAAATGTGCAGATCCCAAAACAAAGGTATAAGACACACAAAGAAACAGGGAAACATGGCACATACAAAGGAACAAGATAAATCTCCAGACACCAATCTTAAAGAAAGAGGTGTATGAATTAACTGACAAAGAATTCAAAACAGTTACCATAAAGGTGTTCAATGAGCTCAATAAAATGATGCATGAAAAAAATAAAAATAAAGAGAAAATTTTTTTAAAAACCAGTTTTAAAGCTGAAGAATACAATAATTGAGCTGAAAAATTAGGTAATTAGGTACAGGAGTTCAAGAGCAGGCTTGATCAAATAGAAGAAAGAATGAGTGAACTCAAAGACAAGTCATCTGAAATCATGCTATCACAGGAACAAAAAGGAAAGAGAATGAAAATGAATGAAGAAAGCCTAAGGGATACATTCAGTACCATCAGGTAGACCAATATACACATTATGGTACTCCCAAAAAGTGAGAGAATGGGGCAGAAAGCTTATTTAAAGAAATAATAGCTAAAAATTTCTCAGTCTGGGGAAGGAAGTGGATATCCAGATTCAAGAAGTCCCACAAACTCCCAACTATAATGAACCCAAAGAAATCCACACAAAGAAACATAACCAACTTGTCATAAGTCAGAGACATAGAATTTTGAAAACAGCAAGAGGAAAATGACTTGTCATGTACAAGGGAACCCTGATAAAATCAATGATTTCTCACCAGAAACCCTACAGGTCAAAAGGGTTAGAATGATATAAAAAATACTAAAAGATAAAACGGCCAACCAAGAAAACTATGCCCATTAAAACTATCCTTCAGAAATGAAGAAGAAAAAGATTTCCCAGATAAATAAAACTTAAGGGAATGATCACCACTAGACTTGCCTTACAAGAAATTCTAAAGCCAGAGATGCCTAGCTGGCTTAGTCCATATAGCATGGCAACTTTTGATCTTGGGGTTGTGAGTTTGAGCCCCACATTGAGTGTAGAGATTACTTTTAAAAAAAATCTTTAAAAATTTTCAAAAAGAAATTCTAAAGTGAGTCCTTCAAGTAGGAACAAAAGGATGCCAAACACCAATATGGAAAGCATATGAAAGTCCAATTGATACTTTAACAACATGGGATTGAAATGCATGGGTACACTTACATGTGGACTTTTTAAATAAACACATGGTACCATAAGTGTATTTTCTTTTCCTTATGATTTTTTAAATAACATGGTCTTCTCTTTAGCTTATTTCATTATAGGGATATAGTATATAATACATGTAACATACAAAATATATGTTAATCAACTGTTTATGTTATCATAAGTCTTCCAATCAACAGAAGACTCTTAGTAGTTAAGCTTTGGGGGAATCGAAAGTTGTATTTGGATTTTCAACTGTACATGGGGTTGGCACCCCTAATCCCCATGTTGTTCAAAGGTCAACTGTGTAAAGCTTGCTGGTGATTCAGAATTGTGCATTACTATAACAAGGAGGCTATAAATCATTTTAATTCTGACATAGAATTATAATATAGAAATTTTCTGGTAACAACTTGTATATTTCTATATAAAAGTATAGTAATAACTATAAAAATACATTAATGAATACCTAATATATAATATATTACCGTGTGGGGCATCTGGGTGGCTCAGTCAGTTAAGCATCCAACTCTTGATCTCATGGTCATGAGTTCAAGCCACACACTGGGCTCCATGCAATATATATGTGTATATATATATATATATATATATGCATATATATATATGACATCAATAAAATAAAATGTTGGGGAGATAAGTAAAAGGTATTAGATTAAAATGGATCATTACAACTATGTTATATGTAAGCCCACTAGTAACATAAAGAAAATACCTATCAAAGATACAGAAGAAAGTAAAGAATCAAAGCATGTTACTACAAAACAATCTGCAGAACAAAAGCACAAATCTATAGCAGGAATAGAATGAGGGACAGGGTAACTATAAGATAGAAAACAAAATAAGCCCTTTTCTACCAATAATTACTGTAATGTAAGTGTGTTAAACTCCCCAATAAAAAGGCACACAAAAATCAAGATCTAATTATATAGTGTCTACTCAAATAGACTCCAGAGGTTCACTTTAGATTTAAGGACACACATAAGATGAAGGTGAAAGAATTGAAAAAAAGATATGCCATGTGAATTAATACTGTCTGAAGAGAGTAGAGTGGCCATACGTATATAAGATTAAATAGTCTTAAAGTGACTATTACTAATAGTCCTAAAGTGACTCAGAAGTGATAAAGGACAATTTTCAATTTTCCAGGAATATATAACAATTATAAATGCATAGACACTATCAGGACACCCAGATATAAGAAGCAGACACTAAAAGAACTGAAGGAAAAAGAAGACAGCAAGGCAATAAAGGTAGAGGATTTCAGTACCCAAATTTGGATAATGGATAGACATCCAGAAAGAAAACTAATTAGGGAAACAGATGCTTTAAACAATACTGCAGACCAAATGGACCTAACACATGTATACAAAATATTCCATTCATCAACAGCAAAATACACATTTTTCTCAGTGCACATGGAACATTCTTCAGTAGAGATCACATGTTAGTTCACAAACAAGTCAGCAAATCTAAAATATACCACGGTTTTATCCATTAATCTGTCATTGGACACTTGGACTACTTCTATAATTTAGTTATTGCAAATAATGCTGCAATAAACATAGGGAGCATATATCTCTTTTTATTAGTGTTTTCATATTCTTTCAGTAAATACCCAGTAGAGGAATTACTGGATAATAAGGTAATTCTTTTAATTTTTTGAGGAACCTTCATACTGTTTTCCACAGTGGCTGTACCAGTTTGCATTGCCACCAACAATGCACTAGGGTTCCTTTTTCTCTAATCCTTGCTAACACTGGTTGTTACTTGTTTTTTACTTTAGCCATTCTTACAGGTATAAAGTGATATGTAATTGTGGTTTTGATCTGCATTTCCCTGATGATTAGTGATGCAGAGCATCTTTTCCTTTCATATGTTGGCTATCTAGATGTCTTCTTCAGAGAACTGTCTGTTCATGTCTTCTGCTCATTTTTTAATTGGATTATTTGTCTTGGGTATTGAGTTGTTATTTTCTTTCTTTGTTTGTTTAGCCGACATCATTAGTTTTTAATGCAATGTTCAGTGATTCATTAGTTGCATATAACATTCAGTGCTCATCACATCACATGCCCTCCTTAATGCCTATCACCAAGTTACCCCATCCCCCCACCCACTTCCCTTTCTGCAGCCCTTAGTCTGTTTCCCAGATTTAAGAGTCTCTCACAGTTTGTCTCCCTCTCTGATTTCTTCCCATTTGGTTTTCTGTCCCTGTGATCTTCTGCTCTATTCCATATCCCATATGTTGAGTTGTATCAGTTCTTTATATATTTTAGATACTAACTCTTTATCAGGTATGTCCTTTGCAAATATCTTCTTCCATTTACTAGTTTATCTTTTAGTTTTGTTGAGTGTTTCCTTTTCTGTGCAGAAGCTTTTAAATTTGAAGTAGTCCCAAGAGTTTATTTTTACTTTTGCTTCCCTTGCCTCAAGAACATATCTAGAAAAAAATTGCTGTGGCTGATGTCAAAGAGGTTACTGCCTGTGTATTCCTCTAGGATTTTTATGGTTTCAGGTCTCACATTTAGGTCTTTAACTCATTTTGAGGGTCTTTTTTTTTTTCTTTTAGTATGGTATAAAAAACGTCATCTGGTTTTATTCTTTTGCATGTAGCTGTCCAGTTTTCCCAAAACCACTTGTTGGAGAGATTTTTTTTTTCCCCATTGCATATTCTTGCCTCTTCTGTTGAAGATGAATTGACTGTATAGCTGTGGATTTATTTCTGGGCTTTCCATTCTGTTCCACTGATCTGTGTATCTATTTTTGTGCCAGTTCCATACTGTTCTAATTACTACAGCTTGGTTGTATATCTTGAAATCTGGGATTATGACACCTCCAGTTTTGTTGTTCTTTTTGAAGATTGCTTTGGCTATTTGGGGTTTTTTTTTTAATTCCATACATATTTTACAATTATTTGTTCTAGTTCTGTGGAAAATGCTATTGATATTTTGCTAGGAATTGCATTAAATCTGTAGATTGCTTTAGGTAATATAGACATTTTAAGAGTATTTGTTGCCATAAGTCTTCCATGTGAAGCACATGAACATCTTTCCATTTGTTTGTGTCATCTTTAGTTTCTTTCATCATGTTTTATACTTTTCGAATCTAAAGATCTTTCATGTCCTTGATTAAGTTTATTTGACAACTTCTTAAAATAAGACAACAAACGAATTAGCTGCATTGGTTGACTCTTCCTTTCACAAATGATTTTACTGTTACATGTGATGCAGCTTGGTAGCATTTTACCCACAGTACAACTTCTGTCAAAATTGGAGTCCGTCCTCTCAAATCTTGCCACTGCTTTACCAGCTAACTTAATGTAATACTCTCAATCCTTTTTTGTCATTTCAACAATCTCTCTAGTGCCTTCATCAGAGTCCATCTCAAGAAATTACTTTCTTTCCTAATCCTTAAAAAAGCAACACTTCATCCATTAAAGTTTTGTCATGAGATTGCAGCCTTTCAGCCCCATCTTCAGGCTCCACTTTTAATTCTCTTGCGATTTTCATCACATCTGCAGTTACTTCTTCCACTGAAGTCTAGAACCCTTCAAAGTCCTCCATGAAGGTTGGAACCATCTTCTTCCAAATTCCTGTTAATGTTGATATTTTGACCTCTTCCCATGAATCACAAATATTCTTAATGGCATCTATGGTGAATCCTTCACAGAAAGTTTTGAATTTACTTTGTCTAGACCCATCAGAAGAATCACTATCTGTGGCAGCTACAGCCTTACAGGTGTATTTCTTAAGTAATAACCCTTGAAATTCACAATAACTCCTTGATCAATGGAATGGATGTTGTGTTAGCAGGCACGAAAACGACATTCATTTCATTGTATATCTCTGTCAGAACTCTTGGGTAACCAGGTGCATTGTCAATAAGCAGCAGTATTTTGAAAGAAGTCTTTTTTCCTAAGCAAGTAGGTGTTTGTAGTAGACTTAAAGTATTCAGTAAAACAGGTTCATAAACAGATGTGCTGTCATCCAGGCTTTGTTCCATTTATAGAGCAAAGGTAGAATAGTTTCAGTGTAATTCTGAAGGGACCTAGGATTTTCAGAATGGTAAATAAGCATTCACTTCAGCATAAAGCTACCAGCAGCATTAGCCCCTAACAAGAGAGTCGGCCTGCCCTTTGAAGCTTTGAAACTAGTCATGGATTTCTCCTCTCTAGCTATGAAAGTCCTAGATGGCATCTTCTTCCATTATGAGACAGTTACATTTACATTGAGAGAATCTGCTGTTTAGTGTAGCCACTTTCGTTAATTACTTGACCTAGATTTTCTGGATAACTTGCTGCAGCTTCTACATCGACACTTGCTCCACGCTACACTTTTTTTTTTTTTTTAATTTTGTTTATTTATTTGACAGACAGAGACCACAAGTAGGCAGAGAGGCAGGCAGAGAGAGGAAGGGGAGCAGGCTCCCTGCTGAGCAGAGAGCCCGATGCGGGGCTTGATCCCAGGACCCTGGGATCATGACCTAAGCTGAAGGCAGAGGCTTTAACCCACTGAGCCACCCAGGCACCCCATCCACCCTGAATTTATGTTATGGAGATGGCTTCTTTCTTTAAACTTCATGAACCAACCTCTGCTAACTTTTCTTCTACATTTTTCTCACCTCTCAGCCCTCATAGAATTGAAGGGAGCTAGGGCCTTCCTCTGGATTATGTTTTGGCTTAAGGGGATGTGGTGGCTGGTTTGATCTTCTATCTAGACAGCTGAAACTTTCTCTATCTCAGCCATGAGGCTGTTTCACTTTCTTATCATCTGTGTGTTCACTGGAGTGGCACTTTCAATTTCCTTCAAGGAAAAAAAAAAATTCCTTGGAACTTTTCCTTTGCATTCACTGCTTGGCTAACTGTTTGGTGCAGGAGACTAAGCTTTTGGCCTGTCTCAGCTTTTGACATGCCTTCCTTATTTAGTTCAGTCATTTCTAGCTTTTGATTTAAAGTGGGAAACCAGGAAATCTCCTTGTCACTTGAACACGTAGAGGCCAGTTTATAAGGTTATTAATTGGCCTAACTACAGTATTGTGCCTTAAGGAATAGGGAGGCCCAAGGAAAGAGAGTTGGGGGAATGGCTGGTAGGTGGAACAGTCATAACATACACCTTTATCAAGTTCATCATCTTATATAGGTTCAATTCATGGTACCCCAAAACAACTAAAATGATAACATCATAGATCACTGATTACAAATTACCACAACAAATATAATAATGAAAAAATTTGAAGTATTTCAAGAATTTCCATGTGTGACACAGAAACATGAAGTGAGCAAATGCTGTTGAAAAAATGGCACCAGTAGACTTGCTCAGTGCAGGGTTGCCATAAATCTTCAGTGTGAAGCACAATAAATAGAGGTGGGTCTGCATTTGCACTCTCATGTTCAATGTAGAATTATTCATAATAACCAAGAGGTGGAAATAACTTAAATGTCCATTGACGGATGAGTGGATACAGAAAATGTATGTATACATACACACACACACACACACACACACACACACACACACACACACACACATATATGGAATACTCTTCAGCCATAAAAAAGAAGGTGGTCCTGTCTTATGCTACAACATGGATGAACCTGAGGGCACTGTGCTAAACAAAATAAGCCAGTCACACAAGGACATATACTGCATTATTTCACTTATTTGAGATATCTGAAGTAGTCAGACTCATAAAAAAAGAAAGTAAAATGGTGGTTGCTAGGAGCTGGGATGAAGGGAAGTGGGAAGCTGCTGTTAAGTGAGTATTGAGTTTCAGTCATGTGAAATGAAAAAGTTCTGGAGATCTGTTTTACAACATTGTGCTTATAGTTAATTAGATTGTAATATATACTTAAAAATTGTTAGAGGGTAAATTTATATTACATGTTTTTATCATTTAAAAGACCAGTGAGGGCACCTGGGTGGCTCAGTTGGTTAAGCGACTGCCTTCGACTCAGGTCATGATCCTGGAGTCCTGGGATCGAGTCCCGCATCGGGCTCCCTGCTTGGCAGGGAGTCTGCTTCTCCCTCTGACCCTCCCCCTTCTCATACTCTCTCAAATAAATAAATAAAATCTTAAATAAATAAATAAATAAATAAATAAATAAATAAAAGACCAGTGAAAGTCTACTGAGTGCTGGGAAGATAGATTAACAGACTTCTGTTTGAAATTGTAAAAAGTCCATATTACAGATGAGCCAATTGAAATGTGACAGAGAACATACAAGTTCCTAGTGATGAAACCATGACCTGGGTTGTAGTCTCCTGAGCCCTTATCCAGGGTTTCCCTTCCTGTAACCTGAATCAATGTGTCCTCACTTTACTGAATTGACAAATGAGACAAAGCAACATATTTGTGACTTTAATTTTATACATGTCTAATACTGTCTGAGTAGGATTCACTGAAAAAGCATTTAATTAGAAGACATAATTTCTTGATGTTTCATTGCGTTTTAAAAAGCATTAAATATTTTATTAGCATCCTTAGTTTTAATTCATAGTGACCTGTTCTTCATGGAATATTTAAAGAATATGCTGATATAGTATGTGTATATATTCTTAGCCAAGGAGTTTGTTAATTGAAAAGTGATGTACAAACCTTAAATAATTTGATATGATACTGTTGGATCAAAGAGACTATTGGTGAGCACTTCAGAAGGTGACAGGAAGGTTCCTTATATAAACAAAGAAAATACAAGTACAACCCTACAGCAAGGGGATTGTTTTTTGCTGAGTCATTTAAAAAGCCATGCAGGTGCCTGTTTGATTTTCATTATAGCAGCGAAAGCCTGGAACTGGCCATTAACCACATTGTTTTCTTTGTATTAAGGAGCCAGAACATGGACTCTGTAGGTAATTACATGGGATTAGAAATCCTTCAGTCCTCCACAGGTAATGGTACTCTTCCTGATGCCAATTGCATATTAGTACCTTCTTTCACTGTGTGGCACTTATTCAGGCTGTCAAGGACAACCTGCACTTTTTTCATCAGTAATGTGAAGTCTGTGTCTAATAGACCAAATATCTTAGTGACACAGAGAATATCAGAACCAGAGAGGAGGCCTTAATAGTATCTGGTCTAGTTTAGTCCTCCTGTTTTATAAAACAGAGCAGTGGAACTCAAAAGAGGAAAAGGATGGAAGATGTATGGGGTGGAGTACTTGCCAGAAGTTTCATAGCCTGTTACCAATAGAACTGTGATTCAAATTCAGGTTTCCTAAATCCCAACCTAGTATTCTTTCCACTCTATTACTTGACACACTGCTAATTTCGGTATGGCAAGAACATTTAAGGGATGTTTTAATTGTTAGAGAGCTTTGCTCTCAAAGCTACATTCAGAATTGATCTATCAAAAAAAAAATGTGGGTCAGATTATAACTTTTTTTCTTTTTTAATTTAAATTCAATTAGCCAACATACAGTACATCATTATTTTTTGATATAATGTTCAGTGATTCATTAGTTGCATATAGGACTTGGTCATCACATCCCTGCCCTCCTTAATGCCCATCACCCAGTTACCCCATCCACCTACCCACCTCCCCATTCGTAACCCTCAGTCTGTTTCCCAAAGTCAGGAGTCTCATATATATGGTTTGTCTTCCTCTCTGATTTCTTCCCCTTCAGTTTTCCCTCCCTTCTCCTATTGTCCTCTGCTCCATTCCTTATGTCCCACGTATGAGTGAAACTGTATGATAATTGTCTTTCTCTGATTGACTGACTTCACTTAGCATACGTTCAAGTTCCATCCATGTCGATGCAAATGTTGAGTATTCATCCTTTCTGATGGCTAAATTAGATTCCATTGTATATATGAACCGTATCTTCTTTTTCCGTTCATCTGTTGAAGGGCATTTTGGCTCTTTTGGCTATTATGGACATTGCTGCTATGAACATTGGGGTGCATATGGCCCTTCTTTTCACAACATCTGTGTCTTTGGGGTAAATACCTAGTAGTGCAATTGCTGGGTCATAGGGCAGCTTTGTTTTTAACTTTTTGAGGAACCTCCATACTGTTTTCCAGAGTGGCTGCACCAACTTGCATTCCCACCAACAGTGTAGGAGGGTTCACCTTTCTCAACATCCTTGCTAACATTTGTTGTTCCCTGTCTTGTTCATTTTGTCTGTCCTCATTGGTATAATGTGGTATCTCATTGTGGTTTTGATTTTACTTCCCCAGTGGCTAGTGATAGGAAGCATTTTTTCATGTGTCTGTTAGCCGTTTGACTTTAAGCTATCCTACAAAGTTGTGGTCATCAAAACAGTATGGTACTGACACAAAAACATACACATAGATCAATGTAACAGAGTAGTGAGCCCAGAAATGGACCCTCAACTCTGTGGTCAACTAAATCTTCGACAAAGCAGGAAAGAATATCCAATGGAAAAAAGACAGTCTCTTCAACAACTGGTGTTGGGAAAATTGGGCAGCTGCATGCAGAAGAATGAAACTGGAACATTCTCTCACATTATACACAAAGATAAACTCAAAATGGATGAAAGACCTAAATGAAAGACCTAAATTTGAGAATCCATCAAACTCTTAGAGAATACAGGCAGCAACCTCTTGGACCTTGAACACAGCAACTTCTTGGAAGACAGGTCTCTAAAGAGAAGGGAAACAAAAGCAAAAATCAAGTATTGGGCCCTGCCTGGATGGCTCAATAGCTTAACCATCTGCCTTCAGCTCAGGTCATGATCCCAGGGTCCTGGATTCAAGCCCCTTATCAGGCTCCCTGCTCAGCAGGGAGTCTGTTTCTCCCTCTGCTCCTCCCTCACCCCCAACATGTGCACTCGCTCTCTCTTGCTCACTCTCTCTCAAATAAATAAAATCTTTTTTTAAAAAAATAAACTATTGGGGCTTCATCAATATGAAAAGCTTCTGCACAGCAAAGGAAACAATCAACAAAACTAAAAGGCAACCCATGGAATGGAAGAAGATATTTGCAAATGATATTACAGATAAAGGGCTGGTATCCAAGATCTATAAAGAACTTCTCAAATTCAACACCCAAAAAACAAAGAATCTAGTCAAGAAATGGGCAGAAGACGTGAACAGACACTTCTCCAAAGAAGACATGTAAATGGCTAACAGATTATAACTTCATTTTTTTAAGTATGTAATTGTCATTTATTGTATGATGTTTGCAGAATGCTGTTTTCAGTGTTAGAATTTTACATAATAGAAATTTTTTTAAGATTTTTATTTATTTATTTGACAGAGATCCCAAGTAGATAGAGAAGCAGGCAGAAAGAGAGGGAAGCAGGCTCCCTGCTACACAAAGAGTGGGGCTCAATCCCAGGACCCCAAGATCATGACCCGAGCTGAAGAAAGAGGCTTAACCCACTGAGCCACCCAGGCACCCCATAATAGAGATTCTACATCATTCTCTTTGTATAAAACACTCAACTTGTTTACCATGTTAATTAAGGATTCTGTGTAATTATTGGATGTATGTAATGTTATGAGAACATTGTGGTATAACTTTAATTGTCCTTCCAGTACAGTCATATGAAGTAGTATCATCACCATCATTGTGACTATAACCTAAAATCATTAATTGACTGCTTGAGGAAGAAATTGACACATCTAGCTACATAACAGAGATTTTACCACACTGCCTTCAAATGGTAGGTGAAGCAAATGAAATTAAATATGTAAAAATTAACAAACTTGGTTTAACACAAAGAACCTTATATCCAATATTAGAAATATACATGCTTTATAAGAGCACATGGAAAATTTATAAGAATTGGCTGTGTAGTAGGCCTCTGAGCAAGTCTTCATAAATGTCAAAGAATCAGTTATACATAGGATGCTGTTCTGCTTTAGGTATGACTGAATAGGCTCCTATAACTGGGTAAAGCATGAAAAAAAAAATACCTAAAGGTACTAGAGGTCATTCAAAAGCTGACATTTTCTGATTGGAATAGACACTTAGAAGAGGAGAACAGCATTGTGTGAGTTCCCTGGTTTATGCCTTTTTAGCTGAGAGCAGGGTATAGTTGGTACCACATGCAACTACTAGAATTACCATAGAAAATCCAGTCTTTCTGGCCTGAAGAACTAGAGAACAATTCAAGACAAAAACAACTGCTAGAATGTGAGGATTAAGTTCAGAAATGAGAGAGCCAGAAAGTGGGATCCCCTAATTATTTATAAATGTCTGAATTATCCTAGTACCATAAAAGTACGGGACAGACAGAGCTAAAGACAAAAGAGCTGAAGGGAGATTTCAGCTGCTGTCCATGAATAGTTTTGCAGTTTGAGTCTAACAAAGTCAAACTCCTGCTCTAAAAAAGAAAATCAAACTAAAAAGTACAGTAATTGAAATAAAAAAATACACTAAATAATAAATGAGAGGGAGTGATGATAATTAGGAAAATTACCATTAGACAAATACCACAGTAATAAATACTGCAGGAGAGAATCATTAATGGATATAAAAATTAGTGAGCAAAAGTATGACAAGAAACAGAGTATTTTCAAAGCCTCAAAGTAACTCCCCACAAGAAAACTTTCAATTACAAAAAGGGAAAATAGAAACCTTACAATTAAAAACTTGGTAGATATTACCTTAACCATATGATCAAAGCTAGTATCACCAGAAACACCATATCAGCATCATTTACTTTCTGATGTTATCTACTTAGAAGTTCATAGCATCACTTTTGAGGTATTCTTATAAAAAATGCATAACCATCATTTAGTCATGAGAAAACATCAGACAGATCCAAATTGAGGGTAGTCTATGAAGTGACTGACCAAAATGCAAAGATTGAAAAACTCACAGATTAGAGGAAACTAGAGAGATGTGACAACTAAATTTTTTGTGGGGTCCTAGGGCCAAAAAAAAAGAACATTAGTGAGAAAACTGGGAAAATTCTAATAAGATCTATTTTCTGGTTTTGGTAATTGTGCCATAATTGTGTAGCATATTAACATTAGGGAAAGCTGGGAGAATTGTAAAATTATTTAAAACTAAGTCTAAATTTTTAAAAAATTCACTAGTGGGCTTAAGAGCAGAATGGAGGTGAAAGGGGAATGGCTATTATCAAAAAGACAAAAAATAACAGCTGTTTTGGTAAGGATGTGGAAATGGGAATTCTCTGGCACTATTAGTAAGAATGTAAATTGGGGCAACCAATATAGAAAACTGTATGGAGATTCCTCAAAAAGTAAAAATAGAATTACTATATGATTCAGTAATTACACTTCTGGGTATTTATCTGAAGCAAATGGAAATTTGGCAAGATATGTGTATCCCCATGTTTATTGCAACATTATTACAATAGCCAAGATATGGAAGCAACCTAAATGTCCATCAGTAGATGAATGGATAAAGAAGATGTGAGATGCATGCACATGTGCGCACACACACACACACTCACACAGGAATATAATTTAGCCATAAAAAGGAATGCAATTTTGCCATTTGTGATGACGTGGGTGGATTTAGAGAGTACTATGCTAAATGAAATAAGTGATACTGAGAAAGACAAATATGATTTCACTTATATGGAGTATTGAAAAACAAAACAAAACAGAAACAGACTCATAGATACAGAGAACAAACTGGTGATTACCAGAGGGGAGGGGAAGTGGAAGGATAGACAAAATAGGTGAAGAGGACTGAGAGACAAACTTCCAGTCATAAAATATATAAGCCATGGGCACATAAAGTACAGCATAGGGAATATAGTCAATAATATTATAATACCTTTGTATGATAATGAATGACAATTAGACCTATTGTGATTATTTCATAATATGTAAAAATACCAAATCACTATCTTGTACACTTGAAACTGCTATAATTTTGAAAGTCAATTATAATTCTATTTATTTATTTATTTAACTGGTCAGCCTTTCTTTATTGGTGAATAGGCAGGCGATGGGCAAGTTAGGGTGCAGGGAGCAACCCACTGAGCCACCCAGGCACCCCTATAATTCAATTTTTAAAAGGAGTGGAGGTAGCAGAAAGAATAGTTGTTGAACTTGAGTTGTATTAAGATGAATTATTCAATCTGAAGAATAGAAAAGGTGGGGGGACAACAAAGAAGAAAAGGAAAAGGAACAGAACGTTGGGCATTTGTTGAATGGTATCAAACAGTGTAATACACATGTAGTATACACTGGATATCTAGAAGGAAAATAGAGAATGAGGCATCAAAATATTTAGAAAAAATAATGGCTAAAATTTTTCCAGATTTGGTGAAAGACATACACAAGCAGATGAAAGAAGCTCAGCAAACTCCAAAAAGAATAACAACAAAGAAAATCATGCCGTAGGTCAGTCAAACTACTGAAAATCAAACCTAAAGAGAAAAATTTGAAAATAGCCACACTATACAGGCAAATAATGATTCAAATAGAGTCCAATACATCAACAAAATCTGGAAGACCCTGAAAATCCTTAGAAAAAAACAGCAATCCAGAATTCTGTATCTAGCAAAAACCAAAACAAAACCTTCATCATTGAAGGTGAATTAAATACATTTGCATATTAAAAAGTAGATGCCCAAGAGAATCTGTTGACAATAGGTTTGCACTACTATAAGTGTTAAAAGAAGTCCTTTGGGGGGGCACCTGGGTGGCTCAGTGGGTTAAAGCCTCTGCCTTCGGCTTGGGTCATGATCCCAGGGTCCTGGGATCAAGCCCCCTGTCTGACTCTCTGCTCAGCAGGGAGCCTGCTTCTCCCTCTCTCTCTGCCTGCCTCTCTGCCTACTTGTCATCTCTGTCTATCAAATAAATAAAATCTTAAAAAAAAAAAAAAAGTCCTTTGGGTGAAGAAAAAGATACCCAATGAAAATTCCCACCTTTATGACAGAATGAATACTACAGAAATGAAAATTTTTTCCTATTTATTTATTTAAATTATGTTAGTCACCATACAGTACATCATTAGTTTTGATGAGGTGTTCCAAGATTCACTGTTAATGTGTAACACCCAGTGCTCCATGCAATACATGCCCTTCTTAATACTCATCACCAGGCCAACCCATCCCCCACCCCCCACCCCTTTAAAACTGTCAGTTTGTTTCTCAGAGTCCACAGTCTGTCATGGTTCATCTCCCGCTCTGATTCCCCACCTTCATTTCTCCCTTTCCTCTCCTAATGTCCTCCATGCTATTCCTTATGTTCCACAAGTAAGTGAAACCATATGATAATTATCTTTCTCTACTTGACTTATTTCACTTAGCATAATCTCCTCCATACCCATCCATGTTGATGCAAAAGTTGGATATCCATCCTTTCTGATGGCTGAGTAATATTCCATTGTATATATGGACCACATCTTCTTTATCCATTCTTCTGTTTAAGGGCATTTCAGCTCTTTTGGCTATTATGGACATTGCTGCTATGAACATTGGGATACAAATGGCCCTTCTTTTCACTACATCTGTATCTTTGGGGTAAACACCCAATAATGCAATTGCTGGGTCATAGGGTAGCTCTATTTTTAATTTTTTGAGGAACCTCCACACTGTTTTCCAAAGTTGCTGCACCAACTTACATTCCCACCAACAGTGTAAGAGGGTTTCCCTTTCTCCACATCCTCTCCAACATTTGATGTTTCTTGCCTTGTTAATTTTTGCTATTCCAACTCATGTAAGGTGTTATCTCAATGTGGTTTTGATTTGAATCTCCCTGATGCCTAGTGATGATGAACATTTTTTCATGAGTCTGTTAGCCATTTGTATGTCTTCTTTGAAGAAGTGTCTGTTCATCTCTTCTGCCCATTTTTTGACATGATTATCTGTGTTTTGGGTGTGGGTTTGAGAAGTTCTTTATAGATCTTGGCTTTCAGGCCATTGTCTATAATGTCATTTGCAAATATCTTCTCCCATTCCGTGGGTTGCCTCTTTGTTTCGTTGACTGTTTCCTTTGCCGTGCAGAAGCTTTTCATCTTGATGAAGTCCCAGAAGTTCATTTTCACTTTTGTTTCCCTTGTCTTTGGAAATGTGTCTTTTTTTTTTTTAAGATTTTTGTTTATTTATTTGATAGACAAAGATCACAAGTAGGCAGAGAGGCAGGCAGAGAGAGAGGAGGAAGCAGGTTCCCTGCTGAGCAGAGAGCCCAATATGGGGCTTGATCCCAGGACCCTGAAACCACGACCTGAGATGGAGAAGGCAGAGGCTTTAACCCACTGAGCCACCCAGGCGCCCCTGGAAATGTGTCTTGAAAGATGTTGCTATGGCTGATGTCGAAGAGGTTACTACCTATGTTCTTCTCTAGGATTTTGATGGATTCCTGCCTCACATTGAGGTCTTTCATCCATTTTAAGTTTATCTTTGTGTATGGTGTAAGAGAATGGTCGAGTTTCATTCTTCTATATGTAGCTACCCAATTTTACCAGCACTATTTATTGAAGAGACTGCCTTTTTTCCATTGGATATTTTTTCCTGATTGTTAAAGATTAGCTGACCATAGAGTTAAGGGTCCATTTCTGGGCTCTCTGTTCTGTTCCATTGGTCTGTGTCTGTTTTTGTGCCAGTACCATGCTGTTTTGATGATCACAGCTTGGTAACATAGCATGAAGTCAGGCAACATGATGCGGCCAGCTTTGGTTTTCTTTTTCAACATTCCCTTGGCAATTCGGGGCCTCTTCTGGTTCCATAAAATTTTAGGATTGTTTATTCCTGCTCTTTGAAAAATGCCAATGGTATTTTAATAGGAATGGCATTGAAAGTGTAGATTGCTCTAGGAAGCATAGACATTTAAACAATGTTTATTCTTCCAATCCATGATCATGGAATGTTTTTCCATCTTTTTGTGCCTTCCTCAATTTCTTTCATAAGTGTTCTGTAGGTTCTAGAGTACAGATCCTTTACCTCTTTGGCTGGGTTTATTCCAAGGTATCTTAAGGTTTTTGGTGCTTTTGTAAATGGAATAGATTCCCTAGTTTCTCTTTCTACAGTTACACTATTAGTGTATAGAAATGCAACTGATTGCTGTGCATTGATTTTGTATGCTGCCACATTGCTGAATTGATATATGAGTTCTCATAATTTAGGGGTGGACTCTTCTGGGTTTTCTACATAAAGTATCATGTCATCTACAAAGAGTGACTTCTTCTTTGGCAATTTGAATGCCTTTTATTTCTTTTTGTTGTCTGCTGTTGCTAGGACTTCTAGTACTATGGTGAATAATAGTGGTGAGAGTGGACATCCCTGTCCTGTTCCTGACCTTAAGGGGAAAGCTCTCAGCTTTTCCCCACTGAGAATGATATTCACTGTGGGGTTTTCATAGATGATTTTTATGATATTGAGGAATGTTCCCTCTATCCCTACACTCTGACGAGTTTTAATCAGGAAAGGATGGCTGTATTTGGCAAATGCTTTTTCTGCATCAATTGAGAGGATCATATGGTTTTTGTCTCTTCTTTGATTGATTTGCAAATGTTGAACCACCCTTGCATTCTGGGAATAAATCTTACCTGATTGTAATGGATAATCCTTTTAATGTACTATTGTATCCTATTAGCTAGGATCTTGTTGAGTATTTTGGCACCCATATTCTTCAGGGATATTGGTCTGAAATTCTCCTTTTTGATGGGGTCTTTTCCTGGTTTGGGGATCAGGGTAATTGTGGCCACATCGAAAGAGTTTGGAACTTTTCCTTCTGTTTCTATGTTTTTGAAATAACTTCAGTAGAATGGGTATTATATCTTCCTTGAATGTTTGATAGAATTCCCCAGGGATTAATTTCCAGTTCTCGATTTCTCAAACCCAGGTTTAAAAAAAAATCTAAGGAATACTTACCAAAATCAGGAAAATTAACGTCTGCATAGTTATTTTTTTAACGTCTGCACAGTTATGAATCAAAATTTTTCTACTACAACCAAGTTGCATACAATTACGTCAGTTGATTCCTTATATAATCTAGAACTGAGCAGGACAAAATTTAGAATAGAAAAGCTGTAAGAAATAGATTCCTAACTATAGAAGTTGTAAATTTCAAACATATATGAAACTGGTGTTTCTTCTTCTTTATCCATTCTTTATCCATTCATCTATTGATGGACACTTGGGCTGTTTCCATAACTTGGCTATGGAAAGTAGTGCTGCATTAAACATAGGGTTGCGTATATCTTTTCCATTAGGGGTTTTGTATTCTTTGGGTAAATACCCAGTAGTGGAATTACTGTATCATATGGTAGTTCTATTTTTAAGTTTTGAGGAACCTCCATACTACCTTTTTTTTTAAGTGTCTGTATCAATTTGCATTACCACCAACAGTACATGAGAATTTCTTTTTCTTCACATCCTTGCCAGCATGACGTTTCTTGTGTTTTTTATTTTAGCCATTTTGACAGGTATAAGGTGATACCTCGTTGTGGTTTTGGTTTGCATTTACCTGATGATTGGTGACATGGACCATCATTTATTTCATGTGTCTGTTGGCCATCTGGATATCTTTTTCAGAGAAATGTCTGTTCATGTCTTCTTCCCATTTTTTAATTTGATTATTTCGTTTTGGGGTTTTAGGTTGTGTAAGTTCTTTATATATTTTGGATACTGACCCTTTACTGAATAGGTCATTTGCAAACATCTTCTCCCATTCAGTAGGTTGTTCAGTCTCCCATTTTAGTTTGGTGATTGTTTGCTTTCCTATGCAGAAATTTAAATTTTGCTTTTAATTTGATTTAAAATAAATCTATAAATGTATATGTCCCAATAATTTATTTTTGCCCTTGTTTCCCTTGCCTTAGGAGTTATACCTAGAATGATGTTGCTACATCTGATGTCAGAGAAATTACTATGGTCCCTTCTAGGATTTTAATCATTTCAGGCTCACATATAGATCTTTAATCCATTTTGAGTTTATATTTTAGTATGGTATAAGAGAATGTGGTCCAGTTTCATTCTTTAGCATATAGTTGTCTAGTTTTCCCAGCACCATTTGTTGAAGAGACTCTCTTACCCATTGCATATTATTGCCTCCTTTGTCAAAGATCAATTGACCATGGTTTTATTTCTGTGCTCTTTATTCTGTTACACTGATCAATGTGTCTTTCTGTGCCAATTTCATAACTGTTTTGATTTCTACAGCCCTGCAGTATAACTTGAAATCTGGGATTATGATACCTACAGTTTTGTTCTTTTAAAAGAGTGTTTTGACTACTTGTGGTCTTTTGCAATTCCATACAAATTTTAGGATTCTTTGTTCTAGTTCTGTGAAAAAATGCTGTCAGTATTTTGATAGGGATTGCATGAAATCTCCCTGCTTTGGGTAGTATGGACATTTTAACAATATTTGTTCTCCTAATCCATGAACATGGAATGTCTTTCTATTTGTTTGTGTTGTCTTCAATTCCTTTCATTAGTGTTTTATAGTTTTCAGAGTACAGGTTTTTCACCTCATTGGTTAAGTTTATTCCTCTAGGTATTTTATTATTTTTGTGTATTGATTTTGTATTCTTACTGAATTCATTTATCAGTTCGGATAGTTTTTTAGTGGAGTCTTTAGGGTTTTCTATATAATGTATCATATCATCTGCAAATGGTGAAAGTTCTACTTCTTCCTTACCAATTTGAATGTCTTTTATTTCCTTTTCTTGACTGATTGCTGTGGCTAGGACTTCAGTAGTATGTTGATACAAGTGGGGAGAGTGGACATCTTTGTCTTATTCCTTTTTTTTTTAAGATTTTATTTATTTATTTGACAGACAGAGATCATATATTTGAAATAATGATTTCAAATTCATTCTAAGAGGCCCACATTATCTTAATACTAAAACAAGATAAAGAAAATACAAAAAAGAGAACTACAAGCCAATATCTCTGATGAACACAGATGCAAAAATCCTCAACAAAATATTAGCAAGACCAGCAATACATTAGAAAAGTCATTCACCAGGATCAAGTGGGATTTACCCCTGGGTTGCAAGGGTGGTTCAGTATTCACAAAACAATGTGAAATGAAACTATATGATCATTTCAACAGATATAGAAAACACACTTGACAAAATTGAACATCCATTCAGGATTAAAAACTCTCAAAGGGCTAAGGGGGAACATACTTCAGCAAAATAAAGGCCATCTGTGAAAAACCCACAGCTAACATCATGCTCAAAGGTGAAAAACTGAGAGCTTTCCCCCTTAGATCAGGAATAAGACAGGGGCGCCTGGGTGGCTCAGTGGATTAAAGCCCCTGCCTTCTGCTCAGGTCATGATCCCAGGGTTCTGGGATCGAGCCCAGCATTCTGCGATCAAGCCCAGCATCGGGCTCTCTGCTCAGCGGGGAGCCTGCTTCCCCCCTCTTTCTCTGATTGCCTCTCTGCCTACTTGTGAAAAATAAATAAAACCTTTAAATATATCTGATAGATCTGTCTGGTCCATTGTGTCATTCAGAGCCATTGTTTTCTTATTGATATTCTGTTTGGGTGATCTATGCATTGAATTAAGTGGGATGTAAAGTCTCTTACTATTATTGTATTAATATTGATTACTTCCTTTATGTTTGTTAATAGCTGCTTTATGTATTTGGGTGCTCCATGTTGGGTGCATAAATATTTATAATTGTCATGTCTTCTTGTTGGATTGTTTCCTTTATGATTAGGTAGTATCCTTCTTTCTCTCTTGTTACAGTCCTTGTTTTAAAGTCTGTTTTATTTTGTCCAATATAAGTATTGCTATCTGAGCTTTGTTATTTACTTCCATTTGCATGATAAATGCTTTTCCATCCCTTCACTTTCAGTCTACAAGTATCTTACATATGAAATGAGTCTCTTTTAGGCAGTATATACATGGGTCTTGCTTTTCAGTCCATTCTATCACCCTATGTCTTTTTTTTTTTTTTTTTTGAAGATTTTATTTGTTTATTTGAGAGAGAGAAAGTGACAGAGAACATGAGAGGGGAGAAGGTCATATCCCGGAACTCCGGGATCATGACCTGAGCCGAAGGCAGTCACCCAACAAACTGAGCCCCCCGGGCGCCCCCACCCTATGTCTTTTGATTGGACTGATTTACATTCAGAGTAATTATTGATAGATACGTACTTACTGAGATTTTGTTACTTGTTCTATGGTTGTTTTTGTAGTTCTCTGATCCCATCTCCTCTTGCTTTCTTCTGTCACAGGTTCCTGGCTTTCTTTAGTGATGTACTTAGATTCCTTTCTCTTTACTTTTTGTATGTCTATTACTGGTTTTTTATTTATAATCATCATTAGGTTTATATATAATAGCTTATTCATATAGCAGTCTATCATAAGTTTGAATGTAATCTATAATAAGTTTGAACCCAAGCACTGAATTTTTCCTCCACTCCCCACTGCATTTTAGATATATGGTCATACTTTATATCTTTATATTTTGCGAATCTCTTGACTGATTTTTTAAAAGATTTATTTACTATTTTAGAGAGAGAGACACACACAAGGGGGAAAAACAGAGGGAGAGGGGAAAGAGAATACCAAGGAGACTCCACGCTAAATGTGGAGCCCAACATGGACCTCAGTCCCACAACTCTGAGATCATGACCTGAGCCAAAATCAACAGTCGGACTCTTAACTTCCTGTGCCACCAAAGCTCCCCATCCCTTGACTGATTTTTATAGATATACTTAATTTTAATGCTTTTGTTCTTCCTACTTTTCTTATTCCTTCTTATGGTCTTTTCTTTCCACTAAGAGAGTCCCCCTTAACATTTCTTATTAGGCTAGCTTAGTGGTGATGAATTTCTTTAACTTCTGTTTGGAAAACTCTTTACCTCTTCTTCTATTCTGATAGCTTTTCTGGATAGAGTATTCTTGGTTGCAGGTTTTTTCTTTCAGCATTTTTTTTTTTTTAAGATTTTATTTATTTATTTGACAGAGATCACAAGTAGACAGAGAGGCAGGCAGAGAGAGAGAGAGGGAAGCAGGCTCCCCGCTGAGCAGAGAGCCCGATGCGGGACTCGATCCCAGGACCCTGAGATCATGACCTGAGCCGAAGGCAGCGGCTTAACCCACTGAGCCACCCAGGCGCCCAATCTTTCAGTATTTTTAATATATCATGCCACTTTCTTCTGGCTTACAAAGTTTCTGCTGAAGTGTTAGCTGATAGCATTATGGGGTTTCCCTTGTATTTAAATGTTTTCTTTTCTCTTGGGACTTCTAAAATTCTTTATTACTACCTTTTGCCATTTTAATTACTGTGTGTTTTTGTTTGGACCTCCTTGGGTTGATTTTGTTATGGGATCTTTGTGCCTTCTGGACTGGATTTCTGTTTCCTTCCCCAGGTTCAAGAAGTTTTCACTATTTCTTAAAATAAACTCTGCCCCCTTTTCTCTCTCCTCTCCTTCTAGGACCCCTATAATGCAAATGTTATTACACTTGCTGGTGTTGCTGAGTTCCCTTAACCTATTTTCATTCTTTATTTGTCTTTTTTCTTTCTTCTGTTCAACTTGATTGCCTTCTATTATTCTCTCCTCCAGGTCACTGATCTACTCTTCAGCTTCTTCTGGACTGTATATTCCCTCTAGTGTGTTTTTAATATCAGTTTTTCATATTTTGTTAGTTCTCTTTTATGCTTTCTATCCTTTTATTTATTTTTTTTTTTTGAGGGTCTTCCACTCCTCTCAAATCCAGTGATTTCTTTATGACCATTATTTTGAAGTCTCCATCAGGCATATTGCTTATCTCTCTTTTGCTTAGTTCTCTTGCTATAATTCTGTCCTGTTCTTTCACTTGAGACATATTTCATTTTCTTCTCATTTTGTTTAACTTTTCTGTTTCCTGTTTCTGTGTTAGGAAAGTCAGCTATGTCTCTTGCTCTTGAAAGTAGTGACTTTATGAAGAAGAGGTCCTATAGCACCCTTTATGTCCCCTGTTCACCAGAGCATGGCACTTCAGGACATCTCCTGTGCATATTATATGTGCTCTACTGTTGTGGCTGAGCCATGTTTCCCTTTAGTCCAGTTGTCTGCTGTTGATCTCTTTCCCTATTACAGGCAGTATTTGGTCCCTGTGTTGTTAGTGGGCTAGTCTGGGCTGCCTTCAGCTTGAGTTGGGTCAGATCATGCATTTGTCAGAGCTGTGGTCATGCTGAACAGCAGGGCACTTTCCCAGTGTTGTTCCCCTGAGAGGCTTTCATTGGTGGGTAGGGCCTATAATCAGACCCAATATCTGCCCCCAGACCACTACTGGGGCCACAGTGAAACTGGTGTATGTGGTTTTCTTCCCATTTCCCCAGGCAGGAGTCACTTTGGAGGGGTGCTGACCCCTTTCAGGGCTGTTTGCACACTGCCACTTCTGTCGCACTGACTTAGATGGGCCTGGTGAGTGCAAGTTGGAGGGGGCAGATCATAGGGGAACATGGGGTCTGGGCATGCAGTGTTAACAAAGTTTGCACAGTTTTACTATGGGAAGGGATTTGGAGCTATTTTAGAAAACTGCCAAGGCCAGGTTGAAGGGAATGGTTCTGCAGAAGCACACAGTGGCAAAACATGATATGAACAATCTACATGGAGAGTGTTGGCACTACACTGGTTCCCACATGTGTCTGTGTATCTGAGCTGGGGTAGGTAGAGAAAAATGGCACTGCCAGCTCTTTTGTTCTTGCAGAAGTCTCCCAACAATCCCTGCCTCTCCAGCATACACTCTGAGATTAATAAACAAATCTCCCTCCCATATACCCCTGGCATCATTCATTCAAACTACTTTTTTTGTGATGTATCTTAGAGGGCCTATTTGTTGTGCTGTCCCTTTAAGGGTAGGGACTAGGTTTTCTATGGCCACCACCCCCCACCCCCCACTAGTTCTCCCAGAGCCAAGTTCAGTGATTTTTAGTTTCAGGGTTTAAGCCTCACTGATTGTAAGAACTGGTGAAGTTAACCACCCCCCTCTGGATTTCAAAGCCTAATGTTTTGGGGATTCATCTTCCCAGTGCAGCTCCCCTGTGCCTGGGGTGCCTGGGGTACCTGGGGTAGAATCTGCCCATCTCCTGTCTCCATGCCTGGGCATCCCTCCCTCCTTCAGAGAGTCAGTTTGGTTCCTGTCCCCATCTCTACCCTTCCTACCCTAGTCAGTGTGACCTGTTGTATACATTTAGCTCTGCAGAGTCTGTTCTGCCAGTCTTCAGGTCATTTTCTGGGTTATTTAGAGTGATGTGGGTGTTATCTAGATGTACAAGGTGAGCCTAGCCTATTCTATTATCTTCCCACTGATTTTTTTTTTATATTTTTTCATAGTCATAAGGAAAAATACATTTATTTAGTTTCCACCATGAACCAACCATTGTTTTGTATGTAATCACAGAATTTTCTTACTAAATCTTTTTTTTAAACTTCATTTAATTTTTTCCATGTTCTAAGATTCATTGTTTATGCATCACACCCAGTGCTCCATGCAGTATATGCCCTCCTTAATACCCACCATCAGGCTCAACCATCCCCCTGCCTCCCTCAACCTCCATAACCCTCAGTTTGTTTTATAAAAAATATATTGTTTTCATAAAGTGTGAAAGCAAGAAAAACTAAACATTATATTCTTTAGGGACATATACAAATGTGATAAAAAGCTTTTTAAGCAAAAGAATGATAAATAGAAGTCATGATCATGATTACTTAGGTACAGAGGCAGGAGAATGGGATAGCAGAAAAGATCAAAAGTAGTTTAAATCTAATGGTATATGTTATAGTTAAATTATTTAATTTTTAATTAGTAAATTAAAACCATAGTCTCAGTCTTCTTGGAATTTATAGTGTATAGATAGATAACTGAAACAAGTAAACACATATACCACTTTTTAAGGCTTATGATGAGTCAAGACAGGGTGTGAGATGTGAAAAGTCAGGGAAAAGTTCCTGGAGGAAGTGATATCTAAACTGAGACCTGAAAGATGTGTAATGTAATCTTTATGTAGGGATGTGAAAGAAAATGTCAGTCTTAGCAAAGCTTCCAGCCTAAGTAAAGGCAGCGGAAAGAGGAATGAGTGCTAGTGGGAACAGCTTTGACTGGACATAAGCAAAGATCAGGTTATGAGAGATAATGAGTTGATAGTGAAATGACATGGCTTTAGCTGTCTCTCAGGTTTCAAATTTGAAGGAAAATGTGAGGAAAGAATGTACCTATTTTTTTTATTATTTTCAGCATAACAGAATTCATTGTTTATGCACCACACCCAGTGCTCCATGCCATATGTGCCCTCCATAATACCCACCACCTGGCTCCCCCAACCTCCCACCCCCCACCCCTTCAAAACCCTCAGATTGTATTTCAGAGTACCTATTTTTTTTAAGATTTTTTAAAGATTTTTAAAATTTATTTTGGAGAGAGAGTGTGCAAAATTGTGGGGGAAGAAGAGGATGAGAAGCAGACACCCCACCAAATGCAGAGCCCTACATGGGCTTGATCCCATGACCCTGAGATCATGACCTGAGCCAAAATCAGGAGTCGGACATTTAACCAACTGAACCAACTCAAACTGAAGTTTGAGATTTTATACAAACAAACACACACAAGTATCTTTTTAAAAAGCGCAAAAGTCAAGTCCTAAAACCTGGGCACCCTGAAAGAATGTTTCTATTTTACAACTGCTTGGAGAAAAAAATGGTTTATATTTTAAATTGATACAGATGATAATTGAGCTCTCAGTTTAAGCAGGAAGACTTGTATCTCCAGTTCTGTTCCAGGTATCATTCTGCCATTTTTTTTAACAATGAAAGATAAATACATATTTCATTTATGAAATACACTGTACAAATTGCCTAATTATAATGAAAGTGTAATGAGGAACAGGATATTTACCTAGTTTCAGAGTACATCCCTACAGAATTATATTTTAAGTTTTTATTTAAATTCCAGTTAATTAACATACCATATAATATTAGTTTCAGCTGTACAATCTAGTGATTCAGCAATTCCATACAATACCCAGTGCTCATCACAAGTGCAATCCTTAATCCCCATCACCTGTGTATCCCTTCCCCCCACCCACCTTCTCTCTGCTAACCATCAGTTTGTTCTCTATAATTAAGAGTTTGTTTCTTAGTTTCTCTCTTTTTTCCCTTTATTAACTCATTTTGTTTCTTCCGTTCCACATATGAGTGTAATCGTATGGTATTTGTCGTTCTCTGACTGACTTATTTCACTTCGCATAATATTCTCTAGCTCCATCCATGTCATTGCAAATGGCAAGATTTCATTCTTTTTTGTGAATGAAACATATATATATATATATATCACATTTTGTTTATCCCCTTTTCAGCCAGTGGACACTTGGACTGCTTTCATATCTTGGCAATTGTAAATAATGTTGCTATAAACATAGGGGTGCATGTAGCCCTTTGAATTAGTGTTTTTGTATTTCGGGAATTAATATCCAGTACTCTGATTAATGGATCTTTTTATCAGTGTTCTCTCTTGAATTTTTATTTATTTTTATTTTTAATTACGCTTTTAATTTAAATTCTAGTATAGTTAACATTACAGAATTGTTATTCATTACAAAATGAAGGTAACTTCATAGTGGAAAAAGCTGGCTCACACTACCTTATCAGGTGAGCAAAGTGTACATTGTCAATAACGCACAAATCAAAACTGTCTGCCACCTGATAGGCTGCACTGAGAACATAGCATCACTTCTGTAATATGGCTGCCAAAGATACATAACCTGAATCTAATCAGGAGGAAACATCAAACATACCCACATTGTGGGACATTCTTCAAAATAGCATATAAACTTCAAAGGTCTCAAAATCATGAAAGTTCAAGGAATCACTGAGAAGTTTTTTTGGTGGGCAGAAAAGAGACACAACAACTGTATGTAATTTAATTCTGGACTAGCAACTTTTCCGAAGTTTGAGATTTTACACAAACAAACACACACAAGTATCTTTTAAAAAAGTGCAAAACTCAAGTCCTAAAACCTGGAATGATTTAAGACTTGTGTGGTTTCCATCAGCTGCATGCATTGAACTCAGTGACTGAGACACTTGGTAATTTAAGTACTAGGGCTTATTTCTTAGGGCTTAAAAATGACCTTGAACTAAAAGATCTCCTTTTTGGAAAAAAAAAATGATTATTCCTATGAAAGGAAAATGAAGCTGTCATGGTAGACTATATATCTATAGTTATATAATTGAAACACATTTATAATACTTGCAGAGGAATTATTAACAGAGCTGTTTATGAAAGTTCTTTAATAGGGAGGACAGCTATTCAATGTAAATTTTGTGCCAATTTGAACGCACTCTTGTCATTCTTTAACATGGAGATTCAAGGAAATGTGCAGGTCCAGTACTCAAATGGGAGCCTGTAGTATAATGTTCTAGTTGCAGGGAGAAAACTATAACTGAAAAGCATGAAGGCCATCAACAACTGCAAAGCAATAGTTCTGTTAGTTTAGGAATAGTTCTAATAGTTTAGTTCTAATAGAATATAGTTTATGTCTAGCATTTCTGGAGGTACAGATTTGGTAGCTTTTGTTCGGGAAGAAAAGAGACTGGGAACAGAAGCCTGAGATAAAGAAACCTAGCAAGGGTAAGAGTCCTATGCATACACATGTGTGCACACACTGAGAAGGCAGAAAGGTGAAAGAAAATGGAAGACTGAGACTAAAAGGAAGACAAGAGTGAGACGCAGGAAGAGAACCAAAACAGATATAAGAGGAGGGCTAAGGAAGGAGAAAGGATGGAGAAGAGAGGAGACTACTCAAAGTCACGAGTGGGCCATGCAGAGAAATGGGAAAGGCAAATACAGAGAAATCCTGTTTAGGCCTTTCCCAGCACTCTGTAGTAATGCAGTCTCTCTGCCTGCCCTCTTGAAGCTTACATCTCCATGTCTTCATATTTATACTATTACATTTCATGCAGAAGGCCTTTTGGCTTTTTCAGTAAATGAAAGAAAACAGTAACTCCAGACATTAAAATGGTCATACACACAGCTAAGTTCCTGTTTTTGTGCCCTTTCCCATTCTTCTTGGTTTTTCTTTTTTAATTTTTTTAATTTATTTTCGGCGTAACAGTATTCATTGTTTTTGCACCACACCCAGTGCTCCATGCAATCCGTGCCCTCTCCAATACCCACCACCTGGTTCCCCCAACCTCCCACCCCCCACCCCTTCAAAACCCTCAATTTCCCTCAACTCCCTTCTCCTCTCTAACTCCCCTTGTCCTCTATGCTATTTGTTATGCTCCACAAATAAGTGAAACCATATGATAATTGACTCTCTCTGCTTGACTTGTTTCATTCAGCATAATCTCTTCCAGTCCCATCCATGTTGCTACAAAAGTTGGGTATTCATCCTTTCTGATGGAGGCATAATACTCCATAGTGTATATGGACCACATCTTCCTTATCCATTCATCCATTGAAGGGCATCTTGGTTCTTTCCACAGTTTGGCGACCATGGCCATTGCTGCTATAAACATTGGGGTACAGATGGCCCTTCTTTTCACTACCTCTGTATCTTTGGGGTAAATACCCAGTAGTGCAATTGCAGAGTCATAGGGAAGCTCTATTTTTAATTTCTTGAGGAATCTCCACACTGTTCTCCAAAGTGGCTGCACCAACTTGCATTCCCACCAACAGTGTAAGAGGGTTCCCCTTTCTCCACATTCTTCTTGGGGTTTTATGAGATGTAGGAAATGAACTAAAAGCATTCTTTGTGGTTGGCCTCTGCTCTTGTTCAGTTGATTCTCACCTGTGAAAGCAGTCTGGTTAGAGAAGTAAAAGCAGCAATATTAGGTCTCATTAATGCCTCTGACTGCAGCAAATGAGAATCCATTAAGTCTGTACACTTCAGTATGTAATTGTGTTCCTTGAAAGATAACTTGCTTTCTCTTGAATCTTGACAAGTTAACAAATCCCTATATTTTAAAAAATGTGACTTAAGTTTGACTGTTTATTATAAACATACACTTACCCTACTTCCAAGCAATTTCACTCCTATTTACCCAAGAAAAACAAAAATATTTCTTCACTAAAACGATTTGCACAAGAATGATCATAGCAGCCATATTCATAAATAATTAAAATCCCTAAACACACCACCAATAGGTGAATTGATAAATTGTGATATATCTATTCAATGGAGTAATACTTCGCAATATAAAAGAATGAACTATTGATACATTAAGCAACATGGATGAGTTATTCAGAATTCATGGAAGCAGAGTGGGGAAAAAAAGCCAGATTCAAACGTCTACCTATGATATGATTCTAGTTATTTGAAATTTTAGAAAGTACAAAAATAATCTATGACACTGCATATCAGTGATTGCCTAGAGCCTCAGGTATGGAGAGCACAGGGGAACTCTTGTGGGTGTTGAATATGTTCTGTATCTTGATTATGATTATTCTTACATGGACATATACATTTGTCGAAACTTAATGAAGCACTGGTGGGGCCTCTCTAAGTACCACTCACAAAAGTGTGGAGTTTCTCTCTGAGGAGTTTTTACCCCTCACACTTGTCCACACAGAGCCTCCTGCAATTCATCCATTTTAGTATCACATTTTCCTGTCCTTGCACTGGTTCTAGAGATTTCTGCTCCATGTATATTTTTCTGGAGTTGTTGTTATCCTTTTATCATTTTATTCTCTCATTCACCTGTTCTTCTCATGACAAAATGACAAGGCAGAAAAACTCACCTCAAAGAACAAGAGGCAGCACTGACTGCTAGGGACCTAATCAGTATGGACATTAGTAAGATGTCAGACTAGAGTTCAGAATGGTGATTATAAAGATGATAGCTGGGCTTCAAAAAAGCATAGAAGATACCAGAGAATCCCTTTCTGGATAAATAAAATACCTCTCTGGAAAAATAAAGAACTTAAATCTAGCCAAGTTGAAATTAAACAAGCTATTAATGAGGTAAAATAAAAAATGGAGGCTCTGGGGCACCTGGGTGGCTCAGTGGGTTAAAGCCTCTGCCTTCGGCTCAGGTCTTGAGCCCCGCATCGGGCTCTCTCCTCCGCAGGGAGCCTGCTTCCCCCCCCCTCTCTCTCTGCCTGCCTCTCTGCCTACTTGTGATCTTTGTCTGTCAAATAAATAAATATCTCAAAAAAAAATGGAGGCTCTTACTGTTAGTGTAAATGAGGCAGAAGAAAGAATTAGTGATCTAGAAAGATCAAATGATGGGGAATAAAGAAGCTGAGAAAAAGAGATATAAACGACTACTGGATCATGAGGGGAGAATTTGAGAGAAAAGTGATGCCATAAGATGAAAGAATATTAGAATAATTGGGATCCCAGAAGAAGAAGAAAGAGAGAGAGAGAGCGTCAAAAGGTATATTGGACCAAATTATAGCAGAGAACTTTCCTACTCTGGGGAAGGGAATAGGCATCAAAATCCAGAAGGCACAGAGAACCCCCCTCAAAATCGATAAAAATAGGTCAACACCCCGACACCTAATAGTAAAACTTACAAATCTCACAGACAAAGAGAAAATCCTGAAAGCAGCTTGAGAAAAGAGGTCTGTAATCTACAATGGTAGAAATAGTAGGCTGGTAGCAGACCTATCCACAGAGACCTGGAAAGCCAGAAAGGACTGGCATGATATATTCAGAGCACTAAACTAAAATATGCAGCCAAGAATCCTATATCCAGCTAGGGTGTCACTGAAAATAGAAAGAGAAATAAAAAGCTTCTAGGACAAACAAAAACTAAAAGAATCTATAAACACCAAACCAGCCCTACAGGAAATATTGAACGTGGTCCTTTAAGCAAAGAGAGAGCCTAAAAGTAACATACCAGAAAGGAAAAGAGACCATATACAGTAACCGTCACCTTACAGGCAATACAGTGGCATTAAATTTATACCTTTTAGTAGTTACCCTCAATGTAAATGGACTAAACACCCCAGTCAAAAGACACAGGATATCAGGATGGATAAAAAATCAAGACCCATCAACATGCTGTCTGTAAGAAACTCATTTTAGTCCCAAAGGTACCGCCAGATTTAAAGTGAGTGGGTGGAAAACAATTTACCATGCTAATGCACATCAAAAGAAAGTTGAGATGGTAATCCTTATATCAGACAAATTAGATTTTGAGCCAAAGACTATAATAAGAGATGAGGAAGGACACTATATCATATTTAAAGGGTCTGTCCAACAAGGAGATCTAACAATTTTAAATATCTATGCCCCTAACTTGGGAGCAGCCAATTATATAAACTTATTAATAACAAAATCAAAGAAACACATTGACAATAATACAATAATAGGGGACTTTAACACCCCCCTCACTGAAATGGACAGATCATCTAAACAAAAGATCAGCAAGGAAATAAAGGCTGTAAATGACACACTGGACCAGATGGACATCACAGATACATTCAGAACATTCCATCGCAAAACAATAGAATACACATTCTTCTCTAGTGCACATAAAACATTCTCCAGAAGAGATCACATCTTGAGTCACAAATCAGGTCTCAAGTGGTACCAAAAGATTGGGATCATTCCCTGCATATTTTCAGACCACAATGCTTTGAAACTAGAACTCAACCACGAGAGGAAAGTTAGAAATAACTCCAATACATGGAGGCTAAAGAGCATCCTACTAAAGAATGAACACCTCAACACTCAGAGAACAAAAGGAAATAAAAGGCATCTGAATTGGCAAAGAAGAGGTCAAACTCTGAGTCTTTGCAAATGATATGATACTTTATGTGGAAAACCCGAAAGACTCCACTCCTAAACTGCTAGAACTCATATAGGAATTAAGTAAAGTGTCAGGATATAAAATCAATGCATAGAAATCAGTTGCATTTCTATACACCAATAATGAGACAGAAGAAAGAGAAATCAAGGAGTCAATCCCATTTACAACTGCACCCAAAACCATAAGATACCTAGAAATAAATCGAACCAAGGAGGCAAAGAACCTGTACTCAGAAAACTACAAAGTTCTCATAAAAGAAACTGAGGAAGACACAAAGAAATGGAAAAAAGTTCCATGCTCATGGATTGGAAGAACAAATACTGTGAAAATGGCTATGCTGTCCAGAGCAATCTATACTTTCAATGCCATCCCGATCAAAATACCATCAATTTTTTTCAAAGAAATGGAACAAATAATCCTAAAATTTATATGGAACCAGAAAAGACCCTGAATAGCCAGAGGAATGTTGAAAAAGAAAATCAAAGTTGGCAGCATCACAATTCCAGGCTTCGAGCTCTATTACAAAGCTGTAATCATCAAGACAGTATGGTACTGGCATAAAAACAGACACATCAATCAGTGGAGCCATAACAGAGACTCCAGAAATAGACCCTCAACTCTATGGTCAACTAATCTTCGACAAAGCAGGAAAGAATGTCCAATGGAAAAAAGACAGTCTCTTCAACAACTGGTGTTGGGAATATTGGACAGCTGCATGCAGAAGAATGAAACTGGGCCATTCTCTTACACCATACACGAAGATAAACTCAAAATGGATGAAAGAACTTGTGACAGGAATCCATTAAAGTCCTTGAGGAGAACACAGGCAACAACCTCTTTGACCTCAGCTGCAGCAACTTCTTCCTAGAAACATCACCAAAGGCAAGGGAAGCAAGGGCCAAAATGAATTATTGGGACTTGATTAAGATAAAAAGCTTTTGCACAGAAGAGGAAATAGTCAACAAAACCAAAAGACAACCAACAGAATGGGAGAAGGTATTTGTCAATGACATATCAGATTAAGGGCTAGTATCCAAAATCTATAAAGAATTTATCAAACTCAACACCCAGAGAACAAATAATCCAATTAAGAAATGGGCTGGAAGCATAAATAGACATTTCTGCCAAGAAGACATCTAAATGGCCAACAGACACATGAAAAAGTGCTCAACATCACTCAGTATCAGGGAAATACAAATCAAAACCACAACGAGATACCACCTCATACCAATCAGAATGGCTAAAATTAACAAGTGAGGAAACAACAAATGTTGGCAAGGATGTGGAGAAAGGGGAACCCTCCTACACTGTTGGTGGGAATGCAAGCTGGTGCAGCCATTCTGGAAAACAGTATGGAGGTTCCTCAAAAAGTTGACAATAGAGCTACCCTAAGACCCAGCAATTGCGCTACTGGGTATTTACCCTAAAGATACAAATGTAGTGATCCAAAGGGGTATGTGCACGCAAATGTTTATAGCGGCAATGTCCACAATAGCCCAACTGTAGAAAGAGCCTTGATAGTCCACCAACAGATGAATGGATAAAGAAGATGTGGTGTATAGATATACAACGGAATACTATGCAGTCATCAAAAAGTGAAATCTTGCCATTTGCAATGACGTGTATGGAACTAGGGGGTATTACGCTAAGTGAAATAAGTCAGTCAGAGAAAGACAATTATCATATGACCTCTCCAATATGAGGAATTTGAGAAACAAGACAGAGGATCATAGGAGAAGGAGGAGAAAATGAAACCGGAGAGGGAGACAAAGCATAAGAGACTCTTAATCTCAGGAAACAAACTGAGGGTTGCTGGAGGGAGGGGTAGAAGGGATGGGGTGGTTGTGTGATAGACATTGGGGAGGATATGTGCTATGGTGAGTGCTGTGAATTGTGTAAGACTGATGAATCACAGACCTGTACCCCTGATACAAATAATACATTATATCTTAATAAAAAAAATTATTGAAGCATACACTTAAAATGGGTGTAGTTTAGCATAAAATTTATTTTTAAAATATGCTTTTGCTAATGTGGCAAAATATCTAGTACTAAGTCTGGGTAAAGAGTATAGTTCAGCGGTGCCTGGGTGGCTCAGTAGGTTAAAGCCTCTGTCTTCGGCTCAGGTCATGGTCCCAGGGTCCTGGGATCAGGTCCTGAATCGGGCTCTCTGCTCGGCGGGGAGCCTGCTTCCTCATCTCTCTCTCTCTCTCTCTCTCTCTCTCTGCCTACTTGTGATCTCTGTCAAATAAATAAATAAAATCTTAAAAAAAAAAAAAGAGTATAGTTCACGGGGCGCCTGGGTAGCTCAGTGGGTTGAGCCTCTGCCTTTGGCTCAGGTCGTGATCTCAGGGTCCTGGGATCGAGTCCCACATCGGGCTCTCTGCTCAGCAGGGAGCCTGCTTCCTCCTCTCTCTCTCTGCCTGCCTCTCTGCCTACTTGTGATCTCTCTCTGTCAAATAAATAAATAAAATCATTTAAAAAAAAGAGTATAGTTCATTGATACTAGTCTTCGGCTATTGTGACAGCTTGACATTTTTCAAAACAAAAAATTGACGGAAATGTGCTTTTGCGTACATGCATAAGGGTCCTTTGACTTCTGGCATTGTATGCTGAGTGAAATTTTATCTTGCCCTAGATTTAGAAGGGGAAAAAAATACTGTCCAAAATACAATGATGTGAAGACACCAACTAGATTAACAAAGGGAGAAACAGGCCAGAGGGCTAATGACTACACATCTTCATATGCATTCATATTCATTCTTTTTTTCTTGATATGAAATACATTGAGTTAATGGCTATGGATTTTTCTTTCCTCATATTTTAAGTGAAAACAATTTATTTGTATGTCCTCTGTGTAAAGAATATGCTATACTAGACATCACAAAGAATACAGAGAGACTGTAGTATGGAATTTGCTCTCAGGAACCTTATAATCTAGCATAAATGTCAGCAAACTAAGATCCACAGGTAAAATCATCAGGTGTTTGTAAATAAAGTTTATTGGAATATAGCCACACCCATTCATTACATTTGGCTGCTTACCCCCTACAATGGTAGAGTTGAGTAGCTGCAAGACTGTGTGATATATAAATTATTAAATATGTATTATCTTGCCCTTTATAGAAAATGTGCACCACCCTCTGGTCTAGTAAAATAAAACATGAATGGCAAAGAAAAGAATGCTATAAGCAAAATAAAAATCAGTGTTCTGAGAGGTCGGAGGAAAGAGATTCCTTCCTAACAGGAAGGCTGGAGAAGGCTTCATTGAGGAAGTGGTGTTGAAAACCAAACCTATGTAGGAATTAGGCAGGTGGGAACAGAGTGGCAAATGGCTGGAACAGAAGGCTTGAAAGGAAATCTTTCCCTGTGCTCTTGAAAATCAAGTAGAGGGGGAAAAAAGCTAATTCAACAACCTTAGACCCACTTGTCAACATATCATAAAATATCAAGAGCTGTAAAGAACTTTAAAGATTCTGTCATACAACCCTTTCAAATTTCAGGTGAAGGAACACACTCAGAGTCTTAAATAACTCTTGCAAGGCCACATGCAAAGTTAGTGGGGAAGCCATACTAAAACCCATTGCTTTTCCCTCCAAACCATGTACCACACTGAGACACTGTAGCATTTACTGAAGTGCCTCCTAGAGTGGCTCTGTGGGAATACAGGCAGACTCTCCAGAAGACTTTTTTCATATCACACATATTCTCCCATCCTTTGAGATTTAGTGCATGCAGTGAGAAATACATGGGGATTTTGTTCCCCAAATCAAAGAGGAAGACTGAAACATTTTAAAATTTTATTTATTTATTTTTTTAACACCACTGGTCAAAATACTTTATTTTTTTAACATCTTAATTTTATTTTTTTCATGTTCCAAGATACATTGTTTATGCACCACACCCAGTGCTCCATGCAATATGTGCCCTCCTTAATACCCACCACCAGGCTCACCCATCCCCTCTCCTCTCTCCCCTTCATAGCCCTCAGTTTGTTTCCCAGAATCTACAGTCTCTCACCTTTCGTCTCCCCCTCTGATTTACCCCAATTCAGTTTTCCTTTCTTGAAACCATTTTTTTAAAATTGTAAGTTTTATGTAAAGTTTAATAGATATTTGGTAGGTATTTTTAGAAAAATGAGTAAATGGCATGATTTTGAAAACTTACTATTGCCTATCATTAACTTGGGAAGATCGCCTTCTTTGTTGAATCACATTACCTGTCTTGAGACTAGCACTTTCATATTTTTATGACAGTTTAATTCCTGCATGTGTTTTTGTCCAAGCTGCCAAAAACTAAGCTATCATGTATAAGACACTAGCATCATCAGGCTTTATTGTATCATGTCATTAGGCACTGTTCTTTCCCCAATATAAGAGAAGTCACAGCTCATGGGCTTCTGTCCCACTTACCACCCCTTTCTGTCACAACCATGCATCTTAAGGAGCTATCTGCCTTCACTCTTTTCATTTCAGCACTACACATTCACTTTCTATCCACCGTACTTGGGCTTTGCTTCCCACCATCTACTCAGAGTGCTTTCACCAAGATCACCAGTGACTTCCAGGTTGAAACTCTTTCCTCCTTTGGTTTGTATAAGTTCTCCTCTGGACTGTCCTCCCAGTGGGCCATTTTACAAATGTTGATGTTTCCTAGGATTCCTTTTTGAGTTTTTCTTCTCCTCCCCATCAAGCTGTACAATCTTCATGGACAGTTTTATGTTTATGGATTCAACTGTTATCCAGACCCTAGTGATCCTAAATCAGCATCTCCATACCCAGTATCCAAACTTAGCATGTCTGAAACTGGAACTGTCCTCCTCCCTTCTTCTCTATTCCCTATCCTGGTAAATAATTCCTTCTTCCCCATTACCCAGATATGCAATTTAATCAGATTATTCTCCATTCCCCATCATCTCTCAATTGTAACAATACAGTAGCCTCCTTTCCTGCCTTTAGTTTTAACCTCTTCTGTAACAGCCTACACATTGTGACAAGTCCTCTTTCTGAAATGAATCCTTCGCTGGCTAACCCTTCTAGATTAAGAGCTAAATTCCTTAATGAAGTGCCTTCTAGATTAAGAGCTAAATTCCTTAATGAAGTGCACCAGGCCTCTGTGATCTAACAGTCTGATTTCCCGCTGCTCTGGCTAAACCCAGCAACCTGCAGCTCCCTGAATGTCCACACACTCTGATGCCTTCTTTCATGCTGTTTACTTTGGTGCACTCTGCTGCCCCATACTACCATCACCTCACCAAGTGAAGTTCATCCCTTAATGGGGATGCTCAGGAGGTGCCTTCTTTGGGCAGTGTTCCTTGCACCAGTCCTCAGTGCCGTGAGTTTATTTCTAGGGTTGTTGCACTTATCATGTGGAATTCTAATTCTGGTGTACTTATCTGTGAACTCTTGAGAGCGGAACTGTGTCTTCGTGATCTTCACCAATTGAGCTCACCACAGAACCTAGGAGGTATTTGAAAAATGCTTTCAAATACTAGTAGTATTTGAAAAATATTTGATAAGTGAATGAAAGAAATTGTTGTAAGCTAATGTGTTTTGTGAATCAGAGAATTATAGTTACTTCAAATATAGGTGAAATGTGGATGGCATACCTTTCCTTTCTCATGTGAATTCATCTACTTCATGATTTACATATAAGTGCTTCCTTAAACTGAAGGAGTTCCTCCACAATGTTAATGTCCTTTCTGTAATGTAGATAAGCATGGCTCAATTATCCATAACCTGTCTCTCCTCACAAGTTTCCACTTAAACCTTTCTGAAGAGATTAAAGCAAAATTCAACTCTCGTTTCTATGTATGCAAAATGTAGAATACCTATGGGAAAGTAATATGTATGTGTATTTTCCTGAAGTTCTACCTTTGAAACTTTCAGAGGTACTTGCTTATAGCTTTTGCTGAATATGAAGCTTCATCTTTTGAGTAGCTGTCACAAAGGGAAACAATGTTTAAATGATTAACATTGGATGAAGCTTGCATTTTGATTTACGTAATCATGGTCACATGTAAAGACTCTGGAAAGTGGTAATAAAAATTCCCTCACACTTGTTTAGTGCTTTCTAATTTCCAAGCACTTTCACGTGTCCTCTTGATTAACCCTCACTACAGTACAGTCAAGTAGTTAAAGGCTCAGGCTCAGCAGGGGGACCACCTGGATTGAGATCCTGACTCTGCCATAATTTAACCTCTCTAAACCCTAGTTCTCTTTTTTGAAAACAGGGATAGTAGTACTGCTCTGTGGGAGTATTATGTGGGTCAAGTGTGAGGATCTGGGTGAAGTTGTCACCACAGGATCTTACACTGCTAACGTAAGCTGTTACTAGCACTACTGCCTCTTCCACCACTACTATTACTACTACAAGAAAAATCCTTGTAAAGTAACAGTGGGTATTACTCTCTGGAAAAATCGGAGGCCTTAAGAAGCGATTAAGCACTTGTGCAATGCCCTTCTGCTATGGTGGTTTCAGAGAAGGTTGAGTAGGAGGAAACTGGGACTTAACCACCTTTCCCTAGTAACGTGCCCTACCACCTTCCTTTGGAGGCCATTTGGGGAAAGTAACATACTACCTCTACCGGCTCCAAACCAGTGTGGTATCAGTGGAGAAACTATGTGAGGAGCCTGAACTCCTACTGTCACCAAACTAGAATGGGACACCCTCCCTTCCCCCTGAGGGTGTCAGTGAAGGCCAAGTGGGCAACCTGGACTTCATCCCTACCTAACAGTAACAAGGTGTCGCCCTTACCTCCCCACAGTGTGGTATCAGGGGAGGTATTCTAAAATGCAAGATTTAGGTAAGATCCAGTGTTCTTATAACCTATAATTCAAATGTCTAAGATACAATTAAAAATCAGTCATCATACCAAGAGCTAGGAAAATTTATACCTGAATGAGGAAAGAAAGCCAAATAGAAATACTGTGATTATCTCACAGGATTTTAAAGCAGATATCACAAAAATGTTTCAACATGCAATTAAAATATGCTTTTAAAATGACAAGAGAGAAAGTCTCAGCAAAGAAATAGAAGATACAAAGATAAATCAAATGAAAATATTAGAACTGACAATTATAAATCTATGAAAGTGTGGGCGTGCGCATGTGCACACACACACACCCCTCCCCTACCCATACTGCTTACCCCTAGCCCATTAGTCCCAGTTGCTTCTGTTTTACAAATGGCATGGTTTGAATTCCCAAAAGAGAATGAAAGCTATTATGGTAAGATGTATCCCAGTGTGTGTTCCTTGGTTGGCTATGTGCATTCAGAGAATTCAGGCTTAAGTCTGGTGTGTGAGAGGCATAGAAAGCAAGCATATCACCTTTATACAAAAGTAGGAGGAACAGATAATTTTTAGAGTGATAGAATTAGGACTGATAAAGATCCTGATGGTCTGGTGTTCAGTTTGAAAAAAATTAGCTCCAGAATATAAGGTGTGGTAATAACTTGGCTTCTCTGTTGCATCAGTGTAAAAGGCTCAAGGTCAGAGGAAAGACCTATAGGTGTTAGATGACTGTGAACTTAGTATGTCAGGGGTGTTGCATGACTTCTGAAAAAACCTGTGATAGCATGTCGTTGAATAGTGTTTTAGAACAAGAGTATGATAGTCCCTCTCAGAACAGAGAGTAACCAGATAGGTAAAGAAGTATAAACCATGCCCTGTAAGAAACAAATGAAGAAACTGGGACTCAGTATTCATGAGACCTGTTTTGAAATTTCTGAGTGGTTTTCCTGGGAAAAGGGGAGCACTCCTTATTGCCACAGAGGAATGAAGAGACCAATGACCAGTGAGTTGGTGAGGAACTAAGAGGTTGGGGGAAAGGACAGACATTGCCTTAAACACAATAATTAGAACTATCTAAAATTGGAAAGCCCTGCCTCAATGAGCACCCTCTGGCTGGGGATGTCAGACCCATATTAAGAAATCCCTCTATTGTTTGAGAAGATGGACCAGATACTGACCTAACTATGGAGCTTTCCAATGCTGAAAGTCTCTAATTCTCTATTCTTCCGGTTCCTCCCTCTAGCATTATTATTATTTCTTAAGTGGTAGTATCATTATTTTACCTCTGTTTTCACTAGTTAACTGTTTTCTCACTGGCATCAGTATGCCTGCTTCCATCTCCTTTTTCATTGGTTTTGTTATTTCCTGGTTCTTGTTTGTATTCCAGATAGATGACTTTACTTAGATAACTTCATGATCATAAGTAAAGTCCTACAGAATCATAGAATCTGGGGATTAAAGGAGGCCTTAGAGATTAACCAGTCTAACCTCGTACCAGGAAGATACAATGATGTTGAATGTGATAAATCACTAAACATAGACTCCAGTGTCTGATTTGAGAAACTATTCCACCATTTACTGACTTCACAATCTTAAGCAAGTTGCTTAACCTTTCTGAGCTTGTTTTCTCATTTGCATAAAGGGAGAATAATAGATATATTAGAGGGTTGCTATAAACATTTAATGAGACAAATGCATATAAAAACACTTCATTCACCCAGTAGACTCTCAGTATATATTAGTGAAAGCTGAATTCCCTGATTTTATGGACAAGGAACTGGAGGCACACGGGTCAAGCTGGTACTAGTGGGTAGGCTAGACTGAGACTCAGGCCTCTTGGATCCCAGCAAAGTACTCTCAGCCTACCAAAGCTTCTTTGTAAATGCCTCTAGAAGCTATTCATTCTTTCATTCCACAAATATTTAGGAGTACAAACTAGATCATATGCACCGGAAGTATAGAAGCAAATGGTAGCTCACAGTCTAGTAGGAAGGACAGTTAAGAGACATTTAAAATGCATGTCGTTAGTGTAATAATGCAGAGCATTCCCAGGAGCTCAGTTGAGGCATAAAACTTATGTTGTGGGTGGGGAAGACAGAATATGTATCACATAGACTGCCGCAACTAAAAGAGGAATAAAAGGTGAAGAAGAAGTAGGATATTGTGTGGACAAGAAGTAACCTGAAAGACTCCTTTGTTCCTTTTATTCACAAATTTACCCAAGGTGACAATATACTATACTTTTTTTTTTAAGTGCTGGTTTTATTGATACATGGACCTTCTGAATGAGTCACAGTTGTTGGATGGCATGTCTTTTTCATTGAATATCGATATCTACATGTAATCAACAATTATTTTTTTGAGCACCTGTACTACATAGTCGATGTTGTTTTAGGCCCAAGAACAGAGAAGTGAACAAAACAAAGTCTTGCCCTTATGGAGCTTATATCCTAATTGGGGGAAAGAGGAAATGCATTTTAGGAGATGACCATTGCAGTGGAACAAAAAGCTGAGTAAACAGTAAAGAGAAAGTGGTTTGGGGTAAAAGAATGTTACTTTAAAAAGGTAGTCTACAGGGGCGCCTGGGTGGCTCAGTGGATTAAGCCGCTGCCTTCGGCTCAGGTCATGATCTCAGGGTCCTGGGATCGAGTCCCACATCGGGCTCTCTGCTCAGCAAGAAGCCTGCTTCCCTCTCTCTCTCTCTCTGCCTGCCTCTCCATCTACTTGTGATCTCTCTCTGTCAAATAAATAAATAAAATCTTTTAAAAAAAAAAAAAAGGTAGTCTACAAAGGCTTAAGGATAGGGTAGCATTTTAATAGAGACAAGAGACACAGTGTACTATATGAATTTAGAGAAGTAACTGAGGCAATAGATCAAGAAAGGCCTTGTTGGCCATTATGAGGTTTTAGGCTTTTAGTTTACAAGAGGTAAGAATCCAGGGAATGTTGGGACACCTGGGTGGCTCAGTTGGTTAAGCCGCTGCTTTTGGCTCAGGTCATGATCTCAGAGTCCTGGGATTGAGTCCCAGATGGGGCTCCTTACTCAGTGGGGAGCCTGCTTCTCTCTCTGCCTGCCATTCTGCCTGCTTGTGCATGTGCTCACTCGCTCTCTCTCTCTCTCTCTCTCTCTCTAACAAATAAATAAATAAATAAAATCTTAAAAAAAAAAAAAGAATCCAGGGAATGTTTGGAGCAGAAGAATGATATGATTCAACACTTAAAACCAAGACATTTCCAAGTATCATGACCACTAAGGCATGTCCTCTAAAGTTTGTTAAAACTATATTATTTAGGGGGCACTTAGGTGACTCAGTGGGTTAAAGCCTCTGCCTTCAGTTCAGGTCATGGTCTCAGGGTCCTGGGATGGAGCCCTGCGTTGGGGCTCTCTGCTCAGCGGGGAGCCTGCTTCTTCTTCTCTCTCTGCCTGCCTCTCTGCCTACTTGTGATCTCTCTCTCTGTCAAAATAAATAAAATCTTTAAAAAAACTATATTATTTAGGACTTTGCATAAAATATGTAAACAGATTAGAAGTTATAACTATTAGAAAGGGAAATAATATTTGGGATAAAATTTAACATTCTCTTTAATATAGTCATAATATTATTTGTGGAATTAAAAAAAAGATGTTGAAAATTATTAGCCATTCCGATTTGATTTTATACTTTGAAGCCAAGTAAATCATCAAGGTAAATATCTTTCACCAGTTCTCTTTTTATGCATGAAAACATAAGCATAGATGTTTTATAAAAATCAATAGGGAAAAAACTGTTGTATGTCTAATGACAGTAACTAAAGGAAATAAGATAGTGCCAACAGTATAGAAACCTCTTCTGCGTTGGAACCCTTTCACATTTTTTGCCCTGTTTTCCTTACTCTGACACTGTCTTGAGAGGGCTTTCTTCTTTTTAAGTTTTTGTTTAAATTGCAGTTAGTATACAATGTGTTAATAGTTTCAGGTGTACAATATAGTGACTCAACACTATCATACAACACCTGGTACCTATCATAGCAAGTGCCCTCCTTATTCCCCATCACCGATTTCACCCAGCCCCACCTACCTCCAGTCTGGTTTGTTCTCTATACTTACAATTCTATTTCTTGGTTTGCCTCCTTCTCTGTTCTTTTTTCCCCTTAGCTTATTTGTTTTGTTCCTTAAATTCCATTTATGAATGAAATCAAGTGTTATTTCTCTCACTTACTGTACTTAGCCTTATACCCTCTTGATCCATTCCTATCATTGTAAATGGCAAGATTTCATTCTTTTATGGCTGAGTAATATTCCATTGTATATATATATATATACCTCATCTTTATCCATTCATCAGTTGATGGGCACTTGGGCTGTTTCCATGATTTGCTATTGTACATCAGGCTGCATGTATCCCTTTGAATTAGTATTTTGTATTCTTTGGGTAAATACCTCATAGTACAATTGCTAGGTCAAAAGGTAGTTCCTTTAACTTTCTGAGGAAATTCCATACTGTTTTTCAGACTGGTTGTACCAGTTTGCATTCCCACCAACAGTGTAAGAGGGTTCTCCTTTTTCCATGTCCTCACTAACACCTATTGTTTCTTGTGTTGTTGATTTTAGCCATTCTGACAGGTGTGAGGTGATAGCTCATTGTAGTTTTAATTTGCATTTCCCTGATGATGAGTGATGTAGAACATTTTTCCATGTCTGTTGGCCATCTGTATGTCCTCTTTGGAGAAATGTCTGTTCATGTCTTCTGCCCATTTTTTAATTGTTTTGGTTTTTGGTGTTTTATAAGTTCTTTAAATTTTTGGAAACCCTTTATTGAATATGTCATTTGCAAATATCTTCTCCCATTCTGTAAGTTGCCTTTTATTTTGTTGATTGCTTCCTTTTCCTGTGCAGAGCTTTTTTTGATGAAGTTACAATAGTTTATTTTTGCTTTTTACCTCCTAGCCTCAGGAGACATATCTAGAAAGAAGTTGCTGTGGCTGATGTCAAAGAGGTTACTGCCTATGTTGTCCTCTAGGATTTTATGGCTTCAGGTCTCACATTTAGGTCATTAGCCATTTTGAATTTATTTTTGTGTCTGATGTAAGAAAGTGGTCCAGTTTCATTCTTTTGCATTGTTCTCGTTTTCCCAACATCATTTGCTAAAGAGACTGTCTTTTTCCATTGGATAATCTTTCCTACTTAGTTGAAGAATAATTGACCATATAGTTGTGAGTTCGTTTCTGGGATTTCTATGTTAATGCATTGATCTGTATGTCTATTTTTGTGCCAGTACTGTACTGTCTTGATCACTGTGGTTTTGTAATATAACTTGGAGCCAGAATTGTGATGCCTCCAGCTCTGCTTTGCTTTTCCACAGTTGCTTTGGCTATTCAGGGTCTTTTATTCTAGGATCATTTAGGATTTCAGGATTGTTTGTTCCAGCTCTATGAAAAATGCTTTGGTATTTTAATAGGGATTGCATTAAATGTGTGGATTGTTTGGGTAGCAAAGAACAATATTTGTTCTTCCAATCCATGAACATGGAATGTTTTCCCATTTTTTTGTGTCATCTTAATTTCTTTTGTCAGTGTTTATAGTTTTCAGAGTACAGGTCTTTGACCTCCTTGGCTAGGTCTATTCCTAGGTATCTTACTAGTTTTGGTGCAATTGTGAATGGATTGATTCCTTAATTTCTCTTTCTGATGCTTCATTGTTGGTATATAGAAATGCAAGATTTCTGTACATTGATTTTGTATCATGCGACTTTACCAAATTTGTGAATCAATTCTAGCAGTTTTTTTGGTGGAGTCTTTCAGGATTTCTATATAGAGTAGCATGTCTCTGCAAATAGTGAAAGTTTTACTTCTTCCTTGCCAATTTAGATGCCTTTTATTTCACTTCATTTTCTGATTGCTGTGTCTAGGACCTCCAGTACTAGTTAAGGTTCCTTGTTCCTGTCCATAGAAGCAAAGCTCTCAGTTTTTCCTCATTGAGGACGATATTAGCTGTGGATTTTTCACATAAGGCCTTTATTATGTTGAAGTATGTTGAGATATTCTCTCTAAACCTACTTTGTTGAGGGTTTTTATCATAAGTGGATGTTGTATTTTGTCAAATGCTGCTTCTGCATCGCATGAAGTGATCATAAGGTTCTTATCCTTTCTTTTATTAATGTGGTGTGTCATGTCGATTGATTGGTCAGTATTGAATAATAAATCCCCCTTTATCATGGTGAATGAGTCTTTTACTGTATTAATGGATTCAGTTTGCTAGTATTTTAGTGAGGATTTTTGCATCCATGTTCATCAGGAATGTTGGCTTTTGGTCCTTTTTTTTTTTTTTTTTAAGATTTTTTATTTATTTATTTGACAGAGAGAGAGATCACAAGTAGACGGAGAGGCAGGCAGAGAGAGAGAGAGAGAGGGAAGCAGGCCTCTTGCTGAGCAGAGAGCCCGATGAGGGACTCGATCCCAGGACCCTGAGATCATGACCTGAGCCTAAGGCAGCAGCTTAACCCACTGAGCCACCCAGGCGCCCCTGGTCCTTTTTTTTTTTTAGTGGAGTCTTTACCTGGTTTGTATCAGGGTAATGCTGGCCTTATAGAATGAATTTGGAAGTTTTCCATTCTTTTCTATTTTGGGGAGTAGTTTGAGAAGAATGGATATGAATTCTTCTTTAAGTGTTTGGTAGAATTCACCTGTGAAGCCATCTGGTCCTAGACTTTTCTTTATTGGGAGTTTTTATACATTTCTTACAGGTTGTCCAAATTTGTTGGCATATAGTTAGTTCTTCATAATATTCTCTTATAATTGTTTGTATTTCTGTGGTGTTGGTTGTTATTTCTCCTTTCTCCATTATGACTATATTTATTTGGGTCCTTTCTCTTTTCTTTTTGATAAGTCTGGCTAGAGGTTTATCATTTTTATTAATTTTTCAAAGAACCTCTCCTAGTTTCATTGATTTGTTCTATTATTTTTTGGTGGTTTTTTTTTAGTTTCTCTTTCATTTATTACTGCTCTGATCTTTATTATTTCCTTCCTTCTACTGGCTTTAGGCTTCATTTGTTGTTCTTTTCCTAGCTCCTTTAAGTTTAAGGTTTGGGGGGCGCCTGGGTGGCTCAGTCCTTAAGCATATGCCTTTGGCTCAGGTCATGGTCCCAGGGTCCTGGGATTGAGCCCCACATCAGGATCCCTGATCCTCAGGATCCTCAGTGGGAAGTCTGCTTCTCCCTCTCCGCCCCCCTGCTTGGGTTCCCCCTATCACTGTTTCTCTCTCTCTCTGTGTCAAATAAATAAATAAAATCTTTAAAAAAAAAAAGTATAAGGTTAGGTTGTTTATTTGAGATTTTTCTTGGTTCTTGAGTTAAGCCTTTATTTCTAAACAATCTCCTAGTGGTTCTCAGTGAACTTAATTCATATACTGACCATTGTGAACAAATACACTATACAACTTAAAAATACATAAACCCAACTTCACAATACTAAAAATCAGTTGGATAGAATTACCACTGGATTACCAAGTTAATTTTCTCTCTCATGGAATCATGTTACAGAAGGATGGATTTGTACTACTAAGAAAAGCATCCTCCTGTATTTTGAAAAAGAATGTAGAAAGTTTGGGGAACAATTTTGGTAGTATGATATAGTGGTGGATAAAGAATGTGAATTTGCCTTTTAAAAGTGATAATGACTTTTAATTTAATTTTGCTAAAACTCTTTGCCTCAGGGCTTGGTCCTAAAAATATTGAATTTCTCCTTGGAGCAGGTTTAGAGAAGCAGCACAGTACTTATTCCAACCCTGATGATTTCTTTATCCTCAGGAAAGTATCCTCCTCTGGACCATGGTTTCCTCAAATATAAAGTAAAAGAAAAAAATTGATTGTGAGGTTCTTTCTAGATCTAAAACTATATGAAATATCTGCAGACTTTACAAAGGTCAAATATATTTTGAGAGGAAGGGGACATTTTGTAGTAAGAATATGTACATGAAATCAATTTTTAATTTGCAACTATAAGATAATGACCACACTAGTGTATTTTGAAGAAATATACTAAAGGAAATAACTTTCATCCATTGGAGAAAGTTGTGGTTTTAGATTTCTGCCTCAGAAATGACAGATTTAGAAGAGCCAAAAGCTACATAGCTCTGTTTTTTCCCAGGCCAGACCTGGTGCATACCAGCAGGTGGTAGTTACAAGCACTGCTGCATGCTGGGAAGGTAACCTTCCCCTGCCCTTCACAGACCACCCACCCCAGGATGGAATGTGTTCCAGATTCAGGTAAGCCAGGTGTGCAGTAGATCAGGGCAGTGAGCAGGGGGGTGGGGAAGATTTTGCTAGCACACCTTTCCTAAAGGACAGGGTCCTCAACCTGCAGTGTGCTCTTGGCCAAACAACTGTCCTGGCAGATAATTCAGACTCCAGTGTTGGTCTGTAAACGTGTATGAGAACTCGAGGTGTGCCTTTCATCTACTAAGTGTCCCAAAGAGCAGGCTGCTAATGAATTATTTTACCTCTGGCAAGTAATAATGATATCCAAGTAGACAAAAGACAACAGTATAGAAAATTGCTCTGAATACATTATCCTTACAGTATAGATACCTTCTGCAAGTTTCTTTTTATCAAATCTCATTTTTAAAGAGGAGAAAGAATCTTTTGTCTCACTAAAGATAAGCCCCTCCTTACCTTAATTTAGGCAATTTTGAAATTCTTTCCTTGAGAGCTTGTTTGGAGGTCCTGGCTGGGGAGCGCAGCTGCTCTGTACCCTTGACAGAAGAATGATCCTCCTCTATGGGGGAAGGTGCTCCTCTTCCACCGAGCATGCAGCTTCGGGACAATTGTACATGGACCAGTGAGGGAGGAAGGGGACATCCACCTAGCCAGCCGGGACCAGCCAAATCAACCCTGGTGATCAGTGGGGTGGCAGATGTCTCAGCCAGATCACCCTCACATCCTGAAATTCTTTCCTATGGGTGCCTGGGTGGTTCAGTTGGTTAAGCATCTGCCTTTGGCTCAGGTCGTGATCCCAGGGTCTTGGAATCGAGTCTCACATCAGGCTCCCAGCTCCACAGAGAGCCTGCTCATCCCTGTGCCTCAGCCTCCCTCCCGCCTCCCCCGTCTCTCATGAGTAAATAAATAAAATCTTAAAAGGAAAAAATTCTTTCATAGATGAAACATTGGTTTCTTATTAAAGCATTGCTCTTAAATTATTTAAAACCAGCAAAAGAAAAATCTATATAGAAGGATAAGGAAATATTCTGTGACCATTTGAATAAAATGTCCTGATAAGGCACAAAAAAGACTTCACTAAAGATTTCAGGCAAAAGAAAACTCTGTTCTCAGCAGTGAAGGGATCAATACTAATTAAAAAAACACAGATATACATGCACAGAATTCTATGGAAAAATATGATGAGGGACTGAACTGAATATCAGGCTAACTTAGACTGTTGGAAACTAGAAAATTATGGGGAGAAAGTAAAATACTGTTCCGTACAGTGAGGGCCTTTAGACCTAGGTTTGAAATCCCAGGATTCAGTGCAGCAAGCCTAATAAGGGAAGCCTGGCTCCTGCAGGCCACAAGCCTTCTTCATCTAACTGCCAGATTGTTAGAGAAGTTTTTCAATTTGTGTTTATGAGAAACTGCCAAGTGGTGTTTCTAAAATTAAGTAGAAAGCCCCAATGAAATAGAAAATCAAAAGTTGTCAGCAGTGGACAAAGAATATAAGAATATCATAAAAATATTTCTGACTTACATTACACTGAGCTTATTTTCTTGGGGCCGATGAAGAAGTGACATTTGATACTCAAACCACATTGACAGTTTCTGAATAATGAGATTAGTACATTTAACCCAGAATTATCCCATCAACCCTTAAATATATTTTCTTGCCCTTTGGCCAAAATGAAGGTCTAAAAGAATTTTTCTTCTTCTTTTTTTTTTTTTTTTAAATGGAAGAGACATCAGAAAAACAATGTTTGGCCCATGACCAATTTTCTCTTCCCTCCACCAAAGACAGAGTTTCTACAGATTCCTCAGTAAAAGAGATACCCAATGAGAAGAAATCTGTAGGGGGTAAGAGAAAGCACATGGGCTTTAAAGTCTCATAAATTCAGGTTCAAGTCCCAGACCTTCCATTAACTAGCATATCCTTGATATCTCTGAACTTGAATTATTTATTTGTAAAAATTAAATGTGATGATATAAGGAAAATGCTTAAGCATTTTTGGCTTAGTAGAAAACCTCACAGATGTTAATCTTCATCCTTCCTTCTCTTATTCCCTCCCAGTGAGTGTGACTCATAATTTAGCCCCCCTTTTGGGGGGTTATCTTTAGGTTGTCATTTTGAGCATAAACAGTTATATGTAGTAAGTAAGAATATCAGAAGAAATAAAAATGAGCAAGTCTTAGTAATAACTGAGTCTCACATTAAAGTCCCTTTTTGCACTCATATATGTCCTTTTTTGTTTCCAGAACTGGTGTCACATTTTGCTACTACCTGCTTCTAAAATGGTCACCACTTTTCTCTTTTATATTGTTCTTTCTGTTCTTCTATAAACCATAAAACCACAGTTTGTTACAGTTTTTTGTAAAATCAAAGTCTGTAGGCTCTGAATGACCCTTAGACTAAGGGTCAACAGAGCATCACTCTGATCCCTTGACCATTTATGTAGTAGATATGCAAATGCCAGATAAGCAAGTGATTAAATAAATGCCATTAATTTTGGTATTTCAGATTTTTTACATTTTTCCTTAATTCTCAACTATATTCTTTAAAGATGCAGAAGTGGATAAAGTACTTTTGATTAAGCGAAAGATTGCCAAATACACATGCATAGTGTTTTATTTGAAATACTTGAAGGAAATCAGTACAGGTTTCTTGAAAAGAAAGGATTATGAAAATTTGTGATGATGAAGAACGAAGAACCCTGACATTACCCAGAAATGTATTTCTCATATTCTCTCTGTAGTGTATAAAAGAAAAAGTTGTGTTTTTGGTGGATTTATTGAGTTAATTTTAAAATGTGGCCAATTTGAACACAAAAGTTACACTTCCTCTGCCGGGGGCCAACTAATATTACAGTAGATAGATACAGGCCTGAATCCTCAAAAACAGAGAGAATGGGAAGAAAAGGAAAGCAAATATGTTTTAATCTAGAAAGGAGATAGTTGAAAGATGGTTACCTAAAAGCTAAAACCTAAATTAGCAGGAAGAAAAACGCCAGAAGAAAATTTGTTCCGTAGAACCCCAAAAGGCTCAAGAATTAGAGTCACCAGGATTCTCAGAAAATGAGGTTGAAAGTGGGGCTATAAAGAGTCTAATTGGTTGACAGTCTAAATAAGAGACAGTTTAGCTGCCCTAGATTTCATCTGCCATGTGTACAGCCAAGTGCCTCCTCCCTACAACTGTGGCAGAAGACAAAAGAGTTTGAACCAAGGTTAGTCCAGGCATGGGGACACCATCTACAGCCACAAAAAGTCATACAAAAATAAAATGATTGGGTGCCTGGGTGGCTCAGTGGGTTAAGCCTCTGCCTTCAGCTCAGGTCATGATCCCAGGGTCCTGAGATCGAGCTCCGCTTCAGGCTCTCTGCTCAGCAGGGAGCCTGCTTCTCCCTCTCTCTGCCTGCCTCTCTGCCTACTTGTGATCTCTGTCTGTCAAATAAATAAATAAAATCTTTTTAAAAAATGATTAAATGAAAATCTATTCCTTAAATAATGAGCCTCTCAGCCTTCTTCAGAACTCTATGAATCTGTGCGCAGCCCATCTTATGTACTCCAGGCCTGGAAGATACAGGATTTCATTCTTATGAAACTAACTCTCCTGGAAGAACAGATATATAAATACTAATAGTTGGGATTCCCACAGTGGAAAAGCTAGGTATCTGTTTAGTCATCCAAACTGAAGCCTTTCACACAGAATTTGTATCCAGCTTATGACTGGATCAAGATTGTGATACAAGATTATGATAATCTGTCTGTTTATCAGTCTTGAGTATGAACAGAATATCCCACATGACCACATATGTAAGGAAAGCTTAAAATATAAAGTACAGAGAAAGAACTCAGAGGAGATAGAGACCATGTAGGAAACAAAATAAAAATATTTAAAAAGTGTAATCTCACGGAGATGAGAAATATTGTATCCATAGAACAAAAAACTATAAAAACAAAACATATACAGAGCCAAAAAAGAGCTCCTAAAATTAGAGACATCTGGGTGGCTCAGTCAGTTAAGTATCCAACTCTTGGTTTCCGCTCAGGACATGATCTCTCCCGGGGTAGTAGGATTGAGCCCCTTGTGGGGCTCCATGCTCAGTGCAGAGTCTGCTTGAGATTCTCTCTCTCCCCCTCCCTGTGACCCTCTCCCACACATGGTGCTCTTTCTCTTTCTCTGAAATAAATAAATCTTTAAAAAAAAAAAAAAGAGCTCCTGAAAATTAGAAATATAGTAGATGAAAAACTCAGAAGGAGGACTGGAAAATAAAGTTAGGTGATCTAAGAAGTAGAATAAAAAACAGATGAAAAGCAGGAGAAAACAAAATACTAGAAAGTTCAGGCTCAGTTCAGGACCAGAGTCTAACAGAGAAAATGAATGGGAGGAAATTAGCAAAGAAATAATGCAAGAAATTTCCCCATAAGTGAAACATGCAGTTTTCAGATTAAAAAGACAACTGAGTTTTTGTGTATACACACACACACACACACACACACACACACACACAATGAAGAAGGACCTATACCAAGACACAGGAAATCAGAGATAAGAAGTTCCTAAAAGTTCCCAGAAAGGATGAAACAGACTATGTACAAAAACATTAGGAATTAGACTGGACCTCTTAACAACAGTGCTTGAAGTTGGAAAGAAGGGAGCTGTCTTTCAAAACTCTAAAGGAAAGTTAGTTCCAACCAAGAATTCTCTATTCAGCCAAACTATCATTCAAGTATAAGGATGAAAGAAAGATATTTACAGACACATGGGTCTCAAAATTTTTCTTCCCATGCACCCTTTTTACTATTATTATTATTATTATTATTATTATTATTAACCAGCATATAGTACATGATTAGTTTTTGGTGATTGATTAGTTGTGTATAACACCCAGTGCTGCACCCTTTCTTAGGAAGTTGTTACAATATATTCCTCAACAAAATGAGAGAATGAGAAGAAAAAGAGGAATCCAAGAAATAAAGGGAATCTAACCTGGGAAGGGGTGGGAGGAATTCTTAAGATGAAGATGAAGGACAGTCTCAAAATGAGAGTCGTACAGTAGGCCTACAGAGCAAGCAGGCCAGGTTAGTTCAGGGGGTGCGGTAGGGTTCAGGAGAATGTCTCCACTGAGGGAGCTAAAAAGAACCAATAATTCCTGATGCATCTGAACTTGAGAGTAAATTCCAATTCAGCCAGAAAGGTTGACAATGCATTAATGACAGGTAAATAGGAAATTCAGCATACAAAAAAAGTTACCCAACTAAACAAAAAACTTGTATCAGAAAGTAAATATAGTCATCATATGATAAATAGCTTAACTGTGAATAATATATGTATAGTCATAATGGAAGAAACAATACCATGCAGTCAATAGCACTGCAGACCAAATGTTCTGCTTTTCTCTTTCCAGGTACATAGTAGGATGACATTTCTTGGCTCCCTTATGGTTGGGTTGGACTATGTGATTAGTTCTAGCCAATAAGGTGTGAGCAAAAATGGTGTCACTTTCAGATACTGCATTTAATGTTGATACAGGACCTTGCAGAGATCTTTTTTCTTCTCTGCCACTGTGACCTGCAGTGCCTTGTACTGTCCCTGATAAATTAATTTATTGGACTATTCAAATTAAAATTAATTAAAATTAAAAATTCAGTCCCTGTGTCACATTAACCACATTTCCAGTGCTCAAAAAAACCACTATGACTAGTGCAGATATAGACAGTATAGACTGAACACTTTGATCATCTTAGAAAGTTCTTTGGGTCATTGTTGCTATAAATGATAGTTGCTTTGTCACCTGGGCTCCCTAGTAAGGACAATAGGGATGCAGAGTCTCAGGCAGCCTGACACAGACATGTCATGTGAATGAAAAATAAAACTTTATGTTTGAAGCCACTGATATTTTTGAGGAGTGTTTCACTGAAGCATAACCTGCTCATTCTGACCTATAATAGTTTCAAACTCCATTCATCATATACCACCTTCTGAATTGGGACAGGCTAGGTTACACTAGTCACAATCTGAAAAGCTTTGTGTGACTGTTTTATAACAGCTATAGAATTTCAAAGGGAACTTTCATCAGTTAACTGGAGTACACACTGCAGAAAAATTCTACTCTAATTACTTGGGCTTCAGAATGGCTCAGCGGTCAGAGATAACTTATGGTCAACAGTCTTATAACAGGCTAGTCTCAGTGAAGTGATTTTCTTTCTTTTTTTTTTTTTTTTATTAAAAGATTTTATTTATTTATTTGAGAGCGAGACAGTGAGAGAGAGCATGAGGGAGGAGAAAGTCAGAGGGAGAAGCAGACTCCCCATGGAGCTGGGAGCCCGATGTGGGACTCGATCCCAGGACCCCGGGATCATGACCTGAGCCGAAGGCAGTCGTCCAACCAACTGAGCCACCCAGGCGTCCCATCAGTGAAGTGATTTTCATGGAATGTCTAAATTAACAATAAAAGGAATGGAAGAAACAATTGCCTGTGTTTATAAAGATCCTTTTTTTTTTTTAATCCAAGTTATTATTTGTTCCTCTGTCTCCTGATAGAACTGGTGCAGGTATAGAGTGAGGATAAGCAGACGGTGATTATTACTAAGTAAGTGCATTTGTAAAGTGTCATCATTTACCAGGTGTTTTCCCCTTCATCATTTATTTGAACTTTATAGTAGTCTCAGCAGGCAGGCAGATACAGAAACCAAGTCTCAGAAATGTAAAATTATTAAAGTCCTGTAATCTGCTAGAAGAAAAACTGGATCTTGAATACAGTACCATCTGATTCCAAGTCCATACCTCCTTTCTTCCCATCCTCAGCTTACTGCCTCAGCCCCTTTCTTGGTAGTAAGGCCTTCAGGAGGCAGCTCCTCTTCTTCCTGGGAAGAGTGAGCCTTTTAGCCAGGATTGCAGAACAAAGACACAGAGCTCCTAGCCTGGCCATTATGTATCTAGCCATTGTACTTCTTAAGTCATCCTTCTTTGTGACAGCTGATGTTCATACATCATACATACATAATATTAGCAGTTGTAGTAGCAGATAACATGTCTGTGGAGCTTACCAATGTGCCACACATTGTTCTAAGAACTTACACAGGTTGATTTACTGCTATGATTATGATTATCCTCATTTCACAATTGAAGAAACTGAAACACAGAAAAGTTAAGGAACTTGTCTAATAGCATATAGCTTCAGAGCCAAAACCCAAGCCCAGGTTCTAACTCCTGGTCCCACTTTTAACCATGTTACTTCCTGTAAACTATACACAAAGATGGCCAAATATGACCCTATATATTAGAGAAAAAGCTGTTTTGCCATTTTGTGATAAAAATACAAATTTCACTTTAATAAAGAAATTTAGATTAGATATTTTTAGAATTCACTTTAACAAGAAAACAATGCTGTGTCAGTTTACCCATTGGTTCATTTTCTGGGCTCATACAAATTTTAAAAATAATTTATTCAATTGAATAAATAATATTTATTGAGCACTTAATATATACATAGGCATGAGCTAAGCATTTTATATAGAGTAGCTCACTTAATCCTCACAAGAACCCTAAGATATAGGCACTGTTGTTGTCCCTGTTTTATAAATTAGGAAATGAAGCTTGAAAGTAGTAACCTGGCCAAGGTTGCTCAACTAGCAAGGACAAAGCTGAGACGAACTCAGCAATGTAACGTCAGAACCAACACCCAAACATTTAACTAGCCACCTCTACAATTTCAAAATTACTTGTGATTCCAGAAAGGTTCCAAATTATCTCTGTCCGTTTCTGGTGGTTTTACTGAAATATAATTACTGTATTTTTTTCCATCTAGGTTTATGTTCCAGATGAAAATAATGCTATTTTGGGAAGAAATACAAATAAGCAAGTTTTTGAAGGTTTGACAACTGGACTTCTCAAAGTCAGTGCTGTGGTTTTCAGCTGCCTGATTGCCAATCGACCAGATGGAAACAGCCAGCCAGCTACACCAAAAATATCAACACAGGAAATGAAAAACAAACCCTCACAAGGTGATGCTTTTAATAGTCGAGTTCAGGACCTCATCAGGTAAAATTGCTAGATTCTTCAAACTTTCTTCTTTAAAAAAATATTAAAATTATTTAAATCTCATGGCCCATGTGAAGGCATTGGTTCTCACAACACCATCCATAAATTCTTGGTGGAAAATACACTACATTTTGTAACACAGAGAAGAAAAGTCCTATTAATGAAAAGCAATACAGTTAGAACTCATCTGTCATTCTTGATATTTAGATATTTGATATTAGAATATGTAGTGTCTAAGCTTTTATAACTTTCTTCCTGTCAACTATTTCCCAACTCAAGAATTTCTGAGAATTCCCCTATTTCAGGTCATCTCTGGTTTTAAACTTGGTTCAGACTTAAAACAATAATAGCTATTATTTATGGAGCACTCATTATGCAAACGTATTGTAATAGAAGCTTTGCAGCCCTATAGGTATAGGATTTCTAATTCAGACTTTGTAGGTGGGGAAATTGCCAGAGAGATTAAGTGCTTTGCCTAAGGTTATGTAATAAATAAATTTAAAAGTAGGTAGGGGGTTTGAGATCAAAACTCAGGTCTAGCTGGATTCCTAAAATTTGTGTGCTTTCCACTACACAAATGTAGCGATTTCTGACACCTGTTCAAGGTCAACCCTGTTCACTTCTAAAGATCACCTCTTCTCCAGGGAAATTTCCTCCTATTCTGACATCTGAACTCTTTTTCCCTCAGGAATCTTGAATCAGGTAGGGCATTTAATTTCCCAGTAGGGTTCCATTTGGTGTTAAACAGTTTCTTGCTCCACCTATCAGTAACTTTTCTGTGATCAGCACAGATCTCTGGTTTCCAAAATCCATGCAGTTTATTGCTCTGAAGCTTATGGTAGGTTAATAGGATAAAAGAGAATGTCCTCTTCTGCATTTCCCTCAAAAGAATTTATAAATTTCCTCTGGTTTTTCTGTAGTGGTTTCTTGAGAACAGTTGTTTCATTCAATATTTTTCTTACCCTTGATTACTTTGTTCACTTTTCCCTTCCATTTGCCTGCCCTCTTTCCCCAAGCATATTTATTGCTAGAGAGTACTAGGCCCTTTGGGTTCACAACCATTTATCTTACAGCACTTGACTTTTATCCTCCCGGCCTTTCTCTCAGTTTCTTGATACCCTTCCAATTTCCCAACCTCCTTAGGTCACTGTAGAACCTATAGCGTCTCTGCTGATACATGCCATTCTGTTCCAGCATTCTCCCTTGGGCTGCCGTGTGATACAGCAACCCTGTATTCTTGTCCATGCCTCAGCTGTGATGAGGTAGAAGGACCAGCCAAAGGCTTCAATGTAATTCTAATGGACTTTCCAGGAGAAAATACATATGTTTTCACATATATTATCCTTCATTAAAGAGGAAGGTATTGGGGAAAAAAATAACTGGTAATCTGCCAAACCGAATCTCATGTATCTTAAAATGGATAATGGACAATCACAGTCCTTTAGAACAAAACTCTGCCACTCCTTATCTCTGACTTGAACCACTTTTGGTGAAGGTTCTTTTCTTACATATAAAGTATTGTTAGTTGGCTTCATGATGGCTATGTGTAGAACCACAAACTGTAGTTTAGGTCTGCCTAATAGAGCAAACAGAACATGTCTAATTCTTTCCATGCTTGCTTTTTCATCACCTCTGATATAATGACTAGAAATCTCACTCCAGACCCTGCCATAACCTGGGAATTTTTTTCAGTTTATATCTGTAGAGTTGTAAAGCTGGGCAGAGAAAGTTCGAGCACAGTCTTTAGTGCTATTCTCTGGCTTGTGCTCTAGAAGTAGAGCTGGAGCAGAGCACAGCACCCTGACACATGGCTCCTCCTTCTCCTCATCTGGGAGAAAAGAGGCAGGAGGATTTCTAACAAAGATGGTAATACCAGGATTTATTGTCATTATTTTACATGGTGCAGTCAAGTGTCTAAATCTAAGGGAGTCTCAGAAATATTTATCAGTTCATGCAATGGTCACTTGTAGCACTTGGTGCCAGACGCCATACAAGGTCCTGGGATACAAAAACAAATAAAAAGACCTTTAACAGAATATCCAAATATTATTGTTTGGCTGTCAAAAATCAGAACTTCTTTCCAGAAAGTGAAAATATTGGCAGTGACAGTGTTTAGCACAGTTCTATGAAACAGTATTGTTTGTAGGATAGAAGCAGATTGCACTTTAAAAAAATACTGATTTGAAATTTGTTCAGGAAATGGACCAACCCTGAAGCTCCACAATTCTATGTTTTCCAACTTTCTTCAGATATGATTGACATATAACATTGTATAAGTTTAAGATGTACATTGTGATGGTTTGATATAAATATACTGCAAAATAATTACCACAATAAGGTTAGTTAACACCTCTGTCACTTCACATGATTACCTTTTATATGCGTGGTGAAACATTTAAAAGCTACTCTCTTAGCAACATTTAAGTACATGATATAGTACTGTTAACTGTAGTCGCCATTGCATCTCCAAAACGTATTCATCTTATCAATGGAAGTTTCTACCCTCGTACCCTTTGACCAACATCTCATTTCCCCTAGGGCCCGGGCCTTAGTAACCACCATTCTATTCTCTATTTTTAGGAGTTCAGCTTTTTTAGATTCTACATATAAGAGACAGCATACAGTATATGTCTTTTACCATCTAACTTATTTTACTAAGCATAGACTTAACATGTCTTCAGGGTCCATCCATGTTGTTGCAAATGGCAGGATTTCCTTCCTTTTTTGGATAATATTCCATTATCGCTTCTCGGCCTTTTGGCTAAGATCAAGAGTGGATAATATTCCATTATACACACACACAGACACTCACACACCACATTTTCTTTATCCATTCATCCGCTGATAGACAAATAGAGTTCTTTCCGTGTGTTGGCTGTTCTCAGTAATGCTGCAGTGAACGTGAGAGTGCAGATATCTCTCTCAGATGGTGATTCATTTCTCTCAGATATATACATAGAAGTAGGATTGATGGATCATATAGTAGTTCTATTCTCAGTTTTTTGAGGAACCTCCTTACTGTTTTCCACAGTGACTATACAAATATACATTCCCACTAAAAGTGTACAAGGGTCCACTTTTCTCGACATCTTTGCCAAAATTGTCTCTTGTCTTTTTGATAATAGCCATTCCTAGAAGTACAATGTGGTATCTCATTGTGGTTTTAGTTTGCATTTCCCTGATGATCAGTGAGGTTGAGCATCTTTTCCTGTACTTGTTGGCCATCTCTATATTCTTTGGAAAACTGTCTATTCAAGTCCGTTGCCCACTTTTTAATCAGATTATTTGTGTTTTTACTATTGAGTTGTAGGAGTTCCTTATGTATGTTGGATATTGACCCTTTATCTGATACATAGTTTGCAAATACTTTCCCAAATAAACAAAAGCTGAAGAAGTTCATCACCATTAGACCTGCCTTACAAGAAATGCTAAAGAGCATTCTTCAAGCTAAAACAAAAGAAGGATAACAACAAAAACACATGGACATGTAATAGTCACTGGAAATAGCAAACATATAGGCAAAGTCTGAATGTCTGATACTGTAATGGTGGTGCACAATTCACTTGAAACCCTAGTTTACAGGTTAAATAACTTTACAGTTATTTAACCATACTACAGTAATTTGTTATTGGATAAACACATATTAAAAAATATAAATTATTACATCAATATAATAATGTAAAATATATAAACTATAAAAATATAAATCATATTTTATATAATATAATAAATATATTTTATATATTTATACATAAATAATTATATTATAAAAATAAAATATAAATATATAAATATATAAATATTACATCAACCTGTAAAAACATATTATAAAATATAAAATATGTTTTATAATATTTTATTATATATTTATATATTTATATATAATAATATATTTTTATATAATTTTATATATTTTATATATATAAAGTATATAAAATATATATAAATATATACATATATTTATATATATTTATATTTATTTATATATATTATATATAATATATATATTAATATATATATTTAAATATATATATTTATATATATTTATATTTATTTATATATATGTGTATATATATAATATATAATATATATATAAATATATTATAAAAATATATAAACATATATGTATAAATTATTACATCAATAACCTAAAATATATATAAAATATGTATTTTGTGTATATAAAATATCAATTGTTATTTATAAAATATATAAATATTTATTAAAATATGTTATTTATTAAAATATAAATTATTTTTATAAAAATATAAAAATATAAATTATAAGAATATAAATTATATGAAATATAAATTATAAAATATAAATAAAAATATTAAAATATAAATAAAAATATAAAAAATATAAATTATCACATCAATAACCTAAAATGTAAGCAGGGAAGAAGTAAAAGCATAAAGGTTCTATATGCTGTCAAACTTAATCTGCTTAAAGTAGGATGTAATAAATATATTTTATTAAGACTCTTGGTAACTACAAAGGAAAACCTGTAGTAGATACACAAAAGATTCACTTCTCATCAGCAAAGGATAACAGTTCCATTTCCCCATATCTTTATCAGTGTTTTATGTTAGCACACTTATGAATTGCCAGTCTGATGTGTGAAATGGCATTTTGTGTCATCTTCATTTACATTGTGTTTATCACTAGTGAGGGTGAACATTGTTTATTGGCCTTTGTTTTAATCAGAATTCATTTGCAGGAAACAAACCATCAAAACTATTTTAAGCAGAAAGAATTTAATACATGGAGTTATGTGCTTACCAAATTGTTGCAAGGACTGAAAGAGCAGGTTCTAGACTAGATCTCTGGAAATGACTCCTACAGAGCACTGCAAAACTGAAAAGCTGCTATTTCTATCAAAATCAAGAGCTGCTCTATCATGAATTGTGTTTAACCATTCATAGTGTTCCATCCAGGAGCTCACTGCTGCTGGAACACACTACATTGGCTAGATGTCTGCCCCTCAAAAATATGTGACCCAAATTCTGTCTCTCAACCTCCAGAATACTGGGGAATGCATTTAAAGACTTGAAGACCTCCAAAATGACCTGACCCATTGAGCCAAAATTAGGTCTTCCTGCTAAACTGTAGTAATACTTTGAACATCCCTCTTACAGAAATTATTAGGTGTCAGTCTCTAAAAGGTCCTTGGGGTTAGCATCAGTATCATATTTAGAAATTATATATTATTAGGAATAATAATAATATTATTATTTATAACATAAATACATTTATAAATACATAAAATATATAAATATAGAAAATAAATAAATAAATTATTATCAATATTATTAATAATCCATATATATTAGAAATAATTAAGTGGATTAATGCATGATTACAAATAGTTATCCCCCACATCTCTTGCATCATTTATGGGATGAATTGGTGACATTCAATTAGACAATGTTGGCAGATTTCAGGAGAAGAGTTGATGAGTTTTTGTTTGAACATATCCATGAACTTCTGGAAAGAAGTTCAGAAAAGAAGTAGACCCAAAGATACAGAATTGGGAGTTATTGACATATCGAGGATAGTTGAAACCATGGAATATCATGAGTTTACTAAACCTAGTTCAGAAATAGAACCCCTTCGGACATTTCAGTTGGGGCAAAAGTGGGTAGCTGAGCAAGGGTTGGCAAAGAAGAGGAGATAGACAGTCTTGCAGCTTATACATTCCAGGGGCAAAAGCTGCAGAGAGACTCATTTTTAATTTCAAATGGTAAAATAAATGGAGAGGCCCATTTCCTGGAGCATTCATAGCAGCCTCTCTTCCAGGATGTATATTCTAAGAAATCCGTGTTAAAGTTTTACATCTTGTATACGGGTAACAGTCTCAACATTATAATTTCAGGCTAACAGTTAGTGTAAAAGATATGTTGCTGCTGATCCCAACATCCATTGGGAGATTCAACATTCTTCCCTCAAAACTGTGAAGTTGGCAAAATGAATTTTTCTGCACTGATCCTTCAGAGCCATTTAGTTTCACTGTCTTCATGGGCAATCATCTAAAGATTGCCAGAGCAGAGATTCAGGACCCAGGAAGTTTAGAAAAACATTGGTCAGACTCAGTAGGCACCATTGATGGCCCTCAGTAACCAAAGGAGACCATGCTCAGAAAGGACCACCTGCTCAATAGTGTTCATTATGGTTTGGTTTGATTTTTCTATGCTGCTTCGTTCATTCTAGAAGTCTTTCCTCCTTTTTGGCTATTTCAAGATCAGTACAGGAAATCCAGTTAAGCCGTTTTCATCTCAATACTAGGTGGTTTTGAAGTTTTGTGTGGTCACTATTAGTCTCAGGAATGGTCTGAGAAAATATTTTCCATTCTTGTTTAAAAAACTCATACTTCAGGGCGCCTGGGTGGCTCAGTCTGTTAAGCTTCCAACTCTTGGTTTCTGTCCAGATCATGATCTCAGGGTTGTGAGATTCAAACCTACATCAGGCTCCATACCCTGCTTAACATTCTCTCTCTCCTTCTCCCTCAGCTCCTCCCCACCCACCCGGAAAAACAACAACAACAATAACTCATACCTCAGTAAGGCAAGAGTGTATTTTATGGGAAGAACACTCTTATCAGGAGTCAGAAGACCTTAGGATATTATATCTCTCCTGACTAGGCTAGTACTTCACAATCCCTGAGCCTCAGTTTCTTCATCTATCAGATGGGAATAGTAATATCAGCCCCCACAGAGTGAATGTGGTTTTCTCATACCCTACAGGGAGGATTATAAATTGATTCAAGATTTTTTTTAATGTAAGGGGGCTGTACATATCATGAACTCTGAAAATCTGCATACTCTTTGGCTCTATAATTCTATTTCTGGAAAATAACTTGAAGTCTGGCAAGGATTTGTACACAAAATGTTTATCCCAACATGGTTTATAGTGATGGATACTGAAAACTATCAGAAGCTCCAGAAATGTTCCACTGGTAGGAAATTATTCACCCATTAAAAAAAATGATGTTCATGAATGCAGTCAGATCTCTAGAATCTAGATCACTTTAAAGGAAATACATAATTTAAAAAAATATGGTAAATGACATGACAGGGATATAATCAGCAAGATTTAGATTACAGGAAACTATAAAATAAACAACCAGATTTTTTCAACAAATAAATTTGCAAAGGAAGAAAAGAGAGATGGAGGGGTAACATACAGAGTAAGAAGACACTTAGAAAGATATAGTAACCAATTATAATGTATGATTCTTATTTGGATCCTAAGTTTTTTAAAGAACTACCAAAAATGTTAAGACTTTGTGATACTTTTCGAATTTTGAATACTAGTTACTTGATGGTGCTAGGAATTATTATTATTTTCAGATGTAATGGTATTGTGGGGGGTTTTTTCAAGTTATTTTTTAGAGATACAAAGTAAAACATTTATGAATGAAATTATGTAATGACTTAGACTTGCTTATGTATAATGCAAGATGTGGATGGTCTGGATGGGTAGGATTGTCCATGGTTGTTGGTGATCAGGGATGAATGATAAATGCATGGGGGTTTGTTATCCTAGTCCGTCTTTCTTTGGTTTATGTTAAAACTTTTCAATAATATAGTTTTTAAAGGCTTAAAAAGTAATGCTTACAAAGATACTTTTCATGATTTAGAAAATGCCTAAAATAGTTGAATAAAATTCAATTTAATGTCAATCACATAGAGAAAAAAATCAAATAGAAAAAACAAAAGGAAACATATCAAATTGTGACTGTCTTTGGTGAAATTATGGCCAACTTATTCTGTTTTTTCCTGCTTTTCTTTGCTATATGCATTTTCATAATGAGCCTGTATTACTTTTATAATCAGAAAAAGTAATTTTTTCACTTTCTGTGGTTAGAACTCTTTTGGAAACTTAACCTGAAATAACTTAAGCAAAAAAGGCTAGTAAATGGCTTCTCTAACTGGAAAGGTAGAAGTTTAGAGCTAGATGCTAAGACTCCAATTATACCATCTGGGTTTTGTCTGTTTTTTCACTTCGACTTGTCTCTGCTTGGCTTCATCCTATAAGCATATATTTGTGTAACAAGTAAGTTAGCTACCAGCAAACCCCAGGTTCATATCTCTCAGTTTAGATATCCCCAGAGAAAAGATTCATCCTGTGGTCTTCTGTTAATCCCACGGAAGATCCTGAATGGTCCTTTTTAGGTCATGTACCATCCTAGAACTTGTTGTTATGACCTAGCTGATGAATACTGTGACTGTCATGGAGTACATACTAACTTCTGCTGTTGTAGGAGAACACAATATTTAAGAATCCCACCAGGACTACATGGAATAGGAGAGGAGAATATGCTAAGTGGACAAAAACCAAACTGTCACTATCTGCTCTCTCATGGGATTGTTGGGATAATTCATTTGGATGATTAATATAAAACATCTTCTAAATTGAAAAGTTTTATGCAAATGTAAGAGTCCATTTTTTAGTCTGATTCTGTTAAATCAGACTATGATAATATCCTCATTGTGTGCATATATCTGTCAGTTTCCTTCATTACAAGAGAATAGATCTGGTGGTCATCATTTCAAACTTCCCAATTTTAAAACCAAGGGGATGTTGAGTAGCCTGGGTGAATATATTTCCTAATGTAAGAGGAGAAAGGAGGCATTATATTGAACCTTCTAAGTAGTAAACTTAGAAGAAGCTCCAGATAGAGTTATTCATCAGATTTTCCTTACTTTTACAAAAAGGTATATTGGTAAATGAATAGTGGTGGGGATTACAGTGCACGTATGAATGGAAGCATCAGTTCCTTTGCATTTATTGCTAGAAGTTAACATGTTGATTTTCTCCATATTCAAAGTCCTGCTCTTTTCATATACAAGAGCACTGAATCAGTATAAAATCTCTAAGCTAAGGCTGATTTATCTACAAAGTCATTCATAATCTTAAAATACTATTTTCAGTAATATTGGGCTGAAAAGATGAAAGTGACTTCTTTTTTTTCCTAAAGATTTTATTTATTTGAGAGAGAAAGAGATCACAAGTAGGCAGAGAAGCAGGCAGAGAGAGAAGGAAGCAGGCTCACTGCTGAGCAGAGAGCCCGATGTGGGGCTCGATCCTAGGACCCTGAGACCATGACCAGGACCCTGAGATCATGACCTGAGCTGAAGGCAGAGGCTTAACCCACTGAGCCACCCAGGCACCCCTGAAAGTGACTTCTTAAATGTTGTTGTCAACTGTCAAGACTGGTACTTTTTCTAACAGAAAGCAATTAGTTTCTCACTGTTATACTTTTAATGGTGATGAGGTTTTGAAAAATAGAGAACCTACATTTGGCATTAGAAATTTGGGTTGTCACAAGAGTATATCTGGGTAGCATCATCTTATTTTCCGAATCCCTACATTCTAGTGAATTGGCTGTCTGGAAAGTATTGCTTTTCAAAAGTGTAGAGGTAATTATAAGTCATTTCAACTATTGACAGACTCTTTAGACCACTAAAAATGATCACATAATCATTTTCACTCATCTTTCTTGAAGAATAGGATCAGACTAACCAAAAGAGGGAAGAGAATCACTTACAGAAATAGCTGATTATTCAGGACTAAATCTAAGGAAATTATTAGTTGAGATGCTTTACCCAGACCTGTGTTGTTTGCTTGTTAAAGGGATCTAAGCCTGTGTTTTTCAAACTTATCTTTGAAGATATTGCCAGCCCGTGCAGACTGATAACACAGATGTTTCTTCCTACATCTAGCTACGTGGTGAACATAGGTCTGATCAACAAGCTTCATGGCTGCTTCCTCTCGGTGCAAGGACCAGTGGATGAGAATCCCAAGATGGCCACGTTTCTGCAGCATGCTGCAGAACTCTTACATGGAATGTGCATGCTGTGCTTTGCTGTCACCAGAAGGTAAGGCTTCTACTTGATATCAGTCTGGACTCAACTTTGGAAAGATCTCTTAAATTTTGCCCATCTTGAGGTCATTTCATAGGGATACAAGTGGTCATCTTGGCCTCTTTTCTTCTTTGCCCTGCCTTTGTCCTTATTGGTCTCCCATATTGAGACTAGCCTTATATTTCTTGTCTTTCCCTGGCTACATGCTCCTGTCAGAGTCTGTTTTTCTTGTTGGTATCATACACTTAACTATCTTTGCTGGAAGAGATTTTTTTTTTAAGATTTTATTTATTTATTTGACAGATCACAAGTAGGCAGAGAGGCAGGCAGAGAGAGAGGAGGAAGCAGGCTCCCCGCTGAGCAGAGAGCCCCATGCGGGGCTCGATCCCAGGACACTGGGATCATGACCCAAGCCGAAGGCAGAGGCTTTAACCCACTGAGCCACCCAGGTGCCCCTGGAAGAGATTTTAGAAAGCATCCAGTCCTACTTCCACTGAAATTCAGGAGAATCAAATGATTTTCCTTGAGTTAGTGAGTCAATAACAAAGCCTACACCAGATCAAGCCAGACCCTCAGTGCAATACAGCACAGCCTCCTAGCGTCCGTGACTGTGTTCACATGCTTTATTTACAGCCTCCTAGGTTTGTTTATTTTCCCCCTTTTGTCTCTTTCTCCAAGATACCTTCATGTATAAGGGAAGGGAGCCATCCAAAAACAGTAGCTCCCTGAAGTTACATATGACCAATGTGTAGGACAGACAACCTGACTAGGGGGACGCCAGTGGCATGGGTAGTGAAAGAATTCACCCAAGGCAGAACAAAGGAGATAAATTTTACTGAATATACTGCAGGGAGCAGCAGGCGGGACAGCAGAGGAGAGACAGTCTGCCATGAGGCAGTGGTGGGGGGCTGTAGTTAAGGAGGGAGTAGTGAAGAGGTATGGGAACATACGGAATTTTCTGTTTTGGGTACCTGTGCCTGGTTGTAAGTAGCCCATTGGTCAGCTGGGGCTTATGGCTATTCTGAGGTGGGTGGTCTAATGGACCTATTCGTATTCACCATGGGGGGTGGTCACTGTGGGCCCTCTACCTTACTCAGGTTTCTGTTACACAAGTTGGTTGCCCAAAAGCGGCCTCTACGCTATGGACATAATCATAGCCAGTGTGCCAGGGACAGCTGCTGGCCTGGTTGGCTCATTAGACCCCTCCCCTTATCCTGTATACTGTCCTCAAAAGCAATAATTCTCTAGGACAGGCAGAGTAAACCCCCATTATGTTCTTTTCTTTCCCTTCTCACCAATTAAGAATTATTTGCAATAATGATTCAGTGTTTCTGATAGGAATATGACATAGCCCTCAGGCATATTAAGAATGTTTAGTAAGGGGCGCCTGGGTGGCTCAGTGGGTTAAAGCCTCTGCCTTAGGCTCAGGTCATGATCCCAGGGTCCTGGGATTGAGCCTCACATCGGGCTCTCTGCTCCGCAGGGAGCCTGCTTCCTCCTCTCTCTCTCTGCCTGCCTCTCTGCCTACTTGTGATCTCTGTCTGTCAAATAAATAAATAAAGTCTTTAAAAAAAAAAAGGTTTAGTAAAATAATTTTCTTACAATTCTAAACAGCACTGCATATAATTTTTTTCTTTTTTTGCTGTAACCCATTTTGTTTGTATTTTATATACTTTTGCAAACATTCCTAAAATGAAAGGGTACAGTGATGAACCGTGATAGTATCCATTTTCTAGCTCCAACTATTATCAGTATTTTTCCAGTCTTATTTTATCCCCCTATACACCTCCTCGGTTTTTGTTTTGTTTTGTTGGGTTTTTGTTTCAGATGAGGGGAGTTATAGCTAGAGCATGTTATAACAAATTTCAGGTGTTCATTTCACAGAAGATACTAAAGCATGCATCTCTGATGCCATTATCACACCTAGCATAATAAACAGTAATTTTGTAGTATACCTGGTTTATGTTCACTTTTCCCCACTGTCTCAGACATCTTTCTACCTTAAGTTTCTTGGAACCAGAATCCAAATTTCAGGTGTCATTTGGTTGTTATGTCTCTTAAGTCTCTCTTATTCTATAATAGTTCTCTTTCCCTTCTGCCTCTTTTTTTATGCCACCGATTTGTTAGAGAAGGAATTATATGGTTTTTTAAGGACATGTCAAGAAGAAAATTAAAACTAAAATAAAAATTAAAAATTTGGAACTTCTAAAGTCTAGGTGCTTAAGAAATATCCATCCATATTCAATGTACACAGAATGCCAATGACTATGTTCAGAATATTTTAAAAGAGAAAATTTGCTTTCTGAAATGAACCAGCTTAATATTTTTTTAGTCTGTTATACATAGAACCCCAAAACCCATCTACTTCTTTATGTTAACCTCCCTATACCCCTAGTCACATTTCTAGGAAGATTAAGACTACCTGAAAGTCCGGGAGGCCAAGCATAACCTATATTCAGCATTCCCTTCTAGAAGTGCAGACAGAGCCTGCCTTCCAGGGATTAGGTGATAACTTAGGAAGTGGCTCGTCGTGGGTCTATAACCCAAATATGATCAAGTGGTACCACACCACAGAGAGGCTCACAGAAGGAATGGGGTTCCATCCAGGGCATTGGCGCCTACCAACTTGGGGTTGGCCATGCTGCCTGGCTAGGCCCTGTGCAATAGCCAGGCTGCTCGTTGGGAGGTATCCTCTCAACCAGGAGACCCCTTCTGACAGCGGTTCTTTTGTATACACAGCATTATAAACCTGCCAGCATCCCAAGTCTTTGTCACCTATATTCTTTCCTTAAATCCAGATGAATATCACACACGTAAGCTTTTCCTTATGTGTTTGTTGTACAGTTTGTGGGCTTCAGCTTTCACTTACACACACAGATTTAGTCACCTGAAATCTGTGGAGCTTGAAAAGAAGCTTAGAGGCCACTTTTATAGGGAAAGCAACTGAGCCAAACTAACTTGAATTAGGATACAAGATTCCTACTCAGCACTCTCGCCTACACGCTTGACTTCGTATAATTCAAAATGGTAGGAACCTATATTTAATTTCTTTTAAGATTTTCTCAATTACATATATGCAATACAGGATCCCTTTCTCTTTAACACACACAGTCATGTCCTCTTCCAGTAGACACTGAGCATCTGCCCTGTGTCAGACACCAAGACATGTACCCAAGATACTGCCCTCAGGGAGCCCAGAGTCTGGTCTGGGGTCAGACCTGTAAACTAACAGCTGCCACAGAAGAGACTGTTCACAGAGATGGAAGTAAAGCACTCCCACAGGAGGTCAAGAAGGGTTTCAATGGACTAAATCTTAAAGGACCCAGGAAGACAATAGCGGGAAGAATGCAGCAGAGAAAGGGGACATAATACGTGCACTGTGTGATGTAGCAGATGTTATTGCTGTCGTTGGCACCCCTGGAGGTTGCCTACCAACAGATTCCTGAATTTCTCTGCCTGCCTGGGGATATTCTCTGGACAAGTAGCTGTTTGCTACAAGTGCCAGGGAGTTGACACCTCCAGGAGTGACTCTCCAGGAGTAAATAGGTGGATTACCCTGCAGCTCCGCTAACCCTCAGTGAGCCAGTTCCAAGGTGTTCTGTGCAGTCTGTCAGAGGGGCACTGGTGGTAAGCTATGTGGCAACACATCCTTGATCGGCTTTCTCCCTTCCCTCTTTCTGTCCTCGGCTTCCTTGCAAGTAAACTACTTGTACCCATACCCTTGTTTCAGGGCCTGGTTTGGAAGCAACCCAAACCAAGAGATACAGATAGACAAGATATTTTCTCATGCTCAGTTTGATGTAGCTGTGCAATAGGGTAACTATGAAGAGTGACAGGAGTTGAAGTATTAAATGAATCCCATAGATGTTAACTCCTAGGGGGCCAAAAGGGAGACAAGAGCTTTTGTGCTACACAGAGCTGTGGAAAGTCACTGAAGTTGTTTAAGAGAGAATAACAGGATCACATTTCTGTTAAGTGAAAATTGTAGAAAGAACTGGAATGGCATGACCTAGAGGTAGAAGGAATAATGGAGAGACTCTCGCATGAGGCAAGTGGGAACTGTTGAGGGCTGTGGGAACAGCAGAAATAAGAGCAAATGCATTAAGAGGAGATGAAATATATGTAAGAGAGATGGCATAAAGCTTGGTGGCATGGGAAGTAAAAGGAAGCGGGGAGGAATCTAATGGCTCCCAGGCTTCTAACTTGAAATTTGTGAGTGGTAGATGGTATTATCTCCAGAGTAGGGAATATAAGCAGTTTTCCATAGAGGAACTATGCCTAAGGATTATCCAAGTAGACCAGTGTCTTTGTATATATGTATATTGTTTTTATGTTCATGTGCAACTGGATTTTAAATAAATCAGTGGTTAACACATGGTGGTTTTTGAGAGTCCTTGGTCCATTTTTTTCCCCTTATAATTTCCTCCTCCATCTTTAGTTACTCAACCAATTTCTATTAGTAGGCCTTGCTATAAAACCAGATTATTCTAGGAAAAAATGTCCAGGTGGTTTCCTGGCTTAATTTATCTAGGAAATTCTTAGCAGGATCAGTATCAGCTGCTTCTGTGAATGGGGTGAAAGAAGGATCCCTAATTGCTGCTCTCCTCATCCTTCAGTCCTCAACATTTCCTGAATGCCACCAAGCCACAAGAATATAGGGCTTTCCAACCTCTTCAGATTAGTTTGCCTCTGATATTTACAAGACCATTTCAGACTACTTCCCCTTTCTTCATGGAAATTTTATTTCTAAACTACAAGCTACAATGGCCTGTTGAAAGCACTTTGTTACATGTGTCAGAGTTTCTCTCTAGAAGGTCACACTGTGTCTGGCAAGAAAAGTAGTGTGGCTGTTGTTGTATCAGAGTCATTCACATAATGTCTGTTTTGGCTATCAAGACAAACCAACCGAAGCCAGAAAGTTGAGGAAGGCTTGTTGTCAAAGCTCTTTTATGACCAGCAGGAATAGAAAGACAAAGAAGAGCCAGAGAGGACTTCAAAAATCGCTTCTTATGAGCTGGCAAGCCCTGAGATAATTAAGTACACTGATTAGCCCAGGGCTCTGGGTAAACACTGCAGTCTGCTGGTGGCCCAGCCTTTGTGAAGGTGATTACAGCAGGGCTGCCTTTGCTCTACTCTCCTATTGTGCCCTTAATCTTCTCATTTTTACCTAGGTTTTGTGAAAGACAATTTGGGTGTCGGGGGTTATGTTAGTAATCTTTGCTTCAGCACTGACCGGCATGGGAGGGGGTGGGGGAAAGATGGATGATTTTTGTACCAGGCCTGGTTTTGAACTTGTATTTAAGTAAAAATTGAAATTGTGATCTTCTGCTGAAAAATCCTTTTATTTTATTTCATTTTATTTATTTATTTTATTTATTTTATTTTTATGTTAGGATTACTCCAGAATGTGAATCCAAGAACTTTTTGCGAGTTATAATTCTTAACCACTTAAGCAGAATTCACCCCTCTGTAACAGGACTTTCAAAAATGCTCATTTGTTTGGCCTTCATTGTTGTCACTTTTCCATTCTTGTCCTTTAAGTAGTAAAGAGAAAAGGATAGTTTTCAAATCTCAGGGCAGCATCTCAACTGACTTAATTGGCTGAGACTTACAGAGGCCCCTCAAAGATGCTGACTCCTTAGCTGAATAATAGGATCTGAACAGTAATGAGTGATTATAAATTGCAGCCAACACAGCCCTTTCACTGAGTCAGCAATCACTTCCTAGTCCATAACCGTACTAGGCACTACAGGGAGAGGGCTAGGAAGCAGTAGATCCACAGTTAGAGTTCACAGTCCTCATGTAAGGAGATGAGCTTATAAAACCTAGCTAATTTTGACTGGTTGGAGAAGACTATTCTGAATTCTAGAATGTATTTACACAAAAAGGAGTTTGTTGTTATATGTATTTGTGGGTTTTATTTTCATATCCACAAACTACACTAACAAAATGGGTTCTAGCCAAGGCCCCTGGAAACGGTGTCACAAAAAGATAAGACTGATTTATAATTTAGCTCATTAACTATGTGGATATAAATGAGTGCGTCTCAAGTGTTTAAGGGTGCTTGAAAACCATTTGTTCAGGCAAAGGTAAACTTTAACTCTGCCTGCCTGAATTATTCACTCATGCATTAAACAAATATTTATGTAGCACTTGCTCTGTGCCAGGCGCTGTGCTAAGCTCGGGAGAAAGCAGAAATGACTCAGACATCACTTGTGTCCTCAAGGACCTCGTCAACAAGTAGAGGAAAGAAGACGCGTATACCAAGACCCACTGTATAAGGCAGAGAGTGATACAGAGGATAGAAGATAACACATGGAAGCACTTAGCACAGTGCCTGGCACATAGTACATGCTTAGTAAACATTGGCTACTGTTACTACATCATTATCGATGGAGTTAAAAGGAGGGAAAGACCACTCTTAGTTGCAGGAATTAGAGATTCCCTAGAGTGACTAAAATTTAATATAGACCTTGAAAGACAGGAAAATTTGGAAAATTTAGAGCTGAGAGAAAGGCAAATATAGAAAAGAGCTAAAGCCAAGACATCATGGGAGAGCTAGATGAAGAACCAGTGGAGTACTTCCTTGAGCTTCATTGTGAGATGTCTGTAGTGGTGATTTTAGTGCCCCCCAGGTTGTTAGGAGGTTCAACTTAGATAATAAGTGTAAGAGAACTGTGTGAACTATATAAAATGACTTGCCAAGATGTGATGGTAGTGGTGTCATCAAAACCCTTTGAAGTGACTTGCTAAGAAGCATATTCTGAGAGCATTAATCAAGTATCAAGAATACCTGGTGGAGAACATATTAGAGAGGAGGTAGAAGGTGGGAGAAACCATTAACAATCACCCGGGGAAGAAGCAAAAGGAATGAAAAAGAATTTATTTTAATCCTCTCCAAGTCTCTCTATATATGTCCTCATCACACTCCAGACATCGTCATCTCTGTCTCATCTCTCTTCCTTGTACCCCAGATCTAATCTGTTGTCACATTTTGTTGATTGGAAGGAGCCTTAATGTTACCTTAATCCAGTCTTCTATTCATGTGTGAATCTCTTCAATAACCTTATCTGGTCTATATTTTAATATCTCTTTTGACAGGGAACTCATTACTTACTAAGGGAATGTATTCTGTCATTGGTAAGTTTTAATGCCTAAAAAATCTCTCATACCCATCTGTAACCTGTTTTCCTATAGCTACCCATTAGAACTAGTCCTGATTGCTCTTTGACAACTTACAGAATATTCTAATCCTTCTCTTCTCCCTGAACTTCTCTGGTCTTACCCTTCCACATATTTTCCTTTGCTTTTCTTCTCCTTTTTCCAATTACTATGACTATATAACAAATCACCCCAAAACTTAGTGGCATAAAACAGCCATCTGTTGGGGCACCTGGCTGGCTCAGCATTAGAGCGTGCAGCTCTTGATCTCAGGGTCATGAGTTCAAGCCCCACATCAGGGGTAGAGAGTACATTAAAAAAAAAAACAAAACTTAAAAAAAAAAAAAAGCCATCTATTAATCTCACAGACTTTGTGTCAGGAATTTTGTCAAGATACATAGAGAATGGCTTATTTTTGTTCCACGATATCTGGGCCTCAGTTGGAAGAAGGCTAGAAGTTGGAAGGCTAGCAGTTGAAATCAGAGTGCTTATTCACACAAATCTGTAGTTCATATGGCTGTTAGCTGAGGACCTTTCTATCTGGTCGCTCTGCGGTAGCTAATTTGGATTTCCAATGTGGTGCCACATTCTAAGAAGGAGCATCTTGACAAAGAACTAAGTAGAAACCATATTACCTTTTATGAGCTAGCCTCAGAAGTTATGCAGAATGACTTCCACTGAATTCTGTTCATCAAGACAGTCACAACATCCCCCCAACTGCTTCAAAGGGAGGAGAAATAGACTTCACCTCTTCATGGGGAATATGAAGGTCCTAGAAGAGCACATAGGACCAGAAATACTGCCATAGTTGTGTTTGAAAGATGCAATCTTCCACGTTCCAGCCTACCCTGAAGATAAATGTGTTTCCAATATCCTATTCTCATCTGTCTTCTGTTCTCTCTGCAGTCTCATATCTAGTATTGTCACCCTATCTTTTGACATCACTTCTGTTAACTTTCAAACCTTTTGTGGTCATTAGCTACTGTCCTTAGACAAAAGACTTTCTGAGATTGGGAGATAGGGAATGAAGTAAATATAATAGGACTCAGCAAGTAAAAGTAAAGGAAGTAACATTTGGTGAACACCTTTTAAGTGGCCCAGGCTAAATGCTCCTTGTAGAGTTACGTTCCAGCAATCCTGCTCATACCAAGGGAGCACAGTAGCCTCTATGAGTGATAAGGAGGAGTGACTACCGCATGCTTCAGAGCTAGAGAGTGGGAAGAACACAAGAGCAGAACTTCTGGGCTATTTCTATATTCATAACTGGATAATGGCTAGTTTAGAGATTTCTGAAAGATCCATCCCTGCTAATAATAAAGACTTAGTTGAGTTATAGAGACCGAATGATGACCACTTCATTGCTACAATTCAACTTGTATGTCCACTAAGTGCCAGGCACTGTGCCAGAGAAAGGGAGCTTTGTGGACCACAACCCACAAGACCAACGTTTAGGGGTAGCCTTCAGTCACTTACCACTTCCAGAGGGGATAAGGTATGATGAAGGCAGACTGTCAGTACATGTGTAGGCTCACCAGGCTTAGAGCAGCAGAATATATCCAGGATGCACTTGCAGTTAGAGTCCTCCTGGTTCTAGAACTTTGGATGGCAGGATCTCAAGAAGAAAACCTTTGTGTAGGGTTGTGTTGAAGAGCACAGATTGGGAGCCAGAAAAATGTGGGTGCTGTTCCTGCTCTCCTAGCTCTGGGACCAGTGGCAGATTTGGCTTCTCAAAGCCTGTTTCCTCACATTGTAAAAGTGAATTTGATAATTCTTCCCTTACAGGCTTAGACAAGGCAGGGGCAAATGGGAACTAACACATCTGTCTCTTGCCTGAAGTGCTGTTTTTAATATACATTTATTGTTCCCCACTTTTTTCCAATCAGATTTGTGAAATTACAGTATATTTTTTTAATGAAAAATATTAGAACAAAAGAAAATAGGAAAAAGTAAATCAAGGCAGGAGTAAGTAAAGTTAAGGCACAGATCATATTCATAACAAAGCCCTGATGGACATTTCCTCTTGGAATTCCTACTGGCAGTTTCTACTAAGAAGTTATACTTAATATGTCAGATTCTAAAACTCATTGGCTTTCACTCAAAGTTGGCTGTTGCTCTTCACCACCTTATTCTGCTCATGATTCTTGTCATGTGACTTTAGTTACCTCTAACTTATCTCCCAGAATCGATTACAGTCCTCTATGATATAATCAAAGGGTTGCTTGCCTCAGAAATATGAGATGGAACCTACTATTTATACCTCTTACTTAATATTTGCCTACTGCTAATTCGTTAGTTCTCTTGTCCTATGTATTTGTGTTATGTCTTCAACTAAGATTTCCCTAAGGAAGGATTCTCAATGTCCTAGCAGTTCCCCTTGAGGCACCTAGCACCAGCCAAAAACAAAATAAAAAGGAGATAGCTTGTGACTGGCAGAGTTAGCAAACACCAGTGTCTATCGTTAATCTATGTCAGGACCCCATGTCCTGCACCTGCTCTTCACATGGGAAGAAAGGCTGCCCACATCTCATATTCTTCTCCCTCTGAGGTGAGAAGATATTCGAGACCCTCATTCCTTGGGCTGGAATGAGACTAATTCTTCCTCACTTCCTTCCATTGCTTTATTTATTCATCCCTTTATTTATTCTTTATCCATTCATTTATCTCTATATTCTTTATTCATTTATTTACTCCTTATTCATTACAAGTTATTGAGCAGTTGATATGTGCCAGACATTTGTCCAGGCATTAAGGCTGTAGTAGTAGACAGAACGCCTACACTTATGGAACTTACAATCTAACAGGAGAAGAAGACAAAAAAAACAGTAAACAAATTAGATAATATGAACTAGTGGTGAGAAAATAAATGAGAAAATAAAGAAAATAATGAGAACTAGTGGTGAGAAAATAAATGAGAAAATGAGAAGAGAAAGCAGGTAATAGTACAGTGGCTTGTAGGTGGAGAGGTTAGGGAAGCCTCTCTGGGGAGATGACACTGAAACTAAGGAGTCAACCATGTAATGATCCAACAAGGGAAGAATATTGTAGTTGAGAAGAACACTAAGTTGATGACTCCCAAATATCTGGGGTGGGTGTGTTCCAGAAACAGAGAAGGCAGAATACTAGAATGTGATGAGCAAGAAAGAAAGTGCTCGATGAAGTCAAAGTAGGGGCCAGGAGATGAGGACAGAGAGAGTAGAAGTCTGGGTTTTATTCAGTGTATGATGGGAAGCCATGTGAGGATTTTAAGCCAGAAAGTGGCATGATCTGATTACTTAAAAAGTAGAAAGAACATCTGTTTACTCTGTGAGGAATGGATTAGAGGCACAAGAAGGGAAGGAGGGAAGTTCAGGCAGGAGGTACTGCAGTCATCACGCAGCTCCAATATGACAGTTTTTCCTCCCAGTTACTCACCCAGCAAAAGCAATTGCCTTCACTTGGCCGCACAGCAGAGCCTCTGGCAGAGCTCCTTCAGCCTAACTGCCAAATTCTGAAGATAGGAGAAGCCATAACATCAGCAAAACCAGCCAAAATCAGCACAGGGCCCTTCACTACTTACAGTGACTATGAGAAAGCTGAAGTTAGGAGGTCAGAAATGTCCCATCGGAGAGACATGTTTGGATAGTAGCCCTAACCCACAATTCCAAGATCCAGAACTAGATCCTGTTGTCAGTCGCCCAGAGCTGCTTGCACTCTCACCTCCTGGGCTCCTCCCTGACCCTTCTTCCATCTTTAGTTGGCCCAGACTACCTTGAGGCCATCGCCTCTGTATCTTCCACTTTCTTGGGCCTCTACTCAGACCTCTGTCAGAGCCCCAGTTTCTTCTTAGTGGCCTCACCCTCTACCTCTTGTTTCCATTGGTGTCCTCCTGGTCTTCCTCTTTCTCCAGCCTCTTCCAGGTTGTCCATTCTAACCAACAAGAGTGTCCATCTCTTTTCATCACCTATGACTTCTCTTCCCAGGAAGGTTTCCTTCCCAGAAACTCCTCTTGGAGTTCAACTGAAACTTACCATCAAGCACTTTGGAAATCCTCCCAAATATTAGCCAGCCCCACCCTACTTGATAATCTTACTCTAATTGTCCCTATACTTTTTTGCTTCTCTAACCAAATATCCAGATATCTTATAATGCTTACCCATACATCTTTCCTTCCTTCAGTTTTCCTCTTACATCTCCACTAAATCATCCGCATTCCCTTCAGTGGGGCTCCAAATTAGATCTGCATCAAACAAGCTATAGTGTGTGTGTGTGAGAGAGAGAGAGAGAGTATAATTTTCCAAGTAGATTCACAGCTGTTACAGCAACCCAGGACTGAACAGAATCTTAGACATCATTGTGTTCCATGCCCAGCTGAGGTTCGAGTACCCTCTGCCACTTAAGTGGATGTGATCTTCTACTTTTTCCAGAATAGGGAAGAATGTAATACCTTACCAATATCTCATTTAACTTTGGGGTGTTCTAATTCTTAGAAAGATTTTCAGAAGTTTATCTACTATCTGTTTTCAGGTAATGTCCCTTTGGGGTCATAAATAACAATATAATACCTCTTCAGTTTGAAAATAACTTCTATGGCCTTCAGTTCTGAGATCCATTTCCCAATTCCTTCAAGTGTTCCTCAGATGACATTGTTTCCAGATACTTCTACCACACAAGTCACTTTCCTAGGGAACTTTCTGATACATCAGTGTCCTGAATGTAGTATGGCACCCAGTGCTGGAGCCAGTGCTTCCAGGGTATTGGAAGGTTCCAAGGTTCCCAAATTGAACCTTTCTTGTTATGTACATTGTGCTCCTATTAATTCAGTCAGAAATGGAATTACATTCATTGGTAAACAAGCAACACTCTTTCCTCATTTGAACTGTTAGGCAGCTAATTTGCTAAGCCTTTTTCCCTACTTACCACTGAGAGCTGTATTCCAATCCCCTGTCACCATACCATCTTCCCATTCCAAACATATGCGGTTAGTTTTTATAAAAATCTAAAAATAGGACTTAACAGTCATTTCTATAAATTTCATCCTTTTTTCAGTTCTCATTTATTTTTAGTTAAACTTTTTTTTTTTAATAAACTTCATTGCTTCTTAGATTTTATTTATTTATTTGACAGAGAGAGATCACAAGCAGGCAGAGAGGCAGGCAGAGAGACAGGAGGAAGCAGGCTCCCTGCTGAGCAGAAAGCCTGATGCGGGGCTCGATCCCAGGACTCCGAGATCATGACCTGAGCCGAAGGCAGCGGCTTAACCCACTGAGCCACCCAGGCGCCCCTAGTTAAACTTTTTTATTGATTCCTTCCTTCTCCTTGAAACTATCTTCACTTTGCTTCTAGAACACCATACTTTCCTGTTTTCCTCTTACCCCGTTGGTTTCTGTTTTTTAGTTTCCTTTGCTGATTTATTCTTCTCTCTCCAACTTCTAAATGTGTGAGTATCCCAAGGTTCAATACTCAAACCACTATCTGTGCTCACTTAATGGATAGGCTCCTGGCTTTAAGTACCATGTATGTGTTGGTGACTCCTACATATCTCAAGTTCAACCACTCCTCTGACCTTTGGCTTATATATTTATTCAGTCATTCAGCAAATATTTATTGAGTGGCTACTATGTGTCAGACTACTGTTCTAAGCTCTGGGGACAAAACTGACAAAAATAGCTACCCTTGGAAAACTCATTTTATCCAATTTCTAATTCATTATCTCCACTTAGATGTCTAATAAGCATCTTGAATTTAACAAGTTTAAGACTGAACTCCTGGTTTTCCACCCCAGTCATGCTCTATCCACTGTCTTCCCCAGTTCTATAAATGGCAGCCACATTTTTCCAGTTACTCAGGCCAAAATCCAGTGGCCATTTTTTATTCCTCTTTCTCTCACACCTACATCCTGTCTATCAAGAAATCCTGTTGGCTTTCCCGTCTGAAGATTCTCAGAATCCAACCACTTCCCACCACTTTCATAGCTACCAATCTGGTTCATCCACCATGATCTCTCACTTGGATAATCCAAACAGCCTCCCTGCCTCTGCCTTGGCTCTTCTAAAAGCTTTTCAACCAATTAGCTATGTGATTATTTTTTTTTACATTTTTATTTTTTTATTAACATATAATGTATTATTTGCATCAGGGGTACAGGTCTGTAAATTATCAGTCTTACACAATTCACAGTACCCACCATAGCACATACTCTACCTAGTATTCATCGCCCAACCACCCTATCCCTCTCCCCGCCAGCAACCCTCAGTTTGTTTCTTGAGATTAAGAGTCTTTTATGGTTTGTCTCCCTCTCTGATTTCATCTTGTTTCATTTTCCCCTCCTTCTCCTATGATCCTCTGTCTTGTTTCTCAAATTCCTCATATCGGAGAGATCATATGAGAATTGTCTTTCTTTGACGGACTTACTTCACTTAGCATAATACCCTCTAGTTCCATCCACATCGTCACAAATGGGAAGATTTCGTTTTTTTAATGGCTGCTAATATTAATTCATATATCTATATCTACACACACACACCACATCTTCTTTATCCATTCATCTGTTGATGGACATCTAGGTTCTTTCCATAGTTTGGCTATTGTGGACATTGCTGCTATAAACATTCGGGAACTCTGCTTACTTAACACTTTAGAAAGAGTCTGCCTTCAGCTCCTTTGGATATAGTGATTATTTTTAAACCTAAGTCAGATACATCACTCCTCTGAACCTTACAATGACTTTCCTTCTCATTTAGTGAAATCCTTATATGTCCCTACAATGGTCTATAAGACCCTACCTGATCTTCCTGGCCTCTCTGATCTTGTCTCCTAATGTTCTTCTACTCCCTCAGTCTGCTATAGCCACACTGGCCTTGCTATTTCTTTTATATACATAAATATAAATACATATATATATATATGATTTTATTTATTTATTTGACAGAGATCACAAGTAGGCAGAGAGAGCGGGGGAAGCAAGCTCCCTTATGAGTAGAGAGCCCAATGCAGGGCTCCATCCCAGGACCTTCAGATCATGACCTGAGCCAAAGGCAGAGGCTTTAACCCACTGAGCCACCCAGGCACCCCTGGCCTTGCTATTTCTTGAACATGTCCTGCATTTTCCTGACTCCCAAGACCTGAGACCTGCTGCTTTTCTGTAAAAAACATTCTGGTCTCACAACCTCATGGCTTCCTTCCTCACTTTCTATAGAACTCTGCTTACTTAACACTTTAGAAAGAGTCTGCCTTCAGCTCAGGTCATGATCCTGGGGTCCTGGGGTCCAACTCTGCATCAGGCTCCCTGCTCAGAAGGGAGCCTGCTTCTGCCTCTCCCACTCCCCCTGCTTGTGTTCCCTCTCTCACTGTCTCTCTGTCAAATAAATAAAATATTTAAAGGAAGGAAGGGAGGGAAGGAGGGAGGAAGGAGCTTTCCCAACCATCCTATATAAAATAGTATTATATATATATTATACATTCACCTATATCTTCATATCTGGCCATGTCCCCTGCTTCACTGTAGCACTTTGTATACCTGCCATACTATTACATATATTATTTATTTGTTCCTAATATCTTCCTGCACTAAAATGTAAGCTTTATCAGGAAAAGGGCATAGATTTTACTGCTGAATCCTAGTGCACTGAGTAGTGCTTGTCACAAAGTAGGTCCTCCATAAATATTTGTTGAATAAATGCATGGATTGTGAATAACAAGTCCCATTGTGATAAGCAGAATAATGCCTTTCCTGAACACTACCCAGAAAAAACAAAATACACATTCTTCTCAAGTGCACATGGGACATGTTCCAGGATAGATCAGTTGTTAGGCCAAAGATGAAGTCTCAGGAGATTTAAAAAGATAGATACCATTCAAAGTATCTTCTCCAACTATAACAGGATGAAGTTAAAAATTATTATAGAAGTAAAACTAAAAAATTCACAAATTTGTGGAAATTAAACAACACACTCTTAAACAACAGATGGATTGAGGGAAAAAATCACAAGGGAAATTAGAAAATACTTAACAATGAATGAAAATGAAAACACAATATAATATATCAAAACTTAGGAGACACAGTAAAAGCACTGCTGAGGGGGGAAGTGTATAACTATAAACATTTACATTAAAAAAGAAATATTTCAAATCCACAACCTAACTATACAGAGGCACCTCTGTGGCTCAGTCAGTTAAGTGTCTGCCTTCAGCTCAGGTCACGATCTCAGGGTCCTGGGATCAAGGCCCGAATCAGGCTCCCTGCTGAGCAGGGAGTCTGCCTCTTCCTCTCCCTCTGCCCCACCCTTCCCTCCCACTCATGCTCGCTCACTCCCTCTCCTTCTCCCTCTCAAATAAATCAAATCCTCTAAAAAAAAAAAAAAAAAAACTAACTATACAACTTAAGGAACTAGAAAAAGAAGAGCAAACTAAACTCAAAGCAGAAGGAAGGAGATAATAAAGATTATAGCAGAGATCAATGAAATAGAGAACAAAATAACAAAAAGAAAATCAATGAAACCAAACTTTGAGTTCTTTGAAAGGAGCAAGAGAATTAACAAAACCTTCAACTAGATGAACTAAGAAAAAGAGAGAGAAGAATCAAATTCTTAAGCTCAGAAATGAAAATGGAGTGCTCACTTTGGCAACACATATACAGAGATTAGTATGGCCCCTGCACAAGGATGACACTCAAATTCTTGAAGTGTTCCATATTTCCTATAGTTATAATATACTTGACATTTACTAAGACAGTAGATTTTAAGCATTCTACTATGTAACTATGTGAAGTAATGGATGTGTTAACTTGATTGTGAGAATCATTTCACAATTATCCATATATCAAATCATCATGTTGTATACTTTGAATAAGTTATAATTTTGTTTGTCAATTATACCTCAGTAAAGGTGAGGGAAGAAAAGAATGTGGGAACATTACTATCAATTCTACAGAAATAAAAAGGATTATGAGAGAGAGCTATTAACAATGTACCCCAACAAATTGGATAACCTAGATGAAATGGATAAATTTCTAGAAACAAAATACCTACCAAGGCTAAATCAGAAAGAAATAGAAAATCTGAATAGACCTATAGAACTAGTAAGGAGATTGAATCAGTAATCAAAAATGTTCAGAGGAAAGCCCTAGACTTGATAGCTTCAGTTGTGAATGCTAATATTTAAAGAACTAACACCAATCTTTCTCAAGCCTTTCTCAAAAATTGAAGGGAACACTTTGACTCATTCTATGAAGCCAGCATTACCCTGAAACCAGAGCCAGACAAAGATACTACACAGAGAGAAAATTACACACCGATAACCCTTATGAACATTGATGTGAAAATGTTCAACAAAACTACCAAGCCAAATCTAGCAGGCGTGATAAAAGGATTATGTACATTATGACCAAGTGGGATTTATTCCTGCAATGCAAAGATGGTTCAGTAAATGAACATCAGTCATTGTAATTAGACCACATTAACAGAATGATGGAAACAAAAATGCATGATCATCTCAATTGATACAGAAAAAGCATTTGACAAATTCAACACCCTTCCATTATAAAAACACTTGGGGTGCCTGGGTGACTCAGTTGGTTAAGCATCTCACTCTTGCTTTCAGCTCAGGTCATGATCTCAGGATTGTTAAGGTCAAGTCCCACATCAGGCTCCTTGCTCAGAGTGGAGTCTGCTTGAGAGATTTGCTATCTCCCTATCCCTCCCCCTTTGTCTCTCCCTTGCTCATACATGTGCACACTTTCTCTCTCTCCCTCACAAATGAATAAAAGCTTTTTTAAAAAATTTTTAAAATACTCAAAAAAACTAGGAACAGAAATAAAGTACCTCCACATAATAAAAACCTTATATGCAAATCCAACAGGGAACATCATAATCATGGTGAAAGACTAGATTTTCCTTTAAGATCAGGAACAAGGCAAGGATGCCCACTTCTTCCATTTCAACTCGACATAGTACTGGGATTTCTGTCCAAAACAATTAGGCAAAAAAAAAAAAAAAAAAAAAGTAAAAGGCATCTAAATCAGAAGTGAAGTGTTATTAGAATGATCTCTGTTTGCAAATGATATGCTCTTATATGTAGAAAACCCTTAAGATTTCACACACAAAAAAAAAAAAAGAAAGAAAGGAAAAAACCTGTTAAAAATAGTAAATGAATTTGCTTTGTAAAAGAATACAAAGTCAACTAACAAAAAGCGATTGCATTTTTATACATTAACAATGAACAAAGAAAAAGTAGACAAATTGGACCTCATGAAAAATTTTTAAATTCATGCATTAAAAGATGATATCAACACAGTATAAAGGCAACCTGGAGAATGGGATAAAATATTTGCAAATTATATATCTGACAAGGAATTAATATACAGAAACCATAGAAAACTCCTAAAACTCCACAACAACAACAAAAACACTTTTTAAAAAATGGGCAAGGGCTTCTGGGTGGTGTCAGGTCATCATCCCAGAGTGCCAGGATTGAGTCCCACATCAGGCTCTCAACTTAGCAGGGAGTCTGCTTCTCCCTCTGACCCTCTCCCTTCTCATCCTGTCTCTCACTCTCTCTCTTTCTCTCAAATAAATAAATAACATCTTTTTTTAAAAATGGGCAAAAAATTTAAATAGGCATTTCTCCAAAGAAGATATACAAATGCCCAATAAGCACATGAAAAGAAGTTTAACATTACTGATAATAAAGTGCAAATCAAAACTATAGTGAGTTACCTCTTCATACCCATTAGGATGGCTACTATCAAAAAAAAAAAAAAAAAGACAATAGCAAGTGTTGGTGAGGATGCAGAGAAATTTGAACCCTTGTGCATTATTGGTGTTAGTGTAAATGATATAGCTGCTGTGGAAAACATGGCAGTTCCTAAAAAAATTAAAAATAGAATTACCATATGATCAAGCAATTCCACTTCTGGGCATGTATCTGAAAGAATTGGGAAAAGAGGATTTTAAAAGCTTATTTGCATGCCTGTGTTCACAGAAGCATTATTTGCAATAGCTAAAACATGGAAGCAACCCAGGTGTTCATCAGTGGATGAATGGATACACAAAAAGTGGTGTATACATTCAATGGAATATTATTTAGCCTTAAAAAGTAGGGAAATTCTGGCACATTCTATAACATGGATGAACCTCGAGGACATTATGCTAAGTGAAATAAACCAGTAACAAAGAAACTAAATATTCTGTGATGATTTCACTTATATGAAGTACTTAGAGTAGTCAAAGTCATAGAGACAGGAAGTAGAATGGTGGTTGTGGGGGGAAGTGGACGTGGGGAATTGTTGTTTACTAGGTATAGATGAAAGAGTTATGAGGATGGTTGGTGGTGAAGGTTGAACATCATAATGAATGTATTTAATATCAATGAACTATATACCTAAAATAAGATGGTAAATTTTATGTTATATGTATCTTAACATTAAAAGGGGGGGGGGGGCACCTGGGTGTCTCAGTGGGTTAAAGCCTCTGCCTTCGGCTCAGGTCATGATCTCAGGGTCCTGGGATTGAGCCCCGCATCAGGCTCTCTGCTCAGTGGAGAGCCTGCTTCCTCCTCTCTCTCTCTCTGCCTGCCTCTCTGCCTACATGTGATCTCTGTCTGTCAAATAAATAAATAAAATCTTTAAAAAAAAGGGGGGGGGGGAAGATAATGCCCTGCCAGAGATATCTATATCCTAATCCTCCAAAACTGTAAATGTGTTATTTCACAAACAAAAGAGAATTGCAGAAATTAAGTTAAGACCTTGGGATGGGAAGACTATCCTGGTTTATCCAGGTGGGCCCAATGTAGTTACAAAGGTCCTTGTAAGTGAAAGAGGAAACTGGGAAAGTGTTAGAGAGACTTGAAGGTGCTTTGCTGCTTACTTTGAAGATGGAGGAAGGGGCCACAAGCCAAGGAATGCGTTTGCACTCTAGAAGCTGTGAAAGGCAAGGAAGCGAATTCTCCCCTGGAGCCTCTGGAAGGAACACAGCTTATGAGCTTGTGATAATGTGTTTCATCAGCAGTAGGAACTGATACATATGCCTGCGCCTCATGTAACCTCCCTGGGACAAGGACCAGATCTTCTTTGGCTGCACATGTCACAGTTGGTCACTGTTCTGGGAGCACAGGCACTTTGGATTTTCAAATTGAGAGTATCTGACAGATCATCATGCCCCTTGTCATTCCTGATGAATGATATCACTGGATGTTGATCAGCTTTCCCAGAATATCCCTGTACTTAAAAGCCCACACTGGACTACCTCTAAAAAAATAATTCACTTTTGAACAGTGAAGTTTACATCCGTCAGTGAGAGAGACAGTGACTTAATCCCACCCATTCCCAACACTATCCAGATGACTGAGTGGAATCTCAAGGTTCAGGGACTAAAATGGGAAGTTCTCACAAGATCCCTCGGAATTCCAGAACTGAAGAAATGAACAAAGCCAAAATCCAAGAAGATAGTAGAACAGTCAAGAAAATCACTAGCACTAAAGATCACAGTTGGTGTTATCAAGCCAGAAAAATGGGCACCAGGCAGAAGAGAGCAAACAAGCCAGGAACAAACAAGGAAAGGGGGTTGTAGTATCCCAGCCCGTTACACTTGCTTTTTGGGGCCAACTAAAGGTGAAGCTTTTTATCTTGATAAAGTCCCAAAAGTTTATTTTCACTCTTGTTTCCCTTGCCTTTGGAGATGTATCTTGAAAGCAGTTGCTGTGGCCGACATCAAAGAGGTTACTGCCTATGTTCTCCTCTAGGATTTTGATGGATTCCTGCCTCATATTGAGGTCTTTCATCCATTTTGAGTTTATCTTTGTGTATGGTGTAAGAGAATGGTCGAATTTCATTCTTCTGTATATAGCTGTCCAATTTTCTAAGTACCATTTATTGAGGAAACTGCCTTTTTTCTATTGAGTATTTTTTCCTGCTTGTCTAAGATTAGTTGACCATAGAGTTGAGGGTCCATATCTGGCCTGTCTATTCTGTTCCATTGATCTATGTATTTGGTTTTGTGCCAGTACCATGCTGTCTTGGTGATCACAGCTTTGCAATAAAGCTTGAAATCAGGCAATGTGATGCCCCCCAGCTTTGGTTTTCTTTTTCAACATTTCCTTGGTGATTCTGGGTCTTTTCTCATTCCATACAAATTTTAGAACTTTTGGGACTTCATCAATATAAAAAGCTTCTGCACAGCAAAGGAAACAGTCAACAAAAAAAAAAAAAGGCAACCCACAGAATGGAAGAATATATTTGTAAATGACACTACAGATAAAAGGCTGGTATCCAAGATCTACAAAGAACTTCTCAAACCCAACACCCCAAAAACAAATAAGTCAAAAAATGGACAGAAGACATGAACAGACATTTCTCCAAAGAAGACATACAAATGGCTAACAGACATGTGAAAAAATGTTCAACATCATTAGCCATCAGGGAACTTAAAATCAAAACCACATTGAGATACCACCTTACACCAGTTCGAATAGCAAAAATTGGCAAGGCAAGAAATAACAACTGTTGGCGAGGATGTGGAGAAAGGGGAACCCTCTTACACAATTGGTGGGAATGCAAGCTGGTACAGCCACTCTGGAAAACAGTATGGAGGTTCCTCAGGATGTTAAGAATAGAGCTACCCTATGACCCAGCAATTGCATTACTGGGTATTTACCCCGAAGATACAGATGTAGTGAAAAGAAGGGTCACATGCGCCCCAATGTTCATAGAAGCAGTGTCCACAATAGCCAAAATATGGAAGGAGCCAAGATGTCCTTAACAGATGAATGAATAAAGAAGATATGGTACGTATATACAATGGACTGTTACTAGCCTTCAGAAAGGATGAATACCCACTATTTGCGTCGACATGGATGGAACTGGAGGGGATTATGCTAAGTGAAATAAGTCAAGCAGAAAAAGACAATTATCATATGGTTTCACTTATATGTGGAACATAAGGAATAGCATGGAGGACATTAGGAAAAGAAAGGGAAGAAAGAAAAGGGGGAAATCAGCAGGGAGATGAACCATGAGAGACTATGGACAACAGGAAACAAACTGAGGATTTCAGAGGGGAGAAGGGTGGGGAGATGGGTTAGCCTGGTGATAGATATTAAGGAGGGCATGTATTACATGGAGCCCTGGGTATTATACGCAAACAGTGAATCGTGGAACACTACATTAAAAACTAATGATGTACTGTATGGTGACTAACATAACATAATAAAATTTAAAAATAAAATAAAATTCATCAAATAAAAAAGAAATACCAAAGGTGAATGGATGGCATTTGATTCATGCCCACACAAATCACTGCTTTTTTTTTTTTTTTACATCTATACTGTCCAATAAGGCAAAGTAGGGTTTTCATATGCTGTGCAGGAATATTGATGGTCCAGTTATAGTTTTTCCTAATTGAATCTGGCTTTTAATGAACAGAACTTAATATACCACCAAGATCTCTAATTCTAGAAAATAAACAAAAACACTTTAAAATTCAGTAAAATTAAGATCTCAGAATGTAGTATATAAAGTTTCAGATCTGATTTTTCATTTCCACATATAAGTTATCGAGTGATCATTTAATTCATTTTTCTGAGTCAACATTTTTATTTCATCAGGAGAATATTGCAAAAATCCTGGGTTGTGTTGTTTATAGTTTGTGATTAATGTTTTCCCAAATAATAGGATGGAATGGAGAGAGGAAGAATAAGTAATCTGATGACCTTCACTTTTTTAAAAATTTTATTTATTCTTTTAAAGAAGTAATAGCAATGAATTCATGTCATTTAAATGTTTGGAAAGATTAAGTATGACAAATTGCTTTAAAAGGATAAAGTTATATTTCTGAGTACCTGTATTTGTATATGCTAATAATCAGTTTTAAAAAAACACAGGCAATAAGGGTAAGGTCAGCATTCTGCAGTCAAATGCTCTGCCCCTGAGCTATACCCCCAGGGTCAGCATTCTGAATCACAGAGCAAAAACCCTGTTGTCACTAGCACTGATGTCACTCATGCCCAAATTTCCAAAAGCCTAGTGGAAACTAACTTTAGGTAAAAATGCCTTCTGACTTGCCATTGGTTCTAAAAGGCAGTCAGTGTTAAGCAAACACAGACCCCTTTTGGGAGCCTATATAATAAAGTCAGACACATTAATCTCTACTCATGTCTCTAGTCAGGGTCTGACCCCAAGCTCTTAGGGCTATAATGGAAGAAAGGAAAGAGGGGCAGGCCGACTGACATTAGCTAACAGAGTTTGTGTAAAGGTTCAGATGTTCCTGTAAGCAAATATCATTTCTTGACTTTGTGTTCATATCCTGTCCCATAAAACAAAACGTATCTCTCCGTGATGATACAAAATTACATTATAGTCTCCCTATACTTTAATGGTTTTCAGTTAACTCCGAGATTTGACTTAAGAAAAGAGATGGAAAGAAAAGTCACCTCCTAGTTATCCTGGATGTTTTGGTCCTCAGATTTGCCTTTGCCACTGATAAGTGTGTATGACCTAGAGTGTCTCAGCTAATCTTTGTGGGTGCAGTGAAGGGGAGCAATACAATACCTTCCCTACCACCTGTGAAAAACTGATGAGGTAAATGATGTGAATGTACTTAGCAGATCCTGTTATATGACGATGAGATGACAGTGCTTCCTGAGAGAGCTACCTTCTTGAAAAGAGAATGAAGGGTATAATGTATAATGTCATCTCACTTGGTATCAGAAATAGCCCACATTCAATAAATAAATGTTTATCATGGTTATGAATAAAACTCTACTTTGATGAAACTAGTAGCGAATTAGAAAACTAGACAAGAGGGGCGCCTGGGTGGCTCAGTGGGTTAAAGCCTCTGCCTTCGGCTCAGGTCGTGATCCCAGGGTCCTGGGATCGAGCCCCACATCGGGCTCTCTGCTTGGCGGGGAGCCTGCTTCCCTTCCTCTCTCTCTGCCTGCCTCTCTGCCTACTTATGATTTCTGTCTGTCAGATAAATAAATAAAATCTTTAAAAAAAAAAAAAAGAAAAGAAAACTAGACAAGAGACCAGAAACTTGCCAGCGTGCCCCTCTCACATTCCAGATTCCATCTGAAAGGAACAACAACAAAACAACCTTGGGGGGTGGGCATGGTGGGGGACCTGTATCCATGTTACAAATAGGGAAGAGTATCTATCATAAAGGAAGACGCTGAAGCAGGGACTTGTAACTTCTCTTCCTGAGGCGGGAGAAGAAACGTATGTCCATGAAAGGAAAGACCGGCCCATGTGGAAAGGCATGGAGAGACCTGAGGATCTGTGTGGAAGATGCGGCTGTAGCAGCTGCAAACCTTACATCTTCTCAGATTCAAGCCCAGGAGAGAAAAAGTAAGGGCTTCTTTCCAAGCATCTCAGCAAAGGCATCTCCGTTGGTTCCTTGAGCCCTAACTGTGACAGGCGCCATCCCTGAGCCATACTGGACCGCCAGAGAAATGAAGTGTGCCTTTTAGTACCTTAGGCACTGGAATCAGAGTGAAGGGGAAGGGGGCCCCCTGGAGCACATAGATTATAAGAGAGAGTGTGGGGGTCGTTCCTCAGAGAGAAATCTGGGTGCAGTGTCTAGGGGAAAAAAGTGTGGACAAATGCTTGGCCGCCACATTTACTAAAACCGCAGGCTGTTGATCACTAGCTGCTTCGTGTAGACCCAATTCAGAAGTGAGATGGATTTAGTAAACCCTTGCTGGCTCTCCTATTGATTTGAGGAACTCACTTGCCACAGCCATTGCTTCTTGTTCACCCATAGCCCTGCCTGCCACAGCTACTTAAGCTGGCTTCGTGTTGATTTGTGTAAGGCTAACCCAGCACTTGCTTGTTCTTGGGAGTTCGGCCCCTACAGCCCATCCCACCAGTATTCCTCCATGATGGAACTGTGCTTTTAAAAGCAGGCGAAGTGTCTCCCTACCACAGGATACCAACACGCTACTGAGTTTTTGAGGCCTCACACTTTCCTGGTAGCTGCCTCCCCTGAGAAGATTGTGTATCCAGAAAGGAGACTATGCTATTTCGGAGTTCCGGTAGCTCTCCTGGACTCTGTCCAGTTTGCCCAGACCTAGAAGCTAAAACGAAGCAAGCCCACCTAGGTTACAAAGCACAGGGGGGTTCTCCCCAGGGATAACGGGGCCAGCCGCCCGCCCTCCCGGGCAGGGGAAGGCTGCAGGCTGCGCCTACTCCCTGAGGTTTCTGGTTACCTTACTCCATGACTCAGATGGTTTGCTTTTAACGATGTGCTTGTCTCATTCCATTTGACCTATGAAAGTGCTCACATCCTTAAGTAGATTTCTTCTAAAGAGTTGAATGTTTCTTTGTCAGGTCATTCAGCATATTTGACGATAATCGCCAGGATCCCACAGGACTGACTGCTGCTCTTCAGGCTACGGACCTGGCTGGAGTTCTGCACACACTCTATTGTGTCCTCTTCCACGGCACCATCTCGGACCCCAGCACTGCCAGCCCCAAGGAGAGTTACGCTCAGAATACAGTCCAAGTGGCCATTCAGAGTTTACAGTTCTTCAACAGTTTTGCAGCTCTTGATCTGCCTGCTTTCCAGGTACCAAGCATTGGTCAGTGTTGATGTTAACCAACCAAGAGCTCAGATTTTAGTGTAGGTAATGGTGTGAGGTTCTTCTGCATTTGGGACAGAACGAATAAACCACAGTAAAGGAAATCACAATACATACTACTTATGAAGCTACTATCTTCTGTGAACCATGTTAGGTGCTCTACATATGTGTTCTCATTTATTCTCATGATGGTCCTGCAAAATATTATACCCATTCTACAGAGTAAAATGCTGACAGTTAAGTAATTTGCCCAAGGTTACATGTGGCTTTGCCAGGACTGGTACCTGTGGTTTTCTGACCCCAAAATCTGTGCCGCTCTGCTACCAACAAATCTTGTCTGGATTTCTTTATGGAAAGGCATTATTATCCCATCAACTTTTAAATATTAAGGAAAGTCATGGTTTCTTACATAAACAGAACCAAAATTGGATAAATTGTTTTGATTGATAGGATTCTCTGTGGATGATTTAACTGACTTGTGTCCAGTGTAAAGTGCATGTGTAGTTACATGTGCACACCCCTATAAATTCAGTTTTTATAGCTGAAGAAAGAAAAATTGCTTTATGCTGTAACACCAGAGTGTCAGCTGAGAAATAGATTTTTTTCATGTAGGAAATTTAATTTTCAAAAACACTGAACCTTTGGAACAGAGCAAGCCCCGAGGAGTAGACTTCTCTTTCGGTTTATTAACTGTCAAGCGATTTCATTAAAAAAGGAACAAACTTGGCAGATGATGAACCCATAATTTAGATGAATTGCTTTGCTCAGAGGGAAAAAGGTTATAGAGATACAAACGTATGAAAATGGTGGACTTTGGCCGTTCCCAATTAGAAGAAACATTTGTTTTGTAGCCGATGAGAAATGTGGAATTCTTGTCTTCCTATCATTCCATTCACAACAGGAAATTAGTAAGTTGTATCATTGGATTCAATATCTTTCCACTTTGAAGAGTTAGTTTATCCATCCCAAGAACAGGAATCTCTTTAGGGTTAATGCATTTCAGTTTCCAAAGGGCTTGAACTGGTCTGAGGTAGTAACTACTTAATCTGTATAAAGTTCTGAGAGTTTATAGGCACACCTCACATTGTCTGCTCCAGAAAATGCCAGTGGTTCATGCCTCTGGGTTGAATATAACATCTGGGTTTTGTGAAGAACCAAACCCATTTGTTCAGTGTTGAAACAGCTTGGAAATCAGGAGACACTAAGTTTTTGTCCTCAGAACATGGAGACTAGCAGTCACCCATCAGCTAGTCCAAGTAGAGTGATTTCCTTTGTCACCAGGGATGATGAAAACAAAATATCTGAAAACTGTCTCTTATCTTCTAGTGGCAGAGGTCTTCTGACCAGGATTCGAACTGCTGCAGGGTGCTCCACGGTGCTCCACGTGATAAGCAAAAGCACCTGTGTTAAGTCAGCCGTTCCATCGGTCACTCTTGAGTGTCAGGGAGCCCAGATCCATGCGCCCCCACACCATTCCTGTGAGCTCACAGCCTGTTCAGTCTCACTCAAAAGGAACACCACTGAACCCCAACCAGCCCTGCTCCCCTAGTGGCCCTTAGGTGCAGTGACAAATAATATTAGAAAAATCAGAAGCTTATTTTTGGAGCCCTTCATGGCAAACGAACATAAAAACCGAGACTTCTCTCTACCTCCTCACCGTGTCTAGCCTGAAATGTATTCCCTAGTTGAGCTGCTTTTGTCAAAAACAGCAGGGAAAACACCAGGGTGACTCAAGAGTGTTCAACCCATTCTTAGAATCAAATGCCCTGCCTCCCAAGTGGAATGCCCTTTCTTGGCTGGTTCCTGACAGTTCTCTGGTACATTTACGTCTTTCTCTCTGTCCTTCATGGAGCTCCATAGTTCTCTTAACTTCTTTTCTATTTTTTTCTTCTTCTTTTTTAATCTCTGTTCTAACTCCTGTTTTCTCTTATCTTAGTCAGTTTGGCCATAATTATTTCTCATTCTCTCCCCAGACATTATTCCCACGTACCTTTTTCCTCTTGACTAGTGCGTGAGCCAGGAAAGCCTACATGAACCTTCCTCCTGGCTGTCATCCTTTCGAAATTCAAGGTCCAGCTCATTTTTTCTTACTCCTCATCAGCATACGTGGGCCCCCAAATGCCCAGAATTCCTAGCATCAGGGCCTCTAATACATCTACCAATGATTACCTTATTGTTCCAGTTACTTTTATACACTTAAAAGAAAAAAACCTTAGTAGACAATAACCACTTTATTATGATCACAGTTTCTATGGGCCCAGAGTTCAGATAGGGTTGACTTGTCACTGCTCCATAATGTAAGGCTTCGGCCGAGACCCTCAGATGACAAGTGGGGGAATGGAGGGACAGGTTGACACAGATAGCTGGGAGCTAAAATTATCTGGAGGCTCCTTCACTCTTCTATTTGATGCCTGGGATGACTTAAAGACTGGGTTCACCAAGGACTGTTGGCTAAAGACTCTACATGGCTTTTCTGTGTGACTTGGGCTTAAAATATCATGGTGTCTGGGTTCTGAGTGAGTGTCCTGAGAGGAAGCTTCCAGAAAACAAATGTTCCAAAACAAACAGAAACTGCATGGCTTTTATGGCCTAGCCTTACAAGTTGTATAGCTACATATCAACCATACTCTCTGTTCAATCAGTCATAAGCCCTCCAGATTCAAGGCATAGGCCCCACCTCTCAGTGGGAGGACTGTCAAGGATTTATAGACATTTTTGGGGACCACTGCACTCTGTTTGGCAAGCTAAAGTAAAACATCCACCAGATATCACTGATGTAGATGGACATCTGATCAAGCATGTAACACTCAGGTAAATATAGTATAAAATAACAGTGTATGCATCACAAAGCAATGAGCAAGTGTGGGAGAAAAGTGCTATTATGATAAACATGGTCAGAGAAACTCAGGTTCTAGTTCATCAAGACAACTTACATGTCAAAAGTGAGATCTTAGGAACTACATTTAAAAAAGACAGGAAAAGAGATTTTAGGTACACATGGGTCTGACCTCAGGAGAATATGGGAGACAGTTTATGAATTGCCTGAGAGGACCACAATCGAAATGAGATAAATTGTCTGACCTGCCAAAGAGTTGAATTAGATGGTGTAAGATGTGTTGACCATTTGAGGCCCAGGGCATCACAAGAACACAGAGCTGTAATGGGCATCCTCATCAACCTTTTTGGATCTGGAGTCACTGATGTGACTTTGGGCCATTACACTACCAAGTTTTATGACCCTAGACAAGTCATTTGAACTCAGTTTCTCATCTGTAAAATAAATGAAAAACACCTACCTCACAAGTATGAGGGCTAAATGAGATTAGGTAGAAGCACCATGCTAGCTAGCACATAGTAGGCCCTCAAGGAATGTGGAGGAAGAATTTGCCCAAACTGCCTCTGCAGACATTGGTCCAGAAAGTTGACATTTGAGTGCAGCATTCCCAGTGCCCCTCCACACTTCTGCCAAGCCATAAGCCCGTGTGCTCGTTTCATGTGAGAACCCATCATGTAGTAGCAACATAAGGTTATCCATTCAAATATTTTCTTAGCTTGTTCCATTTCATTGTATACTAATAAGGCTGTCAAAAATATTTTCCCCCCTTCAGCAAAGAGTCTGATTTCACTGTGAATTCATAGGCACAGATGGCCTTGAGATCCTGGATATTGTATATTGCATACACTTTGACAGATTTTACAATCGAAGGTGGTCTCAAGAAACAAATCAATGTACTGACTTGGTAATTAATTCTGGCTAAAAAGGAAATATAGTTTCCTTGAAAAATTGGTTTAATTTTTATATTCAAACTTACATGCCCCTTGACCTGCTCTTATCAGTGAAGGTTAAACAGAGGGTACTGGGTCACAGCATGCTGGACACAACTAATTAAATAAGGGCTGAGCTGAGAAGGTGTCATTACTTGATTTAAAGGAACAAAGCTCTCATGAAGCCTCTTTGGGGCTTGAAAAACATTTTGTCTCAGGGCAATGAAACTGAGACAGAAGGCACTCTTAAAATTTAGTGGTCATTTTATTTCAGCAATACTCACTAACAGGACTGTGTTTCACCACCGTTAGGCAAAGTGAATTCATTGCAACTTCCAAACTACAACGTATCTGACCTGGTTCAAGCCCAGCAAGACCTCAAATCAAGAGATGAGTTTAAAACACGGCCTTTTCCCACAGGCCAGCAGTGGTGCTTCATTCCAGTGTCGGCTGCTAGTGTATTCTGTGGGCTTTGCCTCTCCCCTTTGCCCTCCTGTCGCTCTGTCTGTTTGACATGTTTATTAAATAGAAGCTTCAGGCTGCACAGACAGAGTCAGGCTCTCCTCCCGCGTCGCCCACCAACAACAGCCCTCTGCCTGTCTGGAGAAAGGATCCCAGAAGCCTTACAGTTGAGGGGGCTCCGTAGTTTGTTTTTATTGGGGGAAAGTGGGTTGTTGGTTTTTTAACATTCTTTTGGGAACGCTGGGTTTCTAGAGCCTTTTATTTGAATAATAAGCAGTCATTATTCGTATTACTTCCCTATTTGAACATCAGTAAATATTTGGAACTGTGTTTTTATCCCTGTGTTCAAGAAGATGTTTTCTCCTTCAGATTAAAAAAAAAAAAAAAAAGTGTTAGAAGTTAGCTAAATGATTCACAGTAGAATTTTGGTATTTTGTATTTTTCCAAATTTTTTACAGTGAGACTATTTGTACCATGAGAAGAAAATTCCATATTGCAGATGGAATAAATAACCGTGGTTTAGGCGGATCGAGTCTTGATCCACATAGTAAGTGTATTTCTCCATGTCTCTTGTCAGGTTAAACATTCCATTTATTGTGGTCATTTATTAGAGCGGGAATCCCTGAACTGAACTCTGAAACATAGTGCTCTAGAAATTTCCTATGCTTTTCCAGCACTATAGCAGAAAGTGCACAGGGTCCAGTCTTGCTCTGTGATTTGCAGCCCTGCCTCTCCCCGAGCTGAGGAGTTCTAACCGCTCCTTGTCTTTGTCAGTCTATTGTAGGGGCGGAGGGCTTGTCCCTGGCTTTCCGGCACATCGCCAGCTCCCTGCTGGGCCACTGCAGCCAAGTCTCCTGTGAAAGCCTCCTTCATGAGGTCATTGTCTGTGTGGGCTACTTCACTGTCAACCACCCAGATAACCAGGTAAGAGGCCCTGGACACTTTTTAGACTGCTCCCCCAACACTGAGAGTGTGAGGTATTGGAGTGAGAAAAGGCAGGCTGGCCTGCTGGAACCCATCTGTCCTGTGTAAGGCCCTTTACCCAGGGTCCAGGGACAGGTCTCTGACTTATTCTATCCAAGGAGATGTGGTCAGCACTAGATTAGCACCAAGGCCTCCTCTTAGAGCTGTAAAAATAAAATATTTTTAATACAACCTTCACTACACAGAAGCATCAAACCCTTACCACATAGGTTCTGATGTTCTATCCATGTCTTTGTTTTGTTTTGATGAGGTCGGTCGCACCTTTCCGCTTGGGTCACTTTGCAGATAGCATTAGAGTCAGGGGCTTTCTGAAGCCGCTTTTGGTGCTTGGCTTTTGCCTAAGTGCTTAGAGGCTACTAGGTGGTGTTGGAGGGGGGCCTGAGAAAGCAGGACTTGGGCTTCTCCCCCTTGAGTCACCTAGAGCAGTTTTGCTCTTAACTGTTGGGATAATGTGGTTTTCAGGCAAGGGTTCATTAGTAAATAGGGTTCTGCTGCTTTAAGAAGTTGGGAAGACTATGTTACTGATTTTGTAAAAATAATAATAATGATGATGATGATGATGATGATTATGATGAGCACTTTATTTCTCTTTATTTTTAAAACCAGAGTAATGGCATAACTAACGTATCAAATAGTAGTTCCTGACAGCGTCATTTATCTAAAGCCTACTGCAACCTTAACAGTATGGATTATAGCTGAGAAAAAGGCCTCTGGACAACTCTTAACTCTCACTCCCAACTTAATAAGTTTTATTTTAGGCAGATCTCTAACAAGCATGCTCATTAGGTCTTTTTAGCCTACAGCAAACTAGACTAGGGCAGGAGAAGGACAGGCGCTGGTTACACTGATAGAGCTGAGTACAAGGTAAGAAGCTGCAGACTATGAGCTGAAACTGTCTACCTAATAAGGAGAAAGAGCAAAAGAAAAAATAAGGCAGGGTCCAAAACTCAGAAATTGCAGTCGTCTGGGTTCAAAGGCACCCTGAACCCTGTACTTTATTTCCAAGAAGATTCTTTATCTCCTCAGAGCTAACTCTGAATGAGCATGGAAGCAAAATGTATGTTCCCTGCATTTCCTTTTAGGGGTGAGGAATATACAGTCCATTCTAGAAAGATTTTCATGATTAAAATATAGAAAATGTGGACCCTCACTGGAACAAGTGTCGTACATGGAAAATCCCCATTTTCAGACACAGCTCTTTCTCACCACCACCCCCCACCCGCCCCGGGAGCATTCTGGCAGTGCCCAGCAGATTCATGAGTCTCTTACAAGCTGCTCAGAGAAGGAAAGCTGAGGGAAATCTGTGTGATTTTCTTTTCTTCACATGTATTCATTCATTCAGCCTACTAAATTATATTTTATTTTCCTTTAGAGGTTTGTTTTTATTTTTCTCATTACAAATGTGTTCCTTACTCACCATGAAAAAGACAGGCAAGCATAGAGAAGGCAGGATCACTGTTATTCCTGACCTCACCATCAGAGATAGCCACTGTTACCATTTTGGCAAGTTCCCTTGCAGTCCTTTTTCTATGAATATTTTTTCCAGTTTTATTGACATATAGTTGACATATAACACTGTATTCATTTTAGTGTGCAAACTGGTAATTTAATATATGCATATCATACAAAATTACTACCCTAGTAAGTTTAGTTAACATCCATCACTTCACAGAGTTACAGATTTTTTTCTTTTAATATCTCCTATCTTCGCAACTTTCAGATGTATGATACAGTACTAGTCCCCATGTTGTACATTACAATCCCCAGAACTTATCTATCCTATAACTGGAAGTTTGTGCCTTCTGACCACCTTCACCTGTTTCACAAACTACCACCCCTGTATGAATATTTTACTTAGCCGAGATCATACTGTGCAAACCCTTGTGTCCTGGTTTATACATGTGACATTATAGGTCTTCCTCTCCTCGCACTGGGGTTATGTCCCAATAAACCCATCATAAGTTGAAAATACCTTAAGTGGAAAGTACACTTCATACACCTCACCTACCTTCAGTGTGCTCAGAACACTAACAGTTGGGTAAAATCATCTCCCACAAAGCCTATTTTATAGTAACATGTTGAATATCTCATCTAGCTCATTGAATACTGTAGTTAAAGTGAAAAACAGAAGCACGTCTGAGTATAGAATGGTTGTTCAGTCTGTCAGTTGTTTGCCGTCATGATCACATGGATGACGAGGCCGAGGAGGGGGGCTGCTGGCTGGGAGCTGCCAACACTGCGCATCTCCAGAAAGTATCCTATCACTAGCCTGGGGAAAGATCAAAATTCAAAGTACAGTTTCTACTGAATGCGTATGCTTTCATAAAGTTGAAAAATCAAAAGTTGAACCATCATAAGTCAGGCGACATCTGTATATCAAAATCAAACGATTTCCTGTTTTAAACTTAAGTTGTTCAACATATATGGTGATGTTATCTACTGCACTTGTGAAGAGGTGAGTCATTCATGGGCAGGGTAGGATTTTGCTGTGTTATAGTTTCTCAGCAAGAGTTCAGCTCCTTCAGCACTCCCACATTTGGGGATGGTTTGAAACTTTTTGTCGAAGCCAACTCTTTTGTGATGAATTTACTGAACTCAGAGTTGTGTGGGAGTTAAAAGAGTTTTGCTGCTGCTGCTAGATTATGGGCTGATCCTTTTCTGTAGATCACGCATACCTCCTAAGTTTCTGTGGGCTAACCAGAATAAACGGGAAATGAGATCGAGGGAACTGGCATTTGGAGATGGCATGGCAGCAGAGACTGGGACCAGGGGACAGAGCAGAGACTGGGCACACTGGGACACGAGGAAGCAGGCAGAGAGAGTACCAGACGGCACAGGCAGGAGACAGGTGCTCTGTGGCTCATCAGCTGAGGAGGAAGATGCAACAGGGATGTGGAGACAACTGTCGAGAGGTAAGCTCATTATGAAGAAGAAATTAGAGAAAGGAAAAAAGCCAGATCCCCCCTTTTGATGCCTGCCTCCCAGAAAGACAACACTAAACTGGACATCACTTCTGACTAGAAACAAGATCAGAGAAGTCACTTCAGCCTCAGGCAGTTGATGAAATGACAAGAAGAAAGACTATGATAAAAAGTAGAGAAATCAGAAATTGATAGAAATTATAGTAATTGTCAAACACTGAGACACTGTACATTATGGAGGTGCTGTTTCTAAGCATAACCCCTGATATTTGTAGAATTCTCGGTACCCTTCTTCCCATCTGTTGTCTTTTGGACCTCATTAGCTCTTCAGTGAGGCTCTAAGTACAGGGTATATTTCTGCCTCTCAAACAAGTGAGGAACCAGGGTCTGAAAAGGTGAAGCAAGTCCCAGACATGACATGAAGAATCACTAGAAGATCAGGACTAGAACCCATGTCTTGCAGAGTAACTTGCACTTGACTCAGTGTACTTTTCAATTCATGTTGCTTAAGAAAATCCCATGTATCACAGACCCCATCTACCGGGGACCTCTAATGTGTATCCTGGGCAGGGGTTGGGGTACAGAAAATAACACCCACTTACCAAGACAGTACACTGAGAAGCTGCTGTTCCACAACTCTGAAGGCTGATTGGAAAGCTGCTGGGACATACCTGTGTGCTTTATTCAGGAAACTTGTAAAAATCCTGACAAGTTATAAATGAGTGCATTTTATGAGCGTAAAATTGACTATAGTCTAGCAAATAGAAGGCCTGGGTTCTAACCTACCTCTCTGCCACAAGCTGTGTGATCATTTTTGGTTTGTTGTTTTTTTTTTTTTTTTTAAGATTTTGTTTATTTATTTGACAGAGAGAGAATACAAGCAGGGGGAGTGGGAGAAGGAGAAGCAGACTCCCTACTGAGCAGGGACCCTGATGAGGGGCTCAATCCCAGGACCCTGGAATCATGACCTGAGCCAAAGGCAGATGCTTAACTGACTGAGCCACCCAGGTGCCCCTTGTGTGATCTTAAATTAATCATATTCCCTCTTGAGATTTGAGCATTTTTGACAATGCAAGGAGGTATACTGGTTCTGGAAATGATGGCGTTGATGGTTGCATGATGTTGTGAAAATACTTCATGCCACTGAATTGCAGCCTTAAAAATGGTTAAAATGGGGGCGCCTGGGTGGCTCAGTGGGTTAAGCCGCTGCCTTCGGCTCAGGTCATGATCTCAGGGTCCTGGGATCGAGTCCTGCATCGGGCTCTCTGCTCAGCAGGGAGCCTGCTTCCCTCTCTCTCTCTCTGCCTGCCTCTCCATCTACTTGTGATCTCTCTGTCAAATAAATAAATAAAATCTTTAAAAAAAATGGTTAAAATGGTAAGTTTTATGTTATATATATTTTACCACAATAAAAAAACTTTTTTTAAAGAAGTGGATTGTTCTAGATGACCTCCCTTGTGAGTTCCATGAGCCTGTGATATTTTAAAGGCTAAGATTAGAACCACAGACAGAGCAGCCTTCTGATCTCATGGGAACTCCAGGCCATTTTGTGGTTTTTCAGACGCTCCTTGCTCTGCTCCAGATTCTGTCAGCACCAGATGGCTTCGTTAGTGGCCTCCATGACAGCTCATCCTTAAAAGCTGAAAATACCCTGGAGCCCCCAATTAGTAGAGGAGCTCCACTGACAGACACTGATGAGCCGGGACTTACAGGTGAGATGTCCCGGCCTTGCTCTGTGGAACCATCTCTGGCCACAGTTCTAGCTGCATCAGAGGCTTGTGCTCACCGGCTCGCAGCTGTGCTCCGTGCCATCCAGCTGCACTGGGGGAAAGAGCCTCAGGCTTACTAAGATGATAACTGCTCCTATCCCAGTAAAATCGGGTAGTTTTCTGCAATTAAAAAGCTAATTGTTTATTTCATTCTAAAAACCTGTTTTATTGAATTCCCTTCCTAATCCCCCCAAAACCCAGTAATTTGCTGAGTGTTTGCTGAGGGGAAGTGGTAAATAGAGCTTTCAGCTCTCTTCCCAGCTCTGGTCAGAGATTCATGGAGTCTTCGCCTGGAAGGGCTCTGAAATATCCAGTCCAGCTGCCTCAGGTTGCAGGTGGAGTAGCTGAGGCTTGGAGGAAGGGAAGGAATTGCGAGCAGGACCTGGGATGCCCCCGACCCAACACTGGCAGTGCAGTCAGTGCCCTTTCCACCTCTCTTCTGTTCTTGGGAAGCGAATGTATTTAACCTGATGCCACATTCTCTAAATCAGAGGAATTTCAGAGGAGAAATTATGATGCTCAATTCATTTAATGCTTCTGTATCATTTGTCAGAAGTCATGTTAATTTGCAGGCCTGTATGTCCGCAGTGGGTCCTTTATTTCCTCCTGGGGAAACAGCTTGTGTCTTTATAAGACAGGAGATTTTGAACAGCCGAAGGCTGTTTTATTAGGCAACTGCTTTGCATAAAGGATTGGCACTTTTTATTTGCCACCATTTAGTCTATTAACTGGAAGTACTGAGCCCCCCTGATACCAAAGATGACTTAAGAAGAGAAACCTGAATAATAAAATATAATACCCCATTCTTGATGGAACCAATCATCTGTTTCCTATCAGGCTGCAGTATCTAATTAAAATGTTTTTTTAATCAAAAACTTCCTTGTATTTTATGGCAATTTCGTGACTCTCGAAATCCCTTCCCATTTAATTATTATAATGAACATAATTAGTAGTGCTGTCAGCCCTTCACTTTATTTACATTTTATATTGAATAATTAAATGCAGTCTGATAATTAAATTAACTCGAATGACAGATTATTTGACTGCCTGCATATTACCGTATTGGGAATAAGCACCTTTGCATATTCATTTTAGTTAGTGACTTTTTCATTTGGAAAGACCCCATAGATCCCAGCTCTCAGAGCCAGAGTCTCTTGTGGCAGGTGAGAGGAGGGATCCCTGTGGCCCCCTGCCCCCACCCAGCTTCTCCAGAGGGAAGCCCTTGCAGATCGCACATCCCTGCACTGTACCAGAAGCTCCAACACTTCGGGGGAGATCAGAACAGGCGAGGAAGTTGGACAGTGAAGCCTTTGATTCCGCCTGAGCTGGGTGACATGCATTTCCCAGGTCTTTTGTAATTCAATGACTTAGTAAGAAAACCTAAACATTGATTGACTAAACGTATCTGAACTGTATCTATTGTGCTCACCTCGGACATTTCCCTGCAAACAAAAACTGGTCACTTTCTTTGTTGTACACCATCTGCAGGTGAGGGAAGCACAGTGACATTTTCAGAGTGGCAGTTTTCCAGATCCCCATTTCAGCTTTTAGAACTTACAGAAGGGGCCTAATTCCTACTCAAACATTCTTAGGTCTTTGTCTTTCTCAAAGCGGATGGTCGCAGATCACACCCATTTGGTAAACTTTTCTGGCCCCACGCAGGTCCATGAATGAAGTCCACTGTGGTGGGCTCAGGGCAGAAATGCCAGCGTTTGAAGCCTTCCTGTCCTCCCAGTGTTGGCAGCTCGTTCTTTAGCTGTCACACAGGCATTCAACCTTCTGTATCTTCCTTTGTGTGACAAATACAGTTCCTTACATAAAATGGAAATGAAAGCTTAACAATTTCAACAATATAACCATTTTGAAGTTACACTCTGTTATAGTACCAAAGAAAAATGTGGGATTTTTTTCCCTCCAAAAAAAGAACCATAACTTTCCTAACTATACATTAACTTCTGCCCATCCAAACATGTAACACTTCTAGAATGGCAAAAATTGCCAGTTGCCAGTTTGGGTTGGTTATATTGAAAGTCACCAATTTCACGGAAGCTAAATAAAAGTCACCTCTTACTCCCCTCATCTCTTCGGATGGGTTTTCCAACACAAGGGTAGTTTGGAGCACCACGTGCTCACCCCACGTAAAGCCCCTGAGAGCTTGTAGGGAATGCCTGGCTGCCTCCCCAGGGGATCAGCTGGAGCTGATGGCAGCCCCCATTGAGCTTCGGATGGACACTTGCTCCACTCAGCACCAACCCTGGCCGTGGATGCTTGTACTGTGTAACTGAGAAGGAACGTTCTTCGCCCTTTGTGTGGATTGCTTCCTGATTCGTAACACTTGTAATTCACACAGATCCTCCTGCGTGTGGTCAAGCAGCAGTTGGTAGGGTGGTCCCTGAATGGATTCATATTGTGAATCAGTCTGCCCTGAGGTTTTGAACTCCATCGCCAGTGGTTCCTAAAGTCAGATGTCATAGAGGATAAGAGCATGGATGCTTAAGTCAGCTGCTTTGGAAATCCCTATTCTGCTCTACACTAGCAGGATGACTTTGGGCAAGTTACTGGCTGCTGAGCCTCCGTTTTCTCATCTGTAAAATGGAGGTGTCACCACTACTTCCCAGCTTGTTGTGCAAATTAGGTGAGACAGCCTAATAGGGCCTGACCCATAGTGAATGCCCATGGACAGAGCAGTTGCTACCCCCTTGCCCTGTTAACACCATCTCACAGCACTAAATAATACACCTGCTTTAGCAATGGGCTAAATTCATAATTTTGACATAGTGATCTGAAAAAAAAAAAAAAAAAAGCAGGATCCTATGGATAAACTGTCTTTCCTTTACCGGTTTCCTCAGTTTCTTGTTTTTGAAGAACTCAGATCCAGAACATTCCAGTAAAATAATTGTCCTGAAATCTAACATTAAAGCTTTGAAGTTGAAAGCTAGCCATAGCTTCATCTCAGTGGGACCATAAAAAGCTGGGAACTCACTAAGCCCCTTCAGCATGGCTGTGAGACCAGGAACGTGAGTAGTGTCATTCTGAAGGCTAGTGTCTTGTGTAATTAAACTGCAAGGTGGGCGCCTAGGTGGCTCAGTGGGTTAAGCTGCTGCCTTCGGCTCAGGTCATGATCTCGGAGTCCTGGGATCAAGTCTCGCATCGAGCTCTCTGCTCAGCAGGGAGCCTGCTTCCTCCTGTCTCTCTGCCTGCCTCTCTGCCTGCTTGTGATCTCTCTCTGTCAAATAAATAAATAAAATCTTTAAAAATAAATAAATAAAATAAACTGCAAGGTGACACGAAGCTAATCACTCCCCTCCGAGTTCCATCCGAAGACGAGGCAGAGCTGTAAAAGACGCACAAGGGAAGCCAAGAAATAAACCGTCAGCACCCTCTTCCCAAAGTACCTGAACCCAGACCCTCTGAGCAGGGTGAATACTGTTAGGACAGCTGTGCACGCAAATCCCAGTCATCCTTTGCTCCCTGGAAAATCCTCTATTGGGACATCAAATATGTATAAGAAAATGATGCCAGAAGGAACGTCTAATCAGAGTTTAACTCCTGACCGGTGGTAGATCTAATTTTTCTGGGCCTGCCTTGGTCTTCAGTCACTGAGGACCTTTTTCATAAATCACCGAGACAGATTATAAAGAATTAAAGTATCATCACAAAGAAAACCCCTCCACTGAGATAGGAAATTCTATCAAGGACCTCATGAGTCACGGAAAGCCCATCGCCATGGATCAAATGCTGGTACAGCAGTGAGGGCGGCCCAGTCCTTTCATGGCTGCTCAGCTGAGCTGTCCTGGGCATGTCTCTGCCCTTCTCTGGGCTTCACTTTCCTGTCTGTCAGAAGAGCCCTCCCTACTCTGATAGAAGATGGATGTATAATTCTGAGACAAAGTGTGAATACATGGCCAGACCAACATAAATAGATGAATTTAATCATTTTCATTTCTAAGTATAGCATTCACAAATATTCCACTCTAGCCACAGCTGGTCTTGTCACTGTTCCACAAACATACCTTAAGCCTTTGTCCTTGCTGCTTTCTACCTCGAATACTTTTCCCTCAGAAATCAGCATGGTTTGGAGAGGCTTCCAGATTTTTTTTCTCAGATGTCGTATTATCTGACTTTCCCTGACCACAGTATCTAAAACAGTAGATAAGTCCCATGGTTACTGTTTCCCCCTTTACTTTATTTTCCTTTATACAGTTCCTGCCATATATTTCCTTTGTCTATCTCCCCATTCCCACTCTCATCCCCATCCCTTCCCACTAGAATAGAGGTACCTTGAGAGCAGAGTCTGACCCCAGTGCCACAGCAGTGCCTGGCACTTAGCAGTTACCTAATAAGCATGCGTTTAATGAATTATTGGGCGTTGCAAGGATACAGATTTCCTTGGGCATAATACTGCAGAAAAGGTTAAAATGGTCCCAGATTTGGAACCATACAATACTTCTGTTTTACTGACCACACTTCCTGACCTGATTTAGAGCTAAAAATTTAAGAGCCATTTCCTCAGCATTAGGGGTTATTTGTCTTCTAATCTATTCTAAAAGAAACCCCGTAGTTTCGTTTTTGCTGGAACCAGTAGTTCTGAGATCCAAAGGAAGCTACTGTGTTTGAAGATTTTGCAAATACTATACTTGAGAAAACAGTGATATGTGAGAGATAGCTTTGGGGGCAGATTTAGGATCATATCCTAGCCACTCTCTTTTCACTTGGATGATAAACGTGGGCCAGCTATCCTGAGTGTCACTTTCCGCAACTATAGCATAGAGACAAACCCTAACTCCTAAGATTGTTGTGAAGAGTAAATTGTCGTCCTTATTACTCGGGTCTCAGATTTAACTCTCAGCTATGGCAGTGGATGCCTGTGAAGTCTTTGCTCACCAAGTTGGTGGCATTGTCATGGCAAATCTACTCTGACTTATGATTGGGTTTAAAAAAGAAAACGTTTTTTGACGGGTATGTCCCACTCTAAGAAATCACACTGCAGGAAAATCTATACTCAAAGGCTCCCAAACCACCACATCATTCATTCATTTTAATAACACATTTCCTAAGGGCATCTTTAAATATTTTTCTTCAATCTCTTCACATGCAGGTCCTTTGGGAATGTGTCCCCTTAGTGGGGCATCAGATGCCGCACACCACGAGAGAACCTGGTGGTATGAGAGGCCCTGTTGTGGCAGTGGCATGTGCTCTGGCCTCTGCTTTAAGGCCTCAGTAGTATGTTTTTCTAGCTTGATAAGAGGAACATGGACTCTGGAGCCTGGCGACCTAATAAGTTCTTGTCCCAGCTCTACCACTTACTAGCTCCGTGATCCTGCACAAGCCCACTTCCTCACCTATAAAATAGGGATGGCACTGAAACACTTCATGGCATTGTTGTGCAAAGTAAATTAGACCATGCACAATGGTGATGAGCACATTTCCTGGGCCAGAATGATGTTGATGGTGATGTTATTGAAATGGTCACTGTCTGCCTCCAGATTCCCTGCTCCTAGTGGGAGAAGCTATGGAGTATGCACTTGCTATTAGCATAGATGGGCCATCTCTGCTGTCTGAGTATGTGTCCCCACCCAGGGAGAAACTGGAGAAAGCTCTATGCGTCCCCTGCCTCCAGGGTCCCTCTGTGGACCTGAAAGATGCAAAAGCACCAGAGGATCCTCTTGTAGATGTCTCTGGGCCCAGTGCACTCAGTGCACTGCTCTGGTGTAGCCGCCGAGGGGGGTTGGGAGGGCCAGTCTGGCTCTGGCCAGCTGCCAGCCACCCCCTCCCCCAAGGGGCATGCCTTGTTCAGCTGGACATACCTGACAGGTGATAAACATATGCATGTCTGGAGGACACTGAAGGAGAGTCTCCGCTCAGCACTTTGGGCTGGAGAAGTAAGAGGAAGGGAGACCTCACACCCAAATAATTCTCTTTTGTACGGGCAACTGCTAAACTGAAAACACACCACAGAGATAACTCAGAGGTGCATTGAGATTGTGTTAGGAAAAGAAACTGGAAAATGGCTCGCATGAATCAATGTGAACATTTAATGGGTCTTAATTGGAACCTTATCCTACTGTACTTAGAGCAGCGAGATGAAAGCAAAAGAAATCTGAGAGACCATTTATTTCACTCAAGAAAGCAGTAAACTGAAACTACAAAAAGATTTGACTACTATTATATTTTTATGATTAAATAAAATTGTCATAGACTAGTACTAGTGAGCCCATAAATGCTCCATGGAATGCATCCGTGCTCTCTGACTGCTGTTAGGATGTGACCAGAAAATCTATCAGCCTACGCTCTTCATTTGTTAGCCCTGCTGTTCTCACACCACCCAAGATTTGACCCAAGTTCTCCTCACAGGAATGATCCGAAGTCCACTTGGAATGTCTTTTTTTTTTTTTTTAAGAGGATATATTCTTTTTTTTTTTTTTTTTTTTTTTTTTTTTTTTTTTTTTTAGATTTTATTTATTTGTCAGGGAGAGAGAGAGCGAGCACAGGCAGACAGAATGGCAGGCAGAGGCAGAGGGAGAAGCAGGCTCCCTGCTGAGCAAGGAGCCTGATGCGGGACTCGATCCCAGGACACTGGGATCATGACCTGAGCCGAAGGCAGCTGCTTAACCAACTGAGCCACCCAGGCGTCCCTGGAATGTCTTTTTTAAGGCATTATTAAAAGCGTCATCTGTCCACCTCCCTCACACATGTCCTGTAATGTTTGTAATGGACGTAATTTTTCCGGTACTATGTGTGTCTGTGTCCATGTGTAATTATAAGTTCTCTTTTCTTAAAGAAGCTGCTGTAGAAATCAGAACAGCTACTAGTTGAGAATTTGTGGGCAGCATGTTTTGCATAGTGACTTTTTTATTCATGCTTAAGAAAAAAAAATAAGCTCTTTTTTTTTTTTACCATATTTAAGTGTAATATCTGCACGGGTATAGGCAGCATAAGGAGGTCCTATGTGTGAATCCTCATAGCACAGGGTTTTAATATTTCTGCAAGTTTGCAGGTCTTCAAAGACCATTTAGCCCAACTCCCCTCATTGCCAAAGAGGAGGAGGACTTGCTCAAAGTCCCCAGCCTCAAGCCTCCTGACAAACTATCTAAGGCTTTCTGTGACCAGCCTTCCCCCTCTCCTCCTCCCCCAAACCTGTGGTAGATGGAACACAGATAATGCAAATAAACAGAAAATCCAAAATAAAGTAGTCCCTCGAATGTATGATGATGAGTCTGTATTATTTCCAAGGTCTGTGCTCTTTAGACAAGGTTCTTTCTGAAACATAAATTGAAATGGAACAGGACTTGTGAGCATAGTCCCTGACAGATTGTAGAATCCATGACTTTTAGGGTTAGCCAAGTATTTAAGATAATCTAGCCCAACCTTCTTGTGCTGCAAGATGTGTTTGAAGAGAATTTAGAACATGTTTCATTTGAAAGGTAACTCTTCTCACAGAATAGGCAACATGAAAGAAGGAAAAAGAAGCTCTAACACAGAACAGAATGCTGGAGGTGACTTATTCTTGGGGCGATGCCAGGACCGTGTGCTTAGTGTCCATGTGAGCATTCATCCCTCATCCCTTCTCTCGCATATCCACTTCTGCCAAATGCCCAGCCTCTGGGAGATGCAGAAAGGAATACAACCCATATCTTGTCTCGTGGAACCCATAGCCCAGGAGCAGTACTGTCAGTGCAGACACTTGGTCCCTCCTTGTCCTTCCTTCAGCAAACATTTAACAAGTGCCTTTGGTGGCCCGGGCACTCTGGACACCCAGGATGCAGTGGGAAACAAAACAGACCAAGTCTACCCTCCAGTTGCTGACATTCTGGGAGGGAAGAAAGAGACAGACCATGAACAAACCTGGATCTGTGCTGGAGTTGCTCTAGGGGTAGTTCATGGTGGAGGTGGTGCTTTGGCTGATGTCTGAAAGATGCTCACTGGGTAGCAAGGAAGGAAAGACATTCGAGGCATAGAAAAGACTGTAAGCAAAGGCACCGCCATGTAAAATAGCCTGGCAGGTTCAGAGAACAGCAAGCTGTTCACTCCGACTGGAGTTCAGGAGGTGGGGGAAAGAACACTAGCTAGGATGCAGAAGTGGGCCAGGCCCAGGTCAAAAAGGGACCCATGTGCTAGATCAAGAACTTGGGCATTTCCCCTCTGGGAGAGGATGAGAAGCCCCTAAACGTTACTAGCAGGAGATGATATGTTCAAACTATATCTCAAAGTTACTCCAGTTTGTGGAGAACAGGAAAATAGGCATCAAGAGTTTCGTACTGGAGCCCCAGGATGGAGCAGGTGCCCCTGGTTCTGAGGTGTTCTCGGCTATGGGAGCCCAGTGGTGTCGGAGGAGCTAGTCTGCCCAGACGCCTCTTCTGCATCCTTCTGCTGGGGGTAACCAGCACTTAGCTGATCTCCCCGAGGAAGCAGAGAACAGCAAGTCAGGGGCCTTCTCAGTTTCCCTGGAGGGATACAGGAGGACAGCCACTCACCCCTCACTACATGAGGAGACCCTTGTTCCCATAGGATCACCTGCTCTCCGAAGCTTGTGAGAGGCCACACCCCCAGCTATGGGCTTTCGTCTCTCATCCTGACCCTGGCTGCTTTCCTCCCTTCTTCCCTCATTCTCCTTCCTTCTTGACACTGTGCTGGTGCCTGACAGCAATGAATCCCTGGGACCACCAGGAAGAAGGCTAGTACTTAAAGGGCCTACTTCCCACACAGTCTGCCAAGATCTCTGCATTTAATCTCAGCCTAGAAATCTATTTTATGGCAGGAGCAAGTTTGGGAGGAGAAAAACTTCTTGCAGTGCTAACCAATGGACTTTTCGTGTTTCTCTGCTTTAAATTTGATTGGCTTATGTATGTGGACAGACTTCAAATTTCTCTCCTGTGATACTTAAATAAAGCCACTTCATACCCTCTCTACTCTACCCACAAGGTATCAGGTTAGTGTGTTTGGGGCATTCCGTTTTCTTTCTATGATTCATAGAGGTCACTGACCTCAAGGCCCCTCCTGTCACATTGTTTCTATCCCGGGCCCGGGCTTCCTGTATGAATAAGACTGGTCAATAGCGATGTGGACAGAGCGACTTGGCCTGGTGGCTGTAACTGCTGCCTCTTTGCCCAGCATTTGTAGCAGGACCAGTTTTACCGAGAGGAATGTAACAACTACTTTTGTTTCTGGTCTGCTAGAAAAAATATTCTTTGTTCCAATGATTTACAGATTCCCTCTGCTGTCTCTTTTAATGAATCTAGATGTCTAGACACCTATATTTGCCCCTCTGTTGAGGACATCTTGTCTCTGACAAGAAAAAGAAAAAAGCAAAACAAGAATTCTTAAGCATGAAGAATTTGCTTGGTAAGATTTAACTATTTGTATACGTGTGTGTGAGTGTATGCTCAACTTACCTTACCACCTGACCGACAGAACTGGCTTGACCTGCGGTTTGACCAGCTCACAAGGGTTGCAGAAGGCAACTGCCCCCGCCTCACCCACCCCTGCTCACTGTTCTGTTGTCCCAGGAGGCTGCTGAATTCCGCAGGGTGCTGGCCAGCTCTTCTCACAGATGCAAAGATGGTATCACCTGACAACCTTGATGGCTCTGACCCAAGTAAGCCCAGGGCCCCGATGCGGCCCTTGGAATTGGGTTTAGGGACCAAACCTCAGCCCTAATTCATTCATTCCCCTGATACTCATTAAGCACCTATCATTTGTCAGGCCCTGCGCTAGGCACCATGCCAGATAGCAGAGAGAGAGCAGTGAGTAAAAGGAGCACAGCCCCTGTCCCTACCGAGCTCACAGCCTTGAGACTTTTGAAAACTGGAGATTTACATCTGTTCTTTGCCTGAACAAGTGCCCATGTGCCTGGAGCCAAGCAGGGCCATGTGTATGGTTCCGTCTTCTGGTCCATGGCAGACGTGGGGCTGGGGTCCTGAGGAAATAAGTTGTTTAGAAACTTGCCGGCAGGCATTCTGAGGATAAATAATTAATAAATAAAGAAATAAAACAAAATGCAGAGCTTCCTAAAACCCATGAGGGAACTCCTAAATAAGGGGGAGATTCAGGATCACTCTTAGAGCCTAGCAAAATCAGCAGGCTTCAAATTTGGCCATTTTCCATTTTGTTTCCTTGAATGTGGATGATCTCTAGAGGGCTAAAGATTTCACTGTAGACCACCATGATTGTATCCATGATAGGTAGACACACACACACACACACACACATATATTTACGTACGTAGGCAAGAAACCGCTATGGAACCTTTCTCTAGCTTATTGCTATTATGTAGTGCCATGGTTTTGGTATCGTCAGGGAATGAATTGTTCCCACATAAGTGGTCATTTGCAGATTACCAAAATTACCTTTAAAACATGATGTTTATTGGACATTAACTATTTGTGATCATTTTTTAAAAATATTATAGTTTCCTGCCTTCTTAAACTTTAATTTTATTTAATATATATTTTTTGATGCCTTGAGAAATAATATGTAGGGGCACCTGGGTGGCTCAGTCAGTTAAGCATCGAGCTCTTGGTTTGGGCTCAGGTCATGATCTCTGGGTTGTGAGATCAAGCCCTGAGTGGGCTCCCTCACTCTCTGCCACTCCCCCTGCTCGTGCATGCTCGCTCTCTCTTTCTCTCTCTCAAATAAATAAATAAATCCTTCTTTTTTAAAAAAAGAGAAATTAATATCTACCATAGTGTTAGGCATATGAGGATTACTGTGTGTGTAGAAACAAATTTTAAAGTGTAGAGTACTAAGTAAAGATAATGGGTTCTAATAAAATACTTTACTACAATATGGTAATGTTCTCAAAACCAACTGAAAAGGGTAGGGATAGTTAGTCTTCTACCAAGTGGTTCCAGACAACTTTCTGAATTTTCATTTCTGTTCAAAATAATTTTAATTCCCACCTCTTCATTTATTGGTGTTGACTGATACTGATACTTCTTTCTGTTGGCAGTTTATCTCCAGCAGTCTCCTAATTGGCTGATTCCAATCTATTATAGGTCAGAAAACCACTTTTATTAGACTTACTTCTGAAACATGAATTGGTAGACTGAATTGGAGCTTGCAGAACTTTCCTGTGAGTAATTGACATAGATTTTGTGGAAAGACTGGGCACTCTGAGGGCAGGGATGTCTGTGACTTGTCACTAGCCCCTTCCAGGTGCCTCATACCGCACTTGGCCAGAGTAGATGCTCAGTAAACCTTTCACGAATAGACTAATTTGTCTGCTCGGAGGCCTGCTTGCTCACTTCCTGTTTCTGGGCTGGATTCCAGGTAGTCACAGTTGGAGGAAAGGGGCCCTCTGGGTAAGGAGAATCCGGCTGCTTTCCATTTACATAACAGGATAGACTCCACAGCCTTCTTAGCCACTCTCCTTGGGATCCTATGCAATGAGTGCAGCAGTTGTCATTTTACAGACGTAAAACCTACAGACTCTCCCAGGCCTGTTCCATTTCTAAACCAGACTCCCCACTACTTAGTACCCCACCTTCACTTTCCTTTTTTTTTTCTTTTTTAAATTTAAATTATTCAGGTTATACCAAAGATTCACATTATCAGTATATTATACTCGATAGCATTTGTTTCCAGAGTATCAGACCAGCTTTGCGGGCACTCAGAACTCAGAAGACAGACGGCGGCAAGAGTCACAAGCCAGTGCTCACCGCAGAGCAACACCGCCCAGCAGCCTGCCCTGGAGCGTCTGGCTCTCTCACCGACCCTCCTTTCAGATCCTTCCGTCTTATGGTTTGAGGCAAACCCTTGGCACCACCCAGCACAGCCAAGAACTGGTTATTTGATACCTAGCCAAGCAGAATATAGGTTTTTGAAGAAAGGCCTTTTGTGTTGGTTTAATCTGTGTATGTCGGTTGGTTTAGTCTATGTGGGATGGCTGTGTGTCATCCTCATCTTCACGTGGGCTGGCAGAGGTGTGCGAGAAGCTGGCTGGCAGCCAGACATGGGAAGGAACTCCAGCCCAGCGACAGAAAGGCTCTGTGCCCAGGAAGGGGCGGCCTCAGGACTCTCACAGCCCTGGGCAGGCCTGGGAGGTGAGAGCCCACCACTCAGTCAGAGGAGTTTTCCAGACCCAGCTCCACCAGTGACCGACTGGGGGGCCTGGGGCAAGTCTCTCCAACTTTCTGAGTGTTAGATTTCTTCTTATAAAAGAGCAGAGTCATCCCTGTCTACCCGTTTCAGAGAGTGTTCAGAGACTGAGACCATGTAGGTAAGGGGCTTTATAAACTCTTGAGTACTGGCTCTGCCCGTGACAGGCTTTACATTGTGGTGAGGGTTGCTGAGCTTCTAGCAATGCAGTGTCCTAGAGGATTTTGGATTCCTTCACACCAAATGAGAGAGCAGTGTCACTTATGACCCGTGTTGGTGGGGGGAGGGTTTGGATCTTTTCCAGACCCTTCTCTATTACCAGGCCAAGGAGATCTGAATTGGTACTCAGGACCTTGAGGTTCCCAAGCCCAACTTCCTTCTAGGGTAGAAGATAGCTTATCATAAAATACATTCTTTAGGGAAGTCAGGAGTCAGTTCGGGCTGCAGTGTGTTTCTCACAGTTCTGGAGACTGGACGTCTGAAATCAGGGTGCCAGCCTACTTGGGTTCTGAGGAGGACTCTCTTCCAGGTTGCAGACAGCCAACTTCTTGTATTCTCACAGGGCAGGAACAGCCCTGAGAGCTCTCTGAGGTCTCCTCTGTAAGGACACTTACCCCATTCATGAGCGCTCCTTCGTTGTCATTTTCAGTTACCTCCCGAAGGCCCCCCCTCCTGATGCCATCACACTGGGGGTTAGGATTTCAACATGAGTGGAGGAGGGACATAAACATTCATTCTGTAACAAGGGACAACATATGCAGACCTGCGGCAACATGACGTGAAGCCCATTGAAATCTCTGAGTCAGAAAATGGGCTCTGGACCTAAGAAGAAGAGATGTAGTAGGATTCTTCCCCAAGGCCAGACACAGATGAATTTGTTAACTAGGAACCCCCTGTCACTTTGATTCACTCATTCCAGTAACTCTCATGTGCCTAGCCCTCCAGGAGAGCAATGGAATACACAAGAGTGAAAGACACAGTCCTGGCCCTTTTGGAACTGGAAATGAAGCTATACACACTTACATTGGGATTGCTACTGCCATGTTTTGGGGTTGAAAATGAAAGACTGTTGCTGGCTGTGCTGCCTGGGCAGACTTCCTGGGCTTAAGGATTTCCTTACGTGCTTCAAGGGAAGCTCATCACGGGTCTGAATCAGGATCCCACAACACAAGCCTATTAGCTTTAGCCCTTCTTGCTCTGTTTTCAGATTGACAGGTCTAGCACAACAGCCTCAAGACACACGCACACACACACACACACACAGAGTTAGCTAAGCCTCTCTTTCTCTCTACCACTCATCTCTGTTTCTTGGATCATGCTTATGCTGGGATTTTCTTTTCAGAGCTGTCAGAATGCACTTCCTACCCCACCACCGCAAGATCCTGGCTGGCATCCCCAACTCTGTTTGCAGAGCTCTGTCCTGTGCAGGCAGGGCCAGGGAGAGGCCGCGGCAGTGGCTTCCCAGGTAGCCTGAAGCTTTCCAATTAGTCCCCTCCAGAATGCAGGGCCTGCTGCTGCCAGACCCCCATTCTAATGTGTGGCCCTTATGGAGAGAGGAGGGTGGGTTGATGGAAAGCACTCATTAGGTCTCATACTGGGAGGGGACTTCTGGTCCTACAACTATATGGAAGCCAGATCCAGCAGGAGAAGACTTGGAGCAGCAGAACTGGTGAGCTAACTACTCACATTATAGTCACAGATACTGTCTCACTTGCTCCTTGTCTAAACCCTGAAGGCTACCATCTATTTTTTTTTTCTTTTAATTCCAGTGTAGTTAACAGACAGTGTTACATTAGTTTCAGGTGTCCAGTATAGCAATTCAACAGTTCTATACAGTCCTCAGTGCTCATGATGATAGGGGTAATCTTAATCCCCCCACCTAGTTCACCCATCCCCCCACCGACCTCCCCTCTGTGAATAATTTATCTGTTCTGTATAGTTGAGAGTCCGTTGTCTTTTCTTCTTTGCTCATTTTCTTTCTTAAATCCAAATATGAGTATTTGTGTTTCTCTGACTTCTTTAATAATATTTTTTAAAAGATATATTTATTTGAGAGAAAGAACACGAGCAGGGCGGGGAAAGGTGCCCCTCTGACTGACTTCTTTCACTTAGCATTATACCCCTCTAGATTCATCCACATAGTTGCAAATGGCAACATTTCATTCTTTTCATGGCTGAGTCCTATTCCATTGTATATATCTACCATATCATCTTTACCCGTTCATCAGTCGATGGACACGCAGGCTGCTTCCCTAAGTTGGCTATTGTAAATAATGCTCTAGTAAACATATGGGTGCATGTGTCTTTTTGAATTAGTGTTTTGGTCTTCTCTGGATAAATACCCACTAGTGGAATTACTGGATCATATGGGAATTCTATTTAATATTTTGAGGAGCCTCCATACAGTTTTCCCCAGTGGCGGCACAGTTTGCATTCCCACCAACACTGCAAGAGGGTTCCCCTTTCTCCACATCCTTGCCCACACTTGTCATTTCTTGTGTTTTTGATTTTAGTCATTCTGAATGACACCTCACACCTCAGAGGTGTGAGGTGATATTTCTTTGTGGTTTTGATTTACATTTCTCTGATGATGAGTGATGTTGAGCATCTTTTCATGTGTCTGTTAGCCATTCAGATCTCTTCTTTGGAGAAATGTCTGTTCGTGTCATCTGTCCATTTTTAATTGGATAATTTGGGTTTTAGGTGTTGAGTTGTTTAAGTTTGGTTTTTGGTTTGGTTTGGTTTTCTTTTATTTTCTTACAGAGAGCAGGTGTAGGAATGGGAATGGGGGTGCAGCAGAGGAAGGGAGAGAGAGAGAGACAGAATCTTAAGCAGGCTTCATGCCCAGCCAGGATCCCAAAGCAGGACTCAGTCTCAGGACTCCTGAGATCATGACCTGAGCTGAAATCAAGAGTCAGACACTTAAGTGACTGAGCCACCCAGGTACCCGTATAAGCTCATTATACATTTTGGATACTAACCCCTTATGTCATTTGCATATTTCTGCTCCCATTCTGTAGGCTGTCTTTTAGTTTTGTTGATTGTTCCCTTTGCTGTGCAGAATATCTATCCCTATTTTAGAAAGGACCCTGAGGCTCAAATTGGTTAACTGACCAGAGCTAGTCTTAGGGCCCAGGGCTACCCAACAGCAAGCCCTCTTGAGCCTGTAGATTTGTGACTTATGGCCACTGAGAGACAGTTGATTCCCCATCAACTCTGAAATATACCTGGTTAGTGAGGGTAGTCTTTCTTTTTTTTTTCCTTTTAATTTTATTTATTTGACAGAGAGAGAGACAGCAAGAGAGGGAACACAAACAGGGGGAGTGGGAGAGGGAGCAGCAGGCTTCCCGCTGAGTAGGGAGCCCCCTGGGGGGCTCCATCCGGACCCTGGGATCATGACCTGAGCCGAAGGCAGATGCTTAACAACTGAAATATTATGCTGGCCAGGAGCAGTTGAGGAATCGGCGCTGTGCTATGGGCTGAGTTGTGTCCCCCAAAGTGCATATTTTGTCCCTTAACCTCCAATGTGACTGTACTTGGAGATGAATAAGGTCATAAGGTGGAGTCTTAATGAGATAGGATTGGTGGCCTTGTAAGACTAGGAAGAGAGCTGTCTCTTTCTGTGTACACTCACCGAGGCAAGGACTCATGGAGGTGTTGGTCTACGCACCAAGAAGAGAGCACTCGTCAACCATGCTGGCACCCTGATCTTAGACTTTCAGGCTCCAGAACTATAAGAATATAAATTTCCATTGTTTAAGCCATCCGGTCTATGGTATTTTGTTATGGCGGCCTGAACAGACTAAAGCAGGCTGGTATTTGAATCTGGGAGCTTCTGTCCACCTAAAATTCCTCCCTACCCATCTGCCCTGAGGTCCAACCCACCTTCTCAGCGCAGCCTTCCACGTTTACCTAAAAGTAATCCTTCCCTCCCACGGGGTCCCCTAATCCTTTGTCTTTCCCTCCTGATGACCCAGTCTCCTTTGTATTAGTTGTCATTTGCGTACATACCTCTGCTCCCTGAGAGCTGAAGCATGGATTCTCTCCGTGTTCCTATAGCACTTGGCACAGGAGGCACTCAGTAAATGTCGGCTGAATTTAGAGCTCTCTCCCGGTTCTGTCTCTCACTGCACCAAGTTATACTTCACCTATACTCTCTACTTTGTGAATGCACAACGATTGGAGCTGGTGGGTGGCCAGAGGTTGGCAGATGAAGGAATCAGCACATACAGTTATCTAGTCCAGATTCCTTAAAAAAAAATTTTTTTTTTTTTTTAACTAGATTCCTTCTTAACACTAGCATTCAGATCCTCCTGGCCCTCGAGCGGGCTGTAGTACACATTGGCAGCATGTAAAGCCTTCTTGTAAAGCCCCTTCTTCCCAGAACTGTTGATAGTTCCAAAACAAAGAGGGAGTGGGAGGTCCTCTCCTCCCCACCATCATTCCCCCAAACCCCTGTCAATCATACTAAAGAAAAAAGTGGTGAATACCAGGACATTTGGGTAAGAGACGTCCTTCATTGATGGTGGAATTATGCCCACTGGTTTCTGCTGAGAAGACTAGAAGAGGGACCCATGGCGCTCATAGTACTCTTTCTTGTGTTCTAGTACAGACAAATAGTTTCCATATGATTTGTCTTAAATTCAAAGTGTAGGAATCTAGTTTTGAATGAAAAGGAATATATTTAAAGATCCAGCACCCTTGGTCATGTTCTCTCTCTTAATTTGGGCACTGGTGACACAGGTGTGTTCACTTTATAAAAATGGAGCTGTTTACTTAAGAGGTTCCTGTATGTTATGCTTTGATGAAAAGTTTACTTTTGAAAAAATTCTCTACCTTGAAACCCAGAGAAACTGGACCATTTTCCCAGCATTACACGACAAATTGGTGCCCGGAGTAAAGGCACGAACCCAGGCCTCCCAGCTCTTTAGTTAGTACCTATTTGAAACTGCGCCTAAGAGCAAGTGGAAAGTTCAATTTCAATTTCTTTTGATCTGAATGTTGCTGGAATTCCCCTCATTTCCTTGGAGCCCTGCTGTGCATCTGAAAGTGGATATCATATTGGAGAGGGGGTCTTCTCGTTATTATGGAGCCATCCCGGCCCCCTACATGCTGTCTAACTGATGACGATGACGCCCAAAGAAATCTATAGCCAGGCGCCTCCTTTCTCTCGGGGCAGTGGTCTGGAAAGGAGCTCTGTGGGAAGCCCCTTTGGATGTGTGTTGGCCTGTGTGCCCTGAAAGGAAGGGCGGGTGGCCTGGCCAGGCTCAGGGTAGAACTCACCTTAGGCCTTATCAGCAGCCGCTGGTCTAGAGAAAGGTGACAGACCGATAATTACAGCTCCATCGGGAAGGCAGAGAGAGAGAAAACATCCTTGTAAATCTGAGGTTTTTCTTAACTGTTTGCATTTCATTCGTTTGCCAAGACTTTCATATTCCATGATGACTCTCTAAACCTTGGAAAGCTGGAGCAGCTCGTGTGACATTTGACCATGCCAAGGCCTGAGAGTGAGTGACTGGATGAAATAAACCTGAGCCCTGCCCTCATCTGCACCAAGCCTCTCAGGCAACTCTCCTGGCACCGAAGGCCCAGTCATGCTCTCTGTGCCGCAGCCTTGCTTCCCCGCCCCTGTGGGAAGTGATCAGCCTAATGACCACTCACCTGTGCTCACTGACAGCAAAATGCCACCTCTCTGTACCGGCATTACCCAGGAGTGGTTTTGCCCACCAGGTCTCGGTGCCCTAGGTTGGCCCTGCCCCGGACTTCCTAATCCTGTCTTCCTACACTGTCTAAAATGTGGTTCAAAGGACAGTGCTGATGAGATATCCCACTGCCTCACAGCAAGCCAGGGGGTGGTGGCTCTTAACCCCCACCCCTTCCCCCCGCAGACCCCTTACCTATAACCTGATTAAGTTCTCTCCTGGGTGGTCACGTGGGTAGAACACCCTACCCAAGGTGACCAAACTTCCTAACTCCATTTGTGTCTTCTGCACTATAGAGACTTAAAAATAGTGGCCTCCGGGGCGCCTGGGTGGCTCAGTGGGTTAAGCCGCTGCCTTCGGCTCGGGTCATGATCTCAGGGTCCTGGGATCAAGTCTCGCATCGAGCTCTCTGCTCAGCAGGGAGCCTGCTTCCCTTCCTCTCTCTCTGCCTGCCTCTCTGCCTACTTGTGATCTCTGTCTGTCAAATAAATAAATAAAATCTTTAAAAAAAAAAATAGTGGCCTCTGGTAGGTCATCTCATGAGACTGCTGGTGACCTCTGTAAACTCACTTCTTCAACAGGCAAGTGAGAGCCAGCTCCATTCCTGGAAGGAACTTCCAGGCCCCCGAGGGGCTCTGCTTTGGCCCATGAGGGTCAGGAGTCCAGGTGGAGGAAGTTCTCGTTAAGCTTGCACGTTCTGTGCTCATTTACCAGGAACCAGGAGCTGTCGTCTTTGAGTTAACATTGTGCCTGTGCCAGCCAGACTGGCTGGTTTAATATCTTTTCAATTAGTGAATCTTCCAATAATAGCATTTTAACAATGAAGTTCCAAAGAAAAAAACTTCTGCTTCATTTTTGGACAAGGGGGAAAAGAGACTTGTAATAATGGGATCATTATAAATTCTAAAGTGGTGGTCATTTGGCTGTGCTACAAAATTTGTAGCTAATAATTAAAATAAAGCTTTAAGTAAATGCTTTATCAATAAAATAGATGATGGGACATATTTTTCTCAGCCAGTGGTCAGAAATGGCTGCACCTAGCCATGTGCTGAATTGTCACACTGTGAGTCTTTAAAATTCCTGCTGGATTTGAAGGTATTAACAAGTCCCTATCAACATTCTCTAAAGGTTTTTGATGTCATTTTAGCTATTGAACTAAAATATGTGAACTATTACTTTGTTGATTTTGTTCTTAAACCAAACTGCATTATCATCTGAGAGTGTGTTCTTAAAGTATTGTTAAAAGTACTTTGAAAACTTGTAAATCCCTGTAATTTATGTTTCTCCTGCCTCTGCTATTTCACTCTGTCCTTCTGGTTTTAATTTGAATGCAGTCCTGTCTGGGTGTGTACCTGTAAAATTATGTTTTTCCAAGTACAATTTACAGTCCTGACCTTAGATTTTACAGTGTTCCTAGCTTTCTGTGAGCTTCTCTTATACCAAGAAGTGGGCTTTGGGTCACTAAGCTCTTTCATATTAGAACCGTCTAATCAAGGTTACTTGAAACAGATCTGATTTTGACATTTCTTAGTTTATCATGGAGGCCTAGGGAGTAAATTAGGAGGGCTTCCCTGCAAGCCCATTAATTGCATTGCCCCATTTCTTAAAATGTACACAGTTGTAAACCTAGACTGCTTCAAGACAAGAGTCTCATTTATCTAAACAATTCTCCTTTTAGACTCAATGGCACTGATGGAAACACAGATTAGGAGTATGGATCAGAGGAAGGATCTTTTGGAGCCTGTGCTTGCTGAAACTTCGCACTCTCCTTACAGTCCCCTTTTCTTTGCAAGGGCTCATCTGCATGTGGAATAGGTCTGTCTATTCCGGGAGCGAGGTTAGGGGAAGACTGCAGCGGGCAGAGGGGTAGGAGAGGGCGTCTTTCTTCTGAGCGAGCTTTCGGCAGGTTTCAAGCAATAGGGCTGCTCTGCTTTAAGGGGGAGAAGGGACTTTATTAAAGTGGTGTGTATCCTGAATCCATTTCGCAGGCATGCTCTCCTTGGCGGCCATGCTCTTTAGCTGTGGAGTGTAAATGGCTGCAGAACTCTGGGAAGGAGAGTTCTTTTCTTTCTGTTCCTTTCCAGTATCACTTAGGAGTTCCGAGTCTATCTTTTTTTGTTTTTCTTGTTCTTTTTCCTCTCCCTGTCTCCTTCCACTCCTTCTGCCTGTCCTCCATGTTTCTTACAGACACTGTTGGGGCTGCAGGAGGAAGGAGCAGGCACGGCTCTCTGGCAGTTGACCTAGGTTCCCTCCTGTTTCAGGTAATCGTACAGTCTGGCCGCCACCCCACAGTCCTGCAGAAGCTCTGCCAGCTGCCCTTCCAGTATTTCAGTGACCCACGGCTGATCAAAGTGCTGTTCCCTTCACTTATCGCTGCTTGTTACAACAACCGTCAGAACAAGATCATTCTGGAGCAAGAGATGAGCTGTGTTTTACTGGCCACATTCATTCAGGTACCTTCCGTCTCCTGCCTGATCCCCTGGCTTTATGTGTAAGCTAATGCAGTGGAAAAGTAAAAGTGAGCCAGCTGTTAATTCTTGCCATCCACAGTATCTTTTGAATTTTGCACGTATCTCTGTGCTTGAAAATTAATTTCTAAAATATGAGGGTAGTAAAACTGGGGTTGAGTGTTGTGCAACTTCTACTTGGAGGATTTCAAGAAAAGGATATTTTTCCAGTTGATGAAATGGTAAAACCCACACCAAGGAAATGTTTTTAAAAAGATGGCCAGACTTCTTTAAGGATTTAGCACTGACACGCATCTAGCTTTTAGCCTCGCTGCAGGGAATAGATAAGGATTACGGAAGAAAGATCAAGTAAAACTTCAATTGATTTGTAAGTTTTTAAATAAATATGATTCATATACACATCTGTGTATGTGTCATAAAATCTTGTCATATTGCTTTTTTAAAAGATCTAATGCTTGTAAGAATGGCCTTATATTTTTATGATCCAGCTCAAGTCTATAGGACTGGAATCGGAATTAGCGCTGGAGCAAAGTATAGCAACGTTTCTGCAGCTAAATTAACTCAGTCAACTGACAATGGAAAATCAAGTTGGCTATTCTTTTTCCTGTCATTGTAGATCATTAATTGTTGAAAATCTTCCATTTTCTTTGAAATGTTCTACCATAAAAACCAGTGTGTTTTTGTTCCATGACGTACGTGTGATTAACAGACAATGTTTTCTGTTTGTAATAATGAAACAGAAAGCAGAGCTCTGTATTAGTGTTGTCCCTTATTCTGGCTAATACGCATATATCATTGTTGAAAGGATGCGATCCTTCCTGGCTGGTTGGGACGGCTAAAGAGTCTAGCTTTCTTCACCTTAGGCAGCAGTTAGGGGTTTACATTTTTTAAACTATCCTCTATCAGATGATCAATCAATAAATACAACTAGATCAGTTGTGTTTAAAAATGTCTACTTGCAGCGTAGTTACTCTCTTTGAGTTTTCTCTGGGTTCTATTTTCTGAAAAATTTTTCAAAGATATTCAGATCCACAGGTAGGGTATGGATTTTCAAAACAAAAAAAAATCTTACAGTTAAATTAAAATCTTAATGAAGTCTTACGTAACCATCAATTCAACATTTAAGAATTCTCATATATTCTTAAAGCCTTATGGTTAAAAATTAAATAGAAAATATGATATAGAGGATTTTTAAGACTGATCTTAGAATTCTTTCTCTTATTCAACAGGTAATTCTTTCCCCCCACCGCCCCCGCTCTGGGGTACTGGGCACTGTTCTAGGCACTGGGAATAATCAATCAAAAATAAGCAATCAAAAAATACAGCAATACAAAAAAAAACATAAAAACCCGTGCCTTTATAGATCTTTCATTAAAGTTGGGGGAGTCAAACAAACAAACCAACAAAAAAATAAGTCAAACAAATAGCATGTCAGATGGTGTTAAGCACTGGAAAGAGGGGTAGGGACTGCCAGGGGGGTGATGAGCAGAGAGGCCTCAACCAAGACAGTGATATTTGAGCAAAGACAATCTTGCATCTATACCAGCTTAGTCCCTTACATTTTCAACTGCCTGGAAAACAATTTCTAAAAGTAAAAATGATATCAGACTCTAAAGTAAAGAACATATATATTACTTGTTTTCATCTCGTATCGATCTTAAAGTATTTCTCTCTCTTTTTTTAAGATTTTATTTTTTATTTGACAGACATAGTAAGAGAGAGGGAACACAAGCAGGGGGAGTGGGAGAGGGAGAAGCAGACTGCAGGGCTCAATCCCAGGACCCTGAGATCATGACCTGAGCCAAAGGCAGATGCTTAACAACTAATCCACACAGGCACCCCATCTTAAAGTATTTCTAAGAGTTAAATGTAATTTAATGTAACACATTTACCATACGTTTGGACACACACATTTTGTAAATGTTATAGAAATTTCTTATTTGGGATAGCATCTTAGATTAGTGAAATTGAATCAGGTCTTCTTTTCTATAATTATTATCAGGGGAATTAATATATATTAGATTTGAGTTTATAGAATGGTTCTTTGAGGTCCCCACGTGTTAGAGTATTAATAGTCACTAGAAAATGATACTAAAAATAGGAGCTGGTGGTTTGTCAAAGGTTTATGAAAATTTACGTATTATGTACGATATTTTTCACTTTCCCTCTAAAAGTAAAATTACTAGACTTTAAAGATTTAGATGTAGATTGTATAAGGCCTTTTAGAATCATGCTTTTTTAAAAAGTGTTAAAAACCTTGCAGTATTTTAGGGGCGCCTGGGTGGCTCAGTGGGTTAAGCCGCTGCCTTCGGCTCAGGTCATGATCTCAGAGTCCTGGGATCGAGCCCCGCATCGGGCTCTCTGCTCAGCAGGGAGCCTGCTTCCTCCTCTCTCTCTGCCTGCCTCTCTGCCTGCTTGTGATCTCTCTGTCAAATAAATAAATAAAATCTTTAAAAAAAAAAAAAAAAAAACCTTGCAGTATTTTAGGATAATTAATCTGCCCAAAGCCTTCAGTTTGTTAGCTGAAAGAAAGTTATAGTTTCTACAACAGACAGCAGCATAGCCACTACTGATCCATAGCAAGATGTAAGTCATCACTGTTCGATTTAAGAAAGAGAACCTCAACTTCGTAAGCTTTTATATTTGGGCTCCAGAGTATTCATGCTAAGATGGTTCTCTCAGAATTCAGAAGCACATCTGAAGCTGCCCTCAGCGGAATTCTCTGTGTCTAGCTTTGGTATAAAAACACTTTTCTTGTCTCACACAGGATTTTGAACAGACATCAGGTCAGGCAGATAACCAGTCTCATCAGCCCAAAGGTACGTCTCTATTGAAATGAAATTATCATGTGTTTGTTAGCCAAACAGACATGTTTCTAACTCCACCCTCTGGAATTGTTATAGGAATCAATTTATTACATCACCTAAAACATTTGAGATCTGGATATCAAGTATATTTCAATGAGTAAAGAAACAGACTTTGTTATCAACATGAATGCATCAGAACATACAGAGAAATCTATGGAAATAAAAGAAAAGCACAAAACATCTTTCTGTAATTTATATTCACCTCATGCAAGATATAATAAATGGTGACTAATTACTAAAGAGCCGCTTCATAATACAGAGACAAGCAGATCATTAATATTCACCTACATTCCTCACATAAATGCTAAAATCACATGGGTTTGGTTCAGAATAAAACTATTAATGATAGTAGCCCATATTTTCCCCCTAATTTTTTTATTGAGAATATAAAGTATAAAATTGTTTTGCTTGGAGAAAAAGCCATCAGATTAGCAAGAGTTCAGAGGCCAAAGATTTATAAGCTTTTTTTTTTTCCTGTAGTGTTCCTGATGAGGTGTTTCTTATGATCAGAGCGAGAGATGTAGAATCTTAAAGTGCATTTTCACTTTTTTAAATATTCTATTCACATTGTAATTGAGAAGTACAAGTTGCTCTTTGTCTGACTGTCAGGACAGCATCTCTGATTAATGAGACCCTAATACAGATTTTCCCCAATTCTTCCATTAGTGTGATAGTCTTTAAAGTGGCCAGAGGCCCACTTCTAGCAGGACCCTCTAGGGCACCCACAAAGTAGCCCCTACTTGAGGGGGGTGAGGAGTCACATTGGACACACACACACACACGTGCACCAATTGTCTATGGGGGCAGGTGTTGAAAAGTACATAGAAAAGAATATAAAGCTGTAACAATATCATGAAAAAAAATGTCATGTTTTATTGATTCAGGCATTCAGAGAAGTAAACAGAAAGCTATGCCCCTTTTCAGAAATTCCAGTCAACATCATAGTCAGTACCATTTGTTTAAGCCAGAATTAGTGTGCAAGTTCAGGTCTGCCCTGACTCACTCACAGCCTCTTTTTTAAGCTATTGGAGGCTACATGGGAGAAATCAGTATAATTTATTACTATTTCTTATAAAGCAATGTCTTAAATCTTGAATATATAAAAATAATCTTTAAAAATCTTCTAATGTATTTATTTTTAATTGTACAGCACTTTTTTTTTCGCCAGTAAGAAGTATAGACATTCTTTTTTCCTCCTTTCTCCAGGCTATAAGGATGAGTCACCATTTGCTACATATCTGGCAGGCAGAGTCCTAAGAGCCACGTCTGTCTGCGCGGTGGGCTGAGGCCTGTGGGAGTTTCAACTTACTTTCTTTTCCCAGGGCCCATCTTCTCTGAAGTCCATGCTTTCCCCAATTACGATGGGCTTAATCCACAGTACAGCAAATGGGGCCTTGTTCTCTGCATTTGTCAGAAAGAGTCATCGTTATATTGGTTACAGCTCCTGATATGCTTACTTGGTTTAAAAGATATGATTATGCCACACTAAGTGCCAGTCTGCACTTTGGATGTCTGTTCCCCTTTTGCTTAGATTTAGTCCCCATAAAATGTTTCAAGGCATTTTGAGTTCATCGCCCAGAGAAACTCCGCATTGTAAGTGTAAAGCAGCTCCTCGTAGCACCACATTCTTAATTGCTAAAGAATTCTGGTGTCCAGTCTCACTGCTTGATCACTCTCCAGCTACGAAGATTGTTTTCTTTGCCCACATCAATAACCAATAAAGTTCTTACTCATCCCCTCTGTTTTGTTAGATGACTGAACATCAGATTTGAGCTTTTTAAAAGTCATGCTTAAAATATTTTAAATTAGACTATTTTAGAAGATAAACATCAAGTTTACATACACATTTACCTTTTCAAGGCTATCTTAAGAATGGAATGTCTATCATTTTATTTTGTTCACCATACTTACTTTCCCCTGTTTTCTTATTCTGGAGTCCAAAAACAATCTTTTATAATGTTTTACAGAAGGGGTTAATGTTTGAATATGTGAGAAGCACAAAATCAATTGTGATATTATATATATATATATATGTGTGTATATATATGTATACACACACACATAAATATATATAGTGCTGTAGGTAGAGATAAACAGATCAATTACCTTCTTTATATAAACTTACATCATGGTTTATTTGAAGTGCATGACTCCATTTTGTAGTCAGATATCAAAATAATTTCAGTTGCTTAAACTTCAAAGAATTTAACTATTTTCTTTTTTCCCTCTCAGGAAAATCCCTTGGTTCCCAAGACTATCTTGAACTGGCTAACAGATTTCCTCAGGAGGCCTGGGAAGAAGCTCGAGAGTTTTTTTTTAAAAAAGAGAAAAAATAAATGATTTTGTTAGTTCTGTATTTGAGTACCCTTGTTAATATTTTAAATTGTTCAAACAAATGTTCTAACTGTTCCTTAAGAAACTCATTTTCACATGTTTATACTCTCCCCCTGCACTGTAGATATGGTATATACTTTGCACTATTTATAATGACTGTAGATACTTTAATGGTCTAATTCTGCAAGTTGAGTTTATTTCACTTATGCACAATATTTTGGAGTTCAGTAACCTACATCCTATGATAATATATACTTTGCATTTGTAACATGGGTGAAATTAGACATTAAATTAGCAAGTCTGTTTTGTTCTTGTAATAAAATAACTTATTCCGTTTGCAGTGGTAACTTTTCTTATTAAGGCAGTAAAATTTGGAAAGAAAAATGTTAACTCCAACTCTGGGAGTGTCTTAGTTAAAGACTTAAAGTTAACCTCTAAATTTCCCTTTTTAAGGTGTGTAGTAAAGATGTTTTAACGCTTGGGTATTCTAATTACATAATATGTTTGGGGGGCCATTTGAAATGGACTGGGAGCCCTGTGTTCATTGGTCTGCCCAGCTCTTCCTGGCAGATAGTACTGAGAGCCTCCTATAGCATAGCTGAACTGAAATTATTCTCCAGAATAAACATTAGCGATTCAAAACAATGAGCCACAGTGAATCACCTTGAAGTATTTTCTCAATAATTGTGAAGTCAACCGCTGAAGTAAAAGTAAAACAGAAGGCCACGAGGGCTCTGAGTAAAAGTTGTAACCGACCCCCGTGCACCGCTCACAGCTGAACATGAGAAGTCCGCCCGGGAGACATCGACCTTTACCTAGCTCCTTCTCATCGTTTCTCCACGTTAAGCCGATGGTCAGTGCTAAGCTGTTCATTGAGTGACATCTGTAATCATTTCTGTCAGATAAGGACCAAACATTACCAAGAAAAAAAGATCTGGTTGGGGAAAAAAGTGGCCTGAATATGTGTCAGAGATCAGAGTACAGGGAAGTCGGAGGGGCGGGACTAGAAAAATTTGGAAGTTTCATCGGTTTTTTAAAAAGTAAACTTAGCCTACCTAATGTTCAGGACACTTCTTTCTGGAGCCTCACAAAGCTGCTGAATTACATGTATGCTGTTTTTACTTTTTTGCAAATCGGGAGAAATAAAGAGGTCCCAAAAATTCAAACAATCCATCAATCGATCAACGGCGACCGTCCCCCGTCCCCCGCCCCTCGCCCCTACCGGGTGCGCTGCGGAATCCGGCCCGCGCGGGACCGGGCGTCTTCCGCTCGTCGGGCCACTGCCTGGCGTCGGCTCCAACCCCGCGAATCTCGCCGGGGCCGCGGGGCGGGGGCCGCCCGCTCCCGAGCCGGTGGGACCCACTCCCGGGAAGCCCCTCCCGTCAGGGCTCCGGGGGCGACTCGGCCGGAAGCGCGGGATCCGGGACACCGCCCGCGGCGCGCGCAGAACCTAGGCGAGCCGGGCTGTGCGCCGGGACCCTCCTCCCGGAAGGCTGCCGGGGCTCTTCTGCTGCCCGGGGTTGGGGGGGGGGTGGGCAAAGGGGGTGGGGAGCTGGCAGGTGTGCGCCGCCCGCTCGCTCCGCGACCCGCAGCAGCCAGCCCGGGACGCCCCAGCCAGGAGAGGAGTTCCCGAACGCCGCCCTCCCAGCGCGCCTTGGGGCGTGAACGCAGAATCCTTGTAGCTCAAAGGAATAATCAAATATTTATAAGATTTCCTGCAAGACGCTTCACAATAGAATATACTTCTTATCTAGTCGGAAATTTGCCAGAAAGTCATAAATAATTGAGACAGCTGTGATTAACCTCCCAGAAACCATACCAGAATTCGCAATTAAACATTTAATTGAATAGTGTCTTTTGCCCCCCTCGTCCGGGAGGGGACGGGGGGGGGGGTGATGGAGACAAATGCTGGCTCCGCCCGGCTAGGGAGTTTGCGAGAATCCGGCCTGGAGTTCCGCGACGCCCCGCGACCCGCACGGTTTCTTGCGTCTCTCCAGTTCCCTCCTTTATGGCGCGTTTGGCGCGGCCAGTGATTTAAGCTCTAACTCCCCTGAGTTTTATGACTTCCAAAGTCTCCAGGGATGGGGAAGCGCGTCGCGCAGGTGAGCGCCGGCGCATCTTGTTCCAGTCTGCGGGGACGAGTGCCACCCACTGGCTTTCTCCTGCGGCGGGGGCCGCATCTCGGGTCTCCCGAGGCTCCGGAGCCACAGGTGGATCACGCTGCGCCCAGGCGAAAGGCCTCTGCTGGGTGCAGCCTGTAAAGCTGGCGGTGTGAATGGGCATAGCTGGGGCAAAAGCAACAATTTCGCTCGGGCATCAGAGCCCAGAATCTAAGCCAAATAGGAAAAAAGCTGCCGCGGCCCGGCAGCAATGACATTTGAGCGCCCAACTCGGTTGCCCAACCGAGTTTCCTGCTCCCGGCGGCAGCTCGCTTTCCGGGGAGCCTGGCAGGGCTCGTCGTCATCCTGGACGCCCAACAGGATGTAGGGGCTGCAGCTTCCTGCCCGAAGTTCCGGAGCCTCTCCCTGGCTCCAGACACTGGGGTCTCTGTGACCCCCCATCCCTGAACGCCACCCACGTTGAGCCCAGGTCTGGACTTCACCTGCCGGACCAGCCTGCCCCTTCGTCCGGCCGTCCTTCCCTCCTTCCTTTCTTCCTTCCTTCTTCCCTCCCTCCCTCCCTACCTTCCTCCCTTTCTTTCTTCCTCCTTTCCTCCCTTCCGTCCTTCCCCAACTCGGAAACTTGGGTCCTTTCTTCTAGATCTCCTTGCCAGCCTTCTAAATTCTTCGTTCTCAATAATCTGGAAAGGGATTACTCCTCACCGTCCCTATTCTTCCCCTCCTCTCTCCAGTTCCCTCACCCTGACACAGGGTTCTCCTGCCTTCTGTATTCAAACTACCCCCTTATCCTGTTTCCCGGTGAGGAGATTCTCAGCCTTCCTGAACCCCTGCCCCTGTTGCTCACTCCCTGACTCACTCTCCCGCGAGCTCCTAACCTTCTGGACAAAGGCTCCCCTCACCTAACACTCCTGCCTTTCTTTCCCAATTGCTGTGGGGCCCCAAACTTGCTTTATAAATTGAGCCAACCCCAAATCCACATCTGGATCCCAAAGAGTATATCCTTATGCCCTTTCTCTCTGCCATTACTACTCTCAGTCCAACTGCATTTATCTTCATCAACAAGGTGCTAGTCCGTAATTGGTCACCCAATCCTCATTAATGCACTGAATCCCAGTATCTTGAGGAGAGTTTACCTTTACATCAATCAGACCCATATTTAAAAGCCTCTAATCTTCCCTACATCAGTTTAATAAACTCTGAATTTCCTGCTTAGAACTTCTCTTCAAATAGTTTATTATTCATTCATTGTTTCCTCTCCAGCATGCTGCTATTCAGCTAATTCTCTTGCTCTCTTTGGTCACCATTTTTATGGGAAAACACAGCTAACTAAATGTAAGGCAATGTATGTCCTCCCCTAGGCAGCAGTGGCAGAATCTGAACATTTTCTAGAGAACAATCTTAGACAATGTCTCATTTAAACCCAGTATTTGCAGCTCTGAGCTTTAAGTCATCCCACATTCAAAATTGAATGGCTGATTTCTGTTCCACAACCCATTAAATATTAAAGTTCGTTGGGAATACTGCCACAGGGACTCTGAATTTCCCAGAATTGTGCAGCCTTTCAATATGTATTAAATTTTGTGGTATAATGGCAATAAAGTTTTCCATCTCTGGGAATCCCTTTCCTGCCTCAATTACATAGAGCTATCCAAATTATTAGATAAATCTTCTGGAAAAAAATATTATTCTAAAGTGAATCTAGTTAAATAACTCCCATTTTCCACCTATAGCCCCTTTCTTTTGAACTGACTTTTTACCACACAATGGGGTTTCTCACTTTCAAAGTTCAGTAAGCATAAAATACAAAATTTGTGATTGTTACAGGTAATTTAATTTACAAGGAAATCCCAGCTGTATTACTGAACATGTTTAAAGATGACCTGGGAACCAGTAAAATTGATATTTATTAATGTGACTAACCAGCCATAGATCTGACACCTCACCAGCGACCATTGTAATAAGGTTTCAAAGTCAAAGCCTTTCCCCAGTAACCCACATGGGAAACGGTCCGCCCTTTCGGGCGGCTAGCAGCAAACTGCAGAAGAGCTTATGATGTTTTCTACAGTAATACAGACAGTTTCGGGCATCCTGATACACAGTAACCACTTTTATCTGGGTAATTTCCCAATATTCAAAATCAGCACACTCACATAAATATCAAAAAGGGGAATTAGATATCTGATCCAAGAATAAGAGTTCACTGTAATTAGATAGGCAGATGTTTCCATTCATAGCATTAGTCTGTCAAAAGCAAAAATTCAGAGCTAATGAACAATAAGCATTAATGAAATTCTTTGCTCAAGAACTTGTCGTTTCCTTTTTTAAAATGACAAAACCCAATAAGCTGGATTAATCAAAAGTTTTTAAAAATTAAGATTTCTTGGAAGTTTAGCCTCCTATCCAATGGCCAGCCAGAAGGTAAGAGGAAATATCTGTGTTTCTGTTTGGGAGGGAATGGTCTCAGTTAAGGGAGCGAAGCCTCAAAGAACCTAACTCTGATTATTAAAACCGTTTCTAAGCACTTGAGAGGTAAAGCTGGTCCTCATTAACTCTAGAGATCTTCTCCCTCATCTCTAAGTTTGTGCCACCATTTCCTAAATCCCAAAGAAAGGGAATGTTCTCTTCAAATTTTGTGCTGGCATCACCTTGACTTTGAGGAAGTAAAACATAAATTTGGTTTGATTTTCCCACCTCCCATTTTCTTTCAATAATTGACTGCCAGCCCTCCAGCTTTCCTTTTCTAATGGGGGCTCAGGGTTGGGGAGTGGGTGGGGTCATGGAATCCTCCCATCAGCTCCGCTGAAAAATCTACAGTGACCTCTGTCCATCCAAGCAGCACATAGTTTCTTAACAGAAGGCACCTACTCCTCTATCCAGCGACCACAGCTGCCCCACGGACACATTTTTCCTTACCAGACTCTACCTGAGCCATCCCCTATTCAGGGCATTTCCCTTTTTCAAAACAAATCCTGGACAAAGAAGGATATACTTGCGGGTCATTTATCTCGAGGGACAAGGAAGCAGAAACCCAATGCCAGAGATTCTTCAAGAGTAGTGGTTTGACTGGTAGGGTGGCAGCTTCCTGAGTCCACCAAGTGAGGCCTGGTCTGAGGAAAAGAACTGTCCCAGGCTGTCAAAGGGTTAAATATTTGTTAAGGGTAAAACCTGAGCCTCCTGTTTTTTGTGCTAGCCCCGGGGGCCTGCTGGAGATTCAGTATCTCTCGCTTATTTCCTGCGATCACTAAAGCCCGTTTTCAAGAAAACAAGTCGCAGGGGTTTGAAATGTCACACCAAGTGACCTGGGCACGGCATATCCAGGGGCCATTCCCAGCCCCCTCCCACCCGGGCCATCCCCCGCCCCCTGCATTTAGGCTCTGGAAAGAAAATAAACCAAGGACACGCCAGACTGGTTCTGGGTGGACTTATTTTCCCGGGCAGCCGCGATCGTAGCGGGGGCTTGTTGTGGCTCCTTCAGTGTATCGCTTGCAGGTGATGCCAAATGCAGATAAGGAGCCGCCGCCCGGCCTTCTCCTCTGTCTAGACGGGGGAATTAATAAATGCAGCGAGATTGATCACGTCGCGCATCCACTCTGGGGACAGCGCTGAGGGTGACCCGTTACAGCCCCCCTGTTCGCCCCGGGCCCTTGGGGCTCCCTGCTCGGGGACTTGGTCGTAGTGGCAGGCGGGCGAGACGCCTGGGGCAGAGGGGTCTGCGGGGGGGGGGGGGGGGGGGTAAAGCACGGGCAGGGCCCAAGTGCACCGGCCGAAAATGCAGCTAGGGGCTGCAGACTCGGCCCTTGGCAGGCACCCGGCTCCACCAGAGGCAAAGCGGAGGGAGGAAGACGCCCTCGAGAGCCTGACCGCAGGCGGGAGTCCGCGGAACAGCTGCCAACCAAGCGTCGCAGTTTTCCCGCTCAAACGAAGTCTCCTCACCTGCCCCGCTGGCTTCAGTCGCGAAGCGAGAGGGACCTTGGTGGAGGGTGCGCGATGCCGAGACCCGCCCGGAGCAGGGAGCTCGCCCGGGCTTCCGGGAGGGCCGCAGCACTTTCCGCCCGGGCGGGGACTGCCTGGGGGCGCACGGACCCAGCCCCGCCCCCCACGCGGCGCCCAATCCCCGCCGGGCCCGCCCCCCACCGTGCCGGAGGCCTCGGAGCAGTGACGCGCGAGGCGCGGGCAAGAGCAGCTGGGCCCACCCCCCGGACCCCGCGGCCGGCTCGACCCCGCCGCCTTTTCGTTGAAACGAGCTCCCAGCCCCAACCTGCGTCCGGCCGCCCTCCCGCTGCGCCCACAGCACACAGCAGCAGCATCGCATTGGGTTATTATTGTTTTTTTATTAAGATCAAAATATCCATCCCACTGTGAACTGGCCGTTCTCACAATAAATAACAATAACTTACGTTTTGTTCGGCAAAGGCTCACACACTCTGTCCTCCGTCGACTGATAATTTAAAACATTTTCAAGGAAAGTCTCGTTTCTACTTTTTCCAGCAATCATGCGCTTTGGGGATTCAGTGTCTGTTCCATTTGGATTGTCCCCGCTTAGAGCCCGGACAAAGCTGCCGGCTTTGGGGCAGGAACCCGCCTGAACGAGCTCCGGGCCCCGCGCCGGATGCGCCCCGCCTGTTCTCCACGCGTGGGGGGGCGCGGACAGAACGGCGCTGGCCACGCGGAGCGAGGGAAGAGGAGAGGGCAGAGCTAACGCTAGTAAATCCCAAATTCTGGTTTTGAAAAAATAAAAGTTCTCGAATTAGGGCTCTCCGGTCTGGTGAAAAGCAGGTTGTATCCTGGAGCTTTGGGCTGTCCTGACCGCTTCTCTGTCCTCTCTCGTTAAATAACAATAATAATAATTACAAGGGCGAGAGAGTTTTCGGAGCTGGAATGGCTTGAGCACGGGTGAGTCTCATGCAGGGGGCATGCGAGGTCCGCGGGCTGGCGTGGACGGGGTCCTCTCACGTCTCCACGGGACTCGGCACCATGCTGTTGGGGGTGTCCGGGAGCTGCGAGGACAGGGAGGTCACATCGCTGCCGGAGGAGTTGCCTAGCGAGCCAGACTCAGAGAAGGAGACCTGGGGATGTGCAGACACAAAGAAGAGGCGGGTGAAGAGGCACCGGAGCTGCTGCTCCCAGGCCGCATACTCTGAATTGAGGAGGTCCCTTAGGGACAAACCACCGGCTAGAAGCAAGCCCTTCAGAGATGTGGGCCAGTCCCCAAGAGCTCGCTGGGGTATTAGGGAGGGAGCTCCAGTTGGTTAATCTCTCCATCTCCCTTGTGAGTGCTTTAATCTAGGGAGACCTGGTTTAGAGCGAATTATGGGCTAAGGTGCATTTGCAGTCCCCTTATCTATCCCCCCACCCCTTGCCTAGAGCTGTCCCCAGCCCCTCATCCCCTGAGAAGTCCCTCCTTCCCACCTTGATCAACTGGCTAAATCCCACCCCTCCCAGTCCTGAGGTCTGGGTGTGTAGGGCAGGACCTCACCAGCTGCTGGAAGGCCGGTTGGTCCAGGTCACTCTGGAGGGCAAACTCGCTGAGGGCTTTCCAAGGTGGCTGATAGGTCTGCACCTCCACTGCGCTGCCCTGCACAGCGCTCTCGTGACGGATGGGGCTGCCCGCCACCAGGGGCGTTCCGGTCAATCCCTGGAGGCTCTAAGGGACAAGCGGAAGTCAGGGTGAAAGATGCTCAAGTTAGGCTCTGTGTCTCCCACCACATCCTTGACACTGAGGCTCGAGATTTGGGACCTGAAGCAGTTTGGGGGTCTGAAGCCGTTTTGGGGGAGGCACTCCCAACATCACAACCAGGTAGTCCTCCTTCCCTGTTAAGACACTCGAGACCCAGAAACCTCCACCATAGTCCAGCCTCAATGCTGGAGCCAACAGGGGGCCAACAGAGCAAAGGACTTCAAGTTTCCCATTTTTCCGGAGGAAAAGTGTCCAAACCAAGCCATGCCAAGAGAACACAACCTGCCCGAACAGGAGCTGCATAAGCCGCCTCAGGCTCCGAGCTTCCAACTTAGGTCTGCTGCTGGGACAAGAAGATCCGACCTCCGGTACAATGATTAAGCAGCCTTAATCTCCAGGGCAAACCTTGCTCTGAACGCGCAGACACACGCTATTTGGACAATCCAGCTTCCCCTGGATCTCCCCAGAGCGCGCCCAGAAAAGGGCCCGCAGATGCCGCCGGCTCGAGAACTCGGGGCCCGCCCTACCCGCTCCTGGTGCTCAGTCCCTCGCCCTCACCGTCTTGTCGTTGTGCTGCTGCTGCTGCAGCTGCTTCATGAGGATGGATTTCTTCTTGTCCTTGCAACGCTTGTTCTGGAACCAGACGCGGATGACCCGTGGGCTCAGGCCGGTCATCTCCACCAGCTGCTCCTTCATGAGCGCGTCGGGCCGCGGGTTGGCGGCATAGCAGGTCCGCAGAGTGTGAAGCTGCTTCTCGTTGAGCACGGTCCGCACGCGGGTTGTCTTCTCCGTCTGTTTGTGCACGTGCGGGCGCAGCGAGGGCTGCCGGCCCGACCCGGGGTCTGCCAGGACAGGCGGAGAGGTGAGCTCAGGGCCGCCCCCACCCCCGCCCGGTGCCCCGTCCTGAGGCGGCTGAGCCCTCCCAGGACCTATTTCGTTTCTCTTCGTTGCCGGTGATTTCGCTTTATTGTTCCTCTACCTTTCCAGCTGTGCGCCCTACCCGGCGAGAGCTATACATTTTCGTCCCTTCCCAAGTCCTCGAGCCGGCAGCCCGGGAGCGCTGTCCCCGGAGCGCTAGCAGGGCGTGGGAGTCCTGCGGCAGGCCGCTGTGGGACGGGAGTGGCCGCTCCCGGCTGTTCCTCCTGCACTTACCCGACCCTAGGAATGCCCCCTTGGGCCCTGCGGGACGAAGGAAGCCCTCCGGAAGAAGTCGGAGTTTCAGAGGAAGAGGAAGGAGGAGCTCCCGGGACTCCCTGGAGGGGGAAGGAGGCCGACCGGGGCCCCGGCGCCGCGCCGCTTCGGGATTAGGGGGCTTGTCTCCCGCTGCTAGAAGAGCCTCCGGCTCCTGCAAGGGCCCTTCCTCCTTCAGAGACCACTCGGACAAGGCCGCGAAGACTTGGCCTGGAGCGCCGATGGGCCTCCAGGGACAGAAGGGGCTCGCCTGCCAGCGCTCGGGCCTCAGCTCCCGGGTCTCCTCCTGTAAGGTCTCCTCCTCTAACCTCCTCTAGCTTCCCCGGTCCAACGGCCGCTCACCCTCCGGGCCGGAGCGCAGCCGCTAGCATTCTCGCTTGGCTTTGGGTTCTTTTAGCCCCCGGTAAATAGAGCCCGATGCCCACCGGCCCGTAAGCCAAACCCGCACCAAACAAAAGGGAGCCCCTCTGTGACCCAAGATGTAGTGCACTCGGCACCGGCTTCATCGCATTTCACACCCCCGTCCAAACCAGGTTCACACACCCATGGGAACATGTCGCACTGTTCGAATTTTTATCCACCCCGCAGGCATAACTAGGTCTGGATAAATATTTACAAATAACCCATCCAACCCAATTTCCTCACTCTATAAGGGAGGCAAACCGGGGATCAGAGAGGGGAGGAGCACTACGAGACCACACAGCACCCAGAGGCTCCAGTCTCAGCCTGGGGCACGATCTCTGGCCACTAATGTGCACTCAGATCCCATCTCTGGGCAGCTCCTGATTCAGACCCAGAGCATCCCTGGAGTGTTTTCTATGATCCCGAGTCCACTGTGGCCGCCACACCCTCCTCCCGGAGAAGCACTTGGCTAAGTTGTTCATCAAACTGGGCCTCAAAACACCAACACAGACACCCAGTCTTTGTGGGGACAGCTAGCTAGCTAGCCGTCTGGCTGGTTGAACTCAGGCCCAGCTCTAGGATGGGAACTGTATTTCCTTACACACATACCCCCATGGGCAAACCCACCTTTCCTCTCTGGCAATACCACACACTACTTGAAATCCCCCATGCAAACTCCCCAGACAGACACCATTTCAGATTCTGTGGTTATTCACCCTGGCTCCATAGTCCGGTATTCCAGGTCATGGAGAACACAATTCTCCACAATACCTCATATGCACACACAATCCCGGTTCGTGGTGTTGTGTCCCACCCCACCACACGACCCCCACCCAAACACACACTTAGCTGTGTTCCTAGCCACAGTTCTGCACTCACAAATCCTGGCAAACGGGACCACACCCGAGCGACAACTTTTCGTCGGGGCACAAGCACCCCGTACACACACGCACGCACTCACAACGGCATTGAGCCCCGCTCGCGGCTTACCTGGCAGATGCAGGCCTCGGGCGCCGGGGAGGGGGCCGGGGCTGCGCGGGCTGCCGGCCGCGGCGCGCTCCAGCAGGAGGCCATGGTCCGCGCGGCAGAGCAGCTCGTGTTCCCGCAGCGAGAACTCGTCGCCGGGCAGCAGCTGGCGGCTGCACACGGAGCAGCGGAAGCACTCGATGTGATAGACGCTGTCCCGCGCTCGCATCACTAGATCGCTGCTGCTGAAGCCCACCTGGCACTTGGCGCACTTGATGCCGAACAGCCTGCGGGCCCAAGGCGCGGCCGGTGTCAGCGAGGAGCCTGAGGCCCGCCTCGCCTCCGGGGCTGCAACCGGCTCCGGACACGCGCTCCCAGGACGCTTTGTGGCCCACAGGGAGCTTGCGGGGACCGGCCCTCGGGGAGTTCGCGGGCCCAGATGCGCACGGCGGCCCACGTGCGGAGTTGGGGGTGGCCTTCTCCCCCAGCCGGGGAGCGCGGATGAACCGCCGCGGGCAGCCCCAGCCCCCGGCAGGCGGTAGCTGAGCCCGGGCTCTCGCCGGCCTCACCTGACATAGTCCCGCTTGCAGTAGGTCTTCCCGTCTCTCACGAAGCACGTGCACGTCTCGTCCAGGTACTGGCTGCACTCCGCGCACTTGAGGCAGGCGGCGTGCCACTCCAAGTCGGGCGACACCCGCAGGATAAACTGGTCGTGGATCTGACTCCCGCAGCCCACGCACATGGCCGTCCCGGGCTTCTCTGCCGGGGAAGGGCGCGGGGCCCGCGTCAGGCCAGGCTGCGCGGACCCGGGCGGGCCTCGGCCACTCCAGCCCCAACCCAACCCGCTCGCTCGCTCGCTCCCTTTCAAGAATTTCGACCACAGGGAAAAGTGGGCTTTCTAAACGTCCAAACAACTGGAAACGAAAAAACAAAATCTTCCGAATTTGAGAAGGCTTTTTGTCTCCCCTTCACCCCTCCTCCTTTTTTTTGCTACTAAATTCATTTGGACACAGTCGTTTTGTCCATGTATTATCTTGTAACTGAAAGCTAATACATAGGTGAGAAGAAAGAATAAAAAGACATTTATGCACTGCAGACGCCACCGCATCAATTCTGAACGGTGATGTTCCGGCATTTCTGTCTACACACTCCCTCTTACAGCGACTCCCTCCAATCCCAACACAGACACATCAGCTTTCAGCGGAGTCTCTTCCGTCCTCTCTGACATTTCTTAAATATCCCAGATCAAACTAGAGAAATCTGCCTTTTTCGAAAAGCCAAAAGACAACGCAAGCAAAAAAGCCCACATCCCCAGATCAAACCTAATTGCCCTAGGGCAGAACAGGAGCAGATTTCACAGCCTGAGAGGTCAGCCTAGCAGCCTAACATTGAGAAAGAATGTTTAATTGTAAATTAAAACAACAGGATTCCAAAGGCTAGGTGGCCTGCAGGAGAAATGCATTCGTTTTGTTTGTTCTCTCCCAGTGTCCTGTCAAACAGAAGCCACTTGTAGAATCCGCTAAACATTCTTCTGCATTCGAAATATTGCGTATTAAGCACACACACATACACACCCACACACAGAGAGACTTACTCTTGGAATGATCCCCCATAGCACCCAGAAAAGGATAATGAAAAATAATATCCACCATGCAGAAAAGAGATGTGCGCAAAGTGTGCGGCCAGGGGCAGAAGGACGAGGGTCGCGCGCCCAGCCTCCGCTCTTTGGTAACTAACTCCTCCTGCCCCGCTGAGTTGAAGGAGCGATTCCGCACCGGCCCGCACGCAGCATGACGTCAGCACGCACTCGCCCGGGGCCGGAGCTGGGGGCGGGACCTGTGGCGTCACGAAGCTTCCCCAGAACCGCGAGGGATGCGGGGGAGGTAATGGGGACCTGGGGGCTGCGGGGCGGGGTGGCTTGGATGGAAGGCGAGGGTGACGGGGGATTGGCTGCAAGGAAATGGGCAAACCCTGATTGGCCCTGAGTGAACAATGGAGCGCAGCCCCCTAGTCCGAAATCTACAAGGATCCTCTCTCTTGCCCGGAGTCGGGCTATCCCTGCTGGACCTTGCGTCACCGCCGAGCTGGCTTCGCCGCCACCGCAGCTCTGAGCTTTCTCTTGGACTTGCGGGGCGGTCTACCAGGCGTGCCCGAGGAGGGTGATGGATACCTGGGGAGTGTAGGCAGGGGCAGGCCTCTTCTTTAAATGCTCCTTTCTTTCACAAATTAAAAAAAATAAAAATCCACTGTTTTGGAACGAGAGTTGGGTGAAAAGGGCGTCTGTTAGGACATAACCATCACCGTCCAGCCCGTCACCTTTCTCTTATCCTGCGCCTTTGTCCTCAGGGTCCAAGCTAGAGAGGGAAGTTAGGGAACGACCACTGCGGGGGTTTGGATAAACTCTTTTTAGACTTCCCTATCCCCACACCCCGACCCCCGCCTGTGGGGACTTCTCCAAGTTGGAGCATTATGTGGGTAGCGCCAGAAACTCAAAATCCGAAGACGTTTGTCGGATCCTGATTCGAGCCTTGACTTGAATTTGGAGATGGGGGCCAGGAAAGGAAGGTTAATTTGACACGGACTCCCTCATCTTTCCCCTAACCGAATAGCACAGCTCCTTCTAGGAACAATGCTGGGGTCGAATGTGTGTCCTACTTCCCAAATAAGCGATTTTTATAACCTCTTTTGTTTCATTTCGCAAACCAACTGCAAAGCAAATAATCAGAAACAAATGTGGTGCGCGGGGTAATTTACTATCTGTGCAGCGGCTCGTGGGTCCTTAGAAAACCCAAGACTTCTGAGCAGAGTGCAACCATTTTTTTTTTCTTTCAAAGAAATCGCTGTGGGTTTTGTCTGAAAGGGTTCAAAGACTAGCCCATGAATTATAAATCACACCTATCTAACCATGGAGGCTGTTGTTTTCCCGTTAAAAGGTGTACCAGGAACTTGGTCCGCGCCTGGGCGGGACACGGTGTCCGCCTGGGGGTAAAATGTCTCCACTGGAACCCCCGACTCCGACCCAGGTCTGGTCGGCCTGACGGCGTGGTGGAGCACCGCAGCCCTTCTAATAAAAGTCTAAGGCTGTTTGGCCTCAAGCCTCTAGACTACTCTCCGCAAAATGGGTGCAGCCAAGGACGCAGGGAGAAACTTTGCGAGGAGCCGGGGCTAGGCCTTCCATGCACACTAAACTAGCTGCGCAACGATGGTCCCCTGCACAGCCCGCGAACGCCCATCCGCAGCCCTCGCTGTATCCAGCGCTTCACTCTGGCTGTTCCGTCGTCGTCGTCCCGCAAGGCTTCTGATCATCCTTTGAAACGTGGTCCTGTCACCAGTCTGAAATCACTCTGCCAACAAGCCACGTCTTCCGTCTTTGGCTACTAGCTCCCAAGGGGCGCCCACCCTGACTGAGTGTGTATGGAGCAGGGCTTGGGCGGTGGGGGCGGGGGCAGGTCTGGGCGGGGTTGGCAATGCTTCCGCTGAATGTGTCTTTGTAAAAAAAAAAAAAAAAAAAAAAGATTGAGAAGCGAGGGGGAAGGCAATCGGTGCTTGTGTCTGCGACAGGCCCCTCTGTGACCTAAGGTATCTTATTTTACTTTTCTGTCCTTCAGTTTCCTCATCTGTAAAAATAGGGAATAAAATAATAGCTATCTCTGCTATTGTAAGATCTAAACTATTCTCTGGAAAAGGCTTGGAATAATACTTCGCATATAGTATGTGTGCAGTAGGCGTTAACTAAGGTCATTACTATTATTGGCTATATCTTCGTGTTGGGAGCCTCTGTGTGTGCTGTGTGTTTCTGAGGGGGGACGCCTGTGTGTGGATGTGGAGGGGAGGCCTAACTATGTCTGTATATCACCTGAACATTTCTTTGTATGGCTCCATGTGTATTTGCTCTGTGTGGGTCTGCTGTGGGGCGGACAATCGAAAAGCGTGGACTGAGTATGGAGTTTGCATACATAGGTGATGTCTCTGTATCTGGGGGCACAGTCCTATAATGGGGGGCATTAGATGAGCGTCCTGGTGAGCTAGGCTGTGTGCCTGGACCATTAGCTTCTCTCGCAGGCCACCAGAAGCCTGGCCTGACTCCCAGCACCTGGGCAGGAGCAAGGGAATAATCAATAACTCAAGGAGGAAGGCCACTAGGAGAGGATGGCTCCAGCAGAATCTTAGGCCTCGACTTTAACCCTTTCCTGCCAAGAGGAGAAATTCTTCATCACAGGGTGGGGTGAATTTCTGTGACCATTTTAGGGGGAGGGGAGGCATAGTCACCTCTCCTGGGATGCCAGGAAGCCAAGTCAAGAATTAATATTTGCTCAGCCCCTACCAAGCGCAAATCCCCTGTTACAGCCAGGACTTTAGAGCGATGTTGTGAGGTGGGTAATATCAGACTCATTAAGTCCCCAAGGAAACTGAGGCTTCTGAACAGACAACGACTGTTTCTGGTCACACGCTAAGTCAGAGCTGGCATTCACAGCCAGGTTGGCCTGGCTCTGTCTGCCTTGCTCCTTTCACTGTGCCCTTGAAGACCCACACCAGTGTGGTTCCACCATTCACCCCCTTCACCTCCACCTCTCTGGAGCTGTAAAACCAGCAGCCTGTTTCAAGATCCCTCAATGTGAGACCTGCGTCTCCTGGGTCACAGCCCTCCACCCCTCTGGGAGATCAACGCTGGTTGTGGGAGGAGAGAAGACCTCTTCCCCTGGCAGAGCCACAGGGCGCCATTAATCTGGCCCTGCCCAGTTTCTCTGCCTCCTGGCTGCTCCCAGGCTGCCCTTCTGGGAAACGCAGGGGCCACACTGCTCTGCACATCCCAAGCTACCACACGCAGGAGACCTGGGTGCCTCCTTTGTTGGGCTCTGGAGCACTGTTTTCCCTTAGTAGGAATAGAGCTTAAGCTCCATAGCTCTGTGTTATCCTGTAAAATTAACCCCAACTATGACCCTCCTCCTGGGAAGATTTCAGAAGCACAGAGAAGTCTCCCTGAATTTCTTCTCCCTAAATCTCCTCATCCCATCACTGCTGCCTAAAACTCTGCTCACAATTCCACTGAAAGATCGACTTACTGTGTAAAGAACCTTGAGAAAGAACAGACCAACAGCTGGTCATTCACACTGCAGTGATATAGGCTCTCACCCTGGGAATGAGACCTGAGGGCCCCAGAGCCTGAGTGGAGGAGGGTCAGCAAAGCAGGCCAGATCCCTAAAACAAAACAAAACAAAACAAACCAACTTGTATTATTTACAGTTTTGCTTACTTAGTCCTCTCATCCTTCCTCTTCCTTCTTCTACAACTCTAGAACCAATGAGCCTCTAGAGACATTCTCTTCTGCCTTGTGTTTGACAGAGAAGGAACTGACTACCAGAGAAGATGGTCATCCTCTCCCTGCCTGTCCATCCAAGACTAGATCCCACTTGGGGGGCCCAGACAGCCCGGACACCTGCATACATGCATGCCCACGCGTACACGCATGCCCACACTGGACTTCCTTCCCAACTGACTTCCTTCCCGTTCTTACCCACTCATGAGATCTTCACTGGCACAGAGTCACGTATGTGAGGAGGAACACTGGATATAACCTACACCTTCAGTATCGTCACCATGATGGCTAAAATACTGGCCTCTTGCTTGGGGCCACCTTCACACGCATGAAGGTCCTTATCCTCACAAAGATTCTGGAAAGAAGTTACTATTGTTGAAATTGTCCCTGCTTCACAGATGAGGAAACTGAGGCTTGGAGAGGTTAAGTCATTTGTCCCAGGTCACAAAGCTGGTGGAGCCTATGAACCAGTCTCTCTGCCTGCAGATCCTGCTTATGGAGTCATTGCACCATCTCACCTCCTGATCACTCACAAAGGGAATTCCACAGGCACAACGGAAGCTGATGCTTGTGGAAGGAGCATTAATCTTTACCATGAGTATCAGCAAGGAAACTGAAGCTCGGTATCCAGCGGGTAAGTAACCTTGTATCCAGCAGTTAAGTAACAGAGATGGAACTGGAAACCAGGGATCTCCCTGCTGGCATCCCTGGGGATGGGCTTCTGCCATTGCCCCTCTGAGGACCAGCCCCATGCCCAGAGTCCTCTACTATTCTCCCAAGGCAGTCGGAGATGTTGTAGAGAATAGGCCAAGGAGGACCTCAGCATTCACAGCCTCACCCACCATACAATTCTCAGAGCTGGGTTTTGGTGTAGGAGTTTGGCACCATGCTTCAGAGAAAATAACTAGGGCCTGAGAAAAGGCAGAAACTTGACAAGATTCTAGGCCTCTTGACATCAAACCAGTGTTCTTGCCCCAGCCTCTCTTGCCTGCCTCCCACCAAGTTCCTTAGAGCACACAGGCACCCCCATGGCATGGCACTGGTGGGTGCCCTCTCTCTCCTTCTGAGCTCTTTCCCTCTCCCATAATGCCCATTGAGCATCTGCTGCAGGCTGTGTCCTGGGCTAATCAATTGCAGACTATCTCATTTAATGCACAGGTCACATGCCTGTGAAGCCAGCCCTGCCTCAAAGGTAGGTAGGTCTTCAACATTTTTAAAAAGATTTTATTGGGGCACCTGGATGGCTCAGTGGGTTAAAGCCTCTGCCTTCGGCTCAGGTCATGATCCCAGGGTCCTGGGATTGAGCACCTAATCGGGTTCTCTGCTCAGCGGGGAACTGCTTCCCCCTCTCTCTCTGCCTGCCTCTCTGCCTACTTGTGATCTATCTGTCAAATAAATAAATAAAATCTTTAAAAAAAAAGATTTTATTTATTTATTTGACAGAGAGGGAGAGAGAGCTCGCGGGCGCACACGTGCACAGGCTGGGGGAGGGGCAGGCAGAGGGAGAGAGGGAAGCAGACTCCCCACTGAGCAGGGGGCCCAGTGTGATGCAGGTCTTGATCCCAGGCCCCTGGGACCATGACCTGAGCCGAAGGCAGACATTCAACCGACTGAGCCACCCAGGTGCCCTGACCATGGGTTTCTTAATTCAGAATGACTTCAGCACATGTCCATTGTAAACCAAGAAACAAACAAACAAACAAGACCATCCCCGTGTGGATAGCCTTATCAGCACAAGTTACTAACTAGTCTCATAGACTAGTGAGGGTGTGGATTTGAGTCTCCATCCCACCTCTTACTGGGCATTAACATGTGAAGTTATTGATTTCTTCATTTCTGAGCTGCTGAACAATGAATATAAGACCTACCTAACTTTGGGGTGCCTAGGTGGCTCAGTCAGTTAAGTGTCTGCCTTGGGCTCGGGTCATGACCCCAGGGTCCTGGGAATCGAGCCCGCATGGGGCTTCCTGCTCGGCGGGGAGTCTGCTTCTCCTTCTCCCTCTACCCCAGCCTTTGTTTCTTTCCAAATCACACCCTGAAGATAGCTGCAGGGACAACCGCCATCCCTAGATTTGGGGACTGGAGGGGTCCACACGGAAGAGCTGCGCCTGGTGTTTTAGGGGAAAGCTGCATTTTTCCTCTCTCTCCAGAAGGGGGAGGCCTAGCCAGCTTGGCACAGCCTGGGAGCGCTTCTTGAGCCCCTGGCCTGATGCACTGGAGTTCCTGTCTCCTGCCAGCCCACAGCCTGACTGGGCCTCCCTTCCAGTTCTCCACTTCTGCTCAGAACTATTGCTTCCCTTGCTCTGCAGGGGCGCAAGCAAAGCCACAGCCACGCCATCCACAGCAGGTGAGTGTGGCTGGACTGTCACAGAGGAGACCGCAGAGCAAGAGACTGAAGGAGAAGTTTGGGTTCCACTGTAGGAAGCCTCACTTGCCAGACTGAGGGCATTCCCCTGGCAAAGGAGAACTTCTGTGACCCCGTTGTAGCATGAAGAGATTCAGATGGGAACATGGCGTGAACATCTTTCTGTGGAAAGATTAACACACGGATGAGTCAAGCGAGGCAAGAAGTAACCAGGCCGTAAATCAGGAGGGTGTGGGGGAGGGGTGTGAGGGAAGAAGACCTGCCTGTGGACTTTGGGCCAGCGGCTCTCTCCTTAGAAACGGGCAGTCTGGGAGGAAGGCTGGTCTGGGGAAGAGGTGGAAGGTGATCAATTAATCTCATCCAGTTTTGTGGGGTAAAGAGAAGAATTTCTATATGAAATCCTGAGGCAAGAGGAAAATAATACCACTCATTTGTAACTTACTTGTTAAAGATATTGAAAAAAGATACTGAAAATCTGGGTTAAGATTCAGACACCAGTATCAGAGGGACCAGTCTTGCATTGTGAATCCTATTTTCCCGAGGTGGGAGGAGACTGCAGGTTTTCTCTGCAGGTTCTGTCCGTTGGTGGTTGGTGGTGGGGGGAGGGATCTGGGCCCTGGGAACACGGGCGGGCGTGGAATCAGGATTGCCCTGACTGCCATGGTCCCCATATTTCCTGTTAGCAGTATTTCTAGATAAAATTTGGGGAACTGTCTGCTATCTGCTTGACTTGAACATTAGTGATGCCTATTTTTCAGTGGATTTCCCCAGCAGAAAAATGAAATATTGTCACAAGCTCTGCTGTCCTGCACAGATGTGTGGGGGTTCAGGTTTTGCAGACTTTGGGGGCCAGTTACTGTCCCCTTACCAATCAGAGGTGCTTGCCCTTCATGAGACTCACACAAATGGATAATGATTTATCGTATGTTCTCAAATGTGAGGATGCCTCTTCATAAAGCTATTGTCATAATCTTTTAAAAGTTTTTTTGTTTTCTGTTTTTTGTTTTTTTTTTAAAGTAGGCTCCACACCCTGTGTGGAACCCAGCGCAGCGCTTAAACTCATGACCCTGAGATCAAGACCTGAGCTGAGATGAAGAGTCAGAGTCTTAACCGATGGAACCATCCAATGTCCCTTAAAGGTTTTAAGGGATGTCTTTTATTCTTTCCAACACACATTCATAAGATGCTAACTATGTTTGTTTTTTTCTCATAACAAGGACCACACACTCCTGCCCTAGTCTCTTCGTCACCTTAAAATAAAATAGGAATTATAAATGACACCAAATATTTGGCTACAGTCAAAGTACTTCAAGCAAAATTTTAAAAAGAAATGCACAGATGATCCTCTTTCACTGGAAAACATCTTCTGAAGGTTACTGTTACCAGAAAATTCCAAAAATAGACTATAAATGAGATAATAGAATCTGGGTTGTCACCTCTTGTCCAATGGGATTATCCTATGTCTAATCATAGACAGATTGTGATTAATGTGATTGTGGATGGGGCATTAATCCGATTCAGAAGGGAATCCAGTCAGATTTTCATCTGCTCCAAATGTGTAATTGGTTTGGAAGCAGCAGAAAAGCAGCTTGTACAGATCTTGCCGCATCACGGTGATGAGGTCTATTTTGATCAGCTTGAGTTATGGACAATATAAATTATTTATAGCCACTTTAGACATGCCTTATACTTGTAAAGACCTTCAAAACAAAATCACACTCCTCTTGCTGTTGTAGGACTCTCATTCAGCTGGATCCCTGTGCCCACAGCTTATAAAAAGCAAGGAAGCGAAGAGATTAAAGGCCAGTAGGTTCCTCATAAAGTACTGACTGAACATTACAAGGAGCAAGAGGTTGAGCCAGGCAGTAGAAAAGGCCAACAGATGCATACAGAATGGTCTTAGCCCACAAGGATTTTGCTCTAGTTGAGAAGAAGGACCCAGCCTCAGGAAAGCACAGGCATCCGGAGAAAGCAGTATGTGGTGAGGCTCGTTCAAGCTGAGCATAAAGGAGAATCCCCTTTGAACTAGACAAGTTTCATGAGGGTGGTGGGATTTGAACTTTAAAGGAGAGAAAGCTTCCACTATGGCCCATGAGTGAGGAGGGAGTGTGACAGGGCCAGAGGCTGGGCTGCACCTATGCCCTGGGTGCAGGGAAGGATGGTTTGGGGAGAACAGAGGGAAGGGAAGGTACTATATCATTGGTTGAGCCGCTGCTATGTCCTGTGGCTGGCAGGTCATACATCTCTTTCAGTCCTCATGCTGGGTACTCTGGGCTAACAGAAAGCCTAGAGAAGAGCGATATAAATGGAAATGAGCTGACTCAAACAACAAGCCCAGGGGTAGGGTAGACCATATAGTTAAATGAGCCTGGGGTCTGAAGGTGTCATTAGCAGGTTCTTTCTGTTTCTCCGCTGTACTGTCCACAGCTTCATTCTGGGGGTGAGTCTTAGGGTCACACAATGGCTGTCAAAATACTTGGGCCCATATGCCTCCAGCCTGTGACCAGTGAGAGAAGCTGGCGTCTTGGGGCTCTCACCAAAGAATCTCCGAGAAAACCTGATTTCTGTTTCATTGACCCTGGCTTAGATCTGCCCCTTCCTGAACCAGTCACTGAAAGGAATTAGGGATTCCCATGTTAGTTTAGACTAATTGGCACATACCCCACTAGTGGGGTGCTGATAAATGTTTTAAGAACTGGCTCTTTAGGGCGCCTGTGTGTCTCAGTCATTAAGCATCTGCCTTCAGCTCAGGTCATGATCCCAGGGTCTTGGGATTGAGCCCCGCATTGGGCTCCCTGGTTGGCAGGAAGCCTGCTTCTCCTTCTCCCACTCCCCCTGCTTGTGTTCCCTCTCTTGCTGTGTCTCTCTCTGTCAAACAAGTAAATAAAATCTTTATAGAACTGGGTCTTTAGGAAAGAACATACATATACATATATGTTTATTATAAATTTATTGATACAAAGGAAGCATAGCAAAGAATTTATAAATAATAAAATATGCAATTGTATTCTGATTGTAAATTGTAATTTGAATTGTGGTTGTAAATATGTAATTGTATTTCAATTCTAATTTCCACATAGTCAATTGATTCTTATAGAATACTTTCACTGATTTTTGCCAGACTTTTGCTAATTTACAGTTGCCTAATTAAGTAAATAAATATCTTTCTTGTAATCTAGCAATAAACAATTATAAAAATGTACTACAATTAGGGGCACCTGCGTGGCTCAGTTGGCTAAGTGTCCACCTTCGGCTTTGGTCATGATCTCGGGGTTCCGGGATCAGGTCCTACATTGGGCTCCCTGCTTAGCGGGGAGTCTGCTTCTCCCTCTCCTTCTGTCTGCCGCTCCACCTGCTTTATCTTTATCTTTATCTTTTTTAAAGATTTTATTTATGTTTTTGACAGAGGGAGACACAGTGAGAAAGGGAAGCAAGCAGGGGGAGTGGGAGAAGGAGAAGCAGGCCTCCCGCTGAGCAGGGAACATGATGTGGGCCTCGATCCCAGGACCCTGGGATCCTGACCTGAGCCGAAGGCAGACACTTAATGACTGAGCCACCCCAGGCGCCCCTAAATAAAATCTTTAAAAGATATACCACAATTAATATATTTTAAATGAAAACATATAAAACTGTATCATCAAGTCAACAGGAAATGTAAGAAGGCATTATGAAGAGAACTTTCTTGACTAGGGCATTGAAAAACAAAAAACCACATAGAACACCAAAAGATGTTCCAGTGTAGAATTATATATATGACATCAATTTTCCTCCAATTTCTCTTTAAATGTATAAATTTATAAATGTAATTTGGTCTGCCACAAATATAGTTAAATTGCCCATGGAATTTGACACAAAATTCTAAAAATAAGATGAAGAAAGAAGTGTGTGAGAATTAGTGAGGACAGTTTACAAAAGAAGAGAAATGAAGGGCGCCTGGGTGGCTCAGTGGGTTAAGCCGCTGCCTTCGGCTCGGGTCATGATCTCAGGGTCCTGGGATCGAGGCCCGCGTCGGGCTCTCTGCTCAGCAGGGAGCCTGCTTCCCTCTCTCTCTCTCTCTGCCTGCCTCTCCATCTACTTGTGATCTCTCTCTGTCAAATAAATAAATAAAATCTTTAAAAAAAAAAAAAAAAGAAGAGAAATGAAGGGTGCTTTTCCCTATCAGATATTCAAATGCAGTATAAAGTTCTAATAATGAAAACAGTTTGATACTAAAGCAGAATTTGGTAGATTTAATATAATATTGAAAAGCCCCCAAATCAGACTTTTGTTTTGATAGGAGTTCAATAGGAGAGGAATAACAGAACAATTGTTCAGTATATATTATTGGTACATTAAAAAAAAAATTTAAGTCAGACCTCTCTGCACTGCACTATTTACCACAACCTTCTTCAAACAGATTAAAGATTTAAGTGTAATGACAAAAGCTACAAAGGTACTGGACAAAAATATGTGACTCTTCCTGTAACCTTAGGATGACGATGGGTCTTCCAAGTGGCACAAGGAAGGTAGACCCCAGACAGGAAAGACCAATGAATTTGACTGCATAGGAGTGCAATGAGTTGCTCTTTCCAGGCATCCCTGTGAGGGTGACATCGCCCTTAAACCCTGCATGGCACTCCCTCCCACACTGCCATGATGCCCAGGGAAGACAGGGTCACCTGGAAGTCCAGCTGCTTCCTTAGGATCATCCAGCTTTTGGATGATTATCCAAAATGCTTCACTGTGAGAGCAGACAACGTGGACTCCAAGCAGATACAGCAGATCCACAAGACACAAGAAGGGCAAGAACACTGTGATGCACGAGGCCATCCAAAGGCATCTGGAGAACAACCCAGCTCTGGAGAAACTGTTGCCTCATATGTGCGTGGGGGGCTGTATGGGGGGTCTTGTTACCAAGGAAGACCTCACTGAGATCAGGGACGTGTTGCTGGCCAACGAGGTGCCAGCCGCCTCCCACACTGGTGCCATAGCCAATGGGAAGTTCCTGTGCCAGCCCGGGACACTGGTCAGGGCCTGTGAAGACCTCCTTCTTCCAAGCTTTAGGCATCACCACTAAAATCTCCAGGGGCACCATTGGAATCCTGAGTGATGTGTAGCTGATTCAGACTGGAGACCAAGTGGCAACCAGTGAAGACACACTGCTGGGCATGCTGAACATCTCCCCCTTCCCCTTTGGGCTTTGGGCTGATCATCTAGCAGGTGTTTGACAATGGCAGCATTTACAGCCCTGAAGTGCTTGACATGACAGAGGAAACTGCATTTGCACTTCCCAGAGGGTGTTTGTGATGTTTCTAGGATCTGTCTGCAGGTAGGTGACCCCACCCTTGCATCAGTGCCCCATTCTGCCATCAATGGATACAAGTGCATCCCGGCTTTGTCTGAGGAGACTGAGGACACCTTCCCACTTGCTGAAAAGGTCGTAGGCTTCATGGTGGATCCATCTGCATCCATGGCTGTCGCCTCTGTGACCACAGCCCCAGCTAAAGCAGAAGCAAAGGAAGAGTTGGAGGAGTCCAGTGAGGATATGGGATTTGGTCTCTTAGACTAATCAACAAAAGCAACCAATTCAGCTAACCCTATTTGTGAAACAAGGAAATGTAGGCTTACTTCTTGTACAAAAGAAATGGCTGTTTATTATTTACTACAGACAAATGGGTTGATAGCCCTACAAAAAAAGGTTTAGTGTATTAATGATTTAAATAAGAAAATGATGAATTCTAACAGAAAAATGGGCTGGAAAGAAGAAAAAAATAATGATCAATTACACATGAAAAAATTACTGTCTCACCATAAACTCCATAGCTTAAAATAACACCCATATATTGTCTCCCAGTTTCTGTTACTCAGAATTCTGGGCATGGCTTAACTGGGTTCTCTGCTTAGGGTCTTACAGAACTGAAATGAAGATGTTGGCTGGGCTGCATTCTCATATGAGGCTTGACTAGGGAAAGATAAGCTTCCAAGCTCCCAAACTGGTGGTGGAACTCATTTACTTGCAACATGTAAATGAACGCTTGCTTCTTCAAAGCCAGCAGCAGCAGCAAGAGAAAGAGTGAGAGAAAGAGAAAGATTCTGTTGAGTTGAGTTTCCAACTTGATGGGCCCTTTTAAAAAAGTTACTTATTTATTTGAGAGGGAGAGAGAGCACAAGCACGGGGAAAGGGAGAGGGAGAAGCAGACTCCCCATTGAACAGGGAGCCCGATTCAGGGCTTGATCCCAGGACCCTAAGATCATGACCTGAGCTGAAGTCAGATGTTTAAACAACTGAGCCACCCAGGTGCTCCTTGAGGATGCCCTTTTAAAGGGTTCACCTAATTAAGTAAGGCCCACCTACTTTTCATGAGCCCCAAATCAACTGATTAGAACTTCAATTACATTTGCAAAATCCATTCACTTTTGCTGTACTTCTTAGAAACGAATCATAGGCATTCAAGGGGAGGGGATTACACAGGTTTGGATCATGGGGATCATTCTAACCTTAGAATGTACCCACCACATTAGTAATGAAAGAAAAGCAAATTAAAGAATTATGAATAGTCATTTTTGGCATCTCACACTGGCAAAGATTTAAAAATCAAAAACCCCCAAATTCCCAGTGTTGGCAAAGTGTGAGAAAACTGGCCCTACCCTAGCCCGTTGGAGGGAGTGTCGAGGGGGTACAACAATCTGAAATGCAATTTTGCAAAACTTGTCAAAGACTTAAAACTCTGTGGTCTCTTTGGCCCAGCATAACTTCTGCTAGAAACTACTCATGGAAATACTTATGGATAATGTACTAAAGATTTAATCTTGAGTTGTACACTGAAGCCTTATTTATAAAACCAAAAATGGAAAAAAAAGAGGAGGGGATAAAAATGAACAAAAGTAAAAGGCTGGTTAAATAAATTTTGGTAAAAAAAATAAATAAATTGTGGTAAATCCACATAATGGAAGTGAACTGATTCACAATGTTTTACAGTTTGAGCTCCAGTGCCAGGCAACCATGGTCAGAATCCAGGCTCTAGCATTTAGGGGCTCTGCAAAATGGGTGTGTACCATAACCTCTCTGAGCCTCAGTTACAAAGAGGATAATAACAGTACCCATCTCATCGGGTTGTTGGGAGGATTAAATTCTCATTCATGTACCTGTTGTGCTAAGACAGCACTTGATTGTGGAGCAGGTGGGGGAGGATAGGGTATCATGACCTTACCAAACAACTTATGCAAAATAATTCCATTTTTGTTAAGGAGTTAAATGACAAACTCAGCAAATAGAACAGAAAGTCATCTTTCAGATTGTTACATAAATTTATTTTCTCTAAGAAGTAGGTTTATAGAGGATGTCTATTTCCTTCTTTGTGAGTTTTTAAATTTACTAACTGTTCTACACTATATACTTATGACTTTAGGGGGGGAAATACCCAAACTTTGTTTTTTTAAAGAAAGGAAAAGTGGGGCTCCTGGGTGGCTCAGTGGATTAATCCTCTGCCTTCCGCTCAGGTCATGATCTCAGGGTCCTGGGATCCAAGCCCTGCATTGGGCTGTCTGCTCAGCGGGGAGCTTGCTTCCCCCCCCCCCCCCCCCCCCCGCCCTTTGCCTGCCTCTCTGCCTACTTGTGATCTCTGTCTGTCAAATAAACAAATAATATCTTTAAAAAAAATAAAGAAAGGAAAAGTAAGCCATGAATAATCAGGAAGTCCTGAAAAATGAGCTGGGGACTGAATAGGTCTTGTATGACAATGGTTCTCAGATTTGGAATTCAAGGTCTAAGAAAAAAAAACCAATAGGGATAAGAAATGGGACTGCCACTGTTCTGTGTTGCCAAGTGAGACATTTTTTAATTTTTAAATTTTTTAAAATTTCATTTGTTTATTTGACAGATAAACTGAGAGAGCACAAGCAGGGGGAGCAGAAAGAAAGAGGGAGAAGCAGGCTCTCCATTGAGCAGGGAACCCGATGCGGACTCCATCCCAAGACCCTGGGATCATGACCTGAGTTGAAGGCAGATGCTCAACTGACCCAGTCACCCAGGCACCCCTGCCAAGTGAGACATTTTTTAAAAAGTTACTATCTAGCATCATCACTTCATATAAAAGGAAACATATTAACATAGAAAAAAGAAAAGATTCATTTCAGAATAAATATTCCTTTTCATTGAGTTTTGTGAAAAATTCATTGCATCATTTTTATTTTTCTCATTTGGCCAAAAAATGCTAAAAACTTCATCTTGGGCTGAATATTGGGGGCAACCGAGGTAGGGCCTTAGGAATGAAAAGGGTCACCAGCAAAGCAGGGAGGCAGCAATGTGGACACTGTGGAAGATCTGGCCCCTCTGCTTGGCCCCAAAGCTCTCATTACCGTTTCATGTGTGTGAGGTGAGTATGGAGAGTTCTGGGGGCCAAGTGATGATTTAATTCTCAGGGATCCTAATGAAGATAACTTGAAATCCCTTTTCTAACCACTGAGAATACATCTGTGAATAACACACACATAATCCCTACCCTTTCTCTATGGAGGAGGAGGAGACTAAGGGACAAGTGTCTTTCATTGAATCTGTGGGATCAGTCTCCTCTCCTGAATTTTCTACAGGACTGGTGGGGACAGCAAGCTCAGCAAAGAGCTTCTGAACCACAGAGTCTTCAGGTGCCCTGAAAGTCTGGCTGAGGGCATTACAGGGAAGGACAGTCATCCAGTGTGACTTCCAATGGTATCTCTTGGGCACCTGCAGGCTCTTTGCACCAACAAACGTTTCAGTATTCATTTCTATCTATGGGTATATTGGAAAGATATGCATGTTTTATTAAGCTCAGAATAAGACTTCAATATTTATGTATAAAGCTAAAGCTTCACTTCAGCATTATGAAGGCAAGCAAAATGCAAGGCTAATTTGATAATGTAGGCAAATTCCTTTGCCATTAATCCCATGAATCATACATGCCTCCTCTAAGAGCCTGAAATCTGAATATTTTAGCACAAGTAGAGCATCGGGAGAGTAAAAATCCACTAATTGGGACAAACTGGAAGCAGTCAGAATGCATTTTAGATGATGTTAAACTCAAAGTTACCTTCTTATATAATCTATACATGTCTGTATATACACATTATATTAAACATAAACAAAATTGATAGTAGATGAGTCATGGCCAAACAGAGGTCCCACCTTGGCTGCTTTCACATGGAGCTAAGAATGCCATGACTTTAGAAGCTCGTTTATTAGTGGGCCTAGAGATGCTGCCAATGTCTGAAAGAATAGTTTTGGAAAATAATCACTTTTCCACAATGGTAGATAAAAACAGTTTGCTTATTACACCTTTTTCTCATGGATGATTATAATGGACGTCATTACTTCAGCTAGGATTCTTTATTTATTGAGGTGGGGGAAGAGCAAGCAGGGGGAGGGGCAGAGGCAAGGGAGAGAGAGAATCCCAAGCAGACTCCACTCTAGATGTGGAGTCCAACACAGGCTCGATCTCACGACCCTGAGATCATGACCTGAGCTGAAATCAAGAGTCAGACCCCAGCTGACTGAGCCACTTAGACTCCCTTCAGCTGGGATTCTTACTCTAAATTTGCAGCCTCTAAACTGAAAAGTGCAGAGTCTTCCATCTTGTAATTGTCACGTCTGGGGCGGGTTTCCCAACTTTCCCAAGTGGGAATTAGTTGGATTGTGGCTATACTTCTGATTGGCAAGGTCTCTTTTTCTTTTTTTTTTTTTTAAGATTTTATTTATTTATTTGACAGATAGAAATCACAAGTAGGCAGAGAGGCAGGCAGAGAGAGAGAGAGAGAGAGAGAGAGAGGAGGAAGCAGGCTCCCCGCTGAGCAGAGAGCCCAATGCGGGGCTGGATCCCAGGACCCTGAGATCATGACCTGAGCCAAAGGCAGAGGCTTTAACCCACTGAGCCACCCAGGCGCCCCAAGGTCTCTTTTTATAAAGTACTTTGGTTTCCTTCTCATTAAGAGAAAACCTATTTCTTAAGCACTTATGGGGAGCTTCTAGGATGGAAGCCCTTGAGGGTGAGGACTATGTCTATTTTATACCTCTAGGCTCAGAATAGAGCCTGCATATAACTGCTCAATAAATCGTTAGTGAAGTAGTGGTGTCCAGATGTCTCTGCTTAGGTGGAGGTGGTAGACAGCTTTCAAGATGGCCCCCAATGATCCCTGCCTCCTGTTATTTTCACCCTAGTGTAGTTCTCTCTCACACTCTATTAGGGTCGGTGACTGTCACTGGGGGGATATGGCAGTCATGATGATAGGTCACTACCATGATTAGGTAATAAAAGACTAGAGCTTACATCTTCCTATCTGTCCTTTTTTCTTTTTTTTAAGATTATATTTATTTACTTGAGATAGAGAGAGAGAGAGAGAGAAAGAGAGAACAAACAGGCAGAATGACAGGCAGAGGGAGAAGGAGAAGCCCATTGAGCAGAGAGCTCAAATAGGGCTTGATCCCAAGATCCCAATATGATGACCTGAAATGAAGGCAGATGCTTAACCTACTGAGCCACCCAGGTGCTCAGGTATCTATCTTTATCCATCTCTCTGATCTCTGCCTTTGGGAAAAGCCACATAGATAGGTCCCTGTGGTAAGGAACTGAAGCCTCCTGCCAACAGCTACACAGGTGGTCTTGGAAGAGATTCCCCAGTCCCATATAAGTCTTCAGAAACTGCAGCTCTGGTCAATAGCTTGAATGTAGCCTTGTGAGGAAGTTTGAGCCAGAACCACCCAGCTGAGCTATTCTATGATCCTCCAAATCTCAGAAACTGTTAGATAATACATGTTGTTTCAAGATGCTATATGTGAAGGGTAATTTGTAATTTGTTACACAGCAGTGGATAACTAGTACAACATGAAATCCCACCCATTTCTCACCAAAACCCTATGAGGAAGGCATTAACAACACTTTCTGACCAGTGAAGATACAGAGGTCAGCGAAATCAAGGAACCTGTCTAAGACACCTTGGATACAAACTCAGGTCAGACACCTGTTATCTCTCAGAGAACAAACATACCACATTTCTCTTACCCAAAAAATATTAACCTTTAAAGTCTGTCTCTCTCTTATCATTTGGGATTTTGGCATCTGGTAATAATAAGAGCAGTGACTATTAAAAATATACCAAGGGAAGCTGTTTGCATAACCCATAAATGTTTGAGGTTTCATGGTCATGATTTCCAAATACAGAAATGACAACACATTGGAAGGAAGAGAAGAGTTGAAAGGAGAATCTGAAAATGGCACAGTTAAAATCATCCGTAGGTATTTTTAGCACAAAGAAATAAGTCCTGTTGGCAGACACTGCTAAAATGTAGGACCATTTTCATGTGCTATATTTAGAAAGTCAGCGAGTGTCATAGCAAAACAATAGCTTGTTGAGAATGTGGATGAACCTTGAAAATATGAATATAGGCCCATTTCTATGTGGCCCTCATTGAAGCTTTACAGAAGCAGTTCTCTGGGATCCAATCTCCATCAGCCTCCAAATGGTAAGGGGAAAAGTGGATCTACTAGGCAAACACAGCTTTAAGACACTTCCTTGGACCTCTTTTTCTTCCAACCAGACTGTTGCCCCTAAAATACTCCTGTACAGAAATTCTGGGGTGGCTCTGGGAAGCACCAAACTTGAGCCATATTGATGACAGAGAGAACTGAGGGGTTTTAAGTAGATCAGATTAAGGTGTAAAGCTGCAGTATTCACTCCTGGAGTCCTGAAACACTGGTGGGTCTAAGTTAGTATGTGAGATATGTATGAGACCTTTGTAATTACCAATGATTAAATTACAGCCTTTTTCAAAGGATTTGTTAAAACAGAAAATAAATGAGAGAACTTACCACAACATCGCTCATCCTCATGCGTGATGTGTGTGTGTATCTATGTTGTGCGTGTATCTATATCCTATGCAATTTAGATACTTAAAGTGTACAGTTTGTTGGGTTTTAGTATATTCACAGAGTTGCACGACCATCACCACAATTTTGACATTTTCATTACCCCCCACCAAAAGTACATACCCATTAGCAGTCACTCCCAATTACTCATTCCCTCCTCAGCCATAGGCAACCACTCTTCTACTTTCTATCTCTCAGATTTGCCTGTTCTGGACATTTCATGAATAGAAGCACATACTCTGTGCTGTTTTGTGACTGGCTTCTTTTCCTTGGCATGATCTTCTCCAAGTTCATCTGTGTAGTCGCATGCATCAGCACTTCATCCTTCCTCATTACTAAACAAGAGTCTGTTGTGTGGACATATCACATTTTGTTTATCCATTCGTCAGTCGATGGACATTTGCGTCTTCACTTTTTGGCTATTATGAATAATGCCGCTATGAACATTTATGTACAAGTCTTGTGGGAGCACACATTTTCATTTCTCTTGGGCACACACCTCAGAGCAGAATTGCTGGCCCCCGAGGGAACTCTATGTCTAACATTTTGGGGAGCGTCTAGATTGATTAGCCAACCAGCTGCACAGGATTCCACTTTCTCCACATCCTCCTCAACACCTGTGATGGTCTGCCTGAGGATAGCTGTTCTAGTGCATGTGAAGCTATCTCATTGTGGTTTTGATTTACGTCTCCCTGATGACTTATGATGTCAAGTGTCTTTTTGTGTGCTTATTGGCACATGAAGAAGACATTTGTATATATATTCTTTGGGGAAAAAGTCTATTCAGATTCTTTGCTCATTTAAAGAAAATGGGTTCTTTTTCATTATTGGGTTGGAAGAGTGCTTTATATATGCTGGATACAATTCCTTATCAGATATATAATTCACCAATATTTTTCCCATTCTGTGAGATGTCTTTTCACTTTCTTGATGGTGTCCCATGAAGTACAAAAGCTTTAAATATCGATAAAGTCTAATTTATCAATGTTTTCTTTTGTTGCTCATGCTTTTGGTGTCATATCTAAGATGGCTTTACCTAAACTAAGGTCAAGGTAATTTACTCATGTTTTATCCTAAGAATTTTATAGTTTTAGCTCTTATGTTTTGGTCTATAGTTTGAGTTAATTCTTGTGTATGGTATAGGGAAGGGGTCCAGCTTCATTCTTTTGTATGTGGAAAACCTCATAATGAGTTGCTTTTTCAAGAAGAAGGGGAAGAATGAGATTTTTGATGTTTGACCTTTTGTTATAACATTTAAAATTCAAATGGTTATGTTTTAACTTCCCCTGTAGCTCTGAATTCCTGCTCCTTCCCTCCCTCCCTCCCTCCCTCCCTTCCTACCTTCTTTCCTTCCTAGTTGTTGCCAACTTCTGTTGTGATTTTTTTTTTTAAAGATTTTATTTATTTACTTGACAGACAGAGATCACAAGTAGGCAGAGAGGCAGGCAGAGAGAGAGGAGGAAGCAGGCTCCCTGCTGAGCAGAGAGCCCGATGCGATGCGGGGCTCGATCCCAGGACCCTGGGATCATGACCTGAGCTGAAGGCAGAGGCTTTAACCCACTGAGCCACCCAGGCGCCCCTGTTGTGATTCTTTCATATAATTAACAAAGAGTTAATGGCTGCATGTCTGGCACTTCACCATGGGATGAAGGGAATATGTACAAAACATAGACTCTTTCCTAAAAGAGTTTACAGTTCAGTTGAGGTAGTGAGTGTCACATATATTAAACATTAACCAATAACAAGGTCAATAACAACCTAAGGTTCAAACTGGTCCCAGAAATACAGCGAAATGTTTGTATTGTGGCAAGACAGCAAAGCCACATATAGATCAATGAATACAATTGAAGAGTTGTGGGGATCAGAGCACTCACAGGTTGCTGGTGGAAATGTAACATAGTGTAGCCACACTGGAAAACAGTTTGACAGTTCCTTAAATGGTTAGGCATAAAGTTGCCAATTCTAATCCTAGAGAAATGAAAACATATCCAGATGAAAACTTGCACACAAATGTTTATAGCAGCATTATACATAAGAGACCAAAAAGTGGAAAAAAACCCAAATGTCCACCAACTGATGAATGGATAAATAAAATGCAGTTTACCCATATAATAGAATATTATTCAGTCATTACAAAGAATAAAATATGGACACATGCTACAATGTGGATGAACCTTGAAAAAATTATCCTAAGTGAAAGAAGCTTGTCACAAAAGAGCACAAATTATATGACTCCATTTGCAAAAAATGTTCATAATAGGCAAATCCATAGACAGAAGGTAGATGAGTGGCTGTTTAGGGTTTGGGGGATGGGGTGATAGGGGTGTGACAGCCGGAGTTCGAGGTTTCTTTTCTTTTCTTTTCTTTTCTTTTCTTTTCTTTTCTTTTCTTTTCTTTTCTTTTTTTTTTAAAGATTTTGTTTATTTATTTGACAGAGATCATAAGTAGGCAGAGAGGCAGGCAGAGAGAGAGGAGGAAGCAGGCTCCCTGCTGAGCAGGGAGCCCCTTAAGGGGCTTGATCCCAGGACCCTGGGATCATGACCTGATTATGACCTGAAGGCAGAAGTTTTAACCCACTGAGCCACCCAGGCGCCCCTCAAGTTTCTTTTTGAGGTGATCAAAATATTTTAAAATTGACTGTGGTGAAGGTTGTACAACTCAGAGTTCACAAAAAATAATTTATCTGTAAGAATTAAATGGGTAAATTATACGGCACATGAATTATATCTCAATAAACCTGTTGTTAAAAAAACAAACAAAGACACAAAGACAACCAAAGCCAGAGGGATGAGGGAAAGGAAGAGAAAGGTGCAGGCTGGGAGGTCTAAAAAGGCTTCATAGCAAAAAGCTCATCTGTTTATCCGTCTACTCATTTGTTTATCCAGAAAGAATAGGCACTGGGTATGTACATGTGCCAGATACTATTCCAGGCACAAGGGATCCAGTAATGAATGGAGCAAAGTCCTTGCCCTGAAAAATAAAACATAGTTAGGAGAAGGAGAAAATGGAGAAGGGGCTACATAGCTGTGACTGAAGAAAGCCTCTTCTCGGAGGTTATATTTAAGCTGAGACCTGAATGAAGAGTGGGAGCAAATTCTGCAGAAGCTCTGGCGGAAAAGCATTCCAGACAGAGGGAACAGCAAGTACAAAGGCCTCAAGGCAGGAGTGTGCTTCTGTGTTGGAGGCGGAGTAGAAAGAGTACCCAAAGTGGAGGGAATGAGATAAATCAGAGCCAAGCATGGGCCAGATCAAGGAAAGATTTGAAGCCACAGCAAGATCTTTGGATTTTTCTTCCTCAATGTGATGGGGGTTATATAATGTGGTTTATATTTTAAGAGCATTTCTATTGATTCTGAGGAGAGCCTGTGAAGGCAAGAGCAGAGGCTCGGAGACTGGTTGGGAGGTTGCTGCAAAAGTCCCAGACAGAGAAAATGTGGCTTGGACCAGAGTAGAAGCACAAAGCTAAAGCCAAGAGGATTTGCAGGTGGATTGAAGGGAGGACTGTGGGTCAGATTTTAAAATGAAATGTTTCGGTTATGTTTCTACCAACATCCTGATTGTAAATTACAGAAGCAGAGCTTTCAAGCTAGTGACCTGCTGTGCATGTTTGTGTGTGCATGTGTTTTAAGCAACTTTACTGAGGTGAAATTTACAAAAGTAAAATTCACCGATTTCAAATGCACAGGTTTTTTTTTAAGTTTTGGTAAATGTATACAGTCATTGCATATACTGCAGTCATGTTATTGAACCTTTTAATCTTCCTAGAATGTTCTCTCGTGCCCATTTGCCAGGCCTAGCTCCTAGAAACCACTCGCCTGTTTTCTCTTCCTTTAGTTTTGCCTTTTACGGACTGTCATAGAAATAGAATCATATGTCTTTTGTGTCTGGCTTATTTCACTTAGTATAGTGCTTTTCAGGTGGATCCTCATAGTTCCATGTGTCAGTTTTTCACTGCTTTACAGAGAATGCAATAGACCATACTTTGTCATTTTTTGGGAAGCCCTAACAAAATACCATAGACTGGGTGACCTAAACAAGGGAGAGAGATGTTTTCTTGGAGTTCTAGAAGTCTGAGATCAGGGTGTCAGCATGGTCAGCTTCTCACAAGGGCTTTCTTCCAGGCTTGCAGACTGCCAACTTCTCTCTGGGTGGGTCATCATGTGGGGCAGTGGGGAGGGACACATTAATCCCATCATGAGAGCTCTGCCTCAGAGCCTCCTTCACACACAACTACCAAAGGCGCCATCTTCAAATATCAAATTGGGGGTTAAATCTTCAACATATGAGTTCTGGGGAACAGAACTCAGTCCACGGCACAACTGAATATACCAGATCACAATTTGTTCCATGATTTGCCAGTGAATAGATGTTTAGATTATTTCCAGTTTGGGGCTGTGCTAAATCAAGCCGTTATAAACATTTGAGAACAATTTCAATGTTAACTCATCAAAAGCCAAGGAAAGCTACTGGAAATAATCTGCTTTGGCTCTCAATTGATTACTGACTTGCTTCGTCATGTTCTCTTCTGCCCTCAAATCTCACAGTAGCAAAAGAGCTCATTTTCTCTGGACATATTTTGTCAGCTGCTGCAGTCAGGCCCAATTTAAGTAATTCCCCATCAGTAAATGGCCCTCCTTGTTCGGCTAACAAACCAACTACTCAGTAACTTCGGTTGCAGCTCAATTGTCTTCTCCACCGTTTTGAAGAAATTCTGATGTAATGAGATAGTCTGTTTTAAATATTTCACGTAGATGATATTTTCCCTTTTAAATTTTCTAGTTTTTCTGATGGTTGTTCTATTATGAATCAAGAATGTTGTGTTGGGTGGTTAGTCAATATACATTGTATTTTTTTTTTTAGCATGGCTATCATGTTATTGTGTTATTGCATATTAAACACAATGCACTGTCCTCTAATTCAATAACAGAAGAATTCATATTCCCTTGGATTACTCTTCAGGCTGGCATATCAGCCCATGCTCTCCTTCTGCCCAATTCTGCTTCTATCTCACCTTACACAGGTGTGGATCCTGACAGCACCCTTCTGCTTGTCCAAGAGAAGGGAGCAAGAATGTTGGAGTGCAGACGTGTTCTGAGAAAGCAGGGGATGAGATGGGATTTGGGAGCCATCTTTGCTAGCCTCGCACTTTAGGACCCCCTGCACTGAAGGGACCTGGAACACAGATAACTCTTAGCAGAAAGTGGTGGTCCAGGTGTGAAGACTTTCTCCGGTGGTGAACTGGGATGGTATGCATCCAGAGGGGAATGGACGAGGCACGTGGGAAACATGGAGGTAAGGAAACAGCCCGATGGGATTGTGGGGCAATTATTATGCTTCCTTGAGGCCTTACAGAAGAAATTATTTTAAAGATGAAGAGCAGAGGTGCCTGGGTCGATTAAACATCTGCCTTCGGCTGGGGTCATGATCTCAGGGTCCTGGGATCGAGTTCTGCATTGGGCTCCCTGCTCAGCAGGGAGTCTGCTTCTCCCTCTCCCTCCGCTGTTCTCAATCTCTCTCTCTCTCTGTGTGTCAAATAAATAAATAAAATCTTAAAAAAATAAAGACAAGGAGTTATAAACAGGCAGTGGTATAAAAGATAGAGGGCCTCCTACAGCAACGCAACCTTCAAGGATCTAACAGTTCCCTATCCTTTTTCTGTTGAATTCACCAGTATTGCCCCTGTGAAAATCAGATGAAACCTAGAGGATAGCAGTAAACTACCACACACTCACACAAGGAGTAGCCCTATGCAGCCCCCGCACCAGATTTCCTCTCTTTGTTGGAAAAATTAACACAGCCCCAAGTATACTTCCTACAGACATTGATTTGATGAATGGGTTTTTTTTTTTAAGATTTTTTTGGGGGGTTCTTTTTGAATCCCTATGAGAAGAGTGGCCCAGAAACAGTATGCATTCACGTGAAAGATAAAACAGTATATGTAGGTACATTTGCGGTCTTCCTCCAAAGCTATGTTAACTTTCAGCCTGTCACAATGTGGGCTGCAGAGATCAGGAGCATTTGAATATCCCCCAGAACATCATACTGAATCTATTTCATTGATGACATCATACTAATTCAGCCTGATGGACAAAATGTGGCTAATCCGTTAGAGGCCTTGGTGTGACACATATACTCCAGAAGGTGGGCCATAAATTGTATAAAGTTCAGGGGCTGTCATATCATGAAGCGTCCAGTGTCAAGGGCATGCCACATATTCCATCCAAAGAAAAAGAGAAATTACTGCCTCCTACCATGAAGAAGGAAGCATAACACCTGGGAGCTCTCATTGGATTCTGGACACAGTATATTTCACACCAGGAATATTGCTCTGGGCCATAAACCAGGAGACACAAAAGGCCACCAGTGGCCTTTCAGTGGAGCTCAAGGCAGAAAAAGCTTATAGCATAGTTTCAGGCTGCTGTGCAAGCTGTCCCTTTATGCTTCTATGGATGGTATAGATGGTATCAGTATTTTCAGTGGTAGAAAAAGATGCTGTGTCTAGTTTATGGCAAGTTTTGCTGGGAATCACAATGTTGGGGTGCTGGAGCAAAACTGTGCCATCTGTGGGAGAGATTTATGTGCCTTTTGAAAAAAACTGCTTGTGTACCACTGGGCCTGATCATAAGATACCAAGTGACAACATGTCAGAACTACCCATCATGAGGCAGGCTCTATCAAACCCACCAAGACATAACATCAGGCCGGAGCAGCAATCCATCCTCTGATGGAAAGGGTGCATCTGGGATTGAACACAAGTGGGATCAGATGACAAGTTTGGCCTGAGGAGGCAGCCCAGACACCAGGTCATCATGCCACCATTAGACAAGCACCTCCTCAGCTCACACTGATGGCTCTATGTAGGCTTCCTTGCCAGCTGCAAGAGGAGGACAAAGCCTGTATTTGGCTTGTGGAGAGTTGCCTCAGCATGTGACTGAGCATGGACGTCAGTTATGATACAACCCCCTAGGGGTGACCTTGAGAAACAGGGTGAAAGAAGAGGTCAGTGGGCAGAACTTCAGGAGGTCTGCCTGGGCATCCACTTTGTGGACAGAGAAATGTCCCAAGGTTAGAATATATATGACCTCAGGAGCAATGGTGAAAGGGCCGTATGGCTGGTAAGGGCCTGGAAGAAGAAATTTGGGAAGATTAGGGACAGGTGATTTGGGATAGAGGCACAAGGATGGATAAGATGTATGGGAGTTGCTACAAGGTATAGAGATCTTTGTTTAAATAGTCTCCACATCCAACGTGGGGCTCAAACTCATGACCAAGATCAAGAGTCACATGCTCTACTGACTGAGCCAGCAGGTGCCCTAGAGTGTGAAGATCATATGTTAACACCCACCAGAAAGCATCCACCATAGAAGAGGCATTAAGTAACTAAGAAAGGCAAAATTCACTTGGTCAGGTGAACTTAGCCAATCTCCCTCATCAGCCACCCAATGCTGGCACTAAGGACACTTGGATGAAGTAGCCACAGTGGGAGATATTGAAGCTAGGAGCCTAATAGCATGGGCTCCCACTTACAAGGACTACGGTTAGCTCTGGTTGCTACTGAATGTGTCCCCAGTATAAAAACCGTCCTTCAGGAGACCAGTTGGCCTTGTAGTGGCAAGTTGACTACACTGAACCCCTTCCATCCTGGAGGAGCCGTGATTCACCCTGACAGGAATTGATATATTCTGGGTACTGTTTGCCTTTCCTGCCCACAAGATCCTATCCAGTACCACTACACAGGGGGCATTTAGAATATTTCATTCACCAGCACAAGATCTCACATAACATCATGTAAGATCAGGGACCCCACTCACCAAAGCGGAGGTTCAGGAAGGAGTCCATGATCATCGGATTCACTCATCTCTTCATAGACTGGACCACCCAGAAGGTGCTGGCCTGATAGGGCATCAGAATGGCCTCCTGAAGGCCCACGTGATGTGTCAGCTTGGAGGCAACACTTTATGAAGATGGGGTTCATCTTCCAGGATGCCAAGTACATCTTGCATCAAAGACCTTTATATGGTGTTGTGCCTCCAGTCAGAAGAATACATGGACCCAGTAACCACTGGGTAGAAGCAGGGGAGACCTACTACCATCACTCTCAGGGGGCACTTGTAGAATTTGGGCTTCCAAATCTCACAACTCTGGGCTTGGCAGGGTTAGAAGTATTTGTCCCCAGAGGGGGAATCTTCCACAAGAGGACACAGCAGGAGTCCTATTGAACTCTAAGCTACAGCTTCTCCCTGAGCACTTTGTCTGCGGGGACCAGCAGGCAAAAAGAGTCATCATCTTGGCCAAGAGTGATCTACTTGGGCACTTCTCAGTACTCTCTTGCTCAATTTTGACAATAAATGGACAAGTATAGCAGCCCCAAGCCCCTGAGAATTTGTGGCGGTCAGGGGCTCAGATCCTCAGGTAAGCCACCAAGACCAGAGAAGCTGCTACTTGAAGGTAAGGGGAATTTAGGATTGAAAACAAGTAGGGAGACAATGAGTACGAGTTGTGGCCCCCGGACAGGTGCAGTAGCTGGGTCTGTAGTTTGTCCCACTAACCCTCCTCTTCTAAGTTCCCACCAGGAACCTGGAGGAGTGCTCCTGAAGCTGGCCTGTGGAGAGGAAAGAAGATGATGACACGTTTTCCAAAATAGACTGGAGTAAGCCTTCCATGGTTGACTGACAAATCCACCCTCCCTTTCCCCCACCCATCTCTTCCTTTTCCGCTCACTAAACATCCACAAACATGAACCAAGTAGTAAAAACCGTGGGTCTCACTATCAAAGTATCTTATAACTGAGTGGGAAGAACAGACACCCAAATATGTATACAGAAAATCTTCCAATATAGTGTTCACATTTTGGTAGTACCTGACCTCCATGTAAATATAAAACTCCTCTGCCCCTCCCGCCCCCAACAAAATCCTTAGGGGGTGTCTCATGTGTGCTCAGGAACAGGTCTTGTCTGTTATCACAGACTTTGGCAGTTTTCAGCCTTCTCCTCTGCTCTGGCCCTGCTCTGCTAGGAAACACTCTACTCCATGGGTATTATGCCTTAAGAGTACAGATGCTGCTGATTCACACAGCCTGGGAGGTGACAAAGCTGTCTCATGGGGGTGAGGCTGGGGAATGTTCTCCCCGCTTTTGCTTTGTCATGGATGGGGAGGAATGGGAGGAGGTTAGTTTGTGTACCTATTTTTGACATGGTTTTTAGTTAAATATCCCTTTCAGTTTTTACTGACTCTTCCCTCTTCCTTCCACTTCCACAGGACTCAGATGAGTTGATCTAGGGACCAGACTGGGAGGCAAATGCAGGGGTAAGTGGAATACTAAATTGTCCCTTCCACAGATGATTCACTGGGGGGGTGTGTGTCCAAAAGCTCCAGTCTCCTCATGGGTACAGACATCATCTATGTGGTTGCACGTAGATGTTCAAGCTGAGTTCTCACTTCATTGTTCACAGAACCAGGAGGATGAAGAGGGAAGGATTCATTTATCCTGGAAGATCAGGGAAGACCCTACAGAAGAAATGTCCCCTGAGTGGAGTGTTAAAGGTGGACTAGACATGGGAAAGAGGAAAGAGGAAAAAGCAAAAGTTAAGCACAGGGTCCTAAGAATGTTTGTTGACTCAAAGTTCTTGCTCCAGAGAACCTACATTCCCATGCAAGTAGATCAGCAATACACAAATGAACAAAAATGTGTATCCTATTAGGTGGTGAGAAATGCCAAGCAGAAAAATCAAATTAGAGGGAAGGGTGCTATTTTAGCCCAAGCTGTCAAGGTTGGCCTTTCTGAAAATGTGGCTTTTGAGCAGCAATCTGAATGAAGTGATAAAAAGAGCCATGTGGATCCCCAGGAAAATGCATTTCAGGCAAAGGGAACAACCAAAGTGTAAAGCCCTGAGATGGGAGCCACTTGGTGAGTTCAAGAGCAGCAAGGCCTGTGTCTGGGGCACAGTAACAGAAGAGGGGTTTGAGCAGAGGGGATATTCAGTTTGCTGTTTAGGGAAGAGACTGCAGGAGGCCAGGGGATACACAGAACAGATAGGGGGCTCCTGTAGTCATCTGTGTGAGATAAGATAGGGAAGGTGGTAGTGGTAGAGGAATAAAGAGGTGTTGGTAGAAGTTATTGATTTCTAGAGATCTTTTGAAGGTAAAGCCAGTGGGATTTATTAGTTAGGATGGAAAAATGGTGTAAAGATAGGTGGTTGATAAATTGGGAATTGAGACCATTTCCAAATATATCACTCCCCTGCCTAAAAATTTTATGGTAAAGTTCAGACTTTTTTAACAAGTCCTTTTTTGGTTTGTTGGTTTGTTGATTCATTTAACAAATACTGATCAAATGCCTACTATGAGCCAGGCACTGTGGAAGGTGTTGTGTTAGAGGTAGGACATACCCTCTGCCTTTGTAGGCCTTACAGTCGGATGGGTGAGACAAAGAAGTAACCAGGTCATTACAACCTATATGACAATTGTCAATATAGGGAAAGTACAGGTGAAAATACGGGCACATGAGAGAGGTATTTCATTCAGAGTTAGTGGGGGGAGGAATGTCCAAGCCAAAATTTCTAAAATGAGTAGTTATTAAACAGTTGAAGGAGTAAAGGTAGAATGAGGAAGAAGAGAGTGGGAAGGCAAAGTGGGTAGGGCATTGGAAGATATGAAGGAAGGTGTGTATGGCCATGGGGGATGAGGGTGGGGGGAAGACAAGGCTCAAGAGAAAGGAAAGGATTAGCTCACATAGGGCTTATATGTCATGTTAAGGGGTTTGCATTTTATCTTAAAAGCCTATGGTAGGGGCACTGAAGTGTGTTCAACAAGGGAGTAACATCACCAATCTACTCTTTTGAAAGAGCCCTTTGGTTGCAGTGGGAGGTGGATTGGAGGGTGAAAACTAAAAGCTGGGTGAACAGAAAGAAGGGAACTAGAACAATCCAAACACAGAGCGGGGTAGAAGAGAATCTTAGATGATTTGGGAACTGTTTGAGAGTGGAATTGCTAGAACTTAGTGACTGGTAGGATAAGGGAATGAAGGGGAGAAAGGAGTCAAGGATGGTCCCCTAGGTTTCTGGCTTAAGCAGATGGGTGGAGGTGGAAAGCATTCCTGAAAAAAGGGAATACAGGAGAATTAAATGGAGAAGGGAATGCAGTCGATTGCATGGGTTTGAGATGTTGCAGGACTTCCTGAAGAGATGCCCATATATACGTGGATCTAAAGGTCAGGAGAGATTTGGCAGCCAAAGGCCCTGAAGCCAGGATGTGGGTGGGGTGCCCAGTGACAGAGTGGGGAGAGGACAGGGTCAGGGTGGGCCCCAAGTCACCCACTTTCAAGGCCTTGCCCAATCTGTTATTCCAGCCATTTTGCCTCTTTTTGCAGGCGACACACAGTCATATCCCTGTCCTTGAACCTTCCCCTTATGGGATTTTGCCCACACGGTTATTTTCTTCCTAGACCCTAACTCAAATAGCAACAGTTTGGCAAATCCCTCTTTCCATGAAGGAACGATTGTTTCCTTCAGAGTCTGGTGAGGTCAGCATCTCATGCATCCTTTTATTATAATCCCCTGACCTGGAAAATGTGTTCAGCATGTTACAAGTGTAGCGCTGATATGTGTGAACAAATAAGGGAGCAAAAGATATAGGAGTGCGAGGGCTGGGAAGCCAGGAAAGTGACGTCAGCATCCCAGGGGGAAAGTTCTCGGTAACCACGGTGCCCACTGTGCGGCGGAGAGGCCTTTTGGGCCACCGTAACCTGCAATTCACCAGCTCCACCAGGCATTCTGCCGCCGCACTTCACCCGCGGCCTCTCAGAGGAACGTCTCACCTTTGCCTTACTTCCAAGTCTGGTCCCTAACTTTCCGCCGTCCCCATTGGCTGCGCGACTGCCCAATGGGCAGACAGAAACCGTGAACTCGTGCTCTTTGCCTGAGGCGTTCCCGCTCTCGTTCGCGCGTCTCGCGAGCGTTATAGTGACTCGCAGAGGCTGCCCAGCTGCGCTCGGCTGCGGGTTGCTGGAAGACTGACGTTGCTGCGAGGCGGACGGAAGCGAAGACCATGTTCCGAGCTGCGGCTCCAGGGCAGCTCCGGCGGGCGGTGAGTCCCAGAGGGGTGGGCCGAGCCCGGTGACGGGCCAGCCTCAGTGTGCCGTCCCCGTGAGAGTCTTGGCGAAGGTCACTGTCTCCCACGGACCTGACCGACCTTACCGCAGGCAGGCCCAGCCCGGTCTGTAGCTCGGGCTCAGGGTTCTGGGGCCTGCTGTGGACTCCTTCCGGGTCGCCTGCGTTGGGGGCGGGGGCCAAGTCCGAGGTCAGAGTGACCTCAATTAGAGGCTGCGCTTCTGCTTCCCACCCCCACTCCGTGCTCCGGGTTTACTCTGCTCTCCCCCAGGCCTCCAGGTTCTCTACGTTGGCTGGGAGCAGGCTGCCACATCCCCGGGAGTCACTAATGGAGGGAGGAAAATGTCGCTGCTGGGATGCCCTCTGGGAAAGTTGGGAAAGAGTTTAAAACTCGAATTCTAAAACCTTTTCTCTGGGCGCGTCGTGGCTGCTGGTATCCACTCAAAATCTGGGGGATGGAGGCTGGAAGGGGAGGTTTTGTGGAAACTTGCTCTGCTCCCTGGCTTTTGGGGCAGTGCTGAGTATAGGTGATTGTAGTGTAAAGTCAGTCATCCAATTTGACAGCTTTAGCCAGTTTTGAAAGGCAGACATCTTTTTATACTGCAGTAGTAGATTGTTGGCTAAAGAGCCAGGGAACTGCTGATAGTGGTTAAGGTTTTGATGCTTTCTTTAGTGACAAATCATGAGTTTACCACATTTCTCTCTTGTGGGAAATACAGATAGAAAGTATATCTTTGTCTTTATGCTATGGGACAGTAGTATTTGGAGGTTGATCAATTACAAGTCAAATAACAATTTATATGGTGAATCCTGTAAGTTTTCCAGTTTACGATTAGGCTAACTGAAAAACAAGATTGTTAAACTGGGTCAGAAACCTTGTTGACGTTTTGTACTTTTCCTGCAGGTGGTTTTATGCATGCATATTTTCCCATCCTACAGAGATTTTTCTCTCTGAGACATAGCTGACAATATTCCTAGATGTCTGTAGGCTCTTTTTCTGTGTATTCCTTGTTTCATTAAAAAAAAAAAAAAAAATCCCGTGTGTCCCTCTTCCTTGTAAGAGAAGTTCAAATCTCCATCCTTCAAGGCAGTGTTCATTCTTTCTCCCAGGAGATTTTTTTCCTCAGAAGATAAAGACATAAACAAGTTAAAGTCATGGATTTGGGGTAATTCACCTATCAGTGTCAGACTGGCAGAAAAATAGCTACACAGTAATTAGAAGGTAGTTTTGTGGACAGGTTAGGAGTCTGGCATAAATGAAATAATTTGGCGCCTAGGTGGCTCAGTTGGTTAAGCATCTACCTTTGGCTCAGGTCATGATCTTAGGGTCCAGGGATTGAGCTTCATGTCTGGCTCACTGCTCAGCGGGGAGTCTGCTTCTCCTCTCTCTGCCCTCCACCCCCACTGTGTTCTCTCTCTCTAAAATAAATAAAATCTTAAAAAAAAAATGAAATAATTTTAGTTGGGGGCAATTTAGGACTCGGATGTTTTATAGATCTAACGGAAAAAATGGAATGATTAGCTTAAGTAATTTCTTGTCAACACAATTTACCGATAGACATTCACAGTATTTCCTAATCTTTATTGTGGTTTGCCAAGAAGTTTGACCTTGACTTATTTTGAAAATATGAAATCAAGCTAAGTAGAGTAGTTGCTCTAAAGTCATAAGAATGTTTCAGAGTTGAATTTCAAGAATATAAGGAAGTGGTGGGAACACTTCTAAAATAGATCCATAAATACCCATACATATTTAATTTTTCAAATTTTGAAATAACTTCAAACTTACAGGAAAGCTCTAACTCAAAACCCTTTCAGTTTTACTAGCTATTAACAGTTTGGCTTATTTGCTTTCTCTCTTTTCATATATACTTATTATTTATCTTTTTCCCTTTTTTTTTTAAAGATTTATTTATTTGAGAGAGATAGCTTGTGTGAAAGAGAGAGAGAGAAAGAGAGAGAGAGAAAACGTGCACATTTGTGCTGGGGGAGGGGCAAAGGGAGAGGGAGAGAATCCACAGGCAGGATCCTGCCTAAGCGTGAAGCTGGATTTGTGGAGCTGAGATCATGACCTCAGCTGAAACCAGGAGTTGGCCACTCAACCAACTGAGCCACCCAGGTGCCCCTTGTTATTTTTCTGAACAATTTGAGAATGTGTTGCAGACATGCCCCTTAAGTAAGTTGGTGTGTATTTTCTGAGAACAAGGAGGTTCACCTTTCATTTCCGCAGTAAAATTGGCAAAGTCAGGAACTTTAACAATGACACAATACTGTTATAAAATCTGCAGACATTCAAATGTTGCCAGTTGTCACATTAATATCATTTATAGCAATTTTCCTAGCAGTTTGGTTTAGGGTAGTCCAGGATCATGCCTTGCATTTAGTTTTCATGTCTCACTTAGTCTTTGTTGGAAAAGCCCCTCAGCCTTTCTTTAGCTTTGATGGCATTGAGATTTTTGAAGAGTACAGGCCTTTTTTTGTTGACTGTTTCCAGTTTAGGTTTGTCTAGTGTTTCCTCATGTTATTTTGGCAGGAGTTTTGCAGAAGTGATACGTGTTCTCAGCACATCATGTTAGGAGGCTCATAATACTGATTTATCCCATTATTGGTGGTGGTAACTTTACTTGGCTTAAGTGTTGTTCACCAGGTTTTTCCACTAACAAGTAACTACTTCTACCTTTGTGATTGTAAACTAATTTGGAGGGAGATATATTGAGATTATGTAAATCATTTGTTTCTCTCAGGCTTTCAACCACTAGTCTTTTTTTTTAAAATTAACACATAATGTATTATTTGCCCCAGGCATATAGGTCTGTGAGTCATCAGGCTTACACATTTCACAGCACTCACCATAGCACATACCCTCCCCACTGTCCGTAACCCAACTACCCTGTCCCTACCCCCCACCCCTCAGCAACCCTGTTTGTTTTGTGATTTATCTCCCCCCCCATGCCATCTTGTTTCATTTTTTCCTTCCCTACTCCCCCAATCCCCCCCACCCACTCTGCCTCTCAAATTCCTCATATCAGGGAGATCAAACGATAATTGTCTTTCGCAGATTGACTTATTTCGCTCAGCATAATACCCTCTAGGTCCATCCACGTCATTGCAAATTGCAAGATTTCGCTTCTTTTGATGGCTGCATAGTATTCCATTGTGTATATATACCACTTCTTCTTTATCCATTCATCTGTTGATGGACATCTAGGTTCTTTCCATAGTTTGGCTGTTGTGGACGTTGCCACTATAAACATTTGGGTGCACATGCCCCTTCGGATCACTACATTTATATCTTTATGGTAAATATCCAGTAGTGCAATCTCTGGGTCTTAGGGTAGCTCTACTGTCAACTTTTTGAGGAACCTCCATACTGTTTTCCAGAGTGGCTGCACCAGCTTGCATTCCCACCAACGGTGTAGGAGGGTTCCCCTTTCTCTGCATCCTCGCCAACGTCTGTCGTTTCCTGACTTGTTAATTTTAGCCATTCTGACTGGTGTGAGATGGTATCTCATTGTGGTTTTGATTTGTATTTCCCTGATGCCGAGCGAGTGATGTAGAGCACTTTTTCATGTGTCTTTTGGCCTTCTGGATGTCTTTGCAGAAATGTCTGTTCATGTCTTCTGCCCATTTCTTGATTGGATTATTTGTTCTTTGGGTGTTGAGTTTGGTAGGTTCTTTATAGATTTTGGGTACTAGCCCTTTATCTGATATGTCATTTGCTAATACCTTCTCCCATTCTTTCAGTTGTCTTTTGGTTTTGTTAACTGTTTGCTTTGCTGTGCAAAAGCTTTTGATCTTGATGAAGTCCCAATAGTTCGGTTTCCCCTTGCTTCCCTTGCCTTTGGCAATGTTTCTAGGAAGAAGTTGCTCAGCTGAGATTGAAGAGGTTGTTGCCTGTGTTCTCCTCAAGGATTTTGATGGATATCTGTCTCACATTGAAGTCTTTCATCTATTCTGAGTCAATTTTTATGTGTGGTGTAAGGAAATGGTCCAGTTTCATTCTTCTGCATGTGGCTGTCCAGTTTTCCCAACACCCATTTTTGAAGAGACTTTTTTCCATTGGACATTCTTTCCTGCTTTGTCGAAGATTAGTTGACCAAAGAGTTGAGGGTCCATTTCTGGGCTCTCTATTCTGTTCCATTGATCTATGTGTCTGTTTTTGTGCCAGTACCATACTGTCCTGAGGATTACAGCTTTTAATAGAGTTTGAAGTCTAAAATTGTGATGCCACCAACTTTGATCTTCTTTTTCAACATTCCTCTGGCTATTCGGGGTCTTTTCTGGTTCCATATAAATTTTAGGATTATTTGTTCCATTTCTTTGAAAAAAATTGATGGTATTTGGATTGGGATTGCATTAAATGTGTAGATTGCTTTAGGTAGTATAGACATTTTCACAATACTTGTTCTTCCAATCCATGAGCATGGAACGTTTTTCCATTTCTTTCTGTCTTCCTCAATTTCTCTCATGAGTACTTTATAGTTTCCTGAGTACAGATTCTTTGCCTCTTTGGTTAGGTTTATTCCTAGGTATCTTATGGTTTTGGGTGTAATTGTAAATGGGATCAACTCCTTAACTTTTCTTTCTTCTGTCTTGTTGTTGGTGTATAGAAATGCAACTGATATCTGTGCATTGATTTTATATCTGGACACTTTACTGAATTCCTGTATGAGTTCTAGCAGTTTTGGAGTGGAGTCTTTGGGGTTTTCCGCATAAAGTATATCATCTGCAAAGAGTGAGAGTTTGATTTCTTTGCTGATTTGGATGTTTTTAATTTCTTTTGTTTTCTCATTGCTGAGGCTAGGACTTCTAGTACTATGTTGAATAGTTCACTCACTAGTCTTAACATATATCGTTCTTAAGAGAAATTATTACTGCGGTGTAAAATGGTAATTTTTCTAATTCCATCATTCTTTTTTTTTTTTTTTTAAGATTTTATTTATTTATTTGTCATAGAGAGAGAAGCGAGAGTGAGCACAGGCAGACAGAGTGGCAGGCAGAGGCAGAGGGAGAAGCAGGCTCCCCGCCAAGCAAAGAGCCCGATGTGGGACTCGATCCCAGGACGCCGGGATCATGACCTAAGCTGAAGGCAGCTGCTTAACCAACTGAGCCACCCAGGCGTCCCTAATTCCATCATTCTTTCTACATTTATTAGCATTCCATTTTAAGGAAGAACATTTTCTTATTTATGTATTTATTATGGATCCTTTATTTAGTATGTTAAAATCCACTAATATAACATTTTTTAGAAAATATTTATTTATTTATGAGAGAGAGTACATGTGCCCCCGAGCTTGTATGGGTAGGGTAGGGGCACAGGGAGAGGGAGAGAGAGAATCCTCAAGCAGATTTGCTGTTGAGTGCAGAGACCAACATGGAGCTCAATCCCAGGACCCTGAGATCATGACCTGAGCTGAAATCAAAAGCTGGCTGGTTAACTGACTGAGCCACACAGGTGCCCCATGATCTTAAATTTTCTGATGCTCTCAAGTTGTTGTATATTTCTATAGTGGGAGTCCCTTCTGGCTCCTGTTTTCTTGTGATGATGTGGGAAAAAAAGCCAAAAGAAGAAAATTAATTTTCTTATTGCCTACAGCCCACCGACAATTCCTTGAAACAGGTAGAGTGACCTTCCTCTAAGAACTCAGCTGCCTGTATGATTAACATTATCCTGACTTCCAGGATCCTGTAAGTCTTCTTTACACATACAAATTCCTTTGGAAACTTCCTTTATCTTTACCACCAAGATACATGTTTGTAATCATCCTCTAAGAATATGGCCTACTAATATACATCTGAAGGGTCTCATGACGAAGGTTTTACTAGATAGTAATAAATGACCTTTCCCTAACAATGGCTAGCGCCTCAGAAGCGCCAGTATAGCTCTTTCTGCCATGGGTCCTGTCTCTGTGCTTTACTAAAATCACCCTTTTGGACTGAAGACATCTCAAGAACTCTTTCTTGGCCATCAGCTCTGAACCCTAACATTTATACATCGGTGATGTTGTAAAGTCAAATAGCTTATCCAAAATCCCTACTCTTGAAATTTTAGGAAATTTATTCTGTAGCTAACCATGGATTATTTAGGAAGATACAATTCCATAAAATATATTTTTAATAATAGATTATAATCTATTAAAAGATTATCTTGAACTGTTAACGATGTGTACATAGCTAACCACACACTTAAAAATGATTAAGATGATACATTTTATAAATGTAATTTATATCTTTAAAGAAAAGATATCTTAAATTATTAGAATGTAAGTTAAATGACTTGCATTTGGTTTCCAAGTTCTGTTTCCAGTATTGACCTGATATGTGCCCTTGAGCAAAGTCTTTCATCTTTGGGGGGCTCTTCAATGTCATCTGTTTAATGAAGGTGGCATTTTACATCTACAGTAAAGAACTAGAGAACACATTAAGAGAAAATAGGTAGGCATTTGCAATTAGTTAACATTCTTGTGGGGAAATCAATCTGAATTATGAGTATTATTTTATATTCATTTGCATTTGAAATTGATTTGTTGACTAATTAAGATACCAAAGATATACTTTATGTGGAGAGTGAAGCAACCCTTTTCAAGGGCATTTGAATGTACCTGTTTTTGTATTAATTGCCACATGGGGAGGCATAACAATCACAATTCAGAAGCTGTAAAACTGGTGTGAAGGAACATGGCATTTTTCAGAGTCCATGCCCTATCATTGACAAATGAGATTGAACTGTGTAATTTGCATGTAAATTTTAATTTCTTTTGAAAGAAGAAAGAGAGCCAATTTTGATGGTTCTAAAAGATTTATTGTATGAGATGAATTCTGTAAAATTATTCTGCCTGCCAGTGTGTCTACTAAGGGCCTTGTCTGTTTTTAAAATGAAGTAAATTGAGTGTGTTTTTAATATTATAATCAATGTCATATGACATTTCTAGTCATGATTAAAAGCTACCATATTTTATTATTAAAGAGGTTAAAGTAAGTTATTTAGTTTAAGTACAAAAATGTAATATACATTTTATTACTATAAAATGTATGTTAAAATAAGGAAAGGTGATTTTAATTACATATTATTTATCTTTTTCATTAGAACTGGGAAAGTTTTTTTTTAAATGTTATTTATTATTTGAGAGAGAGAGAGAGAGAGGGAGAGCACAAGCGGGGTGGGTGGTGGGCAGAGGGGAGAGGGAGAAGCAGGCTCCCTACTGAGCAGGGCACTGGACACGGGGCTCCATCTCAGGACTGTGGGATCATGACCTGAGCTGAAGGCAGATGCTTAACCAGTTGAGCCACCCAGGTGCCCCCGAACTTGGAAAGATTTTATAGCTTATTCTTGCCTTTTTATTTTTGAGTTAAGAAGCAAAAAGACCCTTATGCTGTCCTTCCCCTTACCCCTATCTCACTTAGTTTTCAAAGATGGTGGGGTGGGGAGAGGAGTAGGTTAAAATTATTCTTTCTACTTTAGGTTTTGAATGGGTTTGTAAGGGTAAAGTAGGGAGTTAGAATCCAGCTTTTTTTTTTTTTTTTTTTAACACCTATGGTAGTTTACTACATGAACACAGACTTGAAGTCATAGCAGGAACTCCTGAGTAGTAAATCTCTGTGGTTACACCTAAAAGAGTGAAAAATCAAAAGCAGTGTCAACATTGTTAAGAGAAGGACCAAAATTTATCCATTGGACTTAGCTATAACAAGGTTGTTAGTGACTTTGAAGAAACTGGATTCAGTGTTATAGTGGGTGTGAAAGCCAGTTTGCTATGAGTAAAGAAGATAAAGATGAGGCAATAATTGATGATTACATTATTTTCAAGAAGTTTGGCTCTGAAAGGGTGGAGAGAGAATGATAACCCCTTTAAGGCCTGCCCTCAAAAAGTATACCATCTCAGAAGGGCCAGCAAGCTCTGTGAGGTATGCAGTTGGTATGTGAAAGAAAACTTCACATTTTACTCCTTAAACTAAGTCTGGTCAGTTTTGGTAAGTTTTCTGAAAGCATGATGGAGTATCTTTTGTAGTGATTTTACAATTTATATACTGTTCTTGGTAGGTGGACATGTAAGTGCTTAGATAATTAAGTTACCAGTGAGATACAAAGAGTTTAGTTTATCATTTTGGGGAAACTTCAGTTAGTCACTAAACATTCATTGAGTGCCTGCTATGTGGCAGGCACAAAGGTAGGTACTAAATTCACTGTGGAGAACAGACACACCTAATTTCTGCTCACATGGTGTGAGTAGATGAGGAAGGACAGACATTGAACACATTATTTTAAGTATGATCATTGTAACAGGAAGGTGTATAGGGTATTTAGGAAACACGTAGTGGCAGGGAGGATAATCTAATTGGGGGTTGGGGAAATTAAAAAGATATCTGAAATTACTTTGTAAACTGAGGTGCTTTTTAATTGTTATTGAGTGATGAAGTAATAAAGGTGAAGGATTTTCTTTAGGTAAACATTTTTGAGTTTTGGCTATCTTAAATCATTTGTTTATTTTAATTCTGTTCATATTGTATGTGTTCTTATTAGATATTTTGGTTTTTAAATGGATTATTTGCAGGGTTGAGCTAGAAACAAAAATAAAGCATCAGTCATGTTCGTTTGATTGTTAAAACAAAATTGAAAGTGCATGTGAATTTTGTCCAAGGTAAGGTCCAAGCACATGCTGAAGGAGCCCTGGAACTTAAGAAAAAAAAATAGCCCTGGAGTAATGACACACGTGAAAAGGAAGATCTGTAGCACCCTTGTTTCATTTCTGCGTAACTCTGAAGGGCCATCATAGCTCCAAGACTCCTTGTGGGATCAGCTGAGATCTTTTTTGTGACTGCAGTGCAGTCTTGCAATTTAGCTTCTTCCACTACATGGTCATGTCTCCTTGATGCCTCATAGATGTTGTTTCCAGGAGTACTCCCCAATAAGCTTCTTGTACACTCACACACACAAAAGGAAGTTAATAAGTGTAAGGTGGCAACAAACATTTAAAGCACCCACTATATGCAATGAATTAACTTCTCTCCTATGTGTCTAGAATGGTCCTAGCTATGTTCATTCTTGGGAGAATTAAGAGAACAGTCATTTAGATTTTCTCTGAGTTAGATGAGCAGCCTTGGAGAAAGGCTGATCTAGAGTCTTAAAATAGTTTTATATATATATATATATATATATATATACATATTTTTAAAAAGTTTTTGTGTATTAATTTGACAGAAATCACAAGTAGGCAGAGAGGCAGGCGGGGTGGGGGGGGGAGCAGGCTCCCTGCTGAGCAGAGAGCCTGATGCAGGACTCGATCCCACGACCCTGAGATCATGACCTGAAGCAAAGGCAAAGGCTTTAACCCACTGAGCCACCCAGGTACCCTTAAAATTGTTTTCTGTAGCTCAGTGCATAGAGTAGAACTATTCAAAGGATGTTTTTAAAGCAACAGAAGATTTTTTAAAAATAGACTGTGTGGGGGTGCCTGGGTGGCTCAGTGGGTTAAAGCCTCTGCCTTCGGCTCAGGTCATGGTCCCAGGGTCCTGGGATCGAGCCCCATGTCTTGCTCTCTGCTCCGCAGGGAGCCTGCTTCCTCCCCTCTCTCTCTGCCTGACTCTCTGCCTACTTGTGATCTCTCTTTTTAAAAAAAAAAAAAAAAGAAAATTGTGTGAAAAAAAAATACACCGTTTGGTATTTTGAGATTCACCACAAAATTGAGCAGAAACTACAGAGAGTTCCCATATATTTCCCTCTGCCAGTCCCCACCTTTTAACACTATCAGTATCCTGCACCACAGTGATGCTTTTATTCCAGCTGATGAAACCACATTGACATATTATCATCTAAAGTCCATAGTTTATGTTAAGGTTCACTCTTGGTGTTCTGCATTCCGTGGGTGTATCCCAAATGTACAGTGGCACGTATCCACAGTTACGGTAGTATACAGAATAGTTTCACTGCCCTAAAATCTGTGCTCTGCTTGTTTCCCTCTCACCTCTCCGCCCCCAATGCCTGGCAACTGCTGATCTGTCTCCATAGCTTTGCTTTTCCAGCATGCCGTCTAAGTGGAACTGTACATTATGTAGCCTTTTCATGGTCTGATATGCCATTTTTTCTTTTTTAAAGTGCTGAATATTCTGTTTTCTGGATGAATTACAGTTTATCCATTTACCTACTGAAGGACTTTTTGGTTGCTACCAAGTTTTGGTAATTATGATTAAAGCTGGGGTAGATATCCATATTCAGATTTTTGTGTGTAAATAAATTCAACTCATTTGGGTAGATACCAAGAAGTATGACTGTTGGATTATATGACAAGAGTGTATTTAGTTTTGTGAGAAACTGCCTCATTGTCCTCCACAGTGGCTGTACAATTTTTAATTTCCACCAGAGTTCCTATTGCTCCTCATCCTCACCAGCATTTGGTATTATCAGTGTTTTGGATTTTCACTCTTCTTTTTTTTTTTTTTTTTTTTTAAAGATTTTATTTATTTATTTGACAGACAGAGATTACAAGCAGGCAGAAAGGCAGGCAGAGAGAGGTGGGGGGGAAGCAGGCTCTCTGCTGAGCAGAGAGCCCGATGCAGGGCTCAATCCCAGGACTCTGAGATCATGACCTGAGCTGAAGGTAGAGGCCTAACCCACTGAGCCCCACTGGCACCCGGATTTTCACTATTCTAATAGGTATGCAGTAGTATCTCATTTTGTTTTAATTTGCAGTTCCCTAATACATGATGTTGAACATCTTTACATGTGCTTATTTACCATCCACTACTTCTTTGGTGAAGTGTCTGTTCAGATCTTTTGCTTTTATTTAAAAATCAGTTTGTTATTGTTGAATATTAAGAGTTCTTTGTGTTCTTTTAGATAACAGCTTTTTATTATATGTCTTTTGCAAATAGTTTTCTCCCAATCTGTTGCTTGTCATCTCATTCTTTTGATGAAGAAATTTTTAAAATCAATGTTCAGTTCATTTACTGGATATCTCCTCTGGACTAGACACTGAAGGAGAAACTAGGGTTAGTGGTAAGAAAATCAGATATGGCCCCTGTCCTTAAAATCAATGTCAGGGCACCTGGGTGGCTCAGTCGTGAAGCTTCTGCCTTTAGCCCAGGTCATGATCCAGGGTCCTGGGATCGAGCCCTGCATCAGGCTCCCTGCGTGGCAGGAAGCCCGCTTTTCCTTCTCCCACTCCCCCTGCTTGCGTTCCCTCTCTCGCTGTCTCCCTCTCTCTCTCTGTCAAAAAATAAATAAAATCTTTTTTTAATTTCTTTTCAGCATAACAGTATTCATTGTTTTTGCACCACACCCAGTGCTCCATGCAATACTGCCCTCCCCAATACCCACCACCTGGCTCCCCCAACCTCCCACCGCCTGCCCCTTCAAAACCCTCAGGTTGTTTTTCAGGGTCCATAGTCTCTTAAATCTTTAAAAAAGAAAATCAGGTGGAGATGGCAGAGTAATTGGGTGAGGATAGTCAAGTGTGATAAGTGCTATAATGAAGGCAATTCAGTGTACTGTGTTGGTGCTGGCAAAGTTAACTCGTCCAAGGAGATCCAAAGAAAGCTTTTCTGTGTAGCTAATGTTTATTGAGCATTTATGTTCTAGGTACTATTCCAGTAATTCAATTCTCACAACTCTGTGAGGCCATCATCATCATCATCATCTCTATTTTATGATCAGGGAACTGAGACACAGAGAAGTTGCAGTGATAGTAGAATTTAGACCCACGCAGGGTGGCTCCAGAGCCTGTACTGTCTGCCACTGCACTGTACTAAGGCTTCTTGGAAAGTCTGACATTTAAGCAGAAAACTTAAGGATGATTGACTGGAAGCTAATCAGGTAACAGGGGAAGAGGTCCTCTAGGTAGAGGGAACAACATAAGGGAAAGGTGGGGGTCAGAGAGAGCAGAGCAAGTTCAAGTATCTGAAAATAAGGTGTAAATGAAGAGAGGAATATATGGACAGATATATCACACCATGAAATGAATAGAGAGATCGAGCACACCATAAAATAAATGCCTGGTAAACTAAAGAGTTTAGTGGGCAGGAAGCAATTGATGTTTTTAGGCAGGGGAATAATATGCTGGATTTGTGTCGTGGAAAGATCACAGAGAAATGGAGTGGATGGGAGAAAGCTAGTTTGGGAGATTTGGAGTGATAGAGGAGAAGGATGATGACGTACACTAGGTGGTGGCGTTGATGATGGAGAGAAGTGAATGGATCTAGGAGATGCTGTATTTAGAAGGAAGAATTGGTATGACTTTTGTAGTCTGTTGGATGTGAGGGTTGAGGAAGAAACTCAGATATGAGACTCAGATCACGGTTTGGGCAACTTGTTAGAGAGTGGTACATCCTCTAAAGAATTCTGGAGAGGCAATCTGGTAAGGGGCTAGAGGATCAGGGGAAAGATGAATTAAGATTAGGATCTGCTGAGTTGGAGAGTGCTTGATGGAGACAGGCAAAACTGACATCCAAGTCAGTTGGATGTGCAAATGTAGCTTAATTTTAGGTCCAGTACTTAGGAATAAGATTTAGTATCTCTTCCTTGTTTCTCCAATATATATATGTGATTCTTATATAGGTCGTAAGTTATAAATTAAGCCATGCAAATGAGAAGTGAGTAGTCAATAATTTCAGATATTCCTGAGAGAATAAGTAAGGTAAAGCCTGAAATGTCAGATACTGAAAAGTATCTGAGGGTAATTTTGGTGAGGACATAAGCCAGAGTGCAGGTAGTTGAGGCATGAATGGAAGTTGAGGAATTAGAGAATTGGAGTGGAAGGTGGTGCTAGTGGGTTTTTAATTTTGGGCTTCTTTAAAATTGGGAGAGCCTCAAACATCTTTAAATGTTGATCAGAGGGAGCCCTGGAAAAGGGAGAGGTTAGAGATATTACTGAGAGATTATAGAAAGAAGTCTTCAACTAGATTTAAGAGGACAGAATCTAGAGCTCAGATAAAGCTATCAAATCTAGGCCCTGTTGTAGCTTCCATTTTGATAGGACAGAGACAGTAATTTTTGTTGGATATCAGGAAGGTGAAGCAGGTCCCCCCCTCTAAGGGCTTCAGTTTTCATTGTGAATAAAGTAGGAAATGAGGCTCTCTTCTCATAGTAGGAAGCTGACTCTATCAGCATTTGAGAAACATCAGCAGGGGTTATTTGAAATAGTTGCTATGGAGAGTGAGCTTGCCAATGTGGGTAACATAGAAACATTGTCAATTTTGAGGGCCCAGGTCAAATGAGCCAGAATTTATGGTGACAGCCTCCTGCATTAGTAGTTTCAGTGTTTTGAAAAGGTTGAGATTCATTTCTGGGCTGTTACCTTATTAAGTCTTTCTATAGTTATCTCTGAATGTTTAAAAGAATTTGGCTCTCCCCCCCCCCCCCCGCCCCATAAAAAAGAAGGCCCTGGGGTGCCTGGGTGGCTCAATGGGTTAAAGCCTCTGCCTTTGGCTCAGGTCATGATCTCAGGGTCCTGGGATGGAGCCTGGAGCCTAGCATTGGGCTCTCTGCTCAGCAGGGAGCCTGCTTCCCTCTCACTCTCTGCCTGCCTCTCTGCCTACCTGTGATCTCTGTCAAATAAATAAATAAAATCTTAAAAAAAAAAAATAGGGCCCTTTTAAAGTATACAGATACAATGGATCATAAGATAATAAAGTATAACTTTTGTTGGGGCGCCTGGTTGGCTCTGTCAGATAAGTGTCTGCCTTTGGCTTGGGTCATCGTGGTCCCACGGTCCTAGGATTGGGCTCCCTGCTCAATCGGGAGTCTGCTTCTCCCTCTGCAGCTCCCCCTGCTTGTGCTCTCTCTGTCTCTCTGTCTCTGACAAATAAACTCTTTAAGAAAAATAAAACATAACATAACTTCTGTTTAAAAACCTTTTCAGAAAAAAAATAAAAACCTTTTCAGTAATGGACCTTTTTGAATCTTTAGTAGTTATCTATGTTGCTCTTATACCTAAAGTAGGATTTTAGGGCTATAGAATGTTTAGAACTGGAAAAGAGGACTTTTACATCATCTTTTTTTGTTTCTGTTTGATTAATGCTATTTTTTAAAAATTAGGAAAATATTTGCTAAGTGAAATCTTACAGGAATGACCCATCTACAGGTTTCCCTTAATACGCAAAATAGAGCTTTTGTATAAAACCTTTCCTAAGCTAAAACGGTGTAAACTGAAGAAGCAGTTGCCATTAACTTACAAGGAAACATTTTTTAGCGTTCTGAGACCAAAAAAATTACCTCTCTTAGGTTTTTCTGATATCGTAGGATACATTTTGTTAATGGATGTACAAAATAAGACAAATCACAGATGCTCACACAGTTCAAAGCTATGGTGTCTTGATGCTGAGTGTAGTTCCAGGGAAGGAGCTTGATGGTGCCCCTCTTGCTGCTTTGGGGTATGTGATGCTTTGGGGGTACAGCTTGCTGCAAAACAAATGGTCAGTGCTATTTTTGCTTTTCACCTTTTTTCATAAAAATGAAAGTCCTCTTCAGATTTCTTTTGGGTAGTGGAAACAGGTAGGTCCTTCATAAAAGTGAAGTGGCATAAAATGAATTTTTGAAAAGCTAGGGATACCAGTATAAAACAGCTTAAAAATGATGGTACTTTGTTGTGAGCTAGTAATTAAAGATGCAAATTCTGGAGTCTTACTGCTTATGCTTTTCAAAAAAAGATTATCTGAGAAAGAGAGAAAGCATGCGTGAGCGGGCATGAGCAGGGAGAGAAATCCACAAGCAGATTACCCACTAAGTGACTAAGTGTGGGGCTGGATCCCAGGACCCTGAGATCATGACCTGAGCAAAAATCAAGAGCCAGCTACTTAACTGAGCCACCTAGGTGCCCCTGACTGCTTACACTTTTAAACAGGCTCTGCTTCCTAGCTATGTGGACACTAAGCTCCAGTTTCCTCATCTGTAAAGTTAAGGTAATAATAATACCTACATCAGAGAGTTGTAAACTTTAAGATATACAGTTGGCTCTTGAACAACATGGATTTGAACTGCATTGGTTCACTTGTGTGTGAATTTTTTTTTTTTTTTAATAAATAGAGTGCAGTACAGTAAATACATGTTCTCTTCTAATGATTTTCTTAATATTTTCTTTTCTCTGGCTTACTTTAAGAATATGGTATATAATAATATATGTAACATACAAAATATGTATTAATTGACTTGTTATTGGGAAGGCTTCTGGTCAACAGTACGGTATTAGTTTTGGGGGAGTCAAAAGTTAATGTAGATTTTTGACTGCATCAAGGGTCAGTGCCCTAACCCCCATGTTGTTCTATGGTCACCTGTCTCTCTCTCAATGTCTGTATATTTTGGTTTAGTTAATTTGGTTAAAGCAGAGCTGGGGAGTCATTCTGGCAACCCTGCTTGCCTGGTTTTTACTTTATCCTATGTAGTGGTTCCTGAGGTATGCCTCCCTACACCCTTAGTCTTATATGGAGTGTAGTTTGAAATCCTCAGAGCTAGCTAACCTCGCTCAATTTGCAGATAAAGAAACTGGGCTCTATATTGAGGCATAACATTTTAAAGGCTACAGACTGGTTTCTCCTGCTACACATAACTATTACTGCTGAATTAAGCCACATAACCATGTTTAGGTGCTGTAGCTTCTCTTCAGGTCGTATCTGAGGAATAGAAGGTAGAAAACACTGAGTTAGAAGGAAACTTAGTATTAAAAACTATAAGGAGTCAAGTGATAAAGTAATATAGAGTGCCTGTATGATGTAACAATAATTAGTAAATATTGATCAGGTAGATAACTGAGTGGGTTCTTTTGTATGTTCTTTTGTTGTTGTTTACTCTTATAATTTTGAATAGTCTTTTAAAAATAATATATAGTGTTCCCCCTAGAAGTTTAAAAAGCTTGATGATTCCTTGGGAGAACTGCCTAATTTATCTTATGCTGAAACTATAATTTATGGCAAGTATGGGCTTTCTGCCACCAAATCGTGGATTTATTCTTGAAATGATGATGGAAATCTCATAATTTTTATAGTAAATGATGTGTGAAACATAATCAAAATATGGTATCTGACATATATTGGTAATAAGGAGTTTGTTACTGGCAATTCTTGTGAAATGTGATTTAAATAATAAATTATGCCATTGAGTCCTAATTAGAGTTCTTTGCAAGATCATCTGATTAAAATAGAGAAAATGCTATATATTTCTGCAGATGTAGATTTAAAAAAAATTGTACTAGGTTCTTTGAATAGGCATGGTATTTGCCTTCTAAGAACTTTTATTCCATCCCAAGAATTGTGAACTGTTGTGAATTGCTACAATTTTCTGGAGAACAGTTTGTGTCAGTCAGTATTAAAAAATTTAAAAGTGTGCCTTCCTTTTGATCTAACACTTCTAGGAATTTGTCATAAGAAAAGAAGCATAAGATATGCATAACGATTTCTAACCTTACTTTAACCACCTCCTGTAAGAAGACAAGTTTTTTTAATTGTAAAAAAGAATAAGTTATACAAACAGGTACTTGATCTGGCAACAACATAAGTCTCATTTCCGCCCTTTCCTTGCTTCCTTTGAGTAAACAGAAAGGGAAGAAAAAGACAAGAAATGCCATCCATGATACATAATGCAGTGATTCCTTTCACTGGCATATCCCTAGAGTTTCTGGTTCCCAGCTCTGGGATTGGTTCATCAAGGAAAGAGGTGATTTAGAGGACTGAGGAGAAGGTTGAGGATGAACAGGTAGACAGCTTAGGGGAAGAGAGTCCCTATAGCTTGTTGAAGGTCGCAGAGAATCTGGCTTAGTCTTCTATGGAAGCAGAGCAGCTAAGGTCTGGCCAGGTTCCAGTCAGAAGGGTCTTTCTACACAAAAACAAACTGATTTGTTGAGGGTGAGTACAAAGATTCACCTATAAGGATGGTTTTCTCTGGATTGTTTGATTTTTATGCATTTTATTATTTTTTTAAAGTAATCTCTACACCCAGTGTGGGGCTCAAAACTATAGCCCTGAGATATAAAGAGTTGGATGCTCCACTGACTGAGCCGGCCAGATGCCCCTGCATTGTTTATGATAATAAAATTAGAGGGGCGCCTGGGTGGCTCAGTCAGTTAAGCACCTGCTTTCGGCTCAGGTCATGATCCCAGGGTCCTGGGATCCAGCCTCATGTTGGGCTCCCTGCTCAGCAGGGGGTCTGCTTCCTCTCTCTCTCTCTCTCTGCTGCTCCCCCTGCATGTGCTTTCTCACTCTCTCAAATAAATCAGTACCTGAAAAAATCTTTATAAACAATAATAAAAAATTACTAATTACCCAAATGATTACAGAACTGGTTAAACTGGTATGCTCATATACTTAACAGCAATAAAAACATAATATTAAAATATAGCAATTGGTATTTACAATATAGTAAATGTATTTTGTAAATTTAGTTGTATAATGAGCATTATAGTCCCATGCCTGCCTGCCTTTCATTCATTCCCTCCTTTGTAAATTTCCAGCTCTGGTGTAAATTTTGTACCATGCTTTCCTCACTCCAGCTCCAGATCAAAGATTATTGCTGAATTAAGCCGTACAACCATGCCATTTGATCCTCGGAGCCTCCTTTTCTCATTTCTCATTGTGATTTTTCATAAGGATAGTTCCAGAGTTTTCTTATTTTGTCACATCTGTGGTAGCCTTCCTAATGTTTTCATATGACAAGAACACCTAAATTTCTTCGTTTCTTCCTCTTGATTCTATATTTCATGATCTGCAACCTCCAGCCTTTTGGATCTCTTCATTGATTGAAAGACTGTTCTCATAATTGTATGTAAACAAGTCGTATTTCCCTTAAAATCCTTGAGTACAGTGACCATTCTTGTTCATCTTTGTGTTCCTGGTGTTGGAAATTATTCCAGATGACTGTGAGCTATTGATGGTCTCTTGATAGTCCACAGTAGATATAGGTGGATACTGGTTGGTTCCAAGATATGGTCTGCAAGCTTCTTTTTTCAATTTAGAAGCATGTTTAAACAGTTGGAAGCCCAGCAAAATAACTGTGTGATACTGTGTTTTAAAGACAGATTTACATTATCAGTTATTTGGGTATTGAATGCATTTTGCCTGAAAGCAATAAAATCAACTTTAGTAATTGGTTTCAAACCCATTATTTCTGGATATACTGTATCTTTAGCAGTTGTGGTGCAAGCAGATGTAACTAGTAATAGTTTGATTCTGAATTTGATAGTTAATATGTTCTACTTAAGAATTTTTATTTTACATTTATTGGGACCCTGGGTGGCTCAGTGGGTTAAAGCCTCTGCCTTCAGCTCAGGTCATGATCCTGGGGTCCTGGGATCGAGCCCCGCATCGGGTTTTCTGCTTGGCGGGGAGCCTGCTTCCCTTCCTCTCTCTGCCTGCCTCTCTGCCTACTTGTGATCTCTGTTTGTCAGAAAAATAAATAAAATCTTTAAAAAAAAAAAAAAAGGAATTTTACATTTATTTATTTATTTAAGAGAAAGCACACGTGCCTGAGTCAGGGTGGGGGTGAGGGACAGAGGTAGAGGAAGTGAGAGAATCTTAAGCAGACTCCAGACCCAGGGCAGAGTCTGCTGTGGGTCTCCATCTTACGGCGCTGAGATTATGACCTGAGCTGAAATCAAGAGTTGGACGCTTAACCAACTGAGCCACCGAGGCACCTCTCGACTTAAGAATTTTAAATTTAGATGCAGTTGGCAGTTTCTCATTGGACACATAATATTCAGAAACACAGATTAATGGGAAATTTCTTTTGAAATAATTAAGTTTTTCTAATAGAATATAAATTCGCACTTTTTATTAAGAATATTAGTAATAGAATAATAGACACAAATAGTTTAATTTTTGCCATTGAGCAAGTACTTTATGAATACATTTATAGAACTGAGTGTTGTGTGCATTTTTTTTTAAAGTACACATGCTTAACAATTAGGGTTTTAAAAATCTATTTGTATTAGAATATTCTGTTCCACCTTTTTTTTTCCCCTTTTAGGCCTCATTGCTACGATTTCAAAGTACCCTGGTAATAGCCGAGCATGCAAATGATACCCTATCACCCATTACATTAAATACCATCACTGCAGCCAAACGTGTTGGAGGTGAAGTGTCTTGCTTAGTAGCTGGAACCAAATGTGACAAGGTGAGAAATTTTTAAGGTCAGCCATAGCAAATATAATCTCCATCAAGAGACAGGGAAAGATGGCAACAGAGAATTATGCTGAGGACTATAACCCAAACTGGGCTCTAATCCTCATTAAATGGCCAATGTCATAGTCATTACTACGTGTGAAAAAGGAACTAAAAGGTTTGCTCACTAAGCATTTTGTCTTTTGAAATGAGGTAAAATACTTGATTTAGTTCCACTGGCACCATCGTGTGCCATCAGGTACCAAGTAGAATGATAATATTTGAGTCTCCTTAGAGGTTAATAGCCGATCCCTTTTTTGTATTGATGAATATACTAGCTAATTGCTTTTAATTCCTGAAAGTGGTAAATCTGGAGTATCATGGATTTTAATTTTTAATTGGTATAAGACTTCAAATGTTAAGTACTATGCTTTTCAAACTATAGCTCTTAGTAAAAGGTGTTCTTCGTTTTGTTGTTGTTGTTGCAATGAGGTAATGGCTTTGTGAACTAACTCTCTAGAAGGGTGCTAGAATATGGTTTGCAGGATCTGTACTCCTGGGCTGCAGTGTAGTTGAAATCATGCTCCAGTTAACTTGAGCTACTAGTTCCCTCCTGTACCGTGCAGGAGCTGCCAAGTATGCAGCTGGGGACTTGAAATGCTGTTTTATTCACACTCTTTTGAGAAAAATCAAAGCAGAAATCATTTTCTCTTTAGTTACGATCTCATTTTGTCACAGTCTTATCTGAAAGAAAAATAGTACTTGTGTAAAGAAACTGTTAATAGCTTAGGCAAATTTCAGTTTTATACTGTTTTTTTTTTTTTAAGTTATTTATTGTAAGCAGTAAGTGATTTTTCTGTATAGTGTCAGAAGTTTTTTCTGGTAAAAAAGACAGTTTTGATAGTACCCGATAGTCTGCCAGTGAATACTTGGTTCGACAGAGGTACTTTTACGAGCCTGGAAACCGTGAATATTGTTGCAGCCTTACCTTGCATTGAGTGGGGGCAGAGGCACAGCTTTTCCTGCCTACTCATCAGCGAATCATCATGGAGGTGAACAAGAAGACAGAGACCATGATATGATAGTTACGTCCCTGCTAAAGCAAAAGCCAATCTTGCTGTAATTAGAGAATAAAAGGGATTCTACTTACCTTCTGTATATAAGAATTCTGAGTAGTCAAAAAAATTTTCCCAGAACTTCATTCTGATTCAACACAGGAAGAAATGAGGAATTAAAGTAAAGATTATTTTGCTTTATCATACCTAAATATATGTAGTTGGGCAGGAACTCAGAAGTTGACAATGGATCATTATATAAGATTTTTCTCTTGCCTAAATTCAATGATTTTAATGTCAGCAGAAATCATTATTGCCAAATAGAGTGCAGTGGCCTGTAAACCAGTGTGGTCAGGTCCTATTCTTTGCCTCTAGCAAACCCATAGGCTGTGTTGTTATTGTTTGTGTGTTTGAGAGAGAGAACTAACCATTGCTTCATTTTCACCATTTCTAAAATGATGAATTTACACTTGAATTAATTGAAAGGTAAGAAGTGCAATTTATAACTAAGTTTGAGTAGAGAGCTGTGCTAATTTTGGCTTATCAATTAATACCTTTCTTTTTCAAGGCAGGAATTTTTGTTTAAGATAATTGGTAGTAAGATCAATTGGCCTAAGATTTTTTGTTGTTGTTGAAGAATTTTTGTTTTTACTTCAGTCACTCTTTTTCTGTTAAGAACTATTTCTGTAGTCTAAAAAACAATGATTTCTGTAGTTGACCATCAAGATTTTATGTTCTGTGGATATTTGTAGTGGTGGCTCTGTTTGTATCTTTCTGTTAGGCAGATAATTACTCTTTTAATTACAGGTGGTACAAGATCTCTGCAAAGTAGCAGGTGTAGCAAAAGTTCTGGTGGCTCAGCATGATACATACAAAGGCTTCCTTCCAGGTGAGCTTTTCCAGTGGAAAAAGTGTAGTGTCTGAAGTATGCCTGAATATAAGAATATGAAAATATCACGAAGTGTATTTATCAAATGTGTTTAATTCTCAGAGGAGCTGACGCCATTGATTTTGGCAACTCAGAAGCAGTTCAATTACACACACATCTGTGCGGGAGCATCTGCCTTTGGAAAGGTGAGAAGATCGAGAATGTGGAGTCTGTCATTACTTGGAGGGGTTGGATTTCATTATGCTGAAAATGTACAATAGACTCTGTTTAGGTAGCTAATCCTGGCTTTCTGAATGGTAGTTTTGCTAAAATTTTTTCTCTTAAGACTTTGTTACAATTTCTTTAAAAATGCCAACTCCATGTTTTCAAATTTTGTCACAGAGACAAATCTGTTCTTTCAAGATTTTGTCAGAATTATTAGAATGCTACTTCCACATTTTCAAATTTTGTCATGGAGAAAACTAGGATCTTTTTAAAGATTCTTTTTCTTTTTTCTTTTTTTTAATATATATATATTTTTTAATTTATTTATTTGACAGAGAGAGACCACAAGTAGGCAGAGAGGCAGGCAGAGAGAGAGGGGGGAAGCAGGCTCCCCACTGAGCAGAGAGCCCCATGCGGGGCTCGATCCCAGGACCCTGAGATCACGACCCGAGCCGAAGGCAGAGGCTTAACCCACTGAGCCACCCAGGCGCCCCTAAAGATTATTTTTCTTTAAAAACAATGTTGAATTGGGGCACCTGGGTGGCTCAGTGAGTTAAATCCTCTGCTTTCGGCTCAGGTCGTGATCTCAGGGTCCTGGGATCGAGCCCCGCATCGGGCTGTCTGCTCAGCGGGGAGCCTGCTTTCTCTCTCTCTGCCTGACTCTCTGCCTACTTGTGATGTCTGTCAAATAAATAAATAAATCTTAAAAAAAAATGTTGAATTATCTGTGTGTAAATGTCATTTGTAGTAGTAACCCATCCTAAGCAGTGGTTTATTTGGGTGGCTGACGGATATTTACAAAGGCCAAATTCTGTCTCCTTGGAGAATTTGGAAGGGCTGTGTGATAGTTAGAAACATCCTTAGGATGAAGAAAGCTGTAATCTGATCGTGTGCATTGTGATATGTGTGAAGAAAGAATGTGCTATCAAATGGTTAGTTATCTGCTTGAAGTTTTAAAAAAAGAGGGAGGTAAACTAAGGGGGGGTGCCCAAGAGAATTTGTCACTGGGTTGTTCTTGCTCTCTCTGTGGCCATAGGTATTCTAATTCCCTTTTCTTCTATTCCATTCTTAATAAGTTGCAGTTTTTAGTTTTAAAGATTACAAATTAGGTTGTAGACAAATATATTTTTATTAGAAAGGATGCATATAGTACAGTAGTATGCAGAGCAAGGTATCAAAGTTCCCCTTTCTTCCCAACTCCCTCTTCCTGTTTCAGAAATATAGGTGTTAACAGTTGTGTATTATTTTAGTCCCCTTGTTATGGATTTTGAAATTATAATACCTGTACACATATTTTTTTACTCCTAAAATGTAATATTATATTATGAATTGTTTTGTGACTGGTGGTTTTTACTTAAGAGTGTGTCTTGAAAAATAAAACATGTCTCTCTTGTTTTTTTAATGGCTGCATAATATTCCATATTTAGCCAGGGCTGGACAGTTAGATTGTTTCTAATTTTTTGCATTTGTAAACCTTGTTGTAAGGAAATGTGCCTGTACATACATCCTTGTATACATGTATTTACTTAGACTAGAGATCTAGAAGTGAAAGAGTTGGGTCAAAGACTGTACGTTTAAAGTTTTGATATGTATTGCTAATTGCTGTCTTAAAAGGATGTCTCAGGTTGCATTCCATGAGTCGCATGAGAGGGTGACTTGCCAACACCTGGTATTGTACATTTTAACATCTTTTCCCCCAATCTGATGGGTGAAAATTGTGCATTTCTTTGATCATGAGATCATACAGTTACTGGTTTTTATTTCTTCTTTGAATAGTCTTGATTTGACTTTTTTCCTTTTACTATCATAATTCTGTTGTAATTGATTTTAAAATATAAGTTTGAGGAATAAGATATAATCTCTTAGATCAGCTAATTATGTTGAGTGACAATAACAGTGAGCTTCCAAGACCTTCATCTCTTTTTGTGCAAAATGAGTAGTTAGTGAATATTTATCTGTGGTGCAGTATTGCTTCTAGACATGAATCACTGCAACCCATCTAGAGAATTTACAGAATAACCCATGTAAATTGCTTGTAGTTTGTTTTTAACCTTTAGAATTATCAGTTTGAACTCATTAAATTTTTTAAAGTTAACAGAATTTCTAGGCATTAACAATGTAAACACATGAGTTTAATAAACAATTATCCTTCTATTATTAGGTTGTCACATTGTAGACTATCATAAATTTTTAGTTTTTTTATAGAATTTAGTAATTGGTAATAAAGTAGTTCCACAGACCTAAATGGCCTTAGGCTAGTCATTTTACCTTACTGAAGTCTGTTTTTCTTATATGTAAAATGATGCAGTTTAACCAAGTGATGTCCAAGATCTGCCAGTGAGAGATGTTAAAAAAAAAAGGGTGGGTGTCTTTCCTTACTCTGGAGAAGATTAAGTCAGAGGATTAACATCCAACTTCTGTTACAGATGAGCATTGAACTAAAAGATCTTTGTGGACCATTCTATCTCTGAGAGTTTTGATTCTGTGTTAGATGAGTTAAACAAATTTCATGAGTCTTGAGTTTGTGGTGACAGTTCTCCGAAAAGATTATTAAACCCAGAGTGTTTGTTGCATCTAAGTAGCTAGATTTTAATAGTCTGACCTTGATTGCTGTGTTGTAACATATGAAAGTTGTTTTTTTAAAGATTTTATTTATTTATTTGAGAAAGTGAGGGAGAGAGAGAGAGTAAGTGGAGGGGGAGGACGGGGGTGGTGGGAGATGCAGAGGAGAGGGAGAAGCAGACTCCCTGCTGAGCAGGGAGCCAGATGCGGAGCTCCATCCCAGGACTCTGGGATCATGACCTGAGCCAAAGGCAGACACTTAATCGACTAAGCCACCCAGGCACCCAGCATATGAAAGTTTTGAGAACAAGGGTCACATAAGAGTAGCTGGTGCTGTAGCCTCTGAATGGGTTTGGAATGAGAAAGAATCCATTAGATGAGGCTAAGCAATCTGCTCTTTTTTTTTTTTTTTTTTTAAAGATTTTGTTTATTTATTTGACAGAGAGAGATCACAAGTAGATGGAGAGGAAGGCAGAGAGAGAGAGAGAGGGAAGCAGGCTTCTTGCCGAGCAGAGAGCCCGATGTGGGACTCGATCCCAGGACCCTGAGATCATGACCTGAGCCGAAGGCAGCGGCTTAACCCACTGAGCCACCCAGGCGCCCCAGCAATCTGCTCTTTAACAGTCCTTTACCAACTGTGGTTTTGAGATAGCACACTTTTATACTGGTATGCTAGAATTTAAAAATCTGTCATCTTTTTATGTATGAACAAACACTCTGACAATTGTGCCTCTCTTCTCAAACCAGTGTGGTGAAGCCTGCTTGGAGAGTGTAGAGAGAGATCTGTTCACCATCTACCCTCTCAGGACATTTAAATGAAAGATCATACCTGGAGATACATATGCCTTTAAGCACCATGGTCAGTTTTTTTTCCAGATGTGCTAAAATGAAATATGGGATAATGGAAGTACAAAAGATATTAAGTTTCAAGCAATTTAGAAAGTTTAAAACTATAAAAAGAGACATAATCTGCATAACATAATGTTTGTTAGAGAATTTCTTCAGCCAGGTAACAATATTCCAGTGGTATTTCCTGAAGCGTTGAAGGTGATTTTAAAAAAAGAGTTATTTAGTGAAGCAGGCTTTAAATGCTATCAAATTTGATTTATTTTGAAAGTAGGTATCCTGGGGCGCCTGGGTGGCTTAGTGGGTTGAGCCGCTGCCTTCGGCTCAGGTCATGATCTCAGGGTCCTGGGATCGAACCCCGCATCGGGCTCTCTGCTCAGTGGGGAGCCTGCTTCCTCCTCTCTCTCTGCCTGCTTGTGATCTCTCTCTGTCAAATAAATAAATAAAATCTTTAAAAAAAAAAAAAAAAGAAAGAAAGTAGGTATCCTCTAAACTTTGTATTTACCAAGTTAGAAGTATGTTTGATGGCATTTTAGTTGTTTTCCCAAATGCTTTATTTTCTAAGAGATCTTAATTTTTTTCTAACCGGTTTTTATAAACTGTGGTACTTTTCAGTAGTTCTTCTGTTGTGGTTGAAAGAGGACTGCTGTATAATAAGGTAAAAATAAACTGAAAATTAGATCTTTCCTGTTGTAGATACAACATGAGGAAAATTGACTCAGGCTGTCAGCACTTGTTAGTTAGCGTCAGTATATTTAGAACCACTTAGTAGATAGAGGACACAAGAGGAATGGAAGACACAAAACCTCTACCCTAGGGGTGTTTAAGTTTAGTTGAGGGTCATTATAAGTATGTATATTAAAGGTTTGTTTTTTTTTTTTTTTTTTTTTTTTAATTTACAGACAGAGATCACAAGTAGGCAGAGGCGCAGGCGGGGGGAGGGGGGGGAAGCAGGCTCCCCGCTGAGCAGAGAGCCCGATATGGGGCTCGATCCCAAGACCCTGAGATCATGACCTGAACCGAAGGCAGAGGCTTTAACCCACTGAGCCACCCAGGAGCCCCATATTAAAGTTATTTTAAAACAAACTATATGTTAGTGCCAATTAAATAGTGTATGTTAAATGCATGCAGGAGGATACAGAATAAAGGAGTAATTAGAAGGTAATCTTGGGAGAATTCTTAGAGAAAGAGGATTTGGGGATGGAATTGAGGAGAGGAACTTGAGTACTGTTATAGTGATAGTTTGCTCTCACATGGTTTCATGTACCAGGTTCAGGAGCTGCCATGGAATAAGATCTATGTAGACAGCAGTGTATAATTCAGCTATTTGTGTGATAAAAGCAACGCAGGGTGCCTGGATGGCTCAGTAGGTTAAGCATCTGACTTCAGCTTGGGCCGTGAACTCTGAGTCGTGGGATGGAGTTCCACGTTGGGCTCCCTGCTCAGCTTTGGGTCTGCTTCTCCTTCTCCCTCTGTACTCCCACCCCTGCTTGTTGGCAGGTGCATGTGCACTCCCTCTCAAATAAATAAATCTTTAAATTTAAAAAAAAATGCAACACTTCACTTTTTAAATTATGCTTAGATGATGTTATCATCTAAGGAAACCTTTGAGACTAGAAAGTATGGATATTCTGTCTTCACTAACTCTTTTTTATAGCCTTAGAGTCCTCAAATTTTAAGCTAAAACCAGGAATTCTCTTTCTGTCATTCATGAGGTGAAGTAACTGAGACTTGGGGATATTGTGGCTTTCCCATTGATCCCCGCTAGTGAGGGTGCAGTTAGCACATGTATCTACTTCAGAGATATTATGTGCACATCTAGAGAACTTGCAGAATTTACATTAGGTTTGTTGCTCTTGTACATATTATACAGGCTGTGCCTCACCTTTCTCATTCTTGTTTGCTTTATGGTTATGTAGGATTCCAGTATGTGGGTGAGCTATAATTAATAGACCTATCCCCTGTTGATGGATATTTAGGCTAGTTTTGATCTTTTTTAATGCAATATTGAGTTTTTAAAAAGGTGAAAATGTCTGCTTTGAAATCTTTTCTTTCATATACAGTAAGTAAATATATACATGTATAATCTGTTTTAGTATTTGAGAATTTTATTGATCTTCTAAATATTTGTCTGTTTCACCTAAATTCAGTAATCCATGGTGGTCACACTTTGTGAGTGATATTCATTAAAGCGAATGTCATATCTTGTAATTCAACATATTGAGTTAAGATGGTTTATTACTGTAAAACTCATAAACTCTTAATGTAGTTATAGGAATTATAGACTCTTATTTAATCTCAAAGACTATCCAAAAAATTGTGCTTGAAATTATAGTATGTCTAACGATGCATATGAAATATAAAAGATTTGAATTAAAACTTCTGCAGAGTATGCATTTTAAGAATGTTAGTGTTGGTAGTTGATAGCTATCCATCGGTATATATTGTGTAATTCAAAGCTATTTTTGCTTTTAGAACCTTTTGCCCAGGATAGCAGCCAAACTTGATGTTGCCCCAATTTCTGACATCATTGCAATCAAGTCTCCTGACACATTTGTGAGAACTATTTATGCAGGTGAGTAACCAAGGAAAATAATCAACGTGTTAACTTTTTGTGAATTTTAAAAGCAGAAATTAATTTGAAGATAGTATTTTAAACAAGTCATGCTTTAAATGGACCATCTTAAACATGTCTGAGAAAAGTCTTAATCCTAGATTTGCTGCTAGACCATGACGTGACATTGTGTTTGATAGATCCAGAGCACAGTTCTTTCCTGCTTGGTTATTCAGTTTATAGAGTGATGAGATTTTTCAAGTCATCAATAAAAATTAGATTCACTATTCAATACATTTTGTAATTGGCACCTGGAGAAGCAAAACTTTTCCATTTAAAAAAACAGTTTTCTTAATCTTCACTGCTTCTACTCCATTTCCATCTGCATTAAGAAATTCATTTCAGTGTCTCTTTAGTTGATTACTCTTCTGCTAAGCACACTAGTCTCTAGTGGGGCTAGTGAAGGCAGTGGACTCTTTGTTCTTTCTGATTAAAATTGTGTGTTTCAATTTAATGGTCAGTTCCCAAATTAGATCTTTCGTCTTTGGTAGTGTTTGAGGGGAAATATTGGTCAAGTTTAGCTCACTCTTACGTGATTGCTAATCCATAATTCTTTTAAAATCTTGGAGTATCACATCTCTTGTTATTTATGCCCTATTGTGTTTTCTTTCTTTAAAAAAAAAAAAGATATTATTTGAGAGAGAGCACCTGTGCATGCATGAGCAGCGGGAGAGGGAGGGTTGAGGGAGAAGCAAACTCCCCATGAGCAGGTAGCCGGATGCCAGGCTTAATCCCAGGATGCTGAGATCCCGACCTGAGCGGAAGGCAGACGATTAACTGATCGAGTCACCCAGGTGCCTTCTGCCCTGTCATGTTGTCATTTATTTTCCTCTCTTAATAAGCCTAGTAGCTGTGTTCCTAAGTTGTTGCAGCTCATATTCTTGAGTTACTGACTGTGTTTTTGGAGAAGAAAGCTTTTGTTTATATTCCTTTTAGAAGAAGTATGCCTTCTTATTGTGGCTGCCTAACCTATTCCAATTTCTTGCTTCCAGGCAGGTCAGCGCTTGCCCTGCTTTTAAAAACATCCAAGGTTATACAAATCTCTACTGATGAATTTCTTCAGTGTTATGGTACCTTTTCCTATACTTAGTAGAAAACAGCTGGTTCATAGTTACTTCTTCCTTGTTTTCATGAAGTAAATTCTGAACCTCAAAGGATTACTTGCCTTTCATGGGTATTTAAAAAAAAAAAAAAATTGTGTATTTCAGGGAATGCTTTATGTACAGTGAAGTGTGATGAGAAAGTGAAGGTATTTTCTGTCCGAGGAACATCTTTTGAAGCTGCAGCAGCAAGTGGAGGTAGTGCCAGTTCAGAAAAGGGTGAGTGTTGGTTTGAAATTTGTTTTGTTTCTTGTTTTTCAGTTCATTGATTATATTAGAATAAGGTATGGCCTCTGGTTAAATTTCTTGAACAGTGTCTGAGAGCTCAGTCTAAATAATATTTCCAGGCTTTCCAAAAAGAAGAAATATTTATAATGTGCCTTTTCATATCATTTTTGGTACTATTATAGTTGCTTTGATAGATCAAAGGGGTGTTGCTTCACTTTTTTCTCACTGTTTGATATTATAATACTTGGGACACTCGGTATAATGGAAGAATGTAATTAATAGTAAATGTATAGAGGGTGTTACTCTTTAATATATATATAGGTACAATGTTTGAACTTCATAGAGGGTTATTCCAGTTTTTTAGATAGACTCAGAGAATTAAATGACTTCTCAAAGGTCATATAGCTAATGAGGTAAAGGCTGGAATTTTATCCCTTCAATTCTTAACAAAAATCAGAGAGAATGAATTTAGAAGCACAAAAAATTCACAGTAACTAACAAACTTGAATTTCATGGACTTAATTCTTTATGTGTTTCTTTTAAAAATGCTATTATTAAATTTTAACTCATGGTCATTGTTTTGTTATCTGTATCAATGTATGCAGCATCAAGTCCTTCCCCAGTGGGGATAGCAGAGTGGCTTGACCAGAAATTAACCAAAAGTGATCGACCAGAGCTAACTGGTGCCAAAGTGGTAGTATCTGGTGGTAAGTGGAATATTATAATTATTAATTTTAAAAGATGTTATAATCTTAAAATTGATTTTATTAGTATTTATTATAGAGGAGTACAGTTTTTTTTTTTTTTTTCAAATGTAAGTAATAGGTAGGTTGCAAGTATTATTCCCATTTTACCAATTAGGAAGATGAAATCATGAGCTTGATAATACAATTTTGGCTCTCAATTGCACATCTATATCACTGGCACCAGGGGGAGCTTGGTGCAAGTCATCTCTAAAGCTGTATAGAAAGGAGTTTATGTTTACTTAATTTGTTTTTTTTTTTGTTTTTGTTTTTTTTCTTGTCTTCTTCAATGAGGTCGGGGTTTGAAGAGCGGAGAGAACTTTAAGTTGTTGTATGATTTGGCAGATCAACTACATGCTGCAGGTAAAGGTATTTTCTTTAGTAGAAAAATACTCCCTTTTTGTTGGAAATATTTTTTCTTTATTATTTCATTTATATATAAGTCACTGAAGGCTGCAGCCACTTGACTGACTGAGCCACCCGACTGACTGAGCCACCCAGGCACCCCTGTTTTTCCATTTAAAAAAATCTTTAAATGTCAGCTTCAGTGCCTACTTTAGATTCAGGAATGCCCTTGTTTTTCTCATTATTGGTAGTCTGATAGCAGTCTCTCATAAAAATAGAAGTTAATGTTATTTTAAAATTGTAGTTAACCATTTAAAGGAAAGATAGAATGTATTAAAAATACTGAAGAGAATGGAATGGTTTTTGAAATCAGAAAATTGGAAATATTTTAGTTTTTAATTATAGAACTCTTGCATGAATATAATCTTTTTATAGGGGGCACCTGGGTAACTCTGTTGGTCAAGTGTCCAACTTTTGATTTGGCTCAGGTCATGATCTCATGATCATCAGATGGAGCCCTGTGTCGACCTCCACACTGGGCATGGAGCCTTCTTAAGATTCTTGCTCTCCCCTACTCTTCCTTCCCTTCCTGCTTAAGATTCTCTTTCTCATGGGGCACCTGGGTGGCTCAGTGGGTTAAGGCCTCAGTCTTCGGCTCGGGTCATGGTCCCAGGGTTGTGGGATTGAGCCCCGCGTTGGGCTCTCTCCTCGGCGGGGAGCCTGCTTCCTCCTCTCTCTCTCTGCCTGCCTCTTTGCCTACTTGTGATCTCTGTCAGGTAAATGAATAAAATCTTTAAAAAAAAAAAAAAAGATTCTCTTTCTCCCTCTCCCACTCCCTCCCCATCTCTTTTGCTCTCTCTCTCTCAAAAAAAAGTTTCCATTCTTTTCTTCTTTCCCCTTTTTAAGAGTTTTGTGTATAACTTTCTAGGTTTTTTTTATATGCTTTTATATTAGCTAATACATGTACTCATAGAAACAGTAATGGTTTTGTCTGAATAAGGGCAGTGTTGATTCTATAATCAGATGGTTTTCTTTGAGGGTGTTTATGTCCTTCATTTATTCTTTAATTGAACAAATATTTATTGAGTGTCTGCCATATGTCAGGTATTATTTTAGGAGCTGGGAAATAGTAGTGAGCAAAATAAGCAGTCTCTCTCCTTATAGAAGTTACACTTGTATTTGAGTGAGACTAGATTTAGTTTTCTGTGGCTACTGTAACAAATTGCTATTAAACTCTGTGGCTTAAAACAACAGAAAATTATTCTCACAGTTCTAGATGCCAGAAGTATGTTGAAATCATGGTGCTGGTAGGACCACACTCTGGTAGCAAATCTTTTCATTTCCAGTTTTTAGAGGCTGCCCCAATATTCCTGGGCATGTGGGTGCATCACTCCAATATCTGGCTTTGTCTTCAAATCACCTTCTTCTCTGTGTATCTCTATCAGAACTCCCTCTGTATCCCTTTTATAAGGATACATGTGATGATATTTAAGGGGCGACCTAGATAATTCAGGATAAGGACCCTTTCTTAAGATCCTTTGTATCATATCTTTTGCTGTGTTGGTAATATAGGGGATTAGAAAGTGAATATATTTTTGGAGGGGCCATTTTTCTGCCTACCACAGACACTAAATATAATAAATTAGCATATAATAATATGTTAGAGGATAATAAATGCTATGAAAAGGAGGAGGAGTTTAGAGAGGAAAGATGTCAGTTTTAAGTAAGATGGTCAGAGGAGGCCTTAATAAGGAGACATCTGAACAAAGGTGTTTTTTTTGTTGTTTTTGTAAGATTTTATTTATTTGGCAGGGAGAGAGATAGAGAGGGAACACAAGCAGGGGGAGTGGGAGAGGGGAGAAGCAGACTTCCTGCTGAACAGGGAGCCCAATGCAGGGCTCCATCCCAGGACCCTGGGATCATGACCTGAACAAGAAGTGGATGCTTAATGACTGAGTCACCCAGGCATCCCTGAACAAAGGTTTGATAGAAGTGAAGGAGCAAGCCATGAGGAGATCTGAGAAAGAGAATGTTTCAGGTAAAGGGATAGGTAAAGTACAAAGGGTCCAGCTAAGGGAGAAGCATGTCTGGTTTATGTGACAAATTGCAAGGAGGCCAGTGTGGCTGGAATGGAAAGTGCAAAAAGGGAGAGTAGTAAGAGATAAGATGGGGAGTAATAGACCAGTACACATAGGGCTTTATGTGCTTTAGTAAAGAGATTGCTTTTTTTCTTGATGAAATAGGAAACCATTGAAAGGTTTGAGTAGAAGAGTCACATGACTGGACACTCTAGCTACAGTTTTGAGCACAGGTATGTGTAGGGGAATAAGTGCATTAAGATCCCTCTTAATCCCAGTTAGGAGGCTATTTTAATCATTCAGGTGAGAGATACTGGTGGTTTCGATCAGGTTAGTAGCAGTAGATGTGGGGATATATAGTTAGGATAGAAGTTAGATATAGATAGATATATCTATATCTATTCTATAGATATAGAAGTTAGGATATATAGTTGAAGGTAAAGAAACTGGGATTTCTTGACAGATTAGATATATATATTATGAGAGTTTTTATCTGGCAGGTGGTAGGATGAAGTTACCATTAGCTGAGACAGTGAAGACTCCAAATGGCACAGTTTCCAGGGAGAGATCAGGAATTCCATTTTGGGCATATTAAGTTTTGAGCTAACAATGAAGAAACAAGTAGAAATTTCAATTAAACTGTTGGTATAGGAATGTGGAGTTCATTGGAGAAGTTTGGGTTGGAGTATAAATTTGGTAATCAGTTGCGTTTAGATGGTATTTAAAGCCATGAAACTGGATGATATCACCAAGGGAGTGAGTGTAGATAAAAAAGAGGTCCCAGGACTAAGCCCTAGACACTGTAAGATTAAAAGGCAGGGGAGAAGGAGAGAAAGACCAAAAGGAGTGGTAAGTAAGGCAACAAAACCAGGACAGAGAGTGTGATGTTTTGGAATCCAGTGAAGTGTTTTAGTCAGGTATTGTAATAGGTCAAGGAAAATGAGGACTGAGGGTGACTAATTTAGCCATTTAGAGGTCATTGGTGACTGAGCATTTTTTGTGGAGTAGTGGGGACAAAAACCTGAGTGGAATGGATTTTAAAGAATGATCCAAAATGGTGTCTACATGACTACATTGACTTTATGATAAACCATTGAACAGTACATTTGTAATTTGCATGCATTTTTGTACGTGTGTTATGTTTTAATAAAGTTTTTAGAAATAGATTGGGAGGCCTGGAACTGGAATCAATACAGACAAATCTTTAGAGAGATTTTGCTATATGGGAAAGCAGAGAAATGAACAGTATTTGGCAGGGGAATATTTTAAAGAAGGAACAAATAATAGCATGCTTCTATGCTGATGGGAATGCTCCAGTTGAGAGGGGAAAATTAATCATGCAGGAGAGGGAGGGGAGACATCTGGAGTGGTATCTTAAGTAGGCAAAAAAGTATATGGACACAACCGTAGGTTGATGGGTATATGTTAGTTGGAGCATATGGAAGTTTACTTGTGATTATATCAGTTTCTTAAGTGAAATAGGAAACAAAGTCATTGGCTGAGAGTGAGGATGGTAAAGATTTTGGACATTTAATGAGAGAAGAAAAGATACAGAGTTATAGTTTAGGAAGCAGAGAATTCAGGTCTATTTATTTAAAGTAAAACCCAGTGCACACAGTTTAGTGTTGGTGTTTTTCTCCAGTTATGCTGAACTACAGGGGGACAGGTATGGAAAATGTAGAGAGGTTGTTTATCTGTTAACTGTTTAACTGTTAATCTGTTAACTGGAGATGGAGTTTTTTCCAGTTGAGTGTGATCTCCAAGGCAAGGAGATTGAAGGCATATGCAATGAAGTGATTAGAATCATTGATCATAGAATTTAAGCTAGGTTAAAGAGGAGACAACTTAGGGGAGAGAGGGTCAGCAAATAGAAATGTGGATCCCAGTGAGGTCAGAGGATTGTTAGAGCTGGGTGCGAAGGGAGTCAGCTAGAAAGAGTAGGTCACAAAGAGACTTTGGAGATTGAGATTGTCAAAGGATATTGATAATGGAAAGGTTGGGGATATGACCACGGGTGTGGCTGAGGACCCAGATGATTGGAGAAGAGTTTAAGGAGCCAAGAGGCCAGGTGTTGAGATCTTTGAGAATTAAGACTAATATTGGAGAAAGTGGCAATGGCCCAGAAGCTAAAAATCATTGAGAAAATGAAGGGTAATGGATTTGTGGTTAATAGCCAGCACAGCAATAAATGGGTGACATGATCTGGTGATGTGAGATTCAAAGCTGAAGACTTTTAAGGAGGAAGGAGGGAGAACTTTCTGAAGGTGTCCGTGAGGAGTCCCACCTCCAGGACCAGTGGTATGAAGATGGTGGCAGACAGAGCAGCATCTGCTAGAAGGGACTGCAGGGGAATCATTGTCTTCAGGGAGCATCTAGACAAAGGGGAAGATGGGTGTAGATTAGGGAGTATGCAGGGCTTTATGGAGATTAGTTTGTAAATTATGAAGGATAACTTTTGAGTCTGGACCTTGTTGTAGTGACTTAAGTAAGTAAAGGGCAGTATGTGACCAGTCCTCACTCCGGTAGTGTCAAGACTGTGTGCGTTAGGAGGTAGTGAGTATTGTCTGTGGCTTCCTTTTGTCCTCTCTAGATGAAGATGAAGAAGACCTAAGACTCATTCTCGACCCCTGCTGTGAGAGGGGTGACTTCACTCCAGGTACAGGGCTCCTTGTTGACATCTGCTGAAGGAGGATGAAAGGCTACTTAGCTTCTCATTTTTTTTTTAGATAGGTTAAAACTTATCTTGTGTTATGTATAACTTGTCTTTATCTGATCACAGATAATATCAAAAATTGTGAAGTTATTGCATAAAGGGACATTATATAATGGCGTGCCAAACAGATTACATATAATGTATGTTTTATGAATGCCTAGATGCCTTTTTGATCAAGCAAGCAGAGGACTTCAGCCAAATTTAAACTTTTAAATCCTTGGGTATAAGTAGAAGGCATTTCTTGAAGTTTTGTGAATAAAACTCTAGTACTTTCTTTTAGAATTCTTGATCATTGATAAGGGGATTTTTTTTTTTTTTTTTTTTTTTTTTACAAACAAGGCCTTTATAAAATAAATTTGTAAGTGTATTTATTGGTGTCTTTTGTTTTTTTTTTTTTAAGATTTTTATTTATTTATTTGACAGAGAGATCACAAGTAGGCAGAGAAGGAGGCAGAGAGGGGGAAGCAGGCTCCCTCCTGAGCAGAGAGCCCAATGTGGGGCTCAATCCCAGGACCCTGAGATCATGACCTGAGCCAAAGGCAGAGGTTTACCCCAATGAGCCACCCAGGTGCCCTCGGTGTCTTTTTATACAGTTATTAGTGAATATCCCAAATAGCTGATGAATAGAGCTTAAAAAAAATGACAAATATGTTTCTCCTTTAGTTGGTGCTTCTCGTGCTGCTGTTGATGCTGGCTTTGTTCCCAATGACATGCAAGTTGGACAGACGGGGAAAATAGTAGCACCAGTGAGTATTGCAATAAAATATGCAATGCAAAATTCTGTGGGGATAAAAAGTTTGTGTATATATCTGTGTGTATATATCTGTATTTGTTGAATAACCATCTCAGATAACCTTTCAGTGTTATCTAAGCAGTTAACCATTACAGTGGGGAACATGTCTTCACAAGGTCTGTGGATTTCTTGGTCTCAGTAAAATGCTTAGCAGTTCTTAAATCTGGCATTGTCTCTCGGATTTTTTTTAAAAGTTTTTATTTAAATTCCAGTCTGGGGTGCCTGGGTGGCTCAGTCGATTAAGTGTCTGACTCTTGATTTCAGCTCAGGCCATGATCTCAGGGTTGTGAGTTCAAGCCCCATGTCAGGCTCTGTGCTGGACCTGGAGTCTGCTTGATTCTCTCTCTCCCTCTCTCTCTGCCATTCCCTATCTCTCCCTCTCTTTAAAAAAAAAAAAAAAGAAAAAAAAATTCCAGCGTCTTTTGGATTTTTTTAAAGCAGTGGAACACTGTCAGATTCACGTCAAATCTTTTTTTTTTTTTTTAAGATTTTATTTCTTTATTTGACACAGAGAGAAACCGTGAGAGAGGGAACACAAGCAGAGGGAGTGGTTGAGAGGGTGAAGCAGGCTTCCCACTGAGCAGGGAGCTGGATGTGGGGCTCGATTCCAGGACCCTGGGATCATGACCTGAGCCAAAGTCAGACACTTAAAAACTGAGCCACCCCAGCGGCACTCACATAAAAATCTTAAAAAATATTCAGATTGCACACTAAATATAAAATTGGTGAAAATAACATTTTATTAGTAAGTGGATTTTATAAGTTCATGTTGACATTTATTTACCGTAAAGCCTATTTACTATTAATAAAAACTGCATTAATGAACACAGAATCTTGAAATCAGGAGCTATGAATAATAGTCTCATCCTGTACAACTACCTTCTCTCTTTTATTTTGTCTAGCTGCATGAAATTCAGAAAATTATGATCCATATAGATAAGTGATACTAGAATAATTTTCAGTTAAGCCTATCCCAGACTTAGAAAATAAATACTTTGGTTTAAAAGTTCAGTCATGGGCGCCTAGGTGGCTCAGTTGTTAAGCATCTGCCTTCAGCTCAGGTTATGATCCTAGGGTCCTGGGATTGAGCCCCATATCGGGCTCCCTGCTCAGGGGGAAGCCTGCTTCTCTGTCTCCCACTTCCTTTGCTTGTCTTCCCTCTCTTGCTGTCTCTCTCTCTTTCTGTCAGATAAATAAATAAAATCTTAAAAAAAGTCACTAACCGTATCTAATGATTGTTCACATTACACATTACATGGGTAGACATCTTCAGGCTTAAATTTACAAAAGATCAGACGCACAACGTTCCTAATTAATAATACTTCTACAAGAAATTCAGAATGCGCTGAGGTGGCAGACAGACTTTTATTTAGTTTGAAAGGCAGCACTTGTTAATTAGACCATCTGAATGATGGAATGACCAGTGGCATCTTTATCTGCATTGAAAATAAATGTCATACAGTCAGTCACCTTTCTTCAACATTGCCATTATGAATATATAATTATTTTAGTTGTTTCATAAGGAATTTAAATATATTGACTACTTCAAAGACTTTCTTGAACATAAATCATACAATCCCCAGAGATTCTGCTTCATTAACTCTGAGTCAGGCCTGGTCACATATATACATATTTAATTGTGTTTATGCTCACATGTGTTTAAGCTTTAAAACTTTTGAAACAATCTAGGGGTGCCTAGGTGACTCAGTTTAAATATATGGCTCTTGGTTTTGGCACAGGATGATCTCAGGGTAGTGAGATCAAGGACCTCATTGTGCTCTTCCCTGAGCATGGAGCCATCTTAAGATTCTCTCCCCCTCCCTCTGCCCTTCCCTTCTCTGCTCATGCCTGCGTGTGTGCTCTTTCTCTCTCCTAGAAATATCCCCCAAAAACCTTTTTGGAACAATCTCAAGTGTATAGAAAACTTTCAAATACAGACCAAAAACCTTTATTTTTGTGGGCCATTTGAAAGTAAGTTGCTGAGATGATACTCCATCATTCCCAGATATGTTATGTAGAACATTCTCCCATATAACCACCATACAGCTTTTAAAATCAAGACATTACTGTTGATACATTAATTCCATCTTATCATCAGATCCCATTCAGGTTTTGCCTATTGTCCAGTAATGTCCTTTATAGGAAAAGGCTTTAGCTCAGAATCACATGATGCCTGTAATTGTCATGTATCCTTCCATCTTAAACAATTCCTGTCTTACCTTGATTTTTCTTGACCTTGGCATTTCTGAAGATTATAGGATAGCCATTTTGAAGAGTAGAATGTCCCTCAAATTAGGTTTGTCTTATTTCCTCACAATACAATTTAGTTTATGTATCTTTGACAGGATTATCACAGAAGTGGTATTTCATCCTATCAGGTGGTACACAATTTCATTTTGTCTTGTTACCAATGATTTGCACTTTGATCTTTTCATTAAGGTGAAATCTGTGAAATTTCTCTGCTATACAGTCACTTTTCCCTTTGTAATTAGTAAGTGTTTTATGAAGAGATACTTTGAAATGATGTGAACATTCCAATTTTCCTTAGACTTTCAATTCATATATTTATATCAGTATGGACTTTTGATTCCCATTTTACCACCAAGTGGGTGAAAATCCATCATCATCATTATTGTACAAATTGTCCCACATTTGGCCAGTGAGAACCTCTTAAAGGTGGCTTCTGTGTCTTTTTTGACGTGTTCCCATTTTTCTCTGAGCGCTTTCTTACTTTCTAACAGAACACTATGTTCAGGCTCATTTTGTACTTTTCTTGTCTCAGTCCTGGAATCCATCTTTCCTCTAAAGAGCCCTGGTTCGTTTTAGTGAAGAAGAGTATTTAGCAGCCAACAGCTGGATGTTAGCTGCTTTCGTTGCTATTGGGATGTTGTTATTCCCAGGACCTCTCAATGAGAAAAGCTGGGGAATGTGTGTAGCTATGTGTATGTGTAGGCACATAAATAGACATTTACATCTGTATTTCTCTATCAGTCTCTATTCCATATATTATTGAAAAACGTAGTTTACTCCAATACTGCCAATTCCAGTCCAATACCGCAGGATCAATTCTAGTTCTCTCCCTTTCCCCGTTTGTAATGCCCTTTTCCTGCTGAACAACCTGGACCTTGCCCTGCACAGATGCCCTCCTTGCCCCACTCCGATACTCTGCACTGAACAGTCCTTTCATATAGATACCCTCCCCGCTTTGCTTGGACTCTGATACTCCTGTCTGGATAATTTCTTCCCAAAGTACAATTTTACATTCCACCAACTATGTATTTGGGTTCCAGTTGCTCCTCATTTTTACCAACATTTGGTGTTTTAGCTGTTGAACGGTGAATATGTAGTGGTACATTATTGTGGTTTTAATTTGCATTTGCCTGATATCTAAATGATGATGAACATTGCTGTGTTTTGGGGATTCACATGTTTTCCTCAAGAAGTGTCTGTTTAATTCTTTGGCCCTTTCTTATTGCTTGTCTTTTTGTTACTGGCATGTGACGTGTGTGTGTGTGTGTGTGTGTGTGTGTGTGTGTGTGTGTGTGTATAAAATATGTATATAATTACTTCTGTAATAACTAGTTATAATATATGAGCTTTTTGTCAGATATGTTTTGCACAGACTTCTCGCAAGCTAAGCCTTGCCTTTTTGTTTTCTTAATGGTATGGAGTTGAGGAATTTACCTTCTGTTCCATTTTGTTGAGAGTTGTTACCATGAATGGTTGTTGAATTTTGTCAAATATTTTTCTACATTTACTGAAATGATCTTGTTTTTTCTCCTTTATTTTGTTAATATGATGAATTACATTGTTTGATTTTTGAATATTAAAGCACTTTGAGTTACTGTGATAAACCCTACTTGATCATGATATCTTTTTAATATATTGCTGGTTTTGATTGATTGGTATTGTGTTAAGGATTTTGGGGTCTGTCTTGATCAAAATAATCCATAACTTTCTTTTAAAAAATATTTGTTAATTTTGGTATCAACATTACTCTGGCTCCAGAAAGATGTTCCCTACTGCTCTATTTTCTGAGTGGTTTGTGTAGGATTGGTATTTTTGTTTTGTTTTTTGTTTTGTCTTAAATGTGATAGAATTCACCAGTGATGCCATTTTGGCCTGGAGTTTTCTTTGGTGGAGTGTTTCACAGTTAACACAAGTTCTTTAATGGTTTTAGGGCTATTCAGATTTTCTATTTTATTTTGAGAGTGTTCGGCTAAGTGATATGTTTCAGCGAATTTGTCCAATTCTTCTAAGTTGTCAAATGTATTGGATAAAGGTGTTTATAATACTGCCCTATTTTCTTTTTTTGTCTATCAGATCTGGAGTGATAGCTCCTCTTTAATTTCTGCAGTTAATTTGTGTCTTCTCTTTTTTGTTCACTTTCTCTTCATCTCTCTAGTGAAGAGTTTATAAAAATTTTTTAAAAATCTCAGTGATCCAACTTTTTTAGAATGATAGCCTTATTGAGATACAATTCATGTACCATACAATTCACCAATTAAATGTTTAATTCGGTGGCTTTTAGTGTATTCACAGTTATACAACCATCATCTCACTTAGTGTTAGAATATTTTCGTTGCCCCCGGAAGACACATACCTGTTTTTTTCCCCCAACTCCCCAGGCCAAGGCAATTAACATTCTACTTTCTGTCTATATAGATTTGCCTATTCTGGACATTTCATATTAATAGTTCATAATATTAATAATTATATAATAGGTGGTCTTTTGTGTTTTTTTTTAAATTTAGCAAAGTGTTTTCAGGATTTATCCATGTCATAGTATTACTTTTTATTGCTTATAGTATTCCATTATGTGGCTATACCCCATTTTATATATCCATTCATAATTTGATGGACATTTGGATTGTTTTCATTTACTGGCTATTCTGAATAATGCAGATATGAATATTCATTTACAAGTTTTTGTGTGGACGTATATTTTAATTTTTCTTGGATATATACCTAGAAGTGGATTTGCTGGACCATATAGTAACTCTTTGATTAACCTTTAGAGGACCTGCCAAATTGTTTCCCATGGCAGCTACACCAACAGTGAGTCAAATTTTAGCTTTGTTAATTGTTTTTGTTGTCCTTTTTTTTTCCTCTTAATTTTCTCCTTTCTAATTACTTTGGATTTACCTTGCTCCTAAGGTAGAACTTCATTTATTTTGTATTGTTTATTTAAAAAAATTTTTTTGAAGTTTAAGTAATCTCTTTACCAATGTGGGGCTTAAACTCATGACCCTGAGATTAAGAGTTGCATGCTCTTCTGACTGAGTTGGCCAAGTTGCCTTATTTATTTTTTAATATAAATACTAAAGGTATAAATTTCTGTCTAAGCACTGCTTCAGCTTATTCCACAAATTTTGATATATTTTTATCGTTTATTTAAAAATACTTTCTAATTTATAAAATTAGAAATGTTTAATATTTGTGGTTTTTTTTTTTCCCTAGAGGGCTTTCTGTGACTGATTTGTAATTTAATTTTGGAGAATATCTCTGTAATATTTCAATCTTAAAATTTATTGAGACTCATTTCATGATGTGGTAAATGCCCTATCTTGATGAACTTGAAAAGAATGTATTTGCCATTAGACAGTGCTGGAAAAAAGAGTGAACTTGAAGGTATGGTAGTAAAACTCCAAAATGACACACAGAGAAAAAATAAGAAAAAAAAAAAAAAAAAAAAAAAAAAAAAACAGAAAAAAAAATGGACAGAGCATTCATGAGCCGTGGGACAATTTTAGCAGGCCTAATATGTGTATAGTTGGAATAGCCAAACTTTTTGGAGAAATAATGGCCAGAAAATTTTTAAATTTGATGAAACCTATAAACATTACAGATCTCAGAAGCTCAGCAAGCCCCAAGAACAGTAAACATGACAGAAACTACAAGGCACATCATAATCAAAGTGTTTAAAGGATGATAAAAAGACATTCTTAAAAGCAGAGAAAAATAGGAGTTAAATGCTGCAGTCAAAAAGCAGAGACTGGGGGCATCTCCGTGGCTTAGTTAGTTAAGAGGCTGCCTTTGCCCCAGGTCATGATTCTGGAGTCCTGGGGTTGAGCCCTGCCTTGGGCTCCCTCCTTGGTGGAGAGTCTGTTTCTCCCAGCTGCTCTGCCCGCTTGTGCATGCGTGCGTGCGCTCGCTCTCTCTCTGTTAAAGAAATAAAATCTTAAAAAAAAAAAAAAAAACCAGCGAAACAGACGCTGTCAGAATGTGTAAAAAGTAAAACCTTATCTATGTGCCACCTATAATAAATACTTTTTAAATATAAAAAAGATATATATTGAAAGGGAAGGGGAAGAAAAAGGTAACACCAGGGGTGCCTGGGTGGCTCAGTCCCTTAAGCATCCAACTCTTGATTTTGGCTCAGGTCATGATACCAGGGTTGTGAAATCAAGTCCTGTGTCTGGGCTCTGGGCTCTGTGCGCTCAGCAGGGAGTCTGCTTCAGATTCTTTCCCTTTCTGTCTGCCCCTCCCTGTGTACACGTGCTCTCTCTCAAGTAAGTAAGTAAGTAAGTAAATAAATAAATAAATAAATAAATCTTTATCACTGACCTTTACCTCGGAAACCAGTAATACGTCATAATTAATTGAATTTAAGTAAAAATAAATAAATCTTTGGGGAAATAAAGAGAAACAGACACACCATGCAAGCAGGAAGCATAAGAAATTAAGAAATCTGAATGCCTTTATTAATATCATAGAAAGTAGACTTTAAGACAGTGACTACTACCAAAGATAAAGAGCGACATTACATAATAATAAAAAGATTAATTTTCAGGAAGACAGAACAATCATGGTTGTGGAATTGCCCAAAAACATAGTTTCAAAATAACTTCAAACAAAAACTAAGAGAATTAAAGTTAGAAATAAACAATCCATAGTCATAGTTGGAGATTTTAACACTTTCTCCTAATAATTGATAAAATAACTAGACCAAGAAATTCAGTAAGAACATAAAAGATCTAGACCAGGGTTAACAGACTTTATCTGTAAAGAGTAATATGGCAAATACTTTTTGTTCTATGGGCTATAGAATGTACAGCTAGACAAATAAGTAAATGAATGACCCTGGCTTCTACACCGTAAAACTTTATATACAGAAACAGGCAGCAGTCCAGATTTGGCCTGTTGAACATTTATAGAACAGTGTGTCACCTGTACTTTTACCCTGGAATTCCAGTTACACATATTTTAAATGCATATTTAAATAATTTCTGTTGGTCTATCATCAGGACAACTGACTGTTCTGTAATTTCAAATTTGCTGTTAAAACCACCTGGGGGGGGGGGGTGCCTGGGTGGCTCAGTGGGTTGGGCCGCTGCCTTCGGCTCAGGTCATGATCCCAGGTCCTGGGTTCGAGCCCCGCATCGGGCTTTCTGCTCAGCGGGGAGCCTGCCTCCTCCTCTCTCTCTGCCTGCCTCTCTGCTTACTTGTGATTTCTCTCTGTCAAATAAATAAATAAAATCTTTAAAAAAAAAAAAAAACCACCTAGGGGGGGCGCCTGGGTGGCTCAGTGGTTTAAGACTCTGCCTTCGGCTCAGGTCATGATCTCAGGATCCTGGGATCGAGCCCCACATCGGGCTTTCTGCTCAGCGGGGAGCCTGCTTTCCCTTCTCTCTCTGCCTGCCTCTCTGCCTACTTGTGATCTCTGTCTGTCAAATAAATAAATAAAATCTTTAAAAAAAAAAAAATAAAACCACCTAGGGAATTTCTTAGTTCAGATTTGCATTTTTTTTCAGTTCTAGATTTGCATTTGGTTCTTTTTATAATTTTAATTTCTCTGTTGAGATTTCTTATTTGTGTATTCATTGCAGTTAACTTTTCTTTTACATTTTTTTTAAAGATTTTATTTATCTATTTGACAAACTGAGATCACAGAGAAGCAGGCAGAGAGAGAGGAGGAAGCAGGCTCCCTGCTGAGCAGAGAGCCCGATGCGATGCGGGGCTTGATCCCAGAACCCTGGGATCATGACCTGAGCCCAAGGCAGAGGCTTTAACCCACTGAACCACCCAGGCACCCCTACATTCTTGATCATACTTAACAGTAACTGCTTTAAAAGTCTTGTGTGCTAATTCCAAAATCTGGGTTATTTCGAGGTTTATCTCCTTTGATTTTATTTTCACATTTTCCTGTTTTATTCTGTGTGTAGTACAGTGCTTCTCAAATTTTTTGTCTTAGAATTCCTAAGGCTCTCAAAGAGTTTTGTTATGTGGGTCATTGTGTTAGAAATTCAAATTGAGAAAAATTTAAATATCTTCATAGTTAGCTTAATAGAAAATTTACTAGATTCTTATTTCTGCTTCCACTATGTTTTCTTTTATTAGTTTTATTAAAATATATGAAGAAAATCTACCATTACATAGACATATGTTTGGGAAGAAAGGAGTATTTTAATAGCCTCTTCAGAAAATTGTGGATATCTTTCTTTTACTTTTACATTATCCAGAACTTGACAAGTAATAATTTCTTTTTTTTTTATTTTTCCCAAAATTGATTTATTTGAGAGAGAAAGGCAGAGCAAGGAGTACGAGGGGCAAAGTGAGAGGGAGATAAGCAGGCTACCCGCTGAGCAGGGAGCCTGATGTGGGGCTTAATCCCAGGATTAAACTCATGACCTCATGACCTGAGCCAAAATCAAAAGTTGGACATGTAACTGACTGAGCCGCCCAGATGCCCCAACAAGTAGTAATTTCTTAAAGGTTGTTTGCAGTGTGGAATGTGAAACCATATCAATGACCTTTTCATACTTTAATATGAAAATCCATCAGTCTGTATTGCGCTTCAAATTGATCTTTTATCATCTTATACATCATACATTGTTCATTTAGAAAAAGACATATCTTGTTTTATTGTCCTTCTCTTTATTGCACTTCACATATATTCTGATGGGTTTGGTTTTTTTTTTTTTTTTTTTTAATAAATTAATGGCTTTTGGCAACCTTGCATTGAGGAAGTCTATTAGTGCTATTTTTTCAGTAGCATTTGCTTACTTTGTGTCTCTGTGTCACATTTTGGTAATTCTTGCAATAGTTTCAAGTTTTCCATTATTATATTTGTTATGGTGATCTGTGATCAGAGATCTTTATGTTACTATTGTAATTATTCGGGGGCACCATGAACCTCACCCATATAAGACAATTAATCAGTGAATGTTGTGTTGCTCTGACTGTTTCACTGACTGGCTGTTACCCCATCTATCTCCCTCTCCTCGAGTCTCCCTATTTTCTGAGACACAACAATATTGAAATCAGGCCAGTTAATAATCCCTCAATGGCCTCTTCAGTGTTCAAGTGAAAGGAAAAATTGCACATCCTCTCTCTTTAAATCAAAAGCTAGAAATGATTAAGCTTCGTGAAGAAGGCATATTGAAAGCTGAGACAGGGCAAAAGCTAGGCGTTTTGTGCCCAACAGTTAGCCAAGTGTTGAATGCATAGGAGTTCCTAGGAAAGTAAAAGAGCTACTTCAGTAAACAGATGAATAAGAAAGTTGAAACGGCCTTATTGCTTATGGAGAAAGTTTTAATGGTCTGGATAGATCAAAACAGCCACAACATTCCTTTAAGCCATTTACTCCAGAGCAATTCTCTTCAGAGTAAATCTCTACAATTCTATGATGCCTGAAAGGTGAAGAATCAGCGGAAGAAAAGTTTGAAGCCAGCAGAGGTTGATTTATGAAGTTTAAGGTAGGAAGCTGTCTCCAGAACATAGAAGTACAAGGTGAAGCAGCAAGAACTGATACAGAAGCTACAGCAGGTTATCTAGATCTAGTGGCTACACGAAATAGATTTTCAAAATAGACAAAACTGTCTTTTATTGAAAGAAGATGCCATCTAGGACTTCCATTGCTGGAGAGGAAACATCCATGCCTGGCTTTAAAGCTTCTAAGGGCAGGCTGACTCTCTTGTTACAGGCTAACGCAGATAGTGACTTTAAGTTGAAGCCAATGCTCATTTACCATTCTGAATATCCTAGGGCCCTTAAAAATTATGCAGAATCTATTCTTCCTGTGCTCTCTAAATGGAACAAGAAGGGCTGGATGACAGCACATCTGTTTACATATAGTTTACTGGATATTTTAAGCCTCACGTGGAGACCTCAGAAAAAAATGATTTCTTTCAAAATATTACTGTTTATTGACAATGCACTGGTCACCCAAGGGTTTTGACAGAGATGTGCAAGGGGAATGTTGTTTTCATGTGTGCTAACACAAGCATCCATTCTGTAGCCCATGGATCAAGGAGTCATTCATTTTGACTTTCAAGTCTTAATATTTAAGAAATACATTTTGTAAGGTTCTAAGTGCCATAGATAGTGATTCTTCTGATGGATCTGGGGAAAGTAAATTGAAAGCCTTCCAGAGAGGATTCACCATTCTAGATGCCATGAAGAACATTCATGATTCATGGAAGAGTTAGTACCGACATTAATGGGATTTTGGAGGAAGAAGATTCCAGCCCTCATGGAGGACTTTTGCAGGGTTCAAGACTTGAGTAGGGGAAGGAACTGCAGATGTGGTAGAAATAGCAAGAGAACTAGAATTAGGAGTGGAGCCTGAAGATGGGATTGAATTACTCCTGGTGAAGATGCTGTGAAGATTGTTGACAACAGAGTATTTAGAATATGACATAGAGTTAGTTGATAATGAATTTTGATAGAAGTTGGTACTGTGGATAAAATCAGAAAACAGCTATAGAATGTTCATTAAAGGAAGAATCACCTGATGTGACAAACTGTGCTGTTGTCTTATTTTAAGAAATTGTCACAACCACCCAGCCTTCAGCAACTACCACCCAGATGTGAAAAACTCACATGATGGTTAGCACTTTTTAGCAATAAAGGACTTTTGAATAAAGGTATGTACATTATTTTTTTAGACATAGTGTTACTGTACACTTAATAGACTACAGTACAGGGTGAGCATGCACTGGGAAACCAAAAAATTAATTTGACATACTTTAATATTTTCTTGATTATGGTGGTCTGGAACTAAACCCACATCATCCCCAAAGTATGCTGTAAAGGTTTACTGAATTTTGCAGATCCCCCAAATGTTTACATGTGTTATCAATACCAGAAAGCCAGGTTCATTAATATCACTACTCATCTCAGTAGATGAGTCTTTAAAGCTCATGTTAATGGATATAAGTTTTTTTAGAATTGGTGCTATAATGAAACAATGAATCTTGGAACACTACATCAAAAACGAATGACATACTATATGGTGACTAACATAACATGATAAAAATAGTAATAAAAACAGAATTCTAATTATTACTTAAAAGCTCAAATTTTGGGGCACCTGGGTGGCTCAGTCATTGGCTCAGGTCATGATTCTAGGGTCTTGGGATTTGCTTGGGAGGCATGCTTCTCCCTCTCCCACTCCCTGCTGCTTGTGTTCCCTCTCTTGCTGTCTCTCTGTCAAATAAATCTTTAAAAATAAATAAAAATAGAAGCTCAAATTTTGTGATTGGCAACAAAAGCTTTTAAGTTGTTTTCTCAGAATTGATAAGCTCATTTCATTTCAATAAAATGTCTGCTAAAACATCAAATACCTGCCACTTGTTCTTTGAATTTAAAGTGTTATCAAGTGGCTGGTTCAGCTTGTAACTTGAACCATCACCCAAGTGATGTTCCTCATGATGGTTATTGTGCTTTGATGTATAGTGGAAGTACCTTGTGTACTTCACAGTTTATAATATGGAATTCTAGAACATGTATACTCAAAGGTCAACTTTTTTTTTTTTTTTAAAGATTTTATTTATTTATTTGACAGAGAGATCACAAGCAGGCAGAGAGGCAGGCAGAGAGAGAGGAGGAAGCAGGCTCCCTGCTGAGCAGAGAGCCCGACGCGGGGCTCGATCCCAGGACTCTGAGATCATGACCTGAGCCGAAAGCAGCGGCTTAACCCACTGAGCCACCCAGGTGCCCCTCAAAGGTCAACTTTTAATAAAACTAAAAATTTATACTGCTTCATCAAGAGCAATCTTAAATGAAATTAGCTTTTTATTTTTCAGTTTTGTTTTTTTTTTTAAATTGAGTGTGTGGCCTTGAAGAATATAGTGACAACTAGTTCAGTTTGGTGCAGCGTCTGGATTAATGCAGACAGTAGTTTTACCCACTATTGTTCTTTTTGCATCATCAGTGCAAAGGTCAATACAGTTTTTCCAGGATAAATAATGAGATTCAAAAAAGTTATTTAATCCTGAGTATTTATTTCAGCACCATTCTTGTTGCCAAGCATTCACATAAAGGAATTCTTCAGTAATTAGTTGGTATTGATTCTGGACAGATACAACTAAAGCACAAAACACAAAACAAAACTGAAACTCCAAACTGTTTTCTCTTTCAGTACTAGCCAGACAGCTAAGAAGCCACCTTGCATATCTCTAATATGGGGGTCACCAGAGTTTTAAGCAGAGTGTATATGTAGAGTGTGTGGTTCTCTTCCTGGAATTTTTTCCTTCCTTTCCAGCAAATGTGGCAGCCACAAATTGTGTGTTTCCTCGACTAATAAGACTGCAGGTTTCTGTCTGAAACAACTGCTTTCTGATTGGCTTCTATCCCTTGTGAGAAATCTGCAAATGCCCCAAGGGAGGAACTGGTACAGGTTAAATTCATCTTGTGCTTCCCTCCCCTACAGAATTCAGCCTTAAGTGCTGTCTGTCTTGGTTGATATCCAAAGTATTTACATAGTTCTTGTCTGTATTTTAACAAGTTTTCATGATTTTTCTCTGCAGGAAGGTTTATTTAGTCTGACACAAGCAGTTCCCTCAAGACCATGTGTAGGAGTCCTAAGGCCAGAATCAAATGCATTACTTCACATGTACTCTGATGAGTACAGAATTAGATTATTGTCTTCCTAAATAGTATTTTAATTAATGCTACTTAATATTGCATTAGGTTTTTGGCAGGCATATCTCAGTGTTGGCATGTATTACACTTGTGGACTTCCAAACTTCTCCTTCACCTCTATTGTCTATTAAACCATGTCTCCCCTGTCTAATAATAATGAATTGTTCTTTGTGTTTAAAGCTGAACACTGTCATTATTAAATTTGGGTTTTTGTTCTCCACCATTGAAGTCTCTTGAATCTTTTAAAGCTTGATTTTTTGCTATTTACATTCCTCTCAACTTTATATTCTTTGAAGATCCTGTGTTCTATTTTGTTGCCATTTGGTAATAGCTATGGGAAGCATCACTGTGGTTGTCTCTGATGAAAACAGTAAAAATTCCCTATTCAAGTAAGGGGACATAAAGGCAAATTTTGTTACCCTCACAAAAGTTTTATTACCAATTGAGAAAATAGGAAAAAGATGCCATGAGTTTAGTTATACTTTTAAATACATTTGTATCATTCACAACTGTTTATACATGCATACAGAAGATAGAACAGTTCTTAGTATGTTTATGGATTCATGTTCCCTGCAAGAATTCAGACCTAGTTATGGGGAACCACTAATCTATAGCTTACTATTACAACAAGTTCTTCTATATTAGTCTTTATTTTTTTTTTAAGATTTTATTGATTTATTTGACAGAGATCACAAGTAGGCAGAGAGAGAGAGAGAGAAAGAGGAAGAGAGAGGAAGAGGGAAGCAGAGAGCCCGATACGGGGCTTGATCCCAGGACCCTGAGATCATGACCTGAGCTGAAGGCAGAGGCTTTAACCCACTGAGCCACCCAAGTGCCCCTTAGTCTTTATTTTTTAATTAACTTTTTATTTGGAAATAATGTCAAACTTACAAAAAGTTGAAAATTAGAAACAGTACAGTGTGTATGTATATACACATAGACACACAGGGTTTTTTTTTTCCCCTGAACATATGACAGTAACATCTTAATCTCTAAATACTTAAATTGTGTATTTCTTTTATTTATTTGAGAGAGAGAGAGCAAGCATAGTGGGGGGAGAGGGAGAAACTCAAGCAGACTCCCCACTGAGCATGGAGACCAACGTGGGGCTCAATTCCATAAGACATGAGATCATGACCTGAGTCAAAATTATGAGTCAAACACTTAAGCAGCTGAGCCACCCAGTGCCCCTTTAGTGTGTATTTTCTAAGAATAGAAATATTGCCTTACACTCCAAAGTACACTTACATTCTGTATTTGGACTTCGTCAATTTAAATTGTAATTTGTTTTCCATATTCTAATGGGATATTCAGTTTTCTCATTTAGTTTCATAATGCTCATTGTAGTATTGTCCCATCTCCATACAGAATCCAGTTTAGGGTTAGGTATTGCATTTAGTTGTCATAGGTCTTTAACCTTTAGTCTCATGTTTGTAGTAAGGAGTAACTCTCACTTCTTCTTCTTTTTTTTTTTTTTAAAGATTGTATTTATTTATTTGACAGACAGAGATCACAGGTAGGCAGAGAGGCAGGCAGAGGGGGCCGGGGAAGCAGGCTTCCTGCTGAGCGGAGAGCCAATGCCAAGCTTGATCCCAGGACCCTGAGATCATGACCTGAGCCAAAGGCAGAGGCTTTAACCCAGTGAGCCACCCAGGTGCCCCTAACTCTCACTTCTTATTTAACCTCAGTCTTGGGCAGGCCTTCTGTACCCTTCTTAGTGTTCCTACTCCTATTCCCCCACCCCCCATACCTGTAGTAACCAAACTGCCTTTGTCTCTTCAGGGGAGTCACTGGGTGAAAGTTTGGTCTTGAGAAAACTCAGATAAACAAAGGTTGGAAATATGTTAAAACTGGGAGAGAGGTTTTAAAGAAAATAAATTCTGTATCATTCTATTCATTTGCAGATCTAGTGTGCAAATCTGGCACTAGGTTTTCTGAAAGCCTGTTCATATTGGGAAATAAGATCAGTGTCCTGATTTATAGTGTCCCTAAGGTTAAAAACAAACTTACTGCACATGGGAAGGATAATTTGGCCTGGTATCAAGATCAGAGAGAGATTTATCCCTTGAGCCCTTATATAGAGGACACTATTAACATCCTCAACAATGTCCTTACTATAAATAGGACAGTGGTTTCATAAGGCTGCGTTTTTTTGTTTTGTTTTTTTTTTTTTTTTAGATATGTAATCTCCCTCAATGTCAGCCAATTGCCCGATATTTAAATGCATTTCCATAAGGAGCCAGAATTATTTGGTTTGGGGCTTGCTGCTCTGACTTTTTTTCCAGGATAAAATTTCAGAGTAGTAGTGAGTTAGTTGTAGAACCCTTCTTCAGGTGAACTCTTGTCAGGAAGCCCTATGAATAATAGGAAAAGTAGAGTTGCAATGGAGTGGCGTAACCTCAAGTGCTGCTAACGTAGCTCTTTTCTTTCTCATTTTTCTGAAAGAGTCTCTATTGGCCCCTCTGCAGAATGACTAGAGCCCTGAGCACATTTTGAAAATAACTTGTCCAGGAAAAACTGATGGATTGCATAGCCTCACTTCTCCACAAATAGATCTCCTGAACTGAATTTTGATTTTGTCCTCTGTTAGTATATATGAGCATTATCTTAAATTGGACAAATTTTAGAAACTCCTTATTTAGTACTTTTTCCCTTATTCTTAGGCACTGATCTTTCCTTCTACGTCACAAGCCAATTTACTGTCCTCTCTCTAAAAGCAAAACAATACAACTTAACTTATATACATCAAAGAAAGAGGTGAGCCTTTTCTAATTTAATGCTCATCTCTCTACCTGTATCCTTGGATCTCATTACTTCCTACCTCCTTCAGGACAGTATTCCATTTTTTACCCCCATGTTCTGGGTTCAGAACCTCTCCCTCTCTACTGGCTCCTTGTTTTATAATCTTAAAAAGGAAAACTCTTTGTTTATCCAGCAGCCTCTTTTCCCTCTAGGTTTTCATGTCTCTTGGTAGGCTAATCTTTTTTTCTATTTAGTTAAAAAAAAAAAAAACAAAAATATATATATGTGTGTGTGTATATATATATATATAGTGTATATTCTCTTTCACATATATGTGTGTGTGTATATATATATATATAAAGAATACAGAATACACCTTTGTTTTTACTACTAAATTTAAGAAACAATATTATAATACAGTTTAAAGCCCCTGTGTACTTTAATATATATCCTTCCTTTCCCTCAAAAGTAACTATTACCTAAATTTGATGATGATTTCAATACTTTTACTATATATCTGCAGTTCTCTAAACAGTATATAGCTAAACTTTTCAACTTGAGTACTGTGCATGATTTACAGGTGTGCCAAGATGTTGATCCTCTCAGTCTTTGGAACATAATAAAACATTATTATTGTGACTAGACTTGTTCACGTAGCCCAGGATACCACATACATGCTACGTTCACATGCTGTGTTCCATGATATAAAAAAATTGGGAAACACTGATAGGTTACATTGTTTTGTATACATTTTTAAAACTTTACAGCAACAGCATACTGTATGTGTTCTTTATGTTTTTTAGTCTAATGTTTGTGAGATTCATTCATTTTAATTCAGGTAGCAGTTCTTCATTTGTGTTTCATTGATGTATGGTATCCTATTAAATAAATATGTCACACTTCACCCATTTTCCCAATAATGGATGCTTATTTAGGTAGTTTATAATTCCTGCTGCTACAAATAATGTTGCTTTGAAGATTCTTATGTCTCCTTGTATGTTAGTGTTTCCCTAGGGAAGTAAGCCTGAGTGTAACTCTGCTCAATTATAGGAAGTGTTCAGCTTACCAGATGTTGATGAAGGGTCAACCACAGTAGCTCTTTATATTTACCAGCAGTTAATAAAACGTACCTTTACTCCCATCCTCTTTGAACTTTGGTATTTTTGGTTTTTTAAAGTTTTGCCATTCTGGAGATAGCAGTAATGGTTGCATAACAAGGTGAGTATACTTAATGCCACAGAACTGCTCCTAACAGTGATTAAAATGGTAAATTTTATGTTATGTGTATTTACCACAGTTGTTTTTCCTTTTTTTTTTTTTTTTTTTTTTTAAGATTTTATTTTTCTGACAGAGAGATAGAGGTCACAAGTAGGCAGAGTGGCAGGCAGAGGGAAAGGGAGAAGTAGGCTCTCTGCTGAACAAGGAGCCTGATGTGGGTCTTGATCCCAGGACCCTGAGCCACCCAGGCATCCCAAATATCTCTTAATGATTTTTTTCCCCTCTGAATTTTTGTTCATATCTTTTTGCCCATTTTGCTATTGAATTTTTTTCATATCAGTTCTTGGAAGTTTTTAATATGTTTTGGGTACGAGTCTTTTGTTGGTTATGTGTGTTGCATAAATTTTCAGTTTTTGGCTGTCTTTCCCTTTTTAAAATTACGGCTTTTGATAAACAGCTTTTAATTTTAATGTGGTTGAACTTAATTTGTCCTTTTTAGTATCTGCCATCTGTGTGTTAAGGAATCTTTCCTAAGACAGGGTCATAACGATATTCACCTGTGTTTTTTTCCTAAAACTTTTATTTTTCAAGATTTTATTTATTTATTTTTGAAAGAGAGAGTGAGCATGAGCGGGGTGGGGGGTGGGGGATAGAGGGGGTAGCAGACTCCCCGCTCAGCAGGGAGCCTGATGTAGGGCTCTATCCCAGGACCCTGGGATTATGACCTGAGTCGAAGGCAGATCCTTAACTGACTAAACCACCCCAGCTCCCTTTTTTTCCTAAAACTTGTAAAGTTTGCTTTTCATATTTTGACTTTTAATCTACTTGATTTGGTTTTTATGTTTGGTGTGAAGTAGGTTTTCACTTTTATCCTCATATAACTAATCTTTGATTATACATTCTCTTTCTCCTCCACTGGTCTCTGGAGTCACCTTGTACATGTTTATATACCTGCGCAAGCCTATTTTTGGGCTCTCTGTTTTGTCCTGTCAGTTGTTTGTCCTTGAGCCAGTACTACACCTAAAGCTGTAATAAAAAAAATTAACCTGGTTGGGCAATTTCCCTCTCCTCTCTTCTCCACAATTGTCTTAGCTGTTCTTGGCTCTCTGCCTTTCTCTTGCAGTTTTAGAATTAGTTTGTCAAACTCCACAGTTGAAGTTTTGATTAGAAATGTAGGTTTATCTTATTCAAATTTAGTGTGATTTTTGAAATTGTGTAGTTGATGAAAATTCAAATTTGATGAAAATCAAATCAAAGTTGATGAAAATCCAAATCTGTTTTATTATTTTAAAAGAGAAAATTAATAACTAATTCCCAGTCCACCCAAAACCCTTAAATAATAAAAATCAACCAAGATTTTCAACATAATATAAAATATTTAAAATCAGTTACTTAGTTGTTTCACACTTATTAAATTTATTAGTATCTTTCTGGACAGAATACAGTGATACTGGACAATGTCAAATATTTCTTCTGTACTGCTCCAAACATGTACGAATTGTAATGTAAACAGATAATGAAAAAATATGTTAAAGATATATGATAAAGGCAAATAATTCTTAGCTAATAACCAGGACCATTTAAAAATGATAATTTACTGATTGAGGACTTGCCTGGGTGAGATTTGATAGCGGGAGTTGGGAGAGTTACATGGTGAGTTAGGGTGCACGGGAAGGAGTTGGTAAAGGGGCTCACATTCAGATGCTGAGAGGTGTTGGGCAGTTTTCTCTTCATGGCTCCCGAGACTCCAGAAATAGATGCTCTGAATCATTGTCCAAAGACTTCAGTTAAGCAACAAGATGAAAAAAAATCTCAAAATAGATACCTCCTTGTGTTCTTGTTACTTACAGTTATACAGTGTGAGCCTGAGATACAATCCTGTCAGTTAAATAGCTGAGACACAACTGCTGAGTGGACACAGCAGTCTCTCTGAGATTCATAAGCACCTTAAATGTGCACTCACGCAAGTTCGTTATAATTTTTTTAAGATTATTTGATTAGTGACTTCTGGATTTGGAAGGGACAAATTGTAGCAAATACTCAGAAGCAGAAATTCTTCCAAGTAAGAAATTATGGAACCATGAGAGACTAGGGACTCTGAAAAACAACTTGAGGGTTTTGAAGGGACAGGGGGGTGGGAGGTTGGGGGAGCCAGGTGGTGGGTATTATGGAGGGCACGCATTGCATGGAGCACTGGGTGTGGTGCAAAAACAATGAATTCTGTTACGCTGAAAAGAAATTAAAAAAAAGAAATTATGGATGCATGGTTTTATTTCCTCCATTTATTTAGGTAGTTTTGTAATTCCTGTATAAATGTAGATAGACAAATAGGAGTGTAATTTATGTTTATGTATTGCTTTTATTTATAGATTCTTGGGTGTTGTACATACATAAATCATCTGGGAATAAGGAAATTTTGTTTCATCCTTTTTAATTTTTTTTTTCTTATTACGTCAGCTGTGGCTCCCTGGACATTGTTCATGGAAGTGGTCATGATAAACATCCTGTCTCTTATTTTCCAGTAATATCTAATAAGTTTCACCATTAGGTGTGATGTTTGCCATCTCTTTTTAGTAGATCCATTTTATGAGATTTAAAGTTTTCTGTAATGGTGTCATATAACAATTGCTTGCTTATGTAACTTAACTTTCACTTAACTTCTGTGTACCACAGTTTTTTCAACTATATCATGGTGATGATAGTTATTCCCTCGTGGGAAATTGTGAAGATAGAATAAGTATATGTAAAACACTTACAACCAGGGCATATAGTGTAAGTTCTATGTGTTAACTATTTTTACAGTTACAAATCCTTGTTTGCTAAGAGATTTTTTTGTTTTGTTTTGAAATCATGAACAGGTATTAAAATCTGACTTCTATAACTCATATTTGATTGTCTCATTGGATTATTAGGACACTAATTAGTATTTATGTGTTTACACTAATTAGTGTAATACACTAATTAGTAATTACGTGTTTATGTTATGACTAGAATTTAGCTCAAATGACTTTGTAAGCCTTGGCATATTTAATGGTAGTTCCTGTTTTATATTTTTCTCTGGGTTGCCTTTAGAAGCTCTTTTTGTGACTTAACCTTCCTACTCATCCTAACGTAAGCATACTGCAATCATTAAAGAATCTGTTACCTACTGCCAGGGAAATGTGTTTTTTTTTTTTTTTTAAGATTTTATTTATTTATTTGACAGAGATCACAAGTAGGCAGAGAGGCAGGCAGAGAGAGGGGGAAGCAGGCTCCCTGCTGAGCAGAGAGCCCGATGCAGGGCTCGATCCCAGGACCCCGATATCATGACCTGAGCTGAAGGCAGAGACGTAACCCACTGAGCCACCCAGGTGCCCCAGGAAATATGTTTTTACACTTAGCACAACTTCTTAGTGGAAGTAGATTACTTCGTCTATATTTTGGTGTTTTACTAACAGATCGGTAGTCTGTTTTTAACTCTGAGAATAAGTTTATAGTTACTAGGTGAATAAGCAGTTTGGGGGAATTTACCAATACAAGAAATTTTGTTTTGGGGTTTCTCTTTTGAAAATTGACTAATGTTGAAAAGTCTCTGTAGGAACAAACTTGATAGAGTTATTTGTATACAGCTGGGACTGACTTTATGGACTGCTTTTCTGACTTGCTAAAAAGCTAAAGATTGACAAGCCCTTTCATACTGCATTATCCAGCTTGGCTTTTAACTTCAGGAGAACTGTGTTCACAAATTGATGCTCTATTCCTTTGGGGTTGGTATAGAAGCATTAAATTGTACTAAAATATTCATATGTGAGTGCATTTAGCTGAAAGCAATTGATGTTTTATTCCCAAGAGGGCAGAGAAAACTGCTGTATGGACCTGCAGTCCAGAAAACACCCTAAGTATGCTCCTTAAAGGTAATTACGTGGCCTGGATGATCAGAGTCCTGACAGTGAAACTTAAAATGACAGTGGAGAAGTTGTAGAATTTATAAACTGGGGTAAGGCTATATAAATTGTTCAGTTGTGCAATAGTTAAAAACTTTTTTGCTAAGAATTTATTCTGATTATATCTTTGCATTCAAATTATAGCTTTGATTTCTTAGCTAATTTTAATTAGACTGATTTCTTTAAACATTTATTCCAGAGGACCAATATCAGTGAGGTTTTTTTATTCATTACCATTTTATATATAAGGTTGAAATTTTTAAGTTTTTGGAGAGTCTTGAACCTTTTTCCATACATAACTGTTTAAAAGCATGCCACTGTTATGATAAATTGACATATCATATAGGCAGTCAATCTAATTTAACAGCTGGCATGAAAATCGATAAGAGTAGACAACAGATCTTTATCTTAGCTATCCTTGTGTGGTAACAGGAAAGGAATAAAACTATTCTAAATTCTTACTCTTACTGTATTTTTGGTTCTTTCACATAAATGCTAACTTATTTTCTCAGGTATAGCTTCAGATGTGATAAACATGCACATGAATGTCAGAGAACATAAGACACTGTAATAGAAGGAAATGTTTATTTAATGGATAATTGATCATTTAGAATATGTACTTCAGACCTTTTGTTCACTTTAGGGCCAAAGATATGAATATTTGAAATCTACAAAAGAATATTTGAACAACTGAGTCTAATTATTTTATATATATAATCAATATATAATGTTATATATTGATAGTAACCAAATTTAGTTTGAAAAGGAATTTGGGAAATGGTTCGGTGTTTGGGACAAAAGAATGCATTCCATTTCCTTGAAGTGTGATTATTTAGAGGGTCTCTAGTTAGGTTGAATGAATAGTTACTATTTTATTATAGGCACTTTCTTTTTCCACATTATTAGCACTGCTAAAATTCTTAGAACTTTAGGGGTCCCTGGGTGGCTCAGTTGTTAAGCATCTGCCTCCAGTCCAGGTCATGATCCTGGGGTCCTTGGATCAAGCCCCAAATTGGGCTCCCGGCTCAGTGGAGAGGCCGCTTCTCCCTCTCCTTCTGCTTTCCCTCTGCTTGCTCTCTCTGTGTCAAATAAATAAGTAAATAAAATCTTTAAAAAAAATTCTTACAGCTTTAGAAAGTACTAAAAGGAGTCTTTGTGTAACTTGGGTTGAACTTCACAACTCTGGTTGCCTTTTTTTTTTTTTTTTTTTTTTTAGTAAACTTTACTTTTGAGAACAGTTTTGGCTTTACAGAAAATTTGCAAAGATACTTCAGAGAATTCCCATAAATCATGTACTTGGTTTCCTCTGTTATTGTTATTTTTTTTAATGTTATATGAACTGTTTGTTTTTGATAATTGTCAAAACCACAAGATTCTAGAGCTTCAAGTTTTTTGAAGAATTAAGTGAAGGCTTCTGTCAAGGGTGATAACTTTCTAATGCCTATTTTATTGTAAAATTTTTAAAATTTGCCATTTTAACCATTTTTGAGTGTACAATTCGGTGGCAGTAATTACATTCACAGTGTTATGCAACCATCACCATCTATGTCCACAATTTTTCATCACCCCAAACTGAAACCCTATATCCATTAAGCAGTAACTCTCCATTCCCCCCATCCTAGTCCCTGCTAATCTTTCATCTACTTTATGTCTCTGTAATTTTTGCCTCTGCTAGATATTTCATAAAAGTGGAATCATAACAGTATTTGTCCTTTTGTGTCTTATTTTATTTATCATGTTTTCAGATTTCATTTATATTGTAGCACGCATTAGAACTTCATTCCTTTTTTATGGCTGAAGAATATTCCATTAATATGCCATGAACATTTTGTTTATCCATTTATCTGCAGGTGGATACTTGCATTGTTTTGTTTTCACCTTTTGGCTATTGTGAATAATGCTTCTGTGAACATTCACATACAAGTATATGTTTGAGTCTGTTTTTGGTTCTTTTGGGTTTATATCTTAGGGTGGGATTGCTGGGTCTTAGGGTAATTCTGTGTTTAGCTTTTTGAGGAACTGCCAAATTGCTTTCCTCTGGTTACTTTGTAGCTCTCATGAGGTCGTTGGCATAGAAGTTATCTTAAGAATTTTAGAATAAAGATCAAGGAATGCTATGCAGAAGCAATGACTTAACTCTTTAGTAAGTTTAGGAAAGAGGCAGCTTGGTTGAGGGAAAAGAATATTGCTTGGAAGTCAGGTCCTAGTGCCATGTTTGTTTTGTGGGGCCACAATTTTTTCATTGGTAAAATAACACAATTATATAGATAATGTCAGAGGTGCCTTACTACAAAATTCTCTGTAGGACTATATAATTTAGCATGTTCTAACTGATTTCAATCAATTAAAAAATCTTGCTGACAAAAAATTTGATAATCAAAGTTTTTATTTGACCTGCTAAAATACAAAGCTTTGTAATAGAGTGATTCTATATCTAAGTGATTTGATGGCATATTCCCAAGTATTTCAGTTTAATCATCTGAATAATTTTAGCAAAGTATATGATAATAAACTTGGTTTTCTGTTATTCCAAGTATGCGTAAGGAGTATTTTCCCACAGTGGGAAATCCGGGAATTAGCATAGAAGTGAATTAGGTAAATGCTGCACATTTAATTGTAAAATAGCTAAATATTTAAAGATTATATTTTATTTAGTTGAGAGAGCATGAGAATGAGAGAGATTGAATGAGTGGAGAGAGGGGCAGAGGGAGAAGCAGACTCCCTGCAGAGCAGGGAGCCCCATGTGGGACTCAGTCCCAGGACCCTGGGATCATGACCTGAGCTGAAGGCAGACATTTAACCAACTGAGCCACCCAGGCACCTGTAAAATTGATGGTACTTTTTAATACATAAACTTAAGTTAGCTGTTCATTTCATCTTGTGTTAATGATTTTTCTCTAAGATAAATATACTTAATGCAGTTTTATAGACTAGTGGCTTCAGTTAAAACATATTACCAGTACTGTCATAATATTCAGTTACCTGTGGTATAGTAGAAAAAAGTACTGAATTTAAAAGTCAAAGGAATTGGGTTAAGAAGCCAGCCTTTTACTAGGTACACTATACATACATTGGACAATACATAGCCTGCCTGAGCCTATGCTTTTCTCTTCCGTAAAATGGGAGTAATTCCTATCCTATAGAGTTGTCCTAGTTATATGAGATAAAGTTTGTAAAGTACAGCGTAGTTACCAGAATATCATAGAGAATTTGTGTAACTGTAATGATTCATATGCCATCTTGACTCCTGATAAAAACCTGAGCTAGTCCTAGTACAGGAGCATTGTCTAATGGCTGGGACATATGTTCAGCTTCAAATCAAGAGTATGTGTAAAGTCCTCCATTCATGTAAAACTCAGTTTAGCCATAATCCTGCCTGAGAACTTCATAACACAGGCATAGAGCTCTTGGAGAAAAGAGCCACAGTGAGTTGTGCTTTGTGTTTTGGGGCCTCTTCCAAAAAGAGAAGAGACTTAACACAATTTGGCAAACAGAAGAAATAGTTTGGCCTTTTAAATGAGCAACAGGATGAAATATAGCAATACTAATGCACAGGAGACTTGCAGTAATTAGAAAATATAGCTCCGTTAATCTGCTTCTCAGAGACATTATTTGCTATGATAAATTCCATCTAACTCCTAACCTGGCATTTGTCCTATATATGTATGTTGTGTTTTAGCTGTAACAGTTGCTGTTTAAAGTAATGCTTCTGTAGTCTTCTAAATAAGAAGGTTGAGAAAGCATTTGCCATTTTGTAAAACTGTTGTCCTATCTGAAGCAATCATGAGGTTATTATTATTGGTTATTGGATCTCCAAGCTCTAGAATTACTTACAGGTTGTCTTTTCAAATTTCTGTCTTTGAAGAAATGTAGCTTTTATGTTCTTTCCCCCAACTCTATCTAGAAAGGGAGACCGCTGGTAGAAAAGAAATTTGAAACCTGATTTTTAAAGAGATAAAGCAATATTGGCTTGGCTTTTCTGCTCTGAAAGCTTCAGATTTAGCTACTCCACTCATTCATATTTCATATAAACAAAAAAGTGAATGTTTAAATCTTTCTACTTTGTTTAAAGTAAAGCAGATTTGAAGTTGCTGCAGGCAGAATACTGTCCAATTCCAGAAAAAAGTGAATGTATGAATTTACAACATAAACTCATGTAATTTAAACTTCATATATATGTGTATGCATATATATATGGATTTTGTTTTGTTTTGAGAGAGTGAGAGAGAGCATGCAAGTCAGGGGTAAGGGCAAAGGGAGAGGGAGAGAGATTCTTAAGTGGAGCCCAACATAGGGCTTGATCTCAAGACCCAGAGATTAGGATCTGAGCCAAAACCAGGAATCACCCAGGTGCCTCATATATATGTTTTGTATAACCAGTATGATATGTCTTGGTACCTGAATCTTGGGTATATATTTCTATATAAGATTGTGTTAGAATCTTGGAAAGAAATTTACCCCAACTTTCTAAGCCAGCCAGCACTATCTAGAAAGTTGGGCAGAATTTCCAATTTTATTGCCAGTACTATATGCAGAGAAACTAGTAAGCATCAGTTAAAAGAAATTTTCCCAGTGCATTATCCCGGAAGAATTATATCAAATTAATAACAACTTCCTTGAGGTGGTGGTTGCCACTTCAAATTGGAATATAGATAATAGTTGGCTGTCTTGGGGCGCCTGGGTGGCTCAGTGGGTTAAAGCCTCTGCCTTCAGCTCAGGTCATGATCCCAGGGTCCTGGGATCAAGCCCTGCATTGGGGAGCCTGCTTGCCTTCCTCTGTCTCTGCCTGCCTCTCTGTCTAACTTGTGATCTCTGTCTGTCAAATAAATAAATAAAATCTTAAAAAAATATATTTAAAAAAATAGTTGGCTGTCTTTTGCCTTCTAGTTTAAGGATTTAGTGATCATTTAGTAGTAATAATAATAGCATAAGTATTAACATCTAACCTATTTTGAACATTTCACATTCACTGGATTATTTAATGATCACAACAGTCCTATTAGCTACAGTTTATCTCCATTTTGCACACAAGATTGAGATTCTGAGAGGTTAAATAACTTGCTTGAGAATATAGAGGGTATGTGGAACAGTCAGGATCTCCACCCATCTCTGATCTTATTTATTTAGTTGTAATAGTGATTGGATAAATGAACTGGCTTTGTATACTTATTTTCAACTTTTTAAAAAAGATTTTATTTATTTATTTGAGAGACAGTGGGAGCATGAGCAGAGGGGGAGGGGCAGAGAGAGAGGGACAAGCAGACTCCCCACTGAGCAGAGAGCCATGTGCAGAGCTCAATGTGGGACTCAGTCCCAGGACCCTGGGATCGTGACCTGAGCCAAAGTCACATGCTTAACCGACTGAGCCACCTAAGTGCCCCTCATTTTCAGCTTTCTTGAATTGAGATCTTAGCTTATTAATTTTCGATAATCCTGTTTCCTAATACAAAAATTTTAAAGGTATAAATCTTTTTTTGTATTACTTTAGCTGCATCCTACAATTCTGATAAGCTTTGCCTTTTTTGGTGTTTCATTCCAACTATTCTTAAATTTCTATTTTATTGTTTTTACTCATTATTTAGATACTTTTTTGAAAAAATGTGTTTTTAAGGATAGATTTTTCAGTTCTTCTAGAGTTTTAAGAAAAATTATAATTGGGGCGCCTGGGTGGCTCAGTAGGTTAAAGCCTCTGCCTTCGGCTCAGGTCATGATCCCAGGGTCCTGGGATCGAGCCCCGCGTCGGGCTCTCTGCTCTGCGGGGAGCCTGCTTCCTCCTCTCTCTCTGCCTGCCTCTCTGCCTACTTGCGATCTCTGTCTGTCAAATTAAAAAAAAAAAAAATTATAACCTACAAGAGGGTAAAATTTAATAGTTTCTTTTCAGAGTATAAATTTACCATATTAAGCCAGTGGTTTTCATCTGCCTTTGGCTTTCCTGTAATGGTCCACACTACCTAAAATTTGATGGACTTTTGTCATCTATTTGTGATTTAGCTGTTGGCTGCCCTCTTGTTTAATCCTGCTGCTTCTCATGCTGTCTTCAGTTTTGTTACACTGCTGACTTTCCTTTTCGGTTCTCTCTCTGAGTTTAAAACAGCTTGTAAATGATCTTGTTCTGAGCCAATCCAAGCAAGGCAGACACATGAGACTAATATCATTTTATCTTTAGATCCACTCTCAGACCATGTAGTATAGTACCCTTGTTGAGTTTACAAGAAAGCTGCTCTTTAGCTTATTCTAAAATTATCTTGGATCTGTGCTGTCCAGTATGGTAACCACTAACCTACATGTGACTCTTGGGCACTTGAGATGTACTTAGTCTGAATTGAGATTGCATTATTAAAGTTAGTTTTACTTTTTTGTTTTGCTTTACTTTAATAAAGCTTAGTCAGTTAAGCTTCTGGGTGGCTCAGTCAGTTAAGCTTCTGCCTTTGGCCCTGGTCATGATCCCAGAGTCCTGGGATCAAGCCCCATGTTGGGCCCCCTGCTTAGCAGGGATGCTTCTGCCTCTGCCTCTCCCCTCCACTTGTGCTCGCTCTCTCTGGCACTGTCTCTCTCAAATAGATAAAATCTTTTTTTTTTTTTTTAATTAAAAATTTTTTTAGGGATTTTATTTATTTATTTGACTGAGGGAGACACAGAGAGAGAGGGAACACAAACCAGGGGGAGTGGGAGATGGAGAAGCAGACTTCTGCCGAGCAGGGACCCTGATGCAGGGCTCGATCCCTGGACTCTGGAATCAGGACCTGAGCTGAAGGCAGACGCTTAATGACTGAGCCACCCAGGCACCCCTCAAATAGATAAAATCTTTAAAAAAATTTTTAAAATTAAATATGTGGCTCACACATTTTATATTTTTTTGTATCTAACAACAGCATTAGACAAAAATCACAATGTACAAGTAAGAGACCACTTTTCTCCTTAGCTTCTGCACTAAAATCCTCTGGAGAATAGGACTCAGATAATACCTTTTAGAATTCCAGGTTTCCTGTACAAGGTTTGGGTTAAGCAGGAGTGATGTTCCTTCTTTCCAAAGAAAGTAACCAAAACTCAAATCACGTATCAGAGAATACTCTGGCTGTGTTGATTCCATAGGTTGGTTAAATTTCTGTAAAAGTAGTTAAGGTTTCATTCCAGTCACCTTTCTGTTTATCAGACATTCAGGTTTATCATTTAGTTAGGACCAATAAAACCTGCTTTTAAAAGTGTGTCTTGAAAAAGTTAAATAAAAGCTTGTTTTGTCTGAAGGACTAAGGAGCCATAGCAGATGGGATAAGCTGCGAAAGTGGGCTTCTGTTTGGCAGAGAGTAGAAATGACTACAGAGGAATGTCATCCCCTGATCTGCTTCCTGCTTCCAGAGACCTTTCCACTTCTCAGTGGCAGGTACTAAAAGCATTTACACAAGAGACCAGAGCTCTGACATACTTAGATTTTTTCCCCCCAGATTGGATTATAGACTATTATTATTTTACCTTAACCTATGTTGTTAGACTGTGAGCTTCTTGAGGACATGGGACAAAGAAACAGTGTCTTTATATAGTCCCTGTAAGATATAACAGCAGTATCAACAACAGTAAATCATAGTCAGTATCTCTCAACTTTTTCCTGGTATGGCATACTTAGAAGACTACAGTATTCTTGTACCACAGAGGATTCTGGCTTCCCTGTACTTCTAGTCCATACAACTTTTTTGTATGAATTAGGAGAAACGTACCTCTTTCTCAAGTTATGTTACTGCCATCTGTTGGAAAATTATTGTAATAAAAATGTGTTCTGTGATAGTATGATGTAAGTGACACCTTCCTCTGGAGCTGTTCAGTGTAGTAGCTCAGCTGTATGTGGTGGCCTTGAGACCACCCCAGGAGCCTCGCTGGCCAGCCAGTGGGCTGAGAGAATCAATATTTGAGCAAACCTCAAGGCACATCGGTATCTGGTTATTATGCTAAGGACTGAAGCCTCACCGTACCCCTCGAAGTAGGGATACTTAGTAATCCCAGTTTTTCAGATGAGCAGGCCGAGGCGTGGAGAGGTTCAGTAGCTGGCCCACGGTCCTGTGTCTGTCAGGTGGCTGAGTTGGAATTTAAACATAGGCGATGAGATTCTAGATCCTAGGCTCTTAACCTCAGTAATATATTCCTCTTGCGAACTGGATGCAGCAGTTTCCAATCCCTGTTCCTATGTTCATCTAAGCCCACTGTAAAGTGTTCTAGAGCCCTGCCTTGGAGTTCTTTGGATGAGTCTACACCTATAGTTTTTTTAGGTGGTTACAAAGGAAGAGGGATTTGTGCTTTCTTCTGCTGGTCCTTGTTTCTGTTGAAGTAAGAGAGCTGTCCCTTCTTTACATTTCAGAATAGCCTCTGGTCCTCTCACTGCCCTGGTGGCTTTACTTCTTCCCACCAGTCCCCCTTCTTTATTTGCGGGGTGACCAACCGGCACGGCTGCCGACTCAGGCTGGCCTCGTCTCACTTCTGCATTCCTCCCCACAGGGCTTCTAGGACTTTATCTCCAGAACTTCCCCTCCTTACTTCTCTGTCTGCTCCTTTCTTTAATCCTACCTTTTCTTGAACCCTTAATTGCTGCTCCCTCCAAAATCACCTCTCATTTTTCTATCCAAATTATCTTACTTTCTGATTTTGGAAGGTAAGTGCCTCAGGGCAGGGATTGCCTTGTTATGTTGTGAAGTGGTGTCTAAAGTGCTCCATAAATTAGCATCTGTAGAGTTTTATACATACTAATTATTATTATTGAAATACAGAAATGCTTTCTGAGCCATAAGAAAGCATCTTAAGGTAATAGTCTAATTGCCTGTACATGTTTTTTTAAAAAAAAAAAAGAAAAAATTCTCTCTTCCTGCCAGAGAGAGCTATCAGATCGCAGAACAGGTCTCAGAACAGCAGCCCAAATCCCAGGACTCTTTCTGGTTATTGTTTTAATGCTTTTATATTTATTCAGAGAATCATGTTTATAAGACAGTAAAATGAGGGCCTGTTGGTCATGTGAACCCATTTGGATTACTTAACCCTGGTCAGAATAGCAGAAATGGCCCTTCGGTTTGCTTTGGTCCAGAATCTTTAATTTCCTTAGTGACATTTATAGTTAAAGCCGATGGTATTCATTTCTCAGGGGGTGTAAAATAAATTTCATTTGTATTATATTTATGTAGATGTTTATTGCCAGAATGATCAGCGTTTTTTATTAGCATTTTATGATGCAAATGGAGCTTTTAAGACTTGTTGAATTTTAATGTAGACATGTATGTTAGAAGGACTTATTTACAGAACTATTGATTTTTTCCAGTGCTTTCTTTGAGAATGTACTTGGAAGAGTGGTTAGTGAGACAGTTTTCTGAGTCCTCTGAACCTTGAAGACAAATCTTTAGGTTTGTTTTTCTAAACAACTTGCTTTGAAAATCTTGTTGGCCTGGTTTTCCTGAATGTGAGATTTAATAAGTATTTTTTTTGATTAACAATTTAATGGTTGTCCTTTAAATGAAAGAAATGCCAGTCAGAATAACTGAAATGATGTTGAAATTATCAATTGAAGTTACCTGAAGCCATAAATAAAAAATAGTGGTGCTTTCTCAAAAAAAAGAAGCTTGTTTATCACTTATGGTAGTGACCATGCTTGATGAAGTATGACAGGGTCTTATTGCATTGTCCCAAGTGTAAGTGGTCATAACAGACTCATTGCATATGTTTGAGAGAGAATCATGGAGTTGGGATTTTTTTTTTTTTTAATCCTTATCTGTACGTTTTACTTCCTACAGCCTAAGAACATCTTTTTAGGTCAAATTGTACCTACTTATATTTAGGCTTTTGGTGGTAACTAAAGAGCAAGTTGAATTGGAAAACAAGCCTACCTCATTTTTAGATGATTGAACTCACTTTGGGGACTAGGTTGTCTCCTTTCCCAGGGTATATAATGGTATCTTGCTGCTTTAGAAGTGGTTGGACACTTCATGCCTTTATTTATTTTTTTTTTAAGATTTTATTTATTTATTTGACAGAGAGAGAGAGAGTGCACTAGCTGGGGGGAGGGGCAGGCAGAGGAAGAAGGAGAAGCAGGCATCCTGGTTGACGTGGGACTCTATACCAGGACCCTGGGATCATGACCTGAGTCAAAGGCATATGCTTAACCAACTGAGCCACCCAGATGCGCCCACTTTATGCCTTTAAAGATAAAGCCTGGGTATATAGCATCCCCTGGCCTGGTCCTATTGGAAAGAGTTTAGGTTTTAAGCTGCATAAGAGCTGAGCGATCATCTTTCTAGTGGTTCTTAGCTCTGGCTGCATGTTAGAGTAGCCGGGGAAGCTTTTTAAAGAATCTCTAGTTTGGGGGCTATACCCCCCCTCTGTTTACAATTGAGAAACTGAGAGAGGGGAAGTTGACTTGTATACAGACACACATGTTATGTGTTAGGAAAAATCATAGCATTATTTACTGACATTATCCTCAAATCTTGGTTGAAATGCTCTCACATTTTGGAGCAAACAGTTGTTAAATTAAATCATAAGCAGTGCAGAAAACAAGGTGGGACTACCTAACACTGTCATTGACTTTAAAGTATCTGCTCTGTAATAAAACTGAGTGTGACAAAGCCACTTTCAGTGCCTTCCACCTTACTCATATTGAGGAGAGGCTGCTGTCAGTTGTGGCAAATCCGTAATGTCAGTTTGGTTCTGTGGTAGATGAACCTCCTACCCAAGGCCAGACTTGGTCAGTTTATGTGTGGGGAAAAGCTTTTCAGTTAAAGCTTTAATTGTATCTAGTAGACAGAATGAAGCAGCTAAGCTCTTTTAAATTAAGCACTTAGTAGTTTTCTAAACATGGACACTTTAAATTTTTTAAGTAAGGGGGCAGAGAGCAGTAATCAGTAGTCATTCTCTGTTATTACTAGGGGCAAAGGGCCGGGGTGGGGAGTGCAAATATTGTCATCTCATCAACGTTTGCTCAGAAACTACAGTCTGGGGATCCTTTTATAAACCTTGAAATAGGCTTAGCCTATTCCTTCAAGAAGTTTGTATTTCTTAGGGAGGTTGTGTATGCATGTGCACATGTATGTGTGTCTGTGTTTAGAACCTCTTAAGGCTGTTTTGTACTTTTGTTCTAAATATGGAAGTTTAATGACTATATCTTATCATTTTAATAAATACTCTTATGAGGAGGCAAACAACTCAATATATTTTAATACGTGTATGTGTTTATATGTACATTGTGTATATATTGTGAATGGGTGTATATGGATATGTATTGATGTGTGTGTGTGTATATCTAGTGAATGTGTGTGTGTGTGTGCGTTTGTATAGTGAATATATACAGAGTGATGAATTAAAATGTGGTATCTAAATGAGCAGCCCAGACAAAAGTGCTGCCTCACAGGAAATTATGAGATTAAGTGAAACAGTTGATGTCAAATGCTTAGCACATACTTACTGCTCATTGATTTTCATTATCTGCATATTTATTATTATATCACTACTAGTATAGGAATTCAGAAGAAAAAGAAGACTATGGGTTAGATCAGAGAAGGAAGAAAACATGATTTAAGTAAAACATATTGCATCTATTTTATTTAAAATATCTTTAACCTAAGACTTGAATTGCTAATGCCAATATTGTGGAGAATACAGTACAATATATATAAGTACATATTAATGATATGGTTTCTTTTGTTTCAGGAGCTTTATATTGCTGTAGGAATATCTGGAGCCATCCAACATTTAGCTGGGATGAAAGACAGTAAGGTAACTACACAATAATAATCCTAGAAGAAAAATTATCTTATTTTAAAATTTTGGTTTCATTCGTTCCATATAGTTACAGTGTGTACGTTCAACCATTCAGATTAATATTCTGTCTAGGAATAGAAAGAAATATAAGGTGCTGCTCACGGCTTGAAGCTGTACCATTGGTAGGAGAGGCGTTGCTTGTCATGGAAAGAAGTGTGGCCCTGAGTCCCAGCTCTGCCCCTAGCTTACCACATGATGTGTCTTGTCTGTACCTCAGTTCTTTGCCTAATACACGTATTCATTGATGATGTTTAAGGTCCCTTTCAGCTCTGACTGTCTATGGGTAGAAAATTCAGGGTGAATAGAGCTTGATGAGGTTCTGACCATCTAACTAGTTTGTGAAGTTTCTGATCCCTGATTGTCTACTTCACCCTGGTCCCCTTAAAGTCCCACCCTTATATGGCAGCAAAGCTCCTCTTCTCAGGTATGTTACTCAAGTGTGACAGAAACATTTAGGGTTGGAGCATCTCCATATCTCAGTAATTATTAGCAATATAGTGTGTAGAGGAAACACTGGATGCTGACTTGCTACTTTGGACTGTATTGGGAAGCCCTGTGTAAGGATTCTCTGAGCATATATTTCAGAATATGACACATTAATTCATGCATACCAATGCACACTTTGAATTATGAACTTAGTCTTTCATGAAGACAGAGATGCTTCTGACACTCCAGCTTTTATCCATTCAGATGGAAGTTTGATATAAAGGTAATAAAACTTTTAACAGGTTTAACTTCTAACTTGAAAAAATGCATTCACTACCTCCTTGTAACCTCTAAATGAATTGGCTCAAAACCAGTCAGATTTCACAGTTGGATGGCAGCTTTCTTCACTGAGCTATGAAAACAAGCAGTGCCAGTGGGGAAAATGTTACTGCTGCATTAAAGGGAAAAAACCACTCCAACATCAGCAACCCTAAAAAATATTTTTAGCTGGGCGAGTTCAGACATATCTAGAATTCTACTTCTCAAACGATTCTTCCTGCCAAGAAGATCCTGGTAAAAATTGTCATGCCATGGCAACAGGACTGGATTAGGGGAGAGATGGACTAGCTAGTATGTTAAAGCAAAAAAGGGAACGATTGAAGTAAGGAGACCAGTGTTGGGAACTGTTTATTAGAATAAATTTGAGCCAAGATGTTGTCTGTTTTTGTAGTCAACAAATATTTATTAAGCATTTACTTTTGTACTAGATGCGGGAGATGCTTAAATGAAAAAAACAGCTCTTGTCATCACCAACTTGTGTAGGAGATGCAACAATCTCTGGTTATAATTTTGGTTGAGGTCTAAAATGGAATATTAAAGTAATTGTCTTAAATCTAATAATCACACTGCATACAAGTTACAGTTTTAATTAACATCATAGAGTTTGAAGAATATGAGATTTGGTTGTTATATGAAACAATTCGATGTAATGAGAGTACTTTCTGGACTATATACATATTAATATCATTGATTACAATCTGTGCTTTAAAAGCTGTGTAAGGAAGAGGAGCATGAATTTATAAGGACATATTAAGAGAGCTCTAGGATGCAAGCAAGATTTTATGATACTCATTTACAGTTGACAATTCAGGAATATTCTTTTAGTAATTTGAAAAACTGTAACCATCCCAAATCTTTCTTCTTAAATACTTTAATGGTTCCTTGTCCACAGTTGTGTGCTTTTGCTTTAAAAATAACTTTTATTACTCACCATGTGAAAAAAAAAATAACTTTTATATGGTTGGAATGAAAAAGCTTTCACATGATTAAAATGTCAGATGTTTGACTAGGTGGCCTCCAGGAAAATCATTAACCATCATTAATTAAATAAATCTCTGCTAGTTCCTGTGAAGCAGGTTTACATATTCCCAGAAGAGAAACACCTCGATGCAAATCAAATGCCTGTGATTCGAAATGTTTGTACTTGTGACTTTGGATTTGAGGCTCATACTGAAACCATCATTTCTTGTCTCTGACCACACATCTTTTAATACATATGGCATGTTTGACTGGAATAGTAGTTACCTGGACTACACTATGTTTCAATCTCAGATATTCTGGAATATTTTCATCTTTTTGAGAGAACCTAGGGGAGTTACACATATGTCCTGTAGCCTATATGTTAAGTCAGACTGTATCAAAATTCTCTTAAAATATGTTTCAGCTATTTTCATGTGATAGAGTAACAAGCAAGTAGAAACTTAATTTTACTTCTAGAGAGATAAATCATCATACTGTATTAAAATAATACCACATAAGAATCAAATATTATAGTCAAAACTTTAATTTTACTTTAATTGCAGTGGTGTTTGAAGCATCTGTGGAGGGGTGCCTAGGTGGCACACTTACTTAGTAAAGCATCCAGTGGCTGATTTTGGCTCAGGTCGTGATCTCAGAGTTGTAGGGTTGAGCCCCACCTTGGGCTCTGTGTTCTGCACAGAGTCTGCTTGAGACTCTCTCTCCCTCTCCTGCTGCCCCTCCCCTCTATATGTGTGCACATGCTCTCTCTCAAATTAATAAATAAAATCTTTTTTAAAAAAGGGCACTTCAGTGGCTCAGTGGGTTAAGCCTCTTCCTTCGGCTCAGGTCATGATTCCAGGGTCCTGGCATCGAGCCCCGCATCGGGCTCTCTGCTCAGCAGGGAACCTGCTTCCCCCTCTCTCTATGCCTCCCTCTCTGCATACTTGTGATCTCTCTGTGTCAAATAAATAAATAAAATCTTTAAAAAAGAAAATCTGTGGAGAATACCAAACCATTTGTAATATATAATCTGTTACTAATAAAAGAATAATTGGTACATGTAGCACTGTTTTTAGGACTATTTCTTCTTAATTTGCTCATCTGTCATTATAATACTTAACATAAAAAATTTTATAGGAGATAATAGGATCTTTTGGTGGTTCGTGTAGGAGACATAGTAATTTACTTGTTGAAAAGGCTGTCCTTTTCTTATTAAATGATTTTGACACTCTAGTCAAAAATCATTTGACCCTATATGTGAGGGTTTATTTCTGAGTTCTCTATTCTTATCCCCCCAGTCTATATATCTGTCTTTATGCCAGTACCACACTGTTTTAATTCCTGTAGCTTTGTAGTAAGTTTTGAAATCAGGAAGTGTGGGTCTTCCAGCTTTGCTCCTTTTCTAGATTGTTTTAGCTATTCAGGGTCCCTTGAGATTCCATATGAATTTTAGGATGGGTTTTTTAATTTTTGCAGAAAATGTCATTGGAAGGACAGTTTCAGTGGATATAAGACTTTTGGTCAACAGTTTTTTTCTTTTAGCATTTTGAATGTATCAGCTCACTGCCTTCTGGATTCCACAATTTCTGAGAAATCTGTTGATATTCTTATTGAGGATCTCCTGTATGTGATGAGCCACATGTCCTCATTTTCAAGATTCTCTTTTTATCTTTGGCTTTTGAAAGTTTGATTATAGTGTGTCTTGGTGTGGGTCTCTTTGACTTCATCTTTCTTGGAGTTTGTTTAGTGTGTTGGATGTTTATATTCATGTCTTTCATTACATTTAGAAAAATTTCAGCCACCATTTCTTCATTTATTCTTTCTGCACCTTTTTCTTTCTTCTGGGACTCCCACAGTGCATATTTTGGTTTGTTTGATGTTGGTCCACAGGACTCTTAAGTGCTCTGATTACGTTTCTTTAATCTTTTTCTTTCTATTCTAAAGACTTGATAATTTTCATTGTCCTACTTTCAAGTTTGCTGATTCTGTCTTCTGATTCTTAAATCAGCCTTTGAATCTTTCCAGTGAATTTTTCACTTCAGTTATTATACTTTACATCTCCACAATTTTCTTTTTGGTTTCTCTTTAGGTTTTGTCTTTTGCTATTTCCATTTTGTTCATACATTGTCTTCTTGACTTTCTCTACATCTTTATAATTCTTTGAGCATCTTTAAAATGGTTGTTTTAAAGTCTTTTTCTCATAGAGATGCCATCAGACCTTTCTTAGAAGCAGTTTCTCTTGATTTTGTTTTCCTTGAGTGGTCCCATACTTTCCTGTTTCTTAGTGTTTTTTTGATTTTTGTTGTTGTTGTTGAAAACTGGATATTTGAATCTAATAATCTATTCCTGGAAATCAGATTCTCCTTCCCCAGGGTTTGCTGTTTTGTTGTTGTTTTTATTTATTATTGTTGTTTTTTGGTTCTTATAGGTCGTATCTGTGCCAAAGATTAACCTGAGGTATAAACTTAAGACCTTTTTGTGTCCTTTCTGAGCCTGTATGTGAGGTTAGTTTGTAATTTTCCACGTATATCCAGTTGCTTCTAAGTGTCCTAGTCTTGAATTTCTGGCTTCCAAAAGGGGAAAAGAACATTGGAGAGAGGCAGAAGTGCTTTGACATTTTAAATCCCCTAGAGGCAGCATTAGCCGGAGGAGGGGAGGGGCTTCCAACAATGCGGGAGGCGCAAGAAGCAAGGCAGCCGGCCTGGATCAAAGCACAGGCCCCCAGCCCCTGGAGGACCCGGTTCTTTTTGCCCACTCTGTCTCCTGCAGGCTGTGTATAAGCAGCTGCAAGAACATGTGCACAGCTGCTTGCCTTTGGGGCGGGGAATGAGTACCTGTTACTGCACTAAGAGCTACAGCTCCTGCAAGCCTTCAGTAGACTCTAGATTTCCAGAATGGTTACATTAGACAGATTCTGCCAGTGCTCTTGTTAACAGTGTTGGTAGGAAGACAGATTCCTCCTGATGCTTCCTACTTTGCCATCTTCCCAGAATCCTCTCCTCTAGTTTGTTACTTCCTAAAACATTGTTTTTCATGTCAGAAAAGAACTTAGAAAAATAATGGCTTAAAACCTTTTTAAATACTGTGATGGGCTAGTGGTGGTGTAGGAGATAATTTTATGTGCAAACCCAGAAATCCTAAATTTACAGGATTGGCACAAATGAATCAAATTAATCTTATTTAGTAAACATCTTTAACAATATAAATTTGTTGTTGGGAGTGTTAAAGTAGAAACATCAATCTGTGGTATGTTTTCTGATAAAGACCAAAGTCTTTGTTTTTATTTCACAGACAATTGTGGCTATTAACAAAGACCCAGAAGCTCCAATTTTTCAAGTGGCCGATTATGGAATAGTTGCTGATTTATTTAAGGTAAGCTGGCCTTGGAAGAGGTGGCTGTTATCTAGCTTGTCATCCAAGAACCTCTTAGAGTTGGTCAGAGAGGAAGCCATTATAGGAAAACATTGTGTGTTTGTTTGTGTACCTGTGTATCTGTGTATGTATTAATATTTATACACAGTTTTGAACTGTGAAGTTGTCCTAATAAATACGTGAAGTTCATATAGAGTATTATAACTTTACCTTTAAGGAGTCCATATTGTCTTTAAAATATCCACATGGCTTTTGGCATCTTGTGTTCTAAGTTAGCACACAGTGTGAAGTGGATTCAAGTAATTATGACCGAGAATCATATTTGGCAGGTACCTTAAAGAAATTCACATCAAATACCCTTACTCAGAGATTTGCCAGAAATGCTACAGCTTTTCTTTTAAGTTTTATTTGTTTGAGTAATCTCTACACGCACCACGGCACTCAGACTCATGACCCCGAGATCAAGAGTTGGATGCTCTTCCTACTGAGCCATCCAGGTGCCCCCGTGCTACAGCTTTTCAAGGGAAGACTGGCACTCAGGTCCAGCTTATCTGACTCAACAAGTATGCTCTGCTTCCTTTGTTTGAGAGTTAAATGCTTTCCTAATGTGATCTATGTAGGGGAGAACACTTACTCCCCACTCTCCTACTCTTCACATTTTTGAGTGTTCTTTCTACCCTGCCATCACCCCCATCTTTGCCCTCCCCATGAGCAAAATTACTTTAGTGATACGATGTGTACCATTTGGCCACATTTAAAGGTTCATAGCTCATGCCTGGCCTGGTTTATTTCTGTCCCTCAGGGCTTGCCTACAAACTTCCTGGTTGCCTTGTGCAGAAATTACTCATGCAGCCATTGAGGCTCTGAAAGTAGCACCTAACACTGGGAGAAGTAGGTGGGTTTGCTAGAGTGAGGAACCCCTTGCACAGAATTACAGCAAGTTACTGTGGGCTTTAATAGAGAGGCTGCAGCCTGAGAAGAGAGCCAGGGTGGTCCCCTTAACAAGAGAATTGGTCCATTACCATGGCTTCACCAGCACTGTATATGATTCAGATGAACTAATGAATGTACTTTGAGAGCCCATCTGTACTTTGAAGTTCATGCTCAAATATATGTTCATGCTCAGTGAAAATGGACCCTTCAGCTGCTCATGCAGAGACGAGAATGGGGCTGTTGCCCTGGGTCAGCCTTCCCCTCAGCACCCGCTCCCTGCCTCTGGCCTCCCAAAGAGCCTATATCTTGCCCTAGGAAGAATACAGCCCCTCTTCAGTGACCTTGGGGTCCTGTAATTGAAAGTTAGAATTTAGGTAGTTCTGCTGCTCCTGTTACCTGGCCCAGCTGTGTAAGAACAAACAATATTTAATGACAGTCATTTGACCACTACAGTAACACCAGTGGGAGGAAAAGTTACTATGAAAGAGAAATTTTTTTTTAATTTCTGTACAAGGATAACTTTGTTCAGGTTGCTAGCATTTAGCTACAGTGAGAAGCTTAAAGGAGTAAAGACCTTTTAATTAAAAACGAAACACCTCTGAACCCTCACCAGGTATCAGGTTGACATGTTTGGAAATAGACATCTACTGTAGTTGCCTTATATTTTTCTCCAAGTGAATATTTAAATAAGTTTACAAGTAATTTTGCTTATTTTACGATACATTTTTTCTGTTTTCTTGTGTACTATATATTGCAACCTACAGAGTGGGCTTACTTGATAAATGGATGAAGTGTTAGACAATTGGAAATTTGTGATGTTTATATAGTGGATGCCTGCCTTGGGGCAGGACCATCTTTGTAGCAATTATTGATGGAATGGTGTCATAATGCCTCTTGCATTAAGGGCAGCTCCCAGGTTGAACATGAAAGAGTATGCAAGCGAGTGAGGGTTGTGTGCACGTGTGCGTGCTGAGAGAGGTATTTTGGTGAGAGTCCTAAGACAGTAGAAGTGGAAAGGAATCTCACAAATCAGTGAGCAAATTTCTAACCAGAGATTCTCAAGCTATCTTTGGTGTTTTAAGAAGCCCACATTTGATAATGTGTTTGGACTAAGACCTAATAACATTTATTTGTTAATAGCTAGAATTATGTTAAGGTAGTGGTTACCTCATGCTCAGAAGTTCTGAACATAGGTATATATACCTTTTTTTTTTTTTAAATTTTTTTAAAGACCTTTATTTATTTGACAGACAGAGATCACAAGTAGGCAGAGAGATAGGCAGAGAGAGGAGGAAGCAGGTTCCTCGCTGAGAGAGCCCGATGCGGAACTCGATCCCAGGACCCCGGGATCATGACCTGAGCTGAAGGCAGAGGCTTTAACCACTGAGCCACCCAGGTGCCCCGGTATATATACCTTTTGATTAATATAAAGGGAGAAAAGTTAATTCTTTAAAAAGCAGTTTGTGGGGGGAAACGGATTAGATTATGAGAATATTAAAAATCTGCTTGGGAGCAGCTGGCTAGCTTGGTTAGTAGGACATTTGACTCTGGATCTCAGGGTTGTAAATTCAAGCCCCACGTTGGGTGTTGAGATTACTTAAAAATAAAATTTCAAAACAAAACAAAAAACCAGTGCTGCTTGAGTTGTAGCCTCCTGGTTGCTACTAACATGTATAAGACAAGTGATATGTTCTTTTTAGGTTATCTGTTTTCCCAGAGAGATGTGATTTGCAGAAATTACTCAGCAAGTTTTTGGCACAATTAAGCCAGGCTCCTGATTCTGTTCTTTTACTCATCACCCTGCTTTCTAACTCATCAGGGACTCTGGCCAGGTGGTTCACCAGGACTCCTCTACCCTTGATAAGTTGCAGTAAAAAGGACCTCACCTTTGGCAGACTCTAGGAACTTAGACAGTATCTATCAAATTGTTTTTTCAGTTGAAATTAGAATGAATATGGCACAGATGAATATTAGTAATTCTGACTGAAGAATGGACAAGGTGGTGTAGTGAATATGCTCCTCAGGGCCATGCTGTTTTTTAAAAATCAAATATTTAAAGGTATAACAGCACATAAAAATATGGCTATGCAAATTATGAATGAGTTAGCATTATCTATTTCAGATTAAGATTTTAAAGAAAATAGTTTAAGTCAGCGGTACCCACCTGGCTCTTGATCTTGGGATTTTAAGTTTGAGCCCAAAATAAATTATAATAAAATCTTCATTTTTATTTTTTTAGAGAGGGAGGAGGGGTGCAGAGGGAGAGAGAGAATGTTAAGCTGGCCCCACACCCAGTGCAGAGCCCCATGCAGGGCTTAATTTCACAACCCTGAGATCATAGGAGTTGGATGCTTAACAGACTGAGCTACTCAGGCATCCCCAAAAATAAAATCTTTAAGAAAAAAAAAAGAAAAAGAATATCATAAGTCACATAATAGTTGTGTAAAAAGGGCTTTTTAAGACTGAATTGCTGTGTAAAAATTTTATATCACATAATAGACTTTATCATGTCTGGAGTAAAAATGTGTATGGATTTTAATTTTTAATATTTATTGTTTTACTTCATCCTGCAACAATCATGAGTTAGAGACATGAGGGTTTTTTTTTCTTTCTTCATATAAGAAAAATAATATAGTACAGTAGTTAAGAGCTTTAATTCAGATTTTGTCTTGGCCACATACTAGTTAAATTATCTTGGCCAGGTTATTTAATTTTTCTGAATGGAAGCTTCCTCAAAAGTAATATAAATATACTACATACCTTACAAGGTTGTATTGGAAAGTTAAGTGAGATTATACTGTACCTAGTACAGTCTGTGTTAAATATTAGGCTCCCTATTTATATTTCCTTTCATACAGGTATAGTAAGTGTTCAATAAATGGTAAATATTATAATCAGAGTCAGAGTGACAGAGTATAGAACACTACATGACTGGTTGTTGTTTTTTTTATATAGCTTTCCTGAGATTTAATTAATAAATCATAGAGTTCACCCTTTTAAAATGTAATATAGTTCAGTGATTTTTAGTATATTAGGAGTTATGCAACCATCAACTATCTAATTCCAGAACATTTTCATCACACTGAGAAGAAACCACAAACATATTTTCAGTCACTTCTGTTCCCCTCTCCCCCCAGACCCTGGCAACAACTAATCTGTTTTGTGTTTCTATGGATTTGCCATTCATGGATTTTTCTTACAAACAGAATCATGTGATAATATATGGTCTTTTATAGCTGGCTACTTTGCATAATGTTCTCAAGATTCATCTGTGTTGACTTCTGTATCAGCACTTTCTTTCCTTTTATTGCTAAATAATATCCGTTGTGTGGATATGCCTCATTTTGTTTATCTATTAATCATTTGATGGACATTTGAGTTGTTTCTACTTTTTTGCTATTAAAAGTAATGCTGCTATGAGCATTTAAGTTTTCATGTAGATATATGTTTTCATCTTGTGTGGGTACATATATAGGAATGGAATTTCTGGGTCACTTAATAACTGTTATTTTTAACATTTTGAAGAACTGCCAGCCTGTTTTCCAAAGTGGCTGCCCTATTTACATTCCCACCAATAATACTATTCCCAATAATAATGTTTCTTTTCTCTTCTTTCCTGTCCTTTCCTTTCCTCTCCTTTCTCTCCTCCCCTCCCCTCCTCTCCCCCCTCACCTTCCCTTCCCTCCCCTTCCCTCCCCTCTCCTTCCCTTCCCTTCCCTCCCCTCCCCTTCCCCCCCTTCTCCTCCCCTCCCCTTCCCTTCTCCTCCCCTCCCCTTCCCCCCCTTCTCCTCCCCTCCCCTTCCCTTCTCCTCCCCTCCCCTTCCCTTCTCCTCCCCTCCCCTCCTCTCCCCTTCCCTCCCCTCCCCTTCCTCTCCCCTTCCCTTCCCCTCCCCTCCTTTCTCCCTTCCCCTTCCTCTTCTTCACCCCCTCCCTCCCCCTCCCTTCTTTATTTGTTTATTGTATTATTTTTTTTTTTAAGATTTTATTTATTTATTTGAGAGAGAGAGACAGTGAGAGAGAGCATGAACAAGGAGAAGGTCACAGAGAGAAGCAGACTCCCCGCGGAGCCGGAGCCCGATGCGGGACTCGATCCCGGGACTCCAGGATCATGACCTGAGCCGAAGGCAGTCGTCCAACCAACTGAGCCACCCAGGCGTCCCTGTTTATTGTATTATTGACTTTATTAAACAAGTCATGTATCAGACAGCATCCCATTTAGCAAGTAGAGGGGAGCTCCTGTCTTTTCACATTCTTTATGTCCTTTAATGCACAAAAGTTTACATTTTATTGAAGTCCAGTTTATATATTTTTTATTGCTTGCCCTTTAGTAAGTGTCATATATGTGAAACTTCTGCCTAATCCAGTACAGTGATTATAGGCCTACAAGTATCTGTTCAAGTCCTCACTTTATTTCCTTTGTGTGTATGCCTGTGGATTGCTGGGTAATATGGTAATTCTGTGTTTAGCTTTTTGAAGAACTTCCAAACTGCTTTCTCTAGTGGCTGCACCATTTTACATTCCCACCAGTAAAGTGCAGGCCTTCCAGTTTTTCCACATCTTTGCTCACACTTGTTACTTTTTATTTTTCAAATCAGAGCCATCCTGGTAGGTATGAAATCGTATCTCATTGTGGTTTTGACTTGCATTCCTTAATGACTAATGATGTTGAGCATCTTTTTATGTGCTTACTGGCTATTTGTGTAGCTTCTTTGGAGAAATGTTTATCCAAATCCTTTGTCCTTTTTTAATTGAATGTGTGTCTTTGTTCTTGAGTTGTAGGAGTTCTTTATGTATTCTGGATATTAACCCTTACCAGATACATAATTTCCAAATATTTTCTCCCATTTTGTAGGTAGATTATCCTTTCTCTTTCTTTATAATTACCTTGGCATGAAAGTTTTTAATTCTGATGAAGTCCAGTTCATCTATATTTTCTTCTGTTACTGTCGTTTTTTGGTGTCATATCTGAGAATCCATTGCCAAATCCAGAGTCTTGAAGCTTTAGCCCTAAGTTTTCTTCTAAGAGTTTTATTTTAGCTCCCATAGTTAGGTCATTGATTGATTTGGGATTAATTTTTACATATGGTATGAGGTGAGGTTCCATCTTCATTCTTTTGCATGTTGTCACAGCACTGTCTCTGTTGGAGAGACTCTTATTCCCATTCATTGGACTTTGCATACCACCTGTTTTTTAAAACTTTTTCTACTTCTTCCTATCATAGCTGTCCATTAGAGTCATTCTAACACCTTATGCTCTCTCTCTGAAACTTGCAGGGTTTATCTCTGTCTGCCTCCTCAGTTTTTGTCCAGAATCCTTTTCTCCTCCATGTTAATGTTCTGATTTTTCTGAGCCCACACTTAAATCTCTTCCTTAGAACCCCTGGATTTTGAGCATTTAGTTCCATTCTTCTCATCCTCTTACATTACAGTGTAAGATGGGTACATTTTTGGTTGTGTGGTTCATAGACCTCTGTCTTTTCTCCCCAACTAGGGGGTAGAACTCCTTGTGGGCAAGAATTAGGCCTGAACTTTATTTCCCATGGTGCTTACCCTGGGGAAATACTAATTAAATGACTCGAATATAGTTGTGTTGTGATTTCTATCAGTAGATTGTCTTATTTTATTTATTTTTTTTAAAGATTTTATTTATTTATTCGACAGAGATCATAAGTAGGCAGAGAGAGAGAGAGGAGGAAGCAGGCTCCCCACTGAGCAGAGAGCCTGATCCGGGGCTCGATCCCAGGACCCTGGGATCATGACCTGAGCCGAAGGCAGAGGCTTTAACCCACTGAGCCACCCAGGTGCCCCTAGATTGTCTTATTTTAAGTGTAAATTCACTTTGATCTGGTCTTACTGACTAGAGAGCTGGGTCTGCACTATCTAAAATAAAAATAAGAATCCGTTGGGGCGCCTGGGTGGCTCGGTGGGTTAAAGCCTCTGCCTTCGGCTCAGGTCATGTTCCCAGGGTCTTGGGATGGAGCCCCACATTGGGCTTTCTGCTCGGCGGGGAGCCTGCTTCCTCCTCTCTCTCTGCCTGCCTCTCTGCCTACTTGTGATCTCTATCTGTCAAATAAATAAATAAATAAATCTTTAAAAAAAAAAAAAAAAAAAAGAATCCGAATCTCTGAGTTAGTGCTCAGGCTGTCAGACACGCAGTGAACTTGAGTGGCATTTTTCTTTTCCTTAACTGATAAGGCATTGTGTAATATGCTTGGAAAGTCTGAGGTTGATCTAATAAAAAAGGATATAGATGGTGGACAGAGTGCCTTTAGCCTTTTTTGGGGGGTTGTGGCAGGGAGACATTCTGGAAGATTTTTAAAAATTATATGTTCCAAATCAAGTTAATGTTTCGTTAAAAGAGGTTGGGCTCTAGCCTATTTTTCATGAAACACATAGGTCCCACAAGAGGCCTCTTTAGCGTGTCATCTGTGTGACTGGCATCAGCTCATGGACTCTCAACTGAGCAGAGCTGGGAGAAGTGGTGCCAGTGCTTAGTGCTGCCCCTGAGCTACTGCCCACTGGCTCCATGGTAAACATGGGCCTTTAATAGGCTGGAGACAAAGTGACATTCGGAGGAAACAACATGTTGACAATTTCCTTAATAAATTTTGTACGAACACATTATTTCCACCTAATGTAAATGTAGCTCTCTTAAATAATTGAGAGGCTGTATTCATCAGTGGTGAGTTCAGCTGGGATCTCTCCGAGCTAGGACAGTCGACAGCCCCGTGGAAGACTGGGTAATTGATATTTTACACAGATGGCTCCAGCTAGTTTTCAGGTGGGCTCCATGTGACACCACCTGAAGTCCCTGTGCCCAGCGCGCCTGTGCTGTCAGGCTACCCCAAAGCAGCTCCACGCTGAAAGCTCCAGTTGCAGCCACTGAACTGCTGAGACTAAGAGTTAGTAATTCATCCTTTTTTTTTTTTTTTAAAGATTTTATTTATTTGTCAGGGAGAGAGGAGAGCGAGCGAGCACAGGCAGACAGAATGGCAGGCAGAGGCAGAGGGAGAAGCAGGCTCCCCGCCAAGCAAGGAGCCCGATGTGGGACTCGATCCCAGGACGCTGGGATCATGACCTGAGCCGAAGGCAGCTGCTTAACCAACTGAGCCACCCAGGCGTCCCAGTAATTCATCCTTTTTAAAATGGGAGCCAACTTGGTCAGTTTTCCCTCGCAGTGGTTTCTTACTCTGTCTGCTGACCAGACACCGCATTAGCACAAGGCCTTTAACAGAGAATGATGAAACTGAATGTTCAGCATGCAGCTCATTCTTGTGTGCCAAAAGATAGGAACATGTGCTGAGGAAGCAACTACAGTGTTTGTCGAATGCCAGATGTGTAAGCAAATGAACAATGAGAAAACAAGTGCTAGAGCAGATTGACAGGGTCATGTCTGAACAAGAGACTTTGGTGTGGACTTGAAGGAAAGGCAGGAGAACAGTAAGGGAAGGAAGAATAACCAGAAAACACAGAGGTGAAGAATACACATTACTCTCCTCACAGAAGAAAAATTGGACTCCTGTTTCTTGTGGTGCCCTTCGGAGGTTTGTGATTATGTCAGAAAGTTTCCTAGTCAGGGCGTCTGGGTGGCACGGTCGGTTAAGCGTCTGATTCTTAGTTTCAGCTCAGGTTATAATCTCAGGGTTATGAGGTTGGGCTCCATGGTCAGTGTGGAGTCTGCTCATGACGCACTCTCCCCTGGGCGCCTGGGTGGCTCGTCCAATTAAGTGTCTGTCTTCGCTCACGTCATGATCTCAGGGTCCTGGGATAGAGTCCCTCATCGGGCTCCCTGCTCAGTGGGAAGTCTGCTTCTCCCTCTCCTCAGCCCCCACCCCCCAAAAATAGAAAAATAAATCTTTATTTAAAAAAAAAAAGAAGAAGAAAAAAGAAAAGATAAAAAGTAAAGTTCCGAGGCAGTGTGTGTGCTCCTGGTCCTGCCAGCCTGTGTCCGGGTGGAATTCTCTTCAAAGGCTGTAGTCTTAGAGTACCTGGGTGGCTCTGTTGGTTGAGCATCTGACTCTTGATTTCATCTCAGGTCATGATCTCAGGGTCATGAGGTCAAGACCCCCTCCCCCCACCATGGGGCTCTGTGCTCAGTGGGGAGTCTGCTTGAGATTCTCTCTTTACCTGTGCTCCTCCCCCCACTCATGCTCTCCCCTCTCTCTCTCACTCCCTAAAGTAAATAAATCTTTAAATGTAGTCATCCCACAGACCCCACATTCTCACAGATAAGAGGAGAGCCTAGAGGAACATGTTGGGGATGGGGGCACACCTTGAGCCTCAGCAGAAACACGCATTGCTTCTTTTGGCTTCTGTATACTTTTTTTAAAAAGATTTTATTTATTTATTTAGAGTGAGAGCAAAAGAGAGAGCATGAGCAGGGAGAGAATCTTCAAGCAGACTCCCTACTTGTGTGGAGCCCAACTCAGGGCTTGATCACTTGACCCTGAGATCATGACCTGAGCTGAAATCAAGAGTCAGATGCTCAACCGACAGAGCCAGCCAGGCGCTCCAGGACTGCAGCCTTTGAAAGGAAGACCACCTGGACACAAGGCTGGCAGGACCAGGGGCCCACACGCTGCCTCGGTGCCCCTACCTCTGTGTACTTCCTGTGGAGCTGTGACGATATCACACTGAAGGCTCAGGTTGCTTAATTACTTTTTTTTGTTTTAATTTGCAGGTAGTTCCTGAAATGACTGAGTTGTTGAAGAAGAAATGAGTTACAGTGTTTTAAGAAAGAAAATATATCACAGTATTCAACTGAAATAGAAATTCATGGCTATTACAGTAATCATTGGACAGTATGGAGAGCTACATATCATAATTTGAGAAAAAAATTCTCACAGATGCCAGAATGCTTTTTTATGAGCCTATTACTATATTTCTTTTAATTATTTGTGGTTCCAAGTAATTATTTTTTAAAATTTTCTAAATCTGTAAAAAATATATAATAAAACATTTCCACAGCTTTAAAACTACCAACAGAAATATGCCTAGCTTTGTAAAGAAAGAAAATTGAAGAAATGGAGTGAAAATTTATTTTTTCTCTGCCTTTTTCATGGAGGACTCTGTTTTTTTGTTTTTTGTTTTTTGTTTATTTATTTATTTGACAGAGAGAGAGAGGGAACATATGGAGGCGGAGTGGGAGAGGGAGAAGCAGGCTTCCAGTGGAGCAGGGAGTCTGACATGGGTCTTGATCCCAGGACTCTGGGATCATGACCTGAGCTGAAAGCAGGCGCTTAATGACTAAGCTACCCAGGTGCCCGAGGACTCTGTGTTTTAGGCAAGATTGTGAACATGATTGTTCTCTCCAGACTAATCATTTAATTTAGTTGTTGAGAGAAGGGACCTAGATTGGCAAATTCCGAGTTAAAAAAGCATGGCCACAAATCATGAATATTAACTTAAATATACTCCAGTCTTCAGAAAACCATAACTAATAGGACCAAAGCAGACCCGACTTAAACTTGAACTTGCTGAATGAATTTAGTTGGCTTACATTAAATTTAATTTTCCATTTCATTTCAAAGTTTTGTCAGCTTATAGGACTTTGTGTCTCTGAAGGAGAGGGGAGAAGGAGGGGCTGTGGTGATGCAACATGGCCTCTTATGCTAACAGATAGTGTGATTAATATAAATGTTTAAATCCTGTTCAGAGAATGCTTTGGTTTTTCTCTGGCCCTCCTGATGCTTCCTTTGAGCTGTCTTAGAAAACAGCCAAGCATGTGAGATGACCATATGTTTGTTTAGCTTTGGCGCTCTCCCTCTGCTGCCCTGAGGCATGACTGAGATGGAGAGTGTCACAAGGGCTAGAAGCCAGTGTGCGTGCAGGCCTGAGAACAGGGGCTGGGGAGGCTTTGGTCTGTCCTGTGGGAGGGTGTCCTGGAAAGGTCCTGGAAAGGCCTGGCCCAGCAGCTGAGTAACATGAAGACAACTGCCACCTAAAGCAGATCTGCAGAAGGTACAGTAGTTAACAGACTAAGGAAAACAGCGGGGAGGAGATGGGAAGTGACCAGTGGTACAAGAGGGGATGGGGCAGAGGTGGTCAGCCTGTCCCTCTCTGTGGCCATCCTGGGTCTTGGCTACTTGAACTCTTTGATTTTGTCGGTCACTAGCTTTTGAAACACTTTTGGAAGTTAAATGTCTCTGGGATTTCAATCTTCTTGAACCTAATAGGATGAAAAGATAGCAATAAAGTGAACCACAGCATCCTAGAGTGTCAGTGCTGAGCATGACCATCTCGTTCAGCCCCCTGTTCACAAAGGGTTACTGAAGCACAACCAAGTGACTTGTCCAAGGCCATGTGGTTTGAACCACTCTTGTGAACATAATTCCCATATCGTATTGTTGTGTTTGAGGCTCTTCCCAGGGGAGCTAACCTTGCTTATCAGGACCTTCTCCACTTACCCTGTTGGACACTATAACTTGGGGAGAGGAGAAATGCGAAGGTGACATGGGAGAGGTATGCTGGCTCAGGGAGGACCAGTCCCGGGTGGTACATTTGCATGGCTCCTAGCCTTGAAGTGGAATTGATGGTTCTTTCTCTCGGTTTCCTCCTGTCATGACTGCCATGTCCCACCTTCAGGCAGTTCACTCCACTGTTTTACTGGGTACAGCTCATCATCACAATAGCACTGGGTGGCGCTTACTGTGTGCTAGGCGCCACAGTAATGCTGTACACATACCGAACCCCTGCTGTCAGCAACACCCTTAAGATTGATGCTATGATTACCATCCCTGTTTTACAGACATGGAAGCTGAGGCACTGCAAGTTCTGTAACTTGCCCAAATTCAGATCACCTGTAATGAGAGCCAGGGTTTGAAACCAGGAAGTCTGGGTCAGAGCCATGGTTTTACCTACCTCACCTTGGCTCAAGGAACAGGGAGAGTTGCTGCGCAGTAACCTCAGGTAAAAGGCACTAGTGCTTGGTGCTGGTGGACAGGGCACACATTCAGGATCCTCGCTGGGGAGGAGACCCTGTGCTCTGGGCTTGTCTCTCCAGTGGGATTTTATTCAATTCTAAAAGCCCTTAAGTGCCCACATAGAGTTGACCTTAAAAAGGCAGCTGTGTGAGGTGGAGGCAATTATTAAAACCATAATACATGCCAGAAGGTGCAATTTGATGTGTTCTTTTTATCCCTGTTTTATTGGGCACCAAACTGTCAGATCCTGATGACTCTTCCCCTGCCTCAGGCTTGGGGACCCAGAGCCACAGCTGGAAGCAACGTGGGAAGAGATATTAGGGGTAGCTTTTGTTACCGTGTTTGTGTATCTTTCCTGCTTTTTTCCCTAGTTTCTTGAAGTATTTGGTTAACCTCATACAGGCCCTGGGAGTTTGGTGGCCTGGTTACTCTGGCCACGTTTGGAAAGACAGCCCCGTGAGGGCAGAGCTGTATTCCGGTCCTTGAGGCCAGCCGTCTGGATCAAGCAAATGCCCTCCTTACTCTATGGACTGAGACCCAGTGAGGGTCTGGTCGGAGCTTCTCAGTTGAGTAAGCACAACATCCAGCATTTTCTGTGGTCCTGGTTCTCAGCAGTACTGTGGGGGAATATTCCCTGCTGGATTCACTGGCTAACGTATTTCTGTGCGGTTCTCTGCCCTGCAGGAGTCTGGCCCAGCCATTGCCCTGAAGCAGCATCCTGCTGGGCTCTGAGAACACAGGCCTTTGGAGGCACAGCCCCTGCCCCCAAGATTTTGCAGCTAAGGTGTGATTAGAAAGGAGACTTGTATGAATAGTGTATACAGAGAGAGTTCCCTTAATGGGCCAGCTGCAGTCATTCCTTCTGGCCTGGAGGCTTTGATATTTACATGTGGGGCAGAAGTGGAAACAGCTCACGTGAATGCTTGAAGCAGTGAGGGGCAGAAACGGGGGGCTGAGGGTGGTAGGGTGGAGGCCACTGACTTTTAGGTGAGCAGTTTGGCCTTTACCCCACAGGTCAGTGCAGTGGTTCTCAAACTTTGCCCTCAAGGAATACTGCCATTTCAGGAGCTAGACCAGGAATGATACTGTGAAAAGCCTTTTCTGATTTGCAGGGAAAATTAATAGTATTTTCCCAATCCTAAGTCTTGCACACTTTTTTCCCCTCAAACTTTGGTGTCTGCTATCCCTTGTCTTAGGAATTTAAGCAGATTCCAAAGTGGAGTAACAAGTAGCAAACGGATATTAACTAAGGAGGTAAGCAGCACTGACTCTCAGCTTTTGTTCAGTGGACATGTGTTGAATTCTTAAAAATACCTTCTGATAGTTGCTAATTGTTCCTTGTTTGCATGTTAGAATTAAATATGTCTGTATATCCGGAATGTTCCATAAGTGCTACCTGACTTCTCAAGGCCTTGCCACCTGAAGAAGTCATAAGCAGCCTCCTAGCAACAGGGAGCGATGTTCCATAAGTGCTACCTGACTTCTCAAGGCCTTGCCACCTGAAGAAGTCATAAGCAGCCTCCTAGCAACAGGGAACGATTGACTTTTTTTTTTTTTTTTGAGGAGGGTCCCATACCCTAACCTTGAGGACTGACTTGAGCTGGTGGTGCATACAGGATGGCTAGAGGGAGGAGAGGGCGGAAGGGATTGGGAGGCTGTTGCAGGAATCTTCTGGCCTTATGCCCCAGATGGGTTTGGCTGAAAGCTCTTTGCTTACAGAATGAGTCCCTGGAGACTGTGGAAATGGGTCCAGCGCTGTGGGCGAGGCTGGCAGAGAGTAGGGGCCCTTCCTCCCGGGACCGTGTGGGAGCCTCACTGCCAGCAGCGCCTGGGCGTGTCTGCACGGCACTGGAGGCCTTGAAACCCCAACCGTAAGTGCTCTCGGCTGTCTTTCTGAAAGGGATCATCAGCTTGGTTGCATTTCACACTGTCTCTCACGAGGGATTTTTGTTTTGGTCTACATAAAAGTGGGCTTAAAAGGCTGGGAAACCCTAAGAACACTATTGATTACAACAGATGGATTTGGTTAGCTGTTGCTGAGGGGGCTTAAAGGGGGGTTTGACTGATAACCTTGTAAAAAGCCCATATCGGGTGATATACGGCCACAATTTCATATAGCCCTAGGTTTTAAAAAATGTTTTGTGAGGAGCACAAATGAAGAAAAGTTGCTGATAACTATTGGTTTATAGAACACTTTCATGTAGATTACCATGTCAGAGGTGGAAAGGGTAGGAAAGGTGAAGAAATCAGACCCTCAGAAGTGCCCCAAGTCATAAAGCAAATGGTAAAACTAGAACACAAACCAATATTTTGGCAAATATTATTTATTAAGAATCTACTAGGGGCATTATATAGCCTTCTCTGATACAACGATCCCTAAATGGATATCATCACCCATACCTTCTGGATGAATAGGTGGGCTGAGAGGTAGTTAACTGACCCGAGGGGCGCAGTCAGTGAGATGTGCAGCCTGAATGGGATGCCAGGTCTGGAGAACTTGGCCTTTCCACCATACCAGGCTGCCTCCCAGCATCTCTTAGCTTCTCCAGGACTCTCGGGCTGGTGTTACCTCAGAACAGCAGCCTGTCATTAGAAGCACAGTACAGAAGTGGAACTGGGAATTTAATGGGACGGAAACGGCATATTACTTTCTATGGTGCCTGGATTGGTGAGTGGCCAGGTCCTCGTGAGGCTTCACTGACCTGGGTTTCACCTGTGTCTCCCACAGCTGGCTGTGGGAGGGAAGGCAGGTTTCCTACTGACTTTTAGTACACCCACCTCCAGCCAATGTGGGGGCTGCATGGGGACCACTGGGGTTTGGGACCTGGGGACACTGAGTCGGCTGATGCCAGGGACACTTGTGCTCTTATCCTGGTTCTGTCACTGCCTCAGGGGCAGCCTGTTCATGCTCCTTCCTTCAGGCTTCATTTTCATTGACTGTGAAATGGCAAACTGAACTTAGTGATCTCTCAAGCTGTCGTCAGATTTCACCTGTGAATGTGTTGGCAGATCTCAAACAGCTTAGGTAGGTAGATACAAAAATTATTTTTGAGAGCTGCTTATGCCCACAATACTCGATTGAGCCCTTTACATCCATTACCTCATTCAAGCCTCCCACCCCACGAGGTGTAGCAGTAGTCCCCACTCTCCAGATGAGAACACAGAAGCCTGCAGAACTTAGGACACATGCCCACGGATTCACAGCTAGTACATGGTGATCCTAGGCCAACATCTACTCTCAGCCACATGTCCTGTCCACTCTGGGATCACAGTGAACATACCTAATGAATACAGTCTGGCTGAGGCAAGCTGAATGGAGAGGCGAGATGAGGCTGCTCAGCCAGGTTCAGAAGAAGCTGCCAAAACAACCAATCAAGAAGTGTGTCTCAGGCAGAAGGCCCAGCAAGGACAAGGTACAGAAACACCAAGAACATGAGAGACCCTGACCCCCAGTCCTGGGTCCCCATCTAGCCTGGTACTCCTCCATTCTGAACCACTCTGTTCAGGGAGGCAGGGGTCTTTGTACTAGAATCTGGATCTGGTCTGCACACTGGCTCCCTTTCACAACATGGAGCAAAACTGGCTCCCAGAACCCCACGCCCCTTCTTTATGCAGCAGAGGCAGAGGTGAGCCTACCTAGTTACGAGGCCTAATTGATGCTGAGGAGGCTTCTAGAGCGCTTGGTGAAAGGTGCCCCGTAAATCTCAGACACTGAAGAATTCTTCCACATTCATCACAGTGTTTAATGTCCTGATTGATCTCCAGGGTAGTCAATTTCATTCGCTTATTCAGGATGAATAGGCAGTCTGTTCCCCCACGCTGTAGCCTAGGGCTCTGCATAAAATTACGCTAGCACCGTCTCTTTGGTAGCTCGCAATAAATTTAGCAGCAAATGTTCCATCATTTTATTTGGATAATTGAATTAACTCTTCACCAGGACACGATACCAAACTTTTCAGTGCTGGAGTGAGGAAAAAAAAACAAACCTCGCTCAGTTTGTGTCAGAAAAACAAAGGTTTTTAGCTTGCACTGGAGAAGGGAGAGGAAGGCAGGTAAGGTGCCTCCTGTCTGGAGAACAGTGCTTTCTTGCCTAACTCAGGCTGACTCCAAGGCATTATTTACAGAGAAACCAGTGGGGATTTGCCAGCAGGGAGAGCTCGGAGGAGCAGATAGTGCCTTGGCTGGCCACTGGGGCTGGGGGCAGGGCCCTCATCTCCCAGCACCCATACACCCCACTGCCATCCTCCCCACACCACACACTCTGTTGCAGCCAATGAAATAACTAAGCATCTCCTGCACAGCCTTCCCCAGAAGTGCTGAACACGGCAGGCAGTGCAACACCCCGGGCATCTATTATTAATAAGGATGGTTTCTGTGTCTCCCTTGAAACATTCTCAAAGGGCTTTCCCTTCCATTATGTCATTAGCTATCCCAGCAACCCTCATGGGGGCAGGGGGCCCAGGAGTTGTTATTCTTGCTGTATGGGGGGTGGGCCCAAGGATTCACTTGGAGCCACATAAATGGAAACGGGGCTGGGCTGACGATCCAGGTGCCTGGGCTTTGAACCCTAGGTGCCTAACAGCGCCTGAGGTGAAGGATGGCGGAGTGATCCTGACTTCTCTCCAGCCCTGAGAAGTCCATTCGAAAGCTGGGGTTAGCCGTGCCAGTCCCTGGAGTTGTTGGGTGTCCTTGCTAGGCAACTCCACACAAGTACCCTGTTGACTAGTTAGTAAGAAACTCTCCTTTTAAGAAGGCTTCCTTGGACCTTATCTCATTTGAGGCCCCTATAGCTCAGAGAGGAGTAGTCCCACTTCTAGTGTTTCTCTTTAGAGATGAGAAAGTTGCCCCCGGAGAGGAGCATGGAGGCAGCCCCAGGACAAGAGCTTCAGTCAAGAGCAGTCCTAGAATGAGAAAGGAGGGCCTGAGCTGTGGTTGTGGATGGAATGAAGGCCCACCATGCTAAAGAGAATTCCAGGCCACTAGCCTCTGATCATGCAGGATCTGTGAAAAATCTCATAGTCGTGGACTTGATCTGAAAAGCCAAGGTTTGAGTTTCGGGCCTTGGCCGGGGGGCTGGTTGGAGGGGAGCCAGTATGTCATTCAGGGAGGGCCTTACAGGTCCCCAGTCCTGGGGAGACTTTGAACCAGGTCTGCAGGGCTCCAGCCCAGGTCTGCTGTGAGGTGACCAATAGCACTCCTAGCTCTGAACCTTGTCCTTGCTGTCCGATTTGGCAGTCAGGGTGGCACCCTGGCCATGGGGTTGGCTCCTCTTCAGCTCCAGGGGCAAGGCTGAGTGGGAAGTCTGGCTCTGTAAGAGAGTCCACCAGGCTCTGAAGACACGGTAGGCTGATCCCTCTAGATCGAGGCGGCCGTGTGGGCTGATGGATAGATGGCCTGGGGGCCAGAGTCCTGATTTGTATCTCCGGCTCCCTTGATGACACCTGGTTTAATTCCAGGAAGCTCATTTCAGCATAGCCAGCATGGCATGTCACCCAGATAGACCTGGGTTTGAATCCTGCCACTCGTTTACCACTTAGTTCTATGTCCTTGGCAAATCATTTCATCATTCTGTGCCTGTTTTCTCTGGCAAGCAGGGAAAATACCATCCACTTTGCAGACTGTGATAAAGAGGGAAGACTGCAAAGAGCACCTGTGACACCAGGAAGTGGATACATGGGAGTCATTATTATCACCCCCCTTGTTGGCTTACAGGATACAGGGGCTGTTCCCCAAGCTCTCCTGCCTTGTGGGAGAGCACCAGAGTGAGTGGGGTCCGTGAGCAGGCAGATGAACAAGAGGGAGCCATTTCCCAGAGCTGCAAACCTCCCAGGGAGTGCTCAGGCTCCATCTCTACAGACTCCCAGCTGCCCACCAGCCATAACTCTAGGCTATGACCCCTTGGGGAGCAGTGAGAGCCAAAGCTCTCCACCTCCTGCATTCCAGGCCTTGAGGCTCCACTCCACACCTGTCCCCAGGCAGGCGAGGGGCTTGCTCTAACTGGGTGCAGCCTCCCACACTGTAACTGTGGACTCTGCCCTCTGAGAGCTGGGGACCACCTCTTGGTCTCTGTCCTGTTTTAATTGGCTCATGGAGCAAGTCTAAACTGGTCCTGCCTGTTTGGGCACAAAGCCAACAAACATCGAGTGCTCAGGCAGAATTTCACATCACAGCGGTTTGTAAATTCCCTCAGAAATCTGCTTTCTAAAGTAGAGCTCTTCTGTAAACCCCATTTCTAGGTGGGAAACAGGCAGAGAGCAGGTGCCACTCACCTAGCCTCTTACCCCATTGCCCTTCTTCCTGTCCTGTGGTTTTCTCTGGAGAAGTCCAGAGCAGAGGTGAGTGCCGGCGTGCGGCTGGGTCTCAGTGCTGGTGCAGGGCAGGCTCCCGAGCCCGTTGGAGTAGCCAGCATGAGCATCAGAGCGAGACTCATGGGAGCTCAGCAAGTTAGGCCTGGCTGAAGGCAGCAGCCGTTTCTGGCCCAGCAGACACAGACCACTAATTACAGGCCCCTGTGGCTTCCGCCCTAGAGATTAGCAGGCCTAGAGATTAGCAAACCTGTAATGCCCTCCACACCCATCAGGTGACCACCTTGCTTCCAAAAGCTTGGCACACTACCAGGTGAGTGTGGGCTCCAGTTCCGGTGCTTCTCCTGTTAGGGTCTGACCTCAGGGATGTCTCTTAAACCTCTCTTAGCCCCAGGTTCTTCCATTTGTAAAATGGGGCTAGAAATACCTGCTCACAGGATTGCTGGCAGGATTCAAGGAGCCCGAGAAGAGGTCTTAGTACAGGGCTCAGTACTGACAGCTGTAATGACGCCGTTGGTGACTCAGAATGCCTCCAGTTTCTTCCCTAAAGGCTCAGGTGGAAACTGCTCATCTCCCCGTGAATCAAGGTGCAGCTCTTTGCCCGCATGTGGAAATATCTTCCAATTTAGCTATCTTTCCCAAGTGGCTCTGGAGCCCTGCTTTTGAGGACCAAGGGAAGGCAGGCAGGAAAGCAGATGCTGCTGACCAAGCCATGGGATCACTGCACTGTCTCAGTGAGCAAGGAGCCACAGAAGCCCCGAGGACACCCTGACCTATAGTGAGAAGCGCCCAAAGATAGAGGGGACAAAGAACAGGTTGGGAGGGTAGCCAGAGAGACAAATAAGCTAAGGGGCTGTGACCATTCTGAGTTCAGCTGGGACAGTGGGAGCCCTTGAAACTAAAATGAAGTCTTCCCTTTGGTGTAAATATAAAAGAAAACATAGGGATTATAAACACAGAACCCCTTGGAGGCTCTCTGGCAAGGGAGACACTGATTAGGTTCAGTTTGGGAGGAAATACTCATGGGACATGGAGTCAGAGGCTACACCTGGGCCTCAGCAAGGCTGTGATGGGGTCTAAGGTGCTCTGAAGGTCAGAATGGCCAGGATTCATGACTGCTTATGAGGGATGAGGAGGGAGTCAAGGACACCAACGCCATGCATCTTCATGGCTGGGTGGATGATGGTGCCCCAGCTGGGAACCTGGAAGGCAGAGCAGGCTTTGGGCAAGATACTGCACTCAGCCTTGGACCTGTGGAATTTGAAGACTCCAAGAAATGGAGTTTTGGCTCAGGGAGCTGAGTGTGGGAGTTTCAGCAAGGAAATAGCAGAATTCTGAGCTATTTCCTCGGGAAGATGAAGGGGTGGGGGAGATGGAACCGGGGGGAGGTAAAGGGGGGTAAAGAGTGGGGGAAGAGATCAGTGCAGTCGCCTGGCCAGGCAGTGCAAGAGCTTCCCGCCTGGGGTCCACGGGTCCTTCTTTGGAGAAACCTGGAAGCAGTAGGAGGGGGATGGGGCCTCCCTGGGTGGCTCTTCATCAGGCCAGGCCAATCCAAACCCAGAAGAGTCATGCTGGCTTCTTACCTGGGCCAGCAATTACAAAGGAAAACCTCAGTCAACCAGAAGTCTCAGTGCAGTTGGTTTTTATTATTAAAGCCAAGATTGGAAAACGGCTGTCCCCCCACCCGCTGTAACCTTCCCACCCACCTCCAGGTTCATTCCCTTCTGTCCTATGAAGGTGAAAACTAGATTTGTCTGGAAAAGACTCCGAAATGCTCATGCCAAATGAAAGAATGAGGACGGACGAAATAGGCTCAGATGGTGGTCTTTGTGATTGTGTGGGCTCCACCCAGGATTCCGGGAAAAGACGGCTTGGGGGTGGGGCTAAACAGCCCCTGCTCACAGTGCTGTTCCCAGGGGTCCAGGGTGGGCGCCAGGAACGAAGGCAACGGAAGAGGCTGGGCTGGTCCCTGCGCTCTACCCTGCTGAAGCTGGGCCACAGGCTGGTTTTTGTAAAAATGGTTTAAAAAGACCCCAGCCAGGAGCACCACCCTCCCCTGAGCAGGGCCAGAGGAGATGCCAGCTCTGGGCTCTGAGGTCTGAGGCATGTGTCCCCCTGGCCTGGTGACACCTCCCCGGAGGCAGGCAGCACCCTGAGGGAGGCCAGGTGGGATCCTGGGCCCAGCATGTGGCCCCTGGCGGCCTCCGGGGCCCTAGGAGAGCATCCTGATCACTCTCTGCCCTCCTCCCACCCTGCCCACCTGGAGGCTCTAGGCTTCAGGGACCCTGTGCAACTTTGGCTCTTTGGATTCCAAAGATCTGAACTTCTCCTCCAGCATGGGTGCAGCAGGCTGGAGGTGGATGACAGGCTTGATCTGAAAGACTGTGAAGCCCTCCTGATTCTTCTGGTTGAAAAGACTTACCCTGTGCTCCAGCTCAGGGCTGGTCTGGGCCGAGCCCGCAGGGCTGGGCCAGGTGAGAGGGGCTGGGTCCAAGGCCCTCTGGGATGGGCAGGGGTCCTCGGACAGGGAGGACAGCAGGTCCTGGACCGTGGCCTCTGCCATCTGCTGCTGGGGTGGTGGCGGCAGTGGCCGAGGAGAGGGGCTGGGCTCTGAGGAGGGCTCCTCTCGGGCGGTGCTGCAGTCTGTGGAGGAGCCCAGCGTCTGGCTGCTGTCGCTCTGGGCCCGGGTGACAGAGCTGCGAGCGGAGCGGGAGGCGCTCTCGGATGTGGCACTGGCACAGGTGCCATTGCTGCTGAGCTTCAGGGGCACGTCGATGGAGAAGAGGTCGGAGGAGATATTGGGCTGGTGGATGTCTATGGCAGCTGTGGTGACGACACACACGGCTGGCTCTGGGACACCACTGTCTGCAACAAAGGAGGGGATGCTGGTCACATTTGGGCCTCTGCTACACCTCTGTAGGCCCTGCTGGGGGTGGCTCTGACCCAAATGGCAGGCAGGGAGTTTGCGCAAGCTCTACAGGGAGGGGGGCGGGTGTGGGGGGTAGGGAGGTCTGGCTTGGCCGTTCCATCTGCCTGTGTCTGCTGCCCCGCCCCAGGGAGAGTTATGCCCTCCCCTCCTCTTGCCACGTTCTCCGGACATGTGACACTCGCTGGCCAATGATCCGTGCGATTGATCAGCGGCAGCAATCAAAACAGCCGTGCTCTGCCTGCAGTGAGCAGTGTTTTAGAACAGAGGGTAGCTGTTCCACCCCCAGGCGATGGAGGAAAGAGGACAACCCGGGAGCAGCTTCCCTGGCTCATCCGCCATGGACCTGTGTTGATTTAAACCACGGAGATGTTGGGATTATCTGCCACTGCAGCATAGCCTAGCTTATCCTAACTCAGAAAGCCTGAGGCACCAGTATTAGAATCTGGGCTTCATGATGGAGTCATAGTTTTAAATGGGGCCAAAACAAGAGTGACATGATCAGAGCTGTGGCTTCAGCAGGTTGCGTCACCCCTGTAGGATGCCTTGCAGGGTGAGGACAGACGACACTCCAGAAGGTTTTTAAGGAAGTACCAAGGGGCTGCATGACAGTGGGTGTAGTGGGGGCAAGGTCTCTCCCCAAAGCGGTGGGGAGAGTGCACTGGGGGTCTGAGCTAGAGATGGTGGTCTCTGATATCAGCAGATTGGATGCAGCTTTGAAAGAGAAAGAGAGAAGAGCTCTTTTGGGATGACACTGTAGGAAAGAAAACAATCCACTGTATTATACATCACACAATGTAACACTCTAGCCTCATAAGGAAGTATATGAGGGTTCACGGACTGTCAAAGACAAATTACGAGACTCAAGACATTGGCTAAGGAGAATGGGGTATTCCTGTAAAACTCAACCTTGCCCACAAATGAAAACCACTGAGACTTCTTTCTAGAGCATGAATGAAACAAATCGAGCAAGGACATGCCCCATAACTGTTGCTTCTCAAGCCCAGCTCTGCTGTTAACCTCACCTCATCGTCCTCATGCCATGAGGGGCATGGGTTGAGAGGCACTAAGGTCTCTTAGATTTCTAGATTCCAGCCCCGTTTCCACATGAGGGTCCCACATGCTGTCCTCATTAGTGATCACAGAGCACTCCAACCTCCACATCCATAGACCCGGCGCTGGACTGTGCTGGGAGCCAAAGCTACAGGTATTTGAACCTTGAACTCTGTCTGCAGTTATGGGCCCAAAGACACCAAGGGATGGGCACACCAGGCCAAGCTATCCCCATTCTCAATGTTAGGGGTTGCGTGGGGCCATAGAGGTTTGGTGTGTGTAGAGTGGTCCCGGACACAGACTCACCACTGCTGGGCCCGTTGTAGTATTGGCTGACGTAGCTGTTCATGTCATCTCTCACTGCAGCACCTTCACAGAGGACAGAGAAAGGGCAGTGTGGCAGCATGCCGAGAGTCTGAGAGCAGGCTGTGGCCAGTTTGTGCCCTTCCCTCCATACTCCCACCCCGATCCCTCACCACGAAAGGAGGCCCTGGTCTTCCTGGAGCTCTCTGCAGCTTCCCAATCCTCAGTGGGGGATCTGCCCCAGGGCTGGGCTGCACTGGGCATCAGCGACCCAGGTCCTCATGAAGTATCTAGCTTGATACAGGACATAGGCAGGGCCTTTTCCTTCTCTGTCCTCAGTTTCCCCATCTCTGAGATGAGGGATAAGGAAATAGTTCCTCAGGGCTTTTCCTGCCTGGATGGCCCAAGTCTCTGAGTCTAGCCGGGGCTCTCAGGGTGTCTGGAAACACTGTCTTTGGTACAAAAGTCTCAAACCCTTGTTAGTGGCCCCACACAGCCAGCTGCAGAGGCTGATTCTTCATGATAGCCTGCTGGCTCATCCGTCAGACGACCCTCTCTCCCACACAGTACGGGGATGGACTGGGGGCTAAGCTTCCCTCCCCCTCCCCCGACCTACACAGTTCCTAGCAAGCAGTGAGTGCTCAGTAATTCATTATTGCATGAATAATGTGTGACAAGGTGTAAAGCCATCCAAGGAGAGAACACGGGAACAAGAGTCTCAAGAAAATGTTGATTCATCGTCTTGATAGGAGTAAAGAAGGAGTGGGAGAAAGAAGTGAGAAATTCCAAGTGGCCTGAGGATGGGAGGGAATGCATATGACCAGAGACCCCAAAAACCATCCCAAGGAGCTTGGCCTTTTTCCAAGGGCAGTGAAGAATGACAGGAGAGTCTGAACATGGTCAGGTGTGACTCACTCCCAAGGTTGTGGGGAGAGTAGTTTAGAAGGTGCCAGACTTAATGGAGGAACACCAGAAATGATGCCCAGGTGAGGCTGACAGGTTCTGAGGTGGGGACGGGTGGTGATGCCTGATGAGACAGAAAGGAAGGATAAGGGTCAAGTGATAATTAGGAGGAACCTGGCAGGGTTTGGAGAGTGACAAGATGAGGACCCTTGACTCCACTGATTGAACTTGTCAGACTGAGCTCAGGGGTTGCTCTTCAGCAACTGGTCTTCCCTGAGTCCTAGTGTCCTGAAAGGGTACTAGAATCAGACCTGATTTCAAAGCTCAGCCCCACCACATTTTAGCTAAATGGTCTTCTCTAAGCCTCTGTTCGCTTACCCATTAAGGAGGATAAAGAGGCTAACAAATGTCAGACTTCCCAATTGGGGTCAGGCCCACAGAAGGCCCTCAACACACGGGAGTCTAGTCCTTCCTCTCCCACAGAAGTCTGAGGGAGCCCACACCCCTGGGCGCTTCTCCCAGGGGTGGTGGTCTGCAAATGAATGGGCCAGATGCTTTCTGTGGCCGCCTTCCCCGGGCACACCTGACATCACTGCAGAAGCCAATCAGCACAGACCCTGGAAGGCTGCATAGTGACAAATGTAGACCTGGCTCTTAAAAGCTTTTTTGCCCTCATTTGATCTTTAAATGCCTCCAGTAAGAGGTGTGTTTTGCATTAATGCCCGAGTTGAGGGAGGGACCTGAGGCTGGCCCTAGGCGTGGGTCCAGGATCAGCCAGCAATGCTCCCTCCAAATCACACAGCCATACAGTTCTCCGTGGCTCTTCATAATTCATGTGGTAAATGCTCTCTGTCCCTGCAGGTCACCCTGGGAAGTAGGTGGAGGCTGGTGTAGCTGCTTCTGGCAAGCAGTGAGAGGAGGGGGTGGCACCAGGTCTCTTGGGCCAGACAGGAGGTTCTAGTCACTTCCCTTGGGATTATCCTTCGGCCTTGGCTGAGGGGTCCTTGTATACATGGGCAGAACTATTAACTCAGCTGAAGTATCCACAGACTCATGAGAACTCATCCCAAGGAAGTTACTCATAGAAGGTGGCCTGGGGTGAAGAAGAAAAACCCAGACCCCAGAAAACTGGACAGCTACATGCAAAAGAATGAAACTGGATCGCCTTACTACACCATACTCAAAAATAAACTCAAAATGGATGAAAGACCTAAATATGAGACCTGAAACCATAAATTCCTAGAAGAGATCACAGGCAGAAATCTCTCTGACGTCAGCAATGTTTTTCTCAAAATGTCTCCTAAGGCAAGAAAAACAAAGGAAAAAATAAATTACTGGGAGTAGACCAAACTAAAAAGTGTTGGCACAGCAAGGGAAACCATCAACAGAATGAAAAGGCAACCTACTGAATGGGAGGAGATATTTGCAAATTATTTTTGATAAGGGCTAATATCCAAAATATATAAAAATTCATAGCCCTCCACAGCAAAAAAACACCCAAACACCATTAAAACATGGGCAGTGGACTTGAACAGATATTATTCCAAAGACATCCCGATGGCCAACAGACATATGAAAAGATGCTCAATGTCATTCATCATCAGGGAAATGCAAATCAAAACCACAATGAGATATCACCTGGCAGGATGGCTAAAATGAACAACCCAAGAAACAACAGGTGTTGGCAAGAATGGAGGAAAAGGAACCTTCATGCACTGTTGGTGGGAATGCAAACTGGAGCAGCCACTGTGGAAAACAGTACGGAGGTTCTTCAAAAAGTGAAAAATAGAGCTACCTTACAATTTCACCACTGGATCCCAGAGAAAATGAAAACATTAACTGGAAAAGATACATGCACGCCTATATTTAATGCAGCATTATTTACAATAGCCAAGATATGGGAGCAACCCAAGTATCCATCCGTAGATGAATGGATAAAGATGTGGTACACAGAAATGCACGTGCGCGCGCACACACACACTGGAATGTTGTTCATAAAAAAGGATGAGATCATGCCATTTGAGGCAACATGGATAGACCCAGAGGGTATCATGCTAGGTCAGAGAAAGACAAATACCATATCACTTCACTTACAGGTGGAATCCAGAAAACAAAGGAATAAACAAACAAAAAGCAGCAACAGACCCATACATACAGAGAACTGGTAGCTGCCAGATGGGAGGAGCTGGGGGATGGGAAAACAGGCGAAGCTGGGTGGGAGCTATGGGCTTCTGGTAATGGAATGAAGGGTACAGCATGGGGAATCCAGTCGATGATACTGTGTGTATGTGTGGTACTGTGTGGTCTGGTGACAGATGGTAGCCACACTTGTGAGCACAGCGTAACGTACAAACTTGTAAAATCACTGTTGTACACCTGAAACTAATGTGACATTGTGAGTCAACTGTACTTCAAAAAAAAAAAATTATAAAAAGGGAAGCCGCAAATCTTAATAAAAAAAACAGAAACAAAAAAACCCAGATCCTAGTTCTTGTCCTGTGTGTGCTGCTGCCATGAGAGCTTGAGCAGGCCACATCCCCTTGTTGGGCCTCAGTTTCTTCCTCTGTACCACCAGGGGCTGGGGAGGCTCTCGAGGAGCAGATCCTAATGTGGCCTGGCTGGAGGGCTCAAGACACTTCCGCCAGCTCCAAGAGGGGTGAGACCAGTGCGGGAGGGGACCAGAGGCCCCAGGCTGTGGCCCGCTTATCTGGGCAGGCATCGCTCACTCCTCCTGCTGGGGGCTCTCCACCACGGCCTGTGTACCCGGAAGGGAGCGCCCACCTCTCTGTTGAACAGCTGGGATAAACAGCTGTGGGCAGCTTCTTGTCTGTCTGTGCTCAGTAGGATCTCAGCGTGCCCCACCCTGCACGGTGTACCCAGGCCAGGACTCCCTGCCTCTGAGGCACACAATCAAGGCCTCCCCAGAGTGTCACGCCTTGGTCAAACAGCTCATCTTCATTTAATCAAGCCTTGCAGACGGTGGTCCTGCCTTCAGTGGTCCCAGGGCTAAGCCCCCTGCTCTTCACCACCTATGTGACTATGATACTTAAAAAGCCCTCCTGAGAGTCTCTTCTGGGAAACCATTGTCCATTTCCCACCCCTCCCCAGTCCTTAGCCTCTTCTCTGAAGTCCTTCCTGTGGGTACAGAGGTGACCAGAATGGGTGGAGGAGGGGAAAGGAGGGAGCTAGCATTCACTGTGCCTTTCAAGTGCCACACCTTGGCCTTGGCACACACCACGCTTCTTTAATCCTCACCACTGCCCTGTGAGGCCGGGATGACTCAGGAGACCTGTCCTTCCCCAGATCTGGCAAGATCACCCCCTCATGCAGCCCAGCACCTTCCCAGTGTGTACAGCGACCTCCCTATTCTGCCGACTCATGAGCCACCAGGGCTTCGGTGTGGTGGCAGGGCAGGCCAAGCCCTGACCACACTTGGCTGGGTCCCCCCCCTGGAGGACTTCGTAATCCCCATTCCAGGCCAGTGTCAGCTTGCTGGTTTCAGCGGGCAGGGTGGCGCGTTCTGGAGCACTCTTAATCTTGGTTCAGTGCAGGGATCAGAGCTTCCTCCTAGCTCCATGCTAACCAAGGATGACCCATCTTCATCCATGCCATTGAAAAAAACCAGCTAGGCCAGGCCCGATGTCTCTCCTGAGCTCTTGGCTGATCTGGCCAACGAGACAACTTCTCCTGCAGGACCTGAAGCCACCTCTGACGCATCATGTCTGCAACAGAGCTCAGTTTCTCCCTCCACCTCCATCTGGTGAATGGTTTCCTTGCCCACCCAGGCTGGGACCCTGGTCATTACACGGTGCTCTCTTTCTTTACCAACAACCCAACTCCTACCAAGTCTGTGACTAGTCCAGGGACCCCTGATGCCTCTGCTGTGGTCCGGTGGTCCAGCTGTAGGTCAGACCTCATGCATTCCCCTTTAGACTCTTGTCACGGCTGCGGGTTTAATGAACGGGATCGCTAGCTCCGTGGATACGTATGACACTGAGCCCGGATCTCACCCAGGTGGCCACTGCACGTTTGTCCAGGCTGCATGTGCTCTCTCTACTCCAAACATGGACCCACACAGGGGCCTCAGAATGAGCTTGAAGACACATATCTGAGGGACACCTGGGTGGCTCAGATGGTTGAGTATCTGCCTTCGGGTCAGGTCATGATCCCGGGGTCCTGGGATTGAGTCCCGCATCATCAGGCTTCCTGCTCAGAGGGGAGCTTCCTTCTCCCTTTGCTTCTGCCTACTTGTGCTCTCTCTCTCTCTCTGACAAATAAGTGAATAAAATCTTAAAAAAAAAAGAAATCTGAAAGCAAGGCCTGCCCAGACTCCTCTAGCAATGCTGGTGCTAGCCTTCCCCGCTCTCTGCCTCAAGCAGGCTCTCTTCTCCAGAACAGACCACCTGGGCTGGGGTTGTGGCCCCACCCATGGCAGGGGCTGAGAGCTTCTGAGGGCAGGGGCCACATCTTACTTGGCATCTCCCTCGCACTCAGCACAGGGCTTGGCACATGGCAGCCTCCACTCAACAGTGCTGACAGGATGGATGACCGTGTCTGGTTCAGAGGCCTGCAGGGCGTCCCAGCACCGTCCACCTGACCCTCTGCGAGACTCTGTCATCCTATGGCACACAGCCTTGCTCCTGGTCACTGGTACATGCCTGGACACTAGTGACTGGTGGGGAAAGGAGGAGAAGTCCAGAGGCTTGTGGTGAAGAACAGGCCGCCACTGAGCCTCCACAGGGGGTCTGCTCACCTTTCACCTAAGAATAATTCCCTGCTCCAGGGTTTGTCTTGACTCAGCCCCAAGGCGCCCCAGGACCACAGAGGAGCCACCCCACACTGAGGACGGAGCTGAGGACACAGGCTTCCGGACAAACCCACCGCCTTGTGGTCCCGGGCAGATCCCTAGGCACCCTGAGTCTCAGCTACCTCCCAAGTAAAATGCGGATGAAACACCTGGATGTTGGTGAGCTGTGAGGTTTACTGAGATAACGAATGTCAAGTCTAGCCCGGGGCTGTTCCTCACCCCTCTGAATCCTGGCCCACAGTGTTCCCAACCGACCCCAAAGTCTTTTTTTTTTTTTTTTAAAGATCTTATTTATTTGACAGAGATCACAGGCAGGCCGAGAGGCAGGCAGAGAGAGAAGAGGAAGCAGGCTCCCTGCCGAGCAAAGAGCCCAATGTGGGGCTCAATCCCAGGACCCTGAGATCATGACCTGAGCCGAAGGCAGAGGCTTTAACCCACTGAGCCACCCAGGCGCCCCCAGACCCCAAAGTCTTGAGCCTTCTGTGGTGGCTGCTGCAGTTGCTCTTGGCTGCCTGGTGCCTTTCTTCCTGGGGTGAAAGCATTCCTGGGGTGAAAGCAAATGCATCCTGACTAATCTGCCCAAAGCCCTTGGAGTGCTGGTCATGGCAATGCTCATTATCTGTGTTTGCCCCTTGGGTGGAGCTCCAACTTGCCTGGCAAGGCAGAGGCTGAAAGAAAGGGTATGAGTCAGCTGGGGCCCCTGGAGGAGGTGGGAGGAGCTGTGCTGTGGGGTGGGGTTCCAGGACCCCACATCCTGTGCAGACACAGCCCCCAATGCTCAGATGGAAGGCCTGATTCTTGGTTTGGGGCTTCTGCTCCCTAACTCCACTTTGCTGCCCCATGCCTCAGCAGCCCTCACAGGAGGGCACCTGCTGTGTGCCATGCGTGAGGGCTGTGCCTATGACCAAAAGCCCAATACTTCTCAGAGAAGATATGCTTCTGCTACTGTTCTTATTCTGGAAAAACTGGGGCTCAGAGACAGGACCAGCAGCATAATTGTGGGGTCCCTTGTTCAAAAAACAGGAAGGTCCAGAAATAAACCCATGCATATATGGCCAATTAATTTATGACTTTATGACAAAGGAGCCAAGGATATATAATTGGGAAAGGACAGTCTCTTCAATAATGGTGCTGGGAAAACGGGACAGCCACATGCCAAAGAATGAAACTGGACCACTATGTTACATCATAACAAAAATTAACTCAAAAAGGATTAAAGACCTAAATGTGAGACCTGAAACCATAAAACTCCTGAAAGAAAACATAAGCAGTCAGCATCTTGACATCAGTCTTGGCAGTGGGTTTTTTGGATTTGACACCAAAAGCAAAGGCAATAAAAGTAAAAATATACAAGAGGAACTACATCAAACTAAAAAGTTTCTGCACAGCAAAGGAAACTGTCAACAAAACAAAAAGTCAACCTACCGAAAGGCAGAAGATAGTTGCAAGTCATATGATAAAGGGCTAATATCCACAATGTATAAAGAACTCTTACAGCTCAACAGCAAAAAGAACCAAACCCATTAAAAAGTGGATGGATCTGGAAATTTTTCCTGAACAAGACATTCAGATGGCCACCAGACACATGAAAAAAATGCTCCACATCACTAATCACAGGGAAATGCAAATCAAAACCACAATGAGATATCACCTCACACTCATCAGAACAGCTAAAATCAAAACCTTAAGAAACAACAAGTGCTGGCGAGGATGTGGAGAAAAGGAACACTTGTATACTGTTGGTGGAACGCAAACTGTCGCAACCATATGGAAAATATATGGAGGTTCCTCAAAATATGAAAAAGAGAACTTCCATAGAATTCCACTTCAGGGTGTTTATCCAAAGTAAAACAAAAACACTGACTTGAGAAGAGGCACCCCCACATTCATTACAGCATTCATCACAACAGCCAACAACGTGTCTAGTGGTGGACGGATGAAGATGTGGTATAAATGGACACACCCACCCACACACACATGCATGCACACACGCACAACAGAATATTATTCAGCCACAAAAAAGAAAGCAATCACAGCACTTGCAACATGGATGGCCCTGGAGGGCATTACGCTAAGTGAAATAAGTCAAGCAGAGAAAGAAAAATACTGTATGAGCTCACCTATGTGGAATCTAAAGACAAAACAAAAACAAGAAACTCAGAGCTCACAGACACAGAGAACACACTGGTAGTTTTAGAGGTGGGGGCTGGGCGAAATGGGTGAAGGGAGTCAAAAGGTACAAATTTTGTTATGAAATAAATAAGCTTGGAGATATGATGTTGCACGGTGACTACATTTAGTAGTGATGTATTGCATTTTTTGAAAGTTGCTAAGTGAGTAAATCTTAAAAGTTCTCAAGAGAAAAACACTTTAACTATTTTGTAACACGTTAACTAGATTATGATCATTTTGCCATATATAAGTATGGGATCGTTATACAGTATACCTCAAAGTAATATGCTATATGTCAATTATACATTTTAAAAAAAAGCATTAAGAATTTCAAGAGGGTGACAGCAGAGCAGTGAACCAAGTTCAAGGCCCTGTGGGACACCCAGGGTCACCCAACCATGAAGCCAGTCCTACTCAGAGAGGTTAAGTCACTTGTTCAAGGCCAAGCTGATTCAAACCCAGCCTGAGTCTTCCACTCTCGTCCCTTCCTCAGGATCGCCGCAGCCTACTCTGCCCTGACAGCTGCCTCACTACTTCATGCGAGGACCTCCTGGTCTAGCTCGACAGCTCTGGAGATCCTCTGGATCCTCAGGGTCCCCCAGTAATATTCCACTGTGTATATACACCCCATCTACTTCATCCATCCACCACTGGACACTCACGTTGTTGCCTTTATTCGCTATTATGATGAATGCTGTAATGAATGTGGGGGTGCCTCTTCTTAAGTTAGTGCCTTTGTTTACTTTGGATAATAATACCCCAAAGTAGAATTCTATGGAAGTTCTATTTTTAATTTTTTGAGGAACACGAGGAGGCCAGTGGTAGCAGAAACCCAACTGGTCTCCACAGCACACGGGCCTCCCCCTCCTAGGGTCCACATCAGAGTCAGCTCTGCTTGGCAGAGGGGAAGCCCAGACCGGCTGGCCTGGGGCAACTCTGAGGGTTTCTGTGAGCGCCAGGGCAGCACAGAGGGACTCTGGGGTTTGCCGTGATATACAGTGCACCCTGTAGCACTCTCACCGGCGGGTGTAATTCATAAATTATGGGCGAGGTTCAAGACTAATAAATTTGGGAGGGAAGTATTAATGACCACACAGGGCCACCGGGAACTTGGCAGGCCCCAAAGCCTGGAACTTTGCAGCCTGGGTTTTAAAAATGATTTGTGCCAGAGCAAGTCTAAACAGAAGCTGGTCGGCGTTGGTCTGGGTCTGACCTGCTGACAACTGTTGAACCTCACGAACCCCTCGGCACCCTGCCAGCCCTTTGGGGCTGCTCTCCCTCAGCAAACACGGCCCCCTCCCCAAGCTCCTGTCACTTCTTGCTCAGTTCTGCAGGTTAATCCTCAGACTGCCTGTGCATGCTTGTGACGTGGTGGGCTTCAGAGCCCTCAATGGCCTGATGGTCATCGGAAGAAACAAATGCTGCCCTTTCTCCATCCCCAGAGTGGCCCGGAGCACCCCTAGCTTGCTGGCCATAATTTCTAATGTCATGGAAATCCCTCCCTGGACACAGCTCCTGGTCAAAGAGAAATCAGCCGGGAGATGCCCTCTCTCCCGGGCCCTCGGGAGGCTGTGAATCACCCTCACCACTTGCTAGCCCTCCTCCCCCGCTTCTGCCCTCCGCCTCAGAGGTGTTGGCTTTGCTACTGATGGCTCTAGAGGTTGGCTGGGAGGTGGCCCAAGAGGCACATGGGGGAATGTACGGGGCAGGCAGCACAGACTGGGACTGGTGGAGGGCAGGTGTGCATCTAAAGAGGGGGCAGTGGGGGTGTCACAGGAGAGAGAAAAGAGGCCAGGGTGGGGGTCCAGGACTAGATGGGAGGGGCAAGTGCAGCTGCTCCCAGAGGCACAGGTTTGGCATCTCTCTGGGAGGCCTGAGTGCCATGTTCAGACACCCCCCAGTCTGACCCCCAAGAGGGTCGGCACAGACCAGTGACATCCTGGTTGGTGACACAGAACTGGTCAAACTGACCCTAAGTGGGCTTCAGGTGTGACCCAGCTTTCTCCAGTCTTACTCTGCCTCCTTCTTTTCCCTCCTGGAAGCCATATCTAAGGGGTCTTGGTTCAGAACAGAAAATCAGGGGTGGCCCCTTAGCACTCCACCCTGGTCTTGTAGCTCCCAAGAACTGCATTTTGTTCTGGATGTCACTCCAAGAGGAACCAAAACAGTGGAATGTTCAAGGAGGGACAAAACAGCAAAAACCTGGGGAGATTCTCCCCTGAGGACTGGTGTAGAAATGTAGTGACAGGCCCTGGATGAGAAAACACTTAGAAGCTAGTCTCCAAAAGGATGCCCTAGTGTGACATTGTGTGTCAAATATACCTCAATAAAAGAATAAAATGAAAGAATGTCTCAGCCCACACCTATGAGTAAAAACTGCAGCCAAGTGGGAGAGGCAGGTACCTGGGGGCAAGACCTCAGCTCAGTCTGAGAATTATTATTTTTTTTAAAAAGATTTTATTTATGAGAGAGAGAGAGAGTGTGTGTGTGCATGAATGGCAGGGAGGGACAGAGGGACAGGGAGAAGCAGACTCCCCGCTGAGCAGGGAGCCTGCTGGCTGTGGGGCTTGATTCCAGGACCCTGAAGCCAAAGGCAGACGCTTAGTGGATTGAGCCACCCTGGTGTGCCCGAAGAATTACTTCCTAATAGGCAGAGCCATTTGAAGCTGAGTTGGTGTGGGCTTCCCTGGGAGGCTGGAGCACCTACTGTTAAAGGAAGGTAAACTGAGGCCAGTAAGACTTTTAGATGGGATTAGTGCATCGGCTGGATTCTAAGAAGTCTCTCCCAGTGCTCAAATTCTACAGTTTTGAGGTGTGAAGTTCTCTCAGAAGATCATAATAGCAATCACCCCACTCCACAAAAGCCATTCCCAGTGCCTTACTCCAGAGCTTCCTCATACCCATTAGCTTCCTCGTGTTTCCTTAGAGGCAGTCAGAGCTGGAGCTGTGAGTCCACTTTACAGAAGGGAACACTAAGCCTCAAGTCATAGAGCTGTGAAGTAGCAGAGCCTGGGGCTCCAGCCTCCCACCTCCCAACTGCCCAGCCCTGCCTGGCTGTCTTGGCAAGGGGAACATGGCATGGCAAGGTGAAGGGGACCTTTACCAAGCTCAGGTTTAGAGTCCCACAGCCTGGGTTTCAAGCTCAGCACCATCATTTCCAGTGTGTGACCCTGTGAAATTCTTTTGACCTCTTTGGGTCTGAGTTTCCTGCTCCACAGGAGACAAAGGAGGTGTGAGGATTCAACCAGCTCACACTGTGAAAACTTCCCTTGGACTGGTTTGATAAACTTTAGTACCTTTACCTTTACCTTTAAAGGTGAATTATTCTGAATTATTAGGGGAGGTCAATATTTAAAAGAATTTCTTAGTAAAGTGAAATAACCCCTTACCCATCATTTCAGTGTTAACATTTGCAGGTGCAAGTTAGGAAGGGAGGACTCAGACATGAACAGGAAATGTGCCTGGGTGGGGGGGGCTCTGTATTGGGAGCTCTCAGGATCCCTTTGGGGCCCTAAGGTGGGCACAGATCCCACCCCTGCCTGGCTCCCGATGCCCCTGAACTGAGGTAGATCCCTGGCCTGAGCCTGTTAGAACATACGCTTCTGAAAGCCTGCGAAGACCCAAACCTGACACATCTGTGTCCCCAGGTGCGGGTATTTTCACCCCATCGCAAAACAATACCTGGCATTTGTGGGGCTGTTTGCAGCTCCGGAGGCCACGTGCAATGGCTTCTCCGAGCCTCCCAACAACCTTGTGAGGAAGGCTCTGCATTGTTCGCATTTGTTAGCTAGCAAAACCAAGGCTCAGAGGATTAAGTCCCCTGTCTGAGGTGACACCGCTGGCCTTCTATTCAGTGCCCTGGGTCATGCCCCGTGCTCCCATTTCCATTAACATTACCCGCCATCCATCCATTCACTACCAGCGCCAAGACAGGCTTCTGGGCCGTACTGGCCGTGGCCCTAGGCCTGGACTTCCTGTCTGGGCCCTTGCGGGCTGCTCAGTCCAGTAAGGGTCTCAGGTCTCCGGCTTGAAGCCTAGCTCTGCCATTTATTGGTGATGCGCCTTTACGACTTTTATTTCATCCACAAATAGTCAAGTCATACTTCCTATTGGCTCTGAGGACCGGGGAGATAACGCATGCAAAGCACGGCAGCGGCCCACAGGCATGAAATGGGTACAGGTCACTAGGATCGTTTGGAGATTGGGTCGAGGTATCTTGGCTAAACGCTTTTTCCCAGGCTCAGAAAGGTCGTCCCGCACCCTCCACCCCGCCATCGGAGCCCCGCCCCAGTCTCTCCGAGACGCAGGCAGCTTGGCACAGAGCCCTCGCTGGGGCTGGGCCGGGCCGCTGGGGTCGTGGGCAGGCTCACCTGGCGAAGGTTGCAACTCCTCCACGACGCTCTCGGCCGCCGTCTCCTCGGCCCACGTGCCGGCCTCCACTACCTTGTAGCGGCTGCGCGGCTGGCTGAGCACGTGAGGGGCCTGCAGCGCCGCCTCGCGCTCCGCAGCCAGGTCCAGGTCCTGCTGCGCCAGGTGCGCCCGCAGCTGCCGGATCTCAAACTGCAAGAGGAGAGGAGCGGTGGGGGCGGGGGGCGCAGGGGCGGGCGGGGGGCGGCGGGCGGAGCCTGAGCCTGAGCCTGAGCCTTGGGGGCACGAAGGCGTGCGCGGAGCTTCCGCAGGGTGGGTGGGGTGGGCACTACAAGGCTCCAGTGACACCGGTCTGGATCGCAAGAGCCTTGGGCGTTTCTGGAGTCTTCTCCAAGTACTACAGCGTGTTCCTGTGTCTCATTCCTGCAATACTGTACAGTCTCGCCGCATTGGGAAGACAAGGTGGCCATGAGAGGAAACACGGCCGTGATCTGTGGGAAGGGCGCTGAAGGAGGGATCGGAAAACCTGGGTTGGAATCTTTTTCTGGTTCCTTGCCTAAATGTGTGACCCAGATGGTGCTTGTCAAAGCGAAAGCCATAGTCAGGGATCTTAGACGGATGCTGAATGGAAGACCGCATGCTCCGGAACAAACAGCGCCAGCCTAACCAGCCTTGGGAGCCCACCCTGGCATCCTGTGCTCCCTAGGCTGTCCGTCCATTGGCCATTTGTCTTCCAGCAATACCCACTTCCAGCAATACCCCATTGTCTTCCAGGAATACCCACCATTTGTCTTCCAGCAATACCCACTGAACACCTCTCCTACGAGGTGTTCAGAAACGACTGGGCTCCATTCTCCACTCTGCAGCTTTCTGGCCCTGTGGCCTCTGTTCCCTTGTCTGTATAATAAGGGGTTCTCGCCCCCTGGATCTCTTTAAGGTCATGAGTGCTAAGTAAGGGCTGTGTAAAACACTGCACACATTTTGATTTTGGTTAATTTTGTTGTTATTGTTGGGGAACCAAAGAGGTTCCCAGATGGTTCTTGGGTTTGTGGCTGAAATGGCTGTTTACACTCTGGGCCATCTGGGCCAAGACAGCTTGGGTCTGACATTGAAGGGCCTGACTGTGGGCTCAGCGGCCAGGAAAGCTTTCACTGCCACCTAGTGCCCCAAGCACACATTGCATTGCTGTGCACAACCTGCTGGTATACCCCGAAGGCCTGAAGCAGGTGTGTGGGAGCTTGCATGGGCATGCAGGGTGGTCCCAGGGAAGCCCAGTGTCTGGGATCCCTACCTAGATTACCTACTTGCTCATGATACTCAGTGTCCAGCCCTGACCCCTCCCTGTAAAGTTAGCTTCACACCTCCAACTCCTACCTGACAGCAACACGGAATTGGGAGATACGAATCACAAACTCAACCTGGTCAGAATAGGACTCTTCACTATATCCAAGAACTTGCTCCTCAGGTGGTTTTATCTCATCTTAGCTGGAGCCAAAAATGTCATCACCTCCCTTGCTTCCTTGCTTTCCCTCCCCCACCATCCAGTCTGTCCCCATGTCTGGCTCTACCTCCAAGTGCTACCCCAAGCCTGTCTACCCCCCTCCACCTCCACCACCTGGGCAACTGCAACTTCTACAGCCTTTTACCATCCCCAATAGGAATCAGTGGGATTCTCACAAACCTAGATCAGCTCATGTCACCCCCACGTTGTCTACAGACCTCAGTTGGGAGAAAACCCAACTCCTTACCCTTGACTTACAAAGCAGGTGCACCGTCTGGCCCTGCCCATCTCAGACCTGACCCCCATCCCTCCAAGGTAGCCATCCATGTACCTTGTCACAACAGCCTCTTGAATGCTCTGCATTGTACTTATCACCTTCTGATATTTAATATTTTATTATTTTTCTTTTGGTGTCAGTGAAATGCACAATTAAACCACTCACTAACATTAGGGTTGCCAGGCAGCAGACTGACATCAGGGCAACCTCCCAATGTCACTGTCCACATATTTTGTCTCCGGGACCACTCAGTTTTTCAGAAAACCCATCAGCCTCTGGCTGCCTCTGTGCTGGGAGCCGGGCAGGGGAATGGGGTAAAGGAACCCTCTATTACATGGAAGGATTTTCATTGAATCCTTGGTTTCAGCCCTGCGCCTCTCCCCAGGCCCTTTTCTAACCCAGGGGCTTCCTGCAGAGCCCTCTGGTTCAGTTTCTTCAGAGAACAAACCTCTGTGATTCCTGTACGGTGGGGAGATGTGGTTTCTTGGCTGTGTAGGATTGGGATGGAGTCTGGGGGGCTCAAATGTTGTGTGTACAGGCATTTAGCCAACCCCTCTCCCTTTGGTCAGCTTCCGGTTTGTTCACCCCCTTCCTCCCAAACTTTCAGGGGTTCTGAGGGGAGAATTAGCCCATTTCCCTCACTATCCTCCGTAGGCTCTTTTGTTATAATTTCTCCACTCTGGTAGATTGGTTACCCCTTTCTCATCCTCTGTCCATTTTCCTCAAATCCACTGAAATCTCTATCCTCTTTGTTGTTATGAACAGGCCTTCCAGGGACACTTTCTTAATTCTTACGTGTTTATAGTTTTTAAATTATCATTTTAGTGGAGTTTGGGAAAGAAGATCAGATAAATATGTGTGGTCATTCTACCATTTTCTTTAAGGACTGCCTATTGGTTTTCCCTCTCTTACTGCAGTGATAGTACACTGGTTAAAAAAAAAAAACAATAACCTCTGATGAGTAGTTCACACTAACCTCTGTGGTAGATACTGCTCCAAGACCAACTGCAAACTACCAACACAATGTCAAGGAGAGCTGGGAAGAAGTGTACTTAACTGGCCCCCAGGAGTGAGAGCTCCAGCCCATGACTGCAGCCCTTCACCCCTTAATAAAATATAGTGTCTGTAAGAGCAGGAATCTTGTCTGTTTTGTTGCCTGGTAGAGAGAAGGCACTCAATAAATATTGTTAGATAAATGAATGCATGAACTAATTAGCTTTTCTCAATTCTGTGGTTTCAGACTGAGCCCCAATCCTAGCCCAAAGATGAGACAAAGTCTGAGCCCTGACCCTGCTCACACACTAAACTCTGACCATGGTCACAAACTGAGCTCCAACCATAGTTATGCTGTGAACCCTACACCTGCTCACACACTGAGTCCCAGGCCTGATCCCATACTGAGCCCTAACACTGCTCTTGGTCTAGGCTCCGACTCTAGACTTCAAGAACCCAGTACTCGAATGGGTCTATTATTTGCAGAGGCTGAGAAAGTGAGGCTGGCTTACTACGGGGTGGTCTTCTATGCATGGGGAGAGAGGTCAAACCACCCCTATGGCAGCAAAGTTCTCAGAGGTCTCATAGGGCTGATGAGGCAACCCTCCTGAGCTCCACTGGGGCTGGGAACCCCTCTTACCCAGGCTGATCTGAACTTCCCATGGGCATACATAGCCCACTTTATCCAAGGCTGCTCATCAGGGCCAGGAGGCTAATGGCCTCCTAGGCCCCTCTGAGCAGATGCATTATTGATAACTTGTAATTGATCCAGAGCTGCCCGTGAGTGTCCCACTGGAATTTAGGCCAGACAGCCAGAGGCCAGGGCTTGCCCAGCCCCAAGCCCACATATACAGACATAGGCACATACATTAAAACAAGTTTTAGGCTAGAGATATGAACCCCAAGTGTATGAGAATTCTCCTAGGCAGGCATGCATTCATTCATTCACTCATTCAGGTAAAGCATGGTGAGGGCTATGTTAAAACTCTATTATGTGGTTTGGAATGGAAATGCCTCTCCCAGCTTGGAAGTGAGTCCTCATTGGCCCCAAGTGAGGGGGGCCATGTTTGCTGCACTGCAGTATATCTCCCATGACAGTCCCAGGGGCTGACCCTGGGTGGCATTTGTTGCAGGGAAGGCCTGGTGTGTCTGCAAGACAGAGGACTGGGAGGTGAGAGAGTCTGGGGAGATCAGCAGGGGCCACTCCAGGCAGAGCCCGTTAGCCACAGTAAGATGTGATAAGATGTTAGCCTTTTTTAAAAAAGGCAACAAGAAGCCTCTGAAATCTTTTGAAGAGAAGGCAGAGTGTTGGAGGAGGTGGTGTGCTGATTCAGATGAGCACTTTGGAAGGCCCATGCTGGCAGCAGAGCAGAGAAAGACTGGACGGAGATGGGTCAGGGTGGAAGTAGGACCAATAGTAGAAGATGCTACTTCTGCAGCCCAGGCCTGATGACCAGAATTTGGACTGGGTTGGAGACAGTGGAGAAAGGAGGTGAGGAAATTATTTAGGAGGTTGAAGTGTCAGCATGGGTGTGCACTGGAATGGGTGAAGGAGAGGGATGTAATTTTACAAGCTTCAGAAGGTGTGGTGGCTGGATGCTCTCAGCCCTTGGCCTGAGGAGGAAGGACAGACGCTTTACAGGGAAACTGCAGATAGCTCTGTGGCTCTCAGTTTAGCCCAGCTCAGTTCCAGGGGACTGGCAGGGCCCTGGGACCCTCAGAGCCTGGCTGCTGCTTTCCCTATGCTGAACAAGGCTATGTGTGCTTCCCCAGCTGACAAAAGACTGTCAGGGGTCCTAGGATATCAGGACCTAATTAGTCAGTGGGTAAACTGGGGCTCCAGGTGGGAAGGAGTCTCTGTCTTGGGAGACAGGGTAAGGGGAAAAGCTAAGACTACAGGATGCATCAGAAACAAAGCCAGGCCCAGACCCCAGGCCTCTGGCCTCTAGCTTCACAGACTTTTTATCAAGGTGAAGCCTTAGGGACCAGATGAAAGAGACTGAGCTCAAGCGGTACACAGAGGGCTTGATGGCTACAGGGGCTAGGAAAGAGTAGGAGGCTCCCAAGTGGGGAGAAAGTAAGGGCTGGAGGAGGCAGGAGCCTGAGTTCTCAGCCCATTGCCCTCCCTCACCCTGACTTGTGGTGAGTCTCTTCCTTTTTGGCCCTCAGTTTTACTGTGTGTTCAATAAGGCAAATAGACTAGCTGAACTCTGAGTCTACGAGAAGGTCCATGCTGACTCTGGGACCCCAGCTGGGAGGGAATAAAGCACAAGGGACAGGTAGCTCCTGTCTTGAGGGCCACCCCAGCTCCCTGATGAAATGCCCCATTCCCAGAGGGCCGACTCTTTACAGAAAGATAACATAATCCAGAATCCCTAAAGCACATTATCAACAATGTGTAGCACACAGTAAAAATTACTATTCACGCAAATAAGCAAAAAAAGAATTGATTATAAAAACATAGAGCAGTTCAGGGACACCTGGGTGGCTCAGTCGGTTAAGCCGCTGCCTTCAGCTCAGGTCATGATCCCAAGGTTCTGGGATCCAGTCCCGTATTGGGCTCCTTGCTCAGCAGGGAGCCTGCTTCTTACTCTGCCTCTGCAGGCCACTCTGCCTGCTTGTGCGCATGCGCTCTCTCTCTGACAAAAACAACAACAACAACGATAACAAAAACATAGAGCAGTTCAGAGGCTGCTTAGAATTTCCACTGAAGATGACTTAGGCCTATTTGAGTTAGCAGATAAGGACTTCAAAATAACTGTGATTAATATGTTAAAGTGGGGGAAAGATGAACAGAATGGATGTAGCATTTCAGCAGAGAAACAGAACCTGTAAGAGGAATCCAGTGGAGCTCCTAGGACCTCAACATGCAATGTCTGAGATTGGGTTTTCCACTGTGTAGGTTTAGCAGCAGACTGGACGTAGTAGAAGGTAAGACTGTTGTACTTGAGGATAGGTCTATAGAAAAATATTGAAACTTATGGCCAGAAAAGAAGAAAAAAAAGGGATAGTGAGTGAACAGAAGAGGGTGTAAGATGGGAGGCATGCTTCAAGCGCCGAACATGCAACCAGAGCTCCAGGGGGAGGATGGAAGGATGAGACAGAAGCAATCGGTCAAGAAATCGTGACCAGGAACTTTCCAAATCTAATGAAAAATATCAATCCACAAATTCAAGAAACGCAGAATCCTAAGCAGGATAAACACAAAAACCCCACCACTGGACATGCTGCAGTCAAACTGCTGAAAACAGGTAAGAAGGAACACTCAGGCTCTCAGGGCTTGCCTGGGCCTCCAGGGCTGAAGGCACATGGGGAATTAAAGACCATCCTGAGTCCCAGGAAGAATGAAAGTGCAATCACAGCCGTTCTTAATGTGCATCATTAGCTAAGTATTTCTATCAGATAACCGGACCAGATCCGCCAGGATCCATAGGGAAGCCCTCAGTGTGCATTATAGAGGAGTCAGGCCCCTTCCATTGGGGCTGGGCTTTTAGTGGCTGCCCAGGTGGGGCCAGACCCCTGGGGCGGCAGGGCCGGCACACCCAGTCCATCTCTGCCTTTAATGGTCTGGTTTGTGGAGTACACTTGACACAGCCTTGGCCTGATCAATGCACACTCCGGCCAGAAGCTGGATGGTATCTAATGCAACAGCAATAATTTTCTTCCATCCTATTAGTGCTGTCTGCACAGAATGCCCTGCCTTCAAACCTATCTGCCATTGGGATGGCATCCAATGTTTATTTCCATTAGTTTTGCCATTGTTGGTAACAATAAAAATCGGGAGACAGTTGCAAACTAACGATTTAGGAGCAGGGGAAGCTGAATTCGACCTTGGCCCCTTTCCATCCATTGTGAAGATGACTGGTAGTTGGCCATAAATTTAAATTATGGCAAAAGGATAACATAAGTTATTCCTCTGATGGATAATTTTATCAGCTAAATAGGCCTGTCATTAAAGCTATCTGCTGTTTTACAAATCACTTCCCCTGCTTAAACACACACACACACACACACACACACACACACACACACACACACACTTCCCTTCCCACAGTGGAATCTTGAATAATCCAGGTAACAAAGACAATTGTGCTGAGCTGGGGACTTGTGGCCTCTTAAGGAAAAAAGAGGGAACTCTCTGGAATGAGCTATCAAGCACCACCCCCAGAACCAGGATGGGACCCCATTTTTATGATTTCCAATCTCTTGATGGCCACAGAGGCCCTGCTCTGAGTTGGCTGCCCAGCCTCAAAGGTGAGAATTTGTGCAGCCATTGGCCTTCTGTCAGGGGTGCTGAGTACCAGGGAGCTGTGGGTGCAGAGCAAGGCCCCCAGCTCACTTCCCACGACCTAACAAGTGGACTATAACCCTCCCTGCCATGAGGGTAGAGTGGATGGAGGGAAAGGTGTGTGGTGGGGAAGGTGGAGGGGGAAGAGCAGGACACCTCCTGCTACCTCCTCCTACCACTGCCTACCACCACCGGAAATGCCTATTGCTTGAAGTCAAGATTATTATCCTGTTTCTTCTAGAAAAAGGCCAGGGAGACTTGCACCACCCAGGGAGGATTACTAAATGTGACTGTGTCCATGGGACTAGGGAGAGGGGCAGAGAACGTCGTGAGCCCATGGGCGTCATTTCAGGTGACTGTTTTCTTCGTGGGCACATAGACTACTTCGGTCAGCCTCTGGTGCCTCAAGTGTGCCTGTGTGACTGAGTCCCACTTACAAAATGGGGGCAAAAGCCTGACTAACTGCACAACTCTCTACTTCTCCCCCATTGAAGGGAGAAAGCGCCGAGGACTTAGAAGCAGCAGTTAGAAAATGACCAGCTCCTGGAGGCCAGAGTGACCGGGGACTGGGGAGCCATCACCAGCTGTCCATGGCAACTGCACCAGGCTGTGATGTGAGTGATTTGTGATGTCTGGATTTGTCTGAAGTAGCAGCTTGTGTTACTCCTGCCAGTGACTTGTCCAGACACCTGTTTCTGGCGTAGGCAGACGGACCTGATGCCGAGTGCCCTCCCCCGCCCTCCACCACAAGGCAACCCTGGGCAAGCAACAGCCTCTCTTAGCTGTTGTCTTTCCATTTACAAAGGTGTTAATAAGACCTAGCCTATGCACTCTGACTGTAAGGTCAAAGGAAGCTAAAATACACGGGGGTGCATTTGTAAGTGGTCACAATTATATGAGTGATTATTTTACTCTCTTTCCATTTTTTTTATATTTACTGAAAGACTCCAGTAGACCAGACTTTATATATGATTCTTGAATTAGTCTGATCCTTAGAGCATCCTCATGACATAAGCCTTGTTTCCTCCATTTTTCCCAACAGGGAAACTGAGGCCCAGGGATTAAAGGGGAGATTAGCCGCTGGCAGAGCGGAGGTCAGAATCTCACTTGCTGGCCTCTTGTCTAAGCAGACTCCCTCCACCCCTCTAGGCTGCCCCCACAGAGGACTCCTCATTCAGGGACTGATGCTGGCCCAAGGTCCAAGGCTGTCCTAAGGGGTTCACAGAGCTCCATGTGCCTCCTTGCAGGCTGGGCCTCATGTCACCCTTGATACCTGGGTTTTTGCGAATGGTCTCAGGGTGAACGGTACTGAGGAAAGAGAAATTAACTTTCTTCCATCCTTGCCACAGGACCCAGCAAAGAAGAGGAATACATTTTGACAGTGAGCCAGGCTGGATCCTATTAACTCTAGGCCAAAGGCAAAGCTTACGGGGCAAAGAGCAGGTACAACGGGGACTTCAGAATATGTCTCAGAATTAGAGCTAGATCCTGCACACAGCTGTACATACACCCTCAGAAGTGGTTTCTTAAGATGAGCTGGAAGAATATATCATTGCAGGGACTTTACCATTGCACTTCAAACAGTTTTAATTTCTGAAGCAGCCAGTACACGGAGACAAAGAACTCACACCATCTCTCCCAAGGACAGTAACTAGCATCCCGCCTCTGGAGCCCATCTGTGTACTGGCAAGATTAACTCTGAAGAAAATCTGGCCAGGATCCAGACAGAGAGCAAAATACAAGCGAAAGGGGAGGAACTTTCCGCAGAGGGTCTGAGGCTATCTGCTCCCGTCACAGAAGGGAGCAATCTGGAAGCAGGCCGCCCAAGGCCAGCCAGGGCTTCGGAAAGGTAAGAATGCCTAACAGAGTGTCCTCCTTTTTGCTGGCCCCAGATTTCCAGGAGGAATGGCAGAAGAGATGATGGAAATGAGGGAAACACTGTGTCCTGTCTCCCTGTGAAGACCAGAGGCCAGTGTGGTTCCAGATGCAGGGGAGCACTGCAGTGAGGGGGTAAGAGATCCTGTTTCCATCCTCATCTCCTAATTGCTGTGTGATGTTGGGCACACTTCTCCCCTTCTCTGTGCCTCAGAGCGCCCCCATGTGCTGAATCTAGGATTGTGTCAGATGCCCTCTAAGGACACTTTCATTTATAACATAAGGTGGTCCTGGGGCACAATGGGTGTGCCTGTGGTAAGAAGGGAGCTGCCACGTGGCACAGAAGATCAAATGTACAAGATATTCATGCAAGAAACCAGCAAACTATGTCACCCAAGAGTCTCTACAGGGTCACAGCGACAAGCAATTTAAGCCTTCTAAAAAAGCCAAGATGAATAAAATAGAGTAACTTTACAGAGCAGAGATAGGACAACGTCAGACGGTGAGAAGTCATGTTGACAGCAGGTACCCTCGATGTGATGTGATGATCTTCCTCCCCCAAAACCCATTACTCCAGTCTAATCATGAGAAAAACATCAGACAAATCCCAGTCCTGGGGCGTCCTACGCAATACCTGAACAGTACTCCAAATGGTCAGTCATCAAAAACAAAGAAAGTCAGAGGAAATTTTATAGCCAGGAGGAGCCTAAAGAGATATGATAATCGCATGTAATGCGGTGTCCTGAATGGGATCCTGGAACAGGTCAAGGACATTAGCTAGAAACTACAGAAATCGGAACAATATATGGACTTTAATAATAACACACCATTATCAAGTCCTTAGTTGTAAAAATGCATGATACTAATAGGAGATGTCATGTTAACAGGGCAATTGGGTGTGGAGAACATGGGAACTCTGTACCATCCTCACGACTCTTCTATAAATCTAAAACCGTTCTAAAAAATAAAGTTTATTTTAAAAAGAGCTATGATGAATAATGTCTTGGGAAATATTTACACAGTACACACCCCAGGAAGAGAGTGGGATGAATACAAATTGACTGTTTCATTTAATCTGAGATCCTGAACATTTCATGGGAACTTTGATAAATTTCAGCGTTTCAGGTAGCACTTATGAATCTGATGTGGAAACTGCTTTATTAAACTGAGAATTCCAGCAGGAAGAGAGAGCGCAAGAGTTTTTGACAAAGAGGGGGTTTGGGGGTAGCAGGGAGATGGATACAGTGGGAGAGTCTGGAAATACCACCAAGATGGCTGAGTGCCGCTACATCTGTCCCTGTCCGAGAGCTGCGCTCAGGCTGTGGTTTAAAGACATCCGGGGGCATCATCTGGCCAATGTCTTCACCGAGCACCGAGAAGTGACATGGGTAGAAAAACGACATAGAACGCGACCCTAAGAAAGGTGGGCTGGGAAAGAACAGTGTTCCATTAGGACAGCCGGGTCTATTCCTGGCTCTCACAGCCCTCAACTAGCTGATAGCTCTCGGGCGAGTCACCCATACCTCAGTCGTCTTATCCATAAAATAAATGGATGTACACGGGGGAGAAGGGGTGGGCTGGCAGTCACTATTTATCGTGGGTCAGACTTCAGGCTACACCATGTCACAACCATCCTTCATGGAATTTGTCACTATTCCTCTTTTTCAGATTAGGAAAACCAAGGGCCACACAGGTCCCATCAGTGACCAAAGCCACAAGGCCCATCAGTGGCCAAGCTGGCTTTGCACTCAGGTCTTCCCTTAAAGTCTATTCTCATCCATTCCAGGCGCTCTTCTCTCAAAGTGTCTGGCCGTCTGGATGTGTTGTGAGCCCTCACTCTCATTTCTTTAAGGCTGTTTGTAACCCAGTCAAATCTCAAACCTGGTCCTGAAGAGACCTGGGAATGAGGTGTCTATGTGCTCCACACCATGGAGAGGGCAGTGCTCAGCTTTGGGACAGCAGCCGCCCTGTTTTCTCTGCTCTTATCGGGCTTCTCCTGCCTTCCCTGCGGCCCACTGGAATTCCAGCCCAGCTGGCCCTTTTTGCTACAACTAAGATGACAGGCTTCAGGTGTTTTTTAAATTAAAATGGTTTGTTTCTGCTCATCTCTTTTCCAGATGTCATTACCTAGAGGAAATCTGTCTTTATTTATTAGCTCTTTCCTGTGCAGAATCCAAGGGAGTCTCCCCTTGGCTGGGACCCCTGGGAGGGAGGCCACATGTGGGGTCTCTGTGGGCTGAGGACGGGGGTCCTAGTGGAAAGAACTGGGGGTGGGGCTGCCGGCAGGGTTTTCTCTCGGCCGTGTGGCCCATGCGCTGTGACTGTGAGGCTTGCAGTGGGTCAGCTTGTTCTCTGCGGGGCTGGAGGGCTGTGTGAGAGCTTATGAAGGGCAGATGTGGTACTCTGTCGCAGTCTGTCACGTGGCCAACTGCAGCCACGTGGTGTTCATTTTCCTATTAGTAGCCTGAAAGCTGCCTGACCAAGCTCCAGCCAGATCCTGGCTGACACCCAGATCTGTCCTCTGCCCTCCTCTTCTAGACCTCCGTCTGCTCTGAACCCAGGCCTCTCCCCTCCGGGCGGCTGAAAAAGCCTCTCAGCCCAGGCTTCTTATCTCCATTCCTCACTCTTGCCCATCCCACCTCCAACAGCAGCCAGAGAGATCCATCAAAAACTCCAACCTGAGACTTCCCACCCCTGCTTCTAACACCCCAGGCCTCCCCTTTCCCTACGGGATGGAGTCCAAATTCCTAGATCAGCCATGTAGGCCCTTCCCAAGCCAGCCTTCTCCTTCCTGAATGTTCTTGAGCTCCCCTGGTACAACACCCACTCTAATGCCTCACCTGTCCCCTCTGCCAGGCACCCTTCTCCAAGTGGCCCTGCCCAATGCCAGCTCCTCTGGAAACCCATCCGCTCCCCTGCCCCCATGGCATGCAGAACTCCAGACATGTCCCTGCCCCAGGCATGCACCAGACGGCCCCTGTTTGTTTTTGGGCCTGCCAGACTTGAGCCACCCAGAGCCTCCTGCGGGTAGGGGCCAAATCCTCTCCACCACAGTGCCCCCAGTGCCCAGCACAGGCCGTGATGGTGCTGGCAAACTAGATGCACAGGTGAGAGTGAAGCAGATGCCAACCACTTAGGGACTAGAACACTAGTCTTCCCAGGTCCACAACCCTGTAAAGACTGCCCCATGCCCAGTATCCCAAGGAGGATGTTCTCCTGAGGGCTGTGTCCCCTGATGTCCCCTCTTATCTCTCATAAACATTTTGTGCTAAAATGAAAGGCCATCGTGTTCCCAAAGTAGATAAAAAGATTTGGTTCCCTGACAGACATTCCAAAGAGATGATTTTGAAGACTCTGTGTGCCTGTGTCTGTGGACAATCCTAGGGATCAATTTGTGGTGACATTCCACAGACTTCCCATTCCCTCCAGCTCTTCTTCCAGCTAGGAGAGGTTGGGGTTGGGGGCCCTGGAGACCCACCACAAGAGGGTGCTGGGCTGCAGGCAAATGTAAGACAGACGAGGTCTATCCTGCGGGAGCATCCCATTCCATGGGAGCAGCAGTCCCGGGTGCAGAGAACCAGAGCCCGCGGCAGCAAGTCCCCAGTGCTCAGCGGAGGCCCACAGCAGGGCCAGGGGTTAAGGGAGCAGTGACTGCTGCAGGAGGACAGTGCTGTGGTTAGTGGAAAAGCCAGGACATGCAGGCTGCACACAAATTAGTTAGGCAGGGCTGACAAGGGACAAGGGCTCAAGCAAGGGGTACATCACAACCAAAATGGAAGATGGGACGGCACAGGGCTTGTCGGAATGGGAGGTGACTCTGACTTCTTCAGAGTGTTTATGTATGAGATGAAGGACATTTGAAAAGCCAGGCAGATACATGTGGCCCTCAGACCCCCACAGAGAGTGCCTGTGGGCTCCACAGAGGGGCAGGGGGAAGGAGCACTGCAAGCCAGAAGTGCTCAGCCCCACACGGGATAAGTAGCTGGGGCATTCTATGCCTGGGCTGGTGCTGGGGACTAAGGGTGGGGGGCATAGCTTATGCGGCTCATAGGGTAAGGGGCAGTGGCCTGTCCTCCTCCCAGAATCCAACGGAGAGGCCAGAATGACCATATATTTCGTCTATCCTCCTCCACACTTTCCACCACCTCGCTCGCTTGTCCCCTCTGCAGCAATCTCACCGGCATTCTCACCAGGTACCAGAACATCCCCTCCTTGGAGGCTGTGTTTCTACAGGGCTCTGTAGTCTTGCTTCAGGACCCAGCTGCCCCCCTGCCCCGCCCCACTGGCTCTGCTGAGTATGGCCTCACAGGGCCCCTCTCTGCCTTCCCCATAGCTCCTGGAAGGCACAGAGAACTATGAACACCTCTTTGTGGGGGGAGGTGTCGGGGGGTCCTGGGTGGTGACTGGTCCACAGTGGTGCCCAGCAACCTCTGTGGACAGAAGCTGTCCCCTGCTCTAGAGACCACTGTCTCCAGAAGACTCTGCTGAACTAAGTCGGTGATGGCTGGCTCAGGCTGGAGGGCTCACTGGTCACCATGGTACAAAGAGAAAGCACCCTGGCCTGAGAGTTGGTGCTGAGCGCAGGCCTGGTGAGGCCGAGCAGGAGTGACCTTCAGAGACTGGTTTCCCACTCTCTGGGCCTTAGGTTCCCCATGTGTCCTCGGGGGCCCTGCAGTTCTGGTCTTCTGCGGTTTTAGGCATCACCGGGGCCCTTGGCTCTGGACAGACCCGGAGTGGCAGGGCATTACCCCTTGCTCCTGACAGATCTGCGTCAGTCTCTCCAGCTGCTCGTCTTGGATGACCTTGGCCTTCTCGTACTGCTGGATGACCATCTCCATCTCTACCTTCACCGGCAGGACGTAAGCTGGAAGACAGAGACAGCTCCGTGAAGAACTTGGCAGTAGTGGGGCTCAGGAGGGAGAGGGGCCAGTCCCGGCAGCCAGCCAGCGGCAGGTTCAAGTCCGGGAGTGGTTCCTAGAGGAGCCGGGGGGTACAGGGGCTCAGGGGATGTCTAGGCACCCCACAGTACCCAGACATTATAAGAGGGCTAGAACCCTAACCTACGGTGACCAAGAGAACTGTTTTCCTCCTTTGTCCTAGTGACAGCACCCTTCCTTCTGGCTGTGTGCACAGCTGCCCGGAGCAAGGGCTGGACTTTTGAGTATCCTGTGCAGCTATGGCCAGCTGTGAGACCACAGTCTGGACATTGTGAGGCAAGTGCAGGTGTCATGCAGCAGCTTCCAGGAGCTGGCGGTAACAAGGAAGCAGAAATCCTGGAATCCTCAATCACTGCTGGTGGGAAAGTGACATGGGGCAGCCGCTCTGGAAAACAGTGGAGCAGGTCCTGAGATGGCTAAAACAGAGTGACCACAGGGCAAGGCGAGTCCATGCCTAGGTACTTCAGAGAAACGAAAACATACCTCCACACAAAAGCTTGGACATGGATGTTCCCAGCAGTCAAATGTGGAAACAAGCTAAACGTCCAGCAACGGATGAGGGTATAGAGAAAATGTGGCCCGTCCATACAAACAAGCCTGATGCAAAAATAAAAAGAAATGAAACAAAGGCTACACATGGATGAAACCTGAATGCTTTTGTTCAGTGAAGGAAAGCAGACACACCAGAACACACAGGCTATGATCCTACTCATATGAAATGTCCAGAAGAGGCAAATCTACAGAGAGAGGAAGTAGGTTACTGGCTGCCTAGGGCTGGGAGGGTCATGTGAAGTGACTGCTAATGGGTACGGGCTTTCTTTTTGAAGTGGTGAAAAGGCTCTAAGCTTAGGTTTTGGTGATATTTGCATGACCCTAGCAATATACTAAAAACCATGGAATTGTGCACTTTAAATGGGTGTTTCATGGTGTGGGAACTATATCTCAATAAAGATGTCTAAAGAGGAAAGGCAGCTGGGGTTTTCCTTTTGCCTCTTTATCTTCTTCCTCTCTTCCTTCTTCCTAGTGGCTGAGATAACGATGTGATGGCTGGCCCTGGAGCAGCCATCCTGGGCCATGGCGTGACTTTGGAAGGTAGACAATGTACGGCAGAGCAACAAACAGGAGGAGCCTGGAGTCTCAACTACAGAGAGTGCCACATCAGCCCGGGACTCCCGACCTACAGACTTTCCTGTGAGAGAAAGGCTTCCACTTTAAGTCACTGTCATTCTGGGTCTCTTTTACTCATGGACAGTCCTATTGACCCAGAGAGAGTCTAGCCTCAGGTTGGAGGGCCCCAGATCTTGTAGCTTGTGGTAGCCACATGGGCCCCTCCCTTGGGCAGTTCTCGGGGCTCTGTGAAGTCTCAGTATCAACTCCTGACCCGACCCTGGCCTCTGGCCTTCATGCTCTTCTCATGTCACAGAATTCAGCTTTTCCTGACTAGTCAGAAATTTCGGTCACAGGCCTCTCTTGCCGCTGTATTCTACAACTCTCCACATCTCCACTCTTCGATTCCTTTTCCACCCATGGTCTCCCACCCTCTGGGTGTTCTCTGGCTGCTGCAGGAATCATGTGGGGCAGAGAAAGCAGAATTCTCCTGTTTGCTTCTCAACTGGAGGGCAGCCCACTTGTCCTGCAGGCCCGTCTCCAGGCTCCCAAGGCTGTACCCAGTGGCTTCTGCCTCCTCAGAACTCTGCTGAAGCCAATTCACACCCAGGGTGAGAGAAGCAAATTAACACCCACACTTTCACCCAGCACATCCCTATCCCGAGGTTTCCAGTGGTACAGCCATGACTGCTATGTCAGGATAAAGGGGCAGCAGCTCGGAAGAGAGCTCGCAATGGGCTGTCAAGACCCATCAGTGTGAGGGTGACCAGCTGTTCACAGCTGGCTGAGAAGAGCCAGAAGGCGCTGTTCCTGCTCTGAAGGGAAACGATGTTCTTGTGAGTGGACGCGCCCTGAGCAGATGAGGGTGAGTGTACAGATAAAGAGCACACTGGCACTTGCCAGTGGGCCTGAGCTCCAATTTGCTTTGCTGTGCGACCCTTATCCCTCTTGGCCTCAGTTTCCCCATCCGTCAAATGACAGGAATGGACGAGACGACCTCTCAAAGCCTTCCCGGTTTGGACCTTACAAAGTCACATTCCAGTTGGATGAAGATTCTGGATTAGGAGCTAGTTCCCTGAAAAGACATCACACCCCACAGTGCTAACCGGGGTGAAGGCAGGGACTAGCAAGAGGGAACTCTGCCAGGGGATGAGAGACCCCAGAGGCTGTCCTTCCTGCCCCATACCCTTCCTCCACTCCCCTGCAAATGCTGTTGGGGTATCCTCATAGCCACAATTTCTGACATTTGCAACCAAATTTCAGGGCCAGAGTGACCTTAAGAGTCTGTATACGATACAATCTGTAGTCTTAATAGTCTATCTAACGTGGTCTGAACCTGCTCCAGAAGGTCCTTAGAGATGCCCCCAGGAGAAGAGAGGGCAAGGACGTGGGCTCTGCCCCCTCGCACTTCAAGTCAACCAAAATGCTTCCCTTTTAATCTATCTTTCACACTGGAGAGCTGCATAAGATTTTGCAGAAGAAAGGGTTTTGCTACTTTAAAAAAAGCTCAGGAATCGTCATCTATATAACCTCCTTGTTGTGCCTTGCCCCTCCATGCGACCACCTGGCTCAGACTGCCCACACTCCTGCAGGAGCCCACCTCCTTGAGGGGCAGGCCAACCCATCTGTGGTGGCTCTGTGTCTGGTCTGTGCTGAGTCTGGCTGAGGTGAGGCGGGCCTCTCTGTCATGTCCTGGGAGGTCTAAGGACCACCTTCTGGAACCTGGAGCTGGCTTCTCCCTCTTCCCCATCACCAGGCCACCCCATCCTAGTACCCTGCCCTGTTCTTCAGGGACAAGGTTTTCAGAATTCTCTCATTTGGGTGTCCCTCTTCCGGGGGGACACTCTCAGGTCTGTCATCATTTCCTAGAAATAGAGGAATGACCCAGGTCAGGGCAAAGCTCTCCATAAGAGGTAGCTCCTTTGGGAGGGTGGCCTTTGGTTCTGATGATAGCAAAGGCAGGGAGAGAGCGGAGGTAACAGACACTCTCTGGGAACGGAAGCTCGGATGGGAGCATGCACCACTAACTCTGACCAAAACAAGCCAAAACACAGACCAAGCCAGCACCTCTCCCAGAAACCATCTTGAGCTGTTTGCAGGTCGACAGGTTGGGGATGGGGCACCCCTTGCTGGACAGAGGGGAGATGGGCCCCACAGGGAGCAACCCCTCGACCAGTAGGCTGGACGAAGCCAGTGGTGAGTCTGTAGGCGGCGGTGAGCGGCAGGCGTGAGTCCAAACCCTCAGGCTGTGCAATGCTGGTGTTCCAGAATGGCAGGCCCTGCTGTAAGTTCTCATGGGAGGTGCTGGCCAGCCGGACATACAATAAATAGTTATGTTGGAGCAAATGCTCAAGTGCTTGCATGGGACATCTGGGCAGTGTGTGCAGCTCCTGGACATGTGACATGGAGTGAGTGGTGACAGGCTTGGAGTTTCTGCACCAGCAGGCTCTGGCCTCCAGTCCCTGAGGCTGGCGGGGTCATGCCTCCCACCTACCCCATACCACGTGGCCTCCCTCTGCTCTTAGTCAACAGTGCCAGGCTCAGTAGTGGCCACCTGCCACCCTGCCAGCGTCACTGACCCTTCTTGGACCACTCACCATCAATGACCCTCTTCACCCGCCAGATCCGGAGCATGATAATGAGGCTGATGGCATCCCAGGGGCTCCTGGGCCCATTGGCCACAGTGGACGCCACCATCGGGGCCAAGGACAGGATGATCACAGCCCCATCAAACACCTGTGAGAGGAATTGGATTTCAGTGCCATGGGCCACTTCCTGGATGTCCCAGAAGCAGGTCAGACAAAGCAGCTGGTATGGCCGAATTCTCCAGGAGGTCTGTCCTCACATCAGTTCTCCCCTATCCCCACCTCAAGTCTCCCCTGACCCTCCTCCATCTCTTCAGTGACCTCTCCACTCCTAGACATGCCCATGGTACTCTCTTCCCTCTTAAGTGACCTCAGCCCATCCACAGACTTTGTTCCGATGGCCTGGGGTTGCTCCCAGCATCTTTTCCCAGTGTCTCATCCCCTCCTGGGAGTGGGCTTGTATTCTATGCCCCAGTGTTCCTGTTCTAGCCTTTCTGAATCCCTCACTGGCAGTGGGGGCTGAAGGCTGGATCCTTCCCCTTGGGTAGCAGGAGCCGAGAGCCTACATCTTATTTCTGTCTGACGCTGAGTCTCTCACCACAAGGAGGAAGGGCTAGGAGAAGAGGGGGCCCAGTATGGGCAATTCAGACTTGGGCCCCGACCTTCTATCTGCCTGCTCAAGCTTGGGTGCATCTGGACTTCCATGGGCCAGGCCTTTATGTCTGTTCCCAGCACGTGGCCCAAAGAGGCTACAGCGTGGATGTGGGGTGGGGGGTGGGTGAGGAAGGAGTGGACAGTGGACATGGTCCCGGTCCTGCATGCACAAAACTCCCAGCGACGGCCAGGCTTCCTTGGCCTCTCATCCCCACCCACTAAACCAGACCCTTTTATAGAAAGCAGAGCGGTGGGATACTCTACTGAAACAAGCTTGCCCAGCTCTCTGACCACTGGGCCATTTTAGAGTGGAATCATTTGTTTTAAGACACATTTCGAAGCTTTTCCAACTGACTCAAAAAAACTTCTCAAATCTTGCAGAATTTTGAGGAGAATTTTCAGGCTGTCCCTTTGCCAGGAACTTTCTCCATCTGCCTGTCCCCTGCCCTCCAACCCCAACAACAGAGCCACAGGGACTTCTGCACCCTGTGTGGAAGGATCAGGCCTTTTTGAGGGTCCCACCCGGAGGGATATTTTCCGGCTCCCAGGATGGCCAGTGTGGGGGGTGTGCATCGACGCTGGCCTTTACCTCTATTTTGTTTTCGATATAATCCCAGATCCCAAGCACCACAATCCGAAGTACAGTCTGGGGAGAGGAAATGAGAGAAGAGATTATGATTACTGCTCTCCAGTCCCTGCCCATCCCCCCAGGGGAGAAGATTCCAGAGCTCAGAATCGGGGCTCTGCCTCCTTGTTCAGTAATGGAAAATGTCTTTATCACCCTCTGAGAGTTTCTCAGCTTACATGCGCTCCCTACCACACTTTGCCTCAGCTCCTGGTTTGCATCACGATCCATGCAAACCTCCCCCCACCCCACACCCTAACACACTGCAGTGCTCCCAGGACATACAGAATATACCCCGATCCCACTTCCCTCTCCAGAGTCATCTCCTGCATGCCTGTCTATGCCACAATTCTACAAACATGCAAGCTCTTTTCTCTTTTGCCTTGTCTTTGCATATGGCAGACTGCCTGTTCGCTCTCCTCCCTTCTCCCCCAATCTCCTCTCTTTTTCTTAGAGAATAATTGGATAATTAGCATGGTCACCCAGCTACAGCCAGCATCTCCCAGCTGTAGAAGGCATTAGGCTCCTTCTCCTCTTTCCCTCTGCCCAAAGACTAGACTGTGCAGGTATGGTGGGTGAGTCATCTTTGGTAGGGAGGGATGGGCAACAAGATGGAGTCCTTCTGGGTCCCCAGCAGCCCCAAAGGACCACATCTGCCTGAACTGTTCACCCCACTTGTCCTTCCGTGAGAGAGAAATGGACCCCGCCTTGTTGAAGTCCTTGTGTTTTCTGTTTTCTTTTTAGAGCAGTGTGGCCAGTGTGCTAAGCAGTGGTGCCCTTTCCCTTCTCTACCTGGAAAAGACCTTCCTGTCCTTCTGGCCCCTGCTTGGATGTCACCTCCGTGAAGGTCTCCCACACTCCCTGGGCTCAGTCTTTCCTTGGTGTTCCTGCAGAACTTGGGGACATCAATCAGCATCAAGCACTTGGGGTGCTTCATCGTACCTTGTGGTGATTACTTCCCTGATGCCCCAGGCAAGGCTCAAGAGACACTGATTTCTCTCACGCAGGGTAGACACAGAATGCAAGTGTGGTTTGAGTCCATGAACAAATCACGCATGAAGGACGAATTCCTTAAGACTCCTAGTAATTTACTCCAGTGCTGCTGCCTTCAGGAGAGGGCTCCTCCCCAGGACTATGTCTCACTCCAAAGAGAGTATGTACATGCCAGTCCCAGAGGACCCCGGTACATGTGTCTGGAGGCCCTTCCTAAAGCAAGATGACTAGCTCCCAGTAATTCACACCAGATGGTGTCTCTGCTTGCATGGGCTGCAGTATAAGACCAGCCATCTGAACTCAACAAAGCTACTGACTGCCCATGGATCTCCACCCACACTTACACCACGAAAAGGCTTGGCTGATAAAATTCACCTCCTCCTTGTTAAAGCCTATCCTGTCTTCATGAAGGAATGAGTATGTGGGATCCTGGCGGCATCTTGACAACAGAGAGGGTCATGTGATAGCCCGATGTCCATTCTCACATGGCTTCTTGATAGGGGACCAATGCTTAACTGCAGGACAAACTCCAGAAACCTGGGTTGAGGTCCAAAACATCTTGAAGTCACAGCTCAGTAATGGACTGGTTGTGTGGCATTGGGCAAATCAAATCTCCTCTCTGTGCCTCAGTTTCCCCTATGCCAAGGAGATGGGTTAAATGACTTGAATCTCCCAATTCTTTATGAAATTAACCTTTGCCATTTACTACATACCAATAAGTGCCAGGCCCTGGGCCAGTACCTCACATGTGGTTTTCATTTTGCAGAGAGGGAAGCTGAAGCTCACAGAGATGAAGGGGGCTTCCCAGGTCATTCAGGCATTGGATGGTGAGTTGGCATTTGGACCTGGACGTTTTTGACTGCGTGGTATTCTCCAGCAGCGTAACCACAGATGGACCTCGTTTCTTTGGTTGCTATTCCATCCATCTAACTGTGCTGACATTGAAATGTGGTGTTTATTTCCTCTGAAATCTCACATTGGCTACATCCACTCCAAATTCCCAGTTGTGAGGCTCCCAGAAGCAGAAAGTCTGGGCCAAGAGAGAGGGAAAGAGGGCCTGGTCCGAACAGGATTTCTCCTGGGGCTGCTACTTCTCCTTTTTCCTCTTTTAAAATTGTGGTAAAATACACATAACACAAATTTTACCGTTTTAACTGTTTGTAAAAGTGTACTGTGGCATTAAGTACATTCACACTGTCACGCAACCGCTCATCTCCAGAAGTTTTCCATCACACTCGTTAAAACCCAATTCCCCATCCCAACCCCCCCACCCCCCACTGTGCCCGTCACCAGCACTTTACTTTTTGTTTCTGAGTTTGACTACTCTAGGACCCTCATATAAAAGGAATCCTCTCACTTCTTGATAAACAAGGCAGCAGTCCAGGGGATGCGGGGTTGGGGGATAAAGAAGGGAGCCGGCCAGGCTCGAGATGCAGCCAGCAACCCCCACAAGGGGAGGAGCAGGCAGTGGACAAGACACATGGAGCCTCTGTGCTCCGGGAAGGAGGGAAGTTGAATGGCTACCGGGCTAAAGCTGAGCCACAGAAACCAGCGGAGCAGCTGGAGCATGGGCTACTTGCCTCCCTCCTTGCTGGCCCATCCCACTGGGATCCATCCTCTGAGGTCTGACTCAGGTCACCCTCCTCCTTCCTAACCCAGTCCATGGAAACACAACAGCCAAAGGCAGCTGTGGAGACACCTCCTGGCCCAGCCTCCCACTGCAGAGGGGGACCTGGTGGCGTGGAGACAGCTGCTCCAAGTCTGAGTCAAAGCTAGAATGAGAACCCAGCTTGGAGACAGCCCACCTGGCGGCCTTTGTCTGCGGCATCCTTTGCCAAACTCCCCTGCCCACGGAGACAGGGACCTGGCCACACTGCCTGCTAGGGGCTGACTGATCCAGTCACAGCTGTGTTTCTCAGTAGGCAGTCAAGGACTCCCTGTGTCAGCATCTGGGGATCTGTCTCAAATGCAGATTCCTGGGTTCGCATGGAGATCCAGGTATCCGAATCTATGGGGGCAGGGCCCAGGAATATGCCTTTTTCACAAACTTCCCTAGGGTACCCACGGGAACAGGGACTTATTAAGCAACAATGCCCCATGTTGGGAACAGGGAGGCCACATGCCTAGATGCAACAGGGAGGAGAATTACAGTAACAGTCCAAAGTCAGATCCTCTTTGTGGCTCTCTCCCTTACTAAGCATGTGCCATTGGCTAGAACGAGGGTGGACCAGTGCCCCATGCTGCCCGCCTCACCAGGTTGCTATGAAGCTCCACAGGGAAGGCAAGAGCAGGGCAGTGAGGAGGGGCTGTTTTATCACTCACTCCAACCTGAGGCCCCTTGTCCTGTAATCCTGCCCCCACGAGTTGCAAAGGGCTTTTTTTTTTTTTTTTTTAAAGATTTTATTTGTTTGACACAGAGAGAAAGAGAGAGACAGCCAGAGAGCAACTACAAGTAGGGAGAGTGGGAGAGGGAGAAGCAGGCCTCCCAATGAGCAGGGAGCCTGATGTGGGGCTCAATCCTGGGACCCTGGAATCATGACCTGAGCCAAAGGCAGACACTTAACAACTGAGCCACCCAGGTGCCCCTGCAAAGGGCTTTAAGCAAGGGTCCAAGGAAACCCAAATCCTCGGAATTCCTGGAGCTTGGAAGCTCCAGCTGCCTCTTTCCCGCCTAGGACTGAGGGTTTTCAGCCCCTTCATTCCAACCTTGCCTTCAAGAGCTAAGGATGCTCTGGCACACGGGATAGGCCAAACTCTTAGCGAAACTTCAATGAGAGCATCACATATTTACTATAAGCCCAGCTCCCCTGCCATCTTGCAGGTGCAGAAACAGCCTCAGGGAGAAACAGGTAAACCCTTTGGTCCTCAGCCCCTCTTCGTTCCCACCTCAGATGCCCACATCTTTTCCCCTCAGGAAGCCCTGCTTTCTGAAAGGACTCCTCTCCCCTCTCCCTGGAGAAGGGATTTAGGCTTTAGGCAGCAGGAGGGAAGAGTGAGACTCTGGCATCTGCTCCAGACTCTGTCTTAGTCAGGTGGCAGTAAGGCCTCCTGCGCCTCCTGAGAAGGCCCCACCTTCTCTCCCTGGGATGGGGTCTGATGAGCTTCTAGGGCTCGGGAACCTTGGGGGATACAGGCAGAAGCACCTGCTAGTCGGTAGAACGCCTCTAATAAAATTTTAAAAAGGTACCCCTTTTCCAGACAGAGGGAGATACCCTGGCTCACTGCCTGGTGAGCAGAGTAGGGGCTGGCACCCTTGCTCCCTGCAGAGTCATCCCCGAAACCAGGCCCCACCAGCGGGGGAGAAGGGAGCAGCACACACCTAGTCTGCACCTGTGCCCCGGCAACACTGTAGCTGGGCAGGGTGGGGGAGTGTGGTGCAGGCTGGCCTTGGGAACACCCGCGGTGGGCACAAGGTGGCTGGAGGCTGACCCCACGCACTTCTTCAAGAAGCACATCAACTCTTAGGCGAGTTTTCTCTGCTAAGATAGCTGCTGGCTCCTTCCTCTTAATCCCCCCATCCCCAGGTTAAGTGAGAGCAGCAAGAGGAAGACATGGAATTCAGGATCCAGCCACAAGGAAAAAGTAAGAAATGTGAGGAACCTTTGTAGGCTCTGAAAGCAGTCTTGAATTGGTGTGCACAAGAAAGGCTTTCTGGGTAACAGGTGCAGATTGGGGGTGATGGGGGAGCACAATGGTGCCTCCTAGGCTTAGGTGCTGATAAAACAGGAGCAGAGCGACCATCCTACCCTTCACTCCTCTATCCTCACACCCTCAAAATCCATGGGCATGGAGCACAGCAAGCCTCCTCCCCAGGAGGTTGCTGTCTTCCCTAGGGGTCTACACATGAACTCCTGACCAGACACAGTAGCCAATACCTCCGTCGGACCAGGGCTCATGGGCAAACTGCTGCGCTCTCCCTGGTGCTGGCTTCATTCTGGCAGGAGGTGCTCAACTCCCTTGAAAGAATGGGTATGAGACCCATAGGGCAGACAACATGACCAGTTGTAAGTCCCTTCTACATTGTGTGTGTACGCTGTGCCAGCCCTCGGGTAAGGAAGCAAGCGTGAAACACACAGGCTGTGCAAAGCTGAGTTCCAGAACTTCCTGTCAGCCCAAGAACCCTCTCAGTCTCCTCATTCTAAAACATCCCTCACTGATCCCATGTCTCTCTTCAGCTGCTGCCGTCCCTCTTCTCCCAGGTGGAGGTTTGGAGGTGGCGCCTCCACTTCACCCACTGCAATCTGCCACAAGCCCCACCAGAGCGGTGGAACCGCTCCTACCTTGTTAGCGATGACCTCCTGTTGCCGGCTCTCATGGATAAAGTCCTGCAATTTATCTCAGTGTGGCAGTGTCTAGTGTGCTGGGCACTTTCCTCCTCTTCCAGAACCCCCCTTCTGTCTCCAGGGTACCAGCGGCTCTGGGTTCTCTTCCCACTTCCCTTGGCTACACCTGCTCATTCATCTGGGCTTTCTTTTCCTCTGTCCATACCGACAGTGCTTCCCAGGGCCCCAGTTTCTTCTCTACTCCCTAACCCCATCCAGGGACGATCGCTACCTTGACTGCAATTCCCACCCATACCCAGAAACCCCCTAAGTCCATGTGTCCGGCAGGAGCTCCGCTTGGCAAACCCCATCACTGTCGCCTCTTTGGCTGGCCTTCTCCACTGCCGTGCTCCCCTCCAACCCCTGGCCGCCAGGGGTTGTGATCAGTGTAGCTCTTTAATCTCTTTCCCCCTTGTCCCTTTCTCCATCTCCCTTCCACTTTCTGGTTCAAACCATTAACCTTGAACAGCTGAGCCATGCCTCCTAAATGGTCTCCAAATTCCAGTCTTCCTACTTCCTCCAGACCTGGATATCAAGGTGACTTCTCTAAAAAGCCAATGTCATCACACCCCTCTTCTGCTTAGAGGTCTCCGGCGGCTCCCCACTGGCTTTGGATCCCCAACCCCTGAGCCAGACATCAGGGGCCTTTGTGATCCGGTCTTGCTGGGGTTCCCTGGGTGTCTCACCACTTCCCCTGCCATAGTGGACAACCAGACACAGGGTGCTGGTTCCCGCCTCTGTCCCCTATGTATTCTGCGACCGCTGCCTGAGGTCCTTCCAGCTCACCCACTTGCGAGATCACACCTCTGCGGACAGATTGCTTCCATGACTACCTTGAGCTTGAACTTCAGCCCCTTTTCCAGGGCTCTCATATTTGCTTGGCTGCTTCCCAGCCAACTACAGACACCCCGAAGCTGGGCCTGCACGGTGGCACCAGATTTTTATCTCTGCACAGCACCTCAGGTGCCTGGCTGAGGTGTGCGAAGACCAAGGGCTCCTGGCAGTGATGGAAAAGCAGCAAGAAGTCACAGCAGACTTGCTCCAGTGCTGGTCCCACGGGGGCGGTGGGGCACACGGCCCGGGCTGGGGATGGCAGCCTCGCACCTTCTGAATCAAGCCTGATCCCTCGAGAAGTCCAGTGCTCTGGGCTCTTACCCATTTCCTCCTCTTCAGTCTTTTTAGGACAATTTCATAATCCTATCAGGCTTTTCCTGTGAGGTGGTGGGGCAGCCGCTGCTCACATTATGGAAGGGACAAGTGCAATCAGAAGTGACAGGATGTGTGGCTCTCTCAGCTGGGGGAAAGGAAGGTTTGGGGCCCTGATTTCCCTCCACCTCTCTGAAACGTGGAAAAGCAGACAGGGAAGCCAGACTCTCTTCCTGAAGTGCGCCCCCTTTGGTGGGGTCAAGAAGGCAGCCCTGCCCCTGGGATAGGCCCAAGTCCCTCAGGTCAAAGATGAGGAAGCCAAGGCCCAGAGAGCGCCCGTGACTTGCCCCACGTGCTGCACCCCGTGGCCAAACTGGCTCCCTCTTGTTGCATCCTCGTCAGACACAGAGGGGACGCAAATGCATCATTTTTCAGAGCGTGAAGCCCAGCACTGCTTCTTGCCTTCTGTGGGATGACCAAGGCTCATCCCTGGGAGGGAGTGTCAGGTGGGAAAGGGACCCCCTCATGAGTCCCGAGTCTTGGGGTGGCTGCTGATTTGGAAAGAGGAAGCCCTGGGCCAGTTTGGCTTAGTTAGCAATGGCCTTCCCTTGGTAAAGGCACAGGTAAGCCAGCAGGCCAGGCTCCCTTGAGATGGAGCGGCTGTACTGGAGAGGAGGTGGCCCCCACAACTGATGGCCAAAGAAGCCTTGACCAACTGACAGGTGGAAAAACAAAATGTGGCCTCTCCATCCAATGGAATCCTATTCAGACATAATAAGGAATGACTCCCTAAGCCATGCAACAACATGGGTAAACTTGACAATGCTACGTTGATGGAAAAGATCGTGGATCATATGACTGTGTTTATGTGAAATACCCAGACTAGTTAAGTTCCCGGACAGAGAAAGCAGATCAGTGGTTGGAGGGGCTGGGTCAAGGGGGAGTAGGGAGTGACTGCATCATGGGTTCAGGCCTCCTCTGAGAGGGAGGGAAATGTTTTGGCACTCAAAAGAGGTGACCTAGCACAGGCTATGCTCTAAATGCCACTGGATGGTATAGTTTAAAAGAGTTATGTTATGAAAATTTCACCTCAATAAAATAATAAGAGGAAGAGGAGGATGAAGCAGCAGCTGCTTCCACCACTGTCTTGAGGCTCCTATCTAGAGGGCCAGCCACAGGTCAGCTTTCTCCTCTTCCAGGAAAAGAGCTGGGCCTCTCTACCCTCCCACTCCCACCACGCCCAGCATTAGGGGATGGGGCCAACACCTCCTGGCCCATGCGAGAACCCTGCTGCTGGGTGGTCCAGTCTGGCTAGGCCCCAACCCCGTACAGTTTCAGGAAGAGAAGCAGCTGGGCTCCCCGGTTGCACGTGGCTGGCTGGTCCCGATGTCAGCCAAGGGTTGGGTTGACTATGATTTACAAACAGCATTTGTACAATTCTCCATCTGGACTCAAAAAGTTTTGCTCGTTCTTGGGTGCTACAGAGCCATCTGGAAGCACAGTGACTATCAGGGCCCAGGAAACTCTTGGGGCACCTGCTTTCACCTTGGGCCCTTTTAGGGACCCCACCCAGCCTGCCTGCCTGATATTCACTGTCAGGCAAGTGACATTGAGAAGCATCTCAGGCAAGTAGCACAGCCTGTTTGAACAGATGTCCTCAAACTGAGCCCAGAGCAGCCTCAAATTTCTTTTCTTTGGGTCTAGACATGTCTCCTGGGGCCGCACAGCACAGGGTGACCCATCTGCCTTCAAACAGCCCTCAGAGCACTGAGATGGGCAAAGGATGGGGTGGAGCTTGCTTCTGGTCCCACCTATCATTCCTGCAGACCCTGGGCAGCTTTCCACTCTTCTCCAGGCCTCGCTGTCCCAACTTGTCAAATGCCATGCCCACATTCTGGGTTGCCCTAAAGCTTAGCTGAGACAAGAGCTAGAATACTGCTTAGGACTGGTCAAAAGGCATCTACCACAGCATCAGGAGCCTTGTAGGTCAAACCTTTGTAGAATCTGTGAATTAACACCCATTCATTAAGTCCTGCCAGGCTTGGAGTCTTGGAATGACCCCACCCTCGGCCTACAGCCATGTCTCCAGGTATTTGCTGAGGAAAACGGGGCCAGACTTCAAGGGAGTGACGTTCATTTCACACTAGACAAGGCGAGTGTGCTGGTTGCGCTAGGTCAGGGGTCCAAGGCTTTGCAGGGTTGGATCTCTTCTTTCTCAGTTCCTGGCCCTGGCCCTTCCCCCAGAGTCTCGGTCCCCTCACAAACTTTTGTCACTAGGGTCACAGAGGGATGCAGTGGTGACAACCTAGATTAGGAGCCCAGAGGCCTGGGCCCAGTTTTGGCCAGAATTGGCCAGGTAACCCCAGGCCACTCTCTTTGTCTGTACCCTTTGAATAAGTCCACTGAAAATGCACAGCTGAGGGACACTAGCTCCCCTGGCCTTCTCACCAGAGGTGCCCTAATCATCAAGGAGCACAAACACTATCCCACAACTCCAAACCCGCTGGGGAACAGGGGTGGAGGGGGACCTCTCTGAGGCTTTCTTGCGCTTGCTGATGCTTGGTTCTTCGGGGCACTCCGTGATATGTGCAAACCCAGGTGCATGACTTGGGCTGCCCCATCCTGAGATCAGCGTGTAGCAGCCCTGAGTTCCCACAGGGCAGGGTGCCCTGTTACTCCCCTGTTAGCCCTCTGTTACTCCGCGTTACTCCTCTGATGCTACCCGGTTATGGCTCCACCCGGCCTGGTCTTTGGTCTTTGACAAGGCCAAGGGCAGGGACTGGTGGGAAGCTGGTGGGGAGCCCTCCCACTCTGGGTGTGTGTCTGGGAGTGGGTGGCGGTTTGAGGCTGAGATTCCTCTGCACAGGGGCGTGTCTGTCTCAGGCATCTTGTCTCTGGCAGTGACAGGAAGGGAATGCCAAATTCATGCTAGGAAATAAATTCTGCAAAGCTAATAAAACCAAAGCAGAGGGACAGAGGGAAAAACTGCAGCAACTGATGAAACATTTTTGTTGGCAGTCACAGGCACAGGACACATTTTCCAAGGTTTGCATCAAGGAGACATTTGGCCATGGCCTGTGTGTTTGTGGGAGGGAATTATGGGGAGTGGAGGCAAGGGAGCTGGGGAGGGCAAGACCCTCCAAAGGGAGGGAGGCTGGGAAGCAGGCACTGTGGAGGGGCTGCTGAGTCACCTCCAGGGCAATGGTTTCAGTGAGCTGGTGGGGACGCTCCCCGGGAGGGTCAATGTTGGGATCTGCCCCCATAGCCAGAGCTTCAGGCCTGGGCTTGCCTGCCCGCTCTGTGGGCTGCAGGAATCGAGGCATGGGAAGGGAATGTTCTATGCTTGGATTGCCTGCCACCCAGCCCCACCACGCTGCACACCCAGACTCAGGATTCAGGACTGATCTTTGAAGGCTATTGAGGGCTACTATAAGGGGCCAGAGCCAGCCCACAAGAGGACCTCAGGACTCTTAACTCTTTGGGTTTCCTGACCATGTCTCCAAATAGTCTATACTTCCATACCTTCACTCACGAGGTTCTCTCGCACAGCATCCTTCTTCCCTTCGAGGCACTGCTGTGCTCTGGGACCCAGAGTCCCCTGAGCCTGTGGGGTAGCAGCATCCATGTTGACGTGAGCCGTGTGTGTGTGTGTGTGTGTGTGTGTGTGTATGCATGTGCACGCATCTCTCCAACAGGCTCTCTGCCTTTTCTTTCTGCCATTCTCCCCATGCTTTGACCCTGCTGAAAGGCCCCACTGGGCCCTCTGCGTGAGCTGATGTGGGCCTATGGCCGTGGAGGTGGGGCAAATGGGTGGATAGGGACAGTGAGCAGCTGACTTGGGCTAGTCTTTTGCTCCATTGGGAAGAACTGGATTTCCACAGGAAATTCTCCCATCTTTCAATGACTTGCCACTGCTCACAAGATAAAGCCCAACCTTCCCAGCCCCCTAGGAGACCTGGCCCACAGCGTCCGAAGTCAACGGCACTGAAATGCAGGCCAGGGTATCACTGTGATGGTCTGGGGACTGCCCGAAAGAAGGGTCACTCACCCCTGTGTACAGGCAGAGCAAGGTGCTGGCATCCTGGCTGCCCAATTGGTTCAGTCTCACACTGGGCAACTAGCTCACACTAAAACCCAGTGGCCCAGGAGTCCCCAGGAGCTCGTTCCCCCTTACCTCACACAGGGAGATCCCGACTTGGGCTTCAGTTGGCTGGCTAGAGCAATGGTAAAGGGTGTCCGTGATCCCTGATCCCATCACTCCATTCCTGTGGCTCTCTGCTCATACTCGGCCTAGCAGACCCTACAGTCCTGCATCCCCTGCTCAAGTCCACTGCCCAGGCTTGTGACTCCATTCTCTCTGCCCACTGTGTGCCCAAGCCCCGGGTAGTTCTCACCACCTGCAGGCCCCCCGGGCATCAGCCCAGCCCCCTGCCTGCTGCTCACACACATGGCCTTTTGCCCTCCCTCAGCCACTTCCTCCTCAGTCTCACTTTCACACACGTTGTTGCCTACCCCTTACTCGGAGGACACCTGCTTGTCCTCTGGGATTCCACGCAGGGGTCACGAGCTGGGGTTCAGGCCTCCCTGGAGGTGTCAGCAGTGGCACTGACACCTCCTAGCCTAGAGCCCATCCCCCTGCCTTGTTTTCCCCTCTGTGCAGCCTTGAGGGCCAGCAGAGGGCGGGACACTGGTAAATATTTAGGGATATTTGGTCTCCTCAGGGCAGGAGTTGTCCTAAAGAGGTCACAGGACCCAAGTCTTTACCTACCTCTGAGAAGAACACTGAGAGAATGACCAGGCTGATCCAGTGAATTATGCCGGCAAACTGGAATGCACTGGAAACTGCAACAAACACAATAATGGGCCAATTTTAGGTGGAAGGAATTAGGTGCATTGGTAGAGGGCCTTCACAGCATGGAGGCAGACCTCTGGGAGCCCAGGGCCTGCTCCTGGGAACATAGAGATCTGGACAGAATCAGGCCAGAGAACATCAAGGGCAGCTTAAAATGGTGTCTGCGGTGGAGGTGGTGGGAGGACGGCTGGCCAGTGGTGCTGTTCTTTCCTTCTGAGAGGCCTCCTCTATCTTCCCCATAGGCCGCCTCCCAGAATTCGAGCTCAGTCCCATCAGCCTTGTGGGCTTCGAGCTACAGCCATCCTCCTAGAAAGGGCCCTCCAGAGCCGGGCTTATGAAGACCTCCATGGCTTTCAGAGCTGGGTAGGCAGCTTCGGTCAAGTGCAGATGAGCTTTCAGAAACTCCTACCACCATCATTCCCCTCCAAAACTGTGGGCTCAGTTTTGTCTCAAAACTGTCAGTGGGACTCAAGGCAAGCTTACTTTGGCTTTTCACTGTGAAAACTCTGAGTGCAGAGAGGCCAGTTGGCCAGGGTGTCTGGGGGATGAGGGTGGAGGCAGCCCCAGTACAGGGGCCTTCACCTACTGAGCATGGAAGGACAAGCGTTCGGGCTCTGCTATCCTTCCAGGTGGCTCCATTTCCCCTCCAGACTCCAGAGTGCAAGTGGAGAGAGCTGTCAGCCCCCAAAAGCTCCCACCCCACCTTCCACCAGAGAATCCTTGGAGTGAAGGTGCTCGCTCTGAAAGACCCTCTTAAAATACAGGAGCCAAGACCAGCTTCCAAGCCTAAGAAGGGCATAGTTCATCAAGTAGTGAGGTCAAAAGCAGGGTGCTGGGGCCCAGGATGAGGGTCAGGTGGGCTCTGATGGAGAATAGATGGGTGGGGATGCTTCCCAGAAGGCAGGCCTGAAAGAGACACTGCAGGGCAGTGGGCAGGGCCCAAACAGGGTGCAGGAATGTTGCAGAAAATGTGCCTATGCCCTTTCTCTTCTGGGGTTGGGCCAGGCCTGCTTAGCATGCAGCCCGAGGGGCTAAAGGAAAATATCCAGGGCCTCAGTGGGGAAGCTGGCTTTAAAGAGAAGAACCCACAGTCTCCCCCAAAGTGCTGAGATCAGTGAACCCTGGGGGCGGGCAGAAACCCAGCCGTGGAGCCTGTCCCCGGAGCATATACAGCAAGGCTGCAATACCAGGTTCCAGGTGGGAGACCTCGGGGTACCCTGGCATTGGGCCAATGTGACCCTTAGAGGATGAGGCCTGAATGCACTGTGGATTCTTTCCATCCCAGGCCACATGAGGACTAGTGGGAAGTGAGAGTCTGAGGCCTGTGTGACTCTGAAAAGACCTCCAGATGATTCTGAAAACATAAAATCTCTCCCCATTATTTCTCAAATGAATTCCTGTGCCTTTTTTTACGGTTTGCTTTAGAAGAGCAATAAATCTCTGATTGTGCATTTTATGGAATTTAAGATGCCTTTTATGAGCTGCTATTGGATCTCCCACCAAAATCAATCTCCTGGATACTTAATTTTAAGCAAAATTCCAGTGTCGGCCAGGTTCTCAGTTCTACTCAATGCCATGTCACAACCTGAGCAGCCGAGGGCCCCAAGTATAACCTACGACAGGGAAAGAAAGACTCTGTTATGGCCAAGACCTCATAAAAAGCAGACATATGGATGAGTGGGAGTGAAAGTATACAACATGGTTTAATTGAAGACAGGTTGAGTGTAAAACCAGTGCTGGTCACTTTATGCTGGAAGATACCTTGATTGGAACCAAGGGGCCACCAGCTGCACAAAACCCAAGGAGGCTTATCAGACAAAAGCAATTCTGTACTCTCTGTCATCCTCTCTTAGGGAGTAGGGAAGGCTGATGGGGCTGATGGATCCTAAAAAGAGAGGCTCCAGTAAAAGAATTGGGGACATTTGAGAAAACAAGTCGAAGACAACTTAATGGGTTTGGGGGTGGCTAGGTCTATTGTCTTGATTTTGCCAATGGCAGAATCTTGGGGGCCAATAATTTCATCTCTTTTATTTGCACTTGAATAATCTGCTTCCTGAATCAGAGAAATGTGGCGGGGGGGGCGATCCGGGAGTTCTACCAGAAACCACTCACTCATCCAAAGCCAAGAGTGAAGACGCCTGGCTCTCCCCACTGGTGTACTAAATAGGGGTCTGCAAGGGTCTCGGGGGCAGGAGGTGTCCCCGCCCCAGCAGTCACGTTACCACAGCACATCCAGAAGGACAGAAGAGGGAGCAGACAAGCCGTCGATGGCCATGTGCATCAGGCTCCCTTAAACACAAGAGTAGGATGAACACTAAGAGACCTATGGTGGGAAGGAAACTGGCCGGGCCATTGAATGGCCTGGTGGCCTGAAGTCCTTTACCTAGGGGAAGTCTCTAACTTCTCCAAATGTTAATTCCCTTGCCTATAAGATGAGATAAAATCAGTCACATCCACCTCCCAGGGTTCCTGCTAGGGTCAGATGTATGGAGAAGCGCTTTCAGGATGCTCACAGCCCTAAGTAACTCTGCCAACTGATGGCTAGATAACAATACAAGCAATCCTATCATCACTGTGGTTGCTGTTCCTTTCAGTTACTATAAGGTGATCGCCTCCACATGTGAGAACTCTCTGTAAGCTACAGAAAAATCCAACCTGGAAAATTCCAAATGGGAAAAATAAAAAAAAAAACAAAAACAAAAAACAAAACAGTGCACACAGGGGTCCCCAACGTTTTAGATCTCATCAGTTTCTGATTGTGAAGGGCAGGGGCAGCTGGAGAGGCCACATTAGGGAGAAAGGGTAAACAGATACTGGAGGTGATGGGGAGAGGAGCTGCCAGATTTCCTCCCTGGGTGGCAATCCCCATGAGCCATGGGGCCAGGGGCACGATAGCGGCATTGGGCTGGGGGGTAGATTGCACTGCTGGTTGGGGACCCCTGATGGATGCACATTGAATATTGACATCATATGTATTTGCATATGTATCTCTCTTGCTACTCACACTGGAGAAGCTTTATATCTATTAGAAGTTCCAGAGTCAGGAGAATCACCACCAATATTACACAGGCTACCAGGAAACTGTTGAGACTCGCACTGAGCAAAAATACCTGCCACACGGCTGCTCTCTTCCCACAGCACGGCTTCAGCCAGGTAGACCTGTGGGGACAAAAGCGGGACAGGAGGCGGGGACAGAGGGTGAGATCCCGGCCATAGTTCTGCTCTCAGAACCACCCTCGTCATTCCTCCCCAGCTTTGTGTCTCTCAGCAAAATGCAACCTTCTTTGAGAGGTCACTGGGTAGAATCACGAAGAGGAAAACAACTCAGGAGGCGATGGAGCTAGGTACGGAGGCTGACCTGGGCAGCTCAGCAGCAGCAGTTCGTGCTTTGGACTCTACAATGGGTGTGAAACCCACATCGCATAGGCTCCTTGTAATCACTGGAGGAGATCATGAAGGTCAGCAAAGAGCCTGGCTGGGTGTGAGAACTGCATGAAAATGAGCTGTTATTATCGTACGACTTGTTTGGTCTCGGAATCTAGCATAGGCTCTAAAGTTAGGAAGCCCTCAGCTCACCTCTAATAAATGCTCAGTAAACTAATGAGTGAATTTCCAGCGCTTTTTAGCTATGCAAAGATTTGAACTAAATCTCTGTTTCTCAAAGTGGGTTTTATGGAATCCCAGTTCCATAGAATGTGAATGGTTGTCACTTGATAATTTCTATGGTTGGACATGTTTTGGAAAATTTGGGTCAAATTCAAATGGATATTTTTCTAGGTGGGACATTTCAGTGCCTTGAATATGTTATTATGCATCACCATGCTCGAAACGGATCACAGTAGCCATGCTTTCCAAACTCGCTGGATCATAGCAATGTCCTGTCACCGAGCATCTGGTGGGACTAGTGCTTCATGGACAATCTTTTGGGAAACCCTAACAGGTGGAGATGAAGCCACCAAGGGCAGAATTTTTCCTGAGTAGGACTGAAGGTGGGAAGGAGGGGCGGAACCTCAGAGCTGGGTAGGTCTCTCAGGGCATTTGATGTACTCCCTCCCAGAACACAAGATCCTGGGAAAGAGGGGTGCCTCTAGGGGGGTGGGGGTGCTGAAGCCAAGCCTCAATGCCTTGGTGAGGAAGAATTAGGCATCCTGAAGAAGCAGAGACAGCACTCGGCAGGGAAAACCCTCACTTTTGGCTCCACCTTTGGACATCCAGGACTATGTGTGAAGGTATCTGCATTCTGGGCCTCAGTCTCCCATTCATAAAACTCCTTAACTCCTGGGTTATTGAAAGTTAAATGAGGGAATGTATCTGACCTATGAAGTACCATGTTGCTGAAATGGGTTGATGAGAATGTTGATGTTATTTGATGACCCAAACACTTGGCTATCTCCCTCCTCTTCAACCAGAGGGAGCAACTGCTGAGGGGGGTCAGCACCCGCATCCACCGCCAGCCCCGCCCTGGGATCCCAAGGATGTCACTGGAAGAGGGCATTCTGAGATGCTCCCTTCTCTGCAAAGGAATACTGTGAGTGCTTTGAGGTGGAATTTCTTCCTCACGATCCATCTGGGAGAAAGCTTGGAGGAGCCCCCAGCTGTTGGAAGATGGTACAAAGACCCCAAACTGACATCACACGGAGCTCAGGAGGGTTGCCAGAGAAAACACAGAACATCCAATTAAATCTCAGATAAACAAGGAACAGTTTTCTAGTATAAGTACATCCCAAACACCACAAAGGATAGAGTTATACTAAAAAATTATTCATTGTTTGTCTGAAATTCAACTGAAACTGGGCGTCCTGTGTTCAGAGCAGAGGGGTTCAGAGCGGAGGGGGTCTGGTGAGGGTGGTTGTGGTTTGGTCAGAGGGAAGCATGGGAACCCGGAGTTGCAGGTGAGAAGCCAGAGCCAGGGAAGGAAAGGCCCCCAGAGGAGGACGAGGCTGCTGAAGCCTCCACCTCACAACTCAGAGGCTCAGAGAGGCCTAGAGGCTGCCACCCACTGTTGCTACCAGCAGCTGCTGCTTTTGGATATGAATTGAATTGTAAGATCTCCTTGGCCTTAATTACTCAGCTGATTGCTCCTCACCTGTCTGCACTGCTCACCTACCCCGCCTTCTCCTTTTCCCACTGTGTGATATTCCTGCCCCAACAGCCCAGGGGCCCTATTTTAATCCTTCCCCCTTTCACACCTCTCTCATGCCAGCCTGCAGCCGCCTCAGCACTTTCCCTCCTGCCCTCCTGTCAGCTCCTCCCAGATCACTCATCGCCATAAGCACCTTGCTTGCCAGCTCCCAAAGGAGACTCTGCTCTAATTCCACATCCTCTCGGAAACCCAGTCCAATTATCAGTGGCCCCCAAAACTGATATCTTTTCATTGTCATCTGAAATGGGAGGCAAGCATGTCTTATAGTTATAACTAAAAAGGGGAACTGCGAAGGCCATCTGGCTGGGCCGTGTCACCCCGAGCAACCGGCAGAAGACTGTCCGTGTGGTCAGTGCAAGGACCTGGGGCATTTGTTGGTTTCTGTACCTTGTACACCCCAGATGAATGGATGTGCCTCTCAGAGTCTTCTCCCTCTACCACAACAACAAGGTCCCAAAGAAAGATGAGGATGAATGGGTGCTGAGGGGGTGCTCAGTCAGTTAAGTGTCTGCTTCTGGCTCAGGTCATGAGCCTAGGGTCCTGGGATTGAGCCCTGCATCAGGCTCCCTGCTCAGAGGGAAGCCTGCTTCTCTCTCTCCATCTCCTTCTGTGTGCGTTCTCTCTCTCTCTAGCTCTCACTCTTTCTCAAATAAATTAAAAAAAAAAGAAAGAAAGAAAGAAGAGGATGAAACAAAACACTTGTTTCTCTACAAAGAGCAGACTCTAATCTCAATTGACCTGATTCCATGGGAGGGAAAAGTCATTTTACGTTGGTGCTTAAAATGCTGAAATGCTGATTTTTATTTTCTTGTTTGGTTAGAAAAACTTCCTAACCAGACCAGGGGCTGGTTATTGAGAAGCTGTAGGAGCAAAGCGGGGTGGCTGAGACTGGGGACTAGTAGCCCAGTAAAGAGCAGGTGTCTGGAGTCCGCCCGCAGTGGGCAATAGCCTTGCCCTGATGCCACAGCGCTCCTCGGCCTCAGGGAGCAGCCAGGCAGGGAACCAGGCACCCAGCAGGATTCAGAAACCAGGCAGGGAAGTCAAAGGAATGCCAGGTACCTGCCAGGTGCTAGGGAGGCACTGTGATCGGGCAGCAACCCTGGGGCAGTTTACATCTCAGTGGAGGAAGGAGCCCAACAGTAAACACAACACATTTGCAGATTATGTGGTGGGTACTACAGTTGGGAGGTACTGGGGGCAGGGATGGGCACCAAGGGTGACCTTTTAAATAAGGCAGTCAGGGCAGACCGCTCTGAGAAACTGACCTTTGAGAAAGAGCTGGAGGGAGTGTGGCCTGGCCCATCTGGGATGTACATTACAAAGCAACTATTGATGGCAAAACTCTGCTCAGGCCCGAAGAACCTCCAGCAGAATAAACAGGAGAAGAACAGTAGCCAGGAGCTGGGCTGGGAGAAGACAGGGCTTTCACCTTCAGTGCTGAGTGCAGTTTGCCAAAGCCCACCGAAAGCAGACACTGCAGGCGTTCCTATGGCCCAGGGCACAACAGGCACAGTTCCCAGAGAACCCCAAGGCAGCATCAGAATGGAGCCCGTGACCACTGCGCTGGTCCTGCTCTTCCATCTGCACCAACCCGACTGTCCCTCATGCCTGCCCCAACTTTGCTTTCAATTACCAGCACTCAACCAGGCCCACCACGGAGGAACCTCAGGCAGCCCCCATTCTGCACAAGGTTAAGAGGTTCTATTTGCATCATGGTAGATGTGGACCCCAAGACCCCAGGGCAACACACACGGGGGTGGACTGAACTGAAGCAGGTGGAGGGACAGAGCAACTGACGAGGAGCTGGGCCTGGAAATCTGCAGTCTGCACTGTGGTTAGTGGTTCTCCAAGCAGGCTGCATCCTAGGGCCACCCAGAGAGCTTTCAAAAGTTCCAGGGCCCAGGCCACACACCAGACCATTTCTACCACAACCTCTAGGGTAGGACCCGGGCCTCAGTATTTTTTGATCTTCTTGGGTGATTCCAGTGTGTGGCCGAGATTAAGAACCAATGTTGGAGGTCCTTGAAGCCAAGTGGTCTCCACGGACCAGCAGCATCAGCATCATCTGGGACCTGGTTGGAAATGCAGAATCATGGGCCTGCTCAGTGCCCACTGAGTAAGAGTTCGCATTTCAGTGTGAGGGCGAGTGACTTGGGGGGAACTGCTTTGGGAGAGGTGACAGGTATTTCGGGGGACAGATGGAACATGACAAAGGGAGTCTGGGAGCAAGAGCTACAAGCCAGTGAAGGCAAGTGGGTGCCAGCCCAGCCTGTGGGGGGCCCCCCCGACTTAGGGACACTCACTGAGACTGAGTGTGTACCTTTCTGGAGGTGTCGAGGGCCTCCTTAGCCAGAGATATGAGGCTGAAGTCAGAATCCAAATAGGCTCTTGGCTTCTAGCTCCTTGAAGAGCAGGACCCTGGACCCCAAGGCTCTAGGACAGAGGTTGGGCTGAAGCTGTCCTTTCTGGCTGAGGGGCTGTTTGGAAATCCCAAGCTGCTAATAAAATTCCGGTGAAATTCAAATGACTCAGACATTCCTAAGAGGCTGTGTTTTAATAGAAAAATAGAATGTGTCCAGTTTCAAAATATCCCTGAGTGGTTAAATAATGAGTCAAGGAGCTTAATGGGCCAGAAGGGAAATCAGCATTGACTTATTTATTAGAGAAGATACTTCCTTCAGCATCCCGCCCAATCAGGGCTCTGGAGCTGGGCCTCAGGGTGGTGTTATCCCTGGAATTGCCACCAGAGGGCAGGCGTCTATCAATTTCAGGGCTTACTCCAGCGACAGCAAGGGGCCAGCTCCAGGAGGCAGGCTTGGGCTGCCAAAGTCTGTAAATATCAGCAGCCAGATGGCATCTCCTGGCAGGTAGGCAGGTGTTCTACTGCGAGGTTCTACTAGTTCCTGAGGCTTCCGAGAAATCCTGGGGTGGGAGGGGGATGCTGGGTACCTTTACATCTGCTTTATATTCTGAGGTGTTTTGATAAATGTTTGAAAGAATAACTTCTAGAAAGTTAGGATGAACTTTGGCAAATTTCCGACATATCTTCCGTGTGAGATAAGGCCACGGGAGTGGCTCGGAAGCAGGCAGTTCCAGGTCACTGCACCATCAGGCCGCATTCCCAACCCTGGAACTCACACAGCCCCTTTATGAAAGGTGAGGCAGAAGCTGCAGCGCCAGGATAGGAGGCCGTTTGCTCCTGTGGCCTCTCCCGCCCCCACAATCCACTGACCAGTCAGGCTACTGTGCCTGCCGTGCTGGCGTGGCTGGGAATGTGCATGATAGGGGAAGGGGGCAGGGCGAGAGTCTGGGTAATGGGGGCCCTTCAAGTGGTGGAAAAAGGTGCTCCCAGGCAGTGGAGAGTCAACGGCAGGAGGAGGCAGCAGACGACAGAAAAGCTCATCTCCCTGCAGGCAGCCAGACCAGATGGACCTGCCAGTCCTACTTGGTGATTTCTCATCCATCAAGTGCCCTAGGAAAGGAACTGGGAGAGGGGTGGAGGGAGTCAGAAGCCTGTTTAGTAGCAAGCAGGGCTGGAATGAAGTCCCAAGGACTAGGATTCCCTCCCTGCCGCTAACGCGGACCTCAGAAGGCACTGCTAGACCAGAGCCTCAAAACCCTGCTGGGTCGCAGAGCTCTCTAATGGGATGAAAACTGTGGCCCTGTGCCTGAAAAATGCAGAAAACCACAACACTGGGCATCACATTCTAAGGGGTCATGGACCTTTTGAATCTCACTGAGGGACTGTTGAAGGACATGTGAGCTCCAGGTTCAAACTCCAGGACTGGGCAGTCTGAAACCCCTTCTAGCCCCAAAGGGCTCCAATTCTGTGATGCTTAACACCTGTGGCTTGGATCCTGCAGCCCCGGTGGTGTCAAGGGTCAACACAACAGCCCATGGCCCCACTTGACTTTACCGCCCTTGTTCCTGGTGATTAAAACACTGTCAGAGAAAGCCATGAGGCGAACTTTAATCCAACTTCTGGCATTGACCTAGGCTTTATTTTTTGTTGACTTAACAATACAATACAGCATTTACTATGAAATAGGACTTTTCCGGGCACTTTACAAATGTTAACTCATCTAGTTGTTTTAGAAGACATTTCCTTCAATTTTTTTCTCTGTTAATGGATGGTGGGGAAAGCCAGACTTTTCCATCAGTTAGGTTTGGGTGGTGACTGTAGTCTCCAAGTCATACTCCTGCAACAGACTGAACTCTGAGTGTAATCTTTGAGTCTTAATTGCCTCATCTCCAAAAGAGGGGTATTATTTACCTTTGCAGAGTTGTTGTGCTAAAATATTGAAAATAGCATATGTAAAGCACATAACATAGTGCTTACTTCATGTCTACTATGCATATCTACTATGCATATGATGATTTAGGTATGTGGGTGTTAGAAAAGGAACTAATTATCTAAACAAGGGAAGTCTCAATGTTCATTCCATTCCAGGCAGAATTATTATGTGTCCCCTAAGTGCGAGGCACTGCATTATGTGGTGAGCACAAGACAGTGGACAGGGTCTTCATCCTCAGAGAGGCTGAAGACTTGTAAAGGAATTCTGACTGAGCCCTGGCCCTAGGCCACTCCGAAAAGCAAAACAAATAAAGGGAGAAAAAAAAAGCAGGAGAGGGAAATGATCTCACATGCACAGACTTCTCCAAAGAGACTAATATCCACTCGGGAGAACCATCAACCCAATGCCCACAGGGACACCCTTTTGCTAAATATCTGAAAGGGTCACTGGGGCTTCTTTCTCTCCCAGGGAGAGAAAGGTTCTGAGTTGTGGTCTGACAAATCCTGAGGCAGCCACACTCTTTCTATTGGGCAAAGTGTGGGTTCCAGGTGCCTCCAAAGGTGACCGAGGACCCCCAAACACCAAAAATTCAGTCCACTTGCAGCGGGGGACTTGTCCGTGGGGTTACATTTTCCTCCGCCATTCCAGGCAACACTCACGCACCGGCGAAGGCCGTCAGAGGTTCTCTGCCGCCACCTAGTGCTAGTCTGTGGCCGTACACCCTGCACCTGCGCGTCAGAGTGCACAGGCGGTTTATTTTGCTGAGAAAGAATCAATCCGTGAATTTATTGTCCTCTTAATCAAAGAAAAATCTTTGAGATTCTTGGACTACAGAGAAGAAGATAACCTGTGTTTACCAGGAAATTTCTTTTATCTTAATTAAACCTTTATTGCCTGTTTGGGGCATCAAGAAGCCTCTGGCAAATCTTAGCCTACTGAAAATATAGAGTCACTGGGACTGCTTGGGGCCGGGTCGGTATGCCAGAGGAAAGAGTGGCATTTTATTATAGACAAATCTTGCTGACATCAAGAAGATGGATTAATGAAGCTCCTTCTGAACTTTTTCTCCTTGGGGGGAAAATGCAAAAGATGTTGCCTGCCAAGTGAAGATATAGAACTTTTAGGCTGCACTTGCAAGTCATGGCTGGGATGCACCTGTCTTTTAACCCTAAACCCCAAAAGGCTTTTCCTTCCTCCTCTTTTTAAAAAATATTTTATTTATTTATTTGAGAGAGAAAGAGCGAGAGCGCACAAGTAGGGGGAAAGGACAAAGGGAGAAGGAGATGCGGGATTCAATCCCAGGACTCTGTGATCATGACCTGAGCCGAAGGCAAAACCAACTGAACCACCCTGGTGTACCAGGCTTTTCCTTCTTCTAGGTGAAGTTGGTATGTTTTGAGGTAAATCTGATTTACTTTTTCTGGGATGACTTTGTGGAGGAATGTGGAATTAGCAGGGATGCTCAGAGGTGGGCCAGTCACGGACCACAGCCTTGCATTCCGGGGCATGAGAAACCTGTTCCCTCCCTGTGGCTCATCCTTGACCCCACCAAAGTCTGGGAACCAGCCCCAATTTTCCCCAAACAGAACTGGCTTCCCCTTCTGTTCATCCTTAACACAGTCCTATCCATCCACTCACTCACTCATTCATCCAAATCATTCCTTCTTTCCATCAACACCGTCTCTGTTTCAGGCTCAAAGGATCTGATCCTTGCCCTGAGGGGAGCACATGGTCCAGTACTGGAAGCAGACTGGTGAGCAGGCCAGTAGAGCCCAGTGTCATGCCTGCTGAGACAAAGGGAGACAAAGGGCTAGGGGTATACAGAAGTGAGGCCCTGCCATGGGTGGGGTGGGGTCACAGAAGTCTTCTGGGAGGAGATAGTCCTTGAGCTAGACAGTGTAGGGAGAAAGGACAGTATTTTGGGCTTTGGTTTAGTACGTTCCTCCCCTTCCACCTTCTTTGCCTCCAGCCTTTGTTTGCTGGTATATCTAAAATTAGTTTAGTCCTTATTTAAAGATGTTGCTATATTGGACCTATCTTTTTTTTTTTCTCCCAGCCTGACATCTAAAAAGTCATTCCTGTGCTCCTATTATGTCTTCTTCCTCTGACTGTGAAGTTCTAACAGAAATGTGACATTGACATCATCTTTAATAACATCCTTTCTGTCTACTCATCCTCCTCCAAGCTTCTGTTTTCTGGGGGTCTAGCCTTGAACTCTCAGGCTCAACCTTTTAGAACACTAAAATAGAAATAATTACAAGGTGCTGAATATCTTTCATTTCTTCCTTTATTTTTATATTTTTGACAAACACTATCCCACCACATCTCATGACCCTCTCTGTATCCTCTTTCCACCAAAAATATGGGGAGCACTGTTTGTTTCTGTGGCCACAGAGTCTCCTCTGTAAAAAGGGAGGTGAATGACTCTTGCCTTATACTGCCTTCCTCGACACATTCTATCACCATCATCTCTCTGGGGTGGAGATCCTGGGCTTCTCTGAATTTCCTTTTATGGCCTCTTGTCTAGCCCAGACTCTGCAATCCAACCAGGCCTCCAATGCAATGTAGCTGGTTAGGAGAAAGTAGAACTTCCAGTCTGTGCCATGAGTTAGCCTCCTGCAAACCTAGTTTCCCTCTTCTAAAAGCGGACAGTTGGTTCACTGAGAAGAGCTCTGTGCCTCAGTTCCCCACCCTGAATGGGGGGATGTCCAATGGCAAAGAACAAGAACATTGGTTACAAGGAAACAAAGCATTGACAACTGGGATGACAAACACAAGTCAAACTACAGAGAATCAAGTTGACAAAGTTACAGAAGAAACAGTCTTAAGAAGGCAGACAATGGTCCTAGACCTTTCCCAAATGATGACAAGAAAAGCTGAAGAAAAGATTTAATTCTAGATCAAAGGCTATGAATGGAGACTTGGTGCTCTTGAAGGCTGTAGTACATTGTGGTTGATTCTCCAATATTCATTCCACTCCTGCCCCATTGGTAACAGCAATGTGTTTTGGCAAATGAAAGCGTTCAAGTGATGGGTCCCATATCCCTTATGACCCAATTCTAGCCAATGAGACATGAAGAGAGAGCAGGTAAATGTTTCTGGGAAAGTTCTCTGTTCCTCTTAAAACAGCATAGTGGGCAGTCATTCTCTCTTACCAGACATGAATGAGGAATGTAGGCAGCTCTCTCACAAACTGAAGGAAACCTTAGTGTGAGGATGAAGCCAGTACTGTTGGCAGCAGAACAGAGAGATGGAAGGACTCTGGTCCTTACTGATGCTGTTTAGCCTCTGGACCAACCCAGATGCTGCCTGACTCTGTGCTCCATATTACATGGGCTAATCAAAGTCTGGCTGAGTCTGAGATGGGCTTTCTGTTGTATGCAGTTCAAAGTAGCTGGCCGATGGTCACCAGTCCTTTGTGAGAAGGGTGGTATAATGAAGAGATATTAAGACAATAGGAATTTACAGGACGTGGAGATGGCAGAACATGAGGGGTGAGAGCAAAGGAACTGGCCTGGTCTCTCAGGTTACTACTGGTGTAGTACAGCATTGTGACCAGCTTGGGTGGGTCTCAGACACCTTCTCTGTTCCCCCCTTCCCGTCTCTTGACCGTTCGTCTGTGGACATACTTGTGGGTTTGTGCTGTGTCACTATTGAAGGAAGAGGCACCCAGCAGGCAGTGTGGGGGGAAGAGGCAGGGAGAGAAAGGATGATGACCACAGGGGCGAGGTGTGCCAGCCTCCCGGTGGATTAGATTGGACAGCTGCTGGTAGAGGGGTGAAGGTCAGCAGCAAACAGGACCAGAGCTGTGGCTGTAAGCAGAGCCAATTCTGGGTTCACTGATAGTGTAGGGTGGGCTGGGGCTGGTGGGGGGAGGCTGTTCTTCCCCATCTGGTATGGAGCCCACACTGCACGGGTACCTGTGGTTCTGGGGTTTCTGAAGCTCCTGAACTGACAAACATTGCCACAATGGGCCATTGCTGGTGGCAGTGGGTTCAAGGGCTGTGGACATGGATGAGAAGGAGCCAGAGCAGGCAAGGAGAAAGGACACAAATTCCAGTGTGACCACAGCTGACTGACTAGCTTTACAGAGTTTTGGTGGCTCCTGTCAAGGTGGCAAGGCAGCTCGGAGTCATTCGAAATGAGCCAAAATGCACATGTGACTCATTCTGGCAGGAATGGGTCAGGAGGCCAGGCAGCTAGGTATAGATCCACTGATGGGAGCTACAGAAAATATATTTTGGGAAAAGACAGCTCAGGTTCAGATTTGGGTTTAAGATGGCCGGAAGTTCTGGAGGGAGAGGTTGTGGCTCTCCAGGCTGGACTTGGATGCTGTTACTGAAAAGGCTCTTTTTAGAAATGAAGTGTATGGAGACAAGAACTCTCCTGTCAAATATGCAGACAACTCAGGAGAAGAATAGACTATTCCACGGATACTTGTTAGGATTCTGAGGTGTGTTTGGGATCCCTGTGAAGATGTCCAGGAAGTAGTTGGATATGAGCTGGTAGACTGAGAGAGAAATCTGCACTAGAGACATGGCTTTCAAAGTGTAAACTGAAAAATATTAAGTTATGGGACTGGATGAAAGTAGAGAGAAAATGACCAAAGACAGAAAATGAAGAGCCCCAACACTGAGGGACCAAGCAGAGAAAGAACAATTTTTAAAAGGCTTAGAAGGGCCAGAGGGGCGGGAAGAAATCAGGAGAGTGTCGTAGAGCAGCAGACCCAGGGAGGCTGGGTTTGAAGAGGGAGGAAGTGGCTGCTAGTTTCCAGTCCTGGCCAGAATATAACCTAAGGGCCCCAGCAACACGGGACAGTCCACTACGCAGATGGGACTCAAGCTGGACTGTGTAGGCTGAGGAATGACTGGGAGGAAAAGGGATGTGGCAAGTACAGATGAGGCTTTCAGGAAGTTTGGACACGAAGAGGAGAGAGAGGGTGGCAGCTAAAGGGGACATGGAGTCAAGGGAGAATGTGAGACCAGAGTGTGTGGTGAATCAGGGTGAGAATGTAACTGATGGAACCACATTTAGAAGGTAGGAGGGGAAGGGGATCAGAGCTCCGAAATGAGGGGGGCCCTCGAAGGAGCGGGGGGACTGAGGGGTGGGGTGCAGGCCCACTGGAACAATTTCTATTTTCTGAAGAAGGAACAGAGGAGGTCATCTGCTGAAGGCAAGGGGGGACTTGAGGAAAATAGAAGCAATCTGAGATGACCACCTGGGACCAGGAGTGCCCGCCAGCCAGGACCACAGGGGGACATGGTCAGGCGGAACCGAGAAGCAAGTTGAGAGTAGAGACGTTGAGTCTTGGGGATGTGCTATTATGGGTCGAACATCTGTGCCCCGCTCCCCGCCATGTTATATTGAAGCCCTAACCTCTTGTGTGATAGTATTTGAAGGTGGGGCCTCTGGGAGGTGATCAGGTTTACACGAGGCCAGGGAGGGACCTGCAGGGTGGAAACACTGGGGTGGGTATGTGTTGTGGGGAGCGCTGTGTGTTGTGTAAGACTGATGAATCACAGACCTGTACCCGCGAAACAAATAATACATTACATGTTAGTAATAAAGAAATAAAATACAATAAAAAAAGAAGAGGTGGAGTCCAGAGCTCACATTCTCCCTCTACCCACATGTAATGTGGAAAGGCCATGTGAGGACAGAGCAAGAAGGCGGCCATTTATAAGCTGAAGCGTCCCCGCCAGCCACAACTCTGCTGGCACCTTTATCATGGACTTCTGTCTCCCAGAACTGTGAGAAGGTAACATTTCTGATGTTTAAGGCACCAGTCTTTTGTTGTGGCAGCCTGAGCTGACAAAGGTGCCAATCTGCACAGATGGCTGGTTCTCCTCCCCGAGCCCTCCGCAGCCTGGGTGTGGAAGCGCAGAGAGCAGAGTGGAGAGCTGCGGTCTGGGCTGTGCTAAGCAGGCACATGAGAAGGACTACAGGCTCTTAGGAAAGGCAGGGAGCTTGGTGGGCACGGGCTCTTCCCCATGGCTGGGGGCTTACCCACATCACAGCGACTGCTTCTTCACAGGGCTTTCATGGGCAAAAGGTATCTGACGCCGCAGCGGTGTCACGTGGGCAAGCCATGTTAACCACAGTCACAGCTGTGATGTTGTAAAGGGCCAGGTGACAAACAGAAGCTCAGTGGTCTGGCTCAGGAGCCAGGAGATCAGGCTCTGTTTCAGAGTCTGCTGCTGTGTGACCGTGGGCAAGTTCCTTGCACTCTCTGGACTCTGGAATATTAGAATACTTAGCATAGATGTTTTCTATAGGTCTTTTCCAGCTCTAACACTTTCGGATTCTGGGTATTGTAAAAGCACTGAGATATCATTGAGTTCAAAACTCAATGGCAGGGCAGTGGGGTCCCTAGGCATTTTCTTGCTGGGGTCCCTGAGGTCTCCTCTTCCTACAGACAACATTCATGTCTCTATATCACAATTCCTCTGGCAGTTAAAAAAGACATAACAAGCCCAGAATGGAGTCACCCATGCTAAGCCCCACATCAGCAATCTGAGACTTAACACTTAACGTAATTGTAGCTTCAGCCTCTCCCAGGAATATAATCTTTAAGCAGTCCCCCTGGAATTCCCTGGTCAGCACCAGTGAGGTCATCTTCCTTACAGACCCTGCCATCCCACATGGAAGGAGGCCTTGCCCGAACAAACCACTCTTTCCTGGAATAAATCTCCTGTGCTGCCTCCTTCTGTCTGGGAAAGTCTTTCCTGTCATTCAGCTCCTCAGACCTCCTTTCTATCTCTTAGATGGCATGGCACCTGGGATTCATGAATCACTGAATAAAAGCCAGTTAGATCTTCAAATTTACTCAACCAAATTTTGTTTGTTAACAGCAAGAAGAGGTATTTTTGAAGACTTATGTCATACCTTTTGGAAGGTTGACCCGAACTGTAGGTTTTGTTTTGTGGTGTTTCAGAAAAGGCCAGCTTGGATTTTCTGGGAAACCCCAGGAAATGCAGCAAGAGCCAAGAAGCCTTGTGAAGACAGGCCTGGCCCCTCCACAGTGTGCTTTTGTTTCCCTTCCTCTTCTCCTGGCTTCTGCCCCATGCCTGCTCTTCCTTCCTCCAGGAAGCCCTCTGACTGCCAGGGCAGTTCCTCACCCGAGAGAGCTCGAGCAGCCTGCAAATCCCTTCCCGGGCTGCAGCTTTCCGGGCACACCTAGAGGCTCAAATAAAATCAAGAGCCTCTCCGGGGGCGGCACTTCATTTGTACTCTCCCTAATCAAAAGAAACCTTGCAGGGGTCTAATTCGGGAGCACCGGGAATGACAAAGCAGGCCTCCCATCGCCCTCCCTGGGGCAGGGAGGGAGCGGGCCAGCATGTACTTCGAGCCCGGAGGCTGCCCATGGACACACTACCCCAAGCCAGAACCCTTAGAGGTCTTCCTGCCCCCCGTTTCTCTCCACACCTTCTGACCACAGACCTGAAAAGGGCCTAACACTGGCTCAGGCTGAGCGCGAAACGGGTCCTTGGGAAAGATGGGGATTCGCTACCAGCCGCACTACCACTTCCGACCACCAGAATGCAGTGTCACAGAGACCGGGTGCTCAGGGAAGTACCCAACCTAAGTTGTGGAAATGCAAGGCTTTTTCAAAACCGATTAATTTCAAGGCCGCAGCAGCAAAGCATTAAACCAGACACAGGGCCTGTGCAGCAGCACAGGCTGCAGGACTTGACACTGGCCCTGACTTGGGGCCTCAAGGATCTGGAGATCCAGAAGCCAGCCCTGCCCTCAGACAGGAGCCGACAGTGCTCAGGGTGCCAGGCATCCCCTCACTATCTCCACCTGCTTGCCTGTCCTTTTCCCCCACTATCCTCCTGACTCTACTACGCACAATACGTAGAGAAAATTATATTTTCAGAGAAAGCCCTTAGGGTGCAGTTTTTGCAAAAGGTGTATGGTTTCACAATTGTTAGGAAATTTCTCTGGGGAAATGGGAGAGCCCCTACGGGAAACAAACACAGAAAATCCAAGCTCTGCAAATTTTAACTTTAGCTAAGCCCTCTCATTTGCTTCTAAAATAACTCTGCAACCCTTCATTTTTATATTCAAAGCAGCCTGCATGTTCCACACTATGTATAGACACCTGAGCAAGAAGAGTGGCCCAGAAGTAGCTCCAAAGGTCCTGGCCAATGTTTAAAATTCTCTAAGAGAAACAGGGTGGGGCTGAGAAAAATCTGACCTGCTGGGAGACCCTAGGACCTGTTCCCATCTTTCAGGTTCCGCTACATAAAAGGGGAGCATTGAACTGGTGTGTCTCCCTGCCTCATTCAGCTCTAACACCCATTCACCTTCAGAAGGTTTGTAAGACAGACCAGGCTAATGAGAAATTCACTGGGGAACAAAGGCATCCAACCTGCTTGACAAACTAAGTAGGAGTCGGTAGCGGCCACTCTTCTGAATCAAGGACTAGCATATCCTACATGTCCTTGCTGAAAAGAGAGCAGCTAATGCCTGCATAGTTCCCAGCTAAATGCTGCTAAATTCCCTTACACACTCAGCATGTTATTGTGTGCAGAATGCTTTCTTCCCAGCCTCTTCCCTGGTAGGAGCTAACTGATAATGGGCATTGCGGTCCAAGCCCGCCCCGTATGGGATCTGTGACCTTGGGCCAGTCCCTAATCCCTGTGGGTCTCCTGATTCCCAAGTGTACAGCAAGGAGGTTGGATGGGCCATTAAAGAGCAATTCAGTCCTAAAACAATTTTATGAATCTCTGAGTTTCAAGCAAATGTCACATAAGAGGTTGTCTAGCAGAACAGATATTTCTGTGCCCAAAGCATTTTTCTGAGGAAGCAATGTCTGAGGAGAAAACGAGCTTGGGTGGCTGATGTGAACTTCTGGTCTCTAATCTCTGTGCTGCCTCATTGAGGTACCCATGGAAACTCGGGGGATTATGCAAGAGCCTTCTTAGCTACTCAAAACTCCCGGCACCTACCCTTCTCTTTGGTAATCTTCGTCCAGATTTGACAGGAGCTGTGAGCCTGCCGTGGAGAGGTCGACCGCAGCCAGGGGCAGGTCACGATAGGCAAAGTTCACCAGCTGCACGGGAGCAATGCTCTTGGTTTCTTCATCTACTTGTTGGGAGATGATCTCAACTTCAGAAATTCCTCCTACTATGGCAGGCCTGAGTTGGGGAGAAGAGCGACAGGGCAGTCAACCTTCAGGAATAAAGTAATTCTTCTACTGTCCAAGGGAAGAAAGAAGAATGCATCAGAATCCATGCTGTGCTGGGGGTGAGTGGAGGAAGCTTGAGGTCGCCAATCCTCCACACTGGCCACCCAAGGGACTGGACTGAAGCCCCTGTCTCTTCCACCAGTTGGAGAATGGTAGAGGAAGGCTAGGAGGAATTGCTCATATCTGCAAATAGGAGCTATGGAGGTCGGATCCTTATCAAGGGGGCTATAGACCCAGATCGAAATTCTGCCCACCAGCAAAACCAGGGGTTAGACTTTTCAGATTTTTTTGGTCCCTATACTTTATATGGGAGTAATATATTCTTTTTCTTTCTTTTTTTTTTAAAGATTTATTTATTTGAGAGAAAGAGAGAGAACACAAGCAAGGGGAGGGGCAAAGAGAGACAGAGGGGAAGCCAATTCCCTGCTGAGTGGGGAACCCAATTTGGGGCTCCGTCTCAGGGCCCTGAGATTGTGACCTGAGCCAAAACCCAAGAGTCAAATGCTTAACTGACTGAATCACCTAGGCGCCCCGAAGTAATAAACTCTTTTTAAACTGTCTCCTGGGTTTCTCTGTAAAGGTTCTCTGAAATGTTCCTACTCTCTGTACCACAATAGAGGGAAGAGGCTTCTGTATGTGACTGGACGTCCTTCTGGTGGTTGGGGAACTGACCTGGAGAGACTGTGTGGGCCTTGGACGGTGAGGACAGCAGAGGACAGCTGTCCCTGGCTGCCACTCTCTTCCTACACGAACTGGTCCTATTACATCTCCCCTTTTAAGGCTGAGAATAGGAAATGGAGGCCACTTGATCAAACTTCCATGGAGCTGCCTGTCGCCTACATCACTGCATGCTCCCGTCACTGTGGGCCCCTGTCACTGCGTGCCCTCGTCACTGTGTGCCCATTCACTGAGGGCCCAAGTCACTGCTCCCAGCGGATGTGTGGCAGTCTGCCTGGCACTGTGACCACAGGGAGCCACTACTGACATCAGTGGGACTGGAGGATTACATATCCGGCAGTGTGGCAGTGTCCTGTCCAAACACCAGCAGAGACCCTGCGGAGAGATGCTGGGTAAGAGCACTTTGGTTTAACTTCCTGGGGTGCCATCTTTGGTCCGCTAACACATCCCTGACCTTCTCTTAACCTGTAGAATCTGAGGGGCTGGGTCTTATGCTTCTGGCTAAACAATGAAGGTCAGAAAGAAAAATGGCATGAGTGGAGAGGAGTAGAGATGAAATATCTGGGGGAACATCGAGAGGCCAGTTTTAAAACTGGGGTGGCAGTCAGTCTTGGCGCTGCTCTTGGGCTCTGGTGCTGACTCTGATGCTGACGTTCTGGAGCCTCAGCTTCTCCAACTGAAACACAAGGAGGTGAAACAGAGGCTTCCTAAGGGCCATTCGTTATCACCCTAGCGTCTGATGTGGAGAAGAGACATGGAGCACAGCGGAGGAGCTTTGCAGGGACTAGTCTCTACACGGGGGTGGGAACCTCTAAGTTCCAGACTTTTCCTTTCCAACCATCACTGAATTCTAACCAGTCATACACGGCGGCAGTTATTGAGGAAGTTTAGAGCTGAATCTGTCTGCTGTTCTCTTGTTTGAATCATCCAGATAACTGAGGAAAAAGTGGGATTTTTAACTGAATGCCACGGGTTGGCAGCCTAAACCACCTGGATTCACCAAGTAATTTCCAGTGCCCCAATTCTCTTCGGTAGGGCTTATTTAAACCTTGGCTTTTTGCTACCTGTCAAGCACAGAGAGTAGTACTCATCATTGTGTGACATTTACAAAATGCCTCAAGATCTTCAGGAGGAACAATCATAGGATGTGAGACTTCTGTGTTTCTCGACAATTGAAATAAAAGTGTGGGTGTTTGGTAGGGAATCCTGGCTCCTCCAGGTGTTTCCAAAAATGTTGATGCTGAGTTGAGTTTGTTCTCTTTTCTTTTGGGCTACTCACGGAAGCTACGGGTGGCTTACTGGACACAGAGAACTTTCTGATCCATGGGCTGTTCAGAGGGCTGGAGTGAATTTCTGAGACTAACAGGATGTGGCTTTGAGCAGCAGGGGACAGACTACTTCAGCCTTCCTGACTTTTTGCTGTTTCCCCCTTGCCAGTGGTTACAGCAGCCCAGCACCATTTCTGCTCATGTGGTCATCTCCGTAGGAGAAAACAAGACCTCCCTTGGTGAGAGCAAAGGTTCATAGCCTGGGTGTTGAGACTAGACTCTGGTCTCAGATACGAAGAACACTATGATGGACAATGTGTATTAATGGCCCCATTCTTCAGCCTCTCCTTTCAACCATGGGACCCTGCAGAGCTCCTCCCATCAGAAGGAAGACTATGATTCTCCACCCTTGATGCTGGGCTCAGTTTTATGATTTGTTTTGGTCAAGGGGATGTTAGCAGACATGACATAGGCAGAAACATGAAAAGGAGCTTCAATTTCTCCTGTACCTCCGATATTGCCATTGGAAGGTGACCAGCCTAGTCTAAGGGAGGATGAGCAGAGGCCAGTTTCATGCAGATCAGCTGACAGCAAGCCAAGCCCCATGTTGAAGAGTGATTCCAGATCAGCAGCTATCTAGCTGGCTACCCCACACATGGAGGAATAAATACTGACTGCTGTATTCTACACAGGTACCACAGTTCATTGTTACACAGCATTACTGTGGGCAAGAGATAATGGGTTCCTGCTCCATGATGACAGCAGCCAGCCCCATAGCTAGGCAGGCTGGGGCCATGGAGTGTGACAGAAAGAATGCTGTTCCCATCTTGGTATTTTTGCCAGTGAGTTGCAAAACACAAAATAAGTGACGACTTTGCTGGTGTTTGGTAAGAAGTGGTGGTCCACATGGCATCTCAGATTTGGGAAATGAAAGCACTTCTGCCTTAAGAGTTCTGCCCTTAAAGCCTGCTTTTAGAAACCCTCTCATGATTTCTAAACTTCCTTGCAATTCCCATTTTGTTAATTTACCTTAAGCATGTCCTAATCTTCCTGAGGTTTGCTTTTGAAGTTTTCTCCAGTTTCTATGGCCTCCTGCTAAAGGAAGTGTGTATAGTGGTTGTCTGAATCAGAAGATCCTTGTCTTAAGGAAGATTTATAGCAACAGTTTTGGGCTACAAAATTCCTCTGCTTTTTTAAACCAAAAAAAGAGATGATATCGGTCAGGAAACTCAGAGAAAGAGCTGATTTTTAACATGTCATTTTAACTTCGGGCTCTAGGGCAAAATTGCCTGGAGCTCCTCCATCTTCCCAGGGCTGAGGAAGGAGCTCCTGGTTGCACCCACGATTCTGAGGTACTAACTCATCATCCCCAGAGCAGAGATCCCGTCTGTTACTTACTGTGGATTGGTCATGTTGAAAGATGCTCCCAGAGCCATGGGTTTTCTTGGTGTCTACTGGGGGTCAGCCGTCTTGAAGCCTGCCGTCAGCATTGCTAAACGTGAGTTCTTAAAAGACATACAGAACGGTACCTTGAAAACAAATAATTGAATGGTAGGAATTTATTACACTCAGATGTCAAACCTAAGTCCTCCTAAACTCATCTAAAAATGGAAGTCCTTAGAACTTTCTTCAATATAGCACTTTTCTTCAAAGTTATGTTTGAACAAAGTATATGTTGAACAGATTCGTACAATTATGTTCTTGTGGGTAAGAACAGGCAGAATTACTCTCCATTTCAGAGATGAATAAATATGTCCAGAGTGACAAAATCACTTTTGTGTGTCACACATAGATGACAGAAGAAACCAGACTGGACCCCAGGTTTTCTAAATTTTCATCTATAGTTCTTTCCACTTTTCCAGCATGCCTAAGCAAACCAGGGTAATTTTATACTCTAGCTTTAGGAATCTCAAAAATCTCAAGTGCTTTCCCACAATGAGAGAGGCAGCACATCCTGGAGTAAGACTGCCTGGGTCAGCACCTGGCTCCCACTTATTAGCCTTGTCACCTTGGTAAATTACTTAACCCCTTTGTCCTTAGTTTCTCCACCTAAAAGGTAAGAGTGATAATAGAACTAACTAATTGAATTAATGCATATGAAACACTTAGAATAGTGCCCGGTGTGTAGTGCTGGCTTTTATTATCGCAAGTATTATTTAATCAATTTAAGTTGTACGGTCTGTTGAATCTGAGCACATTCCGAAGCATGCAGACGGCTGGGTGTAAGATTTCCTCTTAAAATCTGGACTAAGTAAACAGAATACACTTTTCTATAAACCAGCACCATGGCACCACCTGGACGTCTTCTAAGATACAGTAACAATCTGGCAGAGTGTACACAAAGAGACAGAGCTGGGTTCTGAGGGATTCTGTACATGTTATAAGGGAGGTTGCTCCAAGGGGCAATTCTTGTGGATACTGCATTCTGCTGCAAACCACCTTTGCTGCAAGACATCACCATGAGAGAAAGCTCCTCTCCCAGTCCCAAAGCTCAGCAAGCAGAGACACTTGAACCCGAGAGACAAAAGAAGTATGACATCACATAAAAGGCATAGGCACTCCCAGGACCAGAAGATGGATGGTAAATCTGCAAACTGGGGAAGCTCCCTGAAGTTCTGTATAATTAAGAAATGACAGCTGAAGTTAAAGGTAATTGAGTAAATCTTGGGAATGTGTTAGAGCAACTGGAGGAGAGATAGAGAACTTTCTAAAATTAGAAGGGCCTTCATATATGAGGCCGCTGTTTCCACAACAGCTGTACGAGGGGCCCAGAAAGCAAGAGATGAGAGCGGGGAGAATTTGGATAGGGGTTTTGTAAACACCCCCCGCTGAGGGTTTCCCCTTACCTTAGTATACCTTAGTAAGAAGGTTCTAAACATTAGAATCAAAACTCTCCTTTACAGTATTTGGAATTGGGTATTAATTGTACAGTAAGCTTTATACGGGTGTCCATCCTATAATAGAGACATATTCGGTCTTAATCTTCTCTGTTCTCTGCCTCAGTGATGTCAGGCTCAGGGTATGCACAAATGGGAGACCATGTGAGCAATGGCCTCTTCCAGAATGGTGTTTTAACAAGCTGTATTCCCTAGTGAGTACTCTAAAGGCTGCAAAAAGTTATCAGCCCTGTGAAAGATATAAAAGGAAGATCTTTGCATTTATGGACCTCCCAGTCTGGTTGGGCTGTCAAGTTTGAAACACATAAAACTCAAAAATTTGTGTGCCCTTAGTCATGAAGAATGAGTAAAAACTGGGAGTTCTGTAAGTAATAAAGATGAACTACTGTACTAATATAGTACGGCCGGTATAAAACAGAAACAGAAATGAAAATGACTTTTAAAGATTCTTGGACTATTTGGGAAGAAAAACTTCAAATATATAGAATTATAAAGAATTACAGAATGAATTTCTAGTTATCCATCACCCAACTTCAACAGTTATCAATTCATGGATAGTCTTGTGTTCTCCATATCCCTGTCCATCCCCACCCCTCATGATTATGTCATTTCAATCATCTGTAAAAGTTTCAATATGTAGCTTAAAGAATAAGGATTCCCTTTAAAAGACAAAACCACAAAGCTATCACTGCTCCTAAGTCAGCAATATTTTCTTAACATTATTAAATATCCAGGCATTGTTTACATTTCTCCATTTATCCTATAGTTTTTAAGGTTTGCTGAATCAGAAGCCAACATTATGATTGGTTAATATGACCCTTACTTCTCAATGAATATGTAGGTTTTCCCCTCTATACAATGTTTCCCCCTGCAATTTATTGGAAAAGCTGGGTCATTGGTCCTGGAAAGTTTCCCAGTCTGGGTTATGGTAACTGTATCCCTTTCATGCCATGAATCTGTCCTCTGCCTTTCCTGCAAATTTTAGTTAATCTACAGGGACTTTAATCAGATTCAGTTTTCTTTTCTTTTCTTTTTCTTTTTTTTTTGGCAAGACTATGTAGGCAGTGTTATAACTTTCCTCAGGAGATACATGTCTTCTTGTTCTTCTTTTCGTGATAGTAACAGCCATTGGTGATCACTTCCTAGATCCATAAATTCATTAGGATTTGCAAAAGGGGCATATTGATTTTATCATGCCTTTTCCATTTACCAGCTTACATGAAGACAAACTCTTCCTCATCAACTATTTGATTACCTACCCTAAGATACAGTCACAGAAAAGGATAAATGCTTAACTTTTCCTTTTATTGACTGATTTTCAAAATTTGATTAACTGGTATCTTGTTACCTTCCAAACTCAGTCAACGAGGGTTTTGTTGCTGTTGTTTGTTTGCTTGTTTTTTAAATTTTCCACAGCATCATGGAATTAACTAACTTGGCAGGAGTTGAGTGAAGGAACAGAATCCCTGGTAAGCAGGATGGTAGTTTCCTAAAAAACAGATATGGGGGTGGGTAAGAAATGATTGGCATCTCCAGTAGAAGGCAAAGATGAGGCAGGACAGAGAGTAAATCATATTTGGATGGGCAGTGAGTAGGCTGCTTCAGTCAGTGGTTTTGATCCTTAATAAGCAGCACATTTTAGAAAACAAGCTCCCTGAAGGTGATGTTATTTAAAAACAATATTCTCCAAATAAAATAACCCCAAAGCACAAGCCTAGCACAAAGCAGGTGTAGTCTAGCACTCTATAAATGAACATTTGAAGTGCAAACCTGCTGTCTCATAAACCTGGTAAAAGCAGAAGAGAAAACCTGTTTTGGATTTACAGGGTCTGGCTATGGTGGGTAGTGAGCCTGTTTTTTTGACTTTAGTAAAATCCACTTGTTGCTCAACAGCCTTTGTAATTACCAATATCATTTGCTTGTTCAAGCCAGATTTGCAAAATTCAGGCTGGCATCCTAGGAATTTTAAAGCTGAAAAAGGCTTCTAAGATCAAGTGGTCAATTCCCTCACTTGTCAGGTGAAAAAGTCCGTAATACAGTTCACCTGCCCCCAGAGGCACCCTGGTCAATTCCTCATCCCTTACTTGTGTATTAGCCCCTTGGCATACGTGACCTGCTTTCATATGCATCCCACTGGTTTCCAAGCCTGGTTTACTCAGAATCACCTGGGGGCCTTTTGGGATGCATAAATTCATAGGCTATACTGCAGAACTGCTGAATCATAACTCTGCAGGTGGAGTTTGACAATCTTGAAGTTCCCCAGGTGTCGAACATGCAACCACTCCATTTGACTCTCTGTTATATATATCAATGGTTCTCAAACTTTCCATCATACCAGAATCACTCGGAAAACTACTGGCCCCATCCACAAACTTTCTAACTTAGTATGTTTAGGGTGGGAGCCTGAGATTCATATTTTGAACAAATTCTGAGGGGATACTGTTTGCTGATCCATAGACCACATTTTGATCTTCTGAATCAGAAACTACTTGAGGTAAAGATGGCCTTTTTTTAAAAAAAAAATTTTATTTCTTTTCAGCGTAACAGTATTCATTGCTTTTGCACCACACCCAGTGCTCCATGCAATCCGTGCCCTCTCTAATACCCACCACCTGGTTCCCCCAACCTCCCACCCCCCCACCTCTTCAAACCCCTCAGATTGTTTTTCAGAGTCCATAGTCTCTCATTGTTCAACTCCCCTTCCAATTTCCCCCAACTCCCTTCTCCTAACTCCCCATGTCCTCAATCTATTTGTTATGCTCCACAAATAAGTGAAACCATATGATAATTGACTCTCTCTGCTTGACTTATGTCACTCAGCATAATCTCTTGCAGTCCCGTCCATGTTGATACAAAAGTTGGGTATTCATCCTTTCTGATGGAGGCAAAATACTCCATAGTGTATATGGACCACATCTTCCTTATCCATTTATCCGTTGAAGGGCATCTTGGTTCTTTCCACAGTTTGGCGACCTCAATGGATAAAGATGGCCTTTTAATCCCTATTTTGCAGATGGAGTTGACTGGTTGCAAAGCTTATATGATGGAGCTGTCAGCAGAATCTACCCTGGCCAGGCTCAAGGAGGCCAGGTTTATCAGCTGGAAATACTTTCATTTGCAATAACAGAGTATCTGACTACCAGTGACTCAGGCAGTAAAGACTTTTAATGATCTTACCTCACAAGAAGCCTGAAGGCAGTGGCTCTGAGATATCACCAAGGACTCAAGCCCTTTCCATCCTTCCCCAATCCTCTGTGCATTACTCACACTTATTGCCCTATGGTTGCCAGAATGGCTGCTGCAGCCCCACCTTGCATGCCAGCTCCCCAACAGGAAGAAAGAACCAAAGCCTTTCTCCTCACAAAGTTCTGATCTTTTATTATGCAGGAATTATCTTTCCAAGCCCTCTAGCCAACATCTCCTGGTATCTCCTTGGACAGAGCTCGGTCACATGGTCACATGGCTGTGAAGAAGCCTGGGACAATGGGTAGCTGGCCAAAGGAGTAAGGCCGGATAGGAGAGCCCAGTTCAGTCAGTTCATCCCTTGGGGCTGGGCATATTGTTTCCATAAACAAATCTCCATTCTCTTCAGCAAGAAGTGGGAAGGAGCTGTTGCAGGTGTAACTGTCTGCCAGGCCAGGTTGGGATACTTCTGATACAATTCTGAGGCTCAGCTGCATAAGTTTCCTAGCTCTCCAAATAAGACTGACCAAATATTGGTAAGTGGGTGGCAGGAAATATAAAGGATGCACTCTCACAAAATCTCAGGGCTCTTCTTTTATTTAGAAAGCATTGGATGTGTGAGGTTCAATTTTGACATCATCAAGCTTGCTGTAGAATCTGTTCCCAGCGAGAAGCCACTGAGCACTGGGGCACCTTTCACAGACATTATGTTCCACACCAGCAGGAGGAGAAAGTTGTGTTTTTTGTGCTGAATGAGAAAAGTTTCTGTATAACAGCACAAAGTCATCCTTGTTGTTACCTTGACCCATTAATACCTTGCTCCATTAACAAGGAACTAAAATGAAGACAATCAATCATATACCCAAGCCTTCTCCCACCGTAATCTCCCGTCTATTGCAAAATTCTCAGCTATCAAATGAGTGGACAGGTAGCCCACAGTGGCTCTCTTTTCTAGGTGTAGTAAGTGTCCTGTGGATGCCTCTAACTTTCTATTGTGTTTGCTCCTCTTCACTTAGATAGTCATGCAGCCTATCAATTATTATCAGTCTCACCAAGTAATGATCACACAAAACTAGATCCCATCATCCCAAATTATTTGGATATTCCAAGAAGAAAATCAAGAGGACCATTATCATAACCTTTTCATTCCCCCCAATAATTTTTTCCTAACAAACGTTCCCTAAATTGAACATTTCATGTCCCTGAATGGACAAAGTATCCCCTCATGGCCTCCCTACCCCTAACTGGCCTGGATAGGAAAGAATGCCACTTAGCAGGCACTCCTCAGCCCAGACCTGCTGTCATTTTCTCTCTGGAACTCTGCAGAGCTTCTGGGAAACTCTATTATCTATGGTTTTGGGAAGTGCCAAGAATGAGCAGGGGGTGTAATGGTTGTCCCATTATCCCTTACCTGGATCAGGCAAATCTTAAGTATTTATGCCACACCTTACAAATCCCCAAAGCAATATTTTGCTTTATGTGATATTAACTATGTTATGAACCCAGATAAAGTTAATTTTGCTGCTAAATCTTCATGACACCAGGTAAGTGACCATTCTTAGTTAAATGGAGGGAAAAAGTCCTCTTTCTTCAATACTTTCATACTACAAATGGTATGATGTAAAAGTGGCCCCCATTATCAGACCCCCATTATATAGACCCTCCCTATATCAATGCCCCTTTGTTACAGCCTGTTTCTCTTCATCTCCTGAGTTCTATGTTGAAATCCTAATCCCAGCATGGGGGTATGAAGATGTGGATCTTTGGATAGATCGTGGGGGTGGAGCCCTCATGAATTAGATTAGTACACTCATAGGAAGAGATACTTGGCTATGTGAAGATTCAGCAAGAATATAGTTATCTGAAAACTAGGAAGAGAGCTCTCACCAGATACCAGATCTACCATCACCTATCTTGGACTATGCAGCCTCCAGAACAGAGAGAAAGAAATGCTTGTTGTTGAAGTCACCCAGTCTCTGGTATTCTGTTACAGCAGCCTGAATGGACCAAGGTAGTCTCATAACTTTTCATTGCCCTGTCTCTGGGTTTGGCTATGTGACTGGATTTGTCCAAGTAGATTGGAGGTTGTGATAGTTAATTTTATGTGTCAACTTGACACATAAAACGATATTTAAACATTACTTCTGGGTATGTCTGTGAGGGTGTGTCTGTATGTTTAAGATTTTATTTATTTTAGAGAGAAAGAGAGAGAATGTGTGTGTGTGTGTGTGTGTGTGTGTGTGTGTGTGTGAGCATGAGCAGAGGGAGGGGCAGAGAGAGAGGGAGAGGGAAAGAATCTCCAGCTGACTCCATGCCCAGCATGGAACCCAATGCAGGATTCAATTCTATAACCCCAAGACCAGGACCTGAGCAGAAACCAAGAGTTGGATGCTTAATTAACTGAGACACCCAGGCACCCCTGTGAGGGTGTTTTTGGATGAGATTAACATTTGAATTGGTATACTGAGTAGAGTAGTTTGCCCTCCCCAATACGGGTGGGCTTGTCCAATCTGTTGAAGGCCTGAATAGAAGACTACAAGGTTGAGTAAGAAAGAATTCTTTCTCTCTGCCTGTCTTTGAGCTGGGACATCATCAGTCTTTTGCTCTCAGACTTAGACTCCCAACTTATACCACTGGCTCTCCTGGCTAGACTTTTCAGGTTCCATAATCAGCCAGCCTAATCACATGACCATGCTTCATGTTTGCTGATATATTGGGGAACTACAGAGAAACAGAATAAAAAATGGGCTGGGCCTCTTTCTTGCGGATCATCATGACAACATACACAGCTGAGCTCACCTGCTGCAGGACGTCCAGTCGCCTCAGTCAAGGCCTGCCAATAGCCAGCTGTTCCCCTGAGTGAGCTCAGTCAAGACCAGAAGAAACACCCAGCTGTGCCGAGCCTAAACTGCCAACCCAGATTCATGAGCTAAATAAAGTTTTTTTTTTAAAAAATTCATTATTGAGTTCTTTATTAGCATCTTCCATGTTCCAGGAACAATACCAAACATTGACATTACATGATAAATGAGACATGGTCACTGTACTCCAGAAACCTGTGGGCTAGTGATAGAGACAGAGAGGCATAGATAGACAGATGCATAGATGGAAATTAAAATTCAAAAAGGTGAGAATTACGAAACATTACAAGAGTGTTTTCAAAGCTCTGAACCTCTTTATAAATATTAAGCAACTAATGATTCCTCACACTGGCAGGCACAATCCCCCTCTACTTTCAGCCATCTGTCAAGGAAAGGTTTTTTTTTTTTTAAGCCCACCAAGTTTTGGGGGTAGTATATTATGTGGTATTATTGTGGCAATAGATCACTGATACATTATAGACAAATGTCCACTGCAACACATAAAATACAAAGATGTATATATATATATATATATTTTTTTTAAAGATTTTATTTATTTATTTGACAGAGAGATCATAAGCAGGCAGAGAGGCAGGCAGAGAGAGGAGGAAGCAGGCTCCCTGCTGAGCAGAGAGCCCGATGTGGGGCTCGATCCCAGGACTCTGAGATCATGACCTGAGCCGAAGGCAGTGGCTTAACCCACTGAGCCACCCAGGCGCCCCCAAAGATGTATATTTTTAAAGCATGAAATTTTCCTGCATCCTCCATCTTCACCTTTCACATCTCAGTTGAGGTCCCTGTGTTAACACCCAGGTGTAGAAATCCTTGCTCAGAATCATGCAAACATATACTCACAACTACAGGTTAATTTTTGTGGGTTTGTTTTTACAAAATAAAACCAACTCTGCAGTTTGGTTTTATCACTTACCAATATATAGTGGACATCCTTCTGGTCAACAGGCAAAGATCTATACTTTTTTCTGATTTCTTAATTCTTACATATACACACATGCACATATACAACTCTACGTAAATGGCTTGTCATAAAATTCAAGTTTTTAGGGAGCTCTGGACTTCCACTCGTGCGTGAGGCGAGCGGAGCCAGAGTTGAGACCAGAGGCTAAACTCGGGATCTGACAAGATGGCCGGCCCGCCCCCCGGATTATCAAGGAAACCCAGTGTTTGCTGGAAGAACCAGTTCCTGGCAATTAAAGCAGAACCAGATGAGAGCAACGCCCGTTATTTTCATGTGGTCATTGCTGGCCTTCAGGATTCCCCCTCTGTGGGAGGGACTTTTAAGCTTGAACTATTCCTACCAGAAGAATACCCAATGGCAGCCCCTAAAGTACGTTTCATGACCAAAATTTATCATCCTAATGTAGACAAGTTGGGAAGAATATGTTTAGATATTTTGAAAGATAAGTGGTCCCCAGCACTGCAGATTCGCACAGTTCTGGTATTGATCCAGGCTTTGTTAAGTGCTCCCAATCCGGATGATCCATTAGCAAACGATGTAGCAGAGCAGTGGAAGACCAATGAGACCCAAGCCATAGAAACAGCTAGAGCATGGACTAGGCTATATGCCATGAATAATATTTAAAATCGATATGATCATCAAGTGTGCATCACTTATCCTGTTCTGCCAAGACTTCTTCCTTTTTTGTTTGCATTTAATGGACACAGTCTTAGAAACATTACAGAATAAAAGCCCAGACATCTTTAAAAAAAAAAATTCAAGTTTTTAGTGGTGCCTGCTTCCCCCATATTACCTGCTTTACTGTTCCCCTCCCCCAACAACATAACCATGTTAAACCTATATGTGTCTTTCCTGACTGTTCTTTGTTCTTATATAATTGTACAAAGTTGTTTGCTTTATTCAAAAATATGTATTATTTGGGGCTGCCTGGGTGGCTCAGTGGGTTAAGCCTCTGCCTTCAGCTCAGGTCATGATCTCAGGGTCCTGGGATCGAGTCCCACATCGGGCTCTCTGCTAGGCGGGGAGCCTGCTTCCTCCTCTCTCTCTCTCTACTTGTGATCTCTCTGTCAAATAAATAAAATCTTTAAAAAAATATGCATTATTCATACTTACCTACTTTTTGCTTTTCCTACTCAGTATCTTCCAAGTCCACTCTCAACAACGTCTCCCAAGTAAAGCAGAAAACTCAAATTCATTCTTTAATTGATGGCTGTATAGGATTCATGGTGTGAATGGGCCATAATTTAGTTAATAATTTGCCCACTGATGGGCAGTTTCTGATTTTTTTTTAGGCCACTGTGAAAAATGCTATGATAAACATCCTCGAAATAAACATTTCAATTTGTATTTATTTTTCCGTGTATGGGATAGAGTCTCAGGAGTGACATTAGTGGACTGAAGAGTATATATTTAAAATTTTAACAGTTAAAACAAGATTGCTTTCCCAAGGACTGTAATAATTCATACTCCAGCATAACTCTTTGAGGGAAGAGTCTTAATCATTCACAAGCTGCTAAGGGTGGCTGTGAACACTTGCTTAATTACACCCCCTTGCCATGGAGCTCTGGAGTGAGAACAGGAGACAAGGATGAAAGCAAAACTAATAATACGTACTTTTATGCCACAACATACTCAGTTGACTTAGGGACCATCCTGTCAAAGTATTCCTATGTGTTGTTTTGGCAACAGTCAACCCTCAGAATCCTACTTTTTTCCTTGTGCCATAAACCCTAACCATCCAAAGCAAACCAATCAAATAACCAGTTTCTGGGTTCTCTTGGGAACCCACCCCAGGCCTACTGCCAGGACTGACAAGCTGGCAAAGAGAATGGGTAAAAATATGGCAAGCTTAAACTAGATATAGTTCCTGACGACTAGATATCTTATCAAAGGAGAACAATTTTAGGAAGAGCCATCCTCTTTTTCACAACTTCAGTGTACCAATATATAAGACAGTGCCCATAACATCACCAGACACTGTCAGAAGGTGACACCAGAATTTCCTGAAGTTGTCCCCTCCACTGTTGTGCTTGCTCTCCTGTCCTCACTCCCAGGAGAGTCAGGTGTCCTTTCATGGATCACAAGTCTTTGTGATGACAATGGTCAAAATGTTGGCCAATGTCCCATTTGAACACCAATGGCATAGTGCTCATTGGCACAAAGCTGGTTCTCTGGTTTAGGTCATGATTTGGGGAGAAGTGCCACTCACTAATACCTCTCTTTGGATAACCTAGGTCTTTTTGGAAGCTTCCCAACTGGAGCTATCACTCTATATGACGTTGCTATGCAACTGTGCTCTATAGACATCTCCTGGGATGCTGGAAAGACTTCACTTCCTTCTAGACAACATTGTTTATTTTAAAAGGGTAGAGACTGGAGCAAATGCAAGGCAGGGTATCCACATGCCTTTCTATCAGTCAGGGCCCCTCAGATAACAGGCATTTAGAGAGATCCCAGCAAGTTCAAAGCTTGGTGCTTAGCACTGGGATACAACATGGTCTAAGGCCAACCCTGCTCTCAAGTTTCCAATCTCATCAGATTGAAGGTTCCAAAGCAGCAATATGTGAAATAATGATTGAAGGGGACATGTGCTGAGCAGTACAGAGTGAAGGTCTGGCAAGAGGAAGGCAGGAGGAAGGCAGTGTGGCCTGCACAATGAAAAGGCAGTGCTTCTTCACACGGATGTTGTGACCTGGCCTTGCCCCACACCACTTACCTGGTCAATGGCAAGAGTAAGAAGACAACATCAGCTTTCCAGACTCAAGACCAATGGTGTCCACCAGAGGATCTAGCTGCATCGGGCCTGAGAACCACATGTAGAGATTGTCCAAAATGCAGATTCCTGGGCCACTCTAGTGATCCTGATCCAGGAAGCCAGGAACTGGAGTTTCCTTGCAGCCCAGGTGACTGACCACCTGAGAAAACCCGGCCTGCCTAACTTACCCACCCCCTACTGGCTGTACTTTTATGCCCCTCCTTCAAGAACCACAATTAGGGTCTCTTTAATTACACAAATATCTCCGGGCCTCAGTTCATTCTAGTCCCCTCTCCTGCCAACCCTCTGTGAACCGACTGCCATTCCCAGCTTGTCTACACTTGGAAAATCCTCCATCATCTCTAGAAGCTCTGGGTCCTGAGTCCATTTCTCTAGCCTCAACAGTCCTTTCTTATCTGCCCTCCACTCAGAACAAACTACAGATACTCTCAACAAGGTTTACATCCAGGGTCAGGAAACACAATAAAACAATTCTAAGACCCAAACTGGACTTTTAACACAGCACAGGCTTAATGGGACAGAGGTATGGAAAATGGGAAAATCCCTTAGTCAGAGCCCAGTATTGCCACTGGGATGAGGTGACAGACCCGCCTCAGGCACCGTCATAGTATTTCCTTTGATCCTGGTAGGTGGCAAAGTAGTATGGCATGTGAGAAATTTTTACTGCTACGACCACGTACCATTGTCTCTAAGAAGCCTCGATATAATGTACACAATTTAGTAACAGCTTGTCGACAAGAAAACTTACATACTGTCACATTAAATCTGTGCATCAACTGGAAGACCCTAATGGTTTTAATACCAGGAAACCATTAATTCAGTGTTAGCACTGAAGATGGTGAATGTGGGGTTATTATTAATATTGAATATTTAAAACATAAGAAGATAAAAATAAATATAAACTAAATATAAGGATGGCTGAGGAAGAAAGCAGTCTAGAGCCTCCTTACAAACTCTTCCTTCTGCTACTAAATGACCAAAAAGCCAAGGGAAGGGAGAGAGGGAGTGCAGATGTGAAAGTACAAAAGGGGAATTCAGAACTTAATGTCCTGTCCATCAAGAAAGAAGCAACCCGGGGAGTCATAAAGAGCCATATCCCTGAGACTCCTAAATCTGGAAGGGTGACGGAAGTCTCTTGGGAGAGCCAGGAGAGGTGGCTGCCACACTGGAGGCAACTTTAATCTCCTGCATTATCAGCAAGTGCCGCCAGGCAGCAGAGGTGGGCTGCCAGAGCATGGCCCTACCTGCTCTACCATCTGCTCCTATGGACCAGTGATTGGACCTGCCCCTGCAGGTGCACCCACGGAAGAGACCAGGGCCAATGCTAGCCTTGAGGGGCCTTCTCTAAAGTGGCTGTTCAAGGGGGAGTCCCTTAGGGAGTTCTCAGAAACCAAAGGGTGACCTGCATCAAGCTTCCAACAGGATAGCACATCCTTCCAGCTCAGTGGATAGAGAGCCCAGCCACAGCCTCACTCTGAGGGGTGAAGAGTAGGGAGGCTGGCTCCTGGGGCTATTTCCATAAAACAAATAAAAGTCACAGACCCTAAGATGGCCCACCTTATCAGTAAATAAACAAAAACACATAAATTCAAACCATTTTTCTCCTAATGGAGTGGGAAAGATTTATAAAACCTAGTATTGATGATGGTGTGGGAATAATGGCCATTCACACGCACTAGTGATAGGACTGTAAATTATTGCAAATTTGCTGAAGGGCAATTTGATAATATTTATCTAAATTATCTTAACACGTACTTTTTGACCGAGCAATTATACTTTTAGGAGACAGATTTTAAGGAAATAAGCTATTAAATATACACACACACAAAATGTAAGTTTGTTGGATCACTATTTTACTAGCACCATGCCTAGCACGTAGCAGATGTTCCAAAAATATTTGTTGACACAGAATCAATAAAATTATGAATTGAAAGCAACATAAATGTCTATCAATAGGAGATTGGTTAAATAAATAAGGAACTCATATATTCTGGGATTGTTATACAGCTACTGAAAAGGATGATGTCACCTAGAGCTGAGGGTTGGAAAGGAATGACTGCAAAGGGATATGAGGGAACTCTCTGGAAAAATGGAAACATTCCTTTTTTTTTTTTTTAAATATCTTATTTATTTATTTGAGACAGAGATCACAAGTAGGCAGAGAGGCAGGCAGATAGAGAGGAAGGGAAGCAGGCTCCCTGCTGAGAAGAGAGCCCGACTTGGGGCTCCATCCCAGGACCCTGAGATCAAGACCTGAGCTGAAGGCAGAGGCTTTAACCCACTGAGCCACCCAGGTGCCCCTAATGGAAGCATTCTAAGTCTTAGTTTTGGTGATGGCTGCAGTGTCCATTTAAGTGAGTGCTTTTTATTGTTTGTTTATTATACATTCAGCAACATGGTTGATTCTTTTAAAAAAATGGATGAGCTACTGAAACTAATGAAAACTATTGTCATTAACACAGAAAGTTGTCTGCAAGGTAACATTAACTAAAAAAAAGATGATAAAAGAACATATATGATGATCCCCATTTATGAAAAATATGTAGAAAATATGTGTATGACAGAGTGTGGAAGCAGACTTTCCTATTGTTCTAGAGCTCTGTAGATGCCCTAAAGTTAAGGACAAACATGGTAAGTGCTCACATTTCCTAAAGAAAGATGCCAGACCATCTATTTGGAACAGATGGTCAAGCTGGTCCAGTAACGACTACTCCCCACAGTCCGTTGGAGAGAAAGCTAGAAAAACGCATGCTAGACTCCCAGCTGGCTGGGGCAGTGGGAGATGGCCAGGTGAGGACACAGGACAGTGATGGGAGCAGCCTGTCCTTAGCTACCAACTAAGCAAGGATATGGCACCAAAGTTCTCAGTGAAAATTAATAGTTTAAGCAGAGTATGGATTTTTTTTCAAAGATTTTATTTATTTATTAATTTGACATAGAGAGAGAGACAGCGAGAGAGGAAACACATGCAGGGGGAGGGGGAGAGGGAGGAGCAGGTTTCCCACAGAGCAGGGAGCCCGATGCAGGGCTTAATCCCAGGACCCTGGGGTCATGACCTGAACTGAAGGCAGATGCTTAACCAACTGAGCCACCCAGGCGCCCCAGCAGAGCATGGATTTTTAAAGGATACTGAATCCTGGGGTGGGCCAGAGAGCCAAGCATAGAAACTGCATGGTCAGGATCACCAAGCAGACCCGGGCACTGCTCCAGCCAAAGTATCACTGATGCTGTGGCACCACACAAGCATTTTCTCCTTCTCCCTTCCAAGTTCTGGAAACCACAGCTCCAACCCATTGGCAGAGACAGATCAAACAGCTGCATCCTGGAGGCAAGGGAGGCTATTCCTTGGATGGTGGATTCAATCTGGGAATTTCCCTGAAACTGCAAAGGCCATTTAAAGGGGGCGGGATGGTCACAGATATGGAAAGTACCTTCTGACGTTACAGATTTCCTATGGGCATGTTGACCAGCTACCTAAGAAGGCTGCCTCTTAGACTAGAGGGTCCCGGCAGCATAGTGCCAAAGCAGGAACTAGGAGTAGCCCTAAGAAGTCAGGCAGCATGTCCAGTGGAATGGTGTATGCAATGCCCTCCTCTCTGGTCCTGCTGGAGAGGGCTGTGAGTAGGCTAGACACAGGAGGTGGGTTCTGAAGGAACTTACAGAAGCATCGGAGGAGGCAGAGTGTGCAGTGGGAGTGGGATGTGTCAGGGCAAGAGAATAGCTGGTCCACAGGTCAGGCTGTGCTGACTGGATGAGAGACTGAAGTTTTGATTTAGATGGAATATTTCAATTTTTGAAAAATGAGCCTTTCCTAAATCTTGAGAGTGATTAGAAAATCCAAGGTGCCTCTAAACATTCATATCAAGTGATGGAAAAGGGGAGACAACAGAATATGGTGGATAAAAGCATATTGTTTCCTATCAACTTCCATTCATCTAAAAGGTCTGGGTAGCTCTATTCCCAATCACTAAGGGCAGTTACACATAGGGAGGCAGGGAAGAGGTATTCTTGAGGAGAGTGCTTTTTGTTCATGAGCATTTTTTTTTAAAGGATACCTCCATTAAAAAAAATCTAGATATGATAGACATAGAAAACATTGAGCTAAGTGAAAGCCAGCCATAAAAGGCCACATATCGTACAATTCCATTTATATAAAATATCCAGAACAGATAAATCTCCAGAGGCAGAAAACAGATTAGTGGTTGCCAGGGTGTGAAGGGACAGAAGAATGGGGAGTGACTGCTTGACAGGTACAAGGTTTCCTTTTGGCTTATGAAATGTTCTAGAACCAAACAGAAATTGTTATACAGCAGTGTGAGTGTACTGAATGCCAATAATGGTAAATTTCATGTTTTGTATATTTAACAATTTTGAAAACTGGGAAAATGAAAACAAAAACCAATGAATGACAACAAACATTTAGATATAATGATTGACAGGGAAATATGTTCACCATAAATTAGAAAAAGTAGGTTTTAAAATTATGCCCAATATAAGAAACCCAATGTGTGAGTTATAAAGAAAGCAATTTGAAAGGACCGATCCTATGATGGTAACAGTCATTATTTCTGGGTGGTGAGACTATTGTTAACTGTTTATGTTTCTAAATTGTCTAATTTTCCTTTATAATGAACCAAGTCTACTGTTTAAAATATGTACATAGGCTAAAAATTGGTACATGTATAAGACAGGTACAGAGAAGGGACTGTGGAAATTCGGAGGCAGAAGACTTGGCTGGGTTCTTGTTACTTCCTTAAAGTAGCTTCCTCACACATGTCCTTACCTCCATGCTTCTTTTCTCAGACACACCTTATAGCTGCCACCAGATGCCTTTTCTGAAGCATAGCTATGATTTGTTCATTCCTTGACTCAAATACCCTCAGTGGTTCCCCACTTCCTACCGAACATAGTCTCAATTCCTTGGCCTGTGATTCAGAGCCTTCCACCATCTGGCCTCAACCATTTAAACCATTCCTCATCCTTCTCTATGCACTACACTCCAGCCACCTTATCCAGATGCCATGTTCCTAGTGCATGGACACACACACACACACACACACACACTGACCACTCTGCCACTGCTTCTAGAATTTTCTCTGCTTGGAATACGGATTTCCTTACTCCAAAAGCCCCCAGTCATGTCTGGTTCTCCAACCCAACCTTCTCTAAACCAGTGACATTGCTTCCACTTGAGGACATCTCTTTCTTCTCTCCCACCCATTTCAACTGTCTCTCTCTCAGGGCATGAATTACTTTTCTACTCCCTGTTACAGTGGTTTATGGTCATGTTCTATCTACTCTAGACTGATGCTCCTTAAAGGTCAGGGTTCATAATCAACAAATTTAAAAAAAAAAACCTCTCAGGCACATTTCTATGTGCCAGATTTAGTCAGTGGCTTTTCTAAAGACAAAAAAAAAAAAAAAAAATGCAAGGCTCTTGGATGACCCCATGAGTGTGCTTCCCACATTCAAAAAGTATTCCTCAATAATCCATCAAACTCGAGAATAGCTCTCAGCATGTCAATGCCATGCTGAGGCAGCTTGTAGAGGTGTCGTTAGCAGTGAACATGCAAGGTCATTTTTGTGTCTAAGGAGAAACTTAGCTGAGCTGTTATCTAGCAACTCATCTTTCTTCAGAATTCAGGAGCACATTAAAAAAAATTAATAGACTTTATTTTTTTAGAGCAGTGTCAGGCTTACAGGAAAATTGAGCGGAAAATACAGTGTTCCCATGTAGCCCCCTCTTAATAGTTTCCACCATTATTAACATGTTATGTTAGCATGGTACCTTTATTACAATTGACGAACCAATATTGCTACTTCACAAACTCTTCAGTTTACATTAGGGCTCACTGTGTTTTACATTCTATGGGTTTTGACAGATTCATAATGTCATGTGTCCACCCTAGCAATATCCTACACAACAGTTTCACGGCCCCCAACCCCCTCTGTTACAGCCGTTCATTCCTCCCTCCATCCCCCTGAATACCTGACAGCCACTGATCTTTTTACTGTGTCTATAGTTTTGCCTTTTCTTTCTTTTTTCAAAGATTTTATTTTTTACTTGACAGAGAAAGAGAGCACAAGTAGGGAGTGGCAGGCAGAGGGAGAGGGAGAAGAAGGCTCACCAGTGAGCAGGGAGCCCATGTGGGACTCGATCCCAGGACCCTGGGATCATGACCTGAGCCAAAGGCAGACACTTAACCAACTGAGCCACTCAGGGATCCTAGTTTTGCCTTTTCTGAACATCATATAGGTGGAATCATACAGCATGTTGCCTTTTCAAATAGGCTTCTTATACTTAGCTATATGCATTTAAAGTTGTTTCATGTCTTTTTGTGGCTAGATAGCTTGTGTTTTTTCATTGCTGTTTAAACCCCATTGTTTGGATGTACCACAGTTTGTTAATCCATTCACCTATTGGACATCTTGGTTTCTTCCAGTTTTGGGTGGTTTTGAGTAAAACTGCTATAAGAATTTGTGTGCAGGTTCTTGTGTGGACAACTCCTTTGGGTTAATACCTAGGAGTGCAACTGCTGGATCATATGGTGAGAACACATTCAGTTTTGTGTGAAACCACCCGACTGTTTTCCAAAGTAGCCAGACCATACTATGTTGCATCCCATGGGCAAAGAGTGAGAATTTCTGTTGCTCTACACCCTCACCAGGGTTTGGTGTGTCAGTGTTCTGGGATTCTTCCATTCTAATAGGTGTGTAGTGGAATCGTGTTGTTTTAATTTGCAATTCCTTAATAACATATGATGTGTAGCATCTTTTCGTATGCTCATCTGACATCTGTATACTCTCTTTGGTGAGGTAACTGTGCAGATATTTTGCCTACTTTTTGACTGGGTTATTTTCTTATTACTGAGTTTCAAGAGTTCTTTGTATAATTTGAACACAAGTCCTTTACCAGATATGTGCTTTTCAAATATTTTCTTCCAGTTTGTGGCTTGTCTTTTCATTTCATTTCATTCAAAATTTCATTTTCATTGTCTTTCATTTCATTTTGTTTCTTATCTTTGGGAAAATAAGCACCAGAGCAGACAGAGAGACTGAGCCATCTTTGACCTCCAGCATTTACTGGGCAACTCTGTTTGGCATCCAGGTCTATTGGCTTTGATTGGCTCTGTGTGGCTGCTCAATTCACTGGCTTCAAAAGAGTAACTGACTTTTAAGTCAAATAGGAAGCCTTGCCATTGCCACTTCTGAAGTGTGCCAGAAGTGTGTAATCATTGCTAAGCACAGGGAGTTTGATGTTTCATTATTACTGCTGCATGTTTTTTGACCTTCACTGGTGAATTTATTCCACAAATGTTAGGACCCTTGCAGGATTCAATGCTGGGCCTGGCTCCTTGCTTGCAAAGCAGCCTCACTGTCTCTGCCACATGCCCTGGGCACCACTGAATGAGATTCTCTCTCAATCCATGGACTGAACTCAGAACAACTCAACACGACCCCTTGATTCTCTGCCAACTCCCACACTACACCTTTCCCACTTCCATCCTCACCTTGCTCTTCAGGTCTGGTATCTGCTGAGGTCTTCTGGCACCAGCTTCTGGTCCACTCCACTGTGCCTCTGATCCCAGGAGTACCTGGTGCAAAGACCCTCCCCATTGGCCTAGCTCCAGGTCACTGTGCTTTCCACAGCTCATGTGGCCACTCAGGTGGGACTCAAAGGGTGACACACAGAAGAATAAGATACAGACTTGCTTCCAGCAGTCTAGTTGGAAGAGGATATTAACATAAAGTAATCTGTGATAAATACCAAAGAATTCTGCAGATAGCAAATACAGTGGGTTTGTGTGGTTAATATTAGGAGACTTGTATTGTGGTTTTAATTGTAATTCCTCCCCCTTGTTTCCTCACCTATAACAAGGGCTGATAGGGATGGATGAGATCTATTCTTTTATTCAGAGTGTGGTCCCTGGACCAGTGGCAGCACTGGCATTACTTGAGAACTTGTTAGAAATGCAGATTCTCATCTTGTCCCAGACCTAATGAATCAGAGATCTGTACCTTAAGATTCCCAGGAGATTTATAGGACATCACAGTCTGAGAAGTATTGGGAGGCATGATCTTTAAATTCCCTTTCAGTTCTAAGCTTCTACAATCTGTGTCATTTCTTTTGACCCTGTCAGGCGGGAGGCTGCTGGAAGTTCCCTGGTAGGATGCTGACTGGCTGGGCCTGAAGAGAGCCTGAGGGTGCCTCAGCAAGCAGGCTCCAGTGCCAGGCATCCAGGCTGCTGGTCAGCATGACCCTCCAGGAGATTCATGCTGCCCTTCTGCCAGGGGAATGGCTCAAGTTGTTACAACAGAACATGACCCAAGATGGGAGCTAGGGGTGGTGCCCACGTGACATGAGCTCTGCCCGTTTATGCAGCTTCCCTTAGAGACCTGGCTCCCCATCGCTGAGCAGGCTTGGCTGCTCTGCTCGCCTTTTGGTCTGCTGAGTAGAGAGAGTGAAGGGAGAGAAGGGAGAGAAGGGAATTTGCAAGGAACATTTATAGCAAGTTCTGAGGCTGTAGACTTAGTAGTGGGGGAAGGATAGTGTGTGCTAAAATCTCTTCCTGTAAACACAAAGAACATTTCAGATATCAAATTCCTTTGCTTTCTTTGGGCTGATCCCTTGTACAACAGAAGGACATGGAACACAAATTATGCAGTGGGAACTGGCAATGTAGGTTCTAGCTCTGACTTCCCTCTTTTTTTTTTATTTTACAGATTTTACGTATTTATTTTGAGAGAGAGAGACAGACAGACAGCGTGAGCAGGAGGGGCAGAGGGAGAGGGAGAGAGTGAGTCTCAAGCAGACTCCATGCTGTGTGGAACCTGACAACCTGATGCAGGGCTTGATCCCAGGACCCTGAGATCATGACCCGAGGTGAAACCAAGAGTTGGACACTTAACAGACTGTGCCACTCAGGCACCCCCCACACACCCCAGACTTAGCTATTTTGAGGCATTTGAACAAGTCTCCTTCCCTTTCTGGACCTCAATGTTCACATCTGGAAAATGAGACCGGATTTGCTCATTCAAATATCTCAGCTCTAGGTTGAGCCTTACACTGGGCTAGGAGCTGGGAACACAAGTGATATTTATGGAGTCGACAGTTTGCAAACACTTTTAGAGAAACTTCCAGTTCAAATATTCTATTTTAAAGAAAGGCTTTGGACTCAGACCCAGGATCAAATCTGAGCTTTGCAACATACTAGCTGGGCATAAGCAAAATTCTTGGTTTTCTCATCTAGAACATGGGGGTAACAGTTGCTCTCTCATAAAGTTGTGATGAGGATTAGACCCGCTTCAGGAGGAGGAGGACTCAGTGGGATGGATGCCTTACAAACTGACCACATGCCCTGCATGAGCTACATCTTCTACTGTGAGCCACCAGCCACATATGGCTAGTAAAAGGTACACTGGACACTGGAGACCTACTATAAATAAAATGATTTTTTATATTTATTCCCAGTTGAAATAATATTCTGGATATATTGGTTAAATAAAATACATTAAATTTAATCTCACCAGCTTTTTACTTTTTTTAATGTGCTACTAGAAATTTAAAATTATACATGTGGCTTATACATTGCACAGCTCTGGTCTCAAAGAAACAAAACCATACTCTGCTGTCCTTGTTAGTTTACATTGTGGTAGGAAAAATAATATCCACACATGAATCCATACTCAAGAAAACCCCACCAGGGTGGAGAACCACAGGCCTACAAAGATGTGGAAAAGAAGGGGGAATCAGATGGGTTGGGATGGTTATGGAAAGCTTTGAGGATGAGGTCAAGTGTGAGTATGGCTTGGGTAGGTAGAAGGCATTCTCAGTGGGATGCACCAGGCTATGAGCTTCCGTATGGAAGGGTCTATAATTCTCCCATCATGCCTTGTATATGGTAGGTACCTGATGACTATTCACTATTTGAGGGGTTGGGGGGCAGAAGGGGAACACAGGAAAAACACCAATATAGGTGAAATACAGAGAGCTTGTTTGTGAAGAGGCTGGTCCCACTGAACTGGGGGATGTGCACCTGGGAACAACTGGGCAAGAGGTTGTCTACACAGGGTGGAGGCTTAGCATGGATGCAGTAGACAGTGAACCCATCTTTCCTGAGTATCCAGGGCTCATGCTCCCAAGTATTCTCCTTCCATAGCCTCAGCGTGCGTGTAGTAAGACCAGTCACTGACAACGCCAGAACTTGTCTGTACAAGGGAGCATTGCCTTTAATATATATGTACCTTGGCAGGCCTAAACACTTTTTCTATTCATCCCTAATCCTTTCAAATATTTCCTGAGCTCCTTGCTGGTACTCAGATCCCGCACTAGGTATGGGGGCCATAGAGATAACTGAGACACCATCCCTGCCGTCTTCTTGAGTGGGGCTTGGCAAACTAAGGTCTGCAGGCCAAATCCAGCCCATGGACTGTTTTTGTAAACAGAATTTCACTGGAACATAGGCCAGCCTATTCTTTTAGGTATTGTCTAGCTGCTTTTGTGTTACAATGGCAGAACGAATAGAGTAACAGAGAGTATATGGCCCACAAAATCTAAAATATTTACTACCTGGTCCTTTACACAAAACATTTGCTGACCCCAGCCTTCAGGCAACAAACATGTAAGCAAATAATGACAGTGTGATGTGATCAGAATTTGAAGAGAGGGATGGGAAGAAAGGGAGGGAGGTGCCAGAGGCAATTCCCAAGCTATGCCTTGCAGCACCATGGGTTTGTTGGGAAGACAACCTGGTAGGGAAGTGGAGGGGACCCTCCAAGAAGAAAAAACTGCATATGTGACCACAGAGAGGCAAACAGGGTCAATTCTAAAAGCTGGATCTGGCAAGAACACCAGCTTCAAGCAGATGCTTGGGGCAGCCCAGCAATCCTACTTCTATCGTTAATCCCATCACTCTCCCTCTTTCCCAGATGACTACTTGATGTCTTCTCCTCTCTCCTCACACCTCCAATGTCTCTGCTCATAGTCAGCTGATGACTTCCTTCTTATGGCCCAGAGGAAACTAAGACAATCACCAGAGAAGCTCTAGACGCTGCCATCCTGCCCCCACCACCCTAAGTTTCCCTCTTATCTGCAGCCTTGCCATTGCTTCTGCCTTCCCTTCTCTCTTCCAATGAACTGTTCAAATCCTAGCCAATGATCACCCTACCACTAAGGACTAGATCCCATCTGCTTAATAATTCTCTCACCTGTCCCTCTTCACTCCTGCAGCACTAATTACTCCCTCTCTGCGGGATGGATCCCAAGCGCTTTGAACATGCTACATTACCCCTCCTATCCTGAAAACATCCCTTACCATCACCACCCTCTCCAGCAGTACCCTTTTTTTTTCTGTTCCTTCCCAGCACATTCATTTGAAAATGTGTGCACATGTGCTGCTTCCAATTCCTTTCTTTTTTCTTTCTTTCTCTTTTTTTAAGATTTTATTTATTTATTTGACAGAGATCACAAGTAGGCAGAGAGGCAGGCGGAGAGAGGGGAAGGGAAGAGGCTCCCAGCGGAGCAGAGAGCCCGATGTGGGGCTTGATCTCAGGACCCTAAGATCTTATGACCTGAGCTGAAGGCAGAGGCCTAACCCACTGAGCCACCCAGGCACCACCCCCCCAATTCCTTTCCTTTCATTCTCTTTTAAATCTACAACTTCACTCAAGCTTTTGCTTCTACTTCCTTAAAACTGCTCTCATTGAGTTCACCAACAGCCTCCTTAGTACATCTATTGGCCAATTCTCAGTCCGCAATCTCCGTGGCCTAACTGCAGCATCTGACCTGATGAATCTCTCCCTCCTCTTCAACACATGTTCACCACTGGCATGTAGGAATCCACTCCCTTCTGGATTTGCATCCTCATCTCCCCATCTAATAAATGCTCACTTTTTTGGATTAACACCTCTGGGAATCTCACCCAATCTCAAGATATATAAGCACTGTCCAACAGAACTTCCTGCAACAATGGAAGTATACTATGTGCTGTCCCACATGGTCGCCCTTGGCCATATCTGGCTGGTGAGCACTTGAAATGTGACTAGTGTGACTCCTGGCTGGTGGCTTCTATGTTGGACAGGGCAGATGTACTTGCCAATGACTGACAAATATATCTTTATCCTCAAGTATTTCCCTTAATTCGAGCCTCATGGACCCAATTGCATGCCAGACCTCTCCGCCAAGATGTCTCACTGGCCCTACCACAGCCTTTCCCATCTCTGTTACTGACAACTCCATCCTTTCAGTTGCTCAGCCCAAAAAGTCTTGGAGTCATCCTAGACCCCCCTTCCATGCCCCACACCTGAGGTGTCAGCAAATCTGTCAGTTCTACCTTTCAAATACATGCTCAGTCTTCTCATCACGTCTCCCATCCTGGTCTCAGTCCCTGTCATCTCTCAGCTGGGTTACTGCAATAGGCAACTAACCACTCTCCCTGCCCCCACCCTCAACTGCCCTCCACACAGCAAACATATCACTTCCCTGCTCACTAGCTCCTGGTGCTTTCCCATCCTGGCCAGTGTGTGATGGCTTTTGCAGTTCTACACTGCCTCCTGCAGCCTCTCTGACTTCCAGCCCTCTAGCCACACCGATTTTCTTTTCTATAACACACCAAGCCCACTCCCACTTCTGGGGCTTTCCTATGCCAGAAGTGCTCTTTCTTCAAGATGTCTCATAGCTCATCCCCTCCCATCCAGGTCTTTGCTCAACTGTCACCTCATTGGTAAGGTCTTCCCTGACCACCCTCACTCAAATAGGATGCTCTGCCCACATTTACTATCTCTTCTCTCTGCTTTATGTTTCTTCAAAGTATGTCCCACCATCTGCATAGTAAATATAGTCATTATTTATTTATAAAGTGTCTCCTCCATTAGAATGTAAGCTCCTTGAGCGGAGGGTTTTTATCCCCAGCACTCAGAACTATAGGTGTTCAGGAAACATTTGCTGAAAAAAAAAGAATTATAGGTATAAGAGTAGGGAAGATAGAGAAGCTAGAGGGGCAGATGGCTCATGAAGAGGCTAGGGACACAAAACGCTGGGGGTCTGGACACAGGTGGAGAGTCTCTGCAAGTTACCCAATCTCTCTCTGCCTCTGTCCAGGTGGTTTCTTTATCCTCCCAGTACTGCTGACCTCCCACAAGCCTCTGTCTTTAGGGAGTAGGAGGAAGGCATACCCCTGTTTCCAGTTGGAAGCCAGATCTTTTTTTTTTTTTTTAAAGTCTTCCTTCCTTCCTGTAGTCTCTACATCCCACATGGGACTTGAACTCACAACCCCATAATCAAGAGTCACACGCTCCTCCAAATGAACCACCTGGGCACCCTGGAAGCTGGATTTTTACTGTGTGAGTAGCTGGAGTGGTTCCCAACTTTGTCATCCAACCAAAGGCATTCTGTGAAGTGTAATGATCTGCTCCTGACCCCCACTTCTTCTCCCAAATGGAGTGGGCAGCTGGCTAGGGTTAGGGAGGTTACCTACTTTCAGGGTGCCTCCCCCTGCTCTGGCTGTCTCTAGGTGAGTGGAGACTGAGGGTAATAAATGGGTAAGGAGAGGGGTATTTGCTCTATGTGAACCTGAGGCTGGAGTCCCCAAAGGAGCAGGATCTGCCTTTTCAGGGTACTAACGAGACAGTTTGTAGTTGTGGTGTTAGGGCATTTTCATGCAGGAAGAGCAGCTGGACATCATCATGGCACTAGTCGAACCATCTCACTTCTTAAGTAAGAAAACAACACTGAGACAGGTGTTGGGCTGCCCACAGTCACTTAAGGAGTTAGTGCCTGAGCCACGACTGGAATCTGGTGTTGCTTGGATTAACAGTGTTCTTTGGTCCATCTCTCTCAGCCCTTCTTTCAGACCCGGTGGTTTCAACAAAATGCAGTTTCCTGAGTGTAGGAGAGGCTGCACTGTCACAGCCTGGGTAAGGAGCTTCCTCTTTGGGGCCTTAACCTCTGGGGCTGTATTTAAGGGTCCGACCCTGATCCTTACACAGATGATGGAAATTAGAGAACAAATGGTAGTTGTCATGGCAACTCTGAAGGGCTTTTGCACCAGGTACTTCAGCTGCTTGGCATCCCTAGTGATATGGTTTGCTAAATCTCAGCAATGACCAGCCATGTTATCCTGAGAGAAAGCCACTAATTCATGCACCTCTCCACCCACTAATTATTCACTGACATCCAAAAAGAATTTGTGCCAGCTTGCAGTATGACATCCAAAGTGTGGCCACTAAAGGAAAAACAGAATCTCAAAACCATGCTCAGATAAAAATATAGAAAGATTATAGGGGAAAAACCCCCAAGCTACGCACTGAACATGTATTGCCTTGGTAAAAACAAAAACGAAAACAAAACAAAACAAAAACAACCCTGAAGAATCTAAGCTGATATAGTTATTACAATTTAGTTGTGGGCTTTCAAGTCTCTTCTACTCACTGGGCTCAGCTTCCTCATCTGTAAAATGATGGGGTTGAACTTAATGATCTAAAATCTATGTTGGTGTTGTTATTCTGTGATTCTGTCTTTCTGGATGGCTGGAACAGAGTGTCCACTCTACATTCTTCTCTCTTCCTACCCCATGACCCAGTGGAAAACGATGCCTGACACATGGACATACCTACGCTACATTTTCCAAGTCCCCTGACATGAAGAGAACAGACATAGTCTGGCATCAACAGAAGCCACTCATCCAGTTTATTCAATATTTACTGAGCACATACCATAGGCAGGGCATGGTCTCAAGGTTATGGAGATAAGCCAGAGAAATCTGACAAAGATGCTGTCTTCAAGACATTTTCAAAGGCATCTGTAGTAAAGTCAGCAGTAATAGGTTCTAAAGAGGCAGAGACAAAGCCCTTTGGGAGCTCAAGAGGATGGAGAGGCCATTTCTTACTGAAGGAATTTGGGATGCTTTTGGAGGAAACTCTTTCATATGGCCTTAAAGTAGGGGCAGCATTTTTAAATGATGAAAACAAACCATGCACATAGTAAAAACAATTTACATGGTTCTAAAGTATATAAAATGACAAAGTAAAGGTTTTCCCCTCAGCCTCCCAATCCTAACCTTAACCTACAGAGGCAACTGCCCCAGGTTACTTTAAAAAAAAAATACTTTAAAAAAAATAATGTAAAAAAAAGCATCTTGCCTGATGCATCAACTTGGGTTAGTATATTCCATCCCTTCCATGTGTATGGTGGGGTCACTGGTGCCAGGACTGTCTCTCCTGAGGAATGTAGAGGCAGGCCCTGGAGCCAGACAGTGGGGGTACCAATCTCAATGCTTCCATTTTCTAGTTGCATGACTGTGGGCAGCTTACTTGACCTCTCCATACTTCAATTTCCTTATTTGGAAAATGGATAGTAAAATCACACCTAACTGGTAGCATTGGTATGAATTCAATAACCCACAAAAGGCTTAGGATAGGGACTGAGACATGACAGAGATTCAAGAAACATAGCTCATATACTTCTCAACAAGCCAAGTTTGAAAGGCTAGGCCAATACTTTTTTTTTACATGTGACAGTTTAAATAATTTAGATTCTGTTCTGAAGCTATATAAAGTTCTGCATGCTTTGCAAATTGCTCATAAACTGAATTTAAAACTTCAAGACCAATAAGCAGCATTTATGTTTATATTTACTTATATTTACTGCAGAATCAGGTAGTGTGAATAAATCATCACAGAAAGGGATATAATGCTATTTCATTAAACCCATATTGCTGGATGGAAATGTTCAAGTATGTGGGTTTTTTTTTTTAATACTCCATCAAATTGCTCAAAATCATGCCACATTACAATGTGCTTCATATTTGGTCCAGACTTCTTCCACAGGTTCTTCCTTATATTCCTGAAGTTTCTCATTGCCTTTTTCCTTACAGAAGGTAGAAATACATGTTTTCTTTATGACGAGATTGTCCAGATCCCTAATTATCCTGTGAAACAATCAATTTGGGACACATCACTCTATGGACCTGCTGCATGACTGTCATCCTGGCTTGGCTACATTTTTTTCTCTCACATCTTATATCTTCTTTGCTGGATTCCTTTTATCTTTGCAGGAGTACATCCTTAAGTAATTTTTCTCAGTAAAATTGTGTGGAAAGGAAACTCTCCGAGTCTTTACTTGTCTGAATGTGACATTATTTTACATTATACTTCCTCTAAATTTTCTCCTCCAACTTCAACAGTGACCTCCATCTCTGGCCTCCAATGGAGCAGTTTTGCTGTTAGCCAGTGATCAACTAATTACCAAAAGCAGTGGACACTTTTTAACCCTACACCCTTCTATAGAATTTGACATGGTTGATGACCCTCTGTTTCTTAAAATTCTTTGTTCCCTTGCTTTTGAGGACAGTATGTATTTTTTTCCTCTTCCTCTTTTTATTTCCTTTGATGTTTTTCCTCCTCTTCATAACCCTTCAAACTGATATTTTGATATTTTTTTGATGTCCCATCTCTGCCCACTGATGCCCAACCTCTGCACGGGTTTTCTGAAATAGCTCATCTAACACTAGGGCTTCAGCCACCATCTGTGTGTTAAAACAGAGCTCTAACTAAATGTTGCATAAGAACTTCAAAATTAATAGGTCTAATTCTAAATTCATTATCTTACCTCAGTCCAAAGGGTGTTTCTGCTCTTGTGGTTTTAATCCTAGTTCATGGAGTCACCATCCACCCAAAGCTCCTTATTTAAGAACTATGGAGTCATCCTCAACCTTTCCCTCTCTCATTTCCCAGCCAAGTGACAAGTTTTCCCAAGTTTATATCAGAAATGTCTCTGGGATTTCATCATCATCTCTGTTCTCATTACTACTTTAATTCAAATCCTCACTATTTCTCACTTGGATTGCTGAAACACCCTCCTAACTGGACTCTCTGCCCATGCTCTCTCCCCGGTCTCTTTAGCCTTCATTCAGCTAGTTATCTTCTTCCCAAAATTGTTTTTTATTGTGCCTTTCCCTATTTAAGACCCCATCTGCCTCTCTACTGCATATAGAACAAAGCTTAAAATCCTGAGGGTCACACACAACACTTTGCAATTTACTGTTTTACATTTATTTATATTTTCTAGCCCCTCTCACCCTTCAACCCCATATTTTCTACACTTCAGCCACAGAAATTCCTGAAGATCCCAGCCCTCTCATACACTGTTCCCTTCACAGCTTTCTTACTGGTTTGTTCCTAAGTTCTTCAAGCCCATTTGTTCCCTCTACATTCCCAGAGTACCCTGCTAATAACTTCTGAATGTACAATATTGTTGATATCTATTTCTACCTTCCTTTTGTAGCTTTGCTGTCCAGTTCTGACATCAGGCCTATGCTTTACTCACTGGTATCATCAGCACCCAGCACCGGTCAAATCACTAGAAGATGCTGCAATTCAATGTTGAGGGAAGAAAAGAAGAGAGAACCTTGGGGAATGATCATGTTCAGGAGCAGGTAGAGGAGCCCAGGTAAGGGTCAGGTGAGGGTAACGACCCTGCTGTGCAGTAAAGGACTAAGGGAGAGAATTCCAAGGTTGAGGAAATGGTCAGCAATGTTGAATGCTGCAGGGAGGTTGAAGATGAGGCTGGGGAACAGGTCTCTGGATCTAGCCACCTTCAGGAACAACATTCCGCTAGCATGAGAAGAGTGGAGATTTGAAGGGCTTAAGAGAGACGGAATGGTGAGGATGCAGTTCTTTCCTGACCTGACTACTACAGCATTTGACATCCACCCCTCCTTTATTTAATCACTTCCCCTTTTTTGGCTTCTATGATGGAACATTTTAATATCACCTTAGATTCCTTCAAGGGCTCCTTGTTCTCTATCACCCTCTAAATGTCAAGGATTCAAGGGTTCTTTTTTTAGCTCTTGTCTCTGCTTACTGGATAAACTCTCCTATTCATGACAAGTTCAATGATGCCTACCTCTAGGCAAACCCACATACTTATCTCCAGCCAGGGAGTCTCCCCAGGCTTTAGACCCAGATTTGTTCATTTATTTATTTATTTTTATTTTTAAAAGATTTTATTTATTTGAGAGAGACACAGAGAGAGAGAAAAAGAGAGAGAGAGATAAACTGTGTACATGAGCAGGGGTAGGGGGAAGGGGGGAGGGAGAGGAAGAGAACCCCAAGCAGACTTGGACTGAGTACAGAGCCTGATGTGGAGCTCTATCCCATGACCCTGGGATCATGACCTAAGCCATATTTAGTTCTGCCCATTGTTTGTATAGCTGGCCCAGAGGTACAACAACCTCACATTTCTAAAACTCAACTCATCTCCTGCAACCAAAACTCTCCCCGCAACACCTCCTTCTCAATTTCCACTGATTATACCTCTATTACCAAAGAGTCTACTACCCACTACCACTGCTTAAATCCTGGCCCTAAAATTTCTCAGCTGCATTATTAAAATCTCCCTAAGTCAATTCTCAATCCTGTCTTCCAGCATTCTCCACTCTGCTTCCAAAGATGTCTTTTTTCTCTTTCATGTAAAAAAATTGATACATAATTTACACACAATAAAACACACACATTAAAAGTGTACAGCTTGGTGGGTTTGAACAGAATTCTCATCCCAACTGAGATACAGAATATTTCCATTGTCCCAGAAAGTTCCCTGATGACTCCTTGCAGTCGAACCCTTGATACCCAGAGGCAAATACTATCCTAATTTCTAGTACCAGAGATTGGTTCTGCCTGTTCTTAAAATCTACATAAATGAAATCACATGGCATCGATTATTTTGTGTGGGGATTCTTTAGTTTAACATAATGTCTGTGAGGTTCATCTGGCTTATTGTGTTTATCAGTAGTTTGCCCATTTATATTGCCGAGGAGTGTCCAATTGCATGGATATACCACAATTTATTTTTCCATTCACCTGTTGATGAAAAATTGAGTTGTTTCCAGTTTGGGCTCTTATGAAAAAGTTGTCATGAGCAATTTTGTAAAAGTCTTTTTTGAGTATATATTTTTAATGTTAGGTAAATAACTAGGAGTAGAATTGCCAGTTTGTAGGATAGGTGTATGCTGAACTTTGGAAGAAGCTGCCAAACAGCTTTCCAGAGTGTTTATACAATTTTATAATTCCACCAGTCACATATGAGAGTCCCAGTTGTCAAAAGACATTTTTTAAAAAAATGAAAATTTGTCATACTATTTGCCTACTTTAAACTTGTCTCTGGCTTTTTCCACACAGGTTCAAATTCCACACAACATAGCCGAGGACCTCCATTTTCCATCCCAATTGTCCAGTCCCATCTCTAGCTATTTCTCCACATGCTCCCTTCTCTCCATTCATACCAGTTCTCTCAACTCATGAAGTTCTTTCACAGTTCTGCACAACTCCTTCCCTCTGCCACAATGCCATTTTCTCCCTCATTTGCATAGCTAATGCCTGCTCCTCTTTTCAGAGGTGTTTGCTGATTACTTCACACCTGCACCCACACCCCTGTGAGCTAATTGCTGCTATTCCCTACTCCCCTGACATACAGAGTTTAACTCCATTATAATACTCTGCTTGAAGTATTAGAATACATTATTTGCTTCTCTCTACGTGATCAGTTCCTGAAAGACTTCCTAATTTTTCTATGATTGAATGACAGCCTACCTCTAGACGGACTCTATGCTAGGAACTGCGCATTGAACGAGGAGTAAAAACAGTTATGGTCTAGGAACCCACACAGCTTAGGGTAGAGTAGAAAAGACAGCCAACGTAATTATACTCATAAATGCAAAATTAGAAACTGAGCTGAGTGTTCTAAACAAAAGGAATGATGAGTCTATAAGAATGTAAAAGACAAATCTGTCCTAAATGGGGTGGGGGAGGGGGCATGAAAGGAAGGTTTCCTTGAGGAAATGATGTTTGAACTGGGATCAAAAGGAGGCACAAGGAATTAAGCAGGTGAAGTGTGTTCCCTCCTTGAGGTGAGAGAGAACTTGGGACTGTTAAAAAAAAAAAACCAGCAAAAAACCTGAAAGCAAGTGGGTAAGGACAGAAGACAGACTGATGGTCCCACAGGAGGTCAGAGAGCTGGGCAAGGCCAGAACACAAGTTGCTGAGGACTAGGTCCCTGTCTTGCCTGAGACACGGGAGCAGGAGAACCAGGAGTATATCCTCTGCTGACAGTCCTGATGGCTGCCCATTGTCTGTCACTGTACCCAGCACAAGGTCGTACATAATAGACATTTATGAATAAATTTTAGAAGGGTTCAAGAAGTTGACAGCTGAAGGAAACAGACTATATGTATCCTGAGTGGGCTGCAGCATCAAAGGAAGAATGTTTTTAAGAAAAGCCACAACTTAAAATTTGTTGAGGGACCACAGCCAACAGAGATCAAAAGATGAAGTACGTAAATACAGTTCTGACAGAGTTGGGAAGGGACGCAATCAAGAATACACAGATTCATAGTTTTAAAAAAGAAGAACAATTCTTCCTTTGAAGTGAAAGAAAGGGCAGGAAAATGGGGAAAATGATAGAGAAAAAAAAAAAAAACACTGTTGGGAGAGACATAAGTCCACAAACCAGGTCACCCTAAGTAATGTACTGGGTGTTTCCAAATTCACATTTTCAATTTCCTTGTTCCCCTAATAACTAATTCCACCTGTATGAATTTCCTCTGGCTGCTCCAACAAATTACCACAAACCTGGTGGTTTAAAAGAACAGAAATACATTCACAGTTCTGGAGGGCAAATGTCCAAAGTCAGTGTGTCAGTAGAGATGTGCTTCCTTCTGGGGGAGAATCCGTTCCTTGCTTCTTCTAGTTTCTGGTCACTTCAGGTGCTCCTTGGCTTGAATCCGCATCACTTCATCTGTCTTTGTGGACGCACTGTCATGTCCTCCTCTGCTCTATGTCTAATCTCTGTCTTCCTCTCTCTTACGAGGACACTTGGGATAGTATTTTTCCAACCACCAAAAGGTAATCCCCCAGAATGATCATCTCCTCATTTCCAAAATCTGTCACTTAACCACCTCTGCAAAGGCCCTTTTTCCAAATAAGGCAACACTGACAGGTTCCAAGGATGTGAGTGGATACATTTTGGCATTTTGGCATTTTAGGGCCTACCATAATGCCCAGTTGTGGATTTTAAGACTAGGAACTATCTTGATTTATCTTCAGCATGTCACACACAAATGGACTGAATAGGTAAAGTAAAGCAATCTTATCTCCAAATTCTAAGGCCCCTCACTACCACTAAATACTACCAACATCACTCTAAAAGGTAATCCAGAACTTTTATACAGAAGGCTTTTCAAGCACAGTCCCCATGATAGGGTTTCATGTGTACATGATTCAATGCGAATTATTTCTGACAGTGAATCCATCCCTTCAGGCCAATCTGTCAGTATAAATGTAACCACAATCAGTGTCATCTCTGACTATGATATCAAGTATCTTACATGATATGATATCATGTAATATCATGACTATGATATCAAGTATCTTACATCCTATGTCCTTCCTACTCAAATCATTTCTACCCTTTCGGGACCAGCTAATGACCCACCTTCCTGGGAACCCCCCCATGACACTTTCTGACCTTCACATCTCATGATCCTGTCTTCCTTTGAGTTCTTCCTTCCCTAGCCAGAGGAATCATTTCTGCCTGGGACTTAGTAAACTCTTCCTGAGTGGGATTTTCTTTCCAAATAACACTCAATAAATATAATATAGTATATTGTTGGCATTTTGTTAAATAATTGTTGGTTGATGAATATAAGTGGAACTCCTGATTGTTAGAGTGCAGGTTAGAGTATACAACAAACTAAGACTGTTCTCTATACTGAGCCAGAAAAACAAAACAAAACAAAACAAAAAAAACAAACAAAACCCCCCAAAACACTGGTTTTCATAGAGGGCCCAAGAAAAGATGTTTGTTTTGGGTCAATGGAGTTAGAAAATTAGGTGACTGTCTCCTGGAGGAATGAGATATTTAACATTCAGCTAGAATGGAATGTTCTCTCACATAACAGGTAACTGGTAAGAGTCAGAAAATGAGAGAAGTGATTTTCTAGCAAGAAGATTGGTGGGAACCAACATCTTCCAGTAATGCACCAAAATGACCAACACAAAGAGAGGAGAGTTACCCGCTACACATTCTCTAGGCCTTTTAGAAAACAAGGAGTTGTTCCTTTGGCCACATACATGCAAATCTTCAAGAAAGGTGATATTGTGGACATCAAGGAGATGGGCAGTGTTAAAGAAGGAACACACCACAAACATTACCACGGCAAAACTGGGAGAGTCTACAATGTTACTCAGCATGTGGTTGGCATTGTTATCAACGAACAAGTTAAGGGCAAGATTCTGGCCAAGAGAACTTATATATGTATAGTGCTCTAAGAGCCGAGATAGTTTCCTGAAGTGTGTGAAGGAAAATGATCAGAAAAAGAAGGAAGCCAAACACAAAGGTGTTGGGTGCAACTAAAGTGTTTGCTCCAACCTGCTCCAACCAGAGAAATACACTTTGTGAGAGCCAACGTATACCTTGTATAGTATTTAACTACATAAAAATCTGGTAATAAACCATATGTGTCACCAGCTATGAACCCCAAACTCCCCACTGAGTGTCATCAATTTTAATGGATTCATTTCCAAAGGAACTGGACAGGAGGTCTTTTAATCTAGTATAAGAAGGTCAGATTTTCAAATGCAAACTGTGGATGCTACCCGATGCAGGACAATCATGCCACAGATGAACAAGCTGTTGCAATGACTCCAAATGTCTCTGCACTGTGTCACTGGATAATATGGTGTCCTTGACACAGACCAAGCTTCAGAGCTGCCTACAGTGTATAATTAAGGGTTTCAGATGTACTCCTGCCAAATGCCATTCATCTATGCTTGACTCTTCCAACAACTATAACTGAAGTATAATTTGTAAAGCGAGATCACTGGGTGAATTATTTTGTCCTGCTGTCTTAAGGCATTGCATGGTTCAGAGTAATTATCCTGGGATCCCTAAACCACAAAGCCTAATCCCATTATTTGACAGAAAAGGACACCAGGACTCAGAAGAGTGAAGTGACTTGTCCACGGTTACACTTCTACTATATAGAATAACGTATGGGCTAGATTCTAGAAATTCTTATGCCTTAATCTGATGCTTCTTTTCAAAATTTAGAATATTACCTCTGGAAAAGAAGAGTAGCAAGTAATAGCCTCAATGTGGTTACAACTAGAAATGACTTTATTTATAACATTTGTCTCTAGACTGCAGAGCTTTCTGGTTACACTTTCAAGAACTACCTCATTTCAGCAATTAAGACTAGGTTTCAGGTGTTTAAAAAAAAAGCAATTTTCAAAGGCAGACAGATTCCTGATAATCAGGCAAAATCTGAGTTGAGTGATACCTACATCTGTAAAATATTCTGTTTAGAAACTTACATTGTCTTTTTTGTACCATCTAATCCATCCTCACCACAATCCTGAGATAGGGCAGGTATAAGGACCCTGATACTCACAGAAGAAATGAGCCACAGGTTCTAGAGATAATGAACAGAAGCCTATATGACCGTACAAAAAGGGAAATGTACAATGGACTAGTCAGGAAAACTAGGTCTGTGTTCTAGATCTGCCACTAACCAGTAACTTGACCCTTGGCAAGTCATTTGCCTCTCTGGGTCCAGTTTCTTCGTCTGTACAAGGATGCAGAATGTGTTAGCTGGGGCTGTGAAAACAAAGACATACTGAATGACTTAAGCAACAAGAATGACTTAAACAACAATGATTTTTTTTCCTCACAGTTCTGGAGGCTAGAAATCCAAGGTGAGGGCACCAGCATGGTCAGATTCTGGTCAGAACCCTCTTCCCAGCTTGCAGATGGCCACCTTCTTACTGTGTCCTCAAAGGGTAAAGAGAATGAAAGAGAAATCTTTCATTCTCCTACCCCTTTAAAAAAAATTCATTATTATTACTTTTTTTTTCATTATTATTACTTTTTGTAATTTCTACATCCAATATGGAGCTTGAACTCATGACCCTGAGATCAAGAGTCACAAGCTCTTCTGACAGAGCCAGCTAGGCGCCCCTCTCTTCCTCTTCTTAGAAGGCTTCCTTATGACCTCATTTAACCTTGAGTACCTTCTGAAGACCTTATCTCCAGTCATGTTGGAGGTTAGGGATTCCACATATGCATTTGAGGGGGCACACAATTCAGGCCATATGGTCATTGGAGTTTCTTGGCATGAGCCTGGAACACAGATGTTCACCATTGTCTGTAGAAGGAGTAATTCTACGTTGCCTCCCAGATTCAAGACACTGCACAGGGCCTATTTTTAGACTATTGGTCAGGGATCATCTTGAAGGTCTGTATGCTCTCCCTTTTCAAAGGCAGATACAGGCGAAAGGTGGTCTCTGGCCACAGCAGGTCTCTCCCAAGGTTGGAGCCTTAATATTTTCTCCACTCCCCACCCCCCAAGAATGTACTACGTTTAACTGTTGCTTTCAGCCTTTGTGGATGCCATGTCTTCTGCGCTTCTATATTTAGATGGAGCGTAATGGTGAATGTCAATTGGAGGTGGGCTTTAAATCAGAAGTCTACAGCTCGATTATCTAACAAGCACAAAGGATCCTGAGCAAGTGGGGCCATTCACCAAAGCACAAAGTCCCTAGTCATTCCTACTTCACCCCTGAAGCACCTGATGTACTGTCTCAGGGCAGCTTTGGGGTCAGAAGCAGACTCTGCTAGGGAGAGTCAGCTTCCCTCAGCTCAAACGTAATTCCCTCCAATGGTGATCAACTAAGAGTTCTCCAGTCATTATTTTTTGATTTAATATACTTATTGTCAAAAGTAGAAAAGTAGTTTGGGCACTTAAATACAATTGCAACAAAAATATTCTATGATTGGAGAATGACTGGAGCACTGCTTTGGAGTTATCGTCTTTAGACCCAAGTCCTATAGGAGGAAGAGGTCTGAATTTCTGTAACTACTTTATTGGTTTACTTCTCCTTATTCATGATAGAATCCATAACTGCTTATACAGAGGGTCCCCCAATTGTAATGGCTCAGCCCATGATCTTTTGATTTCATGATGGTGCAAAAGCAGTATGCATTCAGTAGAAACCATACTTCGGATTTTGAATTTGGCTCTTTTCCCAGGCTAGGGATATGCAGGATGATATTTCCTGCTGCTGGGCAGCAGCTGTGAGTGGCAGCTCCCAGTCAGCCACAAGACCGCCAGGGGAAACAACCAACACGTTTACAACCATTCGGTACCCATTCAACCAGTACTTTGTTCACCTACAGTATTCAATAAATTACATGAGATAGTCCACACTGCCTTATAAAATTGGTTTTGCATTAGACAATCTTACCCAACTGTAGGCTAAGGTCAGTATTTTAAGCATGTTTAAGGTAGGCTGCAGTAAACAATGATGTCCAGGGGTAGGCTAGATGTATTCAATGCATTTTCTACTTAACCACATTTCCAATGTACAATGGGGTTATGTACCAAAGATCAGTAGATGTTAAATTTTCTCTATGTTAGTAATTTCAAACCCAAATTGATTTTTCATGTCTATTATAATTGTCATCTTCATTTGATCCACAGTGTCCAAATTCTGATATTGTATGAAATGGGAACATACTGAGTTTTCTGGATTGGTCCTATAGAGCAGTGGGTCTCAAATGGGTCTCAAATGGGACATTTGGCAATGTTTGGAGGCATTTTTTATGATCGCAGCTGGGGTGGAGGGTAGTAATGCAACGGGCACTCATTTTGCTTGGAAGGGATGGCATCAAGACAGGAAGAAGTCCCAAACACTGTAGAAAATCCTGACAGCTTCACAGGTCGGGAATATGTCAAACTCCTTTTAAAAAGAATTAAGTTACTCCCTATGCTCCCATTATTTTATATATATATATATCCCTCCTCATTCCAAAAGGTTCTGATGTGGTTAACTCTCCCTGTAGTGTTGACTCAATTTTCCCATATAAAGCTTACATAGGCTTTAGGACTGATCAATACAAGTTTCAGTTTAGGAGGAAAAATAATTCTGGAAGGACCAAGAAAAACTATCATGTTTTGGCAGTTAGAAGATAGAAGTTAAATTCCTAGTATGTATATAACGCTAAGTGCTGAGAAGGATATTTTGAAAAAGTATAAATCACAGCTGGTGTCCTTAAGTAATTTATAATTTGCCTGAGAGAGAGAGGCTCAGTGCCTAAGAGAGGATGGCTTCCATTACACATGGCCTGTGCTCAGGGCCTTGAAGCAGGTCAGCGCAGCCCTCAGTGCTCTCCCTCCTCTGGCCAGGGAAGGAGGGGCAGAGCTGGAAGGGGTGAAGGTGGTCCTCAAGTGCAGACTGCATGGATAAGGGCTTGGAGGTGGGCACACACTAGGAAAGGCTGTGGGCAGTAAGTAAGCTAGTTAAGAGTTAAAGTTAAGGTTTTATCCTGCAGAGAACAAGGGAGCCTCTGAAGGTATCCAAACAGGAAGTTATAGTGATGAAAGACCGCATTTACTAAGTGCTTACTCTTTACAAGGCACATTCATTTAATTTCTTCCTGACAGCCCTATGACTTAGCTACTCTTCCTCCCATTTTACAGATGAAGAAACTGAGGCTCAGGGGGGTTAAATAACTCAAGTCACACAGTTAGCAAGTATTAGAGCCAGGATTCAAACCCATAAAGCCCAGAGTCCACACTTTTAACCACTTCTCCAGACCGCCTCTCGATAGGATAGGAATGATGAAAGCAGAGGAATAGACCAGACACCTTTGGGAGGGCGCTGCCAACAGAGCATTTCAAGGAGTAGAAGAAGTCGATAGGCTCAGATGTTGCTGAGCTGTCAGGAACGAAATCTGAGAAACAGCCATTGGATCTGTGATTAGGCAATCACGGGTGACCTTTAAGAGTTCCGTTTCAGTAGAGGGGTAGGGACAGTGGTTCCTTGTAGGACATTATGGGAGGACTGACAGCAGAGAGAGCACCAGGAAAGAAATTTTTTCTTTTGAGACTATGCCCCCAAACAGTGGAACACTTTCTTTACTTGAGGGACTATACATATTTCACCTCTGTTTGGAAGGGCAAGACTAACACATTTCAGCAGGCATGGTTAAAGGAGAATTAGCAAGTGTCACTGAAATTGTTCATTAAAAACACTGCATCAAATTGAGGTACAATGCAAAGATTTAACTGTCTGAGGGGCATTGTTATGGAGAAAGTTACTTGACCTCTTGACCTTATATACTGTATTGGCAGGGCCTGATGGCAGTTTGGAAACTAAGGTAGGAGACCATGAGGAAATCACAGATGAAAGAATTCATTTCAGACCTGTTCTGAGCCAAGAGAGAGCAGCCAAAAGCAATGTGTGTGTTATGGTTTTAGACAGAAATCCCAAGAACAGCTGCCTGATTGCAGCCTGGACTTCCCAAAACCTGGGCTGCAAAGGGCAGAATACTTATTAAAATTCTTTGCTTTAATGAGCTGTGGGAACTTGAGTTATCAGCCCCTGCTCTAGCTACTGAGTACTTTTCATGACAAATCAAAAGCAGTTTTAGGGAGGCTACATTTTTTTGGAAGGGGAATTCTCTACAAGCGGTTAATTCAGACTGCCTAGGGCAGCAATTAAAGCCACTGAGGAGAAGGTGAGGAGGAGGAGAAGGAGGGCTTCCTGTGGCTGAGGAGCAGTTTCACTGACATTATCCTATAACCATGAACTCTGTCCAGCACCCCAGTGTACTCAACTCTAAAGTGTTCTAAGTCTTTTAGAATTCTTCCCCCCATACCCATCATTTTGCTTGGGCCCAAGAACTCCTGCAAACAAAAGATATGAGAGGTAACCAGGAGTCTGGGACTGCTTGGGCCAAAAGAATCTCAGGCTGTGATGCTGCTGGAACATGCTTCCTGCCAAAACTCAGACTCGTGAGCTAAGTGCTTTGGCAATGAACTCTCACACTCTGGCTTAAACAGGAAAGATACCAACAGGTATTTAATCTTTAAAAAGTGCAACAGTTTGATGCTGGTAGTGCAGTGATTAACCTACCTGTGTGAATGTCCATAGATTCTTTTTCCTTTCTAGTAACGTAGGCCACTAGGAAAGTTGGTGGAATCTGGTATCTTCTCCTTTGGATGTCTTCAACAAAAGTATGTATGCCAAATAGAGGGGAACCTGAACAGGTCTCCTCTTCGTTCCTGGCCATTCCCATCCCCCCCTCCCCACCATGTACTTTTAGCTGCCTTGTGCCACACCTCAGCCCTCAGGTGACTTTCTTTCTATCCTCCTTTGTCTACCAGGGAGGAGGTTTCTCTCTTCCTGACACTCATCTAAGACAAGATTCCCTCCTGATTCCTCTCTACTTCCCCTGTTATTCCCCCAAACATGCACATAGAGTCTTTGCATTTTAGAGTTTCACTGCTCACTATGGGGAAGTGTAAGGGTTAACAAAAACAAGGAGGGTAGGAGGCTAAAAAGATTCAAGATTGCCACAGTGGCTTGTCAGTTCTTTTCCACAACATCAAGGTTCTGGACTGAAGTGAACAAAAGAGACAAAATCCCTGTGCTCTGGAGCATTCATTCTCTGGGGAGATGGACAGTAAATAAAATAACCAACTTATAGGGTAAACTAGGAGAGGGACTATGAATGAAAACAAAGCAGAGAGGAAGGCAAAGAATGCTTTTGGGAGAGTGCTTAGTTTTATAAAGGAGTAGTCAGACTTTGAGCAAAGCCAAAAGGAGGTTTAAGGGAGCAAACAAAGCAGTTGTCTGTGGGATGAGCATTCCAGGAGAGAAAACCACTAGTGTGAAGGCTCTGAGGCAGGGGAACAGCTAGGAGGTCAGTGTGGAAGGGCAAAGGCCTTCCTCTGTGTGGAAGAGGCAGTGCGCTCTTCATTCTGCAAGAAAAAGCCCTGAATCTGAGCCACAGTGATCTGGGCTTGAATCTTAGTTTGGCGCCTTAAATCTCATGGACCTTGGACTCTGTCTCTCCTCATCTATACATAGTTAAACATGAAGGGTAATTGCAAAGGGTTAAATGAGATACAGAATGTAAAAACACCTATCACGGGACATGGATCATGCCTAGTTCCTACCCACCACACATTAGTCCCTTGCCTCTTCCCCTGGTTATAGGGCTCCTCTCATCTAGTTCCCACTGTGGCTGAATAAAATGTATGCCATTCACGGGCCTCTAAGGGAGCAAGATGATTAACTCTATGGAAGAAAAAGAAAAAAAACCCTGCAAACCATATACATCCATGCATAGTATTATTGGCAAACAGTAACATTTCAGTATCCACATTAAAAAATATAGACTTCAGGGTCACCTAGGTGGCTCAGTTGGTTGAGCGGCTGCCTTTGGCTCGGGTCATGATCCCAATGTCTTGGGATTGAGTCCCACATTAGGCTCCTTGCTCAGCAGGGATCCTGCTTCTCCCTCTGCCTCTGCCTGTCACTCTGCCTGTGCTCTCTCTCTCTCTCTTTCTCTCTCTCTCTGACAAATAAATAAATAAAATCTTAAAAAAGATATTAAAACTTAAAAAAATATAGACTTCACAGCAAACTATTTACTGACTATTGCTATTAAGATGACTAAAGATTCTAGCCATGGACCTCCTACCTTCTATATTTATGTAATGCTTAAGCATTTTACAATGGGTACATATTATCTTTACAAGTAGAAATCACAATATAGGCTAATGTTGCTGCAGGAGAAGTGATTCCCTGATCCTCCTAGATCAGTATCAAGTAGCCACTATTCTACCTCACTTACCCAAGCAAGGCCTGTCTCATGGGACCTGACTTTAGGAATCCTTACACCTTCTTTGTGGGGAAACTGGGTGCAAATAAGGCCAAAGGGAGTTACAGGGTTCACAGATGAATGTCCTATGGGAGTGTGCCTGGACAGCAACTGTGAACTCTGGTCCCATTTGGAAAGGGGATGGATTAACTCATGGATTGTGAACCATTTTCTTAATAAAATTAAAACTCTTGCAATGGCTGCCACTAAGGAAAGAAAAAGAGACCCATGAAGATAAAGTATCTTGAAGTAAGCTGACTGAACTCCTTTTATGATTCAAGATTGTTGACACTGAAAAAAAACACATCTCTTTTGAAAGAATAAGTTAAGCATACTATAACAAAAACACATTTCACAACTAAGTAGCTTACGAGGTCGGTCAAAGAGAGACACATAAGCCAGTTCCCAGTGTCTTACTCAAGGATGCATTAAAATGTGCATTACAATCGTTTGTTGCAATGCATGCTACCCATAGCCTGGAAAAATTTTAGTTGTTTTCCTCACCTCCAAAAAACCCCAAAAGACACTTGGTGAGGGGAAAAAATAATGCTTCAGCATCCATAGTTGACCATACGGCTTTTCCCAGTTTAGATATATGATTCAAGAAAAAAAAATGTAGCCCAGAAATATTTTTACATGCCTCATATTGACCATTGCACCCAAAAGGATACTCAGCTTTGCATTAAATACAATTTTGCTTGAATGGAATAGAGTAGACTTCTACTTCTTGGATGCTTTTTAACTAAGAGATTTCTGACTGAAGAAAATAGTGATGGTCTACATAGGACAACTGAGATCCTGTCCAGAAATCAAGCAATACCTCTCTTTGCTTTCTGCTGCTTCACCAGTAACATCAGGACTCCTCTTGAGTTTATCTGATCATAGACTGGAAATCCTCAGGGTGGAAAGGCTCCATCTCAGCATTTCTATAGCACTGGGGAATATGCTCTTCTAAAACCCAGTGTTTTCCATGAGGCAAAATGGCTATGCAAATTGCTTTACTGTCAACACAACAAAGTATAATGAAAAAAGTAAGAGCATGGTGTTCTAAAACCAGTCGTATTGCCCAAGGGAAAAAAATAGAGCTTACAGAATTTATAAGAGAGTCTTATATTTCCTACTTAATATTAGCCATCAATTTATAATTCAAAGCTGTTAATTTCCATGGGATATTTCAAGTAATCCCTTATATCTACCTTTACCTTTCTCACTACCGTTATAAATACATGTCCTGAATACAAAAGTCTGTAGCCCCATTGAGTGGATTTTCCATTGAAGATGCAACTATAGCAATTTCTAAGTTTATGAGAACTACTGGAATGTGGAGCAAAATCCAATATTTGCATTATGATAATGCACTTGTAGAACCAGATGAAGTAGACATCCATAGTTGAATGCACGGATTCTAAGATTTTCAAGTGAATAATTGCTACTATCATGGAGAATGGATTATGGGCCATGACTGGTCTGCATTCCTTCACCCCATCAAGGCACTCACATAGGAGTGTGTTAGACAACGTTGTTCTTATGACTGGCACTGACACCAGAAGCCAGTGTGCAGGGTGGCAGGAAGACTGGAGTGGGATGCAAGAATGAAAAACATGAGTGATTCATTCTATCTGGTGCACATACATTTTATGAATTTAAATCTGAAGGGAAACAACTTTTTTTGAGCTTAACTGCTTGTTTGAGAAAGTTAAATGGAAGCGTGTCTAGGACACCATTTTTTATAGGCTCACTGCCACCTCAAAAAATTCCATACAGACCCATTCTAAAACAGCCGATTCCATTTCTAAAAGTCCACAAAGAGGGATGTGGAATCTGTGAAATGGAACATCAGATCCAAGCATGTATGCTCATGCAGAAACTTGATCTTAATTAAAATATAGATGCAGGGGCTGCACCAGGGGTAAAGTTTCCTCCCAATGCCCCTCCACCCCCAGCAATCAGATACACTTGAGTTTGCATCCTTATTTGATCCTGGGCTGTGTGACCTTGGGCAAGTTAGCTGACCTTTCTTAGTCTCACCTTCCTCACCTTCAACATGGAGATAATAAGTTTGTTGTGAAGATTAAACAAGATCACGCACAAGTACCCTTTAGCTCCGTACCTGGCACATATGAGCATTCAAGAATGTGTCCTCATGATTAGATGTGGCACACTGACTATAGTTTACAAGCACTTAGTTCTGCCGCCATACCCCAATGTGTTGTGATACGCATTTCCATTTTATGCTTCCAGCTTGTACTAGTCTTCTTACCATGGCATGGTGGGGGGGTGCAGAGAAAGGTAATCAGTTACATATATTCCACTTTTTGGACTGCTGCTTGAAGCAAGGTGAAAAGCTAGGAAGTCGGTAACCTGGACACTGAAAAGAAATTCAGTCTTTACGATACGATGTTATACAAATTTTGTTGATGTTATACAAATAATGTAATTTATAACATATGGAACATCAAATCATGGATTAAATTTTAAAAGAAATGACAAGCAATATTAAAGAAGATAGGAAGAGCCAGGATGGGCCTATTGCTATGTATTAGTGACTGAAACAGGGATTGATGGGCTAGATTATGGAGGATTTCATGGGGTCTGACTTCCAACAGGTGGCAAGCTTTAGTCATCTTCAGATGCAAACCCTTAATGAGTTTGAGTATGCAAGTCTGGAGGATTCTGTTCAAGGCCTCCTCTCAGCAATCACGGGAAACGATGTTCTGGGTTTAAGCGTCCTTGGCAAGTTAGCAAGCAGGGTACTGTATGCACCTGTCCCCTGAAGGGGATTCTGGCCTGACACTGAAAGACCACCATGCTTTCCTGACAGCCCAACCTGCAGCTGTAGAGCCTCCAGACAAATGAGGGAAGCCCACTAGTAAGTGCTCACGACCAAGCAAGCCACAAATGCCCAGAAGGTGGAATTTCCACCTCAGTACCATGCCTGAACACTGAAAATAGGCGCCACTCAACCCATACTGCAATGGGATTCCCCCCAGCAGCAATCCACCTCCCCCCTCCACACCCCAGCTTGCATGTTTTATTAATAAATGCAAGATGGCACACGGAGGCAAGAATGGGAGCTAAAGCATCTGCAGCTGGACCCCAACCAGAGCAGTTTGCAAAAATAAATAAGAAGCATGTGACAAGAAGCAGATTCCCCAGGCTGGAGCTGAAGCCCTGGATTTCCCCACGCACCCTCCTCTTGCTTCCTTCAGCGAGCCAGGATGAAGGTCAGTGGTAAGATCCTAGCCCTCCCGGACGCGCACCCTGCAAACCTTGACCGGCCCCCACCACCGCCCTGGCCACAGGACCCCGACATAGAGGCGGGGAAGCCCTGGCCACGGCCGGCTTCGAAGACACATACCTGCTGCCTGGGCTCGGGATTCGCTAGGCTCTGCATTGGCGCCGGTTGCAGCTCGCGCTCCCGGGGCTCCCCTGTCCGGTCCCCCCTCCCCCCGCCCCCTCGCGGCTCTGCCGCTCCCTGGGCTCCTCCGCCCACCGCGCTCGGGGGCGCGCGTGCGCGGCCTCGCTCCAGCAGCTCGCCGGTCGGCGCCTGCGCGTTTGCCTAACGCGGTTCACCCGCGAGTGCTTGCTGTGGCGGCTAGCGAGCGGCGGCGCGGCTGTTTAGGAAACCGCGGCTTGGGCTGGTCTCACCGGCGGCGGGAGCCGGGCAGGGGGCGGAGGCTGCGCCGCCAGCAGGGCTCCAACACAGCGCGCCCGCGTCACGGCGTGGGTGAGGGGGTCGCGCGGCCCAGTCAGAGGGCCCGCATGTGCTCATGTGGAGAGGAGGGTTTTACAAAGAGAAGGTGTGAGGTGGAGGCGGACGGGCGTCCCGAGGAAGCAACAAGTGCGGAGGCCCAGAGGGCCCCCCTAGGGTTTCCTACAGTTGCCAGCAAAGCCTCCTCCGGCTTTAGTGCCGGGCTTTGCAGTTTGCAGAGCTCTTTGCCAGTTTTTCCTTAGGTCGGCACAGGGCATCCTTTGAGGCAGCGAATAGCAGGGAAACACCGCTCTCTGGCCCAGATCTTGACAGAATCAGAGACCACTGACCCTCCGTGTGCTGTCTCGGGAGGAAAATGCCTCTCAGGACCTTCATTTGATAGTCTCAGCCCAGGACCCCTGCAGGACAGTGTTTCTCCACCTTCGCCCCACCTTCCGTTATCGGCCTCTTAGGAGAGCTTTTCAGACATTTTGGTCACGAATCACCGCCGTCCCTTCACCTCCTTCCCCTCCCACCGCCGTGAGGTTCAGATATCAGGGATAAAGTGTATAGCTGTTTATGGACGTTATGTGTAGTTGTGCTTTATACGAGTAGTAAGATTTCTCCCCTTGGCGATGATATCAGCCTCGCTGAGAGTGTCTGTTATAGCACGTGTCTGTTATAGCACTATGTTTCTGGGTTAGCAGGTGGGGTCAGTGGAGTAGGTGAGGATTCTGGATGTACCCACAAATATTCTCTGCAGATTAGAAGAGTCCCCACACATATATATATGTACAACTCTAATGTCTGCAAGTACTGCCATGAGTAGTGGAACACGGTCACTAAGGCAGTTTCTGAACTCATAGCTTTTATTTTCAGTCTCCACCAGTTCATGCTGAAAATACAGCCGTGAGGTCCTGACATTTTTGTTAAGATATTTGAAAAGTTTGGAAACGCTCCTTTCTAGAACACTTAGTCCAGTGTAGCCTCTGGCTCTGCAGAGAAACTTGATTTCCAGTTCTCCTACCTCTTCTGAAGGTATTTTGTTTTTTGCTTAGGCCCATTTGGCCTCCCAGGAATGTTTCTGTCATTCTTTTCTAAGATTTTATTTATTTGTTTGTATTTACTTAATTTTTAAAAGATTTTACTTATTTATTTAACACAGAGAGCGAGGGAGAGAGAGAGAGAGAGACCGACCAGGCACAAGCAGGGGGAATGGCAGGCTGGGGAGAAGCAGGCTCCCCACTGAGCAAGGAGCCTGATGTGAGGCTCTATCCCAGGACCCTGGGATCATGACCCGAGCTGAAGGCAGCTGCGTAGTGGACTGAGCCACCCAGGTGCCTCAGGATTTTATTTATTTGACAGAGAGTGAGAGCATAGCAGGGAAAGCAAGCAGGGAGAAGGAGAAGCAGGCTCCTGGCAGAGCCAGGGATGGGGGACTGGATCCCAGGGCCCTGGGGTCCTGACTTGAGCTGGAAGGCAGATGCTTAAGGACTGAGCCACCCTGGAGCCCCTGTTTGTCATTCTTGCCTCCTCCTCCCCTTCTGCTTTTCTAGCTAAAAGGTGGAAGTTGTGGAATTGAAAAACTTCCAAACTTAAGTCATGGAATTGCCCCAGAGCCTGGATCATGCTTTTCTGAGACCGAGAAATATCTTAGGTAGGGCATGCGTATCTAATTTGACAAGCTGGGGATAGGTTAACTTTCTTCAGGTCATCCCTCCGATTTCAGTGCTTCCTTATGCTAATGGTGGAATTTCAGAGGGAGAAAAGCCCTTGGAAGTGATCTTTGTAGAAGCTACCTGGGTTGCCAGAGGATCTTTCTTTAACATTTCCAGAAGGAAGAAATGTGGACTGGAAGGGAAAAAGTGATTGGATGGGTCAAGAAAATTTGGGAGTATGGATGACATGGGTGTGTGTGGGGAGTATAGTTTTCTGACGAGTGTTGGCAGCATTTCAGTTATACTTGAAAAAAGCGGGGTGCCTGGGTGGCTCAGTCAGTTAAGCATCTCCCTTTGGGATCGAGTCCCACATGGGACTCCCTGCTCTGCGGAGAGCCTGCTTCTTCCTCTGCCTAATTGAGTTCTCTCTCTCTGTCAAATAAAGAAATAAAATATTACTTTTGAAAAAAGTGTAAAAACAAAAACAAAAAAGCCTTGACAAATTTGGATCACACTGTTATCCACTTTTACCCCACTTAGAGAACTCTAAAGTGTTGATAACACCATTGAAAAGCACCCAGTTCCAATGCTAGTTGAAACTACAGACGAACTGGAAGATCACTATGGTTTACCTGGGGTCTTTGTAGTCCAATACCATTTTTGGCTCCATGAGCAATGCTACTTCAGGGGAACTTTTTTTGTCTACAATGGTTGCCGTAAAGACAGCCAGTAAGAGAAAAAAATATGTAGAAATTATGTGGAACATCTTTTACCTGTATCTTCTAAGTGTAAAGCCCCAACCCCCTTTTTTGGTAGTCTGAGTTCACCTAAAACGTACATGTGATCATTTTATGTGGTGAAGTTTAAAAAAAAAAAAAAAAATCCCCAAATGTGTATAATTTGTCATCTCTATGCTGCCCCCTGGTGGTATTCTACTTCACAGCACATACTCAAAATTAAATTAGGTAAATTTAGGGTATTGAAAACAGAGGTAGATAGGGTGGCATTCAGCTTTCTCCAAACTGGTCCTGCTCTTGTTTTCAAACACCCCCGACACCCAGCGGAGGACCAGCCCTTGAGGTTGATCAGTTTAGAGGAACTGTGAAGAGCTCTGGCAGGCATCTAGCTTGTTCTTAAACTTGCCTGTAAGAATCACTTGGGGACTCTTTTTTAAAACAAGATTCTGGAGCCTTACCTCAAGCAAATTAAAATTGAATCTATAGGAGAGTGGCATGTGATTTTTTATTTTTAACTGCCCCAGGATTCTTATCAATAGGAGAGGTCAGGGAATACTGGAGTTATAAACAGAGCAGGTACTCTTTCTGAAGACCAGGTGACTAACCAGAGGGAATTTTGTGGGTGAGGGAGTTCCATGCAATAGGAAAATTGCTATTCCACAGCAATAGAAAAAAAATAAAGCAGGAGTGGAAGAAATTAACTGGGTTTAAGCCTTCTATGTCACTTTCTTGCCAGAAATACCTGCTTCTAACGTGGCTGTCCTTGGCATCCTATCCCACCCCAAAACATCTTTTGAGGTAAGTCAGATTTTTTTTTAAGTGAACTCTACACCCAATGTGGGATTTGAACTCATAATCCCAAGATCAAGAGTCGTATGCTCTAACAACTGAGCCAGCCAGGCATCCCAGATTTTCTTTAAGTTAAAAAGACTGTCTTTTCAAGAGTACCAGAATCACATAATCAGAAAATTTGTGCATGTGTGTAGCTACAAGATTATGAGAGGGCAGATTCGAGATTATGTGGATCTTGTGAATGTCTGAAAAAGATTGATATCAGAGTTAAAATTTGTTCTCTTGAGGTTGTTGCTTGTAAAAATAGAACATATGAATCTGACACCCACATGATTTGTGAAATTTAATAGCAAGAGATCTTAAATTGTTAATGTTTATGTATCTGTTAATATTTTAAAAACTTTTCTAAGTGTTGATTTAGAATACAACCTTATTTACCTAGAACACACAGGGAGAAGGCCAATCTGAGTTAGTGAGAATCCTGAAAAATGGAATATGCATGACTTTGTGTCATACTTATTTAAACATTTACATATATACATACAATAAGTGCTAACAAAACAGCTTTTAAAAAAATCCTGCTGAGGGGCACCTGGATGGCTCAGTCGGTTGAGTGGCTGAATCTTGATTTCAGCTCAGGTCATGATCTCAGGGTTGTGGGATTAAGTCCTGTGTCAGGCTTAGCAGTTTGGTGGTCCCTCTCCCTCTATTTCTCCCCACTCTGGAGCTCATGCTCAATCTCTCTCTCTAAAATGAATAAATAAAATCTTTTTAAAAATCCTGCTGAAATGGCTTTAATGAATAAATATGATTGACTTTAAGTTAGCCAAGTTCATGTGCATACAGTCTGTGTGGGTGAAACACAAAGCATACCACCATGTATTCAGTAGGTCCTCAGTTAATATTCATGTTAAAAAGTTTTTCTTGAAGTAGGTTAAATATACTTAAGGCAACAACCCCATCTTTACAGATGGTACTTCAATGACAGATTTCACTCTGAGCAGTGAAATAACCAAGAATGGGACAATAAGAACATCATTGAGTGTAGACAATAATAATTCACATTGTCCTTAGAAAAGTCTCTGCTTTTTATTACTGGTAGTTTTTAAAAAAAAAAAAGATTTTATTTATTTATTTGATAGAGACATAGCAAAAGAGGGAACATAAACAGGGGAGTGGGAGATGGAGAAGCAGGCTTCCCACTGAGCAGAGAACCTGATGTGGGACTGGATCCCAGGACCCTGGGATCATGACCTGAGCTGAAGGCAGATGCCCAACAATGGAACCACCCAGGTGCCCCATATTACTGGTAGTTTTTATGTATCAGAAATTCCAAGCAGCATTGGTGATTAAAAAAAAAAATCTAAGTTCTAAACAATTTCTGTAGTTATTGTTAAGTTTTAATAATGTATATGTAACCTTAAATTAGCACATTTTAATTATCATTTAATATATTCTGCATGGAAGTTAATTCAGAGAACTCCCCATTATATAGTTGGCCTTAATAAACATAGGCTCATCAATATGGGTATTTTCCTAAGTAAACTCGTAAAAATTCAGGATAATTCAGAGCTTTGGGCATAGTTCATGTCCTCCTTTGGTCCATTTCCCTCACTTAAATAATTCTTTATTATTAATAAATAGTGGTAGCATTGTGCTTGTAAGGATGAAGAAACAGAACCTGATTACTTCAGTGTTGTTATTGTATGTGACCTTAAAACTTTTAAGAGTTTTCATTTCTGTGAAAATTTTAAGAGTGAGACAAAGTGCAAACTTTGAGGTGTATTTTTTCTGGTTGGTAAGTACACATTTTATTTTAATTTTATTTTTTATAAACATATAATATATTTTTATCCCCAGGGGTACAGGTCTGTGAATCGCCAGCTTTACACACTTCACAGCACTCACCATAGCACATACCCTCCCCAGTGTCCATAATCCCACCCCCCTCCCAACCGCCCTCCCCCCATCAACCCTCAGTTTGTTTTGTGAGATTAAGAGTCACTTATGGTTTGTCTCCCTCCCAATCCCATCTTGTTTCATTTACTCTTCTCCTACCCCCTTAACCCCCCATGTTGCATCTCCTCTCCCTCATATCAGGGAGATCATATGATAGTTGTCTTTCTCCGATTGACTTATTTCGCTAAGCATGATACCCTCTAGTTCCATCCACGTCGTCGCAAATGGCAAGATTTCATTTCTTTTGATGGCTGCATAGTATTCCATTGTGTATATATACCACATCTTCTTTATCCATTCGTCTGTAGATGGACATCTAGGTTCTTTCCATAGTTTGGCTACTGTAGACATTGCTGCTATAAACATTCGGGTGCACGTGCCCCTTCGGATCACTACGTTTGTATCTTTAGGGTAAATACCAGCAGTGCAATTGCTGGGTCATAGGGTAGTTCTATTTTCAACATTTTGAGGAACCTCCATGCTGTTTTCCAGAGTGGTTGCACCAGCTTGCATTCCCACCAACAGTGTAGGAGGGTTCCCCTTTCTCTGCATCCTCGCCAGCATCTGTCATTTCCTGACTTGTTAATTTTAGCCATTCTGACTGGTGTGAGGTGATATCTCATTGTGGTTTTGATTTGTAATTCCCTGATGCCGAGTGATGTGGAGCACTTTTTCATGTGTCTGTTGGCCATCTGGATGTCTTCTTTGCAGAAATGTCTGTTCATGTCCTCTGCCCATTTCTTGATTGGATTATTTGTTCTTTGGGTGTTGAGTTTGCTAAGTTCTTTATAGATTTTGGACACTAGCCCTTTATCTGATATGTCATTTGCAAATATCTTCTCCCATTCTGTCAGTTGTCTTTTGGTTTTGTTCACTGTTTCCTTTGCTGTGCAAAAGCTTTTGATCTTGATAAAATCCCAATAGTTCATTTTTGCCCTTGCTTCCCTTGCCTTTGGCGATGTTCCTAGGAAGATGTTGCTGCGGCTGAGGTCGAAGAGGTTGCTGCCTGTGTTCTCCTCAAGGATTTTGATGGATTCCTTTCTCACATTGAGATCCTTCATCCATTTTGAGTCCATTTTCGTGTGTGGTGTAAGGAAATGATCCAATTTCATTTTTCTGCATGTGGCTGTCCAATTTTCCCAACACCATTTATTGAAGAGGCTGTCTTTTTTCCATTGGACATTCTTTCCTGCTTTGTCGAAGATGAGTTGACCATAGAGTTGAGGGTCTATTTCTGGGCTCTCTATTCTGTTCCATTGATCTATGTGTCTGTTTTTGTGCCAGTACCATGCTGTCTTGATGATGACAGCTTTGTAATAGAGCTTGAAGTCCGGAATTGTGATACCACCAACTTTGGCTTTCTTTTTCAATATTGCTTTGGCTATTCGAGGTCTTTTCTGGTTCCATATAAATTTTAGGATTATTTGTTCCATTTCCTTGAAAAAAATGGATGGTACTTTGATAGGAATTGCATTAAATGTGTAGATTGCTTTAGGTAGCATAGACATTTTCACAATATTTATTCTTCCAATCCAGGAGCATGGAACATTTTTCCATTTCTTTGTGTCTTCCTCAATTTCTTTCATGAGTACTTTATAATTTTCTGAGTATAGATTCTTAGTCTCTTTGGTTAGGTTTATTCCTAGGTATCTTATAGTTTTGGGTGCAATTGTAAATGGGATGGACTCCTTAATTTCTCTTTCTTCTGTCTTGTTGTTGGTGTAGAGAAATGCAACTGATTTCTGTGCATTGATTTTATATCCTGACACTTTACTGAATTCCTGTACAAGTTCTAGCAGTTTTGGAGTGGAGTCTTTTGGGTTTTCCACATATAGTATCATATCATCTGCAAAGAGTGATAGTTTGACTTCTTCTTTGCCAATTTGGATGCCTTTAATTTCCTTTTGTTGTCTGATTGCTGAGGCTAGGACTTCTAGTACTATGTTGAATAGCAGTGGTGATAACGGACATCCCTGCCGTGTTCCTGACCATAGCTGAAAAGCTTTCAGTTTTTCTCCATTGAGAATGATATTTGCCGTGGGTTTTTCATAGATGGCTTTGATAATACTGAGGTATGTGCCGTCTATCCCTACACTTTGAAGAGTTTTGATCAGAAGGGATGCTGTACTTTGTCAAATGCTTTTTCAGCATCTATGGAGAGTATCATATGGTTCTTGTTCTTTCTTTTATTAATGTGTTGTATCACATTGATTGATTTGCGGATGTTGAACCAGCCTTGCAGCCCTGGAATAAATCCCACTTGGTCGTGGTGAATAATCCTTTTAATGTACTGTTGAATCCTATTGGCTAGTATTTTAGTGAGAGTTTTCGCATCTGTGTTCATCAAGGATATTGGTCTGTAGTTCTCTTTTTTGATAGGATCCTTGTCTGGTTTGGGGATCAAGGTGATGCTGGCCTCATAAAATGAGTTTGGAAGTTTTCCTTCCATATCTGTTTTTTGGAACAGTTTCAGGAGAATAGGAATTAGTTCTTCTTTAAATTTTTGGTAGAATTCCCCTGGGAAGCCATCTGGCCCTGTGCTTTTGTTTGTTTGGAGATTTTTGATGACTATTTCAATCTCCTTACTGGTTATGGGTCTGTTGAGGCTATTTCTTCCTGGTTCAGTTGTGGTAGTTTATATGTCTCTAGGAATGCATCCATTTCTTCCAGATTGTCAAATTTGTTGGCGTAGAGTTGCTCATAGTATGTTCTTATAATTGTCTATATTTCTTTGGTGTTCGTTGTGATCTCTCCTCTTTCATTCATGATTTTATTTATTTGGGTCCTCTCTCTTTTCTTTTTGATAAGTCTGGCCAGGGGTTTATCAACCTTATTAATTCTTTCAAAGAACCAGCTCCTCGTTTCGTTGATTTGTTCTATTGTTTTTTTGGTTTCTATTTCATTGATTTCTGCTCTGATCTTTATGATTTCTCTTCTCCTGCTGGGTTTAGGGTTTCTTTCTTGTTCTTTCTCCAGCTCCTTTAGGTGTAGGGTTAGGTTGTGTACCTGAGACCTTTCTTGTTTCTTGAGAAAGGCTTGTACTGCTATATATTTTCCTCTCAGGACTGCCTTTGTTGTGTCCCACAGATTCTGAACCATTGTGTTTTCATTATCATTTGTTTCCATAAATTTTTTCAATTCTTCTTTAATTTCCTGGTTGATCCATTCATTCTTTAGAAGGATGCTGTTTAGTCTCCTGTATTTGGGTTCTTTCCAAATTTCCTCTTGTGATTGAGTTCTAGCTTCAGAGCATTGTGGTCTGAAAATATGCAGGGAATGATCCCAATCTTTTGATACCGGTTGAGACCTGATTTAGGACCAAGAATGTGATCTATTCTGGAGAATGTTCCATGTGCACTAGAGAAGAATGTGTATTCTGTTGCTTTGGGATGAAAAGTTCTGAATATATCTGTGATGTCCATCTGGTCCAGTGTGTCATTTAAGGCCTTTATTTCCTTGTTGATCTTTTGCTTGGATGATCTGTCCATTGCAGTGAGGGGAGTGTTAAAGTCCCCTACTATTATTGTATTATTGTCGATCTGTTTCTTTGATTTTGTTATTAATTGGTTTATATAATTGGCTGCTCCCACGTTAGGGGCATAGATATTTAAAATTGTTAGATCTTCTTTTGGACAGTTCCTTTGAGTATGATATAGTGTCCTTCCTCATCTCTTATTATAGTCTTTGGCTTAAAATCTAATTGATCTGATATAAGGATTGCCACTCCTGCTTTCTTCTGATGTCCATTAGCATGGTAAATTCTTTTCCACCCCCTCAATTTAAATCTGGAGGTGTCTTCAGGTTTAAGATGAGTTTCTTGTAGGCAACATATAGATGGGTTTTGTTTTTTTATCCATTCTGATACCCTGTGTCTTTTGATTGGGGCATTTAGCCCATTAACATTCAGGGTAAGTATTGAGAGATATGAATTTAGTGCCATTGTATTGCCTGTAAGGTGACTGTTGTTGTATATTGTCTCTGTTTCTTTCTGATCTACTTCTTTTAGGGTCTCTCTTTGCTTAGAGGACCCCTTTCAATATTTCCTGTAGAGCTGGTTTGGTATTTGCAAATTCTTTCAGTTTTTGTTTGTCCTGGAAGCTTTTAATCTCTCCTTCTATTTTCAATGATAGCCTAGCTGGATATAGTATTCTTGGCTGCATGTTTTTCTCGTTTAGTACTCTGAATATATCATGCCAGCTCTTTCTGGCCTGCCAGGTCTCTGTGGATAAGTCTGCTGCCAATCTAATATTTTTACCATTGTACGTTACAGACTTCTTTTCCCGGGCTGCTTTCAGGATCTTTCTTTGTCACTAAGACTTGTAAATTTTACTATTAGGTGACGGGGTGTGGACCTATTCTTATTGATTTTGAGGGGGGTTCTCTGAACCTCCTGGATTTTGATGCTTGTTCCCTTTGCCATATTGGGGAAATTCTCTCCAATAATTCTCTCCAATATACCTTCTGCTCCCCTCTCTGTTTCCTCTTCTTCTGGAATCCCAATTATTCTAATGTTGTTTCGTCTTATGGTGTCACTTATCTCTCGAATTCTCCCCTCGTGGTCCAGTAGCTGTTTGTCCCTCTTTTGCTCAGCTTCTTTATTCTCTGTCATTTGGTCTTCTATATTGCTAATTCTTTCTTCTGCCTCATTTATCCTAGCAGTGAGAGCCTCCATTTTTTATTACACCTCATTAATAGCTTTTTTGATTTCAACTTGGTTAGATTTTAGTTCTTTTATTTCTCCAGAAAGGGCTTTTATATCTCCCAAGAGGGTTTCTCTAATATCTTCCATGCCTTTTTCAAGCCCGGCTAGAACCTTGAGAATCGTCATTCTGAACTCTGGATCTGACATATTACCAATGTCTGTATTGATTAGGTCCCTAGCCTTTGGTACTGCCTCTTGTTATTTTTTTTTGTGGTGAATTTTTCCGCCTTGTCATTTTGTCCAGATAAGAGTATATGAAGGAGCAAATAAAATGCTAAAAGGGTGGCAACAACCCCAGGAAAATATGCTTTAGCCAAATCAGAAGAGATCCCAAATCGTGAGGGGGGAGAAAGGGGATAAAAAGAGATTCAGAAAGAAAGAAAAAAAAATTAAAAAAAGAAAACCAATAAAGAAAAAGTATTAAAAGGAAAAAAATATATATATATTAGATAAACTAATTAAAAAATGTTAAAAAAGAAAAGGGTAAAAGTTAAAAAAATTTAGAAGAAGAAAAAAAATTGAAAAAGAAAAAAAAATTAAATTAACTGCAATGCTAAAGAATCATGGGGAGAAAGCCATGAGTTCAGTGCTTTGCTTTCTCCTCCTCTGGAATTCCGTTGCTCTCCTTGGTATTGAAGCTACACTCCTTGTTAGGTGAACTTGGTCCTGGCTGGGTTTCTTGCTGATCTTCTGGGGCAGGGGCCTGTTGTAGTGATTCTCAAGCGTCTTTGCCCCAGGCGGAGTTGCACCGCCCTTACCCGGGGCCGGGCTGAGTAATCCGGGTTTGCTTTCGGGAGCTTTTGTTCCCTGAGCGCTTTCTGTAGAGTTCCGGAGGGCGGGAATGAAGATGGCGGCCTCCCAGTGTCCGGCCCGGAGGAGCCAAGAGCCCGGGGCCCCACTCCTCAGTGCGCCCCCAGAGAACAGCGCCCAATGACTCCCGCCACCCTGGCCTCCGGCCGCGCTCCGAGCTGACCGAGCCTGCGACCGGTTCAAGGTAACCCCCGAGCTGAGAGTCACTCCTCGGCTCTCTCTCTGTAGCCGGCTTCCCCGTTCTAATACCTGTGAGCTCTGCGACACTCAGACACCCCGATCCTTCTGTGACCCTGCGGTACCTGAGGCCACGCTGACCCCGTGCGGGCTTCACCCTGGTTAAGCCTCTGGAGCGATGTCCCTCAGCGGAACAGACTTCTAAAGGTCCTGATTTTGTCCTCTGTTGCTCCGCCGCTTGCCGGGAGCCGGCCCCTCCCACCGCGGTCTATCTTCCCGTCGCTTTGGATTCACTTCTCTGCCAGTCCTACCTTTCAGAAAGTGGTTGATTTTTTGTTTCTAGAGTTGTTGTTCTTCTTCTCTTCGATCTCCCGTTGGATTTGTAGGTGTTTGTAATCTTTAGATAAGCTGTCTAGCTGATCTCCCGCTACCTGAAGTAGTCTCAGCCTGCTACTTCTCCGCCATCTTGACTCCTCCCCCGTAAGTACAAATTTTAGTTCTTTTAAAGAACTGAATCAAATATTTTTAACGTTGAAATTTATTCTTTTGTAAATATTTGCTTCAAAATTGAAGAACAAATCAAGAGAATAGGAGGTGTATTGTTTTTATTTACCACTTCAATAGACCAATATGTAGGTTTAAGTTTTTCCTTTCTTCAAAAACGTTAATTCCACTACTCTTTTTTTTTTTTTGGTTAATATTTATTTTATATTGGCATATAGATGGAGTTGAATAAAAGAATTTTCACAATCTGGTGGCGCCTGGGTGGCTTAGTTGGCTAAGCGTCTAACTCTTGATTTTGGCTTATGTCATGACCTCAGAGTTGTGAGATCAAGCCCAGAGTTGGTCACCACATTCAGCGTGGAATCCCCCTGACGTTCCCTCCCTCCGCCCCTCCTCCCGCTCGAGCTTGCTCATTCACTCTTGCTCTCAAAAAATAAATAAAATCTAAAGAGAAAAAAGAATTTTCACAACCTTCTATCCTGGCTATTATTATTTGTTTCATTTCATGATCATTACTTGAAGTTTTGTCACATGGGGGAAGGGGCATTAAAAATGCTACCCCTCTCTGTGTCATATTCTGAATATACCACTGGGCTAAAATGTTCACAAAGTGAATGGTATTTAAATTAAGTGAGCTTTACTGTAAGCTTACTATTTAGAATTTTACTTCTTCCTTCATGAGGAAACTGTACTTTTGGCTACATAATTCATGTGCTGAAATGCAATAGTATTGAATATATCTATATCTATATACACATACATACATTTTTTAAAACATGAAAATGATCCAATATTCAAATTCTAGTAAAATTGGGCTATTTTAAAAGTTAGCAAGCACATGTCTGTGGAATCCTAGTAGTTGCTGACATTTATTAAATGTTATGTCTCAGATACCATTCTGTGTGCTTTATATGTATTAATTTTGTATGAACAACCCTAATGGGAAGGTAGAGTTACCTCATTTATAGAAAAAGAACTGAGACACAAAGGGATTAAGTAACTTGTTTAAGATCATACAGCTAATAAGTGGAGGAATGAGGATTTACTCTGATTCAGAGAGCACAGGTTCAACCCCAGTGTCTCAGTGACTCACATATATATACACCAACTGTGCCTCCATGAGTTTGAGAAATCATTTTGCAGTGAGAAAAGCATGTTGGATTTTAGAGTTCCATCATTAATTTATTCTGTAACTTTGAATAAGGCAATTAGGTGAATGTCCCTTATTTAGAGAGAATTGAACTTACTCCATCTAGAAGTTCTCTGAATTTCTTTCTAGTTACAAATTTTGATGATTCTAGGATTATTTTTTATGTAAAAGAAGAAAATTTGATTTTTCATTTATCTAATAGACTAGAAATGAACTAGAAAAATAAAGAACTAGCATGGTTGAATTTAAGGTAGATAAATTTCTGATGTTTTGCAGTTGCAAAATTATACTATTTAACCTTTTATGTTCATTATTTCTTTGACTACAGAAAGACCATAAATGTCTTTGGGATTGATTGTACATTCCAAAAATTGGCTTGATATAAAAACTATTACTCATATATGCTACTTTTATGTAATTTAGGTGTTGTGAGCCACTGCCTTGACCTTCTCAGTGCCATGTAAGGTAAAGCTCTTTGGGGAAAATGAACTATTAAAGGTGAAGATAGGTCATAGTGTATACCACTTTTCCTCCTTTCTCATGACTGTTATCACCTTATTGAAATGACAGTGCTTATTAATTCTGTATCCATAATATTTTTTCTTAGTAGACACATAATATAAAAAATAACCTTTTAAAAAAAGATTATTTATTTGAGAGAAAGAGAGAGATGCGAGGGAGCTGAGGTAGAGGGGAAAGACTCCTCACGGGCTATGGAGCCTGAGGTGCTAGGCCCTATCTCAGGATCCTGAGATCATGAGCCAAGATCAAGAGTCGAATGTTGAACCAACTACATCACCAGGTGCCATACAAAGAAACTTTTAAAAAGAGATTTTTTATTCATTTGAGAGACCACAAGTGAGAACACGAGCAGGGGAGCAGGGGGGCAAGTCAGAGGGAGAGGGAGAAGCAGACTTCCTGCTGAGCGGTTGTCCCACGAGGGGCTCTACCCCAGGACCCCGGGATCATGACCTGAGCTGAAGGCAAACTGACTGAGCCACTCAGGTGTCCCCCCAAATAACTTTTAATTATATTTCTTTTTCATAAAAAAATATATTCTTATATATTTTATATTTTTTTTAATTAAAAAAAAAGAAATATAATTCCTTGCCATCCATTCACCCATCCAAACTCCCTGCTTTAAAGGGCATTCTCCTCCTCCTTTCAGTACTCTCTCTCTCTCTCTTTTTTTTTTTTTTTCATTTTTCAGGGAGGGAGAGAGAGGGAGAGCATGTGAGTGGAGGGAGAAGGCAGAGGGATTATCAGACTCTGTGCTGAGCATGAGCCCCTCATAGAGCTCAATTCTACAACCCAGAGATGATGACTGGAGATGAATTCAAGAGTGAGATGCTTAACCAACTGAGCCACCTAGGCAACCAGTACTCTTTTTTTTTTTTTAAAGATTTTATTTATTTATTTGCCAGAGAGCGAGAGCACAAACAGAGGAAATGACAGGCAGAGGGAGAGAAAGAAGCAGGCTCCCATTGAGCAGAGAGTCCGATGTGGGACTCGATCCCAGGACCCTGGGACCATGACCCGAGCCGAAGGCAGAGGCTTAACCCTCTGAGCCACCCAGACGCCCTGGCAACCAGTACTCTTTTAATAAAATTCCATTTCCTTCTTAATCCAACTTTTAGCCATGTATTTAACAATAAGTAGTTTTCCTGGAGGAAAAAAAAAGTTGGGCGGGGGGGAGAATTAAATATATTAACTAAATAAGATTTCTGCTGCTTATGAAGTCCTCAGGAGTATCACCAAGTAAAAGAAAAATCTCATATGAAATTTGTAAACATTCTTCTTTCCTTCTCTTCATGTGTTCCTAAAATTGTTATGTAAACTATTTTCCATTTTTATTTTTCTTTATGGCTGCCATGATTTCTATCAAAGCAGAGGAAATAGACGTGAACTATAAAGTGAGAGACAGTTTCTTCTCTACTCTGCAATCTAGTAGAAAAAAAACTTTTACTCAATGGCAAATCAGGTAAGTGTTAACTCATTCTTTCTAATGTTTTGGTGCCATACATGTAGCTGTAATTTGTCAACTATAACCATAGATCATGGGTTTAATTTAACTAAGAGACAATAAGGTAGACTCCACAGTATATAAAGTTCTGTGAGTATTAATTTATAGAAGCTTGGGTCTCAATTCTAATATTTGAGAAGTCGGTAGAACCATAAAAACATTAAAAATAACAAAATTCTGTAAACTGGTTAAATTTAAGTTTGGTCTTCATGATTTAAAAACAATATGAATAAGGCTAATAAAGGTTAAAGTTTTGGAAACTAGTCAGAGTCTGGAAAATAGTCTGAGTTGTTGAGCTTGGAAAAGCAAAGGGTAAGGGGTGATAATACTTTTCATGTAGGTAAGATATAGTCATACTAAGAATGCTGCCTGTCCTTTTCCTATATCCAGAGTAGAAATGCAGCAGGATGATTTTACATTAGAAAAATCAAAGATTTTCAAAACTACAATGAGCTACCACCTCACACCAGTCAGAATGGCAAAGATTTAACAAGGTAGGAAACAACAGATGTTGGAGAGAATGGGGAGAAAGGAGAACTCTCTTAAACTGTTGATGGGAATGCAAACTGGTACAGCTACTCTGGAAAACAGTATGGAGTTTCCTCAAGAAGTTGAAAATAGAGCTACCCTATGACCCAGCAATTGTGCTGGGTATTTACCCCAAAGATATCAATGTAGTGATCCAAAGAGGCACTGTACCAAAACATTTATAGTAACAATGTCCACAATAGCCAAACTGTGGAAAGAGCCAAGATGTCCATTGACAGGTAAATGGATAAAGATGTGGTTTGTGTACAGATACACATACACAATGGAATATTACTCAGCCATCAGAAAAGATGACTATTTACCATTTACATCAACATGGATAGGACTGGAGGGCATGGGGTGCCTCAGTGGCTCAGTCATTAAGCATCTGTCTTCAGCTCAGGTCATGTTCTCAGGGTCCTGGGATTGAGCCCTGCATCAAGCTCCCTGCTCATTGGGAAGCCTGCTTCTTCCTCTCCCACTCCCCCTGCTTATGTTCCCTCTCTTACTGTGTGTCTGTCTGTTAAATAAATAAAATCGTTTAAAAAATTTAATAAAAAAAAAAAAGAACTGGACTGCATTATGCTGAACAAAAAGTCAGTCAGAGAAAGACGATTATATAGTTTCACTCATGTGGAATATAACAAACAGCACAGAGGATCATAGGTGAATGTAGGGAAAACTGAATGGGAAGTCATCAAAGAGGGAGAAAAGCAGGACCAAGAAAGGGCACACGTATGTGAAAAGTCACCAGACTGACTAACCCTTTATTTCAAGAAAAGTTTTCCTAGGACAGTGTTCAGAGCCTTAAATCTGGATGTTGATTGTAGAGTGTCTGGTCTTCAAGGACAGGACACCTCTAGGAAGACCAGGGTGCCCGGGACAACACTAAGGGGTCAGTAAGTTTGGGAAGCAATGATCTTTAACTTCTTTACATCTCTGTGTAGAGCAGTAGCATTTTGTAGGAGACCTTCATAATTCAAGACTATTCTTGGCAGTAAAGAATGGAAAGTTTGCTATTGCCATGTGGCAGTAGCTTAAAAGAGTTCTTTAAATCACTCACCAGCCAGCTTCAAAACTGTGACTCTTGATGAATTATTAATTTGGGGAATTTGTGTTATTTTGTATTTTACATATAAAAATGAATCTTTATTATCCATTCATTTCCTATTTGCAAAAATGTAATCTTAAAAGGAAAACCAGTTAGGTTTTCCTGTTAAGAGTAAGGATAGCTAGCATTTGTTGAGGGCTTCTTATTGCCAGGTGCTTTACGTGTATACATTCACTTTCTATTCAGAAAACTCTTTGAAGTAGGCACTATTATTCTGTCCCAAGCTCTCTTGTATAGGTGAGGAAGCTGGATGCAAAGATTTTTTATCCAATGTCACACACTTACTCTGTGGTGGAACTTTCCAATGTGGAACAGGGATTTGCATTCCATCTTTCTGGCTCCAGAGCCCATGCTTTTTTACCCCCCCCCCCCCAGACTATGTATACCTTTTTATATATAAAAATTGTGAGTTCTGGGTTGCTTGGAAACTATTATTCTTGATCCGTTGGTGACTTGAGTATATTGATAGGTGGCACAGTTTCAGTCAAAAAAGTGGCTTTTGTGCACTGCTCCTTAGATTGAAAATTGACATATAGCTTCTCTATGTCTTAGACAAATTCGTACTGATATACTTAGTGGTGTGAAGGGCTCTTGCCTTGGTTAGGCCAGTTGCTGTAATGCAAAAGACTACATTGAGTGGTATAACCTTAGTTAGTGAATTAATCAGGATTTCACTCAGTTTTGTGGTCTTAGAAACCTGGTCTGGTCATTAAGTGTCCCAGAGAAGATTAAATTAATCTAACAATCTCATCAGCCAAATATGTAAAGCCAGAATGCAAGTTTATTAATTTACAATGAGATAAAACTGTCACATAAACCAGTCATACCAGGAGGATCAATGTATTTTCTTTCAGGTTGTGGACCTAGATGGGAAATCAAATTATAATCAAGAGGTTTCTTGGTGAACAACAGGCAACATAAATATCTCATGTTTCCCCCCCCCCACACTATTTGTCTATTTCAGAAATTCCTCAAGGATATCATCAATGATAGCTGCAATTGGCATGAACTGGCAGTCCTTAACTTATAAATAGCCTCCATCCCTGTCCCCCCAACCCCACCAGGGGCTCTGCTGCCATAGAAACAGTTGTTAATAAAACGTCGGTATTTAGAGAATCTGTGGGTTCAGAAATGAAGGAAGAGAAAGTCTGTGAAAAACAGGAGTTGCTAAAGGGTGCTAATTCCAGAGATGGAACTCCTAGGTAGGATGCGTAGGGATCTCCTGACCTAAAATGTACTTTTGTAGCACTGCCTGAGGGGCTTTTCCCCTTTCTGTTATAGTGCCTGAAATTTCACCAAATAGAGATTGGTTTCTACGTGTCAAATGTTCTCTTATATCTATAAATATCTATGTGTGGCAGTTATTCTTAGTGACCTTACTAATACCCATTCCCTGTTGCTCAGCTTTAAGCAAAAAACCTTGGTTAAAGCCAGTCATGACAATCCCATTCCATTTTGCCAGTGGAAGACAAGTCTATTGACTTTAGGGAAGGCTTTTGTTTTCCTGATAAAGGGACCATAGGTGGTTGGTACTCTCCTCTTTCTACTTTCTTTGTGCCTTGAATGCAGATATGAAGCTGGGGGATGTAGGAGCCGTCTTGTAATCATGAGATGACAAGTATGAGGCTGAAAATGTGATTCCAAACAAACGGAGGATCATGGAGGAGACAGATCATGAGAGTTTGAAACATTGTTGGATAGTAAATCCAATCTTGGACTGCCTACCTCCAGGCTTATTTTGGGGGAAAATTGGGGGGGGGGGGTGAAGGTTCTAACCTTTGTTATAGGATAGCAAAGCTTTGATTAACTTGTGCCTGCTGCTTCTTGGAAGGCTGACTGTGCGCCTCTGAAGCTGCAGTGTTAGGAAAAACTTAGAATATTGTCATGTGTTGGTTACTTTTTGTGGCTTTTCAGAAGGATCCTAGAGAAGGGGGTGAACTCAGATTAGTGCTCCTCAGCATGAGAGCAGAGAGGGCAACAAAATACAGCTTAGGTTCAGAAGTATTCTGGCTTTAGCTCACAGTCTAAATTGACAAAGGGTTCCATATTTTGGAATTTTGTAGGGATTAAGGGCAGTACCTCCTCACCTAAGACTATTTCTAGAATTGTTTCAAATCTTTTATGAGAGTTCAGTAGCTAAGAGATGAAGATCTCCAAGCCTAAAAATTATTTCAAGAAATATTCTTTGGCTATGTTTACTCCCAGGAATTGATCTGAAGAAAACAGCCCAGAGGCTTGATATGTTTTTGAGGGCATTTGAGGGAAGCTGGCAACTACTTCTGATGGTTTTTACCTTCTAAGCAATTCTCATACCTTCCTCCCTAAGTCAAACCAATATGAAGTAGATTACAAAAACTGTGGGACCCCTGAGAAGGGCAACCACTTGAAAACCTATCTTAGATATGGTTATACAGGACAGTGACAAAGCAGATACTTTAGAGATTTAAACTAACAGCTGCCAGACTGACTAGTCAAGGAGTTTACTTATTGCCTGTCAAGGAATCTGTGATTTCTCACCAATAAAATTTGATACCGGTTGTGAACTACTGACCACTGTGTGCTTCCTATTATCCCCTTTCTTAATGGAATTTTTATTGATGACACTCTTTTCTTTTTCATTATTATAAATATATATAGGAAGAGAATGGTTCAGAGACAAGTTATCTTTAGCCATACAGATGGTCAGATAAAAGTTGCCATGTTTGTACTACCTAGAACAGATAGAAAATCACCCAGAGATCTTATTTCAGGCAATAATTGGATGAAATAGTGGGGTTGAAGACAGTATGGTAATGACACAAAACCAAACACATAGACCAATGGAAAAGAATAGAGATCCCAGATATGGATCCTCAACTCTATGGTCAAATAATCTTCAACAAAGCAGGAAAATATATTCAATGGAAAAAAGACAGTCTCTTCAATAAACAGTGCTGGGAAAATGGGACAGCTATTATAGAAGAATGAAACTCGACCATTCTCTTACACCATACAGAGAGATAAGCTCAAAATGGACGAAAGATCTCAACGTGAGACAGGAATCAACTAAAATCCTGGAGGAGAACATAGGCAATAACTGCTTCGACATCAGCCACAGGAACTTCTTTCAAAATATGTCTCCAAAGGCGAAGGAAACAAAAGTGAAGATGAATTTTTGGGACTTCATCAAATTCAAAAGCTTCTGCACAGCAAAGGAAACAGTCAACAAAACAAAGAGGCAACCCACGGAATGGGAGAACATATTTGCAAATGACACTACAGACATAGGGCTGATATCCAAGATGTATAAAGAACTCCTCAAACTCAACACCCAAAGAAACAGATAATCATCTCAAAAAATGGGCAGAAGACATGAACAGACACTTCTCCAATGAAGACATACAAATGGCTAGCAGACACATGAAAAATGTTCAACATCATTGGCCATCAGGGAAATTCAAATCAAAACCACATTGAGATACCACCTTATACCAGTTAGAATAGCAAAAAGATTGAACTATGGAAGATGGCAGGGAACTAGGAGGAGGTGCTGTTTCAACCTGTACCTTAAAGTGAGCTGATTACCTACCAAAGAACTCTGATCACCCATGAAATCAGCCTGAGATTAGCCTGGATCCCTCGGGGGGCAGAAGACACCAGTGGGCAGGTAAAGCAGAGTGGGAATGTCGGACTGATATCAGAAGATAAACAAAAGGGGGAGGGAGCCACCAGAAGCGACCCATTGGAAAGTAATACCCCAATATGAGAGTGCCCTGCGACTGGGGACCAGCATTAACTTGGAGTCTGGTTGAAAGCACTCAAAAAGAGCAAAGGATTGTGGGGGGAAATTGTGGGAATTGGGGTGGTTAGGGACAGGGGCTTAAGTCCCCGGACTGAGGACAGCCACCTCTGGTGCTGAGCCAGAGAGAGTGCGGTGAAGAAACCAGGTCTTGGTCCCTGAGCCATGAGCGCCTGAAAGCACCTGGGTGGTGGCTCCCTTGAGGGGCTGGGAGCCTCACCAGCTGGCAGAACCACAGCCCTTTTGCATTCTCCATGAGCGCGCTGTGCCATGCTATCAGAGTCTGAGTCACGCCCCATACCTCCCCCTGAGAGAGGTGCGTGCAGGCACCAGCCCGGCGCTCTTGGACACGGAAAGTCTGAGCACTCCCAGCCCGGGTCAGCGGGAAAATATCAGTGTGCTATTGCTGCTTGGGACCTCTCTGGCAGTCTGGAGCTGCCCAGACAGCCGCCGCTGTCACAGTTTTGGGTATAAGCAGGAGTTCCTGCGTCCCCAGGGACTGCGACTGGGAACGTGCTCTGCCAGGTGCGAAGGGGGAATTTATGTGCTCTGGAGCACCCAGAGGGGAACAGACTGAGGCTTCTCTCTGAGAGGGAGATCTGGGTGCAATTTGCTTTCCTCTAAACCTCCAAAAACCATCAAAAGCTGTCAAGGCAAGAGAAAACAAATGAACAAACAAAAAACCTACAGAGAACAAAAGCCTGAAAAACCAGTTTCCTCAGAGCCCACCCCCTTGAGAGGGGCAGGAGGACTTAACTCAGGAAACACTGCCTGAAAACCCACGCTGCAGGCCCCCCCCCCAGAAAGCAATCGCGGGGGAAAAAAAAAAAAGACAAGAGAACAACCACCATTACTTCATAGATACAACTTTTATTTTTAATTTGTTCCCACTATTCTGGTTCATTTTTTTATAGATAATTTTTTAACCTATTTGCCATCACAGTGAGATGTCCAGTACATCAAATTCCATAACAACCTTTTAACCTGAACTTTTTGATACATACACCCGTGTTTTTTTTGCTTTTATATTTTTTAATGTTTTAAAAATTTTGTTTTAGATTAGTTTATTCTTTTTTAAATTTTTATTTTTTAATCATATAGAGTTAAACTTCAAGGTAATCACCTTTCCCCAATCAATGCTACCCCTAGAGGTATGAAGTGGGACACAGAGGCAGAAGAATAATTACCTGCTGACAGGCACTTGAAACAGACAGAGTGGCTCTCCCCTGGGGACTCAACTGCCCTCACCTTGAGGTTTTGCTAAGGACAATCCTGGCCTGACCGACCCCCTACGCTGACAGTTCCAACCAGGATCCTGTAAGTCTACTTTAACAATTCCTTTAGGGAACTTTATCTCTAAACCTCCAAGATAGTGTCAGCAAGCATTCCCAAGCATATGGCCCACTGATATACATCTAAAGGGTCTCACGAGAAGATTTTTATTACTGGTAATAACCTTTCTCCCAACAATAACTAGCCCCTCAAGGACCTGGAGACCTTGATTCCTTAGAGACTTACATCATACATAACATAACATAACATATGGTCCTCACCCACCATTGAGTCCACCTCTACTCTGCCTTTAAAAACTCTGACTGTACAAGCAGAGAGAGTCAAGTATCATATGGTTTCACTTATTTGTGGAGCATAACAAATAGGATGGAGGACAAGGGGAGATGGAGAGGAGAAGGGAGTTGAGGGAAATTGGAAGGGGAGGTGAACCATGAGAGACTATGGACTCTGAAAAACGATCTGAGAATTTTGAAGGGGTGGGGGGTGGGAGGTTGGGGGCACCAGGTGGTGGGTATTGTAGAGGGCACGGATTGCATGGAGCACTGGGTGTGGTGCAAAAATAATGAATACTGTTATGCTGAAAAAATAAAAAATTAAAAAAAACTCTGTAATCTGGTTCGGGGTCCAAGTCCCTACTCTGCTGTGTTGGGTATACTTGGGCCCAAGCTTAAGCTTGTCAAATAAACCCTCATGTGATTGCATCAGTGCTTGGCTCCTTGGTGGTCTCTCAGATGTGAAAACTTGGGCATAACAGGTAAACCAATTTTTAATCCCCCTTTATCTGAGGAAAGTTGAGTCCTTTAACAAAGATATCAAGATACATCCAGGAAGAATCAAAATAACCTTCCTTGCCCACACTGAGAATTTAGAACCACTCTCCCATCTTTTTCTTCCACCAGTGTTTCTGTGTATTTGTGTTTGTCCTGGTAGTATATAAATCTTATACTTGGGGTTCTTTTGGACGAGGTTCTTTTTTTTTTTTTTGTTTTGCATATATATATATATATATATATATATATATATATTTTTTTTTTTTTTTTTCTCTTGTCATCTACTTTTATCAGTCTTTTTGTTTGTCTGTTTTTGTTTGTATACTTCATAAATCTTACCTTGGGGCCCATTTGGGCTGTCCTTCTCTTTTATCTTTCTTTTTTCCCCCCTCTTTTCTTCTTTCTTTTTTATTTCATTTGGGTGGGGACTCTTGATTGCTCAGAAGCATTCCAGGGTGCACTTGACTGCACCACGGTCGATACATTCAGCTACATCCATTCAGCCATCTCTCACCAAAATGACTAGGAGGAGGAATGCCCAACAGAAGAAAAATTCAGAGCCTGGGCCTTTTGCAACAGAGCTAATGGCTATCGACATAGACAATATGTTGGAAAGGGAATTCAGGCTAACAATTATCCAGGCAATAGCTAAGTTGGAGAAAGCCATGGATGACAAAACGGAATTGATTAGGACAGAACTGAAAGCCACCAGGGATGATGTTCACAAGTTCTCAATGAGTTCCAATCTAATCTAAATTCTCTAAAAGCTAGGGTAACTGAGACAGAAGATAGAATTAGTGATCTGGAGGACAAACAGCAAAGATCAGGAGGAAGCCTGGAACAAACAGCTTAGAAGCCATGGAAACAGAATTAGGGAAATAAATGATGCCATAAAACATTGCAATGTTAGAATTATTGGAATCCCTGAAGGGGAGGAGAAAGAAAGATGTCTAGAAGATAGAGTGGAACAAATTCTCCGTGAAAATTTTCCCAATCTCATGAATGGAACCAGTGTTCATGTACTAGAGGCAGAACAGTCTCCCCGCAAGATTATAGAATCTCAAAAGTCCTCGAGACACCTCATAGTAAGAATGAGGAATCATAATTGTAGACAGGCTCTCTTGAAAGCAGCTAGGAAAAAGAGTACAGAGGAAAGCCCATCAGAATAACGTCAGACCTGTTCAGAGAAACCTGGCAAGCCAGAAAGGGCTGGCAAGATATATTCAGGGCACTAAATGAGAAGAACATGCAGCCAACAATACTTTATCCAGCAAGACTGACATTCAAAATGGATGGAGAGATAAAGATTTTCCAAGACCAGCAGGGCTTAAAAGAGTATGTGACCACCAAGCTGACACTGCAGGAAATATTAACGGGGATTCTATAAAAGGAAAAATCCTAAGAATATCATTGAACAGAAATATGGAGACAATCTACAGAAAGAAAGACTTCAAAGGTAACACGATGTCAATAAAAACATATCTATCAATAATCACTCTCAATGTGAATGGCCTAAATGCACCCACAAAATGACACATGGTTGCAGATTGGATAAAACGACAACCCATCCATATGTTGTCTACAAGAGACCCATTTTGAACCTAAGGATATATCTAGACTGAAAGTGAAGGGATAGAGAAGCATCTTTCATGCCAATGGGCCACAAAAAAAGGCCAGGGTAGCGATTCTCATATTAGATAAATTAGATTTTGAACTAAAGACTGTAGTCAGAGATACAGGAGGGCACTACATAATTCTTAAAGGGACTATCCACCAAGATGATCTAACAATTGTAAATATCTATGCCCCCAATATGGGAGCAGCCAATTACATAAGAAAACTATTAATCAAGATAAAGAGTCGTATTGATATGAGTACATTAATAGTAGGATATCTTAACACACCGCTCTCAGTAATAGACAAATCATCCAAGCAGAGAATCAATAAAGAAACAAGAGCATTGAATAACACATTGGACCAGATGGATCTCATAGACATATACAGAACATTCCACCCTAAAACATCAGAATACTCATTTTTCTCCAGTGCACATGGAACCTTCTCCAGAATAGACCACACACTGGGTCACAAATCAGGACTCAACTGATTCCAAAAGACTGAGATTATTCCCTGCATATTCTCAGATCACAATGCTTTGAAACTGGAGCTCAATCACAAGGAAAAGTTCGGAAGGAACTCAAACACCTGGAAGCTAAAGACCACCTTGCTTAAGAATGCTTGGATCAACCAGGAGATCAAAGAAGAACTGAAACAATTCATGGAAACCAATGCGAATGAAGACACTTCGACCCAAAACCTATGGGATACAGCAAAGGCGGTCCTAAGGGGGAAATACATAGCCATCCAAGCCTCCCTCAAAAAAATTGAAAAATCCAGAATACACCAGCTGTCTCTACACCTTCAAGAACTGGAGAATCAACAACAAATTAAGCCCACTCCATACACAAGAAGGGAAATAATCAAGAATAGAGCAGAGAGCAATGAGTTAGAAACTAGAGATACAGTAGAACATATCAATGAAACTAGAAGCTGTTTTTTTGAAAGAATCAATAAGATCGATAAACCATTGGCCACACTAATCCAAAAGAAAAGAGAGAAAGCTCTAATTAATAAAATTATGAATGAAAAGGGAGAGATCACAACTAACACCAAGGAAATAGAAACAATCATCAGAAGTTAGTATCAACAGTTATATGCCAATAAGTTAAGCAACCTAGATGAAATGGATGCATTCCTGGAAAAGTATAAATTGAACCAAAATTGAACCAGGAAGAAATTGACAACCTGAATAGACTGATATCTAGTAATGAGATTGAAGCAGTGATCAAAAATCTCCCAAAAAACAAGAGCCCAGGACCTGACGGATTCCCTGGGAAATTCTACCAAACTTTCAAAGAAGAAATAACACCTATTCTCCTGAAGCTGTTTCCAAAAATTGAAGCAGAAGGAAAACTTCCAGACTCTTTTTATGAAGCCAGCATTGCACTGATCCCCAAACCAGGCAAAGACCCACCAAAAAGGAGAATTTCAGACCAATATCACTGATGAATATGGATGCTAAGATTCTCAACAAGATCCTAGCAAACAGGATCCAACAGCACATTAAAAAGATTATCTACCATGACCAGGTGGGATTCATCCCTGAGTTACAAGCATGGTTCAACATTCGCAAATCAATCAATGTGATAGAACAAATCAATAAGAGAAGAGATAAGAACCACATGGTCCTCTCAATTGATGCAGAAAAAGCATTTGACAAAATCCAGCATCCATTCCTGATTAAAACTCTTCAAAGTATAGGGATAGAGGGAACATTCCTCAAATTCATAAAATCTATCTATGAAAGACCCACAGCAAATATCATCCTCAATGGGGAAAAAGCTCACAGCCTTCCCGTTGAGATCAGGAACACGACAAGGATGCGCACTCTCACCACTCTTGTTCAACATAGTATTAGAAGTCCTAGCAACAGCAATCAGACAACAAAGAGAAAGAAAAGTCATTCAAATTGGCAATGAAGAAATCAAATTGTCTCTCTTCATAGATGATATGATACTTTATATGGAAATCCCAAAAGACTCCACCCCCAAACTACTAGAACTCATTCAGCAATTCAGTAATGTGGCAGGATACAAAATCAATGTACAGAAATCAGTGGCTTTCTTATACACTATCAATGAAAATACAGAGAGAGAAATTAGAGAATCAATTCCATTTACTATAGCACCAAGAACCATAAGATACCTGGGAATAAACCTAACCAAAGAGATAAAGGATCTGTACTCGAGGAACTACAGAACACTTATGAAAGAAATTGAAGAAGACACAAAAAGATGGAAGGCCCATTCCATGCTCATGGATTGGAAGAATAAACATTGTTAAAATGTCTATACTGCCTAGAGCAATCTCTGCTTTCAATACCATTCTAATCAAAATTCCACTGGTATTTTTCAAAGAGCTGGAGCAAACAATCCTAAAATTTGTATGGAATCAGAAGATACCCTGAATTGCTAAGGAAATGTTGAAAAAGAAAAACAAAACAGGGTCATCATGTTGCCTGATTTCAAGCTTTACTACAAAGCTGTGATCACCAAGACAGCATGGTACTGGCATAAAAACAGACACATAGACCAGGGGAACAGAGTAGAGAGCCCAGATATGGACCCTCAACTCTATGGTCAAATAATCTTTGACAAAGGAGGAAAAAATATACAGCGGAAAAAAGACAGTCTCTTCAATAAATGGTGCTGAGAAAATTGGACAGCTATATGTAGAAGAATGAAACTCAACCATTCTCTTACACCATACTCAAAGATAAACTCAAAATGGATAAAAGACCTCAACATGAGACAGAAATCCATCAGAATGCTAGAGGAGAACATAGGCAGTAACCTCTTTGATATAAGCCACAGCAACTTCTTTCAAGATATGTCTCCAAAGGCAAAGGAAACAAAAGTGAAAATGAACTTTTGGGACTTCATCAAGATCAAAAGCTTCTGCACAGCAAAGGAAACAGTCAACAAAAGAAAGAGGCATCCCACAGAATGGGAGAAGATATTTGCAAATGGCAGTACAGACAAAAGGCTGATATCTAGGATCTATAAAGAACTTCTCAAACTCAACACACACAAAACAGATAATCATGTCAAAAAATGGGCAGAAGACATGAACAGACACTTCTCCAATGAAGACATACAAATGGCTATCAGACACATGAAAAAATGGTCATCATCACTAGCCATTCGGGAGATTCAAATTAAAACCACATTGAGATATCACCTTACACCAGTTAGAATGGCCAAAATTAGCAAGACAGGAAACAACATATGTTGGAGAGGATGTGGAGAAAGGGGAACCCTCTTACACTGTTGGTGGGAATGCAAGTTGGTGCAGCCACTTTGGAGAACAGTGTGGAGATTCCTTAAGAAATTGAATATAGAGGGAGGAGTCAAGATGGCGGAGAAGTAGCAGGCTGAGACTACTTCGGGTAGCGGGAGATCAGCTAAATAGCTTATCTAAAGATTGCAAACACCTACAAATCCAACGGGAGATTGAAGAGAAGAAGAACAGCAATTCCAGAAACAGAAAATCAACCACTTTCTGCAAGGTAGGACTGGCGGAGAAGTGAATCCAAAGCGACGGGAAGATAGACCGCGGGGGGAGGGGCCGGCTCCCGGCGAGCGGCAGAGCAACGGAGCAAAATCAGGACTTTTAAAAGTCTGTTCTGCTGAGGGACATCGCTCCAGAGGCTTAACTGGGGTGAAGCCCAGGCGGGGTAAGCGCGGCCTCAGGTCCCGCAGGGTCGCAGAAGGATCGGGGGTGTCTCAGTGTCGCAGAGCTTACCGGTAAGAGAACGGGGAAGCCGGCTGCAGAGACAGAGCTGAGGAGTGACTCTCAGCTCAGGGTTGCCTTGAACCGGTCGCAGGCTCGGTCAGCTCGGAGCGCGGCCGGAGGCGAGGGTGACGAGAGTCATTTGGCACTGTTCTCTGAGGGTGCACTGAGGAGTGGGGCCCCGGGCTCTCGGCTCCTCCGGGCCGGAGACCGGGAGGCCGCCATCTTTATTCCCGTCCTCCGGACTCTACGGAAAGCGCTCAGGGAACAAAAGCTCCCGAAAGCGAACCCGAGCGGATGACTCAGCGCGGCCCGGGGTAAGGGCGGTGCAACTCCGCCTGGGGCAAAGACGCTTGAGAATCACTACAACGGGCCCCTCCCCAGAAGATCTACAGGAAACCCAGCCAGGACCAAGTTCACCTACCAAAGAGAACGGCGGAATTCCAGAGGAGAAGAAAGCAAAGCACGGAACTCATGGCTTTCTCCCCATGATTTTTTAGCCTTGCAGTTAATTTAATTTTTTTTTCTTTTTCAATTTTTTTTTTCTTTTTCTCTTCTTCTGCTAAATTTTTTTTAACTTTTACCATTTTCTTTTTTTTAACGTTTTTTAAATAGTTTATCTAATATATATATATTTTTTCCTCTTTTTATATTTATTTCTTTATTGGCTTTCTTTTTTTTAATAGTTTTTTTTTTCTTTCTTTCTGAGCCCCTTTTTATCCCCTTTCTCCCCCCTCACAATTCAGGATCTCTTCTGATTTGGCTAAAGCATATTTTCCTGGGGTTGTTGCCACCCTTTTAGTATTTTACTTGCTCCTTCATAAACTCTTATCTGGACAAAATGACAAGGCGGAAAAATTCACAACAAAAAAAAGAACAAGAGGCAGTACCAAAGGCTAGGGACCTAATCAATACAGACATTGGTAATATGTCAGATATAGAGTTCAGAATGATGATTCTCAAGGTTCTAGCCGGGCTTGAAAAAGGCATGGAAGATATTAAAGCAACCCTCTCGGGAGATATAAAAGCCCTTTCTGGAGAAATAAAAGAACTAAAATCTAACCAAGTTGAAATCAAAAAAGCTATTAATGAGGTGCAATCAAAAATGGAGGCTCTCACTGCTAGGATAAATGAGGCAGAAGAAAGAATTAGCGATATAGAAGACCAAATGACAGAGAATAAAGAAGCTGAGCAAAAGAGGGACAAACAGCTACTGGACCACGAGGGGAGAATTCGAGAGATAAGTGACACCATAAGACGAAACAACATTAGAATAATTGGGATTCCAGAAGAAGAGGAAACAGAGAGGGGAGCAGAAGGTATATTGGAGAGAATTATTGGAGAGAATTTCCCCAATATGGCAAAGGGAACAAGCATCAAAATCCAGGAGGTTCAGAGAACCCCCCTCAAAATCAATAAGAATAGGTCTACACCCCGTCACCTAATAGTAAAATTGACAAGTCTTAGTGACAAAGAAAAGATCCTGAAAGCAGCCCGGGAAAAGAAGTCTGTAACGTACAATGGTAAAAATATTAGATTGGCAGCAGACTTATCCACAGAGACCTGGCAGGCCAGAAAGAGCTGGCATGATATATTCAGAGTACTAAATGAGAAAAACATGCAGCCAAGAATACTATATCCAGCTAGGCTATCTTTGAAAATAGAAGGAGAGATTAAAAGCTTCCAGGACAAACAAAAACTGAAAGAATTTGCAAATACCAAACCAGCTCTACAGGAAATATTGAAAGGGGTCCTCTAAGCAAAGAGAGACCCTCAAAGTAGTAGATCAGAAAGAAACAGAGACAATATACAATAACAGTCACCTTATAGGCAATACAATGGCACTAAATTCATATCTCTCAATACTTACCCTGAATGTTAATGGGCTAAATGCCCCAATCAAAAGACACAGGGTATCAGAATGGATAAAAAAACAAAAACCATCTATATGTTGCCTACAAGAAACTCATCTTACACCCGAAGACACCTCCAGGTTTAAAGTGAGGGGGTGGAAAAGAATTTACCATGCTAATGGACATCAGAAGAAAGCAGGAGTGGCAATCCTTATATCAGATCAATTAGATTTTAAGCCAAAGACTATAATAAGAGATGAGGAAGGACACTATATCATACTCAAAGGAACTGTCCAACAAGAAGATCTAACAATTTTAAATATCTATGCCCCTAACGTGGGAGCAGCCAACTATATAAACCAATTAATAACAAAATCAAAGAAACACATCGACAAGAATACAATCATAGTAGGGGATTTTAACACTCCCCTCACTGAAATGGACAGATCATCCAAGCAAAAGATCAACAAAAAATCAAGGCCTTAAATGACACACTGGACCAGATGGACATCACAGATATATTCAGAACATTTCATCCCAAAGCAACAGAATACACATTCTTCTCTAGTGCACATGGAACATTCTCCAGAATAGATCACATTCTTGGTCCTAAATCAAGTCTCAACCGGTATCAAAAGATTGGGATCATTCCCTGCATATTTTCAGACCACAATGCTCTAAAGCTAGAACTCAATAACAAGAGGAAATTTGGAAAGAACCCAAATACATGGAGACTAAACAGCATCCTTCTAAAGAATGAATGGGTCAACCAGGAAATCAAAGAAGAATTGAAAAAAATTATGGAAACAAATGATAATGAAAACACAACAGTTCAGAATCTGTGGGACACAACAAAGGCAGTCCTGAGAGGAAAATATATAGCGGTACAAGCCTTTCTCAAGAAACAAGAAAGGTCTCAGGTACACAACCTAACCCTACACCTAAAGGAGCTGGAGAAAGAACAAGAAAGAAACCCTAAACCCAGCAGGAGAAGAGAAATCATAAAGATCAGAGCAGAAATCAATGAAATAGAAACCAAAAAAACAATAGAACAAATCAACGAAACGAGGAGCTGGTTCTTTGAAAGAATTAATAAGATTGATAAACCCCTGGCCAGACTTATCAAAAAGAAAAGAGAGAGGACCCAAATAAATAAAATCATGAATGAAAGAGGAGAGATCACAACGAACACCAAAGAAATACAGACAATTATAAGAACATACTATGAGCAACTCTACGCCAACAAATTTGACAATCTGGAAGAAATGGATGCATTCCTAGAGACATATAAACTACCACAACTGAACCAGGAAGAAATAGAAAGCCTGAACAGACCCATAACCAGTAAGGAGATTGAAACAGTCATCAAAAATCTCCAAACAAACAAAAGCCCAGGGCCAGACGGCTTCCCGGGGGAATTCTACCAAACATTTAAAGAAGAACTAATTCCTATTCTCCTGAAACTGTTCCAAAAAATAGCAATAGAAGGAAAACTTCCAAACTCATTTTATGAGGCCAGCATCACCTTGATCCCAAAACCAGACAAGGATCCCAACAAAAAAGAGAACTACAGACCAATATCCTTGATGAACACAGATGCAAAAATTCTCGCCAAAATACTAGCCAATAGGATTCAACAGTACGTTAAAAGGATTATTCACCACGACCAAGTGGGATTTATTCCAGGGCTGCAAGGCTGGTTCAACATCCGCAAATCGATCAATGTGATACAACACATTAATAAAAGAAAGAACAAGAACCATATGATACTCTCCATAGATGCTGAAAAAGCATTTGACAAAGTACAGCATCCCTTCCTGATCAAAACTCTTCAAAGTGTAGGGATAGACGGCACATACCTCAATATTATCAAAGCCATCTATGAAAAACCCACGGCAAATATCATTCTCAATGGAGAAAAACTGAAAGCTTTTCCGCTAAGGTCAGGAACACGGCAGGGATGTCCGTTATCACCACTGCTATTCAACATAGTACTAGAAGTCCTAGCCTCAGCAATCAGACAACAAAAGGAAATTAAAGGCATCCAAATCGGCAAAGAAGAAGTCAAACTATCACTCTTCGCAGATGATATGATACTCTATGTGGAAAACCCAAAAGACTCCACTCCAAAACTGCTAGAACTTGTACAGGAATTCAGTAAAGTGTCAGGATATAAAATCAATGCACAGAAATCAGTTGCATTTCTCTACACCAACAACAAGACAGAAGAAAGAGAAATTAAGGAGTCCATCCCATTTACAATTGCACCCAAAACTATAAGATACCTAGGAATAAACCTAACCAAAGAGACTAAGAATCTATACTCAGAAAACTATAAAGTACTCATGAAAGAAATTGAGGAAGACACAAAGAAATGGAAAAATGTTCCATGCTCCTGGATTGGAAGAATAAATATTGTGAAAATGTCTATGCTACCTAAAGCAATCTACACATTTAATGCAATTCCTATCAAAGTACCATCCATTTTTTTCAAAGAAATGGAACAAATAATCCTAAAATTTATATGGAACCAGAAAAGACCTCGAATAGCCAAAGGAATCTTGAAAAAGAAAGCCAAAGTTGGTGGCATCACAATTCCGGACTTCAAGCTCTATTACAAAGCTGTCATCATCAAGACAGCATGGTACTGGCACAAAAACAGACACATAGATCAATGGAACAGAATAGAGAGCCCAGAAATGGACCCTCAACTCTATGGTCAACTCATCTTCGACAAAGCAGGAAAGAATGTCCAATGGAACAAAGACAGCCTCTTCAATAAATGGTGTTGGGAAATTGGACAGCCACATGCAGAAAAATGAAATTGGATCATTTCCTTACACCACACACGAAAATAGACTCAAAATGGATGAAGGATCTCAATGTGAGAAAGGAATCCATCAAAATCCTCGAGGAGAACACAGGCAGCAACCTCTTCGACGTCAGCCGCAGCAACATCTTCCTAGGAACATCACCAAAGGCAAGGGAAGCAAGGGCAAAAATGAACTTTTGGGATTTTATCAAGATCAAAAGCTTTTGCACAGCAAAGGAAACAGTGAACAAAACCAAAAGACAACTGACAGAATGGGAGAAGATATTTGCAAATGACATATCAGATAAAGGGCTAGTGTCCAAAATCTATAAAGAACTTAGCAAACTCAACACCCAAAGAACAAATAATCCAATCAAGAAATGGGCAGAGGACATGAACAGACATTTCTGCAAAGAAGACATCCAGATGGCCAACAGACACATGAAAAAGTGCTCCATATCACTCGGCATCAGGGAAATACAAATCAAAACCACCATGAGATATCACCTCACACCAGTCAGAATGGCTAAAATTAACAAGTCAGGAAATGACAGATGCTGGCGAGGATGCGGAGAAAGGGGAACCCTCCTACACTGTTGGTGGGAATGCAAGCTGGTGCAACCACTCTGGAAAACAGCATGGAGGTTCCTCAAAATGTTGAAAATAGAACTACCCTATGACCCAGCAATTGCACTGCTGCGATTTACCCTAAAGATACAAACGTAGTGATCCGAAGGGGCACGTGCACCCGAATGTTTATAGCAGCAATGTCTACAATAGCCAAACTATGGAAAGAACCTAGATGTCCATCTACAGACGAATGGATAAAGAAGATGTGGTATATATACACAATGGAATACTATGCAGCCATCAAAAGAAATGAAATCTTGCCATTTGCGACGACGTGGATGGAACTAGAGGGTATCATGCTTAGCGAAATAAGTCAATCGGAGAAAGACAACTCTCATATGATCTCCCTGATATGAGGGAGAGGAGATGCAACATGGGGGGTCGAGGGGGTAGGAGAAGAGTAAATGAAACAAGATGGGATTGGGAGGGAGACAAACCATAAGTGACTCTTAATCTCACAAAACAAACTGAGGGTTGATAGGGGGAGGGGGTTGGGAGAGGGAGTGGGGTTATGGATATCGGGGAGGGTATGTGCTATGGTGAGTGTTGTGAAGTGTGTAAACCTGGCGATTCGCAGACCTGTACCCCTGGGGATAAAAATATATGTTTATAAAGCTGTAAAAAAAAAAAAAAAAAAAAAGAAAGAAAGGATGAATCCCCAAGTTTTGTAGCAACATGGACGGGACTGGAAGAGATTATGCTGAGTGAAATAAGTCAAGCAGAGAGAGTCAATTATCATATGGTTTCACTTATTTGTGGAGTATAACAAATAGCATGGAGGACAAGGGGAGATGGAGAGGAGAAGGGAGTTGAGGGAAATTGGAAGGGGAGGTGAACCATGAGAGACTATGGACTCTGAAAAACGATCTGAGAATTTTGAAGGGGTGGGGGGTGGGAGGTTGGGGGCACCAGGTGGTGGGTATTGTAGAGGGCACGGATTGCATGTAGCACTGGGTGTGGTGCAAAAATAATGAATACTGTTATGCTGAAAAAAAAAATTAAAAAAAAAATAATAAAAAAAAATAATAATAATTAAAAAAAAAAAAAAAAAGAAATTGAATATAAAGCTTCCCTATGACCCTGCAATTGCACTACTGGGTATTTACCCCAAAGATACAGATGTAGTGAAAAGAAGGGCCATCTGTACCCCAATGTTTATGGCAGCAATGGCCACAGTCGCAAAGTGTGGAAAGAACCAAGATGCCCTTCAACAGACGAATGGATAAGGAAGATGTGGTCCATATATACAATGGAATATTATTCAGCCATTAGAAAGGATAAATACCTAACTTTTTCATGAACATGGATGGGACTGGAGGACATTATGCTTAGTGAAATAAGTCAAACAGAGAAAGTCAATTTTGTAAGGTTTCACCTATTTGTTCAACATAAGGAGTAACATGGAGGGCTTTAGGAGAAGAAAAGGAGGAGTGAATTGGGGTAAATCAGAAGGGGAGATGAACCATAAGAGACTGTGGACTCTGAGAAACAAACTGAGGGTTTTAGAGGGGAGGAGGGTGGGGGGGATGTGTGAGCCTGGTGTTTGGTATTAAGGAGGGCACGTATTACATGGAGCACTGGGTGTTTTACATAAACAATGAATCTTGGAACACTGCATCAAAAACTAATGATGTTTTTTATGGGACTAATATGACACAAGAAAAAAAAATAGTGGAGTTGTCTTCCTTGAAAAAATGGTAAGTCTGTTCTGTTTAACATATATGCGTAAGAAGTGTGTGAGTGCATACTGAGTTGTGGACTGGCAGACATTGTTGGTGGCCAACCCATATCCATTCCTTACCTATACCATAAAAATTAGAAAGTTGAATATTTGATTTTTGAATCTTACTACTACAGTAGCCATGCACTAAAATTCCAGATTCCAGTCTGGAATCTGCTGGGGGACTTCATGGAAAGCTTTCCATTTTTTAAAAATAAAAGTCATACAGGGTGGGCTTAAGCCTTTTTCTTGCTTTGACCTTAGAGATGATGTTTGGACCTGCAGTGATCATATTAGAATTATTAGACAACAAATATGAATGTGAAAACTCATATGTTCAGGATGGTAGAGCAAAAATATTAAAGGTATTGATAGTGTTATTGATTACTAACCCAAGCTTAGCAATCACTGAGTTCAGGATTTTTTGTTTTGTGTGAAAATTGGATCCATATTTGTATATGCTTCTGTAGACTGGGTTCTCTGTTCGCTATACCCCAAAGCATCCTTAGAGTTACAGTATAAATGTCTCTTTTCTGTACTACAATGTCAAGGATAGTTTTTGTTCTTTTTAGTCTTGATAACTTACTAGTAAATAATGGCTATATGAAGAGAAGAAGACATTTTTTAAACTTTCAAAGTGTTACTATGTACAGGCATCTTCTCAATATGTGACCCAGATTGCCTTTTATTTTTTTTTAATTTTTGAATAGAACATTGACATATTTCAGCATTGCACTTTTAGTATAATGAATAAACACCTTTGAAAATTGGTTTCTCATGTTGAGTTATATAGTAAGAAATGCTAAAGATTGTTAGAACCACATAAAAGTCTTCAGGAAGAAATTGCTGACTCCAGTGGAATAGTTTGATGTAAAAGTCTTGGCTTTTATCTGGAACATTCTTTTAGTTATGCATCATTGACTACTAGTAAATATTTATTCCAGAGTGCTGTTTTACTTTAACTGCTTTACATTAGAGTACATACTTGTTGTGCCAATGTCCATTTAACTGTTTTTGTTCATTTCAGAAAATTGTTTTATTCCAATTGTGACTCAACCATATGAGGTTCAAGATTGTGCTTTTCTACTTTTGCCCTTTTTAAAATTAATTAGAAATAAGAACCAAGTGTGCCAAGAAAATGCTTGAACACCAAACAAAGGTAAGTAGGGAACTAAGCAGAACAGACCTATTTCTTTGGATGTATTTTATAGAACAAATTTTTTTTATAGAAAAATTATATTTGGCTTCAAGAAAACTAGCTTTCTAATTCTTAGTCACATTGGGAAGTTGTGATCCAAATACTTTCTTAGGAAGAGAAAAAAAAAATTTCATCTGAAGGGTTTTTTTGTTTTGTTTTACATGTAAAAACAAAACCTTTTAAAATTATTTTGAAAACAAGCTGAAGGGCCTGACACTGAAGATTCTGTTATTACCATGGCTAAACACATATGGAGTGATTTTGAGGTATTGAGATATACTAGTCTGCACTGTGGTTTTTTTTTTTTTTAAAGATTTTATTTATTTATTTAACAGACAGAGACCACAAATAGGCAGAGAGGCAGGCAGAGAGAGAGAGAGAGAGAGAGAGAGAGAGAGAGAGAGAGAGAGGAGGAAGCAGGCTCCCCGCTGAGCAGAGAGCCCGATGCGGGGCACAATCCCAGGACCCTGGGATCATGACCTGAGCAGAAAGCAGAGGCTTTAACCCACTGAGCCACACAGGTGCACCTGCACTGTGGTTTTGTTGCAGACCTCCTCCATAATATTTTGCTTTCCTTTCCTGAGTGAGGCCTGACAAAAAATATCACAAAGATAACAAGGTGACATCTAAGTGGGAGGTTCTTAAATGTAGATAAGGGTGGTTTTAACCAACTGGCTGAAAAGGCTGATTTCTACTGAGGTTCATACATTCTACAGAAAGGATTCAAAGCAAAATTTAAAGCTTTGTGTTGGGCACCTGGGTGGCTTAGTTAGTTAAATGACTGCCTTCAGGTCATGATTTTGGGGGTCATGGGATCAAGTCCCACATCGGGCTCCCCCTGCTCTGTAGGGAGCCTGCTTCTCCCTCTCCTTCTGCTTGCTACCCCCATCTTGTGCTCGCTCTTGCTCTCTCTCTCTCTCTGTCAAATAAATGAATAAAATCTTTAAAAAATAAAAAAATAAAGCTTAGGGTTTTAAAATTTAAATTACTCTAATTTTTTTAAAGATTTTATTTATTTATTTGACAGAGAGAGAGAGATCACAAGTACGAAGAGAGGCAGGCGGGGGGGGGGGGGGTGCGGGAAGCAGGCTCCCTGCTGAGCAGAGAGCCCGATGCGGGGCTCCGTGCGGGGCTCGATCCTGGGATCCCGAGATCATGACCTGAGCCGAAGGCAGAGGCTTAATCCACTGAGCCACCCAGGTGCCCCAAAATTACTCTAGTTTTTAAGAATGTGTTGTTATTGGGGTGCCTGACTGGCCGTCTGTAGAGCATGTGACTCTTGATTTCAGGTTTGTAAATTCGAGCCCCATTTTGGGTGTAGAAAGTACTTTAAAATAAAAGCCAGAATGTGTCAGTTATTAAAGTGGTGGCTTTTATGACTATTCTCTAAAATGTTTCTGCTGGGCAATTCTCTTATCTACTTTTTATGACTATCTTGTTTGCTGGCTGTTCTTGAATTGTATCTGATACACACATGCCCATATTCTTTCACTGTGGGAGACAGCATGACTAAGTGGATACCTTTCTCTTGGACCTCCTCTTCCAGTATCTGCTCAAACTGCACAGGTATTCTAGTTAGCTCACTATTTACTAAGTCCCCACACTTGTGAGATTGCAAAGGGAAGCCAAAATTATATTCACTAATGAACAGATCACTTATGGTTTCAGGTCTCACATTTAGGTGTTTAATCTATTTTGAGTTTGTTTTATGTATGGTGTAAGTGAACCAGTTCCATTCCCTTGCATATAAGTGTTCAGTTTTCCCAACACCATTTGAAGAGACTGTCATTTTCCCATTGCATATTCTTTTTTTCTTTTTTTTAATCATTTTTTAAATTTATTTTCAGCATAACAGTATTCATTGTTTTTGTACCACACCCAGTGCTCCGTGCAATCCGTGCCCTCTCTAATACCCACCACCTGGTTCCCCCAACTTTCCACCCCCCCACATCTTCAAACCCTTCAGATTGTTTTTCAGAGTCCATAGTCTCTCATTGTTCATTGCATATTCTTGCTCCATTTAACACCCGTCAATGATTAATTGACCATATCATTGTGGACTTATTCCTGGGCTCTGTGTTCTGTTCTATGTGTCTCTTTTTGTGCCAGCACCACCCTGTTTTGACTGTTATGGCTTTATAGTGTAACTTGAAATCTGAGATTTGTAATTCCAGTTTTGTTCTTTTATCCCAAAGTTGTTTTGACTATTCTTTTGTGGTTCCATACTAATTTTAAGATTATTTATCCTAGATCTGTGAAAAATGTTGTTGGTATTTTGATAGGGATTACATTAACTCTGTAGGTTGTTTTAGATATTATGACATTTTAACAATACTTGTTCTCCCAGCCTAAGAGCATGGGATATCTTTTCATTTATTTACATCATCTTCAAATTCCTTCATTAATTTTTTATAGTTTTCAGGGTACAGATCTCTCACCTCTTTGGTTAAGTTTATTCCTAGGTACTTTATTATTTTGGGTGCAGTTGTAAATAGGACTGTTTTCTTAATTTCTCTTTCTCCTACTTCATTATTAGTGTATGGAAATGCAAGAGATTTCTGTATACTGATTTCATATTCTGTGACCTTTCTGAATTCATCAGATCTGGTAGTTTTTCAGTAGAGTCTTTTGGGTTTTCTATATGTAGTATCATGTTATTGGCAAACAGTGAAAGTTTTACTTCTTCCTTACTGATTTGGATGCCTTTGATTTCTTTCTCCCGTCTGATTAGTATGGCGAGGACTTCCAGTCCTATGTTGAATAAAAGGGTGGGACTGGACATTCTTGTCTTTTTCCTGATATTAGGGGAATGCTCTCAGTTTCTCCCATTGAGTATGATGTTAGCTGTGGGTTTTTCATAGAAGACCTTTATTGTGTTGAGGTATGTTCCCTCTAAACCTCCTTTGTTGTAAGTTTTTATCATCAATGATGTTGTACTTTTTAAAATGCTTTTTCTGCATCTCTTGAAATGATCATATGATTTTTATCCTTTCTTAATGATGTGATGTATCTTGTTGGTAGATTTGCAAATATTGAACCACACTTGGAATAAATCCCACTTGATCTTGGTGAGTGGTTTATGTAATGTATCATTGGATTTTGTTTCCTAATACTTTATTGAGGCTTTTTGCATCTTTGCTCAACAGAGATAGTAACCTGAGTCCTCTTTTTTTTTTTTTTGTAGTGTCTTTTTTGAATTTTGGTATTAGGGTAATGCTGGTCTCATAGAATGAATCTGGAGGCTTTGCTTCTAATTTTGGGAATATTTTGAGGACAGTAGGTATGAACTCTTCTTTAAATGTTTGGTAAAATTCGCCTGTGAAACCATCTCTCCCTCACTTTCAATTTGGAGGTGTCTTTGGGTCAACTTGAATCTCCTGTAGACAGGATATGGATGGATCTTGCTTTCTATACAATCTGATACTCTGTGTCTTTTGATTGGAGCATTTAATCTAACATTTACATTCAAGTAATGATTGAAAGATGTGAATTTAGTGCCATTGTATTACTTGTAAATTCGCTGTTTCTGTAGATTGTCTCTGTTCTTTCTGTTCTTTATTATTTTGGGGTTCTCTTTTCCCTCAAAGGATCCCCTTTAATATTTCCTGCAGAACTGGTTTAGTGATCATTAATTCTTTTAGTTTCTGTTTGTCCTGGAAGCTCATTATCTCTCCTTCCATTCTGAATGATGACCTTGCTGGATAAAGTATCCTGGATGCTTATTTTTCCCATTTTGTACTTGAGTATATTATGCCAGACCTTTCTGGCTTTCCAGGTCTTTGTGGCTATATCTGCTGCCATCCTTATGTGTCTATCCTTGTAGATTAAGGATCTCTCATCCCTAGCTGCTTTCAGGAATTTTTCTGTGTCTCTGAAATCTGCAAGCTTCATGTAATAACATGTCAAGGTGTTAACAAGTTTTTATTGCTTTTGGTGGGGTGGTGGTTCTCTGTGCCTCCTAGACTTGAATGCCTATATCCTTTCCCAGATTAAGGAAGTTCTCAGCTATAATTTGTTCATATAATCCTTCTCCTCTCTCTCTTCTTCTTCTGGGACCCCTATTATTTGAATATGATTTCACCTAAAGGAATTGCTGATTTCTCAAAGTTAGCCTTCATGATCGAGTAGTTTTTCTCTCTTTCTCCAGATTCCTTACTTTACATCATTTTGTCTTCTATATGAATGACTCTCTCTTTTGCCTCATTTATCCTACCTGTTAGAGGCTCCATTTTTTTTTTTTACTGCATCTCAGTTATAACCTTTTAAATTTTGACCTGATTAGATTTTAGTTCTTTTTTTTAAATAATCATTTTCTTATTTCTTTTCAGCATAACAGTATTCATTGTTTTTGTACCACACCCAGTGCTCCATGCAATCCATGCCCTCTCTAATACCCACCACCTGGTTCCCCCAACCTCCCACCCCCCACCTCTTCAAACCCTTCAGATTGTTTTTCAGAGTCCATAGTCTCTCATTGTTCACCTCCCCTTCCAATTTCTCCCCAACTCCCTTCCCCTAACTCCCCATGTCCTCCATACTATTTGTTATGCTCCACAAATAAGTGAAACCATATGATAATTGACTCTCTCTGCTTGACTTATTTCACTCAGCATAATCTCTTCCAGTCCTGTCCATGTTGCTACAAAAGTTGGGTATTCATCCTTTCTGATGGAGGCATAATATTTCATAGTGTATATGGGCCACATCTTCCTTATCCATTCATCCGTTGAAGGGCATCTTGGTTCTTTCCACAGTTTGGCAACCGTGGCCATTGCTGCTATAAGCATTGGGGTACAGATGGCCCTTCTTTTCACTACATCTGTATCTTTGGGGTAAATACCCAGTAGTGCAATTGCAGGGTCATAGGGAAGTTCTATTTTTAATTTCTTGAGGAATCTCCACACTGTTCTCCAAAGTGGCTGCACCAACTTGCATTCCCACCAACAGTGTAAGAGGGTTCCCCTTTCTCCACATCCCCTCCAACACATGTTGTTTCCTGTCTTGCTAATTTTGGCCATTCTAACTGGTATAAGGTGATATCTCAATGTGGTTTTAATTTGAATCTCCCGAATGGCTAGTGATGATGAACATTTTTTCATGTGTCTGATAGCCATTTGTATGTCTTCATTGGAGAAGTGTCTGTTCATATCTTCTGCCCATTTTTTGACATGATTATCTGTTTTGTGTGTGTTGAGTTTGAGGAGTTCTTTATAGATCCTGGATATCAACCTTTTGTCTGTACGGTCATTTGCAAATATCTTCTCCCATTCCGTGGGTTGCCTCTTTGTTTTCTTGACTGTTTCCTTTGCTGTGCAGAAGCTTTTGATCTTGATGAAGTCCCAAAAGTTTTTTTTCGCTTTTGTTTCCTTTGCCTTTGGAGAGAAAAACAACAAAGAGAAAGAAGTTGCTGTGGCTTATATCAAAGAGATTACTGCCTATGTTCTCCTCTAGGATTCTGATGGATTCCTGTCTCACGTTGAGGCCTTTTATCCATTTTGAGTTTATCTTTGTGTATGGTATAAGAGAATGGTCGAGTTTCATTCTTCTACATATAGCTGCCCAGTTTTCCCAGCACCATTTATTGAAGAGACTGTCTTTTTTCCACTGTATATTTTTTCCTGTTTTGTCAAAGATTAACTGACCATAGAGTTGAGGGTCCATATCTGGGCTCTCTACTCTGTTCCACTGGCGTTTGTTTTTATGCCAGTACCATGCTGTCTTGGTGATCACAGCTTTGTAGTAAAGCTTGAAATCAAGTAACGTGATGCCCCCTGTTTTATTTTTGTTTTTCAACATTTCCTTAGCGATTCAGGGTCTCTTCTGGTTCCATACGATTTTTTGGATTATTTGTTCCAGCTCTTTGAAGAATACTGGTGGAATTTTGTTTGGAATGGCATTAAAAGTATAGATTGCTCTAGGCAGTATAGACATTTTAACAATGTTTATTCTTCTTATCCAAGAGTATGGAATGGTCTTCCATCTTTTTGTGTCTTTTTCAATTTCTTTCATGAGTGTTCTGTAGTTCCTCGAGTACAGATCTTTTATCTCTTTGGTTAGGTTTATTCCCAGGTATCTTATGGTTCTTGGTGCTATAGTAAATGGAATCGATTCTCTAATTTCCCTTTCAAGGATGGTTCAACATTCACAAATCAATCAATGTGATAGAACAAATTAATAAGAAAAGAGAGAAGAACCACATGGTCCTCTCAATTGATGCAGAAAAAGCATTTGACAAAATCCAGCATCCGTTCCTGATTAAAATGCTTCAAAGTATAGGGATAGAGGGAACAATCCTGAACTTCATTAAATCTATCTATGAAAAACCCACAGCAAATATCATCCTCAATGGGAAAAAGCTTGCAGCCTTCCCATTGAGATCAGGAGCACGACAAGGATGCCCACTCTCACCACTCTTGTTCAACATAGTATTAGAAGTCCTAGCAACAGCAATCAGATAACCAAGAGAAATAAAATGTATCCAAATTGGCAATGAAGAAGTCAAACTCTCTCTCTTTGCAGATGACATGATTCTTTATATGGAAAACCCAAAAGACCCCACCCCCAAACTACTAGAACTCATACAGCAATTCAGTAATGTGGCAGGATACAAAGTCAATGTACAGAAATCAGTGGCTTTCTTATACACTAACATTGAAAATACAGATTTTAGTTCTTTTACTTCTCTGGAGTCTTCTATGTTTTTTCAAGCCCAGTTAGTATCTTTGTAACTATTGTTTTGAAATCTGGTTCTGATATTTTACATATATCCATATTGATTAAAAGCCTAGTAGTGAGTAGTACCTCTTGTTCTTTTGGGGTGAGTTTCCTCATCTCATCATTATGTCCATAAAAGAATAGAAGAAAGAGAGAAAAGACAAAAATAACACCACCAGAAAAAACAATCAAACCTTAAAAAATAATTGGTCACTTTCCTATTTGTAGAATTGCAGCATACTTTTCTCAGTTCTCTGATTGATTTTGCAGATATTCAGAATGATTTGATAACTGTCTTCCTGAATTCCAGGGGCCAGACAAACTTCGGGTCCCCTACTACTCTGCCATCTTATCTCCTCCCCCCAGGAGTTCCCCTACACATCATTGCCAATACCTCTCACTTCTCCTGTTGTTGATAATAATAAATCACTTTCCATCTTGGGAATAACTCTCACTTGATTATGATGAAAGATTTTTTTTTAAATTTATTTATTTGAGAGAGAGAGAGAGAGAGATCACAAGTAGGCAGAGAGAGGGGGAAGCAGGCTCCCTGCTGAGCAGAGATCCCGATGCGGGACTCGATCCCAGGACCCTGAGATCATGACCTGGGCCGAAGGCAGAGGCTTAAGCCACTGAGCCACCCAGGCACCCTGAATGATTTTTTTTAAATGTATTGTTGGATGTGGTTTGCTAGTATTTTGTTGAGGATATTTGCAACTGTGTTCATCAGAGATATTGGCCTGTACTTTTTTGTAGTGACTTTATCTGGTTTTGTATCAGGTCACTCTCACCACTTTTATTCACTGGAAGTCCTGTCTGTACAATTAGGAAAGAAAAAGATTTAATAGGTATCCAAATCGGAAAGAAAGGTCTCTATTTCCAGATGTTATGTTATATATAAAAGACTGACAGACTCCAAGAAAAATGGTTAGAGGAAATCAATGAATTAACTAAAGTTGCAGGACACAAAATCAATACATAAATATCAATCATGGCTGCTAGAGAACGGAAGATGGCAGAAGAGTAGGGGACCTCTTATTTTCTGGTCCCTTGAAATCAACTAGATATCTACCAAATGATTCTGAACACCTGTTAATTCAACCTGAGATCTAAGAAAGGAGTTTCTGAAATTCTACAAATAGAAGAGCCACCACTATTTGTATGATTTGAGGTGCAGAGAAGAATCTCGGGGGAATATATTAGAAAATAAACAGTGAGGGGAGGGAGGAAGTGATAGAAACCTGGAGCACAAAATCAGAACTTTTAGAAATCTGCTCTTGTGAGGGTTGTTCCTCCCTGAAAGGTGCTCAGGTGGTGAAGTGGGGCAGAAGCGGGACAGTATGGTCTCAGGGTCCCTGGGGTCATAGAAAGAAAGGGGTGTCCGAGTTGGCAGCATTGTTGCAGGGAGACTGCCTACAATGAGCAGGGCCCAAGAGTGGGCTCACAGTTCTGTTTGCCATTAACCATGAACTACTGCAAAACTGGGCAACTGCTCCATGAGTAGGGGGCCTGCAAGCATCTAACTGTCATGTCCCTCCTTCCCCAGAGGACTGGTGTTTGTGTGCAACCACAGTAGTTTACAGAGTTTGATGCACACAAGTGGTTAACTGCTTTTCCCTGAGAGTTCACGGAATAGTGGGGCCCACAATCTTTCAGGTCCAGGGATGGAGATTGGTGTGCCAGCTTGTTAAATTTTGTTTCCATCGTCTATGTAGTCAAAGCCCTCAGGGATCAAAAGCCACACAGAACAACCTGAACAGCTTTCACTGAGCTCAGCCTCCTGGCAAGGGGTGGTGCAGCCACACCCAAAGACACCTAAGAATCAATGCAACAGGCCCTTCCCCAAAAGACCAGCAGGAGCATCAGGCTAATACAAATTTTATGGATTACACAGAACTGAAAAACCCTGCACTAAAGAAAATAGTATATACAATTTGAGTGTTTTTTCCATGATGACTTCAGTTTAAAATTTTCATCCTTTTTCTTTTCCTCCTTTCAATTAGTTTATTGTATCAACTGTTTACATTTTTTTAAATTTTAATAATTAAATTTTATAGATATGTTCTTCCTTTTTAGCTTCCTTTCATTCTATTTGCATGTGTGTGTGTGTGTGTGTGTGTGTGTGTGTGTGTGTTTCTTTACAATTTTGGGATCCAGTGTCTGTTAGATTATATTCTCTTTCCCCTCTCCTCCTTTTCTCTTTTTTTGGTTTCTGATCTCTTCAGATTTGTCTAGTGTCTATTTAATTGAGATCATGTTTGATATTTTTGATTTTGTTCTCTCATTCATCTATTCATCTCTAGATAACATGACTGGAAAGAGAAATTCAAAACAAGAGAAAGAACCAGAGGTAATACTCTCTGCCATAGATTTAATCAATATGGTAATATAAGTAAAATGTCAGCTAAAATTCTGAGTTACAACTATAAAGTTAGCAGCTGGGCTTGAAAGAAGCATAAAAGACACAAGAGAATCCCTTAGTGCAGAAGTAAAATAATTAAACCTAACCATGCAGAAATAAAAAATCTTTTAACTGAGATGCAGTCTAAAACAGATGCCCTAATGGCTAGGTAAATGAGGCAGAGGAGAGAGTAGTGGCATAGAAGATAAAATGATGGAAAGTAAGGAAGCTAGGAGAAAGAAAATCAGATAATGGATGATGAGGGGAGGCTTCAAGAAATCAGCAATACCATCAAATGAAACAATATTAGAATGATTGGGGTCCCAGAGGAACAAGAAAGAGAGGGACAGAAAGTATATTTGAGCCACTTATAGCTGAGAATTTCCCTAGCCTGGGGAAGGGAATAGGAATTCAAGTCCAGGAGGCACAGAAAACCCCCTCAAAATTGATATAAATAGATCAACCCTTAACATGGCGAAACTTGCAAAGTTCAGAGATTAAGAGAAAATCCTTTAACACACTTCAAGAGAAGAGGTCCTTGGGGCACCTGGGTGGCTCAGTGGGTTAAAGTCTCTGCCTTCAGCTTGGGTCATGATCCCAGGGTCCTGGGATCAAGCCCCACATCAGGCTTTCTGCTCAGTGGGAAGCCTGCTTCTCTTCCTCTCTCTCTGCCTGCCTTTCTACCTACCTGTGATCTCTGTCTGTCAAATAAATAAATAAAATCTTAAAAAAAGAGAGAGAGAGAAAGAGAGAGAAGAGTTCCTTAATGTACAAGGGTAGAAACATTAGATGGGCAGCAGACCTGTACACAGATACCTGGCAGACCAGAAAGGGCTGGCATGACATACTGATTGTACAGAATGGGAAAAATAGGCAGCCAAGAATTCTTCATCCCATAAAGCTGTAATTCACAATGGAAGGAGAGATAAAGAGCTTTCAGGACAAACAGAAACTAAGGAAGTATGTGACAATTAAGCCAGCCCTGTAGTAAATATTAAAGGAGATCCTTTAAGTGAAGAGAGAGCCCAAATGTAACAGAGACCAGAAAAAAAAATAGAGACAATCTATGGAAACCCTGACTTTACAGGTAATACAATGGCACTAAATCCTTATCTTTCAGTAGTTATTCTGGATGTAAATGGGCTAAATGCTCCAATCAAAAGACACAGACTATCAGATTGTAGAAAAAAATAAGACCCAACCATATCCTGTCTATAAGAGACTTATTTTAGACCCAAAGACACCTCCAGATTAATGGAGGAGGTGGAGGACCATTTATCATGCTAATGGACATCAAGAGAAAGCTGGGGTAAAAATCCTTATATTAGACAAATTAGATTTCAAGCCAAAGAGTGTAATAAGAGATGAAGAGGGACATTGTATTATACTTAAAGGGTCTATCCAACAAGAAGATCAAACAGTTATAAATATTTATGCTCCTTATTTGAGAGAAGCTAGTCATATCAACCAATTAATAACCAAACTGAAGAAATACATCGATAATAATGCAATAATAGTAGGGGACTTTAATACTTCACTCACTGCACTGGGCAGATCATTGAAGAAAATTAACAAGGGAACAAATGCTTTGAGTAGCACACTGGACCACACAGACCTCACAGGTAGATTCAGAGGATTCCATCCTAAAGTAACAGAATTCATATTCTTCTCAAGTGTACATGGTGCATTCTCCAGGATGTATCACATTCTGGGTCACAAATTAGGTCTTATTCAGTACCAAAAGATTGGGATTATTCCCTGCATGTTTTCAGACCACAATGCTTTAAAATGAAGTCAACCATGAGAGAAAATTTGGAAGGAACAAAAATACATGGAGGTTAAAGAGCACTGAATTAAAGAATGAATGGGTCAACAAGAAAATTAGAGAAGAATTTTAAAAATTCATGGAAACAAAAGAATATGAAAGCACAACTGCTCAAAATATTTGGGATACAGCCAAGGCTGTCCTAAGAGGGAAGTCGATAGCAATACAAGCCTTTCTCACGAAACAAGAAAGGTCTCAAATATACAAGTTAATCTTATGCCTAAAGAATCTGGGGAATGAACAGCAAAAAAACCCTAAACCTAGCAAGAGACAAGAAAGAATAAAGATCAGAGCAGAAATCAATGAAATAGAAACCAAAGAACAGTGGAACAGATTGGTATAACTAAGAGCTTGTTCTTTGAAAGAATTAATAATATTGATAAACCCTTGGCCAGACTTATCCAAAAGAAATGAGAAAAGGCCCAAATAAATAAAATCATGAGTGAAAGAGGAGAAACCAAAGTGAACACTGAAGAAATACAAAGAATTTAAGGAACACATTATGAGCAAGTATATGTCAACAAATTTAGCAATTTGAGGAAATGGAAGCATTCCTAGAGACATATAAACTGCCAAAACAACCAGGAAGAAATAGAAAAACTGAAAGAGGCCCATAACCAGCAAGGAAATCTCACAACAAACAAGATCCCAGAGCCTGATAGGCTGGAATTCTATCAAACATTTAAAGAAGAAATAATACCTATTCTTCAGAAGCTGTTTCAAAAAATAGAAATGGATGGAAAACTTCCAAAATCATTCTATGAGGCCAGCATTATCTCGATCCCAAAACCAGACAAATAACCCACCACAAAGGAAAATTATAGACCAATATCTGTGATGAACACGGATGCCAAAAATGTCACCAAAATACTAGCCATACTAGGATCCAACAGTACCTGAAAAGGATTATTCACCAGGACCAAGTGAGATTTATTCCTGGGCTGCAAGGGTGGTTCAACATCTGCAAGTCAATCAATTAATAAAAGAATCATTAATCATTAATAAAAATTAATCATTAATAAAAGAAACAGCAAGAACCATATGATTCTCTTGATGCAGAAAAAGCATTTGACAAAATACAGCATGCTTTCTTGATTAAAACTCTTCAAAATATATGGGTAGAGGGAACATACCTCAATATCCTAAAGCCATCTATGAAAAGCCCAGAGTGAATATCATTCTCAATGGGGGAAAAACTGAAGAGCTTTCCTCCTAAGGTCAGGAACACGATAGAGATGTCCATACTTACCACTGTTGTTCAATATAGTACTAGACGTCCTAGGCTCAGCAATCAGACATCATAAAAAAATAAAAGGCATCCAAATTGATAAGTCAAACTACAACTCGTCATAGATGACAGGATACTCTATATGGGAAACCCAAAATACCCTACCCCAATATTGCTAGAACTTATACAGGAACTCAGCAAAGTGTCAGCATATAAAATCAATGTGCAGAAATCAGTTGCGTTTCTATACACTAACAATGAGGCAGAATAAAGAGAAATTAAGGAATCAATCCCACTTACAGTTGCACCAAAAATCACAAGATATCTAGGAATAAATCTAACCAAAGAGGTAAAGGATCTGTATTCTAAAAACTAAAGAAATTGAGGGAAACACAGAAAAATGGAAAACCATTCCATGCTCATGGACTGGAAGAATAAATATTGTTAGAATGTTTTTGCTACCCAAAGCAATCTACACATTCAATGCTATCCCTATCAAATACCATTGACATTTTTCTTTTTTTTCTTAAAGATTTTATTTATTTAATTATTTGAGAGGGAGAGAGTGATTGATTGATTGATTGCAGGAGCACACAAGCAGAGAGAGAAGCAGAGGGAGAGAGAAGCAGGCTGTCAGCTGAGCAGGGGTCCCAATGTGGGGCTTGATCCCAGGACCCTGGGATCATGCACTGAACCGAAGGCAGATGCCTAACTAACTGAGCCACACACCAGTTGCCCCACCATTGACATTTTTCACAGAAGTGGAGCAAAAACATTCCAAGATTTGTATGGAACAAGAAAAGACCCTGAATAGATAGAGGAATATTGAAAAAGAAAACCAAAGCTGGTGGTATTATAATTCTGGACTTTAAACTGTATTAGAAAGCTGTAATCATCAAGACAGCATGGTACTGGCACAAGAACAGACACATATATCAATGGAATAGAACAGAAAACCCAGATATGGACCTTCCACTCTATGGTCAACTAATTTTTGACAAAGCAGGAATGAATATCCAATGGAAAGAAAACAGTCTCTTCAACAAATGGTGTTGGGAAAATTGGGTTGCCACACACAGAAGAATGAAGCTGGACCATTTTCTTACACTATACACAAAAATAAACTCAAAATAGGTGAAAGACCTAAATGTGGGACAGTAATCCATCAAAATCCTAAAAGAGAACAAAGGCAGCAACCTCTTCGACCATGGACTCAGCAATTTCTTGCTAGACATGTGTTCAAAGACAAGAGAAACAAAGCAAAAATGAACTATTGGATTTCAGATTTCATCTAGTTCAAAAGTTCTGAACAGTAAAGGAAACAGTCTAGAAATCTCAAAAGCAACCAACAGAATGGGAGAAGATAATTGCAAGTGACCTATCAGATAAAGGGCTAGTATCCAAGATCTCTAAGGAACTTAGCAAATTCAAGAGCCCAAAATGAAAGAATCTGGTCACTCCATGGGCAGAAGACATGAACAGACATTTTCCCAAAGAAGACATACAAATGGCCAACAGACTCATGAAAAAATGCTCAACATCACTTGGCATCATGGAAATATAGATCATAACCACAACGAGATACCACCTCACACCAGTCAGAATAGCTAAATGGAATAAGTCAGGAAACAAAGGGGGTTGGTGAGGATGTGGAGAAAGGGGAACCTTCTTACGCTGTTAGTCGTAATGCAAACTGGTGTCACTATTCTGAACAGTATGGAGGTACCTTCAAAAATTTAGAAATAGAACTGCCCTATGGCCTAGCATTTGCCCTACTAAATATTTATCCAAGTGTATAAAAACATAGTGATTTGAAGGAGCACCTGCACCTTCTACTAGCAATGTCCATAATAGCCACACTATGGAAAGGGCCAATATAGATATAGATATAGTAGATATATAGATATATATGCATACAATAGAATTTTACTCAGGCATCAGAAAGGATGAATATTTACCATTTACACTGACATGGATGATATTGAAGTGTATTATCCTGAGGGAAATAAGTCAATCAGAGAAAGACAATTATCATATGGTTTCACTCATATGTAGAATATAAGAAATGGTGCAGAGGATAATAGGATAAGGGGGGGGGACTGAATGAGAAGTAGAGAGGGAGACAAACCATGAGAGACTCTTAACTATAGGTAACAAACAGTTGCTGGAAGGGAGGTGGATGGAGGGAATGGGGTAATTGGGTGCATGTGATGTGATGAGCACTGGGTGTTATATGGAACTGATGGATTACTGAATTCTACATCTGAAACAAATGATGTACTGTATGTTGGCTAATTGAATTTAATTTTAAAAAATGGAGAAGAAAATTTCATAGTAGAACTACTTTATGATGCATCAATCATTGTAATCAGTTGGTATCCAAAAAATGCAAAACTGTTAATTCAAAGGAACACATGCACCCCTTTGTGTATCGCAGCATTATTTACAATAGCCAAGGTATGGAAGCCTCCAAGATATCCATAAAATTATGAATGGTTAAATAAGAGGTGTCATATATAGAGAATGTAAAATTATTCAGCCATATAAAGGAATGAAGACTTGCCATTTTTAACGGATGGTGCTAGAGAATATAATGATAACATAAGTCAGTCTGAGGAAGACAAATAACATCAGATTTCACTCATGTGGTATTTAAGAAACAATCCAAAGGAGCAATGGACAGAAGGAGACACACCAAGCAGCAGCCTCTTAGGTATAGAGAACAAACTGATGGCTCCCAGAGGGAAGGTGGGTTGGTGAATGTGTGAAATAGGTAATGGAGATTAAGGAGGGCACTTGTGGTGAGTACTGGGAGATGTCTGGAATTGTTGAGTCACTATATTGTCCACTAGAAACTAATATAATGCTGTTTGTTACATATGCTGAAGGAAATTAAACAATATGTGGTGGCAGTGAACATCCTTGTCTTGTTCCCGATCTTAGAGGAAATCCTGTTCCCTTTTTACCATTGAGTATGACGTTAAATATGGGCTTGTCGTATAAGGTCTTTATTGTATTTTGGTACATTAACTGTGTAGCTAATTTGTTGAGAGTTTTTCCTCATGAAAGGATGTTGAGTTTTGTCAAATACTTTTCCTGCATCCTTTGAGATTATTGTAGGGTTTCTCTCATTTTGTTTATGTGGTGAATCACATTTATTGATGTGCGTATTTTGAACCATCCTTGCATCCCAGGAATAAAGCCCGCCTAATTATGTTGTATGAATCTTCTAATGTGGTTTTGAATTCAGTTTGCTAGCATTTTGTTGAGGATTTTTGTATCATTGTTCATCAGGTATATTGGCCTTTTTTTTTTTTTTTTTTGGGTAGTGTCCTTCTCAGGCGTTGGTATCAGGGTAATGCTGGCCTTGTGAAATGGGTTTGGAAGTATTCTCTTCTCTTCATTGATGTGGAAGAATTTGATAGATATTGGTATTAATTCTTTAAATATATGCTCCCAAATATTTGGTAGAATTTACCAGGGAAGCCATCTGGTCCTGGACTTTTGTTTTCTGGGAGAGGTTTATTTACTGGTTGAAACTTCTTAGTGGAAATCTGTTCAAATTTATCACTTCTTGGGGCACCTGGGTGGCTTAGTTGGTTAAGCATCTGCCTTCAGCCCAGGTCTGTTCTGGGATCGAGACCTGTGTTGGGCTCCCTCCTCAGCAGAGAGCCTGCTTCTTTTCCCTCTGCTGCCTCTCTATCTGCTTATGCTCTCTCTCTCTCTTTCTGTGTGTCAAGAAAATAAATAAAATCTTAAAAAAAGAACAAATTTACTGCTTCTTCATGATTTTGTCTTGGTAGCTTTTCTTTTTCTAGGAATTTATCTATTCTAGGTTATGTAATTTGTTGGCATATGATTGTTCACAGTAGTCTCTTATGGTCATTAGTTTATCTGTGTTCTCAGTTGTAACGTCTCCTCTTTTGTATCTGATTTTGGGTCTTGTGTCTTTTTATTAGTTCATTTAATGTTTTGTTTACTCTGTTTATCTTTTCAAAAACCACCTTTTGGTTTCATTGCTGTTCTCTGTCATTCTAGTCTCTCTTTCATTTATTTTCACTCTGATCTTTGTTATTTCCTTTCTTCTACTAACTTTGGCCTTTGTTCTTTTCTAGTTTCTTGAGATGGAAGGCTAGGTTGTTTATTTGAGAGCATTCTTTTAAAAAATATATTGTTTCTTGGTATAAAGTTTGCTCTTAAGTGCTTTTGTTGCATCCTATGTGCTTCAGTATGTTATGTTTCCATTTTCATTTAAGATTTTTTCTTTCTTTTTTAAAAAAGATTTATTCATTCATTTGACACACACAGAGAGAGAGTGAGCACAAGCAAGGGGAGTGGCAGGCATAGGGGGAGGGAGAGGAAGAAGCAGGCTCCTCACAGATCAAAAAGCCCAATGTGGAGCTCAAACCTTGGACCCTGGGATCCTGACCTGAGCCAAAGGCAGATGCTTAATCAGCTGAGCCACCCAGGGACGCTTTTTTATTTCTTTTTTTGACTTATTTTTTGACCAGCTAGTTGTTCAGGAGCATGTTGTTTAATCTTCATGTATACATGACTCTACCAGTTTTCCTCTTGTAACAAAATCCTACTTGCTTATTATCGTGGTCAGAAAAGATAATTGATAGGATTTTAATCTTCTCAAATCTATTAAGATTTTTATTTTGGTGGCCTAACTTATTATATATCCTGGAGAGTTCCATGTGTAATTGAGAAAAATGTGTATTCTACTGCTGTATCCTGTATCTGTTTGGTCCATCTGATCTATTGTGTAGTTTAAATTCAGTGTTTCTTTATTGGTTTTCTGTCTGAATGATATATCCATTGATGAAAGTTGGATATTGAAATTCCCTGCAGTCCTTCTACTGCTGTCTGTTTGTCCCTTAAGATCTTTTAATATTTGCTTTATATGCATAGGTATTCTGATTTTGGGAGGATATGTATTTATAATTGTTATATTTATATTTGTTATAATTGTTATATTTATATTTTATATATATTTATAATTGTTATGTTTATATTTATTTATATTTATATTTAATTATATATATATATTTTTTTAAAATTTTATTTTTTATACACATATATTTTTATCCCCAGGGGTACAGGTCTGTGAATCGCCAGGTTTACACACTTTACAGCACTCACCATAGCACATACCCTCCCCAATATCCATAACCCCACCCCTCCTCTCCCAACCCCCCTCCCCCCATCAACCCTCAGTTTGTTTTGTGAGATTAAGAGTCACTTATGGTTTGTCTCCCTCCCAATCCCATCTTGTTTCATTTACTCTTCTCCTACCCCCTTAACCCCCCATGTTGCATCTCCTCTCCCTCATATCAGGGAGATCATATGATAGTTGTCTTTCTCCGATTGACTTATTTCGCTAAGCATGATACCCTCTAGTTCCATCCACGTCGTCGCAAATGGCAAGATTTCATTTCTTTTGATGGCTGCATAGTATTCCATTGTGTATATATACCACATCTTCTTTATCCATTCGTCTGTTGATGGACATCTAGGTTCTTTCCATAGTTTGGCTATTGTAGACATTGCTGCTATAAACATTCGGGTGCACGTGCCCCTTCGGATCACTACGTTTGTATCTTTAGGGTAAATACCCAGCAGTGCAATTGCTGGGTCATAGGGTAGTTCTATTTTCAACATTTTGAGGAACCTCCATGCTGTTTTCCAGAGTGGTTGCACCAGCTTGCATTCCCACCAACAGTGTAGGAGGGTTCCCCTTTCTCCGCATCCTCGCCAGCATCTGTCATTTCCTGACTTGTTAATTTTAGCCATTCTGACTGGTGTGAGGTGATATCTCATTGTGGTTTTGATTTGTAATTCCCTGATGCCGAGTGATGTGGAGCACTTTTTCATGTGTCTGTTGGCCATCTGGATGTCTTCTTTGCAGAAATGTCTGTTCATGTCCTCTGCCCATTTCTTGATTGGATTATTTGTTCTTTGGGTGTTGAGTTTGCTAAGTTCTTTATAGATTTTGGACACTAGCCCTTTATCTGATATGTCATTTGCAAATATCTTCTCCCATTCTGTCAGTTGTCTTTTGGTTTTGTTCACTGTTTCCTTTGCTGTGCAAAAGCTTTTGATCTTGATAAAATCCCAATAGTTCATTTTTGCCCTTGCTTCCCTTGCCTTTGGCGATGTTCCTAGGAAGATGTTGCTGCGGCTGAGGTCGAAGAGGTTGCTGCCTGTGTTCTCCTCAAGGATTTTGATGGATTCCTTTCTCACATTGAGATCCTTCATCCATTTTGAGTCCATTTTCGTGTGTGGTGTAAGGAAATGATCCAATTTCATTTTTCTGCATGTGGCTGTCCAATTTTCCCAACACCATTTATTGAAGAGGCTGTCTTTTTTCCATTGGACATTCTTTCCTGCTTTGTCGAAGGTGAGTTGACCATAGAGTTGAGGGTCTATTTCTGGGCTCTCTATTCTGTTCCATTGATCTATGTGTCTGTTTTTGTGCCAGTACCATGCTGTCTTGATGATGACAGCTTTGTAATAGAGCTTGAAGTCTGGAATTGTGATACCACCAACTTTGGCTTTCTTTTTCAATATTGCTTTGGCTATTCGAGGTCTTTTCTGGTTCCATATAAATTTTAGGATTATTTGTTCCATTTCTTTGAAAAAAATGGATGGTACTTTGATAGGAATTGCATTAAATGTGTAGATTGCTTTAGGTAGCATAGACATTTTCACAATATTTATTCTTCCAATCCAGGAGCATGGAACATTTTTCCATTTCTTTGTGTCTTCCTCAATTTCTTTCATGAGTACTTTATAGTTTTCTGAGTATAGATTCTTAGTCTCTTTGGTTAGGTTTATTCCTAGGTATCTTATAGTTTTGGGTGCAATTGTAAATGGGATGGACTCCTTAATTTCTCTTTCTTCTGTCTTGTTGTTGGTGTAGAGGAATGCAACTGATTTCTGTGCATTGATTTTATATCCTGACACTTTACTGAATTCCTGTACAAATTCTAGCAGTTTTGGAGTGGAGTCTTTTGGGTTTTCCACATATAGTATCATATCATCTGCAAAGAGTGATAGTTTGACTTCTTCTTTGCCGATTTGGATGCCTTTAATTTCCTTTTGTTGTCTGATTGCTGAGGCTAGGACTTCTAGTACTATGTTGAATAGCAGTGGTGATAACGGACATCCCTGCCGTGTTCCTGACCTTAGCGGAAAAGCTTTCAGTTTTTCTCCATTGAGAATGATATTTGCAGTGGGTTTTTCATAGATGGCTTTGATAATATTGAGGTATGTGCCATCTATCCCTACACTTTGAAGAGTTTTGATCGGGAAGGGATGCTGTACTTTGTCAAATGCTTTTTCAGCATCTATGGAGAGTATCATATGATTCTTGTTCTTTCTTTTATTAATGTGTTGTAATCACATTGATTGATTTGTGGATGTTGAACCAACCTTGCAGCCCTAGAATAAATCCCACTTGGTCGTGGTGAATAATCCTTTTAATGTACTGTTGAATCCTATTGGCTAGTATTTTGGTGAGAATTTTTGCATCTGTGTTCATCAAGGATATTGGTCTGTAGTTGTCTTTTTTGATGGGATCCTTGTCTGGTTTTGGGATCAAGGTGATGCTGGCCTCATAAAATGAGTTTGGAAGTTTTCCTTCTATTTCTATTTTCTTGGAACAGTTTCAGGAGAATAGGAATTAGTTCTTCTTTAAATGTTTGGTAGAATTCCCCCGGGAAGCCATCTGGCCCTGGGCTTTTGTTTGTTTGGAGATTTTTGATGACTGTTTCAATCTCCTAACTGGTTATGAGTCTGTCCAGGCTTTCCATTTCTTCCTGGTTCAGTTGTGGTAGTTTATGTCTCTAGGAATGCATCCATTTCTTCCAGATTGTCAAATTTGTTGGCGTAGAGTTGCTCAAAGTATGTTCTTATAATTGTCTGTATTTCTTTGGTGTTCGTTGTGATCTCTCCTCTTTCATTCATGATTTTATTTATTTGGGTCCTCTCTCTTTTCTTTTTGATAATTCTGGCCAGGGGTTTATCAATCTTATTAATTCTCTCAAAGAACCAGCTCCTAGTTTCGTTGATTTGTTCTATTGTTTTTTTGGTTTCTATTTCATTGATTTCTGCTCTGATCGTTATGATTTCTCTTCTCCTGCTGGGTTTAGGGTTTCTTTCTTGTTCTTTCTCCAGCTCCTTTAGGTGTAGGGTTAGGTTGTGTACCTGAGACCTTTCTTGTTTCTTGAGAAACGCTTGTACCGCTATATATTTTCCTCTCAGGACTACCTTTGTTGTGTCCCACAGATTCTGAACCGTTGTGTTTTCATTATCATTTGTTTCCATAAATTTTTTCAATTCTTCTTTAATTTCCTGGTTGACCCATTCATTCTTTAGAAGGATGCTGTTTAGTCTCCATGTATTTGGGTTCTTTCCAAATTTCCTCTTGTGATTGAGTTCTAGCTTCAGAGCATTGTGGTCTGAAAATATACAGGGAATTATCCCAATCTTTTGATACCGGTTGAGACGTGATTTAGGACCAAGAATGTGATCTATTCTGGAGAATGTTCCATGTGCACTAGAGAAGAATGTGTATTCTGTTGCTTTGGGATGAAATTTTGTCCAGATAAGAGTATATGAAGGAGCAAGTAAAATACTAAAATGGTGGCAACAACCCCAGGAAAATATGCTTTAGCCAAATCAGAAGAGATCCCAAATCTTGAGGGGGGAGAAAGGGGATAAAAAGGGGTTCAGAAAGAAAAAAAAAAAGAAACTATTAAGAAAAGAAAGCCGATAAAAAATATAAAAAGGAAAAAAATATATATATTAGATAAACTATTTAAAAAACGTTAAAAAAGATAACGGTAAAAGTTAAAAAAAATTAAGCAGAAGAAGAGAAAAAAAATTGAAAAAGAAAAAAAAATTAAATTAACTGCAAGGCTAAAGAATCATGGGGAGAAAGCCATGAGTTCCATGCTTTGCTTTCTTCTCCTCTGGAATTCCGCCACTCTCCTTGGTATTGAAACTGCACTCCTTGGTAGGTGAACTTGGTCCTGGCTGGGTTTCTCATTGATCTTCTGGGGGAGGGGCCTGTTGTAGTGATTCTCAAGCGTCTTTGCCCCAGGCGGAGTTGCACTGCCCTTACCCAGGGCCGGGCTGAGTAATCCGCTCGGGTTTGCTGGGTTTGCTTTCAGGAGCTTTTGTTCCCTGAGCGCTTTCCGTAGAGTTCTGGAAGACGGGAATGAAGATGGCGGCCTCCCGGTCTCCGACCCGGAGGAGCCGAGAGCCCAGGGCTCCACTCCTCAGTGCGCCCTCAGAGAACAGTGCCCAATTACTCCCGTCACCCTGGCCTCTGGCCGCGCTCCGAGCTGACTGCGCCTGCGACCGGTTCAAGGTAACCCCGAGTTTAGAGCTCACTCCTCAGCTCTGTCTCTGTAGCCGGCTTCCCTGTTCTAATACCCTGTTCTAATAAGCTCTGCGACACTCAGACACCCCCGATCCTTCTGTGACCCTGTGGGACCTGAGGCCGCGCTGACCCCGCCTGGGCTTCACCCCAGTTAAGCCTCTGGAGCGATGTCCCTCAGCGGAACAGACTTTTAAAAGTCCTGATTTTGTGCTCAGATTTTGTGCTCCGCCGCTCGCCGGGAGCCGGCCCCTCCCCCTGCGGTCTATCTTCCAGTCACTTTGGATTCACTTCTCCGCCAGTCCTACCTTTCAGATAGTGGTTGATTTTATGTTTCTAGAATTGCTGTTCTTCTTCTCTTCAATCTCCCATTGGATTTGTAGGTGTTTGCAATCTTTAGATAAGCTATTTAGCTGATCTCCCGCTACCTGAAGTAGTCTCAGCCTGCTACTTCTCCGCCATCTTGACTCCTACTTAATTATATTTTTATATTTATAATTGTTATATTCTCCTGATGAGTGACCTTGTTTGTGTCTTGTTTTACTTTTTTTTTTTTTTTTTTTTTGCTTAAAGTCTTTTTTTGTCTGATAAATACATCTCCCCTGTTTTCTTTTGGTTTCTATTTATATGGATCTCTTTTTTCATCATTTCACTTTCAGTTTATGTGTGTTCATAAAGCTGAAGTGACTTTCTTGTAGGCAACATAAACTTGGTTTTAGGTTTTTTAAAATTTACATATAATGCATTATTTGTTTCAGGGGTACAGGTTAGTTTTAGTTTTTTAATTAATTCAGCCAGTCTGTCTTTTGTTTGGAGAGGTTAATTTATTTAAATTTAAAGCAATTATTGATAGGTATAGATTTCCCACTGACATTTTGTTTATTGTTTTCTCAAGGTTCTGTAGTTCCTTTGTTTCTTTCTTCCTGTTTTACTTTCTTGCTTTGTGATTTGATGATTTTCTGTAGTGTTATGATTAGATTCCTTTCTCTTTCTCATTTGTATCTCAAGTATAGGTTTTTATTTTGTGGTTAACAGAGCTTATAGAAAACATCTTGTAGTAATGATAGTATATTTTAGCTGATAACAACTTAACTTTGAATGCAAACAAAAGTACACTTTTACGCCTTCTTCCTGCTTTTTTTTTTATTTTTTTAGCATAACAGTATTCATTATTTTTGCACCACACCCAGTGCTCCATGCAATCCGTGCTGCTTTGTTTTTTTTTTTTTTTTTTTTTTAGATTTTATTTATTTATTTGACAGAGAGAGATCACAAGTAGATGGAGAGGCAGGCAGAGAGAGAGAGAGAGAGGGAAGCAGGCTTCTTGCTGAGCAGAGAGCCCGACACGGGACTCGATCCCAGGACCCTGAGATCATGACCTGAGCCGAAGGCAGCGGCTTAACCCACTGAGCCACCCAGGCGCCCCTGCTTTGTTTTTTGATGTTACAATTTGTATCTTTTAAAATGGCATAGCCTTAAGAAATTATAGTTATACTTATTTTTATTACTCTTGTCTTTCACCTTTATACTAGATTTGTAAGTGACTTACCTACCATCATTACAATGTTAGAGTATTCTGAGTTAACTAAGGATTTAAACAACAAAAATATTTTATTAATATATAATGTATTTTTAGCCCCAGGCGTACAGGTCTATGAATTTCCAGGTTTACACACTTCATAGCACATACCTTCCCCAATGTCCATAACCCCACCACCCTCTCCCTCCCCTGTCCCCCTGGCAACCCTCAGTTTGTTTTGTGAGATCAAGAGTCTCTTATGGTTTGTCTCCATCCTGATCCCATCTTGTTTCATTTATTCTTTTCCTACTCCCCAACGTCCCCCACCCAAGTTGCCTCTCAACTTCCTCATATCAGAGAGGTCATATGATAATTATCTTTCTCTGATTGACTTATTTTGCTAAGCATAATACTCTCTAGTTCCATCCAGGTCATCGCAAATGGCAAGATTTCATTTCTCTTGGTGGCTGCATAGTATTCCATTGTATATACATACACCACATCTTCTTTATCCATACATCTGTTGATGGACATCTAGGTTCTTTTCATAGTTTGGCTATTGTGGACATTGCTGCTATAAACAATCAGGTGCACATGACTCTTTGGATCACTACATTTGTATCTTTAGGGTAAATACCCAGTAGTGCAATTGCTGGGTCATAGGGTAGCTCTATTTTCAACTTTTTGAGGAACATCCATGCTGTTTCCCAGAGTGGTTGCATGAGCTTGCATTCCAACCAACAATGTAGGAGGGTTCCCCTTTCTCTATATCCTCACCAGCGTCTGTCATTTCCTGAGTTGTTAATTTTAGCCATTCTGACTGGTGTGAGATGTTATCTCATTGTGGTTTTGATTTGTATTTCCCCGATGCCAAGTGATGTGGAACACTTTTTCATGTGTCTGTTGGCCATCTGGATGTCTCTTCATGTCTTCTGCCCATTTCTTGATTGGATTATTCTTTGGGTGTTGAGTTTGATAAGTTCTTTATAGATTTTGAATACTAGCCCTTTATCTGATATGTCATTTGCAGATACCTTCTCCCATTCTGTCAGTTGTCTTTTGGTTTTGTTAACTGTTTCCTTTCCTGTGCAAAAGCTTTTCATCTTGATGAAGTCCCAATAGTTCATTTTTGCCTTTGCTTCCCTTGCCTTTGGCAATGTTCCTAGGAAGAAGTTGCTGCAGCTGAGGTCAAAGAGGTTGCTGCCTGTGTTCTCCTCAAGGATTTTGGTGGATTCCTTTCTCACATTGAGGTCCTTCATCCATTTGGAGTATATTTTTGTGTGTGGTGTAAGGAAATGGTCCAGTTTCATTCTTCTGCATGTGGCTGTCCAATTTTCCCAACACCATTTGTTGAAGAGACTGTCTTTTTTCCATTGGACATTCTTTCCTGCTTTGTTGAAGATTAGTTGACCATAGAGTTGAGGGTATATTTCTGGGCTCTTTATTCTGTCCCATTGATCTATGTGTCTGTTTTTGTGCCAGTACCGTACTGTCTTGATGATGACAGCTTAGTAATAGAGCTTGAAGTCTACAATTGTGATGCCACCAACTTTGGCTTTCTTTTTCAATATTCCTCTGGCTATCTGAGGTCTTTTCTGGTTCCATATAAATTTTAGGATTATTTGTTCCATTTCTTTGAAAAAAAAAAAAAGAATGGGATTTTCATAGGGATTGCATAAATGTGTAGATTGCTTTAGGTAGCATAGACATTTTCACAATATTTGTTCTTCCAATCCATGATCATGGGACATTTTTCCATCTCTTTGTGTCTTCCTCAATTTCTTTCATGATACTTTATAGTTTTCCGAGTATAGATTCTTCACCTCTTTGGTTAGGTTTATTCCTAGGTATCTTATGGTTTTGGGTGCAATTGTAAACGGGATTGACTCCTTAATTTCTCTTTCTTCTGTCTTGTTGTTGGTGTAAAGAAATGCAACTGATTTCTTTACATTGATTTTTTAAATGTTTTTTTTTTTTAAAGATTTTATTTATTTATTTGACAGATAGAGATCATAAGTAGTCAGAGAGGCAGGCAGAGAGAGAGGGGGAAGCAGGCTCCCTGCTGAGCAGAGAGCCCGATGCGGTGCTCGATCCCAGGACCTGGGATCATGACCGGAGCCGAAGACAGAGGCTTAACTCACTGAGCCACCCAGGCGCACCCTCTGTACATTAATTTTATATCCTGACACTTTACTGAATTCCTGTACAAGTTCTAGCAGATTTGGAGTGGAGTCTTTTGGGTTTTCCACATATAGTATCATATCATCTGCAAAGAGTTATAGTTTGACTTCTTCTTTGCTGATTTGGATATCTTTAATTTCTTTTTGTTGTATGATTGCTGAGGCTAAGACTTCTAGTACTATGTTGAATAGCAGTGGTGATAATGGACATCCCTGTTTTTATCAGGAAGGGATTCTGTACTTTATCAAATGCTTTTTCAGCATCTTACTGAGAGTATCATATGGTTCTTGTTCTTTCTTTTATTAATGTATTGTATCACATTGATTGATTTGCGGATGTTGAGCCAAACTTGCAGCCCTGGAATAAAACCCATTTGGTCATGGTGAATAGTCCTTTTAATGTACTGTTCGATCCTATTGGCTAGTATTTTGGTGAGAATTTTCGCATCTGTGTTCATCAAGGGTGTTGGTCTGTAATTCTCTTTTTTGATGGGATCCTTGTCTGGTTTTGGGATCAAGGTAATGCTGGCCTAATAAAATGAGTTTGGAAGTTTTCCTTCCATTTCTATTTTTTGGAACAGTTTCAGGAGAATAGGAATTAATTCTTCTTTAAATGTTTGGTAGAATCCCCTGGGAAGCCGTCTGGCCCTGGGCTCTTGTTTCTTTGGAGATTTTTGATGACTGCTTCAATCTCCTTCCTGGTTATGGGTCTGGTCAGGTTTTCTATTTCTTCCTGGTTCAGTTGTAGTTTCTACATCTCTAGGAATGCACCATTTCTTCCAGATTGTCAAATTTGCTGGCATATAGTTGCTCATAATATGTTCTTATAATTGTTTGTATTTCTTTGGTGTTGGTTGTGATCTCTCCTCTTTCATTCATAATTTTATTTATTTGGGTCCTTTCTCTTTTCTTTTTGATAAGTCTGGCCAGGGGTTTATTAATCTTATTAATTCTTTCAAAGAACCAGCTCCTAGTTTTGTTCATTTGTTCTATTGTTTTTTTAAATTTCTATTTCATTGATTTCTGCTCTGATCTTTATGATTTCTCTTCTCCTGCTGGGTTTAGGCTTTCTTTGTTCTTCTCTCTCAACCTCCTTTAGGTGTAGGCTTAGGTTGTGTATTTGAGACCTTTCTTGTTTCTTGAGAAAGGCTTGTGTCACTGTATATTTTCCTCTCAGGACTGTCTTTGCTGTGTCCCACATATTTTGAACTGTTGTGTTTTCATTATCATTTGCTTCTATGAAGTTTTTCAATTCTTCTTTAATTTCCTGGTTAACCCAGTCATTCTTTAGAAGGATGCTCTTTAGTCTCCATTATTTGGGTTCTTTCCAAATTTCCTCTTGTGATTGATTTCTAGCTTCAGAGCATTATGATTTGAAAATATGCAGAGAATGATCACAATCTTTTGATCCTGGTTGATACCTTATTTATGACCCAGGATGTCATCTATTCTGGAGAATGTTCCATGTGCACTAGAGAAGAATGTGTATTCTTTTGCTTTGGGATGAAATGTTCTGAATATATCTGTGTTGTCCATCTATTCCATTGTGTCATTTAAGGCCTTTATTTCCTTGTTGATCTTTTGCTTGGATGATCTGTCCATTTCAGTGATGGGAGTGTTAAAGTCCCCTACTATTATTGTATTATTGTTGATGTGTTTCTTTTATTTTGTTATTAATTGGTTTACATAGTTGGCTGCTCCCATGTTAGGGACATAGGTAATTAAAATTGTTAGATCTTTTTGTTGGACAGACCCTTTAAGTATGATATAGTGTCCTTCCTCATCTCTTATTATAGTCTTTGGCTTAAAAGCTAATTGATCTGATAGAAGGATTACCACCCCAGCTTTCTTTTGATATCCATTAGCATGGTAAATTGTTTTCCAACCCCTCACTTTAAATCTGGAGGTGTCTTTGGGTCTAAAATGAATTTCTTGTAGACAGAATATTGATGGGTTTTGTTTTTTTTATCCATTCTGATACCTGTATCTTTTGATTGGGGGCATTTAGCCCATTTACATTCAGGGTAACTATTGAGAGATATGAATTTAGTGCCATTGTATTGCCTGTAAGGTGCCTATTATTGTATATTGTCTCTGTTCCTTTCTGGTCTACTACTTTTGGGCTCTCTCTTTGCTTAGAGGACCCCTTTCAATATTTCCTGTAGAGCTGGTTTGGTGTTTGCAAATTCTTTTAGTTTTTGTTTGTCCTGGAAACTTTCCCCCCACCCCAAAGATTTTCTTTATTTATTTGACATAGAGAAAGAGATCACAAGTAGGCAGAGGCAGGCAGAGAGAGAGGGGGAAGCAGGCTCCCTGCCGAGCAGACAGCATGATGTGGGGCTCAATCCCAGGATGCTGGGATCATGACCTGAGCTGAAGGCAGAGGCTTTAACCCACTGAGCCACCCAGGCTCCCCTGTCCTGGCTTTTTATCTCTTTTTCTATTTTCAATGATAGCCTAGCTGGATATAGTATTCTTGGCTGCATGTTTTTCTCATTTAGTGCTCTGTATATATCATGCCAGTTCTTTCTGGCCTGTTAGGTCTTTGTGGATAAATCTGCTGCCAATCTAATATTTTTACCATTGTATGTTACAGACTTCTTGTCCAGACTGCTTTTAGGATTTCCTCTTTCTCACTAATACTTGTAAATTTTACTACTAGATGAAAGGGTGTAGACCAATTCTTATTGATTTTCAGGGGGGTTCTCTGCACCTTCTGGATTTTGATTTTTGTTCCCTTAGCCATATTAGGGAAATTCTCTGCAATAATTCTCTAATATTCCTTCTGCTCCCCTCCCTCTCTCTTCTTCTTCTGGAATCCCAATTATTCTTATGTTGTTTCATCTTATGGTATCACTTATCTCTCGAATTCTCCCCTCATGGCTTAGTAGTTGTTTGTCTTCCTTTTGCTCAGCTTCTTTATTCTCTGTCATTTGGTCTTCCATGTCATTAATTCTCTCTTCTGCCTCATTTATCCTAGTAGTAAGAGCCTCCATTTTTTATTGCAACTCATTAATAGCTTTTTTTAATTTCACTTGGTTAGATTTTAGTTCTTTTATTTCTCCAGAAAGGGCTTTTATTTCTCCAGACAGGGTTTCTCTAATATCTTCTATGCCCTTTTTGAGCCCAGCTAGCACCTTGAGAATTGTCATTCTGAACTCTAAATCTGACATATTATCAATGTCCGTATTGATTAGGTCCCTAGCCTTTGGTACTGCCTCTTGTTCTTTTTTTTTTTTTTTTTTTGTGGCGAGTTTTTCTGCTTTGTCATTTTATCCAGATAAGAATATATGGAGTGAATAAAACACTAAAAGGGTGGCAAAGACCCCAGGAAAATGTGCCTTAACTAAATCAGAAGAGACCCCAAATTGTGGGGGGAAGAAAGGGGGTAAAAAGAAGTTCAGAAAAAAATTAAAGGAAAAGGAAAAAATATTAAAAAAAGAAAATATATATATTAGACTGGTGAATAGAACAGTCACCCACTTAATTTTGAGAGTATTTTGGTCTCTTAGAAGAAACTACCCCCCAAAATTTTAAAGAATGAAAAAATATGTATATACACATATATACACACAAAATAAGGGTAAACATGATGAAGGGATGGAATATGACTGTAAAGATGAAAAGTTTTTTTTTTTTTAATTTCTAAAAAAGGAGTTGATAAGATAAGTTGGTTGGGAGAATAAAGAAAAAGAAAGTGGAGGGAATTTGCTCAGGCTGGAGTCTAGAACAAAGTCCTGTGCTGGATTTAGGGTATATTTTGATCTATTAGAAGAAGTTGTATCCCAGATTTTTTAAGAAGAAAAAAAACCCTATGTGCATACAAAAAATAAAGTTAGGTACAATGAAGGATAAAATATGACTATAATAATGGAGGTTCAAAAAAGATTTTTTTTTTTAATGAAAGGAATTGCTTTCTTCTTTTAGGGGAGTCACAGCTTTGGGAATTATTCTGCATGGTCTTCTTAGTTCTACAAATAAAGATAACTTTGTGAGGCAACGCCACCTGGTGGAGTTTCTATCTATGACTCACCAAGAAGCAGATCCACTTTGGTTCAGTAACAATTTCAAATTTAGATTACAAAGCTATAGTAATTAAAGTAATATGACACTGGCATTACATAGCAAACAAACTGAGGGTTTTTTGGGGGGGGGGGTACATGGGGGTGGGTGAGCCCAGTGGTGGGTATTAAGGAGGGCATGCATTGTATGGTGCACTGGATGTGGTGCATAACAATGAATCTTGCAACACTGAAAAAATAAAATAAAATTTTAAAAATAAATAAATAAATAAATAAATAAATAAATAATAATAAAACAGACATGTGTAAAGATGGAACAGAACAGAAAGCCCAGAATTAAACCCTTGTATATAAATCAACTAATCTTTGAAAAGGGAGACAAGAACACCGGGAAAAGGACAGTATCACCAACAAATGGTACTGGGAAAACTGGTTAGCTATTTTAATTTTTGGAAGAATCTCCATACCTGTTTCCATAGTTTACATTTTCACCAAGAGTAAGCAAGAATTCCTCTTCTCCATATCTTTGCCAACACTTGCTTAGCCATTCTAACATGTTTGAAGTGAGATCTCATTGTGTCTTTGATCTGCATTTCCCTGATGACTAGTGAGAGTGAGTCTCTTTTTATGTACCTGTTGGACATTGTATGTCTTCCTTGGAAAAACACCTATTAAATTTTTCTAGTTGTAATCAGTTTGTTTTATTTTGTTGCTATTAAAATTATATGAGTTATTTATATACTTTGGTTATTATTCCTAATCAGAAGATGGTTTATTAATATACTCACCCATTCCATATGTTGCCTGTGCAGTTTGCTAATTATTTTATTTAGCTGTGCAGAAGGTGTTTAGATGGATATACACTTGCTTATTTATGCTTTCATTGTCTGTCTTTTGGAGGTCATATGAAAAATTCATCACCATGGCCATTGTCAAGGAGCATGTGTCCTATGATTTCCTTCAAGAGTTTTACTATTTCAAGACATACATTTAAGTCTTTAATCCATTTTTATTTCATTTTTGGGAGCGATGTAAGTGACCAACCCAATTTCTCTTGCATATGATGTCCAGTTTTCCCAACATTATTTATCAAAGAGATTATCCTTTCTCCATAGAGTCTTCTTGGTTGCCTGATGCAATATTAGTAGATGATATAGGTGTGAGTAAAGGTATGGGTTATTGATTCTGTTCTATTAGTCTATACATGTGTTTTAGGTGCACACCCTACTGTTGTAATTGCCATAGCTATGTAATATAGTTTGAAATCAGGACTCTGATGTCTCCAGATTAGTTCCTTATTGGGTCTGCTTTAGTTGTTAGAATCTTTTGTAGTTCCATACCAAATTAAGGATTATTTGTTCTGTATCTTTGAACAATCCCATTGGATTTAAATAGGGAAGATATTGAATCTGCAGATTGCCTTGGGATTATGAACATTTTAACAATATTAACTCTTCCAACCCACTGCGATGTGTCTCCATTTGTTTGCATGATCAACCATTTTTTCATCAATATCTGATAGTTTCTATTGTATAGTTCTTTCACTTCTTTGCTTAGATTTACCCTAAGTATTTTATACTTCTTAATGTTATTTTAATGCGAATGTTCTCATCTTATTTTTCAGAAGAATGATATTAAATAAAAACAAATAAAATAGTGACTAAGATGTAAATAGAGAGGTCAATGACACTGAGAGTTTGGTTTTTAAAAAACATAGACAAAACTGATAAACATTTGTATACATTCACCCATAAATGATGAGAAAAGATTCAAGGAAATAATATTAGAAATGAAAGAGGAAACATGACAACTGATACCACAGGAATACAACAGATCACCAAGAGATCACCATAAATCACTATAAGCCAACAAATTGGAATACATAGAATTAATAGATAAACTGCTAGAGACATACAAACACTTAGACCAGCTCATGAAAAAATAAAATCTTAGCAGACCAATACTGGTTGAGTTTCCCAATCAAAATCCCAAAATTCATAGGCAATCACAAAAGAACACAAATAATCAAAACAGTCTTGAGAAAGGAAAAGTGAAGGCATCACACTTTCTAATTTCAAACTATACCATAAAGTTTAGTAATCAAAAAAGTATGGTATTAGCATCAACACAGACATAGAAACCAGTTAAGAAGATATACAAATGGCCAACAGACACGTGAGAAAATGCTCAACATCACTCAGCATCAGGGAAATACAAATCAAGACCACAATGAGGGACAGGAGGAAAGATGGCAGAAGAGTAGGGGGCCTTAATTTTGTCTGGTCCCTGGAATTTGCCTAGATAGCTGTCAAAGCACTCTGAATACCTGTGAACTCAACCTGAGATAAAAAGAAAAGAATTGCTTCAATTCTACAAATAGAAAAGCAGCCACTTTTTGCAAGGTAGGAGGTGTGGAGAAGTGAATCTGGGGGGATATATTGGAAGATAAACCGAATAGGGAGAGAGCCTCCATAAGCTGGCTATCAGAAAGTGAATAGCAGCAAAGGCCAAAACCAGAATGTGTAGGTCTTCTCCATTGAGGGATGTCTCTGCCTGAAAGGTGCTCAGGTGGCAAAGCAGAGAAGAATCCTAGTTGGGCCAGTGTAGTTTCAGGATCACCAGGGTCACAGAAATTTACAATTTTGGATCTACTGTCCTCAAACAAACAGATCAAAATAGACCTAGGACCTCATGTACCACCCTGTTCTGTCCACCTGGTTGAATATATTCTCTTTTTCTCCTTTTTTCATTTCTGATCTCATTAGATTTTTCTAGTGTCTGTTCTGCTGGGCTCATGGTTGATATTTTTGTATTTTGTTCTTGCATTCATCTTTTCATGTCTGGACAAAATGACAAAACTAGATAAAAAATCACAGAAAAAAGAACAAGAGACATTACTAACTGCCAGAGACTTAAATATGAATACTAGTAAAGTGTCAGAGAAAGAATTCAGAATAACAATTATAAAGATACTAGCTGGGCTTGAAAAAAGCACAGAACACACTAGCGAATCCTTTCTGGGTAATAAAAGAACTAAGACCTAATCAGGTAGAAATCAAAAGGCTATTAATGAGATGCAATACAAAACAGAGGATCTTACTGCTAGGATAAATGAAGCAGAAGAAAGAATTGGTGACATAAAAGATAAAATTATGGAGAATAAAACACTGAGAAAAAGAGTGATGAACCATTACTGGATCACAAGGGGAGGATTCAAGAGATCAGTAATACCATATAGCAAAACAATAGAATAATTGAGGTCTTGGAAGAAGAGGAAAGGGGGGTGGCAGAAGATATATTTGGGAAAATTATAGCAAAGAAGTTACCTAATCTGAGGAAGAAAATAGGTATTCATATCCAGGAGGTGCAGAGAAGTGCCCTACAATCCCACACCCTGACATATAATAATGATGCTTACAAATTTCAAAGACAAAGAGAAAATCCTGAAAGCAGATCAAGACAAGAGGTTCTTAACCTACAGGGTTAGAAATATAAGGCTGGCAGCAGACCTTCCCACAGAGACCTGGCAGTCTAGAAAAGACTGACATGATATATTCAGGGTGCTGAATGAGAAAAATATGCAGCCAAGATTACTTTATCCACCAAGGCTGTCATTCAGAACAGAATGAGAGATAAAGAGCATTCAGAACAAACAGAAAATAGAAGAATTTGTGATAACAAAGCAGTTGTAAAAGAAATATTAAAGGGAATCCTGTAAACAAAGAGAGACCCCCAAAGTAACATAGACCAGAAAGGAACACAGACAATATATGGAAACAATGACCTCTAGGTAATACAATGGCACTAAATTCATATCTTTCAATAGGTACTCTGCATATAAATTGGCTGGATGCTCCAACCAAAACACACAGGATATCAGACTGGATAAAAAAGCAAGACCCATCCATATGCTGTCTACAGTAGAGTCATTGTAGACCTAAAGACACTTCCAGACTGAATGTGGGAGGGTGGGGGAACATCTATCATGTTAATGGATACCAACTGAAAGTTGGGGTAGCAATCTTTATCACATAAATTAGATTTTAAACCAAAAAAAGCAATGAGAGATGAATAGGGACATTACATCATACTTCAAGGGTCTATCAGACAAGATCTAACAATTTTAAGTGTTTTGCACCTAATTTGGGAGCAACCAATTATGTAAACAAATTAATAACAAAATTAAGGAAACACACTGCTAATAATACAATAATTATAGGGGCCTTTAAAACCCCACTCACAGCAATGGACAGATAATGGGAGCAGAAGATCAAGAAAGGAAACAAGAACCAGATGGACCTACACAGATATATTCAGAACATTTCATCCAAAAGGAACAGATTACACATTCTTCCCGAGTGCAAATGGAATATTCTCCAGAACAGATTACATCCTGGCTCACAAATCAGGTCTCAACCAGTAGAAAAAGATTAAGATTATTCCCTGCAGATTTGAAGATCACAGTGCTTTGAAACTTGACCTCAATCACAAGAGGAAATTGGGAAGGAACTCAAATACTTGGAAGTTAACAAGCATCCTACTACAGAATGAATGGTCAACAAGGAAATTAAAGACAAATTTTAAAAATTAGTGGAAACAAATGCAAATGAAGACACAACTGTTCCAAACCTTTGGGTTCTGGCATAAGAGTGAATTACAGAACATTACAAAACTTTCTCAAAAAATTAGAAACACCTTGGGGCACCTAGGTGGCTCAGTGGGATAAAGCCTCTGCCTTCAGTTCAGGTCATGATCCCAGAGTTCTGGAATTGAGACCCACATCAGGCTCTCTGCTCAGCAGGGAGCCTGCTTCCTCCTCTCTCTCTGCCTGCTGCTCTACTTACTTGTGATCTCCATCTGTCAAATAAATAAATAAAATCTTTAAAAAAAAGATCTCCTACTATTAATGTATTCATATCAATATGACTCTTTATCTTGATTAACAGTTGTCTTATGTAATTGGCTGCTCCCATATTAGGGCATAAATATTTACTATTGTTAGATCTTCTTGGTGGATAGACCCTTTAAGAACGATATAGTGTCCTTCTGTATCTCTGACTACAGCCTTTAGTTTAAAATCTATATCTGATATGAGAATCACTACCCCAGCCTTCTTTTGAGGCCCATTGGCATGAAAGATGCTTCTACATCGCTTCATTTTCAGTTTGGATGTATCCTTAGGTTCAAATGGGTCTCCTGTAGACAACATATGGATGCATCCTGTCATTCTATCCAATCTGCAACCCTGTGCCATTTTATGGGCGCATTTAGGCCATTCACTTTGAGAGTGATTATTGAGAGATAGGTTTGTATTGACATTGTGTTACCTGTGAAGTTTTGTTTCTATAGATTGTCTCCATAAATTTCCAGGAAATCAAAGGAGAACTTAAGCAATTCATGGAAACCAATGAGAATGAAAACACTGTGGTCTAAAACCTATGGGATAAAGCAAAGGTGGTCCTAAGGGGGAAATACATAGCCATCCAAGCCTTCCTCAAAAAATTGAAAAATCCAGAATACACCAGCTGTCTTCACACCTTAAAGAACTGGAGAATCAACAACAAATTAAGCCAAATCCACACACAAGAAGGGAAACAATCAAGATTAGAGCAGAGACCAATGAGATAGAAACTAGAGATACAGTAGAATGCATTAATGAAACTAGAAGCTGGTTTTTTGAAAGAATCAATAAGATTGATAAACAATTGGCCAAACTAATCCAAAAGAAAAAAGAGAAGTTCCAAATTAATAAAATTATGAATGAAAAGGGAGAGATCACAACTAACACCAAGGAAATAGAAACAATCATCAGAAGTTAGTATCAACAGTTATATGCCAATAAGTTAAGCAACCTAGATGAAATGGATGCATTCCTGGAAAACTATAAGCTTCCAAAACTGAATCAGAAAGAAATGGACAACCTGAATAGACCAATATCTGGTAACAAGATTGAAGCAGTGATCAAAAATCTCCCAAAAAACAAGAGCCCAGGACCTGACGGATTCCCTGAGGAATTCTACCAAACTTTCAAGGAAGAAATAATACCTATTCTCCTAAAGCTGTTTCAAACAATTGAAGCAGAAGGAAAACTTCCAGACTCTTCTTATGAAGCCAGCATTACCCTGACCCCCAATCTAGGCAAAGACCCCCATCCAAAAAGAGAATTTAAGATCAATATTCGTGATGAATGTGGATGCTAAGATTCTCAACAAGATCCTAGCTAATAAGATCCAACAGTACATTAAAAAGATTATCCACCATGACCAGGTGGGATTTATCCCTGGGTTTCAAGGGTGGTTCAACATTCACTAATCAATCAATGTGATAGAACAAATCAATAAGAGAAAAGAATTACATGGCCCTCTCAATTGATGCAGAAAAAGCATTTGACAAAATCCAGCATCCATTCCTGATTAAAACTCTTCAAAGTATAGGGATAGAGGGAACATTCCTGAACTTCATAAAATCTATCTATGAGAAACCCACAGCAAATATCATCCTCAATGGGGAAAAAACTGACAGCCTTCCCTTTGAGATCAGGAACACGACAAGGATGCCCTCTCTCACCACTCTTGTTCAACATAGTATTAGAAGTCCTAGCAACAGTGATCAGACAACAAAGAGAAATAAAAGCTATTCAAATTGGCAATGAAGAAGTCAAATTCTCTCTCTTCGCAGATGACACGATACTTTATATGGAAAACCCAAAAGACTCCACCCCCAATCTACTAGAACTTATTCAGCAATTCAGTAATGTGGCAGGATACAAAATCAATGTACAGAAATCAATTGTTTTCTTATACACTAACAATGAAAAATACAGAAAGGGAAATTAGAGAATCAATTCCATTTACTATAGCACTAAGAACCATAAGATACCTGGGAATAAACCTAACCAAAGAGGTAAAGGATCTGTACTCGAGGAACTACAGAACACTTATGGAAGAAATTGAAGAAGACACAAAAAGATGGAAGGCCCATTCCATGCTCATGGATTGGAAGAATAAACATTGTTAAAATGTCTATACTGCCTAGAGCAATCTCTGCTTTCAATACCATTCTAATCAAAATTCCACTGGTATTTTTCAAAGAGCTGGAGCAAACAATCCTAAAATTTGTATGGAATCAGAAGATACCCTGAATTGCTAAGGAAATGTTGAAAAAGAAAAACAAAACAGGGTCATCATGTTGCCTGATTTCAAGCTTTACTACAAAGCCGTGATCACCAAGACAGCATGGTACTGGCATAAAAACAGACACATAGACCAGGGGAACAGAGTAGAGAGCCCAGATATGGACCCTCAACTCTATGGTCAAATAATCAACAAAGCAGGAAAAAATATACAGTGGAAAAAAGATAGTCTCTTCAATAAATGGTGCTGAGAAAATTGGACAGCTATGCGTAGAAGAATGAAACTCGACCATTCTCTTGCACCTTACACAAAGATCAACTCTAAATGGATAAAGGATCTCAACACGAGTCAGGAATCCATCAGAATCCTAAAGGAAAACATAGGCAGTAACCTCTTCGACATCGGCCACTGCAACTTCTTTCAAGATATGTCTCCAAAGGCAAAGGAAAGAAAAGTGAAAATGAATTTTTGGGATTTCATCAAATTCAAAAGCTTCTGCACAGCAAAGGAAACAGTCAACAAAACAAAGAGGCAACCCACAGAATGGGAGAACATATTCGCAAATGACAATACAAAGGGCTGATATCCAGGATCTATAAAGAACTGCTCAAACTCAACACACACAAAACAGATAATCATGTCAAAAAATGGGCAGAAGACATGAACAGACACTTCTCCAATGAAGACATACAAATGGCTATCAGACACATGAAAAAATGGTCATCATCACTAGCCATCAGGAAGATTCAAATCAAAACCTCATTGAGATACCACCTTCCACAAGTTAGAATGGCCAATTAACAAGACAGTAAACAACATATGTTGGAGAGGATGTGGAGAAAGAGGAACCCTCTTACACTGTTGGTGGGAATGCAAGTTGGTGCAGCCCCTTTGGAAAACAGTGTGGAGATTCCTTAAGAAATTAAAAATAGAGCTGCTCTATGACCCTGCAATTGCACTACTGGGTATTTACCCCAAAGATACAGATGTAGCGAAAAGAAAGGCCATCTGTACCCTAATGTTCATAGCAGCAATGGCCACAGTTGCCAAACTGTGCAAAGAACCAAGATGCCCTTCCAACGGATGAATGGATAAGGAAGATGTGGTCCATAGACACTATGGAATATTCTGCCTCCATCAGAAAAGATGAATACCCAACTTTTGTATCAACATGGATGTGACTGCAAGAGATTATGCAGAGTGAAATAAGTCAAGCGGAGAGAGTCATTTATCATATGGTTTCACTTATTTGTGGAGCATAAGGAATAACATGGAGGACATGGGGAGATGGAGAGGAGAAGGGAATTGGGGGGAATTTGGAAGGGGAGATGAATCATGAGAGACTATGGACTCTGAAAAACAATCTGAGGGTTTTGGAGGGGTGGAGGATGTGAGTTGGGTGAGTTTGGTGGTGGGTATTATGGAGGGCACGTATTGCATGGAGCACTGGGTGTGGTGCATAAGCAATGAATTCTGGAACACTGAAAAGAAATTTAAAAAATAAAAAGTTATTTAAAAAAAAAAAGAAAAACTTAACAGCCACAGATACCATTTGCCAATAGGATGTACATGACTTTATTTGGCTCTTTACTCTTGATTATCAACAGAGAATCTATTAGTTTAATTGTTGAACTGGTGGAAAATTGCCTGGTTCCAAAGTGTGGCAATACTTTCCCTAAATCTTGATGGGTCTCATAACTCCATAGTTACATCTTGGAGTTTATGTGATTGTGGATGTTTCAAGTGTGCAGATGAGACAATACGTATGGAAAATTAAAGAGAATGCCCAATCTTTCAATTTGCACAAGATGCTTCTCCAGATTTGAAGTGTTAATTCTGTACCTGAAAATTAGATGCAGAAATGATGTCCATTATAGTAAATGCCATCATAGAGGTTACATGTATGCAGTAGGTGTGTAGCTCTATATTTCTTTTTGAATGATAGTCATTCAGAGTACTAGACCTTACCAGTTTCAGGCATCTGAGCAATTGTCAGGGAGGGAACTGTTTCAGATTATGGTCCTTTATGTGGCAGAAATGACAGGCTACTGTTAACACCTTCTTAATACAAAGCATTTATAAAATGCATTTTCAAGAAAGTAGATTCTTAATGGACTTGTTCACAGATTTCTAGGTTCAAGATATCTGACAAATCAACAATTACACAAATAACTCAAATAAAACAACAATATCTTAGTGCAAAATGTCATGTGTTAAGAGCTTATTTACTTAAAAGGTTACAAAGGATACAATTTCCCAGTTAAAATAATCTCAAAAATCCACATACTTAACAAAAAACCCATATACGTCATCTTTGGCACTTTCAAAAAGTTGGACAATTACCCTCAGAATCATTTTGTATTTTACTTCTATATTTTACTTCCTCTATGGTTATGCTTCCCAAAAGCTACATTTGAATCAAGTTACCCTAGATTTTTTTTAAAACTGTGTAGGAAGTTTTTTTTTTTTTTTTAAATCTGTGTAGAAAGGAAAAAAAAAAAAAAAGGCTTTATGCACACACAGGAACATCTTTAACTCTAGCCAAAAAGGCCAAAAAGGCCTTTCCCACTAGCTTGGTAGAACAGTGCCAGTTAAAGGAAGCTCTATTAAACTGCAGAGTCCAGCCAGTGAAGGACACTGTTTACTCGACTAGTCATACATCTCTGTTGATAGTTTGCAAAACCTAGGGGATGATTACCAGGCTTGTGGGTTGTGGCTGGATGGGAATGGGTTAAAAAAAAATTGAGGGGAGGATGGGGATGCCCTTGAATGATAAATCTAAACATAAGTGCAATGTGGATTTTTTCTTCATCTGTGCTAAAGCTAAATGTTTGGGATGGGAGTGAGGAATGGAATCCACTACTGTGGCCAGAGAAAATGCTGGGGAGAATTCCTTCTGAGACAGAAAAGGGATAAGGAGTAGAGTGCTCCAGAACTTGTGGGGTTTTGCCTACAGTTCTGGCCTCTAGTTTCAGTTGATAGACAAAAGGAACTCCAGGATTCCCTGAGACGGGAACCACCTTGGGTTTGAGTAGCCTCCAGAAGTCACAGGGGGTCCAACTCAGAGAAGTCAGGGACTGAGGTGCAGCTTCTATGCTGAGGTCTTCCCTTCCAGAAGTCTGGGAATGCCCCAACAACCCACCCTGCCCCAAGATTTTGGGGTGTGTCATTTGAAGGGGAGGGGGTGCCCAACATCCTTGCCAATCCCAGATAAGGGGTTGCCTCCCTGTTGGTGCCCAGCTCTGTGCCCTCACCACACACACAGCTCCTTACAGATCCACTGCCAAAGATGGTGATAAGTTGTTCTGGGGCCTGAGACTGGAAAGGGTGGGCGGGTGAGTCAGGTTCAGCCTAGCCACAGCCCCCGAGCTTCCGACCTGAGGCGGAGCCTCACTTCTACTCCCACTGCCACCCCTCAATTTCCTCAGCCCCAGTAGCCCCATGGCTGCGACCCAACAGTGGACTCTAAGCTCCGGACACTTGACACTTGCTTCTCTGATAATCGGAGGCTCCCAGCACTCCCCGTACTCCAACTGCAGCTGCCTCTTCTGACGGCCTGGGTTTCAGTCTCAGCTCCAGATCCTCCTGCTGGCCCCAGCAACTGCCAGTTCCATCTGTCCCAGCAGCCTGGGCCGTGCTATTCCCACCGTACCCCCTCCACTGGCCAACCACTGGCTGCCGCTGCCCCCATCACCATCAACAGGGTAGTGACTCTAAATTCTGCCTTGCAGGCCATTCATGGACCCTCCAAGCTGGAGTTTGGGGGCATTAGGGCTGCCCCAGTGCTCCTGTGGCTTCTGCAAGGGGTCATTGGCCCTGGAGGCCTTCCCAGCGTATGAACTGCCACCAGCTCCTGCAATGGATGGCTCCTGTCTTCTATTGTCTTATCTGCACACTTTCTAGATCTGGGCCTGGGAATGTGCATGAACTAAAACTCTCAGCAGGCAGCACAGGCTCTCTTGATGGCTTTCCAGGAATGGCCAAAGAGCTGGCAGCAGATTTTCCTCTCTCCTTCATGTTGGAGAATGTAGTGGAGGGCTCCTGGAGTCTTTGCAACATGTGCTTATTTATTACAATGGCTACTAGGAGTTGAGAGTGGAACCACTTTTGTCTCCAACTAGATGAGTGGCACTCAGGAATCTCCTAATCCTTGCAGCTCCTGGAGATACAGTTCCAACTTTGTGTACCAGTGACATCCATGAGAATCGTGGGTGTGGGCCTCGTGGGACAGTGGCCTCTTAGTAAGAGTCTTCCTGGAAGAGGCTACAGCACAGGATCTTGTTCTGAATTCCCTTCCATACCTGGAGCCTTCTCTTTGCTTGTGCAGCCTTACTCAGGGCAACACAGGGGCCTGTGTTGCCTATCCTTTTGCCCAGCTTGCTTGTCCAGTCATTCTCCAAATGGATCTTGCTGTCCTCCAGGTCTCTCTTCATCCCCATCACCTCAGCCCTTCCTAGAGACATCAGCATTGTCTTTGATGGTCCCTCTGCTTCCTGACTGGCTGCCCTGAATCCTCACCCCCAACCCATACTTCCTCTTAGAGTGAAAGCTCTGCACCTCCTTGCCTCCCTATCACTTGCTGTCTCCCTTCACCTACACTACTCAGGGCCTCTCAAAGCCGATTTTTCCTTTAGGGTGGGACTTTCTATCCCTCTGTTCTGGTCTGGCAGAGTTCAGCACTGAGGCCTCCATCATGGGGTCATCCTTCGCAGGAGTATAATGTGCATGTGTTCTCATGTGCACAACACATTCTTTCTTGCTCACTGTGACGTTCGACTCACTGCTTGTGCAGGGCCCCTTTGCCAGTAACATCCCACAGTGCTGCTGAACACAGGAAGGAACCATGAGTGGGACTGGTCCTAGACTTGTTCCCCAGTGTTAGAGTGCGGTCTCTTCCAGGTAGCCTCCTCTGGACACACGGCCTTGTCCATCTCTCCAATGCTGCATCTGTTTCTCTTGATGCCTGGTTGGAGTGGATGTGGGCACTATGGAGTTTTGGACAGCATCTCTGGCCCTTGCCCCTAGGCTGGGTCCTTTGTTCTAGTTTGTGGATCCTAGTTAAGCTGCCTGCATTGGTATTTCCATTAAGAAATTTTAAAATGAAATTCCAGTTAGTTAAGAGGAGTTAAGTTGGCAGAGTGAGGGGGGACCCTAAGTTCCTTTCACCCCTTGAATACAAGACAGTTATCAACACATTCTGAACACCCAAGAAGTCTGTCAGAGATCTGAGAAAACAAATACCACAAGCCTACCAGTAGAAAAATGACACCTTTTGAAAGATAGGAGGTGCAGAGACTTGAATCCAGGGTGATAGAGCTGAAGGTATGACAGCAGGGAGGGAACCTATTTATAAAGGCTACCACATAGATTTATAAGCAGTGGAGCACAAAGTCAGAACCTTTAAAAGTCTGCTACAGTGGGGGAGGTGTCTGGCCAAGGTGCTCAGTTGGTGAACTAGGTCAGAATCCCAGGTGTGACACTGTGGTCTGACAATCCCCTAGGACATAAAAATGGGTGGTGCCTAAGTCTGGCACTGTTCCTGGGCATAGGAGCATGGAAGTTGTGATGAGAACAGTGAGTCTCAGTGCTGGCTTTCTCCTCTGTGTTGCCATAATCTGTGAACCACTGCATGGTCATTCAACTGCTTTCCTCGGACTGGTCCAGCAAAAGGCAGCAGACTGTACCAGGACCCTCCTGGAGAGGATCAGCGTGGGTCCACACTGCAGGAGTCCCTAACATTTATAGGGTTTTTTTGGTCTTTTTTATTACATTCATTTAGCCACTGTATCATTAGTCTTTGATGTAGTATTCAATGTATCATTGTATATTCAATGTAGTGTTCATGGTATCATTAGTTTTTGATGTAGTGTTTTGATGTAGTTTTGATGTAGTGTTTTGATGTAGTTCAGTGATTCATTAGTTGCTTAGAACATTCAGTGCTCCTCACCACATGTGCCCTACCTAATACCCATCACCCTGTTACCCCATCCTCCACCCCTCTCCCCTCTGAAACCCTCAGTTTGTTTCTTGGGGCCCATAGTCTTCATGGTTCATCTTCATTTCTGATTTCTGTCCTTTCAGATTTCCCTCTCTACCCCTATGGTCCTCTGTGCTATTGCTTATGTTCCACAAATGAGTGAAACCATATGATCTTTGTCTTTCTCTGCTTCACTTACTTCAGTTTGCATAATCCCCTCCACTTCCATCCATATCGATGCAAATGGTGGGTATTCATCCTTTCTGAGAGTTGAATAATATTCCATTTTATGTATGTACCACATCTTCTTTATCCATTCATCTGTTGAAGGGCATCTTGGCTCCTTCCACAGTTTGGCTATGATGGACATTGCTGCTATGAACATTGGGGTACAGTTGCCCCTTCTTTTCCATACATCTGTATCTTTGGGATAAATACTTAGTAGTGCAATTGCTGGGTCATAAAGTAGCTCTAGTTTTAATGTCTTGAGGAACCTCCATACTGTTTTCCAGAGTGGCTGTACCAGCTTGCATTCCCACCAACATTGTAAGAGGATTCTCCTTTCTTCACATCCTTGCCAACATTTCTTGTTGCCTGTTTTGTTAATTTTTGCCCTTCTAACTGGTGTCAGGTGGTATCTCATTGTGGTTTTGATTTATATTTCCCTGATAGCTAGTGATGTTGAACATTTTTTCATGTGTCTGTTAGCCATTTGCATGTCTTCTTCAGAGAGGTGTGTCTGTTCATGTCTTCTTCCCATTTTTGAGTGGGTTATTTGTTTTTTGTGTTGAGTTTGAGGAGTTCTTTATAGATCTTGGATATCAGCTCTTTATGTGTAATGTGATGTGCAAATATCTTTTCCTATTCCATGGATTACCTCTTCATCTTGTTGACTGATTTCCTTGCTCTGCAGAATATTTTTATCTTGATGATGTTCCAAATGTTCATTTTGCATTTGTTTCCACTGCCTTTGGAGACATGTCTTGAAAGAAGTTGCTGTGGCCAATGTCAAAGAGGTTAATTCCTGTGTTCTCCTCTAGGATTTTGATGGATTCCTATCTCACACAGAGGTCTTTCATCCATCTTAAGTTTATCTTTGTGTATGGTGTAAGAGAATGGTCTAGTTTTTTTCTTTTGTATGTAGCTGCCCAATTTTCCCAGCACCGCTTATTGAAGTGACTGTTTTCCATCGGATATTTTTCCTGATTTGTCAGAGATTAGTTGAACATAGAGTTGAGGGTCCATTTCTGAGGTCTCTCTTCTGTTCCATTGATTTACATGTTTGTTTTCTTGCCAATAACATGCTGTCTGGGTGATCACTGCTTTGTAATATAGCGTGAAGTCAGGCAACATGATGCCTCCAGCCTTGTTTTTCTTTCTCAATAATCACCTGGTGATTCAGGGTCTTTTCTGGTTCCATACAAATTTTATGTTTCTTGTTTCTTCCAGCTCAGCTGAAAATGTCCATGATATTGTGATAGGGATTATGTTGAAGTGTAGATTGCTCTAGGCAGCATAGACATTTACACAATGTTTATTCTTCTAATTCACGAGCATGAAATGTTTTTCCAACTCTTTGTGTCTTCCTCAATGTCATTCATAAGTATACTGTAGTTTCTGGATTATAGATTCTTTCCCTCTATGGTTAGGTTTATTCCTAGTTATCTAATGGTGTTTGGTGCTATTGTAAACAAAGTCAATTCCTTAATTTCTCTTTCTTCAGTCACATTGTCAGTGTATAGAGATGCAACTGATTTCTGTGCATTGATTTTGTATCCTGCAACATTACTGAATTCCTGTATGAGTCCTAGTAATTTGGATGTGGCGTCTTTCGGGTTTTCCACATAAAATATCATGTCATCTGCAAAAACTGTCTGACTTCTTTGCCAGTTTGAATGCTTTTTATTCCTTTTTGTTGCCTGATTGCTGATGCTAGGACTTCTAGTACTATGTTGAACAAAAGTGGTGAGAGTGGGCATCCCTGTCATGTTCCTAACCTTGTGGGAAAAGCTCTCAGATTTTCCCCTGTGAGAATGATATTCACTGTGGGCTTTTCTAGATGGATTTTATGATATTGAGGAGTGTTCCCTCTATCCCTACATTCTGAAGAGTTTTAATCAGGAAAGGATGCTGCATTTTGTCAAGTACTTTTTCAGCATCAATTGAGAGAATCATATGATTTCTGTCTCTTCTTTTGTTAATGTGCTCTATCATGTTGATTGATTTGTGAATGTTGAACCACACTTGCATCCCAGGAATAAACCCCATGTGGTCATGGTGAATAATCCTTTTGTACTGTTGGTTTCTATTGGCTAGGATCTTGTTGAGTATTTTGGCATCCATGTTCATCAGGGATATTGGGCTATAATTGTCCTTTTTGATGCGATCCTTTTCCGGTTTGGAGATCAGGGTAATGCTGGCCTCATAGAATGAGTTTGGAAGTTTTCTTTCCATTTCTATCTTTTGAAATAGCTTCAGTAGAATTGGTATTATTTCTTCTTTATATGTTTGGTAGAATTCCCCTGGGAAGCCTACTGACCCTGGACTCTTGTTTTTTGGGAGGTTTTTGATTACTGCTTTAATTTTCTTCTTGGTAATGGGTCTGTATAGGTTTTCTATTTCCTCCTGGTTCTATATATATATATAGAGAGAGAGAGATTAAAATATTGTGCAGCCATCAAAAAAAAAAAAAAGAAATCTTGCCATTTGCAATAATGTGGGTGGGCCTAGAGAATATTATGCAAATGAAATAAGTCAATCAGAGAAAGATAATTATCATATGCTGTCACTGATATGTGGAATTTGAGAAACAAGGCAGAGGATCATGGGGAAGAGAGGAAAAAATGAAACAAGATAAAACCAGAGAGGGAGACAAGCCATAAGAGACTCTTAATCTTGGGAAACAAACTGAGGGTTGCTGGAAGGGAGGGGGTTGGGGGAGGGGGTAACTGGGTGATGGACATCAAGGAAGGTATGTGTTGTGATAAGCATTGGTTGTTATACTCAACTAATGAATTATTGAACATTACAATCTGAAGGGTTTGAAGAGGTGGGGGGGTGGGAGTTTGGGGGAACCAGGTGGTGGGTATTGGAGAGAGCGTGGATTGCATGGAGCACTGGGTGTGGTACAAAAACAATGAATACTGTTATGCTGAAAATAAATTTAAAAAATGATTTAAAAACCACAAAAAAACCCTAATGATGTATGTTGGCTAATTGCATTTAAATTTAAAAAAGATAAAAGAAAAGAAAAAAAGACTTGGGGGATGTTTGGATAGACAAAATATATATGCATGTGAAAAAGACATTAATTTGGGGGTCCAGGAGCAGAATGTTCCAGAATGAATATTTGTTCATCCCCCCAAATTCATATGTTGAAATCTAAATTCCAAATGTGATGGCATTATAAGGTAAGTGTTTTGGGAGCAAGTTAGATGAGAGTAGAGCCCAAATGAATGGAATTCATGCCCATATTTAAAGAACCTCAAAGAGTTTTTTTTTCTCCCTCCACCACGTGAAGATACAGTAAGATGACAATTTGTGAGACAAAAGCAGAGCTTCACCACACACCAAAATTTTCAGGATTTAGATCTTGGACTTCCCAGCCTCCAGAACTATGAGAAATTAATTAGCATTGTTATAAATAAGCAACTGAGCCTATAATATTCTGTCATAGCATCTCAAATGGACTAAGACAACATACTATCACAAAATTATTTTTTTCACGTGCAATGAAATTTTACAACTCTTAGAAACATATTTTATATCTGAAATCTTGCTATGGCTATTCTGGGAATGTATTGTGGGGAATACATCCTTTCAGTGAAATTATACTGTGCTCTATCACATTTTCAACTGGAATTCCTACAAAAATGGTTGATGATACTTGCACCATTATAGAGTGTAGTAAATGTTGCATTAATTGGTAAAAACCTTTACTCACATAAATACATTGTATTTTTTTTAAATGTATGATTACCATTCCCAGAATGTTTCTTATTTTCTGAGGTAGGCCTGTACCACTATAAAATTCCCTCTTAGAACTGCTTTTGCGGCATCTCCAAAATTTTGGAACATCGTGTTTCCATTTTCATGTGTCTCAAAGTATTTTTATTTTAATTTTTTATTTAAATCCAATTTGGTTAACATATAGTGTATTCTTAGATTCAGGGGTATAATTTAGTGATTCATCAGTTGCACATAACACCCAGTGCTTATTCCATCAAGTTCCCCCCTTAATGCCTATCACCCTGTTACCTCATCCTGCCACCCACCTCCCCTCCTGAAACCTTCAGTTTGTTTCCTATAGTTAAGAGTCTCTGATAGTTTATCTCCCTCTATGTTTTTATCTTATTTTATTCTTCCTTCCCTTCTATGTTCATCTGTTTGGTTTCTTAAATTCCACATATAAGTGAAATCAATCACATATTTGTCTTTCTGACTGACTTATTTCACTTAGCATAACACACTCTAATTCCACCCACCTCACTGTAAATGGCAAGATCTGTATCTATATACCGATAACTATGTATCTACACAAAATGGAATTTTGTATATAGATATAGATCTATATAATTTTGTATATAGATATAGAGCACATCTTCAAAGTATATTTTTATTTGTTCTTTGATTTCTTCATTGACCCATTGGCTCTTTAGTAACATGGTGAGTAGCCTCCATGAATTTGTGTTTTGCAAGTGTTTTTCTTGTAACTGATTTTTAGCGTCATACAGTTGAAGTTAGAAAAGATGCTTGACATGGCTTCAGTCTTTTAAAATTTAATGAAAAATTTATATGACCTAATATGTGATTATCTGAGAGAATGATCAGTATGCACTTGAAAAGAATGTGTATCTTGCTGGGTTTGGTTGGATGTACTATATGTTGACTAATTGAATTTAATTTAAAAAAGAATGTTTTGTATATATCTATTAAGTCCATCTGGTCTAATTTGACATTTAAGGCCACTGTTTACTTATTGATGATCTATCTATTGATGTAAGTGGGGCATTAAAGTCTTGACTACTATTATATTACTTTTAATTTTTCCTTTTATGTTTTTTAGTAATTATATTTATATTTATGTGATCCTGTGTTGGGTGCATAAATATTTACAATTGTTATCCTCTTGTTAGATTGATCCTTTTATCTATGTAATGCCCTTCTGTGTCTCTTGGTACACTGTTTGTTTTAAAGTCTATTTTTGTCTGACGTAAGAATTGCTATCTTCGTTTCCTTTTCATTCCCATTTGCATGGAATATCTTTTTCCATTCCTTTACTTTCAGTCTGTTTGTGTTTTAAGGTCTCAAGTGAGTCTCTTATATGCAATCCATCTTCTTTGTCCATTCTGTTGATTGGAACATTTCTTTTGATTGGAACATTTACTCTGCTTACATTTAAAGTAACATTGATAGGTATATACTTATTTCCATTTTGTTTATTGTTTTCTTATTGCTCCTATAGTTCTTCTCTTGTTCTCTTTCTTTGTGATTTGAGATCTGTTTGGATTTATTTCTCTTTATTTTTTGTGTATCCATTTTAGGTTGTTGGTTTGTGGTTATCAAGAGTTTCATATAAAACATCCTGTGTATAGAGCAGTATATTTTAAGTTTATGTTCACTTAAGTTTGAGCACATTCTAAAAGCAGTTTTACTCACACTTTCATGTTTCATGTATTATATGTCATATTTTACATCTTTTAATTTTGTGTATCCCTAAACTAATTATCATAGATATAGCTTATTTTACTACTTTTGTTTTTTAACCTTAATATTAGATTTATAAATGGTTGATCCACTTTTACCAGTGAGTTTTTTTCTTTCATAATTTTCATATTTCTACTTTTGGCCTTTCCTTTTATGCTTCGTGATGCCCATTTAACATTTATTATAAAGCTGATTTAGTAGTGAAGAGCTCCTTTAACTTTTGTGTTTCAGGGAAAATCTTTATCTCTCCTTCAATTCTGAATGATAATATTGCCATGTAGATTATTCTTGTTCTTGTTCTTTTTTTTTTTTTTAATAGTTACAAATACAGTTTATTTGATGATTTTCTATGATTCCCCTCTGGGTTCAACTGACTGTGATTAGGATGAACCACCTCGATTTCATAAAATTCTCAGTGGACACTAAATACAAGAGCTTTCCTTCTGTAACTACTTGCCCTTCTCACCTTTTTTTTTTCCCCTCCTCACTTTTTTTTTTATATATATATTTTTATTTTTTATAAACATATATTTTTATCCCCAGGGGTACGGGTCTGCGAATCGCCAGGTTTGCACACTTCACAGCACTCACCATAGCACATACCCTCCCCAATATCCATAACCCCACCCCCCTCTCCCAACCCCCTCCCCCCATCAACCCTCAGTTTGTTTTGTGAGATTAAGAGTCACTTATGGTTTGTCTCCCTCCCAATCCCATCTTGTTTCATTTACTCTTCTCCTACCCCCTCAACCCCCCATGTTGCATCTCCTCTCCCTCATATCAGGGAGATCATATGATAGTTGTCTTTCTCCGATTGACTTATTTCGCTAAGCATGATACCCTCTAGTTCCATCCACGTCGTCGCAAATGGCAAGATTTCATTTCTTTTGATGGCTGCATAGTATTCCATTGTGTATATATACCACATCTTCTTTATCCATTCATCTGTAGATGGACATCTAGGTTCTTTCCATAGTTTGGCTATTGTAGACATTGCTGCTATAAACATTCGGGTGCACGTGCCCCTTCTTGTTCTTTTTCTTTTAGCACTTTGAATATATTATGCCACTCTATTCAGACCTGCTAAGTTTCTGCTAAAAAATCAATTAACAGCCTTGTAGAGTTTCCCTTATGATTAAATGCTTTTCACTTGTTGCTTTTAATATTCTCTATTTACATTTAATTTTGTTTGCTATTTTAATTATTATGTGTCTTGTGTGGACCTCATTGGATTCATCTTGTTTGGTACCCTCTCTGTTCCCTGGACCTGGAAGTCTGTTTCCTTCCCCAGGTTAGGGAATTTGTCAGCTATTATATCTTTAAAGAAGTTTTCTGCCCTGTTCTATCTCTCTTTGCCTGCGGGGATCTCTAATGTGAATATTAGTATGCTTGACGTGTTCCAGAGGCTCATTAATCTATCCTCATTACTGGTTGATTCATTGATTGCTGTTCATCTTGGGTGCTTTCAACTACCTGTCTTCCAGATTGCTGATCCATTCTTCCGCATCCTCCAGTCTACTATTGATTCCTTGTAGTGTGTTTTTCATTTCAGTTATGGTATTCTTCAGCTCTGAATTGTTCTTTGTTTATATTTTCTATCTACTTTTTTAAAGTTCTTGCTGAGTTAGTCCGCTATTTTTTTTTCCGTGTATTTTTAAATTTTTTATTAATTTCGCTATTCTTTCAAGTGTGGTAAATATCTTTATAATCATTATTTTGAACTCTTCATATAGTTCTCTTGTATAGTTCTTTCGTCTTGTCCTTTTCATTTGGAACAATCTAGTTCTAAGAGTGACACTCCATTCAGGAAGTATAAGAAAAACATTATAGCCATTGCAAATTTGTTTTTCTCCATTTGTCTTTTAATTTGTTTTTCTGGTGTCTCACCACATACAGAAGTTTTGAATTCTGCATAATGAAATATATCAAAGTGTGGGTATTCTCACTAGTAAAAGTGCTTGTCAACTAAGGAGAAAAAGACAAGCATGGTAATAAGAAAAATGGGTCCAGGAAATGAAATATAATTCAGAAAAGAAGAAATACAAATGGCTAATGGACACATAAAACAATATTCAATATCACTGAATAAAAGATGCTGACCTAGTGTTAATAGGGTTTAGGAAAATGGGCCTTTCTTACACTGCTGAGAATGTAAATTGGAGCAACTTTTCTGGAGGCAATTTCTATGTGAAGATAAGAGATCTGGAGGAATACCTATTGAAATATCTATCAAAAGCCTTGGGGCGCCTGGGTGGCTCAGTGGGTTAAGACCTCTGCCTCTGGCTCAGGTCATGATCCCAGGGCCCTGGGATCAAGCCCCGCATCTGGCTCTCTGCTCAGCAGGGAGCCTGCTTCCTCCTCTCTCTCTGCCTGCCTCTCTGCCTACTTGTGATCTCTGTCTGTCAAATAAATAAATAAAATCTTTAAAAAAAAAGCCTTAAATCTGACTGGTAATTTCTAGTAGTTAATTTTAAAGAGCTAATACTGTAAGCCATCAGGGAGATTCAAATCAAAACCTCATTGAGATACCACCTTACACCAATTAGAATGGCCAAAATTAACAAGACAGTAAATAACATGTGTTGGAGAGGATGTGGAGAAAGGGGAACTCTCTTACACTGTTGGTGGGAATGCAAGTTGGTGCAGCACCTTTGGAAAACTGTGTGGAGATTCCTTAAGACATTAAAATTAGTGCTATCCTATGACCCTGCAAATGCACTACTGGGTATTTACCCCAAAGATACAGATGTAGTGAAAAGAAGGAGCATCTGTAACCCAATGTTCATAGCAGCAATGGCCACAGTTGCCAAACTGTACAAAGAACCAAGATGCCATTCAACAGACAAATGGATAAGGAAGATGTGGTCCATATATACAGTATGGGGCATTATGCCTCCATCAGAAAGGATGAATACCTGATTTTGTATCAACATGGATGTGACTGCAAGAGATTATGCTGAGTGAAATAAGTCAAGCAGAGAGAGTCAATTATCATATGGTTTCACTTATTTGTGGAGCATAAGAAATAACACAGAGGACATGGGGAGATGGAGAGGAGAAGGGGGTTGGGGGAAATTGGAGGGGGAGATGAACCATGAGAGACTATGGACTCTGAGGGTTTCGAAGGGGTAAGGGGTGGGAGGTTGGGTGAGCCTGGTGGTGGGTATTATGGAGGGCACGTATTGCATAGAACACTGGGTGTCATACATAAACGATGAATTCTGGTACACTGAAAAGAAATTAAAAAAAATAAAAATAAATTAAAAAAAAGAGATAATACTGCATATAAACTATGACTTAATTAAGGAATATTTGTTACAATGTAGTTGATAATACTTTAAAAGCTAAAAACAACAAAAATATTCACAAATAAAGTTGGTTTGAGTTATTAAGCAACATATCCATTATGAAACATGTTCAGAAGAGCCTCAGCTTGAAGCTATAGGGCTTATAGCATTCCCCAGTTTCCTACATTTTTCAAATTTGTATAATTTTCCTATGTATAATGTATATAATATATATAACATGGTATAAAGCCCTATAAAAATAAATACTTTATTTTAAACATTATATGCAAAGTCTTCTTTTCTAGATGTAGACCAGGGAGCTAGAAGTAATACCTCATCATAGAATAGATTTATAAAAATAGCTACTGCCAAGTAGCTTGAGAACATTTTATTCACTTAAGAGGATTCCATATTCCCCACAAAAAATGAAAGTCACCTACCAACACTTTACTATAATCTATTTGCTTACCCAGGACTTTCCTTGGAAGTATCAAAATAAAATATACCTCTACCTAACTCTGGGATCGTAAAAATCCACATAGAAGTGGTTTGACTCTATGTAGCCTGGGTGTGATCCAGAGAGTATCAGGAAGGAAGGCCTAGGCTCTCAGCTGATGTGGGTTCAAATGGCATACCCAAATTCTCCTAAGGAGGTCACCTTAGACAAGTTACTTACTATCTCTGAGCCTCCATGTTATCCATGAAAAGGGTCTAAATCACCTAGATTTGTTGAGAAGCTTAAGAGAGAAACACATCTGTAAGGTGATTGCACCATATTGGGCACCAAGCCAGTTCCAGTCCCTTGCCTGTGTCAACTTCACTCTTCAGTTGCAAAGTTCTCTGATTTTATTTAGTTACCAGCAGAATATGTTCCCCATTGAGACTAGCCTTCAGTTGTGAGTTTCTCTGCTTTCTTTGATTTGTTCCTCTCTCAGGGCAGCAATATCCCCGATAGCCAAAATACGGAAAGAGCCCAGATGTCCTTCAAGAGATGAATGGATAAAGAAAAGGTGGTATAATACACAGTGGAATATTACTCAACCATCAAAAACAATGAAATTGTGCCATTTGCAATGAGCTGGATGGAGCTAGAGGGTATTATGCTAAATGAAACAAGTCAGAGAAAGACAAATACCATATCGTTGATTGCACTCATATGTGGAATTTGAGAAACCAAACAGATGGACAGAGAAGAAGGGAAGGAAAAATAAAATAGGATAAAAATAGAGAGGGAGATAAACTATAAGAGACTCTTAATTATAGGAAACAAACAGGATTGCAGGAGGGGAGGCGGGTGGCAGGATACAGTAACAGGGTGATGGGCATTAAAGGGGGCACTTGATAGAATGAGCACTGGGTGTTATGTGCAACTGATGAATCATTAAACTCTACTTCTGAAACTATTAATTAATTAATTAAAATAAAATGAGACGTTTGGACCAGTTATTTCCAAAGCTTTTTCTGTGGCTTTAAGGCAATGTATTTCTTTTCAGCTGGAAGAGGGGCTGGCAAAACTACTTCTAGTTTATTTCTAATCTAGGCAACTTAACCAATGTTGTAAAATGTCCTCACATATTTGAAGGGCAGCAGATGACACCCTGCCTGCCACTGGTACCTCTTTTAGAGGAATAGGCCTTTCTGCCACCATTTTGTGGCACTTCAGAGAGGCCTAGGCTCTCAGCTGATGTGGGTTCAAAATGGCATACCCAAATTCTCCTAAGGAGGTCACCTTAGACAAGTTACTTACTATCTCTGAGCCTCCATGTTATCCATGAGCATCCTTAGTGCTACCTGCCTTTCTTCAGCTCTGTTAAGCATCCTAATTAAGGCCAATTTCAGAAGGCACCAAATGTTCTTTAATTCTGTTTCCACAGATAATTCACATGGGATGTGGGAAGCTTACCTGTTCCCACAATTTCATCACCATTTTATCTGTCCAGCAATTTGGAATTTGTAGGTTTTCTTAGAGAAATAATTCCTGGCCATTTGTGGGGTAGGGGTAGAACAGATAAAAGGGTTATGGAGGGGAAAATAATCTCAGGCCATAAAGGGAACCTACACCATGTTGAAAAAACAGTCTTGAAGGAGAGATATCCCTGCTGGGTGACATCCCTGATGGATTATGTTCATCCATCTGGTGGTGGTGTTCATAAAGGCTTGGCTTGGGGAGATGCCTGAGGAACTTCATAGAAGGTAATAAGGATACTTTCTTTTCTGTGGAGGGTTTTTCCAACATCAGCAACGGCTGAAAGGACAGGGAGCAGGAGAAAGTCCTGCAAGTCCCAGAAAGAAAATGGTCTGTGGATAGGGCTGCATAATTGGGGCTGGATTCATCTCATTAGAGCAGGAGAGACTGGGATTCCTGTGATAACAGAACGTCCAGTTTCTGTCAGAGCTCCAAAGGAAAGGATGATTCAAGGGTAATGGAAATGGCACTGGATTTGTTTTTGACCTTGGAGAGTCACCAGCTTTACTATGTTTCTCCATCTGTACAAGCAAAGGATTTGGACTAGACCAAAGTGGCCATACAGCTGCCTAGAATGCAGGCAGAAAGGATTCTGAGGTAGATCAGGCTTACTGACAGTGTGCCACAGTCAATTAGCAATGTCTGTCATGGGTATGGGTTTGGAGAGTAGTGGCATATGTGCTGTCTGCCATCTCTAGACAAGATGATCTCTATAGTTATTTCAGTTCTAAAATCTATTTTGTTATACCCAATGACATAAACAGACCTAGAGAAAGCCTTGTTAAGTCGGCATCCTATAACAAACTTGGGTCAGAAGAAGTCAACTATAAATTTATTATGGGTTAATTTTGTAGAAAAATTAGAATGCTGACTGGACAATTTGCACCTAAATTCTCATTTGGGATAATTAATAAATTAGCATTCTGTTGAATTGCTTTAAAATATAGCTTTCTACAAAGGCAAGCTTCCTTTCTTGTTTGCCTTTTCTGGGTGCCAGAATTTTGAGTGAAATTGCCAGGTGGAGGTCTGCCTGGTCAGGCTTCTGTCTTCAGTAATATCTATCTATCTTTCTTTCTTTCTTTCTTTCTTTCTTTCTTCCTTTCTTTTTCTCTTTCTTTCTTTCTTTCTTTCTTTCTTTCTTCTTTCTTTCTTTCTTTCTTTCTTTCTTTCTTCTTTCTTTCTTTCTTTCTTTTTTTCTTTTTCTGTCTGCACCAAATTACCATTTATTTTATTTTTATTATTTTTTATTATGTTATCTTAGTCACCACAGAGTATGTCATTAGTTTTTGATGTAGTGTCCAAGATTCATTGTTTACATATAAAACCCTGTGCTCCATGTAATACGTGCCCTCCTTAATACTCATCACAATAGCCAAACTGTGGAAGGAGCTGAGATGCCCTTCAACAGATGAATGGATAATATATACATTGTAATAGATTCATATATACAATGGAATATCACTCAGCCAACAGAAATGATGACTACCCAACTTTTGCATCAACATGGATAGAACTGGAAGAGTTCTTTAAATCAAGACTTCATGAAAATGACAGCTGGAAGATGTTAGCAAATGAAGTTTAAACTTTCATTGCAAATTTAAAAACAGTTTATAATTTACTATAGAGTACCTTGAGAACGAATGTTTCTCCAACTTGGGTGTAGAGAATTGGTCTGATCTAACCCCCGGTTTATGACAAGCTCTCATTATTGGTGCACTTTTTAAAAAAGATTTTATTTATTTATTTGACAGACAGAGATCACAAGTAGGCAGAGAGAAGGGCGGGTTGAGGAGGAGGGCGGAAGCAGGCTCCCTGCTGAGCAGAGAGCCCGATGTGGGTCTGGATCCCAGGAACCTGGGATCATGACCTGAACTGAAGGCAGAGTCTTTAACCCACTGAGCCACCCAGGCACACGTATTGGTGCACTTTTATATATTTGATTTTTTAATTGCAATTAGCATTGCATTAAATTAGCATTTTTAAAGAGTATTCACCACTGAAAATGAAAGTAAGGGTCTTTTTTTAAAAAAAGATTTTATTTATTTATTTGGGAGAGGAAGAGAGAGAGCGCGAGAAGAGAGAGGTCAGTGGGAGAAGCAGACTGTCTGCCGAGCAGGGATCCTGATGTGGGACTTGATCCCAGGACTCCAGGATCATGACCTGAGCCAAAGGCTGTCACTTAACCAACTGAGCCACCTGGGCACACAAAAGGTAGGGTCTTAACAACAACTTAGAGCTACATGGTACTTCCCCATATCCTATCTTCCCATCATTAACCTTGCTTCACACACACACAGGTCATCACTTTCCTGAATTTCATGTTTCTGATCCTCTTTACTTCCTTTTTGTTTGTTTGATTGTGGTATAATGCACATAAGAGAAAATTTACTCTCTTAACCATTTCTAAGTGGACAGTTTAGTATCATTGAGTACATTCACATTATTGTGCAACCAATCCCTAGAACTCCTTTCATCTTGCGAAACAGAAATTCTGAACTCATTAAACAACTCCCCATTTCCACCCACATCCACCCTTCTACTTTCTGTCTATGAATTTTGACTACTCTAGTTACTTCATAAGTGTCATCATGTAAGATTTATGGCTGGCTTATTTACTTAGCATAATGACGTAAGCGGTCATCCATATTGGAGCATGTGTCAGGATTTTTTCCTTTTAAAGCCAAACAATATTCCATGGTATGTATATACCATACTTTATTCATCCTTTCATCCATAGATGGACATGGGTTCCTTTCACCTTTTGGCTGTTGTGAATAATGGCTGCTATGAACATGGATTACAAATATCCCTTCCCCTTGAGTTGTTTTTGATATAGCTTTATTTTATCCTAATATAATCCTAATATATATATATATATATATATATAATTTCTAAGCTATGTAAAATCTACTGTATACATCCTTCTGGGATTTGCTTTTTTCAGTTAAATTATAATTTAATTATAATTCTAATATATTGCTAAAATTCACATGAATTTTAGCAATGTTTATATCTGGTGTTTATTCTTTTTGACTGTCACTTGATGACAACAAAGGATAAAGATCCCAGGATCTCTTATGCACTGCTTGTTAAGAGTGTAAAATGATACAGCCACTTTGGAAAACAGTTTGGCTCTATCTCATAAGGTTGAATATTCATATGCTTCACAACTCAACAATTGAATTCTATATCAAAGAGAAATTCTCGTTTATGTAAGATAGAAGATATATACAAGGAATGTTCTAAAAATTCTTCACAATATCCAAAACCTGCCCATCAACTGAAGAGAAGATGAATAAACTGTGGTTCAATATTAACGTTTTTAATTCTCTTTGAGTTCCTGTAACCATATGATGCAAGTGGCTTACATGTGATTAGCTTGGGAAGAGGGAAGACTCTTGCAGCAATCAAGCTTATAGTGGCAGTCCTGTCAGCCCTAGGTCAACTGCTTCAGCCCAAACAGGAGTGAAGAGGATGAAGGGCCCCTTGGAGCAAACAACGGTCTCTGGGGATGTGGTTAGGTGAAGATCTGCACCTTAAGAAATAGCCATCATTTAAGTCAATCTTTTCAAATGCTTTAGCCTTTGGGCTAAATCCAAGAGACAACCTCCCCTACAGCACTGTAGAATTTATTGGGACTACCATTCATAGAATATCTACAATGTGCCTGTTATGTACTAAGCTCTTCATAGGTGTTATTTCACATAATTGTCACCGTCATCCTATAAGAATGCCTGGCGGTAGACATACATATAGCTGTTATTATCCCTCTGTTCACAGATGAGTAAGCCAAGAATCAGCATAGTCAAGCAACTTCATGAAGCCTGTACAGCTGGAGAGTGCCTGAGCCAGGGTTAAAAGCTGGGACTACAAAACTGGCACTCTAGTAAAAGAGAAAAACCTCTTGAGGGCTCAGACCAGCTTCCTCCCAACAAATCTTTCTTCAAATGTTCTGACAATTCAGCCACAGCTCCGCTTTTCATAAGGGAAACAGAACTAGTAGTCCCTTTATTTTAGAGAGAAAAGAAATGTTAGCTAAGCTCTAGGGGATCCCATTTCAATTCTACATATGTAGAAGGTAACTGCTAGGGCAGCTCCCCAAATCAAAAGTACACTACAAAGTCAAGCAGAGAGAGTCAATTATCATATGGTTTCACTTATTTGTGGAGCATAACAAATAACATGGAGGACAAGGGGAGTTAGAGAGGAGAAGGCAGTTGGGGGAAATTGGAAGGGGAGGTGAACCATGAGAGACTATGGACTCTGAAAAACAATCTGAGGGTTTTGAAGGGGCAGGGGATGGGAGGTTGGGGGAACCAGGTGGTGGGTATTAGAGAGGGCACGGATTGCATGGAACACTGGGTGTGGTGCAAAAACAAGGAATACTGTTATGCTGAAAATTAAAAAAAAAAGTACACTACACAGCTGTCTGTGTAGGCACAGTGTGTCCATTGTATGGAAAGAGTCTCTAAGAGTGCTTAAGGGCCAGACATCAGCCTCAGTTACAAGTCAAGGGAAGCTAGGCCTGGCCTGGTAGGCACCATTGCAGGAATCTGCCTGGCTTTCCAAAGAGTTTATTCATTTTGTGTGATCAAACATGCCAAGAGAAGAAGGGAGTGTGGGTGGGCAGTCTTCTGATTTGAGGTCTCCTGATCTGGGCAAAATCTCCAATCTCCATCTCAGGAAACAAGAGATTCAAATCATGCTCTCCCCACCCTACCCCTGCCCTTCCAACCAGATGTTCACCTCTCTGCTCCTCTTTCATAGACAGCCTTGAGCTGCTGGCAGTCTCTTAGGACCTGCGGCCTGGGGCCTGGCTTAGTCTCTTCTCCAAAGAGCCATCTGCAGGACTAGAGGATGACTGGCTTTGTCCTAACTCATTACCTTTTCCTCACCTTCAATGATTCCTAAAAGGACTGTTTATTTTCCTTATCTATCACCAGCATTTCTCATTCTCCAAACTGGATTGCTCACTTGAGCTGACTGAAGCATGTTATTTCTCTTGACACAGACAGCTGTAGGTCCATGGCCGGTGCTAAAAAAAAATTAAAATTAAAAATTAAAGAAAAATAAAGCATTATGTCAGTTTTATTGATCAGCAGAAGTAAAGAGATCAGCTCAACAGTAAAGTAAACTTGATACTATCTGAATCAAGAACCTCACTAGACTAGGGGCTCTGAGTTAAAATACCAGCATGAAGTGTCTGTTCATGTCTTCACAGACACTTCTCCAATGAAGACATACAAATGGCTAACACACACATTAAAAAATGTTCATCTTCACTAGCCATCCGGGAGATTCAAATCAAAACCACACTGAGATACCACCTTACACCAGAATGGCCAAAATTAACAAGACAGTAAACAACATATGTTGGAGAGGATGTGGAGAAAGGGGGAACCCTCTTCCACTGTTGGTGGGAATGCAAGTTGGTACAGCCACTTTGGAAAACAGTGTGGAGATTCCTTAAGTTATTAAAAATAGAGCTTCCCTATGCCCCTGCAATTGCACTACTGGGTATTTACCCCAAAGATACAGATGTAGTGAAAAGAAGGACCATCTGTACCCCTATGTTCATAGCAGCAATGGCCACAGTCGCCAAACTGTGCAAAGAACCAAGATGCCCTTCAACGGACGAATGGATAAAGAAGATGTGGTCCATATACACTATGGGGTATTATACCTCCATCAGAAAGGATGAATACCCAACTTTTGTATCAACATGGATGTGACTGCAAGAGATTATGCTGAGTGAAATAATTCAAGCAGACAGAGTCAGTTATCATATGGTTTAGCTTATTTGTGGAACATAAGGAATAACATGGAGGACATGGGGAGAGGGAGAGGAGAAGGGGGTTGGGGGAAATTGGAGGGAGAGACTGTGGACTCTGAAGAACTAACTGAGGGTTTTGGAGGGGAGGAGGGGTGGGAGGTTGGGTGAGCCTGGTGGTGGGTTTTATGGAGGGCAGGTATTGCATGGAGCACTGGGTGTGGTGCATAAACAGTGAATTCTGGAACACTGAAAAGAAATTTAAAAAAAATAAATAAAAATTGTAAAAAAATAAAATAAAATACCAGCATGCACACACATGGTGTGCACGCTGAGAAATGGTCTGAGAAAATGGGGATGCTTGGGTGTTGAGCTTGAGTACTTTCCTGACTCATTAATGCAAGTGTAGTTGGCATGATATTAATCACAGCTAATAATGCCTCGCCCTGAGTGAGGCAGTATGCTGAAGATTTCCCATAGACTCTCTGATTTAATAATTTCTGGTTTTCAGAATAAGAAACTGAGGTTTAAAGCTGTTATGTTTTTTACAGCTAACAAGTGGTTAAGTTGGGATTTGAACCCAGGCAGTCTAGCTCCACAATCCTGTCTATTATAATATCCAGCATTAGCAACACACAATTAATGTGCCTTTATTTTCAATTATATTTTAAAGGGGTGACTTTGTGTTTGGGGATCATTCTACTTACAAAATCCATTGAACTAGAGATTAATTGAGGATACATAAAAACTAATAAACTCTGAAAAACACAAAGCATGAGTAACATAACATCACTGCAATAGATATAACAGCAAATCGCTTCTTGTGAACATATTTTGCTGACAAACCATGAGCTAATGATCAGCCTTCTTCCCTTGGGACACCTACACACACACACACACACACACACACACACACACACACACACACACACACACCAAGTTGCTTGTTTGTGCCACCAATAGGAAGCCAGGAACTACCGTGGACAAATAGAGGATGAAGCACTACATAAGCAACCCAGATTAGAAAAGCAAGTGTCTGTAGTCAGAGACCAATAGTAATACTGTAGCTATCAATCATCAAAAGGTCCAAAATGGGAGTGAATGTGGCAAAGACAGCAAATTTGTGTCAGATTGTTCAAAAAGACCAAAGGGGAACCACTGTAAGAAGGAAAATTGCTCCATGAGAAAAATTGCTTCAGACTGGGACTTGAGTCTAAGTCTCCCAACTCATTTTCTTACCATTTTAAAAATCATAAGCAAAATGGCAATGAGAAAAGCTCATCCAACACAGATGATAGGTCCGGGCATCTTAGGGGTGTGGGTAAGATCAAATAAAGTATTGAGAAATAGCCAATTTGGAAGATGGAAGTAGCCTGGTTTTCATGCTTTTTGGGCTCTCCACAGAGGAAACAATGGGAAAGCAGATGTTAGTCTTATTCCCTTCTAGCCCTCATCCCCATTTGCCCTACTCTGGCTTGCTCCCCTACTATTAACAGTGGTTAAGAGCACGGATGCTGGAGACAGACTGCCTGGGTTCAAATGCTAGCCCTTTTTACTTGCAGTAGGAAATCCAGCTATTCCTCAAACTCTCTGTCCTTCAGTTTCTTCATCTATAAAGTGGGAATAGCAACAGCATCTCTTTGGTAATGTTGCTGGGAGTATTAAATGAATTAATACATATTAAGAACTTAGAAAAATGTGTGGCACCTGGTAAAACCTCCCTGAGGCTTAGCTATTACTCTATTATCTCTACTTCTCTCTCTCTCTCTCTTTCTTTCTTTCTTTCTTTCTTTCTTTCCTTCTTTCTTTCTTTCTTTCTTTCTTCCTTCCTTTCAGATAGGGAGAGTACATGAGAGTGAGGATGGTGGGTGAGGAGGGCTAGAAAAAGAGGGAGAGAGAGAGAATCTTAAGCAGGGTCCATGCTCAGTGTGGAGCTGGACACAGGACTTGGTATGATCCTGAGATCATGACCTGAACTGAAATCAAGAGTCAGGGGCTTAGATGACTGAACCACCCAAGCATGCCTCTCTGCTCCTCTCTTAATCCAGACTTTGTTTGGTATTTTCTGCTTTTCTCTGTGGTTTTTCTTTTTCTCTTTCTTTTTTATTTGTTTCAAGCTTTTAAAGTCTAGCTATCATAGTGTAACATTGGTTTCAGGAGTAGAATTTAGTGATGCAGCACTTACATATAACACCCAGTGCTCATCACAAGTGCCCTCCTTATGACCCATCACCCATTTAGCCCATCCCCCACCCACCTCCTTCCATCAACCCTCAGTTATTTCTCTGTAGTTAATAGTCTCTTGTAGTTTGTCTCTGTCTCTTTTTTTTCTTCCTTCTCCTATGTTCATCTGTTTTGTTTCTTAAATTCCACATATGAATGAAATCATATGGTATTTTTCTTTCTCTGACTTATTTCACTTAGCATAATAAGCTCTAGCTTCATCCACATCACTGCAAATGGCAAGATTTCATTCTTTGTTATGGCCAAGTAATATTCCATTATGTTTATATACTACATATTCTTTATCCATTCATCAGTCAATGGACATTTGGGCTCTTTCCACAATTTGGCTGTTGTTGATAATTCTGCTATAAACATCAGAGTGCATGTGCCCCTTTGAATCAGTACTTTTGTATTCTTTGGTAAATACCTAATAGAGCAGTTGATGGATTGTAGGATAGTTGTATTGTTAACTTTTTGGGGAATCTCCATACTGTTTTCCAGAGAGGCTGCACCAGTTTGCATCACCACCAACAGTGCAAGAGCGTTCCCCTTTCTCCACATTCTCCCCAATATCTGTTCTTTCCTGCGTTGTTAATTTTAGCCATCCTGACAGGTAAGAGGTGGTATCTCATCCTAGTTTTGATTTGTATTTCCCTGATTGAGCATCTTTTCATGTCTTTGTTAACCATTTGTATGTCTTCTTCAGAAAACTATTCAGGTCTTCTCCCCATTTCTTAACTGGATTATTTGTTTTTGGGATGGTGACTTTGATATGTTCTTTATAGATTTTGGATCCTCCCCATGGCTTTTTTTAAAATTTAAATTCGGTTATCCAAGTAGAGTATATCTTCAGTTTCAGATGTAGTGTTCAGTGATTCATTAGTTGCATATAACACCCGTGCTCATCACATTATATGTTCTCCTTAATGTCCATCACCCAGTTACCCCATCCTCCCACTCATCTTCCTGTCTGCAACCCTCACTTTGTTTCCCAGAGTCAAGAACCTCTCATGGTTTGTCTCCCTCTTTGATTTCTTCTTAGTTTTCCCTCCATTCCCCTATGATCTTCTGTGCTATTTATTATATTTCACATATGATTGAAACCATATGATAATTGTCTTTCTCTGATTGATGTAGCATAATACACTCCAGTTCCATCCACATCAATGTAAATAGTAGGTATTCATCCTTTCAAATGGCTGAGTAATATTCCATTATATATATGAACCACATCTTCACATCATCTTTATCCATTCATCTGTTGAAGGACATCTTGGCTCCTTCCACAGTTTGGCTATTGTGGGCATTGCTGCTATAAACATTGGGGTGCTATGAACATGGGGGTGCTCCTTTGTTTCACTAGACCTGTATCTTTGGGGTAAATACCTAGTAGTGCAATTGCTGGATCATAGGGTAGCTCTATTTTTGATGTCTTGAGGAACCTCCATAGTGTTTTCCAGAGTGGTTGTACCAGCTTGCATTTCCACCAATAGTGTAAGAGGGCTCCCCTTTCTCCACATCCTCACCAACATTTGTTGTTTCCTGTCTTGTTAATTTTAGTAATTCTGATTGGTGTAAGGTGGTATCTCATTGTGGTTTTGACTTGTATTTCCCGATGAGAAATGTTGTGGAGCATTTTATCAAGTGTCTATTGGCAATTTGTATGCAGACAAACTAGATATTTTATTTTATTTTAATTTTAAGTTTTTGATGTAGTGTTCAGTGATTGACTAGTTCATTAGTTGTGTATAACACCAAGTGCTCATCACAGCACATGCTCTCCTTAATACCCACCACCAAGCTACCTCATTCTTCCATCCCTCCCCTCTAAAACCCTCCAAAAATTCTGTTTGTTTCCTGGAGTCCAGGGTCTCTCATGGTTTGTCTCTCTCTCTCTGATTTACTCCACCTTCCCCTATGGTCCTCCGTGTTATTTCTTATGTTCCACATATGAGTGAAACCATATGATAATTGTCATTCTCTGCTTGACTTATATAGCTTAGCATAATACCCTCCAGTTCTATCCATGTCAATGTAAATGGTGGGTATTAACAGAGACTGTAAAAAGAGACCAAGAAGGACACTATTTCATAATTAAAGGGTCTAACAATTATAATATTTATGCACCCAACATGAGAGCAGCCAATTATATAAACCAAATAATAACCAAAGTAAAGAAGCACATTGATAATAATATATTAACAGTATATTAGTCAAAGTATTAACATATAATACTTTATATGTTAAATTAACATATAATGTACTGTTAAATATATTAACAGTATATTTAGTCAAAGCACCCCACTCACAGCAATGGACAGATCATCTAAGCAGAAGATCAACAAAGAAATAAGAGCTATCAATGACATGCTGCCAGATGGACTTCCAGAGGTATACAGAACCTTCCATCCTAAAACAACAGAATACTCATTCTTCTGGAATCCACATGAAACTTTCTCCAGAACAGATCATATTCTGGGTCACAAATCAGGTCTCAATAGATACCAAAAGACTGAGATTATTCCCTGCATATTTCAGATCACATCCTGGGTCATAAATCAGGTCTTAATAGATACCAAAAGATTGATAATTTTCCCTGCATATTTTTAGACCACAGTGCTTTGAAACTTGAACTCTCAATCACATGAGGAAATTTGGAAGGAATTCTAACACTTGGAGGTTAAAGAGCATCCTACTAAAGAATGAATGGATGCCTCCATCAGAAAGGATGAATACCCAACTTTTGTATCAACATGGACAGGACTAGAAGAGATTATGTTGAGTGAAATAAGTCAAGCAGAGAGAGTCAATTTTCATATGGTTTCACTTATTTGTGGAGCATAACAAATAGCATGGAAGACAAGGGGAGATGGAGAGGAGAAGGGAGTTGAGGGAAAATTGGAGGGGGAGGTGAACCATGAGAGACTATGGACTCTGAAAAACAATCTGAGGGTTTTGAAGGGGCAGGGGGTGGGAGATTGGGGGAAACAGGTGGTGGGTATTAGAGAGGGCACAGATTGCATGGAGCACTGGGTGTGGTGCAAAAGCAATGAATACTGTTACGCTGAAAAGAAATAAAAATAAATTAATTAAAAAACAAACAAACAAACAAAAAGAATGAATGGAGGTTAAAGAGCATCCTATTAACGAATGAATGGGTCAATCAGGAAATTAAAGAAAAATTTAAGAAATTCGTGGAAACTAATGAAAAATGAAAACACATCTGTTCAAAACCTGATACATCAAAGGTGGTCCTAAGAGGGAAGTACATTGCAATACAAACCTCTCTCAAAAAATTAGAAAAATCCCTGTGGCTTTTCAATTCAAGACTTTCTCAGTCTTTGCTTCTGTAGCATAAATCTAATACCTTTTTTTTTTTCACAATAAAGTCAAATTCTTTGCCCCAGAGTAAGATGCCCCATGACCTGAAGAGTCCCACCTCTCCTACCTCACCCCTCCATTCTATGTTCCTGTCATTCAGCATCTACACCTTTGAATGGGCTGTTCCCTTTGGGCACACTTACCCTCATTCCCTGAGGCCTGACTCCTGGCTAACTGTTGTACTTTCTTCATTCCTCAGCTCAGACATCCCATTCCCTAGAAAGCCACTCCATACCTGACTACTGCTGGCCCCAAACTAACACCTAGGCTGGGTTAGAAGGACCTTAGATTAGATGTGTGTTCCAATAGGATCCCAGTTTTCCTTATATTTTGACACTGATTACAATGCCTTTTGGTTGTGTGTTTGCCTATTTACCCCCACAAAGACAATCCACACTTTGAGACAAAACTGTGGCTTTTATCTTTGATCTCAGTGCTCCCCAAAATGTACCTTCTCCTGTCCTCCATTTTGCCTTCTGCCCTGGAAGGACCACTACTCTAGGGTTCCTTGCCCTCTGGCTTCTGGTTGGTTTGGGCCAATGGGAGAGGCACCAGCAGGAGACTGGAGGGCAGGGAGGGAGGTCCTGGTGTTTGTTCCTGGCTTCCTCCTTAAGAGATGGCTTCAGGCTGGCTGTACCACTGAAGCTCACAGTCCTCTTCTTTCTCCTCAAACTATCTGGGTTGAAGATTCAGCTTATTTTGCATCCAGTCAAGTGCATAAAGTTATATTTTTAAAATATAAATGGAACAGACATGGGGAAAAAGATTACAAAACTTAGATATGTTGTTCATTGGGAGTTTGCATTCAAGTAATTAACAGAGAATTAACATGCATAGATTTATTCTGTAATGGTATCTAAACCAAAAATTAGGAAGGATATAGTAACTGTCCCTGTTAAAGGTTTACACACACTTTAAAATAACAATGTGTATACCAATTTTGAGTTTTTAATGTGACAAACATCATTTTTGCTTGTTAATTTATCTAATTTAGGTTGGATGGACATCATTGAAACTTACAAGACCTGATATGTATATAAACTGTTTCAATGTTGTTTTTTTAAATTGCACTATAGCAGAGAAATCAATCTGAAAAATGTATGTTCACAGGAATAGAAGAAGAGATTCTGGGCGATCTCAATAGGCTCAGGCTATTTCATATTTATTTCTATATGAAATGAGGCAAGTGATGCTATGTTTCAAAAGTCACCAATTCTTTATCAATAACCATGAACTGTTTATCCCATTAAGTTATAGTTCTGGATCTATTAATTTCTTACGCAGGGCTCTTCTTTTGATGAAAAATAAAACTGAAAATGTTCTATCAAATTTGTAAGATGTTTGGTGTTAACCTTTTACGTTTATGAAATATCAGGATTTTAGCAACTCCATTGATCATTGTTAATACAATGTACTATCGCAATCTGTACAAACTCTGTTCTTCCAAGCTAGTATTCCTTCCTTCTGTGAAACTGTTAGGATTGCTAAAAATACTCAGGATACCAACAAAACAACAGGTCTGGCTGATCAGTTCACACTATGCAAAGGTTGGAACTAAACTGGTGCTTTATTTTACAGAAATGCTAAGACTTCATTCTGTAGATCAAACATTCTTTTTTGAGAGAGAAGGAGAGAGGGAGAGAGAGAAATTGCACACATGTGTGTGAGAGCAGTGGAGGAGGGGCAGAGGGAGAGAGAGAGGGAATCTTAAGTAGGCTCCACACTCAGCATGGAACATGATGCAGGGCTCAATCTCAGGACCCTGAAATCATGACCTGCACCAAAATCATGAGTCAGATGCTTAACTGACTGAGCCATTCAGGTACCCTGTAGTTCAAACATTCTTTTTTTTTTTTTTTTTGAGATTTTATTTATTTGAGGGAGAGAATGAGAGAGACAGAGCATGAGAGGGGGAGGGTCAGAGAGAGAAGCAGACTTCCTGCTGAGCGGGGACCCAGATGTGGGACTGGATCCTGGGGCTGTGGGGACTCTATCCCATCCAGTGGGAACTCCATCCTGGGGCTGCGGGATTATGACCTGAGCTAAAGGCAGTCACTCTACCAACTGAGCCACCCAGGTACCCAATTCAAACATTCTTGTCAGAACTTTTCCCTTTGCTAACTGTCATACTTTAGCATATAATTACAGTTGTCCATGATCAGCTTATCATATAGTAAGGAAAATAATCTCAAATTGAAAGCATCAGCTAGTCTTTAGAGAATTAACACTTTTTACCATGTCACCTAGCTAGAGTTTGGCTGACTTTACTAATTTACGTATTTCACTTTCTTTATTTAAATAGTTAAATAACAATTGACAATTTTTTAATATTATAACAATTTATATTATTATATATTGTGTATATAACAATTACATATATATATAATAACAAATGAAAGCAAACAAATTACTATTCTATGTGAGAAGAAATAAAATATTAGCTGTTTAACTTTCTCTAGATAGAATAAAAGCATTTTGACAAATGCCTACACCAACCACACAATATCTATCTATCTATCTATCTATCTATCTATCTATCGGAGGAGCATGACTTTCTCCATGAAGGAAGCAGCATGTTGATTTACATTTTGGCACAAGCTTTTTAATCTGAATAAATACCCCAAAATATTTCCTCATCATTTCTGCTGCATCATCAGAACATATTCCTACACAAAAGTAAAGTTTCTTTTTTTTTTAAAAAGATTTTATTTATTTGAGAGACAGTAAGTGAAAGAGAGAGAACAGGTTGGAGGAGGGGCAGAGGAAGAGGGAGAAGCAGGCACCCCTCTAAGCAGAGAGCCTGGTTCAGGGCTTGGTCCCAGGACCCTGGGATCATGACCTGAGCCAAAGGCAGCCACTTAACAATTTAACCATCAAGGTGTCCCTAAAGTTTAGTTTTATATTATATCTTCTGACACTAATCATGTACTTTGATATTATGGCAATGTCAAATTGCTATACAATTTTCTAAGCATCTACTTTTTTTAATTGCCATACATATCTCTTTGTCAACTAATAGTGTGTGGACCTGCACAGTTCTTCAAATCACATTTTGAGTAATACTGCATATTCTGTCTGATTCTGTAATCACTGCCTCCCTTCATCTCTTCAATCTAGGTGTGGTAACAGCATGGCTACTCTAGGTTACTGCACTATTCTGTGTGATTTCCCCCAACTACACCTTTACAAATTATTATTATTTAAAATATTTTATTTATTTATTTGACAGACAGAGATCACAAGTAGGCAGAGAGCAGGCAGAGAGAGAGAGAGAGAGAGAGAGAGGAGGAAGCAGGCTCCCTGCCGAGCAGAGAGCCCGATGTGGGGCTCGATCCCAGGACCCTGGGATCATGACCTGAGCCGAAGGCAGAGGCTTTAACCCACTGAGCCACCCAGGTGCCCCTACAAATTATTATTTTGTTAATAAACTTCCTCCTTGAATTATCCTAGTCTAAGAATGTCATCTATTTTTCCTGGGAATGTTTTCTGATACACCTCCTAACATAGTACTCTGCCCAAGACAGAGAATATGGATGATACAAGTCATAAATAAATGACCAGATACTGCTTAGGAGAAATAAGGCAATGTTTTGCAGAAGTCCCAAAAAGGTGAGAGCCAAAGGCACAACATGAGCTATGTCTTTTCCTGGGGTATTCTCTCTAGTTCTGGAGGCCTCAGCCAGAGCCATCACTAGCTCATACTGGGCGTTTGGGTGAATTAGGGAAAGGTGCAGGGTCTGGAAGGAAGCAGCCACCAAAACACAGGGCTTGAAGCATTGAGGGTGGGCTGGTTTTCAGCTCCCCACAAACCAAGCTCTCTTCACTTGACCGAAACACAAAATCTTTGAAGTTTTTAATTCCAGTTAATTAACATAGGCGTTACATTAGTTTCAGGTGTAAAATATGTTTCTTAATTTGTCTCTTTCTTTTTCTTTTCCCTTTGCTTGTTTCTTAAATTCCGCATAGGAGTGAAATCATATGGTATTTGTCTTTCTCTGACTGACTTATTTCATTTGGCATTATACTCTCTGCTTCCACCCATGTTGTTGTAAATGGCAAAATTTCATTTTTCTATGGCTGAATAATATTCTATTGTAGATAATGCTTCTATAAACTTAGGGTGCATATATCCCCTTGGATAAATATTTTGTATTTTTGTGGTAAAGACCCAGTAGTGCAATTGCTGGGTTGTAAGGTAGTTCTATTTTTAACTTTTTGAGGAACCTCCATACTGTCTTCCAGAATGGCTGCACCAGTTTGCATTCCCATCAGCAGTGCAAAGAGTGTTCCCCCTTCTCCACATCCTCGCCAATACCTGTTTTTTCTCACCTTGTGATTTTAGCCATTCTTACAGGTGTGAGGTTATATCTCACTGCAGCTGTGTTTTACCTTTCCTTGATGATATGATGTTGAGCATCTTTCTATGTGTCTGTTGGCTATCTGTATGTCTTCTTTGGAGAAATGTCTGTTCATGTCTTCTGCCCACTTTTTAAACTGGATTGTTTGTTTTTGGGGTGTTAAGTTTACTAAGTTCTTGATATATTTTGGCTCCAAATGCTTTATTGGATATGTCATTTCCAAATATCTTCTTCCAGTCCATAGGCTGCCTTTTAGTTTTGAGTTGAGTTTCCTTTGTTGAGTTGAGTTGAATTAGTTGAGTTTCCTTTGCTGTGCAGAAGCTTTTTATTTTTATGTAGTACCAATAGTTTAGTTTTGCTTTTATTTCCCTTACCTCAGGAGACATATCTAGAAAAAAGTTTCTGTGGCCCATGTCAGAGATGTTACTGCCCATGTTGTCTTCCAGAGAGCAAAGTCTTAATGCAGCTGGTCTACCCTGGGCTGAGCAAGCCCTCAGGTCACTCCATCTTAGAAATGTGATCTATTAAGCATGGTTCTCTGAGACTGCTTATTACAATTCAGATTTTGTGGGCATGTGATATTTTTGTTGGCAGGGTGATCCTTTTCACACGTTTCCTCCTTAGTTTCCTAAGTATGAGAGGGGAGCTCTTGCTGGCTTAATTCAAATAGGTAGAATTATAGTCCAACTGGGTCAAGGATCTCTCAGGGCATATGCTTGTAGATAGAGCTGTGTTTCCCCTGAGAGGAATTTGTAACCCCAAATTGCATGGTTTATGACTGAGAGTAGCCCCAGGGAGTGGGATGGGGTGGTATTATGAACGAGCTCTTTCTGGCTAGAACTGGGTACCACTTACAGAGAGGGTGCACTTATCCCTGGGGTGGGTTGGGAAGCAGGGAAGAAATCGTTCAAGGAGCAGTGTAGGGAAACTGGACAATTCATCAGTGTCTTGTACTTTCAGTCCTTCTTCTTGTAGAGAAGTAATTTTGTTTGATATGAATTCCCAGAATGCCTGATACACCCACACGCAAGTGAGCCCAAACCTATCCCAGAGCCTAGTGAGAATGAGCCAAAGGTTTGAATTCACTTCTATCATCAGCACCATCCCTTGTCCCCACCTGAATGGACTTCCCCCTCATATATGTGTTAGTGGGAATTAGGGGTTTGGGAAGAGTTCAGGAATTTGCATTAAATTTTCTCCATAATTCTCAAGTGGGAGAAGGAAAGTTGTCTAAGGGGAACCAGTTTCCTGTCTTGGGTTGAGGCTTGGCACATCTTAAGCTTTCTTCTTGTTTCTCAATTTCCTGAACAGAGCAGTCAGGTGTTGATTAGTGGTGACGACAGTGATACTTATGCTGTGATCAAACCAAAAGTGGTGAATTGGGAGGACTTGGGAAAGTGATTGGGGAGCCTGGGGAAAGGTATTGCTCTATCTTTGCAGAGCTGGAGTCAATACAGAGTATGTGGTCACCAAAATTATCACTAGAGAGTAAGACTCACTGATTTAGAAACTGAAAAAACCATAGAGATTTCTCTTCATTTTAAAGATTAGGACCCCGAGGTTCAAAGAAACTTATTATTCCTAAAGATTACCCAGGAAATGATGAAACCAGATTCAGAACCCAGGTCTTGTGGCTATTAGTCCAGTGTGATTTCTGCTATGCTATGCTGCTTCTCAAGGTAGCTTTCTTATAATTCACTCATCCGTTTAGTCATCAAACATATGACTGTGCCTAGAACAGTGATATGTAGCTAGGACCACATGCAGTGAACAAAGCAGACATTGTACTCATGGAGCATAAGTGTAGTGAGAAGACATTTTAAAATAATTATTAAAATTTTTTGGGGGGTGCCTGGGTGGCTCAGTCATTAAGCATCTGCCTTCAGCTCAGGTCATGATCCCAGGGTCCTGGGGTTGAGCTCTGCATCAAGTTCCCTGTGTGGCAGGAAGGCTGCTTCTTCCTCTCCCACTCCCCCTACTTGTGTTCCCTCTTCTGCTGTCTCTTTTTCTGTCAAAAAATAAATAAAATCTTTAAAATAATAAATAAAACTAATAAAAATTATTATTAACATTTTAAAAGATTATTTATTTGAGGGGGAGAGAGATTGAGAGAGCACAGCAGGGAAGAGCAGAGGGAGAGGGAGAGAGGGTCTTAAGCAGACTCCATGCTAAGCCTGGAGCCCAACCTGGGGCTTGATTTCACAACCCTGAGATCATTAACTGAGCCAAAACCAAGGGTTGGATGCTTAAGCAACTGTACCACCCAGGTGCCCCTTAACAAATAATTATTATAAGGTGATCAATGCCAAGAAGAATTAGAGGATGCTATTAAAGCTCATAAATACAGACCTTACTTAGCACAGATGACAGGGATAGTGGTTAGATCTTGGTTCTTCTTCCCTGGGGAAGTGATATTTAAGCTAAGTCTTAAAGAATGAGTAGAGGATAGTGAGGTGAAGAGCCCAGGATATAGGAAGGGAAATCTGGGCAGACAGATGTACAAAGGTCCTAAGGCAGTACCGAGAAGGAGTTTTGAAATGACTGAAAGTAGACTCATGGCCTAGTGTGTATTTCGTCAGAGAGAGAGGGCTGTAAATTGGTTTGGGATGGTAGGCAGAGTTTGACCTTTCAAAGCCTTGAAAGCCATGGTCAGAATTCTAGACTTTAACCTGAGGATAATGGGAAACCAGCAAAGGGCTTTAAACATAGAAGTGTTATGATCGTATTTGTAAGGGATCACTGAGAAGACTGCACTGGTGGGGACCAAAAGTGGATCCAAGGAATTGCTTAGAAGACTACTGTGACAGCTCAGGTAAGAGAAGATGGTGGCTGGGACCAAGGCAGGTATAGTGAATGTAGAGAAAAGTGAAGAAGGCATCCAAAGATATTGAGAAGGTAGGCCCACAGAATTTGGCATTAAAGGGATGTGAAAAATGAGGAAGAGGCGAAGTATTACAAGTTTGGACACAGGGTGCCTGGGTGGCTCAGTCGCTTGAACATCAGATTCTTGGGTGTGGCTCAGGTCATGATCTCATGGGCTGTGGGATTAAGCCCCATGGCAGGCTCCATACTCAGCAGGGAGTCTGCTTGAAGATTCTTGACCTCGGCCCCTCCCCCCACACACATGTACACTCTCTCTAAAAAAAACAAATCATTTGAAAAAAGAGTTTAGACACATTAAGTTTTAGGGGTCTGAGAGACAAAGGGGAGAAGATACAGAGAAGGCAGCTGGATATACAAGACTATAGTGCAGGGAGAAACCGTCTGCCTTAGAAAGAGAAATTTGGGGCTAAGTTCATAGAGACAATAACTGGAACCCTGGAAGAGATCATTGAGTTTATTCCATTGATGAAGAGTTTATTTCATTGATCAAGAGTTTATTCCATTGCAAGAAATAACCTACAGCTAACATATGACAACTTTTATTTTATTTTATTTTTTTTTAAGATTTTTATTTATTTGACAGACAGAGATCATAGATGGAGAGGCAGGCAGAGAGAGAGAGAGAGGGAAGCAGGCTCCCTGCTGAGCAGAGAGCCCGATGCGGGACTCGATCCCAGGACCCTGAGATCATGACCTGAGCCGAAGGCAGCGGCTTAACCCACTGAGCCACCCAGGCGCCCCGACAACTTTTATTTTTGAGATCTGTTTCTTAGCTTCAAATCCACCCTTCAATACTCTGCTTCAGGTGTTGTGCTTTGGACCATATTTCTCTTTGCGTCCAGGGCAGTAGGGGTTGCTTGATGGAGAAGGAAAGGGTGGAGAAAGGAAGAGGATTTGTTCTTTTCTTGTTTTTTCCTTCCTATTCCTGTCAGCATTACCCCAGCAGCAGTCCTCCATCCGGGTGGTGGCAGTTGGTCTCAAGAGCAGCAAACAATTCCTTTTGCAGTATGTATATACTCTCAAATGCAGTCTTGCCACATCCCCTCAAAGACAACAGGCTTCTGCCCCCAAATACCAATATCTTCCTCACCATTCTTACCCAAAGATCATTTTCCCTGAGACTGGCCTCCTTATCATGTTCCTCATCTATCCATTCAAGAGTATAGCAAAACAGTGGTCAAATGCCTGCACCCTAACTTCAAGAGATGTGAGTTCCCACTCCTATCCTGAAGATATGGGATTCACACTGTGAGAACTGAGAACTACGGAAACACTCATCACAAACACTCATTCAATCCCCTGCACTAAGAGAGTTGACCAAAATTTTACATGGCTTCAACAGTCTATGGCTGCATCTCTGGGACAACCCAGTCCCCTCTTGAGTTCCTGTCTGGAAAAGCTTAGGGCTGTCAAAGGAGATTACTGTCTATACTAGCCAACAGATGATGGTCTCTGATCTCCCTTTCCTAGAGGATTTGTTAAAAGACTTGCAATTGTAAATTCTTCCTCTGTCCCTTCAAGATGCATGTGTATCTCCTACAATTCAGAAGTGTCTTTCATTCCTTTAAAAAGTCATCATTAGGAGGGATAGAGCCTCTGTCTCCCCGCCTATGCGGGAGAAGAGAATCCCAACTTCCACAATTGCCAGCCAAGAGACACAGCTGGTCTAATTACGTTTATGCTGAACAACCTTTATAATTTTTCAGGAGTCCCTTGGTCTCTCCCTCTTCTTGTTACTTTATTCTCCCTTTAATTTTTTTTAAGATTTTATTTATTTATTTGACAGACAGAGATCACAAGTAGGCAGAGAGGTAGGCAGAGAGAGAGAGGAAGGGAAGCAGGCGCCCTGCTGAGCAGAGAGCCGGATGCGGGGCTCGATCCCAGGACCCCCGGATCATGACCTGAGCCAGGACCCCGGGATCATGACCTGAGCTGAAGGCAGCGGCTTTAACCCACTGAGCCACCCAGGCGCCCCTTTATTCTCCCTTTAAAATGCCCAGTCGACTCTGCACAAATAGGAGTGGAGCTCAGTATTTTCCCCTTCTGTCAGCAGTTACTTAATAAAATCTGCCTAATATCTAGCTATATTTGCATTTGACATAAACTTCCCAAATATAGAGAGAGGATTTAAGTCATGATTGCAGCAATGAATAGGGCAAATATCAAAAACAGGGTTTGGTGGTTCTTCATTTTTTAAATTGCTTGCTCCTTTGCAGGAAATATGTAAGGAATCATACAAAATGACATAATCCAATAAAAGTTATAAAATAAGACTAAAAAGGAAAAATTAAAAAAAGTCTTAAGAGGGAGGGAGTGTATTGTTTAAGATATAGGCTAAGCTGATAAAGCAAAGAGACACCAAAATACAATGTTTAAACCAGAAACTTTATTTCTGTCTTATGTAATAGAAGATACATTCAAGAGCTGGAAGAGTGGCTCAGTGTCTTGTGGCTTGGACTCAGTGATAGCTGAGTCTATCACTGAGTCCAAGCTGGATGCCCTGATCTCAGCATCCCCACTAGAGGGAAATGGGAAGTGGGGGCGGGGAAGTAGTAGAGTACCTGTCCCATCCTTTTAAGAGTAAGACTTGGAAGTGGCATCTTGGAAGGATGTTTCTTCTTGGCACACCCCGTTGTCCATAACCAGGTTATTTGGCCACACTTACCTGGGAGGAAAGTTGGAAAGGTGGTCTCTAGTTAGGTGACTGTATGTCCAAATAAAACTCTTATTTTGAAAGAGGGGAATGAATTGGGGTTAGGGTGGTGGGACAGCTAATAATCTGCCACAGAGGGAACATGAATATCCAAAAATAAGAAACCTGCAAGCATTTGCAACCCTCTGTTGTGGAGTGTGTTCTGCTGCTCACAATGTAAACTGGATGTGCTGGAGTGAACACCTCCAGAAGCAGCCCATAACCAATAATGAATGAGGAGCTGGTGAATAGATACACCAGCTTCCTCTTCCCTAGTTGGGATAACTTTGAGGCATACTCTATAATGTTCCCAGACTAAACTGGAGGGAACACCTCCAGAAGCAGCCCATAACCAATAATGAATGAGGAGCTGGTGAATAGATACACCAGCTTCCTCTTCCCTAGTTGGGATAACTTTGAGGCATACTCTATAATGTTCCCAGACTAACCTGGAGGGGGTAGTGCTACAGTTCCCCACATGGTAACCTGTTTTTCTTCCATGTCTTATTGCCCCAATCCTCTAGTAGCACTTCCTGGGATCCCCTTCAAAACGAATTGCCGGCACTAGAATCTTTGCCTCAGAGTTTACTTCTGGGAGAACCCAAGACCAGCTCTGGACTTCCTAGAAATCTAGAGGGAAGCTAAATAATGTAACTTTTATATTTAGAAAGTAGAAAATAGGCCTGGGTCTCTCAGTTGGTTGAGTGTCTACCTTCAGCTCAGGTCATGGTCTTGGGGTTCTGGGTCCTGGGTCCTGGGTCCCGTATTGAGCCCCAGGTCTTAGGCTCCCTGCTCCTTGCTTCCCAATCGTGCTCTCTCTTGCTGTCTCTGTCTCTCTCTTTCTCAAGTAAATGAGTAAAATCTTAAAAAAAAATTAGAAAACAAATCAGTCCCTCAATCAAGACAAAATATTTCTCTCTGTCTGGCTCATCCCTCCCATTCCCCCACCCCCACCACAACCACCAAAAAAACCAGTTTTTACCATCCTATTCTCACACTGGTCTTTTGCCATGTTTGTACTGGTTTGTACTGCTGTTTGTATTGCTTTCAGGAGTAAAAGTTCCTTGACACTTTATTCCTCTAGAGCTAGCAAACTGTCTTGCACAAAGTTGAAACTAAGTAAGTGTTTGAATAACAAAACTATGAATCTTGTCAAACACATAAAGAACCCCAGACACAGGTCATTTGGTCATGACTGACCAAATGTTCCATGGAGAGTAACCAGGGAAGCCAGAACTGGCTTCCAGATCTCCTGACCACTCCTCTGGTTTTCTACCACAAACACTCATTCTCCTCCCAGGTTTCCTTTTCATCATCCCTGTGTGGAGCCCAAGGCTTTCAGCAGGAGAAACATGTTTGTAAATGTTAAAATTATACCTGTCCTGAGTGAGTTGGGGCCTTGTCTCCTTGGCCCATCAGTTCTTGAAAGACTGTGTTTGTTGCTACTTAATTTTTCATCTTGCAAAATGCACCTAATTGTAACCAAGAAGACAGCTATAGATTCTAGGCATTTGTGCGATGCCAAGTCCTAGTATAATTGATTACAGAAAACCCAAACATAGAATCAAATCTGTGTTCCCATAAATTCCTTCTGGAAATAGCACCAGCTTGAAGCACTGGACTGTGGGCAGTGAGGTCTCAATTCATGCAGAAGTTACTCTGTAGAAAGGACTAAAGGCTCACTAAAAGACCTGACAGCAAGCACTTAAGGCATAAAAAGCTTTCACTCACCTTGGTCTGGGGAGGAGGAATTCATCCAAAGGAGGATAAAACAAAAGTTTCAGTTAAATTGATTGTTTGTGTCACCTTCTGAGCTGCCTCTATGCCAGGTGTCTTTTTGTGATCAAAAGAACAGCAACCACATAGTCACTGGCCCTTTAAAATTTCTTTGCAAAATCCTTCTCTGACTTACCTCTCTCTACCTTAAATATCAGTAAATTAATTTAAAATGATTTCATTACATAAATAACATGTTCAATGAAAATATTTCAGAAAATATAAATAAGCAGTAAGAAAATTGAAGTTGTTTGAAAAGTCATCACCAAGATATGACAATTGTTAGCATTTTGGTGTGTCCTTCCATATCTGTATACAACTTCATTTTGATGGCAGCATGTTATCCATTGTGTGGATATACCAACCTTACAGCATATCCAGTTCTAAGACTCTTGGTTCTTTCTTGTCTTTTACTACTATGAAAGAGGTGGAATAAATATTTTAATCAAGTCTTTGTTCTTTATTTCATCAATAAATAGCTCTAAAAGGTAAAGATGCTCATTTAAAAAATAAATAATAATGTTATTGTAATAAATAATAATAATAATATTGTAACACCTAAAAAATTAAGTAATAATTCTATAGTATCATCAAATATTTAATGTTTAGATTTCTCTGATTGTCTTATCAATGTATGATGTTTTTAGTTATATTCCTTCAGTTTTGGTAATTAAGTCTTGATATACATGCTTAATTAGTTCATTTTTAAAAAATAAGATTCTTTTGTCTTTTCTCTTTTTTTAAGATTTTATTTTTTATTTGACAGAGAGAGAGAGAGATCACAAGTAGACAGAGAGGCAGGCATAGAGAGAGAGAGGGGGAAGCAGGCTCCCTGCTGAGCAGAGAGCCCTATGTGGGCCTTGATCCCAGGACCCTGGGATCACAATCTGAGCCAAAGGCAGAGGCGTAACCCACCGACCCATCCAGGTGCCCCAGGCTTAATTAGTTCTTTAGAATAAATGCTGAGATTTGAAATTACTGGGTCAAAAGTATGTTATGCCTACATCTAGAAAAATGTTCTTACCCATCAACCTTAAATATCCTAAAAGAACATTTTGTAGGAATGTGACTGTAGAAGGCATGAGGAGGAAATTTTTTTTTAAATTATTTTTTATTAAAATACAATGTATTAGTTGCTTCAGAGGTACAGGTCTGTGACTCATCAGTCACAATTCACAATTCACAATTCACAGAGCTCACCATAGCACATACTCTCCCCAATGTCCATCACCCAGGCACCCCATCCTTTTCACCTTCCCTCCACTCCAGCAACCCTCAGTTTATTTCCTGAGATTAAGTCTCTTATGGTTTATCTCCTGAGGAGGAAATTTTTCTATTTGAAGCTTTCCTATGCTAGTGACAGAGGGAAGATAATACTCAAAGGCTTCTGGGTATTCATTATGGTAAATTCCAGGCTGATTTCTTTCCTGCCTCCCTTTGTCAGTTTCATCCAGATCAGGAGGGCTGAACAGCACCTGCTCCTTCTCAATAACCCAGGTGTTCTTAAAGAGTTGGCATCTCTCACCCAGGAGTCAAGAATCTACCTGTAGAATGAAATACAGACCTAAAAGGAAGGTCTGTATTTCAATCCAGTGTAGTTTCTGTGCCACCCTGTGCTCTCAGTGCTAAGTCATTTATATTATCTAAAATACTTACATTTCTAATTTATATAGAAGCAAAAAAAAAAGAAAAGCTGTTTATATAGAAACAGCTATACAGACCTGAGTTCAAATTCTGACATTGTCAGTTATTGGCTACATGAGCTCAGACAAATTATTTCCCTTCTCTGAAAGTCAGTTTTTTGGGCAGTAAAATGAGAGTTTCCTAAAATTGCTACAGTGATGAAGTTACTTGGCACACAGTAAGTGCTCAATAGGTATTTGTTGTATGAATGAATATTTCCTTACGAGAGTCTTTTTTTTTTTTGAGCTAGAAGAAATCTAAGTGTACATCTTTTTTATTTTAGAAATGTAAAACCTAAGTTCAGAGAAAATATGAAATTTGGCCTTCCAGTCATTCATTCAACAAACATTTATTAAGCACTAAGTCTGTGTCAGGCACTGAAGATATAATAGTAACAGATGGTCATTGTTCTCAAGGTGTAGGGATGACATGTTTTTAAAAGTGTTATACTGAGCTATATGTGTTATTATAGTTATCTAGCAGTGTGATGTCCAATATGGTAGCCATTAGCCACATGTAGTTCTTTAAATTTAAGTTAGTTACAATGAAATAAAATTAAAATCCAGTTCCTCAGTCACATTAAGCACTTTTCAAGTACTCAGTGGCCACACATGGCTAGTGGCTACTCTATTGGACAGCAAAAGGATCAAACTTTCCATCATTGCAGAAAGTTCTACTAGACAGTGCTGCTTTAGACCTTCTCCCCAGAATCACATTCATATGCAGTGTATTTGCAACTTAATCTGAAAGCCCCTTACTATACAAGCAAGAGGGAAATGATGGGTGTTAGGAATGAAGTTAAAATCAAAGGTAGTTTTAATATAAGCCAGGGTCCAAACTTGTGAAAATTTTAGAACAGTTTCTCACTGAGTTGGCTGCAGCAGAATAATGAGTCACTTGTTAATTTTAACAGGGATGAGCTCCATATCCTGTGTCTTGTGGGGAGCTCTGTGGTTGTCTGGGCCTATGTGACCACATGCTGATGTGTGCACAATTCAGACAGGGAGATGTCTTCATAGATTCCCTGAGATTTCAGTGAAACTCTATCACTTTTCTCGTTTACGTGTCTTGAACTGAAGACATTTCATGGATTTCACTTCTCACAGGCTATGTCTGCTCAGTGATCACTTATCGGGTAGTTTCTGTGTCCCAGGGACTGCACTATGTGTTATGGATATGAAGATGATTAGACAAGTTTATAATCTAGTAGAGGAGACAAAGATGAAACCAGGTAGTCAGAGTCAAGGTGAAACCAAAAAGTAAGTGCTGGGACAGATGAGATACTGGGAAATTGGAGAAAAAGAGATATTAAATTTAATTTGGGGATTAGAAAAGGTAGATAAAAGAGATGGAATTTGAAAGCAGCCCTGCAGTATATGTTGGGACAGAATAGCATGCAATATGCTATCACTGAGAGTTAATCCATGTTGAAGTCCTTGAAATTAAAAATTCTTAAAAAAAAATTCTTCCATACAAGTTGTGATTTCTCCCACTCCTTCTTTCATACTGAACCTGCTCTGACTTTCTGGAGACTTCCACTCTTTTTTTTTAAACATTTTTTTAAAAGATTTTTTATGTATTTGACAGAGAGAGATCACAAGTAGGCAGAGAGGCAGGCAGAGAGAGGAGGAAGCAGGATCCCTGCTGAGCAGAGAGCCTGATGTGGGTCTTGATCCCAGGACCCTGGGATCATGACCCAAGCCGAAGGCAGAGGCTTTAACCCACTGAGCCACCCAGGTGCCCCTGAACTTCTTACTTTATGAAGTAATACATTTCCTTATTGTCCAAGCCATTGTAAGTCACAGTCTTCTGTTCTCTGGAGCAATGTTTTATTTCCAATGCTAGATCTTAAACTTCTTGAATTCAGATTCTATTTCTGACTAGCTCTCTTATGGCTTGACACACAGCAGATGCTCAAAAAATAAGTTTGAGGGGCAACTTGGTGGCTCAGTCGGTTATGCGTCTGCCTCCGGCTCAGGTCATGATCCCAAGGTCCTGGGATGGAGTCCCACATCGGGATCTCTCTTCAGCAGGGAGACTGTTTCTCTCTCTCCCTCTGCCTGCCCCTCCCCATTTGTGTGCATGCTCTCTCTGTCAAATAAGTAAATAAGATCTTTTTAAAAAGAAGTTTAAAAAATGATTGTGAATTTGATATTTATATATTTATTTCTGATAAAACTAGTAAAAGCATCTGCAACTTATAAAGCTCTTTATTTACTCATAGCATTTAGAGATAAACAAAAGAAGCTTAGATTAAATAACACGTTCAGGGCATTTTACTTCTCAAAGTCATATAGGTTCTGAACAGGTTGTTCCCCTTTGTCTGAAATCCTTATCCATGACTACCATGCCTGTTAGGGTCCCAAGAGTACCCGGGGCTGATGGAAAAAGCAAGCAGCAGGCCACTCCAGTGTTTAACCCAGCATTAATGCCAGTATACTACCCTAGTTATTTCTGACTTGGAACTCAGGCCTGGAACCTGGAATCCCTTCTCCTCTCAGTCCCAATTCATAATGCTATCTCTAGTGCCAGGACCATGAATCCCCATAAATACATCACTTTATATGCAGAGGTGTTTTCCCAGGAAAACGGATCATGGCTTTTTATTAAATTCTCAGGAAGGTCTGTGACTTCCTTAAAGGTTAAGAAGCACTATGATACAATATCTCAGAAGTAAATGAAAAAAATTTAAAAATATTCCTCATTCAATGGACCTAATAGCTCCCCCTGTTGTTCTATATTAGGTCATCTAAGGACCAGTAGATCAGGAACCACTTGTAGATCTTGAAGCAGGAGACATATAGGCAGAGAGAGTCCAATACCTCCAATCAAGACCAGTGCAAAAGGAAAATGCAGAGCCCTTTGTTGAAATGTTATTAAGCGATGTGCCACAGGTTGTATTAAAAGCTGGGCCTTCCTGATAGGAGCATCCATTCAATAACACTGGGTATCTTCAAAAGGCCTCGTTCTAGATGCTGGGGAAACAACTCTGAATAACTCAGACGTTCGTCTTGGGCAGAGACAATGAACAAATAAGAAAAATATCAGACAGTGATAGGTGCTGAGTGAAAAATTTAACATAGGATTATGCGATATAGGGTGACTGGTTGGCTATTTTAGATTGGGTGGTCTGGGAGGACCTCTCTGAGATGACTTTTGAGCTAAGACTTTACTGAAAATAGTCCTGCCTCCACGGGAGGTGGAGAGGATTTCCTTAAGCTTGGGAAACGGGACAAAAGCTCAAGGCAGGAAGGGAAGAGAACCCATGCTAGTGAACTGGTGGCTAGGTACGGGGTTAGAATAGTGAAGATGAAAGTAAGTGAGCCGATTTGCGTCCAAAGCGCTGCCAGCTCTCTGCCGCCTCCCATTAGGGCACCGCCCGGGTCAGGTGAGTGGGTGGCTAGCTCAGAGCCCAGCAGAGGAGCCGCCCCCAGGGGCTGGCCGGCGTCCGCAGGCGCGCCGACGTGGCCGGCGCAATAGGCCGCGCACGTGGCCAGCTCCCAGACTTGGAGGCGGAGGCGCGCAGGGGGCCTCCTTATCCTCCAGGTGATCAGGCCTCCAGGCGCCAAGCGCCCCGAGCCTCGGGTCCGAGGGCCAGAGGAAAGAAGCAGATGGGCGGGGCGGAAGAGGGCTGGGTCAAGGCGAGGAGGGGCCGGCCAGGCGGGCCCGCGCGCAGGCCGCGTGCACGCGCCGGAACCTGGGCGCGCGGGGCGCGCCGGGGCGGGGAGGGGATGGGGGCGGGGTGGGGGCAGCCCTTTCCCAGGCTGTAGCGGGGGCGGCGTCGCTGTTGCCCTTTTAAGCCGTGGGGCCGTGGTCTCCTGCCCGCGGAGTCGGTTACAAAGAGAGCAGCCGCCGCCCCCGCCGCCGCCCAGGCCGCCACACAGCCGCCGGCCGAGGCCTCAGTGCCCCTAGCCATTTTTCAGCCGCGATACGACGCGGGCCTCGGCGGCGGGGAGAGGCGGAGCCGCGAGAGTGCGGCCCCAAGCCTGCCCTGTGGGGCGGTAGCGGCCGTGACGGCGGCTCTGGGCCCAGCTCCCCTTTCGCACCCCTCCTGCCGGAGATGAGGGGAAGATGTCCGTGTCAGGGCTCAAGGCCGAGCTGAAGTTCCTGGCGTCCATCTTCGACAAGAACCACGAGCGATTTCGCATCGTCAGCTGGAAGCTGGACGAGCTGCATTGCCAGTTCCTGCTGCCGCCTCCGGCACCGCCCGGCAGCCCGCACTCGCCGTCTCCGCCGCTTACACTCCACTGCAACATCACGGTGAGGCGCCCGGCCTCAGACCCTCGAAGCCAGACGAGGGCTGAAAGGGCGCCCGAGCCCCGGGACAAAAAGGAATCGGTCTGGTAGGGGCCCCTTGGCTCCCGGGGCCCCGGGCGGGGCGGATCCGCCCCTTTCCCGGGCATGGGGCCCTGCCCAGGCCCAGCCTTGCTAGCGCGAGGCTTGGGTGGGAGGAGGCAGGCGGTGCCTTTCTCCGCTCTTCCCGCGGGGCTGGGTTTGGGGCTGCTGGTCCTCTCAGCCGCCTTCTGGTTTCGGTGTGGGAGACCGTGGCGGCCCTTGCCCTCGCTAGGTCGCCATGGCTGCCCACAGCCGGCCTGCCCCCGGCCGCGGCGAGGCATGTCGACTCTGGCTTTGGAACCCCGGCTGGGAATGGGGAAGGCCCTCAAGTTTTAACGCCTTACTCTTCAGAGAGGTTTCCTTCCTCTTGCTTATTCACCCAGTTGTTTTTAAATTTGTGTTTAAGGAAAAACTGATATTGAAAAAGTTTAGAATGCAGCCTCTGGTGCTGTTTGAATTATCCCCTCCTTGCTGGCCTTGGCTCCGCGCGAACGTGTTTCCTGAAAGGCGCTTTGAACGTGGATGGGCAGGTGGTGATATAGGTGTTTGCTTCCACAGCCCCTCTTGTGTGTGAGCCTTTAAAATTATCTGCACCCCAAAGGAGATATTTGCCCGGGTCTTCAGACCAGAAAGATTAATTTATGTCACAAAACCAAAAAGGCAGTGTAAAAGCTCACTCTTTCAATTGGAAGCTCGTTAGAAACCCGGGGCTTGGTAAGGTAATCCAAGTGTTTAGTTTTTTCATAAATGTGTATGATGAAACCATTCATGAGGTGAAGTTGACCTAGGGTATTGTTCCAGACTGCGGAATAAACTTCTTACAGCAGGAGTCTAGGTGGTAGTTTATGTTCCCTCCAAACCAAAAGTGTGGTGTCTTTGACTCCTTCTGGTTAAGTCAGTGGGCTACTCAAGTGCCTAAAGTGTTCCTGATCTGGTACCCGAGAGTTTGGAAAGGGGTTGAAGTTACAATAATTGACATTAAAATAATTTCCAGAATATCTGGGGGAGCAGTTGTGTATTTTTAGGGAAAAAAAAGTACTAGCACTGTACTGAGGAGAGAAGTCATTTATTGAACATCTAAGTGTTCTGTTTTAGGCACTGGTTTTGCAAAATGGGTCTGTGTCGTCCCTATCTTCAGAACTAAATCTTGGGGGAAGAGTTTCATATTACCATACTCAGTTCTGTGGTGTCATTATGAAAGCCAAAGAGAGAGTTAATTTTGAGTTTGGTGGTTGGGTGGTGCTTCAGAGAAGGCTTTGGTGGGAGGCTGACATTGGAGTTGGGCTTTCACAGGTGAGTAGAATCTTGGGAGTGGAAGCACATTTCAGGCAGAGGAAACTCTATCCAGAAAAGACACCACTGCTTGAGAAAATGTGGTTTGTTTAGGAGAAGACAAATTTTGAGGATATAGGCTGGTAAAGAGAAGATTTTCCAAGAATAGGAAACAGGAAGTGGTAGTGAGTATGCAGGAGATTGGCCTGTATGGTGATTGTTCTGGTAGAAATTGGGGTATGGCCAGGAAAAGGAAGGGGTGGTTTGCATAATAGAATACTGAACTGGTAGGCTGTGGGTAGCTACTAAATTACTGAGGTAAGTTGGAAAAATGTGTTTGCCATCTAGCACTAGGGTTAATTCTCTACAGTGTGTGATATTAGGAAATGTATGTATGTCTGGTTTTGGTTATGTCAGGTGCTGTAGGGTCGTGGCAGTCTGCCAGAACAAAGAATTACCCACTTCAAATGCCAGCAGAGTCCCCGTTGAGATCTGTATAGGAGGCCAATAGGAGTCAGCTACACACAGAATACTGTGGGAAGACCTGGATTAGGAAGTGAAGCAAGGAATGAATCAGAGACACCCAGTGAAAGGAGGATGTGGTAGAGACTAGTATAATGGTATTACAGTAGAAACTCCTCAAAGTTATGACAGGTATTATCAGAAGGTAATTATCATGGTGGATACTCTGTGTATATGAGTGTGTATTAATTTTTTATGGGAAAATATCAAACATACACAAAAGGCGAATAGTGTGGAGAACCTCCATGTAGCCTCAACAACAATCAACTTTTGGCCCATCTTATTTCATCTGTACCCCACCTCAGTGTTTCCAAGCTGGTTCCTGACCTGTCACTATAACTATTTCCATGAGTATCTCTAAAAAAGATAAGACTCTTTAAGCGTAGGTAGGTGTTTTGATAAAATCTACATGGCTTGCCTCTGTTGATACCATTTTCTTAGTGGGAAAAGTGCAAAGAAGAAACGGTGTTGGATTTCCTGTCTATTGTGTTTTTGAATTGCTAATCTCTAGCAGCGCCTGGGTGGCTCAGTGGGTTGAACAGGTCATGATCCCGGGGTCCTGGGATCAAGCTCCGCGTCGGGCTCTCTGCTCTGTGGAGAGCCTGCTTCCTCCTCTCTCTCTGCCTGCCTCCCTGCATGCTTGTGATCTCTGTCTGTCAAATAAATACATTAAAAAAAAAATCTTTAAAAGGTTATAGCTCTTCAAAAAAATAATATTTGATCTGTTCTTTAATTTTTCCTCTTATTTCCTTATTCCCAGATATTTATTGAGCTCTTCTACATGCCAGGCCAGGTCTTTTCCATTGCTCACCAAGAAGCATACTTAACACAGTTTAACGTTTGAGTAAAGGGCACCTCATGAATTGTTTCCTTACACTCATGCATGCCAGTTCCTGAATAATCTTCTAAAGATACTGTACCCCCTTTTTCTTTCAGATTTCTGAATCTGTTTTTCCCATATGGAATGTGCCCCTTACCCCACCCCAGTCTGTCTTTCCATGTCTGACCAACCCTCAAGGCTCTTCTAGGAAGTCTTATTCAGTTCCTGCTGGTATTTATTTCCCCTTCCTCCCTTCTATAATCTTTACTATTTACTGCTTTGGTTATTTGTCCTTATGTTCTATTATAATAGTTTTAGACTTTTTTTTTAAAGCCTTTTTTTTATGATGGCAGGGGAGCATAGTCTCTAATCATGCTTTTCATCTTCCATTCAGTAAATACTCAGTAAATATTTTTTCTATTTTAGCTGTATTCTGTATGAACGAAAATCTTAACTATTGCGTAAGTTAACTGCCAAGAGTTTGTCAAAAGTGCAGAGGAAACATCAAGAAATATTTTAAATATTTAACAAGTCACTGGGTAGGAAATATGTAATTTGACTTTATATGAAAGACCATTTTAGGAAGGAGAAACCAGAACAGATGTTTCACTCTTTAGTCCAGGGGAATTGAGCTAAATCTTTTTCTGTTATATAAATTTATCTGAATCTTAAATATGAAGGGACAGAATGCTATTTTCAACCTCAAGAAGGAGTCTTTTACTATTTGTTTTGTGTGAACTCATGATATGAAGGAATGTCATGCAAACAGATCTAATTGCCAGTTACTGCTAATATTCAGTTATGCTCACACCTGAAAGCAAAGCAGCTTGTTTTAGTAACCTGTGTAGCCTTATTGGGAGCTAGTATACGGAATTCTTTTAGTCCTTTTGAAATATTTAACATAACTTGGCAACTTCATTTCTCCTTATATGCACTTCTTGACATCTGGCAATTCTTGGTAGGCAATCCGTATTTCAGAGTGAACAATCACCCCCCACCCACCTCATGTAAATTAGCTGGTAAACAGGTAAAATTTTGTACTGATTTTATTGTTTGTGTAACATAAACCAGTACTCTTTTGCATGAGTGGCTATTTGCCAGGCTACTTGTGGTAGCACATTTTTTTATTTTGCTAATTAAATTTCTCTTGGTCATTATCAGAGTCCCCTTTCCCCTCCCCACCTCACCATCAACAGCCAGAATAATAAATGTTAGAGCTCTGAGCTTAGGTGAGAGAAAAGGGTTTATACTATACTTGGTAGTTGGGACTTTAAGCAAATCACTTTTTCTGCTGTGTTTTTCTATAAAGTCGATAATACTTTTTGTCCTGCATGAAAGCTTTTAAAATAATAATGTTCTCTACAAATATGAAATTGGTGGTGTCATTTGCGGCTGAATATAGAATAGAAATGCTTTCTAACAGCTTTTCCTGAGAAATAAATCAGTGCTGTTAATTTCTTAATTTTTCATGTTACTAGTCTTGACATTGAATAAACAGTAGCCCACCAAAGTTATACAATGGAAATCATGAACCAACTTGGTTAAAGAGCCCGAGACCTTTTCTGCCTTCCTGGGACAGATTACCTTTCCAAACTGAACACCCGGAGAATCATTTGGAAATAGCAGAGCTGTCATGTTAAGCACTTCAGTGGTCCTTTCAGGCTGGAGGAATCATTGTTTTCATTCATCTGACCAATTTGTAACATAGAGTAAAATTCCTAGTTATTATCTATCTATCCTCCTCTACCCCCATTTTTATGCCCATCCTTGAAAGAACAGGTAAATGAAGAGGAGACTTAGGTTTTCATTTTATGAATGGTGTATGTCTTAGTAACTTGATAAAGTTTTTTAAACTTCCTGAGACCTGAAAAAGATAGTATTAGATAAATGTCAGCTAGTTGAGGGCTGGGAATTGAAACAGTCATTGCCAAATGTAAAGCATTACTGGAGAGCCAGAGTAATGAAGCAGAGTCCCCTTTACCAAAGCCATTGTAACAGTGTTCTGTGTTCTCTTTCTAAAAGATTATTCTGAAAGACAAAGTACACTGAGAATCAAGGAAACTGCCCATTGGTTTCTGCAGATCAGGTGGTTTGAATCTTTTTCAGCACCTTTATTTTCTCTGCCTCAGTTTAGAAGGATGTTTTGATTTTTCATTCTGCTTCTGTGGGGTCTGATAATGTTACTTAGTTGTTTACTTGCAAAATGATTAGCGGGGAGCAGTCTCTTTTGGTAGCTTTTTTTTTTTTACCCCAATGTCAGAGCATTTAGGGGCGCCTTGGTGGCTCAGCCAGTTAAGCTCTGCACTCAGCGGGGAGTCTGCTTGAAGATTCTCTCCCTTTGCTCCTTCTGCATCTCACACCTGGGTGCCTGCATGCCCGCTCTCTAACAACAAGTAAATCTTAAAATGAATGAATGAACGAACGAATGAATGAATGTCAGAGCATTTAGATTCTGTTGGTCTCATTTTCCTCTCCACATTTACTGAACAACACTCTGGAAGAATTACAACTGTTATATTTCTGAACCTTGAACAAAAATGTTACATGCATCTGTATTCATACGGTGATGAAGTCCTTGGAGATGACCATGTTCTATTATTTGGAAAAATAGTAGAGACAGCATTCTGGTAGGCAGTTCTGCTGACTGGTGCTTGATACAGAGCCACACATTGGTGTCTTAGTGGATTTGTGTAGAAAATAGACACAAAGTTATTTCTGAATAAGACTTTTTTTAAAATATTTTATTTTATTTATTTATTTTTTTAAAGATTATTTATTTATTTATTTGACAGACAGAAATCACAAGTAGGCAGAGAGGCAGGCAGAGAGAGAGGAGGAAGCAGGCTCCCCACTGAGCAGAGAGCCCGATGCGGGGCTCGATCCCAGGACCCTGGGATCATGACCTGAGCTGAAGGCAGAGGCCTTATTTAATCCACTGAGCCACCCAGGCGCCCCCCCCCCCCCTTTTTTTTTTTTTTTAAAGATTTTTTTATTTATTTATTTGACAGAGAGAGATCACAAGTAGATGGAGAGGCAGGCAGAGAGAGAGGGAAGCAGGCTCCCTGCCGAGCAGAGAGCCCGATGCGGGCCTCGATCCCAGGACCCTGAGATCATGACCTGAGCCGAAGGCAGCGGCTTAACCCACTGAGCCACCCAGGCGCCCTTTTTTTTTAAATTTTAAATAATCCTTTGGACATTAACAGCTAGAGCTAAATCCTTATGCATATAGATAATGTCCTTTGAAACTTTCCTAGAAGTGATGGCCTCCCTTTTTTTTTTTTTTAAAGATTTTATTTATTTATTTGAAAGAGAGGTAGTGAGAGAGAGCATGAGCGAGGAGAAGGTCAGAGGGAGAAGCAGACTTCCCGTGGAGCTGGGAGCCCGATGTGGGACTCGATCCCGGCTCTCCGGGATCATGACCTGAGCCAAAAGCAGTCGTCCAACCAACTGAGCCACCCAGGCATCCCATGATGGCCTCCCGTTCTTATTGATGAATTGGTTTCTGGAGCTATAACGATTTACATTGTATAGGAACTTTTTTTCTTCCAGGTAAAAGCTTTTATTGAACAGATTGGTAAAAATGTTAGCACGTGTGCAGTGAAATGGGCATTCTCACAGTCATGGCAGAAATACAAATATCTGTCACCCTCTAGAAAATAATTTGTTTACATAAACCCTCTCTGTTTTGGCAAGAAAAATAACTGAGCACCCCAGGCTGGCCTTATGACTTGGGAGCTCCCAGAAGGAGAATTTTAGTCCTAGAGAAGACCTAGATTTGTCTGGCTGAGCCCATCAGACAGCTAATCACTGGGAGTGGAATGGGCTCATAGAGACCTGTGACCAAGGTTTGGGTCAAGGGAGAGAGAGATAGAAAGATGGGAAGGAATTAGGGAAGCTATCTCCAATGGAACCACGTAGGTTAATATACAATGGTGAAGGGATGTTTCTTCCAAGGAAGACATTCTGGGTTGGGCTATGGAAGGTGTAGAGAAGGCAGCTATTCTAAAACTTTTGGAGTCAAAACTTTTATACTGTTTAAAAGTGAGGGGCACCTGGGTGACCCAGTTGCTTAAGCATCTGACTCTTAGTTTTGGCTCAGACCCTGATCTCAGTGTGTGAGATTGAGCCCACGCTCAGCATAGGGTCTGCTTAAAACTGATTCTCTCTCTCTCTCTCTCTGCCCCTTGCCCCCTGTAAAATAACCCCCCCCCCCAAAAGTGTGCTAAGGGCCAAGGAGCTTTTTTTTAAAAATTATTTTTATTAACATATAATGTATTATTTGCCCCAGGGGTACAGGTCTGTGAATCATCAGGCTTACACATTTCACAGCACTCACCATAGCACATACCCTCCCCAATGTCCATAACCCAACCACCCTATCTCTACCTCTCCAACCCCACAGCAATCCGCAGTTTTGTGAGATTAAGAGACTTTTATTGTTTGTCTCCCTCCCGATCCCATCTTGTTTCATTTTTTTCCTTCCCTACCCCCCATGTCCACCCCCCAACCCTGCCTCTCAAATTCCTCATATCAGAGAGATCATATGATAGTTGTCTTTCTCTGATTGACTTATTTTGCTCAGTATAATACCCTCTAGTTCCATCCACGTCATTGCAAATGGCAAGATTTCATTTCTTTTGATGGCTGCATAGTATTCCATTGTATATATATACCACATCTTCTTTATCCATTCATCTGTTGATGGACATCTAGGTTCTTTCCATAATTTGGTTACTGTGGACATTGCTGCTGTAAACATTTAGGTGCACGTGCCCCTTTAGATCACTACATTTATATATTTATGGTAAATACCCAGTAGTGCAATTGCTGGGTTGTAGGATAGCTCTGTTTTCAACTTTTTGAGGAAATTCCATGCTGTTTTCCAGAGTGGCTGCACCAGCTTGCATTCCCACCAACAGTGTAGGAGGGTTCCCCTTTCTCTGCATCCTTGCCAGCATCTGTCGTTTCTGACTTGTTAATTTTAGCCATTCTGACTGGTGTGAGATGGTATCTCATTGTGGTTTTGATTTGTATTTCCCTGATGCCGAGTGATGTGGAACACTTTTTCATGTGTCTGTTGGCCATCTGGATGTCTTCTTTGCAGAAATGTCTGTTTATGTCTTCTGACCATTTCTTGATTGGATTATTTGTTCTTTGGGTGTTGAGTTTTCCCCAATGTCTATATATAACCCCACCACCCTCTCCCTACCCCCCTCCCTCGTGCCCCCCTCAGTTTGTTTTGTGACATTAAGAATCTTATGTTTTGTCTCCCTCTCGATCCCATCTTGTTCGATTTATTCTTTTCCTACCCCTCAAACCCCCCACATTGCATCTCCACTTCCTCATATCAGGGAGAGCATATGATAGTTGTCTTTCTCCGATTGACTCATTTTGCTAAGCATAATACCCTCTAGTTCCATTTTTCTGTTTTGTTTTTTGGAACTAGGGTCTAGATGGTATGTTCTCAAACTAGGCTGAAGAATTTGAAGAAGAAAATGCAATACTCGATAAATAGTTTTCCTTAAGAACAGGATTGATTTTCAAAATAGTTTTTCTTTTAGTCTGTGAATAGGTTTGGGACACACTGAAAAGTAGAGGAATGAGACTACAACATAAATCATTATTGAATAGACCTAATGATGTCCTTCAGTACAGTTTTCATTTTTTTTAATTGTTGTTCTTTAAAAAACATTTGGTGAAGTGCTTCAAAGACCGTTTCTTTGGCTTCAGCTATTTTGTAATTGAGATTATAGTTCTCAAAGCAATGCTTCTTTAATACTGTGTTTCTTCAAAATTGTTTTTCCATAACCAGAACCTAATTATTTGGCAGCTAGTATATAATAATAATGACTTTTTCCTAATCTATAATAGAAAACAGTAGAGAGTAAATGTCTATTAATAGTAAAGCATGTAAGGCTTTTTTCTGTTAACCTTTAAAAATCAACACATGTAATTTTACTTTTATAAATATGTAACTATAGCATTTCTTGAGAGTACTCAGTTTGCGACGGAATAAAATACTAGTATTTTATGGGGTTTGAATTAGTTGTATATTGCTCTATAACAAATATAGTAGCTTAGAACAGCAACATTATCTCACAGTTTCTGTTGGTCAGGAATCTGTGCATGGCTTACCAGGGTTCCTTGGCTCTGCTACTCTCACCAGGCAGTAAAGATGTTGACTAGTGCTACAGTCATTAAAAAGTGAAACTGGGAGAGAATCTTCCTCCATTCTTATTCATGTAGTTTTGGTATTACAGGCCTTTTGTCTGAGGGTGGCAGGTGGTCCGAGGCCTCTCTCCATCTCTTGCCATGTAGCTGTGGGCTTCTCCATAGGGTGATGGCTTCAATGAGGGGGTGGGGGTAAGATGAATGAAAGAGCAGGAGAGGGTGAGCAACAAAGAAGTTCTCATCTTTTTTTTTTTTAAAGATTTTATTTATTTGTTTGACAGACAGATCACAAGTAGGCAGAGAGGTGGGGGAGGGGGAAGCAGGCTCCCTGCTGAGCAGAGAGCCCAATGTGAGGCTCCATCCTAGGACCCTGGGATCATGACCTGAGCCGAAGGCTTTAAAACCACTGAGCCACCCATGAGCCCCTAGAAGTTCTTATCTTTTTGTAACCTAATCTTAGGAGTCACACCCCATCATTGACTGTATTATTGTCTGTTAGAAGTGAGTCTGGGGAGAGAATTATACAAGGCAGTGAATACCAGGTTAGGATGCTTGGGACCATTTTAGAGGTTGCCCATCACAGTGTTCAGGAACATCATTGACCCCTGAGCTGTAGCACAAAGATAGTGGCTGTACAAGGAGGATGCCTCTTTCCAAAGCCCAGTTTCTGTGGCGAGTGAAACCTGTATATACCATATGGTCACTATATGGCTGTTTGTTCTGACTTCTAACACCAGAGATATTGAAGGAATAATCCTAATCTCAGTTAAGGTATCTATTCCTTTAGAAACTACATTCCTCCCTACAATCTGAGAAGGGTTGGAAATTATTAGGAAAAAGGCAAAATTTAATGGGATTGATTTTGCGGGGGGCAATTTTCTATTGGAGAAAAATCTCAAAGTAACTTCTGTAATTACTCAGAACAGGGAGTATAGGGAGTAAGAAGATTTTTAAAAAATCATTTTAGTATTTGTAAGGATTTAAAAATATATGCCTAGATTATACTTCTTTGCTTCACCTTTAAAAATTGAGGTAGATCTCATCTAGATAAAGTTTAGAAATGTAGCTTTATTATATTAAAAGGCAAAAGTAGTATGGTTTAGATTTATAAATTATACTTCAAGGTTGTGAGGTGGTTGTTTTAATTTTTTTGCTTTTCTTTTTGAGAGATTTATCCAGGCCATGATTGACCCTTTGTAAAGGAAGGAAGCCCATCTTTCCTGGTACTTGAGTACCTTTTTTTTTTTTTTTTCCAGCTTGTGATAAAACCTAATTTTTGCAGTGTTTCTCTTCTATTTTAAATGCTACTACTTATTGGGTAAACTACTTTTTTTTTTTTTGCTTGATTTTTAAGTGTATAAATTATGTAACATGGAGCAGGCAAAATTACACCATACAACTGTTTTAAAAAAAAAAAAAATCCAGGAAAAAAAAAAACTTTTCTCCATGCCTAGATTTTAATGGGTTGCTTTTCTTCACCCTGATATATTTTACTTAAATCCGTTGTCATCTTGTCATTTGATGGTATGTTAACTTGCATTTCCAGATTAGTCTATATGTAAATATGTTTAACATAGGTGTCTCTGTAACAGGAATCTTACCCATCTTCTTCACCAATATGGTTTGTGGACTCTGATGACCCAAATCTGACATCAGTGCTGGAACGTCTAGAAGATACTAAGAACAACAATTCGGTGAGAAAATAACCCAACCTACTATTTTTTTCCCCCCTAAAAAACATTGTATGTAGAACTTAAGTGTTGAGAGGTAATATGATATAGAAAAGCCTGATTAATGATTATTTGATAATCTTAAAGGAGCTCAAGACCAGTTTTGTCTGTTTTTTGCCTTGAATTCTGTGCTACCTGATTTATCTTTTTTTATTCCCCATATGCTAAACCTTAATTTAGATGAGGAGTTAGGTGGTCTCTTTTCAATGAATTCTCACTTTAAACCTACCGACATTTTTAGTAGGGAACACTAGCCAAGGTTGAAGATAGAAAAAGAAAAAAAGACTGAGGTGGATGTGAGGGGAAATAATGCTAGAATGACATCAAGGCTTGTGGTAAGGAATGGGTTTTCTCTCTCACAAGTCTGTAACTGCAGTAATAACTAACCATAGGTATACAAAGAAAATGTGTTTTTTTTTTTTTTTTTTTTTTTTTTTTTAAAGATTTTATTTGTTTATTTGACAGAGAGAGATCACAAGTAGACAGAGAGGCAGGCAGAGAGAGAGAGAGAGAGAGAAGCAGGCTCCCTGCTGAGCAGAGAGCCCGATGCGGGACTCGATCCCAGGACCCTGAGATCATGACCTGAGCTGAAGGCAGCGGCTTAACCCACTGAGCCACCCAGGCTCCCGAAAATGTGTTTTTTTGTTTTTTTAGTATATGAAGAAGTATAACTTTCCATTTTATAAAAAAATTTTAGAAATCTTTTTTCTTTGATGATAAAAATAAGCAACTACTGTGAGAGTACTTAGTAAAATAAAGGGAAATAATATTTCTGCCTGATATAACCACTATTGACATGGTAGTTATTTTCTATCAGTATTTTCTCCCTTGCTAGTAAAATACGTGGACTCTAATAGATTTAAATAGTTGAGGTTGTATTCTGTATAGTTTCATATCCTTCTTTAAAATTAAGCTAGAATGAAAGATTTGACTACTGTATTCCTAGATGGCAGACTCCATATTACAAACATGTCTGTTACCTTCGTAGCGTTATGTTAGTTTATAAATTGAATGCAGTTAATCCCAACAGTCTTATTTTTGGAGCTTGACAAAATGATGCTAAAGTTGGTTTTAAAAAGTAAATAATAAAAAAAAGTTGAAAAAAGTAATGAGACACTTGTCCAATTAGATATTAAATAAAAATATTATGTACTGGTACTGGACTGGGCAGGTAAAGATAAGAGAAGTTTAAAAACAAAGTCATGCTATTGAGAATTCAGAATAAGTTAAAATACTCTATAAAGAAAGAGTGGATTATTCTATAAATATCATTGGGAGAACTGACCATCTGGGAAGTTAGAATCTAACAACAGAAGAAATTGGTTTGAGGAGTATTTTAAGAGTAGAGGCTGGACTGGAGAGCCATGAAGGTTAGAGGTAAAAATAAAAAGCTAGACAGATTCACATTTCCAGCACAGGAGTGACAGGACAGGAAAAGATGGCCCTCTTAAAAAAGATGGCCATCTTACTGCTATCTCCTTTTAGGAGGTTAATTCTAAAAAGATCTAAAGGTAAAAGTTTTGTAATAGTAGAATTGACTGGGTTATTTTTCAGTGTCTAACATTTTTCATCAAAAAATGCTCTTAAAATGAAATGACATAGGACATAAAATTGGGTCTCATTTTATTTTTAAAAAATTAATATATTTACGTAAAAGAAGAAAACCAGAATACCCTCTACTCTTATAGTCTCTGCCAGTTATTCTATCACCTAATTTCTTGACAGAATAAGTTATATTTCCTCACCTTTGCTTTACTTAATTCATTATAATCTGGATCCTACCTTCATTGTTGCACTTAAATTTTTTATGTCTAGTTGCCAAATCCAAGGAATCCTTTTTTAACCCTAAAATTGACCTCTCTGCAAGAGTTTGATAGTGATTATTCCCTTGTTGAAATATTCCTCCCCTTAACAAACATTTACTACCTAAAGTCTCCAATCAAAAGCAGGTTAAATAAAAACTACTGTGTATAGAATAGTTTTATGATAGAATATTACATTGTAGTTACAAAGAATGTCACTAATCTTTTCATAAGAATGTATATAACTTTCCAAGATACGCAAGTGAAAAGGCAAGGTATAGGATATTGTTTATAATCTGGCTCCTTTTGCAAACAGTGTTGTAAAAATTAAAAAAAAAAAATCTGTATCTTTTTTTTTTTAATGCATACATTCTCCTTCTGGGTCTCTACAGAAAACTGTTAATAGAAGAACAGAGAGAAGTTTGTTATTTTATTTTATTTGTTTTTCTAATTTACTGGCTTCTATGCCAGGCTCTGTAATAAGTGATGGGTACAAAAGTCAAGTCCTGTCCTTGTCCTCTGGAAACCAATAATCTTAGGAGAACTTCCATCCGATTACTGTCTCCTGTTTTTATCCCTTCCTAACCCTGCCTTGGTCTTCCCTGAGCTCTTGTCCCTTGGTCTGCCTCTTTTCATTCTATGCTTTCTCTGAGAAATCTCTTTTACTACTATTACTTAAATCATGGTTTATATTCCAGGGATTCCTAAATCTGTTTCTTTAGCTAAAATCTATCTCCTGAGTTTCAAATGCATACATCTACCTATGTATCCTATAGATCCAGGGAATCTCACTTGGATGTGCCATGGCTGTTCAAAATGATTATATCTAAATTTAACCTTCCCTACCTTGTGGCACTCCAGCACGCCAGTTTCTCTTCAGTAATTCTCTCTGTGATTGTGAGTGGGACAAGATGAAATAATGAACTTGTCACCCATGGCTGAACTATGGAACTAAAAGTTCTTTTTTATACCTTTATTTCCTGACACCTCCCTTCTCCAGACCTATAAGTTTCTAATACCTATCCATCTACCTTCTAGATATTTCTTAAATCTTTTCCTACCATCTTAGTTTCTTCTACCCTTTAAATGCTTTTTGGGGAGAGGGAGCGTAGAGTTGAAATTCCTGGAAAGCTATACAACCCTATTTTTCTTGTCGCTTGGTCTGACTTTGCCACGTGCTGCCTCTGCTGCAGCATTCCCATGGCTCTTCCTTGTCACAGGTTGGAGTGTCTGGGTCTGTGTCCAGGTTACCATTTGTCATCTTCATTATGTTCTTGAAACAAAACAGAGCTTATTGGAGGGGTAGATCCATGGTGCCTTTTAAGCTTGAGGATTTTTTTAATCCTGATTTACTGCTCAGCTTTCCTAATTTCTGCTTGTTCTTTTGGCTACTTTGGAAAGTCTTATTCTTTTCTTTTTAACCCATTCTAATTCTGTTTCTGTTTTCTTAGTCCTTCATAAACCTGCTTTTTCATCTCTTTTCCTGATCAGAGACATCTGGGAAACTGTCCCTGACCAGGTGAAGTAAGTTACCTTATTAGTTCTGGGTAAGGTCTAGTAAGTATTGAACATTGTTCTGAAAGCACAATTCCTAAACACATACATTGAAAACAGCTTTTTTTTTCTCAACAGTAAAAAACATGTTTGTGAACATAACTTACCTTGATTCTTTGCTTAAAGTAAATATGCTTACAAAACAATTTGGATGTAAAAATGGGAACTTAATGAGTTACTCCTTTCAGTTTTCTTAGTGCTTTTTTCACCTTTTTTTTTTTTTTTTAAATTTGGGCAGATGCTGAAGAACCTACAAGTGCCAACTCTTTTCACAGGTTTCATCTTATCTTTACCATTATAAGAAGTTTTTAATTTCCTTAGTTTACAGATGAGGGCCCTCAAACTCAGGGAATTAGATGCTGTATCCAAGGTCTTTTAGATTCCAGGAGTATATCTATTAGACCACGTTTGCCTCTTACTTTTAAATGGATGACTGGAATATATAATTTTATAACTCGTGTAACAACACTGCCTGTATTTTTTTGTCGTCTCATTAATGTAAATGTATTCTTGTCTGAAGTCATAAGTTTCCTAAGAAAAGGAGTTGGCAACTGAAAATTCGACAGTGTCTGGAGCTCTCCTTCCTCAGCCTTTTTGTTGTCATTCTGCTAGGTATTAGTTATAGGGATTGTACTCAAGCCATAGTGACTTTCTTATACTAGCAGCCCCTAAAAATATTTCTTAAAGACTGTTATTTTATCTGTAGGCTGTAATTGAGCAGTAACTAACTTTTTTCATTTCCTACTGGATTGGTTATAGTAGTCATAGCATTATTCATGTCTTCTAAGGGCTCTTTAACATAATGCTTATTTACTGAAATGTGTTTTGTAGCTTCGTCAGCAATTGAAGTGGTTGATATGTGAACTCTGCAGATTATATAACCTTCCTAAGCACCTGGATGTTGAGATGCTAGATCAACCAATACCCACGGGTCAGGTAAAGTAAAAATTCTCTAGTGTTCAAGAGCTAAAATAAATTGTCTCAAGCAAAAGTAAAAACTAGGATGATTTTCCTTCTTAACTTATTTAGAAGTTAGTCTTGTTGGATTGTTTGTTTTATTTTAGATACTAAAAATAACCTATTTACTCTTTGGAGCTGCTGGTATTTACTATGACAGGGAAACAACTGCCTCCCTCCCCACTACCACCTTTTTGTTGTTGACATTCCTGATTTCCATAACTGTTCCTTCAATTGTTTCTCTTTGCTTATTCATTTACCTTCACCAGGAATGCCATCTCCTTTTAAGCCTATCTGGGTTTCTTAAGGCTTAACCCAAATGTTACTTCCTTTAGTAGCAGAAGTGCCCACTAGCTCACCACCACCTCTAACTTTGTGATTTCCAGCTTTACCTATTTAGGGCATAATTTATGGACTTTGTGCTATAAATAAGGATTTAGCTCTTATACAACCCACCTTCCCCCCCCCTCCCATCTTAAAACACCATTATACTTAGTCATATGAATAATCATTGTTTATTATTAGGACTTTGTAGTGTAGCATTTTCTATCGTGATGTTTCTTGTAGAGTTGTTTTGCAATATCCTCCTTATTATAATAATACTTAGTTTAAAAAGTGATGTTCTGCCCCTTTTCTGTGAACTCTTGCCTCTTCTGTAGTCTTCCTGTGGTTCTTTTGCACCAGTCTTGGCAGGTTGTCTCTGTACTGGCTGTGTAGGTGTCACCTTGAGATTTTGTCTCCTCTGCTAGGGTGGATCTGTTGTTACCTGATCTCATGTCCTCTTTCTTGCTTACTCTTTCTCATTTTGCCTGAGTACATCCTCATGTAAAATCCTAGCGTGGAATAGTACATTTTCTTAGTTCTAACATCTAAAAATATGACCAGACCACCATAGGTTTGAATCTTGGTTCTGCTGCTTATTAGTTGTATGACCTTGTGATAATTACCCAAGTACTGTGTGCATCAGTTTCTTGTTTGTAAAATGGGGGAAACAGTAGTACCTATATTTGGGGAGGAGCTGTGAAGAGTAAATGAGTTAGTACATATAAGTCATTTAGAGCAGTGCATGGATTATAGTAAATACCCAATAAATGTTAACTGCTATTATATTTAACTGTTGCATTTGATTGACAGATTGAATATATAATTCTGGGTTGAAAATAATTTTCCCTCAGAATTTCAAAGACTGTGCTGCTGTCCTTTAGCCAGTGGTGTTGTTTAAGCCTGATGCATTCTAAGTCTGTGTGTGACTTGGGACACTTTGAAGAGTTTGTCTTGGTGTTCTCAGATATCACAATGGTGTGTTTTTAGTTGTGGATTTTTGTGTTTTTCATTGTTGCTGGACTCTCAGTATGGATGGGTCATTTCAAATGTGGGCTCCTTTATCTTTCTCCTCAGGTAAGTGTTCTTGTATTTTTTTTTTTTTTCCTGTGATAACTCCCTCCTTTCCATTTTCTTTATTTGTTCATTTTTAGAATGCCTCCTAATTGTCTTTTAGACCACGTTTGTTTGAGTCTTTGTATCTTTTATATTATCTCCATATTCTCTTTTTTAATTTCAAATTCTAGAAGTTTTTCCTTCAATTTTAAAAAATTGGAGAGCATAACTTTTTTTGGTTGTGTTTTATTTACTGCTGCTTAACCACTTACCCCAAACTTAATTTATTGTATTTCTCACAATTGTGTGGGCTGATTAGGCTTAGCTGGACAGTTTTGTTTTGTTTTGTTTTGTTTTTTCCTGCTGGGCTCACTGCACATTCAGATAGTGGCTGTACCACAATGTGCAAAATGCTTCTTTACTCTGCACCTTTCCCTTGGCATCTCATCTTCTTCTTGGATGGACCTCTTTTTGTGGCTTCTCTTTCTTCCAAAAGTTAGGCCAGATTCTTAATTTTTGGCTGCCAAGAGCACAAAAGTAGAAGCTGCTAGGGGTTCTTAAGACTTAGATCTGTACCTGGCCCAGTGTCCTTTCTGCCACATTTACTGGTTAAAGCAAGTCATGGGGCCAGCCCAGATTGACTTTAGGAGGGACCATATAAGGGGATGAATGCTGGGGAATGTGGGTCAAGGTCATCTCCAATGATGTCCCATAAATTCTGAGACCCCTTTCTTGTTCTGATTATTCTTTATTCATAGCATTCTATTTTTGATTTATAGATGTAATCATAAGTGTCCTTAAGGAGTTACTTTGATACCCTTGTCCTCTCCTTCTCTAACATCTCTTTTCTTTTCTTTCTTTTTTTTTTTTTTTTTTTTTTAAGATTTTATTTATTTGAGACAGAGTGAGAGCAAGCACAGGTAGGGTGGAGGGGCAGAGAAAGAGAGGGAGAAGCAGGCATGACCTGAGCTGAAGGCAGGCACATAACTGACTGAGCCACCCAAGTACCCCTCTATTTTCTCTTCAGTAAGTTTTTTTTTTCCTTGTTTATATTGGTCTTGTTTTTCTTTTTGAAACTATTCCTCAAATATCAATTCTATGTTATTCATATTTTTCTTTTTTTCTTCCTTTCTTACTTACTTCCTTTCTTACTTGTATTTGAGCAAGGTACTAAAAAGATAATTGAGAGTTCTTTGTGGCCAAGACTTGTCAACTGATAGCATTTAAGAGGAATTTAAGCTGACTTCCAACCCCCACCCCCCAGTTTCTATTTTCTGGTGTAATAAAAAATGGGGCCTGGAACTACTTGGTTTCTTTGGACATGAAATTTTATAATCGCCTGCTTGAGGTAGATCTCTCAGCCTGGGTTCTGCTTAAGGACAGAGGGGAGAGGGACACCTGGGTGGCTTAGTCAGTTAACCATCTGCCTTCGGCTTGGGTCATGATCCTAGGGTCCTGGGATCGAGTCCCATGTTGGGCTCCTTGCTCAGTGGGAGCCTGCTTCTCCCTCGGCTTGCTGATTCCCCTACTTGTGCTCCTTCTCTTTCTCCTCCTTCCCCCCATCTCTTTCTGACAAATAAAACAAAATCTTAAAAAAAAAAAAAAAAAGGATGAAGGTTGAGCACTGTGTTTTGGGGACTGGACATGTTCTGTGTACAGGCTTTTGGTTGATCTGTTTTCAATTCTATCCATTATTCCTGCTGTCTAGTGTACCCAGTGTCTTAGAATCTAGAGGCTCTCCAGGGTGCTAGGAGACAAATTAGCCTCCTATAATCCCCTAACCTACTTTACTTATTTGCTCTATTAATTACCATTCTTCCATTTAGTGGCATTTACTAGCATGCATGAATTGTCTTTTCTGCTGGTAGCCTCATTTCCTTTTTTTTATTATCATTGTATGTTGTATAGTGTTTATTCACTATAATTCTAATGGAGCTTCAGGAAAGAGAGAAGATGGGAGAAGCATATATATACACTATGTTCAATTTGCCCACTCTGGGATGTCTGCAACTTGTGTTTCTCAATTATATATCATGGACATATGGTGTGTGTAGATCTACCTTGTTTTTCATAATTGTGCATGTGTAGAGATATAATTTGTGAATTACATGAAAAAATTGCTAATTGTGAATTCATCCTTATATTCATAATAAATACTGAGCACCTGCATAGGTGGTAGCTGCAGGGACACAATGGATATCATAATACTTTATTTTTGGCTTTTTCTACTTTAAGTGAGATTGTAATGTAGTTTGGTTTGCTTACTTACTTCCTTTTAGGCTCTTGTTTCATTTCAGTGTCAGAGTTAGTAGTTTCCTAAAATGACTTGGTAAAATTGTGTTTTTTTTTTTTTTCTAAAGTCTAGGGTACTTTATTTATTTTTAAAGATTTTATTTATTGAGAGAGAGCTAGAGAGACCACAAGCAGGGGGTAGGGGGAGAGAGAGAAACAGACTCCCCGCTGAGCAGGGAGCCCTCTGCAGGACTCAATTCTGGGACCCTGGGATCATGAACTGAGCCAAAGGCAGATACTTAACCGACTGAGCCACCCAGGTGCCCCCAAAGTCTAGGACAGTTAAAAGTAAAATTTTAAAATTTTTCAAAGTAAAATTACAGCTGGGTCCAGTTTTTCCTCTCAGGAGACATCTGGAAATATCTGGAGATAATTTTGGTTGTCACAGCTGGCTGGGGGGAATGCTATGGGCGTTTTGTGGTAGAAAGGATGTTACTAAATGTCCTACAATGTCCAGTGAGTCCTGCATGACAAAGAATTATCTAGCCCGAAATAGCAGAACTTCCAAGGTTGAGAAACCATGGTTTAAATAAAATCTGAGCCTGATCCATTTTTTTCTTTTTCTAAGTATTAGTCTTCATTTTTCCCACTCCTCAATTTTAGTAATTTTAGATTCTAAAAAAAAAAAAATTACTTCCATGTGTACTTTTGAACCTATGGCTATGAAGCTGTTTTCATTTCTCAAGTTGTTTTCTTTGTCATGATTACTTGTAAGAAGCTTGTCCGATTTATATTGGCCTTTTGATAGAACCAGTCCTTTTATTTTTTTAAATCTAACTTTCTTTTTCATTTTTGTGTGAGTCTTAACCTTTTTTTTCTTTTGCTTTTGTAGTTTATTGGACCACTGTGATAAATTGCTTTAACGAACATGTGAGAGGTATACATTTCCTTCTGTGTGCTGTTTAACTTCATTGCATAGGTTTTAAGATTTAGTATATTTATTTTCTAAATAGTTTGTATATCCTGTGATTTGATTCCATATTTTGTTCGTATTAATTACTTTGTTATATTTCACAAGAAGTTGTATAGGTGTTGAAAATATATGAACATTAGTGTAATAAGTAGTTACAGTGAATACCTGGGAATTATCACCAAGCCCTGACCTAAGTGAAGAAACAGAATATTGCTAGCACTGGAAACCTTTTTGGACGTGCCTTCTAGATGATCATTTCTTTCTATGCTAAACTTTTCCTTTTCCCTTGTTATTAACATGTATATCTGCATTTCTCAACAATATGATTTAGTGTTGACCGTTTTTAAGCTTCATATTAAAGAGTCGTACTATATGTGTGTTCTTTGTCTTTTGCTTAACAATTGTGTGTTAAATTTATTCATATGAGTGGCTATAGTTCTTTTCATTGCTATATTTATTCCATCCTTTGAACCTACCATAACAGATTCCTCCATTTGAGTTTGCTATTAGGAACAGTGTGGGGCGCCTCATTGGTGCCTTTGGTTAAGCGTCTTGGTTTTGGTTCAGGTCTTGATTTCATGGTTGTGAGCTTGAGCCCCATGTCAGCCTCTGTGCTCAGAGCGGAGTTGGGTTGATATTCTCTGTTTCCCTTTACCTCTGTTTCTCCCGGTTTTGCTTGTGATCTCTCTCGTTCTCTTGCTGAAAGAAATAAATCTATCTTAAAAAAAGAAAAAGAAAAAGAAAAAAAAAAGCACATGTATGCTACCATGACCATTCTTGTCCAGTTTTGTGGGATACCTATGTGAGCATTTTTCTGGGCACATAACATAGAAGTTGGTTTACTGGAGCATGAGGGTCAATTTCTTCTTAAAACTAAGAGTTCTTTAGAAAAAGTTTTTGACCTTCTCAGGTGGACTTTGGGCTATTTTTAGTTTTTCACTCTTTACGATATGGCTTGTAACTTCTCAGCTCAATTTTCAGCAATTGCTTAAACTTAACTATTGGTGTTATTATGTCTTTGCTTATTGCTGTATCTTATATTCCATGGTTGCTTCCTACCTCTGAAAATGTATCCCTCAATGATGTCTCTATTTTTATTTCTAGAAAGGATTTCTGGGACTGTGCGTGGAGAGTGTTCCTTGAATACTTGGTGTCTGTTTTTATTATTTATTGAACAACTATCCATTTGACTCTGTGCAAAGTGCTCTATAGAGATGCTGAGGATCCAGTGGCAAAGGATATGGTACCTGTCCCAGTGGAACTAGACATAGACTTCATAATTCAGTCTCTTCTAGGTTCTTTATACTTTTATCTTCTAATATTTATTGTTACAAGTGAAAAGCCTGATGTCTGGTTCTTCTTTTCCTCTATTTTTTTTTTTTCTTTCTGGAAGTTGTATGGTTTTTTTCTCTGCGAAGTATAGGGTTTTACTTTTCAACATTCCTTTGGGTCATTCAGAGCCACTTAGTATTCTGAAGTCTTTCTTTAGCTTGACAACCTTTGTCTGTTACTTCTTTCCCTCAGTCTTATGGGTAGATAGCAGACGAATATTAGTTCTGGGTATTCCTGTCTCCCATTTCCCATAACTCTTTTCTATCAATACCTCTTCCTTTCCCCACCCCCCGTCTCCTTTTCTCCACATTCTAAGGGAATATTACAGTTTGGTCATCTTCTTAATTATAAATGTTTTGTTCATTCAAATCCATTTTGCTCTCTGGTTCTTCTACTAGGTTTTTTTTTTCCCCTTTATCTTTTTTTTTGGTGAGGCGGGGAATATCTTTTTCATTTCCCAGAACTGTCTTTTCCTTTGTGTGGTTATCTTTTTTTATATTGTGTGGACACAGTATCTTTTCAAGTACTGCTAAGGATGCCAATTAGATTTTTTTAAATTTTGTTCATTAATAATGCTTTAGTTTGCTTGTTTTGTCTGTTTGACTTGGTGCCTTTTTTTCAGATTGCCAGTTTTCTTCAAGTATCTGATGATACTTGGTTATCTGCTCATTTACAGATGAGATATACCATTGATCACATTATCAATGGTTGCTGTGAGTGCCCTCAGTAATTGTCACTCTTCTCTGCTGTGCCCCCCCCCCCCCCCCCCCCCCCGCCGGTTTGTACACCTGTGCTCTGGCTATGGCATGTGAATGGAGAGGTACTGGCAAGCAGACTTTCCAGTTTGAGTTCAAGGAAGAGATGAGTGAGTTAGATTTTGCTGCTGTGTTGAGCTGTATTTCCAAAATGTGTCTTTTCTCTCTGTTTCTGATACCTATAATAAGAGGCCATCAAGTAAGTCCTCCTATATAAGAAAGTGATGCTTACCAGCTGTAGTTGGAACAAATACAGCCAGTATATCTAGAAGGAAAAGAAAAATCCTACTGTATGTGTTCTGTTGTGAACTCTGTTCTGGTTCAGATAACTTGTCTTTTTGAACTCTGCCAAAATTAGGTATGAAGGCCTTTCCTAAAACTCCATCAGATATTTGTGAATGAGTGGACAATTGTGTATTTGTAAGGACGTATTCTGTGGTAAATGACATGTTTTAAAAAAGAAAAATGGCTCTTTAGTGAAATGGTGATCATTTTATAATTGTATAGTTTTGTGAAATGTCTACTGCTTCATGACACGTTTTACCTTTTAAAATGTAAGACAGTGGAATTTATGGAAAGATTTAGGCTTTTCAAAGTTAAGGAAGGATTAGGCTTTTCAAAGTTAAAGTAAAAGGTTTGGGATATTTGTTTTAAGAGAAAGGAGCCATTGACTTTATATACATAGCCATATGTGTAAAACGTTTTCTTATTTTAAATTAGAATACTTAAAATTTTTTTCCAGTTCTGCTTTATTGGACTAATTGCCGTTGTTTATACTCAAGGCATCTGTCAAGTTGAATTGTTCAAAAAATTTTTTTTTAAAGCTGATAAATATTATTTGTCACATCAAACCTGGATTTAAAAGTAAATATTCAACTTTAATAAATTCTATTAGTGGAACTATAGTGACAGATGACTGATAGTTTGTCCCTGAAGTCTTCTAATTCCTCGATATGTGCTTATTCTGTGTAGCCCTAGCAAATTCTTTTTCTTTTTCAGAATGGGACCACAGAAGAAGTGACTTCAGAAGAGGAGGAAGAGGAAGAGATGGCTGAAGTAGGTATTTATGTAAGAATCACATTTTATAAATACCGTATCTTCATTTAAAAATATTTAATAATTGTCTAATCTTCATTATTTTGAAATTGAATATAATTTCTAAATCTGTCTTCACTTTTAATTCATGATATATTTTTGAGCAAAATGTTTGATTTCATAGAAAATCTCTTAATATTTTAACATTAAGATTATATTTACATTTAATAGTAGTCAATACTTAATCCATATTTGGTTGTTTTTAAGAAGAGTAACTAATAAGTTTAGAAAATTCAGAATTTAAGACTCAGAATGGATGAAAGACCTCAGTGTGAGAAAGGAATCCATCAAAATCCTTGAGGAGAACACAGGCAGCAACCTCTTTGACCTCAGCCGCAGCGACTTCTTCCTAGAAACACACCAAAGGCAAGGGAAGCAAGGGCAAAAATGAACTATTGGGACTTCATCATGATGAAAAGCTTTTGCACAGCAAAGAAACAGTCAACAAAACCAAAAGACAACTGACAGAATGGGAGAAGATAATTGCAAATGACATATCAGATTAAAGGGCTAGTATCCAAAATCTATAAAGAACTTAGCAAACTCAACACCCAAAGAATAAATAATGCAATAAAGAAATGGGCAGTGGACATGAACAGACATTTCTGCAAAGAAGACATCCAGATGGCCAACAGACATATGAAAAAGTGCTCCACATCATTCAGCATCAGGGAAATACAAATCAAAACCACAATGAGATACTATCTCACACCAGTCAGAATGGCTAAAATTAAGAAGTCAGGAAATGACAGATGCTGGCGAGCATATGGAGAAAGGGGAACCCTCCTACACTGTTGGTGGGAATGCAAGCTGGTGCAGCCACTCTGGAGAAGCAGCATGGAGTTTCCTCAAAAAGTTGAAAATAGAGCTGTTCTGTGACCCAGCAATCGCACTACTGGGTATTTACTCTAAAGATACAATGTAGTGATCTGAAGGGGCACATGCACCCCAATGTTCATAGTAGCAATGTCCACAGTAGCCAAACTATGGAAAGAACCTAGATGTCCATCAACAGATGAGTGGATAAAGAAGAGGTGGTGTATATATATATACAATGGAATACTATGCAGCCATCAAAAGAAATGAAATCTTGCCATTTGCAATGACGTGGATGGAACTAGAGGGTATTATGCTGAGTGAAATAAGTCAATCAGAGGAAGACCATTATCATATGATCTCCCTGATATGAGGAATTTGAGAGGCAAAGTTGGGGGTATGGGGGCTAGGGAAGGAAAAAATGAAACAAGATAGGATCGGGAAGGAGACAAACCATGAGACTCTTAATCTCACAAAACAAACTGAGGGTTGCCAGGGGGAGGGGGTCATGGAGAGGGTGGTTGGGTTATGGACACTGGGGAGGGTATGTGCTATGATGAGTGTTGTGAAGTTTGTAAGCCTGATGATTCACAGACCTGTACCCCTGGGGCAAATAATACATTATATGTTAGTTAAAAAAAAAAAAAGAACAAAAGAAACCATCATAGCCAGAAGCCCAAGGAAACATGACAAATGTTATGTGGTGTCCTGGAGGGGATCCTAGAATAGGTTATTAGGTAAAAACTAAGAAAAAAATGAATAAAGTATGGATTTTAGTTAAAAAAAGAAAAAAATTCTGAATTTAAATAAAAGGAGAATTTGAGAATATTTCAGGGACTACTCACTAGAAGTAGTGAAGCTATTTCATGTTGAAAAATCATCTAAGAATTTGGTAGGGCAGATTCTAAGACCTTGACTTTAGGCCAGTTTAGTTTTCAGGCACTGATATAATTTTGTAAGTTTTCAGGCTCTGAAGCTTTGTTTTTTTTTTTTTTTTTCTTTTTTTTTTATAAAGAGTTTATTTATTTGACAGAGAGAGAGATCACAAGTAGGCAGAGAGGCAGGCAGAGAGAGGAGGAAGCAGGCTCAGTGCTGAGCAGAGAGCCCGATGCGGGGCTCGATCCCAGGACCCTGAGATCATGACCTGAGCCGAAGGCAGAGGCTTAACCCACTGAGCCACCCAGGCGCCCCTGAAGCTTTGTTTTAAAATTTGTGTCTTTTCACTGACCATGTAAAAGGTATTTCAGTTGCACAGTCTTGATTTTAAAACCTTCTTACTGTTTAGGATCTTAGAATTAATTCAAGTTATTACCTTATTTTCTTGATCTGCAAAATCTTAAATCTAAATACACTCCTTAGAATGCCTTAAAACTAAAGAAGTAGTTGTGGTTTGTTTTGTGTCTGGAAGCAAAATTATTTTTTTTTTAAAGATTTTATTTATTTACTTGACAGACCATGGACACACACACACACACAAAGAGAGCATAAGTGGGGGGAGGGGTAGAGGGAGAGGGAGAAGCAGACTCCCCACTAAAGCAGGGAGCCCAACACAGGGCTCAGTCCCAGGACCCTGAAATCATGATTTGAACTGAAGGCAGACGCTTAACTGACCGAACTACCCGGGCGCCCCCAAGATAATTCTTAGCATTGTCTAATTTGTATGACTTTTGGGGGATAGTTTGTTTTTAAGATTTTCATGCACTGTAATTTAGGTTGAATAAACTGCAGGAAAATATTAAGCCTTTTCCACTGGTTTGGTGTCCAATGAAGCAGACGTTCTATTCAGAGTTTATGTACTTCTCATTGTTTTCCTTTGCAAGATGATATAAAGAAGGGACAGCAACATTTAGGGAAATCTGGAAAGATAGGAGCCTGGTTTTCAGAGAAGTCAGATTAAGATAGGAGAAAGGAAGGTAATCTAGGTAAACTAAAATAATGGTAAAAAAGGCACAGAGCAGCCTTTGGGCATGGTGTGTTTAGGTGCATTGGGGCTATCTTTTGGGGAGATTAAGATTGATGCGTTGCAAAGGCAAGGTTGGCCAGAAAAGCAGATGGCTTAAAGTCTTGAATTAGAGACAAATATGTTTATGTTGGTGTGATTGTTGAGGAAAGACCTTAAGCAGAGAATAGTGTGCTGAGTGTCATTTTACAAAGATAATCTGCACAGAACAGAATTCATCATTAATACTCAGGTAGAGAAGATGTAAGGACTGGATGGTCTACAAATCGCAGTGAATTAGTTCCCTTAAAAAATGGAGATAGTAAGTATCTAGTACTCCTTTAGAGATTTTGATGATTGAAGTAAAGAGAAATAAATAGAAAAAGGTTAGGATTTTAAAAGTTCTGCATAGATTTCTTTAAATACAAGTAGATGATATGGAGAAGAAGGAAGGAGAATGATGTAGGGAGTAAAGATGTTAAGCAAGGGCTATTATTCAAATTCCTAGTCTAACTTTTTTCCTAATTATAAAAATCAGTAGGTGCTCGTGACAGTAAACTTGGAAAAGAAGGAAAAGTACTGAATGTCTCTAGAGTTTATTATTTCAGTATATGTCCTTCTAGCCTCCTTTTTTGTGCTTATTTTAGTGTGATTGAGATTCTTTATATTCAGTTTTTGTATTCTTTGTTTTACATTGTGTTTTTTCCCATTTAATACATTTTATGTAACCTTTAAATTACTGTCATTTTGTTCATAAAACAGAATTATGAGCTCTTCCTATTTTTTCTCACTAAGTCTACATTTACAGCACATCTGAATTCAGATTAGCCACATTCCAAGTGCTTAGCAGCTGCAAGAAACAAGGGTCTGCCTGGTGGATAGCACAGCTCTAATTCGTATAGGCCCTGTGGTTGCCCAGGGACGCCCAGTCCCCCAGCTCACCCCACAGTTGTGGTGAGGTCCACCCCTGGTGGGTTCTCAGGTTTGGGTTGGGGCTGCTGTTCTGCCTCACCCCCAGGCAGCAGCCAGAAGCAGCCGTGAGACCCAGTTGAGCACAGAACCTGGCACCCATAGGGGCCAGCCTTCTCCACTCTCTGCTGCCATCCTCACCACCCTTTGGTTGCATTTTAACAGTCTTCTAATATTCCATGGAATTGAGTTACCTGCTCTGGGTTTTTGTTCTTTTTTTTTTTTTTAAGATTTTTATTTATTTGAGACCCAGAGAGCCCAAGCAAGTATAAGTGCAAGTGGGAGAGAGGGGCAGATGGGAGAGGGAGAGGGAGAGAATCTCAAACAGACTCCACGCTGAGGGAAGAGCCTGCCACTGGGCTCCATCTCACAACCCTGAGGTTATGACCTGAGCTGAGCTGAGACCAAGAGACTGATGCTTTTTTTTCCCCCAAGAGACGGATGCTTAACAACTGAGCCACCCAAGCGCCTCTCTGCTCTGCTATTTTTGCACATGCAGTTTTGTGTGTGTGTGGTGGGGGGTTTGTGGTTATATAGTTTAAATAGGCATCTTTATGCCTAAATTAAATTAGTTCCTTACAATAGATTTCTAGAAGTCAAGTTACTGGAACAAAGTATAAATAAGGTTCTTTATACCTAATGCTAAACTGTTTCAAAAGATTTTTTAATAGATTTTTTTTGTAGTAGTTAATGATGTTACAAATCTATTAAATATGTTTTACTCAGTTTCTAGCTTTTAAACACAATGTAGGATATAAAAGGAGGGAACCTGGACTGAATTTGAATTCCCTTTTCCCTTCCCCATTCTCTTTTCTGTTCCCTGTCGAATCATGAATAATTTAAGTTTTGCATAAGTTTTAATAAGCTACTATTTTTCATATAGGATATCGAAGACTTGGATCACTATGAAATGAAGGAAGAAGAGCCTATTAGTGGAAAAAAGTCAGAGGATGAAGGAATTGAAAAAGAAAACTTGGCAATACTAGAGAAAATTAGGAAGACTCAAAGGCAAGACCATCTCAATGTAAGTATGTGCAAATATCTAGAACCTGCACTTTTGGGATTGAGTAATTATAGGTAATAATATAACACTGGGCAATTCATTTAGATAACAGTCTAAGCTGCCCCCCTCCACCCTTGCCTGTGTTGTGGATTCAACCATGTTTTGTTTCCCTGCTGGGTTGTTTTTGTTGTTAAAGTGTCTCATCTGTTCATAGCTTTCTGCCATGCTCATCTGCTTTTCATGTGCTGGAATTAACCTGCTGTTCACCGTGTATACCTCCTTTCCAGTATTTATACTGCTTACCCTTCTGTGAGATCTGTATATTTAAATTTAGTGTCTTCTACAATGTAAAGTTTAAATTCTTCGCCACCAAACTGCAATTTGGTCTGTTGTGCTCTAACCAAACCAAAAGTATTTTTTTCTTTTGACTTAACATAACTTTTATGTGAAGTGACATGGGGCTTGAAATGAACATTTAGTCTAGTAATAAACATAGCTGTGTGGCTTCAGTTTCCTCAGCTTTAAAATATAGAGAATATATACCTTTTGGATGATTGCCCAGAAGAATAAATGAGAATGATGCTTATAAAATGCCTAAAGTGGGGACATTTTTGTTTCAACACTTCCTTCTTACTTCCTGCCTTGTTTTAGAGCTCTTTATGAAACCCATGACATCTGAGGACCTCTGTCTGGGTGTAGGTTCTCAAAAACCAGGAATGAATTATTATGTAGGGAGATGGCAGGTGTTGGAAGCAGACAGATTACTCTCTCCCCTTCAGTCTTACTATATTAATTTAATTGGCAAAGTTTCTTTTTTTCAGAGAGCAAAGAAATTTAGCTCCTCCCTTATCTTGATTATTTAAAAAGAAAAAGTTTGTGCATTTAAATTAATGATTTCTGTACTTTCTCTCATGATTGCTTTCAGTTTGTATATTATAGTCAAAATGAATACAAATTATTGAATGTTTTCACGTGAGGGACACTGAGTACTTTAAACTTTACGTACCTTCCCATTTAACCTTTATAGCCACTTTATAAAATATCGTTCCTATTTATAGGTGTGAAACTATGGTTTAAACCAGTTAAAGTAATATACTCAAGGTCACAAAGCTAGGAAGTAATAGCTTCGTGAACCTTTGCCACCCATCCCCCAAAGTGTAGTGCAGACATTAACATTTTAAATTTCACATGACCAGGGGCACCTGAGGGGCTCAGTTGGTTAAGCCACTGCTTTCGGCTCGGGTCATGATCCCAGAATCTCAGGATCAAGTCCATCGGGCTCCCAGCTCCGCAGGGAATCTGCTTCTCCCTCTGACCTTCCCCCTCTCATGTTCTCTCTCACTCTCTCTCTCAATAAATAAATAAAATCTTAAAAAAAAAAAATTCACATGACCAGTTCTTTTTTAAATAAAGAAATTCTGAATGTTTTTGTCCTACGAGAAATAGTTGGCATTCATATTTAGTCCTAGGATAAGACATTGGTGCATTTTCATTTTTAGAGAAATCCCAACATGGAAAAGAACTGAAATTAGTTGCATGCAGGTGAACATGTTCTTTCTCAGTTTCTTAATATGTAAAGTAGACCTTCAGTATGACATTCTTGCTTAGAGTCTGACTAATGAAACCCTGTTTTAGTTGATAGGGTAAAATGGCAAGGGCCTTCTAGTATTTTCAAAAATTGATAGTGATACTATGTCCCGATAAGAATAGCTAAAATTAAAAAAGAATTAAGGAATGGCCAAAATCAGGAACACTGACAACATTTGGTGTTGTCACAAGGATGTGAAGCAATAGGAACTCTCACTCCTTGCTCATGGGAATGCAAAATGGTACAGTCACTTTTGAAGACAGTCTGGCAGAGTCTTAGAAAACCAAACATGATTTTTACCATGTATTCCAGCAGTTGCAGTCTTTGGTATACCCACATGAATTGAAGACTTATGTCTAGACAATCACCTCCATAGAGATGTTTAGAACAACTTTATTCATAATTGCGATACCTTGGAAGGAACCAGGGTATCCTTTAGTAGGTGAATGGATAAACTGTAGTATATCCCAACAATATGGGATGTATTCCCTGCTAAAAAAGGAAGTGAGCTGGGGCACCTGGGTGGCTCAGTGGGTTAAAGCCTCTGCCTTCGGCTCAGGTCATGATCCCAGGGTCCTGGGATCAAGCCCCGCATCCGGCTCTCTGCTCGGCAGATAGCCTGCTTCCTTCTCTCTCTCTGCCTACTTATGATCTCTGTCAAATAAATAAATGAAATCTTAAAAAAAAAAAAAAAGGAAGTGAGTTACCAAACCATGAAAAGACATGGGGGAACTTTAAATCCATATTACTAAGTGAAAGAAGCCAATCGGATGAAAAAGCTACACAGCTGTATATTTCCAACTATATCACTTTCTGGAAAAGGCAAAACTATGGAGACATCAAAAAGATCAGTGCTCACCAGAGGTGGGGTGGAGGGATAAATATGCAGAGGACAGAGGATTTTTAGGGCAATGAAAATACTCTGTATGATACTATAATGATGGATAGGTGTTGTTACACATTTTCCAAACCCATTTAATGTACAGCACCAAAGGTGAACCTTAAGGTGATTTATGGATTTCACTGGTGTGTGAAATGATGTGTCAGTGTAGGTTTATCAGTTTAAAAAATCATACCGTTTGGTGAGGGGATATTGATAATACTGTGTTGTGGCAGCAGTTATATGGGAAATCTCTGTACCTTTCTCTCAACTTTTCTGTGAATCTAAAAATGCTCTAAAAAATAAAATCCTAAAGAGAAAAAAATTTATAGTTTAAAAAAATCAATGTAGGGGTGTCTGGGTGGCTCAGTGGGTTACTCTGCCTCGACTCAGGCCATGGTCCCAGGGTCCTGGGATCGAGCCCCACATCGGGCTCTCTGCTCCATGGGGAATCTGCTTCCTCCTCTCTCTCTCTCTCTGCCTGTGTCTCTGCCTACTTATGATCTCTGCCTGTCAAATAAATCTTAAAAAAAAAAAACAACACAGTGTAAAAAATCAGTGTAGTTTGAGATAAGTTCTAGGCTATTTTAGGAACCATGGTAATCTAGACATGTTGGTTAGACATTTTTTTTTCAGATGATAAGAAACAGTAAATGAGCCAGACTTGTCCCCCATTTTATATTTCTGTTGAAACTTCATAATCCTCAATTTAATTAAACTTCTTTGTTTTTTTATGTTGAGTTGTGATCTGTTTTTATAATCTCATTGTAAACTTTTCTTTCTGGTTTATATACCTCAAATCTTTTTAGTTATCTGACTTTGTAGATTCCGGTAAACAGCAATTTTTATGTTGCAGGGTGCAGTCTCTGGGTCTGTGCAAGCTTCAGATAGACTTATGAAAGAGCTCAGGGACATATACAGATCACAGAGTTATAAAGCAGGTAAGGACTTCTGGATCTCTACTCTGTTGTCCTTCTGCTGTTTTCAAAATTTCAGATAGTAAACTTTAGTTCTTCTAATATAACTGGATAGAAACAGAGATGGTTATTAACTTTATTTTAGAGAAGTGAAATGCAGATTTAATCAAGTTATTAACAGATGTGGAAGGTAAAGTAGGATGAGTTTACTTGTTCTTTGGGTTTTTGAAAATTGTTTTTATGGATACCTCATGATTTTTTTTATCTTCTTGATAACAGGGATTAACTCATGATTTTTAGATTCTGGGAAAAGTATGAGTTATATCTGCTTTGAAAAGTAAATAAGATACATATATTTTTGTATGAACAAAGAACTGTTGCCGAGTTGATTTTTATGATTTTTCCTTATTTTTTAAAAACAAAATCAACTTTTATTGTATAGGTAGTTATGGTATCACTTCAAAAATACGTGTGTTTTTTTTTTTAAATTTATTTCATAGTTTGACTTTGAGTGTTCTTTCTTACCTAATAAGACTTAAATATTGTGAAACCTCTCTAATTGAAGTAAAATTCCCTCTTATTGTCAGAGATTCTGACTGTACTAAAATAAGGGAAAGAGCCAAATTTTAATATATTTGAAAAGGCACCTTTGTGATCCATTCAGTAATTCTGAGTGACCAAATCTAAATCATTAGAATGTACTTAAAAAGCAAAAATACTTTCTGCTTTAGAGTGCAAGGTAAGCCAAACTTGATTCTGAATTATTAGAAGTTTTGGCATCCTGTTTTTCTTACTAGAAGTCTAAAAGTTTATCTGTAGAAACCTCATCAAGTTAAATATTTAAATATGGGTTTACTTTTAAATGTTAAATAATTACTTGCTTGTTATAGCATTGTTGGTAGTAGCAAAAAATTAAAAATTAATAATTAGATATAGGTGGAATTGTTTAAATTATGGTATATCCATAAATAAATTGCCATAGAGTTATTAAAAAGATTGACAATAGTCTTCCTATCTACTAAATTGGAAAGATGCCCTGGAAAGTTGAAGGAAGGTTATAAAACTCTGTGGAGGGATTCCATTTTAATAGAAATATTTGCATATGCATAAAAGAAAAGTGTTAAAGTACATAGGATTTTGCATAATTTTTCTCCCTCCCACGTACAGTTTCTCAACTCATTAAAGAATTGTCTTCATTGATGGCTTTATATAGCTTAGTTCTGTGTTTTAATAGCAAAATTTCCAGATGTTGATGGTTATTTAGTGTGTTCATTTATACTGAAGTAGTAGTTATAAGATCAAATAAAGAATAACCTAGAGGCCCCTGGGGGGCTCAGTTGCTTAACCATCTGACACTTGATTTTGGTGAGCCAGATGAACTCTAGGTAATGGGAATGAGTCCCACATCAGGCTCCATGCCCAGCTTGGAATTTCCTCTCTTTCCCTCTGCCTTCCCCCAACCCCTCTCTTAAAAAAAAAAAAAAAGGAAAAAAAGTAATCTGCGTTTCTATATCTTTACAGGGATTTATTCAGTGGAACTCATAAATGACAGTTTATATGACTGGCATGTTAAACTGCAGAAGTAAGTGACTCTTAGATGCTTACCCAGTCTTTGTAATGATAGACTATCACAATGGAAATTTTTTTCTCCCTACTTTGATACCTTGTATGCTATGGTTTTTACTTAGAACGTTAGACTGTGTTTCTATAGAAATAGTTCTCAGATTGTTAAAATAAGCTGTTTCTTAGGTTTAAATAAGTAAAGTCAGAAAGAGGAATTAGAAAAAGGACCAGCTGTGGGATAAACTGGTTCATGGAGTTAGTGAGATAATTGGGAACTACAGAAACAAAAGTGTGCTTAATAACCTGATTGACCATGATAACCAGTTTATATTTGGAATGAGGAACTTAAGTAGGCTGGAATATGTAGAACAGTTATAGACAGATTTAGATTTTGTTAGTGATTTCACTTTTTCTGGTCTTGTCTGTGATAAATTTCTCTCCTTGAATCCCTTGGCTAGTATTACAGTTTTAGAGACATTTTCTTTTTGAGTTCTTGAGAAAATATATGTACCTATGACTTTCCTTTAGAATGGCTGCTAACTTTGAATCCCCTTATGGGAATGGATGTAAAATCCTGTGACCTTTTTGGACATTTAATCCCAAGGAGTCGGAGGCTATTGCGATTTATTTACCCAGGGACCATAGAGCAATGTTATGTTTGAAACTTACCCAAGGGACTCTGTTTTAGCTCTTGAACTGGTTCATTTTTCTGGTTAGTAAGAAAAAAAATCTCTTTTTTTATTTGAATTGTTTTTTGCTTTGTAATTCTTAGGGTTGATCCTGATAGTCCTTTGCACAGTGATCTTCAGATCTTAAAAGAAAAAGAAGGCATAGAATATATTTTGCTTAACTTCTCTTTTAAGGTAAGAAAATGTTAAGCGGATTCCATATGTTTCTAATGGGAATGTATATTTTTATATTGCTTTGGAAAACAATTTGGTGTTACTTGGTCAAGTAGAAGGTATTCATTCCCTGGAGTTCAGGAATTCTCTGCATAGTGTATACCCCACAGGAAATGAGTACTTAGGTACACCAGGAGACCTATGTAAGACTGTTCAGAGCAGTGTTATTTATAATAACACCAAACAGAAAATAACCGAAGTGTCCATTAGAATGGAAAATTGTGTTCATATAAAAAGGAAAAGGTGGAAAATGTGGGTGAATCTTAAACACAATGTTGAGCTAAAGAAACCAGACCCCAAAACATGTTTCTACAATTTCCTTTGTATAGAGCTCAAAAATAGGTGAAACTAAATTTATATTGTTTAGGACTTGCATCTCAGTGGAGGCTGTATCCCCACTGGTCCTTGGAGTGAAAAAATTCTTATGTATTACAATGGTCTATGGCCCTTTAAGGGACCACATTACATAAACAGTTAACGCAGTATGTCTATGTTAGAGATAGATGAAAAAAAATTTCTAAAATATTTCTTTTTAAAAAAATTTTTTAAAAGATTTTATTTATTTATTTGACCGAGAGAGAGAGAGAGAGATCACAAGGAGGCAGAGCAGCAGGCAGAGGGAGGGAGAGAGGAAAGCAGGCTCCCAGCTGAGCAGAGAGCCTGATGCAGGGCTTGATCCCAGGAACCTGAGATCATGACCTGAGCTGAAGGCAGACGATCAACCAACTGAGCCACCCAGGCGCCCCAAATTTCTAAACTATTTCTAAAAAGCTTTCTTAGTAGAGCAAAAATGGAAAGGCTGAAAAACACAGATTTATGGATCCAAACCTGGGTAGTTTCAAGAAAAGCAAAGGCATGGTTTCCATAAGTTGAGGAGAGCGGGTACCTCTAGGTGAGACGGAGGGAGTTGTGAGCTGTGAAAGGGACATCTGGGGATTTCTTGGAAACTGGCTGTCGTCTGATTCTTGACCAGAGTGCTGGTTACATGGATGCATATTTTAGAATATATAATGGTATATTTTATGTACTTTTCTGAATTTATAGGTTATATTTAATAGTTTTATTTTATTTATTCATTTATGACTGAGAGAGATAGCCAGAGAGGGAACACAAGCACAGGGGAGCTGGAGAGGGAGAAGCAGTCTCCCGGATACGGGGCTCGATCCCAGAACTGTGATCATGACCTGAGCCGAAAGCAGACGCTTAAGGACTGAGCCAACCAGGGGCCCCTTAATAGTTTTTTTTGAATGTTAAGAGTAAAGGTTGAAAAATAACGATGGTATTTTGATGAAATGTAATGATTTAATATGGAATGAGGATAAATGTACTCCTTTTAAAACACTTGTTTCAAAAAAAAAAACTAGCAAGTGTTTCTAAGGAGTTATGTATTTGAATTATATGGAACTTCTTTTTGCTGTGTTCTTTTAAATTGGGAAGAAAAAAATTATGTAGCAATTGCCTTACAGATATGTCTATTTTTTTCTATTTTAGTTAGGTAGACTTCAGTGCATTAGGGACTCTGGAAGGCTTGAGGACATGGAGGGATGTAAAATATAATCCCGTTTTTCAAGAGCCTACAGTTTTTCTTGGGGAGAAGTCTGTGATGAAGTCTATACTGCTTCGGAGACTATGATGAAGAGTCTGGGATTTTAACTTTTATACAGTAAAGAACCAGTAGAGGTTTTTAGGTAGGGGCATGATTGATTATCTTTTTTTTTAAACAATAATTATGTCTCAGCATCAGAATAGAGTTTGGATAAGACAGATTTCTGAGACTAGTTGGGGCTTTGATTTTAATCTGGGCAAGGAGTAATGTGCTGGAATACATGAGAGTAGACAGATATGAGGGGTTTTTAAGGAAAAAAGCAAAGACATGAAAGAATATACTTTAAAAAAGGCTAATTTTCTGAAAACTTTTTACTTAGCTTTTGCGTGTATATATTTTTGTTTGTTGATATATCCTTATTTATGATTGGACTTTGTTCAAATAACAAAAATGTCAAATGTCTGTATTTTTCCTCAGTTTTGTTATTATAGAAACTTTTGTGGTTGTCATTTGGGTTGTCTTCCTAGAGAGTGAGTCTGGTATATATTTACTGAAGTTGCTAACGTGACTGCATTTTTACTGATTCATATGGTGAAAAACCAGGATAGTAGCTTTTTAAAAAAAAAAATATATGGAATGTTTTAACTCAGCAGTCTTAACAGTTTTATTAAATCATATACCCATTTGTCCAATACCAAGCCTAAGAAATAGAACCTTACACCTGAAACTGATGTAAATTGTGTCAGTTATACTAAAAAAAATTAGGGTCTATTTCTGTTTTTCCCACCAGGACCTTTGAAAGCCCCCTGTGTGTCCCTTCCCTCTCACTTTCTTCTCAAGAGGTATCTTTAAGGGAATATGAAATCTTGACCAGGAAACTGAAAGACTTGTGGCTGCACTTAATGTTTTCATGATATTTTCCTACTCTAGGCAGAACTTCAGGGAGGAGATGATCTGGGAGGTAAATGGCTGAAATTCTGTTGCATTTATCTTTCTGGACCATGACTCCTGATACCAGAAAGAAGGGCCATTGCTAGGGCTGGAATATTTCTTAAGAGGGCTGAGAAGAATGTGATTGCTCTGAACTAAGTGACCTTGGCAAACTGAACTACCAAGTTATTAAGTATCAGGATTCACAGAATTGGAGGATAGCAGATATGACTCAGAACAGTGATTTACAGGAAGGAGCATGAATAGTATTTATGGCCTCAGATGTCCATGGTGACAACTTGAAAGTCATGAGTAATAAGAAAATGGAACTCGAGATACAGTATAACACAGGGTTGGGGATAGGGACAGGAGGGAATGGGGACCTATTAGATTCATAAGCAGCCTGGCAACTGTATTATGCTATGCTCTTAAGGAAATGGTAGTCTGGTTTTTCAAGCCGTTTTAATGAATTACTGATTTACTGAACTGAATTCTGAGGTAGTATTTTAGAAAGGGTTTATTTAGACAACTTTGGGTTCATTTAGAAAATAGTGGCAAGGATTTGAAAGAGATTTCCATGTCCTCTGATAGCTGGTTAAATTATAGATTTAGAGAGAAGAACATAGGGGTTCATGAGAGCTTGTTCTTAACTATTTAAAGGGCTGTGTATGTGTATGTTTTTTTTTAGATTATTATTATTATTATTATTATTACTATTTTTTGAGAGAGAGAGTGAGCAAGCACAAGCTAGGGGAGCAGCAGCGGGAGAGAGAGAAGCAGACTCCCTGCTGAGCAGGGATCCTGATGTGGGGGCTTGATCCCAGGACTGTGGAATCATGACCTGAGCTGAAGGCAGATGATTAACCGACTGAGCCACCCAGGTGCCCCTTGTTTTTGTTTTTGATTAACACAAAGCATGATATGAAAACTAGTAAGTCAGACTTTAAAGAGGCAATTTTCAGCTCAGTATAAAGGAAGTGATAGCTATGTAGAGCCATTCAGTGAGTTTTTCAAGAATAGAATGTTTCTCATTATTAAACTTTTCTTGAGAGGCCGAGATGTTGAATTGAAAACTTCATGATATCCTTGTAAACCTTGAGATTCTCAGTTTCTACGTTAGTGTACCCAGATAACTCAAATGTCTGTTTTAACAGTCATCCTCATCCTCCCCACCATAACCCTTTAAGGAACTCTTATTTCTATAAAATATTAATTACTGAGTTCTATGGTGCAGTTTATGTTTATGGAGCAGAATCTCTAGGTTTTGATGTGGAGGAGTTACTCTGAAGAATTACTTAAAATGAAGGTAGTTCTCCTGGTCATATAATCAATTTAAAAAGGCTTATCTTTTGGGATCACATATTTAAAGATCTAAAGAGTAGGAGATTAAATGAAGTTGTACTTTACTAAGCTTTGCATCTATACCCTTAATTATATCTGTTAAGTAGCTCACCTTTTATCTACAGTTTATTTGAAAGTAGGTTTAGTAATTGTCATTAAGTTGGCATCTTGTGTGGGTAGGTTCTCCTTTGCAGTAGAAATCTAAGATTATCTGATTTAACCACCAGAAGTATGCTTTTTATCTGCCTTTCCTGTTAGAATTGCATTTTCGTAGTTTATATGTTCCTTAGAATCTTATTTGAGGATGCGTGAAAGTAGGGAGTTAAAGTAAGTTACTGGAATTATGCTGCTTATTCTTCTGGTTCAAACTATATTTTTGTGTTTATTGGAAATAAGTGGATGAGACAGATATTTGTTTACCTCCCTTAGCCTCAGATTCGTTTGAGGCAATTAGTTCTTCCTTTTTATTTGACCACAGAGATTGAAGGTGATTTCTCTTAGACTTCCTGTCATGTCTTCATTAGAGGCAGTGTGCTTTTTCCTTACCCGACTGCTGTAGGGAAATGAGGGGCAGCCTTCTTGGCTTCCTGAACACCAAGAGACAAACCTCTAATGCTCTTGGCCACCTTGGCTACCATTGTTGATTTAGTTCATAAAGAGAAAAATCTCTGTTCTTCAGGGAATCTGCTTCTAGGACTGAGAATTTGAAAAAGAGAATTGTTCTTGGTAGCCTGAGAATTAGTTGAGGTTTCTTTTTTCTTCTCTTCATATATTTTTATCAAGTCTGATGATCTTTGTCTTTTAATTAGAACAGTTAGTCTATTTGCATTTAATATTAGTTGACATTTGGATTTCAATCCCATCTCCTAAGTGCTTTTTACTTTTCTTGTTATTCCGTTTTCCTTTTTCTCATATTTTGGATTTTTTTTTAATTGTTCCAGTTTCTCACCTCTTTTAGCTTAGTACTTGGGTGTTCTCTTACTCTTCTTTACTGCCTAGCAGCTACGGTGTATATCCTTGTCAAAGTGTAACATAGATTTAATTTGTATTTTACCTTTTCCTCATCAATGCGAAGACTTAGAATGTGGATTCCCTGTCAAATATGTGCTTTCATGCATTTTCTGTACTTACCTAGAAGCTATACATCATTGTTCAGTAATTAGTCAATATTCAGTCACAATTGCATATTTGCTCTTTTCATGGTCTTTATTCTTCATATTTCCATCTAGAGTCCTATTTCTCCTGTCTGAAGAATATTCTTTATTTCCTTTAGCTTGGATCTCCTGACAAGAAAACAACTTTATTGTGAAATCATTTTTTGGAAAGTATTTGAATTGGGTATAGATTTTTAGGTTAGAAGTTTCTTTTAGCAACTCAGAAACTTACCATTCCCTCATTGGGGCTTCCATTATTTCCTTTGAAATATTCATAGTGCCTACACATTGTGATGTCTTTCAATTTTGGAAAATTCTCAAGACGTTCTCTTTAAATATTGCTTCAGGCCCATTCTCTCATGTCATTTTAGGGCTCTATATATGATAAGCCTTTCTAATACATTCCCCTGTGTCTTGTCATTTTCTGCATTATCTACCTTTTTCTCTCTTTTGGCTTCATTCTGGATGTCTTTTTGGCCTATTTTCCTGTACACTGAATTTCTCTTCCACTAAGTCTCTACTTGTGGTTCAGTTCATCTGTTAAGTTAGTGATTTCAGTCATTACATTTCTAAGTTTCAGAATTTCTGTATGGTTCATTTTTATAATTTTAGTCCTTTGCCAGGGTTTTCAATCTTGTCTTTTTTCTTTGCTTGTACATATTCAACATAACTATTTTAAAAGCTATGTCTGCTAACTCTATTTAATCTTGAACTCTTACAGTTTTTGTGTCATTTGCTTCTCATTTCCTGGACATGTTTGTCTTAAGTCTTAAGTCTTGTGTAATTGTCTATTTTTAGGAATAGACATTTTAAGTGAAAAATTAGCTAATTTTGGAAGCCTTAGATGGTATTCTTCTCCAGAGAGGGTTTATATTTGTCCTTGTCTGTCTTGGGCACTAGCAGTCCGGGATCAGTAAATCCAGTCAGGGATTTAGGTGATGTAAAGTTGGACTTCATTCCTTGTCAGTTAGGTCAATTTGTCATTTGTCCTTCAGGGTCCCAACCTAAAGTGTGGGAGACTTGTCAAGGCCTCTCCCTGGTGGACCCCAGATCCAATTTTTACCTCCCCAGCCCTGCAAGTGTGAGTCTGAGTTCTACTGAGCTTCTTGACTTCTTACCTTCCTCTTCTGTAATTGAAAGAAAACCTAAGGTTTGGGGGTTGGGGGAGAGGCCTGGCTCTCTCTGGGATTCCCTTTTTCTTCCTGATCTTAGCTCTGTAATTGTTAAATTTTTAAAAAATTGTTAAAATTGTTAAATTTTGTCCACCTCTTCTAATTGTCAACCAGAGGATTGCTCTAAGTTACCTAGTGTATCATTATTGGAATGGTCCCTTTATATAGTTTTATTGGAAGTGGAACACCGCTTCATATTTTTTATAACTGTTTGGCCATGATTTTTTTTTTTTTTTTTTGCTGTGGTTTTTACTTCATTTTATTTTTGGTACTATTTTTACTTTTATGACCCTCATCATCGATAATAAATGCACACATTCTTTATAGACTATTTTAAAATCTTTGAAATAATATAGTATTAAGGGGTTTTTTCAAATTAGTTAAACTTTCCCATTTGCATTTTAGGATAACTTTCCATTTGATCCTCCGTTTGTTCGAGTGGTGTTACCTGTTCTCTCAGGAGGGTAAGTTTAAGTAACTATTTTCTTTGATAGTGTACGTAAGAATCATTTGGAGGATTAGTTAAGTGCTCAGCTTTACCCCAGGGTTACTGATTCACTCAGTCTGGGTAGGAAAAGCTGAGAATATGCATTTCTACAATTCTAAGATGGTCTCAGGTGAAGCCGATATTGCTCATATGGGAACCATCATTTGAGAACCATTATGTTGTTTATCAGTAGAAGTTTTTAATGTCCCCTATTTGTATACATTTCATCATAAAAAAACAAATGTTTTTCAAATATAAATTGTGACTGATGGCTTAGAGAAAGATTTGAGAATGATTCTCACAAGCCTATGATCCCTGGAATAATCACAGAAAAATCTCATGGGCTCCTTCTCCCTGCTCATTGAGCTACAATGCAAGGTGGATAGAATTCATATAGAAGAGTTGTATGAAATTGTGCTGACAAAATATCTTATCATTATGTTGACAGAGTTTTTTGGTATTTTGTTTTAATTTTCTTTTTTCCTGGTAAGCAAGCTATTAGCTTGTTCAGGAACAGGAAAATACAGGAAAGAGAATGTTTTAGAAAGAAACATGGGTAACAGTGGAAGAAGATAGATTGTGTTCACAAAGCCTGGAAGAATGCAAGACTAGTTAATAGGTGAGGCCCTGTCTTGGGGCACCAGAATGTCTCTCACTGGGTTGAGTGTTGGACTCGAATTCAGCTCAGGTCATGATTTCAGGTCATAAGATCAAGCTCTGCCTTTGGCTCTGTATGTACTCAATGCAGAGTTTGCTTTTTCTCTCCCTCTCCCTCTTCCCCTACCCCTGCTCACATAGGCAGCCCCTCTTTCTCTCTCTCTCTCCCTCTCAAATAAATCAATCTTTAAAAAAAAAAAAAGAGAAAGAGTTGATGGCCCTGTTTAAGAGTGAAGTAAGGACAATCTAAATTGGTACAGCGGGAATGGAAATATGAATGGAAGGGGAACGTTAATGTGAAGCAGAATCAGAGTGACTTGGTCTTCATAGTCAAGTTAAGTGATGAGGAGGATTTATTGGCTAGCTTGGGAAGAACTAAAAAATGTGAAGGACTGATAAAACAGAGTTTTGCAATCTCAGACTCAGGCTAGAGCTTAACCACTGAGTGACTCTGATCAGATTATTGAGCAGTTTTTGTCCCATGTATTTTATATTCTCCATCTTCTAGCTATTATTCCTCTGTTCCTTATCATAGCCCTACCTTTTTTTAAAAAATAATAGCTTCATTGTGATACAGTTCACATACGCCAAAACTCACCCTATGAAAGTACAGTTCAGTGTTTTTTTTCATATATTCATAGAGTTTTGTAACCATTGCTACTATCCAGTTTCACAACATTTTCCTCATTCCCCAAAAGAAACCCTATACCCATTAGCAGTCATTCGTCCTTCCTCCTCAAACTTCCCACTCCACTGACAACCACTAATTTCCTTTCTGTCTCTGAGGATTTTCCTGTTTTTGTATATTTTGTGTACATGTGAAGTGGAAATTAATATAATTTCATGTAAGTGGAACAATATGAAATGTAGCCTTCTGTGGCTGGCTTCTTTCACTTAGCAAAATGTTTTTAAAGTTCATGTATATTGTAACATATATTAATACTTAATTCCATTTTATGGATGAATATTCCATTGTATGGCTATACCACATTTTATTTATTTGTGGACATTTATTGTTTCTGCCTCTATCATGTATAATGCTGCTATGAACATTCACATGCATGTTTTTATCTGCATGGATATCTTAATTTCTCTTTCATATATACCTGTGTGGAATTAGTAGGTCCTCTGGTAACTGTTGAACTTTTTGATGAAATGCCTGACTCTTTTCCAAAGTGGCTGCACCATTTATACTTTTACAGCAATGTTTATGTAATCACACTCTTCACTTCCTGTTCACTCTTCAGCCACTGTCACCTGGCATTAGCAGTTAATATTCCTCCCAAACCACTGTTGCCAACAGGGATTTCCACATTGGTAAAACCAGGTGTCCCTTTTCTGGCTTTATTATATTTGATTATCTGATTTCTCAGCAAGATCAAAAATTTTTCTTTTGGCCACTGGCTGCATTCTCTCAGTCTCTTTAGCTGGTACCTCCTTGTTCATCTAACTTCTACATGTTGGAGTTCTTCAGAATTTGGTACTAGGTTCTTTTTCTTTTCTCTTCCTTCCATTCCTGTGGCTTTTTTTTTTTTAATTGAAATTTTTTAGAAAATTGTATGTTCACATGCAGCTGTAAGAAATTAAATAAAGATTTCTTATATAATTCGCCAGTGTAATGTTTCACAAAACTGTAGTGTAATATCACAATGAGAGTTTGATAAAATCCATAGAACTTAGATTTTCCCAGTTTTTCTTATAACTCATTTGTGTATATGTATGAAGTTCTGCATAACTTGATCACCTGTGTAGGTTTGTGTATCCACCACCACAGTGAAGATATTGAAGTTCCAAATACATAGGAATCCTCCTTCTTGTCTTCTCAAACCATGCCCATCTCCTCTTACACACCAATTCCCCTAACTCCTGGCAACCTCTAAGCTTTCCTGCATTTTTAATGTTTTGTCATTTCAAAAAGCATAGCTACCTAAATGGAATCCCACATTTTGGGATTCTAACTTCTAGGAATTAGTATTTTTAACTCATCCTGATTCCCTGGAGATTCATCTATTTATATGACTAGTTTGTTCATTTTTATTCTGTGGTGTACCATGTACTACAGTTTAACCAGACACTTCTTGAAGGACTTCCAGCCTGATTCTAGTGTTTGGTTATTGCAAATAAAGCTATGAGTGCTTCTATACACATTTTTGTATGAATGTGTTTTGCTTTCTCATGTGTTTCGCTTTTGCATGTCCAGGAGTACAGTGGCTGAGTCCTATAGTTATTGTAGCATATTGAATTATTAAAGAAATTGTTAAACTGTTTTCCATAGTGGCTTACCATTTTATATTCCAACAAGGAATGTATAAGTGATCTAGTTTCTCTACATCCAGCACTTGGTTTTTCCATTTGTTTTTATTTTAGCCATTCTGATAAGTAGTGATACCTCACTGTGGTTCCCTTTTTTAAAAACAGCATTATTAGTCTATCTAGAATCAACTTTTTAAAAAATTAACCTATAATGTATTATTTGTTTCAGGGGTATAAGTTTGTACCAACCTCCTTCACTCTAGGAACCCTCAGTTTGTTTCCTGAGATTAAGAGTCTCTTGTGGTTTGTCTCCTTCTCCAGTTTCTTCTTGTTTCATTTTCTCCTTTCTTCCCCTATTATCCTCTGCCATGTTTCTCAAATTCCACATATCAGTGAGATTGCATGATAATTTTCTCTGACTGACTTATTTTGCTTAGCATAATGCTCTCTAGTTCTACCCTAATCATTGCAAATGGTGGGATTTCATTTTTTATGGCTGCATAATATTCCATTGTGTAGATCCCTGGGCGTACACAATATGTGTGAGTGCATGTGTATGTGTGTGTGTATCTATATATACACACACTGTGTACACACACACACACCACATCTTTATCCATTCATCTGTCAACACATATATATGTGTGTGTATATATAGATACACACACACACTGTGTACACATACACACACACACACCCCTCACATCTTTATCCATTCATCTGTCAACGGGCATCTAGGCTCTTTCCATAGCTTGGCTATTGTGAACATTAGTGCTATAACATTGGGGTACAGGTGCACCTTCGGATTACTACATTTATATCTTTGGGATAATTACCCAGTAGTGCAGTTGTTGTGTCGTAGGGTAGCTGTATTTTAAACTCGTTGAGGGATCTCCATACTATTTTCCAGAGTGGCTGCACCAGGTTGCATTCCCACCAACTGTGTAGGAGGGTTCCTCTTTCTCTGCATCCTTGCCTACATCTACTGTTTCCTGACTTGTTAATTTTAGCCATTCTGACTGATGGGAGGTGGTATCTCACTCTGCTTTTGATTTGAGTTTCCCTGATGGCTAGTGATGTGGAACATTTTTCATGTGTCTTTTGGCGATTTGGTTGTCTTCTAAGCAGAAATGTCTGTTCATGTCTTCTGCCCATTTCTTAATTGGATTATTTATTCCTTGGGTATTGAGTTTGACAAGTTCTTTATACATTTTGGATACTAGCCCTTTATCTGTCATTTGCAGATATCTTCTCCCATTCTGTTGGTTGTCTTTTGGTTTTGTTGACTGTTTCCTTTGCTATGCAAAAGCTTTTGATCTTGATGAAGTCCTAGGAGTTCATTTTTGCCCTTGCTTCCCTTGACTTTGGAGATATGTCTAGGAAGAACTTGCTGTGACTGAGTTTGAAGAGGTTGCTGTCTGTGTTCTCCTCTAGGATTTTGATGGATTCCTGCTCGTATTTAGGTCTTTCATCCATTTTGAGTCTTTTTTTGTGTATGGTGAAAGGAAATGAGGAGTTTCATTCTTCTGCACGTGACTGTCCAATTTTCCCAAAACCATTTGTAGAAGAGACTGTCTTTTTTCTATTGGATCTTCTTTCCTGCTTTGTTGAAGATTAGTTGACCATAGAGATGAGGTTGTATAGCTGAGTTCTCTGTTCTGTTCCATTGATTTATGTATCTGTTCTTGTGCCAATACCATACTGTCTTGATGATTTGTAATACAGCTTGAAGTCTGGAATTTTGATGCCACAAGTTTTGGTTTTATCAACATACCTCTGACTGTTGAGGTTCTTTTCTGGTTCCATACAATTTTAGGATGATTTGTTTCATTTCCATGAAAAAAGTTGATGGTATTTTGATAGCGATTGCATTGACTGTGTAGATTGTCTAGGTAGCATAGACATTTTCACAATATTTGTTCTTCCAATCCATGAGCATGGAACATTTTTCCATTTCTTTGTGTCTTAATTTCTTTCCTGAGTACTCTATAGTTTTCTGAGTACAAATCCTTTGCCTCTGTAGTTAGATTTATTCCTATGTATCTTACTGTTTTTGGTGCACAATTGTAAATGGAATCAACTCTTTAATTTCTCTTTCTTCTGTCTCGTTGTTGGTGTATAGAAATGCAGCTGATTTTGGTGCATTGCTTTTTTATCGTGTTACTTTGCTGAATTCCTGTGTGGGTTCTAGCAGTTTTGGTATGTAGTCTTTTGGGTTTTCCACATAAAGTGTCATAACATCTGCAAAGAGTGAGAGTTTGACTTGTTCTTTGCCAATTTGGATGCCTTTTATTTCTTTTTGTTGTCTGATTGCTGAGGCTGGGACTTGTAGTACTGTGTTGAACAGCAGTGGTGATAGTGGACATCCCTGCTATGTTTCTGACCTTAGGGTAAAAGCTCTCAGTTTTCCCCATTGCAAATAATTCACTGTGGGTTTTGCGTAGATGGCTTTTATGATACCGAAGTATGTACCGTCTATCTCTACACTGTGAAGACTTTTAATCAAGAAAGAATGCTATACTTTGTCTCAAGAAAGGATGCTATACTTTGTCAAAAGAATTGGTTCTGCATTTGCTTTTTCTGAATCAATTGAGAGGATCATATGGTTCTTGTTCTTTCTTTTATTAATGTGGTGTATCACATTGACTAATTTGTGAATGTTGAACCACCCTTGCAGTCCAGGAATAAATCCCACTTGGTCATGACAAATAATCCTGTTAATGTACTGTTGGATGCTGTTGGCTAGTATCTTGGTGAGAATTTTGGCATCCATGTTCATCAGGGATACTGGTTTATAATTCTCCTTTTTGGTAGGGTCTTTGGTTTTAGGATCAAGATAATGCTGGCATCATAGACTCTGGACGCTTTCCTTCCATTTCTATTTTTTGAAACCGTTTCAGAAGAATAGATATTCATTCTTCTTTAAATGGTAGAATTCCCCTGGGAAGCCATCTGGCCTTGGGCTCTTGTTTGTTGTGAAATTTTTGATTACTGCTTGAATTTCCTTGTTGGTTATGGGTGTGTTGAGGTTTTCTGTTTCTTCTTGTTTCAGTTTTGATAGTTTGTATGTCTCTAGGAATGCATCCATTTCTTCCAGATTGCCTAATTTCTTGGCATATAGTTGCTCATATAGGTTCTTATAATTCTTTGTATTTCCTTGGTGTTTGTTGTGATCTCTCCTCTTTCATTCATGATTTTATATATTTGGGTCCTTTCTCTCTCTTTTTTTTTTTTTTTTTTTTGATAAGTCTGGTCAGGGGTTTACCAATCTTATTAATTCCTTCAGTGGATCAGCTCCTAGTTTCGTTGATCTGTTCTGCTGTTCTTTTGGTTTCTATTTCATTGATATCTTTTCTGATCTTTACTATTTCTCTTCTAGTTGGTTTTAGACTCCAGCTCCGTTAGGTGTAGGGTTAGGGTTGTATTTGAGACCTTTCTTATTTCTTGAGAAAGGCTTGAGGGGCTATATTCCTCAACCTTCAGACCTCTTTTACTGCATCCCAACAGCTTTGAAGAGTTCTGTTTTCATTTTCATTTGTTTCCATGAATTTTAAAAATTCTCCTTTAATTGCCTCCATGTATTGGAGTTATTTCCAACATTCCTCTTACGACTGAGCTCCACTTTCAAAGCATTGTGATCTGAAAATATGCAGGGAATAATCCCCATCTTCTGATACTGGTTGAGACCTGATTTGGGACCCAGGATGTGATCTAGTGAGGAGAATGTTCCATGTGTGCTAGAGAAGAATATATGTTCTGTAGCTTTGGGAAGGAATGTTCTGAATCTGTCTGTGAAGTCCATCTAGTCCAGTGTGTCATTTAAAGCCCTATTTCCTTGTCGATCTTTTGCTTAGATGATCTGTCCATTGCGGTGAGGGGGGTATTAATGTCCCCTAATGGGGTGCCTGGGTGGCTCAGTCATTAAGCGTCTGCCTTCGGGTCAGGTCATGATCGCAGGGTCCTGGGATGGAGCCCCATATCGGACTCCCTGCTCAGCGGGAAGCCGGCTATCCCTCTCCTACTCCCCCTGCTTGTGCTCCTGCTCTCGCTGTCTCTGTCAAATAAATAAATAAAATCTTAAAAAAAAAAAGTTCCCTCCTGTTATTGTATTATTGTCCACGTGTTTCTTTGATTTTATTATTAATTGGCTTATATAATTGGCTGTTCCCATGTTAGGGGCAATGAATATTTACAGTTGATAGACCCTTTATGTATGCTAGAGTGTCCTTTCTCATCTCTTATTATGGTCTTTGGTTAAAAATCTAATTTGTCTGATATAAGGGTCGCCAGCCCAGCTTTGTTGTGATGTCCATTAGCATCATGCTAATCATAAATGTTTTTTACCCCCTCACTTTGAATCTGGAAGTGTCTTTGAGTCTAGAATGAGTCTCTTGCAGACAGCATATTGATGGGTCTTGCTTTTTTATCCAGTCTGATACCCTGTGTCTTTTGATTGGGGGCAGTTAGCCCATTTACATTCAGGGTAACTATTGAGAGAGATGAATTTAGTGCCATGGTATTGTCTGTAAGGTGACCGTTTCCTGTATATGGTCTCTGTTCCTTTCTGGTCTGTGGTACTTTGGGGCTCTCACTTTGCTTAGAGGACCCCTTTGAATATTTTTTGTAGGGCTGGTTTGGTGATTTGCAAATTCTTTTAGTTTCTGTTTGTCCTGGAAGTGTTTTATCTCTCCTTCTATTTTCAATGACAGCCTAGCTGGATAAAGTACTCTTGGCTGCATGTTTTGCTCCTTTAGTACCCTGCATAAATCATGCCAGTCCTTTCTGGCCTGAGAGGTCTCTGTGGATAGGTCTGCTGCCAATCTAATGTTTCTAACATTGTAGCTTACAGACCTCGTGTCCTGAGCTGCTTTCAGGATTTTCTCTCTGTCTCTGAGATTTGTAAGTTTTACTATTAGATGTCAGGGTGTTGACCTATTTTTATTGACTTTGAGGGGGGTTCTCTGTGCCTTCTGGATTTTGATGCCTGTTCCCTTCCCCAGAGTAGGGTAGTTCACCATTATAATCTGCTCCAGTATACCTTCTGCTCCTCTCTTTCTTCATCGTCGAGGATCCAATTATTCTGTTTTGCTTTATGGTATCTCTTATCTCTCAAATTCTCCCATTGTCATCTTGTAGTTGTTTATCTGTCTTTTTCTCAGCTTCTTGATTCTCTGTCATTTGGTGGTCCTTTGGTTTTTTTTTTAATGTAGTAGGGTTTTATTCATTTGTAAGAGCAGAGCAAGAGAGAGAGCACAAGCTGGGTGGAGGAGCAGAGGGAGTGGGAGAAGCAGACTCCCCTCTGAACAAGGAACCCAATGTGGGGCTCAGTCCCTGAGCCCCAGGATCATGTCCTGAGCCAAAGGCAGATGCCTAACTGACTGGGCCACCCAGACACCCCAAGTAGTAGTTTTGAATACAAATATAAAATTCATTATTTTCTGCATTTTTAATGCCATCCTTTTCATTTCTCTTGCCTTTCTTTCTTTCAGTCGAAACCAGAGTCCTCGACTGTGCACACACTCATTTGTGCAGGTGTTTTTCTATGAAAGTTTCTAGATGTAGAATTTGTAGGTATGAAAAAAATATTTTTCATTTTTGTTGAAGGTATAGAATAGTTATTCTCAAACCTGGTTGCATTATAATCATATAGACAGCTTTTAGAAAATACTAATGCTCAAGTTCCTGCTTCCATAACTGCTGATTTAATTGGTCTGGAGAGGAACATGGGCCTTGATAATTTACTTTTTACATTTTTTAAATTTATTTTCAGCGTAACAGTATTCATTGTTTTTGCACCACACCCAGTGCTCCATGCAATCTGTGCCCTCCTCAATACCCACCACCTGGTTCCCCCAACCTCCCATCCCCTGCCCCTTCAAAACCCTCAGATTGTTTTTCAGAGTCCATAGTCTCTCATGGTTCATCTCCCCTTCCAATTTCCCCCAACTCCCTTCTCCTCTCTTAATGCCCTTGTCCTCCCTGCTATTTGTTATACTCCACTAATGAGTGAAACCACATGATAATTGACTCTCTCTGCTTGACTTATTTCACTAGCATAATCTCTTCCAGTCCTGTCCATGTTGCTACAAAAGTTGGGTATTCATCCTTTCTGATGAAGGCATAATACCCCATAGTGTATATGGACCACATCTTCCTTATTTATTCTTCCTTTGAAGGGCATCTTGGTACTTTCCACAGTTTGGCCACCGTGGCGATTGCTGCTATAAACATTGGGGTACAGATGGCCCTTCTTTTCACTACATCTGTATCTTTGGGGTAAAAACCCAGTAGTGCAATTGCAGGGTCATAGGGAAGCTCTATTTTTAATTTCTTGAGAAATCTCCACACTGTTCTCCAAAGTGGCTGCACCAACTTGCATTCCCACCAGCAGTGTAAGAGGGTTCCCCTTTCTCCACATCCTCTCCAACACACGTTGTTTCCTGTCTTACTAATTTTGGCCATTCTAACTAGTGTAAGGTGATATCTCAATGTGGTTTTAATTTGAATATCCCTGATGGCTAGTGATGATGACCATTTTTTCATGTTTCTGATAGCCATTTGTATGTCTCCATTGGAGAAGTCTGTTCATATCCTCTGCCCATTTTTTGATATGATTATCTGTTTCGTGTATGTTGAGTTTTAGAAGTTCTTTGTAGATCCTGGATATCAACCTTTTGTCTGTGCTGTCATTTGCAAATATCTTTTCCCATTCCGTGGGTTGCCTCTTTGTTTTGTTGATTGTTTCCTTTGGTGTGCAGAAGCTTTTGATCTTGATGAAGTCCTCAAAGTTCATTTTCGCTTTTTTCCTTTGCCTTTGGAGACATATCTTGAAAGAAGTTGCTGTGGCTGATATCGAAGAGGTTACTGCCTATGTTCTCCTCTAGCATTCTGATGGATTCCTGTCTCCTGTTGAGGTCTTTTATCCATTTGAGTTTATCTTTGTGTATTGTAAGAGAATGGTCAGTTTCCTTCTTCTACATATAGCTGTCCAATTTTCCCAGTACCATTTATTGAAGAGACTGTCTTTTTTCCACTGTATATTTTTTCCTGCTTTGTCAAAGATTATTTGACCATAGAGTTGAGGGTCCATATCTGGGCTCTCTACTCTGTTCCACTGGTCTGTGTGTCTGTTTCTATGCCAGTACCATGCTGTCTTGGTGATCACAGCTTTGTAGTAAAGCTTGAAATCAGGTAACGTGATGCCCCCAGTTTTGTTTTTCTTTTTCAACACTTCCTTAGCAATTCAGGGTATCTTCTGATTCCATACAAATTTTAGGATTGTTTGCTCCAGTTCTTTGAAAAATACCGGTGGAATTTTGATTGGAATGGCATTAAAAGTATAGATTGCTCTTGGGGCGCCTGGGTGGCTCAGTGGGTTAAGCCTCTGCCTTCGGCTCAGGTCATGATTCCAGGGTCCTGGGATCGAGCCCCGCATCGGGCTCTCTGCTCAGCGGGGAGCCTGCTTCCTCCTCTCTCTCTGCCTGCCTCTCTGCCTGCTTGTGATCTCTGTCTGTCAAATAAATAAATAAAACCTTTAAAAAAAAAGTATAGATTGCTCTAGGTAGTATAGACATTTTAACAATGTTTATTCTTCTGATCCAAGAGCATGGAAGGTCTTCCATCTTTTTGTGTCTTCCTCAATTTCTTTCATGAGTCTTCTGTAGTTCCTCGAGTACAGATCCTTTACCTCTTTGGTTATCTTATGGTTCTTGGTGCTAGAGTAAATGGAATCAATTCTCTAATTTCCCCTTCTGTATTTTCATTGTTAGTGTATAAGAAAGCCACTGATTTCTGTACATTGACTTTGTATCCTGCCACGTTACTGAATTGCTGAATGAGGTCTAGTAGTTTGGGGGTGGAGTCTCTTGGGTTTTTCATATAAAGTATCATGTCATCTGTGAAGAGAGAGTTTTCCTTCTTCATTGCCAATTTAGATACCTCTTATTTCTCTTTGTTGTCTGATTGCTGTTGCTAGGACTTCTAATATATGTTGAACAAGAGTGGTGAGACTGGGCATCCTTGTCGTGTTCCTGATCTCAATGGGAAGGCTGTGAGCTTTTTCCCCATTGAGGATGATATTTGCTGTGGGTCTTTCATAGATAGATTTTATGAAGTTCAGGAATGTTCCCTCTATCCCTATACTTTAAGCGTTTTAATCAGAAACGGATGCTGGATTTTGTCAAATGCTTTTTCTGCATCAATTGAGAGGACCATGTGCTTCTTCTCTCTTCTCTTATTGATTTGTTCTATCACATTGATTGATTTGCAAATGTTGAACCATCCTTGTAACCCAGGGATGAATCCCACCTGGTCATGGTGGATAATCTTTTTCACTGTAACACTTTTTTTAAAAAAATATTTATTTTTTGAGAGCGAGAGTGTTGCGTGTGAGGTGGGAGTGAAAGAGAGGGAGAAGTAGACTCCTTTAGCTTCCAGTGTTTGAGTTCCTTCCGAACTTTTCCTTGTGATTGAGCTCCAGTTTCAAAGCATTGTGATCTGAGAATATGCAGGGAATAATCTCAGTCTTCTTGTATCGGTTGAGTCCTGACTTGAGACCCAGTATGTGGTCTATTCTGGAGAAGGTTCCATGTGTACTGGAGAAGAATGAGTATTCTGTTGTTTTAGGGTGGAATGTTCTGTATATATCTATGAGGTCCATCTGGTCCAATGTTTCATTCAGTGGCCTTGTTTCTTTATTGATTTTCTGCTTGATCAATCTATTACTGATAGAGGCGTGTTAAGATCCCCTACTATTAATGTATTCATATCAATATGACTCTTTATCTTGATTAGTAGTTTTCTTATGTAATTGGCTGCTCCCATATTGGGGGCATAGATATTTACAATTGTTAGATCATCTTGGTGGATAGTCCCTTTAAGAATTATGTAGTGTCCTCCTGTATCTCTGACTACGGTCTTTAGTCCAAAATCTAATTTATCTAATATGAGAATCTCTACCCCGGCCTTTTTTTGTGGCCCATTGGCATGAAAGATGCTTCTCTATCCCTTCACTTTCAGTCTGGATATATCCTTAGGTTCAAAATGGGTCTCTTGTAGACAACATATGGATGGGTTGTCATTTTATCCAATCTGCAACCATGTGTCATTTTGTGGTGCATTTAGGCCATTCACATTGAGAGTGATTATTGATAGATACGTTTTTATTGACATCGTGTTATCTTTGAAGTCTTTCTTTCTGTAGATTGTCTCCATATTTCTGTTCATTGATATTCTTAGGATTTTTCCTCTTTTATAGAATCCCCGTTAATATTTCCTGCAGTGTCAGCTTGGTGGTCACATACTCTTTTAAGCCCTGCTGGTCTTGGAAAATCTTTATCTTTCCATCCATTTTGAATGTCAGTCTTGCTGGGTAAAGTATTGTTGGCTGCATGTTCTTCTCATTTAGTGCCCTGAATATATCTTGCCAGCCCTTTCTGGCTTGCCAGGTTCCTCTGGACAGGTCTGACGTTATTCTGATGGGCTTTCCTCTGTACGTAAGGAGCTTCTTTTTCCTAGCTGCTTTCAAGAGAGCCTATCTACAATTATGATTCCTCATTCTTACTATGAGGTGTCTTGAGGACTTTTGAGATTCTGTAATCTTGTGGGGAGACCGTTCTTCCTCTAGTACATGAACACTGGTTCCATTCATGAGATTGGGAAAATTTTCACAGAGAACTTGTTCCACTCTATCTTCTAGACTTCTTTCTTTCTCCTCCCCTTCAGGGATTCCAATAATTCTGACGTTGGAATGTTTCATGGCATCATTTATTTCCCTGATTCTGTTTCCGTGGCTTCTAAGCTGTTTGTTCCAAGCTTCCTCCTGATCCTTGCTCTCTATCTGTTTGTCCTCCAGATCACTAATTCTATCTTCTCTCTCAGTTACCCCAGCTTTTAGAGTTTTAGATTAGATTGGAACTCATTGAGAACATTGTGAACATCATCCCTGGTGGCTTTCTTTTCTGCCCTAACATTGTGAACATCATCCCTGTTGGCTTTCAGTTCTGCCCTAATCAATTCCGTTTGGTCATCCATGGCTTTCTCCAAACTAGCTATTGCCTGGATAATTGTTAGCCTGAATTCCCTTTCTGATATATTGTCTATGTCGATAGCCATTAGCTTTGTTGCAGAGGCCCATCCTCTGTTTTTTTCTTTTGTTGGGCATTCTTCCACCTAGTCATTTTGGTGAGAGATGGCTGAACGGATGTAGCTGGATGTATCGACTGTGGTGCAGTCAAGGTGCACCCTGGAACGCTTCTAAGCAATCAGGAGTCCCCACCCAAACGAGAGGAAAAAGAAAAGAAAAAGTAAAAAAAGGAGAGAGAGAGAGAGAGAGAGAGAGACAGGAAACAAATGGAAGATAAAAGAGAAGGCTCAGCCAAAATGGGCCCCAAGGGAAGATTTATGAAGTATATAAACAAAATAGACAAACAAAAAGACTGATAAAACTAGATGACAAGAGGAAAAAAAAATATCTATATCTATATCTATATATATATATATAAAAGCAAAAAAAAAAAAAGAACCTCGTCAAAAAGAACCCCAAGTATAAGATTTATAAAGTATCAGGACAAGCACAAATACACAAGAACACTGGTGGAATAGAAAGATGGTAGAGTGGTTATAAATTCTCATGTGGGTGCGGAAGGTTATTTTGATTCCTCTTGGATGTATCTTGCTATCTTTGTTAAAGGACTCAAGTTTCCTAAGATAAAAGGGGTTTAAAAATTGGTTTACCTCTAGGGGTAGCATTGATTGGGGAAAGAGGATTACCTTGAAGTTTAACTCTATATGAATATTAAAAAATAAAATAAAAAAAATAAACTAAACTAAAATTAAAAAAATTTTAAAAATAGCAAAAGAAAAACACGGGTATATGTATCAAAAAGTTCAGGTTAAAAAGTTATTATGGAATTTGATGTACTGGTCGTCTCAGTGTGATGGTAAATAGGTTAAAAATTTATCTATATAAAAAAAAAATGAACCAGAATAGTGGGAACGAATTAAAAATAAAAGTTGTATCTATGAAGTAGTGGTGGTTGTTCTCTTGTCGTCTTTTTTTTTGGTTTTTTCTTTTTTTTCCTGGTTGGTTTACTGGGGGAGGGGCCTGTCACGTGGGTTTTCAGGCAATGTTCCCTGAGGTAAGTCCTCCCGCCCCCCTCAAGGGGGTGGGCTCTGAGAAACCTGTTTTTTCAGGCTTTTGTTCTCTGGAGGTTTTTATGTCTGTTCATTTGTTTTCTCTCGCCTTGACAGCTTTTGATGGTTTTTGGAGGTTTAGAGGAAAGCAAACTGCACCCCGACCTCCTTCTCAAGAGAGAAGCCTCAATCTGTTCCCCTCTAGGTTCTGCAGAGCACAGAAGTTCCCCCTCGGCCCCGGCAGAGCACGTTCCGGGTCGCGGTCCCTGGGGACACAGAAACTCCTGATTGTCTCCAAAACCACGACAGCGGAGGCTATCTGGGCAGCTCCAGACCGCCAGAGATGTTCCAAGCAGCGATCGCACATTGAGATTTTCCCGCTGGCCCAGGCTGGGAGTGCCTGGTCTTTCTGGGTCCGAGAGCGCAGGGCTGGCGCCTTCGTGCACCTCTTTCAAGGGAGGGTGTGGGATTGCGTGCGTCTCAGGCTCTGATAGCACGGCTCGGGGCTCGTGTGGAGACTGCAAAAAGTCTGTTCTTCTGCCGGTTGCAAGGCTCCCAGCCCCTCACAGGAGCTGGACCCCGCGCATTCTAGGCACGCTGGCGACTCAGGGACCAAGACTTGGTTTCTCCACCGCTCTCTCTCTGGCTCAGTGCCAGTGGTGGCTGTCCTGGGTCCGGGGACTTAAGCCCCTGTCCCTAACTGCCCCGATGCCACAGTTTCCCCCCACGATCCTTTGCTCTTTTTGAGTCCTTTGAACCAGACTCCAACTTAATGCTGGTCCCCAGACGCAGGACACACTCGTATTGGGGTATTACTTTCCAATCGGTCGCCTCTGGTGGCTCCCTCCCCCTTTTGTTTATCTTCCGATATCAGTCGGACGTTCCCACTCCACTTTACCTGCCCACTGGCGTCTTCTGCCCCTGTAGAGATCCAGACATGTATAATTCTGATCTCAGGCTGATTTCATGGGTGATCGGAGTTCTTTGGTAGGTAATCAGCTCATTTTAGGGTACAGGTTGAAACGGCGCCTCCTCCTACTTCCCCGCCATCTATCTCCTCCCCGCCTCATTGTGGTTTTAATCACATTTCCCTAATGCATATTTCCTAATATTAAATACTTTTCATGTTTTTGACAGTTTCATATACTCTTTCATGAAATATCCATCCATGTCTCTTGCCAATTTTCTAATTGGATTGTTTTCTGTTGTTGAATTTTGAAAAGATTTTAAAATATGGTCTGCATTGTAGTCCTTTGTTGTATATGTGGTTTTTAATTTCTTCCAGGATGTACCTTCATTTTACCCTTCTAATAGTCTTTTAGAGAGCAAAGGTTTTTAGTTTATCTATTTAAATTTATGTGTAGTTGATGAATGAGTATTAGTTTTAGGTGTACAAGCTAGTGATTTGCCAGTTTTAAACATTACAAAATGCATATTATGATAACTGCAGTTACCATCTGTCACCAAAGTTATTAAAATATTATTGACCATATTCCCTATGCTGTACTTTTCATCCCTGAGATTTTAGTTTATACCTGTTCATCCTCTTCACCTATTCTCCCCCACAGCCATGCCACTTTCCTCCCATCCCCTGGCTTGGCAGCCCAAAATTTGTTGTCTGTGCAGAAAAATGAAATTGGACTATTTTCTTATACCACACACAAGAATAGACTCCAAATGGATGAAGGACCTCAATGGGAGAAAGGAATCCATCAACATCCTTGAGGAGAACACAGGCAACAACCTCTTTGACCTCAACCGCAGCAACTTCTTCCCAGGAACATCGCCAAAGACAATAGAAGCAAGGGCAAAAATGAACTATTGGGATTTCATCAAGATCAAAAGCTTTTGCACAGCAAAGGAAACAGTTAACAAAACCAAAAGACAACTGACAGAATGGGAGAAGGTATTTGCAAACGACATATCAGATAAAGGGCTAGTATCCAAAATCTATAAAGAGCTTAGCAAACTCAACACCCAAAGAACAAATAATCCAATCAAGAAATGGGCAGAGGATGTGAACAGACATTTCTGCAAAGAAGACATCCAGATGGCCAACAGACACATGAAAAAATGCTCCACATCACTGGGCATCAGGGAAATACAAATCAAAACCACAGTGAGATACCACCCTACACCAGTCAGAATGGCTAAAATTAACAAGTCAGGATATGACAGATGCTGGCGAGGATGCGGAGAGAGGGGAACCCTCCTACACTGTTGGTGGGAATGCAAGCTGGTGCAACCCCTCTGGAAAACAGTGTGGAGGTTCCTCAAAAAACTGAAAATAGAGCTACCCTATGACCCAGCGATGCACTACTGGGTTTATATCCTAAAGATACAAACGTGGTGCTCCGAAGGGGTACGTGCACCCGAATGTTTATAGCAGCAATGTCCACAATAGCCAAACTATGGAAAGAACTTAGATGTCCATCAACAGATGAATGGATAAAGATGTGGTATATATACACAATGGAATACTATGCAGCCATCAAAAGAAATGAAATCTTGCCATTTGCGATGACGTGGATGGAACTAGAGGGTATTATGCTTAGTGAAATAAGTCAATCGGAGAAAGACAACTATCATATGATCTCCCTGATATGAGGAAGTGGAGATGCAATGTGGGGGGTTGGGGGGTAGGAAAAGAAAAAGTGAAAGAAGATGGGATTGGGAGGGAGACAAACCATAAAAGATTCAATCTCAAAAAACAGACTGAGGGGTGCTGGGGGGAGGGGGGATGGGAGAGAGTGGTGGGATATGGACATTGGGGAGGGTATGTGCTATGAGGAGTCCTGTGAAATGTGTAAACCTGGCGATTCACAGACCTGTACCCCGGGGATAAAAATATGTTATATGTTTTTTTTTTTTTTAAAGATTTTATTTATTTATTTGACAGACAGAGATCACAAGTAGGCAGAGAGGCAGGCAGAGAGAGAGGAAGGGAAGCAGGCTCCCTGCTGAGCAGAGAGCCCGATGCGGGACTCGATCCCAGGACCCTGAGATCATGACCTGAGCTGAAGGCAGCGGCTTAACCCACTGAGCCACCCAGGCGCCCAAAAATACGTTGTATGTTTAATTAAAAAATAAATTTATTAAAAAAATTTGGTTGTCTGTTTTTTTTTGCTGTTTGTTTATTTGCTTTATTTTCAGATTCCACATATAAGCGAAATCATATGGTATTCCTCTTTTTCTGTCTTACTTCACTTAGAATAATACCCCAGGTCTGTCCTTATCGTAACAAATGGTAGGATCCCATTCCTTTTTAAAGCTGAGTAATTGCCCATTGTGTGTGTGTGTCACGTGCACGTGCACATATAGACCTCACTTATTTATCCATTCATCTATCAATGGACACTTAGATTAATTCTGTATTTTGGCTATTATAAGTAATACTGCAATAAACATATTTTCAATTTAGTATTCTCATTTTCTTTGAGTAAAAACCCGGAAATAGAATTACTAGATCATATGGTACTTCTCTTTTTAGTTTTTTGCGGAACCTCTATACTATTTTCCATAGGGACTATGTCATCAATTTACGTTCCCATCAACAGTGTATGAGGGTTCCCTTTCTCTATATCCTGGCAAAGACTTTTTGTTTCTTGCCTTTTTGATACGAGTCATCCTGACCAGTGCGAGTAGCTGTATCACTGTGGTTTAGATTTGCATTTTCCTGATGATTAGTGTAGAACATCTTTTCATATGTCTGTTGGCCATCTCTAGGTCTTCTTTGGAAAAAATGTCTGTTCAGGTTCTCCACTGATTTTTAAATTGGATTATTAGGTTTTTTGGCCTTGAGTTGCATGAATTCTTTATATATTTTGGATATTAACCCCTATTGGATGTATCGTTTGTGAATATTTTTTCCTGTATACTGGTTGCCTTTTTGTTTATTGATGGTTTCCTTTGCTGTGCAAAAGCTTTTTAGTTTGATGTAGTCCCCATTGTTAGTTTTGCTTTTGTTTTCTTTGCTTGGGGGACATAGCCAGGAAAATATTGCTGAGGATGATTTATGAGTTTATTGCCTATGTTTTCTTCTAGCAGTTTTATGGTTTCAGGTCTTACAATTAGGTCTTTAATCCGTTTTGAGTTTCTTTTTGTGTATGATGTAAGAAATGGTCCAGTTTCATTCCTTTGCATGTAGCTAGCTATCCAGTTTTCCTGAAGCTGTTTATTGAAGAAATGGTCTTTCTTCCCCATTGTGTATTCTTGTCTTTGTCATAGATTAATTGACCATGTATGTGTGGGTTTATTTCTGAGCTCTCTATTCTGTTCCATTGATCTGTGTGTCTCTTTTTGTGCCAGTACCATACTGTTTTCATTACTGTAGCTTTATAGCATAGTTTGAAAGCTGTAATTGTGATACCTCCAGATTTGTGGTTCTTTCTTAAGATTCCTTTGACTGTTCTGGGTCTTCTTAAGATTTGTGTGGAACAACAGAATTTTTGTTCTAGTTCTGTGAAAAACACTTGGTATTTTGATGGCGATTGCACTGCATCTATGGATTGTTTGTGGATAATATGGGCATTTAAACAATATTCTTCCAGTTCATGAGTATGGTATATCTTACCATTTATTTGTGTCATCTTCTATTTCTTTCACCAGTGTCTTAGAATTTTGGAGTTCAGGTCTTATACCTCTTTGGTTAAATTTATTCCTAGGTATTTTATTCTTTTGGATGCAATTGTAAATGGGATCATTCTCTTACTTCTATTTCATTACTAGTGTATGGAAACACAACAGATTTTTTTTTAATAACTTGTGTCTTGCAAAAATATTTTAGCTTTGATGAGGTTCAGTTTATAGATGTTTTTCCTTTTATGGATTATGCTTTTGGTGTCAAATTTAAGAACTTTTTGCCTTGTCCTAGATCCTGATGATTTTCTCCTGTTTTGTGTTTTCTCAGAGTTTTATGGTTTTACATTTTATAGGTAAGTCTGAATCATTTTGAGTTAACTTTTGTATAAGGTATGAGATTTAAGTCAGAGAGTTTTGTGTAAAGGTCCACTTAGTCTAGTAGCATTTTTGAAAAAGCTCCCATGGCTTTCAAAATATCTCCTATGTCAGTGACTCCCAGGTTTCATACATCATGTTTTTATGTGTCTTTTCTGCTCCCAGTATCTGCCTGCCTTCTTGACATCTCTACTTGAATGTCTCGTACATAGGCATCTCCAACTCTATAGCATGAAAACATGAAGTCCTCTTCTTCCCAGTCTTCTTTCCTGGTCCCCATCTCAGTTATTGAACATAGGAGTTCTTCTTTATACCCTCCTTTCCCACATCGGTCCTCTGATTCTCCTTCTCAGAGAGTTCCCAGAGCCAGTTACTTGTCTCCATTTCTGTTGCTACTACTATCAGTTCTCACATGGCCCACTTCAGAGGATTTCTGACCAGACTCCTGCTTATGTTCCTTCCCTCATGTAAGCTTTTAAAGTGATCTTTTGCAAGTGTGTGTTTGATTATATTGCTCTCCTGCTTAAACTCTTCCATGTCTTTCCATTGATTGCTCTTACAGGTTGGTGCCCTTACCATATGCTACAGGCTGTCTGTGATCTTGTCCTTGGCTTTCTTTCTCATCCTCTTGTACCACACTGCTCTCAAAGCTGGTGCCCCACTGAATGTCTTTCGGCCCCCAGTACCCAGCAAACTCTTCTTTTCCTCATAACCTTTTTTAAACATACATTCTTCTGTTTAGAATGTTACTCCCACCCACCCTTTTAACTCCTACAAATCTCAACTTGTGCATTACTCATACAGATGCTGTTTCTGACTACCACATTTTTTAACCACCCCCCCGTTATTCCTTCTCCTAGAACTTTGGGTTCCCCTTCCCTGCTTTGTATTATTCGTTTAACATCTGTAATCTTAACTAGAAGGTACACATCATAATGCACAGTGTCCTGTCAGTTTTCTTCAGTGTATACTCTGGCTCAGTTTGCAGTATATAAATGTGTAGTAAATATTTGTGAGTCAATGAATGAGATAAGGAATTGCAGTAAGTTAGGAAGATATAGACAATTTAGGGTAATCTGTAATTCCCAGGCTTGGTTTACTTTTTCTATAATATTTTTGGATTTTATGTATTTGAGAGTGAGCTAGTGCATGAGTAGAGAGGGTGGGGCAGAGGGACAAGCAGACTCCCTGCTCAGCCCCAGGACCCTGAGATCACCACCTGAGCCAAAGTCAGATGCTTAACTGACTAAGCCACTCAGGTACACCCCCGCCCGTCCCGCCCCACCAAGGCTTGGTATTTTTATGAGCTATCAGTACTTTGCTCTTTCTTGCCTAGGTCATATCAGAGTGTAGTAACTTGAGAGAGAATCATAAAGATTATTTCTTTTTTATCTCATTAATACATTTTGAGTGGCTATTTGTAGACAACTGAAAATGCTTTCTTTATTGGTTGATATAATACCAATTATTATTTGTGCCCCAGTCGTCCATGAAGAGAGTATTTCTACTTCTAGATGACCATGGATTATTTCTGTCTGTATTAAGGGAACATGTCTTTAATAGTCTGGTTTTAAGTGCTGGCAGTTTCTTTTATTCCTATCTAAAGGCTCTGTTCTTACAATCTATAGTTTATTTCCTTACCTGAAGAAAGGGGAGGGTCAGGACTGTTTTACCTGGCTTGGGTAAGCCTTCCTTTTTTTTCTTTTTAATTTTAATGTGATTATAGTCTAGAATTTGGCTATAATATAAACATTTTACATTTCCCATCTCTTTTTCAGGATCACTTAATCATGTTGTATAAATATTTTATTACTGATGAATGGTTTCTCTTGTCCCCTCATAAGTGCAGTTTAAATGATCATGCTAGCTTGTGGATGGGGCAGTTAGCTAGCAAACATTCTTGCAAGAATTTCCTAGTATAATGAAGATTATGAATGGCCTGAAGAGCCTCAGGTTTAGGGATAAAGTTTTGCTATACAACTTTGGAAACTGAAGCTATTTGTTTGTTTGGTTGGGGTTTTTTATTTGTTTTGTTCGTTTGTTTTTTTGTTTTGGTTTATTATTCTTAAAGGTGTTATTTTTAAGTAATCTTTAAACCCAGCACTGGGCTCAAACTCATAGCCCCCAAGATGGATAATCGCACACTTCACTGACTGAGCCAGCCAGGTACCTCACAGCTTTTTAAGTTGAAAATATTACTGTGCTTGCGTATATGGCATGTTATCTTTAAATGATCCTTTGATTTTTTTATTCTGTTATCCTTGAATTATCTTAATATTTAGCAGGAACTATTTGGAGACAAAGAGCAATAAGGGTTTGGAGCATATATTAATAAAGTGAATATGATTCAGTGTGGAAGTAGAATCAATCACTCCTTTTAGGTTAGGTATACATGCTGCTAATAGATGTTAAGGAAAATTTTACTTACCTCACTTTTTATGTAGGTACGAGAACTGTTTCTTTTGTTTAGACATCCAACAAACATTTGCGTAGTTATGGCCTTGTATAAAATGTACTTTCTTTTGGCTCATGAGTACAAAAACTTGCATCCTTCCCACCTGAAAGACTCTCCATCCCCAGAATGAAGAATGGAGTGTTAAAAATTGGGGGAAACCGGAGGGGGAGATGAAGCTTGAGAGACTGTGGACTCTGAGAAACAAACTGAGGGTTTTGGAAGGGAGGGGTGTGGGGGAATGGGTAAGCCTGGTGGTGGGTATTAAGGAGGGCGTATAACAGAGAGCACTGGGTGTGGTGCATAAACAATGAATCTTGGAAACTGAAAAAATAAAATTATGTTTAAAAAAAAAAAAAGAAAGGTGGTACTTGGATAATTTGTAACCTGGGCTGGTCCACATAACTCCTTTTCTTAAGATCAGCCCCTGAGTACCTCTCTGTATTTAGCATTTCTGTAGTGTAAGGATCAAGAATAGTGTCAACTCATTAACAGATTATTAGAGTTTGAGCAGTTTGTGGAGAAACCAAAATCCAGATCAAAACATGGATCTTCTAATTCTGTTAAAGCAGCAACTGCTTTATTTAAAGCCACTATATACAAGATACTCTTTGAGCCTAGTGGGAAAGTCAAATGACTGGATATAGATTTCTGTGTTTTAGGGATCTAGGAGAATATACAAGGAAGTTTAAAATCTCCTGATTCTCCACCTAAATTTAGTGTTTTGAAGAGTTTTTCTTTCCCTCTTATAAACATTATCTGTGGAAGTTCCCAGAGTTTGGTGCAGTCCGGTAAGGGAGACACTTGCTTAAATTCTCGAGGATGTGGGAATTATTGAATAATTTCCATTATCAAATAATTGCACTATGACTAATAATAATGGTCTACAGTAGAAGTTTTTAGATTCCTTATTTTTCTGTGGTTTGGTTTAGTCAACACAAGGATGCATTTGGCTAGCCAAGATTGCAAAACTTACAGGCTAGAATTGTCTTGTCAAGTTTTATTGGAGGAAAAGAGGACATTTGGAAGAGTAGGGAGCCAGAGGAATGTTAGGCAAGGGAAAGGTATGGGCAAAGTCCCAGAGGACAAAAAAGTTTATAATGGACTCAGTGTTCACTTAGATCTAATCAGACTTGTGGTCTTAGCTTATGTTTTTTCAAGGTTTATCATCTTTCTTCTATAATTTCCTTTCCTTTGCCTTGATTTTATTTTAGGCATGTATTTCATATATTTTGAAGCTTAAAATAACATTAAAGGAGAAATGAAATTATTTTGTTTGAGAAAGGGTTAAAAAGTTGAATAATCTTGATCTATATAAGGATTTCCTAAAAGAGATCTGGGAAATTCCCAAAATTTGTCTGGTTCAGAGAACAGCTCTCAGGATTAGAGAAATTGAGGAGTCCTAGAGAGAAGCTCTCTATGGTCATAATGATTTGATCCTCACAAAAGTGTGAATAAAAGCAATTTAACCATCAAATACCCTATTATGTTCATTATTATAGATAGGGTGAAGTTGGTGCTTGACTAACACGATGGTAGAGAAATTTTCAGATGAATATAACATTTTTATTCTCTGGAATATTTAGGGCTACAGTCCTAGTTTCTGATATCCTTAAAGTCTTTGGTATTCTGTTTCTAAGAACCATTATTTAAAAAAAAAATTAAGACTGTAATAAAGTGCTGACATTAGAATTTTTTAACTACCCTTTTATTCCTAGAACCGTAACTAACCACTGTTCTCATTTTTGCATATTATCTTCTAACCTTTACTTGTATGCATACTTCTTAGTGGTGGTCCTTTAAAAGTTAAGAAGGAACATTGAGATCTAGAGAATTAAATATGATTCCTTTTCTCTTTTTAAGGTACGTGTTGGGCGGTGGAGCACTATGTATGGAACTTCTCACAAAACAGGTGACTATTTTCTTATGGTACTCATATTTTTTCAGTCTGAATGGAGCGTTTTGATGATGTAAATTAGATTTTGAAGTGGAAAAGCTCTGATGTAATACCACCCACTTAAAAAAATTGTTTTGAAGAGCATCTACTTTTAGTAATGAAAAGCTACTTAGGGCAAACCAATAAAATGACACTGTACTTGGTTCTTAATCTATGCAAGTGTGTGCACTTATTCTATGCAAGAACAGTTTCTCTATAAGGTTATAATTTGCTTATGTTTGATACTTAGAACATAGGGGGATTTTTTTGTTTTATTTTTTTGTTTTACAAGATTTCAGGAATAGTCCAACTTTACTTTTTTCTTTTGTATACAGACTTCTTAACATGGTCTTGCTGTTGTCATGCTGTTCTGTGCCATTTTATTAAGTTTTCCAAAGTGGAAATCAAAAGTACCATTGTGTGTTACAAAAGTGTTTTCTTCTTCCTATAGGGCTGGAGCAGTGCCTACTCAATAGAATCAGTTATCATGCAGATCAATGCCACATTAGTCAAAGGCAAAGCCAGAGTGCAGTTTGGAGCAAATAAGGTACTTTTATTAAGAAGATCAGATATTTTCTGTTACCTTATGAGGCTTTTTCTTCTTCTTTTAGTCTTTGTTATTCTTACTATAGGTAAACATGTCTATAATTTTAAATCTAATATTGGTATGTACATACTAATAAGTTAAAAATTATATTTACTTTGGAGTTTCCCAAAATTGAGATCATGTTATAATAGTTAATTTCCAGTGAGCATTTATATGCTGGGCTCTGATCTAAACTTCTTACTTATAGGTACTATTTCAATCCTTTTACTGACCTAAGAGTAGATATTATTATTGTCCTCATTTTGTAGATGAGAAAACTGAAGCACATTTAAGTTAGATAACTTGTGTAAGGTGACAGCTGGCAGAATGAGGATTGGAACCAGACAGTCTGGTGTTATTACTTTTATATATATACTCTTACCCATGGAGTTCTGTTCTTTATTCACTATGTCAGAAACCTCTTTCCAGGTCTAATTGTAGTTATCTGTAAACAGTTAAATGGACCAAGGATAAGACTCTAAAGTTAGTATATTTTGCAAAAATATTTGTTGATGGAAATTATCCTGACTTAACTACTTAAAAAATTTGGATGTTCCTAAAGGTCTGTGTGAATTTTGTGCTAGATGCCTATCCAAATAATATTAAATTTAAATGTGTATTTATAACTGTATCACACATCAAAACATGAGTTCACTACAATTTTAGCTCACAGAAGAAGCAAAAAATTTAAAGGCTATTATGAAAATCATTTATTTGGGATAGTACTATATAATAATGGTTTTACTTGAGCTCTATTAACAGCTATTTCTTCACACTGAAATAAAATAACATATTTTAGAAGGTCTAGTGAATTGCTTAACTACATTTAACTAGAATTTCTTAATAATGTATATGTTTTATGTGTATTAAACATGTCAGTAGAGTGATTATGTAGTAAGACATCAAATTTTTACACTCTGGTGAGTGATCCCATTCAGATGAGAGATCTGGTTTTCAGTTTTTCTTTAAGGGAGATGGGGAGGTGCTACCTGTACTTTCTTTTATTTATAAATGAGTGAGGTTGGTAAGCCAAATGTGAGACCCTTATGTAATCCTGAAATTCTCCAAGGAGGCTAAAATGCTCTCAAGTTGGTTGTATCCACAGTTCTCATCAGAAGCAGACATAAATACTCTTCTGAGGAAAGCTTTTCTGATTTAGACCTACAGGATTCTTTTTTTTTTTTTTTTTTTTTTTATAATTTTTTTTTTTTTTCCAGCATAACAGTATTCATTATTTTTGCACCACACCCAGTGCTCCATGCAATCCATGCCCTCTACAATACCCACCACCTGGTGCCCCCAACCTCCCACCCCCCACCCCTTCAAAATTCTCAGATCGTTTTTCAGAGTCCATAGTCTCTCATGGTTCACCTCCCCTTCCAATTTCCCTCAACTCCCTTCTCCTCTCCATCTCCCCTTGTCCTCCATGCTATTTGTTATGCTCCACAAATAAGTGAAACCATATTAGACCTACAGGATTCTTAAAAGTTAAGATCAAGCACATGTGAATTCATGAAGGATCACAAGCAAACAAGCCAGCGTACACGAGAATGGGTAAAAACAATAAATGAGATATATATTCCCAAAGACTTTACGTTTTGAATAATCAGACACACAGAATAGAGACTTCAGATATTATAGTTATGAGAAAATGGTTATGTGAAAAACATAATGCAAAGAAAAAGAAAGAAAGTATCCTAAAATTGTTCCAACAATGAGACCATCAGGAATAATGAGACAAATCTGAAAAAGAATGAAATAGAATTTACAGAAATGAAAATATAGTTGAAATCAGAAACAATAGATGGGTTAGGTATCAGAAGGGAGAATTAATTGGTTAGAAGAAATAAATCATAGTGTCGTACAGAAAAGAACATGGGAATAAACATTATGGTAGAAGTTGAGAGGTGATGATCAAATTGAGGTCTAAAATGTCTTATTGGTGGGGCGGCTGGGTGGCTCAGTGGGTTAAAGCCTCTGCCTTCAGCTCAGGTCATGATCCCAGGGTCCTGGGATCGAGCCCCGCATCGGGCTCTCTGCTCAGCAGGGAGCTTGCTTTCCTCTCTCTCTCTGCTGCCTCTCTGCCTACTTGTGATCTCTGTCTGTAAAATAAATAAAATCTTTAAAAAAAAATGTCTTATTGGAACTCCAGGCATAGATAATAAAATTATGTTAAAAATCAAGAGAAATAGAAACCAGAAAGTAAGGTGGTAAAGGCAAGTCACAAGTATAAATGGACTGAAGTTACCAGTTAGATTGAGTTAATAAAACAAAATCTAGCAGTTTCTAGTAAGTATGTTTAAATTGTGAGGCCAGAGGGGCATGTGGGTGGCTCAGTCGTTTGGGTGTCTGCCTTCAGCTCAGGTCATGATCCCAGAGTCCTGGGCTCAAGCCCCCTATCACATTCCCTGCTCAGGGAAGAGCCTGTTTCTCCCTCTTCCTCTGCTCTTCCTCCACTTAATGTTCTCTCTCTTTTTTACATGCTTTCTTTCTCTCTCAAATAAGTAAAATCTTTTTAAAAAAAATTGTGAGGCTAGAAAAAGATTGAGAAGTTTTTGTTGTTGTTTTACGGAGAGAAGATTATCGATAAATATATGCCAGTATACACTAAAAAAAAAATGACATGGCTATATAGTACCTAAGTAGAATTTTCGAGCAGGAAGCATTAGAGAATCCTTAATGATCAAAGTCAATCACCAGGAGGATGTAATAATTACTTACTTTACTTATTAAAATAGCATCAAAATATAGGTTAAAAATGTGATAAATAAAACTAATATAGTAATAATCATCTGTTTACTATACTTAAAAGTGGTGAAACCAGAGGAGAAATTGACAAAGTCACCATCATAATGAGAGATTTTAATGTACCTTGTTCATGGTAAGTTAAATATGTGAAAGACGTTAGAAGATTTGAATAACAAATTAAGCTAGGTCTAATGGACAATTGTAGGACTCTGTGCCCAATAGTTAGGCACTACAGCTTTCCCAAGCTTTTATGAAATATAGGAAAAATCATAAATTCATATTTAAAAATAAGCCATAGAATTTGAATATAATGCAATTAAGGTTAAAAGTCCATAGTGAAAAGTTAATAAAAAATGCACATGAATTTGGAAATTAAACACAATTCTAAATCATGGTTAAAAAAAAAAAATCTATGAATGCCTTTAGCTCAGGTCATGATCCCAGGGTCCTGGGATCGAGGCCTGCCACCAGTTCCCTGCTCAGCAGGGAGTCTGCTTCTCTCTCTCCCACTCCACCTGATTGTGTTCCCTCTCTAGCTATCTATCTCTGTCAAATAAAAAAAGAAAATCTTTAAAAAAAATCATACAAAAATTTAAAAATACTTAGAACTGAACCGTAATGGAAATACTAAAATTTTCTTTCTGTCCCTCTTTCCTTCTCTATCATCTCTCTCTCTGTCTGGAACATTCATGAAACTAATCCTGGTCAATGAAGAAAACTTCAAATTTTGAAAGTAGAAAAAAGACAGATGTCATTCTCCAATCCTAATTAAATTAAAAACTATAATAACAAAATCAGAAAACAAATGTTCCTTTTGTGGAATTACGAAACTGAAATAGCCCTTACTGGGGCTTTGAAATGAAAACTACAGAATAGCTAGAGAACAGCAATAGTGAAATCACTGCATACTGGAAATTAAATGAGAGCTCAGAGGGAATACTCCTTGCTCTAAAATCCATTAAAAAAAAAGAATAAAAATGAACCAAGCCTCTAGCCTAGTGTTAGAAAGGACAGTCAAGTAAGCTGGAAGAAAGTAGAAAGAAGGGGTTAATAAGGTCAGTGAAGTAGAAAACAGAAGGGGCTAACTCCCTGTTAGGGGAAAGCCTCTGCATTGGCAGTCTCTTTAAACTAGTAATTGAAGATCATGCTATTGACAACTGAGAGTGGGGAAGGCTAATGTTCTTATTTTTCTCTTCCTATCTTGTTGGTGGGCAGTAGGGTTAGGAAGTGACTGCTTCTCGATCATTTGCAAGTTTCAGTTTATGTGTATTTTGTCATATATAATCTATTTTTATTGTATTTTTGTCCTTTGAACATATAGACCAACTAAAAAACACTACCTTTCATTAGCTTGGAGATAGCATTATGGCATGTTTTATGTTTTTCAGATACATTATGGGAGGGTTTTACTATTTTTAAAGAGCTCATAGAAACTGAAAAAGGCTACACTCTAGAAAAAGAAAAAGTTACAAAATATCCATTTGCAGAAATAGAAATAAATGGCTTCTGAACATGTGGAGATAAACTCAGCCTCCCTCAGAGATAGAAATGCGATCAAACCCACACTATGTTCATCTTCCACCTCTGATTTTGTCACAAATAACAAAGGTTTATAAGAGCACTCTGGTGAAGCCATGTAGAGGCATTCTCACACATAGCAGGTAGGCAAGCCCATTTATACAGTCTTGTAGAGGGCTATTTTAGCAACACCTCAAGATTACAAAGGCATGTATGTCTTTTGGCCCAGCAGTTCTGAAACTCAAGGACTTTTAACCAGTGCTTTGGAAATACTTCTGCAGAGTTGCTCACGGTTACATTGTAGCAACAAAATATTGAAAACAACCTAAATGTCCACCATTTGGGGATTAATAAAATGTTTGACTCTCCATTCAGTGGAATATTTCATGATTTAAAAAAACAGATTAAGTTTTTTGCACACTGATGGGGGAACAAGGTCCAAGATATGTTAAGTGAGAAAAGGGGTAGAACAGTATCTGTAGCATGCTACCTACCATTTGTTGGGAGGAAAAGCAGGGTATGGTGGCTAATAACAATAAGCTATACATGACTTATATAATCTTAAGTAGATACAAGAAACTCCTTTAGTACAAGATGACTCCTTTAGTAATCCCTCAGTGCCACTTATGATATTAGATTTTTAACTCAAGATGTCATTGATGGGGTGCCTGGGTGGTTCAGTGGGTTAAAGTCTCTGCCTTCAGCTCAGGTCATGGTCCCAGGGTCTTGGGATCAAGCCCCGCATCGGGCTCCCTGCTTGACAGCGAGCCCGCTTCCCTTCCTCTCTCTCTGCGTACTTGTGATCTCTGTCTGTCAAATAAATAATAATAAATAAAATCTTTAAAAAAAAAAAAAGATGTCATTGATACACATAGTCCTTAAAGCTTAAGGTTACCTTACCTAAAGGTCAGATTTTGTTTTTGTTTTTGTTTTTTTGTTGTTGTTGTTTTTTGGGTGGAAGTTACAAGGAGGAGAGTTAGCGTTTTATTCATGTCCAAATAGCATTCTTTACCTTGATTCATCAGTGGAAAGGGGTGCTAGAACTATAAAGCTTTATACTTGTCCAGTGGTAAGAGGATTTATAAAAATGATTTAAGTACAAATAGATTTTTATTGTAGTACAACTTTGGTTTTGTTCCTCTAAAGTGGTAGAGAATAATGGAATTGAGAAGTGAGAGTTCTAAGTGAAAATTATTTTTGAAATGGAAATATAATTCAGTTTCATGTGTTCTTTTAAGCATAGTGGTGATGCATCCATAAAGTATTTGCAGTGATTTTCATCTACTTACAGTTTTTATTTAAAATGTATAATTCTCTTTCAGAATCAGTATAATCTGGCAAGAGCCCAACAGTCCTATAATTCCATTGTACAGATACATGAGAAAAATGGTACGTTTAATTCAATAAGTATTTATTACCATTTATAGAAGTTTTATATAAGATACTATTGATAACTTACCCTGTTTGTTTTTGTTTTTGCTTTTGCTTTAATTTCTCAAAGTACTGTTACCACAGTGAAAAAGTTTAACTTAACTTGAGGATGCACACAAAAATCTTTGTATCCTAAATACTTGGACTGAGAACCTGAGTCAGAGTCAAGATTTTTCAGTAGATTAGTGAATGAATCACTTTACTCATTTGAAATGTATGATATTAGGATAGGAGCTGAGTTAAAGGCAATTGTACAGGTGGAGTTCTTGCTGATACTGAGTAAATGTAATCAGGATCCTGAACCAGCTGTTTCTGAAACATCTTCAGACTACTTAATGCTCTTTGACGGTTACACATATTTATTTATTCAAGTAAAAATAGTTCTAATTTCAGTATGTATACATACACTTAAGAGTATTTGAGTTGTAAGTTTTAAAAACTTAAAATATCTGTCATAAACCTTATTCTGCTTTAAATTTTGCTTGTATTCACAATGCATGTTTTGAGTTATTGTCTCTAACAGTGAGGTGGATTTGGAATTAGAAGACTGATTTTTCAAGTGCCATTTGTGTTATTCATTAGCTCTGCATCTCTGAGCAAGTCCCATTACCTCTCAGCCTCTGTTTCCTTATCTCTAAAAAAGCATATCTGTCTTGCCAAACTTGTGAGGAAAAAGAATAGTGCATTTGCATGGTGCTTTGTAACTAAGTGCTGACAAGATATTGATTATAGCCATGGTAGTGAAGCTGATGCTTTTTTGTGCAGAGTAAATAAATAAGAACTAGTTTTCTTTAAGGAGAGTATTCACAGTAAAGTGTTCTTTACTAGAAATGTGGTAGCTTGTGACTTAATATCTGTGCTTTCTGCTCACTTTTATTTTAATCACAAAGCAAACTCTTTACTTTTTCAGTGACTATTTCTGAAAGAATAATACTTGAAACAGTTCAGGCCTCTGAAGAAGGAAATGATAAAACCTGAGGGCAAGACTGGGTTTTCATAATAATAATTCACAGCACACTAAATTAGGAGATCCACAGGTACCTGTATAGTACTTCATAACCATGTGGATGCTCCACATTTCTTGGTATATTCATACTGTTCCAATGGCCATTTCATTGCTAAGCAGTACTTCATTTAATTAGCCTTTCTATAGAAAGCTTAGATTTTTGTTGTCTGGGAAACAGTCACATTTTTCCTTCTCTTTTATTTATTTTTTGTTGAAGCAAACATTGTGGTCAGCATTCAAAAATGTTTATGGAAATGTATTTTAGAAAGCGTGGGTGTGTATAAGCTTAGCTTTGGGGAAAGAGCAGTAGATTCAGAATCAGGAAATGGGTTCTAGGTTGGTTTTTGCTGCTAACTTTGATCCTAGGCATAGTCACTGCACTTGCTGAGATGACTTCCTCAGGGTGAAATGGTATCGTTGCATTACTGACAATCAAGATTCTTCTTACTTTAAAAGCCAGCATTTGGTTTGAGGGATAGTTATTTTTAGTGAGGTTTATTTTTACACAATTGAAATAGATAAAACCGAGCTTGTAGGCTATTGTTCCATGCTATCATCTTTAGCTAGAAATTCGATTACTATAGAAATTTTATGTTGAAAACTCAAATACAGATTATTCATAGAAAATAACTTTTATATTGTGCACATATCGAAATGCTGTATTACCAACTCAAGTGTAAGTTTAATTTTTACAACAGGTTTAAACAAGACAAATATGAGTAGAGAAAGTAGAAAGTAGCTATAACCTTAAATGAAATGCCATTTCTCCTAGTTGATTTAAGGTATTTTAACTTTTTTTCCCATTGTGTTTCAGGCTGGTATACCCCTCCAAAGGAAGATGGCTAAATATGTTGACTGACATATGTTTGGACCAATGTTGCTTTAAAGAAAATCTTTCCAACATGCAGACACAAGCTTTGAGTGCCCCCTTTAACAGCAATACCGAAGACATTAGCTAATAGATAATTTTAGTGGATAATCTGTCAATTGATATCCTGTATGAGTTATGGCCTTTTCATTTTGATCATTTTAGGTATCTTGGACTGAGCAGTGGGGCCTTTACTGTATTTTTTGTGATAAATACACATACTGGCCACTCATGATCTCCTTTTCTTGAAAAATCTGTTAAGCAGACAAGTCAGCATCAGGTTACAGAAGTTGTGACCATATGATAACTCTCCCATATTGAGCTCATATGTTATGAGGACTTGCAATATACTGTTCCATTTAGAGTCAATAAAAGTTTAATTGATGTTTAATATTGGTTTAGAAAATTTAAGGTCTTCTAAATCACAGTAGCTTTTTCAAGTTAAAACCATTTTTTGATACTGCCAAAATAATGACAGGAAGCCTAGTCATTAAATTGTTAAACATTTTTATGGCTAGGTGAAGAGATGAATTGTTTCCTGAAGATATGCTCTTAATTGACTTGTACTCTTTAGGCAAAGCAAAGCAAGTCTGTGTAAATTAAGTAGTAATTTCCACTGGGGCATCAGAGTCTTGCTGGGCTGAATCTCCTTCTTGTTGGTTCAGTATTTCTTATGAAGAACTGAAGTATAGAGCTTGAAGTTATTTAAAATACTAAATCATTTTATTTTACGTTTCCATTTTATTAACGGGATGTTGCAATCATTTTTAAACTAATAAACTTGTAAAGTGATTGGCACAAAGAATCCTTGAACAAAAGCTGCCCAGTGACGTACAGAAAGTTATCTAATTTGGAGACTCTTAAAAATTTTTGCTATAGTCATAACCATGGCTTTTGCATTGAAAGACTAATAGGAACTCTACATGTGTTCATTCTTTTATAAAACCTGACTCAAATCAGTGTACCTCCATTTTATTGCCTTACCTGAATCAATCCTGTTTGGTTGATGATAGATTTTTTTGTATACCCAAGTTTGATTTAAAAGTAAATTCTAGTTATAAAGCACTTTTAAAATGAAATCCAGAAGCACATTTTCTGCACAAACAAGTTACAAAATTCAAAAGTGTTTCCTATGCATTTTCTCTAAGTTTCAATTTTTAACTTTGTAAACCACATCAGAGAAACTTGGCACTTCTGCATTATTGTGTGTGTTTAATTTCTTTTTGTTCTATTTTGGTTAAGAGGACAGTAGAAAAATTTTCCGGAATTTTTGTTTACTTGGTTACATTTGTATAAAGTTCTGATTGCCAGTTGCTGAGATAATAAGTGACCAGGCAGAATTCTTTAAAGCATTAAAGTTCCTTAAACCTAAGGCTAAATATTGAATACATTATTGAATTCTTTAATATCCTGATGGTTAACAGATTGACAGCTGCACATTTGGCATGCTTTGTTTTTTTGGGGTTTTATTTTTCATTGCAGATTTATTTGGCAATGTACAGTAAATTTTGTAAACTTGCATCAAGTTTATGAATAAAGAACCATTTAAAAAATAACTTTGTTACTTTTCCCTCATAAGAGATAATAGAACTTACAAACACCTGAAGCCAAGAGTGAATTTTTTAAAAATAGGATTTATATATGGTGGGATGGGGTGAGGAGAGGGTTGAGAGGAACAGAGGCAGATTGATTTAACAAGAGAAAGCTAGAGAACCTAGAAATGGTGTGCACAGACTTGGTATACTCAGGTTTCCCTCAACCTTTTCCCTCTCCCACTCTCATTCCTTAATATAAATCCAAGTGCTGCTTTCTCCATAGTTGTCCCTATTTTCCTCAGTTATAATAGTCTGCTCCTTCTTTAGTATTTCCTTGGCCTTACTCGAAAGTATCAAGTTATCTCACAAGAAGTCCTGAAGTCAGAAAACTCCAGGCCTGACACATCTGGCCTCTGCTATGCTGTTTTTAGATTTTTCCATGTTGGCTTCATCTTTGTATTTAATGTTATGTCTGGATGTTGTAACCGTGTTACTCTGTCCAGAGGTAGATAATGGTCTTGTCTTTTAGAAGCCTCCCTTGCCTGCCCAAGCATATTGTTCTTCACTTTTCCTTGGCTAGAACTGGGGCTTGTGTCCACCCTTAAACTAATGGCTGATGAAAAGAATAAATCATGATTAGTTTGGACAAGTGGTTCTCAGTGTATGTTTGGGGAGCTCTGGAGACCCCTAGTGCCAGGGGGGAGGTTTTTAAGGTAAAAATTATTTTGCTAAAGCATTATTTGCCATTTTCATTCTCATTTTCTTACAAGTGTACAGTGGACTTTTCCAGAGGCCACACAGTGAAATGGTATAAGAGATGGAATTCCGAAGCAGATCCAGCTGTCTTCTGTTAAGCCAGAAATTAGAGGTTTGCAAAATGTAAAGTGATGCCACAACTCTTCACTATTGGATGAAGGGGGGCATAGTTAATCTTTTTTGAATTTTATTTTATTTTTCCAGTGTTCCAAGATTCATTGTTTATTTACCACACCCAGTGCTCCATGCAATATGTACCCTCCACAATACCCACCACCAGGATCACCTAACCCTCCACCCACCTCCCCTACAAAACCCTCAGGTTGTTTCTCAGAGTCCAGTCTCTCATGGTTCATCTCCCCCTCTGATTTCCCCCAATTCACTCTTCCTTTCCTTCTCCTAATGTCCTCCATGTTATTCCTTATGCTCTACAAGTAAGTTAAAGTTAAATATATTGACTCTTTGCTTGACTTATTTCACTGAGCATAATCTCCTCCAGTCCCGTCCATGTTGATACAAAAATTGGGTATTCATCCTTTCTGATGGAGGCATAATATTCCATTGTATATGTGGACCATATCTTCTTTATCCATTTGTCTGTTGAAGGGCATCTTGGCTCTTCCCACAGTTTGGTGATTGCGGCCATTGCTGCTATGAACATTGGAGTACAGATGGCCCGTCTTTTCACTACATCTGTATCTTTGGGGTAAATACCCAGAAGTGCAATAGCAGGGTCCTAGGGTAGCTCTGTTTTTAATTTCTTAAGGAATCTCCATACTGTTTTCCAAAGCGGCTGCACCAACTTGAATCCCACCAACAGTGTAAGAGGGTTCCCTTTTTGCCACATCCTCTCCAACACTTGTTTCTTGTCTTCTTAATTTTGGCCATTCTAACTGGTGGAAGGTGGTTTTGATTTGGATCTCCCTGATGGCTAATGATGAGGAACATTTTTTCATGTCTATTAGCCATTTTGTATGCCTTCTTTGGGGGCATAGTTATTTTTTCACGAAAATTTTATTTTGTCAATCTTTGTTAATCTGGATTTACTATTTTATGTGAATTAATATAAAATGTTTTAATTTTTAATATGGCAAATATTAATGGACATAACCCACATAAACAAGCTCTTTGGGGTTGTCTTATTTAATGTAAGAGTCTTGAGGCCACAATGTTTGAGATCCACTAGTTTAGATCAATTAAATGTTTACCTTCAAGAGTTGGGGATCTGGGCACCTGGGTGGCTCGGTCAATTAAGTGATAGCTTTCAGCTCAGGTGATGATCCCTGCCTCCTGGGATCTAGTGCCACATCGGGCTTCTTGCTCAACGGGGAGCCTGCTTCTCCCTTTCCCTCTGCCTGCTGTTCCCCCTGCTTGCTTGCTCTCACTCTCTGTGTCAAATAAATGAAAGTCTTTAAAAAAGAAAAAGATGGAGATCAAATCTGGGCTTTGTTAGTAAGGAAGCAGCAGGAGAAATGGATGTTAAATAGGGATACAGCAGTGTATGCTGTACTTACATTCCTTCTATCTGGTTCTCAACCTGAGCTTGCATCAAAATCACAAGAAAGCATAAGTCACAGAAAAGTTAAACTCAGACTGTTGGGCCCTGGTGCCAGAATCTGATTCAGTAGGCCTGGAGTTGAGAATGTGCCAAAACCCAACAGACAAAAGATGCTCAATGTTAACCATCAGGGAAATGCAAAATAAAACCACAGTGAGATAATTACTTTATTCCTGTCAGAATGGCTCTAATTACGAGCACAAGAAATGACAAGTGTGTTGCAGAAAATGGAACAATTGTGCACTATTGGTGGGTATGAAAATTGGTATAACCACTGTGGAAAGCAGTATGGAAGTTCCTCAAAAAATTAAAAATAGAATTACCATCTGATCTAGTAATTCTACTACTGGGTATTATATATTCTTTATACAAAGAAAATGAAAACACTAATTTGAAAAGATACGCACCCTTGTTTATTGTAGTCTTTATTCACAATAGCCAGAATAGGGAAGCAACCCGAGTCCATTGATAGAGGAATGGATAAAGAAGCGGTATTTATATACAATAGAATATTATTCAGCCAGAAAACAAGAAATCTTTTGCCATTTGCAACAATATGGTTGGACCTAGAGGCCATAATGCTAAATAAGTCAGAAAGACAAGGACCATGTGATTTTACTCATGTTGGAATTTAAGCAAAAGGAACAAATTTTAAAAAGACTCAAATACAGAGAACTGGTGGTTGCCAGAGGTGAGGTGGGTCATAGGGAGATAGGTGATGAACATTAAAGAGTACACTGATCTTGGTGACCACTGAGTAACATACAGAATTCTTAAATCATAAACCTGAAACCAATATAACAATTATATTTCAATAATCCTTTTTAGGCCAAGAGCGTCTGGGTGGCTCAGTCATTTGTCCAGTTGCCTTCAGTTTTGGTCCTGATCTCAGCGTCCCAGGATCCAACTGGAGTCCAGCCTAGCTCCTTGCTCAGCGGGGAGTCTGCTTCTCCCTCTGCCCCTCCCCCTGCTTGTGCGCGCTGTCAAGTAACTTTTTTTTTTTTCCAAAAAACTTTTTAAGCGTAAACTTAATAATTCCCTTGTGACTCTGATGCTACTATGAGGAACTAGTGTAGTTTGGTGCAAGTTTTCACAGCAGTGGTAGGTGGTATTTATGTCGTCTCACACAAGGCGTGAGGGCTACATTCACTAGGTGTTGAATATAGGTGGTCATCTCCACACACTTAGCCAGTTATTCTTAAAGCAGATACTCCCCGTTCAAAGACTGAACAACAACAATTGTACAGACGGACAAATAGTACCCAGTCTCCTCCTAGAACTCAAGAATCAAAGAAAGCTCTGTGCCGACAAGGAATACAGCGCTGCAAGTACAATGAGAGCACAGAAGGAGGATCTGTGCCCGCAGGAAGCGTGGAAAGTACCGGGAGGATCATCTATGCTCGCGGGAAGCATGGAAAGTACCGGGAGGATCCACAGATGCGAACCCACCACGTCAGAGCGCCAGCCAGCCCTCCCCAAGACCTACGCAGGAAACCGCGGGGCCTGGAGTCACGTGGGTGGATCTCACCTCTCGGTCTCCCCCAACCCGCCGGAAGTGGCGTACGCGCGCCTGCTCAGTGCGTGCTGGCTGGGAGGTCTTGAGCCGGCCTCGCGGTGCCTTCCGAGTCGCCGTAGTGTTTGCTCGGCGGGTTGGTGAGGAATGGAGGTGGTGGGTGGCTGTGGTGATCATGGTGGTGGTGATCGCCAAGGCTCCTCCGCGGACCCACAGAGTACTTTTGTGTTGGGTAACCTAGCGGAGGTGGTGGAGCGTGTCCTCACCTTCCTGCCCGCCAAGGCGTTGCTGCGGGTGGCCGGGTGAGGAGAGAGGAGGCGGGAAGCTTAGTTCGGGACATGCTTCGGGCTTGCCCTGGCTGGCTGGGCGGGCAGACAGCATCGGGACCCACGTTGTCCCACGGCCCCCTTTTCTTCCCCCGAAGTAATGCCCCCACCCGCGAGGTACGCCTGCCGTACCCCTGTGCCTGCTTCGGGGACTCTTCCTGCAGGGGCTAGGTGCGCCCTAAGGTTTTCGCCGGCCCACGTTTCCCTCTGAATCTGCGTCCCCAACACCACCCGCTCTGGGATTTTTGATCCCTCAAGAGTCTCTCTCCTGCTGGGCTAACGGGAGTTTCCGTGAGCGGCTGGAGAGGGAAATGAACGTCCCTTCACAACCTTTGTGCGTTTGTGCCCCCAGCGTGTGCCGCTTATGGAGGGAGTGTGTTCGTCGAGTGTTGCGGACGCATCGCAGTGTGACTTGGATCTCCGCGGGGTTGGCGGATGCTGGCCACCTGGAGGAGCATTGCTTGGTCCGCGTGGTAGCGGAGGAGATTGAGGCAAGTAAGCCGTATCGTGCACAGTTCGTTGCGGGGTTGTTGGGTCAGGCTTTGCGCACTCAGTCTTTTTCGTTTGAATCCCTATTTTGTGTGTGACCCTATGCTTTCTGAATTACGGAACATTTTCTTGTGACATGAAAAGATTTTATAAACACATAAGGATGTGCCATGATTTGTTTGACCGTCCTTCAGTTCTTAGACATTTTGTGTATACAGATTTTTACTACTATAATAACGCTGTGGAGGACCTTCTCTTTACCTTCTTCCTTTGAAGCAGATATTATTGTCACTGTTTGGTAGGGAAGGCAGGCTGGGTTTCTTTTTGCTTAGCGTCACATTAAAAAGCCAAGAACCAATACTTAAACCTAAATATTTCAGCCGCTGGTCCTGTACTCTTTGATATTGTATCTCTGGTCCCCCAATTTCAAAAGATGGGCAAAGCCTGGGGAGGTAATAACTTGAACTGTGGAATCAGAGAAGCAGCTTTCTTGAGCACAGGTGGCTGTGTGGCTATGGTATCTCATTTGCCAGTGGGACAGAGCTGTTCCAGAGTAAATGATCAGTTTGATGTTCTTTCACTTCCTTATACTTGAGTATGCCTTACATACAAACAAGAATATTCTACATCTTCACAATGCAATAATCAGAGTCAGGAAATTCTTATTGATATATTTCTGCCATCCATTCCTCAGAATCCTTTCAGACGTTGCCAGTTGTCCCAGTAATGTTCCTCCTAACAAAATAATTCGAATTAGAATCTTTTGTTGTTTTTGTCATTTAAGTTTTTTTTTTTTTAAGATTTTATTTATTTATTTGAGAGAGCAGTCCAGGGGAGAGGAACAAGCAGACTTCACGCTGAGTGCAGGTGCCCCTGTCATTTCTTTAATTTTTCCTGTGGAACAGTTTCTCAAGTTTTCCTTTGCTTTCCCAACTTTGACAAGTATGTAAATTACCGGCTGGTTATTTTGTAGAACATGTTTTTTGGGTTCAGATTGTGTATTTTTGGCAGGAATATCACAGAAGTGATGCTGTGCTCTTCTAGTTTCATCCTATCAGGTAGCATATAATTTTAATTTCTGTCCCATTAACTGGTGTTAGTGTTAGTACCTTTGATAATTTGATTAAGGTGCTGTATGCCAGATGTCACTCCTGTAAAATTACTCTTTTCCACTGTAATTAGTAAGTATTTTGTGAGGAGATACTTGGAAATTACATAATTATCCTATTTCAATTCTTTTTGTTTATTTCTGTATAGATTCTTAAGTCTCTTATTTTAGTCAATGGAATATAATCTCTAACTATCAGTGTTTATTTTGGTATCCGAATTGTCCCCAGTTTGGCTATCAGGAGCCCCGTCAGCTGGTTTCAGGGTCTTTTAGAGATGAGCCCATCACTTTTGGGCACCTCCTTGCTTTCTGGTGCAAGATGTTCTTAGCTCATTTTATCTTTTGACTGCTTTAATCCTGGAATCAGCCATTTCTTTAAAAAGCTCTGCTTCCTTTTAGTGGAGAATGGTATTTCACGGTATTTAAAAGCCAAGATCTGGACAGTTTGCTACTGTTGAAGGGTTTGCTGCTCCAGAGCCTGGTGGAACAGAGCCAAGGAATATATGTGTGTGTGTGTGTGTGTGTGTGTGCACACCATTACATACATACACCTTTACAACTCTATTCTTATATATATGGAAATTCATGAGTTTGTACAAGTACATCTAATTCCAGTCCAACACCGGATTCTTTCCAGTTTTCTCTTAGGTTGTATTTATACAGTGAGAAACCTGGCTCTCATCATTCTTAATATGTTTAGATATTAGACAAATGCCCCATAAGTGACCAGTCTTCTGCTTCTACCTTCCTCGTGTGGATTTTCTCCTTATTCTTTTTGGGCTCTAGGACTCAGACCCAGAGTAGCCAGTATCCAAAGGTAGTCTCGCAGAAAACTTCCTTTGCATTTTGGCTCAAATCCTGCCCAGTCTAGTTCTAGAAGTTGTCATTTGGAGAAATTCAAAATGCAGATAGACTTCCATAAAGATGTTCTTTGCAGCATCATTTATTATAAGGGAAATTGAAAATAACCTACTGTTTAGAAATAAAGTCACTGAATGATGAACTGCAAGATATATTAGTGACAGATGTTCATGTCATAAGTGAAGAAGGCAGATTATGAAATTATTTTTAATATGATCTCAGTTATTGAAAACAAAGAATTGAAAGGAAGCTAAAATGTTAGCAAAAGTTTCCTCTCAGGGTAGAATTGTATGACTTTTTTTTTAATGTTTTAAAATTTTTTGTGTTTTTTTTCCTTTAAATTTTTACCACAGCAAGTATTATTTTTATATTTTATATTTTTATATAGTTTTAAAAGTTTATACAATAGGGATGCCTGGGTGGCTCAGTGGGTTAAAGCCTCTGCCTTTAGCTTGGGTCATGATCTCAGGGTCCTGGGATCCGGGCTCTCTGCTCAGCGGGGTTTTAATAAATAAATAAATAAATTTAAAAAAAGTTTATGGCTGTTCTAGCTAGACAGATTTTTTTTTTTTTAAAGATTTTATTTTTATTTATTTGACAGACAGAGATCACAAGTAGGCAGAGAGGCAGGCAGAGAGAGAGGGGGGGAAACAGGCTCCCCACTGAGCGGAGAGCCCAATGTGGGGCTCGATCCCAGGGTCCTGGGATCATGACCTGAGCCAAAGGCAGAGGCTTTAACCCACTGAGCCACCCAGGCGCCCCTAGCCAGACAGATTTAGATATGAACTCATCTTTAGTGCATATTAGCTGCTAGTCTCTGAAAAAGTTACCTAATCCCTCTGAGCTTCATGTTCTATCTCCATAAAATGAAAACACAATAAGAATTTTCCTCATACCCTTGAAGAGTTGTTCTAAGGATTAAATAATAGAAAGGCGATGCATCTAATATATTACCTGCAGTACCAGAGATATTATTTTCAGTAAGTGAAATAATTATCTGTTATCAGTGTTATTATTAAAATTCATGTGGTAATGCCCTTAAAGAAGTTTATTCATTGTAGTAAATGCTAGTGTGAAACATGGAAACCTTGTCCAAATCATACTGGTTTTTTTGTGTTTGCCACATTACCTAGTGGACATGATACTATTATAGCCATAAAGAAAGTTGGTTTTTTATTAGAAAGGTTTTAAAGTCCACTAAAAATTTTATAAAATGTCTTGCCATTTGAATGGTGGAATGAGGTTATAGTTGTCTCACATTGTGCTTTAAGAACATTTCCTATTGAGGATTGTCATTGTCAGTACTTCTGATGAGAATTAGGAAGACTGCGTAATTGCTTTTCATTGGGTGCTGGAAAAGACAGAATCATAAAACCTCAGGATTAGACTTCCTATCTCCATTACTCCTTATACCAGATATCACAAACTCAAATGACTCCAAGGTTAGGCAGATGACTAAGTTGGTTTAGGGTAACATCATACAGAGCAGTAAAGCCATGGCATACCAGGGAGTGCTTGCCTGCATTTAGCCCCCATTAAGAGGAATGCAGTCGAAGTGTTAAAATGTTGTAGTTTTTCAAAAGAATCTGGAAGTCCACATTTTCTGTAAATATTATGTGGAATTTCAAATAATTGGTAACCAAATTATATTCTTCAAAAATTCTGGGTGTGAGCCATGGGAACTAGATCCATAGATTATCAGGCATGGAGCCACCACAGGGTCATCATTCTGTCTTAGTATCTTTTTTGAGTTTGTCTATATGGAATCTGCTCTGAAACATCTTGGCATTCCTCCAGATTACAGTGGATTAACTTTTTTTCCCCATTTAATCACATTGAGGCTTTGCTATATGTGAGTACTTCATTCCATTTTGACAGTAAAAATCTTTGAAAATAACCAGCTTAGGAAAAAAAAATATGTTCATCCTTTTGTTTAATTCAGCCACTTTGCCACTTGTCTGTAATGTGACATTTAGTGAAAACAGGAATCTGAATAAGCCCAGCTCATAAGTGTAGGTAAGGTACAAGTACGAATGACAGATGTAAATTATGTCACATATGAGATTCAGGGTACTGAAGGAGTCTAAGAAAAGGTTTTGTAGGGGAGGTGGCATTTTAAGTGGTCTCTTGGGGGAAATAATCTTAAGTACGAAACAGGGAGAGCTGTAGGAGAATCTATACAGTAGTGTGTGTCTGGGTTATAGTAAGCAAAAAGGTCCCTGGAGGGAACTAGATGGTAAGGTGGAAACGAAGGCCTGGGCTGTTTCATTTGGTAGGCAGCGAAAAGTGGAATGGTACAGTTTGTATGCCTTCCCTTTGTTGCTGAGGTTTTTCTGTGATTGTGATGCCTATTCAAATAAAGCAAGTAGCACGTTTTGCTGGCATTTAATGTTTTTGCACCTTTTGCTAGCATTTAATGTTTTTGTCTAAGAGTTTAAGCTATGAAAATGAATGAGGCAGGAATGAGTTGGACTTGAAGAAGAAAAAATAGAAGCTCAAATGAATGACCTGAAAAGGTAGAAGCATGAATGAAAAATGAATGGGAAGTTGTTGGACTCAGAATGCTAATATTGAGCTAAGGCGGGGGTATGCCAACAAGAGTTTGGACCAGGGCTAAACTTTAAGGGACCGTGAGAGCACTCATGTATTTGTGTGATCTAATTCCGTTTTTGTTTTTGTTTTTCTTAGCAGAATGTTCACATCTTACCACAGACAGTTCTTTACATGGCTGATTCAGAAACTTTCATTAGTCTGGAAGAGTGTCGTGGCCACAAGAGAGGTAAATATCAGAAGAAAAGGTTTGGGGATTTTTTGTTCCTTATGTACCTCTGGAGTTAAATATTGTCCCAGTCCTGAGAGTTACTGACTTTCTGAGGCTCTGGCCCTTCTCCCTATAGCATGCATGAATATATTGTTTTTGAAACTTGAGAAAGAAAGTTCTGCTTTCTTCAAAGAAAGATACGTTTCTCATTTTGAAATACTTTAATCCTCCAGGCACTTTTTATTATTAAAACAGGATGTATATTTTGGCTTTTGAAGCCTTTTATTGTGTGATAGGGACCCATTTAGGGACACCAAAGTTATACTGTGCCTTCTTTTTGACGCTACTAAGAGAAGAAGTAGACCAAGTGTACCAGGCTGGGCACACTGAGGCCCAGAGCTAGACCTGGGTTATCACTGTCTAATTTGAATCCAGGTGACTTGTTTATGTAGTGAAAAAGTCATGCTCTCTAATATCAGCTAAAAAGAGTACAACAACAAGTTAAAATTTTGCTGCTGTTGCTAAATTTAATAACAGGAGGACAAAAACAGTATATAAACCAAGCAAGAAAGGCAAATTAGTGGTGCTAAGGGTCAGATTTGGAATTTAAACTAAAAAACAGGCCCCAAATGGGAAAATATTTGTTTTCATCAAAGTTTTTGAGCTTTTTTTTTTCTTAAGTATACTCCACATGGGGCTTGAACTCACGACCCTGAGATCCAGACCTGAACTGGTATCAGGAGTCGGATGTGTAACTGACTGAGCCACCCAGGTGCCACACTGACTTTCTTATAAAGCATTCTGATATAAATGACTTAAATTTTGTTCAGTGTTTGCTTTTTTCCCCCATACAATCAGATTTGACCTAAAATTAATAACATTTAATAATTTTGCTACTATATTACAGCAAGGAAAAGAACTACTATGGAAGCAGCATTTGCCCTTGAGAAGCTCTTCCCAAAACAGTGCCAAGTCCTTGGGATTGTGACCCCAGGAATTGTAGGTGAGAGAAAATACCAATTTGATGATTTCCTGCCTTGCATTAATGTGGAGTACTATAGATTGGTGAATTACTTGTGGCTTAAAAGCACATTTTTATTTTTGGCCATCCAAAATGCCATAAAGTTAGTCGTATTTTTCCATGGTATTCTATTTGACTTCTATTAGTGTTCTTTAGGTTATTGTGGTTAGTAATCCCAGTCTCAGGACTATCTAAATAAACTGAATGTGATGCATATCTTTCTGGGGAGCCATTCATAAGAGGGGAAAGCTAAAATCCTCTTTTCTCCAAATTCGAAAGCGTTAAGTGAGCATTCTCACTTTGATCAGTTCAACTAGCATCCTCATTTCTGGTGGCAAGGGTGAGTTACAGCTGGGATCAGGAGCTACAGTAGACCTTGCTAGGAAACTTCTGTTTCTCTTCTTGGAGACCATGGTTTGAAGTCTATAGTGTGAAATTATACTTCTTCCCAAGTATGCTGCTGGTGAATTTGTACTGGTTTTTATTATTGTTGATTCTTTTCTATAGCTCATGGGGGAGAGATACTCTGTTGAGGCAGTCATGGTACAGTGGTTCAGGTGCCAGGATTAGAATCCCAGCTGTACTTAGTATCTCTCTGTATGACTTTGGGCGACTTACCTAACTTCAGAGGACTTCAGTGTCCCCATACATGAAATGGAGATGATTGATAATCCATCTTTGGAAAGTTATGAAGATGAATTAACACATGAAAAGTAGAGTAGAGATGTGCAGAAATCATTGAGTAAATGTTAGCTATTAGGATTTTCTTTATTCCACTCAGTAGTACTCCATACTTAGCATTTTTAATCTTCACCGAGAGACTTTTAATCTGAATTTGAGTCTCTTATATGGTGAAGTACAAAGGATTTCAAGTGTTTACAAATGAATAAGGGTAAATACATGTTGATAGGGACTATTTAATCTTTCCCTTTATCAGCTCCCCCCCATACTGTTACATCTGTCTATCACTATGCATTTTGTTTCTCATTGGATTAAAAAAATGGTAACAGTAACCATGTTTTTTTTAGTTTTTGAATTTTCCTTAACAAGTGATCTAGGTTTTGCCATTACTAGTTGTTAGCAAATGCTTATATAGAAAAGTAGCTTCATCATTTTCTTAGGCCTCTCCACCTCACCCACTTTTGCTTTTTCAAAGCATAATCACATTTTTCTTTTCTAAAATTTCAGCTGGGGGTTGGAGGCAGGAGAGGGAGGGTGGACTTGGGGAGGACCCCATTGTGAGGGTGGGAGGTCTACCTTAAGCCTTCCTTTTGTGCTTGCCTTACCCTGAAGGAGTTCTAACTTTGGCTGTTTTGAGTTTCCTTATGATCTTGTTGTCAGGATTACATGCCATTCCCGTTCCCGCTGGTGTTTTCTTGGACACACTTACTGGTTTTGGTTCCCCTGAAGCCAGGTGCTTTCTTTGAGCCAGTTCCTTGCATGTCCCAACAACGCTTCGACCAAGATGGTTGGATTCCTTTTTCTTAGGCCACAGTTTAGTGATTGTTTCTAAAACAGCTATTGGCTGCTGGCCCATCTTCCTTCTTTAGGTTCAAAACACTTAAGGTCTGAGAAAAAGTGTTCATTCTTATATGTGCAGAGGTCATTATCCTTTTAAGGTGAACTTTACCTCCAGTGACGTGCACAATTTAATGAGTTTTGACAAATGCATACTCTATACTACACCCCAGTCAAGATAGAGAATATTTCCATTACCTCAGGAATTTCGTTCATGTCCTTTTCCTGTTGATCTCTGCCTGCAAAGGAAATCCCAGTTCTGATTTCTGCGACCATAGATTAGTTTGCCTTTTGTTGAATGTCATATAAATGGAACCATTCAGTATATACTCCTTTTATGTCTTGGCTTTTTTAATCGGAATAAATATTTTTAACAACATATTTTTGGGATTATGTTACTCTGTGTATCAGTAATTCTTTTAAGAATTTATTGAGTATTATTCTGTTACATAAATAGACTATTTTTCCAGTCTTTGATGGAGATTTGGACTGTTTCACATTCCTGGCTATCACAAATGATGCTGTTGTGAACATTTTTTTTTTTTAAGATTTTATTTGAGAGAGAGTGTGAGCATGAGCCAGGGGGAGGGACAGATTTTTTTTTTTTTAAGATTTTATTTGAGAGAGAGTGTGAGCATGAGCCAGGGGGAGGGACAGAGGGACAAGCAGACTCCCCGCTGAACAGGGAGCCCATGGGGCTTGTCCCAGGACCCTGAAATCAAGAGTCAACTGGGTAACAGACTGAGCCACCCAGGGACCCCATGTTTTGAACATTCTTATGTAAGTCTTCTTGTGGACCTGGTTTTGTTCTTCTTGGAAGAGGTGGAATTGCTGGATTTTATAAGAAACTGCCAAACTGTTTTCCAGAGTTGTTCCATTTTATACTCACCAGGGATGAATGAGGGTTTCAGAAGCTCACGGCTGCATATCTTCACTAACACTTAGTGTCTTCAAATGAGTCTTTTCATTGTAGCCATTGTAGTGGGTATGAGGAGGCTTCTTTTGGTGGTTTTAATTTGAATTCCTCCAATGATTTTAATTATGTTGAGCACCTTTTCAGATGTTTTTGGCTATTTGTATATCTGTTTCTGTGAAGTATCCAAGTCTTTCAGTGAATTTTTTTTTAATTGGGTTGTTTTTATTTTTGAGTTGTTTATATGTTCTAATTCAAGACCTTTACAAGTACAGGTGTTGTAAATATTTTCTCCCAGTCTGTTGCTCACTTTCATTCTCTCAACAGTGTCTTTCATGACCAGTGAACATTTATTTTGGTGAAATCCAGTTTATTTATGTTTTTTCTTTTCTGGTGTTTTATGTCTTTGCCTATTTCAGAGTGACAAAGATATTCTTTTATGTCTTTCTCTATAAGCTGTGTAGTTTTAGTTCTTATATTAGTTCTGTGACCTAACTTGAATTAATCTTTGTATATGGCATAAGGTAGGGTTCAAGGTTTTTTGTTATTGTTGATATTTTTCATATGTTTATCCAATTATTTCATCAACCTTTGTTGAAGATTTTTCTTTCCTCTAATTGCCTTGGCACCTTTGTCAAAAATAATTGGCTGCATGTTTTAGGTCTGTTTGTGGATTTAATTCTGTTGCATTGATATATTTGTCTATCCTTAAGCCAGTGCCATATTTCTGTAGGTCCTGATATTCTTTTTAAAAAATTGATTAGTGTAGGTTTTGATGTTCTTTTTAAAAATTGTTTTGGCTATCTAGGTTCTTTGCATGTCCACATATATTTTAGAATCAGCCTGTCCATTTCTCCTTTTTTTAAAAATTCTGTAATAAAAGTACTTTGTGTGTATGTGTGCATATGTATCTGTGTGTATATGTACGTGTGTGTATGTATGTGTGTTTTTTATATATATATAAAAACATATATATATATGTATACTTTATACAATTATCAGTATTTTTAGGATAACTTTTTAAAAGTAGAATTGCCCTGATGTATTTTTTTACCTCCCAACTTCTTATTTAGAAAAACTTCACCAAATCTTCAAAATTGAAGAATGATAGAATAGTAAACATCCATTTTCCTTTTCTAGATTCACCAGTTTAAAAAAAACTTTGCAACAGTTGCTTTTTTTCTGTTTGTAAAAACATTTCTTTCTGAACCATTTGAAAGTAGATTGCAGATATTCTGACATTATCCCTAAAATTGGAAAGCTGAGAAACTTATACTCAACTTTTAACTTGTTGATTATCTTGGTTACCCACACTGTAGTTTTCTAGATGAGGTTAGATACATATCAAATGAAGTGTTACCAAATGAAACTTCACTTTTTATTAAATCTTTTCTTGAGGGGTGCCTGGGTGGCTTAGTTGGTTAAGTGTCTGCCTTTGGCTCAGATCATGATCTCAGGGTCCTGGGATCAAGCCCCGCATCGGGCTCCCTACTCAGTAGGGAGCCTGCTTCCCCCCTTTCTCTCTGCCTGCCTCACTGCCTGTCTCTCTGTCAAATAAATAAATAAAATCTTTTTATAAATAAATAAGTAAATCTGTTCATGAAACTGTTTAACTTTTCCCTAGTGACTCCAATGGGATCAGCTAACAATCGACCTCAGGAAATAGAAATTGGAGAGTCTGGTTTTGCCCTATTATTCCCTCAAATTGAAGGAATTAAAATACAACCCTTTCATTTCATTAAGGACCCAAAGAATTTAACACTAGAAAGACATCAACTCACTGAAGTAGGTAAGTCACTATAATTTACCGTTAATTGCCCAAATTGTTGATTGCTTGTTCCTTTGAGAGAGTCTATAAATTAAGTATACAGGTTACTAGAGATGTGGATAATTCACACTAGTGATAAGCAAAGGCTACTGCAGTATACTCTTGGTAAAATTGATTTGCTTATTTATTTATTTACCTATTTTTGATGGGCTGAACAATTTTTTTTTTACTTTTTAATTTTAAAAAGAATTTTTAATTTCCTTTTAAAATTATTTTACTTATGTTAAAGCCTGAAAGAACCAGAGATGAAAAATTTTTCAAAAATACTCTTGATAATAAATGTGTTTGTATTTAATTCTGAATTTTGAAGCACTTCTTTCTCTTTGAATATTTAATCATTTGCCCTATTTTTGTTTTCTGAAAAGTTTTTCAAAGCATTGTTTTACAGTAATGAAAAGCATTGTGAAAAAATTTTTAAAAGATAAAGTTAACATAAAAGATATTAGAAATTAGATCAAATTAGAAATTAGAAAGATGGGATAAGGTATAGTGAACCTGATGTTTTTGAAAAGCTGTAAGTTAAGGCAGAGTCTGTCAAACAAGAGTTGACTAGGAAATGTCAGAGGAAGCTTGGCCTGAGTAGACAGGTCATGAGAGGCAATTTTGAAGAGGTGAAGGGTCACCCTAATTTCCAGGATCTGATAAGAAATCACAATTTAATATAGTAGCAACAAAGCAGTTACTCAAGCAGAACAGTGTTAAGGCTTTTTATCTACATCTGCAAATGAATTGATTGGCATTAACTCATTTTATAAAAAAAATGTCTGTTGGCATAAAAAATATTCAGTGGTGACCTGTTTATACATCAGTCAGCCAGCCTGTAGAGATAAGTCTCCATTATTTGAAATGGCACTGAATCCCGCAGGAGTAAAAAATTATGTAGCAGTGAAGAGAAAATTTGTGATTGGTGTACTGATAAGAAAAAAAAGGAGTCTACACACTGACACTGACTTATATAACTGTTCTTTACAATGCAAAAGAAAGACTTAAAGTGGTTAGTGGGATGGGAGGAAAAGCACAGAAGGAGGAGTTATTGGCTGCAAAGATGAGCAGCTGGCAGCAGCAGGCCTCAATAACGTGGAAGAGAGTTGTCAGGTACAGGTATAGGTAAAGCATGGGAAGTTTCAGCCACTAGTCTCGGGTAAGGTAGGGTACTCTAGCTGGTAAGAACGCAGTCTTGTAGCTACCCTAGTTCTGCTACTTTCAAACTTCCTAGTTTAAGACACGTTTCTTAACTTTCCTCAGGCTCTGTTTCCCTCTATAAAGTGGAATTAACTAATTTATAGAGTTGTAAGGATTAGATGAAATGACTTATGTAAAGCACTTAGCAAAATAGCTTGCTCTGTAGATGGTAGGCTAACGTTGGCCTCTGTACCTAAGGGAGGCTTTGTAGTGGGTTACAGTGATCCATCTGCAGTGTGGCCTTGTGGTATGTGGAAGAATAGACTGGGCAGGGGTCAGGAAAAGGACATTCAGTGAAAGGGCCACAAAGGTCTCGGGTATTCTTACCATCCCATTCAGAAGCATCATCTCAGAGGAACATGCACATGTCTTGGCTGATGGGGACAATGATAATTAATACTGAGACATCATAAGCTGGGTCCTGAGTTCCATGCTATTTCTAATCCCCATGGTGGCTTTGCCAGTTAGAAATTGTCACAGGGTGTTGTCGGTGAAGAAAATAAACTCTTAAGAGGAGAGAGCAAAGGCTCTTAGACTACTGCATGGTACATAAACAGAAGAACAGAGTTAACCTGTGTTGTTAAAGTGACTCGAAATCAAGGATGCCAAACATTCTCTAAGGAAAACTTCAGATTGTGCCTTTTAAACTGACCTAACATTAACTACAAAGGCAGAAAGAATTTTAGGAGGAAATGTGACTATATAGCCAAACCAGAGAGACTTTGTCATATTATAATGAGACATTTTTTTTGGGAGGCTGGGTCAAGTTAACAGTGCTCAGCAAACCAGATCTCTTAGATTGGTGGTTAGAAATTTGTGGGTCTGAAACTCAAGAGGGAGTTGAGGTTAGAGTTGTTGGTTTGAGGGAGCCATTTATATATATCCTGGTAGGGTGGCTGCAAAGAGTATCCAAGACTGCTTATTATAATTTTGGGAAATATTCCAGCAGCAAATTTAGAACTAGGAAGGAAGAAGAGATACAGTTTGATGCTGACAAGAGGATGGGTATGTTCATTGGGTTCATGATGGAGAAATGTACGTTAATTTCACTCAGCTTATTGAAAGGTTCATAGGGTTAGAAAAATTAATTGGATGCAGATTCTGTCTCAGTGGTATTTCAGGAAGGGTGTGACAGATAGATATGTAATTATAACCCAAGTGAGAAAGTTAGGTGGGCCTATCTACAAAAGAGGTCTGGATAGATTGCTGTAAGGATTGCCAGCGGGCAGGAGAATGAGGAGGCTTAGTGGGGCAAGTAGCATTTAAGGCTTTGAAGGATGAGAAACATGAAAGATAAGAGTGGTAACAGGCTAGGCTAAATGATGAGCAGAAACCTAGGCACAGAGCCAGGTAATGAGAGCACATAAGGGGGATAGTAAACATTTCACTTTTGTAAACAAAGTGTGGGGCACAGTGAGGCCAGGCTAGGGAGTGTATTTAGTAAATGGCAACATTTAAGCAGAAATGTTCTGGTAGCAAATGTGACCCTCCAGATTGGGGAGATACTGCAGGCAGGGAGACTAGTTAGGAGCCCCCTGCAAGAGTCTAGGCAAGAAATAATACCAGAGCATGAAGAGTAGGAAATTGATTGGAGAAAATTAGCAGATGATTAGGTATGTGAGAGAAGGGAGACTGGGTGACTCACTGATAACTTTGAGTTTTGTACTTAAGAGAGCAGGGTGCTGATGGTACAGAGAACAGAAATCAAGAACACTGAGGCAGAAGGAGCAGGATTGGGGAAAATCGGACTCCATTAGACAGGCTTGTTTGGCCTTTAATTTAGTGCTCTTACTGAAGGTTGTATTGCCCGACCTGTGTCTTTTTTGTTCAGAAGTGAGGATGGTACCTCCTGAGCACATATTCTCTCCTCTGTCCCACACTACCTTCGGCATGGTGATGAAGGTCCTGATCAAAGCACTGCTCGAAGCTAGAAGCCTAGTTTTGTCATTTTACAAGAAAGAGCCAAAATCTTGAGTGAAATAAGCCATCCATTTTGTGATAAAATAGTTAACAGATTTCTGAGACCTTGTTTGCATTATAGCGCAAAGTATAGGAATCACAAAACTGAAGGGAAAAGCAGCCACGTGTGTTTATTCTGTACTGTGAAGTGTTCTTATTGGCATCCTTTCCAGAACTGTTTGCTGTCAACAATTTTGGCTTATTCCAAAGCATCCTTTTCATCCTGTTGATGGTATTCCGGAAATTGAAGCTTTGCTTCGACTGGGGTGATAATCTTTATTTTTTTCATATACTATTGGACATCCAGATTTCCTGTATTCTGAATTTGGGTCATTATCTTTTTGTTTTTTTTTTTTAAAGATTTTATTTATTTATTTATTTGACAGAGATCACAAGTAGGCAGAGAAGCAGGCAGAGAGAGAGGAGGAAGCAGGCTCCCCGCCAAGCAGAGAGCCTGATGTGGGGCTCGATCCCAGGACCCTGGGATCATGCCCTGAGCCGATGGCAGAGGCCTTAACCCACTGAGCCACTCCAGCGCCCTGGGTCATTATCTTTTATGTGCTCAAGAAGATGGAGGAATCTGAGGTGGGCAGGGAGTCAGTGGTTGGAGGCTACGCCTGGCATGTGCCTTCTCCAGAGTCCTGGCCTGCATTCCTGCACCAAATACTTGGGACAGCTCTTCTGTGTTCTGTAATATCAGAAAGCACCTTGTTCATGGTAGGATCTCACAGGGGTTAGCAGACTTTTTCTGTAAAGGGCCAGATAGTAAATTAGGTTTTGCCAGGCTTACAGTCTTATTTGCATCTGTCGGCTCTGTCATTGGAATACAAAGGCAGCTATAGACAATACATAAATAAATGGTTGGATTCCAGTAAAAGTAAAGTTTACAAAAATGCAGTGGGGGGACAGATTTGGTGCATGGGCTGTAGTTTGTCTTTCTCTGCCTTATAGAGTTTGGCCACAGTGATTAGAAGATCTTTGAAGGCCCACAGTAAGCAATGAAATGGCTCAGTTCACCCATGAAGTTGGCAGTACCTCTGAAGACAGGGACCTTGCATTTGAGAATTCTAGTTCTTCTAGACCTTGTGTATAGGGGATGTCATAGTCTGACCCAGGATCATAGTATATATGATTTCATATACATAGGTTCTGTATTCTTTTTGAACTTACCAAAAGTGGCACATTTTTTAAAATGAGGCATAGGTTGTTCTAAGGTCTGTGTGTTCTAAGGACTGTGTTAAAAATTGTCTCGGGTGGTGGGGGCAGCTGGGTGGCTCAGTCAGTTAAGCATCTGCCTTTGGCTCATGTCATGATCCCAGGGTCCTGGGGTCACTCTTTGTGGGGCTCCCACTATCTGCTTCTCCCTTTCCCCTCACTCATGTTCTCTTTCTCTCTCTGTCTCAAATAAATAAAATCTTTTAAAAAAAAAAAAAAAGTCTGTGGATTGAAAAAAATATGGATGGGCCAGCACTTAATTCTTGAGAAGGGCAGAAACACCTCACCAGAGCATCAGAAAAAGTCATTGTTTGTTCATTTAGGAACTTTTGGCATGCATGCCATATGCTGGTCACTGTATGTATGGGATTCTAGAAATACATTAAGTTCCTGCCTTCTGGAGCTTCCAGTTTGGCAGAACAGACCGATTTTGAATAAAGTATCACAGATGTGAAATGTATACCAAGTAGAAGCACAGAGGTGCTAGAAAACATATAACCACAGAACTTAAAAATCTAGTGTGGGGTGTTGGGAAAGTGACATTTGCACAGGGCCCTAAGAAGTGAACTAGAGAAGGGAGGAGTCCCTCAGATGGGTAGGAGTATTATAGGTGGTCTTTACCTTCTTTCTAGGTTACTGACAAAAATAGAGCAATGTAGCCTAAGATCAAGGACAGGAAATAGAAAGGGCCTGGTAATGTACCTTCAGGATTGAAATGCTGTGGATTCATATGCTCATTTGTGAAACAAAGAAATCTAGTGTGTCTGGAGAAGTGGGGATAGCAAGGAGTGGGAGAGTATGATGTGAGGTGAAGTTGTAGAGGCAAAGAGGGGCCATGTCATGCCCATAAAACATAGTAAGGATTTTATATACTTAAGGGCAGTGGGAAGCCACGATTCTAAACAAAAGAGTGACAGAATCAGATAGGTCTTTTTTTTTTTTTTTTTTTTTAAAGATTTTATTTATTTATTTGACAGAGATCACAAGTAGGTAGAGAGGCAGGCAGAGAGAGAGAGAGGAGGAAGCAGGCTCCCTGCTGAGCAGAGAGCCCGATGCGGGACTCGATCCCAGGACTCTGAGATCATGACCTGAGCCGAAGGCAGTGGCTTAACCCACTGAGCCACCCAGGCGCCCCCCAGATAGGTCTTTTTATAATACCCCTCTGGCTGCCATCTGGCCATCAATTTGGAGGATTATGAGAGCAGATGTAGGAAAAACAGGAAGCTGTTGTAGTAGTTAAGGCAAGAGTTGATGGCAGGTGGATGTCTTCAGACACAGATGGATTCAGGACAGAGTTTTGAGGTGAATCAATGGGATGTGGTCACTGATTAAAATGTGGGGTTTTGAGAATGAGGGGCGTGGCCTCCATGTCTCTGCCCATAGGAGGAGATCTTAAAATTACAATGAGCTAAAGTTAACTTCAGGACAAATTGGGGGCTCCCGCACAGGTCCTCAGCCTCAGCTCAGACTGGCTTACTGAAGGTCAACCCCCGACCCGGTGTCTCCTTGATGAGAACTGATGGCAGAACAGAACACATAATCTTGCTTGCTTTTTTTTTTTTTTTTTTTTTTAAATCTTCTGTGCTTTTGTCCCTTCCCTCCTCCTTCCTGCTGATAGCTTTCCTCTAAGTAACTCCCTATTGAATCCTAGCTAATAATACCGTGATGTCCTCTCCTGTGCTTATGTTGAAAACTTTATTTATACTTCTCAATGAGGAAGTTGTTCAGCAACTTTCCTTTGAAACAGTTCATTTCCTTTTCTTTGAAACAGTTCATTTTCAAATAAAATCTTACCTGGGGTATCAACATAAAAATAAAGCAAATAGAGCAGAGCAGAGCTGCTTAGTTTGAAGGGAGGATGGAATGTCTATAACTGTGGCTGCTTCACATCTCCTCTGTCTCCCCCTGGGCACCTTTGAACCCAGCAGAGCATATTGTAATAAAGGGAGGAGACTCCTACCTTAAGGTGGTCTGCATTTCTTTCCTAAAGGCTTCAAGTTGTTCAGTAAAGTGGTTCTATGTATGAAATCAGTACCTGACAGCTTATGATCCCCATCCTTCTACAGACAGAAGAGCTGGAGAAGGCAGCCTAGGGACTGCTGATTGCTTTTCCATAAGCTTGAGCTTAAGAGCCAGGGCTTTTTTTCCTTCCTGGAGAATGCTTGAGGTGGGTAGCTAGTACATCATACACTGCCTCACACCTGTGATTCTTTCTCTTTTACGAACACTTCCTTCTGACACTCTCCTGGGCAAAACTCAACCTGTAAGAGTGCCCCTGGGGCCCAGTGGTTTTCTAGGTTTCAGTTTTATTTGTAGACATTGACATTAGAAAAGATCTTCACTCATTTTTACATTTTAGGTACCCCATGTAAGATTTGATCATGGTATTGTTAGCTGTATCTTCTAACAATGGTGGACATCCCTACCATGTTCCTGACCTTAGGGGGAAAGCTCTCAGTTTTTCCCCATTGCAAATGATTTGCTGTGGGTTTTACGTAGATGGCTTTTGTGATATTGAGGTTTGTACCCTCTATCTCTACACTGTGAAGAGTTTTAATCAAGAAGGAATGCTATACTCTGTCTCGAGGAAGGATGCTATAATTTGTCAAAAGCATCGGTTCTGCATTTGCTTTTTCTGCATCAGTTGAGAGGATCATATGGTTCTTGTTCTTTCTTTTATTAATGTGGTGTATCACACTGATTGATTTGTGAATGTTGAACCACCCTTGCAGTCCAGGAATAAATCCCACTTGGTCATGGCAAATAATTCTTTTAATGTACTGTTGGAACCTGTTGGCTAGTATCTTGGTGAGAATTTTGGCATCCATGTTGATCAGGGATATTGGTTTGTAATTCTCCTTTTTGGTAGGGTCTTTGGTTTTGGGATCAGGGTAATACCAGCCTCATAGAGTTTGGAGGCTTTCCTTCAGTTTCTATTTTTTAACAGTTACACAATGTAACTGTTAAAATGGTTAAAATGGTTGGTAGAAATCCCCTGGGAAACCATCTGGCCCTGGGCTCTTGTTTGTTTTGAGATTTTTGACTACTGCTTCAATTTCCTTGCTGGTTATGGGTCTGTTCAGGTTTTTTATTTCTTCCTAGTTCAGTTTTGGTACTTTATAGTCTCTAGGAATGCATCCATTTCTTCCAGATTGCCTAATTTGTTGGTGTATAGTTGCTCATAACAGGTTCTTATAATGGTCTGTATTTCTTTGGTGTTGGTTGTGATCTCTCTATTTCATATATTTGGGTCCTTTCTCTTTTCTTTTTGATAAGTCTGGTCAGGGGTTTACCAATCTTATTAATTCCTTTAATGAACCAGCTCCTATTTTCATTGATCTGTTCCACTGTTGTTTTGGTTTCTATTTCATTGACTTCTGCTCTGATCTTTATTATTTCTCTTCTTCTAGTTGGTTTAGACTTTATTTGCTGTTCTTTCTCCACCTCCGTTAAGTGTAGGGTTAGGTTATGTATTTGAGACCTTTCATGTTTCTTCAGAAAGGCTTGTTAATGCTATGTCCAAAGGGGGAAGTATATAGCACTAACAAGTCTTTCTCAATGATATGAAAACACAACTCTTCAAAGCCTTTTACTGCATCCCAAAGGCTTTGAAGAGTTCTGTTTTCATTTTCATTTGTTTCCATGAATTTTAAAAATTCTCCTTTAATTGCCTGGTTGACCCATTCATTCTTTAGTAGGATGCTCTTTGGCCTCCGTGTATTGGAGTTATTTCCAACATTCCTCTTACGACTGAGCTCCACTTTCAAAGCATTGTGATCTGAAAATATGCAGGGAATAATCCCCATCTTCTGATACTGGTTGAGACCTGATTTGGGACCCAGGATGTGATCTAGTGAGGAGAATGTTCCATGTGCGCTAGAGAAGAATATATGTTCTGTAGCTTTGGGAAGGAATGTTCTGAATCTGTCTGTGAAGTCCATCTAGTCCAGTGTGTCATTTAAAGCCCTATTTCCTTGTCGATCTTTTGCTTAGATGATCTGTCCATTGCGGTGAGGGGGGTATTAATGTCCCCTAATGGGGTGCCTGGGTGGCTCAGTCATTAAGCGTCTGCCTTCGGGTCAGGTCATGATCGCAGGGTCCTGGGATGGAGCCCCATATCGGACTCCCTGCTCAGCGGGAAGCCGGCTATCCCTCTCCTACTCCCCCTGTTTGTGTTCCTGCTCTCGCTGTCTCTCTCTGTCAAATAAATAAATAAAATCTTAAAAAAAAAAAGTTCCCGGGGCGCCTGGGTGGCTCAGCGGGTTAAGCCGCTGCCTTCGGCTCAGGTCATGATCTCAGGGTCCTGGGATCGAGCCCCACATCAGGCTCTCTGCTTGGCGGAGAGCCTGCTTCCTCCTCTCTCTCTGCCTGCCTCTCTGCCTGCTTGTGATCTCTCTCTGTCAAATAAATAAATAAAATCTTAAAAAAAAAAAGTTCCCTCCTGTTATTGTATTATTGTCCACGTGTTTCTTTGATTTTATTATTAATTAATTGGCTTATATAATTGGCTGTTCCCATGTTAGGGGCAATGAATATTTACAGTTGATAGACCCTTTATGTATGCTAGAGTGTCCTTCCTCATCTCTTATTATGGTCTTTGGTTAAAAATCTAATTTGTCTGATATAAGGGTCGCCAGCCCAGCTTTGTTGTGATGTCCATTAGCATCATGCTAATCATAAATGGTTTTTACCCCCTCACTTTGAATCTGGAAGTGTCTTTGAGTCTAGAATGAGTCTCTTGCAGACAGCATATTGATGGGTCTTGCTTTTTTATCCAGTCTGATACCCTGTGTCTTTTGATTGGGGGCAGTTAGCCTATTTACATTCAGGGTAACTATTGAGAGATGAATTTAGTGCCATGGTATTGTCTGTAAGGTGACCGTTTCCTGTATATGGTCTCTGTTCCTTTCTGGTCTGTGGTACTTTGGGGCTCTCACTTTGCTTAGAGGACCCCTTTGAATATTTTTTGTAGGGCTGGTTTGGTGATTTGCAAATTCTTTTAGTTTCTGTTTGTCCTGGAAGTGTTTTATCTCTCCTTCTATTTTCAATGACAGCCTAGCTGGATAAAGTACTCTTGGCTGCATGTTTTGCTCCTTTAGTACCCTGCATAAATCATGCCAGTCCTTTCTGGCCTGAGAGGTCTCTGTGGATAGGTCTGCTGCCAATCTAATGTTTCTAACATTGTAGCTTACAGACCTCGTGTCCTGAGCTGCTTTCAGGATTTTCTCTCTGTCTCTGAGATTTGTAAGTTTTACTATTAGATGTCAGGGTGTTGACCTATTTTTATTGACTTTGAGGGGAGTTCTCTGTGCCTTCTGGATTTTGATGCCTGTTCCCTTCCCCAGAGTAGGGTAGTTCACCATTATAATCTGCTCCAGTATACCTTCTGCTCCTCTCTTTCTTCATCGTCGAGGATCCAATTATTCTGTTTTGCTTTATGGTATCTCTTATCTCTCAAATTCTCCCATTGTCATCTTGTAGTTGTTTATCTGTCTTTTTCTCAGCTTCTTGATTCTCCGTCATTTGGTGTTCTGTACCACTAATTCTCTCTTCTGCCTCATTTTTGCTAGCTAGAGCCTCCATTTTCAATTCCACCTTATAAATAACCTTTTTGATTTCTACTTGGTTAGATTTTCGTTCTCCAGAAAGGGAATCTCGAATATCTTCTCTGCTTTTTTCCAAGCCTAACTAGTTTCTTCATAATCGTTATTCTGAACCCTAATTCCGACATCTTACTAATGTCCATATTGATGAGGTCCCTGGCAGTCAGTACTGACTCTTGTTCTGTTTTTTGAGGTGAGTTTTTCCGTTTTGTCATTTTGTTGAAGAACAGATGATCAAGAGAACAAAATCCTGAAAGGGTAACAATGACCTTAGAGAAATATACATTAAATAAAACAGAAGAGACTTGCAACCGGGTGGAAAAGAAAAAAGAGAAAAGAGGGGGAAAAAAAGAATATGATCAGGCTGGTGAATAGAATAGACCATACTAGATTTTGGGTCTGTTTTGGTCTGTTAGAAGAATCTGCATCCCAAAATTTTAAAGAAAATCTACATATATACAACAATCAGTTTAAATACAATGAATGCATGGCATATGACTGTAACAATGGAAATTAAATATTTTTAAGAAAGGAATTGATAAGAAGTTGGTTGAAAAAGGACAGAAGTACAATTCCAAAAGAAAAATAAGGAAGTAGAAAATTTAAGAAATTAAAGTTGAAAGACTAAAGAAGCAGGGGAAAAAAGCCATAATTCTGTATACTGAATTCCCCTAGAGCTGGAGGTTTGCAGTTCTTCTTGGTGGGTAAACTTGGTCTTGGCTGGATGTTCTTGCTGATGTTCTGGGGAGGAGCCTGTTGCAGTGATTCTCAAATGTCTTTGCCCCAAGTGGAATTGCACTGTCCTTGCCAGGGGCCAGGCTGAGTCATCTGCTTGGGTTTGCTCTCTGTGGCTTTTGTTCCCTGAAAGCTTTCCTTGCAGCTTTAGAAGACAAGAATGAAAATGGTCCTGGAGGAGCTGAGAGCTCGGGCCCTCACTCCTCTGTGCACCCTTAGAGGAAAGCTGTCATTCATGCCCGTCTCACCTGTCTCCCTGGTCTCCGGCCATACTCCATGCTCGCCCAGCAGATTCCTGCAGCAGCACTCCCATGCCACTCCTCCCAGGGGATGAAGGGGAGTGTCCCTGGATCTGCCATTTGTTGAGTCCCTCCTCGAAGAGCAGTGACCTGACTGTGCTGTGGATTATGGTTTATGGCAACTCCAAGCTGAAAGCCCACTCCTGGGCTCATTCTTTGCAGCCAGCTTCCCTATGCTGATATTTGGGAGTTCTGTCCCACTCAGGTATCCCTGGTCTTTCTGTGACCCTAAGGGTCCTGAGACCACACTGTCCCAGCAAGGGTTCCACCCCCTGCCACCTGCTTAGCCACTGGAGCAGACTTCTAATGGTTCTGATTTTGTCCTCTGTTGCTCTGTCACTTGCTGGGAGCTGGCTGATGGAGGCTTTCTCCCCCCGCAGTGTTTCTTCCCAAATATCGCCTCAGATTCACTTCTCCACACCTTCTACCTTGCAGAAAGTGGTTCATAGAGTTGCTGTTATTCTTTTCTTCGTCCTTCAGTTGAGTTTATAGGTGTTCAGAATGGTTAAAAAGCTATTGAGCTGAATTCCTGGGACCAGATGAAATTCCTGAGACTCTGTTGAAGGACTAAGTTTTTAAATTATATGGAGATTTCATAGAGAATCTTGAGGGAGTGATGCAAGTGATCTGATGCAAAGCAGAGAAAAATGGTGCTAAAGCGGTGCTAAAACCTAACTGATGGTACTTACTTTTAGACACTGCCCAGCTTACACAAAAATCTTAAGGGACAGGAAGGTGGTGTCAGTGTTCTATTATGCTTTCATGCGCTTGTGGTAAACTCCCATTTAGAATGGGAGCAGAGGGCCAGAAAATTCAGACTGTAAGAGGGCAGTGGGGGCTTTCTCCCAGGCTATATAGTATTGGCAGAATACAGCCCACCATGCCTCCCACCTCCAGTCCCTGTGCCACAGGCTCCATGTTTGTGGAGTGGAAGTTTCCTCCCACATACACAGTGACATAGTTTCTTATTGCATAACATCGGAGATAAGGCACATCTCATTTGACTTTTGAGTCAAAAGTCAGAACAACACAGGAAACCCCCAGTCACTTTTGAGGATAGGATGCACGGCTTCTTTCCCCTACCTCTAAATTTGGTGTTTACTTTAGATTCATTTAATTCAAGGGAAAATGTTGCCTTAAACTTCATCATTTCATTATTTGGTGAAACAAACCTAACTTACGGTCGAGGCCTCAGTTTAAGCAGATTAGAATTTCTTAGCTATGTTGTGTTGAGCCCATGGTGGGTACTAGGCACCAGAATAGTTGCTACTTTATGACATTATCTTATCTTCACCAAAACAACCCTTGAGACTTGGTCCTGTCTCAGCTTTAGAGGAAGGATCTGAACTTGGTAAAGTCCAGTAACTTGCTCAAAGTCATACAGCTGTAAGTGGTTGAGCCTGAGTTCTGACCCTGCTCTTACTCCAAAGCCCACTTCCTTACTGTGCTGACTTAATACTTGCCCACCCCTAGTGTGAAAAAGATAGGCATGAAAATCCAGGAAAGAAAGTTGTGAGGAAGAGAGAATCCAGCTTTGGTCCATGAATTATTTATGGTATTAGCCTCATTTTAAAGATGTTTTCTTTGAAGTATGTTTCCTACCTGCATTTAGATTCCATCACTTTCAAGCAGATCATAAAATAGTTGTCTCAGGAGTGGTTTCTCCGGGGCACCTGGATGGCTCAGTTGCTAAGCATCTGCCTTCAGCTCAGGTCATGATCGCAAGGTCCAGGGATCAAGCCCTGCATCGGGCTTCCTGCTCAATGGGAAGCCTGCTTCTCTCTCCATCTACCATCTATTCCCCCTGCTTGTTGTCTCTCACTCAAATTCTCACTCTGTCAAATAAAATCTTAAAAAAAAAAAAAAAAGTGCTTCTCCAAAAAGTAGAGAAATCTGAACATGCAGACCTAAGGTATTTCCAAGGAGTCCTGGCTTATCTTCAGAAGAGTTCTTTTTTGGCTTTCCTGAATTTCCAGATTTCTCTGAATCTGACTTGGGTCTTGGTATCTGAATTTTATTTCATTTTATTTATTTATTTATTTATTTATTTATTTTTAATTTTATTTATTTATTATTATTTTTTTTATTTTTAATTTTTTTTTTAAATTTTTTCAGCATAACAGTATTCATTATTTTTGCATCACACCCAGTGCTCCATGCAATCCATGCCCTCTACAATACCCACCACCTGGTGCCCCCAACCTCCCACCCCCCACCCCTTCAAAATTCTCAGATCGATTTTCAGAGTCCATAGTCTCTCATGGTTCACCTCCCCTTCCAATTTCCCTCAACTCCCTTCTCCTCTACATCTCCCCTTGTCCTCCATGCTATTTCTTATGCTCCACAAATAAGTGAAATCATATGATACTTGACTCTCTCTGCTTGACTTATTTCACTCAGCATCATCTCTTCCAGTCCCGTCCATGTTGATACAAAACTTGGGTATTCATCTTTTCTTTTTTCTTTTTTTTTTTTTTTTTTACAGCTTTATAAACATATATTTTTATCCCCAGGGGTACAGGTCTGCGAATCGCCAGGTTTACACACTTCACAATACTGACCATAGCACATACCCTCCCCAATATCCATAACCCCATGCCCCCTCTCCCAACCCCCTCCCCCCATCAACCCTCAGTTTGTTTTGTGAGATTAAGAGTCACTTATGGTTTGTCTCTCTCCCAATCCCATCTTGTTTCATTTACTCTTCTCCTACCCCCTCAACCCCCCATGTTGCATCTCCTCTCCCTCATATCAGGGAGATCATATGATAGTTGTCTTTCTCCGATTGACTTATTTCGCTAAGCATGATACCCTCTAGTTCCATCCACGTCGTCGCAAATGGCAAGATTTCATTTCTTTTGATGGCTGCATAGTATTCCATTGTGTATATATATCACATCTTCTTTATCCATTCGTCTGTTGATGGACATCTAGGTTCTTTCCATAGTTTGGCTATTGTAGACATTGCTGCTATAAACATTCGGGTGCACGTGCCCCTTCGGATCACTACATTTGTATCTTTAGGGTAAATACCCAGCAGTGCAATTGCTGGGTCATAGGGTAGTTCTATTTTCAACATTTTGAGGAACCTCCATGCTGTTTTCCAGAGTGGTTGCACCAGCTTGCATTCCCACCAACAGTGTAGGAGGGTTCCCCTTTCTCCGCATCCTCGCCAGCATCTGTCATTTCCTGACTTGTTAATTTTAGCCATTCTCACTGGTGTGAGGTGACATCTCATGGTGGTTTTGATTTGTATTTCCCTGATGCCGAGTGATATGGAGCACTTTTTCATGTGTCTGTTGGCCATCTGGATGTCTTCTTTGCAGAAATGTCTGTTCATGTCCTCTGCCCATTTCTTGATTGGATTATTTGTTCTTTGGGTGTTGAGTTTGCTAAGTTCTTTATAGATTTTGGACACTAGCCCTTTATCAGATATGTCATTTGCAAATATCTTCTCCCATTCTGTCAGTTGTCTTTTGGTTTTGTTCACTGTTTCCTTTGCTGTGCAAAAGCTTTTGATCTTGATAAAATCCCAAAAGTTCATTTTTGCCCTTGCTTCCCTTGCCTTTGGTGATGTTCCTAGGAAGATGTTGCTGCGGCTGACGTCGAAGAGGTTGCTGCCTGTGTTCTCCTCGAGGATTTTGATGGATTCCTTTCTCACATTGAGATCCTTCATCCATTTTGAGTCTATTTTCGTGTGTGGTGTAAGGAAATGATCCAATTTCATTTTTCTGCATGTGGCTGTCCAATTTTCCCAACACCATTTATTGAAGAGGCTGTCTTTGTTCCATTGGACATTCTTTCCTGCTTTGTCGAAGATGAGTTGACCATAGATTTGAGGGTCTATTTCTGGGCTCTCTATTCTGTTCCATTGATCTATGTGTCTGTTTTTGTGCCAGTACCATGCTGTCTTGATGATGACAGCTTTGTAATAGAGCTTGAAGTCCGGAATTGTGATGCCACCAACTTTGGCTTTCTTTTTCAATATTGCTTTGGCTATTCGAGGTCTTTTCTGGTTCCATATAAATTTTAGGATTATTTGTTCCATTTCTTTGAAAAAAATGGATGGTACTTTGATAGGAATTGCATTAAATGTGTAGATTGCTTTAGGTAGCATAGACATTTTCACAATATTTATTCTTCCAATCCAGGAGCATGGAACATTTTTCCATTTCTTTGTGTCTTCCTCAATTTCTTTCATGAGTACTTTATAGTTTTCTGTATATAGATTCTTAGTCTCTTTGGTTAGGTTTATTCCTAGGTATCTTATAGTTTTGGGTGCAATTGTAAATGGGATGGACTCCTTAATTTCTCTTTCTTCTGTCTTGTTGTTGGTGTAGAGGAATGCAACTGATTTCTGTGCATTGATTTTATATCCTGACACTTTACTGAATTCCTGTACAAGTTCTAGCAGTTTTGGAGTGGAGTCTTTTGGGTTTTCCACATATAGTATCATATCATCTGCAAAGAGTGATAGTTTGACTTCTTCTTTGCCGATTTGGATGCCTTTAATTTCCTTTTGTTGTCTGATTGCTGAGACTAGGACTTCTAGTACTATGTTGAATAGCAGTGGTGATAACGGACATCCCTGCCGTGTTCCTGACCTTAGCGGAAAAGCTTTCAGTTTTTCTCCATTGAGAATGATATTTGCGGTGGGTTTTTCATAGATGGCTTTGATAATATTGAGGTATGTGCCGTCTATCCCTACACTTTGAAGAGTTTTGATCAGAAGGGATGCTGTACTTTGTCAAATGCTTTTTCAGCATCTATGGAGAGTATCATATGGTTCTTGTTCTTTCTTTTATTAATGTGTTGTATCACATTGTTTGATTTGTGGATGTTGAACCAACCTTGCAGCCCTGGAATAAATCCCACTTGGTCGTGGTGAATAATCCTTTTAATGTACTGTTGAATTCTATTGGCTAGTATTTTGGCGAGAATTTTTGCATCTGTGTTTATCAAGGATATTGGTCTGTAGTTCTCTTTTTTGATGGGATCCTTGTCTGGCTCTGGGATCAAGGTGATGCTGGCCTCATAAAATGAGTTTGGAAGTTTTCCTTCTATTTCTATTTTCTTGGAACAGTTTCAGGAGAATAGGAATTAGTTCTTCTTTAAATGTTTGGTAATATTCCCCCGGGAAGCCGTCTGGCCCTGGGCTTTTGTTTGTTTGGAGATTTTTGATGACTGTTTCAATCTCCTTACTGGTTATGGGTCTGTTCAGGCTTTCTATTTCTTCCTGGTTCAGTTGTGGTAGTTTATATGTCTCTAGGAATGCATCCATTTCTTCCAGATTGTCAAATTTGTTGGCGTAGAGTTGCTCATAGTATGTTCTTATAATTGTCTGTATTTCTTTGGTGTTCGTTGTGATCTCTCCTCTTTCATTCATGATTTTATTTATTTGGGTCCTTTCTCTTTTCTTTTTGATAAGTCTGGCCAGGAGTTTATCAATCTTATTAATTCTTTCAAAGAACCAGCTCCTAGTTTCGTTGATTTGTTCTATTGTTTTTTTGGTTTCTATTTCATTGATTTCTGCTCTGATCGTTATGATTTCTCTTCTCCTGCTGGGTTTAGGGTTTCTTTCTTGTTCTTTCTCCAGCTCCTTTAGGTGTAGGGTTAGGTTGTGTACCTGAGACCTTTCTTGTTTCTTGAGAAAGGCTTGTACCGCTATATATTTTCCTCTCAGGACTGCCTTTGTTGTGTCCCACAGATTCTGAACCGTTGTATTTTCATTATCATTTGTTTCCATAAATTTTTTCAATTCTTCCTTAATTTCCTGGTTGACCCATTCATTCTTTAGAAGGATGCTGTTTAGTCTCCATGTATTTGGGTTCTTTCCAAATTTCCTCGTGTTATTGAGTTCTAGCTTTAGAGCATTTTGGTCTGAAAATATGCAGGGAATGATCCCAATCTTTTGATACCGGTTGAGACTTGATTTAGGACCAAGAATGTGATCTATTCTGGAGAATGTTCCATGTGCACTAGAGAAGAATGTGTATTCTGTTGCTTTGGGATGAAATGTTCTGAATATATCTGTGATGTCCATCTGGTCCAGTGTGTCATTTAAGGCCTTGATTTCCTTGTTGATCTTTTGCTTGGATGATCTGTCCATTTCAGTGAGGGGAGTGTTAAAATCCCCTACTATTATTGTATTCTTGTCGATGTGTTTCTTTGATTTTGTTATTAATTGGTTTATATAGTTGGCTGCTCCCACGTTAGGGGCATAGATATTTAAAATTGTTAGATCTTCTTTTGGACAGTTCCTTTGAGTATGATATAGTGTTCTTCCTTATCTCTTATTATAGTCTTTGGCTTAAAATCTAATTGATCTGATATAAGGATTGCCACTCCTGCTTTCTTCTGATGTCCATTAGCATGGTAAATTCTTTTCCACCCCCTCACTTTAAACCTGGAGGTGTCTTCGGGTTTTAGATGAGTTTCTTGTAGGCAACATATAGATGGGTTTTGTTTTTTTATCCATTCTGATACCCTGTGTCTTTTGATTGGGGCATTTAGCCCATTCACATTCAGGGTAAGTATTGAGAGATATGAATTTAGTGCCATTGTATTGCCTGTAAGGTGACTGTTATTGTATATTGTCTCTGTTTCTTTCTGATCTACTACTTTTAGGGTCTCTCTTTGCTTAGAGGACCCCTTTCAATATTTCCTGTAGAGCTGGTTTGGTATTTGCAAATTCTTTCCGTTTTTGTTTGTCCTGGAAGCTTTTAATCTCTCCTTCTATTTTCAATGATAGCCTAGCTGGATATAGTATTCTTGGCTGCATGTTTTTCTCGTTTAGTACTCTGAATATATCATGCCAGCTCTTTCTGGCCTGCCAGGTCTCTGTGGATAAGTCTGCTGCCAATCTAATATTTTTACCATTGTATGTTACAGACTTCTTTTCCCGGGCTGCTTTCAGGATCTTTTCTTTGTCACTAAGACTTGTAAATTTTACTATTAGGTGACGGGGTGTGGACCTATTCTTATTGATTTTGAGGGGGGTTCTCTGAACCTCCTGGATTTTGATGCTTGTTCCCTTTGCCCTATTGGGGAAATTCTCTCCAATAATTCTCTCCAATATACCTTCTGCTCCCCTCTCTGTTTCCTCTTCTTCTGGAATCCCAATTATTCTAATGTTGTTTCGTCTTATGGTGTCACTTATCTCTCGAATTCTCCCCTCGTGGTCCAGTAGCTGTTTGTCCCTCTTTTGCTCAGCTTCTTTATTCTCTGTCATTTGGTCTTCTATATCGCTAATTCTTTCTTCTGCCTCATTTATCCTAGCAGTGAGAGCCTCCATTTTTGATTGCACCTCATTAATAGCTTTTTTGATTTCAACTTGGTTAGATTTTAGTTCTTTTATTTCTCCAGAAAGGGCTTTTATATCTCCCGATAGGGTTGCTTTAATATCTTCCATGCCTTTTTCAAACCCGGCTAGGACCTTGAGAATCATCATTCTGAACTCTATATCTGACATATTACCAATGTCTGTATTGATTAGGTCCCTAGCCTTTGGTACTGCTTCTTGTTCTTTTTTTTGTGGTGAATTTTTCCGCCTTGTCATTTTGTCCAGATAAGAGTATATGAAGGAGCAAGTAAAATACTAAATGATGGCAGCAACCCCAGGAAAATATGCTTTAGCCAAATCAGAGGAGATCCCAAATCGTGTGGGGGGAGAAATGGAATAAAAAGGGGTTCAGAAAGAAAAAAAAAGAAACTATTAAAAAAAGAAAGCCAATAAAAAATATAAAAAGGAAAAAATATATATATATTAGATAAACTATTTAAAAAACGTTAAAAAAGAAAACGGTAAAAGTTAATAAAATTTAGCAGAAGAAGAGAAAAAAAAATTGAAAAAGAAAAAAAGATTAAATTAACTGCAAGGCTAAAGAATCATGGGGAGAAAGCCACGAGTTCCATGCTTTGCTTTCTTCTCCTCTGGAATTCCGCCGCTCTCCTTGGTATTGAAACTGCACTCTTTGGTAGGTGAACTTGGTCCTGGCTGGGTTTCTCGTTGATCTTCTGGGGGAGGGGCCTGTTGTAGTGATTCTCAAGCGTCTTTGCCCCAGGCGGAGTTGCACCGCCCTTACCCGGGGCCGGGCTGAGTAATCCGCTCGGGTTTGCTGGGTTTGCTTTCGGGAGCTTTTGTTCCCTGAGCGCTTTCCGTAGAGTTCTGGAAGACGGGAATGAAGATGGCGGCCTCCCGGTCTCCGGCCCGGAGGAGCCGAGGGCCCGGTGCCCCACTCCTCAGTGTGCCCTCAGAGAACAGCGCCCAATTACTCCCGTCACCCTGGCCTCCACCCGCGCTCCAAGCTGATTGAGCCTGCGACCGGTTCAAGGTAACCCCGAGTTTAGAGCTTACTCCTCGGCTCTGTCTCTGTAGCCGGCTTCCCTGTTCTAATACCTGTAAGCTCTGGGACACTCAGACACCCCCGATCCTTCTGTGACCCTGTGGGACCTGAGGCCGCACTGACCCCGCCTGGGCTTCACCCCAGTTAAGCCTCTGGAGCGATGTCCCTCAGTGGAACAGACTTTTAAAAGTCCTGATTTTGTGCTCCGTTGCTCCGCTGCTCGCTGGGAGCCGGCCCCTCCCACCGCGGTCTATCTTCCAGTCGCTTTGGATTCACTTCTCCGCCAGTCCTACCTTTCAGATAGTGGTTGATTTTCTGTTTCTAGAATTGCTGTTCTTCTTCTCTTCAATCTCCCGTTGGATTTATAGGTGTTTGCAATCTTTAGATAAGCTATTTAGCTGATCTCCCGCTATCTGAAGTAGTCTCAGCCTGCTACTTCTCTGCCATTTTGACTCCTCCCTCCTTATTTTATTTATTTTTTTTATTCTCCTTTTAGCCTTCTAGTAGATCATAGCCATAATGAATTTATATTCTGCCTTATTTGAAATGAATTTAAGGCAGCTTACACAGATAAATATACATACAATCAGTAGAGGAGTTCTGAATTGAGGGACATGTGTAGGTAGAACACAGTGAAACCGGGGTTGAGGACAATTTACGAAATTTATACCATTAATACTTGCTAGAGGTGGTCCAAAGGTTTGGCTGAGCCAGAACAAAAAAAAGCCCAGCCCTTCACATTTTTCGAGAATGGAGATGAATTGTACTGGATTCAAGAAGTTTCTTATGTCACTCTCTGAGCACCAGTGGCATCACCCCAAGTGAGATTTCATAAAAGCAGTTATTGGGGCCAAACCAGTGAGGTCTGCTCATTGAGCTTTCTGCTTTATCTAAGAATGTTTAGACTCACTAAAGGAATGGATGGCCCACATGTTCTTTAGGCACTCACTCTGCTGTGACTTAGATCTTACAGCTGGATTTCAAGTAACAGCAAACTGGAGATTGGGCTGGGTGGTCATCTGCCCAACAAGTGGCTGAGCTGGGGAAGTGGCTAACGTGCTTTCTTGGAAGTTGAAAGATCTAAGAGGCTTGTCCTGGGTAGAGGGCCATCGTTTGCCCCACAGAGGTAAACTGAGACAAGGCTGAAGGCAGTGCCAAGACTGACCTCAAAAAGAGCTCGGTGGTCTTCTCAGGCAAGTGTTCTTTAGGCATTTCAGTTTTGAGTGGCAAGGGGTTTGAGTTGTTTCTTCCTTCTGTTGCATATCTGAAGCTCCAGATGGTCTGTTGGGCAAATACAGACCCAATCTGCTCTGTCAGCCAGCCATCCGTAACTAAGGTGGATTTGTTCTCTAAAAGTTGGGGTAGGGGGAAGTGATGGTAGTTTCTCAGTTTGGGTGTGTGTGACTCAGTAGTAGAGCAATACCACTGGAGGAAGATGTGGAAAGCACTGGCTGTGTGTTTGTTAAATAAATGAGGGTGGCAGATGAGAATGCTTATTAGACAATTATACAAGAGGGTCTAGAGGTTAGAAAACAGTAGGGAAGGCAGAGATTTAGAAGCTTTAGGTTTCTGAAACTTAAAAGTTTGAGAGGAGGTGTGCATATTAATCTAGAGCCTACCATGTTACTCTCCTGGGCTGGTCACTTTTCTGGGAGTAGCAGCCTTACTTGTAAGTAAAACTAGACAGTTGATCCCACAACCCTCTTCCAACTCTGAAAATTCATTTTAGAAAAGAAAAAACATTCTCTCCAAATGTGCTGCTCTGGTCTTTGTGGGGAAAAAAGATCTTTTAGTAATGGTTTAGGGTATATGGAATCATGAAAGTACTGGATTTGTATATTAATATCCTTTTCATTCTCCAGATCAGTGATTTATTACATAGAGAATTAAAAGTGGACCAGAGGAGGTTTCCCTTGATAAGTCATTATTTGGTGTAATTAGTCATTCCCCTGCCCCACACCTCAGTTTCCTTAAGTGAGCCTTATTTCTGATGACCTTCATTTTAGGTCTGTCAAGATTCAAGTCATGTGGCTGACTCAGTGGAAACAGGAGTATGAGTTAGGTATTGGCTTTTTTTTTTTTTCCTGTCCAATTATGAGTTTGATAATGCCAAAAATTTTCAAATTGATAGTCTTAAAGTGCCCAGAGGCTCAGGTGAAAGCTGAGGAGTTTGTTGGGGAGTGGAGGAGTACAGCAGTTCTCCTGTTGGGCTATATCGCCCCCTAATGGAAGCTGCTTTTTGTCCATATGCTGCAGAATTGAACATTTTCCTGCTTTGGAAAGAGTTTGAAATCCATATTCACTCCCACCCCCTCTTCTAGAAAAGGTGCATTGGGCCTATATATTTTCATGATGTATCAGTTTCCTGGGGCTGCTGAAACAAATGACCACAGACGTGGGATCTTAAAACCACAGAAATGGATTCTGTCACAGTCCGAGAGTATGAAATCAAGGTGTTGAAAGGGCTGCACTCCCTCTGGAGGCTTTAGGGTGCATCTCCTTTACTTCTTCCACCTTCTGGTGGGTATTGATATTCCTTATGGTTGCATCACTTCAGTTTCTGCTTCAGTGGTCACATTGCCTCCTCTTATGTCTGTGTCTCTTGTATATCTCTTCTAAGGACATTTATCATAGTATTTGTAGATCCTGCGTGGATAATAACAGATAATCTCATCTCAAGATCCTTAATCACATCTGCAGAGAACCTTTTCCCAAATGGGTTCACATTCATCGGTTCCAGAGATCTGATGTGGATACATTTTTGGGGTGACCACCATTAAACACACTACAGGTGGTTGGCACCTTTTCTTTTTTTTTCCAGATCTTTATATTATCACTGCTGCTAACTCTGTTCTGTGTAAACCATTGATCCCTTTCATTCCAGGTGGTGGCCTGTATAGAGATGGCTTATATCGTGCTCCACCATGGGTGCTGCTCAGTCCCACAGCTGCTTCCTTATTTGTGTTGAGTGTGGGTTGTATTATTTTCAGTAGCCATTTTGTTCTTTTTAATGGGGAAAATTAATGGCAGCAAACATTTTGAGCAGGGTTAAAGTTTGTAAAGAAAATAAAAAAGGAAATAGGATAGCTTCAACTCTATATTGCCCATAACTAGAAGTGCAAGTCATTAGCAGAAACATTTCATTTTGTAAAAATGTAGAAAATAAGATTGTAATAAAATTTGATATACTTGTTTTAAGGCTATCTTTAATTGTTGCTCTTCTTTCCTCTGCAGGTCTTTTAGATAACCCTGAGCTTCGTGTGGTCCTGGTATTTGGCTATAATTGCTGTAAGGTGGGAGCCAGTAATTACCTGCAGCGAGTTGTCAGCACTTTTAGTGATATGAACGTCATCTTGGCTGGAGGCCAGGTAGACAACCTGGCATCGCTGACCTCTGACAGGTATATCTCATGTGCTTCTGATTTCTCCTATACATGACCAGAAATGCTCTCAGGTTTTTCTTACCTTGGGTTTTTCAAATACATGTTTACAGAATTGCTGAGCTAACAGTTCATTCCATTTTAAAATACTCCGCATAATTCTGCTTACAGTTAAAGAATGAAATTTTCATGTTGTCTTCTAATAACTTACTCTGAATTGGATTCATATTCTTCTCAAAACTGATTTTCAGCAGTATCTACTGGTATTTCCCGACAGCTCTGTACTCTATACAACCACACTATATTGTGCTTTATAACTTTGACACTTTATATTTTCTTTAGTGATCACTTCCTCTGTAGTTCTGTTTTCTCCTCTAAAGGAAGCACATGCTTAAACAATGAATCTTCATGATAAAACTTCTTAGAGCCTCTGATATGCCCGGTGCTATGGAAATCTAGAGGGAATGACAGTTCTCAAATCTGTTCTGTGGAGCATCTTGGACACCTATTGCTATGACTTGGCACACATTTTGGGAAATACTAGATCTTTTTGAAAGGCTTCTTGATTTTGTTACTAAGGCTTTTTTGCTTTTGAAGATGAAAAATATTTGCTTCAGCTATCTTGGGAGCTATTACTCCCTTTGCATTTTGAATAAGAGTTTGTAGTATTTTTTGAGTTTGAGCTAATTAAGTGGAGATGAATATCCAAAAGCAAGAAAATGAAAACCTCTTATCCCCAGATGCTTCCTGCAAATACTACTATTCATTTCTCACTATATTTGTGTTTAGTACTTGGATACTAGAGTAGTGAAATGGCAACAGATGTTAAGAGATCAGTCTTTAAAAGCAGTGTAAATCATCCCGGTTATAATTTCCCTTCTGGAAGTCTCTACCAATGGATCAGCTACAGCTGGTCAGGGATCAGGGGAAGCAAATACAGATGACTCTTAAACAATGCAGGGGATAGGAGTGCCGATCCCTGCACAATTGAAAATCCATGTATAATTTGTGACTCCCCCAAAACTTAACTACTGATAGTCTACTGTTGACCAGAAGCCTTACTGATAACATGGTCAGTTAACACATATATATATATTCTTACAAGAAAAGCTAAGAAAAGACAATGTTATTAAGAAAATTATTTACAGTACTGTACTTGTCAAGAAAAATCCACATGTAAATGGACGCATGGTCTTCAAGGGTCACCTGTAGCTAAGTCGAGGTCCCTGGACTGCTGGTGAGGAAGATGGAAGGAAAGCAAGTGCTCTGAATTCTGCTTAGAATTCTGCTTAGAATATCCGACATTGGATTTCATACATAAATACACCTAATTCTCAGTAATTACATGTGCATTATTTCTCCTCTTACCTGATTTTCTGTGTCTTTGCTTATACCTCTAAATTGTATAAAATGGGGCAGTGATGATTTAATACTTCATTTACCTTTGAAATGCCAGTCTCAGACCAGACATACAGAGTCTGAGATGTGAGCCTGTTAGCATGGTCAGGGGTCTGTTCATCATTTTTTTATACCTGTTGTGGGAAATAGCCCTCAAGAATTGTTACTTTTAGTGTGGTCTTCCCATTGTCAGTGGGTAAGAGAAGCCATTGCGTAAATCAAAGCTCCACTTTAATAGTGTCCAGATACCACCTTGCCAGAAAAACAAAAGGTAAATCATTCTTTAAGGCAGGATATTGACAGTATATGTTGCAGTGGTATGCCAAAGAAGAGATGTAATAAAGGAGCAGTGGAGGACTTCAGAAGGTGGATTCTCCTCAGAAACCGGTTTTGCTACTAAGCTAGTCTTATTATCTTAGTCACTTAAGCTTTTTGAGTTAAATTTCTTGTTAGCCCAGTGAATCTTGCCCATTTCATCAACTAACGTGTTGGTAAACATGATAGAAATACAAGGTATTTGTTTTTCCCCTGTAGGTGTTCACTATATTGTGCTTTATAACTTTGACACTTTATATTTTCTTTAGTAAGGATAAAATATTTCCTTAAAAAAACAGGCAAACATAAACAAAACATGTTTTTACCTTTAGGTTAAGCTGAATTCTATGTTGAAAGTAATAAATAAGACACAGGAATGGAATCTCATATCTTTATGGGCCAAACAATATAAAGCTGAAACTTCTGGAGTTACATGTTCTTTTTCTTTTTCTTTCTTTCTTTTTTTTTTTTTTGAAGATTTTATTATTTGTTTATTTGACAGAGAGAGAGAGATCACAAGCAGGCAGAGCAGCAGGCAGAGAGAGGGGGGGAAGCAGGCTCCCTGCTGAGCAGAGAGCCTGACGTGGGGCTTGATTCCAGGACCTGGAGATCACAACCCGAGCCGAAGGCAGAGGCTTAACCCACTGAGTCACCCAGGCACCCCTGGAGTTACATGTTCTTACTAAAATTATCATCCATGATTAAATATCTAATATATCTTTTTTAGAATGTGACAGCTGAGGGTGGGGGGAGAAAGATACCAAAACATGTAAATAATACCAGAAAGCTTCATTTAATTGATACTGTCATGCATATGAATAAAACTTTTAAGATTAATTTTAAGAAAGTGAGATAGTTTTAAGGACACTTTATATCTAAGACCAGGATGGTTTTCAGAAATCTTTGTGGAGATGCATTTGGCCCTTGAATTTGTGACTAAAAACATAGTTCCTTCTTCACAGATCTGCTTCCCTGCATTCTTTTAAATGTATTCATAGTTTAATTTTTAATCCCTATTACATAGCTTTTATCTGGGAAGGTGAACCTCAGACTAGGTTTAGGTCTTAAAGTCAGCAGCTCCTAACCAGCAAATCAGGAGTTTTATTTTACACTTTAAATTATAGGGCGCCTGGGTGGCTCAGTGGGTTAAGCCTCTGCCTTCGGCTCGGGTCATGATCCCAGAGTCTGACTGCTGGGCGGGGAGCCTGCTTCCTCCTCTCTCTCTCTCTCTCTCTTTCTGCCTACTTGTGATCTCTCTCTGTCAAATAAATAAGTAAAATCTTAAAAAAAGAATTATATATTTTGTTTTATGATGTATCACTACACTATTCTAATTTAATTACAGACACCCTCTGGATATTGATGCCACTGGTGTGGTTGGACTGTCATTTAGTGGACACCGAATCCAGAGTGCCACTGTGCTACTCAACGAGGATGTCAACGATGAGAAGACCGTTGAGGCTGCAGTGCAGCGCCTTAAAGCTGCCAACATTCCAGAACGGAATACCATTGGCTTCATGTTTGCATGTGTTGGCAGGGGCTTTCAGTATTATAGAGCCAAGGGCAATGTTGAGGCTGATGCATTTAGGAAGTTTTTTCCTTCTGTTCCTTTATTTGGCTTCTTTGGAAATGGAGAAATTGGATGTGATCGCATAGTCACTGGGAACTTTATATTGAAGAAGTGTAATGAGGTGAAGGATGATGACTTGTTTCACAGCTATACAACAATAATGGCACTGATTCATCTTGGGTCATCTAAATAAAGTCTCCTGTAAAGTGGCTTTCACAATATATAATTTTCAGGCTCTGCCTTTCCTAGAAAATGGAAACTGGGATATGTGTATTTCAAAAAGAAAAAAAAAAGAGAGTAATAACTTTATATGTTAATCAGTTTTGTAACTTTGACTCTCTAAAGATTATATTAGGGGTAGTTTTAACAAGTTAGTTGAAGAATAACTTTGTATGTAACATAACAGAAACAGAATTGAGAGCTTTTGCATCATGAGGCATAGCCCTGATTACGGCTGTATTGTACCTAATGCTGTGTAATTTGACTTCATAGTCTTCTGCATAGGAAGATTGAAAGAGAATTCATCAGTAGGATGGAGATTTAAGACATTCCATGGCTACCTCTGCATTGTTAGATCTTTTAGCAAAATCATGAAAACATTTTTTCTTCCTTAATGAAGGAGGAAAAAAAATACATGGATACCTTGAGAAATCTTTCTCTGCTTAACAATTCTACTGATTTTTTTCAGAAGCTGTAAAAATTTTTTAATGAGTTTTTACTTACTTGATAAAAATTAAGTAACTATTTTTGTCCTACTACCCTAAAATTGCTTAGTCAAATAAGTTGCCAAGACTAATCAGTATTTTGTTACTTTATAAGGAAGAAATTTTCCTTTTCCCTCAATGAAGAAACTGTAAGAGAAAATCCTTTTCTTCACCAAGTTCTATATAGCTAACTGGCAGACCAGACCATTATATCACCTTATTTTGGTTTTATACCAATAAAACATACCTTGTAAACTCACTCAGACAGTGTTTTGTATGTCATTGCTTTTGGTGAGTGAATGATGGAAGTAAACAATACTTTTGAAATGAAAACCCAGAATAGTAGTTGTCAGGTAGTAAATTCTGCCATGTTCCCAGCAGAATGATTTGTAAGCTTATATTTTTAATTACATTAATATCTATATGTTCAGAGAACACCCAATTTTTCCCAGTAACCTTTCTTCACATAGTGATAGAACATTTGATTTTCAGCTAGGCACATGCCTACCATAACAAAGACTGCATTTCCCAGTGTCCCTTGCCATTGACTGTTTTTTTTTTTTTTTTTTGCCCCTTCTTGTGCTTGTTGCTTAGAAGTGGATCAGGTAGTGAGACATCTTGAACTCTCCAGAAGAGGCAACACTTGGGGAAGAGAATCACACAGAAAGAAGGGTTCTGGGTTGCTGTACAATTTAGTTTAAGTGCTATCATATGTGGCCTGGATTACGTGTCTCCAGACAGTCTTACAAGATCAAAGTTAACATCAATCTTTTCTCAGCCACCGTTCTTCATTATAACCGATGTTTATATTAACTTATTTTACCTAATACAGTAGATGTCTAATGTATGCCACTTTTGTAGTGGTCAGTGGTTCTAATAGAGCAGTAGAAAACCTGCAAGGTAAAGTGAAATGAAAAGTATTAACCTTCCTGCTTTTCTGTTTTTAATCACTTTCCTCAGTTTTTACATTAAAAGGTTTGCTCTTGCTGTATATGTATATGATAAAAATACTTAAATGTTTATTGTGTGGTTATCCTAAATCTTAATTCCTAAAGAAAGTCCAAACAAAAGTTTTAGAGCTTTTTGTCTGTGAATATTAATATCTAGCCTTTGTTTAGTTGTTAAACTTTTCTATTATTTGACATTGGTTACCCATTATCAAATAGAAAATACTCAAAATTCAAGTCTTTGGATATGCTTACATAGCACATAAGGAAAATGCTTTGTAAATTTTCCTAGTCTCTGATATTAACAAGAGTTATTTGAATAAGATGAAAAAGGATTTGAAAAACTAAAAATATGAACAAAATGAGCATGATTGAACAGATTATTTTATTTTTCAAATTAATACTCAGAATATTTTGTAAATTCTCAAAGGAGAGTCTGCTGCAGGATCATTTCAGTATGATATTTGGTGTTATGGGATCCCTTTGTATATCTGAGCTTTGGGGGCTTGTTAGAATAGTAAATTTATTTGACTACAAGGTTGCAATTTTGGTGCAGAATAGAAGGGAGAAATTGACTCAGTAGAAACAAATTTAGTATTGATGAAAACAAAAGCCATCTACACTGCCTCTAGAGGTCTTGACATTGCATGAAGGGGAACAGGAATTTACCCAAAGTTAAAATGAAATAATTTTGAGGACCTATGTTAAACAAAAACAAGCATTAAAGGTTAATTTTTTCAGCTAAAAACACATTAAATTCCTAGAAATGTCAACTTTCTTTGTCATTTCTGAAACTGGAGAACAGATCATACATGATACAATACATGAGCATAAGAGAAGGAACGATTTACTGTCTTCATACACTGAACCGCCTTCTCTCAAGTGATGATCAAACAGGATGGTTTATTTAATCAAGACATTTAAAATACTCCTTTTTATGGTCTCACAGCACAATCCTGCTGTAATTTGCTCCGTAAAAGTCTGCTTCAAGGAACTATATTTCCATTCCCTTTATTAAAGCAAATAGAACTAAACTCCTTACAAGCCATCTGAGAGAAAGGAAGGAAGGCAGACCTTGGGATTAAAACCTAGAAATAGACACACTGCATAATGACATAATAATCTACTGTGATCTATCTAAGGAAGGGCATTCTGTAGGCCACTTCACCAATTACAGTTCTCTCAACTTTGCCTAAAAATTGATCATTAGCAAACATAGCAATTTCTCAAATTTGTAAAAGAGGCCAGATAGCAAAAGCTTTGCCAGTAATTTATATTGCAAGTTTAACACATTGAACATGCAAAGAATGTAAAACTTGAACAAATCTAAAAATTTTCTATGCATTCTACAGAAATTTCCAAGAAAAAAATAAAACTGCCTTTGTAATTTTGTGTCCGCACAATGTAACCTAGATAATCACCACCATAAATTCAGATTTAATAGAAACAGAAGACTTTAAATCTTCTTGTTTGGAAATTGTGAGGTTTAATTTTCATTTGTAGAAGTTGGGTAGGAGGCTGCTTAATGAGAATCCTAAAATGACAAAACATAGTAAGCATTAGTAATAACATCCTTGTTAAGAGATCAAAATATCTATGTTATGTGAAGAATGTTACCAGAAAGTTATTTTTAATAATGGTCCTATGTGACTAGGGGGAATCTCAAGATGGCAGCAGAGTAGGGGACCTTGTTTCATCTGGTCCCTCGAATTTAGCTGGATATCTACCAAACCATTCTGAAGACAAGATTCAACCCGAGATGTAAGAAGATTTCCCTGGATCTCTACTACTCTTTGCAAGGTAGGAGGTGCGAAACCTTGAATCTTCGGGGGAAATACCAGGAGGTGTGTGTGTGTGGGGGGGGGGGGTGTGTGATATAACACCAGAGCATAAAATCAGGACCTTTAGAAATCTCCAGTGAGAGATGTCCCTTTCTGAAAAGGGCACAGGAGATGAACAGAGCAGAATTCTAGGTGGATCAATGTAGTCTCAGGATTCCAGGAGACTCAGAACAGGGAGCCTGAACCGATAGAGTGCCCAAGCAGTGGAGCGGGGAGACTGGTTATGGTCAGCGAGCCCAGAAGGGACTCTCAGCTCCAGTCACCATAAACCAAGAACTGGGCCAGTAGGGAGACTGCTCGCTGAGCACTCTGAAAAGGACTAGAAAGTACAGGCTGCTTAACATTCCAGGGGAGAAACGAAATGGCTTGTGCCCATGACAGGGGAATAGTTCTCAGGGCGTCGTGCCCCTGAAAAGACACTGGGGTGGCACCCAGGTGTGACCTGGGAGCTGCACATGTAAGTAGGTGCACATGTAAGCCCACAGCCGCTCACAATTGCAAAAGCACAAAGCTCAGAGACACCTGTAGGTCCCTGGAACTCCCCCAGAAGAGTGGCAGCAGGTGCAAATAGCGTGAGTGCAAATAGGGTGAGTCTGTGGGGTTTGGTACACACAGAAGTGGAGATGGTTTGATCTAGAGGGTTTATTGAAGAAAAGGCACCACGACCTTGTGGCTCTGGGCCAGAGATTACTGCACGGGCATATTTGCTCTGACCCTCTAAAGAGAAGTGGAAAGCTGAAAGGAACAAAAGCCACACAAAGTACCAGCTCACATTAAGCCCAACCCCCTGACAGAGGGTGGGGCAACTCCATTTAGGCAAAGATGCCTGAGAAGCCAAGCAGCAGGCCCCTTCTCCAGAAGAGAGGCTAGAAGAACAGGTGAATGACAAGCTTATTTCCCACAGGACTGTAAAACTCCAGCACCAGGAGAATATAATAAATTGAGCAGAAAGTGTTTGCTCACGTTTTGTTTATACTTCAGGCTAGTTTTACATTTCTTTTTTGTGTCTTTTTTTTTCACCCTATTCCTGTTTGAAATAGATTTTTATTTATATTTTTGTTACTTTTTAAATTTTTATAGATTTTCTAGATTTATGCCATTTTATAGATTTATGCCCCATACTAGTCCATTTTTCACTCTTGAATAGAGTGCAAAGAAATCAGAAATTATATATATATAATTGAATAATTTTATCTTGACATATATATATAATTTCTGATTTCTTTGCACTTTTAGGATATAGTATCCTCCAAAACAGACAAAAAAAAAAAAAAAAATCAATCAGGAACAGGTAGATCCCTCTGCCTTGTCCACCCTGAGAGATAATTGCCTTTTTAAAATTGTTTTGAATCATCTTGGCTTTGTTTGCATATCTGGTAGCTTCCAAACACTTCGGAATTTTTCTAGGGTGTATTTCGCTTGGATCATGATTGATATTTTGAACTCTGTTCATTTGCTGAACTATCCCTTGACAGAATGACTAGGAGAAGAAACTAAACTCTCAACAAAGAACCAGAGATAATGGCTCTGACACAACTAATGGATATGGATATAAGTAAGATGTCAGAGACAGAATTCAGGATAGTAATAATAAAGTCAGTAGCTAGGCTTGAATAAAGCATTAGTAACAATATAGAATCTATAAGGGCAGAAATGAGATCTAATCAGGACAAACTTAAAAATGCTATGAATGAGATGCAGTCTAAATTGGATGTGCTTAACAGCTAGGGTAAGTGAGGCAGAAGAGAATAGGTGTTGTAGAAGACAGGCTGATAGAAAGTAAAGAAATTGAGGAAAACTGGTATAGGCAGCTATGAAAAAAGTTTTGGAGAAATTAATGATTCCATGAAACATTCCAATGTCAGAATTATTGGGATCCCCAAGGAGGTGGAGAGAGAAAGAGGACTAGAAGGTATATTTGGGCAAATGATAGCTGAGAACTTACCTCTGGGGAAGGAAACAAACATTCCTGTCCAAGAGGCACAGAAGACCCCTCCCAAAATCAATGAAAATAGATAAACACCCTGACGGGCGTGCAAACCCATAGCCAAAGAAACTATCCTAAGAGCAGCAAGGGGGAAGATTTCTTAAGTACAGAAGGAGGAACTTCAGAATAACATCAGACCTATCCAGAAACCTGGCAAGCCAGAAAGGCCTGGCAAGACAACCAAGAAGAATATGCAGCCAAAAATACTTTGTCCAGCAAGGTTATCATTCAGAACAGAGAGAGACATGAAGAGCTTCTAGGACAGGCAGAAACAGAATATGTGGCCACCAAGCCAGGCCTGCAAGAAATATTAAGGAGGATTCTGTAAGTGAAGAGAGACCCCAATACACCAGACAACAGAATGAAACAGACAAAATTTACAGAAACAGGGACATTGCAGGCAATACAATAGCACTAAATTCATATTTTTGAATAGTTACTCTGAATGTAAATGGGCTGAATACACCAATCAAAAGACACAGGGTTTCAGATTGGATAAAAAAGCAGTACCCATCCATATGCCATCTACAAGAGACTCATTTTGAACCTAAAGACACCACCAGAATGAAAGTGAGGGGATGGAGAAAAATTTACCACACCAATGGACCTCAAAAGGAAGCTGGAGTGAGTAGCAATCCTAACATCTGACAAATTGGATTTTAAACCAAAGACTAGTAAGAAATGTCGAGGGACACTATATCATACTTAAAGGGGCTATCCAACAAGAAGATCTAACAACTATAAATATTTATGCCTCCCAACATGGGAGCAGTCAATTATATAAACCAGTTAATAACCACAATAAAGAAAAAAAATAGAAAATAACACACTGATAGTAGGAGACATAAACACTCCACTCATAACAATGGACAGATCATCTAAGGAGAAGATCAACAGAGAAACAAGAACTTTGAAGGACACGTTGGACCAGAAGGACTTCGTAGATATACACAGAACATTCCATCCTAAAACAACAGAACACTCTTTCTTCTCAAATGCACATGGAACTTTCACCAGAATAGATTACATACAGGATCACAAATCAGGTCTCAAATGATACCAAAAGTTTGAGATTATTCACTGCATATTTTCAGACCACAATGCTTTGAAACTGGAACTTAATCACAAGAAGAGATTTGGAAGGAACTCAAACACTTGGAGGTCAAAGAGCATGCTATTAAAGGATGAATGGGTTAACCAGAAAATTAAAGAACTTAAACTGAAACCAATAACAATGAAAACACACCACTTCTATCCTATGGGATACTGCATAGGCTGTCCTAAGAGGGCAGTACAGAGCCATCAAAGCTTCTCTCAAAATATTAGAAAAATCCCAAATGCACAAGCTAGTCTTACACCTAAAGGACCTGGAGGAAGAACAGCAAATAAAACCTAATGCTGGTAGGAGAAGAGAAATAATAAAAATTAGAACAGAAAATCAATGAAAGAGAAACCAGAAAAACAGTATAACAGATCAACAACATTGGAAGCTCGTTCTTTGAATTAATATGATAGTTAAGCCTCTGCCAGATTTATCCAAAAGAGAAGAGAAAGGAACCAAATTAATAAAATCATGAATGAGAGGGGGTAAATCACAACCAATACCAAGAAGATAGGAACAATTATTAGAAATTATTACCAGCAACTATATGCCAACAAATAAAGCAATCTGGAAGAAATAGATACATTCCTGGACACTTACAAACGACCAAGACTGAAACAGGAATAGACAATCTGAACAGACCAATAACCAGCAAGGAAATTGAAGCAATAATAAAAAATGTCCCAAAAAATGATGGCTTCCCAGGGGAATTCTACCAACCATTTAAAGAAGAATTAATCCAGGTGGTGGGTATTGGAGAGGGCACGGATTGGATGGAGCACTGGGTGTGGTGCAAAAATAATGAATACTGTTACGCTGAAAAAATAAAAAATAAAAGAATTAATACCTATTCTTCTGAAACTGCTCAAAAAAATAGAAATGGCAGGAAAACTTCCAAAATCATTCTATGTGGCCATTATTACCCTGATCCCCAAACCAGAAAAAGACCCCATCAAAAAGGAGAAATTCACACAAGTATTCCTGATTAACATGGGTGTCAAAATTCTCAACAAGATCCTAGCCAATAAGACCTAACTATACATTAAAAGGATTATCTGCCATGACCAGGTGTGATTTATTCCTGGGATACAAGGGTGGCTGAATAATTGCAAATCAGTCAACGTGATAGATCTCAACAAAAGAAGAGACAGGACCACGTGATCCTCTCAACTGATGCAGAAATAGCATTTGACAAAATAACAGCATCCTTTCTTGATTAAAACTCTTCAAAGTATAGGGAAAGAGTGAACGTACCTCAATATCATGAAAGCCATCTATGACAGGCCCACAGTGAATATAATTTTCTGTTGGAAAAAACAGAGCTTTTCCCTTATGGTCAGGAACATGACAGGGATGCCCACTCTCACCACTATTGTTCAACGTAGTACTAGAAGTCCTAGTCTCAGGAATCAGACAACAAAAAATAAAAGGCATTCAAATTGGCAAGGAAGAAGTCAAATTCTCCTCAGATGACATAACACTTTTTGTGGAAAACCCAAAAGACTCCACCCCCATGTTACTAGAATTCATACAGCAATTCAGCAACATGACAGGATACAAAATCAAAGCACAGAAATCAGTTCTATTTCTATACAATAACAATGTAAATGAAGAAAGAGAAATTAGGGAATCAATTCCATTTACAATAGCAGCAAAAACTGTGAGATACCTAGGCATAAACATAACCAAAAAGGTAAAGAATCTATACTTCAGAAACTACAGAACACTTATGAAAGATATTAGGGAAGACACCAAGAGATGGAGAAACAATCCATACTTATGGATTGGAAGAATAAACATTGAAGATGTCTATGCTGCCCAGAGCAACCTACACAATCAATGCAATCCATATCAAAACACAACTTTTTTCAGAGCTGGAACAATCCTAAAATTTGTATGACACCAGAAAAGACCCTGGATCACCAGGGGGAATGTTGAAAAAGGAAACCAAAGCTGGGGGCATCACAATGCCTGACTTCAAGCTATATTACAAAGCTATGATCATCAAGACAGCATGGTATTGGCACAAAAACAGACACATAGATCAATGGAACAGAATAGTCTCCAGAAATGGACTCTCAACTTTATGGTCAACTAGTTTTGACAAAGCAGGAAAGCATATCCAATGGAAAAAAAGACAGTCTCTTCAATAAATGGTGCTGGGATAATTGGACACAACATGAAGAATGAAACTGGACCATTCCCTTACAACATACACAAAGATAAACTCAAAATGAATGAAACACCTAAATGAGACAGGAATCCATTAAAATCCTAGAGAAGAACACAGGCAGCAACCTCTTTGACCTTGGTCACAGCAACTTCTTTCCAGACTCTCCCTAAAGGCAAGGGAAACAAAAGCAAAAATGAACTTTTTGGACTTCATCAAGATAAAAAGCTTCTGCACAGCAAAGGAAATAGCCAACAAACTAAGAGGCAACCCATGGAATGCAAGAATATATTTGAAGATTACATTACAAATAAAGGGCTCGTGTCCAAGATCTATAAAGAACTTCTCAAACTCAACACCCAAAAAACAAGTAATCCAATCAAGAAAAGGGCAGAAGACATAAACAGACACTTCTCCAATGAAGACTTACAGATGGCTAACAGACACATGAAAAAATGTTCAACATCACTAGCCATCAGGGAAATACAAATCCAAACCACAATGAGATACCACCTTACACCAGTTAGAATGGCAAAAATTAAGAACAACCAGTGTTAGCAAGAATGTGGAGAAAGGGGAACCCTCTTACACTGTTGGTGGGAATGCAAGCATGTAAAACCACTCTGGAAAACAGTATGAAGGTTCCTCAAGACATTAAAAATAGAGATACCCTAAAACCTAGCAATCCCACTACTGGGTATTTCCCCCAGAGATACAGATGTAGTGACAGGAAGGGGAGCATGCACCCCAATGTTCATAGCAGCAATGTCCACAATAGCCAAACTGTAAGGAGCTGAGATATTCTTCAACAGATGAATGGATAAAGAAGACAGAATCCGTGTATACAATGGAATATTATTCAGCCACCAGAAAGGATGATTACCTACCATTTGCACCAATATGGCCAGAACTAGAAGGGATTATATTAATAAAGTAAGTCAAGCAGAGGAAGACAATTATCATATGGTTTCACTCATATGTGGAATATAAGGAACAGCACAGAGGGCCATAGGGTAAAGTAGGGAAAACTGAATGGGAAGAAATCAGAGAGGGACACAAAGTATGAGAGACTCTGGAGACCAGAAAACTTAAACTTAGGGTTACAAAAAGAGGGTGTGTGTGGAGATTGGGTAACTGGGTGATGGTTATCAAGGAGGTCACATCATGTGAAGAGCACTAGGTGTTACAAGCAACTAATGAATCGAATGCTACATCAAAATTTAATGATGTACTATATGTTGCCTAACTGAACACAATAGCAGAGAAAAAAAGAAAAAGAAAAGGAAAGTACAAAAAATATGTTGGCCCTATGTAGAGAATAGTGAACATTTGAAAAACATTATTTTCATTTTATATTTCACTTCTTCCCTACCCAGAAACTGAGACAGGTTATAAGAATATATGCTGCTACAGAGAAAAGATTAGCAGAAGCCAGTAAACTTCACTTAATGTTTTGATATTAAGAGGGTGTGGAGCATTTTCATCTCAGAAAGTCTATATAAACTGTCCTCAGAACCAGCAAAAAAGTCAAGATTGACAAGGAATTTGAAGAAAACATATTCCTTTTAATTTAATTTTTTTAAAAGATTTTATTTATTTATTTGACAGAAAGAGATCACAAGTAGACAGAGAGGCAGGCAGAGAGAGAGAGAGAGAGGGAAGCAGGCACCCTGCTGAGCAGAAAGCCCGATGCGGGACTCGATCCCAGGACCCTGAGATCATGACCCGAGCAGAAGGCAGCGGCCCAATCCACTGAGCCACCCAGGCGCCCTTTTAATTTAATTTTAAACAAAATGATCAGAGTGAGGAGAATTTTTAGACTATTTTCTTTTTTTTTCTTTTCTTAAATTTTATTTTTTATAACCATATATTTTTATCCCCAGGGGTACAGGTCTGCGAATCGCCAGGTTAGACTATTTTCTTAACATTTACAAAATACTTCCAAGTCTGATTAACCAAAATTCACCATATATAAAACATATTTTGTTCAAGGCCTTATCATGATAGTAGAATGACAGACAGGAGGGAAACATCAGTGACCTGAATGGGGGCACCAGCATAATGGTGGACTAGGACACTCTGAACTCTTGTTCCCCAACAAAACAAAACAAAAAAAAGCCGCAACTATATGAACCTACATTGTCAGAGCTTTGGAAAACAGTAAAAGGTTTACAGCAGCAAAGACCAGTAAAGAAAAACCCATTTTCAGAATGGTATGAAAGTTTGAAGATGTTTTACTTGCCCTTGCCCCAGTCCAGTGGCAGTCTTATTAAAAAGTGGCAGAGGGCACCAGGGTGGCTCAGTTGGTTAAACGACTGCCTTCAGCTCAGGTTGTCATCCCAGAGTCCCAGGATGGAGTCCTACATCAGCCTCCCAGCTCCATGGGGAGTCTGCCTCTCCCTCTGATCTCCCCTCTCATGCTCTCTCTTTCTCAAATAAACAAAATCTTAAATTAAAAAAAAAAAAAGTGGCAGAAGCCTGGTTCCCAGTTCCTACACTCAAACCAGAGGAGGTAGAGTAGACTTTATTTACAAATCATTGTATATGCCTTATCTGTCTGGAGGATACCTGGAGGACTTACTCAAAGTGTTCATCTTTGTTTTACTATTAACTCGGAATTCAGGCAGGAAAAATGGCAGGCATTAGTTGTAAAAGCTGCAAGGTGACTACAGACTCACCTAGGACAAGAAATTATGAGTGGAGATAGAATAGGTCACATAAGGCCTAGGAAAGAAGCTGGGGTGAGAATTTTTGAAAATTGGACATTGAGAAGCAGCTCTGTAAGAGGGAAGGATGAGGGACACCTGGGTGGCTCAGTTAGTTAAGCATCTGCCTTTGGCTCAGGTCATGATCTCAGGGTCCTGGGACTGAGTCCTGCATCTGGCTCTATAGTCAGTGGGGAGTCTGCTTTTCCCTCTGTCTGCCACTCCTTCCTGCTTGTGCTCTCTCTTAAATAAAACCTTTATAAAAAGGGGGTGGGAGAAAAGAAAGGAGGGAGGATAAGATTTAGAATGCCATATGAACACCCAGGCAAAACCCATGCTCAACAAAGATCTAAGACATTAGGTTTTCACCTCAGTCAGATTCCTAGGTTCAGAGCAAGCCTAGCTAAGCACTAAGAGTGCTCGAGCACCCAGCTACTCTGCAAAGACAGAGAACTGGCATTCAAGGAGATCTCTGTCAGAATTGCTGTATTATAATGGTGAAATTACCAATTTTCAAAAAATTGCAAGGCATAAAGAAAAAGAGAAACTAGGTCTATTTAGAGAAACAGAAACTGGCGCCAAGGAAGCATCACTTTGACTTATTAGACAGACACTTTTAAATATCCTCAAAGAACTAAAGGAAATCAGGAAAGTGTCAAAAAGGAGAAAATAAAGAGAAAATGTAAAAGGAAGAAAAGAAATTCTGCAACAGAAAGGTACAATAAAAATTTACACTAGAGGGTGAATTTCAACAACAGATTTGAATAGGCAAATCTCACTGAACTCCAAAAGGGGAAAGTCAAAAGAGACCCACCAAGACACAATTAAAATCAATCGATCCAAAGTGGAAAACAGAACCTTGAAAGAAACAAGAATTTTAAGGCATCTTCAATAAGGTTATCAGATTTCTCATCAGAAACCTTGGGGGCTAGGGTGCCTGGGTGCTCAAGCAGTTAAGCATCTGCCTTAGCTCATGATCATGATCATGATCACAGAAGTCATGATCCTGAAGTCGCAGACAGCCCTGCTCAGCAAGGAGTCTGCTTCCCCCCTGCCCCTTACCCCACTCATTCTTTCTTAAATAAATAAATAAGATATCTTGGGGGTTAAAAGACAGTTGGTTTGACATATTCAAGTTGTTAAAAGGAAAAGAAACCTGCCCACCAAAAATATATCTGGCAAGAATCCTTCAAAAATGAGGGAAAAATTAAAACATCACCATATAGAAAATGAAAGAGATGGATTCCTCTACAACCTACCCTGAAAGAAGTGTCAACAGGAGTTTCTTTGGTTGAAATGAAAGGACAAAGGACAGGAACTCAAAGCCAAAAGAAGAAATAAAGATTTTTTAAATTTTTAAATTTTTTTTTTAAAATTACATTTCAGTGTTCCAGAATTCGTTGTTTATGCACCACACCAAGTGCTCCATGCAATACATGCCCTCCATAATACCCACCACCTGGCTCACCCAACCTCTCACCCCCTGCCCCTCCAAAACCCTCAGATTGTTTTTCAGAGTCCACAGTCTCTCATGGTTCATCTCCCCCTCCAATTTCCCCCAACCCCCTTCTCCTCTCCATCTCCCCATATCCTCCATGTTATTTGTTATGCTCCACAAATAAGTGAAACCATATGGTAGTTGACTCTCTCTGCTTGACTTATTTCACTCAGCATAATCTCTTGCAGTCCCATCCATGTTGATACAAAAGTTGGCTATTCATCCTTTCTGATGGAGGCAAAATACTCCATAGTATATATGGACCACATCTTCCTTATCCATTTGTCCGTTGAAGGGCATCTTCATTCTTTGCACAGTTTGGCGACCGTGGCCATTGCTGCTATGAACATTGGGTGTACGGATGACCCTTCTTTACACTACCTCTGTATCTTTGGGGTAAATACCCAGTAGTGCATTTGCATGGTCATAGGGAATCTCTATTTTTTTTTAAAGATTTTATTTATTTATTTGACAGAGATCACAAGCAGGCAAGAGAGGCAGGCAGAGAGAGAGGAGGAAGCAGGCTCCCTGTGGAGCAGAGAGCCTGATGCGGGGCTCGATCCCAGGATCCTGGGATCATGACCTGAGCCGAAGGCAGAGGCTTTAACCCACTGAGCCACCCAGGCGCCCCAAGGGAATCTCTATTTTTAATTTCCCGAGGAATCTCCACACTGTTTTCCAAAGTGGCTGCACCAACTTGCATTCCCACCACCAGTGTAGAGGGTTCCCCATTCTCCACATCCTCTCCAGCACACGTTGTTTCCTGTCTTGCTAATTTTGGCAATTGTAACTGGTGGAAGGTGATATCTCAATGTGGTTTTGATTAGATGGTTAGTAATGATGAACATTTTTTCATATGTGTGTTAGCCATTTGTATGTCTTCATTGGAGAAGTGTCTGTTCATGTCTTCTGCCCATTTTTTGACATGATTATCTGTTTTGTTTGTGTTGAGTTTGAGAAGTTCTCTATAGATCCTGGATATCAGCCTTTTGTCTGTACTGTCATTTGCAAATAACTTCTCCCATTCCGTGGGTTGCTGCTTTGTTTTGTTGACTGTTTCCTTTGCTGTGCAGAACATTTTATCTTGATGAAGTCCCAAAAATTCATTTTTGCTTTTGTTTCCTTTGCCTTTGGAGACATATCTTGAAAGAAGTTGCTGTGGCCAATGTCGAAGAGGTTACTGCCTATGTTCTCCTCTAGGTTTCTGATGGATTCCGGCCTCACATTGAGGTCTTTTATCCATTTTGAGTTTATCTTTGTGTATGGTGTAAGAGAATGGTCACGTTTCATTCTTCTACACATAGCTGTCCACTTTTCCCAGCACCATTTATTGAAGAGACTGTCTTTTTTCCACTGTATATATTTTTCCCCAGCTTTGTCGAAGATTATTTGACCATAGAGCTGAGGGTCCATATCTGGGCTCTCTACTCTGTTCCACTGGTCGATGTGTCTGTTTTTATGCCAGTACCATGCTGTCTTGGTGATCACAGCTTTGTAGTAAAGCTTGAAATCAGGCAACATGATGCCCCAGTTTTGTTTTTCTTTTTCAACATTTCCTTAGCAATTCAGGGTATATTCTGATTCCATACACATTTTAGGATTGTTTGCTCCAGCTCTTTGAAAAATGCCAGTGGAATTTTGATCAGAATGGCATTGAAAGCAGAGATTGCTCTAGGCAGTATAGACATTTTAACAATGTTTATTCTTCCGATCCAAGAGCATGGAATGGTCTTCCATCTTTTTGTGTCTTCTTCAATTTCTTTCATGAGGTTCTGTAGTTCCTCGAGTACAGGTCCTTTACCTCTTTGGTTAGGTTTATTCCCAGGTATCTTATGGTTCTTGGTGCTAGAGTAAATGGAAGCAATTCTCTAATTTCCCCTTCTGTATTTTCATTGTTAGTGTATAAGAAAGCAACTGATTTCTGTACATTGATTTTGTATCCTGCCACATTACTGAATTGCTGAATGTGTTCTAGTAGTTTGGGGGTGGAGTCCTTTGGGTTTTCCATATAAAGTATCATGTCATCTGCGAAGAGAGAGAGTTTGACTTCTTCGTTGCCAATTTGGATACCTCTTATTTCTCTTTGTTGTCTGATTGCTGTTGCTAGGACTTCTAATATATGTTGAACAAGAGTGGTGAGACTGGGCATCCTTGTCGTGTTCCTGATCTCAAAGGGAAGGCTGTCAGCTTTCTCACATTAAGGATGGTATTTGCTGTGGGTTTTTCATAGATAGATTTTATGAAGTTCAGGAGTGTTCCCTCTATCCCTATACTTTGAAGCATTTTACTCAGGAATGGATGTTGGATTTTGTCAAATGCTTTTTCTGCATCAATTGAGAGAATACTGTGGTTCTTCTCTCTTCTCTTATTGATTTGTTCTATTACATTGATTGATTAGTGAATGTTGAACCACCCTTGCAACCCAGGGATAAAACCCACCTGGTCATGGTGGATAATCTTTTATAGATTTTATTTATTTGACAGACGGAGATCACAAGTAGGCAGAGAGGGGTGGATAATCTTTTAAATGTATTGTTGGATCCTATTAGCTAGGATCTTGTTGAGAATCTTAGCATCCACGTTCATCAGTGATATTGGTCTGAAATTCTTTTGAGTGGGGTCTTTGCCTGGTTTGGGGATCAGGGTAATGCTGGCTTCATAAGAAGAGTCTGGAAGTTTTCCTTCTGCTTCAATTGTTTGAAACAGCTTCAGGAGAATAGGTATTATTTCTTCTTTGAAAGTTTGGTAGCATTCCCCAGGGAATCTGTCAGGTCCCGGGCTCTAATTTTTTGGGAGTGTTTTTTAAATCACTGCTTCAATCTCATTACTAGATATTGGTCTATTCAGATTGTCCATTTCTTCCTGATTCAGTTTTGGAAGTTTATAGTTTTCCAGGAATGCATCCATTTCATCTAGGTTGCTTAACTTATTGGCATATAACTGTTGATAATAATTTCTGATGATTGTTTCTATTTCCTTGGTATTAGTTGTGATCTCTTCCTTTTCATTCACAATTTTATTAATTTGGACCTTCTCTCTTTTCTTTTGGATTAGTTTGTTTAATGGTTTATCGATCTTATTGATTCTTTCAAAAAACCAGCTTCTAGTTTCATTAATGCATTCTACTGTATCTCTAGTTTCTATCTCATTGATCTCTGCTCTAATCTTGATTATTTCCCTTCTCGTGTGTGGAGTTGGCTTAATTTGTTGATTCTCCAGTTCTTTGAGGTGTAGGACAGCTGGTGTATTCTGGATTTTTAAATAGTTTTAAGGGAGGTTTGGATGGCTATATATTTCCCACTTAGGACTGCCTTTGCTGTATCCCATAGGTTTTAGACTGAAGTGTCTTCATTCTCATTGGTTTCCATGAATTGTCTAAGTTCTTCTTTGATTTCCTGGTTGATCCAAGCATTCTTAAGCAAGGTGGTCTTTAGCTTCCAGGTGTTTGGATTCCTTCCAAACTTTTTCTTATGTTTGAGCTACAGTTTCAAAGAATTGTGATCTGAGAATATGCAGGGAATAATCTCAGTCTTCTGGTCTCAGTTGAGCCCTGATTTGTGACCCAGTATGTGACCTGTTCTGGAGACGGTTCCATATGCACTTGAGAAGAATGAGTATTCTGTTGTTTTAGGGTGGAATGTTCTGTATATATCTATGAGGTCCATCTGGTCCAATGTGTCATTCAATGTTCTTGTTTCTTTATTGATTTTCTGCTTGGATGATCTGTCTGTTACTGAGAGTGGTGTGTTAAGATCCCCTACTATTAATGTATTCATATCAATATGACTCTTTATCTTGATTAACAGTTTTATGTAGTTGGCTGCTCCCATATTGGGGGCATAAATATTTACAATTGTTATATCTTCTTGGAGGATAGAACCTTTAAGAATGATGCAGTGTCCTTCTATATCTCTGACTACAGTCTTTAGTTTAAAATCTAATTTATCTGATATGAGAATCACTACCCCAACTTTCTTTTGAGGCCCACTGGCATGAAAGATGCTTCTCCATCCCTTTACTTTCAGTCTGGATGTATCTATCCTTAGGTTCAAATGGGTCTCTTGTAGACAACATATGGATGGGTCCTGTTGTTTTATCCAGTCTGCAACCCTGTGCCATTTTATGGGCACATTTAGGCAATTCACGTTGAGAGTGATTATTGAGGGATACGTTTTTACTGACATTGTGTTTCCTCTGAAGTCTTTTTTTTTTTTCCTGTAGATTGTCTCCATAAATTTCTGTTCAATGACATTCTTGTTTTTTTTCCTCTTTTCTTGAACCCCCCCCCCTTAATATTTCTTGCAATGCCAGCTTGGTGGTCACATATCCTTTTAAACCTTGCCAGTCTTGGAAACTCTTTATCTCTCCATCCATTTTGAATGTCAGTCTTGCTGGATAAAGTATTCTCGGCTGCCTGTTCTTCTCATTTATTGTCCTGAATACATCCTGCTGGCACTTTCTGGCTTGCCAGGTTTCTGTGGACAGGTCTGATGTTATTCTGATGGGTCTTCCTCTGTACTTAGGGAATCTCTTCCTCCTAGCTGCTTTCAAGAGCTCCTGTCTAAAATTATGATTCATCAGTTTCACAATCAGGTGTCTCAAGGTCTTTCTAGGTTCTGTGATCTTGGGAGGAGACCTTTCTGCCTCTAGGACATGAATGCTGGTTCCATTCCCCAGATTGGCAAAACTTTCATTTTCAAATCTGTTCAACTATATCCTCTAGTCTTCTTTCTTTCTCCTCCCGCTCAGGGATTCCAACAGTTCTGACGTTGGAACGTTTCATGGCATCATTTATTTCCCTAATTCTGTTTTCAAGGCTTCTTAGCTGTTTGTTCCAGGCTTCCTCCTCATCATTTTTCTCTATCAGTTTGTTGTCTAGATCACTATCTTCTGCCTCAGTTACCATAGCTGTTAGAGAATTTGGATTAGATTGGAACTCATTGATAGCATTGTTAACATCATCCCTGGTGGCTTTCACTTCTTTCCTAATCAATTACATTTTGTCATTAAAGGCTTTCTTCAACCTAGCTATTGCCTGGATAATTGTTAGCCTGAATTCCTTTCTGACATACTGTTTATGTCCCTATTCAATAGTTCTGATGGAGAGGGCATAGTCTGTGAATTTTTCCTCTGTTGGGCATTCTTTCTCCTAGTCATTATGGTGAGAGATGGCTAAAGGGATGTGTAGCTGAAAGTATCAACCGTGGTGCAGGCAAGGTGCACTCTGGGATGCTTCTGAGCAATCCAGAATCCCCACTCAAAAAAAAGAAAAAAGAAGAAGAAGAAGAAGAAGGAGAAGAAGAAGAAGAAGAAGAAGAAGAAGAAGAAGAAGAAGAAGAAGAAGAAGAAGAAGAAGAAGAAAGGGAAAAAAAGATAAAATAAAAAAGAAGACCCAGCCCAAATGGGGCCCAAAGGTAAGATTTATAAAGTATAGAAACAAGAACAGACAGACAAAAAGACCAACAAAAGTAAATGAGAAGAAAAAAAAGAACCCAGCCAAAATAAACCCCAAGTATAAGATTTATATACTTTCAGAACAAAAACAAATACACAGAAACACTGACAGAAGAAAAAGATGGGAGGGTGGTTATAAATTCCAAGTGTGGGCAAGGAAGGTTATTTTGATTCTTCCTGGATGTATCTTGATATCTTTGTTAAAGGACTCAACTTTTCTGAGATAAAGGGGGATTAAAACTGGTTTATATCTAGGGGTAGCATTGATTGGGGAATGGGGATTACCTTGAAGCTTATCTCTATATGAGTATTAAAAAATAAATAGAAAAGCAAAAGAAAAATACAGGTATATTATCAAAAAAAGTTCAAGCTTAAAGGTTGTTATGGAATGTGTCTTACTGAACATCTCATTGTAATGGTAAATAGTTGAAAAAATTTAAAAAATTGCAAAGAAGAAGAATAGTGGGAACGAATTAAAAGTAAAAGTTGTATCTATGAAGTAGTGGTGATTGTCCTCTTGTTTTATTTGTTTTTCGGGGGGGGGGACTGGCTTTCTGGGCGAGGGGACTGCTGCATGGTTTTTCAGGCAGTCTTGCTAGAGTTGAGTCCTCCTGCCCCCTATCAAGGGACTGGGCTCTGAGGAAACCCGTTTTTCCGGCTTTTGTTCTCTGGAGGTGTGTGTGTGTGTGTGTGTGTGTGTGTGTGTGTGTGTGTGTGTGTGTGTGTTTTCTCCCCTTGGCAGCTTTTGGTGGTTCTTTGGAGGTTTAGAGGAAAGAAAACTGCACCCAGACCTCTGTCTCAGAGAGAAGCCTCAGTCTGTTCCCCTCTGGGTGCTCCAGAGCACATAAATTCCCCCTCTGCCACTTGAAGAGCACGTCCCCAGTCATGGTCTCAGGGTTGCAGGAGCTCCTGCTTGTGCCCCAGTGTTACCAAAACCACTTAAACTTTGTTGAATTTAATTAGTTCTAAGTGTTTTCTGCATCTAAGATCATGCACTTTGTGAACAGAGATAATTTAATTCCTTCCCTTCCAAGTTCAGTGTCCTTTTAAACTATTTCCTCTGCCTAGAAATTCCAACACCGTATTGAATAAAAGTAACAAAAGCTGACATACTTGTCTTTTTCCTGATCTTAGAGGAAAAGCTTTTTTTCAGTCTTTCTCCCTTGAGTATGTTACCTGTGGGATTTTCATATGTAGACTGTATTATGTTAAGGTAGTTTCATTCTATTCCTAATGTGTTGAGTGTTTTTGTTAAAAAAAAAAAACTGTCAAAATTTCCTAAATTCATTTTCTGCATCAGTTGATGGTATCATGTGGGTTTCCCCCCTTCATTCTGTCAATGTAGTGTGTTATGTTAATTCATTTTCACTTGTTGAACTGTCCTTGAATTGCAAGAATAAATCCACTTTTTCAGTATATAGAACTTTTAGTGTGTTTCAGTTGCTAATATTGTTTAGGATTTTTTCATCAATATTCATTGGAAATATTAATCTGTAGGTTTTTTTTTTTTTTTCCTTCTGTTGTAGTCTAGCTTTGTTGTCAGGGTAGTACTGGCCTTATAGAATGAGTTAGGAAGTTTCTCTTGAAATTTTTGGAAAAGTCTGAGGACTGCCTTGATGTCTTGTTTAAATGGTTGGTAGAATCAGTGAAGCCATTAGTTGCAGAGTTTTCCTTTGTTGGGGTGTTTTTGATTACCGATTTAAACTCCTACCGATTTAAAATCCTCCTAATATGTATAGATTTTGTTTGCTCATGATTCGGTCTTGGTAAGTTTTTATATTTCTAGGAATATATAAATTTCATCTAGGTCATCCAATTTATAAGGGGTACAGCTGCTCATAGTGCTCTAATCCCTCTATTTCTGTATAATCATTACTAATACCCTGAATTTAATGCCTGTGTTTATTAAGTTGAATTCTTCCCCCCACCTTGGTCTAGTTAAAGGTTTTTCCACCCTTTAAATCATTTTGAAATCTATTTTGCTTATCTAAGTTTTAATCTGGTACTAACTTTAGGTTTATTCTTTTTCTAGTTCCTTTTAGAATATTTATTTTATATACTTCTATTTGTATATTAAGGTAGCATTTACAGTTATAAATTTCCTTCTTAGCATTGCTTTTGTTGCATCACATAAGATTTGTTATGTTATGTTTTGCTTAATATATTTTGAGGGTCTTTATTAGATGTATAAAGGTTTATAACCATTTAATTTTTATGCATTTTAAACCTTTTATTAATATATGATGTCCTTCATTGGTCTCTTGTAACCTTTTTAAATTTAAGGTGCTTTTTGTCTGATAATACTATGGCCATCACTGCTCCCTTTGCTTACCTTTTGCTTGGATTTTCGTTATACCTCCTTTGATTTTTAACCCATTTGTGTCTTTGGGTCTGAAGTCAGTCTCTTGTAGACAGCATATAGTTAGATCATGTTTTTAAATCCATTGTATTTAAATCTCATGTCTTTAAATCCATTTCATCAATCTCTTTTCAGTTCATTTACATTTAAAATAATTATTTATTGATGAGGAACTAATGTGATTATGATATAAATGATTATATATGATAAATATGTTTATGATATATATGTGCCTTGTAGCTTTTAGTCCATCATTTTCTACATGTCTTTTGTGTTTAGTTGAATTTTTTATAGTAAAACATTTTCTCATTTCCTTTGTTGTTATATGCCTACTTCTTTGTGGTTACCTTAGGAATTCCATTTAGCATCCTAAATTAATAACACTCTAATTTGAATTTATGGCAGCTTAAACTCAGTAGTGTATAGAAACTCTGCTCATATATTACTCCATATTCATCCCCTTTATGTCACAAAATTACATCTTTAAGCATTGTGAATCTGAAAACATAGGCCAGCAACTGTTTTAATAGTCTCTTAAATTATGTAGATGACAAAAAGTAGAGGTACAAATCAAAATTACAGTACCAGCTTTTATACTTGCCCATGTATAGCTTAATTAGAAATCTTTATTTCTGGGGGTGACAAGATGGTGGAGAAGAAGGAGGCGCTGTTTCAACTGGTCCCCTAAAGTGAGCTGATTATCTACCAAAGAACTCTGATCCCCCATGAAATCAGCCTGAGATTAGAATTATACATTTCTGGATCTCTATGGGGGCAGAAGATGCCAGTGGACAGGTAAAGCAGAGTGGGAATTGGACTGATATCAGAAGATAAACAAAAGGGGGAGGGAGCCACTAGAAGTGACCCATTGGGAAGTCCATTGGGTCAGACCTATTGCCCTGCAATTGGGGACCAGCATTAACTTGGAGTCTGGTTGAAAGCTCTCAAAAAGAGCAAAAGATCTTTTTTTTTTTTTAGAAGACTTTATTTATTCACTTGACAGAGATCACAAGTAGTCAGAGAAGCAGGCAGAGAGAGGGGGGGGAAGTAGGCTCCCTGCCAAGCAGAGAGTCTGATGTAGGGCTCAATCCCAGGACCCCGAGACCATGATCTGAGCCGAAGGCAGAGGCTTTAAACCACTGAGCCACTCAGGCACCACATTAAAAAAGAGCAAAAGATCTTAAGGGGAAATTGGTGGAATCAGGCAGTTAGAGACAGGGCAGTTAGGGACAGGGACACAGACCCAGGATGGCCACCACTGGGACTGAGCCAGAGAGAGTGCAGCAAAGAAGCCAGGCTTTGTCCATGAGCTGCCAGCATGCATGAGAACATCTGGGTGGCGGTGCATGTGAGAGAATCTTGTGTGGATGCCAGCTGGTGCTCTCTAGAACCACAGCCTTTTGCATTCTGCACGTGCACTGAGAGACTGGGGTCTGAGTTGCGCTCCACATCTTCCCTGAGAGAGGTTCATGCAGGTGCTGGCTGGTGCTCCCTAGGACCAGGAGAGTCTAAACACACACAGCCCAGGCCAGCATGAAAATCTCAATGTGCTATCTCTTGTTAGGACCTCTTCTGGTGGTCTGGACCTGCCCAGACAACCACAGTGGAGGACACTGAACTTGGAAGGGAAGGAATTAAATTATCTCTGTTCACAAAGTTTAAGTATACAAAACCAACACACAAAATCAGTTGCCTTTGTAAACACTAACAATGAACAAGAAATTTAAGAAATTGCCTTTACAATATCATTATAAAGAATAAAATACTTGGCAGTTAAGGAGGAAGACATATACTGAAAACTAAAGAACACCACAGAAAGAAAGTAATAACAATAAATGGAAAGCCATTTCATGCTCATGGACTGGAAGAAAGAAGTCAACACTACCCAAAGTGATCTACAGATTCAATGTAATCCATTTCAAAATCCTAAAAATATACTTTACAGAAATAGAAAAAAAATACCCTAAAATTCAGTGGGATGTCTAGGACCCCAAGTAGCCAAACACTCTTGAAAAAGATCTAAGTTGGAAGTCTCATATTTCCTGATTTCAAAATTAACTGCAGAGCTACAGTAATCAAGACAGTATGGTACTGATATAAGGACAGACATGCAGACCAGTGGCATAAAATAAAGAATCAAATAAATAAATACTCATATATGGCCAAATTATTTTGAGAGAGTATGTCAAGACCATTTATAACAAATGGTGTTGGGATGCTTACCTCACAGCATATACAAAAAATTAACTAAAAATGGATCAAAGACACTTATGGGAAGATGGTGGAGAAGGAGGATCTCAAGCTCACTTTGTCCCATGCACACCATATCAATGCACCTAACTCAGGAAAACTACCCAGAGACTGCCACAACAGGTTCTACAGTTAATCATAGAGAGGAGATCATATGAAAAGGGTAGATACTATCAGAAAGCAAACTCCCTGTGAAACAGGAAGGACACGACAAACATGGAGAAGGGAAAGGAGCAGGCGCCACACCAGGCAACCCAGGTACAGGGTATCTAAACTGGGAAGATGAGTCTCCAACATATTTGGCTTTGCAAACCATTTGGACTTAACATCACAAGCTTTTACACTCAGCAATTGTACTTTCAAAGTCAGCAGATTTAGCTCTGAGAGAGCCTGAGAACAATAAAGCAGTCCATGCCCTTAAAGAGACAGCAAAGCAAATAACCCCAACAAGATACAACACAGAAGCAGTACTTAGAAAAGAACCTGGGGTATACAAGAAGGAGATTTATTTACTAATCCCAGAATAAGTGCTGGAGGGGCACAGATCTTTAGGAGGCTTCTGCAAGAAAAAATGACCTGGGAGGAAGGATTTCTTCCCACCAACCCCAACCTAGATACCTGGGCACTTTCAGGAATCAGTGAGAACACTGTCCACTACTAACAATGATGTGCCCTCTTATGTTCTGCAGATCCACCTCATCCAACCTACTCCACTGGGCAGGCATCCCTCACACAGCAAAATCCACTAAGCTGTCCCAGCAGGGACCAGTGCCAATCCACCTGCCCTGGAAAATGAAAGATCATTACAGACACCAGGTACACTCAGCCCCGGCAGACAGAAAGGGGACAGGCATTGGGTCTTACCCCAGTCCCACCCACAAAAAAAAAAAAAAAACTCTCAGTGGGGGCAACATAAAGAAAGAGACTTTCAGTTTCGTGCAACTACAGCCCCAGCAGACAGGCTGAGGCTAGGTATATGGTCTGACAACTGACACCGCACAATTACAAACCAACAGTGGCCACAGACTGGCCCCTTAACAGCACAAAGACCAAAACCACCCACAACAGGCAAAGTAGGCCATTGTAGCTGGACTGAAAGCAAATGTGGTTCAGCATTTTAGGGTTCACACAACCGACACAGCAGACATCCCTAAAATGCTTGTTCTGGGGAACAGGACATCACACTACAGGGCACCCAGAACCTCTTCTTCATAAGGCCACTACTTTCAAAATCAGGAGCTGTAGCTGACTTTCTTAACACAAAGAAACACAGAAAGTTAAAAAAATGAAGATAAAATTTGGAAACATTTGGGAAAAATTTGGGAATATGTCCCAAATGAAAGAACAGGACCAAAACACAGAAAAATGGAAACGAAATGAAGATAAACAATACATCTGATAAAGAATTCAAAACAGGGGCATCTGGGTGGCTCAGTCCATTAAACATCTGCCTCTGGCTCAGGTCATTTTTCTGGGGTCCTAGGATCAAGCCCCACATCAGGTTCCCTGCTGAGTGGGGAGCCTGCTTCCCCTTCTCCCTTTGCTGCTCCCCCTGCTTGTGCTCTTGCTCTCTCCCTCTCTCAAATAAACAAATAAAAATCTTTTTAAAAGTATTTATTTATTTATTTGACAGAGAGAGAGAGAGAGAAATCACAAGTAGGCAGAGAGGCAGGCAGACAGAGAGGGGGAGGCAGGCTCCCTGCTGAGCAGAAAGCCTGATGTAGGGCTCGATCCCCAGACCCTGAGATCATGACCTGAGCCAAAGGTAGAGGCTTAACCAATGAGCCAACCAGGCACTCCTAAAAATCTTTTTAAAAAAGGAATTCAAAGTATCATCAAGATACTCTCTGGAGTTGAGAAAAGAGTAGAGGACTTCAGTGAGACCCTTAACAAGGAGATAAAGAACCAATCAGAGATGAAAAACACAATAAATGAAATTAAAATACACTGGAAATAAATAGCAGGCTATAGAAAGCAGAAAAATTAATCAGAGACCTAGAGGACAGAGGAATAGAAAGTAATCAAGCTGAGCTTGTGAGAGGGGAAAAAATATGCAAACTGAGAATAGACTTAGGATACTCAGTGACAACATCAAGCCTAACATTTACATTTTAGGATCCCAGAAGGATAAGAAGAGAGACAAGGAGGTAGAAAATTTATTTGAAGAAATAATAACTGAAAACTTCCCAAATATGGGAAAGGAAACAAACCCAGATCCAGGAGGCCCAGCGATCCCAAGAACAACTTCAATCCAAGGAGGTCTACAAAAACACACATAATAATTAAGATGGGAAAATGATAAGAGAATTTTAAAAACAGCGAGGAGAAAAGAAAGCAATTAAATATAAGGGAAACCCCAGTAGACAATTAGCTGATTTTCCACAGAAACATTCCAGGCCAGAAGGGAATGGCATGACATATTCAAAGTGTTGAAAGGAAAAAATCTACAACCAAGAATACTCTATCCAGCCAACCTACCATTCAGATGGAAGGAGAGATCAAGAGCTTTCCAGACAAAGAAAAGGTAAAGAATTCAAGACCATCAACAACAACAACAAAAAAAATCAAAGAGAAAATTAAAAAAACAAATGGAGACAAATAAAATGAAAACACAATTGTCTAAAATCTTTGGGATGCAGCAAAAGCTCTTCTAAGAGGGACATTTATACCGACAGGCCTACTTCAAGAAGCAAGAGAAATCTCAAACAACCTAACCTTATGCATAAAGGAGCTAGAAAAAGAACAAACAAAACCCCAAACCAGTAGAAGGAAGAAAATAATAAAGATTATAGCAGAAATAAACAAAATAGAAACTAAAAAATAATAGGAGAAATAACATCTGACACCACAGAAATACATAGAATTACATGTTAACAAATTGGACAACCTAGAAGAAATGGATAAATTGCTAGAAACATATAATCTCCCCAGATTGAAGCAGGAATACATTTAAAAAATTGAACAAACCAATTACCAGTAATGAAATTGAATCAATAATGAAAAAACTCCCAAACAGAAGTCCAAGTACAGATAGCTTCACAGGTGAATTCTACCAAACTCTTTGTTTGTTTTTTATGTTCAATTAGCCCACATATAATACATTATTAATTTTTTGTGTAGTGTTCAATGTTTTAAAGAAGAGTTAATACCAATTCTCAAGCTATTAAAAAAAAAAAAAGGAGAAAGAAAAACTTCCTTCCAATTCATTCTATGAGGTAAGCATTACCCTGAAATCAAAACCAGATGTGATTCTATAGAGAAAGAAAGCTGCAGGCCATTATCTCTGGTGAATATTAATATAAAAATTCTCAAAAAAAACCATTAGCAAACAGATTCCAACAATATATTTAAAAAATCATTCATCATGATCAAGTGAGATTTATTCCTGGGATGCAAGGATGATTCAATATTCCTAAATCAACATATGTCACATCAGTAAAAGGAAGGATAAAAACCACTTGATCATGTCAATAGATGCAGAAAAAGCATCTGACAGGGTATACCATCCACTATTGATAAAAACCCTTAACAAAATAGGTTTAGAGGGAACATACTTCAACATAATAAAGGACATCAACAAAAAACCCACAGCTAACTTCATACTTGATGTTGAAAAATTCAGAAGTTTTCCTCTAATATCAGGAACAACACAAGGACATCTATTCTCACCACTTTTATTCAACATAGTAACAATCAGACAAGAAAAGAAAAGAAAAAGTAATAAAAGGCATCCAAATTAATTAGGAAGTAGTAAAACTGTCACTATTTACAGAAGGTATAGTTCTATATATAGAAAACCCTAAAGACTCCACTAAAAAACTACCTGACATGATAAATAAGTTCAGTAAACTCATAAGAAAAAATATCTGTTTTATTTCTATACACTGATAACAAAGTAACAGAAAGAGAAATTAAGAATCTCATTTTCACTTGCACCACGAATAATAAAATACTTAGGAATAAACTTCATCAAGGTGGTGAAAGACCTGTACTTTTGCAAAGTATAAACCACTGATGAAAGAAATTGAAGAAAACAAACAATTGGAAAAATATTCTGTGTTCATGGATTGGAAAAACAAATATTATCAAAATGTCCATACCACCCAAAGCTAATCTACAGATTAAATGCAATCCCTATCAAAGTACAAACAGCATTTTTCACAGAACTAGAATACATGAAACCACAAAAAACCCTGAGTAGCCAAAGCAGTCTTCAAAAGAAAGGGACAAAATGGGAGAGATCACAATGTCAGATTTAAAGATACACTACAAAACTGTAGTCAAAACAGTAACTAGTACTGATGCAAAAATAAACTCACAGATCAATGGAACAGAATAGAGAACCCAGAAATAAACCCACACTTATATTGTCAATCTACAACAAAGGAGGCAAGAATATTGAACAAAGAAATGACAGCTACACCATGGTGCTGAGAAAACTGGACAGCTATATGGAAAAAAAATGAAAGGAAACTGGATCACTTTGATACACCATATATTAAAAAAAAACTCAAAATGTTCTGACTGAAGACTTAAATATTAAGACCTGAAATTGTAAAACCCCTGAGAAGAAATCCTAGGCAGTAATTTCTTGGACATCAGGTGCACAAACATTTTTCTATATATATCTCCTCAGGCAAGGGAAACAAAACCAAAAGGAAACAACTGGGACTACATCAAACTAAAAAGCTTTTGCAAAGCAAAGGAAATCATCAACAAAATGAAAAGGCAACCTACTAAATAGGAGATGATATTTAGAAATGATATATCTCATAGGGAATTATTATCTAAAACACATAAGAGCTTAAACAACTCAACACCAAGAAAACAATCCAATTAAAAATTGGGGAGAGGACTGTTTCCTTGGCTGTGCAAAGGAAGTCCCAAAAGTTCATTATTGCTCTTGTTTCCTTTGCCTTTGGAAACATGTCTTGAAAGAAGTTGCTGTGGCTGATGTCAAAGAGGTTACTGCCTATGTTCTCCTCTAGGATTTTGATAGATTCCTGTCTCACATTGAGGTCTTTCATCCATTTCAAGTTTATCTTTTTGTATGGGGTAAGATAATGATCGAGTTTAATTTTTCTATACATAGCTGTCTACTTTTCCCATCACCATTTATTGAAAAGGCGACAACTCGACACCCCAAAACCAGATAATCATGTCAGAAAATGGCCAGAAGACATGAACAGACACTTCTCCAATGAAGACATACAAAGGGCTAACAGACACATGAAAAAATGCCCATCATCACTAGCCATCAGGGAGATTCAAATCAAAGCCACATTGAGATAACCCCTTACATCAGTTAGAATGACCAAAATTAACAGAACAGGAACAATGTGTGTTGGAGAGGATGTGGAGAAAGGGGAACCCTCTTACACTGTTAGTGGGAATCAAGTTGGTACAGCCACTTTGGAAAACAGTATGGAGGTTCCTCAAGATGTTAAAAACAGAGTACCCTATGACGCAGCAACTGCACTACTGGGTATTAACCTTAAAGAAACAGATGTAGTGACAAGAAGAGGCACCTGAATCCCAATGTTCATAGCAGCAATGTCCACAATAGCCAAACTGTGGAAGGAGCTGAGATGATCTTCAACAGATGTGGTTCATATATACAACGGACTACTTCTCAGCCATCACAAAGGATGATAACCACCATTTGCACTGACATGGATGGAACTAAAGAGGATTATGCTAAGTGAAATTAGTTAAACAGAGAAAGACAATTACCATGTGCTTTCATTCATATATGGAACATAAAGCACAGAGGACATTAGGGGAAGGAAGGGAAAACTGAAGTGGGGGGCAGAATCAGAACGGGAGACAAACCATGAGACACTACAGATTCTGGGAAACAATCTGAGGGTTTCAGCAGGGGGTGGGATGTGTTAGCCCAGTGATGGGTATTAAGGAGGGCACATGTTGTAATGAGCACTGGGTCTTATACATGAACAATGAATCGTGGAACAGTACATCAAAAACTAATGATGTACTATATAGTAACTAACATAACAATTAAAAAATGTTTTAAAAAATAAAATTACTTCTAAGTAATCATTTTGATGATATTATAGTGTTTTGATTTCCTTCTTTTTCCAATAGATCACTGTTGGTTTAAAGAATTGCAATTGATTTTTATATATTGAGTTTTGTATACTACAATTCTGCTGAGGCCATTTATTGTTCTAACAGTTTATTTTTATTTATTTTTTTTATTTCTTAAATTTCTTTTCAGCATACCAGCATTCATTGTTTATGTACCACACCCAGTGTTCCATGCAATACATGCCCTCCATAATACCCACCACCAGGCTTACCCAACCTCCCACCCCCCGCCCCTTCAAAACCCTCAGATTGTTTTTCAGAGTCCATAGTCTCTCATGGTTCATCTCCCCCTCCAATTTCCCCCCAACCCCCTTCTCCTCTCCATCTCCCCATGTCCTCTGTGTTATTTCTCATGCTCCACAAATAAGTGAAACCATATGATAATTGACTCTCTCTGCTTGACTTATTTCACTCCGCATAATCTCTTGCAGTCCCATCCATGTTGATACAAAAGTTGGGTATTCATCCTTTCTGATGGAGGCACAATACTCCATAGTGTATATGGACCACATCTTCCTTATCTATTCGTCCATTGAAGGGCATCTTGGTTCTTTGCACAGTTTGGTGACTATGGCCATTACTGCTATGAACATTGGGGGTACAGATGACCCTTATTTACACTACCTCTGTATCTTTGGGGTAAATACCCCGTAGTGCAATTGCAGGGTCATAGAGAAGCTCTATAGTCAATTTCTTAAGAAATCTCCACACTGTTTTCGAAAGTGGCTGCACCAACTTGATTCCCATCAAGAGTGTAAGAGGGTTCCCCTTTCTCCATATCCTCTCCAACACACGTTATTTACTGTCTTGTTAATTTTGGTCATTCTAACTGGTGTAACATGGCATCTCAATGTGGTTTTGATTTGAATCTCCCTGATGACTAGTGATGATGAACATTTTTTCATGTGTTTGTTAGCCATTTGTATGTCTTCATTGAAGAAGTGTTATGGTGCTGGGAAAATTGGACAGCTATATGTAGAAGAATGAAACTAGACCATTCTCTTACACCATACAAAAGATAAACTCAAAATGGATAAAAGACCTAACGTGAGGCAGGAATCCATCAGAACCATAGAGGAGAACATAGGCAGTAACCTCTTCAGTATCGGCCACAGCAACTCCTTTCAAGATATGTCTCCAAAGGCAAAGGAAACAAAAGCAAAAATGAATTTTGGGGACTTCATCAAGGTCAAAAGCTTCTGCACAGCAAAGGAAACAGTCAACAATACAAAGAGACATCCTTTGGGAGAAGGGAGAAGATATTCGCAAATGACAGTACAGGCAAAAGATCCTGATATCCAGGATCTGTAAAGAACTCCTCAAACTCAACACACAGAAAGCAGATAATCATGTTCTAACAGTTTTTTAAAGGAGTATTTAGGGTTTTCTACATACAGAATCATGTCATCTGTAAACAGATAATTTAACTTATTCCTTTTTGATTGGATGACATTTTTAAAGAAATATCAGTTCTGGCTGTTCTTCTAGTACTTCCAGTGTGAGAGTGAGCATCTTTGCCTTGAACTGGCAAAGTACAAGAGACAAAAATTTCAGTTTTTCCCCATTGATAATGATGCTAGCTGTCAAATTTTCATACATGACCCTTAATGTGTTGAGAAAATTTCCTGTATACCTATTTTGTTCAGAGTTTTTATCATTAATGGATGTTGAACTTTGTCAACTACTTTTTCTGCATCTACCAAGATTATCATGCCATTTTTATCTTTCATTTTATTAATGTGGTGTATCACATTGATTGTATGTTAAACCAACAGGTGGTAATTTTTGACTGGATGCAAGGCAATCTATTGCACCTGTTGGATACCATTTTTTTCTTCTTCTCCTTATTGAACTTTTCTGGGATACAGTTATTTAGAAACAAATTGACTCAGTTCTCACTTTTAAGGGTTGTTAGGCAGGACTGAAACGATGCTTAATGTAGGGCTAATTATTCTCCTCTACTGGGGAAATGCTCTTCTCTGTACTCTACCTAATTCCCCATAAATAACTGGATTTTTTAGTTTATTACTGGGAGCAGAGGTGTCCAGTATGTCCAGTACTTACAGGCCTGTGTGAGTACTGGACACAGGCCTGTGTGAGTACTGGACACCTCTAAACCTTTCAAGTAATTCTGTCCTTAACCTTGAATATTTTCTTACCATATACGTGCTGATTAACACTCATCTGAATATTTGATCTCAGGATCTTTTGAATTCTTTCTGCACAGATCTCTTGTATTCTGCTCACTGACCATCTATACTCAGGTTTTTAAAAAAGATTATTTATTTATTTATTTGACAAACAGAGATCACAGGTAGGCAGAGAGGCAGGCAGAGAGAAAGAAGGAAACAGTCTCCCCGCCAAGCAGAGAGCCTGATGTGGGGCTGGATCCCAGGACCCTGAGATCATAACACAAGCTGAAGGCAGAGGCTTTAATCCACTGAGCCACAAAGGAGCCCCTCTATACTCAGTTTTATCTTTTCAAGTCAGGGATTCTACAAAGCTCAGCCTGGGTTCCCCACCCTGTGCCACAGCCTGTAAACTCTTTCAAAGCAATAATATGAAGTGATTGCTGGCTCACCTCTTCTGTCTCCCATCTCTCAGGGATCATGATCCTTTGTTTCCTGATGTCCAATGTCTTGAAAACCTGTGTATCATATCCATTCATGTATTATATCCACTTTATTTTATTATTTTATTTTTTACTGTTTAAAGTAGGAGGTAAATCCAACCCCTGCTACTCCATCTTGACCAGAAATAGAAGTCTCAAAATACTTTTGAAACATTAATTGGTCTCCAAGTTTCCCAAAAATTTGCCTATCCTTACAGGAAAAAGTGTTCTTCCTCTCTATATACCAGTCCACTTCAAATTACTTCTGGAGAAACTAACCCCTTACATATGTGTAACACATCATAGCTAACAACATATTTTCACATATTGAGATAACATGGTTTTCTCTGGAAAAAAAAGATGACTTGTGTCATGTTGCTAATAATAAATCTACCTTGATGTCAAAACCCATACAAAAATTTTCTTGGGTCAACCTTTTGGTTAGATCCAAATCCCTGCTTGTTAACAACAATCTCATCCTGGGCTTTAAAATGAGCATTTTATTTTGAATTTACTTACTATTGTGGACACAAGTACTGCTTGTCTCTACCAGGTTTATATCATACTGGACTGAACTGGCCCTCTTAAGGTGGCCTTCTTGACAGTAAAAAGGAAAGAAACATACAAATAAAAAGTTAGGTAAGCAAAAAAGTAGAATTTTAAACTTGAATATTTGGAGATTTATGTTCTTCTCCAGAACTACCTGAAATTGACAAGGCTGCCTGAAAACTGTGCCCCATTATTTAACAAATCCACCAAGGCAGGTAGGTGTTTACACAGATTTCAGATGCTGATGATATACTTCGTTCTTTTCTTTTAAAATAAGAGAGCAATTGTTAACTAGTGTAATGTTTTTGTAGTGTTTAAATATTTAATGTAATGTTTTTTCCATTTTTATTCTTATTATTTTAAATGATCTTTTTCCTTTTTAAAGATTTTATTCATTCATTTGACACACACACACACACACACACACACACACACACACACACAGCATAAGCAGGGGGAGCAGCAGGCTGAGGGAGAGAGAGAAGCAGGCTCCCTGCCAAGCAGAGAGCCCAATGCAGAGCTAGATCCCAGTATCCTAGGATCATCACCTGAGTGGAAGGCAGAAATTCAACTGACTGAGCCATCCAGGCATCCCTGCCCTTTTAAAGACATTTTCATTATTAGTAGGGACCCTTTTAAGGTGGGGTGACTTTACTCACTATCCTATTAATGGCATTTAAAAAACTCATTTTGCATGTTTTTAAGGTTGTAGTTCATCAATCTTTCTGGTAATCTGGCCAATTAATATAGTTATAATTCATGGCATTTTTAAAAACTACTTTCAATTTTAAACAAGCTTTGGGGATGTAAACTTGTTTTAGGCTTGAGACAAGGTGGTGGAGAAGTAAGAGGCGCAGTTTCAACCGGTCCCCTAAAGTGAGCTGATTATCTACCAAAGAACTAAGATCCCCCATGAAATCAGCTTGAGATTAGGATTATACACTTCTGGATCTCTACAGGGGCAGAAGATGCCAGTGGACAGGTAAAGTGGAATGGGAATATTGGACTGATATTGGAAGATAAGCTAAAGGGGGAGGTAGCCACCAGAAGCGACCCATTGGAAAGTATTACCCCCATACAAGAGTGCCCTGTGATTAGGGACCAGCATTAACTTGGAGTATGGTTGAAAGCACGCAAAAAAGGCAAAAGATCTTAAGGGGAAATTGGTGGAATTGGGTGGTTAGGGACAGGGACTTAAGCCCACAGACCCGGGACTGCCACCGCTGGCACTAAACCAGAGAGTGCAGCAAAGAAGCCAGGTCTTCATCCCTGAGCTGCCAGCATGCATAAGAGCATCTCGGTGCCAGCGTGCATGAGAGCATCTGCGTGGTGGAGTGCGTAAGGGAGTCTGGTGTGGATGCCAGCCAGTGCTCTCTAGAACCACAGACTTTTGCACTCTGCACGTGTGCTGTGTGACCAGGGTCTGAGTCATGCTCCACACTCTCTCCTGAGAGAGGTCTGTACTGTACAAGCACTAGCTTGTGCTCTCTAGGACTGGGAGATTCTGAACACTCCCAACCTGGGCCAGCATGAAAATCTCAGTGTGCTATATATATCTTGTTGGGACCTCTCTGGTGGTCTGGACCTGTTTTAATTTTTTTTTTTTAATATCTCAGTGCCTAGAGCATTACCTTATATTAATGAAAATGAATTCAAAACCATTTTGCCACAGCAAAATGAAATGTGTCTTCCAAAAATACCCTGGCTCCTCCTCATGAAACACTATTTGATCCTAGCCTAGATTTCAGCATTAGTGAGGTATCATTTTGGACATCATTTAAAGATGGCACCAATTAGTTACCAAATTTCAAAAGGCCCATAGTTAATCCAATCACAACCACTAATGGACCCAAAACTATTATAGTAAATGGACTTGGTTTCACTCTTGAAAGCACCACATTTCTGACAAATAAAGTTCACTTGGTCAGTACATATGAGCCCATATCTTAAATGTAGATTCTATATTGCTACCCATTTTCAAATTAATTCTGCCCTTGGCATTGTTCAGACCCAGGTGTCTGCCCATATTATCATGTAAAAATGATTCAGCTTATATTCTTATTCAGAAATGGAAAACACACAATTTCAACACACTGCAACACTATCTGAAAATTATTCAAGGATGTTACTCTTTTTAAGGAATGTTAAGGATGTTATTTTTTTCTTATAGATTAAATCTATATTAATTTATGAAATGCTTTAAAATGAAAATGTCTGGGACAGCTGGGTGGCTCAGTCAGTTAAGCATCTGCCTTTGGCTTAGGTCATGATCCCAGGGTCCTGGGATTGAGTACTGCATTGGGCTCCTTGCTCTGTAGGGAGTCTGCTTATCCCTCTGCCTGCTGCTCCCCCTGCTGTGTGCTCACACTTTTTGGCAAATAAAGAAATAAAACTTTAAGAAAAGAAAGTTTGAGAAAAATAAAATGAAAACGTTCAACTATCATGATTAGTAAATACTTATTTAAAAAATGCATAAAAGAGCAGATAAAAATATTAATGTACAGTTTAAAACTGTACAAAACAAGATCAGAAATAGATCATTAACATATCCCCAAATCCCCATTCTCTGCCTTCTCTAATTGCTTTCCTTTTTCTCCCCACCAGTGGTAACCACTATTGTGTATATTGTGTTCATCAGTCTCATCCTTTTCTTTATACTTTTATGACTCTCAACAACACGTAATTTAGTTTTATCTAGTTTTAAACTTTATATGAATGGAATTATACTGTTAATGTGACTTACTTCTTTCACTTAAAATTATGTTTCTAAGATTCATCCAAGTTGATATGTGTCATTGTAGTTCATTTCTGCCCTTATATTCTTGAATATGAACATATTTGTTTATATTTGTTCATATTACTGTTGATGAGAACTTAGATAATTTTCATTTTTTGCTATTATGAGCAGTTCTATAAACACCTGGTACTCATATGTGAGACTTTCTGTGAGAAATATACCCAGAAGCAAAACCACTACATTGTAGTGCATGCTACTTGTTTAACTTTACAAGGTATTTGCAAACTGATCCAAAAGAGCTCAAAAACAGTTTCAAACTCTAAAATCTCACATCTTATATTGTCTGGGTTCTTTTTGTCTGTTGGTTCTTTTACTTTTTGCCAATCTCATGGGCGAGATTATGTTTTTCATTGTGGGTTGAATTCACATTTTCCTAACTAATAAGGTTGAGTATCTTATGTTTACTTAATGGAATTTTCTTCTTCATCTTCTATAAATTTAATTATTTTTCTCATTATCTACCAATTTATCTTTTTCTTAATAATTTGTAGTTGTTTATATATTCAAGACACACACACACACACGTGTCTATTTTCACATGTTGCTAACACTCCTGCTTTGTAGCTTCGTTTTTTTTAAACTATAAGTTTTTTTTTTTAAAGATTCCATTCATTTATTTGACAGAGAGAGATCACAAGTAGACAGAGAGGCAGGCAGAGAGAGAGAGAGAGAGGGAAGCAGGCTCCCTGCTGAGCAGAGAGCCCAATGCAGGACTCAATCCCAGGACCCTGAGATCATGACCTGAGCTGAAGGCAGTGGCTTAACCCACTGAGCCACCCAGGCGCCCTAAACTATAAGTTTTAAATATTAATAGAGTCAAACTTACCAGCCATTTGTTTTATACTTTGTACTTCTTGGAACTTGTTTCAGAAATCTATCCCTATACCCAAGGGCACAAAGATATTTAAATGTTTTTTTTTTTCCAGTGTTCCAAGATTCGTTTATGCACCGCACCCAGTGCTCCATGAAATACATGCCCTCCTTAATACCCACACCAGGCTCACCTAACCCCCTAACCCCCTACCCTACAAACCCCTCGGTTTCTTTGTTAGAGTCCACAGTGTCTCATGGTTCAATTCTCCCTCTGATTTAGTTTTCATTTTGCATTTCACATTTTGCATTTCACATTTTTCAGTCTTTAATCTGTACTGATTTTGAGGTATGCTTTGAGGCAAAGACCCAATTTGACTTTCTTCCATATGGATAAACAATAATGTCAATTAAATTTTTTTGAGAAGTCAATTTTTTCTGCACTCTTCTGCAATACCACCTCTCTTATGTATCAAGTATCCACATACACTTCTTTTTTTTAATTTTTTTTATTTTTCAGCATAATGGTATTCATTATTTTTGCACCACATCCAGTGCTCCATGCAATCCGTGCCCTCTACAATACCCACCACCTGGTGCCCCCAACCTCCCACCCCCAACCCCTTCAAAATTCTCAGATCATTTTTCAGAGTCCATAGTCTCTCATGGTTCACCTCCCATTCCAATTTCCCTCAACTTCCTTCTCCTCTCCATCTCCCCTTGTCCTCCATGCTATTTGTTATGCTCTACAAATAAGTGAAACCATATGATAATTGACTCTCTCTGCTTGACTTATTTCACTCAGCATCATCTCTTCCAGTCCCATCCATGTTGCTACAAAACTTGGGTATTCATCCTTTCTTTTTTCTTTTTTTTTTTTTACAGCTTTATAAACATATATTTTTATCCCCAGGGGTACAGGTCTGCGAATCGCCAGGTTTACACACTTCACAGCACTCACCATAGCACATACCCTCCCCAATATCCATAACCCCACCCCCCTCTCCCAACCCCCTCCCCCCATCAACCCTCAGTTTGTTTTGTGAGATTAAGAGTCACTTATGGTTTGTCTCCCTCCCAATCCCATCTTGTTTCATTTACTCTTCTCCTACCCCCTCAACCCCCCATGTTGCATCTCCTCTCCCTCATATCAGGGAGATCATATGATAGTTGTCTTTCTCCGATTGACTTATTTCGCTAAGCATGATACCCTCTAGTTCCATCCACGTCGTCGCAAATGGCAAGATTTCATTTCTTTTGATGGCTGCATAGTATTCCATTGTGTATATATACCACATCTTCTTTATCCATTCGTCTGTTGATGGACATCTAGGTTCTTTCCATAGTTTGGCTATTGTAGACATTGCTGCTATAAACATTCGGGTGCACGTGCCCCTTCGGATCACTACATTTGTATCTTTAGGGTAAATACCCAGCAGTGCAATTGCAGGGTCATAGGGTAGTTCTATTTTCAACATTTTGAGGAACCTCCATGCTGTTTTCCAGAGTGGTTGCACCAGCTTGCATTCCCACCAATAGTGTAGGAGGGTTCCCCTTTCTCCGCATCTTCGCAGCATCTGTCATTTCCTGACTTGTTAATTTCAGCCATTCTGACTGGTGTGAGGTAATATCTCATGGTGGTTTTGATTTGTATTTCCCTGATGCCGAGTGATATGGAGCACTTTTTCATGTGTCTGTTGGCCATCTGGATGTCTTCTTTGCAGAAATGTCTGTTCATGTCCTCTGCCCATTTCTTGATTGGATTATTTGTTCTTTGGGTGTTGAGTTTGCTAAGTTCTTTATAGATTTTGGACACTAGCCCTTTATCTGATATGTCATTTGCAAATATCTTCTCCCATTCTGTCAGTTGTCTTTTGGTTTTGTTCACTGTTTCCTTTGCTGTGCAAAAGCTTTTTTTTTTTTTTAATTTTTTTTTATTTTTTCAGCATAACAGTATTCATTATTTTTGACCCACACCCAGTGCTCCATGCAATCTGTGCCCTCTACAATACCCACCACCTGGTGCCCCCAACCTCCCACCCCCCACCCCTTCAAAATTCTCAGATGGTTTTTCAGAGTCCATAGTCTCTCATGGTTCACCTCCCCTTCCAATTTCCCTCAACTCCCTTCTCCTCTCCATCTCCCCTTGTCCTCCATGCTATTTGTTATGCTCCACAAATAAGTGAAACCATATGATAATTGACTCTCTCTGCTTGACTTATTTCACTCAGCATAATCTCTTCCAGTCCCGTCCATGTTGCTACAAAACTTGGGGATTCATCCTTTCTTTCTTTTTTTTTTTTTTACAGCTTTATAAACATATATTTTTATCCCCAGGGGTACAGGTCTGCGAATCGCCAGGTTTACACACTTCACAACTCTCACCATAGCACATACCCTCCCCAATATCCATAACCCCACCCCCTCTCCCAACCCCCTCCCCCCATCAACCCTCAGTTTGTTTTGTGAGATTAAGAGTCACTTATGGTTTGTCTCCCTCCCAATCCCATCTTGTTTCATTTACTCTTCTCCTACCCCCTCAACCCCCCATGTTGCATCTCCTCTCCCTCATATCAGGGAGATCATATGATAGTTGTCTTTCTCCGATTGACTTATTTCACTAAGCATGATACCCTCTAGTTCCATCCACGTCGTCGCAAAAGGCAAGATTTCATTTCTTTTGATGGCTGCATAGTATTCCATTGTGTATATATACCACATCTTCTTTATCCATTCGTCTGTAGATGGACATCTAGGTTCTTTCCATAGTTTGGCTATTGTAGACATTGCTGCTATAAACATTCAGGTGCATGTGCCCCTTCGGATCACTACGTTTGTATCTTTAGGGTAAATACCCAGCAGTGCAATTGCAGGGTCATAGGGTAGTTCTATTTTCAACATTTTGAGGAACCTCCATGCTGTTTTCCAGAGTGGTTGCACCAGCTTGCATTCCCACCAACAGTGTAGGAGGGTTCCCCTTTCTCCGCATCCTCGCCAGCATCTGTCATTTCCTGACTTGTTCATTTTAGCCATTCTGACTGGTGTGAGGTGATATCTCATGGTGGTTTTGATTTGTATTTCCCTGATGCCGAGTGATATGGAGCACTTTTTCATGTGTCTGTTGGCCATCTGGATGTCTTCTTTGCAGAAATGTCTGTTCATGTCCTCTGCCCATTTCTTGATTGGATTATTTGTTCTTTGGGTGTTGAGTTTGCTAAGTTCTTTATAGATTTTGGACACTAGCCCTTTATCTGATATGTCATTTGCAAATATCTTCTCCCATTCTGTCAGTTGTCTTTTGGTTTTGTTCACTGTTTCCTTTGCTGTGCAAAAGCTTTTGATCTTGATAAAATCCCAAAAGTTCATTTTTGCCCTTGCTTCCCTTGCCTTTGGTGATGTTCCTAGGAAGATGTTGCTGCGGCTGAGGTCGAAGAGGTTGCTGCCTGTGTTCTCCTCGAGGATTTTGATGGATTCCTTTCTCACATTGAGATCCTTCATCCATTTTGAGTCTATTTTCGTGTGTGGTGTAAGGAAATGATCCAATTTCATTTTCCTGCATGTGGCTGTCCAATTTTCCCAACACCATTTATTGAAGAGGCTGTCTTTGTTCCATTGGACATTCTTTCCTGCTTTGTCGAAGATGAGTTGACCATAGAGTTGAGGGTCCATTTCTGGGCTCTCTATTCTGTTCCATTGATCTATGTGTCTGTTTTTGTGCCAGTACCATGCTGTCTTGATGATGACAGCTTTGTAATAGAGCTTGAAGTCCGGAATTGTGATGCCACCAACTTTGGCTTTCTTTTTCAATATTCCTTTGGCTATTCGAGGTCTTTTCTGGTTCCATATAAATTTTAGGATTATTTGTTCCATTTCTTTGAAAAAAATGGATGGTACTTTGATAGGAATTGCATTAAATGTGTAGATTGCTTTAGGTAGCATAGACATTTTCACAATATTTATTCTTCCAATCCAGGAGCATGGAACATTTTTCCATTTCTTTGTGTCTTCCTCAATTTCTTTCATGAGTACTTTATAGTTTTCTGAGTATAGATTCTTAGTCTCTTTGGTTAGGTTTATTCCTAGGTATCTTATAGTTTTGGTTGCAATTGTAAATGGGATGGACTCCTTAATTTCTCTTTCTTCTGTCTTGTTGTTGGTGTAGAGAAATGCAACTGATTTCTGTGCATTGATTTTATATCCTGACACTTTACTGAATTCCTGTACAAGTTCTAGCAGTTTTGGAGTGGAGTCTTTTGGGTTTTCCACATAGAGTATCATATCATCTACGAAGAGTGATAGTTTGACTTCTTCTTTGCCGATTTGGATGCCTTTAATTTCCTTTTGTTGTCTGATTGCTGAGACTAGGACTTCTAGTACTATGTTGAATAGCAGTGGTGATAACGGACATCCCTGCCGTGTTCCTGACCTTAGCGGAAAAGATTTCAGTTTTTCTCCATTGAGAATGATATTTGCGGTGGGTTTTTCATAGATGGCTTTGATAATATTGAGGTATGTGCCGTCTATCCCTACACTTTGAAGAGTTTTGATCAGGAAGGGATGCTGTACTTTGTCAAATGCTTTTTCAGCATCTATGGAGAGTATCATATGGTTCTTGTTCTTTCTTTTATTAATGTGTTGTATCACATTGATTGATTTGCGGATGTTGAACCAGCCTTGCAGCCCTGGAATAAATCCCACTTGGTCATGGTGAATAATCCTTTTAATGTACTGTTGAATCCTATTGGCTAGTATTTTGGCGAGAATTTTTGCATCTGTGTTTATCAAGGATATTGGTCTGTAGTTCTCTTTTTTGATGGGATCCTTGTCTGGCTCTGGGATCAAGGTGATGCTGGCCTCATAAAATGAGTTTGGAAGTTTTCCTTCTATTTCTATTATCTTGGAACAGTTTCAGGAGAATAGGAATTAGTTCTTCTTTAAATGTTTGGTAGAATTCCCCCGGGAAGCCGTCTGGCCCTGGGCTTTTGTTTGTTTGGAGATTTTTGATGACTGTTTCAATCTCCTTACTGGTTATGGGTCTGTTCAGGCTTTCTATTTCTTCCTGGTTCAGTTGTGGTAGTTTATATGTCTCTAGGAATGCATCCATTTCTTCCAGATTGTCAAATTTGTTGGCGTAGAGTTGCTCATAGTATGTTCTTATAATTGTCTGTATTTCTTTGGTGTTGGTTGTGATCTCTCCTCTTTCACTCATGATTTTATTTATTTGGGTCCTTTCTCTTTTCTGTTTGAGACGTCTGGCCAGGGGTTTATCAATCTTATTAATTCTTTCAAAGAACCAGCTCCTAGTTTCGTTGATTTGTTCTATTGTTTTTTTTGGTTTCTATTTCATTGATTTCTGCTCTGATCTTTATGATTTCTCTTCTCCTGCTGGGTTTAGGGTTTCTTTCTTGTTCTTTCTCCAGCTCCTTTAGGTGTAGGGTTAGGTTGTGTACCTGAGACCTTTCTTGTTTCTTGAGAAAGGCTTGTACCGCTATATATTTTCCTCTCAGGACTGCCTTTGTTGTGTCCCACAGATTCTGAACCGTTGTGTTTTCATTATCATTTGTTTCCATGAATTTTTTCAATTCTTCTTTAATTTCCTGGTTGACCCATTCATTCTTTAGAAGGATGCTGTTTAGTCTCCATGTATTTGGGTTCTTTCCAAATTTCCTCTTGTTATTGAGTTCTAGCTTTAGAGCATTGTGGTCTGAAAATATGCAGGGAATGATCCCAATCTTTTGATACCGGTTGAGACTTGATTTAGGACCAAGAATGTGATCTATTCTGGAGAATGTTCCATGTGCACTAGAGAAGAATGTGTATTCTGTTGCTTTGGGATGAAATGTTCTGAATATATCTGTGATGTCCATCTGGTCCAGTGTGTCATTTAAGGCCTTGATTTCCTTGTTGATCTTTTGCTTGGATGATCTGTCCATTTCAGTGAGGGGAGTGTTATAATCCCCTACTATTATTGTATTCTTGTCGATGTGTTTCTTTGATTTTGTTATTAATTGGTTTATATAGTTGGCTGCTCCCACGTTAGGGGCATAGATATTTAAAATTGTTAGATCTTCTTTTGGACAGTTCCTTTGATTATGATATAGTGTCCTTCCTCATCTCTTATTATAGTCTTTGACTTAAAATCTAATTGATCTGATATAAGGATTGCCACTCCTGTTTCTTCTGATGTCCATTAGCATGGTAAATTCTTTTCCACCCCCTCACTTTAAACCTGGAGTTGTCTTCGGGTTTAAGATGAGTTTCTTGTAGGCAACATATAGATGGTTTTTGTTTTTTTATCCATTCTGATACCCTGTGTCTTTTGATTGGGGCATTTAGCCCATTCACATTCAGGGTAAGTATTGAGAGATATGAATTTAGTGCCATTGTATTGCCTGTAAGGTGACTGTTATTGTATATTGTCTCTGTTTCTTTCTGATCTACTACTTTTAGGGTCTCTCTTTGCTTAGAGGACCCCTTTCAATATTTCCTGTAGAGCTGGTTTGGTATTTGCAAATTCTTTCCGTTTTTGTTTGTTCTGGAAGCTTTTAATCTCTCCTTCTATTTTCAATGATAGCCTAGCTGGATATAGTATTCTTGGCTGCATGTTTTTCTCGTTTAGTACTCTGAATATATCATGCCAGCTCTTTCTGGCCTGCCAGGTCTCTGTGGATAAGTCTGCTGCCAATCTAATATTTTTACCATTGTATGTTACAGACTTCTTTTCCCGGGCTGCTTTCAGGATCTTTTCTTTGTCACTAAGACTTGTAAATTTTACTATTAGGTGACGGGGTGTGGACCTATTCTTATTGATTTTGAGGGGGGTTCTCTGAACCTCCTGGATTTTGATGCTTGTTCCCTTTGCCATATTGGGGAAATTCTCTCCAATAATTCTCTCCAATATACCTTCTGCTCCCCTCTCTGTTTCCTCTTCTTCTGGAATCCCAATTATTCTAATGTTGTTTCGTCTTATGGTGTCACTTATCTCTCGAATTCTCCCCTCGTGGTCCAGTAACTCTTTGTCCCTCTTTTGCTCAGCTACTTTATTCTCTGTCATTTGGTCTTCTATATCGCTAATTCTTTCTTCTGCCTCATTTATCCTAGCAGTGAGAGCCTCCATTTTTGATTGCACCTCATTAATAGCTTTTTTGATTTCAACTTGGTTAGATTTTAGTTCTTTTATTTCTCCAGAAAGGGCTTTTATATCTCCCGAGAGGGTTGCTTTAATATCTTCCATGCCTTTTTCAAGCCCGGCTAGAACCTTGAGAATCATCATTCTGAACTCTATATCTGACATATTACCAATGTCTGTATTGATTAGGTCCATAGCCTTTGGTACTGCTTCTTGTTCTTTTTTTTTGTTGTGAATTTTTCCGCCTTGTCATTTTGTTCAGATAAGAGTTTATGAAGGAACAAGTAAAATACTAAGAGGGTGGCAACAACCCCAGGAAAATATGCTTTAGCCAAATCAGAAGAGATCCCGAATTGTGAGGGTGGAGAAAGGGGATAAAAAGGGGTTCAGAAAGAAAAAAGAAAGAAACTATTAAAAAAAAGAAAGCCAATAAAGAAAAAATATAAAAAGAGGAAAAAAAAATATATATATTAGATAAACTATTTAAAAAACGTTAAAAAAGAAAATGGTAAAAGTTAAAAAAATTTAGCAGAAGAAGAGAAAAAGAAAGAAAAAAAAATTGAAAAAGAAAAAAAATTAAATTAACTGCAAGGCTAAAAAATCATGGGGAGAAAGCCATGAGTTCCGTGCTTTGCTTTCTTCTCCTCTGGAATTCCGCCACTCTCCTTGGTATTGAAACTGCACTCCTTGGTAGGTGAACTTGGTCCTGGCTGGGTTTCCCATTGATCTTCTGGGGGAGGGGCCTGTTGTAGTGATTCTCAAGCGTCTTTGCCCCACGCGGAGTTGCACCACCCTTACCCGGGGCCGGGCTGAGTAATCCGCTCGTGTTTGCTTTCGGGAGCTTTTGTTCCCTGAGCGCTTTCCGTAGAGTTCCGGAGGGCGGGAATGAAGATGGCGGCCTCCCGGTCTCCGGCCCGGAGGAGCCGAGAGCCCGGGGCCCCACTCCTCAGTGTGCCCTCAGAGAACAGCGCCCAATGACTCCCGTCACCCTGCCTCCAGCCGCGCTCCGAGCTGACCGAGCCTGCGACCGGTTCAAGGCCACCCTGAGCTGAGAGTCACTCCTCGGCTCTGTCTCTGTAGCCGGCTTCCCCGTTCTAATACCGGTAAGCTCTGGGACACTCAGACACCCCCGATCCTTCTGTGACCCTGCGGGACCTGAGGCCGCGCTGACCCCGCCTGGGCTTCACCCCAGTTAAGCCTCTGGAGCGATGTCCCTCAGCGGAACAGACTTTTAAAAGTCCTGATTTTGCTCCGTTGCTCCGCCGCTCGCCGGGAGCCGGCCCCTCCCCTTGCGGTCTATCTTCCCGTCGCTTTGGATTCATTTTTCCGCCAGTCCTACCTTTCAGATACTGGGTTGATTTTCTGTTTCTAGAATTGCTGTTCTTCTTCTCTTCAATCTCCCGTTGGATTTGTAGGTGTTTGCAATCTTTAGATAAGCTATTTAGCTGATCTCCCGCTAACCGAAGTAGTCTCAGCCTGCTACTTCTCCGCCATCTTGACTCCTCCCCCCTCCACATACACTTCTTAATGTAGGCTTTTAGTAGATGCCCTTTCTTTCTTCCAAGTTTACTAAGAATTGAGAGGATTCAAACATTTTTCTGTTTTAGTATATAAACTAGATAAAATACTTAGTTGATAATTTTACACCAACTTTGCATTCTGTAAACATGGAATAATTCCAAGATCATAATTTTTAGTACATTACTGAATTTCGTTTGCTAATTTTTAATCTTTTATATGTACTTAAATGAATAAGATTGGCTCATAATTTTCTTGTTCATACTGTGATGGTTAATTTTAGGTATCCACTTGTCTGGTACATGATACCCAGATTTATGGTCAAATATTATTCTGGATATTTCCACAGAGCATTTTTTGAATTAATGTTAAAATTGGTAGACTTTGAATAAAGCTGATTGCTTTTCATGATGGGGGTGGGCTGCACCCAATCAGTCTATGTCCTTAAAAGAGCAAATACTATCCTCCCTTGATCAAGAAGAAATTGTGTCCAAAGAAGGCCTTCACATTTGGACTGCAACATTCACTCTTCCCTGAGTCTCCAGGCTGCCAGCCCAGCCTGAAGACTATGGGCATGCCTACCTCCACAACTGAATAAGCCAATTCCTTAAAATAAATGTCTCTCTGCACACCCTATTGGTTCTGTTTGTTTGGAGAAGCTGAATATGAAACAAGATGGGACTGGGGAGGGAAACAAACCATAAGATATTCTTAATCTCAAGAAACAAACTGAAGGTTGCTGGAAGGGAGGGAAGTGAGAGGGATTTGGTGGCTGAGTGACGGACATTGGGGAGGGTATGTGCTATGATGAGTACTGTGAACTGTGTAAGACTGATGACTCACAGACCTGTACCCTTGAAACAAATAATACATCATATGTTAATTTTATAAAAAGCTGAATAATACACATATTATGGATTACATTGTATCCTCGGAAATTCATAAATTGAAGCCTTAACTCTTAATCTAACTATCTATATTTGGGGAGAGGGTCTTTAGTGAGGCAGTTAAGATTAAATAGGGTTAGAAGGATGGGGCCCTAAGCTGAAAAGAGTAGTAACCTTATAAGAAGAGGGACACTGGCCGACTCATTCAGTAGAGCATGCAGCTTTTGATCTTGAGGTTGAGAGTTTAAACCGCCAAGTTGAGAGTGGAGCCTACTTAAAAAAAAAAAAGAGAGAAAGAGACACAGAGATCTCTCTGCATGGATGCACAGAGAAGAAGTTATGTGAGGACACAGCAAGTAGGCAGCCATCTACAAACCAGGAAGAAAGGCCTCACCAGTAACAGACCCTACCAACACCTGGTCTTGGACAACCAGTCTCCAGAACTTTGAGAAACTAAAATCCTGTTTAGGCTACCCAGTCTATGGTATTCTGATATGGCAGCCCCAGAAAACTAGTGTGCTTACCTTCATAGCTATTAAGCATCAAGTAATACTAGTCTAAAAAAAGAATGAAAGAGTATTCCCTGTTCTTCTATCATTTATACAGTATATATTTCTGTTTTAGAGAGTTCTCCAGCAAAACTCTCTGGGCCTAGCATTTTCTTAGTGAGATTTTAACCTACTGACTTGATATACTTAATGATGTTGGGGTGTTTCAGGAATAAGTATTTCTTTTTGAGAGAGTTTAGAGAAGCAGTTTTTAAGGGATTTTTACATTTAATCTAAAATTTCAAACTTACCTGAATAAAGTTAGACAAAATATTCTTTGATCTTTTTAATGTCTGTAGCACCTGAGTTAAATGATCTTTTTTTCATTCCTAGTATTGTTCATGTTATTTTATTCTTTCTGTTAAAGTCCTTGATACAAATTTGTCAATTTTACTAATATTTTCAAGTAGCCAAACTCTGGCTTTGTTGCTTTTATTATACTATTTGCTTATTTTCATCAATTCCTGCTCTTTTGCTTTATTTTCTTCTATTTTCATGGGATTTATTTTGCAGGAGGCAGGAGGACTCAACTAGCAAGACTACCTGAAAAACCATGAGGCAGGCCACTCCCCCAGAAAGCCAGGAAAAAACAAACAAACAACCAAACAAACAAACCCAAAAAAACAAGAGGGCAACCACCACAGGGTCCCCATAAAACTATAAAACCCTTATCAGGGGAAAAGAAGATATTAAGCTCCCGATATTGCCCTAAAGCCTGTATACGTCATAGATACAACTTTCATTTTTAATTCGTTCCCACTATTCTTGTTCGTTTTAGGTTTTTTTTTTATATAATTTTTAACCTATTTACTATCACAATGAGAGGTTAACTACAACAAATTCCATAATAACCTTTTCACTTGAACTTTTTTTTTGATACATATACCTGTGCTTTTCTTTTGCTTTTCTATTTTAAAAAAATATTCATATAGAGATAAGCTTCAAGGTTAATCATCTTTCCCCAGTCAATATTACTCTTACATATAAAAACAAGTTTTTTTTTTTAAGGATTTTATTTATTTGACAGACAGAGACAAATAGGCAGAGAGGCAGGCAGAGAGAGAGGAGGGGAAGCGGACTTCCTGCTGAGCAGAGAGCCCAATGTGGGGCTTGATCCCAGGACCCAGGGATCATAACCTGAGCTGAAGGCAGAGGCTTCAACCCACTGAGCCACCCAGGTGCCCCTATAAACCAATTTTAATCCCCCTTTATCTTGAGAAAGTTGAGTACTTTAAAAAAATATCAAGATACAGCCAGGAAGAATAAAAATAAACTTCCTCACCCAACTGAGAATTTATAACCACCGTCCCATCTTTTTTTCTGTCAGTGTTTCTGTGTATTTGTTTTTGTTCTGATAGTACATAAATCTTATACTTGGGGTTCATTTTGGCTGGGTTCTTCTTTTTTTCTTGTCATTTACTTTTGTTGGTCTTTTTGACGGTTTTTGTTTGTATGCTTTATAAATCTTTTTTTTTTAAAGATTTTATTTATTTGACAGAGAGAGATCACAAATAGACAGAGAGGCAGGCAGAGAGAGAGAGAGAGGGAAGCAGGCTCCCCGCTGAGCAGAGAGCCCGATGTGGGGCTCGATCCCAGGACCCTGAGATCATGACCTGAGCCGAAGGCAGCAGCTTAACCCACTGAGCCACCCAGGCGCCCCTGTATGCTTTATAAATCTTACCTTTGGGTCCCATTTGGGCTGGGTCTTCTCTTTTCTTTTTTCTTTTTAGTTCCTCTCTCTCTTTCTCTTTTTTCTTCTTTCTTTCTTTTTGGTGTGGACTCTGGATTGCTCAGAAGCATTCCAGGGTGCACCTTGACTGGACCATGGGTGATACATTCAGCTACACATGCCTCAGCCATCTCTCACCAAAATGACTAGGAGGAGGAATGCCCAACAGAGGAAAAATTCAGAGACTGTGCCCTCTCCATCAGAACTATTGGATATGGACATAAACAGTATGTCAGAAAGGAATTCAGGCTAACAATTATCCAGGCAATAGCTAGGTTGGAGAAATCCTTTAATGTCAAAATGGAATTGACTAGGGCAGAAGTGAAAGCCACCAGGGATGATGTTAACAATGCTATCAGTGTTAATAATAACCAATCTAATCTAAATAACCAATCTAATCTAAATTCTCTAACAGCTAACTGAGGCAGAAGATAGAATTAGTGATCTAGATGACAAACTGATAGAGAAAAAGGACCAGGAGGAGGCCTGGAACAAACAGCTAAGAAGCCATGAGAACAGAATTAGGGAAATAAATGATGTCATGAAACATTCCAACGTCAGAATTATTGGAATCCCTGAGGGGGAGGAGAAAAAAAAGACTAGAGGATACAGTTGAACAAATTCTCCATGAAAATTTTCCCAATCTGGGGACTGGAACCAGCATTCATGTTCTAGAGGCAGAAAGGTCTTGTCCCAAGATCACAGATTCTAGAAAGACCTCGAGACACCTGATTGTGAAACTGATGAATCATAATTTTAGACAGGAGCTCTTGAAAACAGCTAGGAAGAAGAGATTCCTTACGTACAGAGGAAGGCCCATCAGAATAATGTCAGACCTATACATTGAAACCTGCAGCCAGAAAGGGCTGGCAAGATGTATTCAGGGCACTAAAGGAAAAGAACAGGCAGCCAAGAATACTTTATCCAGCAAGGTTGACATTCAAAATGGATGGAGAGATAAAGAGCTTCCAAGACTGGCAATGTTTAAAAGGATATGTGACCACCAAGATGACACTGCAAGAAATATTAAGGGGGGGTTCTATAAAAGAGGAAAAAACCCAAGAATATCATTGAACAGAAATTTATGGAGACAATCTATAGAAAAAAAGACTTCACGGTAACATGTGATCAATAAAAACATATCTCATAAGTGGAGGGGGAAGGAGTCAAGATGGCAGAGAAGTAGCAGGCTGAGAGGACATCAGGTAGCAGGAGATCAGCTAGATAGCTTATCAAACCATTCCGAACACCTACAAATCCAACAGGAGATCAAAGAGAAGAAGAGCAGCAATTCTAGACACAGAAAATTGTCCACTTTCTGAAAGGTAGGACTGGCGGAGAAGTGAATCCAAAGTGATGGGACGATAGACTGCGGAAGGTAGGGACCGGCTCCCAGTAAGTGGTGGAGCAACAAAATCAGAACTTTTGAAAGTCTGCTCCACTGAGGGACATCGCTCTGGAGGCTAAACAGGGGTGAAGCCCATGCAGGGACAGTGTGGTCCCAGGTTCCATGGGGTCACAGAAGGATCGGGGGTGTCTGAGTGTCACAGAGATCACAGGTATTAGAGCAGGGAAGCCAGCTACAGAGAAGGAGCCAAGGAGTAAGCTCTCAACTCGGGGTTACCTTATTGTGATCTGTGGCACAGGTCACTGCTCTGTGAGTGGGGACTCCACAAGAATCGGGGAAATTCCTTTGGAAGAGTGCAGGGATCTGTGGGGTTTGGAGACTCCAGGTGGGGCTGTGTGCCAGAGACAGAGGCTCTTGGTCACAGGCTGGGTGAGCTCAGAGTGCAGCCAGAGGACAGGGAGATGGGAGTGATTGAATGCTTTTCTCCAAGGGCACATTGAGGAGTGGACCCCGAGCTCTCGGCTACTCTGGGAAGGAGATTAGGAGGCTGCCATTTTCATTTCTGTCCTTCAGAACTCTACCAAAAGTGTTCAGGGAACAAAAGCTCCCAAAAGCAAACCCAAGCAGATTACTTAGCCGGGCCCCTGGTAAGGGCAGTGAAATTCTGCCTCACGCAAAGACAATTGAGAATCATTAAGACAGGCCCCTCCCCAAGAATATCAGCAAGAAATCCAGCCGTGGCCAAGTTCACATACAAGGAGAACAGTGGAATTGCAGAGGAGGAGAAAGAAAAGCATGGAATTCATGGCTATCTCCCCATGATTCATTAGTCTTGCAAAGTTAATTAATTAATTTTTTTCTTCTGCTAAATTTACAGGAAGAGGAGGCAGGGTCCCTGCTGAGCAGAGAGCCCAATGCAGGACTTGATCCCAGAACCCTGAGATCATGACCTGAGCTGAAGGCAGAGGCTTTAACCACTGAGCCACCCAGGTGCCCCGTCTTTTAACCTTTTTTAACTAGTTTATCTTAACAGTACCTTTCAAACAAAAAAAAAAAATCTCTTTTGAACTTCATTATTATAGTCACATTCATTGTATCTAACTTTATTTTTTGTATACACATAGGGCTTTTTCTTCTAAAAAAATTTGGAATACAACTTCTTCCAATAGATCAAAATATACCCTAAATCTAGCACAGGGCTTTGTTCTAGTCTCCAGCTGAGCAAATGCTCTCCACTTTCTTCTTCTTTATTCTCCCAAACAACTTATCAACTCCTTTTTTAGAAATTTTTAAAAAATGTTTTTTTTATCTTTATAGTCATATTCCATCCCTTCATAGTGTTTACCCTTATAAGTTTTTCATTTGTTAAAATTTAGGGGAGTAGTTTCTTCTAAGAAAACAAAATACTCCCAAAATTAAGTTGGTGAACCTGTTCTATTCACCAACCTAATATATATATTTTCTTTTTTATGTTTTTTCCTTATTTTTTCTCTTTTTAATTTCTTTTCTGAACTTCTTTTTACCCCCTTTCTTCCCCCTATTATTTGGGGTCTCCTCTGATTTGGTTAAAGAACATTTTACTGGGGTCTTTGCCACCCTTTTAGTATTTTATTCACCCCTTCATATATTCTTATCTGGATAAAATGACAAAGCGGAAAAACTCACCACAAAAAAAAAAAAAAAAAAAAAAAAGAACAAGAGGCAGTACTGAAGACCAGGGACCTAATCAATATGGACATCGGTAATATGTCAGATATAGAATTCAGAATGACGACTTATCCACAGAGACCTGGCAGGCCAGAAAGAGCTGGCATGATATATTCAGAGTACTAAACGAGAAAAACATGCAGCCAAGAATACTATATCCAGCTAGGCTATCATTGAAAATAGAAGGAGAGATTAAAAGCTTCCAGGACAAACAAAAACGGAAAGAATTTGCAAATACCAAACCAGCTCTACAGGAAATATTGAAAGGGGTCCTCTAAGCAAAGAGAGACCCTAAAAGTAGTAGATCAGAAAGGAACAGAGACAGTATACAGTAATAGTCACCTTACAGACAATACAATGGCACTAAATTCATATCTTTCAATAGTTACCCTGAATGTAAATGGGCTAAATGCCACAACCAAAAGACATAGGGTATCAGAATGGATAAAAATCCAAAACCCATCAATATGCTGTCTACAAGAAACTCATTTTAGAACCAAAGACACCTCCAGATTTAAAGTGAGAGGGTGGAAAACAATTTACCATGCTAATGGACATAAAAAGAAAGCTGGGGTGGCAATCCTTATATCAGATCAATTAGATTTTAAGCTAAAGACTATAATAAGAGATGAGGAAACACCCTATCATACTCAAGGGTCTGTCCATCAAGAAGGTCTAAAACTTTTAAATATCTATGCCCCTAACATGGGAGCAGCCAACTACATAAACCAATTAATAAAATCAAAGAAACACATCGACAATTACACAATAATAGTAGGGGACTTTAACACTCCCCTCACTGAAATGGACAGATCATCCAAGCAAAAGATCAACAAGGAAATCAAGGCCTTAAATGACACACTGGACCAGATGGACATCACAGATATATTCAGAACATTTCATCCCAAAGCAACAGAATACACATTCTTCTCTAGTGCACATGGAACATTCTCCAGAATAGATCACATTCTTGGTCCTAAATCAAGTCTCAACCGGTATCAAAAGATTGGGATCATTCCCTGCATATTTTCAGACCACAATGCTCTAAAGCTAGAACTCAATAACAAGAGGAAATTTGGAAAGAACCCAAATACATGGAGACTAAACAGCATCCTTCTAAAGAATGAATGGGTCAACCAGGAAATTAAAGAAGAATTGAAAAAATTCATGGAAACAAATGATAATGAAAACACAACGGCTCAGAATCTGTGGGACACAACAAAGGCAGTCCTGAGAGGAAAATATATAGCGGTACAAGCCTTTCTCAAGAAACAAGAAAGGTCTCAGGTACACAACCTAACCCTACACCTAAAGGAGCTGGAAAAAGAACAAGAAAGAAACCCTAAACCCAGCAGGAGAAGAGAAATCATAAAGATCAGAGCAGAAATCAATGAAATAGAAACCAAAAAAACAAAAGAACAAATCAATGAAACTAGGAGCTGGTTCTTTGAAAGAATTAATAAGATTGATAAACCCCTGGCCAGACTTATCAAAAAGAAAAGAGAGAGGACCCAAATAAATAAAATCATGAATGAAAGAGGAGAGATCACAACCAACACCAAAGAAATACAGACAATTATAAGAACATACTATGAGCAACTCTACGCCAACAAATTTGACAATCTGGAAGAAATGGATGCATTCCTAGAGACATATAAACTACCACAACTGAACCAGGAAGAAATAGAAAGCCTGAACAGACCCATAACCAGTAAGGAGATTGAAACAGTCATCAAAAATCTCCAAACAAACAAAAGCCCAGGTCCAGATGGCTTCCCGGGGGAATTCTACCAAACATTTAAAGAAGAACTAATTCCTATTCTCCTGAAACTGTTCCAAAAAATAGAAATAGAAGGAAAACTTCCAAACTCATTTTATGAGGCCAGCATCACCTTGATCCCAAAACCAGACAAGGATCCCAACAAAAAAGAGAACTACAGACCAATATCCTTGATGAACACAGATGCAAAAATTCTCGCCAAAATACTAGCCAATAGGATTCAACAGTACATTAAAAGGATTATTCACCACGACCAAGTGGGATTTATTCCAGGGCTGCAAGGCTGGTTCAACATCCTCAAATCAATCAATGTGATACAACACATTAACAAAAGAAAGAACAAGAACCATATGATACTCTCCATAGATGCTGAAAAAGCATTTGACAAAGTACAGCATCCCTTCCTGATCAAAACTCTTCAAAGTGTAGGGATAGACGGCACATACCTCAATATTATCAAAGCCATCTATGAAAAACCCACCGCAAATATCATTCTCAATGGAGAAAAACTGAAATCTTTTCCGCTAAGGTCAGGAACACGGCAGGGATGTCCGTTATCACCACTGCTATTCAACATAGTACTAGAAGTCCTAGCCTCAGCAATCAGACAACAAAAGGAAATTAAAGGCATCCAAATCGGCAAAGAAGAAGTCAAACTATCACTCTTCGCAGATGATATGATACTCTATGTGGAAAACCCAAAAGACTCCACTCCAAAACTGCTAGAACTTGTACAGGAATTCAGTAAAGTGTCAGGATATAAAATCAATGCACAGAAATCAGTTGCATTCCTCTACACCAACAACAAGACAGAAGAAAGAGAAATTAAGGAGTCCATCCCATTTACAATTGCACCCAAAACTATAAGATACCTAGGAATAAACCTAACCAAAGAGACTAAGAATCTATACTCAGAAAACTATAAAGTACTCATGAAAGAAATTGAGGAAGACACAAAGAAATGGAAAAATGTTCCATGCTCCTGGATTGGAAGAATAAATATTGTGAAAATGTCTATGCTACCTAAAGCAATCTACACATTTAATGCAATTCCTTTCAAAGTACCATCCATTTTTTTCAAAGAAATGGAACAAATAATCCTAAAATTTATATGGAACCAGAAAAGACCTCGAATAGCCAAAGGAATATTGAAAAAGAAAGCCAAAGTTGGTGGCATCACAATTCCGGACTTCAAGCTCTATTACAAAGCTGTCATCATCAAGACAGCATGGTACTGGCACAAAAACAGACACATAGATCAATGGAACAGAATAGAGAGCCCAGAAATGGACCCTCAACTCTATGGTCAACTCATCTTCGACAAAGCAGGAAAGAATGTCCAATGGAACAAAGACAGCCTCTTCAATAAATGGTGTTGGGAAAATTGGACAGCCACATGCAGGAAAATGAAATTGGATCATTTCCTTACACCACACACGAAAATAGACTCAAAATGGATGAAGGATCTCAATGTGAGAAAGGAATCCATCAAAATCCTCGAGGAGAACACAGGCAGCAACCTCTTCGACGTCAGCCGCAGCAACATCTTCCTAGGAACATCACCAAAGGCAAGGGAAGCAAGGGCAAAAATGAACTTTTGGGATTTTATCAAGATCAAAAGCTTTTGCACAGCAAAGGAAACAGTGAACAAAACCAAAAGACAACTGACAGAATGGGAGAAGATATTTGCAAATGACATATCAGATAAAGGGCTAGTGTCCAAAATCTATAAAGAACTTAGCAAACTCAACACCCAAAGAACAAATAATCCAATCAAGAAATGGGCAGAGGACATGAACAGACATTTCTGCAAAGAAGACATCCAGATGGCCAACAGACACATGAAAAAGTGCTCCATATCACTCGGCATCAGGGAAATACAAATCAAAACCACCATGAGATATCACCTCACACCAGTCAGAATGGCTAAAATGAACAAGTCAGGAAATGACAGATGCTGGCGAGGATGCGGAGAAAGGGGAACCCTCCTACACTGTTGGTGGGAATGCAAGCTGGTGCAACCACTCTGGAAAACAGCATGGAGGTTCCTCAAAATGTTGAAAATAGAACTACCCTATGACCCTGCAATTGCACTGCTGGGTATTTACCCTAAAGATACAAACGTAGTGATCCGAAGGGGCACATGCACCCGAATGTTTATAGCAGCAATGTCTACAATAGCCAAACTATGGAAAGAACCTAGATGTCCATCTACAGACGAATGGATAAAGAAGATGTGGTATATATACACAATGGAATACTATGCAGCCATCAAAAGAAATGAAATCTTGCCTTTTGCGACGACGTGGATGGAACTAGAGGGTATCATGCTTAGTGAAATAAGTCAATCGGAGAAAGACAACTATCATATGATCTCCCTGATATGAGGGAGAGGAGATGCAACATGGGGGGTTGAGGGGGTAGGAGAAGAGTAAATGAAACAAGATGGGATTGGGAGGGAGACAAACCATAAGTGACTCTTAATCTCACAAAACAAACTGAGGGTTGATGGGGGGAGGGGGTTGGGAGAGGGGGTGGGGTTATGGATATTGGGGAGGGTATGTGCTATGGTGAGAGTTGTGAAGTGTGTAAACCTGGCGATTCGCAGACCTGTACCCCTGGGGATAAAAATATATGTTTATAAAGCTGTAAAAAAAAAAAAAAGAAAGAAAGGATGAATCCCCAAGTTTTGTAGCAACATGGACGGGACTGGAAGAGATTATGCTGAGTGAAATAAGTCAAGCAGAGAGAGTCAATTATCATATGGTTTCACTTATTTGTGGAGCATAAGAAATAGCATGGAGGACAAGGGGAGATGGAGAGGAGAAGGGAGTTGAGGGAAATTGGAAGGGGAGGTGAACCATGAGAGACTATGGACTCTGAAAAACGATCTGAGAATTTTGAAAGGGTGGGGGGTGAGAGGTTGGGGGCACCAGGTGGTGGGTATTGTGGAGGGCACGGATCGCATGGAACACTGGGTGTGGTGCAAAAATAATGAATACTGTTATGCTGAAAAAAATCAAAAAATTAAATAAAAAAAATTAAAATAAAAAAAAAGAAAGAAAAAAAAATTGAGGCTCTCACTGCTAGGATAAATGAGGCAGAAGAAAGAATTAGCGAAATAGAAGACCAAATGACAGAGAATAAAGAAGCTGAGCAAAAGAGGGACAAACAGCTACTGGACCACGAGGGGAGAATTCGAGAGATAAGTGACACCATAAGACGAAACAACATTAGAATAATTGGGATTCCAGAAGAAGAGGAAACAGAGAGGGGAGCAGAAGGTATATTGGAGAGAATTTCCCCAATATGGCAAAGGGAACAAGCATCAAAATCCAGGAGGTTCAGAGAACCCCCCTCAAAATCAATAAGAACAGGTCCACACCCCGTCACCTAATAGTAAAATTGACAAGTCTTAGTGACAAAGAAAAGATTCTGAAAGCAGCCCGGGAAAAGAAGTCTGTAACGTACAATGGTAAAAATATTAGATTGGCAGCAGACTTATCTACAGAGACCTGGCAGGCCAGAAAGAGCTGGCATGATATATTCAGAGTACTAAATGAGAAAAACATGCAGCCAAGAATACTATATCCAGCTAGGCTATCATTGAAAATAGAAGGAGAGATTAAAAGCTTCCAGGACAAACAAAAACGGAAAGATTTGCAAATACCAAACCAGCTCTACAGGAAATATTGAAAGGGGTCCTCTAAGCAAAGAGAGACCCTAAAAGTAGTAGATCAGAAAGAAACAGAGACAATATACAATAACAGTCACCTTACAGGCAATACAATGGCACTAAATTCATATCTCTCAATACTTACCCTGAATGTGAATGGGCTAAATGCCCCAATCAAAAGACACAGGGTATCAGAATGGATAAAAAAACAAAAACCATCTATATGTTGCCTACAAGAAACTCATCTTAAACCCGAAGACACCTCCAGGTTTAAAGTGAGGGGGTTGAAAAGAATTTACCATGCTAATGGACATCAGAAGAAAGCAGGAGTGGCAATCCTTATATCAGATCAATTAGATTTTAAGTCAAAGACTACAATAAGAGATGAGGAAGGACACTATATCATACTCAAAGGAACTGTCCAACAAGAAGATCTAACAATTTTAAATATCTATGCCCCTAACGTGGGAGCAGCCAACTATATAAACCAATTAATAACAAAATCAAAGAAACACATCGACAAGAATACAATAATAGTAGGGGATTTTAACACTCCCCTCACTGAAATGGACAGATCATCCAAGCAAAAGATCAACAAGGAAATCAAGGCCTTAAATGACACACTGGACCAGATGGACATCACAGATATATTCAGAACATTTCATCCCAAAGCAACAGAATACACATTCTTCTCTAGTGCACATGGAACATTCTCCAGAATAGATCACATTCTTGGTCCTAAATCAAGTCTCAACCGGTATCAAAAGATTGGGATCATTCCCTGCTATTTTCAGACCACAATGCTCTAAAGCTAGAACTCAATAACAAGAGGAAATTTGGAAAGAACCCAAATACATGGAGACTAAACAGCATCCTTCTAAAGAATGAATGGGTCAACCAGGAAATTAAAGAAGAATTGAAAAAATTCATGGAAACAAATGATAATGAAAACACAACGGCTCAGAATTTGTGGGACACAACAAAGGCAGTCCTGAGAGGAAAATATATAGCGGTACAAGCCTTTCTCAAGAAACAAGAAAGATCTCAGGTACACAACCTAACCCTACACCTAAAGGAGCTGGAGAAAGAACAAGAAAGAAACCCTAAACCCAGCAGGAGAAGAGAAATCATAAAGATCAGAGCAGAAATCAATGAAATAGAAACCAAAAAAACAATAGAACAAATCAACGAAACTAGGAGCTGGTTCTTTGAAAGAATTAATAAGATTGATAAACCCCTGGCCAGACTTATCAAAAAGAAAAGAGAGAGGACCCAAATAAATAAAATCATGAATGAAAGAGGAGAGATCACAACCAACACCAAAGAAATACAGACAATTATAAGAACATACTATGAGCAACTCTACGCCAACAAATTTGACAATCTGGAAGAAATGGATGCATTCCTAGAGACATATAAACTACCACAACTGAACCAGGAAGAAATAGAAAGCCTGAACAGACCCATAACCAGTAAGGAGATTGAAACAGTCATCAAAAATCTCCAAACAAACAAAAGCCCAGGGCCAGACGGCTTCCCGGGGGAATATTACCAAACATTTAAAGAAGAACTAATTCCTATTCTCCTGAAACTGTTCCAAAAAATAGAAATAGAAGGAAAACTTCCAAACTCATTTTACGAGGCCAGCATCACCTTGATCCCAAAACCAGACAAGGATACCAACAAAAAAGAGAACTACAGACAATATCCTTGATGAACACAGATGCAAAAATTCTCGCCAAAATACTAGCCAATAGGATTCAACAGTACATTAAAAGGATTATTCACCATGACCAAGTGGGATTTATTCCAGGGCTGCAAGGCTGGTTCAACATCCGCAAATCAATCAATGTGATACAACACATTAATAAAAGAAAGAACAAGAACCATATGATACTCTCCATAGATGCTGAAAAAGCATTTGACAAAGTACAGCATCCCTTCCTGATCAAAACTCTTCAAAGTGTAGGGATAGACGGCACATACCTCAATATTATCAAAGCCATCTATGAAAAACCCACAGCAAATTTCATTCTCAATGGAGAAAAACTGAAAGCTTTTCCGCTAAGGTCAGGAACACGGCAGGGATGTCCGTTATCACCACTGCTATTCAACATAGTACTAGAAGTCCTAGTCTCAGCAATCAGACAACAAAAGGAAATTAAAGGCATCCAAATCGGCAAAGAAGAAGTCAAACTATCACTCTTCGCAGATGATATGATACTCTATGTGGAAAACCCAAAAGACTCCACTCCAAAACTGCTAGAACTTGTACAGGAATTCAGTAAAGTGTCAGGATATAAAATCAATGCACAGAAATCAGTTGCATTTCTCTACACCAACAACAAGACAGAAGAAAGAGAAATTAAGGAGTCCATCCCATTTACAATTGCAACCAAAACTATAAGATACCTAGGAATAAACCTAACCAAAGAGACTAAGAATCTATACTCAGAAAACTATAAAGTACTCATGAAAGAAATTGAGGAAGACACAAAGAAATGGAAAAATGTTCCATGCTCCTGGATTGGAAGAATAAATATTGTGAAAATGTCTATGCTACCTAAAGCAATCTACACATTTAATGCAATTCCTATCAAAGTACCATCCATTTTTTTCAAAGAAATGGAACAAATAATCCTAAAATTTATATGGAACCAGAAAAGACCTCGAATAGCCAAAGGAATATTGAAAAAGAAAGCCAAAGTTGGTGGCATCACAATTCCGGACTTCAAGCTCTATTACAAAGCTGTCATCATCAAGACAGCATGGTACTGGCACAAAAACAGACACATAGATCAATGGAACAGAATAGAGAGCCCAGAAATGGACCCTCAACTCTATGGTCAACTCATCTTCGACAAAGCAGGAAAGAATGTCCAATGGAACAAAGACAGCCTCTTCAATAAATGGTGTTGGGAAAATTGGACAGCCACATGCAGGAAAATGAAATTGGATCATTTCCTTACACCACACACGAAAATAGACTCAAAATGGATGAAGGATCTCAATGTGAGAAAGGAATCCATCAAAATCCTCGAGGAGAACACAGGCAGCAACCTCTTCGACGTCAGCCGCAGCAACATCTTCCTAGGAACATCACCAAAGGCAAGGGAAGCAAGGGCAAAAATGAACTTTTGGGATTTTATCAAGATCAAAAGCTTTTGCACAGCAAAGGAAACAGTGAACAAAACCAAAAGACAACTGACAGAATGGGAGAAGATATTTGCAAATGACATATCAGATAAAGGGCTAGTGTCCAAAATCTATAAAGAACTTAGCAAACTCAACACCCAAAGAACAAATAATCCAATCAAGAAATGGGCAGAGGACATGAACAGACATTTCTGCAAAGAAGACATCCAGATGGCCAACAGACACATGAAAAAGTGCTCCATATCACTCGGCATCAGGGAAATACAAATCAAAACCACCATGAGATATCACCTCACACCAGTCAGAATGGCTAAAATGAACAAGTCAGGAAATGACAGATGCTGGCGAGGATGCGGAGAAAGGGGAACCCTCCTACACTGTTGGTGGGAATGCAAGCTGGTGCAACCACTCTGGAAAACAGCATGGAGGTTCCTCAAAATGTTGAAAATAGAACTACCCTATGACCCTGCAATTGCACTGCTGGGTATTTACCCTAAAGATACAAACGTAGTGATCCGAAGGGGCACATGCACCCGAATGTTTATAGCAGCAATGTCTACAATAGCCAAACTATGGAAAGAACCTAGATGTCCATCTACAGACGAATGGATAAAGAAGATGTGGTATATATACACAATGGAATACTATGCAGCCATCAAAAGAAATGAAATCTTGCCTTTTGCGACGACGTGGATGGAACTAGAGGGTATCATGCTTAGCGAAATAAGTCAATCGGAGAAAGACAACTATCATATGATCTCCCTGATATGAGGGAGAGGAGATGCAACATGGGGGGTTGAGGGGGTAGGAGAAGAGTAAATGAAACAAGATGGGATTGGGAGGGAGACAAACCATAAGTGACTCTTAATCGCACAAAACAAACTGAGGGTTGATGGGGGGAGGGGGTTGGGAGAGGGGGTGGGGTTATGGATATTGGGGAGGGTATGTGCTATGGTGAGTGTTGTGAAGTGTGTAAACCTGGCGATTCGCAGACCTGTACCCCTGGGGATAAAAATATATGTTTATAAAGCTGTAAAAAAAAGAAAGAAAGAAAGAAAGAAAGAAAGAAAGAAAGAAAGAAAGAAAGAAAGAAAGAAAGAAAGAATGAATCCCCAAGTTTTGTAGCAACATGGACGGGACTGGAAGAGATTATGCTGAGTGAAATAAGTCAAGCAGAGAGAGTCAATTATCATATGGTTTCACTTATTTGTGGAGCATAACAAATAGCATGGAGGACAAGGGGAGATGGAGAGGAGAAGGGAGTTGAGGGAAATTGGAAGGGGAGGTGAACCATGAGAGACTATGGACTCTGAAAAACCATCTGAGAATTTTGAAGGGGTGGGGGGTGGGAGGTTGGGGGCACCAGGTGGTGGGTATTGTAGAGGGCACAGATTGCATGGAGCACTGGGTGTGGTGCAAAAATAATGAATACTGTTATGCTGAAAAAATAAAAAAAAATTAGAAAAAAAAAGATAGAGTCATATTGATATGAATCTATTAATAGTAGGGGATCTTAACACACCACTCTCAGTAATATACAGATCATCCAAGCAGAAAAATCAATAAAGAAATAAGAGCATTGAATGACACATTGGACCAGATGGACCTCATAGATATATACAGAACATTCCACCCTAAAACAACAGAATACTCATTCTTCTCAAGTGCACATGGAACCTTCTCCAGAACAGACCACATACTGGGTCACAAATCAAGGCTCAAGTTATACCAAAAGATTGAGATTATTCCCTGCATATTCTTGGATCACAGTGTTTTGAAACTGGATGTCAAACATAAGAAAAAGCTCAGAAGGAATTCAAACAGCTGGAAGTTAAAGACCACCTTACTTAGGAATGCTTGGGTCAACCAGGAAATCAACGAAGAATTTAAACAATTTGTGGAAACCAATGAGAATGAAGACACTTTTGTCCAAAACCTATGGGATACAGCAAAGATGGTCCTAAGGGGGAAATACATAACCATACCTTACACCAGTTAGACTGACCAAAATTAACAAGACAGTAAACAACATATGTTGGAGAGGATGTGGAGAAAGGGGAACCCTCTTACAGTGTTGGTGGGAATGCAAGTTGGTGCAGCCACTTTGGAAAACAGTGTGGAGATTCCTTAAGAAATTAAAAATAGAGCTTCCCTATGACCCTGCAATTGCACTACTGGGTAATTACACCAAAGATACAGATGTGGTGAAAAGAAAGGCCATCTGTACCCCAATGTTCATAGCAGCAATGGCCACAGTCGCCAAACTGTGCAAAGAACCAAGATGCCCTTCAACAGACGAATGGGTAAGGAAGATGTGGTCCATATACACTATGGAGTATTATGCCTCCATCAGAAAGGATGAATACCCAACTTTTGTACCAACATGGATGGGACTGCAAGAGATTATGGTGAGTGAAATAAGTCAAGCAAGAGAGAGTCAATTATATGGTTTCACTTATTTGTGGAGCATAAGGAATAACACAGAGGACATGGGGATATGGAGAGGAGAAGGGAGTTGGGGGAAATTTGAGGGGGAGATGAACCTTGAGAGACTGTGGACTCTGAAAAACAATCTGAGGGTTTTGGAGGGCCGGAGGGCCGAAGGATGGGGAGCCTGGTGGTGGGTATTATGGAGGGCATGTATTGCATGGAGCACTGGGTGTGTTGCATAAACAATGAATTCTGGAACACTGAGAAGAAATAATAAAAAAAAGAAATACGCATTCTAAACAGACTTGTTTCCCCCTCAAAGTGAAGTCTATGGCACATTCCTCTAGCTTTCAGACACACGGTTGATTATGCTTCTGTCTTCTGGACTAATGCCGTGTTTGGTACCGGGTTTCTCCACCATGCTGCTTCTTAGTGTTAAGGGTCTGGCTTCTGTACCTACACTGGAAAACACGTCTGTCTTCATGAGGCAAGATGTGGGGGTGAGAGTTACCTGCTGTGTGTGTGAGAAGCTCTCATGTGCACTGAGACAAGGGCTTCTGTCTCAGGACTGATGCTGTACTTTTTTTTTTTTTTTAGTGTTCTAAGAGTCATTGTTTTGCACCGCACCCAGTGCTCAATGCTCTGTGTGCCCTCCTAATACCCACCACCCCGCTCACCAGTTCCTCCACCCCTTCTCCTCCAAAGCCCTCAATTTCTTTCTCAGAGCCCACAGTCTGTCACGCTTCATCTCCCTCTTCTGATTTACTCCAATTTCACTTTTCCTTTCCTTCTCCTAATGTCCTCCATGTTATTCCCTCTGCTCCACAGGTAAGTGAAACCATATGCTTAACTTCCAGACACAGTTTTCAAAGTACTTCTGTCTTCTGGCAAGAGCATGTTAGCAGAAGAAAGGTTTGGTTACAGCGTTATTGGGAGTTGAAAGGTGCATCCTTGCATTCTACACAGACTCCGTGGCTCCTCTGAGTGAAGTTGATGACACGTTCCTCAATCTCTCACACACCCTTTGAAAAATGCTTCTGTCTTCAGGGTGGATGCTGTTCCTTGAAACTGGGTTTCTCTCCGTGGAGCTTCTTAGCATAGTGGATGGCACACTCTCTGGCTTCCACCCTTGCATTGGAAAACATGTCGACCTTCATGAAGCCGGATGTGGGTGGACGTTTCCATCCTACATGGCCTGGTCTCTCAGAGTCAAGTCTAGGTCCCTTACTGTGTGCTGTCACATGCTGTTTGGAAACACTCCCATCTTCCCAAAAGAGGGTAGTCAAAGGGTGTTTTCTTAACAGGGCTGCTTCTCAGACTTCCGTACCTGGCCTTTTTCTGATGCTATGACACACACTATGGATTCTGTTTCCATCTTCAAAAAAGATGTTCACTGAAACCTTTCTTTCCTACAGACTCTGTGTTCTGCAGTGGGTTCTGCTGCCTAGGCTCCTGGTTCGGTTGCAGCTGGCCAGAGGGCTGCAGCCGGGGCTATGGCAACATGCCTGGCTCTTGCGTGGGCCAGTGAGCAGCGGGCCTTCTCGCAGATCCCCAGGCCTCAGTGCCCGGCTTTTTCCTTAGGCTTCTCTGCGCCACACACAAGCAGCTCCTCTTCTCCTCAGGGAAGTGCGGTGCTTGCCAACGGCTGCTGGCCTTGGGCCTTGTTTCTCAGAATAGAGGGCAGGGCGTTCTCATTGGGCTCCCAGGCAGAGGTTTGAGAAAGCCTCCTTCCCCGTGTTGGCAGCGTGTGAAGGGATTGTGGTCGCCTTCCGCTCAGATGGCTTTCCTCACTGGGAGGCAGCTGGCCTTTACCGCAAGCAGTCCCACACGTTCCTGGGCAGCTGCTTTCCCCCTGAGGGTGCCAGGTGGTACCTGAGAGAGTCCGGCCGAGAAGCCCCATCACCTGTCCGAAGTTCCGCGAGCCATTTCCCAGGCACGGCGACTCTTTCCCCCTTTATGGACCTGTCTGCAGTCAGAGGTATTTCCCCGAAGAGAGATGTTCCTCAGAGTTCAGATCCGACACGCTCCCGCCACTGCCAGGAAGCTGTGCACACACGGTACCATCTCCCTAAAGGACGCTGTCAAGCCTGTGGTGCCTGGGGCCCATTCGGGTTCCTGGGCATGGAGCTCAGGCTGTCAGCACATAGGAGTGCTGTCTGGTGTCTGGCTGATGCCTCCTGGCAGCCAGGGTCAACGGGAGCCGAGGGTGCTCCCCCTGCCATTGCTCCGTCTTGGGGCTGAGAGACTCCCTCTTTCTCCTTTGTGTTTCCTGTTCTGTTCTCATTCGAAATGCTTCTGCCTCCACAGTGTGTACCCGGCCGTCCTTCTCCATGGTAAGCCAGTGGCGATTGCCTTGCGTTTCCCCACCCCGGTGTTGGAAAGCGTCCCTGCCCGGGGTGCAGGGTCGATGTCAACCTGAAGGAGGGCGTCGCTTCTGCGTGCCCTCTTTTTTTTTTTTTTTTTTTTAAAGATTTTATTTGTTTATTTGACAAAGAGAGATCACAAGTAGGCAGAGAGGCAGGCAGAGAGAGGGGGAAGCAGGCTCACCGCCGAGCAGAGAGCCCGATGCGGGACTCGATCCCAGGACCCTGAGATCATGACCTGAGCTGAAGGCAGCAGCTTAACCCACTGAGCCATCCAGGCGCTCCTTCCGCGTGCCTTCTTAGAGCTTCGTGGCCAACACAGAACTCTCGCACGCCGCGCTCTGGCTTAGGCCGGGGCGACAGCTCCGGTCAGGTTGAGGGAGCGGGAACTTGCAGAATGGTCTTTGCGCCCTCAACCAGACTCTGTGTTCTGCAGTGGGTTCTGCTGCCTAGGCTCCTGGTTCGGGTTGCAGGAGGGGATAGGGCCGCACCCGGGGCTATGGCCCAGTGCCTGGCTGTTGTGTGCGCCAGTGAGCAGAGGGCCTTCTCGCAGATCCTCAGGCCTCATCGCCCGGCCCCTTCCTTAGGCTTCCCCGCGCCACACACAAGCAGTTCCTTTTCTCCTCCTCACGGAAGTGCAGTGGTTGCCAACGGTGGCTGGCCTTGGGCCTTGTTTCTCAGAGTTGAGGGCAGGGCGCTCTCACTGGGCTCCCAGGCAGAGGTTTGAGAAAGCCTCCTTCCCAGTGTTGCCAGCATGTGAAGGGACTTGTGGTCGCCTTCCACACAGATGGCTTTCCTCACCATGAGGCAGCTGGCCTTTTCCTCAAGTGGTCATACACGTTCCTGGGCAGCTCCTTTCCCCCTCAGCATGCCAGGCAGTGATCTGAGAGAGAGGCTGGCTTCGAAGCCCTGTCACCCGCCTGAAGATCTGTGAGCCATTTCCTGGGCACGGTGATGCTTTCCCCTTTACGGATGTGTTTGCGGGCAGAAGCTTTTCCCTGAAGAGAGTTGTTCCTCAGAGTTCAGGGCCGGCATGTTCCTGCCACTGCCAGGAAGCTGTGCACACACGGTACCGTCTCTCTGAAGGTCGCTGTCATGCCTCTGGAGCTGGGGCCCAGTCTCTTCCCTGGGCGTGCAGCTCAGGCCCTCAGCACAGGCTCACTGGCTGGTGTTTGGCTGACGGCTCCTGGCTGAAGGGGCAAAAGGGAGCTGACGGCACTCTCCATGCCCTTGCTCTGTCTTGGGGCTGAGAGACTCCATCTTTCTCCTCTGAGTTTCCTGCACGTTTTGCGGTCAAAGTGCTTCTGCCTCCACAGACCAGGAACCGCTTGTACCCGGCTGCGCTTCTTCACGGTAAGCCAGTGGCCCTTTTCCTGGGCTTCCCCACCCCAGTGTTGGAAGGTGTCCCTGCCCAAGGAGCTGGAGCGAAGTGATCCTGAAGGAGGACCTCACTTCTGCGAGCCCTCTGAGAGCTACTTAGCCACCACAGAGCTCTCCCACGCCACGCTCTGGCGTAGGCCGGGCCGACAGCTCAGGTCAGGTTGAGGGAGCGGGAGCTTGCAGAGTGGTCTTTGCGCCTTCAACCAGACTGTGTTCTGCAGTGGGTTCTGCTGCCTAGGCTCCTGGTTCCGGTTGCGGCCGGGGATAGGGCCGCAGGCGCGGCTATGGCAGAGTGCCTGGCTCTTGTGTGGGCCGGTGAGCGGCAGGCCTTCTCGCAGATCCCCATGCCTCACTGCCTGGCCTTTTCCTTAGGCTTCCCTGCTCCACACATGAGCGGCTCCTCTTCTCCTCCTCAGGGAAGTGCGGTGGTTGCCAACGGTGGCTGGCCTTGGGCTTTGTTTCTTGAAGTTGAGGGCAGGGCTCTCTCACTGGGCTCTCAGGCAGAGGTTTGAGAAAGCCTCCTTCCCCATGTAGGCAGCATGTGAAGGGACTTGTGGTCACCTTCCGCACAGATGGTGGAAGAGAGAGGTTGGCCGCGAAGCCCCGTCATCTGCCCGATGGTCTGCCAGCCCTTTCCCAGGCACAGCGAGTGAGGCAGCTGGCCTTTACCACAAACAGTCCCACACATTCCTGGGCAGCTGCTTTTCCCCTCAGGGCACCAGGCAGTGACCTGGGAGAGGCCGCCCGCGAAGTACCGTCACCCACCCGAAGGTCCGTGAGCCGTTTCCCTGGCATGGCGACGCTTGCCCCTTTATGGATGTGTTTTTGGCCAGAGGCTTTTCCCCGTAAAGAGTTGTTCAGGGCCAGCATGCTCCAGCCACTGCCAGGAAGCTGTGCGCTCATGGTACCATCTCCCTAAAGGACGCTGTCAAGCCTGTGGTGCCTGGGGCCCATTCGGGTCCCAGGGCACGGAGCTCAGGCTGTCAGCACATAGGAGTGCTGTCCGGTGTCTGGCTGATGCCTCCTGGCAGCCAGGGTCAATGGGAGCCGAGGGCGCTCCCCTTGCCCTTGCTCTGTCTTGGGGCTGAGAGACTTTCTCTTTCTCCTCTGCATTTCCTGTGCTGTTCGAGTTCGAAATGCTTCTGCCTCCACAGACCAAGATCAGTGTGTACCCAGCCATGCTTCTCCATGGTAAGCCACTGGCCCTTGCCTTGCGCTTCTCCACCCTGGTGTCAGAAGGCGTCCCTGCCCAAGGAGCCAAGGCGATGTCAGCCTGAAGGAGGGCGTCGCTTCTGCATGCCCTCCTAGAGCTTCATAGCCACCACAGAGCTCTCCCATGCTGCACTCTGGCTTAGGCCTGGCTGACAGCTGTGGTCAGGTTGAGGGAGCGGGAGGCTGCAGAGTGGTCTTTGTGCCCTCAACCAGACTCTGTGTTCTGCAGTGTGTTCTGCTGCCTAGGCTCCTGGTTCGGGTGGCAGCCGCGGATAGGGCCACATTCGAGGCTATGGCAGCGTGCCTGGCTCTTTCATGGCCCAGTGAGTGGAGGGCTTTCTCGCAGATCCCCATGCCTCACTGCCCAGCCTTTTCCTTAGGCTTCCTCACGCCACACACAAGTGGCTCCTCTTCTCCTCCTCAGGGAAGTACGGTGCTTCCCAAAGGCTGCTGGCCTTGGGCCTTGTTTCTCAGAGTGGAGGGCAGGGCGTTCTCATTGGGCTCCCAGGCAGAGGTTTGAGAAAGCCTCCTTCCCCATGTTGGCAGCGTGTGAAGGGATTGTGGTTGCCTTCCATACAGATGGCTTTCCTCACCAGGAGGCAGTTGGCCTTTACTGCAAGCGGTCCCACATGTTCCTGGGCAGCTGCTTTCCCCCTCAGGGCACCAGGCGGTGATGTGAGAGAGGCCGGCTGCGAAGCCCAGTCACCCGCCCGATGGTCTGCCAGCCGTTTTCCGGGCACAGCAACGCTTGTCCCCTTACGGACGTGTTTGAGGGCAGAGGCTTTGCCCTGAAGAATGTTACTCCTCAGAGTTCAGGGCCAGCATGCTCCCGACACTGCCAGGAAGCTGTGTGCTCACGGTACTGTCTCCCTGAAGGATGATGTCAAGCCTGTGGTGCCTGGGGCTCATTCGGGTCCCAGGGCATGGAGCTCAGGCCGTCAGCATATGGCACACTGTCCGGTGTCTGGCTTATGCCTCCTCACAACTGGGGTCAATGGGAGCCGACAGCGCTCCCCCTGCCTTTGCTCTGTCTTGGGGTTGAGAGACTCCCTCTTTCTCCTCTGTGTTTCCTGCATGGTTCATGGTCAAAGTCCTTCAGCCTCCACAGACCATTATCAGCCTGTACCTGGCCAAGTTTCTCCATGTAAGCCAGTGGCCCTTGCCTTGCACATCCCCATCCCGTTGTCGGAAGGCGTCCTGCCCGGGGCGCAGCGGCAATGTCAACCTGAAGGAGGGCGTCACTTCTGTGTGCCCTCTTAGACATTCCTAGCCACCACAGAACTCTCGCATGACGTGCTCTGGCTTAGGCCGAGCCTACACTTCCGGTCAGGTTGAGGGAGCGGGAGCTTGCAGAGTGGTCTTTGCACCCTCAACATGTCTTTGTGTCCTGCAATGTGTTCTGCTGCCCTGGCTCCTGGTTCCGTTTGTGGCCAGGGAAAGGGCCACACCCAGGGCTATGGCAGCATGCCTGGCTGTTGCGTGGGTGGGGAGCGGTGGGCCTTCTCGCAGATTCTCAGGCCTCAGCGCCCGGCCACTTCCTTAGGCTTCCCTGTGCCATACACGAGTGGCTCCTCTTCTCTTCAGGGAAGTGTGGTGGTTGCCAAAGCTGCTAGCCCTCGGCCTTGTTTCTCAGAGTTGAGTGCAGGGTGCTTTACTGAGCTCCCAGGCTGAATTTTGAGTAAGCCTCCTTCCCCGTGTGGGCAGCTTGTGAAGGGTCTTGTGGTCGCCTTCCATACAGATGAGTTTCCTCATTGGGAGGCAGCTGGCCTTTACTGCAAGCGGTCCCACACATTCCTGGACAGCTGCTTTCCCCCTCAGGGCGCCAGGCGGTACCTGAGAGAGGCCGGCCATGAAGCCTCATCACCTGCCCAAAGTTCCACAAGCTGTTGCCCAGGCACGGACCACTTGCCCCTTTATGGACATGTTTGTGGACAGAGGCTTTTCCCCAAAGAGAGTTGTTCCTCAGTGTTCAGGGCCGGCATGTTCCTGCCACTGCCAGGAAGCTGTGCACACACGGTACCATCTCCCTGAAGGATGCTGTCAAGCCTGTGGTGCCTGGGGCCCATTTGGGCCTCTGGGCATGGAACTCAGGCCGTCAGCACATAGGCACGCTGTCCGGTGTCTGGCTAATGCCTCTTGGCAGCCAGGGTCAATGGGAGCCAAGGGCGCTCCCTTTGCCATTGCTCTGTCTTGGGGCTGAGAGACCTACTCTTTCTCCTCTGCATTTCCTGCATGGTTCACATTCGATGTGCTTCTGCCTCTACAGACCAGGAACAGCGTGTACCCAGCCACGCTTCTCCATGGTAAGCCATTGGCCCTTGCCTTGAGCTTCCCCACCTCGGTGTCCGAAGACATCCTTGCCCAAGGAACCAAGGCGATGTCAGCCTGAAGGAGGGCATCACTTCTGCGTGTCCTCTTAGAGCTTCGTAGCCACCACAGAGCTCCCCCACACCATGCTCCTGCTTAGGCCTGGCCGACAGCTGCGGTCAGGTTGAGGGAGCGGGAGACTGCAGAGTGGTCTTTGCGCCCTCAACCAGACTCTGTGTTCTGCAGTGTGTTCTGCTGCCTAAGCTCCTGGTTTGGGTGGCGGCCACTGATAGGGCTGCAGCCGGGGCTATGGCAGCATGCCTGGCTCTTTCATGGTATGGTGAGCGGAAGGCCTCCTCAAAGATCACCAGGCCCCAGTGCCTGGCCCCTTTGTTAGGTTTCTCTGCTCCACACATGAGCGGCTCCTCTTCTCCTCCTCAGGGAAGTGTGGTAGTTGCCAATGGTGGCTGGCCTGGGGCCTTGATTCTCGGAGTTGAGGGCAGGGCGCTCTCACTGAGCTCCCAGGCAGAGGTTTGAGAAAGCCTCCTTCCCCGTGTTGCCAGTGAGTGAAGGGTCTTGTAGTTGCATTCTACACAGAAGGCTTTCCTCACCAGGAGGCAGCTGGCCTTTTCTGCAAGTGATTGCACATGTTCCTGGGCAGCTGCTTACCCCCTTAGGGAGTCAGGCACTGACCTGAGAGAGGTCAGCAGCGAAGCCCCATCACCTGCACTAAGGTCTGCAAGCCGGTTCCCGGGCACGGTGAAGCTTGCCCTTTTACAGACCTGTTTGCCAGCAGAGGCTTTTCCCCAAAGAGAGTTGTTACTCAGAGTTCAGGGCCGGCACGCTCCCGCCACTGCCAGGATGCTGTGCATACACGGTACCTTCCCTCTGAAGGTCACTGTCATGACTGTAGAGCTTGGGGCCAGTCTCTTCCCTGGGCGTGCAGTGCAGACCCTCAGCACAGGCTCACTGGCTGGTGTCTGGATGAAGTCTCCTGGCTGAAGGGGCAAACGAGAGCCGACGGTGCTCCCCATGCCCTTGCTCGGTCTTGAGGCTAAGAAACTTCCTCTTTCTCCTATGAATTTCCTGCACGGTTCCTGGTCAAAGTGCTTCTGCCTCTTCAGACTAGGATCAGCATGTACCCGGCAGCACTTCTCCATGGTAACCCAGTGGCCATTGCCCTGCGCTTCCCCACCCCAGTGCCCCTGCCCAAGGAGCCGGAGCGAAGTCAGTCTGAATGAGGGCCTCATTTCTGTGAGCCCTCTGAGAGATACATAGCCAACACAGAGCTCACGCATGCCATGCTCTGGCATAGGCCGGTCTGACAGCTCCAGTCGGGTTGAGGGAGCAGGAGCTTACAGACTGGTCTTTGTGCCCTCAACCAGACTCTGTGTTCAGCAGTGGGTTCTGCTGCCTAAGCTCCTGGTTTCAGGTGGCGGCCGTGGAGAGGGCCACAGCTGAGGCTATGGCAACGTGCCTGGCTCTTGCGAGGCCTGGTGAGTGGAGGGCTTTCTCACAGATCCCCAGGCCTCAGCACCCGGCCCCTTCCTTAGGCTTCCCCACGCCACACAAGAGCAGTTCCTCTTCTCTTCCTCAGGAAATTACGGTGGTTGCCAATGGTGGTTGGCCTTGGGCCTGGTTTCTCAGAGTTGAGGGCAGGGTGCTCTAACTGGGTTCCCAGGCAGAGGTTTGAGAAAGCCTCCTTCACCGTGTTGCAAGTGTGTGAAGGGACTCATGGTGCATACCACACAGGTGGATTTCCTCACTGGGAGGCAGCTTGCTTTTTATGCAAGCGGTGCCACAAGTTCCTGGGCAGCTGCTTTCCCCCTCAGGGAGCCAGGCGGTGACCTGAGAGAGGCCGGCCGTGAAGCCCTGTCACCCGCCCTAAGGTTGCGAGCCATTTCCCGGGCATGGCAACGCTTGCCCCTTTATGGACGTGTTTGTGGGCAGAGGCTTTTCCCTGAAGACAGTTGTTCCTCAGTTCAGGGCTAGCACACTCCCGCCACTGCCAGGAAGCTGTGCACACAAAGTACTGTCTCCCTAAAGGACGCTCTGAAGTGTGTCGTCCCTGGGGACCATTCGGGTGCCTGGGCATGGAGCTCAGGCCGACAGCATATAGCGACCTGCCTGTGTCTGGCTGATGCCTCCTGGCAGCCAGATCAAAGTGAGATGAAGTCTCTCCCCATGCCATTGCTCTGTCTTGGGGCTGAGAGCCTCCCTCTTCCTCCACTACCTTTCCTGCATGATACCCGGTCAAAGTGCTTCTCCCTCCACAGACCAGGACAGGCATGTACCTGGCCGCGTTTCTCCATGGTAAGACAGTGGCCCTTGCCTTCATTCAGACACCAATTCGTGGCAGTGTCTTCCCAGTTAAGGAAAGAATATAGAACAAGGTCGGACACTGGGCAGGTTGGATACCCTGAGTGAAGTGCTCTATACGGCTCTTAGGCATCCAAAACATATATTGGAAGGCCACGACCTGTGCTCATCCACACTGTCTACCTCAATTGAAAAACACTTCAAATACCATGAGCAAAGCGTGTTTTAGGATGGACTTGCGACAGGGTTGAGGCTGTGGAAAGTTGGAAGCTGTTGGACCTCTGGGTGGAAAACATGAAGAGTCGCTTACAAGGCCCTTACTGGTGACCATAGGAAGGTCTCTGTTCAGGGCAATTCCTTCAGGTGGACACCCATTCATGGCAGTGTCTTCCCAGTTGAGGAAAGAAGATAGAACAAAGAAGGACTCTGGGCAAGTTACATACTGTGAGTTTGGTGCAGGGTATGGCTCTTAGGGGCCCAAAACTTATAGTGGCAGGGAACAACCTGTGGTCACCAGACTGTCAATCACAGTCAAAAGCGCTTCAAACTTCGTGAGAGAAGTGTGCTTTAGGCTGGAATCGTGACAGAGTTGAGGCTGTAGAAAGTTGGAAGCTGTTGCAACTCACTGTGTTGAAAATATGTGTAATCGTGAACAGGACCCTGGTTTTGGATGCCCAAACCGGTTACCATAGGAAGGTCTGTGTTAAGGGAAACTCCTTCAGGTGGAAACACATTCTTGGCACTGTCTTCCCAGTTGAGGAAAGAAGGTAGAACAACGACAGACTCTGTCCAGGTTAGATACTGTGAGTGAAGTGCAGGCTACTGCTCTTTGGGGTCCAAAACGTATAGTGGCAGAGCATGACCTTTGCTCATCCACACTATCTAACTCAGTTGAAAACACTTTAAACATCGTGAGAGAAGTGTGTTTTGGATGGATTCATGACAGGGATGAGGCTGTGGAAAGTTGGAAGCTGTTGGAACTGACTGAGTGGAAAACATGAAGAGTCACGTACAGAGTCCCAGTGTAGGACTTCCAAACCGGTGACCATGAAAAAATCTGTGTTCAGGAAAATTCCTTCAGGCGGACACTCATTCATGGCAGTGTCAGCTCAGTTGAGGAAAGAAGACAGAACAAGGACTGACTCTGGGCAGGTTAGATACTGTGAGTGAAGTGTAGGCTACGTCTCTTAGAGGTCCAAAACGAATATTAGCAGCACACGACCTGTGGTCAACCACACTGTCAACCTCAGATGAAAGCAATTCAAACTTCTTTTGGGAAGTGTCCTTTAGGCTGGACTCATGACAGGCTTGAGGCTGTGGAAAGTTGGAAGCTGTTGGAACTGACCGAGTGGAAAACATGAAGAGTCACGTACAGAGCCCCAGTCTAGGACTTCCATACCGGTGGCATAGGAAGGTCTGCGTTAAGGGAAACTCCTTGAGGCGGAAACACATTCTTGGCAGGGTCTTTCCAGTTGAGGAAAGAAGATAGAACAAGGACGGACACAGGGCAATTTGGATACTCTGAGTGAAGTGCAGTCTACATCTCATAGGCGTCCAAAACATATATTGGAGGGGCACCACCTGTGCTCATCCAAACTGCCTACCTCAGTTGAAAACACTTCAAACACAATGAGGAAAGTGTGCTTTAGGATGGACTTTCGACATGGGAGAGGCTGTGTCAAAATGGAAGCTCTTTAACCTCTGGGTGGAAAACATGAAGAGACATGTACAAGGCCCTTACTGGTGACCCTAGGAAGTTCTCTGTTCAGGGCAATTCCTTCAGGTGGACACCCATTCATGGCAGTGTCTGCTCAGTTGAGGAAAGAAGACAGAACAAGGACGAACTCTGGGCAGGATGGATACTGTGAGTGAAGTACGGACTACAGCTCTTAGGGGCCCAAAACGAATATTGGCAGGGCAGGACCTGTGGTCAACCACACTGTCAACCTCAGTCGAAGGCGCTTCAAACTTCGTGATGGAAGTGTTCTTTAGGCTGGACTCGTGACAGGGTTGAGGCTGTGGAAAGTTGGAAGCTGTTGGAACTGACTAAGTGGAAAATATGAAGGGTCACGTACAGAGCCCAAGTCTGGGACTTCCATACCGCTGACCATGAAATGATCTGTGTTCCCGAAAATACCCTCATTCAGACACCCACATGTGACAGTGTCTTTCCAGTTGAGGAAAGAAGATAGAACAAGGACGGACGCTGGGCAGGTTGGATACTCTGAGTGAAGAGCAGTCTATGGCTCTTAGGTGTCCAAAACATATATTGGAAGAGCATGACCTGTGCTCATCCACACTGTCTAATTCAGTTGAAAACACTTCAAACTTCATGAGGGAAGTGTGCTTTAGGCTGGACTTGTGACAGTGTTGAGGCTGTGGAAAGTTGGAAGCTGTTGGAACTGACCGAGTGGAAAACATGAAGAGTCATGTACAGAGCCCCAGTCTAGGACTTCCATACCGGTGACCATAGGAAGTTCTGCATTAAGGGAAACTCCTTCAGGCAGAAACACATTCTTGGCAGGCTCTTCCCAGTTGAGGAAAGAAGGTAGAACAACGACGGTCTCTGTACAGGTTAGATAGTGTGAGTGAAGTGCCGGCTACTGCTCTTTGGGGTCCAAAACGTATAGTGGCAGAGCACAACCTGTGCTCATCCACACTGTCTTACTCAGTTGATAACACTTCAAATATCGTGGGAGAAGTGTGTTTTGGATGGATTCGTGACAGTGTTGAGCCTCTGGAAAGTTGGTAGCTCTCGGACCTCCTGGTGGAAAACATGAAGAGTCATGTACAAGGCTTACTGGTGACCATAGGAAGGTCTCTGTTCAGGGAAATTCCTTCAGGCAGACACTCATTCATGGCAGTGTCTGCTCAGTTGAGGAAAGAAGATAGAACAAAGATGGACTATTGGCAGTTTACATACTGTGAGTTAGGTGCAGGCTATGGCTCTTAGGGGTCCAAAACGCATAGTGGCAGGGCACAAACTGTGGTCAACCACACTGTCAACCTCAGTCGAAAGCGCTACAAATGTCATGAGGGAAGTGTGCTTTAGGCTGGATTCGCGACAGAGTTGAGGCTGTGGAAAGTTGGAAGCTGTTGGAACTGACCGAGTGGAAAACATGAAGAGTCACGTACAGAGCCCCAGCCTAGGACTTCCATTCCGGTGACCATAGGAAGGTCTGCATTTAGGGAAGCTCCTTCCGGTGCAATCACATTCTTGGCAGTGTCTTCCCAGTTGAGGAAAGAAGATACAACATAGACGTACTCTGGGCAGGTTGCATACTGTGAGTAAGGTGCAGTCTATGGCTCTTAGGGTCCAAAACGTATAGTGGGAGGACACAACCTGTGGTCAACCACACTGTCAACTTCAGTGGAAAGTGCTTCAAACTTTGAGAGGGAAGTGTGCTTTAGGCTGGATTCACGACACGGTTGAGGCGGTAGAAAGTTGTAAGCTGTTGGAACTGACTGTGTTGAAAACATGTATAGTCCCGAACAGGGCCCTGGTCTCGGACGCCCAAACCGGTTACCATTGGAAGGTCTGTGTTAAGGGAAACTCCTTCAGGTGGAAACACATTCTTGGCACTGTCTTCCCAGTTGAGGAAAGAAGGTAGAACAATGATGAACTCTGTACAGGTTAGATACTGTGAGTGAAGTGCAGGCTACTGCTCTCTGGGGTCTAAAATGTACAGTGGCAGAGCACGACCTGTGCTCCTCCACACTATCTAACTCAGTTGAAAGCACTTCAAACATCATGGATGTTTGGATGGACTCGTGACAGGGTAGAGGCTGTGGATAGTTGGAAGCTGTTGGAACTGACTGAGTGGTAAATATGAAGAGTCACATACCGAGCCCCAGTCTGGGACTTCCAAACCAGTGACCATGAAAAGATCTGTGCTCAGGAAAATTCTGTCATTCAGACACCCATTCGTGGCAGTGTCTTCCCAGTTGAGGAAAGAAGATAGAACAAGGATGGACCCTGAGCAGGTTGGATACTGTGAGTGAAGTACCGGCTATGGCTATCAGGCATCCAAAACATATATTGGCAGGTCAGGACCTGCCGTCATCAAAACTGTCTACCTCTGTTGAAAAGACTTCAAACGTCGTGAGGGAAGTGTGCTTTAGGAGGGAGGGCGACAGTGTTGAAGCTGTAGAAAGCTGGAAGCTGTTGGAATTGTCTGTGTGGAAAACACGGAGAGTCGTGAACATGGTCCTTACCGGTTTCCATAGGAAGGTCTCTGTTCAGGGAAATTCCTTCAGGTGGACACCCATTCATGGCAGAGTCTTCTCAGTTGAGGAAAGAAGACAGAAACAGACTGACTCTGGGCAGTTTGGATACTGTGAGTGAAGTGTAGGCTACGTCTCTTAGGGGTCCAAAATGAATATTGGCAGGGCACGACCTGTGGTCAACCACACTGTCAACCTCAGTCAAAAGCGCTTCAAACTTCTTATGGGAAGTTCCTTTAGGCTGGACTCATGACAGGGTTGAGGTTGTGGAAAGTTGGAAGCTGTTGGAACTCACTGAGTGGAAAATATGAAGAGTCACGTACAGAGCCCCAGTCTAGGATTTCCATACCGGTGACCATAGGAAGGTCTGAGTTAAGGGAAACTCCTTCAGGCTGAAACACATTCTTGGCAGTGTCTTCCCAGTTGAGGAAATGAGGTAGAACAGCAACAGAATCTGTGCAGGCTAGATACTGTGAGTGAAGTGCAGGCTACTGCTCTTTGGGGTCCAAAATGTATAGTGGCAGAGCACGATGTGTGCTCATCCACACTGTCTAACTAAGTTTAAAACACTTCAAACATCATGATAGAAGTGTGTTGTGGATGGACTTGTGACAGGTTTGAAGCTGTGCAAAGTTGGAAGCTGTTAGAGCTGACAGAGTGGAAAACATGAAGAGTCACGAACAGATCCCCAGTCTAGGACTTCCAAACCGGTGACCATGAAAAGATCTGTGTTCAGGAAAACTACCTATTTCAAACACATATTCGTGGCAGTGTCTTCCCATTTGAGGAAAGAAGATAGATCAAGGACGGATCCTGGGCAGTTTGGATACTGTGAGTGTAGTCCCGGGTATGGCTATTAGGCATCCAAAACATATATCGGCAGGTCAGGACCTGTGGTCATCCAAACCATCTACCTCTGTTGAAAAGGCTTAAGACATTGTGAGGGAAGTGTGCTTTAGGAGGGAGGGCATCAGGGTTGAAGCTATGGAAAGCTGGAAACTATTGGACCTGTCTGTGTGGAAAACATGAAGAGTCATAAACATGGACCTTACCGTTTACCATAGGAAGGTCTCTGTTCAGGAAAATTCCTTCAGGCGCACACCCATTCGTGGCAGTGTCTGCTCAGCTGAGGAAAGAATACAGAAAAAGGACGGACTCTGGGCAGGTTGGATACTGTGAGTGAAGTGCAGGCTATGGCGCTTAGGGGTCCAAAATGAATATTGGCAGGGCATGTGGTCAACCACACTGTCAACCTCAGTCGAAAGTGCTTCAAACTTTGTAAGGGAAGTATGCTTTAGGCTGGACTCGCGACAGGGTTGAGGCTGTGGAAAGTTGGAAGCTGTTGGAACTGACTGAGTGGAAAACATGAAGAGTCACGTACAGAGACCCAGTCTGGGACTTCCGTACCGCTAACCATGAAACGGTCTGTGTTCAAGAACTCCCTCATTCAGACACCCATTTATGGCAGTGTCTTCCCAGTTGAGGAAAGAAGAGAGAACAAGGACAGATGCTGGGTAAGCTGGATACCCTGAGTGAAGTGCACTCTACGGCTCTTAGGCGTACAAAATATATATTGATAGGGCATGACCTGTGCTCATCCATACTGTCTACCTCAGTTGAAAACACTACAAACACCTTGAGGAAAGTGTGCTTTAGGATGGACTTGCGACTGGGTTGAGGCTGTGGAAAGTTGGAAGCTCTTGGACTTCTGGGTGAAAAACATGAAGAGTTGTGTACAAGGCCCTTACTGGTGACCATAGGAAGGTCTCTGTTCAGGGAAATTCCTTCAGGCGGACACCCATTCATGGCAGTGTCTGCTCAGTTGAGGAAAGAAGATAGAACAAAGATGGACACTGGGCAGGTTGCATACTGTGAGTTAGGCACAGGCTATGGCTCTTAGGGGTGCAGAACATATAGTGGCAGGGCACGACCTGCGGTCAACCACACTATTAACCTGAGTCAAAAGCGTTTCAAACATCGTGAGGGAAGTGTGCTTTAGGCTGGACTCCCAACATGGTTGAGGCTGTAGACACTTGTAAGCTGTTGGAACTGACTGTGTTCAAAACATGTATAATCACGAACAGGACCCTGGTCTCGGACGCCCAAACCGGTTACCACAGGAAGGTCTGTGTTAAGGGAAATGCCTTCAGGTGAAAACACATTCTTGGCAGTGTCTTCCCAGTTGAGGAAAGAAGGTAGAACAACGACGGACTCTTTCCAGGTTAGATACTGTAAGTGAAGTGCAGGCTACTGCTCTTTTGAGTACAAAACGTATAGTGGCAGAGCACGACCTGTGCTCCTCCACACTACCTAACTCAGTTGAAAACACTTCAAATATTGTGAGAGAAGTGTATTTTGGATGGACTTGTGACACGCTTGAGGCTGTGGAAAGTTGGAAGCTGATGGAACTGAGTGAGTGGAAAACCGAAGAGTAATGAACAGAGCCCCAGTCTAGGACTTCCAATCTGGTGACCATGAAAAGATCTGTGTTCAGGAAAACTCCCTCATCCAGATACCCATTCGTGGCTGTGTCTTACCCATTGAGGAAAGAAGATAGAACAAGGATGGACCCTGGGCAGATTGGATACTGTGAGTGAAGTGCCGGCTATGGCTGTTACGCACCGAAAATAGTAACCGGTAGGTGAGGACCTGTGGTCATCCAAACTTTCTACCTCTGTTGAAAAGGCTTCAAACTTCATGAGGGACGTGTGTTTTAGGAGGGAGGGCGACAGGGTTGAAACTTTAGAAAGCTGGAAGCTGTTGGACCTGTCTGTGTGGAAAACATGAAGATTCACACAAAAGGCCCTTACCGGTTACCATAGCAAGGTCTCTGTTCAGAGAATTCCTTCAGGTGTACACCCGTTCATGGCATTGTCTGCTCAGTTGAGGAAAGAATACAGAATAAGGAAAGCCTCTGGGCAGGTTGGATACTGTGAGTGAAGTGTAGGCTACGGCTCTTAGGTGTCCAAAACGAATATTGGCAGGGCACGACCTGTGCTCATCCACACTGTCTACCTCAGTTGAAAACACTACAAACATCATTAGGAAAGTGTGCTTTAGGATGGACTTGCGACAGGGTGGATGATGTGGAAAGTTGGAAGCTCGAGAACCTCTGGATGGAAAACATGATGTATCGCATACAAAGCCCTTACTGATGAACAGAGGAAGGTCTCTGTTCAGGGCAATTCCTTCAGGCGGAACCCCATTCATGGCAGTGTCTGCTAAGTTGAGGAAAGAGATAGAACAAAGACGGACTCTGGGCAGGTTGCATAATGTGAGTTAGGTGCAGGCTACTGCTCTTAGGGGTCCAACACGTACAGTGGCAGGGCACGACCTGTGGTCAACCAAAATGTCCACCTCAGTAGAAAGCGCTTCAAACTTCTTTTGGGAAGTGTGCTTTAGGGTGGATTCACAACAGGGTTGAGGCTGTAGAAAGTTGGAAGCTGTTGGAACGGACTGAGTGGAAAACATAAACAGTCACGTACAGAGCCCCACTATAGGACTTCCAAACCGGTGACCATGAAAAGATCTGTGTTCAGGAAAACTCCTTCATTCAGATATCCATTCATGGCAGTATCTTCCCAGTTGAGAAAAGAAGATAGAACAAGGACGGACCTTGGCAGGTTGGATACTGTGAGTGAAGTGCCGGCTATGGCTAGTAGGCATCCAAAACATATATTGGCAGGTCAGGACCTGTGGTCCTCCAAACTTTCTACCTCTGTTGAAAAGTCTTCAAACGTGTTGAGGGAAGTGTGCTTTAGAAGGGAGGGCGACAGGTTTGAAGTTGTAGAAAGCTGGAAGCTGTTCAACCTGTCTGTGTTGGAAACATGAAGAGTCACTTACAGGGCCCTTACCAGCTACCCTAGGAAGATCTCTGTTCAGGGAAATTCCTTCAGGCAGACACTGATTCATGGAAGTGTCTGCTCAGTTGAGGAAGGAAGACGGACCAAGGACTAACTCTGGGCAAGTTGGATACTGTGACTGAAGTGTAGGGTATGACTCTTAGGGGTCAAAAATGAATATTGGCAGGGCACAACCTGTGGTCTACCACACTGTCAACCTCAGTCGAATGTGCTTTGACTTCTTTTGGGATGTGTGCTTTAGGCTGGACTCAGGACACGGTTGAGGCTGTGGAAAGTTGGAAGCTTTTGGAACTGACTGAGTGGAAAACACGAAGAGTCACGTACAGAGCCTTGGGAGTCTAGGACTTCCATACAGGTGACCATAGGAATATCTGCATTAAGGGAAATTCCTTGAGGTGGAAACACATTCTTAGCAGTGTATTCAAAGTTGAGGGAAGGAGGTAGAACAGCAATGGACTCTGTGTAGGTTAGATACCATGAGTGAAGTGCAGGCTACTGCTCTTTGGGGTCTAAAATGTACAGTGTCACGACCTGTGCTCATCCACACTGTCTAACTCAGTTGAAAATACTTCAAACATCGTGAGAGAAGTGTGTCTTGGATGGAATCGTGACAGGGTTGAGGATGTGAAAGGTTGAAAGCTGTTGGAACTAACTGAGTGGAAAACATGAAGATTCACGTACAGAGCCTCAGTCTGGGACTTCCATACCACTGACCATGAAATGGTCTGTGTTCAGGAAACTCCCACATTCAGACACCCATTCGTGGCAGGGTGTTCCCAGTTGAGGAAAGAAGAGAGAACAAGGACAGTCGCTGGGCAGGCTGGAACTCTGAGTGAAGTGCAGTCTACGGCTCATAGGTGTTTAAAACATATATTGGAAGGGCACGACCTGTGCTCATCCACACTGTCTACCTCAGTTGAAAATGCTACAAACACCATGAGGAAAGTATGCTTTAAGATGGACTTGCAACAGGGTTGAAGCTGTGGAAAGTTGGAAGCTCAAGGACCTCTGGGTGGAAAACATGAAGAGTCACATACAAGGCCCTTACAGGTGACCATAGGAAGGTCTCTGTTCAGGGCAATTCCTTCAGGCAGACACCGATTCACGGCAGTGTCTGCTCAGTTGAGGAAAGAAGATAGAACAAAGACGGACTCTGGGCAAGTTGCATACTGCGAGTTAGGTGCAGGCAAAGGTCTTAGGGGTCCAAAACGTATAGTGTCAGGGCACGACTTGTGGTCAACCACACTGTTAACCTGAGTCAAAAGTGATTCAAACTTCATGAGGGAAGTGTGCTTTAGGCTGGACTCATGACACGGTTTTGGCTGTAGAGAGTTGTAAGCTGTTGGAACTGACTGTGATGAAAATATGTATAATGGCGAACAGGGGAGGAGTCAAGATGGCAGAGAAGTAGCAGGCTGAGACTACTTTGGGTAGCGGGAGATCAGCTAAATAGCTTATCTAAAGATTGCAAACACCTACAAATCCAACGGGAGATTGAAGAGAAGAAGAACAGCAATTCTAGAAACAGAAAATCAACCACGATCTGAAAGGTAGGACTGGCGGAGAAGTGAATCCAAAGCGACGGGAAGATAGACCGCGGGGGGAGGGGCCGGCTCCCGGCCAGTGGCGGAGCAACGGAGCACAAAATCAGGACTTTTAAAAGTCTGTTCCGCTGAGGGACATCGCTCCAGAGGCTTAACTGGGGTGAAGCCCAGGCAGGGTCAGAGCGGCCTCAGGTCCCACAGGGTTGCAGAAGGATCGGGGGTGTCTGAGTGTCCCAGAGCTTACCGGTATTAGAACGGGGAAGCCGGCTACAGAGACAGAGCCGAGGAGTGACTCTCAGCTCAGGGTTACCTTGAACCGGTCACAGCCTTGGTCAGCTCAGAGCGCAGCTGGAGGCCAGGGTGACGGGAGTCATTGGGCGCTGTTCTCTGAGGGCGCACTGAGGAGTGGGGCCCCGGGCTCTCGGCTCCTCCGGGCCGGAGACCGGGAGGCCACCATCTTCATTCCCGTCCTCCGGAACTCTACGGAAAGCGCTCAGGGAACAAAAGCTCCCGAAAGCAAACCCAGCAAACCCGAGCGGATTACTCAGCCCGGCCCCGGGTAAGGGTGGTGCAACTCCGCGTGGGGCACAGACGCTTGAGAATCACTACAACAGGCCCCTCCCCCAGAAGATCAATGGGAAACCCAGCCAGGACCAAGTTCACCTACCAAGGAGTACAGTTTCAATACCAAGGAGAGCGGCGGAATTCCAGAGGAGAAGAAAGCAAAGCACGGAACTCATGGCTTTCTCCCCAAATTTTTTAGCCTTGCAGTTAATTTAATTTTTTTTCTTTTTCAATTTTTTTTTCTTTTTCTCTTCTTCTGCTAAAATTTTTTAACTTTTACCGTTTTCTTTTTTTTAACGTTTTTTAAATAGTTTATCTAATATATATATATATTTTTCACTCTTTTTATATTTTTTCTTTATTGGCTTTCTTTTTTTTAATAGTTTCTTTCTTTTTTCTTTCTGAACCCCTTTTTATCCCCTTTCTCCACCCTCACAATTCGGGATCTCTTCTGATTTGGCTAAAGCATATTTTCCTGGGGTTGTTGCCACCCTCTTAGTATTTTACTTGTTCCTTCATAAACTCTTATCTGAACAAAATGACAAGGCGGAAAAATTCACAACAAAAAAAAAAGAACAAGAAGCAGTACCAAAGGCTATGGACCTAATCAATACAGACATTGGTAATATGTCAGATATAGAGTTCAGAATGATGATTCTCAAGGTTCTAGCCGGGCTTGAAAAAGGCATGGAAGATATTAAAGCAACCCTCTCGGGAGATATAAAAGCCCTTTCTGGAGAAATAAAAGAACTAAAATCTAACCAAGTTGAAATCAAAAAAGCTATTAATGAGGTGCAATCAAAAATGGAGGCTCTCACTGCTAGGATAAATGAGGCAGAAGAAAGAATTAGCGATATAGAAGACCAAATGACAGAGAATAAAGTAGCTGAGCAAAAGAGGGACAAAGAGTTACTGGACCACGAGGGGAGAATTCGAGAGATAAGTGACACCATAAGACGAAACAACATTAGAATAATTGGGATTCCAGAAGAAGAGGAAACAGAGAGGGGAGCAGAAGGTATATTGGAGAGAATTATTGGAGAGAATTTCCCCAATATGGCAAAGGGAACAAGCATCAAAATCCAGGAGGTTCAGAGAACCCCCCTCAAAATCAATAAGAATAGGTCCACACCCCGTCACCTAATAGTAAAATTTACAAGTCTTAGTGACAAAGAAAAGATCCTGAAAGCAGCCCGGGAAAAGAAGTCTGTAACATACAATGGTAAAAATATTAGATTGGCAGCAGACTTATCCACAGAGACCTGGCAGGCCAGAAAGAGCTGGCATGATATATTCAGAGTACTAAATGAGAAAAACATGCAGCCAAGAATACTATATCCAGCTAGGCTATCATTGAAAATAGAAGGAGAAATTAAAAGCTTCCAGGACAAACAAAAACGGAAAGAATTTGCAAATACCAAACCAGCTCTACAGGAAATATTGAAAGGGGTCCTCTAAGCAAAGAGAGACCCTAAAAGTAGTAGATCAGAAAGAAACAGAGACAATATACAATAACAGTCACCTTACAGGCAATACAATGGCACTAAATTCATATCTCTCAATACTTACCCTGAATGTGAATGGGCTAAATGCCCCAATCAAAAGACACAGGGTATCAGAATGGATAAAAAACAAAAACCATCTATATGTTGCCTACAAGAAACTCATCTAAAACCCGAAGACACCTCCAGGTTTAAAGTGAGGGGGTGGAAAAGAATTTACCATGCTAATGGACATCAGAAGAAAGCAGGAGTGGCAATCCTTATATCAGATCAATTAGATTTTAAGCCAAAGACTATAATAAGAGATGAGGAAGGACACTATATCATAATCAAAGGAACTGTCCAAAAGAAGATCTAACAATTTTAAATATCTATGCCACTAACGTGGGAGCAGCCAACTATATAAACCAATTAATAACAAAATCAAAGAAACACATCGACAAGAATACAATAATAGTAGGGGATTTTAACACTCCCCTCACTGAAATGGACAGATCATCCAAGCAAAAGATCAACAAGGAAATCAAGGCCTTAAATGACACACTGGACCAGATGGACATCACAGATATATTCAGAACATTTCATCCCAAAGCAACAGAATACACATTCTTCTCTAGTGCACATGGAACATTCTCCAGAATAGATCACATTCTTGGTCCTAAATCAAGTCTCAACCGGTATCAAAAGATTGGGATCATTCCCTGCATATTTTCAGACCACAATGCTCTAAAGCTAGAACTCAATAACAAGAGGAAATTTGGAAAGAACCCAAATACATGGAGACTAAACAGCATCCTTCTAAAGAATGAATGGGTCAACCAGGAAATTAAAGAAGAATTGAAAAAATTTATAGAAACAAATGATAATGAAAACACAACGGTTCAGAATCTGTTGGACACAACAAAGGCAGTCCTGAGAGGAAAATATATAGCGGTACAAGCCTTTCTCAAGAAACAAGAAAGGTCTCAGGTACACAACCTAACCCTACACCTAAAGGAGCTGGAGAAAGAACAAGAAAGAAACCCTAAACCCAGCAGGAGAAGAGAAATCATAAAGATCAGAGCAGAAATCAATGAAATAGAAACCAAAAAAACAATAGAACAAATCAACGAAACTAGGAGCTGGTTCTTTGAAAGAATTAATAAGATTGATAAACCCCTGGCCAGACGTCTCAAAAAGAAAAGAGAAAGGACCCAAATAAATAAAATCATGAGTGAAAGAGGAGAGATCACAACCAACACCAAAGAAATACAGACAATTATAAGAACATACTATGAGCAACTCTACGCCAACAAATTTGACAATCTGGAAGAAATGGATGCATTCCTAGAGACATATAAACTACCACAACTGAACCAGGAAGAAATAGAAAGCCTGAACAGACCCATAACCAGTAAGGAGATTGAAACAGTCATCAAAAATCTCCAAACAAACAAAAGCCCAGGGCCAGACGGCTTCCCGGGGGAATATTACCAAACATTTAAAGAAGAACTAATGCCTATTCTCCTGAAACTGAACCAAGAAAATAGAAATAGAAGGAAAACTTCCAAACTCATTTTACGAGGCCAGCATCACCTTGATCCCAGAGCCAGACAAGGATCCCATCAAAAAAGAGAACTACAGACCAATATCCTTGATGAACACAGATGCAAAAATTCTCGCCAAAATACTAGCCAATAGAATTCAACAGTACATTAAAAGGATTATTCACCACGACCAAGTGGGATTTATTCCAGGGCTGCAAGGTTGGTTCAACATCCGCAAATCAATCAATGTGATACAACACATTAATAAAAGAAAGAACAAGAACCATATGATACTCTCCATAGATGCTGAAAAAGCATTTGACAAAGTACAGCATCCCTTCTGATCAAAACTCTTCAAAGTGTAGGGATAGACGGCACATACCTCAATATTATCAAAGCCATCTATGAAAAACCCACCGCAAATATCATTCTCAATGGAGAAAAACTGAAAGCTTTTCCGCTAAGGTCAGGAACACGGCAGGGATGTCCGTTATCACCACTGCTATTCAACATAGTACTAGAAGTCCTAGTCTCAGCAATCAGACAACAAAAGGAAATTAAAGGCATCCAAATCGGCAAAGAAGAAGTCAAACTATCACTCTTTGCAGATGATATGATACTCTATGTGGAAAACCCAAAAGACTCCACTCCAAAACTGCTAGAACTTGTACAGGAATTCAGTAAAGTGTCAGGATATAAAATCAATGCACAGAAATCAGTTGCATTCCTCTACACCAACAACAAGACAGAAGAAAGAGAAATTAAGGAGTCCATCCCATTTACAATTGCACCCAAAACTATAAGATACCTAGGAATAAACCTAACCAAAGAGACTAAGAATCTATACACAGAAAACTATAAAGTACTCATGAAAGAAATTGAGGAAGACACAAAGAAATGGAAAAATGTTCCATGCTCCTGGATTGGAAGAATAAATATTGTGAAAATGTCTATGCTACCTAAAGCAATCTACACATTTAATGCAACTCCTATCAAAGTACCATCCATTTTTTTTTCAAAGAAATGGAACAAATAATCCTAAAATTTATATGGAACCAGAAAAACCTCGAATAGCCAAAGGAATATTGAAAAAGAAAGCCAAAGTTGGTGGCATCACAATTCCGGACTTCAAGCTCTATTACAAAGCTGTCATCATCAAGACAGCATGGTACTGGCACAAAAACAGACACATAGATCAATGGAACAGAATAGAGAGCCCAGAAATAGACCCTCAACTCTATGGTCAACTCATCTTCGACAAAGCAGGAAAGAATGTCCAATGGAACAAAGACAGCCTCTTCAATAAATGGTGTTGGGAAAATTGGACAGCCACATGCAGAAAAATGAAATTGGATCATTTCCTTACACCACACACGAAAATAGACTCAAAATGGATGAAGGATCTCAATGTGAGAAAGGAATCCATCAAAATCCTCGAGGAGAACACAGGCAGCAACCTCTTCGACGTCAGCCGCAGCAACATCTTCCTAGGAACATCACCAAAGGCAAGGGAAGCAAGGGCAAAAATGAACTTTTGGGATTTTATCAAGATCAAAAGCTTTTGCACAGCAAAGGAAACAGTGAACAAAACCAAAAGACAACTGACAGAATGGGAGAAGATATTTGCAAATGACATATCTGATAAAGGGCTAGTGTCCAAAATCTATAAAGAACTTAGCAAACTCAACACCCAAAGAACAAATAATCCAATCAAGAAATGGGCAGAGGACATGAACAGACATTTCTGCAAAGAAGACATCCAGATGGCCAACAGACACATGAAAAAGTGCTCCATATCACTCGGCATCAGGGAAATACAAATCAAAACCACCATGAGATGTCACCTCACACCAGTCAGAATGGCTAAAATGAACAAGTCAGGAAATGACAGATGCTGGCGAGGATGCGGAGAAAGGGGAACCCTCCTACACTGTTGGTGGGAATGCAAGCTGGTGCAACCACTCTGGAAAACAGCATGGAGGTTCCTCAAAATGTTGAAAATAGAACTACCCTATGACCCTGCAATTGCACTGCTGGGTATTTACCCTAAAGATACAAACATAGGGATCTGAAGGGGCACGTGCACCCGAATGTTTATAGCAACAATGTCTGCAATAGCCAAACTATGGAAAGAACCTAGATGTCCATCTACAGACGAATAGATAAAGAAGATGTGATATATATACACAATGGAATACTATGCAGCCATCAAAAGAAATGAAATCTTGCCATTTGCGACGACGTGGATGGAACTAGAGGGTATCATGCTTAGCGAAATAAGTCAATCGGAGAAAGACAACTATCATATGATCTCCCTGATATGAGGGAGAGGAGATGTAACATGGCGGGTTGAGGGGGTAGGAGAAGAGTAAATGAAACAAGATGGGATTGGGAGGGAGATAAACCATAAGTGACTCTTAATCTCACAAAACAAACTGAAGGTTGATGGGGGGAGGGGGTTGGGAGAGGGGGGTGGGGTTATGGATATTGGGTAGGGTATGTGCTATAGTGAGTGCTGTGAAGTGTGTAAACCTGGCGATTCGCAGACCTGTACCCCTGGGGATAAAAATATATGTTTATAAAGCTGTAAAAAAAAAAAAGAAAAAGAAAAAAGAAAGGATGAATACCCAAGTTTTGTAGCAACATGGTCGGGACTGGAAGAGATTATGCTGAGTGAAATAAGTCAAGCAGAGAGAGTCAATTATCTTATGGTTTCACTTATTTGTGGAGCATAACAAATAGCATGGAGGACAAGGGGAGATGGAGAGGAGAAGGGAGTTGAGGGAAATTGGAAGGGGAGGTGAACCATGAGAGACTATGGACTCTGAAAAACGATCTGAGAATTTTGAAGGGGTGGGAGGTGGGAGGTTGGGGGCACGAGGTGGTGGGTATTGTAGAGGGCACGGATTGCATGGAGCACTGGGTGTGGTGCAAAAATAATGAATACTGTTATGCTGAAAAAATAAAAAATTAATAAAAAAAATAAAAAAATAAACTTAAATTGAAGAAATAAAAAAAAAATTAAATAAACAGGCCAAAGATGCACCAAAAAAAAAAAAAAAAAAAAAAAAAGAAAGCCAAAGTTGGTGGCATCACAATTCTGGACTTCAAGCTCTGTTACAAAGCTGTCATCATCAAGACTGCATGGTACTGGCACAAAAACAGACACATAGATCAATGGAACAGAATAGAGAGCCCAGAAATGGACCCTCAACTCTATGGTCAACTCATCTTCGACAAAGCAGGAAAGAATGTCCAATGGAAAAAAGACAGCCTCTTCAATAAGTGGTGTTGGGAAAATTGGACAGCCACATGCAGAAAAATGAAATTGGATCATTTCCTTACACCACACACGAAAATAGACTCAAAATGGATGAAGGATCTCAATGTGAGAAAGGAATCCATCAAAATCCTCGAGGAGAACACAGGCAGCAACCTCTTCGACGTCAGCCGCAGCAACATCTTCCTAGGAACATCACCAAAGGCAAGGGAAGCAAGGGCAAAAATGAACTATTGGGATTTTATCAAGATCAAAAGCTTTTGCACAGCAAAGGAAACAGTGAACAAAACCAAAAGACAACTGACAGAATGGGAGAAGATATTTGCAAATGACATATCTGATAAAGGGCTAGTGTCCAAAATCTATAAAGAACTTAGCAAACTCAACACCCAAAGAACAAATAATCCAATCAAGAAATGGGCAGAGGACATGAACAGACATTTCTGCAAAGAAGACATCCAGATGGCCAACAGACACATGAAAAAGTGCTCCATATCACTCGGCATCGGGGAAATACAAATCAAAACCACCATGAGATATCACCTCACACCAGTCAGAATGGCTAAAATGAACAAGTCAGGAAATGACAGATGCTGGCGAGGATGCGGAGAAAGGGGAACCCTCCTACACTGTTGGTGGGAATGCAAGCTGGTGCAACCACTCTGGAAAACAGCATGGAGGTTCCTCAAAATGTTGAAAATAGAACTACCCTATGACCCTGCAATTGCACTGCTGGGTATTTACCCTAAAGATACAAACGTAGGGATCTGAAGGGGCACGTGCACCCGAATGTTTATAGCAACAATGTCTGCAATAGCCAAACTATGGAAAGAACCTAGATGTCCATCTACAGACGAATGGATAAAGAAGATGTGATATATATACACAATGGAATACTATGCAGCCATCAAAAGAAATGAAATCTTGCCATTTGCGACGACGTGGATGGAACTAGAGGGTATCATGCTTAGCGAAATAAGTCAATCGGAGAAAGACAACTATCATATGATCTCCCTGATATGAGGGAGAGGAGATGCGGCATGGGGGGTTGAGGGGGTAGGAGAAGAGTAAATGAAACAAGATGGGATTGGGAGGGAGACAAACCATAAGTGACTCTTAATCTCACAAAACAAACTGAGGGTTGATGGGGGGAGGGGGTTGGGAGAGGGGGTGGGGTTATGGATATTGGGGAGGGTATGTGCTATGGTGAGTGCTGTGAAGTGTGTAAACCTGGCGATTCGCAGACCCGTACCCTTGGGGATAAAAATATATGTTTATAAAAAAAAAAAAAAACTAAAAAAAAAAAAAATCGCGAACAGGGCCCTGGTCAACTATGCCCAAACCAGTTACCACAGGAAGGTCTGCATTAAGGAAAACTCCTTCAGGCGGAAACACATTATTGGCAGTGTCTTCATAATTGAGGAAAGACAGTAGAAAAATGACATACTCTGTGCAGGTTAGATACTTGAGTGAGGTGAAGGCTACGGCTCTTTGGGGTCCAAAACGTATAGTGGCAGTGGACGACCTGTGCTCCTCCACACTATCTAACTCAGTTGAAAACACTTCAAACATCAGAGAGAAGTGTGTTTTGGATGGATTCGTGAGAGTGTTGTGGTTGTGGATTGTTGGAATCTCTTGGACTTATTGGGGGGAAAACATGAGGGTCTCCTACAAGGGCCTTTCCGGTTACCAAAGGAAGTTGTCTGTTCAGCCCAATTCCTTCATGCGGACACCCATTCATAGCAGTGTCTTCTCAGTTGAGGAAAGAAGATTGACCAAAGACAGATGATGGGCCGTTTTCATACTGTGAGTTAGGTGCAGGCAAGGAACACGTGGTCCAAAACGAGTAGTGGCAGGGCACCCACTGTGGCCAACCACACTGTCAACCTCAGTCAAAAGCGCTACAAATCTCATGAGGCAAGTGTGATTGAGGGTGCACTCGCGACAGGGTTGAGGCTGTGGAAAGTTGGAAGCTGTTGGATCTGACAGGGTTGATACCGTGTGTAATCGCGAACAGGGCCCTTGGTTCAGACATCCAAACCAGTGACCACGGGAATGTCTGCATTCAGGGACACACCTTCAGGAAGAAACACATATTTGGCAGTGTCTTCCCAGTTGAGGAAAGAAGGTAGAACAACGACGGACTCTGGTCAGGTTAGATACTTTGAGGGAAGTTTATGCTGTTTCTCTTTGGGGTCTGACACGTAGAGTGGCAGAGTACACGCTCTGCTCACCCACACTATCTAACTCAGTTGAAAACACTTCAGACAATATCAGAGAAGTGTGTTTTGGATGGATTCGTGACAGGGTTGTGGTTGTGGAAAGTTGGAATCCCTTGGATCTCTTGGGGGAAAACATGAGGGTCTCCTAAGAGGCCCTTTCCAGGTACCATAGGAAAGACTCTGTTCAGCACAATCCTTCATACGGACACCCATTAATGGCAGTGTCTGCTCAGTTGAGGATAGAAGATAGAACAAAGACAGAAGGTGGGCAGTTATCATTCTGTGAGTTAGGTGCAGGCTAAGGCTCTTTGGGGTCCAAAACGTATAGTGGCAGGGCATCCTCTGTGGTCAACCACACTGTCAACCTCAGTCAAATGCGCTTCAATCTTCATGAGGGAAGTGATATAGGGTGCACTCGTGACAGGGTTGAGCCTGTGAAAAGTGGACGCTCTTGGAACTGACTGGGTGGAAACCATGTATAATCTCATCAGGGCCCTGAGCACAGACATCCAACCCGCATATCACAGGAAGGTCTGCGTTAAGGGAAACTCCTTCAGACGGAAACACATTCTTGGCATGTGTCTTCCAAGTTGAGGAAAGAAGGTAGAACAACAATGGACTCTGGTAGGGTTAGATGCTTTGAGGGAAGTTTATATTCTTGCTGCCTGGGGTCCAAAACATGGAGTGGCAGAGTACGCCCTCAGCTCATCCACACTGTTTAACTCTGTTGAAAACACTTCAGACATCGTCAGAGAAGTGTGTTTTGGGTGGATTGGTGACAGCGTTTAGCTGTGGATATTTGGAAGCTTTTGGAACTCACAAGGTTGATACCATGTGTAATCGCGAACAGGGCCCTTGGTTCGGTGAGCCAACTGGTTTCCCTGGGAAGGTATGCGTTCAGGTAAATTCCTTCAAGCGGAAGAACATCTTGGCAGTATCTTCCCAGTTGAGGAAGGAACGTAGCCCATGACAGACTCTGGTCAGTTTAGGTACTGTGAGTTTGGTGCAGGCTACTGCTCTCTGGGGTCCAAAACTTATAATGCAGAACAAGCCCTCTGCTCACCCACACTGTCTAACTCAGTAGAAAACACTTCAGACAATATCAGAGAAGTGTGTTTTGGATGGATTCGTGACAGGGTTGTGGTAGTGGAAGTTTGGAAGCTCTTGGGCCTCTTGGGGGAAAACATGAAGAGTCTACTACGAGGCCCTTTCCAGGTACCATAGGAAAGGCTCTGTTCAACACAATTCCTTCATATGGACACCCATTCATGGCAGTGACTACTCGGTTTAGGATAGAAGATAGAACAAAAACAGACGAAGGGCAATTTTCATACTGTGAGTTAGGTGAGGCTAAGGTTCTTTGAGGCCAAAACGTATAGTGGCAAGGCATACACTGTGGTCAACCACACTGTCAACCTCAGTCAAATGCGCTTCAATCTTCATGAGGAAAGTGTGAATTAGGGTGCACCCGTGACAGGGTTGAGCCTGTGAAAACTTGGACGCTGTTGGAACTGACTGGGTGGAAACCATGTATAATCTCAAAAGGGCCCTGAGCACAGACATCCAACCCGCATACCACAGGAAGATCTGCGTGAATGATACTCCTTCAGACGGAAACACATTCTTGGCATGTGTCTTCCAAGTTGAGGAAAGAAGGTAGAACAACGACGGACTCTGGTCAGGTTAGATACTTTGAGGGAAGTTTATGCTCGTGCTCTTAGGGACCAAAATGTAGAGTGGCAGAGTACGCCCTGTTCTAACCCACACTGTTTAACTCTTTTGAAAACACTTCAGACATCGTCAGAGAAGTGTATTTTGGATGGATTCGTGACAGGGTTGATGCTGTGGAAATTTGGAAGCTGTTGAAACTCACAAGGTTGATACTGAGATTAATCGAAGAACAGAGACGTTGGTTCGGACAGCCAAAAAGTTACCACGGGAAGGTATGCCTTAAGGGAAACTTCTTCAGGCCAAAACGTATCTTGGCAGTGTCTTGCCAGTTGAGGAAAGCAGGTAACCCAATGACAGTCTCTGGTCATTTAGATTCTGTGAGTGAAGTGCAGGATCCTGCTCTCTGGGTCAAAACTTATAGTGGCAGAGCAAGCCCTGTGCTCATCCACACTGTCTAACTCAGTTGAAAACATTTCAAACATCGTGAGAGAAGTGTGTTTTGGATGGACTCGTGACAGGGTTGAGGCTGTGGAAAGTTGGAAGCTGTTGGAACTGACTCGGTGTATACCATGTATAATCGCGAACAGGGCCCTTGGTACGGGCATCCAAACCGGTTACCATGGGAAGGTCTATGTTCAGGGAAAGACTTTCAGGCAGAAGCGCATTCCTGGCAGTGTCTTCCCAGTTGAGGAAGAAGGTAGAACAACGACGGCCTCTGGTAATGTTAGATACTTTGAGTGAAGTTTATGCTATTGCTCATTGTGGTCCGAAACGTATAGTGGCAGAGTACGTGTGGTGCTCACCCACACTGTCTAACTCAGTTGAAAACACTTCAGAAAATATCAGAGAAGTGTGTTTTGGATGGACTCGTGACAGGGTTGAGGCTGTGGAAAGTTGGAAGCTGTTGGAAGTGACAGGGATGATACCGTGTGTAATCGCGAACAGGGCCCTTGGTTCGGTCAGCCAACCGGTTTCCACGGGATGGGATGCGTTCAGGGAAATTCCTTCAAGCAGAAACACACCTTGGCCGTGTCTTCCCAGTTGAGGAAAGAACATAGCCCATGACGGACTCTGGTCAGTTTAGATACTGTGAGTGAAATGCAGACTACTGTTCTCTGGGGTCCAAAACTTATAGTGGCAGAACAAGCCCTCTTCTCATCCACACTGTCTAACCCAGTTGAAAACACTTGAGACAATATCAGCGAAGTGTGTTTTGGATGGATTCATGACCGGGTTGTGGTTGTGGAATGTTTGAATCTCTTGGACCTCTTGGGGGAAAAGATGAAGCGTCTCCTACAAGGGCCTTTCTGGTTACCTTAGGAAATTGCCTGTTCAGCGGACACCCATTCATGGCAGTGTCTTCTCACTTGAGGAAGGAAGATAGACCAAACAGAGGATGGACCGTTTTTCATACTGTGAGTTAGGTGCAGGCAAGGAACACGGTGTCCAAAACGAGTAGTGGCAGGGCACCCACTGTGGCCAACCACAATGTCAACCTCAGTCAAAAGCGCTAAAAATCTCATGAGGCAAGTGTGATTGAGAGTGCACTCATGACAGCGTTGAGGCTGTGGAAAGTTGGAAGCTGTTGGAACTGACTGGGTTGATACCGTGTGTAATCGCGAACATGCCCCTTGGTTCAGACATCTAAACCGGTGACCATGGGAATGTCTGCATTCAGGGAAACACCTTCTGGAAGAAACACATACTTGGCAGTGTCTTCCCAGTTGAGGAAAGAAGGTAGAACAATGACGGACTCTGGTCAGGTGAGATATATTGAGGGAAGATTTGCTCTTGCTCTTTGGGGTCCGAAACTTAGAGTGGCAGTGTACACGCTCTGCTCACCCACACTGTCTAACTCATTTGAAAACACTTCTGATATCGTCAGAGAAGTGTGTTTTGGATGGATTTCTGACAGGGTTGTGGTTTTGGAAAGTTGTTAGCTTTGGACCTCTTGGGGGAAAACATGAAGAGTCTCCTATGAGGCCCTTTCCGGGTACCGTAGGAAAGGCTCTGTTCAGCACAATTCCTTGATATGGACACACATTCATGGCAGTGTCTGCTCCGGTGAGGATAGAAGATAGCACAAAGACAGATGATGGGCAGTTTTCATAGTGTGAGTTAGGTGCAGGCTAAGGCGCTTTGGGGTCCAAAACGTATAGTGGCAGGGCATCCACTTGGTCAACCACACTGTCAACCTCAGTCAAATGCGCTTCAATCTTCATGAGTAAAGTGTTATTTAGGGTGCACTCGAGACAGGATTGAGCCTGTGAAAAGTCGGACGCTGTTGGAACTGACTTGGTGGAAACCATGTATAATCTCAAAAGGGCCCTGAGCTCAGACATCGAACCCGAATACCACAGGAAGGTCTGCATTAAGGGAAACTCCTTCAGACAGAAACACATTCTTGGCATGTGTCTTCCAAGTTGAGCGAAGTAGGTAGAACAACGGACTCTGGTCAGGTTAGATACTTTGAGAGAAGTTTATGTTCGTGCTCTTTGGGGTCCAAAACGTAGAGTGGCAGAGTACGTCCTGTGCTCATCCACACTGTTTAAACTGTTGAAAACACATCAGACATCGTCAGAGAGGTGGGTTGTGGATGGATTCGTGACGGGGTTGAGGCTGTGGAAAGTTGGAAGCTGTTGGAAATCACAAGGTTGGTACTGAGTGTAATCGCGAACAGGGCCCACGGTTCAGACCATCAAACCGGTTACCATGGGAAGGTATGCTTTAAGGGAAAATTCTTCAGGCTGAAACATATCTTGGCAGTGTCTTCCCAGTTGAGGAAAGCAGGTAACCCAATGACGGTCTCTGGTCATTTAGATTCTGTGAGTGAAATGCAGGCTTCTGCTATCTGGGTCAAAACTTATAGTGGCAGAGCAAGCCCTGTGCTCATCCGCACTGTCTAACTCAGTTGAAAACATTTCAAACATCGTGAGAGAAGTGTGTTTTAAACGGACTCGTGACAGGGTTGAGGCTGTGGAAAGTTGGAAGCTGTTGGAACTGACTGGGTGTATACCATGTGTAATCGCGAACAGGGCCCTTGGTATGGGCATCCAAACTGGTTACCACGGGAAGGTCTACATTTAGGGAAACACTTTCAGGCAGAAGCGCATTCCTGGCAGTGTCTACCAGTTAAGGAAAGAAGGTAGAACAACGACGGCCTATGTTAGGGTTAGATATTTTGAGGGGATTTTATGCTAATGCTCTTTGGGGTCCAAAACGTAGAGTGGCAGAGTAGGCGTGGTGCGCACCCACACTGTCTAAGTGAGTTGAAAACACTTCATACATCGTGAGGGAAGGGTGTTTTGGATGGATTCATGACAGGGTTGAGGCTGTGGAAAGTTGGAAGCTGTTGGAACTGACTGGGTTTATACCGTGTGAAATCGCGTACAGGGCCCTTGGTACGGGCATCCAAACCGGTTACCACGGGTCGGTCTACATTCAGGTAAAGACTTTCAGGGAGAAGCGCATTCCTGGGAGTGCCTTCCCAGTTGAGGAAAGAAGGTAGAACAACGACGTCCTCTGCTAGGGTTAGATACTATGAGGGAAGATTATGCTATTGCTCTTTGCGGTCCGAAACGTATAGTGGCAGAGTAGGTGTGGTGCTCACCCACACTGTCTAACTCAAATGAAAACACTTCAGACAAGATCAGAGAAGAGAGGTTAGGATGGATTCGTGACAGGGTTGAGGCTGTGGAATGTTGGAAGCTGTTGGAACTGACAGGGTTGATATCCTGTGTTATCGTTAACAGGGCCCTTGGTTCGGTCAGCCAAATGATTTCCATAGAAGGTATGAGTTCAGGGAAATTCCTTCAGGCGGAAACACATCTTGGCAGTGTCTTCCCAGTTGAGGAAAGAACGTAGCCCATGACGACTCTGGTCCGTTTAGATACTGTGAGTGAAGTGCAGGCTACTGCTCTCTGGGGTCCAAAACTTATAGTGGCAGAACAAGCCCTCTGCTCACCCACACTGTCTAACTCAGTAGAAAACACTTCAGACAATATCAGAGAAGTGTGTTTTGGATGGATTCGTGACAGGGTTGTGGTTGTGGAATGTTGGAAGCTCTTGGACCTCTTGGGGGAAAACATGAAGGTCTCCTACGAAGACCTTTCCGGTTACTATAGGAAGTTGTCTGTTCAGCCCAATTCCTTCATGCAGACACCCATTCATGGCAGTGTCTTCTCAGTTGAGGAAAGAAGATAGACCAAAGGCAGACGATGGGCCGTTTTCATACTGTGAGTTAGGTGCAGGCAGGGAACACGGGGTCCAAAACGAGTACTGGCAAGGCACACACTGTGGCCAACCACACTTCTATCTCAGTCAAATGTGCTACAATACTCATGAAGGAAGTGTGATTTAGGGTGCACTTGCGACATGGTTGAGCCTGGGAAAAGTTGGACGCTGTTGAACCTGACTGGGTGGAAACCATGTATAATCTCAAAAGGGCCCTGAGCTCAGACATCGAACCCACATACCACAGGAGTTTCTGCGTTAAGGGAAACTCCTTCAGACGGAAACACATTCTTGGCATGTGTCTTCCAAGTTGAGGAAAGAAGGTAGAACAACGACGGACTCTGGTCAGGTTAGATACATTGAGGGAAGTTTATGCTCTTGCTCTTTGGGGTCCGAAACGTAGAGTGGCAGAGTACGCCCTGTGCTCCTCCACACTGTTTAACTCTGTTGAAAACACTTCAGACATCGTCAGAAAAGTGTGTTTTGGATGGACCGTGACAGGGTTGAGGCTGTGGAAAGTTGGAAGCTGTTGGAACTGACAGGGTTGATACCGTGTGTTATCGTGAACAGGGCCCTTGGTTAGGACAGCCAACCAGTTACCATGGGAAGGTATGCATTAAGGGAAACTCCTTCAGGCAGAAACACACCTTGGCAGTGTCTTCCCAGTTGAGGAAAGAAGGTAACCCAATGACGGACTCTGGTCATTTAGATACTGTGTGTGAGGGGAGGAGTCAAGATGGCGGAGAAGTAGCAGGCTGAGACTACTTCGGGTAGCGGGAGATCAGCTAAATAGCTTATCTAAAGATTGCAAACACCTACAAATCCAACGGGAGATTGAAGAGAAGAAGAACAGCAATTCCAGAAACAGAAAATCAACCACTTTCTGCAAGGTAGGACTGGCGGAGAAGAGAATCCAAAGCGACGGGAAGATAGACCGCGGGGGGAGGGGCCGGCTCCCGGCGAGTGGCCGAGCAACGGAGCAAAATCAGGACTTTTAAAAGTCTGTTCCGCTGAGGGACATCGCTCCAGAGGCTTAACTGGGGTGAAGCCCAGGC